>NC_143256.1:78597837-83597837 GCF_984573655.1 Nuphar pumila | reverse complement strand
CCTAAGCTGACATCATTGCATATAGGATCTAAGTATGGTTTGGTAGGACCATATTGAGGAGATTATATCCATGTTCACATTAGACTTAGGTTTTAAATACAACTCTCCTCAATTTTAGGGATTGAATGCAAACAATGTATGCAAGTGTATGCTTCTTCTTTATTTAAAACTATCTTCTTTAGGACTTGCATTAGAGCCTTTTGATTTTATTGCATGTTGATCATATTTTGAAAACAACCTTACCTATATTGTCCTGGTCTTCACGTTGCTGGGCTGTCTCGCTGAACCATAGTTTGGGAGAGAGCCTCACAACTGGACCACTTATTTGGGTTTGCGCCCCCCTACCACGTACCTAAGGGCCATAGTCCGAGGTATATCGGTAGGTGCTCAAGGATGTTGGGAAGCCCTTACCTTAGAACCGGAGAAATATCTTATATGCCACGTACTTCGAGCTTCGGCTTGAGTATATCGGCATACCTTGATTGGAATCAGATGATCTGAATCATAGAGTTAGGATTAAGGTCCTACAAGCTATTTCAAATATTGCATATAGAGTCAGACTTTAGGGAGTGCTGTGTGCACATCCTTGTTTGTGCAGCTATGATTATGCGATGTTTTCCTTGTGTTCTCCTATATCGACCTCTTTTTAAAACCCTAGGTGTACTTTTTAAAACTTCCTCTATTTTCAAAAACCCCAGGTGCATATTTTTCCCTATTGCCTATATTCTTTTCCCTTTTTTTAGGTCAAAACTTTTTCTAAAAAACCCTGGAAAATCTCTTTCAAATCTCCTGTTCTTTTCAAAATTTTCAGGATTATTGTTTGTCCCCTTCTTTCATCAAAAAGTCTATCCATAAGTCTTGCATTCTATCTGACTCTTTTCCTCTTTTTGCCTCAGTATCACTCTGATGGCATCCGAATCTCCCGATGCTATCTTTCCTTGGGATCATGTCTTCTATCAAATAAAGGATGGAACCCCCGATCATCGGGTCATCCAGTCTCGTACCTTCTTCCCTCGGTGGTACTATTCTTGGTTCACCGCCTTCTCGCGTATGTTCCCAGACCACTTGGACGATTGTGGATTGGAAATGGCATCGGCAGTAGGCAAGCGAACCATCAACGGCAATCTGATTCAAGCTATGGCAGAGCGATGGAATCCGCGTACCTGCACGTTTTGGTTAACATGGGGAGAGATGACTATGCTAATGGACGAGTTCAATGATATCATGGGATTGCCAGAACCAGCTGGTCAGCCAGATAATCCGGTCGAGCAGCAATTCCTGATCAATGTCAAAGGGGTAGATGTTCGAGAAGCATTGGCCAGAGCTACAGGGAGCAGATCCTGGCCTCTCACAGAGATCAGCGGAAATCAGTTCATCGACCTATTCGAACTCTACAACAAATATGGGGCCTATGAAGAAGTCGATACCTTATCTCGAGCGGCAAAAGAAAGAATCCATCATGCCATGGTCCTATGCATAGTGGGGCTAGCATTCTTTCAGGATGATCAGAATTTCATCGATATCAGAGTCGCCCAGCTTTTTCGAAGATGGGGAAGCAAGCAGACCCGTCAGCTTTCAGTATCCATGGCAGCTCTAACTTTTCTCTACAGAGGTTTGGCTCGATTTGCCCTCGGAGAGACCATTCTGGTAGAAGGGTGCACGTACGCCTTGCAGTCATGGTTCTTGCGGCATGTACCGTCAAAAGCCAGTTCTTTCAGATTCAGCAACAAGCAGCCAAAGTCAACCATTCAATGCCGAGCTTTGATCGAGAAACTGCATCAGGAAGAAATCATTTGGGACTTCTTCGACAGAAAAGAGACCATTCCTCGCTACACCTATGCTCGTGACAAGCGTTACAAACTGCTCGGTCCGTTCTTCTGCGTAGACTATCAGCCAGAGAGATGTCTCAGACAATTTTTGCAGCGGCAGGTTCGTGCCAACACTCGCTTCCCGACAGGCCGCATGCCAGAGTTCGATCTACGGTCAGATCAGTGGTCTGGAGCATACCACGTCGCCAAATACACTTGGGACTCCTTTATTCCTTTGTCTATATTTCCTGGTCCTAATGTATCATCAGAGTATCGAGAATGGTGGCAAGCTGTCTGCCCACCTTCTCTTTGTATTTAAATTTTGTCAATCAATGAAAATGCAAACTTTTATTTTGTGGCCAAATCTTATTTTATTTCATATAGTTACGGATTCATCCCCAGTGATGAGACCCATTTTGTCTATTCTTTTATCCCTCGTCATGACAGACGACCTCGCCTAGGTCATAAGGCGCATTTTGTCACCATAAAAGGATGACGCGATCATTGCAAAAATTTGCCAATTCCTTCCCTCATGTCTTTTTTTTAAAAAAAGGAAATCACATTTTTAAAAGTTTCCTATGAACCCTAATCATTCTTTTCACCTCATCAGGAAATCACTGGCATTGGCGAAATGGTCGTAACAAGGGCAGGAAAAGAAACAGTTCCTCAACACAGCGACAGCGAGGCCGAAGGGATGGATTCTCCCAAATCGGTCAGAGGACAGAATCAAGCAGATGATATAGATCCAGCCATGTATAATCTATTTAAAAGAATGATGACCAAAATGATGGCTGAGCAGGCCGAGGCCAGTCAGAAAGAAGTTGTTCCAAAAAGCAAGCCAAAGAAGAAGGTTGTAAAGAAGCCAGTCAGGATTGTTAGAAAGCAAGTGCAGCCCAACACCACTTCTGAAGAAACATAATCAGTTGAGGAATCGGAAGAGGAAGAGCAGCTTGTCTATCAGAATCCTCCACCGCAGTTCGCAAAGACTGCTGCAGAGCCCGAATCAATCAACAAGCCCGTTCCGGTTAATGATCCGATGCAAGAGCAGATGAAAGAAATGAATAGGGCTATCAAAGATATTCAAGCTAAAAGCAAGGGAAAGCAGACCTACTCCGATGAAGATTTTTACCATGGCCTGGACGGGGATGACAATCTCGAGAATCTCCCTCGGAAGTTCCTTAAATTCGATGGAACCAGCAACCCCAAGGCTCATTTGGCCACCTTTTATGCCGAATGCGGCCGTTTCAGGAAAGATAATCGGGCGTAATTCATCTGCTTTCCTCGCAGCTTAGAAGGGGTAGCGGCCAGGTGGTATGCAGACCACATTAATCCTATCGAACTACGAGAGTTCGATAAAGTTGTGAATTTGTTCATAGAGCGCTTCATGTTCAACGAGTGAGTTCATCCACAGGTGGAGGAGCACCTGTAACAGAATGAAGGTTCCCATCCCGGAGGAACACGCCCTGCAGATTATTCTGAATAATTTTGCCCAGCCTCTGAGGAACCTCATTTCTACTTCGCCTGCCAAGTCATTCATCAAATTAATTGAGAGAGCCGAGTGGCTCGAGACCGGCCTGGACAACGGTCTATACGAAGGATATCCTTTTGTCAGAGGAAATCCTGATCAAAAGAAAAAGGCGCACGTCGCCTATGCTGCAGGATTGACAGATCAGGGCAGCAGTGGTTCCGGCAGAAAGAAGAAGAAGGGCCGCAACAAGAACTCAGGACATCCTAGCGCCGAAAGGACAAACTCGGCAGCCCAGAAGGGAAAATTTGTTAAGCCCATCCAACCAGCGCCCCAGCCAGAAGCGAAGCAGCCAGAAAAGCCGAAGCACGAAGGTTGGAGTTATGATCGGGAATTTTCAGCATTAGAGCAGTCCCGCGAAGACATCTTAGAATATATGATGTCGAAAGGAATGATCAAACTTCCCAAGGTGGCCGATCCTCCCGTCGCTATGGGTAAATGGACTGATAAATTTTGCAAGTTCCATCAGACTGTCGGACATGACACCGAGCATTGTTTTGTCCTCAAAAACATCATTCAGGATTGTATCGACAAGAACATGTTGATTGAGGACGAAGATGAGCAGCAACTAGAAGTCTTGTCCAAACCATTTCCTAAACATTCAGCTTCGGTCATCTCAGAGCAAGCATTCTCTTTGCAAGGCGGTATCCAACCATGTTCTAGGCAGGACATTCAGGATCAACATCAGGTCCTAGTCCTTCGCCAGGCACAGTCATCCGTCAAGAGGGCGGATGTCACCCCATTTTCCAGCAAACCAACAAAGGCAGCGACAGGAACTGCCAAGCTAGTTCCCAGGATCCCGAAGCGCTTTATCAAGGTAGCTTCAAAAAGAGAAGAGGCTTCAGGGTCAGTTCAGAAGCCGATTACTGCATTATCCAACATCTCTATCTTGGACCTGACTCACGCTTCATCTGAGCACCAGCAAGTGTTAGAAGATCTTCTCAGAAAGATTAAAGTCAAGCCTAGCACGACTCCGCAAGATATGGCTCAGATTGTCAATCAGGCCATGACGAATGCACCAATCACCTTTTCTGATGAGGATTTTCCAAAGCCTCATTCGTTTCATAACAACGCCCTATACATAGTAGTGCGGACCAGGGGCATGACAGTCCCTCATGTGCTCGTTGATGGAGGCAGCAGCCTCAATATCTGTCCAGAGATGACGGCCAAGGCATTGGGCCTAAAAGAAGAGGAATACACCCCAGATCCGATCACAATCTACGGTTTTGATAACCACGGGCAGACAACCAAGGGAAAGATATTTCTTGAAATCTTCATCAACTATTCGGTGCATACTGTACTCTTCCATGTGGTCAATGTACCACCAACGTACAATCTGTTGCTGGGGCACACATGGATCCACAATGCCAATGCGGTCCCATCAACCCTGCACCAGTGCATCAAGTGGTCGAAGGGGGGCATGATCACTACGGTCCTAGGAGAGGATCCGGAAGAACGACTCCCGCAGCCGATGATTCCTCATCCTACTTTCACTGCCGACATCCCAAGCATCAGGGAAGTCGACGAGATCAATCTGAGCGAAAGTTTGGATATGCTGAAATTGAAAGAGATCCAGCCAACAGAAAATATCGCCGCAGTTGTTCAGTGGCAGGGACCTCGCTTCTTCAAGTTAGGAGGGCGCCTTGATTGTACTTCATTTAAAAATCACCCGCTTTTTCCTCGGTTCTCAAAATCAAGGAAAGGATTTGATCTCCTAATGAAGCATGGGTATCAGCCTTTCAGTGGTTTGGGCAAAGATGAAGACGGCATTCTGGAGCCGATCATCCCTGTTCAGCATGCCACCGGCACAGGCTTGGGTTTCACAGGTCAGTCATCAGGCAGAAAGACCATCTTCGTCAAGGGAGCCTAGTAAAGAAGACAATGCCAGTGTTTTTTGTTCTCTTTCCTTTCTGTCATCTTGTAAGGGCAAGATCCGCCCCAGTTTCTTTCTCTCCTTCAAACGATCACTTGTAAATGTCAAAGTTTACTCAATCAATGAAAAGTTTGTTTGCTCTGTTCATCTTGGTGTACACAAATTCTCTGCTTATATCCTTATCTATATTGTCATTCTTCATTTCCGTACAAAAGGCTATTTTTCAAACATTTTACCTTTTCTCAAAAGGCCTCTTTTTCACTTACAGGATTGCCAGCATCATGGCTCCTAAATCATTCAAAAAGCTCGTTATCAATACCAACCTTTTTCAAAATAAACCAGTCAAAGCGTGCAAAGCGAAGGCAGGGGCAGAAGTCAGCAAAATGACAGAGCAGATTGAAGAGTTGGCAGAATTCGACTCGACAATTCAAGATTTACCAGAGTTTGCCAGCATTCAGAAGCAGGATGAACCATCACCGTTAGTTCAAGATCCAACAGAGGATGTCAATATTGGTTCAGAAGATGATCCAAGAATCCTCAAAATTGGTTCCAGTCTAAGTTTAGATGAGAAGGAAAGACTCATCTACTTCCTCAAACAGCATCAGGAAGTCTTCGCTTGGACTTATGAAGATATGCCAGGTTTAGACTCCAAGTTGGTCGAGCATCGCCTTATGTTGAAGCCGGATTGCAAACCAATCAAGCAGAAACTAAGAAAAATGGATCCTCGAGTGGCACCACAAGTTAAAGAAGGACTTGAGGAGTTATTAAAAGTTGGGTTCATTCGGACCATCGAATACCCAGATTGGTTGGCAAACATTGTGGCAGTCCCCAAAAAGAATGGCAAAGTTCGAATCTGCATTGACTTCAGAGATCTGAACAAAGCAACCCCGAAAGATGATTTTCCACTCCCCAACATCGATCTTCTGATCGATAGCACGACAGGCCATGCCATGTTCTCCTTCATGGATGGATACTCGGGCTACAATCAAATCAAATTGGCCGCTCGTGACCAATCCAAAACTTCTTTCACCACACCTTGGGGTACTTTTTGCTATACAGTCATGCCGTTTGGACTCAAGAATGCCGGGGCAACCTATCAGAGGGCTATGGCAGTGATCTTTCATGATCAGATGCACAAGAACATGGATGCCTATGTGGATGACATCCTGGTCAAATCTAAAGAAGGAGAGGATCATCTCGATGCTCTCGGCCAAGTCTTTGAAAGACTTATCCTCTACAAATTACGACTCAATCCACAGAAATGTGTCTTCGGGGTAGAGTCAGGCAAGCTTCTTGGCTACATGATCAGCAAGAAAGGCATAGAGGTGGATCCTGCCAAGGCAAAGGCGATCATTGATATGCCGCCTCCCACCAATCTCAAAGAATTAAGGAGCCTTCAGGGGCGCATTTAGTCTATTCGACGTTTCATCTGAAACTTGGCCATGAGATGCGAGCCCTTCAATCACTTGCTAAGAAAAGAAGTGAAATTTGAATGGGGACCAGAATGTCAGCTCTCATTTGAGCGCATCAAACAGTATCTCCTAAATCCACCTGTTCTAAAGCCACTAGAACTTGGAAAGCCGCTGCTCCTGTATATTTCTGTCAACCATAATGCTTGTGGCGGATTTCTTGCACAGTATGAGGAAGGCAGCCGGATAGAGCATGCCATCTACTACATCAGCAAGACCTTCATCGATTACGAGAAGAGATATTCTCAGATGGAAAAGACATGTCTAGCCTTAGTGTGGATGTGTCAGAAGCTGAGACATTATCTAATGGCATCAGAAATCAAGATCCTGTCGAGACTCAACCCTCTCAAATACATCCTTGAGCAACCTTTCCTTACAGAACGAATTGCGAAATGGCAAGTCCTCCTGATGCAGTATGATTTGGAGTACGTTTCTCAGAAATCGGTCAAAGGTCAGTCCATCGCAGATCAGTTAGCAGATTTCTCGTTGACAGAAGAGATCAAAGCAGAAGATGATTTTCCTGACGATCACATCTGCAGTGTTCAGGAATCTCCACTCTGGACTCTATTCTTTGATGGAGCCAGAAATATATCTGGTATAGGAATTGGGATATTGTTGATCACTCCTAAAAAAGAGATGCTCCCTTATTCCCTCAATCTCAATTTTCAATGTACTCACAACATGGCTGAGTATGAAGCTCTAATACAAGGCCTCAAAATTTTGCAAAGCTTTGATGTCAAGAGAGTACACGCCTTCGGTGACTCATTACTTGTTATCAGCCAAGTTAATGCCGAATGGCAAGTCAAGGATTCAAAGTTAATCCCTTAACAGAAGATTGCCTTAGCTCTCATAGGCAACTTTGAAGAATTTCAGCTCAATCATGTCAAGAGAGAATACAATCACATAGCCGATGGTTTAGCCTGCTTAGGCTCTATTTTGTCTTTTAAAGACAGTGAATCCTGTCGTTCCTTCGAGATCGGCAGACTTGATCAACCTGCCTACATTCCAATTGAGCAAGTAAATCAGGCCGCTCAGAAGAAAAAGCCTTGGTATCAAGACATCAAAAGCTTAATTGAAACCGGTGAGTTTCTAGCAGAAATGCCAAGAAAGGAGCAACACGCGATTCAACGCATGTCAGTCCGCTATTTTATCTTTGCCAATACTCTCTACCGTCGTGGGTTCAGTTCTGAGTATGCCAGATTGATATCTTCTTTATAATCGTTATAATTTTGAAAAGATTTTTAAATGAAAAACATGTGAAAACCAGACATCAAATAATAAAAACCGGTTCTCACTAGTGGATGAGACCGGGTCGAACTCAGGGAACGGGAATATATCGTATTCAAGTACACAAGTCTAAACTAATCTTTATTGCCGAATTATGGAAATGTAAAATGTTCAGAAAAGTAAAAACAACTAGCTATTACAACAAATGAATACCCTTCGCAGAGGGCGTAAAGTGCAATATTTACAAACCCAATTAAATTCCTAATTCTAAACTAAAAAGTAAAAATTCTTCTATTCTTGCACTTCGTGTCACGTAATCTCTTCAGCTCCACTCCCTTGCAATCCTGCACAAATCAAACGAAACACGAGCAGTACCAGAGAAAGAAGAAATAGACTATACTAACTAAATGCTAAGAATACGAAAGAAATCATTAAAGAAATCTAAATGACAATTTTAAATGCAAATGATATATTTTTTTCCTTTAACTAAACTATTTTTAATAGCAAAATGATTAGCAACTATGTAATCTAACAATGAGTTAATCAATTAACTAAGAAATCTAATATCAACACACTAAGTAATCTAAGTACTAAGTAGTATCTTATCTAAAAAAATTATCAACAAAGTATTATCATCCTAATTCGATATCTCAAACTGGATCCGGATATCCAATTAACTGGTCCAATACCACCTCACTCTTGCCGGAATAACAGATAACAAAGAGATGATTTTGATAAACTGAATTTGATTCAAAGTTCAACTATTTGATAAAATCCGAAATCAAATTCAATCAGCTTTGGAAAATAGTAGTCAGATTCAAAAATCGGTAATTTTCCCCTTCATATGAGATTCAGACATCCGATCACATTTCAAACCAAAACATTTATTGTTATTTCCAACAAAAGTGATGTTTACCGGAAGATATAGTGAACAGTAGCCACCAAAAAAAAAATACTCACGATTCTCACTCGTGAATGAAAACTATCAATCTCATTGATTCAGTGTATTTTTACTCAGCAAAAATCATTCATCAATAGAAAATGCATCGACCAAAAAGGGACACAGCATCATATATGTTTACTGGAAGGTAAATGTCTCAGCTTATCAATTTTTAAATCCACCGGAATGAATCTACCGGATAGACATTACGGCAGCTCCAGATTTATTCTATCGTTGGAATTTTCGGTGTCTTGCAGATGATCCAGATGATCTGGATCCAGATGAACCAAAAACAGAACAATTAATTGATCCAGATCCAGATAATCTGGATGCACAAACACTTACGATGCTGTATAAAATCCGGCGACAGATTCAGATCAGATTAAACCACAACGCACTTCCGGTGGATCTATTTTCTGTTTGATTTCAATATTATTCAGCAATGATGCTGCCAGATTCCACTTTCACGGTGAAATAGCAGAGGATTTCATCGTGAATCCACAGATCTTTTGATAATTTTGAAATTAATCTGGCTAAAGCCCTTTAGCTTTTCACGGCCGATCAATTTTTTTCCTTCCACAGTGATAAAAAAATTGCTGAAGTAATTTCAACTAATATGAAACAGATTTCTGGTAACTTGCTAGAGAAGATTTCATTATGATTTTAAAATGCAATTGACTGAAAGATAAATTCCTAGATTCTAAGATTGAAAATGAACATTAGATTTAAGATCAAAGTAAAATAAAAAAAATCTCACGGCTACCTGTACGCACACTACAATGCTAAAAAAAAACTTAAAAACAAACGAACAGTAAACAAAAGCAATTGGAAATCGAATTAATGCTCACAATGAATCTATGAAAATATGCTAAAAAAATTTCAGATGCTCATGCTTACATTTGAATAAAATTGAAACTGGAATTAGAAAAGAAGAAGAAGAGGAAGAAGAAGAAGAAGAAGAAGCACTTACCGAACTTGAAGGGTTAGAAGAGAATTTGGAATCCTCTTTCTTGCTTCAGCCGTTGTCGGAAATCTCCACCGGAAAGAGGATGAGAAAAAGAGGAGAAAATAGGGAGAAGGAGAAGAAAAGGTAAGAAGAGGTGGAGAAGAAGGGGAAGAAGAGAGGGCTTGGGCAAAAGAGAGAAGACAAGCCTCTCTTCCCCCTACGTATGGTATTTATAATTTTGAAAGTTTTTCCATAAGTCCATCTTATTTCAAAGAATTCCATTTCAAAACCTCTCTTCAAAAAGTTATTTACAAAGCAACTCAAAATGACTATATTCTAGAAATTATAAAACTAAGTCTATTTGAACTCTAATTTTTTTTATGATTTTCAAAAACTAAACTACTACAATTATGTCAAACACTAAAATATGCATTAAAATGTAAAATAACACTATTTTTCATGCATTTTCTATTCTTATATTATTTTAGCACATTTACTCGAAACTAACATAAAATTGGGTTTTTAAATCATTTTCTCATGAAATCATGCATATTTTTATATGAAAAATCCCTAAAATATATGCATGATCAAATACCCCCATGCTTATGTTTTGCTAGTCCTCGAGCAAACTAGAAAAATGCAAGAAATCAAACTATCACCTAACTCACTTTCGTAGGAATCACGGTTGCATTTAGCTCATGCAACAAGCCCTTTCAACCCCTGGGTTACGCCAGTGGACGAGTAAGGTCTCGTGAGGGTTTGCAGTGATGCTACTCACAAACATCTCTGTCATGTATGCATAATATTACACATCCTCATAATCAGTAGGTAATCAAAGACTTTATTTTTACAAATATTTCCTGTTATTTCAAAATCAAAATATAATTAGAGTCTTTTATGTACCACCATAGAAAAAGAATTTCTTTCACTTTTCTAAAAATCACAATTATTTATGTTTTATTCTTAGATAATCCAATAAAAACATATTATTATTTACTTATCCTCACTCATATGTTTTCTGCACAGGTTGTCTCAATCACACTTCTAAGCATTGAACTTTTCTTTTTAAGCTCTTTCCTTTCTTTTTTCTCTTTTCACGCTTTTTCTTTTTGCGCACTTATTTTTCTCTTATAGCTTGCGTGTGGTCTGCTTTTATACCTTGTGCAATGTCAATATCTTCTATATTTTTTTTCTTCATACCAAAAGATATCAACTAAGACACAAAAGTGACTTCCTTCATTCACCCTTATAACATGAGAGTCAAACATTTCAACTTGTATCTGTTCTCAGTTACTTAGAATCACGAAGTTTTCCACTCTCCCTTATGCAAATGGACTTAAAAGTTTCATCTTACATCTAAGTTCCATCTATTAAGGATTGTGGAATTATCCAAACAACCTAACGCATGCTTTTTCTCACTTTTTGAGCTCATTTTTATGCTTTTGTTCATTTGCTTAGTTTTTCAAAAATAGAACTGTGCATATTCATATTTATGACTCAAAATAAATTCTAACATGTATCTATCATCATTTCCTCGAAATCCACATAAACAACCATAATTTTTAGATCTATGTCAGAAAAAAAATTTCGTGGGGCTTAAAAATCCTCTAAAAACATCAGATTTGAAATAACATTCATATAAGTTCAAACTCTTTCTTTAAAAATCTACTTTTTATGAGAGATGTGTAAACATGTGCAAGAACGTAAACAAAAATATCAAGGTGTGCATTCTACACCCTCCCCCATGCTTATATGACACTGTCCCAGTGACACTCTCCCATGCTTGAATGAAACTAAGTGAATGCACATGAGAGAAAATAAATGAGGGAAAAGAGTAGAATGACCTAACATGAATTAAAAATACACGTTCTATGAATGTAATAAATGCAATGTATACATGACAAAACACAAAACTCATGAATGAAACAAAAAGAACCTGAAAAACTCATGAAAAAGTACAAGCAAAATAAAATCTATAAATTCTAAGCAAATCTAATAATATACAAGATATGGGTTGCCTCCCATAAAGCGCTAAGTTTCACGTCCCCAGCCAGACGGAACCCTGGAAAAACCTTCATCGTCCATGAGATCAATGGACATGAAGTCAGACTCAACCGGGCTCTATGAAGAAAAGAGTGTCATCTGTGACACTATGCACTGTGTTTCCTTCCCTTCTACCTCCAAATGTAGTATCATGACTCTCTTGACATGAAGAACTGAGATTAGTCTCATCTGAGAGACTGGTCAAGAAATGAGAGTCTAGGACCGACCGACTATCAATGAATGCAACTTCAGACAAGTGGTGAATATGATCAGGCTTGACTTGCTCAAGCACCTTCTGCATCTGTACCTCTTGCTTACTAAAAATTGGTGATCCTAAAGGCTGAGAAAATGGGGCTTTATATGATGAAAATGTATGCTGTGAGTAAGGCCCCTTCTGTTGAGGTATCATGGAGATCGACTCGTCAGTAGAAATGATATGAGGTTCATGAGTCGATTCCTGAGTAGAGTAACACGCCTTCCCATACTGAAGGGATGTAACAGATTCGACTTGCTTATGATGTGAATCAGTGGGTTGCAAGTCAAATGACATGGAATCCTCTCCCTTTGAGACAATAGACTGACTATAAAGGTTCCCCTGGCTTTGCCTAGTGAAAGTCTCAACCAACTGTCCCATTTGAGTCTCTAGCTTGGCTATTGACTGCGTATGAGAACTCAAAACTTGTAATATCCTATCTTGGAAGGATTGACTAAATGAAGGCTCATGAGGATGGGGTTGAGTATAAGTATGTTGGGCTGGGGGATGAACCTGTGGAAAAATAGGATGCGAGTAACCTTGTGAAGGGTTACTGGGTCTATACTGTGTCTGGGAGGGCTGATGGGATAGGGGAATGGATTGGTTTCGCCAACCTGTGTTATATGAAGATGTAAATGAATCGGTCATGGGTTTAGCGAATCCTTGGGCAACATTCACTTGTTCCTGAACGAATTCAGGATATAATGGCGTTGCCGGACAATCTGAAACACAGTGTGCAGGGCTAGCACATATCTCGCACACTCTTTCTATTGGATTTCTCGAAGAATTGGCTAGGAATTGATCTAACTTCCTAGTCAATTGGTCAACCTTGGTACGCAATTCTAATTCGGACCCAACTTCGGAAATCTCAACCTTCCTAGGACCACTAGGCAGAGATGTAGTCCTATCGAGCCGTGAAGACAAATTATGATGCATCATGTTTTCACTCAAGGTCTCAAATAGAGACCATGCCTCATCTTCACTCTTGAGCATAAAAGTGCCCCCACAAGACGAATCAACCATTTGACGATGGTTTCAGTAAGCCCGTCATAAAAATACTGCACCAACTGCCAACGAGACACCTGGTGATGGGGACACTTGCGGAGAAGATCTTTCAATCTCTCCCAAGACTCGTGAAATTGTTCTCCCTCAATTTGAGGAAAACTGGTTATAGCTTTACGAAACTGATTTGTTTTACTAATTGAGAAATATTTTTTTAAAAATTCTTTTTGCAATCCTTCCCAAGTAGTAATACGAACCGTCTCAAGAGATTTTAACCAGTGCTTGGCTTTATCTTTGAGAGAGAACGGAAACAAAGTTAACCTCATAACGTCGTCTCCAAAATTATTGATTCGCACAGTCGAACAAATCTCAAGGAATTCGTCGAGATGACGATATGGGTCCTCATTGCTAAGGCCATAAAACGAAGGTAACATTTGAATCACACTGGCCTTAATCTCAAAATGGCTCGCTCCTACATCAGGTCTCGTGATGCAGGAGGCAGGAGTATACGTATTTGGCATGAAGTACTCCCTCAAAGGATGGATCAATTGATGAGCGTCAGCCATTGCTTACACCTTAGAGTAGACCGGTGTAGCACACGTCCTAACTTTGGTTTTCTACCTAACTAACGCACTAAGCGGCCAAACCACGCAAACCACAAAGCGAGTTAACTAAAAACAACAAAAACTAAACAAACACCACGCAGTTACAAATAAAATAGATTATGCATAGAAATATAAAATCTATGTGTACGGTACCAATCGTACACAGTCACCTCTAAGGGAATCCTAATAGGTGGGTTGTGCAGAAAAGTAAGCGCGTCTCTAAGATATGCACATACGTGGTTCTAAACCTAAATGCACTTAACACTAGGCAATAAAGCGAATACTAATATTACGCCGTTCCCCGGCAACGGCGCCAAAAATTTGATGTCTTCTTTATAATCGTTGTAATTTTGAAAAGATTTTTAAATGAAAAACATGTGAAAACCAGACATCAAATAATAAAAACCGGTTCTCACTAGTGGATGAGACCGGGTCGAACTCAGGGAACGGGAATATATCGTATTCAAGTACACAAGTCTAAACTAATCTTTATTGCCGAATTATGGAAATGTAAAATGTTCAGAAAAGTAAAATCAACTAGCTATTACAACAAATGAATACCCTTCGCAGAGGGCGTAAAGTGCAATATTTACAAACCCAATTAAATTCCTAATTCTAAACTAAAAAGTAAAAATTCTTCTATTCTTGCACTTCGTGTCACGTAATCTCTTCAGCTCCACTCCCTTGCAATCCTGCACAAATCAAACGAAACACGAGCAGTACCAGAGAAAGAAGAAATAGACTATACTAACTAAATGCTAAGAATACGAAAGAAATCATTAAAGAAATCTAAATGACAATTTTAAATGCAAATGATATATTTTTTTCCTTTAACTAAACTATTTTTAATAGCAAAATGATTAGCAACTATGTAATCTAACAATGAGTTAATCAATTAACTAAGAAATCTAATATAAACACACTAAGTAATCTAAGTACTAAGTAGTATCTTATCTAAAAAAATTATCAACAAAGTATTATCATCCTAATTCGATATCTCAAACTGGATCCGGATATCCAATTAACTGGTCCAATACCACCTCACTCTTGCCGGAATAACAGATAACAAAGAGATGATTTTGATAAACTGAATTTGATTCAAAGTTCAACTATTTGATAAAATCCGAAATCAAATTCAATCAGCTTTGGAAAATAGTAGTCAGATTCAAAAATCGGTAATTTTCCCCTTCATATGAGATTCAGACATCCGATCACATTTCAAACCAAAACATTTATTGTTATTTCCAACAAAAGTGATGTTTACCGGAAGATATAGTGAACAGTAGCCACCAAAAAAAAAATACTCACGATTCTCACTCGTGAATGAAAACTATCAATCTCATTGATTCAGTGTATTTTTACTTAGCAAAAATCATTCATCAATAGAAAATGCATCGACCAAAAAGGGACACAACATCATATATGTTTACTGGAAGGTAAATGTCTCAGCTTATCAATTTTTAAATCCACCGGAATGAATCTACCGGATAGACATTACGGCAGCTCCAGATTTATTCTATCGTTGGAATTTTCGGTGTCTTGCAGATGATCCAGATGATCTGGATCCAAATGAACCAAAAACAGAACAATTAATTGATCCAGATCCAGATAATCTGGATGCACAAACACTTACGATGTTGTATAAAATCCGGCGACGGATTCAGATCAGATTAAACCACAACGCACTTCCGGTGGATCTATTTTCTGTTTGATTTCAATATTATTCAGCAATGATGCTGCCAGATTCCACTTTCACGGTGAAATAGCAGAGGATTTCATCGTGAATCCACAGATCTTTTGATAATTTTGAAATTAATCTGGCTAAAGCCCTTTAGCTTTTCACGGCCGATCAATTTTTTTCCTTCCACAGTGATAAAAAAATTGCTGAAGTAATTTCAACTAATATGAAACAGATTTCTGGTAACTTGCTAGAGAAGATTTCATTATGATTTTAAAATGCAATTGACTGAAAGATAAATTCCTAGATTCTAAGATTGAAAATGAACATTAGATTTAAGATCAAAGTAAAATAAAAAAAATCTCACGGCTACCTGTACGCACACTACAATGCTAAAAAAAAACTTAAAAACAAACGAACAGTAAACAAAAACAATTGGAAATCGAATTAATGCTCACAATGAATCTATGAAAATATGCTAAAAAAAATTCAGATGCTCATGCTTACATTTGAATAAAATTGAAACTGGAATTAGAAAAGAAGAAGAAGAGGAAGAAGAAGAAGAAGAAGCACTTACCGAACTTGAAGGGTTAGAAGAGAATTTGGAATCCTCTTTCTTGCTTCAGCCGTTGTCGGAAATCTCCACCGGAAAGAGGATGAGAAAAAGAGGAGAAAATAGGGAGAAGGGGAAGAAAAGGTAAGAAGAGGTGGAGAAGAAGGGGAAGAAGAGAGGGCTTGGGCAAAAGAGAGAAGACAAGCCTCTCTTCCCCCTACGTATGGTATTTATAATTTTGAAAGTTTTTCCATAAGTCCATCTTATTTCAAAGAATTCTATTTCAAAACCTCTCTTCAAAAAGTTATTTACAAAGCAACTCAAAATGACTATATTCTAGAAATTATAAAACTAAGTCTATTTGAACTCTAATTTTTTTTATGATTTTCAAAAACTAAACTACTACAATTATGTCAAACACTAAAATATGCATTAAAATGTAAAATAACACTATTTTTCATGCATTTTCTATTCTTATATTATTTTAGCACATTTACTCGAAACTAACATAAAATTGGGTTTTTAAATCATTTTCTCATGAAATCATGCATATTTTTATATGAAAAATCCCTAAAATATATGCATGATCACAGATGCTTAGACAAAGATGAAGCCATGGAAGTTATCCAAGAGGCACACGAAGGAATTTGTGGTGGCCACATCGGCTACCAAACACTCGTCAAGCAGATTATCCGCGCAGGATATTACTGGAAAACCATGCAGCAAGATTGCCATCGATTTGTAAGGAAATGCGTCAAGTGTTAGATGCACACACCTTCCATTCATGCGCCAGCCGCATACTTGCAGTCTGTGGTTTCTCCTTGGCCCTTTTCGATGTGGGCCTTCGACGTAGTAGGTCCAATCACTCCTTCAGCTTCTAATGGCCACAAATACTTCCTCGCAGCTACAGAATACTTCACCAAATGGGTCGAAGTTGTAACTCTGCGAACAGTAGAAGGCCGGCATGTGGTTTCATTTATTCATAAAAATCTTCTCTGTTGTTTCGGCGTCCCACACGATATTGTGTCAGATAATGGCAGCCATTTCAAGAATGAGAAGATGAAAACCTTCTGCTCAAAGTTCGGGATTCATCACCACTTCTCAGCTCCTTACTATCCCCAAGGAAATGGCCAGGCTGAGGCCACCAACAAGATTTTGATCCGCATTCTGGAAAGAACGGTGGAAACGGGCCGTGATTGGCACGAGAAGATGCACGATGCATTCTGGGCATACCGAACCACCATTCGGACCCCAACCAATGCTATGCCTTCAGAGCTTGTTTATGGGACGGAGGTGGTGTTACCCCTCCACGTTCAGAAGCCCGCACTCAGGTTTGCGTCGCTCATTGAACTTCCGCTTGATCAGTATCAGCAACAGAGATTGGTACAGCTTGATCTACTAGACGAGAAAAGACTCAAGGCAGCAGAGCACGCTCAGGCCTATCGTCAGAGGATAGCTAGGCACTACGCCAAATCAGTTATTGAAAGAAGATTTCGAGTTAATGATCTCGTGCTCAGATCGACAGCTCATCTCAAGCATCGGCCGAAGGACAAGTGGTCACCCAATTGGGAAGGCCCTTATGTGGTTAAGGAAGCATTGCCCCGTAATTCCTATCGTCTGATCAACGCAGATGGAGCGGAACTGCCAGATCCTATTAATGCCTTACATTTGAAGAGATTTTATACCTAAATTCCTAGCCTTTTGTACTCTTCAAAAGTCTCTCTCAATAAAACGATGATTTTCTATTAAAATTCTCACATCTTCTCCCTGATACTGGGGCATTTTTATTTTTGATCTATACATGTCTTCCTTCGTCGTATGCAGGCAGGATTAGACGAACTCTTTTCTGGAAAACTTGTCAATTTTTCAGTTGATCTATTTTTATTTTGCATCTATTTCATTTTCCGATTTAATTGAATTTTCATCGATTTTGTCATCTATTTTTATCACTTTGTCAAGTTTTATCAAGTTTTTATCAAACTTTTTTTAAATTTTATCGATCTCCCTTTCAGGTTAAAGGATAAAACCTGAACTGCTTCCCATAAACTCTTCAATTCATGTCAATCTTTTATTCATTCTCTCCAGGATAAGGGGAAATCCTGAAGTAATCAAAGTTCAGACCATCTTGGGTCAAGAGTCTTGAATAAATCTTTTTAGTCATCGGAATCTATTCATGCTTATTGTCAATCCCTTCAATCCGACTCTTGGGTAGGGATTATCTCCTTCTCATCTGGGATCCGACTCAGAGTTTCCTGTCGAAATATTCTCATTTTTGAAGCTTCAAGTTCCAACTTGAACTTCCTTTTGAATCCAACGCTCGTGTTGGACAATTCATTTGTTTTGAGAATTCGAGTTTTCGAACCCGATTCTCACCTTCTCTTATATTTAAAAAACCGGGTTCCGACTCAGATTTTCCTTTTGTATATTCTCATTTTTTGAAGTTTCAAGTTCCGACTTGAACCTCCTTTTGAATCCAATGCTCGTGTTGGACAATTCATTTGTTTTAAGAATTCGAGTTTTCGAACCCGATTCTCATCTTCTTTCGTGTATTTAAAAACCGGGTTCGGACTCGGATTTTCCTTCTTGTATATTCTCATTTTTGAAGTTTCAAGTTCTGACTTGAACTTCCTTTTGAATCCAACGCTCGTGTTGGACAATTCTTTGTTTTGAGAATTCGAGTTTTCGAACTCGATTCTCACTTTCTTTCTTGTATTAAAAACCGGGTTCCGACTCGGATTTTCCTTCTTTTATATATATTCTCATTTCTGAAGTCTCAAGTTCCGACTTGAACTTCCTTTTGGATCCAATGCTCGTGTTGGACAAATTGTTGTGTTGAGAATGCGAGTTTCCGAATTCAATTCTCATTCATTCTCTTATATTTAAAAAACCGGGTTCCGACTCGGATTTCTCTTTTTATGTATTCTTATTTTTGAAGTCTCAAGTTCCGACCTGAACTTCCTTTTGAATCTAATGCTCGTGTTGGACAATTCACTGCTTTGGGAATGCGAGTTTTCAAACTCAATTCTCATTCATTTTCTCATATTTAAAAACCGGGTTCCGACTCGGATTTTCCTTTTTTTGTATATTCTCATCTTTTTGAAGTTTCAAGTTCCGACTTGAACTTCCTTTGAATCCAATGCTCGTATTGGACAAGTTATTGTGAATTCGAGTTTTCACTCATCACTCATCATTTCCCCTTCAGGATAAGGGATAATCCTGAAACACCGGCAATCATTCTCGCTTCATTCTCAAGTATCTTTGAATGTCGGTCTCATTTTCAAATTCTCCTATTTGAACCATCCAGTGCTCGTGCTGATGTGCATTTCGAAAACCCGGTGCTCGTACTGGTGTGCATTTCAAAAACCCAGTACTCGTGCTGGTGTGCATTTCAAAAACCCAGTATTCGTGCTGGTGTACGTTTTAAAAAACCCAGTGCTCGTACTGATGTGCATTTTTCAAAAAACCCAGCGCTCGTACTGGGGCTTTCTCTTTGAAATTCAGTGCTCGTGCTGGTACATCTAGCGCTTGCGCTAGTGTTTGGCTGACTAATCAGTTAGCCCTCCAGGTTCAGTCTTTGTGCTAACCAAGCATCATCATTTCAAACTATAAATTCTCAATTTCAACCTTCAGGTCATCATTTTATCAAAAATCAATCATTTTCTCTTGCGAAGGACCCTCTTCGGGGAGAGTTCGAGGGAGCTCGTTCCTTTCGCATACAACCATCTTTCGTTCGCAAGAACCCTTTTCCAGGGAGAGTTTGAAGGGACTCGTTTTTCTTCGCGAACAGTTTGCAAAACAACAACCAACTTTACACAAGGGAACCCTTTTTCCAGGGAGAGCTTCGACGGAAGCTCGTTTCTTTTGTGGCCCCTGTCTTATCATCTTTGGCCAACTCCTTCACAGAGGACCCTCTTCTAGGGAGAGTGTGATGGACTCGTTCCTCTGTGATACTTTCTCAACTTTGTTTTTCGGCCACCTTTCCATAAGAGAATCCTAGAGATAGGGAGTTTTGACGAAAACTTAATTTCTCTCCGAAAGTTCCGTTTTGCAAACACCTCCTCTTTCATGGAAGAGAGGAGTATTTCCAACTTCCCATTCAGGTAAGGGCTTAAGCCTGAGTCTCTCTTTTTGGGGAAAAAGAGAGGAGAATTTTGTCATGGATGTGTCGACTCGATATCAAGCGACCTTCGTCAAGGATTTTCTAGAATACGTTGTCAATTTGCTATCAAAAGTCATTGTTGATCTCAAAATTTTCATCGTACAAAGAATTATCTCAAACTACCTTCAGTATCATTTTCAAAAGAGCAAGACTCTTGCGAAGTAAGAGCTAAATTCAAGCTTATTCTGTTGGTCAACCGAGAGGATGAAGAAAAATCTTCGATATGATCGGCAAAGGAAAATTCAATGATGTTGAAAAGCCATAAGTGAACTGGTATTGATCATAGCTGTGGCGCATTCTTAAAGATTTATTCTTTTGGCGGTAAGACAGTGGAAATATCCTGGGCAGTAAAAAGAACGTACCCAATCCATATATCCTCAGTCATCTAAGCTGTAGTCAAATATCTGCAAAAGGGATCTCTCAATTGTCGTCAAGATGAAGGCGAATTAAGCGAGTAGACCCCCGGGGCCAAAGAAGATTTGAAACATCTCCAAGATGACGGAGTTTGTGACGGATCCTTCCAGGGAAAGTTCGGATCACCGTCGAGATGAAGGCGGATGCGATGAACCTACCGACAAACCCTAAAAGATATTTGATTTCTGCTATCATTTAGAGATTTCAACCCAAGAACCAATGTCATAGTTCCCGAGAAAGAAAAAGAAGGATCGGATCATCTCCAAGATGAAGGAGTTTGTGACGTACCCTTCCTCAAAAAAGAGAGAAAAGTCAGGAGCATCTCCAAAATGAAGGAGGATGTAAAAGAACCCAGAAAAGATCCATGGTTCAAAAGAGTGCAAACAGATCATCATGGGAAATGCCCAGGATATCAAACTGCCCGAAACTGTCAAGAATCATCTTTTTCTATGTGAAATTCTTTATCAATGTCTTTTCACTTAATCGCTTTTATGAAGCTAAGAATGTTTCCTCTTCTTTTCATATTAGGGAAATTGATATCTTCCTTGAGGAAACTTGACAGCAACAAATTTGAATTTTAGATCTCAAATTCTACAGAGTTAGCCCAATTGAAGCTAATACTCTAGGTAGAAAGAGGTGATATCTTCACACATGAGCACAATTCAATCATTCTGAATCAACTACAATTTTTGGCATCTTATTGGCAATATTTTCTAATTATCCCAACATAAAGTGTGAACTTGAGATCGTTTTGACGTATCCTAACGTCATCCCTCCTTAGGACTGAAAGGTCCTTTCCTTCCGTCTGATCTGAGCGCTCTCGGATTCGCACACTTCCCTGTGCTCCCCACTGTCCCGCCATAGACAGTTCTCGCTCAGGATAAGGGTTAAACCTAAACTTTTTGCAAAAGATCTGTTATTGTCAAAAGCTATTTTCAGTCTCAGCAATGAGGCGCCCAAGAACAACCCCTTTTCAAGCTTTAGGGACCCCCATTTTCATCCTTTTGCGAAAACCCCTCTTGGACTTGTTATGAAAAGTCTAGAGGCCCATCACAGTTTTCCTCGCTCCTCGAGGATTCTGTATCCATTCAGGCTAAGGATTAAACCTGTTACCTCGCTCTTCGAGGCACAAACCAAAACCTTCTGCAAGAGGTCGTCTGTTTTTTGAAAGCTGATTTTAGTCTCAGCAATGAGATCATCCCCTTTCCAAGCTTTAGGGAATCCCTTGTTTTTTTTCCTTCTCGCAAACCCCCTCTGGATTTGTTCGTCCAAATCCCGAGGACCCCATCATGGTTTCTCCATCCGAAGATTCCGCTTCATCTCCCACTCAGGTCAAGGGTTAAACCTGAATCTCGCTTCAGCGATGCATCTGTTATCCCATCACGGTTTCTTCACTCGAAGATTCTGTATGGTCGTCCCTCTCAGAATAAGGGCAAAGCCTGAACCTCGCTCTGCGAGGTACCTTCCTTTCAGGTTTGGGTTAAACCTGAGCTTCATTTAGACAAGGTAATCCTCTTGTCCCATCCTGATTTTCCCCGCAAAGGAATCCGTGCTCTTTATACATCCATCCAGGAAAGGATCGTCCTTGAAGTTTCATCTTATGAGGCATTTTCCTCAAAAATGTCCCATCGAGGTCTGCCTATATTCCTTCCTCATCCAATTTATCTTGATTTATCTTCGTCCCATCCAGGTTAAGGGCTAAACCTGAGTCATTCCAAAAGGTAGATCTCGTCTCACCCATGGGACCTGATCAAAATTCTTACCTTTCACCATTTCGAGATCTTCGCCCAAAGTCCCATCACGATTTCCTCATTCTTATCATTCAGTCGTATCATTGTCGAGGATTTCGTCCCCCCAGGACCGTTCAGGATAAGGTCTTAAGCCTGAAAAGTCATGTTTTAAAAATAAATTCTTCCACACTCAGTTCAGATCGGCTGACTGAGGCATTTTTCAAAATTTGGAGTGTTTCTTTGCCACTAAGCTCGGCTTTCAACCGGCTTAGTAGCAAAGAGGGGCATCTGTGAACACCCCAAATTTTTTAAAATGTTGTAAATATCCCCTTTTTTTTTTCCCCATCTTTGGGTAATTGAGTCGGTTTAAATCTAAATTCCATTTTCGTTTCTCAAATTTTGTTGAAATTAAACTCATTTTACATACCTGACTCAATTTCGGATCCGGATCTACATCAAAATCCAAATCTGAGCTTCATTATCCGATTTTAAATCAAACTCTCAAAATTATCAAAAATGACTTTTGAAAAGCTCAGACAGTTCATCCGGTATCCGTTTGGATCCATTGTGTTGTATTTCTCAATTCAAGTGTTAAAACTCGAACATTTTCTTAAAACATGGGTCCAAAACCCATTCTTCTGAAGAAATTTCCCCAAAATGGTCCGAAATTCTCAGAAAAATACTTTTGTAAATATTTCTCAGAAAAATACAAAAAATTAGCGTCTAATCTTTGTTTCCTCGTAAAATCTTAGATTTTCATTTCAAAAATACAAAAAAATAAAAATATTGAGAAAAGAACGAAAAATTTCAGAAATAAATTGAGGAAATTGCGAAAAAAATGGTTTTTGAAAACCCATTTTAGAAAAAAAACTTTTTTAAAGAAGCCCTTTTGTGGAAAAAAGCTCATTTTCGATGTTAAGATTCGAGTTAGGGTTTTGAAAACCCTAACTCTCGCCCTTCCTCTCATCGCCCAGCCGCCTTGCTCGATGGCTTTCGCTCCTCCAAACCATTCCATCTTTCGCCAATCGTCGGATCAGCCTCCCTCTTCTTCAGCCACCCTCGATCGCCATGGCCTGGGGCCTCCTCCGTTCATCTTCAACGGCCTCGCAGGCCTCCTTCCCCACCAAGCCACCCCCATGTGCGTTCCTCTATCTCTACCCTCCGATCTCCTTCTGTTTGGAGGGACGAGAAACCATCTGCCCTCCATCGCCAACGATTTTCCCCTTTACAATCTTTACCTTCCGATGGATGGCTCCAGACCATCCGCCCTCCATCTGCAACGGAAAACCCTCACTCGAAGTTTCTTTCGCGCCTATAAAAGAAGGCACTAGAAGAAGGGGAGGGGATCGATCGTCATCAGGGTTTATCCACCTCCATCCGGAAGAATAATTTTCACCTTTTCTCCTTTTTCTATCTCCCCATCACCGTTCTCTGAGTTTTCTTTTTGATCAACCAAAGGAAGTCTGCTCCAAGACTACGGTAGAACCCTTTTTCTCTTAGTCACTCCTCTTACTTGATCGGAGGAAAGGAATCCTGCCCCGAGGCAGTACAAGGAAGGAACCCTTCTCTCACCGTCCCTCGTATCCACGGTAAGGGCCATTTTATTTATTTCTCTCTACTGTTTTTCTTTCATCAGAGCACTCGCATAGCGTTGATCTACTGTTTTTCTTTCATCCGAGCACTCACATAGTGTTGATCTTGCCTACGGCAAGCGTCGACCTATGTATACTGTGCAAAATTAACAGGAATGGTCGTATCCTAACATCTTGATATCCGGCTTGCGTTGTCATTCCCCGTTTATTTTGGTCTTAACTCACTTCGAATTTGGGGTTCGTTTTTTTTTTTTTTCCTTTCTTCTTTCATTTTCATTTAGTTTAACTCCTGTTTTATTATCATATTTTGATCCATGTTTTAGCTTTCTGCTTTGATTCATATTTATAGTTCTGTCTGATTCTAGTTTCAATTCACGCTCCACTTCCCATTTAAGAGTTGCCCCATCCCCTGTTAACATCTTGGTTCGATTCACAGTTTCTTTTTCTGTTGTGTTTCTCTTATTTTGATTTATCCTGGGCATCGATTTTGTTCTGATTTGCATGAATATGGGTCTCTACTCTGATGATATCGAAGTGTATTGACTCAGTTTTCCTTTTTTTTTTAATCATTTGATGGCATATCAATCAAGTTGCAGCAATTAAATGATCACGACTTACTGGCATTTAACTGATATCCGGCGAGGACCCTTGCTAAACTCTTGCAGATCATCGTTGAATTCGGTGTGGCCTACATTCTGGGATTTGTCATATTAACCAACTTCATTACGATTGTGTGAGAGCCATAGTTCTCGAGAACTTTTTTTTTACTTATTGGATTGTCTTGCATTCCCATTCAGACCATTGGCTCTGGCTAATCTGCTCCATGTATTGGTTGTAATATTATGATAAGCATATTCATTAGATTGTCTTGTTCAAATGGACGATTGCGTTCAGTCATTAGAGTCTGTCAACAATCTGAACCTGAATCTGTGGTCTCAATCAGCAGTGTAAACTCAAATGACACGGTAGTGTCTACGGCGTGATCTATCTACAGATGAGTTCACTCGGGTATATCCTCTTTGGGATGCCTAGCAGAGTCTTCTAAATGTAAGACCCGATTGCTCAGTAGAATTCATCCCCGGTCAAGTTAGTCACTGCGTCTAATTCGATGCCAGACCATCATCTGCATTTTTTTTTTAGCTCTGTCGTGTTCCACGCATACAGGCATTAGATCTGTTAGCCATAACAGTTTCTTTCATTTTTTTATTGTTTGGCTTTCGCTAGTACCATTTTTTTTTATAACTTCCCATTTCATCAGCACCAAATGTGTGAATTATGTTCATAGGTCTTCGGTTCAGCCTTTACTTGCATTACGCTTTATCACAATATTTAATTCCAGGTCCTTCCAGCAATATAGGTATATTCATAAATCATGTTTATATGTCATCCCCATTTTGTTCATTCAAACGTTTTTTTGAATTCGGTATCATAGTTACACCAGTTATATCAGCTCAATGTTCCTCTAAACATGCCTCTTTCGAGAATGTCTCTTCTAATGCTGAACATCCATGTATTTTAAGATTGTTTTTCATAAATGCATCTTAGCTAAAAGAGCTATTCCAAGGGTAGATTCATCTATACTGGAACCTAAGGCTCTCATTCCTCTATCTGAAAGCATCATCAGAAGATGAACTACCAGAAGGGCATCTTAAACCAATGGAGCCCAAATTGAGTGGTATATTTGTCTCTTGGTTCGCTTAAGGTAAGTACCAGAAAATTCCAACATAATAGGCTAAGTCTGAAAATCATGGTGACAGCGCCGATAATGAGATATTGGCTCCTAAAAAAAAAAACGAGCAAAGAGGACAAATGTCGATTAACCTCATGGCTGGTACACTTGTCTGCGTAAACCTTCTCTTATCACATTTTATTTTATTTTATTTTTACTCCTTTCCCTCTCACTCATTGTCATACTTTAATGCAGATATTCTCTGCTAGCTTCTGCAATCTCGTCAGGTATGTTTGCGCTCTTATCATTAACATTTTTTTTATTATTATTATTATCATGTGCTTAATCTACCATGTCTGTAGCATTATATTGGTTAAACAAGATCACTGTTGTAAAATTCAGGAAGGAGATTGGTGTTAGAGATAGCATATTTCACTCGTTTTTTTTTCCTTTAGTTCAAGAATGGTGTTTATACACACGTAGGCTAGCTGGGATCACCAAACCCTTGTAGACCATATCAGGATTATCTTTTCCTTCTCCTTTATATCAAATGTTCTCAATTTGCCTTTCTCACTGACCATCTTGCTTTCACAAGAGATTATTTGATAGAAATCATTTGTCCAAAGTGATCCCTTCCACAATAGGGCTCACGTAAACATTTGTAGTCCTGTGAGTATCCATAATATCCCTTCCTGTTGGTTACTTATATGTTAATAAAAGCATCGTTGCACTGAACTTCATCTCATGATATGCGGTAGTCCCGGCCCACAGCACCACTGTGGCCTTTTTACTGTTATAGTAGTTCAGCAAAAACTACTATAACTGTCTTTTTCTTCACAGTGGTTCACACAGAACCACTGTGGCCTTTTACTGTTATAGTAGTTCAGCAAAAACTACTATAACTGTCTTTTTCTTCACAGTGGTTCACACAGAACTACTGTGGCCTTTTTACTGTTATAGTAGTTCAGCAAAAACTACTATAACTGTCTTTTTCTTCACAGTGGTTCACACAAAACCACTGTGGTCTTTTACTGTTATAGTAGTTCAGCAAAAACTACTGTAACTGTCCTTTTCTTCACAGTGGTTCACACAGAACCACTGTGGCCTTTTACTGTTATAGTAGTTCAGCAAAAACTACTATAACTGTCTTTTTCTTCACAGTGGTTCACACAGAACCACTGTGGCCTTTCACTGTTATAGTAGTTCAGCAAAAACTACTATAACCGTCTTTTTCTTCACAGTGGTTCGCACAGAACCACTGTGGCCCTTTTACTGTTATAGTAGTTCAGCAAAAACTACTGTAACTGTCCTCCTTTTTACAGTGGTTCACACAGAACCACTATGGTCTTCCATTGTTATAGTAATTCATCAAAAACTACTATAGTTGTAATCAACATTTCTTCTTCTAATCTCACAAGGGGCAACTCCGGTCTTCCATCATGAGTTGCTATGGCTTTTGCGTTTCACGATGGTTCACCTCGAACCATCCGGACCCTTGCCTTCACTCATTGCATGTAGATGTTCATTTGACTACAACATTGTCTGAATATATATATTTATATACATATATATGTATGCGTCTATATATATACATATATATATGTGTATTTTCTAACCAATGTAGGGTAGGTACTTTTCCATTCAGCATAAACATAGCACCTTGCGTTAGGATTCATACAAATTACATACAACTTCGCTATCAACAAAGCATCTTCTCCTACATTGTGCTAACTCATTCCTTTGCAGGGAAGTCATGGGAGACTTGTGTCACCTTCTTAGATTAGGGATGTTATTTCCCCAAGATTCAAGGATTGTAACAAATTAGACCATAATGAGAATTTTACATTTCCAACCTTAGATTAGAATGAATGAGCATTGTAAAATACCATGAATTACTTGTTTTCATGCCTTTTGTCTTTATTTCTCAAAATCTCACATTGGTGAAACACGAATGGCACGTGCACCCCTTCGTAAGAGGTAAATCAATCCTAAGTTGATGATCCACATCAATGGCCATAGTCAGGGTGTGGACAAAACTTAGGATTTTTATCTTTTACGAAGTAACACTGAATCCACACTGGATCCATTTTCAAAATTCATCATATTTTTTTAAATATTTTCTCCTTTTATCAGAATTTAACTTAAAATTAATTCAAAATATATACCAATGGCCATAGTCAAGGTATATTGAGAGTTAATTTCATTTTAAATCCTATAAAAGCACCAAATGTGTTTCATTCTCCACCTGAATTTAAATATAGATTATTATATAATACATTCAATGACCATAGTCAAGGATGTATTATATCTTCAATCTTCTTTTAATTCATTTAAAGAATGGAATAGCTTTTCAAAATCTAAATTCAAAAATTTAAACTCATTCATCATTTAGGATAAAACTGCATCATATTTTCAAAATTACTTTTTCAAAACTCCAAGTGATGTAAATATCTTCTTCAGTCAATCTTCAATCCTATTCATCTTTTTCAATTCTATTTTCCATCTCAAAGTCCAATTTAACTTCGAGATTTCAATTTCATTTCATATTCAAAATTTCTAATTCAAAATCAAAGTTCAATTTTACTTTGAAAATTTCAAATTCATTTTCAAAAGCTCCAATCAAACTCAAAAGTTCAAATTTTACTTTGAAAATTTCAAATTCATTTTCAAAAGCTCCAATCAAACTCAAAAGTTCAAATTTAACTTTGAGATTCTTGATTCATTTCAAGCTTCAAATCCAAGGTCTAAATTGACTTTGGGATTCATCTGTATATTCAAAATTCAATTTCTAAAAATTCTTTTTCCCAAATTCAAATCAGACTTAGAAATTCTTGATTCCTCTTCTGAATTTAACTCCAAATCCATTTTAAGATCCAAAATTCAACACTCATATTGGATCTCAGACTCCAGATTCAATTTACTTATAGGATCCAGAATCAATTTCACTTTGGATCTTAGACTTCAGGTCCAAGTTTCCATTCTAGGATCCAGAATATAATTCTACATTGGATCTCAGACTTCAGATCCAAATCCATCTTAGGATCCAGAATCCAATTCCACTTTGGATCTTAGACTTCAGATCCAAAATCCATCTTAGGATCCAGAATCCAGTTTCACTTTTGGATCTCAGACTTCAGATCCAGTTCCATTTTTAGGATCCAGAATTCAATCACATGTTGGATCTTAGACTTCTGATCCAAATCCATCTTAGGATCCAGAACCCAATTTTATCTCGGATCTCAGATCTCAGATCTTAAATCCATCTTTAGATCCAATTTCATTCCCAATTCTAATCCAAATTCCATTTTTCAGATCTCATCTGAACTCCCTAAATCCATTTCCATTCTTAAATACCATTTGATTATCTCAGATCCATTCCAAACTTAAAAATCCAAATTCAATTCCATCTCAAGTATTCATTTCCTTTTCTAAATTCAAAATCCAAAATTCAAAGTCGATTTTGACTTTAAAACTTCATTTCCTTTCATTTCAAAACTTCAAGTCATTCTTTCTCATTTATTTTTCCAAATCCTGATTTACTTCAAAAACTTAGAACTTCTCTGATCTATCTCAAGTTCTAAAATTTCTTCACTCTATTATCAAGATCATCTCAAAAAACTTGGAAATTTTCAAAACATCTTTTCAAAAGAAGCATACATTCTTGCATTGCACAAGCATGATTCTTTGTGCATTTAGAGTTAGAATAAATTCTTAGACTATATTTAGGCAAAGCAAAAGGCATAGATTCGATCCTTGGTTCGATTACCCCTGGTAAAGGCGCCAGGAACGGTCGAACCTCGTACCGACGAGCGAATCCCGTCTCTCCATTTTCCCTCAATATTTTAAAAAACGGAGGCGAGTTAGATTTCTAAATGTTTTCAAATTAAGGTCAAGTGAGACCGCGCAAAATAGTTCCTCTTCTCTCTTTCTTTCTCTTCTTTTCTCTTCTCTCTTCCTTTTCCGTCTTTTATTTCTCTCCCTTCAAAAAGGAGGAAAATAGAGACTGGAAAAGGAAAAGAGAAGGAAGAGAGAGAGAATATTACGAGAGAAAATTTTTTTGCGATGATCACAGGTCCTACAAGCTATTTCAAAATATTGCATTTAAAGTCAGCCTCTAGGGATTGCTGTTTTTGCATCCTTGTTTATATATCTATGATTATATGATTTTATATTCCCTATATTTTCCAAAACCCTGGGTATATATTATTCAAAATTTCCTCCTTATTTTTAAACCCAGGTGTATTTTCCTTTTCTTCTCTTAATTTCTTCTAATTCTTTTTTATCCTGCCTGCAATTCTTCAAAATTTTTCTTTTCTATATTCTATTCCTTACCCTCATTTACAATAAAACATCTTTTGTCAGGATATGTCCTTTTCAAAATTTATCTTTAATCACATTTTACTTGTTTATCCTTTTTCAGAAAAACAATGCGGTTGTCGCAAATTTTGGTGACAACCCAATCCCTCGTAATGGGATGTTTTCATATTCAAATTATGATTTCCTCATTTATTAAAATTTCTTCCTAGATCTTTTCTAAAAAGGCCCGTTTATGCTCTACAGAGAGCATCGGCGCTATCAGTTGAGTCAAGCTCAAGAGATTATACTGCTCTAACATCCCAGTTATAAGCAGAAAGAGTAAGGAATGGATTCTCAAAAGTTTGTCAAAAGAGGGGTTCAGGACAACAAAAGTGAGATCGATCCTGCGATATATCAATTATTCAAAAAGATGATGGTGGAGATATTATCTGAACAAGCTGAAGCCAATTGCGGAAAAGCTCCCGAAGAAGGAAAGACACCTGTCGCCTTCCCTCTGACTGAACACAGCCACATCAGTGCAGGAAACTCTAAAGCCAGCAGGATCATCCATCAAGGCAACCAGGGCAGCTACTTGGGCGAACACAAAAGCCAGATTGGAAAATATTGTGAAAACCATAATAGAACTCTTTAATACAGTCCTCAGCAGAAAGGCAAGAAGCAGGAAGAACCAAAGCGCAAGGATTGGAGCAAGGATCGAGATTTCACTCCTTTAGATCAACCGCTCGACCAAATCCTCGAATACATGATGACCAACAGATTACTCAGGCTCCCAAAAGCCGCCAGCCCTTCCACAGTCATGGGAAAATATATAGACCAGTTCTGCAGATACCATCAGGTAACAGGGCATGACACTGAGCATTGCTTCATCTTCAAGAATATAGTTCAAGACTGCCTCGATAAAAATCTCTTTGTCCAAAATGAAGGAGAAAAGCATCCGGATCTTCTGAACATGCAAGCTCAGTCCAGCTACCAGGCAAGGGTCAGTGTTCAGCAGAAGCCAAACAAGCCGAAGAAAGCAAAGCATGAAGGCTGGGGTTATGATCGTCAGTTTACCCCTCTAGGTCAGCCGATTGAAGAAGTTCTCCAATACCTGCTCGAGAAAGAAATGATCAAGCTCCCAAAGCAGGATGATCCCTCTGTCACCAAAGGAAAATGGAAGAATCGCTTTTGTAAATTTCATCGAGCAAGGGGGCATGACACGGAGCACTGCTTCGTCCTAAAAAACATTGTGCAGAATTACATTGATAAAAAGCTTCTGGTACCAGAGGAAGGAGAAGAGCAACCTGCAGTTTCAGCCGGACCTTTTTCAGACCAATCAGAGAATTGAGAATGTCAAAAACTTTTTTTCGCTTTCATCCCTTTCTGTTAGTCACTTTGTAGGGGCAAGTCAGCCCAGTCTTTGTGATTTCTTTCTAGTTAAAATACTTGTAAATATTCAGTTCTGTCATCAACTTTTGCTTATCAATGAAAAGTCGATTTTCTTTATATCTTTGATATTCAATACTTTCTTCCTTTTGCTATATTGGGGCATTAAATTTTCTTTTTCAAAAATGCGGGACAATCCTGACATCATTCATGAGAGAAATGATATTACCTATGAGGGTCTTTCAAAAATCATGAAAATTTTAGTTCAAATCTTCTATTACAGCCTTTTTCAAAGATCAACCCTTGTGTTGATCATATTTTTTTACAAATTGATTTTAAATCATTGCATTTCAAAGATCAACCCCCTGAGTTGATCATATTGATTTCAAATTATTGCATTTCAAACATCAACCCTTGTGTTGATCATATCTTTCTAAAACAAATTGATTTCAAAGATCAACCCTTGTGTTGATCATATTTTCTGAAAATTGATTTCGAATTATTGCATTTCAAAGATCGACCTTTGTGTTGATCATATTTTCTAAAAATTTGGTTTTCAAAACATTACATTTCAAAAGATCAACCCTTGTGTTGATCATATTTTCTAAAAAATTTTGGTTTTTCAAATCATTACATTCAAAGATCAATCCCTGGCGTTGATCATATTTTCCAAAAAATTGACTTCAAATCATTACATTCAAAGATCAACCTATGTGTTGATCATATTTTCTAAAAATTAATTTTGAATCATTACATTCCAAATATCAACCCTCGGGTTGATCATATTTTCTATAAACTGATTTTCAAAATCATTGCTTCAAAAAATTAACCCTCATGATGATCTCTCATGAATGATCCCTATTTAAAGATTAGCTCTATAGTCTTCCTTTCCAAAAATGATTTTCTCATCTTCTTCTCCCATTTTAAAGATCCCACATGCAGACAGGATCAAACTCTTTTTCTCAACTTTTGTCAACCTTTTGTTTATCCATCTTTATCAGTTTTATCAATTTTATTCATTTTCATTATTCATCCATTTTTTTTCTTCTTAATTCTTATTAATTCTTATTTCAAAAATTACCCTTTCAGGTTAAGGGATAAACCTGATGCCTCTTTCCCATGAGGTATTTCTTTTCCTCCTTTTTATTTCTTCCTCCCCCTTCAGGTTAAGGGATAAACCTGAAACCTCATCCTACGAAGTCCTTCTTTCTTCAGGATAAGGGATAGTCCTGAATGTCTTTCTCTTTTAAAGTTTCATTAATCTCTGCTAAATCTTTTTCTTCATTCAATTTTATCAATTTTAATTCTTCCAATTCTTTATCAAAGCCTTTTATCAGCTTTTGCTTAAATTTTATTTTCTTCCCATTTAGGATAAGGGATAATCCTGAAACCCCTCATAGGAGCATCAATGCTACCTGTGAGAATTATTTCCATAAAAAAAAAACTCCTTGATTCTTCTCTTTCATCAAATCTCCCATCAATTTCTATCTCTTCTCATTTGTTCTTTTAAATTTTATTTCCTCCCCAATTAAGATAAGGGGGCAATCAGATCATTCAGTCCCCTAAAATGGTCATTTTCAATCCCAGGTCCGGTCCTCGCACTGGCAAATTTCCAAAACTCCATCTCTTGTCAAAAACCCGAGTTTTCACTCGGGCTTCTCCCTTTATTCTTTCGTTCGAAGTTCTGAGTTCCGACCAGGACTTCCTTTTGAATCCAATCCTCGCATTGGAAATTTCATTGGAAAACCGAGTTCCAGCTCGGGTTTTTCTTCTATTATTTTCAGTCGAAGTTCTAAGTTCCGACCAGGACTTCCTTTTGAATCCAATCATCGCATTGGAAATCCTTCATTCCTTTGAAAATCCGAGTGCCAGCTCGAGTTTTTCTTCTATTATTTTCAGTCGAAGTTCTGAGTTCCGACCAGGACTTCCTTTTGAATCCAATCATTGCATTGGAAATCCTTTGAAAATTCGAGTTTCAGCTCGGGTTTTTCTTCTATTATTTTCAGTCGAAGTTCTGAGTTCCGACCAGGACTTCCTTTTGAATCCAATCCTCGCATTGGAAATCCTCTATCTCTTTTGAAATCCGAGTTCCAGCTCGGGTTTTTCTTCTATTATTTTTAGTTGAAGTTCTGAGTTCCGACCAGGACTTCCTTTTGAATCCAATCCTCGCATTGGAAATTCATCATTTCTTCTACCCCTTCAGGTTAAGGGATAAACCTCATGCCTCCTGCTAACGAGGTATTTCCTTCTTTCCCAATTCAGGATACGTGGATAAATCCTGAAAACAGACCACATGCAGTTAGGATGTGATGGTCCATTGAATTCAGAGTTTCTCATCAAATTTTACTTTCCTAGCTCATCTTCACGACCCAGTCCTCGCACTGGTTATTTCTCAAAATTTTCAAATCACATATTGAGCTCATTTGGAGGGTCCGGTCCTCGCACCAATAACTTTCTACATTCAATCTTTGATCAAAATCCTTTCTTCTACAAAATTCAAGTTCTGATTTAAAATCTCCCAAAAAGCTGATGTATTTCAAACGTCCTAGTTTTTACTGGTCAGGTATTTCAAACGTCCCAGTTTTTACTGGTCAGGTATTTCAAACGTTCAAGCTTTCGCTGGTCAGGTATTTCCAAAAGATCCAACAACTTGTTGGTCATATATTTCAAACGTCCCAGCTTCTCGCTGGTCAGGTATTTCAAACGTCCCAGCTTTTGCTGGTCAAGTATTTCAAAAGATCCGACAATCGTTGGGCATGTATTTCAAACGTTTCAGCTTCTTGCTGGTCAGGTATTTCAAACATTCCAGCTTTTGCTGGTCAGGTATTTCCAAAGGATCCAACACTCGTTGGTCATGTATTTCAAACGTTCCAGCTTCTCGCTGGTCAGGTATTTCAAACGTCCCAGCTTCTGCTGGTCAGGTATTTCAAAAGATCCAACACTCGTTGGGCATGTATTTCAAACGTTCAGCTTCTTGCTGGTCAGGTATTTCAAACGTTCCAGCTTTTGCTGGTCAGGTATTTCCAAAGGATCCAACACTCAGTGGTCATGTATTTCAAACGTTCCAGCTTCTCGCTGGTTAGGTATTTCAAACGTCCCAGCTTTTGTTGGTCAGGTATTTCAAAAGATCCAACACTCGTTGGGCATGTATTTCAAATGTTCCAGCTTCTTGCTGGTCAGGTATTTCGAACGTTCCAGCTTTTTGCTGGTCAGATCCAACGCTTGTTGGTTATATATTTCAAACGTTCCAGCTTCTCGCTGGTCAGGTATTTTAAACGTCCCAGCGTTTGCTGGTCAAGTATTTCAAAAGATCCAACACCCATTGGACATGTATTTCAAACGTTCCAGCACTCCGCTGGTCATGTATTTCAAACGTTCCAGCCTTTGCTGGTCAGGTATTTCCAAAAAAAGATCCAACACCCGTTGGTCATGTATTTCAAACGTTCCAGTTTTTCGCTGGTCAGGTATTTCAAACGTTCCAGCTTTTCGCTGGTCACGCATTCCAAACGTTCCAGCTTTGCTGGTCATGTATTCCCAAAAAAAGAACTTAGCTTTTGGTCATGTATTTTCAAAAGACCCAGCTCTCGTTGGTCATATATTTCAAAAAGTCCCAACTCACAATTTTCGAGCTCCCAAATCAACATATTTTCCATAAATCAAACCTTCAGGGTGCGATTCCTCCATTCTCTTCTTTCCAAACCTTCGGGTTTCAATCTCTCAAATATGTTATTTCCTAATCTTCAAATCTCTCAAGATTATCAATTCTCCAACCTCTGGGTACAATATTTTCAAAAAAATCACCATTTTCTCAATCCTCAGGTTAAAATCTCCCAATTTCTATCATTCTCAACCTTTTTATTAAAACCCAGTTTTTCATAACCAATCGTATATTTCCCAAAAAAGACCCAATACTCGTTGGTCATGTATTTCCAAAATGTTCCAGCATTATTGCTGGTAATGTATTTTAAATGTTCCAGTTTTACTAGTCAAGTATTTTAAAAGGTTCCAGCTCCTCGCTGGTCACGTATTTCAAGGGTTCCAGCTTTCGCTGGACAGGTATTTCAAAAAAGATCTCAACGTCTATTTGTCATGTATTCCAAAAGGTTCCAGCTTCGCTGGTCATGTATCTCGAAAAGGTTCAAGCTTCCGCTGGTCACGTATTTCAAAGGTTTCAACTTTTTGCTGGTCATGTATTTCAAAAGTCCCAGCTTTTTGTTGGTCATGTATTTCCAAAATCGAAGATACAACTCAAGGTCTCGTCAAAATCTATATGGAATGATTATTTTACAAAGAATTCGTGAAAATTTTGCCAATTTGCTAAAAGCATTTGTTGATTCTAAAAGTCTGACTACACAAAAAGAATTTCCTCATATTACCTCTAATATTTCCTTCAAAAAGGTGAAACCTTTTGCGAAAAAGAGATAAAATTCAAATCTTTTCCTGTTGATCAACCAAAAGGATGTAAGAAATGTCCTCGATATGATCAATAAAAGAAATCTTCAGTGATGTTGAAAAGCTAGAAGCGAACTGATATTGATCTTGGCTATGGCGCGTGTTTTAAAATGAATTTCTGGCAATCAGGCAGTGAAAATATCTTGAGCTATAAAAAGAATTCACTCAACCCATATCTTCTCATTTTCGTTTAAAAGTTGCAATCAAATATCCGCAAAAGGGATCTCTCAATTGTCGTCAAGATGAAGGCGAATTAAGCGAGTAGATCCCCGGGGCCAAAGAAGATTTGAAACATCTCCAAGATGACGGAGTTTGTGACGGATCTTTCCAGGGAAAGTTCGGATCACTGTCGAGATGAAGGCGGATGTAATGGGCCTACCGACAAACCCTAAAAGATATTTGATTCAAACTATCATCTAAAGATCTTTTGAGCCAATATCATATAAAATCTTTAAGAAAAAGAAGGATCGGAGCATCTCCAAGATGAAGGAGTTTGTGACGTGCCCTTCCCTGAAAAAAGAGAAAAAGTCAGGACATCCAAATGAAGGATGATGTGAAAGACCGAGAAAGCCCAATGACTCAAAAAGAGTGCAAAAAGATCATCGTAGGGAAAACACCCAGATATCAAACTGCCAAACTTGCCAGAAGTCATCTTTTCTCATGCAAAATTCTTTTATCAATATCTCTTCATTTCCTGCTTTTATGAAGTTAAGAATATTTCTTTTATTCTCATATCAGGGAAATGGATAGCTTCCTTGAAGAAAATCATCAACGCTAAATTTTGAATTTGACTCTTAGAACCGAGGAGCTAACCTCATTAGAGGAAATACTCTAGGTAAAAAGGGAATATCTTTGCACATACATGCACATTTAGAAGCATCTGAATCTGCTATGATTTTATCTTATTGGCAAAATTTTCTAGCTATTCCAAGAATTAAATAAATATTCAATATTCATTTTGATGCAACCTAGCGTTGTTTGTATTTCCCAAAAAGAGTTGCCTCTGAAAGAAGTATCTTTTCCTGTCCCATCACGGTCGCCAAACCTGTGATCATCGCAAAATTTTTCCTCTCGTAATATTCTCTCTCTTCCTTCTCTTTTCCTTTCCAACCTCTTATTTTCCTCCTTTTTGAAGGGAGAAAGATATAAGGCGGAAAGAAAGAGAGAAGAGAAAAGAAAGAAGAGAATAGAAGAGGAATTCTTTTGCGGGTTTCACTTGACCTTATTTTTAAAGAATTTTGAAATAACTCGCCTCCGTTTTTGAAATATTTGCAGGAAAACTGGGAGACGGGATCCGCTCGTCGGTACGAGGTTTGACCGTTCCTGGCGCCTTTACCAGGGGTAATCGAACCAAGGGTCGAATTAATGCCTTTTGCTTTGCTAAAAAAATTTATCTAAGTATTTATCCTAAGTCTAGATGCACAAAGAATCATGCTTGTGCAAATGCAAAGATGTATGCTCTTTTTGAAATATTTTGAAGAATACCCAAGTGTTTCTGAGATGAATCTGATAAAGTGAAGAAATGATTTCTAACTTAGAACTTAACATTAAAGTTCTAAGATTTTAGAATAATCAAGAGTTTGGGAAAAAAAATCTGGATTATGGAAAAAAATGATTTTTGAAGCTGATATGAGGGAAGAGAGAAGGAAGGAAATTTCAAAGTTATAAATGGACTTTGAATTTAGAAATTTGAACTTGGATGAATATTTGGAATGGAATTGAATTCCAATTTTGGGGTTTTGAATTTAGAAGGGAATGTGGGAAATCTAAAGAAAATTGAGAAATGGGATTTGCATAAGTTTTGGAATTCCAAGATAAAATTCGAATCCAAGTTATGGATTCTGAATAGAGTTTTGAGTTGATTTTTGCATTTAGGATCCTAAATAGGAACTTGATTTGAATGAAATGGAATTGGCTTTGAGAATTTGGAATTTAAAGTGGAATTTTGGATTTGGAATTTTGAAGGGAATTGGATTCAAGACTTGGAATCCAAGATGGTATTTGGATCTGAAATCTGAGATCCAAGATAGGGTTGGACTCTGGATCCTAAGAATAGGAATTTGGATCTGAATCTGAGATCCAAAGGTAGGATGAGGATCTGGATCCTAAGAATTTAGAGTTTGGATCTGAATCTGAAATCCAAGGTAGAATTGCGTTCTAGATCCTAAGAATAGGAATTTTGGATCTGAATCTGAGATCCAATGTGGAATTGGATTCTGGATCCTAAGAATGAAATTTGGATCTGTAATCTGAGATCCAAAGTAGAATTGGTTTTGGATCCTAAAGTGGATTTGGATCCGAAGTCAGAGATCCAAAGTAGAATTGGATTCTGGATCCTAGAACGGATTTTAGATCTGAACTTGAGATCCGAGGTGAATTAGGTTCTGGATCCTAAAATGAATTTTTGGATCTGTAATCTGAGATCCAAAGCGAAGTTGGATTCATACTTAGAAATCTGGATCCAAGCAGAGATTAACTTTGGATTTTGGGTTTTGAAAGTCCAAATGGGACTTTTGAAGATGGATCTGGGTTTTGAAAACCCAGTTTTGAACTTAGGAAGGTTTGGATTTTGAGATTCAGAGTCAATCTCAACTTTGATTTAAAACTTGAAGAAAACTTGATTTTGAATCAGAAGATGAATCAGAAACTTCAAAGTTAAATTGAACTTTGAAATTGGATTTTGAATTGAATTAGAAAATTTGAAGTTTGAATATAAAGTGATTTTGGAATTTCAAAGTCAAACTGGACTTTGAAATTGAATTTTTGAATCTTGAAATGAGATAGAATTGGATTTGAACAAGATTTGATCTGAGAAATGAAGAAGAAGAAGAATCACTTGGAATTTGAAAAGGAAATTTTGAAAATATGATGCAATTCTATCCTATATGATGAATGAATTTGAATATATTTGAAATTGGATTTGAAAATCATATTTCATTCTTCAAATGAATTTAAATAAGATTAATGATATAATACACTCCTGAATATGGTCATTGAATGTATTATATAATAGTCATATCTAAATTCAAATGAAGGATAAAATACCTTTTTGGTGCTTTTATAGAATTTAAAATGAAATTAACCCTCAATATACCCTGACTATGGCCATTGGTATCTATTTTGAGTTAATTTTAAGTTAAATTCTGATAAAAGAAGAAAATATTTAAGAAAAATATGATGAATTTTGAAAATGGATCCAGTGTGGATCTAATGTTATTTTGTAAAAGATAAAAATGCTAAGTTTTGTCCACACCCTGACTATGGCCATTGATGTGGATCATCAACTTAGTATTTATTATCTCTTACGAAATGGTGCATGTGCCATTCGTGTTTCACCATTGTGAGAATTTGAGAAATAAAGGCAAAAATGCATGAAAACAAATAATTCATGATATTTAAAATGCTCATTCATTCTATCTAAAACAGGAAATGTAGGTTCTCATTAAAGCCTAACTATTACAATACATCAAATTTTGAATTTACAACTCCAAATAATGACCTTTTCTATACATTTCCTGCAAAACAACTGAGTTAACATGAAAAATAGAAGAAAAATGGTATACATCACATGGATATAAAAAAAAATATTCATAAATCAAGGTATGAATGATGGAAAAGGTAAAAGGATACATATATCTATATATATATATATATATACATATACGTATATATATGTATATCCACACGTTTATAAGTATATATATATATATATATATATATATATATATATATATATATATATATATATATATATATATATATATATATATATATATATATATATATATATATATGGGGGTATATACAATAGATTATGTTCAGGTTGCTGTAAGCAACCCTTTTAGCTGTGAGGGCAGTTTTATGATGGGAAAAGGGGGATGCTGGAAACAAATATAACTGAATCTGAAGTGTGGAGATAACCTCAAGTAAATGTGACTAAGGGCTGCAGGGGAAGGTGAAATGTCACAACAATGGGTGCAACCAACGTGGCAACAACCAGCACAATAGATTGCTGCTGGAAATGTGCAATTTTGGTGCACAGCGGGTGGTAAGGGCTGTATAGGGTAAGTGCAGAGAAAAAAAAAAAAAGGTATGGTGCACCAAGCACAGGTGTAGTTGATATGATATTAACTGTTAAGAGGAATGGCATAGGCAGACTACTAATGGTATACAAAGGGTGGACAAGTGTGAGGATAACCATAGGTAAGTGTAATTAAAAGTGTTTAGTGAGATGGTTCAAATGAGCTGTCAGCTACAATTTAGCTTCTGCAAACCGAATCTGATGGCAATGGTCAGGAGATATGACAATGTCCATCAAGGATTTTCAGCAATACTATGCTAAGGTGATGATACAGTACAAGGTAATTAATACAGAAAATAAAATTGCATTGATGCTTGAGGATATAATGGACCTAATGTGATTTTAATTACAGCTAATCAATGGAGATGTAGAAGAATGTAGTAAAAATTGCAACAGAGTGCCATAGTGTGTACATAATTTCAACAAGGCAGCTGTAAAAAAAATGAATCCAATTGCATAATAGAAGACATGTTTCAATGAACAATCAGAGGATCCGGAAGGTATCTTGATGCTGAGCCAAATGACAAATAGGCTGCTGGAGCTAGTTTTATCAGTGTGAAACGTCATTGGTTGGTGGAAATATTGAGCCTTATTTCTGATGGACTGGGAATTCATGTTCAAGTCATCTGCCACACAACAACAAAATTGCTGGATTTCTTGCTGTAACAGAACATCCTGTCAGTAAGTCAAAAGATAAGACATGCTGCTAATGAAATGCTATCTTGAACAAATCAATCTAAATCACTGTAGCGAGATACCATGATTTTATGATAAGCAAACAGAATATGAAATGATATCTTTAAAAATTAAATACGTTCCCTTTATACTGACCTAAGAGGTGGATGAAGCTTACAATAAGTTACAAAACTCTTATTTTAATCACATACCTGTACTTTTGGAGAAGTTGAGTCCATCTCTGCATCTTTCTTATTGCCTCCATCTCTCTCCTCTTTTTTTTTTTTAAGACATGTTAGCACCATAGAATGCGGCGAAAAAGAAGATCATGCTCATAATAGACGATGTACAAATATTCTGTGCAATTGTATAATGAGGGGTTATGCACAATGGTAGATCACCCTTTCCACTTTATACAACTCAAGATATTTAGTCTTTACATGTTATTTGGCTCTAAATTATCAACAGACTGAGGTGCAGTGTATAGTTCTTTGATATGGCTGCACTTTACATGCAAAATCATAAGAGCGTTACTGATAAACACGCTTGATGAATAACCCTGAATCACTGACTGGATCTGAGTCTTCAGTCATTCTTTAAGTGATTGCAGAACAGCACAAGTGTCAAGAGCATATATTACTAGAATATGCTCCTTGAAACTACATATTTCCAAGAGGCTCCAAGACTTTCAACAGATCTGTTATACCATGGATACCTAGAGATTCTTAAGATCCATCAGACAAGATTTGAGCAACATTTGGTCTCCCACATTCTGAATGCATAGTTATCAACACATTATACACATAGATATTGAGTTGTAAACCAATTTTAATGATCTACGAGTGACTCTGCTCTCTAAGGCTAATGATTCCTAAGGAAGCATATATCCTCCACGTACCAGGATGTATAACTCCATTGGGATTTACCACAAACAACCATCAATGAGATGAACTCCAGACCGAACTTGGTTTATAAAATCATTATCTAGAAATGGACATAGATAATATACGAATGATGCAGGTAACACAGTGCCGGTGGCAAAGAGCGTGCCACACGATAACCTAGACAGAGTGACTGGTAGGATCCTCAAGTGTCACAACCAACCAACATTGAAATGCAATTAGAAATACACAAAGAAAATGAGTAAAAAAAAAAAAAAAGAGTATCACATATGATTAAAGTTGAATAGGAAATACATTATAACAGGAGAATGACTCGATAACACACAGCAACTAACGAACCATATCAATATGATCTAATATTCATAATGACAGAAAACATATATTTTAAACAAAAGCTAAAAGGCAGGGAGATGTGGGATTCAAAAATGGAAGTTGATATGCTATTACTAAATATTTCAAATGCTCAGAAAAATGAACCGAAATTCACATTCACAGAAATGGAATTTCAAAATCAATAGCAACATGAACTAAAGAAAAAAAAAGGAATGCGAAGATGAGGAAATTGAATCTAATAAGATAATAAAAAAAAGGGAAAGGGAAATGGAAAATAATGTCGGAATGTAACATTACATTGCTGTTGCACAAGGGTATGTGGAAATTGCTACAGGCAATTCCACGACACCTACGGTGCGTTAATGGAGTAAAACAGAAAGGAGAATCAAAGGAAACGGGGAAATTAAAGAAGAAGAAATCCGGATGAAGGTTGAATATCCACTTACCTGATTTCCTTGGGTCTTGAGGGAGAGAGTTCCTCCTTCTACCGTGGAAATGCTCTTTTGTTGAAGGAGAAGGGGAAAAGCACCAGAGGAGTGTAGAAAATACAAAGGGGAAGGAAAAGACGATGAAGGGAAATGTTGAAAGAAGGAGAGAGCGATGGTGGGGTGACAAACGGATGGTCCAAGCTTCTCCTTCGTGCCCTCTTTTAAAGAGAGAGAAGGAGATTCGAGAAGTCTTGTTAGGGTTTGTGGCCGTTGGAGATGGGCGGCGACGGAGAGAGGGTGTGCCATGTTTTTTAGGGTTTTGGTGGAGGAAATCGGGAGAGAGAGAGTGGAGAAAAGGTTTCGAAGGGTTTATTTGAAAAACAAAGCTTATGCGTGAAGCTTTGTTTTATAAAAAAAATTTGATTTTCCAAAAAGAGACTCCTTCAAAATTTTTTTCATAAAAAGTGTTTTTAAAATGATTTTTTTAGCAAAATTGACTTTAAAAAGTTTAAACTCATTCAATTTTCTTGAATTTTTCCATTTTTTTGGTTTTTGTTTTATTTTTCAAATTTTTTTGTAATTTTAGAATAAAATCCTTAAGTTTGTGAGAAAACAAAGGTTAAAACTAATTTTTTTGTGTTTTTGCAAAATATTTACAAAAAATGAATTTTTCTGAGAATTTAAAAACTATTTTGAGAAAATTTCTTCAGAAATGGGTTTTGATCCGGATTTTGAGGAAATATGGATTTAAAGTGCTGGATTCGGATCCGGAGTTGATTTTGAATATATCAATATAGATTTTAATTCAGAGAATCTGAAGAAATGACTTGATTTTCTCAGAAAACGGGGTTAGGGGCAAAAGGGCCATTTTTATAAAACTTTGAAAAATTTGGGGTGTTCACACAGTTGCACATGTGCACAATGCCCCTGCCTTTGCTTCCCTTACGTCAGGACGGTGATAGTGCCTCTGACATTCTATTTTGGTATTAGTTTGCTAAGATCGTTACTTTTGCAGCTCGTATGACGGATCCTGCTCGCGCTCCGCGACCCGAGCCGCCAATCGTGTACATCCGCGGATGACAGCAAGCTTGCAACTCTCAAAGGTAGGGGAAGATTGCACAGAAGACTTGGACAATTGAATTGAGTTCAATTAACAAAAAGGGATAATTAAATAAATATATATGCATATATATATATATATCATATATATTTATACGAGTACACATTTAACTCAAGGACGCAGTTTCGCGATCCTTGTCCTTTACTTTGCCGTTGCGCATCGCGCATAGGTTTTGTGTTGCACTCCTGCTTACAGTCCTTACTTGCCGTTGCGCATCGTGCAAAGGTTCTGCGTTGCACTCCTACTTACAGTCTTTACTTGCCGTCGCGCGTTGTGCGAGGGTTTGCGTTGCACTTCTGCTTACTGCCTTTACTTTGCCGTTGCGCCTAGGCTCTTGCTTTTGCATATGTGTTGGTATTGCCTTGCTTTTGCAGATGACGTGTAGGTTCTTGCTCTTTGCGTATGCCTTAAAGGCATCCTCGTGGAGGATGCAAGAGACATCTATCACTCACTCTTGCGACAAGAGTTCAGTTGGGAGCTGGCGATACATCCTCGTCTAAGGAGAGGGATACCTCGCAAGGATCCTGGCTCTTCGTGCGTGCAGTCCTGCAGAGTCGACTTGAGGTTTCAGGGAGCTGCGCAAAAGCATCAAAGACTGCTCCAAATCGAAGCATTTGGAAGGATGTGACTGGCTGGTTCTGCTCGCCTTTTTGGCATATCTCGGGTGATCCTGAATTGGAGGTTCAAGCGAACTTCTTAGCGAGTGTTCTGTTGAGAGACCCGTATCCCGTCTATCGAGACCGGTATCTTGTCATGCGAGACATGTAGATACCTTGATAACGGATGTGATTCGAGATAATCACATGCATCATGTTGGCACAAGGTACTGCTGTTTCAAAAGATAGAGTAAAGTTGATAAACTTTACATCTTTGTGAAACACTGCTGTTGAGGTTTCTATTGAGGAGCTATACCCCCCTTCATCCTAGAGTACTTGTAGTCGTGCACGACACGTCTAGTACTGCGATGATCGGATGAGACGGTCGTGCGACCTCGAACAACGCTAAATGCAAAATGCTGTAATCACATAAATGGCCTCACATTCGCCTTCACAGGCAAGATGCTCGAGTGGTTTAAATACCACAGCATAGAATGGGTCGTTAGTTAAGCAACCCCTAACAAACCCGTTCGCTTCTGGTTGTCTGTCAAGGGAGAGGACAGATCGGTACAAAAACTCCAATGGACAGGTTGTTAACAACCACCCCACGGGCAAAGATCCGGCCTCCCCAGTCATTGGAGTTAGGGGATAGGGGCTACACAAGTTAGCTCAACACTTCTGCAGAAGTTGGATGCATCCGTGGCACTGCTTTTTAGCCTCTGGGGAATCCTCTCTCGGCTAATGCCGTCCCCTTTGGAGCGGACTCAACTAGCTATTCGGGTTATCGAAAATACATAGAATAACAGACGCCCGAACTAGTCTCAGTTGTTTTTATGTTTTGCCTGTGCGTACCCGCAGGCCAGTAATTATCAAAACATAAGGTCTGTTCACACTGGTCATGGGTCTTGAGATTCACTTGCACTATGGATTCGCTTGCACTACTGATTCACTTGCACTACTGATTCGCTTGCTTGCTCGATAGTTCAGTATGCTACTCATTGAACTGTGCACGCCTGTCAAGGCGTTACTCTAGTTGATTAAACTGCTTACGTAGTTCTTTGCGGAGTAATAAGGAGTTTCTCATGCTAGTTAAATGCTTATAATAATAGCATTATACCAGTTGCTACATATTAGCATGTGACTTGCTTTATCCCTTGGTTGAACTGTTTGGTGCTTATTGTAGCGTAACACTTGTTGGTTTGCATCTCTTATGATTGATGTAATTGCATACAACTCGTAATCTACGAACTGGTGGCAACTAGGATTGATGTGGCCGCTTGTCTTAGAAGCTGCTTACATATTGTGATATAATTGTTGCCGTATGATTGCTTATGAATGGCTTGTGATGTAATGGTTTATGCCTTAAGATTAATTTATTTACTTGTTCATGGACTGAGCCATTTTATGGTAATTATATGTTTTACGAGCATTGTTATGAGTGTTTGTCTTATTCAATTGTTTTGTTTGGCTGACGGGTAGAGTTAGTTACCCTTCGCCCATAGAATCAACTGAATTGCCATATCTGTGCGTTCTCATGTGTTGTTTACACATGCTTTGAGGGCCTATTTGAGGATTGCAATATTCCTCGTGGCAATCATACGATGCGTAGGATTATATGCTTCTGCGCGGAGTGATACAATGCATATTACTGATATACATGCTTGTGCCCATATTGTGGCTACTGACCTCGAGAGCAGTCAATTGTTCGGAGCAGTCGATTGTATAGATGCGTGTATCACCGAGTAGGGTGTCTGACGAGCACCTGATCTCCAAAGGATTATCTGCGAGGGCGTGTATGATCAAGACCAGGTACCCGACTAGAGTGGTAGATTCTCTGTGAGGATGTACACTGTCCACGAACGGGTAGCCGCAAAGACGGTGAACTCCTGTGAGTTAGTGTATGGTCCAAGATCAGGTATACCATCTAGGGCGGAATTCCTTGTGATGTTATACATTTCCCAGACCAGGTGATTCGGCGTTGATCTTGTTGTATGTATTAGTAGCTATCGACCCCAAGAGCGGTCTTTTGTGTTGATGCGTGTATCGCAATGATTTTCATTGGATATGGCATCTGTTGGGGATCGGTTTCCCAAAGGTTTCGCTGTGAGGTTATACTTTTCCCAGATCGGGTGACCCGGCTAGACGGAGAGATTCTCTGTGAGGATGTACACTGTCCACGAACGGGTAGCTGCAAAGACGATAAACTCCTGTGAGGAAGTGTAGGGTCCAAGATCAGGTATACCCTCTAGGGCGGTAATTCCTTGTCCGGTCGTATATCTCTCGGACCGAACGATCCGACGTGGATCTTGTGTTTTCGCTTACCATAAAAAGTTATGGTGAGCTGTGACGATCTTCTGAGATTGTTTGTGATAGCCAACTATGAATTCATAGTTTCGGCTTTCTGTTTTAGCATGATTACGTGCGTGACTCAGATGTGAGAATCAGATCGTTAGTGATTTGAGTTAGTGATCATGTTTTGGACCTTCTAAGGAAGGGTGAGCTTCTCTGAGAAAGTACGCCGCCTTAGTGCATCATAACCGGCGACGGTTAGCCGCGTAAGACTTTGAGAGATGAGGATAGATTAAGGTCGTTCAGGACAAAGCGTTGGTTAGAAGTAGTGAGTGACAAACGATGTCCTGAGGGTGATTGGATGCAGAGACCTCGTTCTAGGAACGAGGACAAGCTTGTTGCGTAGTAGTTCACAACTTACGATCAAATGGATCGTATGCTGCGTTTGTCAGTTGCACTGCTTACTTGCTTTAAACTGCTTACTTGCTTTGAACTGCTTACGCATTTGCACTGCTTACGCGCTTGCACTATTTACCTGTTTAACTGCATATCTGCTTTAAACTGCGTAGCTTACTGAATTAAATGTACTTAATTCAGTTCCTTGTAGTCTCTCTTGTGCACCTACTAGTTTTTCGCGAAACTAACCCATTCTATGGGTACAGGTGATTTTTAGGTACACTACGGGCGATGGCGCGATTGCAAGATGGCTTCAAGACTTCTTCTTCCTGCTCTTAGCTCGCGTCTTGGACGCTTGGGTTTGTATCGAATTTCCCTTAGGATATCCGAATCTTGTGAGATTGGTTCTTTTAGCTAACGTGCCCAAAGTTGTCAGCTTGCCTTATGATTTATCAAAGAAAAATCTTCCGCTGATTTCATAAACAAACTCTGAAGGAAAGAGATATTTCTAGTCTCTTGCCTGTTTTTCTGAAACGGGTTCGCAAGTTTGAAATTTGGGGCGTTACAACTTAGTATCAGAGCTAAAGGAAGTAAGGATTCTTGACCATTGAGCATCCGCATCGTGCTGTAAGTATACCATTTTTCTTATTTTATAGATGTTTTAGCGTTGTTAAGCTAAATGGCTTGACATGTTATGCTTATGTACCAGCATGGCTGGGTTTTTTGTGAACTACTCATGTTACACATGAATAGTACGAATGTTTTTGGCTTCTTTTTCGAGTTTCCTCAGATTTTTATCTTTGATATCCCTTGTTTACATCAAGGATGGTAAAGAACTCGAACTAAGTTTTGGCTTATGAATGGTCAAACATTTGGGAAAATTACCCTGACTTGTATTTTTACTAATGTAGGTCAAGATAATTTCGCAGACGAAATTCTTTTAAGGGGGGTAGGATGTAAAAACCCGTGAAAAAAAAATTTAAGTTAGGATTCGGGTCGGATCTGGACCCGGACCCGACCCGGACCCAATTGAGACACCGCCACCCTCGTGCCTTCTTTAGAAAATAAGGCAAGGGGTTTCAAATACGAACCCCCCCCCCCTCGTTGTCTCTCTCCCTCACCGCCTCCTCTCTGCTCCGTCTGTCACGGCAGGGGAGGGGACGAGCCCCTCCTCCCTGCCTCCTGTTACGGTAGAGGAAGGGCTCGGCCCCCTCCTCTCTGCTCCCTCTGTCACGGCAGGGGAGGGGCCGAGCCCCTCCTCCTTGCCTCCTGTTACGGCAGAGGAGGGGCTCGGCCCCCTCCTCTCTGCTCCCTCTGTCACGGCTGGGGAGGGGCCGAGCCCCTCCTCCTTGCCTCCTGTTACGGCAGAGGTGGGGCTCGGCCCCCTCCTCTCTGCTCTCTCTGTCACGGCAGAGGAGGGGCTCGGCCCCCTCCTCTCTGCTCCCTCTGTCACGGCTGGGGAGTGGCCGAGCCCCTCCTCCATGCCTCCTGTTACGGCAGAGGTGGGGCTCGGCCCCCTCCTCTCTGCTCTCTCTGTCATGGCAGAGGAGGGGCTGAGCCCCTCCTCCCTGCCTCTTGTTACGGCAGAGGAGGGGCTCGGCCCCCTCCTCTCTGCTCCCTCTGTCAAGGCAGGGGAGGGGCCGAGCCCCTCCTACCTGTCTCCTGTTACGACAGAGGAGGGGCTCAGCCCCCTCCTCTCTGTGCCCTCTGTCCAGGCAGGGGAGGGGCCAGGCCTCTCCTCCCTACCTCCTATTACGGCAGAGGAGTGGCTCGGCCCCCTCCTCTCTGTCCCCTCTGTCACGGCAGGGGAGGGGCCGAGCCCCTCCTCGCTGCTCCCTTTTAGGCATGGGAGGGGAGGGGCTGAGCCCCCTCCTTGCTCCCTTTTAGGCAGAGGAGGGGCTGAGCCCCTTCCTTGCTCTCTGTTATGGCAGGGGAGGGGCTGAGCCCCCTCCCTGCCCTTTCGTTCGGCAGGGGAGGGGCTGAGCCCCCTCCCTGATTCGTGATACGATAGGGGAGGGGCTGAGCCCCCTCCCTGATTCGTGATACGATAGGGGAGGGGCTGAGCCCCCTCCGTGCTTTTTGTTTTGACAGGAGAGGGGGGTTGAGCCCCTCCTTGCTCTTTGTTATGGCAAGGGAGGGGGCCGAGCCCTCCCTGTACCTCTTTTCTCGTTAGGCAGGGGCATCGCCCCTGCCTTCGCTGTTTTTCGGCAGGCCGGGGCAAGCCCCCTTGCCTCATTTTTCATTGGCATCGGGCGGGCCTCCGTTCGTTGTTGAAAGGCAAGGTGCGGCCTCCTGCTTCTCCCTTAGTGGCTCGCAGAGAAGGGCCTCACTTCCTTGCTCTCTTGGCTGGCAGGGCGAAGCCTCCCTCGTTGTCTTCTTCGGGCAAGGGTGCGACCCCCTGCCTCCTCGTTGTTCGCTGACAGCATGTCAGCAGGGGCTCGTGGCCCTGCCCCTGCTTCTTGCGCTTATAGCAGGTGCACATGTGCACAATGCCCCTGCCTTTGCTTCCCTTACGTCAAGACGGTGATAGTGCCTCTGACTTTCTATTTTGGTATTAGCTTGCTAAGATCGTTACTTTTGCAGCTCGTACGACAGATCCTGCTCGCGCTCTGCGACCCGAGCCGCCAATCGCGTACATCCGCGGATGACAGCAAGCTTGCAACTCTCAAAGGTAGGGGAAGATTGCACAGAAGACTTGGACAATTGAATTGAGTTCAATTAACAAAAGGGACAATTAAATAAATATATATGCATATATATATATATCATATATATTTATACGAGTACACATTTAACTCAAGGACGCAGTTTCGCGATCCTTGTCCTTTACTTTGCCGTTGCGCATCGCGCACAGGTTTTGTGTTGCACTCCTGCTTACAGTCCTTACTTGCCATTGCGCATCGTGCAAAGGTTCTGCGTTGCACTCCTACTTACAGTCTTTACTTGCCGTCGCGCGTTGTGCGAGGGTTTGCGTTGCACTTCTGCTTACTGCCTTTACTTTGCCGTTGCGCTTAGGCTCTTGCTTTTGCATATGTGTTGGTATTGCCTTGCTTTTGCAGATGACGTGCAGGTTCTTGCTCTTTGCGTATGCCTTAAAGGCATCCTCGTGGAGGATGCAAGAGACATCTATCACTCACTCTTGCGACAAGAGTTCAGTTGGGAGCTGGCGATACATCCTTGTCTAAGGAGAGGGATACCTCGCAAGGATCCTGGCTCTTCGTGCGTGCAGTCCTGCAGAGTCGACTTGAGGTTTCAGGGAGCTGCGCAAAAGCATCAAAGACTGCTCCAAATCGAAGCATTTGAATGGATGTGACTGGCTGGTTCTGCTCGCCTTTTTGGCATATCTCGGGTGATCCCGAATTGGAGGTTCAAGCAAACTTCTTAGCGGGTGTTCTGTTGAGAGACCCGTATCCCGTCTATCGAGGCCGGTATCGAGTCATGCGAGACATGTAGATACCTTGATGGCGGATGTGATTCGAGATAATCACATGCATCATGTTGGCACAAGGTACTGCTGTTTCAAAAGATAGAGTAAAGTTGATAAACATTACATCTTTGTGAAACACTCCTGTTGAGGCTTCTATTGAGGAGCTATACCCCCCTTCATCCTAGAGTACTTGTAGTCGTGCACGACATGTCTAGTACTGCGATGATCGGATGAGACGGTCGTGCGACCTCGAACAACGCTAAATGCAAAATGCTGTAATCACATAAATGGCCTCACATTCGCCTTCACAGGCAAGATGCTCGAGTGGTTTAAATACCCCAGCATAGAATGGGTCGTTAGTTAAGCAACCCCTAACGCACCCGTTCGCTTCTGGTTGTCTGTCAAGGGAGAGGACAGATCGGTACAAAAACTCCAATGGACAGGTTGTTAACAACCACCCCACGGGCAAAGATCCGGCCTCCCCAGTCATTAGAGTTAGGGGATAGGGGCTACACAAGTTAGCTCAACACTTCTGCAGAAGTTGGATGCATCCGTGGCACTGCTTTTCAGCCTCTGGGGAATCCTCTCTCGGATAATGCCGTCCCCTTTGGAGCGGACTCAACTAGCTATTCGGGTTATCGAAAATACATAGAATAACAGACGCCCGAACTAGTCTCAGTTGTTTCTATGTTTTGCCTGCGCGTACCCGCAGGCCAGTAATTATCAAAACATAAGGTCTGTTCACACTGGTCATGGGTCTTGAGATTCACTTGCACTACGGATTCGCTTGCACTACTAATTCGCTTGCACTACTGATTCGCTTGCACTACTAATTCGCTTGCTTGCTCGATAGTTCAGTATGCTACTCGTTGAACTGTGCACGCCTGTCAAGGCGTTACTCTAGTTGATTAAACTGCTTACGCAGTTCTTTGTGGAGTAATAAGGAGTTTCTCATGCTAGTTAAATGCTTATAATAATAGCATTATACCAGTTGCTACATATTAGCATGTGACTTGCTTTATCCCTTGGTTGAACTGTTTGGTGCTTATTGTAGCGTAACACTTGTTGGTTTGCATCTCTTATGATTGATGTAATTGCATACAGCTCGTAATCTACGAACTGGTGGCAACTAGGATTGATGTGGCCGCTTGTCTTATAAGCTAGTTACATATTGTGATATAATTGTTGCCGTATGATTGCTTATGAATGGCTTGTGATGTAATGGTTTATGCCTTACGATTAATTTAATTACTTGTTCATGGACTGAGCCATTTTATGGTAATTATATGTTTTACGAGCATTGTTATGAGTGCTTGTCTTATTCAGTTGTTTTGTTTGGCTGACGGGTAGAGTTAGTTACCCTTCGCCCATAGAATCAACTGAATTGCCATATCTGCGCGTTCTCATGTGTTGTTTACACATGCTTTGAGGGCCTATTTGAGGATTGCAATATTCCTCGTGGCAATCATACGATGCGTAGGATTATATGCTTCTGCGCGGAGTGATACAATGCATATTGCTGATATACATGCTTGTGCCCATATTGTGGCTACTGACCTTGAGAGCAGTCAATTGTTCGGAGCAGTCGATTGTATAGATGCGTGTATCACCGAGTAGGGTGTCTGACGAGCACTTGATCTCCAAAGGATTATCTGCGAGGGCGTGTATGATCAAGACCAGGTACCCGACTAGAGTGGTAGATTCTCTGTGAGGATGTACATTGTCCACGAACGGGTAGCCGCAAAGACGGTGAACTCCTGTGAGGAAGTGTATGGTCCAAGATCAGGTATACCATCTAGGGCGGAATTCCTTGTGATGTTATACATTTCCCAGACCAGGTGATTCGGCGTTGATCTTGTTGTATGTATTAGTAGCTATCGACCCCAAGAGCGGTCTTTTGTGTTGATGCGTGTATCGCAATGATTTTCATTGGATATGGCATCTGTTGGGGATCGGTTTCCCAAAGGTTTCGCTGTGAGGTTATACTTTTCCCAGATCGGGTGACCCGGCTAGACAGAGAGATTCTCTGTGAGGATGTACACTGTCCACGAACGGGTAGCTGCAAAGACGGTAAACTCCTGTGAGGAAGTGTAGGGTCCAAGATCAGGTATACCCTCTAGGGCGGTAATTCCTTGTCCGGTCGTATATCTCTCGGACCGAACGATCCGATGTGGATCTTGTGTTTTCGCTTACCATAAAAAGTTATGGTGAGCTGTGACGATCTTCGGAGATTGTTTGTGATAGCCAACTATGAATTCATAGTTTCGGCTTTCTGTTTTGGCATGATTACGTGCGTGACTCAGATGTGAGAATCAGATCGTTAGTGATTTGAGTTAGTGATCATGTTTTGGACCTTCTACGGAAGGGTGAGCTTCTCTGAGAAAGTACGATGCCTTAGTGCATCATAACCGGTGACGGTTAGCCGCGTAAGACTTTGAGAGATGAGGATAGATTAAGGTCGTTCAGGACAAAGCGTTGGTTAGAAGTAGTGAGTGACAAATGATGTCTTGAGGGTGATTGGATGCAGAGACCTCGTTCTAGGAACGAGGACAAGCTTGTTGCGTAGTAGTTCACAACTTACGATCAAATGGATCGTATGCTGCGTTTGTCAGTTGCACTACTTACTTGCTTTAAACTGCTTACTTGCTTTGAACTGCTTACGCATTTGCACTGCTTACGCGCTTGCACTAATTACCTGTTTAACTGCATATCTGCTTTAAACTGCGTAGCTTACTGAATTAAATGTACTTAATTCAGTTCCTTGTAGTCTCTCTTGTGCACCTACTAGTTTTTCGCGAAACTAACCCATTCTATGGGTACAGGTGATTTTTAGGTACACTACGGGCGATGGCGCGATTGCAAGATGGCTTGAAGACTTCTTCTTCCTGCTCTTAGCTCGCGTCCTGGACGCTTGGGTTTGTATCGAATTTCCCTTAGGATATCCGAATCTTGTGAGATTGGTTCTTTTAGCTAACGTGCCCAAAGTTGTCAGCTTGCCTTATGATTTATCAAAGAAAAATCTTCCGCTGATTTCATAAACAAACTCTGAAGGAAAGAGATATTTCTAGTCTCTTGCCTGTTTTTCTGAAACGGGTTTGCAAGTTTGAAATTTGGGGCGTTACAAAAGAAACCAACCCAAAATCTGTTACAACCAATCAAAATTCATCAAAGTTTCTGCTAGAATCATATTTGACGATCATTTTAGCAGGCCCAGCAACCATCATTGCAGACTGACTTCTTGTTACTAGGGTTTGAACATGGGTATAATGGATCAAATGCCTTAGACAATAATGTGAGCATATAAATGTAACGATACTACAGGAGTGAATTGTGTGTGTGTATGTCCATCATGGGGTGTGAGAGATAATAAGGATATTACTGTGAATCAAAACCTAGAAATATCACTAGGGTAAACAGAAAATGGAATATATGCTAACAAGACAAAAGAGAACATAAAAAAATACATGATAAAAAGGAGCTTAAAATAGAGAGAACACCGACCATGTTCAAAAATAGATTTGATGTTGAAGGCCTGGATCCTTAACCATGGAGATGGGAATGGTTCCTTATTTTAGAATCATGCTATTTTGGAAAGTAGTTAGGGACCGAAAGACCTTTTAACTTTGCTTCACAGATGTCTTGAATTTCTCTTAGAGTCAGGCGACTTAAAATTATCATCATTGATGCCATCCTCATCGCCTATTCTGACCATCCTTACCGTGCTTATCACAGTCTCCTCTTTGAAGGAGGTGGACCCCTCTTTCTTATGGTGAAACATGTTGGGAACCGAGGATATCATTTCCTGCTAACTAATTTCCATGATTTGCACAACAATTTCTCCTACTATTACTATTGCAGTTTAACAAAGAAGATGTAAATGGACCTTCAAATAATGGAATCAACAGGTAAATCTGCAACTAGTGCAGCAGGGTAAATCATCTCTAAAAACAAAGAGATCGATTGATCTATGTGGCTCTGATTGTGAGATTGCAGAGGAGGATGAAGAGGAAGGCCGATCCGAAGAGCGAGTGAATGCAAAGTGGGGGGGGGGGGGGGGGAACAGAACAGGTGTTTATCCGAGGATAAGACATGAATTCAGACCATAACGACATTCAAAAAAAAAGAAATCTGTATCGCGTTTAAGTGCTAACCTATAAGATAATAAGAGTTCGAGAATCACAAGAGGGTGAGTTTATCCTATGATGAAATATAAATCCACATTGCAATGGTTTGTATACCGTGATAAACCCATATTATATCAAAAAAAAAAAAGGGGGAAATATGATTACATGAATGGAGAGCATGATTGTGAATCAGAACAGAGCACCTTTTTTTTTTTAACATGAGGAAAACACATAAATCCAACCACACCAAGATAGACATTGCATCAAACATAGGAAAATCACCATATCAAATCCTGTTTATTAGCCTATTGTGAATTGATTTTCACAGAGAGTTAACACATACCAGGGATCACTACTCAACAATTGAGATTTCTGTAAGATAAATGACAATACCAAAGAAAAAAAAAAGGGGATAGCATCGATCAGACTGATGTAACAAAGAAAATGCAGATATACATCTCAGGCAACAAAAACCCTTAATAAGCCATACCCAAAATCATATCAGACACCGTAAAAAAAAAAAAAAAAATGGGACAACTGAAAAACAACATATCAATCATTTTTCATAGTAGGATTTGAAAGTGCACTAGGATCGAGGCAACGAGCACTAGAGGGGGGGTGAATAGTGCTTTTAAAACTTTCTGCGGAATATTGAATGATTTTGCAAATCTCAAAGCAAACACACAAAGAACACAAGATTTTATCCTGGTTCGGTCAAACCCGACCTACATCCAGTCCCCAAGCAAAACCCGCTTGAGATTTTCCACTATCAACCTTGTAAACTACAAGATCACATAGACCATAACCGGTCCCACTTTCAGTAACAATTCTACTGAAAGCAAACAACTCCTTTACACCAAGGATTCCTTCTTTTTACACAAAAGAAATAACAACTTACAATACAACCTATGAGCCTTCCTTTTGAATGCAAATGAGATGCAATTGGCTTTTGAGGTTGTTGAAACACTCTACTCACGAATTCACTATCTCTCAAAGTGATTTGAGTGAAAAACTGAAGTGAAAGTATCACGTGAGTGAGAAAACAAATACTTGAATGGATAGGAGTGAAAAGCAAGAAGTAATTCAATATAATTCTATTGAATTTGATTTTTTTGAGTGTAGAATGCACTCATATTTATAGTTAAAATATTCCATACGTTGAGAGTATGAAAGGGTGTCAAAACTGTCCATTTTGAACGATCAAAACGTTTGAAAAATGAAAAGACACGCCTTTTTGAAGTTTCAGGAAAACGGCAAAATTAGTCGACTGAAACATCAGTTAGTCGACTAATAGTTAGTTATTAGTAGACTGACAGTTATCGTCGGTCGACTGATCTGTTAATCGAGCCGTTTGAAAATATGAACTTTTGAAACTTAGTCGACTGGAGAAAAGTTAGTCGACTGATAATATCATCAGTAGACTGAAAAACCTTTTAGTCGACTGCTGCTAAAAACTTCTGAAAAACAAACATTCTGTTTGGTCGACTGATAAAAAGCATTAGTCGACTGCTGCTAAATTTTTCAAAAAACACATGTTCTGTTCAGTCGACTGAAAAACCATTAGTCGACTGCTGCTAATTTTCCAGAAAATAGACATTCTGTCCAGTCGACTGATAAAACCTTCGGTCGACTAATTTGACAAAAATAATTTTTTGGAAAATATGGCGCGAAAGGATTAGTCGACTGATAAGTCTATTGGTCGACTAATAAACATGAAAATTTAAGAAAAGAGTTTTCTAAAAAGATTTTCAAAAGAGTTTCTTTTAGAAAAGTTTTTCTAAAGACTTTTAAGGTGAAATGCAACCTAAATATGCACTCTAAGTAAGGCTCTTACAGGAATCTAAAACTTTTAATGAATTAAACATTTGCACACTAGTCTTCAAGGATTCTTCACTGAATTCTTCAATTTATTCATAGCCTTAGCTGAAATGCAGTTGATTCCACTTGCTCATCATCAAAACCATGTACTTGAAGTATCATGTATGGCTTCATTGTTGTAACAATCTCCCCCTTTTTGATGATGACAAACTTAATCAAAGATGAAGCATTTAGATGCATAGATGGAGATTTTACTCCCCCTATCAATATGCTGCAAAACATTAAAAGTTAGCACATTTAAAGCACATATATCACATATTGATTGGTTTTCATTTCCATTCATCATTTCTTCATGTATTTAGAAATACATTCATTCAAAGCTTTCTTTTTCTCTTAATTTTGCATTTCTCATGCAAGATCTCCTGTAATGTAATTGCTATCATCTTTTTCTCAAGATCTCCTGCAATTTCAATGTAATGCTATCTTTATCTTTTTCTCCCCCTTTGTCAGAATAAAAAAGAGTAAGGGCAAAAATAGCATAAGCAAAATAGACTTTTAACTCGTATCTCTATTTTAAAACACGGCAAGAGAGTTCCGACGTGTTTTTGAAGATGCGCCAGTCACTACAAGAGGATTCCGGCGTTTGAAGATCACGGCCACAAGATTCCGGCGTCTCCTTGTTACGGTAAGAAAATCCCGGCGATGATGGAGTCGAACGACACTCCGAGGGTTTTTCGGAAGAGAGAGAGGCAAAAGAGAAAGAGGGGTTTTTGGTTTAAGGGTTTCGTTTTTTTTTTTTTTTTAAAAACGAAAAGGTATGAAGTGAAACGATGCCTCTTTAAAAACGGGTTTTAAAAAAAAACAAATCCAAGGGGTGTCGGGTCCCTTCACTTAAATTTTTTTTTTTTAAAAAAAAAATTAGTCGACTAAAACTTTATCGGTCGACTAAAAAAGTGCGACTTATTCTAAAAATATCATCAGTCGACTAGAAATATATCGGTCGACTAATATGGTGCGATACATTCCAAAATATAAAACACCAGTCGACTAGAATTTTATCGGTCGACTAATATAGTGCGATTTTGAGATTTTGTTCAAAAATCAACATTTTTATAAATCCAAAAATGAGCAAATACCTAGTTCTCTCCTAATTATCATAAAATCTTCATTTTTAAGAGGTTTAGTGAAGATATCGGCATGTTGTTCTTTAGTGGAAATAAAATTTAACGAAATATCTCCTTTTAACACATGATCTCTTAAAAAATGATGTCTGACTTCAATATGCTTAGTTCTTGAGTGTTGAATAGGATTTTTCGAAAGATTTATAGCACTAGTGTTATCACAATAAATAGTTGTTGTGGAGTAATTCAAACCAAAATCTTTTAAGGTCTGTTTCATCCAAAGTACTTGTGAACATGCTAAACTAGCCGCTATATATTCAGCTTCAGTTGTTGAGAGTGATACTGAATTTTGCTTTTTACTAAACCAAGAGACTAAGGAATTTCCCAAGAAATGACAAGTTCCACTAGTACTCTTGCGATCAGATTTACTTCCTGCAAAATCTGCATCACTATATGAAACTAAATCAAAGGAAGATGATTTTGGGTAAAACAAACTGAAATCTGAAGTATCTTTCAAATAACGAAGAATTTGTTTTACTGCAGTTAAATGAGATTCCTTTGGATTAGCTTAAAATCTTGCACACATACAAACACTAAACCTAATATCAGGTCGACTAGCAGTTAAGTATAATAGAGATCCGATCATACCTCTATAGAGCTTAGTATCTACACTTTTACCATTTTCATCTTTATCAAGAGAAGTAGTTGTACTCATAGGATTCCTTCTTGATTTCGATGAGTCCATCCCAAATCTCTTGAGAAGTTCTTTTGTATACTTACCCTGATTGATGAAGATTCCTTCTTCAGTTTGCTTTATTTGAAGTCCAAGGAAGTAGTTTAATTCGCCCATCAAGCTCATTTCAAACTCTTCCTACATAGCCTTAGCAAATTCTTTACAAAGAGAATCATTAGTAGAACCAAATATTATGTCATCAACATAAATTTGCACAATAAGAATATCTGAATTAAAATGTTTAATAAATAAAGTGGAGTCTACCCGACCAATGGAAAAACCAGATTGTTCTAGAAAATTTCGTAGTCTTTCATACCACGCTCTTGGTGCTTGTTTGAGTCCATACAGAGCTCTTTTCAATTTATAGACCTTTTCTGGATATTTCTCATTTTCAAAGCCTGGAGGTTGCTCTACATAAACTTCTTCATTGATGTGTCCATTTAAGAATGCACTCTTAACATCAATTTGATATAACTTGAAGTTCATGTAACTAGCAAAAGCAAGCATCATACGAATTAACTCTAATCGAGCCACTAGTGCATAGGTTTCATCAAAATATATGCCTTCTTCTTGATTATAGCCTTGTGCCACTAGCCTTGCTTTGTTACGAATGACTTCACCATTTTCATCCAGCTTATTTCGGAAGACCCATCTTGTTCCAATTACCGAATGATCCTTTGGTCTATCAACTAGATCCCAAACATCATTTCTAGTAAATTGGTTAAGTTCTTCAGACATGGCCAAAAGCCAAAATTCATCATCACATGCCTCATTGATATTCTTTGGTTCTAATTTAGATATGAAAGCAATATTTGCAATATATTTTTCTAACTGCCTTCTAGTTTGGACACCACTCTTTATTTCACCAATAACTTGTTCATGTGGATGATTAGGAACTTCTTTCCAAACCGGTTGAAGAGGAATATTTTCTTGAGAAGTACTCTCTATCAAGGGTTCTTCTTGAAGTATTGCTTCTTCTTCTTCGCTTAGAGGAATAACCTGCTCACAATTCTCATCAAATGCAACATGTAAAGATTCTTCAATACAAGATGTTCTTTTATTGAAAATACGATATGCTTTACTTCTAGAAGAATATCCAAGAAATATTGATTCATCTGATTTTGAATCAAACTTATCAAGATTATCTTTGGTATTTAACAAGAAACATTTACTACAAAAAATTTTGAAATATGAGATCTTTGGTATACGATCATAATACAATTCAAAACATGTTTTATGTAAAATTGGTCGAATAAGAACACGATTTAAGACATAACATGCTGTATTAATTGCTTCAGCCCAAAAATATTTTGGTAAATTTTTATCTTGAAGCATGGTTCTAGCACATTCTTGCAAGGTTCTATTCTTTCTTTCAACAACTCCATTTTGTGGAGCCGCTCTAGGAAAAGCAAAGTTGTGAGATATACCATGTAAATCACAAAACTTTAGAAAAGATTCATTTTCAAATTCACCACCATGATCACTACGAATTTTAATAATAGATGTAGATTTTTCATTTGTAATTCTTCTACAAAGTTTAGAAAATTCTAAAAAAGCATCATTTTTGCTTTTTAGAAAAATCACCCATGTAAACCGAGAATAATCATCTACTATAACAAAAGCATACTTGCTACCATTCAAACTTTGAATTCTAGATGGTCCAAATAGATCTAAATGTAAAAGTTCAAGAGGACGTTTTGTTGAAACTAAATCTTTAGTTTTAAAAGAACTCTTGATTTGTTTACCCCTTTGACAAGCATCACATAAGTGATCCTTTTTATATGGTATTCTAGGTAGGCCTCTTACAAGATCATTCTTGGATAATTTTGAAATAATTTTAAAATTAACATGTCCAAGTCTCTTGTGCCATAACCATTGAATTTCATTTGAAACAATAAGACATTTTTCATTAAAAGAGGGTAATTCATCTAGATATAGTTCATACACATTGTTTCTTCTTTTACCTTTAAAAATAATCTTTTTAGATTGAAAATCAGAAATTAAGCATAAATCATTTTCAAAAGAAACATGAAAACCTTTATCACATAATTGACTAATAGATATTAAATTATGCATTAAACCATCTACTAAAAGAACATTTTCTATCAAGGGAAATTTTGGATTACCAATATTACCAATACCTATCACTTTTCCCTTGTTATTGTCACCAAAGGTGACGGTTCCTCCATCCTTATTTTGGAGGGTGGAAAATAACTCCGGCCTTCCAGTCATATGTTTGGAACAGCCGCTGTCCAATATCCATTTGCTCCTTATGTTGTGTACGTACAACAAAATCAGAAAACAGAGCATTTGACCCCTTTCTATTTTCGGGTCCATGAGAGTTAGTCTTAGGAACCCATATCCATTTGGATTTTGGTTTCCTTTGATAATAAGTATTCTTTCTATAAAAAGATTTAGAATAAACATTTCTAGATGCATTTTTATTAGAACTAGAAAATTTAGTTTTATGAACGAAAGGTTGAGAATAATGTCTTTGATTTTTCACCACATAGTTTGGTCTATTTTGAGTATCAAAGAAGCTATATCCCAATCCGGTTTTATTAACCGAGCATCTTTGAGAACCAAGAAGTTTTTCTAGATTCTCTTGACCATTTGTGAATTTGGTCACTATAGAAAGAAGATCATTTGACTTTTCTTTAAGACTAAATATTTCATTTTGTAAGAGATTGGTTCTAACTCCAATTTCTTTTATCTTAAGTGCTTGGCAAGAATTTTCCTTCTTGAGATCTTCTATTTCTTGAAGTAACACTTTATTTTGAGAGTCAAGAGTTAAATTTTCAGTTTTTAACTCTTTATTTTTAGAACTAAGACTCTTAAATTTAGCATATAAATCATTAAATGCTTCAAATAACTTATCATAGTCAAATTGACTTACCGAATCTTCTTGTGCTACAAAACACATGTTGGCGACTTCTTCATTTGATTCTTCATCGAAAGAGGAGTCACTATCATCCCAACATGCTTGAAATGCCTTTTTCTTCTTGAATTGGTCCTTGGGATTGAATTTGAGAAGAGGACAATCTTTCTTGATATGTCGTGCCTTTTTGCAGTTAAAGCACTTTACTTCATTAGGAATGGAAGAATCTGCTTTCTTTGCCTTTCTTTGAAATCTTTCCTTTTTGATGAATCTTCTGAATTGGCTTGTGATGAGGGCAATATCTTCATCTTCATCTTCATCTTCTTCAGAATCTTCTGAGTCAGAAGTAGCCTTAAAAGCAAGAGATTTCTTTTTAGGCTATTCTTCTTGTCTGTCTTGAAGTTGGACCTCATATGCCATTAGGTTACCAACTAAGTCTTCAAGAGTGAGAGTATTGAGATCATTTGCTTCTTCAATAGCAGTGGTTTTTCTCTCCCATTCAGGAGTTAAACACCTTAGAATTTTTCTGACTAAATCCACTTGTGAATATTCTTTTCCAAGGGATTTCAAAGTGTTAGTTATATCGGTCATTCTAGTTACCATGTCCGATATAGATTCATTTTGCTTCACTTTGAACAATTCAAATTTATGAACTAAAGAAGCAATTTTAGATTCCTTTACCTTTGACGTACCTTCGTGTGTTACGAGAAGAGTATGCTAGATTTCATTAGCTGCAGAGCATTGAGAGATGCGATTGAACTCTACCTTGTCAACGCCACAATATAAGGCATTCATTGCCTTGGCATTAAGTGAAGCAGTCTTCTTTTCATCATCGGTCCATCGGCTGAAATCAGTTGATGGAGTTTGGTACTTTTCTGAAACAACTCTCTAGATATCGAGATCCATGGATTGCAGGAATATTGTCATTCTTACTTTCCAGTATCCATAGTTTGTTCCGTTGAAGAGAGGAGGACGAACAGAGCAGCTTCCTTCTTTGTGCTGAGATGTTGTAGTTGCCATGCTAGATGATGGTCAAATCAAAGTAATAGCAAACCTGTGCTTTGATACCAAATGAAAGTGCACTAGGATTGAGGCAACAAACACTAGAGGGGGGGTGAATAGTGCTTTTAAAACTTTCTGCGAAATATTGAATGATTTTGCAAATCTCAAAGCAAACACACAAAGAACACAAGATTTTATCCTGGTTCGGTCAAACCCGACCTACATCCAGTCCCCAAGCAAAACCCGCTTGAGATTTTCCACTATCAACCTTGTAAACTACAAGATCACACAGACCATAACCGGTCCCACTTTCAGTAACAATCCTACTGAAAGCAAACAACTCCTTTACACCAAGGAGTCCTTCTTTTTACACAAAAGAAATAACAACTTACAATACAACCTATGAGCCTTCCTTTTGAATGCAAATGAGATGCAATTGGCTTTTGAGGTTGTTGAAACACTCTACTCACGAATTCACTATCTCTCAAAGTGATTTGAGTGAAAAACTGAAGTGAAAGTATCACGTGAGTGAGAAAACAAATACTTGAATGGATAGGAGTGAAAAGCAAGAAGTAATTCAATATAATTCTATTGAATTTGATTTTTTTGAGTGTAGAATGCACTCATATTTATAGTTAAAATATTCCATACGTTGAGAGTATGAAAGGGTGTCAAAACTGTCCATTTTGAACGATCAAAACATTTGAAAAATGAAAAGACACACCTTTTTGAAGTTTCAGGAAAACAGCAAAATTAGTCGACTGAAACATCAGTTAGTCGACTAATAGTTAGTTATTAGTAGATTGACAGTTATCGTCGGTCGACTGATCTGTTAATCGAGCCGTTTGAAAATCTGAACTTTTGAAACTTCGTCGACTGGAGAAAAGTTAGTCGACTGATAATATCATCAGTAGACTGAAAAACCTTTTAGTCGACTGCTGCTAAAAACTTCTGAAAAACAAACATTCTATTTGGTCGACTGATAAAAAGCATTAGTCGACTGTTGCTAAATTTTTCAAATAACACATGTTCTGTTTAGTCGACTGAAAAACCATTAGTTGACTGCTGCTAACTTTCCAGAAAACAGACATTCTGTCCAGTCGACTGCTAAAACGTTCGGTCGACTAATTTGACAAAAATGATTTTTTGGAAAATATGGCGCGAAAGGATTAGTCAACTGATAAGTCTATTGGTCGACTAATAAACATGAAAATTTAAGAAAAGAGTTTTCTAAAAGGATTTTCAAAAGAGTTTCTTTTAGAAAAGTTTTTCTAAAGACTTTTAAGGTGAAATGCAACCTAAATATGCACTCTAAGTAAGGCTCTTACAAGAATCTAAGACTTTTAATGAATTAAACATTTGCACACTAGTCTTCAAGGATTCTTCACTGAATTCTTCAATTTCTTCATAGCCTTAGCTGAAATGCAGTTGATTCCACTTGCTCATCATCAAAACCTTGTACTTGAAGTATCATGTATGGCTTCATTGTCGTAACAGGATTATGCATCCGATATTAATAGAACATTGAAATCACTAGAGGAAGTTAGCAAATGATGAATTGAAATGCAATAAGGCAACAAAGTATACATAAAACAGAGAAGATAAATGTTGGAAAGAGGTTTTTTCCTTTGCTGTTGCATGAATGGCAGATTGGTTTGCTATAGGCAAATCAATGCTGCCATGATGCTTCAAATGGGGCAGAGGAAGAAGAACACAAAAACAAAACAAAAAAAAAGAAAGAGGGGGGAGTTTCTTACCTTGCTTGCAGGGGTTCAGAAAGGCTGAAGCGAGAGAAAACCACGACCCTACTGCAGAACTCGGCTTCTCTCTGTTCGTTTGTTGGGACTCCAAAAGATGGAATTTCTGAGGAAGGCTGGCAAGCGAGCGTGGGAAAAAGGGGGGGGGGTCCGATCTAAAGTCTACTCTTCAAAAGAGGTTTGGGTGGTGATGGACGGTTGATCTGAAGCGATAAACGCCAGAGGTAGAGAGTACTATGTGAGGGTGAATGAGATCGACAGCCAATGGGTGGATCCCTAGAAGAGGCATGAAGGCCTCTTTTTAAAGACCGATTAGAATCCTCGAGAAGGTGGAGCGGTTAAGGATGAAAGGTGGAAAAGAGGGGCGTTGGCGATGAACGAAAGGAGGAGGCCATGGAGGATCGGAGGGCGTTGGAGGTGTGCGATGGTGAAAGAGCATGCGAGGCCGTTGGAGATGGACGAAGGAAAGAGCAGGAGGTTCACCAGTGGGTGATGGAGGGTCGACAATGAAGGGAAGATCTTGTTGGCGATGGGCGATGGATGGTGAATGGAGGCCATGGGAGCTTCGAGAAAAGGGGTTTCGCACAGAGAGAAGGGAGATGGGCCGAGAGAGGTTTTGCCAAAGAGGCGCCGCCCTCTTTTCTTTATGAAGTGTTTTCAAAAACCTTAAAAAAAAAGATTTACGACAGGGCCCCTTTCATTTTCGGGATTTTACAAAAAGGGGTTCCTTTACGAGTTTTTCTGAAAAAAAACTATTTTTTTCTTTTCTATGTATATATATATATATATATATATTTGTTCTTTTCTTCATTTTCTACATTTTTTTGATATTTTTGGAATAAAATCCTAAAATTTATGAAAAAAACAAGGATTTAAACTAGTTTTTTTGTATTTTTGAGAAATATTTACAAAAGTGTTTTTCCGAGAATTTCAGGCCATTTTGGGGAAAATTCTTCAGAAGAATGGGTTTTGACCCAAGTTTTGGTGAAAATGTTCGAGTTTTGAAACTCGAATCGAGAAATATAACGCAATGGATCCAAACGGATACCGGACGAACTGTTTGAGCTTTCCTAGAAGTTATTTTTGGAAATTTTGAGAATTTGATTTAAAATTGGATAATAAAGCTCAGATTTGATTTTGACAATGGATCCGGGTCCGAAATTGAGTCAAATATATAAAATGAATTTAATTTCAGCAAACTTTGAGAAATAAAATGGAATTTAGATTTAAAACTGACTCAATTACCCAGAAAGTGGGGTCAGGGGCAAGAAGGGGAATATTTACAACATTTTGAAAATTTTGGGGTGTTCACAGATGCCCCTCTTTGCTACTAAGCCGGTTGAAAGCCGAGCTTAGTGGCAAAGAAACACTCCAAGTTTTGAAAAATGCCCCAGTCAGCCGATCTGAGCTGGGTGTGAAAGAATTATGGCTTTTTAAGCTTAAAATCCTCATCCTGAATGGTCCTGGGGGGACGAAATCCTCGACAATTATACGACTGAATGATAGGAATGAGGAGCTCGTGATGGGACTTTTGGGCGAAGATCCCGAAGTGATGGGAGATAAGATTTTTTATTCAAGTCTTATGGGTGAGACAAGATCAACCTTTTGGAATGAGTCAGGTTTAGCCCTTAACCTGGTGTAAACACCCCAAATTTTCACTCACCTTCTTGACATCACCCTCAATCGGCACATTTCAGTTCTTCAGAAGCAATGAAGGGCAAAATGGTCATTTTCCAAGATTGAACGTTGCAGAAGGTCCTAAATTTCATTCTTGAGCCTCAAAATTTCTATATTTAGGTTCAGAGACATCTTCAAATGGCAAAAATTTCAAAATCCTTTTTTTGGACAAAAAGCTAGAGTTTCCAATTCTAGATTCAGAATGACATTTCATAGAACATGTCTTTGCATAGCATTGCATGAACATTTCACACCATTTCACTGCACAGCATGTCATTTCGAGATCCAGAACTCCTGATTTTCAAAATTGTCAATCCAGATTTGAGTTTTAAACTCTTCAAAACCCTGGGTCTTCAAAATTGCCAATTCTTCCCATTTTACCCCCAGGACTTTGAATTACAAAAACTTTTCTCAAGAAAAACAATCTGGATATTTGGATATTGATTTTAAAGATTTTATCTCAAAACTTTTTGGAAAAAATTTTAAATCTCTTTACAAATTTTTTTTACATTTATCCATATTTTTGCCCTAAAAACCCAATTTTTCCAAAATTCTTGAAAACAAATAATGTTTTATCTCGTATCTTCAAAAAAATGGAGCGGGACCCGCCTTTGAACTAGCATCATACTCAGACTCTCAGGTAAGTTGTTTATTCTCAAGCGGGACCCACCCAGAGTTCATACCAATTCGCAAATTTTTCTTTATTTCTCAATATTTATTTATTTATTTAGTTATGTATTTATTTTTTTATTTATTTTATTTTTTTTAGCTAGTGGGCCCACACACATGTGGCACCCCAATTGAAAATAAAAGATTTTAAAAAACAAAATAAAGCTTTATTTTCAAAAAGGATTTTAAAAGTGGATTGAGGTGGCATTTCCATAAAAGCCTCTCATTTATTTCCTTTTTATTTGTTTTAATAAATTTTTTTTTTTTTTAGAAGGAGGCAGCTTTAATGGCACAGCCGAATTTCCCTAAAGCAATAGATTTGATTTGGCCTAAAACTTAGGGAAATAAAACCAAAATTTTGAAAATCACAAGAGGCGCCCTTTTGAAAACGGTAGCATTAAGTTTCAATTTGAAAAAATTTTCAAAATTTCTAACGGAAGCTCAAAGCTACAGTTTTTCTTCAAAAGACAGAAGGTTTTAAAAAGGAGGGGGCTGGGCGATTGAGAGGGGAGGAAGCTTTTGGGGTTTTAGACAGGGGGGATTCACCAAAAGGGGCTAGCCGATTGAGGCTGAAGAGAGGGGAGAGCCAATTGGTGATTATTTTTTTCTGTTTTGCAGGTGTTTCCTGCTGAGCGTGGAGCCATCTTCCACCTCCAACGACTGCTACCCACCTTCCTTCAGCCCAGCCGTAGGTCATCCAACAGGAAGCTCCACCTCCAACGGCTACCATCTTTCTTCAACCCACCAACAGGAGGTCCCCTTCATCATTCCAGCCATCCCAAAACCTCCAAACAGCAGTTGTCCCCTTCTTCATTCCAGCCACCCCAAAACCTCCAAACAGCAGCTGTCCACCTTCTTCATCCCAGCCGATTGCCATCTCCACTTCAACCATCCTTTTCCTACATCCAGCTTGAAGTAGTAAAACCGCCCCTTTCTTCATCAGCCCATTTCCCTCAGCAGCCATCGTCTCCCATCATTTCCTTCAGCCCATTTCCCTCAGCAGCCATCGTCTCCCATCATTTCCTTTAGCCCATTTCCCTCAGCAGCCATCGTCTCCCATCATTTCCTTCAACCCAACAGGCTGCCATCATCCTGCAACCCCAGCAGCAAAAAGGCTCCAGCCAATTGCCATCCTTCTTTAGCCCAGCCACCAAGCTTTACACGGTTCCTGCATCCTCCTTCAATACAGCCAGCCAACGCTTACCTTCTTCAATCCAGCCCCACGTTGTCACCCATTTTAGCCCAGCCACAAGGGAACCATCGTTTTCATCTTTCCTTCAGCCTAGCATGAAATTCCAGCAGCAAACTATCCACCTTCAGCCCAGCAGGAAATTCCAGCAGCAAACCATCCATCTTCAGCCCAGTAGAGGTCCAGCGGTTGCTGCCCAGCTCGTCTCCAACATAGCTGCAGCAGAGATCCAACTGCTGCCATCCATCTTCAGTTCACCAGCAGGAAATCGCCTCTTTCTCGTTGGTGCAGAGGACCAAGAGCTGCACTCTATTCAATATTGAAGAAGAATTTGATTGCCACTTATGAAAGCAAGGAAACTCAAGTTGATATAAAGTTGTTACGTGCACAAGTAAGATTTTATTGCTTTTGTTTTTTATCATCTTGTGCAAGTGTCTGCCTATATAGGAAGGTTCATTTGGTTTATTTCTTGGTAATTTGGAAATAATCACATTGGTATTTCTTATTGGTAATATGTATTTTTGCAGTAGCATGAAGTGCGTTTTTGCATATCTAAACAGAGTTACAGAAGCATGAATCTATACTACAAAAATGTAGCTATATGTGCATTTTATGAGTGACTGCACATTTATTTCCAGAGTTTTGCACATCATCGATAGTAGGATTGAGGCATACTGCTGTCATGCACTTTACCTACTGCCCATTTACTGCTGTACATCTATTGTCATTGCCTTTTTGTGTATTTGTATTAATAAATTTTTCTTTTTTGTTACATCTTAATGTTTCTATATTGGCTGCTAAAAAGGAAATTGTTCTCTCTTCCTTATTTCTAAGTTTTAGCAAGTGGGCTTTGGTGATATTATGAGTATCAAATGGCTAAAAAAAAAAAATCATTTAGGTCTGAAACCTAATGGGGTTCAATGAAATTTGAATATCATCCGTTTGTGTGAGTCAAAAGAGACACATGGTAATTGGTTTTTGCAGGGAATAACATGCAGCCAACGGCTCATTTGGGTAGGGTTCGTCAGCCACTTAAGGGTTCTACAACAGTCTCATTATTGTATTAACCCTCAATACTTCAGCCGTTATTTATATCATATCTTTCACAGCTATCACTTATTGTAATCCCTTTGAATCCATAACCTTTCTCTTTTCTGCAGGTGTGCAGTCTTGATATTTGGCCACGTTCATGGATGGATATTTTAATATCCGTTGATGATCTCTATGCCATCTTTTGCACTCTTTGTTATTGATATATAGGGAAGCTCCATACCCATTTTTATTGAAAATTATCTTGTAATTTGGGAATTACAGTTGTGTAAAATCCCCTACAGAAACTGTATATACCTGTAATTTCTGGTTTTACCCATTATATGGAATTTCCATTAAACATATATATTTTCTCATTATATGTATATATATATCTATGTATATGTATATCTATTGTATATCTACCTATAAGTATGCGTATATATGTATATATATATATGTATATATATATACATGTATATATACTTATATATGTATATATATATCCCTTCATGTGTACTTGTTATTATATATATTTTTCTTTTCTCTTATTTTTGTAAATATATCTTCATTGTCATATATCATTCATCATAAATTCAAGTATTTTTATATCTATATGTATATCTTTGTTGTATATAGTATATATATACCCATTCCCTTGATTATCTTGTACTAACTCTCATCTTGCAGGAAAATCTAGAAGATGTTGATTCCTTGGCTCCATTTCAATTTTCTTTTACTTTATGTTATGCAATGTAACAATCCAATGTAAACCTTGGAATAAGATTTACTTTTACTGCTTAGTTTAGGATGCCTCTCATATAGTTTGAGTTTCCTGCAATATCCTGATTCTATGATTCATATATCTCAATTTTCAAAATGCACCATGGATGAACACGAATGGCACGTGCACCAACTCTTAGAGAGTTGATGAACTCGGTGGAGTCCATATTTACGGCCCTAGTCGGAATATGGACGAGACCCAGATCCATCATCTCTCTACCAGTCACATTGAGCCTACACTCTTAGGCTATCTTGAAAATGCACCTCATATTTCCAATGTTTTCAAAATATTGTGAATTAACTCAAATAAACCCTGAATATATTCATGGCCACAGTCAGAATATGTGAAGGATTTACTTTGGATTAATCCACATTTTTCCAACAAATTTTTCAGAAAGTTTTTCAAAGTGCATTCATTCATTCAAATCATCTGCATCATTCGTTTTTCTCATGATTTTCTCAAAAGATTTTCACTTCATGGAATCGATTTTCTCAAGAAACTATGATGATATTCGAAGTTGGATTTTCCAAATCAAAGTTTTTCTATGATTTTCCTTAAAAAGTTATTTTCTTAAGATCCATTTTCAAAAGGAATTTTCATCTTTCAAAAAAAAAAAAAATCGATTTTCAGAGATTTCAAGGACAAGATCCTCAAGATTTCAATTTCCTAAGTTCTAAATTTCCTTCTCCAATGAATCTTTTCTATAAATTTTCTATCCTTTTCTTAAGAAAATTCTCAAAGTCTGAGTTTTCCCAACAAGTGCTTTCCTTTTTTCAAATGTTCATATTTTCTCAAGAATTCCTACAGTTTTCTTGAGATTCTTATTTCCTCATGATTTTCCAAGTCTTTCTAAGCTTTCTCAAAATTGTCCTGAGATTCTCATTTTTCTAAGTCTTTATAAACTTTCTCAAGATTTTCCCGAGATTCTCATTTCCTCATGGTTTTCCTAGTCTTTCTAAGCTTTCTCAAAATTTTCCTGAGATTCTCATTTCTTCATGGTTTTCTAAGTCTTTATAAACTTTCTCAAGATTTTCTCGAGATTCTCATCTCTTCAAGATTTTCCAACTCTTTATAAACTTTCTCGAGATTTCAAACCTTCTTCGTCTGAGTTTTCCTGAGAGATTGATTTTCCATATTTTCCTGAGAAATGCTTTTCAACTCTAAATGTTTTCTAAGCATACATCATATTTTCCAATTTACATTTTCCAAAATTCTCATAGCACATGCATGAATTCTCTGTGCATTTAGGATAGAACACGATTTCGGTAATTTCACTAAGTCAAGCATAATTTTGGTCCTTGGTTCGATTACCCCTGTTAAAGGCGGCAGGAACGGTCGAACCTCGTACCGACAGGTCGAGCCCCATTGTTCTCGTCGCGAAATTTTTCCCCCGTCTTCCCTTCCTCGCAGAAGAGAGAGAGGGAAACGCTTTCGCGATTCAAACTTTGACCGGGTTTTGGAAATTGTTTTGAAATTACTCGCCTCCGTTTTAAAAATTGCGGGAAAATCCATGGGATGGGGCTCGACCTGTCGGTACGAGGTTCGACCGTTCCTGCCGCCTTTAACAGGGGTAATCGAACCAAGGACCAAAACTATGCTTGACTTAGTTAAATCATCAAAGTTATGTTTTATCCTAGATGCACAGAGAATTCAGGCATGTGCTATGAGATTTTGGAAAATGCAAGTTGGAAACATGATGTATGCTTGAGAAAACTTTGGAGTTGAAAACATTTCTCATGAAAGAGGTCAATTTTTCAGGAAACTCTGATGAAAAGACTTGAAATCTCGAGAAAGTTTATAAAGGGAAAATCATGAATGATTGGAAGTCCTGAGAAATGTAAGTAGTTCTTAGGAAAAGTGTGAACATTTGAGAAGGGAAACACTTCTTAGGAAAACTTGGACTTTGAGAGTTTTCTTAGGAAAATGATGGAAATTCATTGGAAATCCCTTGTGGAAAAGGAAAATTAAAATTTGAGAAGTTGAAAATCTGAGAATCTTAATCTTGAAATACTTGGAAATCGATTTTGACTTGGAGAAAGATTGGAAATTTTTTTTGAAGCTCTTAAGAAAATAACATTTTCCAGGGAAAACTGTGGAAAAACTTGACTTTGGAAAATCGATTTTGAAAAATCCTCAGAGTTTCTTGAGAATGAAGTTTTCTTAAGAAAATCGTGGGAAAACCAATGATTTCATGATGCGAATGACATGAGTAAATGAATGCACTTTGAAAGATTCTCTAAGAAATTTGTTGGAAAAATGTGTATTAAGTCAAAATAAAGCCTTCACATATTCTGACTGTGGCCATGAATATGTTTAGAACTTAATTGATTTAATGCACAACGCTTTGAAAACATTGGAAATATGATGTGCATTTTTAAGATAGCCTAAGAGTGTAGGCTCAATGTGACTAGTAGAAAGATGACGGATCTGGGTCTCGTCCATATTCCGACTAGGGCCGTAAATATGGATCCCACCGAGTCCATCAACTCCCTAAGAGTTGGTGCACGTGCCATTCGTGAACATCCATAGTGCTTTTGAAATAAGATGTATGCATCACATAAGTAGGATATTTGCATAAATTCAAACTATATGATATGCATCCTAATCTAAGCAGGAAATTAACTCTCTTATTCCAAAATTTACATTATTACATCACTAAATAAAGGAAATAAATGGAAATTGCAGACTTCAGCTCCTTATTTTGAATGTCGTTGCCAAACTTGAAATAAGGTTAGCTCAAATATGTGGGTTTTTCCAAGATTTTCCAATAATATTATGAAATTATTGGATTTAATTGGATATAAACCCTAATCTCATGCTTCCTTGATATGTGAAATGATGCAAATGCAGGGAATTCAATGGAAAATAGTTTGAAATTCGAAATTGGGGTCAAAATAACCAAAATACCCCTAAAATTAAAGTTACACCTTTAAAATCAGGGTTTTTTGAAGGAAAACTTGGTAAAATTGAGATTTTGAAATTCAAATTGAATCAAATGATGATGAAATGCAGTAAGAGACATGATGACATGCTGCTAAACACATTAAGACTGTAAAATCAGAATTTGACATTTTGTAATTTATCCAAAATAACGAATTTCGCTTGTTTTTCGCTTGGATCTGGGTCCTGCGGGACCCTGTTTTGGTATTATGGCTAATCCGAACCCAAAATGGATTCAAAATTGCACCAAATTCGGTATGAAGTATCTACTTACTCTGATAAACAGCCTAGAATGCTAAAAATCATGAAATGATATGATTTAAATGCTAAAATTCAAAGAAAGTCTTAAAATGGTGGATTTTGCCTATGGATCCGAACCAAATGCAATGCCTAATATGATAATGCAAGATTTACACCATGGAAACTTCTGATATTTTGCAGACTGCTAAAAGACCCGAAATGGAACATTTTTGGTTTTTACAGACTCGGGATTTGAGACATGGTGAGTTCGGCAACAGGGATTTAGTTCTGATAGAGGTAAAAATCACCCTAATCTGATGTAAAATGCCAAAAAAATATCAAACAGTCATGGAAATTTACGCAATTAATCAGAGCTATGAAAGACACCTACATGAACAACTTTCATGTTTATGACTTTGGCATTTGATCAACGGAAACACATATAAAAATATAACTATTTCTGCCTAAACTAACAGAACAGACAAATGTAGCAAAACAAAGGACTAATAAACAAAATCCAAAGCAGGGGTCAACACTGTTCTAAAAATTACAGGCTTTTAGATGCAAACATAGGACACCGCGGACATAACTTTCATTTTTTACAGTTTTGGATTTGGAGCAACACACAAAGAGAAACCATAGCCCTAAGTCGATCCAAGATCTCAGAAGCCCAAATTAGGCTCTGACACGTGTCCTGAACTCTCGGATTTTTTTCAGATAAAAATAAAATCATACAAATCTGAAAAAAATCATATTAAAAACTACACATGCTCCCTAGTTCAGAACATTTTTCGGATCTAAAATCGGATCTCCCATGAGGGATATCTTGATTTTACAATCCGGCAAATGATTTTCAAAACGCATCCCGGGTAAAAAAAACTGACTTGCCATTTTGAATGTTTACCGCAGTAAAAAGCTTCAAATGCCTCCGAATTTTTGGCAAAATTTCAGGGACACTTAAGGACGCATTCCGTAATTTTTTTGGGATTTTTAATAAAAAATAAATGCATGAAATGACATGTGGACTGACTGACAAAAACAGAGACCTACTAAAAATAAGCAGAATTGAAATAAATGCTAAATTAATCCTAATTAATTCATGAAATGTGCTAAATGAATGAAATAAAATGCAAATTAAATATAGCTCACTACATGCATGTTAAAAATCATCAAGGAAGCATAATGAAACATTTTTATATATGTCGTTTTATGAGAATAACTCAATCCATCCCTCGGATGAGCTCTTTCTTCAAACGACTCCCGATTCGAATTATGGAATCCAATCAATGGGAAAAGAAGTGCACCTTGTTTCGTTACGCAGCGTAGGAGCTCTTGAAAGGGGCGGCTATCATGAGATTCCTTCGTCCTTCGCTTCGAGCATCGGATGGTCCACCAAAATCGAGCTATGTTTGAATCGGATTGGCCACGGCACGAACTTTACTCCACCTTCTTCAATGTGCCAAAGGGGGCACGATTTCCACAGTTCAAAATCCGATTTTAGGAAGGCTAGGTCGGATTTTCCAAGTTCACAAAAGCTAAAAAAAATGATCCCTTAGGCTGGGCGTGAACCCTTGTTTTTATAAATTTTCTGAAAAATTTTGAAATTCAAACAGGCTCGATCTGAGCCCTCCATGTGGCGCCATCTCAGGGGGTGCCATCTGAGGGGTTTGAAATTCGAATTTGTCTTTTGCAGGGAGCCCTCAGGTGGCGCCACCTCAAAAGGTGTTTTAATTTTTGAGAAAAATAAAAAAATGGAAATTTTGTGGGTGAGACACCTCAGCAGGGGGAATTTGGAATTTTTCAAAAGTTTGCTTGATTCTCTCTGCAGGGAACTCCCAGAAGGCGCCACCTCAGAGGGTGCTCTCTTGGAGTTTGAATTTCAAATTCACTTTTTGTAGGGAGTCCTCAGGTGGCGCCACCTCATGGTGGGCTACCTTTATTAAAAATAAAATAAAAAATAAAAATGGAGCCAAGTGGAGTCCTGGAATGGCGCCACCTCAAAAGGTGTTTGACACATGTTAGGAGGACAGAGCAGTGGGCTCAGAAGGCGCCACCTCAGAGGAATTTGAATTTCAAATGGAGGTTGGCCCTAGAGGAATGGAGGATGGACATGTGGCGCCACCTTAGGGTGGCTCCTACAATGCCATGTGGCAAGAGGGAGGAAAAGGAGGGAAAGGACATGTGGCGCCACCTCAGGCCATCTGGAAAAATCAGAGCTCAGGATTTTCACCACCTAGTGCCTTGTTTGAATTTTGAATGGTTTGCTTTTTCTGAAGAAAGCCAGGAGTGACATGTATCTCCTACTTTTCTGAGAAAAGTAGGGAGAAGACATGTGTCCTCTACTTTTTCTGAAGGAGTTAGAAGGAGACATGTGTCACCTGCTTTTTCTGAAAGAAGCAGAGGATGACATGTGACAGAGGGGAGAGAAGGAGGCCAAGCCAAGTGGCGCCATCTCAGACAACATGGAAAAGGGTAGAAGTTCAGGATCTGCGCCACTTATGAGGAGATTTGAAACTTTGAATTATAGTTTTTCTGAAGAAAGCAGGAAATGATACATGGCACTTGCTTTTTCTGAGGAAATGAGAGCTTGCCACGTGTCCTCTACAGGAGACACACTCCAGATGGCGCCACCTCAGAGGAGACAAGCCTACCTTTTCTGTAGGAGTTTAGGAGTGACACATGTCTCCTACTTTTTTGAGAAAAGTAGAAAGAGACATGTGTCAGGCTACTTTTCTAGAAGGAGGGAGAGGTTGACACGTGTCCTCTGCAGGAGACACACTTCAAGTGGCGCCACCTAAGAGGAGACAAGCTCCACTTTTTCTAGACAGGACAACCTATGACACTTGGCATCTCTTGGTAGTCTTGGAATGACACATGGCGCAGGATGGATAGGGTGACACATGGCAGATAAAATGGGATGACATGTGGCGGCTTCTTAAGGTAGCCCCACACTGACACTTGGCATGGAAATGGGAGGAGAGAGAAATGACAAGTGGCACCAATCCAAGGGACAAGGCTCCTATATTTTTGGGTTTTTTCAAAATTCAAATTTTTCAAAAGAAAAGCTTGTGTGACACCACCTCAGTGTGGGTCCCACATTGCTTCTTTATTGAAATAAGGATAAAATCACAACTTCTTTTTGGAATTTTCATAAAATCTGGACTAATGGGCAAAACAGGAATTTTGGAAAAAGTTGGCCCTTGTAGGGCGATTTTGTAAAAGGAAGATATTTGAAATTTGTCAAAAGGGCAAAATCTGAGGTGAAGTGACTAAAATCCACATTAAGAACTATCCAGATCATTTTCCTGAGAAAAATATTTTGACATTCAGAGTCCTGGGGGTAAAATGGAAAGAATTGATAATTTTGAAGACCCAGGGTTTTGAAATCAATTTTGAGAAGAGTTGAAATTCTAATCTGGATTGAAAATTTTAAAATCAAGAGTTCTGGACCTCGAAAGGACATGCTGTGCAGTGCAGTGATTCGAAATGCTCATGCAATGATATGCAATGTCATGTCTTATGCAATAGAATCTTGAACCAAGACTTTGGAGATGTTTGTCTCCTGTCAGGAGTAAGATTTTGAACATCTGAGTTAAAATTAGAGAAATTTTGAGAGTTGCAGATGCAATTTAGACTTTTGCAAGGTTTCGGGCTCAAAAAATGACCATTTTGCCCTCCAGCGATTTCAGAGGCTGGATGATGATGCTTGGTGAAAATGTCAGGGAGGTGAGTGAAAATTTGGGGTGTTTACACCCATCCCATGGATTTTCCCGCAATTTTCAAAACGGAGGCGAGTATTTCAAAACAATTTCTAAAATCCGGTCAAGTTTGAAGCGCGAAACCGTTTCCCTCTCTCTTCCGCAAGGAAGGGAAGACGGGGGAAAATTTCGCGACGATAACAGGTTTGGCGACCGAGATGGGACCTGTCCTTGTCTGACCTAAATTATGCTTGACTTAGTTCAATTATCAAAATTATGTTCACAACATGTCAGCTTTTTGCTTTTGATATCATGCGAACCTAGGAGCCTAGATTCTGACCTAGCTGACATTGACTGCATATAGCTTAGGCATGGTTTGGTAGGACCAGATTGAGGAGAAATTTTCATGCTCACATAGACTTAGGTCTAAACATAACTCTCCTGAATTTAGGATCTGAATGCAAACAATGTATGCTTCTTCAAAGATTTTCAAAATCTATCTCTCTAGGATTTAGAGCCCTCTATTTCTTGCATGTGATCATTTTTCAAAACCCCAATTACCTATCATTACCCGGTCTTCACGTTGCTGGGCTCTCTTCCAGAACCCTAGTTTGGGACAGAGCCTCACAACTGGGCCAACTATTTGGGTTAACACCCCCTTAACACGTACCGCGGGCCACAGTCCAAAGTATATTGGTAGGCGCTCAAGGATGTTGGAAAATCTTACCTTAGAACCGAAGTTAAAATTCTATGCCACGTACCTCGGATTTCGATTCGGGTATATCGGCATAACTGGATTGGACAAAGATGATCTGAACCTAGAGTTAGGATTAGGGTCCTACAGCTGTTTTCAAATTGATGCATCTAGAGTCAGCCTTTTAGGGAGTGCTGAATGTGCATAAATGTTTGTGCAGGATGTGATTGTTCTTATATTACCTCTATTTCCTTATATTTTCCCAAAATATTTTCAAATATCCATATTTCTCATCTTTTCCCTTTATTTTCTCAAACCCTGGAAGATTTTCCCAAATATCCAATTTCTTTCAAAACTCCAGGTGATTTTTCATTCTCCCATTTTACTGGATCTCGAATTTTCAGCTGCATTTTATCCTGCCTGCAATTTTTCAAAATCATATGTTTTCTCTCATTAAATTTTCAATCATTTTGTCTATTTGCAAAATTCTTCATCTTATTTTCCTCGTACATACCTTGATTACTGCGGTGGAAATTGTTTACCCACTTGCCTTCTCCTTATTCTAAATCCGTTTGCGGATTATTTTCCAAAAGATATTTCTTTCCTTAAAAAAAAATGGTGTTTTTCCTCGTGGTTGACGACCTCGCCTAGGTAACAAGGCACATTTTCCGTTATTATTTCTCTTACAAAGAATGACAACACAATTGTTGTGATTTCAGCGGCGACTCCATCCCTAGTAATGGGATATTCTTCCAATTGTCTACCACATCATCAATAATCATTTTTTTTCCCAATCCAAAATTTCCTCAGAGTCTAATCAAGACTTCATCCTGTAGAGAGCATCCACAACATTTGATGGTTCGAACAAGGTCAGGAAAAAGAACCACATCACCACAGTACTCCTCAGCCTCAGAAGAAGAGATGGGCTCCCCGCGATCCGAGAGGAGTCAAGAGCAGCAGCAAGGAGAGGATGGCATAGACCCACAGATGTATGCCATGTTCCAGAAAATGATGACCAAAATGATGAGTGAACAGGCTGGGACCAGTGCAGAGAAGAACCCATTCAGAGAGAAGTTCCATGGACACAAGGATAAGAAGAACTCCAAGAAGCAAATTCAGCCAGAGAAAATTTCAGATGAATCAGAATCAGAGGAAGACACCGATGAAGCATATGAGGTGCCTCCGGCATTTCAGAAACAGGGCCGAAAACAAAGGAGGAGTCGCAAATCAAAGAATCAAGTTGCAGAAGAGCCCCTGCAGTCACAGTTCAAAGAAATGGCCAAAGTTGTTAAAGACCTGCAAGCTCGCGACAAGGGCAAGAAAGTCTTCACCAGCGAGGACTTCTATGATGGCTTAGAAGGAGACGAAGATCTGGAAAATCTGCCTCGCAAGTTCATCAAGTTTGATGGTTCTGGTGATCCCAAAGCCCACCTCGCCATGTTCTTCGCCGAATGCTCCAAATTCAAGAGAGACAATAGAGCCCTATTTCTCTGTTTTCCTCGTAGCTTAGAAGGGACTACCGCCAAGTGGTACTCCGAGCATATCAATCCAATCGAGCTGCGAGAATTCGATAAGGTGGTCAATCTATTCATCGAGCGATTTCTGTTCAATACTGAAGCGCTACCAACATTAAATCACCTCTATAATCTGAAGCAGGGAGATAGTGAAAAAGCAAGGGACTTCATTCGCGGATGGAGAGAGACCTGCAACAAAATGAGGGATCCTATATCAGAGAGGCATGCTTTATCGCTGATCCTCAACAACTTCTCACAACCTTTGAGAAATCTTATCTCCACCTCGCCTTCCAAGTCTTTCATAGAGCTTACTGAACGAGCCGAGTGGCTCGAGATGGGGTTGGAGAACGGTGTCTATGATGGTATCACCCTCGTCAAGAACAATCTAGATCCAAAGAAAAAGGCAAATTTCACCTCCTCCGCCAACATCAGCCGCAATGATAACAAAGGTAGTAAGGGCAACCATGCGGATCGAGAGGAAAGACAGAATAGCAAGCTATCTCAGCCCAACTTTCCACAAAAGGAAAAGATAAAGCGTGAAGGTTGGAGTAATGATCGTGTGTTCACTCCTCTTAAACAAACACTCGAAGAAGCCCTTGAATTCATGTTGACTAAGGGATTAGTGAAGCTCCCAAAGGCCACAACTCCTCCCACCATCATGGGAAGGTTCAGGAATCAGTTTTGCAAGTTCCATCGGGCAGTAGGGCATGACATTGATCATTGTTTTGTCTTCAAAAATATTGTTCAGGATTGCATTGACAAGAGCCTCCTTGCTGAAGAGGAAGAAGAAGACGAGCTGACCATCTTGACCAAGCCTTTCCCAGATCATTCAGAAAATTGACGAGGCTAAAGTTTCCTGCTTTCTTTCTTTCAGTCACCTCGTAGGGGCAAGTCCGCCCAATTTTTGCAACCCTTTTGTCGAGTGCTTATAACTATGCAGTTTTTGTTATCAGTTCTGCTTATCAATAAAATGTCAATTTTCTTCATCCAATACTTCTTTCTTTTGCCCCATTAGGGCACTTGTTTTCATTTTAAAAGAATCTCCTTTGCCTATTCTTTTCAAGATGAGGGGCAATCCCAACATCGTTCATGAGAGAAATGAAATTACCTATGAGGGTTTTTCAAAAATCGTGAAAATTTTAAAAAAATTTCTACAAACATCTTCGTTATGATCACCCAAAAGTTTAATATTTCCGTCCAATCTTTTTCAACCATCGCGGTGATCTTCTTTTCTTAAATTGGTTTCAAACCATTATCTTTAAAATCAACTTTTTTGTTGATTTTCTTTTCCAAAATTATTGTTAAACCAATTCGTTTTCAAAATCAACCCTCATGATGATCTCTCTTCAAAATCAACCCTCGTGTTGATTCCCCTTTCAAAGATCAGCTTTCACGTTGATCATTCCTCAAAATCAACCTCGCAGTTGATTTTCTTCCCAAAATGATTTCTCACTTTCAAAATAACATTCTCCTTTTACTTTAAAGATCCCATGTGCAAACACTTTCTCACTTCTCATTTTGTTTTTCTCATTTCGAAGGGATAATATAATTTTGTTTCCTTTCCTCGATTTTTAAGCATCAATAAAATTTGTCAATAGTTTGGCATCATTTTATTTGCATCTCTTTCCTTTTCACAAATATGTCTCTTGTAAGGAACGATCTTGAGGACGTCTCTCAATCAAAAAGCCTGTCATCTTATTCCTCGATTATCCTTCTTTATATTCAAAATTTTCCTCCCTAGTTACACTGGGGCATTTTTTTGAAAAATCTATCTTTACCTCAAAACATCCTGTATGCAGGCAGGATAAACCAATCTCTCATTTTGCATGCATATGCACCCACTTGCATTAATTTTGCATTCATTTACATTTCATGTGCATTAGCATTTCATTTTGCATTAATTCTGCATCCATTTTTTCCCCTTCAGGTTAAGGGATAAACCTGAATCATTTTCCATGATTTTCCAATTTCTATTCATATCCCCGTTCAGGATAAGGGGTTAATCCTGAAAATCAGACCACATACATCTAAATATGATGGTCTTTTTCATTGCAAGTCAAATAATCCAGTCCTCGAACTGGCCATTCTCAAAACTTTCAATCTCAGCTCTCGCCCTATCGATTTTCAAAAATTCAATCTTCTGAATAAAGATTTTCCTTTGAGATTCGAGCCCTGACTCGAACTTCCCAGCTTTCCTTTGAAGATTTGAGTTTTAACTCAAGTTTTCTTTCCTTCAAGACCTAAACTTTCCAGTTACCTTTCGAGATTCAAGCCCTGACTCGAACTTTCCTGCTTTCCTTCAAAGATTTGAGTTTTAACTCAAGTTTTCTTTCCTTCAAAATCTGAACTTCTCAGTTTTCCTTTGAGATTCGAGCCCCGACTCGAACTTTCTCACTTTCCTCTGAATATTTGAGTTTCGACTCAAAAATTTGAATCGGCTTAGTTTTTCCTTTGAAGATTTGGGTTTCAACCCGAAATTCATCTCATTAGAAACCAAACTAGCTTACCTTCGGAGGCTCGAGTTTTTGACTCGAATATTCCATCGTTCCTTGTAAAAACTTGAGTCTTGATTCGGATGGTATTTCAATACCAACTTTTGAGTTAGGCTTACCTTCAAAATCCAGCATTATGCCAGGACTTACCTTCAAAATTCCAACTTCGTATTGGATTCACCCTCAAAGTTGAGTACCATCGTCAGGGATGTGTCAACTCGGATGTCAAGCGATCTCTTTTACTAAGGATTTCAAGAACACTTTGTCAATTTGTCAATCAATTACCTGTTGATTTCAGAATTTTATTTCACAAAATTTTACCTCAGTTTACCTTCAGTACTACTTCTAAAAGGGCAAAGCTTTTGTTAAGAAGGATTCAAAATCCAGATTCTTTCTATTGTCCAACCAAAAGGATGAAGGATAAATCCTCGATATGGCCAGAAAAGAAGATTCAATGATTTGCAAAGCCATAGATGATTGATATTGATCGCAGTCAATGGCACATTTTTAAAGACCATTCTTGTGAAAATGCGGCAGTGGAAATATCCTGAGCGCTAGAAAAAGAGAGAATTCATCCAAGCCCTGTCTCCTCAAAATCACCTAAGCTGCAATTCAATATCCGCAAAAGGGATCTCTCACTTGTCGTCAAGATGAAGGCGAATTAAGCGAGTAGACCCCCGGGGCCAAAGAAGATTTGAAACATCTCCAAGATGACGGAGTTTGCGACGGATTCTTCCAGGGAAAGTCCAAAGCACTGTCGAGATGAAGGCAGATGCGATGAACCTCCCGACAATCCCCAAAAGATATTTAATTTCCGCTGTCATCCAAAGATCTCTAACCCATGAGCCAATATCATCAAAGAAGGATCAAAACATCTCCAAGTTGAAGGAGTTTGTAACGTACCCTTCCAAAAAAGAGAGAAAGAGAGGAAAAAGAAAGAGAGAAAAAGTCAGAACATCTCCAAAATGAAGGAGAATGTAGCAAAAACCCAAGAGAGCCAAAAGAGCGTAAGAAGATTATCATGAGAGAAGCTCCCAGAATATCAAACTGCCAAATTTATCAAGAATCTTCTTTAAATTTGTGAAATTCTATTATCAATAAACTTTCATAGATTGCTTTCATGATATCAAATTCTCTTTCCTGCTCATATCAAGGAAATTGATAACTTCTTTGAAGAAGGTCAATCACAAGCAATTTGGATTCCAAATCTTGATTCTATGAAGTCAATCCTATTTGGAGGTAATACTTCAGGTAGAAAAGAAGGAATATTTTCACAACAATGAGCATCATTTTCAATCAACAAAATTTTCAACATTTTGACAATATTTTCTAGCTATCCTGACGTTAAGTGAGAGCTTGATGTCTATATTGATGTATCTTGACCCCTTCGAGAGATTTTCCTTTGTCATCTTTCACGTTGTTGAAAGATTAGCCTTATCTCTGAAAGGATAGCCTTTATCATCTTTCACGTTATTGAAAGATTAGCCTTCTCGCCGAATGGATTGCCTTATCATCTTTCGTGTTGTCGAAAGAATCACCTTGTTCCTTTGGATCGCCTTATCATCTTTCGCGTTGTCGAAAGACTCGCCTTGTTCCTTTGGATTATCTTTGTCATCTTTCGCGGTGTCGAAAGAATCTCCTTTCTCCTTTGGATCGCCTTTATCATCTTTCACGTTGTCGAAAGAATTGCCTTATTCCTTTGGATTGCCTTTGTTATCTTTCGCGTTGTCGAAAGAATTGCCTTATTCCTTTGGATTGCCTTTGTCATCTTTCGCGTTGTCGAAAGAATCGCCTTTTTCCTTTGGATTGCCTTTGTCATCTTTCGTGTTGTCGAAAGAATCGCCTTATTCCTTTGGATTGCCTTTGTCATCTTTCGCGTTGTCGAAAGACTCGCCTTATTCCTTTGGATTACCTTTGTCATCTTTCGCGGGGTCGAAAGACTCGTTTTATTACTTTGGATTACCTTTATTATCTTTCGTGTTGTCGAAAGAATCGCTTTATTCCTTTGGATTGCCTTTGACATCTTTCGTGTTGTCGAAAGAATCGCCTTGTTCCTTGGGATCACCAGCGTTCATCTTTCGCATTGCCGAAAGAGTTGCCTTATTCTTCGTTGGAAAAATTGCCTTATTCATCTTTTGCGTTGTCAAAAGAGTTGCCTTACTCTTCTCTAAAAGAGTTTGCCTTGTTTGTCTTTCGCGTTGCCGAAAGAGTTACCTTATTCTCGTCAAAAGATTGCCATATCCATCTTTCACATTGTCGAAAAAGTCATCTTACTCCTTACCTTATTCATATTTCACGATGATGAAAAATTCACCGGATCGTCTTGATCATTTTCCAAAATTGCCTCTTACAATTCCATTTCCATCGCTTCGTTCATCTTCAAGAAAAGTTGTCTTATTCACCTTCCAATATTCCATTTTCCTTCCTTTTGCAAAACCCCTCTCAGATTTATTGTGCAAAATCCGAAGGTTCCATCATGTCTCTTCTTTCGAAGATTTCACTCCATTCATCGCCCGATCAGGATAAGAGTACAAACCTGAGCCTCAATCAAAGAGGTATTTCATTTTCCACCCGATCAGGATAAGGGTACAAACCTGAGCCTCATTCAAAGAGGTATTCCATTTTCCGCCCAATCAGGATAAGGGTACAAACCTGAACCTCATTCAAAGAGGTATTCCGCCCAATCAGGATAAGGGTACAAACTTGAACCTCATTCAAAGAGGTATTCCACCCGATCAGGATAAGGGTACAAACCTGAGCCTCATTCAAAGAGGTATTCCATTTTCCGCCCAATCAGGATAAGGGTACAAACCTGAACCTCATTCAAAGAGGTATTCCACCCGATCAGGATAAGGGTATAAACCTGAGCCGCATTCAAAGTAGGTATTCCATTTTCTCGCCCAATCAGGTCAAGTGTTAAAACCTGAGCTTCGTTCCATATGGAGCACTTCCTGTCCCATCCATGTTAAGGGCATAAACCTGAACTTCGCTCTCACAGAGTGAGTCTTTCCTCTTTATTTTTCCATTTCATATCTACCATCTTCCTCGGGCTAACTTCTTCATACCCAGTCAGATCCTTCTAACTGGGGCATTTTTATATAGCCCAAATTTGGTGTGTTTTCTTTGCCACTAAGCTCGACCATAAGTCGGCTTAGTAGCAAAGAGGGACATCTGTAAACACTCCAAATTTTCACTCACCTTCTTGACATCACCCTCAATCGGCACATTTCAGTTCTTCAGAAGCAATGAAGGGCAAAATGGTCATTTTACAAGATTGAACGTTGCAGAAGGTCCTAAATTTCATTCTTGAGCCTCAAAATTTCTATATTTAGGTTCAGAGACATCTTCAAATGGCAAAAATTTCAAAATCCTTTTTTTGGACAAAAAGCTAGAGTTTCCAATTCTAGATTCAGAATGACATTTCATAGAACATGTCTTTGCATAGCATTGCATGAACATTTCACACCATTTCACTGCACAGCATGTCATTTCGAGATCCAGAACTCCTGATTTTCAAAATTGTCAATCCAGATTTGAGTTTTAAACTCTTCAAAACCCTGGGTCTTCAAAATTGCCAATTCTTCCCATTTTACCCCCAAGACTTTGAATTACAAAAACTTTTCTCAAGAAAAACAATCTGGATATTTGGATATTGATTTTAAAGATTTTATCTCAAAACTTTTTGCAAAAGATTTTAAATCTCTTTACAAATTTTTTTTACATTTATCCATATTTTTGCCCTAAAAACCCAATTTTTCCAAAATTCTTGAAAACAAATAATGTTTTATCTCGTATCTTCAAAAAAATGGAGCGGGACCCGCCTTTGAACTAGCATCATACTCAGACTCTCAGGTAAGTTGTTTATTCTCAAGCGGGACCCACCCAGAGTTCATACCAATTCGCAAATTTTTCTTCATTTCTCAATATTTATTTATTTATTTAGTTATGTATTTATTTTTTTATTTATTTTATTTATTTTAGCTAGTGGGCCCACACACATGTGGCACCCCAATTGAAAATAAAAGATTTTAAAAAACAAAATAAAGCTTTATTTTCAAAAAGGATTTTAAAAGTGGATTGAGGTGGCATTTCCATAAAAGCCTCTCATTTATTTCCTTTTTATTTGTTTTAATAATTTTTTTTTTTTTTTTTAGAAGGAGGCAGCTTTAATGGCACACCGAATTTCCCTAAAGCAATAGATTTGATTTGGCCTAAAACGTAGGGAAATAAAACCAAAATTTTGAAAATCACAAGAGGCGCCCTTTTGAAAACGGTAGCATTAAGTTTCAATTTGAAAAAAAATTTCAAAATTTCTAACGGAAGCTCATGGCTGCAGTTTTTCTTCAAAAGACAGAAGGTTTTAAAAAGGAGGGGGCTGGGCGATTGAGAGGGGAGGAAGCTTTTGGGGTTTTAGACAGGGGGATTCACCAAAAGGGGCTAGCCGATTGAGGCTGAAGAGAGGGGAGAGCCAATTGGTGATTATTTTTTTCTGTTTTGCAGGTGTTTCCTGCTGAGCGTGGAGCCATCTTCCACCTCCAACGACTGCTACCCACCTTCCTTCAGCCCAGCCGTAGGTCATCCAACAGGAAGCTCCATCTCCAACGGCTACCATCTTTCTTCAACCCACCAACAGGAGGTCCCCTTTTTCATTCCAGCCACCCCAAAACCTCCAAACAGCAGCTGTCCCCTTCTTCATTCCAGCCACCCCAAAACCTCCAAACAGCAGCTGTTCACCTTCTTCATCCCAGCCGATTGCCATCTCCACTTCAGCCATCCTTTTCCTACATCCAGCTTGAAGTAGTAAAACCGCCCCTTTCTTTATCAGCCCATTTCCCTCAGCAACCATCGTCTCCCATCATTTCCTTCAGCCCATTTCCCTCAGCAGCCATCGTCTCCCATCATTTCCTTAAACCCAACAGGCTGCCATCATCCTGCAGCCCCAGCAGCAAAAAGGCTCCAGCCAACTGCCATCCTTCTTTAGCCCAGCCACCAAGCTTTCCACGGTTCCTGCATCCTTCTTCAATCCAGCCAGCCAACGCTTACCTTCTTCAATCCAGCCCCACGTTGTCACCCATTTTAGCCCAGCCACAAGGGAACCATCGTTTTCATCTTTCCTTCAGCCTAGCATGAAATTCCAGCAGCAAACCATCCACCTTCAGCCCAGCAGGAAATTCCAGCAACAAACCATCCATCTTCAGCCCAGCAGAGGTCCAGCGGTTGCTGCCCAGCTCCTCTCCAACATAGCTGCAGCAGAGATCCAACTGCTGCCATCCATCTTCAGTTCACCAGCAGGAAATCGCCTCTTTCTCGTTGGTGCAGAGGACCAAGAGCTGCACTCTATTCAATATTGAAGAAGAATTTGATTGCCACTTATGAGAGCAAGGAAACTCAAGTTGATATAAAGTTGTTACGTGCACAAGTAAGATTTTATTGCTTTTGTTTTTTATCATCTTGTGCAAGTGTCTGCCTATATAGGAAGGTTCATTTGGTTTATTTCTTGGTAATTTGCAAATAATCACATTGGTATTTCTTATTGGTAATATGTATTTTTGCAGTAGCATGAGGTGCGTTTTTGCATATCTAAACAGAGTTACAGAAGCATGAATCTATACTACAAAAATGTAGCTATATGTGCATTTTATGAGTGATTGCACATTTATTTCCAGAGTTTTGCACATCATCGATAGTAGGATTGAGGCATACTGCTGTCATGCACTTTACCTACAGCCCATTTACTACTGTACATCTATTGTCATTGCCTTTTTGTGTATTTGTATTAATAAATTTTTCTTTTTTGTTACATCTTAATGTTTCTATATTGGCTGCCAAAAAGGAAATTGTTCTCTCTTCCTTATTTCTGAGTTTTAGCAAGTGGGCTTTGGTGATATTATGAGTATCAAATGGCTAAAAAAAAAAAATCATTTAGGTCTGAAACCTAATGGGGTTCAATGAAATTTGAATATCATCCGTTTGTGTGAGTCAAAAGAGACACATGGTAATCGATTTTTGCAGGGAATAACATGGAGCCAACGGCTCATTTGGGTAGGGTTCGTCAGCCACTTAAGGGTTCTACAACAGTCTCATTATTGTATTAACCCTCAATACTTCAGCCGTTATTTATATCATATCTTTCACAGCTATCATTTATTGTAATCCCTTTGAATCCATACCCTTTCTCTTTTCTGCAGGTGTGCAGTCTTGATATTTGGCCACGTTCATGGATGGATATTTTAATATCCGTTCATGATCTCTATGTCATCTTTTGCACACTTCGTTATTGATATATAGGGAAGCTCTATACCCATTTTTATTGAAAATTATCTTGTAATTTGGGAATTACAGCTGTGTAAAATCCCCTACAGAAACTGTATATACCTGTAATTTCTGGTTTTACCCATTATATGGAATTTCCATTAAACATATATATTTTCTCATTATATGTATATATATATCTATGTATATGTATATCTACCTATAAGTATGCGTATATATGTATATATATATATATGTATATATATATACATGTATATATACTTATATATGTATATATATATCCCTTCATGTGTACTTGTTATTATATATATTTTTCTTTTCTCTTATTTTTGTAAATATATCTTCATTGTCATATATCATTCATCATAAATTCAAGTATTTTTATATCTATATGTATATCTTTGTTGTATATAGTATATATATACCCATTCCCTTGATTATCTTGTACTAACTCTCATCTTGCAGGAAAATCTAGAAGATGTTGATTCCTTGGCTCCATTTCAATTTTCTTTTACTTTATGTTATGCAATGTAACAATCCAATGTAAACCTTGGAATAAGATTTACTTTTACTGCTTAGTTTAGGATGCCTCTCATATAGTTTGAGTTTCCTGCAATATCCTGATTCTATGATTCATATATCTCAATTTTCAAAATGCACCATGGATGAACACGAATGACACGTGCACCAACTCTTAGAGAGTTGATGAACTCGGTGGAGTCCATATTTACGGCCCTAGTCGGAATATGGACGAGACCCAGATCCATCATCTCTCTACCAGTCACATTGAGCCTACACTCTTAGGCTATCTTGAAAATGCACCTCATATTTCCAATGTTTTCAAAATATTGTGAATTAACTCAAATAAACCCTGAATATATTCATGGCCACAGTCAGAATATGTGAAGGATTTACTTTGGATTAATCCACATTTTTCCAACAAATTTTTCAGAAAGTTTTTCAAAGTGCATTCATTCATTCAAATCATCTGCATCATTCGTTTTTCTCATGATTTTCTCAAAAGATTTTCACTTCATGGAATCGATTTTCTCAAGAAACTATGATGATATTCGAAGTTGGATTTTCCAAATCAAAGTTTTTCTATGATTTTCCTTAAAAAGTTATTTTCTTAAGATCCATTTTCAAAAGGAATTTTCATCTTTCAAAAAAAAAAAAAATCGATTTTCAGAGATTTCAAGGACAAGATCCTCAAGATTTCAATTTCCTAAGTTCTAAATTTCCTTCTCCAATGAATCTTTCCTATAAATTTTCTATCCTTTTCTTAAGAAAATTCTCAAAGTCTGAGTTTTCCCAACAAGTGCTTTCCTTTTTTCAAATGTTCATATTTTCTCAAGAATTCCTACAGTTTTCTTGAGATTCTTATTTCCTCATGATTTTCCAAGTCTTTCTAAGCTTTCTCAAAATTGTCCTGAGATTCTCATTTTTCTAAGTCTTTATAAACTTTCTCAAGATTTTCCCGAGATTCTCATTTCCTCATGGTTTTCCTAGTCTTTCTAAGCTTTCTCAAAATTTTCCTGAGATTCTCATTTCTTCATGGTTTTCTAAGTCTTTATAAACTTTCTCAAGATTTTCTCGAGATTCTCATCTCTTCAAGATTTTCCAACTCTTTATAAACTTTCTCGAGATTTCAAACCTTCTTCGTCTGAGTTTTCCTAAGAGATTGATTTTCCATATTTTCCTGAGAAATGCTTTTCAACTCTAAATGTTTTCTAAGCATACATCATATTTTCCAATTTACATTTTCCAAAATTCTCATAGCACATGCATGAATTCTCTGTGCATTTAGGATAGAACACGATTTCGGTAATTTCACTAAGTCAAGCATAATTTTGGTCCTTGGTTCGATTACCCCTGTTAAAGGCGGCAGAAACGGTCGAACCTCGTACCGACAGGTCGAGCCCCATCCCATGGATTTTCCCACAATTTTCAAAACGGAGGCGAGTATTTCAAAACAATTTCTAAAATCCGGTCAAGTTTGAAGCGCGAAACCGTTTCCCTCTCTCTTCTGCAAGGAAGGGAAGACGGGGGAAAATTTCGCGACGATAACACCTGGATGGAACAAAGATATATCGAGATAATTTGAGATGGGGAAAGGAATATAAGTGAACCTCGATGGGACATTTCTGAAAGAAATGCTTCGTGGGATGAAACTCTAGCATGATCCCTTCCTGGATGGATATACAGAGCATGGATTCCTCGATGGGAAGAACCACGATGGGATTGCAGGAAAACACCTCGTTGAAACAAGACTCAGGTTTAACCCAAACCTGAAAAAGGAAAAATACCTCGAGGCACGAGGTTCAGGCTTAACCCTTATCCTGAAAGGGACGACCATACAGAATCCTCGAACGAGGAAGCCGTGATGGGACAACAAATGCATCGCCAAAGCAAGATTCAGGTTTAACCCTTGACCTGAGTGGGGGGGAATCACACGAAGTTCTCAAATGAAGAAACCATGGAAGGACTAGAAAGGATATCTAGTCGAAAATGAGACTCAGGTTTAACCCTAACCTGAACGAAAAGATACCTCGTGGAACGAGGCTCAGGCTTAACCCTTAACCTGAAAAGGGCAACCATATAGAATCCTTGGATGAAGAAACCATGATGGGACCTTTGGAATTTGGACGAACAAATCCAGGAGGGGTTTTGCGAGAAGAGAAATCAAGAGATTCCCTAAAGCTTGAAAAGGGGATGATCTGGGGTGTCTCATTGTTGAGACTAAATCAGCTTTCTAAAAACAGACGACCTCTCGCAGAAGGTTTTTGGGCTATACCTCGAGGAGCAAAGTAACAGGTTTAATCCTTAGCCTGAATGGATACAGGATCCTCGAAGAGCGGGAAAGCTGTGATGGGACCTCTAGACTTTGCACAACAAGTCCGAGAGGGGTTTTGCAAAAGGATGAAAAAAATGGGGGTCCCTAAAGCTTGAAAAGGGGTTGTTCTTGGGTGCCTCATTGCTGAGACTGAAAATAGCTTTTGACAATAACAGATCTTTTGCAAAAAGTTCAGGATTAACCTTTATCCTGAGCGGGAACTGTCTATGGCGGGATAGTGGGGAGCACAGGGAAGTGTGCGGATCCGAGAGCGCTCAGATCAGACGGAAGGAAAGGACTTTTCAGTCCTAAGGAGGGATGACTTCAGGATACGTCAAAACGGACATCAAGTTCACACTTCATGTTGGGATAACTAGAAAATATTGCCAATAAGATGCCAAAATTGTAGTTGATTCAGAATGATTGAATCGTGTTCATGTGTGAAAATATCACCTCTTTCTACCTAGAGTATTAGCTCCAGTTGGGCTAACTCTGTAAAATTGAGAATCAAACTCAAACTTGTTGCTGTTGAGTTTCTTCAAGGTATCAATTTCCTTGATATGAACAAAGAGAAAATATTCTTCGTTTCATAAAAACGATTGAGTGAAAAGATATTGATAAAAGAATTTCACATAGAAAAAGATGATTCTTGGCAATTTCGGGCAGTTTGATATCCTGGGCATTTTCCATGATGATCTTTTTGCACTCTTTTGAACCATGGAGCTTTCTGGGTTTTTTTACATCCTCCTTCATTTTGGAGATGTCCTGACTTTTCTCTCTTTTTGGAGGAAGGGTACGTCACAAACTCCTTCATCTTGGAGATGCTTCGATCCTTCTTTTTCTTTCTCAGGAATTATGACATTGGTTCTTGGGTTGAAATCTCTAAATGATAGCAGAAATCAAATATCTTTTAGGGTTTGTCGGTAGGTTCATCGCATCCGCCTTCATCTCGACGGTGATCCGAACTTTCCTTGGAAGGATCCGTCACAAACTCCGTCATCTTGGAGATGTTTCAAATCTTCTTTGGCCCCGGGGGTCTACTCGCTTAATTCGCCTTCATCTTGACGACAATTGAGAGATCCCTTTTGCGGATATTTGATTGCAGCTTAGCTTGGATGACTGAGGAGATATGGATTGGGTAGGTTCTTTTTACTGCCTAGGATATTTCCACTGTCTTACTGCCAGAAGAATGATCTTTAGGAATGTGTCATAGCTATGATCAATATCAATTCATTTATGGCTTTTCAACATCATTGAATTTTTCCTTTGCTGGTCATATCGCAGATTTTTCTTCATCCTTTTGGTTGACCAACAGAAAAAGCTTGAATTTAGCTCTCAATTCGCCAAAGTCTTGCTCTTTTTGAAGATGATACTAAAGGTAGTTTGAGGTAATTCTTTATACGATGAAAATTTTGAGATAAAAAATTACTTGATAACAAATTGGCAAAATATTCTTAAAATCCTTGATGAAGGAGATCGCTTGATATCGAATCGACGCGCCTGTGACAAAATTCTCCTATCTTTTTCCCCAAAAAGAGAGACTCAGGCTGAGCCCTTACCTGAATGGGAAGTTGGAAATACTCCTCTCTTCCCTGAAAGAGGAGGTGTTTGCAAAACAGAACTTTCAAAGAGAAATTAAGTTTTCGTCAAAACTCCCTATCTCTAGGCTTCTCTTATGGAAAGGCGGCCGAAAAATAAAGTTGAGAAAGTATCACAGAGGAACGAGTCCATCACACTCTCCCTAGAAAAGGGTCCTCTGTGAAGGGGTTGGCCAAAGATGAGAAAAATGGGGGCCACAAAAAGAAACGAGCTTCCGTCGAAGCTCTCCCTAGAAAAAGGGTTCTTTTGTGTAAAGTTGGTTGTTGTTTTGCAAACTGTTCGCGAAGAAAACGAGTCCCTTCAAACTGTCCCTGGAAAAGAGTTCTTGCGAACGAAAGATGGTTGCATGCGAAAGGAACGAGCTCCCTCGAACTCTCCCTGAAGAGGGTCCTTCGCAAGAGAAAAAGATTGATTCTTTGATAAAATGATGACCTGAAGGTCGAAATTGGGAATTTATAGCTTGAAATGATGATGTTTGGTTAGCACAGAGGCTGAACTTGGATGGCTAACTGATTAGTCAGCCAAACACTAGCACGAGCGCTAGATGTACCAGCACGAGCACTGGATTTCAAAAAAAATGCCCCAGTACGAGCGCTGGGTTTTGAAAAAAGCACACCAGTACGAGCACTGGATTTTCGAAATGCACACCAGTACGAGCACTGGGTTTTCGAAATGCACACCAGTACGAGCACTGGGTTTTTCAAAAGTAGGATTTGAAAAAATGAGACCAACATTCGAAGATACTTGAGAATTAAGCGAGAATGATTGTCGGTGTTTTAGGATTATCCCTTATCCTGAAGGGGAAGTTCAAGGAGAACTCTGCTCCACAAGTGAGCATTAAATTGGCAAGGAGATTCAAGTCAGAATTTTGAAAAAAATGAGGATGTACAAAAGCGAAAATCCAAGTCGGGACTCAGTTTTTCAAATATAAGAAAAGGGTGAGAACTGAGCTTGAAAAACTCGAATTCCCCACACCACAATTCATCCAATACGAGCAATGGATTCAAAAGGAAGTTCGAGTCAGAACTTGAGACTTCAAAAATAGGAATATACAAAAGGGAAAATCTGAGTCAGAACCCGGTTTTTAAATACAAGAAAGAAAGTGAGAATCGGGTTTGAAAACTCGAATTTTCAAAACAATGAATTGTCCAACACGAGCATTGGATTCAAAAGGAAGTTCAAGTCGGAACTTGAGACTTCAAAAATAGGAATATACAAAAGGGAAAATCCGAGTCGGAATCCGGTTTTTAAATACAAGAAAGAAAGTGAGAATCGGGTTTGAAAACTCGAATTCTCAAAACAATGAATTGTCCAACACGAGCATTGGATTCAAAAGGAAGTTCAAGTCGGAACTTGAGACTTCAAAATAGGAATATACAAAAGGGAAAATCCGAATCGGAACCCGGTTTTTAAATACAAGAAAGAAAGTGAGAATCGGGTTTGAAAACTCGAATTCTCAAAACAATGAATTGTCCAACACGAGCATTGGATTCAAAAGGAAGTTCAAGTCGGAACTTGAGACTTCAAACATCATATAAAAAGGAAAAACCCGAGTCGAAACCCGGATCTTTTAAAACAATGAAAAAAATGGAAGAACCCGAGTTTTGAAAAACTCGAATTTTCAAGGGCATGATCGGTTCCAATATGAGTGTTGAATCTGATAGGAAGGCCGAGTCGGAACTCGAAACTTCGAACACCATATAAAAAGGAGAGACCCGAGTCGGAACCCAGATCTTTAAAAACAATGAAAAATAAAAGAACAAAAAAAACGTGAGTCGGAACTCAGATGGAAAGGAAATAATTCCTACCCAAGAGTTGGATCGACAGGATTGACAAAAGGCATGAATAGATTCCGATGATTATAAAGATTTACTCAGGATTCTCGACCCAAGATGGTCTGAACTTTGATGACTCCAGGATTTTCCCTTATCCTGAAGAAGAATGAATAAAGATTGATATGAATTGAAGAATTTATGGGAAATAGTTCAGGTTTTTATCCCTTAACCTGAAAGGGATGTACCTCGAAGAACAAGGTTCAGGTTTATCCCTTAACCTGAAAGGGAAAAGAATAAATGACAAATAGATTTTGAAGAACAAAGGATTGATAAAAAATTGATAAAGAATTTAATAAAAAATCAACATAATTGATAAAATTAAAAATTGATAGAAAATTGAGAAAGAAATTGATGAGGAAAGACTTCAGGATTATCTCTTATCCTGAAGGAAGAAGGAATAAACAAAGAATGGAGAAGAATTTAAGGAAATTCATTGAAGATTTATTTTGGAGAAGAATTCTCACGGGTTGCACTGGTGCTCCCATGAGGGATATCAGGATTATCCATTATCCTGAATGAGAAGAAGAACAAAATTTAAGAAAAATAAATGAAGAGAAATTGATATAAATCTAGAAAATCATTAAAGGTCGACAAAACTTGTATTTGCAAAAGAATTCTCATAGGTAGCACTAACGCTCCTACGAGGGGTTTCAGGATTAACCCTTATCCTGAACGGGAATATCTCGGACAACGAGGGTCAGGTTTATCCCTTAACCTGAGGGGATAAGGAAGGAAAAAGAAAACACCTCATGGAAAAGAGGCATCAGGTTTATCCCATAACCTGAAAGGGTTGTAGAATAGAAAATCGATAAAATTTTAAAAATTTGATAAAAACTTGACAAAATGATAAAATGGATAACAAATTGATGAAAATTCAATTAAATCGGAAAATGAAATGGATGCAATTAAATAAAGATAAAAAGATTAACTGAAAAATTGACAAGTTTTTCAGAAAAAGGGTTCGTCTAATCCTGCCTGCATATGACGAAGGAAGACAAGTATAGATCAACATAAAATGCCCCAGTATCAGGGAGAAAATGTGAGAATGTAATAGAAGATCATTGCTTTATTGAAGAAGACATTTTGAAGAGTACAGAAGGCTCAAAATGAATAATTTAAGTAAAAAATCTCTTCAAATGTAAAGCATTAATAGGATCTGGCAGTTCCACTCCATCTGCGTTGATCAGATGATAGGAATTACGAGGCAATGCTTCCTTAACCACATAAGGGCCTTCCCAATTGGGTGACCACTTGCCCTTCGACCGATGCTTGAAATGAACTGTTGATCTGAGTACGAGATCATTAACTCGAAACCTTCTCTCAATAACTGACTTGGCGTAATGCCGAGCTATCCTCTGACGATAAGCTTGAGCGTGCTCTGCTGCCTTGAGTCTTTTCTCGTCTAAAAGATCAAGCTATACCAATCTCTGCTGCTGATATTGATCAAGCGGAAGTTCAATGAGTGACGCAAACTTGAGTGCGGGCTTCTGAACATGTAGAGGTAACACCACCTCCGTCCCATAAACAAGCTCTGAAGGCGTAGCATTGGTTGGGGTTCGAATGGTGGTTCGGTACGCCCAAAGTGCGTCGTGCATCTTCTCGTGCCAATCACGGCCCGTCTCCACAGTTCTTTCCAGAATGCGGATCAAAATCTTGTTGGTGGCCTCTGCCTGGCCGTTCCCTTGGGGATAGTAAGGAGCTGAGAAGTGGTGATGAATCCCGAACTTCGAGCAGAAGGTCTTCATCTTCTCATTCTTGAAATGACTGTCATTTTCTGATACGATGTCATGTGGGACGCCGAAGTGGCAAAGAAGATTTTTATGAATAAATGAAACCACATGTCGGCCTTCTACTGTTCGCAGAGTTACAACTTCGACCCATTTGGTGAAGTATTTTGTAGCTGCGAGGAAGTATTTGTGGCCATTAGATGCTGAAGGAGTGATGGGACCCACCACGTCGAAGGCCCACATCGAAAAGGGCCAAGGAGAGACCACGGATTGCAAGTATGCGGCTGGCGCATGAATAGAAGGTGCGTGCATCTGACATTTGACGCACTTCCTCACAAATCGATGGCAATCTTGCTGCATGGTTTTCCAGTAATATCCTGCGCGGATAATCTGCTTGACGAGTGTTTGGTAGCCGACGTGGCCACCACAAATTCCCTCGTGTGCCTCTTGGACAACTTTCATGGCTTCATCCTTATCTAAGCATCTAGCATACTCAGAACTGAACCCACGACGGTAGAGAATATCGGCGAGGATGAAGTAACGCGCTGACATGCGCTGAATCGCGTGTTGCTCCCTTGACGAAAGTGGTCTTTCTGCCGGATGACTGACCTGTGAAACCCAAGCCTGTACCGGTGACATGCTGATCGGGGACGATCGGCTCCAGGATGCCGTCTTCATTTCTGCCCAAACCCATGAAGGGCCGATAACCGTGCTTCATTAGAAGATCAAATCCTTTCCTTGTTTTTGAGAACTGAGGAAAAAGCGGATGATCCCGAAAGGAGGTGTAGTCGAGGCGCCCACCTAACTTGAAGAAGTGGGGTCCCTGCCACTGGGCTACCATCGTTACGCTTTCTGTCTGCTGAACTTCTTTCAATTTCAGCATATCCAGACTTTCACTCAGATCGATCTCGTCGACTTTCCTGATGCTTGGGATGTCGGCAGTGAAAGTAGGACGGGGGATCATGGGCTATGGGAGTGTGATCATCGCAAAATTTTTCCTCTCTTGTGGTTTCTCTCTCTTCATTCTCTTTTCCTTTTCTAACCTCTATTTTCCTCCTTTTTGAAGGGAGAAGAATAAAAGAAAGAAAAGAAAAAGAGAAGAGAAAAGAAAGAAAGAAAGAGAGAAGAGGAACTATTTTGCACGGTCTCACTTGACCTTAATTTGAAAACATTTAGAAATTTAACTCGCCTCCGTTTTTTAAAATATTGCGGGAAAATGGAGAGAGGGGATTCGCTCGTCGGTACGAGGTTCGACCGTTCCTGGCGCCTTTACCAGGGGTAATCGAACCAAGGATCGAATCTATGCCTTTTGCTTTGCCTAAATATAATCTAAGAATTTATTCTAACTCTAAATGCACAAAGAATCATGCTTGTGCAATGCAAGAATGTATGCTCCTTTCAAAAGATGTTTTGGAAATTTCCAAGTATTCTGAGATGAACTTGGTAAAGGAGTGAAGAAATGATTCAATCTAACTTAGAACTTGAGATAGATCAGAGGAGTTCTAAGTTTTTGAAGTAAATCAGGATTTGGAAGAATAAATGAGAAAGAATGACTTGAAGCTTTGAAATGAAAGGAAATGAAGTTCAAAGTTAAAAATGGACTTGGAATTTGAATTTGATTTTAGGAAAGGAAATGAATACTTGAGATGGAATTTGAATTTGGATTTCTGAAGTTTTTGAAATTTAGAATGGATCTGAGAAATCAAATGGTATTTAAGAATAGAAATGGATTTAAGAGATTCAGATTAAATGAAATTGAAATCTAGAATTGGAATTGGATTTCGGATCCTAGGCAGAATGGGATCCGAGATTTAGAAATTAAGATGGACTTGGGTTCTGGATCCTAAAAGGGAGTGGATCTGAAGTCTGAGATCCAAATGTAGAATTGGGTTCTGGATCCTAAAATGGAGTGGATCTGAAGTCTGAGATCCAAATATAGAATTGGGTTCTGGATCCTAGAATGGATTTTGGATCTATAATCTGAGATCCAAGGTGAAGTTGGATTCTGGATCCTAACATGGAGTGGATCTGAAGTCTGAGATCCGATATGAATGTTGATTCATGGATCCTAAAATGTATTTGGAGTTTTGTTAAATTCAGAGGATGAATCAAGGATTTCCAAGTTTGATTTGAACTTGGAAAATGAAATTTAGAATTTGAATCTTGAATATACGAATGAGTTTCAAGGTTGATTTAGACTTTGAATTTGAAGTCTGAATTTAGAACTTTAGAAAATGAATCAAGAATCTTAAAGTTAAATTGAACTTTGAGATTGAAAATGAAATAGAATTTGAAAAATGAAAGGATGAATTGGATTTTATAAGAATTGAAGATGGATTGAGGAAGATATTTACATCACTTGGAGTTTTTAAAAAAAGGAATTTTGAAAATATGATGCAGTTCTATCCTAAATGATGAATGAATTTAAAGAATTTAAAACTTGGGGTTTTTGAAAAGGTATTCCATTCTTTAAATGAATTAAAATAAGATTGAAGATATAATACATCCCTGACTATGGTCATCGAATGTATTATATAATAATCTATATTTAGATTCAAGAGAAGAATAAAATATATTTGGTGCTTTTATAGAATTTAAAATGAAATTAATTCTCAATATACCCTGACTATGGCCATTGGTATATATTTTGAATTAATTTTAAGTTAAATTCTGATAAAAGAAGGAAATATTTAAGGAAAATATGATGAATTTTGAAAACGGATCCAATGTGGATCCTATGTTATTTTGTAAAAGATAAAAATACTAAGTTTTGTCCACACCCTGATGTGAACACCCCAAATTTTCCAAAAAATCCAAAAATGACCTTTTTGCCCCTGACCTCCGTCCTCTGAATAATCGGGTAAATTTTTAACCAAAAATTTCATTCATCCCTTGGATTCGTTAGAATTCGGACCCAAAGTCTTAGCTCTGACCCAACTTTGATCCAAATCGGATCCGATCCCCTCTTTGAGAAAAATTTCAAAAATAAAAACTCGAATTCTCAGAAAACTCTCTTTTGTAAATATTTTTGCAAAAAATACAAAAAAATCAGTTTTTAATCTTTATTTCTCGCAAACCTTAGGATTTTATTCTAAAAAAAAATACAAAAAATTGAAAAATAAAACAAAAACCAAAAAAAATGGAAAATTTCAAAGAAAAATGAATGAGTTTAAACTTTTTAAAGTCCATTTTTGCTAAAAAATCATTTTTAAACCATTTTTTTATGAAAATTTTGTTAAGGGAGCCTCTTTTCGGAAAAACCAAAAAAAGTTTACAAATGAACCCTAATCGCCCCCCCTCTCGTTGACGCTCGAAACCCTCATCGCCCGGCCGCCTTCTCCCTCTCTCGGCTCAGCCTTCACAGACCTTCTCCGGAACTTTCCATGGCCAGGTGCAATCTCTAACACCGAAACCCTTAACCACAAGCAGCCATCTCCCGAACTCCTTCACGAAGCTTCCACCGAACACTCCTCTGTGCGAGCTCTCTCTCCTCCGTCCATTTGCAACAAACCTCCATCTCTTCATCTTCAGCCTCTCATCCCCCAACCGAAACCTCCCTCTTCCCCTTTAAAGGAGACACACCGGGAACCCTAAATCCCATCCGTCTTCACCCCGGCACCCCTCTTCCTCTCTGCATCCATTTTTTCAATCCGTCTTCACCCCATCATGCTTCACGTTCTTCTCTTCTTCCTTTCTTTCCTTTGTTTCCCTTTTCCCCTTTTTCTTCTCTCTTTTTCCTGTTCCTTCCCCCCAAAAAGCATAGAGGGATCGGCTGAGAAGGGAATCGGCTGTTGCTGAAAACCCTGCATCGATTTCATTACAGAAGCAAGAGGAAAGAATCCTCCTCCACCCAAGCTCGTTCAGCCCTTGCAGTGACAAATTTGGAAGAGATATCACCCGATTTCACATTTCATCAGCAAAGGCCAACTCCTCTTCGGTTAAAACCTTGCCATCAGAGACCCGAAGGCCCCTACAGTAGAAGAGAGGAGCTCGATTCCTTCATCCGGACTTCTGCAGTATTTTAGTTTGTTCACGAATTCTTGCAGATTCATTTTTTTTCTTCTGTGGACCTTAGTTATAAGGAAATACGTGATTGATCCAACTTTGAGGTCCAGTGGTCTCAAGCCCTTGATTCCGAGGAGAGTCTGTTTAGAATAGTTATCGATCTCTGCAGTCACTTTTTGGCACCTGTTGGAGCCATTTCTTAGATATCTTCAGAGCTTCCAGGTGAGTTTCTTTCTTTAAGATTGCTTTAGTATTTGGATTCTTATGACCTATTCTTTTAGAATCAGTCTTTGTCCCCACACAGTTGCTTTAGTTCCTGCATCTTTTTCTTTTTTTGTTAGAAGTGATATCTTTTGTGGCCTACCTTATGAAAGTACAATGCTTAACTGTTGATATTTGAAAGGAATTGAAAACATTGAACTGGGACAGGGATGGGGTGTTGGCCACAGTGATCCTGTAAGAAACTTGGAATATCATGGAAAATATATAGTTGTTGTATTCTCTTTATAAGAATCCCACACTTTCTCTAATTTACATGGAGTCATTCCCTCCCAGCCATACCTAACCTGTCTGCTGCCACTTACCATTCTCCTCTGTAAATTATACTTACACCTACGTGGCTCACATATTTGACAACCATCAAACTTTCAACCACCTGCTGTAGCCATCTCACTGCACTACAATTACACATTTCTTGTATTTCCTGTTTACTATCTGTCTTGTTCACTGTTGCACAGGGTCACAACACCGTTCCCTGCATCCCCAGCTATGACTCCATCCCTGTGCATAACATTTCCACCTTCCCTTTACCTGCCACAGTCCTGTTTACATAAGCTGCATCATCAACCCATGCGCCAACCCCAGTCATGGGATACTCCATCTATCACTGCTACCCTCATAGTAACACTCATGTACATCATCCCATTTCATTACATTCCCTGAACACCATCAACGTTCATAGCCCTTTAGAAATAAATCTGATAATTGATTCTCCAATAGGGCACATTTTGCATTCACAGCCAGCTGTCATTGGGTATTATTACATCTGAGTTTTTGCAGTAGATTTTAATGTGTATTACATTTTTTTGCATCTGATTTTTTTTTTACATATGAGCTTTACTGCGTTACCTCTGAGTTTGGAAGTAGAGTTTGACTGCCATAACTGAACATTAAGTGGGTTAGTGCTAAGTATTGAATGTTAGTGCAGAATGTGTTTAGTTTTTGACAGTCAGTATGTGCGTTAGCAGTTATATGTGTTAGCATTAATGAATCTGTGTCAGTAGAGTGTGTTAGCATTGTATAAGGCGGTAAATCTGCGTAGTTGTTATCATCGCAAAATTTTTAACTTTTGCAAATCAAACTGACCTTTGAAAAAGTTTTTGAAAATAACTTGCCTCCGTTTTTAAAATGCGGGAAAATTCCGAAGAATGGGACTCACCTGTCGATACGAGGTTCAACCGTTCCTGCCACCTTTAACAGGGGTAATTGAACCAAGGATCAATTTTATGCTCTGCTCTATTCAACTTGTCTAAATCATATTCTAATTTCTAAATGCACATAGAATCAGGCATGTGCTATGAATTTTCAGAAAATGCACATTTTGAAAACATGATGTTTGCTTTGAATGATTGAAATATAAAATGTAAATCTTGGAAATGATATCACATGGAAAATCGTGAATTAGGACTTGAAAGATATTTCTGAGGAAAGCAAAAATCGATTTCTGGGGAAATCTTGAGATTTTATGAAAATCAATTCTGAGAAAACTTGGTTTTTCTGAATTCCAACTTTGAACTTGAAAATATAACTTTGAAATTTCAAATTTTAAACTTGAGAAACACTTGAAATATACTTTGAAATTCAATGTCTTTGGGAAAATCGATTTTGCTATAAGACTTGGGATATTTTGAGAAAATGAATTTTTTTGAATTGGAATTTGAATTGGAATTGGCAAATGCATGAAATGAATGAATATGATTTTGAGGAATTGAGAAATACTTTTTGTATTTTTTAGAAATGCAGTGCATTTTGAAGTTAGCCTAAGAGTGTAGGCTGAATGTGGCTAATGTGAAGATCATAAATCTGGGTATCATTCATATTCTGACTATGGCCATAAATACGAATTCCACCAAGTTTATAAACTTCATAAAAGCTAGTGCATGTGCCATTCGTGTAGACCATAGTGAGTTTGAATATGCATGAATCATCATCCATCACACATTAAAATTATAAAAATACACTATATGCAATGCTGCCTAAGCTAAGCAGGAAATGTAAATTCTTATTCCAAAGTTTAATTACAAATTACATCACTATTGAAATTTAAATACATGAAAAATAAAGTCTTCAATGTACCTGCAAAACTAGAAAACTTGGTTAATGAAAATATGTTGGCTTTTCTAGATTTATCCAACAATATCAGGAAATTATCGGAATTTGCTAGATATAAGCCTTTTTGCCATGATTCCCTTAAATCAAAATGATAAAGTATGAAATAAAATTGAATAAATAAGGAACATAAAATATGAAATTTCGAAATTGGGGTCCAAACGACCAAAATACCCCTAATAACAAGACTATGGCCTTGAAATTAGGGTTTTTAGAAAGATATTTTGATAAAATGCAAGTTTTGAAATTTGAATGTAATAAACTAAGCTAAATATGATGTGACATGCTTAAAAATATGAAAATTAGGGTTAGGGATTTCGAAATTTAGGTCAAATGACCAAATTGCCCCCGATAGCAAGACTATGGCCTTGAAATCAGGGTTTTTAGAAAGAGATTTTGGTAAAAATTTAGGTTTTATGCACTAAATGAAATCAAATGAGCACAAAATTAAAACATAAAGCATCCTAATATGATTATTAACATGATTAAACCCTAAAAATATATGCTTATGCACGAAAATCCAACAATATCACAAAAACTGTGATTTTAGCAGTGTTTTTGGATCTTTCAGGAACCCGGTTTTGCAATTTGCTCAATTCAGCCATCAAATGGATTCTAAAATCCATAAAAATTGGTACCTGCACTTGTTATAACCCTAATATCGAATTGAAATTATAAAAATAATTTTTTGACATTAAATTAATCCAAAAATTGCATTAAACCCTAAAAATATGCTATTTTGACCTAATTCACCAACCAGTCTCAGTCCAAGACCTGAACCAGGGGTCAAATCTCCATGGCAATTTATGAAATTTTACAGAGACTAACTAGAAAGAAAAACAGAGATTTACCAATTTACAGATTGGAAAAATCATCTCCGGTTAGGGAGAAACCCTTCCGGCAATCTGAGCTAAAATATATCACTCTTAACAGGGATTAAAACAGCTATTCCAGATTGAAAATACAGACATAAATAGCAATTCTAAACAAAAATCTCTGAAATTTTAGTGGTGTACAGCAGACAGAAAAATAACAATAATCACTTTTTACATATCTAAAATCGGATTTCTGGTTTGGGATTTATGACTAACACAAGTCTGATTAGGGTTTTGGTAAACCCTAATGAGTTTTAAATTTAAAAACAGATTATCTAAAAAGGGAAAAATAATCAACAGTGATCAAAAAATCCAAAAATTTCGCAGCAGACAGATCTACTCAATGTGAATCTATATCATTTTACAGATCTAAAATCGGATATAAGATGAGAGAAATATCATAACAGCAGGTTACCTTCTTGATTTTAACCACGATTTTAAAGCTTTAAAAACCCGATTTGATGTCTGATTTTTTTGACAGGGTTCCCGAGATCCAAAACCTCTGATTTTTCTACAGTAACTTCATACCTCATGCATGCATCACATATAAAAAAATCAGAAATAAACAATGAGTGCTTCAATCCGAAATAACATCATCTTTACTGTTCTAAACCTAGAACACACAGAAATTTAAGAAACTTGAAAAACCATGCATTAACTAATGTAAATAAATAAAATAAACCATAAACAATAAAAAAAAACTTATTTCTATGCTATAGAACGTAAAACAAACATGAATAAACCATGAAAATAAATTAAAAACAGGGAATCAATGGCTGGAATTTGATATCACCTTTAAAACATAGATTTAACCCATTAAAAAGGGTAAATCATATATTTTATTGGTTAATAATGCAAAGAATCATGTTAAATCAATTCTAATGGATTAAAATCTCTGTAAATTATCCAAAACAGGGTTAGATCACCTTCTTGGATTGTTCTTGCTGGTTCTTGATGGTTCTTGAGGTGAAACCATGGTTGATCTTCCATAAGGAGGGGTGTCCAAGCCTAAATCTAGGTTTAAAGCATTAAAAAAACATTAAATAAAATAAGAAAAGTGAAGAAGTTCATACCTTGGAGTTGCAGCAATGGAGGAAGGGCTCGAGAGGAGAGAGAAGCTCCAAGAATCCAATAAGAGAGAGATGGGAAAATCGACCCCCCTTATGCCTCTATTTATAATAAAAAAATTAGGTTTAAAAATTGACAATTTTGAAAATTTTGGACTCTAAAGGGGGGGGCGATTTTGGGGTGGAGTTACCTAACTACCCCTAGTCTAAATTATCCTAAATAGTTCCTAATTAACCCCTAGCTAAACCTAAGAATCCCCCAAATGTGGTGCCACTTGGCATTCTCTCACATTGGGTTTTTAAAACACTTTTAAAAACCTTTAAAAACACTAATTTTAAAAACTAACTTTCAAAAAATGAGTTTTTCAAAATGGTTTTGACTCTTCTAAACCTCTAACACTAACCAAGACATCAACTAACCCTAGTCTAGCCCTGACTTACTCGAATATGGCGCCACCCCGGGTGGGCCCTACTTGAGTTTTTCAAAAAGTGATTTTAAAACTTGAAATTGAAGGAGTTTTCAAAAGATTTTCAAAAGTAAACTTAAAATTAGGATTTTTGAAATGGCATAAGGTCCTAACTGAGTTAGAATTCCTCTGGATATGGTGCCAACTGAGTGGGCCCACATCGAATTTTGAACATTTTTAAAATAAACACTGAAAATGGCTTTGAAAAGGGGTTAAAATCAGTATTTGAAATTCAAGATCTTTGAAAATAGGGTCTCAAGCGAACTGGAACTCCGGGTTAGAGTCCTGAACTCTTAGGACTCTGAGATTTTAGATTTTAAAAGCCAAATGAAAGAATTTTCAAAAGATTTTATCAAGAAATGATGAAATAAGTCAGAAAACACAGTCAGGGTTAGACTCCCAACTCGACCGAACTCTAAAATAGAGTCCTGAACTAACTGGACTCTGTGAAATGACCTAAATTTCGAAAACAAACGAAAAAGATTGAGAATGAAAGTAAAACAGATTTAAAAACCAAACTTCTGACCAGATTAGGACTCTGAGACAGAGTCCTGATCGGACTGAAACTTTCAAAAATTTGAGAAATTTGATGAATAGAGGCATTCAGAAGCGACACCATCTAAATGGGTCTCATCTGTGAATTGAAATCGATTAAAGTTTGAATTTGAAAGGATTTCAGATTGTTTTCTGAGAAAATATTTCGAAATACAAAGTCCTGGGGTTGGAAAATGACAGAGTATTGAATAAAAACCCAGGTTTTGAAATTGATTTTGAAATAAAGTTTGAAAATTCAAATCTGGATTGAATGTTTTTGAAATAGGAGTGCTGGATCTCGAAAATGAGATGCAATGTCATACAATGCTATGCAGAATACGTGCAATGACATGCAATGATCTGTGATGACTTATGAAATGGACAAACACTCGATGAAGGTAAAAATTTGGTGTGTTTACAGATGCCCCTCTTTGCTGCTAAGCCGGTTGAAAGCCGAGCTTAGTGGCAAAGAAAACATACCAAATTTGGACTATAAAAATGCCCCAGTTAGATGAATCTGACTGGGTATGAAAGAATTAGTTCAAAGGATGATGATAGATATGAAATGAAGAATAAGGAGAAAATTTTACTTCGAAAAGAAGTGAGATTCAGGTTTTGCCCTTAACCTGGATGGGACAGAAAATACCTCGTATGGAACGAGGCTCAGGCTTAACCCTTAACCTGAAAGGGGACGATACCTCGTGGAAAAACGAGGCTCAGGCTTAACCCTTAACCTGAAAGGGGACGATACCTCGTGGAAAAACGAGGCTCAGGCTTAACCCTTAACCTGAAAGGGGACGATACCTCATGGAAAAACGAGGCTCAGGCTTAACCCTTAACCTGAAAGGGGACAATACCTCATGGAAAAACGAGGCTCAGGCTTAACCCTTAACCTGAAAGGGGACGATATACGGAGTCCTCGAATGAAGAAACCATGATGGGACCTTTGAATTTTGCACAATAAATCCGAGAGGGGTTTGCAAAAGGAAGAAAGGGGGTTCCCTAAAGCTTGAAAAGGGATTGATCTTGGACGTCTCATTGCTAAGACTGAATGGCTTTTAAGACAGATGACCTTTTGCGGAAAATTCGGGTTTAACCCTTAACCTGAACGGGAACTGTCTATGGTGGGACAGTGGGGAGCACAGGGAAGTGTGCGAATCTGAGAGCCCAGGCACTCAGATCAAAACAAGAAGGGAAGGATCTTGGACAACTCCCATCATCCGATCCTAAAAGGGATAACAACAACGCCTGGATACATCAAAATAAACATCAAGTTCTCACTTCATGTCGGGATAACTTGAAAAGATTGCCAATAAGATAAAAATTGTAGTTAATTCAAGAATGATAAGCACATATATATATGAAAAATATTCCCTCTTTTCTACCTGAAGTATTACCTCCGACTGGGCTTAACTCCGTAGAATCAAGATTCAAATTCAAATTACTTGCAATTGACTTTCCTTCAAGGAGGCTATCAATTTCATTGATATGGACGGAAAAGAATGTATTCTTGATATTGCGAGAGCTATTAGCGAAAGGATATTGATAAAAGAATTTCACAAAATTAAAGAAGATTCTTGATAGATTCGGCAGTCTGATATCCTGGGATTCTTTTCTCATGATGATCTTTCTGCACTCTTTTTTGACAGAATTGGAGCTCTCTTGGATTTTTCGGGAATTACATCATCCTTCATTTTGGAGATGTCCTAGCTTTTTCTCTCTTTATTTTTTTGAAAGGGTACGTCACAAACTCCTTCATCTCAGAGATGTTCCGATCCTTCTTTTCTCTCAGGGATTATATTGACGGTTATTGGCTCATTGGTTAGGAATCTCTTGATGATAACAGAAATTAAATACCTTTTAGGGATTGTCGAGAGGTCCATCACACTCGCCTTCATCTCGACGGTGATCTGGACTTTCCCTGGAAGGATCCGTCACAAACTCCGTCATCTTGGAGATGATCCAAATCTTCTTTGGCCCCGGGGGTCGACTCGTCTAATTCGCCTTTATCTTGACGACAGTTGAGAGATCCCTTTTGCAGATATTTAATTACAGCTTAGGTGATTGAGGGGACATGGAGATTGAGTAGATTTTTCTGTATCACCCAGGATATTTCGACTGCTTATTTTCCAAGAATGATCTTTAAAAATATGCCATTGACTGTGATCAATATCAATCACTTCTGGCTTTGCAACAACATTGAATTTTCTTTGCTGGCCATATCGCGGATTTATTCTTCATCCTTTTGGTTGGCCAATAGAAAGATTTTGAATTTTGAATCCTTTTTCGCAAAAGCTTTGTCACTTCGGAAGTAATACTGAAGGTATTCTGAGGTACAATTTTATGCGATAAAGATTTTGGAATCAACAACTATTTTTTTTTATGGCAAATTGGCAAAATATTCTTGGAATCCTTGGTGAAGGAAATCATTTGAGATCTATATGACACATCCGTGGCTAGATTCTCCTCTCCTTTCCCCAAAGGAGAGACTCAGGCTTGACCCTTACCTGAACGGGTAACAAAAGATACTCCTCTCTTCCCTGAAGAGGAGGTGTTTGCAAAACGAACTTTCGAAGAGAAATAGAGTTTTCGTCAAAACTCCCTATTTCTAGGCTTCTCTTATGGAAAAGGGGCCGCTAACAGAGATTGAAAGGATATCATAGAGGAACGAGTCCATCACACTGTCCCTGGAAAAAGGGTCCTCGACTACGGGGGTGGCCTAACAAAAGACATTTAAGGCTACAAGGAGGACGAGCTTCCGTCGAAACTCTCCCTAGAAAAAGGGTTCCTTGTGTGACAATAAAGATTATTTTGCAAAATGTTCGTGAATCACGAGTCCCTTCAAACTCTCCTTAGAAAAAAGGGTTCAACAAACGAACAATAAAGACATGCGAAAAGAAACGAGCTCCCTCGAACTCTCCCTGGAAAAAGGGTCCCTCGCAAGAGAGATACTTGGCAATTGATTTTGATAGCTTTTGATAACTCAAAGAACTGCTTGATAACACGAATGACTAGAGGTCTTGACAAAATCGGCAACCCGAATGTCAGATTAACAGAATGGAACGACCCAAGAGTCTGATACAGATTGTTTGGTTCGCAGGTCTAAAGATTGAGCCTGAACCTCAATGTGAGAGTTATGTTGCGACCAGTATGAAGACCGAACTTTTGCAAAGTACCAATACGAGCACTGTATTTTAAAAGATTACCAGTATGAGCACTGGATTTTTTTAAAGGATACCAGTACGAGCACTGGACTTTAAAAGGCTACTAGTACGAGCACTGGATTTTAAAAGTTATCAGTACGAGCACTGAATTTTAAAAGACTACCATTATGAGCACTGTATTTTAAAACATTACCAGTACGAGCACTGGATTTTTAAAGGATACCAGTACGAGCACTGGATTTTAAAAGGTTACCAGTATGAGCACTGAATTTTAAAAGATTACCAGTACGAGCACTGGGTTTTCAAAAGATGTGGTTTTTAAAAGATTACCAGTACGAGCACTGGGTTTTCAAAAGATTACCAGTACGAGCACTGGTTTTTAAAAGATTACCAGTACGAGCACTGGGTTTTGAAGGGTCATCAATTGGCGATGACTTGGATGACTTGTCGGGGTCTCAGGATTTATCCCTTATCCTGAATGGGAAATCCAATGCAAATTGATGGAGATGAATGCGTGTAAATGCAAATGGATGCAACTGAGTGCACATGCGTGCAAAATGAGAGATTTATTAGATCCTGCCTGCACACAAATTGTTTTGGATAAAAGGCAACTTTACCAAGAATGCCCCAGTATATTCTGGGGAAGAGGGGTATTTTGACCAAAGAATAATTGATCATTTATTGAGGAGAATTTTTGAAGAATATAAAAGATAGAATAGAGATTTTCTAGGTATAGAATTTCTTCAGATGTCGAGCATTAATGGGGTCGGATAGTTCTACCCCGTCTGCATTAATCAGACGATATGAATTACGGGGCAACGCTTCTTTCACCACGTAGGGACCTTCCCAGTTTGGTGACCATTTGCCACATGGACGATGCTTGAGATGAGCCGTTGATCTAAGGACCAAGTCATTAACTTGGAATCTCCTTTCGATGACTGACTTGGCATATTGCCTTGCTATCCTCTGACGATAAGACTGAGCGTGTTCTACTGCTTTGAGTCTTTTTTCATCGAGTAAATCTAACTGTACCAATCTCTGTTGCTGATACTGATCGAGTGGTAGCTCTAAAAGAGATGCGAACTTAAGGGCGGGTTTCTGAACATGAAGAGGTAACACCACCTCAGTCCCATAAACAAGTTCTGAAGGAGTCGCATTGGTTGGGGTTCGAATGGTAGTTCGATATGCCCAAAGTGCATCATGAATTTTCTCGTGCCAATCACGACCCGTCTCAACGGTTCTTTCCAAGATGCGAATCAAACTTTTGTTGGTTGCTTCTGCCTGACCATTTCCTTGTGGATAATAAGGAGCTGAAAAATGATGATGAATTCTGAATTTTGAACAAAAGATCTTCATTCTCTCATTCTTGAAATGAGTACCATTATCTGACACGATGTCGTGCGGTATACCGAAACGACAAAGAATGTTCTTATGAATGAACGAGACTACATGTCGACCCTCCACCGTACGCAGAGTGACGGCTTCAACCCATTTGGTGAAATACTCTGTTGCGGCAAGGAAATATTTATGACCATTAGAAGCTGAAGGAGAGATGGGTCCTACGACGTCGAAGGCCCACATAGAAAATGGCCATGGAGACACGACTGATTGCAAGTACGTGGCTGGCGCATGAATGGAAGGTGCGTGTATCTGACACTGAACGCACTTCTTCACAAAACGATAGCAGTCTTGCTACATGGTTCTCCAATAGTATCCTGCCCGAATGATTTGTTTAACAAGGGTTTGGTAGCCGACATGACCACCGCAAATACCTTCATGCGCTTCTCGTATGATTTCTTTAGCTTCTTCTTCGTCTAAGCACCTGGAATACTCAGAACTGAACCCACGACGATAAAGAACATTGGCAAGGATAAAATAGCGGGCGGACATATGCTGAATTGCTTTTTGCTCCTTCTTTGATAGTTCTGGTGGAAGCTCACCAGTTTCAATAAAGTTTTTGATATCTTGATACCAAGGCTTCTTTTTCTGTTCCGCCTGGTTGACTTGCATTACCGGAATGAAGGCAGGTTGGTCAAGTCTACTGATTTCAAAGGAGCGACAGGATTCTCCATTTCTGAAAGACATAATGGAGCCCAGGCTGGCCAAACCATCAGCTATTTGATTAAACTCTCTTTTGATATGGAAGAGCTAAAATTCATCGAAATTGTTGATAAGGGATAAAACAATCTTTTGGTAAGGGAGCAACTTCTGATCTTTTACCTGCCATTCAGCTTTGACTTGGCTGACGACGAGCAATGAATTGCCGAAAGCATGTACCCTCTGAACATTGAAGTCTTGCAAAATTCTCATACCTTGTATTAAAGTTCATACTCGGCCATATTATGGGTACACTGAAAATCCAGTTTCAGAGAAAAGGGGATCATCTCTTTCTCTGGTGTGATCAGCAAGATTCTGACTCCTATGCCGGCCATGTTCTTGGATTCGTCGAAAAACAGATTCCAAACTGGGGATTGTTGAACATTACAGATCCGCTCATCGGGAAAGCTATCCTCGATTCTAACATCTTCTGCTAAAGGAAAATCTGCCAATTGGTCTGCAATTGCTTGACCTTTGATAGATTGCTGAGAAACATACCCCAGATCATACTGCATTAACAGGACTTGCCACTTAGCAATCTGTCCACTAAGAAATGGTTGTTCGAGAATATACTTGAGAGGATTAAGTTTTGAGAGAATCTTGACTTCTGATGCTAACAAGTAATGTCTCAGCTTCTGACACATCCATACCAGTGCTAGGCATGTCTTCTCTATTTGAGAATATTTCTTCTCGTAGTCAATGAAAGTCTTGCTTACATAGTAAATGGCATGTTCAACCAAACTGCCTTCTTCATATTGTGCCAAGAATCCACCACAAGCGGCTTGGTTAACTAAAACGTATAGCAAGAGAGGCTTTCCCAATTCTGGTGGCTTTAGAACGGGCGGATTAAGAAGACATTTCTTGATACGCTCAAACGATTGCTGACACTCTGGTCCTCATTCAAATTTCACTCCTTTTCTGAGTAGATGATTGAAAGGTTCACATCTCATGGCAAGGTTGGATATGAATCTCCGAATTGATTGCATACGTCCCTGAAGACTACGCAATTCCTTAAGAGTAGTTGGAGGTGGCATGTCAATGATGGCCTTTGCTTTGGCGGGATCCATTTCTATCCCCTTTTTGCTGACCAAGAAGCCTAGCAATTTGCCTGATTCAACTCCGAAGACACACTCTTGAGGGTTGAGTCTTAGCTTATAAAGAATAAGCCGCTTGAAGACTTGACTTAAGGCATCGATATGGTCTCCTTCCTCCTTGGATTTGACCAAGATGTCATCAACGTATGCATCCATGGTCTTGTGCATCTGATCATGGAAAATGGCAGCCATTGCACGCTGATAGGTTGCCCCAGCATTTTTGAGCCCAAACGGCATGACTGTATAACAGAAAGTGCCCCATGGCGTAGTGAAGGATGTTTTGGATTGGTCACGAGCGGCTAACTTGATCTGATTATATCTGGAGTATCCGTCCATGAAGGAAAACATGGCATGCTCAGCCGTGCTATCAACTAGGAGGTCAATATTTGGGAGGGGATAGTCATCCTTCGGAGTAGCTTTATTGAGATCGCGAAAGTCGATACAAATTCGCACTTTGCCATTTTTCTTGGGAACTGCAACGATATTCGCCAACCAGTCCGGATAATCTATTGCTCGAATGAATCCTGCTTTAAGCAAATCCTCAAGTCCTTCCTTGACCTGTTGCTCGATTCGAGGATCCATTTTCCTTAACTTCTGTTTAATAGGTTTCACATCAGGCTTCAGAACGAGTCGATGTTCCACCAATTTAGGATCTAAACCGGGCATATCTTCATAAGTCCATGCGAATACTTCTTGGTGTTGCTTGAGAAAGTCAATGAGCCTTTCCTTCTCATCTGTACTTAGGCTGGTGCCGATCTTGAGAATTTTCGGACTATCTTCTGAACCAATATTGATGTCCTCAGTCGGATCCTGGACTAGGGTAGATGGTTCATCTTGTTTCTAAATCGCTGCAAATTCTGGCAACTCTGGAAGCAACGAATCGAATTCTGCCATTTCTTCTGACTGCTTTGTGACCTTACTGTCCCCTGTTCTTGCTCGGACCCGATATATCTTTGCCGGTTTCGATAGGATTGAAGGATTAATGACTAACCTTTTTATCGGTTGAGAAGACATTCTGAAATTTTGAAAAGGAATAGCTTTTGGAGAAAGCTCCTTTACTATGACATAAATTGCATGGGAATGAATTTTGAAGACAAATTGCAGAGGAATAAGAGAAAGATGACATCCAGATAGACGAGAAACTTGATAACTTTATTGAAGACTTGAAATGAAATAAGGACACTTAAAATGAACTGAAATGGAACATTGTCCCTACAAACTGCAAAAATCAAATGAATGGAATAGAAAAGACAGATGGTAGAAAATTTTTAATGGATCCCTTTAATGAAGACAATATTTTTGTGGGATCTTTTGCCCGTGAATCCTAGTCCTGCCCTGCGCGGATGCTGATCAGGGATCACTGGCTCTAGCCGGCCATCTCCGTTCTTGCCCAATTCTTTGAAAGGATGATAACCATGCTTCAGTAACAGGTCAAATCCTTTCTTGGTCCTAACAAACTGCGGGAAAAGAGGATGGTCCTTGAAAGTACTGTAATCGAGACGACCCCCAATCTTAAAGAAATGTGGTCCTTGCCATTGGACCATCGCTGCTGTGTGATTTGTCTCTGATGTTGCTCCTAACTTTAGCATTTCAAGGCTTTCACTGAGAATAATTTCTTCACTTTCCCTAATGCTAGGGATATCAGCAGTATAAGTTGGCCTAAGGATCATAGGCTGAGGTAGCCTCTCTTCAGGATCTTCCCCCAAAACAGTAGTTATCATGCCACCTTTAGACCACTTGATGCACTGATGCAGAGTGGATGGCATGGCGTTGGCATTATGAATCCATGTTCTTCCCAGTAGAAGATTATACGTTGGTGGCACATTAACGACATGGAAAAGCACTGTATGAACAGAGTAGTTGATAAATATTTCCAAGAAGATCTTTCCCTTTGCTGTCTGTCCATGATTATCAAACCCATAAATGGTGATCGGATCCGGTGTATACTCTTCTTCTTTTATACCCAGAGCCTTGGCAGTCATTTCAGGACAAATGTTGAGGCTACTGCCTCCATCTACAAGCACGTGGGGTACAGTCATTCCCTGGGTTCGCACCACAATGTACAAGGCATTGTTATGAAATGCGTGAGGTTTTGGCAGATCCTCATCTGAGAAGGTTATGGGAGCATTGGTCATGGCCTGATTAACGATCTGAGCCATGTCTTCAGGTGTGGTGTCTGGCTTGACTTTGATCTTTCGCAGTAAATCGTCCAGAACTTGCTGATGCTTAGGAGAGGCACGTGCCAACTCAAGGATAGGGACATTAGAGAGGGCAGTGATTGGTCTTTGCACCGTGTCGACCTTTTCTTCTGGTTTTCTCCCTTTTTCCGAAGTAGATTTGACAAGGTTCTTGGGTAACCATGGCATTCTTTTGGCTACCTCTGGAGATATTCTAGCGGGTTCTCTCGAAACTTTCAGCTTATTGAATGCTGAAACGAGGTCCATCTTTTGAGAACTGGACTGGGCCTTATGCAATACTAATACCTGATGCTGCACATTGATATCACTGCTAGGGCATGGTCGGATATGATCTTGTGGCTGAAAGGGATGATCAGATATCATTGCTGTTGAGTGCTGCAAGAAAGGCTGTTTTAGAATCTCCATTTTCTCATCTTCAGCCCCTTCTACTAACAGATTTTTGTCAATATAATCTTGTATGATGTTTTTGAGAACGAAACAGTTCTCGGTATCATGTCCCACAGTTCGGTGGAACTTGCAGAATCTGTCCTTCATTTTTCCCATAACCACTGGCGGGTCAGCTACCCTTGGAAGCTTAATCATATCACTGCCGAGCATATATTCTAATACTGTCTCGAGGGACTGGTCTAGAGGAGTAAACTTGCGGTTATAACTCCATCCTTCCCGCTTTGGCTTTTCTTGTGGTCTTGATCTTTGTTCGAGGGTTTGCTGTGGCTGCTTATCATATTGAATAATCGACTTGCCTTTCTGATCACTTTTGTTGGGATTTGACCCTCCTGAAGCATAACTATGATTTTTTCCATTTCCTTTATTCTGATTCTTACTGTTATTGGCAGAGTAGGTAAAATGGGCTTTCTTCTTTGATTCTTGTTGACTGTTATTCTTTGTAAACATAAAACCTTCATAAGACCCGTTCTCCATACTCAACTCGAGCCATTCGGCTCGTTCTGTTAGTTCTATGAAGCTCTTCGATGGAGATGTAGAAATTAGTCCCCTCAGGGGTTGCGAGAAGTTGCTCAGGATCAAAGATAGTGCGTGTCTTTCTGCTATTGGCTCGCACATCTTATTGCAAGCGGATCTCCATCTATGAATAAAATCCCTGGCCTTCTCGTTTTCCTTCTGCCTCAGACTGCAGAGATGACTGAGAGTCGGGAGTGCTTCAGCGTTGAATAGAAAGCGCTCAATAAATAAATTGACCACTTTGTCGAATTCTTTCAGTTCTATCGGATTAATGTGCTCTGAGTACCACTTTGCTGCAACACCTTCCAAACTGCGAGGGAAGCAGAGAAATAAGGCACGATTGTTCCTCTTGAACCTGGAACATTCTGCGAAGAATAGGGCGAGATGTGCTTTTGGGTCACCCGAACCATCAAACTTGATAAATTTCTTGGGGAGATTATCAAGATCATCATCCCCATCCAATCCATCATAGAAGTCTTCACTTGTAAAGACTCTTTTACCCTTGTCACGCGCTTGAAGATCTTTAACCATCTTCACCACATCTTTCAGTTGTGACTGCGTAGGGTCGTCAACAGACTGATTCTTGGATTTGTTGGCCGATCCCTGCCCCTGAGTCGACCTTTTGAATTCTTGCTTGTTTTCATACTCTTTGTCAGTATCATCTGCTGATTCTGACTCATCAGACATTTCCTCATGACAATTCTGCTTTTTACTGGTCTTCACATTCTTGGTTGCATGACCCTTTTCTTTCTGTTTGGTCTGAATTTGCTCAGTACTGGCCTCAGCTTGCTCTGCCAGCATCTTGGTCATCATCTTTTTAAACATGGCGTACATTTGGGGATCGATGCCATCATTCGCCTGCTGACCCTGACTCTGGATTGATCGAGGTGAGTCCATCTCTTCTTCTGAAGCTACTGAGTACGCGACGCCTTCAACTGATGCGGCTTTCTTTCTGGATCTTGTATCAACCATCGGGTATCACAAGTGTTCTCTTTGGATATTACTGATGCTCTCTGCAGGGCAGAACTGATGGTTAGGCTTCTGAAGGAAATTTGGTTTGGAGGAAAATATTTGTTGAGAATTTTGGTAGACAATTGAAATAATATCCCATTACTAGCGATTGAGTCGTCGCTGGGATTACGACAATTGTGTTGCTATTCTTTGCAGGATAAACAACTAAAAATATGCCTTGTTACCTAGGCGAGGTCGTCAAACCAATGTAAAATAAAGGAATTTTTATTGAGAGGAAAAACATGATTTTATCAATAATACACTTGATAGAGGGGAGGGGGACAGATAATTTTCCACCACTCCAGATAATCAGAAGATACACGAGGACCAGAAAAAATAGTGAGAGTAACAAAGGAATCCCAGCCATGTCTGGCAGAATGGTATGCTCCGGACCACTGATCTGATGTGAGATCGAATTCTGGCAGAACCCCGGCTAGTGGACGAATCTCTACGCGCTTCTGCCTTTGAGAGAATTGCCTGATACACCGCTCTGGATGATAATATGCGCAGAAGAACGGGCCCAGTAGCCTGAATCGCTTGTCGTATGCATAAGTATATATGGGAGGTGATTCCTGGCGATCAAAGTAGTCTCATACGACCTCTTTCTCCTGAAGGTTGTCGATCAAGAACCGGTATCGTGCAACTGGAAGGAGCTTCTCACCATTGTATCTGAAGGAACTGGCTCGGACTGGCACATGCTAGAGGAACCAAGACTGCAAGGCATAGGTGCATCCTTCGACTAGGATCGATTCTCCGAGTGCGAAACGAGTCAACCCTCGGTATAGAAAGGCGAGTGCGGCCATGGCTATTGAGAGGCGGCTGGTCTGTCGACTTCCCCATCTCCTTAGAAGCTGAACTATTCTGATATCCATGTAATTCCGTCCGTCGGGAAAGAAAGCTAATCCCACCGTGCACAGAACCATCGCATGCTAAATTCTTTCTCGAGCTGTCCTGGACAACGAACTGACTTCCACAAATGTCCCATGCTGTCTGTAGATTTCGAGCAGATCCACATATTCATTTCCATCTTCTTCAATCAGAGGCCAAGACTTGCGTCCTGTCATGCGGGCTAAGGCATCCTTAGGGTCCAGATCCTTAACATTAATCAGAAACTATTTCTCCAATGGATCTCCAGGCTGACCGGCTGGCTCGGGCAATCCCATAATCTCTGAAAATTCATCCATCAGTGCTGTCATCTCGCCCCACGGGAACCAGAAGGTAGAAGTGCTCGGATTCCACCGCTCTGCTAGTGCATGGATCAAGTTGCCGTTGACTGTCTGCTTTCCCACTGGGGACGCCAGTTCCAATCCACACTCGTCCAAATGGTCCGGAAACATACGAGAGAAGTTCTTGAACCATGAATAATACCACCGGGGAAAGAAGGATCCGGTGCTGAGGACTCGATGTTCGGGAAGACGTTGTCGCACCTCGTAGGAGATGTGACCGTCAGGGAAGACTGAATCAAGCTGACTGGATGCCATCGGACTGGAAGACATGGAAATTGGAATAAGACTTGAAAAATACAGGAATTTTGAGGAAAATGCAGGCAGGATAAAAATAAAGCAGGAAATTCAAGATCCAGAAGACAGGAAAGATGGGAAATCACCTGGAGTTTTGAAGGAAATTAAGGGAAATTTGGAAAATCATCCAGGGTTTGATGAAAAATGGAAAATGAAAAATGAAGTATTTGAAAAAAATCGTCCAAGGTTTTAGAACATGGACAGTACATGGACATAGATTGGGGAATTTTGAAAAATCGTCCAGTATTTTTAGAAAATATGACTATAACATATTCAATCACATTCTGCACAAACAAGTATTCACATACAGCATTCCCTAAAAGCTGACTCTAGATGCACAAATTTTGAAATGGCTGTAGGACCTTAATCCTAACTCTAAGGTTCAGATCAACTGTATCCAATCCAGTTATGCCTATATACTCAAGCCAAGGCTCGATGTACGTGGCATAAAATCAATTTCTCCGGTTCTAGGTTCAAGTTTTCCAACATCCTTGAGCACCTGCCGATATACGTTGGACTATGGCCCTTGGTACGTGGCAGGGGGGTTTTCACCCAAATAGGTGGCCCAGTTGTGAGGCTCTGTCCCGAACTATGGTTCTGGAAGAGAGCCCAGCAACGTGAAGACCGGGACATTATAGGTGGGGTGATTTTTGAAAAACATGAGCACATGCAATCAAACAGAAGGCTCTAAGTCCTAAAGAGATAGATTTTTGAAATATTTGAAGAAGCAAGCATTGTTTTCATACAATTTCTAAATTGAGGAGTGTTGTATTAGACCTAAGTCTATGTGAGCATGAATAATTCTCCTCAATATGGTCCTACCAAACCATACCTAGTCTATATGCATTCCATGTCAGCTGGGTTCAAGTCTAGGCTCCTAGGTTCACATGATATCATAAAGCAAAGCTGACATTCCATGGAAATCGATTTTGACAATCTGAACTAAGTAGAGCATTAGATTGATCAGGCGAAGACAGGTCCCATCACGGTCGCCAAACCTGTTATCATCGCAAAATTTTTAACTTTTGCAAATCAAACTGACCTTTGAAAAAGTTTTTGAAAATAACTCGCCTCCGTTTTTAAAATGCGGGAAAATTCCGAAGAATGGGACTCGCCTGTCGGTACGAGGTTCAACCATTCCTGCCACCTTTAACAGGGGTAATTGAACCAAGGATCAATCTTATGCTCTGCTCTATTCAACTTGTCTAAATCATATTCTAATTTCTAAATGCACATAGAATCAGGCATGTGCTATGAATTTTCAGAAAATGCACATTTTGAAAACATGATGTTTGCTTTGAATGATTGAAATATAAAATGTAAATCTTGGAAATGATATCACATGGAAAATCGTGAATTAGGACTTGAAAGATATTTATGAGGAAAGCAAAAATCGATTTCTGGGGAAATCTTGAGATTTTATGAAAATCAATTCTGAGAAAACTTGGTTTTTCTGAATTTCAACTTTGAACTTGAAAATATAACTTTGAAATTTCAAATTTTAAACTTGAGAAACACTTGAAATATACTTTAAAATTCAATGTCTTTGGGAAAATCGATTTTGCTATAAGACTTGGGATATTTTGAGAAAATGATTTTTTTTGAATTGGAATTTGAATTGGAATTGGCAAATGCATGAAATGAATGAATATGATTTTGAGGAATTGAGAAATACTTTTTGTATTTTTTAGAAATGCAGTGCATTTTGAAGTTAGCCTAAGAGTGTAGGCTGAATGTGGCTAATGTGAAGATCATAAATCTGGGTATCATTCATATTCTGACTATGGCCATAAATACGAATTCCACCAAGTTTATAAACTTCATAAAAGCTAGTGCATGTGCCATTTGTGTAGACCATAGTGAGTTTGAATATGCATGAATCATCATCCATCACACATTAAAATTATAAAAATACACTATATGCAATGCTGCCTAAGCTAAGCAGGAAATGTAAATTCTTATTCCAAAGTTTAATTACAAATTACATCACTATTGAAATTTAAATACATGAAAAATAAAGTCTTCAATGTACCTACAAAACTAGAAAACTTGGTTAATGAAAATATGTTGGCTTTTCTAGATTTATCCAACAATATCAGGAAATTGTCGGAATTTGCTAGATATAAGCCTTTTTGCCATGATTCCCTTAAATCAAAATGATAAAGTATGAAATAAAATTGAATAAATAAGGAACATAAAATATGAAATTTCGAAATTGGGGTCCAAACGACCAAAATACCCCTAATAACAAGACTATGGCCTTGAAATTAGGGTTTTTAGAAAGATATTTTGATAAAATGCAAGTTTTGAAATTTGAATGTAATAAACTAAGCTAAATATGATGTGACATGCTTAAAAATATGAAAATTAGGGTTAGGGATTTCGAAATTTAGGTCAAATGACCAAATTGCCCCCGATAGCAAGACTATGGCCTTGAAATCAAGGTTTTTAGAAAGAGATTTTGGTAAAAATTTAGGTTTTATGCACTAAATGAAATCAAATGAGCACAAAATTAAACCTAAAGCATCCTAATATGATTATTAACAAGATTAAACCCTAAAAATATATGCTTATGCACGAAAATCCAACAATATCACAAAAACTATGATTTTAGCAGTGTTTTTGGATCTTTCAGGAACCCGGTTTTGCAATTTGCTCAATTCAGCCATCAAATGGATTCCAAAATCCATAAAAATTAGTACCTGCACTTGTTATAACCCTAATATCGAATTGGAATTATAAAAAAAAAAATTTGACATTAAATTAATCCGAAAATTGCATTAAACCCTTAAAAATATGCTATTTTTGACCTAATTCACCAACCAGTCTCAGTCCAAGACCTGAACCAGGGGTCAAATCTCTATGGAAATTTATGAAATTTTACAGAGACTAACTAGAAAGAAAAACAGAGATTTCCCAATTTACAGATCGGAAAAATCATCTCCGGTTAGGGAGAAACCCTTCCGGCAATCTGAGCTAAAATATATCACTCTTAACAGGGATTAAAACAGCTATTCCAGATTGAAAATACAGACATAAATAGCAATTCTAAACAAAAATCTCTGAAATTTTAGTGGTGAACGGTAGACAGAAAAATAAACAATAATCACTTTTTACATATCTAAAATCGGATCTGTAGTTTGGGATTTATGACTAACACAAATCTGATTAGGGTTTTGGTAAACCCTAACGAGTTTTAAATTTAAAAACAGATTCTCTAAAAAAGGAAAAATACTCAACAGTGATCAAAAAATCCGAAAATTTCACAGCAGACATATCTACTCAATGTGAATCCATAGCACTTTACAGATCTAAAATCGGATATAAGATGAGAGAAATATCATAACAGCAGGTTACCTTCTTGATTTTAACCACAATTTTAAAGCTTTAAAAACCCGATTTGATGTCTGATTTTTTTGACAGAGTTCCCGAGATCCAAAACCTCTGATTTTTCTACAGTAACTCAATAACTCATGCATGCATCACATATAAAAAAATCAAAAATAAACAATGAGTTCTTCAATCCGAAATAACATCATCTTTACTGTTCTAAACCTAGAACACACAGAAATTTAAGAAACTTGAAAAACCATGCATTAACTAATGTAAATAAATAAAATAAACCATAAACAATAAAAAAAAACTTATTTCTATGCTATAGAACGTAAAACAAACATTAATAAACCATGAAAATAAATTAAAAACAGGGAATCAATGGCTGGAATTTGATATCACCTTTAAAACATAGATTTAACCCATTAAAAAGGGTAAATCATATATTTTATTGGTTAATAATGCAAAGAATCATGTTAAAATCAATTCTAATGGATTAAAATCTCTGTAAATTATCCAAAACAGGGTTAGATCAGCTTCTTGGATTGTTCTTGCTGGTTCTTGATGGTTCTTGAGGTGAAACCATGGTTGATCTTCCATAAGGAGGGGTGTCCAAGCCTAAATCTAGGTTTAAAGCATTAAAAAAACATTAAATAAAATAAGAAAAGTGAAGAAGTTCATACCTTGGAGTTACAGCAATGGAGGAAGGGCTCGAGAGGAGAGAGAAGCTCCAAGAATCCAATAAGAGAGAGATGGGAAAATCGACCCCCCTTATGCCTCTATTTATAATAAAAAAATTAGGTTTAAAAATTGACAATTTTGAAAATTTTGGACTCTAAAGGGGGGGGCGATTTTGGGGTGGAGTTACCTAACTACCCCTAGTCTAAATTATCCTAAATAGTTCCTAATTAACCCCTAGCTAAACCTAAGAATCCCCCAAATGTGGTGCCACTTGGCATTCTCTCACATTGGTTTTTTAAAACACTTTTAAAAACCTTTAAAAACACTAGTTTTAAAAACTAACTTTCAAAAAATGAGTTTCTCAAAATGGTTTTGACTCTTCTAAACCTCTAACACTAACCAAGACATCAACTAACCCTAGTCTAGCCCTGACTTACTCGAATATGGCGCCACCCCGGGTGGGCCCTACTTGAGTTTTTCAAAAAGCGATTTTAAAACTTGAAATTGAAGGAGTTTTCAAAAGATTTTCAAAAGTAAACTTAAAATTAGGATTTTTGAAATGGCATAAGGTCCTAACTGAGTTAGAATTCCTCTGGATATGGTGCCAACTGAGTGGGCCCACATCGAATTTTGAACATTTTTAAAATAAACACTGAAAATGGCTTTGAAAAGGGGTTAAAATCAGTATTTGAAATTCAAGATCTTTGAAAATAGGGTCTCAAGCGAACTGGAACTCCGGGTTAGAGTCCTGAACTCTTAGGACTCTGAGATTTTAGATTTTAAAAGCCAAATGAAAGAATTTTCAAAAGATTTTATCAAGAAATGATGAAATAAGTCAGAAAACACAGTCAGGGTTAGACTCCCAACTCGACCGAACTCTAAAATAGAGTCCTGAACTAACTGGACTCTGTGAAATGACCTAAATTTCGAAAACAAACGAAAAAAATTGAGAATGGAAGTAAAACAGACTTAAAAACCAAACTTCTGACCGGATTAGGACTCTGAGACAGAGTCCTGATCGGACTGAAACTTTCAAAAATTTGAGAAATTTGATGAATAGAGGCATTCAGAAGCGACACCATCTAAATGGGTCTCATCTGTGAATTGAAATCGATTAAAGTTTGAATTTGAAAGGAATCCAGATTGTTTTCTGAGAAAATATTTCGAAATACAAAGTCCTGGGGTTGGAAAATGACAGAGTATTGAATAAAAACCCAGGTTTTGAAATTGATTTTGAAATAAAGTTTTAAAATTCAAATCTGGATTGAATGTTTTTGAAATAGGAGTGCTGGATCTCGAAAATGAGATGCAATGTCATACAATGCTATACAGAATACGTGCAATGACATGCAATGATCTGTGATGACTTATGAAATGGACAAACACTGGATGAAGGTAAAAATTTGGTGTGTTTACAGTAGTATATATTGTTAGTATTGTGTGTCAGTCTTTGTAAATGTGCGTGGTTAATAATTGTATTTTCAGCATGATGCTGATAGGGTGTAATATATATAGTGCAAGCAAAAACTGAATATTGAGCATTGGTAGCAAAAGTCGGTGTATTAGCAGTATGTTAGATAGTAAGTCTGTGTTATAGTATGTGTATTAGCATTTGTTAGCATGTTAACACAAAGTGTTGGTATTGTTAGTGTCAAGGCAATGTGTTAGAGTGTCTGCAGTTAGGCTAGCAGTAGGTGTGTGGCTAAGGCAATCAGTGGAAGTCATGATTAGCAGTGAATAGGTGTTAGCATTAGCAGTTAATAGTCTATATTGTTGAAAGTTAACAAAGGGTGCTGGTATTGTATTTGTTAGCAGTGTATACATTAGCAGTTAGTATACTATGTTAGTATGTTAACAGTTAGGGTGTGACTAGCAATAACTGAGGGTGTTAGGTAATGTGTTACTGTTACTGTTTTACATTTGAGTTTTACAACTAAGTTTAACTATTTCTTACATCTGAGTTTTACCACATCTTTGCTTAATTCTTGAGTAGTGATTCTCATTGCATCTACACCCTCATCTTTACTTCTCGGTTCACCTTCATCTTCAGTTAATGTGTCCCTGTATACATTTTAGATGGATGTCTTTATGCATTTCCTATTCAACATGAGCATAATACCCAGATTTTGCCTCATATGGGCAACCTTGTTTTGCACTAACTCTGATTTTTGCAGGAAGTGTATAAAGAGTGTTATTTCCCTTTTGAGATTAATGTACATTCCGATTAGATGATATAATAGCTAGATTATAATGATAATTTACATTCCTTGCATTAGAATAGAATGTATGAGCATGTATATCCTCTAGAATCACTTGTTTCATATCATTTTCCTCTTTTATTTCAAAAAAATTCATGAATGGGAACACGAATGGCACATGCACCATTTCGTAAGAGGTAAATTAATCCTAAGTTGATGATTTACATCAATGGCCATAGTCAGGATGTAAACAAAACTTAGGATTTTTATCTTTTACAAAATAACACTGGATCCACATTAGATCCCATTTTCAAAATTCATCATATTTTCCTAAAAATATTTTCTTCTTTTATTAGAATTTAGCTTAAAATTGACTCAAAATATATACCAATGGCCATAGTCAGGGTATATTGAGAGTTAATTTCATTTTAAATTCTATAAACGCACCAAATGTATTTTATTCTTCTCTTGAATTTAAATATAGATTATTATACAATACATTCAATGACCATAGTCAAGGGTGTATTATATCTACAAACTTATTCTAATTCATTTAAAGAATGGAATAGCTTTTCAAAATCCAATTTCAAAATTTTAAAATTCATTCATCATTTAGGATAGAATTGCATCATATTTTAAAATTCTTTTTCATAAATCCAAGTGATTCTTTCCTTCATTTCTCAGATCAAATCCTATTCATAAATTCAAATTCAACTCTTCAATTTCAAGGTCCCATTTGACTTTGAAAACTTTAGAATCAACTTATATCCAAAATTCAAATTCTAAACTTCAAATTCAAGGTCCAAATTGACTTTGAAATTCATTTTATTCAAAACTCCAATCTGATCTCCAAGTTCAATTTAACTTTGAGATTCTTGATTCATCTTCTAAATTTCAAATCCAAGGTCTAATTTGACTTTGAAATTCATTTGCATATTCAAAGATTCAACTTCTAAAATTCATTTTTCAAGTTCAAATTAAACTTGAAAGTTCTTGATTCATTGTAATATCAAAAAAAAAAAAAATGGTTTGGGCCGGATCCGGATCCGGATCCGACCCAGACCCGACACGGGCCACTGCCCCTCGCTGTCATTAAAAGACAGCGAGGCAGGCGGGAGGAGGGTTACGAAACCCCCCTCACCGCCACTCGCTCTCTGTCTCTCCGTTTCCCTCTCTCGCTCGTCCACGGTCACCGACGCCGGCGACCCCCGACAACCGCCGCCACTGACATCGGCGACCCCCTTCCTCTCGGCGAGCTCCTCTTCGGCGAGCTTCCTCCGAAAACCCCCTGGTACGCTATCGTTTCCTCTTTCTCCCTCAATTCCCTCTCTGTCTCTTCTCTCTCTCTCCCTCACTTCTCTGTGTGCCCACGGGAGGGGTCAAACCCCCTCCCTGAGCCCCCCTCCTTGCTTCCGTTACGGTAGGGGAGGGGCCGAGCCCCTCCTCCCTGTCACTTTTAGTTGCGCCAGCAGGGGCCATTGGCCCCTGCCTTTCTGTGTGCCAGCAGGGGCCGATGGGCCGCTGCCTTCCTTTTTGCGAGCCAGCAGGGGCTTATGGCCCCTGCCTTTCTTGTTGCCAGCAGGGGCCATCTGCCCCTGCCCTGTTGCTAGCAGGGGCCATCGGCCCCTGCCTTGTTGCCAGCAGGGGCCGATGGGCCCCTGCCTCTCTTTTTGCCAGCCAGCAGGGGATTATGGCCCCTGCTTTTCTGTTTGCCAACAGGGGCCATCAGCCCCTGCCTTGTTGCCAGCAGGGGCCATCAGCCCCTGCCTTGTTGCCAGCAGGGGCCATCGACCCCTGCCTTCTTGCCAGCAGGGGCCGATGGGCCCCTGTCTTTCTTTTGCCAGCAGGGGCCATCGGCCCCTGCCTTTCTTTTGTTGCCAGCTGGGGCCGATGGGCCCCTGTCTTTCTTGTTTTGCCAGCAGGGGCCGATGGCCCCCTGCCCTTTGTGCGCGAGCCTATACCCTTGGCCGACAGGCCCGGGAAATCTTTGGAAGCTACATCGTGATGGGGACAGATCATTACAATTGTTGGTCTCCAACGAGGAATTCCTAGTAGCGTGAGTCATCTGCTCGCATGGGCTACATCCCTCTTTTGGCAGCTAGAGTCTTTTGATCCTGCCCCATCTTCTTTTCGAGTCAATTGGGACGGTTGGCCCCAACCTTATGTATCGGCAAAGTCGAGTCTTTGCCTTGCTTTTGTTTTTGTCAGAGTTTGCTTGTTAATATCGCATAATTGCAGCTACGACGGATCCCACCGTCAATCGTGTACGTCCGCAGACGTCAGCAAGCTTGTAACCCTCCAAGGTAGGGGAAAATTGCACGGAAGACTTGGATAATTTAATTAAGTTCAATTGAACTAAAAACGACCATTGAATGAATATATATATATATATACAAATATATATATATATATATATATATTTATACGAGTATCCACTTCACTCAAGGATGCGGTTTCGCAATCCTTGCCCTTTACCTTGCCATCGCGCTCTGCGCCTAGGCTCTTGCTTTTGCATATGTGTTGGTATTGCCTTGCTATTGCAGATGGCGTGCAGGTTCTTGCTCTTTGCTGATGCCTTAAGGGCATCCTTGTGGAGGATGCAAGGAGCATTTACCACTCTCCCTCTTGCGACAAGAGTTTAGTCGGGAGCGAGCGAACTTCTTAGCGGGTGTTCTGTTGAGAAACCCGTATTCCGTCTATCGAGGCCGGTATCGAGTCATGCGAGACATGTGGATACCCCGATAGCGGATGTGATTCGAGATAATCACATGCATCATGTTGGCACAAGGTACTGCAGTTTCAAAAGATAGAGTAAAGTTGATAAACTTTACATCTTTGTGAAACACTCCTGTTGAGGCTTCTATTGAGGAGTTATACCCCCTTTTATCCTAGAGTACTTGTAGTCGTGCACGACACGTCTAGTACTGCGATGATCGGATAAGACGGTCGTGCGACCTCGAACAACGCTAAATGCAAACTGTTGTAATCACATAAATGGCCTCACATTCGCCTTCACAGGCAAGATGCTTGAGTGGTTTAAAGACACAGCATAGAGTGGGTCGTTAGTTAAGCAACCCCTAACGCACCCATTCGCTTCTGGTTGTCTGTCAAGGGAGAGGACAGATCGGTACAAAAACTCCAATGGACAGGTTGTTAACAACCACCCCACGGGCAAAGATCCGGCCTCCCCAGTCATTGGAGTTAGGGGAAAGGGGCTACAATAGTTAGCTCAACACTTCTGCAGAAGTTGGATGCATCCGTGGCACTGCTTTTCAGCCTCTGGGGAATCCTCTCTCGGCTAAAGCCGTCCCCTTTGGAGCGGACTCAACTCGCTATTCGGGTTATTGAAAATACATAGAATAATAGACGCCCGAACTAGTCTCAGTTGTTTCTATGTTTTGTCTGCGCGTACCCGCAGGCCAGTAATATCGGAACATAAAGTCTGTTCACCTTGGTTGCTGAGCCGTGAGACTCTCTTGCACCACCGACTCGCTTGCACTACTGATTCGTTGCACTACTGATTCATTGCACTACTAATTCACTTGCACTACTTACGCGTTTGCACTAGTTATCTGCATGCATTGCTTACCTGTTTAACTGCATATTTGCTTTGAACTGCGTAATGTACTGAATTAAATTGCATAGTTCAGTTCCTTGTAGTCTCTCTTGTGCACCTACTGGTTTTTCGTGAAACTAACCCATTCTATGGGTACAGGTGATGATTAGGTACACCACAGGCGATGGCGCGATGGCAAGATGGCTCCAAGACGTTCTTCTTCCTGCTCTTAGCTCGCGTCCTATTGTTTGGGGTTTTGTAACGGATTTTCCTTGGAATATCCGAATTTTGTACTATTTGGAGAACTTCTTAAATGAAAGTGGCTTTTCCAAGTGTTCGCAAGTAACATGGGTTGTGCATTTTGGTTCTTTTAGCTAACGCGCTCAAAGTTGTCAGCTTGCCTTTTTGAAATTAATAAAAGTATAGTCTTCCGCTGATTTCGTAAACCATCTCTGAGATGAAGAGATTCTTTTTTAGTCTCTTGTCTGTTTTTTTTTGAAAGGTTTGCAAGCTTGAAATTTTGGGGTGTTACATTCATCCTCTGAATTTAACTCCAAATCCATTTTAGGATCCAGGATTCAACAATCATATTGGATCTCAGACTTCAGATCCAATTCCTCTTTAGGATCCAAAGTCCAATTCCACTTTTGGATCTCAGACTTTAGATCCAATTCTCCTTTAGGATCCAGACTCCAATTTCACCTTGGATCTCAGAACACAGATCCAAATCCATGTTAAGATCCAGGATCCAACTCTACATTGGATCTCAGACTTCAGATCCAGTTCCATTTTAGGATCCAGAATTCAATCACATATTGGATCTCAGACTTCAGATCCAAATCCATCTTAGGACCCAGAACCCAAATTTACATCGGATCTCAGATTTCAAATTTTAAATCCATTTTAAGATCCAATTCCATTCCCAATTCTAGATTTCGAATCCAATTCCATTTTCAGATCTCATCTGAACTTCCTAAATCCATTTCTATTCTTAAATACCATTTGATTATCTCAGATCCATTCCAAACTTAAAAATCCAAATTCAAATTCAAATTCCATCTCAAGTATTCATTTCCTTTTCCTAAATTCAAATTCAAACTCAAAGTCCATTTTTGAAACTTCATTTCCTTTCATTTCAAAGCTTCAAGTCATTCTTTCTCATTTATTCCTCCAAAACTCTGATTTACTTCAAAGACTTAGAACTTCTCTGATCTATCTCAAGTTCTAAGTTAAAATTCAATCATTTCTTCACTCTTTTACCAAGTTCATCTCAGAATAACTTGGAAATTTTCAAAACATCTTTCAAAAGGAGCCTACATTCTTGCATTGCACAAGCATGATTCTTTGTGCATTTTTTTTAGAGTTAGAATAAATTCTTAGATTATATTTAGGCAAAGCAAAAGGCATAGATACGATCCTTGGTTCGATTACCCCTGGTAAAGGCGCCAGGAACGGTCGAACCTCGTACCGACGAGCGGATCCCGTCTCCCATTTTCCCACACATTTTTCAAAAACGGAGGCGAGTAATCTTTTAAATCTTTTCAAATTAAGGTCAAGTGAGACCATGCAAAATAGTTCCTCTCCTCTCTCTTTCTTTCTTTCTTTTCTCTTCTCTTTCTCTTTTCTTTCTTTTATTCTTCTCCCTTCAAAAAGGAGGAAAATAGAGGTTAGAAAAGGGAAAGAGAAGGAAGAGAGAGAAACCAACAAGAGAATAGGAAAAATTTTGCGATGATCACAGAAGTGGCGACCGAGATGGGACTCGTCTTCGTCCGGTTGAATCTCTGCCTTTGCTTTTCTTTAAAATCATCTAAGTCTTTATTCTTTCCATGTCAGCTATATTTTCCATGCAAACCTTAGGAGCCTAGACTCTGTCCTAAGCTGACATCATTGCATATAGGATCTAAGTATGGTTTGGTAGGACCATATTGAGGAGATTATTCCATGTTCACATTAGACTTAGGTCTTAAATACAACTCTCCTCAATTCTAGGGATTGAATGCAAAACAATGTATGCAAGTGTATGCTTCTCTTCATTTTAATCTATCTCTTTAGGACTTGCATTAGAACCATCTGATTTCTTGCATGTTGAGCATATTTTGAAAACCTCCTTACCTATATTGTCCCGGTTTTCACGTTACGGGGCTGTCTCACTGAACCATAGTTCGGGAGAGAGCCTCACAACTGGACCACTTATTTGGGTTCGCGCCCCCCTACCACGTACCTAAGGGCCATAGTCCGAGGTATATCGGTAGGTGCTCAAGGATGTTGGGAAGCCATTACCTTAGAACCGGAGGAATATTTCTATGCCACGTACTTCGAGCTTCGGCTTGGGTATATCGGCGTATCTTGATTGGAATCAGATGATCTAAATCCTTAGAGTTAGGATTAAGGTCCTACGAGCCTTTTTCAAAATTTGCATTTAGAGTCAGCTTCTAGGGAGTGCTATTATGTGCATCATTGCTTGTATAAATTGATTCTTTTGTAGATATTATCTTGAAAATTCTTATCTTTCAAAACCCTGGATAGTTATTTCATAAAAAATCTTTTATTTTCTCAAAATCCAGGATGGTATATTTCTTATTTCTTTATTCTTTCATAAATTTCTTACAACCTGGACATTCTTTTAAATTCTTTCCCCTATCTTTCAAAAGTCCAGGCATATTCTTCTTCTTCTGATTTATTTACATTCTTTTGATTCTGCCTGCAATTTTCAAAAATATTCTAGGTCTTGTCATCTTCAAAAATACTCTTCCTCGTATATTCCATCTTCTTCATATAAAATCCTTTTATCGAGAGATCTCTTTAAAATTCTCTTTCATTATCTCTTTTCCTTCCAAAATTTCTTTGATCTGAACCTTTCATTTATTCGCCAGAAAACACCAACAGTTCCAATCATGGTTCTGTGAACACCCCAAATTTTTCAAAATCTTTTAGATATTCCCTTTTTGCCCCTAAATTCATTTTCTAAGCGAAACGGGTCATTTCAAATCTAAATTCCAGTTCATTTCTCAAGTTTTATTGAAATTAAATTCATTTCATATGTTTAAATTGATTTTGGATCTGGATCCATTGTCCAGATCCAAATCTGAATCTCCTTGTTCAAATTTTAAATCAAAATTATAGAAAATACCAAAAATAGCCTTTAAATAGCTCGGATAGTCCATTCGACATCTGTTTGGATCCATCCCATTGTATTTCTCGATTCGAGCATCAAAACTCGAACATTTTCTCAAAACCTGGGTCCAAACCCACTTTCTGAAGAAATTTCTCCAAATTGGTCTGAAATTCTCAGAAAATATACTTTTGTAAATATTTCTCAGAAAAATGAAAATAAATTAGTGTTTAATCTTTGTTTTCGTGTAAAAACTTAGATTTTTGTTCCAAAAATACAAAAAAATGGGAAAAACTACAAGAAAAATAAGTGGTTTTTGAAGATTTTGCCGAAAAACTCACCTTGAACCATTTTATAAAAACCTTTAGAAAAGGAGACCCCTCTTGGGAATTTGGAAAAAATTGCAACGACCCTCCTCTCGCGCATCCTCCATCACCATCTTCCTCGTTGGATGGCCCTCCATCTTCAACCATATTTTTCTCTCGAATCCTCTGCTTCTCCTTTAAAAAGAGAGCACGCAAGAGGATTAGGGATCCGTCTTCTGCCTCCCCCATGTGCTCTTCTCATTGCCCTCTTCACACGATCGTCTTCACCCCTCCCCTCTCCTGTACATAGCATCCTCCCTTTTTACCTTCATTAGATCCCTCCTTCTCAATCCCTCCCTCCTTCTGTTTCCTCTTGATTATTTCCTTGAGTAGCTTCCATCTGACGAAAGGAAACCAACCATTCTGAGGCATCTGCAATTACAGGTAAGTAACTCTTTCCTCTCTTTCTTTCTTTTTTTAGAAATTCCCCTTTTCCTCTCATAGCATCACCCTGTGTTTCTTTTGGTTTTCCATTTTTTTCTTCTTTTTCTTCATAAGGCAAAATGGTGGGTCGACCTGCCTATAGCAGGATCGACCCATCCTATGCAACATCAACGGAACATCCTTGTTCCTACAATTCCCTTATGATTTCGTTATTTTATTTTCAGCATTTTGTAATTTATTGTAGTTCTGTTTTAATTCGATTCTATTTTGCATTTCTTCTCTCTTTTGAACCTTTAATTTTCTATTTTGCATTCTTCATTTTATCGTCTTTCTTTCTTTCATGTTGTCGATTATTTTTCATCCCTAGCTTTACTCTACAGCCGATCCTCTATGGTCGTGTCACTGTGGACATAAGCCTGATGCCACCCATTTGATCCATTTTTTTTCTCCCTTTTCTTCTTTTCTGACATTTTCGTCTTCACCTGCATTTTTCTGTTTAGTTATATAACGATATCCCATATATTGTAAATCGTTTGTATTCCTTCTTGCTTCTTCATCACTCTAGGTGCTGCAATTCTAATCTCTGACTTGTGAAATTTTAATTTTCTTATTTTTTTTTTATTATTTTATTTATTGCTCTCTCTTTGTTCTCATTATCTATGCATGACCTGTGCAATAGCAAGCAACCTCCCTTCACATTATACCTTCCTCGGTTCATAGGTATATCATATCTGTTAATGCATTTGCATCCCCTGTTAACATTCCTTTCTCCATCCCATAACGTCATTTTCAACAACCCATTGTATTTCATAAGTGTTTAGCACCACATTACATTGATTCTGGGCATATTAATCATGTTAGATCTGTGTGATTTACCCTGATTTTTCACCTTGTACATTAAATCCAATCCACATGCCTTTCTTGTGATTTTGTAAACATGGTTATATACTTCACATATTGATTGACGTCTGCTCTTGTTTTCAATAGTTTATTCAGCATTATGATTAGCATTTTTATGGCACTCATGTATTTAACATTTACCATATCATTTGCCATCCTCAACTCATACAACTGGGTCTGATGCCATTGGATCTTTTTGGTGATCAGGGTTTCATTGAGCGTGATGCTCTTTCCTCGAGCATCTATCCATGTAGTTGGCATGGCAAGTACCACGCTTGTGTAACCTTTGTTCATGAGTTTTTTTATGCCCACCTGCAGATCTGCTCTAGAACTGGACACTGCCTACTAGTTTACTAAATCTCCACAGGCATCACCATTGCTTTTGCTTCGCTAGACATCATTCGCATTCCATGTCGTTCTACAAATCCTGCAAATTATTGATTGATCCAAACCAACGTCTCCTTTATCTTCAATAAATTTTGCAACCATCGATGCCCTTCTAAACTTCATAAAAAAAAAACTTAAGCAGGATCCAAGGTAGATCCTCCGCTGATATGGATTTCCTGAGTATAGTTCATATTTGTATCAAATGTCTTCACATCCAGCGTGGATTTTCTTTTAGTACAGGTGCAGATTCAACCATATCCTTCCTTCAAGGGCTTTCCTAGTATCTATATATCAGTGAAGGTAATATTGATATTGATGTTTGATTAAATATCATCCAGCTATACCTTTCCACAGTTGTATTAGTTTTCTTTTTCTTTTTTTTTTCTTTTTTTTTCTCTTTTTCTTCTGATTTTCTGCAAGTTACACTGTTTATTACCTTCAATCACCATCCCACCATGCCCTTATATCATATTCCTATCGTGTGGCAGTATAACCGCATCTTTACTGTCCATAATTAGCAGGTTTTAAGTTTTTGCTGAGAATACATTTAAGCATTGGTTTAGAACCAAGTTTGGAAGCATTACGAGCCTCCAAGTCTGTGGCAGGTGAATATAAAGTGATATAAAAAAAAAGGGGTGCAGGTGGATTCGATTCTGTGCTGTAATGCCAAAAAGTCTCTAAAAGAACATCAATGGTCATCTGCACCAGCACCAGCTCTTGGCTTACAAGCTCTGCTACAGCACCTACTGTGGCTATGCCCAAGCCACTAAGTCATGTTGTACATGCCCATTAAATTTTTGCGCCTACTTAGCATTTTTTTATTTCTTTTTTTAGTTCTCGTTGTTATACTGGGGTCACATCCTCATCTAGGCATCCCTTCAATCCTAAAATCTCACAAACTATTGATATTTTTCCATTTCCACTTTACCTGTGTTAGGCATGCATTTTCTTCACATGCACTTATGCTCATTGCCTCCATGAACACATTGCTGCTGTCAGTATTCACCTCATTTTTTTTTACCACCTGATATCTCAAACATATGATATCATCTCATTTGTTGCACAACACTCACCCAGCTGCCATATTGTCCCCACCACACAACATACATATCGTTTAGGCTTTCCCTGCAAACAGTACTATTCACACTCACTCCACATTGATATTAACATTCACACTGCACTTCATGTGGTTACATCTTCATATTCAGCATAATCTCATCCTCCCTGCCATATCAATTCATCTTCATTAAGCAACAGCTGCATCATTTTAGCACCATTTCATGCCTTCACTGCATAGCCTAGAACCTCCTTCCCCTGTAATAGTGTCATTCACATCCATCTTGCCCTGCTGTCATCCATAACCCCCTTTTCCTTCATAACTAGCACCCACCTTCCCAATAATGCTTTCGCTAATGCATATCATAACAGTAAAACACTACCTCTTGTTTGCCCATCCACCTCAATGCTCCCATCTCCATTAGGTGTTTTTCCATCAAATCACACAGTGGGATCTCACTGTTTTGAACTCTCATTGTCTTGCACCTACTGTATATCTGCTGTTTTGGTCCATTATCCCCGCTTACCTGTGCATTCACTCACTGCTACATTCCCTTCTTACTATCATTAGCAGCTACTGCCATTTCCAACACTTTATCACCCATAGCCTATCACAACCACATGTATATCCCTTTTCATCTCATATCACTTCCTTTACTTGATGCAGCCACAACAATACACTGCATATTACTCCATCCCAATATCACCATATCAACTCCTCTATCTAAGGGTTTTACACCAATAACAATACCCTGAATTTGTTAAAAAGCCTTCTTAATAACAAAAGGGCTCAGCCAACTACTGTACCTATGCCAGCACCCCTCATCAGCCACCTCCATAGCTTATTTTTACTGTAAATACATTAACATGACATTGCTATACATGTACCACCATTTCCCTAGGATCTTGTCATTTCCAACACTCTCATTCACCTACACTCAGCATATGTCATATGTGATATATATATATATATATATATATATATATATGTATATATATATATATATATATGTATATATGTACGTATATATGTATATATATATATATATGCATATATAGGCATACATATGTGTATATAAATATGTAATGTCATTCTCCATTTTTTCCATCATTTAGCACCTTATCATTAACATCTACATGATATAGGCCATTTCTCTTCCATTTTCACACTAATCAAATGTTTTGCCGGGAATATGTGGAAAATACCATTATTTGGAGTTGTAAATTTAGTTTCATGTATTGTAATAGTTAGATATTAATGAGAATTTACATTTCCCGTTTTAGATAAAATGAATGAGCATTATAAACATCATGGATTGCCTGTTTTCATGCATTCTTGCCTTTATTTCTCAAATTCACACAATGGTGAAACACGAATGGCACATGCACCATTTCGTAAGAGGTAATTAATCCTAAGTTGATGATTTACATCAATGGCCATAGTCAGGATGTAAACAAGACTTAGGATTTTTATCTTTCACGAAATAACACTGGATCCACACTAGGTCCGTTTTCAAAATTCATCATGTTTTCCTGAAATATCTTCTTCTTTTATCAGAATTTAACTCAAAATTAATTCAAAATATATACCAATGGCCATAGTCAGGGTATATTGAGGGTTAATTTCATTTTAAATTCTATAAAAGCACCAAATGTGTTTTAGTCTTCTCTTGAATTTAAATATAGATTATTATATAATACATTCAATGACCATAGTCAAGGATGTATTATATCTTCAATCTTGTTTTAATTCATTTAAAGAATGGAATAGCTTTTCAAAATCCAATTTCAAAAATTTAAAATCATTCATCATTTAGATAGAATTGCATCATATTTTTAAAATTCTTTTTCATAAATCCAAGTAATTCTTTCCTTCATTTTCTCAGATCAAATCTTATTCATGAATTCAAATTCAACTCTATTTCTTAAAAGGATTCAAGAATTCAATTTCAAGGTCCCATCTGACTTTAAAACTTCAGAATCATCTTGTATTTCAAAATTCCAAACTCTATCTCAAATTCAAGGTCTAATTTGACTTTGAAATTCATTTGTATGTTCAAGATTCAAATTCTAAATTTCATCTTACAAATTCAATTGGAAATTCTGATTCGTCTTCTGATCCCAAAATTTTAACTTCAAAATCAAAGTCCAATTTGACTTTAAAAATTCATTTTTCAGAGTTCAAAATCTCAATTTCAAAGATAGATCATAATCTCAACTTGGATTCAGATTTCCAAGTATAAATCTCCACTCTTTAGATCTCAGATTATAGATCCAAAATCCATTCTAGGATCCAGAATCCAACTCTACATTGGATCTCAGACTTCAGATCCAAATCCATCTTAGGATCCAGAACCCAATTTTTATCGGATCTCAAAATTCAGATTTTAAATCCATCTCTAGATCCAATTCCATTCCCAATTCTATATTTCAAATCCAACTTCATTTTCGGATCTCATCCAAAACTCCCTAAATCCATTTCTATTCTTAAATACCATTTGATTATCTCAGATCCATTCAAAACTTAAAAAATCCAAATCCAATTCGTCTCCAGATTTCAAATTCAAATCCATCTACAGATCATTCCTTAAATTCATCTCTATTTTTAATATCATTTGGATCTCTCAGATCTGTTCTAAATTTCAAACTTCAAAATCTAGATTCAAATCCATCTCAAGTATTCATTTTCTTTCCTGAATTCAAGATCAAATTCAAAGACCATTTTCCGACTTTGAAACTTCATTTTCAAAGCTTCAAATCAAAATTAAAGATTTATTCTTCCAAACTCGGATTTACTTCGAAAACTTGGAACTTCTCTGATCTATCTCAAGTTCTAAAGTTAGATTCAAACATTTCTTCACTCCCTTATCAAATTCATCTCATAAACTTGGGAGATTTTCAAAATCATTTTCAAAAAGAGCATACATCCTTACATTGCACAAGCATGATTCTTTGTGCATTTAGAGTTAGGATAAATTCTTAGATTATATTTAGGCAAAGCAAAAGGCATAGATTCGATCCTTGGTTCGATTACCCCTGGTAAAGGCGCCAGGAACGGTCGAACCTCGTACCGACGAGCGAATCCCGTCTCTCCATCCTTTTTCCCGCAAATTTTCAAAACGGAGGCGAGTTAAATTTCTACATTCTTTTCAAATCATGGTCAAGTGAAAACCCGCAAAATAGTTCCTCTTCTCTCTCTCTTTCTTTCTTTTCTCTTCTCTCTTTCTTTTCTTTCTTTTATTTTTCTCTCTTCAAAAAAGGAGGAAAATAGGGGTTAGAAAAGGAAAAGAGAAGGAAGAGAGAGAAACCGACAAAGAGGAAAATTTTTTGCGATGACCACAGTTTTGGCGACCGTGATGGGACTCGTCTCAGTCCGGTCAAATTTATGCCTTTGCTTTGCCTTTATATAATCTAAGTCTTTATTCTAACATATGTCAGCTATATTTTCCATGCAAACCTTAGGAGCCTAGACTCTGTCCTAAAGCTGACATCTTTTGCATATAGGATTTAAGTATAGTTTGGTAGGACCATATTGAGGAGACTATTCCATGTTCACATTAGACTTAGGTTTTAAATACAACTCTCCTCAATTTTAGGGATTGAATGTAAACAATGTATGCAAGTGTATGACTCTTCTCATTTAAATCTTTCTCTTTAGGACTTGCATTAGAGCCTTCTAGTTTTTTTCTACATGTTGATCATGTTTTTGAAAACATCCCTACCTATATTGTCCCGGTCTTCACGTTGCTGGGCTGTCTCACTGAACCATAGTTCGGGAGAGAGCCTCACAACTGGACCACTTATTTGGGTTCGCGCCCCCCTACCACGTACCTAAGGGCCATAGTCCGAGGTATATCGGTAGGTGCTCAAGGATGTTGGGAAGCCTTTACCTTAGAACCAAAGAGATATCTTTATATGCCACGTACTTCGAGCTTTGGCTTGAGTATATCGGTGTACCTTGATTGGAAACAAATGATATAAATCTTAGAGTTAGGATTAAGGTCCTACCAGCCATTTCAAATATTGCATATAGAGTCGGCCTTAGGGGGTACTGTTTGTGTATCCTTGCTTGTATATCTGTGATTGTATGATATTTTATATATATATATATATATATATCTTCCTTATATTTTCCAAAACCCTGGGTATATATCTCAAAATTTCCTCTTTGTTTTTAAAACCCAGGTGTATTATTCTTTCTCTTCTTCTTCTTCCTCTAAAAATTCTTCCAAATTCTTCTGATCCTGCCTGCAAGTTCTTCAAAATTTTAAATCCTTACCATTTATTGTCAAAATTCCATTTTTCCTTTTATTTTTCTTCTGTTTTTATATTCTTGTTTATATTTTCATAAAAATCTCTTTCCATCAAGAGATATCCTTCTCAAAAATAATATTTTCTTTTCATATTTTCAGTTGGTTACTCTCCCTCGTAGAGTAAACAACGCAATTGTCACAAATTTGGTGGCGACTCAATCCCTAGTAATGGGATACAATTAAATTTTTAACCTAAATCCTTCCTCTTTGTCAAAATATCTCCAAAAATTTCTTTGGTCTAAAAATCTCCACTTTTTCTCCACAGAGAGTTCTGATATTTCAAAAATGGTCACTACAAGAGGGGGAAAAGAAACAGATCCTCAACTCAGCGACAGTGAGGCGGAAGAGATGAGCTCTCCTAAATCAGTCAGGGGACAGGGTCAGAACAAGAAAGATGACATCGACCCCGCTATGTATGACATGTTCCAAAAGATGATGGCAAGGATGATGTCGGAGCAAGCTGAGGCCAAGCTGAAAGAGGCAGCTCCTAAAAGCAAGCTGAAGAAGAAGCCTGTAAAGAAGCAAGTCAGAATCATCAGAAAGAAGGTGCAGCCGGATACTACTTCTGAGGAATCAGAGTCAGTCGAGGAAGAATCGGAAGAGGAAGAGCAGATTGTCTACAAGCAGAATCCTCCGAGACAGTCTGTAAAGATAGTTGCGGAAGAGCCCGAATCTGTCAACATGCCCAAGTCTGGGGCTCCAGCAAAGGACCTGATGAGTAAACAGATGAAGGAAATGAATCGAGCTATTAAGGATATTCAAGCCAAGGGTAAGGGCAAGCAGACCTACACCGGCGAAGATTTCTATGATGGTCTAGATGGGGACGATAACTTGGAGAATCTTCCCCGTAAGTTTCTCAAATTTGACGGGACTGGCAACCCTAAAGCCCACCTGGCCACATTTTATGCAGAGTGCAGCCGTTTCAGGAAAGATAACAGGGCTTTATTCATCTGTTTTCCCCGCAGTCTGGAGGGTGTAGCAGCCAGATGGTATGCTGATCACGTGAATCCTATCGAACTACGAGAGTTCGATAAGGTAGTAAATCTGTTCATCGAACGCTTCTTATTCAACACTGAAGCCTCACCTACATTAAATCATCTTTACAACCTGAAGCAAGGAGAGAATGAAAGAGCAGGTGATTTCATTCACAGGTGGAGAAGCACCTGTAATAAGATGAAGGTACCCATTCCTGAGGAACACGCATTGCAGGTGATCCTCAACAATTTCTCTCAGCCTATAAGGAGCCTCATCGCCACTTCCCCGGCGAAATCCTTCATCAAGTTGATCGAGCGAGCTGAATGGCTCGAAGCAGGGATAGAAAGTGGGCTTTACGAGGGCACACCTCTGGTCAAGAATGTCCAAGACCATAAGAAGAAGGCGCAATTCGCTCATTCAGTTGATGCCTCCTGCAATAATCTTGGCAGCAGCAACAAAGGAAACAAGAACAACAGTGGCAGTGGTCCGAGAGTAGATCAGAACAAGGGGCAGAAGGAGGGATCCTTTAAAAACAATGATAAACCGCTTCCGATTGGCCTTCAGCAAAAGGGTGATCTTCAAGAGAAGCCCAAATACATCAAGTGGGAGAAAGATCGAGTCTTCACTCCGTTATCTGAGAGTTTAGAAGTGATTATGAATTACCTTTTGAAGCACGGGATGATCAAACTTCCTAAGATCGCAGATCCTCCCGTAATGTTGGGAAAATTCAAGGACCAATTCTGCAAGTACCACAGGGCAACGGGGCATGATACAGAGCACTGCTTCGTCCTCAAGCACATGATACAAGACTGCATTGACAGAAGTGAGCTGATAGAGGACGAGGAAGAAAAGCAGCCAGCAGTCCTGACAGAACCATTCCCGGACCACTCAAAGAATTGATAAAGCCAAAGTTTTTGTTTGCTTTCGTATCTTTTTGTCAGTTGTCCTGTAGGGGCTAGTCAGCCCAGTCTTCTATGAGTCTTTTTCCTTTTCAAGTTCTTGTAAATATTCAGTTGTTATCAAGCCTTTGCTTATCAAATGAAATGTCGATTTCCTTTATATCTTTTATATCCAATGCTTCTGTTCCCTTTTGCCATACTGGGGCATTTAAATTCTTGTTTTTTTTTTTTTTTTTTCAGAATGCGGGACAATTCTGACGTCATTCATGAGAGAAATGATATTACCTATGAGGGCCTTTTCAAAAAATCATGAAATTTTAAAAATCTTCGTCAGGACCAAGGAATTCACATATTCCTTGGTCTAACCTTTGACAAAAAAATCAACCCTCGTGTTGATCATGTCTTCAAAAATAAGTTTTTCAAACCATTATATTGAAAGATCAACCCTGGTGTTGGTCTTATTTTCCAAAATGAATTTTAAACTTTTATATTCAAAAAAATCAATCCTTGTGTTGATCTTATCTTTCAAAATGGATTTTAAAATCTTTATATTCAAAGATCAATCCTTGTATTGATCTTATCTTCCAAAATGGATTTCAAATCTTTTTATTCAAAAGATCAACCCTTGCGTTGGTCTTATCCTCCAAAATTGATCTCAAAACTTTTCAAAGATCAACCCTGGCGTCGTTCCTATCTTTTAAAATGGGTTATAAATCATCATATTCAAAGATCAATCATTGCATTGGTCTTATCTTCCAAAAATGGGTTTTAAATCATTATATTCAAAGATCGACCCTGTGTTGGTCTTATCTTCCAAGATTGGTTTTTAAGCATTACCTTCAAAGATCAACCCTTGTGTTGATCTTATTATCAATTTTGAACTGTTATTTTTTTTAGAAATCAGATCTATTGTTGATCTTCTTCTTCAAAATTAGGTATTCAAAACCATTGCCTTCGAAAATTAACCCTCATGATGATCTCTCATGTTTGATTTAAAGGATCAGATCTCGCGCTGATCATTCTTCTTGTGGTGGATTTTCTTCCCCCAAAATGATTTCTCATTTATCTTTTAAATAAACGTTTTCCTTCCAAAGATCCCATATGCAGGCAGGATCAGAAGAACTCCTTTTCTCAAATCTTGTAAATCTTCAGTTAATTCTGATATCTTTATCAGTTTCATTCATTTTATTCATATTTTTATCAAGTTTACATCAATTTTTATCAAGTTTATCAAATATGTTCGCAAAATTCCATTAAATTTTATCAATTCCATTTCCCTTTCAGGTTAAGGGATAAACCTGATGCCTCTTTCCCATGAGGTATTTTCTAAATATTCTTGGTAGCCACCCTTTCAGGTTAAGGGATAAACCTGACCCTCGTTGTCCGAGGTGTTCCCGCTCAGGTTAAGGGATAAACCTGACCCTCGTTGTCCGAGGTGTTCCCATTCAGGATAAGGGATAATCCTGAAACCCCTCGTAGGAGCCACAATGCTACCTATGAGGATTCTTTGTAAATACAAGTTTTTCCAATCTTTATTGATTTTCTAGATTTATATCAATTTACCTTCACTAAATTTTCTTAAATTCTATTCATTTTCCCATTCAGGATAAGGGATAATCCTGAAACCCCTCGTAGGAGCAATAACGCTAACCTATGAGGATTCTTTTGTAAATACAAGTTTTATTAATCTTTGTTGATTTTCTAGATTTATATCAATTTCCCTTCATTCAATCTCTTTAAATTCTATTCCTTTTCCCATTCAGGATAAGGGATAATCCTGAAACCCCTCGTAGGAGCCACAATGCTACCTATGAGGATTCTTTTGTAAATACAAGTTTTTCCAATCTTTATTGATTTTCTAGATTTATATCAATTTACCTTCACTAAATTTTCTTAAATTCTATTCATTTTCCCATTCAGGATAAGGGATAATCCTGAAACCCCTCGTAAGAGCAATAACGCTAACCTATGAGGATTCTTTTGTAAATACAAGTTTTATTAATCTTTGTTGATTTTCTAGATTTATATCAATTTCCCTTCATTCAATCTCTTTAAATTCTATTCCTTTTCCCATTCAGGATAAGGGATAATCCTGAAACCCCTCGTAGGAGCAATAACGCTACTTACGAGCATTCTTTTATAAATACAAGTTCTGTCAACCTTTATTGGTTTTCTAAATTTATATCAATTTCTCTTCACCTTCTTAAATTCTATTCTTTTGCCCATTCAGGATGAGGGATAATCCTGAGATCCCTCGTAGGAGCAATAACGCTACCTATGAGGATTCTTTTGTAAATGCAAGTTTTTCCAATCTTTATTGATTTTCTAGATTTATATTAATTTGCCTTAAATTTTATTCCTTTTCCCATTCAGGATAAGGGATAATCCTGAAACCCCTTGTAGGAGCAACAACGCTACCTATAAGGATTCTTTTGTAAATACAAGTTTTGTTAATCTTTATTGATTTTCTAGATTTATATCAATTTGCCTTCGCTAAATTTTCTTAAATTTTTCTCCCATTCAGGATAAGGGAAAATCCTGAAACCCCTCGTAGGAGCAATAACGCTACCTATGAGGATTCTTTTGTAAATACAAGTTTTGTCAATCTTTGTTGATTTTTTTTTTTAGATTTATATCAATTCCCCTTCATTAAAATCTCTTTAAATTCTATTCTTTTTCCCATTTAGGATAAGGGAAAATCCTGAAACCCCTCGTAGGAGCAATAACGCCACCTATGAGGATTCTTTTGTAAATACAAGTTTTGCCAATCTTTGTTGATTTTTTAGATTTATATAAATTTCCCTTCATTAAATTTTCCTTAAATCCTATTTTTTCCCATTCAGGATAAGGGATAATCCTGAGACCTCTCGTAGGGGCAACAATGCTACCTACGAGAATTCTTTTTGCAAAATACAAGTTTTTATCGATCTTTATTGATTTCTAAATTTATATCAATTTCTCTTTAAATTCTATTCTTCTTCCCATTTCAGGACAAGGGATAATTCTGAGATCACTCATAGGGGCAACCATGCTACCTGTGAGAATTCTTTTTACAAAAATAAATCAATTTTCTCAAATGTTCTAAATTTTTTTTTTCAAAGTTCTATATCCTTTTGTCTTCTCAAAGTTTATTCTTTTTATATTCCCTGTCACATACCTGGTCCATCTAAATCATAGATTATAAATTCTAAATCTTGTCATACCCCTTCTAAATTTAAGTCTCAGGTTATCTCTTCATAAAATCTTCTATTTCCCCTTCAGGATAAGGGATAATCTTGAAACCCCGGCCGTTCTTCTTGCTTCGATCTCTAAATATCTTAAATAGGCCGATCTCCTTCCCGACTCTTAGTTGGAAAACCTAGTGCTCGCACTGGTTATTTTGCTAAAGATTTTAAATCTAAAGATCAAGTTCAGTCCTCGTACTGGTTGTCTTTCAAAAGTCTCAATCTTAAATCAAGTCATTAAATGAAAAGTCCCAGCTACTTCGCTGGTCGTTAAATGACTAAATGAAATGTCCCAGCTACTTCGCTGGTCGTTAAATGATTAAATAAAATGTCCCAGCTACTTCGCTGGTCGTTAAATGATTAAATGAAATGTCCCAGCTACTTCGCTGGTCGTTAAATGATTAAATGAAATGTCCCAGCTACTTCGCTGGTCGTTAAATGATTAAATGAAATGTTCCAGCTACTTCGCTGGTCGCTAAATGAAATGTTCCAGCTACTTCGCTGGTCGCTAAATGAAATGTTCCAGCTACTTCGCTGGTCGCTAAATGAAATGTTCCAGCTACTTCGCTGGTCGCTAAATGAAATGTTCCAGCTACTTCGCTGGTCGCTAAATGAAATGTCCCAGCTACTTCGTTGGTCGTTAAATGAAATGTTCCAACTCCTTCGTTGGTCGTTAAATGAAATGTCCCAGTTTTCACTGGTCATTAAATAAAAGGTTCCAGCTCCTTCGCTGGTCGTTAAATGAAAAATCCCAGTTTACTAGTCAGAATGTCCAAAATCATAAATTGCAACTAAAGGTCACATCAAAATCTATATTGAGTAAATATTTCACATAGAAGTCATGAAAACCTTGCCAATCTGCTAAAAATATTTGTTGATTCCAAATAAATCCTACTGCACAAAAGAATTACCTTGGATTACCTCTAGTATTTTCTTCATAAAAGGTGAAACTCTTTGCGAAAAAGAGGTAAAATTCAAATCTTTTTCCTGTTGATCAACCAAAAGGATGAAAGAAATATCCTCGGTATGATTAGTGAAATAAATATTCGATGACATTAAAAAGCCGAAAGCGAATTGATATTGATCATACCTATGGCGCGTGTTTAAAGACGATTTTCTTGCAATTAGGTAGTGGAAATATCCTGAGCCATAAAAGAATCCACTTAACCCATATCCTCTCATTTTAAAGCTGCAATCAAATATCTGCAAAAGGGATCTCTCAATTGTCGTCAAGATGAAGGCGAATTAAGCGAGTAGACCCCCGGGGCCAAAGAAGATTTGGATCATCTACCAAGATGAAGGAGTTTGTGAAGGATCCTTCCAGGGAAAGTTCAGATCACCGTCGAGATGAAGGCAAGTGTGATGAACCTACCGACAAACCCTAAATGATATTTGGTTTCAGCTATCATCTAAAGACCTTTGAGCCAATATCATATATAATCCCTGAGAAAATGAAGGATCGGAGCATCTCTGAGATGAAAGAGTTTGTGACGTACCCTTCCCTGAAAAAGAGAGAAAAGTCAGGTACATCCAAAATGAAGGATGATGTAAAAGCCCGAAAAAGCCCAATGACTCAAAAAGAGTGCAAGAATATCATCATGAGAAAACACTCAGATATCAAGCTGCCTAAATTGCCAGAAGTCATCTTTCCTTATGCAAAATTCTTTTATCAATGTCTTTTCACTACTTGCTTTTATGAAATTGAGAATATTTCTTCTCTTCTCATATCCAGGAAATGGATAACTTCCTTAAAGAAAATCATCAGCGCTAAAATTTTGAATTTGACTCTTAAGACCGAGAAGTTAACCTCGTTGGAGGAAATACTATAGGTAAAAGAGGGAATATCTTTGCACACATGTGCACATTTTCAAGCGTTGAAGTCAACTATAAAATTATCTTATTGGCAAAATTTTCTAGACATTCTAAAGAATGAAATAAATATTCGATATCCATTTTTGGTGCAACCTAGCGTTGTTCATATCTTCCAGAAGAGTTACCCCATTCAGTTGAAGTATATCTCCTGTCCCATCACGGTTTCAAGAAATCCGTATGGTTGTTCCCACTCAGGTTAAGGGTCAAAACCTGTACTTCCTGCGAGAGGTCATTAAATTCAAAAGTTGGTTTCAGTCTCAGCAATGAGACGCCCAAGTTTATCCCTTTTTCAAAGCTTTAGGGAACTCCATTTCCTTCCTCCTTTCGCAAACCCCTTTTCGGATTTGTTCGTCCAAAACTCCGAAGGTCCCATCATGGTCTCTTCACTCGAGGATTCCGTATGGTCGTCCTCTTCAGGTTAAGGGTCAAGCCTGAACCTCGCCCCTCGAGGTATCTTCCTTTTTAGGTTTGGGTTAAACCTAAGTCTCGTTTCGATGAAGTATTTCTTCCTCCAGTCCCATCATGGTTCTTCCCATCGAGGAATTCATGCTTTGTATATCCATCCAGAACAGGATCCTATTTGAGCTCCATCTCACAAGGCCTTCTCTCATAAATGTCCCATCAAAGTCCTCATATATTCCTTTCCCCATTCAAGTTATCTTGATATATCTTTGTCCCATCCAGGTTAAGGGCTAAACCTGAGTCATTTCAAAACATTGATTTTGTCTCACCCATGAGACTTGATCAAAATTATTATCTTTCATCATTTCGGGATCTTCACCCAAAATCCCATCACAATTTCCTCATCTCTATTATTTAGTCATATCACTTTCGAGGATTTCGTCTTCCAAAAGCCATTCAAGGATAAAGATTTAAATCTAAAAAACCATGTCTTTTAAATCAAATTCTTCCACACCCAGTTCAGATCTGCTGACTGGGGCATTTTTTTCAAAATTTGGAGTGTTTCTTTGCCACTAAGCTCGGCTTACAACCGGCTTAGTAGCAAAGAGGGGCATCTGTGAACACCCCAAATTTTTCAAAATCTTTTAGATATTCCCTTTTTGCCCCTAAATTCATTTTCTAAGCGAAACGGGTCATTTCAAATCTAAATTCCAGTTCATTTCTCAAGTTTTATTGAAATTAAATTCATTTCATATGTTTAAATTGATTTTGGATCTGGATCCATTGTCCAGATCCAAATCTGAATCTCCTTGTTCAAATTTTAAATCAAAATTATAGAAAATACCAAAAATAGCCTTTAAATAGCTCGGATAGTCCATTCGACATCTGTTTGGATCCATCCCATTGTATTTCTCGATTCGAGCATCAAAACTCGAACATTTTCTCAAAACCTGGGTCCAAACCCACTTTCTGAAGAAATTTCTCCAAATTGGTCTGAAATTCTCAGAAAATATACTTTTGTAAATATTTCTCAGAAAAATGAAAATAAATTAGTGTTTAATCTTTGTTTTCGTGTAAAAACTTAGATTTTTGTTCCAAAAATACAAAAAAATGGGAAAAACTACAAGAAAAATAAGTGGTTTTTGAAGATTTTGCCGAAAAACTCACCTTGAACCATTTTATAAAAACCTTTAGAAAAGGAGACCCCTCTTGGGAATTTGGAAAAAATTGCAACGACCCTCCTCTCGCGCATCCTCCATCACCATCTTCCTCGTTGGATGGCCCTCCATCTTCAACCATATTTTTCTCTCGAATCCTCTGCTTCTCCTTTAAAAAGAGAGCACGCAAGAGGATTAGGGATCCGTCTTCTGCCTCCCCCATGTGCTCTTCTCATTGCCCTCTTCACACGATCGTCTTCACCCCTCCCCTCTCCTGTACATAGCATCCTCCCTTTTTACCTTCATTAGATCCCTCCTTCTCAATCCCTCCCTCCTTCTGTTTCCTCTTGATTATTTCCTTGAGTAGCTTCCATCTGACGAAAGGAAACCAACCATTCTGAGGCATCTGCAATTACAGGTAAGTAACTCTTTCCTCTCTTTCTTTCTTTTTTTAGAAATTCCCCTTTTCCTCTCATAGCATCACCCTGTGTTTCTTTTGGTTTTCCATTTTTTTCTTCTTTTTCTTCATAAGGCAAAATGCTGGGTCGACCTGCCTATAGCAGGATCGACCCATCCTATGCAACATCAACGGAACATCCTTGTTCCTACAATTCCCTTATGATTTCGTTATTTTATTTTCAGCATTTTGTAATTTATTGTAGTTCTGTTTTAATTCGATTCTATTTTGCATTTCTTCTCTCTTTTGAACCTTTAATTTTCTATTTTGCATTCTTCATTTTATCGTCTTTCTTTCTTTCATGTTGTCGATTATTTTTCATCCCTAGCTTTACTCTACAGCCGATCCTCTATGGTCGTGTCACTGTGGACATAAGCCTGATGCCACCCATTTGATCCATTTTTTTTCTCCCTTTTCTTCTTTTCTGACATTTTCGTCTTCACCTGCATTTTTCTGTTTAGTTATATAACGATATCCCATATATTGTAAATCGTTTGTATTCCTTCTTGCTTCTTCATCACTCTAGGTGCTGCAATTCTAATCTCTGACTTGTGAAATTTTAATTTTCTTATTTTTTTTTTATTATTTTATTTATTGCTCTCTCTTTGTTCTCATTATCTATGCATGACCTGTGCAATAGCAAGCAACCTCCCTTCACATTATACCTTCCTCGGTTCATAGGTATATCATATCTGTTAATGCATTTGCATCCCCTGTTAACATTCCTTTCTCCATCCCATAACGTCATTTTCAACAACCCATTGTATTTCATAAGTGTTTAGCACCACATTACATTGATTCTGGGCATATTAATCATGTTAGATCTGTGTGATTTACCCTGATTTTTCACCTTGTACATTAAATCCAATCCACATGCCTTTCTTGTGATTTTGTAAACATGGTTATATACTTCACATATTGATTGACGTCTGCTCTTGTTTTCAATAGTTTATTCAGCATTATGATTAGCATTTTTATGGCACTCATGTATTTAACATTTACCATATCATTTGCCATCCTCAACTCATACAACTGGGTCTGATGCCATTGGATCTTTTTGGTGATCAGGGTTTCATTGAGCGTGATGCTCTTTCCTCGAGCATCTATCCATGTAGTTGGCATGGCAAGTACCACGCTTGTGTAACCTTTGTTCATGAGTTTTTTTATGCCCACCTGCAGATCTGCTCTAGAACTGGACACTGCCTACTAGTTTACTAAATCTCCACAGGCATCACCATTGCTTTTGCTTCGCTAGACATCATTCGCATTCCATGTCGTTCTACAAATCCTGCAAATTATTGATTGATCCAAACCAACGTCTCCTTTATCTTCAATAAATTTTGCAACCATCGATGCCCTTCTAAACTTCATAAAAAAAAAAACTTAAGCAGGATCCAAGGTAGATCCTCCGCTGATATGGATTTCCTGAGTATAGTTCATATTTGTATCAAATGTCTTCACATCCAGCGTGGATTTTCTTTTAGTACAGGTGCAGATTCAACCATATCCTTCCTTCAATGGCTTTCCTAGTATCTATATATCAGTGAAGGTAATATTGATATTGATGTTTGATTAAATATCATCCAGCTATACCTTTCCACAGTTGTATTAGTTTTCTTTTTCTTTTTTTTTTCTTTTTTTTTCTCTTTTTCTTCTGATTTTCTGCAAGTTACACTGTTTATTACCTTCAATCACCATCCCACCATGCCCTTATATCATATTCCTATCGTGTGGCAGTATAACCGCATCTTTACTGTCCATAATTAGCAGGTTTTAAGTTTTTGCTGAGAATACATTTAAGCATTGGTTTAGAACCAAGTTTGGAAGCATTACGAGCCTCCAAGTCTGTGGCAGGTGAATATAAAGTGATATAAAAAAAAAGGGGTGCAGGTGGATTCGATTCTGTGTTGTAATGCCAAAAAGTCTCTAAAAGAACATCAATGGTCATCTGCACCAGCACCAGCTCTTGGCTTACAAGCTCTGCTACAGCACCTACTGTGGCTATGCCCAAGCCACTAAGTCATGTTGTACATGCCCATTAAATTTTTGCGCCTACTTAGCATTTTTTTATTTCTTTTTTTAGTTCTCGTTGTTATACTGGGGTCACATCCTCATCTAGGCATCCCTTCAATCCTAAAATCTCACAAACTATTGATATTTTTCCATTTCCACTTTACCTGTGTTAGGCATGCATTTTCTTCACATGCACTTATGCTCATTGCCTCCATGAACACATTGCTGCTGTCAGTATTCACCTCATTTTTTTTTACCACCTGATATCTCAAACATATGATATCATCTCATTTGTTGCACAACACTCACCCAGCTGCCATATTGTCCCCACCACACAACATACATATCGTTTAGGCTTTCCCTGCAAACAGTACTATTCACACTCACTCCACATTGATATTAACATTCACACTGCACTTCATGTGGTTACATCTTCATATTCAGCATAATCTCATCCTCCCTGCCATATCAATTCATCTTCATTAAGCAACAGCTGCATCATTTTAGCACCATTTCATGCCTTCACTGCATAGCCTAGAACCTCCTTCCCCTGTAATAGTGTCATTCACATCCATCTTGCCCTGCTGTCATCCATAACCCCCTTTTCCTTCATAACTAGCACCCACCTTCCCAATAATGCTTTCGCTAATGCATATCATAACAGTAAAACACTACCTCTTGTTTGCCCATCCACCTCAATGCTCCCATCTCCATTAGGTGTTTTTCCATCAAATCACACAGTGGGATCTCACTGTTTTGAACTCTCATTGTCTTGCACCTACTGTATATCTGCTGTTTTGGTCCATTATCCCCGCTTACCTGTGCATTCACTCACTGCTACATTCCCTTCTTACTATCATTAGCAGCTACTGCCATTTCCAACACTTTATCACCCATAGCCTATCACAACCACATGTATATCCCTTTTCATCTCATATCACTTCCTTTACTTGATGCAGCCACAACAATACACTGCATATTACTCCATCCCAATATCACCATATCAACTCCTCTATCTAAGGGTTTTACACCAATAACAATACCCTGAATTTGTTAAAAAGCCTTCTTAATAACAAAAGGGCTCAGCCAACTACTGTACCTATGCCAGCACCCCTCATCAGCCACCTCCATAGCTTATTTTTACTGTAAATACATTAACATGACATTGCTATACATGTACCACCATTTCCCTAGGATCTTGTCATTTCCAACACTCTCATTCACCTACACTCAGCATATGTCATATGTGATATATATATATATATATATATATATATGTATATATATATATATATATGTATATATGTACGTATATATGTATATATATATATATGCATATATAGGCATACATATGTGTATATAAATATGTAATGTCATTCTCCATTTTTTCCATCATTTAGCACCTTATCATTAACATCTACATGATATAGGCCATTTCTCTTCCATTTTCACACTAATCAAATGTTTTGCCGGGAATATGTGGAAAATACCATTATTTGGAGTTGTAAATTTAGTTTCATGTATTGTAATAGTTAGATATTAATGAGAATTTACATTTCCCGTTTTAGATAAAATGAATGAGCATTATAAACATCATGGATTGCCTGTTTTCATGCATTCTTGCCTTTATTTCTCAAATTCACACAATGGTGAAACACGAATGGCACGTGCACCATTTCGTAAGAGGTAATTAATCCTAAGTTGATGATTTACATCAATGGCCATAGTCAGGATGTAAACAAGACTTAGGATTTTTATCTTTCACGAAATAACACTGGATCCACACTAGGTCCGTTTTCAAAATTCATCATGTTTTCCTGAAATATCTTCTTCTTTTATCAGAATTTAACTCAAAATTAATTCAAAATATATACCAATGGCCATAGTCAGGGTATATTGAGGGTTAATTTCATTTTAAATTCTATAAAAGCACCAAATGTGTTTTAGTCTTCTCTTGAATTTAAATATAGATTATTATATAATACATTCAATGACCATAGTCAAGGATGTATTATATCTTCAATCTTGTTTTAATTCATTTAAAGAATGGAATAGCTTTTCAAAATCCAATTTCAAAAATTTAAAATCATTCATCATTTAGATAGAATTGCATCATATTTTTAAAATTCTTTTTCATAAATCCAAGTAATTCTTTCCTTCATTTTCTCAGATCAAATCTTATTCATGAATTCAAATTCAACTCTATTTCTTAAAAGGATTCAAGAATTCAATTTCAAGGTCCCATTTGACTTTAAAACTTCAGAATCATCTTGTATTTCAAAATTCCAAACTCTATCTCAAATTCAAGGTCTAATTTGACTTTGAAATTCATTTGTATGTTCAAGATTCAAATTCTAAATTTCATCTTACAAATTCAATTGGAAATTCTGATTCGTCTTCTGATCCCAAAATTTTAACTTCAAAATCAAAGTCCAATTTGACTTTAAAAATTCATTTTTCAGAGTTCAAAATCTCAATTTCAAAGATAGATCCTAATCTCAACTTGGATTCAGATTTCCAAGTATAAATCTCCACTCTTTAGATCTCAGATTATAGATCCAAAATCCATTCTAGGATCCAGAATCCAACTCTACATTGGATCTCAGACTTCAGATCCAAATCCATCTTAGGATCCAGAACCCAATTTTTATCGGATCTCAAAATTCAGATTTTAAATCCATCTCTAGATCCAATTCCATTCCCAATTCTATATTTCAAATCCAACTTCATTTTCGGATCTCATCCAAAACTCCCTAAATCCATTTCTATTCTTAAATACCATTTGATTATCTCAGATCCATTCAAAACTTAAAAAATCCAAATCCAATTCGTCTCCAGATTTCAAATTCAAATCCATCTACAGATCATTCCTTAAATTCATCTCTATTTTTAATATCATTTGGATCTCTCAGATCTGTTCTAAATTTCAAACTTCAAAATCTAGATTCAAATCCATCTCAAGTATTCATTTTCTTTCCTGAATTCAAGATCAAATTCAAAGACCATTTTCCGACTTTGAAACTTCATTTTCAAAGCTTCAAATCAAAATTAAAGATTTATTCTTCCAAACTCGGATTTACTTCGAAAACTTGGAACTTCTCTGATCTATCTCAAGTTCTAAAGTTAGATTCAAACATTTCTTCACTCCCTTATCAAATTCATCTCATAAACTTGGGAGATTTTCAAAATCATTTTCAAAAAGAGCATACATCCTTACATTGCACAAGCATGATTCTTTGTGCATTTAGAGTTAGGATAAATTCTTAGATTATATTTAGGCAAAGCAAAAGGCATAGATTCGATCCTTGGTTCGATTACCCCTGGTAAAGGCGCCAGGAACGGTCGAACCTCGTACCGACGAGCGAATCCCGTCTCTCCATCCTTTTTCCCGCAAATTTTCAAAACGGAGGCGAGTTAAATTTTTACATTCTTTTCAAATCATGGTCAAGTGAAAACCCGCAAAATAGTTCCTCTTCTCTCTCTCTTTCTTTCTTTTCTCTTCTCTCTTTCTTTTCTTTCTTTTATTTTTCTCTCTTCAAAAAAGGAGGAAAATAGGGGTTAGAAAAGGAAAAGAGAAGGAAGAGAGAGAAACCGACAAAGAGGAAATTTTTTTGCGATGACCACAGGTTCAAACGAGAGCAGAAAGAAGGGTAGCTCAGCAGCGCGATAACAGCGAAGTGGAAGAGATGAACTCTTTCAGATTGTCCCGAAAACATGATTCAGATGAGGATGATGTCGACCCGGCGATGTATAAAATCTTTCAAAAGATGATGGCAAAAATGATGTCCGAACAAGCTGGGGCAGGTTCGAAGAAAACATCCTCTAAAAACAAGGTAAAAAAGAAGCCAGTGAAAAGGCATGTCAGGATCAGCAAGAAGAAGGTTCAGCAAGACAGCACCTCTGAAGGTACAGAGTCAGAAGATGAGGATTCCGAGGAAGAATAGTTTGTGTTCGTCCCGAAACATCTGCGACAAGTTAAGAAGGTGGCAGAGGAACCTGAATCAGTCAACAAGCCCAAAGACGGAGTCCCGGCGGAAGACTCAGTTCAAATATTGACAAAGATGGTCAAAGACCTACAGATACGAGATAAGGGAAAGAGGGTATATACCAGACAAGACTTCTACCTTGGTTTAGATGGGGACAGCAGCTTGGAGGATCTCCCCCGAAAATTTATTAAGTTCGATGGGTCCGGCAACCCAAAGGCCCATCTCGCAATGTTCTTCGCCGAATGTGCCAGATTCAGTGAAGACAATCGAGCTCTCTTCTTGTGCTTTCCTCGCAGCTTAGAAGGCGTAGCCGCAAAATGGTACGCAGAGCATATCAACCCCGTCGAGCTGCAAAATTTTGATAAAGTTGTTAATCTGTTCGTGGAAAGATTCATGTTCAACACTGAAGCACTTCCGACCCTCAATCACCTGTATAACCTGAAACAAGGAGATAAGGAAAAAGTTGTAGACTTCATTCGGAGGTGGAGAGATACCTGCAACAAGATGAGAACCCCCATTTCAGAGGAGCACGCACTCCAAGTTATCCTGAACAATTTTTCTCAGCCTCTTAGAAGCCTCATCTCCACTTACCCATCAATATCATTCATAGAGCTTATCGAACGAGCTGAGTGGCTCGAAATGGGGATGGACAATGGAAATTATGAAGGCATCACTCTCGTCAAAGGCGGCCAAGACCTCAAAAAGAAAGTGAATTATACATTCTCAGCTCATTCTGGGGGCAGTGGCAGCAAAGATAACAAGACCAAGCAGATGGGTCAGCAAAAGGATCCCTTCAAGCAGAATGACATGCCAGTTCAGGCCAAGCAGAAGGAAAAGATAAAACGTGAAGGTTGGGGTTATGACCGCCAATTCTCTGCTCTTGAACAGTCCCTTGAGCAAATTCTGGAGTATATGTTGAGCAAAGATATGATTAAACTCCCGAGAGTTGCTGATCCTCCAGTCTCCCTAGGAAAATGGAAGGACAAGTTCTGCAAGCTCCACCGAGCAGTGGGGCACGACACCGAACACTGCTTCGTCCTAAAGAACATCATCCAGGACTGCAGTGATAAAAATCTTCTGATAGAGGACGAAGAAGAAGAGCAGCTCGCCGTCCTGACCAAGCCTTTCCCAGATCACTCAAAGAACTGATGATATCAAAGTTTTTTTTTTTCTTTTCTCTTGCTTTCTTCCTTTTCCTTCTTCCCGTCATCTTGTAGGGGCAAGTCAGCCCTAGCCTTTTGTGATCTTTTTGGTCACATGCTTGTAAATAGTCAAGTTCTTGTTTTCAGTAGTTACTTATAAATGAAATGTCAATTTCTTTCATACCTTTGTGTTCAACTCTTACTTCCTTCGCCATATTGAGGCATCTTTTGTTAAAAATTACATTTACACTTCAAAATATTCTCTTCCTGTTCTTGTTCATAATGCAGGGCAAAATTCCTGACATCATTCATGAGAGAAATGATATTACCTATGAGGGTTTTTCCAAAAATCATGAAATTTCGAAAGTCTTCATTATGATGATCGAAGAGTTCAAATACTCTTTGGTCCAGCCTTTGTCAACATCAACCCCCGAGTTGATCATGTTTTCAAAAATAAGTTTTCGAACCATCGCATTAAAAGGTCAACCCTTGTGTTGGTCTTATCTTCCAAAATGGGTTTCAAATCATTTATGTTCAGAGATCAACTCTGGTGTTGGTCTTATCTTCCAAGATTGGTTTCAAAACATTGCATTTAAAAGATCAACCCTCGTGTTGATCATATCTTTCTACAAATCGATTTCGAATCATTGCATTCCAAAGATCAACCCCTGTGTTGATCTCATTTTCAAAAAATCGATTTCATTACATTCAAGCATCAACTCTTGTGTTGATCATATTGATTCAAATATCGACCCTCGTGTTGATCATCTTTCTAAAAATTGGTTTCGAATCATTACATTCAAAGATCAACCCTCGCGTTGGTCATATTTTCTAAAAATTGGTTTTAAAATCGTTTGCTTCAAAAATTAACCTTCATGATGATCTCTTGTGAATGATCCCCCTTCAAAAATCAAGCTCTCGCAGCTAATCCTCTTTCTAAAAATGATTTCCTTGTATTATTCTCCTACTTCTTAAAAGATCCCACATGCAGGCAGGATCAAAGCAAAATTCTTTTTCTTCTCAATCAACTCTTTCTTTTATTATTTGTTTGTCAATCTTACCAATTTTTATTCATCTTTATCAATTTTGTCGATTTTATTGATCCTTCTTTGATTTTGTTAATTTTCTTGTCAAAATCTTATTTTCAAAAATTACCCTTTTAGGTTAAGGGATAAACCTGATGCCTCTTTCCCATGAGGTATTCCTTTTTTTCCTTCTTCTTTTCCCATTCAGGATAAGGGATAATCCTGAGACCCCTCATAGGAGCACCAATGCTACCTGTGAGAATTCTTGCTCAAAATAAATTCCTTTAAATTTTTCCCCATTTTTATAAATTTTATTCAATTTCCCACTCAGGTTAAGGGATAAACCTGAATTCCTCCTCAAGTTAAGGGATAAACCTGAACCTCGTCCTACGAGGTCCTTCTTCCTTCAGGGTAAGGGATAGTCCTGAAGTCTTTTATCATCTTTTCAAGCATTATCGATTCTCCTTCAATTCTCACCAATTTGTGCCAGATTTTTACCAATTCTTTATTAATTCTTATTCTTTATCAACTTTTATCAATTTTATTGATTCTTTGTCATTCTTTATCAATCCTTTCAATCCTTTACCAACCTTTTGTTAATTTTGTCAAATTTGTCAATTTTTATTCATTTCCCTTTCAGGTTAAGGGATAAACCTGAATCATCTTCCATTTTCATCGATTTTCAAATTTTCCTTTTAAAGATTCGGGTTCCGACTCGGGTCTTCATTTTATCTTTTCGTTTTGAAGTTTCGAGTTCCGACTTGGGCTTCCCTTTGGTTCTGATTGAACCAATTGTTTCTTTTATCTTTTATCCTTTTAAAAGATTCGGGTTCCGACTCGAGTTTTCTTTTTATCTTTTCGTTTGAAGTTTCGAGTTCCGACTCGGGCTTCCCTTTGGTTCTGATTGAACCAATTGTTTTCTTTTATCTTTTATCCTTTTAAAAGATTCGGGTTCCGACTCGAGTCTTCTTTTTATCTTTTCGTTTGAAGTTTCGAGTTCCGACTCGGGCTTCCCTTTGGTTATGATTGAACCAATTGTTTTCTTTTATCCTTTAATAAGATTCGGGTTCCGACTCGAGCCTTTCCCTTTATCTTTTCTTTTGAAGTTTCGGGTTCCGACTCGGGCTCCCCTTTGGTTCTGATTGAACCATTTGTTTTCTTTTATCTTTTATCCTTTTAAAAGATTCGGGTTCCGACTCGAGCCTTTCCTTTTATCTTTTCTTTTGAGGTTTCGAGTTTCGACTCGGGCTTCCCTTTGGTTCTAATTGGACCAATCGTTTCCTTTTATCTTTTATCCTTTCCATTTTAAAGATTCGGGTTCCGACTCAAGTCTTCCCTTTCATCTTTCCTATTGAAGTTCCGAGTTCCGACTCGAACTTCCTTTTGAATCCAATCCTCGGATTGGAAATCCATCATTTCTTTTAGAAATCCGAGTTCTAGCTCGAGTTTTTCATCTATTAATTTCGTTTGAAGTTCCGAGTCCCGACTCGAACTTTCTTTTGAATCCAATCCTCGCATTGGAAATTCATCATCTCTTTTAGAAATCCGAGTTCTAGCTCGGGTTTTTCATCTATTAATTTCGTTTGAAGTTCCGAGTCTCGACTCAGACTTCCTTTTAATCCAATCCTCGCATTGGAAAACAATTGTTTCTTTAGAAATTTAAGTTTTCAAAACTCAATTTTCTCTTTTATCTTGAAAATCTGGGTTACAACTCGGGTTTTCCCTTTTATATATTCCATCTTCTTGAATATTCGAATTGAGTTTTATTCTCTTCTTTTCCCGTTCAGGATAAGGGATAATCCTGAAACCATTCATAGAAGCAGCGCAACCTTCTATAATGGTCCTTCCAAATCCAGCCTAACACTGGTCCTTCATCAGAATCCTTCACCAAATCCAATTCTCGTGTTGGTCCTTCGAAATTCCAGTTTTACACTGGTCCTTCCAAATTCCAATTCCATGAATTGGTCCTTCCGAAATTCCGATGTTTACATTGGTCCTTCAAAATTTTCAATTTTCACAAATTGGTCCTTCAAAATTCCAGTTTTACGCTGGTCTTTCAAAATCTCAATCAGTCCTTCCAAAATTCCAATGTTTACATTGGTCCTTCAAAATTCCAATTTTCATAAATTGGTCCTTCAAAATTTCCAATTTTCACAAATTGGTCCTTCCAAAATTCCAATGTTTACATTGGTCCTTCAAAATTCCAATTTTCACAAATTGGTCCTTCAAAATTTCCAATTTTCATAAATTGGTCCTTCCAAAATTCCAATGTTTACATTGGTCCTTCAAATTTCCAATTTTCACAAATTGGTCCTTCAAAATTTCCAATTTTCACAAATTGGTCCTTCCAAAATACCAATTTTCACAAATTGGTCCTTCAAAATTCCAATTTTCACAAATTGGTCCTTCAAAATTTCCAATTTTCACAAATTGGTCCTTCCAAAATTCCAATGTTTACATTGGTCCTTCAAAATTCCAATTTTCACGAATTGGTCCTTCAAAATGCCAGTTTCGTGCTGGTCCTTCAAAATTCCAATGTTTACATTGGTCCTTCCAAATTCCAATTTTCTCAAATTGGTCCTTCATCAAATTCCAATGTTTACATTGGTCCTTCCAAAATTCCAATTCTATGAATTGGTCCTTCAAATTCCAATTGGTCCTTCAATCAAATTCCAATGTTTTCATTGGTCCTTCCAAATTCCAATTCCATGAATTGGTCCTTCCAAAATTCCGATGTTTACATTGGTCCTTCAAAATTTCCAATTTTCACAGATTGGTCCTTCAAAATTCCAGTTTCACGCTGGTTCTTCGAATCCCAATTGGTCCTTCAATCAAATTCCAATGTTTTCATTGGTCCTTCCAAATTCCAATTCCATGAATTGGTCCTTCCAAAATTCCGATGTTTACATTGGTCCTTCAAAATTTCCAATTTTCACAAATTGGTCCTTCAAAATTCCAGTTTTACGTTGGTCCTCCAAAATCTCAATCAGTCCTTCCAAAATTCCGATGTTTACATTGGTCCTTCAAAATTTCCAATTTTCACAAATTGGTCCTTCAAAATTCCAGTTTCACGCTGGTCCTTCAAAATCTCAATCAGTCCTTCAAAAATTCTAATTTTTCACAAATTGGTCCTTCAAAATTCCAGTTTTACGCTGGTCCTCCAAAATCTCAATCAGTCCTTCAAAAATTCCGATGTGTATATTGATCCTTCAAAATTCCAGTTTAGCACTGGTCTTTACCAAAGTCTTTCTACCAAAATCCTTTACCAAAATCTTCCTTTACCAAAATCTTCCTTTATCAAAATCCTTCTCAAATTCCAGTTTAGCACTGGTCCTTTACCAAAGTCTTTTTACCAAAAATTCCTCTACCAAATTCTTTTACAAGATTCTTTACTTAAACCTCATTCTTTAAGTTGGTCTCGTAAAAACCCAGTTTTACTGATCGAGATTGCCAAAATGAAAGATGTTCAGCCAAAGGTCCTATCAAAATCTATATTGAGTGATTATTTCACAAAGGATTCTCGAAAACTTTGCCAATTTGCTAAAAATATGTCTTGATTCCAATATCTTACTGCACAAAAAGAATCACCTCAGATTACCTCTAATATTCTTTTCAAAAGGGTGAAGCTTTTTGCGAAAAGGAGTGAAAATTCAAATCTTCTCTCTGTTGGTCAACCAAGAGGATGCAAGAAAGATCCTTGGTATGATTAGCAAAAGAAATATTCAATGATGTTGAAAAGCTAGAAGCGAATCAATATTGATCATAGCTATGACGCATGTTTTAAGACGACTTTCTGGCAATCAGGCAGTGGAAATATCGTGAGCGTTAAAAAGAATCCACTCAATTCATATCTCCTTATTCATTTATTTAAGCTTCAATCAAATATCCGCAAAAGGGATCTCTCAATTGTCGTCAAGATGAAGGCGAATTAAGCGAGTAGACCCCCGGGGCCAAAGAAGATTTGAAACATCTCCAAGATGACGAAGTTTGTGACGGATCCTTCTAGGGAAAGTTCAGATCACCGTCGAGATGAGGGCAAGTGTGATGAACCCACCGACAAACCCTAAAAGATATTTGATTGATGCTGTCATTTAGAGATTTTTAACCAATGAGCCAATATAATCCCTGAGAAAAAGAAGGATCGAAGCATCTCCAAGATGACAGAGTTTGTAACGTACCCTTCCCCGAATAAAAAAGAAAAAGCCAGGGCATCTCCAAAATGAAGGATGATGCAATAAATTTCCCCTGAAACCCAGGAAAGCTCAATGTCCTCAAAAGAGTGCTAAAAGATCATTAGGGGAAAAGCCTCAGGATATATCAAACCACCAAAGTTGCCAGGAATCATCTTTTTTTATGCGAAATCCTTTCATCAATGTCTTCTCACTGCTTGCTTTTATGAAATTAAGAATATTTCTTCTCTATTCATGTCAAGGAAATGGATAGCTTCCTTGAAGAAACTCAACAGCTTTAAAATTTGAATCTAACTCTAAAAATCCAAGGAGTTAACCTCACTTTGGAGGAAATACTCTAGGTAAAAGAGGGAATATCTTTCGCACATACGTGCACGTTTTCAAGCATTTGAATCAATTACAATTTCATCTTATTGGCAAAATTTTTTAGTTATCCAAAAAGAGATAAATGCTCAATATCTACTTTGATACAACCTAGCATTCTTTATATTTCTCAAAGAGAGTTGCCTCATTCGGGTGAGGTATTTCTCCCAGTCCCATCTTGGTATTCCCCATAAAGGAATCCATGCTTTGTATATCCATTCAAATAAAGATTATACCTGAATCTCGTCCCACAAGGTATTTTTCAAAAAACGTCCCATCCAGGTTAAGGGCTAAGCCTGTGTCTTTTCAAAAATCCTTATCTTTGTCTCAACCTTGAAATTTCTTTAAAAATCTCTCCTTCTATTATTTCGGGATCTTTATCCCAAAGTCCCATCACGATTTCCTCGTTTTCTTTTGTCCAAATTATTTTCATTCTCGAGGATTTCGTTCTTTTCCCAAAACCCTTTCAGAATAAGGTACAAAACCTGGAAAAAAAATATATAAAGCTTTTTCAAAGCAAATTCTTCCATACCCAGTTCAGACTTTCTGACTAGGGCATTTTTTTTAGAAAATTTGGCGTGTCTTCTTTGCCGCTAAGCTCGGCCCGCGACCGGCTTAGCAGCAAAGAGGGGCATATGTGAACACCCCAAATTTTCTAAAAAATCCAAAAATGACCTTTTTTCCGCTGACCTCCGTCCTCTGAATAATCGGGTAAATTTTTAACCAAAAATTTCATTCATTCCTTGGATTCGTTAGAATTCGGACCCAAAGTCTTAGCTTTGACCCAACTTTGATCCAAATCGGATCCGATCCCCTCTTTGAGAAAAATTTCAAAAATAAAAACCCAAATTCTCAGAAAACTCTCTTTTGTAAATATTTTTGCAAAAAATACAAAAAAATCAGTTTTTAATCTTTATTTCTCGCAAACCTTAGGATTTTATTCTAAAAAAAAATACAAAAAATTGAAAAATAAAACAAAAACCAAAAAAAATGGAAAATTTCAAAGAAAAATGAATGAGTTTAAACTTTTTAAAGTCCATTTTTGCTAAAAAATCATTTTTAAACCATTTTTTTATGAAAATTTTGTTAAGGGAGCCTCTTTTCAGAAAAACCAAAAAAAGTTTACAAATGAACCCTAATCGCCCCCCCTCTCGTTGACGCTCGAAACCCTCATCGCCCGACCGCCTTCTCCCTCTCTCGGCTCATCCTTCACAGACCTTCTCCGGAACTTTCCATGGCCAGGTGCAATCTCTAACACCGAAACCCTTAACCGCAAGCAGCCATCTCCCGAACTCCTTCGCGAAGCTTCCACCGAACACTCCCCTGTGCGAGCTCTCTCTCCTCCGTCCATCTGCAACAAACCTCCATCTCTTCATCTTCAGCCTCTCATCCCCCAACCGAAACCTCCCTCTTCCCCTTTAAAGGAGACACACCGGGAACCCTAAATCCCATCCATCTTCACCCCGGCACCCCTCTTCCTCTCTGCATCCATTTTTTCAATCCGTCTTCACCCCATCATGCTTCACGTTCTTCTCTTCTTCCTTTCTTTCCTCTGTTTCCCTTTTCCCCTTTTTCTTCTCTCTTTTTCCTGTTCCTTCCCCCCAAAAAGCATAGAGGGATCGGCTGAGAAGGGAATCGGCTGTTGCTGAAAACCCTGCATCGATTTCATTACAGAAGCAAGAGGAAAGAATCCTCCTACACCCAAGCTCGTTCAGCCCTTGCAGTGACAAATTTGGAAGAGATATCACCCGATTTCACATTTAATCAGCAAAGGCCAACTCCTCTTCGGTTAAAACCTTGCCATCAGAGACCCGAAGGCCCCTACAGTAGAAGAGAGGAGCTCGATTCCTTCATCCGGACTTCTGCAGTATTTTAGTTTGTTCACGAATTCTTGCAGATTCATTTTTTTTCTTCTGTGGACCTTAGTTATAAGGAAATACGTGATTGATCCAACTTTGAGGTCCAGTGGTCTCAAGCCCTTGATTCCGAGGAGAGTCTGTTTAGAATAGTTATCGATCTCTGCAGTCACTTTGTGGCACCTGTTGGAGCCATTTCTTAGATATCTTCAGAGCTTCCAGGTGAGTTTCTTTCTTTAAGATTGCTTTAGTATTTGGATTCTTATGACCTATTCTTTTAGAATCAGTCTTTGTCCCCACACAGTTGCTTTAGTTCCTGCATCTTTTTCTTTTTTTGTTAGAAGTGATATCTTTTGTGGCCTACCTTATGAAAGTACAATGCTTAACTGTTGATATTTGAAAGGAATTGAAAACATTGAACTGGGACAGGGATGGGGTGTTGGCCATAGTGATCCTGTAAGAAACTTGGAATATCATGGAAAATATATAGTTGTTGTATTCTCTTTATAAGAATCCCACACTTTCTCTAATTTACATGGAGTCATTCCCTCCCAGCCATACCCAACCTGTCTGCTGCCACTTACCATTCTCCTCTGTAAATTATACTTACACCTACGTGGCTCACATATTTGACAGCCATCAAACTTTCAACCACCTGCTGTAGCCATCTCACTGCACTACAATTACACATTTCCTGTATTTTCTATTTACTATCTGTCTTGTTCACTGTTGCACAGGGTCACAACACCGTTCCCTGCATCCCCAGCTATGACTCCATCCCTGTGCATAACATTTCCACCTTCCCTTTACCTGCCACAGTCCTGTTTACATAAGCTGCATCATCAACCCATGCGCCAACCCCAGTCATGGGATACTCCATCTATCACTGCTACCCTCATAGTAACACTCATGTACATCATCCCATTTCATTACATTCCCTGAACACCATCAACGTTCATAGCCCTTTAGAAATAAATCTGATAATTGATTCTCCAACAGGGCACATTTTGCATTCACAGCCAGCTGTCATTGGGTATTATTACATCTGAGTTTTTGCAGTAGATTTTAACGTGTATTACATTTTTTTGCATCTGATTTTTTTTTTACATATGAGCTTTACTGCGTTACCTCTGAGTTTGGAAGTAGAGTTTGACTGCCATAACTGAACATTAAGTGGGTTAGTGCTAAGTATTGAATGTTAGTGCAGAATGTGTTTAGTTTTTGACAGTCAGTATGTGCGTTAGCAGTTATACGTGTTAGCATTAATGAATCTGTGTCAGTAGAGTGTGTTAGCATTGTATAAGGCGGTAAATCTGCGTAGTATATATTGTTAGTATTGTGTGTCAGTCTTTGTAAATGTGTGTGGTTAATAATTGTATTTTCAGCATGATGCTGATAGGGTGTAATATATATAGTGCAAGCAAAAACTGAATATTGAGCATTGGTAGCAAAAGTCGGTGTATTAGCAGTATGTTAGATAGTAAGTCTGTGTTATAGTATGTGTATTAGCATTTGTTAGCATGTTAACACAAAGTGTTGGTATTGTTAGTGTCAAGGCAATGTGTTAGAGTGTCTGCAGTTAGGCTAGCAGTAGGTGTGTGGCTAAGGCAATCAGTGGAAGTCATGATTAGCAGTGAATAGGTGTTAGCATTAGCAGTTAATAGTCTATATTGTTGAAAGTTAACAAAGGGTGCTGGTATTGTATTTGTTAGCAGTGTATACATTAGCAGTTAGTATACTATGTTAGTATGTTAACAGTTAGGGTGTGACTAGCAATAACTGAGGGTGTTAGGTAATGTGTTACTGTTACTGTTTTACATTTGAGTTTTACAACTAAGTTTAACTATTTCTTACATCTGAGTTTTACCACATCTTTGCTTATTCTTGAGTAGTGATTCTCATTGCCTCTACACCCTCATCTTTACTTCTCGGTTCACCTTCATCTTCAGTTAATGTGTCCCTGTATACATTTTAGATGGATGTCTTTATGCATTTCCTATTCAACATGAGCATAATACCCAGATTTTGCCTCATATGGGCAACCTTGTTTTGCACTAACTCTGATTTTTGCAGGAAGTGTATAAAGAGTGTTATTTCCCTTTTGAGATTAATGTACATTCCGATTAGATGATATAATAGCTAGATTATAATGATAATTTATATTCCTTGCATTAGAATAGAATGTATGAGCATGTATATCCTCTAGAATCACTTGTTTCATATCATTTTCCTCTTTTATTTCAAAAAAATTCATGAATGGGAACACGAATGGCACATGCACCATTTCGTAAGAGGTAAATTAATCCTAAGTTGATGATTTACATCAATGGCCATAGTCAGGATGTAAACAAAACTTAGGATTTTTATCTTTTACAAAATAACACTGGATCCACATTAGATCCCATTTTCAAAATTCATCATATTTTCCTAAAAATATTTTCTTCTTTTATTAGAATTTAGCTTAAAATTGACTCAAAATATATACCAATGGCCATAGTCAGGGTATATTGAGAGTTAATTTCATTTTAAATTCTATAAAAGCACCAAATGTATTTTATTCTTCTCTTGAATTTAAATATAGATTATTATATAATACATTCAATGACCATAGTCAAGGGTGTATTATATCTACAATCTTATTCTAATTCATTTAAAGAATGGAATAGCTTTTCAAAATCCAATTTCAAAATTTTAAAATTCATTCATCATTTAGGATAGAATTGCATCATATTTTAAAATTCTTTTTCATAAATCCAAGTGATTCTTTCCTTCATTTCTCAGATCAAATCCTATTCATAAATTCAAATTCAACTCTTCAATTTCAAGGTCCCATTTGACTTTGAAAACTTTAGAATCAACTTATATCCAAAATTCAAATTCTAAACTTCAAATTCAAGGTCCAAATTGACTTTGAAATTCATTTTATTCAAAACTCCAATCCGATCTCCAAGTTCAATTTAACTTTGAGATTCTTGATTCATCTTCTAAATTTCAAATCCAAGGTCTAATTTGACTTTGAAATTCATTTGCATATTCAAAGATTCAACTTCTAAAATTCATTTTTCAAGTTCAAATTAAACTTGAAAGTTCTTGATTCATCCTCTGAATTTAACTCCAAATCCATTTTAGGATCCAGGATTCAACAATCATATTGGATCTCAGACTTCAGATCCAATTCCTCTTTAGGATCCAAAGTCCAATTCCACTTTTGGATCTCAGACTTTAGATCCAATTCTCCTTTAGAATCCAGACTCCAATTTCACCTTGGATCTCAGAACACAGATCCAAATCCATGTTATGATCCAGGATCCAACTCTACATTGGATCTCAGACTTCAGATCCAGTTCCATTTTAGGATCCAGAATTCAATCACATATTGGATCTCAGACTTCAGATCCAAATCCATCTTAGGACCCAGAACCCAAATTTACATCGGATCTCAGATTTCAAATTTTAAATCCATTTTAAGATCCAATTCCATTCCCAATTCTAGATTTCGAATCCAATTCCATTTTCAGATCTCATCTGAACTTCCTAAATCCATTTCTATTCTTAAATACCATTTGATTATCTCAGATCCATTCCAAACTTAAAAATCCAAATTCAAATTCAAATTCCATCTCAAGTATTCATTTCCTTTTTCTAAATTCAAATTCAAACTCAAAGTCCATTTTTGAAACTTCATTTCCTTTCATTTCAAAGCTTCAAGTCATTCTTTCTCATTTATTCCTCCAAAACTCTGATTTACTTCAAAGACTTAGAACTTCTCTGATCTATCTCAAGTTCTAAGTTAAAATTCAATCATTTCTTCACTCTTTTACCAAGTTCATCTCAGAATAACTTGGAAATTTTCAAAACATCTTTCAAAAGGAGCCTACATTCTTGCATTGCACAAGCATGATTCTTTGTGCATTTTTTTTAGAGTTAGAATAAATTCTTAGATTATATTTAGGCAAAGCAAAAGGCATAGATACGATCCTTGGTTCGATTACCCCTGGTAAAGGCGCCAGGAACGGTCGAACCTCGTACCGACGAGCGGATCCCGTCTCCCATTTTCCCGCACATTTTTCAAAAACGGAGGCGAGTAATCTTTTAAATCTTTTCAAATTAAGGTCAAGTGAGACCATGCAAAATAGTTCCTCTCCTCTCTCTTTCTTTCTTTCTTTTATTCTTCTCCCTTCAAAAAGGAGGAAAATAGAGGTTAGAAAAGGGAAAGAGAAGGAAGAGAGAGAAACCAACAAGAGAATAGGAAAAATTTTGCGATGATCACACCTGACTATGGCCATTGATGTGGATCATCAACTTAGGATTAATTTACCTCTTACAAAATGGTGCACGTGCCATTCGTGTTTCACCAATGTGAGATTTTGAGAAATAAAGGCAAAAAGCATGAAAACAAGTAATTCATGGTATTTTACAATGCTCATTCATTCTAATCTAGAATAGGAAATGTAAATTCTCATTTTAAGATCTAACTATTACAATACATGAAATGAAATTTACAACTCCAAATAATGACCCTTTCCACATATTCCCTGCAAAACAACTGGGTTAATATAAAAAAATGGAAGAAAAAGTGCGCATATTATATAGATGTCAAGGGCAAAAATGCTCACATGTTAAGTTATTCAAGGTTCAAATTTGTGGGAGAGATGAAATTGATATGTATTTATATACATATGAACATGTATATATATATATATATATATATATATATATATATATCTACATACATATAAGTATATATATATACATAGGTGAAATGGTGAATGTGAGGGGACTATGTAGGTAAATGGTGGCAAATAGCTGGGAGTTGCGTGTGTGCTGGGAAAGTGATGACAGGTTACAATGATAAGTTTCTGCAAAATAGTGGCAGTGATCCTGCTGAAAAGAATGGAGATGGTGCTTTCAATGCTCAACAATAGTAATCTGACCTGCTGTCAGTCAAATGTGTAAGTTAGTAGTTTATCCTCAATGGTAGCAAATGGCTTTGCTGTAAATCACTCAATGAGTTTTGAACATGGGAATGCCAACAATGTTAATTGATTTTCATGACAACATACACCAATGATTCCAGCACAACATTTATCAAGGTGATCATTAAACAATATGACTATATTCAGATACTTTTCAAATTACATCCTTTATTAAAAAAAAAAATATACCAAGTTCTCAGTAGCATTATAAAGATTAAGCTAGAATTTATAATCAGATGGTGCATCTATTACAGTGGTGAAGGCAAACGGAAGAAGACAACAAATGGAACGTGGAAGATGCGGGAAAAGGGGCATACCTCTACTGGATTTGCAGCAAGTGCAATGGTGGGACAGCTAATGTGGCAGGTGGCTGATGTGAAATTGCAGCACATAAGCATGTGAAAGAGATGGTCCCAAAATCATGGGTGGGCTTTGATATATCCGAATGAGAGCATGGCTCAAAATCAAGGCTGCACATAGAGCCTGAAGCATCCCAAATGCATTAATTCACGTAAGCAAGAAAACTTTCAGGGCAGGGCAGGGCATACATCAGTGTTCTGAGTTGAACTTTCTCCATGAGTTTGATGAATATGATGTCAAGATGCCAATAAACCATGCAACATTTACTAGGAGAATAGAGTTCCAGTTCAAATCCAAATATAAGGAAGCAGGCAACAATCCAGTAAATATATTCTTCAGTCCAATTAGCAAGACTTGCTGCTAGGTCCATGCATGAATTCTCATCAATTGGCACATTCAAAGTGTCTCCAGCACTCCTCTCCAGCTGTCAAAAAAAAAATACTCCGATCCTGCAAGATTTTTTTTTGGCTTACGCCTTTACCATGCAGCATTTTGTGCAAAGAATCTTGAGTAGGCTGACTAGCAGCTGTCCCAAATGTTGTACAAATTTGGGCCTCTGCGACTCTATACTCCTCATTATATGAGGCAATGCTGTAGCCCGAGAGACCACTTCATGGGAAGGATCTCGCCCATATAGCTTCCCATCATGAACCAACAAAAGCCGAAGATGGGCTCGTGCCACCAAAACAGGCTGAGGCTTTTGGAATTGGACCACAAATCAAAGAACTTCTTCACTATGTGGATCATGTAATAAAACAAAAATGGTGTGAATAGGCTGAGTGCTTATGATCACCTACTGGTTATGGTGAAAGTGTAGCGACAGGGTGGCTGAAAGTAACACAGGGTGTGTTGAGAGTAGGTTATTGATATGGACCCACTGACAAGAGGGAAAACAGAGGATTTTGGTACAGAACTTGAGGTGGGTGATGATGTCAATACCAGAAGAAATTGAAGGGAATTCAAACCGGAAGAGCACAAACTAGATGCTCAATAGCCAACAAAAGTGAGGGCCAATCCAGTTACACACTTGCTGTGAGCATCCTATGCTAAAAATGCACGAGGCATCTGCCTCCATCCCCGTTGAGCCGATATACCTTCTATACTTTATTTACAGTTCAGATTCACCAGTCAATTCATGCCAGAGCAAAGATACAATAGAAAGAGCATATTCATAAACACATATCTTAAAAGAATTTGCATATTACAACTAAATCCAATATGTCCATCCATAGTAAAAAAAAAATAGTGAGATATAAAGTGCTGACCTGGAGTTTTATCGCTCTTTCCAGACGCATTTAGTATGACTTCAGTTAGGATGTTTTACCTTCTCACATTTCAAGAATATCCTTGTTGCATTATTTCCTTCCTTCTAGGGGAAAACTATTCCTCATCTCATTTGAATTGTAATTCCATGACATACCCACAGAGGGTAGCTTTTTATGAAAGTGATGCTTCTAACATTCTCAAAACCTGTGTGCATGACAAGCTGCTGGATATATGCCATTCTTTATGTCAGGGGCTTCATTGACATTTAAGCTATTGGCAAAGACCGAACTTCTGGAACTGGAGGATCTGTTCTTTTATAAAAAGAAAATGAAGGGAAAACAAGCGCAGGTCATATGCAAGAACACAAGCAGTTGCATGAGAATCAAGTGCAGAATGCATTTGTTTGAAGATCAGTTATTCCAGACTTTGGAACAGCCAAACTCCCTCAAACCTCTCATTGTTTCTTCTCCTTTCACCCTTCTGGCCCCATCACCTTTATCAACAAAATAGAAATAAGATAATAAAAAAAAAAGGCTTGGGACTGCGCCCCTTTCAAACACCTGAGATGTAGCACATTATCAAACCATGGTTTCATTAACGTGGATGCCATTACTAGCAATCGATATACCTGAGATATCTTCATCTGCAGATCCTACATGCTCAGAATGGCAATTTAGTATTGGCACAACAGAAGCGCAGATGCTAATATCGCGACATAGATGAGACGAAAAAGATAGCGATGCTAAACGAGCCAGAAACATAAATGATGCTGATTTAACTGGAATTGAAATATAGCAGGCATCCAACACATATAGACAGAATAAAAAAGGATCATAAAAGAAAAATCAATGGCGTCAGGATCTCTTTTTTTTTGGGGACATCGATGCCTTAGAATAGGATTTCAATGCAAGGCTGAAACTAAACAGCTTACAAATTTGATATTTAATTAAATGATAGGGTTGGTTTAAGTAAAGGTATGTAATCAAATGTTGGAAATCCTAATTCCGACAAATTCAGCATGTAATAGCCAATCAAACGTCAAGAACAACGATCAAAATGTAAACGGGAAATCCCAAATCCGCAAGAAAAAGAAAAAAAAATGAAAGAAAAGGTTGAGAATCATTAGGAAGATCAGATTGGGATGCGAATGCACTGCATCCGATTATTGAATCGGATGATCTGAACATAACAAGAGTGAAATCATAGAAAAAAAAAGAAAAAAAAGAAAAAAAAGAAAAAGAAAAATAGGAATGCAGAGGTGTTGGAACATGATTGTTCCATTGCTATTGCACAAAGATAAGTCGAGATTGCACAAGCAATTCGACACTATCGATGGTGCGTCCAGAGAAAGAAAAACCATAAAAAGAAAAAAAAATGAAGGAAAGAAGGAAAAAAAAGGTAGAGGAGAAAGATTTCTTACCAGATTCTTGCAGCGATGCTGAAGGAGGAAGGAGGAAGGAGGAAGGAGGAAGGTGATCGGAGGGCGAATGGTGGATCAGAGGGTGTTGAAGAAAGAGAAAAACAAACCTTCGTGAAAGATGGGTGCGGGGGTGAAGAACGATCTTGTGGAAGAGGAGTTGCAGTGGTGGATCGTGAAGGAGAAGAAGGTGGAGAGGCAAAAGATGGATCGTAGAGAGGAAGGAGAAGAAACTAGGGGTGCGGGGTGAAGAAGCGGAGGCTTAGGGTTTTCTCATTGTGCCCTTCTTAAGGAGGGGGACGAAGGTTCGGGAAGGGTAGAGTTCTTAAAGGATGAGCGTGAGATGGAGGCTAAGGAGGATCGGAGGGTGGAGGGTTTGGGCGAGAAGGGGAGATGGAGAAAAGGAAAGAGGGAAGATGGCTGAGGGTTTCGGTGGCTGAGGGAGTCGGCCAGAGAGAGAGAATCCGAAAAAGCTCCTCCCTCTAAAAAAAAACCTAACTCGACCTTTTGATTTTTGCAAAAAGGGAGCTTTTTCTAAATTTTTTCCAAAAAGAGGTTTTTCTAAAGAAGATTTTTTTTCAAAAACGGGTTTTCAAAAACCACTGCAACTTCCTTCATTTACTTTTGATTTTTTTGTTCTTTTCTCAATATTTTTATTTTTTTATATTTTTGGAATGAAAAACTGAAAAAACAAAGACTAAACCCTAATTTTTTTGTATTTTTCTAAAAAGAATATTTACAAAAGTATTTTCCTGAGAATTTCAGACCATTTCGGGGAAAATTTCTTCAGAAGAATGGGTTTGGACCTAGGTTTTGAGAAAATGTTCAAGTTTTGATACTCGAATCGAGAAATACAATGTGATGGATCCAAACGGATGTCGAATGGACTATCCGAGCTATTTAAAGGCTATTTTTGGTATTTTCTATAATTTTAATTTAAAATTTGAACAATGAGACTCGGATTTGGATCTGGACAATGGATCCAGATCCGAAATCAATTTAAACATATAAAATGAATTTAATTTCAGTAAAACTTGAGAAATGAACTGGAATTTATATTCAAAAGTGGCTTAATTTCTCAGAAAATGATATTAAAGGGCAAAAAGGGAATATTTAAAAGATTTTGAAAAATTTGGGGTGTTCACAGGGAGTCGCTCTTCCAGGTCCTCTCCTAGGACCGTAGTGATCATGCCTCCCTTCGACCATTTGATGCATTGGTGTAAAGTTGACGGGACAACATTGGCATTGTGAATCCAAGTGCGTCCAAGCAACAGATTGTACGTGGGCGGTACATTGACTACGTGGAAGAGCACAATATGCACTGAATAATTAATGAAGATTTCAAGAAATATTTTCCCCTTGGCTGTCTGCCCATGGTTATCAAAACCATAGATCGTGATCGGATCCGGGGTATATTCCTCTTCTTTTAAACCCAACGCCTTGGCTGTCATCTCTGGGCAGATATTGAGGCTGCTGCCCCCATCAATGATCACATGAGGAACTGTCATGCCCCTGGTTCGCACCACTATGTAGAGAGCATTATTATGAAAAGAATGAGGCTTCGGCAAATCCTCATCAGAGAAAGTGATTGGTGTATTCGTCATGGCCTGATTGACGATTTGAGCCATGTCTTGCGGAGTCGTGCTAGGCTTGACTTTGATCTTTCTGAGCAGATCTTCTAGCACTTGCTGGTGCTCTGAGGAAGCGAGGGTCAAATCTAGGATCAAAATGTTGGATAAAGCAGTAATTGGCTTCCGCACTAACCCTGAAGCCTCTTCTTTCTTTGAAGCTGCCTTGATAAAGTGCTTCGGGATCCTGGGAACTAGCTTGGCAGTTTCTGCCACTGCCTTTGTTGGTTTACTGGAAAATGCAGTGACATCTGCTCTCTTGGCAGAAGACTGTGCTTGGCGAAGGACTAGGACCTGATGTTGATCCTGAATGTCCTGTTTAGAACATGGTTGGATACTGCCTTGCAGAGAGAATGCCTGCTCTGTAATGACTGAAGTTGAATGTTTAGGAAATGGCTTGGACAAGATTTCTGGCTGCTGCTCATCCTCATCCTCAATCAGCATGTTTTTGTCAATACAATCTTGAATGATGTTTTTGAGGACAAAACAGTGTTCGGTGTCGTGTCCGACAGTTCGATGGAATTTGCAAAATTTATCAGTCCATTTACCCATAGCGACGGGAGGATCTGCCACCTTGGGAAGTTTGATCATTCCTTTCGACATCATATATTCTAAGATGTCTTCGCGGGACTGCTCTAAGGCTGAAAATTCTCGATCATAACTCCAACCTTCGTGCTTCGGCTTTTCTGGCTGGGGCACTGGTTGGACGGGTTGTGGCTTAACAAATTTCACTTTCTGGGCCGCAGAGTTTGTCCTTTCGAACTTGGGGTGCCCTGCATTTTTATTGCGATTTTTTTTGCTCTTCTTTCTGCCAGAACTACTGCTGTTGTCTGAAAAATCCGTGGAATAAGCAGCATGAGCCTTTTTCTTCTGCTCAGGGTTTCCTCGGACGAAAGGGTAACCCTCATATAGGCCATTATCTAGGACGGTCTCGAGCCACTCGGCTCTCTCAATCAGTTTGATGAATGATTTGGCGGGCGAAGTAGAAATGAGGTTCCTTAGAGGCTGGGCAAAATTATTCAGAATAATCTGCAGGGCATGCTCCTCTGGGATGAGAACTTTCATTCTGTTACAGGTGCTTCTCCACCTGTGGATAAATTCACTGGCTTTCTCATTCTCCATCTGTTTTAAATTGTACAGATGATTGAGGGATGGTGAGGCTTCGACATTAAACATGAAGCGCTCAATGAACAAGTTCACGACCTTATCGAACTCTCGTAGTTCGATAGGATTAATGTGGTTTGCATACCACCTGGCTGCTACCCCTTCTAAGCTGCGAGAAAAGCAGATGAATAACGCCCGATTGTCTTTCCTGAAACGTCCGCATTCGGCATAAAAGGTGGCCAAATGAGCCTTAGGGTTGCTAGTTCCGTCAAATTTAAGGAACTTGCGGGGGAGATTTTCCAGATTGTCATCCCCGTCCAGACTATGATAAAAATCTTCGCCAGAGTAGGTCTACTTGCCCTTGCTATGAGCCTGGATATCTTTAATAGCCCGATTCATTTCTTTCATTTGTTCTTGCATTGGATCACTAACCGGAATGGGCTTGTTGATTGATTCGGGCTCTGCAGCGGTCTTTACAAACTGCGGCGGAGGATTCTGATGATAAACAAACTGCTCTTCCTTTTCTGACTCCTCTTCTACTGACTCTGTTTCTTCAGAAGTGGTGTCGGGCTGTACTTTCTTTCTAACAATCCTGACTGGTTTCTTTACAGCCTTCTTCTTTGGCTTGCTTTTTGGAGCAACTTCTTTCTGACTGGCCTCCGCCTGTTCTGACATCATTTTGGTCATCATTCTTTTGAACAGATTATACATGGCAAGATCTATATCATCTGCTTGGTTCTGTCCCCTGACAGATTTAGGAGAATCCATCCCTTCGGCCTCACTGTCGCTGTGTTGAGGAACTGCTTTTTTTCCTGCCCTTGTTACAACCATTTTGCCAATGCCAGTGATTTCTTGTGAAGGTGAAAGGAATGGTTAGTGTTTGAAGGAAATTTTTGAAAATGCGATTTTTTGAGGAAAAGACATGAAAGAAGGAATTGATAGACATTTTAGATAAGTTATCCCATCACCAGGGATTGGGTCATCACAAATTTTTGCAATGATTGTGTCACCTTTTTGTGGCAACAAAATGCGCCTTATGACCTAGACGAGGTCGTCCATCATGACGAGAGATAATCAAAGAAAGAATATATATAAAATGGATCTCATCACTGGGGATGAATTCGTAACTACATGAAACAAAAATAAGATTTGGCCATAAAAAGCTTTTTATTAGAACAAAAGTTTGCATTTTTATTAATGACAAAATTTAAATACAAAGAGAAGGTGGGCAGACAGTTTTCCACCATTCTCGATACTCTGATGATACATTAGGACCGGGAAATATAGATAAAGGAATAAAGGAGTCCCAAGTGTATTTAGCGACGTGGTATGCTCCAGACCACTGATCCGACCGTAGATTGAACTCCGGCATGCGGCCTGTCAAAAAGCGAGTGTTGATACGAACCTGCCGCTGCGAAAACTGTCTAAGACACCTCTCTGGCTGATAGTCGACGCAAAAGAAAGGGTCGAGCAATTTGTAGCGCTTGTCACGAGCATAGGTGTATCGAGGAATGGTCTCTCTTCTGTTGAAGAAGTCCCAAACGATTTTCTCCTGGTGCAGACTCTCGATCAAGGCTTGATACTGAATGGCTGTCTTTGGCTGCTTACCGCTGATTCTGAAAGAACTGGCTTTTGACGGCACATGTCGCAGTAACCACGACTGTAAGGCATACGTGCATCCTTCTACTAAAATGGTTTCTCCGAGGGCGAAACGAGCTAAGCCTCTGTAGAGAAAGGCTAGAGTTGCCATGGAGACTGAAAGCTGACGGGTCTGCTTGCTTCCCCATCTTCGAAAAAGTTGAGCGACTCTGACATCGATGAAATTCTGACCATCCTGAAAGAACGCCAGTCCTATCGTGCATAGGACCATGGCATGCTGAATTCTTTCTTTCGCTGCACGAGATAAGGTATCGACTTCTTCATAAGCTCCATACTTGTTGTAGAGTTCGAACAGATCGATGAGCTGACTTCCGTTGATCTCTGTGAGAGGCCAGGATCTGCTCCCTGTAGCTCTGGCCAATGCTTCTCGAACATCTATCCCCTTGACGTTGATCAGGAACTGTTGTTCGACTGGATCATCTGGCTGACCAGCTGGCTCTGGTAATCCCATGATGTCACTGAGCTCATCCATTAGCAAAGTCATTTCTCCCCAGGGAAACCAAAACGTGCAGGTACGTGGATTTCATCGTTCTGCCATGGCTTGAATTAGACTGTCGTTGATGGTTCGCTTGCCCACTGCCGATGCCATCTCCAATCCACAATCATCCAAGTGGTCTGGGAACATACGCGAGAAGGCGGTGAACCAAGAATAGTACCACCGAGGGAAGAAGGTACGAGACTGGATGACCCGATGATCTGGGGTTCCATCCCTTATTTGATAAAAGACATGATCCCAGGGAAAGATAGCATCGGGAGATTCGGATGCCATCAGAATGATACTGAGGCAAGAGAGGGAAAGAGTCAGATGGAATGCAGGACCTACGGATAGATTTTTGATGAAAGAAGAGGACATACATAAATCTTGGAAATTTTTGGAAAGAACAAGGGACTTGAAAAAGACTTTCCAGGTTTTTTTAAGAAAAGTTTTGACATATAAAAGGGAATAGAATATAGGTAAAGGGAAGATATACACCTGGGGTTTTCAAAAATAGAAGGAAATTTTACATAGTACACCCAGGGTTTTGAAGAAGTTTTTGATATACACAGGAGCATATAAGAAGATATTATACACTTATAACTGCACAAACAAGGATGCGCACACAGCACTCCCTAAAGGCTGACTCTAAATGCAATATTTGAAATGGTTTATAGGACCTTAATTCTAACTCTATGGTTCAGATCATCTGATTCCAATCAAGGTATGTCGATATACTCAAGCCGAAGCTCGAAGTATGTGGCATAAAAGTAATTCTCCGGTTCTAAGGTAAGGGCTTCCCAACATCCTTGAGCACCTACCGATATACCTCAGACTATGGCCCTTAGGTACGTGGTAGGGGGGCGCGAACCCAAATAAGTGGTCCAGTTGTGAGGCTCTCTCCCGAGCTATGGTTCAGTGAGACAGCCTAACAACGTGAAGACCGGGACAATATAGGTAGGGATTTTTTTCAAAATATGATCAACATGCAAATAAAACTAGAAGGCTCTAATGCAAGTCCGAAAGAGATAGATTTAAATAAGAAGAAGCATACACTTGCATACATTGTTTTGCATTCAATCCCTCAAATTGAGGAGAGTTGTATTTAAGACCTAAGTCTAATGTGAACATGGATATAGTCTCCTCAATATGGTCCTACCAAACCGTACTTAGATCCTATATGCAATGATGTCAGCTTAGGACAGAGTCTAGGCTCCTAAGGTTTGCATGGAAATGAAGCTGACATAGAAGAATAAAGATTTAAAGAATATTAGAGCAAAGCAAAGGCATAATTCGACCAGACGGAGACGTGTCCCATCACGGTCGCCAAAACTGTGATCATCGCAAAATTTTTCCTCTCTTGTGGTTTCTCTCTCTTCCTTCTCTTTTCCTTTTCTAACCTCTTATTTTTCTCCTTTTTGAAGGGAGAAGAATAAAAGAAAGAAAAGAAAAAGAGAAGAGAAAAGAAAGAAAGAAAGAGAGAAGAGGAACTATTTTTGCGCGGTCTCACTTGACCTTAATTTGAAAATATTTAGCAAATAACTCGCCTCTGTTTTGAAAATATGCAGGAAAATGGAGAGACGGGATTCACTCGTCGGTACGAGGTTCGACCGTTCCTGGCGCCTTTACCAGGGGTAATCAAACCAAGGATCGAATCTATGCCTTTCGCTTTGCCTAAATATAATCTAAGAATTTATTCTAACTCTAAATGCACAAAGAATCATGCTTGTGCAATGCAAGAATGTATGCTCTTTTGGGAAAATATTTTGAAAATTTCCAAGTATTCTGCGATGAACTTGATGAAGAAATGATTAAATTTAACTTAGAGCTTGAGATAGATCAGAGAAGTTCTAAGTTTTTGAAGTAAATCAGGACTTGGAAGAATAAATGAGAGAGAATGACTTGAAGTTTTGAAATGAAAGGAAATGAAGTTTCAAAGTCAAAATCGACTTTGAATTTGAACCTGAATTTAGAAAAGGAAATGAATACTTGAGATGGAAATGAATTTAGATTTTTGAAGTTTTGAAATTTGGAATGGACTGAGAGAATCAAATGGTATTTAAGAATGGAAATGGATTTAAGAAATTCAGATTTGGATCCGAGAATGGAATTGAAATCTAGAATTGGAATTGGATTCCGGATCCTAAACAGAATGGGATCCGAGATTTAGAATCCAAGATGGACTTTGGGTTTTGGATCCTGAGATGGAGTGGATCTGAAATCTGAGATCCAAATGCAGAGTTGGACTTTGGATCCTAAGATGGATTTGGATCTGAAGTCTGAGATCCAAGGTGAAATTGATTCTGGATCCTATAAGAAAATTGGATCTGAAGTCTGAGATCCAAAAAGTGGAATTGGGTCCTGGATCCTAAAATGAAATTTGGATCTGAAGTCTGAGATCCAAAAGTGAAATTGGAGTTTGGATCCGAAAGAGGAATTGGATCTGAAGCCTGAAATCCAATATGAGATTGGTTCTGGATCCTATAAGAAAATTGGATCTGAAGTCTGAGATCCAAAAAGTGGAATTGGGTCCTGGATCCTAAAATGGATTTGGAGTCAAATTCAGAAGATGAATCAAGAACTTCCAAGTGTTAAATTGAACTTGAAAATTGAAATTTAGAATTTGAATATACGAACGAATTTCAAAGTCAAATTAGACCTTGATTTTTTTTTAGTTTGGAATTTAGAAGATGAGTCAAGAGTCTCAAAGTTAAAATTGAACTTTGAGTTAGAGTTTTGAATATAAAATAAATTTGGAATTTCAAAGTCAAATTGAACTTTTGAAATCTGATTTGAATTTGAAAAAATGACTTCGAAATCTCAAAGTTAAATTGAACTTTGAGATTGAAAATGAAATTGAATTTGAAAATGAAAGGATGAATTGGATTTTTATAAGAATTGGAGATAGATTGAGGAAGATATTTACATCACTTGGAGTTTTGAAAAAGAAATTTTTGAAAACATGATGCAGTTCTATCCTAAATGATGAATGAATTTAAAGGATTTGAAATTGGATTTTGAAAAGCTATTTCATTCTTTGGATGAATTAAAATAAGATTGAAGATATAATACATCCTTGACTATGGTCATTGGATGTATTATATAATAATCTATATTTAGATTCAAGTGAAGAATAAAATACATTTTGGTGCTTTTATAGAGTTTAAAATGAAATTAACTCTCAATATACCCTGACTATTGCCATTGGTATATATATTGAATTAATTCTAAGTTAGACTCTAATAAAAGAAGGAAATATTTGAAAATATGATGATTTTTGAAGAGGATCCAGTGTGGATCCAATGCTATTTTATAAAAGGTAAAAATCCTAAGTCTTGTTTACATCTCGACTATGGCCGTTGATGTAAATCATCAACTTAGGATTAGTTTACCTCTTATGAAATGGTGCACGTGCCATTCGTGTTGCCATTTGTGAAAATTTGAGAAATAAAGGCAAAATGCATGAAAACAAGTAATTCATGATATTTACAATGCTTATCCATTCTATCTAAAACGGGAAATGCAAATTCTCATTAATATCTAACTATTACAATACATGAAATTGAATTTGTAACTCCAAGTAATGATCTTTTCCACACATTTCCTGCAAAACACTTAGTTAGCCAAATATAAGATATAGAGGAAGATGTGATGCTATGTTTGAGCTAACATGATCATGTTAAATAAGAAGCATATGTGCTTAGTGAAATGCTCAAATATATATACATATACACATACACACATACATGTACATGGACGTATAAATACATATATATATGGATATATACATATATACCTATATATATATTGTAAATTATATACTCATGAAAGATATAGCATCTTAACAGAGAGATCAGAAAGAAGAGCTAAAAAGGAAAAGAAAGAAAAAAAAAAGTTTTTTTTTTCTTGATTGACTGGAAAATGGCAGATTGCTGCCATTCTGTGAACACCCCAAATTTTTCAAAATGTTGTAAATATCCCCTTTCTGCCCTTTGTCTCCATTTTCTGGGTAATTGAGTCAGTTTTAAATATAAATCCCCTTTTGTTTCTCAAAATTTGGTTGAAATTAAATTCATTTTCCATATCTGACTCAATTTCGGATCCGGATCCATTATCAAAATCCAAATCTGAGCTTCATTATCCAATTTTAAATTAAATTCTCAAAATTACCAAAATAATCTTTTGCAAAGCTCAGACACTTCGTCCGGTATCCGTTTGGATCCATCGAGTTGTATTTTTCGATTCGAGGTTTAAAAACTCGAACATTTCCTCAAAACCTGGGTCCAAAACCCCTTTTTCTGAAGAGATCTTCCCCAAGATGGCCCAAAATTCTTGAGAAAACATTTTTAAATATTTCTTAGAAAAATACAAAAATTTAGTGTTTTAAATCTTAGTTTTCTATTACAAAAATACAAAAAATGAAAAAAAAATACATAAAAAATTAGTTTTAATCCTTGTTTTCTTTAGGATTTTATTCTAAAAATACAAAAAATTGGAAAAATCATGCAAAAAAATCAAAGAAATTAGGAAAAACTACGTGGTTTTTGGAAAAAAAAAAAAAACTTTTCCGAAAAACTCACCTTTTAACCACCTTTTTAGGAAAACTTGAAAAGAAAAACCACCTTCTTGAAAAATCCCGAAAAGAGCCCCCCTTTTTGTCATAAATATTTTTAACCCAAAAGGGGCTCGGGGAAAAGTTTTTTTTTAGGGGTTTTGAGAACCCCTAGCGAGAAAGGGAAAGGGTCGGAGGTCCAGGGGCGACGTCTTTCTGCCCTCTTCCAGAAGTTTCTTCCCATCCCCCGCACTCCCCTCATTGCAAACTCCATAGCGATGGCCCCAGCACCGTCGATGGCCAACGGCCTCACAGGCCTTCCCCTCCAATCCCCTTCGTTCATCATCAACAACATCGCACGCCAACAGGTGCGTTCACCTTCATCTACCCTCCGATCATCACCTTCCAGGGATGACCGTCGATCCCTAACCTCCCCTCTCTCTCGATATTTCTTCCGTCCCTATATAAACAGAGCCAGGGGAGTGAAAAAAGGAGGAACCCATTGGCATCCGTTACAACCCATTTTCATTGGCCTTTCTGCTGGAGTGGTTCTTCTCATCCATCATCCTCGTATCAGTGATTAAGGTGTTCTCCACATCCCTTTTGATCAATCATCGCTCATTGAACTCAGGCGTCTCACGTTTGGCCTAAGAAGCATCTCTACCACCTGACGCTCTCAGAAGAAAAGCCCCAATCGGGCCCCTGTATTCAGTTCCGATCTCCCGATTGCTTACCTTTTGGGAGGATCAACACCAGGCATCTAACAAATCTCCATCCGGTGAGCCTCCATCGCCTCTCTTTTTTTTTCTTTTTTCTTTTTTTTTTTTCTTTCTTTTCTTTTCTTTCTTTCATTTCATTGCTCACTGAAAGGCAGACTGGTATCGCCGACCTGCCTATCGCAGACTCGTGGATACCCACTGCAACAACAAACATTGCCTCTGTTTAAATGCTCACTGCATTGTCAGGCTATATTGCATAACTTTATCTCTGGTTTTAACGCTTGGGTTATGTCTTCTTTTGATGCTTTTTCTGCTATATGGCATGAAATTTATTGTTCATTATATTTCCTCCATCATATAGCCACTTTAGCACCGATTGTCTCAAAATAAAAGATGGCCTCTGCAAGTAATACCCTATCTGACCCGGCGTCGGATCGTTTTTTTTTATCTGTTGTGACCCCTCCTTTGCTTTCATATTTTTGATAATGTTGTTATTCTCACTAAGGTTGTTGTTGCGATCTCTAGCAACAGGCATTAACGATTGCAGGTCGCACTAACGTTCAATACCATTACAGCTTGCCTTCTTTGTGAATTCCTGTAACTTTATTCATTACGTATGGTTTATTTTTATCATGTTTTGCCTCCCCTGTTTAGTGAATTTTGGGTTATTTATGCTTTCAGCTCTGCAGATTCAATGTAAAGTTCTTCTACGAGTAATAGATTCCCTTGCATCCGTATCTTTTCTTAAATTGTTTAGAACATTTTTTTTTACCATGAGAGATGCCTAAGTCATGTCTCGATTTCATAAGAATGTTTGGGTAAGAGCTGCTGTTGATGCTTGAAATGGAGTCTCCATTAAAGATATTCAAATGGATATTCTGTCAGAATTCCATGAAAGGGGTTAAGTAAATGCCTCTGTTCTATGGAGATATTTATTTTTCATGAAGATGTCTGAGTAAATGATCCTAATCAGGCTATTATAATGATAAAATCGAATACTCATGTTCGATGTTTTGAGTATCTCTTACATTGCCATTGATGCATATTCACTTTTCCCTTTTCTTTTCATTATATTATGCCCTGGGTATCATGGTATGCGTATTTCAAACTGATACATACAGTATTATCCATCTGTTTCTTTTAGTTTCACTTCCACTTTATTCTCTCTAGCATCAATATACCAATCCCGTGACTCCTATGGATGTCGACATTTTTTTTTTATCACCGTACTGGACCAGCCTCCCAAGATCGGATATGATATACTACAAAAGCTTTAGAAGTGACTGACGCATTCCCTTGATGATCTTATGGGATCTCTTGCTGTCTTGCGTCGACCTGTGGGGATTGGTTCGGCTGCCGATAGATCAATGATACCTCAACAGCCTCTGAACCAGGAAAGTATCAATTCTACTCAAGTAAGGGATGGACGAAAATGTCAAGAATGATGATTGTCCCCATTCGGCCGCGGCAATAGTCCAGCTTCAGATCCTACAGAAACAGTCCATTCGGTTCTTGGTTATAGCTCATAGCTTGCCTGCACCGCATTAAGACTTATTTATTAATATCATTGAAATTCATCTTGCTGATACTACTGCAAATTGATTTCTGATCGGGTGCATGTCTGTTCATGACAGGTTATCAGTGACTCACAAACAATATCAGCCTACAACAGGTTTGAAAATTTTCTTTCCAGTGTCCATTCTTCTCTTTGTTATTGACTTCCTGACCTAATTTCTGTTTAGAAATTGCCATAAGGCCATGGTGATTTTTTTTAAAAACTCAGTCATCTCACGAAACTGGATTTGTGTTCTTATAATCTGTGTAGACCATCTTGTAAAATTTCAGATCTGTATAGATTAGTGCTATGTTGGCTTAACTCTATGACATCTGTTGGGTATAATCAATTCACAAGTAGCCGAATGCTTCGATATAGAAATACAAAATTTCTCTTCAAATAATAGTTACATTAAAACCAAATCAAGAAATTCTGGGATGTGGATCAAATCCACGAGAGTCCCGCCGGAGAGTGACATTCTGAAATTGTCACCAATATTGACACTAAGTCATCAGGGTCTTCCTTCAGTCTATGATCACGTCACCGGCCCTGGGAAAGGCTGAGATATTTGCATCCAAAAAGGAGGGGAGAAAGGTCCTCATTTTGATGATTACATCGTCACAAAAACTTTGGTTGGATAGATTGTGAGACAGTAACTCCATTAAGTTACAGCATATAACCCGCCATTAGAGATACTCATGAGTATATCATATATTCGGGTATATTGATATCCGACGTCTTCTTACTGTGTGTATTTTCATTACATTGCACTAATAGCATCATGCCCGTCATTTTTCTTTTCTACCAGCACTCTTAGGCATCTCAACAACACCCCGTTGTTGCCCATTGCACAGTCCCCTGCATCTTACCCATAACATCCATATGTTCACACTTCCTGTAAAATACACTCAGCCTGCTGTAGATACTGTATATATCTCCAGTCATCTTCACAATTCGATTATTCTTAGCACAAGCATTTTCGCCATTTTACACCACAATCATCTCATCACTTGCTTTGCTGTAAATACCCTGTCACTAACCCCTCTTTGGCCACCTGTTGCAAACACATAAACAGTACCCGCATGCTCACCTTTAGCAACAATACTCAGTGCACAGGTTATCACGGCCTATATCTCTTTGCATTATTCAGTCCCATTTGGATCGCTATTTTGGCATCCTGCTGCAATATTGACTGAGCGCTTTTTTTTTTTTGGGAAAGGCTCTGGTTCATCAGCTCATAATCGGTGTTTGATTTGTTGTAAACTATATGAATTTTGATTTAGTTTCAGCCTACACCATTACATGCACCTCCTCATGTAGGTTTTCATTGGGCTCAAAGATTAACATGTGTATATTTCCAATGATAGTATAGGTAGGTAGGACCACATTTATTTTTCCCATCAACTTAGAATGCCATCCATGCATCTCAAATGTACACATTCCATCTTGTCCCTTAATCATATACATGTAGTTCAGCTTCTAGTATAACATTCCCCATCCGTATTGCTTATACTAACCTGGGACTTTGCAGGAATTAGATAGAAATCATTTTTCTTTCTTTAGGAGTTTGATCTCAATTCAATTCAATATTGTAATAGCTAAACATTAATGAAAATGTTATATTTTCAGCTCTTAGATAGAATGAATGAGCATTATAAATTGCCTATTTTCCATACATTTTTCCTTTATTTCTCAAAATCTCACATTGGTGAAACACGAATGGCACGTGCACCATTTTGTAAGAGGTAAATCAATCCTAAGTTAATGATCCACATCAATGGCCATAGTCAGGGTATGGACAAAACTTAGGATTTTTATCTTTTACGAAATAACACTGGACCCACACTGGATCCGTTTTCAAAATTCATCATATTTTCCTTAAATATTTTCTCCTTTTATTAGAATTTAACTTAAAATTGACTCAAAATATATACCAATGGCCATAGTCAGGGTATGTTGAGAGTTAATTTCATTTTAAATTCTATAAAAGCACCAAATGTGTTTTATTCGTCACCTGAATTTAAATATAGATTATTATATAATACATTCAATGACCATAGTCAGGGACGTATTATATCTTCAATCTTATTTTAATTCATTTCAAAAATAAGATAGTTTTTTCAAAAATCCAATTTCAAAATCTTCAAATTCATTCATCATTCAGGATAGATTTGCATCATATTTTCAAAATGTCTTTTTCAAAAACTCCAAGCAATGTAAATACCTTCCTCAATCTATCTTCAATTCTTCTCAAATCCAATTCATTCTTTCAATTTCCAAAATTCTATTTCATTTTCAAATCTCAAAAGTTCAATCTAACTTTGAGATTTCAAACTCATTTTATATTCAAATCAGATTTCAAAGTTCAATTTAACTTTGAAATTCCAAATTCATTTAAATTCAAAAATTCCAAATCAAATCCAAAGTTTAAATTAACTTTGAGATTCCTTCCATCTTCATTTCAAATTCCAAATTCAAAAATTCAAGGTCTAAATTGACTTTGAAATTCGTTTTGTATATTCAAATTCTAAATTTCAAGTTCAATTTTAAAAGTTCTTGATTCATCTTCTGAGTTTAAATCCACATCCATTTTAGGATCCAGGATTCAAATACTCATATTGGATCTCAGACTTCAGATCCAATTCCTCTTTAGGATCCAGACTCCAATTTCACTTTGGATCTAAGACTTCAAATCCAAAACCATCTTAGGATCCAGAATACAATCTCACCTTGGATCTCAGACTTCAGATCCAAATCCATCTTAGGATCCAGAGTCCAACTCTACACTGGATCTCAGACTTCAGATCCACAATCTATCTTAGGATCCAGAACCAAACTCTACATTGGATCTCAGACTTCCGATCCACAACCTATCTTAGGGTCCAGAACCCAACTCTACATTGGATCTCAGACTTCAGATCCACAATCTATCTTAGGATCCAGAACCCAACTCCACATTGGATCTCAGATTTCAGATCCATTCCATTTCAGGATCCAGAACCCAAAAATCCATCTTAGATTCTAAAACCTTGGATCCCATTCTTTTTAGGATTCAGAATCCAATTCCAATTCTAGATTTCAATTCCATTTTCGGATCTAATCCGGATTTCTTAAATCCATTTCCATTATTAAATACCATTTGATTTTCTCAGACCCATTCTAAGATTCAAAGCCAATATCACTTTAAAATTTCATCTTCTTCTCCTAAACCCATGATTAAATTCAAAGTCCATTTCTGACTTTGAAAATTCATTTCCTTTTCATTTCAAAGCTTTAGATCATTCTTTCTCCAAGTCAAGATTCATTCTTCCAAAACTCTGATTTACTTCAAAAACTTAGAACTTCTCTGATCTATCCCAAGTTCTAAGTTAGATTCAATCATTCCTTCACTTCCCTCCCAAGTTCATCTCAGAATACTTGGAAATTTCCAAATCAATTTTCAAAAGGAGCATACATTTTTGCATTTGCACAAGCATGATTATTTGTGCATTTAGAGTTAGAATAAATTCTTAGATTATATTTAGGCAAAGCAAAAGGTATAGATTCGATCCTTGGTTCGATTACCCCTGGTAAAGGCGCCAGGAACGGTCGAACCTCGTACCGACGAGCGAATCCCGCCTCTCCATTTTTCCCGCGAATTTTCAAAACGGAGGCGAGTAATTTTCTAAATGTTTTCAAATAAAGGTCAAGTGAAAACCGCGCAAAAGAGTTCATCTTCTCTCTCTTTCTCTTCTTTTCTCTTCTCTCTTTCTTTCTTTTATTCTTCTTCCTTCAAAAAGGAGGAGAATAGAGGTTAGAAAAGGGAAAAGAGAAGGAAGAGAGAGAAACCAATAAGAGAGGAAAAATTTTGCGATGATCACAGGTTTGGCGACCATGATGGGAATCGTCTTCGTCCGGTTGGATCTATACCTTTGCTTTGCTTTTATATGATCTAAGTCTTTATTCTAACATATGTCAGCTACATTTCCATGCAAACCTTAGGAGCCTAGACTCTGTCCTAAGCTGACATTATTTTCATATAGGATCTAAGTATGGTTTGGTAGGACCATATTGAGGAGATTATATCCATGTTCACATTAGACTTAGGTTTTAAATACAACTCTCCTCAATCTTAGGGATTGAATGCAAAAACAATGTATGCAAGTGTATGCTTCTTCTTATTTAAATCTATCTCTTTAGGACTTGCATTAGAGCCTTCTGATTTTATTGCATATTGATCATATTTTGAAAACATCCCTACCTATATTGTCCCAGTTTTCACGTTGCTGGGCTGTCTCACTGAACCATAGTTCGGGAGAGAGCCTCACAACTGGACCACTTATTTGGGTTCGCGCCCCCCTACCACGTACCTAAGGGCCATAGTCCGAGGTATATCGGTAGGTGCTTAAGGATGTTGGGAAGCCCTTACCTTAGAACCGGAGAGATATCTTATATGCCACGTACTTCGAGCTTCGACTTGAATATATCGGCGTACCTTGATTGAAATCAGATGATCTGAACCATAGAGTTAGGATTAAGGTCCTACAAGCTATTTCAAATATTGCATATAGAGTCAGCCTTTAGGGAGTGCTATGTGCGCAACCTTGTTTGTGCAGCCATGATTGTGTAATTTTTTATTGTATTCTTTTATATATATCAAACCTTTCCAAAACCCCGGGTATATATTATTTAAAATTTCCTCTTTTAAAACCCCAGGTGTATCTGTTTTTCTTCTTCTTTTCTTGATTTCTTTAAATTCTTTTCTGATCCTGCCTGCAATTTTTCCAACTTTTCAAAATTTACCATCCATTATTCTAAAATTTTTCTTCTACATATCTTCTAAATCTATTTTGTAACAAAAATCTCTTTCATCAAGAGATGTCCTTTTAATCATATTCAAAATTATTTATTTCTTCTCACGGGAAAATAATACGACTGTCGTGCCTCTCGTGCGGGCTCAATCCCTAGTAGTGGGATATCTCTTTGTCAATTTGATTTCTTCCTTTATCAAAGTTTCCTCCAAAATCTTTCTAAAAGGGTCCCATTTTGTCCTACCAGAGAGAGCATTCGGTCTTAACGGGTGGTTCAGACTAAGATCAGAGGCCGCACCAGTCAGAAGCAAGAATTGAGAAATGGACTCTCAGAGGTTTGCCAGAGAAGGAGGTCAGGACAGCCAGAATGAGATTGATCCTGCCATATATCGGTTGTTCAAAAAGATGATGGTTGAGATATTATCCGAGCAGGCTGAAGCCAGTTTTGGAAAAGCTCCCACCAAGGAAGAGACACCTGTTACTTTCCGAATGAGCAAGCACAACGATGGTAGTGCAGGAAGTTCTAAAACCAGCGGGGGCAGCTACAAAGGCGACCCGGGCAATCAAAACATCAATTTGGAGTCATCTAGAAACCAGAAGGGAAAGTTCAGCAGAAACCAAGATGAACCACTTCAATCCAATCCTCTGCAGAAGGAGAAGAATCAGGAAAAGCTAAAGCGTAAAGATTGGAGTAGCAACCGAAATTTCACTCCCTTGGATGAGCCGCTGGACAAAGTTCTTGAATACATGTTAACCAAGAGACTAGTCAGGCTCCCAAAAGCCACGAGTCCTTCCACTATCTTGGGAAAATACAAGAACCAATTCTGCAAATTCCATCGAACAACAGGACATGACACTGATCATTGCTTTGTTTTCAAAAATATTATTCAAGACTGCATTGATAGGAATCTTTTTGTTGAAGACGAAGAAGAAAAGTGCCCGATTCCCCTAACCAAGCATGCTCAGTCTAGCTCTCAGGAAAGGGACGGCTCTCGACAAAAATCAGGCAAGCCAAAGGAGACAAAGCATGTTGGTTGGAGTTATGATCGCCAGTTTTCTCCTTTAGGTCAGCCAGTTGAGGAGGTTCTCGAATACCTGCTCACGGAAGATATGATCAAGCTTCCCAGGGGAGTTGATCCTTCAGTCACCATGGGAAAATGGAAAGAGTGTTTTTGCAAATTTCATCAAGGGGGCACGATACAGAGCATTGCTTCGTCCTCAAAAACATCATACAGGATTTCATCGACAAAGAAATTTTGGTACCAGATAAAGGAGGGGAGCAACCTGCAGTTCCAATCTAGACTCTTCCGAATCACCCGAAGAATTGATAAAAACTAAAGTTTCCTGCTTTCATCTCTTTTTGTTAGTTATCTTGTAGGGGCAAGTCAGTTCAGCCTTCTACGGATCTTTTCCTTTTAAAGTTCTTGTAAATATTCAGTTTTTGTCAGCAAACCTTTACTTATCAATGAAATGTCAAGTTTTCTTTATATCTTTGATATTCAAATACTTTCTTCTTTTGTCATACTGGGGCATTTAAATTCTTGTTCTTTTCAGAATGCGAGACAATCCTGACATCATTCATGAGAGAAATGATATTACCTATGAGGGCTTTTCAAAAAATCATGAAATTTTGAAAATCTTTGTTATGACCAAAGAGTTCAAATGTTCTTTGACCCGACCTTTGTCAAAAATCAACCCTCGTGTTGATCATATCTTCAAAAAATAGGTTTTTGAACTATTGCATTGGCAATCAACCCTCGTGTTGATCATGTCTTCCAAAATAGATTCTTTTTGAGCCATTGCATTTAAGGATCAACCCTGGTGTTGATCTTATCTTCCAAAAATAGGTCTCGAATCTTGTGTTGATCATATTTTCCAAAAGTGATTTTTCAAAAACCGTCATGTTCAACGATCAACCCTTGCGCTGATCTTATCTTCCAAAATGAATTCTAAACCTTTATATTCAAAGATCAATCCTTGTGTTGGTCTTATCTTCCAAAATGGATTTCAAATCTTTATATTCAAAGATCAACCCTTGTGTTGGTTTTATCTTCTAAAATTGGTTTCAAAAGCATTTATTCAAAAAGATCAACCCTTGTGTTGATCTTATTATCAGTTTCAAACTATTACTTTCAGAAATCAGATCTACTATTGATATTCTTTTTTTTTTAAAACTAGATTTCAAACCATTGCCTTCAAAAATTGACCCTCATGATGATCTCTCATGTTGATTTGAAGGATCAGTCCTCACACTGATCGTTCATCTTACGGTGGATTTTCTTCCCAAAAATGATTTTTCACTTAAATAAACATTTTCCTTTAAAGATCCCACGTGCAGGCAGGATCAGACAAACTCTTTTTCAAAAATCTTCTCAATTTTTCAGTTAATCTTATTATCTTTATTAGTTGCATTCATTTCATCTTCAATTTAATCAATTTTTCGTCAAATTTTTTTTGTCAAGTTTTCATCAATTTCATTAAATTCTATCAATTTTTTTATTCTTAAAACCCTTTCAGGTTAAGGGATAAACCTGATGCCTCTTTCCCATGAGGTATTTTCTAAATTTTCTTTTTTTTTCACCCTTTCAGGTTAAGGGATAAACCTGACCCTCGTTGTCCGAGGTGTTTTACCCTTTCAGGTTAAGGGATAAACCTGACCCTCGTTGTGCGAGGTGCCCCTATTCAGGATAAGGGAAAATCCTGAAAATCCCTCGTAGGAGCCATAACGCTACCTACGAGGATTCTTTTGTAAATACAAGTTTTGTTAATCTTTTTTTTGATTTTCTAGATTTATATCAACTTGCCTTCGCTAAATTTTCTTAAATTCTATTCTTCTCCCACTCAGGATAAGGGATAATCCTGAAACCCCTCGTAGGAACAACAAATGCTACCTGCGAGAATTCTTTTGTAAATACAAGTTTCATCAAGCTTTATTGATTTTCCAAATTTATATCAATTTCTCTTCATTTAAATCTTATTCTTTTCCCTCTCAGGTTAAGGGATAAACCTGAATTATTTCTCATAAATTCCTCAATTCACATCAAATTCTATTCTATACTCCTTCAGGATAAAGGAAAACCCTGAAGCTATCATAAATAGATTCGAATCTTAGGCCATCTTGGGTCAAGGATCTCGAGTAAATCTCTCCTCTTCATTGTCGGAATCTAGTCATACATCTTGTCAATCCTTCTAAAATCCGACTCTTGGGTAGAAATTATCTCCTTCCTGTCTGAGTTCCGACTCAGGTTTCTGTTTTGTTTTTGTTTTCGTTTTTATTTTAAAGATCCGGGTTCCGACTCGGGTTTTCCCTTCTTTATATATCGTTTGAAGTCTCGAGTTCCGACTCGGACTTCCTATCGGATTCAACGCTCGTGATTGGAACCGATCGTACCCTTGAAGATTCGAGTTTTTCAAAACTCGGGTTCTTCCATTTTTATCATTATTTTGAAGATCCGGGTTCCGACTCGGGTTTTCCCTTTTTTATATCGTTTGAAGTTTCGAGTTCCGACTCGGACTTCCTATCGGATTCAACGCTCGTGTTGGAACCGATCGTACCCTTGAAGATTCGAGTTTTTCAAAACTCGGGTTCTTCCATTTTTATCATTATTTTGAAGATCCGGGCTCCGACTCGGGTTTTCCCTTTTTTATATCGTTTGAAGTTTCGAGTTCCGACTCGGACTTCCTATCGGATTCAACGCTCGTGTTGGAACCGATCGTACCCTTGAAGATTCGAGTTTTTCAAAACTCGGGTTCTTCCATTTTTATCATTTTTTTGAAGATCCGGGTTCCGACTCGGGTTTTCCCTTTTTTATATCGTTTAAAGTTTCGAGTTCCGACTCGGACTTCCTATCGGATTCAACGCTCGTGTTGGAACCGATCGTACCCTTGAAGATTCGAGTTTTTCAAAACTCGGGTTCTTCCATTTTTATCATTATTTTGAAGATCCGGGCTCCGACTCGGGTTTTCCCTTTTTTATATCGTTTGAAGTTTCGAGTTCCGACTCGGACTTCCTATCAGATTCAACGCTCGTGTTGGAACCGATCGTACCCTTGAAGATTCGAGTTTTTCAAAACTCGGGTTCTTCCATTTTTATCATTATTTTGAAGATCCGGGTTCCGACTCGGGTTTTCCCTTTTTTATATTGTTTGAAGTTTCGAGTTCCGACTCGGACTTCCTATCGGATTCAACGCTCGTGTTGGAACTGATCGTACCCTTGAAGATTCGAGTTTTTCAAAACTCGGGTTCTTCCATTTTTATCATTATTTTGAAGATCCGGGTTCCGACTCGGGTTTTCCCTTTTTTATATCGTTTGAAGTTTCGAGTTCCAACTCGGACTTCCTATCGGATTCAACGCTCGTGATTGGAACCGATCGTACCCTTGAAGATTCGAGTTTTTCAAAACTCGGGTTCTTCCACTTTTTATCATTATTTTTTTAAGATCCGCGTTCCGACTCGGGTTTTCCCTTCTTTATATATCGTTTGAAGTCTCGAGTTCTGACTCGGACTTCCTATCGGATTCAACGCTCGTGTTGGAACCGATCGTACCCTTGAAGATTCGAGTTTTCGAAACTCGGATTCCCCATCTTTATCATCGTTTTTAAAAGATCCGGGTTCCGACTCGGGTTTTTCCTTTTATATACCATTTGAAGTCTCAAGTTCCTACTTGAACTTTCTTTTGAATCCAATGCTCGTGTTGGACAAAATTGTTGGATTGAGAATTCGAGTTTTCAAACTCGATTCTCACTCATTTTCTTATATTTGAAAAACCGAGTTTCGACTTGGATTTTTCGCTTGTGTATATCCTTATTTTCTCAAAGTTCCTCCTTAAATTTCCCCTTCAGGATAAGGGATAATCCTGAAACACCGGCAATCATTCTCGCTCAATTCTCAAATATCTTCGAATGTCGGTCTCGTGTTTCAAATCCTCCTTTTGAAAAACCCAGTGCTCGTACTGGTGTGCATTTTCAAAAACTCAACGCTCGTACTGGGGCTTTCTTTTTGAAAATCCAGTGCTCGTGCTGGTGCATCTAGCGCTTGCGCTAGTGTTTGGCTGACTAATCAGTTAGCCCTCCAGGTTCAGTCTTTGTGCTAACCAAACATCATCATTTCAAGCTATAAATTCTCAATTTCAATCTTCGGGTTATCATTTCATCAAAAATCAATCTTTTCTTGCGAAGGACCCTCTTCAGGGAGAGTTCGAGGGAGCTCATTCCTTTCGCATGCAACCATCTTCCGTTCGCAAGAACCCTCTCCCAGGGAGAGTTTGAAGGGACTCGTTTTCTTCGCGAAGAGTTTGCAAAACAACAACCAACTTTACACAAGAGAACCCTTTTTCCAGGGAGAGCTTCGACGGAAGATCGTTTCTTTTGTGGCCCCTGTTTTTATCATCTTTGGCCAACCCCTTCACAGAGGACCCTCTCCTAGGGAGAGTGTGATGGACTCGTTCCTCTGTGATACTTTCAACTTTGTTTTTCGGCCACCTTTCCATAAGAGAAGCCTAGAGATAGGGAGTTTTGACGAAAACTTAATTTCTCTTCGAAAGTTCCGTTTTGCAAACACCTCCTCTTTCAGGGAAGAGAGGAGTATTTCCAACTTCCCATTCAGGTAAGGGCTTAAGCATGAGTCTCTCTTTTTGGGGAAAAAGAGAGGAGAATTTTGTCATGGATGTGTCGGCTCGATGTCAAGCGACCTTCGTCAAGGTTTTTTTAGAATACGTTGCCAATTTGCTATCAAAAGTCATTGTTGATCTCAAAATTTTTATCGCACAAAAGAATTATCTCAAGCTACCTTCAGTATCATTTTCAAAAGAGCAAGGCTCTTGCGAAATAAGAGCTAAATTCAAGCTTATTCTGTTGGTCAACCTAGAGGATGAAGAAAAATCTTCGATATGATCGGCAGAGGAAAATTCAATGATGATGAAAAGCCATGAGTGAGCTAATATTGATCATAGCTATGGCGCATGCTTAAAGAGTATTCTTTTGCAGTAAGACTGTGGAAATATCCTGAGCAGTAAAAAGAACCTACCCAATCCATATATCCTTAGTCATTCAGGTTAAGCTGCAATCAAATATCCGCAAAAGGGATCTCTCAATTGTCGTCAAGATGAAGGCGAATTAAGCGAGTGGATCCCCGGGGCCAAAGAAGATTTGAAACATCTCCAAGATGACGGAGTTCGCGACAGATCCTTCCAGGGAAAGTTCGGATCACCGTCGAGATGAAGGCGGATGCGATGGACCTACTGACAAACCCTAAAAGATATTTGATTTCTGCTATCATTTAGAGATTTCAACCCAAGGACCAATGTCATAATTCCTGAGAAAGAAAAAGAAGGATTGGAACATCTCCAAGATGAAGGAGTTTGTGACGTACCCTTCCTCGAAAAAGAGAGAAAAGTCAGGACATCTCCAAAATGAAGGAGGATGTAAAAGAACCCAGAAAAGATCCATGGTTCAAAAAGAGTGCAAACAGATCATCATGGGAAATGCCCAGGATATCAAACTGCCCAAAACTGTCAAGAATCATCTTTATCTATGTGAAATTCTTTATCAATGTCTTTTCACTTAATTGCTTTTATGAAGCTAAGAATGTTTCCTCTTCTTTTCATATTAGGGAAATTGATATCTTCCTTGAGGAAACTCAACAGCAACAAATTTGAATTTTAGATCTCAAAATCTACAGAGTTAGCCCAATTAAAGCTAATACTCTAGGTAGAAAGAGGTGATATCTTCACACATGAGCACAATTCAATCATTCTAAATCAACTACAATTTTTGGCATTTTATTGGCAATATTTTCTAATTATCCCAACATGAAGTGTGAACTTGAGATCGTTTTGACGTATCCTGACGTCATCCCTCCTTAGGACTGAAAAGTCCTTTCCTTCCGGCTGATCTGAGCGCTCTCAGATTCGCACACTTCCCTGTGCTCCCCACTGTCCCGCCATAGATAGTACCCGCTCAGGATAAGGGTTAAACCTGAACTTTTTGCAAAAGATCTGTTATTGTCAAAAGCTATTTTCAGTCTCAGCAATGAGGCACCCAAGAACAACCCCTTTTCAAGCTTGAGGGACCCCCATTTTTATCCTTTTGCAAAAACCCCTCTTGGACTTGTTGTGCAAAGTCTAGAGGCCCATCACAGTTTTCCTCGCTCCTCGAGGATTCTGTATCCATTCAGGCTAAGGATTAAACCTGTCACCTCGCTCCTCGAGGTGTAACCAAAAAACCTTCTGCGAGAGGTCGTCTGTTTTTAGAAAGCTGATTTTAGTCTCAGCAATGAGGCGCCCAAGATCATCCCTTTTCCAAGCTTTAGGGAATCCCTTGATTTTCTCTTCTCGCAAACATCTTTTGAATTTGTTCGTCCAAATTCCAAAGGCCCCCATCATGGTTTCTTCATCCGAGGATTCCGTATGGTCGTCTCTTTCAGGTTAAGGGTTAAACCGGAACCTCGCTCCACGAGGTACCTTCTGTTCAGGTTAGGGTTAAAACCTGAGTCCCATTCCGACAAGATATCCTTTCTAGTCCCATCACCGTTTCCTCGCTCCTCGAGGATTCTGCATCCATCCAGGAAAGGATCGTCCTTGAGTTTCATCTCATGAGGCATTTTCCTCAAAAATGTCCCATCGAGGTCTACCTATATTCCTCCCCCATCCAAATTATCTTGATCTATCTTCGTCCCATCCAGGTTAAGGGCTAAACCTGAGTCATTCCAAAGGTCTGATCTTATCTCACCCATGAAACTTGATCAAAATTCTTATCTCTCACCATCCCTGGAATTTTCACCCAAAGTCCCATCACGATTTCCTCATTTCTATCATTCAGTCGTATCATTGTCGAGGATTTCATCCCCTCAGGACCGTTCAGGATAAGGTCTTAAGCCTGAAAAGTCATGTTTTAAAAATAAATTCTTCCGATTGCTTACCTTTTGGGAGGATCAACACCAGGCATCTAACAAATCTCCATCCGGTGAGCCTCCATCGCCTCTCCTTTTTTTTCTTTTTTCTTTTTTTTTTTTCTTTCTTTTCTTTTCTTTCTTTCATTTCATTGCTCACTGAAAGGCAGACTGGTATCGCCGACCTGCCTATCGCAGACTCGTGGATACCCACTGCAACAACAAACATTGCCTCTGTTTAAATGCTCACTGCATTGTCAGGCTATATTGCATAACTTTATCTCTGGTTTTAACGCTTGGGTTATGTCTTCTTTTGATGCTTTTTCTGCTATATGGCATGAAATTTATTGTTCATTATATTTCCTCCATCATATAGCCACTTTAGCATCGATTGTCTCAAAATAAAAGATGGCCTCCGCAAGTAATACCCTATCTGACCCGGCGTCGGATCATTTTTTTTTATCTGTTGTGACCCCTCCTTTGCTTTCATATTTTTGATAATGTTGTTATTCTCACTAAGGTTGTTGTTGCGATCTCCAGCAACAGGCATTAACGATTGCAGGTCGCACTAACGTTCAATACCATTACGGCTAGCCTTCTTTGTGAATTCCTGTAACTTTATTCATTACGTATGGTTTATTTTTATCATGTTTTGCCTCCCCTGTTTAGTGAATTTTGGGTTATTTATGCTTTCAGCTCTGCAGATTCAATGTAAAGTTCTTCTACGAGTAATAGATTCCCTTGCATCCGTATCTTTTCTTAAATTGTTTAGAACATTTTTTTTTACCATGAGAGATGCCTAAGTCATGTCTCGATTTCATAAGAATGTTTGGGTAAGAGCTGCTGTTGATGCTTGAAATGGAGTCTCCATTAAAGATATTCAAATGGATATTCTGTCAGAATTCCATGAAAGGGGTTAAGTAAATGCCTCTGTTCTATGGAGATATTTATTTTTCATGAAGATGTCTGAGTAAATGATCCTAATCAGGCTATTATAATGATAAAATCGAATACTCATGTTCGATGTTTTGAGTATCTCTTACATTGCCATTGATGCATATTCACTTTTCCCTTTTCTTTTCATTATATTATGCCCTGGGTATCATGGTATGCGTATTTCAAACTGATACATACAGTATTATCCATCTGTTTCTTTTAGTTTCACTTCCACTTTATTCTCTCTAGCATCAATATACCAATCCCGTGACTCCTATGGATGTCGACATTTTTTTTTATCACCGTACTGGACCAGCCTCCCAAGATCGGATATGATATACTACAAAAGCTTTAGAAGTGACTGACGCATTCCCTTGATGGTCTTATGGGATCTCTTGCTGTCTTGCGTCGACCTGTGGGGATTGGTTCGGCTGCCGATAGATCAATGATACCTCAACAGCCTCTGAACCAGGAAAGTATCAATTCTGCTCAGGTAAGGGATGGACGAAAATGTCAAGAATGATGATTGTCCCCATTCAGCCGCGGCAATAGTCCAGCTTCAGATCCTACAGAAACAGTCCATTCGGTTCTTGGTTATAGCTCATAGCTTGCCTGCACCGCATTAAGACTTATTTATTAATATCATTGAAATTCATCTTGCTGATACTACTGCAAATTGATTTCTGATCGGGTGCATGTCTGTTCATGACAGGTTATCAGTGACTCACAAACAATATCAGCCTACAACGGGTTTGAAAATTTCCTTTCCAGTGTCCATTCTTCTCTTTGTTGTTGACTTCCTGACCTAATTTCTGTTTAGAAATTAACATAAGGCCATGGTGATTTTTTTTAAAAACTCAGTCATCTCACGAAACTGGATTTGTGTTCTTATAATCTGTGTAGACCATCTTGTAAAATTTCAGATCTGTATAGATTAGTGCTATGTTGGCTTAACTCTATGACATCTGTTGGGTATAATCAATTCACAAGTAGCCGAATGCTTCGATATAGAAATACAAAATTTCTCTTCAAATAATAGTTACATTAAAACCAAATCAAGAAATTCTGGGATGTGGATCAAATCCATGAGAGTCCCGCCGGAGAGTGACATTCTGAAATTGTCACCAATATTGACACTAAGTCATCAGGGTCTTCCTTTAGTCTATGATCACGTCACCGGCCCTGGGAAAGGCTGAGATATTTGCATCCAAAAAGGAGGGGAGAAAGGTCCTCATTTTGATGATTACATCGTCACAAAAACTTTGGTTGGATAGATTATGAGACAATAACTCCATTAAGTTACAGCATATAACCCGCCATTAGAGATACTCATGAGTATATCATATATTCGGGTATATTGATATCTGACGTCTTCTTACTGTGTGTATTTTCATTACATTGCAGTAATAGCATCATGCCCGTCATTTTTCTTTTCTACCAGCAGTCTTAGGCATCTCAACAACACCCCGTTGTTGCCCATTGCACAGTCCCCTGCATCTTACCCATAACATCCATATGTTCACACTTCCTGTAAAATACACTCAGCCTGCTGTAGATACTGTATATATCTCCAGTCATCTTCACAATTCGATTATTCTTAGCACAAGCATTTTCGCCATTTTACACCACAATCATCTCATCACTTGCTTTGCTGTAAATACCCTGTCACTAACCCCTCTTCGGCCACCTGTTGCAAACACATAAACAGTACCCGCATGCTCACCTTTAGCAACAATACTCAGTGCACAGGTTATCACGGCCTATATCTCTTTGCATTATTCAGTCCCATTTGGATCGCTATTTTGGCATCCTGCTGCAATATTGACTGAGCGCTTTTTTTTTTTTGGGAAAGGCTCTGGTTCATACGCTCATAATCGGTGTTTGATTTGTTGTAAACTATATGAATTTTGATTTAGTTTCAGCCTACACCATTACATGCACCTCCTCATGTAGGTTTTCATTGGGCTCAAAGATTAACATGTGTATATTTCCAATGATAGTATAGGTAGGTAGGACCACATTTATTTTTCCCATCAACTTAGAATGCCATCCATGCATCTCAAATGTACACATTCCATCTTGTCCCTTAATCATATACATGTAGTTCAGCTTCTAGTATAACATTCCCCATCCGTATTGCTTATACTAACCTGGGACTTTGCAGGAATTAGATAGAAATCATTTTTCTTTCTTTAGGAGTTTGATCTCAATTCAATTCAATATTGTAATAGCTAAACATTAATGAAAATGTTATATTTTCAGCTCTTAGATAGAATGAATGAGCATTATAAATTGCCTATTTTCCATACATTTTTCCTTTATTTCTCAAAATCTCACATTGGTGAAACACGAATGGCACATGCACCATTTTGTAAGAGGTAAATCAATCCTAAGTTGATGATCCACATCAATGGCCATAGTCAGGGTATGGACAAAACTTAGGATTTTTATCTTTTACGAAATAACACTGGACCCACACTGGATCCGTTTTCAAAATTCATCATATTTTCCTTAAATATTTTCTCCTTTTATTAGAATTTAACTTAAAATTGACTCAAAATATATACCAATGACCATAGTCAGGGTATGTTGAGAGTTAATTTCATTTTAAATTCTATAAAAGCACCAAATGTGTTTTATTCTTCACCTGAATTTAAATATAGATTATTATATAATACATTCAATGACCATAGTCAGGGACGTATTATATCTTCAATCTTATTTTAATTCATTTCAAGAATAAGATAGCTTTTTCAAAAATCCAATTTCAAAATCTTCAAATTCATTCATCATTCAGGACAGATTTGCATCATATTTTCAAAATGTCTTTTTCAAAAACTCCAAGTAATGTAAATACCTTCCTCAATCTATCTTCAATTCTTCTCAAATCCAATTCATTCTTTCAATTTCCAAAATTCTATTTCATTTTCAAATCTCAAAAGTTCAATCTAACTTTGAGATTTCAAACTCATTTTATATTCAAATCAGATTTCAAAGTTCAATTTAACTTTGAAATTCCAAATTCATTTATATTCAAAAATTCCAAATCAAATCCAAAGTTCAAATTAACTTTGAGATTCCTTCCATCTTCATTTCAAATTCCAAATTCAAAAATTCAAGGTCTAAATTGACTTTGAAATTCGTTTTGTATATTCAAATTCTAAATTTCAAGTTCAATTTTAAAAGTTCTTGATTCATCTTCTGAATTTAAATCCACATCCATTTTAGGATCCAGGATTCAAATACTCATATTGGATCTCAGACTTCAGATCCAATTCCTCTTTAGGATCCAGACTCCAATTTCACTTTGGATCTAAGACTTCAAATCCAAACCATCTTAGGATCCAGAATCCAATCTCACCTTGGATCTCAGACTTCAGATCCAAATCCATCTTAGGATCCAGAGTCCAACTTTACACTGGATCTCAGACTTCAGATCCACAATCTATCTTAGGATCCAGAACCAAACTCTACATTGGATCTCAGACTTCCGATCCACAACCTATCTTAGGGTCCAGAACCCAACTCTACATTGGATCTCAGACTTCAGATCCACAATCTATCTTAGGATCCAGAACCCAACTCCACATTGGATCTCAGATTTCAGATCCATTCCATTTCAGGATCCAGAACCCAAAAATCCATCTTAGATTCTAAAACCTTGGATCCCATTCTTTTTAGGATTCAGAATCCAATTCCAATTCTAGATTTCAATTCCATTTTCGGATCTAATCCGGATTTCTTAAATCCATTTCCATTATTAAATACCATTTGATTTTCTCAGACCCATTCTAAGATTCAAAGCCAATATCACTTTAAAATTTCATCTTCTTCTCCTAAACCCATGATTAAATTCAAAGTCCATTTCTGACTTTGAAAATTCATTTCCTTTTCATTTCAAAGCTTTAGATCATTCTTTCTCCAAGTCAAGATTCATTCTTCCAAAACTCTGATTTACTTCAAAAACTTAGAACTTCTCTGATCTATCCCAAGTTCTAAGTTAGATTCAATCATTCCTTCACTTCCCTCCCAAGTTCATCTCAGAATACTTGGAAATTTCCAAATCAATTTTCAAAAGGAGCATACATTTTTGCATTTGCACAAGCATGATTCTTTGTGCATTTAGAGTTAGAATAAATTCTTAGATTATATTTAGGCAAAGCAAAAGGTATAGATTCGATCCTTGGTTCGATTACCCCTGGTAAAGGCGCCAGGAACGGTCGAACCTCGTACCGACGAGCGAATCCCGTCTCTCCATTTTTCCCGCGAATTTTCAAAAGGGAGGCGAGTAATTTTCTAAATGTTTTCAAATAAAGGTCAAGTGAAAACCGCGCAAAAGAGTTCATCTTCTCTCTCTTTCTCTTTTTTTCTCTTCTCTCTTTCTTTCTTTTATTCTTCTTCCTTCAAAAAGGAGGAGAATAGAGGTTAGAAAAGGGAAAAGAGAAGGAAGAGAGAGAAACCAATAAGAGAGGAAAAATTTTGCGATGATCACACACTCCCGTAGGCGGTCATAGAAACACCTATGCCTTCACAGCTTCTTGTATCAATGACAGGTGCACGACCAGTGCCTGGACCATTTCCAGCTGCCTCATGGTTGATGATAACAGTGACAACAACTGTTGAGGCAAACTACCTCAACTTCATCTTCAACATCCTTCAGCTGAACGTGAGACTCTTCAGAATGTTTTGTTTTATCAAATAAGATCATCCAATCATCCTTTGCTGCTGTCACTTTGCTGTTCACCTAACATGGCTTAATTGAGGTGGATCCTTTGCTAATTAGCACGCTGTGAAGAAAGTTGCAGCAATAGTGGACAATATGATGAGATGGACAACAAAGTGCTGCAAAACTTCTTCTTCATTGAACCATTGTTTTCCATCTCATGCGTTAATAAATAAATAAAAATTTGAACCATTGTTCTCACAATATATATCGATCCCTTTATTTTGCTTTATCAGGCTAAAGAAACCAACCCAAAATATGTTACAGCCAATCAAAATTCATCAAAATTTCTGCTAGAATCATATTTGACGATCATTTTAGCAGACCCAACAACCATCATTGCAGACTGACTTCTTGTTACTAGGGTTTGAACATTGGTATAATGGATCAAATGCCTTAGACAATAATGTGAGCATATAAATGTAACGATACTACATGAGTGAATTGTGTGTGTGTATGTCCATCATGGGGTGTGAGAGATAAGAAGGATATTACTGTGAATCAAAACCTAGAAATATCACTAGGGTAAACAGAAAATGGAATATGTGCCAACAAGACAAAAGAGAACAGAAAAAAATACATGATAAAAAGGAGCTTAAAATAGGGAAAACACCGACCATGTTAAAAAATAGATTTGATGCTCAAGGCCTGGATCCTTAACCATGGAGATGGGAATGGTTCCTGATTTTAGAATCATGCTATTTTGGAAAGTAGTTAGGGACCGAAATACCTTTTAACTTTGCTTCACAGATGTCTTGAATTTCTCTTAGAGTCAGGCTACTTAAAATCATCATCATTGATGCCATCCTCATTGCCTATTCTGACCATCCTTACCATGCTTATCACAGGCTCCTCTTTGAAGGAGGTGGACCCCTCTTTCTTATGGTGAAACATGTTGGGAATCGGGGATATCATTTCCTGCTAACTAATTTCCATGATTTGCACAACAATTTCTCCTACTATTACTATTGCAATTTAACAAAGAAGATGTAAATGGACCTTCAAATAATGGAATCAACAGGTAAATCTGCAACTAGTGCAGCAGGGTAAATCATCTCTAAAAACAAAGAGATCGATTGATCTATGTGGCTCTGATTGTGAGATTGCAGAGGAGGATGAAGAGGAAGGCCGATTCGAAGAGCGAGTGAATGCAAAGTGGGGGGGGGGGGAACAAAACAGGTGTTTATCCGAGGATAAGACATGAATTCAGACCATAACGACATTCAGGAAAAAAGAAATCTGTATCGCGTTTAAGTGCTAACCTATAAGATAAACACAAGAAGGTGAGTTTATCCAATGATGAAATATAAATCCACATTGCAATGGTTTGTATACCGTGATAAACCCATATTATATCAAAAAAAAAAAGGGGGAAATATGATTACATGAATAGAGAGCATGATTGTGAATCAGAACAGAGCACCTTTTTTTTTTTAACATGAGGAAAACACATAAATCCAACCACACCAAGATAGACATTGCATCAAACATAGGAAAATCACCGTATCAAATCCTGTTTATTAGCCTATTGTGAATTGATTTTCACAGAGAGTTAACACATACCAGGGATCACTACCCAACAGTTGAGATTTCTGTAAGATAAATGACAATACCAAAGAAAAAAAAAAGGGGATAGCATCGATCAGACTGATGTAACAAAGAAAATGCAGATATACATCTGAGTCAACAAAAACCCTTAATAAGCCATACCCAAAATCATATCAGACACCGTAAAAAAAAAAATGGGACAACTGAAAAACAACATATCAATCATTTTTCATAGTAGGATTATGCATCCGATATTAATAGAACATTGAAATCACTAGAGGAAGTTAGCAAATCATGAATTGAAATGCAATAAGGCAACAAAGTATACGTAAAACAGAGAAGATAAATGTTGGAAAGAGGTTTTTTCCTTTGCTGTTGCATGAATGGCAGATTGGTTTGCTATAGGCAAATCAATGCTGCCATGATGCTTCAAATGGGGCAGAGGAAGAAGAACACAAAAACAAAAAAAAAAAGAAAGAAAGAGGGGGGAGTTTCTTACCTTGCTTGCAGAGGTTCAGGAAGGCTGAAGCGAGAGAAAACCACGACCCTACTGCAGAACTGAGCTTCTCTCTGTTCGTTTGTTGGGACTCCAAAAGAGGGGATTTCTGAGGAAGGCTGGCAAGCGAGCGTGGGAAAAAGGGGGGGGTCCGATCTAAAGTCTACTCTTCAAAAGAGGTTTGGGTGGTGATGGACGGTTGATCTGAAGCGATAAACGCTAGAGGTAGAGAGTATTGTGTGAGGGTGAATGAGATCGACAGCGACTAGGTGGATCCCTAGAAGAGGCATGAAGGCCTCTTCTTAAAGACCGATTAGAATCCTCGAGACGGTGGAGCGGTTAAGGATGAAAGGTGGAAAAGAGGGGCGTTGGCGATGAACGAAAGGAGGAGGCCATGGAGGATCGGAGGGCGATGGAGGTGTGCGATGGTGAAAGAGCATGCGAGGCCGTTGGAGATAGACGAAGGAAAGAGCAGGAGGTTCACCAGTGGGTGATAGAGGGTCGACAATGAAGGGAAGATCTTGTTTGCGATGGGCGATGGATGGTGGATGGACGCCATGGGAGCTTCGAGAAAAGGGGTTTCGCACAGAGAGAAGGGAGATGGGCCGAGAGAGGTTTTGCCAAAGAGGCGCCGCCCTTTTTTCTTTATGAAGTGTTTTCAAAAACCCTAAAAAAAAAGATTTACAACAGGGGCCCTTTCATTTTCGGGATTTTACAAAAAGGGGTTCCTTTACGAGTTTTTCTGAAAAAAAACTATTTTTTTCTTTTCTATGTATATATATATATATATATATATATATTTGTTCTTTTCTTCGTTTTCTACAGTTTTTTGATATTTTTGGAATAAAATCGCAAAATTTATGAAAAAAACAAGGATTTAAACTATTTTTTTTGTATTTTTGAGAAATATTTACAAAAGTGTTTTTCCGAGAATTTCAGGCCATTTTGGGGAAAATTCTTCATAAGAATGGGTTTGGACCCAAGTTTTGGTGAAAATGTTCGAGTTTTGAAACTCGAATCGAGAAATATAACGCAATGGATCCAAACGGATACCGGACGAACTGTTTGAGCTTTCCTAGAAGTTATTTTTGAAAATTTTGAGAATTTGATTTAAAATTGGATAATGAAGCTCTGATTTGATTTTAACAATGGATCCGGGTCCGAAATTGAGTCAAATATATAAAATGAATTTAATTTCAGCAAAATTTGAGAAATAAAATGGAATTTAGATTTAAAACTGACTCAATTACCCAGAAAGTGGGGTCAGGGGCAAGAAGGGGAATATTTACAACATTTTGAAAAATCTGGGGTGTTCACAGAAGCCCCTCTTTGCTACTAAGCCGGTTGAAAGCCGAGCTTAGTGGCAAAGAAACACTCCAAATTTTGAAAAATGCCCCAGTCAGCCGATCTGAGCTGGGTGTGAAAGAATTATAGCTTTTTAAGCTTAAAATCCTCATTCTGAATGGTCCTGGGGGGATGAAATCCTCGACAATTATACGACTGAATGATAGGAATGAGGAGCTCGTGATGGGACTTTTGGGCGAAGATCCCGAAGTGATGGGAGATAAGATTTTTTATTCAAGTCTTATGGGTGAGACAAGATCAACCTTTTGGAATGAGTCAAGTTTAGCCCTTAACCTGGATGGGACAAAGATATATCGAGATAATTTGGGATGGGGAAAGGAATATAAGTGAACCTCGATGGGACATTTCTGAAAGAAATGCTTCGTGGGATGAAACTCTAGCATGATCCCTTCCTGGATGGATATACAGAGCATGGATTCCTCGATGGGAAGAACCACGATGGGATTGGAGGAAAACACCTCGTTGAAACAAGACTCAGGTTTAACCCAAACCTGAAAAAGGAAAAATACCTCGAGGCACGAGGTTCAGGCTTAACCCTTATCCTGAAAGGGACGACCATACAGAATCCTCGAACGAAGAAGCCGTGATGGGACAACAAATGCATCGCCAAAGCGAGATTCAGGTTTAACCCTTGACCTGAGTGGGGGGGGGGGAATCGCACGAAGTTCTCAAATGAAGAAACCGTGGAAGGACTAGAAAGGATATCTAGTCAAAAATGAGACTCAGGTTTAACACTAACCTGAACGGAAAGATACCTCGTGGAACGAGGCTCAGGCTTAACCCTTAACCTGAAAAGGGCAACCATACGGAATCCTTGGATGAAGAAACCATGATGGGACCTTCAGAATTTGGACAAACAAATCCAGGAGGGGTTTTGCGAGAAGAGAAAAATAAGAGATTCCCTAAAGCTTGAAAAGCGGATGATCTGGGGCGTCTCATTGCTGAGACTAAATCAGCTTTCTAAAAACAGACGACCTCTCGCAGAAGGTTTTTGGGCTATACCTCGAGGAGCGAGGTAACAGGTTTAATCCTTAGCCTGAATGGATACAGGATCCTCGAAGAGCGGTAAAGCTGTGATGGGACCTCTAGACTTTGCACAACAAGTCCAAGAGGTGTTTTGCAAAAGGATGAAAAAAATGGGGGTCCCTAAAGCTTGAAAAGGGGTTGTTCTTGGGTGCCTCATTGCTGAGCCTGAAAATAGCTTTTGACAATAACAGATCTTTTGCAAAAAGTTCAGGATTAACCCTTATCCTGAGCGGGAACTGTCTATGGCGGGACAGTGGGGAGCACAGGGAAGTGTGCGGATCCGAGAGCGCTCAGATCAGACGGAAGGAAAGGACTTTTCAGTCCTAAGGAGGGATGACGTCAGGATACGTCAAAACGGACATCAAGTTCACACTTCATGTTGGGATAACTAGAAAATATTGCCAATAAGATGCCAAAATTGTAGTTGATTCAGAATGATTGAATCGTGTTCATGTGTGAAAATATCACCTCTTTCTACCTAGAGTATTAGCTCCAGTTGGGCTAACTCTGTAAAATTGAGAATCAAACTCAAACTTGTTGCTGTTGAGTTTCTTCAAGGAAGGTATCAATTTCCTTGATATGAACAAAGAGAAAATATTCTTCGTTTCATAAAAACGATTGAGTGAAAAGATATTGATAAAAGAATTTCACATAGAAAAAGATGATTCTTGGCAATTTCGGGCAGTTTGATATCCTGGGCATTTTCCATGATGATCTTTTTGCACTCTTTTGAACCACGGAGCTTTCTAGGTTCTTTTACATCCTCCTTCATTTTGGAGATGTCCTGACTTTTCTCTCTTTTTCAAGGAAGGGTACGTCACAAACTCCTTCATCTTGGAGATGCTCCGATCCTTCTTTTTCTTTCTCAGGAATTATGACATTGGTTCTTGGGTTGAAATCTCTAAATGATAGCAGAAATCAAATATCTTTTAGGGTTTGTCAGTAGGTTCATCGCATCCGCCTTCATCTCGACGGTGATCCGAACTTTCCCTGGAAGGATCCGTCACAAACTTCGTCATCTTGGAGATGTTTCAAATCTTCTTTGGCCCCGGGGGTCTACTCGCTTAATTCGCCTTCATCTTGACAACAATTGAGAGATCCCTTTTGCGGATATTTGATTGCAGCTTAGCTTGGATGACTGAGGAGATATGGATTGGGTAGGTTCTTTTTACTGCCCAGGATATTTCCACTGTCTTACTCCCAGAAGAATGATCTTTAGGAATGTGTCATAGCTATGATCAATATCAATTCATTTATGGCTTTTCAACATCATTGAATTTTTCCTTTGCTGGTCATATCGCAGATTTTTCTTCATCCTCTTGGTTGACCAACATAAAAAGCTTGAATTTAGCTCTCAATTCGCCAAAGTCTTGCTCTTTTTGAAGATGATACTAAAGGTAGTTTGAGGTAATTCTTTATACGATGAAAAATTTGAGATCAATAATGACTTGATAACAAATTGGCAAAATATTCTTAAAATCCTTGATGAAGGAGATCGCTTGATATCGAATCCACGCGCCTGTGACAAAATTCTCCTCTCTTTTTCCCCAAAAAGAGAGACTCAGGCTTAGCCCTTACCTGAATGGGAAGTTGGAAATACTCCTCTCTTCCCTGAAAGAGGAGGTGTTTGCAAAACAGAACTTTCGAAGAGAAATTAAGTTTTCGTCAAAACTCCCTATCTCTAGGCTTCTCTTATGGAAAGGCGGCCGAAAAATAAAGTTGAGAAAGTATCACAGAGGAACGAGTTCATCACACTCTCCCTAGAAGAGGGTCCTCTGTGAAGCGGTTGGCCAAAGATGAGAAAAATGGGGGCCACAAAAAGAAACGAGATTCCGTCGAAGCTCTCCCTAGAAAAAGGGTTCTTTTGTGTAAAGTTGGTTGTTGTTTTGCAAACTGTTCGCGAAGAAAACGAATCCCTTCAAACTCTCCCTGGAAAAGAGTTCTTGCGAACGAAAGATGGTTGCATGCGAAAGGAACGAGCTCCCTCGAACTCTCCCTGAAGAGGGTCCTTCGCAAGAGAAAAAGATTGATTCTTTGATAAAATGATGATCTGAAGGTCGAAATTGAGAATTTATAGCTTGAAATGATGATGTTTAGTTAGCACAAAGGCTGAACCTGGATGGCTAAGAGATTAGTCAGCCAAACACTAGCACGAGCGCTAGATATACCAGCACGAGCACTGGATTTCGAAAAAAATGCCCCAGTACGAGCGCTGGGTTTTGAAAAATGCACACCAGTACGAGCACTAGATTTTCGAAATGCACACCAGTACGAGCACTGGGTTTTCGAAATGCACACCAGTACGAGCACTGGGTTTTTCAAAAAAAGGATTTGAAAAAATGAGACCGACATTCGAAGATACTTAAGAATTAAGCGAGAATGATTGCCGGTTGTGATCATCGCAAATTTTTTCCTCTCTTGTGGTTTCTCTCTCTTCCTTCTCTTTTCCTTTTCTAACCTCTATTTTCCTCCTTTTTGAGGGGAGAAAAATAAAAGAAAGAAAAGAAAGAGAGAAGAGAAAAGAAGAGAAGAGGAACTCTTTTGCGCGGTCTCACTTGACCTTAATTTGAAAATATTTAGCAAATAACTCGCCTCCGTTTTTGAAAATATTGAGGGAAAAATGGAGAGACGGGATTCGCTCGTCGGTACGAGGTTCGATCGTTCCTGGCGCCTTTACCAGGGGTAATCGAACCAAGGATCGAATCTATGCCTTTTGCTTTGCCTAAATATAATCTAAGAAATTTATTCTAACTCTAAATGCACAAAGAATCATGCTTGTGCAATGCAAAGATGTATGCTCTTTTGAAAAGAATGTTTTGGAGATTTCCAAGTATTCTGAGATGATCTTGGTAAAAGGAGTGAGGAATTGATTAAATCTGACTTAGAACTTGAGATAGATCAGAGGAGTTCTAAGTTTTTGAAGTAAATCAGGATTGGAAGAATAAATGAGAAAGAATGACTTGAAGCTTTGAAATGAAAGGAAAATGAAGTTTCAAAGTCAAAAATGGACTTTGAATTTGAATTTAGGAAAGGAAATGAATACTTGAGATGGAATTGAATTTGGATCTTAAGTTTAGAATGGATCTAAGACAATCAAATGGTATTTAAGAATAGAAATGGATTTAGGGAGTTTTGGATGAGATCTGAAAATGGAATTGGATTTGAAATCTAGAATTGGGAATGGAGTTGGATCTAAAGATGGATTTAAAATCTGAAATCTAAGATCCGATATAAAATTGGGTTCTGGATCCTATGATGGATTTGGATCTGAAGTCTGAGATCCAAATGTAGAATTGGGTTCTGGATCCTAAGATGGATTTGGATCTGAAGTCTGAGATCCAATGTAGAATTGGATTCTGGATCCTAACATGGATTTGGATCTGAAGTCTGAGATCCAATGTAGAGTTGGATTCTGGATCCTAACATGGATTTGGATCTGTGTTCTGAGATCCAAAGTGAAATTGGAGTCTGGATCCTAAAGGAGAATTGGATCTGAAGCCTGAGATCCAAAAGTGGAATTGGACTCTGGATCCTAAAGAGGAATTGGATCTAAAGTCTGAGATCCAATATGAGTGTTGAATCCTGGATCCTAAAAAATGGATTTGGAGTTAAATTCAGAAGATGAATCAAGAACTTCCAAGTTTAATTTGAACTTGGAAAATGAATTTTAGAAATTGAATCTTTGAATATACAAATGAATTTCAAAGTCAAAATTAGACCTTGGATTTGAAACTTAGAAGATGAATCAAGAATCTCAAAGTTAAATTGAACTTGGAGATTGGATTGGACTTTTGAATGAATTTTGGAATGTCAAAGTCAAATTTGATTTTTGAAATCTGATTTGAATCTGAATATGAAATCTCAAAGTTAAATTGAACTTTGAGATTGAAAATAGAACTTTGAAAAAAATGAAAGGATGAATCGGATTTGATAAGGATTGAAGATAGATTGAGGAAGATATTTACATTTACTTGGAGTTTTTGAAAAATGAATTTTTGAAAGTATGATGTAATTCTATCCTAAATGATGAATGAATTTGAAGAATTTGAAATTGGATTTTGAAAAGTTATTTCATTCTTGAACTGAATTAAAATAAGATTGAAGATATAATACATCCCTGACTATGGTCATTGAATGTATTATATAATAATCTCTATTTAAATTCAGGTGAAGAATGAAATACATTTGGTGCTTTTATAGAATTTAAAATGAAATGAACTCTCAATATACCCTGACTATAGCCATTGGCATATATTTTGAGTCAATTTTAATTTAAATTCTAATAAAAGGAGAAAATATTTAAGGAAATATGATGAATTTTGAAAATGGATCCAGTGTTATTTCGTAAAAGATAAAAATCCTAAGTTTTGTCCACACCCTGACTATGGCCATTGATATGGATCATCAACTTAGGATTAATTTACCTCTTACAAAATGGTGCATGTGCCATTCGTGTTGCCATTTGTGAGAATTTGAAAAATAAAACAAAAGATGCATGAAAATAAGCAAGTTATGATATTTACAAGGCTCATTCGTCCTATCTAAAACCGGAAATGTAAATTCTCATTTAAGATCTAACTATTACAACACATAAAGTTGAATCCCAAGCTCCAAGTAATGAGATTTTCCACATATTCCCTGCAAACTACTTGATTAGTATGAACATAGAGAAGAATGACACATATCACATGGAGGTCAATGAAAAAATACTCTTATGCCAAGATATACATGACGAAAAAAATGGAGAATAACATACACGCCTATATACATATATGCATGCATGCTTATATATATACACACATATACATGAGCATATATATATATATATATATATATATATATATATATATATATATATATATATATATATATATATATATATATATATACATACATATATATATATATATACTCATATATGTATATATATGTATATATATATCACATGCACTCAATGTAGGTGGATGAGAATGAAGCTAATGAAGGGATTATTGTGCAAATGAAGGGATCGAGCAACTCATTAATTTGCTGTAAAAGAAAATTTGCAGCAGTTCTATGAACTCCTGTATAACCATCATGGTCATAGGTGAGGTTTTGAGGTGATTCACAGCAATAAGGGGGCTGTGGGTGTTGAAAGGGGTATAACATGGGCTGCTACAATGTTATGAATTCTAGGAGGGTGAGACACAACAGTGCATTGGCACTGCTGTGAGTATATGCAAAGACTACAACAGTGTCAAGCACTGTTGTAGGTATATGGATAGCCGAATGATAGATGGTAAAGGTATGGAGTGATGAAATGCTGGTTGTGAATAGGAAGAGGATGACATTCATGCTGCTGTAAGTGCTGCAATACTGTAAAGAATGTAAATGAGATGCTGGGAAATAGGGGTAGATGGTAAGTATTTAGGGAGGTGTTGAAACTGGAGGTAAATGTGTACAGAGTGTAGCAATTATGGCAACAACTAACAAAGAGCGTGCTGCTGGAAGTGAATGTGAACATGGAGTGGGGAACAATGTGATTTGCAGAAAAGATATTAGCAGCCAATGTTCTATATGATGATGGTGTGGAAATGATGGCTGGAGGGAGCTACCAAATAGCAAATGGGTATAACTGTTAGTATCCTAGCAGCATGGTGGGGATATACAATAAGGTTGGGATAGGCAGTAGGGTTGATACAATGCTATAGATATTTATGAAAGGGATGCAGGAACAAGTTTTGTAGTTTGTAAGCTGGAGGCGTAGGGTTTTTGATTGACTAGAAAATGGCAGACCACTAGCTATAACTTCTGCAGGCAACATAGAAATATCTGCACTCTTGTATCAGTGACAGATATAGAACCGGTACCCAGGCCATTCCCTACTGCCTTATTGCTGATGATAACAGCAACAGTATTTGTTGGAGTAACATCCTCCAACTGATCATAAGGCTTTTCAAAACACTTTGCTTTATCAAATGAGATCATGCAATCATTCTTTGTTGCAGTCACTTTCTGCTCATATCCTAATTGAGGTGGATCCTTTCCATAACTGAGCTATTGTAGTCAACTGGAGGAAGAACCAAAGCATCAAAACTCGCAAGTTGTGTATATGTTGTAGTGTGCTCTTCCAAAGCTAATAAACCACATCCCTCATTGTCATTTCCAGGAGAGTCCTGGGATGACTCCTTTTGATGTTTTCTACATACAGCCTGCATCCTCAGCTTCCCAGCTTCTTTTTTTTTTTTTTTAAGCTTATCACCTTGCAACATACTGCCATTCGCTCTATCCTCCTTAAGCAAATCAGCTCCAACGTTAGAACCCAAAAAGAACGTTTTATTGGGGCCTCTTGTAGCCATATCTGCCTTTGAACCAGTGACAGACAAGGCAATATCGACTTGGGCATTTGTGCAATTGATCCTGCTAATGTTTTGTTCCATTTGTGGCATCAGCACGATCATCTAAAATTACAGACGCATGTATCTTATTGTGATTACAGGTAATGTAAACAAATGAGAATTACTATAATGTAGGTAGGATGTTAAAGGAGATATAGGTGTTACAGTGATGTGTTGTGAAGTACAGGTGATTGATACATGTGGGAGTGTAGGGGGATGGAAGCGCAGCTAATGTGTAGGTGCAGCAGACACTCTGGAGCATCAACACAGGAAGCAATGGGAGAGTGTATGGGAGATAACATGGTGTTGGATATTAATTTACAGAGGCTACGTCAATGGTGTAAGATAAACAGAGGAAATTCCTGAAAATGCTTACAGGATGGAAAAATATGATAGGCTTAGATGAAAAAAAAAATGAAAAAAAAAATGAAAAATGTGTTACAGAATGTGAATCGACCTAAAACATAATTTGCATGATATGATGTAAAATTCTAAAATGTAAATGATGTGTGATGCTTAAAAGAAGTTAAATGTGATACAGGGGGGGGGGGGGTTATGAGAGTAAGTTACCTTGAAAGAGGGCCTTACGGTGATGGCTAGCTGTATCTTACCTACTTTGCAACAGAAGTCTTGAGGAGAAACTTGATAGAAGTTCAAGTCTTCCTTTCACTATCGATCATATGAAGCACATACCAGATTCGTACCTGTATTTTCTGAATTACTGGACCCTTACTGTGAGAAACTTCAAAAAATCTTGCCATTTGATGGTGGTCTCTATGATCAAACTGCTCTATGGATGTCTTTTGGGATCATTAAAACCCGTTTGCACTTCAAATCAACGGTGGGGTACCTTCAGAACTCATAGAGATAAGGGAGCGTTCCCTTATGAGATGCACCTGAATAGTTAGAGAGTGACGTCCTGTCCATTGGAAGCATTGCTTCTCTTCCTTTTCACGGCTAAGCCATCTTCCAGGAGAAAGAAGGAATTTCTTCAATCGGATGATCAACAGGTGGCCTCCAACGTCGAATGATTCAACCGAGTGCCTCAATTGCCTTCAGAGGATGCTTGTTCAACTGGCGTATGATTTCAAAACTTTGAAGAAGGATCGAAGTTGTAGTTCTATCGGAGAATGATCGACTTTCAGTTGCTTGGGGGAAAGCAAAAGGGAGAGGAAGAAGGAATGGAGAAGACAAAGAGAATGCAATGGTGAAAACCGATCAACCAGCGGGAGATGGGGTGAAGATGGATGGAAGTGGAGAGGTAGGAGACGGATCTTGAAGGAGAAGAGGGGTGCTGGGGTGATAACGGGTGACCTTTAGGGTTTCTTAAAGGTGGTTTATGTAGAGGGTGGAGGATCCTTCTGGAAAGGGGGAGCCTGCGGCTGATGGAGGCATGAAGGAGAATCCGGTGGTTGAAGATGAGGGGTTGAGGGAAGGAGTTGTTGAAGATGGAGGGTAGGCAAGAGAGAGGGGAAGTGCACGGGAGTGATCTGTTGTGGATTTTCCAAATTTCCAAAAGAAGGCCCCCTTTGAAAGAATTTTTTTGTAAAAATAGTGGTTTAAGAGAGGTTTTTGGCAAAAATTCAATTTTTCAAGTTTTAAAACCTTTTGCTTTCCCCAATTTTTTCGATTTTTGCATCATTTTCCATTTTTTGTAGTTTTGTAGTAGAAAACTAAGATTTTAAAAGAAAACTAAGTTTTAAACACTAATTTTTTGTATTTTTCTGAGAAATATTTACAAAAGTATTTTTCTGAGAATTTCTGACCGTTTCGGGGACATTTCTTCAGAAGAATGGGTTTTGACCCAGGTTTTCAGAAAATGTTCGAGTTTTGACACTCGAAACGAGAAATACAATGTGATGGATCCAAACGGATGTCGAATTGACTATTCGAGCTATTTAAAAACTATTTTTGGTATTTTCTATAATTTAAAATTTGAACAAGGAGACTCAGATTTGGATCTGGACAATGGATCCAGATCCGAAATCAATTTAAACATATAAAATGATTTTAATTTCGATAAAACTTGAGAAATGAACTGGAATTTAGATTTAAAATGACTTATTTACTCAAAAAATGAATTCAGGGGCAAAAGCGGAATATTTAAAAGATTTTGAAAAATTTGGGGTGTTCACACCGGTGTTTTAGGATTATCCCTTATCCTGAAGGGGAAGTTCAAGGAGAACTCCGCTCCACAAGTGAGCATTAAATTGGCAAGGAGATTCAAGTCAGAATTTTGAAAAAAATGAGGATGTACAAAAGCGAAAATCCAAGTCGGGACTCAGTTTTTCAAATATAAGAAAAGGGTGAGAACTGAGCTTGAAAAACTCGAATTCTCCACACGACAATTCATCCAATATGAGGATTGAATTCAAAAGGAAGTTCAAGTCGGAACTTGAGACTTCAAAAATAGGAATATACAAAAGGGAAAATCCGAGTCAGAACCCGGTTTTTAAATACAAGAAAGAAAGTGAGAATCGGGTTTGAAAACTCGAATTCTCAAAACAATGAATTGTCCAACACGAGCATTGGATTCAAAAGGAAGTTCAAGTCGGAACTTGAGACTTCAAAAATAGGAATATACAAAAGGGAAAATCCGAGTCGGAACCCGGTTTTTAAATACAAGAAAGAAAGTGAGAATCTGGTTTGAAAACTCGAATTCTCAAAACAATGAATTGTCCAACACGAGCATTGGATTCAAAAGGAAGTTCAAGTCGGAACTTGAGACTTCAAAATAGGAATATACAAAAGGGAAAATCCGAGTCGGAACACGGTTTTTAAATACAAGAAAGAAAGTGAGAATCGGGTTTGAAAACTCAAATTCTCAAAACAATGAATTGTCCAACACGAGCATTGGATTCAAAAGGAAGTTCAAGTTGGAATTTGAGACTTCAAAATAGGAATATACAAAAGGGAAAATCCGAGTCGGAACCCGGTTTTTAAATACAAGAAAGAAAGTGAGAATCGGGTTTGAAAACTCGAATTCTCAAAACAATGAATTGTCCAACACGAGCATTGGATTCAAAAGGAAGTTCAAGTCGGAACTTGAGACTTCAAACATCATATAAAAAGGAAAAACCCGAGTCGGAACCCGAATCTTTTAAAACAATAAAAAAAATGGAAGAACCCGAGTTTTGAAAAACTCGAATTTTCAAGGGCACGATCGGTTCCAATATGAGTGTTGAATCCGATAGGAAGGCCGAGTCGGAACTCGAAACTTCAAACGCCATATAAAAAGGAGAGACCCGAGTCGGAACCCGGATCTTTAAAAACAATGAAAAATAAAAAAATAAAAAAAACCTGAGTCGAAACTCAGATGGGAAGGAAATAATTCCTACCCAAGAGTTGGATCGACAGGATTGACAAAAGGCATGAATAGATTCCGATGATTATAAAGATTTACTCAGGATTCTCGACCCAAGATGGTTTGAACTTTGATGACTCCAGGATTTTCCCTTGTCCTGAAGAAGAATGAATAAAGATTGATATGAATTGAAGAATTTATGGGAAATAGTTCAGGTTTTTATCCCTTAACCTGAAAGGGATGTACCTCGAAGAACGAGGTTCAGGTTTATCCCTTAACCTGAAAGGGGAAAGAAAAAATGACAAATAGATTTTGAAGAACAAAGGATTGATAAAAAATTGATAAAGAATTTAATAAAAAATCAACATAATTGATAAAATTAAAAATTGACAGAAAATTGAGAAAGAAATTGATGAGGAAAGACTTCAGGATTATCTCTTATCCTGAAGGAAGAAGGAATAAACAAAGAATGGAGAAGAATTTAAGGAAATTCATTGAAGATTTATTTTGGAGAAGAATTCTCACGGGTTGCACTGGTGCTCCCATGAGGGATATCAAGATTATCCCTTATCCTGAATGAGAAGAAGAACAGAATTTAAGAAAAATAAATGAAGAGAAATTGATATAAATCTAGAAAATCATTAAAGGTCGACGAAACTTGTATTTGCAAAAGAATCCTCATAGGTAGCACTATCGCTCCTACGAGAGGTTTCAGGATTAACCCTTATCCTGAACGGGAATACCTCAGACAACGAGGGTCAGGTTTATCCCTTAACCTGAGGGGATAAGGAAGGAAAAAGAACACACCTCATGGGAAAGAGGCATTAGGTTTATCCCTTAACCTGAAAGGGTTGTAGAATAGAAAATCGATAAAATTTTAAAAATTTGATAAAAACTTGACAAAATGATAAAATGGATAACAAATCGATGAAAATTCAATTAAATCGGAAAATGAAATGGATGCAATTAAATAAAGATAAAAAGATTAACTGAAAAATTGACAAGTTTTTCAGAAAAAGGGTTCATCTAATCCTGCTTGCATATGACGAAGGAAGACAAGTATAGATCAACATAAAATGCCTCAGTATCAGGAAGAAAATGTGAGAATGTAATAGAAGATCATTGCTTTATTGAAAAAGACATTTTGAAGAGTACAGAAGGCTCAGAATGAACAATTTAAGTGAAAAATATCTTCGAATGTAAATCATTAATAGGATCTGGCAGTTCCACTCCATCTGCGTTGATCAGACGATAGGAATTACGAGGCAATGCTTCCTTAACCACATAAGGGCCTTCCCAATTGGGTGACCACTTGCCCTTCGGCCGATGTTTGAAATGAGTTGTTGATCTGAGTACGAGATCATTAACTCAAAACCTTCTCTCAATAACTGACTTGGCGTAATGCCGAGCTATCCTCTGACGATAAGCTTGAGCGTGCTCTGCTGCCTTGAGTCTTTTCTCGTCTAATAGATCAAGCTGTACCAATCTTTGCTGCTGATATTGATCAAGCGAAAGTTCAATGAGTGACGCAAACTTGAGTGCAGGCTTCTGAACATGTAGAGGTAACACCACCTCCGTCTCATAAACAAGCTCTGAAGGCATAGCATTGGTTGGGGTTCGAATGGTGGTTCGGTACGCCCAAAATGCGTCGTGCATCTTCTCGTGCCAATCACGGCCCGTCTCCATAGTTCTTTCCAGAATGCGGATCAAAATCTTGTTGGTGGCCTCTGCCTGGCCGTTCCCTTTGGGATAGTAAGGAGCTGAGAAGTGGTGATGAATCCCGAACTTCGAGCAGAAGGTCTTCATCTTCTCATTCTTGAAATGACTGTCATTGTCTAATACGATGTCATGTGGGACGCCGAAGCGGCAAAGAAGATTTTTATGAATAAATGAAACCACATGTCGGCCTTCTACTGTTCGCAGAGTTACAACTTCGACCCATTTGATGAAGTATTCTGTAGCTGCGAGGAAGTATTTGTGGCCATTAGATGCTGAAGGAGTGATGGGACCCACCACGTCGAAGGCCCACATCGAAAAGGGCCAAGGAGAGACCACATATTGCAAGTATGCGGCTGGCGCATGAATAGAAGGTGCGTGCATCTGACATTTGACGCACTTCCTCACAAATCGATGGCAATCTTGCTGCATGGTTTTCCAGTAATATCCTGCGCGGATAATCTGCTTGACGAGTGTTTGGTAGCCGACGTGGCCACCACAAATTCCCTCGTGTGCCTCTTGGACAACTTCCATGGCTTCATCCTTATCTAAGCATCTAGCATACTCAGAACTGAACCCACGACGGTAGAGAATATCGGCGAGGATGAAGTAACGCGCTGAATCGCGTGTTGCTCCTTTCTTGGCATTTCTGCTGGAAATTCACCGGTTTCAATAAAGCTTTTGATATCTTGGTACCAAGGCTTTTCTTTTTGAGTGACTTGACTCACTTGCTCAACTGGAATGTAGGCAGGTTGATCAAGTCTGTCGATCTCGAAGGAACGACAGGATTTACTGTTTTTAAAAGACAAGATAGAGCCTAAGCAGGCTAGGCCGTCGGCTATGTGATTGTATTCTCTCTTGACATGATTGAGCTAAAATTCTTCAAAGTTGCATATGAGAGCTAAGGCAATCTTTTGATAAGGGATCAACTTCGAATCCTTGACTTGCCATTCGGCATTAACTTGACCGACAACAAGTAATGAGTCGCCGAAGGCGTGTACTCTCTTGACATCAAAGCCTTGCAAAATCTTGAGGCCTTGTATTAGAGCTTCATACTCGGCCATGTTATGAGTACATTGGAAGTCGAGTTTGAGGGAATAAGGAAGCATCTCCTTTTTAGGAGTGATTAGCAAAATCCCAATCCCTACGCCGGATATGTTCCTAGCTCCATCAAAGAATAGAGTCCAAATTGGGGATTCCTGAACACTGCAGATGCGGTCATCAGGAAAATCATCTTCGGTTTTGATCTCTTCTGTCAATGGGAAATCTGCCAACTGATCTGCGATGGACTGACCCTTGACTGACTTCTGAGAAACATATTCCAAATCGTACTGCATCAGGAGGACTTGCCATTTTGCAATCCATCCAGTAAGGAAGGGCTTCTCAAGGATATACTTGAGAGGGTTAAGTCTCGACAGAATTTTGATTTCTGATGCCATTAGATAATGTCTCAGCTTCTGACACATCCACACTAAGGCTAGACATGTCTTTTCCATCTGAGAATATCTCTTCTCGTAATCGATGAAAGTCTTGCTGATGTAGTAGATGGCATGCTCTATCCGGCTGCCTTCCTCGTACTGTGCAAGAAATCCGCCACAAGCATTATGGTTGACGGAAACATATAAAAAGAGCGGCTTTCCAATTTCTGGTGGCTTCAGAACTGGCGGATTGAGAAGATACTGCTTGATGCGCTCAAATAAGAGCTGGCATTCTGGTCCCCATTCAAATTTCACTTCTTTTCTCAGCAAGTGATTGAAGGGCTCGCATCTCATGGCTAAATTGGAGATAAAGCGATGGATAGACTGAATGCGACCCTTAAGGCTTCGCAGCTCTTTAAGGATAGTGAGAGGCGGCATATCAATGATTGCCTTCGCCTTGGCAGGATCTACTTCTATGCCTTTCTTGCTGATCATGTAGCCGAGCAACTTGCCTGACTCTACTCCGAAGACGCATTTCTGTGGATTGAGTCTCAGTTTGTAGAGAATAAGTCTTTCAAAGACTTGGCCGAGGGCATCAAGATGATCCTCTCCTTCTTTGGACTTGACCAGGATGTCATCCACATAGGCATCCATGTTCTTCTGCATCTGGTCATGAAAGATAACTGCCATTGCTCTCGGATAGGTTGCCCTAGCATTCTTGAGCCCAAACGGCATGACTGTATAGCAAAAGGTACCCCAAGGCATGGTAAAGGAAGTTTTGGATTGGTCACGAGCGGCCAATTTGATCTGATTATAGCCTGAGTATCCATCCATAAAGGAGAACATGGCATGGCCTGCCGTGCTATCGATCAGAAGATCGATGTTGGGGAGTGGATAATCATCCTTTGGGGTGGCTTGGTTCAGATCTCTGAAATCAATACAAATTCGAACTTTGCCATTCTTTTTAGGAACTGCCACAATGTTTGCCAACCAGTCTGGATATTCAATGGTCCGGATGAATCCTGCTTTTAATAATTCTTCAAGTCCTTCTTTAACTTGCGGTGCCACTCGAGGATCCATTTGTCTGAGTTTCTGCTTGATTGGTTTGCAATCTAGCTTCAACACAAGGCGATGCTCGACTAACTTGGAGTCTAAGCCTGACATATCCTCATAAGTCCAAGCGAAGACTTCCTGATGCTGTTTGAGGAAGTAGATGGGCCTTTCCTTCTCATCTAAACTTAGACTGGAACCGATTTTGAGGATTCTTGGATCGTCTTCTGAACCGATGTTGATATCCTCCGTTGGATCTTGAACCAACGGCGATGGTTCATCCTGCTTCTGAATGCTGGCAAATCTTGAATTGTCGAGTCAAATTCTGCCAACTCTTTGATCTGCCCTGTCACTTTGCTGGCCTCTGCCCCTGCCTTTGTCTTGCAGGTTCTGGCCGGTTTATTTTGAAAAAAGTTGGTATTGATAACGAGCTTTTTGAACGATTTAGGAGCCATGATCCCGGCAATCCTGAAAGCGAAAAGAAGGCATTTGAGAAAAAGGTAAAATGTTCGAAAAATAGCCTTTTGTACAGAAACAGAGAATGACAACATAGACAAGGATATAAGCAGAGAATTTGTGTACACCAAGATGAACAGAGAAAACAAACTTTTCATTGATTAAGTAAACTTTGATATTTACAAGTGATTGTTTGAAGGAAAGAAAGAAACCGGGGCGGATCTTGCCCTTACAAGATGACAGAAAGAAAAGAAAAAGCAGAAAACACTGGCATTGTCTTCTTTACTAGGCTCCCTTGACGAAAGTGGTCTTTCTGCCGGATGACTGACCTGTGAAACCCAAGCCTGTACCGGTGACATGCTGATCGGGGACGATCGGCTCCAGGATGCCGTCTTCATTTCTGCCCAAACCCCTGAAGGGCCGATAACCGTACTTCATTAGAAGATCAAATCCTTTCCTTGTTTTTGAGAACTGAGGAAAAAGCGGATGATCGCGAAAGGAGGTGTAGTCGAGGCGCCCACCTAACTTGAAGAAGTGGGGTCCCTGCCACTGGGCTACCATCGTTACGCTTTCTGTCTGCTGAACTTCTTTCAATTTCAGCATATCCAGACTTTCACTCAGATCGATCTCGTCGACTTCCCCGATGCTTGGGATGTCGGCAGTGAAAGTAGGATGGGGGATCATGGGCTGTGGGAGTGTGATCATCGCAAAATTTTTCCTCTCTTGTGGTTTCTCGCACTTCCTTCTCTTTTCCTTTTCTAACCTCTATTTTCCTCCTTTTTGAAGGGAGAAGAATAAAAGAAAGAAAAGAGAAAGAGAAGAGAAAAGAAAGAAAGAAAGAGAGAAGAGGAACTATTTTGCACGGTCTCACTTGACCTTAATTTGAAAACATTTAGAAATTTAACTCGCATCCGTTTTTGAAAATATTGCGGGAAAATGGAGAGACAGGATTCGCTCGTCGGTACGAGGTTCGACCGTTCCTGGCGCCTTTACCAGGGGTAATCGAACCAAGGATCGAATCTATGCCTTTTGCTTTGCTTAAATATAATCTAAGAATTTATTCTAACTCTAAATGTACAAAGAATCATGCTTGTGCAATGCAAGAATGTATGCTCCTTTCAAAAGATGTTTTGGAAATTTCCAAGTATTCTGAGATGAACTTGGTAAAGGAGTGAAGAAATGATTTAATCTAACTTAGAACTTGAGATAGATCAGAGGAGTTCTAAGTTTTTGAAGTAAATCAGGATTTGGAAGAATAAATGAGAAAGAATGACTTTAAGCTTTGAAATGAAAGGAAATGAAGTTCAAAGTTAAAAATGGACTTTGAATTTGATTTTAGGAAAGGAAATGAATACTTGAGATGGAATTTGAATTTGGATTTCTGATGTTTTTGAAATTTAGAATGGATCTGAGAAATCAAATGGTATTTAAGAATAGAAATGGATTTAAGAGATTCAGATTAAATAAAATTGAAATCTAGAATTGGAATTGGATTTCGGATCCTAGGCAGAATGGGATCCGAGATTTAAAAATTAAGATGGACTTGGGTTCTGGATCCTAAAAGGGAGTGGATCTGAAGTCTGAGATCCAAATGTAGAATTGGGTTCTGGATCCTAAAATGGAGTGGATCTGAAGTCTGAGATCCAAATATAGAATTGGGTTCTGGATCCTAGAATGGATTTTGGATCTATAATCTAAGATCCAAGGTGAAGTTGGATTCTGGATCCTAACATAGAGTGGATCTGAAGTCTGAGATTCGATATGAATGTTGAATCCTGGATCCTAAAATGTATTTGGAGTTTTGTTAAATTCAGAGGATGAATCAAGGATTTCCAAGTTTGATTTGAACTTGGAAAATAAAATTTAGAATTTGAATCTTGAATATACGAATGAGTTTCAAGGTTGATTTAGACTATGAATTTGAAGTCTGAATTTGGAACTTTAGAAAATGAATCAAGAATCTTAAAGTTAAATTGAACTTTGAGATTGAAAATGAAATAGAATTTGAAAAATGAAAGGATGAATTGGATTTTATAAGAATTGAAGATGGATTGAGGAAGATATTTACATCACTTGGAGTTTTTAAAAAAAAGAATTTTGAAAATATGATGCAGTTCTATCCTAAATGATGAATGAATTTAAAGAATTTAAAACTTGGGGTTTTTGAAAAGGTATTCCATTCTTTAAATGAATTAAAATAAGATTGAAGATATAATACATCCCTGACTATGGTCATCGAATGTATTATATAATAATCTATATTTAGATTCAAGAGAAGAATAAAATACATTTGGTGCTTTTATAGAATTTAAAATAAAATTAATTCTCAATATACCCTGACTATGGCCATTGGTATATATTTTGAATTAATTTTAAGTTAAATTCTGATAAAAGAAGAAAATATTTAAGGAAAATATGATGAATTTTGAAAACGGATCCAGTGTGGATCCTATGTTATTTTGTAAAAGATAAAAATACAAAGTTTTGTCCACACCCTGACTATGGCCATTGATGTGGATCATCAACTTAGGATTAATTTACCTCTTAGGAAATGGTGCACGTGCCATTCGTGTTTCACCAATGTGAGATTTTGAGAAATAAAGGCAAAAAGCATGAAAACAAGTAATTCATGGTATTTTACAATGCTCATTCATTCTAATCTAGAATAGGAAATGTAAATTCTCATTTTAAGATCTAACTATTACAATACATGAAATGAAATTTACAACTCCAAATAATGACCCTTTCCACATATTCCCTGCAAAACAACTGGGTTAATATAAAAAAATGGAAGAAAAAGTGCGCATATTATATAGATGTCAAGGGCAAAAATGCTCACATGTTAAGGTATTTAAGGTTCAAATTTGTGGGAGAGATGAAATTGATATGTATTTATATACATATGAACATATATATATATATATATATATATATATCTACATACATATAAGTATATATATACATAGGTGAAATGGTGAATGTGAGGGGACTATGTAGGTAAATGGTGGCAAATAGCTGGGAGTTGCGTGTGTGCTGGGAAAGTGATGACAGGTTACAATGATAAGTTTCTGCAAAATAGTGGCAGTGATCCTGCTGAAAAGAATGGAGATGGTGCTTTCAATGCTCAACAATAGTAATCTGACCTGCTGTCAGTCAAATGTGTAAGTTAGCAGTTTATCCTCAATGGTAGCAAATGGCTTTGCTGTAAATCACTCAATGAGTTTTGAACATGGGAATGCCAGCAATGTTAATTGATTTTCATGACAACATACACCAATGATTCCAGCACAACATTTATCAAGGTGATCATTAAACAATATGACTATATTCAGATACTTTTCAAATTACATCCTTTATTAAAAAAAAAAATATACCAAGTTCTCAGTAGCATTATAAAGATTAAGCTAGAATTTATAATCAGATGGTGCATCTATTACAGTGGTGAAGGCAAACGGAAGAAGACAACAAATGGAACGTGGAAGATGCGGGAAAAGGGGCATACCTCTACTGGATTTGCAGCAAGTGCAATGGTGGGACAGCTAATGTGGCAGGTGGCTGATGTGAAATTGCAGCACATAAGCATGTGAAAGAGATGTTCCCAAAATCATGGGTGGGCTTTGATATATCCGAATGAGAGCATGGCTCAAAATCAAGGCTGCACATAGAGCCTGAAGCATCCCAAATGCATTAATTCACGTAAGCGAGAAAACTTTCAGGGCAGGGCAGGGCATACATCAGTGTTTTGAGTTGAACTTTCTCCATGAGTTTGATGAATATGATGTCAAGATGCCAATAAACCATGCAACATTTACTAAGAGAATAGAGTTCCAGTTCAAATCCAAATATAAGGAAGCAATCCAGTAAATATATTCTTCAGTCCAATTAGCAAGACTTGCTGCTAGGTCCATGCATGAATTCTCATCAATTGGCACATTCAAAGTGTCTCCAGCACTCCTCTCTAGCTGTCAAAAAAAAATACTCCGATCCTGCAAGATTTTTTTTTAGCTTACGCCTTTACCATGCAGCATTTTGTGCAAAGAATCTTGAGTAGGCTGACTAGCAGCTGTCCCAAATGTTGTACAAATTCGGGCCTCTGCGACTCTATACTCCTCATTATATGAGGCAATGCTGTAGCCCGAGAGACCACTTCATGGGAAGGATCTCGCCCATATAGCTTCCCATCATGAACCAACAAAAGCCGCAGATGGGCTCGTGCCACCAAAACAGGCTGAGGCTTTTGGAATTGGACCACAAATCAAAGAACTTCTTCATTATGTGGATCATGTAATAAAACAAAAATGGTGTGAATAGGCTGAGTGCTTATGATCACCTACTGGTTATGGTGAAAGTGTAGAGACAGGGTGGCTGAAAGTAAGCTGAAAGTAACACAGGGTGTGTTGAGAGTAGGTTATTGATATGGACCCACTGACAAGAGGGAAAATAGAGGATTTTGGTACAGAACTTGAGGTGGGTGATGATGTCAATACCAAAAGAAATTGAAGGGAATTCAAATCGGAAGAGCACAAACTAGCTGCTCAATAGCCAACAAAAGTGAGGGCCAATCCAGTTACACACTTGCTGTGAGCATCCTACGCTAAAAATGCACGAGGCATCTGCCTCCATCCCCGTTGAGCCGATATACCTTCTATACTTTATTTATAGTTCAGATTCACCAGTCAATTCATGCCGGAGCAAAGATACAATAGAAAGAGCATATTCATAAACACATATCTTAAAAGAATTTGCATATTACAACTAAATCCAATATGTCCATCCATAGTAAAAAAAAATTAGTGAGATATAAAGTGCTGACCTGAAGTTTTATCGCTCTTTCCAGACGCATTTAGTATGACTTCAGTTAGGATGTTTTACTTTCTCACATTTCAAGAATATCCTTGTTGCATTATTTCCTTCCTTCTGGGGGAAAACTATTCCTCATCTCATTTGAATTGTAATTCCATGACATACCCACAGAGGGTAGCTTTTTATGAAAGTGATGCTTCTAACATTCTCAAAACCTGTGTGCATGACAAGCTGCTGGATATATGCCATTCTTTATGTCAGGGGCTTCATTGACATTTAAGCTATTGGCAAAGACCGAACTTCTGGAACTGGAGGATCTGTTCTTTTATAAAAAGAAAATGAAGGGAAAACAAGCGCAGGTCATATGCAAGAACACAAGCAGTTGCATGAGAATCAAGTGCAGAATGCATTTGTTTGAAGATCAGTTATTCCAGACTTTGGAACAGACAAACTCCCTCAAACCTATCGTTGTTTCTTCTCCTTTCACCCTTCTGGCCCCATCACCTTTATCAACAAAATAGAAATAAGATAATAAAAAAAAAAAGGCTTGGGACTGCGCCCCTTTCAAACATATGAGATGTAGCACATTATCAAACCATGGTTTCATTAACGTGGATGCCATTACTAGCAATCAATATACCTGGGATATCTTCATCTGCAGATCCTACATGCTCAGAATGGCAATTTAGTATTGGCACAACAGAAGCGCAGATGCTAATATCGCGACATAGATGAGACGAAAAAGATAGCGATGCTAAACGAGCCAGAAACATAAATGATGCTGATTTAACTGGAATTGAAATATAGCAGGCATCCAACACATATAGACAAAATAAAAGAGGACCATAAAAGAAAAATCAATGGCGCCAGGATCTCTTTTTTTTTTTTGGGGGGGGGGGACATCGATGCCTCATAATAGGATTTCAATGCAGGGCTGAAACTAAACAGCTTACAGATTTGATATTTAATTAAATGATAGGGTTGGTTTAAGTAAAGGTATGTAATCAAATGTTGGAAATCCTAATTCCGACAAATTCAGCATGTAATAGCCAATCAAACGTCAAGAACAACGATCAAAATGTAAACGGGAAATCCCAAATCCACAAGAAAAAAAAAATGAAAGAAAAGGTTGAGAATCATTAGGAAGATCGGATTGGGATGCAAATGCACTGCATTCGATTATTGAATCGGATGATTTGAACATAACAAGAGTGAAATCATAGAAAAAAAGAAAAGAAAAAGAAAAATAGGAATGCAGAGGTGTTGGAACATGATTATTCCATTGCTATTGCACAAAGATAAGTCGAGATTGCACAAGCAATTCGACACTATCGATGGTGCGTCCAGAGAAATAAAAACCAGAAAAAGAAAAAGAAAAACGAAGGAAAGAAGGGAAAAAAAGGTAGAGGAGAAAGATTTCTTACCAGATTCTTGCAGCGGTGCTGAAGGAGGAAGGAGGAAGGTGATCGGAGGGCGAATGGTGGATCAGAGGGTGTTGAAGAAAGAGAAAAACAAACCTTCGTGAAAGAGGGGTGCGGGGGTGAAGAGCGATCTTGTGGAAGAGGAGTTGCAGTGGTGGATCGTGAAGGAGAAGAAGGTGGAGAGGCAAAAGATGGATCGTAGGGAGGAAGGAGAAGAAACTAGGGGTGCGGGTTGAAGAAGCGGGGGCTTAGGGTTTTCTCATTGTGCCCTTCTTAAGGAGGGGGACGAAGGTTCGGGAAGGGTAGAGTTCTTTAAGGATGAGCGTGAGATGGAGGCTAAGGAGGATCGGAGGGTGGAGGGTTTGGGCGAGAAGGGGAGATGGAGGGAAGGAAAGAGGGAAGATGGCTGAGGGTTTCGGTGGCTGAGGGAGTTGGCCAGAGAGAGCGAATCCGAAAAAGCTCCTCCCTCTAAAAAAAAACCTAACTCGACCTTTTGATTTTTGCAAAAAGGGGGCTTTTTCTAAATTTTATCCAAAAAGAGGTTTTTCTAAAGAAGATTTTTTTTCAAAAACGGGTTTTCAAAAACCACTGCAACTTCCTTCATTTACTTTTGATTTTTTTGTTCTTTTCTCAATATTTTTATTTTTTTATATTTTTGGAATGAAAAACTGAGAAAACAAAGACTAAACCCTAATTTTTTTGTATTTTTCTAAAAGGAATATTTACAAAAGTATTTTCCTGAGAATTTCAGACCATTTCGGGGAAAATTTCTTCAGAAGAATGGGTTTGGACCCAGGTTTTGAGAAAATGTTCGAGTTTTGATACTCGAATCGAGAAATACAATGTGATGGATCCAAACGGATGTCGAATGGACTATCCGAGCTATTTAAAGGCTATTTTTGGTATTTTCTATAATTTTAATTTAAAATTTGAACAATGAGACTCGAATTTGGATCTGGACAATGGATCCAGATCCGAAATCAATTTAAACATATAAAATGAATTTAATTTCAATAAAACTTGAGAAATGAACTGGAATTTATATTCAAAAGTGGCTTAATTTCTCAGAAAATGATATTAAGGGTAAAAAGGGAATATTTAAAAGATTTTGAAAAATTTGGGGTGTTCACAGGAAGTCGCTCTTCCGGGTCCTCTCCTAGGACCGTAGTGATCATGCCTCCCTTCGACCATTTGATGCATTGGTGTAAAGTTGACGGGACAGCATTGGCATTGTGAATCCAAGTGCGTCCAAGCAACAGATTGTACGTGGGCGGTACATTGACTACGTGGAAGAGCACAGTATGCACTGAATAATTAATGAAGATTTCAAGAAATATTTTCCCCTTGGCTGTCTGCGCATGGTTATCAAAACCGTAGATCGTGATCGGATCCGGGGTATATTCCTCTTCTTTTAAACCCAACGCCTTGGCTGTCATCTCTGGGCAGATATTGAGGTTGTTGCCCCCATCAATGAGCACATGAGGAACTGTCATGCCCCTGGTTCGCACCACTATGTAGAGAGCATTATTGTGAAAAGAATGAGGCTTCGGCAAATCCTCATCAGAGAAAGTGATTGGTGCATTCGTCATGGCCTGATTGACGATTTGAGCCATGTCTTGCGGAGTCGTGCTAGGCTTGACTTTGATCTTTCTGAGCAGATCTTCTAGCACTTGCTGGTGCTCTGAGGAAGCGAGGGTCAAATCTAGGATCGAAATGTTGGATAAAGCAGTAATTGGCTTCCGCACTAACCCTGAAGCCTCTTCTTTCTTTGAAGATGCCTTGATAAAGCGCTTCGGGATCCTGGGAACTAGCTTGGCAGTTTCTGCCGCTGCCTTTGTTGGTTTACTGGAAAATGTAGTGACATCTGCTCTCTTGGCAGAAGACTGTGCTTGGCGAAGGACTAGGACCTGATGTTGATCCTGAATGTCCTGTTTAGAAGATGGTTGGATACTGCCTTGCAGAGAGAATGCCTGCTCTGTAATGACTGAAGCTGAATGTTTAGGAAATGGCTTGGACAAGATTTCTGGCTGCTGCTCATCCTCATCCTCAATCAGCATGTTTTTGTCAATACAATCTTGAATGATATTTTTGAGGACAAAACAGTGTTCGGTGTCGTGTCCGACAGTTCGTTGGAATTTGCAGAATTTATCAGTCCATTTACCCATAGCGACGGAAGGATCTGCCACCTTGGGAAGTTTGATCATTCCTTTCGACATCATACATTCTAAGATGTCTTCGCGGGACTGCTCTAAGGCTGAAAATTCCCGATCATAACTCCAACCTTCGTGCTTCAGCTTTTCTGGCTGGGGCACTGGTTGGACGGGCTGTGGCTTAACGAATTTCCCTTTCTGGGCCGCAGAGTTTCTCCTTTCGACCTTGGGGTGCCCTGCATTTTTGTTGCGATTTTTTTTGCTCTTCTTTCTGCCAGAACTACTGCTGTTGTCTGAAAATCTGTGGAATAAGCAGCTTGAGCCTTTTTCTTCTGCTCAGGGTTTCCTCGGACGAAAGGGTAACCCTCATATAGGCCATTATCCAGGCCGGTCTCGAGCCACTCGGCTCTCTCAATTAGTTTGATGAATGATTTGGCAGGCGAAGTAGAAATGAGGTTCCTTAGAGGCTGGGCAAAATTATTCAGAATAATCTGCAGGGCGTGCTCCTCTGGGATGGGAACTTTCATTCTGTTATAGGTGCTTCTCCACCTGTAGATAAATTCACTGGCTTTCTCATTCTCCATATGTTTTAAATTGTACAGATGATTGAGGGTTGGTGAGGCTTGGACATTAAACATGAAGCGCTCAATGAACAAGTTCACGACCTTATCGAACTCTCGTAGTTCGATAGGATTAATGTGGTCTGCATACCACCTGGCTGCTACCCCTTCTAAGCTGCGAGGAAAGCAGATGAATAACGCCCGATTGTCTTTCCTGAAACGGCCACATTCGTCATAAAAGGTGGCCAAATGAGCCTTAGGGTTGCTAGTTCCGTCAAATTTAAGGAACTTGCGGGGGAGATTTTCCAGATTGTCATCCCCGTCCAGACCATGATAAAAATCTTCGCCAGAGTAGGTCTGCTTGCCCTTGCTATTAGCCTGGATATCTTTGATAGCCCGATTCATTTCTTTCATCTGTTCTTGCATTGGATCACTAACTGGAATGGGCTTGTTGATTGATTCGGGATCTGCAGCGGTCTTTACAAACTGCGGTGGAGGATTCTGATGATAAACAAACTGCTCTTCCTTTTCTGACTAATCTTCTACTGACTCTGTTTCTTCAGAAGTGGTGTCGGGATGTACTTTCTTTCTAATAATCCTGACTGGTTTCTTTACAGCCTTCTTCTTTGACTTGCTTTTTGGAGCAACTTCTTTCTGACTGGCCTCCGCCTGTTCTGACATCATTTTGGTCATCATTCTTTTGAACAAATTATACATGGCAGGATCTATATCATCTGCTTGGTTCTGTCCCCTGACCGATTTGGGAGAATCCATCCCTTCGGCCTCACTGTCGCTGTGTTGAGGAACTGCTTCTTTTTCTGCCCTTGTTACAATCATTTTGCCAATGCCAGTGATTTCCTGTGAAGGTGAAAGGAATGGTTAGGGTTTGAAGGAAATTTTTGAAAATGCGATTTTTTGAGGAAAAGACATGAAAGAAGGAATTGATAGACATTTTAGATAAGTTATCCCATCACCAGGGATTGGGTCATCACAAATTTTTGCAATGATTGTGTCACCTTTTTGTGGCAACAAAATGCGCCTTATGACCTAGGTGAGGTCGTGCATCATGACGAGAGATAATCAAAGAAAGAATATATATAAAATGGGTCTCATCACTGGGGATGAATTCGTAACTACATAAAACAAAAATAAGATTTGGCCATAAAAAGCTTTTTATCAGAACAAAAGTTTATATTTTTATTAATGACAAAATTTAAATATAAAGAGAAGGTGGGCAGACAGTTTGCCACCATTCTCGATACTCTGATGATACATTAGGACCGGGAAATATAGACAAAGGAATAAAGGAGTCCCAAGTGTATTTAGCGACGTGGTATGCTCCAGACCACTGATCCAACCGTAGATCGAACTCCGGCATGCAGCCTGTCAAAAAGCGAGTGTTGACACAAACCTGTCGCTGCAAAAACTGTCTGAGACACCTCTCTGGCTGATAGTCGACGCAGAAGAAAGGGCCGAGCAATTTGTAGCGCTTGTCACAAGCATAGGTGTATCGAGGAATGGTCTCTCTTCTGTCAAAGAAGTCCCAAACGATTTCCTCCTGGTGCAGACTCTCGATCAAGGCTCGATACTGAATGGCTGTCTTTGGCTACTTACCGCTGATTCTGAAAGAACTGGCTTTTGACGGCACATGTCGCAGGAACTACGACTGTAAGGCATACGTGCATCCTTCTACTAAAATGGTTTCTCCGAGGGTGAAACGAGCTAAGCCTCTGTAGAGAAAGGCTAGAGCTGCCATGGAGACTAAAAGCTGACGGGTCTGCTTGCTTCCCCATCTTCGAAAAAGTTAAGCAACTCTGACATCGATGAAATTCTGACCATCCTGAAAGAACGCCAGTCTTATCGTGCATAGGACCATGGCATGCTGAATTCTTTCTTTCGTTGCTCGAGATAAGGTATCGACTTCTTCATAGGCTCCATACTTGTTGTAGAGTTCGAACAGATCGATGAACTGACTTCCGTTGATCTCTGTGAGAGGCCAGGATCTGCTCCCTGTAGCTCTGGCCAATGCTTCTCGAACATCTATCCCCTTGACGTTGATCATGAACTGTTGTTCGACTGGATCATCTGGCTGACCAGCTGGCTCTGGTAATCCCATGATGTCACTGAGCTCATCCATTAGCAAAGTCATTTCTCCTCAGGGAAACCAAAACGTGCAGGTACGTGGATTCCATCGTTCTGCCATGGCTTGAATTAGACTGTCGTTGATGGTTCACTTGACCACTGCCGATGCCATCTCCAATCCACAATCATCCAAGTGGTCTGGGAACATACGCGAGAAGGCGGTGAACCAAGAATAGTACCACCGAGTGAAGAAGGTACGAGACTGGATGACCCGATGATCTGGGGTTCCATCCCTTATTTGATAAAAGACATGATCCCAGGGAAAGATAGCATCGGGAGATTCGGATGCCATCAGAATGATACTGAGGCAAGAGAGGGAAAGAGTCAGATGGAATGCAGGACCTACGGATAGATTTTTGATGAAAGAAGAGGACATACATAAATCTTGGAAATTTTTGGAAAGAACAAGGGACTTGAAAAAGACTTTCCAGGTTTTTTTAAGAAAAGTTTTGACATATAAAAGGGAATAAAATATAGGTAAAGGGAAGATATGCACCTGGGGTTTTCAAAAATAGAGGGAAATTTTAAATAGTACACCCAGGGTTTTGAAGAAGTTTTTGATATACACAAGAGCATATAAGAAGATATTATACACTTATAACTGCACAAACAAGGATGCGCACACAGCACTCCCTAAAGGCTGACTCTAAATGCAATATTTGAAATGGTTTATAGGACCTTAATTCTAACTCTATAGTTCAGATCATCTGATTTCAATCAAGGTATGCCGATATACTCAAGCCGAAGCTCGAAGTACGTGGCATAAAAGTAATTCTCCGGTTCTAAGGTAAAGGCTTCCCAACATCCTTGAGCACCTACCGATATACCTCGGACTATGGCCCTTAGGTACGTGGTAGGGGGGCGCGAACCCAAATAAGTGGTCCAGTTGTGAGGCTCTCTCCCGAACTATGGTTCAGTGAGACAGCCCAGCAACGTGAAGACCGGGACAATATAGGTAGGGATTTTTTTCAAAATATGATCAACATGCAAATAAAACCAGAAGGCTCTAATGCAAGTCCTAAAGAGATAGATTTAAATAAGAAGAAGCATACACTTGCATACATTATTTTGCATTCAATCCCTAAAATTGAGGAGAGTTGTATTTAAGACCTAAGTCTAATGCGAACATGGATATAGTCTCCTCAATATGGTCCTACCAAACCATACTTAGATCCTATATGCAATGATGTCAGCTTAGGACAGAGTCTAGGCTCTTAAGGTTTGCATGGAAATGAAGCTGACATAGAAGAATAAAGATTTAAAGAATATTAGAGCAAAGCAAGGGCATAATTTGACCAGACGAAGACGTGTCCCATCACGGTCGCCAAAACTGTGATCATCGCAAAATTTTTCCTCTCTTGTGGTTTCTCTCTCTTCCTTCTCTTTTCCTTTTCTAACCTCTTATTTTTCTCCTTTTTGAAGGGAGAAGAATAAAAGAAAGAAAAGAAAGAGAGAAGAGAAAAGAAAGAAAGAAAGAAAGAAAGAGAGAAGAGGAACTATTTTTGCGCGGTCTCACTTGACCTTAATTTGAAAATATTTAGCAAATAACTCGCCTCCGTTTTGAAAATATGCAGGAAAATGGAGAGATGGGATTCACTCGTCGGTACGAGGTTCGACCGTTCCTGGCGCCTTTACCAAGGGTAATCAAACCAAGGATCGAATCTATGCCTTTCGCTTTGCTTAAATATAATCTAAGAATTTATTCTAACTCTAAATGCACAAAGAATCATGCTTGTGCAATGCAAGAATGTATGCTCTTTTGAGAAAATATTTTGAAAATTTCCAAGTATCTTGAGATGAACTTGATGAAGAAATGATTAAATCTAACTTAGAGCTTGAGATAGATCAGAGAAGTTCTAAGTTTTTGAAGTAAATCAGGACTTGGAAGAATAAATGAGAGAGAATGACTTGAAGTTTTGAAATGAAAGGAAATGAAGTTTCAAAGTCAAAATCGACTTTGAATTTGAACCTGAATTTAGAAAAGGAAATGAATACTTGAGATGGAATTGAATTTAGATTTTTGAAGTTTTGAAATTTGGAATGGACTGAGAGAATCAAATGGTATTTAAGAATGGAAATAGATTTAAGAAATTCAGATTTGGATCCGAGAATGGAATTGAAATCTAGAATTGGAATTGGATTCCGGATCCTAAACAGAATGGGATCCGAGATTTAGAATCCAAGATGGACTTTGGGTTCTGGATCTTGGGATGGAGTGGATCTGAAATCTGAGATTCAAATGCAGAGTTGGACTTTGGATCCTAAGATGGATTTGGATCTGAAGTCTGAGATCCAAGGTGAAATTGATTCTGGATCCTATAAGAAAATTGGATCTGAAGTCTGAGATCCAAAAAGTGGAATTGGGTCCTGGATCCTAAAATAGAATTTGGATCTGAAGTCTGAGATCCAAAAGTGAAATTGGAGTTTGGATCTGAAAGAGGAATTGGATCTGAAGCCTGAAATCCAATATGAGATTGGTTCTGGATCCTATAAGAAAATTGGATCTGAAGTCTGAGATCCAAAAAGTGGAATTGGGTCCTGGATCCTAAAATGGATTTGGAGTCAAATTCAGAAGATGAATCAAGAACTTCCAAGTGTTAAATTGAACTTGAAAATTGAAATTTAGAATTTGAATATACGAACGAATTTCAAAGTCAAATTAGACCTTGATTTTTTTTTAGTTTGGAATTTAGAAGATGAGTCAAGAGTCTCAAAGTTAAAATTGAACTTTGAGTTAGAGTTTTGAATATAAAATAAATTTGGAATTTCAAAGTCAAATTGAACTTTTGAAATCTGATTTGAATTTGAAAAAATGACTTCGAAATCTCAAAGTTAAATTGAACTTTGAGATTGAAAACGAAATTGAATTTGAAAATGAAAGGATGAATTGGATTTTTATAAGAATTGGAGATAGATTGAGGAAGATATTTACATCACTTGGAGTTTTGAAAAAGGAATTTTTGAAAACATGATGCAGTTCTATCCTAAATGATGAATGAATTTAAAGGATTTGAAATTGGATTTTGAAAAGCTATTTCATTCTTTGGATGAATTAAAATAAGATTGAAGATATAATACATCCTTGACTATGGTCATTGGATGTATTATATAATAATCTATATTTAGATTCAAGTGAAGAATAAAATACATTTTGGTGCTTTTATAGAGTTTAAAATGAAATTAACTCTCAATATACCCTGACTATGGCCATTGGTATATATATTGAATTAATTCTAAGTTAGACTCTAATAAAAGAAGGAAATATTTGAAAATATGATGATTTTTTAAGAGGATCCAGTGTGGATCCAATGTTATTTTATAAAAGGTAAAAATCCTAAGTCTTGTTTACATCTCGACTATGGCCGTTGATGTAAATCATCAACTTAGGATTAGTTTACCTCTTATGAAATGGTGCACGTGCCATTCGTGTTGCCATTCGTGAAAATTTGAGTAATAAAGGCAAAATGCATGAAAAACAAGTAATTCATGATATTTACAATGCTTATCCATTCTATCTAAAACGGGAAATGCAAATTCTCATTAATATCTAACTATTACAATACATGAAATTGAATTTGTAACTCCAAGTAATGATCTTTTCCACACATTTCCTGCAAAACACTTAGTTAGCCAAATATAAGATATAGAAGAGGATGTGAGATGCTATGTTTGAGCTAACATGATCATGTTAAATAAGAAGCATATGTGCTTAGTGAAATGCTCAAATATATATACATATACACATACACACATACATGTACATGGACGTATAAATACATATATACATATATACCTATATATATATTGTAAATGATATACTCATGAAAGATATAGCATCTTAACAGAGAGATCAGAAAGAAGAGCTAAAAAGGAAAAGAAAGAAAAAAAAAGTTTTTTTTTTCTTGATTGACTGGAAAATGGCAGATTGCTGCCACTCCCGTAGGCGGTCATAGAAACACCTATGCCTTCACAGCTTCTTGTATCAATGACAGGTGCACGACCAGTGCCTGGACCATTTCCAGCTGCCTCATGGTTGATGATAACAATGACAACAACTGTTGAGGCAAACTACCTCAACTTCATCTTCAACATCCTTCAGCTGAACGTGAGACTCTTCAGAATGTTTTGTTTTATCAAATAAGATCATCCAATCATACTTTGCTGCTGTCACTTTGCTGTTCACCTAACATGGCTTAATTGAGGTGGATCCTTTGCTAATTAGCACGCTGTGAAGAAAGTTGCAGCAATAGTGGACAATATGATGAGATGGACAGCAAAGTGCTGCAAAACTTCTTCTTCATCGAACCATTGTTTTCCATCTCATGCGTTAATAAATAAAAAAAAATTTGAACCATTGTTCTCACAATATATATCGATCCCTTTATTTTGCTATATCAGGCTAAAGAAACCAACCCAAAATCTGTTACAGCCAATCAAAATTCATCAAAGTTTCTGCTAGAATCATATTTGACGATCATTTTAGCAGACCCAGCAACCATCATTGCAGACTGACTTCTTGTTACTAGGGTTTGAACATGGGTATAATGGATCAATTGCCTTAGACAATAATGTGAGCATATAAATGTAACGATACTACAGGAGTGAATTGTGTGTGTGTATGTCCATCATGGGGTGTGAGAGATAAGAAGGATATTACTGTGAATCAAAACCTAGAAATATCACTAGGGTAAACAGAAAAAGGAATATATGCCAACAAGACAAAAGAGAACAGAAAAAAATACATGATAAAAAGGAGCTTAAAATAGGGAAAACACCGACCATGTTCAAAAATAGATTTGATGCTCAAGGCCTGGATCCTTAACCATGGAGATGGGAATGGTTCCTGATTTTAGAATCATGCTATTTTGGAAAGTAGTTAGGGACCGAAATACCTTTTAACTTTGCTTCACAGATGTCTTGAATTTCTCTTAGAGTCAGGCTACTTAAAATTATCATCATTGATGCCATCCTCATCGCCTATTCTGACCATCCTTACCGTGCTTATCACTGCCTCCTTTTTGAAGGAGGTGGACCCCTCTTTCTTATGGTGAAACATGTTGGGAACCGGGGATATCATTTCCTGCTAACTAATTTCCACGATTTGCACAACAATTTCTCCTACTATTACTATTGCAATTTAACAAAGAAGATGTAAATGGACCTTCAAATAATGGAATCAACAGGTAAATATGCAACTAGTGCAGCAGGGTAAATCATCTCTAAAAACAAAGAGATCGATTGATCTATGTGGCTCTGATTGTGAGATTGCAGAAGAGGATGAAGAGGAAGGCCGATTCGAAGAGCGAGTGAATGCAAAGGGGGGGGGGGGGAACAGAACAGGTGTTTATCCGAGGATAAGACATGAATTCAGACCATAACGACATTCAGGAAAAAAGAAATCTGTATCGCGTTTAAGTGCTAACCTATAAGATAATAAGAGTTCGAGAATCACAAGAGGGTGAGTTTATCCTATGATGAAATATAAATCCACATTGCAATGGTTTGTATACCGTGATAAACCCATATTATATCAAAAAAAAAAGAAGGGGGAAATATGATTACATGAATGGAGAGCATGATTGTGAATCAGAACAGAGCACCTTTTTTTTTTTAACATGAGGAAAACACATAAATCCAACCACACCAAGATAGACATTGCATCAAACATAGGAAAATCACCATATCAAATCCTGTTTATTAGCCTATTGTGAATTGATTTTCACAGAGAGTTAACACATACCAGGGATCACTACCCAACAGTTGAGATTTCTGTAAGATAAATGACAATACCAAAGAAAAAAAAAAGGGGATAGCATCGATCAGACTGATGTAACAAAGAAAATGCAGATATACATCTGAGGCAACAAAAACCCTTAATAAGCCATACCCAAAATCATATCACACACCGTAAAAAAAAAAAATGGGACAACTGAAAAACAACATATCAAACATTTTTCATAGTAGGATTATGCATCCGATATTAATAGAACATTGAAATCACTAGAGGAAGTTAGCAAATCATGAATTGAAATGCAATAAGGCAACAAAGTATACGTAAAACAGAGAAGATAAATGTTGGAAAGAGGTTTTTTCCTTTGCTGTTGCATGAATGGCAGATTGGTTTGCTATAGGCAAATCAATGCTGCCATGATGCTTCAAATGGGGCAGAGGAAGAAGAACACAAAAACAAAAAAAAAGAAAGAAAGAGGGGGGAGTTTCTTACCTTGCTTGCAGGGGTTCAGGAAGGCTGAAGCGAGAGAAAACCACGACCCTACTGCAGAACTCGGCTTCTCTCTGTTCGTTTGTTGGGACTCCAAAAGAGGGGATTTCTGAGGAAGGCTGGCAAGCGAGCGTGGGAAAAAGGGGGGGGTCCGATCTAAAGTCTACTCTTCAAAAGAGGTTTGGGTGGTGATGGACGGTTGATCTGAAGCGATAAACGCCAGAGGTAGAGAGTATTGTGTGAGGGTGAATGAGATCGACAGCCAATGGGTGGATCCCTAGAAGAGGCATGAAGGCCTCTTCTTAAAGACCGATTAGAATCCTCGAGAAGGTGGAGCGGTTAAGGATGAAAGGTGGAAAAGAGGGGCGTTGGCGATGAACGAAAGGAGGAGGCCATGGAGGATCGGAGGGCGATGGAGGTGTGCGATGGTGAAAAAGCATGCGAGGCCGTTGGAGATAGACGAAGGAAAGAGCAGAAGGTTCACCAGTGGGTGATGGAGGGTCGACAATGAAGGGAAGATCTTGTTGGCGATGGGCGATGGATGGTGGATGGAGGCCATGGGAGCTTTGAGAAAAGGGGTTTCGCACAGAGAGAAGGGAGATGGGCCGAGAGAGGTTTTGCCAAAGAGGCGCCACCCTCTTTTCTTTATGAAGTGTTTTCAAAAACCCTAAAAAAAAAGATTTACAATAGGGCCCCTTTCATTTTCGGGATTTTACAAAAAGGGGTTCCTTTACGAGTTTTTCTGAAAAAAAACTATTTTTTTCTTTTCTATATATATATATATATATATATATATATATTTGTTCTTTTCTTCGTTTTCTACATTTTTTTGATATTTTTGGAATAAAATCCTAAAATTTATGAAAAAAACAAGGATTTAAACTATTTTTTTTGTATTTTTGAGAAATATTTACAAAAGTGTTTTTCCAAGAATTTTAGGCCATTTTGGGGACAATTCTTCAGAAGAATGGGTTTTGACCCAAGTTTTGGTGAAAATGTTTGAGTTTTGAAACTCGAATCGAGAAATATAACGCAATGGATCCAAACGGATACCGGACGAACTGTTTAAGCTTTCCTAGAAGTTATTTTTGGAAATTTTGAGAATTTGATTTAAAATTGGATAATGAAGCTCAGATTTGATTTTGACAATGGATCCGGGTCCGAAATTGAGTCAAATATATAAAATGAATTTAATTTCAGCAAAATTTGAGAAATAAAATGGAATTTAGATTTAAAACTGACTCAATTACCAAGAAAGTGGGGTCAGAGGCAAGAAGGGGAATATTTATAACATTTTGAAAAATCTGGGGTGTTCACAGAAGCCCCTCTTTGCTACTAAGCCGGTTGAAAGCCGAGCTTAGTGGCAAAGAAACACTCCAAATTTTGAAAAATGCCCCAGTCAGCCGATCTGAGCAGGGTGTGAAAGAATTATGGCTTTTTAAGCTTAAAATCCTCATCCTGAATGGTCCTGGGGGGATGAAATCCTCGACAATTATACGACTGAATGATAGGAATGAGGAGCTCGTGATGGGACTTTTGGGCGAAGATCCCGAAGTGATGGGAGATAAGATTTTTTATTCAAGTCTTATGGGTGAGACAAGATCAACCTTTTGGAATGAGTCAGGTTTAGCCCTTAACCTGGATGGGACAAAGATATATCGAGATAATTTGAGATGGGGAAAGGAATATAAGTGAACCTCGATGGGACATTTCTGAAAGAAATGCTTCGTGGGATGAAACTCTAGCATGATCCCTTCCTTGATGGACATACAGAGCATGGATTCCTCGATGGGAAGAACCACGATGGGATTGGAGGAAAACACCTCGTTGAAACAAGACTAAGGTTTAACCCAAACCTGAAAAGGGAAAAATACCTTGAGGCACGAGGTTCAGGCTTAACCCTTATCCTGAAAGGGACGACCATACAGAATCCTCGAACGAAGAAGCCGTGATGGGACAACAAATGCATCGCCAAAGCGAGATTCAGGTTTAACCCTTGACCTGAGTGGGGGGGGGGGAATCGCACGAAGTTCTCAAATGAAGAAACCGTGGAAGGACTAGAAAGGATATCTAGTCGAAAATGAGACTCAGGTTTAACCCTAACCTGAACGGAAAGATACCTCGTGGAACGAGGCTCAGGCTTAACCCTTAACCTTAAAAGGGCAACCATACGGAATCCTTTGATGAAGAAACCATGATGGGACCTTCGAAATTTGGATGAACAAATCCAGGAGGGGTTTTGCGAGAAGAAAAAAATAAGAGATTCCCTAAAGCTTGAAAAGCGGATGATCTGGGGCGTCTCATTGCTGAGACTAAATCAGCTTTCTAAAAACAGACGACCTCTCGCAGAAGGTTTTTGGGCTATACCTCGAGGAGCGAGGTAACAGGTTTAATCCTTAGCCTGAATGGATACAGGATCCTCGAAGAGCGGGAAAGTTGTGATGGGACCTCTAGACTTTGCACAACAAGTCCGAGAGGGGTTTTGTAAAAGGATGAAAAAAATGGGGGTCCCTAAAGCTTGAAAAGGGGTTCTTCTTGGGTGCCTCATTGCTGAGACTGAAAATAGCTTTTGACAATAACAGATCTTTTGCAAAAAGTTCAGGATTAACCCTTATCCTGAGCGGGAACTGTCTATGGCGGGACAGTGGGGAGCACAGGGAAGTGTGCGGATTCGAGAGCGCTCAGATCAGACGGAAGGAAAGGACTTTTCAGTCCTAAGGAGGGATGACGTCAGGATACGTCAAAACGGACATCAAGTTCACACTTCATGTTGGGATAACTAGAAAATATTGCCAATAAGATGCCAAAATTGTAGTTGATTCAGAATGATTGAATCGTGTTCATGTGTGAAAATATCACCTCTTTCTACCTAGAGTATTAGCTTCAGTTGGGCTAACTCTGTAAAATTGAGAATCAAACTCAAACTTGTTGTTGTTGAGTTTCTTCAAGGAAGGTATTAATTTCCTTGATATGAACAAAGAGGAAATATTCTTCGTTTTATAAAAACGATTGAGTGAAAAGATATTGATAAAAGAATTTCACATAGAAAAAGATGATTCTTGGCAATTTCGGGCAGTTTGATATCCTGGGCATTTTTCATGATGATCTTTTTGCACTCTTTTGAACCATGGAGCTTTCTGGGTTCTTTTACATCCTCCTTCATTTTGGAGACGTCCTGACTTTTCTCTCTTTTTCGAGGAAGGGTACGTCACAAACTCCTTCATCTTGGAGATGCTCCGATCCTTCTTTTTCTTTCTCAGGAATTATGACATTGGTTCTTGGGTTGAAATCTCTAAATGATAGCATAAATCAAATATCTTTTAGGGTTTGTCAGTAGGTTCATCGCATCCGCCTTCATCTCGACGGTGATCCGAACTTTCTCTGGAAGGATCCGTCACAAACTCCGTCATCTTGGAGATGTTTCAAATCTTCTTTGGCCCCGGGGGTCTACTCGCTTAATTCGCCTTCATCTTGACGACAATTGAGAGATCCCTTTTGCGGATATTTGATTGCAGCTTAGCTTGGATGACTGAGGAAATATGGATTGGGTAGGTTCTTTTTACTGCCCAGGATATTTCCACTGTCTTACTCCTAGAAGAATGATCTTTAGGAATGTGTCATAGCTATGATCAATATCAATTCATTTATGGCTTTTCAACATCATTGAATTTTTCCTTTGCTGGTCATATCACAGATTTTTCTTCATCCTCTTGGTTGACCAACAGAAAAAGCTTGAATGTAGCTCTCAATTCGCCAAAGTCTTGCTCTTTTTGAAGATGATACTAAAGGTAGTTTGAGGTAATTCTTTATACGATGAAAATTTTGAGATCAATAATGACTTGATAACAAATTGGCAAAATATTCTTAAAATCCTTGATGAAAGAGATCGCTTGATATCGAATCCACGTGCCTGTGACAAAATTCTCCTCTGTTTTTCCCCAAAAAGAGAGACTCAGGCTTAGCCCTTACCTGAATAGGAAGTTGGAAATACTCCTCTCTTCCCTGAAAGAGGAGGTGTTTGCAAAACAGAACTTTCGAAGAGAAATTAAGTTTTCGTCAAAACTCCCTATCTCTAGGCTTCTCTTATGGAAAGGCGGCCGAAAAATAAAGTTGAGAAAGTATCACAGAGGAACAAGTCCATCACACTCTCCCTAGAAGAGGGTCCTCTGTGAAGGGGTTGGCCAAAGATGAGAAAAATGGGGGCCACAAAAAGAAACGAGCTTCCGTCGAAGCTCTCCCTAGAAAAAGGGTTCTTTTGTGTAAAGTTGGTTGTTGTTTTGCAAACTGTTCGCGAAGAAAATGAGTCCCTTCAAACTCTCCCTGGAAAAGATGGTTGCATGCGAAAGGAACGAGCTCCCTCGAACTCTCCCTGAAGAGGGTCCTTCGCAAGAGAAAAAGATTGATTCTTTGATAAAATGATGACCTGAAGGTCGAAATTGAGAATTTATAGCTTGAAATGATGATGTTTGGTTAGCACAAAGGTTGAACCTGGATGGCTAACTGATTAGTCAGCCAAACACTAGCACGAGCGCTAGATGTACCAGCACGAGCATTGGATTTCGAAAAAAATGCCCCAGTACGAGCGCTGGGTTTTGAAAAATGCACACCAGTACGAGCACTGGATTTTCAAAATGCACACCAGTACGAGCACTGGGTTTTCGAAATGCACAGCAGTACGAGCACTGGGTTTTTCAAAAAAAGGATTTTAAAAAATGAGACCGACATTCGAAGATACTTGAGAATTAAGCGAGAATGATTGCCGGTTGTGATCATCGCAAAATTTTTCCTCTCTTGTGGTTTCTCTCTCTTCCTTCTCTTTTCCTTTTCTAACCTTTATTTTCCTCCTTTTTGAGGGGAGAAAAATAAAAGAAAGAAAAGAAAGAGAGAAGAGAAAAGAAGAGAAAGAAAGAGAAGAGGAACTCTTTTGCGCGGTCTCACTTGTCCTTAATTTGAAAATATTTAGCAAATAACTCGCCTCCGTTTTTGAAAATTTGCGGGAAAAATGGAGAGACGGGATTCGCTCGTCGGTACAAGGTTCGACCGTTCCTGGCGTCTTTACTAGGGGTAATCGAACCAAGGATCGAATCTATGCCTTTGCTTTGCCTAAATATAATCTAAGAAATTTATTCTAACTCTAAATGCACAAAGAATCATGCTTGTGCAATGCAAAGATGTATGCTCTTTTGAAAAGAATGTTTTGGAGATTTCCAAGTATTCTGAGATGATCTTGGTAAAAGGAGTAAGGAATTGATTAAATCTGACTTAGAACTTGAGATAGATCAAAGGAGTTCTAAGTTTTTGAAGTAAATCAGGATTGGAAGAATAAATGAGAAAGAATGACTTGAAGCTTTGAAATGAAAGGAAAATAAAGTTTCAAAGTCAAAAATGGACTTTGAATTTGAATTTAGGAAAGGAAATGAATACTTGAGATGGAATTGAATTTGGATCTTAAGTTTGGAATGGATCTAAGATAATCAAATGGTATTTAAGAATAGAAATGGATTTAGGGAGTTTTGGATGAGATCTGAAAATGGAATTGGATTTGAAATATAGAATTGGGAATGGAGTTGGATCTAAAGATGGATTTAAAATCTGAAATCTGAGATCCAATATAAAATTGGGTTCTGGATCCTATGATGGATTTGGATCTGAAGTCTGAGATCCAAATGTAGAATTGGGTTCTGGATCCTAAGATGGATTTGGATCTGAAGTCTGAGATCCAATGTAGAATTGGATTCTGGATCCTAACATGGATTTGGATCTGAAGTCTGAGATCCAATGTAGAGTTGGATTCTGGATCCTAACATGGATTTGGATCTGTGTTCTGAGATCCAAAGTGAAATTGGAGTCTGGATCCTAAAGGAGAATTGGATCTGAAGCCTGAGATCCAAAAGTGGAATTGGACTCTGGATCCTAAAGAGGAATTGGATCTGAAGTCTGAGATCCAATATGAGTGTTGAATCCTGGATCCTAAAAAATGGATTTGGAGTTAAATTCAGAAGATGAATCAAGAACTTCCAAGTTTAATTTGAACTTGGAAAATGAATTTTAGAAATTGAATCTTTGAATATACAAATGAATTTCAAAGTCAAAATTAGACCTTGGATTTGAAACTTAGAAGATGAATCAAGAATCTCAAAGTTAAATTCAACTTGGAGATTGGATTGGACTTTTGAATGAATTTTGGAATGTCAAAGTCAAATTTGATTTTTGAAATCTAATTTAAATCTGAATATGAAATGTCAAAGTTAAATTGAACTTTGAGATTGAAAATAGAACTTTGAAAAAAATGAAAGGATGAATCGGATTTGATAAGGATTGAAGATAGATTGAGGAAGATATTTACATTTACTTGGAGTTTTTGAAAAATGAATTTTTGAAAGTATGATGTAATTCTATTCTAAATGATGAACGAATTTGAAGAATTTGAAATTGGATTTTGAAAAGTTATTCCATTCTTGAACTGAATTAAAATAAGATTGAAGATATAATACATCCCTGACTATGGTCATTGAATGTATTATATAATAATCTATATTTAAATTCAGGTGAAGAATGAAATACATTTGGTGCTTTTATAGAATTTAAAATGAAATGAACTCTCAATATACCCTGACTATGGCCATTGGCATATATTTTGAGTCAATTTTAATTTAAATTCTAATAAAAGGAGAAAATATTTAAGGAAATATGATGAATTTTGAAAATGGATCCAGTGTTATTTCGTAAAAGATAAAAATCCTAAGTTTTGTCCACACCCTGACTATGGCCATTGATATGGATCATCAACTTAGGATTGATTTACCTCTTACAAAATGGTGCACGTGCTATTCGTGTTGCCATTTGTGAGAATTTGAAAAATAAAACAAAAGATGCATGAAAATAAGCAAGTTATGATATTTACAAGGCTCATTCGTCCTATCTAAGACCGGAAATGTAAATTCTCATTTAAGATCTAACTATTACAACACATAAAGTTGAATCCCAAGCTCCAAGTAATGAGATTTTCCACATATTCCCTGCAAAATACTTGATTAGTATGAACATAGAGAAGAATGACACATATCACATGGCGGTCAATGAAAAAATACTCTTATGCCAAGATATACATGACGAAAAAAATGGAGAATAACATACACGCCTATATACATATATGCATGCATGCCTATATATATACACACATATACATGAGCATATACATATACATATATATATACATATATATATACATATATATATATACTCATATATGTATATATATATCACATGCACTCAATGTAGGTGGATGAGAATGAAGCTAATGAAGGGATTATTGTGCAAATGAAGGGATCAGAGCAACTCATTAATTTGCTGTAAAAGAAAATTTGCAGCAGTTCTATGAACTCCTGTATAACCATCATGGTCATAGGTGAGGTTGTGAGGTGATTCACAGCAATGAGGGGGCTGTGGGTGTTGAAAGGGGTATAACATGGGCTGCTACAATGTTATGAATTCTAGGAGGGTGAGACACAACAGTGCATTGGCACTGCTGTGAGTATATGCAAAGACTACAACAGTGTCAAGCACTGCTGTAGGTATATGGATAGCCGAATGATAGATGGTAAAGGTATGGAGTGATGAAATGCTGGTTGTGAATAGGAAGATGATGACATTCATGCTGCTGTAAGTGCTGCAATACTGTAAAGAATGTAAATGAGATGCTGGGAAATAGGGGTAGATGGTAAGTATTTAGGGAGGTGTTGAAACTGGAGGTAAATGTGTACAGAGTGTAGCAATTATGGCAACAACTAACAAAGGGCGTGCTGCTGGAAGTGAATGTGAACATGGAGTGGGGAACAATGTGATTTGCAGAAAAGATATTAGCAGCCAATGTGCTATATGATGATGGTGTGGAAATGATGGCTGGAGGGAGCTACCAAATAGCAAATGGGTACAACTGTTAGTATCCTGGCAGCATGGTGGGGATATACAATATGGTTGGGATAGGCAGTAGGGTTGATACAATGCTATAGATATTTATGAAAGGGATGCAGGAACAGGTTTTGTAGTTTGTAAGCTGGAGGCGTAGGGTTTTTGATTGACTAGAAAATGGCAGACCACTAGCTATAACTTCCGCAGGCAACATAGAAATATCTGCACTCTTGTATCAGTGACAGATATAGAATCGGTACCCAGGCCATTCCCTACTGCCTTATTGCTGATGATAACAGCAACAATAATTGTTGGAGTAACATCCTCCAGCTAAGGCTTTTCAAAACACTTTGCTTTATCAAATGAGATCATGCAATCATTCTATGTTGCAGTCACTTTCTGCTCATATCCTAATTGAGGTGGATCCTTTCCATCACTGAGCTATTGTAGTCAACTGGAGGAAGAACCAGAGCATCAAAACTCACAAGTTGTGTATATGTTGTAGTGTGCTCTTCCAAAGCTAATAAACCACATCCCTCATTGTCATTTCCAGGAGAGTCCTGGGATGACTCCTTTTGATGTTTTCTACATACAGCCTGCATCCTCAGCTTCCCAGTTTTTTTTTTTTTTTTTAAGCTTATCACCTTGCAACATACTGCCATTCGCTCTATCCTCCTTAAGCAAATCAGCTCCAACGTTAGAACCCAAAAAGAACGTTTTATTGGGGCCTCTTATAGCCATATCTGCCTTTGAACCAGTGACAGACAAGGCAATATCGACTTGGGCATTTGTGCAATTGATCCTGCTAATGTTTTGTTCCATTTGTGGCATCAGCACGATCATCTAAAATTACAGACGCATGTATCTTATTGTGATTACAGGTAATGTAAACAAATGAGAATTACTATAATGTAGGTAGGATGTTCAAGGAGATATAGGTGTTACAGTTATGTGTTATGAAGTACAGGTGATTGATACATGTGGGAGTGTAGGGGGATGGAAGCGCAGCTAATGTGTAGGTGCAGCAGACACTCTGGAGCATCAACGCAGGAAGCAATGGGAGAGTGTATGGGAGATAACATGGTGTTGGATATTAATTTACAGAGGCTATGTCAATGGTGTAAGATAAACAGAGGAAATTCCTGAAAATGCTTACAGGATGGAAAAATATGATAGGCTCAGATGAAAAAAAAAAAAAAAAAAATGAAAAATGTGTTACAGAATGTGAATCGACCTAAAACATAATTTGCATGATATGATGTAAAATTCTAAAATGTAAATGATGTGTGATGCTTAAAAGAAGTTAAATGTGATACAGGGGGGGGGGGGTTATGAGAGTAAGTTACCTTGAAAGAGGGCCGTACGGTGATGGCTAGCTGTATCTTACCTACTTTGCAACAGAAGTCTTGAGGAGAAACCTGATAGAAGTTCAAGTCTTCCTTTCACTATCGATCATATGAAGCACATACCAGATTCGTACCTGTATTTTCTGAATTACTGGACCCTTACTGTGAGAAACTTCAAAAAATCTTGCCATTTGATGGTGGTCTCTATGATCAAACTGCTCTATGGATGTCGTTTGGGATCATTAAAACCCGTTTGCACTTACTTCAAATCAACGGTGGGGTACCTTCAGAACTCATAGAGATAAGGGAGAGTTCTCTTATGAGATGCACCTGAATAGTTAGAGAGTGACGTCCTGTCCATTGGAAGCATTGCTTCTCTTCCTTTTCACGGCTAAGCCATCTTCCAGGAGAAAGAAGGAATTTCTTCAATCGGATGATCAACAGGTGGCCTCCAACGTCAAATGATTCAACCGAGTGCCTCAATTGCCTTCAGAGGATGCTTGTTCAACTGGCGTATGATTTCAAAACTTTGAAGAAGGAGAGAAGTTGTAGTTCTATCGGAGAATGATCGACTTTCAGTTGCTTGGGGGAAAGCAAAAGAGAGAGGAAGAAGGAATGAAGAAGACAAAGAGAATGCAATGGTGAAAACCGATCAACCAGCGGGAGATGGGGTGAAGATGGATGGCAGTGGAGAGGTAGGAGACGGATCCTGAAGGAGAAGAGGGGTGCTGGGGTGATAACGGGTGACCTTTAGGGTTTCTTGAAGGTGGTTTATGTAGAGGGTGGAGGATCCTTCTGGAAAGGGGGAGCCTGTGGCTGATGGAGGCATGAAGGAGAATCCGGTGGTTGAAGATAAAGGGTTGAGGGAAGAAGGAGTTGTTGAAGATGGAGGGTAGGCAAGAGAGAGGGGAAGTGCGCGGGAGTGATCTGTTGTGGATTTTCCAAATTTCCAAAAGAAGGCCCCCTTTGAAAGAATTTTTTTGTAAAAAGTGTGGTTCAAGAGAGGTTTTTGGCAAAAATTCAATTTTTCAAGTTTTAAAACCTTTTGCTTTCCCCAATTTTTTCGATTTTTGCATCATTTTCCATTTTTTGTAGTTTTGTAGTAGAAAACTAAGATTTTAAAAGAAAACTAAGTTTTAAACACTAATTTTTTGTATTTTTTTGAGAAATATTTACAAAAGTATTTTTCTGAGAATTTCTGACCGTTTCGGGGAAATTTCTTCAGAAGAATGGGTTTTGACCCAGGTTTTGAGAAAATGTTCGAGTTTTGACACTCGAAACGAGAAATACAATGTGATGGATCCAAACGGATGTCGAATTGACTATCTGAGCTATTTAAGAACTATTTTTGGTATTTTCTGTAATTTAAAATTTGAACAAGGAGACTCAGATTTGGATCTGGACAATGGATCCAGATCCAAAATCAATTTAAACATATAAAATGATTTTAATTTCGATAAAACTTGAGAAATGAACTAGAATTTAGATTTAAAATGACTTATTTACTGAAAAAATGAATTTAGGGGCAAAAGGGGAATATTTAAAAGATTTTGAAAAATTTGGGGTGTTCACACCGGTGTTTTAGGATTATCCCTTATCCTGAAGGGGAAGTTCAAGGAGAACTCCGCTCCACAAGTGAGCATTAAATTGGCAAGGAGATTCAAGTCAGAATTTTAAAAAAAATGAGGATGTACAAAAGCGAAATTCCAAGTCGGGACTCAGTTTTTCAAATATAAGAAAAGGGTGAGAACTGAGCTTGAAAAACTCGAATTCTCCACACGACAATTCATCCAATACGAGGATTGAATTCAAAAGGAAGTTCGAGTCGGAACTTGAGACTTCAAAAATAGGAATATACAAAAGGGAAAATCCGAGTCAGAACCCGGTTTTTAAATACAAGAAAAAAAGTGAGAATCGGGTTTGAAAACTTGAATTCTCAAAACAATGGATTGTCCAACACGAGCATTGGATTCAAAAGGAAGTTCAAGTTGGAACTTGAGACTTCAAAAATAGGAATATACAAAAGGGAAAATCCGAGTCGGAACCCGGTTTTTAAATACAAGAAAGAAAGTGAGAATCTGGTTTGAAAACTCGAATTCTCAAAACAATGAATTGTCCAACACGAGCATTGGATTCAAAAGAAAGTTTAAGTCGGAACTTGAGACTTCAAAATAGGAATATACAAAAGGGAAAATCCGAGTCGGAACCCGGTTTTTAAATACAAGAAAGAAAGTGAGAATCGGGTTTGAAAACTCGAATTCTCAAAACAATGAATTGTCCAACACGAGCATTGGATTCAAAAGGAAGTTCAAGTCGAAACTTGAGACTTCAAACATCATATAAAAAGGAAAAACCCGAGTCGGAACCCGAATCTTTTAAAACAATAAAAAAAAACGAAAGAACCCGAGTTTTGAAAAACTCGAATTTTCAAGGGCACGATCGGTTCTAATATGAGTGTTGAATCCGATAGGAAGGCCGAGTCAGAACTCGAAACTTCAAACGCCATATAAAAAGGAGAGACCCGAGTCGGAACCCGGATCTTTAAAAACAATGAAAAATAAAAGAACAAAAAAAATCTGAGTCGGAACTCAGATGGGAAGGAAATAATTCCTACCCAAGAGTTGGATCGACAGGATTGACAAAAGGCATGAATAGATTCTGATGATTATAAAGATTTACTCAGGATTCTCGACCCAAGATGGTCTAAACTTTGATGACTCCAGGATTTTCCCTTATCCTGAAGAAGAATGAATAAAGATTGATATGAATTGAAAAATTTATGGGAAATAGTTCAGGTTTTTATTCCTTAACCTGAAAGGGATGTACCTCGAAGAACGAGGTTCAGGTTTATCCCTTAACCTGAAAGGGGAAAGAATAAATGACAAATAGATTTTAAAGAACAAAGGATTGATAAAAAAATTGATAAAGAATTTAATAAAAAATCAACATAATTGATAAAATTAAAAATTGATAGAAAACTGAGAAAGAAATTGATGAGGAAAGACTTCAGGATTATCTCTTATCCTGAAGGAAGAAGGAATAAACAAAGAATGGAGAAGAATTTAAGGAAATTCATTCAAGATTTATTTTGGAGAAGAATTCTCACGGGTTGCACTGGTGCTCCCATGAGGGATATCAGGATTATCCCTTATCCTGAATGAGAAGAAGAACAGAATTTAAGAAAAATAAATGAAGAGAAATTGATATAAATCTAGAAAATCATTAAAGGTCGACGAAACTTGTATTTGCAAAAGAATCCTCATAGGTAGCACTATCGCTACTACGAGGGGTTTCAGGATTAACCCTTATCCTGAACGGGAATACCTCGGACAATGAGGGTCAGGTTTATCCCTTAACCTGAGGGGATAAGGAAGGAAAAAGAAAACACCTCATGGGAAAGAGGCATTAGGTTTATCCCTTAACCTGAAAGGGTTGTAGAATAGAAAATCGATAAAATTTTAAAAATTTGATAAAAACTTGACAAAATGATAAAATGGATAACAAATCGATGAAAATTCAATTAAATCGGAAAATGAAATGGATGCAATTAAATAAAGATAAAAAGATTAACTGAAAAATTGACAAGTTTTTCAGAAAAAGGGTTCGTCTAATCCTGCCTGCATATGACGAAGGAAGACAAGTATAGATCAACATAAAATGCCCCAGTATCAGGGAGAAAATGTGAGAATGTAATAGAAGATCATTGCTTTATTGAAAAAAACATTTTGAAGAGTACAGAAGGCTCAGAATGAACAATTTAAGTGAAAAATCTCTTCAAATGTAAAGCATTAATAGGATCTGGCAGTTCCACTCCATCTGCGTTGATCAGATGATAGGAATTACGAGACAATGCTTCCTTAACCACATAAGGGTCTTTCCAATTGGGTGACCACTTGCCCTTCGGCCGATGTTTGATATGAGCTATTGATCTGAGTACGAGATCATTAACTCGAAACCTTCTCTCAATAACTGACTTGGCGTAATGTCGAGCTATCCTCTGACGATAAGCTTGAGCGTGCTCTGCTGCCTTGAGTCTTTTCTCGTCTAATAGATCAAGTTGTACCAATCTCTGCTGCTGATATTGATCAAGCGGAAGTTCAATGAGTGATGCAAACTTGAGTGCAGGCTTCTGAACATGTAGAGGTAACACCACCTCCGTCCCATAAACAAGCTCTGAAGGCGTAGCATTGGTTGGGGTTCGAATGGTGGTTTGGTACGCCCAAAGTGCGTCGTGCATCTTCTCGTGCCAATCACGGCCCGTCTCCATAGTTCTTTCCAGAATGCGGATCAAAATCTTGTTGGTGGCCTCTGCCTGGCCGTTCCCTTGGGGATAGTAAGGAGCTGAGAAGTGGTGATGAATCCCGAACTTCGAGCAGAAGGTCTTCATCTTCTCATTCTTGAAATGACTGCCATTGTCTAATACGATGTCATGTGGGACGCCGAAGCGGCAAAGAAGATTTTTATGAATAAATGAAACCACATGTCGGCCTTCTATTGTTCGCAGAGTTACAACTTCGACCCATTTGGTGAAGTATTCTGTAGCTGCGAGGAAGTATTTGTGGCCATTAGATGCTGAAGGAGTGATGGGACCCACCACGTCGAAGGCCCACATCGAAAAGGGCCAAGGAGAGACCACGGATTGCAAGTATGTGGCTGGCGCATGAATAGAAGGTGCGTGCATCTGACATTTGACGCAATTCCTCACAAATCGATGGCAATCTTGCTGCATGGTTTTCCAGTAATATCCTGCGCGGATAATCTGCTTGACGAGTGTTTGGTAGCCGACGTGGCCACCACAAATTCCCTCGTGTGCCTCTTGGACAACTTCCATGGCTTCATCCTTATCTAAGCATCTAGCATACTCAGAACTGAACCCACGACGGTAGAGAATATCGGCGAGGATGAAGTAACGCGCTGACATGCGCTGAATCGCGTGTTGCTCCTTTCTTGGCATTTCCACTGGAAATTCACCGGTTTCAATAAAGCTTTTGATATCTTGGTACCAAGGCTTTTCTTTCTAAGTGACTTGACTCACTTGCTCAACTGGAATGTAGGCAGGTTGATCAAGTCTGCCGATCTCGAAGGAATGACAGGATTTACTGTTTTTAAAAGACAATATAGAGCCTAAGCAGGCTAGGCCGTCGGCTATGTGCTTGTATTCTCTCTTGACATGATTGAGCTGAAATTCTTCAAAGTTGCCTATGAGAGCTAAGGCAATCTTTTGATAAGGGATCAACTTTGAATCCTTGACTTGCCATTCGGCATTAACTTGACTGACAACAAGTAATGAGTCGCCGAAGGCGTGTACTCTCTTGACATCAAAGCCTTGCAAAATCTTGAGGCCTTGTATTAGAGCTTCATACTCGGCCATGTTATGAGTACATTGGAAGTCAAGTTTGAGGGAATAAGGAAGCATCTCCTTTTCAGGAGTGATTAGCAAAATCCCAATCCCTACGCCGGATATGTTCCTAGCTCCATCAAAGAATAGAGTCCAAATTGGGGATTCCTGAACACTGCAGATGCGGTCATCAGGAAAATCATCTTCGGTTTTGATCTCTTCTGTCAATGGGAAATCTGCCAACTGATCTGCGATGGACTGACCCTTGACTGACTTCTGAGAAACATATTCCAAATCGTACTGCATCAGGAAGACTTGCCATTTTGCAATCCGTCCAGTAAGAAAGGGCTGCTCAAGGATATACTTGAGAGGGTTAAGTCTCGACAGAATTTTGATTTCTGATGCCATTAGATAATGTCTCAGCTTCTGACACATCCACACTAAGGCTAGACATGTCTTTTCCATCTGAGAATATCTCTTCTCGTAATCGATGAAAGTCTTGCTGATGTAGTAGATGGCATGCTCTATCCGGCTGCCTTCCTCGTACTGTGCAAGAAATCCGCCACAAGCATTATGGTTGACGGAAACATATAAAAGGAGTGGCTTTCCAATTTCTGGTGGCTTCAGAACTGGCGGATTGAGAAGATACTGCTTGATGCGCTCAAATGAGAGCTGGCATTCTGGTCCCCATTCAAATTTCACTTCTTTTCTCAGCAAGTGATTGAAGGGCTCGCATCTCATGGCTAAATTGGAGATAAAGCGATGGATAGACTGAATGCGACCCTGAAGGCTTCGCAGCTCTTTAAGGTTAGTGGGAGGCGGCATATCAATGATTGTCTTCGCCTTGGCAGGATCTACTTCTATTCCTTTCTTGCTGATCATGTAGCCGAGCAACTTGCCTGACTCTACTCCGAAGACGCATTTCTGTGGATTGAGTCTCAGTTTGTAGAGAATAAGTCTTTCAAAGACTTGGCCGAGGGCATCAAGATGATCCTCTCCTTCTTTGGACTTGACCAGGATGTCATCCACATAGGCATCCATGTTCTTGTGCATATGGTCATGAAAGATAACTGTCATTGCTCTCTGATAGGCTGCCCCAGCATTCTTGAGCCCAAACGGCATGACTGTATAGCAAAAGGTACCCCAAGGCGTGGTAAATGAAGTTTTGGATTGGTCACGAGCGGCCAATTTGATCTGATTATAGCCTGAGTATCCGTCCATAAAGGAGAACATGGCATGGCCTGCCGTGCTATCGATCAGAAGATCGATGTTGGGGAGTGGATAATCATCCTTTGCGGTTGCTTGGTTGAGATCTCTGAAATCAATACAAATCCGAACTTTGCCATTCTTTTTAGGAACTGCCACAATGTTTGCCAACCAGTTTGGATATTCAATGGTCCGGATGAATCCTGCTTTTAATAATTCTTCAAGTCCTTCTTTAACTTGCAGTGTCACTCGAGGATCCATTTTTTTGAGTTTCTGCTTGATTGGTTTGCAATCTGGCTTCAACACAAGGCGATGCTCGACTAACTTGAAGTCTAAGCCTGGCATATCCTCATAAGTCCAAGCGAAGACTTCCTGATGTTGTTTGAGGAAGTAGATGAGCCTTTCCTTCTCATCTAAACTTAGACTAGAACCGATTTTAAGGATTCTTGGATCGTCTTCTGAACCGATGTTGATATCCTCCGTTGGATCTTGAACCAACGACGATGGTTCATCCTGCTTCTGAATGCTGGCAAATCTTGAATTGTCGAGTCAAATTCTGCCAACTCTTTGATCTGCCCTGTCACTTTGCTGGCCTCTGCCCCTGCCTTTGTCTTGCAGGTTCTGGCCGGTTTATTTTGAAAAAAGTTGGTATTGATAACGAGCTTTTTGAACGATTTAGGAGCCATGATCCCGGCAATCCTGAAAGCGAAAAGAAGGCCTTTGAGAAAAAGGTAAAATGTTCGAAAAATAGCCTTTTGTACAGAAATAGAGAATGACAACATAGACAAGGATATAAGCAGAGAATTTGTGTACACCAAGATGAACAGAGAAAACAAATTTTTCATTGATTAAGTAAACTTTGATATTTACAAGTGATTGTTTGAAGGAAAGAAAGAAACCGGGGCGGATCTTGCCCTTACAAGATGACAGAAAGAAAGGAAAAAACAGAAAACACTGGCATTGTCTTCTTTACTGGGCTCCCTTGACGAAAGTGGTCTTTCTGCCGGATGACTGACCTGTGAAACCCAAGCCTGTACCGCTGACATGCTGATCGGGGACAATCGGCTCCAGGATGCCGTCTTCATTTCTGCCCAAACCCTTGAAGGGCCAATAACCGTGCTTCATTAGAAGATCAAATCCTTTCCTTGTTTTTTAGAACTGAGGAAAAAGCGGATGATCCCGAAAGGAGGTGTAGTCGAGGCGCCCACCTAACTTGAAGAAGTGGGGTCCCTGCCACTGGGCTACCATCGTTACGCTTTCTGTCTGCTGAACTTCTTTCAATTTCAGCATATCCAGACTTTCACTCAGATCCATCTCGTCGACTTCCCTGGTGCTTGGGATGTCGGCAGTGAAAGTAGGACGGGGGATCATGGGCTGTGGGAGTGTGATCATCGCAAAATTTTTCCTCTCTTGTGGTTTCTCTCTCTTCCTTCTCTTTTCCTTTTCTAACCTCTATTTTCCTCCTTTTTGAAGGGAGAAGAATAAAAGAAAGAAAAGAGAAAGAGAAGAGAAAAGAAAGAAAGAAAGAGAGAAGATGAACTATTTTGCACGGTCTCACTTGACCTTAATTTGAAAACATTTAGAAATTTAACTCGCCTCCGTTTTTTAAAATATTGCGGGAAAATGGAGAGACGGGATTCGCTCGTCGGTACGAGGTTCGACCGTTCCTGGCGCCTTTACCAGGGGTAATCGAACCAAGGATCGAATCTATGCCTTTTGCTTTGCCTAAATATAATCTAAGAATTTATTCTAACTCTAAATGCACAAAGAATCATGCTTGTGCAATGCAAGAATGTATGCTTCTTTCAAAAGATGTTTTGGAAATTTCCAAGTATTCTGAGATGAACTTGGTAAAGGAGTGAAGAAATGATTTAATCTAACTTAGAACTTGAGATAGATCAGAGGAGTTCTAAGTTTTTGAAGTAAATCAGGATTTGGAAGAATAAATGAGAAAGAATGACTTGAAGCTTTGAAATGAAAGGAAATGAAGTTCAAAGTTAAAAATGGACTTTGAAATTGAATTTGATTTTAAAAAAGGAAATGAATACTTGAGATGGAATTTGAATTTGGATTTCTGAAGTTTTTGAAATTTAGAATGGATCTGAGAAATCAAATGGTATTTAAGAATAGAAATGGATTTAAGAGATTCAGATTAAATGAAATTGAAATCTAGAATTGGAATTGGATTTCGGATCCTAGGCAGAATGGGATCCGAGATTTAAAAATTAAGATGGACTTGGGTTCTGGATCCTAAAAGGGAGTGGATCTGAAGTCTGAGATCCAAATGTAGAATTGGGTTCTGAATCCTAAAATGGAGTGGATCTGAAGTCTGAGATCCAAATGTAGAATTGGGTTCTGGATCCTAGAATGGATTTTGGATCTATAATCTGAGATCCAAGGTGAAGTTGGATTCTGGATCCTAACATGGAGTGGATCTGAAGTCTGAGATCCGATATGAATGTTGAATCCTGGATCCTAAAATGTATTTGGAGTTTTGTTAAATTCAGAGGATGAATCAAGGATTTCCAAGTTTGATTTGAACTTGGAAAATGAAATTTAGAATTTGAATCTTGAATATACGAATGAGTTTCAAGGTTGATTTAGACTTTGAATTTGAAGTCTGAATTTGGAACTTTAGAAAATGAATCAAGAATCTTAAAGTTAAATTGAACTTTGAGATTGAAAATGAAATAGAATTTGAAAAATGAAAGGATGAATTGGATTTTATAAGAATTGAAGATGGATTGAGGAAGATATTTACATCACTTGGAGTTTTTAAAAAAAGGAATTTTGAAAATATGATGCAGTTCCATCCTAAATGATGAATGAATTTAAAGAATTTAAAACTTGGGGTTTTTGAAAAGGTATTCCATTCTTTAAATGAATTAAAATAAGATTGAAGATATAATACATCCCTGACTATGGTCATCGAATGTATTATATAATAATCTATATTTAGATTCAAGAGAAGAATAAAATACATTTGGTGCTTTTATAGAATTTAAAATGAAATTAATTCTCAATATACCCTGACTATGGCCATTGGTATATATTTTGAATTAATTTTAAGTTAAATTCTGATAAAAGAAGAAAATATTTAAGGAAAATATGATGAATTTTGAAAACGGATCCAGTGTGGATCCTATGTTATTTTGTAAAAGATAAAAATACAAAGTTTTGTCCACACCCTGACTATGGCCATTGATGTGGATCATCAACTTAGGATTAATTTACCTCTTACGAAATGGTGCACGTGCCATTCGTGTTTCACCAATGTGAGATTTTGAGAAATAAAGGCAAAAAGCATGAAAACAAGTAATTCATGGTATTTTACAATGCTCATTCATTCTAATCTAGAATAGGAAATGTAAATTCTCATTTTAAAATCTAACTATTACAATACATGAAATGAAATTTACAACTCCAAATAATGACCCTTTCCACATATTCCCTGCAAAACAACTGGGTTAATATAAAAAAATGGAAGAAAAAGTGTGCATATTATATAGATGTCAAGGGCAAAAATGCTCACATGTTAAGGTATTTAAGGTTCAAATTTGTGGGAGAGATGAAATTGATATGTATTTATATACATATGAACATGTATATATATATATATATATATATATATATATATATATATATATATATATATATATATATATATATATACATATAAGTATATATATATACATAGGTGAAATGGTGAATGTGAGGGGACTATGTAGGTAAATGGTGGCAAATAGCTGGGAGTTGCGTGTGTGCTGGGAAAGTGATGACAGGTTACAATGATAAGTTTCTGCAAAATAGTGGCAGTGATCCTGCTGAAAAGAATGGAGATGGTGCTTTCAATGCTCAACAATAGTAATCTGACCTGCTGTCAGTCAAATGTGTAAGTTAGCAGTTTATCCTCAATGGTAGCAAATGGCTTTGCTGTAAATCACTCAATGAGTTTTGAACATGGGAATGCCAACAATGTTAATTGATTTTCATGACAACATACACCAATGATTCCAGCACAACATTTATCAAGGTGATCATTAAACAATATGACTATATTCAGATACTTTTCAAATTACATCCTTTATTAAAAAAAAAATATACCAAGTTCTCAGTAGCATTATAAAGATTAAGCTAGAATTTATAATCAGATGGTGCATCTATTACAGTGGTGAAGGCAAACGGAAGAAGACAACAAATGGAACGCGGAAGATGCGGGAAAAGGGGCATACCTCTACTGGATTTGCAGCAAGTGCAATGGTGGGACAGCTAATGTGGCAGGTGGCTGATGTGAAATTGCAGCACATAAGCATGTGAAAGAGATGGTCCCAAAATCATGGGTGGGATTTGATATATCCGAATGAGAGCATGGATCAAAATCAAGGCTGCACATAGAGCCTGAAGCATCCCAAATGCATTAATTCACGTAAGCGAGAAAACTTTCAGGGCAGGGCAGGGCATACATCAGTGTTCTGAGTTGAACTTTCTCCATGAGTTTGATGAATATGATGTCAAGATGCCAATAAGCCATGCAACATTTACTAGGAGAATAGAGTTCCAGTTCAAATCCAAATATAAGGAAGCAGGCAACAATCCAGTAAATATATTCTTCAGTCCAATTAGCAAGACTTGCTGCTAGGTCCATGCATGAATTCTCATCAATTGGCACATTCAAAGTGTCTCCAGCACTCCTCTCCAGCTGTCAAAAAAAAAATACTCCGATCCTGCAAGATTTTTTTTTAGCTTACGCCTTTACCATGCAGCATTTTGTGCAAAGAATCTTGACTAGGCTGACTAGCAGCTGTCCCAAATGTTGTACAAATTCGGGCCTCTGCGACTCTATACTCCTCATTATATGAGGCAATGCTGTAGCCCAAGAGACCACTTCATGGGAAGGATCTCGTCCATATAGCTTGCCATCATGAACCAACAAAAGCCGCAGATGGGCTCGTGCCACCAAAACAGGCTGAGGCTTTTGGAATTGGACCACAAATTAAAGAACTTCCTCACTATGTGGATCATGTAATAAAACAAAAATGGTGTGAATAGGCTGAGTGCTTATGATCACCTACTGGTTATGGTGAAAGTGTAGAGACAGGGTGGCTGAAAGTAACACAGGGTGTGTTGAGAGTAGGTTATTGATATGGACCCACTGACAAGAGGGAAAACAGAGGATTTTGGTACAGAACTTGAGGTGGGTGATGATGTCAATACCAGAAGAAATTGAAGGGAATTCAAACCGGAAGAGCACAAACTAGCTGCTCAATAGCCAACAAAAGTGAGGGCCAATCCAGTTACACACTTGCTGTGAGCATCTTATGCTAAAAATGCACGAGGCATCTGCGTCCATCCCCGTTGAGCCGATATACCTTCTATACTTTATTTACAGTTCAGATTCACCAGTCAATTCATGCCAGAGCAAAGATACAATAGAAAGAGCATATTCATAAACACATATCTTAAAATAATTTGCATATTACAACTAAATCCAATATGTCCATCCATAGTAAAAAAAAATTAGTGAGATATAAAGTGCTGACCTGGAGTTTTATCGCTCTTTCCAGACGCATTTAGTATGACTTCAGTTAGGATGTTTTACCTTCTCACATTTCAAGAATATCCTTGTTGCATTATTTCCTTCCTTCTGGGGGAAAACTATTCCTCATCTCATTTGAATTGTAATTCCATGACATACCCACAGAGGGTAGCTTTTTATGAAAGTGATGCTTCTAACATTCTCAAAACCTGTGTGCATGACAAGCTGCTGGATATATGCCATTCTTTATGTCAGGGGCTTCATTGACATTTGAGCTATTGGCAAAGACCGAACATCTGGAACTGGAGGATCTGTTCTTTTATAAAAAGAAAATGAAGGGAAAACAAGCGCAGGTCATATGCAAGAACACAAGCAGTTGCATGAGAATCAAGTGCAGAATGCATTTGTTTGAAGATCAGTTATTCCAGACTTTGGAACAGCCAAACTCCCTCAAACCTATCGTTGTTTCTTCTCCTTTCACCCTTCTGGCCCCATCACCTTTATCAACAAAATAGAAATAAGATAATAAAAAAAAAAAGGCTTGGGACTGCGCCCCTTTCAAACACCTGAGATGTAGCACATTATCAAACCATGGTTTCATTAACGTGGATGCCATTACTAGCAATCGATATACCTGGGATATCTTCATCTGCAGATCCTACATGCTCAGAATGGCAATTTAGTATTGGCACAACAGAAGCGCAGATGCTAATATCGCGACATAGATGAGACGAAAAAGATAGCGATGCTAAACGAGCCAGAAACATAAATGATGCTGATTTAACTGGAATTGAAATATAGCAGGCATCCAACACATATAGACAAAATAAAAGAGGATCATAAAAGAAAAATCAATGGTGCCAGGATCTCTTTTTTTTTTTTTTTTTGGGGGACATCGATGCCTCAGAATAGGATTTCAATGCAGGGCTGAAACTAAACAGCTTACAGATTTGATATTTAATTAAATGATAGGGTTGGTTTAAGTAAAGGTATGTAATCAAATGTTGGAAATCCTAATTCCGACAAATTCAGCATGTAATAGCCAATCAAACGTCAAGAACAACGATCAAAATGTAAACGGGAAATCCCAAATCCACAAGAAAAAAAAATGAAAGAAAAGGTTGAGAATCATTAGGAAGATCGGATTGGGATGCGAATGCTCTGCATTCGATTATTGAATCGGATGATTTGAACATAACAAGAGTGAAATCATAGAAAAAAAGAAAAGAAAAAGAAAAAGAAAAATAGGAATGCAGAGGTGTTGGAACATGATTGTTCCATTGCTATTGCACAAAGATAAGTCGAGATTGCACAAGCAATTCGACACTATCGATGGTGCGTCCAGAGAAAGAAAAACCAGAAAAAGAAAAAAAAAAAAACGAAGGAAAGAAGGAAAAAAAAGGTAGAGGAGAAAGATTTCTTACCAGATTCTTACAGCGATGCTGAAGGAGGAAGGAGGAAGGAGGAAGGAGGAAGGTGATCGGAGGGCAAATGGTGGATCAGAGGGTGTTGAAGAAAGAGAAAAACAAACCTTCGTGAAAGAGGGGTGCGGGGGTGAAGAGCGATCTTGTGGAAGAGGAGTTGCAGTGGTGGATCGTGAAGGAGAAGAAGGTGGAGAGGCAAAAGATGGATCGTAGAGAGGAAGGAGAAGAAACTAGGGGTGCGGGGTGAAGAAGCAGGGGCTTAGGGTTTTCTCATTATGCCCTTCTTAAGGAGGGGGACGAAGGTTCGGGAAGGGTAGAGTTCTTTAAGGATGAGCGTGAGATGGAGGCTAAGGAGGATCGGAGGGTGGAGGGTTTGGGCGAGAAGGGGAGATGGAGGGAAGGAAAGAGGGAAGATGGCTGAGGGTTTTGGTGGCTGAGGGAGTCGGCCAGAGAGAGCGAATCCGAAAAAGCTCCTCCCTCTAAAAAAAAACCTAACTCGACCTTTTGATTTTTGTAAAAAGGGGGCTTTTTCTAAATTTTTTCCAAAAAGAGTTTTTTCTAAAGAAGATTTTTTTTCAAAAACGGGTTTTCAAAAACCACTGCAACTTTCTTCATTTACTTTTGATTTTTTTGTTCTTTTCTCAATATTTTTATTTTTTTATATTTTTTGAATGAAAAACTGAGAAAACAAAAACTAAACCCTAATTTTTTTGTATTTTTCTAAAAAGAATATTTACAAAAGTATTTTCCTGAGAATTTCAGACCATTTTGGGGAAAATTTCTTCAGAAGAATGGGTTTGGACCCAGGTTTTGAGAAAATGTTCAAGTTTTGATACTCGAATCGAGAAATACAAAGTGATGTATTTCAAAAAGGTTTCAGCTTCCGTTGGTCATGTATTTCAAAGGTTCCAGATTTCGCTGGTCATGTATTTCAAAGGTCTGAGCTTTTGCTGGTCATGTATTCCCGAAATCGAAGATTGCGACTCAAGTTCTCATCAAAATCTATATTGAGTGATTATTTCAACAAAGAATTCATGAAAACTTTGCCAATTTGCTAAAAACACTCATTGATTCTAAAAATCTGATTACACAAAAAGATTTCCTCATATTACCTCCAGTATTTCCTTCCAAAAAGGTGAAACTTTTAGCAAAAAGAGGTAAAATTCAAATCTTTTTTTGATTGATCAACCAAAAGGATGTAAGAAATGTCCTCGATATGATCAGTAAAAGAAATCTTCGATGATGTTGAAAAGCTAAAAATGAATTGATATTGATCTGGGCTATGGTGCATGTTTAAAAATGACTTGCTGGCAATCAGGCAGTAGAAATATCTTGAGCTATAAAAAGAATCCACTCAACCCATATCTTCTCATTCATTTTAAAGTTGCAATCAAATATCCGCAAAAGGGATCTCTCAACTGTCGTCAAGATGAAGACGAATATGCGAGCAGACCCCCGGGGCCAAAGAAGATTTGGATCGTCTCTGAGATGAAGGAGTTTGTGAAGGATCCTTCCAGGGAAAGTTTAGATCACTGTCGAGATGAAGGCGAGTGTGATGAACCTACCGACAAACCCTAAAAGATATTTGATTTATGCTATCATCTAAAGACCTTTGAGCCAAGACCATCATATATAATCCCTGAGATAAAAGAAGGATCGGGACATCTCCAAGATGAAGGAGTTTGTGACGTACTCTTCCCTGAAAAAAAGAGAGAAAAGTCAGGACCCATCCAAATGAAGGATGATGTAAAAGCCCAAGAAAGTGTAATGACTCAAAAAGAGTGCAAAAGGATCATCATGGGAAAACACCCAGATATCAAACTGCCAAAATTGCCAGAAGTCATCTTTCCTCATGCGAGATTCTTTTATCAATATCTTTTCATTACTTGCTTTTATGAAATTAAGAATATTTCTTCTCTTCTCATATCAGGGAAATGGATAGCTTCCTTGAAGAAAATCATCAACACTAAAATTTTGAATTTGACTCTTAGAACCAAGGAGTTAATCTCGATGGGGGAAATACTCTAGGTAAAAGAGGGAATATCTTCGCACATACGTGCACATTTCCAAGCATTTGAATTAGCTATAATTTTATCTTATTAGCAAAATTTTCTAGATACCCCAAGAATGAAATAAACATTCAATATCCATTTTTTGATGCAACCCAACATTGTTTATATCTTCCAGAAGAGTTGCCTCGTTTAGTTGAAGTATTTCTTCATGTCCCATCGCGGTTTCTTCAGTCAAGGATTCCGTATGGTGTTCCCACTCAGGTTAAGGGTCAAAACCTAAATTTTCTGCGAAAGGTCATTTGATTTCAAAAAGCTATTTCAGTCTCGGCAAATGAGACGCCCAAAATCTTTCCTTTTTCCAAGCTTTAGGAAACCCTATCTTCTTCCTTTCGCAAACCCCTTTCAGGATTTGTTCGTCCAAATTCCGAAAGTCCCATTATGGTTTCTCCAATTAAGAAATCTGTATGGTAGATTTCCTATTTAGGTTAAGAGTTAACCCGGAACCTCGCTTCGCGAGGTATTTTCCTTTCAGGTTTGGGTTAAACCTGAGTCTCGTTCCAACGAGATTCCTCGTTTTGACGAGATGTTTTCTTCCAGTTCCATCATGGCTCTTCCCATCGAGGAATCCATGCTTTGTATATCCATTCGAAAAAAAGATTTCACTTGAGCTTCATCTCACGAGGCATTTTCCAAAAATATCCCACCAAGGTCCTCACATATTTTTTTCCTCATTTCAAAATTCATCTTGATATATTTTCGTCCCATCCAGGTTAAGGGCTAAACCTGAATCATTCCAAAAAGAGTATCTTGTCTCACACACGAGACCTGATCAAAATTCTCATTCCCCACTATTTTCGGGATTTTCACCCAAAATCCCATCACGATTTCCTCATCTTCTACTCAATCATATCATCTTCGAGGATTTCGTCTCCCCAAAACCATTCAGGATAAGGTTTTAAGCCTGAGAAGCCATGTTTTCAAAATTAATTCTTCCACACCTAGTTCAGATCTGCTGACTGGGGCACTTTCAAAATTTGGAGTGTTATCTTTACCACTAAGCTCGGATTTCAACTGACTTAGTAGCAAAGAGGGGCATCTGTGAACACCCCAAATTTTTCAAAGATTTGCAAAATGACCATTTTTGCCTCTGACTCCATCTTCTGAGAAAATCAAAGCGATTTCAAAGATAAATTTCAGTCATTCTTCAGATTTTCTGAATTAAATTCCATATTGATGTATTCAAATTCAATTCCGGATCCAAATCCAGTGTTTTAAACCCCTATTCTCTCAAAACCCAGATCCTAATGCATTTTCTGAAGAAATTTTCTCAAAATAGCTTTTAATTCTCAGAAAAATTCCCTTTTGTAAATATTTTACAAAAACACCAAGAAAATTAGTTTTAACCTTTTGATTTCTCGTAAAACTTTAGGGTTTTATTCGAAAACTGCAAAAAAATGAAAAAAAATAGCAAACACAAAAACCCAAAAAAAAATTGAGAAAAGCTACAAGAAAAACGAATGATTTTTGAACTTTTGAAACCTTTTAAGATAATTTTTCTGAAAACCTCACATTCAAACCATTTTTTTTTTTAAAAATTCTAAAAAAACCACCTTTTTGAAATAGGAAAAAGCTCCAACAAACTCCTTGCTCTATCGCTGATCTGAAACTACCCCTTCTCTTCTCCACCTCCCATCTCAAACCGCCCTCCCATTCTCGAAGCCTCCACAGCTTCTTTAAAGGGAAAGCCCCCATCCAAGGAGGAAGGAAGGAGTTCTTTTTCCAAAACGCCGATTCCCTACTCATCCTACCCATCGAGTTTTCTCCTTCTGATCCCTGACAAGCATCCATCCATTAATCATCTGATTTCCCCATTGGCGCATAACTTTCATCTTCCCCTTCGTCCTCTGTTCCCTTCCCAATCGATTGAAGAAGCTAGCAATTCCAGAGTTGAGGCTACGGTAAGTACTCCTTTTCCCCTCTAGTATTTCTGATTTTCTTTTGGTTACTTCGTCTTTGACCCCATTAACGCATTCTCTGTAACCTCGATTTGCATAGAGCAATATTGATTTACAGTCGTGCAATATCAATGGAATTATTATATTCCAACATTTTGTTCTTTTGTTTTTGTAATTTATTTATTTGAATTTCTTCGGTTTATGGAAGTTTAAATATATGTCCATGGTGTTTCAATTCTGTACTCCTTTTTGTAGTTTATCATTAGCCCATCGCCACATGTCTATGTATATCATATCTCGTTCATTCGCATTTGCATTGGCCTGTTCCCCCCATGCCATGTCTTCACGCATCTCAGTTCCCCAGTTTTGATTGCTTTCTTTATTTTTCATCTCATCGCATGGGTTGTTTCATTCAACCAACTTTAATCACATTGCATCCTGAGATCATGCCTCATTTGGTAATTCCAGGTTGGCATTATATCATTTTAACTCATATGCTGGATCCAATATTTAGCATCATTTCCTCTCACTTATACCCAATCCTCATATCATTACACGCTTTCGTTTCCATTTTTATCGAGTCTGGATTCTCACTATCAGTGAGTTGATCCTACAATGATCATCTGTGGTATCAAATGATATCTGTATATAATATTTGTATTTGAGATTTGTTTAAAAACAACAAAGTATAGATGCAACTCCTTATTCATTTGATTACATCAAACGTAGTTTCCTCTCAGCATATTTGTACATTAGCATCCTTAGGTCCCAGCATTAAGACTTGAATGTCCCCTGCATCAATTTGTTCATTGCATACTGTCATGGCATCATAAGTCCAATTCAGATCGGGTTCCAAGAGATAAGCCTTATTGTGAGAGCTTACTGTTGCAAGTATTACAAGAGTTAAGCCTTACTATAAGATTTTAATAGAAGTGGGAGTGAACAAATGCTTCATTGTCTAAACCCTTCATTAATCGGTTGTTGGAATCAAGAGGTCACGCTGTGCTGTTGCAAACACCAATAGGTTATTAGATTTGATATCTCTGGATCCTGTTGCCGAGATACTGCTTTTACCATGTCATATTTAACTCTCCTGCAACCGTCACTACATCCTCTAATCTCTACAATCTATTGCACAGCCTATCCCAAGATTCAATGCATTACTCTTGTTTTTCTTTTGTACCTTTGTCCAATTTCTGTTACATTGCATGAATGTATTCACTCGTCATACTCTCTTTCATTTCCTGTTTTCAGTATATGTATCATCTCTTATTCTGGCATTCGCGTCAATTTAGGCATGTCTCATGTAAATATTTTTTGTAGCATCCCCTAAATCATCCTCTCATACATGTTGCATCTACAACATCTCCACAACATAACCCTCTTCCATTTTACTCCACTGCATTTTCTCACAACATCTTCACGTTCACCTTTCATTTTCCACCCTTACATTAAGGCTCTCTTTGGTCCTGTATTGGCTACTGTAAGCAATCGATACCATAAGGTCACTGTTGAGGCACCAAGAGTATGTGGAGAACTTGTTCATGTCATTTGTCCAAATTTTGAGGTATGTACATTTGATTTTAAGCCATATGTTCATTCGATCTGTGGCGCCATTTTAGGACGTCTGGCAAACCAAGAACAGGACCAGGAGGTTAAAGAATGTGCTATTTCTTGCATGGGTCTGGTTGTTTCAACTTTTGGTGATAACCTTCAAACAAAGCTACCAATTTTCCTTCCAGTCCTACTAGATTGTATGGGCAATGAGATAATACGACTCGCAGAAGTCAAGATATTTGCTGTTACTGCATGCTCATCGCTTAAGATTGACCTGTCATGTGTTTTGGAGCATGTTTTTGCAGAACTAACTGCAATTCTTCACAAGGCTAATCGAGCTTGGAGGCAGGTATCCTTGGATTTAGCCTTGAAGCTTTGTTGCACAATGATGGCTAATAGGAAATCCAACCAAAATGTGGGTTTCACTGTTAGAATAAAAGTTCCTCCTCAAGCCCTCTGTCATACATTGTTGGATTCTCTTATTTCAAGTGTTGAACCTTCTCCTCAGTCTGGTGGTCTTGCAAAACAGGCCCTTTGTCCAATGGCTCGATGTGTTGTTCTCTGCTTTGCAGCAGGTGATAGAAAATATGACTTAACAATGAACATATTGATGAACATCTTTAAGGATGACAACAACACCATATTCCACAATGTTTTCTAATCAAGCGTGATTTTGAGATCTTTGGGCAGCAGGATTATTCGCTATTACATAGCTGTGATACCCCAGTGAGAGCATGCTGCTGAGTCCATTAGTGGGCCTTTGACATGCTATTGAGTCATGTTTTTCTCTTTACTTACCATACTAAGGTTAATCCAGCCATCAGCATCATATCCACTCTCACATACTTTATCTACTGCAAATGGCACTATTCACATTTACCACTTGTAAGTACCTATTGCATCCCCTTCTTGGTATCACCATTCCACCTACACTTACACTCCCAGCCATACCATCGTTATACAACACATGTGCTGTTAATGTCTCCTGCAAAATCTACTATTCATCCATATCCTCATCTTTCTTTCCCACTTATATGTCACTTACACACCAACCCATCATATTTCTGAATATTCACTGTTGCAGTTCCCCAATAGCACTTTCAGTGCAGTCATATTAAACACCTTCCCAGTATCATCTCCATCATTAGTATTCACTTTTCCCATTACACCAACCATCATCTGCTGCCTTCACAAGCCTTCAACCCAATTACCTGTGCACAGCCTTGCCACTGCCTCCTTAGCTACTTCCTACCCTCCAGTCCATTCCCATTTGTCACACCCACCTCATCTTCCATACAGCATATCCCTATTCTAATGGTGGCATTTGTACAAGTACCTCACCAAACCATTTTTGCATTCGAGGCATTCATATCCCCCCCCCCCCCCCCCCCTTAGGTATAAATAGCACATATCATGCAATATACCATAGCCACTTGCATTTTCCCTACAAAACCACCTGCTATATATGCATAATATCACCTTTCTCTTATACATCAATTCAATGGGTATGACTGTACTATACTAAATAACATGTATATGTATGTTGTTTAAGTATATATATCATGCTGTCTCAAGTTCCCATTATAACATCTCTTGTGACATATTATCTCTTGTTTAGGCTAACTCTTGTTTTGCAGGATTTCTTCTTTGAAGCCTTGGCATTTCTTAGATTCAATTCAAATGATGTAATAGTTAGATCTTAAATGAGAATTTACATTTCTTGTTTTAGATAGAATGAATGAGCATTATAAATATCATGAATTACGTGTTTTTCATGCATTTTGCCTTTATTTCTCAAATTCTCACAATGGTGAAACACGAATGGCACGTGCACCATTTCGTAAGAGGTAATTAATCCTAAGTTGATGATTTACATCAATGGCCATAGTCAGGATGTAAACAAAACTTAGGATTTTTATCTTTTATAAAATAACACTGGATCCACACTCTATCCTTTTCAAAATTCATCATATTTTCTTTAAGTATTTTCCTCTTTTATCAGAATTTAACTTAAAATTAATTCAAAATATATACCAATGGCCATAGTCAGGGTATATTGAGAGTTAATTTCATTTTAAATTCTATAAAAGCACAACAAATATATTTTATTCTTCACTTGAATTTAAATATGGTTATTATATAATATATTCAATGACCATAGTCAGGGATATATTATATCTTCAACCTCATTCTTAATTCATTTAAAGAATGAAATAACATTTCAAAAATCCAATTTCAAAAATTATTCAAATTCATTCATCACTTAGGATAGAATTGCATCATATTTTCAAAATTCTTTTTCAAAAGTCCAAGTGTTTGTGAACATCTCTTCTTCAAAATTCTATTTCAAATTCCAAATCTATCTCAATTTCAAAGTCCAATTTGACTTTGGAATTTCAAAATCATTTCATATTCAAACTCCAAAATTTCAACCCAAATTCAAATTTCAAATTAAACTTTGAAGTTTCTAATTCATTCTCAAAATCAAAATCAAGTTTATTTCCTTATCTTCAAATCACAGTTTGAGATTGATTTTGAATCTCAAAATCTGAATCTTCCTAAAGTTTTAAAAATTCAATATGGGTTTCTAAAACCCAGATCCATCTTCTAAAAACCCCATTTGGGCTTTCAGAATCCAAATCCAAAGTTAGATCCTAATCTCAACTTGGATCCAGATTTCCAAGTATCAATCTTCACTTTTGGACCTCAGACTTCAAATCCAAAAACCATTCTAGGATCCAGAATTCAATTCACCTTGGGTCTCAGATTCAGATCCAAAACTCTATTTTAGGATCCAGAACCCAATTCTACTTTGGATCTCAGACTTCAGATCCAGATCCATTCTAGGATCCAGAACCTAATTCTACTTTGAATCTCAGACTTCAGATCCAAAAACCATTCTAGGATCCAGAATCCAATTCACCTTGGGTCTCAGATTCAGATCCAAAACTCCATTTTAGGATCCAGAACCCAATTCTACTTTGGATCTCAGACTTCAGATCCAGATCCATTCTAGGATCCAGAACCTAATTCTACTTTGAATCTCAAACTTCAGATCCAAATTCATTCTAGGATCCAGAACCCAATTCTACTTTGGATCTCAAACTTCAGATCCAGAATCCAATTCTACTTTGGATCTCAAAATCTTGGACCCAATTCCAATTTCAATCCTTAAATCCAATTCCATTTCATCCTAACTTTCAAATCAATCCCATCTTTTCCAAATCTATTCATATTTCCTAAATTTCCTTTTGATTTCAAAACTTCAAAGCTAGAATTCAATTCAATTTTCAAACATTCATCCAAATTCAAAATTCTAAATTCAAAGTCCATTTATGACTTTGAAATTTCTTTTCTTTTTCTTTTATCTCAAAATTCAAAATCATTCCTTTCAAAAATCGAGATTTATTTTCCCAAGCTCTTGATTATTCCAAAAACTTAGAACTTTAAATCTTAAGTTCTAAGTTAGAAACCATTTCTTCACTCTATCATCTTAGAAACACTTGGAGATTTCCAAATCATTTTGAAAAGAGCATACATCCTTGCATTTTGCACAAGCATGATTCATTGTGCATTTAGACTTAAGATAAAATTCTTAGACAATTTCCTAGCAAAGCAAAAGGCATGAATTTGACCCTTGGTTCGATTACCCCTGGTAAAGGCACCAGGAACGGTCAAACCTCGTACCGACGAGCGGATCCCGTCTCCCAGTTTTCCCGCAAATATTTCAAAAATGGAGGCGAGTCATTTTCTTAAATATTTTTAAAATTAAGGTCAAGTGAGACCCCGCAAAAGAGTTCCTCTTCTTCTTTTCTCTTCTTTTCTCTTCTCTCTTTCTTTATGTCTTTTATTCTTCTCCCTTCAAAAAGGAGGAAATAGAGGTTGGAAAGGAAAAGAGAAGGAAGAGAGAGAATATTACGAGAGGAAAAATTTTGCGATGATCACACATCGGTTTGGTTCTGATTCTGCCCTCTGACTGACTTAGGAGAGTTTGTTGCCTCGGCATCGCTGTCGCTGAGCTGAGGGGCAGTCTCCTTTCCGGCTCTGGTTTGAACCATCTTGCCAATGTCAGTGATTTCTGTAGAGATAAAGGAACAATTAGAGATCGGAGGAGTTTTTGAAAATATGACCTTTTGAAAAAAAAAGACAAGAGAAGAAGAATTTGATAGACAATTAAACAAGCTATCCCATTACCACGGATTGGGTCACCACAAATTTTTGTGATAATTGTGTCACCATTTTGCGGTAACGAAAAAAATGTGCTCTGTTAACTAGGCGAGGTCGTCCATCATGATAAGAGATAATTGTAGAAGAATGGAAGAAAAAATCTCTTCACCAGGGATGAGTATCGTGTCCATACAAAATAAAAATAAAAGAATAAAATTTTGGCCACAAATAGATTTTTAACAGAACATAAAGTTGCATTTTTATTGATGACAAAATTTAAATACAAAGAGAATGTGGGCAGACAGTTTGCCACCATTCTCGATATTTTGAAGATACATTAGGACCATAAAACATAGACAAAGGAATGAAGGAATCCCAAGTGTACTTGGTTACATGATATGCCCCAGACCACTGATCCGATTGCAGATCGAACTCTGGCATGTGGCCCATCGGGAAGCAAGTGTTGACGCGAACCTATCGCTGCGAGAACTGTCTGAGACACCTCTCTGGCTGATAGTCGACACAGAAGATAGGGCCAAGCAATCTGTAACGCTTGCTATGAGCATAAGTGTAGCGAGGAACTGATTCTTGTCTGTCCAAGTAGTCCCAAAGGATCTCTTCCTGGTGTAGACTCTCGATCAAAGTTCGATACTGGATGGCAGACTTCCTTTTCTTGCTGTTGAACCTGAAGGAACTGGCTTTTGACGGCACATGTCGCAGGAACCATGACTTCAAAGCATATGTGCATCCTTCCACCAAAATGGTCTCTCCGAGAGCGAAACGGGCTAACCCTCTATAGAGAAAGTCTAGAGCTGCCATGGATACTGAAAGCTGACGGGTCTGCTTGCTTCCCCATCTTCGAAAGAGTTGGGCGACTCTGACATCGATAAAATTCTGACCGTCTTGAAAGAACTCTAATCCCACTGTGCATAGGACCATGGCATGTTGGATCCTTTCTTTCGCTGCTCGGGATAAGGTGTCAACTTCTTTCTAGGCACCATACTTGCGATAGAGTCCGAACAGGTCGATGAACTGATTCTTGTTGATCTTGGTGAGAGGCCAAGATCTGCTCCCTGTCGCTCTAGCTAATGCTTCTCGAACGTCTATCCCTTTGACATTAATCAGGAATTGCTGCTCGACCGGATCATTTGGCTGACCAGCTGGTTCTAGCAATCCCATGATGTCGCTGAACTCGTCCATTAGCAGAGTCATTTCTCCCCATGGAAACCAGAATGTGCAGGTACGTGGATTTCATCATTCTGTCATAGCTTGAATCAGACTGTCGTTGATGGTTTGTTTGCCAACTGCTGATGCCATCTCCAATCTACAATCATCCAAGTGGTCTGAGAACATACGCAAGAAGGTGGCGAACCAAGAATAGTACCACCGAGGGAAGAAGGAATGAGATTGGATGACCCGATGATCCAGGGTTCCATCCCTTATTTGATAGAAGACATGATCCCTGGGAAAGATAGCATCGAGAGATTCAGACGCCATCAGAATGATACTGAGCCAAGAGAGGAAGAGAGTTAGATAAAATGCAGGACTTACGAACAGACTTTTGATGAAAGAGGAGGATAGACATAAATCCTAAAAAAAAATTTGAAAGATCAAGGGACTTAGGAAAAGACTTTCCAGGGTTTTTTTTTTAAAAAAAAAATTGACACAAAAGAGAAAAGAATGTAGATAAAGGAAAAGTATATACCTGGGGTTTTTGAAAATAAAGGGAAATTTTGAGTAATACACCCAGGGTTTTGAATAAGGTTGGATATATATATCTATAGGAGAATACAAGGAAATATTACACAATCATAGCTGCACAAACAAGGATGCGCACACAGCACCCCTAAAGGCTGACTCTAAATGCAATATTTGAAATGGCTTGTAGGACTCTAATCCTAACTCTATGGTTCAGATCATCTGATTTCAATCAAGGTATGCGGATATACTCAAGATGAAGCTTGAAGTACGTGGCATAGAAATAATTCTCTGGTTCTAGGGTAAGGGCTTCCCAACATCCTTGAGTACCTACCGATATACCTCGGACTATGGCCCTTAGGTACATGGTAGGGAGGCGTGAACCCAAATAAGTGGCCCAGTTGTGAGGCTCTCTCCCGAACTATGGTTCAGTGAGACTGCCTAGCAACGTGAAGACCGGGACAATATAGGTAGGGATGTTTTCAAAAAAAACATGTTCAACATGCAAGAAAACCAGATAGCTCTAATGCAAGTCCTAAAGAGATAGATTTTAAATGAAAAGAAGCATACACTTGCATACATTGTTTACATTCAATCCCTAAAATTGAAAAGAGTTGTATTTCAAACCTAATTCTAATGTGAACATGGAATAATCTCCTCAAATTGGTCCTACCAAACCATACTTAGATCCTATATGCAATGATGTCAGCTTAGGACAGAGTCTAGGCTCCTAAGGTTTTGCATGGAAATGAAGCTGACATAGAAGAATAAAGACTTAGAAAATATCAAAAGCAAAGCAAAGGCATAATTCGATGAGACGGAGACAAGTCCCATCTCGGTCGCCAAAACTGTGATCATCGCAAAATTTTTCCTCTCTTGTGGTTCCTCTCTCTTCCTTCTCTTTCCCTTTTCTAACCTCTTATTTTCCTCCTTTTTGAAGGGAGAAAAATAAAAGACAAAAAAAGAAAAAGAGAAGAGAAAATAAAGGAAAGAAGAGAGAGAGGAACTCTTTTGCGGGGTCTCACTTGACCTCGATTTGAAAATATTTAGCAAATGACTCACCTCCGTTTTGAAAATATTTGCAGGAAAATGGAGAGACGGGATTCGCTCGTCGGTACGAGGTTCAACTGTTCCTGGCGCCTTTACCAAGGGTAATCGAACCAAGGATCGAATTTATGCCTTTTGCTTTGCCTAAATATTATCTAAGAATTTACCCTAAGTCTAGATGCACAAAGAATCATGCTTGTGTAATGCAAGGATGTATGCTCTTTTGAAAGAGGTTTAGAAAATTTCCAAGTATCCTGAGATGAATTTGATAATGGAGTGAAGAAACGGTTGAATCTAACTTAGAACTTGAGATCGATCATAGAAGTTCTAAGTCTTTGAAATAATCAGAGTTTGGGAAAATAAATCTTGATTTTGAAAAGAAAGATTTTGAAGATGAGAGATAAAGAAATGAGGCTTCAAAGTCAGAAATGGACTTTGAAGTTGAATTTGAATTTTAAACTTGGACTTAGGAAAGGAAATGAATATTTGAAATGGATTTTGAATTTCAAATTTGAAATCCGAATGGACTTTGAGAAATCCAAATGGTATAGGAAATAAAAAATGGATTCAGATGAGGTCTGAAAATGGAACTTGGATTTTAAATCTAGAAATGAAATGGAATTGGATTTGAAAAGTTGGAATTTTGAAAATAGAATTTGATTTGAAATCTGGAATTCAAATCCGAAGTTTGGATCTTTAAGATGGATCTGGATCTGAAGTCTGAGATCCAAAGTAGAATTGGACTCTGGATCCTAAAATGGATTTTGGATCTAAAGTCTGAGATCCAAGGTAGAATTTGGATTCTGGATCCTAAAATGAAATTAAATCTGAAGTCTGAGATCCAAAATAGAGTTGGACTTTGGATCCTAAGATGAATTTTGGATCTGAAGTCTGAGATCCAAAGTGGCATTGGATTCTGGATCCAAAAGGGAATTTTGGATCTGATTTTTGATATCCAAAGTGGAGATTTGTACTTGGAAATCTGGATCCAAGTTGATCTAATTTTGAATTTGAGCTTTGAAAGTCCAAATGGGACTTTTGAATATGGATCTGGGTTTTGGAAACTCAGTTTGAATTTAAAATTTAGGAAAGGTCAAGCTTAGGATCAATTTCAAATTTTTGATTTTTGAATTTGAAGATAGGAAAATAAACTTGGTTTTGAATATGAAGATGAATCAGAAACTTCAAAGTTTGAATTGAACTTTGGAAAATGAATTTTAGAATTTGAATCGTGAATATACAAATGAATTTCAAAGTCAAATTAGACCTTGAATTTGGAATCAGAAGATGAATCAGAATTTTGAAATTGAACTTTGAGAATGGAATTTTTTGGAAATGGAATCTTGAATATAAAATCGAATTTTGAAATCTCAGAGTCAAATTGGACTTTGAAATTGAAATCTAAATCTTTGAAATAAGATAGAAGAATGAATAGAGATTTGGAGAAGAATTTTTGAGATTACTTGGATTTTGAAAAGAATTTTGAAAATATGATGCAATTCTATCCTAAATGATGAAATGAATTTAAAAAATCTTGAAATTGGATTTTGAAAAGTTATTTCATTCTTTAAATGAATTAAAATAAGATGGAAAATATAATACATCCTTGACTATGGTCATTGAATGTATTATATAATGATCTATATTTAAATTCAGGTGAAGAATAAAACATATTTTTGTGCTTTTATAGAGTTTAAAATGAAATTAACTCTCAATATACCCTGACTATGGCCATTGGTATATATTTTGAGCCAATTTTAAGTTTGACTCTAATAAAAGAAGGAAATATTTGAAAATATGATGATTTTTTAAGAAGATCCAGTGTGGACCCAATGTTATTTTATAAAAAATAAAAATCCTAACTTTTGTTTACATCCTGACTATGGCCATTGATGTAAATCGTCAACTTAGGATTAATTACCTCTTACGAAATGGTGCATGTGCCATTCGTGTTTCACCATTGTGAGATTTTGAAAAATAAGGGTAAAAAGCATGAGATCAAGCAATTTATGATATTTACAATGCCCATTCATTCTATCTAAAACTGGAAATGTAAATTTTCATTAAGATCTTTCTATTACAATACATAAAATTGAATTTACAATTCCCAATGATGACACCTCCCACATCTTAACTGCAAAACACTTAATTAATATGGAAAATAGAAAGAAATTACACATATCACATGGCTATCAATGGTGAAATGCTTATATGCCCAGATATATATGATGAAAAGAAAAAAAAATGATATATATATATATATGCATATATACGTATGTGGATATATATACATATGAGTAGACGTATATATATCAATAGCTTGGGAAAACGTAGGGGCATATTGTTATCGTCGCAAAATTTTTCCCGTCTTCCCTTCCTTGTGGAAGAGAGAGGAAAATGCTTTCGCGATTCAAACTTGACCGGATTTTGGAAATTATTTTGAAATACTCGCCTCCGTTTTGAAAATTGCGGGAAAATCCATGGGATGGGGCTCGATCTGTCGGTATGAGGTTCGACCGTTCCTGCCGCCTTTAACAGGGGTAATCGAACCAAGGACCAAAATTGTGCTTGACTTAGTAAAATCATCGAAATTGTGTTCTATCCTAAATGCACAAAGAATTCAGGCATGTGCTATGAGGTTTTGTAAAATGCAAGTTGGAAAATATGATGTATGCTTAGAAAACATTTGAAGTGAAAAAGCATTTTTCAGGGAAAAAGATGGAAATCAATTTCTCTGGGAACTCAGACGAAGAAGTTTTGAAATCTCGAGAAAGTTTATAAAGATTTGAAAATCTTGAAGAAATGAGAATCTCGAGAAAATGGTAAGAATTTTTGAGAAAAGATGAACACTTGAAGAGGAAAACATTTGTCAGGAGAAACTCGAATTTTGAGAATTTTCTTAGGAAAATGATGAAAATTTTATAAGAAAGCTCATTGGAGAAGGAAATTCAAACTTAGGAAATTGAAATCCTGAGAATATTGTCTTTGAAATATCTGAAAATCGATTTTTGATTCTTGAGAAAGATGAAAATTCCTTTTGAAAATGGATCTTAAGAAAATAACATTTTAGGGAAAATCACGGGAAAAATTTGATTTGGGAAATCCAACTCCGAATATCTTCATAGTTTCTTGAGAAATCGATTCCATGAAGTGAAAATCTCTTGAGAAAATCATGAAAAAAATAGATGATGCAGATGATTTGAATGAATGAATGCACTTTGAAAAGATTTCTGAAAAATTGGTTGGAAAAATGTGGATTAAGCCAAAGTAAATCCTTCACATATTCTGACTGTGGCCATGAATATGTTCAGAGTTTACTTGAGTTAATTCACAACATTTTGAAAAATTGGAAATATGATGTGCATTTTTAAAATAGCCTAAGAGTGTAGGCTCAATGTGACTGGTAGAGAGATGATGGATCTGGGTCTCATCCATATTCCGACTAGGGCCGTAAATATGGACTCCACCGAGTTCATCAACTCTCTAAGAGTTGGTGCACGTGCCATTCGTGTTCATCCACGGTGAATTTTGAAAATTGAGATGTATGAATCATAGAATCAGGATATTGCAAGAATCAAACTACATGAGATGCATCCTAATCTAAGCAGTAAAAGTAAATATTATTCCAAGTTTGATTATTACATCTCTGACATAAATCAAAATAAAAAATAAATAAAAAATACAGTGTAAAAGAATCAGCATCCTCCAGATTTTCCTGCAAAATGAGAATTAGTATAAGGAAACCAAGGAAATGGATATATATATATATATTATATACAACGAAGAGATGTATATCAAAAATTGCTAAAATTGGTGTTAAATGATATGTAACAATGGAGAGGTATTTATATGAGAAATTAGATACATGGATGCTCATATATGGAAATAAGTGCACATGAAGGGATATATATAGATATATATATACATATAATGAAAAAATATACATATTAATGGAAATTCCATATAATGGGTAAAATCAGAAAATACAGGTATATACAGTTTCTGTAGGTGATTTTACACAGCCGTATTTCCCAAATTACAATATAATTTTCAATAAAAATGGGTATGGAGCTTCCCTATATATCAATAACCAAGCGTGCAAAAGATGGTATAGAAATCATGAACGGATATGAATATATCCGTTCATGAAGGTGGCTAATCATCAAGACTGCACACCTGCAGAAAAAAAAGAGATGGATAAGGATAACAAAGGTGCTACTGTAAGTGGTAGTTGTGAAGGATATGATGTAAATAACGGCTGAAGTGTTGGGGGTTAATACAATAATGAGACTGCTGTGGAACACTTAAGTGGCTGACGAACCTCACCCAAATGAGCCGTTGGCTCCTTGTTATTCTCTGCAAATCTGATTGCCATGTGTCTCTTGTGGCTCACACAAACGGGTGATAGTCAAATTTCATTGAACCCCATTAGGTTTCAGACCTACTGTCAACTAAATGATTTTTAGCCATTTGATGCTCATAATATCACCAAAACCCACTTGCTAAAACTCAGAAATAAGGAAGAGAAAACGATTTCCTTTTTAGCAGCCAATGTAGAAACATTAAGATGTAACAAAAAAGAAAAAAATTTATTAATACAGATACACAAAAAGGCATTGACAATAGATGTACAACAGCAAAAGGAAAGGCATAAGATGTAAATGTATGTGAGTCTAATAATAGGAAATAAGGCAATAGGCTAAATTACACATGGTGCTTAAAGTGAAGGCATGAAATTACTGTATAGGAAAAATGAATGTAAAACAGGAATTGAGAAACACTGGAATTACAAAATAGGAAAATGACTAAAAACAGGAACTACAAAACAGAAAATGAAAATGCTGGAAAACAGGAAAATAGGAAATCAGTTTCAAAACTGGAAAATGAAATCACTAAAATAGGAAATGGCTTTTAAAAACAAAACAGAAAATAAGATGAAATCTATATTAAAACTAAAACAGAAAATGAAAGGTTTAGCACTGAAAATACGTAGTACAGAAAAACAGGAACTCAATGACACATTGTAAAACAAAACAGAAAATTGAAAGATTAAAACAAGAAATTAGAAACAATTAACAGAAGGTGCAGAGCGATACAATTAATAACAGAGATTTAAAAGACTGAACAACATGCCATTTAGAGAATAAACAATCAGGAAATCGAAGAAAGAAAAATAAAACAGGAATTTATTAAAGATAGAAAACAGAAATTCCAAACAATAAACATTAACATGAACATTACAAATCTGTCTGATTTACTTAATATCAGAAAAAATTTGAGGCTCACGTTAAATTCCACTGCAGTCAGTCAATCGTGACAAAGTTTTACACTTCTTCAGGATTCCGATTGGCTGGAATGGATCCAGACCTCTAATCGGTGTTGAAATTCAAGCAATGACTGGATGTTCAACCCTCAACATCGATAAAAAAACAAAAATTTTTTATTGACCCAATTACACAGTACGCACCAGATTTGCAGTGATCGATCCAGCTGATCAATATTCTTTGACAGCCAATTTTGTATCAATACATTGATCCAGCTTGTGGATCTCCTGCACTCGATGAAGCTGTAACCAACGATGAAAGGGGCAATCTTCTTCTGTTGGACTAATAGATCCCCTGTACCCGATGAAGCTGTAACCAACGATGAAAGGGGCGATCTTCTTCTGCTGGACTGAAGGGAATCAGTGAAAAGTTTTGTGAAACCCCTGCTGGATGCCCTACACCAAACGATCGGATCTTCTTCTATTGGGCTGAAGGAAATCGGAAGGCCTCCACCACACAGACAACAAAGGGGGGGGTTCTTGCAATCTGGGTGGAAGAGCAGAATCCCCAAGGGCAAGACTCAACCGCCCAGCAGAGGGTACTTCACGGCAGAGAAGCTCCTGCAGTAAGAATCGAAAAAAAAATCAGAAATCCCTCTCCCTTTTTTTATTTCCATCTCCCCCTTTTTAAAGGTTTTGGGACCCTTTTGAAAAAAATCACAGTTTTTTCCTTCTGCGGGTCCGTTATCGTTTTTTGAAAATTTTGAAACTGAAAATTTATTTGGTTTTGAAAATCCGCCGTTTTCAAAAGGTGTGAATCTTAGATTTTTAAAAAATTGGGTTCATTTACCTAAAGTTTAGGTAAAATGAGCATTTTAAACAGGTTCGGTTGTGGCGCTTTTTAAGGTTGTTTCTAAAAAAAAAAATGAATAGTGAACAAAAATAAATGGGAGGTTTTTAGGGAAATGCCACCTCAGCCAGTTTTAAAATCCTTTTGAAAATAAAGTTTTATTTTGTTTGGCAAATTTTTTTATTTTCAAGTGGGGCGCCACATGTGTGTGGGCCCACTAATTATTTTATAACATTGAAAAATTACAAATAGGAATTTGCAAAATTGGTGCCCTCTCCGGGTGGACTCCGCTTGAAAATAAGAAACTTACCTGGGAATTTGAGTATGATGCTAGTTCAAAGGTGGGTCCCGCTCCATTTATTTGAAAATACGAGATAAAACATTATTTGTTTTCAAGAATTTGGAAAATTTGGTTTTTCAGGACAAAAATATGGATAAAGTAAATGTCAAAAATTTTGTAAAGAGATTTAAAATCTTTTTGCAAAAAGTTTTGAGATAAAATCTTTAAAATCAATATCCAAATATCCAGATTGTTTTCCTTGAGAAAAACTTTTGTAATTCAAAGTCTTGGGGGTAAAATGGGAAAAATTGGTAATTTTGAATACCCAGGGTTTTAAAAATCAATTTGAAAAAGTTTAAAAATCAAATCTGGATTGACAATTTTGAAAATGAGAAGTTCTGGATCTCAAAATGACATGCTGTGCAGTGAAATGATGCAATGCTATGCAAAGACATGTTATATGAAATGTCACTCTGAGCTCGGACTTGGAAATTCTAGCTTTTTGTCCAGAAAAAGGATTTTGAAATTTTGCAATTTGAAGATGTCTCTGAACCTAAATATAGAAATTTGGAGGCTCAAGAATGATTTTTTAGACCTTCTGCAAGGTTCAATCTCGGAAAATGACCATTTTGCCCTTCATTGATTTCGGAGGACTGAAATGTGACGATTGAGGGTGATGTCAAGAAGGTGAGTGAAAATTTGGGGTGTTTACACATATGTATATATATATATATGTATACACATGTGGATATGGACATATATATGTATATATGTTTGTATATGAGTACAGAGCATCTAAGATCAAATGAGAAACTACATATGAAAAAGACCTTCAGAATCTTGCCTTGAAATAAAAGATAAAATGCATCTTTACACAATTGGTTTATTGTATAGTGAATGACATACTAAGCACATGTATGATGGTTCAATGGATGTGCAAGTATTAGAGAGGAGGCTCGGGCGTGATGTCATGGTGGTGAAGTCACTTTGGGTAGGAACAGGGTCAATCATTGGACCCTAACAATTTACTTCATATGAGACCACGGTCAATTGGTCTCAACATACCAGAACATGACACATAGAGATTTACAGGTCTGCACACAGTCATGATATATGTGTATACATTGTGTGGTTTAATGTAATACTGCAACGAATTAGTCAGATGATGACTTGCTCACCAGGCTACTAAAAGGGACAATATCTACACTTGGGTCGACCTATGCATAGAGGAAGTGTGTGTCATATTCTGATATATAATTGCCAATGGAGCTTATCTTGCCTCCAGTGGGCGGTGGAGTGAGGGCAACTAGTAAGAGATGGTACAAGTAATGACAGATGGCTATTGATATATAATAGGGAAGTGCAGAAATGATGAGTACTAGAGATAATAATGCAGGAATTATCATGGAGATTAACGAATAAGAGCTAACGGTAACTTAGATTTATGAAAACATTGATTCCTTCACTTGGTTCTCTGCAACAGATCGACCTCAACATGCATAGCAGATCGAACCATTCACCCATTCTAACACAGCACAGTGAATCAACAGGTCACTCCCAGCGGCAGGCCTACTTGCAGCAGGTATATTTCTACGAGTTGGATTCTGCAGACCATTTTCGGCCATCCTAACAAGTGACTTTCCAGCTATATTAAACATCCTTGCCATATTCTGTTTTCTGAGCACACTCATACTGTCAGCCATTATGGTAGTTGTTAACGGTAATTGGCTTTTGGTGGCAAAAGGAATGATTGGATAAGTGGGGAAGGATGCAGGATGCTTGAATAGGATAGTGAATTGTTGGCAGTATAACATGTGGTAGGTGCAGCAGACATAGCAACAATAGATATATCCAACTTACAAAACGCAATTATCATGACATATACCATTTGTGAAAAGCCTCAAATGCTGGGTAAGTGAGTTGATACAGGTGTACTAACTCATAAAGCAAATTCATTTAATGCTAACATATTACTAACAAAATCTCAGAATTATGACTAAATCCAGACATGCATCCGACGAACTCTTACACGACTTTTGGAGACGAATAGTGAATTGCACAAAATCCCACCATGAAACCGCGCAAGGCTCACAATTTGTAGTCATGAGCAAAAAGATACTCTAGTTGAGCAACAATATCCAGCTAGAGGTTAGCCATCTGTTGGGGACTGTTTATCAATGATGAAGCTTCTTATTGATCAATAACATTCAACTAAGACAACATTCAAAAGAGAACAAATCATAGCAAATGAAAGCTCAACATAACGCTACTTATTTTAGTGAGATTCACCTACCAAGCTCGGGCGTAATATCCAATAGGCAATTGCTGCAACGCCTAGCACAAGAGATATTTGGCAATAGCTGTAAAATATGCCTTTCTGGAGAGTGGATTTTCTGAAAAACAAATAAAAAAAATAACTAACATCAATGAGATTCGATAATGATTTAAATAGAATGATCACTGAGGATTCCCACAGCTGAATTGATGCTGGCCTCTGATTAATGTCGGAGGGTGGTCATGCATCAAAACTTTGGAAAGTTACCAGATATCAGTTCATCGATCCAGATGGTCGATTTTAGTCAACAAGAAATACTCAGTAATTGCTGAAATGGGCAACAGTGTTTAGTAATTCCATATAATCTCAATGATCCACAAAACCATAAATCAAATTATTTAGTCATTATTGGACACTCCTGTTCATCAGATTTTCAACAAATGAAGTTTTTAAACATCCAGCAGTAAAAAAAAAAGATAAAAAAAAAAAGTTTGTAGGCATGCTATGAAGTGCGGATGAATATACCTCATGATGTAGGGAAACACATAATAACAGGATGAAATTATACTTATAGGATTACAACCTGATGAATGTACTGAATATGAATGATAAATGAGGTAGGTGGAAGCTGTTGGTGGTGAAATATATGGAGGGAAGATGCAATATATGGCATATAATGAAGTTACGAAACAAAAAAAAAAACTAGAGCAACCATAGGGCTGCTGTGCTACTGAAATACAGGAAGCCATGGTGGGTATGGTAGTGGGGGCTACAATGATATGGTGGGTTTAACTGGTGCACGGTGAATCAAAGATTCTGATTTTGACTAAGTCACTTAGAAAGGTGAACATAACCATTCAAAAAGAAATTAAAAAATGAGATAATAGCTAAACCTGACATTAAGCAGTGCATGAGCACCGATGACAAGGGAGGGGTATCGATGTATTTTGACAGGTTGAAAAGCTCCAAACACCTAAGCAACCTTTATATGCAAGCAACAATCGAATCTCTGATATGAATGATGGTGGCACGCAATCAGTGACAAGAGATGGATTAATCCAATATTCACAGCAAAAATCCATAGACAAACCTGAATATATAGCAGAAACACAGTCAATTTTGCTTAATATTAAGCGATAAAAAAAAATGATTAAACCACAGGATATCCCTTTTCATCGGCAGTTCAATTCCTGCACTGTTACACCAGTGTGGCTTGGAAAGCCATTCTTGCATTCCTCACAATCCTGATCTGATGTCCTTCTGGATACGTTATAGCATAGCTAAAATTTGTTATGTGATTTTTGAACCATAACTTACTTGGCATCATAATGGTGCTATTCATATCAACCAAGGGAAGTAACAGAGACCTGTGGGGGATCAAATGCACAAGCAAGGTTGCTGGAATTTATAAGCACAAAGGAGCCCACCTTCGCGGGGGATTGGAACAAACTGACCAAAGCGAGAAAAAAAAAAAGGTTTAAGCAGGAAAGAGTATTAACTCAGCAAAAAAGGTTTTATGTTTTTAAACATTTGGACCTATCCTTGGTTCTTCAATTTCTCACACACAAAGGCGTTTGATTACCCACCATCGATCCATCAGAGAAGTTTGATATCAAATGAACTCTAATAAGCTTGAAAGGAAGGGGGCAATAAATAATTTAACATATAGTTTTGGGTTAGTGGAAGCCCTTTTACATCCAGACCACTTCATACATCGTGCGATTACACTTATTATGCAGATAACAAAGCACGGATGGTGATAAAAAAAATTTTAGACAGACTTTAGATGCAAGCATCATAAAGAAAAATGCATATCAGACATTACAGAAGTTGATCACTGGTTTGATTCCTGACGAACTTGGAGGAAGACACAAGTTGGATAAAATGAAAGGGGAAAAATTGAACACTAATTACAAATTCTTATGAAGATACAAAGAAGAAAAAAAAAGAACTAAGAAAAAGAAAACGAATGAGAAATAAAGGAGAGCAAAGCGTTATAAGCCAAATTGATTAAGCATACGTTAACTGTAAAGCACAAAACAAAAAAAAGTATTAGACTAACATGGCATGAATCAAAACAATGAGATGGGTTAACATACGGGTGTTTGAAGGCACAGGTGAGCAACCAGGTGGAGATCCACGGGCAAATGAGAGAGAAGAAAAAAAAAAAAGACAGACGAATGAGATATTCCCCCTGTTAATTCAGTAAGACTCTGTCTACCGACCTTTGAATTAGATATCGGCATAGAGACGAGCCTTCCCAAGGGAGTTTTACCGAATACTAGTTCAAAGGCAGTGAAAGAGGGGGCTTCTAACAGTTAATTACTAGAAGTCTGTTTCATCAGCCATCACATGGTCACTCGATCGAATATAGGGAATCCTTGTACCTCAATAAAAAAAGAAATCACAATTCAAAAACCCAAAAAAAAAATGAGGATAAAACCTAGGAGGAAGACTGAAATCCAAAGAGGAACAAATGAAAGTTTATAACTAATCGGTGCTATAATAAGCAAGAATTTAAGATGTTGGAATACTCTAATTCCGTCAGTTTTGCACATCAGTGACCTGATTTCGCTATAGGCGAATCGATGCTACCGGTAGGTGCTTTACTAGAACGATAAACAAAAGAGAAGAGAGGAAAAGAAACAACAAAAAAAAATATACAGAGAAGAGAGGGGCGATCAGAAAGACTAATAGAAGGAAAATAGAATATGAAGCTAGAAGGTGAAGACATTCTTACCGTAGCTTGCACAATTTTGTGAAGAGAGAGATTCCCCTTTTCCTTCTCTTCTTGCCCCAGAGACCTTCAAGAGACTACAGGGGTCTAGGAGGAGGAGGTCGGCCTTCGATGGAGACGATGGGTAATATTTGCAGATGATTCCTCCAGAAGAGTAGTCAATGGAAAAACAAAATGGATGACCAGAGAATTACATATGATGTTGATAATGGCTTAGCAGACAAACTCGGTACAGTGAGATGAAGAGTAGGTGTCGATAACGGATGATGAAAGTAAGGGATGCCCTTTCTTTTCCCTCGATGCCTGTTAATGTAGACATCAGAGGAACCATCGAGAAGGGGAAGTGTCGAGAAGGAGCGACTGTTAGCGATGGAAGGTGGAAAAGAGGGGGAACCGTTGGAGATGAACGATGGTGAGGAGAGGAGGGAGGAGGATTGAAGGGTTGAGGAAGGATGGGGATTCCGTTGGAGATGAAGGGTGGATAGATCGATCGATCGATCGAGGGAAGGCGATGGAGGAAACTCATGAAGGAAGTCGGTGATGGAGGGTTTTCAGAGGGTGCGTGAGGGAAGGCCGAGAGAGGGAGAGCTTCTACGGGTTTTTGTTACGGAGGGCTTTTCCAAAATTTTCAATAAAAAGGTGTGAACACCCCAAATTTTTCAAAATGTTGTAAATATCCCCTTTCTGCCCTTTGCCCCCATTTTCTGGGTAATTGAGTCAGTTTTTAATCTAAATTTCATTTTGTTTCTCAAAATTTGGTTGAAATTAAATTCATTTTCCACAAATGACTCAATTTTGGATCCGGATCCATTATCAAAATCCAAATCTGAGCTTCATTATCCAAATTTTAAATTAAAATCTCAAAATTACCAAAATAATCTTTTAAAAAGCTCAGACACTTCGTCCGGTATCCGTTTGGATCCATCGAGTTGTATTTCTCGATTCGAGGTTTAAAACTCGAATATTTTCTCAAAACTCGGGTCCAAACCCATTTTCTATAGAAACTTCCTCAAAATAGCCTTGAAAATCTTCTTTTTTTTTCAAATATTTCTCAAAAATACAAAAGAATTAGTTTAAATCTTTGTTTTACCTTACATTTTAGAATTTTGTATTTCCCAAAATACAAAAAAATAAAAATACTCAGAAAAGAACAAAAAAATCAAAAATGAATGAAGAAAATTGCGAAATGGTTTTTAGAAACCCGTTTTTGAAAATCTTTTTATAAGAAGACCTCTTTTGGAAAATACAAAGCTAAATAGTCGAGTTAGGGTTTTCCTCAAAGTTTCCCAAGTTTGTTTCTCTCCTTCAGCCGCTCTCGTCCGAACCCCCCATGTGCATCCTTCATCCTTCAGCCATCCGATCCCCAACGACCTCCTCCTCCTTCGTTCATCACCTTCGCCCTTCATCTCCTCGATTCCATCCCGCCATCACCAAGCCACCCCCATGTGCGAGACCCCCACTCGAAACCCCCATGGCCTCCATTCGCCCTTCATCTGCAACGGCTTTGCACGCCCCTTTTCCATCACCCGCTCATCCCCTTCTGCTTCAGGGCAACCCTTGATCGTCGCCATCATCTTCAACTTCCCCCCATCTTCTCGGCTTCCACCCCTCTCTATAAAAGGAGCGCAATTAGGGATGAAAAAGGGGGATCGACATAGTCCACGAGACACATCCTTTCTCCTGAGCGAAAACCCTTCCTCATCTTTCTTTCCCTCTAGCGCCTTCCCGCAAGCTGTAGAAGGAGATCAAAACCTCCAGTATCCATTGGGTCCTCTTTTCTTCAACATTTCATACAAGGATCTTCTTCAGCAACTCTCCCCTCCTTTGTTGCCTGGTTCCTATCTGCCTCAACTGAAGGAGCTCAGCCGATTCCAGCTCTCCTGGATTAAAGCTCAGCAGCAAAGGATATAATCCAATCCTCTGCAAGAAATCACATCATTAACTATCATACAATGATCCCCCTTCAAACAACTAAGAAATCGACACCCACTACAGGTATGAAATCATATTCCTCCTTTCTTTTCCTTGCCTAAACATTGTTTTCCCCTTTATCTTCAGTGCTACTCTGTCTTAATTTTTTTTTTTCTATTTCTACTTCGTTTTTCTTTCATTTAATTATGAGAGCATTAAAGAGGAGATCATCCTGCATATAGCAGGAGCGGACCCTCTGTTTGCTACAGTCAAGGGAATGCTTCCTCATTCTTACATTTTTTTTTTTTGCATCTCCATCTGCATGATACAATCGGATTTCATTCAGCATTTTATCCTCCTTTTGTTGCCTTTATAATCTCTTCAGTTCTAGCCTCGTCCATTTCATTACATTACTATCGTAATTCACTGCAACCATGTGTGACTGGATCAATGCCACATCCTTTTCCCATTGTGTCTCATTTGACATTAAGTTGGTAAGTTCTGTGACTTCGGATTCATGTCAAAATCTTTTTCTACCATCTACACCCATACCCCTGGCTGATGCATGAGCCGCACCCCTTGTGGCATCTGGTGCTATGTGGAAGTCCCCCCCCTTTGCTTTCCCATTCTATATCTCAATTTGGACCACTCTTGCCTCCTGGTTGACCCACAGGAATCAATTTGACAGCATAGCAATAAGGGTGAGATCCACCTAGTCCTTCGTTTCTACCTCAAAACCTTCCATCCATCCATAAGTCACCACCCTCGTCGGCGTTACTTCTTTCAATTTTTGCTGCAAATTGCCCCTGTTTGCGGCTTACACAACCAGCACCATCACACTCATTGGCAAGCCAACCTGAAACTGGCATTGATTTTCTATTTACAACGGCAGATCTAATCCACTGCGAAGCTCTCTCGGGTTTGCTGTGGAATTCTGCAAACTCTGCATAAACTACATATTTCAGAATGTCTGCATTTTGCCCCATTGCATACTATGTCATTGACACATCCGCGTTTAGGCCAGCAATGCATCATTGGGCAATGGTCTTAATAGGAGTCGGCCAGAAACTCAGGAAATTGTGAGTTACCTATGGTCTGGGTGCCAATCTCATGAAACCTGGATTTCTAAATTTTGTCTTTTTTTTTGTTGTTGTTATTTAGAGAAAATTAAGCCAGTTACAGTATTTGGATGATGTCTTTCTTATTGGTTACAGTTTTATTTATGTGAGAATTCTGGGTGGCTGTATATGCATCCTTTCGTTTCATAAAGAACATCTAACATGTGAAAATAGTTTATGATAAGATATATTTCTTATCCCTGTTGACAGTCCCAGTAATGTTACATTCTTAGTGCTATTTACTGATATAAGGTTTCCATAAGGCGACCCTTCTGCAGTCATGTAATATGATGATCAGGGCATAAATCTTGCATCATTCCTTGTCAGCACTAGTAAGTATGTGGGTAGGACTCAGAATGATTGCTTTTCTTGAATCAAAATTGCTTGTGTTCTATAGGCCTGTTGGTTCATACACACCCTATTTGTTTTACGATGCTGCCTATGCTTACCATGATATGTGCGGTAATTCACATAAAATCTTCTTAAGTTTGTAAGATTTATCAGATGTATATCCTAAGATTCTTGGAGAATTGATCTACTACGTAAGGTCTGGTATATCATTAGCTAAATGTTATTATGGTGAAATCTCTGGAAATCTGAGATTTGCGTGGTTATTCAAAGTTTTTTTTTTAGGGGAATAAGATAACACTTTACTACAAGGCCTCTTCACAACTGTCATATTAGAATCATGTGCACACTGTGGTACTATCACTTCACAGTATTTTCCCCTCTATTGAAACCCTCCGTTCATAGCATCCTTCTACCATAGTCCTATACGCAGCAGTACCAGTACAACGCTTCATTTTTCATCTCCCCATATCCTTCTCATTATAGTTTTTCACCTGCCTATTATCATCCCTTGTGTCCCCATACTGCAACATCTACTGCTGCATCCCCTGCGGTATCTATGCATTACTACATACCTCCTTCATATCACAATTGTGCCCTCACAACATGGCCACACCACCCTGCAAAAACCTATACAGCAGGCCCATCATCATCTTCCACCATCTGCAGCCGCATATTATTAGATATGTTCATGACATATCGATTGATATGCTCACAGCATACCATGCATTTAAACCTAGTTACATTCTTCATTTACCCACAGCATATCATATATTTAGGTATAGTTGCATTCTTCATTTACTTACAGCCCATCATGTATTTAGGCATAGTCACACTCCCCACTCCTTCACAACACAATTTTCTTTACTAACATTATAGTGTACTTCACTTCACAACCATCATATATCTACTACATAGTGGCGGTCTTGTTACACTTTGCCAGTTTCCATTATTTCACTCACCTGTTCTACATCCATGTGATATATATATATATGTATATGTGTAAGTATATATATATATGTGTATATATGTATATATATATATATATGTATATATATGTAAATATATTAAATGGCTATCCTTCCACATCTTAGATCATCAAGGTTATTTCCTTAAGATGTTAAGTACAAGGTAGGTATACGAATGTCTCATAACCTGCATCTTTGAAGTCAATATTATATGTGCCATTTTCCTTTTATTTTCATACTAATCAAGGGTTTTTGCAGGGGATATATGGGAACTGTCACTACTGAGAGTTGTAAATTTGATTTTATGAGTTGTAATAGTCAGATTTTAATGAGAACTTACATTTCCTGCTTTAGATAGAATGAATGAGCATTGTAGATATCATGAATTACTTGTTATTCATGCATTTTTCCTTTATTTCTCAAAATCTCACAATGGTGAAACACGAATGGCACGTGCACCATTTCATAAGATGTAAATTAATCCTAAGTTGATGATCCATATCAATGGCCATAGTCAGGGTATGGACAAAACTTAGGATTTTTATCTTTTACGAAATAACACTGGACCCATACTGGATCCGTTTTCAAAATTCATCATATTTCCCTTAAATATCTTCTTCTTTTATTAAAATTTAACTTAAAATTAATTCAAAATATATACCAATGGCCATAGTCAGGGTATATTGAGAGTTAATTTCATTTTAAATTCTATAAAAGCACCAAATGTGTTTTATTCTTCACCTGAATTTAAATATAGATTATTATATAATACATTCAATGACCATAGTCAAGGATGTATTATATCTTCAATCTTATTTTAATTCATCCAAAGAATGAAATAGCTTTTCAAAATCCTTTAAATTCATTCATTATTTAGGATAGAACTGCATCATATTTTCAAAATTAGTTTTTTTTTCAAAACTCCAAGTGATGTAAATATCTTCTTCAATCAATCTTCAATCCTATTCATCTTTTTCAATCCTATTTCATTTTCCATCTCAGAGTCCAATTTAACTTTGAGATTTCAATTTCATTTCCTATTCAAAATTTCCAATTCAAATTCATTTTCAAAGCTCAATTTTACTTTGAAATTTCAAATTCATTTTCAAAAGACTCCAATCAAACTCAAAGTTCAATTTAACTTTGAGATTCTTGATTCATTTCAAGCTTCAAATCCCAGGTCTAAATTGACTTTAGAATTCATCTATATATTCAACATTCAAATTCTAAAATTCCTTTTCCCAAATTCAAATCAGACTTAGAAATTCTTGATTCCTCTTCTGAATTTAATTCCAAATCCATTTTGAGATCCAAAATTCAACACTCATATTGGATCTTAGACTTCGGATCCAATTACTCTTTAGGATCCAGAGTCCAATTTCACTTTGGATCTTAGACTTCAGATCCAATTCCTCTTTAGGATCCAGAATCCAATTTCACATGTTGGATCTCAGACTTCTGATCCAAACCCATCTTAGGATCAAGAATCCAATTCTAAATTTGGATCTCAGACTTCAGATCCATTCCATTTTAGGATGCAGAACCCAAGTCCATCGTAGATTCCAAATCTCGGATACCATTCTGTTTAGGATCCGGAATCCAATTCCAATTCTAGATTTCAAAACCAATCTCATTTGAATTCCCTAAATCCATTTCTATTTTTTTTATATACCATTTGATTTTCTCAGATCCCTTCTAAGATTCAAATTCAATATCACTTCAAAATTTCATCTTCTTCTCCTAAATCCCTGATTAAATTCAAAATCCATTTTTTACTTTGAAACTTCATTTCTTTTCATTTCAGAGCTTCAAATCATTCATTCTCAAAGCCAAGATCTATTTTTCCAAATTCTAAATTACTTCAAAGACTTAGAACTTCTTTGATCTATCTCAAATTCTAAGTTAGATTCAATCCTTTCTTCACTCTCTTATCAAATTCATCTCAAAATACTTGGAAATTTTCAAAACATCTTTCAAAAAGGAGCATACATTCTTACATTGCACAAGCATGATTCTTTATGCATTTAGAGTTAGAATAAAACCAAAGAATTTTGCATGCTTTGTCCATGCAACCAGATTGAATGGAGATACCATTTGCAATTTTTTGAGCTGGACAGTTTGAGACAGGATCATTTCTCCCTTCCAATTTTCAGTGAATGCTCTCTTAGGGTGCAAAGAGATCAGTACACACAGGACCATGACATACTCAAATCTGAATTCGTTATACAAATAGTAAAACTGAATTGCCGACACATTTGAGCTAATGCAGTCTTTCACCCCTACAATCCCAATAATATCCACCACAAGACCCCAAGATTGCTTACAACAAACAACCTGTACATGTGCTCCCTCCAATGCTTGATATTCAACTCATCATATTTTTTATGGCTGACTCATATTTTCCTTCATTTTCTTTTGACATACCACTTGAATCACCCGTATTACCTTCCAGTGCACATCAAACACATCCACAACTCATCCAAAAGGAAAGAAAACTAACAGTGAAAGGATCAAACCCAGCAACACAAACCTCTACTCATGAGTAGAACCTCACGCAGGTCTGCCACCAGACCTATATCACTTGAAAACTCACAGTGAAAGGGTCAAGCCAGCAACACAAACCCCTACTCACGAGCTGAACCTCACACAGGTCTGCCACCAAATCTATATCACTTGAAAACTCACAGTGAAAGAGTCAAGCCAACAACACAAACCGCTACTCACGAGCTAATCCTCACACAGGTCTGCCACCAGACCTATATCACTTGAAAACTCACAGTGAAAGGGTCAAGCCAGCAACACAAACCTTTACTCACGAGTTGATCCTCACACAGGTCTGCCACCAGACCTATATCACTTGAAAACTCTTCATCAAAGCCAAATATGGGACCACCATTGGGGAGAAAACATTTGGACAGGCTGAAACAGGTATAAACTCATTTACTGACCTTATTTCCCCACCTTAACACCCTTTGAATAGCCATACCAATCTCAGATTTCCAGAAAATGTACCAAAATAAAATGAAGTTAAACAATGATGCCCCAAACCCTAGGTAGAGCATCTGATCACCAATGTCCAAAATTCTTGCAGAAAATGAAACTGATAAGCTTTCCATTTTAAGAAACATCAAGGTTACGATTACAAGGCAAGGGTAAGCTATAAGCAACTCAATAAATCATGATAAACATATATAGAACAAATTGTTTTTCCCAATAAATCATGATAAACATAGATAGAATAAATTGTTTCCAATAGCATGCACGTGAATAAGCAATTCTGCAGAACCCAGTAAATTTTGATTCAAGAAGGAAAGTAATTTGAGTTTTGTAGGCATACCTACTAGTGCCAGTTCTGCCCTATGAATACCAAATCACAGTGTTATTCCAAGTTCAAAACAACTCATCATGGTCAACATGCAATATCATGGCCACCCTCCATCCCTCCGGTGCAGAATGCTTAAATGTGCTTGTTATACATCATCATTATGTAGATTATGTATGATTTAACAATAGAATCAACAAAATTTTGATAAACCAAAATAAATAAATAAAAAGGAGGGGATAAAAGCAACCAAAGCAGCAACAAATAGACAAAAAGTATAGAAGATACATAGGAAATCCCAAATTCAGATATCTGGGACACAAAGGACAGCACATTCAAATCTTGCAAATTGCCTATCTACTAACAAAGGCAAGGTTCAATAAACTAACAAGCAATCATGTCCCCTTGCTTATTGGGAATGGGTAGTTGTAGCCAACTCTGTTACTTTATTAATTTCAAGGTTTCATGTCAATCGCACCCTTTGACACTTGTAAAATGGCAAAGCGGGCAAAACATACGAGTGGCCATAAAAGGAAAGCAATACACTTCATTGCATGCAACTAAATGAAGAAATGATATAAACATATAATCCACTTGTAACAAAAGGCTTAAATACCCTTCAACACAAAATAATTGCAAGCATGCATGTCAAGCAAAAGAAGAAACATGAGACCTATCAACACTCCCCTCCCCTGTATAATTAAAGGATATTTGTCAAGGAGGATCGAAACAGTAACATGCAACCCAGTGATGGACCTGGTGAACTAGAATCAGATGAAAAGTAGTATAAGCAGATGATGCCATCTCAAAATGCCCAGTGTTCTCATGACAGATATCATTATTGACAAAGAAAAACGAGAGTCACAGTATTGCTGGAAAGAAACAGAAAAAGATTTTACAGTCTGTATCAGTAGAATTGAAGGTCATAAAAGTGAACTCCAGCACTGTCAGGGAAATGTGTAGGCACTTTGACAGGAGGCATCAACTTCACTCTCGTAATAATCATGTGCTCAACATACTATAGATGAACATGAAAGTGCAAAGTATTAACATAATTTGTGATCAATCACAGGTAACACCTAATTTAACAACAGCAGACTGATATACTCAAACTAAGCACGATGATTACGTTTAAAGCCGTAAGAGAACCCAACGATAGAAGAAGATCACCAAGGAGACTCAAATAATCCAAGATAAGCACGTCCTTTTATAATCATCATCTAAAAAAACATTCTCGTTTCTCAATAACGAACTTAGAATCATGAGCCCCAACTAGCAACACCCCTATCCGTGAATGAAAAAAAAAATTTATTTCAAATCATCACAACTAAACTTACGCGACATTCCACGGTTCCGGTACAAGAACCCTCGGAAACATCAACGGATTCATGGTTTCTGCTCCCACCTCTGTGTTGCTGCATTGCATTATAGCACACTCAACCGACGCCCAGTAATCCGTGATAGAGATGATCGACCTTCTTTAGTTTTGTTGCTGAGATTCAACGGAGGAAGATGGAGACAAATCTCTGGTTGGTGTGGGTTTGACCTTTTACAGCAGATCTAATCAAGACCACCGATAGTTTCAAATAGATCAATCTCAGCAATTCTGATTTCAACTTAATTGCTGAAAGTGATTCCCTAGAATGCTGAGGGGGCTTTTCCTGACGAAACCCAATCTGGTACCAGCATGGAACCAGATCTTGGATTTCACAATGAGTTCACCATCTATCTTCATAGCAGGTTAGACTTGAAGTTCACATTTTCAGCCATCGTATGTGAGCAGAGGATGTCAAAAAAAAAAAAAAAAACATGCAGATGCTAACGATGGGAAGAAGAGTATAAATGAGTAGATCGAGATATAAACAGATAATCAAAAATCAGCATATGAAACAGAAATTAGAATTACCACAAGGTAGATCAAAAAAATGCAAGCAAGAAGTCAGAAAACAGAAGGAAAATTGATACATAAACAGGAAATCCTGATCTACTTAAAATGACAATGAGATGCATTGGGGGGTTTTACTGTGAAGCGACACATGGTAATCGATGAATCAACATGATAACCCGCTGATGGGTCTTATGGTGATGGCATCTACACGGATAATAAACAAAACATGTTGTAAACGCAGATGAGAGGTCTAAACAGATGTTGGAGACGATCGCTCCATTGATATAGCAATTGGTGGGGTCGATTCTGCTAGATGCAGGTTGATCCTACCTCTATGCTTTTTAATGAAATAAGATAAAAACAAAAACAAAATGAGAAGAACGAGAATAAATTATAAAGGCTATACAGAAATTAAAAGGGAAGGAAGACGGGAAGGGGGAGGGGAGTGACTTACCTCGTCCGCCCAAGGAGAGGCTTTAGGGAAGGGGGAAATTGGAGAAGAAGAGAAGCGTGGATGAAGTAGTTAATGGATGACCAGTTCATTTTCTTCTTGCGCCTATCTTATAGAAAAAGGGAGGTGGAAGAAGCAATTAGGGATTGAGGGTGGAGATGAAGGGGAGATTATCGGAGGGCGATGGAGGAAGAGGGGGGTTTCCAGATGGTTCGGTGATGGCGGGATGAAGGAGAGAGTGAGAGAGGCATTGTCCTCCGACCTCTTGTTTTTTTTACGAAGGGTTCTCAAACCCTAAAAAAAAGATTTTGCAAAAGGGCCCCTTTCATTTTCGAGATTTTTCACAAAGAGGGATCCTTAACAAATTTTGCAAAAAAGTATTTTCACAAAACTCGATTTTTCAAAAGGGTGCTTTTAAAAGGCCACTTTTGTGTCTTTCTTTTTTTCTATTTTCTTATTTTTTTGTTCTTTTCTTGAAATTTTCTACTTTTTTTTTGTATTTTTGAAAACAAAAACTTTAAAAAATAAGGAATTTAAACTAATTTTACAAAATTTCAAAATATTTTAAAAAAGAAGGGTTTTTTCTGAAAAATCAAGTTTATCTTGGGGAAATTTCTTCAGAAAATGGGTTTGGATCCAGATTTTGAGAAAAAAAATGTTCGAGTTTTGAAACTCGAATCAAGAAATACAACGTGATGGATCCACATGGATGTCGGATGGACTATCCGAGCTATTTAAAAACTATTTTTGGTATTTTCTGTAATTTTAATCTAAAAGTTGGCCAATGAGACTCAGATTTGGATCTTGACAATGGATCTGGATCCAAAATCGAGTCAGATATATAAAATGAATTTAATTTCAGTAAAACCTGAGAAATAAACTAGAATTTAGATTTAAAACTGACTCAATTACTCAGAAAATGAGGTTAGGGGTAAAAGAGAAATATTTATAATATTTTAAAATTTTTGGGGTGTTCACACATGGTCTTTGAAAAGAAGGCCACGATTGGCCAATGTCTCTTTTCAAGACTCATGATGAAGCCTAGAGCCCATCATGAGGGGCGATTTTCTAAAAAGGGGACCATGGGGCTGGCGCCCCATGGTATTTTTGAAATAAATTTGAAAGTTTTCAAATGCTAAAAATTGGTTGGGCATGAGGGGCGGCAACCAAAGGCATTCATTAGTAAATTCTAAAAACTTTAAAGGCTTTTATAAAATTTGTGCAATGGCATTTTTGAAAGAAATGTTTGAGTTTTCAAAAGAATGACATGCATTGGGCGTGGGCATGCTATTGGGGGGGGGGGGGGGGGGGGGGCGTGGAGCACCCCAGCCCTCTATCTCATTAGCTTCAATCCCAACCGTCCATTCCACTTGACCTATGTATTTAAACCTTCAAAAAAGAAGAGAGAGATGGCTTGGACAATTTTTTCTCTCCTCTCTCTCTTTCTCTCCTTCTCTTCTCTTTCAAACCGTGAGTGTGGTTGTGGGTGTGTGGGTGCCTAGCTGAAGTTCTCCAAACAGTAGCACCATTTCCTCCATCTTCAAAGCCTCGAAGGTGAGACACTCCTACACATGTCCATAAAAGTGGTTTTCGATTGAGCATTGCGATGTTTATTTCTCATTAGCCGATTTCGTTGAGTAGGCTCGTAAACATCATGTTTGGAGGTTTCAATTGAGCAAATTTCTATGTGTTTCTTGCATTTTTGTGAGTTTCCATTTCACCTACTTGGTTGTCGATTTCGGTTGAGTAAATGTATTCGTGCTTTTGCATTTTTATTTTACCTTCACTTAGTTAAGGTTCTCATTGGCATGCTCCCATGTTCTCTAGTTTTTCTACAAGTATTACTTGCTATTTTCCTTCTTTTCAAACTGATGCAAGTAAGTGAATGCATGAGCTATGTCGCATTTCCGCATTCCCATGGATTTTCGTTCATTCTTCTCTTTATGTGTTGCTATAATCGTGGCAGCCAAGCTTTTCATTCAAGCACGGTTTCGGTGGGCAAGGAAGTCGTGGACCAGCCCCATGCCATGTAGCCTACCCGTTCGGGCCAACCCCTTTGGGTTTGGGTGCTGCTGGCCTGGGCTAGTCGGGTCGAGCCTAGGTGGAAATGCACCATATATTTTTCCCTTGCAGCTGTTGTTTTCTGTTTTTCGTTGGCCATAGTCATTTTGGGCCATGGTTTTATTTTGTTTCAGCTGGTTTAGCTCAGACTTCTGGGCGTGTCCAGCAGTGGTCGACCCCAGATCGACTCCCAGCTAGGGCGTCTTCTTTTTCTTCCTTGTGTTGCGGCGTGAACATTGGCCGAACCCATCGATCCGGGTGAGTGTGGTCCGACTGCCTTTGGCCTGACACGGTCTGGACCGAATATGGTCCAGACCTGTCAAAGGCCTATGCTCAGTTTGGTTGGGCGCCATGCCCTTCATGTTTTGTTGGTTGGGGCATAAAGCCCTGCATGGTTCGTTTTGGGGTTTCAGCCCTTGCCGCAGCCTTGCAGCTGTTAGACTGCAGCTGGGTGCAGGCAGTAAGCCTGCACCCCTCCCCTTCTGGTGCTGGCTGAGCCCAGCCAGAGTCTGGACACCCAGTCCAAACCGTGCTTCAGCTTGTGCAGGCCCTCCATGGTCTGGACCAATTGGTCCAGACCTGGACCGACTTTTAGTGGTTGAGCCACGCTGGGTCTAGATGCCCAGTCCAGACCCCTCTCTATTGGTTGCTTAGCCTAGAGTGTGTATGGACTAATGTGATCATCGCAAAATTTTTCTTCTCTTGTGGTTTCTCTCTCTTCCTTCTCTTTTCCTTTTCTAACCTCTATTTTCCTCCTTTTTGAAGGGAGAAAAATAAAAGAGAGAAAAGAAGAGAGAAGAGAAAAGAAAAGAAAAGAAAAGAAAAGAAAAGAAGAGAGAAGATGAATTCTTTTGTGGGGGTTTCACTTGACCTTAATTTGAAAAATATTTAGACATTTAACTCGCCTTTGTTTTGAAAATTTGCGGGAAAATGGAGAGATGGGATTCGTTCGTTGGTACGAGGTTCGACCATTCCTGGCGCCTTTACCAGGGGTAATCGAATCAAGGATCGAATTTATGCCCTTTGCTTTGCCTAAATATTATCTAAGAATTTATTCTAAGTCTAAAATGCACAAAGAATCATACTTTGTGCAATGCAAGGATGTATGCTCTTTTTGAAAAGATGTTTTGAAAATTTCCAAGTATTCAGAGATGAACTTGATAAGGGAGTGAAGAAATGATTGAATCTAACTTAGAACTTGAGATAGATCAGAGAAGTTCTAAGTCTTTGAAGTAATCAGAGTTGGAAGAATAAATCTTGATTTTGAGAAAGAGAATGATTTGCAGATGATAACAAGAGGAAATGAGGCTTCAAAGTCAGAAATGGACTTTGAAGTTGAACTTGAACTTTTGAAATGAATACTTGAAATGGAATTGAACTTGAAGTTTGAACTTGGAATGGATCTGAGAAATCCAAATGGTATAGAAATGAATTTAAGAAATCCAGATATGATCTGTAAGTGGATTTAGATTTGAAATCTGGAAATGAAATGGAATTGGTTTTGAAAGTTGGAATTGAAAATAGAACTTGATTTGAAATCTGGATTTTAAGATGGAATTCAAATCCAAAGTCTGGATCTTTGAATCTGAAATCTGAACTGGATCCGAAATTTGAAATAGATTTTGGATCTAAGATCCAAGATGGAATTGAATTCTGGATCCTAAAATGGGTTTGGATCTGAAGTCTGAGATCCAAGATGAAATTGGGTTCTGGATCCTAAAATGGATTTGGATTTGAAGTCTAAGATCCAAAGTAGAATTGGATTCTGGATCCTAAAATGGATTTGGATCTGAAGTCTGAGATCCAAAGTGACATTGGATTCTGGATCCTAAAAAAAATGGATTGAGATTTGAACTCTAACTTTGGATTTTGGACTTTTGAAAGTCCAAATGGGGCTTTGAAGATGGATCTGGGTTTTTGAAAACCCAGATTGAATTTAAAACTTAGAAAAAGACTTGAATCTTGAGATTCAGAACCAATCTCAAGAGGATTTTGAGGATAAAACTTGATTTTGAACTTGAAATGAGAAGATGAATCAGAAGTTTCAAAGTTAGATTGAACTTTGAAAATGGAATTTTTGAGATATTGAATTTGAATTTGAATCTTGACAATGAATTTTGGAATTTTGATTTGAAAATTGAATTTTGAATATGCAAATGAATTTCAAAGTCAAATTGGACTTTGGATTTAAAGTTTGATTTGTGAATCAGAAGATGAATCAGAATTTCAAAGTTAAATTGAACTTTGAACTTTGATTTGAATTTAGAATTTGAATTTCGGATATACAAATGAATTTCAAAGTCAAATTGGACTTTGAATTTAGAATCCGAAAATGATATTTGAATTTACAAGAGTTGAAAAATTGATTTGAGAAGTGAAGAAGATATCTGAAGGAAATCACTTGGATTTATGAAAAAGAATTTTGAAAATATGATGCAATTCTATCCTATATGATGAATGAATTTAAAGAATTTGAAATTGGATTTTGAAAAGCTATTTCGTTCTTCAAATGAATTAAAATAAGATTGAAGATATAATACACCCTTGACTATGGTCATTGAATGTATTATATAATAATCTATATTTACATTCAGGTGAAGAATAAAATACATCTTTGGTGCTTTTATAGAGTTTAAGATGAAATTAACTCTCAATATACCCTGACTATGGCCATTGGTATATATATTGAGTTAATTTTAAATTAAACCCTGATAAAAGAGGAAAATATTTAAGAAAAATATGATGAATTTTGAAAAGGATCCAGTGTGGATCCAGTGTTATTTTCTAAAAGATAAAAATCCTAAGTTTTGTTTACATCCTGACTATGGCCATTGATGTAAATCATCAACTTAGGATTAATTACCTCTTACGAAATGGTGCATGTGCCATTCGTGTTTTACCATTGTGAGTTTTTAAAATGAAGGAAAATGATATGAAGAACAAGTAATTCTATGAAAATACATGCTCATTCATTCTATCTAAAAGCTGGGAAAATATAAATTCTCATTAAGGCCTAACTTATTACAATATTTAAAATTTGAAAATACAATTCCCAAGAAATGACATTTTCTATATGTTCCCTGCAAAATTCCAGTTAGTAGAAGGTATGACATGAGTAAATGTAGAATCAAGAATCTATAGGCATATATATATGGAGGATATATGACAATGTTAACCCACCTACTTCTAGATGAATGTTGAAAAGGGAATGCTACATGCAAGACATTTATGAAAATAATGAGCCGTAAAGATAACAGATGGCGAGATGGTAAGTGTTGCCCATCTTTCATTTCTAATATTCAAGCCCAACAACTATATTTTTCGTTTCAGAAAAATCATCTAGATCATATCATGTAATTCTAGTAGCTCAACAAAACACAAACTACCAAAATGCAAACGAAACAATGTTTATAGTCTTACAAGCATGTACATCCTTTATCAAATTTGAACATTGTACACAGGTCTATGCAGTTATAGAAAATGTGATTCGACCTTACCAACCTTATACATGAATCCAAAGATTTTTACCACCTTCAGCAGTCCCCAAAGCTAATATCTGGCCCATCATGTTATAATTCACGTTAGTTTTGAACAAACATATATGACTGAAAGGAGATACAGTCAATCCCTGTTAAAAAAAAAAAGGCAATTCATAATTCTTTATAAAAATAAAAAGAGGCTTTTATTCTAGAGATATCAAGGTTGTGATTATAAGGCAAAGACAAACTACAGAAATAATCTGATGAATCATGATATGAAATAAACCCTTTCCCTTACGAATCATGATAAATACTTATGGAACAAATGATCAACAATGCATATATGAACCTATAATCCTACAGCATTCAGAAATTTCTGCTTTAAAGAAGGAAATAAACTTGAAATTCACTGATACCAGCTAATGATGCTCCAACCTTTTGAACACCTAATCATAATATTGTTCCCAATCCAGAACAGCCCATTGTGTTCTCTGATCTGGGTCTTTTATTATCTGAAAAGCTACTAGGTTGTCTGCTTTTAAACCCCCATTCATGAATACAGCCTTTTCAGCTGCTCTGATTCAACCTCTGGCGCAGTATCAACATTTATCGACCGACGAATTTCATTTGCAAGAAAATGATCAGCTTCCTTGGCTTGGTTCAACGTGAAAGTTGGGTGTTGTATGTGAAAAATGATATTTGCAGATCTTTTGAAGTAAATAGGGGTTCTTAACAAGTTACACTAAAACTCGATAGCTTCCTGAAACCAGGGTTTTTAGCAAGTGAAATGAGGATTCACAATGAATCTAATATGAACATCAATCCTTTCAGCCCAAGGTACCAATTGATTGTCAGATCGACCTCAATTATCGGCTTCTCAAGGTTCATAGTAACGAAATGGTTTTTGCTGCTTAAGTATACAGGGGGACCAACACTCTAAACAAATCGCAGAAAATTCATGTGATCATCATGCTACAACAGGGGATGCAGGGATATGATGACTGAAGATAATGCTATGAGATGGGAGATGTATGACACTGTGAAAATGGCGAGTAGAGGGTAGGTATGGCAACAATGTAATGTACACATGGGTGCCGTGAGTAATAAACAAAGGTGACAACACGTACATTGCTGTAAGTGCAGTGGTAGCAATGTGCATAGGTGATCAAGTGAAGTGTTGTGTAACAGGGATGACAGCAGTGGATGAGCCTTCCAACAGTGTGTTTGATATGATGAGATCATGTAGATGAAGTAACATATGCAGGGAAATGACGCAGGGAAAGGTATGAGACACTGAACCTGGTATTCTTGCTTTTGTTCCTCTACCCGCAGTGATTGTGCATCCGAATCTTTTCTATCAGGAACACCACATGGTGCCTCTTGTAGCAAATTGCCATTTTGGGAAGACCCTTCACCAACATGAGATGATGATTTTGTAGATCATGAGGCATCTGATTTTGCAGGAATCGATGCATTTGCAGTATGTGACTCCAAAGGTCAGTATTTATCCTGTCTCCATATTTATCAATAGAGAAGCAGAATTTTCTCTGGCGATGCCACCATCAAAATCTCTGTTTGCTAAAGTAAACTATGTGCATCATCCAGCCAGTAGCTCAGAAATCTATCACACTTTGGAAAATGCCTAGATTGTCGAGATTGATGACCATAATGCCTATTAAAGTCTTGTGTTGCTGAACCTTTCTCAGAATGCTGATGTTCGCCATTACTGATCAAGCCAACACAAGCCTCTCACCTTCCATGACTCAATCCAGAGGCCCGCCATGCAGTCGCATCATGGGATCCACGAGAGGAGTTGACAAAACTGTCCACCCAAGTTTCTGAAGCTAATCCAATTTCACCACGCTTGGAACTCTGCAAGGATGAACTTTCATGAGCTTTTTGCCACTCGGGGGTGCTTTGAGTAACCTCCTGACAATTACTCAAAATGGATTTGATCAAATCCACTGGGTAGCTGTTTGTAGATGTCCAGCTCTCTGAATGACAGCAAAAATTCTTTTGTATATGAAAATTTTATAGGTTCTTGATGTACAATGTCATTGCTCTCAGCTGGCAACGACAAGTACTGATCATCAGTTTCAGCCATCATTCTCAATCACCCACCAGAAAATCAGAAACAAGAATGGATGAGACTAAATCCAGTTGTTGCTACCTCAAAGCATCAGAAAAAAAAAATTATTAGCAATCGGAATACTGCTTAGAAAACAGAGATGGAGTATAAATGAATACCAATGGTCAAAGTGTCCTTTTCAGGGTTCAGTCACACTGTTCATTTCCAACAATGTCTTATTCTAAAATTCTGAAAATTTATATTTCAATACCACTCACCAACCATGATCTTTAATAAAGAATTTAGCGTATGTGCTACTAATTCTTAGGCAGGAATGGGAAATGCTTAAAAAGAGGAATGGAATTGCAAATGCCCTACATGGGCATCAGAATTGAGCAACTCTAGATCGTACTTATTGAATGATAAGAAAAGAATTCAACTCGGACAAGTTCATCAGAAAATACAGCTTCCTTGCAATACAGGTCATCTTCAGCTTGCTTAGGATTGCTGCCTTTGCTGTTTGAGTTTACTCCACAATTCACACCAATTTCAGTTCAGAAAAGAGACTCACAGTCTGGCATCCAGTCTTGTTAAACCTGACATCCAGACTTGTTACTGCATATGAAATGAACCAGATGATACATTATCATACTATGAAGTTAGAATGTAAAAAAAAAAAATTTGAATTCAGAAAGGTACTTACAGCCTGACATCCAGATTTGTTACTGACCAAATTAAATCTAAGAGACTAGGTTAATAATGTCATCTTCTTCACCTGAGGATCCCAACTAGATAATGCCCATAGATCTTTTGGAAACTATGAACTGTCACTGGAGGTTATAACAGATATCGGTATATACGCTTGATATCCTTTGAAGTTATGTTGGAACACTCTCTGTATTTCTTTTCATGGCAGCAATCTCAGTACAAGTCTGACTTTTGAAAGGGGAATCCAGCAGAACAAAGAGCTTCATGATGAACCAAAGATTTACCGTGGACTTGAATTTCAACAAACGCAAAGGGGAAGCTAACTAATGTGAGGGGTATGAATGTGCAAGTGACTATCCACAACTGAATTTTAATGATAAAACCCCTCAGATATCATGGCCCATTGACATGGTCGATGCAAATCCGAAACAAGAGAGACTATAAACACACACATAATCTGATTGCATCTGCTCATGAATTGGGTCGATCCTATCGCCCTCGTGATGTAGAAATGAGGGAAAGCTGATCATATGAGGGGCACGTCCAGATTAACATTAAACAAGAGAATGCACAGAATGTAAATGGGCCAGGCTAACTAATGATGGGCATAACTTTGGCTGGGTAAACTAACGCGAAAGGGGGATTTAAAAGAGACAGGAGTTCAGTAACAACGACCCATTAGTGGTCAAACATTGTGTAGATGGGAGACTATGAAATGAACGAGTGGGTTGTAAGAAGAAATGCACCATGAAATCAAGAGACAACACCCGAACAACGTAATTGCAGATGATGTTTCAAATAGAAACGCAACAAAGGAGACAGTGAATCAGATATTCATCTAAAGTGAGAGATCAAAAGTAAAGAATAATCAGATATAAACCAAAAATTAGAAAAGAAATGAAACACAACTATGAGGATTAAAACCTGTAAAACAAGATGCTCCTACTCATGTTTTTGTAAGGGGAATAAAATAGGGGTTTGAAGGGATTTAACGAACTCTCTGGATTGCTGTGGTGTATGGCTCATCGGTAGATGGGTACTCAATACCCAAATATATCTCATCTGAATGCCAGTAGTGGAATCAACTAGGTGGGATCCATAGAAGGATTAATTATGAGAAAGAGAAAAGGGAGCACGAATAAACGCGGCAATTCTAGAACGACTAAAAATATCGTCCGAGTTTTATTCAAGACAAGAAAAGTAAAAAAAAAACGTAGAGATAATTAAAGTAAATAGCAGAAAAGAATAGGAAATCCACTAATAAAGGGGAAGACAGAGGAAATCAGGCATAAACAGATTTTTAAATCGAAAATCAGAGAAAACAAGTAACACAAAGCTGAGATGTTGGAATGATTCTTCCGTTGCTTTTGCACAGGGGTGGGTTGATGTTGCACAGGCAACTCAACGTACCCATGATGCGTTAATGGAGTTAAAAAGCAAGGAACCAAAGGGAAATAAGAAAAAAAAGGGAAATGTACTTACCTGTTCGGCATGAGAAAGGGGAAGAACTTCCTTCGGTTGATCGGACGAGAAGACCAGAGGAGAGGAGAGGCAGATGCGTGAAGAAGCAGGGATGCGGGGGTAAAGGCGATTTGAGAAGAAGGAAGGTGGAGGGGTAGAAGACGATGAGGAAAAGAGGTCTTTCGTGACCCTTTTTAAAGAGGAAAGAGAGATCTCCAGAAGGGGAGGCCGTTAGGCATCGATGGTGGAGGAGGAAGATGGGTTCGGAGATGGAGGGTGATGGCATCGAGCATTTGGGCGAGAGAGGGAGAAGGAGGAGAGAATGCAGGGAGGCGCCTCTGTAACCCTAAGAAACAAATTTTTCGTTTAAGGAGGTTCTTTTTATCGAGAATTTCAAAGGTCGGTTCTCTTAAAAAGTTTTTTGCAAAAACTAGTTTTCGTCAAAAGGCTTATTTTTCAAAAAGAAGCTTTTCAAAAACTGATTTTTGTTTCTATATATATTTTTATTTTTTTATTTTTGCTCTTTTCTTGAAATTTTCTAAATTTTTTGTATAAAACTCTAGAACTAGGGAAAATGAGAGATTTTTGAACTTTTTGAGAAATGTTTACAAAAAGAAGAGTTTTCTGCGAATTTGGGTTTTTTTTTATTATTTTTTTTTGAAATTTTTCTCAAAAAGGGGTTTGGATCCGATTCGGATCAAAACTGGGTCATAGATAAGACTTTGAGTCTAAATTCTAACGAATTCAAGGAATGAATGGAATTTTTTGGGTAAAAATTGACCCGATTATTCAGAAGACGGAGGTCAGGGGCAAAGAAGGAATTTTTGGATTTTTGGGAAAATTTGGGGTGTTCACACGATGGTGAGGAGAGGAGGGAGGCGCGGGAAGGAGTCTGTTACTTTTTTTGTGATATTTCCCAAAAAAGGCTCCTCTTTAAATAAGCTTTTTATAAAAATGCTTTTCAAGTGAGGTTTTTAGTAAAAATAGCTTTAAAAAGCTTGAAACCATTTATTTTTCTTTTAGGTTTTCCATTTTTTTTTGTTTTTGTGTTATTTTTCATTTTTTTTTGCATTTTTAGAATAAAATTCTAAAGTTTTACGAGAAGACAAAGATTTCAAACTAATTTTTTTTGTATTTTTGCAAGATATTTACAAAAGGGAGTTTTTCTTAGAACTCAAGGCGATTTTTGGAAAAATTTCTTCAGAAAATGGGTTTATATCCGATTTTTTAGGAAATATTCGAGGTTTACAACCTCGAACTGAAAAATATAGGGTTGTGGATCCAAGAGGGTGCCGGATGAACTGCCCGAGCCAAAAAAAACATTTTTCAGTATTTTTATAATTTTAATTTAAAAATCGAACAACGGGGCTCACATTTGGATTTAAAACACTGAGTTTGGGTTCATAATTGAATTTGAATATATCAATATGGAATTCAATCTAGAAAATCTGAAGAATGGCTGAAATTTAGCTTTGGTTTTCTCAGAAGATGGAACTAGGGGCAAAATGGTCATTTTTACAAAACTTTGAAAAAATTGGGGTGTTCACAGGGAGACGAGTCATTCTGACATCGTTCCAACAAACGGCATCGTTGTGCTACTTAACTGGTTCTGGTAGCTCTTTTGCCAACCATTTTGTCAGCACCTCCCCTGCTCTATCGGCAGTGGTGTGACGAACCTTTCTACATCGTAGAAGGCGTTCCATGAACTGGGTAGCACTCCGATATATGACGAAGTATCCTGTTATGTTCTTTCTAAGCTATTCTTAGCTTCTTTTAGAAAATTTAGCAGCACTTCCTCTTTTTAACGGAGAAAGTGTGCGTTTCTTTTATCCATTTCAGCGACATCTCCCCTCTTTGGTGGAAAATTGCTACGCTTAACTCGAGAAATGGATGTGCACCGTTGTTCGTACTTTGCATCCATCAAGGTTGCAGGAACCCTGGGCCATAGCCAGGCCATACGTAATTGACTTAGTCTTTACGTAAAGAACATTTTGCCAAAAATGAAGCCTTTCCAATAGGGGCTTCATTCGTCAAGCAAAATCTTAAACGAGGAGCGGTAAGGGGATCGCATTGACGATTTGGAGTTGATCTCCATTTGAACGCTCATTTATGCCCCATATATTTAGTATAAGCAGAATCCTGTGCTTTATACAGTGGCGGCGTAAAGAAATGCATATACTATTGTTCAGGGTGTGTAACTGAACGAAATATTCTACATATATAATTGCAGAAAGCAGGAGCTTTGGTGTCATTCAACACGACGGCGTAAGTAAATGCATAATGGAAAGTGCAGTAATCGGAAATTGCAGAAAGCATGAGCCTTAGCATCATACGACGCGACGACAAAGGTAAATTACATGGCCTGTGCGATATAGGACGCGTCGGCAGAATCAGCAGATATACACCTAGATCCGCATCCAACGATAGTTACGAGATGAGCGGGTGAACACCGAAGTGTCCAAAAGGGGCTCAACCGAGAACTAAAGCAAGATACTACTTCAGAAAGTATATGCTATATACAAACAATCAAATACTTGAGAGAGATGGATTAATGAAGCGAACTTACTTCGATTTGAGGAAGAAACAACTCCTCGATGCTTTGAATGCTTCGATTCGTCCTCCGAGAGGTCTGACTCCAAAAAGGATCAAATCCGAACTTCGGATGAAAAAGGACTTGGACTTTGACTTTGAACCAAACCAGGTTCAAGTCAAGTCAACTGGGTTTGAGCTAGGTCAGGTGGGTTCAGACCTAGGTCAAATGGGTTAGGACCAGGTCAGGCAGGCTAAGTCAGGCAGGCTCAGACCAGGTCAGGTGGGCTCAGGTGTGCTAGGCTAGGTAGGGGAGGTTTTTTCTAGAGAGAGAAGCTAGAGAGAGAAGGGGGGGTGGCGATTTTTAGAGAGAGAGAGCACCCCTATTTATAGATTCTGAAACTTGGGCCCCAAGTTTCAGAATTTCCATTTTGGTCCATAGCTTTTCAAAAATTACTTTTGATCTTATCTATCTGACTGTTTGATCTTATCCAGAAGGAATATTCCATGGAATATTCCCTGGAAGGTCCTGGAATATTCTAAAATATTTTCTGAGGAATATTTCTGTGGGTCCCACCAATATTTTTGCGGGTCCCGCAAAAATGTCGAGTTTTCAGCATTTTTTTCCGAAAATTTCTGACTAGGTCATTATCTTCGTATTGATGTAACTAAAAAAGTTGGCTCTTACGAATCTCTTGATTTCGTTCAGGTAGGAAGTTATGGCTTTCAGAGTGCTTTAGCATATATTCGTGAAGATACGAATATCCTAAGTATATTTGGGTCGCAAGAATCAGTTTGATTCGCTTTACGGTAAAAACGCTATTTTTCACTGAAAAATGCCTCCAGAATTTATTCAGAGTTTGAACTGAAAAATTGTGGGTCTTACAATGGTTTGGACCAATCGGTCCAGACCTGTTCCGACTTTTAGTGGCTGAGCCACGCTGGGTCTGGACGCCCAGTCCAGACCCCTCTCTATTGTTTGCTTAGCCTAGAGTGTGTCTGGACTAAATAGTCCAAACCCAGGGCCATCCTTCATTTGCTGAGACCTATGCCATGGACTTCCCTTGGACCGGATCCACTCGGTCCAGGGTGTTGGGCTCTTGCGATTTGCGGGACAACATAGCTTGCTGTCCACCTTCTTCTTCGGTTCGGTCCTGTGAACACCCCAAATTTTTCAAAGGATTGTAAAAATGACCTTTTTGCCCCTGACTTCATCTTCTGAGAAAATCAAAACTAAAATTCAGTTATTCTTCAGATTTTTTGGATTGAGTTCCATTCAAACTCGATTTCGGAGCCAAACCCGGTGTTTAAGATCCAAATTTGAGCCTCGTTACTCAATTTACAAATCGAAATTATAAAAATACCAAAAACATTTTTGAATGGCTCAAACAGCTCATTCGGCACCCATTTGGATCCGCTATTTTCTCAATTCGAGGTCCAAACCTCGAATATCACCTCAAATTTTGGGTCCAAATTCGCTTTTTGAAGAATTTTTTAGAGAAATAGCTTTGAATTCTTAGAAAAACTCTCTTTTGTAAATATTTCTTAAAAATACAAAAAAATAGTTTTAAATCTTTGTTTTCTCGTAAATTTTAGGGTTTTATTCTAAAAATATAAAAAAAATATAGAAAATGAAGAAAATATATATATAGAGAGAGAGAGAGAAAAAATAAATATAGTTTTAAAAGACCTCCTTTTGAAGAAAACAAATCTTTTAACTAAAAACAATTTTTGACAAAAACTTTTGAAAAGAGACGCTATTTTGAAAATTTTCAAAAAAACAGGGGATCGCCTTTGATAAAACCCCTTTTAACGAAAACTTTTTTTAGGGTTTCAAAAACCTTCTCTCTCTGGCTTTCTCCTTCAGCCGCCCGAATCCTCCAAAAGCCTCCCCATTGAGCTCCTCGCGCAACCAACGCTCCCTTCACCACCGTTCATCTCTAACAGTTTCCCTCTTTTTTTCTTCCTGATCTTTCTTCTCCATCCTTAAAAGGGGGCACAAAAGGGTAGCTGGGGGCACCGCGTTTCACTCCACCATTATCCTTTCTTCCTTCTTATGGACCCGCTCTTCCCCTGATTTCTTCCCCTCCTTCTTCCCGATTTCCTTTTTGTGTCTCATCCCTTCTTCGTTGATCATCCCTGTCTCCCATCGGCACCAGTTTTCTTTTGCTTCAGTTTTTGCAAAGTCACGTTGAAGAAGGATCTCTCTTTGTATAGTACCTCCTCTGCAATCGCTCGAAAGAAACCTGATCCCCCATAGCAACCAGGTAAGCACCCTATTCCTCTCTCATGCGTTATTCTCATTTTCTTTTTCTTTTCTTCTTCTTTTACTTCTATCTTCTTTCTAAAGCAAACTCATATCATTGATCTGCTCATCGCAATTTCAAGGATGTGTATTGCAACATCAATGTCACCCCTATGCTCACAGTATCTAAGGCTACAATAAGTTGTATATATATGGTCTTTTCGTTGAGATTTTTTTTTTATGCATTCGTTCGTGATGCTTCCCTTTCTGTAAATTCATTTTTCACAATTCAGTATGTTATTCTCTGAGTATCACATTGATGTCCTATTTTATTCTATTTTATTATTCTTTATTTTATTTTTTTTTACTTACTCCATCTAGCCATCTCTAAATTTCTATTTTCCCTTTCTAATTCCTTGCTGATTCTGCTGTATAGCTGGGTTACTCTGTCACTTGCTTCAATTTTTGCCAATCGCCGTATGGTTTTTTTTTCCATAATGGGAGTTCCTATTTGGTTGACGCATGAGCATACACGATTATTCTTATGGTTTTAATGTGAGCACACATGTAGCATAATCGAGTGGTTCCATCCCTCCAAGCTTGATTACAATACACATTCGTGTGTTGCTACAACACTAAAGGTTGTTTTCCATTTTCCCTGGAACCATCCATGGGTGTGTCTGTGTTCTGAGGCTGCCTGAATAGATGTCGATGTCCCATGGAGACCTTGTTGCCTACCTGCGCCTAATCCCCATCAGGTCATCCACGAATCATGTTATTGCATTCTCTTGCGTGGCACCCCTTTCTTCATCCCCAGATCCAAAGACGTCAAACCCAATTCTCGTCCCACCATGGAACCCTGAGATACAGGAAGCAAGGAAACGGACCTCGATGGCTCTGAAGTTGATGATTCCTCATGGATTACTTGATTTTGTGAACTAAGAGGCAATGAATTCCTCTATGAAGCTGATGAGGATTACATACATGATGAATTCGGCTTATGTAATCTTCCCGGTTCAGAAACAAGTGTGTCTGCTAGAAATAAATTCCAAATCAACAGACTTATTGGCGGAGTTGCAGTCATTATGAAAGTATATTTTGTTCTTTGTTGCTGGAGGTTAAACCTATTACAAGTCGCCGTATCACATAGGTCTCATGCAAACTGCTCTATGTTCGTTTGAACTTCAGGATGTTTGATATAGTCGGATGATCATATATCTCAATTCCACGGTAAGACTTGTCTCAGTTGAATGGTTGCTACTTATAGCGCCTCATGTAAGTATGACTTCAATAGCATCTCGCGGAAACTTATGTCTCATGGCATTTTAGAATTCCATTCCATATGATTTTGTGACATCCACTGATATCTGTTTCATGTACTCAACTGTGTGTTATGAGTTGCTTGTTCTATTGCTCCCAGCGCCAGCAAGTGAGTGAAATTGAAGAGATGGTTTTCTCCAATTCATGCTGCCATTAAATTTGTCTTGTTTCAAGTGAATGAGTTGCGTTAAGCATTCTCTTGCTTTATATTATTTGACTAATTGTGAACACCCCAAATTTTTCAAAATCTTTTAAATATTCCTCTTTTGCCCCTAAATTCATTTTTTGAGTAAATAAGTCATTTTAAATCTAAATTCTGGTTCATTTCTCAAGTTTTATTGAAATTAAATTCATTTTATACTTTTAAATTGATTTTGGATCTGGATCCATTGTCCAGATCCAAATCTAAATCTCCTTGTTCAAATTTTAAATTAAAAAAAATACCAAAAATAGTCTTTAAATAGCTCGGACAGTCCATTCGACATCCGTTTGGATCCATCACATGTATTTCTCAATTCGAGCTTCAAAAACTCAAACATTTTTCTCAAAATCCGGATCAAAACCCATTTCTGAAGAAATTTTCTCAAAATAACTCTTAAATTCTCAGACAAATTCCCTTTTGTAAATATTTTTGCAAAAACACCAAAAAAATTAGTTTTAACCTTTGTTTTCTCACAAACTTTAGGATTTTATTCTAAAAATACAAAAAAAAATTGAAAAATAAACTAAAAACCAAAAATTGGGAAAATTTCGAGAAAAACGAATGAGTTTAAGACTTTTAAAAATTGATATTTTGCTAAAAGCCTCAGGAGCCCCCTCTTTGTAAATTTTCGAAATAACAAGGGGCCCCTTCTGCAAAACAGGTTTTTTTAGGGTTTTCTTTTTACCCTTCGTAAGGAAGGAGATGGGAGATGAGCGCAGCCGCCTCTCCCGAAACCCTCTCCGTCGCCCAAGCCCTTCATCGCCAGCCTCCACGAGCTCCTTCCATCCTCTCCTCCATCGCCCACCGATGGATTTCCTTCCGTCGATCCTCAACGGCATGGCCCCTTCCCGAATCGTCCTCCCCCTCTTTAAGAGGGGCACGATGGGGAAGCATTCGTTCATCGCTTTTCACCCCTGCATCTTCCTCCCTTTGATCACTCTTCTTTCTCCTCCCTTCAGAATACCTGCAAATCGGAAAGGATCAAGCTCTCCTGCGAAGCTACAGCCCACAGGTGGCTTTACTCCATCCTAAATCGAAACCCATCGAGACCCGTCTTCACCCCTCCATGCTCACGCATCAGCACCTCTTCTAAACCCCAATCGTCTTCAACCCTCCATTCCCCTCTTCCTCTTATCTCTTTCTCCAGCTCTCTCTTTCATTCCCTCATCCGGCTGAAGGAAGTCGACTGTTCTAAAACATCTGCAGCCACAAGTAAGTAATTCTTTCTTTGATTCCTTTCAAAAAACTCTTTTCCTTTTCATAGTACTGCTTTATTTTGTTTTCCTTTTTACATTTTCTTCTTTTGGTCATAAGGCAAGATGGTGGGATCGACCTGCCTGTAGTAGGATCGACCCACCCTATGCAACATCAACGGAACATTCATGTTCCTACAATTTTGATTTTGTTATCTTCTTTTATTCGGCATTTTCTGTTTTTAATTTTATCATCAATGTGCATCTTCCGTCTTATATACAACTTCATTTCAATTTTTTTTTTCTCTCTGCTCGTATATATCTTTAATTTTCTACTTTTCACTCTTCATTTTTATTGTCTTCCTTTCTTTACCTGTTCGTGTTGTCGATTTTCTGTTTTCATCCCTTCATTTTACGCTACAGTCGATCCCCGGTAGCCATGTCATTGTGGACATCAGCTAGATGCCACCCACTTGATCCATTTTATCAAAGATGATTTCGTTTACTTGTTATCCTCGGTTATCTCAATTAATACCTTCGAATACGCATAAATACCATGATCCTTGGCCTATGTAAAAAATCTCTTAAGGTCGTGGATACGAAAGACGATCTGCACAAGGTGGTGAACCCTCTCAATGATGTAAATTTCAAGGGCATGGTCTCTGAATCAACAGTTTTGAAGGTGACCTGAGCCAAGTGTTGACATGTTCATGGAGACAGCAAGAAAAGGTGAGGAAATATGATATTATTGCTCATGGTGTGATTATAGAAGGCTTAATTGACAGCAAAACAGGTAAACATACCTTCCCTGTATATGTATACTATTCTTTTTCAATAAAGAATTCAGTTGCGAATGACATATTGAATTTCCTGGTATGTGATCTGTTTCATCAGAGTTATCTCAATAGGAAAATTCCTTTGATTGCGGCCTTGTAACAGGAAAATTCCTTACATCATGCAGAATTGTTAGAGACAGGTGTTTTTCCTTTGATTTTTCAATCTTTTTAGCATAACAATGCTCTCAAATCCTTGTAACAGGGGTCGATTTTCACCAGCAGATGGTCTTTTGACAAGGTCATGCCCAGCAACATGCTTCGTGAACCAAGAGCGTGCATTCAAAGTAAAGCATTAGTGATCTCTCTCAAGATATGACGGAAGAACCTTGGTAGACACGCCTTAGAAAGGAGTTGAACAAATCTGTCAAGGAGCGTGTTATATCTCACCTGCTGAATCCGAAGTTGGGGTTCACGCTAGTTTCAAAATGCATGTTCTGCAATCTACCTGGAGGTAGTTCTAAGTCTGGTTCGTGAGTATTGACACGATTTCCAGGTGCGTGATTTGCTGTTTAAATAAGAGGTATGAATTGGCATGAGTTCGTCTTTCATCTTGCATCATCCCGGGCTTATACATTTCAGAATGTACAGGAACTTTTTAGTATGGTTGTCATGGTTATTGCCGGGGGTAGTTTAAATTTGATGTCAAAATTTTGGATCATGCCACAGTTATCCTACTTCACAGATAGTCCTACTAAAAAGAAGTCTGACAACTTGGGCATGAAGTTAGTCCTTCCATTTCAACACCATGGTGGAAAGGAGCTGATCATTTATGGCCTTTTGAAGGCCATCGACAATCTTGACCAAGCCAACATTGTTTACATCGTTTAGCAGCAAGCATCTGAGGATCATGGCATTTCTCTATGTTCATCACAGCAGTGAACATTTTTGCAATTACAGGGGTTATATACCCATCTCCTTGTAACCAGAAATAACTTGTTGAATTATTTGAGTTACAGAAACCAAACCCCAATAGCTGTTTTCCAGTGTCTAGCTTCTCAAGGTCCTCATCAATAGTTGGATTCTCATCCACCAGACAGCAGAAGTGGCAATCCTTCCTAAGTCGAATATATCTTCCTGTAAGAAGCCTCGGTGCAAGTACTGAGGTCATTCTGTTCCGGTTCTATCAGATCAAGCCATGTCAGGGGATTTCGCTATCTGGTTACATGTTACTATCAACGTTTAAGAGCTGTGTAAACTTCAATAAAGTTTTGAAGAGCAGCTCTTGTGGACAAATTGTTGTGCTACTGAAGGAGTTTTCTTTTCCTTCACTTGTAAATTTTATTGGGTACATACACCCACTTTTCACAAGCCCGTAAGAGATGGCGCCCCGATGTCAGAGTGGATCTGAATGTTGATAATCTGCAAAGGGGCATCATGAGCAGGTTTTTCTTCTTTCCTCTTGATTTGCTGCAAAATTTGCGATCTGCTAAAATTGAAAATGGGTGCTATGCCTTATGATTCGCTGAAGATACACAACTGAAGTTTGTTCATTGGGCTATGATATATTAACTGAAGGAATCATGGGACTGTGTAAGGTTGAGGGTTCAAGATTGATTGGTTGTGGCAGTGTGTGCTGCTCGAATTCACATTTTGCCCCTACTTCATCATATTTTATTATTTCTATCACCTACATAGAGTATAAATGTTAACATGTCACTTTCTGTAGATAATGTTATTTTACCTTCACAGTATATACCACCTGTATCTAGCCATCTGCACATTACATGAATATATTTTCGCCCCATGCCTCACCTTCACATCATGTTAGTTAATTATTGTCACCTGTGCATTATACCTTCTGCATATGTCGTCCTGTATTACATATCTTCTGCATGTCATAATGAAAAAATTGATTTAGGAAAACTTGTTCACATTCATTGGATGAGCTCTTAGTGCATGACTCGGTCATCTTGCATGCCAAACTTTAAAATGTGGCCTGCTGAACTCAACTATTGGATACTGCATGAGATAGTACCAGTGGAACTTACTGTTTAAAGCTATTGATTTGCTATAGATAATTCCTGGTGTATTATTCTGATTCATTGACCCACGAACACCTATTTACCTTCAGTCCCTCCTCGTTTTATGCCTATATCTTCATAACTGACATCAGCAGTATGCAGCTGCCTCATTTACCTACAGAATCCCAGTGTAAGTATATAGAGATACCTTCCTATTAACTCACGGGTGTCGTATATACACCTCCCTATGAGTTCATATCTGACATATAGGTGTCATACCTGCATTTTTCTATCATTTCAGGATCACATGTGCATTTGCATTTTAAGCATGATATTTCCCATTTTCCCCACCTTGTGCTAACTCTACATTGCAGGAGATGCATGAAGAATTATCATTTTTTTTTTCTTTTCTTTCTCTAGAATTGAAGACCCTTGTAATTTTAAATTCAAATTGTAATAGCTAGACTATGAGGCAAATTTTACATTTCTTACACTAGATTAGAATGTATGAGCATATACATCTTCTAGAATTAATGGTTTCATACCATCTCTTTTCTTTCTCAAAATTTTCACAAATGGCAACACGAATGGCACGTGCACCATTTCGTAAGAGGTAAATTAATCCTAAGTTAATGATTTACATCAACGGCCATAGTCGGGATGTAAACAAGACTTAGGATTTTTATCTTTTACGAAATAACACTGGATCCGCACTGGATCCGTTTTCAAAATTCATCATATTTTCCTTAAATATTTTCTTCTTTTATCAGAATTTAACTTAAAATTAATTCAAAATATATACCAATGGCCATAGTCAGGGTATATTGAGAGTCAATTTCATCTTAAATTCTATAAAAGTACTAAATGTGTTTCATTCTTCACCTGAATTTAAATATAGATTATTATATAATACATTCAATGACCATAGTCAAGGATGTATTATATCTTCAATCTTGTTTTAATTCATTTAAAGAATGGAATAGCTTTTCAAGAATTCAATTTCAAATTCTTTAAATTCATTCACCATTTAGGCTAGAACTGCATCATATTTTCCAAATTCCTTTCTCAAAACTCCAAGTGATGTAAATATCTTCTTCAATCAATCTTCAATTCTTGTAAAATCCAATTCATCTTTTCATTTTCAATTCCATTCCATTTTCAATCTCAAAGTCCAATCTAAACTTTGAAATTTCAAATTCATTTTATATTCAAAATTTCCAATTCAAATCAGATTTCAAAGTTCAATTTGACTTTGAAATTTCAATTTCATTTTATATTCAAAAATTCCAATTCAAAACAGATTTCAAAGTTCAATTTGACTTTGAAATTCCAAATTCATTTTATATTCAAAACTCCAATCCAATCTCCAAGTTCAATTTAACTTTTGAGATTCTTGATTCATCCTCTAAACTTCAAATTCAAAGTTTAATTTGACTTTGAAATTCATTTGTATATTCAAAGATTCAATTTCTAAAATTCATTTTCCAAGTTCAAATTTAACTTGGAAGTTTTGACTCATCTTCTAAATTTAACTCCAAATCCATTTTAGGATCCAGGATTCAACACTCATATTGGATCTCAGTCTTCAAATCCAAATCCATCTTAGGATCCAGAGTCCAACTCTACATTGGATCTCAGACTTCAGATCCAAATCCATCTTAGGATCCGGAATCCAGTTCTACTTTGGATCTTAAACTTCAGATCCAAATCCGTTTTAGGATACGGAATCCATTCTCCACTTTTGGGTCTCAGACTTCAGATCCAAACCCATTTTAGGATCCAGAATTCAAATTTCATCTTGAAATCCATGTTTCAAATCAAGTTCTATTTTTTCAAATTCAAAGCCAATTATGTTCCAGATCTCAAAGCTAGATCCATTTACAGATCATGTTTAGATTTTCTTAAATTCATTTCTATATCATTGGTATTTCCCAGATTCATTCCAAATTCCAAATCTTAAAATCAATTCCATTTTCAAATCTTATCTTTTCTCCTAAAATCCATGATTAAATTCAAAGTTCACTTCTGACTTTAAAACTTCATCTCCTTTCATTTTCAAAGCTTTAAATCATTCTTTCTCTAAGTCAAAGATTTACTCTTTCAAACTCTAATTTACTTCAAAGACTCAGAAATTCTCTAATCTATCTCAAGTTCTAAGTTAGATTCAAACATTTTTTTCATTCCCTTACCAAGTTCATCTCAGAATACTTGGAAATTTCCAAAACATCTTTGAAAAGAGCATACATCCTCATATTGCACAAGCATGATTCTTTGTGCATTTAGAGTCAGAATAAATCCTTAGATTATATTTAGGCAAAGCAAAAAGGCATAGATTCGATCCTTGGTTCGATTACCCCTGGTAAAGGCGCCAGGCACGGTCGAACCTCGTACCGACGAGCGAATCCCGTCTCTCCATTTTCCTGCAATATTTTAAAAAACGGAGGCGAGTTAAATTTCTAAATGTTTTCAAATCAAGGTCAAGTGAGACCACGCAAAATAGTTCCTCTTCTCTCTTTCTTTCTTTCTTTTCTCTTCTCTTTCTCTTTTCTTTCTTTTATTCTTCTCCCTTCAAAAAGGAGGAAAATAAGAGGTCAGAAAAAGGAAAAGAGAAGGAAGAGAGAGAAACCACAAGAGAGGAAAATTATTGCGATGATCACACTAATACATCTCTTGCTTTAGAGGTTTGCTATATGAAGAGGTGGGAATTTGATAGAATAGAACAAGACTCTATGGTGAAAGATCTATTTGGTGGCGTCAGACGACAATGTTTGTTCATCCATTGGGTTGGCATGTGGTGACGATCTTTTCATAATGCTTTCTTCAAATCCTGCACAAAACTAACAAGCCAGAAATACTATCTGTTGATATACATCCATCCAAAGTAAGTGTTCATGAGATCCACTACATTTCCATATGTGCTTTTATCACTGATATGCTTCATTGATATACAGTGGATTTAAACTCTGAGGCCAAGGCAAGGATTAATTCTCAATTTCATTACGGCACTCCTGTGGTTTCATTATTTATATTCCTCACTCCTTGTATGCTCTGTATTTGTGTCTTGGTAGAATGTCATTGCAACAGGAGGCATTGATACAAATGCTGTAATTTTTTACCTATCATCAGGACAGATTCTATCTACTCTTAGTGGGCATACCAAGAAGGTTTCTTATAGTAATTGTCCCTTTTATCCTGGAAATAAGTACGTTTAGGAGTATGTAGGTGACATTTGAATGTTACAAACCTTGAACCTGTGTTTATGTTTTGTATAAATGCTGGAGCTCATGATTGCTGGCTACATATTTAATGATCAAACCCTAGCCTTAATTTTTCCAGAAATTTCAATATCTGCATCAGCTAATATTTGTTGTTTATTGCTTCCTCATGTCACAAATGTGAAATTTGTATCTCAAGATGAGCTGTTTATAACTGGTTCAGATGATAAGACAGTCCGTGTATGGAGAGAGTTTGAGAATGAGAACTATAATTGCCTGCACATCTTGAAGGATCATACAGCTAAGGTGCAAGCTGTAACTGTACATGCCACCTTAACACCCACAGCACTCCACTATCACTTTGCACTTATCATTTCCGCTGCACTTTCGCTTCGTGTACACTGCTTGCACACAGCATTACACGCAACACCCACTGTATTTTTAATCCCTTGCACATTACCAGATTTGCGTATGGTCAATTTAAACATTATGGTTGATTGATTGCCATATTTTGAGCTAAGATTGTTTGTTCTATGACTTAATAAATTCAGCATTGCTACTTTTTCTTTTCCCATTTTGTTTACCAGAAAAATCATTTCCTAAAGAGATATCATCTCTTAGGTATCTCTGCTTCTTGATATACTAAGTTGTGGCTGGAGAATCTTGTTTTCCAATTTCGTTATTACTGTAATCGGCCTGGTTAATGATTAACTGTTTGCCAATAACAAGGGCTCTTAAAAAAATATATAAAACTGCAGTTCGTTTATGTCAGCCTTATACTTGAGTGTAGCTTAAGATGTTGGACTTATATACCAACACTTGAAATACCGGAGCCTAGTTGAGCTACTCATAAATCTGTGTGGTAGCTGAGGTGTTTGCCCATGCATTAAGCTGAAAGGGCATTTAGTGATTGCAAGCTACGATAGTGATTCCAAGTCACAGTTGGGTAGCATAGCCAAAAATGCTGGCATCATCCTTCTCCACGTAGAGGGGTCTAAAATCCGGAATCAACCATATGAAGGCAATGGAAATTGACTCACCGAGCAGATGCTTTAAGGGTCTCCCCTTCTCTTACAGTAACATCAATACATATATCCTCTTTATTATTACCCCTTCGCGGGTTATTTGTTAGTCACCAGCCACACTCACTTTCACTCATACTACCATACTTGTTACCCTACCCTTGCCTTCCACCAGTACCACTATTTGCATGTCTTTTTCAGCTTCGTTTCAGCACCTTACTGATGTCACCCTCTTTCAGCTACCCTTCTTTCCCTGCTGTAATTACCATAGCAGCACCACACCACCTTCTACATTTACCAAAATCACTAGTTACACTCCATCTTCACCGCACAATATCACTGTAACATCTTCATCCTTCATTGGCAATCACTCCTGTTACAGCCACCTATATATCCTCTGCTTCATGACAAAATTATGTCATCAGCCTCACTCTCATCCACCTATGTTACATATCTATATATATATATATATATATATATATATATATATATATATATATATATATATATATATATACATATATATATATACATATATATAAGTATGTATATGCATGAATATCACTTTTCATCTTTTCACACCTTGCCATAACCCAATCATAGTGGCAACAGTCCCTCTGCAAAATTGGAGGTAAATCTCTCAACAAACCTGCCATTTTACTAACAGGTCTGTTTTAATCTCACCATTACACTTACACAGTGTCACCTTTCATAACAGCACCACCTACAGGTTGATTCAATACTTATATGGCAGCATCACAGTGATATCCTGTATATATAACTTAGGTGTATGCATCCCATCAATCTGTCTTAAGCTTCAACTATGATAATATGCATCTTTCGTTTATGCTAACTCTTGTTTTGCAGGACTTCTTCCTTGGTTGAGAAGCTTTGACATTTTCAAATTCGATTCAAGTGATGTAATAGATAGGGCCTAATGAAAATTCTACATTTTCAGTCCTAGATTAGATTGAATGAGCATTGTAAATGTCATAAATTGCTTGTTTTCATGCTTTCTGTCTTTATTTTCTAAAAACTCACAATGGGAACATGAATGGCACGTGCACCATTTTTGTAAAAGATAATTAATCCTAAGTTAATGATTTACATCAATGGCCATAGTCAGGATGTAATCAAAACTTAGTATTTTTATCTTTTATAAAATAACACTGGATCCTTTTTTTTTAATATTTTCCTCTTTTATTAGAGTTTAGTCTAAAATTGATTCAATACATATATCAATGGCCATAGTGTAAACACCCCAAATTTTCATCATCCATTCTCAAACAACCCTCCTCGGGCAGTGCCAACCCTGTTAGGTCAGTGTAGGAGTCAAACCCCGAGTCAGTTTCAGAAAATCACTATTTTACCCATTTTCACTAGGAAAATTACCATTTTACCCCTAGGTCATCCCGGACCCCAGTCAGTCGGAGTCAGCAAAGCTCACTAGTCAGTTCAGAATATTTATAATATCAGTCATTTCAAGCTCATTTGAGCTCACAATGAACAGACCATTTTTATTTCTAACCATTCCTGCCAAAATGAGATCATTTCTTCAGAAATGAGCTCATTTCTCACTCAAATCCATACCAAATGTCTCCGAGTCAGTTATTCACAGTCAAACATATTCCCCAAAGTCTAACTTGAGCTCATCAGGAGTTCAAGCGCTCCAGTCTTAGTTCAAAACCATTTCCAAGTGTCCAGGAGCCCATTTTAGTCCATTTCAGCTCTTTCAGCTGAAATTCAGCTGAGTTCAGTCAATTGAGCTAGTGTTCGCGCTTTGATTTTAGTTCATGTTAGTATTACTGACCTTTGTTCTAGCTCAAACCCAGATCAGGTTCGTAATTCACTTCGCTTCAGTGACCATTTCGTACCATTTCTTTAAAAATGACAGTTTTTCTTGAAAATTCAGTCGGAAAGGTCAGCTGAGTCAGTGTCTGGTCAGTTCAGTTGAGTTATGAAACTATAAAACCCAGTTCAATCCAACTCATTTCAGATCAATTCAGCTTAAATCTCGATTTTCAGTGTCACTCTAACCCAGTAGAGTCCTGAAAACCTTTTCTTCAACCATTTTGCAAATTTTATCAATTTTAGCACCTTTTGAACTGGTATAACTGCCAATCGGGGTTTAAAATCCAAAATTCTTCATTCAGGGTTAGCATTTCGCATGTCATTTCTCATCATTTCATATCATTTCTCAGCATTTCATAACATTTCATTTCATTTTCGAAGTCCAGAACTCCAGTTTTATAAATTTCAATCCAGATTGAGTTTTAAAAGTTTTCAGAAATCAATTTCAAACCCCGAGTTTCCAAAATTGACATTTTTACCCCCAGAATTCTAAATTTGGAATTTATTTCTTGAAAAAAACAATTTGGATTTATTTCAAACTCAAATTTTCAAATTCTACACTGGATTTGCTTCGCAACGAAGTATTGAACTTCAAAATCCGAGCTTGTTTCAAAAACTGCCAAAAATAGCTCATTTCGTCTGGAATTTTCTGAAAAGACTATTTTACCCCTTTAATCGTCAAAATGAATTTCAAAAGTGGAATTTGGACCCGCTCTAAGATGGCCCATCCATTTGCATTTTCTTGTTTTAATTTATAAGAAAAGAAAAAAATTATCTTTTTCTTTATTTTATGTTTTAATTATTTTATTCTTTCTAAGGTGGGACCCACAAGGGGGTCGACCACCCTAGCCCACCTTCCATCTTACTTCCTTTCTTCTTTTTCCTTCATTTTCTTTTTTTTGTTTTTTTTTCTTTCCTCCTTTCTTTCTTTTCTTTCTTTCTTCTTCCTTTTTCTTTCTTTCTTTCTTTCTTTCTTTCCTCCTTTCTTTCCTCTCCCTCCAACTCACGTATGTTATTTTTTCAGGCCCTCCTTCTTCCTCTTTCCCTCTCCTTTTTCTCCCTTTCTTTCCTTTTCTTTCTCCCCTCTTCTTTCCTTTTCCTTCCCTTCTTCCCTTTCTTCTTCCCTTCCTTCTTCCCTTCTTTTCCCTCTTGCCCAGCCATTCATGTAAAGGTTTTCTTTCCCTCTTTCCCCTTTTCTTTAAACCCTAAGTAGGGGCCCTATTAAAACCTAAGTTACTAACAAAAAAAGAAAAAAGGAAGGAGCCATACGGCTGCCCCCATCTTTCCAATCTAAAGTCTCTCTCTCTCTCATTCACTCTCTCTCAGCCCTTTATGGCAGCCATCTTCAACCTTCAACAAGGCAGCCAATGCCATCACCACCAAAATCAGCTCCCTTTGTTGCAGCAGCCACCTCCACAGCAGCATAGCAGCTCCACCACAGCTTCAACACCCCCAGCACTTTGGAATCCTTCTCTGCAATCGGTTCCAGCCACCTACAACAACCATCATCAAACTCCATCTTGCAACAACTACCTCTTCCAAGAGCTCCTCTAGCCGGACCCCTACCCAGCTTCAACCACCTTCACGCCCAATAGTCGGTCCAGCATATACAAGGAAGCACCCCTTTTCAGTTGGTGTCATCTTCCCTCAATTGGTGCAGCCTCCTCCAATTGATCCAAACTAACCCAAGGTAAGATATTCATTTTGTTTTTTTTCTAATTTTCTTTTGTTTTCCTTGTTTCATGTTGTTGCTATTGAGGGAAAATGATCCGTCCAATCAATTGACCGGATCCTCCCTTCTCATCGCCATAAAAATAAATATGATTTGTGTCTCCCTGAATTTTTCATGTTTCATTCCATGTTTTAGATAAAATTTATGTTTTATGTATTGCATTTAGTCTCATTTCTTCGTTTCTTGTTATTTAGCTCGATTTAATTGATAGTTCATCATGTTTTATTTTAGGTATCCACTTTAGCTATGATTTCATGTAAAACTTTTCGTTCAAAAATCCTAAAATTTTTGTGATAGTTACGATTATCTGTTTGTGATATCCTGAAAAAAATTTGAAATCCATTTGAGCTTTACATCTCTATTAAATAAATCAAACCCTAAATCCGGTTTTCTGTCTCTCTAAACTTCCAGTTTTTGCTTTAGCAGACTTTAACCTTCGGATTCACCCTTGCAGGGGATTCAAATCATCTTTCAAAAATCACAGTGGATTCATAATTGAATCTACTAATGATATGGAAATTTTGAGGTTTTTACATTTAGTTTTGACTACTTTAAAAAATTGGATTTCCCTGCCCCCTGGGAAAATCTTGATTGCGTTCGATCAATCCGTAGCCCGTCTGCAAAAACTTTTAACACAAAAGTTGTTCCTAACATGTTTTTATGTCATTTCCCAAAATTTGGTGATTTTTGGAACTGTCTCAGTATTTTTACCAAAATTTTATTTTCTGTCTGACACATTCCAATATCCCGAAATTCCAGAGATTTGGGTCTCTGATAACAGTGTGCCATTTTCCAAACCATAACCTGAATCCCAATAATGAAAAAAGATAAACTTTTTCTATGTTTTTCAGGGACATTTTCCCATAATTTTATCCCTTTTCCCATCTGTTTATTGTTTTTCCCATATTTTCTACCGAAACCTGTCTGTTTCCCCTAAATCCAAGAGTCGTCGGATTCCGATCCGACTTGCCGGAGTGGTACATCTCCGACCATAGGTCAAAACCAGAAAGTGTAAAAGGAAACAATCTTTGAATTACTGTCCTCTGTCACTCCATAAAATTTGGGAAATGTTTATGAAAGTTTGATATCCGAAATTCCCTTTAGAATCAACATTTTAGGCAAAAATCACAAAATTTAGGGTTTTTATTATAATTTACATATTTAAAAATACAAAAAATTATATTTTCGAGTTCCATTATGTTTTTAGGGTTATTTTAGGTGTCTATGCCAAATTTGGCTTAATTCCAAGTTCATTTTCTCCAAGTGTTAGTTTATCTTTAAATTCAGAAGCGAAAATCAGGCGAAAATCAGGTTAAATTTGATATTTTATGATATTTTCGCCATTCTAGGGTTTTTATCATGTACATGAGCATGTACAATCATATTAGGGTTAATTTCAATGTCATTTGCATTTCACATTTTCCATTCTTGCAAAATTTATTTCAGAAAAAACTGGTTTCAAGGCCATAGTCTTCTTATCAGGGATATTTTGGTCATTTTGACCATAATTTCGAAATTTCCATTTCTAATTCCATAAATCTTTATGCATATCATCATATTTTATCATATTGTATTTGATTTATTTCATTTGATTTTCAGAATTCCAAAATTTACAAAATTTCTTTCAAAAAAACCCTGATTTCAAGGTCATCAAGGGTATTTTGGTCATTTTGACCCCAATTTCGATTTTTCAAGTTTATTTTATAAATGTATTCATTATTTATCATGTTTATATCAAAGGGGGTATGAATTTTGGTTTATATCTGAATAATATTCGATAATTTTCCATATTTTTGGATAAATTCAGAAAAACCTACATTTTGGTGCTAACCTTGTTTTTCAGTTTTGCAGGAACATTTAAGAAGAAGGCTTAGTCACTTTATTTATTTATTTTATTCAATTCAATGTAAAAAGCAATGTAATATTTGGAATAAGAGTTACATTTCTGCTTAGAATAGGGCTGCATTGCATATAGTTTAATTTATGCAAATTTCAATATTTGATGTATAATTCATGTATATTTATTTCAAAATCATTATGGTTGACATGAATGACACGTGCACAATCTCTTATGAAGTTTATAAACTCGGTGGGATTCATATTTATGACCATAGTCAGAATACGAAGAAAACCAAGATTTATGATCTTCGTATTAGCCACATTCAGCCTACACTCTTAGGCTAACTTCAAAAATGCATTGCATTTCTCAAAGTTTCAAAAGGATTTTCCAATTCCTCAATGAAATTCCATTTTCAAATTCATATTCATTCATTCATATTATTCAAATTGCAAATTCATTTTCCAATTTCAATTTCAGAAAGTTCAGTTTTCTCAAGAATTTCCAAGTCTTTCTCAGGATCTGATTTTCTCAAAATCCTGAGTTTTCAAAAGAGATTTCAAAGCATTTCCTAAGTTCAAACCAAGATTTTCCAATGTTTTAAAATTCTCAAAGTTCAAAGTCTCAAGTTTTCAAAAAAAAAAATCAATTTTCTTAGATTTACCATTTTCCTGAGAATCCATTTTCCATTTCACAAATTATTTTCCAATGAATTTCCTAATTTTCCTAGAATTTGCAAATCCATTTTGTTAGAAAATCAATTCCAAATCTCAAAATCGATTTTCCAAAGTTCAAGTTTTCCTGAGTATTCATTTTCCAATGCAAATTTCTAATTTCCAATGAACTTCAGTGATTTTCCTAGGAATTCAATTTTCAAGTACTTTTCCAACCATTTTCAAGCATATTTTCCAAAGCAAACAACATATTTTCTCAAACTTGCATTATTTTCAGAATTTCATAGCACAAGTCTGATTCTTTGTGCATTCTAGGAAAAATAGAGCATAATTTAGATATTTGAGTCAAGTTAAAGCACATAATCGATCATTGGTTCAATTACCCTTGGTAAAGGCGCCAGGAATGGTTGAACGTCGTACCGACAGGCGGATCCCATTCCACGTAATTTTCCATAAATTTTCAAAACGGAGGCGAGTTAATTTTCAAAACCATTTTCAAAACTTTGGTCGAGTTTGACTCGAAAAATTCGTTTCTCTTTCGCGAGAGAGGGGAAAAATTTTGTGATGATAACAGGTTTGGTGACCGAGATGGGACCTGTCTTCGTCTGATCAATTATGTGCTTTGACTTAGCTCAATTATCAAAATCGTGTTCTACAAAATGTCAGCTTTATTTTCTGATATCATGTGAACTTAGGAGCCTAGACTTGAACCCAGCTGACATGGATTGCATGTAGACTAGGCATGGTTTGGTAGGACCATATTGAGGAGAATTATGCATGCTCACTTAGACTTAGGTCTGAAATACAACACTCCTTAATCTAGGAATTGTATGAAAACAATGTTTGCTTCTTCAAAAAAATTCAAAATTCTATCTCTTTAGGAATTAGAGCCCTCTGTTTGTCTGCATGTGCTCATGTTTTCAAAAACCACCCCACCTATGTTTACCCGGTCTTCACGTTGCTGGGCTCTCTTCCAGAACCATAGTTCGGGACAGAGCCTCACAACTGGGCCACTTATTTGGGCTAACGCCCCCGTGCCACGTACCAAGGGCCATAGTCCAACGTATATCGGCAGGCGCTCAAGGATGTTGAGAAAACGCAAGCCTAGACCCGGAGATGAGTTTTATGCCACGTACATCGAGCCTCGGCTCGAGTATATCGGCATAGCATGACTGGACACAGTTGATCTGAGCCTAGAGTCAAGATTAGGGTCCTAAAGCTCTTTCAAAATCAATGCATTTAAAGTCAACTTCTTAGGGATTGTTGTATATACATAATTGTTTGTGATTGAATGTATGATTTTTCATCTTATTTTCTCATATTTTTCCCAATTTTTCCAAAAATACTGGACAATTTTCCAAAATACCTCATTTTTCATCTTTTATGAAATATCTCCTTTTTCTCGAAAACCCTGGACGATTTTTCTAAATTTTCCACCTTTTCTTCAAAACTCCAGGTGATTTTTCATTCTTTCGTTCCTCTGGACTTCGAATTTCCAGCTTTTTATTTTATCCTGCCTGCAATTTTCAAAATTCTTATATTTTTCCAAAAGTCTAATTCTGATTTTCCTATCTTTCAGTCCATTGGCATCCAGTCAGCTCGATTCTGCTTTTCCTGAGAGTCACATCTCCTACGAGGTGCGACAAAGTCTTCCTGAGCATCGATCTCTCAGCACCGGACCCTTCTTCCCCCGGTGGTACTACATTTGGTTCAAAAACTTCTCTTGTATGTTTTCGGACCATTTGAGCGATTGTGGGTTGGAACTGGCATCTGCATTGGGGAAGTTGACAGTTAATGGCAATCTGATCCATGCACTGGCAGAGCGGTGGAATCCATGCACTTGCACATTTTGGTTCCCGTGGGGCGAGATGACACTACTGATGGACGAATTTTCAAAAATTATGGGACTGTCCGAGCTAGTCGGTCAGCTTGGAGACCCATTGGAGAAGCAATTTTTTTATCAATGTCAAAGGTCTGGACCCTAAAGATGCTTTAGCTCGCATGACAAAGCATAAGTCCTGGCCACTGATTGAAGAAAACGGGAATGAATACGTGAGCCTGATCAAGATCTATCGACAGTATGGAGAATTCGCAGAAGTCAGCTCGTTATCCAGGACAGCTCGAGAGAGAATTCAGCATGCGATGGTTCTGCGTACTGTGGGACTTGCTTTCTTTTCAGATGGACAAAATTATGTGGACGTTCTAACTTTGGGTTTTCTACCTAACTAACACACTATGCGGCCAAACCACGCAAACCACAAAGAGAGTAGACTAAAAACAACAAAAACTAAACAATCACCACGCAGTTGCACATAACAGAGATTATGCAAAAGAAATATGAAATCTATGTGTACGGTACCAATCGTATACAGTCACCTCTAAGGGGATCCTAGTAGGTAGGCTGTGCAGATAAGTAAGCTCGTCTCTACGATATGCACATACGTGGCTCTAAACCTAAATGCAAACAAACACTAGGCAATAAAGTGAATACTAATATTACGCCGTTCCCCGGCAACGACGCCAAAAATTTGATGTCTTTTTTTAAATCGTTGTAATTTTGAAAAGATTTTTATATGTAAAACATGTGAAAACCAGGCATCAAATAATAAAAACCGGTTCTCACTAGTGATTGAGACCGGGTCGAACTCATGGAATGAGAATATTTTGTATTCAAACACACAAATCTAAACTATTTCTTTATTGCCAAATTATAAAATGTAAAATGTACGAGAAAAGTAAAAACACCTAACTATTACAACAAATGAATACCCTTCGCAGAGGAAGTAAAAAGCAATATTTACAAACCCAGAATTAAATTCCTAATTCTAAACTAAAAAGTAAAAAAAAGCTTCTACTCTTGCACCCTTCCATGTCACATATGCGCTTCAGCTCCACTCCTGTGCTATCCTGCACAAGTCAAATGAGCACGAGCAGTACACGAGATAAAAGTAGAAATTATACTAAACTACTAAATGCTAAAATATGAATGAAAGTATGCAAGAATTCTAATTGAATTATTATACTTGAAGATGACTTTGACTAACTAATTAACAACCTAATTAACTAACAATTTCATTAACTTGCAACTAATACTATTCAATTAACTAACAGTTAATGAACTAATCACTTATCTGATCTAACAATTACATGTTGCTTAACTGATTCAAACAAAATTATTATACTAATCCCTAACAATTCGATAAACTAACAGCTAACTAGTCACTTGACTAAACAACTAACTCTATCACTCAAAACAATAAAAACCAATGAAATTCAGTGATTAACATACAGTTAACCTTCAGTTACATTCAAGAGTTCATCATAAAATGAACAGTAGAAATCCACTTAATATTTAGCAAAATTCAAATCTAATACAGTTAATAGCAGTACAAATCTGGGGCTCAGATTGAATTCCACCGAAAACAGTAAAAATAATGGTTCAGATTACCAATGGATCTAATTGTTCAAATGTCGGATTTAAATTTCCAATGGATATCGATTTACTTGGGAAACAATCAGTGCCGGAAATCAAATTTTCACTGGATTTACACAGAACATTTGACCAGAATGTTACACAGCAATAAAAGTTCAATCTAAAAGATGTAAACAACAAACTGGAAATCAACTGAACCTCTGATCAAATCAGTGTTTTCCGGAACAGTAAACACCCGTTACACACTCCTATGCATGATTCCGACCACTATATAGCAAACACAATACTCAACTCAGCAGTGATTGGATCAACATCAGTCGTTGATCAAATGCAAATCATGCTAGAGATTGAAGATTTCGATCAGCTACAAATTTTTCATGACACATCGTAACATCATTTCAACATAAATTCGTGATTTCATGGCTAACACAGGGGATTCCAGCAGCATCTACAGCCGATTCATAGCTTCGATTGCAGGCAACTGAACATTGTATCCGGATTCCGGCAGCATCTACAGCAGATCCATAGCTCTGATTGGTACCTGAACTCTCTTTCAAGAAGATTTGAAAAATGATCGCCGAAAAAATTATGGCCGGAAAAAAACAGAAATCGATCCAGAGGATCGATCAAATTTTTTAAGAACAGTATTGGAATCCGGCGACAGATTTTTAAATCAAAGAAACTATGGATTTTAGAATGTAAACTGGAATTTAGAATCAACGTTCATCTAACTACAACATCAATTACAAAATCAAAAATCGGAAAAAACAATTCAGAAATAGAAGGGATCGAGTTAAATTTTTTTTTTTCTGTTTTTATTTCTCTTTTTTTTTAGTTTTTCTTTACACAACAACATAACTTGTATTCATTAAGTGAACCAGAAGAAGAAGATGAATGTAAAAGAAGAAGAAGAAGAAGAAGAAGAAGAAGAAGAAGAAGAAGATGTAGAAATTACCGTGAACCGGATGGAACAGAGAAGAAGTGGCCTCCACTGCATACGATGTTGTCGATTGAAGAATCTCTGCCGGATTGAGGATGAAGAAGCAGAAGAAAGAGGAGAAATCTGAGAAAGATAAGGAAAAGAAGGGGAAAGGATAACTCTGAACAGAAAAGGAAGAACGAATAGAGAAACCAGAAGGGAAAAAGAAGCTTTGGCCCCAGATGGTGAAAGACGGGGGGAAAATTCCCCTTTCTCGAGTTTTTAAAGAAGGCCCAAAACCAGTTTGTTATTTTTTTTTTCAGTTTTTCAAAAAGGTCCTAAAATTTATTAAAAACTCTACAAACCTATTCAAAAAAAAATATTTACAATATTCTGTAATAATACTAATCTAATTCTAATATTTTTTTTTCTTTTGTTTTAGAAAAAAATAACTACTCTAATATGTATCTTTAATAAAAAAAAATCTATTTTTTTTCTATCAAGAAAACTAACAATATACAAATGTATACTAAATTGCAAAATAAAGCTATTTTTCTCTATTTTTCTATTTTTTTATATTTTTTTATTAAAATGCTCTATCTAGCATAAAGATGGGTTTTTTAATTGATTTTAATATGAAATCATGCATATTTTATGTAAAATTTACCTAAAAATCTATGCATGATCAAATACCCCCATGCTTATGTTTTGCTAGTCCTCGAGCAAACTAGAAAAATGCATGAAATCAAACTATCACCTAACTCACTTTCGTAGGAATCACGGTTGCATTTAGCTCATGCAACAAGCCCTTTCAACCCTTGTGTTACCCCAGTGGACGAGTAAGGTCTCATGAGGGTTTGCAGTGATGCTACCCAAAAACATCTTTGTCATGTATGCAAAATATTACTCATCCTCATAAGTAGTAGATAATCAAAGACTTTATTTTCACAAATATTTCTTGTTATTTCAAAATCACAATATAATTAGAGTCTTTTAGAAAAATCCAATAAAAACAAGTTATTATTTACTTATCCTCACTCATATGTTTTCTGCACAGATTTTCTAAATCACACTTCTAAGCACTGAACTTTCCTTTCTTTTTAAGCTCTTTTCTTTCTTTTTTTCTTTTTTTCTTTTTTTCTATTTTTTTTCTTTTTTCACGCTTTTTCGTTTTGCGCATTCATTGTTCTCTTATAGCTTGCGTGTGGTCTGTTTTTATGCCTTGTGCAATGTCAATATCTTATATACTTTTTCAATGCATACCAAAAGATATCAACTAAGACATAAAAGTGACTTCCTTCATTCACATTTGCAACGTGAGATTCAAACATTTCAACTTGTGTCTGTTTTCAGCTACTTAGGTTCACGAAGTTTTCCACTCTCCTTTTCAAAATGGAATTAAAAGTTCCAACTTACATCTAAGTCCCATCTACTAAGGATTGTGAAATTATCCAAACAACCTAACGCATGCTTTTTTTTTCCTTTTTTTTTCTCTTTTGAGCTCATTTTTACGCTTTTGTTCATTTGCTTAGTTTTTCAAAAATAGAATTGTGCATATTCATATTTATGATTCAAAATAAATTCTAACATGTATTTATTATCATTTCTTCGAAATCTGCATAAACAACCATAATTTCTAGATCTATGTCAGAAAAAATTTTCATGGGGCTTAAAAATCCTCTAAAAACATCAGATTTGAAATAACATACATATCAGTTCAAACTTTTTCTTTAAAAACCTACTTTTCATGAGAGATGTGTAAACATATGCAAAAACGTAGACAAAAATATGCCGGTGAGCTACTACACCCTCCCCCATGCTAGAATGACACTGTCCCAGTGGGAAACCCCCATGCTTATATGAAACTAAATGAATGCACATAAGACGAAATCAACGAGGGAAAGAAAGTAAACTCAATGAAATCTAAAATGTGAAAGTATGCCTACGCTGAACATGATCTATGCATTATGCACATGAACTATATGAAAGCAAACTAAAAAAAAATATGCTTTTTCTATGAATATTTACAAAATCTTAAAATATATACAAACATGTGTGAGCCCTAAACTTCTAAAAGATCAACATCCTCAATGTCATGTCCTATCACAGTATCTGAGATATAAGGCTTCAGCCATTGCCCATTTACTTTAAAAATTGCACCCGTGCGAGGGTCAAAAAGATCTATCGCTCCATGTGGAAACACCCTATGCACAACAAATGGATCATTCCATCTTGACTTCAACTTGCCTGGAAAAAGATGAAGACGCGAATGATAAAGCCATAGCTTTTGACCAGGATCGAACTGCTTCCTAACAATATATCGATCATGAAAATGCTTAGTTCGAGCCTTGTAAATCTTTGCACTCTCATAGGCCTCATTACGCAATTCCTCTAACTCACTCAACTGTAATTTTCTCTCAGCACCAGCTTGGGTCATATTGAAATTGAATTTTTTAATAGCCCAATATGCTCTATGCTCTAACTCAACAGGAAGATGGCAAGGTTTCCCGAAAACTAATCAAAATAGTGACATACCAATGGGGGTCTTGAAAGCAGTCCTATAAGCCCACAGGGCATCATCAAGGCGCTGTGACCAATCCTTGCGGTCTGGTCTAACTGTCTTTTTAAGAATCCTCTTGATCTCCCTGTTAGAGACCTCAACTTGGCCACTGGTCTGCGGGTGAAAAGGTGTAGCAATCCGATAATGCACGGAATATTTCTTAAGAAAGGAAGCTACTTGCACATTACGAAAGTGCGTACCATCATCATTGATGATCGCTCTAGGAACTCTGAACCGACTAAAAATGTTGTGCTTGATAAATCGAAGCACCTCTTTATAATCATTGGTCCGGGTGGCCACGGCCTCGACCCATTTTGAAACATAATCGACCGCCACTAAAATATATGTAAATCCAAACGACGGCGGAAAAGGACCCATGAAATCAATGCCCCAAACATCAAAAATCTCCACAATCAGAATAGGTAAAAGAGGCATCATGTCGCGCTTGGTAATGCGACCTGTTTGCTGACATCGCAAACACTTCCTACAGAATTTGTGAGCATCTCTATGAAGTGTGGGCCACCAAAATCCAGACTGAAGGACCTTTGCAACGGTCTTCTGACTAGAAAAATGACCTCCACAGGCCAAAGAATGACAAAAAGATAAAATGGAATGATACTCTTCTTTGGGCACACATCTTCGAATCATCTGATCCGGGCATGATCTAAACAATTCTGGTTCCTCCCAAAAATAATGCTTCACTTGTGCAAAAAATCTATCTCTCGCATTCCGGTTCCAATGCGCAGGATACTCTCTAGTAACCAGGAAGTTTATGATATCCGCGAACCAGGGTAGACGCTTGACATGAAATAACTGCTCATCCGAAAAAGAATCAACAATCTGTCCTTGATCAATAGATAAATCCATAGTCAGTCTGGACAGATGATCTGCTACAAGGTTCTCACATCCTCTCTTATCTCGAATCTCGAGATCAAATTCTTGTAACAGAAGAATCCAACAAATGAGATGTGGTTTTGCATCCTTTTTACTCATCAAATATCTCAATGCAGCATGATCTGAGTAAATGATAACTTTGGAGCCTAACAAATATGATCGAAACTTCTCAAGTGCAAACACAACGGCTAGCAACTCCTTCTCAGTGGTAGTATAATGCATTTGTGTGTCAGAAAGAGTCCTACTAGCATAATGAATAACATGAGATCGTTTCTCAATCTTCTGACCTAAAATTGCTCCAACCGCGTAATCTAAAGCGTCACACATAATCTCAAACGACACTGACCACTCAGGAGATCTAAGAATAGGAGCAGTGGTCAAAGCTTCCTTTATGGCTAAGAATGCCTTCAGAAAGGCATCATCAAACCAAAACGACTAGTCTTTCGACAACAGGTTATACAACGGTCTAGAAATCTGACTAAAATCCTTAATGAACCGTCTATAGAAACCTGCATGCTCTAAAAATGAACGCACTTGCCTCACAGAGGTCGGTGGAGCTAATCTGACAATGGTCTCCACTTTGGCCTTATCAACCTCAATACCTTTCTCAGACACAATATGTCCAAGAACAATCCCTTGCTATACCATGAAATGACTATTTTCCCAACTAAGCACTAGATTTGTCTCCCTACAATGCTGAAGTACACGAGATAATTTTTGGAGACAATTGTCAAATGAAGAGCCATAAACCGAGAAATCATCCATGAAAATCTCAAGGACGTCATCCATCATGTCAGAGAAAATCACCATCATACATCTCTGAAATGTAGTCGGGGCATTACAAAGCCCAAACAACATCCTCCTATATGCAAATGTACCATATGGACAGGTAAATGTCATCTTCTTCTGATCCTCGAGATGAACGGCCACCTGGTTATATCCTGAATATCCATCTAAAAAGCAATAATATTGCTGGCCTGCGAGTCTTTCTAAAATTTGGTCGATGAACGGTAACGGGAAGTGATCCTTTCTAGTTGTGTTGTTCAACTTCCTATAGTCAATACATACTCGCCATCCCGTAGTAGTCCTCATGGGAACACTCTCTCCTTTCTCATTCTTCTCCACAGTGAGCCCAAACTTTTTGGGAACAACCTGGGTAGGACTCACCCACTGACTGTCGAAGATGGGATAAATGATCCCAGCGTCTAACCATTTAACTACTTCCTTCTTCACCACTTTTCATGTGGGGATTTAGTCTCCTTTGCGCTTCTCTTGAGGGTTTAGCTCCCTCATCCATAATGATCCAATGCATACAAAAGGAGGGGTTGATCCCTTCAAATCTGCAACAGACCATCCAATAGCCTCCTTGTGCTCATGCAAGACCTGTAATAACTGATGCTCTTCTGAATCTGTCAGGTCTGCAGAAATGATGACTGGAAGAGTCTGCTCTTTTCCTAGAAAAACATACTTAAGTGAAGCTGGTAAAGGCTTCAACTCCAACTCTGAAGGACTCTCTATCGATGGTTTTGCGGGCTTCTCAGCTAACTCTGGAAGTGGTTCAAAATGCCAAGTCCAACTCACATTACCTACCTCGCTATCTATCATATCAAGGTGATCCTCTTTGAGTGATTCATCCTCCTCCTCTTGAGGTGGATCACTCAACAACCAAGCATGCTAAGCTTCTATAAGATCCTGAATGATATCAACCTCAAATGAAGCCTCTTCAGTGTCAGACCCCATCGCTGCACAAAAAATGTTCAGCCTCATTTTCCTATTTCCGAATGAAACATCCATCTCACCAGTGCGGCAATTAATGCACGCATTGGCAGTAGCTAGGAAAGGGCGACCAAGAATAATAGGGCTCTGCCTGATGCTATCAACTCCCTCCATATCTAATATCATGAAGTCGACAGGGAAATAACAATCCTCCACCTTGACTAAAACATCTTCAAGTATCCCTCTCGGGACATTAATCGATCTATCCGCGAGCTGAAGAGCCATAGGTGTAGGTTTCATCTCTTTTAATCCAAATTTGTCATAAAAGAAACCCGGCAAAATGTTAACACTTGCCCCAAGGTCGAGTAAAGCACACTCAATAGTGATGTTTCCTGACACATGAGATGATAGGGGTCCTTGGGTCCTTGAGCTTAGGTGGGGTTTGGTGTTGCAATACTGCGCTCACCTGCTCAGTCAAATATATCTTCTTCTGTGCATGGGACCTCAACTTTCTTTTCTGCGTACAAATCTCTTTAAGGAACTTTGCATATGCAGGGACTTGCTGGATGGCATCTAGTAAGGGAAGGTTTATCTGAACGTGCTTGAATATCTCAAGCATTTCCTGCATGTTCACTCTTGACTTACCTAGTGCTCTCGGTCTCTCTAACGCCTCAGGAAAGGGGGCTTTGGGAATATGGGCTGTGGAAGGCTCAAATGGAAGAACCCTCTCGCTTTTCTGAGGTAAAACATTAGGGACAGGCTACTTCTCACTTATCTTCTCTCTTTCTTCTGCAGCCTCCCTCGAATGGTACTGCTTCTCACTTCTAAGGGTCACTACTGCTTGAGCCTGCTCTTGATGTGTATTTGTCATATGCAGACTCTGCAGAGGTTCTTTACCCCTAGGGTTAACTATAGGCTGGCTAGGCAATGTCCCCTCACTTTTTCTGCTAAGTGCCTCAGTGAGTTGCCCCATTTGGGTCTCTAATTTTGCAATAGACTGGGTATGTGAGCTCAAATTCGCCTTAATATCAGAAAATGCTTATAGCATCTTATCCTCGAAGGACTGACTATGCGAAGGCTCATGAGACTAGGGATGAGTATAAACAGGTTGGGCTGGGGGATAACTGGCTCTCTGAAATTCAGGTGCATAACCGCTTTGCCTGGGTTGACTTTGGGAAGGGTTAAGGGTTTGGGTCTGTGGGTTACGCCATGAAAAATTTGGATGGTTTCGCCAACCCAGGTTATAAGTGTTGGCAAATGGATTGGGTGCGGGCCTAACAGAGTTTTGAGCCATCTGAGCTTTCTCTTGGACAAACTCAGGGTACTGTGGCGCAACTGGACACTGGAGGACATGGTGTGCAGGACTCGCACACAACGCGCACACCTGCATGGCAGGAGAGGGACCCAACAAAAATTGATCTAATTTCTGGGACAGTTGGTCAACCTTGTTGCTCAACTCAAGGTTCACCCCTATCTCAAAAATACCTGCCTTCTTAGTGCTATTCTGTGCAGGTGCAGCTCTATCAAACCGTGAAGCTGTCGCATGGTGCATCGAATTCTCGCTCAATGTCTCAAAGAGCAACCACTCTTCATCCTCACTTTTGAGCATGAAAGTGCCCCCACACGCGGCATCAACCTTTTGGTGATTCTTCTCAGTAAGACCGTCATAGAAATATTGCACCAGTTGCCAATGAGGCACCTGGTGGTGGGGACACTTGCGGAGAAGATCCTTCATTCTCTCCCAAGTCTCATGGAACATTTCTCCCTCTATTTGCGAAAAACTCGTGCTGGCCTTTCGATACTGGTTCGTCTTACCGATTGAAAAATATTTTTTAAAAATTCTCTTTGCATATGTTCCCACGTGGTAATTCGAACAATGTCTAACGCCTTCAGCCAGTGTTTGGCTTTATCCTTCAGAGAGAAGGGAAACAAGGTCAACCTCATAACATCATCTCCAAAGTTGTTGATTCGCACTGTCGAGCAAATCTCTAAGAATTCGTCGAGATGACGATATGGGTCTTGATTGCTAAGGCCATAAAATGAGGGTAGCATTTGAATTACACTGGCCTTAATCTCAAAGTGATTCGCTCCTACATCAGGTCTTGTGATGCAGGAGGCGGGAGTATAGGTATTAGGCATGAAGTACTCCCTAAGAGGACGAGTAATCTGCTAATTCTCAGCCATGGTTGCAGTTATATGGGCTCTCCGAATGATGGACTCGGGGTGCTCAACTAGTTCTGCAAGATCAGGGTCAAGTGAGTGTCACCCTTGCATACACCTCGAAGTAGACCGGTGTAGCACACGTCCTAACTTTGGGTTTTCTACCTAACTAATGCATTAAGCGGTCAAACCACGCAAACCACAAAGAGAGTAGACTAAAAACAACAAAAACTAAACAATCAGCATGCAGTTGCACATAACAGAGATTATGCAAAAGAAATATGAAATCTATGTGTACGGTACCAATCGTACACAGTCACCTCTAAGGGGATCCTAGTAGGTAGGCTGTGCAGATAAGTAAGCTCGTCTCTACGATATGCACATACGTGGTTCCAAACCTAAATGCAAACAAACACTAGGCAATAAAGTGAATACTAATATTACGCCGTTCCCCGGCAATGGTGCCAAAAATTTGATGTCTTCTGTTGAATCGTTGTAATTTTGAAAAGATTTTTATATGAAAACATGTGAAAACCAGACATCAAATAATAAAAACCGGTTCTCACTAGTGATTGAGACCGGGTCGAACTCAGGGAACGAGAATATTTCGTATTCAAACACACAAATCTAAACTATTTATTTATTGCCAAATTATAAAATGTAAAATGTACGAGAAAAGTAAAAACACCTAACTATTACGACAAATTAATACCCTTCGCAGAGAGCGTAAAAGCAATATTTACAAACCCAGAATTAAATTCCTAATTCTAAACTAAAAAGTAAAAAAAAGCTTCTACTCTTGCACCCTTCCGTGTCACATATGCGCTTCAGCTCCACTCTTGTGCTATCATGCACAAGTCAAATGAGCACGAGCAGTACACGAGATAAAAGTAGAAATTATACTAAACTACTAAATGCTAAAATATGAATGAAAGTATGCAAGAATTCTAATTGAATTATCATACTTGAAGATGACTTTGACTAACTAATTAACAACCTAATTAACTAACAATTTCATTAACTTGCAACTAATACTATTCAATTAACTAACAGTTAATGAACTAATCACTTATCTGATCTAACAATTACATGTTGCTTAACTGATTCAAACAAAATTATTATACTAATCCCTAACAATTCGATAAACTAACAACTAACTAGTCACTTGACTAAACAACTAAATCTATCACTCAAAATAATAAAAACCAATGAAATTCAATGATTAACATACAGTTAACCATCAGTTACATTCAACAGTTCATCATAAAATGAATAGTAGAAATCCACTTAACATTCAACAAAATTCAAATCTAATACAGTTAATAGCAGTATAAATCTCGGGCTCAGATTGAATTCCACCGAAAATAGTAAAAAGAATGGTTCAGATTACCGATGGATCTAATTGTTCAAATGCCGGATTTAAATTTCCGATGGATATCGATTTACTTGGGAAACAATCAGTGCCAGAAATCAAATTTTCACTGGATTTACACAGAACATTTGACCAGAATGTTACACAACAATAAGAGTTTAATCTGAAAGATGTAAACAGCAAACTGGAAATCAACTGAACCTCTGATCAAATCAGTGTTCACTAGAACAGTAAACACCTGATACACACTCCTATACACGATTCTGACCACTATATAGCAAACACAATACTCAACTCATCAGTGATTGGATCAACATCAGTCGTTGATCAAATGCAAATCATGCTAGAGATTAAAGATTTCGATCAGCTACAAATTTTTCATGACACATCGTAACAGCATTTCAACATAAATTCGTGATTTCATGGCTAACACAGGGGATTCCGGCAGCATCTACAGCCGATCCATAGCTCCAATTACAGGCAACTGAACATTGTATCTGGATTCCGGCAGCATCTATACCTCTGATTGGTACCTGAACTCTCTTTCAAGAAGATTTGAAAAATGATCGCCGGAAAAAAATAGAAATCGATCCAGATGATCGATCAAATTTTTGAAGAACAGTATTGGAATCTGGCGACAGATTTTTAAATCAAAGAAACTATGGATTTCAGAATGTAAACTGGAATTTAGAATCAACGTTCATCTAACTACAGCATCAATTACAAAATAAAAAATCGAAAAAAAAAATTCAGAAACAGAAGTGATCGAGTTAAAAAAAAAAATTCTTTCTGTTTTTATTTCTCTTTTTTTTAGTTTTTCTTTACACAACAACATAACTTGTATTCATTAAGTGAACCAGAAGAAGAAGATGAATGTTAAAGAAGAAGAAGAAGAAGAAGAAGAAGAAGAAGATGTAGAAATTACCGTGAACCGGATGGAACAGAGAAGAAGTGGCCTCCACTGCATACGCCGTTGCCGATTGAAGAATCTCTGTCGGATTAAGGATGAAGAAGCAGAAGAAAGAGGAGAAATCTGAGAAAGATAAGGAAAAGAAGGGGAAAGGATAAATCCGAACAAAAAAGGGAGAACGAAGAGAGAAACCAAAAGGGAAAAAGAAGCTTTGGCGCCAAATGGTGAGAGACGGGGGAAAAATTCCCCTTTCTCGAGTTTTTAAAGAAGGCCCAAAACCGGTTTGTTAAATTTTTTTTCAGTTTTTCAAAAAGGTCCTAAAATTTATTAAAAACTCTACAAACCTATTCAAAACAAAATATTTACAATATTCTATACTAATACTAATCTAATTCTAATAAATTTTTTTCTTCTATTTTAGAAAAAAATAACTACTCTAATATGTATCTTTAATAAAAAAATTTCTATTTTTTTTCTATAAAGAAAACTAACAATATACAAATGTATACTAAATTGCAAAATAAAGTTATTTTTCTCTATTTTTCTATTTTTCTATTTTTTTTTTATTAAAATGCTCTATCTAGCATAAAGATGGGTTTTTTAATTGATTTTAATATGAAATCATGCATATTTTATGTAAAATTTACCTAAAAATCTATGCATGATCAATTATTTGCAGGAAGAAGTGGTATGAGACTATTTTTATCAAGAATTATCACCTCCCAGATATACCTATGCATATGGCAAGAGATTCAAGTTGCTTGGTCCATTCTTTTGCGCTTATTATCATTCAGAGAGGTGTGTTCGACAGTTTTCTCAGAGACAGAAGCACATAAAAATGCAGCTGCTATCAGGAGTCGTGCCAGAGTTCGACCTTGCATCAACACAGTGGTCCAGAACATACCATTCTGCCAGATATGGCTGGGATTCTTTCATCATTCTCACTCTTTTCCCCAATCCTTGTGTCTCTGCTGATCATTAAGAGTGGTGGCCGACTGTATATATGCCCCCTCTTTCTCAAGTCCACTATTGATGCAATAATATTTTTCCTTCAATAAAAATTCCTTCAATTTTCATTCTATCATGGTTTGGCAACCTCGCCTAGGTGACAAAGCATATTTGCAGTTGTTCGTTCTCTTCACAAAGAGTGGCAACACAATTGTCGTGACCCCAGCGGCGACCCAATCCCTAGTAATGGGATGTTCTTCCAATTATCTACCAAATTCTCATCAAATATTTTTTTTCTATATTCATTTCTATCCTGAATCTTCATCATCAAAATTTAATCATCCATCTTATTCTGTAGAGAGCATCAGTATTTCCAAGTGGTTCAGATCAGATCAAATAAAAAGACATTACTATATCAAGTGCACTAGTGATTTTTAAAGCATCAAGTAAAAATAGATGAATTCTCCAAGATCTGCCAGAAGACAGAGTCTGAATGATAGGGATGACATTGATCCTGCTACATATCAGATGTTCAAGAAAATGATGATTAGGATGATGTCTGAGCAAGCTAAGGACAGTTTCAAAAAGGCTCCCATCAAGGAGAAGACATATGTCTCCTCTCAGAATATCATTGGTAAGAGCAACGAGCGATTCAACGCATGTCAGACTGATATTTTATTTTTGCCGACGTCCTCTATTGTCATGGATTCAGTTCTGAATATTCCAAATGCCTAGACGAAGATGAAGCCAAAGAAGTTGTGCAGGAGGTACACGAAGGCATTTGCAGTAGTTACATCGGCTACCAAACTCTTATCAAGCAAATCATCTGGGCAGGATATTATTGGAAGACTATGCTACAAGATTGCTACCATTTTGTGAAGAAGTGTGCTCTATGCCAGATACATGCACCTTCCGTTCATGCGCCAGCAACATATTTGCAATCTGTTATCTCCCGATGACCATTTTTTATGTGGGCCTTTGATGTTGTAGGCCCCATCACTCCTTCTGCTTCAAATGGTCACAAGTATTTTCTTTCCGCAACAGAATATTTCACTAAATGGGTCAAAGTTGTCACTCTACGCACAGTAGAAGGCCGGCATATGGTCTCATTCATCTACAAGAATATTTTTTGCCGCTTCGGCATACCACATGACATTGTGTCAGATAATGGCAGTCATTTCAAGAATGAGAGAGTGAGGACATTCTGCTCAAAGTTCAGAATCCATCATCATTTTTCTGCACCCTATTATCCTCAAGGAAATGGTCAAGCAGAGGCCACCAATAAGATTCTAATTCGAATCCTAGAGCGAACCTTGGAAACATGCCCGTGATTGGCATGAGAAGATCCATGATGTATTGTGGGCATACAGAACCACCATTCGGACTCCAACTAATGCTACTCTATTAGAACTTGTTTACGGAACTGAAGTAGTACTGCCTCTACATGTTCAGAAACCTGCTCTAAAATTTGCATCACTTCTAGAATTACCTCTTGATCAGTATCAGCAACATCGGCTATTACAGTTGGATTTGCTCGATGAAAGAAGACTCAGAGCAGCAGAGCACGCTCAATCATATCGGCAGATGTTGTCATCGCAAAAATTTTCCCCGTCTTCCCTTCCTTGCGGAAGAGAGAGGAAAATGCTTTCGCGATTCAAACTTGACCGGATTTTGGAAATTGTTTTGAAATACTTGCCTCCGTTTTGAAAATTGCGGGAAAATCCATGGGATGGGGCTCGACCTGTCGGTACGAGGTTCGACCATTTCTGCCGCCTTTAACAGGGGTAATTGAACCAAGGACCAAAATTGTGCTTGACTTAGTAAAGTTATCGAAATCGTGAATACACAAAGAATTCAGGCATGTGCTATGAGATTTGATAAAATATAAGTTGGAAAACCATAATGTATGCTTAGAAAATATTTGGAGTTGAAAAGCATTTCTCAGGAAAAGATGGAAATCAATCTCTCAGGAAACTCAGACGAAGAAGGTTTGAAATCTCGAGAAAGTTTAAAAAGATTTGGAAAATCTTGAAGAAGTGAGAATCTCGAGAAAATCTTGAGAAAGTTTATAAAGACTTGGAAAATCATGAAGAAATGAGAATCTCGGGAAAATCTTGAGAAAGTTTATAAAGACTTGGAAAACCATGAAGAAATGAGAATCTCAGGAAAATTTTGAGAAAGTTTATAAAGATTTGGAAAATCATGAAGAAATGAGAATCTCGGGAAAATCTCGAGAAAGTTTATAAATACTTAGAAAACCATGAAGAAATGAGAATCTCAGGAAAATTTTGAGAAAGTTTATAAAGACTTGGAAAACCATGAAGAAATGAGAATCTCAAAAAAATTTTGAGAAAAGTTTATAAAGACTTGGAAAACCATGAAGAGATGAGGATTTCGGGAAAAATGGAAGGAATTCTTGAGAAAAAATGAACATTTGAAAAGAAGAACACTTATCAGGAAAACTCGGATTTTGAGAATTTTCTTAGGAAAATGATAGAAAATTTTGTAGGAAAACTCATTGGAGAAGGAGATTCAAAACTTAGGAAATTGAATTCTCGAGAATCTTGTCTTTGAAATGTCTCAAAATTAACTTTGATTCTTGAGAAAGATGAGAAATTCCTTTTGAAAGCATCTTAAGAAAATAATATTTTCAAGGAAAATCACAGGAAAACTTTGATTTGGAAAATCCAACTCCGAATATCATCATAGTTTCTTGAGAAATCGATTCCATGAAGTGAAAATCTCTTGAGAAAATCATGAGAAAAACAGATGATTTGAATGAATGAATGCACTTTGAAAAGATTTCTAAAAAAAAATGTTGGAAAAATGTGGATTAAGCCAAAGTAAATCCTTCACATATTCTGACTGTGGCCATGAATATGTTCAGAGTTCACTTGAGTTAATTCACAATATTTTGAAAATTTAGAAATATGATGTGCATTTTTAAGATAGCCTAAGAGTGTAGGCTCAATGTGACTGGTAGAAAGATGATGGATCTGAGTCTCGTCCATATTCCGACTAGGGCCGTAAATATGGATTCCACCGAGTTCATCAACTCTCTAAGAGTTGGTGCACGTGCCATTCGTGTTCATCCACGGTGAATTTTGAAAATTGAGATACATGCATCATAGAATCAGGATATTACTGAAATCAAACTATATGAGATGCAACCTAATCTAAGCAGTAAAAGTAAATATTATTCCAAGTTTGATTATTACATCTCTGACGTGAGTCAAAATAAATGAAATAAAAATACATAATGAAAAATAATCAGCATCCTCCAGCTTTTCCTGCAAAATGAGAATTAGTACAAGATAACCAAGAAAATGGGTATATATATATATAATATACAACGAAGAGATATATATATATCAAAATGCTAAAATTCGTGCTAAATGACATGCAACAATGGAGGTGTATTTATATGAGAAAATAGTTATATGAATGCTCATATATGGAAATAAATGCACATGAAAGGGGCCATATGTAAATATAAGTATATATATATATATATGTATATATATATATATATATATACATATATATATATACACATATATACGTATACATATAGGTAGATATACATAGATATACATATATATATAGATATATATATACCTATAACGAGAAAATATACACATTGATGGAAATTCCATATAATCGGTAAAATCAGAAAATACCGGTATATACAATTTCTGTAGGTGATTTCCCACAGCCGTATTTCTCAAATTATAATGTATTTTTCAATAAAAATGGATATGAAGCTTCCCCATATACCAATAACAAAGCATGCCAAAGATGGTATATAGATCATGAACGGATATGGATATATCCGTTCATGAATGTGACTAATTATCAAGACTGCACACCTGCAGCAGAAAAATGGATACGTGTAGGAAATGATTTTCATAAGCCATTCACACAACCAAAATAGTTGATTTTCACACAGCCATTCACAAAGCCAATTGCAGGAAATGATTTTCATGAGCCATTCACACAGCCAACATAGTTGGTTTTCACCCAGCCATTCACAAAACCAATTGCAGGAAATGATTTTCATAAACCACTCACACAGCCAACTGCAGGAAATGATTTTCATGAGCCATTCACACAACCAACATAGTTGGTTTTCACCCAGCCATTCACAAAACCAATCGCATAAAATGATTTTCATAAACCATTCACACAGCCAATTGCAGGAAATGATTTTCATAAACCATTCACACAGCCAAAATAGTTGGTTTTCACCCAGCCATTCACAAAACCAATCGCATGAAATGATTTTCATAAACCATTCACACAGCCAATTGCAGGAAATGATTTTCATGAGCCATTCACACAGCCAACATAGTTGGTTTTCACCCAGCCATTCACAAAACCAATCGCAGGAAATGATTTTCATAAACCATTCACACAGCCAACTTGTAAACACCCCAAATTTTCACCCTCATCCAGTGTTTGTCCATTTCATAAGTCATTACAGATCATTGCATGTCATTGCATGTATTCTGCATAGCATTGCATGTCATTGCATAGCATTGCATCTCATTTTCGAGATCCAGCACTCCTATTTCAAAACATTCAATCCAGATTTGAATTTTAAAGCTTTATTTCAAAATCAATTTCAAAACCTGGGTTTTTATTCAATACTCTGTCATTTTCCAACCCCAGGACTTTATATTTCGAAATATTTTCTCAAGGAAACAATCTGGATTCATTTCAAATTCAAATTTTAATCGATTTCAATTCACAGATGAGACCCATTGAGGTGGTGTCGCTTCTGAATTCCTCTATTCATCAAATTTCTCAAAATTTTGAAAGTTTCAGTCCGATCAGGACTCTGTCTCAGAGTCCTGATCCGGTCAGGAGTCTGTTTTGAGGTCAGTTTTACTTCCATTTTCAATCTTTTCCGTTTGCTTTCAAAATTTAGGTCATTTTACAGAGTCGAGTTAGTTCAGGACTCTATTTTAGAGTTCGGTCGAGTTAGGAGTCTAACCCTGACTGTGTTTTCTGACTTATTTCATCATTTCTTGATAAAATCTTTTGAAAATTCTTTCATTTGGCTTTTAAAATCTAAAATCTCAGAGTCCTAAGAGTTCAGGACTCTAACCCGGAGTTCCAGTTCGCTTGAGACCCTATTTTCAAAGATCTTGAATTTTAATTATTAATTTTAACCCCTTTTCAAAGGTATTTTCAGTGTTTATTTCAGAATTTGCAAAACTCGATGTGGGCCCACTCAGTTGGTACCATATCCAGAGGAGTCCTGACCCAGTTAGGACCCTATGCCATTTCAAAAATTTTAATTTCAAAGTTTACTTTTGAAAATCTTTTGAAAACTTTCTCAATTTCAAGTTTTAAAATCATTTAAAAAAAAAAATCAAGTAGGGCCCACTCGGGGTGGCGCCATATTCGAGTAAGTCAGGGCTAGACTAGGGTTAGTCATTGTCCTAGTTAAGTTAGAGGTTTAGAGGAGTCAAAGTCAATTTTAAAAATCCATTTTATTTAAGTTTTAAACCATTGGTTTTTAAAGGTTTTAAATTCAGGTTTTAAAAACCAAATGTGGGTCCATACTAGGTGGTACCACATTTGGACTTTTTAGGGTTTAATTAGGTGTTAATTAAGGTTTAATTAGAGTTCATTTAGGGTTAGAAAACCACAAAAAATCGTTGCCTTTAGTGGATTTATTAGAAAGAGTCCTAAAAAAATGAAAAACCTCTTAATTAACCCTAATTAAGTGACTTTTTGAAAAACTATAAAAAGGGACCTAAGGGGGGCTCTTTTCTCTAAAATTTCCGTGGCCTCTCTCTCCTCTCCAGCACTTCCACCTTCCTCCATTGCAGCTGCAAGCACCAAGGTAATATTTTTAATATTTTTTAGTTTTATTTAATACTTTTTCATGTTTTAAATCAATTTTAGCCATTGGTGTCATCCCCTTCATGGATTAAACCATGGATTCAACCTCAAGAACCATCAAGAATCAGCAAGAACGATCCAAGAAGGTGATCTAACCCTGTTTGGGATGATTTACAAAGATTTTAATCCATTAGAATTGATTTTAATATGATTCTTTACATTATTAACCAATAAAATATATGATTTACCCCTTTTAATGGGTTAAATCTATGTTTTAAAGGTGATATCAAATTCCAGCCATTGATTCCCTGTTTTTATTTTATTTTCATGGTTTATTTATGTTTGTTTTACGTTCTATAGCATAGAAATAATTTTTATTTACTGTTTTATGGTGTATTTTATTTATTTACATTAGTTAATGCATGGTTCTTCACGTTTCTAAAATTTCTGTGTGTTTTAGGTTTAGAACAGTAAAGATAATGTTATTTCGGATTGAAGTTCTCATTGTTTATTTCTGATTTTTTTATATGTGGTGAATGCATGAGTTATTGAGTTACTGTAAAAAATCAGAGGTTTTGGACTTCGGGAACCCTGTCAAAAAAATCAGACATCAATTCGGGTTTTTAAAGCTTTAAAATCGTGGTTAAAATCAAGAAGGTAACTTGCTGTGATGATATTTTTCTCATCTTATATCCGATTTTAGATCTATAAAGTGATATGGATTCACATTGAATAGATCTGTCTACTGTGAAATTTTCAAAATTTTTTATTACTGTTTAGTATTTTTCCCCTTTTAGAGAATCTGTTTTTAAATTTAAAGCTCGTTAGGGTTTACCAAAACCCTAATCAGACTTGTGTTAGTCATAAATCCCAAACCACAGATCCGATTTTAGATCTGTAAAAAGTGAGTATTTTTATTTTTCTGTCTACTGTTCACCACTAAAATTTCAGAGATTTTTGTTTAGGATTTCTATTTATGTCTGTATTTTCAATCTGAAGTAGCCGTTTTAATCCCTGTTAAAAGTGATATATTTTAGCCCAGATTGCCGGAAGGGTTTCTCCCTAACCGAAGATGATTTTTCCGATCTGTAAATTGGGAAATCTCTGTTTTTATTTTTAGTTAGTCTCTGTAAAATTTCATAAATTTTCATGGAGATTTGACCCCTGGTTCAGGTCTTGGACTGAGACTGTTTGGTGAATTAGGTCAAAAATAACATATTTTTAGGATTTAATGCAATTTTCGGATTAATTTAATGTCAAAAAATTAATTTTATAATTCTAATTCGACATTAGGGTTATAAAAAGTGCAGGTACCAATTTTTATGGATTTTTGAATCCATTTAATGGCTGAATTAAGCAAATTGCAAAACCGGGTTCCTGAAAGATCCAAAAACACTGCTAAAATCACAATTTTTGTAATATTATTGGATTTTCGTGTATAAGCATATATTTTTAGGGTTTAATCATGTTAATAATCATATTAGTATGCTTTAGGTTTAATTTTGTAGTTATTTGATTTCATGTAGGTCATAAAACCCAAATTTTTACCAAAATCTCTTTCTAAAAACCCTGATTTCAAGGCCATAGTCTTGCTATCGGGGGCAATTTGGTCATTTGACCTAAATTTCGAAATCCCTAACCCTAATTTAATATTTTTAATCATGTGATAGTATATTTGGTTTGAGTTTATTCCATTCAAATTTCAAAACTTGCATTTTATCAAAATATCTTTCTAAAAACCCTAATTTCAAGGCCATAGTCTTCTTATTAGGGGTATTTTGGTCATTTTGACCCCAATTTCGAAATTTCATATTTTACCTTTATTATTTCTTCATATTTTATCATTTTGATTTAAGGGAATCATGGCAAAAAGGCTTATATCTAGCAAAATCCAACAATTTCCTGATATTGTTGGATAAATCTAGAAAAGCCAACATATATTCATTAACCAAGTTTTCTAGTTTTGCAGTTACATTGAAGACTTTATTTTTCATGTATTTAAATTTCAATAGTGATGTAATTTGTAATTAAACTTTGGAATAAGAATTTACATTTTCTGCTTAGCTTAGGCAGCATTACATATAGTGTATTTTTATAATTTTAATGTGTGATGGATGATGATTCATGCATATTTTTACAAATTCACCATGGTCTACACGAATGGCACATGCACTAGCTTCTATGAAGTTTATAAACTTGGTGGAATTTGTATTTATGGCCATAGTCAGAATACGAATGATACTCAGATTTATAATCTTCACATTAGCCACATTCAGCCTACACTCTTAGGCTAACTTCAAAATGCACTGCATTTCTCAAAAATACAAAAAGTATTTCTCAATTCCTCAAATCCATATTCATTCATTTCATGCATTTGTCAACTCCAATTCAAAATCCAAGTCAAGGAAATTGAATTCCTCAAAATCTCCTAAGTCTTATAGCAAAATCGATTTTCCCAAAGACATTGAATTTCAAAGGATATTTCAAGTATTTCCCAAGTTCCAAATTCAAATTTTCTAAGTTAGAATTTCAATTTCCAAGTTTGAATTCAGAGAAACCAAGTCTCTCAGAATCGATTTTCACCAAATGTCAAGGATTCCTCAAAATCAATTTTTATTTCTCTCAGAAGTATATTTGAAATCCCAATTCACGATTTTCCAAGATTTACATTTTATATTTCAATCATTCAAAGCAACCATCATGTTTTCAAATGTGCATTTTTCTGAAAATTCATAGCACATGCCTGATTTTATGTGCATTTAGAAATTAGAATATGATTTAGACAAGTTGAATAGAGTAGAGCATAAGATTGATCCTTGGTTCAATTACCCCTGTTAAAGGTGGCAGGAACGGTTGAACCTCGTACCGACAGGCGAGTCCCATTCTACGGAATTTTCCCGCATTTTAAAACGGAGGCGAGTTATTTTCAAAAACTTTTTCAAAGGTCAGTTTGATTTACAAAAGTAAAAATTTTGAGATGATAACACAACTGCAGGAAATGATTTTCATGAGCCATTCACACAACCAACATAGTTGGTTTTCACCCAGCCATTCACAAAACCAATCGCAGGAAATGATTTTCATAAACCATTCACACAGCCAATTGCAGGAAATGATTTTCATGAGCCATTCACACAACCAACATAGTTGGTTTTCACCCAGCCATTCACAAAACCAATCGCAGGAAATGATTTTCATAAACCATTCACACAGCCAATTGCTAAGACATTCAAAAATAGTTGGCAAATAGGAATAGGTTTGAAAATCAGATTTTCATTTTCATTGAAAATGAACACCAAGATCACACAGTCAAAAAGACTGATTATCAATGATTTATAACCTATTTCTCACGGTTTTTGAAGGAAAACCACTGATTTCAAATGATGTTATAATTCAGACAGCTTCATCAAACAGAAATTTAGCAATTAAGCTAAACAAAGCATGATATTGTAACTCAGATGGTGATATCCAGCCATAGCCTTAGCAAACAGATTTTTTTTTTTAGCATTAAAAAATGCAAATCACAAAATAAATACTAAGCTATATATGAAAGGCCCCATTTATGGTGCTGTCAAACCACCACTATGGATAAACTATGGATTGGATTGAAATGATAGCAAGCAAAAAAAAAAAAAAATTCAGATGATAAGAGGAAGGCACGCTTGTGAATCCACTCACCACAGGACTTGTAGATGGCAGAAAGGGGGCGGTCCTTTATAGCTGGGCTGAAGGCAGGTGGAAAGCAAATGCTTCACGCTGGACCTCCTGCTGGTTAGGCTGAAGGAGATGCAGCCACTTGATGGATGGAGCTTTCTGCTGGTATCTAAAAGAGGATGGGAAGACAATCGGCTATGCTGAAGAGATGCAGTTTTGCTGCTAGATCCCCTGTGGCTGGTGGGTTGAAGGAAAGGCTGAGCAGCCGTTGTATCTTCTGCTGGTGAGATGCAGAAAAGGTGAAAACGCTGCTGGGTCTTTCTGTTGAGGGGCTGAAAAAGGAACTAGATAGCAACTGGCTGGGCTAAAGACAAGTGCAGGATCGTGATGTAGCTGGGCTGGAATGGATGAAAAAAAAAATGCTGGAGGGGATGTAGATGCAGTTGCTGGTAGGTTGAAGAAAGGAGCTCTACGTTGAGAAGGAAATCCCTGCAAAACAGCAAGAAAAACACAATGAATCGACTCTCCACTACTGGCTGGATTGAGGGAAAGGTGGGCTGAAGACAAGGTGGGCGGCCTGCTGGATTTCTTCTGCTGAAAGCAGGGTGAAGGATGATGGAAGGCAGCTGCTGGAGGTGCCCTGCGGCTGGGCTTTCCTGCTGTGGCTGGACTGAAAAAGGGGAAGACGTTGGTGGAGGTCCTGTTGTGGCTGGAATGAAAAAGGGGAAGGTAGCTGCTGTTGGAGGTGGAGGAGAGCTCTACGTTCAATATCCTCTTCTGCAAAATCCAAAAGAAAACCACAAATCAAAACTCTTCCCCCCCATCGATCCATGGCCTCCCCCTCTTTAAAGAAATTGAATACTTTTTCAAAAAAAAAGAAAACGCAACCCACATTCATGAGGTTCCGTTACCTCTCTTTTAAATTTTTTTTGAAATAACCGTTTTAAGAGGGGCGCACCTTATGATTTTCAAAATTTTTTTGTTTCATTTACCTAGGTTTTAGGTAAAATTACATTTATTTCTTTAAGGCAATTCGGCTGTGCCATTTAAGGCTACTTCCTTCTTAAAAAAAAAAATTTATTTAAACAAATCAATAAAAAGGAAAAAAAAATGAATGTTGAAATAAATGAGAGGCTTTTATGGAAATGCCACCTCAATCCACTTTTAAAATCCTTTTGAAAATAAAGTTTTTTTTTTGTTTTTGCAAATCTTTTTTTTATTTTTCAGTGGGGTGCCACATGTGTGTGGGCCCACTAAAAAAAACAAATAAATAAATAATATTGAGAAATTAAAAAGAAAAATTGCAAATTGGTGCGATCTCCGGGTGAATCCCGCTCCATTTATTTGAAAATAAAGACAGAAGAAATAAACTTCTTTTTTTTGGAATTTTTTTAACACGAGATAAAACTTTGTTTATTTTCAAGAATTTGGAAAAAATGGTTTTTCAGGGCAAAAATATGGATAAAGTAAATGTAAAAAATTTTGTAAAGAGATTTAAAATCTTTTTGCAAAAAGTTTTGAGATAAAATCTTTAAAATCAATATCCAAATATTCAGATTGTTTTTCTTGAGAAAATTTTTGTAATTCAAAGTCCTGGGGGTAAAATGGGAAAAATTGGTAATTTTGAATACCCAGGGTTTTAAAAATCAATTTGAAAAAGTTTTAAAATCAAATCTGGATTGACAATTTTGAAAATCAGGAGTTCTGGATCTCAAATGACATGTTGTGCAGTGAAATGATGCAAAGTGTTCATGCAATGCTATGCAAAGACACGTTTCAAGAAATGTCATTCTGAATCTAGAATTGGAAATTCTAATTTCTTATCAGGGATAGGATTTTGAAAATTTGCAGTTTAAAGATGTCTCTGAACCTAAATATAGAAATTTGGAGGCTCAAGAATGAAATTTTGGACTTTTTGCAAGGTTCAATCTCAGAAAATGACCATTTTGCCCTTCATTGCTTCCGAAGAACTGAAATATGATGATTGAGGGCAATGTCAAGAAGGTGAGTGAAAATTTGGGGTGTTTACAGCAGAGGGTAGCCAGACAATATGAAAAATTTGTCATTGAAAGGAAATTTGAAGTCAATGATCTAGTGCTCAGATCCATGGCTTATCTCAAGCATCGCCTAGGTGGAAAATGGTCGCCGAATTGGGAAGGACCCTATGTTGTCAAGGAAGCATTACCTTGTAATTCATATCTGCTCATCAATCCCGATAGTGTGGAATTATCAGACCTCATCAATGCTCAACATTTGAAAATTTTATATACTTAAATCCTCTATTCCATCATTTGTAATTCCTCAATATATTTTCTTTAATAATGCTCAAATTCTTCTTTCCCAGTTACACTGGGGCATTATTTTGAAAATTGTCTTCAAAACATCTTGTATGCAGGCAGGATCAAACAAATCTCTCATTTTGCATACATGTGTATTCATTCACATCATTTTTGCATTTATTTGCATACATTTGCATTCATTTACATTCATTTGCATCAAATTCATTTCCCCTTTAGGTTAAGAGATAAACCTGAGTTTCCGCTTTCAAGTTAAGGGATAAACCTAAACTACCCATTCAGGATAAGGGATAAATCCTGAAGCCCCGACAGTTGTCCAAATCGTCGTGAGGGTGAAGACTGAAAATCTTCTATCAAAATCAATTAGTAATTTTTCAAAAAACTAGTGTTTGTGCTAGTAATTTTTCAAAAATCCAGTGTTCGTGCTAGTAAATTTCCAGAACCCAGTGTTCGTGCTGGTAATTTTTCAAAAATCCAGTGTTCGTGCTGGTAAATTTCCAAAACCCAGTGTTCGTGCTGGTAAAATTTCAAAAACCCAGTGTTCGTGCTGGTAAATTTCCAAAACCCAGTGTTCATGCTGGTAATTTTTCAAAAATCCAGTGTTCGTACTGGTAAATTTCCAAAACCCAGTGTTCGTGCTGGTAAAATTTCAAAAACCAAGTGTTCGTGCTGGTAAATTTCCAAAACCCAATGTTCGTGCTGGTAAAATTTCAAAAACCCAGTGTTCGTGCTGGTAATTTTTCAAAAACCCAATGTTCGTGCTGGTAATTTTCCAAAACTCAGTATTCGTATTGGTAGTTTTTCAAAACATAATGCATGCACTGGTACATTTTCAAAATCCAGTGTTCACACTGGTACATTTTAAAATTCATTGTCCACATTGATCTAGTTTTCCTTCGGGATTCGAGTTTCGACTTGAATTTCCTTTCCTTGTAACCAGTCTAGTTTTCCTTCGGGATTCGAGTTCCGACTCGAATTTTCTTTCTTTCTAATTAGTCTAGTTTTCCTTCGGGATTCGAGTTCCGACTCGAATTTTCTTTCCTTCTAATTAGTCTAGTTTTCCTTGGGGATTCGAGTTCCGACTCGAATTTCCTTTCCTTCTAACCGGTCTAGTTTTTTTTAGGGATTCGAGTTCTGACTTGAATCACCTTTCCTTCTTTTGTCTAGTTTTCCTTCGGGATTCGAGTCCGGACTCGAATCTCCTTTCCTTCTTTTTGTCTAGTTTTCCTTCGGGATTTGAGTTCCGACTCGAATCTCTTTTCCTTCTTTTTGTCTAGTTTTCCTTCGGGATTCAAGTTCCGACTCGAATCTCCTTTCCTTCTTTTTGTCTAGTTTTCCTCCGGGGTTCGAGTTCTGACTCGAATTTCCTTTCCTTCTAACCGTTCTAGTTTTCCTTCAGGATTCGAGTTCCAACTCGAATTTCTTTTTCTTCCAAATTGATCTATTTTTCCTTCAGGATTCGAGTTCCGACTTGAATTTCTTTTCCTTCCACAATGAATCTAGTTTTCCTTCAAAGATTCGAGTTCCAATCTGAGTTTTCTGTTTCTTCTGAATTGGTCTAGAAAATTAGAGTTCTGACTCGAATTTTCTTCAAAATCCAATTCAAATGTTTAGAATCGGTCTAGAAAATTAGTGTTCCGACTTGAATTTTCTCCTAAATCCGATTTGTTTACCTTTCTTTTAAAAGTTTGAACTCCTACTCAAACTTTTCTGCAATTTAGTAATTGGTCTAAAAGATCCAAGTTCTGACTCGAATTTTCTTTCAAAACCCAATTCATTTAGTTTTTCCTTGAAGATTTGAATTTCGATTCGAATCTTCCCTTAAAACCCAGTTTAGCACCTGGTCCATTCAAAGCTCTCAAGTTGAACCCTTCCTTCTTAAACTGTGATCTTTAGGTTAAATCCCTATGAAATTGATAGTTCATAGGTTGAACTCCTGCAGAACCGATACAGTCCTTAGGGTAAATCCCTATGGAATTGATAGTTCGTAGGTCGAACTCCTGCAGAACTGATGCGGTCCTTAGGTTAAATCCCTATGGAATTGATAGTTTGTAGGTCGAACTCTTGCAGAACAAATGTTATCCTTAGGTTAAATCCCTATGGAACCAATAGTTTGTAGGTTGAACCCCTACTGAACCAGATCTTTGGGTTGAACCCCTACTGATCCGCGATCTTTAGGTTGAACTCCTACGGATCCGTAGTCCTTAGGTTGAACCCCTTTAGGACCCTTTCCTTTAGTTGGTCTTTAGGTTGAACCCCTACTGATCCGCGATCTTTAGGTTGAATTCCTACTAATCTCCGGTTCTTAGGTTGAACCCCTTTGGAACTAATCCCACTGCCAAAAATTTGATCTGTAGGTTGAAGTCCTCCTGATCCAATATTCTTTACAGTCCTTAGGTTGAACCCTTTTTGGATTGGTATTTTTTAGAAATGTGATTTGTAGGTTGAAGTCCTCATGATCCACGTTCTTAGGCTGAATTCCTATTGAACCCATGTCGTTCTAAGTTAACCAATGTCGTTCTCAATTGAACCAATGGTGTTCTTAGGCTGAATCCCTATTGAACCCATGTCGTTCCCAGTAAACTAATTTCAATTTCGACCTGCGGGTCAATCAATTTCCAAATTCCAATTTCGACCTTTGGGTTAATCAATTTCAATTTCGACTTTTAGGTCAATCAATTTCCAAATTTCCAAATTTCCAATTTCCAATTTCCAATTTCCAATTTCCAATTTCCAATTTCCAATTTCCAATTTCCAATTTCCAATTTCCAATTTCTAAATTCAAAATTCCAATTTCGGCCCTTGGGCCACCCAATTACCAATTTCAGACCTCCGGATCAACCAATTTCCAAATTTCTAATTTCAACTTTCGGGTCAATCAATTTCTAAATTTCCAATTTCGACCTCCGAGTCAACCAATTGTCAAATTTTCAAATTCGACCTTTGGGTCAATCAATTCCAATTTTGACCTTTGGGTCAATCAATTTCCAATTTCCAAATTCCAAACTTTCAATTTCCAATTTCCAAATATCAATTTTCAAATTCCAAACTTTCAATTTCCAATTTTCAAATATCAATTTCCAAATTCCAAACTTCCAACTTCCAATTTCAAATATCAAATTTCAAATTTTCAAAATTTCAACTTCCAATTTCGACCTTTTGCTCAACCAATACCAATTTCAATCATTTCCTCTTGCGAGAGACCCTTAGTACAGGGAGAGTTCAAGGGAGCTCGTTCTTTTCGCATGCTATCCTTTGTTCACCTAGCTCCTTTTCAGTGAGAGTTTGAAGGGACTCGTGTCTATGTGAACCATTTGCAAAACAAATTTCTAATTTTCTACAAGGAACCCTTAGTTTAGGGAGAGCTTCGACGGAAGTTCGCTTTCCTTGTGACCACAATTTCATACTAGGCCATTTCATTATGATGGACCCTCCTTTTAGGGAGAGTGTGATGGATTCGTTCCTTCATGACCAATTCACCGACCTCACCATTACTGGCCCCCTTTTCATAAGAGAAACCTAATGTTAGGAAGTTTTGACGAAAGTTTAATTTCTCTTTTAAAGTTCTATTTTGCAAACACCTCCTCTTCAGGAAAGAGAGGAGTAATTCCTATTTCTAATTTCTGAATCTTCTCCTTTGGGGAAAGGAGAAGAAAATTTCTGTCATGGATGTGTTGAGTTGTGCTTTAAATGTTCGCTTTCACAAAGGATTTCAAGAATATTTTGCCAATTTGTCATTAAATATTTGTTGATTTCAAAAATCTTTATTTCACAAAAATATTACCTCAGAATACTATCAATATTACTTCCGAAAAGACAAAGCTTTCTCGAAAAGGATTCAAAATTCAAAGTCTTTCTATTGGCCAACCAAAAGGATGAAGAATAAATCCTCAATATGGCCAACAAAGGAAATTCAATGTTGTTGCAAAGCCATAAGTGATCGATATTGATCGCAGTCAATGGCACATTTTCAAAGATCATTCTTGAAAAATAAAGCACTCGAAATATCCTGGGTGATACAGAAAAATTCATTCAATCCCTATATCTCCTCAATCATCTAAGCTACAATTAAATATTTGCAAAAGGGATCTCTCAATTGTCGTCAAGATGAAGACGAATTATGTGAGTTAGATCCCCGGGGCCAAAGAAAATTTGGATCATCTCAAAGATGAAGGAGTTTGTGACGGATCCTTCCAGGGAAAGTTCAGAGCACCGACAAGATGAAGGCGACTGCGACGAGCCTCATGACAAACCCTAAAGGATATTTAATTTATGCTATCATCAAGAGAGTTTCAACCGAAAAGCCAATAACCGTCAATATAATCCCTGAAAAAAAAAAAAAAAGGATCGAAACATCTCTGAGATGAAGGAGTTTGTGACGTACCCTTCCAAAAAAAGAGAGAGAGAAAAGTCAAGACATCTCCAAAATGAAGGATGATGTAATAAATTTCCCAAAAACCCAAGAGAGCTCCAATTCTGCCAAAAAAAAAAGAGGGCAGAAAGATCATCATGAGAAAAGAATCCCAGGGTATCAAACTGCCGAATTTGCCAAAGAATCTTCTTTAATTTTGTGAAATTCTATTATCAATATTCTTTCACCAATTGCTTTCACAATATAAAAAATACTCTCTTTTTTGTTCATATCAAAGAAATTGATAGCCTCCTTGAAAGAAAGTCAATTGCAAAAAAATTGAATTCGAATCTTGATTCTACGGAGTTAAGCCCAGTCGAAGGTAATACTTCAGGTAGAAAAGAGGAAATATTTTCAAAACAATATGCATTATTTTCAATTATTTTGAATCAATAATAATTTTCAACATTTTGACAATATTTTCTAGCTATCCTGGCGTGAAGCGCGAGCTTGAGGTTCATCTTTGGCGCATCCTGACATCAGTTGTTATCCCTTGTAGGACTTGATAACGGAAGTTTTCAAGATTCCTTCCCTTCTTTGGTATAATCTGAGCGCATGGGCTCTCAGATTCGCACACTTCCCTGTGTCCCCATTGTCCCACCATAGACAGTCCAATTTCGGCTTGAGGTTAAGCCACCAATCATTTCCTCGCAAAAGGTCACCAATTTCAAAAGTTATTTAGCCTCAACAATGAGGCGCCCAAAATCAAACCCCTTTTCAAGCTTTAGGGACCCCAATTTCATCATTTTGCAAAACACCTATCGGATTCATTATGCGAAGATCCGAAGGTTCCTTCATGGTTTCTTCCTTTGAGGATTCCATTCATTTTTCGCCCAATTAGGATAAGGGTACAAACCTGAGCCTCCTTTGATGAGGTATTTCATTTTTTTCCCAATCAGGATAAGGGTACAAACCTGAGCCTCCTTTGATGAGGTATTTCATTTTCCGCCCAATCAGGATAAGGGTACAAACCTGAGCTTCCTCTGAGGAGGTATTTCATTCCCAATCAGGTTAAGGGTTAAACCCGAGCCTCATTTTGATGAGGTATTTCGTCTTCCGGTCAGGTTAAGGGTCAAACTTGAACTTCATTTCTACACGAGGTATTTCTCGTCCCATCCAGGTTAAGGGCAAAACCTGAATCTCACTTTTTTTGAAGTAAATTTCTCTTCTTCATTCTCCATATCATATCTACCATTTTCATAAGGGCTAATTTCTTCATATCCAGTCAGATCCTTTTAACTGGGGCATTTTTATAGCCCAAATTTGGTGTGTTTTTCTTTGCCACTAAGCTCGTCCTCAAGCCGGCTTAGTAGCAAAGAGGGGCATCTGTAAACACCCTAAATTTTCATCATCCATTCTCAAACAACCCTCCTCGGGCCGTGGCAACCCTGTTAAGTCAGTGTAGGAGTCAAACCCAGAGTCAGTTTCAGAAAATCACCATTTTACCCATTTTCACTTGGAAAATTACAATTTTACCCCTAGGTCATCCCGGACCCCAGTCAGTCAGAGTCAGCAAAGCTCACTGGTCAGTTCAAAACATTTAGAATATCAGTCATTTCAAGCTTATTTGAGCTCACAATGAACAAACCATTTTCATTTCTGACCATTCTTGCCAAAATGAGATCATTTCTTCAGAAATAAGCTCATTTCTCACTTAAATCCAAGCCAATTGTCTCTAAGTCAGTCATTCACAGTCAGTCATATTCTCCAGAGTCTAATTTGAGCTCACCAAGAGTTCAAGCGCTCCAGTCTTAGTTCAAAACCATTTCCAAGTGTCCAGAGCCCATTTTAGTCTATTTCAGCTCTTTCAGCTGAAATTGAGCTGAGTTCAGTAAATTGAGCTAGTGTTCGAGCTTCGATTTTAGTTTATGTCAGTATTACTGACCTTTGTTCTAGCTCAAACCCAACTCAGGTTCGTAATTCACTTCGCTTCAGTGACCATTCCGTACCATTTCTTTAAAAATGGTAGCTTTTCTTGAAAACTCAGTCGGAAAGGTCAGTTGAGTCAGTGTCTAGTCAGTTCAGTTGAGTTATGAAACTACAAAACCCAGTTCAATCCAACTCATTTCAGATCAATTCAACTCAAATCTCGATTTTCAGTGTCACTCTAACCCACTAGAGTCCTGAAAACCATTTCTTCAACCATTTTGCAAATTTTATCAATTTTAACACCTTTTGAACTGGTACAACTGCTAATCGGGGTTTAAAATCCAAAATTCTTCATTCAGGGTTAGCATTTCGCATGTCATTTCTCATCATTTCATATCATTTCTTAGCATTTCATAACATTTCATCACATTTCATTTCATTTTCGAAGTCCAGAACTCCAGTTTTATAAATTTCAATCCAGATTGAGTTTTAAAAGTTTTCAGAAATCAATTTCATACCCCGGGTTTCCAAAATTGACATTTTTACCCCCAGGATTCTAAATTTAGAAATATTTTCTCGAGAAAAACAATCTGAATTTATTTTAAACTCAAATTTTCAAATTCTACACTGGATTTGCTTCGCAACGAAGTATTGAACTTCAAAATCCGGGCTCGTTTCAAAAACTGCCAAAAATAGCTTGTTTCGTGTGAAATTTTCTGAAAAGACTATTTTACCCCTTTAATCGTCAAAATGAATTTCAAAAGTGGAATTTGGACCCGCTCTGAGATGCCCCATCCATTTGCATTTTCTTGTTTTAATTTAGAAGAAAAGAAAAATTTTTTTATCTTTTTCTTTACTTTTTGGTCGTTTTATTTTATTTTTTAATTATTTTATTCTTCCTAAGGTGGGACCCACAAGGGGGACGACCACCCTAGACCATCTTCCAGCCCACTTCCTTCCTTTTTTTTCCTCCATTTTTTTTTTTTATTTTTTTATTCTTTCCTCCTTTCTTTCTTTTCTTTCTTTCTTCTTCCTTTTTCTTTCTTTCTTTCTTTCTTTCTTTCTTTCTTTCTTTCTTTCCTCCTTTCTTTCCTTTCCCTCCAACTCACGTATGTTATTTTTTCAGCCCCTCCTTCTTCCTCTTTCCCTCTCCTTTTTCTCCCTTTCTTTCTTTTCTTTCTCCTCTCTTCTTTCCTTTTCCTTCCCTTCCTTCTTTCCTTCTTCCCTTCCTTCTTCCCGTCTTTTCCCTCTTGCCCAGCCATTCACGTAAAGGTTTTCTTTCCCTCTTTCCCCTTTTCATTAAACCCTAAGTAGGGGCCCTATTAAAACCTAAGTTACTAACAAAAAAAGAAAAAAGGAAGGAGCCATACGGCTGCCCCCATCTTTCCAATCTAAAGTCTCTCTCTCTCATTCACTCTCTCTCAGCCCTTCATGGCAGCCATCTTCAACCTTCAACAAGGCAGCCAATGCCATCACCACCAAAATCAGCTCCCTTTGTTGCAGCAGCCACCTCCACAGCAGCATAGCAGCTCCAGCATCTCCACCACAACTTCAACACCCCCAGCACTTTGGAAGCCTTCTCTGCAATCGGTTTCAGCCACCTACAGCAGCCATCATCAAACTCCATCTTGCAACAGCCACCTCTTCCAAGAGCTCCTCTAGTCGGACCCCTACCCAGCTTCAACCACCTTCACACCCAATAGTTGGTCCAGCATATACAAGGAAGCACCCCTTTTCAGTTGGTGTCATCTTCCCTCAATTGGTGCAGCCTCCTCCAATTGATCCAAACTAACCCAAGGTAAGATATTCATTTTGTTTTTTTTCTAATTTTCTTTTGCTTTCCTTGTTTCATGTTGTTGCTATTGAGGGAAAATGATTCATCCAATCAATGGACCGGATCCTCCCTTCTCATCGCCATAAAAATAAATATGATTTGTGTCTCCCTGAATTTTTCATGTTTCATTCCATGTTTTAGATAAATTTTATGTTTTATGTATTGCATTTAGTCTCATTTCTTCGTTTCTTGTTATTTAGCTCAATTTAATTGATAGTTCATCATGTTTTATTTTAGGTATCCACTTTAGATATGATTTCATGTAAAACTTTTCATTCAAAAATCCTAAAATTTTGTGATAGTTACGATTATGTGTCTGTGATATCCTGCAAAAAATTGAAACCCATTTAAACTTTACATTTTTATTAAATAAATCAAACCCTAAATCGGGTTTTCTGTCTCTCTGAACTTCCAGTTTCTGCTTTAGCCGACTTTAACCTTCGGATTCACCCTTGCGAGGGATTCAAATCATCCTTAAAAAATCACAGTGGATTCATAATTGAATCTACTAATGATCTGGAAATTTTTAGGTTTTTACATTTAGTTTTGACCTCTGTAAAAAATCGGATTTCCCTACCCTTTGGGAAAATCTTGATTTTCCTTTGTCAGGGTATAGGCAGACTCTAATGCACCGATTCCGCTCAATCTGTAGCCCGTCTGCAAAACCTTTTAACACAAAAGTTGTTTCTAACATGTTTTTATATCATTTCCCAAAATTTGAGATTTTTGAAACTGTCTCAGTATTTTTCCCAAAAATTTATTTTCTGTCTGACAGATTCCAATATCCCGAAATTCTAGAGATTCGGGTCTCTGATAACAGTGTGCCATTTTCCAAACTGTAACCCAAATCCTATAAATGTAAAAAAATAAAAAATTTCTCTGTTTTTCAGGGACAGTTTTCCACAATTTCAGCCTTTTTCCCATCTTTTTACTATTTTTCCCACATTTTCTACCGAAACCTGTCTGTTTCCCCTAAATCCAAGAGTCGCCGGATTTTGATCCAACTTGCCAGAGTGGTACATCTCCGACCATAGGTAGAAACCAGAAAGTGTAAAAGGAAAAAACCTTTGAATTACTGTCCTCTCTCACTCCATAAAATTTGGGAAATTTTCATGGAAGTTTGATATCCAAAATCACCTTTAGAATCAACATTTTAGGCAAAAATCATAAAATTTAGGGTTTTTATTTGAATTTACATATTTAAAAATAAAAAAATATATATTTTCGAGTTCCATTCTATTTTTAGGGTTATTTTAGGTGTCCATGCCAAATTTGGATTAATTCCAAGTTCATTTACTCCAAGTGTTAGTTTATCTTTAAATTCAGAAGCGAAAATCAAGCGAAAATCAGGTTAAATTTGATATTTTTGCCATTTTAGGGTTTTTATAATGTACATGAGCATGTAGAATCATATTAGGGTTAATTTCAATGTCATTTTCATTTCACATTTTCCATTTTTGCAAAATTTATTTCAGAAAACCCTGGTTTCAAGGCCATAGTCTTGTTATCGGGGGTATTTTTGTCATTTTGACCATAATTTCGAAATTTCAATTTATTATTCCATAAATCTTCATGCATATCATCATATTTTATCATATCTTATTTGATTTATTTCATTTGATTTTCAAAATTCCAAAATTTACAAAATTTCTTTCAAAAAAACCCTGATTTCAAGTTCAATCGAGGTATTTTGGTCATTTTGACCCCAATTTCGAATTTTCAAGTTTATTTTCGAAATTTATTCATTATTTATCATGTTTATATCAAAGGGGGTATGAATTTGGGTTTATATCTGAATAATATCCGATAATTTCCCATGATTTGGGATAAATTTAGAAAAACCTACATATTTGTGCTAACCTTGTTTTCCAGTTTTGCAGGAACATTCAAGAAGAAGCCTTAGTCACTTTATTTTTTTATTTTATTCAATTCAATGTAAAAAGCAATGTAATATTTGGAATAAGAGGTACATTTTTGTTTAGAATAGGGCTGCATTGCATATAGTTTAATTTATGCAAATTTCAATATTTGATGTATAATTCATGCATATTTATTTCAAAATCACTATGGTTGACATGAATGGCACGTGCACAAGCTCTTATGAAGTTTATAAACTCGGTGGTATTCGTATTTATGGCAATAGTCAGAATACGAAGAAAACCAAGATTTATGATCTTCGTATTAGCCACATTCAGCCTACACTCTTAGGCTAACTTAAAAAATGCACTGCATTTCTCAAAGTTTCAAAAGGATTTTCCAATTCCTCAATGAAATTCCCTTTTCAAATTCATATTCATTCATTCATATTATTCAAATTGCAAATTCATTTTCCAATTTCAATTTCAGAAAGTTCAGTTTTCTCAAGAATTTCCAAGTCTTTCTCAGGATCTGATTTTCTCAAAATCCTGAGTTTTCAAAAGAGATTTCAAAGCATTTCCTAAGTTCAAACCAAGATTTTCCAATGTTTTAAAATTCTCAAATTTCAAAGTCTCAAGTTTTCAAAAAAAAAAAAAATTGATTTTCTCAGATTTCCCATTTTCCTGAGAATCCATTTTCCATTTCACAAATTTTTTTCCAATGAATTTCCTGATTTTCCCAGAATTCACAAATCCATTTTCTTAGAAAAGCAATTCCAAATCTCAAAATCGATTTTCCAAAGTTCAAGTTTTCCTGAGTATTCATTTTCCAATGCAAATTTATGATTTCCAATGAACTTCATTGATTTTCCCAGGAATTCAATTTTCAAGTACTTTTCCAACCATTTTCAAGCATATTTTCCAAAGCAAACAACATGTTTTCTCAAACTTGCATTACTTTCAGAATTTCATAGCACAAGCCTGATTCTTTGTGCATTCTAGGAAAAATAGAGCATAATTTAGATATTTGAGTCAAGTTAAAGCACATAATCGATCCTTGGTTCAATTACCCCTGGTAAAGGCGCCTGGAATGGTTGAACCGCGTACCGACAGGCGGATCCCATTCCACGTAATTTTCCATAAATTTTTAAAACGGAGGTGAGTTAATTTTCAAAACCATTTTCAAAACTTTGGTCGAGTTTGACTCACGAAATTCATTTCTCTCTCGCGAGGGAGGGGAAAAATTTTGCGATGATAACACATAGTCAGGATATATTGAGAGTTAATTTCATTTTAAACTCTATAAAAGCACCAAAATATGTTTTATTCTTCACTTGAATTTAAATATGATTATTATATAACACATTTAATGACCATAGTCAAGGATGTATTATTTCTTCAATCTTATTTTAATTCACTTAAAGAATGAAATAAGATTTTCAAATCCAATTTCAAAAATTCTTTAAATTCATTCATCATTTAGGATAGAACTGCATCATATTTTCAAAACGCTTTTTTTTTTTTCAAAATCCCAGTGATCTTGAATATCCTTCTTCAATCTCCATTTCAATTCATTATTCTTCTATCTTATTTCAAAGATTTAAATTTCGATTTCAAAGTCCAATTTGACTTTGAAATTTCAAAATTCAATGTTATATTCAAAATTCCATTTCCAAAATTCAAGTCCAAATTCAAAAGTTCAATCAAATTTTGAAATCTCTGATTCATCTTCAAAATTCAAAAACCATGTTTATCTTTTTATCTTCAAATTCAAAATCAAAGTTTGAGATTGATTTTGAATCTCAAAGCTTGACTCTTCCAAAGTTTTAAATTCAATCTGGGTTTTCAAAACCTAGATCCATCTTCAAAAGTCCCATTTGGACCTTTAAAAATCTAAATCCAAAGTTAGAATCCAATCCATTTTAGGACCCAGGATCCAGTTCCACTTTGGATCTCAGATGTCGGATCCAAATTCCATTTTAGGATCCAGAATTCAACTTTCACTTTGGATCTCAGACTTCAGATCCAATTCCATTTAGGATCTTAGAATTCAACTACATTTTAGACCCCAGACTTCGGATCCAATTCCATTCATGATTCAGAATTCAACTTTATCTTAGATCTTAGACTTTGGATCCAATCCTACTTAAAATTCCAGAATCCGGATCCAACCCAATCTCGGATCTCAAATCTCAGATCCAGTTCCATCTCAGACATTAGATCAAAATTTCATTTCAAAACCTAATTTTATCTCCTATTCTCAAAGCCAATTTCAAATTTATTTCTCAAGTCTAAATTCAAATTCCTATTTTGACATTGAATTCAAAATCGATCCTTGAAAATCGATTCTAATTCAAAGTCCATTATGACTTTGAAAAATCATTCTTATTTCAAAAATCCCAATTCTAAATTCTTCTTACCACAAATTTATCTCTCTAAACCCTGATCATTCCAAAACTTGGAAATTCGAGTCTCTTCTTCCAGGTCCATTGTAAAATCCTGAGTTGGATTCCAAATCTAAGATCCAAACCAATCCTTTAAATCATTTCTTCAATCCATTATCAAATTCATCTCAAAAATATTTGGAAATTTTTAAATCATTTTTCCAAAAGAGCATACATCCTTGCATTGCACAAGCATGATTCTTTGTGCATTTAGATTTAGAATAAATTCTTAGATAATATTTAGGCAAAGCAAAAAGGCATAAATTCGACCCTTGGTTCGATTACCCTTGGTAAAGGCGCCAGGAATGATCGAACCTTGTACCGATGAGCGAGCACTGTCTCCCCAATCTTCCCGCAAATATTTCAAAAAAGGAGGCGAGTAATTTTCTAAATATTTTCAAATCAAGGTCAAGTGAGACCCCGCAAAAGAGTTCCTCTCTCTTCTTTCTTTTCTTTTCTCTTCTCTCTTCTTTTCTGCCTTTTATTTTTCTCTCTTCAAAAAGGAGAAAATAGGGGTTAGAAAGGAAAAAGAGAAGGAAGAGAGAGAAAGGTACAAGAGAGGAAATTTTTTGCGATGATCACAGTTTTGGCGACCGTGATGGGACAACGTCTTCTTCCGGTCTGATCTATGCCTTTCGCTTTGCTTTAATATTATCTAAGTCTTTGTTCTACAATTGTCAGCTTCATTTCCATGCAAAACTTAGGAGCCTAGATTCTGTCCTAAGCTGACATCATTGAATATAGGATTTAAGTATGGTTTGGTAGGACCATATTGAGGAGATTATTCCATGTTCACATTAGACTTAGGTCTGAAATACAACTCTCCTCAATTCTAGGGATTGAATGCAAACAATGTATGCAAGTGTATGCTCCTTTTCATTGAAATCTATCTCTTTAGGACTTGCATTAGAGCTTTCTGGTTTTATTGCATGTTGAACATGTTTTTGAAAACATCCCTACCTATATTGTCCCGGTCTTCACGTTGCTGGGCTGTCTCACTGAACCATAGTTCGGGAGAGAGCCTCACAATTGGACCACTTATTTGGGTTCGCCCCCCCCTACCACGTACCTAAGGGCCATAGTCCGAGGTATATCGGTAAGTGCTCAAGGATGTTGGGAAGCCATTAAATTAGAACCGGAGAAATATTTTATGCCACGTACTTTGAGCTTCGGCTTGAGTATATCGGCATACCTTGATTGGAATCAGATGATCTAAATCTTAGAGTTAGGATTAAGGTCCTATCAGCCATTTCAAATATTGCATATAGAGTCAGCTTTAGGGAATGTTGTTTGTGCATCCTTGTTTGTATATCTGTGATTGTCTGATATTTTATATCTTCCTTATATTTTCCAAAACCCTGAGTATATATTATTCAAAATTTCCTCTTTGTTTTTAAAACCCAGATGTATTTTTCCTTTCGTCTTCCGATTTCTTCAAATTCTTTGATCCTGCCTGCAATTCTTCAAATTTTTCTTTGATATCCTCTTTCAAAAATTCTTTTTTATTCTATTCCTTACCCTCTTTTACGATAAAATAAATTTTTATCAGGATATGTCCCTTTCAAAATTAATATTTAGTCATATTTTTTTATTGTTTATCCTTTTTTTTATAGAAAAACAATGCGGTTGTCACGAATTTTGGTGACAACCCGATCCCTCGTAATGGGATATTTTCATTTCTTCCTTTGTTAAAATTTCTTCCAAGATCTTTTATAAAAAATCCCATTTTTTATCCTACAGAGAGAGCATTGATATTTCATCATGGTTCGAACAAGGACTGAAAAGGAAAGAGTTCCACAACAAAGCGATAGTGAAGGAGAGGAAATGAACTCCATCAAGTCATCCAAGCAGCAGGGCCAAGAAGCAGAAAGCAATGTTGATTCAGCTACGTACAAGTTGTTTAAGAAGGTGATGGCCAAAATGATATCTGAACATGCTGAGGAAAACCTTGAGAAAATACCTTCTAAAAGCAAAACCAAGGGAAAAGTCAGCAAAAAGCAAGTTCAGTATGACAACACTTCAGAGTCAGCAGAAGAGGACTCAGAGGAAGAACAACCAGCATATTTTCACAACCCTTTTGTATCGGCCCAAGAAAGTCAATGAGGGGCACGAGTCAACAGGCAAAGCCAAGTTTCAGATCCTAGCAGAATATCCAATGCACGAGCAAATGAGAGAAATGACTCGTGCAATCAAAGACTTACAAGCCCAGGACAAAAGCAAAAGGGTCTACACCAGTGCAGACTTTTATGACGGCTTAGAAGGGGATGACAATTGGAAAGATCTTCCTCGAAAATTCATAAAGTTTGACGGGACCGGCAACCCCAAGGCTCATCTAGCTACATTTTTCGCCGAGTGCAACCGATTCAGAAAGAACAACAGGGCTTTATTCCTATGCTTTCCACGCAGTCTAGAAGGAATTGCAACAAGATGGTATGCCGACCATATCAACCCGATTGAACTGCGAGACTTTGACAAAGTCATCAACCTATTCATCGAAAGGTTCCTTTTCAATACCGAGGCTCTGCCTACCCTCAACCATCTTTTCAATCTAAAGCAAAATGACAATGAGAAGGCAAAAGATTTCATTCATAGGTGGAGATCTACCTGTAACAGAATAAAGGATCCGATATCAGAGGGGCATGCACTCTCAATAATTTTGAACAATTTCTCTTAACCCCTGAAGGGTCTGATTTCTACTTCTCCGTCTAAATCTTTCATCAAGTTAATAGAGTGAGTCGAATGGCTCAAAATGGGGATAGAGAATGGAACCTACCATGGAATCACCTTGACGGGAAGCAGTCAGGATATGAAAAAGAGAACCAACTTCGCCTTTTCCACCAATTCCTCCAACAACAAAGGCGGCAAAAACAGAAGAGGTGGTAGAAAGAACCATACTGGCAGGTTGGACATAGATGATTGCTCTGGTCAAAAGAATGGGATCAGCAGGCAGAATGGCAGCCCTCCCTCGAGCATCTAGTTAGAATCAAAGCCCCAAGGGAAACCAAAGCACGATGGTTGGGGATACGACCGTGAGTTTACCCCCCTTAGAGCAATCACTTGAGGAAGTTCTTGAGTATATGACAACAAAGGAGATGGTTAAACTTCCCAAGGTAGCAGATCCCCCTGTGACTATGGGAAGGTTCAAGGATCAGTTCTGCAAATTCCATCGAGCGATGGGTCATGACACCGAAAACTGCTTTGTTTTCAAGAACATCGTCCAAGACTGCATTGATAAAAAGTTGCTCGTGGAAGATCAAGAAGAAGAGTAACTACCCATCCTGGCCTAGCTTCCCCGAACCATGCCAATATTTTTTGCTTTCTCTCTTTTCAGTCACCTTATAGGGACAACTCAGTCCCAGTCTTTTGTGACCTTTGGTCAACAAACTTGTAAATATTTCATTCATTATCAATATTTCCTATCAATGAAATGTCTATTTTCTTCGTATCTTTTTTTATATCAAATACTTCTCTCCTTTGCCACAATGGGGCATTTATTTTTTAAAATTTGTATTTCCTTCATTGGCTTCTATTTAACCCTCATCAAATTTCTATTCTTTTTTTCAAAATCAGAGACAATCCCAAAACATCATTCATGAGAGAAATGATATTACCTACGAGGGTTTTTCAAAATCATAAAATCTTGAAGATTTCTGCGAAATCTTCGTCATGATCACCAAAAAGTTCAATATTTTGGTCCAAATCTTTTTCAAAATAAACTATCACATTGATTTCCCTTTTCCAAAATGGGTTGTAAGCCATTGTCTTCAAAGTCAACTCTTGTGTTGGTTTCCCTTTTTCAAAATGGGTTTTAAACCATTATCTTCAAAATCAACCCTCATGATGATCTCTCATGATGATTCCCTTTTTAAGGATCAGCTCTCGCACTAATCATTCTTGATTTTCTTCTCAAAATGATTTCTCAATTGTCTTTTAAAAACATTCTCCTTTCAATGTAAAGATCCCACATGCAGGCAGAATCAAATAAATTTTCTTTTCTTGTTTCAATTTTTTTTCAATTTTCATTAATCTTTTGTCAATCTTGTCAATTTTACATCTTTTATTAAATTTTATCAATTTTATTGATTTTTCATCAATTTTATTAAATTTTATTCTTTCTTATACCCTTTCAGGTTAAGGGATAAACCTGATGCCTCTTTCCCGTGAGGTATCTTTCCTTCTTTTCCCCCTCAGGTTAAGGGATAAACCTGACCCTTGTTGTCCGAGGTGTTTCCATTCAGGATAAGGGATAATCTTGGGACCCCTCATAGGAGCGATATGGCTACCTATGAGAATTCTTTTTGCAAAACAATTTTTATCAATCTCTCTCTATTTTTGAAAAAAATTCTATCAATTTTCCCCCAAAAATTATTCTTTTACCCCTTTCAGGTTAAGGGATAAACCTGATGCCTCCTTTCCATGAAGTATTTTCTTTTATTTTTATCCCCGCTTAGGTTAAGGGATAAACCTGACCCTCGTTGTCCGAGATGTTTCCCTTCAAGATAAGGGATAATCCTGAGACCCCTCACAGAAGCAACAAGGCTATCTGTGAGCATTCTTTTCAAAAACAAAGTTTTCATAAATTTATTCAATTTTTCTTCACTTTTATAAATTTTATTCTTTTCCCCGTTCAGGATAAGGGGTTAATCCTGAAAATGGGACCACATACAACTAAATCTGCTGGTCCATCTAAATCATAGATCATAAATCATAAATTTCGTCATATCCCTTCTAAAATCAAGTCTCAAGTATATCCTCAAAAAATCTCCCTCCTCCCTTTCAGGTTGAGGGACAAAGCTGAACCTCGGCCTTCAAGGTATTCTTTTCCCTTTCAGGTTAAGGGATAAACCTGAATCATTGTTTATTATATCCTAAATTCTCATCAAATGTCTATCAATTTCATCAAATGTCTTTTATTATCAAGCCTTCGGATTACAATTTCATCAATGTCTACCATTTTTAAGCCTTCGGGTTACAATTTCATCAATGTCTATCACTGTTAAACCTTTGAGTTACAATTTCATCAATATCTCTCATCTTTCAAGCCTTCGGGTTACAAGTTTAGCAAACTTTATCATTTCCAAGCCTTCGGGTTACTATTTCATCAATATCAGCCTTCGGGTCACAACTCTATCAACGTCAATCATTCTTACCATTTAGAAATCCTGCTTTCGGGCTGGTCGGTCAACAAATCCTGCTTTCGAGCTGGTCGGTCAAACAAATCCTGCTTACGAGCTGGTCTGTCAATCAAATCCTGCTTTCGAGCTGGTCGGTCAAACAAATCCTACTTTCGAGCTGGTCGGTCAAACAAATCCTACTTTCGAGCTGGTCGGTCAAACAAATCCTGCTTTTGAGCTGGTCGGTCAAACAAATCCTGCTTTCGAGCTGGTCGGTCAATCAAATCCTACTTTTGAGCTGGTCGGTCAAAAAATCCTGCTTTCGAGCTGGTCGGTCAAAAAATCCTGCTTTCGAGCTGGTCGAACAATCAAAATCCCGCTTTCGAGCTGGTGCTTCTATCAAAATCCTGCTTTCGAGCTGGTACTTCCATCAAAATCCTGCTTTCGAGCTGGTCGGTCAAAACAAAGAAATCTAATTATTCCTTGCCAAGTTCAACTCGAGGTCTCGTCAAAATTTATATTGAATGATTATTTCACAAAGGATTCTCGATAACTTTGCCAATTTGCTAAAAATATTTGTTGATTCCAATATTCTTACTACACAAAAGAATTACCTCAGATTACCTCTAGTATTCTTTTCAAAAGGTGAAACTTTTTGCGAAAAAGAGGCAAAATTCAAATCTTTTCCTATTGATCAACCAAAAGGATGTAAGAAATGTCATCGATATGATCAGTGAAAGAAATCTTCCATGATGTTGAAAAGCCAGAAGTGAATTGATATTAATCATGGCTATGGCGCATGTTTAAAGACGACTATCTGGCAATCAGGCAGTGGAAATATCTTGAACTATAAAAGAATCCACTCAATCCATGTCTTCACAACCATTTAAGTTGCAATCAAATATCTGCAAAAGGGATCTCTCAATTGTCATCAAGATGAAGGCGAATAGGTGAGCTAGACCCCCGGGGCCAAAGAAAATTTGGATCATCTCCGAGATGAAGGAGTTTGTGAAGGATCCTTCCAGGGAAAGTTCAGATCACCGTCGAGATGAAGGCGAGTGTGATGAACCTACCAACAAACCCTAAAGGATATTTGATTTCTGCTATCCTCTAGAGACCTTTTGAGCCAATATCCTCAATAGAATCCCTGAGATAAAAGAAGGATCAAAATATCTCCAAGATGAAGGAGTTTGTGACGTACCCTTCCTCGAAAAAGAGAGAAAAGTTAGGACATCTCCAAAATAAAGGATGATGTAAAAGCCCGAAAAAGCCCAATGACTCAAAAAGAGTGCAAAAAGATCATCATGGGAAAACACCAAGATATCAAACTGCCAAAATTGCCAGAAGACATCTTTTCTTATGCGAAATTCTTTTATCAATATCTTTTCACTACTTACTTTTATGAAATTAAGAATATTTCTTCTCTTCTCATATCAGGGAAATGGATAGCTTCTTTGAAGAAAGTCATCAGTACTAAAATTTTGAATTTGACCCTTAAAGACCGAAGAGTTAACCTCGTTGGAGGAAATACTCTAGGTAAAAGAGGGAATGTCTTTTGCACACATGTGCACATTCTCAAGCATTTTGATTCAACTACAATTTTATCTTATTGGCAAATTTTTTTAGATATTCCAAGAATGAAATAAATATTCAATATCCATTTTGATACAACCTAGCGTTGTTTATATCTTCCAGAAGAGTTGCCTCCTTTAGGAGACGTATCTCTTCCTGTCCCATCACGGTTTCTTCACCCGAGGATTCTGTATGATCGTACCCACTCAAATTAAGGGTCAAACCTGTACCTTCTGTGATAGGTCATCGATTTCAAAAGCTGATTTAGTCTTAGCAATGAGACGCCCAAGATCATCCCTTTTTCAAGCTTTAGGGAACCCCATCTTCCTCCTTTCGCAAACCCTTTTCGGATTTGTTTGTCCAAATTCCGAAAGTCCCATCACGGTTTCTTCATCCAAGGATTCCGTATGGTCGTCCCCTTCAGGTTAAGGGTTAAGCCTGAACCTCGCCCCTCGAGGTATCTTCCTTTTTTAGATTTGGGTTAAACCTGAGTCTCGTTCCGACGAGGTTCCTCGTTTTAACAAGGTGTTTTCTTCCAAGTCCCATCATGGTTCTTCCCATCGAGGAACCCATACTTTGTATATCCATCAAGGATAGGATTTCAACTTGAACTTCATCTCGCAAGGCATTTTCCAAAAAAATGTCCCATCGAGGTCCTCATATATTCCTTTCCCCATTCAGGTTATTTTGAGATATCTTCGTCCCATCCAGGTTAAGGGCTAAACCTGACCCATTTCAAAAGGTTGATCTTGTCTCACCCATAAGACTTGATCAAAATTTTTACCCTTCATCATTTCGGGATCTTCGCCCAAAGTCCCATCACGATTTCCTTATTTTTTTACTCAATCATATCATTTTCGAGGATTTCGTCTTTCTAAGGCCATTCAAGATAAGATTTTAAGCCTTAAATCATGTCTTTTCAAAATAATTCTTCCACACCCAGTTCAAATCTGTTGACTGGGGCATTTTCAAAATTTGAGGTGTTATATTTGCCACTAAGCTCGGCTTTCAACCGGCTTAGTAGCAAAGAGGGGCATCTGTAAACACCCCAAAATTTTCAAAGGATTGTAAAAATGACCTTTTTGCCTCTGACTCCATCTTCTAAGAAAATCAAAACTAAAATTCAGTTATTCTTCAGATTTTCTGGATTGAGTTCCATTCAAACTCGATTTCAGAGCCGAACCCGGTGTTTAAGATCCAAATTTGAGCCTCGTTACTCAATTTACAAATCAAAATTATAAAAATACCAAAAACATTTTTGAATGGCTCAAATAGCTCATTCGGCACCCATTTAGATCCCCTATTTTCTCAATTCGAGGTCCAAACCTCGAATATCACCTCAAATTCCAGGTCCAAATTCACTTTCTGAAGATTTTTTCAGAGAAATAGCTTTGAATTCTCAGAAAAACTCTCTTTTGTAAATATTTCTCAAAAATACAAAAAAATAGTTTTAAATCTTTGTTTTCTCATAAATTTTAGGGTTTTATTCTAAAAATATAAAAAAAACTATTGAAAATGAAGAAAAGAACAATATATATATATATATAGAAAAGAGAAATATAGTTTTAAAAGACCTCCTTTTGAAGAAAACAAATCTTTTAACTAAAAACAATTTTTGACAAAAACTTTTGAAAAGAGCCCCTATTTTGAAAATTTTCAAAAAAACAGGGGATCGCCTTTGATAAAACCCCTTTTAACGAAAACTTTTTTTTGGGTTTCAAAAACCTTCTCTCTCTGGCTTTCTCCCTCAGCCGCCCGAATCCTCCAGAAGCCTTCTTATTGAGCTCCTCGCGCAACCAACGCTCCCTTCACCACCGTTCATCTCTAACAGTTTCCCTCTTTTTTTCTTCCCGATCTTTCTTCTCCATCCTTAAAAGGGGGCACAAAGGGGTAGCTGGGGGCACCGCGTTTCACCCCACCATTATCCCTTCTTCCTTCTTCTGGACCCGCTCTTCCCCTGATTTCGTCCCCTCCTTCTTCCCGATTTCCTTTTTGTGTCTCATCCCTTCTTCGTTGATCATCCCTGTCTCCCATCGGCACCAGTTTTCTTTTGCTTCAATTTTTGCAAAGTCACGTTGAAAAAGGATCTCTCCCTGTATAGTACCTCCTCTGCAATCGCTCGAAAGAAACCTGATCCCCTATAGCAACCAGGTAAGCACCCTATTCCTCTCTCCTGCGTTATTCTGATTTTCTTTTTCTTTTCTTCTTTTTTTTCCTTTTCTTCTATCTTCCCTCTAAAGCAAACTCATATCATCGATCTGCTCATCTCAGTTTCGAGGATGTGTATTGCAACATCAATGTCGCCCCTATGCTCACAGTATCTGAGGCTACAATAAGTTGTATATATATGGTCTTTTCGTTGAGATTTTTTATTTTTTTTTATTTTTTATGCATTCGTTCGTGATGATTTCCTTTCTGTAAATTCATTTCTCTCAATTCAGTATGTTATTCTCTGAGTATCGCATTGATGTCCTGTTTTATTCTATTTTATTATTCTTTATTTTATTTTATTTTTTTACTTACTCCATCTAGCCATCTCTAAATTTCTATTTTCCCTTTCTAATTCCTTGCTGGTCTGTTGTATTTCATTACAGCTGGGTTACTCTGTCACTTGCTTCAATTTTTACCAATCCTCGTATGATTTTTTTTATTATTATTTTCACAATGGGTGTTTCTATTTGGTTGAAGCATGAGCATACACGATTATTCTTATGGTTTTAATGTGAGCACACATGTAGCATAATCGAGTGGTTCCATCCCTCCAAGCTTGATTACAATACACATTTGTGTGTTGCTGCAACACTAAAGGCTGTTTTCCATTTTCCCTGGAACCATCCATGGGTGTGTCTGTGTTCTGAGGCTGCCTGAATAGATGCCGATGTCCCATGGCGACCTTGTTGCTTACCTGCGCCCGATCCCCATCAGGTCATCCATGAATCATGTTATTGCATTCTCTTGCGTGGCACCTGTTATCATCGCAAAATTTTTTTTCCTCCCTTGCGAGAGAGAAATGAATTTCGCAAGTCAAACTCGACCAAAGTTTTGAAAATGGTTTTAAAAATTACTCGCCTCCGTTTTGAAAATTTGCGGGAAAATTCCGTGGAATGGGATCCGCCTGTCGGTACGAGGTTCAACCGTTCCTGGCGCCTTTACCAGGGGTAATTGAACCAAGGACCAATTATGTGCTTTAACTCGACTCAAATATCTAAATTATGCTCTATTTTTCCTAGAATGCACAAAGAATCAGGCTTGTGCTATGGAATTTTTAAAAAATGCAAGTTTGAGAAAATATGATGTTTGCTTTAGAAAATTGAAATACATTTGGAAAATGATTGGAAAAGTGCTTGAAATTGGAGTTTTTGGGAAAATCATTGAATTTCATGGGAAATCAGAAATTTGCATTGAAAAGTGATTTCTCAGGAAAACTTAAAAATCTGAGAAAATTGGTTTTGAGATTGGAAACTTGGAATTGCTTTTATGAGAAAATGGATTTGAGAATCTTGAGAAAGTCTAAGAAATTTATTGGAAAATGACTTTTGAAATGGAAAATGAATTCTCAAGAAAACTGGAAAATATGAGAAAATGAATTTCTGAAAACTTGGGATTTTGAAATTTGAGAATTCAAAAACATAGGAAAATCTTGATTTGAACTTGGGAAATGCTTTGAAATGTCATTTGAAAACTTAGGATTTTGAGAAAATCAGATCTTGACAAAGACTTGGGAATTCTTGAGAAAATTGAATTTTCTGAAATTGAAATTGGAAAATGAGTTTGAAAATAATGCAATTTGAATGATATGAATGAATGAATATGAATTTGAAAAGGGAATTTCATTGAAGAATTGGGAAATCCTTTTGAAACTTTGAGAAATGCAGTGCATTTTTGAAGTTAGCCTAAGAGTGTAGGCTGAATGTGGCTGATACGAAGATCATAAATCTTGGTTTTCTTCGTATTCTGACTATGGCCATAAATACGAATCCCACCGAGTTTATAAACTCCATAAAAGCTTGTGCACGTGCCATTCGTGTAAACCATAGTGAATTTGAAATAATGTGCATGAATCATACATCACATATTAAAATTTTGCAGAAATTAAACTATATGCAATGCAACCCTATTCTAAGCAGAAATGTAACTCTTATTCCAAATATTACATTGATTTTTTTACATTGAATTGAAATAAAAGAAATAAAATGGCTAAGTCTTCTTCTTGAATATTCCTGCAAAACTGGAAAATAAAGTTAGCACAAAAATGTAGGTTTTTCTGAATTTATCCGAAAATATGAAAAATTATCGAATATTATTCAGATATAAACCCAGATTCATACCCCCTTTGATATAAACATGATAAATAATGAATAAATTTTAAAAATAAACTTGAAAATTCGAAATTAGGGTCAAAATGACCAAAATACCCCTGATGACCTTGAAATCAGGGTTTTCTGAAAGAATTTTTGTAAATTTTGGAAATTTGAAAATCAAATGAAATAAATCAAACATAATATGATAAAATATGATGATATGCATGAAATTTTGGAGAATTAGAAATTGAAATTTCGAAATTTAGGTCAAAATGACCAAAATACCCCCGATAACAAGACTATGGCCATGAAACCAGGGTTTTCTGAAATAAATTTTGCAAAATTGAAAAATATGAAATGCAAATGACATTAAAATTAACCCTAATATGATTCTACATGCTTATGTATATGATAAAAACCCTAAAATGGCGAAAATATCATAAATATCAAATTTAACCTGATTTTCGCCTGATTTTCGCTTCTGAATTTAAAGATAAACTAACACATGGAGCAAATGAACTTGGAATTAATCCAAATTTGGCATGGACACCTAAAATAACCCTCAAAACAGAATAGAGCTCGAAAATCTAATTTTTTGTATTTTTAAATATGGAAATTTAAATAAAAACCCTAAATTTTGTGATTTTTGCCTAAAATATTGATTCTAAAGGAGATTTAGGATATCAAATTTCCATAAAAATTTCTCAAATTTTATGGAGTGACAGAGGACAATAAGGCAAGGATTTTTGCATTTTACACTTTCTGGTTTTGACCTATGGTCGGAGCTGTGCCACTCCGGCAAGTCGGATCGGAATCCGGCGACTCTAGGAAATGAAGAAAACAGATAGGGTTTCGGTAGAAAATGTAGGAAAAATAGAAGATAGATGGGAAAATGTCTGAAATTGTGGGAAAATGTCCCTGACAAACAGAGTAAGATTTGATCATTTGACACTATTGAGATTCGGGTTACGGTTTGGAAAAAGCCACACTGTTATCAGAGACCTAAATCTCTGGAATTCCTGGACATTGGATCTGTTAGACAGAAATGGAAAATCCGGGAAAAATAATGAAACAGATCTAAAAATTCCGAAATTTTGGGAACTGACAGGAAATTATGTTAGGAACAACTTTCACATTGAAAGTTTTTGCAGAAAGGCTACAGATTGGGTGGACTTGATGAATTAGGGTCTGTCTATACCCTGACGAAAGAAAATCAATATTTTCCCAGAGGTCTGAGAAATCCGATTTTTTAGAGAGGTCAAAACTGTCAGGAAAATTCTCAAAATTTCCAGATCATAAGTAGATTCAATTATAAATCCAATGTGATTTTTGGAGAGCAATCCGAATCTCCCACAAGGGTGGTGTCGGAGGTTCTTTTCTGCTAAAGCAGAAATTGAAAATTCAGAGAACTGCGAAATCCTAGCTTGAGATTCGATTTATTTGATAAGGTTCCAGAACTCAAACGGATATAAATTTTTAGTATGAGATCATGGACAAATAAACCTAACTACAAATATTTTTTTTTGGATTTATTAAAACGAAAATCTATATAAAATAACGGCTGTAACTTATGCTACAACTAATTTCTACAAGCCTTAACAGGAATCTTAATGATATCAAACAGACTATTAATAAAACAATAAGACTAAATTAATAAAATGCTTGAAATGCATATTTAACATGAATATAATATTTAAAATAAAGAAAAAATGGGATACAAATCTTTTTTTTTTATGGCTTGTGGGAAGGGAGGATCCGATCCATGCATCGGATGGATCTCCCTTATTCAGCCTTGATCAATGGTAAATCAATATTACAAACTCATAAAATAGCTTTTACAACTAGATGAATCCAGTTTTGAACCGGATTCATACTGGAGTCATGGAAGAAATCACAAGAATAATGGGTTTTACCTTGAGATTCGCTTGAATGGAGGAGTTTGCACCAGTTGGGGCAAGGTTGCTGCTATAGAGAAGCTGCAACGAGAGAATGGCTGACGGATTTGCTGTGGTGATTGTCACCAAGTAAGGCTGGTAGTGATCGAAGGAGGCTGCTGCAATTGAAGATGGTTGGTGTCTTGAGTTGCTGAAAGTTGGCTGAAGATGCAACAAGGTGGACTGTGGTGCAGCTGCTGGCTGAAGATGGCTATTGTAGAGAGGCTGTTGTGGCTGCAGCCAATGCTGGAGTTGCTGGTGGTTGTGGCTACAAGATGGTGGCTGCTGTGGTGGCCCAGTTGCTGTGGTGGCTGAAGAAGAGCTGCAAGCTGGTGAAGATGCTGTGCTACTGCTGCAAGGAGAGGTGGTGAAGGAGAAGCTGCTGTAGAGGGGTGAGAAGCTGTGTAATGGAAACCAAGGGAGAGAGAGAGAGAGAGAGAGAGAGAGAGAGAGAGAGGCGTTGAATAGCCTCTTTTTTTTTTTAGGTAGCCGTCCATGGTTTTCTTGATAACTTAGGTTTTAATCCATTAAAACCTAAGTTACCAATAATAATAATGGCTAACTTGACTTTCTTTTTGTGTACAACCATACGTGAATGGCTATAGCTGTAGCCTTGGCTTTTTTTCTTTTTTTCTTTTTTGTTCTCCCTAACTTAGGTCCTAATAGGATCTTTTCTAAGTCTTTGATAGAAAAATGAGAGAGAGATATACGTGAATGGTTGGGCAAGAGGGAAAGGAGGGAGGAAGGAAAGGAAGAAGGAAAGAAGGAAAGAAGGAAAAAGGAAATAAGAGGAAGAAGAAAAGGAAGAAAAAGAAAGAAAAGGAAAAAAGAAAGGAAAGAAAGAAAAGGAGGGAAAAAGGAAAAGAGAAAGAAAAATGAGGAAAAAAAATGGAAAGTGGGGCTGGAGGCTTGGGCGACCACCTTGTGGGTCCCACCTCTCTAAAAAAAAAAAAAATTAAATAAATAAAAATCAATAAAAACAAAAATAAACAAATAAAAAGAAGCATCTTTTTTTTTTTAATAAAATAAAAATGCAAATGAATGGGCCATCTTAGAGCGGGTCCAAATTTCAATTTTGAAATTCATTTTGAAGATTAGAGGGGTAAAATAATCTTTTCAGAAAATTTCCACGCGAAACGAGCTATTTTTGGCAGTTTTTGAAACGAGCTCGAATTTTGAAGTTCAATACCTCGTTGCGAAGCAAATCTAATGTAGAATTTAAAAATGTAATTTTGGAAGAAATCCAAATTGTTTTTCTCGAGAAAATACTTCCAAATTTATTTTCAGACAAAACAAGCTATTTTTGGCAATTTTTGAAACGAGCTCGGATTTTGAAGTTCAATACCCCGTTGCAAAGCAAATCCAATGTAGAATTCAAAATTTTGAGTTTGAAATAAATCCAGATTATTTTTCTTGAGAAAATATTTCCAAATTTAGACTCCCGGGGGTAAAAATATCAATTTTGAAAACCCGAGGTTTGAAATTGATTTCTGAAAACTTTTAAAACTCAATCTGGATTGAAATTTATAAAACAGGAGTTCTGGACTTCGAAAATGAAATGAAATGTGATGAAATGTTATGAAATGCTAAGAAATGATATGAAATGATGAGAAATGACATGCGAAATGCAGACCCTGAATGGAAAATTTTAGATGTTAGACCCCGATTGGCAGCTGTACCAGTTTAAAAAGTATAAAAACTGATAAAATTTGCAAAATGATTGAAGAAATGGTTTTTGAACTCTACTGGGTTAGAGTGACACTGAAAATTAGGGTTTGAGCTGAATCAAACTGAAATGAGCTGGATTGAGCTGGGTTTTAGAGTTTCAGAACTCAAGTGAACTGATCAGACACCGACACAATTGACCTTTCCGACTAAATTTTCAAGAAAAGCTGCCATTTTTAGAGAAATGGTTCAGAATGGTCACTGAAGTGAAGTGAATTACGAACTTGAGCTGGCTTTGAGCTAAAAAAAAAGGTCAATAATACTGACATGAACTAAAATCGAAGCTAAAACACTAGCTCAATTGACTAAACTCGGCTCAATTTCAGCTAAAAGAGCTAAAATGGACTGAAATGGGCTCCTGGACACTTAGAAATGGTTTTGAACTAAAATTGGAGCGCTTGAACTCCTGGTGAGCTCAAGTTAGACTCTGGGGAACATGACTGACTGGGAATGACTGACTCGAAGACAATTGGTTTGGATTTGAGTGAGAAATGAGCTCATTTCTGACGAAATGATCCCATTCTGGCAGGAATGGTCAGAAATGAAAATGGTTTATTCATTATGGGCTCAGATGAGCTTGAGATGACTGATATTCTAACTGTCTTGAACTGACCAATGAGCTTGGTTGACTCCGACTGACTGGGGTCCGGGATGACCTAGGGGTAAAATGGTAATTTTCCTAATGAAAATGGGTAAAATGGTGATTTTCTGAAACTGACTCGGGGTTTGACTCCTACACTGACCTGACAGGATTGGCATTGCCTGAGGAGGATTGTTTGAGAATGAGTGAGGAAAAATTGGGGTGTTTACAGATGCCCCTCTTTGCTACTAAGCCGTCTTGAGGACGAGCTTAGTGGCAAAGAAAAACACACCAAATTTTGGCTATAAAAATGCCCCAGTTAGAAGGATCTGACTGGATATGAAGAGATTTAGCCTTGATGAAAATGGTAGATATGAAATGGATAATAAAGAAGAAAAATTTTACCTCAAAAGAAGTGAGATTCAGGTTTTGCCCTTAACCTGGATGGGACAGAAAATACCTCGTGTAGAAACGAAGCTCAGGTTTGACCCTTAACCTGACCGGGAAATGAAATACCTCATCAAAATGATGCTCAGGTTTAACCCTTAACCTGATCGGGAAATAAAATACCTCATCAGAATGAAGCTCAGGTTTATACCCTTATCCTGATTGGGCAGAAAATGAAATACCTCATCAAAGGAGGCTCAGGTTTGTACCCTTATCCTGATTGGGCGAAAAATGAAATACCTCATCAAAGAAGGCTCAGGTTTGTACCCTTATCCTGATTGGGCGGAAAATGAAATACCTCATCAAAGGAGGCTCAGGTTTGTACCCTTATCCTGATTGGGCGGAAAATGAAATACCTCATCAAAGGAGGCTCAGGTTTATACCCTTATCCTGATTGGGCAGAAAATGAAATACCTCATCAAAGGAGGCTCAGGTTTATACCCTTATCCTGATTGGGCAGAAAAATGAAATACCTCATCTAAGGAGGCTCAGGTTTGTACCCTTATCCTGATTGGGCGAAAAATGAAATACCTCATCAAAGGAGGCTCAGGTTTGTACCCTTATCCTGATTGGGCGGAAAATGAAATACCTCATCAAAGGAGGCTCAGGTTTGTACCCTTATCCTGATTGGGCAGAAAATAAAATACCTCATCAAAGGAGGCTCAGGTTTATACCCTTATCCTGATTGGGCAGAAAATGAAATACCTCATCAAAGGAGGCTCAGGTTTATACCCTTATCCTGATTGGGCAGAAAATGAAATACCTCATCAAAGGAGGCTCAGGTTTGTACCCTTATCCTGATTGGGCAGAAAATGAAATACCTCATCAAAGGAGGCTCAGGTTTGTACCCTTATCCTGATTGGGCGGAAAATGAAATACCTCATCAAAGGAGGCTCAGGTTTGTACCCTTATCCTGATTGGGCAGAAAATGAAATACCTCATCAAAGGAGGCTCAGGTTTATACCCTTATCCTGATTGGGCAGAAAATGAAATACCTCATCAAAGGAGGCTCAGGTTTATACCCTTATCCTGATTGGGCAGAAAATGAAATACCTCATCAAAGGAGGCTCAGGTTTGTACCCTTATCCTGATTGGGCAGAAAATGAAATACCTCATCAAAGGAGGCTCAGGTTTGTACCCTTATCCTGATTGGGCGGGAAATGAAAATGGTAAGTTGGATGGTGAATAAGACAATTTTCTTGAAGAGGAATAAGGTGACTCTTTCAACAACACGAAAGATGAATTCTTTCGACAACGCGAAAGATAACAAGGCGATCCAAAGGAACAAGGCGATCCTTTCAACAACGCGAAAGATGACAAGGCGATCCAGAGGAGCAAGGCGATTCTTTTGACAACGCAAAAGATGAATTCTTTCGACAACGCGAAAGATGACAAAGGCGATCCAAAGGAACAAGGCGATTCTTTCAACAACGCGAAAGACGACAAGGCGATCCAAAGGAGTAAGGCGATTCTTTTGACAACGCAAAAGATGAATTCTTTCGACAACGCGAAAGATGGGAAAAGGCGATCCAATGGAACAAGGCGATTCTTTCAACAACGCGAAAGACGATAAGGCGATCCAAAGGAGTAAGGCGATTCTTTTGACAACGCAAAAGATGAATTCTTTCAACAATGCGAAAGATGGGAAAAAGGCGATCCAAAGGAGCAAGGCAATTCTTTCAACAACGCGAAAGACGATAAGGCGATCCAAAGGAGTAAGGCGATTCTTTTGACAACGCAAAAGATGAATTCTTTCGACAACGCGAAAGATGGAAAAAGGCGATCCAAAGGAGCAAGGCGATTCTTTCAACAACGCGAAAGACGATAAGGCGATCCAAAGGAGTAAGGCGATTCTTTTGACAACGCAAAAGATGAATTCTTTCAACAACGCGAAAGATGGGAAAAAGGCGATCCAAAGGAGCAAGGCGATTCTTTCAACAACGCGAAAGGCGATAAGGCGATCCAAAGGAGTAAGGCGATTCTTTTGACAACGCAAAAGATGAATTCTTTCTACAACGCGAAAGATGATAAAGGTTACTCTCTCAAGGAGGTAAAAGGTGATATCAAGATGTGTCAAGATAGACATCGAGCTCTTCACTTCATGTCAAGATAGTAAGAAAATATTGCCAAAATGTTAAAAATTGTTTGTTGATTCAAAATGCTTGAAATTGATGTATATTGGTATGAAAATCTTTCCTCTTTTCTACCTGAAGTATTACCTCCGACTGGGCTTAACTCCGTAGAATCAAGATTCGAATTCAAATTGCTTGTAATTGGCTTTCTTTCAAGGAAGCTATCAATTTCCTTGACATGAGCGGAAAAGAGAGTATTCTTGATATTGTGAGAGCAATTGGTGAAAGAATATTGATAATAGAATTTCACAAAATTAAAGAAGATTCTTTGGCAAATTTGGCAGTCTGATATCCTGGGATTCTTTTCTCATGATGATCTTTCTGCCCACTTTTTTTTTTTTTTTCTTTATTGGCAGAATTAGAGCTTTCTTGGGCTTTTTTGGGGATTACATCATCCTTCATTTTGGAGATGTTCTGACTTTTCTCTCTTTTTTTTTTTTTTGAGAAGGGTACGTCACAAACTCCTTCATCTCAGAGATGCTTCGATCCTTCTTTTCTCTCAGGGATTATATTGATGGTTATTGGCTCTTTGGTTGGAAATCTCTTGATGATAGCAAAAATTAAATATCCTTTAGGGTTTGTCGGGAGGCCCATCGCAGTCGCCTTCATCTTGACGGTGCTCTGAACTTTCCCTGGAAGGATCCGTCACAAACTCCGTCATCTTGGAGATGATTCGAATCTTCTTTGGCCCCGGGGGTCTACTCGCCTAATTCGCCTTCATCTTGACGATAGTTGAGAGATCCCTTTTGCAGATATTTAATTGCAGCTTTAGGTGATTGAGGAGATGTAGGGATTGAATGGATTTTTCTGTATCACCCAGGATATTTCGACTGCTTTATTTTCCAAGAATGATCTTTAAAAATGTGCCATTGACTGCGATTAATACCGATCACTTATGGCTTTGCAACAATATTGAATTTCCTTTGCTGGCCATATCGAGGATTTATTCTTCATCCTTTTGGTTGGCCAATAGAAAGAATTTGAATTTTGAATCCTTTTTCACAAAAGCTTTGACCTTTCAGAAACAATACTGAAGGTATTCTGAGGTAATGTTTTTGTGCAATAAAAATTTTGAAATCAACAAATATTTAATGACAAATTGGCAAGATTTTCTTGAAATCCTTGGTGAAAGAAATTGCTTGAGGTCTAATTGATACATCCATGACCAAATTGAGTCCTGAAAAGACTCAGTGAAAGATCAACTTGAAAGTTGGGTTTTGTTTTGACTAACCAGCTCAAAAGCAGAATTTATTGACCGACCAGCTCGAAAGCAGGATTTGTTGACCGACCAGCTCGAAAGCAGGATTTGTTGACCGACCAGCTCGAAAGCAGGATTTGTTGACCGACCAGCTCGAAAGCAGGATTTGTTGACCGACCAGCTCGAAAGCAGGATTTTGTTGATTTAAAAATGATTGACATTAATGAAATTGTAACCCGAAGGCTTGGAAAGTGATAGATATTGACAAAGTTGTAAACTGAAGGCAGGAGAATGATTGATGTTGGTAAGATCGTAACCCGAAGGCTTGAATTGAGAATCTGATAGAGTGGATGGCCCAGAGGCCTGATTGATCAAATTGGATGACCCAAAGGTCAAGATTTGAGAATTACATGACCCGAAGGTCGAAATTGGGAGTCGAAATGGGAAATCAAAGGTTGAGATTGAAGGATTGAATAACCCGAAGGTCGAAAATGAGAATTTGAATGACCCGAAGGTCAAAATTAGAAATTGAGTGACCCGAAGGTTGAAATAAAGAATTGGGAATTAGAAAATTGGAATTTGGATGACCTGGAAGTCAAAATTGAGAATTGGCATACTCAAAAAAATATGTGTTCAATAGGAATTCAACCTAAGAACGACATTGGTTTTGTTGAGAACGACATTGGTTCACTGGGAACGTCATGGGTTCAATAGGGATTCAGCCTAAGAACTATCAATTCCATAGGAATTTAACCTAGGGATCACAGTCTAAGAAGTAAGGATTCAACTTGTGAGCTTTGAATGGACCAGGTGCTAAACTGGGTTTTAAGGGAAAATTTGAATCAGAATTCAAATCTTCAAGGAAAAACTAAATGAATTGGGTTTTGAAAGAAAAATTCAAGTCGAAACTTGGATCTTCTAGACCAATTACTAAATTGTAGAAAAGTTTGAGTAGGAGTTCAAACCTTTAAAGAAAAGCCAATCGAATTGGATTGGGAAGAAAATTCGAGTCAGAACTCTAATTTTCTAGACCGATTCAGAAGGAAAAGAAAACTCGGGTCGGAACTCGAATCTTTGAAGGAAAACTATATCCATTGTGGAAGGAAAAGAAATTCGAGTCGGAACTCGAATCCTGAAGGAAAAGTAGATCAATTAGAAGGAAAGGAAATTCGAGTCGGAACTCGAATCTTGAAGGAAAACTAAACTGATTAGAAGGAAAGAAAATTCGAGTCGGAACTCGAATCCCAAAGGAAAACTAGACCGGTTAGAAGGAAAGGAAATTCGAGTCGGAACTCGAATCCTGAAGGAAAACTAGACTAGCGTGGATTAGGTTTGAAAACATTAACCAGTAAACCAGATTTTGAAAGTTTGACCAATAAAAATTGGATTTTGAAAGTCCGACCAATAACAATTGGATTTTGAAAGATGTACCAGCGTGAATACTGGATTTTGGAAATGAACCAGTATAAGTACTGGATTTTGAAAATGGATCAGTACGAATACTGTTTTTGGAAGAATTACCAGCACAAACACTGGATTTTGAAGATTTACCAGCACAAACACTGGATTTAGAAAATTTTACCAGCACGAACACTGGTTTTTGAAAATCTTACCAGCACGAACATTGGATTTAGAAAATTTTACCAGCACGAACACTGGATTTTGAAAATCTTACCAGCACGAACACTGGATTTTTTTTTTTTTTTGAAAATTTACCAGCACGAACACTGGATTTAGAAAATTTTACCAGCACGAACACTGGATTTTGAAAATCTTACCAGCACGAACACTGGATTTTTTTGAAAATTTACCAGCACGAACACTGGATTTTTGAGAATTTACTAATTGATTTTGATAGAAGATTTTCAGTCTTCACCCTCACGACGACTTAGACAACTGTCGGGGTCTCAGGATTTATCCATTATCCTGAATGGGTAGTTCAGGTTTATCCCTTAACCTGAAGGGGAAACTCAGGTTTATCCCTTAACCTGAAGGGGAAAATGAAAATGGTACATATGGATGCAAATGAATGCGAATGAATGCATGCAAATGCAAATGAATGCAAATGTATGCATGCAAATGCAAATGAATGCAAAATGATGTAAATGGATGCACATGTGTGCAAAATGAAAGATTTGTTTGATCCTGTCTGCATACAGGATGTTTTGAAGACAATTTTCAAAATAATGCCCCAGTATAACTGGGGAGTGAGAAGTTGGATGAAAGGATAAGTAATTGATATTTGAAGAATACTTTCTGACTTTTGATTGATTCAGGAGAGACTCTGAAAAATATCACTTCTCGCAGAAGGACATGGTGCAGAGAAGGAGAAATTGATAATTTTATCGATGGATTGAAGGAAAATGACAAATCAAGGAAAGATAGACAGGATTACATCATCCTTTGAAGGCAAAATGAGAAATGGGAAAATGCTAGCATCGTCGGCTTTTTGAGTAATCGAGGAAAGATGGCTAGTCCTTCTTTTTATCTTCAACGAGGATATTCTTATCAATGCAATCTTGAATAATGTTCTTGAAGACAAAACAGTGGTCAGTATCGTGTCCTACTGCCCGATGGAATTTGCAGAATTGGTCCATGAACCTTCCCATGATCATGGGAGGATCTGTGGCTCTTGGGAGCTTTACCATTTCTTTAGTCAACATATATTCAAGGATTTCATCGAGAGGTTGCTCAAGAGGAGTAAACTGACGATCGTCACCCCAACCATCCCGTTTTATCTTTTCTTTCTGCTGACTCAATTTTTCATTCTTCTTTGAAGACTTTTCTTTCTGATCTGCATGATTGCTCTTGCTATTTTTGTGACCACTGCGGCCGACATTGGCAGAGAAGATGAAATTTTCCTTCTTCTTTGAATCTTGATTATTCTTGACAAGAATGATGCCATCATAGACCCCATTCTCTATTCCCATCTCGAGTCACTCGGCCCGTTCAGTAAGCTCAATAAAAGATTTGGAGGGTGAGGTGGAGATAAGACCTCTCAAAGGTTGTGAGAAATTGTTTAGAATAATCTGGAGTGCGTGCTCCTCTAAGATGGGATTTCTCATTTTATTGCAAGTGCCCCTCCAGCTGCGGATGAAGTTTCTGGCTTTCTCATTATCTCTTTGCTTTGTATTATAGAGATGGTTTAGCGTTGGCGGCGCTTTGGTGTTTAAAAGGAATCGTTCAATGAACAGATTAACCACTTTATCAAATTCCTTCAATTCGCTGGGATTGATATGCTCTGAGTACCACTTGGCGGCGGTGCCCTCCAGACTGTGAGGAAAACATCTGAACAAAGCACGATTGTCTCTCTTGAATCGATTGCACTCGGCAAAGAACATAGACAGGTGAGCCTTGGGATCGCCAGTCCCATCAAATTCGACAAATTTATGAGGGAGATCTTCTAGGCTGTCATCCCCATCTAAACCATCATAGAAATCTTTGCTTGTAAAAATCCTTTTGCCCTTGTCGCAGGCTTGCAGATCCTTAACCATTTTGACCACATCTCTGAGTTGCGACTGGTCAGAGTTATTAGCAGAATGATCTTTTAGCTTATTGTCTGACCCCTGCCCCTGTGTCATCTTCTGAAAAGCTTGCTGAGCCTCACACTCTTCATCGGTGCCACCTCTTGATTCTGCTTCATCTGATGTATCCTCATGTTGGATACACTTCTTGGATATCTTCAGTTGTTTCTTTAATGTTCGGCCCTTGATCTTTTTCTTGGTAGGAATCTTGTCGAAACTTTCCCCTGTTTGATTTGCCATTATCTTATTCAACATCTTTCGAAACATGGCATACATCTGAGGATCGATATCATCATTGGCTTGTTGACTTTGGTTCCTAGCAGATCGCGGAGAATCCATCTCTTGCTCGATGCTACTGTTAGGGTACTGAAGCAACACTATTTTCTTCTTGGATCTGGTCTGAACCATTCCACGATGCCGAAACTCTCTGTAAGACAAATAGGATGATTAGAATGATAGAAAATTCTTGAAGGCAATGACTTGGAGAATAGAATGAAAATAATGGATAAAGATCTGAAATTGGGTTGACAGTTTGAAGGATATCCCTTTACCAGGGATGGGATTATTGTTGGGATTGCGACAATTGCATTGTTATTCCATGAGAGGAAATAAACAACCGAGATATGTCTTGTTACCTAGGCGAGGCTGTCAACCATGAAGAAAAAGACATTTTTAAAGGAATATAACAAAGTAATGCATAATTGGTAATGAGCTTCCCTACGAACTTGGGAGGTTATCTGAGAAGGAAGAATTTTTTCAGGGAAAAGCATTCATCCCAAAGGGCATATTGCAGGAGAGTTCAGAAAATAACATTATGAAGAAAATGACCTCCAAATATAAGGAAAACTGATGATTTTATTGATGTCTTGGAGGAAGGATGACAAATTTAAAGAAAGCAACTGGAGACTACATTTATTCAGAGAAGCAAAAAGCAGAAATGATGGAAATGAGAAAGCATTGGCATTTGTCGTCTTCATGAATGATCAAGGAAAGGCTCGGTCAGAACGGCCGACTGGTCTTCCTCTTTAATAGGGAAATTCTTGTCAACGCAGTCTTGAACGATATTTTTGAAGACGAAACATCGCTCAGTATCATGCCCTGTAGCTCGGTGGAATTTGCAGAAGCGATCTTTCCATTTCCCTAGGGCGACCGGAGGATTAGCAATTCTTGGAAGTTTAACCATTCCTTTGCTCAGCATGTATTCAAGGACCTCTTCGAGGGGCTGATCTAGAGGGGTAAATTCGCGATCGTAACTCCAACCGTCATGTTTTGGCTTCTTTTGACTGCTTGCTTTCTGCTGTGAGCGGGATTGAAGGGGTTTGGCTAGGACAGCCGGCTGGTCTACTATTTTGCTTTCCCCTAAAATATTCTTATCAACATGATCCTGAACGATATTCTTGAAGACAAAACAATTTTTTGTATCGTGTCCTATTGCACGGTGAAACTTGCAAAATTGCTCTTTGAATCTGCCCATGATTGACGGAGGATCAACGACTTTTGGTAAATGGACCATGCCTTTTGCAGGCAAATTTTCTAAAATAGTCTCGAGCTTCTGATCCAGAGGGGTGAACTTTCGATCAGCACTCCAGTCTTTGTGTTTTGGTTTTTCTTTCTCCTTCCCTTTATGCTGGGTACTGGACTGGAGAGGTTGATCATTCCGCTTGGCTGGTTCCTCTCTGGTGCTTGACTCGGGTAGCTCTAATAGCATCTTTGTCATCATTTTTTGAAACATTCTGTACATGATTGGATCAATCTCATCTTCACTTGTCTTGTCCTGCTTCTTGACTGGCCTCGAAGAACTCATCTCTTCGATACTGCTTGGTGTTGTTTTCTTTCCCGACCTTGTTTGAACTATAGTGAAATGTCAATACTTTCTGCAGAATAAAGGAATAGTTTAGACTGAAGGATTTTTGGGAAAAATAGAGATGATGAAGGAGATGTCTAAGGACTTGGAAAGAGACAAAAATTCTGAATAGAATTTGGAAGACATATATGAAGAAGAGAAGTTTGACAAGATTTGAACATTTGAAAAATTGCAGGCAGGATCAAAATAAGGTTAGAAATTCGAAGTTCAGAGGAAAGGTAGGAAAAGGAAAATCGCCTGGACTTTTGAGAAAAAATATGAGGTTTTGAAAATCGTCCAGGGTTTTTGATAAAATTGTTGAAGAAAAATAGATGAAATTTGTAAAAGGAAAATAAAAGAGAATTGAGAAATAAAATAAGAATGCATTTAATCACATCCTACACAAACAACATTCCCTAAGAAGCTGACTCTAAATGCATCAATTTTGAAAGATCTGTAGGACCCTAATCCTGACTCTAGGCTCAGATTATCTGTGTCTAACCATGCTATGTCGATATACTCGAACCGAGGCTCGATGTACGTGGCATAAAACTTCATCTCCGGTTCTAGGCTTGTGTTTTCCCAACATCCTTGAGCGCCTGCCGATATACGTTGGACTATGGCCCTTGGTACGTGGCAGGGGGGCGTTAGCCCAAATAAGTGGCCCAGTTGTGAGGCTCTGTCCCGAACTATGGTTCTGGAAGAGAGCCCAGCAACGTGAAGACCGGGTAGACATAGGTGGGGTGGTTTTTGAAATATGATCACATGCAGACAAACAGAGGGCTCTAAATCCTAAAGAGATAGAATTTTAAATTTTTTTGAAGAAGCAAACATTGTTTTCATACAAGTCCTAGATTGAGGAGTGTTGTATTTCAGACCTAAGTCTATGTGAGCGTGCATAATTCTCCTCAATATGGTCCTACCAAACCATGCCTAGTCTACATGCAATCCATGTCAGCTGGGTTCAAGTCTAGGCTCCTAGGTTCACATGATATCAGAAAATAAAGCTGACATTTTGTAGAGCATGATTTTGATAATTGAACTAAGTCAAAGCACAAAATTGATCAGACAAAGACAGGTCCCATCACGGTCGCCAAACCTGTTATCATCGCAAAATTTTTTTTCCTCCCTTGCGAGAGAGAAATGAATTTCGCAAGTCAAACTCGACCAAAGTTTTGAAAATGGTTTTAAAAATTACTCGCCTCCGTTTTGAAAATTTGCGGGAAAATTCCGTGGAATGGGATCCGCCTGTCGGTACGAGGTTCAACCGTTCCTGGCGCCTTTACCAGGGGTAATTGAACCAAGGACCAATTATGTGCTTTAACTCGACTCAAATATCTAAATTATGCTCTATTTTTCCTAGAATGCACAAAGAATCAGGCTTGTGCTATGGAATTTTTAAAAAATGCAAGTTTGAGAAAATATGATGTTTGCTTTAGAAAATTGAAATACATTTGGAAAATGATTGGAAAAGTGCTTGAAATTGGAGTTTTTGGGAAAATCATTGAATTTCATGGGAAATCAGAAATTTGCATTGAAAAGTGATTTCTCAGGAAAACTTAAAAATCTGAGAAAATTGGTTTTGAGATTGGAAACTTGGAATTGCTTTTATGAGAAAATGGATTTGAGAATCTTGAGAAAGTCTAAGAAATTTATTGGAAAATGACTTTTGAAATGGAAAATGAATTCTCAAGAAAACTGGAAAATATGAGAAAATGAATTTCTGAAAACTTGGGATTTTGAAATTTGAGAATTCAAAAACATAGGAAAATCTTGATTTGAACTTGGGAAATGCTTTGAAATGTCATTTGAAAACTTAGGATTTTGAGAAAATCAGATCTTGACAAAGACTTGGGAATTCTTGAGAAAATTGAATTTTCTGAAATTGAAATTGGAAAATGAGTTTGAAAATAATGCAATTTGAATGATATGAATGAATGAATATGAATTTGAAAAGGGAATTTCATTGAAGAATTGGGAAATCCTTTTGAAACTTTGAGAAATGCAGTGCATTTTTGAAGTTAGCCTAAGAGTGTAGGCTGAATGTGGCTGATACGAAGATCATAAATCTTGGTTTTCTTCGTATTCTGACTATGGCCATAAATACGAATCCCACCGAGTTTATAAACTCCATAAAAGCTTGTGCACGTGCCATTCGTGTAAACCATAGTGAATTTGAAATAATGTGCATGAATCATACATCACATATTAAAATTTTGCAGAAATTAAACTATATGCAATGCAACCCTATTCTAAGCAGAAATGTAACTCTTATTCCAAATATTACATTGATTTTTTTACATTGAATTGAAATAAAAGAAATAAAATGGCTAAGTCTTCTTCTTGAATATTCCTGCAAAACTGGAAAATAAAGTTAGCACAAAAATGTAGGTTTTTCTGAATTTATCCGAAAATATGAAAAATTATCGGATATTATTCAGATATAAACCCAGATTCATACCCCCTTTGATATAAACATGATAAATAATGAATAAATTTTAAAAATAATCTTGAAAATTCGAAATTAGGGTCAAAATGACCAAAATACCCCTGATGACCTTGAAATCAGGGTTTTCTGAAAGAATTTTTGTAAATTTTGGAAATTTGAAAATCAAATGAAATAAATCAAACATAATATGATAAAATATGATGATATGCATGAAATTTTGGAGAATTAGAAATTGAAATTTCGAAATTTAGGTCAAAATGACCAAAATACCCCTGATAACAAGACTATGGCCTTGAAACCAGGGTTTTCTGAAATAAATTTTGCAAAATTGAAAAATATGAAATGCAAATGACATTAAAATTAACCCTAATATGATTCTACATGCTTATGTACATGATAAAAACCCTAAAATGGCGAAAATATCATAAATATCAAATTTAACCTGATTTTCGCTTCTGAATTTAAAGATAAACTAACACATGGAGCAAATGAACTTGGAATTAATCCAAATTTGGCATGGACACCTAAAATAACCCTCAAAACAGAATAAAGCTCGAAAATCTAATTTTTTGTATTTTTAAATATGGAAATTTAAATAAAAACCCTAAATTTTGTGATTTTTGCCTAAAATATTGATTCTAAAGGAGATTTAGGATATCAAATTTCCATAAAAATTTCCCACATTTTATGGGGTGACAGAGGACAATAAGGCAAGGATTTTTGCCTTTTACACTTTCTGGTTTTGACCTATGGTCGGAGCTGTGCCACTCCGGCAAGTCGGATCGGAATCCGGCGACTCTAGGAAATGAAGAAAACAGATAGGGTTTCGGTAGAAAATGTAGGAAAAATGGAAGATAGATGGGAAAATGTCTGAAATTGTTGGAAAATGTCCCTGACAAACAGAGTAAGATTTGATAATTTGACACTATTGAGATTCGGGTTACGGTTTGGAAAAAGCCACACTGTTATCAGAGACCTAAATCTCTGGAATTCCTGGACATTGGATCTGTTAGACAGAAATGGAAAATCCGGGAAAAATAATGAAACAGATCTAAAAATTCCCAAATTTTTGGAACTGACAGGAAATTATGTTAGGAACAACTTTCACATTGAAAGTTTTTGCAGAAGGGCTACAGATTGGGTGGACTTGATGAATTAGGGTCTGTCTATACCCTGACGAAAGAAAATCGATATTTTCTCAGAGGTCTGAGAAATCCGATTTTTTAGAGAGGTCAAAACTGTCAGGAAAATCCTCAAAATTTTCAGATCATAAGTAGATTCAATTATAAATCCAATGTGATTTTTGGAGAGCAATCCAAATCTCCCACAAGGGTGGTGTCGGAGGTTCTTTTCTGCTAAAGCAGAAATTGAAAATTCAGAGAACTGCGAAATCCTAGCTTGAGATTCGATTTATTTAATAAGGTTCCAGAACTCAAACGGATCTAAATTTTTAATATGAGATCATGGACAAATAAACCTAACTACAAATATTTTTTTTTGGATTTATTAAAACGAAAATCTATATAAAATAACGGCTGTAACTTATGCTACAACTAATTTCTACAAGCCTTAACAGGAATCTTAATGATATCAAACAAACTATTAATAAAACAATAAGACTAAATTAATAAAATGCTTGAAATGCATATTTAACATGAATATAATATTTAAAATAAAGAAAAAATGGGATACAAATCTTTTTTTTTTATGGCTTGTGGGAAGGGATGATCCGATCCATGCATCGGATGGATCTCCCTTATTCAGCCTTGATCAATGGTAAATCAATATTACAAACTCATAAAATAGCTTTTACAACTAGATGAATCCAGTTTTGAACCAGATTCATACTGGAGTCATGGAAGAAATCACAAGAATAATGGGTTTTACCTTGAGATTCGCTTGAATGGAGGAGTTTGCACCAGTTGGGGCAAGGTTGCTGCTATAGAGAAGCTGCAACGAGAGAATGGCTGACGGATTTGCTGTGGTGATTGTCACCAAGTAAGGCTGGTAGTGATCGAAGGAGGCTGCTGCAATTGAAGATGGTTGGTGTCTTGAGTTGCTGAAAGTTGGCTGAAGATGCAACAAGGTGGACTGTGGTGCAGCTGCTGGCTGAAGATGGCTATTGTAGAGAGGCTGTTGTGGCTGCAGCCAATGCTGGAGTTGCTGGTGGTTGTGGCTACAAGATGGTGGCTGCTGTGGTGGCCCAGTTGCTGTGGTGGCTGAAGAAGAGCTGCAAGCTGGTGAAGATGCTGTGCTACTGCTGCAAGGAGAGGTGGTGAAGGAGAAGCTGCTGTAGAGGGGTGAGAAACTGTGTAATGGAAACCAAGGGAGGGAGAGAGAGAGAGAGAGAGAGAGAGAGAGCGTCCATGGTTTTCTTGATAACTTAGGTTTTAATCCATTAAAACCTAAGTTACCAATAATAATAATGGCTAACTTGACTTTCTTTTTGTGTACAACCATACGTGAATGGCTATAGCTGTAGCCTTGGCTTTTTTTCTTTTTTTCTTTTTTTTTTTTGTTCTCCCTAACTTAGGTCCTAATAGGATCTTTTCTAAGTCTTTGATAGAAAAATGAGAGAGAGATATACGTGAATGGTTGGGCAAGAGGGAAAGGAGGGAGGAAGGAAAGGAAGAAGGAAAGAAGGAAAGAAGGAAAAAGGAAATAAGAGGAAGAAGAAAAGGAAGAAAAAGAAAGAAAAGGAAAAAAGAAAGGAAAAAAAGAAAAGGAGGGAAAAAGGAAAAGAGAAAGAAAAATGAGGAAAAAAAATGGAAAGTGGGGCTGGAGGCTTGGGCGACCACCTTGTGGGTCCCACCTCTCTAAAAAAAAAAAAAATTAAATAAATAAAAATCAATAAAAACAAAAATAAACAAATAAAAAGAAGCATCTTTTTTTTTTAATAAAATAAAAATGCAAATGAATGGGCCATCTTAGAGCGGGTCCAAATTTCAATTTTGAAATTCATTTTGAAGATTAGAGGGGTAAAATAGTCTTTTCAGAAAATTTCCACGCGAAACGAGCTATTTTTGGCAGTTTTTGAAACAAGCTCGAATTTTGAAGTTCAATACCTCGTTGCGAAGCAAATCTAATGTAGAATTTAAAAATGTAATTTTGGAAGAAATCCAAATTGTTTTTCTCGAGAAAATACTTCCAAATTTATTTTCAGACAAAACAAGCTATTTTTGGCAATTTTTGAAACGAGCTCGGATTTTGAAGTTCAATACCCCGTTGCAAAGCAAATCCAATGTAGAATTCAAAATTTTGAGTTTGAAATAAATCCAGATTATTTTTCTTGAGAAAATATTTCCAAATTTAGACTCCCGGGGGTAAAAATATCAATTTTGAAAACCCGAGGTTTGAAATTGATTTCTGAAAACTTTTAAAACTCAATCTGGATTGAAATTTATAAAACAGGAGTTTTGGACTTCGAAAATGAAATGAAATGTGATGAAATGTTATGAAATGCTAAGAAATGATATGAAATGATGAGAAATGACATGCGAAATGCAGACCCTGAATGGAAAATTTTAGATGTTAGACCCCGATTGGCAGCTGTACCAGTTTAAAAAGTATAAAAACTGATAAAATTTGCAAAATGATTGAAGAAATGGTTTTTGAACTCTACTGGGTTAGAGTGACACTGAAAATTAGGGTTTGAGCTGAATCAAACTGAAATGAGCTGGATTGAGCTGGGTTTTAGAGTTTCAGAACTCAAGTGAACTGATCAGACACCGACACAATTGACCTTTCCGACTAAATTTTCAAGAAAAGCTGCCATTTTTAGAGAAATGGTTCAGAATGGTCACTGAAGTGAAGTGAATTACGAACTTGAGCTGGCTTTGAGCTAAAAAAAAAGGTCAATAATACTGACATGAACTAAAATCGAAGCTAAAACACTAGCTCAATTGACTAAACTCAGCTCAATTTCAGCTAAAAGAGCTGAAATGGACTGAAATGGGCTCCTGGACACTTAGAAATGGTTTTGAACTAAAATTGGAGCGCTTGAACTCCTGGTGAGCTCAAGTTAGACTCTGGGGAACATGACTGACTGGGAATGACTGACTCGAAGACAATTGGTTTGGATTTGAGTGAGAAATGAGCTCATTTCTGACGAAATGATCCCATTCTGGCAGGAATGGTCAGAAATGAAAATGGTTTATTCATTATGGGCTCAGATGAGCTTGAGATGACTGATATTCTAACTGTCTTGAACTGACCAATGAGCTTGGTTGACTCCGACTGACTGGGGTTCGGGATGACCTAGGGGTAAAATGGTAATTTTCCTAATGAAAATGGGTAAAATGGTGATTTTCTGAAACTGACTCGGGGTTTGACTCCTACACTGACCTGACAGGATTGGCATTGCCTGAGGAGGATTGTTTGAGAATGAGTGAGGAAAAATTGGGGTGTTTACAACACCCCTTTCTTCATCCCCAGATCCAAAGACGTCAAACCCAATTCTTGTCCCACCATGGAACCCTGAGATACAGGAAGCAAGGAAACAGACCTCGGTGGCTCTGAAGTTGATGATTCCTCATGGATTACTTGATTTTTTGAACTAAGAGGCAATGAATTCCTCTGCGAAGCTGATAAGGATTACATACATGATGAATTCGGCTTATGTAATCTTCCCAGTTCAGAAACAAGTGTGTCTGCTGCGAAATAAATTCCAAATCAACAAACTTATTGGCGGAGTTGCAGTCATTATGAAAGTATATTTTGTTCTCTGTTGCTGAAGGTTAAACCTATTACAAGTCGTCGTATCACATAGGTCTCATGCAAACTGCTCTATGTTCATTTGAACTTCAGGATGTTTGATATAGTCGGATGATAATATATCTCAATTCCACGGTAAGACTTGTCTCAGTTGAATGGTTGCTACTTATAATGCCTCAAGTAAGTATGACTTCGACAGCATCTCGCGGAAACTTATGTCTCATGGCATTTAGCATTCCATTCCATATGATTTTGTGACATCCACTGATATCCGGTTCATGTACTCAACTGTGTGTTATCAGTTGCTTGTTCTATTGCTCTCAGCGCCAACAAGTGAGTGAAATTGAAGAGATGGTTTTCTCCAATTCATGCTGCCATTAAATTTGTCTTGTTTCAAGTGAATGAGTTGTGTTAAGCATTCTCTTGCTTTATATTATTTGACTAATACATCTCTTGCTTTGGAGGTTCTCTATATGAAGAGGTGAGAATTTGATAGAATAGAACAAGACTCTGTGGTCAAAGATCTATTTGGTGGTGTCAGACGACAATGTTTGTTCATCCATTGGGTTGGCATGTGGTGACGATCTGTTTATAATGCTTTCTTCAAATCCTGCACAAAACTAACAAGTCAGGAATACTATCTGCTGATAGACATCCATCCAAAGTAAGTGTTCATGAGATCCACTACATTTCCATATGTGCTTTGATCACTGATATGCTTCATTGATATACACTAGATTTAAACTCCGAGGCCAAGGCAAGGATTAATTCTCAATTTCATTAGGGCACTCCTGTGGTTTCATTATTTATATTCCTCACTCCTTGTATGCTTTGTATTTGTGTCTTGATAGAATGTCATTGCAACAGGAGGAGTTGATACAAATGCTGTAATTTTTGACCTATCATCAGGACAAATTCTATCTACTCTTAGTGGGCATACCAAGAAGGTTTCTTATAGTAATTGTCCCTTTTATCCTGGAAATAAGTACGTTTAGTAGTATGTAGGTGACATTTGAATGTTACAAACCTTGAACCTGTGTTTATGTTTTGTATAAATGCTGGAGCTCATGATTGTTGGCCACATATTTAATGATCAAACCCTAGCCTTAATTTTTCCAGAAATTTTAATATCTGCATCAGCTAATATTTGTTGTTTATTGCTTCCTCAGGTTACAAATGTGAAATTTGTATCTCAAGATGAGCTGTTTATAACTGGTTCAGGTGATAAGACAGTCTGTGTATGGAGAGAGTTTGAGAATGAGAACTATAATTGTCTGCACATCTTGAAGGATCATACAGCTAAGGTGCAAGCTGTAACTGTACATGCCACCTTAACACCCACAACACTCCACTATCACTTTGCACTTATCATATCTGCTGCACTTTCGCTTCCTGTACACTGCTTGCACACAGCATTACATGCAGCACCCACTGTATTTTCAATCCCCTGCACATTACCAGATTTGCGTATGGTCAATTTAAACATTATGGTTGATTGATTGCCATATTTTGAGCTAAGATTGTCTGTTCTATGACTTAATAAATTCAGCATTGCTACTTTTTCTTTTCCCATTCTGTTTACCAGAAAAATCATTTCCTAAAGAGATATCATCTCTTAGGTATCTCTGCTTCTTGATATACTAAGTTGTGGCTGGAGAATCTTGTTTTCCAATTTCGTTATTACTGTAATCGGCTTGGTTAATGATTAACTGTTTGCCAATAACAAGGGCTCTTAAAAAAATATATAAAACTGCAGTTCGTTTATGTCAGCCTTATACTTGAGTGTAGCTTAAGATGTTGGACTGATATACCAGAACTTGAAATACCGGAGCCTAGTTGAGCTACTCATAAATCTGTGTGGTAGCTGAGGTGTTTGCCCATGCATTAAGCTGAAAGGGCATTTAGTGATTGCAAGCTACGATAGTGATTCCAAGTCACAGTTGGGTAGCATAGCCAATAATGCTGGCATCATCCTTCTCCACGTAGAGGGGTCTAAAATCAGGAATCAACCATATGAAGGCAATGGAAATTGACTCACCGAGCAGATGCTTTAAGGGTCTCCCCTTCTCTTACAGTAACATCAATACTTATATCCTCTTTATTATTACCCCTTCGCGGGTTATTTGTTAGTCACCGGCCGCACTCACTTTCACTCATACTACCATACTTGTTACCCTACCCCTGCCTTCCACCAGTACCACTATCTGCATGTCTTTTTCAGATTTGTTTCATCACCTTACTGATGTCACCCTCTTCCAGCTACCCTTCTTTCCTTGCTGTAATTACCATAGCAGCACCACACCACCTTCTACATTTACCAAAATCACTGGTTACACTCCATCTTCACCGCACAATATCACTGTAACATCTTCATCCTTCATTGACAATCACTCCTGTTACAACCACCTATATATCCTCTGCTTCATGACAGAATTATGTCATCAACCTCACTCTCATCCACCTATGTTACATATATATATACATACATATATATATATATATTTATACATATATATATATATATATATATATATATATATATATATATATATATATATATATATATATATATATATGCACATATATACACATATATATGTATGCATGTATATATAAGTATGTATATGCGTGAATATCACTTCTCATCTTTTCACACCTTGCCACAACCCAATCATAGTGGCAACAGTCTCTCTGCAGAATTGGAGGTAAATCTCTCAACAAACCTGCCATTTTACTAACAGGTCCGTTTTAATCTCACCATTACACATACACAGTGCCACCTTTCATAACAGCACCACCTACAGGTTGATTCAATACTTATATGGCAGCATCACAGTGATATCCTGTATATATAACTTAGGTGTATGCATCCCATCATTCTGTCTTAAGCTTCAACTATGATAATATGCATCTTTCGTTTATGCTAACTCTTGTTTTGCAAGACTTCTTCCTTGGTTGAGAAGCTTTGACATTTTCAAATTTGATTCAAGTGATGTAATAGATAGGGCCTAATGAAAATTCTACATTTTTAGTCCTAGATTAGAATGAATGAGCATTGTAAATGTCATAAATTGCTTGTTTTCATGCTTTCTGCCTTTATTTTCTAAAAACTCACAATGGGAACACGAATGGCACGTGCACCATTTTTGTTAAAGATAATTAATCCGAAGTTGATGATTTACATCAATGGCCATAGTCAAGATGTAAACAAAACTTAGTATTTTTATCTTTTATAAAATAACATTGGATCCTTTTTTTTTAATATTTTCCTCTTTTATCAGAGTTTAGTCTAAAATTGATTCAATACATATATCAATGGCTATAGTCAGGATATATTGAGAGTTAATTTTATTTTAAACTCTATAGAAGCACCAAAATATGTTTTATTCTTCACTTGAATTTAAATATGATTATTATATAATACATTCAATGACCATAGTCAAGGATGTATTATATCTTCAATCTTATTTTAATTCACTTAAAGAATGAAATAAGATTTTCGAATCCAATTTCAAAAATTCTTTAAATTCATTCATCATTTAAGAAAGAACTGCATCATATTTTCAAAACGCTTTTTTTTTCAAAATCCCAGTGATCTTGAATATCCTTCTTCAATCTCTATTTCAATTCATTATTCTTCTATCTTATTTCAAAGATTTAAATTTCGATTTCAAAGTCCAATTTGACTTTGAAATTTCAAAATTCAATGTTATATTCAAAATTCCATTTCCAAAATTCAAGTCCAAATTCAAAAGTTTAATCAAATTTTGAAATCTCTGATTCATCTTAATAATTCAAAAACCAAGTTTATCTTTTTATCTTTAAATTCAAAATCAAAGTTTGAGATTGATTATGAATCTCAAGGCTTGACTCTTCCTAAGTTTTAAATTCAATCTGGGTTTTCAAAACCCAGATCCATCTTCAAAAGTCCCATTTGGACCTTTAAAAATCCAAATCCAAAGTTAGAACCCATTCCATTTTAGGACCCAGGATCTAGTTCCACTTTGGATCTCAGATGTCAGATCCAAATTTCATTTTAGGATCCAGAATTCAACTTCCACTTTGGATCTCAGACTTCAGATTCAATTCCATTTAGGATCTTAGAATTCAACTACAATTTGGACCCCAAACTTCGGATCCAATTCCATTCATGATTCAGAATTCAAATTTATCTTAGATCTTAGACTTCGGATCCAACCCTATCTCGAATCTCAAATCTCAGATCCAGTTTCATCTCAAACATTAGATCAAAATTTCATTTCAAAACCTAATTTCATCTCCTATTCTCAAAGCCAATTTCAAATTAATTTCTCAAGTCTAAATTCAAATTCCTATTTTGACATTGAATTCAAAATCGATTCTAATTCAAAGTCCATTATGACTTTGAAAAATCATTCTTATTTCAAAAATCCCAATTCTAAATTCCACTTTCCACAGATTTATCTCTCTAAACCCTGATCATTCTAAAACTTGAAAATTCAAGTCTCTTCTTCTAGATCCATTGTAAAATCCTAAGTTGGATTCCAAATCTAAGATCCAAATCAATCCTTTAAATCATTTCTTCAATCCATTATCAAATTCATCTAAAAAAAACTTGGAAATTTTTAAATCATTTTTCCAAAAGAGCATACATCCTTGCATTGCACAAGCATGATTCTTTGTGCATTTAGATTTAGAATAAATTCTTAGATAATATTTAGGCAAAGCAAAAAGGCATAAATTTGACCCTTGGTTCGATTACCCCTGGTGAAGGCACCAGGAACGGTCAAACTTCGTACCGACGAGTGAGCCCCGTCTCCTCAATTTTCTCGCAAACATTTCAAAAATGGAGGCGAGTAATTTTCTAAATATTTTCAAATCAAGGTCAAGTGACACCCCGCAAAAGAGTTCCTCTCTCTTCTTTCTTTTCTTTTCTCTTCTCTCTTCTTTTCTGTCTTTTATTTTTCTCTCTTCAAAAAGGAGAAAATAGGGGTTAGAAAGGAAAAAGAGAAGGAAGAGAGAGAAAGGTACAAGAGAGGAAAAATTTTGCGATGATCACAGGTCCCTGCAGCACGTTGTGATCATCGCAAAATTTTTCCTCCCTTGTGGTTTTCTCTCTCTTCCTTCTCTTTTCCTTTCCTGCCTCTATTTCCTCCTTTTTTGAAGGGAGAAAATAACAGACAAAAAAGAAGACAGAAGAGAAAAGAAGAGAAGAGAGAGATGAACTCTTTAGCGAAGGTCTCACTTGACCTTAATTTTGAAAATATTTAGAAAAATTACTCACCTCCGTTTTGAAATATTTGCGGGAAAATTGGGAGACGGGGCTTACTCGTCGGTACGAGGTTCGACCGTTCCTGGCGCCTTTACCATGGGTAATCGAACCAAGGATCGAATTTATGCTTTTTTGCTTTGCATAAATATTATCTAAGAATTTATTCTAAGTCTAAAATACACAGAGAATCATGCTTGTGCAATGTAAATGCAGAAATGTATGCTTTTGAGAAAACACTTTTGGAAATCTAAGACTTTTTAAGTGATTTCTGAAGTAAATGTGATAAGGGAATGAAGAAATGATTTTGAATAGTTGAATTTAACTTAGAACTTTTGAGGTAGATCAGGAAAGATATTGGAAGTTCTAAGTCTTTGAAATAATCAGAGTTGGTTAGATAAATCTTGAATTGAAAAGAATGATTTGAGGATGAAGTTTCAGAATAAAAAACAAACTTTAAATTTGAATTTTTGAACCTGAGATTTGAAGTGGAATTGAATTACAGATTTAAAGTTTGAAATCAGGACGAAATTTGATTTTGAGAAATCCAAACGAAATTTAAAAATAGAAATGGATTTAAGAAGAAAAGATGGAATCTAAAAATGGAATTGGATTTTGGAATCTAGAAATCAGGATAGATTTGGATTTGAAATCTAGAACCTAAATGGAATTTGGATTCAGAATCTGGATCTGAAGTCTAAGATCCAAAGATGGGGTTGAATTTCTAGAATCCTAAGTGGAATTGGATCCGAAGTCTGGGATAAAAATGAAGTTGATTTCTAGGATTCTGAATGGAATTGGATCCGAAGTCTAAGATCCAAAATGAAGTTGAATTCTGGGATCCTAAATGGAATTGGATCCGAAGTCCAAGATCCAAAATGAAGTTGAATTCTGGGATCCTAAATGGAATTGGATCCGAAGTCTGGGATCCAAAAATCGAGATTGGATTTGGAAATCTGGATCCCAAAATGGAGTTGAATTCTAATTTTAGAATTGGATTTTGAAGTTTTAATTTTAGAGGATGAATCAAGAATTTCAAAGTTTAAATTGAGCTTTGAATTTTGATCTGAGATGTTAATTTGAATTCGAATTTGAATCCTGAAAATGAATTTAGAATTCCAAAGTTGAGTTTGAACTTTTAAATTTGATTAGAATTTAGAAATTGAATATACAGATGAATTTCAAAGTCAAATTAGACTTTGAATTTGAAGTTTGAATTTGGAATCAAAAGATGAATCAGAAATTTCAAAGTTAAATTGAACTTTGAAATTGACTTTTGAGATTGCTGAATTGAATTTGAATTTGGTTTTAAATTGGAAATTGAATTTTGAATATAGAAATGAATTTGAAATTCCAAAGTCAAATTGGACTTTTGAATTTAAAGTTAGAATCTGAGAATAGTATTTGAATTTACAAGAATTGAAAATTGATTTGAGAAGTGAAGAAGATATTTGAAGAAAATCACTTGGATTTTGAAAAAGAATTTTTGAAAACATGATGTAATTCTAGTCTAAATGATGAATGAATTTAAAGAATTTTGAAATTGGATTTGAAAAGCATATCTTATTCTTTAAATGAATTAAAATAAGATTGAAGATATAATACATTCCTGACTATGGTCATTGAATGCATTATATAATAATCTATATTTAAATTCAGGTTAAGAATAGAACATATTTTGGTGCTTTTATAGAGTTTAAAATGAAATTAACTCTCAATATATCCTGACTATGGCCATTGATATATATCTTGAGTTATTTTTAAGTTAAACTCTGATAAAAGAAGAAAAAATATGATGTTTTTTTGAAGAGGGATCCAGTGTGGATCCAGTATTATTCTATAAAAGATAAAAATCCTAAGCATTGCCCACATTTTGACTATGACCATCAATGTGAGTTATTTGCTTAGGATTAATTACCTCTCATTAGAATTGTGTATGTGCCATTCGGGTTTCACCATAGGTGTAGTTTTGAAAATAAAGGGGAAAATGATATGAAAACAAGGAATTCTATGAAAATGCATGTTCATACATTCTACTCTAAAAAGCCAGAAATGTGAAATTCTAGCTATTACAACCCAGAATTACTGTGAACAAAAAGGAAGGAGACCACAATAATTTGAGATGAACTACTGTGGGTTGGTGGAGGTCCCAGGGGGTGTAATGGGGTGTCATAAATATGGGCTACAAGGAGGTGGCACAGCCGGGTGCTTCTATAAATGTCCATGAAATGAAGTAATGTAATGAAAGTGTAGATGATGGTTTAAATATACATGCAGTGGTGAGTTCTATATGCGAAAATTTGCAATTTAGTAATGATGACATGCTTGTAGAATGTGCACAGGTGTTGGGATTGCAAAGGGTGAATGATTGATATAAGTGGAAATGTGAAGCAACCCACGACTGTGTTGTGAGCAGTGGTAGTGGAGACAACAAGTAACAACAACATGGTGAACAATATGAAGTGATATAATGTGCTGAAAAATGATTGCACTCGTGAAGGTATGCCAAAAGTGAGGTAAGGGAATTGATAAGGTGTGAGTAGGCTGGTTGCTGTGAAGTGAAAGCCATATAAGAAGAATGGTAAGTTGGAGGTGGCGGGCAGTGGATCATGATAGAATTCAGCTCAGAGATGAGCAGCCAAAAATGTCACCAAAGCAATGGAAATCTTCTTTAATGGATATAAAACCAAATGGCCCGAACAAATTACCAGAAAGGAGAAAGTGACGAATACAGGAATTGAGATATTTCATGACAGGAACATTAAACAATATCTTAAAGAGCTTCTCTATAATGAATGCATCTCCTAAACCTAAAATTAGGCATACACCAAGTGCCGCATTCACCTTCTTCTGTGCATGAGACATGGAAACTAGATATTTTATAGATCCAGCATACAATTTTTTTTTTTGTTCATCCTTGTTCCCAAGTCTGACAGGGTGTAACTCAAGCAAGTTGGCCACCACTTTCGCATCTAGTTGAGACACAAAACTTCTATTGACTGAAACCCACCATCATAAGAACCCCTATCAAATCCTGGACCTGGAGCTGGAAGTATTAATATGACAAGTGCTAGTGTAGGCTGATGGGTGATAGCTGGAGATTCCGAGGGGGGGGGGGGGACTGTCAGCAGGGAATTGTAGCAGGTAGGGGACTCACTAATGAGGGTGGAGAATATCGAAGATATGGCAACTGGGTGCATGCCACAGGTGTTGTGCTATGAATACAGAGGGTTTGACAGTGGGTAAACGCAGTAACACTATAGTGTTACTGTTACAAGGTGGTTAAATAAAACATATAATGGAGATAGGGGTGCTAAGGTGGCATAGGCAATGGTGGAGATGTGCGTAGGTGTGCAAATGATGTGCAGATGTGACAATGTGCTGGAGTGTTGCAGCATGGTAAGGGAATAGTGGTAGATGATGGGTAGATGCCGACAGGGGCTGTGGACTCTGTGAAGGGACGAAGGGATGAAGGTGGGCGTTGTGTGGATGACACAGGTACATGGAAAAGGGGTTATGCAAAATGATTATCAGAAAATGACAGGAAATTAGACATCATTAGAAACTCAGATTTGCATCGGATATCAAGCATGAATCCGAGAATCGAATTGGAAGGATGATCAGATACAGGATATCATTGTCAATATATTCAGCAAATATATATATATATATATATATATATATATATATATATATATGTATGTATATACATATATATGTTCATCATGAATTTATAGATATGAATTTATATACAGAAATAAACTCTAAACAATGGAAAAATAAATGATTTGAATAAAAAAAAAAATCAATTGACGACACATCCATGTAAAGACAATCATAATAATAAAAAAAAAAGGTGGGACAATAACACATTGGATCAAGACACTGACCTTGGTCATTAGAGTATCCCTGCATGCACATATATCCAAATGGAGGTAAATACATGCCTTTACACTATGGTGGAAGATCACGTACCTGTGCTACAAGGGGACCCAACTTTGTGGCAGGTAGTAACAAGACATAGTAGAGTTTACACAGCCTCTTAACAGCCATTGGGGTCAAAGGCACATGCACATCATCGCGCCAATTGACTGCATAACAACTACTTTGCTGAGAGGTGAAAGAATAAAATTTTTTCCATCGCCAGAGTAATGTATTTCTCAGTATATCAAGGGGAACAATCATGATGAAAATGTAGGCATGAATCCAATATAGCATAATCTTTACAGTATAATGAATTGGACTAAAAAAAAAACTAATAAAGATGTGATAGGCTAGGCTAGAGATCCGACTCCATTTCAGAGAAAAAAAAACCCATCTTACTATACCATCAGATGTTACACAAATCCCATATCGTAAGCATTGGCCAATCCCATCTTCTGATGCAAACACCTAAGAGAGAGAGAGATACAGGTCTGGAATAAGATTTTAGCATTTTCATTCATTATACAGAATTTGTATTGGTTTTCTTCAATGCAGCCAGAGATTTGATCATTGATGATGACTGGTTTCTCAGTAACCTGCAATTTCCTACCTTACAAACAGAGGTATCATCCGCCATCGGTTATGAGGCAACCCACCACTACCACCATCTTCAACAATAAAGTAAACTATTGCACGCCCTTTGCTTCTGGACTAGGTTAGGTTTCAACGACTCTGATTCTGATACAGGTATCACACCTAGCAACTAAGTAGTTCAGCAAGCCTGAAGATGGTTTTATCATAACCATTGCATCCATACCCAAATACACCAATCAGGCAGTCAGAAACTTATTTAGTTCCATGGGAAATGAGCTCAATTGATCTTGGGTTTATAGTAAAATATTTCCTTGGCTCTATTATACATTGATGCAATACAAACAAGTTTTCAATGCACGACTCTTTAGATCAGATTGTTAAGAATGCTCATTTGAATCCATGGTGGCCATGGATTAACAGAGGTTGAAGCAAAAGAATAAAATAAAACAAAATGAGAAGTACCGATAGAACCTGTTAAAAACAATTACAATGAAAAGGGATTAAAGGGGGTTCAAATGTGCTCCATCGGATCATAAACATAGGTCTAGATTCATGCAGATTGAAGAGAATCGATGCCAATTGCGAAATAAAAGGAAAAGAAAGCAAAGAAAAGGAAAGAACAAAACGAAAAAAATGTATTGCACACACAGAACAAAAGAAAGAAAAAAAAAAAACGCTATCAGGGGAACAATTGAAATGTAATTGAAGACATGAAATGGAAGGGAATGTCGTGAATGAATTTCAAAACACATTCACATGACACCACCAATTTTAAAAAAAAGAATTTGATGTAAATCGAGAACGTAAACTCACTATAACGATCAAGATCAACAGACCATCAAAAATGAAAATAGAAATCTAAAATACAACGGATAATCAAAATAAAACGAAAATTCATCCTAAATTAGAAATCTAAAAGTTAAAAAAAAAAGAAAAGAATAAGAAGATCGAGTATACACAGATATTTGATCATAAAACCCAAGAAAACTCCATAAAAGAAATGTCGGAATGAATATTCCGTTACTGTTGCGCAGGGGTGGATCGAGATTGCACAAGCAATTCGACACCACCATTAGTGCGTAAATAGGATTTAAAGGTAGGAAAACGAAGGGGAAATCGGAAAAACAAAGCAATAATGGCCACTTACCATAGCTCACCTGAGGGAGTGGACTCAATCCTATGGCCCTGTATCATGGGATTGGCTTGATCGAGAAAGAAAAAGGGGATCCAGAGGAAGGGGAAAGGAGAAATAAAGAAGAAGATTGAGAAGAATATCGTGGAGGGGTGAGGAATGGATGAAGTGGAGAATGGATGGGAAATCGAAGAGGCCTGCGGCTTCTGTTTTATAACAGAAGGTCGTTAGGCCTTCTTCGACATCGGCAAATATTTTAAAAAAAGGGGGCTCCTTTCAAGAGTTTTCTAAAAAATGATTTTCAAAAGGGGTTTTTAGAAAAAGAATATTTTCAAAAAGGAGGTTTTCAAAACTATTTTTTTCTTTTTTCTTTTTTTCTTTTTTTGTTCTTTTCTTCATTTTCTATATTTTTTTGGTATTTTTGAAATAAAGTTCTAAAACTAAGGAATTTTTTTAAACTAAATTTACAAATATTTACAAAAGAAAGGTTTTCTGAGAGTTCGGGGTTATTTTGGAGAAATTTCTTCAGAAAATGGGTTTGGATCCAAGTTTTGAGAAAATGTTTGAGTTTTGAACCTCAAATCGAGGAATACAACGCGATGGATCCAAACGGATACCGGACAAACTGTCTGAGCCTTTCAAAAAGTTATTTTGGTAATTTTGAGAATTTGATTTAAAATTAGACAACGAAGCTTAGATTTGGATTTTGACAATGGATCCGGATCCGAAAACAAGTCAGATATATAAAATGAATTTAATTTCAAAAGAATCTTAGAAATAAATTAGAATTTAGATTTAAAACTGATTCAATTACTCAGAAAATGAGGTTAGGGGCAAAAAGGGGATATTTACAATCATTTTGAAAATTTTAGGGTGTTCACAAATGCCCCTTTTTGTTACTAGGCCGGTTGAAAGCTGATCTTAGTGGCAAAGAAAACACTCAAAATTTTGAAAAATGCCACAATTAGCAGTTCTGAACTAGGTGTGGAAGAATTATTTTGAAAGCATGGCTTCTCAGGCTTAATACCTTATCTTGAATGGCTTTGGGGAGACAAAATCCTTGAAGATGATATGACTGAATAATAGAAATGAGGAAATCGTGATGGAACTTTGGGTGAAAATCCCAAAATTGTGGGAAAAAAGAATTTTGATCAGGTCTTATGGGTGAGACAAGGTCAACTTTTGGAATGACTGAGGTTTAGCCCTTAACCTGGATGAGACGAAGATATATCAAGATGAATTGAATGAGGAAAGGAATACATGAGGACTTTGATGGGATATTTCTTTTTTGGAAATGCCTCATGAGATGAAGCAAGTATGATTCTTTCTTGGATGGATATACAATGCATGAACTCCTTGATGGGAAGACCATGATGGGACTGGGAGAAAACACCTCGTCAAAATGAGGAACTTTGTTGGAACAAGACTCAGGTTTAACCCAAACCTGAAAAAGGAAGATACCTCAAGGGGCGAGGTTCAGGCTTATCCCTTAACCTGAAGGGGACGACCAAATGGAATCCTCGAACGAAGAAACCATGATGAGACCTTCGAAGTTTCGACGAACAAATCCGAAAGGGGCTTGCGAAAGGAGGAAGATGGGGTTCTCTAAAGCTTGGAAAAGGGATGATCTTGGGCGTCTCATCGCTGAGAATGAAATAGCTTTTGAAATCGATGTCCTTTTGCAGAAAGTTCAGATTTGACCTTTAACCTGAGTGGGGACGACCATATGGATTTCTCGATTTGAAGAAACCGTGATGGGATAGGAAGAGATACTTCAACTGAATAAAGAAACTCTTTTGAAATATATAAATAACGCTAGGTTGCATCAAAATGGATATTGAATATTTATTTCATTCTTGGAATAGCTAGAAAATTTTGCCAATAAGATAAAATTGTAGTTGAATCAAACGCTTGAAAAATGTGCACGTATGTGCAAAAGATATTCCCTCTCTTACCTAGAGTATTTCCTCTAATGAGGTTAACTCCTCAGTTCTAAGAGTCAAATTCAAAATTTTAGCGCTGATGATTTTCTTCAAGGAAGCTATCCATTTCCCTGATATGAGAAGAGAAGAAGTATTCTTAATTTCATAAAAACAAGTAGTGAAAAGACATTGATAAAAGAATTTTGCATGAGAAAATATGACTCCTGACAACTTTGGCAGTTTGATATCTGGGTGTTTTCCCATGATGATCTTTTTGCACTCTTTTTGAGTCATTGAATTTTCTCGGGTTTTTACATCATCCTTCATTTGGATGTGTCTTGACATTTCTCTCTTTTTCGGGAAAGGGTACGTCGCAAACTCCTTCATCTTGGAGATGTTCTGATCCTTCTTTTATCTCAAGAATTCTATTGATGATATTGGCTCAAAAGGTCTTTAGATGATAGCAGAAATCAAATATCTTTTAGGGTTTATTGGTAGGTACATCACACTCGCCTTCATCTCGACGGTGATCTGAACTTTCCCTGGAAGGATCCTTCACATGCTCCTTCATCTCGAAGATGATCCAAATCTTCTTTGGCCCCGGGGGTTTAGCTCGCCTATTCGTCTTCATCTTGACGACAGTTGAGAGATCCCTTTTACAGATATTTGATTGCTGCTTAAATGGTTTAGAAGACATGGATTGAGTGGATTCTTTTATAGCTCAAGATATTTCAACTCCCTGATTGCCAGATAGCCGTTTTTAAACATGCGCCATAGCCATGATCAATATCAATTCGCTTCTGGCTTTTCGACATCATCGAATATTTCTTTCGCTAATCTTACTGAAGATATTTCTTTCATCCTTTTGGTTGATCAACAAGGAAAATATTTAAATTTTATCCATTTTCGCAAAAAGTTTCACCTTTTTGGAAAGAATACTAGAGGTAATTTGAGATAATCCTTTTGTGTAGTCAGATCATTGGAATCAACACATGTTTTTAGCAAATTGGCACAATGTTCTAGAATCCTTTTCTAAAATAATCACTCAATATAGATTTTGATGAGACCTTTAGTTGCAATTTGGAGAAATGGTGTAAGAATTTGACTTTGGAAAACATGACTGATGAGAGATATTAGATTTTGGAAATTCCGACCAGTTATGAGAGACTGGATTTTGGTAATCCTGACCAGTTACGAGAAACTTGATTTTGAAATCCCGACCAGTGAAAACACTGGATTTGAAAATCCCGACCAGTTATGAAAAACTGGATTTTGAAATCTCGACCAGTGAAAACACTGGATTTGAAATCCCGACCAGTGAAAACACGGGATTTGAAATCCCGACAAGTTATGAGAAACTGGATTTTGAAATCCCGACCAGTGAAAACACTTGATTTGAAAATCCCAACCAGTTATGAGAAACTGGATTTTGAAATCCCGACCAGTGAAAACACTGGATTTGAAAATCTCGACCACTTATGAGAAACTGGATTTTGAAATCCCGACCAGTGAAAACACTAGATTTGAAATCCCGACCAGTTATGAGAAACTGGATTTTGAAATCCCAACCAGTGAAAACACTGGATTTGAAAATCCTGACCAGTTATGAGAAACTGGATTTTGAAAATCCTGATCAGTTATGAAAAAACTGGATTTTGAAATCCCGACCAGTGAAAACACTGGATTTGAAAATCCTGACCAGTGAAAACACTGGATTTGAAATCCTGACCAGTTTTGAGAAACTGGATTTTGAAATGAAAGATTTAATCTGATTGGTTTGAAAGTGATTGAATTTGGGAGATTATAACCCGAGGGTTGAGAAAATGATAGATTTGAGAATATGAAACCCAAAGGTTTGGAAATAATGGGGAAATTGAAATCCGAAGGTTCGATTGTGAAGTAAATTGATTTGAGAGCTCAGCTTGCATGAGCTGGGACTTTTAAAATACATGACCAGCGAGAGCTGGGTCTTTTTGGAATACATGACCAGCAAAAGCTGGATCCTTTTGTGATAATCGCAAAATTTTTCATCTCATAATATTCTCTCTCTTCTTTCTCTTTTTCCTTTCCAACCTCTACTTTCTTCTTTTTGAAGGGAGAAAATAAAAGACAGAAAGAAGATAAAAAAGAAAAGAAAAGAAAAGAAAAGAAGAGAAAGAGGAACTCTTTTGCGGGGTCTCACTTGACCTAAATTTTGAAAGTTTTTAAGAAAATGACTCGCCTCCGTTTTGAAATATTTGCGGGAAAATTGGGAGACGGGATTCGCTCCTCGGTACGAGGTTCGACTGTTCATGGCGCCTTTACCAGGGGTAATCGAGCCAAGGGTCGAACCTCATACCGACGAGCGAATCCCGTCTCCCAGTTTTCCCGCAAATATTTCAAAACGGAGGCGAGTCATTTTCTTAAAAACTTTCAAAATTTAGGTCAAGTGAGACCCCGCAAAAGAGTTCATCTTTCTCTTCTTTTCTTTTCTTTTCTCTTTTCTCTTCTTTCTGTCTTTTATTTTCTCTCTTCAAAAAGGAGGAAGTAGAGGTTGGAAAGGAAAAAGAGAAAGAAGAGACAGAATATTACAAGAGGAAAAATTTTGCGATGATCACAGTTTTGGCGACCGAGATGGGACTTTTTGAAATACATGACCAGCGAGATGCTGGATCCTTTTGGAATACATGACCAGCGGGAGCTGGGTCTTTTGGAAGATATGACCAACGAGTGTTGGATCCTTTTGGAAATACATGACCAAGGGGTGTTGGATCCTTTTGGAAATACATGACCAACGAGGGTTGGATCTTTTTGAGAATACATGACCAGCGAGATGTTGGATCCTTTGGAAATATATGACCGGCGAGATGCTGGATCTTTTGGAAGACATGACCATCGAGTGTTGGATCCTTTTGGGGAAAATACATGACCAGCGAGATGCCAGATCTTTTGGAAATAAAAAATCTTGGGAAGTTCAAGTCAGAACTTGAATTTTGCAAAAGGAAGATATTTAATCAGAAGACAGATGTTAGAAATTTACCATTGTGAGAACCAGATTTTCCAAATGAGCTTGATATATGATTGAAAAAGTTTGAGAGATAACCAGTGCAATGACCGGGTTTTGAAGATGAGCTAGATTTTCAAAATGAGTTTTAGAAGATAATTCAGGGTTTATCCCCTTATCCTGAACGGGGGAAATAACAAAAAAAGAATACCTCATTGAAAGGAGGCATCAGATTTATCCCTTAACCTGAAAGGGTAGTTTCAAAGATAAAGATTGGATGTAATTTAATAAGATTGACGAAAATTTATTTAAAACTTGACATAAATGAGCAATAGAATGATGAAAATTCGATCAAGCCAAAAAGTGAATAAAATGAAATGAAAATAAAGATCACAAGATCAATTGAGAATTAATAAAATTTGAGAAAAAGAGCTTTTGTATAATCCTGCCTACATATGATGAAAGAAGATTATTATAGACCAAAATAAAATGCCCCAGTATCATGGAGAAGAATATAAGAATTGATAGAAGATCATTGTTTTATTGAAATGACTCTTTGAATAGTAAAAAGGCTTTAGAATGAAAATTCTAAGTATAAATTTTCTTCAGATGCAGGGCATTGATAGGGTCTGGCATTTCCACCCCGTCTGCATTGATTAGACGATACGAATTGCAAGACAAAGCTTCCTTAACCACATAAGGGCCTTCCCAATTGAGTGACCACTTGCCCCGTGGTCGATGCTTGAGATGGACTGTCGATCTGAGCACCAAATCGTTAACCCTAAATCTTCTCTCAATGACGGACTTGACATAGTGTCGAGCTATTCTTTGTCGATAAGCTTGAGCATGCTCTGCTGCCTTGAGTCTCTTTTCATCTAGTAAATCCAGCTGCACCAATCTCTGCTGCTGATACTGATCAAGTGGCAATTCTATAAGTGAAGCAAATTTGAGAGCGGGCTTCTGGATATGGAGAGGCAACACTACTTCAGTTCCGTAAACAAGCTCTGAATGAGTGGCATTGGTCGGAGTCTGAATAGTAGTTCGGTAAGCCCAAAGTGCATCATGAATTTTCTCATGCCAGTCTCGACCTGTTCTCACAGTCCTTTCCAAGATGAGGATCAAAATCTTATTGGTGGCTTCTGCTTGGCCGTTCCCTTGAGGATAGTAGGGAGCTGAGAAATGGTGGCGAATTCTGAATTTAGAACAAAATGTTTTCATCCTCTCATTTTTGAAATGACTTCCATTGTCTGAGACGATATCATGTGGTATGCCAAAGCGGCAAAAAATATTCTTGTGAATGAAAGAAAGCACATGGCGGCCTTCTACTGTGCGTAGAGTAACAGCTTCAACCCATTTGGTGAAATAATCTGTCGCAGCCAGGAAGTACTTGTGGCCATTTGAAGCAGGAGTAATAGGGCCCACGACATCGAACGCCCACATAGAAAATGACCAAGGAGAAACAACTGATTATAGATATGTGGCTGGCGCATGAATGGAAGGTGTGTGCATCTGGCACTTGACACACTTCTTCACAAATCTATGACAGTCCTGTTGCATGGTGTTTCAATAGTAACCTGCTCGGACGATCTGCTTGACAAGAGTTTGATAGCCAACATGGCCACCACAAATCCCTTCATGTGCTTCTTGAATAATTTCCATAGCCTCTTCTTTGTCTAAGCATCTTGAATACTCAGAACTGAACCCACGGTGGTAGAGAACATTGGCAAGAATGAAATAACGGGTAGACATACGTTGAATTGCACGTTGCTCCTTTTTTGGCATTTTTGGTGGAAATTCACCAGTCTCAATGGAATTTTTGATATTTTGATACCAAGGCTTCTCCTTCTGATCGACCTGGTTTACTTGCATAGTTGAAGAGAAAGCAAGTTGCTCAAGTCTGCCAACTTCAAAAGAACGACATGATTCACTGCCTTTGAAGGATAAAATGGAGCCCAAGCTGGCTAAGCCATCGGCTATCTGATTGTGCTCTCTTCTGATGTGATTAAATTGAAATTCTTTGAATCTGTCCACAAGAGCGTGGATGATCTTTTGATACAGAATCAATTTTGAATCTTTTACTTGCTATTCAGTGTTAACTTGACTGACAAGTAGTGAATCGCCAAAGGCATGTACTCTCTTGATGTTGAAACTTTGTAAAATTTTGAGGCCTTGTATTAAAGCTTCATACTCAGCCATATTATGAGTGCATTGAAAACCAATCTTGAGAGAATAAGGGATAATTTCTTTTTCTGGAGTGATTAACAAGACTTCAATCCCTATACCAGACATATTTTTAGAGCCATCGAAGAACAAGTTCCAAACTGGGGGCTGTTGGATATTGCAGATGTGTTCATCAGGAAAATCATCCTCTGCTTTAATTTCTTCTGTCAAAGGGAAATCTGTTAACTGATCTGCGATCGCTTGGCCTTTAATCGACTTTTGAGAAACATACTCTAAGTCATATTGCATTAGAAGGACTTGCCACTTCGCAATCCGTCCAGTGAGAAATGGTTGTTCCAAAATATATCTAAGAGGATTAAGCTTCGATAGAAACTTGATTTCAGAAGCCAACAAATAATGTCTTAATTTCTAGTACATCCAAACCAGCGCTAGACAAGTTTTCTCTATCTGAGAATACTTCTTTTCATAATCAATGAAGGTTTTGCTCACATAGTAAATGGCGTGCTCTATCAGGCTGCCTTCTTCATACTGTGCAAGGAATCCACCACAGGCATTTTGATTGACAGAAATGTATAGTAAGAGAGGCTTCCCCAATTTTGACGGCTTCAAAACTGGTGGATTAGGGAGTTACTGCTTGATGCGCTCAAACGAGAGCTAACATTCTGATCCTCATTCAAATTTAACTCATTTTCTTAGCAAATGATTGAAAGGTTCACATCTCATAGCCAAATTGGAGATGAATCTGCGAATAGATTGAATGCGCCCTTGAAGGCTTCGCAGTTCCCTGAGATTAGTTGGAGGTAGCATATTAATAATGGCTTTTGCTTTGGCCGGGTCCACCTCTATTCCTTTCTTGCTGATAATGAAACCGAGCAACTTGCCAGACTCAACTCCGAAAACACATTTCTGAGGATTAAGTCTCAACTTGTAGAGAATAAGTCTTTCAAAAACTTGACTAAGAGCATTGAGGCGATCCTCTTCTTCTTTAGACTTAACCAAAATGTCATCCACATATGCATCCATATTTTTGTGCATTTGATCGTAGAAAATAACGGCCATTGCCCTTTGATAAGTTTCTCCAACATTTTTTCGTCCGAACGGAATGACTGTATAGCAGAAGGTTCCCCATGGTGTAGTAAAGGAAGTCTTCGACTGATCACGAACGGCCAGCTTGATCTGATTATAGCCTGAATATGCATCCATAAAAGAAAACATGGCATGACCCGCTGTGCTATCGATCAACAGGTCAATGTTAGGAAGTAGATAATCATCTTTCGGGGTAGCCTTATTGAGATCCCAGAAATCAATGCAAATCCGAACTTTGCCATTCTTTTTAGGGACTGCCACGATATTTGCCAACCAATCTGGATAATCAATGGCTCGGATGAAGCCTGCTTTCAACAAATCTTCAAGTCCTTCTTTGACTTGCTGCTCAATTAGAGGATCTAACTTCCTCAATTTCTGCTTGATTGGTCTGGAATCTGGTTTCAACTTGAGTCGATGCTCAACCAGCTTGGGATCTAATCCTGGCATATCTTCATAAGTCTAGGCAAATACTTCTTGATGCTTCTTAAGGAATTGGATGAGTCTAGCTTTCTTTTTTGCTTTTAGACCCGAACCGATTTTGAGAATTTTCGGATCATCTTCCGACCCAATGTTGATATCTTCAGTTGGATCTTGAACCAAAGACAAGGGTTCATCCTGCTTCTGAATGTGAGCAAATTCTGGCAATTCCTGAATAGTGGAATCAAATTCGACTGACTCTTCGGTCTGCTCTGTTGCCTGACTGACCTCTGCTCTGTCTTTCATCTCAGGAAACCTTGCCAATTTTAGATATTTGGGATTGATAATGAATTTCTTCATTGATTCAGGAGTTAATGGTCCTGAAAATGTAAGAAAGGTTTTTAAGAGAAAGTACAAGTCAAGAATAAGCCTTTTATACAAAGCAAAGAATAATGGCACAGACAAAATGTAAGATAAGAATGATAGATGCTCAAATATGAAGAGAAAATTGATCTTTCATTGATTGTTAATGAAGTATTTACAAGATTGACAAAAAGATGGGACTGTGTCGTCCCTACAAGAATTAGTAGAAAAAAAAGGACAGAAAGCAGGAAAAATAAAGGCATCATCTTCTTCATTTGCTTCCTCTGACAAAAATGGTTTTCTTGCTGGAATCCTGGCCGGTGAACCCCAACCCTGAGTTGTCCGTATGCTGAACTGGAATGATAGGCTCTATTATGCCGTCCTCATTTTTCCCCATGCCTTCGAATGGCTGATATTCATGTTTTATTAGAAGATCGAATCCCTTTCTGGCTTTAAAAAATTGTGAAAATAAAGGATGATCTTTGAAGGAGGTGTAATTGATGCGTCCTCCTAACTTGAAGAAACAAGGTCCCTGCCATTGGACTACTGCTGCGACATTTTCTTCTTCCATGACATCTTTCAATTTCAACATCTCTAAGCTATCACTGAGATTGATTTTGTCTGCCTCCCGGATGCTGGGAATATCTGCTGTAAATGTCGGACGGGGGATCATAGGCTGTGGCAGCCTCTCTTCAGGATCTTCGCCCAGGATAGTGGTAATCATTCCTCCCTTGGACCACTTTATGCACTGGTGGAGGGTTGATGGAACAACATTAGCATTATGGATCCATGTTCGTCCCAAGAGAAGATTGTAACTCGACGGCACGTTGACAACATGGAATAATATTGTGTGCACTGAATAATTGATAAAAAATTCCAAAAAGATCTTGCCCTTTGCAGTCTGCCCGTGATTATCAAAGCCATAGATGGTAATGAGATCAGGCACGTATTCCTGTTCTTTCAATCCCAAGGCCTTCGCTGTCATCTCTGGGCAAATGTTGAGGTTGTTGCCTCCATCAACCAGTACGTGTGGGACAGTCATGCCCTTGGTCTTGACCACGATATACAGTGCATTGTTATGGAAAGAATGAGGCCTTGGCAGGTCCTCGTCAGAAAAGGTGATAGGCGCATTAGTCATTGCCTGATTTACTATCTGCGCCATGTCTTCGGGCGTGGTGCCCGACTTCACTTTGATCTTTCTCAGTAGATCATCTAGCTTTTCCTGATGCTGGGGAGAATCGTGAGTCAATTCGAAAATAGAAATGTTGGAGAGCGTTGTAATAGGTTTCTGAAGGCTTTTGGCCCGCTCTTCTGCTGCCTTGGAGGTTTCTGCTTCCTCTGCGCAGGCTTCTTTCTTAAAAAATCTTTTCGGAAAAACTTGAGTTTTTCCGTTCTCAACTGACATATTTCTCAGATTCAAAAATGAGAGGAGGTTCATCCTCTGAGATGCAGGCTGATCCTGATGTAGAACCATCACCTGATGCTGAAGACCTATGTCTTCACTGGAGCATGGACGTATGCGACTCTGCAAAAGAAAAGAATGTTCTGAAATGGTTGATGCTGAATGTTTTTGGAATGGGGTAGACAAGATATCCATTTTGCCTTCTTCATCCTTGATGAGGATGCTCTTATCAATGCAGTCCTGGATCAAATGCTTCAGGACAAAGCAATATTCAATATCATGTCCAGTTGCCATGTGGAACTTGCAATACTGTTTCTTGAATCTTCCCATGATCACTGGCGGATCTGCAACTTTGGGAAGCTTCACCATTCCGTGGGATAGGAAATATTCCATAATCTTTTTTAGAGGCTGGTCGAGGGGAGTAAACTTCTGATCCCTGCTCCAGTTTATATGCTTGGGTTTTTCCTGAAGGTCCCCTTTTTGTTGAGGACCGGCCGGGAGAGGCTTGTCATTGTTCTTGAAGAACTTTCTCTTTCTCCCTCTGCTCTGTTCAGGCTTCGTGCCACTGCCACTGCCATGCTTGTTGCTACTGCCCTGGTCATCCCATGGAACCTCAGCTGAGTAAGTGAAGTGCGTCTTCTTCTTCTTTGGATCCTGGACATTTTTGGCCAAAGTGACGCCTTCATACATTCCATTCTCTACCCCCATCTCGAGCCATTCTGCTCGTTCTGTCAGTTCGATAAATGACTTGGATGGATATGGAAAAGGAGGCTTTTCAGGGGTTGGGATAAGTTGTTGAGAATGACTTGGAGGGCATGCTCTTCAGAAATGGGATTTCTCATTTTGTTACAATACTCCTCCATTTATGGATGAAGTCCCTGGTCTTTTCATTGGGCTCCTGCTTGAGGTTGCACAAATGGTTCAGGGTGGGCAGAGCTTCCGTATTGAACAGGAAGCGTTCAACAAACATGTTAACAACTTTGTCAAAATCCCTTAGCTCAATGGGATTGACGTGCTCGGCATACCATTTGGCAGCTATCCCCTCCAGACTACGGGAGAAACAAAGAAAAAGGGCGCGGTTATCTTCACTGAACTGGGCACATTCGGCGAAGAACATGTCCAAATGAGCTTTAGGATTTCCGGATCCATCAAACTTAATGAATTTCCGGGGGAGGTTCTCCAGATTGCTGTCCCCTTCCAAGCCGAGGTAGAAGTCTTCCCTGGTGTACGACCTCTTTCCTTTGTCTCGGATTTGCAGGTCCTTGACTATTTTGATTAGTGCCTGGATTGAATCCTCTGCGGAGGCCCCGTACTTGGGTTTGCTTCTGATAATGGCTCTTCCACTGGCCTTTTGGATGATCGCATATGCTTTGGAATGTAGATCATCTGCTCTTCTTCTTCAGAGAATTCTTCTGCTGACTCGGAACCTTCAGAAGTACTGTCACGTGTACTTTCTGGTTGCTGATCTTAATGGGCTTTTTCATGGGATTCTTTTTAACTTTGCTCTTAGAAGCCGCTTTCTTCGGACCAGCCTTAGCCTGCTCGACCATCATTTTGGACATCATTTTTTGAAAGACCCGGTACATGGCCGGATCAACGTCGCTCTCATCCCCTGAGGCATGCTTTTTGGATAATCTGGGAGAATTCGTCTCTTCTTGTTCGCTGTCACTGTGTCGCTGAACAGTTTGCTTACCGGCCCTTGTCTGAACCATCTTCGGATGCCAAAGTTTTCCTGCAGAATATGGGAATGGTTAGAGTATGAAGAAGCTTTTGAAAATCATAATTTTTGAGGAAAAAGAATAAAGGATTTCGGTAGACAATTTCAAGAGATTATCCCATTACCCGGGATTGGGTCATCACAAGATTTGTGACAATTGTGTTACCATTTTGATGATAACAAAAAAAATGTGCCTTGTTACCTAGGCGAGGTCGTCAACCATGATAAAATATATTGAAGAAATGTGGGAAGAATGTCCCCTTTTACCCGGGATGAGGTCGTCACCAAAATTGTGATCATTTGTGCTATAAAACAAAATACAAGAAATAAAATTTTGGCCAAAAAGTAATTTTTTTATTGATAGAAATTTTTACAGACAAAGAGAGGGTGGGCAGACAGTTTGCCACCATTCTTGATATTTGGACGATACATTTGGTCCAGGAAATACAGACAGAGAAAGAAAGGAGTCCCAAGTATATTTGGTGACATGGTATGCCCCAGAGCACTGATCCGACTGCAGGTTAAATTCTAGCATGTTGCTCACCGGGAAGTGGGTGTTGGCACGAACCTGTCGCTGCGAAAACTGTCTGAGACATCTCTCCGGCTGATAATCAACACAAAAGAAGGGGCCAAGCAATCTGTAGCGCTTGCTGCGAGCATAGGTATATCGAGGGATGGTCTCTTTTCTGTCGAAGAAGTCCCAAACAATCCCCTCCTGATGCAGTTTCTTGATCAAGGATCGATACTGAATGACAGACTTTGGCTGCTTACCGCTGAACCTGAAGGAGCTGGCCTTCAAGGGAACATGTCACAGAAACCACGACTGCAGGGCGTAAGTGCATCCTTCTACCAGAATGGTCTCTCCTAGAGCAAATCGAGCCAAGCCTCTGTAAAGAAAAGCCAAGGCTGCCATAGAAACTGATAGTTGACAGGTCTGCTTGCTTCCCCATCTTCGAAAGAGCTGGGCAACTCTGATATCTATGAAATTCTGGCCATCTTGGAAGAAGGCTAATCCTACTGTGCATAGGATCATGGCATGCTGAATTCTATCTTTTGCTGCTCGAGATAGAGTGTCAACCTGTTCATAAGCTCCGTACTTGCGATAGAGTCCGAACAGGTCAATGAATTGATTCCCACCAATCTCAGTGAGAGGCCAGGATCTGCTCCCTGTTGCTCTGGCCAAGGCTTCTTGAACATCTACCCCTTTGATGTTAATCAAAAATTGCTGCTCGACAGGATCATCTGGCTGACCAGCTGGTTCGGGCAATCCCATAATATTATTGAACTCGTCCATCAGTAGAGTCATCTCTCCCCATGGAAACCAGAACGTGCAGGTACGTGGATTCCGTCGTTCTGCCATAGCTTGAATCAATGCTCCATTGATGGTTCGCTTGCCTGTTGCCGATGCCATCTCCAACCCACAGTCATTCAGGTGGTTTGGGAACATATGTGAGAAGGCGGCGAACCAAGAATAATACCACCGTAGAAAGAAAGGATGATACTGGATAACCCGATGATCCGGGGATCCATTCTGAATCTGATAGAAGACATGATCTCGAGGAAAGACAACATCGAGGGAATTGGACGCCATCAAAATGATACTGGGGCAAAGAAGAAATGAGGAGAATTAGATAGAATGCAGGACTTACGGATAGACTTTTTGAAAGGTCGAGGAAAATTTTAAAAGAATTTTCCAGGGTTTTGAAAAAAAAATTGATCTAAAAGGAGAAAAGAAATGTAGGTAGAGAAAAATATATACCTGGGGTTTTTGAAAATAAGGGGAAGTTTTGAATAATACACCCAGAGTTTTTGAAAAGGGTTTGATACATATATATGAGAGAATAAGAGAAACATCACAAAAAGTTGCACAAACAAGGATGCGCACACAACACTCCCTAAAGGCTGACTCTAAAATGCAATATTTGAAATGGCTTGTAGGACCTTAATCCTAACTCTAAGGTTCAGATCATCTGATTCCAATCAAGATATGTCAATATACCCAAGCCGAAGCTCGAAGTACGTGGCATAGAAATATTTCTCTGGTTCTAAGGTAATGGCTTCCCAATATCCTTGAGCACCTACCGATATACCTCAGACTATGGCCCTTAGGTATGTGGTAGGGGGGTGCGAACCCAAATAAGTGGCCCAGTTGTGAGGCTCTCTCCTGAACTATGGTTCAGTGAGACAGCCCAGCAACGTGATGACCGGGACAATATAGGTAGGGATATTTTCAACAAACATGTTCAGCATGCAAGAAATCAGAAGGCTCTAATGCAAGTCCTAAAGAGATAGATTTAAAATGAAAGGAAGCATATACTTGCATACATTGTTTTGCATTCAATCTCTAGAATTGAGGAGAGTTATATTTCAGACCTAAGTCTAATGTGAGCATGGAATAATCTCCTCAATATGGTCCTACCAAACCATACTTAAATTCTATATGCAATGATGTCAGCTTAGGACAGAGTCTAGGCTCCTAAGGTTTGCATGAAAATGAAACTAACATTTATAGAATAAAGACTTAGATAATATCAAAGCAAAGAAGAAAAAAAAAGCATTAAATTTGACCTGACGAAGACGAGTCCCATCATGGTCGTCAAAACTGTGATCATCGCAAAATTTTTCCTCTCGTAATATTCTCTCTCTTCCTTCTTTTTTCCTTTCCAACCTCTATTTCCTCCTTTTTTGAAGGGAGAAAATAAAAGACAGAAAGAAAGAGGGAAGAGAAAAGAAAAGAAAAGAAGAGAAGAGGAACTCTTTTGCGGGGTCTCACTTGACCTTGATTTGAAGATATTTAGAAAATAACTCGCCTCCGTTTTGAAATATTTGCTGGAAAACTGGGAGACGGGATTCGCTCGTTGGTACGAGGTTCGACCGTTCCTGGTGCCTTTACCAGGGATAATCGAACCAAGGGTCGAATTCATGCCTTTTGCTTTGCTAAAACATTATCCAAGAATTTATTCTAAGTCTAAATGCACAAAGAATCATGCTTGTGCAATGCAAGGATGTATGCTCTTTTTGAAAAATGATTTGGTAATCTCCAAGTATTTCTGAGATGAATCTGATAATAGAGTGAAGAAATAGCTTCTAACTTAGAACTTAAGATTTAAAGTTCTAAGTTTTTGGAATAATCAGAGTTTAAAAAAATAAATCTGGATCTTGAGAGAAATGATTTTAAAGCTGAGATAAAAGGAGAAGAAGGGAAATTTTTAAGTCATAAGTGGACTTTGAATTTAAAATTTTGAATCTAAATGAATGTTTGAAATGGAGTTTGAACTCTGGCTTTGAAGTTTGAATTTAGAAGGAGATTTTGGGAAGTCTAAATAGAATTGAGAAATGGAATTGATTTGAGAGTTGAAATTCAAGATGGAATTTGAATCTAAAGTCTGGATTTTAAATAGAGTTCAAAATTAAATTCTGGATTTAGAACCCGGAAATAGGAATTGGATTTGAAATCTGAGATGAAAAAAATGGAATTGGATTTAAGAATTGGAATTGAGAATAGAAGTTGATTTGAAATCTGGAATTCAAGATGGAATTTGGATCTGAAGTCTGAGATCTAAGGTGGGATTGGATCCGAAACTTGGAATGAAATTTGGATCTAAAGTCTGAGATCCAAATAGAATTGGATTCTAGATCCTAGAATAGATTTTGGATATGAAATCTGAGGTCTAAGAAGGAATTCAGATTCTGAATCCTAAAATGGATTTTGGATCTGAAGTCTGAGATCCAAGGTGTAATTGGTTTTCTAGATCCTAAATGAAGTTTTGGATCTGTAATCTAAGATCCAAGATGGAATTGGATTTCTGGATCCTAAATGAAATTTGGATCTGAAGTCTAAGATCCAAAAGTGAAGTTTGTACTTGGAAATCTGGATCCAAGTGGAGATCAGGATCTAACTTTGAGTTTGGATTCTAAAAACTCCAAAATGGGACTTTTAAAGATGGATCTGGGTTTTGGAAACCCAGATTGAATTTAAAATTTAAGGAAGGTCAAGTTTTGAGATTCAAAATCAATCTCAAACTTTTATTTTGAATTTGAAAATTAGAAAAATAAGCTTGGTTTTGAATCAGAAACTTCAAAGTTTAATTTGAACTTCTGAAGTTTGAATCTTTGTTTTGAATTGGAAATTTGAAGTTTGAATAAGATAATTTCGAAATTTCAAAGTCAAATTGGACTTTGAAATTGAATTTTTGAATCTTGAAATGAGATAGAATTTGAATTTTGAATTTATAGATAAGATTTGATCTGAGAAATGAAGGAAAGAATCACTTGGAATTTTGAAAAGAGAATTTTGAAAATATGATGCAATTCTATCCTAAATGATGAATGAAAAAGATTTGAAATTGGATTTTGGAAAAACTATTTCATTCTTTAAATGAATTAAGAATGAGGTTTGAAGATATAATATATCCCTGACTATGGTCATTGAATATATTATATAATAACCACATTTAAATTCAAGTGAAGAATAAAATACATTTTTTTGGTGCTTTTATAGAATTTAAAATGAAATTAACTCTCAATATACCCTGACTATGGCCATTGGTATATATATTGAATTAAATATTGATAAAAGAGGAAAATATGATGATTTTTGAAAAGGATCCAGTGTGGATCCAGTGTTATTTTATAAAAGATAAAAATACTAAGTCTTGTTTACATCCTGACTATGGCCATTGATGTAAATCATCAACTTAGGATTAATTACCTCTTACGAAATGGTGCACGTGCCATTCGTGTTGCCATTTGTGAGAATTTGAGAAATAAAGGCAAAAATGCATGAAAACAAGCAATTCATGATGTTTACAATGCTCATTCATTCTATCTAAAACAGGGAATGTAAATTCTCATTAAGGCCTAACTTATTACAAGGTTTAAATTTGAAAATACAAATCTCAAATGATGATATTCTCCTCATATTCCCTGCAAAACAACTAGATAACATGAAAATAGAAGGGAAATGGCATATATCACATGGATATCTAAAAAAAAAATGTTCATATACTAAGATATGAATGATGGAAAGATAGAAGATATGATATATATGCTTATACATACACATATATATATACATGCATATGTCATATATATAGGTGTATATATACATATATATATATAGAGATATATATGTATGAGAGAGGAGATGAACTAATGAGCTGTAGGTAGTGGTGATATATATCTCAAATCGATATACCCTAGCACAATGACCTAGTAAGCTACCTTCAAAATCACTTAAAGAATTCCTGCAACCCTGTATAATTGTATTTCACATAACAAATCTTAGCTGAAAAACTTTAACAACCGATCAATGGATCCAGGTGATCATACACCAGGAATCAAATTTCTTGTGAAATCAGCTCAGCAACTTTCCTTTTCCTGACAGCAATGGACAAAGAACTTCTTCCTTGACAACAAGACTGCTTTCACCAAGTAGTCGCTGTGACGACTGAGAACCTGAATAGCAAGTGGTTATGCATGGACAGTGTTCAGGAAACAAAGGCATTTACACTCATAGTGAAATGTTGTGTAATTTGCTGAAAATGGTCATGATAATATGCAGGAAATGTTATATGGGGTGCCTATGGTATAGTGGACATACACAGGTGTGATGGGAAATATATGGTGATTATGGACATCATGACATGCATAATAAATGACACTCAGGTCGCAGCTGAGTGCTGCAACAGCAAAAGGTTGAAATGGGTGTCAATAAGTGAGCACAGATGTACATAAGTAGCAACACATAGTGAATAGATGGAATGTCATTACATGGAGGATCATACAGAGGACGCCCATATCAGAAGGAAAAATGTTGATATTATAAGCACAATGGTGCTTGTGGGGGATACATAGTGGAAGTGCAGTGGGTATCTACACAGAAGATTGGGCATATCTGCTGTATAACCGAAAAACCGCATGGACTGTGACTATAGAGGTTGCTGCGGAGGGCGACAGGTATATATGCTGGAACTGGAATATATAAATATGCTGGAAGTTGGAATGCACAGATGGACAAAAAGTAATAAATATATACGTGAATGGGAGTGACAGATGCAGAAATACACTCTGCTGTGAAGGGGATGAAGACATAGGGCAGCTAAATATGCAGCCCCAGCGCTTTATTACCATGGACTAAGATTCCAGCTCTACCACTGGATGCTACAGCAGGAGTTAGAACTTCAAGAGCATGGTAGTGTGAACACCACAAATTTTTCAAAATTTTGTAAAAATGACCCTCTTCGCCCCTGGTTTCATTTTCTGAGAAAACCAAAAGCTAAATTTTGATCATTCTTCAGATTTTCTGAATTAAAATCCATATTGATATATTCAAAATCAATTTCGGATCCGAATCCAGTACTTTAAATCCATATTTCCTCAAAATCCGGATCAAAAACCCATTTTTGAAGAAATTTTCTCAAAATAGCTTTTAGTTCTTAGAAAAAAATCCCCTTTTGTAAATATTTTGCAAAAACACAAAAAAATTAGTTTTAATTCTTATTTTCTCACAAATCTTAGATTTTCTACTTAAAAATACAAAAAAATGGAAAAATAACACCAAAAAACAAAAAAAAATGGAAAATTTACAAGAAAAGCAAAAGATTCTCAAGGTTTTAAAAAGCTTCTTGCTGAAAACCTCAAATTTCAACTATTCTACAAAAAATTCCTTTTAAGGGAGCCTCTTTTAGGAAATATCACAAAAGATCCAATAAACTCTTCCCGCACATTTTCATCTCCCCTCTCCACCATCCGATCTGCAACAGCCTGCCCATTCTTCACCTTCCATCTCTAACGAGCTTTTCACTCGAACCTTACACCTCTTCTTTAAGAAGAGGTCTTCATCCATCAACGGGGGGGATCGGACACCCACTTTGCATCGCTCTCCACACCATCAAACTCCTGTATCTACTTCTACTTCATCTTCTTCTCTTCTCTGGTGATCGGCTTTGGTCTCCTTGCAGAACAAAATAGGGAAGGATTCCTTCAGGACACCTCCTCTGCAGTCGTCTGAAGGAAGGCTCCCTCGAGGATCCATCATCGCGAACCAACCTTCCACGGCTCCCTTTTCTTCTTCCCTTCCACTGTCGTCTTCCACTTCTGCATAGTCGACTGAAGGGAACGGAGGTTGCAGCAACAACTCGGAGTCCAGTCTATCCTGAACCTTCGATCGCGTAGGATTTTTAGCTAGCCTTTTGTCAAGGATCGTCTGGGGTAAAATTCAGAATCAAGGATTCAAATTCTGAGGGTTGTAATATCGGTATACAGGTATGCCTCATTTTTTTTCTTTTCTTTTTGAATTCTTCCTGTCTCTTCTTGTTATTCGTGACATTCTCCTCCTTATTAATCTGTCATTTTTAATTAAGTTCATGTTCTTCTTCTTTTTTTTTTTTATTGGCATCATACATGTACGAAGTTAGATTATCCCTTGCATTTGATCATCATTCTTCATATCATGATTTACGATTGCCATTTCTATTAATCACCCTCGGTACTCTTTTAATCTGCATCTTGGATTTTATTCACTAACTTTCATGCCATTCTCTACCCACCTATGGCATTTATATAGTGTCAAGTCATCATCTGTATTAGTTATTTATTCACTGTATCCTTCTATTTTACAATTTTTTTTTTTTTTTTAAATATATTTCATTCTTCGTTTATGTGGCATATTTTGTCTGTGAGATTTCATTTGTGCATTGAGTCTAACATTCAATTCGTATCCTGTTCAAGGTTTAAGATCATATTTCTTGATGATTTCGGTGTCATTAGAATTCATTAGTTTCATTTACCACAAGATCTAGGGGTCGATCTGAGTTTTGGCCAAGATCCGATAGACTTGCTGTTAAAATTACATAGATCCTACTGTCATAGTTCTACAGGTTCCGTCTGAAATTTTATGCAATTGGGAATATAGTAATAGATCAGGTTCATTTTTATTTTTATTTTGTCATAGCAGGAATTTTTGATGACTTCTGTACAGGAAATCCCAAGGATCCTCATCACATCTCGTGACATTTTGGATATCATCTGAAATATTGAAGTACCAGTTCGTAACTGGAAGTCCAAATTTCTTTCTTTTTCCTTTTGCTGAACTGTTCCATTTCTTTCCAGCAAGCATCACTATTTTTTTTTTTTTTTAGAGAGATTACTTTGTCTCTATGCAATATCTGGAACTGTCACCTTTGGAGGCCAATTTTGGCCAATCCACGTGGGTACAAGGACCAAGATGTTGGCCCTCGGTGAACTGAACCTGCAGGTAAGAGTGAATGGGTATTCGCCATCAGGAATCACAAGGAATTGGTACAATTAATCGACCTTCTGGTAAAGCCACAGAATGTGATAATCCTTTGGCAGGTGTACAGTCTTGATTTCATACTAAATTCATACTTGAATATGTCAACATCTGTTCGTGAAATTTCAAATTATCTCCCATACACTCATTTACTGGTATGAAGTGAGTCTCCTTACCAAATTCTGTCATCAAATGTTCTATGGTCTAAAAGAATTGGCTTCGCAAAATTAAGTGCAAAAGCGATATATATGTTGTATGTTAGATACCTTTTTTTTTTGTTTTTTTTGATATGTTATGGCACGACATATTCATGAACAATCTACCTTAGGCATAATTATGCATTTTAGATCTTGGATTGTATTATAACTGCATATTCTTTTTAAAACTTCATAATAGCCGGTTCATATGCATTGTGATATCTCATCTCATTTAACATGATACATTTTTTTTCTCTAGCATTGAGTAGATATTCCATTATTTTGCATCTTAATGTATATATTCTTTTTCCTTCTATGTATATATTCTTTTGTTTATGCTAACTCTATCTTTTTGCAGGAAATGTATGGAAAATGTCATTTCTTTTCCTAGTTTAGAGATTGTAATTTCAATTTCCGAATTGTAATAGCTGGACTATAATGAGAAATTTACATGTTCTGTCTTAGATTAGAATGTATGAGCATGCATATATCTTAGAAATTGCTTGTTTTCATATCATTTTTCTCCTTTATTGCAAAATTTCACAAATGGGAACACGAATGACACGTGCACCATTTCGTAAGAGGTAATTGATACTCAGTTGATGATCCACATCAATGGCCACAGTCAGGGTGTGGACAAAACTTAGTATTTTTATCTTTTACAAAATAACACTGGATCCATTTTCAAAATTCATCATGTTTTCCTAAAATATTTTCTTCTTTTATCAGAATTTAACTTAAAATTAACTCAAAATATATACCAATGGCCATAGTCAGGGTATATTGAGGGTTAATTTCATTTTAAATTCTATAAAAGCACAAAAAGGGTATTTTATCCTTCATTTGAATTTAGATATGACTATTATATAATACATTCAATGACCATAGTCAGGAGTGTATTATATCATTAGTCTTGTTTAAATTCATTTGAAGAATGAAATATGATTTTTAAATCCAATTTCAAACTTATTCAAATTTATTCATCATATAGGATAGAATTGCATCATATTTTCAAAATTTACTTTTCAAAATTCCAAGTGATTCTTCTTCTTTATTTCTCAGATTAGATCTTATTCAAATCCAATTCTATTTCATTTCAAGATTCAAAAATTCAATTTCAAAGTCCAATTTGACTTTGAAATTCCAAAATCATTTTATATTCAAAACTTCAAATTTCCAACTCAATTCAAAATTCAATTTCAAAGTTCAAATTAACTTTGAAGTTATCTTCTGATTTCAAAAAAAAAATTCACCTCCTTTATCCTCAATCAAAGTTTGGATTTAAATCTCAAGTTTAAATTTGGGTTTCTAAAAAACCAGATCCATCTTCAAAAGTCCCATTTGGACTTTCAAAACCCAAAATCCAAAGTTAATCTCAGCTTGGAGCCAGATTTGCAAGTATGAATTCAACTTCACTTTGGATCTCAGATTACAGATCCAAAAATTCATTCTAGGATCCAGAACCCAACTCACCTCGGATCTCAGATTACAGATCCAAAAATTTATTCTAGGATCCAGAACCCAACTCACCTCGGATCTCAGGTTCAGATCCAAAAATCCATTCTAGGATCAAGATCCAATTCTACTTTGGATCTCAGACTTCAGATCCAAATCTATTCTAGGATCCAGAACCCAATTCTACATTGGATCTCAGATTACAAATCCAAATTCCACTTAGGATCTAGATCCTTATTCTACTTTGGATCTCAGGCTTCAGATCCAATTCCATTTTAGGATCCAAAAATCCAATCTAATCTTGGATCTCAAATTGAAGATCCGAAATCCATTTAGGATCCAGAATCTAACTTTACTTTGGATCTCAGACTTCAGATCCAATTCTATCTTAGGATTCAGAGTCCAAACTCTATCTTGGATCTCAGATTTCAGATCTAAATACCTTCTTGGATTCCAAATCTTGAATCTGATTCCATTCAAAATTCCAAAACCAAATTCCACTTTAAATCCAATTCCATTTCATTCCAGATTTCAAATCAAGTTTCCATTTCAGATCCTAAATTCAAAATTCAACTTTGAAACTCTATTCAGAATCCAGATATTAGATTCACTTTTCATCTTGAAAAACCAACTTTTAAATCAATTCCATTTCTCAATTTTATTTAAATTTCCCAATTCCACCTTTCCTCCTGATTCAATTCCATTTTCATTTCTATTCTGATTCAAAGTCCATTTATGACTTTGAAAATCCCTTTTATCTCAAAACTTCAAAATCATTTTCCAAAATCTAGATTTATTTTCCCAAGCTCTTGATTATTCTAAAAACTTTAAAACTTTAATCTTAAGTTCTAAGTTAAAAATCATTTCTTCACTTTATCAGATTCATCTCATAAACACTTGGGAATTCTTCAAAATATTTTAAAAAAGAACATACATTTTTGCATTTGCACAAGCATGATTCTTTGTGCATTTAGACTTAGGATAAATTCTTAGATAATTTCTTAGCAAAGCAAAAAGCATTAATTCGACCCTTGGTTCGATTACCCCTGGTAAAGGCGCCAGGAACGGTCGAACCTCGTATCGACGAGCGGTTCCCGTCTCCCAGTTTTTCCCGTAAATATTTCAAAAACGGAGGCGAGTTATTTCAAAAAATTTCAAATTAAGGTCAAGTGAGACCCGCAAGATAATTCCTCTTCTCTCTTCTTGTCTTTTCTCCTCTCTTTTCTCTTTCCGTCCTCTATTTCCTCCCTTCAAAAGGAGGACATAGAGGTAGGAAAGGAAGAAGAGAGAGAGAGAATATTACAAGAGGAAATTTTTTTCGATGATCACAGGTTTGGCGACCGAGATGGGACCCGTCTTCGTCCGGTCGAGCTTAATGCCTTTTCTTCTTTGCTTTGATATTATCTAAATCTTTATTCTTTAAAAATCAGCTATATTTTCATGCAAACCTTAGGAGCCTAGATTTTGTCCTAAGCTGACATCATTGCATATAGGATCTAAGTATGGTTTGGTAGGACCATATTGAGGAGATTATTCCATGCTCACATTAGACTTAGGGCTTAAATACAACTCTCCTCAATTTTAGGGATTGAATGCAAACAATGTATGCAAGTGTATGCTTCTCTTCATTTTAAATCTATCTCTTTAGGACTTGCATTAGAGCCATCTGATTTCTTGCATGTTGAGCATATTTTGAAAAACTCCTTACCTATATTGTCCTGGTCTTCACGTTGCTGGGCTGTCTCACTGAACCATAGTTCGGGAGAAAGCCTCACAACTGGACCACTTATTTGAGTTCGCGCCCCCCTACCACGTACCTAAGGGCCATAGTCCGAGGTATATCGGTAGGTGCTCAAGGATGTTGGGAAGCCATTACCTTAGAACCAGAGAAATATTTCTATGCCACGTACTTCGAGCTCCGGCTTGGGTATATCGGCGTATCTTGATTGGAATCAGATGATCTGAACCCTAGAGTTAGGATTAAGGTCCTACAAGCCATTTCAAATATTGCATTTAGAGTCAGCCTTTAGGGAGTGCTGTATGTGCATCCTTGTTTATGCAGCTTTAAATTGAATGATAATTCTCTTATTCCTTTATATATATGTATCGGACCCTTTTCAAAAAACCCTGGGTGTATTATTCAAAACTTACCCTTATTTTTCAAAAAATCCCAGGTGTATATTTCTATCTACCTACATTTCTTTTTCTCTTTTAGATCAAATTCTCTTCAAAATCCTGGAAAATTCCTTTAAAATTTTATCAACCTTTTCAAAATTTCCAGGTTGATTCTTTAAAGAGTCTATCCGTAAGTCCTGCATTCTATCTAATTCCTCTTATTTTCTTTGCCACAGTATCCTCTCAATGGCGTCAAATTCCCTTGATATTGTCTTTCCCCGAGATCATGTCTTCTATCAGATTCAGGATGGACCCCCGGATCTGCGGGTCATCCAGTCTCGTCCTTTCTTCCCTCGGTGGTATTATTCTTGGTTCGCCACCTTCTCACGTATGTTTCCAGACCACTTGGATGACTGTGGGTTGGAGATGGTGATGTCTTCTTTTAAATCGTTGTAATTTCAAAAAGATTTTTATATGAAAATCATGTGAAACCCAGACATCAAATAATAAAAACCGGTTCTCACTAGTGGATGAGACCGGGTCGAACTCAGGGAACGGGAATATATCGTATTCAAGCACACAACTCTAAACTATTCTTTATTGCTGAATTATTGAAATGTAAAATGTTTAAGAAAGTAAAAACAACTAGCTATTACAACAAATGAATACCCTTCGCAGAGGGTGTAAAGTGCAATATTTACAAACCCAATTAAAATTCTAATTCTAAAAGAAAAACAAAAGGTGTCTTCTACACTTGTGCCTCATGTTGTGTATCGAACGTGTGCACAAGATATCACTTGCTTGCTATCTCCACGCTTTCCTACAAAATTCAAATGCACACGAGCAGCACAAGAGAAGAACAAAACTATAATATGCAAAATGTACCAAATAAATGCTAAAATCTAAATTGAAACAAAGGAAGATAATGCACAAGAAAATGCAATGACAAGTTTTAATGACAATGATTTCTAAATGCTAAATGACAACACTATCACTTAAAGCACAATTTACTGAATTCACTCAACACACTCTCATAACACACTCAAACAACATTTACTTTCACAATACACTCAAACTATCTCTCACAGCTCATACTCAATGACAGCACACATTCAACACAATGCACAACACTCTGCTTTACTTTGCTCACTGTACTCTCTCACTCTCAGATGAATTCACAACACACTGTATTTCACCAAGTTAATCTCGCACAGATAAAATACTATGAATCATTGTGGAATGAGTTTTATAGGAAGTATGCTATGTGAAATATGCAGGAGATTGAAGAATGCAAAATGACTAGAGTATGCATATGCAGATGGACAACAATTGCTGAATGTAATTTACAAATACTGGATTGAATGGAACTCTAAAAGAATGATACAGCATCAGCACATGATACCAATTTTTATCAAAGCACAATGTTGTGCTGAGAATAAAACCGATTCAACTCAGATTAATGATGTATAGCTGATAACATTATGTAAATGCTGAAACTGATGTAGGAATAACGAATGAAAATGCAGCTGAATCAAACTAACTATAGGCAAAATGAAAATTAACTAATGCAAAACAGAAGCTACACAATGCTGGAACAGGAATACACGGATGATTCAGATGAAAGAAAAACTAGAAAATTAAGTAACTAAAACAGGAAAATACAACACATGTAAAACAAGAATTTCAAGTAGATATTCAATATCTTTCAGACTGAAAATTCACGATACATTTGATCGGATTCTTAAAGAATTCAGTCATTTATTTCAGAAATCCAGTATTCATTTGCTGGATTTTAGTTGCTCATGCATCAGATGTAATGAAGCAGCTTAATCTTCTTTTCTTCAGATGGATATCAAATTGCTTTCTGATGGACTATAGCAGAGTATTTCAGAACAAGCAAGAGCTTCCGGCAATAAAAAGTAACTCAGGCTATTTCACCGTGAATTTTTTTTTACAGAAGATCACGATTCTTCAATTTGTACACAGCATTCCAGCAACTAGTTGCTGGATCAAAGCTTCCTCAGTCCCTTATCAGATATGAATTGGAACAATATTCAGTTCATTGATCAAAGGATAATGCACCAGATATCTTTGATGGCTGCCGGAGATTTCAAAACAAAAATTTCACCGGATAACACTGTGATCGATCCAGATGATCAATACTGCTCAGAACAGAATTTTTTTTTCTTTATTTTTTTCCTTTTCAATATACAGAATTTAATCCACTGAATCTAGATCAAAATTTTGATCAGATCAGCAACTTATTCATCAGAACAAGTATTCCGACATAATACATGTTGATTGCCGGATTCCTGCACAGATTTTTTTTCTTTTTATGTTTTCTTTTTTTTTTTTTTCCAAATTGAAATTCAAACATTATGATTCAGAAAGAATTAAAACGAAGAAGAAGAAGAAGACTAATTGGAAGAAGAAGAAGAGGTAGATGACGACTTACCGGGAAAGGAAGGAAGAGGTGGCTTCCATCTCGTGCGCTGCCACCGATTGAAGAAGCTCCTTGCTACCGGATGAAGAAGATCGACTGCTGGAAGAAGAAGAAGAAGAAGAAGAAGAAGAAGAAGAAGAAGAAGAAGAAGAAGAAGAAGAAGAAGAAGTAAGAATCCGGCAACTGGGAAAAGGGAACAAAGGGAGAAAATCAGAGGGGGAAGAGAAAAAAAATTTGGCGCACAAAATGAAGCACCGATCAATTCTGTTTTTGGGTTTTTAAAAGGGTTCAAACAGGTTGGAACCGGTTTGTAACAACAATTATTCAGTTTCAAAACTTCCAAACCGGTTCCAGCCGGTTTGGTTTTTAATTTTCTTTTTAGAAATACAAACCGGTTCCAACCGGTTTGTATTATTATTATTTATATATTTTTTTTTTCAGTTTTCCATTAATTTTCAAAAATTACAAACCATATAATGGTTTGTTTTTATTCTTATATTATTTTTTTTTTAAAAGAAAACCGTATGAATCGGTTTATTATGAAAATTTTCAAAAACAAAACTATTTATTTATAAAGAAACTTCAAAAACTAATCTACTATATTTTTTTTTCTTTTCTAAAAAAAACACAAACACTTAAAATGAATATAAAACTATTTTTCTCCAATTTTTTTATTTTTTCTTTTTAATAAAAACTAAAACCAACTACAAAAACTAAAATAGGCATAAGAATGTAAAATAAAACTATTTTTCATGCATTTTCTAATTTTAAATCATTTTAGCACATTTACTCAAAAACTAACATAAAATTGGGTTTTTGAAACATTATTTTATAAAATCATGCATATTTAAATGTTAATAAACCCTGAATTATATGCATGATCAAATACCCCCATGCTTATGTTTTGCTAGTCCTCGAGCAAACTATAAAAATGCAAGAAATCAAACTATCACCTAACTCACTTTCGTAGGAATCACGATTGCATTTAGCTCATGCAACAAGCCCTTTCAACCCCTGGGTTACGCCAGTGGATGAGTAAGGTCTCGTGAGGGTTTGCAGTGATGCTACCCACAAACATCTCTGTCATGTATGCATAATATTACATATCCTCATAAGCAGTAGGTAATTAAAGACTTTGTTTTCACAAATATTTCCTATTATTTCAAAATCGAAATATAATTAGAGTCTTTTATGCACCACCGCAGAAAAAGAATTTCTTTCACTTTTCTAAATATCACAATTATTTATGTTTTATTCTTAGAAAATCCAATAAAAGCATATTATTATTTACTTATCCTCACTCATATGTTTTCTGCACAGTTTTCTCAATCACCCTTCTAAGCATTGAACTTTTCTTTCTTTTTAAGCTCTTTTCTCTCTTTTTTTCTTTTCACGCATTTTCTTTTTGCGCATTTATTTTTCTCATATAGCTTGCGTGTGGTCTGCTTTTATGTCTTGTGCAATGTCAATATCTTTTATACTTTTTCAATGCATACCAAAAGATATCAACTAAAACATAAAAGTGACTTCCTTCATTCACCCTTATAACATGAGAGTCAAACATTTCAACTTGTATCTGTTCTCAGTTACTTAGGATCACGAAGTTTTTCACTCTCCTTTTCGAAAATGGAATTAAAAGTTTCAACTTACATCTAATTTCCATCTACTAATGGTTTGTGGAATTATCCAAACAACCTAACACATGCTTTTTCTCACTTTTTTGAGCTCATTTTTACGCTTTTGTTCATTTGCTTAGTTTTTCAAAAATAAAACTGTGCACATTCATATTTATGATTCAAAATAAATTCTAACATGTATCTATCATCATTTCTTTGAAATCCGCATAAACAACCTGTGAACACCCCAAATTTTTTAAAATCTTTTAAATATTCCCCTTTTGCCCCTAAATTCATTTTTTGAGTAAATAAGTCATTTTAAATCTAAATTCTGGTTCATTTCTCAAGTTTTATTGAAATTAAATTCATTTTATATGTTTAAATTGATTTTGGATCTGGATCCATTATCCAGATCCAAATCTGAATCTCCTTGTTCAAATTTTAAATTAAAATTATAGAAAATACCAAAAATAGCCTTTAAATAGCTCGGATAGTCCATACGATATCCGTTTGGATCCATCACATTGTATTTCTCGATTCGAGTGTCAAAACTCGAACATTTTCTCAAAACCTGGGTTCAAACCCATTCTTCTGAAGAAACTTTCCCCAAAATAACCCTGATCTTTCAGAAAAACCTTTCTCTTATGAATATTTTGAAATTTTGTAAAATTAGTATTAATTTTTTTAGTTTTAGAGTTTTGTTTTTTTTACAAATATATGCTTAAAAAGAAAAGAACAAAAAAAATATATATATATAATAAAATCAAGAATCCAAAAAAGTTTTAGAAACTAGGTAATCTTTTTAAACTTTTTGTTAAAACCCTCTGATTGAAACCTCTTTTTGAAAACAAAAACTATTTTTTTTAGAAAAGTTCTGAAAAGGAGACCCCTCTTGGGAATTTCAAAAAAATTTCAACAGCCACCCCCGTTCGCACCCTCCATCGCCTCCTCTCTCGCTGGATCTCCCTTCATCCTGAACGAACTCTCCCCTCTCGTTGCCTATATAAGGAGGCATCCCCTGCAATGATCGGATCCGTTTTTCACCCCTCCATACGCATCTTCTTCTTCTCCCTCTTCTTTGCTCTACGGATTCCTGTGGTTTCTTCTCCCGATCTACCAAAGGAAGCTCCCTCTCAAGCCGAACAGGTAAGTGACTTCTCCTCCCTCTTCCCGTTTTCTTCCATTCCCTTTTACATCATTTATCATTTTCTTCTTCTTCTTCTTCTTCTTCTTCTTTTTTACTGTATTCCTTTCTTGAAATTTTCCTTTATGAGTTTCTTTCCTTTCCATGTTAATTTTCGTAGTGCTTTTATTGTTTTATCCCGTTTTTCTCATTTATTTATTTTTTTTTTCTTTTTCACCAAGGAGCACCAAGAATAAGATCGACCTGCATATAGCAGGATCGATCCATTCTATGCGATATCAAAGGAATTCCCCAATTCTAATATTTTATTTTCTCCATTTTTGTTCACATTTTGCTATTTCTTTTACATTACATTCCAATGTACATCTTGTTTTATATTAATCCCCCTTTTCCATGATTTGTTATCTTGTCATTGGTGTGATTCTGTATTTGATTTGGTGGGTCTACATTCTTATCGAATTACAATAAACACAATTGAATACCCAGCATGGTCTCTGGTTCTGGGAGCTAAGGGTGTTATCGTTCTATCATTTTTTTTTTTAATCTCCCTTTCAAATTTTACCTCCTGTCACATAGTGATAATTAATTCATGTTTTAACTTCCTTTTGATTTTTGATGCTCTGCTCTCGCCTTCTGTTTTAATTACCCGTTGATATCCTGATAACCTGCATACTGTAATAAAATATCGGTTGTATCGTGGCCATTGTTTTCAGCATTTTTTTTTCCTTCTTTCGGTAATAACATCATTTTGTTGTTACGCCTGTTTTGATTGATGTAGTTGGGTTGTTATGGTAGTGGATTGGCTTCAGATATATTACAACCCGAGTCACCAGAGTTTTAGAGTTCAAATCACTTTTTGGATCATGAATGTCTTGTCTATAAGGCATCGCAGTCCCTTTGCTGCAAAATACTCTCACCGGATCCCAAAAAAAAAAAAAAAAAAAAATCATGAATTCTGAAGGATCTTCGTGGTATGGTTTATGTATGTCTGAGTCTCGTATCCTTTTCCTCCTGTTTACTTCTTTGGAAGCCTTTGTTCCAGCCTTGGCAATACCAGCTGAATGCTCGTTGTGGCTTCATCCTAAAATACTTTTTGGCTAAGCTTTTAGCCTATGTTAGTAAGAAGGTAGTAGTATATGTGTATCATGTCTGTTGATTTCCTTGATGAATAACTCTTGAAGCAAACAAATAGGATTCTCAAGTTTTCCATAATCAGACCAAGCTGCCGTAATGATGGCACTGCATGCCATCACACGACAGGGAATACCCTCAGAAGAATACTCAGATGAGGTAGTTAACCTCTGAATCTCAAAAGACATTTATCATTGGTGAGACCTTCACTAGAAATCATCATTTGGAGGTCTTTGGTAAGAGCCAACGATTGTAGGGCATGCATTGCCCTTGTCCAAAGGGTATTGGATGAGAAATGATTTGCTTGCATTAAGCTGTAGTTGGCTAATATAGTATGGCTTTAGTCGATAGGAAACCAAAATGGGGATTTCTTTTACAACAAGCTGAAGTTAATTGGTGGGATTATGGCACCATTTTGCTGAAGAAAGGACCAAACATTTTACACTTGCCTTTAAGTCTGCAGTATTTATTTATTTTCTATTTTTTTTTTTTTTACATACTCTCTCTCTGCACACAGCAACATAGCATCACCTCGTCATTGCTATTTTCATCCATCTCTCCTGCTATTTCATCAAATTACATGCCCTGTTACACGACACTACTTCCAGCACATTTCTATATGTCTTATCCTTACTGCCCTTTTCCCATTCCTTCACCTGTAATTCCAGCATCCATACCCTGCTACCATCCATATTCTAGGTCCACCTTCACCTCCTCATTGGCATGTGTACAAGCGCTTGTATCAATCATTACAGTTGTTGCAGCAACTATAGCCTCATCAACAGGTTCAGCAGGTTTGTCAACAATTTTCATTTATTCCAGCTACCCAGATTCAACGTTTGAAAAGGGGTTTCACTCTTTGTTCCAGAGTTTGACAATGACACTTCATATATAGGGTATGAGGTATAAATGATTCTGTAGAAGAAAACCTTAATCTTGCTTAAGCTTCGGTGGTGTAGACCCAAAGACTAAATAAAGATTGCCTTGACATGCTCTAAGGAGTTGTATATCCAAGCATGAGAATTGTGAGCGACAGAAAGAATATCCAAGATCAGAATGGCCATCCCAAGAATGTTAGTAATGGGACAACATTGCAAATGACCATGGCAAAAGGAGAAGATTCTGAAAAGGCTAGTTTTTATGTCCTTCAAAAAAAAAGCACCAGTGGATAAAAGGCATGGCATGAACGTTGGAGTGGAGTAGCTAGGAAGGGTTGCTACTGTTGGATTGACTTCCGAGAGATGATGTGTAGCCATTTTTGCCATAAATTGAAAGTTATGGTTTCTTATAAGGGCAAGTGTGAAATATGGTTTCCTTGCAAATTCAAATTGGTAAGGAAAAATTACCTCCAAATTCTGACCCTAAGATTTTGGTAACATGTAATCAAAGAGAGTTTGTCAAAGTTGTTGCTACTATTCCATGGATTCTGCCTCATGTATGTCAATCGTACCCAAGAAACCCTCCAGTTTGGTGCAGTTGTTCACAGCATATATACATCTCATTTCACAACTGTAACAAAATTTCACAGTCATTACCTAATACACCATCCTTCCACCTCTTGCTATCATTATATTGTAGCATATCTAATTCACAACCATGTATCCCCTTTTTTTTTTCTATAGTCCCTTTTGCAGCACCTTGCATTGCATCTGCAATCTCTTCTTTTCACAACATTTCATATTTTGTAAAATATCAACATTTGCATTAGTCATTCATTACAAGCCTTGCACCTCTGCACATTCACTCACTGACATTCCACTGTAGTCCAGCCACACATAGGTTTTTGCACCTGCTACACAACAGCACAACATATTATCCTCTTGTCACAGCCCCCCCAACTATTCAGATTCATTCATTATCTATCACATCTATCATCTCCATTTGCTGCCATCACTAGCTCATATTCTCTCACTATATGCACAACCACTATAAATCTCACAGTTCACTATTGTGAAAACCTATCAAAAACCCCAACCTTATAGCCTTCTCCATACAAAACCTCATTCATTCACTACTTGTAACAGTCATCTCACCTGTCAACATAGTACAACACCTCTACACTTACCTGCATGAGATCAGCTGGGGTGATTTCCCCATCATAAGGCAAACATGAGCAAGTGGAACACCAGATGAAATAAAAATGTTAAAAATAATCAAAATGATACAGATAAACAAATGAAGTAACAACAAATCCCAATGAAATTTAAAAGAAACAGTCGACCAAACCCGAAAAGATATCGGACACCATAAAAGATGTGATGAGGCGGAGGGTAAAGGCAAACCATAAAATGTAACTGGAAAGATAATCGAATGCAACCCAAAACAAAGAAATCAGGTATGGATCAGAAGTTAACGCACAGAGTAAAAGTCAGAAATAAAAAAAAAATGGAATAGAAGTGGCTCACGATGCATATAAGACAATGGAGATACGAAAAATCAAGAAACATAAAGAAATAAAAATGAAAGAGGATGTGGCCCAGCAGGGGCCAAAATTCTTATTGCAAGATACAAATTGGTGCCATGTAGATGAACCGACATTGCATACGATGCTCATGTTAAAAGAGAAAGAAGATACCTAGAATACAAATTAGCAGAAAAGCCAATAGAGAGAGGAGATTTACTGCTCACCGCTGATGAAGCTTGTTTGGATTGGAGGAACGCTTCTCCTTCGTTCTGTTTTTGTTGGATGTCACCCTCTTTTTGATTGAGCAAGTAGAAAAAAGGAAGAAAAGGGATGTTTGAAATATTGTAATTCCAGTTAATATAGCAACATATGGGTCGGTCCTGCTATACGCAGGTCGATCCCACCACTTTGCTATGTGATAAAAAGAAGAAAAACGTAGGAGAATGGAAATTAAAACAGAGTGATGTTGACGAAAGAAAAATGAAATTGCTATAAGGAATCAAAGAAAAGGGGGCGATCACTTACCTGTAGCTGCAGGGGGTGGTCGATCGAGTCCTTTCCAAGAAAAGAGAAGAAACGAGGAGGATGGGGAAAAAAATGAGGGAAAGAGAAGCGGGGAAGAGATCGTGAATGGGGAAGGGTAAAGACGGATTGTTCAGAAGAGAAGAAGGTGGAGGGGTGAAAACGGGTGATCCTGAAGGAGGCGATGCGTGCTCCTTTAAAGAGGGAGAAGGAAAGTTCGAGAGGGGCCGTTGGACATCGATGGCGAAGAAGGGGAAGTTCAGAGATGGAGGGTTTTTAGGAGAGGAGAGGGAAAGAATGCAAGAGAAAGAGAGAGCCGGCCATCCAAGGTCTCCCAAAGAGAAACCCTAAAAAGGGTTTATAACGGGATCCCTCCGGTTTTCTTACGAATTTTTCAAAAGGAGGCCTTTTTAAGAAAATTTGCTAAAAGGGGGTTTTTAAAAGAAATGATTTTATAAAAGGGCTTACTCTATCCATTTTTTGCATTTTTCTCTTTTTGATTTTTTATTCTTTTCTTCAATTTAGTGTATAAAGTTATGAAACTAAGAAAAATGAGGGATTTAAAAAGTCATTTTATAATTTTTCAAAAAAATATTTTCAAAGAGAAGGGTTCTCTGAGAAATTTGGGTTTGATTTCTTCAGAAAGTGGGTTTGGTCCCAAGTTTTGAGAAAATATCTGAGTTTTAAACCTCGAATCGAGGAATATAATATGATAGATCCAAATAGATACCGGATGGACTGTCTAAGCCTCTCAAAAGGTTATTTTTGGTATTTTGAAATTTTATTTTGAAAATTTGGACAACAAAGCTCAAATTCGGATTTAAAACACTGGATTCAGATCCGGAATTGAATTTGAATATATCAATATGGATTTTAATCTAGAAAATCTGAAGAATAACTGAATTTTAGTTTTTATTTTCTCAGAAAACGGGGTCAGGGGCAAAAAGGACATTTTTATAAAACCATGAAAAATTTGGGGTGTTCACAACTAAACAGTCCAGACCCAGGGCCGTCCTTCATTTGCTGAGACCTATGCCATGGACTTCCCTTGGATCGGATACACTCGGTCCAGGGTGTTGGGCTCTTGCGATTTGCGAGACAACATAGCTTGTTGTCCACCTTCTTCTTCGGTTCGGTCTTTGCAGCACGTGGGTTGTTGTCACCTCGACGTGGTTGCTACCACAGTTTGTCAGCACTGCCCAAACCGGGCCTGCATGTGTGCGCTTGGTGCCCCATGGCATCGATGTGGCTGGTAAGACTGCCAGCCTATTCTAGACAGCTCCAACCCAGCTGTTGGACATCCCTCCTTTTCGCCACACTTTTGTTGTTTTAGCAAGCTCTGAACTGCAGCCCATGGGTCTGCATGTGTGTTTGTGACATGGGTTCCAAATGACCCCAAAATTTCCCGAAATTTCATGATTTTGGACGTATTATGACATAGACGAAACCATGCAATGGTCCAAAGCAAATATAGTATTGCGTACGTAGTTATGTATTCGCAATGTAATGCTAAGAACCATCAATTTGTGTAGTTTTGACTCACCTTTGTTGTGGGTATGGTCGCTTCGACATAAAACGCAATATATTCGCAAATGAATGCCTTGTTAAATGCCTTCAAGTAAAATAGGGTTGTTACATAACTACGAAACCTAAGGCGCACGACATCAAATGAATGTAGTCAATGGTAGTGCTTGTTAAATTTGATTGCACGAACCACTTTGGAAAATTTAATGTATTTTCCCTAAGTACGTAGGGATTCTCGAGATTCATGTTTGAGATTATGGCATTATGAGACTTGTGCGACATTTGGAACTCCTTGGCGAGTTTTGTTGCGGGCGATGGACCCACTTAGCGAGATGAGCTCGCTTATGGTTGTGATACATGGTTTGCATGCTTTTGCATGTACCGTAATTCGAGATGCTTTACAGTGGCAAATGCTTCTAACTGTCTTATCGTAGTGCCGATGCTTTGTAATGTCACTTGGTTAGTTCTCGTACTTATGGCACGATGCACATGTATGCCCACGTATAATTATGCATAGTTTGCATGACATATTGTTATATTAGTTGGTTATGTTCTGTAATGCATACCATGTTACAAATACTACGAATGGTGTTTGATTATGTTCCTTGATGCATACCATGCTATGAAGGTTACAGATTGTGTAATGAATAGTCGTAGTCATTACCTCATGATTTGCCTAATTATGTTTCTAAAAGCATGTCATTGTTAGTTATATCCTCTTATAGCTCCATGTGTAGTTTTATACTCTTGCTTATGATGTAACTGTTCAATTATTGTAATTAGCATGCTTGTGTTTCATGATAAGCCTGCTCTCGACTTCCACACATTGGTATATTGTGTTTTGGTTTGTCTCACCAGCTCGAAAGAGTACTGACCCCGTTTAATGGGGATACAGGTGTTTGCTTAGGCATGCGATGGAGCTCGATGTGTGGCAGCGGACGTGAAGCCACACTTCTGAACCTTTAAGGATCTTGGTAGTGTTTTTGTATAGGGATTGGTTGTACCATTTGTAAATGTTAATAAAAGTTGTTTCAAAACCTTGTTGTTTCACTCCTGCGACCCACCCCGGAGTTCGCCACTTGTTTTCTCCTTGTTTTGATACTTTCGCACTTGCGCACTTGTTTTAAAAAAAAAAGTTTATCGAAAAATCCAAAGGATTTTAAAGGATTTACAAGTCGGGAATTTCTAGGGGCGTCGCAGCTTCCCCTGTACAATACCCAGATACCATATAATGCTCATTGGTTGTATCGAGAAAAAGTCCTTTCGCAGCCAGGCAAACCTGGCAGGTTTTTACAGAGAACCTGAAATCTAAGCCCAAAGCAAGAGCTCATATATGATATCAAGTAATCTGTTCTGCACAGTCACTAATGATCATTCTTTCCTAAAATTTTAAGATCCACCCACAAGTATAATGATCGTGACAACGTGGGGAACTCATTCCCTTTTTCATTAAGAAGAGAAATTGATGTTGTAATTGTGTGAATAGAAGAATGACAAGAGAATACATTAAAAACACAAGGGAAAGGGGGTGCTTCCTTTTATTAAGCATCTAGAACATCTCACTACCGAAAAGTAGCTTTAGGAATTGCTGCTCGCCACCAACCCTTCAAGTGATCTCACCTTACCCTTAGTAACAAGGGGTTTGGAAAGTTCATCAATATTACTAAAAAACATCCAAATCCACCTAATAATTAGGTAGACCTCTGATGTCATTGATTTGCTCCAGACTCAACTCATCATCATCTCAAAATCAGCTCCAGTTTTATTATAGGTGCCTTGTGTCGAGTGACATATCAAGATAAAAATAAACAAATGCAGAGGATTGAACACTATGAAGATGATGTGGAGACGATGATAAATGCATCGTAAACAGCTAAATAAGGGGGGGGGGGGGGGGTAGAATGGATATTAATCTATGATTAATAGTGAATGAAAATACAGTAAGCAACAACCAACGAAATATAGTCCGATGTTGTTATCATGAGGAATCGACTGCTCGAAGATAATCAATAGGAGTTTAAATATGGCGGGTGATCACGCAACAACAGGGAACAAAATGGAGAAAAAAAAATGTAGGAACATACTCGTCCCTATGTTTTTTGCAACTTGCAGGCCGATTCTGCTATATGCAGACCGGCATTGCAAATTATGCATTTAACGAATAGGAAATAAAAGCAATGAGCTATGTAAAAATTGAAGTAAAGGAATTTTCTGGATGGAAATTTTCATAGAAAATCAAAAGGGACCCGGAAGTTGAACTAGGAAGGATGTTTAGATATAGGAACAAAGGAATGAAAACACTCGTTTATGCTCTAGTAGAGCATAAACGGATGAAATTAGAAGTCTATAAACTTGCGTTTATGCTATGGCAGAGCATTAACACATGTTTGTAACAAAGATTAAGAAGTAGGAGCATATATTTACACTACCACTGAACGAAAATATCTGCAGTGAAGTTCGCCAAAGGAAAAGAAAAGAAAAGAAATCAAATGAAAATAAAAAAGAAAAATAAAAAAAATAAAAAATAAAGGATATAACAGAGACTTCATGACCATGATGGAATGCAGTGGAATTGGCGATAGATAAAAAAGGAATTCATAAGATAAGCAGAAGTTTAGAGATCCTGAAATGAAAAAGGGATGAAGGAGAGGGGGAATGTGCCATCAGAAGAGAAGGTCATACCTGGACCGGATCACCTTGAAAGGAGAAAGTATCTCTTCCTCGCGTCTCCCCACTTAACGGATTAATTTGCTTTGCTGCAGTTCTCCTGCCGGATGATCAACCACCAATTCCTTCAAGGGGTAATGCCCAAAGGCAGAAAAGACTGGAAAGTGGAGAGGGAGGGGGATGGAGAGCGATCGTGATATGCAGAGAGACTATGGAGAGGTGAAGACCGATGGGTGCGTGAAGAATGGATGAAGACTCGATGCCCCCTCCAGACCCTTATGCTTTGCTTATATAAGAAGTGGGAGAAGAATCGAGAAGAGGGAGAGGTCGTTATGGATCGATGGCTGAGAGAGGTGAGGGTGATCGAAGGGCTGATGAAGCTTATTCTCCTGCGGTTTCTCTTTGGCAGCGGAAGAGGCCATTGGGGTTTTTCGTGGGAGGTCCAAAAGAGGTTTTTGAAAATTGTTAAAAGGTGGCTCCCTTTTCTAAAAGGTGGTTTTAAGCAAAATAGATGGGTTTTCCAAAAAAGGGGGGTTTTAACCCATCTCTTCTTTTGTATTTTCCATTTTTGATTTTTTTTTGTTCTTTTCTTCATTTTCTATATATATATTTACATATATTTTTTTTGGTATTTTTTGAAATAAAATTCTAAAAGTAGGGGAAAATAAGAGATTTAAAACTATTTTTTGTATTTTTGGGAAATATTTACAAAAGAGGGGTTTTCTGAGGATTCGAGGTTAATTTTGAAAATTTCTCCAGAAAATGGGTTTAGATCCGAGTTTTGAAGAAATGTTTGAGTCTTGAACCTTGAATCAAGAAATACAGAGCATCAGATCCAAAAGGATACCAGATGGACAGTCTGAGCCTTTTAGAAATTGTTTTTGGTATTTTTGTAAATTTGATTTAAAAATTGGATAACGAGGCTTAGATTTGGATTTTAACACTAGATTCGGAACCGAAATTGAGTCAGATATAGAAAATGAATTTGATTCTTATAAAATTCGAGAAATAAACTGGAATTTAGATTGAAACTGACTCAATTATTTCAGAAAATGGGAGCTGAGGGCAAAAAGGGAATATTCACAAAATTTTGAAAAAATTGGGGTGTTCACAGTTTTCCCAATTCTGGCAGTTTTAAGACAGTGTGATCATCGCAAAAATTTTTCTTTCTTGTGGTTTCCCTCTCTTCCTTCTCTTTCCCTTTTTCTAACCTCTATTTTCCTCCTTTTTGAAGGGAAAAAAATAAAAGAAAGAAAAGAGAAAGAGAAGAGAAAAGAAAGAAAGAAAGAGAGAAGAGGAACTATTTTGCATGGTCTCACTTGACCTTAATTTGAAAACATTTAGAAATTTAACTCGCCTCCGTTTTTGAAAATTCGCGGGAAAATGGAGAGACGGGATTCGCTCGTCGGTACGAGGTTCGACCGTTCCTGGCGCCTTTACCAGGGGTAATCGAATCAAGGATCGAATCTATGCCTTTTGCTTTGCCTAAATATAATCTAAGTATTTATTCTAAATCTAAATGCACAAAGAATCATGCTTGTGCAATGCGAGGATGTATGCTCTTTTCAAAGATGTTTTGGAAATTTTCAAGTATTCTGAGATGAACTTGGTAAGAGAATGAAGAAATATTTGAGTTTAACTTAGAACTTGAGATAGATCAGAGAATTTCTAAGTTTTCAAAATTGAGAAATAAATATTGATTTTGAAGAGAAAGATTTAAAGCTTTTAAATGAAAGAAAATGGAATTTCAAAGTTAAAAATGGATTTTGAATTTGAATTTGAATTTAGGAAAGGAAATGAATACTTGAGATGGAATTGAATTTGGATTTTTAAGTTTGGAATGGATCTGAGATAATCAAATGGTATTTAAGAATAGAAATGGATTTAGGGAGTTCAGATGAGATCTGAAAAATGGAATTGGATTTGAAATCTAGAATTGGGAATGGAGTTGGATCTAAAGATGGATTTAAGATCTGAGATCTGAGATCCGAGATAAAATTGGGTCCTGGATCCTAAGATGGATTTAAGATCTGAGATCTTGGATCCTAAGATGGATTTGGATCTGAAGTCTGAGATCCAATGTAGTGTTGGACTCTGGATCCTAAGATGGAATTGGATCTGAAGTCTAAGATCCAAAGTAGAATTTGGTGTTGGATCCTAAATGGATTTGGATCTGAAGTCTAAGATCCAAGGTGAAATTGGAGTCTGGATCATACAAGGGAATTGGACCTGAAGTCTGAGATCCAAGACGAAAAGTTGAATTCTGGATCCTAAAATGGAGTTTTTGGATCTGAAGTCTAAGATCCAATGTGAAGTTGGATTATGGATTCTGGAATCCTAAATGGAATTTGGATCCAAACTCTGAAATCCGAGATGCAATTTGGATCTAACTTTAGAATTGGAGTTCTAGATTTGATTCGAGAATAAATGAACTTTCAGAGTCAAATTGGACTTTGATTCTGGAGCTTTGAATTTGGAATCAAGAATCTCAAAGTTAGATTTGAACTTTGAATTTGATTGGAATTTTGAACGCATTTGAAATCTCAAAGTCAAATTTGAATTTTTGAAATCTGATTTGAATCTGAATATAATAAAATGAATTTGAAATCTCAAAGTTAAATTGAACTTTGAGATTGAAAATGAAAGGGAATTTGAAAAAAAAAATGAGAGGATGAATCGAATTTGATAAGGATTGAAGATAGATTGAGGAGGATATTTACATTTACTTGGAGTTTTGAAAAAGGAATTCGGAAAGCAATGATGCATTTTTATCCTAAATGATGAATGAATTTAAATAATTTTGAAATTGGATTTTGAAAAGCTATTCTATTCTTTAAATGAATTAAAATAAGATTGAAGATATAATACATCCTTGACTATGGTCATTGAATGTATTATATAATAATCTATATTTAAATTCAAAAGAAGAATGAAATACATTTGGTGCTTTTATAGAATTTAAAATGAAATTAACTCTCAATATACCCTGACTATGGCCATTGGTATATATTTTGAGTCAATTTTAAGTTAAATTCTAATAAAAGGAGAAAATATTTAAGGAAATATGATGAATTTTGAAAATGGATCCAGTGTGGATCCAGTGTTATTTCGTAAAAGATAAAAATACTAAGTTTTGTCCACACCCTGACTATGGCCATTGATGTGGATCATCGACTTAGGATCAATTACCTCTTACGAAATGGTGCACGTGTCATTCGTGTTTCACCAATGTGAGATTTTGAGAAATAAAGAAAGCATGAAAACAAGTAATTCATGGTATTTATAATGCTCATTCATTCTATCTAAAACAAGAAATGTAAATTCTCATTAAGACCTAACTATTACAATACATAAAATTGAATTTACAACTCTAAATAAAGATATTTTCCATATATTCCCTGCAAAACAACTTGATTAAAAAAAATGGAGAAAATTTTGCACATATCATACAGATATTAATGGTAAAAAAAATGCTCACACGCCAAAGTGTTCAAGATCTAAAGTATGGAAAATGATATATATCTATGTACATATATACCTGCATATATACATACATGTATATTTACATACATAGATGTACATGAATATGTTTATACATACAGGTGGAATGGTGCGCAGTAGATGGGTTGTGATACATTGCACCAATTTTGAGATGATAATATGAGTGTTATTAGATGACATTGGACGATCTCTATGATGAACATAAAACTGGGAATACAGGCTTTGTGATAATCCTAAATCACCAAGTGAGATATTATCTCTCAAGACAATGAGACACAGACATATATATTTTATTTAGTATATACATAAGTAAGGTATGAAAGATTCTTTTGACTTGAATATGATAATGTTGAGATAGAAATGGGACAGATGCTGTGAGTGAGTTTGTTGTATTGATAGTGAAATGATGGGAGACATAGCAGTATCCTGCACTACTGCGAATGTAAGTGTACCACAGCAATACTTTGTACTGCTGCCAAATACCAAGTATATACAGTATTGTACTACTGTTGGCTTGGGGAAATCACAGCTGCACCTTACATTGCTAAGAATGCAAGTAGAAGCTGGAGAATGTAGCAGATGACCATACAAGCTAAATCATACAATTGCTGAATGTATAAGTGTAAATGGCATAGGCCAAATTATGCACAGGGGGTGCAATTGATGGTGAATGTTGTAGATCTCTAAGTCATGTTGAATCAGCTATGATAAAAGGTCACCTTGGTCGATCATATGTAACACTGTAGATAACATTAATTGATGCTATGATACATTTGTTTATTGAGAGTAAAGCCTAAAATTGACAAGTTTAGCTACTGTAGATACAAGAGAGAGATCCTACATGTACTACACCTAAAAATAAGAAAGAAAATATTTCCAGCATGCTTGATTCATGAGTGTCTTCTCTTTTTTTTTTTGCAATTTTGACATACAACTTATACCTCTATGTGGAGCATAAATATCCGAATATCATTCAGAATACACTAGGGTCATCATATCCTAGATGATTTATACCAAAGGCAAATATAATTTCACGGATGCATGTAGAAGAAAAAAAAGGAAAGCACTTGGGCGTGGAAGAAAAGAAAGGTAGAACCAATGAAATTCAGCATCTAAAAAAAAAAAAAGAATCTTAAAAGCAACATAATTTACCAATAGATGCATGATATTCGAGAGCAATTTAACGTACAGACCCCTGCAGAAAAACGAACAACCAAGTCAGTATTACTATATTTTCACATTCTTAAGACTCAACAGTCTCCAAGTGCATTGAGTCATATACCCACCAGGAGGGATAGAAGAGAGAAAAGAACATTTGATATTGCAAATAAAGATTGCCACGATGACGACCTTAGGGCAAAAGATGTTAACAATGTGGAATTTGCTGAATCAAAAGCACAGAATGATTTTTTTTTTTTTAAGCTATTGCAATTTAGGAGTCTGTCAGCTGTTTTCAAGACCCTTGACGTTGGAAGCCAAAACTTTAATTAGAAACCTCCTCAGAACCCTCGTTAATACTTATACCTCCATCGAGCTCTGCTCTTTCACATTAACACCTGCAAAATCTTTTTACATTTTCTTTTCGGGTTGCCGCAATAATCTGCTGCATGTCATGTGTTAGCAGCTTGTGTGAGAGACCAATAGAACTCAGGATCTCTTACCCCTCCCCTGTGAGAAGATGTGGTGCACACTCTAATACAGATGGACGAGTGTAATAAGCATAAACAATGGTGATTGTGGTATAGCTAAGTAGTGATGGGAAATGACGATGGCTAATGTGATGCAATGGAAGGATGCAAGTAAAGTGGTGTGCTGGGTATGAAGACAGAGTATGATAGAAAATCTCAACATATGAAAATGGCCTAAACATATACTCTTACAACAAAGTACAGGAAGTAATGAAACTATGCATGATGCTATAACGGATGTGAGGATAATGTGCTGCTATAAAGTGATGAGTCCTAGTGGTATGAATATGTGTGGTGACTGTACCATAGTAAAAAAAAAAATACTGTAGCAGTGATCAGAACTTCAATATACCACATAAGTTACAAAAGGTTGCCGATCATAAAAAATGGACATTTATCAAAATTCCTGTGTCTGTAGAACCTAAAGTTGAGAGGAATAGGGATGTCACACACATGCTGAACAAAAGAAATATTCCTTCCAAGAACGTAGACATTAACTCAGAGAGTGTTCGTAGCTCACTTAATTGACTTCGTAAACTCCCGAAATTTGATTAGATTCATGAGAATATTATATTTTATGGAAAATTTCCTTTGAGCCTGTCACTCCATTTTGCAGACAGGGCATGAGCAACAAAGAAGGAAATAGTAAAATGCTGATGCTTGGCAATGCGATGATACGCGAATATCATAACAATACTCCAGCGGAAGTCTCCATTCACATTATAATGAGAGCACCTGTGAACACCCCAAAATTTTCAAAATCTTTTAAATATTCCCTTTTTGCCATTGATATCATTTTCTATGCAATTAAGTCACTTTTTAAATATAAATTCCAATACATTTCTCAAGTTTTACTGTCTGACTTGGTTTCGGATCCGGACCCATTGTCTAGATCCAAATCTGAGTCTCATTGTCCAAATTTTAAATTAAAAATTATAGAAAATACCAAAAATAGTTTTAAATAGCTCGGACAGTCCATCCGACATCCGTTTGGATCCATCATGTTGTATTTCTCGATTCGGGTATCAAAACTTGAACATTTTCTCAAAACCTGGGTCCAAACCCCTTTTTCTGAAGAATTTTTCCCAAAATGGCCCGAAATTCTCGGGAAAACATTTTTTTAAAATATTTCTCAGAAAAATATAAGAATTTAGTGTTTAAACTTTGTTTTCATAAAATCTTAGTTTTCTATTTACAAAAATACAAAAAAATTGGAAAAACGACACAAAAATCAAAAAAATGGGAAAAATATAAGGAAAGCAAATGGTTTTTAAGAATGAAACTTTGCTAACAACCTCTCTTTAAACCTCTTTTTGAAAATAAAAACCATTTTTTTAGAAAAACCTAAAAAGGAGACCCCTGTAGGGAATTTTAGAAAATTTACAAACGGCCACTCCCGTTCGCACCCTCCATCGCCTCTCTCCCGTTGGATGACCCTCCATCTCCAACAGCTTGTTTCTGGAATTCTCCTCTTCGTCTTTAAAAAGAGATCACGCAGGAGCCTTCAAGCCATCCAGCTTCACCCTCCCACCTTCTCCATTAAGATCCGTCTTCTGTCTCCCCATGTGCTCTTCTCATTGCCCCCTTCACGCCCCATCTTCGAATCCCTTCTTCCAATCCTCCCCTCGAGCATCTCTCTCCTGAAGAAAGGAAGGAAACCCATCGGTCATCACAGAAAGGAAAGAACCTTCAGCTTCTCACCTTCCCCAAGTTTCCAAAATCTCGTAACAGCAAAGGAGGTAAGCGACCCCTTTTTCTTTTTCCTCTCTTCTGATTCTCTGTAAAAATCTGTTTGTAGTATAGTTATATATTGGTTTTTGTTTTTTTTGTTTTTTTTTTCTTTTCTTTTTTTTCTCTTCTTCTTTTTGGGGCATCCGTGATAAGGTCGATCTGCTTATGGCAGATCGATCTATCATTTGCTACAATGATGGAATACGCAGAATTCCAACATTCTCTTTTCTTATGAAATTCCTTTAATTTGGGCAATTTGAATGTTTACTCGTTCGGTGAGTTCCCCTTTTCCTTAAATTTTCTGCTAGCTCCGCTTCTCTTAATTTTTAACTTCAACTCCCACTAAACGCACCTGTAAGCTATGCGGGGTTGCTTATAGCAACATTACCTCTGCTCTCGTGCAACAAAAAAAATAAAATTTCCTGAATTCCAACATATATTTTTCCTTTCTTCTTCATATTTCGTTTACTTCTTTTCTTAAACTATGATTTGCTATATACTGCTTACATCTCCAAATTCAACCATCGCATGATCTCCGTTTCTGCTGGTTCTTGGTTTTAACTTTGTTTCCAATAGCCTGTTTTAATTCTTATTTTTTTTTTATTATTATTATTTCCTTTCTGCGTATCATTCCAGTAAGGCACCATGGGAGCACTGATTTGCCCAGAGCAAATCCAGTTGTCCTTCGTGCAAGGAAATTATAGAATCTCCATCTCCTGATATCTTAATATCTTGTTTTCTTCTGTTTTATTTTGACTCCAGTTTTTTTTTTTATATTTATCTTCGTTCAGTTTTACTTTAATTTTTATTTCCAGTTTCATCTTATGGTATTTCCTATTGATCTCTACCCTGTTTCCTCTTTGGATTTCTGTTTCGGTGATTTACGACTATCAATTTGGTTTGAGTATTATTCTCTAAATCAATTCTCATTTTCATTTGCATTTCAAAGGATCTCTAATCGGCGCATCATTCCAGGGCATAGATCATATTTTTATAATTCGGGCATTCCATTTTTTTTTCTCTGCACACTCCCCGTGGATTCACCTGTATCATATTTCCCATTTTTTTTTTTTACTTTCTTATCCTTTCTATAAATCACATCAAATCGATGCATCTAAACCTGACATTTATAGATGTTCCGTTTTATCATGAGTATCGAATGCTTCATCAGATGCTCTGGATCTTCTGAAAAGGGTAAGGAAGCAATCTGCAGTTACACACCTAACTGCTGATTTCGTTTTGAATGATCACTTTATATTCTGAATCCTTTTTTATTTTTGGTTACAGTTTTCCAGCTTCTTGTAGTAATTATCTGTCACCTGTTGGACGTTAATTTCCTGTAGGACAGACCCTATAGCCTAGATCACATTAGTCTGGGTCTAACCATAACAAGGATTTACTATACTTTGTTTCCTGTTTAAATATCCATTCTATCGTATGTGCCTCTTTCAAGTGGATTCCAGTACCAGCTCATCAACTCGCATGATCTAGCAAAGATTTTCGTTAATGAAAATGGGCAACTGGTTTTAAAATCCAAATCATGGTGTTCGAACAGTATCTAAAGGGTGGGACAGAATATCACAAGAAGGTAGAGGTACCACAGGACTTTTAGGGACGTCTCATTACTGGTCTGTCAGTAGTGAAAAGAAATCATATTTTGGTAGTCGGGAGCTTGTTGGTTCTGAGCTTACCTCGACCATTCCTGGTGATCTTCGTGCATTTGAGGACATCAAGACAAGTTGCAGTTCTGCGGTGACCAAAACTCAGGTGGATCAGCCATTTGTTTTTACTGTAATTGAGTTTTAATCACCTGATAAATATGCTATTTTCATTAGCTATCCATTCAGGGTAATGATGCTTTCGAAGGTACCTCGTCCAACAATCCTCACACCGAAGTTGGAACTCTGTGTATGCTAAAAGGTCAGTCTGGGAATTACTAATCAGATGGTCCGTTCTGCAAGAATCACAGGGAGTATTTCTGTCAAATAGCACCCAGATTTTGTGTTTGATGCTGGGCATCACCAACATATTATCACTCCTTTCTGTCTTTTTTTTTTACTATCCATGTCACATTTATTCATCGTTGCAACAATACCCCATCGCAGCTTCATTTCATCTTTTTGCTATTTGCAGATCTCCCATTTTACTTTTTTTTCTTTGTTATTGACAGGTTGCACTAAACATTAGTCGATGTTCCGCTGGATAAGGAAAAAAACTGAAGAAGGCTTGTTATATGCCTAATAGACTTGAGCATTTTATTTATATCAGGGATTAGTTCTTCATATTAGATCTTTTAGAAAATGATTATAACCCACCATTCACCCCAAACTCACAATCAGCACACAACACCACCCCCATATGTGTCCATCAACCTCAGCTTCAGCCTCCACCCTTCAGTAACAAAATACAATATCTCTTCCATCACATTATTACAGCAACATTCTTTTATTTCGTCCTTTTCACATATTTTCTCCACAGTCGTTCATACCCAACCCTTAGCATCAGTTGTACCATTAACAACTACTCCATTGCATAAACATCAGCTTTATATTGCTACATGTTCAATCACATCCCCTTTTCCCACAGCTTCATTACACTCACCTGCCAGTCATCCCAATCGCATCACCTCCTACCTTACCTGTCATATTTCCAGCATATACCTCACTTACGGTATACCTTCATTTACAGCATCTCACATCATTCCCCTATGCTACATTTATCTTTACAACATCTCCAGCCACCAACTGTGGTTGCATTCATTCATCCCCCCCCTCTGAACTGCCCAACCATACCATCGTTACGCAGCACATGTGCTGTGAATATCTTCTGCAAATACCATTACTTGTTACCCCGTCCCAGCTACATACTACTGTATGTATATCCACGATGAACACCTTGCCATTCCACCACTTCCAGCTCATATATACATACTCCAAAGTAGTAGTATATACAGCCCATAATATTTTCAAAGTGGAAGTTTCCCAAGCCTGAAATCACCTCAATATGAACAAGCAGCTCATTTGCAGGACATGTACACAAAGTTAATCCTATCAAGGGCAGTTAGGTGAAAGAATTGAATCAACAACAGCAGAATTTCGTTTGTAGGGCAACCCTACAGAAATTTTCACCATACCTGTAGTATATATCACTTTGCATTTTCCCTCATGTTATGTATATATCATTCTTATCTTACCTTTTAGCATTTAGGCACCTTATAACCTTTCTCATTTTCATATATCACATAATACGCATATATACATATATATAGTGATCTCCCATTCATAGCAGTTCTTCTTTCATTGTCCATAAGATGTATTAGTGTCTTCACCATCCACTTAGGACTAGCTTTATGCATACATGATCATATGTTTTCTTTGGACTTAAGTATTTAGCCATATAGGTATCCTCACATGCTTAGCACATAGGTGTATATATGACCCCTTTTATCATTCACATCTTTAGAGTCAAATACAAATTTTGCAGGCTTTTCTTCCATGGGCTTCTTTGTGCTAACTCTTGTTTTGCAAGACTTCTCCCTTGGCCTAGAAGCTTTGACATTTTCAAATTTAATTCAAAAAAATGTAATAGTTAGATCTTAATGAAAAATTACATTTCAAGCTTTAGATAGAATGAATGAGCATTGTAAATATCATAAATTGCCTCTTTTCATGTTTTTTTTATCTTATCTTCATTTTCCAAAATCTCACAATGGTGAAACACGAATGGCACGTGCACCATTTCGTAAGAGGTAATTAATCCTAAGTTGATGATTTACATCAATGGCCATAGTCAGGATGTAAACAAGACTTAGGGTTTTTATCTTTTACGAAATAACATCGGATCCACACTGGATCCATTTTCAAAATTCATCATATTTTCCTTAAATATCTTCTTCTTTTATTAGAATTTAACTTAAAATTAATTCAAAATATATACCAATGGCCATAGTCAGGGTATATTGAGAGTTAATTTTATTTTAAATTCTATAAAAGCACCAAATGTATTTTATTCTTCGCCTGAATTTAAATATAGATTATTATATAATACATTCAATGACCATAGTCAGGGATGTATTATATCTTCAATCTTATTTTAATTCATTTCAAAGGATAAGATAGCTTTTCAAAATCCAATTTCAAAAATTTAAATTCATCCAGCATATAGGATAGAATTGCATCATATTTTCAAAATTCCTTTTCAAAAACTCCAAGTAATTAATATCTTCTTCAATCAATCTTCAATCTCTGTAAATCCAATTCATCCTTTCAATTTTTCAAATTCTATTTCATTTTTCAAATCTTAAAGTTCAATTTAAACTTCGAGATTTCAAAATTCATTTTATATTCAAAATCAGATTTCAAGGTTCAATTTGACTTTGAAACTCCAATTCCAATCCAACTCAAAGTTCAATTTAACTTTGAGGTCCTTGATTCACCTTCTAAAAATTGAATTCAAATCCCAAATTCAAAGTCCAATTCGACTTGGAAATTCATTCACCATCTGCATTTAACTCCAAATCCACTTTTAGGATCCATGATTCAACACTCATATTGGATCTTAGACTTCAGATTCAATTCCTCTTTAGGATCCAGAGTCCAATTCCACTTTTGGATCTTAGACTTCAGATCTAATTCTCCTTTAGGATCCAGACTCCAATTTGACTTTGGATCTCAGAACACAGATCCAAATTCATGTTAGGATCCAGAATCCGACTCTACATTGGATCTTAGACTTCAGATCCAATTCCATTTTAGGATCCAGAATCCAATTCTATTTTTGGATCTCAGACTTCAGATCTAATTCCATTTTAGGATCCAGAACTCAACTTCCGTCTTGGATCTCAAAACTTCAGATCCAAAATCCATTTTAGGATCCAGAACCCAATTCTACATTGAAACTCAGATCTCAGATTTTAAATCCATCTTTAGATCCAATCCCGTTCCCAATTCTAAATTTTAAATCCAAGTTCATTTTCAGATCTCATCTAAACTCCCTAAATCCATTTCTATTCTTAAATACCATTTGATCATCTCAGATCCATTCCAAACTTAAAAATCCAAATTCAATTCCATCTCAAGTATTCATTTCCTTTCCTAAATTCAAATTCAAATTCAAAAGCCCATTTTTAACTTTGAAACTTCATTTCCTTTCACTTTAAAGCTTCAAGTCATTCTTTCTCATTTATTTTCCCAACTCTGATTTACTTCAAAGACTTAGAACTTCTCTGATCTATCTCAAGTTCTAAGTTAAATTCAAACATTTCTTCATTCTCTTACCAAGTTCATCTCAGAATACTTGGAAATTTCCAAGACATCTTTGAAAAGAGCATACATCCTCGCATTGCACAAGCATGATTCTTTGTGCATTTAGAGTTAGAATAAATTCTTAGATTATATTTAGGCAAAGCAAAAGGTATAGATTCGATCCTTGGTTCGATTACCCCTGGTAAAGGCGCCAGGAACGGTCGAACCTCGTACCGACGAGCGAATCCCGTCTCTCCATTTTCCCGCAATATTTTTCAAAAAACGGAGGCGAGTTAAATTTCTAAATATTTTTAAATAAAGGTCAAGTGAGACCGCGCAAAAGAATTCCTCTTCTCTCTCTTTCTTTCTTTTCTCTTCTCTCTTTCTTTTCTTTCTTTTATTTTCTTCCCTTCAAAAAGGAGGAAAATAGAGGTTAGAAAATGGAAAGAGAAGGAAGAGAGAGAAACCACAAGAGAGATAAAAATTTTTGCGATGATCACAGCTTTGGCGACCGTGATGGGACCTCGTCTTCGTCCGGTTGAATCTATGCCTTTGCTTTGCTATGATATAATCTAAGTCTTTATTCTAACATATGTCAGCTACATTTTCATGCAAACCTTAGGAAGCCTAGATTTTGTCCTAAGCTGACACCATTGCATATAGGATTTAAGTATGGTTTGGTAGGACTATATTGAGGAGATTATATCCATGATCACATTAGACTTAGGTCTTAAATACAACTCTCCTCAATCTTAGGGATTGAATGTAAACAATGTATGCAAGTGTATGCTTCTTTTCATTTAAATCTATCTCTTTAGGACTTACATTAGAGCTTTCTGGTTTTATTTGCATGTTGATCATATTTTGAAAACAACCTTACCTATATTGTCCCGGTCTTCACGTTGCTGGGCTGTCTCACTGAACCATAGTTCGGGAGAGAGCCTCATAACTGGACCACTTATTTTGGGTTCGCTCCCCCCTACCACGTACCTAAGGGCCATAGTCCGAGGTATATCGGTAGGTGCTCAAGGATGTTGGGAAGCCTTTACCTTAGAACCGGGGAGATATCTTATATGCCATGTACTTCGAGCTTCGGGTTGAGTATATCGGCGTACCTTGATTGGAATCAGATGATATAAATCTTAGAGTTAGGATTAAGGTCCTATCAGCCATTTCAAATATTGCATATAGAGTCAGCTTTAGGGAGTGTTGTTTGTATATCGTTGCTTGTATATCTATGATTGTGTGATATTTTATATCCCTTATATTTTCCAAAACCCTGGGTATATATTATTCAAATTTTCCTTTTAAAACCAAGGTGTATATTTCTTTTCCTTGTCCTTCTAAAAATCCTTCAAAATTCTTCTGATCCTGCCTGCAAGTTCTTCAAAATTTTAAATCCTTACCATTTATTCTCAAAATTCCATTTTTTCTTTTATTTTTCTTCTGTTTTTATATTCTTGTTTATATTTTCATAAAAATCTCTTTCCATCAAGAGATATCCTTTTCAAAAATAATATTTTCTTTTCATATTTTCAGTTGGTTACTCTCCCTCGTAGAGTAAACAACGCAATTGTCACAAATTTGGTGACAACTCAATCCCTAGTAATGGGATTCAATTAAATTTTTAAACTAAATCCTTCCTCTTTGTCAAAATATCTCCAAAAAGTTTCTTTTGTCTAAAAACCTCCACTTTTCCTCCACAGAGAGTTCTGATATTTCAAAAATGGTCACTACAAGAGGGGGAAAAGAAATAGTTCCTCAACTCAGCGACAGTGAGGCGGAAGAGATAAGCTCTCCTAAATCAGTCAGGGGACAGAGTCAGAGCTAGAAGGATGACATCGACCCCGCTATGTATGACATGTTCCAAAGGATGATGGCAAGGATGATGTCAGAGCAAGCCGAGGCTAAGCTGAAAGAGGCAGTTCCTAAAAGAAAGCTGAGGAAGAAGCCTATAAAGAAGCAAGTCAGAATCATCAGAAAGAAGGTACAGCCAGACACTACTTCTGAGGAATCAGAGTCAGAAGAGGAAGAGCAGATTGTCTACAAGCAGAATCCTCCAAGGCAGTCTGTAAAAATAGCTGCAGAAGAGCCTGAATCTGTCAACAAGCCCAAGTCTGGGGCTCCAGCAGAGGACCTGATGAGCAAGCAGATGAAGGAGATGAATCGAGCTATTAAGGATATTCAAGCCAAGGGTAAGGGCAAGCAGACCTACACCGACGAAGATTTCTATGATGGTCTAGATGGGGACGATAACTTGGAGAATCTTCCTCGCAAGTTTCTCAAATTTGACGGGACTGGCAACCCAAAAGCCCACTTGGCCACATTTTATGCAGAGTGCAGCCGTTTCAGGAAAGATAACAGGGCTCTATTCATCTGTTTTCCTCGCAGTCTGGAAGGTGTAGCAGCCAGATGGTATGCCGATCATGTGAATCCTATCGAACTACGAGAGTTCGATAAGGTAGTAAACCTGTTCATCGAGCGCTTCTTATTCAACACTGAAGCCTCACCTACATTAAATCATCTTTACAACCTGAAGCAAGGAGAGAGTGAAAGAGCAGGTGATTTCATTCACAGGTGGAGAAGCACCTGCAATAAAATGAAGGTACCCATTCCTGAGGAGCACGCATTGCAGGTGATCCTCAACAATTTCTCTCAGCCTATAAGAAGCCTCATCGCCACTTCCCCGGCGAAATCCTTCATCAAGTTGATTGAGCGAGCCAAATGGCTCGAAGCAGGAATAGAAAGTGGACTTTACGAGGCCACGCCTCTAGTCAAGAATATCCAAGACCAGAAAAAGAAGGCGCAGTTCGCTCATTCAGTTGAGGCCTCCTGTAATAATCTTGGCAGTAGCAGCAAAGGAAACAAGAACAACAGTGACAGTGGTTCGAGAGTAGATCAGAACAAGGGGCAGAAGGAGAGAGCGTATAAGAACAATGACAAGCCGCTTCCAATTGGCATCCAACAGAAAGAGGATCTTCAAGAGAGGCCCAAGTACATCAAGTGGGAGAAAGATCGAGTCTTCACTCCTTTAGATCAAACTATGGAAGTAATTCTGGATTACCTGTTAAAGCACGCGATGATCAAACTCCCTAAGATAGCGGATCCTCCCGTAATCTTGGGAAAATTCAAAGATCAATTCTACAAGTTCCATAGGGCAACGAGGCACGACACAGAGCACTGTTTCGTCCTAAAGCACATGATACAAGATTGCATTGACAGAAGTGAGCTGATAGAGGACGAGGAAGAAAAACAGCCAGCAGTCCTGACAGAACCATTCCCGGACCACTCAAAGAATTAATAAAGCCAAAGTTTTTGTTTGCTTTCATCTCTTTTTGTCAGTTGTCTTGTAGGGGCTAGTCAGCCCAGTCTTCTATGAGTCTTTTCCTTTTTAAATTCTTGTAAATATTCAGTTGTTATCAAACTTTTTCTTATCAAATGAAATGTCAATTTCCTTTATATCTTTTATAATGCTTCTTTTTTTTTCTTTGCCATATTGGGGCATTTAAAATTCCTGTTATTTTCAGAATGCGGGGCAATCCTGACATCATTCATGAGAGAAATGATATTACCTATGAGGGCTTTTTCAAAAATCATGAGATTTTAAAAAAATCTTCGTTATGACGAAGGAGTTCAAATATTCCTTAGTCTAGCCTTTGACAAAAAATCAACCCTCGTGTTGATCATGTCTTCAAAAATAAGTTTTTTTAAACCATTATATTGAAAGATCAACCCTTGTGTTGGTCTTATCTTCCAAAATGAATTTTAAACTTTTATATTCAAAGATCAATCCTTGTGTTGATCTTATCTTTCAAAATGGATTTTAAATCTTTATATTCAAAGATCAACCTATGTGTTGGCATTATCTTTCAAAATGAATTTCAAATCTTTATAGATCAACCCTTATCTTTCAAAGTGGATTTAAAAACCTTTATATTCAAAGATCAATCCTTGTATTGATCTTATCTTCTAAAATGGATTTCAAATCTTTTTATTCAAAAGATCAACCCTTGCGTTGGTCTTATCCTCCAAAATTGATCTCAAAACTTTTCAAAGATCAACCCTGGCGTTGTTCTTATCTTTTAAAATGGGATATAAATCATCATATTCAAAGATCAATCATTGCATTGGTCTTATCTTCCAAAAATGGGTTTTAAATCGTTATATTCAAAGATCGACCCTGTGTTGGTCTTATCTTCCAAGATTGGTTTTTAAGCATTACCTTCAAAGATCAACCCTTGTGTTGATCTTATTATCAATTTCTAATTGTTATTTTTAGAAATCAGATCTATTGTTGATCTTCTTCTTCAAAATTAGGTATTCAAAACCATTGCCTTCGAAAATTAACCCTCATGATGATCTCTCATGTTTGGTTTAAAGGATCAGATCTCGCGCTGATCATTCTTCTTGTGGTGGATTTTCTTCCCCCAAAATGATTTCTCATTTATCTTTTAAATAAACATTTTTCTTCCAAGATCCCATATGCAGGCAGGATCAGAAAAACTCCTTTTTCTCAAATCTTATAAATTTTTAGTTAATTTTTGGTATTTTTTATCTGTTTCATTCATTTTATTCATATTTTATCAAGTTTACATCAAATTTCATCAAGTTTTATCAAGTTTATCAAATATTTCCTCAAAATTTCATTAAATTTTATCAATTCTTGTACCCTTTCAGGTTAAGGGATAAACCTGACCCTCGTTGTCCGAGGTGTACCCTTTCAGATTAAGGGATAAACCTGACCCTCGTTGTCCGAGGTGTTCCCGCTCAGGTTAAGGGATAAACCTGACCCTCGTTGTCCGAGGTATTTCCCATTCAGGATAAGGGAAAATCCTGAGACCCCTTGTAGGAGCAACAACGCTACCTATAAGGATTCTTTTGTAAATACAAGTTTTGTTAATCTTTATTGATTTTCTAGATTTATATCAACTTGCCTTCGCTAAATTTTCTTAAATTCTATTCTTTTCCCATTCAGGATAAGGGATAATCCTGAAACCCCTCGTAGGAGCAATAACGCTACCTACGAGGATTCTTTTGTAAATAGAAGTTTTCGTCAACCTTCATTGATTTTCTAAATTTATATCAATCTCTCTTTATTAAAATTCCTTAAATTCTTTTTCATTCAGGATAAGGGATAATCCTGAGATCACTCATAGGGGCAACCATGCTACCTGTGAGAATTCTTTTCACAAAAATAAAATCAAATTTTCCTCAAATGTTCTACATTTTTTTCAAAGTTCTATATCTTTTTATCTTCTCAAAGTTTATTCTTTTTATATTCTCCGTCACATACCTGGTCCATCTAAATCATAGACCATAAATTCTAAATCTTGTCATATCCCTTCTAAATTCAAGTCTCATGTTATCTCTTCATAAAATCTTCTACTTCCCCTTCAGGTTAAGGGATAAACCTGAATCATTCTTTTCCTAAATTCTCATCAAATGTCTATTCCATTTCCCCTTCAGGTTAAGGGATAAACCTGAATCATTCTTTTCTAAATTCTCTTCAAAAATGTCTATTCCATTTTTCCCTTCAGGATAAGGGATAATCCTGAAAACCCGGCCATTCTTCTTGCCTCGATCTCTAAATATCTTAAATAGGCCGATCTCCTTCCCGACTCTCAGTGGGAAAACCTAGTGTTCGCATTGGTTATTTTGCTAAATTTTCAAATCTAAAGATCAAGTTCAGCCACAAAACTCAGTCCTTGTACTAGTTGTCTTTCAAAAAGTCTCAATCCTAAATCAGGTCGTTAAATGATTAAATGAAATGTCCCAGCTACTTCGCTGGTCGTTAAATGATTAAATGAAATGTCCCAGCTACTTCGCTGGTCATTAAATGATTAAATGAAATGTCCCAGCTACTTCGCTGGTCGTTAAATGATTAAATGAAATGTCCCAGCTACTTCGCTGGTCGTTAAATGATTAAATGAAATGACCCAGCTACTTCGCTGGTCGTTAAATGATTAAATGAAATGTCCCAGCTACTTCGCTGGTCGTTAAATGATTAAATGAAATGTCCCAGCTACTTCGCTGGTCGTTAAATGATTAAATGAAATGTCCCAGCTACTTCACTGGTCGTTAAATGATTAAATGAAATGTCCCAGCTACTTCGCTGGTCGTTAAATGATTAAATGAAATGTTCCAACCCCTTCGTTGGTCGTTAAATGAAAGGTCCCAGATTTTTCTGGTCATTAAATGAAATGTTCCAGCTACTTCGCTGGTCGCTAAATGAAATGTTCCAACTACTTCGCTGGTCGCTAAATGAAATGTTCCAGCTACTTCGCTGGTCGCTAAATAAAATGTTCCAGCTACTTCGCTGGTCGCTAAATGAAATGTCCCAGCTACTTCGCTGGTCGCTAAATGAAATGTTCCAGCTACTTCGCTGGTCGCTAAATAAAATGTTCCAACCCCTTCGTTGGTCGTTAAATGAAAGGTCCCAGATTTTTCTGGTCATTAAATGAAATGTTTCAGCTACTTCGCTGGTCGCTAAATGAAATGTCCGAGCTACTTCGCTGGTCGTTAAATGAAATGTTCCAACTCGTTCGTTGGTCGTTGAATGAAATGTCCCAATTTTCACTGGTCATCAAATGAAAGGTTCCAGCTCCTTCGCTGGTCGTTAAATGAAATATCTCAGTTTACTGGTCAGAATGTCCAAAATCGTAAATTGCAACTAAAGGTCGCATCAAAATCCATATTGAGTAAATATTTCACATAGAAGTCATGAAAATTTTGCCAATTTGCTAAAAATATTTGTTGATTCCAATATTCTTAAAAAGCACAAAAGAATTACCTCGAATTACCTCTAATATTTTCTTCATAAAAAGTGAAACTCTTTGCGGAAAAGAGGTAAAATTCAAATCTTTTTCCTGTTGATCAATCAAAAGGATGAAAGAAATATCCTCGGTATGATTAGTGAAATAAATATTCGATGACATTGAAAAGCCGGAAGCGAATTGATATTGATCATAGCTATGATGTATGTTTAAAGACGATTTCCTGGCAATTAGACAGTGCAAATATCCTGAGCCATAAAAGAATTCACTTAATCCATATCACCTTATCCAGTTTGAAGCTGCAATCAAATATCGGCAAAAGGGATCTCTCAATTGTCGTCAAGATGAAGGCGAATTAAGCGAGTATACCCCCGAGGCCAAAGAAGATTTGGATCATCTACCAAGATGAAGGAGTTTGTGAAGGATCCTTCCAGGGAAAGTTCAGATCACCGTCGAGATGAAGGCGAGTGTGATGGACCTACCGACAAACCCTAAATGATATTTGATTTCTGCTATCACCTAAAGACCTTTTGAGCCACCATCATATATAATCCCTGAGAAAATGAAGGATCGGAACATCTCCAAGATGAAGGAGTTTGTGACGTACCCTTCCCTGAAAAAGAGAGAAAAGTCAGAACATCTCCAAAATAAAGGATGATGTAAAAAGCCCGAAAAAGTTCAATGACTCAAAAAGAGTGCAAAAAGATCATCATGAGAAAGCACTCAGATATCAAACTGCCTAAATTGCCAGAAGTCATCCTTTCTTATGCAAAATATCCATTATCAATGTCTTTTCTTTACATGCTTGTATGAAATTGAGAATATTTCTTCTCCTCTCATATCAAGGAAATGGATAGCTTCCTTGAAGAAAATCATCAGCGCTAAAATTTTGAATTTGACTCTTAAAAACCAAGGAGTTAACTTCGTTGGAGGAAATACTCTAGGTAAAAGAGGGAATATCTTTGCACACACGTGCACATTTTCGAGCGTTGAAGTCAACTATAAATTTATCTTATTGGCAAAATTTTCTAGATATTCTAAGAATGAAATAAGTAGTCAATATCCATTTTGATGCAACCTAGCGTTGTTCATATATTCCAGAAGAGTTACCCCATTCAGTTGAAGTATCTCTCCTATCCCATCACGGTTTCAAGAAATCCGTACGGTTGTTCCCACTCAGGTTAAGGGTCAAAACCTGTACTTCCTGCGAGAGGTCATTAAATTCAAAAGCTGATTTAGTCTCAGCAATGAGACGTCCAAGTTCATCCTTTTTTTTAAAAGCTTTAGGGAACCCCATTTCATTCCTCCTTTCGCGAAACCCCTATCGGATTTGTTCGTCCAAACTCCGAAGGTCCCATCATGGTCTCTTCACTCGAGATTCCATATGGTCATCCCCTTTAGGTTTTGGTTAAACCTGAGTCTCATTCCAATGAGTTTCCCTCGTGTTGACGAGGTGTTTTCCTTCCAAGTCCCATCATGGTTCTTCCCATCGAGAAAACCATGCTTTGTATATCCCTCCAGAATAAAATTCTACTTGAGCTTCATCTCGTGAAACATTTGCCAAAATGTCCCATCAAGGTCCTCGGTCCCATCCAGGCTAAGGGCTAAACCTGCGTCATTCTGAAAAGTTGATCTTGTCTCACCCATGAGACCTGATCAAAATTCTTATCTTTCATCATTTCGGGATCTTCACCCAAAATCCCATCACGATTTCCTCATCTCAATTATTTAGTCATATCATTTCCGAGGATTTCGTCTCCCCCAAGCCATTCAAGGATAAAGTTTTAAATCTGAAAAACCATGTCTTTTAAATCAAATTCTTCCACACCCAGTTCAGATCTGCTGACTGGGGCATTTTTCAAAATTTGGAGTGTTTTCTTTGCCACTAAGCACGGCTTTCAACTGGCTTAGTAGCAAAGAGGGGCATCTGTGAACACCCCAAATTTTTCAAAATCTTTTAAATATTCCTTTTTTGCCCTTGATATCATTTCCTAAGCAATTAAGTCACTTTTTAAATATAAATTCCAATACATTTCTCAAGTTTTACTGTCTGACTTGGTTTCGGATCCGGACACATTGTCCAGATCCAAATCTGAGTCTCATTGTCCAAAATTTAAATTAAAAATTATAGAAAATACCAAAAATAGTTTTAAATAGCTCGGACAGTCCATCCGACATCCGTTTGGATCCATCACGTTGTATTTCTCGATTCGGGTATCAAAACTCGAACATTTTCTCAAAACTGGGTCCAAACCCCTTTTTCTGAAGAATTTTCCCCAAAATGGCCCGAAATTCTCGGGAAAACATTTTTTTTAAATATTTCTCAGAAAAATATAAGAATTTAGTGTTTAAACTTTGTTTTCATAAAATCTTAGTTTTCTATTTACAAAAATACAAAAAAATTGGAAAAACGACACAAAAATCAAAAAAATGGGAAAAATATAAGGAAAGCAAATGGTTTTTAAGAATGGAACTTTGCTAACAACCTCCCTTTAAACCTCTTTTTGAAAATAAAAACCATTTTTTTAGAAAAACCTGAAAAGGAGTCCCCTGTAGGGAATTTTAGAAAATTTACAAACGGCCACTCCCGTTCGCACCCTCCATCGCCTCTCTCCCATTGGATGACCCTCCATCTCCAACAGCTCGTTTCTGGAATTCTCCTCTTCGTCTTTAAAAGGAGATCACGCAGGAGTCTTCAAGCCATCCAGCTTCACCCTCCCACCTTCTCCATTACGATCCGTCTTCTGTCTCCCCATGTGCTCTTCTCATTGCCCCCTTCACGCCCCATCTTCGAATCCCTTCTTCCAATTCTCCCCTCGAGCATCTCTCTCCTGAAGAAAGGAAGGAAACCCATCGGTCATCACAGAAAGGAAAGAACCTTCAGCTTCTCTCCTTCCCCAAGTTTCCAAAATCTCGTAACAGCAAAGGAGGTAAGCGACCCCTTTTTCTTTTTCCTCTCTTATGATTCTCTGTAAAAATCTGTTTGTAGTATAGATATATATTGGTTTTTTTTTTTTTTTTTTACTTTCTTATCCTTTCTATAAATCACATCAAATCGATGCATCTAAACCTGACATTTATAGACGTTCCGTTTTATCATGAGTATCGAATGCTTCATCAGATGCTCTGGATCTTCTGAAAAGGGTAAGGAAGCAATCTGCAGTTACACACCTAACTGCTGATTTCATTTTGAATGATCACTTTATATTCTGAATCCTTTTTTATTTTTGGTTACAGTTTTCCAGCTTCTTGTAGTAACTATCTGTCACCTGTTGGACGTTAATTTCCTGTAGGACAGACCCTATAGCCTAGATCACATTAGTCTGGGTCTAACCATAACAAGGATTTACTATACTTTGTTTCCTGTTTAAATATCCATTCTATCGTATGTGCCTCTTTCAAGTGGATTCCAGTACCAGCTCATCAACTCGCATGATCTAGCAAAGATTTTCGTTAATGAAAATGGGCAACTGGTTTTAAAATCCAAATCATGGTGTTCGAACAATATCTAAAGGGTGGGACAGAATATCACAAGAAGGTAGAGGTACCACAGGACTTTTGGGGACGTCTCATTACTAGTCTGTCAGTAGTGAAAAGAAATCATATTTTGGTAGTCGGGAGCTTGTTGGTTCTAAGCTTACCTCGACCATTTCTGGTGATCTTCGTGCATTTGAGGACATCAAGACAAGCTGCAGTTCTGCGGTGACCAAAACTCAGGTGGATCAGCCATTTGTTTTTACTGCAATTGAGTTTTAATCACCTGATAAATATGCCATTTTCATTAGCTATCCATTCAGGGTAATGATGCTTTCGAAGGTACCTTGTCCAACAATCCTCACACCGAAGTTGGAACTCTGTGTATGCTAAAAGGTCAGTCTGGGAATGACTAATCAAATGGTCCGTTTTGCAAGAATCACAGGGAGTATTTCTGTCAAATAGCACCCGGATTTTGTGTTTGATGCTGGGCATCACCAACATATTATCACTCCTTTCTGCCTTTTTTTTTTACTATCCATGTCACATTTATTCATCGTTTCAACAATACCCCATCGCAGCTTCATTTCATCTTTTTGCTATTTGCAGATCTCCCATTTTACTTTTTTTTTCTTTGTTATTGACAGGTTGCACTAAACATTAGTCGATGTTCCGCTGGATAAGGAAAAAAACTGAAGAAGGCTTGTTATATGCCTAATAGACTTGAGCATTTTTTTTATATCAGGGATTAGTTCTTCATATTAGATCTTCTAGAAAATGATTATAACCCACCATTCACCCCAAACTCACAATCAGCATACAACAACACCCCCATATGTGTCCATCAACCTCAGCTTCAGCCTCCACCCTTCAGTAACAAAATACAATATCTCTTCCATCACATTATTACAGCAACATTCTTTTATTTCGTCCTTTTCACATATTTTCTCCACAGTCGTTCATACCCAACCCTTAGCATCAGTTGTATCATTAACAACTACTCCATTGCATAAACATCAGCTTTATATTGCTACCTCTTCAATCACATCCCCTTTTCCCACAGCTTCATTACACTCACCTGCCAGTCATCCCAATCGCATCACCTCCTACCTTACCTGTCATATTTCCAGCATATACCTCACTTACGGTATACCTTCATTTACAGCATCTCACATCATTCCCCTATGCTACATTTATCTTTACAACATCTCCAGCCACCAACTGTGGTTGCATTCATTCATCCCCCCCCTCTGAACTGCCCAACCATACCATCGTTACGCAGCACATGTGCTGTGAATATCTTCTGCAAATACCATTACTTGTTACCCCGTCCCAGCTACATACTACTGTATGTATATCCACGGTGAACACCTTGCCATTCCACCACTTCCAGCTCATATATACATACTCCAAAGTAGTAGTATGTACAGCCCATAATATTTTCAAAGTGGAAGTTTCCCAAGCCTGAAATCACCTCGATATGAACAAGCAGCTCACTTGCAGGACATGCACACAAAGTTAATCCTTTCAGGGGCAGTTAGGTGAAAGAATTGAATCAACAACAGCAGAATTTCGTCTGTAGGGCAACCCTACAGAAATTTTCACCATACCTGTAGTATATATCACTTTGCATTTTCCCTCATGTTATGTATATATCATTCTTATCTTACCTTTTAGCATTTAGGCACCTTATAACCTTTCTCATTTTCATATATCACATAATACGCATATATACATATATATAGTGATCTCCCATTCATAGCAGTTCTTCTTTCATTGTCCATCTGATGTATTAGTGTCTTCACCATCCACTTTGGACTAGCTTTATGCATACATGATCATATGTTTTCTTTGGACTTAAGTATTTAGCCATATAGGTATCCTCACATGCTTAGCACATAGGTGTATATATGACCCCTTTTATCATTCACATCTTTAGAGTCAAATACAAATTTTGCAGGCTTTTCTTCCATGGGCTTCTTTGTGCTAACTCTTGTTTTGCAAGACTTCTCCCTTGGCCTAGAAGCTTTGACATTTTCAAATTTAATTCAAAAAAATGTAATAGTTAGATCTTAATGAAAAATTACATTTCAAGCTTTAGATAGAATGAATGAGCATTGTAAATATCATAAATTGCCTCTTTTCATGTTTTTTTTATCTTATCTTCATTTTCCAAAATCTCACAATGGTGAAACACGAATGGCACGTGCACCATTTCGTAAGAGGTAATTAATCCTAAGTTGATGATTTACATCAATGGCCATAGTCAGGATGTAAACAAGACTTAGGGTTTTTATCTTTTACGAAATAACATCGGATCCACACTGGATCCATTTTCAAAATTCATCATATTTTCCTTAAATATCTTCTTCTTTTATTAGAATTTAACTTAAAATTAATTCAAAATATATACCAATGGCCATAGTCAGGGTATATTGAGAGTTAATTTCATTTTAAATTCTATAAAAGCACCAAATGTATTTTATTCTTCGCCTGAATTTAAATATAGATTATTATATAATACATTCAATGACCATAGTCAGGGATGTATTATATCTTCAATCTTATTTTAATTCATTTCAAAGAATAAGATAGCTTTTCAAAATCCAATTTCAAAAATTTAAATTCATCCAGCATATAGGATAGAATTGCATCATATTTTCAAAATTTCTTTTCAAAAACTCCAAGTAATTAATATCTTCTTCAATCAATCTTCAATCTCTGTAAATCCAATTCATCCTTTCGATTTTTCAAATTCTATTTCATTTTTCAAATCTCAAAGTTCAATTTAAAATTCGAGATTTCAAAATTCATTTTATATTCAAAATCAGATTTCAAGGTTCAATTTGACTTTGAAACTCCAATTCCAATCCAACTCAAAGTTCAATTTAACTTTGAGGTCCTTGATTCACCATCTAAAAATCAAATTCAAATCCCAAATTCAAAGTCCAATTCGACTTGGAAATTCATTCACCTTCTACATTTAACTCCAAATCCACTTTTAGGATCCATGATTCAACACTCATATTGGATCTCAGACTTCAGATTCAATTCCTCTTTAGGATCCAGAGTCCAATTCCACTTTTGGATCTCAGACTTCAGATCCAATTCTCCTTTAGGATCCAGACTCCAATTTCACTTTGGATCTCAGAACACAGATCCAAATCCATGTTAGGATCCAGAATCCGACTCTACATTGGATCTCAGACTTCAGATCCAATTCCATTTTAGGATCCAGAATCCAATTCTATTTTTGGATCTCAGACTTCAGATCCAATTCCATTTTAGGATCCAGAACTCAACTTCCATCTTGGATCTCAAAACTTCAGATCCAAAATCCATTTTAGGATCCAAAACCCAATTCTACATTGGATCTCAGATCTCAGATTTTAAATCCATCTTTAGATCCAATGCCGTTCCCAATTCTAAATTTTAAATCCAAGTTCATTTTCAGATCTCATCTAAACTCCCTAAATCCATTTCTATTCTTAAATACCATTTGATCATCTCAGATCCATTCCAAACTTAAAAATCCAAATTCAATTCCATCTCAAGTATTCATTTCCTTTCCTAAATTCAAATTCAAATTCAAAAGCCCATTTTTAACTTTGAAACTTCATTTCCTTTCACTTTAAAGCTTCAAGTCATTCTTTCTCATTTATTTTCCCAACTCTGATTTACTTCAAAGACTTAGAACTTCTCTGATCTATCTCAAGTTCTAAGTTAAATTCAAACATTTCTTCATTCTCTTACTAAGTTCATCTCAGAATACTTGGAAATTTCCAAGACATCTTTGAAAAGAGCACACATCCTCGCATTGCACAAACATGATTCTTTGTGCATTTAGAGTTAGAATAAATTCTTAGATTATATTTAGGCAAAGCAAAAGGTATAGATTCTATCCTTGGTTCGATTACCCCTGGTAAAGGCGCCAGGAACGGTCGAACCTCGTACCGATGAGCGAATCCCGTCTCTCCATTTTCCCGCAATATTTTTCAAAAAAACGGAGGCGAGTTAAATTTCTAAATATTTTCAAATAAAGGTCAAGTGAGACCGCGCAAAAGAATTCCTCTTCTCTCTCTTTCTTTCTTTTCTCTTCTCTCTTTCTTTTCTTTCTTTTATTTTCTTCCCTTCAAAAAGGAGGAAAATAGAGGTTAGAAAATGGAAAGAGAAGGAAGAGAGAGAAACCACAAGAGAGAGAAAAAATTTTGCGATGATCACAGCACCCAACATGGGAAAGAACTACCTAAACTGCCATGAACGCCATGAAATTCATTCAGTCAATCAACTCAGAATTCATACTTGCTAAAGCTTACTGATTATTCGAAAATCAGATAATTGTATTACTAACAGGTAATCCAAGAATGATGGCTTATTGACTAAATGGAAACTTTTATTACCGCACTTGACTTGATATCTCTTGAGAATCCATTAAGCTCAATGTTTCCTTGAGATGACGATATAATAAAGAAATTATATATATAAAAAAAAGGGCATTACAAGGAAAGGATTTAAATCGAGCAGATATATATAATGACATACAGGGGTTGGCTGTGGTGCGAAATAAGGAAATCAAGAAACAGCACTATACTAAGAGATTCTAAACTAAATGAAGTAATCAGAGATACTGTAAGCAAAATGGAAATATCAAAATAGAGTAAATAGACCTTATTCTAATCAATGCTTTGACTCTCAACACAAGAAAACCTTCCTGTAAATTCTTTTAGAAACAGATCGGTGATGTTATCAAATGCTCAGATGCAGGATTTTCACAATGGACAAGAGTTTTATAGTGGCCAAAGGTGTCTTGACCGACCATAAACTCAGAGACCAAGCCGACTTCCCCAAACAAATTTGTCATGGAAGGAATCTCATGGTGGGTATGGAGGATGCCGGAATAAATGGCCATCGTAGATCATGAATGATGGGGATAAACGCTCATCACATTAAAGAAATTCATATTATGAGATCGGCAAACCAAATAATCATAATCAGAAGAAGGATGAAGGATATGGATTCGACTAAATCTTCCTGTGGGATGAATTTGATCTGACATTGGATCAGATCAGTCATTGTCACAGGAGCCATTTCAAAGAGAGAGAAAAAAAAAAGAAAAAGATGTTGGAACTATTGTTCCATTTGTTTTCGCACAGGGGTGGATTTGGTGTTGCACAGGCAACCCAATGTCACCGAAGGTGCGTTACTAGGGGCCTTGATCGAAAGAAAGAGTAAGAGAGATGAAAGGAAGGATACTTACCCTATTTTCCAGAGTTTTGAAAGAGGAAATTTCCCTTTTACGGTCGTGGAGACCTTCTGCTATGGATTGCTCTGCACCACCGGATGGCGAGGAGGCTCTCCCTTCTTCCAGCAGGATTCCAAGGGAAGAAGAAGGCTGAAGATCGGATCGTGGAAGAGAAGACGATGAATAGGTCTTTGCTCGATGCCGATGGTTGATTTGATAGGATGAGATCTCGCGGATAGAAACTTGATGCCCGAATCGTTCTTTTTTCCCCCCTTTTCTTTTGCTGCTGCCCCGTTCATATAGAGTCTCAGGAAGAATCGAGAAAAGGGGTGGCCGTTGAGAGGAGATCGCACATGGGAGGTGGAAGCTTCGTGAAGGAGAGGGGCGTGCGAGTTCGTTGGAGATGGACGAAGGCCGAGGAAGTGAGATGATCGGAGGGTTCATGGAGGGGAAACGCACATGGGGATGGTCAGCCATGGAGGGAAGATTCTTCTGGAAGGAGAGCGGCCAAGGGAGGAAGGCGAGTTAGGGTTTTCAAAACCCTAACTCGACCCTTAAACCTCGAAAATTAGTTTTTCCAAAAAGGGGCCTCCTTTTCAGGTTTTTCTAAAAAGATGGTTAAAGGTGAGTTTTTCGGCAAAAAATCTTAAAAAAACACATAGTTTTTCCTAATTTCTTTGGTTTTTTGCATGATTTTTCCAATTTTTTGTATTTTTGGAACAGAATCTAAGTTTTTTACACGAAAACAAAGATTAAACACTAATTTTTTGTATTTTTCTGAGAAATATTTACAAGAGTATTTTTTTGAGAATTTCAGACCATTTTGGGGGAAATTTCTTCAGAAGAATGGGTTTGGACCCAAGTTTTGAGAAAATATTCAAGTTTTAAACTTCGATTTGAGGACTATAACACGATGGAACCAAACGGATACCGGACGAAGTGTCTAAGCTTTTCAAAAAGTTATTTTTGATAATTTTGAGAATTTGATTTAAAATTGGATAATGAAGTTCAGATTTGGATTTTGATGTAGATCCAGATCCGAAATTGAGTCAGATATGTAAAATGAATTTAATTTCAACAAAATTTGAGAAACAAAATGGAATTTAGATTTAAAACTGACTCAATTATCCAAAAAATGGGGGGAAAAGGGCAAAAAAGGGGATATTTACAACATTTTGAAAAATTTGGGGTGTTCACAGATGCCCCTCTTTGCTACTAAGCCGGTTGAAAGCCGAGCTTAGTGGCAAAGAAATACTCCAAATTTTGAAAAATGCCTCAGTCAGCCGATCTGAACTGGGTGTGGAAGAATTTATTTTGAAAGCACGGTTGTTCAGGCTTAAAACCTTATCCTAAATGGTCCTGGGGGGATGAAATCCTCGACAATGATACGACTGAATGATAGAAATGAGGAAATCATGATGGGATTTTGAGTGAAAATCCCAAAGATGGTGAAAGATAAGAATTTTGATCAAGTTTCATGGGTGAGACAAGATCAGCCCTTTGGAATGACTCAGGTTTTAGCCCTTAACCTGGATGGGACGAAGATAGATCAAGATAATTTGGATGGGGAAAGGAAACATAAACGGACCTCGATGGGACATTTTGAGAGAAATGTCTCATGAGATGAAACTCAAGGACGATCCTTTTCTGGATGGATGTACAAAGAGCACGGATTCCTTTGTGGGGAAAACCATGATGGGACGGGAAGGATTACCTCGTCTAAACGAGGCCCAGGTTTAACCCAAACCTGAAAGGAAGGTACCTCGCGGAGCGAGGTTCAGGCTTCACCCTTATCCTGAAAGGGATGACCATATGGAATCCTCAAACGAAGCAACCGTGACGAGACAGGAAGGAATATATCATCAGAAGAAGATTTAAGATTTAATCCTTGACCTGAGTGGGGATGGTATGGAATTTTCGGATAAAGAAACTGTGATGGGACTAGAAAGGATATCTATTCGGAAATGGGACTCAGGTTTAACCCTAACCTGAACGGAAGGTATCTCGTGGAACGGGGTTCAGGTTAACCCTTAACCTGAAAGGGACGACCATACAGAATCTTTGAATGAAGAAACCATGATGGGACCTTCAGAATTTGGATGAACAAATCCGAAAGGGGGTTGCGAGAGGGGAAAAATAAAAGATTCCCTAAAGCTTGAAAAGGGGATGATTTGGGGCGTCTCATTGCTGAGACTAAATCAGTTTTCTAAAAACAGACGACCTCTCGCAGAAGGTTTGGGTGATACCTCGAGGAGCGAGGTAACAGGTTTAATCCTTAGCCTGAACGGATACAGAATCCTCGAGGAGCGAGGAAAACTGTGATGGGTCCTCTAAACTTTGCACAACAAGTCCAAGAGGGGTTTTTGCAAAAGGATAAAAATGGGGGTCCCTAAAGCTTGAAAAGGGGTTGTTCTTGGGCGCCTCATTGCTGAGACTGAAAAAAGCTTTTGACAATAACAGATCTTTTGCAAAAAGTTCAGGTTTAACCCTTATCCTGAGCAGGAACTGTCTATGGTAGGACAGTGGGGAACACAGGAAAGTGTGAAAATCTGAGAGCACTCAGATCAGACGGAAGGAAAGGACTTTTTAGTCCTAAGGAGGGATGACGTCAGGATACGTCAAAACGAATCGTCAAGTTCATACTTCATGTTGGGATAATGAGAAAATATTGCCAATAAGATGCCAAAATTGTAGTTGATTCAGAATGATTGAATTGTGCTCATGTGTGAAAATATCACCTCTTTCTACTTAGAGTATTAATTCCAACAGGGCTAACTCTGTAGAATTTAAGAATCAAATTCAAATTTGTTGCTGTTGAGTTTCTTCAAGGAAGATATCAATTTCCTTGATATGAAAGAGAGGAAATATTCTTAGCTTCATAAAAGCATCTGAATGAAAAGATATTGATAAAGAATTTCACATAGGTAAAGATGATTCTTGACAGTTTCGGGCAGTTTGATATCCAGGGCATTTCCCATGATGATCTGTTTGCACTTTTTTGAAACCATGGAGCTTTCTTGGGTTCTTTCACATCATCCTTCATTTTGGAGATGTCGTGACTTTTCTTTCTTTTTCGAGGAAGGGTACGTCACAAACTCCTTCATCTTGGAGATGCTCTGATCCTTCTTTTTCTTTCTCGGGAATTATGACATTGGTTCTTGGGTTGAAATCTCTAAATGATAGCAGAAATCAAATATCTTTTAGGGTTTGTCGGTAGGTTCATCGCATCCGCCTTCATCTCGACGGTGATCCGAACTTTCCTTGGAAGGATCCGTCATCTTGGAGATGTTTCAAATCTTCTTTGGCCCCGGGGGTCTACTCGCTTAACTCGCCTTCATCTTGACGACAATTGAGAGATCCCTTTTGTGGATATTTAATTGCAGCTTAGCTTGGATGACTGAGGAGATATGGATTGGGTAGGTTCTTTTTATTGCCTAGGATACTTCCACTGTCTTACTGCCAGAAGAATGATCTTTCGGGATGTGTCATAGCTATGATCAATATCAACTCATTTATGGCTTCTCAACATCATTGAATTTTTCCTTTGCTGGTCATATCGAAGATTTTTCTTCATCCTTTGGGTTGACCAACAGAAAAAGCTTGAATTTTGTTCTCATTTCGCCAAAGTCTTGCTCTTTTGAAGATGATACTAAAGGTAGCTTGAGATAATTCTTTTATGTGATAAAAATTTTGAGATAAAAAATGACTTTTTGATAGCAAATTGGCAAAAGTATTCTATAAATCCCTGATGAAAGAAATCGCTTGATATCGAGTCGACACGTCCGTGACAAAATTCTCCTCTCTTTTTCCCGAAAAAGAGAGACTCAGGCTTAAGCCCTTACCTGAATGGGAAGTTGGAAATACTTCTCTCTTCCCTGAAAGAGGAGGTGTTTGCAAAATGGAACTTTCAAAGAGAAATTAAGCTTTCGTCAAAACTCCCTATCTCTAGGCTTCTCTTATGGGAAGGCGGCCGAAAACAAAGTTGCGAAAGTATCACAGAGGAACGAGTCCATCACACTCTCCCTAGAAGAGGGTCCTCTGTGAAGGGGTTGGCCAAAGATGAGAAAAATAGGGGTCACAAAAGAAACGAGCTTCCGTCGAAGCTCTCCCTAGAAAAAGGGTTCTCTTGTGTAAAGTTGGTTGTTGTTTTGCAAACTGTTCGTGAAGAAAATGAGTCCCTTCAAAACTCTCCCTGGAAGAGACTTTTTTGCGAACGGAAGATGGTTGCATGCGAAAGGAACGAGCTCCCTCGAACTCTCCCTCAAGAGGGTCCTCCGCAAGAAAAGATTGAATTTTTTGACAGAATGATAACCCGAAGGTTGAAATTGAGAATTTATAGCTTGAAATGATGATGTTTGGTTAGCACAAAGGCTGAACCTGGATGGCTAACTGATTAGTCAGCCAAACACTAGCACGAGCGCCAGATGTACCAGCAGGAGTACTGGATTTCGAAAAATGCCCCAGCACGAGCGCTGGGTTTTAAAAAAAAATGCACACCAGTACGAGCACTGGGTTTTTCAAAAGGAGGATTTGAAAAATGAGACCGACATTCGAAGATACTTGAGGATTAAGCGAGAATGATTGCCGGTGTTTCAGGATTATCCCTTATCCTGAAGGGGAAGTTGAAGGGGAACTCCGCTCCACAAGTGAGCATTAAATTGGCAAGGAGATTCAAGTCAGAATTTTGAGAAAATGAGGATGTACAAAAGCAAAAATCCAAGTTGGTACTCAGTTTTTCAAATATAAGAGATGGGTGAGAACTGAGCTTGAAAAACTCGAATTCTCCACACGACAATTCATCCAATACGAGCATTGGATTCAAAAGGAAGTTCAAGTTGGAACTTAAGACTTCAAAAATAAGAATATACAAAAGGGAAAATCCGAGTCGGAACCCGGTTTTTAAATGAGTGAGAATTTTGAGTTTGGAAAAAGCTTGAATTCTCAAAACAATGATTTGTCCAACACGAGCATTGGATTCAAAAGGAAGTTCAAGTCAGAACTTGAGACTTCAAAAATAAGAATATACAAAAGGGAAAATCGGAGTCGGAACCCGGTTTTTAAATGAGTGAAAATTTTGAGTTTGGAAAAAGCTCGAATTCTCAAAACAATGATTTGTCCAACACGAGCATTGGATTCAAAAGGAAGTTCAAGTCTGAACTTGAGACTTCAAAAATAAGAATATACAAAAGGGAAAATCCGAGTCGGAACCCGGTTTTTAAATGAGTGAGAATTTTGAGTTTGGAAAAAGCTCGAATTCTCAAAACAATGATTTGTCCAACACGAGCATTGGATTCAAAAGGAAGTTCAAGTCGGAACTTGAGACTTCAAAAAAAATAAGAATATACAAAAAAGGAAAATCCGAGTCGGAACTCAGATGGGAAGGAAACAATTCCAACCCGGGAGCCGGAACATGGAGGATTGACAAAGCATGAATAGATTTTGACGATGAAGATGAGAGGTTTATTCGAGATCCTTGACCCAAGGTGGCCTAAGATTCGAATGGTTTCAGGATCTTCCCCTATCTTAAAAGAGTACAGAATAGAATTTGATGAGAATTGAAGAATTTTATGGGGGAATAATTCAGATTTATCCCTTAATTTGAAGAAGAATAAAATTTATAAACATGGAGAAGAATTTAAATAGCTTTATTGAAAATTTATTATTTTTTTTTTAAAAAAAGAATTCTCACGGGTAGCAGTGATGCTCCTATGAGGGGTATCAGGATTATCCCTTATCCTGAATGGGAACACCTCGGACGAGGGTCAGGTTTTTCCCTTAACCTGAGGGGAAAAAATAAAAGAATACCTCATGGGAAAGAGGCATCAGGTTTATCCCTTAACCTGAAGGGTTTTTTTAAAGATAAAGGAATAAAATTTGATAAAACTTAATGAAACTTTGACAAATTGATAAAGTTGACAATAAACTGATAAAATTTGATTAGATAAACAGAATGAAATGAACGCAATTTAATAAAGATAACCAATGTTAGCAAAGAGTTGGTAAGATTTTTAGGAAAAGGATTTGTCTGATCCTGCCTGCATTATGATGGAGGAAGATAAGTATAGATCAAAAAAATAAAAATGCCCCAGTATCAGGGGGAAGAATGTGAGAATTTAACAGAAGAATATTGCTTTATTTGAAAAGACTTTTAAGGAGTACAAAAGGCTATGATGAACAACTCAAGTGTAAAATCTTTTCAAATGTAAAGCATTAATAGGATCGGCCAGTTCCATTCCATCTGCGTTAATCAGACGATAGAAATTGTGAGGCAGCGCTTCCTTAACTACATAAGGGTCTTCCCAATTGGGTGACCACTTGCCCTTCGACCGATGCTTGAGATGAGCTGTCGATCTGAGCAAAAGATCATTGACTCGAAATCTTCTCTCAATGACTGATTTGGCGTAATGCCGAGCTATCTTTTGACGATAGGCCTGAGCGTGCTCTGCTGCCTTAAGCCTTTTTTCATCTAATAGATCAAGCTGTACCAACCTCTGCTGCTGATACTGATCGAGCGGAAGCTTGATGAGTGATGCAAACTTGAGTGCAGGCTTCTGAACGTGGAGAGGTAACACTACCTCAGTCCCATAAACGAGTTCTGAAGGAGTAGTATTGGTTGGAGTCCGAATGGTAGTTCGGTACGCCCACAGTGCATCGTGCATCTTCTCGTGCCAATCGCGACCTGTTTGCACTATTCTTTCCAGAATGCGGATCAAAATCTTGTTGGTGGCCTCAGCCTGGCCATTCCCTTGAGGATAGTAGGGAGCTGAGAAGTGGTGATGAATCCTGAACTTCGAGCAGAAAGTCTTCATCTTCTCATTCTTGAAATGGCTGCCATTGTCTGACACAATATCATGTGGGACGCCGAAGCGGCAAAGAAGATTTTTATGGATAAACGAAACCACATGTCAGCCTTCTACTGTTCGCAGAGTGACAACTTCGACCCATTTGGTGAAGTATTCTGTAGCTGCGAGGAAGTATCGGTGGCCATTAGAAGCTGAAGGAGTGATCGGACCAACTACGTCGAAGGCCCACATCGAAAAGGGCCAAGGAGAGGCTACGGATTGCAAGTATGTTGTTGGCGCATGAATGGAAGGTGCGTGCATTTGACACTTGACGCATTTCCTTACAAATTGATGGCAATCCTGCTGCATGGTTTTTCAGTAGTATCCTGCCCGAATAATCTGCTTGACGAGTGTTTGGTAGCCGACGTGACCTCCACAAATTCCCTCGTGTGCCTCTTGGATAACTTCCATGGCTTCGTCTTTATCTAAGCATCTAGCGTACTTAGAACTGAACCCACGGCGATAAAGAGTATCGGCCAGGAGGAAATAACGGGTTGACATGCGCTGAATCACGTGTTGCTCCTTTCTTGGCATTTCTACTGGGAATTCACCAGTTTCGATAAAGCTTTTGATATCTTGGTACCAAGGCTTTTCTTTCTGGGTGGCTTGGTTCACTTGTTCAGTTGGAATGTAGGCAGGTTGATCAAGTTTGCCGATCTCGAAGGAACAACAGGACTTACTATATTTAAATGACAAAATAGAACCCAGACAGGCCAGGCCATCGGCTATATGATTATATTCCCTCTTGACATGATTGAGCTGAAATTCTTCAAAGTTGCCTATGAGAAACAAGGCAATCTTTTGATAAGGGATTAATTTTGAATCCTTGACTTGCCATTCAGCATTAACTTGACTGACAACAAGTAATGAGTCGCCAAAGCTTTGCAAAATTTTGAGGCCTTGTATTAGAGCTTCATACTCGGCCATGTTGTGAGTGCATTGAAAATTGAGCTTGAGGGAATAAGGGAGCATCTCCTTTTCAGGAGTGATCAACAAGATCCCAATCCCTATACCAGACATATTTCGGGCTCCATCAAAGAATAGAGTCCAAATTGGGGATTCTTGAATACTGCAAATACGATCGTCAGGGAAATCATCTTCCGCTTTGATCTCTTCTGTTAACGGGAAATCTGCCAACTGATCTGCGATGGACTGGCCCTTGACTGACTTCTAAGAAACATATTCCAGGTCATACTGCATTAGGAGGACTTGCCATTTTGCAATCCGTCCAGTAAGGAAAGGCTGCTCAAGGATGTATTTGAGAGGGTTGAGTCTTGACAAAATCTTGATCTCTGAGGCTATCGGATAATGTCTCAGCTTCTGACACATCCATACTAAGGCTAGACATGTCTTTTCCATCTGAGAATATCTCTTCTCATAATCGATGAAAGTCTTGCTGATATAGTAGATGGCATGCTCTATCCGGCTGCCTTCCTCATACTGCGCAAGAAATCCGCCACAAGCATTGTGGTTGACGGAAATATATAAAAGGAGTGGTTTTCCGAGTTCTTGTGGCTTCAGAACAGGTGGATTGAGAAGATACTGCTTGATGCGTTCAAATGAGAGCTGGCATTCTGGTCCCATTCAAATTTCACTTCTTTTCTCAGCAAGTGATTGAAGGGTTCGCATCTCATGGCCAAATTAGAGATAAAACGTCGAATTGATTGAATACGACCTTGAAGGCTTCGCAGCTCTTTAAGATTGGTGGGACGCGGCATATCAATGATCGCCTTTGCCTTGGCAGGATCCACCTCTATGCCTTTCCTGCTGATCATGTAGCCAAGCAGCTTGCCTGACTCTACTCCGAAGACGCATTTCTGTGGGTTGAGCCTCAACTTGTAGAGAATAAGTCTTTCAAAGACTTGGCCGAGAGCATCAAGATGATCTTCTCCTTCTTTTGATTTGACCAGGATGTCATCCACATAGGCATCCATGTTCTTGTGCATCTGGTCATGAAAGATCACTGCCATAGCCCTCTGATAGGTTGCTCCGGCATTCTTGAGTCCAAACGGCATGACTGTATAGCAAAAGGTACCCCAAGGCGTGGTGAAGGAAGTTTTGGATTGGTCATGAGCAGCCAATTTGATTTGATTGTAGCCTGAGTATCTATCCATGAAGGAGAACATGGCATGGCCTGCCGTGCTATCGATCAGAAGATCAATGTTGGGGAATGGATAATCATCCTTTGGGGTGACTTTGTTTAGATCTCTGAAGTCAATACAAATCCGAACTTTGCCATTCTTTTTGGGAACTGCCACGATGTTTGCCAACCAATCTGGGTATTCAATGGTCCGAATGAATCCTGCCTTTAACAATTCTTCAAGTCCTTCTTTGACTTGCGGTGCCACCCGAGGATCCATTTTTCTTAGTTTTTGCTTGATCGGTTTGCAATCTAGCTTCAACGCAAGGCGATGCTCGACTAACTTGGAGTCTAAGCCTGGCATATCCTCATAAGTCCAAGCGAAGACTTCCTGATGCTGTTTGAGGAAGTAGATGAGCCTTTCCTTCTCATCTAAACTTAAGCTCGAACCAAGTTTGAGGATCTTTGGATCATCTTCCGAACCAATATTGACATCCTCCGTTGGATCTTGAACCAACGGCGATGGTTAATCCTGCTTCTGAATGCTGGCAAATTCTAAATCGTTGAATCGAACTCTGTTAATTCTTCGATCTGCCCTGTCACTTTGCTGACCTCTGCCCTTGCCTTCGCCTTGCAGGTTCTGGCCGGTTTATTTTGAAAAAAGTTGGTATTGATAGCGAGCTTTTTGAATGATTTAGGAGCCATGATCCCGGCAATCCTGAAAGCGAAAAGAAGGCCTCTGAGAAAAAGGTAAAAATTTTCGAAAAATAGCCTTTTGTACAGAAACGAAGAATGACAACATAGACGAGGATATAAGCAGAGAATTTGTGTATACCAAGATGAACAGAGAAAACAAACTTTTCATTAATTAAGTAAACTTTGATATTTACAAGTGATTGTTTGAAGGAAAGAAAGAAACCGGGGCGGATCTTGCCCTTACAAGATGACAAAAAGAAAGGAAAAAGCAGAAAACACTGGCATTGTCTTCTTTACTGAGCTCCCTTGACGAAGGTGGTCTTCCTGCCGGATGACTGACCTGTGAAACCCAAGCCTGTACCGGTGACATGCTGATCGGGGACGATCGGCTCTAGAATACCGTCTTCATTTCTGCCCAAACCCCTGAAGGGTTGGTAACCGTGCTTCATTAGAAGATCAAATCCTTTCCTTGTTTTTGAGAACTTAGGAAAAAGCGGGTGATCTTTGAATGAAGTGCAATCGAGGCATCCTCCTAGCTTGAAGAAGCGAGGTCCTTGCCACTGAACTACTGCGGTGACATTTTCTGTTGGCTGGACTTCTTTCAAATTTAGCATATCCAGACTTTCACTCAGATCAATTTCTTCGGCTTCCCGGATGCTCGGAATGTCGGCAGTGAAAGTAGGACGAGGAATCATCGGCTGCGGGAGTCGTTCTTCCGGATCCTCTCCTAGGATCGTGGTGATCATGCCTCCCTTCGACCATTTGATGCACTGGTGAAGGGTTGATGGGACCGCATTGGCGTTGTGGATCCAAGTGCGCCCAAGTAGTAGATTGTACGTAGGTGGCACATTCACTACATGAAACAGGACCGTATGCACCGAATAGTTGATAAAAATTTCGAGAAATATCTTCCCCTTGGCTGTCTGCCCGTGGTTGTTGAAACCATAGATCATGATCGGATCCGGGGTATATTCATCTTCTTTTAATCCCAAAGCCTTGGCTGTCATCTTTGGACAGATATTTAGGCTGCTGCCCCCGTCGACTAGCATGTGAGGGACTGTCATGCCCTTGGTTTGCACTACTATGTAAAGTGCGTTGTTATGAAAAGAGTGAGGTTTCGGCAAATCCTCATCAGAAAAGGTGATTGGTGCGTTCGTCATGGCCTGATTGACGATTTGAGCCATGTCTTGCGGAGTCGTGCTAGGCTTGACTTTGATCTTTCTGAGCAGATCTTCTAGCACTTGCTGGTGCTCTGGGGAAGTATGGGTCAGGTCCAGGATAGAAATGTTGGACAAAGTAGTGATTGGTTTCTGAATTGTCCCTGAAGCTTCTTCTTTCTTTGAAGCTACCTTGATAAAGCGCTTCGGTATTCTGGGGACCATCTTGTCAATTTCTGTCATTGCCTTTGTTGGCTCCTGGCCTGGTTTCTTACTGCTGGAGAATGCAGTAATTCCCACCCTCTTGGCGGAAGACTGCGCTTGATGGAGGACGAGGACCTGATGCTGATCCTGGACGTCTTGGCTGGAACATGGCTGGATACTGCCTTGGAGAGAGAATGCTTGCTCTGTGATGACCGAAGCTGAATGTTTAGGAAATGGCTTGGACAAGATTTCTGGCTGCTGCTCATCCTCGCCCTCAATCAGCATGTTTTTGTCAATACAATCTTAAATAATGTTTTTTAGGACAAAACAGTGTTCGGTGTTGTGTCCGACAGTTCGATGGAATTTGCAGAATTTATCAGTCCATTTACCCATAACAACGGGAGGATCTGCCACCTTGGGAAGTTTGATCATTTCTTTCGACATCATATATTCTAAGATGTCTTCGCGGGACTGCTCTAAGGCTGGAAATTCCCGATCATAACTCCAACCTTCGTGCTTCGGCTTTTCTGGCTGCTTTGCTTCTGGCTGAGGCGCTGGTTGGACGGGCTGTGGCTTAACAAATTTCCCTTTCTGGGCCGCAGAGTTTGTCCTTTCGACCTTGGAGTGCCCTGTATTTTTGTTGCGATTTTTCTTGCTCTTCTTTCTGCCAGAACTACTGCTGTTGTCTAAAAAATCCGTGGAATAAACAACATGAGCCTTTTTCTTCTGCTCAGGGTTTCCTTAGACGAAAGGGTAACCCTCATATAGGCCATTATCCAAGCCGGTCTCGAGCCACTCGGCTCTCTCAATCAGTTTGATGAATGATTTGGCGGGCGTAGTAGAAATGAGGTTCCTCAGAGGCTGGGCAAAATTATTCAGAATAATCTGCAGGGCGTGCTCTTCTGGGATGGGAACTTTCATTCTGTTACAGGTGCTTCTCCACCTGTGGATAAATTCGCTAGCTTTCTCATTCTCCATCTGTTTTAAATTGTACAGATGATTGAGGGTTGGTGAGGCTTCGACGTTAAACATGAAGCGCTCAATGAACAAGTTCACAACCTTATCGAACTCTCGTAGTTCGATAGGATTAATGTGGTCTGCATACCACCTGGCTGCTACCCCTTCTAAGCTGCGAGGAAAGCAGATGAATAATGCCCGATTGTCTTTCCTGAAACGGCCGCATTCGGCATAAAAGGTGGCCAAATGAGCCTTAGGGTTGCTAGTTCCGTCAAATTTAAGGAACTTGCGAGGGAGATTTTCCAGATTGTCATCTTTGTCTAGACCGTGATAAAAATCTTCGCCAGAGTAGGTCTGCTTGCCCTTGCTTTTAGCCTGGATATCTTTGATAGCCCGATTCATCTCTTTCATCTGTTCTTGCATCGGATCATTAACCGGAATGGGCTTGTTTATCGATTCGGGCTCTGCAGCGGTCTTTACAAACTGCGGCGGAGGATTCTGATGATAAACAAACTGCTCTTCCTCTTCTGATTCCTCTTCTACTGACTCTGTTTCTTCAGAAGTGGTGTCGGGCTGTACTTTCTTTCTAACAATCCTGACTGGTTTCTTTACAGCCTTCTTCTTTGGCTTGCTTTTTAGAGCAACTTCTTTCTGACTGGCCTCCGCCTGTTCTGACATCATTTTGGTCATCATTCTTTTAAACAGATTATACATGGCAGGATCTATATCATCTGCTTGATTCTGATTCTGTCCCCTGATCGATTTGGGAGAATCCATCCCTTCGGCCTCACTATCGCTGTGTCGAGGAACTGTTTCTTTTCCTGCCCTTGTTACAACCATTTTGCCAATGCCAGTGATTTCCTGTGAAGGTGAAAGGAATGGTTAGGTGTAAACACACCAAATTTTTACCTTCATCCAGTGTTTGTCCATTTCATAAGTCATTACAGATCATTGCATGTCATTGCATGTATTCTGCATAGCATTGCATGTCATTGCATAGCATTGCATGTCATTGCATCTCATTTTTGAGATCCAGCACTCCTATTTCAAAACAATCAATCCAGATTTGAATTTTAAAGCTTTATTTCAAAATCAATTTCAAAACCTGGGTTTTTATTCAATACTCTGTCATTTTCCAACCCCAGGACTTTATATTTCGAAATATTTTCTCAAGCAAACAATCTGGATTCATTTCAAATTCAAATTTTAATCGATTTCAAGTCACAGATGAGACCCATTAAGGTGGTGTCGCTTCTGAATTCCTCTATTCATCAAATTTCTCAAAATTTTGAAAGTCTCAGTCTGATCAGGACTCTGTCTCAGAGTCCTGATCCGGTCAGGAGTCTGTTTTGAGGTCAGTTTTACTTCCATTTTTAATCTTTTCCGTTTGCTTTCGAAATCTAGGTTATTTCACAGAGTCCAGTTAGTTCAAGACTCTATTTTAGAGTTCGGTCAAGTTAGGAGTCTAACCCTGACTGTGTTTTCTGACTTATTTCATCATTTCTTGATAAAATCTTTTGAAAATTCTTTCATTTGGCTTTTAAAATCTAAAATCTCATAGTCCTAAGAGTTCAGGACTCTAACCCGGAGTTCCAGTTCGCTTGAGACCCTATTTTAAAAGATCTTGAATTTCAAATACTGATTTTAACCCCTTTTCAAAGCCATTTTCAGTGTTTATTTCAAAAATGTTCAAATTTCGATGTGGGCCCACTCAGTTGGCACCATATCCAGAGGAATTCTAACTCAGTTAGGACCTTATGACATTTCAAAAATCCTAATTTTAAGTTTACTTTTGAAAATCTTTTGAAAACTCCTTCAATTTCAAGTTTTAAAATCGCTTTTTGAAAAAAACTCAAGTAGGGCCCACTCGGGGTGGCGCCATATTCGAGTAAGTCAGGGCTAGACTAGGGTTAGTTGATGTCTTGGTTAGTGTTAGAGGTTTAGAAGAGTCAAAACCATTTTGAAAAACTCATTTTTGAAAGTTAGTTTTTAAAACTAGTGTTTTTAAAGGTTTTTAAAAGTGTTTTAAAAACCCAATGTGAGAGAATGCCAAGTGGCACCACATTTGGGGAATTTTTAGGATTAGCTAGGGGTTAATTAGGCATTATTTAGGATAATTTAGACTAGGGGTAGTTAGGTAACTCCACCCCAAAATCGCCCCCCTTTTAGAGTCCAAAATTTTCAAAATTGTCAATTTTTAAACCTAATTTTTTTATTATAAATAGAGGCATAAGGGGGTTCGATTTTCCCATCTCTCTCCTATTGAGTTCTTGGAGCTTCTCTCTCTTCTCCAGCCCTTCCTCCATTGCAGCAGCCTCAAGGTAATTTTTTTCTTTAATTTTTAGTTTTTATTTAATGTTTTTCATTGTTTTAAGCATGATTTAGCCATTGGCACCATCATCTTCATGGATTAAACCATGGATTTGACCTCAAGAACCATCAAGAATCAGCAAGAACGATCCAAGAAAGTGATCTAACCCTGTTTTGGATGATTTACAGAGATTTTAATCCATTAGAATTGATTTTAATATGATTCTTTGCATTATTAACCAATAAAATATATGATTTACCCTTTTTAATGGGTTAAATCTATGTTTTAAAGGTGATATCAAATTCCAGCCATTGATTCCCTGTTTTTATTTTATTTTCATGGTTTATTTATGTTTGTTTTACGTTCTATAGCATATAAATAATTTTTATTTACTGTTTTATGGTTTATTTTATTTATTTACATTAGTTAATGCATGGTTTTTCAAGTTTCTTAAATTTCTGTGTGTTCTAGGTTTAGAACAGTAAAGATGATGTTATTTCGGATTGAAGCACTCATTGTTTATTTCTGATTTTTTTATATGTGGTGCATGCATGAGTTATTGAGTTACTGTAGAAAAATCAGAGGTTTTGGATCTCGGGAACTCTGCAAAAAAATCAGACATCAAATCGGGTTTTTAAAGCTTTAAAATCGTGGTTAAAATCAAGAAGGTAACTTGCTGTGATGATATTTCTCTCATCTTATATCCGATTTTAGATCTTTAAAGTGCTATGGATTCACATTGAATAGATCTGTCGTCTGTGAATTTTTCGAATTTTTTGACCACTGTTAATATTTTTCCCTTTTCAGAGAATCTGTTGTTCAATTTAAAGCTCGTTAGGGTTTACCAAAACCCTAATCAGACTTGTGTTAGTCATAAATCCCAAACCACAGATCCGATTTTAGATCTGTAAAAAGTGAGTATTGTTATTTTTCTGTCTACTATTCACCACTAAAATTTCAGAGATTTTTGTTTAGAATTTATATTTATGTCTGTATTTTCAATCTGGAATAGCTGTTTTAATCCCTGTTAAGAGTGATATATTTTAGCTCAGATTGCCGGAAGGGTTTCTCCCTAACCGGAGATGATTTATCCAATCTGTAAATTGAGAAATCTTTGTTTTTCTTTCTAGTTAATCTTGATAAAATTTCATAAATTTCCATGGAGATTTGACCCATGGTTAAGGTCTTGGACTGAGACTGGTTGATGAATTAGGTCAAAAATAGCATATTTTAGGATTTAATGCAATCTTCAGATTAATTTAATGTCAAAAAATTATTTTTATAATTCCAATTCGACATTAGGGTTATAACAAGTGCAGGTACCAATTTTTATGGATTTTGGAATCCATTTGATGGCTGAATTAGGCAAATTGCAAAACCGGGTTCCTGAAAGATCCAAAAACACTGCTAAAATCACAGTTTTTGTGATATTATTGGATTTTCGTGCATAAGCATATATTTTTAGGGTTTAATCATGTTCATAATCATGTTAGGATGCTTTAGGTTTAATTTTGTGCTTATTTGATTTCATTTAGTGCATAAAACCTAAGTTTTTACCAAAATCTCTTTCTAGAAACCTTGATTTCAAGGCCATAGTCTTGCTATCGGGGGTAATTTGGTCATTTGACCTAAATTTCGAAATCCCTAACCCTAATTTTTACATATTTAAGCATGTCATATCATATTTAGCTTAGTTTATTCCATTCAAATTTCAAAACTTGCATTTTATCAAAATATCTTTCTGAAAACCCTAATTTCAAGGCCATTGTCTTGTTATTAGGGGTATTTTGGTCATTTTGACCCAAATTTCGAAATTTCATATTTTACCTTTATTATTTCTTCATATTTTATCATTTTGATTTAAGGGAATCATGGCAAAAAGGCTTATATCTAGCAAAATCCAATAATTTCCTGATATTGTTGGATAAATCTAGAAAAGCCAACATATATTCATTAACAAAGTTTTCTAGTTTTGCAGGTACATTGAAGACTTTATTTTTCATGTATTTAAATTTCAATAGTGATGTAACTTGTAATTAAACTTTGGAATAAGAATTTACATTTCCTGCTTAGCTTAGGTTGCATTGCATATAGTTTATTTTTATAATTTTAATGTGTGATGGATGATGATTCATGCATATTTTTACAAATTCACCATGGTCTACACGAATGGCACATACACTAGCTTATATGAAGTTTATAAACTTGGTGGAATTTGTATTTATGGTCATAGTCAGAATACGAATGATACTTAGATTTATGATCTTCACATTAGCCACATTCAGCCTACACTCTTAGGCTAACTTCAAAAATGCACTGCATTTCTCAAAATACAAAAAGTATTTCTCAATTCCTCAAAATCATATTCATTCATTTCAAGTATTTCCCAAGTTCCAAATTCAAATTTTCTAAGTTAGAATTTCAATTTCCAAGTTTGAATTCAGAAAGACCAAGTCTCTCAGAATCAATTTTCACCAAATGTCAAGGATTCCTCAAAATCGATTTTATTTCTCTCATAAGTATATTTCAAATCCCAATTCACGATTTTCCATGTGATACATTTTCTAAATATTTCAATCATTCAAAGCAAACATCATGTTTTCAAACGTGCATTTTCTGAAAATTCATAGCACATGCCTGATTCTATGTGCATTTAGAAATTAGAATATGATTTAGACAAGTTGAATAGAGTAGAGCATAAGATTGATCCTTGGTTCAATTACCCCTGTTAAAGGTGGCAGGAACGGTTGAACCTCGTACCGACAGGTGAGTCCCATTCTACGGAATTTTCCCGCATTTTAAAAATGGAGGCGAGTTATTTTCAAAAACTTTTTCAAAGGTCAGTTTGATTCACAAAAAGTTAAAAATTTTTGCGATGATAACAGGTTTGGCGACCGTGATGGGACCTGTCTTTGCCTGATCAATCTAATGCTCTACTTAGTTCAAATTGTCAAAATCGATTTCCATGGAATGTCAGCTTTGCTTTATGATATCATGTGAACCTAGGAGCCTAGGCTTGAACCCAGCTGACATGGAATGCATATAGACTAGGTATGGTTTGGTAGGACCATATTGAGGAGGAAATTTTTATGCTCACATAGACTTAGGTCTAATACAACCCTCCTCAATCTAGGTTTGATTGAAAACAATGCTTGCTTCTTCAAATATTTCAAAAATCTATCTCTTTAGGACTTAGAGCCTTCTATTTGATTGCATGAGCTCATGTTTTTCAAAAATCACCCCACCTATATTGTCCCGGTCTTCACGTTGCTGGGCTCTCTTCCAGAACCATAGTTCAGGACAGAGCCTCACAACTGGGCCACTTATTTGGGTGAAAACCCCCCTGCCACGTACCAAGGGCCATAGTCCAACGTATATCGGCAGGTGCTCAAGGATGTTGGAAAACTTGAACCTAGAACCGGAGAAATTGATTTTATGCCACGTACATCGAGCCTTGGCTTGAGTATATAGGCATAACTGGATTGGATACAGTTGATCTGAACCTTAGAGTTAGGATTAAGGTCCTACAACCATTTCAAAATTTGTGCATCTAGAGTCAGCTTTTAGGGAATGTTGTATGTGCATACTTGTTGTAATTGAATGTGTTATAGTCATTTCTTTGTTATTTTCCATATTTTCCCAATTTTTTAAAATACTGGACGATTTTCTCAAAATTCCCCAATCTATGTCCATGTACTGTCCATGTTTTAAAACCTTGGACGATTTTTCAAATACTTCATTTTCCATTTATTTCTTCATATTTCATCAAACCCTGGACGATTTTCAAAATTTCCCTTAATTTCCTTCAAAACTCTGGGTGATTTCCCATCTTTCCTGTCTTCTGGATCTCAAATTTCCTGCTTTATTTTTATCCTGCCTGCATTTTTCTCAAAATTCCTGTATTTTTCTCAAATCTCATTCCAATTTCCATGTCTTCCAGTCCGATGGCATCCAGTCAGCTTGATTCAGTCTTCCCTGAGGGTCACATCTCCTACGAGGTGCGACAAAGTCTTCCCGAACATCGAGTCCTCAGCACCGGATCCTTCTTTCCCCGGTGGTATTATTCATGGTTCAAGAACTTCTCTCGTATGTTTCCGGACCATCTGGACGAGTGTGGATTGGAACTGGCGTCCGCAGTGGGAAAGCAGACAGTCAACGGCAACTTGATCCATGCACTAGCAGAGCGGTGGAATCCGAGCACTTCTACCTTCTGGTTCCCGTGGGGCGAGATGACAGTGCTGATGGATGAATTTTCAGAGATCATGGGATTGCCCGAGCCAGCCGGTCAGCCTAGAGATCCATTGGAGAAACAGTTTTTGATTAATGTTAAGGGTCTGGACCCTAAGGATGCCTTAGCCCGCATGACAGGACGCAAGTCTTGGCCTCTGATTGAAGAAGATGGAAATGAATATGTGGATCTGCTCGAAATCTACAGACAGTATGGGACATTCGTAGAAGTCAGCTCGTTGTCCAGGACAGCTCGAGAAAGAATTCAGCATGCGATGGTTCTATGCACGGTGGGATTAGCTTTCTTTCCCGATGGACGGAATTACATGGATATTAGAATAGTTCAGCTTCTAAGGAGATGGGGAAGTCGACAGACCAACCGCCTCTCAATAGCCATGGCCGCACTCGCCTTTCTATACCGAGGGTTGACTCGTTTCGCACTCGAAGAATCGATTCTAGTCGAAGGGTGCACCTATGCCTTGCAGTCTTGGTTCCTCCGGCATGTGCCAGTCCGAGCCAGTTCATTCAGATACAATGGAGAGAAGCTTCTTCCAGTTGCACAATACCGGTTCTTGATCGACAACCTTCAGGAGGAAGAGGTCGTATGGGACTACTTTGATCGCCAGGAATCACCTCCCAGATATACTTATGCATACGGCAAGCGATTCAGGCTACTTGGCCCATTTTTCTGCGCATACTATCACCCAGAGCGGTGTGTCAGGCAGTTCTCTCAGAGGCAGAAGCGCGTAGAGATTCGTCCACTAGCCGGGGTTCTGCGAGAATTCGATCTCACATCAGATCAGTGGTCCGGAGCATACCATTCTGCCAGACATGGCTGGGATTCCTTTGTCAGTCTTACTATTTTTCCTGGTCCTCGTGTATCTTCTGATTATCTGGAGTGGTGGAAAATTGTCTGTCCCCCTCCCCTCGGTCAAGTGTATTATTGATAAAATCATGTTTTTCCTGTCAATAAAAATTCCTTTATTTTATATTGGTTTGACAACCTCGCCTAGGTAACAAGGCATATTTTCAGTTGTTTATCTTGCAAAGAATAGCAACGCAATTGTCGTAATCCCAACGATGACTCAATCCCTAGTAATGGGATATTATTTCAATTGTCTACCAAAATTCTCAACAAATATTTTCCTCCAAACCAAATTTCTTTCAGAAGCCTAACCATTAGTTCTGCCCTGCAGAGAGCATCAGTAATATCCAAAGAGAACATTTGCGATACCCGATGGTTGATACAAGATTCAGAAAGAAAGCCGCATCAGTTGAAGGCGTCGCGTACTCGGTAGCTTCAGAAGAAGAGATGGACTCACCTCGATCAATCCAGAGTCAGGGTCAGCAGGCGGATGATGGCATCGATCCCCAAATGTACGTCATGTTCAAAAAGATGATGACCAAGATACTGGCAGAACAAGCTGAGGCCAGTACTGAGCAAATTCAGACTAAGCAGAAAGATAAGGGTCAGGCCGTCAAGAATGTGAAGATCAGCAAAAAGCAGAGTCGTCACGAGGAAATATCTGATGAGTCAGAATCAGCTGACGATGCTGACAAGGAATGTGAAAATAGGTATGAATTCAGAAGGTCGACTCAGGGGCAGGGGTCGGCCTACAAATCCAAGAATCAGTCTGTTGACGACCCTACGCAGTCACAACTGAAAGATGTGATGAAGATGGTTAAGGATCTGCAGGCCCGCGACAAGGGCAAGAAAGTCTTCACCAGCAAAGACTTCTATGATGGACTGGATGGGGATGATGATCTTGATAATCTCCCCAAGAAATTTATCAAGTTTGATGGTTCGGGTGACCCAAAAGCACATCTCACCCTATTCTTCGCAGAATGTTCCAGGTTCAAGAGGAACTATCGTGCCTTATTTCTCTGCTTCCCTCGCAGTTTGGAAGGTGTCGTAGCAAAGTGGTACTCAGAGCACATTAATCCGATAGAACTGAAAGAATTCGACAAAGTGGTCAATTTATTTATCGAGCGCTTTCTATTCAACGCTGAAGCACTCCCGACTCTCAGTCATCTCTGCAGTCTGAGGCAGAAGGAAAACGAGAAGGCCAGGGATTTCATTCATAGATGGAGATCCGCTTGCAATAAGATGTGCGAGCCAATAGCAGAAAGACACGCACTATCTTTGATCCTGAGCAACTTCTCGCAACCCCTGAGGGGACTAATTTTTACATCTCCATCGAAGAGCTTCATAGAACTAACAGAACGAGCCGAATGGCTCGAGTTGAGTATGGAGAACAGGTCTTATGAAGGTTTTATGTTTACAAAGAATAACAGTCAACAAGAATCAAAGAAGAAAGGCCATTTTACCTACTCTGCCAATAACAGTAAGAATCAGAACAAAGGAAATGGAAAAAATCATAGTTATGCTTCAGGAGGGTCAAATCCCAACAAAAGTGATCAGAAAGGCAAGTCGATTATTCAATATGATAAGCAGCCACAGCAAACCCTCGAACAAAGATCAAGACCACAAGAAAAGCCGAAGCAGGAAGGATGGAGTTATAACTGCAAGTTTACTCCTCTAGACCAGTCCCTCGAGACAGTATTAGAATATATGCTCGGCAGTGATATGATTAAGCTTCCAAGGGTAGCTGACCCGCCAGTGGTTATGGGAAAAATGAAGGACAGATTCTGCAAGTTCCACCGAACTGTGGGACATGATACCGAGAACTGTTTCGTTCTCAAAAACATCATACAAGATTATATTGACAAAAATCTGTTAGTAGAAGGGGCTGAAGATGAGAAAATGGAGATTCTAAAACAGCCTTTCTTGCAGCACTCAACAGCAATGATATCTGATCATCCCTTTCGGCCACAGGATCATATCCGACCATGCCCTAGCAGTGATATCAAGGTGCAGCATCAGGTATTAGTGTTGTATAAGGCCCAGTCCAGTTCTCAAAAGATGGACCTCGTTTTAGCATTCAGTAAGCTGAAAGTTTCGCGAGAACCCGCTAGAATATCTTCAGAGGTAGCCAAAAGAATGCCATGGTTACCCAAGAACCTTGTCAAATCTACTTCAGAAAAAGGGAGAAAACCAGAAGAAAAGGTCGACACGGTGCAAAGACCAATCACTGCCCTCTCTAATATCCCTATCCTTGAGTTGGCACGTGCCTCTCCTAAGCATCAGCAAGTTCTGGACGATTTACTGCGAAAGATCAAAGTCAAGCCAGACACCACACCTGAAGACATGGCTTAGATCGTTAATCAGGCCATGACCAATGCTCCCATAACCTTCTCGGATGAGGATCTGCCAAAACCTCACGCATTTCATAACAATGCCTTGTACATTGTGGTGCGAACCCGGGGAATGACTATACCCCACGTGCTTGTAGATGGAGGCAGTAACCTCAACATTTGTCCTGAAATGACTGCCAAGGCTCTGGGTATAAAAGAAGAAGAGTATACACCGGATCTGATCACCATTTATGGGTTTGATAATCATGGACAGACAGCAAAGGGAAAGATCTTCTTGGAAATATTTATCAACTACTCTGTTCATACAGTGTTTTTCCATGTCGTTAACGTGCCACCAACGTATAATCTTCTACTGGGAAGAACATGGATTCATAATGCCAACGCCGTGCCATCCACTCTGCATCAGTGCATCAAGTGGTCTAAAGGTGGCATGATAACTACTGTTTTGGGGGAAGATCCTGAAGAGAGGCTACCTCAGCCTATGATCCCTAGGCCAACTTATACTGCTGATATCCCTAGCATTAGGGAAAGTGAAGAAATTGTTCTCAGTGAAAGCCTTGAAATGCTAAAGTTAGGAGCAACATCAGAGACAAATCACACAACAGCGATGGTCCAATGGCAAGGACCACATTTCTTTAAGATTGGAGGTCGTCTCGATTACAGTACTTTCAAAGACCATCCTCTTTTCCCGCAGTTTGTTAGAACCAAGAAAGGATTTGACCTGTTACTGAAGCATGGTTATCAGCCTTTCAAAGGATTGGGCAAGAACGGAGATGGCCGGCTAGAGCCAGTGATCCCTGATCATCATCCGCGTAGGGCAGGACTAGGATTCACGGGCAAAAGATCCCACAAAAATATTGTCTTCATTAAAGGGATCCATTAAAAAAATTTCTACCATCTGTCTTTTCTATTTCATTCATTTGATTTTTGCAGTTTGTAGGGACAATGTCCCATTTCAGTTCATTTTAAACGTCCTTATTTCATTTCAAGTCTTCAATAAAGTTATCAAGTTTCTCGTCTATCTGGATGTCATCTTTCTCTTATTCCTCTGCAATTTGTCTTCAAAATTCATTTGTTCTTATTTTTATTCCCATGCAATTTATGTCATAGTAAAGGAGATTTCTCTAAAAGCTATTCCTTTTCAAAATTTCAGAATGTCTTCTCAACCGATAAAAAGGTTAGTCATTAATCCTTCAATCCTATCAAAACCGGCAAAGATATATTGGGTCCGAGCAAGAGCAGGGGACAGTAAGGTCACAAAGCAGTCAGAAGAAATGGCAGAATTCGATTCGTCGCTTCCAGAGCTGCCAGAATTTGCAGCGATTCAAAAACAAGATGAACCATCGACCCTAGTCCAGGATCCGACTGAGGACATCAATATTGGTTCAGAAGATAGTCCGAAAATTCTCAAGATCGGCACCAGCCTAAGTACAGATGAGAAGGAAGGGCTCATTGACTTTCTCAAGCAACACCAAGAAGTATTCGCATGGACTTATGAAGATATGCCAGGTTTAGATCCTAAATTGGTGGAACATCGACTCGTTCTGAAGCCTGATGCAAAACCTGTTAAACAAAAGTTAAAGAAAATGGATCCTCGAATCGAGCAACATGTCAAGGAAGGACTTGAGGACTTGCTTAAAGCAGGATTCATTCGAGCAATAGATTATCCGGACTGGTTGGCGAATATCGTTGCAGTTCCCAAGAAAAATGGCAAAGTGCGAATTTGTATTGACTTTCGCGATCTCAATAAAGCTACTCCGAAGGATGACTATCCTCTCCCAAATATTGACCTCCTAGTTGATAGCACGGCTGGGCATGCCATGTTTTCCTTCATGGACGGATACTCCGGATATAATCAGATCAAGTTAGCCGCTCGTGACCAATCCAAAACATCCTTAACTACGCCATGGGGCACTTTCTGTTATACAGTCATGCCGTTTGGGCTCAAAAATGCTGGGGCAACTTATTAGCGTGCAATGGCTGCCATTTTCCATGATCAGATGCACAAGACTATGGATGCATATGTTGATGACATCCTGGTCAAATCCAAAGAAGAAGAAGATCATATCGATGCCTTAAGTCAAGTCTTCAAGCGGCTTATTCTTTATAAGCTAAGACTCAACCCTCAGAAGTGTGTCTTCGGAGTTGAATCAGGCAAATTGCTAGGCTTCTTGGTCAGCAAAAAGGGGATAGAAATGGATCCCGCTAAAGCAAAGGTCATCATTGACATGCCACCACCAAGTACTCTTAAGGAATTGCGTAGTCTTCAGGGACGTATGCAATCAATTCAGAGATTCATATCCAACCTTGCCATGAGATGTGAATCTTTCAATCATCTACTCAGAAAAGGAGTGAAATTTGAATGGGGACCAGAGTGTCAGCAATCGTTTGAGCGTATCAAGAAATATCTTCTTAATCCGCCCGTTCTAAAGCCACCAGAATTGGGAAAGCCTCTCTTGCTATATGTTTCAGTTAACCAAGCCGCTTGTGGCGGATTCTTGGCACAATATGAAGAAGGCAGTTTGGTTGAACATGCCATTTACTATGTAAGCAAGACTTTCATTGACTACGAGAAGAAATATTCTCAAATAGAGAAGACATGCCTAGCACTGGTATGGATGTGTCAGAAGCTGAGACATTACTTGTTAGCATCAGAAGTCAAGATTCTCTCAAAACTTAATCCTCTCAAGTATATTCTCGAACAACCATTTCTTAGTGAACGGATTGCTAAGTGGCAAGTCCTGTTAATGCAGTATGATCTGGGGTATGTTTCTCAGCAATCTATCAAAGGTCAAGCAATTGCAGACCAATTGGCAGATTTTCCTTTAGCAGAAGATGTTAGAGTCGAGGATAGCTTTCCCGATGAGCGGATCTGTAATGTTCAACAATCCCCAGTTTGGAATCTGTTTTTCGACGGATCCAAGAACATGGCCGGCATAAGAGTCGGAATCTTGCTGATCACACCAGAGAAAGAGATGATCCCCTTTTCTCTGAAACTGGATTTTCAATGTACCCATAATATGGCTGAGTATGAAGCTTTAATACAAGGTATGAGAATTTTGCAAGACTTCAATGTTCAGAGGGTACACGCTTTCGGTGATTCATTGCTTGTCGTCAGCCAAGTCAAAGCTGAATGGCAGGTAAAAGATCAGAAGTTGCTCCCTTACCAAAAGATCGTTTTATCCCTTATCAACAATTTCGATGAATTTCAGCTTTTCCATATTAAAAGAGAGTTTAATCAAATAGCTGATGATTTGGCCAGCCTGGGCTCCATTATGTCTTTCAGAAATGGAGAATCCTGTCGCTCCTTTGAAATCGGTAGACTTGACCAACCTGCCTTCGTTCCGGTAATGCAAGTCAACCAGGCGGAACAAAAAAAGAAGCCTTGGTATCAAGATATCAAAAACTTTATTGAAACTGGTGAGCTTCCACCAAAACTATCAAAGAAGGAGCAAAAAGCAATTCGGCATATGTCCGCCCGCTATTTTATCCTTGCCAATGTTCTTTATCGTCGTGGGTTCAGTTCTGAGTATTCCAGGTGCTTAGACGAAGAAGAAGCTAAAGAAATCATACGAGAAGCGCATAAAGGTATTTGTGGTGGTCATGTCGGCTACCAAACCCTTGTTAAACAAATCATTCGGGCAGGATACTATTGGAGAACCATGCAGCAAGACTGCTATCGTTTTGTGAAGAAGTGCGTTCAGTGTCAGATACACGCACCTTCCATTCATGCGCCAGCCACATACTTGCAATCAGTCGTGTCTCCATGGCCATTTTCTATGTGGGCCTTCGACGTCGTAGGACCCATCTCTCCTTCAGCTTCTAATGGTCATAAATATTTCCTTGCCGCAACAGAGTATTTCACCAAATGGGTTGAAGCCGTCACTCTGCGTACAGTGGAAGGTTGACATGTAGTCTCGTTCATTCATAAGAACATTCTTTGTCGTTTTGGTATACCACACGACATCGTGTCAGATAATGGTACTCATTTCAAAAATGAGAGAATGAAGATCTTTTGTTCAAAATTCAGAATTCATCATCATTTTTCAGCTCCTTATTATCCACAAGGAAATGGTCAGGCAGAAGCAACCAACAAGAGTTTGATTCGCATCTTGGAAAGAACCGTTGAGACGGGTCGTGATTGGCACGAGAAAATTCATGATGCACTTTGGGCATATCGAACTACCATTCGAACCCCAACCAATGCGACTCCTTCAGAACTTGTTTATGGGACTGAGGTGGTGTTACCTCTTCATGTTCAGAAACCCGCCCTTAAGTTCGCATCTCTTTTAGAGCTACCACTCGATCAGTATCAGCAACAGAGATTGGTAGAAAAAAGACTCAAAGCAGCAGAACACGCTCAGTCTTATCGTCAGAGGATAGCAAGGCAATATGCCAAGTCAGTCATCGAAAGGAGATTCCAAGTTAATGACTTGGTCCTTAGATCAACGGCTCATCTCAAGCATCGTCCACGTGGCAAATGGTCACCAAACTGGGAAGGTCCCTACGTGGTGAAAGAAGCGTTGCCCCGTAATTCATATCGTCTGATTAATGCAGACGGGGTAGAACTATCTGACCCCATTAATGCTCGACATCTGAAGAAATTCTATACCTAGAAAATCTCTATCCTATCTTTTGTATTCTTTAAAAATTCTCCTCAATAAAATCAATTATTCTTTGGTCAAAATACCCCTCTTCCCCAGAATATACTAGGGCATTCTTGTTAAAGTTGCCTTTTATCCAAAACAATTTGTGTGCAGGCAGGATCTAATAAATCTCTCATTTTGCACGCATGTGCACTCAGTTGCATCCATTTGCATTTGCACGCATTCATCTGCATTAATTTGCATTGAATTTCCCATTCAGGATAAGGGATAAATCCTGAGACCCCGGCAAGTCGTCCAAGTCATCGCCAATCGATGACCCTTCAAAACCCAGTGCTCATACTGGTAATCTTTTAAAAACCAGTGCTCATACTGGTAATCTTTTGAAAACCCAGTGCTCATACTGGTAATCTTTTAAAATTCAGAGCTCATACTGATAACCTTTTAAAATCCAGTGCTCGTACCAGTAACCTTTTAAAGTCCAGTGCTCGTACTGGTATCCTTTAAAAATCCAGTGCTCGTACTAGTAATCTTTTAAAATTTAGTGCTCGTACTGATAACTTTTTAAAATCCAGTGCTCGTACTGGTAGCCTTTTAAAGTCCAGTGCTCGTACTGGTATCCTTTAAAAAATCCAGTGCTCGTACTGGTAATCTTTTAAAATACAGTGCTCGTATTGGTACTTTGCAAAAGTTCGGTCTTCATACTGGTCGCAACATAACTCTCACATTGAGGTTCAGGCTCAATCTTTAGACCTGCGAACCAAACAATCTGTATCAGACTCTTGGGTCGTTCCATTCTGTTAATCTGACATTCGGGTTGCCGATTTTGTCAAGACCTCTAGTCATTCGTGTTATCAAGCAGTTCTTTGAGTTATCAAAAGCTATCAAAATCAATCGCCAAGTATCTCTCTTGCGAGGGACCCTTTTTCCAGGGAGAGTTCGAGGGAGCTCGTTTCTTTTCGCATGTCTTTATTGTTCGGTCGTTGAACCCCTTTTTCTAGGGAGAGTTTGAAGGGACTCGTGATTCACGAACAGTTTGCAAAATAATCTTTATTGTCACACAAGGAACCCTTTTTCTAGGGAGAGTTTCGACGGAAGCTCGTCCTCCTTGTAGCCTTAAATGTCTTTTGTTAGGCCACCCCCGTCGTCGAGGACCCTTTTTCCAGGGAGAGTGTGATGGACTCGTTCCTCTATGATATCCTTTCAATCTCTGTTAGCGCCCCCCTTTCCATAAGAGAAGCCTAGAAATAGGGAGTTTTGACGAAAACTCTATTTCTCTTCGAAAGTTCGTTTTGCAAACACCTCCTCTTCAGGGAAGAGAGGAGTATCTTTTGTTACCCGTTCAGGTAAGGGTCAAGTCTGAGTCTCTCCTTTGGGGAAAGGAGAGGAGAATCTAGCCACGGATGTGTCATATAGATCTCAAATGATTTCCTTCATCAAGGATTCCAAGAATATTTTGCCAATTTGCCATGAAAAAAAAAAATAGTTGTTGATTCCAAAATCTTTATCGCATAAAATTGTACCTCAGAATACCTTCAGTATTACTTCCGAAGTGACAAAGCTTTTGCGAAAAAGGATTCAAAATTCAAAATCTTTCTATTGGCCAACCAAAAGGATGAAGAATAAATCTGCGATATGGCCAGCAAAGAAAATTCAATGTTGTTGCAAAGCTAGAAGTGATTGATATTGATCACAGTCAATGGCATATTTTTAAAGATCATTCTTAGAAAATAAGTAGTCGAAATATCCTGGGGGATACAGAAAAATTCACTCAATCTCCATGTCCCCTCAATCACCTAAGCTGCAATTAAATATGTGCAAAAGGGATCTCTCAACTGTCGTCAAGATGAAGGCGAATTAGACGAGTCGACCCCCGGGGCCAAAGAAGATTTGGATCATCTCCAAGATGACGGAGTTTGTGACGGATCCTTCCAGGGAAAGTTCAGATCACCGTCGAGATGAAGGCGAGTGTGATGGACCTCCCGACAATCCCTAAAAGGTATTTAATTTCTGTTATCATCAAGAGATTCCTAACAAATGAGCCAATAACCGTCAATATAATCCCTGAGAGAAAAGAAGAATCGGAACATCTCTGAGATGAAGGAGTTTGTGACGTACCCTTCCAAAAAAAATAAAGAGAGAAAAGCCAGGACATCTCCAAAATGAAGGATGATGTAATTCCCGAAAAATCCAAGAGCGCTCCAATTCTGTCAAAAAAGAGTGCAGAAAGATCATCATGAGAAAAGAATCCCAGGATATCAGACTGCCGAATCTATCAAGAATCTTCTTTAATTTTGTGAAATTCTTTTATCAATATCCTTTCGCTAATAGCTCTCGCAATATCAAGAATACATTCTTTTCCGTCCATATCAATAAAATTGATAGCCTCCTTGAAGGAAAGTCAATTGCAAGTAATTTGAATTCGAATCTTGATTCTACGGAGTTAAGCCCAGTCGGAGGTAATACTTCAGGTAGAAAAGAGGGAATATTTTTCATATATATATGTGCTTATCATTCTTGAATTAACTACAATTTTTATCTTATTGGCAATCTTTTCAAGTTATCCCTACATGAAGTGAGAACTTGATGTTTATTTTGATGTATCCAGGCGTTGTTGTTATCCCTTTTAGGATCGGATGATGGGAGTTGTCCAAGATCCTTCCCTTCTTGTTTTGATCTGAGTGCCTGGGCTCTCAGATTCGCACACTTCCCTGTGCTCCCCACTGTCCCACCATAGACAGTTCCCGTTCAGGTTAAGGGTTAAACCTGAATTTTCCGCAAAAGGTCATATGTCTTAAAAGCCATTCAGTCTTAGCAATGAGACGTCCAAGATCAATCCCTTTTCAAGCTTTAGGGAACCCCCTTTCTTCCTTTTGCAAACCCCTCTCGGATTTATTGTGCAGAATTCGAAGGTCCCATCATGGTTTCTTCATTTGAGGATTCCGTATATCGTCCCCTTTCAGGTTAAGGGTTAAGCCTGAGCCTCGTTTTTCCACGAGGTATCGTCCCCTTTCAGGTTAAGGGTTAAGCCTGAGCCTCGTTTTTCCACGAGGTATCGTCCCCTTTCAGGTTAAGGGTTAAGCCTGAGCCTCATTTTTCCATGAGGTATCGTCCCCTTTCAGGTTAAGGGTTAAGCCTGAGCCTCGTTTTTCCACGAGGTATCGTCCCCTTTCAGGTTAAGGGTTAAGCCTGAGCCTCATTTTTCCATGAGGTATCGTCCCCTTTCAGGTTAAGGGTTAAGCCTGAGCTTCGTTCCATATGAGGTATTTCCAGTCCCATCCAGGTTAAGGGCAAAACCTGAATCTCACTTCTTTTCGAAGTAAAATTTTCTCCTTATTCTTCATTTCATATCTATCATCATCCTTTGAACTAATTCTTTCATACCCAGTCAGATTCATCTAACTGGGGCATTTTTATAGTCCAAATTTGGTATGTTTTCTTTGCCACTAAGCTCGGCTTTCAACCGGCTTAGCAGCAAAGAGGGGCATCTGTAAACACACCAAATTTTTACCTTCATCCAGTGTTTGTCCATTTCATAAGTCATTACAGATCATTGCATGTCATTGCATGTATTCTGCATAGCATTGCATGTCATTGCATCTCATTTTTGAGATCCAGCACTCCTATTTCAAAACAATCAATCCAGATTTGAATTTTAAAGCTTTATTTCAAAATCAATTTCAAAACTTGGGTTTTTATTCAATACTCTGTCATTTTCCAACCCCAGGACTTTATATTTCGAAATATTTTCTCAAGGAAACAATCTGGATTCATTTCAAATTCAAATTTTAATCGATTTCAAGTCACAGATGAGACCCATTGAGGTGGTGTCGCTTCTGAATTCCTCTATTCATCAAATTTCTCAAAATTTTGAAAGTCTCAGTCTGATCAGGACTCTGTCTCAGAGTCCTGATCCGGTCAGGAGTCTGTTTTGAGGTCAGTTTTACTTCCATTTTCAATCTTTTCCGTTTGCTTTCGAAATCTAGGTCATTTCACAGAGTCCAGTTAGTTCAGGACTCTATTATAGAGTTCGGTCGAGTTAGGAGTCTAACCCTGACTGTGTTTTCTGACTTATTTCATCATTTCTTGATAAAATCTTTTGAAAATTCTTTCATTTGGCTTTTAAAATCTAAAATCTCAGAGTCCTAAGAGTTCAGGACTCTAACCCGGAGTTCCAGTTCGCTTGAGACCCTATTTTCAAAGATCTTGAATTTCAAATACTGATTTTAACCCCTTTTCAAAGCCATTTTCAGTGTTTATTTCAAAAATGTTCAAAATTTGATGTGGGCCCACTCAGTTGGCACCATATCCAGAGGAATTCTAACTCAGTTAGGACCTTATGACATTTCAAAAATCCTAATTTTAAGTTTACTTTTGAAAATCTTTTGAAAACTCCTTCAATTTCAAGTTTTAAAATCGCTTTTTGAAAAAAACTCAAGTAGGGCCCACTCGGGGTGGCATCATATTCGAGTAAGTCAGGGCTAGACTAGGGTTAGTTGATGTCTTGGTTAGTGTTAGAGGTTTAGAAGAGTCAAAACCATTTTGAAAAACTCATTTTTGAAAGTTAGTTTTTAAAACTAGTGTTTTTAAAGGTTTTTAAAAGTGTTTCAAAAACCCAATGTGAGAGAATGCCAAGTGGCACCACATTTGGGGGATTTTTAGGATTAGCTAGGGGTTAATTAGGCATTATTTAGGATAATTTAGACTAGGGGTAGTTAGGTAACTCCACCCCAAAATCGCCCCCCCTTTTAGAGTCCAAAATTTTCAAAATTGTCAATTTTTAAACATAATTTTTTTATTATAAATAGAGGCATAAGGGGGGTCGATTTTCCCATCTCTCTCCTTTTGAGTTCTTGGAGCTTCTCTCTCTTCTCCAGCCCTTCCTCCATTGCAGCAGCCTCAAGGTAATGTTTTTCTTTAATTTTTAGTTTTTATTTAATGTTTTTTAATGTTTTTCATTGTTTTAAGCATGATTTAGCCATTGGCACCATCATCTTCATGGATTAAACCATGGATTTGACCTCAAGAACCATCAAGAATCAGCAAGAACGATCCAAGAAAGTGATCTAACCCTGTTTTGGATGATTTACAGAGATTTTAATCCATTAGAATTGATTTTAATATGATTCTTTGCATTATTAACCAATAAAATATATGATTTACCCTTTTTAATGGGTTAAATCTATGTTTTAAAGGTGATATCAAATTCCAGCCATTGATTCCCTGTTTTTATTTTATTTTCATGGTTTATTTATGTTTGTTTTACGTTCTATAGCATATAAATAATTTTTATTTACTGTTTTATGGTTTATTTTATTTATTTACATTAGTTAATGCATGGTTTTTCAAGTTTCTTAAATTTCTGTGTGTTCTAGGTTTAGAACAGTAAAGATGATGTTATTTCGGATTGAAGCACTCATTGTTTATTTCTGATTTTTTTATATGTGGTGCATGCATGAGTTATTGAGTTACTGTAGAAAAATCAGAGGTTTTGGATCTCGGGAACCCTGCAAAAAAATCAGACATCAAATCGGGTTTTTAAAGCTTTAAAATCGTGGTTAAAATCAAGAAGGTAACTTGCTGTGATGATATTTCTCTCATCTTATATCCGATTTTAGATCTGTAAAGTGCTATGGATTCACATTGAATAGATCTGTCTTCTGTGAATTTTTCGAATTTTTTGACCACTGTTAATATTTTTCCCTTTTCAGAGAATCTGTTGTTCAATTTAAAGCTCGTTAGGGTTTACCAAAACCCTAATCAGACTTGTGTGATTTTAGATCCGATTTTAGATCCGATTTTTGTTTAGAATTGCTATTTATGTATGTATTTTCAATCTGGAATAGTTGTTTTAATCCCTGTTAAGAGTGATATATTTTAGCTCAGATTGCCGGAAGGGTTTCTCCCTAACCGGAGATGATGTTTACGATCTGTAAATTGGGAAATCTCTGTTTTTCTTTCTAGTTAGTCTCTATAAAATTTCATAAATTTCCATGGAGATTTGGCCCCTGATTCAGGTCTTAGACTGAGACTGGTTGATGAATTAGGTCAAAAATAGCATATTTTAGGGTTTAATGCAATCTTCGGATTAATTTAATGTCAAAAAATTATTTTTATAATTCCAATTCGACATTAGGGTTATAACAAGTGAAGGTACCAATTTTTATGGATTTTGGAATCCATTTGATGGCTGAATTAGGCAAATTGCAAAACCGGGTTCCTAAAAGATCCAAAAACACTGCTAAAATCACAGTTTTTGTGATATTATTGGATTTTCGTGCATAAGCATATATTTTTAGGGTTTAATCATGTTCATAATCATGTTAGGATGCTTTAGGTTTAATTTTGTGCTCATTTGATTTCATTTAGTGCATAAAACCTAAGTTTTTACCAAAATCTCTTTCTAAAAACCTTGATTTCAAGGCCATAGTCTTGCTATCGGGGGTAATTTGGTCATTTGACCTAAATTTCGAAATCCCTAACCCTAATTTTTACATATTTAAGCATGTCATATCATATTTAGCTTAGTTTATTCCATTCAAATTTCAACACTTGCATTTTATCAAAATATCTTTCTGAAAACCCTAATTTCAAGGCCATTGTCTTGTTATTAGGGGTATTTTGGTCATTTTGACCCCAATTTCGAAATTTCATATTTTACCTTTATTATTTCTTCATATTTTATCATTTTGATTTAAGGGAATCATGGCAAAAAGGCTTATATCTAGCAAAATCCAACAATTTCCTGATATTGTTGGATAAATCTAGAAAAGCCAACATATATTCATTAACAAAGTTTTCTAGTTTTGCAGGTACATTGAAGACTTTATTTTTCATGTATTTAAATTTCAATAGTGATGTAACTTGTAATTAAACTTTGGAATAAGAATTTACATTTCCTGCTTAGCTTAGGTTGCATTGCATATAGTTTATTTTTATAATTTTAATGTGTGATGGATGATGATTCATGCATATTTTTACAAATTCACCATGGTCTACACGAATGGCACATACACTAGCTTCTATGAAGTTTATAAACTTGGTGGAATTTGTATTTATGGCTATAGTCAGAATACGAATGATACTTAGATTTATGATCTTCACATTAGCCACATTCAGCCTACACTCTTAGGCTAACTTCAAAAATGCACTGCATTTCTCAAAATACAAAAAGTATTTCTCAATTCCTCAAAATCATATTCATTCATTTCAAGTATTTCCCAAGTTCCAAATTTAAATTTTCTAAGTTAGAATTTTAATTTCCAAGTTTGAATTCAGAAAGACCAAGTCTCTCAGAATCGATTTTCACCAAATGTCAAGGATTCCTCAAAATCGATTTTATTTCTCTCATAAGTATATTTCAAATCCCAATTAACGATTTTTCATGTGATACATTTTCTAAATATTTCAATCATTCAAAGCAAACATCATGTTTTCAAACGTGCATTTTCTGAAAATTCATAGCACATGCCTGATTCTATGTGCATTTAGAAATTAGAATATGATTTAGACAAGTTGAATAGAGTAGAGCATAAGATTGATCCTTGGTTCAATTACCCTTGTTAAAGGTGGCAGGAACGGTTGAACCTCGTACCAACAGGCGAGTCCCATTCTACGGAATTTTCCCGCATTTTAAAAACGGAGGCGAGTTATTTTCAAAAACTTTTTCAAAGGTCAGTTTGATTCGCAAAAAGTTAAATAATTTTGCGATGATAACATTAGGGTTCAGAGGAAATTTTTGAAAATGCGTTTTTTTAGGAAAATACATGAAGGAAGGAATTAATAGACATTTTAGATAAGTTATCCCATCACCAGGGATTGGGTCATCACAAATTTTTTCAATGATTGTGTCACCTTTTTTGTGGCAACAAAATGCGCCTTATGACCTAGGCGAGGTTGTCTATCATGACGAGAGATAATCGAAGAAAGAATATATAAAATGGGTCTCATCACTGGGGATGAGTTCGTAACTACATGAAACAAAGATAAGATTTGGCCATAAAAAGCTTTTTATCAGAACAAAAGTTTGCATTTTTATTAATGACAAAATTTAAATACAAAGAGAAGGTGGGCAGACAGTTTGCCACCATTCTCGATACTCTGATGATACATTAGGACCGGGAAATATAGACAAAGGAATAAAGGAGTCCCAAGTGTATTTGGCGACGTGGTATGCTCCAGACCACTGATCCGACCGTAGATCAAACTCTGGCATGCGGCCTGTCGGAAAGCGGGTGTTGACACGAATCTGCCGCTGTGAGAACTGTCGAAGACACCTCTCTGGCTGATAGTCTACGCAGAAGAACGGGCCGAGCAGTTTGTAGAGCTTGTCACGAGCATAGGTGTATCGAGGAACGGTCTCTCTTCTGTCGAAGAAGTCCCAAACAATTTCCTCCTGATGCAGCTTCTCGATCAAAGCTCGGCACTGAATGGCTGACTTCGGCTGCTTGTTGCTGAATCTGAAAGAACTGGCTTTTGACGGCACATGTCGCAGGAACCACGACTGTAAGGCATACGTGCACCCTTCTACCAAAATGGTTTCTCCGAGGGCGAAACGAGCTAAACCTCTGTAGAGAAAAGCTAGAGCTGCCATGGAGACTGAAAGCTGACGGGTCTGCTTGCTTCCCCATCTTCGAAAAAGTTGGGCGACTCTGACATCGACGAAATTCTGACCATCCTGAAAGAATGCTAATCCTACTGTGCATAGGACCATGGCATGCTGGATTCTTTCTTTTGCTGCCCGGGACAGGGTATCGACTTCTTCATAGGCTCCATACTTGTTGTAGAGTTCGAACATATCGATGAGCTGACTTCCGTTGATCTCCGCGAGAGGCCAGGATCTGCTCCCTATAGCTCTGGCCAATGCTTCTCGAACATCTATCCCTTTGACATTGATCAAGAACTGTTGCTCGACTGGGTCGTCTGGCTGACCAGCTGGTTCTGGCAATCCCATGATATCACTGAACTCATCCATTAGCAAAGTCATCTCTCCCCACGGAAACCAAAACGTGCAGGTACGCGGGTTCCACCGCTCTGCCATAGCTTGAATCAGACTGTCGTTGATGGTTCGCTTGCCAACTGTCGATGCCATCTCCAATCCATAATCATCCAAGTGGTCTGGGAACATACGCGAGAAAGCGGTGAACCAAGAATAGTACCACCGAGGGAAGAAGGTACGAGACTGGATGACCCGATGATCTGGGGTTCCGTCCTTTATTTGATAAAAGACATGATCCTAGGGAAAGATAGCATCGGGAGATTCGGATGCCATCGGAGTGATACTGAGGCAGAAAGAGGAAGAGAATCAGATAGAATGCAGGACTTACGGACAAATTTTGATGAAAGAAGAGGATAAACACAACTCCTGGAAAATTTTGAAAGACCAAGGGGCTTAGGAAAAGATTTTCCAGGGTTTTTAAGAAAATTTTTGACACACAAAAGAATGTAGGTAAAGGAAAAATATACACCTGTGTTTTTGAAAAATAGAGGAAAATTTTGAATAGTATACACCCAGGGTTTTGAAAAAAAGTTCGACATATATAGGAGAAAAAATTACACAATCATAGCTGCACAAACAAAGATGCGCACACAGCACTCCCTAAAGGCTGACTCTATATGCAATATTTGAAATAGCTTGTAGGACCTTAATCCTAACTCTACGGTTCAGATCATCTGATTCCAATCAAGGTATGCCAATATACTCAAGCCGAAGCTCGAAGTACGTGGCATATAAGATATTTCTCCGGTTCTAAGGTAAGGGCTTCTTGTAAACACCCCAAATTTTCACTCACCTCCCCAGCATTTCCACCAAACACCATCATCCAGCCTTTGAAATCGCTGGAGGGCAAAATGGTCATTTTCTGAGCCCGGACCTTGCAAAAGTCTAAATTTCATCTGAAACTCTCAAAATTTCTCTAATTTTAACTCAGATATTCAAAAATTTAGTCCTGACAGGAGACAGACATCTCCAAGGTCTTGGGTCAATATTATATTGCATAAGACATGACATTGCATATCATTGCATGAGCATTTCAAATCACTGCACTGCACAGCATGTCATTTCGAGGTCCAGAACTCTTGATTTCAAAATTTTCAATCCAGATTAGAATTTCAACTCTTTTCAAAATTGATTTCAAAACCCTGGGTCTTCAAAATTATCAATTTTTCCCATTTTACCCCCAGGACTCTGAATTTCAAAATATTTCCTCAGGAAAACGATCTGGATAGTTTTCAATATGAATTTCAGCCACTTCACCTCAGATTTTGCCCTTTTGACAACTTCAAATATCTTTCTTTTATAAAATCGCCCTACAAGGGCCAACTCTTTCCAAAATTCCTGTTTTGCCCATTAGTCCAGATTCTATGAAAATTCCAAAAAGAAGTTGTTGTTTTATCCTTATTTCAATAAAGAAGCAATGTGGGACCCACACTGAGGTGGCGTCACACAAGCTTTCCTTTTGAAAATTTGAATTTTGAAAAACCCAAAAATATAGGAGCCTTGTCCCTTGGATTGGTGCCACTTGTCATTTCTCTCTCCTCCCATTTCCATGCCACGTGTCAGTGTGGGGCTACCTTCAGAAGCCGCCACATGTCATCCCAATTATCTGCCATATGTCACCCTATCCATCCTGCGCCATGTGTCATTCCAAGACTACCAAGAGATGCCAAGTGTCATAGGTTGTCCTGTCTAGAAAAAGTGGAGCTTGTCTCCTCTGAGGTGGCGCCACTTGAAGTGTGTCTCCTGCAGGGGACACGTGTCAACCTCTCCCTCCTTCTAGAAAAGTAGCCTGACACATGTCTCTCCCTACTTTTCTCAGAAAAGTAGGAGACACATGTCACTCCTAGACTCATCCAGAAAAAGTAAGCTTGTCTCCTCTAAGGTGGCGCCATCTGGAGAGTGTCTCCTGCAGAGGACACGTGGCAAGCTCTCATTTCCTCAGAAAAAGCAAGTGCCATGTGTCATTTCCTGCTTTCTTCAGAAAAACTAGAATTCAAAAGTTCAAAACTCCTCATAGGTGGCGCAAATCCTAAACTTCTACCTTTTTCATCTTGTCTGAGATGGCGCCACATGGCCTGGCCCACCTTCTCTTCCCTCTGCCACGTGTCATCTTCTGCTTCTTTCAGAAAAGAAGGTGACACATGTCTCCTTCTCACTCCTTCAGAAAAAGTAGAGGACACATGTCCTCTCCCTACTTTTTTCAGAAAAGTAGGAGACACATGTCACTGCCCTCTTTTTCCTCCCTCTTGCCACATGGCATTGTAGGAGCCACCCTGAGGTGGCGCCACATGTCCATCCTCCATTCCTCTAGGGCCAACCTCCATTTGAAATTCGAATTCTCCTCTGAGGTGGCGCCATTTGAGAGAACCTCCTCCAGCAGGCTGACACTTGGAACCATCCTGGACTGCCACATGTCTAGATCTCCTTTCTCCAGAAAAGGTAGAATTCAAATTCCTCTGAGGTGGCGCCTTCTTAGCCCACTGCTCTGACCTTCTGACATGTGTCAAACACCTTTTGAGGTGGCACCATTCCAGGACTCCACTTGGCTTCAAATTTTATTTTTTATTTTATTTTTAATAAAGGTAGCCCACCATGAGGTGGCGCCACCTGAGGACTCCCTACAAAAGGTGAGTTTGAATTTCAAATTCCAAGAGAGCACCCTCTGAGGTGGCGCCTTCTGGGAGTTCCCTGCAGAGAGAATCAAGCAAACTTTTGAAAAATTCCAAATTTCCCCTGCTGAGGTGTCTCACCCACAAAATTTTTATTTTTTTTATTTTTCTCAAAAATCAAAACACCTTTTGAGGTGGCGCCACCTGAGGGCTCCCTGCAAAAGACAAATTCGAATTTCAAACCCCTCAGATGGCACCCCCTGAGATGGCGCCACATGGAGGGCTCAGATTGAGCCTGTTTGAATTTCAAAAAATTTCAGAAAATTTATAAAAACAAGGGTTCACGCCCAGCCTAAAGGGATCATTTTTTTTAGCTCTTGTGAACTTGGAGAATCTGACCTAGCCTTCCTAACATCTAATTTTGAACCTTGGAAATCGTGCCCCCTTTGGCGCATTGAAGAAGGTGGAGTAAGGTTCGTGCCGTGGCCAATCCGATTCCAACAGAGCTCGATTTTGGTGGACCATCCGAAGCTCGGAGCGAAGGACGAAGGAAGCTCGTGATAGCTGCCCCTTTCAAGAGCTCCTACGCTGCGTAACGAAACAAGGTGCACTTCTTTTCCCATTGATTGGATTCCATAATTCGAATCGGGGGTCGTTTGAAGAAAGAGCTCATCCGAGAGATGGATTGAGCTATTCTCATAAAACGACATATATAAAATGTTTCATTATGCTTCCTTGATGATTTTAATATGCATGTAGTTAGCTAGATTTAATTTGCATTTTATTTCATTCATTTAGTACATTTCATGAATTAATTAGTTTTAATTTAGCATTTATTTCAATTCTGCTTATTTTCAGTAGGTCTCTGTTTTTGTCAGTCAGTCCACACATCATTTCATGCATTTATTTTTTATTAAAAATCCCAAAAAAATCACGGAATGCGCCCTTAGGTGTCACTCAAATTTTTCCAAAAATTCGGAGGCATTTGAATTTGTTTACTGTGGTAAACATTCAAAATGGCAAGTCAGGTTTTTTTTTACCCGGGATGCGTTTTGAAAATAATTTTCCGACTTGTAAAATCGAGATATCCCTCATGGGAGATCAGATTTTCGATCTGAAAAATGTTCTGAACTCGAGAGAATGTCTAGTTTTTAATATGATTTTTTCAGATTTTTTTTATTTTTGTTTTTTGTCTGACAAAAATCCGAGAGTTCGGGACATGTGTCAGAGCCTAATTTGGGCCTCTGAGATCTTGGATCGACTTAGGGCTATGGTTTCTCTTTGTGTGTTGCTCCAAATCCGAAACTGTAAAAAGTGAAAGTTGTGTACGATATGTCCTCTGTTTGAATCTAAAATCCTATAATTTTTAGAACAGTGTTGACCCCTGCTTCGGATTTTTCTTGTCAGCCCCCTTGTTTTGCTACATTTGTCTGTTCTGTTAGTTTAGGCAGAAATAGTTATATTTTTATCTATGTTTCCGTTGATCAAATGCCGAAGTAATAAACATGAAAGTTGTTCATATAGGTGTCTTTCATAACTGTGATTAAGTTCATAAATTTCCATGGCCGTTTTGTATTTCTTTAGCAATTTTTATCAGATTAGTATGATTTTTACCTCTGTCATAACTAAATCCCTGTTATTGAACTCACCATGGCTCAAATCCCGAGGCTGTAAAAACCAAAAATGTTCCATTTCGGGTCTTTTAGCAGTCTGCAAAATATCAAAAGTTTTCATGGTGTAAATCTTGCATTATCATATTAAGCATTGCATTTGGTTCGGATCCATAGGCAAAATCCATTATTTTAGGACTTTCTTTGAATTTTAGCATTTGAATCATATCATTTCATGATTTTTAGCATTCTAGGTTGTTTATCAGAGTAATTAGATGCTTCATACCGAATTTGATGCAATTTGGAATCCATTTGAGGTTCGGATTAGCCATAATACCAAAACAGGGTCCCGCAGGACCCAGATCCAAGCGAAAAACAAGCGAAATTCGCTATTTTGGCTAAATTTCAAAATGTCAAATTCTGATTTTACAGTCATAATGGGTTTAGCAGCATGTCATCATGCCTCATACTGAATTTTATCATCATTGGATTCAATTTGAATTTCGAAATCTCGATTTTACCTAGTTTTCCTTCAAAAAAACCCTGATTTTAAAGGTGTAACTTTAATTTTAGGGGTATTTTGGTCATTTTGACCCGAATTCCGAATTTCAAACTGTTTTCTACCGAATTTCTTGCATTTTCATCATTTCAAATATCAAGGAAGCATGATCATAGGGTTTATATCCAATTAAATCCAATAATTTCATAATATTATTGGAAAATTTTGGAAAAACCCACATATTTGAGCTAACCTTATTTCAAGTTTGGCAGGGACATTCAAAAGAAGGAGCTGAAGTCTGCAATTTCCATTTATTTCATTTGATTAGTGATGTAATAATGTAAATTTTGGAATAAGAGATTTAATTTCCTGCTTAGACTAGGATGCATATCATATAGTTTGAATTTATGCAATATCCTGTTTCTATGATTCATGCATTTTATTTCAAAAAGCACTATGGATGTTCACGAATGGCACGTGCACCAACTCTTAGGGAGTTGATGGACTCGGTGGGATCCATATTTACGGCCCTAGTCGGAATATGGACGAGACCCAGATCCGTCATCTTTCTACTAGTCACATTGAGCCTACACTCTTAGGCTATCTTAAAATGCACATCATATTTTTGAAGTTTTCAAAATCATGTGCATCAAATCAACTAAGTTCTGAACATATTCATGGCCACAGTCAGAATATGTAAAGGATTTATTTGGACTTAATGCACATTTTCCAACCAATTCCTCAGAAAATCTTCTCAAAGTGCATTCATTCACTCATGTCATTTGCATCATGAAATCATTGATTTTCTCAAGAAAACTTCATTCTCAAGAAATCGATTTCTCAAGAAATTCTAAGGATTTTTCAAAATCGGTTTTCCAAAGACAAGTTTTTCCACAGTTTTCCCAGGAAAATGATATTTTCTTAAGATATTCAAAAGAGTTTTCCAATCTTTCTTCAAGATCCAAAATCGATTTCCAAGTATTTCAAAAGGTAGAATTCCCAGGATTTTGATTCCCCAAGTTTTGAATTTCCTTCTCCAATGAGTTTTCCTATAAATTTTCCATCATTTTCCTAAGAAAACTCTCAAAGTCCAAGTTTTCCTAAGAAATGTTTCCCTTTTCAAAAGGTTCATCTTTTCTCAAGAATCACTTCCATTTTCCCAGGATTTTCAACCATTCATGATTTTCCCACAACTTCATGAACTTTCCCGTGACTTCAAAAACCCTTTTTTTCACATGAGTTTTCCTGAGAAATTGACTTTCATCTTTTTCCTAAGAGAATCTTTTCAACTCCAAATATTTTCCAAGCATACATCATGTTTTTCCCAAGCTGCATTTTCCAAAATCTCATAGCACATGCCTGAATTCTCTGTGCATTTAGGATAGAACATAACTTTGATAATTTAACTAAGTCAAGCACGATTTTGGTCCTTGGTTCGATTACCCCTGTTAAAGGCGGCAGGAACGGTCGAACCTCGTACCGACAGGTCGAGCCCCATCCCATGGATTTTCCCGCAATTTTCAAAACGGAGGCGAGTATTTCAAAACATTTCCAAAATCCGGTCAAGTTTGAAGCGCGAAAGCGTTTCCTCTTTCTCTCTTCCGCAAGGAAGGGAAGACGGGAAAAAAATTTCACGACGATAACAGGTTTGGCGACCGTGATGGGACCTATCCTTGTCTGACCTAAATTATGCTTGACTTAGTTCAATTATCAAAATAATGTTCATAAAATGTCAGCTCTTTTACTTTGAATATCATGTGAGCCTAGGAGCCTAGATTCTGACCCAGCTGACATTGAATGCATATAGCTTAGGCATGGTTTGGTAGGACCATATTGAGGAGAAATTTTCATGCTCACATAGACTTAGGTCTAAATACAACTCTCCTCAATTTAGGATTTGAATGCAAACAATGTATGCTTCTTCAAAATTTTCAAAATCTATCTCTCTAGGATTTAGAGCCCTTTATTTCTTGCATGTGATCATTTTTCAAAACCTCAATTACCTATCATTACCCGGTCTTCACATTGCTGGGCTCTCTTCCAAAACCATAGTTCGGGACAGAGCCTCACAACTGGGCCAACTATTTGGGTTAACACCCCCTACCACGTACCGCGGGCCACAGTCCGAAGTATATCGGTAGGCGCTCAAGGATGTCAGAAAACCTTACCTTAGAACCGGAGTTGAAATTATATGCCACGTACTTCGGATTTCGATTCGGGTATATCGGCGTAACTGGATTGGACAAAGATGATCTGAACCTAGAGTTAGGATTAGGGTCCTACAACTGTTTTCAAATTGATGCATCTAGAGTCAGCCTTTTAGGGAGTGCTGAATGTGCATAAATGTTTATGCAGGATGTGATTGTATATATGATTTTCTCAATTCTTTATGTTTCCCAATGTTTTTCAACTCATTAGGTCTTTTTCCAAATATCCTTATTTTCCACAAGACATTTTTTCTCAAACCCTGGATTTTTTTCAAATATCCTATTTCTTCCAAAACTCCAGGCGATTTTACATTCTACCTTTCTACTGGATCTCGAATTTCTAGTTGCATTTCATCCTGCCTGCAAAATTTTTCAAAATTTCTCACATTTTCCTAAGTCTCATTCTGAGTCTTTCTCTGTTTTCAGTTCGATGGCATCCAGTCAAGTCGATCCTATCTTTCCTGAAGGTCACATCTCCTTCGAGGTGCGACAAGGTCGTCCTGAACATCGAGCCTTTAGCACCGGAACTTTCATTCCCTGGTGGTATTATTCCTGGCTAAAGAGCTTTTCCCGAATGTTCCCGGACCATTTGAGCGAGTGCGGATTGGAGCTGGCATCAGCAGTCGGAAAACAGACCATCAATTGCAACCTGATCCATGCAATGGCAGAGCGATGGAATCCTCGAACGTGTACCTTCTGGTTCCCATGGGGAGAAATGACCGTCTTAATGGATGAATTTTCAGAAATCATGGGGTTGCCAGAACCAGCTGGTCGACCAAGCGACCCATTAGAGCATCAATTCCTTATCAATGTCAAGGGTTTGGACCCCCGAGACTCCTTAGCTCGTATGACAGGCCGCCGATCTTGGCCCCTGATCCAGTTAGAAGGAAATGAATATGTTGACCTACTTGAGTTGTACCGCCAGTACGAGACCTTCGTCGAAGTCAGCTCACTTTCAAGAACAGCCAAAGAAAAGATTCAGAATGCAATGGTTCTATGCACTGTAGGACTGTCCCTTTTCCCAGATGGACAGAATTACATGGACATCAGAATAATCCAACTTATGAGAAGATGGGGAAGTCGGCAAACCAATCGCCTCTCCATAGCCATGGCAGCGCTCGCCTTCCTATATCGAGGTCTGACTCGATTCTCACTTGGAGAGTCCATTTTAGTTGAAGGATGCATCTACGCACTTCAGTCCTGGTTTTTCCAACACGTTCCAGCCCGAGCAAGCTCTTTCAGATACAATGGTCAAGAACTCCTTCCAGTGGCGCAGTACTGGTCTATGATCAACAACATTCAAGAGGATGACGTTGTTTGGGACTATTTTGATCGGCAAATATCTCCTCCCAGATATACGTACGCTTATGGCAAGCAGTTCAAGTTGCTGGGACCATTCTTCTGCACTTACTACCAACCAAAGAGATGTGTTCGGCAGTTCTCCCAGATGCAGCAGTATGTCGAAGCCCGACTGTTATCAGGAGTTATGGCAGAGTTCGATCTCACCTCCGCACAATGGTCCGGGGCATATCATTCTGCCCGCTACGGCTGGGATTCCTTTGTCTCTCTCAAAATCTTTCCAGGTCCTAGAGTGTCTGCCGACTATCGTGAATGGTGGCAAATTGTTTGTCCCCCACCTCTTTGTCAAGATCAATAAAGTCATGTTTTCCCCATTTCAATAAAATTTTCTTTCTCTTGTGGTTTGACGACCTCGCCTAGGTAACAAGGCATATTTTCGTTGTTTATTTCTTTTGCAGAAGGAATAACAACACAATTGTCGTAATTCCCACGACGACTCAGTCCCTAGTAATGGGATATCTTTTCCAAATTGTCTACCATATTTTCAGCAAATATTTCTTCCAAAAGCTAATTCCTTCATAATCTAATCAGGTCTTTGCCCTGCAGAGAGCATCCATAACATTTGATGGTTGAGACAAGATCAGGCAAAAGAACCACAACATCCCAATACTCGTCAGCCTCGGAAGAAGAGATAAGTTCCCCTCGATCTGAGAAGAGTCGAGAGCAGCAGCAAGAAGACGATGGCATAGACCCTCAAATGTATGCCATTTTCAGAAAAATGATGAACAAAATGATGAATGAGCAGCCCGGGACCAGCTCAGAAAGGAATCCATTCAGAGAAAAGTTCCATGGTCGTAGGAGTAAGAAGGCTCCCAAGAAGCAGATCCAGCCAGAAGAGATTTCAAATGAATCAGACTCAACTGAAAACACAGATGAAGAATATGAGGTGCCTCCGGCATTTCAGAAGCGTGGCCAAAGTAAAAGCCGCAGATCAAAGAGCAGAGATAAAGAAGAGCCTTTGCAAGTGCAATTCAAGGAAATGGCCCGAGTTGTCAAGGATCTGCATGCCCGCGACAAGGGCAAGAAAGTCTTCACCAGTGAGGACTTCTATGACGGCTTAGAAGGGGATGATGATCTGGAGAATCTCCTCCGTAAATTCATCAAATTCGATGGTTCTGGCGACCCAAAAGCTCATCTCGCCACTTTCTTTGCTGAATGCTCTCGGTTTAAGAGGGATAACCGAGCATTGTTTCTATGTTTCCCCCGCAGCTTGGAAGGAGTTGCCGCCAAGTGGTATGCTGAGCATATCAACCCCATCGAGCTCAAGGAGTTCGATAAAGTTGTAAATCTCTTTATTGAACGCTTCTTGTTCAACATAGAAGCGCTGCCTACACTGAGTCATCTCTGCAATTTAAGGCAGAATGAGAATGAAAAAGCACGGGACTTCATTCACAGGTGGAGATCAGCCTGTAATAAGATGAGAGATCCTATCTCGGAAAGGCATGCATTGTCCCTGATCCTCAACAATTTTTTGCAGCCGTTAAGAGGATTAGTCTCCACAGCACCATCCAGGACCTTCATTGAGCTGACTGAACGAGCCGAATGGCTCGAGCTGAGTGTGGAAAATGGAGTCTATGAAGGCTTCACCTTTTCCAAGAACAACTCCCATGGTGAGCAGAAAAAGAAAGCTCACTTCACTTATTCTGCCAACAGCAACAAAGGCCGAAATCAGCACAAAGGGCAGAAGAAAGATTACTGCTACGGCACCGGCAGTTCGAACAACAAGAATCAAAAAGCAAAGCCTGCTCCTCAGTACAGCAAGCCTCCTCAGCAGGATCAAGGGTCGAAACTGCGCGAGAAGACTAAGCATGAAGGATGGAGTTACGACAGAAAGTTTACTCCTCTTGACCAATCACTCGAGGACGTGCTCGAGTACATGCTATCAAAAGAGATGGTCAAATTGCCCAGATTGGCCGATCCCCCTGTGCCCATGGGGAAATGGAAAGATCAGTTCTGCAAGTTCCACAGGACAGTGGGGCACAACACCGAGAACTGCTTTGTTCTCAAAAATATTGTACAAGATCTCATTGAAAAGAATCTATTGGTAGAAGGAGAAGAAGAAGAGAAAATGGACATTCTCAACCACCCCTTCCCCTCGCACACCACAGCGGTAGTGTCTGCACAACCATTTCTGCCGCATGAACATATCAAGCCATGTTCTGCGCAAGATCTCCAAGTTCAGCATCAGGTGACGGTGCTACGACAAGCAGCTCCAGATTCTAAGAAGATGGACTTAATTTCAGCATTCGGTAAAATGAAAGTTGCGGAAGCACCTGTGAAGTCAGTTCCCAAATCAAAAGGAACTCCTGACTTCTTCAAACAAATCGTTAGACCCAGGATGGAGAATTCAAGTCAGAAGCCTCTGACCGCTTTATCCACTGTCTCCATCCTTGACTTGGCCAAGAATTCTAGCAAGCACCGACAAGTACTGGATGATCTGCTCAGAAAAATCAAAGTTAAGCCCAGTACCACTCCAGAAGACATGGCACAGATTGTGAACTCTGCCATGACCAATGCACCAATCACCTTCTCAGATGAGGACCTTCCAAAGCCTCATTCCTTTCATAATAATGCCTTGTACATTGTCGTTCGAGTCAGAGGAATGACGGTTCCCCATGTACTGGTCGATGGAGGTAGTAGCCTCAACATATGTCCCGAAATGACCGCAAAGGCATTAGGGATCAAGGATGAAGAATACATTCCAGATCCCATCACTATCTATGGGTTTGACAATCATGGTCAAACGGCCAAGGGCAAGATATTTCTGGAAGTATTTATCAACTATTCGGTGCATTCTGTCCTTTTCCACGTGGTTAATGTACCACCAACCTACAACTTGCTGCTCGGAAGGACATGGATTCACAACGCTAATGCAGTGCCTTCTACCCTCCATCAATGCGTGAAGTGGTCAAAAGGTGGAATGATTACCACAATACTGGGAGAAGACCCAGAAGAAAGGCTCCCGCAGCCCATGATTCCCCGGCCATCATTCAATGCAGATATTCCCAGCATCAGGGAAAGTGAAGAGATCAATCTCGGGGAGAATCGAGAAATACTTCAGGCACCATCAGAGCCATCTCTGCACACAGTAGCCACGACACGATGGAAAGGTCCTCAAATCTTCAAGGTTGGAGGTCGAATCGACTACAGCACCATTAAGGATCATCCCTTGTTTCCTCAATTCATGAAATCAAGAAAGGGATTCGATTTACTCCTGAAGCATGGCTATCAACCCTTCAAGGGACTCGGCAAGAATGAAGATGGCCGCATCGAGCCAATAATCCAGAAACATCGTCCCCACAGGGCAGGATTGGGGTTCTCCGGAGGAAGCTCATCAAGGAAGACTGTTTTTGTCAAAGGGACACAATGAAGACCAGTTGTTATTTTCTTTCTATTCTTTTCCAAATAAATGTCTCATTTTACCAATGTCATTGATCAATTCAATCAATAAAATTCCAAGTTTCTTTGTCTATCCGGATGCCATCTACTCCCTTTCTGTCCGTCTCATCATTTTACAATTCAATACCATTTTATGCATGGTTCTCTTCAAATGATTGCTTGTCTTACTATAGGCCGATTTGCCTGAACCAGATTTTTTTTCTCTCCAAAATTTCAGAATGACTTCTCGGACAATCAAGAAGCTCGTTCTCAATCCTCAAGCCTTTCAGAAGTCGACAGCAATTCACAGAATCAAAGCAAGCACCGGAAATGACAAGAGTGCAAAGCAGTCTGATGATTGTGCAGAATATGATCAGTCTCTTCAGGAATTACCGAAGTTCGCCGCAGTTCAGAAGCAGGACAAACCATCTCCTCTAGTACAAGATCCAACTGAAGGTGTCAATATCGTTTCAGAGAAAGATCCAAAAATTCTCCAGATCGGAACCAGTCTGAGTCCGAAAGAAAAGAAAAGGCTTACATATTTTCTCAAGCGGCATGAATAAGTGTTCGCATGGACGTATGAAGACATGCCGGGCTTAGACCCCAAATTAGTCGAACACCGTCTTGTCTTAAAGCCGGATGCTAAGCCAATCAAGCAGAAGCTGAGAAAAATGGATCCCAGAATAGAACAGCAGGTCAAGGAAGGACTCGAAGATTTGCTCAAAGCAGGATTTATTCGAGCTATTGACTACCCAGATTGGTTAGCCAATATCGTCGTTGTCCCAAAGAAAAGCGGCAAAGTAAGGATTTGCATAGACTTCAGAGACCTCAATAAGGCAACTCCGAAGGATGACTATCCACTTCCAAGCATCGATCTTCTAGTCGATAGCACGGCAGGACATGCCATGTTCTCTTTCATGGACGGATACTCCGGCTACAATCAGATTAAGTTGGCCGCCCACGACCAATCAAAAACTTCTTTTACTACGCCTTGGGGCACTTTCTGCTATACATTTATGCCTTTTGGGCTCAAGAATGCCGGAGCAACGTATCAACGGGCAATGGCTGTCATCTTTCACGATCAGATGCGCAAAATCATAGATGCGTATGTTGATGATATTCTCATGAAATCTAAAAAGGAAGAAGATCACCTCGAAGCTCTTGATCAAGTCTTCAAGAGACTCATTCTTTACAAGTTAAGGCTTAACCCGCAAAAGTGTGTCTTTGGAGTCGAATCAGGCAAACTGTTGGGTTTTCTGGTAAGCAAAAAGGGAATTGAAGTTGACCCAGCCAAAGCAAAGGCTATCATTGATATGCCACCCCCAAAGAATCTCAAAGAGCTGTGTAGCCTCCAAGGACGTATGCAATCAATCCGGCGATTTATTTCCAATTTGGCAATGAGATGCGAACCTTTCAACCACTTGCTCAGAAAAGGAGTGAAGTTCGAATGGGGACCAGAGTGCCAGCAATCGTTCGATCAAATCAAGAAGTATCTTCTTAATCCTCCCATCCTGAAGCCACCAGAATTGGGAAAACCTCTTTTGCTATACATCTCAGTTAATCAAGTCGCATGCGGTGGATTCTTAGCGCAATACAAAAAAGGCAGCCTGATAGAACACGCCATTTATTACGTGAGTAAGACTTTCATAGATTATGAAAAGAGATACTCTCAAATAGAGAAGACCTGCCTAGCTCTGGTATGGATGTGTCAGAAGCTAAGACACTACCTGTTAGCATCAGAGGTCAAAATTTTGTCCAAACTCAATCCCCTCAAGTATATCTTAGAGCAACCTTTCCTCAGCGGATGAGTCGCCAAATGGCAAGTCTTACTGATGCAGTATGACTTAGAATATGTCTCGCAGCAATCAATCAAAGGCCAAGCAATCGCAGATCAATTGGCGGATTTTCCTCTGGCCGAAGATGACTTCCCTGATGAGCAAATTTGCAATATCCAGCAATTTCCAGTCTGGAATTTATTTTTCGACGGTTCTAAGAACATGGCCGGAATAGGCATCGGAATTTTATTAATCACTCCAGAAAAAGAGATGATTCCGTTTTCCCTCAAGTTAGATTTTCAATGTACTCACAACATGGCTGAATATGAAGCCCTGATTCAAGGTCTAAGGATTCTACTAGACTTTAATGTCAAGAGAGTACATGCCTACGGTGACTCACTACTCGTTGTCAATCAAGTTCGAGCCGAATGGCAGGTCAAAGATCAGAAGCTATTCCCCTATCAGAAAATTGTTTCAGCTCTCGTCAGCAAGTTTGAAGAATTCCAGCTCTTCCATGTCAAGAGAGATTTTAATCAAGTGGCCGATAGTCTAGCCAGTTTAGGCTCCATTATGACATTCAAGAATGGAGAATCTTGTCGCTCTTTTGAAATTGGCAGACTTGACCAACCTGCTTTCCTTCCATCGGAGCAGGTAAACCAGGCTGAGCAAAAGAAGAAGTCTTGGTATTACAACATCAAAACTTTCATAGACACTGGCGAGTTTCCTCCAGAACTCTCAAAGAAAGAGCAACGAGCAATCCAGCGTATGTCTACTCGATACTTCATTTTGGCCAATGTCCTCTATCGTCGCAGATTCAGTTCAGAGTATTCCAGATGTTTAGATAAAGACGAAGCCAAAGAAGTCGTGCGAGAAGCACACGAAGGCATTTGTGGTGGCCACGTCGGTTACCAAACCCTTGTCAAGCAAATCATAAGAGCAGGGTACTATTGGAAGACTATGCAACAAGACTGTTATCATTATGTGAAGAAGTGTGTGCAATGTCAAATACATGCACCTTCTATTCATGCTCCGACAACTTATTTACAATCCGTTGTTTCTCCATGGCCGTTCTCCATGTGGGCCTTTGATGTCATAGGTCCCATCACTCCTTCAGCTTCAAATGGCCACAAATACTTCCTTGCCGCAACAGAATATTTCACCAAGTGGGTAGAAGCCATCAGTCTCCGCACAGTAGAAGGCCGACACGTGGTCTCTTTTATTCACAAGAACATCCTTTGCCGTTTCGGCATCCCACATGACATTGTGTCAGACAATGGCAGTCATTTCAAGAATGAAAAGATGAAGACATTATGCTCAAAATTCAAGATCTATCACCATTTTTCCGCTCCATATTATCCTCAAGGGAACGGTCAGGCAGAGGCCACCAACAAGATTTTAATTCGTATCTTGGAGCGAACTGTGGAAACAGACCATGACTAGCATGAGAAAATCCACGACGCACTATGGGCCTATCGGACCACCATTCGAACTCCAACGAATGCTACTCCATCAGAACTGGTCTATGGAACAGAAGTAGTATTGTCGCTACATGTTCAAAAGCCCGCTTTGAAATTTGCTTCACTTCTGCAATTACCTCTTGATCAATACCAGCAGCAGCGACTAGTGCAGCTAGACTTACTCGACGAAAGAAGGCTAAAAGCAGCAGAGCATGCTCAATCCTATCGCCAGAGAATAGCCAGGCAATATGCGAAGTCTATCATCGAAAGAAGATTCAAAGTCAATGATTTAGTACTTCGATCCACAGCTTATCTCAAGCATCGTCCCGGCGGCAAATGGTCGCCAAATCGGGAAGGTCCCTATGTTGTCAAAGAAGCATTACCCCGCAACTCATATCGGCTCATCAATGCTGATGGGGTAGAATTGCCAGATCCTATTAATGCTCGACACTTGAAAAAGTTTTATACTTGAAACATTTATTCTTCTCTTGTAATCCTTCCTGTTTCCTTCAGATAATGATCCAACTTTCTTTCCCAGTTACACTGGGGCCTTTTAAAATTTTGTTCTATATGCAAGCAGGATAAACAAATTCCTCATTTCATGCACAAGTGCATTCATATGCATCAATTCATGCTCATTGGCATTCAACTGCATTAACAACAATCTGGTCAGTATTAGGGTTTCAACAAACCGTCCCATCACAATTCCTAATGATCCAAAGGTCATCACCAATACTGAACCAAAACCCAGCGCTCGTACTGGTATTATTCCAAAATCCAGTACTCAAACTGGCACATTTTCAAAATTCCAATTTTTCAGAAAACCGAGTTTCGACTCGGGTTTTATTTTCAAATCATTTTCCTTTGTTGATCCGGGTTCCGACTCGTGATCTCTCTACTTTACTCGAGCCTTGACTCGAACTCTTCATTTTCCTTTGTTGATCCGGGTTCCGACTCGTGATCTCTCTACTTTATTCGAGCCTCGACTCGAACTCCTCATTTTCCTTTGTTGATCCGGGTTCTGACTCGTGATCTCTCTACCTTATTCGAGCCTTGACTCGAATTCTTCATTTTCCTTTGTTGATCTGGGTTCCGACTCGTGATCTCTCTACTTTACTCGAGCCTTGACTCGAACTCTTCATTTTCCTTTGTTGATCCGGGTTCCGACTCGTGATCTCTCTACTTTATTCGAGCCTCGACTCGAACTCCTCATTTTCCTTTGTTGATCCGAGTTCCGACTCGTGATCTCTCTACCTTATTCGAGCCTTGACTCGAATTCTTCATTTTCCTTTGTTGATCCGGGTTCCGACTCGTGATCTCATTATCCTACTCGAGCCTTGACTCAAGCTCTTCGTTTTCTTTATTGATCCGAGTTCCGACTCGTGATCTCTTTATCTTCATTCGAGCTCAGATTCGAGCTCTTCATTTTTCTTTATTGATCCGAGTTCCGACTCGTGATCTCTTTATCTTCATTCGAGCTCAGATTCGAGCTCTTCATTTTTCTCTGTTGATTCGAGTTCCGACTCGTGATCTCATTTCGAGCTCAGATGCAAGCTCTTCATTTTCCCTTGTTGATCCGGGTTCCGACTCGAGATCTCTTTAGTTACCCGAGCCTTGACTCGAGCGCTTCATTTTCTTTTGATCCAGGTTCCGACTCGTGATCTCTGTATCTTATTCGAGCTCTGACTCGAACTCATCATTCTCCTTTGATTAATCCAAGTCATTTCAATCATCAAGGTCTGTCAATTGCTCGAATTTGATATTTTGTCCTCCAAATTCTAATCTAAATCTTAAAACCAGGCAATTCTCCAATTTCGACCTCTGGGTCACCCGATTTCCAATTCTCAATTTCAATTACCAATTTCCAATTCTCGACCTTCGGGTCAATCAATTTCCAATTCTCGACCTGCGGGTCAACCAATTTTCAATTTTCGACCTTCGGGTCAATCAATTTCCAAATTTCAACCTCTGGTCAAATCAATTCTCAATTTCGACCTTCGGGTCACACAATTTCGACCTTTCGGTCAACCAATTCTCAATTTCGACCTTTCGGTCAACCAATTCTCAATTTCGACCTTTTTGGTCAAATCAATTCTCATGTTCGACCATCAGGTCATCCAATTTCGACCTTCGGGTCATTCAATTTTCAGCAACCAATTTTCCAATTTCCAATTTCGACCTTCGAGTCAATCAATCTCAATATCCAATTTCAATCATTTCCTCTTGCGAAAGACCCTTTTAGGGAGAGTCGAGGGAGCTCGTTCTTTCGCATGCTATCCAATTTGTTCACTTAGCCCCTTGTCAGGGAGAGTTTGAAGGGACTCGTGTCTTTGTGAACCGTTTGCAAAACAATTTCCAACTTCACACAAGAAACCCTTTTTAAGGGAGAGGCTCGACGGAGACTCGCTTTTCTTGTGACCCTCCAATTTCATACTAGGCCATTTTCCGTCATGAAAGACCCTCTTTGCAGGGAGAGTGTGATGGACTCGTTCCTTTCATGACCCAATTTTCAGACCTCACTATTATCGGCCCCCTTTCCATAAGAGAAGCCTAATATTAGGGAGCTTTGACGAAAGCTCAATTTCTCTTCGAAAGTTCATTTTGCAAACACCTCCTCTTTAGGGAAGAGAGGAGTATTTCCCATTTCCCATCCAGGTAAGGGCTAAGCCTGAGTCTCTCTTTTTGGGGAAAAAGAGAGGAGAATTTTTGTCACGGATGTATTGAGCCGGATTTCAAATACTCACTTTCACCAAGGATTTCAAGAAAATTTTGTCAAATTTGTCAATCAATTATTGATTTCAGAATCTTTTATTGCACTAATCTCTATCTCAATTTACCTTCAGCATCACTTCCAAAAGAGTGAAGCTTTTGCGAAAAGGGATTCAAACTTCAAATTCTTTCTATTGGCCAACCAAAAGGAGGAAGGATAAGTCCTCGATATGGCCAGAAAAGAAGATTCAATGTTATTAAAAAGCCGTAGATGATCGATATTGATCGCAGTCGATGGCACATCTTTAAAGGCTATTCTTGCAAAGATGAGGCAGTGGAAATATCCTGAGTGCTAGAAAAGAGAGAATTCACCCAAACCCTGTCTCCTCAAAATCACCTAAGCTGCAATTGAGTATCCGCAAAAGGGATCTCTCACCTGTCGTCAAGATGAAGGCGAATTAGGCGAGCAGACCCCCGGGGCCAAAGAAGATTCGAAACATCTCCAAGATGACGGGGTTTGTGACAGATCCTTCCAGGGAAAGTCCAAAGCACTGTCGAGATGAAGGCAGATGCGATGAACCTCTAGACAATCCCTAAAAGATATTTAATTTCAGCTATCAGCCAAAGATCTCCAAACCCATCGTCCAAGAAGGATCGAAACATCTCTAAGTTGAAGGAGTTTGTGACGTACCCTTCCCAAAAGAGAGAAAGAGAGGAAAAAGAAAGAGAGAAAAAGTCAGAACATCTCCAAAATAAAGGAGAATGTAGCAAAAAACCCAGAGAGCCAAAAGAGTGCAGAAAGATTATCATGAGAGAAGCTCTCAGGATATCAAACTGCCAAATCTATCAAGAATCCTCTTTAATCTTGTGAAATTCTATTATCAATATTCTTTCATCAATTGCTTTAATAATATCAAATTCTCTTTCCTGCTCATATCAAGGAAATTGATAACTTCCTTGAAGAAGGTCAATTGCGAGCAATTTGGATTTCAAGTCTCGATTCTACGAAGTGAACCTTATTTGGAGGTAATGCTTTGGGTAGAAGAGAAAGAACATCTTTGCAACAATGCGCAACATTTTCAAAAATTTTGAATCAACAACAAAATTTCCAACATTTTGACAATATTTTCTAACTATCCTGACATGAAGTGAGAGCTTGATGTCCACTTTCGATGCATCCTGACACCAATTTTAAATCCCTCCTAAGGACTTGATTCCTTCCCTTCTTTGAGAGCATGAACTCTCAGATTTGCACACTTCCCTGTGTCCCCACTGTCCCACCATAGACAGTCCCATTTCGGCTTGAGGTTAAGCCACCAATTCTAGCAAAAGGCAATTTCAAAAGCTGATTTTAGTCTCAGCAATGAGATGCCCAAAACCAATCCCTTTTCAAGCTTTAGGGACCCCATTTTCCTTCCTTTTGCGAAACCCCTGTCAGATTTACTGTGCAAAATCCGAAGGTTCCATCATGGTCTCTTCTTTCGAGGATTCCATTCATTTTTCCGCCCGATCAGGATAAGGGTACAAACCTGAGCCTCAATCAAAGAGGTATTTCATTTTTCGCCCGATCAGGATAAGGGTACAAACCTGAGCCTCACTCAAAGAGGTATTTCATTTTTCCGCCCGATCAGGATAAGGGTACAAACCTGAGCCTCACTCAAAGAGGTATTTCATTTTTTCGCCCGATCAGGATAAGGGTACAAACCTGAGCCTCATTCAAAGAGGTATTTCATTTTCCGCCCGATCAGGATAAGGGTACAAACCTGAGCCTCATCCAAAGAGGTATTTCATTTTCTGCCCGATCAGGATAAGGGTACAAACCTGAGCCTCATTCAAAGAGGTATTTCATTTTCCGCCCGATCAGGATAAGGGTACAAACCTGAGCCTCATCCAAAGAGGTATTTCATTTTCCGCCCGATCAGGTTAAGGGTACAAACCTGAGTCTCATTTCGATGAAATATTCCATTCCCCAATCAGGTCAAGGGTCAAAACCTGAGCTTCGTTCCATGCGAGGTATTTCTTTCCCATCAGGTTAAGGGTCAAACCTGAGCTTCGTTCCATGCGAGGTATTTCTATCCCATCCAGGTTAAGGGCATAAACCTGAACTTCACTCTCATAGAGTGAATCTTTTCTCTCCATTCTTCGCTTCATATCTACCATCCTCCTCGGGCTAATTTCTTCACACCCAGTCAGATCCTTCTAACTGGGGCATTTTTTTATATATAGCCCAAATTTGGTGTGTTTTTCTTTGCCACTAAGCTCGGCCATGAGCCGGCTTAGTAGCAAAGAGGGGCATCTGTAAACACTCCAAATTTTCACTCACCTCCCAAGCATTTCCACCAAACACCATCATCCAGCCTTTGAAATCGCTGGAGGGCAAAATGGTCATTTTCTGAGCCCGGACCTTGCAAAAGTCTAAATTTCATCTGAAACTCTCAAAATTTCTCTAATTTTAACTCAGATATTCAAAAATTTAGTCCTGACAGGAGACAGAAATCTCCAAGGTCTTGGGTCAAGATTATATTGCATAAGACATGACATTGCATATCATTGCATGAGCATTTCAAATCACTGCACTGCACAGCATGTCATTTCGAGGTCCAGAACTCTTGATTTCAAAATTTTCAATCCAGATTAAAATTTCAACTCTTTTCAAAATTTATTTCAAAACCCTGGGTCTTCAAAATTATCAATTTTTCCCATTTTACCCCCAGGACTCTGAATTTCAAAATATTTCCTCAGGAAAATGATCTGGATAGTTTTCAATATGGATTTCAGCCACTTCACCTCAGATTTTGCCCCTTTTGACAACTTCAAATATCTTTCTTTTATAAAATCGCCCTACAAGGGCCAACTCTTTCCAAAATTCCTGTTTTGCCCATTAGTCCAGATTCTATGAAAATTCCAAAAAGAAGTTGTTGTTTTATCCTTATTTCAATAAAGAAGCAATGTGGGACTCACACTGAGGTGGCGTCACACAAGCTTTCCTTTTGAAAATTTGAATTTTGAAAAACCCAAAAATATAGGAGCCTTGTCCCTTGGATTGGTGCCACTTGTCATTTCTCTCTCCTCCCATTTCCATGCCACGTGTCAGTGTGGGGCTACCTTCAGAAGCCGCCACATGTCATCCCAATTATCTGTCATATGTCACCCTATCCATCCTGCGCCATGTGTCATTCCAAGACTACCAAGAGATGCCAAGTGTCATAGGTTGTCCTGTCTAGAAAAAGTGGAGCTTGTCTCCTCTGAGGTGGCGCCACTTGAAGTGTGTCTCCTGCAGGGGACACGTGTCAACCTCTCCCTCCTTCTAGAAAAGTAGCCTGACACATGTCTCTCCCTACTTTTCTCAGAAAAGTAGGAGACACATGTCACTCCTAGACTCATCTAGAAAAAGTAAGCTTGTCTCCTTTGAGGTGGCGCCATCTGGAGAGTGTCTCCTGCAGAGGACACGTGGCAAGCTCTCATTTCCTCAGAAAAAGCAAGTGCCATGTGTCATTTCCTGCTTTCTTCAGAAAAACTAGAATGCAAAAGTTCAAAACTCCTCATAGGTGGCGCAAATCCTGAACTTCTACCTTTTTCATCTTGTCTGAGATGGCGCCACATGGCCTGGCCCACCTTCTCTTCCCTCTGCCACGTGTCATCTTCTGCTTCTTTCAGAAAAGAAGGTGACACATGTCTCCTTCTCACTCCTTCAGAAAAAGTAGAGGACACATGTCCTCTCCCTACTTTTTTCAGAAAAGTAGGAGACACATGTCACTGCCCTCTTTTTCCTCCCTCTTGCCACATGGCATTGTAGGAGTCACCCTGAGGTGGCGCCACATGTCCATCCTCCATTCCTTCAGGGCCAACCTCCATTTGAAATTCGAATTCTCCTCTGAGGTGGCACCATTTGAGAGAACCTCCTCCAGCAGGCTGACACTTGGAACCATCCTGGACTGCCACATGTCCAGATCTCCTTTCTCCAGAAAAGGTAGAATTCAAATTCCTCTGAGGTGGCGCCTTCTTAGCCCACTGCTCTGACCTTCTGACATGTGTCAAACACCTTTTGAGGTGGCACCATTCCAGGACTCCACTTGGCTTCAAATTTTATTTTTTATTTTATTTTAATTAAAAGTAGCCCACCATGAGGTGGCGCCACCTGAGGACTCCCTACAAAAGGTGAGTTTGAATTTCAAATTCCAAGAGAGCACCCTCTGAGGTGGCGCCTTCTGGGAGTTCCCTGCAGAGAGAATCAAGCAAACTTTTGAAAAATTCCAAATTCCCCCTGCTGAGGTGTCTCACCCACAAAATTTCCATTTTTTTTATTTTTCTCAAAAATCAAAACACCTTTTGAGGTGGCGCCACCTGAGGGCTCCCTGCAAAAGACAAATTCGAATTTCAAACCCCTCAGATGGCACCCCTTGAGATGGCGCCACATGGAGGGCTCAGATTGAGCCTGTTTGAATTTCAAAAAATTTCAGAAAATTTATAAAAACAAGGGTTCACGCCCAGCCTAAAGGGATCATTTTTTTTTAGCTCTTGTGAACTTGGAGAATCCGACCTAGCCTTCCTAACATCTGATTTTGAACCTTGGAAATTGTGCCCCCTTTGGCACATTGAAGAAGGTGGAGTAAGGTTCGTGCCGTGGCCAATCCGATTCCAACAGAGCTCGATTTTGGTGGACCATCCGAAGCTCGGAGCGAAGGACGAAGGAAGCTCGTGATAGCTGCCCCTTTCAAGAGCTCCTACGCTGCGTAACGAAACAAGGTGCACTTCTTTTCCCATTGATTGGATTCCATAATTCGAATCGGGGGTCGTTTGAAGAAAGAGCTCATCCGAGAGATGGATTGAGCTATTCTCATAAAACGACATATATAAAATGTTTCATTATGCTTCCTTGATGATTTTAACATGCATGTAGTTAGCTAGATTTAATTTGCATTTTATTTCATTCATTTAGTACATTTCATGAATTAATTAGGATTAATTTAGCATTTATTTCAATTCTGCTTATTTTCAGTAGGTCTCTGTTTTTGTCAGTCAGTCCACACGTCATTTCATGCATTTATTTTTTATTAAAAATCCCAAAAAAATCACGGAATGCGACCTTAGGTGTCACTGAAATTTTTCCAAAAATTCAGAGGCATTTGCATTTGTTTACTGCGGTAAACATTCAAAATGGCAAGTCGGGTTTTTTTTTACCCGGGATGCGTTTTGAAAATAATTTGCCGACTTGTAAAATCGAGATATCCCTCATGGGAGATTCGATTTTCGATCCGAAAAATGTTCTGAACTCGGGAGAATGTCTAGTTTATAATATGATTTTTTCAGATTTGTCTGATTTTTGTTTTGTGTCTGACAAAAATCCGAGAGTTCGGGACACGTGTCAGAGCCTAATTTAGGCCAATGAGATCTTGGATCGACTTAGGGCTATCGTTTCTCTTTGTGTCTTGCTCCAAATCCAAAACTGTAAAAAATGAAAGTGGTGTCCGAAATGTCCTCTGTTTGAATCTAAAAGCCTATAATTTTTGGAACAGTGTTGACCCCTGCTTCGGATTTTTCTTGTCAGCCCCCTTGTTTTGCTACATTTGTCTGTTCTGTTAGTTTAGGCAGAAATAGTTATATTTTTATCTGTGTTTCAGTTGATCAAATGCCAAAGTCATAAACATGAAAGTTGTTCATGTAGGTGTTGTGTATAACTGTGATTAAGTTCATAAATTTCCATGGCCGTTTTGTATTTCTTTAGCAATTTTCATCAGATTAGTGTGATTTTTACCTCTGTCAGAACTAAATCCCTGTTATTGAACTCACCATGGCTCAAATCCCGAGGCTGTAAAAACCAAAAATGTTCCATTTTGGGTCTTTTATCAGTCTGCAAAATATCAGAAGTTTTCATGGTGTAAATCTTGCATTATCATATTAAGCATTGCATTTGGTTCGGATCCATAGGCAAAATCCATCATTTTAGGACTTTCTTTGAATTTTAGCATTTGAATCATATCATTTCGTGATTTGTAGCATTCTAGGTTGTTTATCAGAGTAATTAGATGCTTCATACCGAATTTGATGCAATTTGGAATCCATTTGAGGTTCGGATTAGCCATAATACCAAAACAGGGTCCCGCAGGACCCAGATCCAAGCGAAAAACAAGCGAAATTCGTTATTTTGGCTAAATTTCAAAATGTCAAATTCTGATTTTACAGTCATAATGGGTTTAGCAGCATGTCATCATGCCTCATACTGACTTTTATCATCATTGGATTCAATTTGAATTTCGAAATCTCGATTTTACCTAGTTTTCCTTCAAAAAACCCTGATTTTAAAGGTGTAACTTTAATTTTAGGGGTATTTTGGTTATTTTGACCCGAATTCCGAATTTCAAACTGTTTTCTACCGAATTTCTTGCATTTTCATCATTTCAAATATCAAGGAAGCATGATCATAGGGTTTATATCCAATTAAATCCAATAATTTCATAATATTATTGGAAAATTTTGGGAAATCCCACATATTTGAGCTAACCTTATTTCAAGTTTGGCAGGGACATTCAAAAGAAGGAGCTAAAGTCTGCAATTTCCATTTATTTCATTTGATTAGTGATGTAATAATGTAAATTTTGGAATAAGAGATTTAATTTCCTGCTTAGACTAGGATGCATATCATATAGTTTGAATTTATGCAATATCCTGTTTCTATGATTCATGCATTTTATTTCAAAAAGCACTATGGATGTTCACGAATGGTACGTGCACCAACTCTTAGGGAGTTGATGGACTCGGTGGGATCCATATTTACGGCCCTAGTCGGAATATGGACGAGACCCAGATCCGTCATCTTTCTACTAGTCACATTGAGCCTACACTCTTAGGCTATCTTAAAATGCACATCATATTTCTGAAGTTTTCAAAATCATGTGCATCAAATCAACTAAGTTCTGAACATATTCATGGCCACAGTCAGAATATGTAAAGGATTTATTTGGACTTAATGCACATTTTCCAACCAATTCCTCAGAAAATCTTCTCAAAGTGCATTCATTCACTCATGTCATTTGCATCATGAAATCATTGATTTTCTCAAGAAAACTTCATTCTCAAGAAATCGATTTCTCAAGAAATTCTAAGGATTTTTCAAAATCGGTTTTCCAAAGACAAGTTTTTCCACAGTTTTCCCAAGAAAATGATATTTTCTTAAGATATTCAAAAGAGTTTTCCAATCTTTCTTCAAGATCCAAAATCGATTTCCAAGTATTTCAAAAGGTAGAATTCCCAGGATTTTGATTCCCCAAGTTTTGAATTTCCTTCTCCAATGAGTTTTCCTATAAATTTTCCATCATTTTCCTAAGAAAACTCTCAAAGTCCAAGTTTTCCTAAGAAATGTTTCCCTTTTCAAAAGGTTCATCTTTTCTCAAGAATCACTTCCATTTTCCCAGGATTTTCAACCATTCATGATTTTCCCACAACTTCATGAACTTTCCCGTGACTTCAAAAACCCTTTTTTTCACATGAGTTTTCCTGAGAAATTGACTTTCATCTTTTTCCTAAGAGAATCTTTTCAACTCCAAATATTTTCCAAGCATACATCATGTTTTTCCCAAGCTGCATTTTCCAAAATCTCATAGCACATGCCTGAATTCTCTGTGCATTTAGGATAGAACATAACTTTGATAATTTAACTAAGTCAAGCACGATTTTGGTCCTTGGTTCGATTACCCCTGTTAAAGGCGGCAGGAACTGTCGAACGTCGTACCGACAGGTCGAGCCCCATCCCATGGATTTTCCCACAATTTTCAAAACGGAGGTGAGTATTTCAAAACATTTCCAAAATCCGGTCAAGTTTGAAGCGCGAAAGCGTTTCCTCTTTCTCTCTTCCGCAAGGAAGGGAAGACGGGAAAAAAATTTCGCGACGATAACACTTCCCAACATCCTTGAGCACCTACCGATATACCTCGGACTATGGCCCTTAGGTACGTGGTAGGGAGGCGCGAACCCAAATAAGTGGTCCAGTTGTGAGGCTCTCTCCCGAACTATGGTTCAGTGAGATAGCCCAGCAACGTGAAGACCGGGACAATATAGGTAGGGATGTTTTCAAAATATGATCAACATGCAATAAAATCAGAAGGCTCTAATGCAAGTCCTAAAGAGATAGATTTAAATGAAAAGAAGCATACACTTGGATACATTGTCTGCATTCAATCCCTAAAATTGAGGAGAGTTGTATTTAAGACCTAAGTCTAATGTGAACACGGAATAATCTCCTCAATACGGTCCTACGAAACCATACTTAGCTCCTATATGCAATGATGTCAGCTTTAGGACAGAGTCTAGGCTCCTAAGGTTTGCATGGAAAATGTAGCTGACATATGTTAGAATAAAGACTTAGATTATATAAAAGCAAAGCAAAGGCATAATTCGACCAGACGGAGACGAGGTCCCATCTCGGTCGCCAAAACTGTGATCATCGCAAAAATTTTCCTCTCTTGTGGTTTCCCTCTCTTCCTTCTCTTTCCCTTTTTCTAACCTCTATTTTCCTCCTTTTTGAAGGGAAGAAAATAAAAGAAAGAAAAGAGAAAGAGAAGAGAAAAGAAAGAAATAAAGAGAGAAGAGGAACTATTTTGCGCGGTCTCACTTGACGTTAATTTGAAAACATTTAGAAATTTAACTCGCCTCCGTTTTTGAAAATTCATGAGAAAATGGAGAGACGGGATTCGCTCGTCGGTACGAGGTTCGACCGTTCCTGGCGCCTTTACCAGGGGTAATCGAACCAAGGATCAAATCTATGCCTTTTGCTTTGCCTAAATATAATCTAAGTATTTATTCTAAATCTAAATACACAAAGAATCATGCTTGTGCAATGCGAGGATGTATGCTCTTTTCAAAGATGTTTTGGAAATTTCCAAGTATTCTGAGATGAACTTGGTAAGGGAATGAAGAAATATTTGAGTTTAACTTAGAACTTGAGATAGATCAGAGAATTTCTAAGTTTTCAAAATTGAGAAATAAATATTGATTTTGAAGAGAAAGATTTGAAGCTTTTAAATGAAAGAAAATGGAATTTCAAAGTTAAAAATGGATTTTGAATTTGAATTTCAATTTAGAAAAGGAAATGAATACTTGAGATGAAATTGAATTTGGATTTTTAAGTTTGGAATGGATCTGAGATAATCAAATGGTATTTAAGAATAGAAATGGATTTAGGGAGTTCAGATGAGATCTGAAAAATGGAATTGGATTTGAAATCTAGAATTGGGAATGGAGTTGGATCTAAAGATGGATTTAAGTTCTGAGATCCGAGATAAAATTGGGTCCTGGATCCTAAGATGGATTTAAGATCTGAGATCTTGGATCCTAAGATGGATTTGGATCTGAAGTCTGAGATCCAATGTAGTGTTGGACTCTGGATCCTAAGATGGAATTGGATCTGAAGTCTAAGATCCAAAGTAGAATTTGGTGTTGGATCCTAAATGGATTTGGATCTGAAGTCTAAGATCCAAGGTGAAATTGGAGTCTGGATCATACAAGGGAATTGGACCTGAATTCTGAGATCCAAGACGAAAAGTTGAATTCTGGATCCTAAAATGGAGTTTTTGGATCTGAAGTCTAAGATCCAATGTGAAGTTGGATCATGGATTCTGGAATCCTAAATGGAATTTGGATCCAAACTCTGAAATCCGAGATGCAATTTGGATCTAACTTTAGAATTGGAGTTCTATATTTGATTCGAGAATAAATGAACTTTCAGAGTCAAATTGGACTTTGATTCTGGAGCTTTGAATTTGGAATCAAGAATCTCAAAGTTAGATTTGAACTTTGAATTTGATTGGAATTTTGAACGCATTTGAAATCTCAAAGTCAAATTTGAATTTTTGAAATCTGATTTGAATCTGAATATAATAAAATGAATTTGAAATCTCAAAGTTAAATTGAACTTTGAGATTGAAAATGAAAGGGAATTTGAAAAAAAAAAATGAGAGGATGAATCGAATTTGATAAGGATTGAAGATAGATTGAGGAGGATATTTACATTTACTTGGAGTTTTGAAAAAGGAATTCGGAAAGCAATGATGCATTTTTATCCTAAATGATGAATGAATTTAAATAATTTTGAAATTGGATTTTGAAAAGCTATTCTATTCTTTAAATGAATTAAAATAAGATTGAAGATATAATACATCCTTGACTATGGTCATTGAATGCATTATATAATAATCTATATTTAAATTCAAAAGAAGAATGAAATACATTTGGTACTTTTATAGAATTTAAAATGAAATTAACTCTCAATATACCCTGACTATGGCCATTGGTATATATTTTGAGTCAATTTTAAGTTAAATTCTAATAAAAGGAGAAAATATTTAAGGAAATATGATGAATTTTGAAAATGAATCCAATGTTATTTCGTAAACGATAAAAATACTAAGTTTTGTCCACACCCTGACTATGGCCATTGATGTGGATCATCGACTTAGGATCAATTACCTCTTACGAAATGGTGCACGTGTTATTCGTGTTTCACCAATGTGAGATTTTGAGAAATAAAGAAAGGATGAAAACAAGTAATTCATGGTATTTATAATGCTCATTCATTCTATCTAAAACAAGAAATGTAAATTCTCATTAAGACCTAACTATTACAATACATAAAATTGAATTTACAACTCTAAATAAAGATATTTTCCATATATTCTCTGCAAAACAACTTGATTAAAAAAAATGGAGAAAATTTTGCACATATCATACAGATATTAATGGTAAAAAAAATGCTCACACGCCAAAGTGTTCAAGATCTAAAGTATGGAAAATGATATATATCTATGTACATATATACCTGCATATATACATACATGTATATTTACATACATAGATGTACATGAATATGTTTATACATACAGGTGGAATGGTGTGCAGTAGATGGGTTGTGATACATTGCACCAATTTTGAGATGATAATATGAGTGTTATTAGATGACATTGGACGATCTCTATGATGAACATAAAACTGAGAATACAGGCTTTGTGATAATCCTAAATCACCAAGTGAGATATTATCTCTCAAGACAATGAGACACAGACATATATATTTTATTTAGTATATACATAAGTAAGGTATGAAAGATTCTTTTGACAGGAATATGATAATGTTGAGATAGAAATGGGACAGATGCTGTGAGTGAGTTTGTTGTATTGATAGTGAAATGATGGGAGACATAGCAGTATCTTGCACTACTGCGAATGTAAGTGTACCACAGCAATACTTTGTACTGCTGCCAAATACCAAGTATATACAGTATTGTACTACTGTTGGCTTAGGGAAATCACAGCTGCACTTTACATTGCTAAGAATGAAAGTAGAAGCTGGAGAATACAGCAGATGACCATACAAGCTAAATCATACAATTGCTGAATGTATAAGTGTAAATGGCATAGGCCAAATTATGCACAGGGGGTGCAATTGATGGTGAATGTTGTAGATCTCTAAGTCATGTTGAATCAGCTATGATAAAAGGTCACCTTGGTCGATCATATGTAACACTGTAGATAACATTAATTGATGCTATGATACATTTGTTTATTGAGAGTAAAGCCTAAAATTGACAAGTTTAGATACTGTAGATACAAGAGAGAGATCCTACATGTACTACACCTAAAAATAACAAAGAAAATATTTCCAGCATGCTTGATTCATGAGTGTCTTCTCTTTTTTTTTAGCAATTTTGACATACAACTTATACCTCTATGTGGAGCATAAATATCCGAATATCATTCAGAATACACTAGGGTCATCATATCCTAGATGATTTATACCAAAGGCAAATATAATTTCACGGATGCATGTAGAAGAAAAAAAGGAAAGCACTTGGGCGTGGAAGAAAAGAAAGGTAGAACCAATGAAATTCAGCATCTAAAAAAAAAAAAAAAAGAATCTTAAAAGCAACATAATTTACCAATAGATGCACGATATCCGAGAGCAGTTTAACGTACATACCTCTGCAGAGAAACGAACAACCAAGTCAGTATTACTATATTTTCACATTCTTAAGACTCAACAGTCTCCAAGTGCATTGAGTCATATACCCACCAGGAGGGATAGAAGAGAGAAAAGAACATTTAATATTGCAAATAAAGATTGCCACGATGACGACCTCAGGGCAAAAGATGTTAACAATGTGGAATTTGCTGAATCAAAAGCACAGAATGATTTTTTTTTTTTTTTAAGTTGTTGCAATTTAGGAGTCTGTCAGCTGTTTTCAAGACCCTTGACGCTGGAAGCCAAAACTTTAATTAGAAACCTCCTCAGAACCCTCGTCAATACTCATACCTCCATCGAGCTCTGCTCTTTCATATTAACACCTGCAAAATCTTTTTACATTTTCTTTTTGGGTTGCCGCAATAATCTGCTGCATGTCATGTGTTAGCAGCTTGTGTGAGAGACCAATAGAACTCAGGATCTCTTACCCCTCCCCTGTGAGAAGATGTGGTGCACACTCTAATACAGATGGACGAGTGTAATAAGCATAAACGATGGTGATTGTGGTATAGCTAAGTAGTGATGGGAAATGATGATGGCTAATGTGATGCAATGGAAGGATGCAAGTAAAGTGGTGTGCTGGGTATGAAGAGATAGAGTATGATAGAAAATCTCAACATATGAAAATGGCCTAAACATATACTCTTACAACAAAGTACAGGAAGTAATGAAACTATGCATGATGCTATAACGGATGTGAAGATAATGTGCTGCTATAAAGTGATGAGGCCTAGTGGTATGAATATGTGTGGTGACTGTGCCATAGTAAAAAAAAAAAAATATTGTAGCAGTGATCAGAACTTCAATATACCACATAAGTTACAAAAGGTTGCCGATCATAAAAAATGGACATTTATCAAAATTCCTGTGTCTGTAGAACCTAAAGTTGAGAGGAATAGGGATGTCACACACATGCTGAACAAAAGAAATATTCCTTCCAAGAACGTAGACATTAACTCAGAGAGTGTTCGTAGCTCACTTAATTGACTTCGTAAACTCCCGAAATTTGATTAGATTCATGAGAATATTATATTTTATGGAAAATTTTCTTTGAGCCTGTCACTCCATTTTGCAGACAGGGTATGAGCAACAAAGAAGGAAATAGTAAAATGTTGTTGCTTGGCAATGCGATGATACACGAATATCATAACAATACTCCAGCGGAAGTCTCCATTCACATTATAATGAGAGCACCCAACATGGGAAAGAACTACCTAAACTGCCATGAACGCCATGAAATTCATTCAGTCAATCAACTCAGAATTCATACTTGCTAAAGCTTACTGACCACTCGAAAATCAGATAATTGTATTACTAACAGGTAATCCAAGAATGATGGCTTATTGACTAAATGGAAACTTTTATTATAACACTTGACTTGATATCTCTTGAGAATCCATTAAGCTCAATGTTTCCTTGAGATGACGATATAATAAAGAAATTATATATATATATAAAAAAAAAGGGCATTACAAGGAAAGGATTTAAATTGAGCAGATATATATAATGACATACAGGGGTTGGCTGTGGTGCGAAATGAGGAAATCAAGAAACAACACTATACTAAGAGATTCTAAACTAAATGAAGTAATCAGAGATACTGTAAGCAAAATGGAAATATCAAAATAGAGTAAATAGACCTTATTCTAATCAATGCTTTGACTCTCAACACAAGAAAACCTTCTTGTAAATTCTTTTAGAAACAGATCGGTGATGCTATCAAATGCTCAGATGCAGGATTTTCACAATGGACAAGAGTTTTATAGTGGCCAAAGGTGTCTTGACCGACCATAAACTCAGAGACCAAGCCGACTTCCCCAAACAAATTTGTCATGGAAGGAATCTCATGGTGGGTATGGAGGCTGCCGGAATAAATGGCCATCGTAGATCATGAATGATGGGGATAAACGCTCATCACATTAAAGAAATTCATATTATGAGATCTGCAAACTAAATAATCATAATCAGTAGAAGGATGAAGGATATGGATTCGACTAAATCTTCCTGTGGGATGAATTTGATCTGACATTGGATCAGATCAGTCATTGTCACAGGAGCCATTTCAAAGAGAGAGAAAAAAAAAAGAAAAAGATGTTGGAACTATTGTTCCATTTGTTTTCGCACAGGGGTGGATTTGGTGTTGCACAGGCAACCCAATGTCACCGAAGGTGCGTTACTAGGGGCCTTGATCGAAAGAAAGAGTAAGAGAGATGAAAGGAAGGATACTTACCCTTTTTTCCAGAGTTTTGAAAGAGGAAATCTCCCTTTTACGGTCGTGGAGACCTTCTGCTATGGATTGCTCTGCACCACCGGATGGCGAGGAGGCTCTCCCTTCTTCTAGCAGGATTCCAAGGGAAGAAGAAGGCTGAAGATCGGATCGTGGAAGAGAAGACGATGAATAGGTCTTTGCTCGATGCCAATGGTTGATTTGATAGGATGAGATCTCGCGGATAGAAACTTGATGCCCGAATCGTTCTTTTTTCCCCCCTTTTCTTTTGCTGCTGCCCCGTTCATATAGAGTCTCAGGAAGAATCGAGAAAAGGGGTGGCCGTTGAGAGGAGATCGCACATGGGAGGTGGAAGCTTCGTGAAGGAGAGGGGCGTGCGAGTTCGTTGGAGATGGACGAAGGCCGAGGAAGTGAGATGATCAGAGGGTTCATGGAGGGGAAACGCACATGGGGATGGTCAGCCATGGAGGGAAGATTCTTCTGGAAGGAGGGCGGCCGAGGGAGGAAGGCGAGTTAGGGTTTTCAAAACCCTAACTCGACCCTTAAACCTCGCAAATTAGTTTTTCCAAAAAGGGGCCTCCTTTTCAGGTTTTTCTAAAAAGATGGTTAAAGGTGAGTTTTTCGGCAAAAATCTTAAAAAAACACGTAGTTTTTCCTAATTTCTTTGGTTTTTTGCATGAATTTTCCAATTTTTTGTATTTTTGGAACAGAATCTAAGTTTTTTACACGAAAACAAAGATTAAACACTAATTTTTTGTATTTTTCTGAGAAATATTTACAAGAGTATTTTTCTGAGAATTTCAGACCATTTTGGGGGAAATTTCTTCAGAAGAATGGGTTTGGACCCAAGTTTTGAGAAAATATTTGAGTTTTAAACTTCAATTTGAGGACTATAACACGATGAAACCAAACGGATACCGGACAAAGTGTCTAAGCTTTTCAAAAAGTTATTTTTGATAATTTTGAGAATTTGATTTAAAATTGGATAATGAAGTTCAGATTTGGATTTTGATGTAGATCCGGATCCGAAATTGAGTCAGATATGTAAAATGAATTTAATTTCAACAAAATTTGAGAAACAAAATGGAATTTAGATTTAAAACTGACTCAATTATCCAAAAAATGTAGGGAAAAGGGCAAAAAGGGGATATTTACAACATTTTGAAAAATTTGGGGTGTTCACAGACAGGTGGGTTGAGAAGATACTTTTTGATACGCTCGAATGATTGCTGACACTTTGGCCCCCATTCAAACTTCACTCCTTTTCTGAGTAAGTGATTGAAAGGCTCACATCTCATGGCAAGATTGGATATGAATCGCCGGATTGATTGTATACGTCTCTGAAGGCTACGCAATTCTTTGAGAGTAGTTAGAGGTGGCATATCAATTATGGCCTTTGCCTTAGCGGGATCCACTTCTATCTTCTTTTTGCTAACCAAGAAGCCCAATAATTTGCCTGACTTGACTCCAAAAACACATTTCTGAGGGTTGAGTTGTGGCGCCCCAAACGCCAACCTTGGAAAAACCTTAGATTTTCTATGGAATTTTTTTTTGAGAGGTTTTACTGAAAACAATGGAAAACAAGGTGTAAGGAAGGTGGCAAAGCCACGAGTCTGGACGGCCACAAGTGAGTACAACAAAAGTAATTAACAATGTAAATAAGGTACAATCACAAATATAAAGGGGGTATACAACCCGACAGTTTAAAAGATACAAAATGTGATAGTACAAAGTCTCAAAAACAGGGAATGTATCCCAACCAAAACCCAAAACCACTAGGACAGGATCTCCAGCTAAGTGTGGGTCCCCAAGCCTCCACCGTGTGCCGTCGCATCAACACTGTACCTGTTCGTCGCCTACATCCCCATAAAACGAGGTTAGTCCTCTTGCGAGGTGGTGAAGAAATAACCACGATATATATATATATATATATATATATATATATATATATATCAATTCTAAGAGAAAAAACATGGAACAGAAACAAGAACTAACAAGTGTAGGTGTCTGTGTACGTGACAAGTGCTAGCCAAGTGAAGAAGTAACAGAACTGAAGTAACTGTAAGCAAGTAACTAAGAGCAGTAATAGAACTATAACAAGTACTAAACAAGTAAAGTAACTAAAGTAACGGCTGAACAAGTAAAGTAACTAAGACAAACGCTGAACAAGTAAAGTAATTGAAGCAACTACAATATGTCAGCTGTGATTGGTTAGTCTTTAAGTTCTTCTTGTTACTCCTTCGGGTACGCGAAGGAACCTCGCATTCTGTGAGACATGCACCCGGTGTCTGTTATTCAAATTCTAGTGTGGTAATCGAGGATGCTACAGACCGAGTAAACCTCATGCGAGCAGCACGCAGCTGAGAGAAACTCTCGCATAGGCAAGGATTGCAATTCATACTACTGCAGTAGTGAGGTCCTAAAAAGGCAACCTGCGATCATCACAAAATTTTTCCTCTCTTGTGGTTTCTCTCTCTTTCTTCTCTTTTCCTTTTCTAGCCTCTATTTTTCTCCTTTTTGAATGGAGAAAAATAAAAAAGAGAAAAGAAGAGAGAAGAGAAAAGAAAATAAGAGAGAAGAGGAATTCTTTTGCGGGGTCTCACTTGACCTTGATTTGAAAATATTTAGCAAATAACTCGCCTCCGTTTTGAAATATATTGCGGGAAAATGGAGAGACGGGATTTGCTCGTTGGTAAGAGGTTCGACCGTTCCTGGCGCATTTACCAGGGGTAATCGAACCAAGGATCGAATTTATGCCTTTTGCTTTGCCTAAATATTATCTAAGAATTTATCCTAAATCTAAATGCACAAAGAATCATGCTTGTGCAATGCCAGGATGTATGCTCTTTTTGAAAAGATGTTTTTGAAAATTTCTAAGTATTTGGAGATGAACTTGATAAGGGAGTGAAGAAATGATTGAATCTAACTTAGAACTTAAGATAGATCAGAGAAGTTCTAAGTCTTTGAAGTAAATCAGAGTTGAAAGAATAAATCTTGATTGAAAGAATGGTTTGAAGCTTTGAAATGAAAGGAAATGAAGTTTCAAAGTTAGAAATGGACTTTGAATTTAATCATGGATTTAGGAAGGAAATGAGTATTTGAAATGGAATTTTGAATTTCAAATTTGAAATCAAGATGGATCTGAGAAAATCAAATGCTATAGAAATGTATTTAGGAAGTTCAGATGCGATCTAAAAATGGAATTGGATTTGAAATCTAGAATTGAGAATGGAATTGGATTCTGGATCCTAAAAAGAACTAGATCCAAGATCTTGAATCTAAGATAGAGTTGGACTCTGGACCCTAAGATGGATTTTGGATCTTTAAAATGGGTTTAGGATCTGAAATATAAGATCCAAAAGAGATTTGGATTCTGAATCCTAAAATGGAGTGGATCTGAAGTCTGAGATCTAGAGTAGAATCGGGTTCGGGATCCTAGGATGGATTTGAGATTTGAATTCTAACTTTGGATTTTGAAAGTCCAAATGGGACTTTGAAGATGGATCTGGGTTTTTGAAAACCCAGATTGAATTTAAAACTTAGAAAAGGACTTGAATCTTGAGATTCAGAACCAATCTCAAGACTTGGATTTTGAAGAAAACTTGATTTTGAATTTGAAATGAGAAGATGAATAAAAAATTTCAAAGTTAAATTGAACTTTGAAATTTGATTTGAATTCAAATTGGAGATTTAAAGTTTGAATACAAAAATGATTTTAGAATTTCGAAGTCAAATCAGACTTTGAAATTGAGATAGAATTGGAATTTGAAGTAGAAGCTTGAAGAAAGATATTCAAAATCATTTGGGTTTTTGAAAAAGATTTTGAAAATATGATGCAATTCTATCCTAAATGATGAAATGAATTTAAAGAATTTGGATTTTTGAATTTTGAAAAGTTGTTCAATTCTTTAAATGAATTAAAATAAGATTGGAGATATAATACATCCCTGACTATGGTCATTGAATGTATTATATAATAATCTATATTTAAATTCAAAAGAAGAATAAAATGTGTTTTGGTGCTTTTATAGAATTTAAAATGAAATCAACTCTCAATATACCCTGACTATGGCCATTGGTATATATATTGACTTAATTTTAGATTAAATTTTGATAAAAGAGAAAAATATTTTAAGGAAAGTATGATGAATTTTAAAAAAAAAGGATCCAGTGTGGATCCAGTGTTATTCCATAAAAGATGAAAATCCTAAGTTTTGTTCACATTCTGACTATGTCCATTGATGCAAATCATCAACTTAGGATTTAATCACCTCCTATTAGAATGGTGCACGTGCCATTCGTGTTCCCATTCATGAATTTTTAAAATAAAAGGGGAAATGATATGAAAATGAGCAATTTCTAAGATGCATGCTCATACATTCTAATCTAGGGCTGGAAACGTAAAAATTTTCATTCATTATCTAAGTTATTACAATTTGAATGGAATTGACACCACAAGTTTCTAATTTAAGTAGAAAGATTGTCTTTTCTACCTGATTCCTGCAAAAACTCAAGTTAGGACAAGGTAAAAGAAATATAGAGACAAGTATCATATTGGATTGGAAATGTAAATAATGGAAGTGCTCATGCCTATGCTTCAAGCTAATGTCATAAATGAGGAAGCATATACATTGGAGTATATTGAAATGATGAAACAAATACCCTATATGATATGTCATGATAAAATGTAAAGGTAACATACATATGATATGCAGGGGAAGACACAACAGGAGATGGGCTGGAGATACAACCAATGAATGCTAAATAATGGGGATATGAATGGTAATGAAGATGAGGATATGGTGTGGGAAAGTGCTATACTGTGATGCAGGTGGTATTGTGCTGGGGCTGAGTGAAGGGCGATATAGAGGTGATAACAGGTGTGATGGAGGTAATAATGTGATATTTGAAGCAGTGGAGAGTGTGGGTATGTGGCAATGAAGTTAGACTAATGGTATGCAGTAGTGACAAAGATGGTGCTATACACATCCCATACACTATGCATATGGAAGTGTAGTAGAAACTTATGGAGAATTATTAGATTTGCAACAGATGTAATTGTTAAAAGTGGACAGCAGTGAGACTGGACTGGAGTGAGACATGTGAGTTATGCAGGGGATGTAGTGAATTGAGTATGAAGGAAGTGTTGAGAAGATGGAAGTGCATGAAGGGAGGCGAACAACAACAGGCAAAATCGGAAAAGGAACAACAACTATGGACAATGCTGCAAAACGTAGCCAGTGTATGAAGTGGGTGATTTTCTGCACAGTGATGGCCGTTGTAAAATGAAGAGGGTACAGGAGCAAAAGCATAGCTATTGTTGTAGAAGAAACATGTAAGAGTAGTAGGTAATGATAGGCAGCATGGTAGGTATAGGGGATAGATACTTGTGATTGACTTATTACAAATGCTGGGAACAATGCAAGTAATAGGGTGTATATGAATAGTGGTTGTTGCAGAAAATTTATTTGAGCAGCAAATTTGTTGCGTATGCTGGGAAGAGGAAAGTGGCAGTGAGTATGAAGGAGGTTGCTGTGTAACAATGGACATGACAAGTTAGAGGCTAGAGTGCAGATGACGCAGTGGCTGGTGATGCGACAGGTAATGTGAGACCAACAGGCTGGTACAAGGGCATAGACAGTGGTGCTGGGATATGCTCCCACAATGGACAGAAGTGGTAAGTGTGCAATGTGCTGGAAAAGTATATATAGGTGTTGATGATGTGGATGGTGTTGATTGAACTGTGGCTAATGGAGGTGAGACTTTGAGGGACAGTTAGCAGGTAAAGGAGTGGTGGTGAAAATACATGGTCAGTGGAGTGAAAGGTCAGGGTGGGTCTGAAGCTGGAATGTGGATGTGATTTTAGTTCTCTAGCACCAGCAGACATTGGATATTACTCACATATTATAATACAGTCTTTGAAGTGTAACCTGACCTTCATCCTCTAATTCCACACTGATCTACTTGCAGGATTTTTTTTTTTTTGTTTTTCTCTGAGATACCAGCAATGCAATCAAGAACACTTGCTGGGTAATTGCTGGATTACCTATTGGGGTCGTTTCTTCTCAAGGTACACCATTGGCCCCTATTTGGACACCAAGCTGTCAAGGAATTCCTCAAGCCGACCCTCCATAAAAAAAAAAAAATCTTTTTTGACAATATAACTCTCTGTAACTCCTTCAGGTTACAAACAACCATTTTTTTTTTATGAGCAGAATTCTTGTCTTCCTCTACTAGAGTTAAAAAAAAATGATACACAATACTGAATATGGAAGATGATATATACATCTAGTGAAATAAGAAAAACACGGTGTTGTAAATGGATGCGGAAACAACTGTGCAAAAGGTATGAACTAGATATCATAATAGAGAAGTACAAACATGCTTGAGAGCAAAAGAAAGAGAAAAAGAAAGAAAAAAAAGAAAAAGAAAAAGAAAATATAACAACACCATGCCACCCATCTTATTGGACTTCAGTAGATGAATAGAAAAAAAGAAAAAGTGCAGAGAGATAGAGACATGGGTTCAACTTCAGAATTGGAAACCTCAAAATGCACGTACCTTCAAAGCCTGACATAAAACAAGTTTGAACAACATTTTGCCAGATAAGATCCGACTAAAAGAAAAGACCTCTCATCTTCAATTATAACCATATTTTGTCATTGGCGCCCATGCTTGAGCTGTACTTTTTAGGAACTTGATGGCAGGTGATGCAAGGCATATCACAGAGGCCGAATTTGAATCGGACTTTGCTTTGATGGCATCATAGATGAGAATAAAACTGTACAAACTGTAAACATTCTACACCCAGAAATGGAGGCATGACTAACGAGAGGTAAAGCAACTCATTCAAGGTGAGTGATACAATGCAGGGTCAATACAAATAAACCATGAATACTGAACGATCACATAGCTATGATGCAACAAAAAAATTTAATCATAGGGATGCACGATTATAACTGAAGATATCAAAGTAAAAATAAAATGATGCTGAACCAATGTTGAGAGGGAGGATACGATTAATTCAAAACAGAAACCTGTGAGGAAATAGACAACGTAATAGCAGAATAGAGGATACATTATCAATATAAAATTCATGGAAATAGGAGGGATGAGAACAAGCGAGAAATCAAACTAAGACAACCTCAAATATATTGAATAATTGCATGTAACATATATAAAATTTAGCAGGATACGATGAATAAATCAAATGTCATTTGAAACCAGAAATCAAAGATAAATGAAAACCGAAATGTAAGAGGCGTCTGAGATGATTAAAGGACTGTAAAAAAAAAAAACAAAACAAATAAATACCCACGGCAAGAATGTAATAGATGAACGATAATACTAAATTGAAAACATTCATTTTAAAACTGGAGCAGAAGGTGATGCCATGTAACGATGGATGTGTAATAGAAGAAAGAAAAAAAAAGGAAAAAAAAAAGAAAAAGGTGAAATCAGAATGCGATAGATAGTTAGGATCAACAGGAAGAGTAATAAGAAGATATCAGCAGATAAAATCCCCAAAATAAAATATAAACAGAAAGTCGAGCATTAAAGCGTGCCACCATGGATTGGAATGTAACAAAATGTGAAATACAGAAGAAGATGGGAAGAAATATGTTGGAATTGATCATTCCTACAATGTGGCAATGAGTAGACCGATACTGTCATACACAGATTGATTCTACCCTTGTGCTTAATTTTAAACAAAGAAGAATAAAATGACAGAAAGTTATAAAAAAAAATCAATGGGAAGGAGATAACAATGAGAGAAACTCTTACCGTAGTTCTTCTGTTGGAATTGTCGGCTTTAGTTGATGGAGCAGGCTTTTGTAGCAGGGATTCTGAGGGAAAAAAAAGGGATCCAGAGGAAGAAGGAGGGAGGAAGGAAAATCGTGAAGAAGAAGCTATGGAGAGGTGAATGATGGATTGAGAAGAAGGGAGAAGGTGCGGAGGTGAAAACGGGTGACAATGGAGAGGCAGGAGATGGATGTTACTGCCGTGAAGGAAGATGGATCAGAAGGCATGTCGTGGTGAGGTAGGAGACGGATCCCTTGGTAGAGGCTTGGAGGTCTCTTCTTAAAGAGAGACTCAAATCCTCCAAAAGATGAAGCAGTTGGCGATGGAAGGCCATTGATCGGGAGAGGGTGCGAACGGGAGTGGCCGTTGCAGTTTTTCTGAAATTCCCAAGAGGGGTCTCCTTTTCAGAATTTTTCTAAAAAATGGTTTTTATTTTCAAGAGGAGGTTTTAAGAGGGGGTTTTAACAAAACGGTTTTCAAAAAGAGTTTTAATTGCATATTTTTCTGAATTTTTGGAATCTTTCTATTGTTTTTTTTTTCGATTTTCTTATTTTTTTGTTCTTTACATTTTTTTATATTTTTTTGTTATTTTTTGGAAATAAGATTCTAAAACCTAAGCAGTATGAGAGATGAAACTATTTTTTTTGCATTTTCTTTATAAAAATTTACAAAAAGAGAAGCTTTTGAAAGTTTGGGTTTGATTTCTTCAGAAAATGGGTTTGGACCCAGGTTTTGATAAAATATTCGAGTTTTAAACCTTTAATCGAGAAATACAATTTGATGGATCCAAACGGATACTGGACGAAGTGTCTGAGCTTTTCAAAAGTTATTTTGGTAATTTTGAGAATTTGATTAAAAAATGGGACAACGAAGCTCAGATTTGGATCTTTTATCTGGATCCGAAATTGAGTCAGATATGTAAAATGAAATTGATTATAGTAAAATTTGAGAAATAAGATGGAATTTAGGTTTAAAACTGACTCAATTACCTAGAAAATGAAGATAAAGGGCAAAAAGGGAATATTCATAAATTTTTGAAAAATTTGGGGTGTTCACAGATGCCCCTCTTTGCTACTAAGCCGGTTAGAAGCCGAGCTTAGTGGCAAAGATAACACTTCAAATTTTGAAAAGTGCCCCAGTCAACAGATCTGAACTGGGTGTGGAAGAATTATGGCTTTTCAGGCTTAAAGCCTTGTCCTAAATGGCTTGGGGGAGACGAAATCCTCGAAAATGATATGACTGAATAGATAGAAATGAGGAAATCGTGATGGGACTTTGGGTGAAGATCCTGAAATGATGAAAGGTAAGAATTTTGATCAAGTCTCATGAGTGAGGCGAGATCAGCCTTTCAGAATGACTCAGGTTTAACCCTTAACCTGGATGGGACAAAGATATATCAGGATGAATTGAATGGGGAAAGGAATATATGATGACCTTGATGGGACATTTTTGGCAAATGTCTCATGAGATGAAGCTCGAGTAGGATCCTATCCTAGATGGATATACAAAGCATGGATTCCTCGATGGGAAGAACCATGATGGGACTTTCAAAGTTTGGACGAACAAATCCGAAAGGGATTTGCGAAAGGAGGAAGGAAATGGGGTTCCCTAAAGCTTTGAAAAAGGAGTGAACTTGGGAGTCTCATTGCTGAGTCTGAATTAGCTTTTAAAATTGACGACCTCTCACAGAAAATACAGGTTTGACCCTTAACCTGAGTGGGTACAACCATACGGATTTCTCGAAACCGTGATGGGACAGGAGAGATACTTCAACTGAATGGGGTAACTCTTCTGGGAATGTAAGAGATAGAAAATAAGGAGATGTGAGATAATTCTTTCGTCAAAAATGATCGATGAATAATGTAACAGAAGGCGAATCTTTCGATGGAGTGAAAGATGAATAAGGCAAACCTTTTATCAAGGAGACGAATCTCTTGACAAGGCGAAAGATGGAAGAGGCCAAATCCTTTGGACAGGAAAAGGTGAAAGCGAAATATGAAGATGGCGATGAAGATGTCAATTCTGTTAGCAAGGAGAAGGTAAAATATGAAGATATGAAGATGGCAATCCTTTTAGCAAGGAGAAGGCAAAAGTGAAATATGAAGAAGGCAATCATTTTGGTAAGGAGAAGGCAAAATGTAAAATATGAAGAAGGCAATCCTTTTGACAAGGAGAAGGCAAAATGTAAAATATGAAGAAGGCAATCCTTTTAACAAGGAGAAGGCAAGTCTCTCGACAAAGCGAAAGACGAGGAAGGCAATCCTTTTATCAAGGAGAAGGCGAGTCTCTCGACAAAGCGAAAGACGAGGAAGGCAATCCTTTTATCAAGGAGAAGGCGAGTCTCTCAACAAAGCAAAGGACGAGGAAGGCAATTCTTTTATCAAGGAGAAGGCGAGTCTCTCGACAAAGCGAAAGACGAGGAAGACAATCTTTTTATCAAGGAGAAGGCGAGTCTCTCGACAAAGTGAAAGATGAGGAAGGCAATCCTTTTATCAAGGAGAAGGCGAGTCTCTCGACAAAGCGAAAGACAGAGAAGGCAACACCAAGATGTATCAAAACAGATGTCAAGTTCTTATTCCTTTATCAGGAAAGATGAAAAATTTTACCAAAAATGATAAAATTTATAGTTGATTCAAGGTAATTTTAAGCACTTTTGGAAGATGTTCCCTCTTCCACCTAGAGTATTACCCCCAACTAGGTTAATTCTATAGAATCCAGAATCAAAGTCAAATTTTGTTGTTGGTTTTCTTCAAGGATGCTATCAATTTCCTTGATATGAAAGGAGAGAAAATATTCTTAGCTTCATAAAAGTAATTAAATGAGAAGATATTGATAGAAGAATTTCACATAGATAAAGAAGATTCTTTGCAGTTTGGGCAGTTTGATATCCTGGGCATCTTCCCATGATGATTTTTTTTTGCACTCTTTTGAGTCATGGGGCATTCTTGGGCTTTTACATCATCCTTCATTTTGGAGATGTCCTGACTTTTCTCTCTTCTCAGGGAAGGGTACGACACAAACTCCTTCATCTTGGAGATGTTCCGATCCTTCTTTTTCTTTCTCAGGAATTAGGCTGATGATATGGTTCATTGGTAAAATCTCTAGATGATAGCAGAAATCAAATATCTTTTAGGGTTTGTCGGGAGGCTCATCGCAGTCGTCTTCATCTTGACGGTGCTCTGAACGTACCCTGGAAGGATCCGTCACAAACTCCGTCATCTTGGAGATGTTTCAAATCTTCTTTGGCCCCGGGGGTCTACTCGCTTAATTCGCCTTCATCTTGACAACAATTGAGAGATCCCTTTTGCAGATATTTGGTTGCAGCTTTGAAGGACTGAGGATATATATGGATTGGGTAGGTCCTTTTTTGACTGCCCAGGATATTTTCACTGTCTTACTGCAAAAAAGAATAATCTTTAAGGATGTGCCATAACTATGATCAATATCAGCTCATTTATGGCTTTTCAGCATCATTGAATATTTCTTTCGTCGGTCATGTCGAAGATTTTTCTTCATCCTCTTGGTTGACCAACAGAAAATTTGAAGTTAGAGCCTTTCTTCACAGAAGTTTCACCCTTTTGGAAGGAATACTAAGGAGATTTGAGGAAATTCTTTATGTAATAAAAGTTTGAGATCAACAACTATTTTATGGCAATTTGGCAAGATATTCCTGAAATCCTTGATGACGAAACTTTTGCTTAACATCGAGTTTTGCCACATCAGTGGGATTCTGAGGAAGAATCCAACATGAGGCTGAATTCTAAAAGTAAATGTGAATTTAAAGTTCTGAAGGTAAGCTTGACAAAAAACTGGATTTTGAAGGTAAGCCTAACTCGGAAGATGGTTTTGAAAAACCAACCGAATAAGGACTCAGGTTTTTTACAAGGAGAACAGGAAAATTCGAGTCGAAACTCGAGTCTTCAAAGGAAAACTCGAAGGTTTGAGTTGGGGCTCGAATCTCAAAGGAAAACTTGAAAATTCATTTATTGAAGGCAAGAAAACTCGAGATAAAACTCAATTTTTCGAAGGAAAGCGGGAAAATTCGAGTCAGGGCAAGAATCAAAACTTGAAGGTTCATTTATTGAAGGCAAGAAAACTTGAGATAAAACCCAAATTTTCGAAGGAAAGCAGGAGAGTTCGAGTCAGGGCTCGAATCAAAATTTTGAAGATTTATTTATTGAAGGCAAGAAAACTCGAGATAAAACCCAAATTTTCGAAGGAAAGCAGGAAAGTTCGAGTCAGGGCCCGAATCAAAATTTTGAAGGTTTATTTATTGAAGGCAAGAAAACTCGAGAAAAAACCCAAATTTTCGAAGGAAAGCAACAAAGTTCGAGTCAGGGCTCGAATCAAAATTTGAAGGTTTATTTATTGAAGGCAAGAAAACTTGAGATAAAACCCAAATTTTCGAAGGAAAGCAGGAAAGTTTGAGTCAGGGCTCTGATGTCTTCTTTATAATCGTTGTAATTTTGAAAAGATTTTTAAATGAAAAACATGTGAAAACCAGACATCAAATAATAAAAACCGGTTCTCACTAGTGGATGAGACCGGGTCGAACTCAGGGAACGGGAATATATCGTATTCAAGTACACAAGTCTAAACTAATCTTTATTGCCGAATTATGGAAATGTAAAATGTTCAGAAAAGTAAAAACAACTAGCTATTACAACAAATGAATACCCTTCGCAGAGGGCGTAAAGTGCAATATTTACAAACCCAATTAAATTCCTAATTCTAAACTAAAAAGTAAAAATTCTTCTATTCTTGCACTTCGTGTCACGTAATCTCTTCAGCTCCACTCCCTTGCAATCCTGCACAAATCAAACGAAACACGAGCAGTACCAGAGAAAGAAGAAATAGACTATACTAACTAAATGCTAAGAATACGAAAGAAATCATTAAAGAAATCTAAATGACAATTTTAAATGCAAATGATATATTTTTTTCCTTTAACTAAACTATTTTTAATAGCAAAATGATTAGCAACTATGTAATCTAACAATGAGTTAATCAATTAACTAAGAAATCTAATATCAACACACTAAGTAATCTAAGTACTAAGTAGTATCTTATCTAAAAAAATTATCAACAAAGTATTATCATCCTAATTCGATATCTCAAACTGGATCCGGATATCCAATTAACTGGTCCAATACCACCTCACTCTTGCCGGAATAACAGATAACAAAGAGATGATTTTGATAAACTGAATTTGATTCAAAGTTCAACTATTTGATAAAATCCGAAATCAAATTCAATCAGCTTTGGAAAATAGTAGTCATTCAAAAATCGGTAATTTTCCCCTTCATATGAGATTCAGACATCCGATCACATTTCAAACCAAAACATTTATTGTTATTTCCAACAAAAGTGATGTTTACCGGAAGATATAGTGAACAGTAGCCACCAGAAAAAAAATACTCACGATTCTCACTCGTGAATGAAAACTATCAATCTCATTGATTCAGTGTATTTTTACTCAGCAAAAATCATTCATCAATAGAAAATGCATCGACCAAAAAGGGACACAGCATCATATATGTTTACTGGAAGGTAAATGTCTCAGCTTATCAATTTTTAAATCCACCGGAATGAATCTACCGGATAGACATTACGGCAGCTCCAGATTTATTCTATCGTTGGAATTTTCGGTGTCTTGCAGATGATCCAGATGATATGGATCCAGATGAACCAAAAACAGAACAATTAATTGATCCAGATCCAGATAATCTGGATGCACAAACACTTACGATGCTGTATAAAATCCGGCGACGGATTCAGATCAGATTAAACCACAACGCACTTCCGGTGGATCTATTTTCTGTTTGATTTCAATATTATTCAGCAATGATGCTGCCAGATTCCACTTTCACGGTGAAATAGCAGAGGATTTCATCGTGAATCCACAGATCTTTTGATAATTTTGAAATTAATCTGGCTAAAGCCCTTTAGCTTTTCACGGCCGATCAATTTTTTCCTTCCACAGTGATAAAAAAATTGCTGAAGTAATTTCAACTAATATAAAACAGATTTCTGGTAACTTGCTAGAGAAGATTTCATTATGATTTTAAAATGCAATTGACTGAAAGATAAATTCCTAGATTCTAAGATTGAAAATGAACATTAGATTTAAGATCAAAGTAAAATAAAAAAAATCTCACGGCTACCTGTACGCACACTACAATGCTAAAAAAAAAACTTAAAAACAAACGAACAGTAAACAAAAACAATTGGAAATCGAATTAATGCTCACAATGAATCTATGAAAATATGCTAAAAAAATTTCAGATGCTCATGCTTACATTTGAATAAAATTGAAACTGGAATTAGAAAAGAAGAAGAAGAGGAAGAAGAAGAAGAAGAAGAAGAAGAAGCACTTACCAAACTTGAAGGGTTAGAAGAGAATTTGGAATCCTCTTTCTTGCTTCAGCCGTTGTCGGAAATCTCCACCGGAAAGAGGATGAGAAAAAGAGGAGAAAATAGGGAGAAGGAGAAGAAAAGGTAAGAAGAGGTGGAGAAGAAGGGGAAGAAGAGAGGGCTTGGGCAAAAGAGAGAAGACAAGCCTCTCTTCCCCCTACGTATGGTATTTATAATTTTGAAAGTTTTTCCATAAGTCCATCTTATTTCAAAGAATTCCATTTCAAAACCTCTCTTCAAAAAGTTATTTACAAAGCAACTCAAAATGACTATATTCTAGAAATTATAAAACTAAGTCTATTTGAACTCTAATTTTTTTTATGATTTTCAAAAACTAAACTACTACAATTATGTCAAACACTAAAATATGCATTAAAATGTAAAATAACACTATTTTTCATGCATTTTCTATTCTTATATTATTTTAGCAAATTTACTCGAAACTAACATAAAATTGGGTTTTTAAATCATTTTCTCATGAAATCATGCATATTTTTATATGAAAAATCCCTAAAATATATGCATGATCAGGCTCCAATCAAAATTTTGAAGGTTTATTTATTAAAGGCAAGAAAACTCGAGATAAAACCCAAAATTTTGAAGGAAAGCAGGAAAGTTCGAGTCAGGGCTCGAATCAAAATTTGAAGGTTTATTTATTGAAGGCAAAAAAACTCGAGATAAAACCCAAATTTTTGAAGGAAAGCAGGAAAGTTCGAGTCAGGGCTCGAATCAAAATTTTGAAGGTTTATTTATTGAAGGCAAGAAAACTCGAGATAAAACCCAAATTTTTGAAGGAAAGCAGGAAAGTTCGATTCAGAGCTCGAATCAAAATTTGAAGGTTTATTTATTGAAGGCAAGAAAACTTGAGATAAAACCCAAATTTTTGAAGGAAAGCAGGAAAGTTTGAGTCAGGGCCCGAATCAAAATTTTGAAGGTTTATTTATTGAAGGCAAGAAAACTCGAGATAAAACCCAAATTTTCGAAGGAAAGCAGGAAAGTTCGAGTCAGGGATCGAATCAAAATTTGAAGGTTTATTTATTGAAGGCAAAAAAACTCAAGATAAAACCCAAATTTTCGAAGGAAACCAGGAAAGTTCGAGTCAGGGCTCGAATCAAAATTTTGAAGGTTTATTTATTGAAGGCAAGAAAACTTGAGATAAAACCCAAATTTTCGAAGGAAAGCAGGAAAGTTCGAGTCAGGGCTTGAATCAAAATTTGAAGGTTTATTTATTAAAGGCAAGAAAACTAGAGATAAAACCCAAATTTTTGAAGGAAAGCAGGAAAGTTCGAGTCAGGGCTCGAATCAAAATTTTGAAGGTTTATTTATTGAAGGCAAGAAAACTCAAGATAAAACCCAAATTTTCGAAGGAAAGCAGGAAAGTTTGAGTCAGGGCTCGAATCAAAATTTGAAGGTTTATTTATTGAAGGCATGAAAACTTGCGATAAAACCCAAATTTTCGAAGGAAAGCAGGAAAGTTCGAGTCAAGGCTTGAATCAAAATTTTGAAGGTTTATTTTTTGAAGGCAAGAAAACTCGAGATAAAACCCAAATTTTTAAAGGAAAGCAGAAAAGTTCGAGTCAGGGCTCAAATCAAAATTTGAAGGTTTATTTATTGAAGGCAAGAAAACTCAAGATAAAACCCAAATTTTCGAAGGAAAGCAGGAAAGTTCGAGTCAGGGCTCGAATCAAAATTTGAAGGTGTATTTATTAAAGGCAAGAAAACTCGAGATAAAACCCAAATTTTTGAAGGAAAGCAGGAAAGTTCGAGTCAGGGCTTGAATCAAAATTTTGAAGGTTTATTTATTGAAGGCAAGAAAACTCGAAATAAAACCCAATTTTTCGAAGGAAAGTAGGAAAGTTCGAGTCAGGGCTCAAATTTGGAAGTAAAACTTAGAAGTTCAGATTTTTGAAGGAATAAATACTTGAGTTAAGACCCAAATCTTCAAGGAAAGTTGGAAAATTCAAGTCAAGGCTGGAATCTCAAGGAAAGAGTTGGAAGTTCGAGCTGAAACTTGAATCTCAAAGGAGATTTGATGAGAAGGGATAGAAGAAGATTGGCAGAGTTTAAGGAGAATTGAGGAAAGATTGTAACATGAAGGCTTGAATTTGAGATTTGAATGACCCGAAGGTCAACATTGGATTTAGAGCTTTGATTTTTGATGAAGGGTCAGTGCAAAGACTGATCCTGAGAGGCTAACTGATCGGTTAGCCAGACACTAGCAAGAGCGCTAGGCTTACCTGTATGAGTACTGAATTTTTCAAAAATGCCCCAGTATAAGTACTGGGTTTTTCGAAAATGCCCCAGTATGAGTATTGGGTTTTCTGAAGAAGATTTGAAGAAAAAGGTACACTGACATTCTAATATACTTGAGAATTGAGCGAGAATGATTTTCGGTGTTTTCAGGATTTTCCCTTATCCTGAAGGGGAAATGGAATAGACATTTGATGAGAATTTAGAAAGGAATGATTCAGGTTTACCCCTTATCCTGAAAGGGGAAAAAGAATAAAATTTATAAAAATGGAGAAGAAGAAAAGAAATTTATTTGAGAATTTATTTTAGAAAAGAATTCTCACAGGTAGTAGTGTTGCTCCTATGAGGGGTTTCAGGATTATTCCTTATCCCGAATGGGAAAAAGAATAGATTTTAAGGAAATTTAAATGAAGGGAAATTGATATAAATCTAGAAAAATCAATAAAGATTGACAAAACTTGTATTTGCCAAAAAGAATTCTCATAGGTAGCATTGTTGCCCCCACGAGAGGTCTCAGGATTATCCCTTATCCTGAATGGGAAAAAGAATCTAAGGAATTTAAATGAAGAGAAATTGATATAAATTTAGAAAATCAATGAAGGTTTACGAAACTTGTATTTACAAAAGAATCCTCATAGGTAGCGTTATTGCTCCTACGAGGGGTCTAAGGATTATCCCTTATCCTGAATGGGAAACACCTCAGACAACGAGGGTCAGGTTTATCCCTTAACCTGAAAGGGTAGAAGAATAAAGGAAATACCTCATGGGAAAGAGGCATCAGGTTTATCCTTTAACCTGAAAGGGAAAGAGATTTGATAAAATTTAATAGAATTGAGGAAAATTCGATAAAACTTGATAAAATTGACGTAAACTTGATAAAAATATGAATGAAACTGATAAAGATATCAAAATTAACTGAAGATTTATAAGATTTGAGAAAAAAGAGTTTTTCTGATCCTGCCTGCATATGGGATCTTGAAAGGGAAAATGTTTATTTAAAATATAAGTGAGAAATCATTTTGGGGGAAGAAAATCCGCCACAAGAAGAATGATCAGCGTGAGATCTGATCCTTTAAATCAAACAAGAGAGATCATCATGAGGGTCAATTTTTGAAGGCAATGGTTTGAAATCTAATTTTTGAAAAAGAAGATCAATAACAGATTTGATTTCTAAAAATAATAGTTCGAAATTTGATAATAAGATCAACACCAGGGTTGATTTTTTAATATAATATTTTAAAATCAATCTTGGAGGATAAGACCAACACAAGGGTTGGTCTTTTGAATATAATGAAAAACCCATTTTGGAAAATAAGACCAACACAAAGGTTGATCTTTGAATATAAAGATTTGAAATCCATTTTAGAAGATAAGACCAACATAAGGGTTGATCTTTGAATATAAAGATTTGAAATCCATTTTGAAAGATAAGACCAATGCAAAGATTGATCTATAAAGATTTGAAATCCATTTTGGAAGATAAGATCAACACAAAGGTTGATCTTTGAATATAAAGATCTGAAATCCATTTTGAAAGATAAGACCAACACAAGGGTTGATCTTTCAATGTAATGGTTCGAAACCTATTTTGAAAAAAAAAAAACATGATCAACTCGAGGGTTGATTTTTTGACAAAGGTTAGACCAAAGAATACTTGAACTCTTTGGTCATAACGAAGACTTTTTGAAATTTTATGATTTTTTAAAAGCCCTCATAGGTAATATCATTTCTCTCATGAATGATGTCAGGATTGTCTCGCATTCTGAAAAAGAACAGGAAAAATGTGGGTTTAATAGAAGCCAATGAAGAAATTTTTGAAATATAAATTTTCAAAAGCAAAATTCCCCTAGGTGGCAGAGGAAGAAAATATTGTGATATCAGAGATATAAAGGAAAATTGACATTCCATTGATAAGCAAAATTGATAATCAAAAGAACTGAAATATTTACAAGTACTTTGACCAAAAGGTCACAAAAGGACTGGGCTGATTGGCCCTCCACAAGGTGACTGGCAAAAAAAAAAAAGGGAGAAAAGTAGGAGAATTCTGGCATCTTCAGTCTTCTGAGTAGCCCGGGAGAGACTTGGTCATGACGGCTAGCTCGTCTTCCTCTTCGTCTTCAACAAAGAGACTCTTGTCGACACAATCCTGAACAATATTTTTGAAGATGAAGCAGTGATCAGTGTCATGCCCCACTGCTTGATGGAACTTGCAGAACTGATTTGTGAACCTTCCCATGACCATGGGAGGATCAACAACTTTTGGGAGTTTAACCAATCCTTTGGCCAACATGAATTCATGGGCTTCTTCGAGCGTTTGCTTCAGAGGAGTGAACTCACAATCATTATTCCAACCTTCGTGCTTCATCTTTTCTTTTTGCGGAAAGTTAGATTGAGACAACTTGTTATTATGCTTGGAAGACTTCTCCCTTTGAGCTATGTCGTGGTTCTGGCCATTCTTGCTGTCATTTCTGTTTCTTCTGCTGCTATCAAGATCATTGCCAGAGGTATCAGCTGCATGAGTGAACTGCGCTTTCTTTTTCTGGTCTTGGATATTTTTGGTCAGAGGCATGCCCTCATAAAGCCCGCTTTCTATTTCTGCCGCGAGCCATTCGGCTCGCTCAATTAATTTGATAAAGGATTTTGCTGGAGAAGTGGCAATAAGGCTTCTTAGGGGTTGAGAGAAATTGCTGAGGATTATTTGCAATGCATGCTCCTCTGGAATGGGTACCTTCATCTTATTACAGGTGCTTCTCCACCTGTGAATGAATTCTTCTACTTTTCAGTCTCATTCTGCTTTAAGTTGTAAAGGTGATTGAGCGTAAAGGAAACCTCAGTATTGAATAGGAAGCGCTCAATGAACAAATTTACCACTTTATCGAACTCTCGTAGTTCGATAGGATTGATGTGGTCGGCATACCACCTGGCTGCTATACCCTCCAGGCTGCGGGGAAAGCAAATGAACAAAGCTCTGTTGTCTTTTCTGAAGCGGCAACATTCTGCATAGAAGGTGGCTAAGTGGGCTTTAGGGTTGTCAGTCCCGTCAAACTTAAGAAATTTACGAGGAAGGTTCTTCAGGTTATCGTCCCCATCTAGACCATCGTAAAAATCTTCGCCAGTGTAGGTCTGCTTGCCCTTACCCTTGGCTTGAATGTCTTTAATTGCTCGATTCATCTCCTTCATCTGCTTGCTCATCAAGTCCTCTGTTGGGGCCCCAGACTTGGGCTTATTGACGGATTCAGGCTCTTCTGCAGCTATTTTTGTGGACTGTCTCAGAGGATTTTGTTCATAGACGATCTGCTCTTCCTCTTTCGATTCTTCCTCGACTAACTTTGATTCTTCCGAAGTAGTGTCTGGTTGCATCTTCTTCCTAATGATTCTGACTTGCTTTTTTACAGGCTTCTTCCTCAGCTTGCTTCTAGGAACTGCCTCTTTCAGCTTGGCCTCGGCTTGCTCCGACATCATTCTCGCCATCATCTTTTGGAACATATCATACATAGCGGGGTCAATGTCATCTTTCCTGTTCTGACCCTGTCCCCTGACTGATTTAGGAGAGCTCATCTCTTCCGCTTCACTGTCACTGTGCTGAGGAACTGTTTCTTTTCCCGCTCTTGTCTGAACTATGTTCAAATATCAGCGCTCTCTGTAGAGGAAAGCGGAAGGTTATTAGACCGAAGAAACTTTTGGAGAAGTTTTGACAAGAGGAAGGATTTAGGTTGAAATCTAAAAAATTGTATCCCATTACTAGGGATTGAGTCATCACAAAATTTATGACAATTGCGTTGTTTACTCTACGAGGGAGAGTAACCAACTAAAAAAAATATATGAAAAAGAAAATATTATTTTGAAAAGGATATCTCTTGACGAAAAGAGATTTTTATGAAAATATAAACAAGAATATAAAATCAGAAGAAAAAAAGAGAATAAATGAAATTTGATAATAAATGGTAAAGATTTAAAATTTGAAGAACTTGCAGGCAGGATCAGAAGAATTTTGAAGAAATTTATAGGAAGAGAAAGGAAAATACACCTGGGTTTTTAGAAACAAAAAATAAATTTTTTGAAATATATACCCAGGGTTTTAGAAAATATAAGGAAGATATAAAATACCATCCAATCACAGATATACAAGCAAGGATGCGCAAACAACACTCCCTAAAGCTGACTCTATATGCAATATTTGAAATGGCTGATAGGACCTTAATCCTAACTCTAAGATTTATATCAACTGATTCCAATCAAGGTACGCCGATATACTCAAGTCGAAGCTCGAAGTACGTGGCATATAAAGATATCTCTTCGGTTCTAAGGTAATGGCTTCCCAACATCCTTGAGCACCTACCGATATACCTCAGACTATGGCCCTTAGGTACGTGGTAGGGGGGCACGGACCCAAATAAGTGGCCCAGTTGTGAGGCTCTCTCCCGAACTATGGTTCAGTGAGACAGCCCAGCAACGTAAAGATCGGGACAATATAGGTAGGGATGTTTTCAAAAACATGATCACATGCAGATAAAACCAGAAGGCTCTAATGCAAGTCCTAAAGAGATAGATTTAAATGAAAAGAAGCATACACTTGCATACATTGTTTACATTCAATCCCTAAGATTGAGGAGAGTTGTATTTAAAACCTAAGTCTAATGTGAACATGGAAAAATCTCCTTAATATGGTCCTACCAAACCATACTTAGATCCTATATGCAAAATAATGTCAGCTTAGGACAGAGTCTAGGCCCCTAAGGTTTGCATGAAAAATATAGCTGACATAGAAAGAATAAAGACTTTAGAAAATATTAAAGCAAAGCAAAGGCATAATTCGACCAGACGGGGACGAGTCCCATCACGGTCGCCAAAACTGTGATCATCGCAAAATTTTTCCTCTCTTGTGGTTTCTCTCTCTTTCTTCTCTTTTCCTTTTCTAGTCTCTATTTTCCAACTTTTTGAAGGGAGAAAAATAAAAGAGAGAAAAGAAGAGAGAAGAGAAATTTTTTTGCGGGGTCTCACTTGACCTTGATTTGAAAATATTTAGCAAATAACTCGCCTCCGTTTTGAAATATATTGTGGGAAAATGGAGAGACGGGATTCACTCGTCGGTACGAGGTTCGACCGTTCCTGGCGCCTTTACCAGGGGTAATCGAACCAAGGATCGAATTTATGCCTTTTGCTTTGCCTAAATATTATCTAAGAATTTATCCTAAATCTAAATGCACAAAGAATCATGTTTGTGCAACGCCAGGATGTATGCTCTTTTTGAAAAGATGTTTTTGAAAATTTCCAAGTATTCGGAGATAAACTTGATAAGGGAGTGAAGAAATGATTGAATCTAACTTAGAACTTGAGATAGATCAGAGAAGTTCTAAATCTTTGAAGTAAATCAGAGTTGGACGAATAAATCTTGATTGAAAGAATGATTTGAAGCTTTGAAATAAAAGGAAATGAGGTTTCAAAGTCAGAAATGGACTTTGAATTTAATCATGGATTTAGGAAGGAAATGAGTATTTGAAATGGAATTTTGAATTTCAAATTTGAAATCAAGATGGATCTGAGAAAATCAAATGGTATAGAAATGTATTTAGGAAGTTCAGATGCGATCTGAAAATGGAATTGGATTTGAAATCTAGAATTGGGAATGGAATTGGATTCTGGATCCTAAATAGAACTGTATCCAAGATAGTGTTGGACTCTGGACCCTAAGATGGATTTTGTATCTTTAGAATGGGTTTAGAATCTGAAATCTAAGATCCAAAAGAGATTTGGATTCTGGATCCTAAAATGGAGTGGATCTGAAGTCTGAGATCCAGAGTAGAATCGGGTTCGGGATCCAAGGATGGATTTGAGATTTGAATTCTAACTTTGGATTTTGAAAGTCCAAATGGGACTTTGAAGATGGATCTGGGTTTTTGAAAACCCAGATTGAATTTAAAACTTAGAAAAGGACTTGAATCTTGAGATTCAGAACCAATCTCAAGACTTGGATTTTGAAGAAAACTTGATTTTGAATTTGAAATAAGAAGATGAATCAGAAATTTCAAAGTTAAATTGAACTTTGAAATTTGATTTGAATTCAAATTGGAGATTTAAAGTTTGAATACAAAAATGATTTTAGAATTTTGAAGTCAAATTGAACTTTGAAATTGAGATAGAATTGGAATTTGAAGTAGAAGCTTGAAGAAAGATATTCAAAATCACTTGGGTTTTTGAAAAAGATTTTGAAAATATGATGCAATTCTATCCTAAATGATGAAATAAATTTAAAGAATTTGGATTTTTGAATTTTGAAAAGTTGTTCCATTCTTTAAATGAATTAAAATAAGATTGGAGATATAATACATCCCTAACTATGGTCATTGAATGTATTATATAATAATCTATATTTAAATTCAAAAGAAGAATAAAATGCGTTTTGGTGCTTTTATAGAATTTAAAATAAAATTAACTCTCAATATACCCTGACTATAGCCATTGGTATATATATTGACTTAATTTTAGATTAAATTTTGATAAAAGAGAAAAATATTTTAAGGAAAGTATGATGAATTTAAAAGAAAAAGGATCGAGTGTGGATCTAGTGTTATTCCATAAAAGATGAAAATCCTAAGTTTTGTTCACATCCTGACTATGGCCATTGATGCAAATCATCAACTTAGGATTTAATCACCTCCTATTAGAATGGTGCACGTGCCATTCATGTTCCCATTTGTGAATTTTTGAAATAAAAGGGGAAATGATATGAAAATGAGCAATTTCTAAGATACATGCTCATACATTCTAATCTAGGGCTGGAAACGTAAAAATTTTCATTCATTATCTAAGTTATTACAATTTGAATGGAATTGACACCACAAGTTTCTAATTTAAGTAGAAAGATTGCCTTTTCTACATGATTCATGCAAAAACTCAAGTTAGGACAAGGTAAAAGAAATATAGAGACAAGTATCATTTTGGATTGGAAATGTAAATAATGGAAGTGCTCATGCCTATGCTTCAAGCTAATGTCATAAATGAGGAAGCATATACATTGGAGTATATTGAAATGATGAAACAAATACCGTATATGATATGTCATGATAAAATGTAAAGGTAACATACATATGATATGCAGGGGAAGACACAGCAGGAGATGGACTGGAGATACAACCAATGAATGCTAAATGATGGGGATATGAATGGTAATGAAGATGAGGATATGGTGTGGGAAAGTGCTATACTGTGATGCAGGTGGTATTGTGCTGGGGCTGAGTGAAGGGCGATGTAGAGGTGATAACAGGTGTGATGGAGGTAATAATGTGATATTTGAAGTAGTGGAGAGTGTGGGTATGTGGCAATGAAGGTAGACTAATGGTATGCAGCAGTGACAAAGATGGTGCTATACACATCCCATACACTGTGCATATGGAAGTGTAGTAGAAACTTATGGAGGATTATTAGATTTGCAACAGATGTAATTGTTAAAACTGGACAGCAGTTGTGATCATCGCAAAATTTTTCCTATTCTCTTGTCTTGTGATTTTTCTTTCTTCCTTCTCTTTTCCTTTTTTTTAACCTCCATTCTCCTCCTTTTTGAAGGGAGAAGAATAAAAGAAAGAAAAAAGAAAGAGGAGAGAAAAGAAAGAAAGAAAGAGAGAAGAGGAACTATTTTGCGCGGTCTCACTTGACCTTAATTTGAAAACATTTAGAAATTTAACTCGCCTCCGATTTTGAAAATACTGCGGGAAAAATGGAGAGACGGGATTCGCTCGTCGGTACGAGGTTCGACCGTTCCTGGCGCCTTTACCAGGGGTAATCGAACCAAGGATCGAATCTATGCCTTTTGCTTTGCCTAAATATAATCTAATAATTTATTCTAACTCTAAATGCACAAAGAATCATACTTGTGGAATGCAAGGATGTATGCTCTTTTTGAAAAGATTTTTTTGAAAATTTCCACGTATTTCGAGATGAATTTGATAAAGGAATGAAGAAATGATTAGAATCTAACTTTAGAACTTGAGATACATCAGAGAAGTTCTAAGTTTTTGAAGTAAATCAGGGTTGGGAGAATAAATGAGGAAGAATGACTTGAAGTTTTGAAAATGAAAGGAAATGAAGTTTCAAAGTCATAAATAGACTTTGAATTTGAACTTTGAACTTTAGAAAAGGAAATGAATACTTGAAAATGGAATTAAATTTGGATTTAGAAGTTTGAAATTTGGAATGGATCTGAGAAATCCGGATGATATATTAAGAATAGAAATGGATTTAGAGAATTTTTGGATGAGATCTGACAGTGGAATTGGATTTGAAATCTAGAATTGAGAATAGAATTGGATCTAAAGATGGATTTAAAATCTGAGATCTGAGATCCGATATAAAATTGGGTTCCGGATCCTAAGATGGATTTGGATCTGAAGTCCGAGATCAAAAGCGAAATTGGAGTCTGGATCCTAAAGGAGAATTGGATCCGAAGTCTGAGATCCAGAAGTGAAATTGGACTCTGGATCCTAAGATGGATTGGATCTGAAGTCTGAGATCCAAAAGTGGAATTGGACTCTAGATCCTAAGATGGATTTGGATCTGAAGTCTAAGATCCAAATGTGAAATTGGAGTCTGGATCCTAAGGAGGCATTGGATCTGAAGTCTGAGATCCAGAAGTAGAATTGGACTCTGGATCCTAAGATGGATTGGATCTGAAGTCTGAGATCCAAAAGTAGAATTGGACTCTGGATCCTAAGATGGATTTGGATCTGAAGTCTAAGATCCAAAAGTGAAATTGGAGTCTGGATCCTAAGGAGGCATTGGATCTGAAGTCTGAGATCCAATATGGGAATTGTATTTAGAAGACTGGATCCAATGTTGATCCGATTTTGGTTTTGAAATTTCTAAAATTGATTTGAAATATGTAAATGAATTTCAAAGTCAAATTGGACTTCGAAGCTTGAATCTGGAATTTAGAAGATGAATCCATATTTCCAATTTTGAATGAAATTTAGGAATTGAATCTTGAATATACAAATGAATTTCAAAGTCAAGTTAAACTTTGAATTTGAAGTTTTGAATTTGAAATTTAGAAGATGAAGAGAATCTCAAAGTTAATTTGAACTTTGAATTTGATTGGAGTTTTGAATATAGAATGAATTTCAAAGTCAATTTGGACTTTGAATTTAGAATTTGAGTTTTGGATATAAGCTGATTCTAAAGTTTTCAAAGTTTAAATGGGACCTTGAAATTGAATTCTTGAATCCTGGATAGATTTTGATCTGAGAAATGAAGGAAAGAATCACTTGGATTTATGAAAAAGAATTTTATAAACATGATGCAATTCTATCTTAAATGATGAATGAATTTAAATTTTTAAATTTAGAATTTGAAAAGCTATTCCATTCTTTAGATGAATAGAAATAAGATTGAAAATATAAGACATCCTTGACTATGGTCATTGAATGTATTATATAATAATCTATTTAAATTTAGGTGAAGAATGAAACACATTTGGTGCTTTTATAGAATTTAAAATGAAATTAACTCTCAATATACCCTGACTATGGCCATTGGTATATATTTTGAATTAATTTTAAGTTAAATTCTGATAAAAGAAGAAAATATTTAAGGAAACATGATGAGTTTTGAAAATGGATCCAGTGTTATTTCGTAAAAGATAAAAATCCTAAGTTTTGTCCACACCCTGACTATGGCCATTGATGTGGATCATCAACTTAGTATTAATTTACCTCTTACGAAATGGCGCACGTGCCATTCGTGTTTCCCATTTGTGAAACTTTTTGAAATGGAGAAAAATGATGCAACAAATGATATTTATATGCTCATTCATTCTCTCTAAAGCTGGAAATATACACTTTTCATTATAATCTAGCTATTACAAATCTGCGAATTTACATCGAAAATTACGAAAGATTTTAACTCCGAAAAGAAAAATGATAGTTTTCATATTTTCCCTGCAAAACGAAATGAGTTAGTATGAACGAAAGGAGAGGACAATACCCCGTGATATGAAATGGACTAGAGGCGCGGATATTCATGGCTGAATATATATGCACATGGGAATAAACAGAAATCCATGAAAGTGGTATGCACGTAACTTATGCCTTTTGACTAAAGAAGATAACCATATATCTTTTACCTAAAGCTAATGAAAAGGAGAAAAAACGATGCTGGACTTGTATAATGTTGAGTGAAATGAGAGAAGGAATGCTATATACAACTGAGACTTCAGCTGGAGGTTAAAAGGATTCTAACAGGTGGCTGGACTAGGAAGAGGGTGCACAGGAACAGCCGGCATCGAATTACTGTTGCTAAAAAAATGACCTAAACGATGTGCACCCAACGCCACACAATCACAACTGCTGAAAGGACCTATAGATGGCAGGAGCTGGGCGTAACTGATGACATAGTTGCTGTAATAAGGGAAGAAGATGTGCTTCGGATGAAACTAAACAGACCTACATGTTGTACTAGAGCCACATAAACTAAATTAAGTTGTGAAAGTTAAAGATGGTTCCACACAGGTACGCGGGAGGAGCTGTTGTTGGGGTGATATGGTGCTAAAAAAAAATGTCAACCATTATTCTGTAGCTATTATTATGCAGGCAGGGAACCCAAAATCATGCGCCAGCAGCGCAAGGGGGGCAAAGGAAATGTTATGGTGGAGATGCTCTAAAACCAATAAGGAGATGGGTAATGAAATACAGATATTGCTACAAAGACTTAACGCTGTATAGATAATTTGACAAACAAGTCATTATTCATTTGAGTGCTATTTAGATGAGGGGCTAGCACTAAAAGAAAGTTGAGCTACAATCCCGACACTAAGACGTCAATCAATAAGCTGGCATAGCAAAAGTACATTTGGATTATACAGAAAATATTCAAGTGTACCAGCAAAGAAAACAGAGACCTCATTGATAATGTGCATTAAAATATATACAGGCAAACCGAAAATGTGAAGCCATGATGGTGCACTCCATGTTGCAAGAAAAACTCAAGTGTACATATGCACTATGATGGAAACCACAGGGCTTGGTGCAGGGATGTAAGACTATACAGGATATATGCAATCTTGTGTGGGTACACACAGGTGCAACCATATAACACTAAATGCAAGCACTATTGAAATTCGACATCAGATGCGATAACAGAGGACACATGCTCAGTGGATGCGCAAGTACTGAACTTGTAAGTAACTATCGCAGATAACTTAACCAACTGATATGAATTCTATCTTATCATAATATGCCACGCACTAGTATAAAAAAAAAAAAACTATGACAATAACTAAGCAACCCATGATATCTATATGTAACTGAACACTCAACAGACTGAATGGTATGCAGGTGGATAATTAGTGAGGGATATGTAATGAAGGGGACACGTCGGGTAGGTGATATTGCAACTACCGTGGATAAGTATGAAATGGCTGATGCGGCAATCTTCCACATTAAGCCTATATGAACCGGTCCATCCTTAATAAGTTAGATGAAGTTACGAGATTTGAACAACGTGGACCTGTTTTAATAGCCCTTAAAGAATGAAAATTCAGATCCGACAATCTCCAGATTTGTTTATGAACCTTGACATATTCCACAGACGTCACTCCTTGATTGGCTGGAAAGTAGCTTAAGCGATGATGTGTTGTATAACAGTGCTGCAGTGGAGATTGCAGGAAAAGGATGGAGGTGTTGGAGCTTGTACAGAGGTGTCAACCAGCAGCAGCTAACTTCAGCGACTTTGTTGCAACAGGTAGGAAAGGTAGCATCATTTTAACAACTACTGCAGCCTCAACAGATTTTTCGTATCCCGAGCCCCATATAAACTATTTGCTGAAGCCATCACCTATGATAGTAAGCTTATCTCGGGCATCATAGGAAACACCTAGTCAGCCTAACTTACCAAAATTCACATCCAACGTACCTACTCCGACCAAGATGTTTATCCTTTATGAGTTGTCTTGGCTACCCAGAACCAAAGACCGATATTGATGGATCACGATGGCTGTTAGATAGCATCAAATCACCGAACTTCAATGATTCATCATGGAGTGACTATCCTCGTTTCCCAAGGTCCGAACAATCCATCTGAGATGATATGTTCTGCTTGAACCTCTCACTTAGCAGAGGATGAAAATCCTCTAAATACACCACTTGATATAAGCTATAGAGCAAACATATCTCATACGCAATATGGGATCTACGGGTTTATGACTGTATGACTAGGTTATTGATCAATGTGAACCCAACATCAATCAAGTAAATCCTGATGCAAAACTGACTTGACGCATTTCTAACTCAGAATTTTCTTTTTATAAAAATAATCACCAATATATCATAAAGTGGAAATACAGGTACATAATTGAGAGCATCATATGCCGATGTATGTATAGGTACTATGCAGAAGTAATGAAGGCCTAAAGGTATTGCTGAAGAGATACACTAATCAAAATTTTATGAAAGTCATACAGGGATAAAAAAAAGTGAAATGAGGGACTATGATTGTGCCATTGTGACCTACGCATGATGAACTACAGTGACTGTCAATTAAATTACTCATACCAATGGTTCTATCCAAGCTATATGAAGTATAACATCATCACGCTGCTGAAAAAAAGAAAGAAGAGGAAAGGAAAGAGAAGAGAAAAAAAAAAAGAAATGACAGGGAACACATAGCTGATAAAATTAACAAAAGGGATTCATAAATTTCAGGAGGATCATGACGAGAATGCACTATTCAGGAGGACCGGAGGAGTCATTGTGGGATACCACCGACTACTCCTGTTCGATGCTACACTGGGTGCCATTTGTATTGATAGGCGCCATGGATTTGTCATGGATGATGTTGACAAAATCATGAGCGTGTATGAAGGAAGATGAACACGTAATGTAATAAAACCATTGGAGGGGGTAGACTGGAAATGGATCTTTGCGATACATAGCCATCAAAACCCAAGTCAATTGGGCATAAACAAGAGAGAACTAAAACAAAAAAAAAAAAAATACTAAGCAACAAATATTTATGCTAAAGAAAGAAGAAGGAAGAGAAAAAAAAAAATTTACAGGTAAAAGGAAATATCGGAATATCGCTATCCCTGTCAATGTTGCATTAAGGTAGGTTGCTCTGCCATAGACAGATCATTCCTACCATAGATGCCTCAGAGTAAAAAAGAGAAGAAGAAGAAAAGAAAGAAGAAAAAAAAAAGAAGCGAGAAATTGATGCGGGATTTGTAAGAAAACTTGCAGAGAAAATTAAGGAGGGGGATGATTCATTTACCTGTAGAGAAGGCACCGTGGTTGTAAGACCCGCAATTTTTCAGATAACTCTGAATAAATTCCTGAGGCATTCTTCAGTGAAAAATAGCGTTTTTATCGTAAAGCGAATCAAACTGATTCCTGCGATCCAAATATACTTAGGATATTCGTATCTTCACGAATATATGCTCAAACGCTCTGGAGATCATAACTTCCTCCCTGCTTGAAATCAAGGGATTCCTGCGAGCCAACTTTCTTAGTGGCATCAATACGAAGATAATGGCGTACTCAGAATTTTTCGTAAAAAAATCGCCGAAAACCCGAAATTCTTGTGGGACCCACAGAAATATTGGTGGGACCCACAGAAATATTTCTCAGAAAATATTCTAGAAGATTCTAGAATATTCCAGCACCTTCCAGAGCCTTCCAGCTCCTTCCAGCACCTTCCATGGAAGGGATTTCTGAAAAGCCAAGGGGTAAAGAGGGGATTCTGAAACTTGGGGCCCAAGTTTCAGAACCTATAAATAGAGGACCCCCCCTCCTTTAGAAAATCTCCAACCCCTCTCTCTCTCCTCCTTTTCCAAACCTCCCCTACCTAGCCTAGCCCACCTGAGCCCACCTGACCTGGTCTGAGCCTACCTGACTTAGCCTGAGCCTGCTTGACCTGGTCTGAGCCTGCCTGACCTGGTCCTAACCCACCTGACCTAGGTCTGAACCTACTTGACCTAAGTCTGAACCCAGTTGACTTGACTTGAACCTGGTTTGGTTCAAAGTCAAAGTCCAAGTCCTTTTTCGTCCAAAGTTCAAAGTTGATCCTTTTTCGAAGTCGAGCCTCGTTCGAAGCGTTTGAAGCAATCGGAGTCGTTTCTTCCTCAAATTGAAGTAAGTTCGCTTCATTAAACCATCTCTCTCAAGTATTTGATTGTTTATATATAGCATATACTTTCTGAAGTAGTATCTTGCTTTAGTTCTTGGTTGAGCCCTCTAGGACACTTCGGTGTTCACGCGCTCGCCTCGTAACTATCGTCGGATATATATGTTCGAATACGCAGTATATGTGTTCTTCAAAATAGTATCTCACCCTAGTTCTTGGTTGAGCCCTCTAGGACACTTCGGTGTTCACTCGCTCGCCTCGTAACTATCGTTGGATACAGATCTAGGTGTATATCTGCTGATTCTGCCGACGCATCTTATACCGCACAGGCTATGTAATTTACCTTTGCCGTCGCGTCGTATGATGCCAAGACTCCCTGCTTTCTGTACTTCCGATTAAAGCACTTTCGATTATGCATTTACTTACGCCGTCGCGTCGAACGATGCCAAGGCTCCTGCTTTCTGCAATGTATTTACTTACGCCGTCGCGTCGAACGATGCCAAGGCTTCTGCTTTGTTATATATGTAGAATATTTCGTTCAGTTACACACCCTGAACAATAGTATATGCATTTCCTTTACGCCGCCGCTGTATAAAGCACAGGCTTCTGCTTATATTACATATATGGCGCGTAAGTGAGCGTTCAAATGAAGATCAACTCCAAAATCGCCCATGCGATTCCCTTACCGCTCCTCGTATAAGATTCTGCTTGATGAATGAAGCCCCTATTGGAAAGGCTTCGCCTTTTGGCAAAATGCTCTTTACGTAAAGACTAAATCAATTACGTATGGCCTGGCTATGGCCCAAGGTTCCTGTAACCTTGATGGATGCAAAGTACGCACAACGGTGCGCATCCATTTCCCGAGTTAAGCGTAGCGATTTCCCACCAAAGAGGGGAGATGCCGCTGAAATGGATAAAAGAAAACGCACGCTTTCTCCGTTAAAGAGAGGAAGTGCTGCTAAAATTCCTAAAGGGCTAAGAATAGCTCAAAAAGAACGTAGCAGAAGTGCTACCCAGTTTATGGAACGCTTTCTACGATGTAGAGAGGTTCGTCGCACCACTTCCGGTAGAGCAGAGAAGGTGTCGACAGAATGGTTGGCAGAAGAGCTGTCAGAACCAGTTAAGTGGCACAATGATGTCCCTTGTTGGAACGATGTCAGAATGACTCGTCTCCCTGACACCTGCAAGGGCATCATACTTGTAAGAGCCGTTGCGCCAAAGTAGTGGTAGCGCCTTGACAAGGTCCTGAGCGCGTTGCGTAAAAATACGCCGAGTAGCCGATCCGTAGAGATCGAGTCATGTGCATGCTCATTAAGAATTATCAGACAACCAGACTCGTAAGGGCCGCTGAGCCGGAGTGTGTTGTTTCCACCGAAAGAGGTGAAGTTCTCGTCAAGGCCGAAGTGCCGAGAGCAGAGTTAAGCATGCATATGAATAAAACCTTTGTTCCACGGTGAAAACCGTGTGGTTGATTGGGGTCGGGTACATACTTCTCAAAGGCTGCCCTATAGGCATGCAATGTTCGTCAAGTAATTGTAAGACCGGCAGGCCCCTTTCAGAATTTCTCACCGAGGAAGACGGTGATGGCGCAGCCTTGAGTGACATATATTTCACCCGAACTTGATAGAGTTCATTGATGGCCTTCGTCACTCAGAGGTATGGAGGTCGTGGTTATCCTTAAATATCTAAGGATTGAACCCAACTACTGCAGTAGCAGAATGCATTCGGATACCTAGTAAGGATCTCTTCCGGTATGTTGTACCGTCCTACTAGGGGGATGGGGTCAACAGGCCTCTGGGGTATCTAAAATACATAGAATAATCAACCCCTAGATCGTCGCGTTGTCGCCCAGATATGAGTCCCCTAAGCCCAGGGGGAGGTGCAATTATCGAAACAAAGCATTAGCTTAGGTACAGCGCTACTTTGAATGTATGAGTGGATGACATTGTTGAGTCAGTCCTGCATAACCTTTGTGAAGGTGTCATGGTCGGTATACTACTAGACCGATTGGGAAAGAACCCCATTGATATCCGTACGACTAAGTGAAGCTCGGAGAGCTGTCCTTAGATTCGTAGGATACGGATGTGCCAAGCATAAAGGCTTGAGCTAGACATCCATTCGTGACTCTGAGGAAGTCAAGGCTAAGTCGTAGAGACTTAAGAGGTTATTCTAACTCACAACCCTGAAGAGGCTTATGCGAAGTCATGACGACTTGCGTGGATGTTCAACTCATAGCCCTGATGAGGCTTTTGCGATATACGCTAAGTCATGGAGGCTTGAGCGTCGTATTACGAACTGCGGCCCTGAGTGGTCTATGCATTTACTTGAGTTGAATAGATAGGTGTTTGCCTACTTACCAGACCATCAGTGGTTCTGACCCCGTTTTATGGGGATTTCAGGTGTTGAACCTGCGTGGCGATATGCGGAGCAAGGCGGCATCGAGTTCCAGGGTTTCTCTAGACAGAGTTGTACTGCTTCCTTTTTATTGAACCTTCACTGCTTTTCTAAGCAGTAGTGTTGTAATAAACATGTGCTTTCGATAAAATGGAACACTTTGGTGGTCAATGAGTTGCTTGGCCACATACCTGCAACGTACTCGGAGTTTTCTAAAACCGATGACTCATTATCGTCTTATTCCACTGCTAAAAGCTTTCTAAGTTCCGCTGCAAAGAAAAAAAAAAGAAATTCATGAAAATTTTAACTTAGCTTTGTTTTGGAAATCTGGGGCGTTACAGTGGAGGAGGGTCGATGGCAGCCGATCGCAGAGGAAACTCGAAAGGAAGGGGGGCTTCGATTCGGAGGATCGTTGCTTCTCTGGACTGCAGCTTTGAACTCAAGAGTGGTGGTCGATCTTCAGTCTCTTTGGGGAAATAGAAACAAGGAACGGAGAAGCGGAGGAAAAGGGGCGAAAGTTGATCCTCTTCCAAAGTGTGGGGAATGATTCCCTTTTTAAAGAAGCAAGAGAAAATTCCAGAAGAGCTTTTGTTAACGATCGATGGTTTTGAGAGAGAGGAAGGTGGATTTATTGCAGATCGAGGGTGGAGAGATGAAGCGTGCCAAGCCATTGGCGATCGAGGGTTTTTGAATGGGGGTGACAACCATCGGAGGGTGGATGGAGAGAAGATTGCACATGGGGGGGGGGGGGTGTTCGGTGGAAGCTTCGTGAAGGGGGAAGGCCTGCGAGGCCGTTGGAGATGGACGAAGGAGGAGGAAGTGAGGTGATCGGAGGGTTCATGGAGGCTGTGATGGAGGTCGCACATGGGCGGGGGTCGACCATGGAGGGTTTCGGTGAGAGGAAGAAGGAGACTGAGAAAGGGAGAGAAGCGGCTGAGGGAGGAAGGCGAGTTAGGGTTTTCAAAACCCTAACTTGACCCTTAAACCTTGAAAAATAGTTTTTTCCAAAAAAAGGCCTCCTTTTCAAGTTTTTCTAAAAAGATGGTTAAAGGTGAGTTTTTCGACGAAAATCTTCAAAAACCACGTAGTTTTTTTTCTAATTTCTTTGGTTTTTTTTTTTTTGCATGATTTTTCCATTTTTTGTATTTTTGGAACAGAATCTAAGTTTTTTACATGAAAACAAAGATTAAACACTAATTTTTTTGTATTTTTCTGAGAAATATTTACAAAAGTATTTTTCTGAGAATTTCAGACCATTTCGGGAGAATTTCTTCAGAAGAAAGGGTTTGGACCCAGGTTTTTGAGAAAATATTTGAGTTTTGATACTAGAATCGAGAAATATAACGTGATGAATCCAAACGGATACTGGACAAAGTGTCTGAGCTTTTCAGAAAGTTATTTTTGATAATTTTGAGAATTTGATTGGATAATGAAGCTCAGATTTGGATTTTGATGTAGATCCGGATCCAAAATTGAGTCAAATATGTAAAATGAATTTAATTTCAACGAAATTTGAGAAACAAAATGGAATTTAGATTTAAAACCGACTTAATTACCCAAAGAATGGGGAAAAAGGGGCAAAAAGGGGATATTTACAACATTTTGAAAAATTTGTGGTGTTCACAGCAGTGAGACTGGACTGGAGTGAGACAGGTGAGTTATGCAGGGGATGTAGTGAATCGATTATGAAGGAAGTGTTGAGAAGTTGGAAGTGCGTGAAGGGAGGCGAACAACAACAGGCAAAATGGGAAAAGGAACAACAACTATGGACAGTGCTGCAAAACGTAGCCAGTGTATGAAGTGGGTGATTTTATGCACAGTGATGGCCGTCGTAAAATGAAGAGGGTATAGGACCAAAAGCATAGCTATTGCTGTAGAAGAAACATGTAAGAGCAGTAGGTAATGATAGGCAGCATGGTAGGTACAGGGGATAGATACTTGTGATTGACTTATTACAAATGCTGGAAACAATGCAAGTAATAGGGTGTATATGAATAGTGGTTGTTGCAGAAAATTTATCTGAGCAGCAAATTTGTTGCGTATGCTGGGAAGAGGAAAGTGGCAGTGAGTATGAAGGAGGTTGTTGTGTAATGATGGACATGACAAGTTGGAGGCTAGAGTGTAGATGATGCAGTGGCTGGTGATGCGACAGGTAATGTGGGACCAATAGGCTGGTACAGGGGCATAGACAGTGGTGCTGGGATATGCTGCCACAATGGACAGAAGTGGTAAGTGTACAATGTGCTGGAAAAGTATATATAGGTGTGGATGATGTGGATGGTGTTAATGGAACAGTGGCTAATGGAGGTGAGACTTTGAGGGACTGTTAGCAGGTAATGGAGTGGTGATGAAAATACATGGTCAATGGAGTGAAAGGTCAGGGTGGGTCTGAAGCTTAAATGTGGATGTGATTTTAGTTCTCTAGCACCAGCAGACATTGGATATTACTCACATATTATAATACAGTCTTTGAAGTGTAACTTGACCTTCATCCTCTAATTCCACACTGATCTGCTTGCAGAATTTTTTTTTTTTGTTTTTCTCTGAGATACCAGCAATGTAATCAAGAACACTTGCTGGGTAATTGCTGGATTACCTATTGGGGTCGTTTCTTCTCAAGGTACACCATTGGCCCCTATTTGGACACCAAGCTGTCAAGGAATTCCTCAAGCCGACCCTCCATAAAAAAAAAAAATTTCTTTTTTGACAGTATAACTCTTTGTAACTCCTTCAGGTTACAACAACCATTTTTTTTTATGAGCAGAATTCCTGTCTTCCTCCACTAGAGTTAAAAAAAATGATACACAATACTGAATATGGAAGATGATATATACATCTAGTGAAATAAGAAAAACACGGTGTTGTAAATGGATGTAGCAACAACTGTGCAAAAGGTATGAACTAGATATCATAATAGAGAAGTACAAACATGCTTGACAGCAAAAGAAAGAGAAAAAGAAAGAAAAAGAAAAGAAAAAGAAAATATAACAACACCAATACCACCCATCTTATTGGACTTCAGTAGATGAATAGAAAAAAAGAAAAAGTGCAGAGAGATAGAGACATGGGTTCAACTTCAGAATTGGAAACCTCAAAATGCATGTACCTTCAAAGTCTGACATAAAACAAGTTTGAACAGCATTTTGCCAGATAAGATCTGACTAAAAGAAAAGACCCCTCATCTTCAATTATAACCATATTTTGTCATTGGCGCCCATGCTTGGGCTGTACTTTTTAGGAACTTGATGGCAGGTGATGCAAGGCATATCACAGAGGCCGAATTTGAATCAGACTTTGCTTTGATGGCGTCATAGATGAGAATAAAACTGTACAAACTGTAAACATTCTACACCCAGAAATGGAGGCATGACTAACGAGAGGTAAAGCAACTCATTCAAGGTGAGTGATACAATGCAGGGTCAATACAAATAAACCATGAATATTGAACGATCACATTGCTATGATGCAACAAAAAAAACTAAATCATAAGGATGCACGATTATAACTGAAGATATCAAAGTAAAAATAAAATGATGCTGAACCAATGTTGAGAGGGAGGATACGATTAATTCAAAACAGAAACCTGTGAGGAAATAGACAACGTAATAGCAGAAAAGAGGATATATTATCAATATAAAATTCATGGAAATAGGAGGGATGAGAACAAGCGAGAAATCAAACTAAGACAACCTCAAATATATTGAATAATTGCATGTAACATATATAAAATTTAGCAGGATACGATGAATAAATCAAATGTCATTTGAAACCAGAAATCAAAGATAAATGAAAACCGAAATGTAAGAGGCGTCTGAGATGATTAAAGGTCTGTAAAAAAATAAACAAATAAATACCCACGACAAGAATGTAATAGATAAACGATAATACTAAATTGAAAACATTCATTTTAAAACTGGAGCAGAAGGTGATGCCATGTAACGATGGATGTGTAACAGAAGAAAGAAAAAAAAAAGGAAAAAAAAAAGAAGAAAAAAGAAGAAGAAAAAGGTGAAATCAGAATGCGATAGATAGTTAGGATCTACAAGAAGAGTAATAAGAAAATATCAGCAGATAAAATCCCCAAAATAAAATATAAACAGAAAGTCGAGCATTAAAGCGTGCCACCATGGATTGGAATGTAACAAAATGTGAAATATAGAAGAAGATGGGAAGAAATATGTTGGAATTGATCATTCCTTAAATGTGGCAACGAGTAGACCGATACTGTCATACACAGATCGATTCTACCCTTGTGCTTAATTTTAAACAAAGAAGAATAAAATGACAGAAAGTTATAAAAAAAAATCGATGGGAAGGAGATAGCAATGAGAGAAACTCTTACCGTAGTTCTTCTGTTGGAATGGTCGGCTTTAGTTGATGGAGCAGGCTTTTGTAGCAGGAATTCTGAGGGAAAAAAAGGGATCTAGAGGAAGAAGGAGGGAGGAAGGAAAATCGTGAAGAAGGAGCTATGGAGAGGTGAATGATGGATTGAGAAGAAGGGAGAAGGTGCGGAGGTGAAAACGGGTGACAATGGAGAGGCAGGAGATGGATGTTACTGCCGTGAAGGAAGATGGATCAGAAGGCATGCCGTGGAGAGGTAGGAGACGGATCCCTTCGTAGAGGCTTGGAGGTCTCTTCTTAAAGAGAGACTCAAATCCTCCAGAAGATGAAACAGTTGGCGATGGAAGGCCATTGATCGGGATGTTACGACAATGAAGCCATACATGATACTTCAAGTACAAGGTTTTGATGATGAGCAAGTAGAATCAACTGCATTTCAGCTAAGGCTATGAAGAAATTGAAGAATTCAGTGAAGAATCCTTGAAGACTAGTGTGCAAATGTTTAATTCATTAAAAGTCTTAGATTCTTGTAAGAGCCTTACTTAGAGTGCATATTTAGGTTGCATTTCACCTTAAAAATCTTTAGAAAAACTTTTCTAAAAGAAACTCTTTTGAAAATCTGTTTAGAAAACTCTTTTCTTAAATTTTCATGTTTATTAGTCGACCAATAGACTTATCAGTCGACTAATCCTTTCGCGCCATATTTTCTAAAAAGTCATTCTTGTCAAATTAGTCGACCGAAGGTTTTATCAGTCGACTGGACAGAATGTCTGTTTTCTAGAAAATTAGCAGCAGTCGACTAATGGTTTTTCAGTCGACTGAACAGAACATGTGTTTTCTGAAAATTTAGCAGCAGTCGACTAATGCTTTTTATCAGTTGACCGAATAGAATGTTTGTTTTTTAGAAGTTTTTAGCAGCAGTCGACTAAAAGGTCTTTCAGTCTACTGATGATATTATCAGTCAACTAACTTTTCTCAAGTCGACTAAGTTTCAAAAGTTCAGATTTTCAAACGGCTCGATTAACAGATCAGTCGACTGACGATAACTGTCAGTCTACTAATAACTAACTATTAGTCGACTAACTGATGTTTCAGTCGACTAATTTTGTCGTTTTCCTGAAACTTCAAAAAGGCGTGTCTTTTCATTTTTTCAAACGTTTTGATCGTTCGAAATGGACCGTTTTGACACCCTTTCATACTCTCAACGTATGGAATCTTTTAACTATAAATATGAGTGCATTTTACACTCAAAAACAACAATTCAATCGATTTGAATCTTGCTTTTCACTCCTATTCATTCAAGTATTGATTTTCTTACTCACGTGATATTTTCACTTCAGTTTTTCACTCAAATCACTTTGAGAGATAGTGAATTCGTGAGTAGAGTGTTTCAACAACCTCAAAAGCCAATTGCATCTCATTTGCATTCAAAAGGAAGGCTCATAGGTTGTATTGTAAGTTGTTATTTCTTTTGTGTAAAAAAAAAGACTCCTTGGTGTAAAGGAGTTGTTTGCTTTCAGTTGGATTGTTACTGAAAGTGGGACCGGTTATGGTCTGTGTGATCTTGTAGTTTACAAGGTTGATAGTGGAAAATCTCAAGCGGGTTTTGCTTGGGGACTAGATGTAGGTCGGGTTTGACCGAACCAGGATAAAATCTTGTGTTCTTTGTGTGTTTGCTTTGAGATTTGCAAAATCATTCAATATTCCGCAGAAAAGTTTTAAAAGCACTATTCACCCCCCCTCTAGTGCTCGTTGCCTCGATCCTAGTGCACTTTCATTTGGTATCAGAGCACAGGTTTGCTATTACTTTGATTTGACCATCATCTAGCATGGCAACTACAACATCTCAGCACAAAGAAGGAAGCTCCTTTGTTCGTCCTCCTCTCTTCGATGGAACAAAGTATGGATACTGGAAAGTAAGAATGACAATATTCCTGCAATCCATGGATCTCGATATCTGGAGAGTTGTTTCAGAAAAGTACCAAACTCCATCAACTGATTTCAGCCGATGGACCGATGATGAAAAGAAGACTGCTTCACTGAATGCCAAAGCTATGAATGCGCTGTATTGTGGCATTGACAAGGTAGAGTTCAATCGCATCTCTTAATGCTCTACAGCTAATAAAATCTGACATACTCTTCTCGTAACACACGAAGGTACGTCAAAGGTAAAGGAATGTAAAATTGCTTCTTTAGTTCATAAATTTGAATTATTCAAAATGAAGCAAAATGAATCTATATCGGACATGGTAACTGGAATGACCGATATAACTAACACTTTGAAATCCCTTGGAAAAGAATATTCACAAGTGGATTTAGTAAGAAAGATTCTAAGGTGTTTAACTCCTGAATGGGAGAGAAAAACCACTGCTATTGAAGAAGCAAATGATCTCAATACTCTCACTCTTGAAGACTTAGTTGGTAACCTAATGGCATATGAGGTCCAACTTCAAGACAGACAAGAAGAAGAGCCTAAAAAGAAATCTCTTGCTTTTAAGGCTACTTCTGACTCAGAAGATTCTGAAGAAGATGAAGATGAAGATATTGCCCTCATCACAAGGCAATTCAGAAGATTCATCAAAAAGGAAAGATTTCAAAGAAAGGCAAAGAAAGTAGATTCTTCCATTCCCAATGAAGTAAAGTGCTTTAACTGCAAAAAGGCAGGACATATCAAGAAAGATTGTCCTCTTCTCAAATTCAAGCCCAAGGACCAATTCAAGAAGAAAAAGGCATTTCAAGCCTGTTGGGATGATAGTGACTCCTCCTCCGATGAAGAATCAAATGAAGAAGTCGCCAACATGTGTTTTGTAGCACAAGAGAATTCGGTAAGTCAATTTGACTATGATGAGTTATTTGAAGCATTTAATGATTTATATGCTAAATTTAAGAGTCTTAGTTCTAAAAATAAAGAGTTAAAAACTGAAAATTTAACTCTTGACTCTCAAAATAAAGTGTTACTTCAAAAAATAGAAGATCTCAAGAAGGAAAATTCTTGCCAAGCACTTGAGATAAAAGAAATTGGAGTTAGAACCAATCTCTTACAAAAGGAAATATCTAGTCTTAAAGAAAAGTCAAATGATCTTCTTTCTATAGTGACCAAATTCACAAATGGTCAAGAGAATCTAGAAAAACTTCTTGGTTCTCAAAGATGCTCGGTTAATAAAACCGGATTGGGATATAGCTTCTTTGATACTCAAAATAGACCAAACTATGTGGTGAAAAATCAAAGACATTATTCTCAACCTTTTGTTCATAAAACTAAATTTTCTAGTTCTAATAGAAATGCATCTAGAAATGATTATTCTAGAAATGATTATAGAAAGAATATTTATTATCAAAGGAAACCAAAATCCAAATGGATATGGGTTCCTAAGACTAACTCTCATGGACCCAAAAATAGAAAGGGGTCAAATGCTCTGTTTTCTGATTTTGTTGTAGGTACACAACATAAGGAGCAAATGGATATTGGACAGCGGCTGTTCCAAACATATGACTTGAAGGCCGGAGTTATTTTCCACCCTCCAAAATAAGGATGGAGGATCCGTCACCTTTGGTGACAATAACAAGGGAAAAGTGATAGGTATTGGTAATATTGGTAATCCAAAATTTTCCTTGATAGAAAATATTCTTTTAGTAGATGGTTTAATGCATAATTTAATATCTATTAGTCAATTATGTGATAAAGGTTTTCATGTTTCTTTTGAAAATGATTTATGCTTAATTTCTGATTTTCAATCTAAAAAGATCATTTTTAAAGGTAAAAGAAGAAACAATGTGTATGAACTATATCTAGATGAATTACCCTCTTTTAATGAAAAATGTCTTATTGTTTCAAATGAAATTCAATGGTTATGGCACAAGAGATTTGGACATGTTAATTTTAAAATTATTTCAAAATTATCCAAGAATGATCTTGTAAGAGGCCTACCTAGAATACCATATAAAAAGGATCACTTATGTGATGCTTGTCAAAGGGGTAAACAAATTAAGAGTTCTTTTAAAGCTAAAGATATAGTTTCAACAAAACGTCCTCTTGAACTTTTACATTTAGATCTTTTTGGACCATCTAGAATTCAAAGTTTGAATGGTAGCAAGTATGCTTTTGTTATAGTAGATGATTATTCTCGGTTTACATGGGTGATTTTTCTAAAAAGCAAAAATGATGCTTTTTTAGAATTTTCTAAACTTTGTAGAAGAATTACAAATGAAAAATCTACATCTATTATTAAGATTCGTAGTGATCATGGTGGTGAATTTAAAAATGAATCTTTTCTAAAGTTTTGTGATTTACATGGTATATCTCACAACTTTGCTTTTCCTAGAGCAGCTCCACAAAATGGAGTTGTTGAAAGAAAGAATAGAACTTTGCAAGAATGTGCTAGAACCATGCTTCAAGATAAAAATTTACCAAAATATTTTTGGGCTGAAGCAATTAATACAGCATGTTATGTCTTAAATCGTGTTCTTATTCGACCAATTTTACATAAAACATGTTTTGAATTGTATTATGATCGTATACCAAAGATCTCATATTTCAAAATTTTTGATAGTAAATGTTTCTTGTTAAATACCAAAGATAATCTTGATAAGTTTGATTCAAAATCAGATGAATCAATATTTCTTGGATATTCTTCTAGAAGTAAAGCATATCGTATTTTCAATAAAAGAACATCTTGTATTGAAGAATCTTTACATGTTGCATTTGATGAGAATTGTGAGCAGGTTATTCCTCTAAGCGAAGAAGAAGAAGCAACACTTCAAGAAGAACCCTTGACAGAGAGTACTTCTTAAGAAAATATTCCTCTTCAACCGGTTTGGAAAGAAGTTCCTAATCATCTACATGAACAAGTTATTGGTGAAATAAAGAGTGGTGTCCAAACTAGAAGGCAGTTAGAAAAATATATTGCAAATGTTGCTTTCATATCTAAATTAGAACCAAAGAATATCAATGAGGCATGTGATGATGAATTTTGGCTTTTAGCCATGTCTGAAGAACTTAACCAATTTACTAGGAATGATGTTTGGGATCTAGTTGATAGACCAAAGGATCATCCAGTAATTGGAACAAGATGGGTCTTCCGAAATAAGCTGGATGAAAATGGTGAAGTCATTCGTAACAAAGCAAGGCTAGTGGCACAAGGCTATAATCAAGAAGAAGGCATAGATTTTGATGAAACCTATGCACCAGTGGCTCGATTAGAGTCAATTCGTATGATGTTTGCTTTTGCTAGTTACATGAACTTCAAGTTATATCAAATTGATGTTAAGCGTGCATTCTTAAATGGACACATCAATGAAGAAGTTTATGTAGAGCAACCCCCAGGCTTTGAAAATGAGAAATATCCAGAAAAGGTCTACAAATTGAAAAGAGCTCTGTATGGACTCAAACAAGCACCAAGAGCGTGGTATGAAAGACTACGAAATTTTCTAGAACAATCTGGTTTTTCCATTGGTCGGGTAGACTCCACTTTATTTATTAAAAATCTTAATTCAGATATTCTTATTGTGCAAATTTATGTTGATGACATAATATTTGGTTCTACTAATGATTCTCTTTGTAAAGAATTTGCTAAAGCTATGCAGGAAGAGTTTGAAATGAGCTTGATGGGCGAATTAAACTACTTCCTTGGACTTCAAATAAAGCAAACTGAAGAAGGAATCTTCATCAATCAGGGTAAGTATACAAAAGAACTTCTCAAGAGATTTGGGATGGATTCATCGAAATCAAGAAGGAATCCTATGAGTACAACTACTTCTCTTGATAAAGATGAAAATGGTAAAAGTGTAGATACTAAGCTCTACAGAGGTATGATCGGATCTCTATTATACTTAACTGCTAGTCGACCTGATATTATGTTTAGTGTTTGTATGTGTGCAAGATTTCAAGCTAATCCAAAGGAATCTCATTTAACTGCAGTAAAACAAATTCTTCGATATTTGAAAGACACTTCAGATTTCGGTTTGTTTTACCCAAAATCATCTTCCTTTGATTTAGTTTCATATAGTGATGCAGATTTTGCAGGAAGTAAATCTGATCGCAAGAGTACTAGTGGAACTTGTCATTTCTTGGGAAATTCCTTAGTCTCTTGGTTTAGTAAAAAGCAAAATTCAGTATCACTCTCAACAACTGAAGCTGAATATATAGCGGCTAGTTTAGCATGTTCACAAGTACTTTGGATGAAACAGACCTTAAAAGATTTTGGTTTGAACTACTCCACAACAACTATTTATTGTGACAACACTAGTGCTATAAATCTTTCGAAAAATCCTATTCAGCACTCAAGAACTAAGCATATTGAAGTTAGACATTATTTTTTAAGAGATCATGTGTTAAAAGGAGATATTTTGTTAAATTTTATTTCCACTAAAGAACAACATGCTGATATCTTCACTAAACCTCTTAAAAATGAAGATTTTATGAGAATTAGGAGAGAACTAGGTATTTGCTCGTTTTTGGATTTATAAAAATGTTGATTTTTTGAACAAAATCTCAAAATCGCACTATATTAGTCGACCGATAAAATTCTAGTCGACTGATGTTTTATATTTTGGAATGTATCGCATCATATTAGTCGACCAATATATTTCTAGTCGACTGATGATATTTTTAGAATGAGTCACATCTTCAACAACTATCTTCAACAACTATACTCAACAACTTGCTTCAATTCAGAAGGATGTAACTGCCATTAAGGATTTGCTAAACTCTCTTTTCTGATCTTTGATCTTTGAAAAACATACTTTATGGGTTGTAATATTTTAAACTTATCTCTATTTTTGCTTATGCTATTTTTGCCCTTACTCTTTTTTATTCTGACAAAGGGGGAGAAAAAGATAAAGATAGCATTAGTTTGAAATTGCAGGGAGATCTTGAGAAAAAGATGATAGCAATTACATTACAGGAGATCTTGCATGAGAAATGCAAAATTAAGAGAAAAAGAAAGCTTTGAATGAATGTATTTCTAAATACATGAAGAAATGATGAATGGAAATGCAAACCAATCAATATGTGATATATGTGCTTTAAATGTGCTAACTTTTAATGTTTTGCAGCATATTGATAGGGGGAGTAAAATCTCCATCTATGCATCTAAATGCTTCATCTTTGATTAAATTTGTCATCATCAAAAAGGGGGAGATTGTTACGACAATGAAGCCATACATGATACTTCAAGTACAAGGTTTTGATGATGAGCAAGTAGAATCAACTGCATTTCAGCTAAGGCTATGAAGAAATTGAAGAATTCAGTGAAGAATCCTTGAAGACTAGTGTGCAAATGTTTAATTCATTAAAAGTCTTAGATTCTTGTAAGAGCCTTACTTAGAGTGCATATTTAGGTTGCATTTCACCTTAAAAATCTTTAGAAAAACTTTTCTAAAAGAAACTCTTTTGAAAATCTGTTTAGAAAACTCTTTTATTAAATTTTCATGTTTATTAGTCGACCAATAGACTTATCAGTCGACTAATCCTTTCGCGCCATATTTTCTAAAAAGTCATTCTTGTCAAATTAGTCGACCGAAGGTTTTATCAGTCGACTGGACAGAATGTCTGTTTTCTAGAAAATTAGCAGCAGTCGACTAATGCTTTTTATCAGTTGACCGAACAGAATGTTTGTTTTTTAGAAGTTTTTAGCAGCAGTCGACTAAAAGGTCTTTCAGTCTACTGATGATATTATCAGTCAACTAACTTTTCTCAAGTCGACTAAGTTTCAAAAGTTCAGATTTTCAAACGGCTCGATTAACAGATCAGTCGACTGACGATAACTGTCAGTCTACTAATAACTAACTATTAGTCGACTAACTGATGTTTCAGTCGACTAATTTTGTCGTTTTCCTGAAACTTCAAAAAGGCGTATCTTTTCATTTTTTCAAACGTTTTGATCGTTCGAAATGGACCGTTTTGACACCCTTTCATACTCTCAACGTATGGAATCTTTTAACTATAAATATGAGTGCATTTTACACTCAAAAACAACAATTCAATCGATTTGAATCTTGCTTTTCACTCCTATTCATTCAAGTATTGATTTTCTTAGTCACGTGATATTTTCACTTCAGTTTTTCACTCAAATCACTTTGAGAGATAGTGAATTCGTGAGTAGAGTGTTTCAACAACCTCAAAAGCCAATTGCATCTCATTTGCATTCAAAAGGAAGGCTCATAGGTTGTATTGTAAGTTGTTATTTCTTTTGTGTAAAAAAAAGGACTCCTTGGTGTAAAGGAGTTGTTTGCTTTCAGTGGGATTGTTACTGAAAGTGGGACCGGTTATGGTCTGTGTGATCTTGTAGTTTACAAGGTTGATAGTGGAAAATCTCAAGCGGGTTTTGCTTGGGGACTGGATGTAGGTCGGGTTTGACCGAACCAGGATAAAATCTTGTGTTCTTTGTGTGTTTGCTTTGAGATTTGCAAAATCATTCAATATTCCGCAGAAAAGTTTTAAAAGCACTATTCACTCCCCCTCTAGTGCTCGTTGCCTCGATCCTAGTGCACTTTCACGGGAGAGGGTGCGAACGGGAGTGGCCGTTGCAGTTTTTCTGAAATTCCCAAGAGGGGTCTCCTTTTCAGATTTTTTCTAAAAAATGGTTTTTATTTTCAAGAGGAGGTTTTAAGAGGGGGTTTTAACAAAACGGTTTTCAAAAAGAGTTTTAATTGCATATTTTTCTGAATTTTTGGAATCTTTCTATTGTTTTTTTTTTTCGATTTTCTTATTTTTTGTTCTTTACATTTTTTTATATTTTTTTGTTATTTTTTGGAAATAAGATTCTAAAACCTAAGTAGTATGAGAGATAAAACTAATTTTTTTGCTTTTTCTTGATAAAAATTTACAAAAAGAGAAGCTTTTGAAAGTTTGGGTTTGATTTCTTCAGAAAATGGGTTTGGACCCAGGTTTTGAGAAAATATTCGAGTTTTAAACCTTGAATCGAGAAATACAATTTGATGGATTCAAATGGATACCGGATGAAGTGTCTGAGCTTTTCAAAAGTTATTTTTGTAATTTTGAGAATTTGATTAAAAAATGGGACAACGAAGCTTAGATTTGGATCTTTTATCTGGATCCGGATCTGAAATTGAGTTAGATATGTAAAATGAATTTGATTTTAGTAAAATTTGAGAAATAAGATGGAATTTAGGTTTAAAACTGACTCAATTACCCAGAAAATGAAGATAAAGGGCAAAAAGGGAATATTCACAAATTTTTGAAAAAATTGGGGTGTTCACACAACCTCGACCTCCCTGGCTCTGAATGATTGGAGGCCAAAGGACACTACAACTCCTGTCAAAACACGTGTCGTAGTAATGACGAGTCACTCAGGGTTGTACCATCCACCCTCTCCAAGGTGAACCGTTTGTGAATGGGGTGAAGCAGGGTTTATCTTTCTTAGGCTCATAATTCAGTCATACCTCTTAACGAGGATTTTATGCCTCGTGGTCCCCACGGGGTACGCAAAACGAGGACTTGGCCTGTCCATCCACGTGCTCAGCCGCATGTGGCCAACAAGAGCACATCGCTCGTGAAAGTGATCACAACACCATATTATTTCTTTTCTAATTTAGGGTATAGTCACACATGAGTTCACTCACGACAGAAGGGTCATTGCCCAGAGATTCCAACTGAGTCCAAAATACAATTCATGTTCATTCATACCCGATGGTGTTAAGTTTAAGTTTCAACCTTTCATTTCATGAAGTAAATGCACCTTGTACATTCACCAATGCCTCAAGCAATGTACCAGACGAGGTACGCACTACTCAGTACAAGTGTCAGGATGTGCCACGTGCAAGGTGTGATTAAATACCACATGCTTTCTATCATTTAAACAAATATAAGGAACAGAGGCATTGTACAATATCATAATTGAGAGACACGATACTTGTGCATGTGAGTGTACAGTTCATAAATTCCAAGAGACATGCACAACAAATTCATCGATTTCATCACTCAAGTAGTTGAAACTACCTCATTAAGTTCTTTCATATGTTTTTATAGAAAAAAATTAGGTTTTAGAAAATCACACTTTTAAAAATTTTGGACTCTCTAAGGGGGGGGGGGCGATTTTTGGGTGGAGTTACCTAACTACCCCTAGCCTAAATTATCCCAATTAATTCCTAATTAACCCCTAGCTAAACCTAAAAAATCCCCAAATGTGGCGCCACTTGGCGTTTTTCCACATTTGGTTTTTAAAGTTCTTTTAAAAACCTTTAAAAACAATGGTTTTAAAACCACATTTTAAAATACATTTTCAAAAGAGATTTTGACTCTTCTAACTCTCTAAAAGTAACCAAGACACTGACTAACCCTAGTCTAGCCCTGACTTTCTCAAATGTGGCGCCACCTCGAGTGGACCCCACTTGAATTTTCAAAAACGATTTTAAAGCTTGAAATTGAGAGAATTTTCAAAAGATTTCCAAAAGTAAACTTGAAATCAAAAGTTTTAAAATGGCATAGAGTTCCAACTGGGTTAGAACTCCTCTGGATGTGATGTCAACTGAGTGGGCCCACATCAGGTTTTGAGAAGTTTGAAATGATCACTGAAAATAACTTTGAAAAGAGGTTAAAATCAATAATTGAAATTCAAAATCTTGGAAAATAGAGTCTCAGGCGAACTGGAACTTCGGGTTAGAGTCCTGGATTTTTAGGACTCTGAGATTTTGGGTTTTAAAAGTCAAATGAGGGAGTTTATGAAAAGATTTTATCAAAATGATGACAAAAGTCAGAAAATACTATCAGGGTTGGACTCCTAACTCAATCTGGACTCTGAAATTGAGTCCTGGATTAACTGGACTCTACAAAATGACCTAAATTTTGAAAACAAATAGAAAGAAACGAAAATGGAAGTAAAAACAGACTTCTCACTGGACTAGGACTCCAGGAAAGAGTCCTGATCGGACCGAAACTCTAGATTTTTTTTGGTATTTTCTGAAAAACATATGAAAGAACTTGTAAAAACAATATAAACAATAACAAGTATTGAAATAGAACAAAGTTCTGATTCAACTGAGACTCTGAGGACAGAGTCCTGATTAAACTAGGACTCTTAGATTTTTGGATTTTCTGAGAAAACAAATGAGAGAATTTTGAAAAACAGTTAAAAAGAGGATGAAATTGAAGTTTTTAGTTTAGAGTCCTGATCTGATTAGGACTCTAAGAAAGAGTTCTGATTCGATCAGAACTCTAAGAATTTTGGTTTTTCTGGTAGGCAACTGATGAGTTTTAAGCAAAGCTTTTGAAAACCAGTGAAAATGAAGTGAGAAAATCAATTTTGGATAGAGTCCTACTTCGATTAAGACTCTGGGGCAGAGTCCTGATTTGATCAGGACTCTGGGATAAAACCTCAGAATTTTGAAATTCTTTGATAAAAGTATAACAATTTTGATAGATGAAAAGATTTTTGAAAGATTCTTTCAAAATTGAAATCAGGATCAGAGTTCTGATCCAACTAGGACTCTCTGAACAGAGTCCTGTTTTGACTAAAACTCCGAGTTTCTGACTCATTTTGAAAGATTTTAAAAGATTTGATTGAAAGTGGATAAAATAGCTGTAAAAGATTAGAGTCCTAATCCGATTAAAACTTTGAAGAAGAGTCCTGATCCGACTGGACTCTTGAAGAAGAGTCCTGATCCAACTAAGACTCTGAAATTTTGGCCAAAATAGAGGATTTTAAAAGGTTTTCTCCGAAAATAGGTAGAAAGGTAGTGAAAAGAGTTCTGATCCGACTGAACTCTGGAAAAAGAGTCTTGATCCAACTAGGACTCTGAAATTTTTGGAGATTTTTGACAAGTAAAGGAATTCAGAAGCGACACCGCCTAAATGGGTCTCATCTGAGAATTGAAATCGGTTGAAAATTGAGTTTAAAATAAATCCAGATTATTTTCTGAGAAAACATTTCAAAATATAAGGTTCTGGGGATTGGCAAATGACAGAATGCTGATTAAAAACCCAGATTTTAACAATTGATTTTGAAAGAAAAGTTTTAAAACTCGAATCTGAATTGAATATTTTAAAAATAGGAGTTTTGGATCTTGAAGATGAGATGTAATGACATGCAATGCCATGCAATGCAATGAAATGACATGTCAAATGGATGAAATGATATTGCGATGATATATGAAATGTAAACACTAGATGAGGGTGAAAATTTGGGGTGTTTACAAATGCCCCTCTTTGCTACTAAGCCGGTATAGGGTCGAGCTTAGTGGCAAAGAAAACACACCAAATTTGGACTATAAACATGCCCCAGTTAGAAAAATCTGGCTGGGTGTAAAAGAATTAATTCAGATGATGATGATAGATAGGGAATAGAGACAAAGAAGAAGATTCACCTCATCGAAATGAGGCTCAGGCTTAGCCCTTAACTTGGATGGGATGGGAAATGAAATACCTCATGGAAAAATGAGGTTCAGGTTTAACCTTTAACCTGAAAGGGGACGATACCTCGTGGAAAAACGAGGCTCAGGCTTAACCCTTAACCTGAAAGGGGACGATACCTCGTGGAAAAACAAGGCTCAGGCTTAACTCTTAACCTGAAAGGGGATGATACCTCGTGGAAAAATGAGGCTCAGGCTTAACCCTTAACCTGAAAGGGGACGATACCTCATGGAAAAACGAGGCTCATGCTTAAACCTTAACCTGAAAGGGGACGATACCTCGTGGAAAAACGAGGCTCAGGCTTAACCCTTAACCTGAAAGGGGACGATACCTCGTGGAAAAATGAGGCTCAGGCTTAACCCTTAACCTGAAAGGGGACGATACCTCGTGGAAAACGAGGCTCAAGCTTAACCCTTAACCTGAAAGGGGACGATACCTCGTGGAAAAACGAGGCTCAGGCTTAACCCTTAACCTGAAAGGGGACAATACCTCGTGGAAAAATGAGGTTCAGGCTTAACCCTTAACCTGAAAGGGGACGATACCTCGTAGAAAAATGAGGTTCAGGCTTAACCCTTAACCTGAAAGAGGATGATAAACAGAATCCTCAAATGAAGAAACCATGATGGTACCTTTGAGTTTTGCACAATAAATCCGAGAGGGGTTTGCAAAAGGAAGAAAGGAGGTTCCCTAAAGCTTGAAAAGGGATTGATCTTGGGCGTCTCATCACTGAGACTGAATGGCTTTTAAGACAGATGACCTTTTTGCAGAAAATTCAGGTTTAACCCTTAACCTGAACGGGAACTGTCTATGGTGGGACAGTGGGGGGCACAGGGAAGTGTGCGAATCTGAGGGCCCAGGCACTCAGATTAATACAATAAGGGAAGGATGTTGGACAACTCCCATCATCCGATCCTAAAAGGGATAGCAACAACGCTTGGATACATCAAAATAGCCATCAAGTTCTTACTTCATGTCAGAATAACTTGAAAAGATTGCCAATAAGATAAAAATTGCGATTGATTAAAAAAATAATTGAAATATAAGCATATTTATATGAAAAATATTCTCTCTCTTCTACCTGAAGTATTACCTCTGACTGGACTTAACTCCGTAGAATCAAGATTCGAATTCAAATATCATTGCCATTGACTTTCTTTCAAGGAAGCTATCAATTTCCTTGATATGGACGAAAAAGAATATATTCGTGATATTGCGAGAGCTATTGGTGAAAGAATATTGATAAAAGAATTTCACAAAATTAAAGGAGATTCTTGGCAGATTCGGCAGTCTAATATCCTGGGATTCTTTTCCCATGATGATCTTTCTGCACTCTCTTTTTAAAAGAATTGGAGCTCTCTTGGCTTTTTGGGGAATTCATTACATCATCTTTCATTTTTGAGATGTCCTAGCTTTTTCTCTCTTTTTAGAAGGGTACGTCACAAACTCCATCTTGGAGATGCTCTGATCCTCCTTTGCCTCAGGGATTATATAAACGATATTGGCTCATTGGTTGAAAATCTCTTGGTGATAGCAGAAATTAAATACCTTTTAGGGATTGTCGGGAGGTTAATCGCATATGCCTTCATCTCGACAATGCTTTGGACTTTTCCTAGAAGGATCCATCACAAACTTCGTCATCTTGGAGATGATCCAAATCTTCTTTGGCCCCGGGGGTCTACTCGCTTAATTCGCCTTCATCTTGACGACAAGTGAGAGATCCCTTTTGCAGATATTTAATTGCAGCTTAGGTGATTGAGGAGATATGGAGATTGAGTAGATTTTTCTGTATCACCTAGGATATTTTGATTGCTTTATTTTCCAAGAATGATCTTTAAAAGTGTGCCATTGGCTGCGATCAATATCGACCACTCATGGCTTTGCAACAACATTGAATTTTCTTTACCGGCCATATCACGGATTTATTCTTCATCCTTTTGGTTGGCCAATAGAAAGATTTTGAATTTTGAATCCTTTTTCGCAAAAGCTTTGTCCTTTCGGAAGTAATACTGAAGGTATTCTGAGGTACAATTTTATGCGATAAAGATTTTGAAGTCAACAACTATTTTTCATGGCAAATTGGCAAAATATTCCTGAAATCCTTGGTGAAAGAAATCACTTGAGATCTAAATGACACATTCATGACTAGATTCTCCTCTCCTTTCCCCAAAGGAGAGAATCAGGCTTGACCCTTACCTGAACGGGTAATAAAGAATATACTTCTTTCTTCCCTAAAGAGGAGATGTTTGCAAAATGGACTTTTGAAGAGAAATAAAGTTTTCGTCAAAACTCCCTATTTCTAGGCTTCTCTTATGGAAAGGGGGCCGCTAACAAAGGTTGAAAGGATATCATAGAGGAACGAGTCCATCACACTCTCCCAGGAAAAAGGATCCTCGACGACGGGGGTGGCCTAACAAAAGACATTCAGGATTACAAGGATGACGAGCTTCTGTCGAAACTCTCCCTGGAAAAAGGGTTCCTTGTACGACAATAAAGATTCTTTTGCAAACTGTTCGTGAAGCACGAGTCCCTTCAAACTCTCCCTAGAAAAAGGGGTTTAACGAACGAACAATAAAGACATGCGAGAAGAATGAGCTCCCTTGAACTCTCCCTGGAAAAAGGGTTCCTCGCAAGAGAAGATGATTGATGATTGATCTTGAATTAATTGGCAGACGAATTCGACATAAATGGTCGAATCTTGAAAGACTATGATTATAAGATACGACTTGAAGGTCGGACAAATATGATCGACATTGAGAGGATTTGATAACCCAAAGGTTTGCTTGGTAAAATGTATGACCAGAAGTCTGACAAGATTGGTGACCCGAAGGTCAGATCAACAGAATGGAGTGACCTAAAGGTCTGATAAAGATTGTTTGCGTCGTAGATCTGAAGATTGAGTCTGAACCTCAATGTGAGAGTTATGTTGCGACTAGTATGAAGACCAAACTTTGACAAAGTACCAATACAAATACTGTATTTTAAAAGATTGCCAGTACGCGCGTTGGATTTTAAAAGACCACCAACACGAGCACTGGATTTTAAAAGACTACCAGTGCGGGCACTGGGTTTCCAAGGATTACCAGTATGGGCACTGGATTTTAAAAAGGCTACCAGTACGAGCACTGGATTTCAAAAGGTTACCAGTACGAGAACTGGATTTTAAAATATTACCAGTATGAGCACCGAGCTTTGGAAGATTACCAGTACGAGCACTGGGTTTTAAAAGATTATCAACTGATGATGACTTGAACGCCTTGCCGAGGTCTCAGGATTTATCCCTTATCCTGAATGGGTGAAAAAGCTTGATGTAAAATGAATGCAGATGAATGCAAATGCAAAGGATGCAATTGAGTGCACATGCGTGCAAAATGAGAGATTTATTAGATCCTGCCTGCACACAGGTTGTTTTGAATAAAAGACAACTTTATAACAAGAACGCCCCAGTATATTCTGGGAATTATAGAAGAATAATTTATTGAAAGGATTTTTTTTTTGAAGCATACAAAAGATAGAAAAGAGATTTTCTAGGTGTAGAATTTCTTCAGATGTCGAGCATTAATGGGGTCAGATAGTTCTACCCCGTCTGCATTAATCAGACAATATGAATTACGGGGTAGCGCTTCTTTCACCACGTAGGGACCTTCCCAGTTCGGTGACCATTTGCCACACGGACGATGCTTGAGATGAGCCATTGATCTAAGGACCAGGTCATTAACTTGGAATCTTCTTTCGATGACTGACTTGGCGTATTATCTTGCTATCCTCTGACGATAAGACTGGGTGTGTTCTGCTGCTTTAAGTCGTTTCTCATCGAGTAGATCTAGTTGTACCAATCTCTGTTGCTGATACTGATCAAGTGGTAGCTCTAGAAGAGATGCAAATTTAAGAGCGGGTTTTTGAACATGAAGGGGTAACACCACCTCGGTCCCATAAACAAGTTTTGAAGGAGTTGCATTGGTCGGGGTTCGAATGGTGGTTCGATATGCCCAGAGTGCATCATGGATTTTCTCGTGCCAATCACGGCCCGTTTCAACGGTTCTTTCCAAGATGCGGATCAAACTTTTATTCGTTGCTTCTGCTTGGCCATTCCCTTGGGGATAATAAGGAGCTGAAAAATGATGATGAATTTTGAACAAAAGATCTTCATTCTCTCATTCTTGAAATGAGTACCATTATCTGACACAATGTCGTGCGGTATACCAAAACGACAAAGAATGTTCTTATGAATGAACGAGACCACATGTCGACCTTCTACCGTACGCAGAGTGACAGCTTCAACCCATTTGGTAAAGTACTCTGTTGCGGCAAGAAAATATTTATGACCATTGGAAGCGGAAGGAGTGATGGGTCCCACGACGTCGAAGGCCCACATAGAGAATGGCCATGGAGACACGACTGATTGCAAGTATGTATCTGGCGCATGAATGGAAGGTGCATGCACCTGACACAAAACACACTTCTTTACAAAGCGATAACAATCTTGTTGCATGGTTTTTCAATAATATCCTGCTCGAATGATTTGCTTAACAAGGGTTTGGTAGCCAACATGACCACCGCAAATGCCTTCATGCGCTTCTCGCATGACTTCTTTGGCTTCTTTTTCATCTAAGCACCTTGAATATTCATAACTGAACCCACGATGATAAAGAACATTGGCGAGAATAAAATAACAGGCCGACATATGCTGAATCGCTTTTTGCTCCTTCTTTGATAATTCTGGTGGAAGCTCACCAGTTTTAATGAAATTTTTAATATCTTGATACCAAGGTTTCCTTTTCTGTTCCGCCTGGTTAACTTGCATTACTAGAATGAAAGCAGGTTGATCAAGTCTGCCAATTTCAAAAGAACGACAAAATTCTCCGCTTCTGAAAGACATAATGGAGCCTAGGTTGGCCAAACCGTCGGCTATTTGATTAAACTCTCTTTTGATATGGAAAAGCTAAAATTCATCAAAATTGTAGATGAGGGCTAGAAGAATCTTTTGATAAGGAAGCAACTTCTGGTCTTTTACCTGCCATTCAGTTTGACTTAGCTGACGACGAGCAATGAATCATCGAAAGCGTGTACTCTCTTGACATTGAAGTCTTGCAGAATTCTCATACCTTGTATTAAAGCTTCATACTCAGTCATATTATGGGTACATTGAAAATCTAGTTTTAGAGAAAAAGGGATCATCTCTTTCTCTGGTGTGATCAGTAAGATGTTGATTCCTATGCCGGCCATATTCTTGGAACCATCGAAGAATAAGTTCCAAAGTGGACACTGCTGAATATTGTAGATCCGCTCATCGGGGAAATCATCCTCAGCTTTAACATCTTCTGCCAGAGAAAAATCTGCCAATTGGTCTGCAATTGCTTGGCCTTTGATAGATTGCTGAGAAACATATTTCAAGTCATACTGCATCAAAAGAACTTGCCACTTGGCAATCCGTCCACTGAGAAATGGTTGTTCGAGAATGTACTTGAGAGGATTAAGTTTTGAAAGAATCTTGACCTCTGATGCTAACAAGTAATGTCTTAACTTTTGACACATCCAAACCAGTGCTAAACATGTCTTCTCTATATGGGTGTACTTCTTCTCGTAATCAATAAAAGTCTTGCTTACATAATAGATGACATGCTCAATCAGACTGCCTTCCTCATACTATGCCAAGAATCCACCACAAGCGACTTGGTTAACTGAAACATACAGTAAAAGAGGCTTTCCCAATTCTGGTGGCTTCAGAATGGGTGGGTTAAGAAGATATTTCTTGATACTATCAAATGATTGCTGACATTCTGGTCCCTATTCAAACTTCACTCCTTTTCTGAGTAAATGATTGAAAGGCTCATATCTCATGGCAAGATTAGATATGAATCTCCGAATTGATTGCATACGTCCCTGAAGACTACGCAATTCTTTGAGAGTAGTCGGGGGTGACATATCAATGATGGCCTTTGCTTTAGCGGGATCCACTTCTATCCCTTTTTTGCTGACCAAGAAGCCTAATAACTTGCCAGATTCAACTCCGAAGACACACTTCTGAGGGTTGAGTCTTAGCTTGTAAAGAATAAGTCGCTTGAAGACCTGACTTAAAGCATCGATATGGTCTTGTTCTTCCTTTGATTTGACTAGGATATCATCAACGTATGCATCCATGGTCTTGTGCATCTGGTCATGAAATATGGCAGCCATTGAGCGTTGATAGGTTGCTCCGGCATTCTTGAGCCCAAATGGCATGACTGTGTAACAGAAAGTGCCCCATGGTGTAGTGAAGGATATTTTTTATTAGTCACGAGCGGCCAGTTTGATTTGATTATATCCGGAGTATCCATCCATAAAAGAGAACGTGGCATGACCGGCCGTGCTATCGACCAAGAGATCAATATTTGGGAGCGGATAGTCGTCCTTAGGAGTAGCCTTATTGAGATCACGAAAGTCGATACAGATTTGAACTTTACCATTCTTTTTGGGAACTTCTACGATGTTTGCCAACCAATCCGGATAATCTATTGCTCGAATGAATCCTGCTTTAAGCAAATCCTCAAGTCCTTCCTTGACCTGCTGCTTGATTCGAGGATCCATCTTTCTTAATTTCTGCTTAACTGGTTTCACATCAGGCTTCAAGACGAGGCGATGTTCCACCAATTTAGAATCTAACCCTGGCATATCCTTATAAGTCCACGCAAACACTTCTTGATATTGCTTGAGAAAATGGATGAGCTTTTCCTTCTCATCTGTCCTTAGACAAGAGCCGATCTTGACAATTTTAGGTTTATCCTCTGAACCAATATTGATGTCTTCAGTTGGATCCTGAACTAGGGTCGATGGCTCATCCTGTTTCTGAATCGCTGCAAATTCTGGCAATTCTGGAAGCACTGAATCAAATTCTGCCATTTCTTCTGGCTGCTTTGTGACCTTACTATCCTCCGCTCTTGCCCTGACCCAATAAATCTTTGCAAGTTTCAATGTGATTGAAGAATTGATGACTAATCTCTTTATTGATTGGGAAGACATTCTAAAATTTTGAAAAGGAGCAGCTTTCAGAAAAAGTTCATTCATTATGGCACAAGTTGCATGAAATGGAAAATGATAAGAACAATGAATTTTAAAGACAAATTACAAAGGAGTAAGAGAAAGATGGCATCCAGATAAACGAGAAAATTGATAGCTTTATTCAAGACTTGAAATGATGACCTTTAAAATGAACTGAAACTGGACATTGTCCCTACAAACTGCAGAAATCAAATGAAAGAAGAAAGACAGAAGGTAGAAGCTTTTAATGAATCCCCTTAATGAAGATAGTATTTTTGTGAGATCCTTTGCCCATGAACCCCAATCCTGCTCTGTGTGGATGATGGTCCGGGACCACTGGCTCTAGTCGGCCATCTTCGTTCTTGCCCAAACCTTTGAAAGGCTGATAACCATGCTTTAGTAACAGGTTAAACCCTTTCTTGGCTCTTACAAACTGCGAGAAAAGAGGATGCTCCTTGAAAGTGCTATAATCGAGATGACCCCTGATTTTTAAGAAATGTGGCCCTTGCCATTGGACCATTGTTGTAGTATGCTTTGCTTCTGGTGTTGTCTCTAACTTTAACATTTTCAGACTTTCGCTAAGAACAACTTCCTCGCTCTCCCTGATGCTAGGAATATCTGTAGTATAGGTCGACCGAGGAATCATAGGCTGAGGTAGCCTTTCTTCTGGATCTTCCCCCAGGACAGTAGTGATCATGCCACCTTTAGACCATTTACTACACTGGTGCAAGGTGGATGGCACCACATTGGCATTGTGAATCCAGGTTCTTCCCAATAGAAGATTATACGTTGGCGGCACATTGACAACATGGAAAAGCACCGTGTGAACAGAGTAGTTGATGAATATTTCCAAAAAGATTTTTCCCTTTGTTGTCTGCTCATGATTATCAAATCCATAAATGGTGATTGGATCCGGTGTGTATTCTTCTTCTTTTATGCCTAGAGCCTTGACAGTCATTTAGGGGCAAATGTTAAGGCTACTGCCTCCATCTACAAGCACGTGGGGTACAGTCATTCCCCGGGTTCGCACTACGATGTACAAAGCATTGTTATGAGACATGTGAGGCTTGGGAAGATCCTCATTTGAGAAGGCTATGGGAGCATTGGTCATGGCCTGATTAACGATTTGGGTTATGTCTTCAGGTGTGGTGCCTAGCTTGACCTTGATTTTCCGCAATAAATCGTCCAGGACTTGCTGATGCTTAGGAGAGGCACGCGCCAACTCAAGAATAGGGATATTAGAGAGGGCAGTATTTGGTCTTTGCACTGTATCGACCTATTTTTCTGATGCTTTCTCTTTTTCTGAAACAGATTTGATAAAGCCCTTGGGAAACCATGGCATTCTTTTGGCTACTTCTGGAGACACCCCAGCAGGCTCTTTTGAAACTTTCAGCTTACTGAGAGCTGAAACGAGGTCCATCTTCTGGGAATTGGACTGAACCTTATGTAACACTAACACCTGATGCTGTACATCGATATCACTGCTAGGACACGGTTGGATGTGATCTTGTGGCTGAAAAGGATGATCAGATATCACTGCAGTTGAATGCTGGAGGAACGGTTGATTTAGTATTTCCATTTTCTCGCCTTCGGCCCCTTTCATCAACAGGTTTTTATCAATATAATCTTGTATAATATTTTTTAGAACAAAACAGTTTTCAATGTCATGTCCCACTGTTCGGTGGAACTTGCAGAATCGATCTTTCATTTTACCCATAACTGCTGGTGGATCGGCTACCCTTGGGAGCTTAATCATGTCGCTGCTGAGCATATATTCTAGGACCGTTTTAAGAGACTGATCTAGAGGAGTAAATTTGCGGTTATAACTCCACCCTTCACGCTTTGGCTTTTCTTGAGATTTCGACCCTTGATCAAGAATCTGCTATGGTTGTCTATCATATTGAGGGATCGATTTTCCTTTCTGATCACTTTTGTTGGGATTCGACCCTCTGAAACCATAGCTGTGATCTTTCCCATTTCCTTTATTTTGGTTCTTGTTGTTATTGGCAGAGTATGTGAAATGAGTTTTTTTCTTTGATTCTTGTTGACCGCTGTTTTTACTGAACATGAATCCCTCATAAGAGCCATTTTCTATACTCAACTCGAGCCATTCGGCTCGTTCTGTCAATTCTATGAAGGTTTTTGATGGAGCGGTGGAAATTAATCCCCTTAGGGGTTGCGAGAATTTATTCAGGATTAAGGATAGTGCGTGTCCTTCTGATATTAGATCACGCATCTTGTTACAAGCAGATCTCCATCTATGAATAAAATCCCTGGCTTTTTCATTTTCTTTCTGCTTCAGACTGCAAAGGTAGCTGAGAGTCGGGAGGGCTTCAACGTTGAATAAAAAGCGATCAAAAAACAAATTGACCACTTTATCAAACTCTTTTAGCTCTATGGGATTAATATGCTCTGAATACCATTTTGCTGCAATACCCTCCAGACTGCGAGGGAAACAAAGAAATAAGGCTCGGTTATTCCTCCTGAACTTAGAACATTCTGCAAAGAAAAGGGCGAGGTGTGCCTTTGGGTCACCCGAACCATCAAATTTGATAAATTTCTTTGGGAGATTGTCAAGATCATCATCCCCATTCAGTCCGTCATAAAAGTCTTTGCTCGTAAAGACCCTTTTACCCTTGTCACGGGCCTGCAGATCCTTGACTATTTTCATCACATCTTGGAGTTGTGGCTAAGTAGGATCATTGACTGACTGACTCCCAAATTTATAGGCTGACTCCTGCTTTTAAGTAGACCCTCTAAATGCCTGGTGAGTTTCATATTCGCCATCAGTATCTTCTGCTGATTCATCAGATGTTTCTTCGCGACGATTCTACTTTCTGGTGATCTTCACACTCTTCTTCGTTGTTCGGCTTTTAATCTTTTTCTTATTGTGGGCTTTTCCTGAACCGGCCTCTGTTTCCTTAGACAATACTTTGCTCACCATTCTTCAGAACAACGAATACATCTGTGGGTCGATGTCATCATTAGCTGGTTGACTTCTGTTTCCAGCAGATTGTGAAGAGGCCATTTCTTGTACTGAAGCTGACAGAAAAGTGATAAGCTGGACTGGTGCGGTTTTCTTTCCGGACCTTGTCTGAACCATGTAAGAATGCAGGTTCTCTCTTGAATGTCACTAACGCTCTCTGCAGGGCAGAATTGATGGTTAGGCTTTTGAAAGAAATTCTGATTGGGGAAAACATTTATTGAGAATTTTGGTAGACAATTGAAAGAGTATCCCATTACTAGGGATTGAGTCGTCGCTGGGATTACGACAATTGCATTGTTATTCCTTTGCAAAAATAAACAACCGAAGAATATGCCTTGTTACCTAGGCGAGGTCGTCAAACCAAGATGGGATGAAATTTTAAAGGAATTTTATTGAAGAAAGGAAAAACATGATTTTATTAATAACAAACTTGACAAAGGGGAGGGGGACAAACAATTTTCCACCACTCCTGATAATCAAAGGACACTCGAGGACCAGGAAAAATAGTGAGAGTAATAAAAGAATCTCAGCCATGTCTGGCAGAATGGTATGCTCCGGACCACTGATCTGATGTGAGATCAAACTCTGGCAAGATCCCTGATAGTAGACAAATTTCTATGCGCTTCTGTCTCTAAGAGAACTGCCTGACACAGCGCTCTGGATGGTAGTATGCGCAGAAGAATGGGCCAAGTAGCCTGAATCGCTTGCCATATGCATAAGTATATCTAGGAGGTGATTCCTGACGATCAAAGTAGTCCTATACGACTTCTTCCTCCTGAAGGTTATTGATCAAGAATCGGTATCGTGCAACTGGAAGAAGTTTTTCATCATTGTATCTGAATGAACTGGCTTGGGCTGGCACATGCCGGAGGAACCAAGATTGTAATGCGTGGGTGCAGCCTTCGACTAGAATTGATTCTCTGAGTGTGAAACGGGTCAACCCTCGGTATAGAAAAGCAAGTGCAGCCATGGCTATGGAGAGGCGGCTAGTCTATCGACTTCCCCACCTTCGCAGGAGTTGAACTATCCTGATATCCATGTAATTCCTTCCATCGAGAAAGAGATCTAATCCCACAGTGCATAAGACCATCGCATGTTGGATTCTCTCTCGAGCTGTTCGAGATAAGGAACTGACTTCCACAAATGTCTCATACTGTCTGTAAATTTCGAGCAGGTCCACATATTCGCTTCCATTCTCCTTGATCAAGGGCCAAGACTTGCGTCCTGTCGTGCAGACTAAAGCATCTCGGGGATCTAGACCCTTGACATTGATCAAAAATTGCTTCTCCAATGGATCTCCAGGCTGACCAACTGGTTCAGGTAATCCCATAATCTCTGAGAACTCGTCCATCAACAAAGTCATTTCCCCCTATGGGAACCAGAAGGTACTAGTGCTCAGATTCCACCGCTCTGCCAGTGTGTGGATCAAATTGTCGTTGACCATCTGTTTTCCCACTACAGATGCCAGTTCCAATCCACAATCGTCCAAATGGTTTGGAAACATACGAGAGAAGTTTTTGAGCCATGAATAATACCACCGGGGAAAGAAAGATCTGGTGCTGAGGACTCGATGTTCAGGAAGACCTTTTCTCACCTCATAGGAGATGTGACCCTCAGGAAAGACTGAATCAAGTTGACTGGATGCCATCAGAGTAGACTGGAAAACATGGAAAATTTGGAATAAGACTTGGGAAAATATAAGGATTTTAAAAAGATGCAGGCAGGATAAAAATAAAGCAGGAAATTCGAGATCCAGAAGAACGAAAGAATAGAAATCACCTGGAGTTTTGAAGAAAATAAAGAGAATTTGGAAAAATCGTCCAGGGTATGAATAAAATAGGAAATTTTAGACAGTATATGGAAACAGATGGAAAAATTTATGAAAATCATCCAGTATTTTGGAAAACTTGTGAAAAATGTGATAAAATGGAATAAAAGAAGCTTAACATTCAATCACATCCTGTACAATCAAGTATGCACATACAACATTCTCTAAAAGCTGACTCTAGATGCACAAGTTTTGAAATAGCTGTAGGACCTCAATCCTAACTCTAAGGTTCAAATCATCTGTGTCCAATCATGCTATGCCTATATACTCGAGCCAAGGCTCGATGTACATGGCATAAAATCAATTTCTCTGGTTCTAGGTTCAAGTTTTCCAACATCCTTGAGCACCTGTCGATATACGTTGGACTATTGTAAGACCCACAATTTTTCAGAAAATATCTGAATAAAATTCATGAGGCATTTATCGGTAAAAATAGCATTTTTTCTCAGAATGCGAAACGAATCAATTCCTGCTAGCCAGTTATACTTAGGATATTTGTCGAATTGTGAATATATGCTCAAACACTCTAGAAGCCATAACTTCCTAACTAAACGATGATGTATATTATGATGTATATTAAGTAAATAAAGCTTTTTACTTCCATATATACATTGAGAAACTAAAAACAAGTGCTTGTGTGTGCATAGATAAATGGCTCCTACGACGAGGAGAACCATACCAAGCGAGGAGTCCCATACGCAGGGATTCCTGTTGGAGACACTCAACAACCTGGTTACAGCCATCCGTGAAACGAGGCCAGAACCAGTCGCACCACGAAATGAGCACCTGGGAGGAGTGACTTATGAGAAGTTCCTCAAGCTTGACCCGCCAGTTTTCATTGGCAGAGCCGATCCTGAGCTCGCGGAGAGTTGGATCGAAGAGACAGAACGTGCCTTCTTAGTACTGGGAGTACCAGAGGAAAAGAAGACTAACTTTGGCACGTATCGGTTGAAAGACAATGCACGGAAGTGGTGGGATACCACTAAACTTATCCAGTTCTCACAAGTCGAAGTCATTCCTTGGACTGACTTTCGGAGGACTTTTATGGATAACTACTTCCCGTTGTATTCCAGAAACAAGAAAAAGATGGAGTTTCTGGAGTTGGAACAGGGCGGTATGAGTCTAATGGACTATACCACCAAATTTCAGAATCTAGAGCGCTACTGCTCTCGATTGTTCGAAACAGACCAAGAAAGGGCCGACAAATATGTGAATGGTCTGCGCGAAGGGCTGCGATCTTGAGTGATAACAAGCATGCCTTCGACCTTTCAGGCTGCGGTAGCAGCGGCTTCAAAAATCCAAGAGGATTGGGCGCGATCTAAAGTGATCATAGCAAAGAAGCCCATAGTGAATGGTGGGAATCGTAAAAGGACGTTCCCAAGTGGCTAGGGTTCACGACAACCCTTTCAAAAGAAGAAGTTCCAAGGAGGGAACAACACTCAACAAGTCGTGAGGCCAAGACAGAACACAACTCCGAATGGTCAGCAGTCCAACTTCAGCTGCCCAAGGTGTCGTATGAACCACCCCGGAAAGCCATGTCCTCGTGACATTGGTGGGTGCTTGTATTGTGGCAAGATGGGCCACTTTATAAGGGATTGCGCCAAGAAGGCTGCAGATGAACAGAGGAGTAATGCCGGATCTGCCGGACCCTCTCGACCAGCACCACAACGTTCTCAGTTTCAACGACCTCCACCTAGAATAGAACAAAGGCCTGCTGCAGGTCGTGTATACGCTGTAACGACTGAACAAGTCGAAAATGGTGACCTGATTGAAGGCACCGTACCTGTTAATGGACATGCAGCTTACGTCTTGTTTGATTGTGGTGCTACTCATACGTTTATCTCTGACGATTTCACCGAACAACTCCACGCCTCAGTGCAACCGATTGATAAAATGATCGAAGTATATAACCCGTTGGGTTCACGCACCAAATGTATCCGGTGTATGAAAAATTTGGATATTGAGATAGCAGGGCAACACTTGCCTACCGATGCCATCCTGATCGATATGATACAGTACGATGTCATTCTGGGAATGAATTGGTTGGCTCAGAATAATGCCAAGATTCTGTGCCGCGAGGGCAGAGTGATTCTATCTCGACCCGGATTGCCTAAGATGGAGTACCGGTTATCCAAACCAGTTCCACAGAAAAGGCTCATATCAACACTTAAGGTACAAAAATACCTTAGGAAGGGTTGTGTGGCCTTCCTGTTGAGTCTCTCGGTGGAAAAATCCAATGACCAACCCCTTGAGAGTTTGGAAGTGGTGCGGGAGTTTCCCGATGTGTTTCCTGAGGAATTGCCAGGACTTCCGCCACTTCGTGAGGTTGAATTTGGAATTCAATCCTTACCTGGAACAGCGCCGATATCCAAAGCCCCGTATCGAATGGCACCAGCTGAACTCAGTGAGTTGAAGTGTCAGTTGGAAGAACTGATGGAACAAGGGTTCATCCGTCCTAGTGAGTCACCGTGGGGAGCCCCAGTGCTGTTTGTAAAGAAGAAGGATGGATCCCTTCGGTTATGCATCGATTATCGGATGCTTAACCAGGCAACTGTTAAAAATAAGTATCCGTTGCCTCGGATTGAGGACTTATTTGATCAACTCAGAACAGCGAGGGTGTTCTCCAAGATCGACCTCAGGTCTGGATACCATCAACTCAGAGTAAAGGAAGAGGATATACCTAAGACTGCCTTCAGAACGAGATATGGCCATTATGAGTTCGTAGTAATGCCCTTCGGACTCACTAAGGCACCTGCTGCCTTTATGGATCTAATGAACCGGATATTCAGACCATATTTGGATAGCTTTGTCATCGTCTTTATTAATGACATTCTCGTATATTCTGAGAACAAGGAACAACACGTGGAGCACTTGAAAATCGTCTTGAAAACCCTTCAAGATAACCAACTCTATGCTAAGTTTTCAAAATGTGAATTCTGGCTAGACAAAGTGATGTTCCTTGGTCATGTGATCTCAAAAGATGGAATCGCAGTGGATCCTGCGAAGGTGAAAGCTGTGATGGACTGGAAGCAGCCAGAAAATATCACTGAGGTCCGTAGCTTCCTTGGACTTGCCGGATATTATCGGAAGTTCATACAAGACTTCTCCCGAATCGCCGTACCGATGACGAAATTGCTTAAAAAGGGAGTCAAGTTTGAATGGACTGACCAGTGTAAGGAGTGCTTTGAGGTTCTCAAACAGAGGCTTACCACTGCCCCTGTCCTTACCTTACCTTCTGGTCAGGGAGGCTTCGTGGCATATACCGATGCCTCAGGAACGAGTCTGGGTTGTGTGTTGATGCAGCATGGCAAAGTAATCGCCTATGCGTCACGACAGTTGAGGGTCCATGAGAAAAACTATCCAACCCACGACTTGGAGCTTGCCGCGGTAGTGTTCGCGCTTAAAATCTGGCGACACTACCTGTATGGAGAGAAATTTGAGGTCATGTCGGCCCATAAAAGCCTAAAATACCTCTTTTCTTAAAAAGAACTCAATATGCGGCAACGGCGATGGCTGGAATTCCTCAAAGACTATGAATTCACGCTTTCCTATCACCCTGGAAAGGCGAATGTTGTAGCAGATGCCCTTAGTCGCAAGACTGTTGGCACTCTGGCCAGCCTAACCAGACAATAGAAGTTGATGGAGGATTTCGTCAACTGGAAGCCATTTTTGGCTGATTCTGGCAGAATCCAAATGTCATGTTTGACGATCCACATTGAGTTCCTCGATCGCATTGTAGCAGAACAGTTCAAGGATCCCCAGTACTTGGAATTGAAAGCTCGTGCTGAAAAAGATGATACTTTCTTCCATTTGAAAGAAGATGGAGGAATATGGATGGAAGAAAGGATTTGGGTTCCAAATAACCCTGAGCTAAGACAGGAAGTACTCCAGGAGGCTCATAATAGCAAGTACACCATTCACCCTGGAGGTACGAAGATGTTCCGAGATTTGCAGAGGAAGTACTGGTGGAGGGGTATGAAACGTGATGTGGCTACGTTTGTCTCGAAGTGTTTGATCTGCCAGCAAGTTAAGATCGAACATCAGCGCCCTGGTGAAAAGATGCAACGGATCGAGATTCCAGAATGGAAATGGGAAGGCATTACGATGGATTTCATCGTTGGATTGCCTCGATCCAAGAGACAACATGACTCAATATGGGTGATCATGGACAGACTCACCAAGTCTGCTCACTTCCTGCCAATCAACACTCGATACTCAACTGAACGATTGGCGGAGATCTACATTCGGGAAATCGTTAGACTCCATGGAGTGCCGATTTCGATCATATCTGATCGTGACCCGAAGTTCACCTCTCACTTTTGGGAGCAGCTTCAGAAAGCCCTGGGGACGAAACTCAAGTTCAGTACAGCATTCCATCCCCAAACAGATGGGCAATCAGAACGAACCATACAGACTCTTGAAGATATGCTAAGAGCCTGTATGCTGGAATGGAAAGGTGATTGGGATTCCCACCTAGCGTTGGCTGAATTTGCTTATAATAATAGCCACCACGCTAGCATTGGGATGGCGCCGTATGAAGCCTTGTATGGACGATCCTGTAGATCACTAATCCATTGGGGTGAAGTGGGTGAGCGAACCTTGGACTCGCCCATTGTGTTGCAGCATTATACTGAGCAAGTCCACATGATCAGAAAGAAGCTACTGACTGCTCAGAGTCGACAGAAGAGCTACGCCGATCAGCGGCGTAGGGAACTCGCTTTTGCGGTTGGAGATAAGGTTTTTATCAAGGTCTCTCCAACCAAGAGTGTGTTTCGTTTTGGAAAGAAGGGGAAGCTCAGCCCCAGATTCGTTGGTCCCTTCGAAGTTTTGAGCCCGATCGGAGAGACTGCCTACCGAGTAGCATTGCCACCACAATACGCGCAAATACATGATGTATTTCACGTATCAATGCTTAGAAAGTACGTTCATGATCCTTCTCACGTCATTCAACATGAAGACATTGACATCCGAGAAGATATGACGGTAGAAGAAAGGCCAGTGAAGATCATGGACCGACGGGAGCAAGTGCTAAGAACGAAGGTCATTCCACTTGTTAAAGTGAGGTGGCAGCATCTTGGAATCGATGATTGCACTTGGGAGCCCGAATCGGATATGCGGGATAAATATCCTGAACTCTTCACCTTCTACTCTTAGCTGAATTTCGCGGACGAAATTCCTTTAAGGGGGTAATGATGTAAGACCCGCAATTTTTCAGAAAATATCTGAATAAAATTCATGAGGCATTTACCGGTAAAAATAGCATTTTTTCTCAGAATGCGAAACGAATCAATTCCTGCGAGCCAGTTATACTTAGGATATTTGTCGAATTGCGAATATATGCTCAAACACTCTGGAAGCCATAACTTCCTAACTAAACGAAATCAATAGATTCGTACGAGCCAACTTTCTTAGTTACGTCAATACGAAGAAAATGGCGTACTCAGAATTTTTCGGAAAAAAATCGTCGGAAACCCGAAATTCTTGCGGGACCCACGGAAATATTGGTGGGACCCACAAAAATATTCCTCAGAAAATATCTTGTGGGACCCACAAAATATCCTATGGAAATATCTTGTGGGCCCCACCTCAAAAGGAACCTCCAGGAATTTAAAAGAAGCCAAGGGGTAAAAGGGGCATGGAAAAACCCAAGAGGAGGTGGGCTTGGGCTATAAATAGCCCTCCCCACTCTCTCTCTTCTCATAATTTCGACCCCCCCTCTCTCTCTTGCCTTCTCTCTCTCTCCTAAACCTCCCCTACCTAGCCTAGCCCACCTGAGCCCACCTGACCTGGTCTGAGCCTGCCTGACTTAGCCTGAGCCTGCCTGACCTGGTCCTAACCCACCTGACCTGGGTCTGAACCCACTTGACCTGGTCCAAACCCAGTTGACTTGACTTGAACCTAGTTGGGTTTAAAGTCAAAGTCAAAGTCCTTTTTGGTCCAGATTCCGGTTTGAATTTCTGAACCCAGACTTAGCCTACTTGAGCTGAGTTCGAACCTGCTGAACCCAGTTGACTTGTATCGAACCCTGTTTGGTTCAAACCACTTAGGTTGAGTAGCTTGACCTACTCTACCTCTTTCTCAACTAAGTCAGCTTCATCTGACTTAGTCTGACCTCTCGAAGGAAGGCTCGAAGCTAAAGAAGCAACCCAGAGCCGTTTCTTCCACGATTTAAAGTAAGTTCGCTTCGTTGATCCATCTCTCTCAAGTATTTGATTGTTTGTATATAGAATATACTTTCTGAAGTAGTATCTTGCTTTAGTTCTTGATTGAGCCCTTTTTGGACACTTCGGTGTTCACCCGCTCGTCTCGTAACTATCGTCGGATATATCTATGTTCAAACACGCAGTATATGCATTTTTAAAATGGTATCTCGCCCTAGTTCTTGGTTGAGCCCTTCAGAACACTTCGGTGTTCACCCGCTCGCCTCGTAACTATCGTTGGATACGGATCTAGGTGTATATCTGCTGATTCTGCCGACGCGTCTTATATCGCACAGGCTATGTAATTTACCTTTGCCGTCGCGTCGTATGATGCCAAGGCTCCCTGTTTTCTGCACTTCCGATTACTGCACTTCCGATTATGCATTTACTTACGCTGTCGCGTCGAACGATGCCAAGGCTCCTGCTTTCTGCAATGTATTTACTTACGCCGTCGCGTCGAACGATGCCAAGGCTTCTGCTTTGTTATATATGTAGAATATTTCGTTCAGTTACACACCCTGAACAATAGTATATGCATTTCTTTACGCCGCCGCTGTATAAAGCCCAGGCTTCTGCTTATACTACATATATAGCGCATAAATGAGCGTTCAAATGGAGATCAACTCCAAATCGCCCATGCGATTCCTTGACCGCTCCTCGTTCAAGATTCTGCTTGACGAATGAAGCCCCTATTGGAAAGGCTTCGCTTTTTGGCAAAATGCTCTTTACGTAAAGACTAAGTCAATTACGTACGGCCTGGCTATGGCCAAGGGTTCCTGCAACCTTGATGGATGCAAAGTATGCACAACGGTGCGCATCCATTTCCCCGAATTAAGCGTGGCGATTTCCTACCAAAGAGGGGAGATGCCGCTGAAATGGATAAAAGAAATGCACGCTTTCTCCGTAAAAGAGAGGAAGTGCTGCTGAAATTTCTGAAGAAGCTAAGAATAGCTCAGAAAGAACGTAGCAGGATACTCTGACATATAGCAGAGTGCTACCCAGTTCATGGTTTGCCCTCAACAACGTAGAAGGGTTCGTCGCACCACTGCCGGTAGAGCAGGGGAGGTGCTGACGAAATGGTCGACAGAAGAGCTGCCGGAACCAATGGAACGGCATAATGATGTCCGTTGATGGAACGATGCCAGATCGGCTCGTATCCTTGTGCCTGCAAGGGCACCTTGCTCGTAAGGGTCGCTGAGCCAGAGTAGAGGTTGCGCCTTGGTTAGGTTTGGACTCGTTGCGTAAAAATACGCCGAGTAGCCGATCTATTTAGATCGAGTCATATGCATGCTCATTGAGAACGGTTACACAACCAGACTCGTAAGGGCCGAAGAGCCAGAGTGTGTTGTTTCCACCCAAAGAGGTGTGATGCTCGTGGTGGCCGAAGTGCCAAAGAGCGGTGTTCTGCATGCATATGAATAAGACTTAAGGTCGCACATACCCCGCGGTTGAAGATCGTGTTAGGGGTACCCCCTCAGTAATGACTGTGTTGGAGAAGACTGAATGGGGTCGGGTACATACTCCCGTAGTGCTGAAAGCACGGGCTGCCTAAATGGCATGCAGATTCTGTCCAAGTAATTGTAAGACTGGCAGACCCCTTCAGGAATTATGCTCACTGTGGAATGACAGTGATGGTACAGCCTTGAGTGACATGTATTTTACTTTGGACCTGATAGAGTCCACGATGGCCTCAGTCACTCATGGGTTTTGGGGTCGTGGTTATCCTTAAGATCTAAGGATTGAACTCAACTACTGCAAGTAGAGGATGCATCCGAATATGGGCCTAGTAGGGTTCTCCCAGTTGAAACACACTGCCCTACTATGGATAGGGTCAACAGGCCTCTGGGGTATCTAAAATACATAGAATAATCAACCCCCAGAACGTCGCGTTGATGCCCGGACAATAGCTCTACCTGCGTACCAAAGGCGGGAGCGGTTAATTATCGAAACAATGCATTAGCTTAGGTTCAGCGATGCTTTGAATGTATGAGTGGATGACGTGTTGAGTCAGTCCTGCATAACCTTTGTGAAGGTGTCATGTTCGGTATACTACTGGACCGACTGGGCAAAGACCCGTGTTGTATCCGCACGACTAAGCGAAGCTCGAAGAGTTGTCCTTAGATGCGTGGGATACGGATGTGCCAAGTATGAAGACTTGAGCTAGACATCACTTTGAGACCCGGAAGAGGTCATGGCTAAGTCGTGGAGACTTAAGCGGCTATTCAAATCACAGCCCTGAAAAGGCTTGCTCTAAGTCATGAGGACTCGAGCGGATGTTCAACTCATAGCCCTACGGAGGCTCTTGCGATATACGCTAAGTCTTGGAGGCTTGAGCGTCGTTATTGCGCATTGCGACCCTGAGTGGTCATTATCGTACTTGAGTTGAATGGATGTATGACTGCATGCTTACCAGACCATCAGTGGTTCTGACCCCGTTTTATGGGGATTTCAGGTGTTGAACCTGCGTGGCGATATGCGGAGCAAGGCGGCATCGAGTTCCAGGGTTTCTCTAGACAGAGTTGTACTGCTTCCTTTTATTGAACCTACACTGCTTTTCTAAGCAGTAGTGTTGTAATAAACATGAGTTTTCGATAAAATGGAACACCTTGGTGGTCAATGAATTGCTTGGCCACATACCTGCAACGTGCTCGGAGTTTTCTAAAACCGACGACTCATTATCGTCTTATTCCGCTGCTAAAATCTTTTCTAAGTTCCGCTGCAAAGAAAAAAAAAAAGAGAAATTCATGAAAATTTTAACTTAGCTTTGTTTTGGAAATCCGGGGCGTTACAACTATGGCCCTTGGTACGTGGTAGGGGGGTTTTCACCCAAATAGGTGGCCCAGTTGTGAGGCTCTGTCCCGAACTATGGTTCTGGAAGAGAGCCCAGCAACGTGAAGACCGGGTAAAAGTAGGTGGGGTGATTTTTGAAAACATGAGCACATGCAAGCAAAAAGAGGGCTCTAAGTCCTAAAGAGATAGATTTTTTTGAAATATTTGAAGAAGCAAGCATTGTTTTCATACAATTCCTAGATTGAGGAGTATTGTATTAGACCTAAGTCTATGTGAGCATGAATAATTCTCCTCAATATGGTCCTACCAAACCATACCAAGTCTACATGCAATCCATGTAAGCTGGGTTTGACTGTAGGCTCCTAGGTTCACATGATATCATGAAATAAAAGCTGACATTCCATGGAACACGATTTTGACAATTTGAACTAAGTCAAGCACACAATTGATCATGCGAAGACAGGTCCCATCACGGTCTCCAAACCTATTATCATCGCAAAATTTTTAGTTTTGCGAGTCAAACTGACCTTTGAAAAAGATTTTGAAAATAACTCGCCTCCGTTTTAAAAATGCGGGATAATTTTGAAGAATGGGACTCGCCTGTCAGTACGAGGTTCAATCGTTCCTGGCGCCTTTACCAGGGGTAATCAAACCAAGGATCAATTATATGCTTGACTTTGCTTAACTTGTCTAAATCATATTCTATTTCCTAAATGCACAAAGAATCAGGCATGTGCTATGAGTTTCTGAAAATGCATATTTGAAAACATGATGTTTGCTTTGAGATTTGAAATACTTGGAGAATTCTTGGAAAAGATGTTACTTGGAAAATTGTGAATCATGGTGAAAGAATATTTCTGAAGAAAGTGAAAATTGATTTTTGAAGAATCTAGAGGTTTTGTGAAAATCGATTTTGAGAAAGGTGAGATAACTTTGGAAAAATTTGATTTCTTTGAATTCAAACTTTGAAATTGAAAATATAACTTAGAAAATCAAATTTGGAACTTGGGAAATACTTGAAATATCATTGGAAAATCAATGTGTTGAGAAAATCAATTTCTAAATAATACTTAGAAATTTTGAGAAAATCGATTTCTTTGAATTGAAATTGGAATTTGCAAATGAATGAATATGGATTTGAAAAACTTAATTTTGAGGAATTGAGGAAATCCTTTTTGTATTTTTGAGAAATGCAGTGCATTTTGAAGTTAGCCTAAGAGTGTAGGCTGAATGTGGCTAATACGAAGATTATAAATCTAGGTATCATTCGTATTCTGACTATGGCCATAAATACAAATTCCACCAAGTTTGTCAACTCCATAAAAGCTAATGCATGTGTCATTCATGTAGACCATAGTGAATTGGTAAAAATATGCATGAATTGGCATACATAACAGTTATATATCAAAGTTTAAAACTATATGCAATGCATCCTATTCTATGCAGGAATTGAAATTCTTATTCCAAAATTAATTACAATTTACATCACTAATCAAATTTAAATATCATAAATTAAATATGATATGACATGATTAAAAGTATGAAAATTAGGGTTTAGAATTTCGAAATTGAGGTCAAATAACCAAATTACCCCTGATAGCAAGACTATGGCCTTGAAATTAGGGTTTTCTGAAATAGATTTTGGTAAAAACTTGGGATTTATGATTGAAATAAACACAAAATCAAACATGAAACACCCTAATATTATTCTAGACATGAGTAAACCTTAAAAACACACATTTCTGCATGAAAATCAAGAAATATCACAAAAAATATAATTTTGGCAATGTTTCGGGATCCTGCGGGTGCCCTGTTTTGCAATTTGATTAATTCAGGCATCAAACAGATTCCAAATTTCATCAAAATTGGTACCTGAACTTGTTATGTCTCTGAAATCAGATTTAAATCATAAAAATGATTTTTTGACATTATTTTAATCCGAAAATGGTATTAAAACCCTAAAATATGCTATTTTGACCTAGGTCACAAACCAGTTTCAGAGTGAGACCCGAATCAGGAGTCAATCCTCCATGAAAACTTTTTAATTTTTACAGAGGCAAAGTAGACATAAAAACAAAGGTTTTCCTTTTTACATATCGGAAAAAGCATCTCTGGTTAGGGAGAAACCCTTCCGGCAATCTGAACTAAACTATAACGAATCTAACAGGGGTTAAAATAGCTACTTCGGATTTAAAATACAGAAATAAATAGCAAACCTAATCAAAAATTTCTGAAATTTTAAAAGTGAATAGTAGACAGAAAAATAATGAAACTCCTTTTCTACAGATCATGAATTGGATCTGTGGTTTGAGATCTATGGTCATTACAAGTCTGATTAGGGTTTTGGTAAACCCTAATGAGTTTTAAATTTAAAATCATACTTTCTGTCAGAGGAAAAATACTAAACAGAGATGAAAATTTACCAAAATTTTACAGTAAAGAGATCATCTCAACATGAATCCACATCACTTTACGGATCTCAAATCAAATATCAGATAAGAAAAATAACATAACAGCAAGTTACCTCTTGGATTTAAATAACGATTTTAAAGATTTAAAATCATGGTTTGATATCTTATTTTTTCTGACAGAGTTCCCGAATCCCAAAACCTCTGATTTTTTTACGGTAGTTCATTTACACATCTATGTATCACATATAAAAAAATCAAAAATTTACAGTGAGTGCTTCAATACAAAATAACATATACTTTGCTGATCCATGCTTAAAAACACATAGAAATCTAATGAAATATAATAAACCATGCATTAATTAATGAAAACAATAAGGAAAATAGTAAACAGAAAAATGAAATTGATTTCTATGTTAAAACACATGTAATAAACATAACTAAGTAAAAAAATAAAATAAAAACAGGGAATCCATGGCTGGAATTTGATTTTACCTTTAAAACCATGGATTTAACCCATTAAAAGGGTAAATCTCATGTTTTATTGGTTAATAACGTAAAATTTGATGCAATATTTGATTCTAACGGATTAGAAACCCTGTAAAAACAGTGAAACCATATTAGATCATCTTTTTGGACCGTTCTTGATGGTTCTTGAGGTTGAATCCATGAAATAGATGGCGCCAATGGCTAAATTAACATTAAAACAATAAAAACTATTAAATAAAACTAAAAAATTAATAAAATTTCTTACCTTGGAGTTGCAGCAATGGAAGAAGGGCTGGAGAGGAGAGAGAGGCTCCAAGAAGTCCAAGAGAGATCAATTGGGAAAATCGTCCCTCTATGGGGAGTTTTTATAGAAAAAAATTAGGTTTTAGAAAATCACACTTTTAAAAATTTTGGACTCTCTACGGGGGGGCGATTTTTGGGTGGAGTTACCTAACTACCCCTGGACTAAATTATCCCAATTAATTTCTAATAGACCCCTAGCTAAACCTAAAAAATCCCCAAATGTGGCGCCACTTGGTTTTTTTCCACATTTGGTTTTTAAAGTTCTTTTAAAAACCTTTAAAAACAATGGTTTAAAATCACATTTTAAAATACATTTTCAAAAGAGATTTTGACTCTTCTAACTCTCTAAAACTAACCAAGACACTGACTAACCCTAGTCTAGCCCTGACTTTCTCAAATGTGGCGCCACCTCGAGTGGACCCCACTTGAATTTTCAAAAACGATTTTAAAGCTTGAAATTGAGAGAATTTTCAAAAGATTTCCAAAAGTAAACTTGAAATCAAAAGTTTTAAAATGGCATAGAGTTTCAACTGGGTTAGAACTCTTCTGGATGTGGCGCCAACTGAGTGGGCCCACATCAGGTTTTGAGAAGTTTGAAATCATCACTGAAAATAACTTTAAAAAGAGGTTAAAATCAATAATTGAAATTCAAAATCTTGGAAAATATTCTCAGGCGAACTGGAACTCCGGGTTAGAGTCTCAGATTTTTAGGACTCTGAGATTTTGGGTTTTAAAAGCCAAATGAGGGAGTTTCTGAAAAGATTTTATCAAAATGATGACATAAGTCAGAAAATACTGTCAGGGTTAGACTCCTAACTCAATCAGGACTCTGAAATAGAGTCCTGGATTAACTGGACTCTATAAAACGACCTAAATTTTGAAAACAAATAGAAAGAAACAAAAATGGAAGTAAAAACAGACTTCAAAACAGACTCTTGACTGGACTAGGACTCCAGGACAGAGTCCTGATCAGACCGAAACTCTAGATTTTTTTTGGTACTTTCTGAAAAACAGATAAAAGAACTTGTAAAAACAATGTAAACAATAACAAGTATTGAAATAGAACAAAGTTCTGATTCAACTGAGACTCTGAGGACAGAGTCCTAATTAAACTAGGACTCTCAGATTTTTGGATTTTCTGAGAAAACAAATGAGAGAATTTTGAAAAACAGTTAAAAAGAGGATGAAATTGAAGTTTTGGTTTAGAGTCCTGATCTGATTAGGACTCTAAGAAAGAGTCCTGATTCGATCAGAACTCTAAGAATTTTGGTTTTTCTGGTAGGCAACTGATGAATTTTAAGCAAAGCTTTTGAAAACCAGTGAAAATGAAGTGAGAAAATCAATTTTGGATAGAGTCCTACTTCGATCAGGACTCTGGGGCAGAGTCCTGATTTGATCAGGACTCTGTGATAAAACCTCAGAATTTTGAAATTCTTTGATAAAAGTATAACAATTTTCATAGATGAAAAGATTTTTGAAAGATTCTTTCAAAATTGAAATCAGGATCAGAGTCCTTATCCAACTAGGACTCTCTGAACAGAGTCCTGTTTTGACTAAAACTCTGAGTTTCTGACTTATTTTGAAAGATTTTAAAAGATTTGATTGAAAATGGATAAAATAGCTGTAAAAGATTAGAGTCCCAATCCGATTAAAACTCTGAAGAAGAGTCCTGATCCGACTGGACTCTTGAAGAAGAGTCCTGATCCAACTAAGACTCTAAAATTTTGGCCAAAACAGAGGATTTTAAAAGGTTTTCTCCGAAAATAGGTAGAAAGGTAGTGAAAAGTAGAGTTCTGATCCGACTGAACTCTGGAAAAAGAGTCATGATCCAACTAGGACTCTGAAATTTTTGGAGATTTTGACAAGTAAAGGAATTCAGAAGTGACACCGCCTAAATGGGTCTTATCTGAGAATTGAAATCGGTTGACAATTGAGTTTAAAACAAATCCAGATTGTTTTTTGAGAAAATATTTCAAAATATAAGGTCGTGGGGATTGGCAAATGACAGAATGCTTATTAAAAACCCAGGTTTTAACAATTGATTTTGAAAGAAAAGTTTTAAAACTCGAATCTGGATTCAATATTTTAAAAACAGGAGTTCTAGATCTCGAAGATAAGATGTAATGACATGCAATGCCATGCAATGCAATGAAATGACATGTCAAATGAATGAAATGATATTGCGATGATATATGAAATATAAACACTAGATGAGGGTGAAAATTTGGGGTGTTTACACCATCCTAAAACCCTAGGTATTTAAACCTTAGGAGAAGAGAGAGAAAGCCTTAAGGGGCGATTTTCTTTCCCTTCTCTCTCTCTCTCTCTCTCTCTTCCCCTTCTTCCCTCTCATTCTTCTCTCTTTTTCCAAACCGTGAGAGGCGTGGGTTCTAGGCACCATTCTTGTGGGGGCTCCTCTTCAATATTGAAAGCCTCGGAGGTGAGGTTTCAACCATCTCCCGTTTCGCATATTTTCTTGTTTCGTTAAAAATATGTCTATGCTTGTTCTTGCCATTAGGATAGCATGAAACCGAACTCCTAGTATGCATTTTATGTTATGCATATAGGTTTTCTTTCGGTGGATTAGATGTACAGTAACTTGTGTTGCATATTTGGGTTAAGATTTTTGGAATGCTCATCTTTTTCTCTCTTTCTTTTGAAGTTTGGATTCCTTGCCTTCTTCATTTGACATTTTGGTGGCGTGGGTATGGTCTGCTCAGTTGCAGCCACCACTCATGGTGGGGAAGGTAGCAGCAACACTGCCATCCTTGTGTTTGTAGTTGGCGGTTCGGGCTTGCACTTAGCCGAACTCGCCATTCCCTTCTCTCTCTCGGTTTTGTCTTAGTCTGAACCAAGTTGGTTCAGACTGGACATTGGCACCCCAGGTCTGAGCACGGGCTCAGACCACCTGGGGTGTCCTTCGGTGTGCCCAGGTCACACCGAGTGCTGGGAGAGCACTCGGGTGGTCAGGTGGCGCTGGCGCCCGGGTGGCACTGGCCCTCTTGTGGCAGGCACGGACTGCAACGCCCTGCACCCTTTCGTTTGGTGTGACCCGCACCCCTTCTGGTCTGGACACTTCTGTACAGACCAATGCTCAGGACCCCCGTGTTGGACCCAGGCCTGTACCAGGCTCGAGTCAAACGGCTGCAGCACCTAAACCGAATCTGGTTCAGGTGGTGCGCTTAGGTGATGCATGCAGGCAAGTCTGGACTGTCAGCTTTTTGGGGACCATCTGGTCCATTGGCATAGGTCCAGGTTTATACCAGACCTGTAGCCAACCTTGAAGCACCTGAACCGAGCCCGGTTCAGTTAGTGCGTCGCGGACGCGGACTTGGGCAAGTCTAGACCGAATGTTCAGACTTGCTGCCAAGTGTTTCGGGACCCCATGGTCCAGCTGCATGGGTCTCGACCATTGTCCAGACCAGTGGTGTAAGACCCGCAATTTTTCAGAAAATATCTGAATAAAATTCATGAGGCATTTACCGGTAAAAATAGCATTTCTTCTTAGAATGCGAAACGAATCAATTTCTGCGAGCCAGTTATACTTAGGATATTCGTCGAATCGCGAATATATGCTCAAACACTCTGGAAGCCATAACTTCCTACCTGAATGAAATCAAAGGATTCCTGCGAGCCAACTTTCTTAGTTACGTCAATACGAAGGGAATGGCGTACTCAGAATTTTTCGGAAAAAAAATCGTCGGAAACCCGAAATTCTTGCGGGACCCACGGAAATATTGGTGGGACCCACAGAAATATTCCTCAGAAAATATCTGGTGGGACCCACAAAAATATCCCATGGAATATCCAAGTGGGCCCCACACCAAGGAACCTCTTGGCATTAAAAAGAAGCCAAGGGCAAATGGGTAAAGGGGAAACTTGGGGCCCAAGTTTCATTTCCTATAAATAAAGGCCCTCCCCTTTAGAAAAAATCGTCCCCCCCCCTTTCTAGCCTCTTCTTTCTCTCTCCTACTTCCTAAAACCTCCCCTACCTAGCCCAGTAGGTCTGAGCCTACCTGACTTGGCCTGAGCCTGCCTGATCTGGTCTTAGCCTGCCTGACCTGGTCTTAACCCACTTGACTTAGGTCTGAACCTACTTGACTAAGTCCAAACCCAGTTGACTTGGCTTGAAACTAGTTAGGGTTGAAGTCAAAGTCAAAGTCCTTTTTGGTCCAGATCCCGGTTTGGATTTCTGAACCCAGACTTAGCCTACTTGAGCTGAGTTCGAACCTGCTGAACCCAGTTGACTTGGATCGAACCCTGTTTGGTTCAAACCACTTAGGTTGAGTAGCTTGACCTACTCTACCTCTTTCTCAACTAAGTCAGCTTCATCTGACTTAGTCTGACCTCTCGAAGGAAGGCTCAAAGCCAAAGAAGCAACCCGGAGCCGTTTCTTCCGCGATTTGAAGTAAGTTCGCTTCATTAAACCATCTCTCTCAAGTATTTGATTGTTTGTATATAGCATATACTTTCTGAAGTAGTATCTTACTTTAGTTCTTGGTTGAGCCCTCTAGGACACTTCGGTGTTCACGCGCTCGCCTCGTAACTATCGTCGGATATATATGTTCGAATACGCAATATATGCGTTCTTCAAAATAGTATCTCACCCTAGTTCTTGGTTGAGCCCTCTAGGACACTTCGGTGTTCACTCGCTCGCCTCGTAACTATCGTTGGATACAGATCTAGGTGTATATCTGCTGATACTGCCGACGCGTCTTATATCGCACAGGCCATGTAATTTACCTTTGCCGTCGCGTCGTATGATGCCAAGGCTCCCTGCTTTCTGTACTTTCGATTACTGCACTTCCGATTATGCATTTACTTACGCCGTCGCGTCGAACGATGCCAAGGCTCCTGCTTTCTGCAATGTATTTACTTACGCCGTCGCGTCGAACGATGCCAAGGCTCCTGTTTTGTTATATATGTAGAATATTTCGTTCAGTTACACACCCTGAACAATAGTATATGCATTTCCTTTACGCCGCGCTGTATAAAGCACAGGCTTCTGCTTATATTACATATATGGCGCGTAAGTGAGCGTTCAAACGGAGATCAACTCCAAAATCGCCCATGCGATTCCCTTACCGCTCCTCGTACAAGATTCTGCTTGACGAATGAAGCCCCTATTGGAAAGGCTTCGCCTTTTGGCAAAATGCTCTTTACGTAAAGACTAAATCAATTACGTATGGCCTGGCTATGGCCCAAGGTTTCGGTAACCTTGATGGATGCAAAGTACGCACAACGGTGCGCATCCATTTCCCAAGTTAAGCGTAGCGATTTCCCACCAAAGAGGGGAGATGCCGCTGAAATGGATAAAAGAAAACGCACGCTTTCTCCGTTAAAGAGAGGAAGTGCTGCTAAAATTCCTGAAGGGCTAAGAATAGCTCAGAAAGAACGTAGCAGAAGTGCTACCCAGTTATGGAACGCCTTCTACGATGTAGAAAGGTTCGTCGCACCACTGCCGGTAGAGCAGAGAAGGTGTTGACAGAATGGTTGGCAGAAGAGCTGCCAAAACCAGTTAAGTGGCACAATGATGTCCTTTGTTGGAACGATGTCAGAATGACTCGTCTCCCTGACACCTGCAAGGGCATCATACTTGTAAGAGCCGTTGCGCCAAAGTAGTGGTAGCGCCTTGACAAGGTCCTGAGCTCGTTGCGTAAAAATACGCCGAGTAGCCGATCCGTAGAGATCGAGTCATGTACATGCTCATTGAGAATTATCAGACAACCAGACTCGTAAGGGCCGCTGAGCCGGAGTGAGTTGTTTCCACCGAAAGAGGTGAAGTGCTCGTCAAGGCCGAAGTGCCGATAGCAGAGTTAAGCATGCATATAAATAAAACCTTTGTTCCACGGTAAAAACCGTGTGGTTGATTGGGGTCGGGTACATACTTCTCAAAGGCTGCCCTATAGGCATGCAATGTTCGTCAAGTAATTGTAAGACCGGCAGGCCCCTTTCAGAATTTCTCACCGAGGAAGACGGTGATGGCGCAGCGTTGAGTGACATATATTTCACCCGAACCTGATAGAGTTCATTGATGGCCTTCGTCACTCAGAGGTATGGAGGTCGTGGTTATCCTTAAATATCTAAGGATTGAACCCAACTACTGCAGTAGCAGAATGCATTCGGATACCTAGTAAGGATCTCTTCCGGTATGTTGTACCATCCTACTAGGGGGATGGGGTCAACAGGCCTCTGGGGTATCTAAAATACATAGAATAATCAACCCCCAGATCGTCGCGTTGTCGCCCAGATATGAGTCCCCTAAGCCCAGGGGGAGGTGCAATTATCGAAACAAAGCATTAGCTTAGGTACAACGCTACTTTGAATGTATGAGTGGATGACGTTGTTGAGTCAGTCCTGCATAACCTTTGTGAAGGTGTCATGGTCGGTATACTACTGGACCGATTGGGAAAGAACCCCATTGATATCCGTACGACTAAGTGAAGCTCGGAGAGCTGTCCTTAGATTCGTAGGATACGGATGTGCCAAGCATAAAGGCTTGAGCTAGACATCCATTCGTGACTCTGAGGAAGTCAAGGCTAAGTCGTAGAGACTTAAGAGGTTATTCTAACTCACAGCCCTGAAGAGGCTTATGCGAAGTCATGACGACTTGCGTGGATGTTCAACTCATAGCCCTGATGAGGCTTTTGCGATATACGCTAAGTCATGGAGGCTTGAGCGTCGTATTACGAACTGCGACCCTGAGTGGTCTATGCATTTACTTTAGTTGAATAGATAGGTGTTTGCCTACTTACCAGACCATCAGTGGTTCTGACCCCGTTTAATGGGGATTTCAGGTGTTGAACCTGCGTGGCGATATGCGGAGCAAGGCGGCATCGAGTTCCAGGGTTTCTCTAGACAGAGTTGTACTGCTTCCTTTTTATTGAACCTACACTGCTTTTTCTAAGCATTAGTGTTGTAATAAACTTGTGGTTTTAGATAAAATGGAACACTTTGGTGGTCAATGAGTTGCTTGGCCACATACCTGCAACGTGCTCGGAGTTTTCTAAAACTGACGACTCATTATCGTCTGATTCCGCTGCTAAAAGCTTTTGTAAGTTCCGCTGCAAAGTAAAAAAAAAGAAATTCATGAAAAATTTTAACTTAACTTTGTTTTGGAAATCCGGGGCGTTACAGAATTGGTATCAGAGCAAGAGTCTGAGAAACCTGGTTCGAGATCCGTCTTGTCCACCATATCGCACTGTAAGTATATTTTGTACTTCTTGTTCTGATCTGGGTGCATCTTTGTATAGATGGCAACTCACGACTCCCGAGGATACTGCTATCGTTGCGGGATCATGCACGATGAGTGGGTATGCCCATATGAAGTCCAAGACTGCCAGTATTGTGGCGAAGAAGGGCATTCCGTCAACGAATGCCAAATGAAGCATACCGCCGATATGGGTCGGCGGGGATCGCTTGGTCTTAGGGATGAGACCTCGCATGTTAGTGGGCCACATTACTCCAGTAGAAGGAGTAGCCGTACTCCAGCAACTTCTGATGAACTACCGTCTATGGTAGGATTTGACTAGAACTTCCTTGAGGGATTTGGTCAATCGCAAGGCTATCAACAGGCATCATGTACGCCTAGCTTGCACAGTTGGGAGGAGGGATGCAACAACTCCTTCTATAATCCCATTATGATTTCAGATTCCTCGAATCAAAGTACTATTATATGGGGGAACAGAGCGGCTACACCAACGCCGAGTCTGAATGGCCAGGAAGAGGGATACAACCTATATCATCCCGTTATGGTCTCGGATTCTCCGAGCTATGATGCCACTGAATGGGCAAGTGGACCGGCATCACTGATCTATCCACAAGAGTCGCTTGAGAGTGCGGAAGTGCCGCCCAAGCCAAAGCTAGTTGTGCCTGCACCAAGGCAATGTGGAAGTAAACGATACTTCAGGTTGTTTGGGTCAAGAAAGAAATCCAGTTCCTAGAAGAGACTGGTAGTGTTTTGGAGTCAATAGACTCATGTACCTAGTTTCTCAACGCCTAAAAGTCTGCCAGTGCGGCATGACGTTTTGTTTAAGGCGATGCTTGTGTAAACGTGATGTATATTAAGTAAATAAAACTTTGCTTCGATATATACATTGTGAAACTAAAACACGTTGTTTGTATGTGGAAGATAAATGGCTCCTACGACGAGGAGAACCATACCAAGCGAGGAGTCCCATACTCAAGGATTTCTGCTGGAAACACTCAACAATTTGGTTACTGTCATTCGAGAAACAAGGCCAGAACTAGTCGCACCTCGAAGCGAAAACCTTGGTGGAATAACCTATGAAAAATTCCTCAAGCTCGATCCACCAGTCTTCGCCGGTAGAGCCGATCCTGAACTGGCAAAAAGTTGGGTCGAAGAGACCGAACGTGCCTTCCTGGTGCTGGGAGTACCAGAAGAAAAGAAGACCAACTTTGGCACGTACAGGCTGAAAGACAACGCACGGAAGTGGTGGGATACCACTAAGATTATCCAGTTCTCAGAAGTTGAAGTCATTCCTTGGACTGACTTCCGGAGAGCTTTCATGGATAATTACTTTCCATTACACTCCAGAAACAAAAAGAAGATGGAGTTTCTGGAATTGGAGCAGGGTGGCATGAATCTGATTGACTATACCACCAAATTTCAAAATCTTGAACGGTACTGCTCCCGGTTATTTGAGACCGACCAAGAAAGGGCCGACAAGTACATCAATGGACTGCGAGAAGGGCTAAGGTCACGGGTTATCACCAGCATGCCCCAAACATTTCAAACGACTGTGGCAGCAGCTTCAAAAATACAAGTGGATTGGGAGCGATCAAAAGTGATCATAGCAAAAAGGCCCATAGTTGATGGTGGGAGCAAGAAGAGAATGTTTCCAAGTGGCCAGGGTTCACGACAACCCTTTCAGAAGAAAAGGTTTCAAGGTGGGAACAACACTCAACAAGTTGTAAGGCCAAGGCAGAACATGGCTCCAAACAACCTGCAGTCCAACCCACACTGTCCAAAATGCCATGTTAATCATGCAAGAGGACCATGTCCACGTGACACAGGTGGATGCTTCTACTGTGGCAAAATGGGCCACATTGCAAGACAGTGCAGGAAGAAGCTTGATGATGAGCAAAGGAGGAATGCCGGATCTGCCGGACCCTCTCAACAAGTACCACAACGAACACTAGTCCAACGACCCCCACCTAGAGTAGAACAAAGGCCTGCTGCAGGTCGTGTATACGCTGTAACAACTGAACAAGTCGAAACCGGTGACCTCATTGAAGGCACCGTACCTGCTAATGGACATGCAGCTTACGTCTTGTTTGATTGTGGTGCTACTCATACGTTTATCTCCGACGATTTCACCGAACAACTCCACGCCTCGGTGCAACCGATTGATAAAATGATCGAAGTATATAACCCGTTGGGTTCACGCACCAAATGTATCCGGTGTGTGAAAAATTTGGATATTGAGATAGCAGGGCAACACTTGCCTACTGACGCCATCCTGATCGATATGATACAGTACGATGTCATTCTGGGAATGAATTGGTTGGCTCAGAATAATGCCAAGATTCTGTGCCGCGAGGGCAGAGTGATTCTATCTCGACCCGGATTACCTAAGATGGAATACCGGTTATCCAAACCAGTTCCACAAAAAAGGCTCATATCAGCACTTAAGGTACAAAAATACCTTAGGAAGGGTTGTGTGGCCTTCCTGTTGAGTCTCTCGGTGGAAAAATCCAATGACCAACCCCTTGAGAGTTTGGAAGTGGTGCGGGAGTTTCCCGATGTGTTTCCTGAGGAATTGCCAGGACTTCCGCCACTTCGTGAGGTTGAATTTGGAATTCAATCCTTACCTGGAACAGCGCCGATATCCAAAGCCCCGTATCGAATGGCACCAGCTGAACTCAGTGAGTTGAAGTGTCAGTTGGAAGAACTGATGGAACAAGGGTTCATCCGTCCTAGTGAGTCACCGTGGGGAGCCCCAGTGCTGTTTGTAAAGAAGAAGGATGGATCCCTTCGGTTATGCATCGATTATCGGATGCTTAACCAGGCAACTGTTAAAAATAAGTACCCGTTGCCTCGGATTGATGACTTATTTGATCAACTCAGAACAGCGAGGGTGTTCTCCAAGATCGACCTTAGGTCTGGATACCATCAACTCAGAGTAAAGGAAGAGGATATACCTAAGACTGCCTTCAGAACGAGATATGGCCATTATGAGTTCGTAGTAATGCCCTTCGGACTCACTAAGGCACCTGCTGCCTTTATGGATCTGATGAACCGAGTGTTCAAGCCATACTTAGACACTTTTGTCATCGTTTTCATTGATGACATTCTCGTGTATTCAGAGAATGATGAACAACACAAGGAGCACTTGAGAATCGTCTTGAAAACCCTTCAAGATAATCAGTTATATGCCAAGTTTTCAAAATGTGAATTCTGGCTAGACAAAGTAATGTTCCTTGGCCATGTGATCTCAAAAGATGGAATCGCAGTAGATCCTGCGAAGGTCGAAGCTGTGATAGACTGGAAGCAGCCAGAAAATATCACTGAGGTCCGCAGCTTCCTTGGACTTGTCGGATATTATCGGAAGTTCATACAGGACTTCTCCCGAATCGCCGTACCAATGACGAAATTACTGAAAAAGGGAGTCAAGTTTGAATGGACTGACCAGTGTAAGGAATGCTTTGAGGTTCTCAAACAGAGGCTTACCACTGCCCCTGTCTTTACCTTACCTTCTGGTCAGGGAGGCTTCGTTGCTTATACCGATGCCTCGGGAACAGGTCTGCGTTGTGTATTGATGCAGCATGGCAAAGTAATCGCCTATGCATCCCGTCAGTTAAGAATTCATGAGAAAAACTATCCAACCCACGATCTTGAGCTTGCCGCGGTAGTGTTCGCGCTTAAAATCTGGCGACACTACCTATATGGAGAGAAATTCGAGGTCATGTCGGACCATAAAAGCCTAAAATACCTCTTTTCTCAAAAAGAACTCAATATGCGGCAACGGCGATGGCTGGAATTCCTCAAAGACTATGAATTCACGCTTTCCTATCACCCTGGAAAAGCGAATGTTGTAGCAGATGCCCTTAGTCGCAAGACTGTTGGCACTTTGGCCAGCCTCACCGGACAATGGAAGCTGATGGAGGATTTTGTTAGTTGGAAGCCATTCCTGGCTGACCCAGGAAAGATTCGATTGTCATGCCTGACAATCCATATCAAGATCCTCGATCGCATTGTAGCCGAACAGTTCAAGGACCCCCAGTACTTGGAATTAAAAGCTCGTGCTGCAAAAGATGACACTTTCTTCCATTTAAAAGAGGATGGAGGAATATGGATGGAAGAAAGAATTTGGGTTCCAAATAACCCTGAGCTAAGACAGGAAGTACTCCAGGAGGCTCATAACAACAAGTACACCATTCACCCTGGAGGTACAAAAATGTTTCGGGACTTACAGAGAAAGTACTGGTGGAGGGGTATGAAACGTGATGTGGCTACATTTGTCTCAAGGTGTTTAATCTGCCAGCAAGTAAAAATCAAGCATCAACGACCTGGTGGAAAAATGCAATGGATCGAGATTCCAGAATGGAAATGGGAGGGCATTACGATGGATTTCATCGTTGGACTGCCTCGGTCCAAGAGACAACATGACTCAATATGGGTGATCGTAGACAGACTCACCAAGTCTGCTCACTTCCTGCCAATCAACACTCGATACTCAACTGAACGATTGGCGGAGATCTACATTCGGGAAATCGTTAGACTCCATGGAGTGCCGATTTCGATCATATCCGATCGTGACCCGAAGTTCACCTCTCACTTTTGGGAGCAGCTTCAGAGAGCCCTAGGGACGAAACTCAAGTTCAGTACAGCATTCCATCCTCAAACAGATGGGCAATCAGAACGAACCATACAGACTCTCGAAGATATGCTAAGAGCCTATATGCTAGAATGGAAAGGTGATTGGGATTCCCACCTAGCGTTGGCTGAATTTGCTTATAATAATAGCCACCACGCTAGCATTGGGATGGCATCGTATGAAGCCTTGTACGGGCGACCCTGTCGATCACCAATCCATTGGGGTGAAGTGGGTGAGCGAACCTTGGACTCGCCCATAGTGTTGCAGCATTATACTGAGCAGGTCCACATGATCAGGAAGAAGCTACTGACTGCTCAGAGTCGACAGAAGAGCTACGCTGATCAGCGGCGTAGGGAACTCACTTTTGTGGTTGGAGATAAGGTTTTTATCAAGGTCTCCCCAACCAAGAGTGTGTTTCGTTTCGGAAAGAAGGGGAAGCTCAGCCCCAGATTCGTTGGTCCCTTCGAGGTTTTGAGCCGGATAGGAGAGACCGCCTATAGAGTAGCATTGCCACCGCAGTATACAGAGATACACAATGTATTTCACGTGTCAATGCTTAGAAAATACGTTCACGACCCTTCCCACGTCATCCAACATGAAGATATTGACATCCAGGAGGATATGACGGTGGAAGAAAGGCCAGTAGAGATCATGGACCGACGAGAGCAAGTGCTAAGGACAAAGGTCATTCCACTTGTCAAAGTGAGATGGCAACATCACGGAGTCGATGATTGCACTTGAGAGCCCGAATCGGATATGCGGGATAAATATCCTGAACTGTTCACCTTGTACTCTTAGCTGAATTTCGTGGACGAAATTCCTTTAAGGGGGAATGATGTAAGACCCGCAATTTTTCAGAAAATATCTGAATAAAATTCATGAGGCATTTACCGGTAAAAATAGCATTTCTTCTCAGAATGCGAAACGAATCAATTCCTGCGAGCCAGTTATACTTAGGATATTCGTCGAATCGCGAATATATGCTCAAACACTCTGGAAGCCATAACTTCCTACCTGAATGAAATCAAAGGATTCCTGCGAGCCAACTTTCTTAGTTACGTCAATACGAAGGGAATGGCGTACTCAGAATTTTTCGGAAAAAAATCGCTGAAAACCCGAAATTCTTGTGGGACCCACAGAAATATTGGTGGGACCCACAGAAATATTCCTCAGAAAATATCTGGTGGGACCCACAAAAATATCCCATGGAATATCCAAGTGGGCCCCACACCAAGGAACCTCTTGGCATTAAAAAGAAGCCAAGGGCAAATGGGTAAAGGGGAAACTTGGGGCCCAAGTTTCATTTCCTATAAATAAAGGCCCTCCCCTTTAGAAAAAATTGTCCCCCCCCTTTCTAGCCTCTTCTTTCTCTCTCCTACTTCCTAAAACCTCCCCTACCTAGCCCAGTAGGTCTGAGCCTACCTGACTTGGCCTGAGCCTGCCTGATCTGGTCTTAGCCTGCCTGACCTGGTCCTAACCCACTTGACTTAGGTCTGAACCTACTTGACTAAGTCCAAACCCAGTTGACTTGGCTTGAACCTAGTTAGGGTTGAAGTCAAAGTCAAAGTCCTTTTTGGTTCAGATCCCGGTTTGGATTTCTGAACCCAGACTTAGCCTACTTGAGCTGAGTTCGAACCTGCTGAACCCAGTTGACTTGGATCGAACCCTGTTTGGTTCAAACCACTTAGGTTGAGTAGCTTGACCTACTCTACCTCTTTCTCAACTAAGTCAGCTTCATCTGACTTAGTCTAACCTCTCGAAGGAAGGCTCAAAGCCAAAGAAGCAACCCGGAGCCGTTTCTTCCGCGATTTGAAGTAAGTTCGCTTCATTAAACCATCTCTCTCAAGTATTTGATTGTTTGTATATAGCATATACTTTCTGAAGTAGTATCTTACTTTAGTTCTTGGTTGAGCCCTCTAGGACACTTCGGTGTTCACGCGCTCGCCTCGTAACTATCGTCGGATATATATGTTCGAATACGCAGTATATGCGTTCTTCAAAATAGTATCTCACCCTAGTTCTTGGTTGAGCCCTCTAGGACACTTCGGTGTTCACTCGCTCGCCTCGTAACTATCGTTGGATACAGATCTAGGTGTATATCTGCTGATACTGCCGACGCGTCTTATATCGCACAGGCCATGTAATTTACCTTTGTCGTCGCGTCGTATGATGCCAAGGCTCCCTGCTTTCTGTACTTTCGATTACTGCACTTCTGATTATGCATTTACTTACGCCGTCGCGTCGAACGATGCCAAGGCTCCTGCTTTCTGCAATGTATTTACTTACGCCGTCGCGTCGAACGATGCCAAGGCTCCTGTTTTGTTATATATGTAGAATATTTCGTTCAGTTACACACCCTGAACAATAGTATATGCATTTCCTTTACGCCGCCGCTGTATAAAGCACAGGCTTCTGCTTATATTACATATATGGCGCGTAAGTGAGCGTTCAAACGGAGATCAACTCCAAAATCGCCCATGCGATTCCCTTACCGCTCCTCGTACAAGATTCTGCTTGACGAATGAAGCCCCTATTGGAAAGGCTTCGCCTTTTGGCAAAATGCTCTTTACGTAAAGACTAAATCAATTACGTATGGCCTGGCTATGGCCCAAGGTTCCGGTAACCTTGATGGATGCAAAGTACGCACAACGGTGCGCATCCATTTCCCGAGTTAAGCGTAGCGATTTCCCACCAAAGAGGGGAGATGCCGCTGAAATGGATAAAAGAAAACGCACGCTTTCTCCGTTAAAGAGAGGAAGTGCTGCTAAAATTCCTGAAGGGCTAAGAATAGCTCAGAAAGAACATAGCAGAAGTGCTACCCAGTTATGGAACGCCTTCTACGATGTAGAAAGGTTCGTCGCACCACTGCCGGTAGAGCAGAGAAGGTGTTGACAGAATGGTTGGCAGAAGAGCTGCCAAAACCAGTTAAGTGACACAATGATGTCCTTTGTTGGAACGATGTCAGAATGACTCGTCTCCCTGACACCTGCAAGGGCATCATACTTGTAAGAGCCGTTGCGCCAAAGTAGTGGTAGCGCCTTGACAAGGTCCTGAGCTCGTTGCGTAAAAATACGCCGAGTAGCCGATCCGTAGAGATCGAGTCATGTGCATGCTCATTGAGAATTATCAGACAACCAGACTCGTAAGGGCTGCTGAGCCGGAGTGAGTTGTTTCCATCGAAAGAGGTGAAGTGCTCGTCAAGGCCGAAGTGCCGAGATCAGAGTTAAGCATGCATATGAATAAAACCTTTGTTCCACGGTGAAAACCGTGTGGTTGATTGGGGTCGGGTACATACTTCTCAAAGGCTGCCCTATAGGCATGCAATGTTCGTCAAGTAATTGTAAGACCGGCAGGCCCCTTTCAGAATTTCTCACCGAGGAAGACGGTGATGGCGCAGCCTTGAGTGACATATATTTCACCCGAACCTGATAGAGTTCATTGATGGCCTTCGTCACTCAGAGGTATGGAGGTCGTGGTTATCCTTAAATATCTAAGAGTTGAACCCAACTACTGCAGTAGCAGAATGCATTCGGATACCTAGTAAGGATCTCTTCCGGTATGCTGTACCGTCCTACTAGGGGGATGGGGTCAACAGGCCTCTGGGGTATCTAAAATACATAAAATAATCAACCCCCAGATCGTCGCGTTGTCGCCCAGATATGAGTCCCCTAAGCCCAGGGGGAGGTGCAATTATCGAAACAAAGCATTAGCTTAGGTACAGCGCTACTTTGAATGTATGAGTGGATGACGTTGTTGAGTCAGTCCTGCATAACCTTTGTGAAGGTGTCATGGTCGGTATACTACTGGACCGATTGGGAAAGAACCCCATTGATATCCGTACGACTAAGTGAAGCTCGGAGAGCTGTCCTTAGATTCGTAGGATACAGATGTGCCAAGCATAAAGGCTTGAGCTAGACATCAATTCGTGACTCTGAGGAAGTCAAGGCTAAGTCGTAGAGACTTAAGAGATTATTCTAACTCACAGCCCTGAAGAGGCTTATGCGAAGTCATGACGACTTGCGTGGATGTTCAACTCATAGCCCTGATGAGGCTTTTGCGATATACGCTAAGTCATGGAGGCTTGAGCGTCGTATTACGAACTGTGACCCTGAGTGGTCTATGCATTTACTTGAGTTGAATAGATAGGTGTTTGCCTACTTACCAGACCATCAGTGGTTCTGACCCCGTTTAATGGGGATTTCAGGTGTTGAACCTGCGTGGCGATATGCGGAGCAAGGCGGCATCGAGTTCCAGGGTTTCTCTAGACAGAGTTGTACTGCTTCCTTTTTATTGAACCTACACTGCTTTTTCTAAGCAGTAGTGTTGTAATAAACATGTGGTTTTAGATAAAATGGAACACTTTGGTGGTCAATGAGTTGCTTGGCCACATACCTGCAACGTGCTCGGAGTTTTCTAAAACTGACGAGTCATTATCGTCTGATTCCGCTGCTAAAAGCTTTTGTAAGTTCCGCTGCAAAGAAAAAAAAAAGAAATTCATGAAAAAATTTAACTTAACTTTGTTTTGGAAATCCGGGGCGTTACAAGTGGGCCTCTAAGGTATGCGTGGCTGCAGCACTTTTTCGGAGATTTTGGGAGGCCTCGCTACCAAGTTGGAACCTAGAGGCGCGGCTGCAGCACTTTGACTGCAATTGGGTTAGTGTGTGTTGTAGTTTTGGGGCCAAGGCGTGGCCTTAGTTGCAACCGGTATATGAGGTTGTTGCAGCAGTTTGGGGCAGCAAGCAGTCAGGCCCCACCCTTGTTGTTTCGCGGTTTTTCACGTAGTATGGCTGTTTGGTTAGCCACACATCTCAAATGCATGATAAAGTTTTGCCACATCATCTTTTTGCAAATGATTCTCCTTGATGCCACCGTGGAAACGAATATATATATATATATATATATATATATATATATATATATATATATATATATATATATATATATATATATATATATATATATATATATATATATATATATATATATATATATATTCCATTTTGTGATGACATTTTACTTATGTCACTTACGCGCAACCTAGTTGGCAATTATGTGGTTGGCGAGGTACATGAAGCAAATTAAAGATCCTATGCATTGATACGAATCAAAGAAAAGCAAGAAATTCACGTGTTTAGCGTCTTTGCACTTAATTGGGTTTAATTAGAATCATGGGATTGATAAATCAGACATTATGTTTCCCAATAAGTGTTCATACTACTCGTCACTTGCACATTCTCGACTGTGATCATCGCAAAATTTTTCCTCTCATAATATTCTCTCTCTTCCTTCTCTTTTCCTTTCCAACCCCTTATCTTCCTCCCTTTTGAAGGGAGAAAGATAAAAGACGGAAAGAAAGAGAGAAGAGAAAAGAAGAGAAGAGAAGAGAAGAGAAACTCTTTTGCGGGTCTCACTTGACCTTAATTTTAAAGATATTTTGAAATAACTCGCCTACGTTTTTGAAATATTTGCGGGAAAACTGGGAGACGGGATCCGCTCGTCGGTACGAGGTTCGACCGTTCCTGGCACCTTTACCAGGGGTAATCGAACCAAGGGTCGAATTAATGCCTTTTGCTTTGCTTAAATATAATCTAAGAATTTATTCTAACTCTAAAATGCACAAAGAATCATGCTTGTGCGATGCAAAGATGTATGCTCTTTTGAAATTTGATTTAGAAATTTCCAAGTGCTTCTGAGATGGATTCGATAAGGGAGTGAAGAGATAATTGAATCTAACTTAGAACTTGAAATAGATCAGAGAAGTTCTAAGTTTTTGAAGTAAATCAGAGTTGAAAGAATAAATCTTGATTTTGGGAAAGAATGATTTGAAGCTTTGAAATGAAAGGAGATGAAATTTCAAAGTCGAAAATGGACTTTGAAGTTTAAATTTTGAATTTAAGAAAGGAAATGAATAATTGAGATGGAATTGAATTTAGATTTTGAAGTTTGAGATTTAGAATGGATCCGAAAAATGGTATTTAAAATAGAGATGAATTTAAGAGATTCAGAGGTGATCTGTAGGTGGAATTTGGGAAAATTTTGGAAATGGAATTGAATTCTAGATCTTGGAATGGATTTGAAGTCTGAGATCCAAATATAGAGTTGGACTCTGGATCCTAAGATGGATTTGGATCTGAAGTCTAGGATCCAAAGTAGAGTTGGACTCTGGATCCTAAGATGGATTTGGATCTGAAGTCTAAGATCCAAAGTAGAGTTGGATCCTGGATCCTAAGATGGATTTGGATCTGAAATCAGAGATCCAATGTAGAGTTGGGTTCTAGACCCTAAGATGGAATTTGGACCAGAAGTCTAAGATCCAAAGTAAAATCGGAGTCTGGATCCTGAGGAGGAATTGGATCTGGAGTCTGAGATCTAACATGGGTGTTGAATCCTAGATCCTAAAATGGATTTGGGGTTAAATTCTGAAAATGAATCAAGAATCTCAAAGTTAATTTGAACTTTGATTTTGATTGAAAATGTGAATATAATATGAATTTGGAATTTCAAAGTCAATTTGAACTTTGAAATTTGATTTGAATTTGAATAAAATGACTTTGAAATCTCAAAGTTAAATTGAACTTTGAGATTGAAAATGAAATAGAATTTTGAAAATGAAAAGGATGAATTGGATTTGATAAGGATCAAAGATAGATTGAAGAAGATATTAACATCACTTGGAGTCTTTGAAAAAGGAAGTTTTGAAAATATGATGCAATTCTATCCTATATGATGAATGAATTTGAATAATTTTGAAATTGGGATTTGAAAAGCTATTTCATTCTTTAAATGAATTAAAATAAGATTGAAAATATAATACATCCTTGACTATGGTCATTGAATGTATTATATAGTAATCTATATTAAAATTCTAGTGAAGAATGAAACACATCTTTGTGCTTTTATAGAGTTTAGAATAGAATTAACTCTCAATATACCCTGACTATGGCCATTGGTATATATATTGAATTAATTCTAAGTTAAACTCTGATAAAAGGTAAAATATTTGAAGAATATGATGATTTTTGAAAGAGGATCCAGTGTTATTTCATAAAAGATAAGAATACTAAGTCTTGTTTACACCCCGACTATGGCCGTTGGTGTAAATCATCAACTTAGAATTAACTTACCTTTTATGAAATGGTGCACGTGCCATTCGTGTTTCACCATTGTGAGAGTTTGAGAAAATAAAGGCAAAATGCATGAGAATAAACAATTTATAATATTTTATAATGCTCATTCGTTCTACCTAAAACAGGAAATGTAATTTTTCATTCAAATCCAACTATTACAAGAAGTAAAATCAAATTTACAACCCCAAATGATGAATTTATTCACATATTTCCTGCAAAACTAAGTTAGCGTGAAACAAAAAGTAAAATGTAGCAAGGATTTAAGATGCTATGTTGAAACTGAAGTGTATATACTGACGGAAAAATGCATATGCTGAATGTTTATGAGAAAATGTATTGAGCTGACAAATAAATGGATGCTAAGATGACATATTGAGCTAGTGAGAGAATGTATATATAATGATAATGAGCAACAAATATACATTATGCCAAGGATTGATGTACAGATGATAAAAGTAAAAAAAATGAATGGCTAAGGTGAAACTATAACAGCAGTATAAACAACAGCTGGTGCCTAGGTGTTGTTGGAGTGTAGTGGATGGAACATGATGAGTTTGAAACCATAGCAATTTGCATAAAGTGAAAACGCAAGTGATATGTATTATTTAGGGATGCTTGAAATAAAAGACTTATGAAATGAGACATTGTGCAGCAAATAATGTGCTGTGAAATGAGGAAGGAATACCTACTAAAATATCTTTTGAAGAGTAAGTACCCACAAAGTGCCTTTACAGCAAGTATCTAGTGAAGTGCATTTACAAAGGATCATTAACAAATATTAATGAGAAAGCATTCACAGAGACTTTACAGCAGATGTTACGAAGGTGCTGGAGTTGGATGATGCTTACAGAACCGACTCACTGGCTATGAACATCTTGTTATGATAAAAAAAAAAAAAACGTATAGGTGAAACTGCAAAATAAGGTCAGGATCCAACAGGGATAATAACTTACAAAGATGTCATCCCAGGAAATGTAAATTGTTCAAATGGATAATATTTGTAACCCTCAGACTGCAGGGATGTAATCCCAGGAGATTGCCAAGACTGCATAACATTTCCAAATCCCATGCAATGCACCAGCAAATGATGCAGCAAGTAGGAGAGGAGCGACATAGCCTGCTGTATACGTCAATAGTAAGCTTCCACCAATGACTGGATCCTTGGAGGAAGCAACATATCCAAGCAAAATTGCAAGAACAGGAGTACTGTAGGGAGAGACAGCTGAGACAAGAGTTAGGCTAGCAAGATAAGCTTGCACGCCTCCAAAAGTTTTAAACCCATATCAGCAGCAAATGGAAGTCCTTGCCCAATCTGTCCATATGCCTTTCCAGCGAATGAAGCAGCAACCCCGAAAATGGCTGCCAGACTGGTGCAACTGAGAGCTGAAAGTTGGTCTTGAACAGCTACATTAGCCTACTGCTCAGCTGAATACAGAAAGTTTCTAAACCAATCTCCAAGACTTATATCTGCTAATGATATGCAATGTATGGAATACTAAGGCAAGATTATATGAATTAACTGAAAAAGCAAAAAGATGCTTTAAATATAGTGTCGACCAAACAGGCACAGGGTATCAACATGACTCCTGTAAAAATGCTCAATTATCGACAGATGGGAATGTATGATACAAATTTATTATCCTGAATCAACAATGTTTAGAGCAACAGGGATATTCTAACATACCTGATGTAATGAACTGGGGTAGCAGGCAAGGCAAGCTTATGCAAAGAACAAGGGAGTGTTAATCATATAGAGAGGGAATGAACAAGTAGTGTAAAAGAAAAAAATAATACACGGATGTAATTACACTATTGAATATACAGTAAATGATTCCAACTGGTTTTATCGATTGGATCAAAAGACTTTATTAATTGACTCCAGCAAATGGAGATTATCAATAAATATCGAAGCTAACCGAAATAGAAATGGAAATCAGAACAAGATCCAAAAAGAGTGATTAATAAACAAAGTATGAACTGAAACAGGAATCAAACAGAAGAAGAAACAAATAATAACAAGATAAAAAGAACAGAGAGGGAGGAAGACATGAATCGGAATGGATTAATGAGAAATAGCAGATGAAGCTAGAACGAAAGTAAAAAAAAATGAAATGATTCCAAGACAGAAATCGAGGCATAATTTCAAAACAAGGATCACACTAAAATTTAAACCAATTAAGATATAACATCGAATGGAAGATTGAAAACCACTCGAGCAATAGGACAAAATAACAAAAATAAAACAGAGAAGGAAAAAGGAAAAAAAGGAAAACATGTTGGAATCACTTGATTTCCGTAACTGTGGCACTTGGTGGGTCGGTACTGTGATAAACAGACCGACACCATCGATGGTGCGTCAATGGCAACCCAAACAAGTAAGTAAAGGGGAAAATGAGAAGAAGGGAAGGTAAAATTTACCTGATTTGCAGAAGTTTTTGCAGGGATAGCCGACCTTCTGATTATTGTAGGGATCGAAAAGAGAGAGAGGCTCTTTCTCTCTGAATGTAGTTGATTCCTGAACCAAGAGGGGTGAAGATGGGCGCTCTTTTCTTTATTCGACTTGGGAGATTCTTTAATGCTTGGCTCTCTTGAATGATGGTCGCAGATGATCGATCCTCAGTCTGATTGTGAGAATTGGTGGATGTTTGGCTTTACAGGGAGCTTCTGACAGAGGAAATCAACCCGACCCTGAAGGGGTAGAAGCCGGATCGTAATGGAGGAGTGGGAAGGTGAAGAGGCGGCGATCGATCAGTTTCTTTCCGATTGTCCAGAAGGGGACGGGTGGCCAGAGGAAGAAGATCCGAATGGGGAGCTGAAGAAGCGGTCCCGAAAAGAGGCCTTCGGTGCCCCCCTTTTGAAGATGGAGAAGATGATTCGGGAAGGGGTTTAGGGTTTGCGTCCGTTAGAGATCGAAGGTGGAGGATCGAGTAGAGGTGATGGAGGGTTTCAGTAGGTCAATGGAGGAAAGAGAGAGGTGAGAGTGAGGGGGGCGGCTTACCTTCGCTCCTTCTTTGTTTACGAAGGGTTTTCGAACCCTAAAAAAAAGTTTTTTAGAGGAGCCCCTTTGATTTTTTGAGATTTTTACAAAGAGGTGGGGGGGGGGGGCTCTCGAGGTTTTTAGCAAAATTGTTTTTAAAAGGCTCAAAATCTTTTGTTTTTCTCAAAATTTTTCCAAATTTTTGGTTTTTGGTTTATTTTTCAATTTTTTTTTGTATTTTTAGAATAAAATCCTAAAGTTTGCGAGAAAACAAAGATTAAAACTAATTTTTTGTGTTTTTTGCAAAATATTTACAAAAGGGAATTTTTTTCTGAGCTATTTTGAGAAAATTTCTTCAGAAATGGGTTTTGATCCAGATTTTGAGGAATTATGGATTTAAAGTGCTGGATTCGGATCCGGAGTTGATTTTGAATATATCGATATGAATTTAAATTCAGAGAATCTGAAGAAATGACTTGATTTTCTCAGAAAACGGGGTTAGGGGCAAAAGGGTCATTTTTACAAAATTTTGAAAAATTTGGGGTGTTCACAGATGCCCCTCTTTGCTACTAAGCCGGTTGAGAGCCGAGCTTAGTGGCAAAGACGACACTCCAAATTTTGAAAATGCCCCAGTCAGCAGATCTAAACTGGGTGTGGAAGAATTATTTTGAAAATATGGCTTCTCAGGCTTAGAATCTTGTCCTGAATGGTTTTGGGGAGACGAAATCCTCGAAGATGATATGATTGAGTAAAAAAATGAGGAAATCGTGATGGGACTTTAGATGGAAATTCTGAAATGGTGAGAAATGAAAATTTTGATCAGGTCTCATGGGTGAGACAAGATACTTTTTTTGGAATGATTCAGGTTTAGCCCTTAACCTGGATGGGACATTTTGGAAAATGTCTTGCGAAATGAAGCTCAAGTAGGATCATATCCTGGATGGATGTACAAAGCATGGATTTCTAGATGGGAAGAGCCATGATGGGATTGGAAGAAATCATCTCGTTAAAACGGGGAATTTTGCAGGAACAAGACTCAGGTTTAACCCAAAACCTGCAAGGAAGATACCTCGCGAAGCGAGGTTCCTGGTTAGCTCTTAATCTGGATAGGAAATCTACCATATGGGTTTCTCAGAAATGGAGAAAGCACAATGGGACCTTCGAAATTTGGACGAACAAATCCGAGAGGGGTTTTTGCGAAAGGAGGAAATATAGAATCCCTAAAGCTTTGAAAAGGGGAAGAAATTGGGCGTCTCATTGCTGAGACTGAAATAGCTTTTGAAATCAAAGAATCTTTCGCAAATGGTTCAGGTTTGTCCCTTATTCTGAGTGGGGGAAATCTACCATACAGGTTTCTCAAAAATGGAGAAAACCATAATGGGACCTTCGGAATTTGGACGAACAAATCCGAGAGGGGTTTTTGCGAAAGGAGGAAATATAGAGTCCCTAAAGCTTTGAAAAAGGGGAAGAAATTGGGCGTCTCTTTGCTAAGACTGAAATAGCTTTTGAAATTTAAGTGATCTTTTGCAAATGGTTCAGGTTTGACCCTTATCCTGAGTGGGTCACCCATACGGAATTCATTAACGAGAAAACCGTGATGGGATAGGAAGAGATACTTCTTCTGAGGCAACTCTTTTGGGAAATACAAACAACGCTAGGTTGCATCAGAATGGATATTGAATGTTTATTTAATTCTTGGAATAGCTAGAAAATTTTGCCAATAAGATAAAATCATAGCAGATTCAGATGCTTCTAAATGTGCATGTGTGTGCAAAGATATTCCCTCTTTTACCTAGAGTATTTCTTCTAATGAGGTTAGCTCTTCGGTTTTTAAGAGTCAAATTCAAAAATTTAGCACTGATGATTTTCTTCAAGGAAGCTATCCATTTTCCTGATATGAGAATAAAAGAAATATTCTTAATTTCATAAAAGCAGGAAGTGAAGAGATATTGATAAAAGAATTTTGCATGAGAAAAGATGACTTCTGGCAACTTCGGCAGTTTGATATCTAGGTATTTTCCCACGATGATCTTTTTTGCACTCTTTTGAGTCATTGGGCTTTCTCGGTTTTTTTCACATCATCCTTCATTTGGATGTCCTGACTTTTCTCTCTTTTTCAGGAAAGGGTACGTCACAAGCTCCTTCATCTTGGAGATGCTCCGATCCTTCTTTCTCTCAGGGATTGTATATGATATTGGCTCAAAAGGTCTTTATATGATAGCTGAAATCAAATATCTTTTAGGGTTTGTTGGTAGGTTCATCGCATCTGTCTTCATCTCGACAGTGATCCGAACTTTCCCTGGAAGGATCCGTCACAAACTCCGTCATCTTGGAGATGTTTCAAATCTTCTTTGGCCGCGGGGATCTACTCGCTTAATTTGCCTTCATCTTGACGACAATTGAGAGATCCCTTTTGCGGATATTTGATTGCAACTTTTTAAACGACAATGAGAAGGTATGGGTTGAGTGGATTCTTTTATAGCTCCAGATATTTCCACTGCCTGATTGCCAGAAAGTCATTTTAAAACACGCGTCATAGCCAAGATCAATATCAATTCGCTTCTGGCTTTTCAACATCATTGAAGATTTCTTTTATTGATCATATCGAGGATATTTCTTACATCCTTTTGGTTGATCAACAGGAAAATATTTGAATTTTACCTTTTTTCGCAAAAAGTTTCACCTTTTGAAAGGAAATACAGGAGGTAATCTGAGAAAATTCTTTTTGTGTAGTAAGAATATTTAGAATCAACAAATGCTTATAGCAAATTGGCAGAGTTTTCATGAATTCTTTGTGAAATAATCACTCAATATAGATTTTGATGAAACCTTGAGTCGCAATTTCTTGATTTTGGAAATACATGACCAGCAAAAGCTGGAACCTTTGAAATACATGACCAGCAGAAGCTGGAACGTTTGAAATACATGACCAGCAGAAAGCTGGAATGTTTGAAATACATGACCAGCAAAAGCTGGATCTTTTGGAAATACATGACCAACGAAAGTTGGATCTTTTGGAAATACATGACCAGTGAGATGCTGGATCTTTTGGAAATACATCAGATTTAAGTCAGATCTTGAATTTTTGTAAAAGGAAAGAATTTGATCAGAGCACTGAATTTATAAGGTTACCGGCGCGAGAACCGGATTTTCCAAATGAGCTCAACATATGATTGAGAATTTTGAGAAATAAGATGAGCTAGGAAAGTAAAATTTTGATGAAAGATTCTGAATTCAATGGACCGTCACATCCTAACTGCGTGGTGGTCTGTTTTCAGGATTTATCTCCTTATCCTGAACTGGGAAGGAAGGAAAGAAATACCTCGTTAGCAGGAGGCATCAGGTTTATCCCTTAACCTGAAGGGGTAGAAGAAATGATGAATTTCTAATGCGAGGATTGGATTCAAAAGGAAGTCCTGGTCGGAACTCAAAACTTTGAACGAAAAATAATAGAAGAAAAACCCGAGTTGAGACTCGGAAAAGAAACGATGGATTTCCAATGCGAGGATTGGATTCAGAAGGAAGTCCTGGTCGGAACTCAGGACTCCGAATGAAAATAATAGAAGAAAAACCCGAGCTGGAACTCGGATTTCCAAAGGAATGAAGGATTTCCAATGCGAGGATTGGATTCAAAAGGAAGTCCTGGTCGGAACTCAGGACTCCAAAAATAATAGAAGAAAAACCCGAGTTGAGACTCGGAAAAGAAACGATGGATTTCCAATGCGAGGATTGGATTCAGAAGGAAGTCCTGGTCGGAACTCAGGACTCCGAATGAAAATAATAGAAGAAAAACCCGAGCTGGAACTCGAATTTCCAAAGGAATGAAGGATTTCCAATGCGAGGATTGGATTCAGAAGGAAGTCCTGGTCGGAACTCAGGACTCCGAATGAAAATAATAGAAGAAAAACCCGAGCTGGAACTCGGATTTCCAAAGGAATGAAGGATTTCCAATGCGAGGATTGGATTCAGAAGGAAGTCCTGGTCGGAACTCAGAACTTCGAAAATAATTGAAGAAAAACCCGAGTTGAGACTCAGAAAAGAAACGATGGATTTCCAATGCGAGGATTGGATTCAGAAGGAAGTCCTGGTCGGAACTCAGGACTCCGAATGAAAATAATAGAAGAAAAACCCGAGCTGGAACTCGGATTTCCAAAGGAATGAAGGATTTCCAATACGAGGATTGGATTCAGAAGGAAGTCCTGGTCGGAACTCAGATTTTCGAATGAAAGAATAAAGGAAGAAGCCCGAGTGAAAACTCGGGTTTTTGACAAGAGATTGAGTTTTTAGAATTTTGCCAGTGCGAGGACCAGACCTGGGATTGAGAATGACCATTTAGGGGACTGAATAATCTGATTGACCCCTTATCTTGATTGGAGAGGAAATAAAATTTAAAAGAACAAATGAGAAGAGATAGAAATTGATGGGAGATTTGATGAAAGAGAAGAATCAAGGAATTTTTTTATGGAAATAATTCTCACAGGTAGCATTGTTGCTCCTATGAGGGGTTTCAGGATTATCCCTTATCCTGAATGGGAAAGGAATAAAATTTAGGCAAAAAGTTGGTGAAAAAGCTTTAATAAAGAATCGGAAGAATTTAAAATTTAATTAAGAAATAAAATTGGTAAAATTGGATGAAGAAAAAGACTTAGCAGAGATTAACGAAGCTTTAAAAGAAAAAGTCATTCAGGACTATCCCTTATCCTGAAGAAAGAAAGACCTCGTAGGATGAGGTTTCAGGTTTATCCCTTAACCTGAAGGGGGGATAAAGAAAGAAGAAAAAAGAAATACCTCATGGGAAAAGAGGCATCAGGTTTATCCCTTAACCTGAAAGGATAATTTTTAAAAATAAGAATCAAGGAGAATTAATAAGATGGATAAATAATAATAAAAATGAAATAAAAATTGATAAAACTGATAAAAATGGATAAACAAAAGGTTGATAGAAGTTGAGAAAAGAATTTGATCCTGCCTGCATGTGGGATCTTTAAAATGAGAGAAGAAGATGAGAAAATCATTTTTTTGGAAAGAAGGATTAACCACGAGAGCTAATCTTTGAAAAGGGATCATTCATGAGAGATCATCATGAGGGTTAATTTTTTGAAGCAATGATTTGTAAATCAATTTGTAGAAAAATATGATCAACCCGAGGGTTGATTTTTGGAATGCAATGATTCAAAATCAATTCTTAGAAAATATGATCAACGTAGAGGTTGATCTTTGAATGCAATGATTTGAAATCAATTTTTTTAGAAATCATAATCAACACCAGGATTGATCTTTGAATGCACTAAAATCAAAATTTTTAGAAAAATGAGATCAGCACCAGGGTTGATCTTTGAATGCAATAAAATCAATTTTTTAGAAAAATGAGATTAGCACCAGGGTTGATCTTTGAATGAAATCAAATTTTTGGAAAATGAGATCAACACAATGGATTGATCTTTGAATGAAACCAAATTTTTGGAGAATGAGATCAACACAAGGGATTGATCTTTGAATGTAATGATTTGAAAACCAAATTTTTAGAAAATATGATCAACGCAAGGGTTGATCTATGAAATGTAATGGCTTGAAAGACCAATTTTAGAAGATATGATCAACACAAGGATTGATTTTTGAAATGCAATGATTTGAAATCAATTTTTAGGAAAATATGATCAACATAAGAGTTGATGTTTGAATGTAATGAAATCAAATTTCGGAAAATGAGATCAACACAAGGGTTGATCTTTGAATGTCATGGTTTGAATACAATTTTTAGAAAATATGATCAACACAACGGTTGATCTTTGAATGTAATGATTCGAAGTCAATTCTTTGAAAAATATGATCAACACAAGGGTTGATCTTTGAAATGTGATAATTCGAAATCAGTTTTCAGAAAATATGATCAACGCAAGGGTTGATCTTTGAAAAAGGTTATAATAAAATATATGAACTAAAATTTTCATGATTTTTGAAAGACCCTCATAGGTAATATCATTTCTCTCATGAATGATGTCAGGATTGTCCCGAATTTTTGAAAAAGAAATTTTAATGCCCCAATATGGCAAAAGGAAGAGAGTATTGAATATCAAAGATATAAAGAAAATCGACATTTCATTGATAAGCAAAAGTTGATGACGGAACTGAATATTTACAAGTATTTTAACTAGAAAGAAATCACAAAGACTGGGCTGACTTGCCCCTACAAAGCGACTGACAGAAAGGGATGAAAGCGAAAAACTCTTGGCATTCTCAATTCTCTGAGTAGTATGGAAATGGTTCGGGCGGAACTGCAGTCTGCTCTTCTCCTTCCTCTGGTACCAGAAGCTCTTTATCAATGTAGTCCTACACAATGTTTTTGAGGACGAAGCAGCGCCTCGTGTCATGCCCCCTTGCTCGATGAAACTTGCAGAAGCGATCTTTCTATTTCCCCTTGGTGACAGAGGGATCATCCTGCTTTGGGAGTTTGATCATGCCTTTCTCGAGTAGGTATTGGAGAACTTCTTCGATTGGCTGGCCTAGGGGGTAAGCTGTCGGTCATAACCCCAACCCTCATGTTTTGCTTTCTTAGACTTGCTTGACTTCCACTGAGTGCTGACCCCTGCCTGATAGCTGGACTGAGCTTGCATGTTTAGGAGATCTGGATGCCTTTCTTCTTCGTTTTTGACAAAGAGATTCTTATCGAGGAAATCCTGAACGATATTCTTGAAGATGAAGCAATGCTCAGTGTCATGCTCTGTTACTTGATGGTATCTGCAAAACTGGTCTATATATTTTCCCATGACTGTGGAAGGGCTGGCGGCTTTTGGGAGCCTGAGTAATCTGTTGGCCATCATATATTCGAGGATTGTGTCGAGCGGTTGATCTAAAGGAGTGAAATCTCGATCCTTGCTCCAATCCTTGCTCCAATCCTTGCGCTTTGGTTCTTCCTGCTTCTTGCCTTTCTGTTGAGGACTGTGTTGAAGAGGTCTATTATGGTTTTCACAATATTTCCCAATCTGGCTTTTGTGTTCTCCCAAGTAGCTGCCCTGGTTGCCTTGATGGATGATCCTGCTGGCTTTAGAGTTTCCTGCACTGATGTGGCTGTGTTCAGTCAGAGGGAAGGCGACAGGTGCCTTTCTTTCTTTGGGAGCTTTTCCGCAATTGGCTTTAGCTTGTTCAGACAAGATCTCAACCATCATCTTTTTGAATAATTGATATATCGCGGGATCGATCTCATTTTTGCTGTCCTGAACCCCTCTTTTGACAAACTTTTGAGAATCCATTCCTTACTCTTTCTGCTTATAACTGGGATGTCAGAGCAGTGTAGTCTCCTGAGCCTTGCCTGACTCAACTGAAAACGCTGATACTCTCTGAAGAGCATAAATAGGTCTTTTAGAGAAGATCTAGGAAGAAATTTTAATAAAGGAGGAAATCATAAAATGAAAACATCCCATTACGAGGGATTGGGTTGTCACCAAAATTTGTGACAACCGCATTTGTTTTTTTGAAAAGGATAGACAAGTAAAATGTGAATAAAGATAAATTTTGAAAAGGACATATCCTGACAAAAAGATGTTTTATTGTAAATGAAGGTAGGGAATGGAATATAGAAAAGAAAAATTTTGAAGAATTGCAGGCAGGATAAAAAAGAATTAGAAGAAATTTAAGAGAAGAAAAGGAAAATACACCTGGGTTTTAAAACAAGGAGGAAATCTTGAATAATATATACCCAGGGTTTTGGAAAATATAGGGAATATAAAATATCATGCAATCATAAATATACAAACAAGGATGTACAAACAGCAATCCCTAGAGGCTGACTCTAAATGCAATTTTTGAAATGGCTTGTAGGACCTTAATCCTAACTCTAGGGTTCAAATCATCTGATTCCAATCAAGACACGCCGATATACTCAAGCCGAAGCTTGAAGTACGTGGCATAGAAATATTCCTCCGGTTCTAAGGCAATGGCTTCCCAACATCCTTGAGCACCTACCGATATACCTCGGACTATGGCCCTTAGGTACGTGGTAGGGGGGCGCGAACCCAAATAAGTGGTCCAGTTGTGAGGCTCTCTCCCGAACTATGGTTCAGTGAGACAGCCCAGCAACGTGAAGACCAGGATAATATAGGTAAGGAGGTTTTCAAAATATGTTCAACATGCAAGAAATCAGAAGGCTCTAATGCAAGTCCTAAAGAGATAGATTAAAATGAAGAGAAGCATACACTTGCATACATTGTTTTGCATTCAATCCCTAAAATTGAGGAGAGTTGTATTTAAGACCTAAGTCTAATGTGAACATGAATAATCTCCTCAATATGGTCCTACCAAACCATACTTAAATCCTATATGCAATTATGTCAGCTTAGGACAAAATCTAGGCTCCTAAGGTTTGCATGAAAATGTAGCTGACATTTTGAAGAATAAAGACTTTAGATAATGTCAAAGCAAAAAAAAAGGCATTAAATTCGACCGAACGAAGACGAGTCCCGTCACGGTCGCCAAACTTGTGATCATCGCAAAATTTTTCCTCTCATAATATTCTCTCTCTTCCTTCTCTTTTCCTTTCCAACCCCTTATCTTCCTCCCTTTTGAAGGGAGAAAGATAAAAGACGGAAAGAAAGAGAGAAGAGAGAAGAGAAAAGAAGAGAAGAGAAGAGAAGAGGAACTCTTTTGCAGGTCTCACTTGACCTTAATTTTAAAGATATTTTGAAATAACTCGCCTCCGTTTTTGAAATATTTGCGGGAAAACTCGGAGACGGGATCCGCTCGTCGGTACGAGGTTCGACCGTTCCTGGCGCCTTTACCAGGGGTAATCGAACCAAGGGTCGAATTAATGCCTTTTGCTTTGCTTAAATATAATCTAAGAATTTATTCTAACTCTAAAATGCACAAAGAATCATGCTTGTGCGATGCAAAGATGTATGCTCTTTTGAAATTTGATTTAGAAATTTCCAAGTGCTTTTGAGATGGATTCGATAAGGGAGTGAAGAGATAATTGAATCTAACTTAGAACTTGAAATAGATCAGAGAAGTTCTAAGTTTTTGAAGTAAATCAGAGTTGAAAGAATAAATCTTGATTTTGGGAAAGAATGATTTGAAGCTTTGAAATGAAAGGAGATGAAATTTCAAAGTCGGAAATGGACTTTGAAGTTTAAATTTTGAATTTAAGAAAGGAAATGAATAATTGAGATGGAATTGAATTTAGATTTTGAAGTTTGAGATTTAGAATGGATCTGAAAAATGGTATTTAAAATATAGATGAATTTAAGAGATTCAGAGGTGATCTGTAGGTGGAATTTGGGAAAATTTTGGAAATGGAATTGAATTCTGGATCCTGGAATGGATCTGAAGTCTGAGATCCAAATATAGAGTTGGACTCTGGATCCTAAGATGGATTTGGATCTGAAGTCTAAGATCCAAAGTAGAGTTGGACTCTGGATCCTAAGATGGATTTGGATCTGAAGTCTAAGATCCAAAGTAGAGTTGGATCCTGGATCCTAAGATGGATTTGGATCTGAAATCAGAGATCCAATGTAGAGTTGGGTTCTAGACCCTAAGATGGAATTTGGACCAGAAGTCTAAGATCCAAAGTGAAATCGGAGTCTGGATCCTGAGGAGGAATTGGATCTGGAGTCTGAGATCTAACATGGGTGTTGAATCCTAGATCCTAAAATGGATTTGGGGTTAAATTCTGAAAATGAATCAAGAATCTCAAAGTTAATTTGAACTTTGATTTTGATTGAAAATGTGAATATAATATGAATTTGGAATTTCAAAGTCAATTTGAACTTTGAAATTTGATTTGAATTTGAATAAAATGACTTTGAAATCTCAAAGTTAAATTGAACTTTGAGATTGAAAATGAAATAGAATTTTGAAAATGAAAAGGATGAATTGGATTTGATAAGGATCAAAGATAGATTGAAGAAGATATTAACATCACTTGGAGTCTTTGAAAAAGAAAGTTTTGAAAATATGATGCAATTCTATCCTATATGATGAATGAATTTGAATAATTTTGAAATTGGGATTTGAAAAGCTATTTCATTCTTTAAATGAATTAAAATAAGATTGAAAATATAATACATCCTTGACTATGGTCATTGAATGTATTATATAGTAATCTATATTAAAATTCTAGTGAAGAATGAAACACATCTTTGTGCTTTTATAGAGTTTAGAATAGAATTAACTCTCAATATACCCTGACTATGGCCATTGGTATATATATTGAATTAATTCTAAGTTAAACTCTGATAAAAGGTAAAATATTTGAAGAATATGATGATTTTTGAAAGAGGATCCAGTGTTATTTCATAAAAGATAAGAATACTAAGTCTTGTTTACACCCCGACTATGGCCGTTGGTGTAAATCATCAACTTAGAATTAACTTACCTTTTATGAAATGGTGCACGTGCCATTCGTGTTTCACCATTGTGAGAGTTTGAGAAAATAAAGGCAAAATGCATGAGAATAAACAATTTATAATATTTTATAATGCTCATTCGTTCTACCTAAAACAGGAAATGTAATTTTTCATTCAAATCCAACTATTACAACAAGTAAAATCAAATTTACAACCCCAAATGATGAATTTATTCACATATTTCCTGCAAAACTAAGTTAGCGTGAAACAAAAAGTAAAATGTAGCAAGGATTTAAGATGCTATGTTTAAACTGAAGTGTATATACTGACGGAAAAATGCATATGCTGAATGTTTATGAGAAAATGTATTGAGCTGACAAATAAATGGGTGCTAAGATGACATATTGAGCTAGTGAGAGAATGTATATATAATGATAATGAGCAACAAATATACATTATGCCAAGGATTGATGTACAGATGATAAAAGTAAAAAAAATGAATGGCTAAGGTGAAACTATAACAGCAGTATAAACAACAGCTGGTGCCTAGGTGTTGCTGGAGTGTAGTGGATGGAACATGATGAGTTTGAAACCATAGCAATTTGCATAAAGTGAAAACGCAAGTGATATGTATTATTTAGGGATGCTTGAAATAAAAGACTTATGAAATGAGACATTGTGCAGCAAATAATGTGCTGTGAAATGAGGAAGGAATACCTGCTAAAATATCTTTTGAAGAGTAAGTACCCACAAAGTGCCTTTACAGTAAGTATCTAGTGAAGTGCATTTACAAAGGATCATTAACAAATATTAATGAGAAAGCATTCACAGAGACTTTACAGCAGATGTTACGAAGGTGCTGGAGCTGGATGATGCTTACAGAACCGACTCACTGGCTATGAACATCTTGTTATGATGAAAAAAAAAAAACATATAGGTGAAACTGCAAAATAAGGTCAGGATCCAACAGGGATAATAACTTACAAAGATGTCATCCCAGGAAATGTAAATTGTTCAAATGGATAATATTTGTAACCCTCAGACTGCAGGGATGTAATCCCAGGAGATTGCCAAGACTGCATAACATTTCCAAATCCCATGCAATGCACCAGCAAATGATGCAACAAGTAGGAGAGGAGCGACATAGCCTGCTGTATACGTCAATAGTAAGCTTCCACCAATGACTGGATCCTTGGAGGAAGCAACATATCCAAGCAAAATTGCAAGAACAGGAGTACTGTTGGGAGAGACAGCTGAGACAAGAGTTAGGCTAGCAAGATAAGCTTGCACGCCTCCAAAAGTTTTAAACCCATATCAGCAGCAAATGGAAGTCCTTGCCCAATCTGTCCATATGCCTTTCCAGCGAATGAAGCAGCAACCCCGAAAATGGCTGCCAGACTGGTGCAACTGAGAGCTGAAAGTTGGTCTTGAACAGCTACATTAGCCTACTGCTCAGCTGAATACAAAAAGTTTCTAAACCAATCTCCAAGACTTACATCTGCTAATGATATGCAATGTATGGGATACTAAGGCAAGATTACATGAATTAACTGAAAAAGCAAAAAGATGCTTTAAATATAGTGTCGACCAAACAGGCACAGGGTATCAACATGACTCCTGTAAAAATGCTCAATTATCGACAGATGGGAATGTATGATACAAATTTATTATCCTGAATCAACAATGTTTAGAGCAACAGGGATATTCTAACATACCTGATGTAATGAACTGGGGTAGCAAGCAAGGCAAGCTTATGCAAAGAACAAGGGAGCGTTAATCATACAGAGAGGGAATGAACAAGTAGTGTAAAAGAAAAAAATAATACACGGATGTAATTACACTATTGAATATACAGTAAATGATTCCAACTGGTTTTATCGATTGGATCAAAAGACTTTATTAATTGACTCCAGCAAATGGAGATTATCAATAAATATCGAAGCTAACCGAAATAGAAATGGAAATCAGAACAAGATCCAAAAAGAGTGATTAATAAACAAAGTATGAACTGAAACAGGAATCAAACAGAAGAAGAAACAAATAATAACAAGATAAAAAGAACAGAGAGGGAGGAAGACATGAATCAGAATGGATTAATGAGAAATAGCAGATGAAGCTAGAACGAAAGTAAAAAAAAATGAAGTGATTCCAAGACAGAAATCGAGGCATAATTTCAAAACAAGGATCACACTAAAATTTAAACCAATTAAGATATAACATCGAATGGAAGATTGAAAACCACTCGAGCAATAGGACAAAATAACAAAAATAAAACAGAGAAGGAAAAAGAAAAAAAAGGAAAACATGTTGGAATCACTTGATTCCCGTAACTGTGGCACTTGGTGGGTCGGTACTGTGATAAACAGACCGACACCATCGATGGTGCGTCAATGGCAACCCAAACAAGTAAGTAAAGGGGAAAATGAGAAGAAGGGAAGGAAAAATTTACCTGATTTGCAGAAGTTCTTGCAGGGATAGCCGACCTTCTGATTATTGTAGGGATCGAAAAGAGAGAGAGGCTCTTTCTCTCTGAATGTAGTTGATTCCTGAACCAGGAGGGGTGAAGATGGGCGCTCTTTTCTTTATTCGACTTGGGAGATTCTTTAATGCTTGGCTCTCTTGAATGATGGTCGCAGATGATCGATCCTCAGTCCGATTGTGAGAATTGGTGGATGTTTGGCTTTGCAGGGAGCTTCTGACAGAGGAAATCAACCCGACCCTGAAGGGGTAGAAGCCGGATCGTAATGGAGGAGTGGGAAGGTGAAGAGGCGGCGATCGATCAGTTTCTTCCGATTGTCCAGAAGGGGACGGGTGGCCAGAGGAAGAAGATCCGAATGGGGAGGTGAAGAAGCGGTCCCGAAAAGAGGCCTTCGGTGCCCCCCTTTTGAAGATGGAGAAGATGATTCGGGAAGGGGTTTAGGGTTTGCGGCCGTTAGAGATCGAAGGTGGAGGATCGAGTAGAGGTGATGGAGGGTTTCAATAGGTCAATGGAGGAAAGAGAGAGGTGAGAGTGAGGGGGGCGGCTTACCTTCGCTCTTTCTTTGTTTACGAAGGGTTTTCGAACCCTAAAAAAAAGTTTTTCAGAGGAGCCCCTCTGATTTTTTGAGATTTTTACAAAGAGGTGGGGGGGGGGGGGGCTCTCGAGGTTTTTAGCAAAATTGTTTTCAAAAGGCTCAAAATCTTTTGTTTTTCTCAAAATTTTTCCAAATTTTTGGTTTTTGGTTTATTTTTCAATTTTTTTTTGTATTTTTAGAATAAAATCCTAAAGTTTGCGAGAAAACAAAGATTAAAACTAATTTTTTGTGTTTTTTGCAAAATATTTACAAAAGGGAATTTTTTTCTGAGCTATTTTGAGAAAATTTCTTCAGAAATGGGTTTTGATCCGGATTTTGAGGAATTATGGATTTAAAGTGCTGGATTCGGATCCGGAGTTGATTTTGAATATATCGATATGAATTTTAATTCAGAGAATCTGAAGAAATGACTTGATTTTCTCAGAAAACGGAGTTAGGGGCAAAAGGGTCATTTTTACAAAATTTTGAAAAATTTGGGGTGTTCACATCGACACACTTTGGTTTTTGGTTGCGCATTTTATCTCACGATTGCAAATCACATGGGATAATGACATGTAGCATGATGGTTGATTACGTGTTAGATATGCCGACGATTTTTGAGTATGCATGACATAGAGACTCTTGGTTGGTAGAACTCCTTGGCAAGTTAGTGTGGCCGATAGACCCACCTCGTGAGAGGAGCTCACCAAAGATAACAATGTGATGTTATCCACATTTTTCTTGCTAAGTGCACCTTGTGCGACGTATGTGCTAGAGAGGCCTTGCCTTGGATTGTCAATTGACGAAGTGCTCCTTATCGCAATCAAAGGCCATCACAATTACGCTTGGTTCCTCTCTTTAAATAAACAAAATTGTATCACTGCAATGCATATACATGTATGCATACACTGTTTGAGTTATTTCACCGTGGCTAAATGTATCTAACTGTCTCATCATAATGCACATTTCTTTGGAATGTTACATTGCTTGATCTTGTACTTGTCGCAGAATGCACATGTACGTTCACACACACCTATTTTTTACTTGCTTAATTCGTTTAATTGCATTTAATTATAAAGCATGCTATCACTCGTTTGTCATCAAATATTGTTTCGTATGCACTCTTTACTACCTCATACTTGCTTATAGTTATGCATGTTCAGTTATTGCAAATGTATGATAATGCAATGATTTATACAAATGGACGGTTTTGGTTGATTTCTCATCAGCTCACAAGAGTACTGACCCCGTTTTATGGGGATACAGGTGTTTGCTTCTAGGCGTGCGAGGGAGCTTGATGTGCGGCGGAAGACATGAACCCACACTTCTAGAACATCAAGGATCTTGGCATAGTTTTTGAAAGGGAAATGACTGTACCATTTTGTAAAATGTATTAAATAAAGATGTTTCATAATTGTTGTTGCTTCACCCTATGATCTGCCCAGAGTTTTCCACTTATTTTCCTTTTTTGGTTTTTCCGTGTTTGCGCAATGTTTTAAAAAAAAAATTATTCTAAAATCTAAAGGATTTTCAAAGTCAAAAATTTTGGGGCGTCACAATAGTGGTGGTGGAAAAGGGATGGCTACTAAGGAGATGCAGAACACTGGGATGGATAACTTCTTAATAGTGTTTAGCTTGTGGAGGATGGTGAGATTTCTTTACCATCAACTAATCTTCAAAAGATTAATGTAGTAAAGGGGATATTATGATCATCGCAAAATTTTTCTTCTTGTGGTTTTTCTCTCTTCCTTCCTCTTTTCCTTTCTAACCTTTTTTTTCTCCTTTTTGAAAGAGAAAATAAAAGAAAGAAAAGAAGAGAGAAGAGAAGAGAAAAGAAGAGAAAAGAAGAGAAAGAGAAACTCTTTTGCGAAGGTCTCACTTGACCTTAATTTTTTAAAATATTTAGAAAATTTACTTGCCTCCGTTTTTGAAATATTTGCGAGAAAAATTGGGAGACGGGATTCACTCGTCGGTACGAGGTTCGACCGTTCCTAGCGCCTTTACCAGGGGTAATCGAACCAAGGATCGAATTTATGCCTTTTTGTTTTGCTAAAATATCATCTAAGAATTTATCCTAAGTCTAAAATGCACAAAGAATCATGCTTGTGCAATGCAAGGATGTATGCTCTTTTGAAAAGAATGATTTAAAAATCTGAGATTTTCCAAGTGAAAATGTGATAAGGAAATAAAGAAATAATTTTTTTTTAATAGTTGAATTTAACTTAGAGCTTGAGATAGATCTGAAAAGATGTTTGAAGTTCTAAGTCTTTGAAATAATCAGAGTTGGGAAAATAAATCTTTGAATTTTGAAGCTGAGAGAAAAAGAAATGAAGTTTCAGAGTCAGAAGTCAACTTTGAATTTCAAGTTTTGAACCTGGATTTAGGAGAGGAGATGAAATTTGAAGTGGAATTGAATTCTAAATTTAAAGTTTGAAATCAAGATGGAATTTGGATTTGAGAAATCCAAATAGAATTTAAAATAGAAATGGATTTAAGAAGTCCAGATGGGATCTGAAAATGGAATTGGATTTGAAATCTGGAAATCTGGAAATCAAGACAGATTTGAATTTGAAATCTGGAATTGGGAATGGAATTGGATTTAAAATGTGGAATCCAAGATGGAATTCGAATCCAAAGTCTGAATCCTAAATAGAATTGGATCCGAAGTCTGGAATCTAAAAATGAAGTTGAATTCTGGATCTAGAATCCTAAATGGGATTGGATCCGAAGTCTGGAATCCAAGATGAGATTGAATTCTGGAATCCTAAATGGAATTGGATCGTTAGTCTGGGATCCAAAATGGGGATTGAATTTTGGAAATCTGGATCCAAAGTGGGATTGGGTTCTAATTTTGGATTTTGAAAGTCCAAATGAGACTTTTGAAGATGAATCTGGGTTTTAAAAAAACCCAAATTGAATTTAAAACTGAGGAAAAATCGAATTTTGAGATTCAGAATCAATCTCAAAACTTTGATTTTGAATTAAGAATCAAGACTCAATCTTTAGGTAGAACTTTGAAAATGAAGAATAAGTTTGATTTTGAAGTTAAATTTAGAAGATGAATCAGGAATTTTAAATTAAGCTTTGAAATTGTATCTGAGATGTTAATTTAAGGATTGAACCCTGACAATGAATCTTGGAATTCCAAAGTTGAATTGAATTTTGAAATTTGATTTGAATTTAAAATTGAATTTTTTAATATAAGAATGAATTTGAAATTTCAAAATCAAATTGGACTTTGAAATTGAAATTTGGATTTTTGAAATAAGACAGAACAATGAATTGAAATGGAAATTGAAGATTGATATTCAAGATCACTTGTATTTTGAAAAAGAATTTTGAAAATATGATGCAATTCTATCTTAAATGATGAATTGAATTGAAGAATTTGAAATTGGATTTGAAAAGCATATTTTATTCTTTAAATGAATTGAAATAAGATTGAGGATATAATACCTTCCTGACTATGGTCATTGAGTGTATTATATAATAATCTATATTTAAATTCACATAAAGAATAAAACATATTTTGGTGCCTTTATAGAGTTTAAAATGAAATTAACTCTCGATATATCCTGACTATGGCCATTGATATATATCTTGAGTAAATTTTAAGTTAAACTCTGATAAAAGAAGAAAAGATTTAGAAAATATGATGATTTTTTGAAAGAAGATCCAGTGTGGATCCAATGTTATTCCATAAAAGATGAAAATCCTAAGTTTTGTTCACATCCTGACTATGGCCTTTGATGCAAATCATCAACTTAGGATTTAATCACCTTTTATAAAAATGGTGCACGTGTCATTCGTGTTTCACCATTGTGGATCTTCAAAAATAAAAGAAATTAATATGAAGCAAGCAATTTGTGATATCCACATGCTCATATATTCTAATCTAGGACTGAAATGTAAATAATACTTATCATATCTAACTATTACATTATTGAAATTTAAATTGAAATGACAAAATCCTAATCTAGCAAGAAAACTTGATATATTACATCTTTCCTACAAAATAGAGTTAGCACAAAACAAGATTACAACATATGTGGGATGGTGGAAAAATATTAAGCAAGTTCTAGATATCATGTTCATACTAAATGGAAAATGCATATGTGAAGGTGTTTATAGATATGTATCTTATCTAAATGGAAATGAGAATGCTTGTGTCTAGATGAGAACATATTTACTTAAATGCACACGAAAAAACCCAGAACCTAATATTCATATGGAGATGCAATAGGGGAGCCCTAAGGCAACAATGCAAATGAACATATACAGGTGACAGATACTATGCATAAACACAATGCAGTGGTGTTGTGCTAGGTGTGGTGTGGGTGTTTAACTGTGGAACGAAGTGTTGTGGTAGTGGAAGGATGTGAAAGTGTTACTGTGAATATGATACAGCAGATGGAGCATAATGTTAAGGTGGATACAACAGATGGAGCATAATGTTAAGGTGGAAATGTTATGGAGATGAAGTAAATGTAGCTGAAGGTATTGTGGACAAATGAAAATATGTATTAGGAAAACGATATACATATGAAAAATGAGCATAATATACACATATGAATAATGAAAGGGCTGAAACTAACAACCATATAGCACTAACCATATATGCCGCAGGGTGGTCATCTTGTAGACATCTACACAGTGAATGCAGACCAACCCACCATTCTATCATGATTACTCCAAAGCTTTCGGTGTTGGATGCAGCCAGCAATGGCTGTTTGGAGTGTTTCCAATACATCACAATGATCCTTTGTAGCAGTAGGAAGCACCTTCAGCAGTTGTAACTCGATTTACAAGATAGTGTAGGAGATGGTATGAGGTGCGGGGCTACATCGAATGAGGTGTTGGGGCTGAAAGAATGCAAAGCCAGACGAGCATCAATCAAAAATGGCGACTTACAAGTAAACACAGGGGAATCATCCTGATGAACATCACCACAAACTGTATTTCCAGAGCTTGAACTAAAATCATGATTTAGAGAGGTGATTTTCTTGGGCAAGGAATCCCCAATTGAAGGAGATTGGACTTCATTTCCCCAAAGTTTCTCTCCATTATAACCCAGCAATGATCTAGAGCTTGTACTGCCATAAGTCTCTGGCTTGAATCTCTGTAAAGCATATCTTTGATCAAATCCTTGGCAGAAGCATATATTTGATCTCAGGGATCTTAGTTTCCTCCCATAACAGAGGAACTTCACTAAGAAGCATGTAAAGAACCACACCAACATTCCATATATTTGTTGCCTGGTTGTAGCCTTTGGTAAGAATTTCTGGAGCAATATGAAATGGATTGCCCACCATTACATGCGGATTCTGCCCATGTCTGATGGAACTTGCAAGACCAAAATCAACCCATTTCCTGGATATTTGCCTTGATAATATAGTTGCCAATAGAAGGTTCTCTGGTTCAGATTTCTATGGATAGCACCCTTGTCCTGGCAATGCATCAATCTTCCGTCAATGACTTGGACAACACTAAAGCTTCAGCTTCTGAGAAACAACTATGTTCCTCCAACAGATGGTAATGTTCATCCCCTTTGCAAAACTCCATGACCAGGTGTACATACTCCTCCTCCTAAAAGATTGCTTTAAGGTTTACAACAGTTGGGGGATCTGATGATCAAGCCATGATTTCCACTTCTAATTTGATACTACACGCATGAACAACCCATTCTTGGCAATGAATTTACACGCCAGTATCTCCCTTGTCAACTCATCCGAACAGGGTATGATGACCTCAAATTGGCCTTAGCCCAATTACTCTCCAAGTAAAGGTCTATTCTTTAATTTACATATTTGTATTGCATCTAGAATCGACTTAGTCAGAAAACATGCTTAATAACAATTAGGCAAATCTGGAATTGGCTAAATCAGAAAATGAATTTTGTAACAGTTAGGCAAATATACTGAAGGTTTATTGCACTTCCTAATTGTTGTTGCGAGTCTTTTCACATTTGATGTTTGTAAACACCCCAAATTTTCACCCTCATCCAGTGTTTATCCATTTCATATGTAATTGCATATCACTGCATACATTTTGCATATCATTTCATTGCATTGCATATCATTGCATTTCATTCTTGAGATCCAGCACTCCAGTTTTCAAAATATTCAATCCAGATTTGAATTTTAAAGCTTTTCTTTCAAAATCAATTTCAAAACCTGGGTTTTTATTCAATATTCTCTCATTTGCAAACCCCGGGACTTTATATTTCGAAATATTTTCTCAGAAAACAATATGGATTCATTTTAAATTCAAATTTCAATCGATTTCATTTCACAGATGAGGCCCATTGAGGTGGTGTCGCTTCTGGATCCTTTTATTCATCAAATTTCTCAAATTTTTGAAAGTTTCAGTCAGATCAGGACTCTGTCCCAGAGTCCTAATCCAGTCAGGACTCTGTTCGGGGGTCTGTTTTACTCCCATTGTCAGTCATTTTCCATTGTTTTCAAAATTTAGGTCATTTTACAGAGTCCAGTTAATTCATGACTCTATTTTAGAGGTCGGTCGAGTTAGGCGTCTAACCCTGACTGTGTTTTTTTGACTTATTTCGTCAATTTTTGATAAAATCTTTCGAAAATTCTTTCATTTGAATTCTAAAATTTAAAATCTCAGAGTCCTAAGAGTTCAGGACTCTAACTCGGAGTTCCAGTTCGCTTGAGACTCTATTTTCAAAAATCTTTAATTTTAAATATCGATTTTAACCCCTTCTCAAAGCAATTTTCAGTGTTTATTTCAAATTCTTCAAAATTCGATGTGGGCCCACTCAGTTGGCACCATATCCAGAGGAGTTCTAATCCAGTTAGGACCCCATGTCATTTCAAAACTTTCATTTTAAAAGTTTGCTTTTGAAAATCTTTTGAAAACTCCTTCAATTTCAAGTTTTAAAATAGCTTTTTGAAAAACTCAAGTAGGGCCCACTCGGGGTGGCGCCATATTCGAGTCAGTCAGGGCTAGACTAGGGTTAGTCAGTGTCTTGGTTTGTGTTAGGGGTTTAGAAGAGTCAAAATTTATTTTGAAAATTCACTTTGAAGTTTGGTTTCTAAAACTAATGTTTTTAAAGGTTTTTAAAGAGCTTTAAAAAACCCAAATGTGAAAAATAACACTTGGCATCACATTTGGGAGATTTCTAGGATAGTCTAGGGGTTAATTAGGTATCAGTTAGGATAATTTAGGCTAGGGGTAGGATAGTAACTACACCCCAAAATCGCCCCCCCTTTAGAGTCCAAAATTTCCATTTTTTTTAAAACCTAAAAAATTTCTATAAAAAGGGGCTATAGTGGGGACGATTTTTCCAGCCACCTCTTGAGAAAATCTTGGAGCTTCTCTCTCCTCTCCAGCCTTCCTCCATTGCTGCAACTCCAAGGTAAATAATTTCTTCAATTTTTAATATTTTATTTAATGTTTTTAATGATTTAAATCTAGATTTAACCTTGGACACCCCTCCTTATGTGGATTCAATCAAGATTCAACCTCAAGAACCATCAAGAACGGTCCAAGAAGATGATCTAACTCTGTTTTTTTGTGTTTTCAGGGATTCTAATCCATTAGAATCGATTTTAGCACTATCTTTTGCATTATTAACCAATAAAATACATGATTTACCCTTTTAATGGGTTAAATCTATGTTTTAAAGGTAATATTGAATTTCAGCCATTGATTCCCTGATTTTATTTTATTTTCATGGTTTATTCATGTTTGTTTTACGTTGTATAGCATAGGAATAATTTTTATTTACTGTTTTATGGTTTATTTTATTGATTTACAATAGTTAATACATAGTTTCTTAAGTTTCTTGGATTTCTGTGTGTTTTAGGTTTAGGACAGTAGAGATAATGTTATTTCGGATTGAAATACTTGTTTTTTATTTCTGAGTTTTTTATATGTGATACATGCATACGTGATTGAGCTATTGTAAAAAAATCAGAGACTTTGAACTTCGAGAACCCTGTCAGAAAAATCAGACATCAAGTCGGGATTTTAAATCTTTAAAATCGGTGTTAAAATCAAGAAAGTAAATTGCACTTGTGTGGATTTTCTCATCCATTGTCCGATTTTAGATCTGTAAAATGCTATGGATTCATATTGATTAGATCTATCTACTGTGAAATTTTCAGAAATTTTGACCATTGTTTAGTATTTTCCCTCTGTCAGAGACTCTGATTTTTAATTTAAAACTCGTTAGGGTTTACCAAAACCCTAATCAGACTTGTGTTATTCATAAATCCCAAAATACAGATCTGAATCATGATCGCTAAAAGGTGAGTACCATTATTTTTTTAATCGCTATTCACTGTTAAAATCGCAAATATTTTGAATGAGTGCTGCTATTTATCCAAGAATTTTCAATTGAAAGTATCAGTTAGGACCAAAGTCAAAATCAATGTATTCAAGGACGGATTGCCGGAAAAGGATCTCCCTGATCCTAAGTGCTTTTTCAGATCTGTAAATAGGAAAAGTTCTGTTTTTCTGTCTATTTTGTCTCTGTAAAAAATCAGAGATTTCCATGGAGGACAGATCCCTGGTTCGGGACTTGAACTGAGACTGGTTGGTGAACTAGGTCAAAAATAGCATATTTTTAAGACTTAATGCAATTTTCGGATTAATTTAATGCCAAAAAAATATTTTTATAATTCTAATTTGATATTAGAGTTATAACAAGTGCAGGCACCAGTTTTGAGGATTTTTAGAATCCGTTTGATGCTTGAATTGCAAAACAGGGCACCCGAAGAATTCCAAAACACTGCAAAAAATCACAAAATTTGTGATATTCTTGGATTTTCGTGCATAAGCATATATTTTTAGGGTTTAATCATATTCATAATCATATTAGGATGCTTTAGGTTCAATTTGATGTTCATTTGATTTTATTTAGTGCATAAAACCTAAGTTTTTACCAAAATATTTTCTGAAAAACCCTGATTTCAAGGCCATAGTCTTGCTATCAGGGGTAATTTGGTCATTTGACCTCAATTTCGAAGTCCCTAACCCTAGGTTTCATGTATTTAAGTATGTCATATCATATTTAGCTTAGTTTATTATCATTTAAATTTTAAAACTTGCATTTTTATCAAATATCTTTCTAAAAACCCTAATTTCAAGGCCATAGTCTTGTTATTAGGGGTATTTTGGTCATTTTGACCCTAATTTCGAAATTTCATATCTTCTCTTATTTATTCAATTTTATTTCATATCAATTTTTATTTAAGGGAATCATGGAAAATGCTTATATCTAACAAAATCCAATAATTTCTAGATATTACTGGATAAATCTAGAAAAGCCAACATATATTCACTAACCAAGCTTTCTAGTTTTGCAGGAACATTGAAGACTTTATTTTTCTTTTAAATTCATATATTTAAATTTGATTAGTGATGTAAATTAAATGTAAATTTGGAATAAGAATTTAAATTTCAGCTTAGACTAGGATTGCATTGCATATAGTTTAATTCTGCGAATATTAAATGTCTGATGAATGTATCATTCATGCACATTTTTATCAAATCCACTATGGTTTACACGAATGGCACGTGCACTAGCTCTTATGGAGTTGACAATTTTGGTGGAATTTGTATTTATGGCCATAGTCAGAATACGAATGATACCCAGATTTGTAATCTTCGTATTAGCCACATTCAGCCTACACTATTCGGCTAACTTCAAAATGCACTGCATTTCTCAAAAATACAAAAAGGACTTTCTCAATTCCTCCAAATCAAGTCTTTTAAGTTCATATTCATTCATTTGCAAATTCAAATTTCAATTCAGAGAAATCAATTTCCTCAAAATTTCTAAGTCTTACTCTAAAATCGATTTTCTCAAAACTCTAAGTTTTCAAATGATATTTAAAGTATTTCCCAAGTTCCAAATTCGATTTTCTAAGTTATATTTTCATTTTCAAAGTTTGAATTCAAAGAAATCAAGTTTTCCAAAGTTATTTCACATTTCTCAAAATCGATTTTCACAAAATCTCAAGATTTCCCCAGAAATCGATTTATACTTTTCTTAGAAGTACATTTCAAATCCCAATTCACGATTTTCCATGTGATATCTATTCTAAGTGTTTCAGTTATTCAAAGCAAACATCATGTTTTCAAATATGCATTTTTAGAAAATTCATAGCACATGCCTGACTCTATATGCATTTAGAAATTAGAATATGATTTAGACAAGTTGAATAGAGCAGAGCAGTAGATTGATCCTTGGTTCGATTACCCCTGTTAAAGGTGCCAAGAACGGTCGAACCTCGTACCGACAGGCGAGTCCCATTCTACGGAATTTTCCCGCATTTTAAAACGGAGGCGAGTTATTTTCAAAAAATTTTCAAAGGTCAGTTTGACTCGCAAAAAGTAAAAATTTTGCGATGATAACAGGTTTGGCGACCGTGATGGGACCTGTCTTCGCCTGATCAATTTAATGCTCTACTTAGTTCAAGTTGTCAAAATCGATTTCCATGGAATGTCAACTTTTAATTTATGCTATCATGTGAACCTAGGAGCCTAGGCTTGAACCCAGCTGACATGGACTGCATGTAGACTAGGTATGGTTTGGTAGGACCATATTGAGGAGGAAATTTTAATGCTCACATAGACTTAGGTCTAATACAACCCTCATCAATCTAGGTTTGATTGAAAACAATGTTTGCTTCTTCAAATATTTCAAAATTCTATCTCTTTAGGACTTAGAGCCCTCTGTTTTCTTGCATGTGCTCATATTTCAAAAACCACCCCCACCTATATTGTCCCGGTCTTCACGTTGCTGGGATCTCTTCCAGAACCATAGTTCGGGACAGAGCCTCACAACTGGGCCACCTATTTGGGTGAAAACCCCCCTGCCACGTACCAAGGGCCATAGTCCAACGTATATCGACAGGTGCTCAAGGCTGTTGGAAAACTTGAACCTAGAAACGGAGAAATTGATTTTATGCCACGTACATCGAGCCTTGGCTTGAGTATATAGGCATAACTGGATTGGATACAGTTGATCTGAACCTTAGAGTTAGGATTAAGGTCCTATAGCTATTTCAAAATTTGTGCATCTAGAGTCAGCTTTTAAGGAATGCTGTATGTGCATACTTGTTTATGCAGGATGTGATTGAATATGTTATAGTCATTTCCTTTGTATTTTCCATATTTTCCCAATTTTCTAAAAAAACTGGATGATTTTTCAGAAATCCCCAATCCATTTCCATATATTGTCCATACTTTAAACCTTGGACGATTTTTCAAATGCTTCATTTTCCATTTTATGAAAAATTCCTTCATATTTCATCAAACCCTGGACGATTTTCCAAATTTCTCTTAATTTTCTTCAAAACTCCAGGTGATTTTTCATCCTTTCTCTCTTCTGGATCTCGAATTTCCTACTTCATTTTATCCTGCCTGCATTTTTTTCAAGTCTTATCATAATTTTCCGTGTTTTCCAGTCTGATGGCATCCAGACAGCTTGATTCAGTCTTTTCTCGAGGGTCACATCTCTTACGAGGTGCGACAAAGTCTTCCCGAGCATCGAGTGTTCAGCACCAGATCCTTCTTCCCCCGGTGGTATTATTCCTGGCTCAAGAACTTCCCGCGTATGTTTTCGGACCATCTGGATGATTGTGGGTTAGAACTGGCGTCTACAGTGGGAAAGCAGATAGTCAACGGCAACTTGATCCATGCACTAGCAGAACGGTGGAATCCGAGCACTTCTACCTTCTAGTTCCCGTGGGGCGAGATGACGGTGCTGATAGATGAATTCTCAGAGATTATGGGATTACCTGAACCAGCTGGTCAGCCTGGAGATCCATTAGAGAAGCAGTTTTTTATTAATGTCAAGGGTCTAGACCCTAAAGATGCTTTAGCTCGCATGACAGGGCGTAAGTCTTGGCCACTGATCGAAGAAGATGGAAATGAATACGTGAGCCTGATCGAGATCTACAGACAGTATGGGACATTCGTAGAAGTCAGTTCGTTGTCCAGGACAGCTCGCGAAAGAATTCAGCATGCGATGGTTCTGTGCATGGTGGGATTAGCTTTCTTTCCTGACGGACGAAATTATATGGATATCAGAATAGTTCAGCTTGTGCGAAGGTGGGGGAGTCGCCAGACCAGCCGCCTCTCGATAGCCATGGCCACACTCGCCTTTCTATACCGAGGGTTGACTCATTTCGCACTCAGAGAATCAATTCTAGTCGAAGGGTGCACCTACGCGTTGCAGTTTTGGTTCCTCCGGCATGTGCCAACCCGAGCCAGTTCCTTCAGATACAATGGTGAAAAGCTTCTACCAGTTGCGCGATACCGGTTCTTGATCGATAACCTTCAGGAGGAAGAAGTCGTATGGGACTACTTCGATCGTCAGGAATCACCTCCCAGATACACTTATGCATACGGCAAGCGATTCAGGCTACTTGGCCCATTCTTCTGCGCATACTACCATCCAGAGCGGTGTGTCAGGCAGTTCTCTTAGAGGCAGAAGCGCGTAGAGATTCGTCCACTATCAGGGGTTCTGCCAGAGTTCAACCTCGCATCAGACCAGTGGTCCGAAGCATACCATTCTGCCAGACATGGCTGGGATTCCTTTGTCAATCTTACTATTTTTCCTGGCCCTCGTGTGTCTTCTGATTATCCGGAGTGGTGGAAAATTGCCTGTCCCCCTCCCCTTTGTCAAGTGTATTATTAATAAAATCATATTTTTCCCCTCAATAAAATTTTACATCTCATCTTGGTTTGACGACCTCGCCTAGGTAACAAGGCATATTTCCAGTTGTTTATTTTGCAAAGAATGGCAACGCAATTGTCGTAACTCTAGCGACGACTCAATCCCTAGTAATGGGATACTCTTTCAATTGTCTGCCAAAATTCTCAACAAATATCTTCCTCCAACCCAATTTCTTTCAAAAGCCTAACCTTCAGTTCTACCTTGCAGAGAGCATCAGTAACATTCAGGAGAGCATTTGTGATACTCGATAGTTCAGACAAGGTCCAGAAAGAAAACCTCATCAGTTGAAGGTGTTGCATACTCAGTCGCTTCAGAAGAGGAAATGGACTCACCCCGATCAGTCAGAAGTCAGGGTCAGCAAGCAGAGGATGATGTTGATCCCCAGATATATGCTATGTTCAAAGAGATGATGACCAAAATGTCGACAGAACAAGCTGAAGCTAGTATAGAAAAGATCCAGGTCAAGCAGAGGGAAAAAGGTCGGTCAGCCAAGAAAGTCTTGAAACTATCCAAGAAACATATCCAACACGAGGATACATCTGATGAATCAGAATCAGTAGGTGGCACTGATGAAGAGTATGAAGTCTGGCAAGCACTTCAAAGATCCCCTCATAGGCAAGGGACAACCTATAAATGGAAAAATCAAGCAATGGATGATCCGGTCCAAATACAGCTGAAGGAAATGGCAAAGAAGATTAAAGATTTGCAAGCCCGCAACAAGGGCAAGAAGGTCTTCACGAGCAAAGATTTCTACAAGAGCATCACTCCCGTCAGGAATAATCAAGATTCAAAAAAGACAAATTCTGTCAAGGCCCACCGCGAGGGGTGGAAGGATAACAAAGGCAATCATACAAGTTAGAAAGTGAAATCTTTAAAGCAGAGTGGAAAATTGAGTCAACACAAAGAAAAGATAAAGCGGGACGGTTGGGATTGCGATCGCCAGTTTACTCCTCTCGAGCAGTCTCTTGATGAAATCCTTGAATATATGTTGGCCAAGGAATTGGTAAAGCTTCCAAGAGTCTCAAATCCTCCCACAGTCATGGGAAGATTCACAGACCAGTTCTGCAAATTCCATCGGGCAGTAGGGCATGACACCGACCACTGTTTCGTCTTCAAAAACATTGTCCAAGATCATATCGACAAGAATCTCTTCATTGAAAATGAGAAAGAGTACTGGTCAACTGTCTTATCCAAGTCTCAGCAAAAATCAAGTACTCGACAAGAGATGCAGCGTGATGATCCAAACCAGGACCACAGGATAGCCCCGTTAGATCAAATACTCGAGAGTTTCTTAGAATACATGCACACAAAAGATACAGTCGGGTCTCTGAAGGCTCACTCCACATTTTCTACCAACTCCACCAGAAATAGCAATGGACAAAACAAAAAGAGGAGGTAGAAAAAATCATACTGGAGGCTCAGGAAATCCAAACTCAGAGAGAAATGACCTCGCAAGTCGGAAGGATAAAATGGACAAACGAGATGACAAGTCTTTCTCATGTGTCCAATTCGAATTAAAATTCCAAGGAAAACCAAAGCATGATGGTTGGGGATACGATCGCAATTTTACTCCCTTAGAACAACCACTGGAGCGAGTTCTGGGATGCATGATAGCCAAAGGGAAGGTTAGACTCCCCAAGATAGCAAATCCTCTTGTGACCATGAGAAGGTTTAAAGATCAGTTCTGCAAATTTCATCAGGCAATGGGTCACGATACCGAGCATTGTTTTGTCCTTAAAAATATTGTCCAAGACAACATTGACAAGAATCTCCTCGCTGAAGATAAAAAGGAGGACCAATCATCCTGATCATCCTCAATCATTCAAAAAATTGACAACACTAGCGCTTTCCCAATTTCTCGTCTTGCTTTAAAGGGATGATGTAATCCCGTTTGTCTCTCCTTTATTTGTTACCTTTCCTTCAATACATCAATAAAGTTGTCAATTTTTCTCGCAAGACGTTCTTTTATGAGGAATGACCTCTTCCGAGTCTCTTATGAATCAATCAAAAGCCAGTTGTCGTGTCACCTTCAGAGAGTGCTCTTCGAACATCAATCATTTACCCTTTTGTTCAAAATATTCTTCCCCCATTACACTGGAGCATTTTTTTAAAAATTTTCATTTTATCTACAAATACCCTGTATGCACGCAGGATCAAACAAATTTCTCATTTTGCACACATGTGCACCCATTTACATTCATTTGCATGCATTCATTCGCATTCATCTGCATTCATCTGCATCAATTTGCATTAAACTCCCCATTCAGGATAAGGGATAAATCCTGAGGCCCCGATAGTTGTCCAAGTTGTCGTAAGGGTGAAGACTGAAAATCTTCCATCAAAATCAATTAGTAATTCTTCAGAATCCAGTGTTCGTGCTGGTAATTTTTCAAAAATCCAGTGTTCGTGCTGGTAAACTTTCAAAACCCAGTGCTCGTACTGGTAACCATTTAAAACTCAGTGCTCGTACTGGTAACCATTTAAAATCCAGTGCTCGTACTGGTAATCTTTCAAAATCCAGTGCTCGTACTGGTAATCTTTCAAAATCCAGTGCTCGTACTGGTAATTTTCCAAAATCCAGCGCTCGTACTGGTAATCTTCCAAAACCCGGTATTCGTACTGGTAATTTTTCAAAACATAATGCTTGTATTGACACATTTTCAAAATCCGGTGTTTGCACTGGTACACTTTAAAATTCAGTGTTCACTAATTTAGTTTCCCTTTGGGATTCGAGTTCTGACTCGAATTTCCTTTCCTTATAATTAATCTAGTTTTCCTTCGAAATTCGAGTTCTAACTCGAATTTCTTTTCCTTCTAACCGGTTTAGTTTTCCTCTGAGATTCGAGTTCCGACTCGAATTTTCTTTCCTTCTAGATAATCTAGTTTTCCTTCGGGATTCGAGTTCTGACTCGAATCTTCTTTCCTTCCAGTTAATCTAGTTTTCCTTCGAAATTTGAGTTCCGACTCGAATTTCTTTTCCTTCTAACCGGTTTAGTTTTCCTTTGAGATTCGAGTTCCGACTCGAATTTCCTTTCCTTCTAGATAATCTAGTTTTCCTTCGAAATTCAAGTTTCGACTCGAATTTCTTTTCTTTCTAACCGGTTTAGTTTTCCTTTGAGATTCGAGTTCTGACTCGAATTTCCTTTCCTTCTAGATAATCTAGTTTTCCTTCGGGATTCGAGTTCCGACTCGAATCTTCTTTCCTTCCAGTTAATCTAGTTTTCCTTCAGGATTCGAGTTCCGACTCGAATTTCCTTTCCTTCCACACCGGTTTAAGTTTGCCTTTGGGATTCGAGTTTCGACTCGAATCTTCTTTCCTTCTAGTTGATCTAGTTTTCCTCTGGGATTCGAGTTCCGACTCAAATCATCTTTCCTTCTAGTTGATCTAGTTTTCCTATGGGATTCGAGTTCCGACTCGAATTTCCTTTCCTTCTGACCGGTCTAGTTTTCCTTTGGGATTTGAGTTCCGACTCGAATCTTCTTTCCTTCCAGTTAATCTAGTTTTCCTTCAGGATTCGAGTTCCGACTCGAATTTCCTTTCCTTCCACACCGGTTTAAGTTTGCCTTTGGGATTCGAGTTCCGACTCGAATCTTCTTTCCTTCTAGTTGATCTAGTTTCCTTCAGGATTCGGGTTCCGACTCGAATTTCTTCTCCTTCCAAATTGATCTACCTTTCCTTCATGATTCGAGTTCCGACTCGAATTTCTTTTCCTTCCATAATGGACCTGGTTTTCCTTCGAAGATTTGGGTTCCGACTCGAGTTTTCTTTTCCTTCAGAGTTGGTCTAGAAAATCTAAGTTCAGACTTGAATTTTCTTTCAAACCCAATTCGCTTAGCTTTCCTTTAAAAGTTTAAACTTCTACTCAAACTACCCTGCAAGTTGGTCTAGAAGATTCGAGTTCCGACATGAATTTTCTTTCAAAATCCAATTCTTCTAGTTTTCCTTGAAGAGTTGAATTCCGATACGAATCTTCCCTCAAAAAACCCAGTTTAGCACCTGGTCCATTCAAAGCTCACAAGTTGGAATCATTCCTTCTTAAGCTATGATCCTTAGGTTGAATTCCTATGGAATTGATAGTTCGTAGGTCGAACCCCTGTGGAACCAATGCCATTCTCAATAGAACCAATGTCGTTCTTAGGCTGAATCCCTATAGAACCCATGTCATTCTCAGTAAACCAATTCACAATTTCGACCTTTTTAGCCAATCAATTTCCAATTTCCAATTTCCAATTTTTAAATTCCCAATTTTCAGATTTCCAACTTCCAATTTCAAATACCAAATTTCAGAACCCAAATTTTAAAATTCCAATTTCCAAAATTCGACCCTTTTGAGTCACCCAATACCCAATTTCAATCATTTTCTCTTGCGAGAGACCCTTTTTATAGGGAGAGTTCGAGAGAGCTCGTTCTTTTCACATGCTATCCAATTCGTTCATTTAGCCCCTTTTCAGGGAGAGTTTGAAGGGACTCGTGTCTTTGTGAACCGTTTGCAAAACAAAATTTCAAATTTCACACAAGGAACCCTTTTTATAGGGAGAGACTCGACGGAGACTTGCCTTCCTTGTGGCCCCATAATTTCAGACTAGGCCATTTCATCATGAAGGACCCTCTTTTCAGGGAGAGTGTGATGAACTCGTTCCTTCATGACCAATTTACCAATCTCACCAATTCTGGCCCCCTTTCCATAAGAGAAACCTAATGTTAGGAAGTTTTGACGAAAGCTTAATTTCTCTTCGAAAGTTCGTTTTGCAAACACCTCCTCTTCAGGGAAGAGAGGAGTAATTTCTAATTCCAATTTCTGAATCTTCTCCTTTGAGGAAAGGAGAAGAGAATTTTTGTCATGGATGTGTTGCGTTGTGCTTCAAATGCTCGCTTTCACAAAAGGATTTCAAGAAAATTTTGCCAATTTGTCATTAAATATTTGTTGATTTCAAAATTCTTTATTGCACAAAATTATTACTTCAGAATACCTCCAGTATTACTTCCGAAAGGGCAATGCTTTCACGAAAAAGGATTCAAAGTTCAAAATCTTTCTATTGGCCAACCAAAAGGATGAAGAATAAATCCGCGATATGGCCAGCAAAGAGAATTCAATGTTGTTGCAAAGCCATGAGTGATTGATATTGATCGCAGTCAATGGCACATTTTTAAAGACCATTCTTGAAGAATAAAGCAGTCGAAATATCCTAAGTGATACAGAAAAATCTACTCAATTTCCATATCTCCTCAATCACCTAAGTTGCAATTAAATATCTGCAAAAGGGATCTCTCAATTGTCGTCAAGATGAAGGTGAATTAAGCGAGTCGACCCTCGGGGCCAAATCAGATTCTCCAAGATGACGGAGTTTGTGACGGATCCTTCCAAGAAAAGTTCAGATCACCGTCAAGATGAAGGCGAGTGTGATGAGCCTACCGACAAACCCTAAAAGATATTTAATTTCTGCTATCATCAAGAGATTCCGAACCAATGAGCCAATAATCGTCAGGATAATCCCTGAGAGAAAAGAAGGATCGGAACATCTCTGAGATGAAAGAGTTTGTGACGTACCCTTCCCAAAAAGAGAGAAAAGTCAGGACATCTCCAAAATGAAGGATGATGTAATTCCCGAAAAATCCAAGAGAGCTCCAATTCTGTCAAAAAGAGTGCAGAAAGATCATCATGAGAAAAGAATCCCAGGATATCAGACTGCCAAATCTATCAAGAATCTTCTTTAATTTTGTGAAATTCTTTTATCAATATTCTTTCACCAATAGCTCTCACAATATCAAGAATACTTTCTTTCCTATCCATATCAAGGAAATTGATAGCTTCCTCGAAAGAAAGCCAATCGCAAGCAATTTGAATTCGAATCTTGATTCTACGGAGTTAAGCCCACTCAGAGGTAATACTTTCGGTAGATTAGAAGGAATATCTTCAAAACAATGTGCATCACTTTCAATCATTTTAAATCAACAACAATTTTTCAACATTTTGACAATATTTTCTAGCTATCCTGGCATGAATCGAGAGCTTGAGGTTCATCTTTGGCTCATCCTGACACCATCCCTTTTAGGACTTGATAACGGGAGTTTTCAAGAGTCCTTCCCTTCTTTGGTATAATTTGAGCGCACGGGCTCTCAGATTCGCACACTTCCCTGTGTCCCCACTGTCCCACCATAGACAGTCCAATTTCGGCTTGAGGTTAAGCCACCAATTTTAGCAAAAGGCAATTTCAAAAGCTATTTAGTCTCAGCAATGAGACGCCCAAAATCAAAACCTTTTCAAGCTTTAGGGACCCCAATTTCCTTCATTTTGCAAAACCCCTATCGGATTCATTGTACGGAAATCCGAAGGTTCCATCACGGTCTCTTCTTTCGAGGATTCCGTCCATTTTCTGCCCAATCAGGTTAAGGGTATAAACCTGGGCCTCCTTTGATGAGGTATTCCATTTTCCACCCAATCAGGTCAAGGGTACAAACCTGAGCCTTCTTTGATGAGGTATTCCATTTTCAACCCGGTCAGGTTAAGGGTTAAGCCTGAGCTTCGTTCCATACGAGGTATTTCCCGTCCCATCCAGGTTAAGGGTAAAACCTGAATCTCATTTCTTTTTGAAGTAAAATTTTCTCCTTATTCTCCATTTCATATCTACCATCATCATTTGAATTAATTCTTTCATACCCAGTCAGATTTATCCAACTGGGGCATTTTTATGATTCAAATTTGGTATGTTTTCTTTTCCACTAAGCTCGGCCCTATACCGGCTTAGTAGCAAAGAGGGGCATCTGTAAACACCCCTAATTTTCACCCTCATCCAGTGTTTGTCCATTTCATATGTAATTGCATATCACTCCATACATTTCGCATATCATTTCATTGCATTGCATAGCATTACATATCATTGCATTTCATTCTTGAGATCCAGCACTCCAGTTTTCAAAATATTCAATCCAGATTTGAATTTTAAAGCTTTTCTTTCAAAATCAATTTCAAAACCTAGGTTTTTATTCAATATTCTATCATTTGCAAACCCCAGGACTTTATATTTCGAAATATTTTCTCAGAAAACAATCTTGATTCATTTTAAATTCAAATTTCAATCGATTTCAATTCACAGATGAGGCCCATTGAGGTGGTGTCACTTCTGGATCCTCTTATTCATCAAATTTCTCAAATTTTTGAAAGTTTCAGTCAGATCAGGACTCTGTCCCAGAGTCCTAATCCAGTCAGGAGTCTGTTCGGGGGTCTGTTTTACTCCCATTGTCAGTCCTATTCCATTGTTTTCAAAATTTAGGTCATTTTACAGAGTCCAGTTAATTCATGACTCTATTTTAGAGGTCGGTCGAGTTAGGCGTCCAACCCTGACTGTGTTTTTTTGACTTATTTCGTCAATTTTTGATAAAATCTTTCAAAAATTCTTTCATTTGAATTCTAAAATTTAAAATCTCAGAGTCCTAAGAGTTCAGGACTCTAACTCGGAGTTCCAGTTTGCTTGAGACTCTATTTTAAAAAATCTTCAATTTTAAATATCGATTTTAACCCCTTCTCAAAGCAATTTTCAGTGTTTATTTCAAATTCTTCAAAATTCGATGTGGGCCCACTCTGTTGGCACCATATCCAAAAAAGTTCTAATCCAGTTAGGACCCCATGCCATTTCAAAACTTTCATTTTAAAAGTTTGCTTTTGAAAATCTTTTGAAAACTCCTTCAATTTCAAGTTTTAAAATCGCTTTTTGAAAAATTCAAGTAGGGCCCACTCGGGGTGGCGCCATATTCGAGTCAGTCACGGCTAGACTAGGGTTAGTCAGTGTCTTGGTTTGTGTTAGGGGTTTAGAAGAGTCAAAATTTATTTTGAAAATTCACTTTGAAGTTTAGTTTCTAAAACTAATGTTTTTAAAGGTTTTTAAAGAGCTTTAAAAAACCCAAATGTGAAAAATGCCACTTGGCATCACATTTGGGGGATTTATAGGATAGTCTAGGGGTTAATTAGGTATTAGTTAGGATAATTTAGGCTAGGGGTAGGATAATAACTACACCCTAAAATCGCCCCCCCCCCCCCCCCCCTTTAGAGTCCAAAATTTCCATTTTTTTTAAAACCTAAAAATTTTCTATAAAAAGGGGCTATAGAGGGGACGGTTTTTCCAGCCACCTCTTGAGAAAATCTTGGAGCTTATCTCTCCTCTCCAGCCTTCCTCCATTGCTGCAACTCCAAGGTAAATAATTTCTTCAATTTTGAATATTTTATTTAGTGTTTTTAATGATTTAAATCTAGATTTAGCCTTGAACACCCCTCCTTATGTGGATTCAATCAAGATTCAACCTCAAGAACCATCAAGAACGGTCCAAGAAGATGATCTAAATCTGTTTTTGTGTGTTTTCAAAAATTCTAATCCATTAGAATCGATTTTAGCACTATCTTTTGCATTATTAACCAATAAAATACATGATTTACCCTTTTAATGGGTTAAATCTATGTTTTAAAGGTAATATTGAATTTCAACCATTGATTCCCTGATTTTATTTTATTTTCATGGTTTATTCATGTTTGTTTTACGTTGTATAGCATAGGAATAATTTTTATTTACTGTTTTATGGTTTATTTTATTGATTTACAATAGTTAATACATAGTTTCTTAAGTTTCTTGGATTTCTGTGTGTTTTAGGTTTAGGACAGTAGAGATAATGTTATTTCGGATTGAAATACTTGTTTTTTATTTCTGAGTTTTTTATATGTGATACATGCGTACGTGATTAAGCTACTGTAAAAAAATCAGAGACTTTGGACTTCAGGAACTCTGTCAGAAAAATCAGACATCAAGTCGGGTTTTTAAATCTTTAAAATCGGTGTTAAAATCAAGAAAGTAACTTGCACTTGTGTGGATTTTCTCATCCGATGTCCGATTTTAGATCTGTAAAGTGCTATGGATTCATATTAATTAGATCTATCTACTATGAAATTTTCACAGAATTTTTTACCATTGTTTAGTATTTCCCCTCTATCAGAGACTCTGATTTTTAATTTAAAACTCGTTAGGGTTTACCAAAACCCTAATCAGACTTGTGTTATTCATAAATCCCAAAATACAGATCCGATTCATGATCTGTAAAAGGTGAGTACTATTATTTTTTTAATCACTATTCACTGTTAAAATTTAAAATATTTTGAATGAGTGCTGTTATTTATCCCGGAATTTTCAATTGAAAGTATCAGTTAGGACCAAAGTTAAAATCAATGTATTCAAGGCCGGATTGCCGGAAGGAGATCTCCCTGATCCTAAGTGCTTTTTCAGATCTGTAAAAAGGAAAAGTTCTATTTTTCTGTCTATTTAGTCTCTGTAAAAAAACAAAGATTTCCATGGAGGATTGTTCCCTGGTTCGGGTCTTGAACTGAGACTCGTTGGTGAACTAGGTCAAAAATAGCATATTTTTATGACTTAATGCAATTTTCGGATTAATTTAATGCTAAAAAAATATTTTTATAATTTTAATTTGATATTAGGGTTATAACAAGTGCAGGTACCAATTTTGAGGATTTTTAGAATCCGTTTGATGCTTAAATGGCTTGAATTGCAAAACAGGGCACCCGAAGAATTCCAAAACACTGCAAAAAATCACAAAATTTGTGATATTCTTGGATTTTCGTGCATAAGCATATATTTTTATGGTTTAATCATATTCATAATCATATTAGAATAATTTAGGTTCAATTTGATGCTCATTTGATTTCATTTAGTGCATAAAACCTAAGTTTTTACCAAAATATTTTTTGAAAAACCTTGATTTCAAGGCCATAGTCTTGCTATCAGGGGTAATTTGGTCATTTGACCTCAATTTTGAAGTCCCTAACCCTAGTTTTCATGTATTTAAGCATGTCATATCATATTTAGCTTAGTTTATTATCATTTGAATTTTAAAACTTGCATTTTTATCAAATATCTTTCTAAACACCCTAATTTCAAGACCATAGTCTTGTTATTAGGGGTATTTTGATCATTTTGACCCCAATTTCGAAATTTCATATCTTCTCTTATTTATTCAATTTTATTTCATATCAATTTTTATTTAAGGGAATCATGGAAAAGGCTTATATCTAACAAAATCCAGTAATTTCTAGATATTACTGGATAAATCTAGAAAGCCAACATATATTCACTAACCAAGCTTTATAGTTTTGCAGGAACATTGAAGACTTTATTTTTCTTCTAAATTCATGTATTTAAATTTGATTAGTGATGTAAATTAAATGTAAATTTGGAATAAGAATTTAAATTTCAGCTTAGACTAGGATTGCATTGCATATAGTTTAATTCTGCAAATATTAAATGTCTAATTAATGTATCATTCATGCACATTTTTATCAAATCCACTATGGTTTACACGAATGGCACATGCACTAGCTCTTATGGAGTTGACAAACTTGGTGGAATTTGTATTTATGGCCATAGTCAGAATACGAATGATACCCAGATTTGTAATCTTCGTATTAGCCACATTCAGCCTACACTATTAGGCTAACTCTCAAAAATACAAAAAGGACTTTCTTAATTCTTCCAAATCAAGTCTTTTAAGTCCATATTCATTCATTTCATTCATTTGCAAATTCCAATTTCAATTCAGAGAAATCAATTTCTTCAAAATTTCTAAGTCTTACTCTAAAATCGATTTTCTCAAAACTCTAAGTTTTCAAATGATATTTCAAGTATTTCTAAAGTTCCAAATTCGATTTTCTAAGTTATATTTTCAATTTCAATGTTTGAATTCAAAGAAATCAAGTTTTCCAAAGTTATTTCACATTTCTCAAAATCGATTTTCACAAAATCTCAAGATTTTCCCAGAAATCGATTTTTACTTTTCTCAGAAGTACATTTCAAATCCAAATTCACGATTTTCCATGTGATATCTATTCTAAGTGTTTCAGTTATTCAAAGCAAACATCATGTTTTCAAATATGCATTTTCAGAAAATTCATAGCACATGCCTGATTCTATGTGCATTTAGAAATTAGAATATGATTTAGACAAGTTGAATAGAGCAGAGCAGTAGATTGATCCTTGGTTTGATTACCCCTGTTAAAGGTGGCAGGAACGGTTGTAAACACCCCAAATTTTCACTCACCTCCCTGACATTGCCCTCAATCACCCCATTTCGGTTCTCCGGAACCCATGAAGGGCAAAATGGTCATTTTCCAAGATTGAACCTTGCAGAAAGTCCAAAATTTCATTCTTGAGCCTCAAAATTTCCATATTTAGGTTCAGAGACATCTTCAAATGGCAAAATTTCAAAATCCTTTTTTTTTTTGGACAAAAAGCTAAAATTTCCAAGTCCGAGCTGAGAGTGACATTTCATAGAATATGTCTTTGCATAGCATTGCATCATTTCACTGCACAGCATGTCATTTTGAGATCCAGAACTCATGATTTTCAAAATTGTTCATCCAGATTTGATTTTTAAAGCCCTGGGTTTTCAAAATTGCCAATCTTTCCCATTTTACCCCCAAGACTTTGAATTACAAAAATTTTTCTCAAGAAAAACAATCTGGATATTTGGATATTGATTTTAAGGATTTTATCTCAAAACTTTTTGCAAAAAAGGATTTTAAATCTATTTACAAATTTTTTTTTTTACATTTATCCATATTTTTTTGCCCTGAAAACCCAATTTTTCCCAAATTCTTGAAAATAAATAATGTTTTATCTCGTATTTTCAAATAGATGGAGCGGGACCCGCCTTTGAACTAGCATCATACTCAGACTCTCAGGTAAGTATCTTATTCTCAAGCAAGACCCACCCGAACCTCATACCAATTTGCGAATTTCTCTCAATATTTATTTATTTATTTTGTTTAGTTAGCGGGCCCAAACACATGTGGCACCCCAATTGAAAATAAAAGACTTTCAAAAACAAAACAAAACTTTATTTTCAAAAGGATTTTAAAAGTGAGTTGAGGTGGCATTTCCATAAAAGCCTCTCATTTTTTTTTTTTTTTTATTTGTTAAAATAAAAAAAAAAATTTTAGAAAGAGGCAGCCTTAAATGGCACAGCCGAATTTTCCTAAAGCAATAGATTTGATTTTGTCTAAAACTTAGGGAATTAAAAACCAAAATTTGAAAAAGAAAAGGAATGCGCCTCTCTTGAAACGGCCATTTCAATTTTTTTTTAAAATGAGGTAACGGAACCTCATAAATGAAAGGGGCTGCGTTTTCTTTTTGAGAGGGGATTCAAAATTCTTTAAGAAAGGGGGAGGTAGCCGATGGGAAAAAGGGGGAGGAGAGGAAAATTGTTTTAGAAGGTTTTGGCAAGGGAGGAACTAGCCGATTGAGGCTGGAGAGAGGAGAGAGGAGAGAGAGCCGACTGATTGTTTTTTTCTGTTTTGCAGGTGTTTCCTGCTGAACGTGGAACTCTCTTTCACCTCCGGCTGCTAGACATTTTCCTTCAGCCCATCTTCAAGCCAGTCGCACATCCTTCAGCATAGCCTGTGGATCCCCTCACCAGCCATTCATTTCCCCATTTGCCTTCAGCCCAACCAACGTCTTCAGTCCAGCCACAGCAGGAAAGCCCAGCCAGCAGAAGACGTGGTCTTCATCTTCTTCAGCACGCCAGCTGCAGGAAATCGCCCCTTCTTTGCTGGTGTAGAAGATCCATAACCCGGTAAAACTGGTATATGTCTGTTCTGTGTGATGTAACCAAATGGTTAATACTAATCTATGACTGACAGTCCATTTGAACAATGTTCCTTGGCATTTATAAGTCTTGCAGCAAGCATAGATTCCAACATAGCATATTATTAATTGGTCATTATACTCACAGTGGGTTTTACTTTTTTTTTTTTTTTTAAGACATCAGCATTTGCCCTGATGTATTGCTCACCTGTGTATAATTCATTCTGTCATACGTTGTAGGCTCTGCATTTTGAGTTTAGTTACTAACCCATTCATAGCATATAGAAATCAGATTTTTATATTAATTACCATAAGATATTTAGCCATGTTATCATCAATAATCTGTACTATTGCTATATACCTATCATGATTCATCCTTTTACTATTTGTACATACTCTATATTGTTATTGTAATATATTGTTAAGGTCCCTTATACATGGCCTCTGTATATTCTTATATTTGTAATTTGCTTTAATACTCCATACCATCTCTTATATCTTAGCAATACTGGTATCTTCACATTACTGTTAGCACCATTGTTCAAGCCTCTCCATTAGGAAGTGCATCTGTTATCAGATGATGATAGCTGGACATCTACTGAAATTCCTGTTAGAGTTGGCAGCAACCACAGGCCTTCATATGTTCAACAATCTGCTGCCTCAACTGCAACCTATATGCTGCCAAGTATATCAAACAGCCTTAACATGGCTGAAGCATTAGTTCAATTTCCTGCGCATGCTTGTACCACTACACAGTTGTAAATTGAAATTCATAGATCACATTATTGTTTTATCTTGACCTTTTGCTACAGCTATTCCTATTAACATATGTATTAGTTGAATTATATTATCATTATGACTATGCATTCATAGTATAAAATTTTTGTAGGTTAGAACACCTCAATTTTATATAGGCATTGGTCCACTAATCTATCCACTGCGTGCATCCCATCTTCATATTTTCTTATATATTCCAACCCTATTGAACTATTCCACAGCATCTTCGCATCTCCATTATGCTTTCATGATATCCTTGAAACATCCCATATTGCTTCCACAGTGCATTTTCAGTATATTATGTATGTTATATATTTATCATCTCTTTTCTGCAGGTACCCAGTCTTGATAATCAGCCACCTTCATGAACGGATATATCCATATTCGTTCATGATCTATATGCCATCTTTTACAGGCTTCGTTATTGATATATAGGGAAGCTCCATACCTATTTTTATGGAAAATTATCTTGTAATTTGGGAAATACGGCTGTGTAAAATCACCTACAGAAACTGTATATACTTGTATTTTCTGATTTTACCCATTATATGGAATTTCCATTAATATGTATATTTTCTCATTATATGTATATATATATATATCTATATATATGTATATCTATGTATATCTACCTATATGTATACGTATATATGTATATATATATATATATATATATGTATATATATATGTATATATATATATACTTTTATATATATATATATATATATATATATATATATATATATATATATATATATATATATATCCCTTCATGTGCACTTATTTCCATATATGAGCATCCATGTATCTATTTTCTCATGTAAATATATCTTCATTATCATATGTAATTTAGCACCAATTTCAGCACTTTGATATGTATATATATCTCTTCGTTGTATATATTATATATATATATACCCATTTTCTTGGTTATTTTGTACTAACTCTCATTTTGCAGGAAAATTTAGAAGATGCATATTCCTTGGATCCATTTCAATTTTCTTTTACTTTATGTTATGCAATGTAACAATCCAATGTAAACCTTGGAATAAGATTTACTTTTACTGCTTAGATTAGGTCGCATCTCATATAGTTTGATTTCAGTAATATCCTAATTCCATGATGCATAAATCTCAAATTTTCAAAATTCACCGTGGATGAACACGAATGGCACGTGCACCAACTCTTAGAGAGTTGATGAACTCGGTGGAGTCCCTATTTACGGCCCTAGTCGGAATATGGACGAGACCCAGATCCATCATCTTTCTACCAGTCACACTGAGCCTACACTCTTAGGCTATCTTGAAAATGCACCTCATATTTCCAATGTTTTCAAAATATTGTGAATTAATTCAAATAAACCCTGAATATATTCATGGCCACAGTCAGAATATGTGAAGAATTTACTTTGGATTAATCCACATTTTTCCAACAAATTTTTCAGAAATATTTTCAAAAGTGCATTCATTCATTCAAATCATCTGCATCATTCGTTTTTCTCATGATTTTCTCAAAAAAAAAAAAAAAATCATTTCATGGAATCGATTTTCTCAAGAAACTATGATGATATTCGGAGTTGGATTTCCCAAATCAAGGTTTTCCCGTGATTTTCCTTAAAAAGTTATTTTCTTAAGATCCATTTTCAAAAGGAATTTCTTATCTTTCTCAAGAATCAAAGTTGATTTTCAGACATTTCAAATATAAGATTCTTTGGATTGCAATTTCTTAAGTTCTAAATTTCCTTCTCCAATGAATCTTTCCTATAAATTTCCTATCATTTTCTTAAGAAAATTCTCAAAGTCTGCATTTTCTCAACAAGTGTTTTCCTTTTCAAAAGTTCATATTTTCTCAAGAATTCTTAAAATTTTCCTGAGATTCTTATTTCCTCATGGATTTCCAAGTCTTTCTAAACTTTCTCAAAATTTTCCTGAGATTCCCATTTCTTCATGATTTTTCAAATCTGATAAACTTTTTCAAGATTTTCTCGAGATTCTCATTTTTCATGATTTTCCAAGTCCTTATAAACTTTCTCAAGATTTTCTCGAGATTCTCTCTTCTTCAAGATTTTCCAACTCTTTATAAACTTTCTCGAGATTTCAAACCTTCTTCGTCTGAGTTTCCTGAGAGACTGATTTCCATCTTTTCCTGAGAAATACCTTTCAACTTCAAATATTTTCTAAGCATACATCATATTTTCCAACTTATATTTTACCAAATCTCATAGCACATGCCTGAATTCTCTGTGCATTTAGGATAGAACACAATTTCCATGATTTTACTGAGTCAAGCATAATTTTGGTCCTTGGTTCGATTACCCCTGTTAAAGGCGGCAGGAATGGTCGAACCTCGTACCGACAGGTCGAGCCCCATCCCATGAATTTTCCCGCAATTTTCAAAACGGAGACGAGTATTTCAAAACAATTTCCAAAATCCGGTCAAGTTTGAATCGCGAAAGCATTCCCTTTCTTTTCCGCAAGGGAGGGAAGACGGGAAAAATTTTGCGACGATAACAGGTTTGGCGACCGTGATGGGACCTGTTCTTGTTTGATCCGAATTATGCTTGACTTAGTCCAATTATCGAAATTATGTTCACAAAATGTCAGCTCTTTACTTTTTATATCATGTGAGCCTAGGAGCCTAGATTCTAACCTAGCTGACATTGACTGCATATAGCTTAGGCATGGTTTGGTAGGACCAGATTGAGGAGATATTTTCATGCTCACATAGACTTAGGTCTAAATACAACTCTCCTCAATTTAGGATCTGAATGCAAACAATGTATGCTTCTTCAAAGATTTTCAAAAGTCTATCTCTCTAGGATTTAGAGCCATCTATTTCTTGCATGTGATCATTTTTTTCAACCTCCATTACCTATCATTACCCGGTCTTCACATTGCTGGGCTCTCTTCCAGAACCCTAGTTCGGGACAGAGCCTCACAACTGGGCCAACTATTTGGGTTAACACCCCCTACCACGTACCGCGGGCCACAGTCCGAAGTATATCGATAGGCGCTCAAGGATGTTGGAAAACCTTACCTTAGAACCGGAGTTGAAATTATATGCCACGTACCTCAGATTTCGATTCGGGTATATCGGCATAACTGGATTGTATAAAGATGATCTGAACCTAGAGTTAGGATTAGGGTCCTACAGCTGTTTTCAAAATAATGCATCTAGAGTCAGCCTTTTAGGGAGTGATGTATGTGCATAAATGTTTGTGCAGGATGTAATTGTTCTTATATTACCTCTATTTTCCTATATTTTTCCTAAAATATTTTCAAATACCCATATTTTTATCTTTTCCTTTTATTTCCTCAAACCCTGGAAGATTTTCCCAAATATCCAATTTCTTTCAAAACTCCAGGTGATTATCCATCCTTCCGTTCCACTGGATCTCGAATTTCCAGCTGCATTTTCATCCTGCTTGCAATTTTCCGAAATCATATGTTTTCTCTCATTGGATTTTCAATTCTTTTGTCTATTTACAAAAATTCTTCATCTTATTTTCCTCGTGCATACCTTGACTATTGCGGTGAAAATTGTTTACCCACTTGCCTTCTCCTTATTCTAAATCCGTTCGCGGATTGTTTTTCCAAGAGATATCTTTTTCCTTCAAAAGGGTGTTTTCCTCATGGTTGACGACCTCGCCTAGGTAACAAGGCACATTTTTCGTTGTTATTTCTCTTACAAAGAATGACAACACAATTGTCGTGATTTCAACGGCGACTCCATCCCTAGTAATGGGATATTCTTCCAATTGTCTACCACATCGTCAATAATCATTTTCCTCCCAATCCAAAATTCCCTCAAAGTCTAATCAAGACTTCATCCTGCAGAGAGCATCCACCGCATTTGATGGTTCGAATAAGGTCAGGAAGAAGAACCACATCACCACAGTACTCCTCAGCCTCAGAAGAAGAGATGGGCTCCCCGCGATCCGAGAGGAGTCAAGAGCAGCAGCAAGGGGAGGATGGCATATACCCGCAGATGTATGCCATGTTCCAGAAAATGATGACCAAAATGATGAGTGAACAGGCTGGAACCAGTGCAGAGAAGAACCCATTCAGAGAGAAGTTCCATGGGCACAAGGATAAGAAGACTTCCAAGAAGCAAGTTCAGCCAAAAGAAATTTCAGATGAATCAGAATCAGAGGAAGACACCGATAAAGAATATGAGGTGCCTCCGGCATTTCAGAAACAGGGTCAAGAACAAAGGAGGAGTCACAAATCAAAGAATCAAGTTTCAGAAGAGCCCCTCCAGTCACAGTTCAAAGAAATGGCCAAAGTTGTTAAAGACCTGCAAGCTCGCGACAAGGGCAAGAAAGTCTTCACTAGCAAGGATTTTTATGATGGATTAGAAGGAGACGAAGATCTGGAAAATCTGCCCCGCAAGTTCTTCAAGTTCGATGGTTCTGGTGATCCCAAAGCCCACCTCGCCATGTTCTTCGCCGAATGCTCCAAATTCAAGAGAGACAATAGGGCCCTATTTCTTTGTTTCCCTCGTAGCTTAGAAGGCACTGCCGCCAAGTGGTACTCCGAGCATATCAATCCAATTGAGCTGCGAGAATTCGATAAGGTGGTCAACCTATTCATTGAGCAATTTCTGTTCAATACTGAAGCACTCCCAACATTGAGCCATCTCTGCAATCTAAGGCAGAATGAAAATGAAAAGGCAAGGGACTTCATTCGCAGATGGAGAGAGACCTGCAACAAAATGAGGGATCCTATATCAGAAAGGCATGCTTTATCCTTAATCATCAACAATTTATCGCAACCTCTGAGAGGATTAATCTCTACCTCACCCTCCAAGTCTTTCGTTGAACTCATTGAACGAGCTGAATGGCTCGAAATGGGAGTAGAGAATGGAGTCTATGAAGGCCTTACCATTGCAAGAAACAGTCAAGATGCCAAAAACAAGGCTCACTTCACTTTTGCGGCCAAATCTTTCAATAACAGCAAGGGCAACAAGAATGATCATGGCAACAGTTTGGAGAGAATCAAAAGGCAAAAAGGGAAGGACATCAACAGTAATAAACCTCTCCAATCCAGCCCTCAGCATCAAAAGAAAGATCAGGAAAAATCAAAGCGCAAGGACTGGAGAACTGATCGAGAATTCACCCCTCTGGATCAGACACTCGAGAGTATACTCGAGTATATGCTTGAGAAAGACCTTGTTTGGTTGCCTAAAGCCAGTGATCCTCCAGCAATTATGGGCAGATTCAAAGAACAGTTTTGCAAATTTCATCGAGCAGTAGGGCATGATACAGAAAACTGCTTCGTCCTTAAGAACATTGTTCAAGACTGCATTGACAAGAAGCTCCTCGTTGAAGATGGAAAAGAGGACTAGTCATCCTGACTAAGCTTTTTCTATAATCATTCCAGAAGATGACAATGCCAACAATTTCCCATTTCCCATTTTGCTTTTTCAAAAAGAATAATGTAATCCCATTCTCTTTCCTTGATTTTAAAGCATCAATAAAGTCATCGAATTTTTCAATAGCTTGGCGCCATCTTATTTGCTTCTTCTTCCTTTTCAAAATGTCTCTCTTGTGAGGAATGATCTTGAGGACGTATATTAGTCAAGAAGCTTGTCAATTATCCTTTTTTATTCAAGATTTTCCTCTCCAGTCACATTGGGGCATTTTTTTGAAAATTTATCTTTACCTCAAAACATCCTGTATGCAGGCAGGATAAACCAATCTCTCATTTTGCATATATATGCACTCATTTGCATTAATTCTGCATTCATTTGCATCAATTTGCATTTAATCATATTCATTTGCATTAAATTTACATCAACATTCCCCTTCAGGTTAAGGGATAAACCTGAATCATTTTCCATAATTCTTCAATTTCGACCTCCGGGTCATCCAATTTCCAATTTTCAAATTACCAAAATTCTCAATTTCGACCGCCAAGTCATCCAATTTCCATCCCCGTTCAGGATAAGGGGATAATCCTGAAACCGTTCATAGAAGCAATCCAACTCTCTATATTGGTCCTCGTTCTTCATCGAACTGATAGTGTTCCAAGCGAACTGATAGTCGTTCTTAATCGAACTGATATTGTTCCCAGTGAACTGATAGTCGTTCTTCATCGAACTGATAGTGTTTCAAGTGAACTGATAGTTGTTCTTCATTGAACTGATAGTGTTCCATCCAAACTGATAGTGTTCCCAAGTGAACTGATAGTCGTTCTTCATCGAACTGATAGTGTTCCCAAGCGAACTGATAGTCGTTCTTCATTGAACTGATAGTGTTCCAAGCGAACTAATAGTCGTTCTTCATCGAACTGATAGTGTTCCAAGCGAACTGATAATCGTTCTTCATTGAACTGATAGTGTTCCAAGCGAACTGATAGTGTTCCCAAGCGAACTGATAGTCGTTCTTCATTGAACTGATAGTGTTCCAAGCGAACTAATAGTCGTTCTTCATCGAACTGATAGTGTTCCAAGCGAACTGATAATCGTTCTTCATTGAACTGATAGTGTTCCAAGCGAACTGATAGTGTTCCAAGCGAACTAATAGTCGTTCTTCATCGAACTGATAGTCGTTCTTCATTGAACTGATAGTGTTCCAAATAAACCGATGGTCGTTCTTCATTGAACTGATATTATTCCCAGCGATGGTTGTTCTTAATTGAACTGATATAGTTCCCAGCGAACCGATGGTCGTTCTTAATTGAACTGATATTGTTCCCAGTAAACTGATAATCGCCTCCTTTGGGGAAAGGAGAGGATAATTTTCGTCACGGATGTGTGGAGCCGGACATCAAATGCTCTCTTTCACCGAGGATTTCGAGAAAACTTTGTCAATTTTCAATCAAATTATTTGTTGATTTTAGAATTTTTATTGCATAAATATTTATCTTATTTCACCTTCAGCATTACTCCCAAGAGAGTGAAGCTTTTACGAGAAGGATTCAAAATCCAAATTCTTTCTATTGGCCAACCAAAAGGATAAAGGATAAATCCTCGATATGGTCAGAAAAGAAGATTCAATGTTTTGCAAAGCCATAGATGATTGATATTGATCGCAGTCAATGGCACATTTTAAAGACCATTCTTGTGAAAATGAGGCAGTGGAAATATCCTGAGAACTAGAAAAAGAGAGAATTCATCCAAGCCCTGTCTCCTCATGCTGCAATTAAATATCCGCAAAAGGGATCTCTCACCTGTCGTCAAGATGAAGACGAATTAAGCGAGTAGACCCCCGGGGCCAAAGAAGATTTGAAACATCTCCAAGATGACGGATTTTGTGACAGATCCTTCCAGGGAAAGTCCAAAGCACTGTCAAGATGAAGGCAGATGCGATGAACCTCCCGACAATCCCTAAAAGATATTTAATTTCAGCTATCATCCAAAGATCTCTAAACCCAAGAGCCAATATCGTCAAAGAAGGATCGAAACATCTCCAAGTTGAAGGAGTTTGTGACGTACCCTTCCCAAAAGAGAGCAAGAGAGGAAAAAGAAAGAGAGAAAAAGCCAGAACATCTCCAAAATGAAGGAGAATGTAGCAAAAAACTCAAGAGAGCCAAAAGAGTGCAGAAAGATTATCATGAGAGAAGCTCCCAGGATATCAAACTGCCACATTTATCAAGAATCTTCTTTAAATTTGTGAAATTCTATTATCAATATCCTTTCATCGATTGCTTTCATAATATCAAATTCTTTTCTCTATTTATATCAAGGAAATTGATAGCTTCTTTGAAGAAGGTCAATTACAAGCAATTTGGATTTTAAATCTCGATTCTACGAAGTCAATCTCGTTTGGAGGTAATACTTTGGGTAGAAAAGAAAGAATATCTTTACAACAATGTGCAACATTTTCAAATACTTTGAATCAACAACAAAATTCTCAACATTTTGACAATTTTTTCTAGCTATCCTGACGTGAAGAGAAAGCTTGATGTCCATTTTTGATACATCCTGACACCAATTTTAAATCCCTCTTAAGGACTTGATTCCTTCCCTTCTTTGAGAGCGAGCTCTCAGATTTGCACACTTCCCTGTGTCCCCACTGTCCAACCATAGACAGTCCCATTTCGGTTTGAGGTCGAACCACCAATCATTTTCTCGCAAGAGGCAATTTCAAAAGCTGATTTTAGTCTCAGCAATGAGACGCCCAAGATCAACCCCTTTTCAAGCTTTAGGGACCCCATTTTCCTTCCTTTTGCAAAACCCATGTTGAATTTATTGTGCAAAATCCGAAGGTTCCATCATACCAATCCATTTTCCACCCGATCAGGATAAGGGTACAAACCTGAGCCTTATTCAAAGAGGTATTCCATTTTTCGCCCGATCAGGATAAGGGTACAAACCTGAGCCTCATTCAAAGAGGTATTCATTTTCCGCCCAATCAGGATAAGGGTATAAACCTGAGCCTCCCTTGAAGAGGTATTCCATTTTCCACCCGATCAGGTTAAGGGTACAAACCTGAGTCTCATTTCGATGAGATATTCCATTTCCCAATCAGGTCAAGGGTCAAACCTGAGCTTCGTTCCATACGAAGCATTTTCTGTCCCATCCAGGTTAAGGGCAAAAACCTGAACTTCGCTCTCTCAGAGCAAATCTATTTTCTCTTTATTCTCCATGTCATATCTACCATCTTCCTCGGGCTAACTTCTTCATACCCAGTCAGATCCTTCTAACTGGGGCATTTTATATAGCCCAAATTTGGTGTGTTTTCTTTGCCACTAAGATCGACCATAAGCCGGCTTAGTAGCAAAGAGGGGCATCTGTAAACACCCCAAATTTTCACTCACCTCCCTGACATTGCCCTCAATCACCCCATTTCGGTTCTCCGGAACCCATGAAGGGCAAAATGGTCATTTTCCAAGATTGAACCTTGCAGAAAGTCCAAAATTTCATTCTTGAGCCTCAAAATTTCCATATTTAGGTTCAGAGACATCTTCAAATGGCAAAATTTCAAAATCCTTTTTTTTTTTTTGACAAAAAGCTAAAATTTCCAAGTCCGAGCTCAGAGTGACATTTCATAGAACATGTCTTTGCATAGCATTGCATCATTTCACTGCACAGCATGTCATTTTGAGATCCAGAACTCATGATTTTCAAAATTGTTCATCCAGATTTGATTTTTAAAACCCTGGGTTTTCAAAATTGCCAATCTTTCTCATTTTACCCCGAAGACTTTGAATTACAAAAATTTTTCTCAAGAAAAACAATCTGGATATTTGGATATTGATTTTAAGGATTTTATCTCAAAACTTTTTGCAAAAAAGGATTTTAAATCTATTTACAAATTTTTTTTTTTACATTTATCCATATTTTTTTGCCCTGAAAACCCAATTTTTCCCAAATTCTTGAAAATAAATAATGTTTTATCTCGTATTTTCAAATAGATGGAGCGGGACCCGCCTTTGAAATAGCATCATACTCAGACTCTCATGTAAGTATCTTATTCTCAAGCAAGACCCACCCGAAGCTCATACCAATTTGCGAATTTCTCTCAATATTTATTTATTTATTTTGTTTAGTTAGCGGGCCCAAACACATGTGGCACCCCAATTGAAAATAAAAGACTTTCAAAAACAAAACAAAACTTTATTTTCAAAAGGATTTTAAAAGTGAGTTGAGGTGGCATTTCCATAAAAGCCTCTCATTTTTTTTTTCTCTTTTTATTTGTTTAAATAAAAAAAAAAAAAATTTAGAAAGAGGCAGCCTTAAATGGCACAGCCGAATTTTCCTAAAGCAATAGATTTGATTTTGTCTAAAACTTAGGGAATTAAAAACCAAAATTTGAAAAAGAAAAGGAATGCGCCTCTCTTGAAACGGCCATTTCAATTTTTTTTTAAAATGAGGTAACGGAACCTCATAAATGAAAGGGGCTGCGTTTTCTTTTTGAGAGGGGATTCAAAATTCTTTAAGAAAGGGGGAGGTAGCCGATGGGAAAAAGGGGGAGGAGAGGAAAATTGTTTTAGAAGGTTTTGGCAAGGGAGGAACTAGCCGATTGAGGCTGGAGAGAGGAGAGAGAGCCGATTGATTGTTTTTTTCTGTTTTGCAGGTGTTTCCTGCTGAACGTGGAACTCTCTTTCACCTCCGGCTGCTACCCATTTTCCTTCAGCCCATCTTCAAGCCAGCCGCACATCCTTCAGCATAGCCTGTGGATCCCCTCACCAGCCATTCATTTCCCCATTTGCCTTCAGCCCAACCAACGTCTTCAGTCCAGCCACAGCAGGAAAGCCCAGCCAGCAGAAGACGTGGTCTTCATCTTCTTCAGCACGCCAGCTGCAGGAAATCGCCCCTTCTTTGCTGGTGTAGAAGATCCATAACCCGGTAAAACTGGTATATGTCTGTTCTGTGTGATGTAACCAAATGGTTAATACTAATCTATGACTGACAGTCCATTTGAACAATGTTCCTTGGCATTTATAAGTCTTGCAGCAAGCATAGATTCCAACATAGCATATTATTAATTGGTCATTATACTCACAGTGGGTTTTACTTTTTTTTTTTTTTTTTAGGACATCAGCATTTGCCCTGATGTATTGCTCACCTGTGTATAATTCATTCTGTCATACGTTGTAGGCTCTGCATTTTGAGTTTAGTTACTAACCCATTCATAGCATATAGAAATCAGATTTTTATATTAATTACCATAAGATATTTAGCCATGTTATCATCAATAATCTGTACTATTGCTATATACCTATCATGATTCATCCTTTTACTATTTGTACATACTCTATATTGTTATTGTAATATATTGTTAAGGTCCCTTATACATGGCCTCTGTATATTCTTATATTTGTAATTTGCTTTAATACTCCATACCATCTCTTATATCTTAGCAATACTGGTATCTTCACATTACTGTTAGCACCATTGTTCAAGCCTCTCCATTAGGTAGTGCATCTGTTATCAGATGATGATAGCTGGACATCTACTGAAATTCCTGTTAGAGTTGGCAGCAACCACAAGCCTTCATATGTTCAACAATCTGCTGCCTCAACTGCAACCTATATGCTGCCAAGTATATCAAACAGCCTTAACATGGCTGAAGCATTAGTTCAATTTCCTGCGCATGCTTGTACCACTACACAGTTGTAAATTGAAATTCATAGATCACATTATTGTTTTATCTTGACCTTTTGCTACAGCTATTCCTATTAACATATGTATTAGTTGAATTATATTATCATTATGACTATGCATTCATAGTATAAAATTTTTGTAGGTTAGAACACCTCAATTTTATATAGGCATTGGTCCACTAATCTATCCACTGCGTGCATCCCATCTTCATATTTTCTTATATATTCCAACCCTATTGAACTATTCCACAGCATCTTCGCATCTCCATTATGCTTTCATGATATCCTTGAAACATCCCATATTGCTTCCACAGTGCATTTTCAGTATATTATGTATGTTATATATTTATCATCTCTTTTCTGCAGGTACCCAGTCTTGATAATCAGCCACCTTCATGAACGGATATATCCATATTCGTTCATGATCTATATGCCATCTTTTACAGGCTTCGTTATTGATATATAGGGAAGCTCCATACCTATTTTTATGGAAAATTATCTTGTAATTTGGGAAATACGGCTGTGTAAAATCACCTACAGAAACTGTATATACTTGTATTTTCTGATTTTACCCATTATATGGAATTTCCATTAATATGTATATTTTCTCATTATATGTATATATATATATATATCTATATATATGTATATCTATGTATATCTACCTATATGTATACGTATATATGTATATATATATATATATATATATATATGTATATATATATATACTTATATATATATATATATATATATATATATATATATCCCTTCATGTGCACTTATTTCCATATATGAGCATCCATGTATCTATTTTCTCATGTAAATATATCTTCATTATCATATGTAATTTAGCACCAATTTCAGCACTTTGATATGTATATATATCTCTTCGTTGTATATATTATATATATATATACCCATTTTCTTGGTTATTTTGTACTAACTCTCATTTTGCAGGAAAATTTAGAAGATGCATATTCCTTGGATCCATTTCAATTTTCTTTTACTTTATGTTATGCAATGTAACAATCCAATGTAAACCTTGGAATAAGATTTACTTTTACTGCTTAGATTAGGTCGCATCTCATATAGTTTGATTTCAGTAATATCCTGATTCCATGATGCATAAATCTCAAATTTTCAAAATTCACCGTGGATGAACACGAATGGCACGTGCACCAACTCTTAGAGAGTTGATGAACTCGGTGGAGTCCCTATTTACGGCCCTAGTCGGAATATGGACGAGACCCAGATCCATCATCTTTCTACCAGTCACACTGAGCCTACACTCTTAGGCTATCTTGAAAATGCACCTCATATTTCCAATGTTTTCAAAATATTGTGAATTAATTCAAATAAACCCTGAATATATTCATGGCCACAGTCAGAATATGTGAAGAATTTACTTTGGATTAATCCACATTTTTCCAACAAATTTTTCAGAAATATTTTCAAAAGTGCATTCATTCATTCAAATCATCTGCATCATTCGTTTTTCTCATGATTTTCTCAAAAAAAAAAAAAAATTCATTTCATGGAATCGATTTTCTCAAGAAACTATGATGATATTCGGAGTTGGATTTCCCAAATCAAGGTTTTCCCGTGATTTTCCTTAAAAAGTTATTTTCTTAAGATCCATTTTCAAAAGGAATTTCTTATCTTTCTCAAGAATCAAAGTTGATTTTCAGACATTTCAAATATAAGATTCTTAGGATTGCAATTTCCTAAGTTCTAAATTTCCTTCTCCAATGAATCTTTCCTATAAATTTCCTATCATTTTCTTAAGAAAATTCTCAAAGTCTGCATTTTCTCAACAAGTGTTTTCCTTTTCAAAAGTTCATATTTTCTCAAGAATTCTTAAAATTTTCCTGAGATTCTTATTTCCTCATGGATTTCCAAGTCTTTCTAAACTTTCTCAAAATTTTCCTGAGATTCCCATTTCTTCATGATTTTTCAAATCTGATAAACTTTTTCAAGATTTTCTCGAGATTCTCATTTTTCATGATTTTCCAAGTCCTTATAAACTTTCTCAAGATTTTCTCGAGATTCTCTCTTCTTCAAGATTTTCCAACTCTTTATAAACTTTCTCGAGATTTCAAACCTTCTTCGTCTGAGTTTCCTGAGAGACTGATTTCCATCTTTTCCTGAGAAATACCTTTCAACTTCAAATATTTTCTAAGCATACATCATATTTTCCAACTTATATTTTACCAAATCTCATAGCACATGCCTGAATTCTCTGTGCATTTAGGATAGAACACAATTTCCATGATTTTACTAAGTCAAGCATAATTTTGGTCCTTGGTTCGATTACCCCTGTTAAAGGCGGCAGGAATGGTCGAACCTCGTACCGACAGGTCGAGCCCCATCCCATGAATTTTCCCGCAATTTTCAAAACGGAGGCGAGTATTTCAAAACAATTTCCAAAATCCGGTCAAGTTTGAATCGTGAAAGCATTCCCTTTCTTTTCCGCAAGGGAGGGAAGACGGGAAAAATTTTGCGACGATAACAGGTTTGGCGACCGTGATGGGACCTGTTCTTGTTTGATCCGAATTATGCTTGACTTAGTCCAATTATCGAAATTATGTTCACAAAATGTCAGCTCTTTACTTTTTATATCATGTGAGCCTAGGAGCCTAGATTCTAACCTAGCTGACATTGACTGCATATAGCTTAGGCATGGTTTGGTAGGACCAGATTGAGGAGATATTTTCATGCTCACATAGACTTAGGTCTAAATACAACTCTCCTCAATTTAGGATCTGAATGCAAACAATGTATGCTTCTTCAAAGATTTTCAAAAGTCTATCTCTCTAGGATTTAGAGCCATCTATTTCTTGCATGTGATCATTTTTTTCAACCTCCATTACCTATCATTACCCGGTCTTCACATTGCTGGGCTCTCTTCCAGAACCCTAGTTCGGGACAGAGCCTCACAACTGGGCCAACTATTTGGGTTAACACCCCCTACCACGTACCGCGGGCCACAGTCCGAAGTGTATCGATAGGCGCTCAAGGATGTTGGAAAACCTTACCTTAGAACCGGAGTTGAAATTATATGCCACGTACCTCAGATTTCGATTCGGGTATATCGGCATAACTGGATTGTATAAAGATGATCTGAACCTAGAGTTAGGATTAGGGTCCTACAGCTGTTTTCAAAATAATGCATCTAGAGTCAGCCTTTTAGGGAGTGATGTATGTGCATAAATGTTTGTGCAGGATGTAATTGTTCTTATATTACCTCTATTTTCCTATATTTTTCCTAAAATATTTTCAAATACCCATATTTTTATCTTTTCCTTTTATTTCCTCAAACCCTGGAAGATTTTCCCAAATATCCAATTTCTTTCAAAACTCCAGGTGATTATCCATCCTTCCGTTCCACTGGATCTCGAATTTCCAGCTGCATTTTCATCCTGCTTGCAATTTTCCGAAATCATATGTTTTCTCTCATTGGATTTTCAATTCTTTTGTCTATTTACAAAAATTCTTCATCTTATTTTCCTCGTGCATACCTTGACTATTGCGGTGAAAATTGTTTACCCACTTGCCTTCTCCTTATTCTAAATCCGTTCGCGGATTGTTTTTCCAAGAGATATCTTTTTCCTTCAAAAGGGTGTTTTCCTCATGGTTGACGACCTCGCCTAGGTAACAAGGCACATTTTTCGTTGTTATTTCTCTTACAAAGAATGACAACACAATTGTCGTGATTTCAACGGCGACTCCATCCCTAGTAATGGGATATTCTTCCAATTGTCTACCACATCGTCAATAATCATTTTCCTCCCAATCCAAAATTCCCTCAAAGTCTAATCAAGACTTCATCCTGCAGAGAGCATCCACCGCATTTGATGGTTCGAATAAGGTCAGGAAGAAGAACCACATCACCACAGTACTCCTCAGCCTCAGAAGAAGAGATGGGCTCCCCGCGATCCGAGAGGAGTCAAGAGCAGCAGCAAGGGGAGGATGGCATATACCCGCAGATGTATGCCATGTTCCAGAAAATGATGACCAAAATGATGAGTGAACAGGCTGGAACCAGTGCAGAGAAGAACCCATTCAGAGAGAAGTTCCATGGGCACAAGGATAAGAAGACTTCCAAGAAGCAAGTTCAGCCAAAAGAAATTTCAGATGAATCAGAATCAGAGGAAGACACCGATAAAGAATATGAGGTGCCTCCGGCATTTCAGAAACAGGGTCAAGAACAAAGGAGGAGTCACAAATCAAAGAATCAAGTTTCAGAAGAGCCCCTCCAGTCACAGTTCAAAGAAATGGCCAAAGTTGTTAAAGACCTGCAAGCTCGCGACAAGGGCAAGAAAGTCTTCACTAGCAAGGATTTTTATGATGGATTAGAAGGAGACGAAGATCTGGAAAATCTGCCCCGCAAGTTCTTCAAGTTCGATGGTTCTGGTGATCCCAAAGCCCACCTCGCCATGTTCTTCGCCGAATGCTCCAAATTCAAGAGAGACAATAGGGCCCTATTTCTTTGTTTCCCTCGTAGCTTAGAAGGCACTGCCGCCAAGTGGTACTCCGAGCATATCAATCCAATTGAGCTGCGAGAATTCGATAAGGTGGTCAACCTATTCATTGAGCAATTTCTGTTCAATACTGAAGCACTCCCAACATTGAGCCATCTCTGCAATCTAAGGCAGAATGAAAATGAAAAGGCAAGGGACTTCATTCGCAGATGGAGAGAGACCTGCAACAAAATGAGGGATCCTATATCAGAAAGGCATGCTTTATCCTTAATCATCAACAATTTATCGCAACCTCTGAGAGGATTAATCTCTACCTCACCCTCCAAGTCTTTCGTTGAACTCATTGAACGAGCTGAATGGCTCGAAATGGGAGTAGAGAATGGAGTCTATGAAGGCCTTACCATTGCAAGAAACAGTCAAGATGCCAAAAACAAGGCTCACTTCACTTTTGCGGCCAAATCTTTCAATAACAGCAAGGGCAACAAGAATGATCATGGCAACAGTTTGGAGAGAATCAAAAGGCAAAAAGGGAAGGACATCAACAGTAATAAACCTCTCCAATCCAGCCCTCAGCATCAAAAGAAAGATCAGGAAAAATCAAAGCGCAAGGACTGGAGAACTGATCGAGAATTCACCCCTCTGGATCAGACACTCGAGAGTATACTCGAGTATATGCTTGAGAAAGACCTTGTTTGGTTGCCTAAAGCCAGTGATCCTCCAGCAATTATGGGCAGATTCAAAGAACAGTTTTGCAAATTTCATCGAGCAGTAGGGCATGATACAGAAAACTGCTTCGTCCTTAAGAACATTGTTCAAGACTGCATTGACAAGAAGCTCCTCGTTGAAGATGGAAAAGAGGACTAGTCATCCTGACTAAGCTTTTTCTATAATCATTCCAGAAGATGACAATGCCAACAATTTCCCATTTCCCATTTTGCTTTTTCAAAAAGAATAATGTAATCCCATTCTCTTTCCTTGATTTTAAAGCATCAATAAAGTCATCGAATTTTTCAATAGCTTGGCGCCATCTTATTTGCTTCTTCTTCCTTTTCAAAATGTCTCTCTTGTGAGGAATGATCTTGAGGACGTATATTAGTCAAGAAGCTTGTCAATTATCCTTTTTTATTCAAGATTTTCCTCTCCAGTCACATTGGGGCATTTTTTTGAAAATTTATCTTTACCTCAAAACATCCTGTATGCAGGCAGGATAAACCAATCTCTCATTTTGCATATATATGCACTCATTTGCATTAATTCTGCATTCATTTGCATCAATTTGCATTTAATCATATTCATTTGCATTAAATTTACATCAACATTCCCCTTCAGGTTAAGGGATAAACCTGAATCATTTTCCATAATTCTTCAATTTCGACCTCCGGGTCATCCAATTTCCAATTTTCAAATTACCAAAATTCTCAATTTCGACCGCCAAGTCATCCAATTTCCATCCCCGTTCAGGATAAGGGGATAATCCTGAAACCGTTCATAGAAGCAATCCAACTCTCTATATTGGTCCTCGTTCTTCATCGAACTGATAGTGTTCCAAGCGAACTGATAGTCGTTCTTAATCGAACTGATATTGTTCCCAGTGAACTGATAGTCGTTCTTCATCGAACTGATAGTGTTTCAAGTGAACTGATAGTTGTTCTTCATTGAACTGATAGTGTTCCATCCAAACTGATAGTGTTCCCAAGTGAACTGATAGTCGTTCTTCATCGAACTGATAGTGTTCCCAAGCGAACTGATAGTCGTTCTTCATTGAACTGATAGTGTTCCAAGCGAACTAATAGTCGTTCTTCATCGAACTGATAGTGTTCCAAGCGAACTGATAATCGTTCTTCATTGAACTGATAGTGTTCCAAGCGAACTGATAGTCGTTCTTCATTGAACTGATAGTGTTCCAAGCGAACTAATAGTCGTTCTTCATCGAACTGATAGTGTTCCAAGCGAACTGATAATCGTTCTTCATTGAACTGATAGTGTTCCAAGCGAACTGATAGTGTTCCAAGCGAACTAATAGTCGTTCTTCATCGAACTGATAGTCGTTCTTCATTGAACTGATAGTGTTCCAAATAAACCGATGGTCGTTCTTCATTGAACTGATATTATTCCCAGCGATGGTTGTTCTTAATTGAACTGATATAGTTCCCAGCGAACCGATGGTCGTTCTTAATTGAACTGATATTGTTCCCAGTAAACTGATAATCGCCTCCTTTGGGGAAAGGAGAGGATAATTTTCGTCACGGATGTGTGGAGCCGGACATCAAATGCTCTCTTTCACCGAGGATTTCGAGAAAACTTTGTCAATTTTCAATCAAATTATTTGTTGATTTTAGAATTTTTATTGCATAAATATTTATCTTATTTCACCTTCAGCATTACTCCCAAGAGAGTGAAGCTTTTACGAGAAGGATTCAAAATCCAAATTCTTTCTATTGGCCAACCAAAAGGATAAAGGATAAATCCTCGATATGGTCAGAAAAGAAGATTCAATGTTTTGCAAAGCCATAGATGATTGATATTGATCGCAGTCAATGGCACATTTTAAAGACCATTCTTGTGAAAATGAGGCAGTGGAAATATCCTGAGAACTAGAAAAAGAGAGAATTCATCCAAGCCCTGTCTCCTCATGCTGCAATTAAATATCCGCAAAAGGGATCTCTCACCTGTCGTCAAGATGAAGACGAATTAAGCGAGTAGACCCCCGGGGCCAAAGAAGATTTGAAACATCTCCAAGATGACGGATTTTGTGACAGATCCTTCCAGGGAAAGTCCAAAGCACTGTCAAGATGAAGGCAGATGCGATGAACCTCCCGACAATCCCTAAAAGATATTTAATTTCAGCTATCATCCAAAGATCTCTAAACCCAAGAGCCAATATCGTCAAAGAAGGATCGAAACATCTCCAAGTTGAAGGAGTTTGTGACGTACCCTTCCCAAAAGAGAGCAAGAGAGGAAAAAGAAAGAGAGAAAAAGCCAGAACATCTCCAAAATGAAGGAGAATGTAGCAAAAAACTCAAGAGAGCCAAAAGAGTGCAGAAAGATTATCATGAGAGAAGCTCCCAGGATATCAAACTGCCACATTTATCAAGAATCTTCTTTAAATTTGTGAAATTCTATTATCAATATCCTTTCATCGATTGCTTTCATAATATCAAATTCTTTTCTCTATTTATATCAAGGAAATTGATAGCTTCTTTGAAGAAGGTCAATTACAAGCAATTTGGATTTTAAATCTCGATTCTACGAAGTCAATCTCGTTTGGAGGTAATACTTTGGGTAGAAAAGAAAGAATATCTTTACAACAATGTGCAACATTTTCAAATACTTTGAATCAACAACAAAATTCTCAACATTTTGACAATTTTTTCTAGCTATCCTGACGTGAAGAGAAAGCTTGATGTCCATTTTTGATACATCCTGACACCAATTTTAAATCCCTCTTAAGGACTTGATTCCTTCCCTTCTTTGAGAGCGAGCTCTCAGATTTGCACACTTCCCTGTGTCCCCACTGTCCAACCATAGACAGTCCCATTTCGGTTTGAGGTCGAACCACCAATCATTTTCTCGCAAGAGGCAATTTCAAAAGCTGATTTTAGTCTCAGCAATGAGACGCCCAAGATCAACCCCTTTTCAAGCTTTAGGGACCCCATTTTCCTTCCTTTTGCAAAACCCATGTTGAATTTATTGTGCAAAATCCGAAGGTTCCATCATACCAATCCATTTTCCACCCGATCAGGATAAGGGTACAAACCTGAGCCTTATTCAAAGAGGTATTCCATTTTTCGCCCGATCAGGATAAGGGTACAAACCTGAGCCTCATTCAAAGAGGTATTCATTTTCCGCCCAATCAGGATAAGGGTATAAACCTGAGCCTCCCTTGAAGAGGTATTCCATTTTCCACCCGATCAGGTTAAGGGTACAAACCTGAGTCTCATTTCGATGAGATATTCCATTTCCCAATCAGGTCAAGGGTCAAACCTGAGCTTCGTTCCATACGAAGCATTTTCTGTCCCATCCAGGTTAAGGGCAAAAACCTGAACTTCGCTCTCTCAGAGCAAATCTATTTTCTCTTTATTCTCCATGTCATATCTACCATCTTCCTCGGGCTAACTTCTTCATACCCAGTCAGATCCTTCTAACTGGGGCATTTTATATAGCCCAAATTTGGTGTGTTTTCTTTGCCACTAAGATCGACCATAAGCCGGCTTAGTAGCAAAGAGGGGCATCTGTAAACACCCCAAATTTTCACTCACCTCCCTGACATTGCCCTCAATCACCCCATTTCGGTTCTCCGGAACCCATGAAGGGCAAAATGGTCATTTTCCAAGATTGAACCTTGCAGAAAGTCCAAAATTTCATTCTTGAGCCTCAAAATTTCCATATTTAGGTTCAGAGACATCTTCAAATGGCAAAATTTCAAAATCCTTTTTTTTTTTTGACAAAAAGCTAAAATTTCCAAGTCCGAGCTCAGAGTGACATTTCATAGAACATGTCTTTGCATAGCATTGCATCATTTCACTGCACAGCATGTCATTTTGAGATCCAGAACTCATGATTTTCAAAATTGTTCATCCAGATTTGATTTTTAAAACCCTGGGTTTTCAAAATTGCCAATCTTTCTCATTTTACCCCGAAGACTTTGAATTACAAAAATTTTTCTCAAGAAAAACAATCTGGATATTTGGATATTGATTTTAAGGATTTTATCTCAAAACTTTTTGCAAAAAAGGATTTTAAATCTATTTACAAATTTTTTTTTTTACATTTATCCATATTTTTTTGCCCTGAAAACCCAATTTTTCCCAAATTCTTGAAAATAAATAATGTTTTATCTCGTATTTTCAAATAGATGGAGCGGGACCCGCCTTTGAAATAGCATCATACTCAGACTCTCATGTAAGTATCTTATTCTCAAGCAAGACCCACCCGAAGCTCATACCAATTTGCGAATTTCTCTCAATATTTATTTATTTATTTTGTTTAGTTAGCGGGCCCAAACACATGTGGCACCCCAATTGAAAATAAAAGACTTTCAAAAACAAAACAAAACTTTATTTTCAAAAGGATTTTAAAAGTGAGTTGAGGTGGCATTTCCATAAAAGCCTCTCATTTTTTTTTTCTCTTTTTATTTGTTTAAATAAAAAAAAAAATTTAGAAAGAGGCAGCCTTAAATGGCACAGCCGAATTTTCCTAAAGCAATAGATTTGATTTTGTCTAAAACTTAGGGAATTAAAAACCAAAATTTGAAAAAGAAAAGGAATGCGCCTCTCTTGAAACGGCCATTTCAATTTTTTTTTAAAATGAGGTAACGGAACCTCATAAATGAAAGGGGCTGCGTTTTCTTTTTGAGAGGGGATTCAAAATTCTTTAAGAAAGGGGGAGGTAGCCGATGGGAAAAAGGGGGAGGAGAGGAAAATTGTTTTAGAAGGTTTTGGCAAGGGAGGAACTAGCCGATTGAGGCTGGAGAGAGGAGAGAGAGCCGATTGATTGTTTTTTTCTGTTTTGCAGGTGTTTCCTGCTGAACGTGGAACTCTCTTTCACCTCCGGCTGCTACCCATTTTCCTTCAGCCCATCTTCAAGCCAGCCGCACATCCTTCAGCATAGCCTGTGGATCCCCTCACCAGCCATTCATTTCCCCATTTGCCTTCAGCCCAACCAACGTCTTCAGTCCAGCCACAGCAGGAAAGCCCAGCCAGCAGAAGACGTGGTCTTCATCTTCTTCAGCACGCCAGCTGCAGGAAATCGCCCCTTCTTTGCTGGTGTAGAAGATCCATAACCCGGTAAAACTGGTATATGTCTGTTCTGTGTGATGTAACCAAATGGTTAATACTAATCTATGACTGACAGTCCATTTGAACAATGTTCCTTGGCATTTATAAGTCTTGCAGCAAGCATAGATTCCAACATAGCATATTATTAATTGGTCATTATACTCACAGTGGGTTTTACTTTTTTTTTTTTTTTTTAGGACATCAGCATTTGCCCTGATGTATTGCTCACCTGTGTATAATTCATTCTGTCATACGTTGTAGGCTCTGCATTTTGAGTTTAGTTACTAACCCATTCATAGCATATAGAAATCAGATTTTTATATTAATTACCATAAGATATTTAGCCATGTTATCATCAATAATCTGTACTATTGCTATATACCTATCATGATTCATCCTTTTACTATTTGTACATACTCTATATTGTTATTGTAATATATTGTTAAGGTCCCTTATACATGGCCTCTGTATATTCTTATATTTGTAATTTGCTTTAATACTCCATACCATCTCTTATATCTTAGCAATACTGGTATCTTCACATTACTGTTAGCACCATTGTTCAAGCCTCTCCATTAGGTAGTGCATCTGTTATCAGATGATGATAGCTGGACATCTACTGAAATTCCTGTTAGAGTTGGCAGCAACCACAAGCCTTCATATGTTCAACAATCTGCTGCCTCAACTGCAACCTATATGCTGCCAAGTATATCAAACAGCCTTAACATGGCTGAAGCATTAGTTCAATTTCCTGCGCATGCTTGTACCACTACACAGTTGTAAATTGAAATTCATAGATCACATTATTGTTTTATCTTGACCTTTTGCTACAGCTATTCCTATTAACATATGTATTAGTTGAATTATATTATCATTATGACTATGCATTCATAGTATAAAATTTTTGTAGGTTAGAACACCTCAATTTTATATAGGCATTGGTCCACTAATCTATCCACTGCGTGCATCCCATCTTCATATTTTCTTATATATTCCAACCCTATTGAACTATTCCACAGCATCTTCGCATCTCCATTATGCTTTCATGATATCCTTGAAACATCCCATATTGCTTCCACAGTGCATTTTCAGTATATTATGTATGTTATATATTTATCATCTCTTTTCTGCAGGTACCCAGTCTTGATAATCAGCCACCTTCATGAACGGATATATCCATATTCGTTCATGATCTATATGCCATCTTTTACAGGCTTCGTTATTGATATATAGGGAAGCTCCATACCTATTTTTATGGAAAATTATCTTGTAATTTGGGAAATACGGCTGTGTAAAATCACCTACAGAAACTGTATATACTTGTATTTTCTGATTTTACCCATTATATGGAATTTCCATTAATATGTATATTTTCTCATTATATGTATATATATATATATATCTATATATATGTATATCTATGTATATCTACCTATATGTATACGTATATATGTATATATATATATATATGTATATATATATGTATATATATATATACTTATATATATATATATATATATATATATCCCTTCATGTGCACTTATTTCCATATATGAGCATCCATGTATCTATTTTCTCATGTAAATATATCTTCATTATCATATGTAATTTAGCACCAATTTCAGCACTTTGATATGTATATATATCTCTTCGTTGTATATATTATATATATATATACCCATTTTCTTGGTTATTTTGTACTAACTCTCATTTTGCAGGAAAATTTAGAAGATGCATATTCCTTGGATCCATTTCAATTTTCTTTTACTTTATGTTATGCAATGTAACAATCCAATGTAAACCTTGGAATAAGATTTACTTTTACTGCTTAGATTAGGTCGCATCTCATATAGTTTGATTTCAGTAATATCCTGATTCCATGATGCATAAATCTCAAATTTTCAAAATTCACCGTGGATGAACACGAATGGCACGTGCACCAACTCTTAGAGAGTTGATGAACTCGGTGGAGTCCCTATTTACGGCCCTAGTCGGAATATGGACGAGACCCAGATCCATCATCTTTCTACCAGTCACACTGAGCCTACACTCTTAGGCTATCTTGAAAATGCACCTCATATTTCCAATGTTTTCAAAATATTGTGAATTAATTCAAATAAACCCTGAATATATTCATGGCCACAGTCAGAATATGTGAAGAATTTACTTTGGATTAATCCACATTTTTCCAACAAATTTTTCAGAAATATTTTCAAAAGTGCATTCATTCATTCAAATCATCTGCATCATTCGTTTTTCTCATGATTTTCTCAAAAAAAAAAAAAATTCATTTCATGGAATCGATTTTCTCAAGAAACTATGATGATATTCGGAGTTGGATTTCCCAAATCAAGGTTTTCCCGTGATTTTCCTTAAAAAGTTATTTTCTTAAGATCCATTTTCAAAAGGAATTTCTTATCTTTCTCAAGAATCAAAGTTGATTTTCAGACATTTCAAATATAAGATTCTTAGGATTGCAATTTCCTAAGTTCTAAATTTCCTTCTCCAATGAATCTTTCCTATAAATTTCCTATCATTTTCTTAAGAAAATTCTCAAAGTCTGCATTTTCTCAACAAGTGTTTTCCTTTTCAAAAGTTCATATTTTCTCAAGAATTCTTAAAATTTTCCTGAGATTCTTATTTCCTCATGGATTTCCAAGTCTTTCTAAACTTTCTCAAAATTTTCCTGAGATTCCCATTTCTTCATGATTTTTCAAATCTGATAAACTTTTTCAAGATTTTCTCGAGATTCTCATTTTTCATGATTTTCCAAGTCCTTATAAACTTTCTCAAGATTTTCTCGAGATTCTCTCTTCTTCAAGATTTTCCAACTCTTTATAAACTTTCTCGAGATTTCAAACCTTCTTCGTCTGAGTTTCCTGAGAGACTGATTTCCATCTTTTCCTGAGAAATACCTTTCAACTTCAAATATTTTCTAAGCATACATCATATTTTCCAACTTATATTTTACCAAATCTCATAGCACATGCCTGAATTCTCTGTGCATTTAGGATAGAACACAATTTCCATGATTTTACTAAGTCAAGCATAATTTTTGTCCTTGGTTCGATTACCCCTGTTAAAGGCGGCAGGAATGGTCGAACCTCGTACCGACAGGTCGAGCCCCATCCCATGAATTTTCCCGCAATTTTCAAAACGGAGGCGAGTATTTCAAAACAATTTCCAAAATCCGGTCAAGTTTGAATCGCGAAAGCATTCCCTTTCTTTTCCGCAAGGGAGGGAAGACGGGAAAAATTTCGCTACGATAACAACGGTCGAACCTCGTACCGACAGGCGAGTCCCATTCTACGGAATTTTCCTGCATTTTAAAACGGAGGCGAGTTATTTTCAAAAACTTTTCAAAGGTCAGTTTGACTCGCAAAAAGTAAAAATTTTGCGATGACTACAATGTCGCCCTGACTGCTCCAACAAATCGTTTGAACCTACATATCAAAAATATGGAAAAAAAAGTTCCTGCATCTTTCACCTCAAAGTTATGTCACTGCAAGCCATGCTTGGAGATATAGAGCCTGAGCCCACACACGATCGATTTGGGCGATATCAGAATCTGTGGTTTTGCAAGGATTTCGAGAGAAGAAGCTGAGACTTCGTGGTTCTTTCTGAACTGTTGTCGGTCTTCAGCTGACGCACGTCCCTCACGATGAGATGCCTCAACTAGCAGATGAACCCTATACCCATCTCGACAAATATGTTGAAGGTGTGTCATCATTCAGATCTACCATAGCACAACCTCTTAGATGCTCGTTCAATGCAACCACTGTTGCCAAACTTCAGATACTCAGGAGCATATACCAATTAAAACACCAAAAATGATATGATAAGTGCATCCAGGCAAATGACGTTCAAGATAAATATGTAGACGGTAAAAAAAAAAATGATCCAAAAATCAATGTAAAATAGGAGAGAGAACAAAAGAAATAACGTATTCAGATATTGAGAAGATGACACAACACAGTGAATGCTTGGGAAAATGTATAACTGAAATAAGGAAAGGGGATTCGCTATAGATTTTATTATGAATGTGAATCGATTCATAATAAAATTGATGTGATCTAATATAAACATACCTTGCATCGTAATACTACTAAGATCTAACTAACAGGATTGAGTAAGTAAAGAACAAAAGAGAGATGCTGGATCACATCAAAAGCAAATAGAACTGGACTGGATCTCAAGATACTAGCCAAACACAAGAAACATATATGATTGAAATGCATTACACAAAGCAAAAATAAAATAAAAATAAAAATAAAATAAATGATGAAGAATCATCGGATCTAATACATAAACAAGGATTTAAAGCAAGAAGATGAGAAATAATGAAGAAATGGAAGTGGGAAATCGATAATACAAATAAGAAATAATGATAAAAAAATGATGAAAACAAGAAGAACGAAGACCAGAGAAAATTGCAAACAGAAAGTAAAGAAAGAAATCAAAACTAAATCCGATATGGATTGAAATATACAGATCAACCATGAGAACATCGACCAAATTTGAATATAAACCAATGAAAAATAATAAATCGTAAATAAAGAGGAGAGAAAAAAAATGATGTAGGAATGATCCACTCCTTTATTATAGCGAGAGGTAGATCGATCCTGCTATATGCAGGTCGATCATGCCTCTGACGCCTTATGATGACAGAAAACACAAAAGAATAAAACTATAAAGAAAAGTTTCTTCAGAAAACCAAAATAAAAGGGGCAAAAAAAACTTATATAAAATCAGAAGGCGCACGATGATGCAACAGGGGATTGAATAAAGAGAAAAAAAAAAGAACTACAACTTACTTGCAGCTACGGGGGACTCCTCCGCTTTTCTCACTGGAAGTGAAGATCCCTTCCTCGACTAGAGAAAAAGCTCCAGGGAGAAGGTCAAGGGAAAAGGGGGAAGAGCTATTTGACAAAGGAAATCGTGATGAAGCAGAAGGATGCGGGGGTGAAGAGGCGGTCCCCTTCCCCCTTCCCCCTGTATCTTTTTATAAAAGGGGAAAGAAGCCTCGAGAAGAAATTTTTTTGAAAAACCTAAGAACTTTTTAATAAAAATCAAAGGGACGGCTCTTTTAAGAAAATTTGCTAAAAGGGGGTTTTACTAAAAGTGATTTTTATAAAAGGAGGCTTACTCAATCGATTTTTTGTATTTTTCTTTTCTATTTTGATTTTTTGCTCTTTTCTTTGCATTTTCTACATTTTTTGTAATTTTGAAAATAAAACTCTAAAACTATAGGATTTCTAAACTATTTATAAAATTTTACAAATATTTACAAAAGAAGGCTTTATTGAAAATTTGAGTTCATCTTTTGGAATTTTCTTCAGAAAACGGGTTTACATCCGGATTTTGAGGAAATATTTGAGGTTTAAACCTTGAATCGAGAAGTACAAAGTTGTGGATCCAACCAGGATACCAGATGGACTGTCTGAGCCTTTCAGAATTTATTTTTGGCATTTTTGTAATTTTAGTTTAAAAATTGGATAATGAAGCTCAGATTTGGATTTAAATGTCGGATCCGGATCCGAAATCAAGTCAGATATATAAAATGAATTTAATTTCAGTAAGATCTAAGAAATAATTAGAATTTAGATTTAAAAGTGACTCAATTATTCAGAAAATGGGGTTAGGGGCAAAAAGGAAATATTTACAACATTTTGAAAAATTGGGGGTGTTCACAGATATTCGAATGAATGTTTGGATCTTAAGGGAGAAAAACACATTCCCTTGTTACAGACATATCCCTTTTTCTATTGATACCCAAAATATTTGCTATCAACAATGGCAATCACGTTTGCAGATGTGCATGTGTAACATTGTCACCATAACCTTCATGCATAACCCTTATCAGAGAATTTGTAGGGGCTGAGAAAGGCAAACTCAGGTATTGCTTTGAAATCTAATGCATCGTAAACTATGGGTTGTGGTACAGTGTAAAGGGGAAAAGGTTACTTTACCTGTATGAAGGAGCTGGTCAAAACCGGATATTCTAGATGAGAGGAAACTGACTGGGTCCATAGGTGTAGATTGAGGCTGATGACTAATGAATGAAATGTAATGATCACTGAATTGCATGGTATGCAAAGAACCTACAGCCAAGTAAACCACATGAAAATGAGTGCAGATGATGTGAACATGATAGGAATTGATGTATGAAGCACAGTAGAGGGGAATTTTCAGTGAAATAGACGGGAATTGGGATTTCATAATAAAACTCAACACAGGGAATGAAATATGATATGTAGAATGAATGGGTAATAGTGAATGCCATGAATGATATACAAACAACGCTGACCGCATCCGATGCAGTGCAGTTGTGATTGCTGAATGTGATACGCAAAAATGTCCAGAGAACTGAAATGCATAGTTATAGTGTGATGAGATAAGATGAAATATAATGAAACTGTAATATACAATGAAATATGAATGAAATAAATGCCCACGACACAACAGATACAGATGCATTGCGGATGCTAGGAGACAAACATCAGAAAATACGCAATAGCAATGCCGCGACACGCAAATTGTCAATACATTTATGAACAGACCATACATGGATACTGCAAATCCATATTACAGATCGATGCAGTCATTAATTAAAAAAATGATCCGGCTGGTGTTTTACTGCGAAGGATGACCAAATTAGATGATATACAAACGCTATTTTACGCAAGTAAATAATATAAAGTGCATGATGGATTCAATTGATTTGCAATAGAGGGTAACGATGCTAATCAGGTTGATGAAACAAGACAATGGAGCTAAACGAATGAAGCAACAGGAAGTCCAAATCAAAACAAGAATCAAAGTTCAGGACAGATCAAAAATAGGAATTAAAACAAAAGAAATAAAAACAGGAAAGAAAGCAGAAAGTAGAATAGATTAGAACAAAACAAAATAACAATCGAAATAAAGATGAAAACAGGAAACTAAGCGACTCAAAAACAGGAAGTAAAGCATGAATCAAAATAGGAATTGAGCATAAGAGATCAGAAATACAAATAAGAAATCATATGTAACAGACAATTAAAAATGAAAACAGAAGATCAAATGTAAGAAAATATTCAAAAACCTGTGAAAATTAGAGACTCAAGAATAATTAACAAAAGGGAAGAAGAAAAACAAATGTTGGAATCGATGTATTCTGTTAATATGGCACATAGGTAGATCGATGTTGCCATAAGCAACTCGATGCTACCAAGGGTGCGTTGATGGGACGATGAATAAGAAAACTCAAAGAAAAACAGAAATAATAGAAAGCAAAAGGGGGTACTTACCGTAGCCTTGTGTAGGGATTAACCTCCTTCAGTCAATTGGGGAAGAACCAGAGGAAAAAAGGAGAGAAGTTAGAAGAAAAAGGAGAAAAGGGGAAGCAGGAGGGAAGGCGATCGATGCAGGGGAAGCGATGAAGCTCCGAGAGAAAGGGGGAAGGGTGAGAACGGATCTCAGAGGAAGCGTGAAATGTGCTGGGGTGAAGACGGATGTTGAAGAAGAAGATTGGTATACGTTTATATAGAAAAAGGGAGGAAGAATCGAGAGATATCGAGAGAGGTCAAGGACGAGAGAGAGAGAGACCGTTGTAATAGAACGATTGAGAGAGAGAGAGAGCAACCGAAAGAAGTTTGCAGGAGTTTTTTTTTTCAAAATTTTTTAATAAAAGGGTTCTTTTTAAAAAAAAAATCTCAAAAGGGGTTTTTTAAACCATTTTTTGTATTTTCCTTTTTCAATTTGATTTTTTTTGTTCTTTTTCTTTATGTTTTCTGTATTTTTGTTATTTTTGAAAAAAAACTCTAAAAACTAAAGGATTTTAAACTAATTTTGCAAAATATTTACAAAAGAAGGGTTTTTCGAGAATTCGGGTTTGAATTTTGGATTTTTTTTCAGAAAACGGGTTTGAATCCAAGTTTTGAGGAAATATTCAAGTTTTGGACCTCGAATCGAGAAATACCGAACAGTGGATCCAAATGGATATCGGATGGATTGGTCTGATCCTTTCAGAAATTCTTTTTGGTATTTTTATAAATTTAGTTTTAAAAATTGGATAACGAGGCTCAGATTTAGATTTTGGCATTGGATCAGGATCCAAAAATCAAGTCAGATATAGAAAATGGATTTGATTCCAGTAAATCTGAGAAATAAACTGGAATTTAGATTGAAACTGACTCAATTTATCCAGAAAATGAGGGCCAGGGGTAAAAAAGGAATATTTACAAAATTTTGAAAAAAATAGGGTGTTCATAGATGCCCCTCTTTTCTACTAAGTCAGTTGAAAGCCGAACTTAGTGGCAAAGAAAACACTCCAAATTTTGAAAAATGCCCTAGTCCTCAGATCTGAACTGGGTGTGGAAGCATTATTTTGAAAACATGGTTTTTCAGGCTTAAAACCATATCCTAAACGACTTTGGGGAAATGAAATCCTCGAAGATGATATAACTGGATAACAGAAAAATAAGGAAATCGTGATGGGACTTTAGGATAACGATCCCGAAATGGTGAAAATAAAAATTTTTGATCAAGTCTCATGGGTGAGACAAGATCAACTTTTTGGAATGACTCAGGTTTAGCTCTTAACCTGGGTGAGACGAAGATATATCAAGATAAATTGAATGGAGAAAGAAATACACGAGGACCTTGATGGGACATTTTTTAGGAAAATTCCTTGTGAGATGAAGCTCAAGTATGATCCTTTCTTGGATGGCTATGAAGAACATGGATTTCACGACGGGAAACCATGATGGGATTGAGAGAATTACCTCATCGAAACGAGGAACCTCGTCGGAACGAGGCTCAGGTTTAACCTATAAACACCCCAAATTTTCCTTATCCACTCTTAGATACACCTCCTCGTGCAGTGCCAACCCTGTTAGGTCAGTGTAGGAGTAAAACCTCGAGTCTATGTCAGAAAACTACCATTTTACCAATTTTCACTAGGAAAATTACCATTTTACCCCTAGGTCATCCCGGACCCTAGTCAGTTGGAGTCAACCAAGCCAATTGATTAGTTCAAAATAGTTAGAATATCAATCATTTCAAGCTCACCTGAGCTCACATTGAACAAACCATTTTCATTTCTGACCATTCCTGCCAAAATGGGATCATTTTATCATAAACGAGCTCATTTCTCACTTAAATCCAAGCCAATTGTCTCAGAGTCAGTCAGTCATATTTCCCAGAGTCTAGCTTGAGCTTACCATGAGTTCAAGTGCTCTAGTTTCAGTTCAAAACCATGTCAAAGTGTCTAGAAACCCATTTTAGCCCGTTTTAGCTCTTTCAACTGAAATTGAGCTGAGTCGAGCCAGTTGAGCTAGTGTTCGAGCTTTGATTTTAGTTCACATCAACATTACCGACCTTTGTTTCAGCTCTGGTTCGTAATTCACTTTGCTCCAGTGACCATTTTGCATCATTTCTCTAAAAATGACAGCTTTTCTTGAAAATTTAGTCGGAGAGGTCAGTTGAGTTAGTGCATTGTCAGTTCATTTGAGTTCTGAAACCCTAAAACCCAGCTCAATTCAGCTCATTTTAGTTCAATCAAGCTCACACCCCAATTTTTAGTGTCACTCTCGCTCGATAGAGCCTGAAGACTATTTCTCGAACCATTTTGCAAATTTTATCAATTTTAACACTTTTTGAAATGGTACAAGTGCCAGTCGGGGTCTAATATCCAAATTTCTTCATTCAGGGTTAGCAGTTTGCATGACATTTTGTGTCATTTCTCAGCATTTCATCCCATTTTATTTCATTTTCGAAGTCCGAAACTCAAGCTTTATAAATTTCAATCCAGATCGAGTTTTAAAAGTTTTCAAAAATCAATTTCAAACCCCGGGTTTCCAAAGATGACATTTTTACCCCCGGGATTCTAAATTTGGAAATATTTTCCCGAGAAAAACAATCTGGATTTATTTCAAACTCAAATTTTCAAAATTTATGCTGGATTTGCTTCGCAATGGGGTATTGAACTTCAAAATTCGAGCTCATTTCAAAAACTGCCAAAAATAGCTCGTTTCGTTCGAGAAATTCTAAAACGACCATTCTATCCCTATGATTATCAAAATAAATTTCAAATTTGGAAAGAGAGCCCACTTTGAGATTCCTTATCTACTTGCATTTTATTTTTAAAAGAAAATAAAAAAATATATAAATATTTTCTTTTACCTTATTTTATCATTTTCTTTATATTTTATCTTTATTTTTATTATTCATTTTTTTAGAGGTGGGACCCACCAAGGTGGTCAACCAAACCTCCAGCCCCTTCTTTCCTTTTTTTTTTTCTTTTTCTATTTCTCTTTCCCTTTCTTCTTCCTTTCTTTCCTTTTCTTTTTCTTCTTTCTTTCCTTTCTTCTTCTTCCCTTTCTTTCCTTCTTCCATTCCCTTCCATCCTTTCCCTATTCTCCAGCCCATTCACCTAAAGGGTCTTCTCTCCCTCTTTCATTGTCTCATTAATCCCTAAGTTTATGTCTATCTTCCCTAAGTTCAAAAAGAAAAGAAAAGGGGAAGACAACACACGTTGGCTAGTTCCTCTCTCCATCACACGTCTCTCTCTCCTTTTTACACCTCCCTCTTGCTCTTTCAACCCCAGCAGCCTCCCTTTGGCTGTACCTTATATCATTTTCAATCTCCATTATCCTCAAGGTGGTCACAGCCTCCTCCAACCAGCAGCTGCAACCATCATCTCCCGCAAGTCCAGCCATCATCTCCGGCAAGACCTCCATTGTTTCAGCCGATACTTCACTTGCAGTCGTCCTTATCCTCCATCTCCTTCAACAAAGTAGCAGCATCACCATCTTTAAATTGGCGGTACAACCACCTCAACGTAGCATCCTCTTTGCAGCCGGATCAAGTGCAAGCCTAAACCCAAGGTAAGACCCCTTTGACTTATTAAACTCTTGTTTACTTTTCCTTTTTGATCTTGATAAGGCTATCGGATGAGAAATTCCATCCGTTCCATGGATGAAGTTTCTCGTCCATGGCCAACATTGAATAAAATAGTTCATGACTCCCTGATTTTTCTTTTTCATCTCTTTTATTTGGATTTATTTCCTAGTTTTACAGCCGCATTAATCATTTAATTTAGTGTTATTAATATTTAATGTTCAGTTCGTAATTTGTTTTATTTATGCATACAATACCATTGTTATTTTATGTGTTAATTTTCGTTCATAAATCACAAAAAAAATTGCTTAATTAGGTTTGCTTGTTACTGATTTCCTTCCAAAAACCCAAGTTGATTCAATTTTTAAAACTATCTCAAGCCAATCAAATCCCGAACTGGAATTTCATATTTCCAGAAACTTCAATTTCTGTTTTAGCACACTTGTCGGCCTAAGATCCTCAAAATGGGAGATTCGAATCTCCCCCTAAAAATCACAGTAGATTAACGACGGAATCTACTAATTGTCTGAAAATTTTGGGATCTTTATAAGCAGATTTGTCTTCTGTCAAAAATCAATTTTCCCAGACCTCTGGGAAAATCTCTATTTTTCCTTGTCAGGGTATAGACAAACTTTAATATGCTGTGTCCGCTCAACCCATAGACTGAATGCAAAAACTTTAAAAACGAAAGTTGTTTCTAACCCATTTTACTGTTATTTCCTAAAATTTTAGGATTTTTGGGATTATCCCAGTATTTTTCCCGGATTTATATTTTCTGTCTGACAGATTCCAATATCCAGAAATTCCAGAGATCCAATTCTCTAATAACAGTGTGCCCATTTCCAAACCGTAACTCGAATACCAATCATGTGAAAAGATCAAATTTTTATGTCTGTCAGGAACATTTTCCCACAATTTCAGCTATTTTCTCATCTGTCTGTTGTTTTTATTGTATTTGCTCCCAAAACCTGTCTGTTTGCCCTAAATCCTAGAGTCTCTGGATTTCGATCTGACTTGCCAGAGTTGTACAACTCCGACCATAGGTTAAAACCAAAAAGTGTAAAAGGAAAAAATTCTTTACTTACTGTCCTCTATCACCCCATAAAATTGGGGAAATTTTTATGGAAGTTTGATATCTGAAATCCCATCTAGAGTCAACATTTTAGGCAAACTTTTGATTTTTTAGGATTTTTAGCTATTTTCTATATTAAGAAAATACAAAAAAATAAATTTTTGAGCTTCATTCTGTTTTTAGGGTTAGTCTAGGCGTACATGCAAAATTTGGCTCAATTTCAAGTTCATTTGCTTGGTATGTTAGTTTGTTTTTAAATTCAGAGGAGAAAATCAGCCAAAAATCGAGTTAAATTCGATATTTTATGATATTTTTGCCATTTTAGGGTTTTATTTATATAAATAAGCATGTCATGTCATATTATAGTTAATTTCAATCTCATTTACATTTTAATTACTCATTTTTGCAAAATTCATTTCAGAAAACCCTGCTTTCAAGGCCATAGTCTTGTTATCAGGAATATTTTGGTCATTTTGACCACAATTTCAAAATTCCAAACTTTAATTCCATAAATTTTCATGCATATCATCATATTTCATCATCTCATGTTTGATTTATTTTATTTGATTTTCAAATTTCTAAAATTTACAAAAAATTCTTTCAGAAAACCCTGATTTCAAGGCCATAGTTTTGTTATCAGGAATATTTTGGTCATTTTGACCACAATTTCGAAATTCCAAACTTTAATTCCATAAATTTTCATGCATATCATCATATTTCATCATATCATGTTTGATTTATTTCATTTGATTTTCAAATTTCCAAAATTTACAAAAAATTCTTTCAGAAAACCCCGATTTCAAGGTCATCAGGGGCATTTTGGTTATTTTGACCCCTATTTCGAATTTCCAAGCTTATTTTCGAAATTTATTCATCATTTTTCATGTTTATATCAAAGGAGGTATGATTCTGGGTTTATATCTGAATAATATCCGATAATTTCCAATATTTTCGGATAAATTCAGAAAAACCTACATTTCTGTGCTAACATTGTTTTCTAGTTTTGCAGGAACATTCAAGAGAAAGACTTAGCCATTTTATTTATTTGTTTTATTCAATTCAATATAAAAAGCAATGTAATATTTGGAATAAGAGTTACTTTTTCAGCTTAGAATAGGATTGCATTGCATATAGTTTGATTTCTGCAAAATTCCAATATCTGATGTATGATTCATGTGCATTTATTTCAAATCCACTATGGTTGACACGAATAGCACGTGCACAAGCTCTTATGGAGTTTATAAACTCGGTGGGATTCGTATTTATGGCCATAGTCAGAATACGAAGAAAACCAAGATTTATGATCTTCGTATTAGCCACATTCAGCCTACACTCTTAGGCTAACTTCAAAAATGTACTCCATTTCTCTATTTTCAAACTCTTTTCCCAATTCCATTTCAGAAAAATTGTTTTTCTCAAGAATTTCCAAGTCTTTCTCAGGATTTGATTTTCTCAGAATTCTAAGTTTTCAAATGAGATTTCAAAGTATTTTCCAAGTTCAAATTATGATTTTCCAAGATTTTCACATTCTCAATTCTAAGTTTTCAATCTCAAAATCAATTTTCTCAGGTTTTCCATTTTCCTGAGAATCCATTTTCCATTTCAAAAGTCATTTTCCAATGAACTTCCTGATTTTCCCAGAATTCTCAAATCTATTTCCTCAGAAAAGCAATCTAAATCTTAAAATCGGTTTTCCCAAAGTTCAAGTTTCCTGAGAATTTATTTTCCAATGCAAATTTCTGATTTCTAATGAAGTTCAATGATTTTACCAAGAATTCTAATTTCAAGCACTTTTCCAGTCATTTTCCAAAGCAAACATCATATTTTTCAAACTTGCATCTTTTTTAAAATTCCATAGCACATGCCTGATTCTTTGTGCATTCTAGGAAAATAGAGCATAATTTAGATAATTTAACTTAGTCAAAGCACACATTTGATCCTTGGTTCAATTACCCCTGGTAAACGCGTCAGGAACGGTTGAACCTCGTACCGACAGGCGAATCCCATTCCACGGAATTATCCAACATTTTAAAACGGAGGTGAGTTATTTTCAAAAGTCAGTTTGACTTGCAAAAGTAAAATTTTGCGATGATAACAGGTTTGGTGACCATGATGGGACCTGTCTTTGTCTGATCAATTGTATGCTTTGACTTAGCTCAATTATCAAAATCGTGCTCTATGAACTGTCAGCTTTTACTTTCTGATATCATGTGAACCTAGGAGCCTAGAGTTGAACCCAGCTAACATGAATTACATGTAGACTAGGCATGGTTTGGTAGGACCAATTGAGGAGAATTATTCATACTCACTTAGACTTAGGTATGAAATAAAACACTCCTCAATCTAGGAATTGTATGAAAACAATACTTGCTTCTTCAAAAATTTCAAAATTCTATCTCTTTAGGATTTAGAGCTATATGTTTGCCTGCATGTGATTATGTTTTCAAAAACCACCCCACCTATGTCTACCCAGTCTTCACGTTGCTGGGCTCTCTTCCAGAACCATAGTTTGGGACAGAGCCTCACAACTGGGCCACTTATTTGGGCTAACGCCCCCCTGCCACGTACCAAGGGTCATAGTTCAACGTATATCGACAGGTGCTCAAGGATGTTGGGAAAACACAAGCTTAGAACCGGAGATGAATTTTTATGCCACGTACATCGAGCCTCGGTTCGAGTATATCGGCATAGCATGATTGGACACAGTTGATCTGAGCCTAGAGTCAGAATTATGGTCCTAAAGCTCTTTCAAAATTGATGCATTTAGAGTCAGCTTCTTAGGGAATGTTGTATGTGCATAATTGTTTGTGATTGAATGTATGATATTCATTTCCATCTTATTTTCCCATATTTTTCCCAGTTTTTCTAAAATACTGGATAATTTTCCAAAATACTTCATTTTCCCATTTATAAAGCATTTCTTTGTAAACCCTGGACGAATTTTCCAAATTATCCACTTTTTCTTTAAAACTCCAGGTGATTTTTCATTCTTTCGTTTCTCTGGACTTCAAATTTTTAGCATTTCACTTTATCCTGCCTGCAATTTTCAAAATTCTTGTATTTTTCCAAAGTCTAATTCCAATCTTCCTATCTTTTTGTCCAATGGCATTCAGTCACCTCGACTATGTCTTTCTTGAGGGTCACATCTCCTTTGAGGTGCGACAAAGTCTTCCTAAGCATCGAGCTCTTAGCACTGAACCCTTCTTTCCCCGGTGGTACTATACTTGATTCAAGAACTTCTCTCGTATGTTTCCAGACCACTTGAGCAATTGCGGGTTGGAACTAGCATCCGGAGTGAGAATGTTGGTAGTCAACGGCAATCTGATCCATGCATTGGCAGAGCGGTGGAATCCGCACACTTGCACATTCTGTTTCCCGTGGGACGAGATGACCCTACTGATGGATGAGTTTTCAGAGATCATAGAATTGCCTGAGCCAGCCGGACAGCCTGGAGATCCATTGGAGCTGCAATTTTTTTATCAATGTCAAGGGTCTGGACCCTAAAGATGTTATAGCTTGCATGACAGGGCGCAAGTCTTGGCCACTGATTGAAGAAAATGGGAATGAATATGTGAGCCTGATCGAGATATACCGACAGTATGGAGCATTTGCAGAAGTCAACTCATTATCCAGAATAGCTTGAGAAAGAATTCAGTATGCGATGGTCGTATGCACTGAAGGTCTCGCTTTCTTCCCAAATATACATATGTGTATGGCAAGTAACTCAAGCTACTTGGCCCATTTTCCTGTACCTAATAGAGTGATGCGTCAAGCAATTTTCTCAGAGACAGAAGCGCATAGAAGCTCGGCTACTATCAGGGGTTATGCCAGAGTTCGACCTTGCATCAGCGCAGTGGTCTAGAACATACCATTCTGCCAGATATGGCTAAGATTCTTTCATCGTTCTCACTCTTTTCCTCAGTCCTTGTGTCTCTGCTGATCATTAAGAGTGGTGGCAGGTTGTATATATGCCCCCTTTTTCCCAAGTTTATTATTGATGCAATCATATTTTCCTTTCAATGAATAAAAATAAAAATCTTGCAAATTCTTCAATTTTTGGTTTGACGACCTCGCCTAGGTAACAAGGCATAATTTTTAGTTGTTTATTTGTAACGCAATTGTCGTAATCCCAGTGGCGACCCAATCCCTAGTAATGGGATGTTCTTTCAATTATCTACCAAATTCTCATCAAATATTTTTCTTATATTCATTTTTATCCTGAATCTTCATCATCAAAATTTAATCATCCATCACATTTTGCAGTGGTCCAGATCAGATAAGAAGACGCTACTATATCAAGTGCACCAATGATTTTTAAAGCATCAAGTAAAAAGAGATGAATTCTCCAAGAACTGTTAGAAGATAGAGTCCGAATGATAGAGATGACATTGATCCTGCTATATATCAGATGTTCAATAAAATGATGATTAGGATGATGTTTGAGCAAGCTGAAGACAGTCTCAGAAAGGCTCCCATCAAGGAAAAGACATCTATCTCCTTCTCTCAAAATATCACTAGTAAGAGTAACGAGCGATTTGTCGTGTGTCTGCCTGATATTTTATTCTCTCTGATGTCCTCTATCATCGTGGATTCAGTTCTGAATATTTTAGATGCCTAGACGAAGATGAAGCCAAAGAAGTCATGTTGGAGGTACACTAAGGCATTTGTGGCTGTCACGTCGGCTACCAAACTCTTATCAAGCAAATCATCTAGGCAGGATATTATCGGAAGACTATGCAGCAAGATTGCTACCATTTTGTGAAGAAATGTGCTTTATGCCAGATACATGCACCTTCTATTCATTTGCCAGCAACATATTTGCAATCTGTTGTCTCTCCATGACCATTTTCTATGTAGGCCTTTGATGTTGTAGGTTCCATCACTCCTTCTGCTTCAAAAGACTACAAATATTTTCTTGCCGCAACAAAATATTTCACTAAATGGGTCGAAGCTATCACTTTGCGTACAATATAAGGTCGACACATGGTCTTATTCATCCACAAGAATAGCCTTTGTCGTTTCAGCATACCGCACGATATCGTGTCGGACAATGGCAGTCATTTCAAGAATGAGAAAATGATGACATTCTGCTCAAAGTTCAGAATCCATCATCATTTCTCCGCTCCTTATTATCCTCAAAGGAATGGTCAGACAGATGCCACCAATAAAATTCTGATTAGAATCCTGAAGCGAACTTTGGAAACAAGTCATGACTGGCATGAGAAGATCCATGATGCATTGTGAGCATACAGAACCACCATTCGAACTCCAACTAATGCTACTCCATCAAAACTTGTCTACAGAATTGAAGTAGTACTACCTTTACATGTTCAGAAACCTGCTCTGAAACTTGTATCACTTCTAGAATTACCTCTTAATCAGTATCAGCAATAGCGGCTAGTACAACTTAATTTGCTTGACGAAATGAGGCTCAGAGCAACAGAGCATGCTCAATCATATCGACAGAGGGTAGCCAGACAATATGCAAAATTTGTCATTGAAAGGAAATTCTGAGTCAATGATCTAGGGCTCAGATCCATGGCTTATCTCAAGCACCGCCCAGGTGGCAAATGGTCGCCGAATTGGGAAAGGCCCTATGTTGTTGAGGAAGCATTACCCCGCAATTCATATCTGCTCATCAATGCCAATGGTGTGGAATTATAAGACTCCATCAATGCTCAACATTTAAAAAATTTTTATACTTAAATCCTTTGTTCCATTCTTTGTAATTCCTCAATATATTTTCTTCAATAATGGTCAAATTCTTCTTTCCCAGTTACACTGGGGCATTATTTTGAAAATTGTCTTCAAAACGTCCTGTATGAAGGCAGGATCACACAAATCTCTCATTTTGCATGCATGTGCACCCATTTACAACATTTGCATTCATTTGCATTTGCATGCATTCATTCACATTCATTTGCATTCATCCGCATCCATTTGCATTTACATCAAGTTTCCCATTCAAGACAAGGGATAAATTCTGAGACCTCAACAAAGTCGTCCAAAAGTCATCGCAAAGAAGAAGATTGAAAATCTCCCATCGTGACCAACAAACACTTTTCAAAACATCAATTTTTTTTTTTAAGTTGACCAACGAGTCAAGTCCTTTATCAAAACCATTTTTGCCAATCTTGTAAAAATCAACCTTCGGGTTAAGCCTTATCTAAACCCAGTTTAGCACCTGGTCCTTCTAAACCCAGTTTAGCACCTGGTCTATTCAAACACAGTTTAACACCTGGTCCGTCTAAACCCAGTCTAGCACCTGGTCCTTCCAAAACCCGATTTAGCCTCGGTGTTTTCCAAAAACCAATCTTTGAATTGGTCCTTCCAAAACCCGATTTAGCATCGGTCCTTCCCAAAAACCAATCTTAGAATTGGTCCTTCTAAACCTAGTTTAGCACCTATTCCTTCCAAACCCGATTTAGCGTCGGTCCTTCCCAAAGTCCAATCTTTGAATTGGTCCTTCTAAACCCAGTCTAGCACCTGGTTCTTCCCAAAATCCAATCTTTGAATTGGTCCTTTTAAACCCAGTTTAGCACCTGGTCCTTCCAAACCCAAACACCTGGTCCTTCTAAACCCAGTTTAACACCTGGTCCTTCTAAACCCAGTCTAGCACCTGGTCCTTCCAAACCCGATTTAGCATCGGTCCTTCCCAAAGTCAAATCTTCGAATTGGTCCTTCCAAAACCCGATTTAGCATCGGTCCTTCTCAAACTCTAATCTTTGAATTGGTCCTTCCAAACTCAGTTTAGCACCTGGTCCTTCCAAACCCCATTTAGCATCAGTTCTTCCTAAAATCCAATCTTTGAATTGGTCCTTCTAAACCCAGTTTAACACCTGGTCCTTCTAAACCTAGTCTAGCACCTGGTCCTTCCAAACCCCATTTAGCATCTGTCCTTGCCAAAGTCCAAATTTCAAATTGGTCATTCCAAAACCTGATTTAGCATCGGTCCTTCTCAAAGTCCAATCTTCGACTTGGTCCTTCTAAACTCAGTTTAACACCTAGTCCTTCTAAACACAGTTTAACACCTGGTCCTTCTAAACCCAGTCTAGCACATGGTCCTTTCAAACCCGATTTAGCATCGGTCCATCCCAAAGTCCAATCTTCGAATTGGTTTTTCCAAAACCCGATTTAGCATCGTTCCTTCCCAAAAACCAATCTTCGAATTGGTCCTTCTAAACCCAGCTTAGCACTGGTCCTTCCAAACCCAGTTTAACACCTGGTCCTTCTAAACCCAGTCTAGGACCTGGTCCTTCCAAACCCGATTTAGCATCGGTCCTTTCCAAGTCCACTCTTTGAATTGGTCCTTCTAAACCCAGTCTAGCACCTGGTCCTTCCAAAACCCGATTTAGCATCGGTCATTCCCAAAGTCCAATCTTCGAATTGGTCCTTCTAAACCCAGTCTAGCACCTGGTCCTTCTAAAACCCGATTTAGCATCGGTCCTTCCCAAAGTCCAATCTTCAAATTGGTCCTTCTAAACCCAATCTATCACCTAGTCTTTCCAAAACCTGATTTAGCATCGATCCTTTCCAAAGTCCAATCTTCGAATTGGTCCTTCTAAACTCAGTCTAGCACCTGGTCCTTCCAAAACCCGATTTAGCATCGGTCCTTCCCAAAGTCCAATCTTTGAATTGGTCCTTCCAAATTTGGTTTAGCACTGGTCCTTCCCAAAAACCAATCTTCGAATTGGTCCTTTCAAAACCCGATTTAGCATTAGTCTTTCCCAAAAACCAATCTTTGAATTGGTCATTCCAAACCCGGTTTAGCACTAGTCCTTCTCAAAAACCAATCTTCGAATTGGTCCTTCCAAATCCGGTTTAGCACTGGTCCTTCCCAAATCCAATCCTCGATTTGGTCCTTTCACAAAATCTAACCTCGTATTGGTTATTTTACCAGTTCTTGTATGCGTATTGGTCTTTCTTTCAAATTCAATCTTTATATTAGTTCCAATTCCCATTTTCGACCTCTGAGTCACCCAATTTCTGACTTCCAGTTTTGACCTTCAGGTCAACCAATTTCCAATTTCCAATTTCCAATTTCCAATTTCCAATTTTCAATTTCCAATTTCCAATTTTCAATTTCCAATTTCCAATTTCCAATTTCCAATTTCTAATTTCCAATTTCCAATTTCTAAATTCAAAATTCCAATTTCCAAATTTTCAATCTCCAATTTCCAAATTCCAATTTTGTCCTTTTGGTCACTCAATATCAATTTCAGTCATTTTCGCTTGCGAGAGACCCTTTTTACAGGAAGAGTTCGAGAGAGCTCGTTCTTTTCGCATGCTATCCTTTGTTCACCTCCTCTTCAGGGAAGAGAGGAGTAATTTCTATTTCCCATTTTTGAATCTACTCCTTTGGGAAAAGAAGAAATTTTTTGTCATGGATGCGTTGAGTTGTGCTGCAAATGCTCGCTTCCACAAAGGATTTCAAGAAAAATTTGCCAGATCGTCGTTAAATATTTGTTGATTTCAAAATCTTTATTTCACAAAAATATTACCTCAGAATACCTTCAGTATTACTTTCGAAAAGACAAACTTTTGTGAAGAAGGATTCAAAATTCAAATCTTTTCTGTTGGCCAACCAAAAGGATGAAGAATAAATCCTGGATATGGCCAGCAAAGGAAATTCAATGTTGTTGCAAATCCATAAGTGATCGGTATTGATCGCAGTCAATGACACATTTTTAAAGATCATTCTTGGAGAATAAGGCAGTCAAAATATCCTGGGTGATACAGAAAAATCCATTCCATTTCCATATCTCCTCAATCATTTAAGCTGCAATTAAATATCTGCAAAAGAGATCTCTCAATTGTCCTCAAAATGAAGACGAATTATGCGAGTTAAACCCCCGGGGCCAAAGAAGATTTGGATCATCTCCAAGATGAAGGAGTTTGTAATGGATCCTTCCAAGGAAAGTTCAGATCACCGTCAAGATGAAGGCGACTGCGATGAGCCTCCCGTCAAACCCTAAAAGATATTTAATTTTTGTTATCATCAAGAGATTTTCAACCAAAGAGCCAATAACCATCAATATAATCCCTGAGAGAAAACAAGGATCAGAACATCTCTGAGATGAAGGAGTTTGTGACATACCCTTCCAACAAAAAAAAGAGAGAGAGAGAAAAGTCAGAACATCTCCAAAATGAAGGATGATGTAATCCCTAAAAAAACCCAAGAGAGCTCTAATTTTGCCAATAAAAAAAAAGTGGGCAGAAAGATCATCATGAGAAAAGAATCCCAGGATATCAAACTGCCAAATCTGCTAAGAATCTTTTTTAAATTTTGGGACATTTTATTATCAATATTCTTTCACCAATTGCTTTCACAATATCAAAAATACTCTCTTTTCTATTCATATCAAGAAAATTGATAGCTTCCTTGAAAGAAAGTCAATAGCAAGCAATTTGAATTCGAATCTTAATTCTACGGAGTTAAGCTCAATTGGAGGTAATACCTCAGGTAGAAAAGAGAGAATATTTTCAAAACAATGTGCATCACTTTCAATTATTTTGAATCAACAATAATTTTCAACATTTTGACAATGTTTTCTAGCTATCCTGGCATGAAGCGAGAGCTTGAGGTTCATCTTTGAAGCATCCTGGCACCATTTGTTATCCCTTTTAGGACTTGATAACAGGAGTTTTCAAGATTCCTTCCCTTCTTTTGGTATAATCTGAGCGTCTGAGCTCTCATATTCGCACACTTTTCTGTGTCCCCATTGTCCCACCATAGACAATCCAATTTTGGCTTGAGGTTAAGCTACCAATCATTTTCTCATAAAAGGTCATCAATTTCAAAAGTTATTTAGTCTAAAAACTGAGGCGCCCAAAATCAAACCCCTTTTCAAGCTTTAGGGACCCCAATTTCATCCTTTTGCAAAACCTCTATTGGATTCATTGTGCGAAAGTTCGAAGGTTCCATCATGGGTTCTTCTTTTGAGAATCCCATCATTTTCATTCCCGGTCAGGTTAAGGGTTAAACCTGAGCCTCATTCTGATGAGGTATTTCATTCCCGGTCAGGTTAAGGGTTAAACATGAGCCTCATTCTGATGAGGTATTTCATTCCCGGTCAGGTTAAGGGTTAAACCTGAGCCTCATTCTGATGAGGTATTTCATTCCCGGTCAGGTTAAGGGTTAAACTTGAGCCTCATTCTGATGAAGTATTTCATTTTCGGTCAGGTTAAGGGTTAAACCTGAGCCTCATTCTGATGAGGTATTTCATTCCCGGTCAGGTTAAGGGTTAAATCTGAGCCTCATTCTAATGAGGTATTTCATTTCCTGGTCAGGTTAAGGGTTAAACCTGATCCTCATTCTAATGAGGTATTTCATTTTCCCGGTCAGGTTAAGGGTTAAACCTGAGCCTCATTTTGATGAGGTATTTCATTTCTCGGTCAGATTAAGGGTTAAACCTGAGTCTCATTTTGATGAGGTATTTTATTCCCGGTCAGGTTAAGGGATTAAACCTGAGCCTCATTATGATGAGGTATTTCATTTCTCAGTCAGGTTAAGGGTCAAACCTAAGCTTCATTTTTACACGAGGTAATTCACGTCCCATCTAGGTTAAGGGCAAAACCTGAATCTCACTTCTTTTTTAAGTAAATTTTTCTTCTTCATTCTTCACTTCATATCTACCATTTTCATAAGAGATAATTTCTTTATATCCAGTCAGATCCTTCTAACTGAGGCATTTTTATAGCCTAAATTTGGTGTGTTTTTCTTTGTTACTAAGCTCGTCCTCAACCCGGCTTAGTAACAAAGAGAGGCATCTGTAAACACCCCAAATTTTTCTTATCCACTCTTAGATACACCTCCTCGTGCAATGCCAACCCTGTTAGGTCAGTGTAGGAGTCAAACCTTGAGTCTATGTCAGAAAACTACCATTTTACCAATTTTCACTAGGAAAATTATCATTTTACCCCTAGGTCATCCCGAACCCGAGTCAGTCAGAGTCAACCAAGCTCATTGATCAGTTCAAAACAGTTAGAATATCAGTCATTTCAAGTTCACGCGTGCTCACAATGAACAGACCATTTTTATTTCTGACCATTCCTGCCAAAACGGGATCATTTCTTCATAAACGAGCTCATTTCTCACTTAAATCTAAGCCAATTATCTTAGAGTCAGTCATTCACAGTCAGTCATATTCTCCATAGTCTAGCTTGAGCTTACCAGGAGTTCAAGCGCTCCAATTTCAGTTCAAAACCATGTCCAAGTGTCTAGAAACCCATTTTAGCATGTTTCAGCTGAAATTGAGCTGAGTCGAGCAAGTTGAGCTAGTGTTCGAGCTTTGATTTTAGTTCATGTCAGCATTACCGACCTTTGTTTAAGATTAAACCTAGCTCTGGTTCGTAATTCACTTCACTCTAGTGACCATTTTGCATCATTTATCTAAAAATGATAACTTTTCTTGAAAATTTAGTCGGAGAGGTCAGTTGAGTCAGTTCATTTGAATTCTGAAACCCTAAAACCTAGCTCAATTCACCTCGTTTTAGTTCAATCCAGCTCACACCCCAATTTTCAGTGTCACTCTAGCTCGGTAGAGCCTGAAAACCATTTCTCGAACCATTTTGCAAATTTTATCAATTTTAACACTTTTTGAACTGGTACAAGTGCCAATCGGGGTCTAATATCCAAATTTCTTTATTCAGGGTTAGCATTTTGCATGACATTTCATGTCATTTGTCATCATTTTATATCATTTCTCAGCATTTTATCATATTTCATTTCATTTTCGAAGTCCAGAACTCTAGTTTTATAAATTTCAATTCAGATCGAGTTTTAAAAGTTTTCAAAAATCAATTTCAAACCCCGGGTTTCCAAAATTGACATTTTTATCCCCAAAATTCTAAATTTGGAAATATTTTTCTGAGAAAAACAATCTGGATTTATTTCAAACTCAATTTTTCAAAATCTACGCTGGATTTGCTTCGCAACGGGGTTTTGAACTTCAAAATCCGAGCTCATTTCAAAAACTACCAAAAATAGCTCGTTTCGTTCGAGAATTTCTAAAAAGACCATTCTATCCCTATGATTATTAAAATAAATTTCAAATTTGGAAAGAGAGCCCACTCTGAGATGGATTATCTACTTGCATTTTATTTTTAAAAGAAAAGAAAAATAATAATATAAATATTTTCTTTTACCTTATTTTATCATTTTCTTTTTATTTTATCTTTATTTTTATTATTCATTTTTTTTAGAGGTGGGACCCACCAAGGTGGTCAACCAAACCTCCAGCCCCTTCTTTCCTTTTTCTTTTTTTATTTCTCTTTCCCTTTCTTTCCTTTTCTTTTAGTTCTTTCATTCCTTTCTTCTTCTTCCCTTTCTTTCCTTCTTCCCTTCCCTTCCTTCCTTTCCCTATTCTCCGGCCCATTCACCTAAAGGGTCTTCTCTCCCTATTTCATTGTCTCATTAAGCCCTAAGTTTATGTCTATCTTCCCTAAGTTCAAAAAAAAAGAAAAAAGAAAAGGGGAAGACAACACACGTTGGCTACTTCCTCTCTCCATCACACGTCTCTCTCTCCTTTTTACATCTCCCTCTTGCTCTTTCAACCCCAGCAGCCTCCCTTTGGCTGTACCTTACATCACTTTCAATCTCCATTATCCTCAAGGTGGCCACAACCTCCTCCAACCAGCAGCTGCAACCATCATCTCCAGCAAGTCCAGCCATCATCTCCGGCAAGACCTCCATTGTTGCAGCTGATACTTCACTTGCAGTTGTCCTTTTCCTCCATTTCCTTCAACAAAGTAGTAGCATCACCATCTTCAAATCGGCGCTACAACCACCTCAATGTAGCATCCTTTTTGCAGCCGGATCAAGTGCAAGCCTAAACCCAAAGTAAGACCCCTTTGACTTATTAAACTCTTGTTTGTTTTTCCTTTTTTATCTTGATAAGTCTATCAGATGAGAAATTTCATCCGTTCCATGGATGAAGTTTCTCGTCCATGGCCAACATTGAATAAAATAGTTCATGACTCCCTGATTTTGCTTTTTCATCCCTTTTATTTAGATTTATTTCCTAGTTTTACAGCCGCATTAATCATTTTGTTTAGTGTTATTAATATTTAATGTTCAGTTCGTAATTTGTTTTATTTATGCATACAATATCATTGTTATTTTATGTGTTAATTTTCGTTCATAAATCACAAAAAAATTATTTTAATTAGGTTTGCTTGTTACTTATTTCCTTCCAAAAAACCAGGTTGATTCGAGTTTCAAAACCTTCTCAAGCAAATCAAATCCCAAACTGGGATTTCATATTTCCAGAAACTTCAATTTCTGTTTTTGCAGACTTGTCGGCCTGAGATCCCCTAGATGGGAGATTCAAATCTCCTCCTAAAAATCACAGTAGATTAGTGGTAGAATCTACAATTTGTCTGAAAATTTTAGGATCTTTTTAAGCAGATTTGAACTCTGTAAAAAATCGATTTATCCAGACCTTTGAGAAAATCTTGATTTTTCCTTGTCAGGGTATAGACAGACCCTAACGTGTTGTGTCCACTCAACCTGTTGCCCGAATGCAAAAACTTTCAACACAAAAGTTGTTTCTAACCTATTTTTCTGCCAGTTCCCAAAATATGGGGATTTTTGGGATTATCCCATTATTTTTCCCGGATTTATCTTTTCTGTCTGACAGATTTCAATTTCCAGAAATTCCAGAGATCCAGGTCTCTGATAATAGTGTGCCCATTTCCAAACCGTAACCCAAATCCCAATGATGTCAAAAGATCAAGAATTTCAGCCATTTTCCCTTCTGTCTGCTGTTTTTCCCACATTTTCTCCCGAAACCTGTCTGTTTTCCCTAAATCCTAGAGTCGTCTGATTCCAATCTGACTTGCCGGAGCTGTACAGCTTCGACCATAGGTCAAAACCAGAAAGTGTAAAAGGCAAAAATCCTTGCCTTACTGTCCTCTGTCACCCCATAAAATTTGGGAAATTTTTATGGAAGTTTGATATCTGAAATTCCATCTAGAGTGTACATTTTAGGCAAAATTCTGATTTTTTAGGATTTTTTGCTATTTTCTATATTAAAAAAATACAAAAAAATAGATTTTAGAGATGCATTATGTTTTTATGGTTAATCTAGGTGTACATCCCAAATTTGGCTCAATTCCCAGTGCATTTGCTTTGTATGTTAGTTTGTTTTTAAATTCAGAGTCAAAAATCAGGCGAAAATCGAGTTAAATTCGATATTTTATGATATTTTTGCCATTTTAGGGTTTTATTTATATAAATAAGCATGTCATGTCATATTATAGTTAATTTCAATCTCATTTGCATTTTAATTTCTCATTTTAGCAAAATTCATTTCAAAAAACCCGGGTTTCAAGGACATAGTCTTGTTATCAGGGGTATTTTGGTCATTTTGACCACAATTTCGAAATTCCAAACTTTAATTTCATACATTTTCGTGCATATCATCATATTTCATCATATCATGTTTGATTTATTTAATTTTATTTTCAAATTTCCAAAATTTACAAAAAATTCTTTCTGAAAACCCTGATTTCAAGGTCATCAGGGGCATTTTGGTCATTTTGACCCAAATTTCGAATTTCCTAGCTTATTTTCGAAATTTATTCATTATTTTTCATGTTTATATCAAAGGGGGTATGATTCTGGGTTTATATCTGAATAATATCCGATAATTTCCAATATTTTCGAATAAATTCAGAAAAACCTACATTTCTGTGCTAACATTGTTTTCTAGTTTTGCAGGAACATTCAAGAGGAAGACTTAGGCATTTTATTTATTTGTTTTATTCAATTCAATGTAAAAAGCAATGTAATATTTGGAATAAGAGTTACTTTTTTAGCTTAGAATAGGATTGCATTGCATATAGTTTGATTTCTAAAAAATTCTAAGATCTGATGTATGATTCATGTGCATTTATTTCAAATCTACTATGGTTGACACGAATGGCACGCGCACAAGCTCTTATGGAGTTTATAAACTCGGTGGAATTCGTATTTATGGCCATAGTCATAATACGAAGAAAACCAAGATTTATGATCTTCATATTAGCCACATTCAGCCTACACTCTTAGGCTAACTTCAAAAATGCACTCCATTTCTCAAAATTTCAAAAAGGATTTCCCAATTCATCAAAGAATTCTCTTTCAAAATCATTCATTCATCAAATTTGCATTATTTTCAAACTCTTTTCCCAATTCCATTTCAGAAAAATCGTTTTTCTCAAGAATTTTTAAGTCTTTCTCAGGATTTGATTTTCTCAGAATTCTAAGTTTTCAAATGAGATTTCAAAGTATTTTCCAAGTTCCAATTATGATTTTCCAAGATTTCCACATTCTGAATTCTAAGTTTTCTATCTCAAAATCAATTTTCTCAGGTTTTCCATTTTCCTGAGAATCCATTTTCCATTTCAAAAGTCATTTTCCAATGAACTTCCTGATTTTCCCAGAATTCTCAAATCTATTTCCTCAGAAAAGCAATCTAAATCTCAAAATCGGTTTTCCCAAATTTTAAGTTTCCTGAGAATTCATTTTCAAATAAAAATTCTGATTTCTAATGAAGTTCAATGATTTTTCCAGGAATTCCAATTTCAAGCACTTTTCCAGTCATTTTCCAAGCATTTTCTAAAGCAAACATCATATTTTTCAAACTTGCATCTTTTTCAAAATTCCATAGCACATGCCTGATTCTTTGTGCATTCTAAGAAAATAGAGCATAATTTAGATAATTTAACTTAGTCAAAGCACACATTTGATCCTTGGTTCAATTACCCCTAGTAAAGGCGCCAGGAACGATTGAACTTCGTACCGACAGGCGGATCCCATTGCACAGAATTTTCCCGTAAATTTTCAAAACGGAGGCGAGTAATTTTTTAAAAACCATTTTCAAATCTTTGGTCGAGTTTGACTCGCAAAATCGTTTCTTCTCACTCTCGCAGAGGGAGGGAGGAAAAATTTTGTGATGATAACATAACCCAAACCTGAATGGAAGATACCTCGTGGAGCGAGGTTTAGGCTTAACCCTTAACCTGAAGGGGACGATACCTCGAGGAGCGAGGTTCAGGCTTAACCCTTAACCTGAAAGGGGCGACCATATAGAATCCTTGAACGAAGAAACCATGATGAGACCTTCGGAGTTTGGATGAAGAAATCCAAAAGGGGTTTGCGAAAGGAAAAAAATGGGGTTCCCTAAAGCTTGGAAAAGGGATGTTCTTGGGCGCCTCATTGCTGAGACTAAATCAGCTTTTAAAAACAGATGACCTCTCACAGAAAGTTCAGGTTTGACCCTTAACCTAAGTGGGAACGACCATACGGAATTCTTGAATGAAGAAACCGTGATGGGACAGGAACAAATACCTATCCTGAATGAGGCAACTCTTTTTTGAAAACAATGCTATGTTGTATCAAAATAGATATTGAATATTTATTTCATTTTTGAAAAGCTAGAAAATTTTGCCAATAAGATAAAATTGTAGTTGACTCAAATGCTTAAAAATGTGCACGTATGTGCAAAAGACATTCCCTCTTTTACCTAGAGTATTTCCTCCAACGAGGTTAACTCCTTGGTCTTAAGCGTCAAATTCAAATTTTTAGTGTTGATGATTTTCTTCAAGGAAGATATTCATTTCCCTAATATGAGAAAAGAAGAAATACTCTTAATTTCATAAAAGCAAGTAGTGAAAAGATATTGATAAAAGAATTTCGCATAAGAAAGAATGACTTTTGTCAATTTTGGCAGTTTGATATCTGGGTGTTTTCCCATGATCTTTTTGCACTCTTTTTTAGCCATTGAGCTTTCTCGAGTCTTTTTACATCATCCTTCATTTTGGAGATGTCCTGACTTTTTCTTTTTTTTTGGGAAGAGTACGTCACAAACTCCTTCATCTTGGAGATGCTCTGATCCTTCTTTTTCTCAGGAATTATGCTGATGATATTGGCTCGTTGGTTAAAGATCTCTAGATGGTAGCAGAAATCAAATATCTTTTAGGGTTTGTTGGGAGGTTCATCACATTCGCCTTCATCTCGACGGTGATCTGAACTCTTTCTGGAAGGATCCGTCAGAAACTCTTTCATCTCGGAGATGATCCAAATCTTCTTTGGCTCAGGGGGTTTAGCTCGCATATTCGTCTTCAACTTGACGACAATTGAGAGATCCCTTTTGTAGATATCTGATTGCAGTTTAAATGGCCGAGGAGATATGGATTGAGTGGATTCTTTTTATAGCTTAGGATACTTTCACTGCCTGATTGCCAGAAAGTCGTCTTTAAACATGCGCCATAGCCATGATCAATATCGATTCACTTCTGGCTTTTCCACATCATTGAATATTTCTTTTGCTAATCATACTGGAGATATTTCTTACATCCTTTTGGTTGATCAACAGGGGAAAAATTTGAATTATATCCCTTTTTACAAAGAGCTTCACCTTTTTGGAAAGAATACTAGAGGTAGTTTGAGGTGATTCTTTTGTGCAGTAGAATATTGGAACCAACAAATATTTTTAGCAAATTGGCAAAGTTTTTTAGAATCCTTTGTGAAATAATCACTCAATATAGATTTTGATAGGACCTTCAACTGAAATTTTGAGAAAATGAAATGAAAATGAGGTCTTGGCAAAAAAAATTTTACCAGCAAAACTGGATTTTATTTTTGGAATACCAGCTCGAAAGCAGGATTTTATTTGACCGACCAACTCGAAAGCAGGATTTGGTTGTTCGACCAACTCGAAAGCAGGATTTCGATGGAAAGACCAGCTTGAAAGCAGGATTTTGATTGTTCGACCATCTCGAAAGCAGGATTTTGATGGAAAGACTAGATCGAAAGCAAGATTTTGATGAAAAGACCAGCTCTAAAGCAGGATTTTGATGGAAGGACCAGCTCGAAAGTAGGATTTGTTGGAAAGACCAGCTCGAAAGTAGGATTTTGATTGTTTGACCAGATCGAAAGCAAGATTATGATTGTTCGACCAGCTCGAAAGCAGAATTTTTTGTTCGACCAGCTCGAAAGCAGGATTTTTTGTTCGACCAGCTCGAAAGCAGAATTTTTTTGTTCGACTAGCTCGAAAGCAAGATTTTTTGTTCGACCAGCTCGAAAGCATGATTTTTTGTTCAACCAGCTCGAAAGCAGGATTTTGATGGAAGGATCAACTCAAAAGCAGGATTTGATGGAAAGACCAGCTCGAAAGCAGGATTTTGATTGTTCGACCAGCTCGAAAGCATGATTTATTGTTCGACCAGCTCGAAAGTAGGATTTTTTTGTTCGACCAGCTCGAAAGCAGATTTTTTTGTTCAACTAGCTCGAAAGCAGGATTTTTTGTTTGACCAGCTCGAAAGCAAGATTTTTTGTTCGACCAGCTCGAAAGCAGGATTTGATGGAAAGACCAGCTTGAAAGTAGGATTTTGATTGTTCGACCAGCTTGAAAGCAGAATTTTTGTTTTGAAAGACCAGCTCGAAAACATGATTTTTATTTGATCGACCAGCTCAAAAGCCAGATTTTGATGGAAAGACCAGTTCAAAAGCAGGATTTTGATTGTTCAACCAGCTCGAAAGCAAGATTTTTTGTTTGACCAGCTCGAAAGCAGGATTTTTTGTTTGACCAGCTCAAAAGCAGGATTTGATGGAAAGACCAGCTTGAAAGTAGGATTTTGATGGTTCGACCAGATCAAAAGCAGTATTTTTTTTTTTGAAAGACCAGCACGAAAGCGAGATTTTTATTTGATCAACCAGCTCAAAAGAAAGTTTTTGATGGAAAGACCAGTTTGAAAGTAGGATTTTGATTGTTCGACCAGCTCGAAAGCAGGTTTTTTTTGTTCGACCAGCTCGAAAGTAGGTTTTTTTTAATCGACTAGCTCGAAAGCAGGTTTTTTTTGTTCGACCAGCTCGAAAGCAGGTTTTTTTTAATCGACTAGCTCGAAAGCAGGATTTTGTTTGTTCGACCAGCTCGAAAGCAATATTTTGTTTGACCGACCAGCTCAAAAGGAGGATTTGTTGTTCGACCAGCTCGAAAGCAGGATTTTTTGTTCGACCAGCTCGAAAGCAGTATTTTTTGTTCGACCAGCTCAAAAGCAGGATTTTTTTGTTCGACCAGCTCGAAAGCAAGATTTGATTGTTGAGATGGTTAAAATGATTGACATTAATAGAGTTGTGACCCGAAGGCTTGAAAATGATATACTTTGATGAAATTGTAACCTGAAGGCTTGAAAATGGTAGACATTGATAGATTTGTAACCCAAAGGCTTGAAAATGTTATGACAATGAAGCCGTACATAATACTTCAAGTACAAGGTTTTGATGATAAACAAGTAAATCAACTGCATTTCAGCTAAGGCAATGAAGAAATTAAAGAATTCGATGGAGAATCTTTGAAGACTAGTGTGCAAATGTTATATTCATTAAAAGTCTTAGATTCTTGTAAGAGCCTTACTTAGAGTGCATATTTCGGTTGCATTTCAGCTAAAAAGTCTTTAGAAAAACTTTTCTAAAAGAAACCTTCATGAAAATCTTTTTAGAAAACTCTTTTCTTAAATTTTCGTGTTTATTAGTCGACCAATAGACTCACCAGTCGACTAATCCTTTCGCGCCATAATTTCTAAAATGTCATTTTTATCAAATTAGTCGACCGAAGATTTTATTAGTCAGTCTATTTTCTGGAAATTCAGCAGCAGTCGACTAATAACTTTATTAGTCGACTCGACATAATATCTGTTTTCTGGAAATTCAGCAGCAGTCGACTAATGACTTTATCAGTCGACTAGACAGAACATCTATTTTCTGAAAATTTAGTAGCAGTCGACTAATGCTTTTATCAGTCGACCAGACAGAACTTGTGTTTTTTTTCCAGAAAATTCTAGCAACAGTCGACTGAAAGGTTTTTCAGTCTACTGATGATATTATCAGTCGACTAACTTTTCTCTAGTCGACTAAGTTTCCAAAGTTCAGATTTTCAAACAACTCGATTAATAGATCAGTCGACCGACGATAACTGTCAGTCTACTAATAACTAATTATTAGTCGACTAACTACTGTTTCAGTCGACTAATTTTGTCATTTTTTCCTGAAACTTTAAAAAGGCGTGTCTTTTCATTTTTTAAACTTTTTGATCGTTCAAAATGGACTGTTTTGACACGCTTTCATACGCTCAACGTATGGAATCTTTCAACTATAAATATGAGTGCATTTTACACTCAAAAACACTGCAATTCAATCAATTTGAATCAATTACTCTTTGCTTTTCACTCATATTCATTTTCTCAGTCACGTGATATTTTTCACTTTAGTTTTTCACTCAAATTTCTTTGAGAGATAGTGAATTCGTGAGTAGAGTATTTCAACAACCTCAAAAGCCAATTGCATCTCATTTGCATTCATAAGAAGGGCTCATAGGTTGTATTGTAAGTTGTTACTTGTTTCAATTTTTTGTAAAAGGAAGGACTTCTTGGTTTAAAGGAGTTGTTTGCTTTCAGTAGGTGTGTTACTGGAAGTGGGACCGGATTTGGTCTGTATGATCTTGTAGTTACACAAGGTTGATAGTGGAAATCTCAAGCGGGTTTTGCTTGGGGACTGAATGTTGGTCGGAAAAGACCGAACTAGGATAAATTATTGTGTTCTTTGTGTGTTTGCTTTGTAAATTGCAAAATCAGTAAAAATTCTGCAGACAATTTTTAAAAGCACTATTCACCCCCCTCTTGTGCTCGTTGCCTCGATCCTACTGCACTTTCATTTGGTATCAGAGCAGGTTTGCTATTTTTTTGATTTGATCATCATCTAGCATGACAACTACAACTTCTCAGCACAAAGAAGGATGTTCCTAAGTTCGTCCTTCTCTCTTCGACGAAACAAACTATGGATACTGAAAAGTGAGAATGACAATATTCTTACAATCCATGGATCTCGAAATTTGGAGAGTCGTTTCAGAAAAGTACCAAATGCCATCAACTGATTTCAGCCGATGGACCGATAAAGAAAAGAAGACTGCTTCACTTAATGCCAAGGCTATGAATGCATTGTATTGTACCGTTGACAATGTAGAGTTTAATCGCATCTCTCAATGCTCTACAACAAATGAAATCTGACATACTCTTCTCGTGACTCACGAAGGTACGTCAAAGGTAAAGGAATCTAAAATCGCTTCTTTAGTTCATAAATTTAAATTGTTTAAAATGAAGCAAAATGAATCTATATCGGACATGGTAACAAGAATGATAGATATCACTAACACTCTGAAATCCCTTGGAAAAAAATATTCACAAGTGGATTTAGTCAGAAAAATCCTAAGGTGTTAAACTTCTGAATGGGAGAGAAAAACCATAGCTATTAAGGAAGCAAATGATTTAAACACTCTCACTCTTGAAGATTTGGTTCGTAACTTAATGGCATATGAAGTCCAACTTCAAGACAGACAAGAAGAAGAACCCAAGAAGAAATCTCTTGCTTTTAAGGCTATTTCTGACTCTAAAAATTCAGAAGAAGATGAAAATGAAGATATTGCCCTTATTACAAGCCAATTAAAAAGATTTATCAAAAAGGGAAGATTTCAAAGAAAGGTAAAGAAAGTTGATTCTTCCAATCCAAATGAAGTCAAGTGCTTTAGCTGCAAAAAAGGCAGGACATATCAAGAAAGATTGTCCTCTTCTCAAAATCAAGCCCAAGGACCAATTGAAGAAGAAAAAGGCATTTCAAGCATGTTGGGATGATAGTGACTCCTCTTTCGATGAAGAATCAAATGAAGAAGTCGCCAACATGTGCTTTGTAGCACAAGAAGATTCGATAAGTCAATTTGACTATGATGATTTATTAGAAGCATTCAATGATTTATATGCTAAATTTAAGAGTCTAAGTTCTAAAAACAAAGAGTTAAAAACTGAAAATTCAACTCTTGACTCTCAAAATAAAGTGTTACTTCAAGAGATAGAAGATCTCAAGAAGGAAAACTCTTGTCAAGCATTTGAGATAAAAGAAATTGAAATTAGAACCAATCTTTTACAAAAAGAAATAACTAGTCTAAAAGAAAAATCAAATGATCTTCTTTCTATAGTGACCGAATTCACAAATGGTCAAGAGAATCTAGAAAGACTTCTTGGTTCTCAAAGATGCTCGGTTAATAAAACCGGATTGGGATATAGCTTCTTTAATACTCAAAATAGACCAAACTATGTGGTGAAGAATCAAAGACAATATTCCCAACCATTTGTTCATAGAACAAAATTTTCCAGTTATAATAGAAATGCATCTAATCATGGAACTTATAATGCTTATAAGCCTAGACATGATTATTCTAGAAATGCTAAATCTTTTTATAAACAGAATATTTATTATCAAAGGAAACCAAAATCCATATGGATATGGGTTCCTAAGACTAACTCTCATGGACCGAAAAATAGAAAGGGGTCAAATGCTTTGTCTTCTAATTTTGTCTTCTTCTTTCCTTCTTTTTCTCTTTTCTTTTCTGTCCTTTTATTTCCCCTTCAAAAAAGGAAATAGAGGGTAGAAAGGAAAAGAGGAGGAGAGAGAAACAGTAAACAACCCAAATTTTTCAAAATTTTGCAAATATTCCCTTTTTGGTCCTTAACCCCCATTTTCTGAGTAAATCGAGTCATTCTCACTCAAGATTCCAGTTTATTTCTCGAATCTACTGGAATCAAATAAAATTTTTGTATATCTGACTCAATTTCGGATTCAGATCCAGTTCAAATCCAAATCTGAGCCCCGTTGTCCAATTTTCAAATTAAAATTACCAAAAATACCAAAAATAGTTTTTTTGAAAGGCGCAGACAATCCATCTAGTATCCATTTGGATCTGCGGCTCTGTATTTCTCAATTCGAGGTTCAAAACTCAAATAATTTCTAAAAAACTACGGATCCAAACTTGTTTTCTGAAGAAATCATACCCGAATTCTCAGAAAACCCTTCTTTTGTAAATATTTCTCAAAAGTCCAAACATAGTTTTAAATCTCTTGTTTTTCCCTAGTTTTAAAAACCTTTATGTCAAAAATACAAAAAATCAGAAAATGCAAAGAAAATACAAAAAAAAAAGCTCTTAAAACCACCTTTGAAAAAAATCATCTTTTTGTTAAAATCTATCTTTTTGAAAAAAAGAACTTTATAAAAGAGCCTCGTTTTGGAAATTTTGATAAAATTGGAGGACGTATTAAGGAAAGATCCCTAAACCATTTGCAGTTTCAGAAGGTCGATGAGGCGATTTCTGCACTCCTGCTCTCTCTCTCTCTCGAGCAACATCAGCCATTGATGCCCAAACCCTCCGATCGCCATCCCCTTCCTCAACCCTTGATCCTCAACAGTCCCCTCCACTGCCAAGGGGAAATCGTAGGATGGAGCTCCATCAGCCGCTCGATTTCCGCCCTCCTCCTCTACCGCCCATCGCCAACAACCTCGATGCCTCCCCCCATCGATCTTCAACGAAATCCCCTTTTCCATAAGCTTCCCCTTTCTCTTTAAAAGGAACAAGCAGGGGGTCTTCCAGAGGGACCCGTTTTGTTTTACCTCAGTATTACCTTCTCCTTCATTTCAGTTCTGAAGAGAGCTCAGCAACAGAAGTCGACTGAAGGAGGTAGACCCATCTTCAAACTCCAGAAGGGGCGTCACCACTCGATCACATAAGTCGTAAGTGCCTATCTTTATTTCCTTTCTTCTTCTATTTTCCTTCTCCTATACTTTCACGCCATTTCCTTTTTCCTTGCTTTTCTTTATTTTGTCTGAGTTTTTCTTGCATAATAAGTCTCATGTGTGATTCCTATTTGCGTATAGCAGTACTGTCTCACACAGAGCAATATCAATGGAATTTCAGATTCCCACACATTTTTTTTCTTTTGCAAATCATTTCTGGGTCTCTTTGATTTTCGTGGGTTTCAAATACCTACTTATATCTGATTTTCTGTTTTGTTTCATTCTAATTGTCTAATTGTTTGTGATTTCTTATTTACGTTTTTGATTCTCATGTTCATCCTAATTTATGATTCACCTTTTTTTCCTTGTTTCATTTATGCATTGCATCAAATAGGGTTAACCATCATCAACATAATCAATGGCATCGGATGTTGAAAATCCATTGCATCTATTGATATGGTTCACACCCGTAATCGCCTTACATGTTGGTAATCGGCGATGCCTCGTAATGACATCGCCGTTTTGTCTAGGCATTGCACTCCAATTTGTATCTTGCTTCATTTGATTTCCCCTTTTCGTTTTAATTTCCCCTTTGATCTTCGATTTCCTATCTATATCTTGACTTCTCTTCTAATTTTCAAATTCTTGTTTACATTTTGGTCTTTCGTGGAATGTTGATCTCTGGTTTTCGTTGATTAACTTTGATTATCTGTTTATACTTTTGATTCCCTGTTTTCATCCCTCTTTTGAGTTCACGACAATTAATCACATTGATTTCATTGTGTCTCTCTATCTGTGTGTGCTAAACCTTGTAGCAATATGAATTTGATAAACCCACTATGATCAGGTGTTAATTATATAGTTGTAAGCCTAAGAATTCTTTTTCACTTGTGTTTAATTGTTTCCAGATAACAAATCTGATATGGTATATCAGTTCCTCATTTTGCATGCATTGCGATCATTGCATTTATGCTTACCACTTGCATACATTTGTTGTAGTTATATAGCACATACCCACATCGTTGTCGTTTCTTTCATTTCCCCACCTCATTTGCACAGTATTTTCCCTAGCATTTTCATTATCCGTACATAGTCTTTTGCATACAATACCTGCGTCATTAATTTGGCCCAGTACCTCGGTTCCATAATCAGAGTCTGGTTCTTGATGAAGGGAGGAGGAGGAGTTGTTAGTATGAAGAAGCAATAAAGCAAGACATGTGCAGGAGTTTTGTTTTGAATAGCGTTTTGCATACAGGATGCAGTCAATATTAGGATGTTGCTCTGTTTGACATTAATCCCCTTTTGGCAATGCACCAGTTATCTACGGTAAGTTTCAGAGTGCAGACACTGCTATGCTTGACACAATTTATCTACCGTGAATCACTTCATTCCCCTGCCTTCTTTACTGTTGTATTTACCACTTTATTTCACCACTAGCCACACCCTTGTTCACTCACATCATGCACAATATTTGCTATACCCTGTATACCTATAACCTCATCTACACTTGCAGCATCAAGGTATTTACTTTCTTCATGACACATGCTGTCCACTGTTCTTTGACTTCATCTATTTGCTTCAGTGTATTTTAGCACATGCCTAGTATCCAGGTACTTTAGTTGCTGCACACACCACCTCAGCATTACTGCATTTTCACTTACATACAGCGCACCCACTAAACCCACCTTCACCATATTTTTACACCTTCCATCTCCATTATCCAATCCTCCAGACTTCACATTCTCTCTTCTCCTGTTCGATGCCCTTAGTCTTAGAATTATTTAAGGTCTGATTTTCATTGTAACAGTGATATATTCAGTGTTGTTTTGAATATTTAACCGAGATCGCAGCTAAACTGGAAGTGAACTTTGTTGAATGCCAACTGACCAACCAGCCACAAAAGAAGTTAGGCTCTGTAGTATAATGAAGGATGCCTAAGGATGGACAGGGTGTCGCAACCTTGCGACCAAAGCATATATATGAGAAAAGTTTATGTCAATGTCTGAAACCTTTTTTTTTATCTGCAAGGTATATTTTCCCTAAGGTCATAATTTGCTTATTTCCATTATTCATATTGCAAACTTGGGCAAATTTGTCTCTACTTTCTTGGCGTTACCTTATCTTCACGATTCATTACCAACCTCATATTTCTCTGTTATGACAGATTGAGTTATAGATTTGTTGGCTTGACATCATTGAGGCAAAGAGCTCCATCTGTGATGACTCTGCTGCATATCTGTAATATCAGAATTCCATATTGAATACAGGTGGAGAGTTTAATTGTCTGGAATTGAGATACATCAGCCGAAATCATTTTGAAACCTTGGTTGAGACATGGATTTTCTTCTGATTTATTGAACAACAGAGTTTGATTGGCTGCATTGAGCTTTGGTCATAGGCATATCAAGCATCCCACTGTATGCGTTGTTTGAGCACTTCCTATGTGTTAATTTGCTTCACCTCACAACTCCTTCATATTTTTTTAAATCATTACATTCTATTACCTGCCGCCCCATTATCTGTTGCAATTGTATGTTATTTACCCCCTGCTCCCTCACCTTCCTCACACATATACCTGCAAACTTCATGTTAGTATGAGTGCAGTGATTTGCACATATATGTCTCTCATTAATGTAGATATCTCATCCAGCCATAGGCCTATGGGTCTTTGACATAACATCTTCCACTATTCCACATTTTTGTTTATGCTAACCTTGTTTTGCAGGAAATATTCAGAAATTGTTGAATTTCTTTAGATTTAAGATTTTATCATTTCTTTTTATTCCAGAACTTGTAATAGCTAGATATAATGAAAATATTTACATTTTCAGTATTAGAATAGAATGAATGAGCATTGTAAATATCATGAATTGCTTGTTTTTCACATCATTTTACATTTTATTCAAAAAAAAATCATGAATGGGAACACGAATGGCACGTGCACCATTTCATAAAAGGTGATTAAATCCTAAGCTAACGATTCACATCAATGGCCATAGTCAAGGTGTGAATAAGACTTATGGTTTTTATCTTTTATGAAATAACACTGGATCCACACTGGGCCCCTTTTCAAAAATCATCATATTTTCAAATATCTTTCTTCCTTTATTTGAGTTTAACTTAGAATTAACTCAAGATATATATCAATGGTCATAGTCAGGATATATTGAGAGATTAATTTCATTTTAGACTCTATAAAGGCACAACATATGTTTTATTCTTCATTTTAATTTAAATATGATTACTATATAATACATTCAATGACCATAGTCAGGAATGTATTATATCTTTAATCTTATTTTAATTCACTTAAAGAATGAAATATGCTCTTCAGATATCCAATTTTAAATTCTTTAATTCATTTCATCATTTAGGATAGAATTGCATCATATTTTCAAAATTCTTTTTCAAAATCCAAGTGATCTTGAATATATTTCTTCAGTTTCTATTTCAATTCATCAATTCTATCTCATTTCAAAAGTTTAAAATCTGATTTCAAAGTCCAATTTGACTTTGAAATTTCAAAATTCATTTTATATTCAAAATTCAATATTCCAATTTCTAAGTTCAATTTAACTTTGAAATTCCAAATTCATCTTCAGGATTCAAAATTCAATTTAACATTTCAAATCGAATTTCAAAGTTCAATTTACCTTTGAAATTCCTGATTCATCTTTTGATTTAAAAAACTCAAGCTTTAAATCCAGTTTTCCCCTTTTTTCATTGAGCCTTGATTCTCAAAATTCAAAAATCAAAGTTTTGAGATTGATTCTGAATCTCAAAATTCGATTTTTCCTAAATTGTAAATTCAAATCTGGATTTCCAAAACTCAGATCCATCCTCAAAATCCTATTGTGGATCTTCAAAAATCCAAATGCCATCTTGGGTTCTAAATTTAAAACCCAATTCCAATTTGGATTCCAAACTTTGGATTCAATTCCATTTAGGATTCCAAACTTCGAATTCAACTCCATTTTGGATCCCAGACTTTGGATCCAATTCCATTTAGGATTCCAGATTTTTGGATTCAACCTCATTTTGGATTCCAGACTTAGGATCCAAATCCATTTAGAATTCAAGATTTTGGATTCAACTACATTTTGGATTCCAGACTTCGGATCCAATTCCATTTAGGATTCAAGATTTCAGATTCAACTCCATTTTTTGATTCCAGACTTCGGATCCAAATTCTGGATTCAGTTCCATCTTGGATGCCAGATTTCAGATAAAAAATCCATTCCAGATTTCAGATCAAAATGCCATTCTAGATTTACAATCCAGTTCCATTTCCAATTCTCATTTCCAAAAAACCAGTTTTGAATTTATTTCTCAAAACTGAATTCAAATTCAACTCCTGTTTTAGGTCTTGAATTCAAAATCGATTCTTGAAAATCGATCCAGATTCAAAGTCCATCATGACTTTGAAAATTCATTCTTATTTCAAAATTTTCAATTCTAAAGTTCACTTTTCTCTTCATCTGAAGACTTATTTTTCCAAAATTTGATCACTCCAAGATTTGGAATTTCAAGTCTCTTCTTCCAGATCTAATTTCAAAATCCAAGTTAGATTCAAAATCTAACTTTTTTTTTAAACCAAATTCAAATCTTCGAATCATTTCTTCACTCCATTATCATATTTTTTTCAGAATCACTTGGAAAATCCCAAATTTCTAAAACTATTTTTTTCAAAAGAGCATACATCCTTGCATTTGCACAAGCATGATTCTTTGTGCATTTTAGACTTAGGATAAAATCTTAGATGATATTTTAGCAAAGCAAAAAGACATAAATTCGATCCTTGGCTCGATTGCCTCTGGTAAAGGCGCCAGGAACGGTCAAGCCTCGTACCGACGAGCGAATCCCGTCTCTCCATTTTTCCATAAATTTTCAAAACGAAGGTGAGTGATTTTCAAAACATTTCTTTGGTCAGATGAGACCTTGCAAAAGAGTTCCTCTCTCTTCTTTCTCTTCTCATTCTCTCTTCTTTTCTGTCTTTTATTCCCCTTCAAAAGGGAATAGAGGCTAGAAAGGCAAAGAGAAAGAAAAGAGGAACGAGAGAAAAATTTTTGCATGATCACAGGAGTTGGCGACCATGATGGGACCCGTTTTCGTCCGGTCGGATTTTGCTTTTGCTTCACTTTGATATTATCTAAGTCTTTACTCTACAAATGTCAGCTTCATTTTTTTAGGAGCCCAGACTCTGTCTTAGCTGACATAATGCATATAGGATTTAAGTATGGTTTGGTAGGACCATATTGAGGAGATCTATCTATGTTCACTTAGACTTAGGTCTGAAATACAACTCTCCTCAACTCTAGGGATTAAATGCAAACAATGTATGCAAGTGTATGCTTCTCTTCATTTAAATTCTATCTCTTTAGGACTTGCATTACAGCTTTCTAGTTTTTTTTTGCATGTTGAACATGTTTTTGAAAACATCCCTACCTATATTGTCCCGGTCTTCACATTGCTGGGTTGTCTCACTGAACCATAGTTCGGGAGAGAGCCTCACAACTGGACCACTTGTTTGGGTTAGCGCCCCCTACCACGTACCTAAGGGCCATAGTCCGAGGTATATCGGTAGGCACTCAAGGATGTTGGGAAGCCATTACCTTAGAATTGGAGAAATATTTCTATGCCACGTACTTCGAGCTTCGGCTTGAGTATATCGGCGTACCTTCATCAGAATCAGATAATCTGAACCATAGAGTTAGGATTAGGGTCCTACAAGCCATTTCAAATACTGCATTTAGAGTCAGCCTTTAGGGAGTGCTGTGTGTGCATCCTTGTCTGTGCAGCTTTGATTGTGCGGTGTTTCTCGTATTTTCTTATATATATATATATGTATGTATCAAACCTTTTAAAAAATTCTGGGTATATTATTCAAAATTTCCTCTTATTTTTCAGAAACCCAGGTGTATATTTTTCCTACATTCTTTCCTTTTTTTGTGTTAAATTTTCTTTAAAAACCCTAGAAATTCCTTTTCTAAAAAAAATCCCTTTGATCTTTCAAAATTTTCAGGATTTTTATTTAAAAAAGTCTATCCATAAGTCCTGCATTCTATCTAATTCTCCTCACTCTTCTTTGCCCCAGTATCATTCCGACGGCGTCCAATTCCTTCGATGCTATCTTTCACAGAGATCATATCTTTTGTCAGATAAAAGATGGATCCCCAGATCATCGGGTTATCCAGTCTCATTCCTTCTTCCCACGGTGGTATTATTCTTGGTTCGCCACCTTCTCGCGTATGTTCCCAGACCACTTGAATGACTGTGGATTGGAGATGGCATCAACAGTAGGCAAGCGAACCATCAACGACAGTCTGATTCAAGCTATGGCAGAACGGTGGAATCCACGTACCTGCATATTTTGGTTTCCAGGAGGAGAAATGACTCTACTAATGGACGAATTCAGTGACATCATGGGATTGCCAGAGCCAACTGGTCAGCCAGATGATCCGGTCGAGCAGCAATTCCTGATCAACATCAAGGGGATAGACGTTCGAGAAGCATTAGCCAGAGCAACAGGGAGCAAATCTTGGCCTCTCATTGAGATCAACGAAAGTCAGTTCATCGACCTATTCAAACTCTATCGCAAGTATGGAGCCTACGAGAAAGTTGACACCTTGTCTCTAGCAGCAAAAGAAAGAATTCAGCATGCCATGGTCCTATGCATAGTGGGATTAGCATTTTACCAAGACGGTCAGAATTTCATCGATGTCAGAGTCGCCCAACTCTTTTGAAGATGGGGAAGCAAGCATACCCATCAACCTTCAGTGTCCATGGCAGCTTTAGCCTTTCTCTACCGAGGTTTAGCTCGTTTCGCCCTTGGAGAAACCATTCTGGTAGAAGGATGCACTTATGCCCTGCAGTCTTGGTTCCTGCGACACGTGCCGTCAAAAGCCAGTTCCTTCAGGTTCAATAATAAGAAGCTGAAGACAACCATTCAGTATCGAGCTTCGATCAAGAGTCTGCATCAGGAAGAGATCCTTTGGGATTACTTTGACATGCGAGAGTCAGTTCCTCGCTACACTTTTGCTCGTAGCAAGCGCTACAAATTGCTTGGTCCCTTCTTTTGTGTCGACTATCAGCTAGAGAGATGTCTCAGACAATTCTCGCAGCAGCAGGTTCGTGTCAACACTCGCTTCCCGATAGACCACATTAACCCTATCAAATTATGAGAGTTTGATAAAGTAGTAAATCTTTTCATCAAGCGCTTCATGTTCAATATTGAGGCCTCACCAACTCTCAACCATTTATACAATTTGAAGCAGAATGAGAATGAAAGAGCTGGCGAATTCATCCACAGGTGGAGGAGCACCTGTAACAGAATGAAGGTTCCCATCCTAGAAGAACATGCACTGCGAATTATTCTGAATAACTTTACCTAGCCTCTGAGGAATCTCATCTCTACATCTCCTGCGAAGTCATTCATTAAGTTGATTGAGAGAGCCGAATGGCTCGAGACAAGATTAGATAACGGTCTGTATGAAGGTTACCCGTTCATCCGAGGTAACCCTGAGCAGAAAAAGAAGGCACACGTTGCTTACTTCATGGATTTTTCAGGCAACAACAGCAGTTCTGGCAGCAAGAAGAACAAGAAAAACTGCCGTAAAGACTCAGGAAGCTCCAGGGCTGAAAGAATAAATTTTGCAGCCCAAAAGGGAAAATTTGTCAAGCAACAGCCGATTCAGCCAATATAGCAGCCTGAAGTAAGGCAGCAAGAGAAACCAAAACATGATGGATGGAGTTATGATCGAGAATTCACTGTTTTGGAACAATCCCGCGAGGATATCCTCGAATATATGTTATCAAAGGGGATGGTCAAACTCCCCAAGGTGGCAGATCCTCCAGTGGCTATGGGAAAATGGACAGACAAATTTTGCAAATTTCATCAGACTGTCGGACATGACACAGAGCATTGTTTTGTCCTCAAAAACATCATCTAGGACTGCATCGACAAGAATTTATTGATCGAGGATGAGGACGAAGAGCAGCCCGGGATTTTGTCCAAACCTTTCCCCAAGCATTCAGCTTCAGTGATTTCAGAGCAGACAGTCTTTCTCCAAAACAACATTCAGCCTTGTTCTAGCCAGGACATTCGGGATCAACATCAGGTCCTAGTCCTACGTCAGGCACAATCTTCCGCCAAGAGGGTGGATATCACTTCACTTTTTAGCAACAAAAAGTTAATAAATGAGCCACCAAAGGTGACAACAGAGATCGCCAAGCAAACTCCCAGGATTCCGAAGCGTTTCATCAAAGCAGGTTCAAAGAAGGGTGAGGCATCAGAATCAATTCAGAAACCGATTACGACATTGTCGAACATCTCCCTTTTTTATTTAACCCATGCGTCTCCGGAACATCAGCAGGTTCTGGAAGACCTGTTGCAAAAAATCAAGGTCAAACCAAGCACAACTCCGCAAGACATGGCTCAGATCGTCAACCAAGCAATAACGAATGCACCAATTACATTTTCAGATAAGGATTTGTCAAAGCCTCACTTATTCCACAATAATGCTTTGTATATAGTGGTGCGGACCAGGGGCATGACTGTCCCTCATGTGCTTGTAGACGGAGGCAGCAACCTCAACATCTGTCCGGAGATGACAGCCAGGGCCTTGGGCCTGAAGGAAGAAGAATATACCCCAGATCCAATAACGATCTACGAATTCGACAATCACGGGCAGACGACCAAGGGGAAGATTTTTCTTGAAATCTTTATCAACTATTCGGTGCACACTGTATTATTTCACGTGGTGAATGTGCCACCCACATACAATCTTCTGCTAGGTCGCACTTGGATTCACAATGTCAATGTCGTTCCTTCTACCCTTCACCAATGCATCAAGTGGTCGAAAGGGGGCATGATTACCACAGTTCTGGGAGAAGATCCGGATGAGAGACTCCCGCAGCCAATGATTCCCCGTCCTACTTTCACCGTTGATATCCCGAGCATCTGGGAAGTCGATGAGATCAATCTAAGCGACAGTCTGGATATGCTAAAATTGAAGGAGGTCCAGCTAGCAGAGAATGTCATGGCAGTAGTCCAGTGGCAGGGACCTCATTTCTATAAGATTGGAGGATGCCTCAATTGCGTTTCTCTCAAAGATCATCCTCTTTTTCCTCAATTCTCGAAAGACAAGAAGGGATTCGATCTTTTAATGAAGCATGGCTATCAGCCCTTCAGGGGTCTCGGGAAGAATGAGGACTGTATTTTGGAGCCAATCATCCCGGTCAACATATCACTGGTGCAGGTCTGGGTTTCACAGGTCAGTTATCAGGCAGAGGAAATACCTTCGTAAAGGGAGCAGAATGAGGAGGATAATGCCAGTGTTTTTTGTTCCCTCTTTCTTTTTATCATCTTGTAGGGACAACTTAGTCCCGGTTTTCCCTTTCTCTTGTCAAATCTCATATAAATATCAAGTTGTTGTCTTCAGCTTCTATCAATCAATGAAATTTTGATTTTCTCTCCACATCTTGGTGTATATCATTCAAAACTTTACATTTTGTCTATATCATAATTCTCTGTTTCTGTACAAAAGGCCATTTTGAATTTCTTATTTTCTCTCAAAAACCTTCTTTGCGCTTTTTCAGGATTGCTAAATCATGGCTCCTAAATTTCTCAAAAGGCTCATTATCAATTCCAATTTTTCTCAAGATAATTCCAAACCAGCCAGAATCTGTAAGGCAAAGGTAGGGGCAAGAGTCAGCAAGATGGCAAAACAAATCGAAGAGCTAGCAGAATTTGATTCAGCGATTCAAGAGTTGCCATAATTTGCCAGTATTCAGAAGCAGTATGAACCGTCGCCGTTGGTTCAAGATCCGACAGAGGATGTCAATATCGGTTCAGAAAATGACCCAAAAATCCTCAAAATTGGTTTCAGCTTAAGTTTAGATGAGAAAGAAAGGCTCATCCATTTTCTCAAACAGCATCTGGAAGTCTTTGCATGGACTTATGAGGATATGCCAGGGTTGGATCCAAGGTTGGTCGAGCATCATCTTGTGTTGAAGCCAGATGTTAAGTCAATCAAGCAGAAGCTGAGGAAAATGGATCCCCGAGTAGCTTCATAAGTTAAAGAAGGACTTGAGGAGTTATTAAAGGCAGGATTCATCCGAACCATTGATTATCCGGACTGGTTGGCAAACATTGTATCAGTTCCCAAGAAGAATGGCAAAGTCCAAATTTGTATTGATTTCAGAGATCTCAACAAAGCCACCCCAAAGGATGATTATTCACTTCCCAACATCGATCTTTTGATCGACAGCACGGCAGGTCATGCCATGTTTTCCTTTATGGATGGATACTGAGGCTACAATCAAATTAAACTGGCCGCTCGTGACCAGTCAAATTTTTTTTTTACCACACCTTGGGGTACATTTTGCTACACAATCATGCCGTTTGGACTCAAGAATGCTGGGGCAACCTATCAGAGGGCAATGGTCGTTATTTTTCATGACCAGATGCACAAGAACATGGACGCCTATGTGGATGACATCCTGGTCAAATCCAAAGGAGAGGATCATCTCGATGCTCTCGGCCAAGTTTTTGAAAGACTTATCCTTTACAACTTAAGACTCAATCCGCAAAAATGTGTCTTCGGAGTAGAGTCAGGCAAACTGCTTGGCTTTATGATCAGCAGAAAAGGCATAGAGGTGGATCCTGCCAAGGCAAAAGCAATCATTGATATGCCGCCTCCCACCAATCTTAGAGAGCTGCGAAGCCTTCAAGGGCGCATTTAGTCGATTCGGCATTTCATCTCCAATTTGGCTATGAGATGCGAGCCCTTCAATCACTTGTTGAGAAAAGAAGTGAAATTTGAGTGGAGACCAGAATGTCAACTTTCGTTCGAGCGCATCAAGCAATATCTTCTCAATCCACCAATTCTGAAGCCACCAGAACTTGGAAAGCCACTTTTCTTGTACATTTCCGTCAACCAAAATGCTTGTGGCGGATTTCTTGCACAGTATGAGGAAGGCAACCGGATAGAGCATGATATCTACTACGTAAGCAAGACTTTCATCGATTATGAGAAAAGATATTCTCAGATGGAAAAGACATGTCTAGCCTTAGCATGGATGTGTCAGAAGCTGAGACATTATTTGATGGCCTCAGAAATCAAAATTTTGTCAAGACTCAATTCTCTTAAGTACATCCTTGAACATCCATTTCTTACTAGATGAATTGCAAAATGGCAAGTCCTCCTAATGCAATACGACTTGGAGTATGTATCTCAGAAGTCAGTCAAAGGCCAGTCTATCGCAGATCAGTTGGCAGATTTCCCATTGACAGAAGAGATCAAAGCAGAAGACGATTTTCTCAATGATCGCATCTGTAGCATTCAAGAATCTTCTGTCTGGACTCTGTTCTTTGATGGAGCCAGAAATATGTCCGGTATAGGGATTGGGATCTTGTTGATCACTCCCGAAAAGGAGATGATCCCTTATTCCCTCAAGCTCAACTTTCATTGTACTCACAACATGGCCGAGTATGAAGCTCTAATACAAGGCCTCAAGATTCTGCAAGATTTCAATGTCAAGAGAGTACATGCCTTCGGTGACTCATTGCTTGTTGTTAGCCAAGTTAACGCTGAGTGGCAAGTCAAAGATTCAAAAATGATTCCCTATCAGAAGATTGCCTTAGCTATCATAGGCAACTTTGAAGAATTTCAACTCAATCATATCAAGAGAGAATACAACCATATAGCCGATGGCTTGGCCTGTCTTGGCTCCATTTTGTCGTTCAAAGACAGTGAATCCTGTCGTTCCTTTGAGATCGACAGACTTGATCAACCTGCTTACATTCCAGCTGAGCGAGTAAACCAAGCCTCTCAGAAAGGGAAACCTTGGTACCAAGATATCAAAAACATTATTGAAACTGGTGAATTCCCGCCAGAAATGCCAAGAAAGGAGCAACGTGCGATCCAACGCATGTCAGCCTGCTATTTCATCCTTGCCAATACTTTCTACCATCGTGGATTCAGTTCTGAGTATGCCAGATGCTTGGACAGAGATGAAGCCATGGAAGTTGTCCGAGAGGCACACGAGGGAATTTGTGGTGGTCACGTCGGCTACCAAACGCTCGTCAAGCAGATCATCCAGGCAGGATACTACTGGAAAACCATGCATCAGGATTGCCATTGCTTTGTGAGGAAGTGCGTCAAATGTCAGATGCATGCACCTTCCATTCATGCACTAGCCGCATACTTACAATATGTGGTTTCTCCTTGGCCTTTTTCAATGTGGGCCTTCGACGTGGTGGGTCCAATCACTCCTTCTGCATCTAATGGCCAGAGATACTTCCTCGCAGCTACAGAATACTTCACCAAATGGGTTGAGGTTGTAACTCTGAGAACACTAGAAGGTTGTAACTTGGCATGTGGTTTCTTTTATTCATAAGAATCTTCTTTGTCGCTTCGGCATCCCTCATGATATTGTGTCAGATAACGGCAGTCACTTCAAGAATGAGAGGATGAAAACCTTTTGCTCAAAGTTCAGGATTCATCACTACTTCTCAGCTCCTTATTATCTTCAAGGGAATGGTCAGGCAGAGGCCACCAACAAGATTTTGATCCGCATTCTGGAAAGAATTGTAGAAACAGGCTGTGATTGGCACAAGAAGATGCATGATGCACTTTAGGCGTACCGAACTACCATTCGGACTCCAACCAATGCTACACCCTCAGAGCTTGTCTACGGGACTGAGGTGGTATTACCTCTCCACGTTCAGAAACCTGCATTCAAGTTCGCATCGCTTATAGAACTCCCGCTTGATTAGTATCAGTAGCAAAGGTTGGTACAACTTGATCTGTTGGACGAGAAGAGGCTAAAGGCAGCAGAGCATGCTCGAGCTTATCGTCAGAGGGTAGCTAGGCACTATGCCAAATCCGTCATTGAGATAAGATTTTGACTTACTGATGTTGTGCTCAGATCGACAGCTCATCTCAAGCATCGGCCACGGGGCAAGTGGTCACCCAATTGGGAAGGCCTTTATGTGGTTAAGGAAGTACTGCCTCACAATTCATACCGTCTGATCAACGCAGATGGGGTGGAACTGCCCGATCCAATCAATGCTCTGCACTTGAAGAGATTTTATACTTAAAACATTTTGTTCTAGCCTTTGTACTCTTCAAAGAGCCTTTCAATAAAATAATAATCTTTTATCAATTCTCACATTCTTCTCCATGATACTGGGGCATTTTATTTTTATTTTTATTTTTATACCTCTGTCTTCCCTCCATCATGTGCAGGCAGGATCAGACAAATTTTTTGCTTCAATTTTGTCAAATCTTCATTAAATCTTTGATCAGTCTTTATTTTATCAAATTTTTTTTTCAATTTTATCAAATTTTATCGATTTTTTTATCAAATTCATTAAATTTTATCAAAACCTTATTTCCCAATCCTTTCAGGTTAAGGGATAAAACCTGATGACTCTTTTCAATGAGGTGCTCCTTTGTTCTCTTCCCTTTCAAGTTAAGGGATAAACCCGAACCTCGTCCCGCGAGGTCCTTCTTCTTTCAGGATAAGGGATAGTCCTGAAATCTTTTATCATCAATTTTCCTCAAAAATCTGCCAGTTTCTACCAATCCTTCTCAATTTTTATTGTCAAATTCCATCAGCCTTATGGAGTCTTTCCTTTTTTGATTCCTTTTGTCATCTACCAATCTCTACCAATATTTGATTGATCTTATCAAATTTTATTCTTCTTCAGGATAAGGGATAATCCTGGAAACCATCATAAATAAATTCAAATCTTAGGCCATCTTGGGTCAAGAATTTTGGAATAAATCTCTCATTTTTGTCATAATCAGCGGAGTCTATTCATGCTCTTTGTCAATCTTTCCAGAATTCGACTCCCGAGTTGGAATCACTTCCTTCCCATCTGAGTTCCGACTCAGGTTCTTGTTTTTCATTTTTATTTTCATTTTAAAAGATCCGGGTTTCGACTCGGGTTTTTCCCTTTTATATATCGTTTGAAGTTTCGAGTTCCGACTCAGACTTCCTATCGGATTCAACGCTCATGTTGAAACCGATCGTTCCTTTCAAGATTCGAGTTTTTAAACTCGAGTTTTCCATTTTTATCATTATTTTCAAGATCCGGGTTCCAACTCGGGTTTTTCTTTTTGTTGTCATTTGAAGTTTCGAGTTTCGACTCGGACTTCCTATCGGATTCAACGCTCGTGTTGGAACCGATCGTTCCTTTTAAAATTCCAGTTTTCAAAAACTCAATTTTCTCTTTTGTCTTTTATTTTGAAAAACCGGGTTCCGACTCGGGTTTTCCCATTTGTATATGTTCTTATTTATGGAGTTACGAGTTTCGACTCGGACTTCCTATCGGATTCAACGCTCGTGTTGGAACTGATCGTTCCCTTGAAGATTCGAGTTTTCAAACTCGAATTTTCTATTTTATCTTTATTTTCAAAATCCGAGTTTCGACTAGGTTTTTCCCTTTTATCTTTTCGTTTGAAGTTTCGAGTTCCGACTCGGACTTCCTATCAGATTCAACGCTCGTGTTGGAGCCGATCGTTCCTTTGAAAATTTGAGTTTTCAAAAACTCGATTTTCTCTTTTTGTCTTTTATTTTGAAAAACTCAGTTCCGACTCGGGTTTTTCCTTTTGTATATATTTTTATTTCCGAAATTACGAGTTCTGACTCGGACCTCCTATCGGATTTAACGCTCATGTTGGAACCGATCGTTCCTTTGAAAAATCGAGTTTTCAAAACCTCGATTTTCTCTTTTGTCTTTTATTTTGAAAAAACTAGGTTCTGACTCGGGTTTTCCCTTTTGTATATATTCTTATTTTCGGAGTCACGAGTTCCGACTCGGACTTCCTATCGGATTCAACGCTCGTGTTGGAACCGATCGTTCCTTTGAAAATTTGTGTTTTCAAAAACTCGATTTTCTCTTTTTTATTTTGAAAAACCGGGTTCCGACTCGGGTTTTTCCTTTTGTATATATATTCTTATTTCCAGAGTTATAAGTTCCAACTCGGACTTCCTATCGGATTCAACGCTCGTGTTGGAACCGATCGTTCCTTTGAAAATTCAAGTTTTCAAAAACTCGATTTTCTCTTTTGTCTTTTATTTTGAAAAACTGGGTTCCGACTCAGTTTTTTTTTTTCCTTTTGTATATATATTCTTATTTTCGGAGTTACGAGTTCCGACTCGGACTTCCTATCGGATTCAACGCTTGTGTTGGAACCGATCGTTTCTTTGAAAATTTGAGTTTTCAAAAACTCAATTTTCTCTTGTCTTTTATTTTGAAAAACCGGGTTCCGACTCGGGTTTTTTTTTTCCTTTTGTATATATATTCTTATTTCCGGAGTTACGAGTTACGACTCGGACTTCCTATCGGATTCAACGCTCGTGTTGGAACCGATCGTTCCTTTGAAAAATTTTGAGTTTTCAAAAACTTGATTTTTCTCTTTCATCTTTTATTTTGAAACATATGGGTTCCGACTCGGGTTTTCATTCCCTTTCAGGTTAAGGGACAAATATGAATTTCCCCTTCAGGATAAGGGATAATCCTGAAACACCGACAATCATTCCCGCTTCGGTTTCAAAATATCTTAGGAGTGTCGGTCTCTTCTTCAAGATCCAGTGCTCGTACTGGTACATCTTTGAAACCCAGTGCTCGTACTGGTGTGCATTTTCGAAAACCCAGTACTCGTACTGGTGCATTTTGAAAACCCGGTGCTCGTACTGGTGTGTCTTTCAAAAATCTCAGTGCTCGTACTGGTGTACATTTTCAAAAACCAGTGCTCGTATTGGTGCTTTTTCAAAATTCAGTGCTCGTATTGGTGTGTTTTTCAAAATCCAGTGCTCGTACTGGTGTGCATTTTCAAGAACCTGATGCTCGTACTGGGGCATTTTCAAAATCCAGTGCTCGTACTGGTACGTTTTAAAAAATCCAATGTTCTTACTGGTACATTGTCAAAATCCAGTGCTCGTACTGGTGCATCTAGCGCTCGCGCTAGTGTCTGGTTGACTGATCAGTTTGTCACGATAATGAAGCCATACATGATACTTCAAGTACAAGGTTTTGATGATGAGCAAGTAGAATCAACTGCATTTCAGCTAAGGCTATGAAGAAATTGAAGAATTCGGTGAAGAATCCTTGAAGACTAGTGCGCAAATGTTTAATTCATTAAAAGTCTTAGATTCTTGTAAGAGCCTTACTTAGAGTGCATATTTAGATTGCATTTCACCTTAAAAGTCTTTAGAAAAACTTTTCTAAAAGAAACTCTTTTGAAAATCTTTTTAGAAAACTCTTTTTAGAAAACTCTTTTCTTAAATTTTCATGTTTATTAGTCGACTAATCCTTTCGCGCCATATTTTCTAAAAAGTCATTTTTGTCAAATTAGTCGACCGAAGGTTTTATCAGTTGACTGGACAGAATGTCTGTTTTCTGGAAAATTAGCAGCAGTCGACTAATGGTTTTATTAGTCGACTAAACAGAACATGGGTTTTCTGAAAATTTAGCAGCAGTCGACTAATGCTTTTTATCAGTCGACCGAACAGAATGTTTGTTTTTCAGAAGTTTTTTAGCAGCAGTCGACTAAAAGGTTTTTCAGTCTACTGATGATATTATCAGTCGACTAACTTTTCTCAAGTCGACTAAGTTTCAAAAGTTCAGATTTTCAAACAGCTCGATTAACAGATCAGTCGACCGACGATAACTGTCAGTCTACTAATAACTAACTATTAGTCGACTAACTGATGTTTTAGTCGACTAATTTTGCTGTTTTCCTGAAACTTCAAAAAAGACGTGTCTTTTCATTTTTCAAACGTTTTGATCGTTCGAAATGGACTGTTTTGACACCCTTTCATACTCTCAACATATGGAATCTTTTAACTATAAATATGAGTGCATTTTACACTCAAAAACACAGAGAAACAATCAAATTCAATAGAATTATATTGAATTACTTCTTGCTTTTCACTCCTATTCATTCAAGTATTTGTTTTCTCACTCACGTGATATTTTCACTTCAGTTTTTCACTAAAATCACTTTGAGAGATAGTGAATTCGTGAGTAGAGTGTTTCAACAACCTCAAAAGCCAATTGCATCTCATTTGCATTCAAAAGGAAGGCTCATAGGTTGTATTGTAAGTTGTTATTTCTTTTCTGTAAAAAGGACTCCTTAGTGTAAAGGAGTTGTTTGCTTTCAGTAGGATTGTTACTGAAAGTGGGACCGATTATGGTCTGTGTGATCTTGTAGTTAACAAGGTTGATAGTGGATAATCTCAAGCGGGTTTTGCTTGGGGACTGGATGTAGGTCGGGATAGACCGAACCAGGATAAAATCTTGTGTTCTTTGTGTGTTTGCTTTGAGATTTGCAAAATCATTCAATATTCCACAGAAATTTTTAAAAGCACTATTCACCCCCCCTTTAGTGCTCGTTACCTCGATCCTAATGCACTTTCATTTGGTATCAGAGCACAGGTTTGCTATTACTTTGATTTGACCATCATCTAGCATGGCAACTACAACATCTCAGCACAAAGAAGGAAGCTCCTCTGTTCGTCCTCCTCTCTTCGACGGAACAAACTATGGATACTGGAAAGTAAGAATGACAATATTCCTACAATCCATGGATCTCGATATCTGGAGAGTTGTTTCAGAAAAGTACCAAACTCCATCAACTGATTTCAGCCGATGGACCGATGAAGAAAAGAAGACTGCTTCACTTAATGCCAAGGCAATGAATGCATTGTATTGTGGCGTTGACAAGGTAGAATTCAATCGCATCTCTCAATGCTCTACAGCTAATGAAATCTGGCATACTCTTCTTGTGACACACGAAGGTACGTCAAAGGTAAAGGAATCTAAAATTGCTTCTTTAGTTCATAAATTTGAATTGTTCAAAATGAAGCAAAATGAATCTATATCGGACATGGTAACTAGAATGACCGATATAACTAACACTTTAAAATCCCTTGGAAAAGAATATTCACAAGTGGATTTAGTTAGAAAGATTCTAAGGTGTTTAACTCCTGAATGGGGGAGAAAAACAACTGCTATTGAAGAAGCAAATGATCTCAATACTCTCACTCTTGAAGACTTAGTTGGTAACCTAATGGCATATAAGGTTCAACTTCAAGACAGACAAGAAGAAGAGCCTAAAAAGAAATCTCTTGCTTTTAAGGCTACTTCTGACTCAGAAAATTCTGAAGAAGATGAAGATATTGCCCTCATCACAAGGCAATTCAGAAGATTCATCAAAAAGGGAAGATTTCAAAGAAAGGTAAAGAAAGCAGATTCTTTCATTCCCAATGAAGTAAAGTGCTTTAACTGCAAAAAGGTAGGACATATCAAGAAAGATTGTCCTCTTCTCAAAATCAAGCCCAAGGAACAATTCAAGAAGAAAAAGGCATTTCAAGCATGTTGGGATGATAGTGACTCCTCTTCCGATGAAGAATCAAATGAAGAAGTCGCCAACATGTGTTTTGTAGCACAAGAAGATTCGGTAAGTCAATTTGACTATGATGAGTTATTTGAAGCATTTAATGATTTATATGCAAAATTTAAGAGTCTTAGTTCTAAAAATAAAGAGTTAAAAAATGAAAATTTAACTCTTGACTCTCAAAATAAAGTGTTACTTCAAGAAATAGAAGATCTCAAGAAGAAAAATTCTTGCCTAGCACTTGAGATAAAAGAAATTGGAGTTAGAACCAATCTCTTACAAAATGAAATATTTAGTCTTAAAGAAAAGTCAAAAGATCTTCTTTCTATAGTGACCAAATTCACAAATGGTCAAGAGAATCTAGAAAAACTTCTTGGTTCTCAAAGATGCTCGGTTAATAAAACCGGATTGGGATATAGCTTCTTTGATACTCAAAATAGACCAAACCTTGTGGTGAAAAATCAAAGACATTATTCTCAACCTTTTGTTCATAAAACTAAACTTTCTAGTTCTAATAGAAATGCATCTAGAAATGATTATTCTAGAAATGTTTATTCTAAATCCTTTTATAGAAAGAATATTTATTATCAAAGGAAACCTAAATCCAAATGGATATGGGTTCCTAAGACTAACTCTCATGGACCCAAAAATAGAAAGGGGTCAAATGCTTTGTTTTCTGATTTTGTTGTAGGTACACAACATAAGGAGCAAATGGATATTGGACAGCGGTTGTTCCAAACATATGACTGGAAGGCCGGAGTTATTTTCCACCCTCCAAAATAAGGATGGAGGAACCGTCACCTTTGGTGACAACAACAAGGGAAAAGTGATAGGTATTGGTAATATTGGTAATCCAAAATTTCCCTTGATAGAAAATGTTCTTTTAGTAGATGGTTTAATGCATAATTTAATATCTATTAGTCAATTATGTGATAAAGGTTTTCATGTTTCTTTTGAAAATGATTTATGCTTAATTTCTGATTTTCAATATAAAAAAATCATTTTTAAAGGTAAAAGAATAAACAATGTGTATGAACTATATCTAGATGAATTACCCTCTTTTAATGAAAAATGTTTTATTGTTTCAAATGAAATTCAATGGTTATGGCATAAGAGACTTGGACATGTTAACTTTAAAATTATTTCAAAGTTATCCAAGAATGATCTTGTAAGAGGCCTACCTAGAATACCATATAAAAAGGATCACTTATGTGATGCTTGTCAAAGGGGTAAACAAATCAAGAGTTCTTTTAAAGCTAAAAATATAGTTTCAACAAAACGTCCTCTTGAACTTTTACATTTAGATCTATTTGGACCATCTAGAATTCGAAGTTTGAATGGTAGCAAGTATGCTTTTGTTATAGTAGATGATTATTCTCGGTTTACATGGGTGATTTTTCTAAAAAGCAAAAATGATGCTTTTTCAGAATTTTCTAAACTTTGTAGAAGAATTACAAATGAAAAATCCACATCTATTATTAAAATTCGTAGTGATCATGGTGGTGAATTTGAAAATGAATCTTTTCTAAAGTTTTGTGATTTACATGGTATCTCTCACAACTTTGCTTTTCCTAGAGCGGCTCCACAAAATGGAGTTGTTGAAAGAAAGAATAGAACTTTGCAAGAATGTGTTAGAACCATGCTTCAATATAAAAATTTACCAAAATATTTTGGGGCTGAAGCAATTAATACAGCATGTTATGTCTTAAATCGTGTTCTTATTCGACCAATTTTACATAAAACATGTTTTGAATTGTATTATGATCGTATACCAAAGATCTCATATTTCAAAATTTTTGGTAGTAAATGTTTCTTGTTAAATACCAAAGATAATCTTGATAAGTTTGATTCAAAATCAGATGAATCAATATTTCTTGGATATTCTTCTAGAAGTAAAGCATATCGTATTTTCAATAAAAGAACATCTTGTATTGAAGAATCTTTACATGTTGCATTTGATGAGAATTGTGAGCAGGTTATTCCTCTAAGCGAAGAAGAAGAAGCAATACTTCAAGAAGAACCCTTGATAGAGAGTACTTCTCAAGAAAATATTCCTCTTCAACCGGTTTGGAAAGAAGTTCCTAATCATCCACATGAACAAGTTATTGGTGAAATAAAGAGTGGTGTCCAAACTAAAAGGCAGTTGGAAAAATATATTGCAAATATTGCTTTCATATCTAAATTAGAACCAAAGAATATCAATGAGGCATGTGATGATGAATTTTGGCTTTTAGCCATGTCTGAAGAACTTAACCAATTTACTAGGAATGATGTTTGGGATCTAGTTGATAGACCAAAGGATCATCCAGTAATTGGAACAAGATGGGTCTTCCGAAATAAGCTGGATGAAAATGGTGAAGTCATTCGTAACAAAGCAAGGCTAGTGGCACAAGGCTATAATCAAGAAGAAGGCATAGATTTTGATGAAACCTATGCACCAGTGGCTCGATTAGAGTCAATTTGTATGATGCTTGCTTTTGCTAGTTACATGAACTTCAAGTTATATCAAATTGATGTTAAGAGTGCATTCTTAAATGGACACATCAATGAAGAAGTTTATGTAGAGCAACCTCCAGGCTTTGAAAATGAGAAATATCCAGAAAAGGTCTACAAATTGAAAAGAGCTTTGTATGGACTCAAACAAGCACCAAGAGCGTGGTATGAAAGACTACGAAATTTTCTAGAACAATCTGGTTTTTCCATTGGTCGGGTAGACTCCACTTTATTTATTAAAAACCTTAATTCAGATATTCTTATTGTGCAAATTTATGTTGATGACATAATATTTGGTTCTACTAATGATTCTCTCTGTAAAGAATTTGCTAAAGCTATGCAGGAAGAGTTTGAAATGAGCTTGATGGGCGAATTAAACTACTTCCTTGGACTTCAAATAAAGCAAACTTAAGAAGGAATCTTCATCAATCAAGCTAAGTATACAAAAGAACTTCTCAAGAGATTTGGGATGGACTCATCGAAATCAAGAAGGAATCCTATGAGTACAACTACTTCTCTTGATAAAGATGAAAATGGTAAAAGTGTAGATACTAAGCTCTACAGAGGTATGATCGGATCTCTATTATACTTAACTGCTAGTCGACCTGATATTATGTTTAGTGTTTGTATGTGTGCAAGATTTCAAGCTAATCCAAAGGAATCTCATTTAACTGCAGTAAAACAAATTCTTCGTTATTTGAAAGATACTTCAGATTTCGGTTTGTTTTACCCAAAATCATCTTCCTTTGATTTAGTTTCATATAGTGATGCAGATTTTGCAGGAAGTAAATCTGATCGCAAGATTACTAGTGGAACTTGTCATTTCTTAGGAAATTCCTTAGTCTCTTGGTTTAGTAAAAAGCAAAATTCAGTATCACTTTCAACAACTAAAGCAGAATATATAGCGGCTAGTTTAGCATGTTCACAAGTACTTTGGATGAAACATACCTTAAAAGATTTTGGTTTGAATTACTCCACAACAACTATTTATTGTGATAACACTATGCTATAAATCTTTCGAAAAATCCTATTCAGCACTCAAGAACTAAGCATATTGAAGTTAGACATCATTTTTTAAGAGATCATGTGTTAAAAGGAGTTATTTCGTTAAATTTTATTTCCACTAAAGAACAACATGCCGATTTCTTCACTAAACCTCTTAAAAATAAAGATTTTATGAGAATTAGGAGAGAACTAGGTATTTGCTCATTTTTGGATTTATAAAAATGCTGATTTTTGAACAAAATCTCAAAATCGCATTATATTAGTCGACCGATAAAATTCTAGTCGACTGGTGTTTTATATTTTGGAATGTATCGCACCATATTAGTCGACCGATATATTTCTAGTCGACTGATGATATTTTTAGAATAAGTCACACTTTTTAGTCGACCGATAAAGTTTTAGTCGACTAAATTTTTTTTAAGAAAAAATTTTAAGTGAAGGGACCCGACACCCCTTGGATTTGTTTTAAAACCCGTTTTGTTTTTTTTTGAAACAAAAGAGGCATCGTTTCACTTCGTACCTTTTCGTTTTTCTTAAAAACGAAACCCTTAAACCCCTCTTTCTCTCTTGCCTCTCTCTCTTTCGAAAAACCCTCAGAGTGTCGTTCGACTCCATCATCGCCGGGATTTTCTTACCGTAAGAAGGAGACGCCAGAATCTTCTGGCCGTGATCTTAAAACGCCAAAACTCTCTTGCCGTGACAGTGCTTTGAAAGTGCACTAGGATCGAGGCAACGAGCACTAGAGGGGTGGGTGAATAGTGCTTTTAAAAAATTTCTGCAGAATATTGAAGGATTTTGCAAATCTCAAAGCAAACACACAAAGAACACAAGATTTTATCCTGGTTCGGTCAAACCCGACCTACATCCAGTCCCCAAGCAAAACCCGCTTGAGATTTTCCACTATCAACCTTGTAAACTACAAGATCACACAGACCATAACCGGTCCCACTTTCAGTAACAACCCAACTGAAAGCAAACAACTCCTTTACACAAAGGAGTCCTTTTTACACAAAAGAAATAACAACTTACAATACAACCTATGAGCCTTCCTTTTGAATGCAAATGAGATGCAATTGACTTTTGAGGTTGTTGAAACACTCTACTCATGAATTCACTATCTCTCAAAGTGATTTGAGTGAAAAACTGAAGTGAAAATATCACGTGAGTGAGAAAATCAATACTTGAATGAATAGGAGTGAAAAGCAAGATTCAAATCGATTGAATTGTTGTTTTTACGTGTAAAATGCACTCATATTTATAGTTAAAAGATTCCATACATTGAGAGTATGAAAGGGTGTCAAAACGGTCCATTTCGAACGATCAAAATGTTTGAAAAATGAAAAGACACGCCTTTTTGAAGTTTCAGGAAAACGGCAAAATTACTCGACTGAAACATCAGTTAGTCGATTAATAGTTAGTTATTAGTAGACTGACAGTTATCGTCGGTCGACTGATCTGTTAATCGAGCCGTTTGAAAATCTGAACTTTTGAAACTTAGTCGACTTGAGAAAAGTTAGTCGACTGATAATATCATCAGTAGACTGAAAAACCTTTTAGTCGACTGCTGCTAAAAACTTCTAAAAAACAAACATTCTGTTCGGTCCACTGATAAAAAGCATTAGTCGACTGCTGCTAAATTTTCAGAAAACACATGTTCTGTTCAGTCGACTGAAAAACCATTAGTCGACTGCTGCTAAATTTCCAGAAAACAGACATTCTGTCCAGTCGACTGATAAAACCTTCGGTCGACTAATTTGACAAGAATGACTTTTTAGAAAATATGGCGCGAAAGGATTAGTCGACTGATAAGTCTATTGGTCGACTAATAAACATGAAAATTTAAGAAAAGAGTTTTCTAAAAAGATTTTCAAAAGAGTTTCTTTTAGAAAAGTTTTTCTAAAGACTTTTGAGGTGAAATGCAACCTAAATATGCACTCTAAGTAAGGCTCTTACAAGAATCTAAGACTTTTAATGAATTAAACATTTGCACACTAGTCTTCAAGGATTCTTCACCGAATTCTTCAATTTCTTCATAGCCTTAGCTGAAATGCAGTTGATTCTACTTGCTCATCATCAAAACCTTGTACTTGAAGTATCATGTATGGATTCATTGTCGTAACAATCTCCCCCTTTTTGATGATGATAAACTTAATCAAAGATGAAGCATTTAGATGCATAGATGGAGATTTTACTCCCCCTATCAATATGTTGTAAAACATTAAAAGTTAGCACATTTAAAGCACATATATCACATATTGATTGGTTTGCATTTCCATTCATCATTTCTTCATGTATTTAGAAATACATTCATTCAAAGCTTTCTTTTTCTCTTAATTTTGCATTTCTCATGCAAGATCTCCTATAATGTAATTGCTATCATCTTTTTCTCAAGATCTCCTGCAATTTCAATGTAATGCTATCTTTATCTTTTTCTCCCCCTTTGTCAGAATCAAAAAAAGTAAGGGCAAAAATAGCATAAGCAAAATAGAGATACAAGTTTAAAAATATTACAACCCATAAAGTAAGTTTTTCAAAGATCAAAGATCAGAAAAGAGAGTTTAGCAAATCCTTAATGGCAGTTACATCCTTATGAATTGAAGCAAGTTGTTGAGTATAGTTGTTGAAGATAGTTGTTGAAGATGTGACTCATTCTAAAAATATCATCAGTCGACTAGAAATATATTGGTCGACTAATATAGTGCGATTTTGAGATTTTGTTCAAAAATCAACATTTTTATAAATCCAAAAATGAGCAAATACCTAGTTCTCTCCTAATTCTCATAAAATCTTCATTTTTAAGAGGTTTAGTGAAGATATCAGCATGTTGTTCTTTAGTGGAAATAAAATTTAACGAAATATCTCCTTTTAACACATGATCTCTTAAAAAATGATGTCTAACTTCAATATGCTTACTTCTTGAGTACTGAATAGGATTTTTCGAAAGATTTATAGCACTAGTGTTGTCACAATAAATAGTTGTTGTGGAGTAGTTCAAACCAAAATCTTTTAAGGTCTGTTTCATCCAAAGTACTTGTGAACATGCTAAACTAGCCGTTATATATTCAGCTTCAGTTGTTGAGAGTGATACTGAATTTTGCTTTTTACTAAACCAAGAGACTAAGGAATTTCCCAAGAAATGACAAGTTCCACTAGTACTCTTGCGATCAGATTTACTTCCTGCAAAATCTGCATCACTATATGAAACTAAATCAAAGGAAGATGATTTTGGGTAAAACAAACCGAAATCTGAAGTGTCTTTCAAATATCGAAGAATTTGTTTTACTGCAGTTAAATGAGATTCCTTTGGATTAGTTTGAAATCTTGCACACATACAAACACTAAACATAATATCAGGTCGACTAGCAGTTAAGTATAATAGAGATCCGATCATACCTCTGTAGAGCTTAGTATCTACACTTTTACCATTTTCATCTTTATCAAGAGAAGTAGTTGTACTCATAGGATTCTTTCTTGATTTCGATGAGTCCATCCCAAATCTCTTGAGAAGTTCTTTTGTATACTTAGCCTGATTGATGAAGATTCCTTCTTAAGTTTGCTTTATTTGAAGTCCAAGAAGTAGTTTAATTCGCCCATCAAGCTCATTTCAAACTCTTCCTGCATAGCTTTAGCAAATTCTTTACAAAGAGAATCATTAGTAGAACCAAATATTATGTCATCAACATAAATTTGCACAATAAGAATATCTGAATTAAGATTTTTAATAAATAAAGTGGAGTCTACCCGACCAATGGAAAAACCAGATTGTTCTAGAAAATTTCGTAGTCTTTCATACCACGCTCTTGGTGCTTGTTTGAGTCCATACAGAGCTCTTTTCAATTTGTAGACCTTTTCTGGATATTTCTCATTTTCAAAGCCTGGGGGTTGCTCTACATAAACTTCTTCATTGATGTGTCCATTTAAGAATGCACTCTTAACATCAATTTGATATAACTTGAAGTTCATGTAACTAGCAAAAGCAAGCATCATGCGAATTGACTCTAATCGAGCCACTGGTGCATAGGTTTCATCAAAATCTATGTCTTCTTCTTGATTATAGCCTTGTGCCACTAGCCTTGCTTTGTTACAAATGACTTCACCATTTTCATCCAGCTTATTTCGGAAGACCCATCTTGTTCCAATTACTGGATGATCCTTTGGTCTATCAACTAGATCCCAAACATCATTCTTAGTAAATTGGTTAAGTTCTTCAGACATGGCTAAAAGCCAAAATTCATCATCACATGCCTCATTGATATCCTTTGGTTCTAATTTAGATATGAAAGCAACATTTGCAATATATTTTTCTAACTGCCTTCTAGTTTGGACACCACTCTTTATTTCACCAATAACTTGTTCATGTGGATGATTAGGAACTTCTTTCCAAACCGGTTGAAGAGGAATATTTTCTTGAGAAGTACTCTCTGTCATGGGTTCTTCTTGAAGTGTTGCTTCTTCTTCTTCGCTTAGAGGATTAACCTGCTCACAATTCTCATCAAATGCAACATGTAAAGATTCTTCAATACAAGATGTTCTTTTATTGAAAATACGATATGCTTTACTTCTAGAAGAATATCCAAGAAATATTGATTCATCTGATTTTGAATCAAACTTATCAAGATTATCTTTGGTATTTAACAAGAAACATTTACTACCAAAATTTTTGAAATATGAGATCTTGGGTATACGATCATAATACAATTCAAAACATGTTTTATGTAAAATTAGTCGAATAAGAACACGATTTAAGACATAACATGTTGTATTAATTGCTTCAGCCCAAAAATATTTTGGTAAATTTTTATCTTGAAGCATGGTTCTAGCACATTCTTGCAAAGTTCTATTCTTTCTTTCAACAACTCCATTTTGTGGAGCCGCTCTAGGAAAAGCAAAGTTGTGAGATATACCATGTAAATCACAAAACTTTAGAAAAGATTCATTTTCAAATTCACCACCATGATCAATACGAATTTTAATAATAGATGTAGATTTTTCATTTGTAATTCTTTTACAAAGTTTAGAAAATTCTGAAAAAGCATCATTTTTGCTTTTTAGAAAAATCACCCATGTAAATCGAGAATAATCATCTACTATAACAAAAGCATACTTGCTACCATTCAAACTTTGAATTCTAGATGGTCCAAATAGATCTAAATGTAAAAGTTCAAGAGAACGTTTTGTTGAAACTATATCTTTTGCTTTAAAAGAACTCTTGATTTGTTTACCCCTTTGACAAGCATCACATAAGTGATCCTTTTTATATGGTATTCTAGGTAGGTCTCTTACAAGATCATTCTTGGATAATTTTGAAATAATTTTAAAATTAACATGTCCAAGTCTCTTGTGCCATAACCATTGAATTTCATTTGAAACAATAAGACATTTTTCATTAAAAGAGGGTAATTCATCTAGATATAGTTCATACACATTGTTTCTTCTTTTACCTTTAAAAATGATCTTTTTAGATTGAAAATCAGAAATTAAGCATAAATCATTTTCAAAAGAAACATGAAAACCTTTATCACATAATTGACTAATAGATATTAAATTATGCATTAAACCATCCACTAAAAGAACATTTTCTATCAAGGAAAATTTCGGATTACCAATATTACCAATACCTATCACTTTTCCCTTGTTATTGTCACCAAAGGTGACGGTTCCTCCATCCTTATTTTGGAGGGTGGAAAATAACTCTGGCCTTCCAGTCATATGTTTGGAACATCCGCTGTCCAATATCCATTTGCTCCTTATGTTGTGTACCTACAACAAAATCAGAAAACAGAGCATTTGACCCCTTTCTATTTTCGGGTCCATGAGAGTTAGTCTTAGGAACCCATATCCATTTGGATTTTGGTTTCCTTTGATAATAAATATTTTTTCTATAAAAGAATTTAGAATAAACATTTCTAGAATAATCATTTCTAGATGCATTTCTATTAGAACTAGAAAGTTTAGTTTTATGAACAAAAGGTTGAGAATAATGTCTTTGATTTTTCACCACATAGTTTGGTCTATTTTGAGTATCAAAGAAGCTATATCCCAATCCGGTTTTATTAACCGAGCATCTTTGAGAACCAAGAAGTTTTTCTAGATTCTCTTGACCATTTGTGAATTTGGTCACTATAGAAATAAGATCATTTGACTTTTCTTTAAGACTAGATATTTCCTTTTGTAAGAGATTGGTTCTAACTCCAATTTCTTTTATCTCAAGTGCTTGGCAAGAATTTTCCTTCTTGAGATCTTCTATTTTTTGAGAGTCAAGAGTTAAATTTTCAGTTTTTAACTCTTTATTTTTAGAACTAAGACTCTTAAATTTAGCATATAAATCATTAAATGCTTCAAATAACTCATCATAGTCAAATTGACTTACCGAATTCTCTTGTGCTACAAAACACATGTTGGCGACTTCTTCATTTGATTCTTCATCGGAGGAGGAGTCACTATCATCCCAACAGGATTGAAATGCCTTTTTCTTCTTGAATTGGTCCTTGGGCTTGAATTTGAGAAGAGGACAATCTTTCTTGACATGTCCGGCCTTTTTGCAGTTAAAGCACTTTACTTCATTGGGAATGGAAGAATCTACTTTCTTTGCCTTTCTTTGAAATCTTCCCTTTTTAATGAATCTTCTGAATTGCCTTGTGATGAGGGCAATATCTTCATCTTCATCTTCATCTTCTTCAGAATCTTCTGAGTCAGAAGTAGCCTTAAAAGCAAGAGATTTCTTTTTAGGCTCTTCTTCTTGTCTGTCTTGAAGTTGGACCTCATATGCCATTAGGTTACCAATTAAGTCTTCAAGAGTGAGAGTATTGAGATCATTTGCTTCTTTAATAGCAGTGGTTTTTCTCTCCCATTCAGGAGTTAAACACCTTAGAATCTTTCTGACTAAATCCACTTGTGAATATTCTTTTCCAAGGGATTTCAAAGTGTTAGTTATATCGGTCATTCTAGTTACCATGTCCGATATAGATTCATTTTGCTTCATTTTGAACAATTCAAATTTATGAACTAAAGAAGCAATTTTAGATTCCTTTACCTTTGACGTACCTTCGTGTGTTACGAGAAGAGTATGCCAGATTTCATTAGTTGTAGAGCATTGAGAGATGCGATTGAACTCTACCTTGTCAACGCCACAATATAATGCATTCATGGCTTTGGCATTCAGTGAAGCAGTCTTCTTTTCATCATCGGTCCATCGGCTGAAATCAGTTGATGGAATTTGGTACTTTTCTAAAACAACTCTCGAGATATCGAGATCCATGGTATGCAGGAATATTGTCATTCTTACTTTTCAGTAATCATAGTTTGTTCCATCGAAGAGAGGAGGACGAACAGAGGAGCTTCCTTCTTTGTGCTGAGATGTTGTAGTTGCCATGCTAGATGATGGTCAAATCAAAGTAATAGCAAACCTGTGCTCTGATACCAAATGAAAGTGCACTAGGATCGAGGCAACGAGCACTAGAGGGGGGTGAATAGTGCTTTTAAAAAATTTCTGCAGAATATTGAAGGATTTTGCAAATCTCAAAGCAAACACACAAAGAACACAAGATTTTATCCTGGTTCGGTCAAACCCGACCTACATCCAGTCCCCAAGCAAAACCCGCTTGAGATTTTCCACTATCAACCTTGTAAACTACAAGATCACACAGACCATAACCGGTCCCACTTTCAGTAACAACCCAACTGAAAGCAAACAACTCCTTTACACTAAGGAGTCCTTTTTACACAAAAGAAATAACAACTTACAATACAACCTATGAGCCTTCCTTTTGAATGCAAATGAGATGCAATTGGCTTTTGAGGTTGTTGAAACACTCTACTCACGAATTCACTATCTCTCAAAGTGATTTGAGTGAAAAACTGAAGTGAAAATATCACGTGAGTGAGAAAATCAATACTTGAATGAATAGGAGTGAAGAGCAAGATTCAAATCGATTGAATTATTGTTTTTGAGTGTAAAATGCACTCATATTTATAGTTAAAAGATTCCATACGTTGAGAGTATGAAAGGGTGTCAAAACGGTCCATTTCGAATGATCAAAACGTTTGAAAAATGAAAAGACACGCCTTTTTGAAGTTTCAGGAAAACGACAAAATTAGTCGACTGAAACATCAGTTAGTCGACTAATAGTTAGTTATTAGTAGACTGACAGTTATCGTCGGTCGACTGATCTGTTAATCGAGCCGTTTGAAAATCTGAACTTTTGAAACTTAGTTGACTTGAGAAAAGTTAGTCGACTGATAATATCATCAGTAGACTGAAAAACCTTTTAGTCGACTGCTGCTAAAAACTTCTAAAAAACAAACATTTTGTTCGGTCGACTGATAAAAAGCATTAGTCGATTGCTGCTAAATTTTCAGAAAACACATGTTCTGTTCAGTCGACTGAAAAACTATTAGTCGACTGCTGCTAATTTTCCAGAAAACAGACATTCTGTCCAGTCGACTGATAAAACCTTCGGTCGACTAATTTGACAAGAATGACTTTTTAGAAAATATGGCGCGAAAGGATTAGTCGACTGATAAGTCTATTGGTCGACTAATAAACATGAAAATTTAAGAAAAGAGTTTTCTAAAAAGAGTTTCAAAAGAGTTTCTTTTAGAAAAGTTTTTCTAAAGACTTTTAAGGTGAAATGCAACCTAAATATGCACTCTAAGTAAGGCTCTTACAAGAATCTAAGACTTTTAATGAATTAAACATTTGCACACTAGTCTTCAAGGATTCTTCACTGAATTCTTCAATTTCTTCATAGCCTTAGCTGAAATGCAGTTGATTCTACTTGCTCATCATCAAAACCTTGTACTTGAAGTATCATGTATGGCTTCATTGTCGTAACATGCTTTGCCGGAATCCCCTTTTGGCCGACTTCTCCTCATCGTTAGGCACCACATTGTCCTTCGTTTTTTATCGCCGGAAAGCTTTTTCCCCTTGCCGGACGTCATTTGGAAGCCGACATTTTGGTAACCATGCCTCGCACGAAGTCTGCATCTGCAAAAGGTTTAGGTTCTCCTCCTCCTACACCTACTTCAAGACATGGTTTTTCACTAAGATTACTTCGCAATCCTCTTCTCTATGACACTTTTGGATCAATTTCTGCACTACCTATTTTACCAGGCCGAAATGTTCTATTTCACTTGTTTTATCGTTACAAAATAAGAGAATTATTTCCTGGTATTTCACATCTTTTTTATGCTTGTGCAGACACCCTTCACTATCCTTTTCTTATTCACTTGTTTTACACGAATTTACAAATGAATCATGAAACTGGAGTTTTGTCTTCTTTTGTTTGTGATGTTGAAATCGATTTTGATTCGAAATTACTTGGAGAAATTCTTGAAATTCCACCTTCAGACACTCTTTTCAACACTATTGAATTGAATGATGAAAGAGTTTTTGAACAAATTCTTCTTCCAGAAGCACCTCACTGCCCTCCTTTAAAAAATACTAATCTTCAAACTCGTGCACGCATTGCTGGACGAATCCTTGCCCACAATGTTCTACCCAAAACTGGTTCTTTTGATTATTATTCCACAGATCTATCTACGGCTCTTTATGTTTTATTTGGAAATATTTCTGTCAACTGAGCCAATGTGTATTTTACAAACTTGTGGAAACAAAAACCATTTCTTCCTTATGGTTGTCTTTTAACCCGTATTTTTAGAGATTTCAAAGTTCCTTTAACAAATGAAAAATACATTGAGCAAAAAGAGTTCTTTGATCAAACAGTTTTTAAAAGAATGAAAATTAAATATCTGCCTCCCTTAAAAGTTGATCAAACTGAACCATCTGATCCTAATGAACCATCTATTTCTGAACCTTCACCTTCTGCGACACCTTCATCTCATGCAAAAAGAAAGAAATTTTCGACAAATCAAGACCATGATGAAGTTATGCAGAGATTGGAAGCTTTGGAGCTGCATCAACACACCTTTCGTGAAGATGTGACTCAACAACTTGCTTCAATTCATAAGGATGTAACTGCCATTAAGGATTTGCTAAACTCTCTTTTCTGATCTTTGATCTTTGAAAAACTTACTTTATGGGTTGTAATATTTTTAAACTTGTATCTCTATTTTGCTTATGCTATTTTTGCCCTTACTCTTTTTGATTCTGACAAAGGGAGAGAAAAAGATAAAGATAGCATTACATTGAAATTGCAGGAGATCTTGAGAAAAAGATGATAGCAATTACATTACAGGAGATCTTGCATGAGAAATGCAAAATTAAGAGAAAAAGAAAGCTTTGAATGAATGTATTTCTAAATACATGAAGAAATGATGAATGGAAATGCAAACCAATCAATATGTGATATATGTGCTTTAAATGTGCTAACTTTTAATGTTTTACAACATATTGATAGGGGGAGTAAAATCTCCATCTATGCATCTAAATGCTTCATCTTTGATTAAGTTTATCATCATCAAAAAGGGGGAGATTGTTACGACAATGAAGCCATACATGATACTTCAAGTACAAGGTTTTGATGATGAGCAAGTAGAATCAACTGCATTTCAGCTAAGGCTATGAAGAAATTGAAGAATTCGGTGAAGAATCCTTGAAGACTAGTGTGCAAATGTTTAATTCATTAAAAGTCTTAGATTCTTGTAAGAGCCTTACTTAGAGTGCATATTTAGGTTGCATTTCACCTTAAAAGTCTTTAGAAAAACTTTTCTAAAAGAAACTCTTTTGAAAATCTTTTTAGAAAACTCTTTTTAGAAAACTCTTTTCTTAAATTTTCATGTTTATTAGTCGACTAATCCTTTCACGCCATATTTTCTAAAAAGTCATTTTTGTCAAATTAGTCGACCGAAGGTTTTATCAGTTGACTGGACAGAATGTCTGTTTTCTGGAAAATTAGCAGCAGTCGACTAATGGTTTTATCAGTCGACTGAACAGAACATGGGTTTTCTGAAAATTTAGCAGCAGTCGACTAATGCTTTTTATCAGTCGACCGAACAGAATGTTTGTTTTTCAGAAGTTTTTTAGCAGCAGTCGACTAAAAGGTTTTTCAGTCTACTGATGATATTATCAGTCGACTAACTTTTCTCAAGTCGACTAAGTTTCAAAAGTTCAGATTTTCAAACGGCTCGATTAACAGATCAGTCGACCGACGATAACTGTCAGTCTACTAATAACTAACTATTAGTCGACTAACTGATGTTTCAGTCGACTAATTTTGCAGTTTTCCTGAAACTTCAAAAAAGGCGTGTCTTTTCATTTTTCAAACGTTTTGATCGTTCGAAATGGACTGTTTTGACACCCTTTCATACTCTCAACATATGGAATCTTTTAACTATAAATATGAGTGCATTTTACACTCAAAAACACAGAGAAACAATCAAATTCAATAGAATTATATTGAATTACTTCTTGCTTTTCACTCCTATTCATTCAAGTATTTGTTTTCTCACTCACGTGATATTTTCACTTCAGTTTTTCACTAAAATCACTTTGAGAGATAGTGAATTCGTGAGTAGATTTTTTCAACAACCTCAAAAGCCAATTGCATCTCATTTGCATTCAAAAGGAAGGCTCATAGGTTGTATTGTAAGTTGTTATTTCTTTTCTGTAAAAAGAAGGACTCCTTGGTGTAAAGGAGTTGTTTGCTTTCAGTAGGATTGTTACTGAAAGTGGGAGCGATTATGGTCTGTGTGATCTTGTAGTTAACAAGGTTGATAGTGGATAATCTCAAGCGGGTTTTCCTTGGGGACTGGATGTAGGTCGGGATAGACCGAACCAGGATAAAATCTTGTGTTCTTTGTGTGTTTGCTTTGAGATTTGCAAAATCATTCAATATTCCGCAGAAATTTTTAAAAGCACTATTCACCCCCCCCCTCTAGTGCTCGTTGCCTCGATCCTAGTGCACTTTCATAGTTAGCCCTCCAGGTTTAGTCTTTGTACTAACCAATCCCCAATAATTTAAGCTCTAAATTCTTGATTTCAACCTTCGGGTTATCATTTTGTCAAAATCAATCATTTCTCTTGCAAAGGACCCTCTTTTGGGAGAGTTCGAGGGAGCCTGTTCCTTTCACATGCAACCATCTTTCATTCGCAAGAACCCTTTTCCAGGGAGAGTTTGAAGAGACTCATTTTCTTAGCGAACAGTTTGCAGAACAACAACCAACTTTACACAAAAGAACCCTTTTTTCCAGGGAAAGCTTTGACAGAAGCTCGTTTCTTTTCGTGGCCCCCGTTTTTCTCATCTTTGACCAACCCCTTCACAGAGGACCGTCTTCTAGGGAGAGTGTGATGGACTCGTTCCTCTGTGATACTTTTTCAACTTTATTGTCAGTCGTCTTTCCATAAGAGAAGCCTAGAGATAGGGAGTTTTGACGAAAACTTAATTTCTCTTCGAAAGTTTCGTTTTGCAAACACCTCCTCTTTAGGAAAGAGAGGAGCATTTTCAACTTCCCATTTAGGTAAGGGCTAAGCCTGAGTCTCTCTTTTGGGGGAAAAAGAGAGGAGAATTTTGTCATAGACGTGTCGATTCGATGTCAAGAAATTACGTTCATCGAGGATTTCAAGAATATTTTGCCAATTTGCTATCAAAAAACCATTATTGATCTCAAAGCTTTTACTGCATAAAGAATTTCCTCAAACTACCTTTAGTATTATTTCCAAAAGAGCAAGACTTTTGCGAGATAAAAGCAGAATTCAAGCTTTTTCTGTTGGTCAACCAAGAAGATGAAGAAAAACCTTTGATAGAACCGACAAAGGAAAAATTCAATGATGTTGAAAAGCCATAAGTGAATTGATATTGATCATTGCTATGACACATTCTTAAAGATCATTCTTTTGGCAGGAAGACAGTGGAAATATCCTGGGCAGTAAAAGAACATACCGAATCCATATCTCCTCAGTCATTTGAGCTGCAATCAAATATCTACAAAAGGGATCTCTCAATTGTTGTCAAGATGAAGACGAATATGCGAGCTAGACCCCCGGGGCCAAAGAAGATTTGAATCATCTCCGAGATGAAAGAGTTTGTGACAGATTCTTCTAGGGAACGTTCAGATCACCGTCAAGATGAAGGCGACTACAACGAACCTCCCGACAAACCGTAAAAGATATTTGATTTCTGCTATCATCCAGAGATTTTGACCAATGAACCAATATCATCAGTATAATTCCTGAGAAAAAAAGAAGGATCAGAGCATCTCCAAGATGAAGGAGTTTGTGACGTGCTCTTCTCCGAAAAAGAAAGAAAAGTCAAGACATCTCCAAAATGAAGGATGATGTAATAAGCTTCTCTCAAAAGCCCAAGAAAGCTCCATGACTCCAAAGAGTGCAAAAAGATCATCATGGGAAATGCTCAGGATATCAAACTGCCCGAAACTACCAGGAATTATCTTTATCTATGCGAAATTCTTTTATCAATATCTTTTCACTCAGTTGCTTTTATGATACTGAGAACAAATTCCTCTTTTTTCATATCAAGGAAATTGATATCTTCCTTGAAAAAGCTCAACAATAACAAATTTGAATTTGATCCTTGATTCTACAGAGTTAGTGATCATGCATATAATTCAGGGTTTATTAACATTTAAATATGCATGATTTTATAAAATAATATTTCAAAAACCCAATTTTATGTTAGTTTTTGAGTAAATGTGCTTAAATGATTTAAAATTAGAAAATGCATGAAAAATAGTTTTATTTTACATTCTTATGCCTATTGTAGTTTTTGTAGTTGGTTTTAGTTTTTATTAAAAGAAAAAAATAAAAAATTGGAGAAAAATAGTTTTATATTCATTTTAAGTGTTTGTGTTTTTTTTAGAAAAGAAAAAAAATATAGTAGATTAGTTTTTGAAGTTTCTTTTATAAATAGTTTTGTTTTTGAAAATTTTCATAATTAACCGATTCATACGGTTTTCTTTACTTTTGAAAAAAAAATAATAATAAAAACAAACCATTTTGTGGTTTGTAATTTTTGAAATTAATGGAAAACTGAAAAAAAAAGAAAAAAATATATATAAATAATAATACAAACCGGTTGGAACCGGTTTGTATTTCTAAAAAGAAGAAAATTGAAAACCAAACCGGCTGGAACCGGTTTGGAAGTTTTGAAAATGAATAATTGTTGTTACAAACCGGTTCCAACCGGTTTGACCCCTTTTAAAAACCCAAAAACAGAATCGGAAGGGGCTTCATTTTTGTGCGCCAAAATTTTTTCCTTCCCTCTCTGATTTTTCGCCCTTTGTTCTCTTTTCCCAGTTATCGGATTCTTACATCTCCTTCTTCTTCTTCTTCTTCTTCCAGCAGCTGAGCTTCTTCATCCGGTGGCAAGGAGCTTCTTTAATCGGTGGTGGCGCATGAGGTGGAAGCCACCTCTTCCTTCAATTTCCGGTAAGTCGTCTACTTCTTCTTCTTCTTCTTCTTCTTCTTCTTCTTCTTCTTCTTCTTCTTCTTCTTCTTCTTCTTCTTCGTTTTAATTCTTTCTGAATGATAATCTGCTGAATCTCAATTTGGAAAATAAAATAAAAAAGAAGAAAACATAAAAAGAAAAAAATTCTATGAAGAACTCCGGCGATGGACAAGTATTCTGCTGGAATGCTGTTCTGATGAATAAATGTTGATGATCTGATCAGATTCTTGATTCAGATGTAGCGAATCAGTTTCTTTATATCAAAAAATAAAAAAAAAATTATGTTCTAAGCAGTATCGATCATCTGGATCGATATTTGTAATTTTCGGCGAAAGATAAGTTCTGGAATTCTGATCACCGTGCGGTTATTGTTTTCTGGTGAGTAAATCTTTGATAATCAAAATCTGGATTGGTCAAATGAATGATGTTTAAGAAATTCCAGCATGAGTGAGCCTTGTTTGATCAACTGAAGTCAGCCTGATTGAGATATTTCCAATCGATTAAAATGCAAATCGATACGTTTGTTTCTAATTTTTTATCATCGTGTTTTTTTTTCGGCATCTCTGTTTTTTTTCCAGCAATAGATCATCTGATCTCTCTGGTGAATTGAAGTTGCTTTTGAGCTTTACAGTTTCAGTGATTTCCTGCAATTGTTGCATCTCCAGTGATTCTCTATATTACATCTGCATTCGATCAAACTGAATTTGATCGCCTGAGTGAATTCCGGCATCCACTGGAGTTATTGAGTATTTTGATTGACTGTATTTCACTAATATGCAGAAATTCTGTTCAGTACTGTAAAATTCTGTTCAATTTGAAGCTATTCAAAGCTGAACTATGATTTTCTTAAAATGTCTGATAGAAGTTGGCGATTGATCAATTGAACTCAATCTGTTATTCAAAGTTCAATAGCTGTTACAAAATTGTTTCTTTTGCTATTTCTGTGTAAGTTTCCAGTTTGTTTTTCATTAGGCATTCCTTGATGTTTACATTTCTTGATTTTAATGCTTTAAATTTTGATATTTGTATTTTTTTTCAATAGTGTAAGTGTATAGTTTGTTAATAAAGTGTTAGTGACTAATTGTTTTCACTGTTTGTTAATTGAAATGAATAGATTCCATAAAGTTTAGTTTGAGTAAATTGAAATTTAGTTAATTGTGTTAGTTAATGTAGTTTTAATTGTCATTGAAGTCTTTTGTTAATATCCTTCAGTGTTTTTAAGGATTAGCTAATTCAATATAGATTTCTATTTCTATCTCTGTTACTGCTCGTGTTCATTGAATTTGTGCAGGATAACGAAGGAGTGGAGTTGAAGCGATTAAGTGACACGAAGTACGAAGATAGAAGATTTTTTTTTACTTTTCAGTTTAGAATTAGAATTTTAATTGGGTTTGTAAATATTGCACTTTACGCCCTCTGCGAAGGGTATTCATTTATTGTAATAGCTAGTTGTTTTTACTTTTCTGAACATTTTACATTTCAATAATTCGGCAATAAAGATTAGTTTAGACTTGTGTGTTTGAATACAACATATTCCCGTTCCCTGAGTTCGACCCGGTCTCATCCACTAGTGAGAACCGGTTTTTATTATTTGATGTCTGGTTTTCACATGTTTTTCATATAAAAATCTTTTCAAAATTACAACGATTTAAAAGAAGACATCAGTTAGCCCAACTGGAGTTAATACTCTAGGTAGAAAGAGGTGATATTTTCACACATATGAGCATAATTCCATTATTCTGAATCAACTACAATTTTTGGCATCTTATTGGGAATATTTTCTCGTTATCCCAACATGAAGTAAGAACTTGATGTTCGTTTTGACGTATCCTGACGTCATCCCTCCTTAGGACTAAAAAGTCCTTTCCTTTCGTCTGATCTGAGCGCTCTCAGATTTGCACACTTCCATGTGTTCCCCACTGTCCCGCCATAGACAGTTCCCGCTCAGGATAAGGGTTAAACCTGAACTTTTTGCAAAAGGTTTGTTATTGTCAAAAGCTATTTCAGTCTCAGCAATAAGGCACCCAAGATCAACCCCTTTTCAAGCTTTAGGAACCCCCATTTTCATCCTTTTGCAAACCCCTCTTGGACTTGTTGTGCGAAGTCTAGAGGTCTCATCACAGTTTCCTCACTCTTCAAGGATTCTGTATCTATTCAGGTTAAGGATTAAACCTGTTACCTCGCTCCTCGAGGTATTACCCAAAACTTTCTACGAGAGGTCGTCTGCTTTTAAAAGCTTATTTAGTCTCATCAATGAGGCGCCCAAGATCATCCCTTTTCCAAGCTTTAGGGAACCTCATTTTTCTCTTCTCGTAAACCCCTTTCGGATTTGTTCGTCTAAACTCCGAAGGTCCTATCATGGACTCTTCATTCGAGGATTCCGTATGGTCGCCCCTTTCAGGTGAAGGGTTAAGCATGAACCTCGCTCCACGAGGTACTTCATTCAGGTTAGGGTCAAACCTGAATCTCGTTTCGACTAGATATCCTTTCTAGTCCCACCACGGTTTCTTCATTTGAGGATATCGTACGGTCCCTCACTCAGGTCAAGGGTTAAACCTGAATCTCGTTCTGACGATGTATTTCTTTCTGTCCCATCACGGTTTCTTCGTTCGAGGATTCTGAATGGTCGTTCCTTTCAGGTTAAAGGTCAAGCCTGAACCTCACCCTCTGAGGTATCATCCCTTTCAGGTTAAGGGTTAAGCCTGAACCTCGCTCCACGAGGTATCTTCCGTTCAGGTTTGGGTTAAACCTGAGCCTTGTTCCAGCGAGGTAGTCCTCCCAGTCCCATCATGGTTTTTCCCCACAAAGGAATTCATGCTTTGAATATCCATCCAGGAAAGGATCATACTTGAGTTTCATCTCACAAGGTATTTTTCTCAAAAATGTCCCATCGAGGTCTGCTTATATTCCTTTCCCCATCCAAAATTATCTGGATATATTTTTGTCCCATCCAGGTTAAGGGTTAAACCTGACTCATTCCAAAAAAGTTGATCTTGTCTAACCCATAAGACTTGATCAAAATTCTGATTTTCCATCATTTCGGGACTTTCACCCAAAGTCCCTTCACGATTTCCTCATTTCTATTATTCAGTCATATTATTTTCGAGGATTTCGTCCCCCCAGAACCATTTAGGAAAAGGTTTTAGTTCTGAAATCATGTCTTTCCAAATAAATTCTTGCACACCTAGTTCAGATCCGCTGACTGGGGCATTTTTCAAAATTTGGAGTGTTTTCTTTGCCACTAAGCTTGGCTTTCAACTGACTTAGTAGCAAAGTGGGGCATCTTTAAACACCCCAAATTTTTAAAAATTTTACAAGTATTCCCTTTTTGGTCCTTGACCGCCATTTTCTGAGTAAATCGAGTCATTCTCACTCAAGATTCCAGTTTATTTCTCGAATCTACTGGAATCAAATCAAATTTTTGTATATCTGACTCAATTTTGGATTCGGATCCAATTCAAATCCAAATTTGAGCCCCGTTGTCCAATTTTCAAATTAAAATTACCAAAAATAGTTTTTTTGAAAGGCTCAGACAGTCCATCCAGTATCCATTTGGATCCGCGGCTCTGTATTTCTCAATTCGAGGTTCAAAACTCAAATAGTTTTTAAAAAACCTTGGATCCAAACCTGTTTTTTGAAGAAATCAGACCCGAATTCTCAGAAAACCCTTCTTTTGTAAATATTTCTCAAAAGTCCAAACATAGTTTTAAATCTCTTGTTTTCCCCTAGTTTTAAAAACCTTCACGTCAAAAATACAAAAAATCAGAAAATGCAAAGAAAATACAAAAAAATAAAGCTCTTAAAACTACCTTTGAAAAAAAATCATCTTTTTGAAAAGAAAAAAAACTTTATAAAAGAGCTTCATTTTGGAAATTTTGATAAAATTGGAGGACGTATTGAGGAAAGATCCCTAAACCATTTGTGGTTTCAGAAGGTCGATGAGGTGATTTCCGCCCTCCTGCTCTCTCTCTCTCTCTTGAGCACCATCAACCATCGACGCCCAAACCCTCTTATCGCCATCCCCATCCTCAACTCTTGATCCTCAACAGTCCCCTCCGCTGCCAAGGGGAAATCGCAGGATGGAGCTCCATCAGCCGCTCGATTTCCGCCCTCCTCCTCTACCGCCCATTGCCAACAACCTCGACTCCTCCTCTGTCGATCTTCAACGAAATCCCCTTTTCCAGAAGCTTTCGCTTTCTCTTTAAAAGGAACACGCAGGGGGTCTTCCAGAGGGACCCGTTTTGTTTTACCTCAGTATTACCTTCTCCTTCATTTTGGTTCTGAAGAGAGCTCAGCAACAGAAGTCGACTGAAGGAGGCAGAACCATCTTCAAACTCCAGAAGGGGCGTCACCACTCGATCACATAAGTCGTAAGTTCCTATCTTTATTTCCTTTCTTCTTCTATTTTTCTTCTCCTATACTTTCATGCCATTTCCTTTTTTCTTGCTTTTCTTTATTTCGTCTGAGTTTTTCTTGCATAATAAGTCTCACGTGTGATGCCTATCTGCGTATAGCAGTACTGGCTCACACAGAGCAATATCAATGGAATTTCAGATTCCCACACATTTTTTTTCTTTTGCAAATCATTTCTGGGTCTTTTTTATTTTTGTGGGTTTCAAATACCTACTTATATCTGATTTTCTGTTTTGTTTCGTTCTAATTGTCTAATTGTTTGTGATTTCTTATTTATGTTTCTGATTCTCATGTTCATCCTAATTTATGATTCACCTTTTATTCCTTGTTTCATTTTTGCATTGCATCGCATAGGGTTAACCATCATCAACATAATCAATGGCATCGGATGTTGAAAATCCATTGCATCTATTGATATGGTTCACACCCGTAATTGCCTTACATGTTGGTAATCGGCGATGCCTCGTAATGACATCACCGTTTCGTCTGGGCATTGCACTCCAATCTGTATCTTGGTTCATTTTATTTCCCCTTTGATCTTCGATTTCCTGTCTATACCTTGACTTCTCTTCTAATTTTCAACTTCCTGTTTACATTTTGGTCTTTTGTGGAATGTTAATCTCTGGTTTTCGTTGATTAACTTTGATTATCTGTTTATACTTTTGATTCCCTATTTTCATCCCTCTTTTGAGTTCATGGCAATTAATCACATTGATTTCAGTTTGTCTCTCTATCTGTGTGTGCTGAACCTTGTAGCAATATGAATTTGATAAACCCACTAATGATCAGGTGTTAATTATATAGTTGTAAGCCTAAAAATTCTTGTTCACTTGTGTTTAATTGTTTCCAGATAACAAATCTGATATGGTATATCAGTTCCTCATTTTGCATGCATTGCGATCATTGCATTTACGCTTACCACTTGCATACATCTGTTGTAGTTATATAGCACATACCCACATCGTTGTCGTTTCTTTCATTTCCCCACCTCATTTGCACAGTATTTTCCTTAGCATTTTCACTATCCGTACACAGTCTTTTGCATATAATACCTGCGTCATTAATTTGGCCCAGTACCTCGGTTCCATAATCAGAGTCTGGTTCTTGATGAAGGGAGGAGGAGGAGTTGTTAGTATGAAGAAGGAATCAGCAAGACCTGTGCAGGAGTTTTGTTTTGAATAGCGTTTCGCATACAGAATGCAGTCAATATTAGGATGTTGCTCTGTTTGACATTAACCCCCTTTTGGCAATGCACTAGTTATCTACGGTAAGTTTCAGAGTGCAGACACTGCTATGCTTGACACAATTTATCTATCATGAATCACTTCATTCCCCTACCTTCTTTATTGCTGCATTTACCACTTCATATCACCACTAGCCACACCCTTGTTCACTCACATCATGCACAGTATTTACTATACCTTGTATACCTACAACCTCATCTACACTTGCAGCATCAAGGTATTTACTTTCTTCATGACACATGTTGTCCACTGTTGTTTGACTTCATCTATTTGCTTCAGTGTATTTTAGCACATGCCAAGTATCCAGGTACTTTAGTTGTTGCACACACCACCTCAGCATTACTGCATTTTCACTTACATACAGCGCACCCACTAAACCCACTTTCACCATATTTTTGCACCTTCCATCTCCATTATCCAATCCTCCAGACTTTACATTCTCTCCTCTCCTGTTTGATGCCCTTAGTCTTAGAATTATTTGAGGTCTAATTTTCATTGTAACAGTGATATATTCAGTGTTGTTTTGAATATTTAACCGAGATGGCAGCTAAACTGGAAGTGAACTTTGTTGAATGCCAACTGACCAACCAGCCACAAAGGAAGTTAGGCTCTGTAGTATAATGAAGGATGCCTAAGGATGGACAGGGTGCCGCAACCTTGCAACCAAAGCATATATATGACAAAAGTTTATGTCAATGTCTGAAACATTTTTTTTTATCTGCAAGGTATATTTTCCCTAAGGTCATAATTTGCTTATTTCCATTATTCATATTGCAAACTTGGGCAAATCTGTCTCTACTTTCTTGTCGTTACCTTATCTTCACGATTCATTACCAACCTGATATTTCTCTGTTATGACAGATTGAGTTATAGATTTGTTGGCTTGACATGATTGAGGCAAAGAGCTCCATCTGTGATGATTCTGCTTCATATCTGTAATATTAGAATTCCATATTGAATACAGCTGGAGAGTTTAATTGTCTGGAATTGAGATACATCAGCCGAAATCATTTTGAAACCTTGGTTGAGACATGGATTTTCTTCTGATTTGTTGAACAACAGAGTTTGATTGGCTGCATTGAGCTTTGGTCATAGGCATATCAAGCATCCCACTGTATGCATTGTTTGAGCATTGCCTATGTGTTAATTTGCTTCACCTCACAACTGTGATCATCGCAAAAATTTTCCTCTTGTATTTTCTCTTTCTTCCTTTCTCTTTTCCTTTCCAACCTCTATTTTCTCCTTTTTGAAGGGAGAAAATAAAAAGAAAAAAAATGAAGAGAGGAGAGGAGAAGAAGAGAAGAGAGAAAGAGGAACTCTTTTGCAGGGTCTCACTTGACCTTGATTTGAAAATATTTTAAAAAATTACTCGCCTCCATTTTGAAAATATTGTGAGAAAATTTAGAGAGACGGGATTCGCTTATCGGTAAGAGGTTTGACCGTTCATGGCGCCTTTATCAGAGGTAATCAAACCAAGGATTAAATTTATGCCTTTTGCTTTGCTAAAATATTATCTAAGAATTTATCCTAAGTCTAAAATGCACAAAGAATCATGCTTGTGCGAATGCAAAGATGTATGCTCTTTTGAGAAAGTATTTTGAAAGTTTCCAAGTTTTTGCTTTAGATGAAATTGATAATGGAGTGAAGAAAGGTTTTATAGGATTTGAATTGGATTTTAGATCTTGAATCCAACTCAAGATTTGAAATGGATCGGGAAGAAGAGACTTAAATTTCCAAGTTTTTGGAATGATCAAGATTTAGAGAGATAAGTTTGTGGAAAGAGGAATTTAGATTTGGAATTTTGAAATAAGAATGATTTTTCAAAGTCATAATGGACTTTGAATTAGAATCGGTTTTCAAGAATCGATTTTGAAATCAATATCAAAAACAGGAATTTGAATTTAGACTTGAGAAATAAATTTGAAATTGGCTTTGTGAATTGGAAATGAAATTAGATTTGAAAATCTAGGATGAAATTTTGATCTGAAGTCTAATATCCAAGATGAAACTGGATCTAAGATCTGAGATCCAAGATAGGGTTGGATCCGGGTTCTGGAATTCTAAGTAGAATTGGATCCGAAGTCTAAGATCCAAGATAAAGTTGAATTCTGGATCCTAAATGGAATTGGATAAGAAGTCTGAGATCCAAGATCGGATTGGATCAGGAATCTGGAACCTAGAATGGAATTTGGATCTGAAGTCTGAGATCCAAGATGAAATTGGGTTCTGGATCCTAAATGGAATTGGATCCAAGATCTGGATTCCAAGAAGGATTTAGATTCTGGATCCTAAATGGAATTGGATCCAAGATCTGGAATCCAAGACCGAATTGGGTTCTAACTTTTGGATTTGGGTTTTGAAAGTCCAAATGGGACTTTTTGAAGATGGCTTTGAAAACTCGGAATGAATTTAAAACTTAGGAAGAGTTAAATTTTGAGATTCAAAAATCAATCTCGAACTTTGATTTTGAATTTGAAGATAAGAAGATAGACTTGATTTTGAATCGGAAGATGAATCAGAAATCTCAAAGTTAAATTGAACTCTGAAATTGGACTTGAGTTTGGAAATGGAATTTTGAATATAACATTGAATTTGAAATTTCAAAGTCAAATTTGATTTTGAAATCGAAATTTTAAATCTTTGAAATAAGATAGAAGAATGATTTGAAATAGAGATTGAAGAAAGATATTTGAGATCACTTGGAGTTTTGGAAAAGGAATTTTAAAAATATGATGCAATTCTATCCTAAATGATGAAATGAATTTAAAGAATTTGAAATTGAATTTAAAAATCATATCTCATTCTTTAAGTGAATTAAAATAGGATTGAAGAAATAATGCATCCCTGACTATGGTCATTGAATGCATTATATAATAATCGTATTTGAATTCAAATAGAGAATAAGATACATTTTGGTGCCTTTATAGGGTTTAAAATGAAATTAATCTCTCAATATATCCTGACTATGGACATTGATATATGTCTTGAGTTAATTTCTAAATTGAACTCTAATAAAGGAGAAAAATATTTGAAAATATGATGATTTTTGAAAAAGGATCCAGTGTAGATCCAGTGTTATTCCATAAAAGATGAAAATCCTAAGTTTTGTTCACATCCTGACTATGGCCATTGATGCAAATCATCAACTTAGGATTAGTCACCTCCTATTAGAATGGTGCACGTGTCATTCGTGTTTCCATTTGTGAGTTTTCTTTGAAATGAAAGAGGAAAATAATATGAACACAGGAAATTTATGAAATTTACAATGCTCATTCATTCTATCTAAAAAAAAAACTGAAAATATGAAATTCTCATTATCATCTAGCTATTACATCCTTGAGTTAAAATAGAATTTAAAATTCCTAATCGAAGGAGTAAGATAGTATTTTCCACAGATCTCTGCAACCCTGAAGTTATCAAAAGGTAAATGAGAGAATAAAAGACAAATGCCCATGCATATGTCTATTCTAAATGGAGAATATGTGTAGGAGGTACTATATCCAGGCTAAAATAAAGAAATGTATGTGTGCATGCTCATGGAAGTGGAAAATGGTATGGTACACCCTTAACCCAGGGGAAACATGAAGTGCCCAGTGGCTAACAAGTATGGATGCACTGCTTATTGTATGAACTGGGAAATACTCTAGTATTTAGCACCTATATACATAGTGCTAATGCGCCAGTGATGAAATATTCGATATTTAGCAACTATGCCAGCCGGAGGCATTTAGTGATTTCAGCAAATATAAACACCAAAACTGGAAGGTGTTCAATCAGCGAAACACACTGAATAACGCTAAAATGTGCAATCATGGGCGTGTGATGAAGGGTTGTTGTAGTAGATGTATATGCTGTGAAATGGGTCTGGTGGGCATATGTGATATGGGTGCAAAAAAAAAAAAAAAGATATGTGGAAATGAATGCAAGGCCCCAGCAGGTGAAGTATAGAGGAGGCAATGTGCTGCCAGAATGTGAGTGGTAATAGGTGTAGGATTTATCATAATACAATTACATGTTTTACAGAGATTGATAAATCTTACATAGTTCATAATCCTAAATAGTGAGAAATGAGTAAATGACTTACACTCACTTACAGTAGCTCGATAGCACATCAGCACCTACAAAAAAAAGGGGTTGTTCATATTGATATCATATGATGCAGCACCTTCAAAGTTCTGGAAGAGATTCATAAACGCAGAAAGATCAACCCGATCTAATTTTGACCCTAAAGGAGGTCCTCTGCTGCCAGCTTTTGGTCCATGCCAATATTAAAATACATAGGGATTCATGAAGGTAAAAACCATTAAGAGAGGGAATTTGCAGATTTTATCGGATGGCTAATGTAGTGTTCCCGAATGTTAGCTTAACCTTGTCAACATGAACCAAACCATCTAAAAATAACTGTGCTATAAAGATGATTGATGTATAGGGTGATGTTCTATATATGAGGTATTCAGTAGAAACTCAGTATCTCTGATCTATGCAACTATAGGCAGGGTTATGTAAAACGATAGGTGTGACATAGAGTGTTGTATGATACAGCACATATGAATACAAAAATGTGTAGACATTACTGAATCTATGTGTTGTAGAACATTGCACCTAAAAAAAAAAAGATGGACATACAAGAAGATAAAGCTGCGGATACTGTATGCCATGCTTATGCCAGACTGCGTAATGTGGTAACGGTAGAATCAGATCCAGTCAGCCACGACCAAAGCATTAGCAGAAACATAGTTGCCAACCGGATTTCAACTCAGCCAGCCAAGGTTTTTAAAGCAAATCAAAAGCTAAGACCAAGGCATTCAATTCCAACTCAACATACCATAAATTTGCAACAGATCAGAAACCCGATTGGGAGTTGGATAGATGGGACATTCTATAATATAGTAGGATACAATAAAAGAAAAACAATCATAGCATGAGGCCTAAATGCTAGTTTTAGTTACTTTGATTTTGAAGCAATAGAGCCAGGAAAATTAGAACTGCCATATAATATCAAGAGAATATCTTATGTAATTGAATAAAACAGTGATTAAGGCATAATAGTGAATGTTTTTAACTCCTTATTTACTTTTGCGGGCAGAGGCTTGCATCAACACTAAAAAACCTATCAAAACTAGCATTTAAAATGCATTTTCAAGGCAAAATTCAGACACAGTGGCATGGAATGTAGCTGGTAACAGTGAGGTGCAGAGGCAGTATATGATTAACAAGTGAAGAGTGATGCCGCGATTTGATTGATAAATCAATTCCTAACAGAACAACACTTAATATTCTGCATCGTATGTTACCTGTCTACAAAACATCCAAACTCTAAGTCAGTCATGCATATTTATAAAGCAATCTTTAAGTTCAGAAATTTACCTGTTTTGCTCCCCAACCCAGTAAGATGAGCATAATTGAGATATACCCACAATCAGTTGTTTGGGCTAAGAAAGATACTCAAAACACAATAAATTTTGAGCATATAGGGACCATTCCTGTATTTCTTTTCATGGTAGCCATTTTAGCACAGATTTAGCTTTTGGCAGGGGAATCCAGCAGGACAAAGAGCTTCATGGTGGACTAGGGATTTACCGTGGTCTTCAATTTCAGCAAATGTAGGAGGAACCTTCAGATCTCACAGTCCATCGGCCTGACTGATGCAGATCTGAACAAGAGAGGCCATAGACACCTGCATGACCTGATTGCATCTGCTCGTGAAGTAGGTCGATCCTTACCGCCGTCGCTCCCATGATGTAGAAATGAAGGAAAGCCGATTATATGAAAGACACGTCCAAGTTAACATTCAACAGGAGAGTGCATAGAATAACTGGGCCAAGCTTAATAACAATGGACATAGCTTCGGCTGAGTAGACCAATGCTACAAGGGGGTGGGGTTTAAGTGAGTTAGGAGTTCAATGACAATGACTCATTACATAAATGGAGATGGTTGTAGTAGGGTGACATACAGTGACTCCCCATACAACCATGAAGACAAAACTTTGGAAATTTCCTTATGCAGCAGTTATGCTGGTGCAATGCTCCTTCCTAGATCCATTACTGATTTCATGGGAGTCAGAAGCGAGATGCCTCCTTGGTTCCTAAGACACCGATCTTGATTGGGACTCCGCAGGGCTTCCATCAGCCTTTGCATCAGAATCCGAGGACCATGGTGATGATTCTAGTGTGGGGTCAATGTGGTGCCAGGGGCTTGTGACAACATGTGAGGTGTGGATTAGGCATGGGAACCGATAGATAAGATCACGCAGATGATCAAATGCAGATATAATTAAAACTCAATAACAATGTATGGTGAAATTTGTACATAACGATAGAAAATGATCATTCCATGAAATAATCACAAGAATCATCAGTAATTACAGAAAATAAAGGAAAACGATAACACAAAATATACAGATGAGAGGAAAATTTTCCATGGTGGTGGTGGGAATCATACTTCAACTCTTAACAGGAGGCAACAGTAATGGTGATTTATTAAGAAGAGTGGCTGATGAGACAGACTCATCAAAGCAGATCGCTGAATCCCCATCGAAAGATTAGATCTATTCTAATCTCAATCTACGACACTAAATCAGATCAAGACATAGATGAGCCCATGTGTCTGGAATTGGTCAATAAACAGAAAAATCTGATAGCATAATAGCACAGACAATCAATAAGGGAACAAATATTCGAAAATAATAACGAAACTAAACCAAAAGGAAATCAGAATGCTACCCGATTCATCGAGATGGAACAGAGCATCGGAGAAATTACAGTACAAATGAGGATAAAACCATAAAATAACATTGAAAATATGTTGAAATAAAAAAAAAATATTTCATTAATATCGCACATATGTGGGTCGATCTTGCCGCATACAAATCGACCCTACATGGGTGCTTCGATGAGAGAGATGGAAATAAACAAGGATAACGACAGCAGAATGAGGATACCTACCAGGTTGCTTGGGATTCCTGAAGCAGAGTCGGCTGGGGAGGTAGAAGAAGGATATAATCGATCGAATTCTTGGATGTCTAAGGGAGACCGATGGTGGAGATTGATCTTTTGCGAACGAGTGGTGATAGAGAGCAATAGAGCCAGGACCGATGAGGAATGGATGTTTAGCCGATGGATGATGTTCGCCCAAAAAAAACTGATGCCCTGGCTTCCCCCTTACCCCCCCTTTTATGGAAGGGCAGGAAGGATCTGGACGAGGGGTGGCCATTTGGCATCGACGGACTGAGGCGAAAATGACGATGATCGAAGGGTTGGTGATGGGATAAGGTGAGGCCGTTGGCGATGGAAGGAACGAGAGAGGGATGGTTGCGGTGGAGGAGCTCGATGGGGAGAAGCTTCTGGAAAGTGGTTTTGTGAAAAGGGATTCCGGAAGGTCAGTCCGAGGGAGAAAGCGAGAAATGAGGGTTTTGAAGGTTCTTTTCTGAAATTTTCCAAAAAGAGGTTCTTTTAAAAAGTTTTCCTAAAAACAGGTTTTTAAAACCATTTTTTTTGTAATTTTCTATATTATTTGGATTTTTTTTGCTTTTTTTTTTTCTCGGTATTTTCTGATTTTTTGTTATTTTGAAAATAAAACCCTAAAGCCTAAGCAATATGAGAGATAAAACTATTTTTTGTATTTTTGGGAAATATTTACAAAAAGAGGGGTTTTCTAAAATTTTGGTTTGATTTCTTCAGAAAATGAGTTTGGATTCAAAATTTGAGAATATTTTCAAGTTTTTAACCTCGAATTAAGGAATATCAAGCAATGAATCCAAACGGATGCCGGATGGACTGTCCGAGCCATTCCAAAAACTATTTTTGGTTTTATAATTTCAATTAAAAAAATTGGACAATGAGGCTCAGATTCAGATCTTTTACCCGGATCTGGATCCGAAAATGAACTTAATTTCAATAAAATCTGAGAAATAATTGGAATTTAAATTTGAAACTGACTTGATTACTCAGAAAATGGGGTCAAGGGCAAAAGGGGAATATTTACAACATTTTGAAAAATTTAGGGTGTTCACAGATGCCCCTCTTTGCTACTAAGTCGGTTGAAAGCCGAGCTTAGTGGCAAAGAAACACTCCAAATTTTGAAAAATGCCCCAGTCAGCGGATCTGAGCTGGGTGTGGAAGAATTCATTTTGAAAACATGGCCTTTCAGGCTTAAAACCTTATCCTGAATGGTTCTGGGGGGACGAAATCCTAAAAAATGATATGACTGAATAATAAAAATAAGGAAATCACGATGGGACTTTGGGCAAAGATCCTGAAATGATGAAAGATAAGAATTTTGATCATGTCTCATGGGTGAGACAAAATCAACCTTTTGGAATGAGTCAGGTTTAACCCTTAGCTTAGATGAGACGAAGATAGATCAAGATAATTTGGATGGGGACAGGAGTATAAGCGGATCTCGATGAGACATTTTTGAGAGAAATGAAATTCCACTAAAGGGGGGTGAATAGTGAAATTTGATTATGATCGATAAAATAAAATAATTAAGCAATAAGGCACAACACATAAAACACAGAAGTTATACTGGTTCGGTCAATATCCAGACCTACATCCAGTCCCCAAGCAAACCACTTGAGATTCCACTATAACATCCGAATTACCGGATAAATAGTACAACACCCTCTTCCCAAGAGGTCTTCTTCTCTCAACAGAGAAGGGGCACACCCTCTTCCCAAGAGGTCTTCTTCTCTCAACAGAGAAGGGCAACACCCTCTTTCACAGAGGTCTACTTCTTTAAACAAAGAAGGAAAACAGTGAATAAACAGATTTACAATACTTCCTATAGAACCTTCAGAATGATATGAATGCACTAATGAAGGATTCTAAGAATGTTCTGTTTGTCACTCAGAGGATACTCTTTGTCAAAGAGCTGGACTTGACTTTTTCTCTTTTCTTCCTTTTTCTTTCTCTCTTTCTTTTTCAAGGCTCTCTTTTCAAATCACGAATAGAAATTTTTCTCTTTGTAAGCTCACACGTCTATTTCATTCCCTGGTTGGAATAGTTTATTTGAGTGTGTTTATATAGCCTTTAAAAAGTAGTCGTTACGTTTTGGAATTGTAACTTTTTGAAATGTGAAATGTTATGTCATTTCAAAAATATCTTTTAGAGAAGATCGAGAATGCCTTTTTCCATAAGAGTATAATAGAGGGTACACTAGTCATTGTATTGTTTTAGGTAATACATATTTTTATGTAAAAAGTCTATTTCTTATAATAGTACATTGAACGTTGGGTTGTAGTTTTGTCTTTATTCTAATTAATGATTTGAGGTACATTAGTACTTCTTTGCTTTAAATGAGTGTAGGTACTATGAGTGTTTTGAGATATTTATTTGTACATAGTCATGTCAAGTGTTTTCTTTATGTTGTGTTTTTCAAAGTCTCCAGAGAGAATAAGGACCAAAAAGAAGGTCGACATTCTTTGGGAAGGATATTTAGAAAGGATTTGTTACAGAAAGCATTTAATGCTTTGTAGAGAGAATGATGACTTCAAGTAAGTCGACATTCTATGGTTATGAAAAAAAGTAACTAGAGAGAATGATGACTTCAAGTAAGTCGACATTCTAAAGAAAAAGGTAACTAGAGTCCTTTTAAAACCATATTTTATTTGTTTTTCTTATGTGTAGCCGATTTATGTTTTTGTCTTCTTCTTGTATTAAGAAAACATTTCATTAGAGAAGATAACTAAAGTCTTTTCAAAAACATATTTTATTTGTTTTTCTTATGTAGCCAATTTTATGTTTTTGTCTTTTTCCTACATTCCTTTTTTTTTTATGTTGTCTTGTATATAGTGTAAGGTACAATGACAAAATGTCTTTTTCATAAAAGGTTGTAAGAAGGTACAATTATTATATGACAAAATATCTTTTTCATAAAAGGTTGTAAGAAGGTACAATTATTATATGACAAAATATCTTTTTCATAAAAGGTTGTAAGAAGGTACACTTATTGGTTTTAAAAAAAGGGCTTTTTGAAACTATCGTATACTTTTATGATATAGTATGTATGAATGAGTATGTAATATGCAAAATGCAAGATCCTGAAGGTTATGTTACATATGACTCTAAAGAAGAAAAAATCTTCATCTTGAGGTAGCCAATATCTTCATTTGAACTTTAGGAAAGCATGGCTCATCAAGCTTTTTCTTCAAGGAGTATGATTGCACCATAGTTGTACTTGAACAGGAAGTCTCCATCCTTATTGGGTGAGATATCCTTGCATCAAATACTCGTTAGATTTAAGGCAAAACATATTCAGTCATAATATAACATTATTTCAAGAGAACATATTATCATATCATACAAAATCAAATAAGACAGTGTATCATATTATGTGACATCAAAACCGAGTTTCTCAACATTCTCCCCCTTTTTGATGATGACAAAATATGCTCCCCCTGTCAAAAAGACATTATGCATAGAAATAATAATATGATAAAAAAGTGAAATAATGTTTAAAGAGAGAATATTTCTCCAGTAATGAGACAGGTTTTCTCCCCCTTTGTCATGGACAAAAAGGAGGGATCAGAGTAAGAAAGTTATTACAGACCAAATATAAAAGTGATTTAAAGGTTATTACAGACTAAATATAAAAAATGAGTCTATCTCGAAGGTGGAGAAGATGAAGGTGTCTGGTTGGCACGATTTCGCTTGCGAGTCTGCTGCAACAGGGCTTGATTATGAAGGATTCGATCTTGAGTTTGCTCGATATCCATCATAGCAGAAAAGTAATTGAAGGAGGATATTGGATCTGCTTCATCAGAGTCGGGCATGTGCAGGGACCTTAGATTGAAGGTGGTACCATCGAGGATGTGAGAGGGACGGAGGATGACTTCGTTGTGAAGTGGTACTTGGAAGTAGTTGAGAATGGGAGTTATAAAACACCCAAAAAGAAGAGGCTCAAATTTCTGATAACGAATAAAGAGGTCGAAAATAATGGATGACCAATTTATCGGAAGAGAAGAAAGGATTGCGTAGATAAGAAGAGAGATTTTTCGAGGAACCAATCCCTGGCGGGGATGCTTGGGATAGATGTTGTGGAGGAGAATCTGGGCAAGTAGCTGAGCTTGAGGTTGGAGATTCCTCATGTGCCACGGAAGTTGGTAGCAGTTGGTGCAGAGAAGTATTTTTCGAAGTACCGATCGGTCGATTGGTACTATGGCGTTAAGGTCGGTACCGGTGGAAGGTAGATTTAGAATTCTACCTAGGTCGGAAGCATCGAAAATCATCAGCTGTCCTTGGACTTTGCTGGTGATTGAGGTTTGTTCATGATCAGAAGAGAAGTTGGTATAAAACAGTCGGACTAGTTCAGGATAATAGGCGGCTGGGGATGAAGATCCTATGAGAGGTTTGAGTTCGGGGAGATAGGTGTCTAAGTCGAAGATCATGAAGTCGTCAAAGTTGATCAATTTTCCCTCATGAATGGGGCGAGAGCAGAGTGAGTTGTAGGTGTGAAATAAATCAGGATACCTTAGATCGGCGGAGGTGATCACATTTGTGGAGGAGGAAGCCATTTTCGAGTGTCTTGAAAATGAATCACTAGGAGAGAAAGGAGCTAGAATCGAGAGAAAGTTTGTATAAGGATAGAAAAGATCGAATGGAATGGTAAGAGATGAACCAATTGATTAAATAGAAGGAAGAAAATAATTGTTGATATGAAATGAATGACATTGGAAGTGAGTAACTTTTAGATTTTAGTCACATAAGAAAATCCGTGAGGAGTAAGTTAAGAGACTTGTGAATGACGAATCAAATCAATGTTTGAGGATAGTGTATTATATTAGATTGAGGAGGACATAGTTATTGAGATATATAGATTTTACTATGGATGAGTTTATCGACTAGTGTGGGAAGCCATTAATAGAGTATGGGGTGTCATGTTTTTACAAAAATGATTGATCTTTTAAAAATAATGGCCTAACAAGACAAACAACTTGTTACTCTATGTGAAGGGATTCTAAATTCGTGAATGGAGAGTTAAAGACATAAAAAAGATGATGTGGATATCTAGAGAGGAGAGAAAGAAAATAAAGGACAACATTTACTTGATTTAGATATGACATAAAGTAGAGATAGAATAAATAAAGGTTTGCTTGGAGGCAAGACTTTAAAAGTTCTCGATTTTAGAGAGATATACAATAAGAGAGAGAGATAAGGTCACGGATGGAAAGAAAGGTCATAGGGTGACCATGTGATGTGTACTTTGAAAGATACGACTTTTTAAAGAAAAGAGTGCCAAAAAAAAATTCATGATTAATATTTGTAATTTTTATGAGTATACGTGGATATGAGAAGGACACATTTTGACTTAGACTAGTGGTGAGAGAGATGATGAGACAAAAAGGAGAAAGAGTTAAAAAAATATAGGAATTGAAATAAGAATAGACAAAAACGGAGGCTTAATTTGTATACAAAAGAGATGATAATAGATAGTTTGTAGGGCTATGATATAATAGATGATATAGTAAAAAAAATTACGTGTGAATATAGCAACTAGATCTTTTTAAAGAAATCAACTAGTCATTCGGTTTTAACTAATGAAGAGGATGAGTTCTCATAAACTAAGTAGAGAGGTGAAACAATTTATCGTAAGACAAGTTTTCATAAAGGACAAAAAATAATAAAGGAATTGAGTGATGTGAACATTGTTATGATAGCTTTTAATATAATTAGTTTTTATGGATATGAGAGAAAGGAGATGGGACAAGGAGTTATAATGGATGTGTACTTGAAAGATGACAAGTTAAATGACATAAAGAATGAGTCTTATAAGAATACGTGAATATAGAAACTTAGTTTGACTAACTAAAATCGATAAGATGGAAAGCAATTTAAAAAAAAATTTAAACAAGACTTATACGAAGTATAATAAGTGTGATTAATTTATAAGTCACTTAGTTTGCATATTCCTAGTTCTCTTCTAATTCGTGTGAAGTCTTCATGTTTTAATGGTTTAGTGAATATGTCTGCTAACTGTTGATTAGTGGGTATGAATTCTAGTTTAATTATGTTGTTTAAGACTTGTTCTCTTAAGAAGTGGTGTCTTATTTGAATGTGCTTAGTTCGTGAGTGTAAAATAGGATTCTTGGATAGGTTTATAGCACTCGTATTATCACAGAAAATAGTTGTATTTTCAAAAATTAAACCAAAATCTTTTAAAGTTTGTTTCATCCAGATGACTTGAGTACAAGCTAGGCTAGCAGCAATGTATTCGGCTTCAGTAGTTGATAATGATACACAGTTTTGTTTCTTACTGAACCATGATACTAGTGAGTGCCCTAGCATGTGACATGTTCCACTTGTGCTTTTTCTGTCAGATTTACTTCCAGCAAAGTCAGCATCGCTGTATGAGATTAGATCAAATGTAGAGGATTTTGAATAGAATAATCCAAAATCAACTGTGTCTTTTAAATATCTCATTATTCTTTTTACAGCTTTAAGATGTGATTCTTTTGGATTTGACTAAAATCTAGCACACAAGCAAACACTAAACATTATATCTGGACGGCTAGCAGTTAAATAAAGAAGTGATCCTATCATACCTCGGTATACCTTTGTATCAACAGTCTTACCATCTTCATCTTTGTCCAACACAGTAGTAGTGCTCATAGGAGTAGATTTTGAAGCAGTTGAGTTCATGTTGAATCTCTTCAGAAGTTCACGAGCATACTTAGATTGATTGATGAAAACTCCATCCTTGGTTTGCTTAATATGCAGTCCAAGAAAGTAGGTGAGTTCTCCCATCATACTCATTTCGAATTCATTCTGCATGGACTTAGAAAAATCTTCACAGAGAGTGCTGTTAGAAGATCCAAAGATGATGTCGTCGACATAAATTTGAACACTTAGGGTATGATTATTCACTACTTTGACAAATAGTGTAGAATCTGCTTTGCCAACAGAAAAACCAGTTTTTAATAAAAAAGTTTTAAGTCTTTCGTACCAAGCACGAGGTGCTTGTTTTAAACCATATAAAGCACGTTTGAGTTTAAAAACATGATCTGGGTATTGTTCATTTTCAAATTCTGGAGGTTGTTTTACATAGACTTCTTCATTTATAAAACCATTTAAGAAAGCACTTTTAACATCCATTTGAAATAATTTGAAATCCATATTGCTTGCATATGCTAAGAGCATTCTAATAGATTCAAGTCTAGCAACAGGAGCAAATGTTTCATCAAAGTCAATACCTTCCTCCTGGTTGTATCCTTGAGCTACTAGTCTGGCCTTGTTTCTTATAATATTACCTGTTTCGTCTAGCTTGTTTCTGAAGATCCATCTTGTCCCAATGATTGGATGATCCTTTGGTCTCGGTACAAGATCCCAAACGTCATTTCTTTGGAATTGATTCAGTTCTTCAGTCATGGCTAGCATCCAGAACTCATCAATGATGGCTTCATCAATCTTCTTTGGTTCAAGTTGAGAAATGAATGCCATGTTTGCAATCTGTTCTAGCTGAGCTCTAGTTTGAACCCCCTTTGTTAGTTCTCCCAAAATCTGCTTTTGAGGATGATCTTTAATATCAACAAAGGTTTTTTGGTGATCATCTTCATTAGACTTAGCTGTGTTATCTAAAAATAAATCTGTACTTTCAACATCATCATCATTAGTTTGTATATGAACAAATTGATCAATAGATTCACAAAAACTAACATGCATAGATTCTTCAATAGTATTATGACACTTATTGAAAACTCTATATGCTTTACTATGACTTGAATATCCTAAGAATATGCCTTCAACAGATTTAGCATCAAACTTATCCAGGCTATCTTTTGTGTTTAGGATAAAGCATTTACATCCAAAGACTTTGAAGTAGTCTATTCTTGGAGTTCTGTCATAGAATAGTTCATAGGGAGTTTTATTTAATAAGGGTTTAATGAGAACTCTATTTGTTATGTAGCATGCAGTATTAACAGCTTCTGCCCAAAAAGATTTTGCAAGATTATTGTGTTGGAGCATAGTCCTGGCAGATTCCTGAAGGGTTCTATTCTTTCTTTCTACTACACCATTTTGAGGTGCAACTCTAGGAAAGGCAAAGTTATGAGAAATACCATGCAAGTTACAAAAATTTTCAAAGAGTTCATTTTCAAATTCTCCTCCATGGTCACTACGGATTTTAACAATAGAACACGATTTTTCGTTTTGTAATTTTTTACATAAGATTTCAAACTGACAAAACGTGTCACTTTTGTTTTTCAAAAATATTACCCAAGTAAATCTTGAGTAATCATCTACAATGACAAAAGCATATCTATTTTGATTAAGGCTAGCTACCCTAGAAGGACCAAAGAGGTCCAGGTGGAGAAACTCTAAAGGTCTTTTACTTGAAATGACATTTTTTGATTTTAAAGAAGATTTTGACAATTTTCCTAATTGACATGCATCACAAAAATAATCCTTTTTAAAAGATATGTTGGGTAGCCCACGTACTAACTTATCTTTAGCTAGTTTAGACATGTATTTAGAGTTGACATGGCCCATTCTCATGTGCCATAGATGTTGAGTGTCATTATTAGCTATGAGGCAATGTTCTGTGACGTTTTCTAAGTATAGTTCATATATATTATTCTTTCTTATACCTTTTAAGATGATGTTTTCATTTGTGTCAGCTATGAGGCATGCATCATGATTAAAGCTAACATTATAACCTGTGTCACACATTTGACTGATACTTAGTAGGTTATGTTTTAAGCCTTTAACAAGGAGAACGTCTTTGATAAGAGGTTTGTCTATGTTACCAATATTTCCAATACCAATTATCAAACCTTTGTTATTATCTCCAAAGGTGACGGTTCCTCCTTCTTTATGATGAAGAACAGCAAAAAGGTCTGGATGTTCTGTCATGTGCTTTGAACATCCACTATCTAGTATCCATCTGTTTTTCTTCTTTGGAGCCTGCAAAACATTAAGTAAATCTTCTTTTTGGTACCCAATCGGGTCGTTTTTTGTTAGACTTTGGAACCCATATCCATTTGGATTTGGGTTTGTCTATCTCTTTAGAGGAGTTAAAAAGATTATCAATATAATACTCCTTATTAGGTTCAGATGAACTTTTCACAAACGTGGTCTTTTGATTTATACAAGAAGGTTTTTTGAAATGAGAATAGCCAATCCCATTCTTGTAAAAGGAGACCTTCTGAGAGGATAAGAGTTTATCCAAGTTCTCTTTACCTTTAGTAAACTTGAAAACCGTTTTCATGAGGTTCTCAGTTTTACTTTTTAGCTCTGAAATTTCTACTTGCATATTTTTAGTTTTGGAGCTAGTAGAAGAAATTTCAGATATAAGTAAAAGATTTTTCTTTTTCAACTCAGAATTTTCACTGCTGAGTTTTTCATTCTCTTGAGAAAGCTTTAAATTTTCAGATTTTAAAACTTTATTTTTGCAACTCAATTTTCTAGATTCTTCAAATAGATCTTGAAAAGCATCTAGAAGTTCTTCAAAGGAAAAATCAGAGATTTCTCTTACCGAACTTTCGTTTGCCATGAAGCACATATTTGCAGTTTCGGCTTCATCATCACTTGACTCTTCACTAGTGGATGGTTCTGAATCATCCCATTGAGCATGCAAAGCCTTTTTCTTGAAGAACCTCTTCTTTGGTTCCTCAGTCTTGGACTTTCTTTTGAGAAGTGGACAGTCACGTTTTAAGTGGCCTGGCTTATTACACTGAAAGCACATGGGATCTTCTTTAAGATCTTTTCTTTCCTTGTGTCTGTTTGGAAGCCGGTTCCTTCTCATGAAGCGCTGGAATTTTCTGGTAAGTAGCGCAATTTCCGATTCTTTATCTGAGTCTTCATTCTCAGATAGAGCTGGGAAAGCTAGAGTTTTCTTTACTGGTTGCTCTTCTTCCCTTCTTTCTTTCATGTGGACTTCATATGCCATAAGATTGCCTATTAAGTCGTCCAATGTAAGTTTAGATAAATCTTGAGCTTCTTCAATAGCAGTAGTCTTTTTCTCCCAATCAGTTGTGAGAGATCTCAAGATTTTCTTCACCTTTTCAGTCTGGGAGTATGTTACACCCAAAGATTTCAGATCATTGGTGATGTTGGTGAATCTGGTAAACATCTCTGTGATGGGTTCATCTTTGTTCATTTTGAACAACTCATATTTTCTAACAAGAGATGATATTTTGGCTTCTTTTACTTTGTTGGTTCCTTCATGAATAACCTCCAAAGAATGCCAAATGTCATATGCAGATTCACATATAGATATTTTGTTGAATTCATTCTGATCAATGGCATAATATAAGGCATTCATAGCCTTTGCATTTAGGTTTGCCATTTTCTTTTCTTCATCAGACCATAAGTTATAGTCTGTGGATGGAGATGTGTATGGATGCTCAACAATTTTCCATACAGCAAAGTCTATGGATTTGAGAAAGATAGTCATTCTGCACTTCCAATATCCATAGTTGGAGCCATTGAAGAAGGGAGGACGAGATGCGTGTTGACCTTCAATATCACGAGCATAAGAGGTAGATGTCATTTGTGCTGGAAGACTTGTTACGTCGAAACCAGCAAACCTGCTCTCATACCAAATGAAATTCCACTAAAGGGGGGTGAATAGTGAAATTTGATTATGATCGATAAAATAAAATAATTAAGCAATAAGGCACAACACATAAAACACAGAAGTTATACTGGTTCGGTCAATATCCAGACCTACATCCAGTCCCCAAGCAAACCACTTGAGATTCCACTATAACATCCGAATTACCGGATAAATAGTACAACACCCTCTTCCCAAGAGGTCTTCTTCTCTCATCAGAGAAGGGGCACACCCTCTTCCCAAGAGGTCTTCTTCTCTCAACAGAGAAGGGCAACACCCTCTTTCACAGAGGTCTACTTCTTTAAACAAAGAAGGAAAACAGTGAATAAACATATTTACAATACTTCCTATAGAACCTTCAGAATGATATGAATTCACTAATGAAGGATTCTAAGAATGTTCTGTTTGTCACTCAGAGGATACTCTTTGTCAAAGAGCTGGACTTGACTTTTTCTCTTTTCTTCCTTTTTCTTTCTCTCTTTCTTTTCCAAGGCTCTCTTTTCAAATCACGAATAGAAATTTTTCTCTTTGTAAGCTCACACGTCTATTTCATTCCCTGGTTGGAATAGTTTATTTGAGTGTGTTTATATAGCCTTTAAAAAGTAGTCGTTACGTTTTGGAATTGTAACTTTTTGAAATGTGAAATGTTATGTCATTTCAAAAATATCTTTTAGAGAAGATCGAGAATGCCTTTTTCCATAAGAGTATAATAGAGGGTACACTAGTCGTTGTATTGTTTTAGGTAATACATATTTTTATGTAAAAAGTCTATTTCTTACAATAGTACATTGAACGTTGGGTTGTAGTTTTGTCTTTATTCTAATTAATTATTTGAGGTACATTAGTACTTCTTTGCTTTAAATGAGTGTAGGTACTATGAGTGTTTTGAGATATTTATTTGTACATAGTCATGTCAAGTGTTTTCTTTATGTTGTCTTTTTCAAAGTCTCTAGAGAGAATAAGGACAAAAAAGAGGGTCGACATTCTTTGGGAAGGATATTTAGAAAGGATTTGTTACAGAAAGCATTTAATGCTTTGTAGAGAGAATGATGACTTCAAGTAAGTCGACATTCTATGGTTATGAAAAAAAGTAACTAGAGAGAATGATGACTTCAAGTAAGTCGACATTCTAAAGAAAAAGGTAACTAGAGTCCTTTTAAAACCATATTTTATTTGTTTTTCTTATGTGTAGCCGATTTATGTTTTTGTCTTCTTCTTGTATTAAGAAAACATTTCATTAGAGAAGATAACTAAAGTCTTTTCAAAAACATATTTTATTTGTTTTTCTTATGTAGCCGATTTTATGTTTTTGTCTTTTTCCTACATTCCTTTTTTTTTATGTTGTCTTGTATATAGTGTAAGGTACAATGACAAAATGTCTTTTTCATAAAAGGTTGTAAGAAGGTACAATTATTATATGACAAAATATCTTTTTCATAAAAGGTTGTAAGAAGGTACAATTATTATATGACAAAATATCTTTTTCATAAAAGGTTGTAAGAAGGTACAATTATTATATGACAAAATATCTTTTTCATAAAAGGTTGTAAGAAGGTACACTTATTGGTTTTAAAAAAAGGGCTTTTTGAAACTATCGTATACTTTTATGATATAGTATGTATGAATGAGTATGTAATATGCAAAATGCAAGATCCTGAAGGTTATGTTACATATGACTCTAAAGAAGAAAAAATCTTCATCTTGAGGTAGCCAATATCTTCATTTGAACTTTAGGAAAGCATGGCTCATCAAGCTTTTTCTTCAAGGAGTATGATTGCACCATAGTTGTACTTGAACAGGAAGTCTCCATCCTTATTGGGTGAGATATCCTTGCATCAAATACTCGTTAGATTTAAGGCAAAACATATTCAGTCATAATATAACATTATTTCAAGAGAACATATTATCATATCATACAAAATCAAATAAGACAGTGTATCATATTATGTGACATCAAAACTGAGTTTCTCAACAAGAAACGCCTCATGAGATGAAACTCAAATATGATTGTTATCATCGCAAAAATTTTCCCCTCTCTTGCGAGAGAGAAACGAATTTCGCGAGTCAAACTCGACCAAAGTTTTGAAAATTGGTTTTTGAAAATTAACTCACCTCCGTTTTGAAAATTTGCGAGAAAATTCCGTGGAATGGGATCCGCCTGTCGGTATGAGGTTCAACCGTTCCTGGTGCCTTTACCAGGGGTAATTGAACCAAGGATCAATTATGTGCTTTAACTTGACTCAAATATCTAAATTATGCTCTATTTTTTCTAGAATACACAGAGAATCAGGCTTGTGCTATGAAATTTTGAAAAGATGCAAGTTTGTGAAATATGATGTTTGCTTTGGAAAATTGAAATATGCTTGAAAAATGATTAGAAAAGTGCTTGAAATTGGAATTCCTGGAAAAATCATTGAATTTCATTGGAAATCAGAAATTTGCATTGGAAAGTGATTTCTCAGGAAAATTTGAACTTTAGAAAATCAATTTTGAAATTTGGAATTGCTTTTCTGAGAAAATGGATTTGAGAATTCTGAGAAAATCTAAGAAATTCATTGGAAAAGGATTTTTGAAATGGAAAATGAATTCTTAGGAAACTGGGTTCTCAGGAAAATGGGAAATCTGAGAAAATCATTCTGAAAACTTGAGACTTTGAAATTTGAGAATTTTAAAACATTGGAAAATCTTGGTTTGAACTTAGGAAATGCTTTTGAAATCTCATTTGAAAACTCAGGATTTTGAGAAAATCAGATCCTAAGAAAGACTTGGAAATTCTTGAGAAAATTGTTTTTTTTGAAATTGGAATTGGAAAATGAATTTGAAGATAATACAATTTAAATGATATGAATGAATGAATATGAATTTGAAAAGGGAATTTCATTGAGGAATTGAGAAATCCTTTTAAAACTTGGAGAAATGCAGTGCATTTTTGAAGTTAGCCTAAGAGTGTAGGCTAAATGTGGCTAATATGAAGATCATAAATCTTGGTTTTCTTCGTATTCTGACTATGACCATAAATACGAATCCCACCAAGTTTATAAACTCCATAAAAGCTTGTGCACATGTCATTCGTGTAAACCATAGTGATTTTGAAATAAATGTGCATGAATGATACATCACATATTGAAATTTGCAGAAATTAAACTATATGCAATGCAGTCCTATTCTATGCAGGAAATGTAAATTCTTATTCCAAATTATTACATTTGATGTTACATTGAATTGAAATAAAATAAGAAAATAAATTGACTACGCCTTCTTCTTGAATGTTCCTGCAAAACTAGAAAACAAGGTTAGCACAAAAATATAGGTTTATTTGAATTTATCCAAAAATATGAGAAATTATCAGATATTATTCAGATATAAACCCAAATTCATACCCCCTTTGATATAAACATGAGAAATAATGAATAAATTTCGAAAATAAACTTGAAAATTCAAAATTGCGGTCAAAATGACCAAAATACCCCTGATGACCTTGAAATCAGGGTTTTCTAAAAGAATTTTTGTAAATTTTGGAATTTTGAAAATCAAATGAAATAAATCAAATACAATATGATGAAATATCATAATGTGCATGAAAATTTATGGAATTAGAAATTGAAATTTCGAAATTTTGGTCAAAATGACCAAAATACCCCTGATAACAAGACTATGGCCTTGAAATCAGGGTTTTCTGAAATAAATTTTGCAAAATTGAAAAATATGAAATGAAAATGAGATTAAAATTAACCCTCATATGATTATACATCCTTATGTAAATGATAAAACCCCTAAAATAACGAAAATTTCATAAAATATCAAATCTAACCTGATTTTTCGCCTGATTTTCGCTTTTGAATTTAAAGATAAACTAACACATGGAGCAAATGAACTTAGAATTAAGACAAATTTGTAATGGACACTTAAAATAACACTAAAAACATAATGGAGCTCAAAAATCTAATTATTTTATATTTTTAAATATAGAAATTCAAATAAAAACCCTAAATTTTGTGATTTTTGCCTAAAATGTTGATTCTAAAGGGGATTTCGGATATCAAACTTCCATGAAAATTTTCCAAATTTTATGGGGTTACAAAAAACAGTAATAAAAGAATTTTTTCCTTTTACACTTTCTAGTTTTGACCTATGGTCGGAGCTGTACCACTCTGGCAAGTCGGATCAGAATCCGGCGACTCTAGGATTTGAGACAAACAGACTTGTTTTGGTAGAAAATGTGGGGAAAATAGTAAAAAGATGGGGAAAAGGATGAAATTGTGGGAAAATGTCCCTGACAAATAGATGAAAATTTTGTATTTTTACAGAACTAGGATTCGGGTTACGGTTTGGAAAAAGGCATGCCGTTATCAGAGACCCGAATCTCTGGAATTTTGGGATATTGAAATCTGTCAGACAGAAATAAAACTTTCGAGAAAAATAATGATACAGTTTCAAAAATACCCAAATTTTGGAAAATGACAGAGCAATATGTTAGAAACAACTTTCATGTTGAAAGTTTTTTCAGACAGGCTAAGGATTGGGCGGACTCGATGCATTAAAAAATGTCTATACCCTGACGAAGGAAAATCAAGATTTTCCCAGGGGGCTGAAAATTTTGAATTTTTACAGAGGTCAAAACTAACTGAAAAAACTTAAAAATTTCCATATCATTATTATATTTGATTATAAACCCACTGTGATTTTTTGAGAATGATTCGAATCCCCCACATGGGTGATGCCGGAGGTTCTTTTCTGCTAAAGCAGAAATTGAAAACTCAGAGAGACAGAAAACCCGATTTAGGGTTTGGTTTGTTTAGAAGGGTTCCAAAACCCGAATTGAATCAAATTTTAGGCAGAGTATCACAGACAAACGAACATGACTGCCACAAAAATTTCAGAATTTATGGACGAAAATTCATACATGTAATGACAGTGATATTATGCACATACATAAAAAAAAAAACTTATAACTAACCATTAGACATTAATAAAACTAAACTACATGAACAATATGACTATAAAACTAAGATATAACTCTAAGTAAAAGAGAGACATGGAATCTATATGATGGTAGTAATAAAACATGAAAAAAAATTAGGGGGTCATGAGCCATTTCAATGTTAGCCTTTGAAATGAGGAGGGAACTCCGATCCATTCATTGGACGAATCCCTTCCTCTTCATGGCTTTAACATGAACAATAGAGAATTTTCCAACAATACCAACCCAATTCTAAACTAGATTTTACATCAGATCTATCATTCTAAAAGAATAACAATAATGTTTCTTTTTCAAAGAGAATCAGTATAGTAGAAGAGAACCATAGGCTTACCTTGGGTCGGCAGCAAGAGGGGTTGGCGCAAGTGATAGTGGTGCTGTACCAATGGATGTTGGAGGAGCTTTGAGGATGCTGGGATCGACTGATGGTTGTGGCTGTAGTGCCAGCTGAAGGTGGTTGAAGCTTGCAGCAAGGCGGAGGCTTGGAAGAGATGGTACCAGTTGCTGTGGTGGCTGAAGAAGGTTGCAACTGGAGGAGACTTGTTGTAGATGGCTGGAGCAAAGTGGAAGGAGGTTGCACCGGTTGAAGGAAGAGCTCTTGTGTGGTGGCCGTTGGCTGAAGCAAGGTGAAAGTGCAGCTTCTATTGGTGGTGATGAAGGCTGCTGTGTAGAAGAGGTGGTTGTTGAAGTTGTGGAAGGTGGCTATGATGGAGGAAAGCTGGAGCTTGAATGAAGGTTGGTTCCAAGTGCTGCAATAGGACTGCTGTGTAAAATGGGACTGTTGTAGAATGATGATCAAGAGCTTAAGGTAAAGAGGGAGAGAGAGAGAAAGAGAGAGAGGCGTGAACTCCATGGGCAATGGGCAGCCGTATGCCTCTTTTGTTTTTTTGGTTTTCTTAACTTAGGGAAGATCTCATCTTTCCCTAAGTTTTTAGTTTTTAATTAGGGAAGGAAAGGAAGAAGGCCTTTACGTCAATGGGTGGGCAAGAGGGAAAGGAAGGGAAGAAGGAAAGAAAGAAAGAAAGAAAGAAAGAAAGAAAAAGGAAGAAGAAAGAAAGAAAAGAAAGAAAGAAGGAAAGAAAATAAAATAAAAATAAAAATAAAGAAAATGGAGGAAGAAAGAAAGGAAATGGGCTGGATTGAGGGCTAGGGTGGTCGACCCCCTTGTGGGTCCCACCTTAGGAAAATAAAATAATAAAATAAAATAAAAAATAAAATAAAACAAACAAAAAAATAAAGAAAAAGGTAATTTTTTTTCTTTTTTATATATAAATTCAAATGGAAAATGCAAATAGATGGACCATCTCAGAGCGGGTCCAGATTCCACTTTTGAAAATCATTTTGAAGATTATAGGGGTAAAATAGTCTTTTCAAAAAAATTCTAGACGAAACGAGCTATTTTTGGCAGTTTTTGAAACGAGCTCAGATTTTGAAGTTCAATACCTCGTTGCGAAGAAAATCCAATGTATAATTTTAAAAATTTAATTTTGAAAGAAATTTAGATTGTTTTTCTCGAGAAAATACTTTCAAATTTATTTCCAGACGAAACGAGCTATTTTTGGCAGTTTTTGAAACAAGCTCAGATTTTGAAGTTCAATAACCCGTTGCGAAGCAAATCCGGTGTAGAATTCAAAAATTTGAGTTTGAAATAAATCTAGATTATTTTTCTTGAGAAAATATTTCCAAATTTAAACTCTCGAGGGTAAAAATGTCAATTTTGGAAACCCGGGGTTTGAAATTGTTTTTTGAAAGCTTTTAAAACTCGATCTGGATTGAAATTTATAAAACTGGAGTTCTGGACTTCGAAAATGAAATAAAATGTGCTGAAATGTTATGAAATGCTGAAAATGATATGAAATGATGAGAAATGACTGAAATGCTATGCGAAATGCTAACCCTGAATGAAGAATTTTGGATTTTAAACCCTGATTGACAGTTGTACCAGTTTAAAAAGCATTAAAATTGATAAATTTTGCAAAATAGCTCAAGAAATGGTTTTCGAGACTCTACTGGGTTAGAGTGACACTGAAAATTGGGGTTCAAGCTGGATTGAACTAAGATGAGCTGGATTCTAGAGTTTCAGAACTCAAATGAACTGACCAGGCACTGACTCAACTGACCTTTCCGACTGAATTTTCAAGAAAAGCTGTCATTTTTAGAGAAATGGTACAGAATGATCACTGGAGTGAAGTGAATTACGAACCTGAGCTGGCTTTGAGTTAAAACTAAATTCAGTAATACTGACATGAACTAAAATCGAAGCTCAAACACTAGCTCAACTGACTGAACTCAACTCAGTTTCATCTGAAAGAGCTTAAATGGACTAAAATGGGCTCCTGGACACTTGGAAATGGTTTTGAACTGAAACTGGAGCGCTAGAACTCCTGATGAGCTCAAGTTAGACTCTGGAGAATATGACTGACTGTGAATGACTGACTCAGAGACAATTGGTTTGGATTTGAGTGAGAAATGAGCTCATTTCTGAAGAAGTGATCCCATTTTGGCAGGAATTGTCAGAAATGAAAATGGTTTATTCATTATGAGCTCAGATGAGCCTGAAATGACTGATATTCTAAATGTTCTGAACTGACCAGTGAGCTTTGTTGACTCCGACTAACTGGGGTCTGGGATAACCTAGGGGTAAAATAGTAATTTTCCTAATAAAAATGGGTAAGATGGTGATTTTCTGAAACTGACTCAGGGTTTGACTCCTACACTGACCTAACAGGGTTGGCACTGCCTGAGGAGGATTGTTTGAGAATGGATGTGAAAAATTTGGGGTGTTTACAGATGCCCCTCTCTGCTACTAAGCCGGCTTGAAAACGAGCTTAGTGGCAAAGAAAAACACACCAAATTTGGGCTATAAAAATGCCCCAGTTAGAAGGATCTGACTTGATATGAAAATATTGGCCCTGATGAAAATGGTAGATATGAAATGGAGAATGAAGATGAAAAATTTACTTCAAAAGAAGTGAGATTCAGGTTTTTTGCTCTTAACCTGGATGGGACGGGAAATACCTCTTGTAGAAACGAAGCTCAGGTTTGACCCTTAACCTGACCGGGAAATGAAATACCTCATCAAAATGAGGCTCAGGTTTAATCCCTTAACCTGACCGGGAAATGAAATACCTCATCAAAATGAGGCTCAAGTTTAACCCTTAACCTGATCGAGAAATAAAATACCTCATCAAAATGAGGCTCAGGTTTAACCCTTAACCTGACTGGGAAATGAAATAATGAGATTCTCAAAAGAAGAACTCATGATGGAATCTTCAGACTTCCGCACAATGAATCCGATAGGGGTTTTGCAAAAGGATGAAATTGGGGTACCTAAAGCTTGAAAAGGGGTTTGATTTTGGGCGCCTCATTGCTGAGACTAAATAACTTTTGAAATTGGTGACCTTTTGCGAGAAAATTATTGGTGGCTTAACCTCAAGCCGAAATTGGACTGTCTATGGTGGGACAGTGAGGACACAAGGAAGTGTGCGAATCTAAGAGCCCGTGCGCTCAGATTATACCAACAGAAGGGAAGAAACCTTGAAAACTCCCGTTATCAAGTCCTTAAAAGGGATAACAACCGATGTCAGGATGCACCAAAGACGAACCTCAAGCTCTCGCTTCATGCCAGGATAGCTAGAAAATATTGTCAAAATGTTGAAAATTGTTGTTGATTTAAAATGATTGAAAGTGATGCATATTGGTTTGAAAGTATTCTCTCTTTTCTACTTGAAGTATTACCTCCTACTGGGCTTATCTCCGTAAAATCAAGATTTGAATTCAAATTGCTTGCAATTGACTTTCTTTCAAGGAAGCTATCAATTTCCTTGATATGAACAGAAAAGAGAGTATTCTTGATATTGTGAAAGCAATTGGTGAAAGAATATTGATAATAGAATTTCACAAATTTAAAAAAAGATTCTTGGTAGATTCGGCAGTCTGATATCCTGGGATTCTTTTCTCATGATGATCTTTCTGCCCACTCTTTTTTTTTTGGCAGAATTAGAGCTCTCTTGGGTTTTGAGGGATTACATCATCCTTCATTTTGGAGATGTCCTGACTTTTCTCTCTCTTTTTTTTTTGAAAGGGTATGTCACAAACTCCTTTATCTCAGAGATGTTCCAATCCTTCTTTTCTCTCAGAGATTATGTTGATGGTTATTGGCTCTTTGGTTGAAGATCTCTTGATGGTAGCAAAAATTAAATATCTTTTAGGGTTTGTCGGGAGGCTCATCGCAGTCGCCTTCATCTTGACGGTGCTCTGAACTTTCCCTGAAAGGATCCGTCACAAACTCCTTCATCTCGGAGATGATCCAAATCTTCTTTGGCCCCGGGGGTCTAACTCGCATAATTCGTCTTCATCTTGACGACACTTGAGAGATCTCTTTTGCAGATATTTAATTGCAGCTTAGGTGATTGAGGAGATATAGGGATTGAATGGATTTTTCTGTATCACCCAGGTTATTTCGACTGCTTTATTTTCCAAGAATGATCTTGAAAAATATGCCATTGACTGCGATCAATACCGATTACTTATGGCTTTGCAACAACATGAAATTTTCTTTGCTGGCTATATCGAGGATTTATTCTTCATCCTTTTGATTGGCCAATTGAAAGATCTTGAATTTTGAATCCTTTTTCGCGAAAGCTTTGTCCTTTCGGAAGTAATACTGAAGGTAATGTTTCTGTGCAATAAAAAATTTTGAAATCAACAAGTATTTAATGACAAATTGGCAAAATTTTCTTGAAATTCTTTGTGAAAGCGAGCATTTGAAGCACAACGCCACGCATCCATGACAGAAATTTTCTTCTCCTTTCCCCAAAGAAGAAGATTCAGAAATTGGAAATAGGAATTACTCCTCTCTTTCCTGAAGAGGAGGTGTTTGCAAAATGAACTTTCGAAGAGAAATTAAGCTTTCGTCAAAACTTCCTAACATTAGGCTTCTCTTATGGAAAGGGGGCCGGTAATGGTGAGGTCGGTGAATTGGTCATGAAGGAACGAGTCCATCACACTCTCCCTGAAAAGAGGGTCCTTCATGATGAAATGGCCTAGTATGAAATTGTGGTCACAAGGAAAGCGAACTTCCGTCGAAGCTCTCCCTGAACTAAGGGTTCCTTGTATGAAATTGGAATTTTGTTTTGCAAACGGTTCACAAAGACACGAGTCCCTTCAAACTCTCCCTGAAAAGGGGCTAGGTGAACAAAGGATAACATGCGAAAAGAGCGAGCTCCCTTGAACTCTCCCTGTACAAAGGGTCTCTCGCAAGAGGAAATGATTGGAATTGGTATTGGGTGACCAAAAGGGTCGAAATTGGAATTTGAAATCTTGAAATTTTGAAATTTGATATTTGAAATTGGAAATTTGGAAATTTGGAATTTGGAAATTGATATTTGGAAATTGAAAATTGATTGACCCGAAGGTCGAAATTGGAAATTTGGAACTTGATTGACCCGAAGGTCGAATATTGGAAATTTGGAAATTGGAAATTGGAAATTGGAAATTGATTGACCAGAAGGTCGAAATTGGAAATGAGATGGCCCGAGGGCCGAAATTGGTAATTGGATGGCCTGAAGGCCAAAATTGGTAATTGGAACTTGAATTTTGGTGAATGATCAACACAAAGACTGAACCCGAGAGGTTGACTGATACAACCAATCAATGAGACACTAACACAAGTGCTCAATTTTGAAAGAACACCAGCATGAATATCGGGTTTTGAAAATATGTCAACATAGACATTGGATTTTGAAAATATATTAGTTCGAGCACTGGATTTTGGAAGTGTACCAGTTTGAGCACTGGATTTCAAAAATGTACCAGTTCAGGCACTGGGTTTTGAAAATATATCTTGTTTTTAATTTGAAATTTGAATTTTTGAAAGAGACCTATGCTCTTAAAGTATTTGAGAATTATAACGAGAATGATTGTCGGGGTCTCAGGATTATCCCTTATCCTGAATGGGTAGCGAACTTGATGCAATTGCATGCCAATGAATGCAGATGTATGCAAATATGAAAATGATATAAATGAATGCACATGCGTGCAAAATGAGAGATTTGTTTATCCTGCCTGCGTACAGGGTATTTGTAGATAAAGACAAAATTTTAAAATGCCCCAGTATAATTGGGAAAAGAGAATTTGATCATTATTGAAGAAAATTTTGAGGAATTACAAAGAATAAGACACGATTTAAGTATAGAATTTTTTCAAATGTCGAGCATTGATGGGATCCGGTAATTCCACTCCGTCGGCATTGATGAGCCGATATGAATTACGAGGTAATGCCTCTTTGACAACATAGGGACCTTCCCAATTTGGTGACCACTTGCCACCTGAGCGGTGCTTGAGATAAGCCATTGATTTGAGCACTAGATCATTGACTCAAAATTTTCTTTCAATGACGGATTTTGCATATTGTCTGGCTATCCTCTGGCGATATGATTGAGCGTGCTCTGCTGCTCTGAGTCTTCTTTCATCTAGCAAATCAAGTTGTATTAGTCGTTGTTGTTGATACTGATTAAGAGGTAATTGTAGAAGTGATGCAAATTTCAAAGCAGGTTTCTGAACATGTAGATGCAGTACTACTTCAGTTCCGTAGACAAGTTTTGACGGAGTAGCATTGGTTGAAGTTCGAATAGTGGTTCTGTATGCCCACAACGCATCATGGATCTTCTCATGCCAATCACGACCTGTTTCCAAAATTCGCTCCAGGATTCGAATCAGAATCTTATTGGTGGCCTCTGCCTGACCATTCCCTTGAGAATAATAAGGAGCGGAGAAATGATGATGGATTCTGAATTTTGAGCAGAATGTCCTCATTCTCTCATTCTTGAAATGACTACCATTGTCTGACACAATATCATGCGGTATGCCAAAACGACATAGGATATTCTTGTGGATGAATGAAACCACATGTCGACTTTCGACTGTATGCAAAGTGACTGCTTCTACCCATTTAGTGAAATATTTTATTGCGGCAAGAAAATATTTGTGGCCATTTGAAGCAGGAGTAATGGGGCCTACAACATCAAAAGCCCACATAGAAAATGGCCATGGCGAGACGACAGATTGCAAATATGCCACTGGCGCATGAATGGAAGGTGCATGCATCTGACATTGAACGAACGTCTTCACAAAACGATAGCAATCTTGTTGCATAGTTCTCCAGTAATATCCTGCTCGGATGATTTGTTTGACAAGAGTTTGGTAGCCAACATGACCACCGCAAATGCCTTCATGTGCCTCTTGCACAACTTCTTTGGCTTCTTCCTCATCCAAACATCTGGAATATTCAGAACTGAATCCACGACGATAAAGGACGTCGGCGAGAATAAAATATCGAGCAAACATGCGCTGAATTGCTTGTTGCTCTTTCTTTGAGAGTTCTGGAGGAAATTCACTAGTCTCGATGAAACTCTTGATGTCATGATACCAGGGCTTTTTCTTTTGCTTAGCCTGGTTTATCTGCTCTACTGGGACGAAAGCAGGTTGATCGAGTCTGCCAATTTCAAAGGAGCGACAAGATTCTTTGCTCTTGAAAGACATGATGGATCCCAGATTAGCTAAACTGTCTGCAACTTGATTAAAGTCTCTTGATATAAAAAAGTTGAAATTCTTCGAAATTGCTGGCAAAAGCTGAGACGATCTTCTGATAAGGAAGTAATTTCTGATCCTTCACTTGCCATTCAGCTAAGACTTGATTGACGATGAGCAAAGAGTCGCCATAAGCATGCACTCTTTTGACATTGAAGTCTTATAGAATTTTCAGACCTTGTATCAAAGCTTCATACTCGACCATACTATGAGTGCACTGAAAATCTAATTTGAGAGAAAAGGGGATCATCTCCTTCTCAGGTGTGATCAACAGAATCCTGATTCCTATGCCTGCCATATTCTTAGAACCGTCAAAGAATAAATTCCAAATTGGAGATTGTTGAACATTGTAGATCCGCTCATCGGGGAAATCATCATCGGCTTTAACATCCTCTGCTAGAGGGAAATCTGTCAATTGATCTGCAATTGCTTGGCCTTTGATAGATTGCTGGGAGACATACTTCAGATCATATTGCATCAAGAGGACTTGCCATTTGGCAATCCGTCCGCTGAGAAATGGTTGCTCTAGAATGTATTTGAGAGGACCCCTTAGGATAAGATTCAGTCAGTCAACTGAGGTATCTTAAAATACATAGAATAATAAACCCTCAGATTGGTCTCGGCTGTTTCGGCTCGTGTGCCATGTACGTACTCGCACGACTGGTTAACAAATGATAACTAAATTAAACATGCTCACCTTTCAGTTGTTGTCTTTGCGTACTTGTGGTATCACGTGTTAGCATACTTGTAAATTTCTTGTGCATCATATTGTGGTATGCTTAGCTGCTTTACCTGCTAGTTGTTCTTATTCTTTTGCACTCCTACTAGTTTTTCACGAGACTGACCCATTTTATGGGCAGGTGACGAGTAGCGGCAGCAGGCAGTCAATGGTGCATGCGATGTGGCTCGAGGTTGTACTCTTCCTTCCAGATTTTTGGCTGACGTTGCAGGATTTTTGGGGTTTTGCGTTTTTGCTTTAATAGAGACTGAGCCTCCTGTTTCCATTGTACAGTAACATTTAAAATTAAAGATTTAGCACTCTTTTCAACTTTCTACTATTTTACGCTGTTGTCACTTTTGGTTGGTCGAGCTAACGTGCCTGGGATTTAACAAACTTGATTTTTAAAATAGAAAGATACTTTTGAAAGGCTTTTCAAAAAGGCAGAATTTAAGTTTTAAGAGAATTCCTTCAGAAAAACTTTACTCTTCAAGTTGAGAAATTTCGGGATGTTACACCTTGGCTTTTAGTTCTGGGCAAATATTGAGGTTCTTGCCTCCATCAACGAGCACATGTGGGACGGTCATTACCCTGGTTTGCACCACTATATACAAGGCATTGTTGTGAAATGTATGAGGCTTTGGCAGATCCTCATCTGAAAATGTGATTGGTGCGTTGGTCATGGCCTGATTGACGATCTGAGCCATGTCTTGAGGAGTTGTGCTTGGTTTGACCTTGATCTTTTCCAATAATTTATCCAGGACTTGTTGGTGCTCGAGCGAGCCATGCGCTAACTCAAGGATGAAAATGTTTAAGAGGGTAGTAATTGGCCTCTGAACCGAATTGGTATCTTTATCGGATGCTTCATCATTTTTCGGAGTAGATTTGATGAAGCACTTAGGAAACCCGAGAATCTGTCTGGCAACTTTTCTTGATGCCCTTGTGGGTTCACTAGCTGAGTTTAACTTGTTGAGGACCAAAATGATATTCATTTTCTTGGCGGAGGACTGAGCCTGATGCAACACTAGGACTTGGTGTTGATCATGGATGTCCTAGTCGGAGCATGGTCGAATATGATCCTGGGGATAAAACAACTGCTCTGAAATGACTGCGGCTGAGTGGTTTGGGAAAGGTTTGGACAGAATATCTGGTTGATTTTCCTCCTCATCTTCTACCAGCAAATTCTTGTTGATACAGTCTTGGATAATGTTCTTGAGAACAAAACAATTTTTTGTATCGTGTCCCACTGTTCAATGGAACTTGCAGAATTTGTCTTTCATCTTTTCCATGACGACGGGAGGATCGACAACCTTCGAGAGTTTGATCATTCCCTTTGCAAGCATGTATTCAAGGATATTTTTGCGGGATTGATCCAGAGGAGTAGATTCTCTTTCATAACTCTAGCCATCGTGTTTCGGTTTTTCTGACAATTTTGCTTCTGGTTGTGAAAATGGCTAGGAAGGCTGCTGTTTGATGAATTTTCCCTTTTGAGCCATAGAGTTATTCCTCTCAGACTTAGGGCTTCCTAAGTTTTTACCATGAGTTTTCTTACCACCATTGTTGTTGATACCACTGCTGCCAATGGAGATATTAGTGGAGAAAGTGCAATGTATTTTTTTTTAATCAAGGTTATTTCTGATAAGAGTGATACCCTCGTAGACACCATTCTCCATTCCCATCTCGATCCACTTGGCTCGCTCAGTTAATTCAATGAAAGACTTCGAGGGAGAGGTGGATATGAGACTCCTCAGAGGTTAAGAGAAATTGTTGATAATTATCTGGAGCGCATGTTCTTCTGAAATGGGGGTCCCCATCTTATTACAGGTGCTCCTCCACCTATAGATGAATTCTCCGGGCTTTTTCATTTTCTTTCTGCTTTAAATTGTAGAGATGATTGACAGTAGGCAGCTGTAAACACCCCAAATTTTTATTCACCTCCCCAACATCTCCAAGCAATCCTCGCAGCATGTCCTCTGAAATCTTGAAAGGGCAAAATGGTCAATTTATGAGCCTAGACCCTGCAAAAAGTCCAAATTTCCTCTATAATTCTCAAAACTTCTCTGTTTTGGCTCAAATTTTCACTTCCAGTTGCAAACTTTCAAAGTCTTACTCATAACAAGAGACTAGAATCTCCAATTCCTGGTTCAGAATTGCATTTTCTGAGACATGTCTTTGCATATCATCGCACAACAATTCATGTCATTTCACTGCATAGCATGTCATCTCGAGGTCCAGAACTCGTGATTTTAAAATTCTCAATTCAGATTTGAATTTCAAACTCTTTGAAATCAATTTCTGACCCCTGGGTCTTCAAAATTGCCATCTTTTCCCATTTCCCCCCTAGGACCTTGAATTTCAAAATATTTTTTTAGGAAAACAATCTGAATAATTTTCAATTTTGATTTTCAAATTTTGGCAGCTGGAACGACTCTAAACCTAGAATTTTTATTCCAAATTTGCAAAAGAACTTTGAATTTTATAAAATCTTCTTATTTTAGCCTTTTCTCAGCAATTTCAAAATCATTTTTTTATATAAATTTTCCCTAAAGGGCCACCTTCTTTCGAAATTTTTCATAGTTAGGTCAAGTATTAGTTTATAATCGCTAATTAGTTTAGAGTTTTATAAAAATTCCAGTGTAACTGGGAAAAAAAAGTTTGATCCTTATTTAAGGAAATAGGAAGATTACAAAGGAAGAATAGATGCTTCAAGTATAGAACTTTTTCAAGTGTCGAGCATTAATGGGATCTGGTAATTCTACCCCATCGGCATTGATGAGCCGATATGAGTTGTGGGGTAATGCTTCTTTGACGACATAGGGACCTTCCCAATTTGGTGACCATTTCCCGTCAGGATGATGCTTGAGATAAGTTGTGGATCGAAGTACTAAATCATTAACTTTGAATCTCCTTTCAATGACAGACTTCACGTATTGCCTGACTATCCTTTGACGATAGGATTAAGCATGCTCTGTTGCCTTTAGCCTTCTTTCGTTGAGCAAGTCTAGTTATACCAGTTGCTGCTGCTGGTATTGATCAAGAGGTAATTCTAGAAGTAATGCAAATTTTAAGGCAGGCTTCTGAACATGCAGAGGCAATACTACTTCTGTTTCATAGACCAGTTCTGATGAAGTAGCATTTGTTGAAGTGCAAATGGTGGTCCAGTAGGCCCATAGTGTATCATGGATCTTCTCATGCTAGTCGCAGCCTGTTTCTATAGTTCGCTACAAGATACGAATTAATATTTTATTGGTAGCTTCTGCCTGACCATTCCCTTGAGGATAGTATGGAGCGGAAAAATGATGATGGATTTTGAACTTTGAGCAGAATGTTTTCATTCTTTCATTCTTGAAATGACTGTCATTATCTGACACAATGTCATATGGTATGCAAAAACGGCAAAGGATGCTCTTATGAATTAATGAGACCACATGTCGACCTTCTACTGTGCGGAGAGTGATAGATTCTACCCACTTGGTGAAATATTTTGTTGTGGCAAGAAAGTATTTGTGGCCATTTGATGCAGAAGGAGTGATGGGATCTACGACATCAAAGGTCCACATAGAGAACGGCCATGGAGAGACAACAAATTGCAAATATGTTGTTGGTGCATGAATAGAGGGTGCATGTATCTGGCATTGAACACACTTTTTCACAAAATGGTAACAGTCTTGTTGTATAGTCTTCCAGTAGTAACCTGCTCGGATGATTTGCTTAACAAGGGTTTGGTAGTTGACGTGGCCACCACAAATGCCTTCGTGCGCCTCCCGCATGACTTCTTTGGCTTCGTCTTCATCTAAGCATCTGGAATACTCAGAACTGAATCCACGACGATAGATGATGTTTGCCAGAATGAAATATCGGGTAGACATATGTTGGATTGCTCACTGCTCTTTCTTTGAGAGTTCTGGAGAAAATTCACTGGTTTCTACGAAGTTCTTGATGTTGTAATACCAAGGCTTCTTCTTTTGCTCAGCTTGGTTTACTTGCTCTGTTGGAAGGAAGGCAGGTTGGTCAAGTCTGCCAATTTCAAAGGAGTGACAAGATTCTTCATTTTTGAATGCAATAATGGAGCCCAGATTGGCGAGGCTATCAGCCACTTGATTGAAATCTCTCTTGATATGGAACAACTGAAATTCTTCAAAATTGTTGGCAAGAGCTAACACGATCTTCTGATAAAGAAGTAGCTTTTGATCCTTGACTTGCCATTCAGCCTGAACTTGATTGACAACTAGAAGAGAGTCGCCATAGGCATGCACTCTTTTGACATCGAAGTCTAGTAGAATCTTTAGACCTTGAATTAGAGCTTCGTACTCGGCCATGTTGTGGGTGCATTGGAAATCTAACTTGAGAGAAAATGGAATCATCTCTTTCTCAACAATGATTAATAAGATCCCAATGCCTATTCCAACCATATTCTTGGAACCGTCGAAAAATAAATTCCATACTGGAGATTGCTGGATATTGCATATTTGCTCATCAGAGAAGTCATCTTCGGCTTTCACTTCTTCTGTCTGAGAAAAGTCAGCCAATTGCTTGGCCTTTAATTGATTGTTATGAGACATATTTTAAGTCATACTTCATCTGTAAGACTTGTCATTTGGCGATTCATCTATTGAGAAAAGGTTGCTCTAGGATGTACTTGAGAGGATTGAGTTTGGATAGGATTTTGACTTCAGATGCCAGCAAGTAGTGTCTTAACTTCTAACACATCCATACCAGAGCTAGGCAAGTCTTTTCTATTTAGGAGTATTTCTTTTCATAGTCTATGAAAGTCTTACTCACATAATAAATGACGTGCTCTATCAAGCTGCCTTCTTTATATTGTGCCAAGAATCCGCCGCACGCGACTTGATTAAGTGAGATGTATAACAAAAGGGGTTTTCCCAATTCTGGCGGCTTCAGAATGGGAGGATTGAGGAGATATCTTTTGATACGATCGAATGATTGTTGACACTCTGGTCTCCATTCAAACTTCACTCCTTTTCTGAGTAAATGATTGAAAGGCTCGCATCTTATTGCCAAGTTGGATATAAATCGCCTGATTGATTGCATGCATCCGTGAAGGCAACGCAATTCTTCAAGATTAGTTGGGGGCAACATATCAATGATGGCCTTTGCTTTAACTGGGTCTACTTCTATTCCCTTTTTGCTAACCAGAAAACCCAACAGTTTACCTGATTCAACTCTAAAAACGCATTTCTGAGGGTTGAGTCTCAGCTTATAGAGAATGAGTCGTTTAAATACTTGATCAAGAGCTTCGATGCGATCTTCTTCATCTTTGGATTTCACAAGGATATTATCAACATATGCATCCATGATTTTGCGCATTTGATCATGAAAAATGGTGGCCATTGCTCGTTGATATGTTGCTCCAACATTTTTTAGTCCAAACGGCATAACGGTATAATAGAAAGTGCCCCAAGGCATAGTGAAGGAAGTTTTTGATTGGTCGTGGGCGGCCAACTTAATCTGATTATAGCCGAAATATCCATCGATAAAAGAGAACATGGCATGCCCTGCCGTGCTGTCGATCAGAAGATCAATATTTGGGAGTGGATAATCATCCTTTGGAGTTGCTTTATTAAGGTCTCTGAAGTCGATGCAGATCCTTACTTTGCCATTTTTCTTTGGGACGACGACAATATTGGCTAACCAATCTGGGTAGTAAATAGTTCAAATGAATCCTGCTTTGAGCAAATCTTTGAATCCTTCTTTAACTTGTTGTTCTATTCTTGGATCCATTTTTCTCAATTTCTGTTTGACTGGCTTAACAACCGGCTTCAAAATGAGGCGGTGCTCGACCAATTTGGGATCTAAGCCCGACATATCTTCATATGTCCATGCAAATATTTCTTCATGTTGTCTGAGAAAATTGGTGAGCCTTTCCTTCTAATCCAGACTCAAACCGGTGCCAATCTTGAGAATCTTGGGATTGTCTTCTTAACCGATGTTGACATCCTCAGTCGGATCTTGGACTAGAGTGAATGGTTCGTCATGCTTCTGAACTAAGGCTAATTCTGGCAATTCTTGAAGAGACTGATCAAATTCTGCATACTCATCTAACTGCTTTGTAACTTTGCCATCTTCTGTGCTGGCTTTGACTCGATGAATTACTGTTGACTTCTGGAAAGCCTTTGGATTGAGAATGAGCTTCTTGATTGCTCGAAAATGCATTCTGAAATTTGGAGAAGAAACTTGATTCAGGAAAAAACGCACATCATAATACAAATAGCGTTTGAAAAGAATCATGAATAAAATGACAATGAAATTATGAAATGAGGAGATAGAGTAAAGCGATAGATGGCATCCAGATAGACAAAGAAACTTGAAATTTTATTGATTTTGAATTGATCAAAGACATTGATAGAATGAGACATTTATTTTAAAAAGAATAGAAAGGAAATACAAAAAATGATTCTCAATGTGCCCCCTTAACAAAAACAGTCTTCTTTGATGAGCTTTTGCCAGAAAATCCTAGTCCTGCTCTGTGATGATGATGCTTCAGAATCATTGGTTCAATGCGGCCATCTTCATTTTTGCCCAAGCCTTTGAAAGGTTGGTAGCCATGCTTCAGAAGCAGATCAAACCCTTTCTTCACTTTCATGAACTGGGAAAACAGCGGGTGATCTCTGAGAGTGTTGTAGTCGAGTTGTTCTCCGATCTTGAAGTACTGAGGACCTCTCCATCGGGTCATGGCCACAGTATGCATGGAGAGCTCTGGTGTCTGGAGTATTTCTAGACTCTCTCTGAGACTGACTTCTTCTCTTTCCCTGATGCTAGGGATATCTGCGGTGAATGCGGATCTAGGAATCGTGGGCTGCGGGAGGCTTTCTTCTTGGTCCTCTCCCAATACAGTTGAGTACATCCCACCTTTGGACCACTTTATGCACTGATGAAGAGTGGAAGGCACCGCATTTGTATTATGGATCCAAGGTCTCCCGAGAAGCAGATTATAGGTGGGTGGTACATTAACCACATGAAAGATCACTGAATGCACTGAGTAATTGATAAACACTTCTAAGAAGATCTTTCCTTTTGCCATTTGACCATGGTTGTTGAATCCATATATGGTGATAGGATCCGGAATGTACTCTTCCTCCTTGATGCCTAGTGCCTTCACTGTCATCTCGGGACATATATTGAGGCTATTGTTTCCATCAACCAACACATGGGGTACTGTCATTCCCCTTGCTCGAACAACGATGTACAAGGCATTATTATGAAAGGTGTGAGGCTTTGGAAGGTCCTCATCTGAAAAGGTGATTGACGCATTCGTCATGGTCGAATTCACAATTTGTGCCATGTCTTCAGGTATGGTACTGGGCTTAACTTTAATCTTTTTAAGCAAATCGTCCAATACTTGTTGGTGCTTGCAAGAGTTTTTAGCTAAGTCCAAAATTGAAACATTGGACAAAGCAGTTAATGGCTTTTGAGTTCCCTTTTCTGGCATGGGCTTGATGAACTGATTAAGGAATTAAGGAATTCCTTTTACTTTCTTAGGGGATGTCCTTAGAGGTTCCTCAGATACTTTCAGCTTGCCAAATGCTGAAATTATATCCATCTTCTTAGTGGTTGGGGGTGCTTGCCGTAGCACCAAAACCTGATGCTGAATTTGCATATCTTGAATGGAACACGGTTTGATGTGTTCTTGAGGCTGGAACGACTGTTCAGTGATCACTGCTGTGGTGTGCGGAGGAAATGGTCAATTTAGAATGTCCATCTTTTCTTCTTCATCTCCTTCCACCAAGAGATTTTTATCAATGTAATCCTGGACAATATTTTTGAGAACGAAGCAGTTCTCTGTGTTGTATCCCACTGTCCTGTGGAACTTGCATAATTGTTCTTTCCATTTTCCCATAGGCACAGGGGGATCGGCCAGTCTAGGCGATTTGATCATTTCCTTTGACAACATGTACTCGAGCACATCTTCGAGTGATTGGTCAAGAGGAGTGAATTTTCTGTCGTAGCTCCATCCTTCATGCTTGGTCTTTTTCACGCAATTTTGACCCTTGATCTTGCTGAGGGGGCTTGTTGTATTGGGGAGAAGGCTTCTCTTTTTTATCACCTTTGCTGTTGGGATTGCCTGTGCCATAACAGTATTCTTTCTTCTTTCCTTTGTAATGATTTCGACTGTCATTGTTGTTGTTGCTGGCAGAGTAAGTGAAGTGTGTTTTCTTTTTCTGCTCACCCTGGGGGTTATTTTTGGAAAATGTGAAGCCCTCATAGACTCCATTCTCCATGCTTAGATCGAGCCATTCGGCTCATTCAGTCAGCTCGATAAAAGTCCTGGATGGTGCAATAGAGATTAATCCTTTCAGAGGTTGCGAAAAATTGTTGAGGATCAGGGATAAAGCATGCCTCTTTGATATAGGGTCCCTCATTTTGTTGCAAGCTGACCTCCATCTATGAATGAAATCGCTTGCCTTTTCATTTTCATTCTGCCTTAGATTGCAGAGATGGCTTAATGTTGGGAGCGCCTCCGTGTTGAACAGGAAACGTTCAATAAATAGATTCACCACCTTATCAAACTCCTTGATCTCAATGGGATTGATATGCTCAGCATACCATTTAGCTGCAACTCCTTCAAGCTGCGGAGGAAGCATAGAAATAGTGCTCTGTTGTCCCTCTTGAACCTAGAGCATTCAGCAAAGAACATGGCGAGATGTGCTTTGGGGTCGCCAGAACCATCGAACTTGATGAATTTTCGGGAAAGGTTTTCGAGATCATCATCCCCTTCTACGCCATCATAGAAGTCTTCACTAGTGAAGACTTTCTTGCCCTTGTCTCGGGCTTGTAAATTTTTTACAACTCTAGCCATTTCTCTGAACTGTGCTTGCAGTGGATCTTCTATGACCTGACTTTTCAGTTTATGGGCACCTCTTTGCTCCCGACCATATTTCTGAAATGTTGTGGGCACCTCATATTCTTCATCGGTGTCTTCTGTTGATTTGGTTCCATCTAAGATTTCTTCTGGTTGAACCTGCTTCTTGGAAGTCTTTATGGATTTCTTAGCCTTGTGACCATGGAACTTCTGCCTAAATGGATTCTTTTCTGAACTGGTCCCGGCCTGCTCGCTCATCATTTTGTTCATCATCTTCTGGAACATGGCGTACATCTGCAGATCTATGCCATCGTCCGCTTGTTGACCCTGGCTCCTGACTGAACGCAGGGAGTCTATCTCTTCTTCTGAAGCTGATGAATACTGAGATGATGTTGTTTTTCTTCCTGATCTTGTTCGAACCATTAAATGCTACAAATGCTCTCTGTAGGACAAAGACCCGATTAGATTCTAAGGGAATTTGTTTCTTGGAAGAAATATTTGTTGGAAATATGGTAGACAATTAAAAAAAAATATCCCATTACTAGGGATTGAGTCATCGCAGGAATTATGACAATTGTGTTGTCATTTCTTGCAAGGGAAATAAACAACGAAAAATGTGTCTTGTTACCTAGGTGAGGTCGTCAAACCATGATAGAAAGAGAGAAAATTTTATTGGAATGAGAAAAATATGATTTTATTGATCTTGACAAATGTGGAGAACAAACGATTTGCCACCATTCATAATAGTTGGCAAACACTTTAGGACCAGAAAAGAATTTAAGAGTAACAAAGGAGTCCCAGCCGTAGCGGGCAGAATGATATGCCCCGGACCATTGTGCGGAAGTGAGATCGATTTCTGCCATAGCCCCTGATAGTAGTCAAGCTTCATTGCACTATTGTCTTTGGGAAAACTGCCGAACACATCGCTCTGATTGATAGTAAGTGCAGAAGAATGGTCCCAACAATTTGAACCGCTTGCCATAAGCATATGTGTATCTGGGAGGAGATAATTTTTTATCAAAGTAGTCCCAGATGATGTTATCTTCTTGAATGTTGTCAATCATGGACCGATACTGCGTCACAGGAAGGAGCTTTTGACCATTGTATCTGAAAGAATTTGCTCAGGCTGGAATGTGATGGAAGAACCAGGATTGAAGTGCGTAGATGCATCCTTCGACGAGAATAGACTCTCCAAGTGAGAAACGGGTCAAACCCCGGTATATGAAAGCGAGCACTGCCATAGCTATGGAGAGACGGTTGGTCTGTCGACTTCCCCATCTTCTTATGAGCTAGATTATTCTAATATCCATGTAGTTTTGTCCATTTGAGAAGAGGGCTAATCCTACATTGCATAAAACCATTGCATTCTGGATTCTTTCTCTGGTTGTTCTTGATAGTGAACTGACTTCGACGAATGTCCCGTATTGATGGTATAACTCAAGCAGATTGACATATTCATTTCCATCCATCTGGATTAGGGGCCAAGATAGCGGTTTGTCATACGAGCTAAGGCATCTCGAGGGTCCAAACCCTTGACATTAATCAGAAATTGATGCTCTAACGGATCTCCTGGTTGACCAGCTGGTTTTGGTAATCACATAATCTCTGAAAATTCATCTATTAGAAGGGTCATCTCACCCCACGGGAACCAGAAAGTATAGGTTTGTGGGTTCCATTGCTCTGCCATTGCATGGATCAGGTTGTCGTTTACTGTCTGCTTTTCGACTGCTGACGCCACTTCTAATCCACACTCGCTCAAATGGTTCAGGAACATGCGAGAAAAGCTTTTGAGCCATGAATAATACCACCAGAGAATGAAAGTTTCGGTGCTAAGGGCTCGATGTTCAGGACGACCTTGTCGCACCTCGTAGGAGATGTGACCTTCAGGAAAAATAGGATCGATTTGACTGGATGCCATCGAACTGGAAAACAAAGACAGGCTCAGAATTAGAATTTAGAAAAAATACAAGAATTTTTGAAAATTGCAGGCAGGATAAAAATGAGGTAGAAAATTTGAGATCCAGTGGAATGGAAGAATGAAAATTCACCTGGAGTTTTGAGAGAAATCAGATGATTTAAGAAAATCGTCTAGGGTTTTGATAAAATAAGAGAAATATCTTGTGAAAAAGTAAGGATATTTGAAAAATGGTCTAATATTTTTAAAAAATGGGAAATATAAGGAATTGAGAAAGGTAAAGTATGTACAATCACATCCTACACATACATTCATGCACATACAACACTCCCTAAAAGGCTGACCCTAGATGCATCATTTTGAAAAGCAGCTATAAGACCCTAATTCTATCTTTAGGTTCAGATCATCTTTGTTCAATCCAGTTATGCCGATATACATGAGTGGAGACCCGAAGTACGTGGCATAGAATTTCAACTCTAGTTCTAGGGTAAAGTTTTCCAACATCCTTGAGCGCCTACCGATATACTTCAGACTGTGGCCCTTAGTATGTGGTAGGGGGGCGTCAACCCAAATAAGTGGCCCAGTTGTGAGGCTCTGTCCCAAACTAGGGTTCTGGAAGAGAGCGCAACAACGTGAAGACCGGGTGAAGATAGGTAAGGGGTTTTGAAAAAAATGATCACATGCAAGAAATAGAAGGCTCTAAATCCTAGAGAGATAGATTTTTTAAAACTTTTGAAGAAGCATACATTGTTTGCATTCGAATCCTAAATTGAGGAGAGCTGTATTTAGACTTAAATCTATGTGAGCATGAAAATATCTCCTTAATATAGTCCTACCAAACCATGCCTAAGCTATATGCAATCAATGTCAGCTAGGTCAAAATCTAGGCTTCTAGGTTCGCATGATAGCGAGTGCACGTGCCATTAATGTTCATCCATAGTGGTTTTCAAAGGAAATGCATGATTCACATATTCAGGATATTGCAGAAAGAAACTATATGATATGCACACTAGTCTAAGCAATAAAAGTAAATCTTATTCCAAGATTACACTTGATTATTACATTGCAGACATGATAGAGAAATAAAGAAAAGGAGAATCAAAAGAATTGGCATCTTTGTTGTCGTCGCAAAATTTTTCCTCTTCCCTTCCTTGCAGGAGAGAGAGGAATATGCTTTCGCGAGTCAAACTTGACCAGAATTTTGAATATTGTTTTGAAATACTCGCATCCGTTTTTGAAAATAGCAGGAAAATCCATGGGATGGGGCTCGACCTGTCGGTACGAGGTTCGACCGTTCCTGCCGCCTTTAACATGGGTAATCGAACCAAGAACCAAAAATGTGCTTGACTTAGCTAAATCATCGAAATTGTGTTCTATCCTAAATGCACAGAGAATTCAGGCATGTGCTATGTAATTTGGTAAAATGCAAGTTGGAAAACATGATGTATGCTCAGAAAATGTTTTGGAGTTGAAAGATATTTCTCGGGAAAAAGATGAAAATCAGTCTCTCAGGAAACTCTGATAAAAAGATTTAAAATCTCCAGAAAGTTTATGAGGATGCGAGAAAATCCTAAGAAAATGGAGAGAATTCTTGAGAAAAGGCTTGAAGAGGAACTATTTGTCAAAATTGAAAAAAAAAATCCATTGGAAAACTCTTTGGAGAAGGAAAATCAAAACACGGGAAACTGCAATCCTGAGAATATTAGCCTTGAAATATTAGAAAATCGATTTTGATTCTTGAGAAAGATGAGAAATTCCTTTTGAAAATGAATCTTAAGAAAATAACATTTTCCAGGGAAAATTTGATTTGGAAAAATCCAACTTTGAAAATTTTCAGAATTTCTTGAGGAATCGATTTCCATGGAATGACATTTTCTTGAGAAAATCATGAGAAAAGCAGATGATGCCATGATGCAAATGATCTAAATGTATGAATGCACTTTGGAAAAGATATCCGGAAAGAATTTATGATAAATGTGTTGGAAAAATGTGTATTAAGCCAAAGTAAATCCTTCACATATTCTGACTGTGGCCATGAACATGTTCAGAGTTCAATTGATTTAATTCACAATATTTTGCAAAATTGGAAATATGATGTGCAATTTTGAAGATAGCCTAAGAGTGTAGGCTCTGTATGACTAGTAGAAAGATGCTGAATTTGGGTTTCGTCCATATTCTAACTAGGGCCGTAAATATGGACTCCACCGAGTTCATCAACTCTCTAAGAGTTGGTGCACGTGCCATTCATGTTCATCCACAGTGATTTTGAAATAAAATGCATGAACCACATAATCAGGATATTGCAGGAATTCAAACTATATAAAATGCATCTTAATCTAAGCAGAAAAATAAATATTATTCCAAAGTTTACATTTGATTGTTACATTATTGACAAAAAAAATAAAATATAACTAAATATTTGATAGCTCCAAAAGAAACCATATCTTCAAGATTTTCCTGCAAAATGAGAATTAGTACGAGAAATACGACATACAAAAGAGAGATTTGCAAATTTTTCATTAATGACAATACCTAAGTAATGGCACTTGGATTACACTGGAATATACAATACAAGGGCTAAAACATGACTGAAATGCCTATGATAATTTCTAGGTACCATGCTTAAACTTAAATGAAAAATATATACATATATCTCTAAATGCTTAAATTTATGCTAAATGAAATGTAGTAATGGAGATGTGTTCATAGGAGAAAATATCTACATAAATGTTCATATATGAAAACAAGTGTACATGAAGAGATCCACATATATATATATATATATAAATATATATATATACATATATTCACAGGAGAAAATATCTACATAAATGCTCATATATGAAAGCAAGTGTACATGAAGAGATCCACATATGTATATATAAGTATATATATATATATATATATATATATATATATATATATATATATATATAGATAGATAGATAGATAGATAGATATGTGTACATATGATGAGAAAATATGCATAGTAATTGAAATTCCATATATAATGGGTAAAGGCATAGATCAGAAAATACAGAGTATACACAGTTTCTGCACATGATTTCGCAAAGCCATAATTCCCAAATTATAAAATATTTCTTAGTAAAATTTGGTATGAAGATTCCCTGTATATCAATAAAAGAGTATACCGAAGATGATTCAGAAATCATAAATGGATATTGACATATCCATCCATGAATATGGCTCATTATCAAGACTGTACACCTGCAAAAAAGGGAATGGGTAAATACCATCCAAACAGTAGTAATCATTATAGTTACCTTATAAATGCACTAATCTTGCAAAACACTAACGCTTAGGAATCAGAATGACCCAAGAATCAATATGTTTAAGTGATCACGTTGATGTTTGAAAGGTAGTTGTTGTAAAACCTTATTAGAAAACCAAATGCATGACCATGGGTTTAACAATTCATAGAAATTCAGGTGGCAATAATGCTACCGTTGCTGATCACATGTCAATGTATCAGATTAGACACTAGCACACCACTCTATATGCACTGAGGAATCAAATATATCCACTAACACACTGGATGAGCATGATCACTCCAACCACAGAGTATGCGTTCCATTTGTATCAGCCAAGCAACATCTGCATGTACAACTGCCATCCAGTCCAGCAACTGGAGAATGCTTGCTTCAAATCTATAATACTTATGAATCTGAACACCAAGAAGCTTAAGAGATTATGATGATCTGGGAATCTGTTAGCATTGTTAAACTATAAGTAGTAAGCCTATTACAGGTTTATACATAACAAGTGAACATAAAACTATGGACAATTGGTAGTATGCACATTACATCTGTTTTCTCCAGCTATTGTCCCCTACCAGCATTAATACACCATTTGTTGATAAACATATTTACTGCTGAGGAAATAAAAGGCTGTGCTACCCGAAGTCACAATGCATTCAGAGGCAAACAAATCAAAGCGGACGCACACAAGAAATCAACATAACAGCTGAATGTAAACACATAAAATCTCTAAATCTGTGCAGCAACTGAAATATACATAGATATTTAGCAGAGAATATTCAAATGTACAGGTAAAGAAAAAAAAAACATATGCAACTAACATACGATGGAATGGAAACCTACAGAAATAACATTTGCAATGCTAATAGAATATAATGGAAATGCAACAGCTGCAACAAACCTATTGCAGAAAAGGTGGAGACAACATAAACAGAAATATGAAGATGCAGAAATCTGCATTATGATAACATAAGATGCAGAAAAGAAAAAAAAAACAGAGAAACGTGAAATGTTAAAGAGGGAAGTTGTAATGTAACAGTAGATAGGCAGTAGGTATGATGCACAACAACAAAAATAAGACTAATGGCTATGGCTGAACGTTTATAGGCTACTGAGGTGGGGGTTCAGTCCATAGAAAGGATGAACCATATCCATTTAGCTTGCATATGAAAGCTTTCCAAATGTTCATTTCAAAACCCATCTACTGTGTTGAAACTAAGCCATAGATGGATCTTTATCTTATATTGATTCCAACTAACAGATTACAACAAGGTATGATTTAATGAAACTAAAAAAAAGAAAACATGACGCCACCTCCTATTACCTTGTGGATCCCCTGCACCACACGACCTATAGACAGCAGAAAAGGGGTCAATTTTTTGTTGCTGGGCTGAAGGAAGATGGGCAGCAGCCTGCTGGATCCTGCATCAAATGACCCTGCTGGATCCTCTTCACGCTAGATGGAGGAGATGAAATCCCTAAAGGGGAAAGAGGGAAAAGCTTCACGGCAAAGCAACCTCCTGCGATAAGAACAGAAAACGTAAAAAAATCAATCGGCCAGCCTCCTCTTTCCATCCCTAAAAATCCCTTTTTAAAGTTTTTGGGCCTCTTTTCAAAAGAAGATCGCAGCTTCCTTTTAGGGGTCCATTACATTTTTTTTTTTGAAAATTTTGCAAAGTCGTGAAAGTGATGCCTCATTATATTTGAAAATTTGCTATTTTTAAAAGGGGACGGTTTTATCATTTTCAAAAGATTTTGGTTCATTTACCTAAGGTTTAGGTTAAATGAACATTTTAAGGAATTTTGGATGTGGCACCATCTAAGGCTGCTTCTAAAAAAAACAAAACAAATAGTGAAATAAATGAGAGGCTTTTAGGGAAATGCCACCTCAGCCAACTTTAAAATCCTTTTGAAAATAAAGTTTTATTTTGTTTGAGAAATCTCTTATTTTCAAGTGGGGCGCCACATGTGTGTTGGCCCACTAACTATTTTATAACATTAAAAAAAAATTACGAAGAGAAATTTGCAAAATTGGTGCCATCTCCGGGTGGACCCCGCTTGAAATTAAGAAACCTACTTGAGAGTCTGAGTGTGATGCTAGTTCAAAGGCGGGTCCCACACCATTTATTTGAAAATAAAAAAGCGGAAAAAATGACTTCTTTTTGAAATTTTTATAATACGAGATAAAACTTTGTTTGTTTTCAAGAATTTAGAAGAAAAAAATGGTTTTTCAAGGCAAAAATATGGATACATAAATTTTGTAAAGAGATTTAAAGTCTTTTTGCAAAAAAAGTTTTTGAGATAAAATCTTCTAAATATAAAATTGTGTCCCCTGATGAAATTTGAAAATCAATATCAAAATATCCAGATTGTTTTTTTGAGAAAAACTTTTTGTAATTCAGGGTCCTAGGGGTTAAAACGAGGAAAACTGACAATTTTTAAAAAACCAGGGATTTGAAATTGATTTTGAAAGATTAAAATCCGAATCTGGATTAAGGGTTTTGAAAATCAGGAATTCTGGATCTCAAAATGACATGCTGTGCAATGAAATGATATGAAATGCTCATGCAATGCTATGCAAAGACATGTTTCAAGAAATACTACTCTGAATCAGAAATGGGAAATTTTAGCTTTTTGTCAAGAGTAGAATTTTGAAAGTTTGCAGTTTGAAGATATTTCCGAGTCTAAATAGAGAAATTTTGAGACTCAAGAATGGAATTTAGGACTTTCTGCAAGGTTCAATCTCAGAAAATGACCATTTTGCCCTTTATTGATTCTGAAGAACTGAAATGTGATGATTGAGGGAGATGTTAGGGAGGTGAGTGAAAATTTGGGGTGTTTACAATCTTCCAGACTTTTTCTGCAAACGGGAATCAGCATACGAAATGGAAATACAAGATATATGGAGAAATTGAAAATATCATATTTAAACTAAAATGCATATGATTGAACCTGTGCTAATGATGGAATATATATGCAATGCCTAAAGATTATACCTAAGTATACTACCTATGCTAGATGAGAAATGGATATGATATGCGAGAATGGAAAGGCATATGATAATGGATATGGGATGGCAATACAGCAGCTTACGGATACTATGAGGCTATAGTGATTGGTTAATTATGCTATGAATAACTAAGAATCTATCTCAACACAAAAGAGAGCCATGAATATGCAAGAAGCCACAACCACCTAAGAACGTTATGAACTCCTAAAAACTACTAGGAAACGTGATATGTGAAGGTAGTTAACATCACACTAAAGCTAATAGGGGATGATAGGTGGACAGGGAGGTATGGTGTAGAGATGGCTCATGCAGCAACTGCTATATACTGAAATACAGATATGATATGGGTTGTACAGTGAATTTTGTAGATACTGGGTACAAATGTTGAAGTGCATAGGCATGACTGATGTACAAATATATAGAATATATACAAGTGATATAGGGTATAGTTATTACTAATTATGCTAATATCAAAAGCTAACTGTGCCACAACATAATTGAAATTTGTACTGTAGTGAGTTACAAAGAAGAAAACAGGAAATAAAAGAGAGGAATCAAAATAGAAGATGCTACAGTAACTGATGACCTGCATTCTTAATATTTAAATGTACAATGCAATAAAAAAAATCATTAACATGCACACATAATGGTACTATTGATATGCAAGGTGTCGAAATATCATTTGTTATGCAAATATTCAGCAAATCAGAGAAGGCGTCTATGCATTTTACAATACAAAAATTCAATGGCTAAGTCGATGATGCAGCATATTTCATTGTATTTCTATATGAAGAACTACAATGGAGTACAGTGAGAACCAAAGATCACGACTCCTTGTCCCTGTTATTTGCTTGATTTTGGGATATTTCAGTCATTCAGGTGGATTGAAACAAGCTGATAACTTGGGGTGTGGACCGGCTACAGTGAATAGAGCGGTAGGGCTAAAATGAGAGAATACTGTGCAATGAAGGTGGAGTGTAAAGATAGCTGAGTGTGCTATACGAAATACAAGGTGGGTTGTACCTATGTTGTCGACGTTGCAACTATGGCGGAAGGTAAGGGTGGGCCTGAGATCATGATAAGTAAGTGTATAGGTGCTTATGCAAGAGACAAGGAAGTGTTATAAATAACAACATGCTGAAAGGATGAATGTGACAATGGGTATGATGGAGTGAATGTGAGAAGGTGTTGTTGTGCACACATGACAGTGTATTAATGTGATGAGATAAAGATGAAAGCCCTAAATATGAACGCAGAGGTGAGAACAAGTGGCAATATGATTTTACATGAGTAGCTATGTTGCTAGTGCTGAGTATACAGGGACAGTGTACAGGCTGCTATGGAATGCAGTGTTGTTGGCGCTAACTATTACACGAAACAATCAAAATAAACAACGTGTATGAGATGAATGCTGCTTAATAAATATGGTAGGGTATACAACGTAACTCAACAATGTTATAGCTACAACATATTCAAAGTATAACACTCATTCTTGCTCATGATCCCACCACAATATACGTTCTTGTTCTCCCATATCCATAATATGCTCAAATTATCCCTCGCAGCATGCTCTCACAATTACAACATATTATTTACGCTAGTCACGCCACATGATCCACTGTAGATTTGGCAAACCAGTGCTTCTGGTTATGAATGTTGGTGAAGACTTATCAAAACTATTGCTAACCAATGTTAATATATGCAGAATATCCAAATACACATTGAATGGGTGCAAATCGGCTGTCAGAATTCTGAACCACACCGTTTTTCAAAACAGGGACTATGTGAAACAATATTTTTGAGCCACAAAATTCGGAGGAAATAAACTACATAAGACATATAGAGGAAATGCATATTGTATATATCATTCTGAATCAGTGAAGGTGCTGAAAAGTGAAAAGCGAAGGTGTTAAGGGTAATAACTGAAGCAAAGGGGTAAACTGTGAAATGAGATTTTGTGAAACAGAATTGAGGTTACTACTAACTTTAGATGTTGTGCCTAAGTTAGTGGCACTATTTGTTGTACGATAAACCCTTACAGGTATCGATTGATGCGATGAAATGCACATGCCCAATCGAAGCCGAATATGCATGCAGGCTTTAGTAAGATGCAGAAGATTTAGACAATGCTAATGTCAAACAGAACACACATAAGACGATAAGAGAGGGTATGAAAACCACCAGTTTCAAATAAAAGGGTTATAACAAAGGAAGTGCCATGTATGAATAGGAGGTCAAAATGAGGTTTTATTCAACGGAAATCCTGATGAAATCGACATTTCTTACAGGGGAAGCTCTCAAATGCAAAGATGAAATCAATGGTATGCCAAATGAGATGATACAGACATGAGCCTAAAAAAAAAAGTGAATGACAGGAAAATATTGTTCTATAATGCTTGTGATGCAGAAACCATCAAGTAAAAAAGTTTTAAGTCGTGGGAAGAAAGAAAACAATTCAGTCAAAACATGATGTTCAGATAGACTGATGATGTCATCGCAAGGCATCATCGATCATCAATGTGGGAGGCAACTAGGGATGCAAAACACATTGATTAATGTAATGGATTTGCGATATACAGCATGTGTATGATGCATGATTCTCAAAATAACAAACATATGATATCTCCTTACCTGATTGTTTGAACTGTACACCTCCCGGATGCTGGCCCTTGAAAATTTGTTTATCGAGGGAACGAGGCTCAATCTCCAGGGTCGATTGCAAGAAGATGGTATTTCTTTTGTGCCTTGCAGATTTTCTGAATTCTATGACTCCTCCGTTGGATGATGGTGGAAGCCGGAAACCATGAGGGGGTCCACGAGAAATGGGGGAGAATCCAAAAAAAAACAGGGGGGTTCGAGAGATAAGGAGAGAGAAAAATCCCAAATCCGACCCCTTGTGCGATCAGAGAGGGACCTTTTAAAGCTTGGCATCCTCTCTCTCGTAAAAATCCGAGCTTTTCGCAGCTCTCCACCTGAATTTTGAAAACATTTAAAATCTTAAAACTGAATTTTGAATAGTTTTAAAAACTCGCAGTTTGAGAGGGGACGACTCTTAGGGTTTTTTAATTTTTTGGTTCATTTACCTAAAGTTTAGGTAAATTGAACATTTTTTTTAGGAAGGCCCGGTTGTGGCGCCATCTGGGGCTATCTTTATTATAAAAAAAAAGTAAAGAAAATGAAAGTAAAACGAGTAAAAACGGGGGATCTTAGGGTGGTGCCACCTCAGCCTGATTAAAAAAAATATATATCTTTTTGAAATAAAGTTTTTGTTTGATTTTCTCTGCAGGGAGTTCTAGTGTGGTGCCACCTATGCATGGGCCCATTGGTTATTTTGTAAAATAAATAAAAAATGAAAATTAAGGAGAAGAATTTATAAATTTGCACCACCTCAGTGTGGACCCTGCGTGGAATCAACATTGGCTAAGAAAAGGGAAATCAAGTGTGACGCCACCTCAGGGTGGGTCCCATGTCATTTCTTTATTTGAAATACAAGTAAAACCAAAGTAAAAATATAAATAAAAAGTCTTTTTGGATTTTTTTTTATAAGACTAGACTAATTAAAAAAAAATTATGAAGCAAAATTTGGCTTAATTGCAAAAATTTAGAAGAAAGATGGCCTTTTAGGGCAAAAAAAAAAGTAGAGATTTTGTAAGGAAATTCAAAGTCTTTTTGCAAAAGTTGAAATAAAATCTCTAAATTTAAAGCTTCGTCCCCTTCTTTCTAATTGACGACATTTTAAAAATCAATATTTGAAAACTATCCAGATTGTTTTTCCTGAACTTTTGTAAATCGGGGTCCTGGGGGTTAAAATCAGAGAAATTGGTAATTTTGAAAACCCAGGGTTTTGAAATCAATTTTGAAAACTTAAAACTCGAATCTGGATTGAGAGTTTTGAAAATCAGGAGTTTTGGACCTCTAAATGACATGTTGTGACATGCAGTGATATGAAAGGCTCATGTGATGATATGCAATGACATGTCTCAGGGGATTTTATACCACATGAAGAACTGGAGATTTCAATCTCTTGATATGAATAAGACTTTGAGATTTTGTGACTGGAGATGATTCTGAGCAAAACAATAGAAAAATTTTGAGACTCGGGGATGAAATTTGGAGTTTTACAGGATTCAAGTTCACAAAATGACCATTTTGCTCTTCGGTGATCCTAAAGGATGGTTCACAATGGTTGGTGGAGATGTTGGGAAGGTGAGTGAAAATTTGGGGTGTTTACACACACCATAGACAGAGTAACTTTTCACAAAGTTACTCACGTCCCATATTTCCACAGGCCCACCCCCAGTTTAGTTTATCTTTTCCTCAAGATCTGACATCGAGCACATCATTTCAGGAGAAGATGTTAGAGGTCTTTTTTGACATTAAGGCCACTCTTTGTTTTCACACGCAGTCAATAGCCAAGCTAGAGACTCAAATGGGATAGTTGGTTGAGGCCTTGAGCAGGCGCAGCGAGGGGAGCCTACCTAGTCAGACTGTTGTCAACCAAAAGGAAAAGGATCCCATGTCATTTGGCCTACACCCCAAAGATTCACACCATGAGCAGGTCAACTCTATTACATCCCTTCGGAGTGAGAAGGCTTTTCACCCCATTCAGGAATCGACTGATGAGCCCATTGTCATACCTACTGACCAGTCGATCTCCTCCACTAGGCTCCAAGAGAAGGGGTAAGGCCCGCAAATTGTATCTTCATCATATATTTCTCGAGCTCCTGTTTCCCAGGTCTTAGGAAAACCAATTGCTTTTCGCAAGCAAGAGGCGCACATTCATGAGATGCTTAACCTAGTCAAGCAAGATCACATACATCCCTTGCTTGGTGTTTCGTACATTGATAGTCGATCGGTTCTTGACTCTCCATTTGACCGCAGTCTCCAAGAGGAGACTAACCTCTTACCTTCCAGTGTCGAGAGTCATGATATCACTTTTAGGGGTAGAGTGGGCAGAAACATTATGCACAGTATTATAAATGACAATATTTGTCTTAGAGATCTCGATTGAGCATGACTTCATGTCCATTGATCTCATGGACGATGAAGGGTTTTTTCCAGAGTTTCGTCTGGCTGGGGACGTAAAACTTAGCGCTTTATTGGAGGCAGCCCATATGTTGTATATTATTAGATTTGCCTTTAGGATTTGTAGATTTTCTTAGGTTATGTTTCTTTTCTTTTCTTTTCTTTTCGTTCATGAGTTTCATACCATGTCATGTACGCATTGCATTTTGTATAGTCGTAGGACGTGCATTCATATCGCATGTCAGGTTGTTTCTACTTGTTTCCCTCATTTATTTGCGTCTCATGTGCATTCACATAGTTTCATATAAGCATGGGAGAGTTCTACTAGGACAATGTCATTCAAGCATGGGGGAGGGTGTAGTTGGCATACCCTGATATTTCTGTCTATGTACTTGCACATTTTTATACATCTTTAATAAAAATTAGGTTTTTAAAGAAAGAGTTTGAACTTATATGAATGTTATTCAAAATCTAATGTTTTTAGAGGATTTTTAAGCTCCACGATTTTTTTTTCTGACATGGATCTATAAATTGTGGTTGTTTATGTGGATTTCAAAGAAATGATGATAGATGCATGTTAGAGTTTATTTTGAATCACAAATATGAATATGCACAATGTTATTTTTGAAAAACTAAGCAAATGAACAATAGCGCAAAAATGAGCTCAAAAAGTGTAAAAGAGCATGTGTTAGGTTGTTTGGATATATTTCACAATCTTTAGTAGTTGGGCTCAGACGCAAGTTGAAGCGTTTGAGTTTCATATAAAAAAGGAGAGTGAAAATCTTCATGATCCCTAGTAGCTGGGAGCAGACACAAGTTGAAGCGTTTGAGTCTCATGTCGAAAAGGTGAATGAAGGAAGTCACTTTTGTGTCCTAGTCAATATCTTTGACCTATATTGAGAAAGTATAAAAGATATTGGCATTGCACAGGGCATAAAAGCAGACCATATGCAAGCCATAAAATAAAAAAGTACATAAAAAGAAAAAGCGTGAAAAATTGAAAATCAAGAAAAAGAAAAGAGCTTAAAAAGAAAAATTTCACTTTTTAGAAGTGTGATTGAGAAAACCTGTGCAAAAAATATAAGAGTGAAAATGAATAAATAAAAACTTATTTTTATTTGATTTTCTAAGAATAAAACATAAATAATTGTGATATTTAGAAAAGTTAAAGAAATCTTTTTATTCTGTGGTGGTATATAAAAGACTCTAATTATGTTTTGATTACGTAATAACAAAAAATATTTATGAAAATAAAGTCTTTAATTACCTACTACTTGTGAAGATGAATACCTTTATGCATACATGACAGGGATGTTTGTGGGTAGCATCACTGTAAACCCTCACGAGTCCTTACTCATCCACTAGGGTAACCCAAGGGTTGAAAGGGCTTGCTGCATGTGCTAAATGTAACTATGATTCCTACGAAAGTGAGTGAATGTGAATAATGTTGATTCTTGCATTTTTCCAGTTTGCTCGAGGACTAGCAAACGATAAGCATGAGGGTATTTGATCATGCATATATTTTAGCATTTAATTCATATTAAACTATGCATGATTCAATATAAAATCACATTAAAATCCTGAGTTTATTATTAGTTTCAAGAAAATGTGCAAAATGAATAAAAAATGGAAAATGCATGGAAAATGAGTTTATTTTGAAATTTATGTTATAGTTTATTATTTGCAATTAGTTGAGTTGGTTAAGTTAGAAAAATAAAGAGGAAAAAGGTTTTAAAATTAGTTTTAGCTTTAGTTTTAACAAATATAGTGAAATAGAGCGTTTTAGACAATAAGTTTTCTAGGGAGGTTGTCTTTAGAATTACCAAGAATAAAATGGGTTTTTTTTTGTAATTCCCATTAAAATACCCTAAAATGGGCTTTAAAAGCCCACGAAAGGGGAGAGGAGGATTCGTCTTCTCTTCCATACGCATGATCCCTCTCTCCTTCCCCTTCTTTCTCCTCTGGATCCTCTTACCTATTCTTCCCCTTCTCTCTCTTTTCCCTCTCTTCTTCTTCTTTCCCTTCTTTCTTCTCCGATGGAGTGGCACAGTCCGGTGATGGCGCAAGGAGGAGAAGTCCAACCTTCTCTTCTCAATAAAAACTATAAGTTCTTCTTCTTACTCTCCTTCTATCTCTTCTTATTCTCCTCTTTTCTCTTACTTCTCTAATCCATTTATGTAATTTTAGTTTTTTTTTACTGTTCATTGTTGCATACTCATTTGCATAAGCATCATTTGTAAAATCAAAATATATACGCATCATCTGTCGTGAAATATTGTTTTGCTGGAGTGTAGTTTGCATGATCATTTGTTGATTCATTGTGAAATCATCTGATTTCACAGTGAAACCTTGCTTTTGCCAGAGTATCTACAGCCAGAATCCGTGCCTCACCTGAGTTTCACTTGCCGTGAACTTCTTCACGACAATATCATTCAGTATTTGCCCTGAACTTCTTCACGGCAAATGAAAACCTCTGCAAACGTCGGCATCCAGTCCCTGTTTTCCATTAGCCGTGCAAAGTAGTTCTCATCCACCGTGACTTAGCTTCTGTTGCGAATTCCGGCAAGCTCAACATCAACATCCTCTGGCCGGAATCCCCTTCAGATCTCTGGCCAGAATCCACTACATTCGCCGGATCTGTTTTAGTTGTCAGAATCCTCTTCTGATCGTCGGAATCCTCTGTCATCCACCGGCAGATCTACTAAAGTAGCTTCAGTCGACTGGAATCCCATTCTGATTGCGAGATTCATCATCTACAAACCCTAGAATCCGCCAGATTTCATTTGTCCAACATAGCCACTAGCACATTCCGTGAACCTCATTTTCATGACACCTTATCCACTTTCATTTGTTGGATTCACGCTTCATCCCTTCCCTGGCAGTTCCTCTGCTACTCACCGACGTGAATCCAAGTCACCGGCGTGAAAAACGCTTAATCATCATTCTCCGCCAGTTCCTTTGCTGCTACACTACCGTGAAAACATCGGGTGTCTTTACTCTACCGTGAAACGTTTTTCACAACAGAGTGTGTTTTTAAAAGAAGTCTTTCACGGGTTGTTTGTTTTTAAAAATCAGGTTTTTATGGCTGTTTGTTTTTAAAGTTAATTTTCACAGCTTGTTTTTAAAGCGTGTTTACGACAAAATCTTTAGTTTTTAATTTTTTTATGGTAATGTTTATTTCACATTTCAAGCATTTTATTTTAGTTTTATTTTATGTATTGCATTTTAGTTTATTTTAGACATTGCATTTTAGGCATTGTAGGTATCTTTGATTTTTATGTTTTGCATATCTTTTATTTTTGTATATTTTTGTGTATCTTATATTTTTAGCATAGTGCTAGTTGTCTTCTTTCGCTGCTTTGTGTGTTCGTGTTTTGTAGGAAAGTGTGGAGTGAAGGCAAGCGAGCAAGATACATGGTGGTGTGCATTCAACACGCGACACGAGGCATGAGCAGAAGACTTTTTGCTTTTCTTTTAGATTAGGAGCTTGAATTTTATTTAAATTTTGGGCTGTAATAAAACTATTTTAAACCCTCTGCGTAGGGTAAACATTTGATGTAATGATTAAGTAGTTATTTTTCTCATACTTTTATAATTTTTGTGATAAAGTATAGTTTAGTTGCATGTTTGAATACGAAGTATCCCCCATTCCCTGAGATCAACCCAGACTCCACCACTCGTGCGAGTCAGTTTTTATTTTTGGTGTATGGCTTTCACGTTGTTTTTACAATTAAAAATCTTTTCAAAAATCCATTTCTAAAACTGACATCAGCCACAAACATATTCTAATTTAATCTTTATTTAAATTCCAATAAAGAATGAAATTAATTTTGTGCCTTTATAGAATTAAAATAAGATTAAATTTTTATATATTTATGACTATGGCCACAAATATACTCTGATTCAATCTTTATTTTGGATTCTAATAAAGGAAGAAAATAATTTTTTCTTGAAATATGATGATTTTTTAAAAAGACTTAAGAGTGTAAGTCGATTTTTGTATTTTAATAAAGAATAATAATTCTAAGTATTATTCATATTCCAACCATGGTCGTGAATATAAACTATACTTAGTTTTATTTATCCTTTATTAAATGGGGCACATGCCATTTGTATTTTCATAGTATTTTTAAGAAAATAAAAATAAATACAACAAATTAAAATGTTAAAATTTAAACTAATATGCTCATTCATTCTAAACTAAGCATAAAATAAAATTCTCATTAATGTATTATTACAACACTTGAATGAATTTACATCAACTGAAAATAAAGAAAAGAAAATCCTTAAAAATGAGCAAACATGTTAGAAATAAATGTAGGCATTTATGGATTTTTCTCAATTATTGAAAAATTGAGAAAAAAATCATAATTTAGCCTTTTTATGCCCTGAAAATGAATGAAAAATCCATAAACATATTAGAAATTAATGAAATTTGATTGAAGGTCTCTAATAACTTTAAAAGTATCTTAGAATCAAAAAATACAAAAAATGTTTGGAGGAAAACCCAAATTTGGGTGTTTTTATCCAAGTAAAACAAGATATTTCAAAATTAAGATATGTAAATCGACCCTGTTAGAGTATTTCAAATGAATGAAAGCTTAAAACAACTTTGATTGAGTTGAAAATTGATTCCATGGATTTCTAACTCTTTAAGGAGGCGTCTCCTTTTTACATATATCAAAAATCATTTTTAAAACTTGAGATATGATTAAAACATTGAGAAATAAACTTTGAAATCAAGAAATTGAGCTTCGACAAACAAGTTTCTCTAATTTTCAAGTTTCAGAGGCTAACCTGATTCAATTTCTGCCAAATTTGTGGGATAAGTTGCTTAGTTCAACCATAAAATATTTTCAATTTACAGATCTAGAAAATGATCTCCCATTAGGGAGATCCCATCTGATCAAATTAATCAAAAATCTGTTAAAGCTTGTGAAAGAAAATTCAATAGGTTTCTGATTTTTTATCTGAATGACAAACGAAAACTTAATAAAAATTTCTTGAAAATTGGCATGCATAAACTAGACATTATAAAAAAAAAATAACTTTTTACATATCTAAAAAATGGCATCTCATTAGGGAGATATGAATGCAACAAGTTGGATTTAAGTCAGAATAATGCCTAAAATTACAAACAGACAAGGTTCTAAATTAAAATAAAAAAGAAATAAAAATATTCAATGGAAATGAATGAAAATTTACATTAAAAGACTAGACATGCAGATGAGGAGGATCCTATTTACAGATCTTGAAAATGATCTCTCATTATGGAGATATGACTCTAACAAAATGGGTTAAAAACCAAACCTTAAAAGTGACACAATATAATAGGGTTGCCGTTTTTGGCCAAAATCAGATATCAAAAGACCATAAAAATTGATGAACATTTATATTAAAAAACTAGCTGCAATGCTTGATATTTACCTATTTACAGATTTGAAAGATCATCTCTGGCTAGGTAGAAATCACTCCAATAAGTTGGTCTAATTTCATGAAAAATACGGACAAGGCTATCATCTCAACACAATTGAATGGAATAAAATTTCAAAATTGAATTGATCCAATGATCAAAACATGAGTTCTATCATTCTAGATTATTGATGATAATGAACATAATATAAAAACATAAATGAAAGCATATAAAATGAAATCAAAAGCATTGAGGCATAAATTGAAATTGATTTGGGCCATAAAATGTAGAATTTGATCTATTGAAGATCAAATCCTAATTCTAAATGGATAAAATAAAAATACATAATGTAAATAGCAATTTGAATTGATCAAAATATAGAAAATGAAAATTTACATAGAATTAAACTAGATCTACATTACAATTACACGAAATTGAAAGAAAATACAAGAAAAAAGAGAAGGGGGGGGGGGGGGGGTTGAGAAATTAAAGAAAATAGAAAGAAAAGATAAAAAGTCAAAAAGAAAGGGAGAGAGATGGCCTACCTTGGGCTTCTTCTTCCTTGTTGCAGCCACCACTCTAAGCTTGAGCCACCAATGCAAAGGAGGAGAGTTTTCTTCTTTGGAAAACTCGTCCACTCCTAAGAGAGAAAATGAGGAGAGAGAGGAGAAGAGAAGAGAAAGAGAGAACTTTTTTTTTGTTCTCTCAATTTCTCAAACTCCAACTTGTTGAGAAGAGTGACCCCCAAGGAGTCTATTTATAGTTGATAATGGGGGATGGCTTTTGTAAAATGATAGATATGGGACTAAAAAATCTCAAGAAGGAGGTGCCAAGCCCATGTGGGCATTTCTTTTTTTTTTCAAATGGGCATAAATGTCATTTCATAAAGTCTTTGACACATGGCACCCCTCTTGCACATGGGTGCCCATGTGGGTCTTTTCAAAAGTTCTCAAATGGGTAGAGAAGGCATTTTATTAAAATTTTAACACATGGCATCACCTTGTGGGTAATGCTCATGTAAGGTTTTAAAGGCAAGGGGGTTTTTAAAGGTTTTGTAAAAACAACTTTTATTTTTTGTTTTGTTTTTTTAAATGCCAAGTGGAGCTTCTCTTTGAAAATAATAGTTTGGATTTTTTATTTAAGATTTGAGATGAAAAGGAAATGAAATGTAAAAAATGAAAAGAAAATTTTTAGAAATAATTGGATTCAAAAATCCAATTTTGATTTATGAAACTTGAAATTGGGCAAAAACATTATCTTTGAATTTGGGGATAAAAATCAAATTTGGATTTTGAATTTGGAATCCCTAAATTGATTTTGAATAAAAATTAGATTTTGAAACTGGATCTGGATTCATTTTGACATTTCAAAATCCAAACTAAATTTTGAATTAGATCTAGAGTATTTTTCAAAAGATTTTTGAAATTCGAAGGTTTATTTTTGGATTTGGGGATAAAAATTGGATTTTTATTTTGAATTTGAAACCCCCAAATTGATTTTGAATAAAAATTGAATTTTGATACAGGGTCTGTCCCAGTTCACAAATTATTGGAAACAGTGTCCCATGTAATTTTTTTTGGGTCTTCGCCCTACAGGGGAAGAAATATAGTACTAGACTGGTCTGAACTAATTTGAACTGGATTGAATTAGAATGAACTGAATCTGAAGCCAGATATACTCAGATGAACTAAACTCAGAGCGAAAACACTAGCTCAACTAACTGGAGTTAGCTTGGTCTGGGCTGTAATAAGCTAAAATAAAGTAAAATGAGCCGAAAAGGGCTACAATGAAGGTTCAAGTGTGTAAAAAGTGATTTGGAACTTAAACTGGACCATTCAAACTGTAGATACACTCATGTTAGACTCTTGGGGATAGGATCTACTGGGTTTGATTGACTCGGGGATAGTCTGGCTGAAATTTGAGCTAAAAATGAGCTTATTTCGTGAGAAATGAACTTCTTGCGAGAAACGCCAGGATATATCAAAATGTACATCAAGTTCTTGCTTTATGTCAGGATAATAAAAAAATATTGCCAAATGAGGTAAAACTTGTAGTTGATTCAAAAAATGATTGAAAGGTGCACATTGGTGCGAGAATATTGTCTTTTTCTACCTAAAGTATTTCTTCTAATTGGGCCAACTCCGTAGAATCAAGAATTAAATTCAAATTTTGTTGTTGTTGAGTTTCTTCAAGGAAGATATCCATTTTCTTGATATGAAAAGGGAGGAAATATGCTGAGTTTATTAAAAGCAAATGATGAAAAGACATTGATGAGAGAATTTCGCACAAGAAAGGATGATTTCTGGCAATTTTGACAGTTTGATATCTGGGGTTTTCCCATGATGATCTTTTTGCACTCTTTTTGAGACATAGAAATTGAGCTCTCTTGGGATTTGGCGAGAAGTTCATCATATCATCCTTCTTTGTCCCTGGGAATTATATTGATGATATTGTCTCTTTGATTGAAAATATTTTGACGATAACATAAATCAAATATCTTTTAGGGTTTCTCGGGAGGTTCGTTGCATAAACTTTCAACTTGGCAATGATCTGGACTTTCTCTGAAAGGATTCATCACATGCTCCTTCAACTTGGAGATGATCTGAATCTTCTTTGGCCACAGGGGTCTAACTCACCTATCAACCATCAACTTGGTGATGACTGAGAGATCCCTTTCGCAGATGATTGATTATGTTTGCAGAATTTAAAGAAATTGAGTGGATTCTTTTATCGTGCAGGATATCTCCCCTGCCTTATTGCCAGAAGAATCGCTTTTAAAATATGCCATAGATATGATCATTATCAATTCATTTCTAGCTTTTCAACATCATTGAATTTTCCTTGCTAGTCATATCAAGGATTTTTTCCCTCATTCTTTTGGTTGACCAACAGAAAAACTTTGAGTTGTATTCTTTCTTCGCAAAAAGGTTCATCCTTTTAGAGGAAATATTGAAGGTAGTTCGAGGTAATTCTCTTTGTGTAACAAAATTTTGGAATCAAAAAATATTTTTGGTAGCAAACTGGCAATGTGTCTTGGAATCCTTTATAGGAGAGTTACTTGATGTCAGATTGATAAATCCGTGACTAAAGTTTTGGAAAATTGGGTGACCTGAAAGTCTGGAAAGTAATTGAGCTAGGATTTTGCTAAAAGATCGGATCAGAGGGGATGGTTTAAATGGGAATTCATATTGGTTCCATAGGAACAACATCCATTTGTGAACACCCCAAGTTTTTCAAAATTTTATAAAAAAATTCCCCTTTTGCCCCTGGCCCCATTTTCTAAGTTAATTGAGTCAATTTCAATCAAAATTCTAGTTATTTCTTGGATTTTACTGGAATCAATTCCATTTTCTATATCTGACTCAATTACGGAATCGGATCTAGTACCAAAATTTAAATCTGAGACTCGTTATCTAATTTTTAAACCAAATTTACAAAAATACCAAAAATAATTTCCGAAAGGCTCAGACGGTCCATCCGGTATCCAGTTGGATCCGCGGTTCTATATTTCTCGATTCGAGGTTAAAAACTCAAATGTTTCCTTAAAACCCAGATCTGAACCTGCCTTTTAAAGAAATTTCAAGAAAATCAAACCTGAATTCTCAGAAAACCCCTCCTTTGTAAATATTTCTCAAAAACACAAAAATAGTTTTTAAAATGCTTTATTTTAAAAACACAAAAAAATATAGAAAACATGAAGAAAAGAACAAAAAAATAAGAAAAAAAAATTATAAAAAAATGGCCTTTCAAAGCGCCTTTTTGAAAATCAGGTTTGTGAAAACCACTTTTTTAGAAAAACTTGTTGAAAAGACCAACATTTTGAAAATTCTCAAAAAAATTTGGACCCAATTGGTAAGACCCCTAACGGCTTCTCGTTATAAAAGAAGCCGCAGGGGTCGAAACCAATTGATCCGCTCTCACTCCCGCATTGTCCCTTCTTCTTCTCTGATCTTGTTCCCCTCCTTCCCAGCTTTCCTTTTCTTTAAGTTTCAAAGATCCGCAGCAGAATTCCAATCCTCCTTTGGATTACCCCGAATAAGCCAAGAAGAGGAGAATTCCTGTAAACAAATTTCCCTGGTCCTTTCTTCTGATATACAAAGCCATTGGGGGAGTCAACCATCCATCGCTCTATTACTCTCATTACCTTCATCCGTTTTCCCTTCTTCGAAAATCTCTGTAACCAAGGTAAGAAGCCCCTCACCCTTTCATCTTTTATCCATGAATTTCTATGAATTTTAACTCATATTTAGAGTTTGATTTCCTCTATTTCCTCCTTCATCATCTACAATTTTGATTACTAGTGCTTATTTTTGTAGATGTTTTTATTTTTAGTTGAATCTTTTTCCTTACTTGTCGATGATCGACGATGCCTTGCAATGGCATCACCGATTCAATTAGATTTATTCTTTCCTTTCACACTCTCTGTTTTACTCTTGATTTTCTGGATTTTCCCCCCATTAATGCACTCTTAAGGGAGTTGGGTTGCCTGTGCAACATCAACCCCTCTCTCATGCAATAGTAAAAGGAACGATCCCATTCTGGCATTTTATTTTCCCTGCTTTCCTTTATATTTTGTTGTTTTATTTACAGTTTACATCATGTATCTCCCCTTTTCCATTTTTAATTTTCTTTTGATTTTTCTTTCTGCATTTCGATTTTTGTTCTATTTTTTTTCCTGTTCATGTTCATTTCCATCTCCTGTATTATCTATACCCCTTTTGAGCCTTTGATCATTCAAATCATCTTATCTGATTCAAGTCATCCTGATCATTTGACATTTGCTCGTATGATCCAATCACTGTCATCTTCAGTAGATTATTTTATTTGCATACCACACCTTCTGCATTTTCGCTTGGTCGTTGCTTTCCTTCTGAAAATGTATCATCGTATGTTCTTAGACTCTCATTTGATCAATGTGTTTATTCATTTCATGATGTTCTGAGTTGATTCTGCTGTAATCAAGGTACCACTCAGTAAGTCATGTTTACTCTAACGTAATCTCTCATGTTTCATATTTTGTCTTATCATAGTTTCAATCCCCATTATTACTGTATATCTTGCATTTTCTTGATTTTATTTTGATCTTCCTTTTTAGTATCATATATAGCGGAGGTCCACGCTAGGCTATAGCATGAATATATGCCTTTGCTCTCAAAATTTTGTGGTAAGCATGCGTCTGTAGCATAAATATATGTTTCGGTCATAACATCACCTCGTGAGGGTATGAAGGATGAGTGTTTAGGAGTTGGGGATCCGGTAGCAGTAAAGGTATTGACATCTCTTTTAAAATCGAATGCGTTGGTGGCCAATGAAGATTCTGGTTGTGCCTAAAAATCAGGGGTCTAATTTAAGCAAAATTCGTGGGGTCTAATTTTGGTTGTATCCAAAAGATCAAAGATCATTAAGGAGGAGGTGAAGAGAGCCAAGAAGGTGGCTGCTCCTCTTTCCAGGTACGCTAGTTTTCAATATGTTGTTCTTTGCTACCGTTGTAGGCTATTTCCCTTTTTCCACCACTGTATGATACTTCACGACACCCTGCAATTCACCCTTGTTATGGGACGCTACCCTGTTACGGTGGCTATCAAGTGTCTGTCACACAACCTGTACTCACCTGTGCACCGACTCCACTATAACATCCATCTGCTGCTGCATTTTGCATCCCACCACATAGCATACTGTTACAGCATGTGCAACACCTTGACGTTACTTCATCACTTAATACATGTAAAGCGCACTATTCAGCACCACCCATGTATGCTCCTTCCACAGGATGGCAGATTCTGCCAAGCTCCGAATGGTTGAGAGGATTAGGAGCATTGATGTCAGAGAAACATGAATCTCTGTGTTTGCACAAACTTCTCTCAAAATCAAAATTCAATGGTTGTTAGTATATGAATTGGTCAAGACATACATCTTGTCCAGGATTCCTGACCGATGGAGGGATGTTTAGGGTTTCATTCATGTATCATTTTCATGTCTGATGGCAGCCGCTGCAAGTTTGGAAAGCCTTACCTAATCTCAAAGCTATGGAAGGAAGCTGTCATTTTAAAACAATGGTTCAGAAGTCGTCTGCTGGAACCAATACCCCTCAGCAAAGAAATAAAAAAATCTTGTTGATATAGTTGATAGGAAAAACTGAGCCTTAATGGGAGGAAATGGATTGTATATATGTTTAAAGCTCCCAGTACCCAACCTTTATCATTGAAATCTAAAATGGAGAGAGTTTCTTTTGAACAATCAGGCATAACCGATTGTATTTAAATCTGTCATATAAAGGTGATTGACCCTGTGGCTCTGCATGGGTAAAACACCTGGCTTCGGCAGGAACAGTCGATGAAGATTGGAAATGCCCTAAATTGGTGAAGGCGTTATCTGCTTTATCCTCAACCCAACATTCATGAAGAATGCACACATCTTTTTGTCCACCATAGATGGGCTTTGGGATAATATTTTCAGTATAAGGATAAAAACTCAAATATTGCAGGAGTTCCTTCTCTTTTCCACTGAAATGATGCTTCTGTTGTTGCTGACTTGTATCGGCTCCCTAACAATTTGTTGCATATCATACTGCAAATTGTATAGAGTACTGTAGCATCATATGTTATTCACCTACTATAACATTCACTTCACTCGCACAACCATGCCTACATCATGCTTGCATCCTCTGCATGTAGTATATACCTGTATCTAGCTCAAACCCATCTACACCATGTTCCCCACAACTGTACATGTGTATTTTTCAGCATCTCTTACTCTTTCTCTGTAGCACCCCAGCACACCTGTTTGATATATATATTGTACCAGCCCCTCTCCACCTTCACACTCAATCACCACAGCCATCACATTGATTCCTTCCTGCCATTCACCTTGTAGGCATAATCCCTCCATTACCTAACACTTGTTAAGCACTGGTATCCCCTGCATATTCCATAGTGCACCTTTCCTTACAGCAGCCACCATATGTAGCTTTACAACATCCCTGTAGCCACCAACGCTATTTTTCAACTTCCATCTACATTCTTCTCTTTTGCAAAACCTCGTATCTATGTTTCATGAGCATACCTATATATTACACTTGTATTGCATTTTGTGAGTATACACAGTTCAGCGATGTGAGCATATCCATGCATGGCACTTCATCATTGTATTATGAATATATACATTCCAGTCATGCGAGCATATCCATTATATCACATTTGTATTGTGAGTATATACAGTCCAGCCCCACTCCATTGCCCAGTATATCTCTACACTATTATTGGCATCTCCTATGCCTTAATAGCACAACAGGCCTAAGGCTGTTGTAGCTTTCCTGCACCCCCATATGTATACACCTCGACTGCCAAACTTCATTTACATCTTACCTTTTCACTTCTCATTTCCTATGCATCTTCATTAGGATGTAGGCTTCCATAAAAATAATTCTATATGCGTTTACCTATGTATGCACCTTTCATGTGGACATCTTGTTCATATAAACATATATAACCCCTTTGATATTACATTTTTCCGTTATCTTCTATGTTCTTCATATTTGCCTCATACTAACTCTATTTTGCAGAAATTATGTAGAAAGTTTATTTTTCTTTCTTAGTTTAAGAATTTTAATTTCCATTCGGAATCAAGTTTGTAATAGCTATGTTAATGAGAATTTTACATTTCTGGCTAGATTAGAATGTATGAGCATGTATATCTTCTAGAAATGCTTGTTTCACATCATTTTCCCTTTTATTTCAAAAATTTACAAATGGAAACACGAATGGCACGTGCACCATTCTAAATAAAATGTAGGACTTTTAAAGAAAATAGAATTGAAGAAAATCAAGATCCATAAATGGAAAAAGAGGTATACGCCTGGAGTTTTGGAAAATGAAGGAAATTTGTAGAAAAGATTTCCAAGGTTTTTGAGAAGATTGATTAGACAGAGGAAATACACACCTGGGTTTTGGAAATAGAGGAGAAATTTTAAAAGAAATACCCAGGGTTTGAGGAATATTATTCTGGAAAATATAAGCAATAGGCAAGCATCATAGAATCAAAGTTATACAAACAAGGATGCACAAATAGCATTCCCTAAAAGCTTACTCTAAATGCACAAGTGTTGAAATGGCTGTAGGACCCTAATCCTAACTCTAAGGCTTTAGATTATTTGAATCCAATCAAGATATGCCGATATACTTAAGCCGAAGCTCGAAGTACGTGGCATAAAGATTATCTCTGGTTCTAAGGTAATGGTTTTCTAACATCCTTGAGCACTTGCCGATATACTTTGGACTATGGCCCTTAGTACATGGTAGGGGGGGTGTATTAGCCCAAATAAGTGGCCCAGTTGTGAGGCTTTTTCCCGAACTATGGTTCAATGAGAAAGCCCAGCAACGTGAAGATCTGGACATTATAGGTGGGGGATGTTTTAAAATATGATCAACATGCAAGAAATTAGATGTTTCTAATGCAAAGTCTTAAAGAGATAGAATTTTGAAAATCATAGACTTGCATACAATGTTTGCATTCAATCCCTAGATTGAAGAGAGTTGTATTTCAGACCTAAGTCTAAGTGAGCATGAATGAATCTCCTCAATTTGGTCCTACCAAACCATACTTAAGCCTATATGCATTATATTAGCTGGGTCAGAGTCTACGCTCCTAAGTTTTGCATGAAAATAAAGCTGACATTTTATAGAATAATGACTTAGACAAATCTAAATAAGGCAAAGGCATAAATTCGACCAGATGAAGATGAGTCTCATCACGGTCGCCAAACCTGTGATCGTTGCAAAAATTTTTCTTTCTTCTTTTTTAGGGAAAAGAGAAAAATTGTCGCAAGGTCTCACTTGACCTTTTGAAAATAGATTTTTAAATAACTCGCCTCCGTTTTTAGAAATTTACGAGAAAATTGAGAGACGGGATTCGCTTGTCGGTACGAGGTCCAACCGTTCCTGGTGCCTTTACCAGGGGTAATTGAACCAAGGATCGAATTTATGTCTTTGCTTTGCCTAAATTTGTCTGATTAATTATTCTAAATCCTAAATGCACATTGAATCAGACTTGTGCTATGATTCATTCCTTAATAGAATGAAAACAAGATTAAAATTTAATATATTCATGACTATGGCCACAAACATATTCTAATTTAATCTTTATTTAAATTCCAATAAAGAATGAAATTAATTTTTATGCTTTTATAGAATTAAAATAAGATTAAATTTTTATATATTTATGACTATGGATAAGAATATACTCAGATTTAATCTTTATTTTGGATTCTAATAAAGGAAGAAAATATTTTTTTCTTAAAATATGATGATTTTTGAAAGACTTAAGAGTGTAAGTCAATTTTTGTATTTTAATAAAGAATAATAATTCTAAGTATTATTCATATTCTGACTATGGCCGTGAATACGAACTCTACTTAGTTTTATTTATCCTTTATTAAATGGTGCACATGTGATTCGTGTTTTCATAGTGTTTTTAAGAAAATAAAAAGAAATGCAATAAATTAAAATGATAAAATTTAAACTAATATGCTCATTCATTCTAAACTAAGCATAAAATAAAATTCTCATTAATGTATTATTACAACACTTGAATGAATTTACATCAATTGAAAATAAAGAAAGAAAAATCCTGCAAAATGAGCAAACATGTTAGAAATAAATATAGGCATTTATAGATTTTCTTCAATTATTGAAAAATTGAGAAAAAACCATAATTTAGCCTTTTTATGCCCCAAAAATGAATGAAAAATCCGTCAACATATTAGAAATTGATGAAATTTGATTTAAAGGTCCCTATTAACCTTAAAAGTATCTTAGAATCAAAGAATGCAAAAACTGTTCGGAGGAAAACCCGAATTTGGGTTTTTTATCCAAGTAAAACAAGATATTTCAAAATTGAGATATGTAAATCGACCTTGTCACAATATTTTGAATGAATGAAAGCCGAAAACAACTCCGATTGAGTTAAGAATTGATTCCATGAATTCCTAACTCTTCAAGTAGGCATATCCCATTTATAGATCTCAAAACGAATTTTCAGAACTCGAGATATGATTAAAACATTGAGAAATAAATTTTGAAATCAGGAAATTGAGCTTTGAGAGACAAGTTTCTGTAATTTTCAAGTTAAATCAGGAAAGAAAATTCAATAGGTTTCTAATTTTTTATTCGAATGATAGATGAAAACTAAATGAAAATTTTTGAAAATTGGCATGCATAAGCTAGACATTCTAAGGAGAAAACTAATTTTTACAGATCTAAAAAATAGTCTCCCATTAGAGACATATGAATGCAACAAGTTGGATTTAAGTCAGAATAATGCCTGTAATTGAAAACAGACAAGGTTCTGACTTAAAATGCAAAAAAAATAGAAATACTATATAAAAATGGATAAAAATTTACATGAAAAAACTGAACATGCATATGAAGAAGATCTTTTTTATAGATAGTGAAAATGATCCTTCATTATGGAGATATGACTCTAAACAAATGGGTTAAAAAACAAACCCTAAAAGTGACATAGTATAACAAGGTTGCAATTTTTAGCCAAAATCATATATCCAAACACCATAGAAATTGATAAAAATTTACATAACGAAACTAGATTCAATGATTAAGATTTCCCTTTTTACAGATTTGATAGATCATCTCTGGTTAAGGAGAAATCACTCCAACAAGTTAGTCTAATTTCAGGAAAAATCTGGACGAGGCTAAACAGCAGGGTCTGAATCCCAATTTTTTTTAGAGATCAAACTAACTCAAAATGATCTGATTTTTTGTGTGGATCCCTCAAATATACTAATAAAGATGTAGTAAAAATATTAGATCAAAATAAGACCTAATTATATGCAAAATAATGAAGGAAAAAAGGGACCAGAATTAAAAATATCATCTCAACACAATTAAATGGAATACAATCTCAAAATTGAATTGATCCAATGATCAAAATGTGAGATATATCATTCTAGATCATTGATGATAATGAAAATGATATAAAAATATAAATGAAAGCATATAAAATTAAATCAAAAGCATTGTGGCATAATTTGATATTGATTTGGCCCATAAAATGTAGAATTTGATCTATTGAAGATCAAATCCTAATTCTAAATGGCTAAAATGAAAATACACAATGTAAATAGAAATTTGAATGGATCAAAATATAGAAAATATAAATTTACATGGAATTAAACTAGATATGCATTGCAATTACAAGAAATTGAAAGAAAGTACAAGAAGGAAGAGAAGAAAGGGGTGGGGGGGATTTTTGAGAAATTAAAGAAAATAGAAAGAAAAAAAATCAAAAAAAAAGGGAGAGAGATGGCCTACCTTGGGCTTCTTCTTTCTTGCTTCAGCCACCACTTCAATTTTGAGCCACCAATGCAAGGAGGAGAGTTTTCTTCTTTGGAAAACTCGTCCACTCCTAAGTGAGAAAAGGAGGAGAGAGAGGAGAAGGGAAGAGAAAGAAAGAACTTTTTTTTTGTTCTCTCAATTTCTCAAACTCCAACTTGTAGAGAAGAGTGACCCCCAAGGGGTCTATTTATAGTTGAGAATGGGGGATGACTTTTGCAAAATGCTAGATATGTGACTAAAAAATCTCAAGAAGGATGTGCCAAGCCCATGTGAGCATTTCTTTTTTTTTTCAAATGGGCATAAATGTCATTTCATAAAGTCTTTGACACATGGCACCCCTCTTGCACATGGGTGCCCATGTGGGTCTTTTCAAAAGTTCTCAAATGGGTAGAGAAGGCATTTTATTAAAATTTTAACACATGACATCACCTTGTGGGTGATGGTCATGTAAGGTTTTAAAGGCAAGGGGTTTTTCAAAGGTTTTATAAAAATGACTTTTATTTTGTTTGTTTTTTTAAATGCCAAGTGGCACCCCTCTTTGAAAATAATATTTTAGATTTTTTATTTAGGAATTGAGATAAAAAGGAAATGAAATGTAAAAAATGAAATGAAGAATTTTAGAAATAATTGGATTCAAAAATCCAATTTTGATTTATGAAACTTGAAATTGGGCAAAAACTGGATCCAAATTGAATTTTGTAAAAAGTATTGTTTTGGATTTCGAAATTCAAACATTATCTTTGAATTTGGGAATAAAAATCAAATTTTGAATTTGAATTTGGAATCCCTAAATTGATTTTGAATAAAAATTAGATTTTGAAACTGGATCTGGATCTATTTTGACATTTCAAAATCCGAACTGAATTTTGAACTGGATCGAGAGTATTTTTCAGAAGATTTTTGAATTTTGAAGGTTTTTTTTTGGACTTGGGGATACAAATTAAATTTTGATTTTGAATTTGTAACCTTAAATTGATTTTGAATAAAAATTGAATTTTGATACTGGATCTGGATCCATTTTGATATTTCAAAATCTAAACAGAATTTTGAACTGGATCCATGGTATTTTTTAAAAGATTTTTGTAAAATGGTGGATTTGAATTTGAAAATCCAAAGAATGATTTTAAAATTAGAATAAAAATTGAATTTTGAAAAGGATCTGGATCCGAAGTTTTAAAAAAGATTGAATTTGGATCTCGATATAAAGGAAATTTGGTTTGAAATGGGAATCGAACACTGAATATGGATTTCTGAAGAATTGAAAATGAAAAAACCCCAAATTCATAATAAAATTGAGATTTTGGATATGGATCCAGTTCAGAAAATGAAATTGGATCTAGATTTGAATCAGAATCCCAGAAGTGAAATTTAATCTTAGATGATAGATTAATCTGATTTCAGAATTTGATTGAACTAAACTTTTGAATGGATCAGAAGGTGGATCCAGACTGAAATGGATCCAAAGTTGCTTAATTTGATCCTGGAGATCTGATGAGATATTTCAGGTTTAATGAATAAATTAGACTCTGGATATGGATCTCTGAATGATAAATTAGACTCTGGATATGGATCTCTGAATGAATCAGATGAAAAATCGAGGTCCAGGAAGAAATTAGACACCAGATCCGACATTGGATCCAATATCCAAATTGAAATGGAGCGGCTCTCGGATATTGATAAAATATTGGATGAAGGAATTGATTCAAGTCTGAATTTGGGGTATGACCCAGTTCAAAAATGGTTGGAAACAGTGTCCCAGATAATTTTATTTTTTTGGGCCTTCGCCCTGCAAGTTATACTGGTCTGAACTAATTTGAACTGGATTGGATTAGAATGAACTGATTCCAAAGCCAGTTATACTCAGATGAACTAAATTCAAAGCTAAAACACTAGCTGGACCAGTTGGGGTTAGCTCAATTTAGACTGAATTGAGCTCAAATGAGCCAAAATAAGCTAAAATGAGTTAAAACGAAGGTCCGATTGTGTAAAAAGTGACTTTGAACTAGAACTGGACCATTCAAACTCTTGATGCACTCATGTTATATTCCTAGGGATAGGATCTACTGGATTTGGTTGACTCGGGGATAGTCTGGCTAAAATTTGAGCTAAAAATAAACTTATTTCATGAGAAATGAACTAATTTTAGCTGAAATGAACTCATGGTGAGCTCAATGGAGCTAGAAATGACTAACATTCTAACTTTTCTGAACTTAGAATGAGCTTGGTTAAGTTGGACAAACAAAAGGGGTAAAAGTGACTTAGGGGTAAAATGGTAATTTTATTGTCAAAATGGGCAAACTGACCTCTAGACTGGGGTAAACCTAGGGGTGAGACTCTACATGCACTACAAGGGTTTGGCATCTGTGAAAATAAATGTCCATAATAGACTTTTAAAAAAATTTGAGGTGTTTAAAATGTCTTTACATCTTCAAAATAAATTTTCAAACCCTAGGTATTTCTTTCAAAATTTCTCCTCTATTTTTCAAAAACCCAGGTGTATATTTCCTCTTCCATCATTTCTTCAGATCAATTTTCTCAAAAACCTGGAAATCTTTTTCTAAAAAAAAATCTCTTGACTTTCAAAAACTCCAGGTATGTATCCTTTTCTTCCTTCTAGATCTCGATTTTTTCAAATTTTGCCTTTTGTTTTATGAAGTCCTGCATTTTGTCTAATCCTTTTTATTTTTTTGTCTCAGTGTTATCCAATGGTGTCTGTTTCACTTGATACCATCTTTCCCAAAGACCATATCTCATACGAGATAAGGCAAGGGTTCCCAGATCATCGAGTCATTCACACATATACTTTCTTCCCTCATTGGTACTATTCTTTGTTTACCAACTTCTTGCTTATGTTCCTGGACCACCTGGAAGACTGTGGATTAGAGTTGGCATCAACAGTGGGCAGGCAGACTGTCAACGGAAATATGATTCAAGCTCTGGCAGAATGGTGGAATCCTCGTACCTGTACATTTTGGTTTCCATGGGGAGAAATGACTCTGCTGATGGATGAGTTTAATGATATCATGCGGATTACCAGAGTCAATTGGTCAGCCAGATGATACCATCAAACAACAGTTCCTAATCAATGTCAAAGGACTAGATATTTGAGATGCCTTAGCGAGAGCGACCGAAAGTAGATCTTGGCCACTTATCGAAGTCAATGGGAGCCAATTCATCGATTTGTTCAGACTCTATCGCAAGTATGAGGCATATGAGAAGATTGACGCCCTATCTCGAGTAGCCAAAGAAAGGATTCAACATGCCATGGTCCTATGCACAGTGGGATTAGCTTTCTTCCAAGACGGCCAAAATTTTATCGATATCAAAGTGGTTCCTACGAAGATGTGGAAGTCAGCAGACCCGTTTTTCAATTTCCATGGCTGCCTTAGCTTTCCTTTATCGTGGTCTGACTTGCTTTTCCCTTGGAGAAACTACTTTGGTAGAAGGATGCATCTATGCTCTGTAATCGTGGTTTCTTTGACACATTCCATTAAAAGCTAGCTCGTTCAGATTCAATGGCAAAGCACCATAGTCTACTCCCCAATATCGAGCCTTGATGGAGAGTCTACACCAAGAGGAGATCATTTGGGATTATTTCAACAAGCAGAAATCAATTCCTCGCTACACCTACGCGTGTGGCAAGTGCTACAGATTACTTGGTCCATTCTTCTGTGTCAATTACCAGCCAGAAAGGTGCATCAGGCAGTTTTCACAGCGGCAGACTGATGTCAACACTTGTTTTTCGATGGGTATTATGCCAAAATTTGATTTGCGGTTAGACCAGTGGTCTGGATCATACCACGCAGCCAAATACACTTGGGATTCTTTTGTTACTCTTTCCATATTTTGGGGGCTCAATGTATCTTTTGATTATCAAGAGTGGTGGCAAACTGTTTGTCCACCCTCTCTTTGTCTTTGATTTATTGATGATGCATGAAATGCACATCATTTTCATACAATAATCATGCATTTTCACATGTTTTTAATGGATTAGAACCCATGTATTGATGTATTTAGATACAAAGAGGTCTTGGTTTGAATTTCACTCGAATCGGAGTTAAAACAAGAAAAATATCGCATTTTTAAGGGTTTAGATCGAATTTCGAGATAGATTGGATTCAGTTCCAACCCAAGAGCTCTAATTTGGATCTTGGACTGGACCCAAAATATTAAATATCCCAAACCCACGTGATCTAAAGTATTTTTCATAAATATTTTTTGAAGACCCCCTCTTTGTAATGAATTTAGGTACCTACTTGTAAATAATAACTAGTTTAGAGTTTAATTAGAACTAACTTTTTAGTTAGGTGGATTTTTGAATTAGGGCATAGTTTAGGTAGTATAAAAAGTTTGAAAAAAACCTAACACATGTTTTTTGCTTTTGGAAAATCACCCAGCAGTTCTCTCTCTCCCATTCTCTCTATCTCTTCTTCCTTTTACACGATTTTCTTCCCTTTTCACATATCTTCTTTTCCTTATGTTTTCTTCTTTCTTTTTCTCCCTTTATTCTTGTGTTGGTATTATTGTGTGTTGTGTTTTTATAGGATTTGCAGACCGAAGAGGAAGTTTCCTTCAGCTGGTGTGACGTCCACACTACTAAAGGCCGATCGATTCTCTATCCCCATCGGTTTCCTCTACTTCTGATCATCCTCCACCTTCTTCATCAAATATCGATTTCTTCTTTAGGTGCAAGCACTGCAGAAGCTACAGCTCATGGTAGATGTATGGGTGGTCTTCTGAAGAATTAAACCGCTCTCTTCTTTCCCTCCATTCGTCGGACAACCCATCAAGGTATGTCTTTTCACCTCTCTCTTGTAGCTAAAGCCTATTGATAGGTGGTTAAATCCAATCCGAGTTTCTGATTTTTCTTTCTTTCACAAAGTGTCTGCAAAAATTTCATGCTATTTAGTTTTTTTTCAGATTGAATTTTATTACATTAGTTAAGTTTTCCATCTGTGTATACGTTGGTTGTACCACTAGTGAAGATCAACTAGATACATACTAGCCAATTTTTGTGTTTTATGAATCTTTTTCTGGAATTTGACCGTGGTACAAAACAACGTATACACAACATGTGTTCGTTAGTCTAAGGTCGAGGGTAATTAGTTGGTTAATCGTAGAAAACTAAAAAAATTCATGTTATGTTATTTTGTAAGTAAGTTGTTTTCATTGCAAAATTTTACTTTTGCAAGTCAAACTAACCTTTTGAAAATAACTCGCCTCTATTTCAAAATGCTAGAAAATTTTGAAGAATGGGACTCGCTTGTCGGTAGGAGGTTCAACCATTTTTGGCACCATAAGCAGGGGTAGTCGAACCAAGGATCAATCATATGCTTTGCATTGCTCAACTTGTCTTAATCATTGTTCTATTTCCTAAATGCACAAAGAATCAGGCATGTGCTATGAAATTTTGAAAAATGCAGATTGAAAACAAGATGTTCGCTTCGAATATTGGAAAATACTTAGAAAAATGTCACTTTGAAAATCGTGAATCACATTGGAAAATACTTTTGAAGAGAAGGAAAATCGATTTCTGAAGAAGTCCTGATGTTTTGAGAAAGTCAATTTTGAAGAAGATTCAAACAACTCTGAGAAAGTTGATTTCTTTGAGTTTGAATTCTGAAATTGGGAAATATTAAAGCTTGGAAAATCATGGATTGGACTTAGAGAGCTTGGGCACCTCTTGAAAACCCAAGGGTTTTGAGAAATTTGATTTTGAGGAAAAACCAGAATGACTTTAAGAAAATCATTTTTTCTGAGATAGGATTTTTGAATTGATCAGAAGAATGGGCGTGTGGACCTATGAAACAGTTTCATGATGCAATCTAACCTAGATGATGCATGAATGCAAATTAAGAAAATATTTTCTGAAGAATTTATAGAAATTCATTGATAAAAGATTTTTTTTATGCCTTATAGAATTTAGATGTAATAAATTTGCCACATATTCTCTACTATGGCCACAAATATGTATTGAACCTCCTACCGACAAGCGAGTCCCATTCTTCAAAATTTTCTAGCATTTTAAAATAGAGGCGAGTTATTTTCAAAAGGTTAGTTTGACTTGCAAAAGTAAAATTTTGCAATGAAAGGGGAAAATACTTAGAAAAAGTTTTGAAAATGTGCTATAATTTCTGAAAATAGCTTAAGAGTGTAGATCATTTGTGGCTTAAAAGTACATGATAAATCTGGATATTGTTCATATTCTGACTATGGCCATAAATACAAACTCAATCGAGTTTATTAACTCCTTAGAAGCGAGTGTGTGTGCCATTCATGTTGACCATTATGGACATGAATCATCATCCATCACACATTAACATTATTTGAAAAATAAACTACATGCAATGCAACCCTAATCTAAACAGAAAAAGTAAATTCTTATTCTAAATTTACATTAATAATTGAATTGAAATAAAGAAAAATAAATAAATAAACTCTTGAGCTTTTCTGCAAAATTATCAAACTCATTAGTGGACAAATGTCAGCTTTTCGGGATTTATCCAACAATATTTGAAATTAAGAGATTTATCCAGATATAAGCCTTTTTTCATGCTTTCCTAAAATAAACATAATAAAGGATGATGAAAAATTGAATAAATAATAAAAATAAACAACTTTAAAATTCAGAATTTTAAGAAAAATGGTCAAAAGACTCTTGAAAATTGACCTTTATTGCAAAACAAGGTTAAAAACAAGTTTTCTCAGAAAATATTTTTGTAAAAAGCTTAATCTGGGAATCAAACAAATTCAAAATAATGCAAAATCGGGTGGAGGGCACCCCAATATGATTATGAACATGATCAAGCCCTAAAAATATAAAACTTTTCATGAAAAATATGAAATATCATAAAAAAATCAATTTTTGCCCATGTTTCCGTTGAACCAGGACTTCGCGGGCATCTTGTTTTTATGAAATAACTATAAAGTGCATCAAATGAATTCCAAAATATATAAAAATTGATATGGGAACTTATAATAACCATAAAATATAATTTTGATATTATTTAAATATAAAAATTAAATAAAGAAAGAAATATATGTGATTTTGCCCGCGGGCACGTACCTATCGCAATGTTAGACTCGAATCGGGTATCAAACAGTAATGAAAAACTGTAAAATTTCACATGGAGAAATTAGACAGATGAAAAAAAATATCCCCTTTTATAGATTGGAAAAATCATCTTCGGTTAGGGAGATATGATTCCAGAAATACGTACCTGATTCTGGCTTATACGTAACGATATGAAACAAACAGATTCGGTTTCAGGTGCAGGAAAATATATCAAATTGTCTTCAAAATTTATAATATTTTACAAAGACATACTAGAGATTCTGACGGAAATAACCCTTATTACGGATCATCGATCGAATCATGGATGAGGGAGATATGACCTCGGAAAGATACTCTTGAATTTCTATAGCATTTTTCTGACTAAAAAAATAGGTTCCGACTTTAGATTTTGAAAATAGGGTCACAAATCTAAGAATCCTGATTTTTTTTATTGAAAACCGTAGTCACATGAATGATTTCACTATAAAAAAGTCAGATTTTTCTAATGATTATAAACTACCAAAAAAAATATATTAACATATAGACAGAATCGTAAATAATGAATCTAAAACCCTAGAACGAAATAACATGGATTATTTATGCTAAAAATATAAAAAAACATGCAAATAATGCAATGAATCATGATTTGATGCTTGAACAACTAAAATAAACATGAATATGATGAATCAAACAAAAAAAATTAGGGAAACACAGTTAGAAATTTGATTTAGCCATTAAAAGAGGGATTCGACCTATCGAAAGGTCAAATCTCGATCTTTTTCGGGCCTTTAGCATAATAAACGAATTTTCAATAATTCTAATGGATCAAAAACATAAAAAGAATCATGGATCATCAGTGGATCATCATCTTGAATCATGGAGCATGGGGCTTGAACAAAAAAAATGAAAAGAACTCATGCATAGGGGGGCGACAATGGTGAAAATAATAAAAAAATTAGAATAAAATAAAAAAAATGAAGAAGAAAGCTTACCTTGCTTGCACCAATGGAGGAGGGCTGAGAAAGAGGAGAGAGGGACACATATTTGAGAGAGAGGGAGGATGAGATAGCATGTTTGGTTGACCCCCTATAGCCCCTATTTATAGTTTTTTCTAACTCTTAATTAAAGAGTTTAATTTTTTTGAAACACTAATTAATTAAGATAGACTAAATGGGGGAGAGGGGGGGGGTTGGTGGAGTTCTAACCCTAAAGAACTTTACCTAATTAAGACTCCTAGTTAGCCTAAAACAATCCCAAATGTGGCGCCACCTACTGTGGGCCCACATTTGGTTTTTAAAGCCCTAATTTCAAGATTTAAAAACAAAGTTTTAAAATGTCAAAATAAAGGTTGAGTTTTAAAATCAATTTTGATCCTTTCAAACTTATAATTCACTTAGGACACTAACTAAACTTGAACTAACCTAGACTCTTTCAAATATGGCACCACTCATGTGAGTCCCATTTGATTTTTCAGAAAACAATTTTAAAATTTAAAAATAAAGGAGTTAAAAACAAGGTTTTCAAAAAGAGTTTGGAACAAAAGATAAATATCAAAGTTCTGAATCAACTAGAGTCCTAGATGAATTGAAAATTTCTCAAATGTGGCGCCAGGTGTGTGGGCCCCACAATTGGGTTTTGAAAAGGTTAAAATAAAGATTGAAAAGGGTTTTTAAAACAAGGTTAAAAATCACTAGATGAAAATCGAAAGTTTAAACAGAGTCCTAAACTAACTAAAACTTCAGACTAGAGTCCTAATCTGACTGAAACTCTGGGATAAAGCCCTGAAACTTTGAAATTTGGTTCTTTGAAAGACAAATAAAGAAGTTTTTGAAGGATTTTCTCAGAAATAAAGTCATGGTTAGAGTCCTAAACCAACTGAAACTCTAGAACAGAGTCCTAATCTGACTAAAACTCTAAAATTTTGATTTCTTTTGAAAGATTTTCTTGTAAACAGGTAAAAATAGAAATAAAAGATAGAGTCCTAATCCGACTGAAACTCCGAAATAGACTCTTAGTCCGACTGAAACTCTAAAATTTTGGTTTCTTTTGAAATATTTTCTTGAAAAAAGGTAAAAATAGAAATGAAAGATAGAGTCCTAATCCGACTGAAACTCTGAGATAGAGTCCTAGTCTGACTAAAACTCTAAAATTTTGTCCAAAATGAAATAATTGGGCAAGGGGTAAGGCTATCTCTGATTTAAAACTAATAAAATTTTGAAAATGGTTTAAAAGGTAAAAAGACAGAGTCCTAAATCAACTAAAACTCTAAAATCACTAAAATTTGAGAAATGAAGGAAGTGATCTAGAAGCGACACAACCTAGATGGGTCCCATTTCAGAATTGAGATTAGTTAAAAATTGAGTTTAAAACAAATCCAAATTGCTTTCTAAGGAAAATATTTGGAAATAAATAAATATAAGATCCTAGGGATTGACAAGTGGAAAATGTTGATTTAAAACCCAGGTATTTGAAATTGATTTCGAAAGAGGGTTTTAAAACTCAAATCTGGATTGAAGATTTTGAAAAACAAGAGTGTTGAATCTCGAAAATGACATGAAATGCAATAAAATAACATAAAATGATACAAAATGACAAGGAATGACATGAAATGATATAAAACAATATAAAATTATATAAAATGATTACAAAAGGTAAACCCTGGATGAGGGATTTGAAGTCCTATACCCCTGGCAGAGACAAAGAACTGAAAATTCCTGTATGAAGACAAAAATTGAATATTGGATATCAGATCTGATATTAGATTCGATCAAAATATGAAATGGGTCTCGGATATAGCTAAAATTTTAGAAAAAGGATTGATCTGAGCCCATATTAGCAGTTGTACCAGCTTAGAGAATGATAAAATGATATTTCAGGAAAAATGATCCGAGAAATGATTTTGCCCCTGCAGAGCATGGAGTGTCACTGCAAACGGGGTTTGAACTGGTCTCGACTGGTTTACACTGAATCCTAGGGTTTCTAAACTCAGGTGAACTAAAATGACACTGACTCAAACAAATTCCTAGATTGATCAATCGAGAAATGGTACAATTCTCAGAGAAATGATGAGAAATGACCACTAAGGTGAAATGGGTAACGAAACTGCCTTAGGTTTGAGCTAGAACAAAGGTAGAAATACTGAGGTGAACTAATTTCAAAGCTCAAACACTAGCTCAACTGACTAGACTCAGCTCAATTTCAGGTGAAATGAGCTAAAATGGGCTAAAATGGACTTTTAGACTGTGGGAAATGGAATTGAACTGGATCTAGGCCACTTGAACTCTGGGTGATCTCAGGTTAGACTCAGAGGAATAGGGTCGACTAGGATCAACTGAATCGGGAACAATTGACTCGGGAACAATTGACTATAATTCGAGCTGGAATTGAGCTCATTTTTGAGGAAATAAATCAATTTTAGCCAAAATGGTCAGAAATGAATAGGGTTCACTCATTGTGAGCTCAGGTGAGCTAGAAATGACAGACATTCTAACTGTTCTGAACTTAAAAATGAGCTTGGTCGACTCTGACTGACTGAGATCTAAGGTGACCTATGGTAAAATGGTAATTTTCCTAATGAAAAGTTGTGAAATGACACCTAAGCTGGAATCGACCTAGGGCTAGACTCCTAAGGGGACCGGCATCTGCTGAAAGAGGGTGTTTGAAAATGAATGAGGAAGATTTGGGGCATTTACAGTTGTTCATTTGTGTCATTGTAAGTCGAGAAGCTTTGGATCGTCGTCTCCTCCAAAGGGACGACGGTCATTGCAATCTAGTCGGTAGTGTTTTAGATTAGTAAGTTTTTAATTTATTAAGAAATTAAATTCCAATAGTCTATGTTCAATGTATTTAGGTTGTTAGCAGTTTTATTACGTTACCATTTTTGTTAGTCTTAGCCATTAACGTATTCCTTTCTTGCAAGTCAATTAAAGTTATTTTTTCCTTATTATAGTTAGTTTATGTAAGAGATTAGTATAATTTAACTAGGTCAACATCCTAATTTTTGAGATGTTAGGAAAGGTAAGTGAGTAATTTGCAATTTCTGGGTGATTTTTAGCAAGTCGTGGGTATTTCCAAATTTTATGAATTTTCAATTGGTAAGGGGTTGCCTCCATTTATTTCCAGCAATTAGCATTAGTGTGTGATTTAGGCAAGTGGGTTTGAAATTCAAACCCCTTCCCTTAATCCCTATTACCGTAATTTAAGAAGGTTTTCCTCCTTTCAAAAGGAGATCATTCAATTTCAACGATGTGTGGGCCCAATAGGGATGACAGTTTTCTTTGTGAGTGATAAAGGAAATTTTTAATTGATAATAAATATTGGGACCCCATTTCCATTCCAGCCTATCTCTTATGGTTTTCTAGATTTGCATATCATTCTTTACTTAGGTTGCATATCACTTAGAATAATTAGACATTTATAATTCATATTGCATGTTAATTGATAACTCCATTAGACATTAAGGGGGTCTAATATAGGGGACGATGCATCTTAGGTCCATGTGTATCTTAGGCCATATACTCATTGCATAGATAGTTGAATTATGTAGCATGTCATTGTTAGCATTTAGAAGTAGTTAATCATTACATTAATTTAGGTGTTGAGTTAACTTGATCGTTTGTTTAGCTTTCATTCTAGAATACCTTTGTCAATGTGTGCAATCCATGTTAGAGTTAGTTAAGTTACTTCATGCTAACTCAGGGTTATTCTTAAGGCTAATTCATTAGTTTAAATTTCACTTAGTTATATGTACTTTAACAAAGAATCATTGTTGAAATGTCTGGTCTTGCAACCCCTGTGGCTGATTGCATCCGCACTTCATTGCATAAATTCAAATATATTGAATTTCAAACCCGAATTCACAGTCAGTTGTGCACTTCATTTCATGTGGTTTTTTGAGAGATTTTATAAAAAACTGGTTCCATTCTCTTAAAATAGGTTTTGACTGTATGCAAACCAAATATCAGCTCATTTCAAGTTGATTTGGTTATACTTTTAACTGTTTTTTCAAAAACTGGATTTTTGATAATCTCAATTTCGGGGCAGGATAAGTTCCAGAAATTTAGTGAATTTGAAATGCCTATATCCGAAGCTTCCAGAAATTTTTTTGAAACCCATAAAGTTTGGCAGATTTCTGCACGTGTCAGGAACCCAACAAAACAAAAACTACTCAATTCGGACTCTGTTTGGGTGTTCAACCATTCTGTTTTTAAAGACCTGTCAGAATGTGATTCGTGCATTTCATTGAGGGCAAAATGGACCTTTCACAACTTAGATTTCTGTAATTTTTCTTAATTTCCTACATAATAATTAGTGTAATTACAATAGTTAGTTTAGTTAGATTTAATATAATTAGTTAGTTCAATTAGATATTGCATTTTAGTTTATTTTTAGTTTAATTATATTTTAGTTTAGTAATTAATTTTAGAATTAGTTGTATTGTAGTTTTTAAATTAATTGTTGTAACTTTGTTTACGAACTTTTTGTTTTATATGTTTTAGGTTGATAAGTTTACTAGAGATTAAAAGAAATTTTGTCAGGCGCGAGAAGGTTTGAACTGGTAAAATGACAAAAATGCCCCTGTAATCTCGAGAAGGCTTCAACAACCTACTTTAAGATTTGATTTTTATTTTTAATCTGTAACTTAATCATAGTTGTAGTGTTTGATTAATTTTAAACATTTATGAAATTAATAAATTGAAATTTTTAGATTTAATTTGAATGTTCTCTCATTCCCTGAGGATTTGACCCGTGCTTGCCACATTCGTGGAAAGTCAATTTTTATACTTTTGGCTGACGATTTTCTAAAGTTTTTTATTAAAAAATATCTTTTAAAAAATCCCAATGCAAAAAGGTCAACCATTTATCATCAATGAAATTACTTTTCTCATCTTTTGATAATCTCTCAATGTCTTTTTTTTCAAAAAATTAACAACTTTGTTTGGATAATAAGCCTGTCCGGTTGTTTACTCCTTAGTAACAACACAATAGTCACAATTCTTGTGATGACCTCATCCCTGGTAATGGGGTAGTCTTTCCAAATGTCAAATTAATCTTTGTACTTCTCTATTCCTCTTCAATGTCTTTATCATAGTTGATGATCTCGCGTAGGTAATAAGGCACATTTTAGTTATTATAAAAATAATAACGCAATGGTCATAATTCTTGTGACGACCCAATCCCTGGTAATGGGATAATCTTTCTGAATTATCAACTAAAATTCTTTATCCTTAATCTTCTTCCATGGTCTAACCATTCATTTGTCTTTACAGAAAACATCGACATTGTGACATGGTTCAAACAAGGACTGGGAAGAAAACCATTCCATCGCAGCACAGTGACAGTGGAGCAGGAGAAATGAATTCTCCCAGATCATCCAGAGGACATGGTTGAGAAGTGGAAGACAATATCGATCCAGCCATGTACAATCTATTTCAGAAAATGATGGCAAAAATGATAGCAGAATAGGCTGGACCGGGTCCAAGGAAGGCATCTTCCAATAACAGAATCAGGGGAAAGCCCATAAAGAAGCATGTTAGAATTAGCAAGAAGAAAATTCAGCAAGACAGTGCTTCCGAAAAGACAGACTCGGTAGGAGAAGTCTCAAAAGAAGAGCAGCCTGCATTTTTCCAAAACCCTCTACATTAGTCTAAGAAAATCATTGAGGAGTCTGAGTCGGTGAACAGACCCAAGTTTCGGATCTCAATGGAAGATCTGATCTAGCTGCAATTAAAAGAAATGACCTGCATGGTCAAAGATTTACATGCTCGGGATAAAGGCAAGAGGGTTTATACTAGCGAGAATTTCTATGACGGTCTCGAAGTGGATGACATCTTGGAAGACCTTCCTCATAAATTCATTAAGTGTGATGGGACTGGTAATCCCAAGGCCCATTTGGCCATGTTCTTCGCGGAGTGCAGTCGGTTTAAAAGAGACAATAGGGCCTTATTCATATGCTTTCCGCTCAACCTAGAAGGCACAACGACAAAATGGTATGTCGAACACATCAACCCCATTGAGCTAAGAGAATTTGATAAGGTGGTTAACCTTTTTATTGAACGATTTTTGTTCAATATTGAAGCATTGTCGATACTCAACCATCTCTGCAACTTGAAGCAAAAAGACACTAAGAAAGCCCAAGACTTTATTCGCAGATGGAGGGGCACTTGCAATAAGATGAGGACTCCAATCTCAGAGCAACACGCGCTCCAGATCATTCTCAATAATTTCTCTCAACCTTTAAGGAGCCTTATCTCTACTTCTTCATCCAAGTCCTTCATCGAACTAACAGAATGAGCCGAGTGTCTTGAAATGGGAATGGAGAATGGGGTTTATGATAGTATCATCCTTATAAAGAACAATCAGGATTCAAAGAAGAAGGAACACTTCACCTTCTTTGCAGAAACAACAATGGCAACAACAAAAAGCATGGCAAAAATAATCACAATGGTAGCTCAGGAAACCCAAATCACGGTAGAGGTAACCATACAAGTCAGAAGAACAAAAATATCATGCAGAATGACAATCCTTCCCCCTCGAATGTCCAACAAGATTTAAAACCACAGAGAAAACCAAAGCATGACGGTTGGGGACACGACCGTAAATTCACTCCCTTAGAACAACTGCTTGAACAAGTTCTTGAATATATGCTAACTAAAGGGATGGTTAAACTTCCAAGGATGGTCGATCCCCCGGTGATCATGGAAAAATTTAAAGATCAGTTCTGTAAATTTCACTGAATAATGGAGCATGAAACTGAAGACTGCTTTGTCTTCAAAAATATTGTTCAAGACTGCATAGACAAAAACATCCTCATAGAAGAAGAGGAAGAAAACCAACCAAATGTCTTGTCCCAGCCATTCCCTAAGCATTTAGCAACAATCATTGCGGATCATTTCTTCCAACCACAAGACCACATCCAACCTTGCTCAGATGAAGACATTTTCATTCAATACCAGGTCATGGTTTTACATCAGACCCAACATACTACAAATAAGATGAACATTATTTCAGCGTTGGGCAAAATGAGTTCATCGATTGAGCCTGTCAGAGCATCAGTTGAAGTTGTTGCAAGGATTCCGGTATTTCCAAAGAAATTCATCAAAGGAGTCTAGCAAAAGAAGGTAGAAACCTCCAAAGTCGGGGAGAAAAGCACCAATTTGATTTAGAGGCCGATTACCGCCCTCTCCAATGTGTCCATCCTTGAGCTGACTCATGCTTCTTCGAAACATCAAGAGATTCTAGATGATTTACTAAGGAAAATCAAGGTAAAGCCGGACACAACTTCTGAGAATATGGCCCAGATTGTAAACCAAGCCATGACCAATGCTCCTATCACCTTCTCGAATAAAGATCTGCCAAAACCTCATTCCTTTCACAACAATGCATTGTATATTGTGGTGTGGACTAGGGGAATGACCGTCCCCCATGTGCTTGATAATGGAGGCAGCAGCCTCAACATTTGTCCAGAGATAACTGCAAAGGCATTGGGACTGAAGGAAGCGGAGTATTCGCCAGATCCAATCACCATCTACGGTTTTGATAACCATGGGCAAATGACAAAGGGGAAGATTTTCCTCAAAATCTTTATCAATTATTCAGTGCATATTGTTTTATTCCATGTCGTCAACGTGCCACCTACGTATAACCTTCTACTAGGACGAACATGGATCTATAATGCCAACGATGTGCCATCTACGCTTCACCAATGTATCAAATGGTCAAAAGGTGGCATGATCACCATGATCTTGGGTGAAGATCCATAAGAGAGGCTGCCATAGCCGATAATCCCCCGACCAACTTTTATGGCAGACATCCCTAGCATCAGGAAAAGTGATGAATTTAGTCTCAATGAAAGCTTGGAATTGCTAAAGCTAGAAGAGGCCTGACCCACTGAGAACATGACAACAACGGTCCAATGGCAAGGACCACACTTTTTTAAGCTTGGAGGGCATCTGAATTGCACCTCTTTTAAAGATCATCCCTTGTTCCCTCAAATTTCCAAGGCTAAGAAAGGGTTCGGTCTCCTGTTGAAGCATGGTTATCAGCCTTTCAGAGGCTTGGGTAAGAATGAGGACGACAGGTTTGAGCCCATCATCCCTATCCACCATCCAGAGAAAACAAGATTGGGATTCACCAGCAAAGAGTCGCAGAAAAGAACAGTTTTCATCAAGAAGGCAGATTAAGAGCAACAACGCCAATGTTTTCTCGCTTTCTTCTTTTGTCTTCTTTCCTCGTAAGGATGTGGCAGTCCTAGTTTCTTCTTCTTAGTTGGTCATCATCTTATAAATATTTTAATCATCAATGAAATCATCAAATTTCTCCTTATCTTGGTGCCATCTTCTTTATGATTTATTATTATCCTTTGTTTCTCTTGCAATATGTCTTTTATGATGAGTGATCTTTTTGCTAAAATCTTGTTCCTTTCAAGGTCTCAAAGAATGCCTCCCAGAACAATAAGGAAGCTCGTTGTCAATCCAAATTCTCCCTCAGTGGTTCCCAGGCTGGCAAGGATCCATCGGATAAAAACCAAAGTAGAGGTCGGCAGATCAATCAACAAAACCTGCAAAATTTGACCCAACCATTCAAGAATTGTCAAAATTCACTCATACTCAGAAACAAGACAAACCATCATCCTTGGTTCAGGATCCAACAGAGGATATCAATATTGGTTCAAAAGATGATGCAAAAATCCTCAAGATCCACACCAGTTTGAATGCATATGAGAAAGAAAGACTTATCCTCTTCTTCAAGCAGCATCAAGAAGTGTTCTCCTAGACCTATGAAGATATGCCAGGCTTGGACCTCAAATTAGTCGAACATCGCCTTGTCTTGAAGCCAAATTTCAAGTAATTTAAGCAAAAATTAAAAAAAATGGATCCCCGGGTAGCACCGCAAGTTAAAGGACTTAAGGATTTGTTGAAAGTAGGATTCATCTGAACCATTGACTACCCTGACTGGCTGGCAAACATTGTTGCAGTTTCCAAAAAGAATGGAAAAGTTTGGATATGCATTGACTTTAAAGATCTCAACAAGGTCACCCAAAGGACGACTATCCACTTTCCAACATTGATCTTTTGATCGATAGCATGATAGGTCATGCCATGTTTTTTTTTTATGGATGGATATTTAGGTTACAATTAGATCAAACTGGCCACCCATGACCAGTCAAAGACTTCTTTCACCACACCTTGGGGTACTTTTTGCTACACAGTCATGCCATTCAGACTCAAGAATGCCAGGGCAACTTATCAGAGAGCGATGACTGTTATCTTTCATGATCAAATGCATAGGATCATGGATGCTTATGAGGATGATATTCTAGTAAAATCCAAAGAAGAAGATGATCATCTCAATGCTCTTGGATAAGTCTTTGACAGACTTATTCTCTGCAAGTTAAGACTCAATCCTCATAAATGTGTTTTCAGAGTATAGTCATGCAAACTGCTCGGTTTTATAATCAGCAAAAAGGAATAGAGGTGGATCCTGCCAAGGCAAAGCCATTATTGATATGCCACCTCCCACCAATCTCAAGAAACTAAGCAGCCTCCAAGGACACATTCAGTCCATTCATCGATTTATCTCTAATTTGGCAGTGAGATGCAAATCATTAAATCATTTACTGAGAAAAGAAGTAAAATTTGAATGGGGGCCAGAATGTCAGCAGTCATTTAAGCGCATCAAGCAATATCATCTTAATCCGCCTATTCTGAAGCCACCAGAACTTGGAAAACCACTCTTGTTGTACGTCTCTGTCAATCATAATGCCTGCGATGGATTTTTGGCACAATATGAAGAAGGCAATCTGATAGAATATGTCATCTACTATATGAGCAAAACCTTTGTGGACTATGAAAAGAAGTATTCTCAAATGGAGAAAACATGTCTAGCTCTAGTATGGATATGCCAGAAATTGAGACATTATTTATTGGCATCCAAAATCAAATTTCTATCAAGGCTCAATCATTTCAAGTATATCCTTGAACAACCGTTTCTCAACGGACGGATTGCCAAATGGAAAGTTCTCTTGATGCAATATGACTTGGAGTATATTTCTCAAAAGTCAATCAAAGGACAGGTCATCGCAGATCAATTGGCAGATTTTCCTCTGACAAAAGATGTCAAAGTGGAAGATGATTTCTCCAATGAGCATATCTACAATATCCAGCAATCTCCAGTTTGGAATTTATTTTTTGACGGTTCCAAGAATATGGCAGGCATAGGGATCGGGATCTTACTGATCATACTCGAGAAAGAAATGATCCCTTATTCTCTTAAATTCGGTTTCCAATGTACTCACAATATGGCCGAGTACGAAGTCCTGATACAAGGCCTGAGAATTTTGCAAGATTTTAATGTCAAAAGAGTGCATGCCTTTGATGATTCATTGCTCGTCGTCAGTCAGGTCAAAGTCGAATGGCAAGTGAAAGATCAGAAATTGATCCCTTATCAGAAAATCGCCTTAGCTCTCATCGACAACTTTAAGGAATTTCAGTTTTGTCATATCAAAAAGGAGTACAACCAAATAGCCGATGGCTTGGCTAGCCTGGGTTCCACCATGTCTATCAAAAATGGTGAATCTTATCATTCTTTCGAAGTTGGCAGACTTGATCAACCTGCCTTCATCCCAATCATACAGATAAACCAAGTCGAGCAAAAGAAAAAGTGTTATCATCTTAATATTTTTCCTCTCCCTCTGTGAGAGAGAGAAGAAAGGATTCTGCGAGTCAAACTCGACCAAAGTTTTGAAAATTGATTTTGAAAATTACTCGCCTTCGTTTTTGAAATTTGCGGGAAAATTCCGTGGAATGGGATCCGCCTGTCGGTACAGGGTTCGACCATTCCTAGCGCCTTTACCAGGGGTAATCGAACCAAGGATCAAATGTGTGCTTTGACTAAGTTAAATTATCCTCTATTTTCCTAGAATGCACAGAGACTCAGGCATGTGCTATGGAATTTTGAAAAGATGCAAGTTTGAGAAATATGATGTTTGCCTTAGAAAATTAAGATGTACTTGGAAAATGACTGGAAAAGTGCTTGAAAATGGAATTCTTGGGAAAATCATTGAATTTCATCAGAAATCAAAAATTTGCATTGGAAAATGAATTCTCAGGAAAACTTGAACTTTGAGAAAATCAATTTTGTGATTTGGATTGCTTTTCTAAGGAAATGGATTTGAGAATCTTGAGAAAATCAGGAAGTTCATTGAAAAATGATTTTTGAAATGGAAAATGGATTCTCAGGAAAATGGCAACTCTAAGAAAATTGATTTTTGAGATTGCAATAGATTTTTCTAAGAAAATCGATTTTTGAATAGGATTTGAGGATTCTGAGAAAATCAATTTAAAAAATAATTCAGAGTTTTTGAGAAAATCGATTTTGGAGCTTTGAAACTTGAAATTGAGAATATTAAAATATTGGAAAATCATTATTTGAACTTGGGAAATACTTTGAAATGTTATTTGAAAACTCAGAGTTCTGAGAAAATCAAATCTTGAAAAAGACTTGGAAATTTTAGGGAAAATTGATTTCTCTGAAATTAAATTGGAAAATGAATTTGAAAATAATGCAAATTGAATGAATGAATGAATCTGAAAGAGAATTCTTTGAGGATTTGGGAAAATCCTTTTGAGTTTTGAGATATGTAGTGCATTTTTGAAGTTAGCCTAAGAGTGTAGGTTGAATGTGGCTAATACGAAGATCACAAATATTGGTTTTCTTTGTATTCTGACTATGGCCATAAATATGAATCACACCAAATTTGTGAACTCCCTAAGAGGTTGTGCATGTGTCATTCATTTCAACCATAGTGATTTTGGAAAATGTGCATATGCATCATACATCAGATATTAAAAATTTGCAGGAATTAAACTATATGCAATGCAGTCCTATTCTAAGCTAAAAAGTAACTCTTATTCCAAATTATTACATCCGATATTACATTGAATTGAAATAAAATAAAATAAAAGTCTTCTTCCTGGATATTCCTGCAAAACTAGAAAACAATGTTAGGAGAAAAATGTAGGTTTTTCTGAATTTATCCAAAAATATTAGAAATTATCAGATATTATTCAGACATAAACCCAAATTCATACCCCCTTTTATATAAACATGAGAAATAAGGAACAAATTTCGAAAATAAACTTGGAAATTCGAAATTGGGGTCAAAATGACCAAAATGACTAAAATGACCTTGAAATAAGTGTTTTCTGAGAGAATTTTTGTAAAATTTGGAAATTTGAAAATCAAATGAAATAAAATCAAACACAATATGTTAAAATATGATGATATGCATGAAAAATTGGAAAATTGAAGTTTGGAATTTCAAAATTGAGGTCAAAATAACCAAAATGCCCCTGATAACAAGACTATGGCCTTGAAACCAGGGTTTTTTTAAATAAATTTTGCAAAAATGGAAAATGTGAAATGCAAACGATGTAAAAACTAACCCTAATATGATTTTATATGCTTATTCACATGATAAAAACCCTAAAATGGCAAAAATATCACAAATTATCGAATTTAACTTGATTTTTGTCTGATTTTCGCTTCTAAATTTAAAAATAAACTAACATACAAAACAAATAAGCTTTGAATTGAGCCAAATTTAGCATGGACACCTAGACTAACCCTAAAAACAGAATGGAACTCAAAAATATATTTTTTTGATATTTTTTTAATATAGAAAATTAACTAGAAATCCTAAAAATCAAGATTTTACCTAAAATGATAACTCTAAACTGAATTTTGGGTACTAAACTTCCATAAAAATTTCCCAAATTTTATGGGGTGACAGAAGACAGTTAGGCAAAGATTTCTGCCTTTTTCAAATTCTGGTTTTGACCTATGGTCGGAGCTTGACAGCTCCGGCAAGTCAGATTGAAATCTGATGACTCTAGGATTTAGGGTAGATTGACATGTTTCGAGAAAAATTATGGGAAAAATAGCAGACAGTGGATAAAATAGATGAAATTCTGGAAAAATGTCCCTGATAAACAGAGGAAAATGTCTTATTTTTACAATATTAAGATTCGGGTTATGGTTTGGGAGAAAATAGAGGATTATCAGAGACCTAGATCTTTGAAATTCTCAGACATTGGAATTTGATAGACAGGGAAGTTAATTCCAAAAAAAATACCTAGGTTGCTCTTAAAATTCCCAAATTTTAGGAAATAACATAGGGAATGGTTAGAAACAACTTCTCTGTTGGACGTTTTGACATCCAGCCTATGGATTGAACGGACACGGTGGAATAGAGTCGGTCTAGACCTTGACAAGGAAAACGTGAGATTTTCACAGGTTTCATGAAAAATCAATTTTTAGCAGAATCTAAATCTTATTGGAAAAATCTAAAAAAAAATACTGAGAAACAATAGGTTCCAACAGGAACCCACTGTATTTTTTTGAGGAGAATTTGGATCGTCCATCTAGGAGATCTCGGAGGTTCTTGTCTGCTAAAACAAAACCTGGAATTTCCAGAAGGGTAGAATCCCAGTTTGGGATCCGATTTTTTAGGGAGGGTTCTAGAACCCAAATTGATTGAAGTTTTTGACAAGACATCACAAACACGTAGATGCATTCACACTAAAAATACCATGATTTATTAGTGAAAATTTATGCATAAAATGATGATTGGTCTGTGCCCAAGAAACTAAAATTTGAAAAGTAACTATAAACTTTAATAAAATTGTCCTAAGTGCAATAAACAATAAAAGGAAATACTCTGACTTAAAACCTACATGAAATTGATAGTAAAAATAAAGATCAGAGAGGTATATGAATCATATCAATGTCGCTGTGGTGGGGGAAGGATCTGATCCATCTATCAGACGGATCCTTGCACTTTAACAACACCAACTACAAGGACCAAGATCATAGAATAAAAAAAATATTTCTCAACCATACTAGATTCAATTTTTGAACCAGCTTAAATCTAATAGTATAAGAGGGATTTATAAAAAAGAGATCTTACCTTGGATGGGCTGGAATGGAGGCGGCAGCTAGAGAGGTTGGCACAGGTGGCTGGACGTTCTCTTTAAGATGCTGGAGCAATGGTGGCTGGAACTAGGGTACCGCCTTGGAAGAAGTTGCAACAGTGGTTGAGGAGGCTGTAGCCACAAAGGGGGAGCTGCTACCAAGGGTTGAAGTTGTAATAACAATGGATGCTGCTGAGATTTTGGGGATGCCAACTGAAGGTGGTTGATCGGGTTGCCACAAGGAGGTTGAAGGGGAGCTGCCAATGGGGAAGTTGGAGGTGGTTGAGCGTCTTGAAAGGAGCAATGGAGGCTGCAAGGAGAGAACTGTATAATAGAGAGAGGGAGAGAGGTAGATAGGTATTTTTGGGCCAGACGTGTAGTGTTCTCTCTTTTTTAACAAAAAGACTTAGGGTTTAATGAAATAGATCTAAGGTTGGGAAGGGCTAATGAGAGGGAGACTAAAGGGGATCCTCACGTATGGTGTGTGTTGGGATTTAGAAAGGAGATGAAAGTCTTAAGGGGGCTGGAACAAAGAAAAGGGAAAGAAAGAAAGGAGGGAAAAGAAGAAGGAAAGAAAGAAGGAGTAGAGAAAGGAGGAAGAGGAGAAGAAAAGGAGAAAGGGCTGGAAGTGGTGATACATGAATCACAACGAGGGAAAGAAAAGGAAGAAAGAAGAAGAAGAAAGAAAGAAAAAGAAAGAAAGGAAGAAGAAAAGAAGGAAAAGAAGAAAGAAGAAGAAAAAAGAAAGGAAAGAAAAGAAAGAGGGAGAAGGAAAGAAAAGGAAGAAGGAAAAGGAAATAAGGAGAGAGAGGGGCTGGTCGACCCCTCTTGTGGGTCCCACCTCCTCTCATAAAATAAATAAAAATAAAAGAAAACAAAGAAAGAAAAGATTTTTTTATTTTAAAATGAAAATGTAGATGTAAATGAAAGAACCATGTCAGAGTGGGCTCACTTTTCAAATTTGAAATTCATTTTGAGGATCATAGGGGTAGAATAGTCTTTTTTTTAGAAAATTTTTGGACGAAACGATCTATTTTTGGTAGTTTAAAAGAAATCTAGATTGTAGAATTTGAAGTTTCATACGAGCTCAGAATTTGAAATTTTAAAACGAGCTCAGAATTTGAAGTTTCATACCCCGTTGCGAAGCAAATCCAGTGTAGAATTTTAAAATTTTGAGTTTGAAAGAAATCCAGATTGTTTTTCTTGAGAAAATATTTTCAAATTTAGAATCTCGGGGGTAAAAATATCAATTTTGGAAACCCAAGGTTTGAAATTGATTTATTTAAAACTTTTAAAACTCAATCTGGATTGAAATTTATAGAATTGAAGTTATGGACTTCGAAAATGAAATGAAATGAAATATGATGAAATTTTATGAAATGCTGAGGAATGGTATGAAATAATGAGAAATGACATGAAATGCTACGTGAAATGCTAACTCTGAATGAAGAAATTCGGATATTAAACTTTGATTGATACTTGTACCAGTTCAAAAAGTGTTAAAATTGATAAAATTTATAAAATGGTTCAAGAAATGGTTTTCAGGCTCTACCGGGCCAGAGCGACACTGAAAATTGGGATTTGAACTGAAATGAACTGGATTGGGTTGGGTTTTAGAGTTTCAGAACTCGACTAGACTGACAAGACACTGACTCAACTGAACTCCCGGACTGAATTGTCAAGAAAAGCTGTCATTTTTAGAGAAATGGTGAGAAATGGTCACTGGAGTAAAGTGAATTACAAACACGAGCTGGGTTTGAGCTGAAACAAAGATCAATAATATTGAGATGAATTAAAATTGAAGCTCGAACACTAGCTCAACTGACTGAACTCAGTTCAATTTCAGCTGAAAGAGCTGAAACGGGCTAAAATGGGCTCTTGGACACTTGAAAATGGTTTTGAACTGAAACTGGAGCAATTAAACTCCTAGTGAGCTCAAGCTAGACTCAGAGGAATAGGACTGACTGACTCTAGCTTGAATTTGAGTGAGAAATGAGCTTATTTCTAAAAAAATGATCCCATTTTGGCAGGAATGGTCAGAAATGAAAATGATTGGTTCATTGTGAGCTCAGATGAGCTTGAAATAACTGATATTTTAACTATTCTGAACTGACCAATGAGCTTGGTTGACTCCAACTGACTGGGGTCTGGGATGACCTAGGAGTAAAATGGTAATTTTTCTAATGAAAGTGTGTAAAATGGTAATTTTTTGACACAAACTCGGGGTTTGACTCCTATATTGACCTACCAGGGTTGGCACTGCACGAGGGGTGTATTCGAAAAATGGATGAGGAAAATTTGGGTGTTTACATATGCCCCTCTTTGCTACTAAGCCGATTTACGGCCGAGCTTAGTGGCAAAGAAAAACACACCAAATTTGGGCTATAAAACTGCCCCAGTTAGAAGGATCTGACTGGATATGAAGATTAGCTCTGATGTGAATGGTAGATATGAAATGGAAAATGAAGAAGAAAAAATTTACTTCAAAGAAGTGAGATTCAGGTTGTGCCCTTAACCTGGATGGGACGAGAAATACCTCGTGTAAAAACAAGGCTCAGGTTTGACCCTTAACCTGATTGGGAAATGAAATACCTCATCCAAATGAGGCTTAGGTTTAACCCTTAACCTGACTGGGAAATGAAATACCTCATCCAAATGAGGCTCAGGTTTAACCCTTAACCTGACTAAGAAATGAAATACCTCATCCAAATGAGGCTCAAGTTTAACCCTTAACCTGACCGAAAAAATAGAAAATGGTAAGTTGGATGGCGAATAAGACAACTTTTTTGAAGAAGAATAAGGCAATTCTTTCGACAACATGAAAGATGAATTCTTTCGACAACACGAAAGATGAATTCTTTAGGCAACGCAAAAGATAACAAAGGCGATCCAAAAAAACAAGGTGATTCTTTCAACAACGTGAAAGATGACAAGGCGATCCTGTTATCGTCGCAAAATTTTTCCCTTCCCTGGAGAAGAGAAGGGAAAACGTTTTCGCGAGTCAAACTTTGACCAGAGTTATGAGAATTATTTTGAAACACTCGCCTCTGTTTTTTAAAATAGCGGGAAAATTCATGAGATGGGGCTCGACCTGTCGATACGAGGTTCGACCATTCTTGTCGCCTTTAATAGGGGTAATCGAACTAAGGATCAAATGTGTACTTAACTTAGTTAAATTATCAAAATTGTGTTCTCTCCAAAATGCACAGAGAATTCAGGCATGTGCTATGAAATTTTGTAAAATGTAGGTTGGAAAACATGATGTATGCTCAGAAAATGCATTGAAGTTGGAAAATATTTTTCAGGAAAAAGATGGAAATCAGTTTCTCAGAAAACTTCGATAAAAGGATTTGAAATCTCAGGAAAGTTTATAAAGATTTGGGAAAATCATGAAGGAATGAGGATCTTGGGAAAATATAGAGAATTCTTAAGAAAAGGGGCAAACACTTGAAGGGAAAATGCTTGTTAGAGAAAATTCCAACTTTGAAAATTTTCTTTGGAAAATGATTGAAATTTATTGGAAAACTCTTTGGAGAAGGGAAATCAAAAATCAGGAAACTGAAATCCTGAGAATCTCAGCTTTGAAGTTTTGAAAATCGATTTTGATTCTTGAGAATGATGAGAAACTCCTTTTGAAGATGAATCTTAAGAAAAGAACATTTTTCAGGGAAAATCGTGGAAAACTTAATTTGGGAAATCCAACTTTGAAAATTTTCAGAATTTTTTGAGGAATCGATTTCCTTGTAATGAATTTTTCTTGAGAAAAGTTTGAGAAATGCAGGTGATTTCATGATGCAAATGACTTGAATGGATGAATGTCATTTTGTGAAAACATCTTTTTAGGAAAATATGCAATTTTAGAATTAAACTATGTAGAATTACCACATATTCCGACTATGGCCGTGAATATGCTTGTAATTTACTTAGTTAATTCTAAAACATTCTGTAAATATTGAAAGTATGCAGTGAATTTTGGAAGATAGCCTAAGAGTGTAGGCTCAGTATGACTAGTAGGAAGATGTTGAATTTGGGTCTCGTCCATACTCTGACTAGGGCCGTAAATATGGACTCCACTGAGTTCATCAACTCCCTAAGAGTTGGTGCACGTGCCATTCGTGTACATCCATAGTGATTTTGAAATATAATGTATGAATCACATATTCAGGATATTGCCAAAAACTTAAACTATATGAGATGCATCCTAATCTAAGCAGAAAAATAAATATTATTCCAAATTTTACATTGGATTGTTACATTGCTGGCATAAAGCTAAAAAAAAAAATAGAAAAATGAAGCCAAGGAATCAGCATCTTCCAGATTGTTCCTGCAAATGAGAATTGGTACCGGAAATACAATATATAGAGAAGAGGAGGTCTCCCAATAATGACAATATGCCAGTGATTATGTTTGAATTGTAGTATCGAGAATATGAACAGACTATATATGAAAACATCTAAGTGTCGTATTTAAGCTAAATGAGGAATATACATCTACATGTACCTAAAGACTTATGCAAACAAAATGTACATGAGGGCATGCGTATACAAGACTAATAAGAAGATGCAACATATGGCCACAATCTTGAACATACCTAACTTGCTAATGAAAATGCAACAGATGATAGGGTATAGAACATACAATGAATAGGTTGAAAGATACACAGGTCCATATGTAAATGTTAGTCTGCCATGATGTCAGAAAATGGATATTAACATGTGTGAGTATAACCAATATATATATATATATATATATATATATATATATATATATATATATATATATATTTACAATGAAACACACAGGGGGATGGTCACTTTACAGTGGTTGAATGTTAATATAAGATGACAACATGATTTTTAGAAATATATGTGCAGCTAATATTATATATACAAAATATGTACATAGATAGTAATGTTAGCAAGCAGGGGTTGAATGACAATATGGCGATGGCTATGAGGTGGCAAAGGGGTGTTGGGATATGGTAACATGCTGACAGGCATCCAGTAAATCGTTGGAAAATGTTAAATAATATATTGTTGGAGTGTCCAACAATGTTTTTATAATACGCCAATGGAAGCCAGACACTATGCTGTGGAATGAGAAAAGATTCATAGCAGGCATACAAAAATGTATTTTGTGAAAGGATTTCTAACAAAGGTTTAACAAGGTATGTTTCTAAGGAATTTTCAGCACATATTAATGAAACACTTGCAGAGATACCCACAGCAGATGTTTTTCTAAAAGTACATCAGACATTGTAATAGAAGAGCAGGAATGTAAATCAGAAATTTCGCAATGAATTGATGCAGAACGCATGCAGAACAATGTGAGAAAAATGCGCAGAACTTGGATATTACCAGCTAGTATGCTCTGTGACATTTCAATTTCTGGATGAGATGAAGATGGGAGATCATCTTATAAAGGGACGGTATGATATATCTATACCTGAATCACGAGTTTCAATCCTCCAACAACTGGAGATATTAGCTCCAATAAACAACACATGGATTTAGAGAATGGTGTGTACAAAACTCTCCAAAGTTTGATCGGATCCAGATATTAGATGAATTAATCTAAGATCTTAGAACAATTACCCAGACTTTCATATTTTGGATGACCCTACTGTAATCAGTGATGGCTCAGGTCATTGTATCCCACATAATAAATCAATTACAGACACCGATTATTCCAACCCAATGCAATAAACAGATTAGTGAACATTAGATCTTTCAGACAATGGATATGATGCATAATGTGTCGATATGATCAAGATGGAAAACTTTAAGCATGGATGCTGGGGTAATTAAATACTAAAATCTAAGCAATGTGTTTATAAACAACTAGTGATGAATAATGATTCTGAATAACAGTTATGGATTATGTTACAGGTGAGAAAATTAATACAGAAAATGAAACTATAAGAGGCTTATGCTAAAACACAAACACTACTGTATATAACATAGTCTACTGATATCTGCAATTAGTAGTAAAATTTTGATGAGATGGGGGCCCTGAACATGAGCTCTTGAAAACAGAGAAATGTGAGATACTACAATATACAGGCATCATTAATGATTACTACAATATATAAAAAGACATCATAAAGAATTAAGATTAAGATTCATGTCGGATTTAGATGTTGCGCTAAGGTTACTGGCGCTATTTCTGTATGATGAATCCATAAGGATATCGTTTGTGACCATGATATGCAGATGCTCCTTTTTTTTAAAAACCATATGGGTGGATAGAAACCAATGGGATACAAAAGAGTTAAGGTTAATATCAAAACTGACAAACATGCGAGAAAACATGGAAAATAACAGGGTTGCCAAAAAGATAATGAAAGTGACATCATTTGCTATCTCGTTCACTGAGTTTGCAGAGAGTGAAACGTTAACGAATCGGAGATTTCTTGCAAAATAACTTTCAATAACATGAATGGAGTTATGCGATATGGTATGATGTGAATATGAGTCTGAAAAGTCATAGACTGAAACCAAATGTCATTCTATGCCATTTATAGTGCTGTAAAATATCATAAAAAAATGCCGATTTTGTAAAATATGATCTTTAGGGGAGCTGATGATGCCATTGTGAAGCATCATCGCTCATCAATGCATGAGACCATCATGGATGCATACCACTTCAACAAATGAACCAGGTTTACAACTCCTATGATATGAATATGATGCATAATTACCAAATTTGCAGACATAGGTAATGAGGCAATCCTATGCTACTGTAAAATCCTTAGATTCAACAAAATGCATAAATAAACAGGGTTGGGTGTATGTCAACCCCAATGAAATCGATGGGATACAACTTCTCAGGAGGCAAACAAATAAAAAAGGAAGATAGTTCCTCACCTGATTGCTTTGAAATGAACACCTTCTGGGTGATGATTCTTAGAAACCTGTTTCTCGAAAGTAAAAAACACACTATCCAAGACCGACTGAGAGGAGGTGGTATTTCTATGTACACCTTGCAGAGTCACTCAATCTTCCATGCCTATTCGGTTGAAGGAGGGTGGAAGCAGGAGACCGTGAGGGTGATGAATGAGAAGTCGAAGAGAAGAGGAAAAACCAGGGATTTTTCGAGAGATAAGGAGAGAAGAAGTCGAACTTCCAATCCACCCCTTTGGTGATCGAAGGGGCCTCTTTTTAAAGATCCGAAAGGCTTTCATCCGAAAGATCGGCAATTTTGAAGCTTTTCAACCTAATCCTTTGAAAGCATTTGAAAATTTTCAAACAAATTTTTGAAAATTTTTGAAACTCGTCAATCCTTGAAGAAAAAGGGGACAACTGGCTTATTTTGAAGAAGGATTCTGAGTTCACTTTACCTAAAACTTAGGTAAAGTGAAAAATTCAGGTAGGGGTGGCTCGTTTTGGGGTTAAAAGGAAGAAAGAAAGTGAGTAAAGCGATTTCTCTTTTTTTTTCTTTTTTTTTTAAGGTGGTGCCACCTCAATCGGCTTAAGAAAGCCTTTTTGAAATAAAAAAAATGTTTTTTTTCTTTATAGGAAATTCTAGTGTGGCGCCACCTATGCGTGGACCCACTGATTATTTTATTAAAATAAATAAAACTAAAAATTAAAGAGAGGGTTTTATAAATTGGCGTCACCTCCGGATGGGCACTGTTTGAAAAATAGAGAAATACTAGAGAATTTGAATGTGACGCCACTTCAGGGTGGGTCCCACATCATTTTATTTAAAGTAAAAGCATAATAAATTCTTTTTGGGATTTTATAATAGTAGGCTAGTTTAGAAAATATGAAGTAAAAATTGGTTTGGTTTCAAAATTTTAGAAAGAAAATGGTCCTTCGAGGCAAAATTTAAAAGGATGCAGTGATTTTATAAAGAAATTCAGACCCCTTTTACAAAAGTTTGAAATAAAGACTTTAAAACTGTGTTCCCTTCTTTCCAACTGACAAAATTTGAAAATCAATATCAAAACTATCCAGATTATTTTCCTGAGAAAACTTTTGTAATTCGGAATCCTGGGGGTTAAGATAAGGAAAACTGACTATTTTGAAGAACCCAGGGATTTGAAATCACTTTTGAAATATTTAAAACTTGAATCTGGATTGATAATTTTTAAAAATCAGGAATTCTGGATCTCGAAATGACATGCTGTGTAGTGAAATGATATGAAATGCTCATGCGATGATATGCAAAGACATGTTTCATGAAATGACACTCTGAATCAGGAATTGAAAATTCTAGCTTTTTGTAAAGAATAGGGTTTTGAAAATTTGCAGTTTGAAAATATTTCTGAGCCTAAATATAAAAATTTTGAGATTCAGGAATGAATTTTTGGACTTTCTGCAAGGTGTAAACTCAGAAAATGACCATTTTGCCCTTTAGTGATCTCGGAGAACCAAAATGTGATGATTGGTGGAAGTGTCAGAAAGGTGAGTGAAAATTTGGGGTGTTTATAGATGCCCCTCTTTGCTACTAAGCCGACTTGTGGCCGAGCTTAGTGGCAAAGAAAAACACACCAAATTTGGGCTATATAAAAAAATGCCCCAGCTAGAAGGATCTAACTGGGTGTAGAGATATTAGCCTGGTGAAGATGGTAGATATGAAATGGAGAACAAAGAGGAAAGATTCGCTCTGTGGTGGTGAAGTTCAGGTTTTTGCCCTTAACTTGGATGGGACAAAAAATATCTCACATGGAACGAAGCTCAGGTTTGACCCTTAACCTGATTGGGGAATGAAATACCTCATCAAAATTAGGCTCAGGTTTGTACCCTTAACCTGATCGGGTGGAAAATGGAATACCTCATCAAGTGAGGTTCAGGTTTATACCATTATCCTGATCGGGTGGAAAATGAAATACCTCATCAATGGAGGCTCAGGTTTATACCCTTATCCTGATTGGGCGAAAAATGGATGGAATCCTCGAAGGAAGAGACCATGATGGAACCTTCGGATTTTGCATAATAAATCTGACAGGGGTTTTGCAAAAGGAAGGAAAATGGGGTCCCTAAAGCTTGAAAAGGGGATGATCTTGGGCGTCTCATTGCTGAGACTAAATAGCTTTTGAAATTGCCTTTTGCGATAAAATGATTGGTGGTTCGACCTCGAACCGAAATGAGACTGTCTATGGTGGGATAGTGGGGACACAGGAAAGTGTGCAAATCTGAGAGCCTAGGCGTTCAAATTATAAAAAGAAGGGAAGGAATCTTGAAAACTCTCGTAATCAAGTCCTTAAAGAGGGATTGAAAATTGGTGTCAGGATGTGTAAAAAATGGACATCAAGCTCTCACTTCACGTCGGGATAGCTAAAAAATATTGTCAAAAAGTTGAGGATTCTGTTGTTGATTCAAAGTATTTGAAAATGATGCATATTGTTGCAAAAATATTCCTTTTTTCTACTTGAAGTATTACCTCCAAACGAGATTGACTTCGTAGAATCAAGATTTTGGAATCCAAATTATTTGTGATTGACCTTCTTCAAGGAAGCTATCAATTTCCTTGATATGAGCAGGAAAGAGAGAATTTAATATTATGAAAGCAATTGATGAAAGAATATTGATAATAGAATTTCATAAAATCAAAGAAGATTCTTGATAGATTTGGCAGTTTGATATCCTGGGAGATTCTCTCATGATAATCTTTCTCCACTCTTTTGGCTCTCTTGTGGGCTTCGGGAGATTTTATTACATCATCTTTTATTTTGGAGATGTTCTGACTTTTCTCTCTTTCTTTTCCCTCTCTTGCTCTCTTTTGGAAGAGTACGTCACAAACTCCTTCAACTTGGAGATGTTTTGATCCTTCTTTGCCTCAAGGTTATCTTGATGATATTGGCTCATGGTTTGGAGATCTCAGGATGATAGCTGAAATTAGATATCGTTTAGGGATTGTCGGGAGGTTCATTGCATCTGCCTTCATCTCGACAGTGCTTTGGACTTTCCCTGAAAGGATCTGTCACAAACTTTGTCATCTTGAAGATGTTTCGAAACTTCTTTGGCCCCAGGGGTCTACTCGCTTAATTCGCCTTCATCTTGACGACAATTGAGAGATCCCTTTTGCGGATATTCAATCGCAGCTTAAGTGATTTTGAGGAGACAGGGCTTGGGTGAATTCTCTCTTTTTCTAGTGCTCAAGATATTTTCACTGCCTCATCTTTACAAGAATAGTCTTTAGAGATGTGCCATAACTGCGATCAATATCAATCATTTATGGCTTTGCAATAACATTGAATCTTCTTTGCTGGCCATATCAAGGACTTATCCTTCATCCTTTTGGTTGGCCAATGGACAAAATTTGGATTTTGGAATCTCTTTTCACAAAAGCTTCACTCTTTTGGAAGTAATGCTGAAGGTAAACTGAGGTAACGATTTGTGCAATAAAGATTCTGAAATCAATAAATAATTTGATTGACAAATTGACAACATGTTCCTGAAATTCTTGGTGAAAGAGAGAACCTGAGGTCCAGCTCAACGCATCCATGATGAAAATTCTCCTCTCTTTTTCTCCAAAAAGAGAGACTCAGGCTTAGCCCTTACCTGAATGGGAAATAGGAATTACTCCTCTCTTCCCTGAAGAGGAGGTGTTTGCAAAACAGACTTTCGAAGAGAAATTAAGCTTTCGTCAAAGCTCCCTAACATTAGGCTTCTCTTATGGAAAGGGGGCCGATAATAGTGAGGTCGGAAAATTGGGTCATGAAGGAACGGGTCCATCACACTCTCTCTGAAAATAGGGTCCTTCATGACGAAAATGGCCTAGTATGAAAATTGGGGGGGGGGGGGGCATAAGGAAAGCGAGCCTCCGTCGAGTCTCTCCCTATAACAAGGGTTCCTTGTGTGAAATTAGAAATTTTTTTGCAAACGGTTCACAAAGGCACGAGTCCCTTCAAACTCTCCCTAAAAAGGGGCTAGGTGAACGAATTGGATAGCATGCGAAAATAACGAGCTCCCTCGAACTCTCCCTAAAAAGGGTCTCTCGAAAGAGAAAATGATTAAAATTGGATATTGGGCCAATAGGCAGAATGAATACGACCTAGATTGGCAAAGGTGTGACCCGTAGGTCGAAAATGATTGAAATAGGCTTGGTAACCCGAAGGTTTGAAATTGGATGACCTAACGGTCGACATTGAGAATTGATTGACTCAAAGGTCGAAGTTGTGTGACCCAGAGGTCAAATTTTGAGAATTGAATGACCCGAAGGTCGAAATTGGAAATTGAATGACCTGGAGGTCAAAATTGGAAATTGGATGACCTGACGGTCGAAATTGAGAATTGAATGACCCGAGGGTCGAAATTGAAGAATTGGATGATCCGAAGATTTAAATTGGAAATTGGTGGACAAAAGGTCAAAATTGAAGAATTTAATGACCTGAAGATTTAGGTTGGAAATTGGTGGGCAAAAGGTCAAATTTGAGAAATTGACTGACCCTGAGGATCAAAGTGACTTGGATCAGCAAAGGAGAGTAAAGAACTCGAGTCAGAACTTGAATAAAGTAAAGAGATCACGAGTCAAAACCCGAATCAACAAAGAAGAATGAAGAGCTCAGGTTAGAGCTCGAACAAAGTAAAGAGATCTCGAGTCGAAACTCGGATCAACAAAGGAGAATAGAGAGCTCAAGTTAGAGCTCGAACAAAGTAAAGAGATCATGAGTCAAAACTCAGATCAACAAAAGAAAGATAATTTGAGAAAAGACCCGAATCAGAACTAGGATCTTTCAATAGAGAATGATTTAAAGAAAAACCCGAGTCGGAACTCGGATCTTCAAAGAAAAAAGAAAAAAAATAATTTAAAGGAAAACCCTAGTCGGAACTCGAATCTTCAAAGGAAAAAATATTTTAAAGGAAAAACTTGAGTCGGAACTCGGATCTTCAAAGGAAAAATAATTTAAAGGAAAACCCGAGTCGAAACTCGGATCTTCAAAGGAAAAATAATTTAAAGGAAAACCCGAGTCAAAACTCGGTTTTTCAAAGGAAAAATAATTTGAAGGAAAACCCGAGTCGGAACTCGGTTTTTCAAAGGAAAAATAATTTGAAGGAAAACCCGAGTCGAAACTCGGTTTTTCAAAGGAAAATATAGACCAACTTGAAAGTTGGATTTTGAAATGTACCAGTTCGAGCATTGGTTTTTAAAAATATACCAGTTCGAAAACTGGATTTTTGAAAATATACCAGTTCGAGCACTGGATTTTAAAATAATACCAGTTCGAGCATTGGATTTTGAAATAATACCAGTTCGAGCACTGGATTTTGGTTCAGTGCTGGTGATTGTCTTTCAATTTCGAATAACAATTAGGAATTGTGATGGGACTGTTTGTTGAAATCCCACTACTGACCAAATTGATGTTAATGCAGTTGGATGCAAATGGATGCACAAGTGTGTAAAATGAGGAATTTGTTTATCCTGCCTGCATAAAGAACGAAAATTTTAAAATGCCCTAGTGTAACTGGGAAAAGAAAGTTTGATTCTTATTGAAGAGAATAGGAAGATTACAAAGGAAGAATAATTGCTTCAAGTATAGAACTTTTTCAAGTGTCGAGCATTAATGGGATCTGGTAATTCTACTCCATCGGCATTGATGAGCCGATATGAGTTGTGGGGTAATGCTTCTTTGACTACACAGGGACTTTCCCAATTTGACGACCATTTGCCACCCGGATGATGCTTGAGATAAGCTGTGGAGCGAAGTACTAAATCATTGACTTTGAATCTCCTTTCGATGACAGACTTCGCGTACTGCCTGGCTATTCTCTAGCGATAGGATTGAGCATGTTCTGCTGCTTTTAGTCTTCTCTCGTCGAGCAAGTCTAGCTGTACTAGTCGCTGCTGCTGGTATTGATCAAGAGGTAGTTCTAGAAATGATGCAAATTTCAAAGCGGGCTTCTGAACATGATGAGGTAATACTACTTCTGTTCTGTAGACCAGTTCTGATGGAGTAGCATTTGTGGGAGTGCGAATGGTGGTCCGGTAGGCCCATAGTGCATCGTGGATCTTCTCATGCTAGTCGCGGCCTGTTTCTACAGTTCGCTCCAAGATACGAATTAAGATCTTGTTGGTAGCTTCTGCCTGACCATTCCCTTGAGGGTAATAGGGAGCGGAAAAATGATGATGGATTTTGAACTTTGAGCATAATGTCTTCATTCTTTCATTCTTGAAATGACTGCCATTATCCGATACGATGTCATGCGGGATGTCAAAACGACAAAGGATGCTCTTGTGAATAAAAGAGACCATGTGTCGGCCTTCTACTGTGCGCAGAGTGATAGCTTCTACCCATTTGGTGAAATATTCTGTTGCAGCAAGAAAGTATTTGTGGCCATTTGAAGCAGAAGGAGTGATGGGACCTACGGCATCAAAGGCCCACATAGAGAACGACTATGGAGAAATGACAGATTGCAAATATGTTGCTAGAGCATGAATAGAAGGTGCATGTATCTGACATTGGACACACTTCTTCACAAAATGATAACAGTCTTGCTTCATAGTCTTCCAGTAGTAACCTGCTCTGATGATCTGCTTGACAAGGGTTTGGTAGCCGACGTGGCCACCACAAATGCCTTCGTGTGCTTTTCGCACGACTTCTTTGGCTTCGTCTTCATCTAAGCATCTAGAATACTCTGAACTGAATCCACGATGATAGAGAACATTGACCAGAATGAAATATCGGGTAGACATACGCTAGATTGCTCGTTGTTCTTTCTTTGAGAGTTCTGGAGGAAATTCACTGGTTTGTATGAAAGTTTTGATATTGTAATACCAAGGCTTCTTCTTTTGCTCAACTTGGTTTACTTGTTTTGTAGGAAGGAAGGCAGGTTGGTCAAGTCTGCCAATTTCAAAAGAGTGACAAGATTCTCCATTTTTGAATGTCATAATGGAGGCTAGGCTATCAACCACCTGATTAAAATCTCTCTTGATGTGAAAGAGCTGATATTCTTCAAACTTGCTGACAAGAGCTGAAACGATTTTCTGATAGGGAAATAGTTTTTGATCTTTCACTTGCCATTCGGCTCGGACTTGATTGACAACGAGTAATGAGTCACCGTAAGCATGCACTCTCTTGACATTGAAGTTTAGTAGAATCTTTAGACCTTGAATCAGAGTTTCGTACTCGACCATGTTGTGGGTGCATTGAAAATCCAACTTAAGAGAAAATAGAATCATCTCCTTCTCAGGAGTGATTAATAGGATACCAATGCATATTCCTGCCATATTCTTGGAACCATCAAAAAATAAATTCCAGATAGAATATTGTTAGATATTGCATATTTGCTCATCAGGGAAGTCATCTTCGACTGTCACCTTTTCTGCCAAAGGAAAATATGCCAATTAATCTACAATTGCTTGTCCTTTGATTGATTGCTGGGAGACATATTCTAAGTCATACTGCATCAGTAAGACTTGCTATTTGGCGACTTGTCCACTGAGAAAAGGTTGCTCTAGGATGTACTTGAGAGGATTGAGTTTAGACAAGATTTTGACTTCAGATGCCAGCAGGTAGTGTCTTACCTTCTAACACATCCATACCAGAGCTAGGCAGGTCTTCTCTATTTGAGAGTATTTCTTTTTATAGTCTATGAAAGTCTTACTCACATAATAAATGATGTGTTCTATCAAGCTGCCTTCTTTGTATTGTGCCAAGAATCCGTCACATGTCACTTGATTGACTGAGATATATAGCAGAAGAGGTTTCCCTAATTCCGACGGCTTCAAGATAAGAGGATTGAGGAGATACTTGATCTGATCGAACAATTGCTAACATTCTACTCCCTATTTGAACTTAACTCATTTTCTGAGTAAGTGGTTGAAAGGCTCACATCTCATTGCCAAATTGGAAATAAATCGCCGAATTGATTGCATGCGTCCATGAAAACTATGCAATTCTTTAAGATTTGTCGGGGGTGGCATATCAATGATAGCCTTTTCTTTGGTTGGGTCAACTTCAATTCCCTTTTTGTTGACCAGAAAACACAACAGTTTGCCCGATTCAACTCCAAAAACATACTTTTGGGGGTTAAGTCTTAGCTTATAGAGAATGAGCCATTTAAACACTTGATTAAGAGCTTCAATGTGATCTTCTTCCTCTTTGGATTTCACGAGAATATCATCAACATATGCATCCATGATTTTTCGCATTTGATCATGAAAAATGATGGCCATTGCTCATTGATATGTTGCATCAGCATTCTTGAGTCCAAATGACATGACTGTATAGCAAAAAGTGCCCCAAGGCGTAGTGAAGGAAGTTTTTGATTGATCGGCCAACTTAATCTGATTATAGCCGGAATATCCATCCATAAAAGAGAACATGGCATGTCCTGTCGTGCTGTCGATTAGAAGATCAATGCTTGGAAGTGGATAATCATCTTTTGGAGTTGCTTTATTGAGGTCCCTGAAGTCTATGCAAATCCTCACTTTGCCGCTTTTCTTTGGAACAACAACAATATTGGCTAACCAATCTGGATAATCAGTAGTTCGAATGAATCCTGCTTTGAGCAAATCTTCGAGTCCTTCTTTGACTTGTTGTTCTATTCTGGGATACATTTTTCTCAATTTCTGCTTAACTGGCTTAGCATCTGGCTTTAAAACGAGGCGGTGTTCGACTAATTTGGGGTCTAAGCCTGGCATATCTTTATATGTCCATGTGAACACTTCTTCGTGTTGCTTGAGAAAGTTAGTGAGCCTTTCATTCTCTTCCGGGCTCAGACTGGTTCTGATCTTGAGAATCTTGGGATTGGCTTCTGAACCTATATTGACATCTTCAGTCGGGTCTTGGACTATAACTGATGGTTCATCCTGTTTCTGAGCTGAGGCAAACTCTGGTAATTCTTGAAGAGACTGATCAAATTCTGCATAATCATCTAACTGCTTTGCAATCTTGCCATCTTTTATGCTCGCTTTGACTCGGTGAATTGCTGTTAATTTCTGGAAAGACTTTGGATTGAGAACGAGCTTCTTGATTGCTCGGGAAGACATTCTGAAATTTTGGATAAGAAATTTGATTCAGGTAAAATTGCTCATCATAAGACAAACAATCATTTGAAAAGAACCATGCATAAAATGACATTGAAATAGAGAGGAAGGAAATGGATGGCATCCAGATAGACAAAGAAACTTGAAATTTTATTTATTTTGAATTGATCAAAGACATTGATAGAATGAGACATTTATTTTGAAAAGAATAAAGGGGAAATAACAAATGGTTCTCAATGTGACCCTTTGATAAAAGCAGTCTTCTTTTGTGATCCTTTGCCGGAAAACCCTAGTCCTGCTCTGTGGGGACAATGCTTTTGAATCACTGGTTTGATGCGACCATCTTCGTTTTTACCCAGACCTTTGAAGGGTTGATAACCATGCTTCAGAAGTAAATCAAATCCCTTTCTTGCTTTCATGAACTGCAAAAACAACAGATGATCTTTGATAGTGTTGTAGTTGATCTGACCTCCAATCTTAAAAAATTTAGGACCTCTCCATCGGGTCATGGCTACAGGGTGCAGAGATGACTCTGATGTCTGGAGTATTTCTAGATTTTCTCTGAGACTGATTTCTTCACTTTTCCTGATGCTAGGGATATCTGTTGTGAATGATGGTCGAGGGATCATGGGCTGCGGGAGCCTTTCTTCTGGGTCTTCTCCCAGTACTGTTGTAATCATTCCACCTTTGGACCATTTTACACATTGATGAAGGGTGGAAGGTACTGCGTTTACATTATGGATCCACATCCTTTCGAGCAGCAGATTATAGGTGGGTGGCACATTGACCACATGAAAAAGGACGGAGTGCACTGAGTAAATGATAAACACTTCCAGGAATATCTTGCCTTTAGCTATTTGACCATGGTTGTCAAATCCATATATAGTGATAGGGTCTGGAATGTACTCTTCTTCCTTGATTCCTAGTGCCTTCGCTGTCATTTCAGGACATATGTTGAGGCTGCTGCCTCCATCAACCAGCACATGGGGCACAGTCATTCCTCTTACTCGAACGACAATGTACATGGCATTATTATGAAAGGAGTGAGGCTTTGGAGGGTCCTCATCCGAGAAGGTGATTGGCGCATTTGTCATGGCGGAATTCACAATTTGAGCCATGTCTTCAGGCGTGGTACTGGGTTTGACTTTAATTTTTCTAAGCAAATCGTCCAATACTTGTTGGTGCTTGCGAGAACTCTTGGCTAAGTTCAAAATTGAAACATTGGACAAAGCAGTCAGTGACTTTTGAGTTAAAATTTCTCCCTTTTTTGGAATGGATTAGATAAAGTGTTTTGGGAACCCAGGAATTTAACTGGCTGCTGTAGGAAATACTCTGACTGGCTCTACTGACACTTTCAGCTTACCACAAGCTGAAATTATGTCCATCTTCTTAGTGGCTGGTGCTGCTTGTCGCAACACTAACACCTGATGCTGAACTTGGAGGTCTTGAAAGGAACATGGCTTGATGTGCTCTTGAGGCTGGAATGGCTGTTCAGTGATTAGTGCCGTGGTGTGTGGAGGAAATGGCTGATTGAGAATGTCCATTTTTTCTTCTTCGTCTCCTTCCACTAAAAGATTCTTGTCAATAAGATCATGCACAATATTCTTGAGAACGAAGCAGTTCTCAGTGTTGTGTCCCACTGTCCTGTGGAACTTGCAGAATTGGTCTTTCTACTTTCCCATAGGCACAGGGGGATCGACCAGTCTAGGCAATTTGATCATTTCCTTCTACAACATATACTCGAGCACATCTTCGAGTGATTGGTCGAGAGGAGTGAATTTCCTGTCGTAGCTCCATCCTTCATGTTTAGTCTTTTCACGCAGTTTCGGCCCTTGATCTTGCTAAAGGGGCTTGTTGTATTGAGGAGCAGGCTTCCCTTTCTGATCACCTTTGTTGTTTGAATTTCCTGCGCCGTAATAGTAATCTTTCTTCTGCCCTTTATAACGATTGTTGTTGTTGTTGTTGTTGGCAGAGTAGGTGAAGTGAGTTCTCTTCTTTTGTTCACCTTGGGGGTTATTTTTTGAGAAATGCGAAGCCTTCATAGACTCCATTCTCCACGCTTAGCTCGAGCCATTCGTCTCGTTCAGTCAGCTCGATGAAAGTCAAGGATGGTGCGGTGGAGATTAATCCTCTCATAGGTTGCGAAAAATTGTTGAGGATCAGCGATAAAGCATGCCTTTCTGATATAGGATCCCTCATTTTATTGCAGGCTGATCTCCATCTATGAATAAAATCCCGTGCTTTTTCATTTTCATTCTGCCTTAGATTGCAGAGATGGCTTAATGTCGGGAGCGCCTCTATGTTGAACAAGAAGCGTTCAATAAACAAATTTATAACTTTATCGAACTCCTTGAGCTCGATGGGATTGATAAGCTCAGCATACCATTTAGCTGCAACTCCTTCCAAGCTGCGGGGAAAACATAGAAATAATGCTCTATTGTCTCTCTTGAATCTTGATCACTCTGCGAAGAACGTGGCGAGATGAGCTTTGGGGTCGCCAGAACCGTCAAACTTGATGAACTTGCAGGGTAGATTCTCTAGATCTTCGTCTCCTTCTAGGCCATCATAGAAGTCCTCGCTAGTGAAGACTTTCTTGCCCTTGTCGCGGGCTTGCAAATCTTTAACAACTCTAGCCATTTCCCTGAACTGTGCTTGCAGGGGATCTTTTGCGACCTGGCTTTTTGGTTTGCGTCTCCTCCTTTGCTCCCGGCCATGTTTCTGAAATGTTAGAGGCACCCCATATTCTTCATCGGTGTCTTCTGCTAATTCTGTTCCATCTGAGACTTCTTCTGGCTGAATCTGCTTCTTGGAAGTCTTTATTGATTTCTTATCCTTGTGACCGTGGAACTTTTGCCTAAATGAATTCTTTTATGAACTGGTCCCAGACTGCTCACTCATTATCTTGTTCATCATCTTCCGGAACATAGCATATATCTGTGGATCTATGCCATCGTCCTCTTGCTGCTGATCTTGACTTCTGACGGATCTGGGGGAATCCATTTCTCCTTCTGATGCCGAGGAGTACTACGGTGATGTTGTTTTCCTTCCTGATCTTGTTCAAACCATCAAATGTTGCAGATGCTCTCTACAGGGCAAAGACCTGATTAGATTCCGAAGGAATTGGTTTTTGAAAGAAATATTTGTTGGAGATATGGTAGGCAATTTGAAAAAGATATCCCATTACTAGGGATTGAGTCATCGCGGGGGTCGCGGCAATTGTGTTCTCAACTTTTGAAAGAGAAATAAACAACGGAAAATGTGTCTTGTTACCTAGGCGAGGTTGTCAAACCACAAGAGAAAGAGAGAAAATTCCATTGGAATGAGAAATTTTGAACTTTTATTGATCTTAACAGAGAGGTGGGGGACAAACAATTTGCCACTATTCATGATAGTCGGCAGACACTTTAGGACCAGGAAAGAATTTAAGAGTAACAAAGGAATCCCAGCCATAGCGGGCAGAATGATATGCCCCGGACCATTGTGCGGAAGTGAGATCGAATTCTGCCATAGCTCTTGATAGTAGTCGAGCTTCGGCGTACTGCTGCCTCTGGGAAAACTGCCGAACACATCACTCTGGTTGGTAGTAAGTACAGAAGAATGGTCTCAACAATTTGAACTGCTTGCCATAAGCATATGTATATCTAGGAGGAGACAATTGTCGATCAAAGTAGTCCCAGACTATGTCATCTTCTTGAATGTTGTCAATCATGGACCAATATTGTGCCACTGAAAGGAGTTCTTGACCAATGTATCTAAAAGAATTCGCTCGGGCTGGAATGTGCCGGAAGAACCATGATTGAAGCGCGTAAATGCATCCTTCAACTAAGATGGATTCTCCAAGTGAGAAACGAGCCAAACCCCAATATAGGAAAGCGAGTGTTGCCATAGCTATGGAGAGACGGTTGGTCTGTCGACTTCCCCAACTTCTCATGAGCTGGATTATTCTGATATCCATGTAGTTTTGTCCGTCTAGGAAGAAGGTTAATCCTACAGTGCATAGAACTATTGCATTATGAATCCTTTCTCTAGCTGTCCTTAATAGTGAGCTGACTTCGATGAAGGTCCCATATTGATGGTATAACTCAAGCAGATTGACATATTCATTTCCGTCCAACTGGATCAGGGGCCAAGATCGACGGCCTGTCATACGAGCTAAGGAATCTCGGGGGTCCAAACCGTTGACATTGATCAGAAACTGATGCTCTAACGGATCTCCCGGTCGACCGACTGGTTCTGGTAATCCCATAATCTCTGAAAATTCATCCATTAAAATGGTTATCTCTCCCCACGGGAACCAGAAGGTACATGTTCGTGGATTTCATCGCTCTGCTATTGCGTGGATCAGGTTACCATTTACTGTCTGCTTTTCGACTGCTGACGCCACTTCTAACCCACACTCGCTCAAATGGTTCGGGAACATGCGAGAAAAGCTTTTGAGCCATGAATAATACCACCGGGGAATGAAAGTTCCGGTGCTAAGTGCTCGATGTTCAGGACGACCTTGTCGCATCTCGTAGGAGATGTGACCTTCAGGAAAAATAGGATCGATTTGACTGGATGCCATCAGACTGAAAAACAAAGAGAGACTCGAAATCAGACTTAGGAAAAATATGAAAATTTTGAAAATTGCAGGCAAGATATAAAATGCAGCTGGAAATTCGAGATTCAGTAGAACGGGGCAATGGAAAATCACCTGGAGTTTTGAAAGAAATTGGATATTTGGGAAAATCATCCAGGGTTTGAGAAAATAAAAGAAAAATATGAGAATGTGGATATTTGGAAAAATATTTTAGGGGAAAATATGAGAGGAATAAAGGTAAAATACAAACAGTCACATCCTGCACAAACATTTATGCACATACATCACTCCCTAAAAGACTGACTCTAAATGCATCATTTTGAAAAATAGTTGTAGGACCTTAATCGCAACTCTAGGTTCAGATCATCTTTGTCCAATCCAGTTATGCCGATATACTCAAGTTGAGACCCGAAGTACGTGGCATGGAATTTCAACTCTGGTTCTAAGGTAAGGTTTTCCATCATCCTTGAGCGTCTACCGATATACTTCAGTATGTGGTAGGGGGGCGTTAGCCCAAATAAGTGGCCCAGTTGTGAGGCTCTGTCCCGAACTAGGGTTCTGGAAGAGAGCCAGCAACGTGAAGATCGGGTAAAAGTAGGTAAGGGAGGTTTGAAAAAATAATCACATGCAAGAAATAAAGGGCTCTAAAACCTAAAGAGATAGATTTTTGAAAACTTTTGAAGAAGCATACATTGTTTGCATTCAGATCCTAAATTGAGGAGAGTTGTGTTAAGACCTAAGTCTATGTGAGCATGAAAATATCTCCTCAATATGGTCCTACCAAACCATGACTAAGCTATATGCAATCAATGTCAGCTAGGTCAGAATCTAGGCTCCTAGGTTTGCATGATATCAGAAAGTAAAGAGCTGACATTTTATGAACACAGTTTTGATGATTGAACTAAGTCAAGCACACTTTTGATCAGACAAGGACAGGTCCCATCATGGTCGCCAAACCTGTTATCGTCGCAAAATTTTTTCCTTCCCTGCGGGAGAGAGGGGAAAACGTTTTTGCGAGTCAAACTTTGACCAGAGTTTTGAAATACTCGCCTCCGTTTTTTAAAATAGCAGGAAAATCCATGGGATGGGGCTCGACCTGTCGGTATGAGGTTCGACCGTTCCTGGCGCCTTTAACAGAGGTAATCGAACCAAGGATCAAATGTGTGCTTAACTTAGTTAAATTATCAAAATCATGTTCTCTCCTAAATGCACAGAGAATTCAGGCATGCGCTATGAAATTTTGTAAAATGTAAGTTGGAAAACATGATGTATGCTCAGAAAATGCTTTGGAGTTGAAAAATATTTCTCAGAAAAAAGATGGAAATCAGTTTCTCAGAAAACTCTAATAAAAGGATTTTAAATCTCAGGAAAGTTTATAAAGATTTGGGAAAATCATGAAGGAATGAGGATATTAGGAAAATAGAGAGAATTCTTGAGAAAAGGGGCAAACACTTGAAGGGAAAATGCTTGTCAGGAAAAATTCCAACTTTGAAAATTTTCTTTGGAAAATGATTGAAATTTATTGAAAAACTCTTTGGAGAATGGAAATCAAAATTCAAGAAACTAAAATCCTGAGAATCTCAGCCTTGAAGTTTTGAAAATCGATTTTGATTCTTGAGAATGATGAGAAACTCCTTTTAAAGATGAATCTTAAGAAAAGAACATTTTTCAGGGAAAATTGTGGAAAACTTAATTTGGGAAATCCAACTTTGAAAATTTTCAGAATTTTTTGAGGAATCGATTTCCTTGTAATGAAATTTTCTTGAGAAAAGTTTGAGAAATGCAGGTGATTTCATGATGCAAATGACTTGAATGGATGAATGCCATTTTGTGAAAACATCTTTTCAGGAAAATATGCAATTTTAGAATTAAACTAAGTAGAATTACCACATATTCCGACTATGGCTGTGAATATGCTTGTAATTTACTTAGTTAATTCTAAAACATTTTGTACATATTGAAAGTATGCAGTGAATTTTGGAAGATAGCCTAAGAGTGTAGGCTCGGTGTGACTAGTAGGAAGATGTTGAATCTGGGTCTCGTCCATACTCCGACTAGGGCCGTAAATATGGACTCCACCGAGTTCATCAACTCCCTAAGAGTTGGTGCATGTGCCATTCGTGTACATCCATAGTGATTTTGAAATATAATGTATGAATCACATATTCAGGATATTGCCAAAAACTCAAACTATATGAGATGCATCCTAATCTAAGCAGAAAAATAAATATTATTCCAAATTTTACATTGGATTGTTACATTGCTGGCATAAAGCTAAAAAAAAAATAGAAAAATGAAGCCAAGGAATCAACATCTTCCAGATTGTTCCTGCAAACGAGAATTGGTACCGGAAATACAATATATAGAGAAGAGGAGGTCTCCCAATAATGACAATGTGCCAGTGATTATGTTTGAATTGTAGTATCGAGAATATGAACAGACTATATATGAAAACATCTAAGTGTCGTATTTAAGCTAAATGAGGAATATACATCTACATGTACCTAAAGTGTTATCCAAACAAAATGTACATGAGGGCATGCATATACAAGACTAATAAGAAGATGCAACATATGGCCACAATCTTGAACATACCTAACTTGCTAATGAAAATGCAACAGATGATAGGGTATAGAACATACAATTAATAGGTTGAAAGATACACAGGTCCATATGTAAATGTTTGTCTTCCATGATGTCAGAAAATGGATATTAACATGTGTGAGTATAACCAATATATATATATATATATATATATATATATATATATATATATATATTTACAATGAAACACACAAGGGGATGGTCACTTTACAGTGGTTGAATGTTAATATAAGATGACAACATGATTTTCAGAAATATATGTGCTGCTAATATTATATATACAAAACATGTACATAGATAGTAATGTTAACAAGTTGGGGTTGAATGACAATATGGTGATGGCTATGAGGTGGCAAAGGGGTGTTGGGATATGGTACCATGCTGGCAGGCATCTAGCAAATCGTTGGAAAATGTTAAATAATATATTGTTGGAGTGTCCAACAATGTTTTTATAATAGGCCAATGGAAGTCAAACACTATGCTGTGGAATGAGAAAAGATTCGTAGCAGGCATACAAAAATGTATTTTGTGAAAGGATTTCTAACAAAGGTTTAACAAGGTATGTTTGTAAGGAATTTTCAGCACATATTAATGAAACACTTGCAGAGATACCTACAACAGATGTTTTTCTAAAAGTACACCAGACATTGTAATAGAAGAGCAGGAATGTAAATCAGAAATTTTGCAATGAATCGATGCAGAATGCATGCAGAAAATGTGAGAAAAATACGCAGAACTTGGATATTACCAGCTAGTATGCTCTGTGACATTTCAATTTCTGGATAAAATGAAGATGAGAGATCATCTTATAAAGGGACGGTATGATATATCTATACCTGAACTACAAGTTTCAGCCCTCCAACAACTGGAGATATTAGCTCCAATAAACAACGCATGGGTTTAGGGAATAGTGTGTACAAAACTCTCCAAAGTTTGATCGGATCTAGATATTAGATGAATTAATCTAAGATCTTAGAACAATGACCCAGACTTTCATATTTTGGATGACCCTACTGTAATCAGTGATGGCTCAGGTCATTGTATCCCACATAATAAATCAATTACAGACACCAATTATTCCAACCCAATGCAATAAACAGATTAGTGAACATTAGATCTTTCAGACAATGGATATGATGCATAATGTGTCAATATGATAAAGATGGAAAACTTTAAGCATGGATGCTGGGGTAATTAAATACTAAAATCTAAGCAATATGTTTATAAACAACTAGTGATGAATAATGATTCTGAATAACAGTTATGGATTATGTTACAGGTGAGAGAACTAATACATAAAATGAAACTATAACAGGCTTATGCTAAAACACAAACACTATTGTATATAACATAGTCTACTGATATCTGCAATAAGTAGTAAAATTCTGATGAGATGGGGGCCCTGGACATGAGCTCTTGAAAACAGAGAAATGTGAGATACCACAATATACAAGCATCATTAATGATTACTACAATCTATAATAAGACATCATAAAGAATTAAGATTAAGATTCATGTCGGATTTAGATGTTGCGTTCAGGTTACTGGCGCCATTTCTGTACGATGAATCCATAAGGATATCGTTTGGGACCATGATAAGCAGATGCTCCTTTTTTTTAAAAACCGTATGGGTGGATAGAAACCAATGGGATATAGAAGAGTTAAGGTTAATATCAAAACTGACAAACATGCGAGAAAACATGAAAAATAACAGGGTTGCCAAAAAGATAATGAAAGTGATATCATTTGATATCTTGTTCACTAATTTTGCAGAGACTGAAATGTTAACGAAATGGAGATTTCTTGCAAATTAACTTTCAATAACATGAATGGAGTTATGTGATATGGTATGATGTAAATATGAGTCTGAAAACTCATAAACTGAAACCAAATGTCATTCTATAATGTTTATAGTGCTGTAAAATATCATAAAAAAATGCCAATTTTGTAAAATATGATCTTCAAAGGAGCTGAGGCAATCCTATGCTGCTGTAAAATCCTTAAATTCAACAGAATGTATAAATAAACAGGGTTGGGCGTATGTCAACCCCAATGAAATTGATGGGATACAACTTCTTAGAAGGCAAACAAATAAAGAAGGAAGATAGTTCCTCACCAGATTGCTTTGAAACGAACACCTTCTGGGTGATGATTCTTAGAAACCTATTTCTCGAAAGTGAAAAACACACTATCCAAGACCGACTGAGAGGAGGTGGTATTTCTGTGTACACCTTGCAGAGTCACTCAATCTTCCATGCCTATTCGGTTGAAGGAGGGTGGAAGCAGGAGACCGTGAGGGGGATGAATGAGAAGTCGAAGAGAAGAGGAAAAACCTGGGATTTTTCGAGAGATAAGGAGAGAAGAAGTCGATCTTCCAATCCGCCCTTTTGGTGATCGAAGGGGCCTCTTTTTAAAGATCCGGAAGGCTTTCATCCGAAAGATCGGCAATTTTGAAGCTTTTCAACCTAATCCTTTGAAAGCATTTGAAAATTTTCAAACAGATTTTTGAAAAATTTTGAAACTCGTCAATCCTTGAAGAAAAAAGGGACGGTTGGCTTATTTTGAAGAAGGATTTTGAGTTCACTTTACATAAAACTTAGGTAAAGTGAAAAATTCAGGTAGGGTTTCACGGTGGCTCCTTTTGGGGTTAAAAGGAAGAAAGCAAGTGAGTAAAGCGATTTCTCTTTTTTTTTTTTAAGGTGGTGCCACCTCAGCTGGCTTAAGAAAGCCTTTTTGAAATAAAATAAAAAGTTTTTTTTTTCTTTATAGGAAATTCTAGTGTGGCGCCACCTATGCGTGGACCCACTGATTATTTTATTAAAATAAATAAAAGTGAAAATTAAAGAGAGGGTTTTATAAATTGGCGCCACCTCCGGATGGGCACTGTTTGAAAAATAGAGAAATACTGGAGAATTTGAGTGTGATGCCACTTCAGGGTGGGTCCCACATCATTTTATTTGAAGTAAAAGCACAATAAATTCTTTTTGGGATTTTATAATAGTAGGCTAGTTTAAAAAATACGAAGTAAAAATTGGTTTGGTTTCAAAATTTTAGAAAGAAAGTGGTCCTTCGGAGAAAAATTTAACAGGATGCAGAGATTTTATAAAGAAATTCAGACCCCTTTTACAAAAGTTTGAAATAAAGTCTTTAAAATTGTGTCCCCTTCTTTCCAACTGACGAAATTTGAAAATCAATATCAAAACTATCCAGATTGTTTTCCTGAGAAAACTTTTATAATTCGGAATCCTGGGGGTTAAGACAAGAGAAATTGACTATTTTGAAGAACCCAGGGATTTGAAATCACTTTTGAAATATTTAAAACTTGAATCTGGATTGATAATTTTTAAAAATCAGGAATTTTGGATCTCGAAATGACATGCTGTGCAGTGAAATGATATGAAATGCTCATGCAGTGATATGCAATGATATGCAAAGACATGTTTCATGAAATGGCACTCTGAATCAGAAATTGGAAATTCTAGCTTTTGTAAAGAATAGGGTTTTGAAAATTTGCAGTTTGAAGATATTTCTGAGCCTAAATATAAAAATTTTGAGATTTGGGAATGAATTTTTGGACTTTCTGCAAGGTTTAAACTCAGAAAATTACCATTTTGCCCTTTAGTGATCTCGGAAAACCAAAATGTGATGATTGGTGGAAGTGTCAGGAAGGTGAGTGAAAATTTGGGGTGTTTACAAATCCAAAGGAGCAGGGTGATTCTTTTGACAACACGAAAGATGACAAAGGCGATCCAAAGGAACAAGGCGATTCTTTCGACAATGCAAAAGATGACAAGGCGATCTAAAGGAGCAGGCCGATTCTTTCGACAACGCGAAAGATGAATTCTTTCGACAACGCAAAAGATGACAAGGCGATCCAAAGGAGCAAGGCGATTCTTTCGACAACGCGAAAGATGAATTCTTTCGACAACGCGAAAGATGACAAAGGTGATCCAAAGGAACATGGCGATTCTTTCGACAAGGCGATCCAAAGGAGCAAGACAATTCTTTCGACAACACGAAAGATGAATTCTTTGAGCAATGCGAAAGATGACAAAGGCAATTCAAAGGAACAAGGCGATTCTTTCGACAACGCGAAAAATGACAAGGCGATCCAAACGAGCAGGGCGATTCTTTTGACAACGCGAAAGATGAATTCTTTCGACAATGCAGAAGATGAAAGGCGATCCAAAGAAACAAGGTGATTCTTTTGACAATGCAAAAGATGACAAGGTGATCCAAAGGAGTAGGGCGATTATTTTGACAACGCGAAAGATGAATTCTTTCGACAACGCGAAAGATAACAAAGGCTATCCTTTCGAAGAGAAGACTAATCTTTCAACAACGTGAAAGACGCCAAAGGCTGTCCTCTCAAGGAGGCAAAAGGTGATGCCAGAATATGTCAAGATGGACATTGAGCTCTTCACTTCATGTCAAGATAGTAAGAAAATATTGCCAAAATGTTAAAAATTGTTTGTTGATTTAAAATACTTGAAACTGATGTATATTGGTATGAAAATCTTTCCTCTTTTCTACCCAAAGTATTACCTCCAATTGAGCTAACTCCGTAGAATCAAGATTCAAATTCAAATTGCTTGCGATTGGCTTTCTTTCAAGGAAGCTATCAATTTCCTTGATATGAATAGAAAAGCGAGTATTCTTGATATTGTGAAAGCAATTGGTGAAAGAATATTGATAATAGAATTTCACAAATTTTAAAGAGGATTCTTGGCAGATTTGGCAGTCTGATATCCTGGGATTCTTTTCTCACGATGATCTTTCTGCACTCTTTTTTTTTTGGTAGAATTGGAGATTTCTTGGGTTTTTGAGGATTACATCATCCTTCATTTTGGAGATATCCTGACTTTTCTCTCTCTTTTTTTGGAAGGGTACGTCACAAACTCCTTCAACTCAGAGATGTTTCGATCCTTCTTTGCCTCAGGGATTATCTTGACAGTATTGGCTCATTGGTTGAAAATCTCTTGATGATAGCAAAAATTAAATATCTTTTAGGGTTTGTCAAGAGGTTCATCGCAACCGCCTTCATCTTGACGGTGATCTAAACTTTCTTTGAAAGGATCTGTCACAAACTCTTTCATCTTGGAGATGATCCAAATCTTCTTTGGCCCTCGGAGGTCTATCTCGCATAATTCGTCTTCATCTTGACCACAATTGAGAGATCTCTTTTGCAGATATTTAATTGTATCTTAAGTGATTAAGGAGATATGGAAATTGAGTGGATTTTTCTATATCGCCAAGGATATTTCAACTACCTTATTTTCCAAGAATGATTTTTAAAAATGTGCCATTGACTGTGATCAATACCGATCACTTATGGCTTTGCAACAACATTGAATTTTCTTTGCTGGCCATATCGAGGATTTATTCTTCATCCTTTTGGTTGGCCAATAGAAAGATTTTGAATTTTGAATCATTTTTCGCAAAAGCTTTGTCCTTTTGGAAGTAATACTGAAAATAATTTTGAGGTAATTCTTTTATGCAATAAAAGTTTTGAAATCAACAAATATTTAATGACAAATTGGCAAAATATTCTTGGAATCTTTGGTAAAAGAAATTGCTTGATATTCGAGTTGACACATCAGTGGGATTCTGGATGAAGGTCCAACACGAACCTGAACTCTAAAGGTAAATCCAATACGAAATTGGAATTCTGAAGGTAAGTCCTAGCACAATGCTGGATTTTGAAGGTAAGTCCAACTCAGAAGTTGGTTTTGAAAGAGCGACCGATTCTAAACTCGGATCCTGTAAGGAAAACTGGAAAATTCAAGTCGGAACCCGAGTCTTCAAAGGAAAACTAGAAAGTTTGGTTTTGAAGGAAAGAAAATTCGAGTCGAAACTCAAATCTTCGAAGGAAAAACTAGACCCATTTAAATTTAAAGGAAAGGAAATTCGAGTCGAAACTCGAATCCTAAAGGAAAAACTTGAAAATTTCAGAAGGAAAGAAAATTTGAGTCGAAACTCAAACCCTAAAGGAAAAACTTAGACCAATTTGGTTTTAAGGAAAAGAAATTCGAGTCGGAACTCAAACCCTGAAGGAAAAGTAGATCAATTTGGAAGGAAAAGAAGTTCGAGTCGGAACTTGAATCCTGAAGAAAAAGTAGATTAATTTGGAAGAAAAAGAAATTCAAATCGGAACTCGAATCCTGAAGGAAAAGTAGATTAATTTGGAAGGAAAAGAAATTCGAGTCGGAACTCGAATCCTGAAGGAAAACTAGATCAATTAGAAGGAAAGGAAATTTGAGTCGAAACTCGAATCCCGAAGGAAAACTAGATCAATTAGAAGAAAAGGAAATTCGAGTCGAAACTCGAATCTTGAAGGAAAACTAGACCAATTAGAAGGAAAGGAAATTTGAGTTGGAACTCGAATCCCGAAAGGAAAACTAGACCAATGTGGACACTGAATTTTAAAGTGTACCACTGTGAACACCGGATTTTGAAAATGAACCAGTACAAGCATTATGTTTTGAAAAATTATCAGTACGAATACTGGGTTTTGAAAAATTACCAGTACGAACACTAGGTTTTGAAAAATTACCAGCACGAACACTGGATTTTGGAAAATTACCAGCACGAACACTAGATTTTGGAGAATTACCAGAATGAACACTGGTTTTTTGAAAACTTATCATCACGAACACTGGGTTTTGAAAAATTACCAGCACGAACACTCGGTTTTAAAAAATTACCAGCACGAACACTAGGTTTTGAAAAATTATAACCTCGAACACTGGGTTTTGAAAAATTACCAGCATGAACACTGGGTTTTGAAAAATTACCAATTGATTATGATAGAAGATTTTTAGTCTTCACCCTCACGACGACTTGGACAAATGTCGGGGTCTCAGGATTTATCCCTTATCCTGAATGGGCAACTCAAGTTTATCCCTTAACCTGAAGGGGAAATGAATTCGATGCATATGGATGCAAATCAATGCGAATGAATGCATGCAAATGCAAAATGATGTAAATGAATGCACATGCGTGCAAAATGAGAGATTTGTTTGATCCTGTCTGTATACAGGATGTTTTGAAGACAATTTTCAAAATAATTCCCCAGTATAATAGGAGAAGAAAATTTTGGATAAAAGGAAGATAATTGACGTTCGAAGAATGCTCTCCAAAGGTAACAAAGAAACTGACTTTTGATCGATTTAGAGACTCCGAAGACGGTCATTCCTCATGAAAGAACATTTTGCAGAGAAGGAGAATAAAAGGTGGCATCCAGCTCATGATGAAAATTGATAATTTTATTGATGTATTGAAGAAGAAAATAACAAATTGATAAGAGAACTGGGAATGCATTGTCCCTTCAAAATGACAAAATGATGAAAGTGACATAGTCTTGACGTTGCAATTTCTTAGAAAACTTGATCAGGATGGTCGACTGGTGTCTTCCTCATCTTCAATAAGGATATTCTTGTCGATGCAATCTTAAATGATATTCCTTAGGATGAAACAATTCTCAGTGTCATGCCCTACTGCCCGATGAAATTTGCAGAATTTTTCTTTGAATCTACCCATGATTGTGATGGAGGTGGTTGTAGCCACAAAAGGGGAGCTGTTACCAATGGTTGAAGTTGTAAAAACAATGGATGCTGCTGAGATTTTGGGGATGCCAGCTGAAGGTGGTTGATCGGGTCGTGTGATCATCGCAAAATTTTTCCTCTCTTATATCTTTCTCTCTCTTCCTTCTCTCTTCCTTTCTATCCTTTATTTCCTCTTTTTTGTGAAGGGAGAAGATAAAAGACAGAAAGAAGAGACAAGGGAAAAGAAAAGAAAAGAAGAGAAAGAGAAATTCTTTTGCGGGGTCTCACTTGACCTTAATTTAAGAATATTTGAGAAAATAACTCGCCTCCGTTTTGAAATATTTGCGCGAAAACTGGGAGACGGGATTCGCTTGTCGGTACGAGGTTCAACCATTCTTGGCGCCTTTACCAGGGGTAATCGAACCAAGGGTCGAATTCATGCCTTTTGGTTTGCTAATAAATTATCTAAGAATTTATCCCAAGTCTAGATGCACAAAGAATCACACTTGTGCAATGCAAGGATGTATGCTACTTTTGAAAAATGATTTGGAAATCTCCAAGTATTTCTGAATCTGATAATAGAGTGAAGAAATGGTTTCTAACTTAGAACTTAAGATTTAAAGTTCTAAGTTTTGGGAATAATCAGAGCTTAAGAAAATAATCTAGATTTTGAAAGGAGGGATTTGGAAATTGAGATAAAAGGAGAAGAAAGGGAACTCCAAAGTCATAAATAGATTTTTAGAACTCAGGTAAATGTTTTAAATTCTAATTTTTTTGAAGTTTGGAAAATGAGAAATGAGTTCTAAGAGATCTGAATAAGATTTGAGAAATAGGTTTGGCTTTTGGAATTTTTGGGAATCAAGATAAACTTGGTTTTTGAAATCTAGAATGAAATTGGATTTAAGAATTTGGAATTGGGAATGGAAGTTGGTTTGACATCTGGAATTTAAATCCAAAGTATGGATTGAATTCTGGATTGAGAATCCTTAATGGGAATTGGATCTGAAATCTGAGATCCGATGGTGGAATTCGGATCCAGAATTTTGAGATGGAATTCGGATCTGAAATCTGAGATCCGAAATGGAAGTGAATTTTGGATCCTAAAATGGAATTTGGATCTGAAGTCTGAGGTCTAAGAAGGAATTGCATTCTAGATCCTAAAATGAATTTTGGATCTGAAGTCTGAGATCCAAGGTGGAATTGGATTTCTGGATCCTAAATGGATTGTGGATCTGAAGCCTGAGATCTAATGATGGAAGTTGAATTCTGGATCCTAAAATAGAATTGGATCTAAAAATCTGAGATCCAAAGGTGGGGATTATACTTGGAAATCTAGATCCAAGTTGGGATTAAGATCTAAATTTGGATTTGGGTTTTGAAAGTCCAAATGGGACTTTTGAAGATGGATCTGGGTTTTGAAAACCCAGATTGAATTTAAAATTTAAGAACAGTCAAGTTTTGAAATTCCAAATCAATCTCAGACTTTGATTTTGAATTTTGGAGATGAGAAAAATAAACTTGGGTTTGAAAATAGAAGATAACTTCAAAGTTAAATTGAACTTTGAAGTTTAAAATTTGAATATAAACATGATTTTAAAAATCAAATTGGACTTTGAAATTAAATTTTTGAATTTTGAAATGAGATAGAATTGAATTTGAATTTTATAGATAAGATTTGATCTGAGAAAAGAATCACTTGGAATTTTAAAAAAGGAAATTTTAAAAATATGATGCAATTCTATCCTAAATGATGGATGAATTCAAATAATTTTGAAATTGGATTCGAAAATCATATTTCATTCTTTAAATGAATGTAAATAAGATTATTGACATAATACACTTCTGACTATGGTCATTGAATGTATTATATAATAATCACATTTAAATTCAAATAAAGAATAAAACACATTTTTTGGGTGCTTTTATAGAGTTTAAAATGAAATTAACTCTCAATATACTCTGACTATGGCCATTGGTATATATATTGAATTAATTTTAAAATTAAACCCTGATAAAAGAGGAAAATATTTAAAGAAAATATGATGAATTTTGAAAAGGATCCAGTGTGGATCCAGTGTTATTTTATAAAAGATAAAACTCCTAAGTTATGTTTATATCCTGACTATGGTCATTGATGTAAATCATCAACTTAGGATTTAATTACTTTTTACGAAATGGTGTACGTCCCATAACTGTTTCACCATTGTGAGATTTTGGGAAAATAAAGGGGGAAGGCATGAAAACAAGCAATTTATGATTTTTACGATGCTCATTCATTCTATCTAAGACAGGAAAGATAAAATTCTCATTTATATCTAACTATTACATTACATGAAATTGCAAATACAACTCCCCAGAAAAATGACATTCTTTACATATTCCCTGCAAAATACTTGGTCAGTATAAAAAGAAATGGAAAAGAATTTCACATATCATATGGATTTCAAAAGATGCCAATGATAACAACAAAAAAAATGCTCACATGTCAAGACCTTCATGATGGGAAGATAGGAAATGATATATATATATATATATATATACATGCATATATATGTATATGGGTATATATATATATACGGATATATACAATAACTTGGGAAAACATATGGGCATATATATATATATATACATAAGTGTGTATGGACATATATATGTATATATATCAGAACATCTAAAATCAAAAGAGAAACTATATAGGAAAAAAGATATTCAGAGTTTTGCCTTTTAACTGAATGATGAAATGTGCATTTTACACAGTTTGTTTACTGTGTAATAAATGGTATGGTGATTCGGCAAATGTACAAGAATAACTAATATGCAAATATTAGAGAAGAGGCCTGGGCATTGATGGTGGATGCCGATGTTGCTGCAAGCAAGGTAGATATAGAAATGCGTATTTATACAGTAATGTCAACTGTTTTCTATACCTTGAACCATCAGCAAAGTGCTCCCTATAATAGTATACTAATGTTGTATGGAGCTCACAAGTATAAGTTAATTCTCTGCAGAAATGACTGCATAGCATGGCGCAACACCTAGCATTCTTGGGATTCACTGTATAGGTGTGTTAATGGATATGTGCAAAAAGATACATAAATGAAATGCTGGTTGTGAGAAGTGAAACATACCTGGAGTCTTTGGCAGAATGCTGCATTGATATAAGTGAAAATAAATTTCTGATTTCAACTCAGCCATATATGGTGTTTTGCAGTTAAACCCGAAGTCTGATGCTTGCTAAAACTTTTAACCAGTCAAGAAGGCTTCAACATAGTAAATCGATGGATTTCCTTCTTAGCAACCGCAAGATGATCGAAGAATTGCTTGTACAATGACTCGATTATTGCAAAATCGATCCTGGCAAAGGCCTGCATTCCACAGAACGTGCTTGAATGAATATCCCTCTATTCTTACTCAGCACTTTTATCTTCATCAGGATATGCTGTAATGTCATTGAGATGATCTACAAGTGGTTTTTGCTATGAAGGGTGACATTGGGTAGATAAGACAATGACATGGGAGATAAATGCTGGGATGGAGTTATAGCAACAGGCTGCTGAGATGCTGTTGGAGCTTGTGTTGCTGTAGGTGAATAGTGCAGATTGACAGGGTGTGCAGGAGAACACGACAAGTTGGATACAGGTAAATGCGCACTTGCAGGGAATTAACAGGAAGGTGACTATTGTGGTCATCACTATTCAATAGTGCAAGGTATATGCTGTGAATGGGTGCTTCAGCAGTAGGGGTGATGGAATGAGAAGTATGGTTGATTTCACTTTCACAGTGAAACACAATTTTCACGGGGACTTCAACAAGAGAAACTCAATTTCTGTCCACTGTCATGACCACGCATAATCAAAATTTAACATGCAACAACAACAATTCAAATTTACTTTCATAAAAATATGAATCATTGTGAGTTGTAAGAAGGTTGTGAAAAACCAAATGGCATGCTATGAAGTTCTTAGCAAAAGCTATGGCAGCCTTTACAAAGTGGCAATCCCTTGAAACAAGATATATCAGTGTTTTACTCTCATAGACACACCAGATTTATGCCCTGCCATGGAAGAACAGAAATTGGTCATATTGGCTATGAATAAAAAGTATTGTAGTTGTCGGGCTTACCGTCATACCAGCCTTTCAGTCAACCAGAGGAGCCAAGGCTTTCTGTCCACTGTCATGACCACGCATAATCAAAATTTAACATGCAACAACAACAATTCAAATTTACTTTCATAAAAATATGAATCATTGTGAGTTGTAAGAAGGTTGTGAAAAACCAAATGGCATGCTATGAAGTTCTTAGCAAAAGCTATGGCAGCCTTTACAAAGTGGCAATCCCTTGAAACAAGATATATCAGTGTTTTACTCTCATAGACACACCAGATTTATGCCCTGCCATGGAAGAACAGAAATTGCTCATATTGGCTATGAATAAAAAGTATTGTAGTTGTCGGGCTTACCGTCATACCAGCCTTTCAGTCAACCAGAGGAGCCAAGGCTTTCTGAGCTAAAACTTAATAAAACAAGAAATCAAGTTCAATACAGCTTTAGAGAACCTCAGAGAAACATAATTAAAAGGGAACAGTGACCAAAATTTTCTGACATACGAGATGGTCAAACAATTTCAGTGCAAAACTACTAACCTGTAATCCAAGACTAAAATTTCTTCGCCCTGGCATCAACCAATCTTATAAATACTGTTTAGTTTTTTCTTTTTTATCATGTGATCCAACTCTCACTTCTGAAAGTTCATCAGCAACATTTTCAGTAACTCAATACTCCTATTATACACAATAAAGAGGATGGATTTCCCATTGGGCTCACAGAGAGGGATACAACGTATGGCAGGGAAAAGTCATGCTATCCATTGTCTATTTATATGCCACACTATACACATGGGGGCTCATGATGGAGAGACCAGACACGGAAGTCATGTTAAAGTTCAGATCTGAGAATCCAGCTTTAGAGATTTCTTTCCCTGTTTCTTTGGTCAAATGGCACCCATCAGAAACAACATTTTGTATAGGATTAAGAATGCTTTGAAGGAGCTTGATCAATTTCTGCAACACACTCTTTTAATCATGAATTCTCACAGGCCCGTCACCAAACCACATTGACTGAGCTTATTCCCCTGCACCGACACCCTCAAAATAGGGTGAAACTAGATGCCATGCCTCAAAACGTTAGAAGGAGAACCTGAGCTCCAATGACTAAGACTTTGCAGGCAAATGAAGCTTGAGAGCTTTTCAGTTTTTAAGAACACCATGGTTCCAATCATAAAACAATGGCAAACTACAATGAATTATAATAACAATGTATAGGATGAATTATTTCCCAAACAAAACATGCTAAATGTAGATAGAATAAACAGTTTTTATGGCACATAAGCAAATAGCAATTCTGCAGAAATCATACAAGTGACACAAATGAGATACTGACATTGATGCCCTCTGAGGCTGAATGCTCAAACCAGTAGATCAAATCAAACGTACCTCAATGTTCATAAAACAAATACAAATAGACAAGAAATTTCAGATTCTCTCAACCATTCAGATCGATAGATCATGAATGAGAACGCACGGAATAGAAACCATTACAAAAGAAAGCAAAGGGAGGATGTATAAGGTAGGATTCACTAACATAAACCCCATTATGCCTAAATCAAAGAAACCCAAACAAAGTGAAGAAGAGAGAAAGATGATGATATGCGAATACCTGTGTATGATAAGGAAATCAAAATGTGTAGGTGATACTGGAACACAGACGTGATGTTTTGCAATTGAAATGAATGAAAACCGGGTGAACAAAATGTCATTAAGCTCTATTGAAACAGGAAATTAACTAAAATGAAATCCACAAAGAGCTGTTAGATCGACAAGTGAATGAAATAAGGCACTAACTGAAATGTTGTGACCTAAGTGTAAGTAGGAATCTGCCAGTGAAATGTGTTACGGATAAAAGGGGAAAACAAGGCAAACGAACAGAATCAACAGAAACTAAAAAAAAAAGAGAAGTCGATGAAGGCATTACTGGATCTAAGATATTACAGCAGAAGCTGATATTAAAAACAAGAATTTCAGAAACAAATTACAAAAGAAAAAAATAAATAAATAAATAAAAGAAATGTAGGAACGTATACGTTTCGTTCATTGTAGCACAGGGACGGGCCGAAATAGTTATGAGCATTTCGAACCTCGTCCGTGGTGCGATAATGATACGATCAACAAGAAAACGCGAGAAAAACTAGAGTTACAGATAGAAAAGGGAGGGGAAGAACTTACAGAGATGCTACAACGGTTCTAAATGAAAGCATAAAGTTCTCTTTTCCTATGGCGGAAACCTCCTTCATAGAAGAGGGATGCAGGGGTGGAGGCGATCCGGAAGGGTTTTGTGCCTTTGTTGCTGAAGCTTAATCCAAAGAGGGCTAGAGTCAATCGAGCTCCTGCAGTTGCTTATAGAAACTGAATCTCCTTAATCCTGATTGTTGGGCTTCGACCGAAGAAGAAGCAATGGCTTCTAGGTGCTGTTGTAGTGTGGTGAACGGCCTTCCTTTATAATCGGCTGAGAGATAGTCAAGATAAGAGAAGATAGAAGGGGAAGAAGAGGAAAGAGGAAGAGAAAAATGTGTAAAGCGATGAAGGGGTGATAACAGATGATCGAATGGGGCTTTCTGCGTGCCCTTTTATGGAGGAAGAGGGGAAGGTTCGGGAGGGTGATCGGTTGGAGATGAGCAGTAGGAAGAGGAGGGTTTCGGTGATGGTGGGCAAAGTAGAGAGAGGATTTTTGGTGGTTCTGCAAAAAGGGGAAAGAGGTGAGAAGAAGGTGCGGCCGGTAAGAGGTGGTGCCCTTCTTTTTGAGTCATTGGGCTTTCCGGGCTTTTACATCATCCTTCATTTTGGAGATGTCCTGACTTTTCTCTCTTTTTCAGGGAAGGGTACGTCACAAACTCCTTTATCTTGGAGATGTTCCGATCCTTCTTTTATCTTAGGGATTCTATTGATGATATTGGCTCAAAAGGTCTTTAGATGATAGCAGAAATCAAATATCTTTTAGGGTTTGTCGGTAGGTTCATCGCACTCGCTTTCATCTCGACGGTGATCTGAACTTTCTCTGGAAGGATCCTTCACAAACTCCTTCATCTGGACGACAGTTGAGAGATCCCTTTTGCAGATATTTGATTGCAACTTTAAATGAATGTGAAGACATGGGTTGAGTGGATTCTTTTTATAGCTCAAGATGTGTCCACTGCCTGATTGCCAGAAAGTCGTCTTAAAACATGCGTCATAGCCATGATCAATATCAAATCACTTCTGGCTTTTCAACATCATTAAATATTTCTTTCACAAATCATATTGAGGACACTTCTTACATCCTTTTGGTTGATCAACAGAAAAAGATTTGAATTTTACCTCTTTTTCGCAAAAAAAAATCTACTTTTTGGAAGGAATACTAGAGGTAGTCTGAGAAAATTCTTTTTGTGTAGTCAAATTTTTAGAATCAACAAATGCTTTTAGCAAATTGGCAAAGTTTTCATGAATTCTTTGTGGAATAATCACTCAATATAGATTTTGATGAGACATTTAGTTGAATTTTTTGATTTTGGAAATACATGACCAGCAAAAGCTGGAACCTTTGAAATACATGACCAGCAGAAGCTGGAATGTTTGAAATACATGACCAGCGAAAGCTGGAATGTTTGAAATACCTGACCAGCGAAAGCTGGAACGTTTGAAATACATGACCAGCAAAAGCTGGAACGTTTGAAATATATGACCAGCAAAAGCTGGATCTTTTGGAAATACATGACCAACGAAAGTTGGATCTTTTGAAAATACATGACCAGCGAGATGCTGGATCTTTTGAAAATACATCAGTTTTAAGTCAGAACTTGAATTTTGTAAAAGGAAAGAATTTGATCAGAACACTGAATTTAGAAGGTTACCGATGCGAGGACCGGATTTTGAAGAGAGCTAAATTTTCGAAAAGAATTGAGGAATCAAGAATCCTTGGTGAAAATTAATGGACCATCATAGTTTTAACTGTATGTGGTCTGCTTTCAGGATTTATCCCCTTATCATGAACGGGGGAAGAAGGAAAGAAATACCTCGTTAGCAGGAGGCATCAGGTTTATCCCTTAACCTGAAGGGGGAAGGAAGAAATACCTCGTTAGTAGGAGGCATCAGGTTTATCCCTTATCCTAAAAGGGCATAGAAGGATTTTTAAAGAGAATAAACCTGAATTTTTGAATTTTGAAATGGATAAGATGGAAGGCTGGATTTTGAAAGAAGGTCCCGCCTGGCAGTTGGGGTTTTTTGAAAAAGGGGAGAGTCCAAGTCGGGACTCGTGTATTTAAAAAGGAAGATGAAATAAGGGGAGAACCTCGAGTCGGAACCCGGATGTTCAAGATAAAAGATAAGAGAGAAATTTTGAGTTTGGAAAACTCGAATTCTCGACGCAATCAATTGGTTCCAACATAAGCATTGGATCCAAAAGGAAGTCCTAGTCGGAACTCGGAACTTCAAATGAAAATAATAGAGGAAAAACCCGAGTGGGAACTCGGATCTTCAAATCAGAAGATAAAAGAGGATTTTGAAAAATTCAAAACTTCGACACAACGATTGTTTCCAATGTGAGCATTGGATTCAAAATAAAGTCCTAGTCGGAACTCGAAACTTCAAGCGAAAATAATAGAGGAAAAACCTGAGCTGGAACTCAGATCTTCAAATCAGAAGATAAAAGAGGATTTTGAAAAATTAGAAACTTCGACACAACGATTGTTTCCAATGTGAGCATTGGATTCAAAAGGAAGTCCTAGTCGGAACTCGAAACTTCAAACGAAATAATAAAGGAAAAACCCGAGCTGGAACTCGGATCTTCAAATCAGAAGATAAAAAAAGGATTTTGAAAAATTCAAAACTTCGACACAATGATTGTTTCCAATGTGAGCATTGGATTCAAAAGGAAGTCCTAGTCGGAACTCTGAACTTCAAACGAAAATAATAGAGGAGAAACCTGAGCTGGGACTCAGATTGTCAGAGAATAAAAGATAAAAGAGAAACCCGAGTTTTGAAAACTCGAATTTCTAAAGAAATGATTGGTTTCCAACACGAGCGTTGGAATCAAAAGGAAGTCTTAGTCGGAACTCAGAACTTCAAACGAAAATAATAGAGGAAAAACCCGAGCTGGAACTCGGATCTTCAGAAAATAAAAGATAAAAGAGAAACCCGAGTTTTGAAAACTCAAATTTCTAAAGAAATGATTGGTTCCAACACGAGCATTGGATCCAAAAAGGAGAAGCCTGAGTCGGAATTCGGAACTTCAAACAAAAATAATAGAGGAGAAACCCAAGCTGAGACTCAGATTGTCAGAGAATAAAAGATAAAAGAGAAACCCGAGTTTTGAAAACTCGAATTTCTAAAGAAATGATTGGTTTCCAACATGAGCGTTGGATTCAAAAGGAAGTCCTAGTCGGAACTCAGAACTTCAAACGAAAATAATAGAGGAAAAACCCGAGCAGGAACTCGGATCTTCAAAAAATAAAAGATAAAAGAGAAACCCGAGTTTTGAAAACTCGAATTTCTAAAGAAATGATTGGTTCCAACGCAAGCATTGGATCCAAAAAGGAGAAGCCTGAGTCAGAACTCAGGTTTTTGACAAAAAGTTTGATTGAGTTTTGAAAATTTTGCCAGTGCGAGGACCGGACCTAAGATTGAGAATGACCATTTCGGGGACTGAATTTATTTGCATGTGATCTGATTGCCCCCTTATCTTGACTGGGGAGGAAATAAAGTTCGAAAAAGAAATGACGAGAAAGAGATAGAAATTGATGGAAGATTTGACAAAAGAGAACAATCAAGGAAATTTTATGGAAATTATCTTTGTAACAGAATTCTCACAGGTAGCATTGTTGCTCCTATGAGGGGTTTCAGGATTATCCTTTATCCTGAATGGGAAGGAAAGTTAATAAAAGGCTTGATAAAGAAAAGAATCGACAAAATTTGAAAAAGAAAATAAAACTGATAAAACTAGATAAAGAAAAAGATTTGGCAGAGATTAATGAAGCTTTAAAAGAAGAAGAAAGACATTCAGGACTATCCCTTATCCTGAAGCAAGAAGGACCTCGTAGGATGAGGTTTCAGGTTTATCCCTTAACCTGAAGGGGGACAAAGAAAGAAATACCTCATGGGAAAGAAGCATTAGGTTTATCCCTTAACCTGAAAGGATATAGAGAAGAAAGAATACCTCATTGAAGAGAGGCATCAGGTTTATCCCTTAACCTGAAAGAGAATATTTTGAAATAAGAATTGACAAGAAGAATTAAAAAAATGGGTGAATACAATTTAATAAAATTTGATAAAGATGAATAAAACTGATAAGACTGTAAGAAGATTTGGTAAATGAAATTTTTTGATAAAAGTTGAGAAAAAGAGTTTATTTGATCCTGCCTGCATGTGGGATCTTTAAAATGAGAAAACCATTTTTGGAAAGAAAGATTAACCGCGAGAGCTGATCTTTGAAAGGGGATCATTCACGAGAGATCATCATGAGGGTTAATTTTTTTGAAGCAATGATTTAAAAACCAATTTTTAGAAAATATGATCAACACGAGGGTTGATTTTTGAATGCAATGATTCGAAATCAATTTTTAGAAAATATGATCAACACGAGGGTTGATTTTTGAATGCAATGATTTGAAATCAATTTTTAGAAAATATGATCAACACGAGGGTTGATCTTTGAATGCAATGTTTCAAAATCAATTTTTTTAGAAAATATGATCAACACAAGGGTTGATTTTTCAATGCAATGGTTTGAAAACCAATTTCAGAAAATATGATCAACACGAGGGTTGACCTTTGAATGTAATGGTTTGAAACACAATTTTTTGAAAATATGATCAACACAAGGGTTGATCTTTGAATGCAATGGTTTGAAAACCAATTTTTAGAAAATATGATCAACACGAGGGTTGATCTTTGAATATAATGATTTGAAAAACCAATTTTGGAAAATATGATCAACACAAGGGTTGATCTTTAAATATAATGATTTGAAAAACCAATTTTTGGGAAAAGATGATCAACACGAGGGTTGATCTTAAGAAAAAAGGTTAGACTAAAATATTTGAACTAAAATTTTCATGATTTTTGAAAGACCCTCATAGGTAATATCATCTCTCTCATGAATGATGTCAGGATTGTCCAGCATTTTGAAAAAGAAAAGAAATTTAATGCCCCAGTATAGCAAAAAGAAGGAAGTATTGAATATCAAAGATATAAAGAAAATCGACATTTCATTGATAAGCAAAAGTAGATAACAAAGCTGAATATTTACAAGTATTTTAACCAAAGTAGTCACAAAGACTGGGCCAATTTTCCCCTATAAAGCGATTGACAAAAAAGGGGTGAAAGCAAAACACTTTTGGCATTCTCAATTCTTTGAGTGGTCTGAAAAAGGTTCGGTTGGAACTGCAGGCTGCTCTTCTCCTTCCTCTAGCACTAGAAGCTCTTTGTCAATGTAATCTTGCACAATATTTTTTAGAACGAAGCAGCGCTCCGTGTCATGCCCCCTCGCTCGATGAAACTTGCAAAAGCGATCATCCTGCTTTGGGAGTTTGATCATGCCTTTCGCAAGCAGGTATTGTAGAACTTCTTCAATTGGCTGTCCTAGAGGGGTAAGCTCGCGATCACGATCCCAACCATCACGCTTTGTTCTCTTTGGCTTGCTTGATTTCCACTGAGCATTGGCCTCTGTCTGGTAGCTGGACTGGGCTTGCATGTTTAGGAGATCTGAATGCTTTTTTTCTTCATTTTTGACAAAGAGATTCTTATCAAGGCAGTCTTGAACTATATTCTTGAAGACAAAGCAATGCTCAGTGTCATGCCCCGTTGCCCTATGGAACCTGCAGAATTTGTCTATATATTTTCCCATGACTGTGGAAGGGCTGGCGACCTTTGGGAGCTTGACTAATCCGCTAGACAACATGTATTCGAGGATTTTGTCGAGCGGCTTATCTAAAAAAGTGAAGTCTTGATCCCTGCTTCAATCCTTATGCTTAGGTCCTTCTTGCTTTTTGCCTTTTTGTTGAGGACTGTATTGAAGAAGTCTATCATGGTTTTCACAACATTTCTCAATCTGGTTTTTATACTCTCCCAAGTTGCTGCCCTGGTTGCTTTGATTGCCTTGATTGCTACCCCTACTGGCTTTAGAATTTTCTGCATTGATATTGCTGCGTTCATTTATGGGGAAGGTGACAGGTGCCTTTCCTTCGGTGAGAGCTTTTCCGCAATTGGCTTCAGCTTGCTCAGATAATATCTCAACCATCATCTTTTTTAATAGCCGATATATCGCGGGATCAATCTCACTTTTGCTGTCCTGAACTCCCTTTTTTACGGCCTTTTGAGAATCCATTTCTTACTCTCTGCTTGTAACCGGGATGTTAGAGCAGTGCAATCTTTGATCTTTGCCCCAAATCAACTGATAATGACAATGCTCTCTCTGTAGGGCAAAAAATAGGGGTTTTTAGAAAAGATCTAGGAAGAAATTTTAATAAAGGAAGAAATCACAATCGGACAATGAAAATATCCCATTACGAGGGATCGAGTTGTCACCAAAATTTGCGACAACCGCATTGTTTTTCTGAAAAAAGATAAATAAGTAAAAAAAATGAGAACAAAGATAAATTTTGAAAATGACATATCCTGACAAAAAGATAAAGAATTTCTAAAGTAGATGGCAAAGATTTAAAATTTGAAGAATTTGCAGGCAGGATCAAAAGAATTAGAAGAATTTAGGAGAAGAAAAGAAAAATACACCTGGGTTTTAAAAACAAAGAGAAAATTTTGAAAAATATATACCCAGGGTTTTTACGAAATATAAGGAATATCATACAATCACAAATGTACAAACAAAGATGCAAAAACAGCACTCCCTAGGAGCTGACTCTAAAATGCAATATTTTGAAATGACTTGTAGGATCTTAATCCTAACTCTAGGGTTCAGATCATCTGATTTCAATCAAGATACGCTGATATACTCAAGCCGAAGCTCGAAGTACGTGGCATAAAAAATATTTCTCCAGTTCTAGGGTAATGGCTTCCCAACATCCTTGAGCACCTACCGATATACCTCGGACTATGACCCTTAGATACGTGGTAGGGGGGCGCGAATCCAAATAAGTGGCCCAGTTGTGAGGATCTCTCCCGAACTATGGTTTAGTGAGACAGCCCAGCAACGTGAAGACCGGGTCAATATGGGTAGGGATGTTTTCAAAATATGCTTAACATGCAGTAAATTAGATGGTTCTAATGCAAGTCCTAAAGAGATAGATTAAAATGAAGAGAAGCATACACTTGCATACATTGTTTGCATTCAATCCCTAGAATTGAGGAGAGTTGTATTTCATACCTAAATCTAATGTGAACATGGAATAATCTCCTCAATATGGTCCTACCAAACCATACTTAGATCCTATATGCAATGATGTCAACTTAGGACAAAATCTAGGCTCCTAAGGTTTGCATGAAAATGAAGCTGACATTTGAAGAAAAAAGACTTAGATAATATCAAAGCAAAGAAGAAAAAGGCATTAAATTCAACCGGACGAAAACGAGTCCCATCTCGGTCGCCAAAACTGTGATCATTGCAAAAATTTTCCTCTCTTATATCTTTCTCTCTCTTCCTTTCTATCCTTTATTTCCTCCTTTTTGAAGTGAGAAGATAAAAGACAGAAAGAAGAGAGAAGGGAAAGGAAAAGAAAAGAAGAGAAAAAGAAATTCTTTTGCAGGGTCTCACTTGACCGTAATTTAAGAATATTTGAGAAAATAACTCGCCTCTGTTTTGAAATATTTGCGAGAAAACTGGAAGACGGGATTCGCTCGTCGGTACGAGGTTCAACCACTCCTGGCGCCTTTACCAGGGGTAATCAAACCAAGGGTGGAATTCATGCCTTTTGCTTTGCTAAGAAATTATTTAAGAATTTATCCTAAGTCTAGATGCACAAAGAATCACACTTGTGCAATGCAAGGATGTATGCTCCTTTTGAAAAATGATTTGGAAATCTCCAAGTATTTCTGAATCTGATAATAGAATGAAGAAATGGTTTCTAACATAGAACTTAAGATTTAAAGTTCTAAGTTTTGGGAATAATCAGAGCTTAAGAAAATAATCTAGATTTTGAAAGGAGGGATTTGGAAATTGAGATAAAAGGAGAAGAAAGGGAACTCCAAAGTCATAAATAGATTTTTAGAACTCGGGTAAATGTTTTAAATTCTAATTTTTTTGAAGTTTGGAAAATGAGAAATGAGTTCTAAGAGATCTGAATAAGATTTGAGAAATAGGTTTGGCTTTTGGAATTTTTGGGAATCAAGATAAACTTGGTTTTTGAAATCTAGAATGAAATTGGATTTAAGAATTTGGAATTAGGAATGGAAGTTGGTTTGACATCTGGAATTTAAAAATGGAATTTAAATCCAAAGTATGGATCGAATTCTTGATTGAGAATTTTTAATGGGAATTGGATCTGAAATCTGAGATCCGATGGTGGAATTCGGATCCAGAATTTTGAGATGGAATTTGGATCTGAAATCTGAGATTCGAAATGGAAGTGAATTCTGGATCCTAAAATGGAATTTGGATCTGAAGTTTGAGGTCCAAGAAGGAATTGGATTCTGGATCCTAAAATGGATTTTGGATCTGAAGTCTGAGATCCAAGGTGGAATCGGATTTCTGGATCCTAAATGGATTGTTGATCTGAAGCCTGAGATCCAATGATGGAAGTTGAATTCTGGATCCTAAAATAGAATTGGATCTAAAAATCTGAGATCCAAAGGTGGGGATTATACTTGGAAATCTGGATCCAAGTTGGGATTAGGATCTAACTTTGGATTTGGGTTTTGAAAGTCCAAATGGGACTTTTGAAGATGGATTAGGGTTTTGAAAACCCAGATTGAATTTAAAATTTAAGAAAAGTCAAGTTTTGAAATTCCAAATCAATCTCAGACTTTGATTCTGAATTTTGGAGATGAGAAAAATAAACTTGGGTTTGAAAATAGAAGATAACTTCAAAGTTAAATTGAACTTTGAAGTTTAAAATTTGAAAATAAACATGATTTTCAAAATCAAATTGGACTTTGAAATTGAATTTTTGAATTTTGAAATGAGATAGAATTGAATTTGAATTTTATAGATAAGATTTGATCTGAGAAAAGAATCACTTGGAATTTTGAAAAAGAAAATTTTAAAAATATGATGCAATTCTATCCTAAATGATGGATGAATTCAAATAATTTTGAAATTGGATTCGAAAATCATATTTCATTCTTTAAATGAATGTAAATAAGATTATTGACATAATACACTTCTGACTATGGTCATTGAATGTATTATATAATAATCACATTTAAATTCAAATAAAGAATAAAACACATTTTTTTGGTGCTTTTATAGAGTTTAAAATGAAATTAACTCTCAATATCCTCTGACTATGGCCATTGGTATATATATTGAATTAATTTTAAAATTAAACCCTGATAAAAGAGGAAAATATTTAAAGAAAATATGATGAATTTTGAAAAGGATCAAGTGTGGATCCAGTGTTATTTTATAAAAGATAAAAATCCTAAGTTTTGTTTACATCCTGACTATGGTCATTGATGTAAATCATCAACTTAGGATTTAATTACCTCTTACGAAATGGTGTACGTGCCATAAGTGTTTCACCATTGTGAGATTTTGGGAAAATAAAGGGGGAAGGCATGAAAACAAGCAATTTATGATTTTTACGATGCTCATTCATTCTATCTAAGACAGGAAAGATAAAATTCTCATTTATATCTTACTATTACATTACATGAAATTGCAAATACAACTCCCCAGAAAAATGACATTCTTTACATATTCCCTGCAAAATACTTAGTCAGTATAAAAAGAAATGGAAAAGAATTACACATATCATATGGATTTCAAAAGATGCCAATGATAACAACAAAAAAAATGCTCACATGTCAAGACCTTCATGATGGGAAGATAGGAAATGATATATATATATATATATATATATATACATGCATATATATGTATATGGGTATATATATATACGGATATATACAATAACTTGGGAAAACATATGGGCATATATATATATATATATATACATAAGTGTGTATGGACATATATATGTATATATATCAGAACATCTAAAATCAAAGGAGAAACTATACAGTAAAAAAGATATTCAGAGTTTTGCCTTTTAACTGAATGATGAAATGTGCATTTTACACAGTTTGTTTACTGTGTAATAAATGGTATGGTGATTCGGCAAATGTACAAGAATAACTAATATGCAAATATTAGAGAAGAGGCCTGGGCATTGATGGTGGATGCCGATGTTGCTGCAAGCAAGGTAGATATAGAAATGCGTATTTATACAGTAATGTCAACTGTTTTCTATACCTTGAACCATCAGCAAAGTGCTCCCTATAATAGTATACTAATGTTGTATGGAGCTCACAAGTATAAGTTAATTCTCTGCAGAAATGACTGCATAGCATGGCGCAACACCTAGCATTCTTGGGATTCACTGTATAGGTGTGTTAATGGATATGTGCAAAAAGATACATAAATGAAATGCTGGTTGTGAGAAGTGAAACATACCTGGAGTCTTTGGCAGAATGCTGCATTGATATAAGTGAAAATAAATTTCTGATTTCAACTCAGCCATATATGGTGTTTTTTGCAGTTAAACCCGAAGTCTGATGCTTGCTAAAACTTTTAACCAGTCAAGAAGGCTTCAACATAGTAAATCGATGGATTTTCTTCTTAGCAACCGCAAGATGATCGAAGAATTGTCTGTACAATGACTCGATTATTGCAAAATTGATCCTGGCAAAGGCTTGCATTCCACAGAACGTGCCTGAATGGATATCCCTCTATTCTTACTCAACACTTTTATCATCATCAGGATATGCTGTAATGTCATTGAGATGATCTACAGGTGGTTTTTGCTATGAAGGGTGACATTGGGTAGATAAGACAATGACATGGGAGATGAATGCTGGGATGGAGTTATAGCAACAGGCTGTTGAGATGCTGTTGGAGCTCGTGTTGCTGTAGGTGAATAGTGCAGATTGACAGGGTGTGCAGGAGAACACGACAAGTTGGATACAGGTAAATGCGCACTTGCAGGGAATTAACAGGAAGGTGACTATTGTGGTCATCACTATTCAATAGTGCAAGGTATATGCTGTGAATGGGTGCTTCAGCAGTAGGGGTGATGGAATGAGAAGTATGGCTGATTTCATTTTCACAATGAAACAAAATTTTCACAGGGACTTCAACAAGAGAAACTCAATTTCTGTCCACTGTCATGACCAAGCATAATCAAAATTTAACATGCAACAGCAACAATTCAAATTTACTTTCATAAAAATATGAATCATTGTGAGTTGTAAGAAGGTTGTGAAAAACCAAATGGCATGCTATGAAGTTCTTAGCAAAAGCTATGGCAACCTTTACAAAGTGGCAATCCCTTGAAACAAGATATATCAGTGTTTTACTCTCATAGACACACCAGATTTATGCCCTGCCATGGAAGAACAGAAATTGCACATATTGGCTATGAATAAAAAGTATTGTAGTTGTCGGGCTTACCGTCATACCAGCCTTTCAGTCAACCAGAGGAGCCAAGGCTTTCTGAGCTAAAACTTAATAAAACAAGAAATCAAGTTCAATACAGCTTTACAGAACCTCAGAGAAACATAATTAAAAGGGAACAGAGACCAAAATTTTCTGACATACGAGATGGTCAAACAATTTCAGTGCAAAACTACTAACCTGTAATCCAAGACTAAAATTTCTTGGCCCTGGCATCAACCAATCTTATCAACACTATTTAGTTTTTTTTTTTAGCATGTGATCCAACTCTCACTTCTGAAAGTTTATCAGCAACATTTTCAGTAACTCAATACTCCTATTATACACAATAAAGAGGATGGATTTCCCATTGGGCTCATAGACAGGGATACCACGTATGGCAGGGAAAAGTCTTGCTATCCATTGTCTATTTATATGCCACACTACACACATGGGGGCTCATGATGGAGAGACCAGACACGAAAGTCATGTTAAAGTTCAGATCTGAGAATCTAGCTTTGGAGATTTCTTTCCCTGTTTCTCTGGTCAAATGGCATCCATCAGAAACAACATTTTGTATAGGATTAAGAATGCTTTGAAGGAGCTTGATCAATTTCTGCAACACACTCTTTTAATCATGAATTCTCACAGGCCCGTCACCAAACCTCATTGACTGAGCTTATTCCCCTGCACCGACACCCTCAAAATAGGGAAAAACTAGATACTATGCCTCAAAACGTCAGGAGGAGAACCTGAGCTCCAATGACTAAGACTTTGCAGGCAAATGAAGCTTGAGAGCTTTTCAGTTTTTAAGAACACCATGGTTCCAATCATAAAACAATGGCAAACTACAATGAATTATAATAACAATGTATAGGATGAATTATTTCCCAAACAAAACATGCTAAATGTAGATAGAATAAACAGTTTTTATGGCACGTAAGCAAATAGCAATTCTACAGAAATCATACAAGTGACACAAATGAGATACTGACATTGATGCCCTCTAAGGCTGAATGCTCAAACCAGTAGATCAAATCAAACGTACCTCAATGTTCATAAAACGAATACAAATAGACAAGAAATCTCATATTCTCTCAACCATTCAGATCGATAGATCATGAATGAGAACGCACGGAATAGAAACCATTACAAAAGAAAGCAAAGGGAGGATGTATAAGGTAGGATCCACTAACATAAACCCCGTTATGCCTAAATCAAAGAAACCCAAACAAAGTGAAGAAGAGAGAAAGATGATGATATGCGAATACCTGTGTATGATAAGGAAATCAAAATGTGTAGGTGATACTGGAACACAGACGTGATGTTTTGCAATTGAAATGAATGAAAACTGGGTGAACAAAATGTCATTAAGCTCTATTGAAACAGGAAATTAACTGAAACGAAATCCACAAAGAGCTGTTAGATCGACAAGTGAATGAAATAAGGCACTAACTGAAATGTTGTGACCTAAGTGTAAGTAGGAATCTGCTAGTGAAATGTGTTACGAATAAAAAAGGAAAACAAGGCAAACAAACAGAATCAACAGAAACTAAAAAAAAAGAAAAAGAGATGTCGATGAAGGCATTACTGAATCTAAGATATTACAGCAGAAGCAGATATTAGAAACAAGAATTTCAGAAACAAATTGCAAAAGAAAAAAAATAAATAAATAAAAGAAATGTAGGAACATATACATTCCGTTCGTTGTAGCACAGGGACGGGCCGAAATAGTTATGAGCATTTTGAACCCCGTCCGTGGTGCGATAATGAAACGATCAACAAGAAAACTCGAGAAAAACTAGAGTTACAGATAGAAAAGGGAGGGGAAGAACTTACAGAGATGTTGCAGCGGTTCTAAATGAAAGCATAAAGTTCTCTTTTCCTATGGCGGAAACCTCCTTCATAGAAGAGGGATGCAGGGGTGAAGGAGATCCAGAAGGGTTCCGTGCCTTTGTTGCTGAAGCTTAATCCAAAGAGGGCTAGAGTTAATCAAGATCCTGCAGTTGCTTATAGAAACTGAATCTCCTTAATGCTGATTGTTGGGCTTCGACCGAAGAAGGAGCAATGGCTTCTAGGTGCTGCTGTAGTGTGGTGAACGGCCTTCCTCTTTAATCAACCGAGAGATAGTCAAGATAAGAGAAGATAGAAGGGGAAGAAGAGGAAAGAGGAAGAGAAAAATGCGTAAAGCGATGAAGGGGTGATAACGAATGATCGAATGGGGCTTCCTGCGTGCCCTTTTAAGGAGGAAGAGGGAAATGTTCGGGAGGGTGATCAGTTGGAGATGAGCGGTAGGAAGAGGAGGGTTTCGGTGATGGGGGGCGAAGCAGAGAGAGGATTTTTGGTGGTTCTGCAAAAAGAGGAAAGAGGTGAGAAGGTGCGCCCGGTAAGAGGTGGTGTCCTTTTTTGCTTACGAAGGGTTTTAAAACCCTAAACAAGAGTTTTGCAAAGTGTAAACACCCCAAATTTTTACTCACCTTCTTGATATGGCCCTCAATCACCCCATTTCGATTCTTCGGAACCCATGAAGGGCAAAATGGTCATTTTCCAAGATTGAACCTTGCAGAAAGTCCTAAATTTCACTCTTGAGCCTCAAAATTTCTATATTTAGGTCCAAAGACATCTTCAAATTGCAAAATTTCAAAATCCTCTTTCTGGACAAAAAGTTAGAATTTCCAAGTCTAAGCTCCGAGTGACATTTCACTGAAACATGTTTTTGCATCGCATTGCATGAACACTTTGCATCATTTTACTGCATAGCATGTCAGTTTGAGATCCAAAACTCCTGATTTTCAAAATTGTCCATCCAGATTTGATTTTTAAACTTTTTCAAATTGATTTTTAAAACCCTGGGTATTCAAAATTACCAAATTTTCCCATTTTACCCCCAGGACTTTGAATTACAAAAATTTTCTCAAGAAAAACAATCTGGATATTTGGATATTGATTTTAAAGATTCTATCTCAAAACTTTTTGCAAAAGATTTTAAATCTCTTTACAAAATTTTTTACATTTATCCATATTTTTGCCCTAAAACAACCAATTTTTCCAAATTTCTGAAAACAAATAATGTTTTATCTCGTATTTTCAAATAAATGGAGCGGGACCCGCCTTTGAACTAACTTCACACTCAGATTCCCAGGTATGTTTCTTATTTTCAAGCGGAGTCCACCCGAAGTTCATACCAATTTGCAATTTTTTCTTAATTTCTCAATATTTATTTATTTACTTTTATTTCTTTTAGTTAGCGGCCCCACACACATGTGGCACCACAATTGAAAATAAAAGACTTTCAAAAACAAAACAAAACTTTATTTTCAAAAGGATTTTAAAAGTGGAATGAGATGGCATTTCCACAAAAAAAAAAAAAAACTCTCATTTATTTCATTATTCATTTTTTTAATTTTTATTTCTTTTACTTCTTTTCATTAATTTGCTTACCTAAAAATTTAAAAGGAAACAGCTCAAAACGGCGCCACAAATAATTTCCAAAATTTTTCATCTTACCTAAAACTTAGGTAAATGAAACATAATTTTTTTGAAAAACATAAGGAGCGCCCTTTTGAAAAACGGCTACTTTAATGTTCAAAATCTTCAACAAAGGTAACGGAATTTCAAAAAAGGAAGCTGGCGATCTTTTGAAAAAAGGAAGAAGCTGAACATCTTTAAAGGGGGGGAGAGCCTAGCCGATGGGAGACAATTGGATTTTTTTTTTCTTGTCTTTTGGATTTTCGCAGGAAGTTCTTCTCAGCAGCGTGAAGGAGTATTTCATCTCTTTCCACCCAGCTGCAGGGCACCTCCAGCCATTGCTTCTCATCAGTTTTAGCACACCAGCTGAAGCTCCAAAGGGGCTGCCACACTTCATCTTTTTCAACCCAGCTGCAACGGACCACCAGGAAACGACTCTTTTCTTTCAGCCCATCTCGCACAACAGCAGGGGATCCAACTGATCCCTCTTTTCCTCAGCCCACCTGAAAAAGGAAACGCCATCCAGCGTTTTCCCCTCCCACTTCAGCCCCGCAATAGAAACAACAGCCAATCCAACAAGGGATCTACAAGCTGAGGGGAAGTCACAAGGCTTTAAGCCATTTCTTTTCTGCCAACGAGAAGACGAGGATCTGCAAATTCTGCTCCCACTGGAATCCCTCTGCATCCATTTACAAGTTACGGATTCAACTAACACAAGCGATCACTAGGTAATGTGATTCAACAATGATTTGCACCTTTTGTCTATGTTTTATTAAATCAGACGTTATTGTCAATTGTGGGCAGGGATGACTATGCTGTGAATATGTGTGAGTTTTAGCATGAGGCATAGGTTCAAAGTAAATATTTTGGAGAATCAAAATTAATTGGATGAGAGTTTAGTCCTTTTCATGGACTGAATCTTTCATTCCAACATCACACATTAACAGAATATGTTATCTCTGTAATTGTTATCAGTAAATTTTTTTTTTCTTTTTCTTTATTTGCTGAATCTATACTTAACTCATAATTCCAGAATATGTTGTTCTGTTTGAGGATGTTCTCTAAGAATCTCTAATATCCAACTAAAATTTCCAACTGCCATTTTGTTCTTGCTTCAGCCACAATCTCTCTCTCTTTCACACACACCCACACACAATCATGTGCTGATAGGTATGATAGGTTTGCTGTTCAAATAGTGTTGAGGGAGATATCTGGATCACTGTAATTTGCCTCTGAAAGAGACATGATATTGAAAACGATCAGGATCGGATGAAACTTCAGATCAACACCTAGTTAGTTCTAACATGGAGGAAACCACTATAGACTCTAGTGATGAACCTCAAGATGCAGATTACTCCTACATTCCTTTGCTTATCGAGGAACTCGCACTTTTGATCCTTGCCAGGGTTCCTAGATTTGAATATCGAAAACTTAGTTGTATAAACAAGCGATATTTAGCTTTGGTGAAAAGTTCCGGATATGAAGAGAGGTCAGGATTAGTGAAGCTTCAGTTATAATATTAGCAAGTGGACAGCATCACTGGTGGGAACACTTTCTAAGTCCTGGACTTTGGAGGCAGCTCCCAAATTTGCCTTGCAAACTATCCTTAAAACTTGGAGGCAAAGAATCACTCTGTGTAGGTTATCATTTTCGTATTTCTTGTTATGAGAATGATGTTATGTCCATATGGAAATATGAGTTGCTCACAAACAGTTGGCATAAGGGTCCATCCATGAGAACTCCACGATGTTTACTTGCGTCTGCAAACTGTGGAAATGTTGCATGTGTTGCTGGTGGGGTTGCAAATAAGATGACTTTGAATTTGGCTGAACCATATGATCCTATAAGCAAATCCTGGCAGCCTCTACACAGTATAAAAAAAAAAAAACAGAGGCAGCATTGTTTTGGGTGTTCCATGGATAATAAATTTTATGATATTGGTGGTATGAATGAAGCTGGTGTTTTATTTTTTTTTCTGTTAAATTTTACTAGTTAGGTTAAAATTCTGAAGCTACAGCAGTGATGCCTAAGATTTTGCAGATTAACCTGGTTGTTTACAGGTGATATCAGTTTAATCCAGTTGATAATAGCTGTATCCATGAGTGCAGATCATGTTTTGGGTGACATTTAACCACTTATATCATCAAAAGTGGGTTTTTCCAGAGTAGTTTTATTTTGTGCCCCTGTTTAGAGTTGTAATTTTCAGAGTTCAAGCAAATGGCAATGCTTGGTATTAGCATGACCTGTGTAGGTATTCAATTAGAAGAGCTTGTGGAAGTGCCTATAAGGCACTCAACCTATAAACCAATTTGATCTTATGCCATAAATATGATTTTCTGCAGGAGTGCAGTCTTAATATTCGGCCACGTTCATGGATGGATATTTTAATATCCGTTCATGATTTCTTAACCATCTTTTACAAGTTTCATTATGGATATATAGGGAAGCTCTATTCCCATTTTCATTGAAAGTTACTTTGTAATTTGGGAAATATGACTGTGTAAAATCCCCTACAGAAACTGTATATACCTGTAATTTCTGGTTTTACCTATTATACGTAATTTTCCATTAGTGTACATATTTTCTCATTTTATGTATATATATATCTATATATATGTATATCTATATATATTTACCTATATGCATACGTATATATGTATATATATATATACATAGATATATACTTATATATATATATATATACATCTTCATGTGCTCTTATGTATGAATATCCATATATTTTCTCATATAGTTACAGCTCCATTGTTACATGACATTTAGCACCTATTTTAGCATTTTGATATATGTATATGTCTCTTAGTTGTATATATTATATATATATGTCTATTTCCTTGTTTATTTTGTACTAACTCTCATTTTGCAGGAAAATCTAGAAGATGTTGATTCCTTGGATCCATTTCATTTTTTTTTTTATTATGTTATGCAATGTAATAATCCAATGTAAACCTTGGAATAAGATTTACTTTTACTGCTTAGATTAGGCCGCATCTCATATAGTTTGATTTCAGTAATATCCTGATTATATGATGCATGTATCTCAATTTTCCAAATTCACCGTGGATGAACACGAATGGCACGTGCACCAACTCTTAGAGAGTTGATGAACTCGGTGGAGTCCATATTTACGGCTCTAGTCGGAATATGGACGAGACCCAGATCCATCATCTTTCTACCAGTTACATTGAGCCTACACTCTTAGGCTATCTTGAAAATGCACCTCATATTTCCAATGTTTTCCAAATATTGTGAATTAACTCAAATAAACCCTGAATATATTCATGGCCACAGTCAGAATATATGAAGGATTTACTTTGGCTTAATCCACATTTTTCCAATAAAATTTTCAGAAAATCTTTTCAAAAGTGCATTCATTCATTCATATTATCTGCATCATTTGTTTTTCTCATGATTTTCTCAAAAGATTTTCACTTCATGGAATCAATTTTCCCAAGAAACTATGATGATATTCGAAGTTGGATTTTCCCAAATCAAATGTTTTCCTATGATTTTCCTTAAAATATTATTTTCTTAAGATTCTTTTCAAAAGGAATTTCTCATCTTTCTCAAAAAATCAAAATTGATTTTCAGGCATTTAAAAGATAAGATTCTCAAGATTTCAATTTCCTAAGTTCTAAATTTCCTTCTCCAATGAATTTTTCCTATAAATTTCTTATCATTTTCTTTAGAAAATTCTTAAAGTCTGCATTTTCTCAACAAGTGCTTTCCTTTTCAAATGTTCATCTTTTCTCAAGAATTCCTTCAGTTTTCCTGAGATTCTCATTTCTTTATGGTTTTCTAAGTCTTTCTAAACTTTCTCAAAATTTTCCTGAGATTATCATTTCTTCATAGTTTACAAAGACTTTATAAACTTTCTAAAGATTTTCTCAAGATTCTCCCTTCTTCAAGATTTTCTAAATCTTTATAAATTTTCTCGAGATTTCAAACCTTCTTCGTCTGAGTTTTCCTGTGAGATTGATTTCCATCTTTTCCTGAGAAACACTTTTCAACTCCAAATATTTTCTAATCATACATCATATTTTTCAATTTACATTTTCCAAAATTCTCATAGCACATGCCTAAATTCTCTGTGCATATAGGATAGAACATAATTTCGATAACTTCACTAAGTCAAGCACGATTTCGGTCCTTGGTTCGATTACCTCTGTTAAAGGCGGCAGGAACGGTCGAACCTCGTACCGACAGGTCGAGCCCCATCCCATGGATTTTCCCGCAATTTTCAAAACGGAGGCAAGTATTTCAAAACAATTTCCAAAAATCCGATCAAGTTTGAAGCGCGAAAGCATTTCCCTCTCTCTTCCGCAAGGAAGGGAAGACGGGAAAATTTCGCGACGATAACAGGTTTGGCGACCGTGATGGGACCTGTCCTTGTTTGACCAAAAGTAGTGCTTGATTTAGTTCCGTTATTGAAATTATGTTCACAAAATGTCAGCTCTTTTATTTCAATATCATGTGAGCCTAGGAGCCTAGATTCTGACCTAGCTGACATTGGCTGCATATAGACTAGGTATGGTTTGGTAGGACCATATTGAGGAGAAATTTTCATGTTCACATAGACTTAAGTCTAAACACAACTCTCCTCAATTTAGGATCTGAATGCAAACAATGTATGCTTCTTCAAGGATTTTTCAAAATCTATCTCTCTAGGATTTAGAGCCATCTATTTCTTGCATGTGATCATTTTTTAAAATCCCCATTACCTATCATTACCCGGTCTTCACGTTGCTGGGCTCTCTTCCAGAACCCTAGTTCAGGACAGAGCCTCACAACTTGGCCAACTATTTGGGTTAACACCCCCCTACCACGTACCGCGGGCCACAGTCCGAAGTATATCGGTAGGCGCTCAAGGATGTTGGAAAACCTTACCTTAGAACCGGAGTTGAAATTATATGCCACGTACCTCGAATTTCGGTTCGGGTATATCGGCATAACTGGATTGGACAAAGATGATCTGAACCTAGAGTTAGGATTAGGTCCTACAACTGTTTTCAAAATGATGCATCTAGAGTCAGCCTTTTAGGGAGTGCTGAATGTGCATAAATGTTTGTGCAGGATGTGATTGTATGTTGATTTCCTCAATTCTTTATATTTCCCAAATGTTTTCCAACTTATTAGGCCTTTTTCAAAACATCCTTATTTTCCACGAGATGTTTTTCTCAAACCCTGGATGATTTTCTCAAATATCCCATTTCTTTCAAAACTCCAGGTGATTTTACATTCTACCTTTCCACTGGATCTCGAATTTCTAGTTGCATTTTTATCCTGCCTGCAAAATTTTTCAAAATTTCTCATATTTTCCTAAGTCTCATTCTGAGTCTGTCTCTGTTTTCAGTTTGATGGCATCCAGTCAAGTCGATCCTATCTTTCCTGAAGGTCACATCTCCTTCGAGGTGCGACAAGGTCGTCCTGAACATCGAGCTCTTAGCACCAGAACTTTTATTCCCCAGTGGTATTATTCCTGGCTAAAGAGCTTTTCCTGAATGTTCCCGGACCATTTGAGCGAGTGCGGATTAGAACTGGCGTCAGCAGTTGGGAAGCAGACCATCAACGGCAACTTGATCCATGCAATGGCAGAACGATGGAATCCTCGAACATGTACCTTCTGGTTCCCATGGGGAGAGATGACCGTTTTAATGGATGAATTTTCAGAAATCATGGGTTTACCAGAACCAGCCGGTCAGCCAAGTGATCTATTAGAACATCAATTCCTGATCAATGTCAAGGGTTTGGACCCTCGAGACTCCTTAGCTCGTATGACAGGCCGCCGATCCTGGCCTTTGATCCAGTTGGAAGGGAATGAATATGTCGATCTGCTCGAGTTGTATCGTCAGTACGGGACCTTCGTTGAAGTCAGTTCGCTATCCAGGACAGCTAAAGAAAGGATTCAGAATGCAATGGTTCTATGTACTGTAGGATTATCCCTCTTCCCAGATGGACAAAACTACATGGACATTAGAACAATACAGCTCATGAGAAGATGGGGCAGTCGACAAACCAATCGCCTCTCCATAGCCATGGCAGCGCTCGCTTTCCTATATCGTGGTCTGACTCGATTCTCACTTGGATAATCCATCTTAGTTGAAGGATGCATCTACACACTTCAATCCTGGTTCTTTCAGCATGTTCCAGCCCGAGCAAGCTCTTTCAGATATAATGGTCAAGAACTTCTTCCAGTGGCACAGTACCGGTCTATGATCAACAACATTCAAGAAGATGATGTAGTCTGGGACTATTTTGATCGGCAATTATCTCCTCCCAGATACACCTATGCTTATGGCAAGAGGTTCAAGTTACTGGGCCCATTCTTCTGCACTTACTACCAACCAGAGAGATGTGTCCGACAGTTCTCCCAGAAACAGCAGTACGTCGAAGCCCGATTGTTATCAGGAGTTATGGCAGAGTTTGATCTCACTTCTACGCAATGGTCCGAGGCATATCATTCCGCCCGCTACGGCTGGGATTCCTTTGTCTCTCTTAAAATCTTCCCTGGTCCTAGAGTGTCTGCTGATTATCGTGAATGATGGCAAATTGTTTGTCCTCCACCTCTTTGTCAAGATCAATAAAATCATGTTTTTTTTTCATTTGAATAAAATTCTCTCTTTTTCTATTATGGTTTGACGACCTCGCCTAGGTAATGAGGCATATTTTCGTTGTTTGTTTCTCGTGCTAAAGAATTGACAACACAATTGTCGTGATTCTAACGACGACTCAGACCCTAGTAATGGGACATCTTCTTCAAAGTGTCTACCATATTTTCAATAAACATTTCTTCCAAAAGCCAATTCCTTCATAATCTAATCAGGTCTTTGCCCTGCAGAGAGCATCCGCAGCAAAATCTGAGAGCATCCATATCATTTGATGGTTGAGACAAGATCAGGCAAAAGAACAACGATATCGCAGTACTCGTCAGCCTCAGAAGAAGAGATGGGCTCCCCCCAATCCGAGAAGAGTCAAGAGCAGCAACAAGAGGATGACGGCATAGACCCTCGAATGTGTGCCATGTTCCGAAAGATGATGAATAAAATGATGAGTGAACAGGCTGGGACTAGTGCAGAAAAAAATCAATTCAGAGAAAAGTTCCACGGGCACAAGAATAAGAAGGCTCCCAAGAAGCAGATTCAGTCAGAAGAAATCTCAGATGAATCCGAATCAACTGAAGACACTGAGGAAGAATATGAGGTGCCTCCGGCATTTCAGAAACGTGGCCGAGAACAAAGGAGGAGCCGCAAAGCAAAGAATCAAGTTACAGAGGAACCCCTGCAGTCGCAATTCAAAGAAATGACCCAAGTTGTTAAGGATCTCCAAGCCCGTGACAAGGGCAAGAAAGTCTTTACCAGTGAGGACTTCTATGACGGCCTCGAAGGGGATGATGATCTCGAAAACCTTCCCCGAAAATTTATCAAGTTCGATGGTTCTGGCGATCCGAAAGCTCATCTCGCCACTTTCTTTGCAGAATGCTCTAGGTTCAAAAGGGACAACCGAGCATTGTTCTTGTGTTTCCCTCGTAGCTTGGAAGGAGTTGCAGCTAAATGGTATGCTGAGCATATCAATCCCATCGAGCTCAAGGAGTTCGATAAAGTGGTGAATTTATTTATTGAACGCTTTTTGTTCAATACAGAAGCGCTCCCGACATTAAGTCATCTCTGCAGTCTGAGGCAGAATGAGAATGAAAAAGCAAGGGACTTCATTCACAGGTGGAGGTCAACCTGTAACAAAATGAGAGATCCTATCTCGGAAAGGCACACACTGTCCTTGATCCTCAACAACTTTTCGCAGCCTTTAAGAGGATTGATCTCCATCGCACCATCTCGGACTTTCATCGAGTTGACTGAACGAGCCGAATGGCTCGAGCTGAGCATAGAGAATGGAGTCTATGAAGGCTTCACCTTTTCCAAGGGTAATCCCCAAGGTGAGCAAAAGAAGAAAGCTCACTTCACATTCTCTGCCAACAACAACAACAAAAATCAGTACAAAGGGCAGAAGAAAGATTACTGCTATGGCACAAACAATTCCAACAATAAAGGAGATAAAAAAACAAAGCCTGCTCCTCAATACAGCAAGCCCTTTCAGCAAGACCAAGGGCCGAAACTGCGCGAAAAAGTTAAACATGAAGGATGGAGCTATGACCGAAAATTCACTCCTCTCGACCAATCACTCGAAGATGTGCTCGAGTATATGTTGTCGAAAGAAATGGTCAAGTTGCCTAGATTGGCTGATCCCCCTATGCCTATGGGGAAATGAAAGGATCAATTCTGCAAGTTCCACAGAACAGTGGGACATAGCACTGAGAACTATTTCGTTCTCAAGAACATTATGCAGGATCTTATCGATAAAAATCTATTGGTAGAAGGAGAAGAAGAAGAAAAAATGGACATTCTTAAGCAGCCTTTTCCTGCACACACCACAGCAGTAGTATCTGCCCAACCATTCCTGCCTCACGAACACATCAAGCCGTGTTCTACACAAGATCTACAAGTTCAACATCAGGTATCAGTGCTTCGACAAGCAACTCCTGATTTTAAGAAGATGGATCTAATCTCAGCATTGGGCAAGATGAAAGTCTCCGAAGCATCGGTAAAGTCAGTCCCCAAGTCAAAGGGACTTCCTGATTTTCTCAATCAAATCATAAAGCCCAAGCCGGGGAATTCAAGTCAGAAGCCTCTGACCGCTCTGTCCAATGTTTCCATTCTTGACTTGGCCAAGAGTTCCTGCAAGCATCAACAAGTACTGGACGATCTGCTCAGAAAAATCAAAGTTAAGCCCAGTACCACTCTTGAAGACATGGCACAAATAGTGAATTCGGCCATGACCAACGCGCCGATCACTTTCTCGGATGAGGACCTTCCAAAGCCTCATTCCTTTCACAATAATGCTCTTTACATCGTCGTTCGGGTAAGGGGAATGACAGTACCCCATGTACTAGTTGATGGGGGCAGCAGCCTCAACATATGTCCCGAAATGACCGCAAAGGCGCTAGGCATTAAGGAAGAAGAATACATTCCAGACCCTATCACCATCTATGGGTTTGACAACCATGGTCAGACGGCAAAAGGCAAGATATTCCTGGAAGTATTCATTAATTATTCGGTACATTCAGTGCTTTTTCATGTGGTCAATGTTCCACCCACCTACAATTTGCTGCTCGGAAGGACATGGATTCATAATGCAAATGCAGTACCTTCCACCTTACATCAATGAGTAAAATGGTCAAAAGGTGGAATGATTACAACTGTGCTCGGAGAGGACCCGGAAGAAAGGCTCCCACAGCCTATGATACCTCGACCATCATTCACTGCAGATATTCCTAGCATCAGAGAGAATGAAGAAATCAGTCTCAAAGAAAGTCAGGAGATACTCCAGGCAACATCAGAATTATCCCTGCACACTGTAGCCATGACCCGTTGGAAAGGTCCCAAGTTCTTAAAGATTGGAGGTCGTGTCAGCTACGACACTTTCAAAGATCATCCATTGTTTCCCCAATTTATGAAAGCAAGAAAGGGATTTGATTTACTTCTGAAGCATGGTTATCAACCCTTTAAAGGACTGGGCAAAAATGAAGATGGTCGTGTCGAGCCAATGATCCAAAAGCATCGTCCCCACAGGGCAGGATTAGGGTTTTTCGGCGGGAGCTCACCAAAGAAGACTGTTTTTGTTAGAGGGGCACATTGAGAATCGTTGTTGCATTTCCTTTCTATTCCTTTCAAAATAAATGTCTCAATGTCTTTTATCAATTGAAATCAATAAAATGTCAAGTTTCTTTGTCTATCTGGATGCCATCTGCCTTTTTTGTCTCTACATCCTTATTTTATAACTCAATGTCATTTTATGCATAATTCTTTTTAAATGATGGTTTGTTGTATGATGGATGATTTTTCCTGAATCCCATTTCTTATCCAAAATTTCATAAATGTCTTCCCGAGCAATCAAGAAACTCGTTATCAATCCCAAGGTTTTCCAGAAATCGACAGCAATTCACCGAGTCAAAGCAAACACAGGAGATAGCAAGGTTGCAAAGCAGTTAGATGATTATGCAGAATTTGATCCGTCTCTTCAAGAATTACCAGAGTTCGCCTCAGTTCATAAGCAAGATGAACCATCCGCTGTAGTACAAGATCCTACTGAAGATGTCAATATCGGCTTAGAGGAAGATCCCAAGATTCTCAAGATCGGTACCAGTCTAAGTCCGAAAGAGAAAGAAAGGCTTACAAAGTTCCTTAAGCAACATGAAGAAGTGTTCGCATGGACATATGAAGATATGCCCGGTTTAGATCCCAAATTGGTCGAACACCGACTCGTTTTGAAGCCAGATGTAAAGCCAGTTAAGCAAAAGCTGAGAAAAATGGATCCTAGAATAGAGCAACAAGTCAAAGAAGGACTTGAAGATCTGCTAAAAGCAGGATTTATTCGAACTATTGACTACCCAGACTGGTTAGCCAATATCGTCGTTGTCCCAAAGAAAAGTGGCAAAGTCAGGATTTGCATAGACTTCAGAGACCTCAACAAGGCAACTCTGAAGGATGATTATCCACTGCCAAGCATTGATCTGCTGATTGACAGCACAGCAGGACATGCCATGTTCTCCTTCATGGATGGATATTCCGGCTACAACCAGATTAAGTTGGCCGCTCGCGACCAATCTAAAACTTCCTTTACTACGCCTTGGGGCACTTTTTGCTATACAGTTATGCCTTTTGGGCTCAAGAATGCTGGAGCAACATATCAACGGGCGATGGCCGTTATCTTTCATGATCAAATGCGCAAAATCATGGATGCGTATGTTGACGATATTCTTGTGAAATCTAAAGAGGGAGAAGATCACCTCGAAGCCCTTGATCAAGTCTTTAAGAGACTCATTCTTTACAAGTTAAGGCTTAACCCGCAAAAATGTGTCTTTGGAGTCGAATCAGGCAAACTGTTGGGTTTTCTGGTCAGTAAAAAGGGAATTGAAGTTGACCCAGCCAAAGCCAAGGCTATCATTGATATGTCACCCCCGAAAAATCTCAAAGAGTTGCGTAGCCTTCAGGGACGCATGCAATCAATCCGGCGATTTATTTCCAACTTGGCGATGAGATGTGAACCTTTCAACCACTTGCTTAGAAAAGGAGTGAAATTCGAATGGGGACCAGAGTGTCAGCAATCGTTCGATAGAATCAAGAAGTATCTTCTCAATCCTCCAATCCTGAAGCCGCCAGAATTGGGAAAACCTCTTTTGTTATATATCTCTGTCAATCAAGTTGCATGCGGCGAATTCTTGGCGCAGTACAAAGAAGGTCGCCTGATAGAACATGCCATTTATTACGTGAGTAAGACTTTCATATATTATGAAAAAAGATACTCTCAAATAGAGAAGACCTGCCTAGCTCTGGTATGGATGTGTCAGAAGCTAAGACACTACCTGTTGGCATCAGAGGTCAAAATCCTGTCTAAACTCAATCCCCTCAAATACATCTTGGAGCAACCTTTCCTAAGCGGACGAGTCGCCAAATGGCAAGTCTTACTGATGTAGTACGACCTAGAATATGTCTCGCAGCAATCAATCAAAGGCCAAGCAATTGCAGATCAATTGGCGGATTTTCCTCTGGACGAAGAAGTGAAAGCCGAAGATGACTTCTCTGATGAGCAGATTTGCAATATCCAGCAATTTCCAATCTGGAACTTATTTTTTGATGGTTCTAAGAACATGGCCGGAATAGGCATCAGAATTTTATTAATCACTCCTGAGAAGGAGATGATTCCATTTTCTCTCAAGTTAGATTTTCAATGCACCCACAATATGGCTGAATATGAAGCCCTGATTCAAGGTTTAAAGATTCTACTAGGCTTCAATGTTAAGAGAGTGCATGCCTACGGTGACTCATTACTCGTTGTCAATCAAGTTCGAGCCGAATGGCAAGTGAAAGATCAGAAGTTATTCCCCTATCAGAAAATTGTTTCAGCTCTTGTCAGCAAGTTTGAAGAATTTCAGTTATTCCACATCAAAAGAGATTTTAATCAAGTGGCTGATAGTCTAGCCAGTTTAGGCTCTATTATGGCATTCAGAAATGGAGAATCTTGTCGCTCTTTTGAAATTGGCCGACTTGACCAACCTGCTTTCCTTCCAGCGGAACAAGTAAACCAGGCTGAGCAAAGGAAGAAACCTTGGTATTATAACATCAAAACTTTCATAGAAACCGGTGAATTTCCTCCAGAACTCTCAAAGAAAGAGCAACGAGCAATCCAGCGTATGTCTACTCGATACTTCATTTTGGCCAATGTCCTCTATCGTCGTGGATTCAGCTCAGAGTATTCCAGATATTTAGATGAAGAAGAAGCCAAAGAAGTCGTGCGAGAAGCACACGAAGGCATTTGTGGTGGCCACGTCGGCTACCAAACCCTTGTCAAGCAGATCATCAGAGGAGGTTACTATTGGAAGACTATGCAACAAGACTGTTATCATTATGTGAAGAAGTGTGTGCAATGCCAAATACATGCACCTTCTATTCATGCTCCGGCAACTTATTTACAGTCTGTTGTTTCTTTATGGCCGTTCTCTATGTGGGCCTTCAATGTTGTAGGTCCCATCACTCCTTCAGCTTCAAATGGCCATAAATATTTCCTTGCTGCAACAGAATATTTCACCAAGTGGGTAGAAGCTATCACTCTTCGCACAGTAGAAGGCCGACATGTGGTCTCTTTTATTCACAAGAGCATCCTTTGCCGTTTCGGCATCCCGCATGACATTGTATCAGACAATGGTAGTCATTTCAAGAATGAAAGAATGAAGACATTCTGCTCAAAATTCAAGATCTATCACCATTTTTCCGCTCCATATTATCCTCAAGGGAATGGTCAGGCAGAGGCCACCAACAAGATTTTAATTCGTATCTTGGAGCGAACTGTGGAAACAGGCCGTGACTGGCATGAGAAGATCCACGATGCACTATGGGCCTACCGGACCACTATTCGCACCCCAACGAATGCTACTCCATCAGAATTGGTATATGGAACAGAAGTAGTATTGCCGCTACATGTTCAAAAGCCCGCTTTGAAATTCGCATCGCTTCTGCAATTACCTCTTGATCAATACCAGCAGCAGCGACTGGTACAGTTAGACTTACTCGACGAGAGAAGGTTAAAAGCAGCAGAGCATGCTCAATCCTATCGCCAGAGAGTGGCCAGGCAATACGCAAAGTCAGTCATCGAAAGAAGATTCAAAGTCAATGAGTTAGTGCTTCGATCCACAGCTTATCTCAAGCATCGTCTAGGTGGCAAATGGTCGCCAAATTGGGAAGGTCCCTATGTTATTAAAGAAGCATTACCCCGCAACTCATATCGGCTCATCAACGCCGATGGGGTAGAATTGCCAGATCCCATTAATGCTCGACACTTGAAAAAGTTCTACACTTGAAACATTTAGTCTCCTCTTGTAATCTTCCCGTTTCCTTCAAATAATGATTCAACTTTCTTTCCCAGTTACACTGGGGCATTTTTAAAATTTTGTTCTGTATGCAGGCAGGATAAACAAATTCCTCATTTCACGCACTTATGCATTCATGTGCATCAATTCATATTCATTTGCATTCAACTGCATTAACAACAATCCAGTCAGTATTGGGATTTCAACAAACAGTCCCATCACAATTCCTAATGATTCAAAATGGGAAGATAATCACCAATACTGAACCAAAACCCAGTGCTCGAACTGGTATTATTTCAAAATCCAGTGTTTAAACTGGTACATTTTCAAAATCCCAACTTTTCGAAAAAACCGAGTTTCGACTCGGGTTTTTAATCAAATCATTTTCTTCTGTTGATCCGGGTTCCGACTCGAGATCTCTTCATTCGAGCTCTGATTTGAGCTCTTCATTTCCCTTTGTTGATCCGAGTTCTGACTCGTGATCTCATTATCTTGTTTGAGCTCTGATTTGAGCTCTTCATTTTCCTTTGTTGATCCGAGTTTCGACTCATGATCTCATTATTGTATTCGAGCTCTGATTTGAGCTCTTCATTTTCCTTTGTTGATCCGAGTTCCGACTCATGATCTCATTATTTTATTCGAGCTCAGATTCGAGCTCTTCATTTTCTCTGTTGATTCGAGTTCCGACTCGAGATCTCTTTGTCTTATCCAAACTCTAATTCAAGCACTTCATTTTCTTTTGTTGATCCGGGTTCCGACTCGTGATCTCTATATTTTATTCGAGCTCTGACTCGAATTCATCATTCTCCTTTCTTGATCCAAGTCATTTCGATCCTCAGGGTCTGTCAATTGCTCAAATTTGATATTTTGCCCACTAATGTCCAATTTCAATCTTTGGATCATGCAATTCTCCAATTCCGACCCCTGGGTCACCCAATTTCCAATTTCAATTTCAATTCTCAATTCTCAATTTTGACCTCCAGGTCATTTAATTTCTAATTTTCGATCTTCGGGTCACTCAATTCTCAATTCTGACCTTCGGGTCACACAATTTCGACCTTTTGGTCTATCAATTCCCAATTTCGACCGTTAGGTGATTCAATTATCCAATTTCGACCTCCGGGTCATCCAATTTCCAAACAATCAATTTTCCAATTTCCAATTTTGACCTTTGCGTCAATCAATTTCAATATCCAATTTCAATCATTTTCTCTTACGAGAGACCCGTTTAGGGAGAGTTCGAGGGAGCTCGTTCTTTTCGCATGCTATCCAATTTGTTCACTTAGCCCCTTTTCAGGGAGAGTTTGAAGGGACTCGTGTCTTCGTGAACCGTTTGCAAAACAATTCCCAATTTCACCCAAGGAACCCTTTTAAAGGGAGAGGCTCGACGGAGACTCGCTTTTCTTGTAACCTCCCAATTTCATACTAGGCCATTTCCGTCATGAAGGACCCTCTTGTCAGGGAGAGTGTGATGGACTCGTTCCTTTCATGACTCAAATTTTTTGACCTCACTATTAGCGGCCCCTTTCCATAAGAGAAGCCTAATATTAGGAAGCTTTGACGAAAGCTTAATTTCTCTTCGAAAGTTCGTTTTGCAAACACCTCCTCTTCAGGGAAGAGAGGAGTATTTCCCATTTCCCATTCAGGTAAGGGCTAAGCCTGAATCTCTCTTTTTGGGGAAAAAGAGAGGAGAATTTTCGTCACGGATGTGTTGAGCCGGACCTCAAATGCTCTCTTTCACCAAGATTTCAAGAAAATTTTGTCAATTTGTCAAATTATTTATTGATTTCAGAATCTTTATTGCACAAATCTCTATTTACCTTCAGCATTACTTCCAAAAGAATGAAGCTTTTGCGAAAAGAGATTCAGAATTTAAATGCTTTCTATTGGCCAACCAAAAGGATGAAGGATAAATCCTCGATATGGCCAGAAAAGAAGATTTAATATTATTGAAAAGTCATAGATGATCGATATTGATTGCAGTCAATGACGCATCTTTAAAAACTATTCTTGTAAAGACGAGGCAGTAAAAATATCCTGAGCGCTAGAAAAGAGAGCATTCACCCAAGTCATGTCTCCTCAGAATCACCTAAGATGCAATTAAATATCCGCAAAAGGGATCTCTCACTTGTCATCAAGATGAAGGCGAATTAAGCGAGTAGACCTCCGGGGCCAAAGAAGATTCAAAACATCTCCAAGATGACGGAGTTTGTGACGGATCCTTCCAAGGAAAGTCCAAAGCACTGTCGAGATGAAGGCAGATGCGATGAACCTCTCGACAATCCCTTAAAGATATTTAATTTCAGCTATCATCCAAAGATCTCCCAGCCCATGAGCCAATATCGTCAAAGAAGGATCGAAACATCTCCAAGTTGAAGGAGTTTGTGACGTACCCTTCCCAAAAGAGAGCAAGAGAGAAAAAAGAAAGAGAGAAAAAGTCAGAACATCTCCAAAATGAAGGAGACTGTAGCAAAAAACCCAAAAGAGCCAAAAGAGTGCAGCAAGATTATCATGAGAGAAGCTCCCAGGATATCAAATTGCCAAATTTATCAAGACTCCTCTTTAAATTTGTGAAATTCTATTATCAATATTCTTTCATCAACTGCTTTCATAATATCAAATTCTCTTTTCTGTTCATATCAAGGAAATTGATAGCTTCCTTAAAGAAGGTCAATTGCAAGCAATTTGGATTTCAATTCTCGATTCTACGAAGTGAACCTTGTTTGGAGGTAATGCTTTGGGTAGAAAGTAAGAAATATCTTTGCAATAATGTGCAACATCTTCAAAAACTTTGAATCAACAACAGAATTCTTAATATTTTGACAATATTTTCTAGCTATCCTGACGTGAAGTGAGAGCTTCATATCCATCATTGATACATCCTGACACCAATTTTAAATCTCTTTGAAGGACTTGATTCCTTCCCTTCTTTGAGAGCATAAACTCTTAGATTTGCACACTTCCCTGTGTCCCCACTGTCCCACCATAGACAGTCCCATTTCGGCTCGAGGTCGAACCACCAATCATTTTCTCGCAAAAGGCAATTTCAAAATCCGATTTTAGTCTCAGCAATGAGACGCCCAAAATCAATCCCTTTTCAAGCTTTAGGGACCCCAATTTTCCTCCCTTTTGCAAAATCCCTGTCGGATTCATTGTGCAAAATCCGAAGGTTCCATCATACCAATTTATCTTCCGCCCGATCAGGATAAGGGTACAAACCTGAGCCTCAATCAAAGAGGTATTTCATCTTCCGCCCGATCAGGTTAAGGGTACAAACCTGAGTCTCATTTCGATGAGATATTCCATCCCCAATCAGATTAAGGGTCAAACCTGAGCTTCGTTCCATACAAAGGATTTTCTGTCCCATTCAGGTTAAGGGCATAAAAACCTGAATTTCACTCTCACATAGTGAGTCCTTTCTCTTCATTCTTTGTTTCATATCTACCATCTTCCTTGGGCTGATTTTCTTCATACCCAGTCAGACCCTTCTAACTGGGGCATTTTTATATAGCCCAAATTTGGTGTGTTTTCTTTGCCACTAAGCTCGACCATAAGCCGGCTTAGTAGCAAAGAGGGGCATCTGTAAACACCCAAAATTTTTACTCACCTTCTTGATATCGCCCTCAATCACCCCATTTCGATTCTCTAGAACCCATGAAGGGCAAAATGGTCATTTTCCAAGATTGAACCTTGCAGAAAGTCCTAAATTTCACTCTTGAGCCTCAAAATTTCTATATTTAGGTTCAGAGACATCTTCAAATTGCAAAATTTCAAAATCCTCTTTCTGGACAAAAAGTTATAATTTCCAAGTCTAAGCTCCGAGTGACATTTCACTGAAACATGTTTTTGCATCGCATTGCATGAACACTTTGCATCATTTTACTGCATAGCATGTCAGTTTGAGATCCAAAACTCCTGATTTTCAAAATTGTCCATCCAGATTTGATTTTTAAACTTTTTCAAAATGATTTTTAAAACCCTGGGTATTCAAAATTACCAAATTTTCCCATTTTACCCCCAGGACTTTGAATTACAAAAATTTTCTCAAGAAAAACAATCTGGATATTTGGATATTGATTTTAAAGATTCTATCTCAAAACTTTTTGCAAAAGATTTTAAATCTCTTTACAAAATTTTTTACATTTATCCATATTTTTGCCCTAAAACAACCAATTTTTCCAAATTTCTGAAAACAAATAATGTTTTATCTCGTATTTTCAAATAAATGGAGCGGGACCCGCCTTTGAACTAACTTCACACTCAGATTCCCAGGTATGTTTCTTATTTTCAAGCGGAGTCCACCCGAAGTTCATACCAATTTGCAAATTTTTCTTAATTTCTCAATATTTATTTATTTATTTTTATTTCTTTTAGTTAGCGGCCCCACACACATGTGGCACCACAATTGAAAATAAAAGACTTTCAAAAACAAAACAAAACTTTATTTTCAAAAGGATTTTAAAAGTGGAATGAGATGGCATTTCCACAAAAAAAAAAAAAAACTCTCATTTATTTCATTATTCATTTTTTTAATTTTTATTTCTTTTACTTCTTTTCATTAATTTGCTTACCTAAAAATTTAAAAGGAAACAGCTCAAAACGGCGCCACAAATAATTTCCAAAATTTTTCATCTTACCTAAAACTTAGGTAAATGAAACATAATTTTTTTGAAAAACATAAGGAGCGCCCTTTTGAAAAACGGCTACTTTAATGTTTCAGTTTCAAAATCTTCAACAAAGGTAACAGAATTTCAAAAAGGAAGCTGGCGATCTTTTGAAAAAAGGAAGAAGCTGAACATCTTTAAAGGGGGGGAGAGCCTAGCCGATGGGAGAAAATTGGATTTTTTTTTTCTTGTCTTTTGGATTTTCGCAGGAAGTTCTTCTCAGCAGCGTCAAGGAGTATTTCATCTCTTTCCACCCAGCTGCAGAGCACCTCTAGCCATTGCTTCTCATGAGTTTTAGCACACCAGCTGAAGCTCCAAAGGGGCTGCCACACTTCATCTTTTTCAACCCAGCTGCAACGGACCACCAGGAAACAACTCTTTTCTTTCAGCCCATCTCGCACAACAGCAGGGGATCCAACGGATCCCTCTTTTCCTCAGCCCACCTGAAAAACGAAACGCCATCCAGCGTTTTCCCCTCCCACTTCAGCCCCGCAATAGAAACAGCAGCCAATCCAACAAGGGATCTACAAGCTGAGGGGAAGTCACAAGGCTTTAAGCCATTTCTTTTCTGCCAACGAGAAGAGGAGGATCTGCAAATTCTGCTCCCACTGGAATCCCTCTGCATCCATTTACAAGTTACGGATTCAACTAACACAAGAGATCACTAGGTAATGTGATTCAACAATGATTTGCACCTTTTGTCTATGTTTTATTAAATCAGACGTTATTGTCAATTGTGGGCAGGGATGACTATGCTGTGAATATGTGTGAGTTTTAGCATGAGGCATAGGTTCAAAGTAAATATTTTGGAGAATCAAAATTAATTGGATGAGAGTTTAGTCCTTTTCATGGACTGAATCTTTCATTCCAACGTCACACATTAACAGAATATGTTATCTCTGTAATTGTTATCAGTAAATTTTTTTTTTTCTTTTTCTTTATTTGCTGAATCTATACTTAACTCATAATTCCAGAATATGTTGTTCTGTTTGAGGATGTTCTCTAAGAATCTCTAATATCCAACTAAAATTTCCAACTGCCATTTTGTTCTTGCTTCAGCCACAATCTCTCTCTCTTTCACACACACACACACACAATCATGTGCTGATAGGTATGCTAGGTTTGCTGTTCAAATAGTGTTGAGGGAGATATCTGGATCACTGTAATTTGCCTCTGAAAGAGACATGATATTGAAAACGATCAGGATCTGATGAAACTTCAGATCAGCACCTAGTTAGTTCTAACATGGAGGAAACCACTATAGACTCTAGTGATGAACCTCAAGATGCAGATTACTCCTACATTCCTTTGCTTATCGAGGAACTCGGACTTTTGATCCTTGCCAGGGTTCCTAGATTTGAATATCGAAAACTTAGTTGTATAAACAAGCGATATTTAGCTTTGGTGAAAAGTTCCGGATATGAAGAGAGGTCAGGATTAGTGAAGCTTCAGTTATAATATTAGCAAGTGGACAGCATCACTGGTGGGAACACTTTCTAAGTCCTGGACTTTGGAGGTAGCTCCCAGATTTGCCTTGCAAACTATCCTTAAAACTTGGAGGCAAAGAATCACTCTGTGTAGGTTATCATTTTCGTATTTCTTGTTATGAGAATGATGTTATGTCCATATGGAAATATGAGTTGCTCACAAACAGTTGGCATAAGGGTCCATCCATGAGAACTCCACGATGTTTACTTGCGTCTGCAAACTGTGGAAATGTTGCATGTGTTGCTGGTGGGGTTGCAAATAAGATGACTTTGAATTTGGTTGAACCATATGATCCTATAAGCAAATCCTGGCAGCCTCTACACAGTATAAAAAAAAAAACAGAGGCAGCATTGTTTTGGGTGTTCCATGGATAATAAATTTTATGTAATTGGTGGTATGAATGAAGCTGGTGTTTTATTTTTTTTTCTGTTAAATTTTACTAGTTAGGTTAAAATTCTGAAGCTACAGCAGTGATGCCTAAGATTTTGCAGATTAACCTGGTTGTTTACAGGTGATATCAGTTTAATCCAGTTGATAATAGCTGTATCCATGAGTGCAGATCATGTTTTGGGTGACATTTAACCACTTATATCATCAAAAGTGGGTTTTTCCAGAGTAGTTTTATTTTGTGCCCCTGTTTAGAGTTGTAATTTTCAGAGTTCAAGCAAATGGCAATGCTTGGTATTAGCATGACCTGTGTAGGTATTCAATTAGAAGAGCTTGTGGAAGTGCCTATAAGGCACTCAACCTATAAACCAATTTGATCTTATGCCATAAATATGATTTTCTGCAGGAGTGCAGTCTTAATATTCGGCCACGTTCATGGATGGATATTTTAATATCCGTTCATGATTTCTTAACCATCTTTTACAAGTTTCATTATGGATATATAGGGAAGCTCTATTCCCATTTTCATTGAAAATTACTTTGTAATTTGGGAAATATGACTGTGTAAAATCCCCTACAGAAACTGTATATACCTGTAATTTCTGGTTTTACCTATTATACGTAATTTTCCATTAGTGTACATATTTTCTCATTATATGTATATATATATATCTATATATATGTATATCTATATATATTTACCTATATGCATACGTATATATGTATATATATATGTATATATATATATATACATAGATATATACTTATATATATATATATATATATATATATATATATATATATATATATATATACATCTTCATGTGCTCTTATGTATGAATATCCATATATTTTCTCATATAGTTACACCTCCATTGTTACATGACATTTAGCACCTATTTTAGCATTTTGATATATGTATATGTCTCTTAGTTGTATATATTATATATATATGTCTATTTCCTTGTTTATTTTGTACTAACTCTCATTTTGCAGGAAAATCTAGAAGATGTTGATTCCTTGGATCCATTTCATTTTTTTTTATTATGTTATGCAATGTAATAATCCAATGTAAACCTTGGAATAAGATTTACTTTTACTGCTTAGATTAGGCCGCATCTCATATAGTTTGATTTCAGTAATATCCTGATTATATGATGCATATATCTCAATTTTCCAAATTCACCGTGGATGAACACGAATGGCACGTGCACCAACTCTTAGAGAGTTGATGAACTCGGTGGAGTCCATATTTACGGCCCTAGTCGGAATATGGACGAGACCCAGATCCATCATCTTTCTACCAGTTACATTGAGCCTACACTCCTAGGCTATCTTGAAAATGCACCTCATATTTCCAATGTTTTCCAAATATTGTGAATTAACTCAAATAAACCCTGAATATATTCATGGCCACAGTCAGAATATATGAAGGATTTACTTTGGCTTAATCCACATTTTTCCAATAAAATTTTCAGAAAATCTTTTCAAAAGTGCATTCATTCATTCATATTATCTGCATCATTTGTTTTTCTCATGATTTTCTCAAAAGATTTTCACTTCATGGAATCAATTTTCCCAAGAAACTATGATGATATTCGAAGTTGGATTTTCCCAAATCAAATGTTTTCCTATGATTTTCCTTAAAATATTATTTTCTTAAGATTCTTTTCAAAAGGAATTTCTCATCTTTCTCAAAAAATCAAAGTTGATTTTCAGGCATTTAAAAGATAAGATTCTCAGGATTTCAATTTCCTAAGTTCTAAATTTCCTTCTCCAATGAATTTTTCCTATAAATTTCTTATCATTTTCTTTAGAAAATTCTTAAAGTCTGCATTTTCTCAACAAGTGCTTTCCTTTTCAAATGTTCATCTTTTCTCAAGAATTCCTTCAGTTTTCCTGAGATTCTCATTTCTTTATGGTTTTCTAAGTCTTTCTAAACTTTCTCAAAATTTTCATGAGATTATCATTTCTTCATAGTTTACAAAGACTTTATAAACTTTCTCAAGATTTTCTCAAGATTCTCCCTTCTTCAAGATTTTCTAAATCTTTATAAATTTTCTCGAGATTTCAAACCTTCTTCGTCTGAGTTTTCCTGTGAGATTGATTTCCATCTTTTCCTGAGAAACACTTTTCAACTCCAAATATTTTCTAATCATACATCATATTTTTCAATTTACATTTTCCAAAATTCTCATAGCACATGCCTGAATTCTCTGTGCATATAGGATAGAACATAATTTCGATAACTTCACTAAGTCAAGCACGATTTCGGTCCTTGGTTCGATTACCCCTGTTAAAGGCGGCAGGAACGGTCGAACCTCGTACCGACAGGTCGAGCCCCATCCCATGGATTTTCCCGCAATTTTCAAAACGGAGGCGAGTATTTCAAAACAATTTCCAAAAATCCGGTCAAGTTTGAAGCGCGAAAGCATTTCCCTCTCTCTTCCGCAAGGAAGGGAAGACAGGAAAATTTTGCGACGATAACACAAAGGTGCTCCCTTCAATTTTAAATTTTTTACAAAAAAGGGCTCCTAAAGTTTTTTTTTTTAAAATGATTTTTAAAAGTTTAAACTTATTTGTTTTTCTCATAATTTTTCTATTTTTTTTTGGTTTTTGTGTTATTTTTCCATTTTTTGTATTTTCAGATAAAAAATCCTAAGATTTGCGAGAAAACAAAGATTAAAACTAATTTTTTGTGTTTTTGCAAAAATATTTACAAAAGAGAATTTTTCTGAGAATTAAAAGCTATTTTGAGAAAATTTCTTCAGAAAATGGGTTTACATCTGGATTTTTTTGGAAATATTTGAAGTTTTACAACCTTGAACTGGAAAATATAAGGTCGTGGATCCAAGAGGATGCCGGATGAACTGCCCGAGCTTTTTCCAAAATTCACTTTTGATATTTTGAAATCTTTAATTTGAAAAGTTGGATAATGAGGCTCAGAGTTTGGCTCCGAAATCGAGTTTAAATGGAATTTGATCCCGAAAATTCGAAGATCAACTGAAAATTAGCTTTGATTTTCTCAGAAAATGGAACCAGGGGCAAAAAAGGACATTTTTACAAAACCTTGAAAAATTTGGGGTGTTCACAGGTTGCCACAAGGAGGTTGAAGGGGAGCCGCCAATGGGGAAGTTGGAGGTGGTTGGGCATCTTGGAAGGAGCAATGAAGGCTGCAAGGAGAGAATTGTATAATAGAGAGAGGGAGATAGGTATTTTTGGGCCAGACGTGTAGTGTTCTCTCTTTTTTAACAAAAAGACTCAGGGTTTAATGAAATAGGGCTAAGGTTGAGAAGGGATAATGAGAGGGAGACGAAAGGGGATCCTCACGTATGGTGTGTGTTGGGATTTAGAAAGGAGCTGAAGGTCTTAAGGGGGCTGAAACAAAGAAAAATGAAAGAAAGAAAGAAGGGAAAAGAAGAAGGAAAGAAAAGGAAAAGAAGAAGGAAAGAAAGAAGAAAGAAAGAAAAGGAAAGAAGAAGGAGAAGAGAAAGGAGAAAGAGGAGAAGAAAAGGAGGAAGGGCTGGAAGTGGTGATACATGAATCACAAAGAAGGAAAGAAAAGGAAGAAAGAAGAAGAAGAAAGAAAGAAAAAGAAAGAAAGGAAGAAGAAAAGAAGGAAAAGAAGAAAGGAAAGAAAAGAAAGAGAAAGAAGGAAAGAAGAGGGAGAAGGAAAAGGAAATAAGGAGAGAGAGGGGTTGGTCGACCCCTCTTGTGGGTCCCACCTCCTCTCATAAAATAAAAAAAAACAAAGAAAGAAAAGATATTTTTTTTATTTTAAAATAAAAATGTAGATGTAAATGAAAGAACCATCTCAGAGTGGGCTCACTTTCCAAATTTGAAATTCATTTTGAGGATCATAGGGGTAGGATAGTCTTTTTTTTTAGAAAATTTTCGGACAAAACAAGCCATTTTTGGCAGTTTTTAAAACGAGCTCAGAATTTGAAGTTTCATACCTCGTTGCGAAGCAAATCCAGTGTAGAATTTTAAAATTTTGAGTTTGAAAGAAATTCAGATTGTTTTCTCGAGAAAATATTTCTAAATTTAGAATCTCGGGGGTAAAAATGTCAATTTTAGAAACCCAGAGTTTGAAATTGATTTCTGAAAATTATTAAAACTCAATCTGGATTGAAATTTATAAAACTAGAGTTCTGGACTTTGAAAATGAAATGTGATGAAATGTTATGAAATGCTGAGGAATGGTATGAAATGAAATGTGATGAAATGTTATGAAATGCTGAGGAATGGTATAAAATAATGAGAAATGACATGAAATGCTATGCGAAATGCTAACCCTGAATGAAGAAATTCGGATATTAAACTTTGATTGACACTTGTATCAGTTCAAAAAGTGTTAAAATTGATAAAATTTGTAAAATGGTTCAAGAAATGGTTTTCGGGCTCTACCGGGCCAGAGCGACACTGAAAATTGAGATTTGAACTGAAATGAACTGAATTGAGCTGGGTTTTAAAGTTTCAGAACTCGACTGGACTGACAAGACACTGACTCAACTGAACTCCCAGGCTGAATTGTCAAGAAAAACTGTCATTTTTAGAGAAATGGTCACTGGAGTAAAGTGAATTACGAACACGAGATGGGTTTGAGCTGAAACAAAGATCAGTAATACTGAGATGAACTAAAATTGAAGCTCAAACACTACCTCAACTAACTGAACTCAGTTCAATTTCAACTGAAAGAGCTGAAACAGGCTAGAATGGGCTCCTGGACACCTGGAAATGGTTTTGAACTGAAAATGGAGCACTTGAAGTCCTGGTGAACTCAAGCTAGACTCAAGGGAATAAGACTGACTGACTCGAAAACAATTGGCTTGGATTTGAGTGAGAAATGAGCTCATTTCTGAAGAAATGATCCCATTTTGGCAAGAATGGTCAGAAATGAAAATGATTGGTTCATCATAAGCTCAGATGAGCTTGAAATGACTAATATCTTAACTGTTCTGAACTGACCAATGAGCTTGGTTGACTCCGACTGACTGGGGTCTGGGATGACCTAGGGGTAAAATTGTAATTTTCTTAATAAAAGTGGGTAAAATGGTAATTTTTTGACACAAACTCGGGGTTTGACTCCTATATTGACCTACCAGGGTTGGCACTACACGAGGGGTGTGTTCAAAAAATGGATGAGGAAAATTTGGGGTGTTTATAAAAGGCCTTGGTATCAAGACATCAAAAATTTTATTGAAACTGGTAAATTTCCACCAGAACTGCCAAAAGAGAGCAATGAGATGTCTGCCTGATATTTTATTCTTGCCAATGTCCTTTATCGACATGGTTTCAGTGCTAAGTATGTCAGGTGCTTGGATGAAGATGAAGTTGTGAAAATTATTCAAGAGGCACACAAAGGGATTTGTGGTGGCCATGTTGGTTACCAAACCATTGTCAAACAAGTCATCTGAGTCAGATATTACTGGAAGACTATGCAACAAGATTATTGTCGATTTATAAGAAAATGCGTCAAATGTCAGATACACGCACCTTCCATTCATGCACCGACCACATATTTGCAATTGGTTATATCCCAGGGCCATTTTCTATGTGGGCCTTCGATGTCGTGGGTCCGATTACTCCTGCTTCCAATGGTCACAAATATTTTCTTGCCACAACAGAGTATTTTACCAAATGGGTTGAAGTTGTTACCCTGCTTACAGAGAAAGGCCGACATGTGGTTTCTTTTATTTACAAGAATATCCTTTGTCATTTTAACATACTACATGATATTGTTTCTGACAATGACAGTCATTTCAAGAATGAAAGGATGAAGATCTTTTGTTCAAAGTTTAAGATTCATCACCATTTTTCAGCTCCTTACTACCTCAAGACAACGGCCAGGCAAAGGCCACCAATAAGATCATGATCCGCATCTTGGAAAGAAGTGTGGATACGGGGCGCGATTGGCACGAGAAAATCTATGATGCACTTTGGGCATACCGAACCACCATTCTGACTCCAACCAATGCTACTCCTGCAAAGCTTGTGTATGGGACCAAGGTGACATTACCTCTTCATGTTCAAAAGCCTGCTTTCTAATTTACATCGCTTATAGAACTACCACTTGATCAGTATCAGCAACAGAGGTTGGTACAACTTGATCTGCTAGACGAAAGGAGATTCAAGGCAGGTGTGCATGCCCAAGCTTATCGTCAAAGGATAGCCCGACATTATGTCAAGTCTGTCATCGAGAGGAAATTTTGGGTTAATGATCTGATCCTCAGGTCGACAGCTCACCTTATGCATCATCCGCGTGGCAAATGGTCACCGAACTGGGAAGGACCTTATGTGATTAAGGAAGCATTACTTTGCAATTCATATTGATTGATCAATGCAGATGGGGTAGAGTTACCAGATCCTATCAATGCTCTGCACTTGAAGAAATTTTACACCTAAATTTTCTATTTTGTCTTTTGTATTCCTCAAGGAGCTTCCTTCAATAATAATGAGCAATTATTCATTCATCCAATACTTTCTTCCCTTGTTATACTGGGGCATCTTTTATTATGAAAATTGGTCTTCATTTCAAATATCCTATATGCAGGCAAGATCAAACAAGCTCTACTTTCATCAATCTTTATCAATTTTCATTAATCTTTATTAAATTTTCATCAATTTTTCATCAATTTCCCATTCAAGATAAGGGATAATCCTGAGACTATTCATAGAAGTAACGCAGTTCTTGATAATGGTTCTTTCAAATTGTGAATCTTCTTGGGTTCAAAATTTTCACAAAATTTCATAATCATAAAAAATTCTCAGAGCGCCACTATTGTCAAATTTAGCCTACAAGTCGAAACCCAATCCTCGAACTAGACATTTTCAAAAATTTTTATCATAGATCGAATCATTTCCTAAACTCATTCCCAGCCCTAGTCATTTTCAAAATCTTCGGTTTTAAATCAAACCCTTCTTCTAAAAAATCCAGTCCTCGCACTGGCGATTTTCAAAAAATTTGATTTTCAGATTCAATGCTATCCAACTTCCGAGTTGGTCTAGTTTTCCTTCAAAAGATCGAGTTCTGACTCGGACTTTCTTTCGCAAATCCAACTTCTGAGTTGGTTTAATTCTTTCAAAAAAATGAGTTCTTACTCAGACTTTCTCTCAAAAACCGAGTTTTGACTCAGACTTTCTTTTAAAAATGAGTTCTAACTCAGACTTTCTCTCAAAAACAGAGTTTTGACTCAGTCTTTCTTTCAAAAATGAGTTTTGACTCAGACTTTCTTTCAAAAATGAGTTTTGACTCAGACTTTATTTCAAAAACCGAGTTCTGACTTGAACTTTATTTCAAAAATGAGATCTGACTCAGAATTTCTCTCAAAAACTGAGTTTTGACTCGATCTTTCTCTAAAAAACTGAGTGTTGACTCAGACTTTCTTTCAAAAATGAGTTTCGACTTGGACTTTTTGTCAAAAATCCAACTTTCGAGTTGGACTTGCTTTCAAATCCAGCTCTCAAGTTGGTTGACCTTTCAAAGTCAACTTCATGCTTAATACCATCAGGCCTTTGGGTCCTCAATTCTATCAATTTAAATCATTTTCTAACCTTCGGGTTACAATTTTATAAATTTTAATCATTTTCCAACCTTTGGGTTACAATCCTACCAATGCCAATCATTTTCCAACCTTCGGGTTACAATTTCAATCATTTTTCAACCTTCGAGTTACAATCCAAACAATGTCAATCATTTTTCAACCTTCGAGTTACAATCCTATCAATGTCAATCATTTTTCAAGCTTTTGGTTGCAGTTTTGTTAATTTCAAACCTTTAGATTAAATCTTTCCACCAAAATCCAGTCTTTACACAGGTCGATCAAATCAAAATCTAGTCTTTGCACTAGTTGATCAATCAAAATCCAGTCTTTGCACTGGTCGATCAATCCAAAATCCAGTCTTTGCACTGGTCGATCAATCCAAAATCCAGTGTTTACACTGGTCGATCATTCAAAATCCAGTCTTTGCACTGGTTGATCAATCAAAATCCAGTCTTTGAGCTGGTCGATCAATAAAAATCCAGTCTTTGCATTGGTTGATCAATCAAAATCATGCTTTCGAGCTGGTCGATTAATCAAAATCTAGTCTTTGTACTGGTCGATTAATCAAAATCCCGCTTTCGAGCTGGTCAATCAATTAAAATCCAGTCTTTGCATTGGTCGATCAATCAAAATCTAGTCTTTGCACTGGTCGATCAATCAAAATCCAGTCTTTGCACTGGTCGATCAAACAAAATCAAGTCTTTGCACTGGTCGATCAATCAAAAATCTAGTCTTTGCATTGGTCGATCAATTCAAAATCCAATCTAGGCACTGACAAACTTTCAAGGTCCAAACTTTATTCACGGATTTATCAATCTGACATCAAGTAACTTTTTCACAAAGGATTCCAAGACATATTGCTAGTATTCTACCAAAGATATTTGTTGATTCAAAACTTTTATTACACAAAAGAATTACCTCAAACTACCTTCAATATTCTCTCTAAAAGGACAACTTCTACAAGGAAAAAACAAAAATTCAAGCTTTTTCTATTGGTCAACCAAAAGAATGAAGAATGATCTTCGATATGACCAGTAAAGCAAAATTCGATGATGTTGAAAAGCCATAAGTGAATTGATATTGATCACAACTATGGTACATCTTTAAAGATCATTCTTCTGGTAATAAGGTAGTAAAAATATCCTGAACGATAAAAAGAATTCACTCAGTCTCAATGTCTCTCTAATCATTCAAGCTGCAATTAACTATCTACAAAAGGGATCCCTCAATCATCATTAAGTTGAAGACTGATGGATGAGTTAGACCCTCGGGGCCAAAGAAGATTCAGATCATCTCCAAGTTGAAGAAGCATGTGATGTATCCTTCTAGGGAAAGTGTAGATCATCGCCAAGTTGAAGGTTGATGCAACGAACCTCCCGACAAACCCCAAAAGTTATTTGATCATTGTTATCATCATGAAATTTCAATCAAAGAGACAATATTATCAATCTGATTCCTGGGACCAAAGAAGACTTGAAACATCTCCAAGTTGAAGGAGCATATGACGTGTCCTTCTAGGGAAAATTAGAACATCTTCGAGATGAAGGGTGATGTGATGAATTTCCCTAGAAACCCCAAGATAACTAAATTTCTATGTCTTAAAGTGTAAGGTCTCCAATTTTTTTGAGAAAATTTCAATTCATGATAAGAGTTCTGAGATGAATATTTTTGTATGTTTACGAAGACCTTCACACACATATTTATACTTATATATATATATATATATATATGAAAGTGCACTAGGATCGAGGCAACGAGCACTAGAGGGGGGGTGAATAGTGCTTTTAAAACTTTCTGCGGAATATTGAATGATTTTGCAAATCTCAAAGCAAACACACAAAGAACACAAGATTTTATCCTGGTTCGGTCAAACCCGACCTACATCCAGTCCCCAAGCAAAACCCGCTTGAGATTTTCCACTATCAACTTTGTAAACTACAAGATCACACAGACCATAACCGGTCCCACTTTCAATAACAATCCCACTGAAAGCAAACAACTCCTTTACACCAAGGAGTCCTTCTTTTTACACAAAAGAAATAACAACTTACAATACAACCTATGAGCCTTCCTTTTGAATGCAAATGAAATGCAATTGGCTTTTGAGGTTGTTGAAATACTCTACTCATGAATTCACTATCTCTCAAAGTGATTTGAGTGAAAAACTGAAGTGAAAGTATCACGTGAGTGAGAAAACAAATACTTGAATGGATAGGAGTGAAAAGCAAGAAGTAATTCAATATAATTCTATTGAATTTTCATTTTTTTGAGTGTAGAATGCACTCATATTTATAGTTAAAATATTCCATACGTTGAGAGTATGAAAGGGTGTCAAAACTGTCCATTTTGAACGATCAAAACGTTTGAAAAATGAAAAGACACGCCTTTTTGAAGTTTCAGGAAAATGGCAAAATTAGTCGACTGAAACATCAGTTAGTCGACTAATAGTTAGTTATTAGTAGACTGACAGTTATCGTCGGTCGACTGATCTGTTAATCGAGCTGTTTGAAAATCTGAACTTTTGAAACTTAGTCGACTTAAGAAAAGTTAGTCGACTGACAATATCATCAGTAGACTGAAAAACCTTTTAGTCGACTGCTGCTAAAAACTTCTGAAAAACAAACATTCTGTTCGGTTGACTGATAAAAAGCATTAGTCGACTGCTGCTAAATTTTACAGAAAACACATGTTCTGTTCAGTCGACTGAAAAATCATTAGTCGACTGCTGCTAATTTTCCAAAAAACATACATTCTGTCCAGTCGACTGATAAAACCTTCGATCGACTAATAAACATGATAAGTCTATTGGTCGACTAATAAACATGAAAATTTAAGAAAAGAGTTTTCTAAAAAGAGTTTCAAAAGAGTTTCTTTTAGAAAAGTTTTTCTAAAGACTTTTAAGGTGAAATGCAACCTAAATATGCACTCTAAGTAAGGCTCTTACAAGAATCTAAGACTTTTAATGAATTAAACATTTGCACACTAGTCTTCAAGGATTCTTCACTGAATTCTTCAATTTCTTCATAGCCTTAGCTGAAATGCAGTTGATTCCACTTGCTCATCATCAAAACCTTGTACTTGAAGTATCATGTATGGCTTCATTGTCGTAACAATCTCCCCCTTTTTTATGGTGACAAACTTAATCAAAGATGAAGCATTTAGATGCATAGATGGAGATTTTACTCCCCCTATCAATATGCTGCAAAACATTAAAAGTTAGCACATTTAAAGCACATATATCACATATTGATTGGTTTGTATTTCCATTCATCATGTTTTCATGTATTTAGAAATACATTCATTCAAAGCTTTCTTTTTCTCTTAATTTTGCATTTCTCATGCAAGATCTCCTGTAATGTAATTGCTATCATCTTTTATTCAAGATCTCCCTGCAATTTCAAAGTAATGCTATCTTTATCTTTTTCTCCCCCTTTGTCAGAATAAAAAAGAGTAAGGGCAAAAATAGCATAAGCAGAAATAGAGATAAGTTTAAAATATTACAACCCATAAAGTATGTTTTTCAAAGATCAAAGATCAGAAAAGAGAGTTTAGCAAATTCTTAATGGCAGTTACATCCTTCTGAATTGAAGCAAGTTGTTGAGTCACATCTTCACAAAAGGTGTGTTGATGCAGCTCCAACGCTTCCAGTCTCTGCATAACTTCATTATGGTCTTGATTTGTCGAAAATTTCTTTCTTTTTGCATGAGATGAAGGTGTCGCAGAAGGTGAAGGTTCAGAAATAGATGGTTCATTAGGATTAGATGTTTCAGTTTGATCAATATTTAAGGGAGGCAGATATTTAATTTTCATTCTTTTAAAAATTGTTTGATCAAAGAACTCTTTTTGCTCAATGTACTTTTCATTTGTTAAAGGAACTTTAAAATGTCTAAAAATACGGGTTAAAAGACAACCATAAGGAAGAAATGGTTTTTGTTTCCACAAGTTTGTAAAATACACATTGGCCCAGTTGACAAAAATATTTCCAAATAAAACATAAAGAGCCGTAGATAGATCTGTGGAATAATAATCAAAAGAACCAGTTTTGGGTAGAACATTGTGGGCAAGGATTCGTCCAGCAATGCGTGCACGAGTTTGAAGATTAGTATTTTTGAAAGGAGGGCAGTGAGGTGCTTCTGGAAGAAGAATTTGTTCAAGAACTCTTTCATCATTCAATTCAATAGTGTTGAAAAGAGTGTCTGAAGGTGGAATTTCAAGAATTTCTCCAAGCAATTTCGAATCAAACTCGGTTTCAACATCACGAACAAGAGAAGACAAAACTCCAGTTTCATGATTCATTTGTAAATTTGTGTAAAACAAGTGAATAAGAAAAGGATAGTGAAGGGTATCTGCACAAGCATCAAAAAGATGTGAAATACCAGGAAATAATTCTCTTATTTTGTAACGAGAAAACAAGTGAAATAGAACATTTCGGCCTGGTAAAATAGGTAGTGCAGAAATTGATCCAAAAGTGTCATAGAGAAGAGGGTTGCGAAGTAATCTTAGTGAAAAACCATGTCTTGAAGTAGGTGTAGGAGGAGGAGAACCTAAACCTTTTGCAGATGCAGACTTCGTGCGAGGCATGGTTACCAAAATGTCGGCTTCCAAATAATGTCCGGCAAGGGGAAAAAGCTTTCCGGCGTTAAAAAACAAAGGACGATGCGGTGGCTGATGGTGAGGAGAGGTCGGTCAAAAGGGGATTCCAGCAATGCACTGTCACGGCAAGAGAGTTCCGGCGTGTTTTTGAAGATGCGCCAGTCACTACAAGAGGATTCCGGCGTTTGAAGATTACGGCCACAAGATTCCGGCGTCTCCTTGTTACGGTAAGAAAATCCCGGTGATGATGGAGTCGAACGGCACTCCGAGGGTTTTTCGGAAGAGAGAGAGAGAGGCAAAAGAGAAAGAGGGGTTTTTGGTTTAAGGGTTTCATTTTTTTTTTAAAAAACGAAAAGGTACGAAGTGAAACAATGCCTCTTTTGTTTTAAAAAAAAACAGGTTTTAAAACAAATCCAAGGGGTGTCGGGTCCCTTCACTTAAATTTTTTTTTAAAAAAAATTTAGTCGACTAAAACTTTATCGGTCGACTAAAAAAGTGCGACTTATTCTAAAAATATCATCAGTCGACTAGAACTATATCGATCGACTAATATGATGCGATATATTCCAAAATATAAAACACCAGTCGACTAAAATTTTATCGGTCGACTAATATAGTGCGATTTTGAGATTTTGTTCAAAAATCAGCATTTTTATAAATCCAAAAACGAGCAAATACCTAGTTCTCTCCTAATTCTCATAAAATCTTCATTTTTAAGAGATTTAGAGAAGATATCGGCATGTTGTTCTTTAGTGGAAATAAAATTTAACGAAATATCTCCTTTTAACACATGATCTCTTAAAAAATGATGTCTAACTTCAATATGCTTAGTTCTTGAGTGCTGAATAGGATTTTTCGAAAGATTTATAGCACTAGTGTTATCACAATAAATAGTTGTTGTGGAGTAATTCAAACCAAAATCTTTTAAGGTCTGTTTCATCCAAAGTACTTGTGAACATGCTAAACTAGCCGCTATATATTCAGCTTCAGTTGTTGAGAGTGATACTGAATTTTGCTTTTTACTAAACCAAGAGACTAAGGAATTTCCCAAGAAATGACAAGTTCCACTAGTACTCTTGCGATCAGATTTACTTTCTGCAAAATCTGCATCACTATATGAAACTAAATCAAAGGAAGATGATTTTGGGTAAAACAAACCGAAATCTGAAGTATCTTTCAAATAACGAAGAATTTGTTTTACTGCAGTTAAATGAGATTCCTTTGGATAAGCTTGAAATCTTGCACACATACAAACACTAAACATAATATCAGGTCGACTAGCAGTTAAGTATAATAGAGATCCGATCATACCTCTGTAGAGCTTAGTATCTACACTTTTACCATTTTCATCTTTATCAAGAGAAGTAGTTGTACTCATAGGATTCCTTCTTGATTTCGATGAGTCCATCCCAAATCTCTTGAGAAGTTCTTTTGTATACTTAGCCTGATTGATGAAGATTCCTTCTTCAGTTTGCTTTATTTGAAGTCCAAGGAAGTAGTTTAATTCGCCCATCAAGTTCATTTCAAACTCTTCCTACATAGCCTTAGCAAATTCTTTACAAAGAGAATCATTAGTAGAACCAAATATTATGTCATCAACATAAATTTGCACAATAAGAATATCTGAATTAAAATGTTTAATAAATAAAGTGGAGTCTACCCGACCAATGGAAAAACCAGATTGTTCTAGAAAATTTCGTAGTCTTTCATACCACGCTCTTGGTGCTTGTTTGAGTCCATACAGAGCTCTTTTCAATTTGTAGACCTTTTCTGGATATTTCTCATTTTCAAAGCTTGGAGGTTGCTCTACATAAACTTCTTCATTGATGTGTCCATTTAAGAATGCACTCTTAACATCAATTTGATATAACTTGAAGTTCATGTAACTAGCAAAAGCAAGCATCATACGAATTGACTCTAATCGAGCCACTGGTGCATAGGTTTCATCAAAATCTATGCCTTCTTCTTGATTATAGCCTTGTGCCACTAGCCTTGCTTTGTTACGAATGACTTCACCATTTTCATCCAGCTTATTTCGGAAGACCCATCTTGTTCCAATTACTGGATGCTCCTTTGGTCTATCAACTAGATCCCAAACATCATTCCTAGTAAATTGGTTAAGTTCTTCAGACATGGCTAAAAGCCAAAATTCATCATCACATGCCTCATTGATATTCTTTAGTTCTAATTTAGATTATGAAAGCAACATTTGCAATATATTTTTCTAACTGCCTTCTAGTTTGGACACCACTCTTTATTTCACCAATAACTTGTTCATGTGGATGATTAGGAACTTCTTTCCAAACCGGTTGAAGAGGAATATTTTCTTGAGAAGTACTCTCTATCAAGGGTTCTTCTTGAAGTATTGCTTCTTCTTCTTCGCTTAGAGGAATAACCTGCTCACAATTCTCATCAAATGCAACATGTAAAGATTCTTCAATACAAGATGTTCTTTTATTGAAAATACGATATGCTTTACTTCTAGAAGAATATCCAAGAAATATTGATTCATCTGATTTTGAATCAAACTTATCAAGATTATCTTTGGTATTTAACAAGAAACATTTACTACCAAAAATTTTGAAATATGAGATCTTTGGTATACGATCATAATACAATTCAAAACATGTTTTATGTAAAATTGGTCGAATAAGAACATGATTTAAGACATAACATGCTGTATTAATTGCTTCAGCCCAAAAATATTTTGGTAAATTTTTATCTTGAAGCATGGTTCTAGCACATTCTTGCAAGGTTCTATTCTTTCTTTCAACAACTCCATTTTGTGGAGCCGCTCTAGGAAAAGCAAAGTTGTGAGATATACCATGTAAATCACAAAACTTTAGAAAAGATTCATTTTCAAATTCACCACCATGATCACTACGAATTTTAATAATAGATGTAGATTTTTCATTTGTAATTCTTCTACAAAGTTTAGAAAATTTTGAAAAAGCATCATTTTTGCTTTTTAGAAAAATCACCCATGTAAACCGAGAATAATCATTTACTATAACAAAAGCATACTTGCTACTATTCAAACTTTGAATTCTAGATGGTCCAAATAGATCTAAATGTAAAAGTTCAAGAGGACGTTTTGTTGAAACTATATCTTTAGTTTTAAAAGAACTCTTGATTTGTTTACCCCTTTGACAAGCATCACATAAGTGATCCTTTTTATATGGTATTCTAGGTAGGCCTCTTACAAGATCATTCTTGGATAATTTTGAAATAATTTTAAAATTAACATGTCCAAGTCTCTTGTGCCATAACCATTGAATTTCATTTGAAACAATAAGACATTTTTCATTAAAAGAGGGTAATTCATCTAGATATAGTTCATACACATTGTTTCTTCTTTTACCTTTAAAAATGATCTTTTTAGATTGAAAATCAGAAATTAAGCATAAATCATTTTCAAAAGAAACATGAAAACCTTTATCACATAATTGACTAATAGATATTAAATTATGCATTAAACCATCTACTAAAAGAACATTTTCTATCAAGAGAAATTTTGGATTACCAATATTACCAATACCTATCACTTTTCCCTTGTTATTGTCACCAAAGGTGACGATTCCTCCATCCTTATTTTGGAGGGTGGAGAATAACTCCGGCCTTCCAGTCATATGTTTGGAACAACCGCTGTCCAATATCCATTTGCTCCTTATGTTGTGTACCTATAACAAAATCAGAAAACAGAGCATTTGACCCCTTTCTATTTTCGGGTCCATGAGAGTTAGTCTTAGGAACCCATATCCATTTGAATTTTGGTTTCCTTTGATAATAAATATTCTTTCTATAAAAGGATTTAGAATAAACATGTCTAGAATAATCATTTCTAGATGCATTTCTATTAGAACTAGAAAGTTTAGTTTTATGAACCAAAGGTTGAGAATAATGTCTTTGATTTTTCACCACATAGTTTGGTCTATTTTGAGTATCAAAGAAGTTATATCCCAATCCGGTTTTATTAACCGAGCATCTTTGAGAACCAAGAAGTTTTTCTAGATTCTCTTGACCATTCGTGAATTTGGTCACTATTGAAAGAAGATCATTTGACTTTTCTTTAAGACTAAATATTTCATTTTGTAAGAGATTGGTTCTAACTCCAATTTCTTTTATCTCAAGTGCTTGGCAAGAATTTTCCTTCTTGAGATCTTCTATTTCTTGAAGTAACACTTTATTTTGAGAGTCAAGAGTTAAATTTTCAGTTTTTAACTCTTTATTTTTAGAACTAGGACTCTTAAATTTAGCATATAAATCATTAAATGTTTCAAATAACTCATCATAGTCAAATTGACTTACCGAATCTTCTTGTGCTACAAAACACATGTTGGCGACTTCTTCATTTGATTCTTCATCGGAAGAGGACTCACTATCATCCCAACATGCTTGAAATGCCTTTTTCTTCTTGAATTGGTCCTTGGGCTTGAATTTGAGAAGAGGACAATCTTTCTTGATATGTCCTGCCTTTTTGCAGTTAAAGCACTTTACTTCATTGGGAATGGAAGAATCTACTTTCTTTGCCTTTCTTTGAAATCTTCCCTTTTTGATGAATCTTCTGAATTGCCTTGTGATGAGGGCAATGTCTTCATCTTCATCTTCTTCAGAATCTTCTGAGTCAGAAGTAGCCTTAAAAGCAAGAGATTTCTTTTTAGGCTCTTCTTCTTGTCTGTCTTGAAGTTGGACCTCATATGCCATTAGGTTACCAACTAAGTCTTCAAGAGTGAGAGTATTGAGATCATTTGCTTCTTCAATAGCAGTGGTTTTTCTCTACCATTCAGGAGTTAAACACCTTAGAATTTTTCTGACTAAATCCACTTGTGAATATTCTTTTCCAAGGGATTTCAAAGTGTTAGTTATATCGGTCATTCTAGTTACCATGTCCGATATAGATTCATTTTGCTTCATTTTGAACAATTCAAATTTATAAACTAAAGAAGCAATTTTAGATTCTTTTACCTTTGAAGTACCTTCGTGTGTTACGAGAAGAGTATGCCAGATTTCATTAGCTGTAGAGCATTGAGAGATGTGATTGAACTCTACCTTGTCAACGCCACAATATAAGGCATTCATTGCCTTGGCATTAAGTGAAGCAGTCTTCTTTTCATCATCGGTCCATCGGCTGAAATCAGTTGATAGAGTTTGGTACTTTTCTGAAACAACTCTCCAGATATCGAGATCCATGGATTGCAGGAATATTGTCATTCTTACTTTCCAGTATCCATAGTTTGTTCCATCGAAGAGAAGAGGACGAACAGAGGAGCTTCCTTCTTTGTGCTGAGATGTTGTAGTTGTCATGCTAGATGATGGTCAAATCAAAGTAATAGCAAACCTGTGCTCTGATACCAAATGAAAGTGCACTAGGATCGAGGCAACGAGCACTAGAGAGGGGGTGAATAGTGCTTTTAAAACTTTCTGCGGAATATTGAATGATTTTGCAAATCTCAAAGCAAACACACAAAGAACACAAGATTTTATCCTGGTTCGGTCAAACCCGACCTACATCCAGTCCCCAAGCAAAACCCGCTTGAGATTTTCCACTATCAACCTTGTAAACTACAAGATCACACAGACCATAACCGGTCCCACTTTCAGTAACAATCCCACTGAAAGCAAACAACTCCTTTACACCAAGGAGTCCTTCTTTTTACACAAAAGAAATAACAACTTACAATACAACCTATGAGCCTTCCTTTTGAATGCAAATGAAATGCAATTGGCTTTTGAGGTTGTTGAAATACTCTACTCACGAATTCACTATCTCTCAAAGTGATTTGAGTGAAAAACTGAAGTGAAAGTATCACATGAGTGAGAAAACAAATACTTGAATGGATAGGAGTGAAAAGCAAGAAGTAATTCAATATAATTCTATTGAATTTTCATTTTTTTGAGTGTAGAATGCACTCATATTTATAGTTAAAATATTCCATACGTTGAGAGTATGAAAGGGTGTCAAAACTGTCCATTTTGAACGATCAAAACGTTTGAAAAAAGAAAAGACACGCCTTTTTGAAGTTTCAGGAAAACGGCAAAATTAGTCGACTGAAACATCAGTTAGTCGACTAATAGTTAGTTATTAGTAGACTGACAGTTATCGTCGGTCGACTCATCTGTTAATCGAGCTGTTTGAAAATCTGAACTTTTGAAACTTAGTCGACTTAAGAAAAGTTAGTCGACTGATAATATCATCAGTAGACTGAAAAACCTTTTAGTCGACTGCTGCTAAAAACTTCTGAAAAACAAACATTCTGTTCGGTTGACTGATAAAAAGCATTAGTCGACTGCTGCTAAATTTTACAGAAAACACATGTTCTGTTCAGTCGACTGAAAAATCATTAGTCGACTGCTGCTAATTTTCCAGAAAACATACATTCTATCCAGTCGACTGATAAAACCTTCGGTCGACTAATTTGACAAAATTGACTTTTTAGAAAATATGGCGCGAAAGGTTTAGTCGACTGATAAGTCTATTGGTCGACTAATAAACATGAAAATTTAAGAAAAAAGTTTTCTAAAAAGATTTTCAAAAGAGTTTCTTTTAAAAAAGTTTTTCTAAAGACTTTTAAGGTGAAATGCAACCTAAATATGCACTCTAAGTAAGGCGCTTACAAGAATCTAAGACTTTTAATGAATTAAACATTTGCACACTAGTCTTCAAGGATTCTTCACTGAATTCTTCAATTTCTTCATAGCCTTAGCTGAAATGCAGTTGATTCCACTTGCTCATCATCAAAACCTTGTACTTGAAGTATCATGTATGGCTTCATTGTCGTAACAATATATATGTATGTATATATATGAATTGAAACCAATGCAAATTTGCAATGCATTAGTCATTTAAACCCTAAATTCTATTCAAATTTTATAAGATCAATCGGATCTCAAATCAAAGAAATTAAATGATTCAAAACCCTTTCATTTTACGTAATTTAACAAAGAATGCATTTTTAAAGAAGTATGGGTTATACTGGAGGTTCAAGCGAAGCATTTTGGTTTTTCACAAAGAACATTAATTTAGAATAATATATTAAATTCCAGTTTAAATCTAATTTTTGTCGAAGTCGCCCTTCGTAGATGGGTTTGGGTCCGACAAGGGGATCGACCCTAACCCATGATCAACCCATATTTGGACATTTGCTAGCCTTGGAGACCACCTGGTCATGTTGACCAGGCTGGGCGGTGGCACTAAGGTAAGAAAAACAAAGCTTTTTGAAGGGTGAACATGGATTGGCCAAGTGGGTGGCAGCCCATGGCATCCATGTAAATTTTGAATATAGTAATTATGAGAGGGGTGAGCCCTCATTGGGTGCATGGGGTGGCAGCCCCATGGCACATTTGAAAACATTTCAAGGAATTTTGAATTTTGAGAGTTTGAGTGGCTACCTTGGGTGGCCATTCAAGGTAATTACACCCTTGCCACCACCTAGAGGGGAGTGTAGGAGCCCTCAACCGTAGGATCTCTCCAAGAGATCCTAGTTGTCTATATGATATAAAATATTTTCAGAAAGAGAGAGAGAGAGAGAGAGAGAGATCATTGAGTGGCATTTTTTTTGGAGCTTCCTTCTCTCTCCCTCTCTTTCTCTCCTCTTCCTCTAACCGAGTGAGGGTGTGCATCCAAGAGTGTGTGTGTATGCAACCGATCGTGTGGAGGCCTTCTCAAGCATAGCAGCCGACTCCTCCTCCCAAATCTGAGCAAGGTGAATACTCAACCCATATTTCTCTTTTTTTTTTTTGGAATGTGCATGTTGTAGGATGCATGAAGCCAAAGAGTTATGTGTGCATCCGTTGCATGCATGGCTCTTTGGTGAATAAATGGTGTTCGGTGGTGAATGCATGTAGTTTTCTTCACTTTGAGCACCCACTCACATGCACGTTTGAAATGTTCTTCACCCACCATCTTTTCACATTTTCTTTTACTAAAGTTGATGTTTGTGGACTGGATAAGAGTCTTGTGGTTGATCTTTTTGCAGTGGTATTTTTAAAACATTATTTTCATTAAAAGCATTTGGAAAATCGTCAACCTAAGATAATAAAAACCGACTTTCCACGAACGTGGCAAGTATGGGCCGAATCCTCAGGGAATGGGAAATATTCAATTTACTTCTAAAAACTTCAATTTATTAATATCAAAATGTTATACTAAGTCAAACAATACAATTCTAATGAAATTACAAACTAAAAACTAAAGTTAACTAGAAACAGGTTTCTTAAGTCTTCTCTAGATCTTCAGGGGTAATTTCATCTTTTCACCACATGTGCACTCGCACTTTCACTCTGAATTTACCTTTTTGACCTGTTGTAAACTTTATCAACCTAAAACACAATAAAACATAAAATTAGTGCACAATTATAATAAATGATTCTAAAAATTATACTAAACCTAATTCTACGAGGAATTACTGAACTAAATTATAATTAAAAATCAAGATTAACTAAAATGCCATTTCTCATTACATCAACTAATTATTCTGGATCTAATTAAGCTAATTTCTGCAAATATACTAACTAAAATATAGAAAAACAATAAGAACTACCGAAAATCACACAACTAGTAAAATAACTGTTTTGTCCTCAAATAGTGCAAAACTGGATTCTGACAAGTTTTCACAAACAGTGAATTTGAAGGGGAAAACAAAGTCCGATTTTAACAATTTTTCTTTTCTTCTGTTCCTGACAGATTCAAGAATCTTTCAGACTTTACAGATTTGAAAAACTCATCCGAAAACTCCGGATATAAGCATTTCAAGTTCGTATAAAATCTGGAAATCGTGTGTCCCGAAATTTAAAAACGCGAAAAAACTTATTTTAAAAAATGCTTAAAAGTCAAACCAAATCAACTCGTAATGAGCTGAATTTTGGTTTGTAAACAGTTAACATGTTAATGAATAGAATAGAACAATAATTTCAGAAAAACTCAGAAAATTTTCACATAAAATAACAAGTGCAAGGCAGTGCAAAATTCTGGTTTTTATTTCAGTGTACTATTCATTTGTAAAAATCCAATTTGTGCACTATCTCTTAGAATCCATACAAAAACAGTCATTCACAGTCCTAATACTAACTACTAACAGAAAATAAAACTAATTACACTAATAAAATAAAATCTAAATTGCTACCTACAATATTTTGTGAGAAATACACATTAATGCTCAAATGGAATACTATAATGCATGCAAGTGTTAAGCAAATTTACACTAATGAAATCAACTAACCTAAGATAATTGAATTAATATCAACTAACTAATTAACTACAAGCATGAACATTAATTCTAAACCTATCTATTTAAATGAAGTTAATACTACTTAAACTTTAACTAAGGTTAGTGACTAACTAGGTTTAGTCTAGAGGACGGCTAGAATGGGTCTTAGACTTAGATTTATGCCACCCTAGATGGACCCACTAGGGTTAGTAAGGCTTAGACTTACTAAACAAGGACACCTACACGATTTTGGTTAACTTCTAATAACTAACCTAATTACTAAGAGGTTAATCAATTAGAATTGGAAACTAAATATGTAATCCTAAAACAAGACTTTAGCCTAAAAATAAAATCAGTAATTAAATCAAAACAATTACAAAGACAACTTACTTTCCTAAATTGCTAAACACGTTTTTGAAAGCCTAAAGTAAAGTCAAAACCTACTAAAATGGTTAATGTCATATATATACTATGCTAAGCTATGTAATTAAAAGACGACATATAAATACTAAGTGGCGAATTTGGAAGTGAGTGGAGCCCATGCATTCTTATCTTAAGGACCCCTTTGGAAGGATTGCAAAGTCAAACTCGTCAAGCTCAATGGGCCCACACGGTTTCAAGTTTGCCTTAAAATTAGATTGCTAATTTGAAAATCTTTCCCAAAATCATGCAAACAGATTTTAGAAATAGAATTGAAACTCAAATCTATTTCCAAGATTGAAAGGAGAGAATGATTCTATCTAGGCTGGACTAGAAGGAGAGGTCAAAACTTGCCTCAATTAAATTCCACGAATTTGGGGGAATACAACACATACCAAAATTGTCCCTTGAACAAAAATACCAATGTGCCCTTCATACTAAAATTCGAAATTAAATGATTAGTCAATCTAGGCTCTAACTAACCTAACCTAACTAATATCTACATAAATGAGTGTAGGGGTATGAATAAAATGTAATACACAAATCAAAAAATGCTATTTTGGCTTACACTCACAAATCTAAATTAATTAATTAAATCTTAAAACTTACTAAAACTGAATACAATGAACCTGGACCCTAAACAAAACCTTCCTAAACTCTAAGTTACAACCATGGTTGTCTTCTCCTATGAAGAAGACGACATCCATTGACACACTAAACCCGACTTCTCTAATTTACACATAAAAATTATTTTGTCAACTAACACAACAAAGGTAAAACAAAATTCTAAGGTAGTCTAAGCTAAGCTATGACTGGATATGATTCTAATAAGTCTAAAACACTAAACTAAACTACTGTAACAAAAAAAAATTATCAGAATAAAAACTGGGCACACATTACAATCGGCTAAGCTAGACTTAGTCGATTTTCCCTATTGGACTAAACACCAAGCAACTTGACTCTCTAAAGCACATTAGAACTCAACCTAAACATGCAAATGACAGTGGGACACAAACATGTCCTGAACAACATACAATGTAATACAAATCACTCATGGGAAACTCCCCCAAATCGTCTAGATAAGATCTAGCCGCTTCTTGCAATTGATAAAAATTGAACTCTAAAATGAATTACAATTTAAATGCATATGAGGCTCGATCTAAATACTAAGATGAACACTAAATGCAAACAGTGGTTTTGCTGTCAAACAAACAGAAAATAAGAAAAGGGGTTTGAGGTTGAGAAGAATCGACCATGGGTAGACTCGATTTTACCTAAAAGAAAATGAGAAAGAAGACGACTAACCTCTAGGGCAGTCCAATGAAGGTGGGGATAAGGTAGAGCGATTTAAGCCATGGAACTTTGTTGCCAAGCTCGTTGTTGCTGTGATTCACATCAACGTGGTTGTGTATTGTTGCAAGGATACGCCTAACGAATAGTGTTGAGCGGTGGAAGTGAAAGGGCTGTGCCCAATGGAGAAGAGGGCCGGAAGGGGAAAAAGTTGACCTTTCCTAGTGGTGTAGACAGCACACCAGCTGAGAAGAACACCCACGTTGGTCTGCAACCCTGCAAAAATACAACAAATCACACGTTAAATGCTTCACACTATGATGGGGGAGAAAAGGGAGGAGGAAGAAAAACATGAAGGAAAAGAAACAATAAAGAAAGGAGAATCAATTGAGGTGGAATGGAGAGGAAGGTATGGAGGAGGAAGAGGAGCTCTGGCTGGGCGCAAATCCAAGGAAAAAATGTCCTAGGGTTTTCAGAAAATCATATTTAAACCTAATCTAAAGTTTTTTTACAAATTCAAAAAGAGGTTTAAAATGAAATTAAATGCTAGGCGCCTCTTTTGAAGAGGGTTTTCTGAAAACGGTTTATGAATTGGGTTTGGATCACATGTGAGTTGGATTGTGATGTTTATGGACTAATCCAAGACCCAAAATGGGATATTTGGGTCGGATCTTGATCTGATTTGCCTTGAAATCTATGCCCAAACACTAAAATTGCAATATCTCACTCAATTTAACTCCGATTCGATTGAAATTCGAACTGACACCTCTTTATATAAAAATACATCCATTCATGGGTTCTAAACCTTAAGAACACATAAAAATGCATGAATATTATATTATAATGATGTGCATTTCATGCATCATCAAATACCCCCATGCTTGAATGTTTGTTAGTCCCTTAACAAACTAAACTAAACTAAGTTATGAAATTAGAAAATAAACAAATATGCAATAAACAATTAAAATACCTAACTCATTTTTGTAGGAATCACGATTGCATTTAGCTCATGCAACAAGCCCTTTAAACTCCTGGGTTACCCCAGTGGACGAGTAAGGTCTCGTGAGGGTTTGCAGAGATGCTACCCACAAACATCAATGTCGTGCAGGAATTAAAATTATTTTTCAAAAATATTAGGCAATTAAGAAATCAATTTAAGCAAATATTTCATGTAATTTACACTCTCATAACAAATTTAGAATTCTTATGCCACCACAATCAAAACTTTTTTCTTTCACTTTTCTAAACTTGTAATTATTTATGATTTTCTCAGAAAGTCAAATACTATCATGTTATTATTTATCATCACTTGTATGTTTTTTACATAGTATTTCATAATTATTCCTAAGCAATGAATTTTCCTCATTAAGCTCATTCTTTTTCTTTTGATTTTCAATTTTTCACCATTTTTCAATTCTTCTCAATTGAGCACTATTTCAAATATCCAGTTTCGTGACCCGTGTAACGAGCTTTAGGTCAGTGACTCCCAGGCCAAACGACCTTAGGGCACCAGATACAGAGTATCCCTCGGACTTAATTGCTCGAGTCACTAGACCTTTCATTTTAATAGTTTACGTATAATCTTCCTCTCATCATGTGCAATGTCTCTATCTCTTAGGCTTTCTATGAAGTTCATGTAACGAGCCTTCGAGTCAGTGGCTCCCAAACCAGATGGCTTTAGGGCACCAGGTGTAAAACACCCTTCAGACTCTACTTACCCGAACCACATAGGCCATAGATATCGACTAGACAAGAAGATGATCTCCTTCGTTATCCTTTTCGTCATGAGAGTTTAAACACTTCAACTTGTGTCTGAGCTCAACTACTCAGAATCGCGAAGACATCAAAAACTAAACGTAGCTCTTTTCTTTTAAGCTCATATTTCTAAATATTTTTCAATTGCTTAGTTCTTCCACAAACATACTGTGCATACTTATACTAAAGTGATTCAAAAACTTCTAACATTCAAATACTATCTTTTCTTTGAATTGTTTAATAAATAACTACTCTTTTTGGATCAGATCAAAAAAAAAAAATCACATGGGGCTTAAAAAATTCTAAATTGTTAGATTATGCAAAAACAATCATATATGCTATAAACTAGTTCTTAAAGACCTAGTTACCGGAGATAATAAACCAAATTTTAGTGTGCATCTAAACCATCCTCCCATGCTTGAATGTGTGAACACCCCAAATTTTTTAAAATTTTGTAAATATTCTCTTTTTACCCCTAGACCCATTTTCTGAGTAAACTGAGTCCATTTTAAATCAAAATTCCAGTTATCTCTCAGATTTACTGGAATCAAATCCACTTTTCTCTATATGACTCAATTTCGGATCCAGATCAAGTGTTAAAATCCAAATCTGAGCCTCATTATCCAATCTTTAAACCAAATTTACAAAAATATCAAAAATATTTTTTGAATGGCTCAGACGATCCATTCGGTATCCATTCGGATCCACTATTGTATATTTCTTGATTCGAGATCCAAAACTCGAATATCTTCTCAAATTCCGGATCCAAACCCGTTGTCTGAGAAAATTTCAAAAGATTTCCTCAGAAAACCCCTCTTTTTGTAAATGTTTCTCAAAAATACAAAAATAGTTTTTAAATCTCTCATTTTGCCTAGATTTTAGGATTTTATTTCAAAAAACACAAAAAATACAAAAAATAGAAAAAAAAAATAGAAAAAAAAGAAAATCGGAAAAAAATGGCTTTTAACCCCCCCCCCCCTCTTTGAAAAAAAACTTGTAAAGAACCCCCTTTTTGAAAAAATAAATAAATAAATAAATAAATAAATATAGAAATCCACTCTCTTGAAAATGTTGAAAACAAAAAGGGACCTCCCTTGTAAAAACTCTAACAGATTCTTGTTATAAAACAGAGTCGCGAGGTCCCGAATGGGGCATCCCGTCTTCACCCCTTCACTGCGCCTTGGTGATCCCTCTTCTCCCTCTCTGATCTTCTCTTTTCCCATTATCTTCTTCTTCACGATCGTCCTCTCTCTTTCCCTATATTTGAAAAGAGCTCGATCGAGCCAGCAATAACCTAAAGAGGGATATCACATCCTCTCGATTAATTTCTGAACATCAATCGATTCTACAACAGCTCCTAGAGGGAATACCCCTTTCTCCTCTCAAACCGAACCAACTCACTGTAAGCATTGGCTATTCCCTCTATTTGCTCTCTTTCATTGCAACTTAGTTTCGACAGTAGCATTTGTTCCTCGTCATTTCCCTTCACTTCTTTTTTCCTTTTTTCTTTCTTTCTTTCTTTTTTTTTTTCCTTTTCTCCCTCAGCAAAAGGCATATTCTACAATGTCGAGTTGTATATAGCAACGTCGACCTATAGATTGCGACAATATGTTATTGGCTTCATTTTCATTCTTATTACAGTATATAATTTTCTGTAACTTTACTTTCTGCTCTAAGTCAGTTTCATCGTCATCCTGTATCTGGAAGTAACCCCTGTCGTAACGTCCGATCTGATCCAGTATCAGATCGGGCTTTACTCAACAATGGTATTACATTGATCTTTCATCCCATCTATAATTGTCATCTTGTTTGTCGTCTTCACGTTTTGAGCATCTTCAATGCAAAGCACTATGTATCGTTTGTTTGCTGTGAATCCTTTTCATCACTGAATTACATTTTTTTTTCTTTTTTTCTTTTTTTCTTTTCTTCATATAATTATTTTGATCCATTATGTCCCCACTAATCCTTTTCATCAACCGACTTTGTTTGTTTATCTTATTGGTTATAATTTTCCTGTTATATGTGATTGTTGTGTTTCATCACTTTGCTTTCTCGGTTATTTCCAAACATGATTGCTTGTTACAAGAGATACACAGACCCCATTTTGAAGAAAGCAATGGAAAACCCACAAGAACTTACCCAATTATAACACCATTGATAGTAAAGGGGGTGACATTCTCTGTGTAAACTGCGGCACTAGATGGGTTTTTGAAACACTCAAGATCATGTATTATACTGTACTGTTGGTTTGGACAGTGGCCCCGAAGGAAATGCTAGGATTCAGACAAGTTCATATCAGATGGCAATAAAAAATATATATATAATAATAATAATAATAATAATAATAATCAATGGACTTATGACCATAGGGTCATTCCATTCCACCTCAACAGGCTCACTGTAAGGTATGAGGATGTTCGTTGTTACAAAAATGTATCCCTTGATGCAGTCATTTTCAATCTTACGTGTTTTGAATCTGAGCCATTGTGTTTAAAATTTCTTGCCAGGTCTGATTTATATTTTCTGTTTTCATTACAGGTTTTCCTTCCCTCTGACATCACATAATATCATCATAGTGTAATTGCTTTTGATTTGGCTATGCATCTTTTGAATATTCTTTGTATTTATCAGGGTCAGCATAATCACCACGTTCTGTATTTAATCATTTTAGTTATGTTTTTCCTGTATATATCACATTGGTTTCATATCCTGTATGATAACCCTTCATCTCTGTTATAAGCATCCTTCATCCAAGGATTTAACCAAAAATGTCAGGCTGTTACGGTTGTGTCCAAGGGTTTTGAGACAACAACCCCCATCATGCATTTTAGGGACCATATCAGTCCAACGTTAGTTATTTTAGTGGCATCCATTTTAATGAGGCAGATGCCAGTCTATTATCTTACCTTTTTTATTTTGGGTGGTGAATTTGCTCCTTATTCATCTGCTTCCCATGCTGACGACTCAACCCAGTTTCTTGAGTCCCCATCACCTTGGAAATTTTTTGAGGAATTTTGCACTTTGAATGTGTGCAACCCTTTGCCTCTGTTACTATCTCTCCATCCAGGCGTAATTCATGTTGCAATCAAGATGGAGAATGATAGTGGTGGATGGATCAATACCGTTGATGATCCTTCGGTTACCTTGGCAGCAAAAGAAAACACACCATCTGGTGTTAAGCTCCCCAGTCTCTCACAATTCAGTATGTGTGTCTTAATCAGGTTACTTAAAATCTAAGTATTCATAGCATCCTCTGGTAATTTCCCATCAATCTATATCATTCAGCATAACCTCTCTCCTTCATTCCACCAGTACCCTATTGAAATAACCTTTCACCAAGAAGGGTTGCTAGGTCTTCGGGATCAAATCCAGAGAAGGGCAGTAGAGTTGTCATCAAACCCTTTCAGAATTAAAATGCCTAATGAAGAATAAGTGGTCTGAAAGAGGGGGTAACATGACCTTGGTTATGTCTGATAAGGTAGACAACAACAGGTTCTTTATTAGATCCTATTGCTTATGATGATGTATGAGCAGATTGTTTGAAGATATCGAGCAATGAGGTGAATAGAAATCCCCTTATAAGACCAGTAAAAGTTGTTGATTGCTTCATCAAACGCTGGGGTACAGGTAAGTATCTCACTGGTTACAGGTTTTAGTTTATATCAAAGGAAAATTTCCTGTTTCTGTTTCTGCAAAAAAATAATAATAATAATAATAAAAAAATTTGTATGTAAAGGATAGCCTAAGTTTGTTAGGGGTGTCTGTGTGAATATAATGTTGTTCATAAAATTTCTTGTGTCATTTTCTTGCATCGCTTAAGGGAAGTGCTCCATCTGTCCCTAATATTACTCTCATCACCTATAATGATTCCAAGACAACAATCGAGGCCTGAGAAAATCTGTAGATTGAACTAGTTCTCACCATCTAAAACTGTGGTCATATCATTCTTAGCTAAACTGTCAAAATTCAATCCAGTTTTTTCCGATAGGCTGTGAATTGGGATTTTTACAAGTATCTTGCGCACCTGTCGCCTCCCAGCTGCTATGTTTTCTAACTCCCCTATCACTTGCTATACCTTAATCCTCACCCCCTTGTTGTACAATATTCATTTCACCACATTCCATCCTTATAACATCCTGTTTTCCTACTGCAACACCCTCACCATAGTTGCCCCTACACAGTAGCACCCATTGTGCTATTTACACTATACAACCTACTTACTGTTTAGGTCTTTCTATAAAAATGCCCCATGTCCATCACAGCCTATGCCCATGTCTTGTTGTATATGCGTTGATGCTGCCAACACCCATCTCCTTCGTCTGCTGCTACTGCAACAGTGGCCACCACAGCTACTTCTCCTCACAAATTTTACTATTTGCATCTCATCTGCTACAGCCCCAACAGTACCTATGCCTCTATATCTTCCACCATAGACCCCTTTACCTGCATTCCACCCCTTTCACCTTGTAGCATCCCAGCCTTTAACACTCAGCTACAACCTCGTTAATCCCATATACCACCACTGCACCTCGTTTTCACTTGAACCCCATAGTGATCCAAATGCTCCCTTTTGAAGCCTTCAGCCCACACCATTCACCCAATGTAGCTACAACAGTAACAACCATACCTTCACAAGGCTTCCCTCCATCACCTGTCACCAGCCACCAACCAGTCAACTTCTTCATAAGGACCCGCCATCATAGTCGCTGGTGGAACAGAATCTGGCTCAATTGTTGTTCCTCATTAGCAATTTTCATAATCTATGACAATTCCAACTGTTGCAGTTCGGATTCATATGCATACTAGAGGTGCTGAACATAATGCATGTCTTGTGAGTCATTTAGGTAGACCTCCTTGATAACTTCTGATCTAGGATATATGGCTGCAATTAGTTGGCAGTTCAGGTTTGTTCTGAGTCCTCAACAACTGATCCTTCTCACAAGCCTGGGGAAGTGGTAAACCATGATGATCCTAATACCACAACTGATAAAGTTAAAGCAGCAGAGAAATTTGATAATTCTTGCCACACTGGGCCAGAATTTGTAGAGTCATCAGTTTGGAATCATACACATTCTGCCATTTTCTTTCATGTGCCAACCTCCACGTATCACTTCCCACTAGTTCAATGCATCTATTCTCTTCATTATTTCAGGATATTACATACATATTTTTTTTTAATTCCTCGTTAGTTTATTCCAAGATACATCGTATCATTTACATGGCATCTCCATTGATCCAAAGTACATATCTAACAATTTCATCACTTGTATTCCAAATTCAATGTAATATTTGTAATCTCTCTCTGCATTTGTTTATTTTGTGCTAACATTGTTTTGCAGAAAATGTACAAAAAATATCATTTCCTTCTTAGCTTAGGAATTGTAATTTCTATTTCAAAACCCAGAAATGTAATAGCTAGATTATAATGAGAAGTTTACATTCTTTGCATTAGATTAGAATGCATGAGCATATATATGCTTGTTTCATATTAATTCGCTCTTTTATTTCAAAAATTCACAAATGGGAACATGAATGACATGTGCACCATTCTAATAAAAGGTGATTGAATCCTAAGTTGACGATTTGCATCAATGGCCATAGTCAGGGTGCGAACAAAATTTATGGTTTCTCATCTTTTATGGAATAACATTGGATTCACACTGGATCCTTTTAAAAAATCATCATATTTTCAAATATTTTCCTCGTTTATTAAAGTTTAACTTAAAATTAACTCAAAATATATATCAATGACCATAGTCAGGATATATTGAGGGTTAATTTCATCTTAAAACTCTATAAAGGCACCAAAATATATTTTATTCTTCACTTGAATTTAAATATGATTACTATATAAAACATTCAATGACCATAGTCAGGGATGTATTATATCTTCAATCTTATTTCAGTTCATTTAAAGAATGAAATATGTCTTTCAAAGTCCAATTTCAAATTCTTTAAATTCATTCATCATTTAGGATAGAATTGCATCATATTTTCAAAATTCTTTTTCAAAATCCAAATGATCTTGAATATCAAATCTTCAATATCTATTTCAATTCATTCTTTTATCTTATTTGAAAGATTCAAATTTCAATTTCAAAGTCCAATTTGACTTTGAAATTTCAAATTCATTTTTATATTCAAAATTCCATTTCCAAATTCAAATCAAAATTCAAAGTTCAACTCAACTTTGAAATTTTAAATTTTATTTTGTAGGATTCAATTTCAAATTCAATTCAACATCTCAAAAATCAAAGTTCAATTTAACTTTGAAATCTCTGATTCATCTTCTGATTTTAAAATTCAAACTTTAAAATCAAGTTTATTCTTTATCTTCAAAGTTCTATCTAAAGATTGAGTCTTGATTCAAAATCAAAGTTTTGAGATTGATTTTGAATCTCAAAATCCGATTTTTTTCTAACATTTAAATCCCACTTTTAAATTCAAATCTGGATTTCCAAAATCCAGATCCATCTTCAAAGTCCCATTTGGACTTTCAAAATCCAATTCTAAATTTAGAATCCAAATCCACTTTGGATCTAGATTTCGGATCCAACTTCATCTTGGATCTCAGACTTCGGATCCAGATTTCATTTAGGATTCCAGATTTCGGATTCAACTCCATTTTGGATTCCAAACTTTGGATCCAAATTTCATTTAGGATTCCAGACTTTAGATCCAAATTCCATTTAGGATTCCAAACTTCAGCGAAATTCCACTAGAGGGGGGGTGAATAGTGAAATACGATATAGATCGATAAAATAAAAATTAAAGACAATAAGGCACAACATAATAAACACAGGATTTATACTGGTTCGGTCAAGTTACTGGCCTACATCCAGTCCCCAAGTAAAACACTTGAGCCTTTTACTATAAAATCCGTGTTACGGGATAAATAGTACAACACCCTCTTCCTCAGAGGTCTACTTCTCTCAACAGAGAAGGGAAAACACCCTCTTCCTCAGAGATCTACTTCTCTCAACAGAGAAGGAAAACAACCTCTTCCTTAGAAGTCTACTTCTCTCAACAGAGAAGGAAAACGCCCTCTTTCACAGAGGTCTATTTCTCTCAACAGAGAAGGAAAACACCCTCTTTCACAGAGGTCTACTTCTCTCAACAGAGAGGGGATATAATAGATAACAAAAAGTTACAACACTTTCCTAAAGAACCTTCAGAATTATATGCAGAGTATGAATGCATGTATGAAGATTCTCAGAATGTTCTCTCTTTGAAAAATGGGTAGAATAATTTCTCAGCGGAACAAAATGTTCTTTTCTTTTTCACACACAATTGATTCTTTTGTCAGAGAGTTTTTCTTGTTCTCTTTCTTTTTCTACGTTGTTTTTCAGTGTGTCGAGTAGGAGTTTTTCTCTTTGAAAGCTCACATGTGTCTCTTGAAATATTATTTTGTTTGTATATATATAGGTTTTTAAATTTTAGTCATTGCTTTTTTAAATAATTGTCCTTTTGAGATATGAGGTGTTAGGTCATCTCAAAATATAATTTTATGAAAGAGTGTGTGTAATGATATGTGTACTATATTACTTTTTCAAAAAGTCGTCATTCCATAAATTTAATATTTGAGGTATGCTATACGTTGTTTGTAATTAAAAATGAGTTTTAATTTATAATGGGTCTTTTCTCAAAATAAATGCTTTGTAGTACATTGAACGTTGAAGTGTAATTTATAATGAAATTTTATCTTTACTCAATTTAATGATTTGTAGTATATTAATAATTTTCTTACAAATCATCACTTCTTTGGTTAAATGTATATAAGTACAATAAATGCTTGTTAAGTACTTTATTTATAAATGGTCATTTCTCAAATGCTTTTTGAGGTGGCATTTAATGTTTACAGAAAGAATGATGGATTTAAAAATAAGTCGACATTCTTGGGTGTGTATTTAGCATTAAATAAATAAAAGGTCATTTCTTAAATGCTTTTTGAAGTGGCATTTATTGTTTATAGAAAGAATGATGGCTTTAAATATAAGTCAACATTCTTGGGTGTGTATTTAGCATTAAATAAATAAAAGGTCATTTTTCAAACTTAATTGTCTTGTTACACAATAAGTAGTTGTGTATAAAATAATATTTGTTTTCTCAAATCGTCAATTCAAGATGAACGATTGTGTATTATGAGTTAATACATTTTGTCTTTTTCTTTAATAAAAGCTTTTGAAATCATTAGCTTTTATATCTTTTCAAGTTGTCTTTTTCATAAATGCTTGTTAGAAGGTACAATTAGTGCTTTTGAAATCATGAGCTATTATATCTTGCAAAAATGTCTTTTTCATAAATGCTTGTAGGAAGTACAATGATTTGTTTCAAAAAAGGTGTTTTTGAAATAATGTATCCTTTTATGAAAGCTTAGCTTTTTGTAAATAAATTAAAGCATATAGTGTAATATGAAATATGCATGCTTCTAAAGGTTCTGTTACATATGACTCTAAAGAAGAAAAAAGTCTTCATCTTCAAGTAGCCAATCTTCTTGGATAAACTTTATGAATGTATGGCTCATTAAGTTTTTTCTTCAGAGTAGTATGATTGCATCAAATAGTTGTACTTGATCAGGTTGTCTCCATTCTTCTTAGGTGAAATAACCTTGCATCAAATACTCGTTAAATGCATGACACATCATATCCAGTCATAATATAGCATATTCATGAAGGCATATCATATTTATAATATCGCATGAAAGCATATCATATATTTATCATGTATCATATTTATTTATCATGACAGCATATCATATTTATTATGTATTATCAAAACATAGTTTCTCAACATTATCCCCCTTTTTTATGATGACAATATATGCTCCCTCTGTCAATAAGCCATATGCATAATGATAATTTGAATATGATATCATAGATAAAAAATGCATAAGGCGATAGTATATAAAAACATAAGTAAAAGTTTAAGTTCAAGAAATTGAATTTCTCTTACATAGGAGAAATAGGTGTTTCTCCCCCTTTGTCATTGACAAAAAGGAGGGATCAGAGTAGGAAAGTTATTATTACAGACCAAAAAAATATAGTTCATTCAGAATCAGAGGAGGGATGAAATTTGCGAAGGAGAGCATCTTGGCCAATCTTCAGTGAGTGAAAGGCTTGCTGCAGAGAGGCTTGATTCTTCAGCAGGAGATCCTGTGTGTTCTGGACATCTACAAGAGCAGAGAATATATCTAGTTCAGATGTCAGAGTAAGTTCTGCCTCACCAGAGCCTTCGTCGTCAGTATGTTGTGGGGGTGACCCTTCTTCTGAGAAGTAGGTATCATCAAATGCATGTGTAGAATAGGAGACGACGTTATTGTGAAGTGGCACATTGAAGTACTTAAGAATAGGAGTAATAAAACATCCAAATGGAAGTGAATGAAAGACACGAAAATTGATCATGTTGTTGAATATGATGCTCGACCAGTTGATGGGGAAGGAACAAAAAATCGCATAGATTAAAGGAGAGATTTTGTTTGGGACGAATCCCTTGGACGGTTGTTTGGGAAAGACATTGTGGGATAGGATTTGTCACAGAAGCTGAGCATGAGGTTTCAGATTGCTCATATGCCACGAAAAGTGGGTGGATCGTGTGGAGTGAAACACCTTTTTAAATACAGTACGATCGATGGGTACTATATTTGGGAGATTGATGCCATAGGATGAAAGGTTCAGAATGCATCCTAAGGAATGAATGTCAAAGGAAATGATTTTACCATGAACCATGGTGGTGACAACCTTTTGGTCATGGTTTACCGAGAGGTTGGTATAAAAATCTTGATGAGATGGGGATAATAAGACGCAGTGTTTGATGATCCTAAAATTGGAACAAAGTCTTGTAGAGAAGTTTCAAGATCAAAGGAAGTGAAGTCTTGGAAGTGGACTAACCTACCTGTTTGGATTGGAAGAGAGCTTACATAGTTGTAGTTGTGGATGAGATCTGGATATCTCGATTCTGAAGATTCAATCATGTTGACATCATCAGAGAAGGATTTGGAAGAGGAGGCCATGGCGAGTAACTTGAGAAAATAAGAAATGAACTTGAAGAGGATGTAAGTTGATAGAAGTTTTCGAATAGGTGATGAATTCGTGAAGAGTGAATCAATTTATTAAATAGAAAGATGAAGTTTATTTTAATAACAACTTGATGCTTTGTGAATGACAATTGAAGTGAATAAAATTTGGATTTTAACTTGGTGCATTATTCGTGAATGTCTATTTATGGAGAGTGAATAGTATATCTTAAGGCGCTCGTGAATGAGAGATCAAATCACTCTTTGGAAGAGTGTGTGGATGAAAATTTATTATATTATGTTAGATGACAAAAACACATAATTTCGAAAATTATTCTTTATTAGAATGTAAACTTGATATAGGAGAGTCCATTGAATTGAGAGAGTAGTCATGGTTTGAGAATGGTGTGCTCTTTTGGAGCATGATTATTATGTGTGATTGAAAAAGGATGGACAAGATAGAAGGGATGAATAGAAACAAAGAAGTGTGTTGCACGATGATAAATAACGACCCACAGATTTTGAAGAATCCGATTATAGAGGTGATGAGACATGAAGAGTCTTGGAATGAGGAAAAAGATATCGTGAGAAGAGATGGAAGTAAGAATGCTATCATGTGAAATAGAAAGTTGAATAATGGCCTAATAAGACAAACAACAAGTTGGTATATAAAAAAAATGATTTTACTTAAAAAAGATAGATTCAATTTTCGTAAGGGAGGCTTTGAGAAAGAGACAAGAGAGAGTTATGAGAGAATGTTATGATTGCTTATTTAATGTAAAAATGGTTTTTATGGATAGGCATGAAAGGAGATAGGTCATCATGTGATGTGTACTTTGAAAGATATGACATTTTTGAAAGAAATGAGTGACATAAAGTATTTGTCTTGTATTTAAAAACTTATGGTTTTTATGAGTGTACGTGAATATGTGAATGACTATTTTTTACTTTGAAAAGTGGTAAAATAGATGATGAGACAAGAAAAGAAAGACAAAAATATATTCGAGAGATAAAAACAATGATAAGAATAGATGAAAGATAAAAAATAAGAATCGACAAGAAGGAATCGGATTTAAAAAGAAAACTTAAAATATATAAATGATAAATTAAAAAATCATAAGATATTGCAAAGTTTTATCTAAGTAAAACTACAAATAAGTGTGATTAATTATAAGTCACTTAGTTCATAGATTCCTAATTCTCTTCTAATTCGTATAAAGTCTTCATTTTTTAAAGGTTTAGTGAAAATATCTTCTAATTGTTTATTAGTGGGTATAAATTCAAGTTTGATTATGTTGTTTAAGACTGTTTTCTTAAAAAGTGGTGTCGAATTTGAATGTGCTTTGTACGTGAGTGAAGAATAGGATTTTTAGATAAATTGATAGCACTTGTATTATCACACAAAATAGTTGTATTTTCAAATTTTAAACCAAAGTCTTTTAATGTTTGTTTCATCCAGATGACTTGTGTACATGTTAGGCTTGCAGCTATATATTCAGCTTCAATAGTTGATAATTATACGCAATTTTGTTTCTTACTGAACCATGAAACTAGTGAGTGCCCTAGCATATGACATGTTTCACTTGTGCTTTTTCTGTCAGATTTACTACCAGCAAAATCAGCATCACTGTATGAGATTAAATCAAATGTAGATGATTTTGAATAAAATAACCCAAAATCAACTGTTCCTTTTAGATATCTCATTATTCTTTTTACAACTTTAAGATGTGATTCCTTTGAATTTGATTGAAATCTAGCACACAAGCAAACACTGAACATGATATCTGGATGGCTTGTAGTTAAATATAGTAGTGATCCTATCATACCTCTGAATAACTTTGTATCCACAGTCTTACCGTCTTCATCTTTGTCCAATACAGTGGTTGTGCTCATAGGGATATTCTTTGAAGCAGTTGAGTTCATGTTGAACCTCTTCAGAAGTTCATGAGCATATTTAGACTGATTGATGAAGACTCCATCCTTGGTTTGCTTAATATGCAGTCCAAGAAAGTAGGTGAGTTCTCCCATCATACTCATTTCAAATTCTTTCTGCATGGACTTAGAAAAGTCTTCACAAAGACCATTGTTAGTAGATCCAAAGATGATATCGTCCACATATATTTGAATGATTAAGGTATGATCATTCACTATTTTTACAAATAAAGTTGAGTCTGCTTTGCCTATAGAAAATCTGGTTTTTAATAAAAAAGTTTTAAGTCTAGCATACCAAGCACGAGGTGCTTGTTTTAAACCATATAAAGCACGTTTTAGTTTAAAAACATGATCAGGAAATTGTTCATTTTCAAAACCTGGAGGTTGTTTTACATAAACTTCTTCATTTATAAAACCATTTAGAAAAGCACTTTTAACATCCATTTGATATAGTTTGAAATCCATATAGCTTGCATATGCCAAAAACATTCTTATAGATTCAAGTCTAGAAACAGGAGCAAATGTTTCATCAAAATCAATACATTCCTCCTGATTATATCCTTGAGCCACTATCCTTGCCTTGTTTCTTATAACATTACCTGTTTCATCCAGCTTGTTTCTGAAGATCCATCTTGTCCCAATGATTTGATGATCTTTTGGTTTTGGTACAAGATCCCACACATCATTTCTTTGGAATTGATTAAGTTCTCCAGTCATGGCTAGCATCCAGAACTCGTCAATGATGGCTTCATCAATCTTCTTAGGTTCAAGTTGAGAAATGAAAGTCATATTTGCAATACATTCCAGTTGAGCTCTTGTTTGAACCCCCTTGGTCAGGTCTCCCAAAATCTGCTTTTGAGGATGATCTCTGATTTCAGCAAATGTTCTTTGATGATCATCTTCATTAGATTTAGCTGTGTTATCTAAGAAAAAATATGTACTTTCAAGATCATCATCGTTAGTCTGCTTATGAACAGATTGATCAATAGATTCATAAAAACTGACATGCATAGATTCTTCAATAGTATTAGTACTCTTATTAAAAACTCGGTATGCTTTACTATGACTTGAATATCCTAAGAATATGCCTTCAACAGATTTAGCATCAAATTTATCAAGACTATCTTTTGTGTTTAGGATAAAGCATTTACGCCCAAAGATTTTGAAGTAGTCTATTCTTCGAGTTCTGTCATAGAATAGTTCATAAGGAGTTTTATTCAATAAGGGACTGATAAGAACTCTATTTGAGATATAGCATATAGTGTTAACAACTTCAGCCCAAAAATATTTAGCAAGATTATTATGTTGGAGCATAGTTCTAGCAGATTCTTGAAGGGTTCTATTCTTTCTTTCTACTACACCATTTTGAGGTACAACTCTAGAAAAGGCAAAGTTATGAGAGATACCATGCAAGTTACAAAAATTTACAAAAAGATCATTATCAAATTCTCCTCCATGGTCACTATGAATTTTAACAATTGTAGGATATTTTTAATTTTGTAATTTTTTACATAAAATTTCAAATTCACAAAACGTATCACTTTTATTTTTCAAAAATATTACCCAAGTGAATCTTGAGTAATCATCAACAATGACAAAGGCATATTTATTATGATTTAGACTAGCTACCCTAGAAGGACAAAAAAAATCCAGGTGGAGAAGCTCTAAAGGTCTTTTACTTGACACAATATTTTTTGATTTGAAAGATGATTTTGATAATTTTCCTAATTGACAAGCATCACAAAAATAGTCATTTTTAAATGATATTTTAGGTAACCCACGTACCAAGTTGTTTTTAGCTAATTTAGACATATATTTAGAGTTAACATGTCTCATTCTTATATGCCATAAATTTTGAGAGTCATTATTAGCCATAAGACAGTGTTCAGTAATATTCTCTAGATGTAATTCATATATATTATTTTTTCTTATACCTTTCAAAATAATATTTTTGTTGGTGTCTGCTATGAGGCATGCATCATGTTTAAAGCTAACATTATATCCTGTGTCACACATTGACTTATACTTAAGAGGTTATGTTTTAAACCTTTAACAAGGAGAACGTCTTTAATAAGAGGTTTATCGATGTTACCAATGTTGCCAATCCCAATTATTAATCCTTTGTTGTTATCTCCAAATGTAATACCCAAAATTTTTAATGATTTATAAATTCTGAAGAAAATTCAAGTTTTAATTTTTATTTATTCTGAATGTGAATTATAGTGTTAAAACCCTGATTTTTATGGTTAGTACTGCTCAAAGTAAAGATCTGAATCCATATTTGAAATCCTGAAAAATTTTTGTTGAGGCTGGTTCAAAAATCAGAGTTTAGGGACATTCTAGTCATTAATCAAATTGTCAAAGGGTAGCTTAGTAATTTGCCAATTCAGTGGCATTTTTCGGTAAAATACCCAACTATATAAGGTCAAAATAGTAATTTTTCTTTTAGGATATTTTCAGGGAATTAATAAAATTGTCAGGGACGAAAATGGTAATTTACCATTTTCAATGGCAGGCTATGTAATTTATTGAACTACAGAAGGACACTCAAGTAATTCTAAATCCCCTTATGGCAATCCTGAAAGATGGGATTGAGCCAAGGTTAAATTGGGTATTAAAAAGTAGTAATCTGAATAAAATATATTAATTTATAATATTTTAATCTCAGACCATGGTTTTAGAAAAACCACTGGCCCAAAACCATGGACAGGCCATGGTTTTCCAAAACCATGGGAGGACAAGTGTCACTCCTCAGTGAGGAGGTGACACTAAGCCTCTCTCTCTCTTTGACACTTGTCAGAAGAATGACAAGTGTCATTCAAAAATTAATTTTTTAATTACTTTGGTGACAAATGTCACCAAAGTGGGCCCCACAGGGGGGGGAGACATCCCCTCTCTCTCCTATAAATACCCCCTCACCCCCTCTCTCTCAACCCAAGTTCCAAGACCCCTTCTCTCTCTAAGCTCTCTCTCTCTCTCCTACTTTCTCTCTCTACCTTTGAATTTCTCTCTCTAACTTTTAAACCTAAACCTCGGTAGAATCTCAGATTTTTTCTGAGAAACCTCTTCTATCCCTTTTCATCTTTCCTTAAGCAAAGTCTATTCTTCTGCAAGAAGCTCCATCGAATCAGAAACAACCTCGGGAGCGCTGCCTGCAAGAGTTCTGCTAAACTTAGCAGAAAAGTCAGATTTGGATAGCAGAAGTGCTGCTCAAATCAACTAAACAAGGTTAGTATTCAAAAACCCTCTTCTAAATTCGAATTCATACTTCCTGAGCTTCCCTACTCTCTTTCTGAACCCCAACTCTATTTCTTTTGGATTTAAATTTTGGCAATTTTGCCAAAATTTAATCCAACTCAACCTTTACATAGGGGAAGCTCTGTTCAAATTTTTCTAAATATTTTTAAGTATTCAAAACTACTTTAACAGTAGTTCTGGCAAAATTTTCTAAAAGACTTTTGAAAAATTGAGTTTTTATAACAGGAATTCTGTCAAAATGATTTAAAGATTTTTGAAAAAAATAGAATTAGTATAACAGTAATTTTGACCAAATTTTTAAATGATTTCTGAAAAAGATTAATTATTTTAATTAGAATTATGGCAAAAGTTTTTCAGACAGTTTAAAAATTTTCAGTTTATTTAGTAGAAGTTATATCAAAATTTTTATAACTATTTCAGAAAAAAATCGATTTTTATAAAGGAAATTCTGTTAAAATTTTCAAAAATCCTTTTAAATATTTGAATTAATTTTTTTGAAAAACCTTTATAAAAATATTTGTGACGCAAAGTCATGTTCGAATTCTTACAACTCGAATTCAAGTTCAAACCCTTTTTCGAACATTTGAGTTATTACAGAGGAAACTCTGTGAAAATTTTTATAAAAGTTTTAAGGTCAATTATAGATAAATTTTTAGATTTTTAATAATTTCTTTAAAAGATACTTCTTTAAATTATAGGGCAAATACTACTCGAAATTCGATATAAAAATATTAACTAATATAATGAATTCTATCAGATTAAATCAAAGCACGAGCACTTTATCCTGTTCTCCTTAGTTCTATCGAAATCCAAGTAAGTTATTCTATCAAAATCTTATAATTTTATATTAGACATGCTTTTGATTCATGTTTTTAATTCATGCATGATTATCTAAATTTGATTCTTGATCAAATGCATATTTTAATATCCGCATGAATAAATATTTGTTTTGAATGACAAGATTTTCAATTTTATGATTTGAATAAGATTTTGATGGATACTATGATCAAAACTTTGATTTTGATAAAAGAATTTGTATAGCATGTTGATTTTCGAAAGATTTTATTGTTGCAGGAGTCATGTCTATACAAACTTAATTCTCGCCTTCATAGGCGAATGCTCGTTGTGATAGAGCAAAATTCTGGATGGGCTGGATACATATGAACCGTGTTTATTTGAAAGGAATGATTTGGCTATTGAGCCTAGTTTTGAAAAGATGAAAAGTCCTATAAAAGAATCCTTCAAGCCCATCTAGGTTTAGCCTACCCTGGAAGGGGTAGTGGTACAACCAGGAGTGACATTGTGAAGATGATGATTGTTGGGAGCGATAGATTCCATGGACCTCCTGTCACTCGGGTTGAGGAGGTCGAGACAACGGGTCTCAAGGCTGCCGCATGCCAGTGGATGCATCCAACTCTCCTTGTTTGCTCGCCATTGCTGAGAATCTTCCCGGTCGTTGACCGCTCACTTGGGAGCCCGTTTCACTCAGGTATCCGGGTAATCCACAATAGAATAATATACCCCCAGAATACTTAGTTTGAGATCGGAGTACTCTCTACCGTACCAGGAGGGCGTTAATATCGAAACAATGACATTTTTCTTTCACAGAATTTGATCTGAGATTATGCATTATTTAAAATTGTTTTTAATTGCCTTATTTTTAATTGCATAATTGTTCTTGAATAAATGCATTTTGATTTGTAAATTATTGAAATCATGCTTAATATTTGAATTGTATGGTTTTGATTAATGACTTACTTGGCTATCATAAGTCTAACCCCGTTTTATGGGAATTTCAGGTTCAGATATGGAATAGGAAATCTTACAATGGATGTTGGACAAGTGTGGCATCGAAGAATCCAGATTCCCAAGATCCTGAGATTAATTTAGGATTTATTATAAATTTAATCCTAAATGTTTTCATTTTTTAACCTTGTGAAAAGACTATGTATATAATGTTGATATAAATTATTGTTGTTTTTGTTGTTAATTGGAATGTGACGTGCCTGAGGTTTAGGAAACCGAAAATCAAAAGTTATTTCCGCTGTTTAAAAAAAAAAAAATCTGCATTTTTAAAGGTTTTAAAACCCCGGGGCGTTACACCAAAGGTGACAGTTCATCCTTCTTTATGATGAAGAACAACAAAAAGATCATGATGTCCTGTCATATGCTTTGAACATCCATTGTCTAGTATCCATCTGTTCTTCTTTTTCAGTGCCTGTAATAGATCAAGTAAATTTTTTTTTTGGTACCCGATCGGGTCCCTTTTTGTTAGACTTTGGAACCCATATCCATTTTGATTTGGGTTTGTCTACAGACCTAGAGGAGTACATGGTATTAAAATTGAAGTTGTAACACTCTTGCTTAGGTTCAGCAGAACCTTTGACAAATGCAGTCTTTTGATTCATACAAGAAGGTCTATTTAGATGAGAGTAACCAATATCATTTTTGTAAAAAGAGTTTTTTTTAGAGGATAGGAGTTTGTCCAGGTTCTCTTTTCCTTTGGTAAACTTGAAAACCATTTTCATAAGGTTTTCAATTTTGCTTTTTAATTCTGAAATTTTTACTTGAAGATTTTTAGTCTTGGAACTAGTAGAACTGATTTCAGAAGTAAGAATCAAATTTTTCTTTTTCAACTCAGAATTTTCAATATTGAGTTTTTCATTTTTATGGAAAAGCTCTAAATTCTCGGATTTTAAAATTTTGTTTTTGAGAATCATTTTCCTAGATTCTTCAAAAAGTTCTTGAAATGCATTTAGAAGTTCTTCAAAAGAAAAATCAGAAGATTCACTTACAGAGCTTTCTTCTGCCATGAAGCACATATTTGCAGTTTTGGCTTCATCGTCACTTGACTCTTCACTGGTAGATGGTTCTGAATCACCCCATTGAGCATGTAGAGCCTTTTTCTTGAAGAACCTTTTCTTTAGTTCCTCAATTTTGGATTTTCTTTTCAGAAGAGGACAGTCACGTCTTACGTGACCTGGCTTATTGCATTGATAGCACATGGTGTCTTCCTTAGAGTCTTTCTTTTCCTTGTGCTTATTTGATAGCCTGTTCTTTCTCATAAAGCGCTGAAATTTCCGAGTAAGCAGCGCATATTCAGATTCCTTTTCTAAGTCCTCATTCTCAGAAATGGCTGGAAAGGCTAGATTTTTCTTCGTAGGTTGTTCCTCTTCCCTTTTTTCTTTCATATGAACTTCATAGGCCATGAGATTGCCTATTAAGTCATCCAGAGTAAGCTTGGATAAATCTTGGGCTTCTTCAATAGCTGTGGTCTTTTTCTCCCAGTCAGTTGTAAGTGATCTCAAGATCTTTTTCACCTTATCGGTCTAAGAATAGGTTTCTCCTAGAGATTCAAGATCATTGGTGATGTTGGTGAATCTGGTAAACATCTCTGTGATGGGCTCATCTTTATTCATTTTGAATAACTCATATTTTCGAACCAGAGATGAGATCGTAGCTTCTTTTACTCTGTAAGTTCCTTCATGGATAACCTCTAGAGAGTGCCAAATATCATATGCAGATTCACAGACTGATATTCTGTTAAATTCATTTTGATCAATGGCAAAATACAAAGCATTCATAGCCTTTGCATTTAGGTTTGCCATCTTCTTTTCTTCATCAGACCATAAACTATAGTCTGAAGATGGGGACGTGTATAGACTTTCAACAATTTTCCATACAACAAAGTCTATAGATTTTAGGAATATGGCCATCCTGCATTTTCAATATCCATAGTTGGTGCCATTGAAGAAAGGAGGGCGAGATGCGTGTTGACCTTCGATGTCACGAGCATAAGAGGTTGATGCCATATGTGTTGGAAGACTTGTTATGTCAAAACCAACAAAACCTGCTCTGATACCAAATGAAATTCCACTAGAGGGAGGGTGAATAGTGAAATACGATATAAATCGATAAAATAAAAATTAAAGACAATAAGGTACAACACAATAAACACAGGATTTATACTGGTTCGGTCAAGTTACTGACCTACATTAAGTCCCCAAGTAAAATACTTGAGCCTTTCACTATAAAATCCATGTTACGAGATAAATAGTACAACACCCTCTTCCTCAAAGGTCTACTTCTCTCAACAGAGAAGGAAAAACACCCTCTTCCTTAGAGGTCTACTTCTCTCAACACAGAAGGAAAACACCCTCTTCCTCAGAGGTCTACTTCTCTCAACAGAGAAGGGAAACACCCTCTTTCACAGAGGTCTACTTCTCTCAACAGAGAAGGAAAACACCCTCTTTCACAGAGGTCTACTTTTCTCAACAGAGAAGGGATACAGTAGATAACAAAAAGTTACAACATTTTCCTAAAGAACCTTCAGAATGATATGCAGAGTATGAATGCACGTATGAAGATTCTCAGAATGTTCTCTCTTTGAAAAATGGGTAGAATAATCTCTCAGAGGAACAAAATGTTCTTTTCTTTTTCACACACAATTGATTCTTTTGTCAAAGAGCTTTTCTTGTCTTTTTCTTTTTCTTTTCTCTTTCTTTTCTCTTTCGTTTTCTACGCTCTTTTTCAGTGTGTCGAGTAGGAGTTTTTCTCTTTGAAAGCTCACATGTGTCTCTTGAAATATTATTTTGTTTGTATATATATAGGTTTTTAAATTTTAGTTGTTGCTTTTTGAAATAATTGTCCTTTTGAGATATGAGGTGTCAGGTCATCTCAAAATATAATTTTATGAAAGAGTGTGTGTAATGATATGTGTACTATATTACTTTTTCAAAAAGTCATCATTCCATAAATTTAATATTTGAGGTACACTATATGTTGTTTGTAATTAAAAATGAGTTTTAATTTATAATGGGTCTTTTCTCAAAATAAATGCTTTGTAGTACATTGAACGTTGAAGTGTAACTTATAATGAAATTTTGTCTTTACTCAATTTAATGATTTGTAGTATATTAATAATTTTCTTACAAATTGTCACTTCTTTGGTTAAATGTATGTAAGTACAATAAATGCTTGTTAAGTACTTTATCTATAAATGGTCATTTCTCAAATGCTTTTTAAGGTGACATTTAATTTTTACAGAAAGAATGATGGATTTAAAAATAAGTCGACATTCTTGGGTGTGTATTTGGCATTAAATAAATAAAAGGTCATTTCTCAAATGCTTTTTGAAGTGGCATTTAATGTTTACAGAAAGAATGATGGCTTTAAATCTAAGTCGACATTCTTGGGTGTGTATTTAGCATTAAATAAATAAAAGGTCATTTTTCAAACTTAATTGTCTTGTTACACAATAAGTAGTTGTGTATAAAATAATATTTGTTTTATCAAATCGTCAATTCAAGATGAACGATTGTGTATTATGAGTTAATACATTTTGTCTTTTTCTTTAATAAAAGCTTTTGAAATCATTAGCTTTTATATCTTTTCAAGTTGTCTTTGTCATAAATGCTTGTTAGAAGGTACAATTAGTGCTTTTGAAATCATGAGCTATTATATCTTGCAAAAATGTCTTTTTCATAAATGCTTGTAGGAAGTACAATGATTTGTTTCAAAAAAGGTGTTTTTGAAATAACGTATCCTTTTATGAAAGCTTAGCTTTTTGTAAATAAATTAAAGCATATAGTGTAATATGAAATATGCATGCTTCTGAAGGTTCTGTTACATATGACTCTAAAGAAGAAAAAAGTCTTCATCTTGAAGTAGCTGATCTTCTTGGATAAACTTTATGAATGTATGGCCCATCAAGCTTTTTCTTCAGAGTAGTATGATTGCATCAAATAGTTGTACTTGATCAGGCTGTCTCCATTCTTCTTAGGTGAAATAACCTTGCATCAAATACTCGTTAAATGCATGACACATCATATCCAGTCATAATATAGCATATTCATGAAGGCATATAATATTTATCATATCGCATAAAAGCATATCATATATTTATCATGTATCATATTTATTTATCATGACAACATATCATATTTATTATGTATTATCAAAACATAGTTTCTCAACATTCTCCCCCTTTTTTATGATGACAATATATGCTCCCTCTGTCAATAAGCCATATGCATAATGATAATTTGAATATGATATCATAGATAAAAAATGCATAAGGCGATAGTATATAAAAACATAAGTAAAAGTTTAAGTTCAAGAAATCGAATTTCTCCTACATAGGAGAAATAGGTTTTTCTCCCCCTTTGTCATTGACAAAAAGGAGGGATCAGAGTAGGAATGTTATTATTACAGACCAAAAAAATATAGTTCATTCAGAATCAGACGAGGGATGAAATTTGCGAAGGAGAGCATCTTGGCCAATCTTCAGTGAGTGAAAGGCTTGCTGCAGAGAGGCTTGATTCTTCAGCAGGAGATCCTATGTGTTCTGGACATCTACATGAGCAGAGAATATATCTAGTTCAGATGTCGGAGTAGGATCTGCCTCACCAGAGCCTTCGTCGTCAGTATGTTGTGGGGGTGACCCTTCTTCGGAGAAGTAGGTATCATCAAATGCATGTGTAGAATAGGAGAAGTAGGTAGCATCTTGGATCTCAGACTTTGGATCCAGATTTCATTTAGGATTCCAGATTTCGGATTCAACTCCATTTTGGATTCCAAACTTTGGATCCAAATTTCATTTAGGATTCCAGACTTCGGATCCAAATTCCATTTAGGATTCCAGACTTCAGTGAAATTCCACTAGAGGGGGTGAATACTGAAATACGATATAGATCGATAAAATAAAAATTAAAGACAATAAGACCCAACATAATAAACACAAGATTTATACTGGTTCGGTCAAGTTACTGACCTACATCCAGTCCCCAAGTAAAACACTTGAGCCTTTTACTATAAAATCCGTGTTACGAGATAAATAGTAAAACACCCTCTTCCTTAGAGGTCTACTTCTCTCAACAGAGAAGGGAAAACACCCTCTTCCTCAGAGGTCTACTTTCCCCAACAGAGAAGGAAAACACCCTCTTCCTTAGAGGTCTACTTCTCTCAACAGAGAAGGGAAACACCCTCTTCCTCAGAGGTCTACTTCTCTCAACAGAGAAGGGAAACACCCTCTTTCACAGAGGTCTACTTCTCTCAACAGAGAAGGAAAGCACCTTCTTTCACAGAGGTCTACTTCTCTCAACAAAGAAGGGATACAATAGATAACAAAAAGTTACAACACTTTCCTAAAGAACCTTCAGAATTATATGCAGAGTATGAATGCATGTATGATGATTCTTAGAATGTTCTCTCTTTGAAAAATGGGTAGAATAATCTCTCAGAGGAACAAAATGTTCTTTTCCTTTTCACACACGATTCTTTTGTCAGAGAGCTTTTCTTGTCTTTTTCTTTTTCTTTTCTCTTTCTTTTTCTAAGCTCTTTTTCAGTGTGTCGAGTAGGAGTGTTTCTCTTTGAAAGCTCACATGTGTCTCTTGCAATATTATTTTGTTTGTATATATATAGGTTTTTAAAATTTAGTCATTGCTTTTTGAAATGATTGTCCTTTTGAGATGTGAGGTGTGAGGTCATCTCAAAATATAATTTTATGAAAGGGTGTGTGAAATTATATGTGTACTATATTACTTTTTCAAAAAGTCGTCATTCCATAAATTTAATATTTGAGGTACACTATACGTTGTTTGAAATTAAAAATGAGTTTTAATTTGTAATGGGTCTTTTCTCAAAATAAATGCTTTGTAGTACATTAAACGTTGAAGTGTAATTTATAATGAAATTTTGTCTTTACTCAATTTAATGATTTGTAGTATATTAATATTTTTCTTACAATTCGTCACTTCTTTTGTTAAATTTATGTAAGTACAATAAATGCTTGTTAAGTACTTTATCTATAAATGGTCATTTCTCAAATGCTTTTTAAGGTGGCATTTAATGTTTACAGAAAGAATGATGGATTTAAAAATAAGTCGACATTCTTGGGTGTGTATTTGGCATTAAATAAATAAAAGGTCATTTCTCAAATGCTTTTTGAAGTGGCATTTAATGTTACAGAAAGAATGATGGCTTTAAATATAAGTCGACATTCTTGGGTGTGTATTTAGTATTAAATAAATAAAAGGTCATTTTTCAAACTTAATTGTCTTGTTACACAATAAGTAGTTGTGTATAAAATAATATTTGTTTTCTTAAATCGTCAATTCAAGATGAACGATTGTGTATTATGAGTTAATACATTTTGTCTTTTTCTTTAATAAAAGCTTTTGAAATCATTAGCTTTTATATCTTTTCAAGTTGTCTTTTTCATAAATGCTTGTTAGAAGGTACAATTAGTGCTTTTGAAATCATGAGCTATTATATCTTGTCAAAATGTCTTTTTCATAAATGCTTGTAGGAAGTACAATGATTTGTTTCAAAAAAGGTGTTTTTGAAATAACGTATCCTTTTATGAAAGCTTAGCTTTTTGTAAATAAATTAAAGCATATAGTGTAATATGAAATATGCATGCTTCTGAAGGTTCTGTTACATATGACTCTAAAGAAGAAAAAAGTCTTCATCTTGAAGTAGCCGATCTTCTTGGATAAACTTTATGAATGTATGGCCCATCAAGCTTTTTCTTCAGAGTAGTATGATTGCATCAAATAGTTGTACTTGATCAGGTTGTCTCCATTCTTCTTAGGTGAAATAACCTTGCATCAAATACTCGTTAAATGCATGACACATCATATCCAATCATAATATAACATATTCATGAAGGCATATCATATTTATCATATCGCATGAAAGCATATCATATATTTATCATGTATCATATTTATTTATCATGACAACATATCATATTTATTATGTATCATCAAAACATATTTCTCAACATTCGGATCCAATCCCATTTTGGATTTCAGACTTCGGATCCAATTCCATTTAGGATTCTAGATTTCAAAACCAATTCCAGTATCAAATCACATCTGGATCTCTTAAATCCAATTTTCAAATTTCATTTGGATTTTTCAAATCCAAATTCCATCCTTATTTCAAACTTTAAATCAGGAATTCAATTCCATTCGAAATTTCATTTTCTACTTCGGAACCCAGATTCAAAATTCAAATTCAAAGTCCATTTTGACTTTGAAATTTCATTCTTTTTTATCTCACCTTCAAATCCCTCTCTCTTCATTCTTTTCAATTTAAGATTTATTTTCCCAACTCTGATTATTTCAAGATTTTGAACTTCAAATATCTTTTCAGATCTATCTCAAGTTCTAAGTTAGATTCAACTTTCAGAAACCATTTCTTCACTCTATTATCCAATTCATTTCAAAATCACTTGGAAAATCCCAAATTTCTAAAATCATTTTTTTCAAAAGAGCATACATCCCTGCATTCACATAAGCATGATTCTTTGTGCATTTTAGGCTTAGGATAAATTCTTAGATGATACTTTAGCAAAGCAAAAAGCATGAATTCGATCATTGATTCGATTACCCCTGGTAAAGGCGCCACGAACGGTCGAACCTTGTACAGACGAGCGAATCCCGTCTCTCCATTTTCCCGCAATTTTTCAAAACGGAGGCGAGTAATTTTCTAAATATTTTCAAAATTAAGGTCAAGTGAGACCTTCGCAAAAGAGTTCTTCTCTCTCTTCTTTTCTTTTCTCTTCTCTCATCTTTTTCTTTCTTTTATTTTCCCTTTAAAAAGGGAAATAGAGGTTAGAAAGGAAAAGAGAAGGAAGAGAGAGAATACCAAAGAGAGGAAAAAATTTGCGATGATCACAGTTTTGGCGACCGAGATGGGACCCGTCTTCGTCTGGTCGAATTTTTGCCTTTAGCTTTGCTTTAAATCTTATCTAAGAATTTATTCTACAAATGTCAGCTTCATTTCCATGCAAACCTTAGGAGCCTAGACTCTGTCCTAGCTGACATAATGCATATAGGACTTAAGTATGGTTTGGTAGGACCATATTGAGGAGATTATTCTATGTTCACATTAGATTTAGGTCTAAAATACAACTCTCCTCAATTTTTAGGTATTGAATGCAAACAATGTATGCAAGTGTATGCTTCTTTTCATTTTAATTTCTATCTCTTTAGGACTTGCATTCGAGCTTTCTGGTTTTATTGCATATTAAACATGTTTTCAAAAACATCCCTACCTATATTGTCCCGGTCTTCACATTGCTGGGCTGTCTCACTAAACCATAGTTCGGGAGAGAGCCTCACAACTGGACCACTTATTTGGGTTAGCGCCCCCCTACCACGTACCTAAAGGCCATAGTCCGAGGTATATCGGTAGGTGCTCAAGGATGTTGGGAAGCCATTACCTTAGAACCAGAGAAATATTTTTATGCCACGTACTTCGGGCTTCGGCTTGAGTATATTGGCATACCTTGATTGAAATCAGATGATCTAAATCTTGGAGTTAGGATTAAGGTCCTATCAGTCATTTCAAATATTGCATTTAGAGTCAGCTTTAGGGAGTGTTGTTTGTACATCTGTGATTGTGTGATATTTTATATTTTCCTTATATTTTCTAAAACCCTGGGTATATATTATTCAAAATTTCCTCTTTGTTTTTAAAACCCAGGTGTATTTTTCTTTTCTTCTTCTAATTTCTTCAAATTCTTTTGATCCTGCCTGTAATTCTTCAAATTTTAAATCTTTACCATCTATTTTTAAATTCTTTTCCCTCCTATCTTTCCAATGTATCTTCTGATTCTATTTTTCTTGTTTATCTTTTTTATAAATGAAATCTCTTTCCGTCAAGAGATATCCTTTTCAAAATAGCATTTTCCTTCGTGTTTAAGTTGTTTATTCCTCCCCAGAGAGTAACAACGCAATTGTCACAAATTCTGTGACGACTCCATCCCTAGTAATGGGATATCATTTTTCAACCTACTCAACATGATTCCTTCTCTTGTCAAAAATTACTCCCAAAAAATTCTTTAGTCTAAAAACCTCCATTTTCTCTGCAGAAAACATTGGTATTCAACATGGTTCAGACGAAGACAGAAAATGAGACTTTTCAGCAATACAACAACAGTGAAATAGAAGGAATGAACTCTCCTAGGTCATCCAGAGGACAGAGCCAGGACAAAGGAGATGATGTTGATCCGGTTATCTACGGTTTGTTCCAAAAAATGATAGCCAAGATGGTGTCAGAGCAGGCCAAGGTTAATCTGAAAAGGACAGTTCCTAAGAGCAAACTGAAAAAGAAGGCTGTGAAAAAGCACGTCAGGATCATAAAAAAGAAGATGATGCCAGATAGTACTTCTAAGGGGACAGAATCAGAGGAAGAAGAATCAGAAGAAGAAGAACAATCCGTGTTTAGCCAGAATCCTCCGCGACAGTTTGTAAAGATAGCCGCTGAAGAGCCCGAATCTGTCAACAAGCCCATGTCTGGGATTCCAGCAGAGGACCCGATGCGTGAGCAACTGAAGAGGATGACTCGAGCAATCAAGAACATTCAAGCCAAGAGTAAGGGCAAGCAGACCTACACTGGCGATGATTTCTACGATGGCCTAGATGGGGATGATAACCTAGAGAATCTTCCTCGCAAATTTCTCAAGTTTGACAGAACTGATAATCCTAAGGCTCACCTAGCCACCTTTTATACAGAATGTTGCTGTTTCAGAAAGGACAACAGGGCTCTGTTCATTTGCTTTTCCCGCAGTCTGGAGGGTATAGCGGCCAGGTGGTATGCTGACCCACATCAATCCTACCAAACTATGAGAGTTCGATAAGGTGGTAAATTTGTTCAGCGAGCGCTTCTTATTCAACACTGAGGCTTCACCTACGCTCAATCACCTTTACAATCTGAAGCAGAATGAAAATGAAAAGGCTGGAGAATTCATCCACAGGTGGAGAAGCACCTGCAACAAGATGAAGGTTCCCATTCCAGAAGAACATGCACTGGAGATAATCCTCAACAACTTTTCCCAACCTCTGAGGAGTCTCATCGCTACTTCTCCGGCAAAATCCTTCATCAAATTGATTAAGCGAGTTGAATGGCTCGAGTCAGGGATGGAAAATAGACTCTATGAGGGCATGCCTCTGATTAAGAACATCCAAGACCAGAAGAAGAAGGCAAAGTTCACTCACTCAGCTGATTCCTCCGGTAATAATCATGGCAGCAGCAGTAGAGGAAATAGAAATAACAATGGCAGTAGCCCGAAAATAGATCAGAACAAGGGCATAAGGAAAGGTTCTCTAAGAACAATGACAAACCACTTCTGATTGGCCTCCAAAAAGGGGATCTTTAAGAGAAGCCCAAGTACATCAAATGGGAGAAAGATCGAATCTTCACTCCTTTAGATCAATCTTTGAAAACAATTTTGGAATACATGTTAAACCATGGGATGATCAAACTCCCTAAAGTCGAGGATCCTCTCGTAATCTTGGGAAAATTTAAAGACCAATTTTGCAAGTTCCATAGGACAACGGAGCACGATACAGAGCACTGCTTCGTCCTCAAGCATATGATACAAGACTGCATTGATAGAAATCTTCTGGTGGAGGACAAGGAAGAAGAGCAACCAGCGATCCTGACCGAGCCATTTCCAAACCACTCAAAGAATTGAGGATGCCAAAGTTTTTCTTTGCTTTCATTCCTTTTTGTCAGTCGTCTTGTAGGGGCAAGTCCGCCCAGTCTTTTATGAACCATTTTCATCAAAGTACTTGTAAATATTCAGTTTTGTTATCAACTTTTGCTTATCAATGAAATGTCAATTTCCTTTATATCTTTGATATTCAATACTTCTTTCTTATATCATACTGGGGCATTAAATTCCTGTTCTTTTCAGAATAAGGGACAATCCTGACATCATTCACGAGAGAAATGATATTTTCTATGAGGGTTTTTCAAAAAAATCCTGAAATTTCGAAAGTTTCTGCAAAATCTTCGTTATGATAACCAAAAAGTTCAAATATTTTTGGTCCAACCTTTGTCCAAAATCAACCCTCGTGTTGATCTTCTTTTCTAAAATTGGTTTCGAACCATTGTCTTCAAAAATCAACTCTTGTGTTGATCTTATTTTCCAAAATTGGTTTCAAACCATTGTTCTCAAAAATCAAACCTGTTGTTGATCTTTTCAAAAAGTAGGTTTTCAAACCGTTGCCTTCAAAAATTGACCCTCATGATGATCTCTTATGTTGATTCCCTTTCAAAAATCAGCTCTTGCACTGATCATTCTTCTCGCGGTTGATCCTTTTCCCAAAAATGATTTCTCATTTGTCTTTCAAATGAACATTTTCCTTTCACTTTGAAGATCCCATATGCAGGTAGGATCAGACAAACTCTTTTTTCTCAAATCTTATAAATTTTTAGTTAAATCTTAATTAGTTTCATTCATTTTATTCATATTTTTATCAAGTTTACATCAATCTTATCAAATTTTATCAAGTTTTTATCAATTTTTTCTCAATTTTATTAAATTTTATCAACTCTTTTCCCTTTCAGGTTAAGGGATAAACCTGATGTTGCTTTTCCATGAGATATTTCCTTTCTCCTTTTTCCCCCTTAGGTTAAGGGATAAACCTGACCCTCGTTCTTTGAGGTATTCCCATTCAGGATAAGGGATAATCCTGAGATCACTCATAGGAGCAACAATGCTACTTGTGAGAATTCTTTTACAAATTTTTTTTTTCATCAATTTCCTTAAATTTTTATCAATCTTTCATCAAATTCTATCTCCTTATGTCTTCTCAAATTTTATTCTTTCTTTACCCCGTTCAAGATAAGGGGTTAATCCTGAAAATTGGACTGCATACAGCTAACTGTGCTGGTCCATCTAAATCATAAATCATAAATCTTGTCATATCCCTTCTAAATTCAAGTCTCAGATTATCTCTTCACAAAATCTTCTCTTTCCCTTTCAGGTTAAGGGACAAGCCTAAACCTCAGCCTTCGAGGTATTTTTTCCCCTTTCAGGTTAAGGGATAAACCTGAATCATTTTTCCTAAATTCTCATCAAATGTTTATTCTTTTCCCTTTCAGGTTTAGGGACAAACCTGAATCATTTTTTATTATGATTTCCTAAATTCTCATCAAATGTCTATTCTATTTCCCCTTCAGGATAAGGGATAATCCTGAAACCCCGACAATCATTCCTGCTTCAATCTTCGAATATCTTAAGAATGTTGGTCTCCTTCCCGACTCTCAGTTGGAAAATCTAGTGCTCGAACTGATCATTTTCAAAATTTCCGATCTTAGATCGTACCATTTTTTTGGAACCCAATCCTCGAACTGGTCATTTTAAATTTTCGATCTTAGATCAAACCATTTTTCGGAACCCAGTCCCCGCACTGGTCATCTCTCAAAATTTTCAAATCTAAAGACCAAGTTCATTTGAAAAACCCAGTCCTCGAACTGGTTATTTTTCAAAATTTTCAATTAAAGGCCAAGTTCATTTGGAAAAACCCGGTGCTCGCACTAGTTATTCTACAAAAACTTTTCAAATCTAAAGACCAAGTTCATTTGAAACACCCAGTTCTCGTACTGGTTATTTCTCAAAATTTTCAAATTAAAGACCAAGTCCATTTGAGGAACCCAGACCCCGCACTGGTTATCTCTCAAAAATTTCAACTAAAAACAAGTTCATTCGGAAAAACCTGGTGCTCGCACTGGTTATTTTGCAAAATTTTCAAATCTAAAGACCAAGTTCATTTGAAAAACCCAGTCCACGCATGGGTTACTTTTCAAAATCTTCAAAACTAAAGATCAAGTTCATTCACAAAACCAAGTCCTCGCATAGGTTACCTCTCAAAATCTTCAAAACTAAAGATCAAGTTCATTTACAGAACTCAGTCCGCGTACTGGTTGTTTCTCAAAAAGTCTCAATCTTAGATCACATCACAAAGGTTCAAGCTCCTTCGCTAGTCGTTAAATGAAAGGTCCTAGTTTTCATTGGTCATTAAATCAAAGGTTCCAGCTCCTTCGTTGGTTGTTAAATGAAAGGTCACAGTTTTCACTGGTCAATAAATCAAAGGTTCCAGTTGAAAGTGCAGTAGGATCGAGGCAACTAGCACTAGAGAGGGGGTGAATAGTGCTTTTAAATATTGTCTTCAGAATTTTGACGGATTTTGAAATTCACAAAGAAATCACACAAGGAACACAAGAATTTATCCTGGTTCGGTCTTTCTCGACCTACATCCAGTCCCCAAGCAAAACCAGCTTGAGATTTCCACTGTCAACCTTGTGTAACTACAAGATCATACAGACCAAATTCGGTCCCACTTTCAGTAACACACCTACTGAAAGCAAACAACTCCTTTAAACCAAGGAGTCCTTCCTTTTACAGAAAAATAAAATAAGTAACAACTTACAAAACAACCTACGAGCCCTTCTTATAAATGCAAATGAGATGCAATTGGCTTTTGAGGTTGTTGGAATACTCAACTCACGAATTCACTGTCTCTCAAAGGAATTTGAGTGAAAAATATCAAGTGAGTGAGAGAATGAATATGAGTGAAAAGCAAAGAGTAATTCAATGTAATTATATTCAATTTGATGTTTTTGAATGTAGAATGCACTCATATTTATAGTTGAAAGATTCCATACGTTGAGGGTATGAAAGGGTGTCAAAACAGTCTATTTTGAACAATCAAAATGTTTGAAAAATGAAAAGACACGCCTTTTAAAAGTTTCAAGAAAAATGATAAAATTTGTCGACTGAAACAGTAGTTAGTCGACTGATAATTAACTATTAGTAGACTGACAGTTATCGTCGGTCGACTAATGTGTTTATCAAGCCATTTGAAAATCTGAAGTTTTGAAACTTAGTCGACTAGAGAAAAAGTTAGTCGACTGATAATATCATCAGTAGACTGAAAAACCTTTTAGTCGACTGCTGCTAAATTTTTCAGAAAATACATGTTCTGTCCGGTCGACTGATAAAACCTTCGGTCGACTAATTTGACAAAAATGACATTTTGTTTAGAAAATTTGGCGCGAAAGGATTAGTTGACTAGTGAGTCTATTGGTCGACTAATAAACACGAAAAATTAAATAAAGAGTTTTCTAAAAAGATTTTCATGAAGGGCTCTTTTAGAAAAGTTTTTCTAAAGACTTTTTAGGTAAAATGCAACTGAAATATGCACTCTAAGTAAGGCTCTTAGAAGAATCTAAGACTTTTAATGAATTTTACATTTGCACACAAGTCTTCAAAGATTCTTTATCGAATTCTTCAATGCTTGTCATCTTTCTTCATTGCCTTAGCTAAAATGTAGTTGATTCACTTGTTCATCATCAAAACCTTGTACTTGAAGTATCATGTACGACTTCATTGTCGTAACAATCTTCCTCTTTTGATGATGACAAACTAGTCAAAGATAGAGCATTTAGATGCATTAGATGAAGATTTTACTCCCCCTATCAATATGCTGCAAAACATTAGAAGTTAGTACAATCAAAGCACATATATCACATTTTGATTGTTTTGCATTTCCATCATTACTTCATGCATTTCTAAAACTTTTTTAAGAATGCAATTTTCAATGCTTTCACATGATACAATTTTCATGCATGTGTCTTTGTCTCGTGCAAGTTCTATCTTTTTCTCCCCCTTTTGTCATAAGCAAAAAGAGTAAGGGCAGACAAAGCATAAGCAAAATGCAAATTCAAGTTCAAAATATTACAACCCTTAAAGTATCAAAGTTCAGTAAGGACATTAAACAAAGATAAAGAGAAGTGTTGCTTTATCATCTCCTTTAGTTCAACAATATCTTTCTGAATTGAAGAAAGTTGTTGAGTCACATTTCACGAAAAGTATGTTGATGCAGCTCCAAAGCTTCCATTCGCTGTAAAATTTCATCATTGTCTTGACTAGTAGAGAATTTCTTTCATTTTGCTTGAGATGAAGGTGTCACAGAAGATGGTGAGGGTTCAGAGAGTGATGGTTCAGTTTGATCAAAGTTTAAAGGAGGCAGATATTTGATTTTCATACGTTTAAAAATAGTTTGATCAAAGAACTCCTTTTGTTCAATATATTTTTCATTGGTTAAGGGTACTTTGAAATATCTGAAAATACGAGTAAGAAGACATCCATACGGAAGAAAAGGTTTTTGTTTCCACAAATGAGTAAAATACACGTTTGCCCAATTTAACGAAATAGTTCCAAATAAGACATAAAGAGCCCTAGAGAGATCTGTGGAATAGTAATCAAAAGATCTAGTTTTAGGTAGAACATTGTGGGCAAGAATTCATCCAGCAATGCGTGCATGAGTTTGAAGATTGGTATTTTTGAAAGGAGGACAATGAGGTGCACCAAGAAGAAGAATTTGTTCAAAAATTCTTTCATCATTAAGTTCAATAGTATTGAAAAGAGTTTCTGAAGGTGGTATATCTAGGATTTATCCAAGCAGTTTAGAATCAAACTCAATTTCAACATCGCGAACAAGAGAGGAAAGAAATCTAGTTTCATGATCAATTTGTAAATTTGTGTAAAACAAGTGGATCAGTAAAGGATAATAAAGGGGGTCTGCACCGGCATAAAAAAGGTGGGAAATGCCTAGGATAAATTCTCTGATTTTGTAACGAGAAAATAGGTAAAACAGGACATTTCGGCCTAGTAAAATAGGAAGTGCAGAAATCTATCCAAAAGTATCATATAAAAGAGGATTTCTGAGTAGTCTGAGAGAAAATCCATGACGTGCTTGTGGTGTAGTTGGAGGAGAACCTTGTGCGGATGCAGTCTTCTGACGAGGCATGGTTGATAAGGAACGAAACAGATTCACCTGTCAAAAAAGAATCGCAGTTGATGTCGACTTCCAAATGCTTTAAAAATGACGTCCGGCAAGAGGAAGATATTGTTCGGCATTGTGGCAGAGAACCAATGCAACAGAAACACTTTCTGCGATGCAAACACTTTGCCTTCTACGATCAAGGTCGTTGGTAGTGGCCAAAACAATCGGCAGTAACAACCCACCTAAAGGAATGTCGTGTTTTCACGGGTTTTAGTCAAGAGTGAAGAGGCGAGGAGGAGTCTGCCTGCTACAGAAATAGAGGATGACGTGGTAGATGACGGCAGGTGAGAGGAGGCTTCCACAAGCGGCGTTGGCTGAAGAGGCACCCTATCACGACAAGAGGATTCCGGCGAGGAGGGGTTCGTCCGGCACTCCGAGGGATTTTCAGAAGAGAGAGAGAGGAGAGAGAGGGTTTTTTTTATGAAAAGGGGAAAAAAATATGAAACGGTGCGTTAAAAAAAAAGGGTGTTAAAAAAAAATCCAAGGGGTATCGGGTCCCTTCAGTTAAAAAATTTTAAAAAAATATCAGTCGACTAGAACTTTATTGGTCGACTAATAAGGTGTGATTCCTTCAGTAAAAAAAAATTAAATCATCAGTCGACTAGAAGTTTATTGGTCGACTAATAAGGTGCGATTTTGAGATTTTGTTCAAAAAAATAGCATTTTAAAAAAAAATTTTATAAATCTAAAATTAAGCAAATGCCTAGTTCTCTCCTAATTCTCATAAAATCTTCATTTTTAAGTGGTTTAGTGAAGATATCGGCATGTTATTCATTAGTGGATATAAAATTTAACGAAATATCTCCTTTTAACACATGATCTCTTAAGAAATGATGTCTAACTTCAATATGCTTAGTTCTTGAGTGCTGAACATGATTTTTCAAAAGATTTATAGCACTAGTGTTATCACAATAAATAGTTGTTGTGGAGTAATTCAAACCAAAATCTTTTAAGGTCTGTTTCATCCATAGTACTTGTGAACACGCTAAACTAGCCGCTATATATTCTGCTTCAGTTGTTGAGAGTGACATTGAATTTTGCTTTTTACTAAACCAAGAGACTAAGAAATTTCTTAAGAAATGACAAGTTCCGCTAGTACTCTTGCGATTAGATTTACTTCCTGCAAAATCTGCATCACTATATGAAACTAAATCAAAGGAAGATGATTTTGGGTAAAACAAACCAAAATCTGAAGTATCTTTCAAGTAACGAAGAATTTGTTTTACTACAGTTAAATGAGATTCCTTTGGATTAGCTTAAAATCTAGCACACATACAAACACTAAACATTATATCAGGTCGACTAACAGTTAAGTATAATAGAGATCCGATCATACCTCTGTAGAGCTTAGTATCTACATTTTTGCCATTTTCATCTTTATCAAAAGAAGTAGTCGTACTCATAGGATTTCTTCTTGATTTCGATGAGTCCATCCCAAACCTCTTGAGAAGTTCTTTTGTATACTTAGCCTGGTTGATGAAGATTCCTTCTTCAGTTTGCTTTATTTGAAATCCAAGGAAGTAGTTTAATTCGCCCATCAAGCTCATTTCAAACTCTTCCTGTATAGCTTTAGCAAATTCTTTACAAAGAGAATCATCAGTAGAACCAAATATTATGTCATCAACATAAATTTTCACAACAAGAATATCTGAATTAAGATTTTTAATAAATAAAGTGGAGTCTACCCGACCAATGAAAAAACTAGATTGTTCTAGAAAATTTCGTAGTCTTTTATACCACGCTCTTGGTGCTTGTTTAAGTCCGTACAAAGCTCTTTTTAATTTATAGACTTTTTCTGGATATTTCTCATTTTCAAAGTCTGGAGGTTGCTCTACATAAACTTCTTCATTGATATGTCCATTTAAGAATGCACTCTTAACATCAATTTGATATAACTTAAAATTCATGTAGCTAGCAAAAGCAAGCATCATTCGAATTGACTCCAATCGAGCCACTGGTGCAATGGTTTCATCAAAATCTATAGCTTCTTCTTGATTATAGCCTTGTGCTACTAGTCTTGCTTTGTTTCGAATGACTTCACCATTTTCGAACAGCTTATTTTGGAAGACCCATCTTGTTCAAATTACTGGATGATCCTTTGGTCTATCAACTAGATCCCATACATCATTCCTAGTAAATTGGTTAAGTTCTTCAGACATGGCCAAAAGCCAAAATTCATCATCACAAGCCTCATTGATATTCTTTGGTTCTATTTTAGATATGAAAGCAATATTTGCAATATATTGCAATTGCCTTCTAGTTTGGACATCACTTTTTATTTCTCTAATAACTTGTTCATGTGGATGATTGGGAACATCTTTCCAAACTGGTTGAAGAAGAACATTTTCTTGAGAAGTACTCTCTATCAAAGGTTCTTCTTGAAGTATTACTTATTCTTCTTCCCTTGGAGGAATAACCTGCTCACAATTCTCATCAAATGCAACATGTAAAGATTCTTCAATGCAAGATGTTCTTTTATTAAAAACACGATAAGATTTACTTCTAGAAGAATATCCAAGAAATATCGATTCATCTGGTTTTGAATCAAACTTATCAAGATTATCTTTGGTATTTAACAAGAAGCATTTACTACCAAAATTTTTGAAATATGAGATCTTTGGTATACAATTATAATATAATTCAAAACATGTTTTATGTAAAATTGGTCGAATAAGAACACGGTTTAAAACATAACATGCTATATTTATTGCCTCAGCCCAAAAATGTTTTGGTAAATTTTTATCTTGAAGCATGGTTCTAGCACATTCTTGTAAAGTTTTATTCTTTCTTTCAATAACTCTATTTTGTAGAGCCGCTCTAGGAAAAGCAAAGTTGTGAGATATACCATGTAAATCACAATACTTTAGAAAAGATTCATTTTCAAATTCACCACCATGATCACTACGAATTTTAATAATAGATGTAGATTTTTCATTTTTAATTCTTCTACAATGTTTGGAAAATTCAGAAAAAGCATCATTTTTGCTTTTTAGAAAAATCACCCATGTAAATCGAGAATAATCATCTACTATAACAAAAGCATACTTGCTATCATTCAAACTTTGAATTCTAGATGGTCCAAATAGATTTAAATGTAAAAGTTGAAGAGGATGTTTTGTTGAAACTATATCTTTTGCTTTAAAAGAACTCTTGATTTGTTTACCCATTTGGCAAGCATCACATAAGTGATCCTTCTTATATGGTATTCTAGGTAGGCCTCTAACAAGATCATTCTTGGATAACTTGGAAATAATTTTAAAGTTAACATGTCCAAGTCTCTTGTGCCATAACCATTGAATTTCATTTGAAACAATAAGACATTTTTCATTAAAAGTGGGTAACTCATCTAGATAAAGTTCATACACATTGTTCCTTCTTTTACCTTTAAAAATGATCTTTTTAGATTAAAAATCAGAAATTAAGCATAAATCATGTTCAAAAGAAACAAGAAAACCTTTTTCACATAATTGACTAATGGATAATAAATTATGCATTAAACCATCTACTAAAAGAACATTTTCTATCAAGGGAAATTTTGGATTACCAATGTTACCAATACCAATTACTTTTCCCTTGTTATTGTCACCAAAGGTGACAGTTCCTCCATCCTTACTTTGAAGGGTAGAAAATAACTCCGGCCTTCCAGTCATATGTTTGGAACAACTGCTGTCCAATATCCATTTTCTCCTTATTTTGAGTACCTACAACAAAATTAGAAGACAAAGCATTTGACCCCTTTCTATTTTTGGGTCCATGAGAGTTAGTCTTAGGAAGCCATATCCATTTGGATTTTGGTTTCCTTTGATAAAACAATTTAGCATTTCTAGAGTAATCATGTCTAGGCTTATAAGCATTATAAGTTCTATGATTAGATGCATTTCTATTATAACTAGAAAATTTAGTTCTTTGAACAAATGGTTGAGAATATTGTTTTTGATTCTTAACCACATAGTTTTGTCTATTTTGAGTATCAAAGAAGTTATATCCCAATCCGGTTTTATTAACCGAGCATCTTTGAGAACCAAGAAGTCTTTCTAGATTCTCTTTTCCATTTGTGAATTTGGTCACTATAGAAAGAAGATCATTCGATTTTTCTTTTAGACTAGTTATTTCTTTTTGTAAGAGATTGGTTCTAATTCCAATTTCTTTTATCTCAAATGCTTGACAAGAGTTTTTCTTCTTAAGATCTTCTATCTCTTGAAGTAACACTTTGTTTTGAGAGTCAAGAGTTGAATTTTTAGTTTTTAACTCTTTGTTTTTAGAACTTAGACTGTTAAATTTAGCATATAAATCATTAAATGCTTCTAATAAATCATCATACTCAAATTGACTTACCGAGTCTTCTTGTGCTACAAAGCACATGTTGGCGACTTCTTCATTTGATTCTTCATCGAAAGAGGAGTCACTATCATCCCAACATGCTTGAAATGCCTTTTTCTTCTTGAATTGGTCCTTGGACTTGATTTTGAGAAGAGGACAATCTTTCTTGATGTGTCCTGCCCTTTTGCAGTTAAAGCACTTGACTTCATTAGGATTGGAAGAATCCACTTTCTTTACCTTTCTTTAAAATCTTTCCTTTTTGATGAATCTTTTGAATTGCCTTGTGATGAGGGCAATATCTTCATCTTCATATTCTTCTGAATTTTCAGAGTCAGAAGTAGCCTTAAAAGCAAGAGATTTCTTCTTGGGTTCTTCTTCTTCTCTGTCTTAAAGTTGGACTTCATATGTCATTAAGTTACCAACCAAATCTTCAAGAGTGAGAGTGTTTAAATCATTTGCTTTTTCAATAGTTGTGGTTTTTCTCACATTCAGGAGTTAAACACCTTAGGATTTTTCTGACTAAATCCACTTGTGAATATTCTTTTTCAAGGGATTTTAGAGTGTTAGTGATATCGATCATTCTTGTTACCATGTCTGATATAGATTCATTTTGCTTTATTTTAAATAATTCAAATTTATGCACTAAAGAAGCAATTTTAAATTCTTTTACCTTTGACGTACCTTCGTGAGTCATGAGAAGAGTATGCCAGATTTCATTTGCTATAGAGCATTGAGAGATGTGATTGAACTCTACCTTGTCCATGGCACAATACAATGCATTCATAGCTTTGGCATTAAGTGAAGCAATCTTCTTTTCTTCATCGGTCTATTGACTGAAATCAGTTGATGGCATTTGGTACTTTTCTCAAACAACTCTCCAAATTTCGAGATCCATGGATTGTAAGAATATTTTCATTCTCACTTTCCAGTATTCATAGTTTGTTCCGTCGAAGAAAGGAGGATGAACAAAGGAGCATCCTTCTTTGTGCTGAGATGATGATGTTGCCATGTTAGATGATGGTAAGGTCAAAATATAGCTAACCTGCTCTGATACCAAATGAAAGTGCAGTAGGATCGAGGCAACTAGCACTAGAGGGGGGGTGAATAGTGCTTTTAAATATCGTCTTTAGAATTTTGACGGATTTTGAAATTCATAAAGCAATCACACAAAGAACATAAGAATTTATCCTGGTTCGATCTTTCCCGACCTACATCTAGTCCTCAAACAAAACCAGCTTGAGATTTCCACTATCAACCTTATGTAACTACAAGATCATACAGACCAAATTTGGTCCCACTTTCAGTAACACACCTACTGAAAGCAAACAACTCCTTTAAACCAGAGAGTCCTTCCTTTTACAGAAAAATAAAATAAGTAACAACTTACAAAACAACCTACGAGCCCTTCTTATAAATGCAAATGAGATGCAATTGGCTTTTGAGGTTGTTGGAATACTCAACTCATGAATTCACTGTCTCTCAAAGGAATTTGAGTGAAAAAATGAAGTGAAAAATATCAAGTGAGTGAGACAATGAATATGAGTGAAAAGCAAAGAGTAATTCAATGTAATTATATTCAATTTGATGTTTTTGAATGTAGAATGCACTCATATTTATAGTTGAAAGATTTCATACGTTGAGGGTATGAAAGGGTGTCAAAACAGTCCATTTTGAACGATCAAAATGTTTGAAAAATGAAAAGACACGCCTTTTAAAAGTTTCAGAAAAAATGGCAAAATTAGTCGACTGAAACAGTAGTTAGTCGACTGATAATTAACTATTAGTAGACTGACAGTTATCGTCGGTCGACTAATGTGTTTATCAAGCCGTTTAAAAATTTGAAGTTTTGAAACTTAGTCAAATAGAGAAAAAGTTAGTCGACTGATAATATCATCAGTAGACTGAAAAACCATTCAGTCGACTGTTGCTAATTTTTTTTGAAAATACATGTTCTGTCCGGTCGACTGATAAAATCATTAGCCGACTGCTGCTAAATTTCCAGAAAACAGACATTCTGTCTGATCGACTGATAAAACCTTCGGTCGACTAATTTGACAAAAATGACATTTTGTTTAGAAAATTTGGCGCGAAAGAATTAGTCAATTGGTGAGTCTATTGGTCGACTAATAAACACGAAAAATTAAATAAAGAGTTTTCTAAAAAGATTTTCATGAAGGGTTCTTTTAGAAAAGTTTTTCTAAAGACTTTTTAGGTGAAATGCAACTGAAATACGCACTTTAAGTAAGGCTCTTACAAGAATCTAAGACTTTTAATGAATTTTACATTTGCACACAAGTCTTCAAAGATTCTTCATTGAATTCTTCAATGCTTGTCATCTTTCTTTATTGCCTTAGCTGAAATGCAGTTGATTCACTTGTTCATCATCAAAACCTTGTACTTGAAGTATCATGTACGGCTTCATTGTCATAACACCAGCTCCTTCACTGGTCGTTAAATGAAAGGTCCCAGTTTTCACTGGTCATTAAATCAAAGGTTCCAGCTCCTTCACTGGTCGTTAAATGAAAGGTCCCAGTTTTCACTAGCCATTAAATCAAAGTTTCTAGCTCCTTTGCTGGTCGTTAAATGAAAGGTCCCAGTTTTCACTGGTCATTAAATCAAAGTGTCCAGCTCCTTCGCTGGTCGTTAAATGAAAGGTCCCAGTTTTCACTGGTCATTAAATCAAAGGTTTCATCTCCTTCGCTGGTCGTTAAATGAAAGGTCCCAGTTTTCACTGGTCATTAAATCAAAGGTTTCAGCTCATTCGCTGGTCGTTAAATGAAAGGTCTCAGTTCTCACTGGTCGTTAAATCAAAGGTTTCAGCTCCTTCGTTGGTCGTTAAATCAAAGGTTTCAGCTCCTTCGTTAGCCGTTAAATAAAAGGTCCCAGTTTTACTGGTCGAAATTTTCAAAATCAAAGATTCAGCTCAAGGTCTCATCAAAATCTATATTGAGTTATTATTTCACAAAGAATTTTCGAAAACTTTTTCAAATTGCTAAAAATATTTGTTGATTCCAATATTCTTACTGCACAAAAGAATCACCTTAGATTACCTCTAGTATTCTTTCCAAAAGGGTGAAACTTTTTGCAAAAAAGGATAAAATTCAAATCCTTTACCTGTTGATCAACCAAAAGGATGTAAAAAATATCCTTGGTATGGTTAGCGAAAGAAATATTCAATGATATGGAAGAGCGAGAAGCGAATTGATATTGATCATGGCTGTGGCGCATGTTTTAAAAACGATTTTCTGGCAATCAGGTAGTGGAAATATCTTGAGCTATAAAAAGAATCCACTCAATCCATATCTCCTCATCCATTTAAGTTGCAATCAAATATCTGCAAAAGGGATCTCTCAATTGTCGTCAAGATGAAGATGAATATGCGAGCTAGACCTTCGGGGCCAAAGAAGATTTGGATCATCTCCGAGATGAAGGAGTTTGTGATGGATCCTTCCAGGGAAAGTTCAGATCACCGTTAAGATGAAGGAGGATGCGATGAACCTACTGACCAACCCTAAAAGATATTTGATTTCTGTTATCATCTAAAGACCTTTTGAGTCAATATCATCAGTATAATTCCTGAGAAAAAGAAGGATCAGAACATCTCCAAGATGAAGGAGTTTGTGATGTACCCTTCCCCGAAAAAAAGAGAGAAAAGTCAGGACTTCTCCAAAAGAAGGATGATGTAAAAACCCAAAAAAGCTCAATGACTCAAAAGGAGTGCAAAAGATTATCATGAGAAAACACCCAGATATCAAATTGCCAAAAGTCATCTTTTCTTATGCGAAATTCTTTTATCAATATCTTTTCACTACTTGCTTTTATGAAATTAAGAATATTTATTCTCTTCTCATATCAGGAAAATGGATAGCTTCCTTGAAGAAAATCATCAGCGCTAAAAATTTGAATTTAACTCTTAAGACCGAGGAGTTAACCTCGTTGGAGGAAATACTCTAGGTAAAAGAGGGAATGTCTTTTGCACATACATGCACATCTTCAAACATCTGAATCATCTACAATTTCATCTTATTGGTAAAATTTTCTAGCTATTCAAAAAATGAAATAAATATTCAATATCTATTTTTGATGCAACCTAGCATTGTGCAAGTTTTCAAAAAGAGTTGCCTCGCTCAGTAAAGGTATCTCTTCCTGTCCCATCACAGTTTCTTTATTCAAGAATTTTGTATGGTCCTACCCGCTCAGGTTAAGGGTCAAATCTGGACTTTTATGCAAGAGGTCACTGATTTTAAAAGTTGATTTCAGTCTCAGCAATGAAGCGCCCCATATCATCCCTTTTTCAAAGCTTTAGTGAACCCCATTTTCCTCCTTTTGCAAACCCCCTCCGGATTTGTTCGTCCGAACTTCGAAGGTCCCATCATGGTTTCTTCATTCGAGGATTCCGTATGGTTGTCCCTTTCAGGATAAGGGTTAAGCCTGAACCTCGCTCCATGAGGTATCTTCCATTCAGGTTTGGGTTAAACTTGAGCCTCGTTTCGACGAGACAGTTCTCTCAACCCCATCATGGTTTCCTCCGCCAGGGAATCCATTCTCTTCATCCATCCAGGAACGGATCATACCTAAACTCCATCTCACAAGGCATTTTTCTCAAAAAATGTCCCATCAAGGTCCTCATGTGTTCCTTTCCCCATTCAATTTATCTTGATATATCTTTGTCCCATCCAGGTTAAGGGCTAAACCTGGGTCGTTCTAAAAAGCTGATCTCGCCTCACTCATGAGACTTGATCAAAATTTTTATTTTTCATCATTTCGGGATCTTCACCCAAAGTCCTGACACGATTTCCTCATTTCTATTATTCAGTCATATCATTTTCGAGGATTTTGTCTCCCCAGAACCATTCAGGATAAGGTGTTAAGCTTGAGAAATCATGTCTTTCTAAATAAATTCTTCCACACCCAATTCAGATCTGCTGACTGGGGCATTTTTCAAAATTTGGAGTGTTTTCTTTGCCACTAAGCTCGGCTTACAACCGGCTTAGTAGCAAAGAGGGGCATCTGTGAACACCCCAATTTTTTCAAAGTTTTGTAAATATTTCCTTTTTACCCCTAGCCCCATTTTCTGAGTAAACTGAGTCAATTTTAAATCAAAATTCCAGTTATCTCTCAGATTTACTGGAATCAAATCCAGTTTTCTCTATCTGACTCAATTTCGAATCCGGATCCAGTGTTAAAATCCAAATTTGAGCCTCGTTATCCAATCTTTAAACCAAATTTACATAAATATCAAAAATAATTTTTGAATGGCTCAGACGATCCATTCGGATCCACTGTCATATATTTATCGATTCGAGATCCAAAACTCGAATATCTCTTCAAATTTCGCATCCAAACCCGTTGTCTGAGAAAATTTCAAAAGATTTCCTCAAAAAACCCCTCTTTTTGTAAATGTTTCTCAAAAATACAAAAATAGTTTTTAAATCCCTCATTTTGCCTAGATTTTAGGATTTTATTTCAAAAAATACAGAAAATACAAAAAGAACAAAAAATAGAAAAAAAAGAAAATCGAAAAAAATGGCTTTTAACCCCCCCCCCTCTTTGAAAAAGAACTTGTAAAGAACCCCCTTTTTGAAAAAATTCAAAAAAAAATAATAAATAAATATAGAGAGCCACTCTCTTGAAAATGTTGAAAACAAAGAGGGACCTCCCTTGTAAAAACTCTAACGGATTCCTCTTATAAAACAAAGTCGCGAGGTCCCGAATGGGGCATCCCGTCTTCACCCCTTCACTGCGCCTTGGTGATCCCTCTTCTCCCTCTCTGATCTTCTCTTTTTACATTATCTTCTTCTTCACGATCGTCCTCTCTCTTTCCCTCTATTTGAAAAGAGCTTGATCAAGCCAGCAGTAACCTAAATAGGGATATCACATCCTCTCGATTAATTTATGAACATCGATCAATTCTACAGCAGCTCCCAGTGGGAATACTCCTTTCTCCTCTCAAACCGAACCAACTCACTGTAAGCATTGGCTATTCCCTCTATTTGCTCTCTTTCACTGGAACTTAGTTTCGACAGTAGCATTTGTTCCTCATCATTTCCCTTCACTTCTTTTTTCCTTTTTTTTTTCTTTTTCTTTTCTTTCTTTCTTTTTTTTCCCTTTTCTCCCTCAACAAAAGGCATATTCTACAATGTCGAGTTGTATATAGCAACGTCGACCTGTAGATTGCGACAATATGTTATTGGCTTCATTTTCATTCTTATTACAGTATATTATTTTTTGTAACTTTACTTTCTGCTCTAAGTCAGTTTCATCATCATCCTGCATCTGGAAGTAACCCTTGTCGTAATGTCCGATCTGATCCAGTATCAGATCGGGCTTTACTCAGCAATGGTCTTCCATTGATCTTTCATCCCATCTATAATTGTCATTTTGTTTGTCGTCTTCACGTTTTGAGCTTCTTCAATGCAAAGCACTATGTATCATTTGTTTGCTGTGAATCCTTTTCATCACTGAATTACATTTTTTTTCTTTTTTCTTTTCTTCATATAATTATTTTGATCCATTATGTCCCCACTAATCCATTTCATCAACCGGCTTTGTTTGTTTATCTTATTGGTTATAATTTTCCTGTTATATGCGATTGTTGTGTTTCATCACTTTGCTTTCTCGCTTATTTCCAAACATGATTGCTTGTTACAAGAGATACTCAGACCCCATTCTGAAGAAAGCAATGGAAAGCCCACAAGAACTTACCCAATTATAACACCTTTGACAGTAAAGGGGGTGACATTCCCTGTGTAAACTGCGGCACTAGATGGGTTTTTGAAACACTCAAGATCATGTATTATTTTGTACTGTTGGTTTGGACAGTGGCCCCGAAGGAAATGCTAGGATTCAGACAAGTTCATATCAGATGGCAATAAAAAATATATATATATATATATAATAATAATAATAATAATAAAAATCAATGGACTTATGACCATAGGGTCATTCCATTCCACCTCAATAGGCTCATTGTAAGGTATGAGGATGTTCGTTGTTACAGAAATGTATCCCTTGTTGCAGTCATTTCCAATCTTACATGTTTTGAATCTGAGTCATTGTGTTTAAAATTTCTTGCCTGGTCTGATTTATATTTTCTGTTTTCATTACAGGTTTTCCTTCCCTCTGACATCACATAATATCATCACAATGTAATTGCTTTTGATTGCGATCGTTGTGTTTCATCACTTTGCTTTCTCGCTTATTTTAAAACATGATTGCTTGTTACAAGAGATACTCAGGCCCCATTCTGAAGAAAGCAATGGAAAACCCACAAGAACTTACCCAATTATAACACCATTGACAGTAAAGGGGGTGACATTCTCTGTGTAAACTGCGACACTAGATGGGTTTTTGAAACACTCAAGATCATGTATTATCCTGTACTGTTGGTTTGGACAGTGGCTCCGAAGGAAATGCTAGGATTCAGACAAGTTCATATCAGATGGCAATAAAAAAATATATATATATATATAATAATAAAAATCAATGGACTTATGACCATAGGGTCATTCCATTCCACCTCAACAGGCTCACTATGTGGTATGAGGATGTTCGTTGTTACAAAAATGTTTCCCTTGATACAGTCATTTCCAATCTTACGTGTTTTAAATCTGAGCCATTGGGTTTAAAATTTCTTGCCTGGTCTGATTTATATTTTCTGTTTTCATTACAGGTTCTCCTTCCCTCTGACATCACATAATATCATCATAGTGTAATTGCTTTTGATTTGGCTATGCATCTTTTGAATATTCTTTGTATTTATCAAGGTCAGCACAATCACCATGTTCTGTATTTAATCATTTTAGTTATGTTTTTCCTGTATATATCACATTGCTTTCATATCCTGTATGATAACCCTTCATCTCTGTTATAAGCATCCTTCATCCAAGGATTTAACCAAAAATGTCAGGCTGTCACGGTTGTGGCCAAGGGTTTTGAGACAACAGCCCCCATCATGCATTTTAGGGACCATATTAGTCCAACGTTGGTTATTTTAGTGACATCCATTTTAATGAGGCAGATGCCAGTCTATTATCATACCTTTTCTATTTTGGGCGATGAATTTACTCCTTAATCATCTGCTTCCCATGTTGACGACTCAACCTAGTTTCTTGAGTCCCCATCACCTTGGCAATTTTCTGAGGAATTTTTCACTCTGAATGTGTGCAACCCTTTGCCTCTGTTACTATCTCTCCATCCACGCATAATTCATGTTGCAAACAAGATGGAGAATGATAGTGGTGGATGGCTCAATACCGTTGATGATCCTACGGTTACCTTGGCAGCAAAAGAAAACTCACCATCTGGTGTTAAGCTCCCCAGTCTCTCACAATTCAGTACGTGTGACTTAATCAGGTTACTTAAAATCTAAGTATTCAGAGCATCCTCTAGTAATTTCCCATCAAGCTATATCATTCAGCATAACCTCTCTCCTTCATTCCACCAGTACCCTATTGAAATAACCATTCACCAAGAAGGGTTGCTAGGTCTTCGGGATCAAATCCAGAGAAGGGCAGTAGAGTTGTCATCAAACCCTTTTAGAATTAAAATGCCTAATGAAGAATAAGTGGTCTGAAAGAGGGGGTAACATGACCTTGGTTATGTCTGATAAAGTAGACATCAGGAGGGTATTTAATAGATCCCATTGCTTATGATGACGTATGAGCAAATTGTTTGAAGATATCGAGCAATGAGGTGAATAGAAATCCCCTCATAAGACCAGTAAAAGTTGTCGACTGCTTCATCAAACGCTGAGGTATAGGTAAGTATCTCACTGGTTACAGGTTTTAGTTTATATAAAAGGAAAATTTCTTGTTTTTGTTTCTGCAAAAAAAAATTAAAAAATAAAAAATAAAAAAATAAAAAAAATTGTATGTAAAGGATAGCCTAAGTCGTTTAGGGGTGTCTGTGTGAATATAATGTTGTTCATAAAATTTCTTGTGTCATTTTCTTGCATCGCTTAAGGGAAGTGCTCCATCTGTCTCTAATATTACTCTCATCACCTATGATGATTCCAAGACAACAATCGAGGCCTGAGAAAATCTATAGGTTGAACCGGTTCTCACCATCTAAAACTGTGGTCATATCATTCTTAGCTAAACTATCGAAATTCAATCCAGTTTTTTCCGATAGGCTATGAATTGGGATTTTTACAAGTATCTTGTGCACCTGTCGCCTCCCAGCTGCTATGTTTTCTAACTCCCCTATCACTTGCTATACCTTCATCCTCACCCTCTTGCTGTACAATATTCATTTCACCACATTCCAGCCTTATAACATCCTGTTTTCCTACTTCAACACCCTCACCATAGTTGCCCCTACATAGTAGCACCCATTGTGCTATTCACACTATACAACCTACTTACTGTTTAGGTCTTTCTACAAAAATGCCCCATGTCCATCATAGTCTATGCCCATGTCTTGTTGTATATGCGTTGATGCTGCCAACACCCATCTCCTTTGTCTACTGCTACTGCAACAGTGGCCACCACAACTACTTCTCCTCACAAATTTTACTATTTACATCTCATCTGCTACAACCCTAACAGTACCTATGCCTCTATATCTTCCACCATAGACCCCTTTACCTGCATTCTACCCCTTTCACCTTGTAGCATCCCAGCCTTTAACACTCAGCTACAACCTCGTTAATCCCATATACCACCACTGCACCTCGTCTTCACTTGAACCCCATAGTGATCCAAATGCTCCCTGTTGAAGCCTTCAACCCACACCATTCACCCAATGTAGCTACAGCAATAGCAGCCATACCTTCATAAGGCTTCCCTCCATCACCTGTCCCCAGCCACCAACCAATCAGCTTCTTCATAAGGACCTGCCATCATAGTCACTGGTGGAACAGAATCTAGCTCAATTGTTGTTCCTCATTAGCAATTTTCATAATCTATGACAATTCCAACTGTTGCAGTTCAGATTCATATGCATACTAGAGGTGCTGAAGATAATGCATGTCCTGTGAGTCATTTAGGTAGACCTCCTTGATAACTTTTGATCTAGGATGTATGGCTGCAATTAGTTGGCAGTTCAGGTTTGTTCTGAGTCCTCAAGAACTGGTCCTTCTCACAAGCCTGGGGAAGTGGTAAACCATGATGATCCTAATACCACAATTGATAAAATTAAAGCAGCAGAGAAATATGATAATTCTTGCCACACTAGGCCAGAATTTGTAGAGTCATCAGTTTGGAATCATACACATCCTGCCATTTTCTTTCATGTGCCAACCTCCACGTGCATCTTCCCACTAGTTCAATGCATCCATTCTCTTCATTATTTCAGGATATTACATACATATATATTTTTTTAATTCCTCGTTAGTTTATTCCAAGATACATCGTATCATTTACATGGCATCTCCATTGATCCAAAGTACATATCTAACAATTTCATCAATTGTATTCCAAATTCAATGTGATATTTGTAATCTCTCTCTGCATTTGTTTATTTTGTGCTAACTTTGTTTTGCAGAAAATGTACAGAAAATATCATTTCCTTCTTAGCTTAGGAATTGTAATTTCTATTTCAAAACCCAGAAATGTAATAGCTAGATTATAATGAGAAGTTTACATTCTTTGCATTAGATTAGAATGCATGAGCATATATATGCTTGTTTCATATTAATTCGCTCTTTTATTTCAAAAATTCACAAATGGGAACATGAATGACATGTGCACCATTCTAATAAAAGGTGATTGAATCCTAAGTTGACGATTTGCATCAATGGCCATAGTCAGGGTGCGAACAAAACTTATGGTTTGTCATCTTTTATGGAATAACATTGAATCCACACTGGATCCTTTTCAAAAATCATCATATTTTCAAATACTTTCCTCCTTTATTAAAGTTTAACTTAAAATTAACTCAAAATATATATCAATGATCATAGTCAGGATATATCTAGGGTTAATTTTATCTTAAAACTCTATAAAGGCACCAAAATATATTTTATTCTTCACTTGAATTTAAATATGATTAGTATATAATACATTCAATGACCATAGTCAGGGATGTATTATATCTTCAATCTTATTTCAGTTCATTTAAAGAATGAATTATGCTTTTCAAAGTCCAATTTCAAATTCTTTAAATTCATTCATCATTTAGGATAGAATTGCATCATATTTTCAAAATTCTTTTTCAAAATCCAAGTGATCTTGAATATCAAATCTTCAATTTATATTTCAATTCATTCTTCTATCTTATTTCAAAGATTCAAATTTCAATTTCAAAGTCCAATTTGACTTTGAAATTTCAAATTAATTTTTATATTCAAATTCCATTTCCAAATTCAAATCAAAATTCAAAGTTCAACTCAACTTTGAAATTTCAAATTTCATTTTGTAGGATTCAATTTCAAATTCAATTCAACATCTCAAAAATCAAAGTTCAATTTAACTTTGAAATCTCTGATTCATCTTCTGATTTCAAAATTCAAACTTTAAAATCAAGTTTATTCTTTATCTTCAAAGTTCTATCTAAAGATTGAGTCTTGATTCAAAATCAAAGTTTTGAGATTGATTTTGAATCTCAAAATCTGATTTTTTTCTAACATTTAAATCCCACTTTTAAATTCAAATCTCGATTTCCAAAATCTAGATCCATCTTCAAAGTCCCATTTGGACTTTCAAAATCTAATTCTAGATTTAGAATCCAATTTCACTTTGGATCCAGATTTCGGATCCAACTCCATCTTGGATGTCAGACTTCGGATCCAGATTCCATTTAGGATTCCATATTTTGGATTCAACTCCATTTTGGATTCCAGACTTCGGATCCAAATTTCATTTAGGATTCCAGACTTCGGATCCAAATTCCATTTAAGATTCCAGACTTCAGATCCAATCCCATTTTGAATTCCAGACTTCGGATCCAATTCTATTTAGGATTCCAAATTTCAAAACCAATTCCATTTTCAAATCACATCTGGATCTCTTAAATCCAATTTTCAAATTCCATTTGGATTTTTCAAATCCAAATTCCATCCTGATTTCAAACTTTAAATCAGGAATTCAATTCCATTCCAAATTTCATCATCTACTTCGAAACCCAGATTCAAAATTCAAATTCAAAGTCCATTTTGACTTTGAAATTTCATTCTTTTCTATCTCAGCTTCAAATCCCCCTTTCTCTTCATTCTTTTTAATTCAAGATTTATTTTCCCAACTCTGATTATTTCCAGATTTAGAACTTCAAATATCTTTTCAGATCTATCTCAAGTTCTAAGTTAGATTCAGCTTTCAGAAACCATTTCTTCACTCTATTATCCAATTCATTTCAAAATCACTTGGAAAATCCTAAATTTCTAAAATCATTTTTTTCAAAACAGCATACATCCCTGCATTCACACAAGCATGATTCTTTGTGCATTTTAGACTTAGGATAAATTCTTAGATGATACTTTAGCAAAGCAAAAGGCATGAATTTGATCTTTGGTTCGATTACCTCTGATAAAGGCGCTAGGAACGATCGAACCTCGTACCGACGAGTGAATCCCGTCTCTCCATTTTCCTGCAAATTTTCAATACGGAGTTGAGTAATTTTCTAAATATTTTCAAAATTAAAGTCAAGTGAGACCTTCGCAAAATAGTTCTTCTGTCTCTTCTTTTTCTTTCTTTTATTTTCCCTTCAAAAAGGGAAATAGAGGTTAGAAAGGAAAAAAGAAGAAAGAGAGAGAATACCAAAGAGAGGAAAAATTTTGTGATGATCACAGAATGACATTGTCCCTAGTGGCATATAAGATATGCAAACATGCAATGCAAATGCGCACTAAAGACCAATAAAATAAATATGGGAGAAAGGATAGATACAACTTGATATGTGTCAGGTCTCTGAAGTTGGTGATTGACTTGACTTTGCACCACCACTATGCATATACAAATGCATAGTTTTTTGCTAATCTGGTCAATGGTTTGCTTTGAAGGTTGTGCCTCGCACCTGGTAACCTATACTCACACATTGAATATCAAATAAACCTGCATGAATCAGAACAATTGTAAACTCATATGAAATTGAATGACTAAACAAAAACAAATGCTAAAACTGAAAAACCTAATTCTACTATCTACATATGATACATTCTTCTGCTCAGATCCTATTCCTTTGTGAGATCCCAGACCTCACACTCACCGGCCTGTAAGGTACCATTCACCTTGAATGTGCCTCTTGTACGTGAGTCAAATAATGTCACTGCCCCGTGCGGAAATACTTCTCTCACAATGTAGGGTCCATCTCATCTTGACCTTAATTTACCTGGGAACAGATGCAAACGAGAATTGAATAACCAAACTTTTTTATCCGGCTCAAACACTTTTCTGATAATGTGCCTATCATGAAAGGCCTCAGTGCGAGCTTTATATAACTTGGCATTCTTGTATGCATCATTCATGAGCTCTTCTAGCTCAGTGAGCTGCAATGATCGCTCTTTGCTAGCTTGGGTGATGTCGAAATTAAACTTCTTGATTGCCTAGTAAGCCCTGTGTTCTAGCTCGACAAGGAGGTGGCATGCTTTCTTGAAAACCAGACGATACGGGGACATGCCAATGGGGGTTTAAAACGCAGTCCTGTATGCCCAAAGATCATCATCTAAGCACTGGGACCAATCCTTGCAGTCCGGGCGGACTGTCTTTTCTAAGATCCGCTTGATTTCCCTATTAGAAACCTCGATCTGCCCACTGGTCTGCGGATGATAAGGAGTGGTGAACCGATGATTGATATAATACTTTCTCATAAGAGAAGCTACTTGTACATTCCTGAAATGCTTTTCACCATCACTTATCATCGCACGTGGCACACTAAAACGACTAAAAATATTATGCTTAATGAACTTAAGCACAACTCTGTGATCGTTGGTCTTGGTTGCCACAACCTCGACCCATTTGGACACATAATCAACCGCCACTAAGATATACAAATTGCCGAATGACAGAGGGAATGGGCCCATAAAATTTATTCCCCAAACATCGAAAATTTTAACAATTAAGATTGGAAGCAAGGGCATCATGTCCCTCTTGGACATATTTCCTGTCTACTGACAACGAATACACTTTCTGCAGAACTCATGCGCATCTCTGTGGAGTGTGGGCCAAAAAAATCCAGATTGCAAAACCTTTGCAACTGTCTTCCTACTACTAAAATGCCCTCCACAAGCTAGCAAATGACAAAAACTGATGATGGACTCATACTACTCCTCCGGGACGCACCTTCTAATGATCTGGTTCGCGCAATATCTGAACAATTCTGGTTCATCCCAATAGTACTGCCTCACCTGTGATAAGAAGCGCGCTCGCTGATTCTTATTCCAATGCACAAGAATCTGCCTCGAAACCAGATAGTTCACAATATCTGCGAACCAGGGTAACTGCGATATTCCGACGGCCATAATCTGCTCATCGGGGAAAGAATCACTGATCAGCCTCTGATCCTGAGTGGACTCCATGATCAGTCTAGAGAGATGGTCTGCTACTACGTTCTCACTTCCCTTCTTATCTTGAATCTCGAGATCAAACTCCTGTAGTAGCAGGACCCATCGGATGAGCCTCGGTTTGGTGTCTTTCTTGCTGAAAAGGTACTTCAATGCAGCGTGATTAGAATAGACAACCACTTTCGAACCGAGAAGATAGGACATAAACTTATCCAAAGCAAATACTATTGCGAGCAGTTCCTTCTCTGTCGTGGTGTAGTTTATCTGAGCATCAGACAGAGTTCTGCTCGCATAGTATATCACATAAGGCTTCTTGTCAACTTGTTGTTCTAAAATGGCTCCCATCGCATAGTCGGACGCATTGCACATGATCTCGAATGGAAGCATTCAATTCAAAGATCTCAAAATGGGCACAGTGGTCAAGGCCCCTTTGAGTATCTCAAAGGCCTTCATGCAATCATCACTAAACTCAAAGGGATGATCCTTTGCCAATAACGAGCAGAGCCGTCAAGAGATTTTGCTAAAATCTTTGATGAACCGCCTGTAAAATCCGGCATGCCCTAAGAATGAACATACCTGCCTAATAGTGGTTGGTGGAGTCAATCGTGAAATTGACTCAACCTTCGCTCGATCAACCTCTATCCCTCTTTTGGACACAATGTGTCTGAGCACAATCCCCTCTTGGACCATAAAATGGCTCTTCTCCCAACTCAATACTAGGTTCATCTTTATACACCTACTCAGTACTCGAGTAAGTTTCTGGAGGCAATCCTCAAAGGAAGAGCCATACACAGAAAAATCGTCCATGAAAACTTCTGTGACATTGTCTACCATGTCAAACAAGATAGCTATCATGCACCTCTGAAAAGTTGGTGGGGCATTGCAAAGCCCAAACGGCATACGTCTAAACACGAAGGTGCCATACGGACAGGTAAATGTGGTTTCCTTTTGGTCGTCAGGATGGACAGCTACTTGATTATATCCAGAATATCCATCCAAAAAACAGTAGTAGCTCTGTTCAGTGAGTCTTTCCAAAATCTGATCAATGAACGACAACGGGAAGTGATCATTCTATGTTGCTGCAATCAGCTTCCTATAATCAATACAGACTCACCACCCTGTGGTGGTCCTCATTTGAATGCTCTCCCCCTTTTCGTTCTCTACAACAATGAGTCCAGATTTCTTCGACACGACCTAAATCAGACTAACCCACTAGTTATCAGAATTGGGGTATATGATCCCAGAATCCAACCACTTGACCACTTCATTTTTTATCACTTCTTTTATATTAGGGTTTAATCTTCTCTACATGTCACACATCGGCTTGGCTTCTTCGTCACAATGAATCTGATGCATGCAAAATGAAGGATCAATCCCTTTCAAATCTGCGACCCCCCAACCAATCGTTGCCTTGTGCTCTCGCAAAATGTCTATCAGTCTCTGTTCCTGCTCCTCTGTGAGTAGTGACGAGATGATCACAGGTAAAGTCTCACCAACTCCTAGGTATGCATACTTGAGTGAATCTGGTAAGGGTTTCAACTCAAGTTGTGGGGGAGACTCTATCAATGATTTGGCTGGGGTCTCAGCAAGTGGTGGGAAAGGCTCAATGCTCCTTCTCCGATTATGGGATCCTGACGATGCTAACAACACATCTACACTAACTCTACAATTATCATCTCCTGTATAGTACATATCAAGAGACTCCTTTGTCATATACAACTTCGGATGTGCTTCTACTAAATCATGTGCTATATCAACCTGGAAGCACTCTGTATCTCCCACTGGACCCATCGCGGCATTGAAGATGTTCAGCCTGACCTTTCGGTTGCCGAACGACAAGTCCATGGCTCCGGTTCTGCAATTGATGAAGGCATTGGCTGTCGCCAAAAATGGTCTGCACAGAATGATCGGAGTCTGGTGCTGGCTATCAATTCCCTCCATGTCAAGGATAATGAAATCGACTGGAAAGTAGAACTCATCCACTTTCACTAGCACATCTTCTAAGATACTTTTCGGTACCTTGACAGAACGATCTGCTAGCTGGAGTGTAATCGGGGTCGATCTCATTTCTTTTAGCCCAAATAAATCATAAAAATATCTAGGCAGGATGTTCACGCTTGCTCCAAGGTCGAGCAGGGCACGTTCTATCCGGATGTTTCCTAGGGTGCATGCAATGATCGGGGCTTCAGGGTCCTTGAGCTTTGGTGGAATCTGGTGCTGAAGCACTGAACTCACCTGCTCAGTCAGATGGACCTTGGTAGGAACTCTTCCTCTAGATTTCCTCTTCTAGGTACAGAGTTCCTTGAGTAATTTGGCATAAGCCGGCACCTGCTAGATGGCATCTAGCAAAGGCAGGTTGATCTGTACATGCTTGAAGATCTCAAGCATGTCCTGGACCTTCGTGCTTTCCTTTCCTCTGCCAACGGAAGATTCTAACGCTTTGGGATAGGGTGATTTTGGAATATACATCTGGGGATCCTCCTCTTTGTGAGAAGGCTCACCCCTATCCTGCTTCTTAACTGGGGTGGAGGACTGAGCCACATAAGATGGTATGCTCGATTCTGGCTCATCTGTCCTCACGTCCGCTCCTAAGGGCCATAACAACTTTGGCCTGTTGTTGTGACTCTGTTATGTACAGACCTCCTGTCATTGGTTCCTTGCCCTTCGGGTTCATCACGGCCTGACTCGACAAACTACCCTCACGTATCCGACTTATCGCTTCTGCTAACTGTCCCATATGCGATTCTAACTTCGCAATGGATTGAGTATGAGAACTTAATATCTGGCTGCACTTCTTGAAGGCATTCTGATTAGAGGTTTTCACCTCTTGGAATGCTTGGAGAAGTCTCTCCTCAAAAGAAGTCTGTTGAGCAAACTCTTGTGAGAGCTAAGGAGAAAAAGGAGGAGTGGTCTGAGGAAAACTCGACCTCTGAAATGTCTGAGTAAACGGTGGCGGTTGAGGAGGCTGAGAAGGGGGGAGCTGAGTGGAAGTCTGGGGATTCTTTCAGGAGAAGTTAGGATGGTTACGCCACCTCATGTTATATATAGATGAATATGGGTTGTTTGGGGGTCTGGCGTAATCCTGAGCGGCCTGAACTTTCTCTTGCACAAATTCAGGATACTAAGCTGCCGAAGGGCACTTAGTGACCGAATATGTCGGGCTGGCACAAAGAGTACACACCTGATGGCTGGGGGATGGGCTCGCGAGAAGTTGATCCAGCTTCTGCGAAAGCATATCCACTTTGCATTGTAATGAAATAGATGGGCCAATTTCGAGAATGCCACCTTTCTTGGGAATGTTGGGTGTGGGTCTCTCAAAATGAGAGCTAGAGGCATGATAAAGGGAATTCTCTTCTAAAGTGTCAAACAGTCTCCATGCTTCATCTTCACTCTTCAACATAAATGTCCCCCCGCAAGAAGAGTCGATCATCTGATGGTTCTTGTCAGACAATCCATCATAGAAACTCTGCACCAGTTGCCATCTCGGCACCTGATGATGGGGACACTTCCTAAGGAGATCCTTCATCCTCTCCCAGGTCTCATGAAACTGCTCACCATCTAGCTCTGAGAAGCTAGTGATGGCTTGCCTAAACTGGTTTGTCCTACCTATGGGAAAGTATTTTCTCAGAAACTCCTGTTGTATTTGATCCCAGGACCCTATTTCTATGGAATCTAAGGATCTCAGCCAATACTTGGCATTATCCTTCAATGAAAATGGGAACAGGGTCAATCTCAAAGCATCGTCATCGAAATTCTATATCTTCACTGTAGAACAAATTTCGAGGAACTCATCAAGGTGCCTATAGGGATCCTCATGACTAAGGCCATAGAAGGATGGGAACATCTGAATAATACTGGCCTTAATCTCATAATGAGGCGCTCCTACATCAGGTCTCTGAATGCAGGATGCTTGGACATAGTCTGTGGGAGTGATGTACTCCCTCAGAGCGTGGGGAGGAACTGAAGTTGGAGGATCCATATCACCCATTGCTCTCGAACTTCGAGGAGAATGTAAAATTCTCTCTGGGTTGTCAACAAAAGGATGCAATGGAGTACCCAAAGCTCTTCGCCTCTGCATACACTCGTGCTAAGACGAGATGTATGGAATGACCTAAATCTATCTAAACTAAACTAATCTAAATACTGCAATTAAAATCACAAAATCAAAGAGTAAATAACAATACTACTCTAACTATGTCAAAATTAACTAACTATTCTATAAGAATAACAGAACAAAATCTAATCTAAATCACCAAAATAAACAGATATAGGAAATCACAAACTATGTTCGCTAAAACCCACCTGTCTAATCGCTCCTTGAAGTATGCATTCCAGTGAATCCTAGGAAAACAGTAAGTGAATCCTATATTTACTAACTATGTTAATCCTACTACTAGAACAAATAAAACAATTAACTAAACAATTATTAATAAACTAAAATTTCAGAAATAATAGAATATAATCGTCGTTCCCCGACAACGGCGCCAAAAACTTGGTTGATCTTTTTGCAGTGGTATTTTTAAAACATTATTTTCATTAAAAAGCATTTGGAAAATCGTCAACCAAAGATAATAAAAACCGACTTTCCACGAATGTGGCAAGTACGGGTCGAATCCTCAGGGAACAGGAAATATTCAATTTACTTCTAAAAACTTTAATTTATTAATATCAGAATGTTATACTAAGTCAAACAATACAATTCTAATGAAATTACAAACTAAAAACTAAAGTTAACTAGAAACAGGTTTCTAAAGTCTTCTCCAGATCTCCAGGGGTAATTTCATCTTTTCACCACATGTGCACTCGTACTTTCACTCTGAATTCACCTTTTTGACCTATTGTAAACTTTATCAACCTAAAACACAATAAAACATAAAATTAGTGCACAATTATAATAAATGATTCTAAAAATTATACTAAACCTAATTCTACGAGGAATTACTGAACTAAATTATAATTAAAAATCAAGATTAACTAAAATGTCATTTCTCATTACATCAACTAATTATTCTAGATCTAACTAAGCTAATTGCTGCAAATATACTAATTAAAATGCAGAAAAACAATAAGAACTACCAAAAATTACACAACTAGTAAAATGACTATTTTGTCCTCAAATAGTGCAAAATTGGATTTTGACAGATTTTTGCAAACAGTAAATTTGAAGGGGAAAACGAAGTCCAATTTTAACGATTTTTCTTTTGTTCTTTTCTTAACAGATTCAAGAATCTGTCAGACTTTACGGATTTGTAAAACTCATCCTGAAACTTCGGATATAAGCATTTCAAGTTTGTATAAAATCTGGAAATCGTGTGTCCCGAAATTTAAAAACGCGAAAAAACTGATTTTGAAAATTGCTTAAAAGTCAAACCAAATCAACTCGTAATGAGCTGAATTTTGGTTTGTAAACAGTTAACATGTTAATGAATAGAATAGAACAATAATTTCAGAAAAAACTCAGAAAATATTCACATAAAATAACGAGTGCAAGGCAGTGCAAAATTCTAGTTTTTATTTCAATGTACTATTCATTTGTAAAAATCCAATTTGTGCACTATCTCTTAGAATCCATACAAAAACAGTCATTCACAGATCTAATACTAACTACTAACAGAAAATAAAACTAATTACACTAATAAAATAAAATCTAAATTGCTACCTACAATATTTTGTGAGAAATACACATTAATGTTCAAATGGAATACTATAATGCATGCAAGTGTTAAGCAAATTTACACTAATGAAATCAACTAACCTAAGATAATTGAATTAATATCAACTAACTAATTAACTACAAGCATGAACATTAATTCTAAACCTATCTATTTAAATGAATTTAATACTACTTGAACTTTAACTAAGGGTAGTGACTAACTAGGTTTAGTCTAGGGGATGGCTAGAATGGGTCATAGACTTAGGTTCACGCCACCCTAGATGGACCCACTAGGGTTAGTAAGGCTTAGACTTACTAAACAGGGACACCTACACAATTTTGGTTAACTTCTAATAACTAACCTAATTACTAAGAGGTTAATCAATTAGAATTGGAAACTAAATATGTAATCCTAAAACAAGACTTTAGCCTAAAAATAAAATCAGTAATTAAATCAAAACAATTACAAAGACAACTTTCTTTCCTAAATTGCTAAACACGTTTTTGAAAGCCTAAAGTAAAGTCAAAACCTACTAAAATGGTTAATGTCATATCTATACTATGCTAAGCTATGTAATTAAAAGAGGGCATATAAATACTAAGTTGCGAATTTGGAAGTGAGTGGAGCCCATGCATTCTTATCTTAAGGACCCCTTTGGAAGGATTGCAAAGTCAAACTTGTCAAGCTCAATGGGCCCACACGGTTTCAAGTTTGCCTTAAAATTAGATTGCCAATTTCAAAATCTTTCCCAAAATCATGCAAACGAATTTTAGAAATAGAATTGAAACTCAAATTTATTTCCAAGATTGAAAGGAGAGAATGATTCTATCTTGACTGGACTAGAAGGAGAGATCAAAACTTGCCTCAATTAAATTCCATGAATTTGGGGGGCTACAACACATGCCAAAATCATCCCTTGAACAAAAATACCAATGTGCCCTTCATACTAAAATTTGAAATTAAATGATTAGTCAATCTAGGCTCTAACTAACCTAACCTAACTAACATCAACATAAATGAGTGTAGGGGTATGAATAAAATGTAATACACAAATCGGAAAATGCTATTTTGGATAACACTCACAAATCTAAATTAATTAATTAAATCTTAAAACTTACTAAAACTGAATACAATGAACCTGGACCCTAAACAAAACCTTCCTAAACTCTAAATTACAACCATGGTTGTCTTCTCCTATGAAGAAGACGACATCCATTGACACACTAAACCTGACTTCTCTAATTTACACATAAAAATTATTTTGTCAACTAACACAACAAAGGTAAAACAAAATTCTAAGGTAGTCTAAGCTAAGCTATGACTGGATATGATTCTAATAAGTCTAAAACACTAAACTAAACTACTGTAACAAAAAAAATTTATCAAAATAAAAATTGGGCACACATTACAATCGACTAAGCTAGACTTAGTCGATTTTCCCTATTGGACTAGACACCAAGCAACTTGACTCTCTAAAGCACATTAGAACTCAACCTAAACATGCAAATGACAGTGGGACACAGACATGACCTGAACAACATACAATGTAATACAAATCACTCATGGGAAACTCCCCCAAATTGGCTAGATAAGATCTAGCCGCTTCTTGCAATTGATAAAAAATGAACTCTAAAATGAATTACAATTTAAATGCATATGAGGCTCGATCTAAATACTAAGATGAACACTAAATGCAAACAGTGGTTTTGCTGTCAAACAAACAGAAAATAAGAAAAGGGGTTTGAGGTTGAGAAGAATCGACCATGGGTAGACTCGATTTTACCTAAAAGAAAATGAGGAAGAAGACGACTAACCTCTAGGGCAGTTCGACGAAGGTGGGGATGAGGTAGAGCGATTTAAGCCATGGAACTTCACTGCCAAGCTCGTTGTTGCTGTGATTCACATCAATGTGGCTGTGTATTGTTGCAAGGATATGCCTAACGAATGGTGCCGATGTGATCATCGCAAAATTTTTCCTATTCTCTTGTTGGGTTCTCTCTCTTCCTTCTCTTTTCCTTTTCTAACCTCTATTCTCTTCCTTTTTGAAGGGAGAAGAAATAAAAGAAAGAGAGAAGAGAAAAGAAAAGAAAGAGAGAGAGAGAAGAGGAACTCTTTTGCGCGGTCTCACTTGACCTTAAATTTGAAAATATTTAGCAAAAAACTCACCTCCGTTTTGAAAATATTGCGGGAAGATGGAGAGACGGGATTCGCTCGTCGGTACCAGGGGTAATCGAACCAAGGATCGAATCTATGCCTTTTGCTTTGCCTAAATATAATCTAAGAATTCATCCTAAAAGATCTAAATGCACAGAGAATCATATTTGTGCAATGCAAGGATGTATGCTCTTTTGAAAGAGATTTTGAAAATTTTCAAGTTATTCTGAGATGAACTTGATAAGGGAGTGAAGAAATGGTTGAATCTAAATTTAGAACTTGAGATAGATCAGAGAAGTTCTAAGTTTTTGAAGTAAATCAGAGTTGGGAGAATAAATGAGAAAGAATGGCTTGAAGCTTTGAAAATGAAATGAAATGAAGTTTCAAAGTCAGAGATAGACTTTGAATTTAAACTTGAATTTAAAAAAAGAAATGAATACTTGAAATGGAATTGAATTTGGATTTTGAAGTTTGAAATTCGGAATGGATCTGAGAAATCCGGATGGTATTTAAGAATAGAAATGGATTTAGATTAGATCCGACAATGGAATTGAAATCTAGAATTTGGAATTGGATTTCGGATCCTAAATGGAATGAGATCCAAGATTTGGAATCCAAGATGGACTTGAGTTCTGGATCCTAGAATGGGTTTGGATCTGAAGTCTAAGATCCAAATGTAGAATTGGGTTCCTGATCCTAAGATGGATTTGGATCTGAAGTCTGAGATCCAAATGTAGAATGGGGTTCTGGATCCTAAGATGGATTTTGGATATGAAGTCTGAGATCCAAGGTGAAATTGGATTCTGGATCCTAAAATGGAATTGGATCTTAAATCTGAGATCCAATGTAGAGTTGGACTCTGGACCCTAAGATGGATTTGGATCTGAAGCCTGGAATCCATGATGCAATTTGGATCTGAAATCTAAGATCCAAAAATAGAATTTGTATTTAGAAAACTGGATCCGAGTTGATCTAACTTTGGATTTGGGTCTTGAAAGTCCAAATGGGACTTTTGAAGATGGATCTGGGTTTTGGAAAAAACCCAGATTGAATTTAAAATTTAAGAAGGGTCAAGATTCAAAATCAATCTCAAACTTGTGATTTTTTTGAATTTGAAGATAAGAAGATAAGCTTGATTTTTGAATTTTGAAATGAATCAGAAACTTCAAAGTTAAATTGAACTTTGAACTTTGAACTTTGATTTGAATTAGAATTTTTGAATTTCGGATATACAAATGGAATTCAAAATCAGATTGGACTTTGAATTTAGAATAAAGAGTTGAAAACTGATTTGAGAAGTGAAGAATACATCTAAAGGAAATCACTTGGATTTTATGAGAAAGAATCTTGAAAATATGATGCAATTCTGTCCTATATGATGAATGGATTTAAAGAATTTTGAGATTGGATTTTGAAAAGCTATTCCATTCTTTAAATGAATTTAAGATAAGATTGAAAATATAATACATCCTTGACTATGGTCATTGAATGTATTATATAATAATCTATTTTTAAATTCAGGTGAAGAATAAAACATATTTTTGTGCTCTTATAGAGTTTAAAATGGAATTAACTCTCAATATACCCTGACTATGGCCATTGGTATATATTTTGAGTCAATTCTAAGTTAAACTCTAATAAAAGAAGGAAATATATGAAAATATGATGATTTTTGAAGAGGGTCCAGTGCGGATCCAGTGTTATTTTATAAAAAGATAAAAATCCTAAGTTTTGTTTACATCCTGACTATGGTCGTTGATGTAAATCATCAACTTATGATTGATTTACCTCTTACGAAATGGTGCACGTGCCATTCGTGTTTCACCATTGTGAGATTTTGGAAAATAAAGGCGAAAAATATGAGAACAAGAAATTCATGGTATTTACAATGCTCATTCATTCTATCTAAAACAAGAAATACAAATTCTCATTAAAGATCTAATTATTACAATACATCGATTTACAACTCCCAATAATGACATTTTCCACATATTCCCTGCAAAACACTTGGGTGGTATGAAAAGACAAGAGAAATTACACATATTACCTGGATTTCAATGATGCCAAAATTTGCTCATGTGCCACGATTTCTATGATTTAAGATATGATAAGTGATATATACATTCCTTCATATATGTATACATGTATACTTATATATATGTATATATATATATATACATAGATATGTATATACATATATATATATATACGCATATATATATATATATATATATGAATATACATTATATATGACATGCAGGCAACCTAGGTGGATGAGGGTGATATTGATGAAGGTAAGTGTACAAGTGAAATATGCTGAATATGGATGAAACGAATTAATACACAGGCAATGCTCTCATAATATTCAATGCAGCAGATCAAACCCCGATGTTCGGTGGATCATAAGAAAATTTGTACCTCAGCTAATGTCTCAAAGTGATTCTGATAGATATGGACAAATGTATAACAATCCCAAAGGACTAAACCCTCCAGTGGTATCCCCCAGGTGAAAATTTATGCTAATCATATGTTGTTGAGGCAAGTGGGATGGCTAAAATCAGAGAGCAAAGGTTGGTAATTCGTGTCTAGCAATATGTTCTTTTATTTCAGATTGCCACGAACTAACAGTCTCGCTAATCCAGTGTGAGGATTTTCCAATCCTTTGGCAATCCCAATGGAGATGCTATAAAACTTGGCCTATCTCAGTGATTGAGCATGTTTATTTCGAAATGATCTGAGGCAGTATCCCTCTAGAAAAAAAATGCACAGATTTCTTATAAACCATAAATAAAACAAGGGTAACCAGGATATCCAAAAAAAGAAGCAACCAAAATCTGGTAATGGTTTCCCATATCACTCTATGTCCTAATGCTAAAGAGATAATCCCATGAAAGTATTTCCGGCAATTTTTACTGCCAATAGGTTGGCCACAAGGAGAAACCAGAAGATCTCATTATATTTCAGACGCTGTAGAATTGAAATGGGTGAAAAATGGGGCTTAAAAATCACGTGTGAGGGGAATGCAATGCTTGTGCCAGGGTGTTGTTCAAACACCCACACAAGGTTATTGTACCTTTGCTTTGGGTAATGATATGCATACTGTACATTACTTTTCACCTTTTTTGTTTTGAAGTATCTAGCCAACACATAGAAAGGAAATGATTCTTTCAGGGAGAAAAACAGAAAAGTTATTGGTAGGAGAGACCACACAATACATCATGGAATCATTCTCTAGCACCCACCTCAAAATTTGAAGACTGTCAAAACTGATTTATGAAACAGTAATGGAAACAGGAATGGTAATAACAATGTAGAAAAATCAAAGCTCCAAACCTCTTTAATCCTTCAGCTTCCTATTATGATCAATAGCGCTATCACTCCCAAACAATAGTTGTACTGGCTTTATACTAGGAAGGGATCCAGAAATCACGTAGACTGCAACTTATCATGATAGAGCCTGGACAAGAACCTGTAGAGCCAGATGTCTCTCGGTCTTACTGTTGGGAGTTATACCTTTAACTTGGGAGTTCTCCGATTTCTGCAGGGATCGTTTGGACTACTCGGTGTTGCAAGGGTAGTCGATCGGCTTTCTTCAACGGATGGAGAGGGGTAGCCGGTGAGGCGCGATCGGCTATATGGATTCCTTCAGAAAAGGGGAAGATGCAATGCCCTCCCAAGAAAAACCGATGCCCCCCCTTTTTTTTACCTCCCCTCGTGCCCTCTTTAAGCCCGAAGAAGAAGAAGCCTCCAGAAAAGGGATTCTGTTAGAGATGAAGGGTGGATGTTGATGGAAGATGGCGGATGCACATGGGGGAAGCGTGATGGATGGTGGATGAGCCCAACGGGGAAGAGGGTGGAAGCTTCGTAAAGGAGGAGGAGCTCGGGAGTAGCTGCTTGCCGCTGAGAAGGAGGGGTTTCGTAATCCTAAAGAAAATACAAATTTTCTTTAAAACCCTCCTTTTTTAAAGATTTTCAAAAGGGCCAGCGGTTCTCCAAAAGCTTTTTGTAAAAAAAAATTAGTAAAAGGCTTATTCAAGAAGTTCGCTTTTTTTTTTTTTTTAAAACCGATTTTTGTTAGATATATACACATATATATATATATATATATTTTTTCTTTTCCTTTGCACAATTTCCATTTTTTTTTGGTATTTTTGGAATAAAACCTTAAAATTTATGAGAAAACAAGGATTTAAACTATTTTTTTTGTATTTTTGGGAAATATTTACAAAAGAAGGTTTTCAAGGCTATTTTGAGAAAATTTCTTCAGAAAGTGGGTTTGGACCCAAGTTTTGAGAAAATATTCAGGTTTTAAACCTCGAATTGAGAAATACCATTTGTCGGATCCAAACGGATACCGGACGAACTGTCTGAGCTTTTTTTGGAAATTTCAAGAATTTTGATTTTAAACATTGGACAACGAAGCTCAGATTTAGATCTTTTATCTGTATCCAGATCTGAAATTGAGTCAGATACATAAAATGAATTTAATTTCAATAAAACTTGAGAAATAAAATGGAATTTAGATTTAAAACTGACTCAATTACCCAAAAAATGAAGATAAAGGGCAATAGGGGAATATTTATAAACTTTTTGAAAAATTTGGGGTGTTCACAGATGCCCCTCTTTGCTACTAAGCCGGTAAGAAGCCGAGCTTAGTGGCAAAGATAACACTCCAAATTTTGAAAATGCCCCAGTCAGCAGATCTGAACAGGGTGTGGAAGAATTTATTTGAAAGACATGGCTTTTCAGGCTTAAAACCTTATCCTGAATGGCTTGGGGAGACAAAACCCTCGACAATGATACGAGTGAATGATAGAAATGAGAAAATCGTGATGGGACTTTGGGTGAAGGTCCCGAAAATGGTGAAGGATTTTGATCAAGTCATATGAGCGAGGCGAGATCAATCTTTTGGAATGAGTGAGGTTTAGCCCTTAACCTTGATGGGACGAAGATATATCAAGATGATTCGGATGGGGAAAGGAATATAAGCAGACCTCGATGGGACATTTCTCAGAGAAATGACTCGTGAGATGAAACTCAAGCATGATCCTTTCCTGGATGGTTGTATAGAGAGTATGGATTTCCTTGTGGGGAAAAACCATGATGGAACGGGAGGAAAAACACCTCGTCGAAACAAGACTCAGGTTTAACCATAACTTGAATGGAAGGATACCTCGCAGAGCGAGGTTCGGGCTTAACCCTTAACCTGGAGGGGACGACCATACGGAATCCTTGAGTGAAGAGACCATGATGGGACCTTCGGAGTTTGGACGAACAAATCCAAAAAGGGGTTTGCGAAAGGAGGAAGGAAATGGGGTTCCCTAAAGCTTTGAAAAAGGGATGAACTTGGGCGTCTCATTGCTGAGACTGAAACCAACTTTTGAATTTAATGACCTCTCGCAGGAAGTACAGGTTTTGACCCTTAACCTGAGTGGGAACAACTATACGGGATTCTTGAAACCGTGATGGGACAAGAGAGATACTTCAGCTGAATGAGGCAACTCATTTGGGAATGAGAAAAATGAGGAGATGTGAGACAAAATGAACGATGAATAAGGTAACAGGAGGCGAATCTTTCGATGGGGTGAAAGATGAATAAGGAGAGCTTTTTATCAAGAAGATGAATCTATTGACAAGGAAAATAGATTGAAGAGGGCAAATCCTTTGGACAGGAGAAGGTAAAAGTAAAATATGAAGATGGTGATGAAGATGGTAATCCTTTTAGCAAGGAGAAGGCGAAATGTGAAATATGAAGAAGGCAATTCTTTTGGTAAGGAGAAGGCAAAATGTAAGATATGAAGAAGGCAATCCTTTTAGCAAGGAGAAGGCAAATTTTTTGACAAAGCGAAAGATGAGGAAGGCGATCATTTAATCAAGGAGAAAGGCAAATCTTTTCACAACGCAAAAAGACAGGGAAGGCGATCCTTTTATCAAGGAGAAGGCGAGTCTCTCGACAGAGCGAAAGACGAAGAAGGCAATCCTTTTATCAAGGAGAAGGCAAGTCTCTCGACAAAGCGAAAGACGGAGAAGGCGATCCTTTTATCAAGGAGAAGGCGAGTCTCTCGACAAAGCGAAAGACGGAAAAGGCGATCCTTTTATCAAGGAGAAGGCGAGTCTCTCGACAAAGCGAAAGACGGAGAAGGCAATCCTTTCATCAAGGAGAAGGCGAGTCTCTCGACAAAGCAAAAGACGGAGAAGGCAATCCTTTTATCAAGAAGAAGGTGAGTCTTTCGACAAAGCGAAAGACAGAGAAGGCAATCCTTTTATCAAGGAGAAGGCGAGTCTCTCGACAAAGCGAAAGACGAAGAAGGCAATCCTTTCATCAAGGAGAAGGCAAGTCTCTCGACAAAGCGAAAGGCGAAGAAGGCAACACCAAGATGTATCAAAACAGATGTCAAGTTCTTATTTCTCATCAGGAAAGCGGGAAAATTTTGCCAAAACGATAATATTTATAATTGTTTTCAAGGTAATTGAAGGTAAGCACTTTTGAAAGATATTCCTTCTTCTACCTAGAGTATTACCTCCAACTGGGTTTACTCTATAGAATCCAGAATCAAAGTCAAATTTTTTTGTTGGTCTTCTTCAAGGATGCTATCAATTTCCTTGATATGAAAGGAGAGGAAATTTTCTTAGCTTCATAAAAGTAATTAAATGAAAAGATATTGATAGAAGAATCTCACATAGATAACGAAGATTCTTTGCAGTTTGAGCAGTTTGATATCCTGGGCATTTTCCCGTGGTGATCTTTTGCACTCTTTTGAGTCATAGGGCTTTCTTGAGCTTTTTACATCATCCTTCATTTTGGAGATGTCCTGACTTTTCTCTCTTTTTTTCGGGGAAGGGTACGTCACAAACTCCTTCATCTTAGAGATGTTTCGATCCTTCATTTATCTCAGGGATTATATATGATGGTATTGGCTCAAAGGTATTTAGATGATAGCTGGAATCAAATATCTTTTAGGGTTTGTCGGTAGGTCCATCACATCCACCTTCATCTCGACGGTGATCCGAACTTTCCCTAGAAGGATCTGTTACAAACTCTGTCATCTTGGAGATGTTTCAAATCTTCTTTGTCCCCGGGGGTCTACTCACTTAATTCGCCTTCATCTTGACGACAATTGAGAGATCCCTTTTGCGGATATTTGATTTGCAGCTTAGCTGACTTGAGGAGACATGAATTGGGTAGGTTCTTTTCTGACTGCCCATGATATTTCCACAGTCTTACTGCCAAAGAATAATCTTTAAGAATGTGTCATAGCTATGATCAATATCAGCTCATTTATGGCTCTTCAGCATCATTGAATATTTCCTTTACCGGTCATGTCGAAGATTTTTCTTCATCCTCTTGGTTGACCAACAGAAAAATTGAAGTTTGAGTCTTTCTTCACAGAAGTTATACCCTTTTGGAAGGAATACTAAGGAGATTTGAGGAAATTCTTTATGTTATAAAAGTTTGAGATCAACAACTATTTTATGGCAATTTGGCAAGATATTCCTAAAATCCTTGATGATGAAACCTTTGCTTAACATCGAATTTTGACATATCAGTGGGATTCTGGGGAAGAATCCAGCATGAGGCTGAATTTTGAAGGTAAATGTGAATTTAAAGTTCTAAAGGTAAGCTTGATATAAAACTGGATTTTGAAGGTAAACCTTTGAAAGAGTATCCGAATCAGGACTCGGATTCTACAAGGAAAATAGGGAAATTTTAAAGCTCGAGTTTTTAAAGGAAAACTGGAAGGTTCGAGTCGGGGCTCGAATCTCAAGGGAAAACTTGAAAATTCATTTATTGAAGGCAAGAAAACTCGAGATAAAACTCAAATCTTCGAAGGAAAGCAGGAAAGTTCGAGTCAGGGCTCGAATCAAAATTTTGAAGGTTTATTTACTGAAGGCAAGAAAACTTGAGATAAAACCTAAATTTTTTGAAGGAATAGTAGGAAAGTTCGAGTCAGGGCTCGAATCAAAATTTTGAAGGTTTATTTATTAAAGGCAAGAAAACTTGAGACAAAACTCAAATTTTTTCTGAAAGAGAGCAAAAAAATTCGAGTCAGGGCTCGAATCTGAAAGGAAAACTTGAAAGTTTAGATTTTGAAGGAAAGAAAACTCGAGTTAAGACCCAAATCTTCAAAGGAAAGCTGGAAAATTCGAGTCAGGGCTCGAATCTCAGGGAAAGAGTTGGAAGTTCGAGTCGAAGCTCGAATCTTAAAGGAGAATTTGATGAGAAGGGATAGGAATTGATGGAAGATTGACAGAGTTTGAGGAAAATTGAGGAAAGATTGTGGCCTGGGGGCCAACTGATCGGTCAGCCAAACACTAGCACGAGTGCTAGGCTTACTTGTATGAATTTTTCAAAAATGCCCCAGTGTAAGTACTGGGTTTTCTGATGGAGATTTGAAAAAAAGGGGACACCGACATTCTTTAAGATACTTGAGATTTGAGCAAGAATGATTGTCGGTGTTTTCAGAATTTTCCCTTATCCTGAAAGGAGAAATGGAATAGACATTTGATGAGAATTTAGAAATGAATGATTCAGGTTTACCCCTTAACCTGAAAGGGGAGAAGAACAAAATTTATAAAAATGGAGAAGAAGAAAGGAAAGAAATTTTGAAAATTTATTTTGGAAAAGAATTCTCACAGGTAGCACTGTTGCTCCTATGAGGGGTTTCAGGATTATCCCTTATCCTGAATGGGAACAAGAATAGAATTTGAGAAAATTTAATGAAGGGAAATTGATATAAATCTAGAAAATCAACAAAGATTGACAAAACTTGTATTTACAAAACAATCCTCATAGGTAGCGTCATTGCTCCTACAAGGGGTCTCAGGATTATCCCTTATCCTGAATGGGAACACCTCGGACAACGAGGGTCAGGTTTATCCCTTAACCTGAGAGGGAAACACCTCGGACAACGAGGGTCAGGTTTATCCCTTAACCTGAAAGGCGAAATAAAAGGAAATACCTCATGGGAAAGAGGCATCAGGTTTATCCCTTAACCTGAAAGGGTAAATGGAATTGATAAATTTTTTAATAAAATTGAGGAAATATTGATAAACTTGATAAAACTTGATAAAAATATGAATAAAATGAATGAAACTGATGAAGATATCAAAATTAACTGAAGATTTACAAGATTTGAGAAAAAGGAGTTTTTCTGATCCTGCCTGCATATGGGATCTTGAAAGGAAAATGTTTATTTAAAAGATAAGTGAGAAATCATTTTGGGAGGAAAATTCATCTGCAAAACACTTGGGTGGTATGAAAAGACAAGAGAAATTGCACATATTACCTGGATTTCAACGATGCCAAAATTTGCTCATGTGCCACGATTTCTATGATTTAAGATATGATAAGTGATATATACATTCCTTCATATATGTATATATGTATACTTATATATATGTATATATATATACATAGATATGTATATACACATATATATATATATACGCATATATATATATATATATGAATATACATTATATATGACATGTAGGCAACCTAGGTGGATGAGGGTGATATAGATGAAGGTAAGTGTACAAGTGAAATATGCTGAATATGGATGAAACGAATTAATACACAGGCAATGCTCTCATAATATTCAATGCAGCAGATCAAACCCCGATGTTCGGTGGATCATAAGAAAATTTGTACCTCAGCTAATGTCTCAAAGTGATTCTGATAGATATGGACAAATGTATAACAATCCCAAAGGACGAAACCCTCCAGTGGTATCCCCCAGGTGAAAATTTATGCTAATCATGTGTTGTTGAGGCAAGTGGGATGGCTAAAATCAGAGAGCAAAGGTTGGTAATTCGTGTCTAGCAATATGTTCTTTTATTTCAGATTGCCACGAACTAACAGTCTCGCTAATCCAGTGTGAGGATTTTCCAATCCTTTGGCAATCCCAATGGAGATGCTATAAAACTTGGCCTATCTCAGTGATTGAGCATGTTTATTTCGAAATGATCTGAGGCAGTATCCCTCTAGAAAAAAAATGCACAGATTTCTTATAAACCATAAATAAAACAAGGGTAACCAGGATATCCAAAAAAAGAAGCAACCAAAATCTGGTAATGGTTTCCCATATCACTCTATGTCCTAATGCTAAAGAGATAATCCCATGAAAGTATTTCCGGCATTTTTTACTGCCAATAGGTTGGCCACAAGGAGAAACCAGAAGATCTCATTATATTTCAGACGCTGTAGAATTGAAATGGGTGAAAAATGGGGCTTAAAAATCACATGTGTGAGGGGAATGCAATGCTTGTGCTAGGGTGTTGTTCAAACACCCACAACAGGGTTATTGTACCTTTGCTTTGGGTAATGATATGCATACTGTACATTACTTTTCACCTTTTTTGTTTTGAAGTATCTAGCCAACACATAGAAAGGAAACGATTCTTTCAGGGAGAAAAACTGAAAAGTTATTGGTAGGAGAGACCACACAATACATCATGGAATCATTCTCTAGCACTCACCTCAAAAATTGAAGACTGTCAAAACTGATTTATGAAACAGTAATGGAAACAGGAATGGTAATAACAATGTAGAAAAATCAAAGCTCCAAACCTCTTTAATCCTTCAGCTTCCTATTATCATCAATAGAGCTATCACTCCCAAACAATAGTTGTACTGGCTTTATACTAGGAAGGGATCCAGAAATCACGTAGACTGCAACTTATCCTGATAGAGCCTGGACAAGAACCTGCAGAGCCAGATGTCTCTCGGTCTTACTGCTGGCAGTTATACCTTTAACTTGGGAGTTCTCCGATTTCTGCAGGGATCGTTTGGACTACTCGGTGTTGCAAGGGTAGTCGATCGGCTTTCTTCAACGGATGGAGAGGGGTAGCCGGTGAGGCGCGATCGGCTATATGGATTCCTTCAGAAAAGGGGAAGATGCAATGCCCTCCCACGAAAAACCGATGCCCCCTCTTTTTTTTACCTCCCCTCGTGCCCTCTTTAAGCCCGAAGAAGAAGAAGAAGCCTCCAGAAAAGGGCTTCTGTTAGAGATGAAGGGTGGATGTTGATGGAAGGTGGCGGATGCACATGGGGGAAGCGTGATGGATGGTGGATGAGCCCAACGGGGAAGAGGGTGGAAGCTTCGTAAAGGAGGAGGAGGAGCTCGGGAGTAGCTGCTTGCCGCTGAGAAGGAGGGGTTTCGTAACCCTAAAGAAAATACAAATTTTCTTTAAAACCCTCCTTTTTTAAAGATTTTCAAAAGGGCCAGCGGTTCTCCAAAAGCCTTTTGTAAAAATTTTTTAGTAAAAGGCTTATTGAAGAAGTTCTCTTTTTTTTTTTTTCAAAAACCGATTTTTGTTAGATATATACATATACATATATATATATATATATATATATATATATATATATATATATATATATATATATATATATATATATATATTTTCCTTTGCACAATTTCCATTTTTTTTTGGTATTTTTGGAATAAAACCTTAAAATTTACGAGAAAACGAGGATTTAAACTATTTTTTTTGTATTTTTGGGAAATATTTACAAAAGAAGGTTTTCAAGGCTATTTTGAGAAAATTTCTTCAGAAAGTGGGTTTGGACCCAAGTTTTGAGAAAATATTTAGGTTTTAAACCTCGAATTGAGAAATACCATTTGTCGGATCCAAACGGATACCGGACGAACTGTCTGAGCTTTTTTTGGAAATTTCAAGAATTTTGATTTTAAACATTGGACAACGAAGCTCAGATTTAGATCTTTTATCTGGATCCAGATCCGAAATTGAGTCAGATACATAAAATGAATTTAATTTCAATAAAACTTGAGAAATAAAATGGAATTTAGATTTAAAACTGACTCAATTACCCAAAAAATGAAGATAAAGGGCAAAAGGGGAATATTGACAAACTTTTTGAAAAATTTGGGGTGTTCACAGATGCCCCTCTTTGCTACTAAGCCGGTAAGAAGCCGAGCTTAGTGGCAAAGATAACACTCTAAATTTTGAAAATGCCCCAGTCAGCAGATCTGAACTGGGTGTGGAAGAATTTATTTGAAAGACATGGCTTTTCAGGCTTAAAACCTTATCCTGAATGGCTTGGGGAGACGAAACCCTCAACAATGATACGAGTGAATGATAGAAATGAGAAAATCGTGATGGGACTTTGGGTGAAGGTCCCGAAAATGGTAAAGGATTTTGATCAAGTCATATGAGCGAGGCGAGATCAATCTTTTGGAATGAGTCAGGTTTAGCCCTTAACCTTGATGGGACGAAGATATATCAAGATGATTCGGACGGGGAAAGGAATATAAGCAGACCTTGATGGGACATTTCTGAGAGAAATGACTCGTGAGATGAAACTCAAGCATGATCCTTTCCTGGATGGTTGTATAGAGAGTATGGATTTCCTTGTGGGAAAAAACCATGATGGGACGGGAGGAAAAACACCTCGTCGAAACATGACTCAGGTTTAACCATAACTTGAATGGAAGGATACCTCGCAGAGCGAGGTTCGGGCTTAACCCTTAACCTGGAGGGGACGACCATACAGAATCCTCGAGTGAAGAGACCATGATGGGACCTTCGGAGTTTGGACGAACAAATCCGAAAAGGGGTTTGCGAAAGGAGGAAGGAAATGGGGTTCCCTAAAGCTTTGAAAAAGGGATGAACTTGGGCGTCTCATTGCTGAGACTGAAACCAACTTTTGAATTTAATGACCTCTCGCAGGAAGTATAGGTTTTGACCCTTAACCTGAGTGGGAACAACCATACGGGATTCTTGAAACCGTGATGGGACAAGAGAGATACTTCAGCTGAATGAGGCAACTCATTTGGGAATGAGAAAAATGAGGAGATGTGAGACAAAATGAACGATGAATAAGGTAACAGGAGGCGAATCTTTCGATGGGGTGAAAGATGAATAAGGCGAGCTTTTTATCAAGAAGATGAATCTATTGACAAGGCAAAAAGATAGAAGAGGGCAAATCCTTTGGACAGGAGAAGGTAAAAGCAAAATATGAAGATGGTGATGAAGATGGTAATCCTTCTAGCAAGGAGAAGGCGAAATGTGAAATATGAAGAAGGCAATTCTTTTGGTAAGGAGAAGGCAAAATGTAAGATATGAAGAAGGCAATCCTTTTAGCAAGGAAAAGGCAAATTTTTCGACAAAGCGAAAGATGAGGAAGGCGATCATTTAATCAAGGAGAAAGGCAAATCTTTTTACAACGCAAAAAGACAGGGAAGGCGATCCTTTTATCAAGGAGAAGGCGAGTCTCTCGACAGAGCAAAAGACGAAGAAGGCAATCCTTTTATCAAGGAGAAGGCGAGTCTCTCGACAAAGCCAAAGACGAGAAGACAATCCTTTTATCAAGGAGAAGGCGAGTCTCTCGACAAAGCCAAAGACGAGAAGACAATCCTTTTATCAAGGAGAAGGCGAGTCTCTCGACAAAGCGAAAGACGGAAAAGGCGATCCTTTTATCAAGGAGAAGGCGAGTCTCTCGACAAAGCGAAAGACGGAGAAGGCGATCCTTTTATCAAGGAGAAGGCGAGTCTCTCGACAAAGCGAAAGACGGAGAAGGCGATCCTTTTATCAAGGAGAAGGCGAGTCTCTCGACAAAGCGAAAGACGGAGAAGGCAATCCTTTCATCAAGGAGAAGGCGAGTCTCTCGACAAAGCAAAAGACGGAGAAGGCAATCCTTTTATCAAGGAGAAGGCGAGTCTTTCGACAAAGCGAAAGACGGAGAAGGCAATCCTTTTATCAAGGAGAAGGCGAGTCTCTCGACAAAGCGAAAGACGAAGAAGGCAATCCTTTCATCAAGGAGAAGGCAAGTCTCTCGACAAAGCGAAAGACGAAGAAGGCAACACCAAGATGTATCAAAACAGATGTCAAGTTCTTATTTCTCATCAAGAAAGCGGGAAAATTTTGCCAAAACGCTAATATTTATAATTGTTTTCAAGGTAATTGAAGGTAAGCACTTTTGAAAGATATTCCTTCTTCTACCTAGAGTATTACCTCCAACTGGGTTAACTCTATAGAATCCAGAATCAAAGTCAAATTTTTTTGTTGGTCTTCTTCAAGGATGCTATCAATTTCCTTGATATGAAAGGAGAGGAAATTTTCTTAGCTTCATAAAAGTAATTAAATGAAAAGATATTGATAGAAGAATCTCACATAGATAACGAAGATTCTTTGCAGTTTGAGCAGTTTGATATCCTGGGCATTTTCCCGTGGTGATCTTTTGCACTCTTTTGAGTCATAGGGCTTTCTTGAGCTTTTTACATCATCCTTCATTTTGGAGATGTCCTGACTTTTCTCTCTTTTTTTCGGGGAAGGGTACGTCACAAACTCCTTCATCTTAGAGATGTTTCGATCCTTCATTTATCTCAGGGATTATATATGATGGTATTGGCTCAAAGGTATTTAGATGATAGCTGGAATCAAATATCTTTTAGGGTTTGTCGGTAGGTCCATCACATCCACCTTCATCTCGACGGTGATCCGAACTTTCCCTAGAAGGATCTGTTACAAACTCTGTCATCTTGGAGATGTTTCAAATCTTCTTTGTCCCCGGGGGTCTACTCACTTAATTCGCCTTCATCTTGACGACAATTGAGAGATCCCTTTTGCGGATATTTGATTTGCAGCTTAGCTGACTTGAGGAGACATGAATTGGGTAGGTTCTTTTCTGACTGCCCATGATATTTCCACAGTCTTACTGCCAAAGAATAATCTTTAAGAATGTGTCATAGCTATGATCAATATCAGCTCATTTATGGCTCTTCAGCATCATTGAATATTTCCTTTACCGGTCATGTCGAAGATTTTTCTTCATCCTCTTGGTTGACCAACAGAAAAATTGAAGTTTGAGTCTTTCTTCACAGAAGTTATACCCTTTTGGAAGGAATACTAAGGAGATTTGAGGAAATTCTTTATGTTATAAAAGTTTGAGATCAACAACTATTTTATGGCAATTTGGCAAGATATTCCTAAAATCCTTGATGATGAAACCTTTGCTTAACATCGAATTTTGACATATCAGTGGGATTCTGGGGAAGAATCCAGCATGAGGCTGAATTTTGAAGGTAAATGTGAATTTAAAGTTCTAAAGGTAAGCTTGATATAAAACTGGATTTTGAAGGTAAACCTTTGAAAGAGTATCCGAATCAGGACTCGGATTCTACAAGGAAAATAGGGAAATTTTAAAGCTCGAGTTTTTAAAGGAAAACTGGAAGGTTCGAGTCGGGGCTCGAATCTCAAGCGAAAACTTGAAAATTCATTTATTGAAGGCAAGAAAACTCGAGATAAAACTCAAATCTTCGAAGGAAAGCAGGAAAGTTCGAGTCAGGGCTCGAATCAAAATTTTGAAGGTTTATTTACTGAAGGCAAGAAAACTTGAGATAAAACCTAAATTTTTTGAAGGAAAAGTAGGAAAGTTCGAGTCAGGGCTCGAATCAAAATTTTGAAGGTTTATTTATTAAAGGCAAGAAAACTTGAGACAAAACTCAAATTTTTTCTGAAAGAGAGCAAAAAAATTCGAGTCAGGGCTCGAATCTGAAAGGAAAACTTGAAAGTTTAGATTTTGAAGGAAAGAAAACTCGAGTTAAGACCCAAATCTTCAAAGGAAAGCTGGAAAATTCGAGTCAGGGCTCGAATCTCAGGGAAAGAGTTGGAAGTTCGAGTCGAAGCTCGAATCTTAAAGGAGAATTTGATGAGAAGGGATAGGAATTGATGGAAGATTGATAGAATTTAAGGAAAATTGAGAAACGATTGTGGCCTGGGGGCCAACTGATCGGTCAGCCAAACACTAGCACGAGTGCTAGGCTTACTTGTATGAATTTTTCAAAAATGCCCCAGTGTAAGTACTGGGTTTTCTGATGGAGATTTGAAAAAAAGGGGACATCGACATTCTGTAAGATACTTGAGATTTGAGCAAGAATGATTGTCGGTGTTTTCAGGATTTTCCCTTATCCTGAAAGGAGAAACGGAATAGACATTTGATGAGAATTTAGAAACGAATGATTCAAGTTTACCCCTTAACCTGAAAGGGGAGAAGAACAAAATTTATAAAAATGGAGAAGAAGAAAGGAAAGATATTTTGAAAATTTATTTTGGAAAAGAATTCTCACAGGTAGCACTGTTGCTCCTATGAGGGGTTTCAGGATTATCCCTTATCCTGAATGGGAACAAGAATAGAATTTGAGAAAATTTAATGAAGGGAAATTGATATAAATCTAGAAAATCAACAAAGATTGACAAAACTTGTATTTACAAAACAATCCTCATAGGTAGCGTCATTGCTCCTACAAGGGGTCTCAGGATTATCCCTTATCCTGAATGGGAACACCTCGGACAACGAGGGTCAGGTTTATCCCTTAACCTGAGAGGGAAACACCTCGGACAACGAGGGTCAGGTTTATCCCTTAACCTGAAAGGGGAAATAAAAGGAAATAACTCATGGGAAAGAGGCATCAGGTTTATCCCTTAACCTGAAAGGGTAAATGGAATTGATAAAATTTTTAATAAAATTGAGGAAATATTGATAAACTTGATAAAAATATGAATAAAATGAATGAAACTGATGAAGATATCAAAATTAACTGAAGATTTACAAGATTTAAGAAAAAGGAGTTTTTCTGATCCTGCCTGCATATGGGATCTTGAAAGGAAAATGTTTATTTAAAAGATAAGTGAGAAATCATTTTGGGAGGAAAATTCATTTGTAAGAAGAACGATCAACGCGAGATCTGATCCTTTAAAAAGGAGAATCATCATGAGAGATCATCATGAGGTTAAATTTTGAAGGCAATGGTTTGAAAATATATTTTTGAAGAAGAAGATCAACAATAAATCTGATTTCAAAAGACAACAGTTCGAGACTGATAATAAGATCAATACAAGGGTTGATCTTTGAAGATAATGTTTAAAAATCAATTCTTGGAAGATATGACCAACACAGGGGTTGATCTTTGAATATAATGATTTAAAACCCATTCTCGGAAGATAAGATCAATGCAGGGATTGATTTTTGAATATGATGATTTGAAAAAAAAAACCAAACTTGGAAGACAAGATCAACACAGGGGTTGATCTTTGACTATAATGGTTTAAAATCAATTTTTGGAAGATGAGAGACTAATGCCAGGATTGATCTCTGAATATAACGTTTTGAAAAATCACTTTTGGAAAATATGATCAACACAAGATTTGAGACCTATTTTGGAAGATAAGACCAACACAAGGGTTGATCCTTCAATGCAATGGTTCAAAAACCTATTTCGGAAAGCATGATCAACACGAGGGTTGATTTTTCAATGCGATGGTTCGAAAACCTATTTTTGAAAACATGATCAACACGAGGGTTGATTTTTGACAAAGCTTGGACCGAAGAATATTTGAACTCTTTGGTCATAACAAAGACTTTTTGAAATTTCATGATTTTTGAAAAGGCCCTCATAGGTAATATAATCTCTCTCATGAATGATGTCAAGATTAGTCCCGCATTCTGAAAAGAATAGGAATTTAAATGTGTTTTTAATAGAAGTCGATGAAGAGATTTTTGAAATATAGATTTTCAAAAGCGAATGCCCCTATGTGGCAGAGGAAGAAAATATTGTGATATTAGAGATATAAAGGAAATTTGACATTTCATTGATGGGCAAAAACTGATAACAAAGAACTGAAATATTTACAAACACTTTGACCAAAAGGTCACAAAAGGACTGGGCTGACTAGCCCCCTATAAGGTGACTTGGCAAAAAAGGGTTGAAAAAGTAGGAGAATTCTGACATCTTCAGTCTTCTGAGTAGCCGGGGAGAGACTTGGTCATGACGGCTAGGTCATCTCCCCCTTCGTCTTAAAAAAAGAGACTCTTGTCGACGCAATCCTGAACAATATTTTTTAAGACAAAGCAGTGATCGGTGTCATGCCCCACTGCTCGATGGAACTTGCAGAACTGATTTGTGAACCTTCCCATGACCATAGGAGGATCCGCGACTTTTGGGAGTTTAACCAATCCCTTGGCCAGCATGAATTCAAGGGCTTCTTCAAGCGTTTGCTTCAGAGGAGTGAACTCACGATCATTACTCCAACCTTCGCACTTTATCTTTTCTTTCTGCGGGAAGTTAGACTGAGACGACTTGTTATTCTGCTTGGAAGACTTTTCCCTTTGAGCTGCGCCGTGGTTCTGACCATTCTTGCTGTCATTTCTGTTTCTTCTGCTGCTATCAAGATCATTGTCAGAGGTATCAGCTGCATGAGTGAACTGCGCTTTCTTTTTCTGATCTTGGATATTTTTGGCAAGAGGCATGCCCTCGTAAAGCCCACTTTCTATTCCTGCCTCGAGCCATTCAGCTCGTTCAATCAATTTGATAAAGGATTTTGCAGGAGAAGTGGCAATGAGGCTTCTTAGGGGCTGAGAGAAATTGCTGAGGATTATTTGCAATGCATGTTCTTCTGGAATGGGTACCTTCATTTTATTGCAGGTGCTTCTCCACCTGTGGATGAACTCTCCTGCTCTTTCAGTCTCATTCTGCTTTAGGTTGTAAAGATGATTTAATGTAGGTGAAACCTCAATGTTGAATAGAAAACGCTCAATGAACAGATTTACTACCTTATCGAAGTCTCCTAGTTCGATAGGATTGATGTGGTCGGCATACCACCTGGCTGCTATACCCTCCAGACTGCGGGGAAAGCAAATGAACAGAGCCCTGTTGTCTTTTCTGAAACGGCTGCACTCTGCATAGAAGGTGGCTAAGTGGGCTTTAGGATTGCCAGTCCCATCAAATTTAAGAAATTTACGAGGAAGATTCTCCAGGTTATCATCCCCATCTAGACCATCGAAAAAATCTTCGCCAGTGTAAGTCTGCTTTCCCTTACCCTTGGCTTGAATGTCCTTGATTGCTCGACTCATTTCCTTCATCTGCTTGCTCATCAGGTCCTCTGCTGGAGCCCCAGACTTGGGCTTGTTGACGGATTCGGGCTCTTCTGCAGCTATCTTTGTAGACTGTTTTGGAGGATTCTGCTTGTAGACAATTTGCTCTTCTTCTTCTGATTCTTCCTCGACTGACTCAGATTCCTCAGAAGTAGTGTCGGGCTGTACCTTCTTTCTGATGATTCTGATTTGCTTTTTTACAGGCTTCTTCCTCAGCTTGCTTTTAGGAACTGCCTCTTCCAGCTTGGCCTCGGCTTGCTCTGACATCATCCTTGCCATCATCTTTTGGAGCATATCATACATAGCGGGGTCGATGTCATCTTTCTTGTTCTGACTCTGTCCCCTGACTGATTTAGGAGAGCTTATCTCTTCCGCCTCACTGTCGCTGAGTTGAGGAACTGTTTCTTTTCCCGCTCTTGTCGTGACCATTTTTGAAATATCAGTGCTCTCTCTGTAGAGGAGGAAAAGTGGAGGTTTTTAGACCAAAGAAACTTTTGGAGAAATTTTGACAAATAGGGAGGATTTAGGTTAAAAATATGATTGTATCCCATTACTAGGGATTGAGTCACCACCAAATTTATGACAATTGTGTTTTTTACAACACGAGGGAAAGTAACCAACTAAAATATGAAAGAAAATACCATTTTGAAAAGGATATCTCTTGATGGAAAGAGATTTTTATGAAAATATAAACAAGAATATAAAAACAGAAGAAAACAAAAGGAAAAATGGAATTTTGAGAATAAATGGTAAGGATTTAAAATTTGAAGAACTTGCAGGCAGGATCAGAAGAATTTTTAAAGAAATTTTAGAAGAATAAGAAGAAAATGATAAAGAAAAATACACCTGGGTTTTAAAAATAAAGAGGATATTTTGAAACATATACCCAGGGTTTTGGAAAATATAAGGAAGATATAAAATATCACACAATCATAGATATACAAGCAAGGATACACAAACAGCACTCCCTAAAGCTGACTCTATATGCAATATTTGAAATGGCTGATAGGACCTTAATCCTAATTCTAAGGTTTATATCATCTGATTCCAATCATAGTATGCCGATATACTCAAGCCGAAGCTCGAAGTACGTGGCATAAAATATCTCTCCGGTTGTAAGGTAAAGGCTTCCCAACATCCTTGAGCACCTACCGATATACCTCAGACTATGGCCCTTAGGTACGTGGTAGGGGGGCGCGAACCCAAATAAGTGGTCCAGTTGTGAGGCTCTCTCCCGAACTATGGTTCAGTGAGACAGCCCAACAACGTGAAGACCGGGACAAATATAGGTAGGGATGTTTTCGAAAACATGATCAACATGCAAATAAAACCAGAAGGCTCTAATGTAAGTCCTAAAGAGATAGATTTAAATAAAGAGAATCATACACTTGCATACATTGTTTTGCATTCAATCCCTAAAATTGAGGAGAGTTGTATTTAAAACCTAAGTCTAATGTGATCATGGATATAATCTCCTCAATATGGTCCTACCAAACCATACTTAGATCCTATATGCAATGATGTCAGCTTAGGACAGAGTCTAGGCTCCTAAGGTTTGCATGGAAAATGTAGCTGACATATGTTAGAATAAAGACTTAGATTATATAAAAGCAAAGCGAAGGCATAGATTCAACCGGACGAAGACGTGGTCCCATCTCGGTCGCCAAAACTATGATCATCGCAAAAATTTTCCTATTCTCTTGTTGGTTTCTCTCTCTTCCTTCTCTTTTCCTTTTCTAACCTCTATTCTCCTCCTTTTTGAAGGGAGAAGAAATAAAAGAAAGAAAAGAAAGAGAGAAGAGAAAAGAAAAGAAAGAGAGAGAGAAGAGGAACTCTTTTGCGCGGTCTCACTTGACCTTAAATTTGAAAATATTTAGCAAATAACTCACCTCCGTTTTGAAAATGTTGCGGGAAGATGGAGAGACGGGATTCGCTCGTCGATACGAGGTTCGACCGTTCCTGGCGCCTTTACCAGGGGTAATCGAACCAAGGATCGAATCTATGCCTTTTGCTTTGCCTAAATATAATCTAAGAATTCATCCTAAAAGATCTAAATGCACAGAGAATCATATTTGTGCAATGCAAGGATGTATACTCTTTTGAAAGAGATTTTGAAAATTTCCAAGTTATTCTGAGATGAACTTGATAAGGGAGTGAAGAAATGGTTGAATCTAACTTTAGAACTTGAGATAGATCAGAGAAGTTCTAAGTTTTTGAAGTAAATCAGAGTTGGGAGAATAAATGAGAAAGAATGACTTGAAGCTTTGAAAATGAAAGGAAATGAAGTTTCAAAGTCAGAGATAGACTTTGAATTTGAACTTGAATTTAGAAAAGGAAATGAATACTTGAAATGGAATTGAATTTGGATTTTGAAGTTTGAAATTCGGAATGGATCTGAGAAATCCGGATGGTATTTAAGAATAGAAATGGATTTAGATTAGATCCGACAATGGAATTGAAATCTAGAATTTGGAATTGGATTTCGGATCCTAAATGGAATGAGATCCAAGATTTGGAATCCAAGATGGACTTGAGTTCTGGATCCTAGAATGGGTTTGAATCTGAAGTCTAAGATCCAAATGTAGACTTGGATTCCTGATCCTAAAATGGATTTGGATCTGAAGTCTGAGATCCAAATATAGAATGGGGTTCTGGATCCTAAGATGGATTTTGGATCTGAAGTCTGAGATCCAAGGTGAAATTGGATTCTGGATCCTAAAATAGAATTGGATCTTAAGTCTGAGATCCAATGTAGAGTTGGACTCTGGACCCTAAGATGGATTTGGATCTGAAGCCTGGAATCCATGATGCAATTTGGATCTGAAATCTAAGATCCAAAAATAGAATTTGTATTTAGAAAACTGGATCCGAGTTGATCTAACTTTGGATTTGGGTCTTGAAAGTCCAAATGGGACTTTTGAAGATGGATCTGGGTTTTGGAAAAAACCCAGATTGAATTTAAAATTTAAGAACGGTCAAGATTCAAAATCAATCTCAAACTTGTGATTTTTTTGAATTTGAAGATAAGAAGATAAGCTTGATTTTTGAATTTTGAAGATGAATCAGAAACTTCAAAGTTAAATTGAACTTTGAACTTTGATTTGAATTAGAATTTTTGAATTTCGGATATACAAATGGAATTCAAAATCAGATTGGACTTTGAATTTAGAATAAAGAGTTGAAAATTGATTTGAGAAGTGAAGAATACATCTGAAGGAAACCACTTGGATTTTATGAAAAAGAATCTTGAAAATATGATGCAATTCTATCCTATATGATGAATGGATTTAAAGAATTTTGAGATTGGATTTTGAAAAGCTATTCCATTCTTTAAATGAATTTAAGATAAGATTGAAAATATAATACATCCTTGACTATGGTCATTGAATGTATTATATAATAATCTATTTTTAAATTCAGGTGAAGAATAAAACATATTTTTGTGCTCTTATAGAGTTTAAAATGGAATTAACTCTCAATATACCCTGACTATGGCCATTGGTATATATTTTGAGTCAATTCTAAGTTAAACTCTAATAAAAGAAGGAAATATATGAAAATATGATGATTTTTGAAGAGGGTCCAGTGCGGATCCAGTGTTATTTTATAAAAAGATAAAAATCCTAAGTTTTGTTTACATCCTGACTATGGTCATTGATGTAAATCATCAACTTATGATTGATTTACCTCTTACGAAATGGTGCACGTGCCATTCGTGTTTCACCATTGTGAGATTTTGGAAAATAAAGGCGAAAAATATGAGAACAAGAAATTCATGGTATTTACAATGCTCATTCATTCTATCTAAAACAAGAAATACAAATTCTCATTAAAGATCTAATTATTACAATACATCGATTTACAACTCCCAATAATGACATTTTCCACATATTCCCTGCAAAACACTTGGGTGGTATGAAAAGACAAGAGAAATTGCACATATTACCTGGATTTCAACGATGCCAAAATTTGCTCATGTGCCACGATTTCTATGATTTAAGATATGATAAGTGATATATACATTCCTTCATATATGTATTTATGTATACTTATATATATGTATATATATATACATAGATATGTATATACATATATATATATACGCATATATATATATATATATATATGTGAATATACATTATATATGACATGCAGGCAACCTAGGTGGATGAGGGTGATATTGATGAAGGTAAGTGTACAAGTGAAATATGCTCAATATGGATGAAACGAATTAATACACAGGCAATGCTCTCATAATATTCAATGCAGCAGATCAAACCTCGATGTTCGGTGGATCATAAGAAAATTTGTACCTCAGCTAATGTCTCAAAGTGATTCTGATAGATATGGACAAATGTATAACAATCCCAAAGGACTAAACCCTCCAGTGGTATCCCCTAGGTGAAAATTTATGCTAATCATGTGTTGTTGAGGCAAGTGGGATGGCTAAAATCAGAGAGCAATGGTTGGTAATTCGTGTCTAGCAATTTGTTCTTTTATTTCAGATTCCCACGAACTAACAGTCTCGCTAATCCAGTGTGAGGATTTTCCAATCCTTTGGCAATCCCAATGGAGATGCTATAAAACTTGGCCTATCTCAGTGATTGAGCATGTTTATTTCGAAATGATCTGAGGCAGTATCCCTCTAGAAAAAAAATGCACAGATTTCTTATAAACCATAAATAAAACAAGGGTAACCAGGATATCCAAAAAAAGAAGCAACCAAAATCTTGTAATGGTTTCCCATATCACTCTATGTCCTAATGCTAAAGAGATAATCCCATGAAAGTATTTCCGGCAATTTCTACTGCGAATAGGTTGGCCACAAGGAGAAACCAGAAGATCTCATTATGTTTCAGACGCTGTATTATTGAAATGGGTGAAAAATGGGGCTTAAAAATCACGTGTGAGGGGAATGCAATGCTTGTGCTAGGGTGTTGTTCAAACACCCACAACAAGGTTATTGTACCTTTGCTTTGGGTAATGATATGCATACTGTACATTACTTTTCACCTTTTTTGTTTTGAAGTATCTAGCCGACACATAGAAAGGAAATGATTCTTTCAGGGAGAAAAACTGAAAAGTTATTGGTAGGAGAGACCACACAATACATCATGGAATCATTCTCTAGCACCCACCTCAAAAATTGAAGACTGTCAAAACTTATTTATGAAACAGTAATGGAAACAGGAATGGTAATAACAATGTAGAAAAATCAAAGCTCCAAACCTCTTTAATCCTTCAGCTTCCTATTATCATCAATAGCGCTATCACTCCCAAACAATAGTTGTACTGGCTTTATACTAGGAAGGGATCCATAAATCACGTAGACTGCAACTTATCCTGATAGAGCCTGGACAAGAACCTGCAGAGCCAGATGTCTCTCGGTCTTACTGCTGGCAGTTATACCTTTAACTTGGGAGTTCTCCGATTTCTGCAGGGATTGTTTGGACTACTTGGTGTTGCAAGGGTAGTCGATCGGCTTTCTTCAACGGATGGAGAGGGGTAGCCGGTGAGGCGCGATCGGCTATATGGATTCCTTCAGAAAAGGGGAAGATGCAATGCCCTCCCAAGAAAAACCGATGCCCCCTTTTTTTTTTACCTCCCTTCGTGCCCTCTTTAAGCCCGAAGAAGAAGAAGAAGAAGCCTCCAGAAAAGGGCTTCTGTTAGAGATGAAGGGTGGATGTTGATGGAAGATGGCGGATGCACATGGGGGAAGCGTGATGGATGGTGGATGAGCCCAACGGGGAAGAGGGTGGAAGCTTCGTAAAGGAGGAGGAGGAGCTCGGGAGTAGCTGCTTGCCGCTGAGAAGGAGGGGTTTCGTAACCCTAAAGAAAATACAAATTTTCTTTAAAACCCTCCTTTTTTAAAGATTTTCAAAAGGGCCAGCGGTTCTCCAAAAGCCTTTTGTAAAAATTTTTTAGTAAAAGGCTTATTCAAGAAGTTCTCTTTTTTTTTTTTTCAAAAACCGATTTTTGTTAGATATATACATATATATATATATATATATATATATATATATATATATATATATATATATATATATATATATATATATATATATATATATATATATATATATATATTTCTTTTCCTTTCCACAATTTTCCATTTTTTTTTTGTATTTTTGAAATAAAACCTTAAAATTTACGAGAAAACAAGGATTTAAACTATTTTTTTTGTATTTTTGGGAAATATTTACAAAAGAAGGTTTCAAGGCTATTTTGAGAAAATTTCTTCAGAAAGTGCGTTTGGACCCAAGTTTTGAGAAAATATTCAGGTTTTAAACCTCGAATTGAGAAATACCATTTGTCGGATCCAAACGGATACCGGACGAACTGTCTGAGCTTTTTTTGGAAATTTCAAGAATTTTGATTTTAAACATTGGACAACGAAGCTCAGATTTAGATCTTTTATCAGGATCCAGATCCGAAATTGAGTCAGATACATAAAATGAATTTAATTTCAATAAAACTTGAGAAATAAAATGGAATTTAGATTTAAAACTGACTCAATTACCCAAAAAATGAAGATAAAGGGCAAAAGGGGAATATTTACAAACTTTTTGAAAAATTTGGGGTGTTCACAGCCGAGCAGTGGAAGTGAAAGGGCTGTGCCCAATGGAGAAGAGGGCCAAAAGGGGAAGAATTCGGCCTTTCCCTGTGGTGTAGACGGCACACCAGCTGGGAAGAACACCCACGTTGGTCTGCAACCCTACAAAAATACAGCAATCACACGTTAAATGCTTCACACTATGATGGGGGAGAAAAGGGAGGAGGATGAAAAACATAAAGGAAAAGAAACAATAAAGAAAGATGAATCAATGGAGGTGGAATGTAGAGGAAGAGGAGCTCTGGCTGGGCGCAAATCCAAGGAAAAAACGTCCTAGGGTTTTCAGAAAATCCTATTTAAACTTAATCTAAAGTTTTTTTACAAATTCAAAAGGAGGTTTAAAATGAAATTAAATGCTAGGCGCCTCTTTTGAAGAGGGTTTTCTGAAAACGGTTTATGAATTGGGTTTGGATCACATGTGAGTTGGATTGTGATGTTTATGGACTAATCCAAGACCCAAAATGGGATATTTGGGTCGGATCTTGATCCGATTTGCCTTGAAACCCATGCCCAAGCACTAAAATTGTAATATCTCACTCAATTTAACTCCGATTCGATTGAAATTCGAACTGACGCCTCTTTATATCAAAATACATTCATTCATGGGTTCTAAACCTTAGGAACACATAAAAATGCATGAATATTATATTATAATGATGTGCATTTCATGCATCATCATCTTGAACTCCCTCCATTTCATTCCATGAAGTGTGAGGGGTTCTAAGCATTTTATTTCTTTTCGTTGCTTGCTTTCAACAAAAAAATGCTTTCTAGTTTTTTTTTTAGTTTGCACATGAAGTGCTATTTTTATTTTATTCCTGTTTATGCAGGCCCTGTCTGCAGCTACCTCTCACTGCTAAGAGGTTGGCTGGGGGCAGCTTGTGTGTATTGGAGAGTTGGAGCGATCGGACTGGGCTCACATGTAGCCCAGCCTAGCCGTTGCCTACTTCCTCCACCCGGATGTAAACACCCCAAATTTTCCTCATCCATTCTCAAACAACCCTTCTTGTGTAGTGCCAACCCTGTTAGGTCAATGTAGGAGTCAAACCTCGAGTCTGTTTTAGAAAATTACCATTTTACCAACTTTTATTAGGAAAATTACCATTTTACCCCTAGGTCATCCCAGACCCTGTGATCATCACAAAATTTTTCCTCTCTTGAGGTTTTCTCTCTTCCTTCTCCTTTTCCTTTCCAGCCTCTATTTCCTCCTTTTTGAAGGGAGAAAATAAAAGATAGGAAAAAGAAGAGAGAAGAGAAAAGAAAAGAAGAGAGAAGAGGAACTCTTTTGCGGGGTCTCACTTGACCTTAATTTGAAAATATTTAAGAAAATTACTCACCTCCGTTTTTGCGGGAAAAATGGGGAGACGGGATTCGCTCGTCGGTACGAGGTTCGACCGTTCCTGGTGCCTTTACCAGGGGTAATCAAACCAATGATCGAATTTATGCATTTTTGCTTTGCCTAAATATTGTCTAAGAATTTATTCTGAATCTAAAAATGCACAAAGAATCATGCTTGTGCAATGCAAAGATGTATGCTCTTTAAAAAAAAGAATGATTTTGGGAATCTGAGACTTTTCAAGTGAAAAATGTGATGATGGAATGGAGAAATGATTTCTGAATTGTTGAATCTAACTAAGAACTTGAGATAGATTAGGAAGGATATTTTGAAGTTCTAAGTCTTTGAAATGATCAGAGTTGGGAAAATAAATCTTTGGATTTTAAAAGATTGATTTAAAGATGAGAAAAAAAGAAATGAAACTTCAAAGTCAGAAATAGACTTTGAATTTGAATTTTAAACTTGGATTTAGCAAAGGAAATGAATATTTGAAGTGATATTGAATTCTAGATTTAGAGTTTGAAATCAAGATGGATTTGAGAAATCTAAATGGTATTTAAAAATAGAAATGGATTTAAGAAGTCCAGATGAGATTTGAAAATGGAATTGGATTTTGAGATCTGGAAATCAAGATAGGTTTTGATTTTGAAATATGGAATTGGGAATGAAAATTGGTTTTGAAATCTGGAATTCAAGATGGAATTTGAATCCAAAGTCTGAATCTTAAATGGGATTTTGGATATGAAGTCTGAGATCCAAAAATGGAATTGGATCCGAAGTTTGGAATGAAATTTGGATCTGAAGTCTGAGATCCAAGATGGAATTGAATTTTGGATCCTAAAATGGAATTGGATCTGGAGTCTGAGATCTGAAGTGAAATTGAATTCTGGATCCTAAAATGGAATTGGATCTGAAGTCTGAGATCCAAAGTGAAATTGAATTCTGGATCCTAAAGTGGAATTGGATCTGAAGTTTGAGATCCAAAGTGAATTGTATCCGGAATCTGGAACTTAAATTGGATTTCGGATCTGAAGTCTGAGATCCAAAAAGTGGGGGTGGATTCTGGATCCTAAAGGTGGAATTTTGGATCTGAAGTCTGAGATCAAAGATTGGATTGGGTTCTAACTTTGAATTTGGATTTTGAAAGTCCAAATGGGACTTTGAAGATGGATCTGGTTTTGAAAACCCAGATTGAATTTAAAATTTGGGAAGAGTCGGATTGTGAGATTCAGAATTAATCTCAAACTTTGATTTTGAATTTTGAAGATAAGAAGATAAATTTGATCTTGAATTTTTGAAATCAGAGGATGACTTCAAAGTTAAATTGAACTTTGAAGTTAGGATTTTGATTTGGAAATTGAAATTTGAATACAGAATAATTTTGAAACTTCAAAGTCAAATTGGACTCTGAATTGAATATTTGAATCTTGAAATGGGATAGAATTTGATTTTGAATCTATGAATAAGATTTAATCTGAGAAAAAAAGAAAAAGGATCACCTGGAATTTTGAAAAGGAAATTTTGAAAATATGATGCAATTCTATCCTAAGTGATGAATGAATTTAAATAATTTTAAAAATTGGATTTGAAAGTCTTATTTCATTCTTTAAGTGAATTAAAATAAGATTGAAGATATAATACATCCTTGACTATGGTCATTGAATGTATTATATAATACTCATATTTAAATTCAAGTGAAGAATAAAACATATTTTGGTGCTTTTATAGAGTTTAAAGTGAAATTAACTCTCAATATATCCTGACTATGGCCATTGATATATATATTGAGCTAATTTCAAACTAAACCCTGATAAAAGAAGAAATTATTTAAAGAAAATATGATGATTTTTAAAGAGGGATCTAGTGTGGATCCAATGTTATTCCATAAAAGATGAAAATCCTAAGTTTTGTTCACATCCTGACTATGGCCATTGATGCAAATCATCAACTTAGGATTAATCACCTCCTACTAGAATGGTGTACGTGCCATTCGTGTTTTCACCATTTGTGAGTTTTCAGAAACAAAGGAAAATGATGAAACAGATGTCATTTACATGCACATCCATTCTAATCTAAGACTGGAAATGTAGAATTTTCATTAATATCTAGCTTATTACAATGTTGAAGTTGAAAACATTAAAAAATTTCTAATTTCAAGCGTCTCTCATGTTTCTGCAAGGTAGAATTTGCACAAAGGGATATTTAAAAGTGTGAGTGCAAATAACTATCAAAAATTTTACACAAGATGCTTCACTCATATTTGAATGAGAAAGGCATTTGACCTACCCTGCACTTGTTAGCAAATGTACATATATATATATAAGTACACATATATATACATATATATATATATATATATATATATATATATATATATATATATATATATATATATATATATATATATAGGCAATGCCATAGTTAAATGAACATCTATATGCAATGGGTGAGGCAAGGGCCAGGGTGGTCCAAGGTGAACCATCATGAAGGGTAATAGCCATAGCTGCTTTTGATGGGCTACTATGGAAATGAAGGATCATAGTGGCTTCTTATGAACCACTAAAAAAAAAAAAGAATAGTTGCAGTAGGCCTTGCTGAACTGTTATAATAATGATAAGGCTACAGTGGCTCCTTGTGAGCCACTGTGAAAAATTTTCGCAGTTTTATGGCAGTTCTTTTGATGAACTGATATAAGGAAGAAAATCTGGGTTGTAACAGCCAACATGATGATGAGTATTGCTAGGATTCATGGATTGGCCTTCAGTTCCTTTCCTTCCACATCTGACACCGGGCCAAATATAGCCACCGAAGCTGCACGGATCTCCACGTCTCCCCCTTTTAAACCATTCAGTCAAAACAAGACCCATAAGTGAGATACAAGTCACTTAGTTTGTTACCAGTCCAACCATGACTCTGTTCATGCCATGTAATATACAAACAGGGTATGGGACTCACTGTTTGCACCTTTGCTTTTATTTCTTTTCAGCACAGTGAAGTTGTACATCATAGATGAATGCTTCATCAGAACTGTCAGACAAACTAGGAGGTATCCTTGCCCTATGCTTGAATTTGTATTTCATGCAAGTGTACAATTTACAATAAAACGATGAATCGGGAATTTCATATTTGCAATTTTAAGGATGTAAAATAGTATATGAAGCAAAATTATTAGAATGGCATCAAATGGTATTATGTTTACAGGTACAGAACAAAAGGTCATACTAGTGCTAAGAAGGTGCACAAAAAACAGGAAAACCATCCACTTACAATCAAACAAAATGAGTAGATTTATGTGATTTGGAAATAATGCTGAGACTAAATTCAATAAGATAGCTGGAATGACATGCTACCAGATTACAATAGATGAAAACAACATCTTGAATTCATAATTCTGAACAACATGAGACATACCCGGATTGCAGAAAAAGATAGTCCCCCTTTAGCACCAGACGATCTTCAAAGATACAGAAGCTTATCGTTCAGTCGTCCCAAATTGATGGTCCACCAGCCCCAACCTTTATTATCTGCAAGGCATTCAAGGAAGGTTTAGGTATATTTCTTTTTTTAGAGTTTGAGTTTCTTACCAGGGATGGCGATCAAACTGTTTATCTGATCCTCCCGTATCAACATTTCCACTCTGTTTATCATTGTCTCTCTGATTAGCAATACTCTATGAACAGACATGCATGCCATCGAATTCTATTTACATGCTAGAACAATGAAGGATATACAGAATTCAGGTGGTAACGGCAGCGGATTGAAAGTAAAATGATAGGTGGTCTTAAAAAGGTACGTGCCAATAGAGCACAAATTCTGCTACAGTAACATTTACAGGGAAACACAATGTTATGTTGAAAGTAGGTGTCTTACTGTAAGTGAACACTACATCCAGTAGAAAGGTAATGCATGAAGGATATCCAAGGGATGACACACCCATCAATGGTTACGATGTATATAATCCAGTCTTAACCTCAATGATTAGGAGACATAAAGATAATCAATCCTGCAAGAATCAAAATGTGAAGGACCCAACAGTTGAAATATGGAGGTATTCACCATAGTGTGCAAGAACAGAGAATTAAGTATAACCTTCAATAAAATAATATTAAAAAATGACCCAAGTATTGCCATGATAAAAGAGAGTTCCAAGTTCTCTAATGCTTTACTGCGGAATTCTGAACAGAAAATATAAATCCATTATTATTCTCATCCATTCTGTGGATGATGAGCCCTTGGAATTTATTTATCTATTTTTGTAGAAGACCTCAAAGGAGGTCCAGAACATGATTGAAGGTGAAGGAGCTTTTAGGTGGACATGGTATTGTCAGCCTCAAAATTTTGAAATGAGGAGTTCTTAGGACCTGATTGCTATCAGCTCCTGGGTTACTTGCAGCATTCCTAATTTGATTCCTCCATCAAATTTTAATATGAACTCAACTCTCTCCATGATGGGTTCAGCAGAGCTTTTGCTCATGAGTCATTCACGCATGAAATTTTAAACATTTCTCTGCAACTATGAACTTCCTAGCAGACTTCACTGCGAATTTGAGTTGGTTCATGGTGGAGCCGATGCAGTCCAGAGGGATGCATTACGCAGGTAAGACATGGTTTTGTTGCTTATGGGGATGATCCCATTGCCCTCAGCATGGTGCACGAATCGTGATCCTGCTCGATGTTAGAACAGTCGATTCAAATAAAACTGGAGGGATCATCGGATGGCACGACCAACCAAATATTGAAATGCAGTTAAAATGCATAAGGTAAACAAGTTAGAAACATTTAGAAGGCCATTACATACGATCAAAGTAAAATAGGAAATCCGTTACAACAGTAGGATGGATCAATAAGACACCGAAGTTATAAAACTATATAAAAGCATATCTGATATTCATAACAGAAAAACATGAATTGGACCTGAATGCTATAATGCAGGGAAATACTGATTCAAAAATGAAAATCAACATGTTATTGCTAAATATACGTAATGCTTAAAGGGGATGAACAAAAATTCATGAAATAAATGGCAAAAGAAGTCTAAAGCAATGTAAAAGATGAGAAAATTGAAAACAAAAGAAAGGAAGAAGAAAGATAATAGGAGATAATGTCGGAACTCATTCATTCCAGTTGTTTTTGCAGATGTGTAGGCCAGTCTTGCCATCAACAGAGTGATCCTACATGGGTGCTCCAATGAGCCGAAAATGAACGGGAAAAATGGAAAACACAGAAAAGAGGAACGATATTTACTTGATTAGGAAGAAGGAATCGACCTCCCTCTGTTACTTGAGGAGAACCCGAAGGATGAACCTGAGAGAAAGGGGATCAGAGGGAAAAGTGGATCGATCTCGGCTCCGGCTCCAATAGGAAAGAAGATAGTGCTTCCTTGCAGAAACCCAAAAGCTGAAAGGGGCGCCAAGGGATCAGGTTGAAGATCGATTGGGTGATGCTCGATGATGGATATGAAGCAATGGGTGCGAGAGGTAAAGAGTGGATGATCGACAGATAATGGATGCCGAGTGTGAGGAATGACCTCGCTTTTAAAGAAGAAGGAGAAAACTCCAAAAGAGCTTCCGTTAGAGATGGAGGGTTTGTAGAAAGGGGAAGGCCTGTGAGGTCGTTGGCCATCGACGATTCTGGAGCCATGGCTATGGAAGGTTCGGGCGGCTGATGGGGGCGTGCGATAGGCGGTAGAGAAGGGATCGGGCGGCTGATGGAGGGTTTCGATGAGGGTTCTTGAGGAAGCTTCGTGAAGGAGAGAGGGCGATGGACAAACTCTGAAACCCTAACTCGACTTTTTAAAACACTTAGGGTAAGATTTTCCAAAAAGGGGCCTCTTAAAGAGTGTTTTCTAAAAACGGGTTTTTAGAAAACCTTTTTTTTGTAATTTCCTTCATTTTTTTATTCTTTTCTTGGTATTTTCTGATGTTTTTTTGTTATAAAAAAAAACCCTAAAACCTAAGAAAATATAAGGGATAAAGCTATTTTTTGTATTTTTTGGTAAAAATTTACAAAAATAGGGGTTTTCTAAAAGTTTGGGTTTGATTTCTTCAAGAAAATGAGTTTGGATTCAAAATTTGAGAAGATTTTCGAGTTTTTAAACTCGAATTTAGAAATATAGAACAATAAATCTGAACGGATGTCGGACGGACTGTCTGAGCCATTCAAAACTATTTTTGGTATTTTTATAATTCCAATTTTAAAAATTGGACAACGAGGCTGAGATTCGGATCTTTTACCCTGATATGGATCCAAAACTGAGTCAGATGTATAAAAATGAACTTAATTTCAATAAAATCTGAGAATTAACTAGAATTTGAATTTAAAACTGATTCAATTACTCAGGAAATAGAATCAGGGGCAAAAAGGAAATATTTACAACATTTTGAAAATTTTGGGGTGTTCACAGATGCCCCTCTTTGCTACTAAACCGGTTGAAAGCCGAGCTTTGTGGCAAAGAAACACTCCAAATTTTGAAAAAATGTTCCAGTCAGCAGATCTGAGCTAGGTGTGGAAGAATTTATTTTTAAATCATGACTTTTCAGGCTTAAAACCTTATCCTCAATGGTTCTAGGGGGGAACGAAATCCTCGACAATGATATGACTGAATAATAGAAATGAGGAAATCGTGACGAGACTTTGGATGAAGATCCCGAAATGATGAAAGATAAGCATTTTGATCAAGTCTCATGGGTGAGGCAAGATCAACTCTTGGAATGACTCAGGTTTAGCCCTTAATCTGGATGGGACAAAGATAGATCAAGATAATTTGGATGGGGAAAGGAATATAAGCAGATCTCGATGGGACATTTTTGAGAGAAATGCCTCGTGAGATGAAACTCAAGTATGATCCTTTCCTGGATGGATATACAGAGCATGGATTCTTTTGTGGGGAAAACCATGATGGGACTGGGAGGATTACCTCGTCGAAACGAGGCTCAGGTTTGACCCAAACCTGAATGGAAGATACCTCGTGGAACGAGGTTCAAGCTTAACCCTTAACCTGAAGGGGACGACCATACAGAATCCTCGAACGAGGAAGCCATGATGGGACAACAAAATGCATCGCCAAAGCGAGATTCAGGTTTAACCCTTGACCTGAGTGGGAAAAAAATCGCACGAAGTCCTCAAATGAAGAAACCGTGGTGGGACTAGAAAGGACATCTAGACGAAGCGAGACTCAGGTTTAACCCTAACCTGAATGAAAAAGATACCTCGCGAGGCGAGGTTCAGGCTTAACCCTCAACCTGAAAAGGGGCGACCATATGGAATCCTCAGATGAAGAAACCATGATGGGACCTTCGGAGTTTGGACAAACAAATCCGAAAGGGCTTTGCGAGAAGAGAGAAATAAGGGATTCTCTAAAGCTTGGAAAGGGGATGATCTGGGGCGTCTCATTGTTGAGACTGAATCAACTTTCTAAAAATAGACAACCTCTTGCAGAAGGTTTGGGTGATACCTCGAGGAGCGATGTAACAGGTTTAATCCTTAGTCTGAATGGATATAGAATCCTTGAAGAGCGGGGAAACTGTGATGGTACCTCTCGACTTTGCACAACAAGTCCAAGAGGGGTTTGCAAAAGGATGAAAATGAGGGTCCCTAAAGCTTGAAAAGGGATTGATCTTGGGTGTCTCATCGCTGAGACTGAAATAGCTTTTGACAATAACAGACCTTTTGCAGAAAGTTCAGGTTTAACCTTTATCCTGAGCGGAAACTGTCTATGGCGGGACAGTGAGGAATGCAGGGAAGCATGCGAATCCGAGAGCGCTCAGATCAGACGGAAGGAAAGGACTTTTCAGTCCTAAGGAGGGATGATGTCAGAATACGTCAAAACGAAAATCAAGTTCTTACTTCATGGTGGGATAATGAGAAAATATTGCCAATAAGATGCCAAGAAATTGTAGTTGATTCAGAGTGATTGAATTGTGCGTATATGTGTGAAAATATCACCTCTTTCTACCTAGAGTATTAACTCCAATTGGGCTAACTCTGTAGAATCAAGAGTCAAACTCAAATTTGTTGTTGTTGAGCTTCTTTAAGAAAGATATCAATTTTCTTGATATAAAAAGAGAGGAAATATTCTTAGTTTCATAAAAGCAATTGAGTGAAAGGATATTGATAAAAGAATTTCACATAGATAAAGATGATTCCTGGCAGTTTTGGGCAGTTTGATATCCTGGGCATTTTCCGTGATGATCTTTTGCCCTCTTTTGAGTCATGGAGCTTTCTTGGGCTTTTTACATCCTTCTTCATTTTGGAGATGTCCTGACTTTCTCTCTGTTTCGGAGAAGGGTACGTCACAAACTCCTTCATCTTGGAGATGTTCTGATCCTTCTTTTTCTTTCTCAGGAATTAGGCTTGATGACATTGGTTCATTGGTAAAATCTCTAGATGATAGCAGAAATCAAATATCTTTTAGGGTTTGTCGGGAGGTTCATCGCAGTCGCCTTCATCTTGACGGTGCTCCGAACGTTCCCTAGAAGGATCCTTCACAAACTCCTTCATCTCGGAGATGATCCAAATCTTTTTTGTCCCCAGGGGTCTAGCTTGCATATTCGTCTTCATCTTGACGACAATTGAGAGATCCCTTTTGCGGATATTTGATTGCAGCTTAGATGGCTGAGGAGATATGGATTGGATAGGTTCTTTTTACTGCCCAGGATATTTCCACTATCTTATTGTCAAAAGAACGATCTTTACGAATGTGCCATAGCTATGATCAATATCAGTTCACTTATGGCTTTTCAACATCATTGAATTTTTCCTTTGCTGGTCATATCGAATATTTTTTTTCATCCTCTTGGTTGACCAACAGAAAAGCTTGAATTCAGTTCTTATTTCACAAAAGTCTTGCTCTTTTGGAAATAATACTAAAGGTAGTTGGAGGAAATTTTCTATGTGATGAAAATTTTGGGATCAACAATGACTTTTGATAGCAAATTGGCAAAAGTATTCTAGAAATCCTTGATGAAAGAAATCGCTTGATGTCGAATCGACACATCCATGACAAAATTCTCCTCTCTTTTTCCCCAAAAAGAGAGACTCAGGCTTAGCCCTTACCTGAATGGGAAGTTGGAAATACTCCTCTCTTCCTCAAAGAGGAGGTGTTTGCAAAACGAAACTTTTGAAGAGAAATTAAGTTTTCATCAAAACTTCCTATCTCTAGGCTTCTCTTATAGAAAGACGGCCAAAAAAAAAGTTGAGAAAGTATCACAGCGGAATGAGTCAATCACACTCTCCCTAGAATAGGGTCCTTTGTGAAGGTGTCGGCCATAGATGAGAAAAATGGGGGTCACGAAAGAAACGAGCTTCCGTCGAAGCTCTCCCTAGAAAAAGGGTTCTTTTGTGTAAAGTTGGTTGTTGTTTTGCAAACTGTTCGCGAAGAAAATGAGTCCCTTCAAACTCTCCTTGGAAGAGGGTTCTTGCGAACGAAAGATGGTTGCATGCGAAAGGAACAAGCTCCCTCGAACTCTCCCTAAAAAGGGTCCTTCGCAAGAGAACAAGATTTGAATTTTTGACAAAATGATAATCCGAAGGTTGAATTTGAGAATTTAGAGCTTGAATTGTGATGAACGGTTAGTACAAAGACTGAACCTGGAGGGTTAACTTGATCAGTCAGCCAAACACTAGCACGAGCGCTAGATGTACCAGCACGAGCACTGGATTTTTAAAACACACCAGTATGGGCACTGAGTTTTAAAAAAAATGCCCCAGTACGAGCGTGGGGTTTAAAAAATGCACACCAGTATGAGCATTGGGTTTTTGAAGTGCATACCAGTACGAGCACTGGGTTTTGAAAATGCACACCAGTACGAGCACTGGGTTTCGAAATGTACACCAGCAAGAGCATTGGGTTTTCGAAAGTACACACCAGTACGAGCACTGGGTTTTGGAAGTGCATACCAATACGAGCACTGGGTTTCGAAAATGCACACCAGTACGAGCACTGGGTTTCGAAAGTGCACATCAGTACGAGCACTGGGTTTTAAAATGGAGAGTTGAAAACGAGACCGACATTCGAAGATACTTGAGAATTAAGCGAGAATGGTTGTCGGTGTTTCAGGATTATCCCTTATCCTGAAGGGGAAGTTCAGGTTTGTCCCTTAACCTGAAAGGGAAATAGGTCAGAAGAAATCTTGGTCCAATACGAATATTGGATCAACACAGGAAACTTGAGTCGAAACTCGAGAAAATAAGAATATACAAAAGCGAAAATCCGAGTCGGAACCCGGTTTTTCAAAATAAAAGAAAGAGTGAGAATCGAGCTTGAGAACTCAAATTCTCAATGCAACTATTGGTTCCAACACGAGCATTGGATCCAAGAGGAAGTCTGAGTCGGAACTCGAAGCTTCAGAAAATAAAAATATACAAAAAGGGAAAATCCGAGTCGGAACCAGTTTTTTTTTTTCAAAAATAAAGAAAATGAATAAGAATCGAGTTTGAGAACTCGAATTCTTGACGTAGCAATTGGTCCAACACGAGCATTGGATCCAAAAGGAAGTCTGAGTCGGAACCCAAAACTTCAGAAATAAGAATATACAAAAGGGAAAATCCGAGTCAGAACCTGGTTTTTTTTAAAATAAAAGAATGAATGAGAATCGAATTTGAGAACTCAAATTCTCGACGTAGCAATTGGTCCAACACGGGCATTGGATCCAAAAGGAAGTCCGAGTCGGAACCTGGAACTTCAGAAATAAGAATATACAAAAGGGAAAATCATAGTCAGAACCCAGTTTTTCAAAAATAAAAGAATGAATGAGAATCGAGTTTGAGAACTCGAATTCTCAACGTAGCAATTGGTTCCAATACGAGCATTGGATCCAAAAAGGAAGTCTGAATCGGGACCCGAAACTTTAAACGAAGAAAAAAAAAGGGGAAAACCCGAGTCGGGACTCGGATCTTCCAAAAATAAAATGAAAACAAAACCTGAGTCGGAACTCAGACGGGAAGGAAATAACTCCTACCCAAGGGTCGGATTTTAGAAGGATTGACAAAAATCATGAATAGATTCTGACGATGAGGATGAAAAATTTATTCAAGGTCCTTGACTCAAGATGGCCTAAGATCTGAATTTTATTTGTGATGGTTTCCAGGATTATCCCTGATCTTGAAGAGAATTTGACAAAGTCTAAAAAGATTGGTAGAAAAGGGTTGATAAAAGAAATAAATTAATGCAATTGACAATAAATATTTAGTAGAAATTGACAGAAATTTGAGGAAAATTGATGATAGAAGAATTTAGGATCATCCCCTGTCTTGAAAGGAAATAAAGGGCCTCGCGGGACGAGGTTCAGGTTTTGTCCCTTAACCTGAAAGGGAAATACCCCATTGAAACGAGGCATCAGGTTTGTCGCTTAACCTGAAGGGGTTTATAAAATTTAGTAAAAAACTTGATAAAACTTGACAAAAATTGATAAAATTGATAATAAATTGATGAAAACTTGATTAAGTTTGAAAAATGAAATGAATGTAATTTAATAAAGATAACAAGATTAACCAAAAAGTTGATAAAAATTTTTAGAGAAAGGTTCGTCTGATCCTGCCTGCATATGATGAAGGAAGACAAGTATAGATCTAAAATAAAAATACCCCAGTATCAGGGGGAAGAATGTGAGAATTTGATAAAAGATTATTGCTTTATTGAAAAGACTTTTGAAGAGTACAAAAGGCTTAGAATGAACAATTTAAGTGTAAAATCTCTTCAAATGTGAAGCATTAATAGGATCTGGCAGTTCCACTCCATCTGCGTTGATCAAACGATAGGAATTGCGAGGCAGCGCTTCCTTAACCACATAAGGGCCTTCCCAATTGGGTGACCACTTGCTCCGTGGCCGATGCTTGAGATGAGTTGTTGATCTAAGCACAAGATCATTAACTCGAAATCTTCTCTTAATAACTGATTTGGCGTAGTGCCGAGCTATTCTCTAACGATAGGCTTGAGCGTGCTCTGTTGCGTTGAGCCTTTTCTCATCTAACAGATCAAGTTGTACCAACCTCTGTTGCTGATACTGATCAAGCGGAAGTTCCACGAGTGATGCGAACTTGAGTGCGGGCTTCTGAACGTGGAGAGGTAATACTACTTCGGTCCCGTAGACAAGCTCTGAAGGCGTAGCGTTGGTTGGAGTTCGAATGGTGGTTCGGTATGCCCAGAGCGCATCATGCATCTTCTCATGCCAATCGCGGCCCGTCTCCACAGTTCTTTCCAGAATGCGGATCAAAATCTTGTTGGTGGCCTTTGTCTGGCCATTTCCTTGAGGATAATAAGGAGCTAAGAAATGGTGATGAATCCTCAACTTCGAACAAAAGGTTTTCATCCTCTCATTCTTGAGGTGACTGCCATTGTCTGATATGATATCATAAGGGACGCCGAAACGTCAAAGAAGACTTTTATGAATAAAAGAAACTACCTGTCGGCCTTCCACTGTTCGCAGAGTTACAACCTCAACCCATTTGGTGAAGTATTTTGTAGCTGCGAGAAAGTATTTGTGGCCATTAGAAGCTGAAGGAGTGATTGGACCCACTATGTCGAAGGCCCACATCGAGAAATGCCAGGGAGAAACCACAGACTGCAAGTATGCGGCTGGCGCATTAATAGAAGGTGCGTGCATTTGGCATTTCACGCACTTTCTCACAAAGTGATGGCAATCCTCTTGCATGGTTTTCCAATAATATCCTGCCCGGATAATTTGTTTAATGAGTGTTTGGTAGCCGATGTGACCACCACAAATTCCCTCGTGTACTTCTTGGACAACTTCCATGGCTTTGTCCTTATCTAAGCACCTGGCGTACTCAGAACTGAATCAGCGACGGTAAAGATTATCAGCGAGGATGAAATAATGAGCCGAGATGCATTGGATTGCACGTTGCTCCTTTCTCAGCATTTCCGATGGGAATTCACCAGTTTCAATAAAGTTTTTGATATCTTGATACCAAGGCTTCTCTTTCTGAGTGGCTTGGTTCACTTGCTCAGCTGGAATGTAGGCAGGTTGATCAAGTCTGCCAATCTCAAAGGAACGACAGGATTTGCTGTCTTTGAACGACAAAATGGAGCCTAAACAGGTTAGGCCATCTGCTATGTGATTGTATTCCCTCTTGACATGGCTGAGCTGAAATTCCTCGAAGTTGCCTATGAGAGCTAAGGCAATCTTCTGATAGGGAATTAATTTTGAATCTTTAATTTGCCATTCAGCGTTAACTTGACTGACAACAAGCAATGAATCGTCGAAGGCATGTACTCTCTTGACATTGAAGTCTTGCAAAATTTTGAGGCCTTGTATTAGAGCTTCATACTCGGCCATGTTGTGAGTATATTAGAAGCAGAGTTTGAGAGAATAAGGGATCATTTCCTTTTCGGGAGTGATCAACAAGATTCCAATCTCTATGTCGGACATATTTCTGGCTCCATCAAAGAAAAGGGTCCAAACTGGGGACTCCTAAATACTGCAGATGCGATCATCGAGAAAATCGTCTTCCGCTTTGATCTCTTCTATCAACGACAAAATCTGCCAACTGATTTGTGATGGACTGACCCTTGACTGATTTCTGAGAAACATACTCCAAGTCGTACTGCATTAGGAGGACTTGCCTTTTTGCAATTTTGATTTCTGATGCTAACAGATAATGTCTCAGCTTCTGACACATCCATACCAGGGCTAAACATGTCTTCTCTATCTAAGAATATCTCTTCTCATAGTCGATGAAGGTCTTGTTGATGTAGTAGATGGCATGCTCTATCCGGCTGCCTTCCTCGTACTGCGCAAGAAATCCGCCGCAAGCATTCTGATTGACGAAAATATATAAGAGAAGTGGCTTCCTCAGTTCTGGTGGCTTCAGAACTGGTGGATTGAGGAGATACTGCTTGATGCGTTCGAACGAAAGCTGGCATTCTGGTCTCCACTCAAATTTCACTTCTTTTCCCAGCAAGTGATTGAAGGGCTCGCATCTCATGGCCAAATTTGAGATGAAGCTTCGAATTGACTGAATGCAACCTTGAAGGCTTTGCAGTTCTTTAAGATTGGTGGGAGGCGGCATATCAATGATTGCCTTTGCCTTGGCAGAATCCACCTCTATGCCTTTCTTGCTTATTATATAACCAAGTAGTTTGCCTGACTCTACTCTAAAGACACACTTCTGCGGATTGAGTCTCAACTTGTAGAGAATAAGTCTTTCAAAGACTTGGCCGAGAGCATCGAGATGATCCTCTCCTTCTTTTGACTTGACCAGGATGTCATCCACATAGGCATCCATGTTCTTGTGCATCTGGTCATGAAAAATAACTGCCATTGCTCTCTGATAGGTTGCCTCAGCGTTCTTGAGCCCAAACGTCATAACTGTGTAGCAAAATGTGCCCCAAGGCATGGTAAATGAAGTTTTTGATTGGTCACGAGTGGCCAATTTGATCTGATTGTAGCCTGAGTATCCATCCATAAAGGAAAACATGGCATGGCCTGCCATGCTATCGATCAAAAGATCGATGTTGGGGAGTGGGTAATCATCTTTCGGGGTGGCCTTGTTTAGATCCCTAAAATCGATACAAATTCGGACTTTGCCATTCTTTTTGGGAACTGTCATAATGTTCGCCAACCAGTTATGGTATTCGATAGTCCGGATGAATCCTGCCTTTAACAAGTCCTCAAGTCCTTCTTTAACTTGTGGTGCCACTCGGGGATCCATTTTCCTTAATCTCTGCTTGATTGGCTTGCAGTCTTGCTTCAGCACGAGACGATGTTCGACCAGTTTGGGGTCTAATTCTGGCATATCCTCATAAGTCCAGGCAAAGACTTCTTGGTGCTGTTTGAGGAAATAGATGAGCCTTTCCTTTTCATCTGGACTCAAACTAGAACCAATTTTGAGGATTTTTGGATCATCTTCTGAACCAATATTAACCTCCTCTGTCGGATCCTGAACCAATGGCGATGGTTCGTCCTGCTTCTGAATACTGGCAATTCTTGAATCGCTGAGTCGAACTCTGCTAACTCTTCGATCTGCTCTGTTACCTTGCCGACTTCTGCCCCTGCCTTTGCCTTGCAGATTCTGGCCGGTTTGGATTTATTTTGAGAAAAGTTGGTATTGATAACGAGCTTTTTGAGTGATTTTGAGAAAAGTTGGCAAGAGAAAGTTTTTGAGAAAAGGGTAAAAGGTTTGAAAATAGCCTTTTGTACAGAAACAGAGAATGACAACATAGACAAGGATATAAACAAAGAATTTGTGTATGCCAAGAGGTGAATAGGAAATCGAAATTTCATTGATTGAAATATCTCTGATATTTACATATGATTTGTTAAAGAAAGAAAGAAAGAAAGTGGGGCGGATTTTTTTTCCCCTACAAGATGACATTAAAGAAAAAAAAAAGCAGAAAACACTAGCATTGTCTTCATTACTGAGCTCCCTTGACGAAGGTGGTCTTTCTGCCGGATGATTGACCTGTAAAACCCAAGCCTGTACCGGTGGCATGCTAAGTGGGGACGATTGGCTCCAGAATGCCATCCCCATTCTTACCAAGGCCCCTAAAGGGCTTGTAGCCAGGCTTTATCAGAAGGTCGAACCCTTTCTTAGTTTTCGAGAATTGGGGAAATAGAAGATGATCCTTGAGTGACGTGCAATCGAGGCACCCACCTAGCTTGAAGAAGCGAGGTCCCTGCCACTGGATTACTGCTGCCACATTTTATGTCGGCTGGACTTCTTTCAACTTCAACATGTCAAGGCTTTCACTCAAACTGATTTCATCGACTTCCCGAATGCTCGGGATGTCGGCAGTGAAAGTAGGACGGGGGATCATTGGCTGTGGAAGTCGCTCTTTTGGGTCCTCTCCTAGGATCGTGGTAATCATGCCTCTCTTCGACCATTTGATACATTGGTGAAGGGTTGAAAGAACAACGTTGGCATTGTGGATCCAAGTGTGCCCGAGCAAAAGGTTGTATGTGGGCGGCACATTGACCACATGGAAGAGTACGGTATGCACCGAGTAGTTGATGAAAATTTCAAGAAAGATCTTCCCTCTGGCTGTCTGCCCATGGTTGTCGAAACCGTAGATCGTTATGGGATCTGGGGTATGTTATTCTTCTTTCAGACCCAAAGCCTTAGTCGTCATCTCCGGACAGATATTGAGGTTGCTGCCTCCATCAACCAACACATGAGGGACTGTCATGCCCCTGGTTCGCACCACTATATATAAGACATTGTTGTGGAAAGAATAAGGTTTTGGCAAATCCTTATCTGAAAATGTAATGGGTGCGTTTGTCATGGCCTGGTTGACGATCTGCACCATATCTTGCAGTGTTGTGCTAGGTTTGACCTTGATCTTTCTTACTAGATCTTCTAGCACTTGCTGGTGCTCTGGGGAAGCATGGGTCAGATCCAGGATAGAGATGTTGGATAAAGCAGTAATTGGCTTCTGTACTGGCCCTGAGGTTTTGCCCTTTTTCGAAGTTGCCTTGATGAAGCGTTTCGGGATCTTGGGAACTTGTTTGGCAATCTCTGTCGTCACCTTTGATGGCTCCTTGTTTGGTTTTTTGTTGTTGGAAAATGCAGTAATATCCACCCTCTTGGCGGAAGACTGCATTTGTCAAATGACTAAGACCTGATGTTGATCTTGAATGTCCTGATTGGAACATGGCTGAATACTGTCTTGCAGAGAAAATGTTTGTTCTGTGATAACTGAAGCTGAATGCTTAGGAAATGGTTTGGACAAGATTTTTGGCTGTTGCTCATCCTCATCCTTGATCAACAAATTCTTGTCAATACAGTCCTGGATAATGTTTTTAAAGACAAAACAGTTCTCAGTGTCATGTCCGACAGTCCGGTGAAACTTGCAAAATTTATCAGTCCATTTACCCATAGCTACAGGAGGATCTGCCACCTTGGGGAGTTTATTATTCCTTTCGACATCATATATTCCAAGATGTCTTCGTGGGACTGCTCTAGAGCGGTGAATTCCCGATCATAACTTCATCCTTCGTGTTTTGGCTTCTCTGGCTGCTTTGCTTCTGGCTGCGGTGTTGATTGGACGGGTTGTGGCTTAACAAATTTTTCCTTCTGGGCTGTAGAGTTTGTTCTTTGGGCCCTAGAGTGTCCGACATTCTTGTTGCGATTTTTCTTGCTCTTCTTGCTGCCAGAATTACTGTTGTTGTCAAAAAAATCTGTGGAGTAAGCCATGTGTGCCTTCTTCTTTTGTTCAGGATTCCCTCAAACGAAAGGGTACCCTTTATATAGGTTGTTGTCCAAGCCGGTCTTGAGTCACTCGGCTCTCTCAATCAGTTTGATGAATGACTTCGCAGGAGATGTAGAAACGAGGTTCCTCAGAGGCTGAGCAAAGTTGTTCAAGATAATTTGCAGGGCGTGCTCCTCTGAGATGGGAACCTTCATTCTGTTACAGGTGCTTCTCCACCTGTGGATGAATTCGCCAACTCTCTCATTCTCGTTCTGCTTTAGATTGTACAGATGGTTGAGAGTTGGTGATGCTTCAACATTGAACATGAAGCGCTCAATAAACAAGTTTACGACTTTATCGAACTCTCGTAGTTCGATAGGATTGATGTGGTCTGCATACCACCTGTCCGTTGTTCCCTCTAGGCTGCGAGGAAAGCAAATGAATAACGCCCAGTTGTCTTTCCTGAAACAGCCGCACTCTGCATAGAATGTAGCCAAATGAGCCTTAGGGTTGCTTGTTTCATCGAATTTGAGGAACTTGCGAGGGAGATTTTCCAGATTGTCATCCCCGTCTAGGCCGTTATAGAAATCTTCACCCGAATTAGTCTGTTTGCCTTTGCTTTTGGCCTGGATATCCTTAATGGCCTGATTCATTTCTTTCATTTGTTCGTGCATTGGATCATTAGTCGGAATAGGTTTGTTTATTGATTCGGGTTCTGCAGCGATCTTCACAAACTGTTGCAGAGGATTCTGATGGTAGGCAAACTGTTCTTCTTCCTCTGATTCTTCTTCGGCTGATTCTGATTCCTCAGAAGTGGTGTCAGGCTGGACCTTCTTTTTGATGATCCTAACTGGCTTTTTCACAGCTTTCTTTTTTGGTTTGCTTTTCGGAACGACCTTCTTCTAACTGACCTCAGCTTGCTATGACATCATTCTGGCCATCATTCTCTGAAACAGACTGTACATGGCAGGATCGATATCATCAGTTTTGCCCTGACTCTGCCCTTTGACCGATTTGGGAGAATCCATTGCTTCAATTTCGCTGTCACTGTGCTGAGGAGCAATCTCTTTTTTCTGGCTCTTGTCTGAACCATCTTGTCAATGTCAATGATTTTTGCGGAATAAATGAATGGTTAGAGCTCAGAAGAATTTTTGAAAATATGACCTTTTGAGAAAAAACAAGGAAGGCGGAATTAATAGACAATTAAACAGGTTATCCCATTACCAGGGATTGGGTCATCACAAATTTTGTGATAATTGTGTCACCATTTTGTGATAACGGAAAAAAATATGCCTTGTTACCTAGGCGAGGTCGTCCATCATGATAAGAGATAATTTTGAGGAAGAATATAAAGAAAAGTCTCATCACTAGGGATGAGGTCGTCACGGGCATCGTGACCACATAAAACAAAATAAAAGAATAAAATTTTGGCCACAAAGAGCTTTTTAATAGAACACAAAGTTGCATTTTTATTGATGACAAAATTTAAATACAAAAAAGAAGGTGAGTAGACAGTTTGCCACCATTCTAGATATTTCGAAGATACATTAGGACTAGGAAACACAGACAAAGGAATGAAGGAGTCCCAAGTGTATTTGGTTATATGGTATGCCCCAGACCACTGATCCGACTGCAGATCGAACTCTGGCATGTGGCCCGTCGAGAAGCGAGTGTTGACACGAACCTGTCGCTGTGAGAACTGTCTGAGACACCTCTCTGGCTTATAGTCGACACAGAAGAAAGGGCCAAACAATCTGTAATGCTTGCTACAAGCATAAGTGTAGCGAGGAGCTGACTCTTGCCTGTTGAAATAATCCCAAAAAATCTCCTCCTGATGCAGACTCTTAATCAAAGTTCGATACTGAACGGCAGACTTCGGCTTCTTGCTGCTGAACCTGAAGGAACTGACCTTTGATGGTACGTGTCGCAGGAACCAAGACTGTAAAGCATATGTGCATCCTTCTACCAAAATGGTCTCTCCGAGGGCAAAACAAGCTAAGCCTCTGTAAAGAAAAGCTAGAGCTGCCATAGACACTGAAAGCTGACGGGTCTGCTTGCTTCCCCATCTTCGAAAGAGTTGGACGATTCTAACATCAATGAAATTTTGACCATCCTGAAAGAACGCTAATCCTGTTGTGCACAAGACCATGGCATGCTGGATTCTTTCTTTCGTTGCCCGAGACAAGGTGTCAACTTCCTTGTAGGCTCCATACTTGCGATAGAGTCTGAATAGGTCGATGAACTGACTTCCATTGATCTCAGTGAGAGGCCAAGATCTGCTCCTTGTAGCTCTGGCTAATGCTTCTCGAACATCTACCCCCTCGATATTGATCAAGATTTGTTGCTCGATCGGATCGTCTGGCTGACCAGCTGGCTCTAGCAGTCCCATGATGTCACTGAACTCGTCCATTAGCAGAGTCATCTCTCCCCATGGAAACCAAAATGTGCAGGTACGTGGATTCCACCGTTCTACCATAGCTTGAATTAAACTGTCATTGACGGTTCGCTTGCCCACTACCGATGCCATCTCCAATCCACATTCGTCTAAGTGGTCTGAGAACATATGTGAGAAGGTGGCAAACCAAGAATAATACCACTGCGGGAAGAAGGAATGAGACTGGATGACCCGATGATCTGGGGATCCATCCTTTATTTGATAGAAGACATGATGTTCGGGAAAGATAGCATCGAGAGAATTGGACGCCATCGGAATGATACTGAGGCAAAGAAGAAGAGGATTAGATAGAATGCAGAACTTATGAATAGACTCTTGATGAAAGAAGAGGATAAACATAAATCCTAGAAATTTGTGAAAAGATCAAAGGAATTTAAAAAAAGGGATTTCCAGGGTTTTTAAAGAAAAAATTGATACAAAAGAGAAAAAAATGTAGGTAAAAGAAGAATATACACCTGGGGTTTTTGAAAATAAAGAAATTTTTTGAATAATACACCCAGGGTTTTGGAAAGGTTCAATATATATAAGACAATACAAAGAAACATCACATAATCAAGGTTGCACAAACAAGGATGCGCATACAACACTCCCTAAAAGGCTTACTCTAAATGTAATATTTGAAATGGTTTGTAAAACCTTAATCCTAACTCTAGGGTTCAGATCATCTGATTCCGATCAAGGTATGCTGATATACTCGAGCCGAAGCTCGAAGTACGTGGCATAGAAATATTTCTTCGGTTCTAAGGTAATGGCTTCCCAACATCCATGAGCACCTACTGATATACCTCGGACTATGGCCCTTAGGTACGTGGTAGGGGGGCGCGAACCCAAATAAGTGGTCCAGTTGTGAGGCTCTCTCCCGAACTATGGTTCAGTGAGACAGCCCAGCAACGTGAAGACCGGGACAATATAGGTAGGGATGTTTTCAAAAACATGTTCAACATGCAGATAAAACTAGAAAGCTCTAATGCAAGTCCTAGAGAGATAAAATTTAAATGAAAAGAAGCATACACTTGCATACATTGTTCACAGTCAATCCCTAAAATTGAGGAGAGTTGTATTTCAGACCTAGATCTAATGTGAGCATGGAATAATCTCCTCAATATGGTCCTACCAAACCATACTTAGATCCTATATGCAATGATGTCAGCTTAAGACAGAATCTAGGCTACTAAGTTTTGCATGGAAAAAATGAAGCTCACATAGAAGAATAAAGACTTAGAAAATATGAAAGCAAAGCAAAGGCATAGATTCAACCGGACGAAGACTCCAGTCCCATCACGGTCGCCAAACCTGTGATCATCGTAAAATTTTTCCTCTCTTGAGGTTTCTCTATCTTCCTTCTCTTTTTCCTTTCCAGCCTCTATTTCCTCCTTTTTGAAGGGAGAAAATAAAAGACAGGAAAAAGAAGAGAGAAGAGGAACTCTTTTGCGGTGTCTCACTTGACCTTAATTTGAAAATATTCAAGAAAATTACTCGCCTCCGTTTTGAAAATATTTGCGGGAAAAATGGGGAGACGGAATTCGCTCGTCGATACGAGGTTCGACCGTTCCTGGTGCCTTTACCAGGGGTAATCGAACCAAGGTTTGAATTTATGCCTTTTTGCTTTGCCTAAATATTGTCTAAGAATTTATTCTAAATCTAAAAATGCACAAAGAATCATGCTTGTGCAATGTAAGATGTATGCTCTTTAAAAAAAAGAATGATTTTAGGAATCTGAGATTTTCCTAGTGAAAAATGTGATGATGGAATGGAGAAACGATTTCTGAATAGTTGACTCTAACTTAGAACTTGAGATAGATTAGGAAGGATATTTTGAAGTTCTAAGTCTTTGAAATGATCAGAGTTGAGAAAATAAATCTTTGGATTTGAAAAGATTGATTTAAAGATGAGAAAAAAGAAATGAAACATCAAAGTCAGAAATAGACTTTGAATTTGAATTTTAAACTTGGATTTAGGAGAGGAAATGAATATTTGAAGTGACATTGAATTCTAGATTTAGAGTTTGAAATCAAGATGGATTTGAGAAATCTAAATGGTATTTAAAAATAGAAATGGATTTAAGAAGTCTAGATGAGATTTGAAAATGGAATTGGATTTTGAGATCTGGAAATCAAGATAGGTTTTGATTTTGAAATATGGAATTGGGAATGAAAATTGGTTTTGAAATCTGGAATTCAAGATGGAATTTGAATCCAAAGTCTGAATCTTAAATGGGATTTTGGATCTGAAGTCTGAGATCCAAAAATGGAATTAGATCTGAAGTTTGGATTGGAATTTGGATCTGAAGTCTGAGATCCAAGATGGAATTGAATTCTGTATCCTAAAATGGAATTGGATCTGGAGTCTGAGATCCAAAGTGAAATTGAATTCTGGATCCTAAAATGGAATTGGATCTGAAGTCTGAGATCCAAAGTGAAATTGAATTCTGGATCCTAAAGTGGAATCGGATCTGAAGTCTGAGATCCAAAGTGAATTGTATCCGAAATCTGGAACCTAAATTGGATTTTGGATCTGAAGTCTAAGATCCAAAAAGTGGGGGTGGATTCTGGATCCTAAAGGTGAAATTTTGGATCTGAAGTTTGAGATCCAAGATTGGATTGGGTTCTAACTTTGAATTTAGATTTTGAAAGTCCAAATGGGACTTTGAAGATGGATCTGGTTTTGAAAACCCAGATTGAATTTAAAATTTGGGAAGAGTCAGATTTTGAGATTTAGAATTAATCTCAAACTTTGATTTTGAATTTTGAAGATAAGAAGATAAATTTGATCTTGATTTTTTGAAATCAGAGGATGACTTCAAAGTTAAATTGAACTTTGAAGTTAGGATTTTGATTTGGAAATTGAAATTTGAATACAAAATAATTTTGAAACTTTAAAGTCAAATTGGACTCTGAAATTGAATCTTGAAATGGGATAGAATTTGATTTTGAATCTATGAATAAGATTTAATCTGAGAAATGAAGAAAAAGGATCATCTGGAATTTTGAAAAGGAAATTTTGAAAATACGATGCAATTCTATCTTAAGTGATGAATGAATTTCAATAATTTTAAAAATTGGATTTGAAAGTCTTATTTCATTCTTTAAGTGAATTAAAATAAGATTGAAGATATAATACATCCTTGACTATGGTCATTGAATGTATTATATAATAATCATATTTAAATTTAAGTGAAGAATAAAACATATTTTGGTGCTTTTATAGAGTTTAAAGTGAAATTAACTCTCAATATATCCTGAATATGGCCATTGATATATATATATATATATATATTGAGCTAATTTCAAACTAAACCCTGATATTTAAAGAAAATATGATGATTTTTTAAGAGGGATCCAGTGTTGATCCATTGTTATTCCATAAAAGATGAAAATTCTACGTTTTGTTCACATCCTGACTATTGTCATTGATGCAAATCATCAACTTAGGATTAATCACCTCCTACTAGAATGGTGTACGTGCCATTCGTGTTTTCACCATTTGTGAGTTTTCAGAAACAAAGGAAAATGATTAAACAGATGTTATTTACATGCTCATTCATTCTAATCTAAGACTGGAAATGTAGAATTTTCATTAATATCTAGCTTATTACAATGTTGAAGTTGAAAACATCGAAAATTTTCTAATTTCAAGCGTCTCTCATGTTCCTGCAAGATAGAATTTGCACAAAGGGATATTTAAAAGTGTGAGTGCAAATAACTATCAAAAAATTTACACAAGATGCTTCACTCATATTTAAATGAGAAAGGCATCTGGCCTACCCTACACTTATTAGCAAATGTACATATATACATAAGTACACATATATATACATATATATATATATATATATATATAGGCAATGACATAGTTAAATGAACATCTATATGCAATGGGTGAGGCAAGGGCCAGGGTGGTCCAAGGTGAACCATCATGAAGGGTAATAGCCATAGCTGCTCGTGATGGGCTACTATGGAAATGAAGGATCATAGTGGCTTCTTATGAACCACTAAAAAAAAAAAGAATAATTGCAGTAGGCCTTGCTAAATTGTTATAATAATGATAAGGCTATAGTGGCTCCTTGTGAGCCACTGTGAAAAATTTTCGCAGTTTTATGGCAGTTCTTTTGATGAACTGATATAAGGAAGAAAAGCTGGGCTGTAATAGCCAACATGATGATGAGTATTGCTAGGATTCACGGATTGGCCTTCAGTTCCTTTCCTTCCACATCTGATACCAGGCCAAATATAGCCACCGAAGTAGCACGGATCTCCACGTCTCCCCCTTTTAAACCATTCAGTCAAAACAAGACCCATAAGTGAGATACAAGTGACTCAGTTTGTTACCAGTCCAACCATGACTCTGTTCATGCCATGTAATATTCAAACAGGGTATGGGACTCACTGTTTGCCCCTTTGCTTTTATTTCTTTTCAGCATAGTGAAGTTGTACATCATAGATGAATGCTTTATCGGAACTGTCAGACAAACTAGGAGGTATCCTTGCTCTATGCTTGAATTTGTATTTCATGCAAGTGTACAATTTACAATGAAACGATGAATCGGGAATTTCATATTTGCAATTTCAAGGATGTAGAATAGTATATGAAGCAAAATTATTAGAATTGCATCAAATGGTATTATGTTTACAGGTACAGAACAAAAGGTCATACTAGTGATAAGAAGGTGCACAAAGAACAAGGAACAAAAGCATCCACTTACAATCAAACAAAACGAGTACATCTGTGTGATTTGGAAATTATCCTAAGACTAAATTCAATAAGATAGCTGGAATGACATGCTACCAGATTACAATAGATGAAAACAACATCTTGAATTCATAATTCTGAACAACATGAGACATACCCGGATTGCAGAAAAAGATAGTCCCCCTTTAGCACAAGACGATCTTCAAAGATACACAAGCTTATCGTTCAGTCGTCCCAAATTGATGGTCCACCAGCCCCAACCTTTATTATCTGCAAGGCATTCAAGGAAGGTTTAGGTATATTTCTTTTTTTAGAGTTTGAGTTTCTTACCAGGCATGGCGATTAAATTGTTTATCTGATCTTCCCGTATCAACATTTCCACTATGCTTATCATTGTCTCTCTGATTAGCAATACTCTATGAACAGACATGCATGCCATCAAATCCTATTTACATGCTAGAACAATGAAGGATATACAGAATTCAGGTGGTAACGACAGCGGATTGAAAGTAAAATGATAGGTGGTCTTAAAAAGGTACGTGCCAATAGAGCATAAATTCTGCTACAGTAACATTTACAGGGAAACACAATGTTATGATGTATATACTTTGCATAAAAAAAAATTGGCAGTAGGTGCCTTACTGTAAGTGAACACTACATCGAGCAGAAAGGTAATGCATGAAGGATATCCAAGGGATGACACACCCATCAATGGTTACGATGTATATGATGCAGTCTTAACCTCAATGATTAGGAGACATAAAGATAATCAATCCTGCAAGAATCAAAATGTGAAGGACCCAACAGTTGAAATATGGAGGTATTCACCATAGTGTGCAAGAACAGAGAATTAAGTATAACCTTCAATAAAATAATATTAAAAAATGACCCAAGTATTGCCGTGATAAAAGAGAGTTCCAAGATCTCTAATGCTTTACTGCGGAATTCTGAACAGAAAATATAAATCCATTATTATTCTCATCCATCCTGTGGATGATGAGCCCTTGGAATTTTTTTTTTTTTTTTTTTGTAGAAGACCTCAAAGGAGGTCCAGAACATGATTGAAGGTGAAGGAGCTTTTAGGTGGACATGGTATTGTCAACCTCATAATTTTGAAATGAGGAGTTCTTAGGACCTGATTGCTATCAGCTCCTGGGTTACTTGCAACATTCTTAATTCGATTCCTCCATCGAATTTTAATATGAACTCAACCCTGTCCATGATGGGTTAAGCAGAGCTTTTGCTCATGAGCCATTCACGCATGAAATTTTAAATATTTCTCTGCAACTATGAACTTCCTAGCAGACTTCACTGCGAATTTGAGTTGGTTCATGGTGGAGCCGATGAAGTCCAGAGGGATGCATTACGCAGGTATAACATGGTACTATTGCTTATGGGGATGATCCCATTGCCCTCATCATGGTGCATGAATCATGATCCTGCTCGATGCTAGAACAGTCAATTCAAATAAAACTGGAGGGATCATCGGATGGCACGACCAACCAAATATTGAAATGCACATAAAATGCATAAGGTAAGCAAGTTAGAAACATTTAGAAGGCCATTACATATGATCAAAGTAAAATAGGAAATCCGTTACAGCAGTAGGATGGATCAATAAGGCACCGAAGTTATAAAACTATATAAAAGCATATCCGATATTCATAACAGAAAAACATGAATTGGACCCGAATGCTATAATGCAGGGAAATACTGATTCAAAAATGAAAATCAACATGTTATTGCTGAATATACTTAATGCTTAAAGGGGATGAACAAAAATTCATGAAATAAATGGCAAAAGAAGTCTAAATCAATGCAAAAGATGAGAAAATCGAAAACAAAAGAAAGGAAGAAGAAAGATAATAGGAGATAATGTCGGAACTCATTCGTTCCAGTTGTTTTTGCACATGTGTAGGCCAGTCTTGCCATCAACAGAGTGATCCTACACGGGTGCTTGTGAACACCCCAAATTTTTCAAAATCTTTTAAATATTCCATTCTTGCCCCTAAATTCATTTTTTGAGCAAATGAATCATTTTTAAATCTAAATTCCAGTTCATTTCTCAAGTTTTACTGAAATTAAATTCATTCTATATGTTTAAATTGATTTCGGATCTGGATCCATTGTCCAGATCAGAGTCTCATTGTCCAACTTTTAAATTTAAATTACAGAAAATACCAAAAATAGTTTTTAAATAACTCGAACAGTCCATCCGACATCCGTTTGGATCCATTGTGTTGTATTCCTCGATTCGAGTTTTTAAACTCAAACATTTTCTCAAAACTCGGGTCCAAACCCTTTCTTCTGAAGAAATTTCTCCGAAATAGCCTGAAATTCTCGGAAAAACATTTTTTGTAAATATTACTCAGAAAAATACAAAAATTTAGTGTTTAAACTTTGTTTAAAATCTTAGTTTTCTATTACAAAAATACAAAAAATGGAAAAATGATACAAAAATCAAAAAAATTGAGGAAAAGCAAATGGTTTTAAAACTTGAAAAAATGAATTTTTGCCAAAACCTCCTTTTGAACCATTTTTTTTACAAAAGTTCTTTCAAGGGAGCCTTCTTTTGGAAAATTGGAAAAGAGGCAACGGCCTCTTTCCCGCGCACTTCCCCTCTCTCAGTCCTACCCTCCATCTTGAAACAACTTCTTCTCCCTCAACCTCTCATCTGCAACCAACAGCCTCTCTCTCGAAGGCTCCTCTTCTTCTTTAAAAAGGAGAGCACGCGAGAGGAGGGGGATCCGTCTCTTACCTCTCCATTTATCCCATCCTCTGATCCAGTTTTCACCTTCTCGCATTCTCCATTACGATCCGCCTTCACCCCTCCCCTTTCCTCTACATAACCCTCACCTTCCTTCATCCTCAGCATCATCTTCACCCCCGCACCCTCTTCCTTCTTCTTCATTCCCCCCTTCTTCTGCTTCTTATTTTTCTGTTCTTATTCCCAAGTGGCTAGAGATCGGCGATTACCGGGGAAAAACCCAACGCCCTTCTTGTTTCTACTGGCTTTCTCCACCAACTGAGGTAAGTCAGCTCCATTACAAAGATTCCACCAAGGAACTCGATCGGCTCCATCCATCCTCGGTTTAGATCCCTGCAGTAATCAGGTAAATAACTCCTTCCTTTTTTATCATTTTCAGAAACTCCCTTTTCCTTTCATAGCATCGCCTTTTTTTTCTTTTCTTTTTCTTTTTTTCGTTGTTCTTCATTTTCTCCTTTTCTTTGTAAATGCAAAAAGGTGTGATTGACCTGCCTGTAGCAGGATCAACCCATCTTATGCGACATCAAATAGGAATGATATCCATTTCAACACATTTCCTTTCAATTATGCTCCTTTACGGTACAGTTGATTATGTTTTAAAGTTCTCTATAGCTTCAATTTCGCATCAGGTTTTGGTGGTGGATCCATATTTTATGATCTTTTTTTTTAGTTCCAGCTTTGGTGTTTCGTTTTATTCTTTTTTTTTTATCATTATATATTTATTTGTTAATTTTCTTGCTTGGTTATATCTAATTCCTGGTATTGATAGAGTCAGATTGTTCCTTACTCACGATGTCTCAAATATACCCACGGTTGATCCCTGGTTCCAGTATTCTTTTCTTCTCCCCTTTTCCTAAAATCATTTCTGAATCTCTCCAATTTTTACGGGCTTTTGAATATATGCTTATAGTTGGCCTTCTGCTTCATTTTTACAATTTCTCACATACAAGTTTATTTTGACTTCCAAGTCATGTTTGATTCCCTGTTTTGTTTCATATATCATAATAGTCAATTGATGTTAGTACTTTAGTATCACCGTTAATTCATTTGCGAATATCATTGGTTTGCTGGATTTTTTTTTTTTTTGACTATGTGATTGTATCAGTCCCATTTGTCCTGTATCATCTGGCATCTTAGGCATAGATGATGGAACAAAAAAATGCTCAAATTACATTACCTAACAGTCATCCAGAGACCTATCGGTGGGGGTGATCGAAGTCATGTTAAGACTGGTCACATTGACAATGTATCGGTTTACCACAAAGGTTCCCCATCCTATCAGAGAAAGTCACCATAAAATGCTATGAAGGGTTAACTGTGGGGTTATTGGCGAAGATGCATTAACTCATATCCCAGAGGTTGCTAGAAGGCTGGAACCAGTTGCATAATCATTATACATGAATTGGTTCATTCACAGATTCACTATAATCAAGTAACAGAAGTTGACTCTGCTGCAGTGATCTACCATAAATAATTTGCTGATCTTGTATTACACACTACCCACTCACCAGGTATGGACAAGATACTTGAATTCTTCCATTTGCTGGGTTCGGTCATTGTTTGCTTGTTCTCCTGAATAAAAATGATCCCAAGATACATGGCATCAATCTGAAGCATGTTCAGTTTCGATCTTAAGGATCAGATTTTTGCATCCTGTAGTTACCTGCAACCACCCTTGTAGTTTGATCAGAAATGTTACCTGCACTTTGTAGTTCACAGTAGTTCCCTAAGTTTTTGTACCTCCATAGGGCATACCACTGCTCTCATGGAAATATAGAAGATGAATGAGTAGATTGTTTTCTGTGATAAGACCAGAAAGGTATGATATCCCTGATCAATCTCTTTTATTTGCTATGCTTGTGTCTTAATTGCTACCTAACTTTTTTATTATTATTTTGTTGCTAGAAGTTTCCTGTTTGTCAAACATCATTCAGTTTACAAATTCAATGTTGTAATGAACCAGATATTTTTTGTTTTTTGTTTGCAACCAGATAAGGTATAGAATCTTACAAAAACAAAAGGAAGAGTCTCTTAATATGGAAAACTATAAGCAAATGAAATTTATCCAAAAGAAGCTAAGAATGAGAAGGGAGTTGTGGAGCTTATGCTATGGAGTGGAATGATGGACCTAGCCCAGGAGCTCTCCAAGGAAGCACAAAGGAAAGGTACCCTTTACAAGGCTGCAATATATCACCCAGTATGGGTACAACAAAGGTAAAAGGGGATGTGCTAAAGAATCAAGGTAGATGCTTACCAACGTTATTTGCTCTCTGGGTTTTGACCATGATAAAAAAAAAATATTTTTCTGTTGTTGGCGTGTCCAAGAAGATCAAGACCCTTGAGTTCCAATCATGGTTGAAAAATATGGTTAATGTTCACTACCCCGTGATTGAGATGTCAAGTAGATCTAAGCTCCATTGTGTATAATAACTTCTCCGCATCAACTGATTATGATGGTGTAGTTCAGCCATATGGTTGCTATTCCCAGCACCCCAGCCTGTTCATACATTCAATTGTGTGTCATGAGTCGCTCATTCTATCGCTCTTGGCATCTCAATTGGTCAAGGGCATCACCATTTTTAATATGGCACCCCTGTGCCTAATCTTTGTGACAGGATCAAAAGTATGTATCATTCCTCACCGGACCAGTCTAGTGCAGAGGCGTTTGCAAGTAAGTTTTATTAATGCTTCAAAATAACATCTGCTACCATAGTTCAGTGCATTAGACATGCTAAAGTATTATTACATTGTAAATCTCAGTAACTCAGATCAACACTCAATATACATCTATCTGTTTGCATCAATATCTAAATATATAAGGAATCGACTCATTATTCCAATCATGTGTTTATCAATGTTTTGGTAAATTCTGCCTAAAAGGAATCAGCAGCTGTTCCATATTTGTTATAGTCAGGATTCCAAATTGTTGTCAAATTCTTTACATATGCCATTTTTCTGTTTTTAGTGAAGAACAACCGCTGGTCCAGCTTGCACCTCACCCAATATTCACCCTCATCTCTAACTCAGGCCTCTATAGCTTCATTTGTATTCCCCTATTGCTTAATCAGCCTCTCTTATATGTATATTTGTCACGATTCGCCTTACAACACCATGTATATACCATCGGTTGTAGGTCATTTGTATATAGTAGCCCACCCTGTTCCATTTTTTGTATACATCTGTTATGAGCTGTGATGTTTCAGAAACTTGCCACTGGTTTCGATATGTCATTACAGTCCAGGTTGTGCTGATATAATTAGTACAAAGATTGAAATGCTGATGGGCGCCTTCTATACAACAGCAGGAGCTGCTTCGATTAATGCTACAATATTAAAGGACAGAATTCTGAGCTCTTTCAAAAGCAAATGTTTATTTCAAAACTCGTGTGTTTGCATTAGTTTCAGCTAGAACATCCATGACTAGCTCAATACGTAGATGCCTAACTTTACAGTCCTATCAACTACGTTGAGGGTTGGCAAGGATGTGATTGAAACAGGAATTGAATTTGTGCCGGATCTAGTCCCCAGACCTGCGGCCAGGGTTGGTGTTGGTGGCCTTGCCCGAGTGGTTATTCTCCTCATCTCAAAATCATTCATCCCCACAGCTTTTTGTTCTGCTCAAGATACACTGGTATGGTAGCACAGGAATCAAAATGCTAACAGGTAAGAATCCCCTGCAGTTTAATCATTCTTGTATGCTATTTCTATTCTCAGGTTTGAATATGAATTGCTGTTGTGAACATCATATTGTCTTATATCTTATCATAGGCTGCCATTATTCGCATGTGAAATTCGCCTGTTACTGTTATATGCATAAATTGTTTAAATAACTGGATTATTACAACTTGTCCAATGCATTGATGGCCCTTGCCATCTGTATTCATGTACTACCTATATTATGTCCAACTCCCATCTTTTTTATAGAATAGGAGAAGAGTTTTTCATGGTTGCCCAGAATTCTGATCACAAGATCGGAATTCATTTTAATAGATGGATATTAGGCAGAACAATTGTCCATCCCTATTACTTTACATGGTTATACCCTGTGTCTACTCACTTACACACCCGCCTCCTTTATAAATCACGCTCAGCAGCACAGTCACATCGATTATACCTGCATACCAATGTCATTCTTTACATCCTTGCACATTCCACCTGCTATATCTACAATGGCCTTTGCATAGTGTAAATACCAAACAGCATGTCTCCTGTACATTTGAATATCATGATTAGCATCTCACTTATTACAGTAGCTTTACTCTATTTTGACATGTTCATATGATTTAGCTTATCACAAGTATAACATATTCTTCATATTCTTTTATGTTTTATATTTTACTTATGTTAACTTAAAATTTTGCAGAAATCAGGTAGAGATGTCATTAATTTAGAATTCTATAAAGAATTCAAAATTGTAATAGGCAGATATCAACGAAAAAGTTTACATTTCCCAGCTTTTAGATAGAATAAATGAGCATTTAAATATCATAAATTATCTGTTTTCATATTTTTTTCTTTCATTTTCAAAAATTCACGAATGGAAACACGAATGGCACGTGCACCATTTCGTAAAAGGTAATTAATCCTAAGTTGATGATTTACATCAATGGCCATAGTCAGGATGTAAACAAAACTTAAGATTTTTATCTTTTATAAAATAACATTGGATCCACAATGGATCCTCTTCAAAAATCATCATATTTTCAAATGTTTCCTTCTTTTATTAAAGTTTAACTTAAAATTAACTCAAAACATATACCAATGGCCATAGTCAGGGTATATCGAGAGTTAATTTCATTTTAAACTCTATGAAAGCACAAAAATATGTTTTATTCTTCACCTGAATTTAAATATAGATCATTATATAATACATTCAATGACCATAGTCAATGATGTATTATATTTTCAATCTTATTTCAAATTCATGTAAAGAATGAAATATGGTTTTTAAAATCCAATCTCAAAATTCTTTAAATTCATTCATCATTTAGGATAGAATCGCATCATATTTCCAAAATTCCCTTTTCAAAAACCCAAGTAATGTTAATATCTTCTTCGATCAATCTTCAAATTCTTGTAAAATCCTATTCATCTTTTCATTTTCAATTCCATTTCATTTTTAATCTCAAAAGTTCAATTTAACTTTGAGATTTCAAATTCATATTTTAGAGTTCAATTTGACTTTGAAGTTCTAAATTCATTTTATATTCAAAATTCCAAATCCAAAACCAAAAGTTTGAGATTGATCCTGAATCTCAAAAGCTTTGGCTTTTTTAAGTTTTAAATTCAATCTGGGTTTTTCAAAACCCAGATCCATACTCAAAAGTCCCATTTTGGACTTTCAAAAACTCAAAACCAAAATTAGATCAACTTGGATCCAGTTTTCTAAATACAATTCTACCTTTGAATCTTAGACTTCAGATCCACTCCATTTTAGGATCCAGAATCCAATTCCATTTTGGATCTTAGACTTCATATCCAAATCCATTTTAGGATCCAGAACCCAATTCTACTTTTTGGATCTCAGACTCCATATCCAATTCCATTTTAGGATCCAGAATCCAACTCTACTTTGGATCTTAGACTTCTGATCCAAATTCCATCTTAGGGTCCAGAGTCTAATTCTACATTGGATCTCAGACTTCAAGATCCGAATCCATTCCAGGATCCAATTTCATTCCCAAGTCCAACTTTCTCAAATCCAATTACATTTCATTTCCAGATCTCAAATCTAAATCCATCTACAGATCACATCTGAATTCCCTAAATCCATTTTTTTTTCTCTCTTAAATACCATTTGATTTTCTCAGATCCATTCTAAGATTCAAATTCAACATCACTTCAAAACTTCATCTTCTTCTCCTAAATCCATGATTAAATTCAAAGTCCATTTCTGACTTTGAAACTTCATTTTCAAAGTTTCAAATCATTCTTTCTCAAAATCAAGATCTATTCTTCCAACTCTGATTTACTTTAAAGACTTAGAACTTCTCTGATCTATCTCAAGTTCTAAAGTTAGATTCAACCATTGCTTCACTCTATTACTACGTTCATCTCAGAATACTTAGAAATTTCCAGATCATCTTTCAAAAAGAGCATACATCCTTGCATTGCACAAGCATGATTCTTTGTGCATTTAGATATTTAGGATAAATTCTTAGATGATATTTAGGCAAAGCAAAAGGCATAGTTTCGATCCTTGGTTCGATTACCCTGGTAAAGGCGCCAGGAACGGTCGAACCTCGTACCGACGAGCGAATCCCGTCTCTCCATTTTCCCGCAATAATTTTCAAAATGGAGGCGAGTTAAATTTCTAAATATTTTTCGAATCAAGGTCAAGTGAGACTGCGCAAAAGAGTTCCTCTTCTCTCTTTCTTTTCTCTTCTTTCTTTCTTTTCTTTCTTTTATTTCACTCCCTTCAAAAATGAGAAAAATAGAGGTTAGAAAAGGAAAAGAGAAGGAAGAGAGAGAAACAACGAAAGAGGAAAAATTTTGCGATGATCACAGTGCTCCAATGAGCCAAAAATGAACGGGAAAAATGGAAAACACAGAAAAGGGGAACGATATTTACTTGATTAGGAAGAAGGAATTGACCTCCTTCTGTTACTTGAGGAGAGCCCGAAGGATGAACCTGAGAGAAAGGGGATGAGAGGGAAAAGTGGATCGATCTCGGCTCTGGCTCCAACAGGGAAGAAGATAGTGCTTCCTTGCAGAAACCCAGAAGCTGAAAGGGGCGCCAAGGGATGAAGTTGAAGATCGGTTGTGTGATGCTTGATGATGGATATAAAGCAATGGGTGCGAGAGGCAGAGAGTGGATGATCGACAGATAATGGATGTCGAGTGTGAGGAATGGCCTCTCTTTTAAAGAAGAAGGAGAAAACTCCAGAAGAGCTTCCGTTAGAGATGGAGGGTTTGGAGAAAGGGGAAGGTCTGTGAGGCCGTTGGCCATCGACGGTTCTGGAGCCATGGCTATGGAAGGTTCGGGCGACTGATGGGGGCATGCGATAGGCGGTAGAGAAGGGATCGGGCGGCTGATGGAGGGTTTCGGTGAGGGCTCTTGAGGAAGCTTCATGAAAGAGAGAGGGCGATGGACAAACTCTGAAACCCTAACTCGACTTTTTAAAACACCGAGGGTAAGATTTTCCAAAAAAGGGCCTCTTAAAGTGTGTTTTCTAAAAATGGGTTTTTAGAAAACCCTTTTTTTTGTAATTTCCTTCATTATTTTGATTTTTTTGTTCTTTTCTTGGTATTTTTTGATTTTTTTTTGTTATAAAAAAAACCCAAAAACCTAAGAAAATATGCGGTATAAAGCTTTTTTTTGTATTTTTTGGTAAAAATTTACAAAAATAGGGGTTTTCTAAAAGTTTAAGTTTGATTTCTTCAAGAAAATGAGTTTGAATTCAAAATTTAAGAAGATTTTCGAGTTTTTAAACTCGAATTTAAAAATATAGAGCAATGAATCCGAACGGATGCCGGTCGAACTGTCCGAGCCATTCAAAACTATTTTTTGTATTTTCATAATTCCAATTTTGAAAATTGGACAACAAGTCTCAGATTCGGATCTTTTACCCGGATCTAGATCCGAAACTGAGTCAGATGTATAAAAATGAACTTAATTTCAATAAAATTTGAGAAATAACTGGAATTTGAATTTAAAACTGATTCAATTACTCAGGAAATGGAATCAGGGGCAAAAAGGGAATATTTACAACATTTTGAAAAAATTGGGGTGTTCACAGACCCCAGTCAGTCGGAGTCAACCAAGCTTATTGGTCAGTTCAGAACAATTAGAATATCAGTCACTTCAAGCTCACCCTATCTCACAATGAACAAACCAATTTCATTTCTGACCATTCTTGTCAAAATGGGATCATTTCTTCATAAATGAGCTCATTTCTCACTCAAATCCAAGCTAATTGTCTCTGAGTTAGTCTTTCATAGTCAGTCAGTCACAGTCAGTCATATTCCGCAGATTCTAACTTGAGCTCACCAGGAGTTCAAGTGCTCCAGTTTCAGTTCAAAACCATTTCCAAGTGTCCACAAGCCCATTTTAGCTCCTTCAGCTCATTCAGCTGACATTGAGCTCAATTCAGTCGATTGAGTCAGTGTTCGAGCTTCAATTTTAGTTCATGTCCATATTACTGATCTTTATTCTAGCTCAGATTCGTAATTCACTTCACTCCAGTGACCATTTCGTACCATTTCTCTAAAAATGGCAGCTTTTCTTGAAATTTTAGTCGGAAAGGTCAGTTGAGTCAGTGTCATGTCAGTTCATTTGAGTTCTGAAACTCTAAAACCCAGCTCATTTCAGTTCAATTTAGCTCAAACTCTGATTTTCAGTGTCACTCTAGCTCGGTAGAGCCCGAAAAACTTTTCTTGACTCATTTTGCAAATTTTATCCATTTTAACACTTTTTGAACTGGTACCAGTGCCAATCGAGGTCTAATATCCAAATTTCTTCATTCAGGGTTAGCATTTCGCATGACATTTTATGCCATTTCTCATCATTTCATATCATTTCTCAGCATTTCATAACATTTCATTTCATTTTCGAAGTCCAGAACTCCAGTCTCATAAATTTTAATCCAGATTGAGTTTTAAAAGTTTTCAGAAATCAATTTCAAATCCTGGGTTTTCAAAATTGACATTTTTACCCCTAGGAGTCTAAATTTGAAAATATTTTCTCAAGAAAAACAATCTGGATTTATTTTAAACTCAAATTTTCAAATTCTACGCTGGATTTGCTTCGCAACTGGGTATTGAACTTCAAATTCCAAGCTCGTTTCAAAAATTGCCAAAAATAGCTCATTTCGTCTGGAAATTTCCTGAAAAGACTATTTTACCCCTCTAATATTCAAAATGAATTACAAAATTGGAATTTGGACCCGCTCTGAGATGGTCCATCCATTAGCAATTTCCTTTTAATATATGTATATATATATATAAGGTTTTACTTTATTTTATTTTCTTTATTTTCTTTTAGTTGTTTATTTTCTTTTTCTTTTTCTTTTTTACCTAAGGTGGGACCCACAAGGGGGGGTCGACCAGCAGCCCTCTCCCTTTCCTCTTTCTTTCCTTTTTCCTTCCCTCTTTTCCTTCCTTCTTCTTTTTTTTTTCCTTTTCTTTTTCTTTTTTTTTCCCTTTCTTCTTCTTCTTTCTTTTCTTTTTCTTTCTTTTTCTTACTCTTTCTTCCTTCTTCTTTCTTCTCCAGCCCACTCATGTAGAGCTCCTCTTCCTTTCCCTCTTCATTCCTCCTCTTTTCTTTCCTTTTCTTTCTTCCTTCTTTCTTTCCTTCTTCTCTTCCTTTTCTTTCTTTCTTCTTTTCCCTCCTTTCTTTCTTTTCCTTCTCCGTTGTCCAGCCACTATATGGCTTCCTCTCTTTCTAAATCCCAGCTATCAATCACACGTTGAAACCCTCTCACGGTGGATTCTCTCCAACCTCTCATTTCTCTCTCATTAAACCTAAAAAACTTAGGGAAAATCTAATTTTTTTCACTAAGTCCAATACCGAAAGAGAGAAGACGGTGGGCTTTCTCAAGGGGGTTTCACGCTAAGATCTTCCTCTCTCTCTTATCACCCAACCTTCTTCCATTAGCTGCAGCCATCTTCAACACGTCAAGGTGCAGCTGCTTCAACCCTCACAACTTCATCATCACAGCAAAGGCCACCCTTTGCTCCAGCCGATCCAGTTACTTCCTCCCTTTGTAGCAGCCTCAACAGCCACCCCTTCCAAAGAAATCTCCAGCCTTCAACCTTCCTCCACCTTCTACTAGCAGTTGCAGCCTCTCCACATCAGGGTGCAGTCATCTTCTTCAATCCCTACAGCAAACCCCTCCAAGACCTTCAAGGTAGCCTCCAGCAGCATCTTCATCTATCCCCAAGCCTCCTTTACTTGGATCCATTACCTCCAAGGATTTTACCAGCTCCACTGCCCCAACCTAATAGCACCTCAAGGTAGGATTCCCCTTTTGCTTCTTTTTTTTTTTCCCTTTCCCTTGTAGTTAATGCCATGCGATTTTCCCTCTTGTTGCCCCTTAATACGAGCATCCCAAATTTCATTGTTATAAAGGGGATATGTAACCATCCTAAAATCAGATTTAAGTAGATACTGAGAAAGTAGAATAACACATATGTGGGCTAAACGAACGTTGAGATCTATCCATATTCTATGGATTAGATCTCTTACTCTTGAGAGCCAAAAATAAGCATGGATCATATCTCCTGATTTCTTCTTGATTTTGTTATAGATTTTGGTAGATTTCCTTTTTTCAAGCATCACAATTAGATTTATAACATCATCATATAGGTAATTCATTCATTTGAGTTATTAAAGTATCATCTTTATTTTATAAGTTGGATTCTAAACGTTCAGTCCAGTTGTTGTTCTATGTTTGATTTTTCATTTTTAAATCTTGAAAATATTATGGTAATGATGTTTTATTTGTCTATGGATCCCTTCCAAAAACTAGAATCAATTCGGGTCTCGGAACCCCCTCAAATGAATCAGACTCCAAACCGGGTTTTAAACCCTCTGGAATATTTGAGCCTCTCTTTAGCAGACTTGAGGATCCGGAATCACCCTAGATGGGAGATTCAAATCTCCCCTTAAAAATTGCAGTAGATTTACAGTGGAATCTACTTATTGTCTGAAATTTTTGGGTGTTTTATAAATAGACTTGACCTCTGTTAAAAATCGATTTTCCCAGACCCTTGAGAAAACCTTAATTTTTCTTTGTCAGGGTATAGACAGACCCTAATGTGCTGTGTTCGTTCAATCTATAAGTCGTCTGTCAAAACTCTTAACATGAAAGTTGTTCCTAACCCATTCCTCTGTCATTTCCCAAAAATTAGGAATTTTTTGGATTGTCAACGTATTTTGCCCGAAATTATTTTTTATGTCTGACAGATTCCAATATCCAGAAATTCCAAAGATCCAGGTCTCTGATAACAGTGTGCCCATTTCCAAACCGTAACCCGAATACCAAATTTGTAAAAAAATGAAATTTGCCTCTGTTTGTCAGGGACATTTTCCCATAATTTTAGCCATTTCTCATCTGTCTGCTATTTTTCCCACATTTTCTCTCGAAATCTATCTATTTGCCTCAAATCCTAGAGTTGTCGGATTCCGATCCGACATGCCGGAGCTGTCCAGCTCCGACCATAAGTCAAAACAAGAATTTGTAACAGGCAAAAATCCTTGCATTATTGTCCTCTGTCACCTCATAAAATTTGGGAGATTTTTATGAAAGTTTGATATCCGAAATCCCATTTAGAATAAGCATTTTAGGCAAAATTTTGTTTTTTTTTAGAATTTTAGCTATTTTCTATATTAAGAAAATACAAAAAATTAGATTTTCGAGTTTTATTCTGTTACTAGGGTTAGTATAGGTGTCCATGCCAAATTTGGCTCAATTCAAAGTTTTATTGCTTTGTGTATTAGGTTATTTTTAAATTCAGAGGCGAAAATCGAGTTAAATTTGATATTTTATGATATTTTTGCCATTTTAGGGTTTTTATCATGTAAATAAGCATGTCATGTCATATTATGGTTAATTTACATGTCATTTTCATTCCAATTTCTCATTTTTTGCAAAATTTATTTCAGAAAACCTGGTTTCAAGGCCATAGTCTTGTTATCAGGGGCATTTTTGTCATTTTGACATAAATTTCAAAATTTCAATTGTTAATTGCATAAATTTTTATGCATGTCATCATATTTCATTATATTGTGTTTGATTTATTTCATTTGATTTTCAAATTTCCAAATTTTACAAAAATTCTTTTAGAAACCCCTGATTTTAAGGTTATCAGGGGCATTTTGGTCATTTTGACCCTCATTTTCAAGTTTATTTTCAAAATTTATTCATTATTTCTCTTGTTTATATCAAAGGGGGTATGATTCTGGGTTTATATCTGAATAATATCCGATAGTTTCCCATATTTTCGGATAAATTCAGAAAAACCTACATTTCTGTGCTAACATTGTTTTCTAGTTTTGCAGGAACATCTAAGAAGAAGACTTAGCTTTTATTATTTCATTTCAATTCAATGTAATATCAATTGTAATAATTTGGAATAAGAATTTACATTTCCTGCATAGAATAGGACTGTATTGCATATAGTTTGATTTCTGAAAAATTTGATATCTGATGTATGTTGCATATGCACATTTTCCAAAATCACTATGGTTGACACGAATGGCACGTGCACAAGCTCTTATGAAGTTCACGAATTTGGTGGGATTCGTATTTATGGCCATAGTCAGAATACGAAGAAAACCAAGATTTATGATCTTCGTATTAGCCACATTCAGCCTTCACTCTTAGGCTAACTTCAAAAATGCACTGCATTTCTCAAAACTCAAAAAGATTTTCCCTATTCCTCAATGAAATTCTCTTTCAAATTCATTCATTCAATTTGCACTATTTTCAAATTCTTTTCCCAATTCCATTTCAAAAAAATCAATTTTCTCAAGAATTTCCAAGTCTTTCTGAGGATTTGATTTTATGAGAACTCTGAATTTTCAAATGAGATTTTAAAGTATTTCCCAAGTTCAATATCTCAAGATTTTCACATTCTGAATTTCATTTTCAAATTCCAAAATCGATTTTCCCAGAGTTCCCATTTTCCTGAGAATCCATTTTTCATTTCAAAAATCATTTTCCAATGAACTTCCTTATTTTCTCAATATTCTCAAATCCATTTCCTCAGAAAAGCAATCCAAATCTCAAAATCGATTTTCTCAAAGTTCAAGTTTTCCTGAGAATCCATTTTCCATTCAAGAGTCATTTTCTAATACAATTTCTGGTTTTTCAATGAAATTCAATGATTTTCCTAAGTATTTCTCAATCATTTTCCAAGCATTTTCTGAAGCAAACATCATATTTCTCAAACTTGCATCTTTTCAAAATTTCATAGCACATGCCTGATTCTTTGTGCATTCTAGGAAAATAGAGCATGATTTAGATCATTTAACTTAGTCAAAGCGCACATTTGATCCTTGGTTCAATTACCCATGGTAAAGGCATCAGGAACGGTTGAACCTCGTACCGACAGGCGGATCCCATTCCACGAAATTTTCCAACAAATTTTCAAAACAAAGGTGAGTGATTTTCAAAACTTTGGTCGAGTTTGACTCGCAGAATCGTTTCTTCTCACTCTCGCAGAGGGAGGGAGAAAATTTTTTGCGATGATAACAGGTTTGGCGATCGAGATGAGACTTGTCTTTGTCTGATCAATTGTGTGCTTGACTTAGTTCAAATTATCAAAATCGTGTTCTATGGAATGTCAGCTTTTATTTTTTGATATCATGTGAACCTAGGAGTCTAGACTTGAACCCAGCTGACATAGATTGCATGTAGACTAAGCATGGTTTGTTAGGACCAATTGAGGAGAACTATTAATGCTCACTTAGACTTAGGTCTGAAATACAGTAGTCCTCAATCTAGGATTTGTATGAAAACAATGTTTGCTTCTTCAAATGTTTCAAAAATCTCTATCTCTTTAGGACTTAGAGCCTTCTGTTTGCTTGCATGTGCTCATATTTCAAAAACCACCCCACCTATGTCTACCCGGTCTTCACGTTGCTGGGCTTTCTTCCAGAACCATAGTTCGGGACAGAGCCTCACAACTGGGCCACTTATTTGGGCTAACGCCCCCCTGCCACGTACCAATGGGCCATAGTCCAACGTATATCGGCAGGTGCTCAAGGATGTTGGGAAAACACAAGCTTAGAACTGGAGATAATTTTTTATGCCACGTACGTCGAACCTCGGCTTGAGTATATTGGCATAGCATGGTTGGACACAGATGATCTGAGCTTACAATCAGGATTAGGGTCCTACAGCTATTTCAAAATTGATGCATTTAGAGTCAGCTTCTTAAAGAGTACTGAATGTGCATATTTGTTTGTGCAGGATATGATTGAATGCATTCTTCTTTTATTTCTTATTCCCCTTTTATTTGCCTTTTACATCATTTTCCAAATTTCATCTATTTTTTTCAACAATTTTATCAAAACCCTGGACGACTTTCAAAACCTTATATTTTTTCTCAAAAGTCCAGGCGATTTTCCTTTTCCTACCTTTCCTCTGGATCTCGAACTTTATTTTGATCCTGCCTGCAATTTTTCAAATGTTCAAATCTTGTCAAACTTCTTTTCTTCATATATGTCTTCCAAATTCTTTTCAGAATTTTTGTCTTTTTTCAAGTCCTTAGACATCTCCTTCATCATCTCTATTTCTCTCAAAATTCCTTCAGTTTAAACCATTCCTTTATTCTTCAGAAAGCATTAGCATTTTACCGCAGTTCAAACAAAGTCGGGAAAGAGAACAGTACCAAGCAGTGTCAAAGAGATGAGTTCTCCGAGGCCAGTCAAGAAGTAGGACCAGACGAGTGAAGATGACATTGATCTAGTCATGTACAGGATGTTTCAAAAGATGATGACAAAGATGCTATTGGAGCTACCAGAGTCAAACACTAGAAAGGAGCCAGCCAAGCGGAATGATCGACCTCTCCAGTCAAATCCCCAGCATAAAAGGAAAGAGCAGGAAAACCCAAAACACAAAGACTGGAGCATTGATCGAAAGTTTACCCCTCTGGATCAGAAGCTCGAGACTGTTTTAGAAAATTTGCTTGCAAAAGGCATGGTTCATTTACCAAAGGTCGTCGATCCCCCGACAATCATGGGTAGATTCAAAGAGCAATTTTGCAAGTTTCACCGTGCAATAGGACACGATACAGAAAATTTTTTCATCCTCAAGAATATCGTCCAAGATCACGTTGATAAGGATATTCTGAGGAAAAGCAAAACAGCAGACCAGCCGGCTATCCTGACCAAATCCCTTCAATCCTACTTCCAGTAGAAAGCAAGCAGTCAAAAGAAGCCAAAGCATGAAGGTCGGGGTTATGACCGCAAGCTCACTCCTCTAGATCAACCCCTCGAAAAGATCCTTGAATACATAATGAGTAAAGGAATGGTTAAACTTCCAAGAATTGCTAATCCTCTGGTCGCCCTAGGAAAATGGAAAGATCGCTTCTGCAAATTCCATCGAACTACGGGGCATGATATTGAGCGATGCTGCATCTTCAAAAATATCATTCAAGACTGTGTTGACAAGAATCTCCCTGTTAAAGAGAAAGACCAGTCGGTCATTCTGACCAAGCCTTTCCCTGATCATTCATGAAGATGACAAATGCCAATGCTTTCTTATTTCCATCATTTCTGCTTTTGCTTCTCTAAATAAATGTAGTCTCCAGTTGCTTTCTTTAAATTTGTCATCCTTCCTCCAAGACATCAATAAAATCATCAGTTTTCCTTATATTTGTAGGTCATTTTCTTCATAATGTTATTTTCTGAACTCTCATGCAATATGCCCTTTGTGATGAATGCTTTTTCCTGAAAAAAATTCTTCTCGCCTTCCTTCTCAGATAATCTACCAAGTTCACAGGGAAGCTCATTACCAATTATGCATTACTTTGTTATATTCCTTCCAAAATGTCTTTTTCTTCATGGTTGACGACCTCGCCTTGGTAACAAGGCATATCTCGGTTGTTTATTTCCTCTCATGGAATAACAATGCAATTGTCGCAATTCGAGCAATAATCTCATCCCTAGTAAAGGGATATCCTTCAAACTGTTAACCAAATTTCAGATCTTCATCCATTATTTTCATTCTATTCTCCAAGTCATTGCCTTCAAGAATTTTCTCTCATTCTAATCATCTCATTTGTCTTACAGAGAGTTTTGGCATCGTGGAATGATTTAGACCAGATCCAGGAAGAAAATATTGTCATATTAGCACCCTAACAGTAGCAACGAGCAAGAGATGGATTCTCCACGATCTGCTAGGAACCAAAGTCAACAAGCCAATGATGATGTTGATTCCCAGATATATGCCATGTTTCAAAAGACGATGAATAAGATGATGGCAGAGAAAACAGGGGCCAGTTCCGACAAAATTCCTACCACGAAAAAGATCAAGGGCCGAACATTGAAGAAACAACTGAAGATATCCAAGAAGCGTATCCAACATGAGGATACATCTGATGAAGCATAATCAGAAGGTGATACTGATGAAGAGTGTGAGGCTTAGCAAGCTTTTCAAAAGATGACTCAGGGGCGGGGGTCAACCAATAAGATAAAAGATCAGTCTACTAATAACTCTGACCAGTCACAACTCAGAGATGTGGTCAAAATGGTTAAGGATCTGCAAGCCCACAACAAGGGCAAAAGGATTTTCACAAGCAAAGATTTCTATGATGGTTTAGATGGGGATGACAGCCTAGAAGATCTCCCCCATAAATTTGTCAAATTTGAAGGGACTGACGATCCCAAGGCTCACCTGGCTATGTTCTTTGCGGAGTGCAGTCGATTCAAGAGAGACAATCGTGCTTTGTTCAGATGTTTTCCTCACAATCTGGAGGGCACCGCCGCCAAGTGGTACTCATAACACATCAATCCCATTGAGTTGAAGGAATTCGATAAAGTGATCAATTCGTTCATTGAACAATTCCTTTTTAACACTGAAGTGTTGCCAACGTTGAATCATCTCTACAATACAAAGCAAAGAGATAATAAGAAAGCTAGAAACTTCATCTGCAGATGGAGGTGCACTTGCAACATAATGAGAAATCTCATCTTAGAGGAGCACGCACTCCAGATTATTCTGAACAATTTCTCACAACCTTTGAGAGGTTTTATCTCCACCTCGCCTCCCAAATCTTTCATTGAGCTTACTGAACGGGCCGAGTGGCTCGAGATGGGAATAGAGAATGGGGTCTATGATGGCATCACCCTCAGTAAGAATAATCAAGATTCAAAGAAGAAGGAAAAATTCACATTCTCTGCTAATGTCGGCCGCAGCGACTAAAAAAATAGCTAGAGCAATCATACAGGTCAGAAAGAAAAGTCTTCAAAGAAGAATAAAAATTTGAGTCAGCAGAAAGAAAAGATAAAGTGGGATGGTTGGGGTGATGATCGTCAGTTTACTCCTCTTGAGCAACCTCTCGATGAAATCCTTGAATATATGTTGACCAAAGAAATGGTAAAGCTTCCAAGAGCCACAGATCCTCCCACAATCATGGGAAGGTTCATGGACTAGTTCTGCAAATTCCATCGAGCAGTAGGGCACAATACTGACCACTGTTTCGTCTTCAAGAACATCGTCCAAGATTGCATTGATAAGAATCTTCTCGTTGAAGATGAAAATAAGGACTAGTCACTTTCCCTTAATTACTCAAAAAGTCGACAATGTTAGCTTTTTCCCATTTCTCATATTGCCTTCAAAGGATGATGTAATCTTGTCTATCTTTCCTTAATTTATCATTTTTCCTTCAATGCATCAATAAAATTATCATTTTTTTTCATAAGCTTGTTCTCCTTCTCTGCAAAATGTCATTTCATGAGGAATGACCCTCTTCAGAGTCCCTCCTGAATCGATCAAAAGTCAGTTTCTTTGTTACTTTTAAAGAGCATTCTTCAAACATCAATTTTCTTCCGTTTATCCAAAATGTGTTTCCCCTATTACATTGGGGCATTATTTTAAAAAATTATCTTCAAAACATCCTATATGCAGGCAGGATCAAACAAATCTCTTATTTTGCATGCATGTGCATTCATTTACATCATTTTGCATACATTTGCATTCATTTGCATTTACATGCATTCATTTGCATTCATTTACATTCATTTGCATCAAATTCATTTTCCCTTCAGATTAAGGGATAAACCTGAACTACCCATTCAGGATAAGGGATAAATCTTGAGACCCCGAGAGTTGTCCAAGTCGTTGTGAGGGTGAAGACTAAAAATCTTTTATCAGAATCAATTAATAATTTTTTAAAAACTCAGTGTTCGTGCTGGTAATTCTTCAAAATCCAATGTTCGTGCTGGTAATTTTTCAAAAAACAGTGTTTGTGCTGGTAATTCTTTAAAACCCAGTGTTTGTGCTGGTCATTCTTCAAAACCTAGTGTTTGTGCTGATAACTTTCCAAAACTCAGTGTTCGTGCTGGTAATTCTTTAAAACCTAGTGTTTGTGCTGGTAATTTTCCAAAACCCAGTATTCGTACTGGTAATTTTTTAAAATCCGGTGTTCACACTGGTACACTTTAAAATTCAATGTCCACATTGGTCTAGTTTTCCTTCGGGATTCGAGTTCCGACTCAAATTTTCTTTCCTTCCAATTGATTTAGTTTTCCTTCAGGATTCGAGTTCAGACTCAAATTTCCTTTCCTTCCAATTTATCTAGTTTTCCTTCAGGATTCGACTTCTGACTCGGATTTCTTTTCCTTCTAATTGATCTAGTTTTCGTTCGAGATTTGAGTTCCGACTCGAATTTTTTTCCTTCTAATTGGTCTAGTTTTCCATCAGAATTCGAGTTCCGACTCGAATTTCCTTTCCTTCTAATTGATCTAGTTTTCCTTTGGAATTCGAGTTCCGACTGGAATTTCTTTTTCTTCTAAATTGATCTACTTTTCTTTCAGGATTCGAGTTCCGACTCAAATTTCTTTTCCTTCCAAATTGATCTACTTTTCCATCAGAATTCGAGTTCCGACTCAAATTTTCTTTCCTTCTAATTAATCTAGTTTTCTTTCGGGATTCGAGTTCAGACTTGAATTTTCTTTCCTTCTAATCGATCTAGTTTTCCTTCAGGATTCAAGTTCCGACTCGAATTTCTTTTCCTTCCAAATTGATCTATTTTTCCTTCAGGATTTGAGTTCCGACTCAAATTTCTTTTCCTTTAAATCCAAATTGGTCTAAGTTTTTCCTTTAGGATTCGAGTTCCGACTCGAATTTCCTTTCCTTTAAATCCAAATGAGTCTAGTTTTTCCTTCAAACATTTAAGTTCTGACTCAAATTTTCTTTCCTTCAAAACCAAACTTTCTAGTTCTCCTTTAAAGACTCGAGTTATGACTCGAATTTTCCAGTTTTCCTTACAGGATCCGAGTTTCGACTCGGTCGTTCTTTTAAAGCCAACCTCTAAGTTGGACTTACCTTCAAAATCCAGCATTCTGCTAGGACTTACCTTCAAGATTCCAATTTCGTATTGGATTTACCTTTAGAGTTCAGGTTCGTGTTGGACCTTCATCCAGAATCTCACTGATTGTGTCAACTCGGATATTAAGCAATTTTTTTTACCAAAGATTCCAAGACTATTTTGCCAATTTGTCATTAAATATTTGTTGATTTCAAAATCTTTATAGTACAAAAACTTTACCTCAGAATACCTTTAGTATTGTTTCCGAAAGGACAAAGCTTTCGTGAAAAAGGATTCAAAATTCAAAATCCTTCTATTGGCCAACCAAAAGGATGAAGAATAAATCCTCGCTATGGCCAACAAAGGAAATTCAATTTTGTCGCAAAGTCATAAGTGATCGATATTGATCGCAGTCAATGACACATTTTTAAAGATCATTCTTGGAAAATAAGGCAGTCGAAATATCCTGGGTGATATAGAAAAATCCACTCAATTTCCATATCTCTTCCATAACCTAAGCTGTAATTAAATATTTGCAAAAGGGATCCCTCAATTGTCGTCAAGATGAAGACGAATTATGTGAGTTAGACCCCCCGGGGCCAAAGAAGATCTGGATCATCTCCAAGATGAAGGAGTTTGTGACGGATCCTTCTAGAGAAAGTTCAGATCACCGTCAAGATGAAGGTGACTGCGATGAGCCTCCCGACAAACCCTAAAAAATATTTAATTTTTGCTATCATCAAGAGATTTCCAACCAAAGAGCCAATAACCGTAAATATAATCCTTGAGAGAAAAGAAGGATCAGAACATCTCTGAGATGAAGGAGTTTGTGACGTACCCTTCCCAAAAAAAAGAGAGAGAGAGAAAAGTCAAGACATCTCCAAAATGAAGGATGATGTAATCCCCAAAAACCCAAGAGAGCTTTAAAAAAAAAAGAGAAAAGAAAATGCAGAAAGATCATTATAAGAAAAGAATCCCAGGATATCAGACTGCTGAATCTGCCAAAGAATCCACTTTAAATTTTGTGAAATTCTACTATCAATATTCTTTCACCAATTGCTTTCACAATATCAAGAATACTCTCTTTTCTGTTCATATCAAAGAAATTGATAGCTTCCTTGAAAGAAAGCCAATCGCAAGCATTTTGAATTTGAATCTTGATTCTACAGAGTTAGCCCAATTGGAGGTAATACTTTGGGTAGAAAAGAGGAAAGATTTTCATACCAATATACATCAATTTCAAGCATTTTGAATCAACAAACAATTTTTAACATTTTGGCAATATTTTCTTACTATCTTGACATGAAGTGAAGAGCTCGATGTCCATCTTGACACATCCTGGTATCACCTTTTACCTCCTTGAGAGAGTAACCTTTATCGTCTTTCGCGTTGTTGAAAGATTAGCCTTTTCTCTGAAAGGATAGCCTTTGTCATCTTTTGCGTTGTCAAAAGAATCGCCTTGCTCCTTTGAATCACCTTTGTCATCTTTCGCGTTGTTGAAAAAATTCAGCTTTTGCGTTGTCAAAAAAATCGCCTTGCTCCATTGGATCGCCTTGTCATCTTTCACGTTGTTGAAAGAATCGCCTTGTTCCTTTGGATCGCCTTTGCCATCTTTCGCATTGTCGAAAGAATTCATCTTTTGCATTGTCAAAAGAATCGCCTTGCTCCTTTGGATCGCCTTGTCATCTTTCACGTTGTTGAAAGAATCGCCTTGTTCCTTTGGATCGCCTTTGCCATCTTTCGCATTGTCGAAAGAATTCATCTTTCGCGTTGTCGAAAGAATTCATCTTTTGCGTTGTCAAAAGAATCGCCTTGCTCCATTGGATCACCTTGTCATCTTTCACGTTGTTGAAAGAATTGCCTTGTTTCTTTTGGATCGCCTTTGTCATCTTTCGCGTTGTTGAAAGAATTTATCTTTCGCGTTGTCAAATGAATTCATCTTTTATGTTGTCAAAAGAATCGCCTTGCTCCTTTGGATCGCCTTGTCATCTTTCGCGTTGTTGAAAAATCGCCTTGTTCCTTTGGATCGCCTTTGCCATCTTTCGCATTGTCAAAAGAATTCATCTTTCGCATTGTTAAATGAATTCATCTTTCGCGTTGTCGAAAGAGTCGCCTTATTCTTCTTCAAGAAAATTGTCTTATTCACCATCCAACTTACCATTTTTTATCTTCCCGATCAGGCTAAGGGTTAAACCCGAGCCTCATTTTGATGAGGTATTTTATTTTCCGGTTAGGTTAAGGGTCAAACCTGAGTTTTGTTTCTACATGAGGTATTTCCCGTCCAATTCAGGTTAAGGGCAAAACCTGAATCTCACTTCTTTCAAGTAAATTTTTCTTCTTCATTCTCCATTTTATATCTACCATTTTCATTAGGGCTAATCTTCATAACCAGTCAGATCCTTCTAACTGGGGCATTTTTATAGCTCAAATTTGGTGTGTTTTTCTTTGCCACTAAGCTCATCCTCAAGACGGCTTAGTAGCAAAGAGGGGCATCTATAAACACCCCAAATTTTCCTCATTCATTCTCAAACAACCCTTCTCGTGCAGTGCCAACCCTGTTAGGTCAGTGTAGGAGTCAAACCCCGAGTCTGTTTTAGAAAACTACCATTTTACCAACTTTCATTAGGAAAATTATCATTTTACCCCTAGGTCATCCCGGACCTCAGTCAATCAGAGTCAACCAAGCTCATTGGTCAGTTCAGAATAGTTAGAATATCAGACATTTCAAGCTCATCCGAGATCACAATGAACAAACCATTTTCATTTCTGACCATTCTTGCCAAAATGGGATCATTTCTTAAGAAATGAGCTCATTTCGTACTCAAATCCAAGCCAATTGTCTTCGAGTCAGTCAGTCATTATCCTCAGATTCTAACTTGAGCTCACCAAGAGCTCAAGTGCTCCAGTTTCACTTCAAAACCATTTCCAAGTGTCTAGGAGCCCATTTTAGCTCGTTCAGCTCATTCAATTGACATTGAGCTGAATTCAGTCAATTGAGTCAGTGTTCGAGCTTCAATTTTAGTTCATGTTTGTATTACTGATCTTCATTCTAGCTCAAACCCAACTCAGATTCGTAATTCACTTCACTTCAGTGACCATTCCATACCATTTCTCTAAAAATGGCAGTTTTCCTGAAATTTTAGTAGGAAAGGTCAGTTGAGTCAGTGTCTTGTCAGTTCATTTGAGTTCTGAAACTCTAAAACCCAGCTCAATCCAGCTCATTTCTGTTCAGTTCAGCTCAAACCCTGATTTTCAGTGTCACTCTAGCTCGGTAGAGCCCAAAAACCATTTCTTGAATCATTTTGCAAATTTTATCCATTTTAACATTTTTTGAACTGGTACAAGTGTCAATCGAGGTCTAATATCCAAATTTCTTCATTCAGGGTTAGCATTTCGCATGACATTTCATGTCATTTCTCAGCATTTCATCACATTTCATTTTATTTTCGAAGTTCAGAACTCCAGTTTCATAAATTTCAATCCAGATTGAGTTTTAAAAGTTTTCAGAAATCAATTTCAAACCCTGGATTTTCAAAATTGACATTTTTACCCCTGGGAGTCTAAATTTAAAAATATTTTCTCAAGAAAAACAATTTGTATTTATTTCAAACTCAAATTTTCAAATTCTACGCTAGATTTGCTTCGCAACGGGGTATTGAACTTCAAAATCTGAGCTCGTTTCAAAAACTGCAAAAAATAGCTCGTTTCGTCTGAAAATTTTCTGAAAAGACTATTTTACCCCTCTAATATTCAAAATGAATTTCAAAATTGGAATTTGGACCCGCTCTGAGATGGTCCATTCATTTGCAATTTCCTTTTAATATATATATATAAGGTTTTACTTTATTTTATTTTCTTTATTTTCTTTTAGTTGTTTATTTTTTTTCTTTCTTTTTCTTTTTTACCTAAGGTGGGACCCACAAGGGGGGGTCGACTAGCAGCCCTCTCCCTTTCCTCTTTCTTTCCCTCTTTTCCTTCCTTCTTTTTTTTCCTTTTTTTCTTTTTTTTTTTCCTTTCTTCTTCTTTCTTTTCTTTTTCTTCCTCTTTCTTCCTTCTTCTTTCTTCTCCAGCCCACTCACGTAGAGCTCCTTCTCTTCCTTTCCCTCTTCATTCCTCCTCTTTTCTTTCCTTTTCTTTCTTCCTTTTTTCTTTCCTTCTTCTCTTCCTTTTCTTTCTTTCTTCTTTTCCCTCCTTTCTTTCTTTTCCTTCTCCGTTGTCCAGCCACTATATGGCTTCCTCTCTTTCTAAATCCCAGCTATCAATCACACGTTGAAACCCTCTCACGGTGGATTCTCTCCAACCTCGCATTTCTCTCTCATTAAACCTAAAAAACTTAGTGAAAATCTATTTTTTTCACTAAGTCCAATACCAAAAGAGAGAAGACGGTGGGCTTTCTCAAGGGGGTTTCACGCTAAGATCTTCCTCTCTCTCTTATCACCCAACCTTCCATTAGCTGCAGCCATCTTCAACACGTCAAGCTGCAGCTGCTTCAACCCTCACAACTTCATCATCACAGCAAAGGCCACCCTTTGCTCCAGCCGATCCAGTTACTTCCTCTCTTTGTAGCAGCCTCAACAGCCACCCCTTCCAAAGAAATCTCCAGCCTTCAACCTTCCTCCACCTTCTACTAGCAGTTGCAGCCTCTCCACATCAGGGTGCAGTCATCTTCTTCAATCCCTACAGCAAACCCCTCCAAGACCTTCAAGGTAGCCTCCAGAAGCATCTTCATCTATCCCCAAGCCTCCTTTACTTGGAGCCATTACCTCCAAGGATTTTACCAGCTCCACTGCCCCAACGTAACAGCACCTCAAGGTAGGATTCCCCTTTTGTTTCTTTTTTTTCTTCCTTTCCCTTGTAGTTAATGCCATGCGATTTTCCCTCTTGTTGCCCCTTAATACGAGCATCCCAAATTTCATTGTTATAAAGGGGATATGTAACCATCCTAAAATCAGATTTAAGTAGATACTGAGAAAGTAGAATAACACATATGTGGGCTAAACGAACGTTGAGATCTATCCATATTCTATGGATTAGATCTCTTACTCTTGAGAGCCAAAAATAAGCATGGATCATATCTCCTGATTTCTTCTTGATTTTGTTATAGATTTTGGTAGATTTCCTTTTTTCAAGCATCACAATTAGATTTATAACATCATCATATAGGTAATTCATTCATTTGAGTTATTAAAGTATCATCTTTATTTTATAAGTTGGATTCTAAACGTTCAGTCCAGTTGTTGTTCTATGTTTGATTTTTCATTTTTAAATCTTGAAAATATTATGGTAATGATGTTTTATTTGTCTATGAATCCCTTCCAAAAACTAGAATCAATTCGGGTCTCAGAACCCCCTCAAATGAATCAGACTCCAAACCGGGTTTTAAACCCTCTGGAATCTTTGAGCCTCTCTTTAGCAGACTTGAGGATCCAGAATCACCCTAGATGGGAGATTCAAATCTCCCCTTAAAAATTGCAGTAGATTTACAGTGGAATCTACTTATTGTCTGAAATTTTTGGGTGTTTTATAAATAGACTTGACCTCTGTTAAAAATCGATTTTCCCAGACCCCTGGGAAAACCTTAATTTTTCTTTGTCAGGGTATAGACAGACCCTAATGTGCTGTGTTCGTTCAATCTATAAGTCGTCTGTCAAAACTCTCAACATGAAAGTTGTTCCTAACCCATTCCTCTGTCATTTCCCAAAATTTAGGAATTTTTGGGATTGTCAACGTATTTTGCCCGAAATTATTTTTTCTGTCTGACAGATTCCAATATCCAGAAATTCCAAAGATCCAGGTCTCTGATAACAGTGTGCTCATTTCCAAACCATAACCTGAATCCAAATTCTGTAAAAAGAAGAAATTTGCCTCTGTTTGTCAGGGATATTTTACCACAATTTCAGCTATTTTACCATCCATCTGTATGCTACTTTTCCCACATTTTCTCCTGAAACCTGTCTATTTGCCCCAAATCCTAGAGTCGTCAGATTCTGATTCGACTTGCCGGAGCTGTCCAGCTCCGACCATAGGTCAAAACCAGAATCTGTAAAAGGCAAAAATCCTTGCCTTATTGTCCTCTGTCACCCCCATAAAATTTGGGAGATTTTTATGGAAGTTTGATATCCGAAATTCCATTTAGAATCAGCATTTTAGGCAAAATTTTGATTTTTTTTAGGATTTTAGCTATTTTCCATATTAAGAAAATACAAAAAATTATATTTTCGAGTTCTATTCTGTTACTAGAGTTAGTATAGGTGTCCATGCCAAATTTACCTCAATTCAAAGTTCATGTGCTTTGTGTGTTAGGTTATTTTTAAATTTAGAGGCAAAAATCAAGCTAAATAAGAGTTAAATTTGATATTTTATGATATTTTTGCCATTTTAGGGTTTTTATCATGTAAATAAGCATGTCATGTCATTATAGGGTTAATTTTTCATGTCATTTGCATTTCAATTTCTCATTTTTTGCAAAATTTATTTCAGAAAACCCTGGTTTCAAGGCCATAGTCTTGTTATCAAGGGCATTTTGACCTAAATTTCAAATTTTCAATTGTTAATTGAATAAATTTTCATGCATGTCATCATATTTCATTATATTGTGTTTGATTTATTTCATTTGATCCAAATTTTACAAAAATTCTTTCAAAAAACCCTAATTTCAAGGTTATCGGGGGCATTTTGGTCATTTTGACCCCAATTTCGAAGTTTCAAGTTTGATTTCAAAATTTATTTATTATTTTTCTTTTTTATATCAAATGGGGTATGATTATGGGTTTATATCTGAATAATATCCGATAATTTCCCATATTTTTGGATAAATTCAGAAAAACCTACATTTATGTGCTAACACTGTTTTCTAGTTTTGCAGGAACATCTAAGAAGAAAACTTAGCTTTTATTCTTTCATTTCAATTCAATGTAATATCAATTGTAATAATTTGTAATAAAAATTTATATTTCCTGCATAGAATAGGACTGTATTGCATATAGTTTGATTTCTGCAAAATTTGATATCTGATGTATGCTGCATATGCACATTTTTCAAAATCACTATGGTTGACACGAATGGCACGTGCACAAGCTCTTATAAAGTTCACGAATTTGGTGGGATTCGTATTTATGGACATAGTCAGAATACAAAGAAAACCAAGATTTATGATCTTCGTATTAGCCACATTCAGCCTACACTCTTAGGCTAACTTCAAAAATGCACTGCATTTCTCAAAACTCAAAAAGATTTTCCCAATTCCTTAATGAAACTCTCTTTTAAATTTATTCATTCATTAAATTTTCACTATTTTCAAATTCTTTTCCTAATTCCATTTCAAAAAAATCAATTTTCTCAAGAATTTCCAAGTCTTTCTCAGGATTTGATTTTATGAGAACTCTGAATTTTTAAATGAGATTTTAAAGTATTTCCCAAGTTTAAATCAAGATATCTCAAGATTTCCACATTCTCAATTTCATTTTCAAATTCCAAAATCGATTTTCCCAGAGTTCCCATTTTTCTGAGAATCCATTTTCCATTTCAAAAATCATTTTCCAATGAACTTCTTGATTTTCTCAATATTCTCAAATCCATTTCCTCAGAAAAGCAATCCAAATCTCAAAATCATTTTTCTCAAAGTTTAAGTTTTCCTGAGAATCCATTTTTCATTCAAGAGTCATTTTCCAATACAATATCTAGTTTTCCAATGAAATTTAATGATTTTCCTAAGTTTTGAACAATCATTTTCCAAGCATTTTCTGAAGCAAACATCATATTTCTCAAACTTGCATCTTTTCAAAATTTCATAGAACATGCCTGATTCTCTGTGCATTCTAGGAAAATAGAGCATGATTTAGATAATTTAACTTAGTCAAAGCGCACATTTGATCCTTGGTTTAATTACCCCTGGTAAAGGCGTCAGGAACGGTTGAACCCCGTACCTGAAAGTGCAGTAGGATCGAGGCAACAAGCACTAGAGGGGGGGTGAATAGTGCTTTTAAAAATTGTCTATGGAATTTTGACGGATTTTGCAATTCACAAAGCAAACACACAAAGAACACAATAATTTATCCTGGTTCGGTCTTTCCCGACCTACATCCAGTCCCCAAGCAAAACCCGCTTGAGATTTCCACTATCAACCTTGTGTAACTACAAGATCATACACAGACCAAATCCAGTCCCACTTTCAGTAACACACCTACTGAAAGCAAACAACTCCTTTAAACCAAGGAGTCCTTTCTTTTACAGAAAATTGAAAAAAGTAACAACTACAAAACAACCTACGAGCCCTTCTTATGAATGCAAATGAGATGCAATTGGCTTTTGAGGTTGTTGGAATACTCTACTCATGAATTCACTTTCTCTCAAAGGAATTTGAGTGAAAAAATGAAGTGAAAATATCACGTGAGTGAGAAAATGAATATGAGTGAAAAGCAAAGAGTAATTGATTCAAATTGATTGAATTGCAGTGCTTTTGAGTGTAAAATTCACTCATATTTATAGTTGAAAGTTTCCATACGTTGAGGGTATGAAAGGGTGTCAAAACAGTACATTTTGAGCGATCAAAACGTTTGAAAAATAAAAAGACATGCCTTTTTAAAGTTTCAAGAAAAACGACAAAATTAGTCGACTGGAACAATAGTTAGTCGACTAATAATTAGCTATTAGTAGACTGACAGTTATCGTCGATCAACTGATCTGTTAATCGAGCCATTTGAAAAACTGAAGTTTTGAAACTTAGTCGACTAGAGAAAAGTTAGTTGATTGATAATATCATCAGTAGACTGAAAAACCTTTCAGTCGACTGCTGCTAAAGTTTTCTGAAAAAAAAGCACAAGTTCTGTCCGGTCGACTGATAAAAGCATTAGTCGACTGCTGCTAAATTTCCAGAAAACAGATGTTCTGTCCAGTCGACTGATAAAGTCATTAGTCAACTGCTGCTAAAATTTCCAAAAAACAGACATTTTGTCCGGTCGACTAATAAAACCTTCGGTCAACTAATTTGATAAAAATGACATTTTGCTTAGAAAATTTGGCGTGAAAGGATTAGTCGACTGGTGAGTCTATTGGTCGACTAATAAACACGAAAATTTAAGAAAAGAGTTTTCTAAAAAGATTTTCATGAAGGTTTCTTTTAGAAAAGTTTTTCTAAAGACTTTTTAGCTGAAATGCAACCAAAATATGCACTCTAAGTAAGGCTCTTACAAGAATCTAAGACTTTTAATGAATTTAACATATGCACACTAGTCTTCAAAGATTCTTCATCGATTTCTTCAATGTTTGTCATCTTTCTTCATCGCCTTAGCTGAAATGCAGTTGATTCACTTGCTCATCATCAAAACCTTGTACTTGAAGTATCATGTACGGATTCATTGTCGTAACAATCTCCCCCTTTTTTATGATGACAAACTTAATCAAAGATGAAGCATTTAGATGCATAGATGGAGATTTTACTCCCCCTATCAATATGTCACACAACATTAAAAGTTAGTACATTCAAAGCACATATATCACATATTGATGGTTTGCATTTCCATCATTACTTCATGCATTTTTAAAAACTTTTTCATAAATGTAATTTTCAATGCTTTCATGTAATTTCCATGTCATAATGCAATATGCAATTTCTATCTTTTTCTTTTAATTTCTCATTTCTCCAAGGTCTTTTTCTTTTTCTCTTGAAATTTTCATGCATGTGTCTACCAAATTTTATCTTTTTCTCCCCCTTTGTCATAATAAAAAAAAAGTAAGGACAGAAATAGCATAAGCAAAATGTAAATTCAAGTTCAAAATATTACAACCCATAAAGTATCAAAGTTTAGTAAAGACAGAAAACAAAGATCATAAAAGTGAGTTAAGCAAGTCCTTGATTGCAGTAATATCTTTTTGAATCGAAGAAAGTTGTTGAGTCACATCTTCACGAAAAGTGTGTTGATGCAGCTTCAAAGCTTCCAGTCATTGCAAAACTTCATTGTCTTGACTAGTAGAAAATTTCTTTCGTTTTGCTTGAGATGAAGGTGTCACAGAAGATGGTGAGGGTTCAAAAATTGATGGTTCAGATGGTTCAGTTTGATCAAAGTTTAAAGGAGGCAGATATTTAATTTTTATTTGTTTAAAAATAGTTTGATCAAAGAACTCATTTTGCTCAATATATTTTTCATTAGTTAAGGGAACTTTGAAATATCTGAAAATACGAGTAAGAAGACATTCATAAGGAAGAAATGGTTTTTGTTTCCACAAATTAGTAAAATACACATTGGGCCAATTTACAGAAATATTTCCAAATAAGACATAAAGAGCTGTAGAAAGATCTGTGGAATAATAATCAAAAGAACCAGTTTTAGGTAGAACATTGTGGGCAAGGATTCGTCTAGCATTGCGTGCACAAGTTTGAAGATTGGTATTTTTGAAAGGAGGACAATGAGATGCACCAGGAAGAAGAATTTGTTCAAAAATTCTTTCATCATTAAGTTCAATAGTATTGAAAAGAGTGTCTGAAGGTGGAATTTCTAGGATTTGTCCAAGTAGTTTAGAATCAAACTCAATTTCAACATCACGAACAAGAGAGGAAAGAACTCCAGTTTTATGATCAATTTGTAAATTTGTATAAAACAAGTGAATCAGAAAAGGATAATGAAGGGTGTCTGCACAGGCATAAAAAAGATGTGAAATACATGGAAATAATTCTTTGATTTTGTAACGAGAAAACATGTGAAAGAGGATATTTTGGCCTAGTAAAATAGGAAGTGCAGAAACCGATCCAAAAGTATCATATAAAAGAGGATTTCGGAGTAATCTGAGAGAAAATCCATATTTTGCTAGAGGTGTAGGAGGAGAAGAACCTTTTGCAGATGCAGTTTTCTGACGAGGCATGGTTGAAATAGATTCACCAAAAAAAAAATTCAGTTGCAGAGAATGATTGATCAACACAGTTGTTGAGAGGAACAGTTGAAAATGGTGTTGATGTCGGCTTCCAAATGACATCCGGCGGGAGGAAGATATCTGTCGTCGTGCAACAGAAACACTTTATGCAAAGTGAACGATGTGCCTTCAAATTCGTTGGTAGTGGCCAAAATAATCAACAGTAACAACCTACTGAAAAGGGATGTCGATTCTCCACAGATTTTAGGCAAGAGGGAAGAGACGAGGAGGAGTCCACGGTGGATGACGGTAGGTGAGAGGAGACTGCCACACGAGGATTTCGGCGAGAACTGAAGATGCACCGGTCACGGCAAAAGAATTCAGGCGACTCCCTGTCACGGCTCAAAGATTTCGGCGAGGAGAGGTTCGAACAACACTCTAAGGGTTTTTCGGAAGAGAGAGAGGAGAGAGAGAGAGAGGTTCGTTTAAGAAAAGGGAAAACGAATGGGCGTAAAAAATGAAACAGTGCCCTTTTAAAAAAAATCGGGTGTTTTTTTTTTTTTAAATCCAAGAAGTATCGGGTCCCTTCAGTTGAAATTTAAAAAAAATTTAGTCGACTAAAATTTTATCGGTCGACTAATAAGGTGCGACTCATTCTATAAAAATTTTAAGGCATCAGTCGACTAGAAATTTATCGGTAGACTAATATGGTACGATTTTGAGATTTTATTCAAAAATCAACATTTTATAAATCCAAAAATGAGCAAATCCCTAGTTCTCTCCTAATTCTCATAAAATCTTCATTTTTAAGTGGTTTAGTGAAGATATCGGCATGTTGTTTTAGTGGAAATAAAATTTAACGAAATGTCTTCTTTTAACACATGATCTCTTAAGAGATGATGTCTAACTTCAATATGCTTAGTTCTTGAGTGCTGAACAGGATTTTTCGAAAGATTTATAGTACTAGTGTTATCACAATAAATAGTTGTTGTAGAGTAATTCAAACCAAAATCTTTTAAGGTCTTGTTTCATCCATAGTACTTGTCAACACGCTAAACTAGTCGCTATATATTCTGCTTCAGTTGTTGAGAGTGACACTGAATTTTGCTTTTTACTAAACCAAGAGACTAAGGAATTTCCTAAGAAATGACAAGTTCTGCTAGTACTCTTGCGATCAAATTTACTTCCTACAAAATCTGCATCACTATATGAAACTAAATCAAAGGAAGATGATTTTGGGTAAAACAAACCAAAATCTGAAGTATCTTTCAAATAACGAAGAATTTGTTTTACTGCAGTTAAATGAGATTCCTTTGGATCAGCTTGAAATCTTGCACACATACAAACACTAAACATTATATCAGGTCGACTAGCAGTTAAGTATAATAGAGATCTGATCATACCTCTGTAGAGCTTAGTATCTACATTTTTACCATTTTCATCTTTATCAAGAGAAGTAGTTGTACTCATAGGATTTCTTCTTGATTTCGATGAGTCCATCCCAAATCTCTTGAGAAGTTCTTTTGTATACTTAGCCTGATTGATGAAGATTCCTTCTTCAGTTTGCTTTATTTGAAGTTCAATGAAGTAGTTTAATTCGCCCATCAAGCTCATTTCAAACTCTTCCTGCATAGCTTTAGCAAATTCTTTACAAAGAGAATCATTAGTAGAACCAAATATTATGTCATCAACATAAATTTGCACAATAAGAATATCTGAATTAAGATTTTTAATAAATAAAGTGGAGTCTACCCGACCAATGAAAAAACCAGATTGTTCTAGAAAATTTCGTAGTCTTTCATACCACGCTCTTGGAGCTTGTTTAAGTTCGTACAAAGCTCTTTTTAATTTGTAGACTTTTTCTGGATATTTCTCATTTTCAAAGCCTGGAGGTTGCTCTACATAAACTTCTTCATTGATGTGTCCATTTAAGAATGCACTCTTAACATCAATTTGATATAACTTAAAGTTCATGTAACTAGCAAAAGCAAGCATCATTCGAATTGACTCCAGTCGAGCCACCGGTGCATAGGTTTCATCAAATTCTATGCCTTCTTCTTTATTATAGCCTTGTGCAACTAGTCTTGCTTTGTTTTGAATGACTTCGCCATTTTCGTCCAGCTTATTTCGGAAGACTCATCTTGTTCCAATTACTGGATGATCCTTTGGTCTATCAACAAGATTCCATACATCATTCCTAGTAAATTGGTTAAGTTCTTCAGACATGGACAAAAGCCAAAATTCATCATCACAAGACTCATTGATATTCTTTGGTTCTATTTTAGATATGAAAGCAATATTTGCAATATATTGCAATTGCCTTTTAGTTTGGACACCACTCTTTATTTCACCAATAACTTGTTCATGTGGATGATTGGGAACTTCTTTCCAAACCGGTTGAAGAGGAACATTTTCTTGAGAAATACTCTCTATCAAAGATTCTTCTTGAAGTATTACTTCTTCTCCTTCGCTTAGAGCAATAACCTGCTCACAATTCTCATCAAATGCAACATGTAAAGATTCTTCAATGCAAGATGTTCTTTTATTAAAAACACGATAAGCTTTACTTTTAGAAGAATAACCAATAAATATTGATTCATCTGATTTTGAATCAAACTTATCAAGATTATCTTTGGTATTTAACAAGAAACATTTACTACCAAAAATTTTAAAATATGAGATCTTTGGTATACGATTATAATATAATTCAAAACATGTTTTATGTAAGATTGGTCGAATAAGAACACGATTTAAAGCAAAACATGTTGTATTTATTGCTTCAGCCCAAAAGTATTTTGGTAAATTTTTATCTTGAAGCATGGTTCTAGCACATTCTTGCAAAGTTCTATTCTATCTTTCAAGAACTCCATTTTATGGAGCCGCTCTAGGAAAAGAAAAGTTGTGAGATATACCATGTAAATCACAATACTTTAGAAAAGATTCATTTTCAAATTCACCACCATGATCACTACGAATTTCAATAATAGATGTAGATTTTTCATTTGTAATTCTTCTACAAAGTTTGGAAAATTCAGAAAAAGCATCATTTTTGCTTTTTAGAAAAATCACCCACGTAAATCGAGAATAATCATCTACTATAACAAAAGCATACTTGCTACCATTCAAACTTTGAATTCTAGATGGTCCAAATAGATCTAAATGTAAAAGTTCAATAGGACGTTTTGTTGAAACTATATCTTTTGCTTTAAAAGAACTCTTGATTTGTTTACCCCTTTGGCAAGAATCACATAAGTGATCTTTTTTATATGGTATTCTAGGTAGGCCTCTTACAAGATCATTCTTGGATAACTTGGAAATAATTTTAAAGTTAACATGTTCAAGTCTCTTGTGTCATAACCATTGAATTTCATTTGAAACAATAAGACATTTTTCATTAAAAGTGGGTAACTCATCTAGATAAAGTTCATACACATTGTTCCTTCCTTTACCTTTAAAAATGATCTTTTTAGATTGAAAATCAAAATTTAAGCATAAATCATGTTCAAAAGAAACATGAAAACCTTTATCACATAATTAACTAATAGATAATAAATTATGCATTAAACCATCTACTAAAAGAACATTTTCTATCAAGGAAAATTTTGGATTACCAATATTACCAATACCTATTACTTTTCCCTTGTTATTGTCACCAAAGGTGACGGTTCCTCCATCCTTATTTTGGAGGGTGGAAAATAACTCAGGCCTTCTAGTCATATGTTTGGAACAACCGTTGTCCAATATCCATTTGCTCCTTATTTTGTGTACCTACAACAAAATTAGAAGACAAAGCATTTGACCCCTTTCTATTTTTGGGTCCATGAGAGTTAGTCTTAAAAACCCATATCCATTTGGATTTTGGTTTCTTTTGATAATAAATATTCTTTCTATAAAAAGATTTAGCATTTCTAGAGTAATCATGTCTAGGCTTATAAGCATTATAAGTTCCATGATTAGATGCATTTCTATTAGAACTAAAAAATTTAGTTCTATGAACAAATGGTTGAGAATATCGTCTTTGATTTTTCACCTTGTAGTTTGGTCTATTTTGAGTATCAAAGAAGCTATATCCCAATCCGGTTTTATTAACCGAGCATCTTTGAGAACCAAGAAGTCTTTCTAGATTCTCTTGACCATTTGTGAATTTGGTCACTATAGAAAGAAGATCATTTGATTTTTCTTCTAGACTAGTTATTTTTTTTTGTAAGAGATTGGTTCTAATTCCAATTTCTTTTATCTCAAATGCTTGACAAAAGTTTTTCTTCTTGAGATCTTCTATCTCTTGAAGTAACACTTTATTTTGAGAGTCAAGAGTTGAATTCTCAGTTTTTAACTCTTTGTTTTTAGAACTTAGACTCTTAAATTTAGCATATAAATCATTAAATGTTTCTAATAAATCATCATAGTCAAATTGACTTACCGAATCTTTTTGTGCTACAAAGCACATGTTGGACACTTCTTCATTTGATTCTTTATCGAAAGATGAGTCACTATCATCCCAACATGATTGAAATGCCTTTTTCTTCTTGAATTGGTCCTTTGACTTGATTTTAAGAAGAGGACAATCTTTCTTGATGTGTCCTGCCTTTTTGCAGTTAAAGCACTTGACTTCATTTGGATTGGAAGAATCCGCTTTCTTTACCTTTCTTTGAATTCATCCTTTTTTTATGAATCTTTTGAATTGTCTTGTGATGAGAGCAATATCTTCATCTTCATCTTCTTCTGAATTTTCCGAGTCAGAAGTAGCCTTAAAAGGAAGATATTTCTTCTTGGGTTCTTCTTCATGTCTGTCTTGAAGTTGAACTTCATATGCCATTAAGTTACCAACCAAATCTTCAAGAGTGAGAGTGCTTAAATCATTTGCTTCCTCAATAGCAGTGGTTTTTCGCTCCCATTCAGGAGTTAAACACCTTAGAATTTTTCTAACTAAATCCACTTGTGAATATTCTTTTCCAAGGGATTTCAGAGTGTTAGTGATATCGGTCATTCTTGTTACCATGTCCGATATAGATTCATTTTGCTTCATTTTAAACAATTCAAATTTATGAACTAAAGAAGCAATTTTAGATTCATTTACCTTTGACGTACCTTCGTGAGTCACGAGAAGAGTATGCCAGATTTCATTTGTTGTAGAGCATTGAGAGATGTGATTGAACTCTACCTTGTCAACGACACAATATAATGCATTCATCGCCTTGGCATTAAGTGAAGCAGTCTTCTTTTCTTCATCGGTCCATTGACTGAAATCAGTTGATGGCATTTGGTACTTTTCTGAAATAACTCTCCAAATTTCGAGATCCATGGATTGCAAGAATATTGTCATTCTCACTTTCCAGTATCCATAGTTTGTTCCATCGAAGAGAAGAGGACGAACAGAGGAGCAACCTTCTTTGTGCTGAGATGTTGTAGTTGTCATGCTTGATGATGGTCAAATCAAAATAATAGCAAACCCGCTTTGATACCAAATGAAAGTGCAGTAGGATCAAGGCAACGAGCACTAGAGGGGGGGTGAATAGTGCTTTTAAAAAATTGTCTGCGGAATTTTGACGGATTTTGCAATTCACAAAGCAAACACACAAAGAACACAATAATTTATCCTGGTTTGGTCTTTTCCGACCTACATTCAGTCTCCAAGCAAAACCCGCTTGAGATTTCCACTATCAACCTTGTGTAACTACAAGATCATACACACACCAAATTTGGTCCCACTTTTAGTAATACACCTACTGAAAGCAAACAACTCCTTTAAACCAAGGAGTCCTTTCTTTTACAGAAAATTAAAATAACTAACAACTTACAAAACAACCTACGAGCTCTTCTTATGAATGCAAATGAGATGCAATTGACTTTTGAGGTTGTTGGAATACTCTACTCACGAATTCACTATCTCTCAAAGGAATTTGAGTGAAAAACTGAAGTGAAAATATCAAGTGAGTGAGAAAATGAATATGAGTGAAAAGCAAAGAGTAATTGATTCAAATTGATTGAATAGCAGTGCTTTTGAGTGTAAAATGCACTCATATTTATAGTTGAAAGTTTTCATACGTTGAGGGTATGAAAGGGTGTCAAAACAGTCCATTTTGAACAATCAAAATGTTTGAAAAATGAAAAGACATGCCTTTTTAAAGTTTCATGAAAAACGACAAAATTAGTCGATTGGAACAGTAGTTAGTCAACTAATAATTAGCTATTAGTAGACTAACAGTTATCGTCGGTCGACTGATCTGTTAATCGATTCGTTTGAAAAACTGAAGTTTTGAAACTTAGTCGACTAGAGAAAAGTTAGTCGACTGATAATATCATCAGTAGACTGAAAAACCTTTTAGTCGACTGCTGCTAAAATTTTCTGAAAAAAAACACAAGTTTTGTCCGGTCGACTGATAAAAGCATTAGTTGACTGCTGCTAAATTTCTAGAAAACAGATGTTATGTCCAGTCGACTGATAAAGTCATTAGTCGACTACTGCTAAAATTTCCAGAAAACAGACATTCTGTCCGGTCGACTAATAAAACCTTCAGTTGACAAATTTGATAAAAATGACATTTTGCTTAGAAAATTTGGCGTGAAAGGATTAGTCGACTGGTGAGTTTATTGGTCGACTAATAAACACGAAAATTTAAGAAAAGAGTTTTCTAAAAAAATTTTCATGAAGGTTTCTTTTAGAAAAGTTTTTCTAAAGACTTTTTAGCTGAAATGCAACCGAAATATGCACTCTAAGTAAGGCTCTTACAAGAATCTAAGACTTTTAATGAATTTAACATATGCACACTAGTCTTCAAAGATTCTTCATCGATTTCTTCAATGTTTGTCATCTTTCTTCATCGCCTTAGCTGAAATGCAGTTGATTCACTTGCTTATCATCAAAACCTTGTACTTGAAGTATCATGTACGGCTTCATTGTCGTAACAGTACCGACAGGCGGATCCCATTCCACGAAATTTTCCCGCAAATTTTCAAAACGAAGGCGAGTGATTTTCAAAACCATTTTCAAAACTTTGGTCGAGTTTGACTCACAGAATCGTTTCTTCTCACTCTCGCAGAGGGAGGGAGGAAAAATTTTGCAATGATAACACTGGGCCGCTGTAGCCCCTCTCTCTCCTTCGTCTTTCTTTTGTTTCTGGTGGTTGTGTCGGCTGATGGTCCGCAACCCCTTGGGTTGGACCTAGCCAGAAGCACCCTGGTTCGAGCAGAGGCTCGACCAGGAGCTCCCTTGCTATGCACTTTTGGTGCGGCAGCCGGCTACCAGGTGCCAGCTGCACCCTGGTCCGAGCAGAGGCTCGGTTTTCACCTCTGACCGAGCTGCTGTCAGTTGTGGCACCTGGTCTAAACCCTTCTGGTTTAGACCAGAGTTCTCCCTGACCAGCAAGGTCTGGTCCTCTAGACCAGACCCTGTTGTCTTTTGCCCAACATGCTGGAACACCCGAACTATTTCAGTCTGGGAAAGCTTTCAGCCGGTTTTGGGTGTTCTGCCACACTTGGTCCGAACAGCCCCGGTTCATACCAGGGTGTGGGTGAGACCAGCTAGGTCTGATCCCTCCTGGATCAGACCTGACTGAGCTCTTTTTGGTGCCTTAGCACCGACCTGCACCTTTCCCAGTCGTCCGTCCTGTACACTTTACACAATCGCCGTAAGCCAACACACAACAGAAAAAAAAAAGGGAAAACACATGAGCAGGGACAACATGTCCCTGTGCACTTTCTATCCAGCAAGCACTAGTCTGGACACTTTGCACAGCCTGTGCATGTCCAGACCAGTGGGCTGCTGCTCTCCTTGGCTGCAGCCTCCACCTGGTTGGCTTGGCTTGTGTTTGCCGCAAGCTAACCACTTACGGTCGACTGCATTCGGCGAATGGTTGTGTTGGCCTCTGTGGCTTTGCCATGGCTGCCCTTGCTGTTCTGTTAAGGCAGCAGGTTGATGAGCAGTGTGTTGCCCACCCCTTTTTGCTTATTTTTCGCAGCACCTTCTCCTTTGGCCATGGCCTTGCAGGCCATCTTTGCTTTAGGTTCTTGAATCACCTTAGCTATTTTTGCAAGCGTGGCGATGAACCTTGGTAATGCTAATGTAATTCTCATACGTATGATGATGTTCCACTTTGCACACCACAACACTTATGTGTGTTGTCATCGCAGTTTTGCATGCAAATGGTTGTGCTACGAATTTTATTTATGCATGGTGTCTCAAATGCGTTTGCTTGAAATTTTGTAGTCATGGCATGTGCACAGAATGTTTCATTAAACTACCTTTTTGACATAAATGCAAATTATGGTAAATTTATTTATTTTGATTCATGTATTGCATATGAATGTTAAATGATACACTCACTTGCACATATTCACATGTTGCAATGTGTTTGTATAAGTATGCGTAATTACCATTAATTATGTGTAGTATGGCTTATCACTACACCTTGGCACACCATGACACATGTACAATCAATTTCTCACCTCGAGTGTTGTATTTAGTATTGTGCAATATTTTATCGTAAAATGCACCATGTCACTACACTGTTGCACGTTGCACACTACGCACTCGATGTAACAAATGGTTGAGACTTAAACACCATAGGGTATTAGCACAAACACCTTTTGAGGTTTTATGACTCTACTTGAGTCTTTGGGCGATGGTCCCATGTTCGTGAATGAGCTCATGTACTGAGATATCCTAAAAATGAAAAAAAAAGGTGTTGAATCGCCTTCACCAACGATGTGTTTTTTCTTTGGCCGTGTGAGGCTGGAGCACATGGATGGGCGGGCAAAGACCTTGTTGTGTGACCATGCGGGGATCACGAGCCCCGTGTGCCTAGATGCCTTGGATGGAGGTGTGTTGTCAATTAGCTTAAGAAAGATAAATCACCTGTTTTTTCATTCACAGAATGGTTCACCTTGGAGAGGGTAGATGGTACAGCCCTGAGTGACAGGTCATTACTACGACACGTTTATAGGAGTTGAGGCATCCTTTGACATCCAGTCACTCGAAGTTAGGGAGGTCGAGGTTACCTGTTGAGGTACCTTTGCTACTGCAGTAGTGAGGATTGCAATCCATTACCTATGCGTGGTTTCTCTCAGCAGTGGGTTGCCCGCATGAGGTTACTCGGTTTGTAACATCCCCGGTTACCACATTAGAATTAGAATAATAGACGTCAGGTGCATGTCTCACAGAATGTAAGGTTCCTTCACGTACCCAAAGGAGTAAGCAAGAAGAACATAATCACTAACCAATCACATGCTAACTTACCTTGTTAGTTGCTTTGCTTGCTTCTGTTAAAATTGTTCTTATGTTGTTCTTTTTTATACTTTCCTTAGTTGCTCATACAGTAGATGCTTTACTTTAGTTCTTTGCTCTGTCTTTTGTAGCATGTTACACTTTTTTGTGCATCGTTACTTCTTTAGTTGCTTAGACTTGTAGCAAGCGCACTTACTTGCTCGCCTACACATATACTTGCTTAATTATCTGCTTTCATGCTTCATGTTTTTCCTTTAAAATGGTAATATATGGTTGTTGTATTTAACCCACTCGCAAGAGTTCTGACCCCGTTTTATGGGGATGCAGGTGATAAATAGGTTCAGTTGTGATGCAACGGCACACGAATGGAGGCTTGAGACCCACACTTAGTTTGTTGTTCCTGGCTTCTTCTTTTTGGGGTTTGAGGGGATTTTTCTCTAGTTTTGAGAGAATAAAAGAAATATTGTATAATGCCTCATTTTATACTTTTTATAACTATTGGCCCTATATAATTTAGACTTTGGTTTGTAAGTATCTCTATTGTGGCCCGCTCAGACTTGCAGCCTTTACTTCTCCCATTTTTGGTATTTTTGCTATTTTACTTAAACAATTTAAAAAAAAAATCCAAAGGTTTTTCCAAGGTCGGGATTTGGGGCATCACACAAAGAGTGCAAAAAGATCATCGTGGACAAAACCCAGATATCAAACTATCAAATTATCAGAAATCATCTTTTCTTATGTGAAATCCTTTTATCAATATCTTTTTATCCAATTGCTTTCATGAAACTAAGAATATTTCCTCTCTTTTCATATCAAGAAAATGGATAAACTTCCTTGAAGAAACTCACCAACAACAATTTTGAATTGGATTCTTGACTCTATGGAGTTAGCCCAATTAGAGGTAATCTCTAGGTATAAAAAGAGAATACTTTTCGGAAACATGTGCACATTTCAATCATTTTGAATCTGAAAGTGCACTAAGATCGAGGCAACGAGCACTAGAGGGGGGTGAATAGTGCTTTTAAAAATTTCTGCGGAATATTGAATGATTTTGCAAATCTCAAAGCAAACACACAAAGAACACAAGATTTTATCCTGGTTCGGTCTATCCCGACCTACATCCAGTCCCCAAGCAAAACCCGCTTGAGATTATCCACTATCAACCTTGTTAACTACAAGATCACACAGACCATAATCGGTCCCACTTTCAGTAACAATCCTACTGAAAGCAAACAACTCCTTTACACCAAGGAGTCCTTCTTTTTACAGAAAAGAAATAACAACTTATAATACAACCTATGAGCCTTCCTTTTGAATGCAAATGAGATGCAATTGGATTTTGAGGTTGTTGAAACACTCTACTCACAAATTCACTATCTCTCAAAGTGATTTGAGTGAAAAACTGAAGTGAAAATATCACGTGAGTGAGAAAACAAATACTTGAATGAATAGGAGTGAAAAGCAATAAGTAAATGATTCAAATCGATTGAATTCTTGTTGTTTTTTAGTGTAATATGCACTCATATTTATAGTTAAAGTTTTTCATACGTTGAGGGTATGAAAGGGTGTCAAAACTGTCCATTTCGAACGATCAAAACATTTGAAAAATGAAAAGACACGCCTTTTTGAAGTTTCAGGAAAACGGCAAAATTAGTCGACTGAAACATCAGTTAGTCAACTAATAGTTAGTTATTAGTAGACTGACCGTTATCGTTGGTCGACTGATCTGTTAATCGAGCCGTTTGAAAATCTGAATTTTTGAAACTTAGTTGACTTGAGAAAAGTTAGTTGACTGATAATATCATCAGTAGACTGAAAAACCTTTTAGTCGACTGCTGCTAAAAACTTCTGAAAAACAAACATTCTGTTCGGTCAACTGATAAAAAGCATTAGTCGACTGCTGCTAATTTTCTAGAAAAACAGACATTCTGTCCAGTCGACTGATAAAATCTTCGGTCGACTAATTTGACAAGAATGACTTTTTAGAAAATATGGCGCGAAAGGATTAGTCGACTGGTAAGTCTATTGGTCGACTAATAAACATGAAAATTTAAGAAGAGAGTTTTCTAAAAAAAAATTCAAAAGTGTTTCTTTTAGAAAAGTTTTTCTAAAGACTTTTAAGGTGAAATGCAACCTAAATATGCACTCTAAGTAAGGCTCTTACAAGAATCTAAGACTTATAATGAATTAAACATTTGCACACTAGTCTTCAAAGATTCTTCATCGAATTCTTCAATTTCTTCATAGCCTTAGCTGAAATGCAGTTGATTCCACTTGCTCATCATCAAAACCTTGTACTTGAAGTATCATGTATGGCTTCATTGTCGTAACAATGTCCCCCTTTTTTATGATGACAAACTTAATCAAAGATGAAGCATTTAGATGCATAAATGGATATTTTACTCCCCCTATCAATATGCTGCAAAACATTAAAAGTTAGCACATTCAAAGCACATATATCACATATTGATTGGTTTGCATTTTCATTCATCATTTCTTCATGCATTTAGAAATACATTCATTCAAAGCTTTTTTTTTCTCTTAATTTTGCATTTCTCATGCAAGATCTCCTGCAATGTAATTGCTATTCTCAAGATCTCCTAAAAGTTCAATGTAATGCTATCTTTATCTTTTTCTCCCCCTTTGTCAGAATCAAAAAAGAGTAAGGGCAAAAATAGCATAAGCAAAATAGAGATACAAGTTTAAAAATATTACAACCCATAAAGTATGAAAGTTCAGACAACAAAGATTAGAAAATTTTAGTTGACTAAATCTTAATCGGTCGACTAAGAATGTGTGACTCATTCTAAAAAATATCATCAGTCGACTAATATGGTGCGATACATTCCAAAATTTAAAACACCAGTCGACAAGAATTTTATCAGTCGACTAATATAGTGCGATTTTTGAGATTTTGTTCAAAAATCAACATTTTTATAAATCCAAAAACGAGCAAATACCTAGTTCTCTCCTAATTCTCATAAAATCTTCATTTTTAAGAGGTTTAGTGAAGATATTGGCATGTTGTTCTTTAGTGGAAATAAAATTTAATGAAATATCTCCTTTTAACACATGACCTCTTAAAAAATGATGTATAACTTCAATATGCTTAGTTCTTGAGTGCTGAATAGGATTTTTCGAAAGATTTATAGCACTAGTGTTATCACAATAAATAGTTGTTGTGGAGTAATTCAAACCAAAATCTTTTAAGGTGTGTTTCATCCAAAGTACTTGTGAACATGCTAAACTAGCCGCTATATATTCTGCTTCAGTTGTTGAAAGTGATACTGAATTTTGCTTTTTACTAAACCAAGAGACTAAGGAATTTCCTAAGAAATGACAAGTTCCACTAGTACTCTTGCGATCAGATTTACTTCCTGCAAAATCTGCATCACTATATGAAACTAAATCAAAGGAAGATGATTTTGGGTAAAACAAACCGAAATCTGAAGTATCTTTCAAATAACGAAGAATTTGTTTTACTGCAGTTAAATGAGATTCCTTTGGATTAGCTTGAAATCTTGCACACATACAAACACTAAACATAATATCAGGTCGACTAGCAGTTAAGTATAATAGAGATTCGATCATACCTCTGTAGAGCTTAGTATCTACACTTTTACCATTTTTATCTTCATCAAGAGAAGTAGTTGTACTCATAGGATTCCTTCTTGATTTCGATGAGTCCATCCCAAATCTCTTGAGAAGTTCTTTTGTATACTTAGCCCGATTGATGAAGATTCCTTCTTCAGTTTGCTTTATTTGAAGTCCAAGGAAGTAGTTTAATTCGCCCATCAAGCTCATTTCAAACTCTTCCTGCATAGCTTTAGCAAATTCTTTACAGAGAGAATCATTAGTAGAACCAAATATTATGTCATCAACATAAATTTGTACAATAAGAATATCTGAATTAAGATTTTTAATAAATAAAGTGGAGTCTACCCGACCAATGGAAAAACCAGATTGTTCTAGAAAATTTCGTAGTCTTTCATACCACGCTCTTGGTGCTTGTTTGAGTCCATACAAGGCTCTTTTCAATTTGTAGACTTTTTCTGGATATTTCTCATTTTCAAAGCCTGGAGGTTGCTCTACATAAACTTCTTCTTTGATGTGTCCATTTAAGACTGCACTCTTAACATCAATTTGATATAACTTGAAGTTCATGTAACTAGCAAAAGCAAGCATCATTCGAATTGACTCTAAACGAGCCATTGGTGCATAGGTTTCATCAAAATCTATGCCTTCTTCTTGATTATAACCTTGTGCCACTAGCCTTGCTTTGTTACGAATGACTTCACCATTTTCATCCAGCTTATTTCGGAGGACCCATCTTGTTCCAATTACTGGATGATCCTTTGGTCTATCAACTAGATCCCAAACATCATTCCTAGTAAATTGGTTAAGTTCTTCAGACATGGCTAAAAGCCAAAATTCATCATCACATGCCTCATTAATATTCTTTGGTTCTAATTTAGATATGAAAGCAACATTTGCAATATATTTTTCTAACTGCCTTTTAGTTTGGACACCACTCTTTATTTCACCAATAACTTGTTCATGTGGATGATTAGGAACTTCTTTCCAAACCGGTTGAAGAGGAATATTTTCTTGAGAAGTACTTTCTATCAAGGGTTCTTCTTGAAGTACTGCTTCTTCTTCTTCGCTTAGAGGTATAACCTGCTCACAATTCTCATCAAATGCAACATGTAAAGATTCTTCAATACAATATGTTCTTTTATTGAAAATACGATATGCTTTACTTCTAGAAGAATATCCAAGAAATATTGATTCATCTGATTTTGAATCAAACTTATCAAGATTATCTTTGGTATTTAACAAGAAACATTTACTACCAAAAATTTTGAAATGTGAGATCTTTGGTATACGATCATAATACAATTCAAAACATGTTTTATGTAAAATTGGTCGAATAAGAACACGATTTAAGACATAACATGCTGTATTAATTGCTTCAGCCCAAAAATATTTTGGTAAATTTTTATCTTGAAGCATGGTTCTAGCACATTCTTGCAAAGTTCTATTCTTTCTTTCAACAACTCCATTTTGTGGAGCCGCTCTAGGAAAAGCAAAGTTGTGAGATATACCATGTAAATCACAAAACTTTAGAAAAGATTCATTTTCAAATTCACCACCATGATCACTACGAATTTTAATAATAGATGTAGATTTTTTATTTGTAATTCTTCTACAAAGTTTAGAAAATTCTGAAAAAGCATCATTTTTGCTTTTTAGAAAAATCACCCATGTAAACCAAGAATAATCATCTACTATAACAAAAGCATACTTGCTACCATTCAAACTTTGAATTCTAGATGGTCCAAATAGATCTAAATGTAAAAGTTCAAGAGGACATTTTGTTGAAACTATATCTTTTTCTTTAAAATAACTCTTGATTTGTTTACCCCTTTGACAAGCATCACATAAGTGATCCTTTTTATATGGTATTCTAGGTAGGCCTCTTACAAGATCATTCTTGGATAATTTTGAAATAATTTTAAAGTTAACATGTCCAAGTCTCTTGTGCCATAACCATTGAATTTCATTTGAAACAATAAGACATTTTTCATTAAAAGAGGGTAATTCATCTAGATATAGTTCATACACATTGTTTCTTCTTTTACCTTTAAAAATGATCTTTTTAGATTGAAAATCAGAAATTAAGCATAAATCATTTTTAAAAGAGACATGAAAACCTTTATCACATAATTGACTGATAGATATTAAATTATGCATTAAACCATCTACTAAAAGAACATTTTCTATCAAGAGAAATTTTGGATTACCAATATTACCAATACCTATCACTTTTTCCTTGTTATTGTCACCAAAGGTGACGGTTCCTCCATCCTTATTTTGGAGGGTGGAAAATAACTTCGGCCTTCCAGTCATATGTTTGGAACAGCCGCTGTCCAATATCCATTTGCTCCTTATGTTGTGTACCTACAACAAAATCAGAAAACAGAGCATTTGACCCCTTTCTATTTTCGGGTCCATGAGAGTTAGTCTTAGGAACCCATATCCATTTGGATTTTGGTTTCCTTTGATAATAAATATTCTTTCTATAAAAGGATTTAGAATAAACATTTCTAGAATAATCATTTCTAGATGCATTTCTATTAGAACTAGAAAGTTTAGTTCTATGAACAAAAGGTTGAGAATAATGTCTTTGATTTTTCACCTTGTAGTTTGGTCTATTTTGAGTATCAAAGAAGCTATATCCCAATCCGGTTTTATTAACCGAGCATCTTTGAGAACCAAGAAGTTTTTCTAGATTCTCTTGACCATTTGTGAATTTTGTCACTATAGAAAGAAGATCTTTTGACTTTTCTTTAAGACTAAATATTTCATTTTGTAAGAGATTGGTTCTAACTCCAATTTCTTTTATCTCAAGTGCTTGGCAAGAATTTTTCTTCTTGAGATCTTCTATTTCTTGAAGTAACACTTTATTTTGAGAGTCAAGAGTTAAATTTTCAGTTTTTAACTCTTTATTTTTAGAACTAAGACTCTTAAATTTAGCATATAAATCATTAAATGCTTCAAATAACTCATCATAGTCAAATTGACTTACCGAATCTTCTTGTGCTACAAAACACATGTTGGCAACTTCTTCATTTGATTCTTCATCGGAAGAGGAGTCACTATCATCCCAACAGGCTTGAAATGATTTTTTCTTCTTGAATTGGTCCTTGGGCTTGAATTTGAGAAGAGGACAATCTTTCTTGATATGTCCTGCATTTTTGCAGTTAAAGCACTTTACTTCATTGGGAATGGAAGAATCTGCTTTTTTTACCTTTCTTTGAAATCTTCCCTTTTTGATGAATTTTCTGAATTGCCTTGTGATGAGGGCAATATCTTCATCTTCATCTTCTTCAGAATTTTCTGAGTCAGAAGTAGCCTTAAAAGCAAGAGATTTCTTTTTAGGCTCTTCTTCTTGTCTGTCTTGAAGTTGGACCTCATATGCCATTAGGTTACCAACTAAGTCGTCAAGAGTGAGAGTATTGAGATCATTTGCTTCTTCAATAGCAGTTGTTTTTCTCTCCCATTCAGGAGTTAAACACCTTAGAATCTTTCTAACTAAATCCACTTGTGAATATTCTTTTCCAAGGGATTTCAAAGTGTTAGTTATATCGGTCATTCTAGTTATCATGTTCGATATAGATTCATTTTGCTTCATTTTGAATAATTCAAATTTATGAACTAAAGAAGCAATTTTAGATTCCTTTACCTTTGATGTACCTTCGTGTGTCACAAGAAGAGTATGCCAGATTTCATTAGCTGTAGAGCATTGAGAGATGCGATTGAATTCTACCTTGTCAACGCCACAATATAATGCATTCATTGCCTTGGCATTAAGTGAAGCAGTCTTCTTTTCTTCATCGGTCCATCGGCTGAAATCAGTTGATGGAGTTTGGTACTTTTCTAAAACAACTCTCCAGATATCGAGATCCATGGATTGCAGGAATGTTGTCATTCTTACTTTCCAGTATCCATTGTTTGTTCCGTCGAAGAGAGGAGGATGAACAGAGGAGCTTCCTTCTTTGTGCTGAGATGTTGTAGTTGTCATACTAGATGATGGTCAAATCAAAGTAATAGCAAATCTGTGCTCTGATACCAAATGAAAGTGCACTAGGATCGAGGCAACGAGCACTAGAGGGGGAGAGAATAGTGCTTTTAAAAATTTCTGCGGAATATTGAATGATTTTGCAAATCTCAAAGCAAACACACAAAGAACACAAGATTTTATCCTGGTTCGGTCTATCCCGACCTACATCCAGTCCCCAAGCAAAACCCGCTTGAGATTATCCACTATCAACCTTGTTAACTACAAGATCACACAGACCATAATCGGTCCCACTTTCAGTAACAATCCTACTGAAAGCAAACAACTCCTTTACACCAAGGAGTCCTTCTTTTTACAGAAAAGAAATAACAACTTACAATACAACCTATGAGCCTTCCTTTTGAATGCAAATGAGATGCAATTGGCTTTTGAGGTTGTTGAAACACTCTACTCACGAATTCACTATCTCTCAAAGTGATTTGAGTGAAAAACTGAAGTGAAAATATCACGTGAGTGAGAAAACAAATACTTGAATGAATAGGAGTGAAAAGCAATAAGTAAATGATTCAAATCGATTGAATTCTTGTTGTTTTTTAGTGTAATATGCACTCATATTTATAGTTAAAGTTTTCCATACGTTGAGGGTATGAAAGGGTGTCAAAACTGTCCATTTCGAACGATCAAAATGTTTGAAAAATGAAAAGACATGCCTTTTTGAAGTTTCAGGAAAACGGCAAAATTAGTCGACTGAAATATTAGTTAGTCGACTAATAGTTAGTTATTAGTAGACTGATCGTTATCGTTGGTCGACTGATCTGTTAATCGAGCCGTTTGAAAATCTGAATTTTGGAAACTTAGTCGACTTGAGAAAAGTTAGTCGACTGATAATATCATCAGTAGACTGAAAAACCTTTTAGTCGACTCCTGCTAAAAACTTCTGAAAAACAAACATTCTGTTCGGTCGACTGATAAAAAGCATTAGTCGACTGCTGCTAATTTTCCAGAAAACAGACATTCTGTCCAGTCGACTGATAAAATCTTCGGTCGACTAATTTGACAAGAATGACTTTTTAGAAAATATGGCGCGAAAGGATTAGTCGACTGGTAAGTCTATTGGTCGACTAATAAACATGAAAATTTAAGAAGAGAGTTTTCTAAAAAGATTTTCAAAAGTGTTTCTTTGAGAAAAGTTTTTCTAAAGACTTTTAAGATGAAATGCAACCTAAATATGCACTCTAAGTAAGGCTCTTACAAGAATCTAAGACTTTTAATGAATTAAACATTTGCACACTAGTCATCAAAGATTCTTCATCGAATTCTTCAATTTCTTCATAGCCTTAGCTGAAATGCAGTTGATTCCACTTGCTCATCATCAAAACCTTGTACTTGAAGTATCATGTATGGCTTCATTGTCGTAACAGAATCAACTATAATCTTATAGGCAATATTTTTTTGCTATCTCGACACAAGGCAAGAACTTAATGTCCAGTTCGATATGTCCTAATTTTTCCCATTGTTCTGCCATGGGCAGTTATTTTTCAGATGCAAAAATCCCATCATGGTCTCTTCATTTGAGGATTTCATATTTTCATTTCCTTGTTTAGGTAAGGGTTAAACCTGAGCCTCACTTCATGAGGTATTTTCATCACCGTTCAGGTAACGGTTAAACCTGAGCCTCACTTTATGAGGTATTTTTATCATCGTTCAAGTAAGGGTTAAACCTGAGCCTTATCCCATGAGGTATTTTCATCTCATCCAGATTAAAGGCTAAAACCTGAATTTTTTACAAAAATCCATTTCAAAAGCTTATTTTGTCTCAATCATGAGGCATGTCTTCTATCAATCTCCCTTTTCCAAGCTTTTGGGAATTTCATTTTTTCACCTTTTACAACCTCACTTCATGAAAATCATTCACACAATTATTCTTCCACACCCAGTCTAGATTTTTCTAACTGGGGCATTTTTTTTATTATTTCAAAATTTGGTGTATTTTCTTTGCTACTAAGGTCGACTTTCAACCGGCTTAGCAGCAAATAGGAGCATTTGTAAACACCTCAAATTTTTCAAGTCCATTCCTAGCATTCCTTTTCGTAGATGCCAAACCCTTACAAGGCGATATAGAGTCTCATCCCTATGTTTACCCTAGTCTAGAAACCGGTTTACCCCGTTGTTGACAATAAAATTACCATTTTACCCCTGAGTTACCCTTAGCCCTTTTGTTTGTCCGTCGTAGCCAAGCACATTCTAAGTTTAAAAGAGTTAGAATGTCAGTCATTCCTAGCTTCACTGAGCTCACAAATGAACTCTGTCAACTCATTCGAGCTAAATTTGGTAAATTTTATGTGAAATAAGCTTATTTTAGCTCAAATTTCAGCCAGACTATCTTCGAGTCAGCCAAACCCAGTAGATCCTATCCTCAAAGGTCTAATCTAAGTTCTACAAGAGTTTGAATGGTCCAGTTCCAGTTTAAAGTCACTTTCACACACCTGGACTTTCATTTTAGCTTATTGTAGCTCATTTTAGCTCGTTTGAGCTCACTTCACTTCAAATCAAGTTAACCTCAGCTGGTTGGGCTAGTACTTTAGCTCTAAATTTAGTTCACTTTAGTATAATTGGCTTCTGATTCAGTTCATTCTAAACCTACCCGGTTCAAATCAATTCAGACCAGTTTAGTATTGTGTTTTACCCCTAGAGGGCAAAAACAAAAAAATAAAAATTTACTCGGGGCATTGTTTCTGACATTTTTCTAAACTGGGACAAGTCTTGATTTGGACTCAGATCAATTCTTTCATCTAATATCTTATCAATATTTGAGATTCAATCCATTTCAATTCGAATATTGGATCCAATGTTGGATCTAGTGTCTAATTTTTATCTCGGACCTAGATTTTTCATATGATTCATTAAGAAATCCATATCCAGGGTCCAATTTATTCTTTAAAACCTTAAATACCCCATCAGATATCCAGGATCCAATTTAACCATTTTAGATCCATTTCAGTCTGGATCCACCTTCTAATCCATTCATAAGGTTAATTGAATCAATTTTTGAACTCAGATTAATCTAACATCTGAGATTCAATTTCATATATTGGATTCTCATCCAGATCCAAGATCTAATTCCATTCTCTGAGCTGGATCCAAGATCCAAATCCAAAATCCCAATTTTCATTATGAATTTGGGGTTTTTCATTTTCAATTTTTAAAAATACATATTCAGGGTTCGATTCTCATTTTTGAACCAATTTCCTTCAAATCGAGATCCAGATCTAATCTTTTTCAAAACTACGGATCCATATCCTTTTTCAAAATTTAATTTTTATTCTAATTTCAAAATCAATTCTCGAATTTCAAATTCAAATCCATCATTTTGCAAAAATCCGTTGAAAAATACCCCAGATTCAGTTCATAATTCAATTTGGATTTCAAAATATCAAAATGGATCCAGATCTAGTTTCAAAATCTAATTTTTATTCAAAATTAATTTGGGGATTTCAAATTCAAAATCAAAATCCAATTTTTATTCAAAATTAATTTGGGGATTTCAAATTCAAATTCAAAATCAAAATCCAATTTTTATTCAAAATCAATTTGGGGATTTCAAATTCAAAATCAAAATCCCATTTTTTTTCAAAATCAATTTAGGGATTTCAAATTCAAAATCTAATTTTATCCCAATTTCAAAATAATCTTTGAATTTCAAACCCAAATTCAATATTTTTGCAAAAAATCTAAAAATTCAATCTGGATCTGGTTTAAACCCAATTTGGATTTTCGAAAATCAAAATTGAATTCTTGAATCCAATTACTTCCAAATTCCACTTTTTATTTCTCATATTTTATTTCACTTTTTATCTTAAATTCAAAAAATAAAAAAGGAAAATCAATTTTCAAAGAAGGGGCGCCACTTGGCATTTTTGAAATTGAATAAAAATCATTTTTAAATCTACTTTTGAAAACCTCTTTTACCTTTAAAAACACACATGGGCATCACTTTCAAAGTGATTCCATGTGTCAAAGTTTTGCCAAAATACCCCTTCTACACATTTGAGAATTTTCAAAAAGACCCACATGGGCACGCACTTGCAAAAGGGGTGCCACATATGCATTTTTTAACAAGTCGCCAACTTTGCCCATTTACAAAAATGGAAAATACCCACATGTAATTGGCACCAACTTGAGGGAGATATTTTCTTATATTTGGATGCCCAAAATGTTCCCATTTCAAGCTATAAATAGACCCCTTGAGGGTCTCTTTTCCATAAGTTGAAAATTTGAGAAATTGAAAGAATCAAAGAATTCTCTCTTTCTCTTCTCCTCTCTCTCTCTCTCTCTCCTTCCTCCTTGGGATTGGTGCCAATTGAGGAGAATAAGATCCCCTCTTCATCCCAAAGGTAAGTCCTTTCTTCCCTCTTTTGATTTTTTTTCTCTTTCTTTTCTTTTGCAATTTTTTATTTTTGTAAATTAGATCTTTTCTCAATTTCTTGTTAATTTCAAAAGATAGCAATGTAGATCTATCTTAGTTCCATGTTAATTTCTATTTTATGCTTTTGATTCATTCAATTTGCTATTTACTTTGTGCATTTTTATTCTAGTCATTTAGAATTGGGATTTGATTTTCAATAGATCAAATCCCATATTAAATGGGCAAAATCGATTTCAATTTATGCCCCAATGCTTTCAATTTCATTTTTAGATGATTTAATTATGTTTTTGCATTATTTTCATCATCATCCATGATTTGAAATGATAGATCTCATGTTTGATCCTTGGATCAATTCATTAATGAGGTTTTATTCTACTTAATCATGTTTAGATGTTATTTTCTATTCTGGTCTGTTTTTTATTTCATCAATTCACATATAATTAGGCCTAATTTTGAACTGATTTTTTTACTGAACCTTATTTTATATGTCTTCGGGATCTCCACCAAAAATCAGATCACTTTGAGTTGGTTTGATACCTCAAAAACATTGGGATTCGAACCCTATCATTTGGCCTCATCCAAATTTGACAGGAAATTGGATAAACTTTTTGGAGTGATTTCTCCTTAACCAGATATGTTCTTTCAAATCTGTAAAAAGAGATGTCTCCAGCATTGAATCTAGTTTGTCCATGACAATTTTAATCAATTTATATGGTGTTTTCATATCTGATTGTGGTAAAAAACTATGACCCTGTTATATTGTGTCATTTTAATGGTCCGATTTTAGCCTATTTTGTCAGAGTCATATCTCCCTAATGGAAGATTCTTTTTGAGATATGTAAAAAGGCTTTTCTTTATATAAATGTTTAGTTCATATCTACAAAGTTTCATCAATTTTAATGAAATATTTCTATTTTGTTTGCATTTTAAGTTGAGACCTTTCCTGTTTGCAATCCCATGCATTGCTCAGGCCCAAGATTGACTTGTTGTATTCATATCTCCCCAATGGGAAATAATTTTCTAGATCTATAAAAAAGATTTTATTTTTTAAAATGTATAGTTTATTCATGTTAATTTTCATAAACTTTCATTTCCTTTTCATCTATCATTCGGATCAAAAACCAGAATCCTATCAATTTTCTTTCACAGGCTTTTCACAGGTTTTGAGCCAACTTGTTTGGATTGGATCTCCCCAATGGGAGATAAATTTTTATACTTGTAAATTGGATCTTTTTTCTTTTCATGTCTAGTTTATCTCTGTAAATTTTTAATAATTTTTATATATTTTTCATATTTGATTCTAATAAAAAATCAGAACCCTATCAATTATCCTCATTAAGCATTACTTAAATTTTGTTTCAACTTGTTTAGATTAACTCTCTCTAATGAAAACTCATTTTTAAAATCTGTAAAAAGATTTTTTTTATTTATTTTGAGTTTAGTTTATCCGTATCAAATTTTATAAATTTCTATGGTCATTTAAGCCTTCATCCATTGCATTTTTCAAAAACCAATGTTGTAAAAGGTATTATTTTGTTAAAATAAAGTTAAATTGGGCATTTTAACACTTTTAAATTCAATTTTCAAACCCAATTCATGTATTTCATGAATTAAAAATATCTTTTATCAACTTAGAATACCTTAACTTTATTTTAAACAAAAATTTGGAGTTTATTTTCCTTTTGTTTCAATCACTTTCAACATATTTTTACAAAATTCTCAATTTCAAAGTTAAATTCATTTCAAACTCTAGTTTTAAAATGAGTTTAGATGTTTTAAACCCCAATTTCAAAAATTTAAAACTCCAAAATATATTTTCAAAATACTTTTGCAAAAATCATGCATCATATGCATTCATTTCTAATTTTTCCTTATTTTCTTGGGGTATAAAAGGCTAATTTGGATATTTTCTTTAATTTTTTAATAATTGAAGAAAATTCATAAATGCCTAAATTTATTTCTAATTTGTTTTCTAATTTTGCAAAAATTTATATTTTATTTCTTTTTCAATTATTATAAATAATTTAAAGGTTATAATAATTCCATTAATGAAAATTTTACTTTATGCTTAGTTTAGAATGAATGAGCATATTAATTTAACTTTAATTTCATATTAACTTGTTGCATTTTTTTAATTTTTTAAATACACTATGTAAACACGAATGGCATGTGCATCATTTAATAAAGGATAAATAAAACTAAGTAAAGTTTGTATTTACGGCCATAGTCGGAATACGAATAATACTTAGAATTATTATTCTTTATTAAATAAAAATTTAACCTACACTCTTAGGTCATTTTTTAAAAAATTATCATATTTCAAAAGTTCATTTTCTTCCTTTATTAGAACTCAAATAAAGATTAATTCAAAGTATATTTGTGGTCATAGTCATGAATATATAGAAATTTAATCTTGTTTTAATTCTATAAAGGCACAAAATTTATTTCATTCTTTATTAGAATTCAAATAAAGATTAAATCAAAATATATTTGTGGCCATAGTCATGAATATATGAAAATTTTAATCTTGTTTTAATTCTATAGAAGCATGAAATTTGCTTTTAATTTTAAATAACTCTCAATTAAACTCTTTCAAAACTTCTTTTAATATATTCATCATTTAAGATAGAATTGCATCATTATTTTCCATTTTCAAAATCATTCAAAATATTCTCAATTCTAAAATATTTTATAAGTGATTTTCAAAATTCTTTATTCCAATTTATTATCAAAACATTCTCAAGATAATTTCATGTTTATTCTAATTCATTTTCAAAATATTTTTAAGTTTATTCAAAGTATTTTCAAATTTTTGGATTTGCTAAAAATCCTCTTTTCAAAATAATTTTAACTTTCAATTTTCCACTTCAATTCCAAAAATCGATTTTCAAATTTTAATTCTAATTTCAATTTAAATCTTAAATTTCAATTTCAATTTCAATTTCAATTTCAATTTCAATTTCAATTTCAATTTCAATTTCAATTATCAAAATAAACTCAATTTTCAAAATAAATCTCAAATTCAAATTCAAATTCAATTTCAATTTCAATTTCAATTTCAATTCTCAAAATTCAAAGTAAAATTCAATTTCAATTTCCATTTTCAAACTTGAAATTTTAAACTCAATTCTTCATTCTAAACTTTAATTTTATTTTTTATTTCAGAATTCAATTTCAAGTTTTACTGATAAATTAAATTTCCACTTCAACTTTTAAATCCATATTTGACTTCAACTTGCAATTTCATTCTCAATTTCAATCTTTCAAAATCTCAATTTTAATTTCAATTCCATTCTTTTTCAATTCCATTGTTCGATTTCAAATTTCATTTTCATTGTTCGATTTCAAATTTCAAATTTCAAATTTCAAAATTCAATTTTAACTTCCAAATTCATTTGCAATTTCAACTTTTCAAGTTCAAATTCCAAATTTCATCTTCAATCTCAAAATGAAATCGATTTCAAGTTTAATAAATCCGAGTGATTTTCGAAATCATTTCAAGTATGTGTCAAGTCTATTTTCGAATAATTTCTCAACACATATTTTCAAATCAATTTTGAAATCACTTGGAAATTCAATTTTGAAATATCTTCCAAATATCTTCAAATCAAAGCGATTTTCCAAAGCATGTTCAAAGATAACATCTTTTAAAAATTTATAGCACAAGCCTGATTCAATATGCATTTAGGACTTAGAATAATCTCTTAGGCAAATCTGAGCAAAGCAAAAAGCATAAATTCGATCCTTGGTTCAATTACCCCTGGTAAAGGTGCCATGAACGGTTGAACCTCGTACCGACGAGCGAGCCTCGTACCTACGAGCGAGCCTCGTCTTCTAGTTTTCTCACATTTTCTAAAAATAGAGGCGAGTAATCTTCCAAAAGGTCAAGTGGACCTTGTGAGAGTTTTCTCTTTCCCTAAAAGAAAAAGAAAAATTTTTGCAACGATCACAGGTCCTTTGAAATATTGAAAACTTTTCGGACACTTTTTTGAAAAAATTTCTAAAAAACCTAATTAGAAGACCATAAATAATATTTTTTAGAAAACAATGAACGTTTTCCCCTCTAGCCTTCTGTGCCCCGCTCTCTCTCTCCTCTCTACCTCTTCTTTTTCCTTTTCTTCCCCTTGTTCTCTTCTCAACCGGTTGCCTACCCTATTCTTCCTTCTTCTCCTTCTTATTCACTCTTTCCTCTAAACCTCATTGTTGCTGGTTCTTGTTGCCCTCATCGTTGGAGAGAGAGAGGAGGTTCGTATGATTGCCATGGAGAGGCCATCTTCTTCTTCTCAACACATCCGTCGGAGGTAAGTCATAGATTTACGTCTTCTCCCCCTTCTCCGTAGTGTTCAAGATCATTGCATACATCGTAGTTAGACTTATTTTTATCATCTCCATTGCATATTCCATAATTTGATTTTATTTTATTTTCAGCATGGCATACTTTAGATAGCTTATTGTTTATCATTTTCTTAAAAAAAAGAAAAAGAAAAAGTAATTGTAGTGTAGTGTAGTTAGACACATGGGAATAGGATTAATTGGAATTTAATCAACTCGGAGATAATTGGATGAAATTTGAGCTATAAATGAGCTCATTTCGCCTGAAATGAACCAAATTTAGCCAGAATGAGCTGACACTACTTATCGTGAGCTCAAGAGAACTAGAAATGACTGACATTCTAATTCCTTTAAAATTAAAATAAGCTTGGCTAGGTCTAACTCACAAGGGTTTAGGGTGATCTAGGGGTAAAATAGTAATTTTGTTGATAAAATGACCTCTAGACTGGGATAGACCTAGGAGTGAGACTCTTACACTATACTACAAGGGATTGGCATTTGTGAAAGGAGGGTGTCCGGAATGGACCTGAAAAAATTGGGGTGTTTACAAATGCCTCTCTTTATTGCTAAGCCGGTTGAAAACCGAGCTTAGTGGCAAAGAAAAACACACCAAATTTCAAAATAAAAATGGCCCAGTCAGAAAATTAAAAACAAATGTTAAAATAAAGAGTAAAAAGATAAAGTAGAGTCCTAAATCAACTAGAGTTCTAAAATAACCAAAATGTTAGAAAATAATCATGAAGTGACGCCACCTATGTGGGTCCCATCTGAGCTAAATTGGATCTTTCAATCCATTTGAAAATCGATCTTGATAAAAGTCTAGATTGAAATCTAGTTCGGATCCAGATCTGACACATTGAAAAATGATGTTTTTAAAAAGGCTTTTCAAAATATCAAATGTAAAGCAGTGGGCTTGGATATAAGATATAAAAATCAGTTTTTAAATCCCATGTTTGAAATCAGAAAAAGGTTTGAATCCGGATATGGATCTGATGCTTTAAAATGACAAATGGATCTAGATCTCGAACCATAAAAAAATACTGAAAGATCATGGATAGAATTGGAAAATGAATTTTGAATCTTGAAAAGCCAGATGAAACGACTCTCGGATTAGAGATAGACTCAAAAAGTAGACTCCAAATCAGAAATGAAATAGAAATGGATCTTGGATATGGAAACAGATCTGAAATGATAAAGGGTTGGATCTTGGATATCTAATGAGATAATCCAAGTTCAGAAAGAAAATTGGATTCTGGATATAAGTAGTGGAATGAGTTAAATAAAAGATCCAGGTTTGGAATAGAAATTGGATATCAGATCCGATATTGAATCCAATATTCGAATTGAAATGTGAATTAGATCTCGGATATAGATAAAATATCAGATGAAACGATTGATCTGAGTCCTAATTGGCAATTGTAGCAGCTTGAAAAATTGATATAATTAATATTCTGCATGAAAATGATCGAGAAATGATTTTACCTCTACAGGGCAAAGAGTGGCACTTGGGTAGTGAGGTTTGAACTGGTTTAAATTGGATTGAATGGGATTTTAGGGTTTCTAAACTCAGATGAACTAAAAGGACACTAACTCAACTAAACTCCTAAACCAAATGATCGAGAAATGACACAATTCTCAGTGAAATAGTGAGAAATGCACACTGGAGTGAATTGAGTGATGGGAATATACTGGGTTTGAGCTGGAATGAGGTCAGTTATACTAAGATGAACTAAATATAGAGCTCATACATTGGCTAGACTGTCAAGGATTAACTCAATTTTAGCTGAAATGAACTCCAAGACTGTGGGAAATGAATTTGGACTAGAACCGGGGCACTTAAACTCTTGGTGAGCTCAGGTTAGACTCAGAGAAATAGGGTCGACTGGAATTAACTGATTCAGAGACAATTGGCTTGGATTCGAGCAAAAAAATGAGCTCATTTCATGGAAAATGAGTCAATTTTAGCTGAAATGATAAGAAATGAATAGGATCTACTCATCGTGAGCTCAGGGGAGCTATAAATTATTGATATTCTAACTCTTTTAAACTTAAAATAAGCTTGGTCGGGTCTAACTCTCATGGATCTAAGGTGACCTAGGGGGAGCACAATTTTCCATATGTTAATCCTTCTTCTCTGTATGGTCGTGAGACTTGGAAGGGGGAGGTCACCACCTTTTCTGATATATCTGACTGGTATACTTTCAATCCATCTTCAGAGCACAGTTCTGATAGTACAGTGCCAGGTGTCGATAATTCATGTTAAATCCCATTTACACTCTGTTTGCCGCCCATCGTAGCCGGAGGAGATCTTTCCATGGTCAAGTCTTATGCTCAGCATGTTTTTGCTGACCTGCGGTACAACATATCACAAGTACCTGGTGATCTTTATTTCTGCTGATGATTCTTCTTTTATTCATGTTGCTGCCTGCTATTAAAGCTTCACCATCCTCTGCAGTAATTTTATAGGTAAAATAGGGTAAACTGACACCTAAACTAGAATGAGCCTAGGGATTAGACTCCTACACTATACTATAAGGTCGACATCTATGAAAAGGGGGTGTCCGAAATGGACCTGGAAAGTTTGGGGTGTTTACTTATGCCCCTTTTTGCTACTAAGCTGGTTAAAAGTCAAGCTTAGTGGCAAAGAAAAATACACCAAATTTGGGCTATAAAATGCCCCAGTTAGAAAAGATCTGACTGGGTATGAAAGAATCGATCCTGAAGAAATGTTATAGGATAAAGAAAATGGTGGAGAAAATTGCACCTCATAGGAATGAGGCTTAGGCTTAACCCTTGACCTGAATGGGGAGAAAATACCTCATAGAAATGAGGCTTAAGTTTAACCCTCACCTGAATGGGGGGTTTAAATGGAGTCCTTGAGAGAAAAGATTAAGGAAACCATAATGAAGCCTCTGAATTTTGCATAAAGAATCTGAGAGGGGGTTGTAAAAAGGCAAGGCAAATTGGATCCCTAATGCTTTTGGAAAAGGGATTAAAATGAGGCCTCTCATGACTGAGACTAAAATAGCTTTTGAAAAATGGCCTTTTGCGAGAAAAACAGGCTCAACCTTGGGCCTAAAAATAACTGTCTATGATGGGACAATAAGGAAAGCAGGAAAATATGCAGATTTAAGAGCCCAGACGCTGAAATAAAAAAGAAGGAAAGGGTCTTAAAAAACCAGGTTATCAAGTCTTAATGAGGGATAAAACAATGCCAGGATATATCAAAATGGACATCAAGTTCTCACTTCATGTCAAGATAGCCAAAAAATATTGCAAATTGCTCCCATTTCAAGCTATAAATAGACCCCTTGGGGTCTCTCCTTTCATAAGTTGAAAATTTGAGAAATTGAGAGAATCAAAAGAATTTTCTCTTTCTCCTCTTCTCTTTCTCTCTCCTTCCTTCCTCCTTGAAGTTGACACCATTTTTGGGGAATATTCAAGCCCTCTTCATCCCAAGGTAGGCCGCCTTCTTCCCTCTTTTGATTTATTTTTTTTATTTCTTATAATTTTAATTTCATAGTTAGATCTCTTTCTCCTTCTTGTATTTTCAATTTTATTCAATGCATAGCACTATGGATTTAATGTATATGCATTTGAATCTCAATTTAGATCATCTGATCCATTCATTTTGATTATTGATCTATGCATTTTCATTCAAGCCCTTAGAATTTTGAGATTTGATCTTCTATGAATCAAATCTCATATTCAATGGGCTAAATCAATTTCAATTTATGCTCTAATGCTTTCAATTTGATTTTTAGATGTTTTAATTCTATTTTTGCATTATTTTCATCATCATCCATGATTTGAAACGATAGATCTCATGCTTGATCATTAGATCAATTCATTAATGAGATGCTACTCTACTCAATCATGTTTAGATGGTATTTTTAATTCTAGTTCGATTTTAACATTATCAATTCACATGTAATTAGATGTTATTTTGATCTAATTTTTTACTGCATCTTTATGCATATATTTTTTGGATCTCCACCAAAAATCATATCATTCTGAGTTGGTTTGGCCCCTCAAAAAAATTGGGATTCGAACCCCATCATTTTGGGTCATTCGGATTTTCCCTGAAATTGGATCAACTTGTTGGAGTAATTTCTCTCTAACTAGAGATGCTCTTTCAAATATGTAAAAAAGGATGTCTCCAGCATTGAATCTAGTTTCTTCATGACATTTTTTATCAAATTCTATGGTGTTTTCGTGCCCAATTTTGATTGAAAATCGCAACCCTATTATACTATTTGTGGTCCAGTTTTTAGCCCATTTTGTCAGAGTCATATCTCCCTAATGGAGATATGTAAAAGGATTTTTATTCATCTAAATGTCTAGTTCATCTCTATAAATTTTCATCCATTTCTATGGAGTATTTCTATTTCTTTTGCATTTTAAACCAAGACCCTGTCTGTTTGCAATCTCAGGTGTTGCCCAGACCCAAGACCAACTTGTTGCATTCATATCTCCCTAATGGAAGATTATTTTTCATATATGTAAAAAAGAGTTTCTTTCTTAGAATGTTTAGTTTATGCATGCCAATTTTCATAAACTTTTATTTCATTTTCACATGTCATTTGGATAAAAAAACCAGAACCATATCGATTTTCTTTCATAGGTTTTGACCCAAATTGTTTAGATTGAATCTCTCCAATGGAAGATCATTTTTTAAATCTGTAAATTGAAAATTTCTTCTCCAAATGTCTAGTTTATCTCTGTAAATTTTTAGTAATTTTTATAAAGTTTTCATATCTGATTCTGATAAAAAATCAGAACCCTATCATTTTGCCTTATTACGCATTTCTTAAATTTTATCTCAACTTGTTTAGATGTGTCATCCATAATGAAAACTCATTTTCAAAATCTGTATAAAAGGTTTTCTTTCATTTTAAGTCTAGTTTATCCATATAAAATTTTATAAATTTCTATAGTCATTTGCCCTTCATTCATTGCATTTTTCAAAACAAAATTTATAAAAGGCATTATTTTGTTATAATAAAGTTAAATTAGGCATTTTAACAATTTTAAATTCAATTCTCAAATACAATTCATGTATTTCATAAATTGAAAATATATTTTATCAAGTTAGAATGCCTTAACTTTATTTTAAACAAAATTTGGAGTTTATTTTCTTTTTATTTCAATCATTTTCATTATATTTTCACAAAATTCTCAATTTCAAAGTTAAATTCATTTTAAACTCAAGTTTTAAAATGAATTTACATATTTAAAACCTCAATTTCGAAAATTTAAAACTCCAAAATCATATTTTTAAAATGATTTTGCAAAATGCCATGCATCATTTGCATTTAGTTTAATTTTTCTTTATTTTTTGGGGCATAAAAAAGCTAGTTTTGGATTTTTCTTCAATTTTTCAATAATTAAAAAAAATCATAAAAGCCTACATTTATTTCTAACATGTTTGCTCATTTTGTAGGAATTTATATTTTATTTCCTTTTCAATTATTGTAATTAATTCAAAGGTTGTAATAATTCTATTAATAAAAAGTTTACTTTATGCTTAGTTTAGAATGAATGAGCATATTAGTTTAATTTTTAATTTCATTTTAACTTGTTGCATTTTTTTTCTATTTTTCTTAAATATACTATGGAAACACAAATGGCATGTGCACCATTTAAAAAAGGATAAATAAAACTAAGTAAAGTTTATATTTACGGCGCTAGTCGGAATACGAATAATACTTAGAGTTATTATTCTTTATTAAATAAAAATTCAACCTACACTTTTAGGTCATTTTCGAAAATCATCATTTCTTTCAAAATTAATTCTCTTTTATTTATTTATTTGAATTAAAATAAATATTAATTCAAAATATATCTGTGGCTATAGTCATAAATATATTAAAAATTAATTTTGATTTAATTCTATAAAGGCACAAAATTTCTTTTTCTTTATTAGAATTTTAAATAAAGATCAATTTAAAGTATATTTGTGGTCATAGTCATGAATATATGAAAATTAATCTTGTTTTAATTTTATAAAGTATAAAATTTTCCTTAAAATTTAAATATTTTTTTCAAAAAAAAGCAGATTCATCATTTAAGATAGAATTGCATCATTTTTTTTAATTATTCAAGTTATTTTCAAATTTTCAAGTGATTTTTGAAATGATTTTCAAAAACAATTTTCATTTCAAAATTCAAAGTTATTTTTCCAAATTCACTTTCAAAATTCAAAACCATTTACAAATTCAAAATATTTTCAAAATCATTCCCAAGTTCCAAGTATTTTCAAATACTTTCCAATTTTCTTTTCAAAACCTTTTCCCAAAACAAAAAGAAAAGTAAATTTTGATCCTTAATATTCTATTTCAATTCCAAATATTAATTTCCTATTCAAATTTCAAATTTTGATTTTTTTTTTTATTTTTAAATATTAATTTTACACTTTCATTTTTGAATTTCAACTTCGAATTTCATTTCAATTTCAAATATCAATTTCAATTTTTCTTTTTCTTTCCAATTCCAAATTTCAAATTTTATTTTCATTTCAAATTCAAATATCAAATTTTAAATTTTCCATTTTCAAATTCCAATTCTTAAATTTGGGATTTCATTTCAATTCTCAATTTTGATTCCAAATTAAATTTTGAATTTCATTTGAATTCCTAATTCTAAATTCCAATTTCATTTCCAAATTTCAATTTTGATTTTTAGTTTTTAATTTAAACTTTCAAATTCAATTATATTTTCAATTTCAGATTTCAATTCTTCAATTTCAGATTTCAATTCTTCAATTTCAATTCAAAGTTCAATTTTACTTTCCAATTTCAATTCTAATTTTGATTTCCAAATCTGAATTCCAACTTCAATTCCAATTTCAATTTCGAATTATTCAACTTCAATCTCAAGATTCAAGTTCAACTTTAAATTCAATTTCAAATTCTTCTTTCAATTTCGATTTCAAACTCAAAATCAATTTCAAGTTTTAATTTTAAAATAATTCTAAGTGATTTCAGATCAATTCCGAAATCATTTTAAGTCTATTTCAAAATTGTTTTCAAACAATTTTCCCAATTATATTCTCGAATCAAATTTTGAAAACCACTTGGAAATTCAATTCTTGAAATATTTTTAAGTATTTTTCAAATCAAAGCAACTTTTTCAAAAGCATGCATACTTCCAAGTTCAAAAATCATAGCACAAACATGATTCTATGTGCATTCTAGGACTTAGAATAATTTTTTAGATATATTTAGGCAAGTTAAAGGCATAAATTCGATCCTTGGTTCAATTACCCCTTTTTAAGGCATTAGGAACGATTGAATCTTATACCAATGAGCGAGCCCCGTCTCCCCATTTTTCTGCATTTTCTAAAAATGGAGGCAAGTAATATTTTAAAATCTATTCAAAAGGTTAAGTGGACCTTGCGAGAGCTTTCCCTTCCCTAAAAAGAAAGAATTTTTTTTTGCAACGATCATATTGATCAATCAAAAACTAGTCCTCGCACTGGTCGATCAATCAAAATTCAGTCCTCACACTGGTCGATCAACCAAAATCTAGTCCTTGCATTGGTCGATCCTTTAAAATCCAGTCCTCGCACTGGTCGATCCTTTAAAATCCAGTCTTCACACTAGTCGATCCTTCAAAATTCAGTCCTCGCACTGGTCGATCCTTCAAAAATAAATCTTTGCACTGGTCAATCCTTCAAAATCTTGTCCTCACACTCGTCGATCCTTTAAAATCCAATCCTCGCACTGGTCAATTCTTTAAAATCCAGTCCTCGCACTGGTCGATCCTTTAAAATCCAGTCCTCGCACTGGTCGATCCTTTAAAATCCAGTCCTTACACTAGTCGATCCTTCAAAATCCAGTCCTCGCACTGGTCGATCCTTCAAAATTCAGTCTTTGCACTGGTCGATCCTTCAAAATCTTGTCCTCACACTGGTCAATCCTTTAAAATCCAGTCCTCGCACTGATCGATCCTTTAAAATCCAGTCCTCGCACTGGTCAATCCTTTAAAATCCAGTCCTCGCACTGGTCAATCCTTTAAAATCCAGTCCTCGCATTGGTCGATCAATCAAAATCCAGTCCTCGCACTAGTTTGTCCTTTAAAATCCAGTTCTCATGCTGGTCCTTTTATGAAATCCAATTTTCATGCTGGTCTGTCTTTCAAAATCCAGTTTTATGCCGGTCTTTCAAAATCCAGCTTTTGTGTTGGTCCTTTACAATTCAATTTTCAGGCAGATGCTTTATCAAATCCATTCAATCTTTGGGTTGGGCTGTTATTCAGCTTCTTTCCAAAATTCAACCTATGAGTTGATCTTTTCAATCAATGCCCATCTTTTCGAATTCGACCCTCGAGTTGAAATTTTGTCAATGCTTATCTTTTACAATCCAACCTTTCGATTACAAACTTTGTTAAATGCCAATCTTTTACAATCAAACCTTCAGGTTATAATTTTTTGCCAATACTAGTCTTTTCAAGATTCAACCTTCGGGTTGAATCAATTTTCAAATTGGCCCAAGATCTCAATTATCAATTTCTTCTGCAAAGGACCCTTACTTACAGGGAGAGTTCGAGGGAGCTCGTTCATTTTGTAACTAAATTTTCCTTTTTGCAAGAACCTTTTTTTACAAGGAGAGTTTGAAGTGACTTGTTTCTTCACAAAGCCGTTTGCAAAACAACCTTGCCTTACACAAAGAACCCTTTCTTTCAGAGAGAGTTTCGACAGAAGCTTGCTTTCTTTGTGGCCCAATTTCTTTGGCCTCCCCGTCATAGAGGATCCTTTTTCCAGGAAGAGTGTGATGGACTCTCTCCTCTATGATATTTTTCTCAACCGTTCCTTCTGGCCGCCTTTCTATAAGAGAAGCCTAAGATTAGGGAGTTTTGATAAAAACTTAATTTCTCTTCGAAAGTTCTATTTTGCAAACACCTCCTCTTTAGGGAAGAGAGAAGTATTTCATTTTTCCTCTCATTCAGGTCAAGGGTCAAGCCTGAATCTCTCTATTGGGGAAAAGAGAGGAGAATTTAGTCACAGATTTATCAATCTGACATCAAACAATTATTTCACAAAGGGTTTCAGGACGTTTTGCCAATTTGTTACCAAAAATATTTGTTGATTTCAAAATTTCATTGTTCAAAAGAATTACCTCAAACTATCTTCAATATTCTCTCTAGAAGGGTGAAGTTCTTGCTAAATAAGGAAGAAAATTCAAATCTTTTTCTGTTGGTCAACCAAAAGGATAAAGAAAAATCCTCGATATTGCCAACAAAGAAAAATTCAATGATGTTGAAAAGCCAAAAATGAATTGATATTGATCATATCTATGGCACATCTTTAAGGGCAATTCTTTTGGCAATAAGGTAGTGAAAATATCCTGCATGATAAAGAATCCACTCAATTTCCTCAATCATGCAAGCATAATTAATTACCTGCAAAAGGGATCTCTCAATTATCACCAAGTTGAAGGTTGATAAGCGAGTTCAAGTATCTCGGGACAAAGAAGACTCGAATCATCGCCAAGTTGAAGGAAGATGTGACGTATGCTTAAAGTGAAAGTTCAGATCATCGCCAAGTTGAAGGATGATGCAATGAACCTCCTCATAAACCCTAAAAGATATTTGATTTATGCTATCAGGAAAAAGATTTCCAGTCAAAGAGGCAATATCATCAATCTAATTCCCTGGAGACAAGGAAGACTTGATCATCTCCAAGATGAAGGAGCATGTGGCGTGTCCTTTTAGGGGAAATCAGAACATCTCCAAGTTGAAGGTTGATGTGATGAACTTCCTACCAAACCCCAAAAGAGCTCAATTTTATGTCTCAAAGAGTACAAAAAGATCATCATGGGTAAACCCCATATATCAAACTATCAAACTACCAAAGCTGCCAAGAATCATCTTTATCTATGTGAAATTCTGTTAGCAATATCTTTTCATCTAATTGCTTTTATAACACTAAGAACATTTCCTCTCTTTTCATATCAAGGAAATGGATAACTTCCTTTAAGAAACTCAACAACAACAAATTTGAATTTGATTCTTGATTTTATAGAGTTAGCCTAATTAGAGGCAATACTTTAAGTAGAAAAATGAAATATTTTTCACACAGATGTGCATATTTTAATCATTTTGAATCAACTATAATTTTTATCTTATTGGCAATATTTTTTAGCTATCCTGACATGAAGCGAGAACTTGATGTCCATTTTGATATATCCTAGTATTGTTTTATCCCTCATAAGAACTTGATAACCTGGGTTTTCAAGATCCTTCCCTTCTTTTTGATTTGAGCATCTGAGCTCTCAGATCCGCATATTTCCCTGTTATCCCCACTGTTCTGCCATAGACAGTTATTTTCAGGTCCAAGGTTGAGCCTGTTTTTCTCACAAAAGATCATTTTCAAAAGCTATTTTAGCCTCAGTCATGAGACGCCCCATTTCAATTCCTTTTCCAAAGCTTTAGGGACCCCCATTTTCCTAACCTTTTGCACCCCTCCTAGATTCTTTGTGTGAAATCCAGAGGTTCCATCATGGTTTCTTCATTCGAGGATTCCATATTTTCGTCCCCATTCAGGTAAGGGTTAAACCTGAGCCTCATTCCATGAGGTATTTTCATCCCCGTTCAGGTAAGGGTTAAACCTGAGCCTCATTCCATGAGGTATTTTCGTCCCCGTTCAGGTAAGGGTCAAACTTGAGCCTCATTCCATGAGGTATTTTTGTCCCCGTTCAGGTAAGGGTCAAACCAGAGCCTTAATCCATGAGGTATTTTTGTCATATCCAGGTCAAGGGCTAATGTAAACACCCTAAATTTTTTAGGTCCATTCTAGACACATCATTTTCACAGATGTCGACCTTGTAGTATAGTGTAGGAGTCTAATCCCTAGGCTCATTCCAGTTTAGGTGTCATTTTACCCGATTTTACTTATAAAATTACTATTTTACCCCTAAGTCACCTTAAATCCATGAGAGTTAGACCCAACCAAGCTCATTTCAAGTTCAGAAGAGTTAGAATATCAGTCATTTCTAGCTCCTCTAGGCAAACGATGAGTAGATCATATTCATTTCTGATCATTTCAGCTAAAATTAACTCATTTCCCATGAAATGAGCTCAATCTGGCTCAAATTCAAGCCAATTGTCTCTGAGTCAGTTAATTCTAGTCGACCCTATTTCTCTTAGTCTAACTTGAGCTCACCAAGAGTTCAAGTGGCCAGGTTCCGGTCCAAATTCAATTTTGACAGTCTTGGAGTTCATTTTAGCTAAAATTGAGTTAATCCTTGACATTCTAGCTAGTGTATGAGCTCCATATTTGGTTCATCTTAGTATAACTAACTCTCATTTCAGCTCAAACCTAGTACATTCCTGTCACTCAGTTCACTCCAGTGTGCATTTCTCACCATTTTACTAAGAATTGTGTCATTTCTCGATCATCCGGTCTAGGAGTTTAGTTGAGTAAGTATCCTTTTAGTTCATCTGAGTTTAGAAACCCTAAAATCCCGTTCAAACTAGTTTAAACCAGTTCAAACCTCACTGCCCAAGTGCCACTCTTTGCCCTGCAGAGGCAAAATCATTTCTTGATCATTTTCATGCAAAATATCAATTATATCAATTTTTCAAGTTGGTACAATTGCCAATCTGGACTCAGATCAATCCATTCATCTGATATTTTATCTATATCCAAGATCCACTTCACATTTTAATTCAGACATTGGATCTAATATCAGATCTGATATCCAATTTCTATTCCAAACCTGGATCTTTTATTCAACTCATTCCACTACTTATATCGAGAATCCAATTTGCTTTTTGAACCTGAATTATCTCATAATATATCCAAGGTCCAACGCTTTGTCATTTCAGATCCATTTCCATTTCATTTCTGATTCAGGGTCCACTTTTTGAGTTTGTCTCTGATTCAGGAGTCATTTCATCTGTCTTATCACGATTCAAAATTCATTTTCCAATTCTATCCAAGATCTTTCATCATTTTCATGGTTTGAGATCCAGATCCATTTGTCATTTTAAAGCTTTGGATCTAGATCCAGATTCAAACCTTTTTTGGATTTCAAACCTAGGATTCAAAAATCAATTTTTATATCTTATATCCAAACTCAGTGCTTTATATTTGATATTTTGAAAAGCCTTTTCAAAAACATCATTTTTCAATGTGTCAAATCTGGATCTGAACTAGATTTAAATCCTGACTTTTATCAAGATCAATTTTCAAATGGATCGGAAGATCCAATTCAGCTCATACGGGACCCACATAGGTGGCATCACTTTATGATTATTTTCTAACATTTTGGTTATTTTAGAACTCTAGTTGATTTAGGACTCTACTTTATCTTTTTACTTTTTATTTTATCCCTTTATTTTAACATTTGTTTTTAACCCTTTTTACTATTTTATTGGTTTTGAAAATAGATGGGGCCTACTTAGGTGGCATCACATCTTGATCATTTCTTTCATTTGATCTTCATATTTTGGCTATCTCAGAATTTTAGTTGATTTAGGATTGCATTATCATTTTTATTTTTATCTTTGTTTTTAACTTTAACCTTTTTAAAACCTTTATTTTAAAACTTGTTTTTAAATCAAATGCGGGGACCACATAGGTGGTGCCACATTTGAGAGTATTTAAATTAGTTTAGGTTTTCATTAGGGTTTGAATTAGGAAAGTCAAAGTCAAATCAATTAAGAAAAATTGCACCCCCCCCCCCCCCCCCTTTTTGTTTATCCCTTTTAATTAAGAGAGTTCCAACTAGATTAGAACTCTCTAAACCAAAGCCAAAATTTATTATAAATAGAGGACATGGGTTGGACGTCCAGCCCATGCTTTCCTCTTCTCTTCCTCTCCTCCAAGTTCCAACAACCTCCATTAAAGCCCCAAGGGAGCTTCTTTCTTCTCCTTCTTCTTTTATTTTATTTATCTTTTTTATTTTTTGATTGCATGTTATTTTTAGGGTTGTTAACACTGTCCATGTCATTTTTCATGATTTTAGATGTCATTTGATATGTTATTTAGTTATTTTATAAAAATAGGATGCCCGCGGAGTCTTGATTCAACTAAAATGTGGGCAAAATCAATCTTTTTCTATTATTTCTTCTTTTTCATGAAAAATTTTATATTTTTAGGATTTTATCTTCTTCATAATCATATTAAGGTACTCTTCACTCGATTTGGCATCGTTTTGATTTCGTTTGATCTTCAGATTAAGTGTATTACAAAGATCTTTTCTAAAAAACCTTATTTTGCAAATAATATCAATTTTTAAGGGTATTTTGATCATTTTTCCCTTAATTCTAAATTTCTAATTTATTTAATTTTATTATTTATTTAGTTATGCATCAACCATTATGCTATTTAAAGATTTTATTTTACAGAAGTATGGAGAAAAAGGCTTATATATGGATAAATCCCTTAATTTCCAAATATTGTTGGATAAATCTAGAAAAGCCTACATTTTTCTACTAACTTGTATGCTAATTTTGCAGAAAAGCTCAAGAGTTTACCTTACTTATTTCTTTTCTTTTCTTTCTTCAATTATTGATGTAAATTATAATTGTAATATTGAAAGAAGAATATTTTCCTTCCTGTTTAGCTTAGGATACATTAGCATATAGTTTGATTTTGATATATAACTCTATTGCTTGTCATTCATGCATATCTCAATTTCACAATGGTCAACACGAATGGCACATGCACCTGCTTCTAAGGAGTTGATAAACTCAATGGAGTTCGTATTTTTGGCCATAGCCAGAATACGAATAAAACTCAGATTTATCATCTTCTTTTAAGTTACATACAACCTACGCTCTTAGGCTATCTTCAAAAAATCATTGCATATTTTCAAAAGTTTTTAAAAGCTTTTTAAAACCCTCTTTTTAGGATTTAATGGGATATATTCAAAGCATATCCGTGGCTATAGTCAGGGATATGTAGCAAATTTAATTCGTTCATTATATAGATTAGTCAACATCATTTTCTAAGTCTTTTCCTCAAAAGTGATTTTCTCAAAATCTTTAGTTTTCGAGAAATTTTTAATATTCTAAGTTTGACTTGCAATTTTCCCAATTCTCTTTTTTTCAAATATTTTTCTAAATTCAAAAAGTTTTTTTTCTTCAAAGAGTATTTTTTCTTTAAAAGAGTATTTTTCAAGTCTAAATCACAATTTTCAGAGCATCTCCTTTTCCAAGTATTTTTCAAATTTGAATTATACATCATGTTTTCAATATGCATTTTTCTAAGTCATGGCACATGCCTGCTTATTCGTGCATTTAGAAATAGAATAACGATTTAGACAGTTGAGCAAAGCAAAACACAAGATTGATCCTTGGTTCGATTACCCTTGGTTATGGCACCAAGAATGGTTGAACCTCGTACCGACAGGCAAGTCCCATTTTGCAGATTTTTCCCACATTTTGAAACGGAGGTGAGTTATTTTCAAAACTTTTTCAAATGTTAGTTTGACTTATAAAAGTAAAATTTTGCATGATAACAGGTTTGACGACCGAGATGAGACCTATCTTTGCCCGATCAATCTTGTTCCTTACTCTGTTCAATTTTCAAAATCGTTATTCTAATCAATGTCAGCTCTATTTTATGTGAACCTAGGAGCCTAGAATCAAACCCAGCTGACATGAAAGCATGTAGACTTAGGCATAGTATGGTAGGACCAATTGAGGAGGCATTATTCATGCTCACATAAACTTAGGTCTCATACAATCCTCCTCAATCTAGGATCTAATTGAAAACATTGTTTGCTTCTTAAAAAAATTCAAAATTTTACTTCTTTAGGTCATTAGAGCCTTCTGTTTTCTTGCATGTTGTTCATTTTTCAAAAATAACTTCACCCATTTTTACTTGGCCACCACATTGCTGGGCTTTCTTTCAGAACCATCGTTTGAGACAAAGCCTCACAACTGGGCCACCTATTTGGGTCGACCCCCCATGCCATATACCAAGGGCCATAGTCCAAAGTATATTAGCAGGCACTCAAGGATATTGGAAAACATGAGCCTAGAGCCGGAGAAAATATTTTTATGCCACATACATTGGGTTTTGGTTCAAGTATATCGGCATAGCATTATTGGACACAGATGATCTGAGCTTTAGAGTTAGGATTAGGGTCCTACAACTATTTCAAAACTGGTGCATGTAGAGTCACTCTTTTAGGGAATGTTGTATGTGCATACTTGTATTGTGCAGGATGTGATATGAATGTATCTTAGTCATTTTCGATTATTTTCCCTTTTCTTTCTCATATTTTTCAAGAATTTTCTCAAATCCTGGATAATTTTTCAAATCCTCTATTTTTCTTCAAAACTCCAAGCGATTTTGCTTTCCTTTCTTTCTTTTGGATCTCAAAATTTTGGCCTTATTTGATCATGCATGCTATTCTCCTAAAAAAAAACATGTATTTTTCTCCTAGATTTCAATCCTTCAATAATCTTGCTATCTATTTTTAGACTTCGTCTTTCTCATATTTTTCAGCGATTTTTCCTGATTGTTGCAGTGGAACTTGTCTGCTCACCTTCCTTTTACCCTCTTTTTATTCCAAAAAAATCTTTCATGGATCATCTTGTCAAGAGACATCCCTTTTCAAAACTAGCATTTTCTTCATAGTTGACGACCTCGCCTAGGTAACAAAGAATATTCTTGTTGTTCATTTCCTCTCACGAAATAACAACGCAATTGTCGCAATTCCAACGATAACCCAATCCTTGGTAATGGGATATTCTTCCAATTGTCAGCCAAATTTCCAATTATTTTTTAAACAACATTTTCACCTTCATCAGAGTTGACGACCTTGCCTAGGTAACAAGGATTTCCTTAGTTGTTATTTTCTTTCAGAGTAGCAACATAATTATCGCAATTCTAGCGACGACCCAATCTCTGGTAATGGGATATCCTTTCAAAATTGTCAACCTGATCTCATCATTTTTCTCTTATCATTTTCATCAAAATTATTGTCCTAAATTTTTTTTCCATTATTATGATCATCCTGTTTGTCCTACAGAAAGTACTAGCATTGTTGAATGGTTCAGACGAGATCTGGGAAGAAAACAGTGCCACCTCAGTATAACATTGGTAGCAGCGAGCAATGAATGGACTCCCCAAGGTCGACCAGAGGACAGAGCCAGCACGACAGCGATGACATCGATCCTGCCATGTATGAGTTATTCCATAAAATGATGGCCAAGATGCTGTCAGAGCAAGCTAAGGCAGGCTTAGAAAAGGTGTCATCCCGAACAAAATCCAAGGGCAATCTCGCAAAGAAGCACATCAAAATTGCCCAGAGGAAGGTTCAGCAAGACAGTGAGTCTGAAGGGGCAAATTCCTTGGAAGAAGCCTCGGATGAAGAGCAAGAGGCATTTCTCCAAACTCCATTATTTCAAAAACGTGCTCAAGAGCTTGAGTGTACCAAACAGTCAAGGCCACAGCTAGCAATCGATGATCTGATCCAGCTTCAGCTGAAGGAAATGACCAGGATGGTCAAGGACCTACAGGCCCATGACAAGGGCAAGAAGGTCTACACTAGTAAGGATTTTTACGATAGCCTTGAAGGGGATGATAGTTTGGAAGATCTCCCCAGCAAATTTTTCAAATTCAATAGGACTGGCGATCCTAAGGCTCATCTAGCCATGTTCTTTACAGAATGCAATCAATTCAGGAGGGACAATCACACACTCTTTAGATGCTTTCCATGCAGCTTAGAAGGCACTGCGGCCAAGTGATACTTCAAGCACATCAATTCGATTGAGCTACGAGAGTTCAATAAGGTGGTCAACCTATTAATCAAACGATTCATTTTTAATACTAAAGCACTGCCAACACCTAACCATTCTTGTAATTTAAAGCAGAAAGATAATGAAAAAGTCAGAAACTTCATCCGCAGGTGGAGGGGCACCTGCAATAAAATGAAAAACCCTATCTCAAAGGAGCACACACTCGAAATTATCCTGAACAACTTCTCACATCCTCTGAGAAGCCTTATTTCCACATTACCTTCCAAGTCTTTCATTGAGCTTACTGAACGAGCCGAGTGGCTTGAGATGGGAATAGAGAGCGGAGTCTACGAGGGCATCACCCTCGTCAAGAACAGTTAAGATTCAAAGAAGAAGAAAAATTTCACCTTCTCTGCCAACTCTGGCAGAAATAATGCCAATAACAGCAAAGGTAGCAAGAACAACCATGCAAGTCAAAAGGAGAAGTCTTTCAAGCAGAATGACAAGCCTGTTCAGTCCAACTTTAAACAGAAAACAAAGATAAAGCATGATGGTTGGGGTAACGATTGCAAGTTCACTCCTCTAGATCAGCTGCTCAAAGAAGTTCTTGAATACATGTTGACCAAGGGATTAGTAAAGCTTCCAAGAGTTACGGACCCTCCCACGATCATGGGAGGATTCAAGAATCAGTTCTGCAAATTCCATCAGACAATAGGACATGACATCGACCACTACTTTGCCTTCAAGGACATTGTTCAAGACTGCATTGACAAGAATCTCCTTGTTGAAGATGAAGAAGAGGACCAGTCGGCCGTTCTGACTGAGCCTTTCCTCGATCATTCAAGAAACTAACAATGCCAGTGCTTTCTTATTTCTTATCTTGCTTCTGTCATTTTAAAGGGACGATGTAGTCTCATTTCTTTTCTTGATTTGTCATTCTTTCTTCAATGCATCAATAACATTATCAATTTTCCTCATAGCTTGAGGACGTTCTTCTCAAAATCAACCCTCAGGTTGAATCTCCTTTTAAAACTATTTTTGTCGATCATTTTAAAATCCACCATCGGTTTGATTTTCCTTTTAAAACTACCTTCACCAATCTTTTCAAATTTGACCCTAGGGTCGAGTATTTTTCTCAAAAGCCAAGCCTACCAGTTCCTCAAGTTGATTTCCTTTTAAAATTGGTCTCTTTTTCAAAATTCAACCCTGGAGTTGATTTCCTTTTCCAAACTGGCCATTTTCCTAAACCAGTTTTCAAACTGGCCCTTTTCAGAATCCAACCTTCAAGAGTTGGCCGCTTTTTCAAAAACCAACTTTCAAGTTGGTCCCTTTCCAAAATCCTATTTTCAAACTTGCCTTTTTAAACTCAACTTTGTATTGAAATCTCCTTCAGAATCCAGCTTTATGCTGGACTTTCCTTCAGAATCCAACTTTGTAGTGGACTTTCCTTCGAAATTCAGCCCTGCATTGGACTTACCTTTAGAATTCCAACTTTGTGTTAGGACTTACCTTTGAAATCCAGCCCTGTGCTGGACTTTCCTCCAGAATTTTGCATTGCACCAAGACTTACCTTTAGAATTCCAACTTTGTACTAGACTTACCTTCGAAATTGAGCTTTATGTTGGACTCTCCTCCAGAATCTAATTTGGTGTTGGACTTTTCCTTTTCCAAGATTCAACCTGCGAGTTAGGCAATTTTATCAAGCAGACCTTCGGGTCATCCATTTTACCAGTTAGACCTCCGGGTCACCAATTTTCATCAAGCAAACCTTCAGGTTACAAATATTATCAAAGTCAATCATTTTCTGACCCACGGGTTGCATTTGCCAATCACGGTTTTTTAAGATTCAACATTTGCGTCAAACTCATTTCCAATTAGCTCACTATCTCAATTATCAATTGCCTTTTCTTGCGAAAGACCCTTTGCTAGGGAGAGTTTGAGGGAGCTTATTCCTTTCACATGCAATTCACCATCGTCTGCAAGAACCCTTTTTTAGGGAGAGTTTGAAGGGACTTATTTCTTCGACAACTATTTGCAAAACAACAACCTTGCCTTACATCAAGACCCCTTTTCAGGGTGAGTTTCGATGGAAGCTCACTTTCTTTGTGGCCCACTTACCTTTTGCCATGGCCACCCCATCATCGAGGACCCTATTTTTGAAGAGAGTGTGATGGACTTGCTTCTCTATGATTATTTATCGACCTTATCCAATCGGGCACCTTTCCATAAGAGAAGCCTAAGATTAAGGAGTTTTGACGAAAACTTAATTTCTCTTCGAAAGTTTCATTTTGCAAACACCTCCTCTTCAACGAAGATGAGTATTCTTCACCCATTCAGGTAAGGGTCAAGCCTCAGTCTCTCCTTTGGGGAAAGGAGAGGAGAATTTAGTCATGGATATGTCAGTTGGATGTCAAGTACTCTCTTTCACCAAGGATTTCAAGAATATTTTATCAATTTATCATAAAAAACAATTGTTGATCTCAAACTCTTATTGCACAAAATTTCGCCTCATATTACCTTCGATATTCCTTCCAAGAGGGCAAAGACTTTTGAGAAGAAAGACTCAAAATTCAAGTTTTTTCTATTGGTCAACCAAAAGGATGAAGAAAAATCCTCGATATAGCCGGCAGAGGAAAATTCAATGATGTTGAAAAGGCATAAGTGAATCTATATTGATCGCAGTTATGGCACATTTTAAAGACCATTCTTTTGGTAATAAGACAATGAAAATATCTTGAGCAAAAAAGAATCCACTCAATCTCCTCAATCATTCAAGCACAATTAACTATCTGTTAAAGGGATCTCTTAATCATCGTCAAGTTGAAGACTGATGAATGAGTTAGACCCCCGGGGCCAAAGAAGACTCAAATCATCTCCAAGTTGAAGGAGCATGTGACACATTCTTCCAGGAAAATTTTAAATTATTGTCAAGTTGAAGGTTGATGCGATGAACCTCCCGCCAAACCCTAAAAGATATTTGATCAATGTTACCATTAAGAGATTTCAATCAAAGAGACAATATTATTAATCTAATTCCTGGGACCAAAGAAGACTCAAATCATCTCCAAGTTGAAGGAGTATGTAACGTGTCCTTTTAGGAAAAATCAGAATATCACCAAGTTGAAGGCTGATGCGATGAAATTCTCGCCAAACCCCAAGAGAGTTCAATTTTCATGTCTCAAAAAAGTGCAAAAGATCATTATGGGTAAACCCCATATATCAAACTGTCAGATCTACCAAGAATTACCTTTATTCATGTAATTTTTTTTTATCAATATCCTTTCATTAATTACTTTTTTGATACTGAAAATATCTTTCCTTTCTCTTCATATCAAGGAAATGAATAGCTTCCTTGAAGGAACCCAACAACAATAATTTGATTTTGATTCTGGATTCTACGGAGTTAGCCCAATTGAAGGTAATACTCTAGGTAGGAGAGGGAATATATTTTTGTACAAATGTGCTTACTTTCAATCATTTTAAATCAACTATAATTTTTATCTTATAGAAAATATCTTCTAGGCTTGGCGCCAACCTCATGTGGGTATTCTCCTTTTTTGCAAATGGGCAAAGATGGCAATTTGTTAAAAAATGCAAATGTGGCATCCCTTTTGCAAATGGGTGTCCATGTGGGTCTTTTTGAAAATTCTCAAAAGGGTAAAAGGGAAAGTTTGGAAAAACTTTGACACACGCATCACCTTACAAGTGATGCCTATGTGTGTTTTTAAAAGTAAAAGAATGTTTTTAAAAGTAGAGTTAAAACTGATTTTCATTTAACTTCAAGAATGCCAAGTGGTGCCCCTTCTTTGAAAATTTATTTTTCTTTTTTATTTTAAAAATAAGATGAAAAGTGAAATAAAATATGAGAAATAAAAAGGGGAATTTGGAAGTAATTGGATTCAAAATTCCAATTTTGATTTTCAAAAGTCCAAGTTGGGTTAAAACTGGATTCAGATTAAATTTTTTAGAATTTTTGCAAAAAATGTTGACTTTAGATTTGAAATTCAAAGATTATTTTTGAAATTGGGATAAAAATTGGATTTTGATTTTGAATTTAAAATCCTCAAATTGATTTTGAATAAAAATCGAATTTTGATTTTGAATTTGAGATCCTCAAATTGATTTTGAATACAAATTGGATTTTGATTTTGAATTTGAGATCCCCAAATTCATTTTTAATAAAAAATGGATTTTGAAACTGGATCTAGATCCATTTTGATATTTCAAATTCCAAATTGAATTATGAACTGAATCAATGGTATTTTTCAAAGTATTTTTGCAAAATGGTGGATTTGAATTTGAAATTCAAGAATCGATTTTGAAATTAGAATAAAAATCAAATTTTTAAAAGGATCTAAATCTGAGGTTTTGAAAAAGATTTGATCTAAGTATTGATTTGAAGGAAATTGGTTCAAAATGCAAATTGAACTCTGAATATGGATTTCTAAAGAATTGAAAATGGAAAAACCCTAAATTCATAATAAAAATTAGAATTTTGGATTTGGATCTTGGATCCAGTTTAGAGAATGGAATTGAATCTTGGATCTGGATTAAAATCCAAGAAGTGAAATTGAATCTCAGATATTAGATGAATCTGAGTTTAGAAATTGATTCAATCAACCTTTTGAATGGATCAGAAAGTGGATCCAGACTGAAAATGGATCTGAAATAATTAATTGGATCCTAGATATTCGATAGGATATTCCAGGTTCAATGGGTAAATTGGACTCTGGATATGGATTTCTGAATAAATCAGATGAGAAATCCAAGTTCGGAATGAAAATTAGATACCAAATCTAGCATTAGATCTACTATCCCAATTGAAATGAATTGGATCTCGGATATTTATGAAATATTAGATGAAGGAATTCATCCGAGTCCAAATTTGGGGCTTGTCCCAGTTCAAAAAATTGTTAGAAATGATGTTTTGAAGAAATTTGTATTTTTTTGGTTTTTGCCCTGCAGAAGTACGGTACTAGACTGGTTTGAACTAATTTGAAGTGGAATGGATTAGAATGAACTGAATTCGAAGTCAGATATACTCAGATAAACTAAAATCGGAGCTAAGACACTAGCTCAATCAGCTGGGGCTAGCTCAATTTGGACTAAATTAAGCTCAAATGAGCTAAAATGAAGGTTCAAGTGTGTAAAAAGTGTCTTTTAACTAGAACTGGGCCATTCAAACTCTTGATGAACTTAGATTAGACTCTTGAGGATAGGATCTACTGGATTTGGCTGACTCGGGGATAGTCTAGCTAAAATTCAAGCTCAAATGAGCTTATTTTGCTTGAAATGAACTGAAATTAGCTCAAATGAACTGACACAACTCATCGTGAGCTTAGGGAGGCTAGAAATGTCTGACATTCTAACTCTTCTAAACTTAGAATGAGCTTGGATAAGTCTAATTGACTAAAGGGGTAAGGGTAAATCAAGGGTAAAATGGTAATTTTATTGTCAACACGGGGCAAACTGATATCTAGATTGGGATAAACCTAGGGGTGAGACTCGAGACTGCCCTGCAGGGTTTTGGCATCTGCAAAAAGAAATGTCTGGAATGGACTTGAAAATTTTGGGGTGTTTACAATCGACCAGTGCGAGGATTGGATTTTTGATTGATCGACCAGTGCGAGGATTGGATTTTGATTGATCGACCAGTGCGAGGATTGGATTTTGATTGATCGACTAGTGCAAGGACTGGATTTTTTATTGATCGACCATTGTGAGGATTGGATTTTGATTGATCGACCAGTGTGAGGGTTGGATTTTTATTGATCGACCAGTGCAAGGATTGTATTTTGATTGATCGACCAGTGCGAGTACTGAATTTTTGATTGATCGACCAGTGCGAGGGCTGGATTTTTTATTGATGGACCAGTGCGAGGACGGGATTTTGATTGATCAACCAGTGTGAGGACTAGATTTTTTGTTGATCGACCAATGCGAGGACTGGATTTTGATTGAACGACCAGTGCAAGGACTGGATTTTTTATTGATCGACCAGTACGAGGATTGGATTTTGATTGATCGACCAGTGCGAGGACTAGATTTTGATTGATCAACAAATGCAAAGACTAGATTTTTGATTGATCGACCAGTGTGAGGACTAGATTTTGATTGATCGACCAGTGAGAGGACTGGATTTTTTATTGATCGACCAGTGTGAGGACTGGATATTTTTTTTATCGACCATTGCGAGAACTAGATTTTTATTTAAGACCAACTCGAAAGATGAATTTGATGAAAAGATCAGCATGAGAGCTGGATTTTATGAAAAGACCAACGTGAGAGATGGATTTTATGAAAGACCAGTACGAAATTGGATTTGATGAAAAGACCAGCATGAGAGGTGGATTTAACAAAAGAGATTCAACCCGAATGTCAATTCTGGAGAGACCAGTGGGAAAACCAGTTTTGATAAAAGGCTTAACCTGAGGGTTGCATTTTGAAAAGATTGGTTTTGATGAAAAGATGATCACCGCAAGGGTTGAATTTGAAAAAGATGATCAACACAGGGGTTGATTTTTCAAAAAGATGATCAACACGAGGGTTGATTTTGAAAAAGATAATCCACATGAGGGTTGGTTTTGAAAAAGGTGATCAACATGAGGGTTGATTTTGAAAAAGATGATTAACATGAGGGTTGATTTTTTTTTAAGATGATCAACACAAGGGTTGATTTTGAAAAAGTTGATCAACATGAGGGTTGATTTTAAGAAAGATAATTAACATGAGGGTTGATTTTAAGAAAGATGATCAACATGGGGGTTGATTTTTTTTAAATGATCAACATGAGGGTTGATTTTGAAAAAGATGATCAACATGAGGGTTGATTTTAAGAAAGATGATCAACACGGGGTTGATTTTGAAAATGATGATGAACACGAGGGTTGATTTTAAGAAAGATGATCAACACGGGGGTTGGTTTTGAAAAAGATGATCAACACGAGGGTTGATTTTGAGAAAGATGATCAACACGAGGGTTGATTTTGAAAAGATCGGTAAAAAGTAGTTTTGATAGAGAGACTCAACCCGAGGGTCGATGTTGAAAAGAGACTGTTGCTTTAAAAGTTGTCAGTGATCATGATGGAGATTTTGCAAAAAAATTCAAAAAAAGTTGATGATTTTGGATGAACCCTATAGGTAGCCTTATAGTTCCTATGGATGGTCTCAGGATTGTTCCTTATTCTAAATGGGAAGAAAAAGGAAATTGATGAAAATTGATAAAAATTGATAAATATTGATAAAAATTAATTTTGTTTGGTCATGCCTGCATACAAGACATTTGAAGTGAAAACAGAGTTTCATAATAAAAGATGCCCCAGTGTAGCAAAGGAAAGCGATGTTGGATATCATTAAATATGAAGAAAATTGATACTTCATTGATGAAATGTTAACAAGTAACTGAGTGTTGAAGTAATAAACTAAGAAGAACATAAAAGGAATTGGGACTACATTATTCCTTCAAAATGACAAAAGCAAAATGAAAGAAATGAGGGAGCATCAACATCGCCATTCTTTTGAGTGGCCGGGAAAGGTGTATAGAAGGTAGTTGGTTGATTGTCCTTCTCATCTTCTACAAGAAGCTTTTTGTCAATGCAATCTTGTACAATATTCTTAAAGACGAAGCAACGTTCAGTATCGTGCCCCATTACTCGATGAAACTTGCAGAATTGATCATTCCATTTCCCTAGGATAACTGGAGGATCAACTATCTTTGGAAGTTTGATCATTTCTTTAGACAACATGTATTCAAGGACTTTCTCGAGAGGCTGATCTAAAGGAGTAAATTTGCGATCATAACCCCAACCATCGCGGTTTAGCTTCTGTTGAGTGCTTGCTTTCTACTGGGAGCTAGATTGAAAAGGCTTGGTCAGGACAGTCGGCTAGTCCTCTTCTTTGTCTTCAACAAGGAGATTTTTGTCGATGCAGTCTTGAACGATATTCTTGAAGAAGAAGGAGTGCTCGGTTTCATGCCCCCTTGTCTAATGGAACTTATAAAATCGATCCTTAAATCTTCTCTTAACAATAGTAGGATCAACAACTTTTGGAAGCTTAACCATCTTCTGAGCTAGCATATACTCAAGAATTTCTTCGCGCGACCAATCCAAGAGAGTAAATTCATGGTCAAAACTCCAGTTGTTGTGTTTTAGCTTTTCTTGAATCTTTGATTTATGGTGAGGGCTCGACTGAAAAGGCTTATAATCCTGCTTAAAGGTATTTCCCCTTTTGCCTTCATTGTTGCTTCTGCTAGGCTTAGAACCTCCCGTGTTGCTACTATTGTTGTTGCTAGTGGTGATCTTAGAGAAGGTGACAGGTGCCTTCTTCTTGGCAGAAGCCTTTCTGAAACTCGCTTTAGCTTGCTTAGACATCATTTTAGCCATCATTTTTTTGAACAACTGATATATGACGGGATCGATGTCATCCTTGCTTGTCTGACCTCGTTCTCTAGTAGATCTTAGAGAATCCATTTCTCACTCGTTGTTATTGTAGTTGAGATATTGAGGTGGTACGCCTTTCTTTCCTGATCTCATCTGAACCACTCGGGGACGCCAATGCTTTCTGCAGAGTAAATGGGACAGTTTAAAATGATGGAAAATTTTTTAGAGAAAAAGAAGAAGACGATGGATGAGAATTTGGAGTTAGGTCGACAATTTGAAAAAGGTATTTCATTACCAGAGATTGGGTCGTCAAAGAAATTGTGACAATTGCGTTATCACTCCTATAAAAGAAGTAAACAACTAAGATGTGCCTTGTTACCCAGGCGGAGTCGTCAACCATGGAAAATGATGAGTAAGAGAACAAAAGATTGAGGCTGAAAATTAAGCAAGAGTGTTTTGTTACCCAGAACGGAGTGGTCACAGGGATATGATAATTGCATTGTTACCCCGATAAAGAAAGTAAACAACTAAAATGTGCCTTGTTACCCAGGTGGGGTCGTCAACCATGATGAAGATGTAAAAAGAAATATCATGAAGAAAAATAAATTTTATTGATGAAAAATCATAGACAAAAAGACGGTGGAAAGACAATCTTGTACCATTCCAGATAATCGAAAGATACATTGGGCCCCGGAAAGATGGAAAGAGTAACAAAAGAGTCCCAACTGTATTTGGCTGAATGATATGTGTCGGAACACTGAGCAGACTTCAGATCGAACTCTGGCATGACTCCTGATAACAAACGAGTATCGACACACCTCTATCGCTGCGAGAACTGCCTGACACACCTCTCTGGCTGGTAGTCGATACAAAAGAAAAGTCCAAGCAATCTGTAATGCTTGCCATGCGCATAGGTGTAGCGAGGAGGTGACTTCTGGCGGTTAAAGTAGTCCCAAAGGATCTCATCTTTATGCAGACTCTCAATCAGGGCACGGTACTGAGGAGTAGGTTGGGGCTCTATGCCATTGTATCTGAAGGAGCTGGCCCTGGTTGGCACATGCCAGAGAAATTAGGATTGCAATGCATAGGTACACCCTTCCACCAGAATTGAATCACCAAGAGTGAAGTAGGTCAGACCACAATAAAGAAAGGCTAGAGTGGCCATGACAATTGAGAGGCGGCAAGTCTGCTGACTTCCCCACCTTCACAGAAGCTGGACCACTCTGATATCAACAAAATTTTGACCGTCCTAGAAGAAAACCAAACCTACTGTGCATAGGACCATGGCATGCTGAATTCTTTCTTTGGCTGCTCTTGAAAAGGTGTTGACTTCTTTGTATGCTCCATACTTGCGGTAGATCTTAAACAGATCAACGAACTGATTTCTATAAGCTTCAACGAGTGGCCAAGACCTACGTTCTGTCATTTAAGCTAGAGCATATCGAACATCCAATCCCTTGACATTGATAAAAAATTGTTGCTCGATGGGATCATTTGGCTGACCAACTGGCTCCGGTAATCCCATAATGTTTAAAAACTTATCCAAGAGCAGAGTCATCTCTCTCCACAGAAACCAAAAGGTGCAGGAGTGCGGATTCCATCGCTCTACCAGGGCTTGGATGAGATTGTCGTTCATGATTTGCTTGCCTATTGTTGATGCTAGTTCTAATCTGCAGTCCTCTAAATGGTCTAAAAACATATGAGAGAAGGTGGTGAACCAAGAATAGTACCACAAAGGAAGGAAAGGACCGGTATTCAGGATCCGATGTTCTGGAAGACCTTGCCTTATCTCATATGAGATATGGCCTTCAGGAAAGATAGTATCACTCTGATAGGATGCCATTGGGATACACTGGGGAAGAGGAAAAGGAGAATCAGAATGATGAGAGAATATAAGATTTATTGAATAAAATAGCAGGCAGGACAAAATTGATTGAAGATCCAAGATCCAGAATGACAAGGAAGGAAAAAGGTATACGCCTGGGGTTTTGGAAAAAAAATATGGAGGAATTTAGAAAAGATCGCCAGGGTTTGAGAAAAATTATTCTGAAAATATAAGTAAGAATTACAGAATCACAACAAAGTTGCACAAACAAAGATGCGCCACAGCACTCCCTAAAACCTGAATCTATTATGCAAATTTTGAAAAGGCTTGTAGGACTCTACCCCAACTCTAAGGGTTCTGATCATCTGTGTCCAATCAAGATACGTTGATATACTCGAGCCGAAGCTCAATGTACGTGGCATAAAATATCTTCATGGTTCTAAGGGTATGGTTTTTCAACATCCTTGAGCGCTTGTCGATATACTTAGGACTATGGCCTTTGGTACGTGGCAGGGGGTTATTAGCCCAAATAAGTGGCCCAGTTGTGAGGTTTTGTCCCAAACTATAGTTCAGGGAGAAAGCTCAACAATGTGGTGGCCGAAATAACATAGGCAAGGGATGGTTTTAAAATATGAGTCAAGCATGCAAAAAAATGAGATGGCTCTAATGCAAAGGCCTAAGAAAGATATTTAAAATAAGAGAGCATACACTTGCATACAAGGTTTGCATTCAAACCTAGATTGAGGAGGGTTATATTTGACCTAAGTCTAAGTGAGCATGAACAGATCTCCTTAATTGGTCCTACCAAACCATGCCTAAGCCTATATGCATCAAATGTCAGCTAGGTCAGAGTCTAGGCTCCTAAGTTCACAAGCAAAGTGCTCACATTTATGGAATAGTAACTTAGACAATTGATTTAGACAAGGCATAAGTTTCATCACACGAAGACAGATCCTATCACGGTTGCCAAACCTGTGATCGTTGCAAAATTTTTATAAAACTCTCACAAGTCCACTTGACCTTTTTGAAAAAGATTTTGAAAAACTCGCCTTCATTTTTTAAAAATGCTGGAAAAAATGGGAAATGGGATTCGCCTGTCAGTACGAGGTTCAACCGTTCATGACGCCTTTACCAGGGGTAATTGAACCAAAGATTGAATTGTATGCCTTACTTTGCTTAAAATGCCTAAGTAATTATTCCAAATCCTAAAATATAGAAAGAATCATACATGTGCTATGATTTTTGAAAATTGTTGTTTTTAAAACATGATGCATGCTTTGAAAATTACTCTGGTTTGAAATTACCTTGAAAATTTTCAAAGTTGAATCCCCAGTGATTTCAAAAATTGTTTTGGAAATATACTTTGGAAAATTGCTTGAAAATATCTTAAAATTGACTGGAAATGATTTCAAAATTGATTCAAAGTTACTTTGAAAATATTTGGAAACTGGATTGAAATGAAATTAATTTAAAATTATTTTGAAAATATTTGGAAATTAGATCAAAATTAATTCAAAATTAAATATTTGAAAAAATGATTTCAAAATTAATTTGAAAGTATTTAAAAAATCCTTTGGAAAATATCTTAAAATCATTTTGAAATTAACTTTGAAAAATATTTTGAAAATCATTTGGAGAATAACTTGAAATTATTCTGAAATGATTTGAAAATATTTTGAAAATCCTTTGGAAAATATCTTGGAATTGATTTAAAAATGATTTTAAAAATATTTTGAAAATCACTTCAAAATTACTTGAAAATTATTTTGAGATTGGAATTTGAAATCAAAATTAGATTGAAATTGAAATTACTTTGAAATTGAAATTGAATTTAAAATTGAGATTGTGCCTTACTAAATTTAATAAAGATGAATTTGCCATATATCCATGACTATGGCCACAAATATGTTTTAAAATACATCTTATTAAATTCAAAATATCTTGAAAAATCTTTCAAAATATATAATGATTTTTGAAAATAGCCTAAGAGTGTAGGCTTTTCGTAACTTAAAAGAAATTAATAAATCTGAATTTATTTGTATTCTGACTATGGCCATAAACATGAATTCTATTAAGTTTATCAACTTCTTAGAAGAATGTGCATGTTTCATTCATGTTGTTCATAGTAGAATTTGAAATATGTGTATGACAAACCATAGCATTTAATATTAAGAAATAAAACTATATACAAATACAATCTATCTAATGCAGAAAGGGAAATTTCCACTATTTCTGATATTTGATTATAATTTACATCGAATAATTGAATAATAAAATAAAATAAAATAAAAGAGAAAATAAAGGAGAATATCATCTTGAGCTTTTCCTGCAAAATTAGCAAACATATTAGTGAAAAAATTTAGGCATTTCTGGATTTATCCAACAATATCAAAAAATTGAAAGATATTTTCCAGAAATAAGCATTTTCCATGCTTTTCATAAAATCAAAATCATAAATGAGATAAAAGATGAATGAATGATTTGATAAACTATCAAAATGCACCTATTTTGGAAAATGAATTTCGAAATTATGGGCAAAATGATCAAAATACCCCTAAAATTAAGACTATGGCCTTAAAATTAGGGTTTTTGAAAAGAATTTTAAAATATATATCACATGGAAGCTCAAAAGTTTATGAAATTGATTAGAGAGCTTGTTAATATGATTAAAAACATTTTCAAAATTTTAAATCATAAAAATAATATTCGAAATTGAGGAATTAAGTGAGAAAATGCCTAATTTGCCCCTGTTTTAGCAAAATTATGACTTTTTAGAAAATCGGTTTTGAAAATGCAATGAATGAGATACTAAATGACCATGGAAATTTATGAAAATTGGTATGAAGACTCTTAACAACCTAAGGAACAATATAGAATTTAAAAATTTGATAAATCATTAAAGAAAAACCTGAATTAGAGTCTTCTATCAAACTAAAATAGGAACTTGCAGAAATAAAATTTATAGGAGAACCTATCAGAGTGTTTCGAGTGAAAAGAGGTCTAAAAAAACTCAATTCAAGCCCAAATTGAGTCCATAGATTTAAGACAAGTCAGAGAAACATCTTCATTTTACAAAATATGAAAATCATTTCTAAATCGTGAGATATTAATGAAACATTAGAGAACTAAATTTTAGAAATAGGAGATTGAATTTAACAGACAAGTTTCCGTAGTTTGGGTGTTTTAGGGGCTAAAATAACTCAATTTCTCCCAAATTTATGGGAAGAGTTGTTTGAAACAATTATAAAACTATTCCAATTTACATTAATGGAAAATCTATTTTGGTTTTCTCATGGTGACTCTGCAGAGTCACTGTTCTATCTTAGTAATTAAACCTATTACGATACATAATGTTTTGTAACTAGTCACGGTTTTCAACAAAAATGAATTAACAAATGATCATAGAAATTTTTAAACATTGGCAGAGATAAACTAGACATGTAAATGAAGAAAATATTATTTACAGATCTAGAAAATGATCGCCCATTAGGGAGATATGATTCAGACAAGTTGATCCTAGATCTGATCAACACTTGAGATTGCAGGCAGATAGGGTTTTGGTTTTTAATAATAAAAAAAAAAATCAACAACGAAAATTGCTAAAAATTAGCAGAGGTAAGACAAACATGTTAATTAAGAAAACCCCTTTTACAGACTTGGAAAATGATCTTCCATTAGGGAGATATGACTCTGACAAAATGAACTAAGGTCTAAGCAAACTCAGGTGATGCAGAATGATAGGGTTCTGGTTTCTGATCAAAGTCAAGTATGAAATGACTATGAAAATTGCTAAAAATTGACATGAAAAAACTAGATTTAATCATAAAGACACCAATTTTTATGGATCAGAAAGATCAGCTCTGGTTAAAGAGAAATCACTTCGGCAAGTCAGTCTTGATTCTGCCAAAATCCTGATGGTGCAAAATAATAGGTTTTGAATCTTGATTTTTAAAGTGGGTCATCAGATCCCCAAAATTCATGAAAATTTCAAAGATTCATGAAAATATCTTCATGAATATCCCATAAAAAAATTAGATTGAAAACATGAAAATAAGCCCTTGAAATGATGATGCTAATATGAGGACATAATCAAAATGCATGCAAAATGTAAAAGAAAATAAAAGAAATTAATCTAAGCTAAAAAAATGAAATAAAGAGAGAGAGATATGCAATATTTTTGGATTTTCAATGGATGAAAACAGTAATCTATAACTGAAATGCATCTACTAAAGAAATAACAAAAAAAATTGAAATAACAAAAGTCATGAAGCAATTGCTATAGCCGATTGAAGAGGAATTTGATCTATGGAAGATCAAATTCCATCTTCATGGTGGCTTTGATAGAAATGAAAATGCAGCAAAATAAAAGCAAACAGAGAATGAAATGAGAGTGAGAGGAGATTTGCCTTTGATGGAGAAGGATCTTCCTTCTTTCTGCTACAAAGGAAAGAGGAGGAGCACTAGAGGGGAGGCGACTACTTGGAGAAGAAGGAAGGAAGAAGAAGAGGGGAAGAAGGAAGAGGGAAAGGAGAGAAAGATAGAGAGAGAAAGGGGCTGGAGGCTTCCTCCTTGGGATTGGTGCCACCCTATGGCTTCTATTTATAGAAGTTTGGGGCTGAAATTTAGGGTTTCTAGAGGTTTCCCCCTAATTAGTCTAATTAAAACTTAATTAGGGTTTAAAGAGGGTAATTTTCTTAATGGGGTTTAATGGAAATTTAGCTTTTGGTTTTTTAACTAACCTTTGTTTTCATTTTTTTCATGGTTTTAAACTAACTAAAACCCTAAAAGGAACCCTAATGTGGTGCCACCTAAGTGGGCCCCATATTGGATTTTAAAAGCATTCAAAAGGATTTTTAAAAGGAAGTTTTAAAATCAAAGTTAAAAACAAAGGAATAAAAGGTGAAAAACAAAGTTTTAAAACAAGACTAATGTGACAGGGATGATTCAAGAGTGACACCACTTAAGTGGGTCTTTTGGATCAAATTGGATCTAAGATCCGCTTTCACAGTACATGCTTGATGAAATCCAAATCAGAAACCTAATCCAGATCCAAATATGATATCTTGAAAAAGGTATTTTTCTAAAAAATCATTTTAAAATATCCAATATAAAGTATTGGGTTTTAGATTTAAAAGATTTGTTTTGGACCCAAGTTTAAAATCAAAAGACATTTTGAATTCAAATCTGAATCCGAAGTTTGAAAATGATAAATGGATTTGTATCTCAGATCATGAGTTTGATCCATGTTTAAAAAAATGATGAAGGAATCCTGGATCGAGCATAAAAACACTTAAAATAGATCTTGAATGATCAAAAGAATAAACTAGATCCTGGATATGAAGATGAAATTGGAAATTGGATCCAGATCAAGATGAAAATGGATCTTGGATCTCAAAAAATGAGAAATGGATCTAGAAATAATTGATTGGATCCTGGATATCTAATGAGATAATCCGGATACAAAAAGTAAATTGGACAAAAGGTCCGGGTCCAGAATAAAAAAGTGGATATTGGGCATTATTTGGGGTCTAAAATTGAAGTGGATCTAAGATCCATTTTGAAATTTGGGCTTTAGAATGAAATGCAAATTGAAGTTTTAATATGGATCCAAATTGTTTTTCAAAAAGGCTTTTCAAAACATTAGATTTGGATTTGAAATGCAAGGATTGATTTTGAAATTAGATCAAAATTGGATTTTGAAATTGGATCTGGATCCAAAGTTTTGAATAAAATTAGATCTGGATCTCGATTGAAGATAAAAATGAAAGGAATTGATCTGAAATGATGTTCGGACCCTGAATATGAATTTATGAAATGGATTTGGATGAAAAATCTAGGCCCATGATAGAAATTGGATTTGATATTGGATCAGACCTAGAAATGAAATTGGATCTTGGATTTGGATAAGGATCCAAGGAATGAAATTGGGTCTCAGATATCATACAAGGAAATGAATCAAAGTTCTAATTAAGAATTGTGGACCCAAGATTAGAAATTGGAAATTGGAAATTGGAAATTGGAAATTGGAAATTGGAAATTGGAAATTGGAAATTGGAAATTGGATGTTGGATTCAATATTGGATCCAATATCCAAATTGAAATATGGATTGTATCTCGAATATAGATAAAATATTAGATAAAAGAATTGATCTGAGTCTAAATTGGGGATTGTCCCAGCTTAAAAATTGATAGATTGATGCTCTGAATAAGTTGACCAAGAAATAAATTTTTTTGTTTTGCCCTGCAGGGTGTAGAGTGACACGGTAGTGGATTGGTTTGAACTGATTTGAACTGGATAGAACTGAATTGAAAGTCAGTTATACTTAGGTGAACTAAATTTGAAGCTAAAGCACTAGCTGGGTCGACTGGGGTTAGCTCAATTTTGACTGAAATGAGCTGAAATGAAGGTCCAAGAATGTGGGATGTGACTTTGAATTGAAACTGGACCATTCGAACTTCTGATGAGCTCAAATTAGACACATGAGAATAGGATTAACTGGAATTTAACCAACTCGAAGATAATTGGATCAAATTTGAGCTAGAAATCAGCTCATTTCGCCTGAAATGAACCAAATTTAGCCAGAATGAGCTGACACTACTTATCGTGAGCTCAGGAAAACTAGAAATGACTGACATTCTAACTCCTTTGAACTTAAAATAAGCTTGGTTGGATCTAATTAACAAGGGTTTAGGGTGCTCTAGGCGTAAAATGGCAATTTTGCTGATGAAATGGGGTAAAATGACCTCTAGACTGAGATAGACCTAGGGGTGAGACTCTTACATTATACTGTAGGGGTTTGGCATATGTGAAAGGAGGGTGTCCAAAATAGACCTGGAAAATTGGGGTGATTTTTTTGTTATGCCCTTTGGGTTGACCAATGCACAGGCAACATTCATGGATTTAATGAACAGGATCTTTCAACCCTGTCTAGATCTCTTTGTGATTGTTTTTATTGATGTCAATCTGATTTGCTCAAAGAGCAAACAAGATAACAACATATATCTCTGGATTATTTTTGAGATCCTCGAAGAGCATTAATTATTTGCCAAATTCTTTAAGTGTGAATTTTGGCTGGATCAGATAATGTTTTTGGGCCATTTAATCTCTAAGAATGGGATCTCAATTGATTCAGCTAAGGTGAGCAAATCTTTCAATAAAATAATAATGTTTGGTCATGAAATTATAAATTTCATTAAAAGTTGATAAGTGAAATCTGGTATTTTAATAGGTGAAAGTTGTATTGAATTGGAAGCAGTCGAAGAGTGTCACAAACATTTGAAGTTTCTTAGGACTTGCTAGATACTACAGAAGGTTTATCCAGAATTTTTCTAAGATTGCAATGCCATTGACCAAGCTACTTCGGAAGGGTGTAAAGTTTGAATGGGCACAACAGTGTGAAGAGAGTTTTCAGAAGCTTAAGAGAAGGCTTACTACAGCACCAGTGCTTACTCTCCCATCAGGACACGAAGGCTTTGTTGTTTATAGTGATGCTTCAGGAGTAAGCCTGGGATGTGTTTTAATGCAACATGGATAGGTAATAGCATATGCGTCTCGTCAGTTGAAGACTCACGAGCGAAACTACCCCACACATGATCTGGAATTGGCAATAGTTATTTTTGCTCTAAAAACATGAAGACATAATCTGCATGGGGACAATTTGAAGTCTTATCGGACCACAAAAGCCTTAAGTATATCTTCTCCCAAACGGAGCTTAATATGAGGCAACGTAGGTTGTTGGAACTTCTAAAGGACTATGATTTCTATCTCTTATCACCCTAGAAAAACTAACGTAGTTGTAGATACCCTAAGCAGAAAAGAAAGTAAAATGTCACGTCTTATTTGCAGTGAGTAGAAGCTTTTAGAAGACTTCATTCAATGAAGTCCCTTTAGATTTGATCAAGGCAAGATCAAGATCGCCAGTATGGTTGTCAGGACCGATATCATGATGGTTTATGATTTCATTAAGAGTTATGATAACCCTATACTGTTGTTTTCATTTGTGACTTGGCCAGGATGTGTTTTAATGCAACATGGATAGGTAATAGCATATGCGTCTCGTCAATTGAAGACTCACGAGCGAAACTACCCCACACATGATCTGGAATTGGCAATAGTTATTTTTGCTCTAAAAACATGAAGACATAATCTACATGGGGACAATTTGAAGTCTTATCGGACCACAAAAGCCTTAAGTATATCTTCTCCCAAACGGAGCTTAATATGAGGCAACGTAGGTTGTTGGAACTTCTAAAGGACTATGATTTCTATCTCTTATCACCCTAGAAAAACTAACGTAGTTGTAGATATCCTAAGCAAAAAAGAAAGTAAAATGTCACGTCTTATTTGCAGTGAGTAGAAGCTTTTAGAAGACTTCATTCAATGAAGTCCCTTTAGATTTGAGCAAGGCAAGATCAAGATCGCCAGTATGGTTGTCAGGACCGATATCATGATGGTTTATGATTTCATTAAGAGTTATGATAACCCTATACTGTTGTTTTCATTTGTGACTTGGCCAGTTTTCAAACAAAATTTGTTTCTCTTAGAATATAGATCAGAAAAAATGAATAAAAATATTATAATGTTCTACACATCTGGGGCTTAATTTGAACATGTTATTTTGTTTGATTTTAGTCTGTTTTGAGGAAGAAATACCTATTGTAATAGAGCACAGTTTTCTGACTCTGGTTACAGGGTTATTCTAACTAGTTATTTTGAAAGTCTCAAAAACCTATTCAAAACAACTTATTTAAAATCATGAAAATTTTGTAATAGATTCAACATATAATAGAAGATACCGTAAAAAGGATTTTATAAATGATTTTTGAGATATGTTTCTTGGGTTATTTTCCCAACATATAAAGGAGTACTCAATATAAAAATGAAAGTTGAATATATTTTCTGTGATTTCTGGTTGATTTTAGAAAAACTAGCAAACAAAGGTCTGAATTTACCGTATTTGCTCATTCAAATGAGTAAGTTTTTTTCAAGGGGTAATTCATGTTAAGCATGACATGAAACATAAATTATGATATTGGATGCAGGTAATTTGATTATGCAGCAAGCATAATGAGACACGATATTGTCAATGTTTAAATGTATTTGTGTCATGTATAAAGGCATTATGAAATTTGCAATTGAAATACTTTGAAATTAAATGTATGAAAGTAATGATACATGATATGCTTGTGTGATAACATGATATGAAAATGCATAATTTGCATACATGAAGTGAATTATGAAGTGATGCCATGTTTGATTGTGTATGCATAAATATGAATGATTAGTCTACCCTGATTGTGCAAATGCATGTTGATTGCATTACTTGTATAATTTTTGTGGTAGAGACTAATCAAGCACATGCATATGGTGCCATGAATATTATTGCATATGAACCAAGAATGTGGTTGCATGTTTGCATTGACACGTTTAACAAGAGAGTTAATTAAGAAATCAAAATAAAATTAATTCGCTTGTGGCTTATTGAGAGAGTAAGCATGGTACAACTATTGACTCTGTGGAGATGTTGTTTATGCACGAAAGGATACATTGTCCCCCATCTACAGAGTTGGTGTTAGGAGTAACTACTATGATTTATCCACGGTGTGGTAGGTAAAACTCATGAGTAAATACTAATATATCAGGTTGTAAGAGTTTGAAAACTCTATCGAATTTATTGTCCCTCTCTAGAGATATGACTAATATCGGGGCATCACATAGGCTAATAAAACATAATTGCATGAATGTACAAGCCTGGGTCATACCTCTAAACTGGAGAGACTCTGTATTCTACCCACATATGTATAATTGAAAAATCAAAATAGAATGTAAAATGCATGTAGATAGATTATTGCATACATCATTTAAGCAACAAAATGATAATTAAAGATAAGAACCTACTCATGCATGAAGGACTCGCATCACTGAAATGGTAAGTTCATGCATCTTGTATATATTCATGCATTCATGAAAATGTTCATGTATATGCATGATTTGTTGTATTGTTGTAAATCTTAGCATGAATGAGTGTGCACTAAGTTGTCTTGTTATTTTGTTATTTAGCATGATTTCATATTTATTGTCTGCTAAGATATATACTATATGATTGATGTGAGAGGTTGTGTTTGGATGTATTATGATATCGTGTGATCATGCATACATTTTAGGGTTTAATTCATATTAAACTATTCATGATTTCATAGAAAAATGTATTAAAAACCCAAGTTTGTGTTAGTTTCGAGAAAATGTGTAAAAAGGATAAAAATTGAAAAATGCTTGAAAATTTAGTTTTATTTTGCAATTTAGTTTAAAATTTATCATTTGTAATTAATTTAGTAGGTTAAGTTTGAAAAATAATGAAAAAAATATATTTAGAATAGGTTTAGTTGTAGTTTTAAAAAAAGATAGAGAAATAGAAGCATTTAGTAAATAGTTTTTGTTTAGTAGTGTAGTTTTTGGAGTTGTGGTAATTTTACCACAACTAACACTCAAATGCCTTTAAAAACCCACGTCAAGGAGGGAAAAGGGACTCCTCCTCTACGCGTGACCTCCCTCTCTTCTTCTCTCTCTCTTCCATCCGAAATTTCCTCTTTCTCTCTTCTTCTTCTTCTTCCCTCTTTCTCTCTTCTTCTTCTTTCTTCTATTTTCTTTTTTTCCGGTGGAGCTTTGAAATCCGGCGGCGGCGTGAAGGCTGGAGGCCATCTTTTCTCAACCAAGATTGTGAGTATGTTCTTCTTTCTTCCCTTCCTCTCCACCGATTTCTTTTTCCCTTCTTATTTTTCTTTCTTCTCTCCCTCTTCTTCTCAATCCCTCTCTTTCCAGCCACTCTAGCTAATCTGGTAAGAATTTCTTTCTATTAGCTTTTTTGTGTTAGATTAATGATTAGATTAAGTGAAATTGAAAGTAAAAACGAAAAAAAAAAGTTTTCAGAGATTACGTTCTTACTTCTGCATTTTTTGCTTCCTGCAATTTCAATTTAGCATCTCATTGTTTTTTTTTTATTGTTTCTCTGGAATCTGTTTGGATCTATCATTAACCGTATTATGCTTGTTTTGTTTCTGTAGTTTTCATTTTCCTTTGCTATGTTTCTGCTGCATTCTATTTTAGAAATTTTTCTTTCATTTGCATCGATCTTAAGTTTTGTTACACAGCCTCCTCTGTTAATCTGCTTCCATTTGCATCATCGTAGCACTCTGTTTACTCATTTCCACCTTCTGTTTCACCGCACCTTTGATTTCACTTCATGTTGCTCTGCATTTTTCATTGATCCTAATCTTTGTTGTAGTGTTCTTTATACATTTCTTTATGTTTCTCATTCATCATCTTCTGCATTCACCATGTTTTATATCTTCTACTTAATCGCATTTTCTGGTTTCATCATCTGACTATCATCAGTTCATTTGCATCAAGTTGTGATCATGCAAAATTTTTCCTCTCTTTCCTTTCTAGCCACCTTTTTCCTTTTTGAAGGGAAAAAAGTTAAGAAAGAAAGAAGAGAAAAGAGAAAGAAAGAAAGAAAAGAAAATCTTTTGCAAGGTCTCACTTTACCTTTATTTGAAAAGATTTTGAAATTACTCGCCTCCGTTTTCAAAAATTTGCATGAAAAATAGAGAGACGGGATTCGCTCGTTGGTATGAGGTTCAACCATTCCTGGCACCTTTACTAGGAGTAATTGAACCAAGGATCGAATAAATGTCTTTTGCTTTGCCTAAATATTGTCTAAGTAATTATTTTAGAATCCTAAATGCACAAAGAATCATGCTTGTGCAATGAACATGCAAAGATATATGCTTTTGAGGAAATACTTCAGAAATTTTTGGATTTTTCCAAGTGATTTTGAAATAAGTTATGAATTAGGACTGAATTAGATAAAATCGATTTTAAGACTCAGAGTCAATTTCAAAACTTGATTTTGAATTTTAAAGTGAATTGAATTTGAGAATCAAACTCAGAATTTGGATAGAACTTGGAGGTTTTGGAGTTTGAAATGAAAATAGAGGATAAAACTTGAATTCAAACTTGAAATTTGAAATTAGAAGGGAATTTCAAAGTTGAATGGAACTTTGAATTTGGAACATTGAATATATTTTGAAATTGAATTTTGAACTTGGAAATGAATTTGAAATTTCAAAGTTGAATTGAACTTTAAAATTGGAATATTGAATTGATTTTGAAATTGAATTTTGAACTTGGAAATGAATTTGGAAATTGAATTTTGAAATAAGATAGAATTGAGAATAAAAGATGAATTTGAATTTGTAAATAAGAGTTGGAAAATGAGCTGAAAACTGGGTTTTGAAAATTTATCTCAAAGATCACTTGGAATTTGGAAAATGAATTGAAAATGATTTGAAAAGAAATGTAATTCTATCCTAAATGATGAATGCTTTGAAAGAATTTTAAAATTGGAATTGAAAAGCATATTTCATTCTTTAGGAGAATTAAAATAAGATTAGAATTATAATACATTTCATTCAAAATATATTATAATACAATCTATATTTAAACTCTAATAAAGAATAAAATAAATTTTTGGTGCCTTTATAGGATTTGAAATGAAATTTGCCTTCAATATATCCTGACTATGGCCATGAATATATTTTGAGTTAATCCACATATCAAATTCTGATAAAGAAAGAAAATTTTAGAGAAATAATGATGATTTTCAAAAGAGACCCAAGTGAAGGTCAAATGTTATTTCATAAAAGATAAAAATTCTAAGTATTGTTCACATTTTGACTATGGCCATAAATGTGAATCATTTAGAATTAATTCTCTCTTATTAGAATGGTGCGCGTGCCATTCATGTTTCACCATTTGTGGATTTTTGAGAAATGAAATAAAAATGAGATGAAACACGTAATTTATGAGATTTGCATGCTCATATATTATAATCTAATAAAGGAAAATGAAAATTGTCATTAATACCAAACTATTACAACCTTGAAATTGAAATCGATTTTACAAAAGTCCCTAATTTAGGAAGGAAAAGTAGCATTTTCCACATATTTCCTACAAAAATCAAGTTAGCACAAGATAAAAGATGCATATAGAAAGAAATATCATATTGAATTTAGGATGCAAATGATGGAATGTTCATGCATCTACCTTATGCTAATGAAAATTTCAATGCATCATGTTAGGTAAGAAGATATATATTTGAATATGTTTTTAATGCGCTAGGCTAAGTGATGAAATAGATGCTACGATGCATATGAAGATTTGCAAATGAAAGGCAATGACATGACATATATGATTCAAAATTGGTGTAATGCATAGATAATGGGTCTAATGAATCAAGTGGGTAGTAGTGGAAGTGTAAATGGAGGGGGAAAGTATTGGATCGTGAAGATGGAACCAGTGAGTGAGTGAAGCATGTGTAACAAGAAGGTCATGTGTTGTGGGGCTACTGCTTGGAGATTTTGCAGATATTGACAGCAACAGGTGAGTGGAGGTATGTATGGCTCAAGCTGCCTACTTCCTCCTCCAATGGATAAGAGACCCTTTCGTGGAGGTGTAGCATCTTCAATGTGTCCATCTCTGTTTGAAAATTGTAACATAGATAATAAAAACTCCAAAGTTCTTAGAATACCACCAGGCCGCGAAAAAGAATCTATATATACACGATCTACAATCATCCAACATATGGTGTCAAGATTTACAGACCAACAGCTCTTATCAAGCTTTTTCTCTGTTTCCTCATCATCACGTAGGAGTTGTCTCTCCAAAAAGTTTATCAATGTACTCAAGCACAAGCCTTGAAAAACAAGTGCAGACTCTGCATCAACATACAAAGGAATAGTTTCCAAAATGGCTTCAATAACCTGTGCAGCTTTAATTTGCTCTATCACTATATCAGCAAACACTTCTGCAATGAAATCTAGAACTGCACTAGCTGATGCAGAACATGGACCTTTTCCTGAACCAGCATCATCCATTTTCAACAAATGTTGTAGATTAACAGTAAAAAGCATATTCACAACCAAGGATCCTTGAACGCTAGATTTGATGTCTTGTGATGATTCCATTTCACTTCTAGATACTGAAGAACCCATAGATGAAGTAGCAGTAAGTTGTGCTTTACTATCTGAAAGTCCAGCACTACCAAACCAAGATGTTAATGCTACTATTGGTGAAGAAATTGGTGTGAAACTACCAATCTTGAAATTAGATTTTTTAGACAAAGCAAGGGAATTAGGCATAACTAAAGATGAAGAACTGAATGAATCTCCTAGAAGGAAGGGACTATGTATATCATCATTCAACTGTATAACAAGTTCTTAAGAGTTAAATGTTATCCTAGGTGGCTGCTTAAGGATACAACCATTGTCATGTTCATCACCAAGCACAGATGGCATGCCTGATTTAAGATTGGGAAGGCTGATTCTTTTGTCACCATCATCTTCAGACATGACATTTTGCACTCCAATCAAATCTTCTGAACTGGTACTTACCTGGCCTGGAGAAAAGCTTCCAACACTTATGGATGTCTCGACAGATTGTTCTTGCTCATTAGGCAAGCTGGAAAATGTGTTCTGAGAGCTATGTGTGGGTGATGGTGAGATGATGCAGGAAGTGTGATGTTGCAAGGAATTGTTGTGTCAGTGCAGGTGAAGATGAGGTGTTATGAGTGTGATATACAGGGGATGGTTGAAGTGATGTGATAGCATGAGCTGATGGGGGAAGTGCTAAGATGCAGCGGTAGCAGGAAGCTACTATGTAGGCATGCCGTGAAGGTGGAAGTAGGTGTGGTGCTAGTGTGGTGACAACATACAGATGTAGTGGTGCTAGTGGTTGCAGTGTAGTGTTGGTGCTAGTGAAGATGGCATCGTCCAGATGTAGTGGTGTTAGTAATGCTGGAGTGATAATGATATGGGTGCAGCCATGTTGACAGTGTTGTGAAGGTGGAGTTGTGAATGGAAGATGTTGTCTTGGTGGAGGTGTACAACAGGCTAAATGAATGTGTTGTGTGGTGATGACAGCATGCCACAATGAAGGGTGGTGATATGCAATGAAGATGATGTGAAGAAGGTGATAATGCAGGTGAAGTGAGTGTAAGTGACTAAAGTATAGTGTTTGGTGACAGTGATGTGTTGTGACACAGTGGATAAATGTTGTGGAGTAGAAAGGTGTGATATAGAGAAGTTCTGAAGGTGTAGCTATAAGCATAGATGTATGATATTCAATTTGAATAATACACTTTACACTAAAATGTAGTGCACTTGCTGATGCCAAACGACAAAAAATTGAAGTCATAAAAGGCAAGTAAGAAAGAAGAAAAAAAAGAAGAAAAGCAATCAAAATGGGGGATGCATAGTAGATGATTCATAGAAAATTCCTAAGAGCAGAGACATCAAATAAATATTCACAGGCAGATAAAATCTAAACACTTGGCTCCTAAATATATGCACACTAAACAATGATTTGAATAACACCCTTTTTAACCAAGTGCAGAGGAATTAGCATAAATGCATCGATTTTCATAGATTGGTTTTAGCAATCCATCCCAGCAAATTGAATATGCACACAAGATTTTAGATTAACCTTTTACAGTAAATCGGTTTCTAGTAAGTTCCTCAAGGTGATCCCAGCCATTAGATAGGTTTTAGCGATCAATTTCTGCAGGTTGAATCAATGCAGCGCTTTCGTGAGACCTGCTTAGAGTAATGCTCAGCCATAATCCAGATCATTGATGCTGATGATATTTACCTGGCATCCAGTGACATTTGAAAACACTACTTGCTAACTACGATCCACATGTATGTTTCAAAATACAGAATGGGTAAAGGCAAGAGATACAAAGTGATATGTATGGTGAAACATAGATGATGCTGATACAAATGAAGTTCGATGAACATTAGGAAAGTATCATAAAATTTTGTGAATATTACACAAACAGACCATAACATAACAAAGATGAAGAGAATATGATGCAAAACATGGGATGAAGCTGCTATGATTTGATGCAGGAGGATAGCAGAGATACGTGGATACTAAACAAAATATGTAATGAGGTGTGGAGGGAAGGATATGAACTTGTAATGACTAAGAAAACCTAATGCATATACGATTCAGAAGAATATGAGATGTAGATGATAGATCTCTTCATCTTTTAGATTGCTCACAATACTTTCAAGGGGATTTCTTAATTGGGAATTCACTGTGAGTTGAACCTTATTCACGGTGAATCTGGCAGAACTATACTCAAGGGATTTTGATTCCAGCAATTTTTCTGCAACTACAAGGTTTTGCAACAGACTCCATGGTGAATCTGAGTCGATTCATGATGAAGCCCATGCCATCTAATATGATATATCAGGTAAACAAAACATGATACTGTCATGCCTAAATCAAACATTAAAAGACGATGTTGAACTAAGGCAATGAAGCGAAGATGATGATGCAATTGAATTTAAACTGAAAGAAAATCGAGAAAATACAGGGGAAATGGATTGCAAATAAAAAAAAAACAAGAATAAATGTTGGAGCGAAACACTCCGTCACTGTAGCAACAGGTAGATCGACACTGCTATAGGCAGGTCGATCCCACCATTTGTGCCTTATAAAAAAAAGGAAACGAAGAGGAACGAAATCAAAAGAAAAGAATACTGTAAATAAGGGAAAAAATTTACAGAACATCAAAGAAGGGGAGAGATGATGATCACTTACCGTGGCTCTCTTGAATGGTGGCCGACCTTCAGTTGATTAAAGGGGAAGGCACCAAGGGGAGAAGGAAAAGGGGAATCAGAGAAGAAGATCGAATGTGGAGGGGTGAAGATGATCAGAGAGAAGGAGAAGGCGATCTATTGGGGTGAAGAAGAGTCAAGATGGAGGGGTGGAAACGGATGAGGAGGCATCCTCCTTCGGCTCTGTTTTATAACAGAAGGTCGCTAGGCTTATATTAAAAATGATCCTTTAGGTTTTAGGAATTTTCAAAAGGTGGTTTTTTTGAAAGGGGATCCAAACGACGTTTTGAAGTATTTTGTAAAATATTTATTTAAAACTTGAAGTTTTTACAAAAGAAGGTTTTTCTGAAGATACAGGGTCAAATCTCATAAATTTTCAAAGAAAAGGATCTGGATCCAGAGTTTTTGAGAAAATATTGGGTTTTGGATCTTGAATTGAGACTGAATTCAGATAAAATATCTGAAAAAATATAAAGAACTGATTTTTTTGTTTTTTTTTTTAAATGGAAGATCTGGGATCAGAATCTGATTCGGATATCAGATTTGGGTCCGAGATTAAGTCAGATATGGAATTTGAATTTGGATTCCAATGAATTCAAGAAATGAATGAAATTTTAATCAGAAATTGACCCAATTTATTTAGAGGATGAGGCCAGGGGCAAAAATGGATTTTTTAGAATTTTTTTAAAAAATTTGAGGTGTTCACAGATGCCCCTCTTTGCTGTTAAGCCGGTGAGAGCCGAGCTTAGTGGCAAAGAAAACACACCAAATTTTTTAAAAAAATGACCCAGTCAAAAAATCTAAACTGGGTGTGGAAGAATTGTCTTGTGAAACATTATTCTCTGGTTTTGCACCTTATCTTGAATGGCTTGGAAAAAGACAAAATCTTTGAGGATGAAGTAACTTGGACGAAAAAGGAAATGAAGAAATCGTGATGGGACTTTGGGATGAAGATCCTGAAATGGTGAAAGATGGAGATTTTGAAGAAGTCTTATGACTGAGATGAAATAAGCTTTTTTTTTAAAGACTCAGGTTTAGCTTTTAACTTGGATGGGACAAAGATATCTCAAAATGAATTTGAGGTTTAACCCTTACCTGAATGGGGCCGAAAATACATTGAAAAACCACGATGGGACATTTTTGAAAAATACCTCGTGAGACGAGGTTCAGGTACAATTCTTATCTGAATGGAAATTATGAAGATTTAGATTTTGAAAATCTCGACCAGTAAAACTGAATTCTTGAAGCACTGGCCAGCGAAAGCTGAGACTTTTGATTTACTGACCAGTGAAAAATTGGAACCTTTTATTTAACGACCAACGAAAGTTGGGACTTTTGATTTAATGATCAGTGAAAATTGGGACCTTTAGATTTAATGACCAGAGAGAGCTGGAACCTTTGATTTAATGACCAGTGAAAACTGGGACCTTTGATTTACTGACCAGTGACAAACTAAAACCTTTGATTTAACGACCAGTAAAAACTGGGACCTTTGATTTAATGACCAACGAGAGAGCTGGGACCTTTGATTTAACGACCAACGAAAGTTGGAACCTTTGATTTATTGAATAGTGACAAACTGGAACCTTTGATTTAATGACCAGTAAAAACTGAAACCTTTGATTTAATGACCAGCGAAAGAGCTAGGACCATTGATTTAACGACCAGTGAAAACTGGGACCTTTGATTTAAATTTGGGAAGGAATAATGTGACAATTAGATTTTGGAACTCCCAACCAGTCATAAGAAACTGGATTTTGAAAATCTCTATTATGATGAGACTGGAAGAAATACCTTGTTAGAATGAGGCAACTTTTTTTGAAAATATAAACCCTGTTAGGTTGCATCAAAATAGATATTGAGCATTTATTTTATTTTTGAATAGCTAGAAAATTTTGCCAATAAGGTAAAATTGTAGTTGATTCAAATGTTTGAAAATATGCACGTATATGCGAAAGACATTCCCTCTTTTACCTAGAGTACTTCCTCCAACGAGGTTAACTCCCCAGATTCAAGAGTCAAATTTAAATTTTAGTGCTGATGATTTTCTTCAAGAAAGCTATTCATTTCCTTGATATTCTTAATTTTATAAAAGCAAGTAATGAAAATATATTGATGAAAGAATTTCGCATAAGAAAAGATGATTTCTGACAATTTTGGCAATTTGATATCTGAAGGTTTTCCCATGATGATTTTTTTGCACTCTTTTTGAGACATTGAGCTTTCTTGGGTTTTTGGCGAGGAGTTTATTACATCATCCTTCATTTTGGAGATGTCCTGACTTTTCTTTTTTTTTCTGAGAAAGATACGTTACATCCTCTTTCAACTTGGAGATGCTCTGATCCTTCTTTGTCTCAGGAATTATACTGGTGATATTGGCTTATTGGTCAAAAACCTCTTGATGATAGCAGAAATTAAATATCTTTTAGGGTTTGTCGGGAGGTTCATCGCATTCACCTTCAACTTGGCGGTGATCTGAACTTTCCCTGGAATGATCCATCACAAACTCCTTCATCTTGGAGATGATCCAAATCTTCTTTGGCCCCAGGGGTCTAACTCATCCACCAGTCTTCAACTTGACGATGATTAAGAGATCTCTTTTGCAGATATTTAATTGTGGCTTAAATGACTGAGGAGATATGGATTGAGTGAATTCTTTTTATAACTCAGGATATTTCTACTGCCTGATTGCCAAAAAGTCATCTTTAAACATGTGTCATAGCTATGATCAATATTGATTCGCTTTTGGCTTTTCAATATCATTGAAATTTCTTTGCTAATCATACCAAGGACATTTCTCTTATCCTTTTGGTTGATCAATAGGGAAAAGGTTTGAATTTTGCTCTTTTTCACAAAAAGCTTCACCTTTTTAGAAAGAATACTAGAGGTAATATTAGGTGATTCTTTTGTGCAGTAAAATATTGGAATCAATGAACATTTTTAAGAGATTGGCAAAGTTTTTGAGAATCTCTTGTGAAATACTTACTCAATATCAATTTTGATGGGACCTTGAGCTAAAACTTTGATTTTGGAAATCCTGACCAATAAAACTGGATTTTGAAAGACTAACCAACGAAAGCTAGAACCTTTTGACTTGCCGACCAGTGGAAACTGAAATCTTTTATTTAACGACCAGCGAAAGTTGGAACCTTTGATTTAACGACCAGTGACAAACTGGAACCTTTGATTTACCGACCAGCAAAAAAGCTAAGACCTTTGATTTAACGACCAGTGACAAACTGAAACCTTTGATTTAATGACCAGTGACAAACTGAAACCTTTGATTCAATGACCAGTGAAAAACTAGAACCTTTGATTTAATGACCAGTGACAAACTGGAACCTTTGATTTAATGACCAGCAAAGGAGCCAGGACCTTTAATTTAACGACCAGTGACAAACTAGAACCTTTGATTAAACGACCAGTGACAAACTGGAACCTTTGATTTACCGACCACTGACAAACTGGAACCTTTGATTTTCTGACCAGTGACAAACTGGAACCTTTGATTTTCCAACCAGTGACAAACTAGAACCTTTGATTTAATGACCAACGAAAGTTGGAACCTTTGATTTAATGACCAACGAAAGTTGGAACCTTTGATTTAACGACCAACGAGAGTTGGAACCTTTGATTTACCGACCAGTGACAAACTAGAACCTTTGATTTACCGACCAGTAACAAACTGGAACCTTTGATTTACCGACCAGTGACAAACTGGAACTTTTGATTTAATGACCAGTGAAAACTGGGACCTTTGATTTACCGACCAACGAAAGGGCTGAAACCTTTGATTTAACGACTAGTGACAAACTGGAACCTTTGATTTAACGACTAGTAACAAACTTAAACCTTTGATTTAATGACCAGTGACAAACTGTAACCTTTGATTTAACGACCAGTAACAAACTAGAACCTTTGATTTAATGACCAGTGACAAACTAGAACCTTTGATTTAATGACCAGTGACAAACTGAAACCTTTGATTTAATGACCAGTGACAAACTGGAACCTTTGATTTACCGACCAGTGAAGGAGCTGAGACATTTGATTTAACTACCAGTGACAAACTGGAACCTTTGATTTACCGACCAGTGATAAACTGAAACCTTTGATTTAATGACCAGTGAAAATAGGGACCTTTGATTTACCGACCAGTGACAAACTAGAACCTTTGATTTAACAACCAGTGACAAACTGGAACCTTTGATTTAATGACCAGCAAAGGAGCTGGGACCTTTGATTTAATGACCAGTGACAAACTGGAACCTTTGATTTAATAACCAGTGAAAACTGGGACCTTTGATTTACCGACCAATGAAAGGGATGAAATCTTTGATTTAAAGACCAGTGATGAACTGGAACCTTTGATTTAACGACCAGTGACAAACTGGAACCTTTGATTTAATGACCAGTGATAAACTAGAACCTTTGATTTAATGAACAGTGACAAACTGGAACCTTTGATTTAATGACCAGTGAAAAACTGGAACCTTTGATTTAACGACCAATGACAAACTGGAACCTTTGATTTACAATAGACCATCATAGTTAAACATATGTGATCTGCTTTTAGAATTATCCCCTTATCCTAAATGGGGAGCTCATGTTTATCTTTTAAGCTGAAGGGGAACTCAATTTGAAGAGAGACAACCTGAGGTTTGAATTTAGAAAATGGAAAAATTAGGATTTGAATGGACCATCATAGTTAGCTGTATGTGGTTTGATTTTCAAAATTAACCCCTTATCCTTAACGGGGATGAAGGAAATGCCTTGAAGGTCGAGGTTTAGGTTTATCCCTTAAACCTGAAAGGGAAAGAATATTGATGAAAATTATTGGTGATTGATGAAGAATTGATGAGAAATTATTAACGAAAGGTTTTATTTGATTCTGCCTACATACAAGGTTTTTGAAAAATGAATTTTCATAAAAATAATAAAAAAATGCCCCAGTATAACTGGGAAGGAAGAATAATATTTGAAGCAAGTCATTTGAGAAAAGCAGAAGAACTTGAAAATGGGATATTTAGAGAAAAGAATTTTGGAAGAAATTTTGATAAAAGAAGGAATCAGGTTGATAAAAAATGGTATCCCATTACCTGGGATTGGTCATCACAAAATTTATGATAATTGTGATGTTCCTCCGTGGGGAAGAATAAACAACTAGAATATGAAGAAAAATGCTATTTTGAAAAGGATATCTCTTGACTAAAGAGATTTTATGTGAGAAGGCAGAAAATTTGAATAAAATTGGAAGATATACTGGAAGATATGAAGAAGAAGAAAAGTTTGAAAAACGATGGCAAGATTTGAAATTTGAAAAATTGCAGGCAGGATCAAAAGAATTGAAGAAATCAGAAGAAGAAAAGAAAAATACACCTGGACTTTTAAAAAAATAGAAGAAGACTTCAAAACAAATATCTATTGTTTTAGAAAAATAATTCTAAAGAAATATGGAAAGAGAAATATATACCTAGATTTTGAGAAATACAGGAAAATCTAAAAAAATATCCAGGGTTTAAGAAAATTATTCTGAAGAAATAAAGAAAGAGGAATACATACCTGGATCTTGAGAAATATAGGGAAGTTTTGAAATAAATATCTAGGGTTTTGAAAATGTGAAGTAAATGAGTATTTAAAAGATAATATCCACAAAAGAAGCAAAGCTATACAAACAATGATGCACAAAACTGCACTCCCTAAGAGCTGACTCTAAATACAATATTTGAAAAGGCTTGTAGGACCTTAATCCTAACTCTAAGGTTTTAATCATCTGATTTCAATCAAGATACGTCGATATACTCAAGCTAAAGCTTGAAGTATGTGGCAAAGAAATTCTTCGGTTCAAAGATAAGGTTTTTCCAACATCCTTGAGCGCCTACCGATATACTTCGGACTATGACCCTTAGTACGTGGTAGGGGGGTGTTAACCCAAATAAGTGGTCTAGTTGTGAGGCTCTCTCTCAAACTATGGTTCAATGAGACAGCCCAACAACGTGAAGACCGGGATAATATAGGTAGGGATGCTTTGAAACTATGCTCAACATGCAAGAAATCAGATGACTCTAATGCAGAGTCCTAAAGAGATAGAATTTAATAATAATGAAGTATACACTTGCATACAATGTTTACATTCAATCCCAAAATTGAGAAGTGTTGTATTTCAGACCTAAGTCTAAGTGAGCATGCATAAATCTTCTCAATATGGTCCTACCAAACCATACTTAAACCCTATATGCGTCAATCTCAGCTAGGTCAGAGTCTAGGCTCCTAAGGTTTGCATGGAAATAAAGCTTACATTTATAGAATAAAGACTTAGACAATTTTAAACAAAGAAAAGGCATTTAATTCGACCGGACGAAGACGAGTCTCATCTCGGTCGCCAACTTCTGTGATCATGCAAAAAATTTCCTCTTTTCTTCTCTTTCCTTTCTAGCCTCCTTTTTCCCTTTTGAAGGGGAAAAAGTTAAGAAAGAAAGAAGAGAGAAGAGAAAGAAAGAAAGAAAAGAAAATCTTTTGCAAGGTCTCACTTTACCTTTATTTGAAAAGATTTTGAAATTACTCGCCTCCGTTTTCAAAAATTTGCAGGAAAAATAGAGAGATAGGATTTGCTCGTTGGTATGAGGTTCAATCGTTCCTGGCGCCTTTACTAAGAGTAATTGAACCAAGGATCGAATAAATGCCTTTTGCTTTGCCTAAATATTGTCTAAGTAATTATTTTAGAATTCTAAATGCACAAAGAATCATGCTTGTGCAATGAACATGCAAAGATATATGCTTTTGAGGAAATACTTCAGAAATTTTTGGATTTTTCCATGTGATTTTGAAATAAGTTTTGAAATTAGGACTGAATTAGATAAAATCGATTTTAAGACTCAGAGTCAATTTCAAAACTTGATTTTGAATTTCAAAGTGAATTGAATTTGAGAATCAAACTCAGAATTTGGATAGAACTTGGAGGTTTAGGAGTTTGAAATGGAAATAGAGGATAAAACTTGAATTCAAACTTGAAATTTGAAAATAGAATGGAATTTCAAAGTTGAATGGAAGTTTGAATTTGGAACATTGAATATATTTTGAAATTGAATTTTGAACTTGGAAATGAATTTGGAATTTCAAAGTTGAATTGAACTTTGAAATTGGAATATTGAATTGATTTTGAAATTAGAAATGAATTTGGAAATTGAATTTTGAAATAAGATAGAATTGAGAATAAAAGATGAATTTGAATTTGTAAATAAGAGTTGGAAAATGAGATAAAAACTGGGTTTTGAAAATTTATCTCAATGATCACTTGGAATTTGGAAAATGATTTGAAAATGATTTGAAAAGAAATGTAATTCTATCCTAAATGATAAATGATTTGAAAGAATTTGAAAATTGGAATTGAAAAGCATATTTCATTCTTTAGAAGAATTGAAATAAGATTAGAATTATAATACATTCATGACTATGGTCATAAATATATTATAATATAATCTATATTTAAACTCTAATAAAGAATAAAATAAATTTTTTGGTGCCTTTATAGGATTTGAAATGAAATTTGCCTTCAATATTTTCTGACTATGGCCATGAATATATTTTGAGTTAATCCACATATCAAATTCTGATAAAGGAAGAAAATTTCAGAGAAATAATAATGATTTTCAAAAGAGACCCAAGTGAAGGTCAAATGTTATTTCATAAAAGATAAAAATTCTAAGTATTGTTCACATTTTGACTATGGCCATAAATGTGAGTCATTTACTTATAATTAATTACCTCTTATTAGAATGGTGCACGTGCCATTCGTGTTTCACCATTTGTGGATTTTTGAGAAATAAAATAAAAATAAGATGAAACACGTAATTTATGAGATTTGCATGCTCATATATTCTAATCTAATACAGGAAAATGAAAATTCTCATTAATACCTAACTATTACAACCTTAAAATTGAAATCGATTTTACAAAAGTCCCTAATGTAGGAAGGAAAAGTAGCATTTTCCACATATTTTCTACAAAAATCAAGTTAGCACAAGATAAAAGATGCATATAGAAAGAAATATCATATTGAATTTAGGATGCAAATGATGAAATGTTCATGCATCTACCTTATGCTAATGAAAATTTCAATGCATCATGTTAGTTAAGAAGATATATATTTGAATATGTTTTTAATGCGCTAGGCTAAGTGATGAAATAAATGCTAATATGCATATGAAGATTAGCAAATGAAAGGCAATGACATGACATATATGATTCAAAATTGGTGTAATGCAAAGATAATGGGTCTAATGAATCAAGTGGGTAGTAGTGGAAGTGTAAATGGAGAGGGAAAGTATTGGATCATGAAGATGGAACCAGTGAGTGAGTGCATCATGTGTAACAAGAAGGTCATGTGTTGTGGGGCTGCTGCTTGGAGATTTTGCAGAGATTGACAACAGCAGGTGAGTGGAGGTATGTATGGCTCAAGCTGCCTAATTCCTCCTCCAATGGATAAGAGACCCTTTCCTGGAGGTGTAGCATCTTCAATGTGTTCATCTCTGTTTGAAAATTGTAACATAGATAATAAAAACTCCAAAGTTCTCATAATACCAGTAGGCTGAGAAAAAGCACCCATATATACATGATCTACAATCATCCAATATATGGTGTCAAGATTTACAGACCAGCGACTCTTATCAAGCTTTTTCTTTGTTTCCTCATCATCACGTAGGAGATGTCTCTCCAAAAAGTTCATCAATCTACTCAGGCACAAGCCCTGAAAAACAAGTGCAGACTCTGCATCAACATACAATGGAATAGTTTCCAAAATGGCTTCAATAACCTGTGCAGCTTTAATTTGCTCTATCACTATATCAGCAAACACTTCTGCAATGAAATCTAGAACTGCACTAGCTGATGCAGAACATGGACCTCCTTTTGAACCAGCATCGTCCATTTTCAACAAACGTTGTGGATTAACAGCAAAAAGCATATTCACAACCAAGGATCCTTGAAAGCTAGATTTGACGTCTTGTGATGATTACATTTCACTCCCAGATACTGAAGAACCCATAGATGGAGTAGCAGTAAGCTGTGCATTACTATTTGAAAGTCCAACACTATGTGATCATTGCAAAAAATTTCCTCTTTTTCTTCTCTTTCTCTTTCTAACCCTTTATTCTCTTTTTGAAGAGGAATAAAAGATAGAAAAGAATAGAGAAGAGAAAAAGAAATGAAAGAAAGAGAGGAACTCTTTTGCAAGGTCTCACTTGACCTTTAAAAATATTTCAAAATTACTCGCCTCCGTTTTTCAAAATTTGCTGGAAAAATAGAGAGACGAGATTCGCTCGTCGGTACGAGGTTCAACTGTTCTTGGCGCCTTTACCAGGAGTAATTGAACCAAGGATCGAACTTATGCCTTTTTCTTTGCCTAAATATTGTCTAAGAAATTATTCTAAGTCTAAAAATTCACAAAGAATCATGCTTGTGTAATGCAAATGCAAGGATGTATGCTTTTGAGAAAAATAATTTTACAACTTTTGGGATTTTCTAAGTGAGTTTGAAATAAGTTTGAAAATATTTTGAGAAAATGATTTTGAAAATTGATTTGGAAAAGTTAGATTTTGAATCTAACTTAAAACTTGAAATAGATCTGGAAGAAGAGACTTGAAGTTCTAAGTCTTGGAATAATCAGAGATTTGAAAATAAATCTTGAAACTAAGATAGAAATAAATGAAGTTTCAAAGTTTAAAAATGAACTTTGAATTTGAATTGATTCTCAAAAATCGATTCTAAAAAGGAATTTTGATTTTGTGTTTTAATTCCGAACCTGAAACAAAAATTGAATTTAGATTTTAAAATAGATTTAAAAACTGGTCTTTAGAAATAGAATTTGAAATTAGAAATGAATCTTGAATTTGAGTTTGAATTTAGAATCTGGAATTGAGATTAAATTTGAACTGGAGTTGAAATCTGGATTTAAAGTTTGAAATCAGAATAGAATAAATGAACTTGAACTTTGAATTTGGAACTGATTTTGAAAAAGAATTTTTGTTTAGAAATGAGAAATGGATTTAAGAAATCCAGATGGAATAGAATTGGATCCAGATAGAATTTGAAGATGGATTCTTGGATTTTGAGAAATCCAGATGGAACTTGGAAATGGGTTTTGGATTTGAGAAACCCAGATGGAAATTGAAACTGGATTTGAGTCTGGATTTGGAGATCAAGATGGAATTTGAAAATGGAATCAGATTTGAGAAATTCAAATGGGATTTGAAAATAGAATTGGTTTTAAGAAATCCAGATAGGATTTGAGAATAGAATTGAATTGGGAATTCCATATGGAGTTTGAAGATGGATCGGATCTGAGAAATCCGGATGGCATTAGAAGATGGAATCGGATTTCAGAAATCCAGATGGAATTTGAAAAATAGATCTTGGAAATTCAGATGGGATTCAAAGATGGATCAGATCTGAGAAATCCAAAATGGAATTCGAAAACAGAATTGGATTTAAAGAATCCAGATGGAAATTTGAAAATAGGAATGGATTTAAGAAATGGAAATAAAAAAATGGAATAGAATTTAGAATTGGATTTGAGAAATCCTGAATTAATCCTGAAATCTGCCTTGAATTTAGAGAAAACCAAATTTTTGAGATTCAGAATCAATCTCAAAACTTTGATTTTAGATAAATGAATTGGATTGAGAATCAAGACTCAATCTTAGATAGAACTTGAACATTTCGCAATTTGAAATAGAGAATAAACCTGATTTTAAACTTAAATTTTGAAATCAGAAGATGAATCTGGGATTTTAAAGTTGAATTGAACTTTGAAACTTGATTTGGAATATTGAATTGATTTTGAAATTGAATCTTTGAACTAGGGATGAATTTGGAATTTCAATGTTGATTTGAACTTTGAAATTGGTTTGGAGTTGGAAATCGAATTTTGAATTTAGAGATGAACTTTGAAATTTCAAAGTTGAATAGAACTTTGAATTTGGAATGTTGAAGTTTAAATCTTGAAATAAGATAGAATTGAGAATAGGAAGATGAATTTGAATAAATAAGAATTGAATATTGATTTGAGAAATGAGAAAGAAATCTTGAAATTTATTTCCAAATCACTTAGAATTTGAGAAAATAATTTGAAAAAGACATGAAAGGAAATGCAATTCTATCCTAAATGATGAATGATTTAAGAGAAATTCGAGAATTGATTTTGAAAAGCATATTTCATTCTTTAGGAGAATTGAAATAAGATTGAAGACATAATACATTCATCACTATGGTTACAAATGTATTATAAAATAATCTGTATTTAAATTCAGATAAAGAATAAAATATATCTTGGTGCCTTTATAGGGTTTGAAATGAAATTAACTTTTAATATATCCTGACTATGGCCATGAATATATATTTTAAGTTAATTTACAAGTCAAACTCTCATAAAGGAATAAATTTTTAGAAAATATGATGATTTTTGAAAGAGATCCAAGTGTGGATCAAATGTGATTCCATAATAGATAAAAATCCTAAGTATTGTTCACATTTTGACTATGGCCATAAATGCAAATCATCTACTTAGGATTAATTACCTCTTACTAGAATGGTGCACGTAACATTCGTGTTTCACCATGGTGGATTTTTAAAAATAAAAGAAAAATGATATGAAACAGATAATTCATGATATTTACATGCTCATACATTCTAATCTAAAAACTGGAAATGTAAAGTTCTCATTAATATCTAGCTATTAACTCCTTGAAATTGCATTGAAATTCAAATTCCTAAATTAAGAAGAAAAGTAACATTTTCTATTTCCTGCAAAATAGAGTTTAGCAAAGTACAAAATGGGGAAAGAAGCTAAGATGTTGTATTGGGATTAAGAATGCATATAGTAATGAGAGAATACATCATTGAATGCATATGTAATATCATAAATTGATGAGAAATTTTGAAATGAATATATATATATATACATATATATATATATATATATATATATATATATATATATATATATATATATATATATATATATATATATATATATATATACGCCCCTAAATATAATGATTAGATTAAGGAAAGAATACCTACATACTTGTAACCTTGGAAAAAAATACACTTAGACAAATGCTAATTGCATGAAAGTGAACTATTATGCAAAATACAGATAGTGTCTAAGTACAGTGTGATGGAATGTAATGTGATGCAACAACTGAAGTGAAGTGGTGGATGGAGTGGTGTAGAAGGTGTCAAGTATTGGTGTAACATGTATGTAGGTGGGGTGAATAGTGCATTTTGCAGAAAATGTGCACAATATAAGGTAAATGTAGCAGTGACTAAAAGGTGCAGCATGGGCATGGTGATGTTGTATTTACGTGCAGGTGAATGGGGTTGGGAGCTACAGCAGGAGATGGAAGTGTAGTGGAGGGTGCACAAGTGGAGACTGTGAACGTGCATACAGTGGCAAGTGAAGGCTATGCACAAGTAGGCGTTGGATCTAGTGTAAGCTATTAACAAAAAAAATTTATGAAATGCAAGCATTGTTGTATGATGAGATGAAGGTGGATAATATGGATGTAGCAAGGTAAGGCGAATTACAGCAAGGTGCTTTAGGTATAGTGCTAAGAAATGGTGATGTGCACGAGGTGGCTAGGTGAAGATTGGATTCTCTGGCAGCACAAGAGATGGTGAGGTTATGTGATACGAGTGAAGGGGTGTTGTAAAAAGTGGTTTTTGATGTAATGAATGTTGTGTAAATTACAGCAAATGATGCTGCAATGTTATTGGGAAAGGTGATGAATGTGGTAAAGGTAAGTATGTATATATGCAATGTGCAGATGAAGTAGGAAAAGGTTGACAGCAATGATACAGAAAACGAAGAAGGAAAGGGTGAGTGGCAGCAAATGTAAGAGGTACATGGGATGTTACAGTAGTAGGTATGATAGATGAGATAGGGGTTACATGGGCATAATGTGGGAAAATGAACAGTAGAAGTGCAGTGGGGTGCAACAATGTGGTTGTGGTGCGGCTACAGTGGGTGGTTGCATGGGTGCTTGTGAAGAAGTACAATGGAGGTGTTGTGAGCTACAGCAGCCATTGGGCTGTTGTGCTCATGTGTGCACATGGAAGCACGTTGGATATTGTTGGTGGTTGGACAGTGGAGGGAGTGATGAAGACGAATGGCTATATTAAATAGTACAATTTGCAGCAGGTGCTGTGAGATGAAAGTGGCATGACAGTGATAACATGGATGTAGTATAGTGAAGATAAACTACACATTTGTGGAGGAAGTAAGTGGTGTATGCTTGTGAAGATGGCAACAAGTGACAGAGTGGTGAAATATTAATTAGAAAAATTTAACATCATGCGGCAACTATAAGTTTAATTTGGATTGAGCAAATGCAAATGGGTTTTATATCTAGCATGTGATTAATCAATAAAAATCCATGGCCTTCAGGCTTTTGGAAGTAAAGAATCTGATCCCTTGAGCTAGGGGAACTTTCTGACTGAGAAACTTTGTATCCCAATGAAGCCCGATTGCTTGAGTTCAGGTCATGTAGATCTGAATCGGGTATCACTTCATTAGAAGACATTTGATGCCTGCCATTTATTCAGGTTCTCCCACTGATTTGTCGCCCACCACAAATGGTCCTTTTATCCCCTGCAATGCTGCTCCAGACAGTTTCTCCAACCTAGCTTTGGCCTTTTCAACTCTTGCAACTCACTTGACCGAGTAAGATCTTTCTTTGACATTCTAGAGTAAAGTTATAAGACAACTGAGCATCAATGGGCTTGTGATTTCAAGAAATAATCGTGAACGACCCAATTGAAATGTGTTTAATCCTGGAACTCTGGACGGTTCACACTATCCCTGAGATGATTTCTTAATTGAGATTTATTATGACTCCAATTCTATCCTTAGTGAATTCAGCAGGGCCCTTCTCAGAGGCATTGACATGCAATGCTTCAGAAATTTCTTCATAACAACCAATTCTCTTTAGATTGAATAAGCAATCCATAGTTAAGCAAGTGAAGATACTGAGTAACAAGTATGAAACGGGAGGTGGAAACAATGTGTATGCTCACAATACATGATGGGATGCAATACAAACGCAATACATGGACATGCTCATATTGCTGGAATGTATATGTTCACAATGCAATGATGAGATGCAATACATGGACAAGCTCATATCACTGGAATGTATATGTTTGCAATACCATGATGAAATATAATACAAATGCAATATATGGATATGCCCACGAAACATAGATTCAAGATTTGTAATAGAGAGCAATGTAGATGGAAGCTGAAAGATGGGTTGGAAGCTATAGGTGAATGTGCACAAGTGAACAATGTGCTGAAAGTAGAAAATGTGCATGCAGGTGCTATCCTGCTTGAGCTCATCCCTGAATGCATTAGGCAACCCAAATTTTAGTGACAGGGTTCTTGTTGTAGGCTTTATTTCTGTTATCTCCTCAGTGACGCGGGAATCAGTACATATGTTAGTACTGACCTTCATGTTGTAGCTTTCCACATAAGGCAGGCAAGCATCAACCATGAATGTGCATCTAGACACAGCCTCAAGTTGTGGGTCATGCTTTCCCAGTTGCAGAGGCTGCAGCAGCTGAATTTGCATCGACTTCAACATCCGAACAAGGTGGTGAACTCTATTTTGAAGCCTCTTCAACCAAATAATTTTCTGAAGCAATCACTGGATGACGTTGTCCTTTGTTGGATGCCACGTTATGTATGATATCTCACGCTTGAACCTAGCCTCTTCCTAGAATTACCATTCATGATGCCCCATTTTGGAGGTGGTCTTAGAAGGTGGAGGTGTGAATGCTTAAACACACAGAAGCATATGCAACAACCTAACAACCTGTACATAATGACTACCTAATCTGAATGTTAATACAAGAGAGGAGAGCAAAACCATTAGCCCATAAAGAAGAGAAATCAGAATGTGGTGACAGGAGGTCTTACTGCAGATCTGAAGGTGGGCAAATTTATTTAGCAAACTATAATCTGGTGCCTTCTCTGGCAAACGGCTTCCATCTCATGTTTAAATGTGCGAAGCTCTAACTGATTCTTGAATTAAGGCTAAGTCTTGACAAAAAGGTCAAGGACCAACTTCAGTGGTCATGGCGTGACCAGGAGACAGGAATTTCTTTGAGCTCAAGGCAACTGGATACACCAAGGACTTCTAGCCTTTCTCAAAAATCTGAAGAATCTGTTTATTTCTCATTTGTTGAGTCTTGTCAGTGTGAGATGAATTGAGGATAGCAAGCTTACTACAATCATCAATCAGGACAATTGACCAGAAAGTCTCAGATAGTAAAATCTGATGTGAACTCCACCATGGCGGGTATGATCATCAGATGCTACCAGCAATATTTACATCAGCATCGATGTCCATGATGTGGTTATTGATTTTTAGTTGATGAATAGCCATAAGCTTAACATGGAAAATGACCCTTACTACCCAAACATCGATTGAACACCAAATTATATTATAATTGTTTATCAACATAAGTAAAAGTAAAGAAAATGGGACCAAGGCGATATGGATGGATACCATCAAATCTCATCGCCAATTTCAACTGAGAGTAAAATTAATCCGATAGGTACATCCTAGCTCTTTTTAACACAGATGGCAGAGACAGGGCTTCAGTAGGTATAGATGCTTATGACAAGATAATGGAATAATAAGAAAAGTACAGAATGCTTTTGCAATAAGGAAATCCAAATGCAAAGATAGCTATCAAAGTGAAAAATAACAGGTATAATATAAAATTAATCAATGATTATGGCAGAGTAAAACCAGATCTGATACTGGATCATATCGAATGTTTACTTTGAAAGCCATTGGGTTCAAAAGAAACTATTACAGGAAAAAAAACAAGGATAAGATGCGTAAGGGGAGCATGGGTAAAATTGCCGAGAATGATGCGAAACAGGAAATAATAAAATAAAGGGACATCAAAGGCAATTAAACAAAACAGGGGGTCGGTTGTAATGTAAAATGAGGGGATGAAATTAAGAAATCAGAAATATGAACAAGAAATCAAGATAAAAATGATAATGAAAACGAGGAAAACTAAATCAAAGGAAATTATAAACAGAAAATCAAGGATGAAAGAAAAGAAAGAGATGCAATAACCGAAAGCATAAAAATGATCGAGATGAATGGCATATCTGCTTAATTGGAGCATAAATAAACCAAAGAGACTCGAATAAAGCAAAGAGGAAAGAGATGTTGGAGTAAAAACTTTGTTGATATTATAATATGTAGGCTGGTGATGCCATAGGCAAACCATCGCTACAGCAGGTGCGTTAATGGGGTCAAAACGAAGAAATTAAAAGAAAATCTAGAACAACAAAAGGGAAGAGGGGTACTCATCGTAGTCTGCAGGGATTTCTAAGGGAGGGAAGAGAGCGATCGAGAAGAAGAAGATGGGGAAAAGAGAAAGGGGGAAGAAAGAAGAAGAAGAGGAAGGGTAATGGGAATGCTAAGGTGAATCATCGATCAGAGCGTAATGGGGAGGTGAGAAATGGATCCTCTTGAAGGCTCCCTGCGGTTTTATTTTATAAGAGAAAACCATCAGGAATTTTGTGAATCGGGTATGAAATTTTTTGAAAATTTTCAAAAGAGTGGCCCTTTTCAAAAGGTTTTCTCAAAAGAGGTTTTTAGCAAAAAGGGTGCTTTCAGAAAGAGGTTTCCAAACTGTCTCTTTTTTAATTTATTTTCCTATTTTTATATTTTTTATTCCTTTATGTATTCTATCTTTTTTTTGTGTTTTTAAAAGAAAATTTTATGAAACTATGGGAGAAATAAAAGTTTTAAACTATTTTTATAAAATTTTAAAATATTTACACAAGAGGGGTTTTCTGAGAATTCAGGGTTAAACTTTAGGAATTTCTTCAAAAAATGCGTCTGGATCCAGAATTTTTGAGAAAATATTCGAGTTTTGGATCTCGAATTGAGAAATACAGAGCAATGGATCCAAATGGGTACCGGATGAACTGTCTGAGCCATTCAGAAACTATTTTTGTATTTTTATAATTTTTGACTTGAAAGTTGGATAACAAAGCTTAGAATTGGATTTTGATACTGGATCTGGATCCGGATTCGAAATTTAATTCCAGTAAAATCCAAGAAATAAAATAGAATTTTGATTAAAACTGACTCAATTATTCAAAAAATGGGGGCCAGGGGCAAAAAGGGATTTTTTACAAAATTTTGAAACATTTGGGGTGTTCACAGATGCCCCTCTTTGCTACTAAGCCGGTTGAAATCCGAGCTTAGTGGCAAAGAAAACACTCCAAATTTTGAAAAATGACCCAGTCAGCAAACCTGAACTGGGTGTGGAAGAATTATTTTGAAAAGATTTTTCTCAGGTTTAGCACCTTATCCTGAATGGCTTTATGGAGACAAAATCCTCAAAAGTGATATAACAGAAAATTTGAAAATCGTTGATGGGACTTTGGGTGGAGATCCCGAAATGGTGAAAATAGGAATTTTGATCATGTCTCATGGGTGAGACAAGATAAGCTTTTTGGAATGATTTCAGGTTTAGCCCTTAACCTGGATATGACGAAGATATCTCAAGATGAATTTTCAGGTTTTATCCCTTACATAAATGGGGAAAGAATACATAAGGACCTTGATGGGATATTTTTGTTAGAAATTCCTCATGAGGTGAAGCTCAAGTATGATCCTTTCCTGAATGGATATAATGGGCATGGATTTCACGACGGGAAAAACCATGATGGGACTGAGAGAAATACCTCGTCGGAACGAGGTTCAGGTTTAACCCTAACATGAATTGATGATACCTCATGGAAAAATAAGGTTCAGGCTTAACCCTTAACCTGAAAGGGACGATACCTTGTGGAAAAATGAGGTTCAGGCTTAACCCTTAACCTGAAAGGGACGATACTTCATGAAAAAACGAGGTTCAGGCTTAACCCTTAACCTGAAAGGGACGATACCTTGGGAACGAGGCTCAGGCTTAACCCTTAACTTGAAAGGGATGATACCTCTTGGAAAAATGAGGTTCAGGCTTAACCCTTAACCTAAAATGGACAACCATACGAAATCCTCGAACGAAGAAACTATGATGGGACCTTCGGAGTTTGGACAACAAATCCGAGAGGGGTTTGCAAAAGGAAGAAAGGGGGTTCCCTAAAGCTTGAAAAGGGATGATCTTGGGCGTCTCATTGCTAAGACTAAATCAGCTTTTAAAATAGATGACTTTTCGCAGAAAAAAAATCAGGTTTAACCCTTGACCTGAAGGGGATTTTATGGAGATTTAGATTTTGGAAATCCAGACCAGTTATATAAACTGGATTTAAAAATCCTGACCAGTCATGAGAAACTGGATTTTGAAATCCTGACCAGTTACAAGAAACTGGATTTTGAAATCCCGACCAGTGATGAACACTAGATTTTAAAAATCTTGACCCGCTATGAGAAACTGGATTTTGAAATCCCGGCCAGTGATGAACACTGGATTTTGAAATCCCTATCATGATAGGACTGAAAGAAATACCTTGTCAGAACGAGGTAACTCTTTTTGAGAATGTAAAACCCTGTTAGGTTGCATCAAGATAGACATTGAGTATTTATTTCATTTTTGAATAGCTAGAAAATTCTGCCAATAAGATGAAATTGTAGTTGATTTAAATGTTTAAAAATATGCACGTATGTGCGAAAGACATTCCCTCTTTTACCTAGAGTATTTCCTCCAACGAGGTTAACTCCTCAGTTTCCAGAGTCAGATTCAAATTTTAATGTCGTTGATTTTCTTAAAGGAAGTTATTCATTACCTTGATATGAACATAAAAAAATATTCTTAATTTCATAAAAGCAAGTAATGAAAAGACATTGATGAAAGAATTTCACACAAGAAAAGACGATTTCTGGCAGGTTGATATTTGGGGGTCTTCCCATGATCTTTTTTGCTCTCTTTTTGAGACATTGAGTATTCTTGGATTTTTGACGAGAAGTTTATTACATCATCCTTCATTTTGGAGATGTCCTCACTTTTTTTTTTCTGGGAAGGGTACTTCACAAACTCCTTCAACTTGGAGATGCTCTGATACTTCTTTGTCTCAGAAATTATATTGAAGGTATTGTCTCTTTGGTTGGAAATCTCTTGATGATAGCATAAATCAAATATCTTTTAGGGTTTGTTGGGAGGTTCGTCGCATCCGCCTTCAACTTGGCGGTGATCTGAACTTTCCCTGGAAGGATCCATCACAAACTCCTTCATCTCGGAGATGATCCAAATCTTCTTTGGCCCGGGGATCTAACTCATCCACCAGTCTTCAACTTGACGATGATTGAGAAATTCCTTTTGCAGATATTTAATTGCAGCTTTAAATGAACGAGGAGATATGGACTGAGTGGATTCTTTTTATCGCTCAGGATATTTCCACTGCCTGATTGCCAGAAAATTCTCTTTAAACATGTGCCATAACTATGATCAATATCAATTCGCTTCTGGCTTTTTAATATCATTGAATATTTATTTCGCTAATCATACCAAGGATATTTCTTACATCCTTTTGGTTGATCAATAGGGAAAAGATTTGAATTTTATCCTTTTTTGCCAAAAGCTTCACCTTTTTCGAAAGAATACTAGAGGTAATCTCAAGTGATTCTGTTGGGAAGTAAAATATTGGAATCAACAAATATTTTTAGCAAATTGGCAAAGTTTTCGATAATCTAATGTGAAATATTTACTCAATATAGATTTTGACAAGACCTTGAGCATAAATTTAAAAGGAATGATGTGAAAGTCAGATTTTTTGGAAATCACGACCAGTGAGAACTGGATTTTCATAATCCCGACCAGTTATGAAACTGGATTTTGAAATCCCGACCAGTAAAGAACACTAGATTTTGAAAATCCCGACCAGTGTAAAGACATTGGATTTTGAAATCCCCACCAGTTATGAGAAACTGAATTTGAAAATCCTGACCAGTGTAAAAACACTGGATTTTGAAAATCCCGACCAGTTATGAGAAACTGGATTTGAAATTCCTGACCAGTGTATAAACACTAGATTTTGAAAATTCTGACCAGTGTAAAAACACTGGATTTTTAAAAATCTCGACCAGCTGTGAGAAACTGGATTTGAAAATCCCGACCAGTGTAAAAATACTAGATTTTGAAAATCCCAACCAGTTATAAGAAACTGGATTTTGAAAATCCCGACCAGTGCAAAAACATTGGATTTTGAAATCTTGACCAGTTATGAAAAACTGGATTTGAAAATCCCGACCAGTTATGAGAAACTGGATTTTGAAAATCCCGACCAGTGTAAAATACTAGATTTTAAAAATCCTGACCAGTTATGAGAAACTGGATTTGAAAAATCCCGACCAATATATAAACACTCGATTTTGAAAATCCTGACCAGTTATGAGAAACTGAATTTTGAAAATCTCGACCAGTGTAAAAACACTGGATTTTGAAAAACCAGACCAGTTTTGAGAAACTGGATTTGAAAAATCCCGACCAGTGAAAAGCACTGGATTTGAAAATCCTGACCAGTTATGAGAAATAAGATTTTGAAAATCTTGACCAGTGTAAAAACACTGGATTTTGAAAATCCTGACTAGTTTTGAGAAACTCGATTTGAAAAATCCCGACTAGTGAAAAGCATTGGATTTGAAAATTCTGACCAGTTATGACAAATTGGATTTTGAAAATCCCGACCAGTGAAAAGCACTGGATTTGAAAATCTAGACCAGTTATGAGAAACTAGATTTTGAAAATCTCGACCAGTGAAAAGCACTCGGTTTGAAAATCCTGACCAGTTATGAGAAACTGGATTTTGAAAATCCTGACCAGTGAAAAGCACTAGATTTTTTAAAATACACCAGTAGGAGCACTGGATTTTTGAAAATGCACCAGTACCAGCACTGAGTTTTGAAAATGTACCAGTACGAGCACTAGAGCTTAAAAATGTACCAGTACGATCAATGGAATTTTGAAAATATACCAGTACGAGCAATGGCTTTTTCAAAATGCACCAGTACGAGCACTAGATTTTGAAAGATGTACTAGTACGAGCACTAGGTTTTTGAAAATATACTAGTACGAGCACTGAATTTTAGAAAATGCACCAGTTCGAGCACTCGATTTGCCAACTAAGAGTTGAAAAAGGAGACCGACGTTCTAAGACATTAAGAAATCAAAGCGGGAATGATTGCTGGAGTTTCAAAATTATCCTTTATCCTGAAGAGGAAAAGAAATACCTCGACGAACGAGATTCAGGTTTATCCCTTAACCTAAGAGGGAGTGAAAACCCGAGTCAGAACCCGGATCTTCAAAATAAAAGATAAAAGGAAAATCCGAGTTTTGAAAACTTGAATTTTCAACGCAACGATTGGCCCAACACGAGCATTGGATCCAAACGGAAGCCTGAGTCGAAACTCAAAACTTTAGAAATAGAAGATAAAAAAAGGGGAAAACATGAGTCGGAACCCGGATCTTCAAAATAAAAGATAAAAGGAAAATCGAAGTTTGAAAACTCAAATTTTCAACGCAACGATTGGTCCAATACGAGCATTGGATCCAAAAGGAAGCCCGAGTCGGAACTTGAAACTTCAAAAATGGAAGAATAAGAGGGAAAAACCCAAGTCAGAACCCAGATCGTCAAAAATAAAAGATAAAAGGAAATCCGAGTTTGAAAACTTGAATTTTCAAAGCAACGATTGGTCCAATACGAGCATTGGTTCCAAAAGGAAGTCTGAGTCGGAACCCAAAACTTCAAACGAAAGATAAAAGAGGAAAATCCGAGTCGGAACCCAGATCTTTAAAATAAAAGATAAAAGGAAAACCCAAGTTTGAAAACTTGAATTTTCAATGCAACGATCGATCCAACACGAGCATTGGATCCGAAAGGAAGTCTGAGTCGGAACCCAGAACTTCAAACGAAAGATAAAAGGGGGAAAACCCGAGTCGGAACCCGGATCTTCAAAATAAAAGATAAAAGGAAAACCCGAGTTTGAAAACTTGAATTTTCAAAGCAACGATTGGTCCAACACGAGCATTGGATCCGAAAGGAAGTCCGAGTCGGAACCCAGAACTTCAAACAAAAGATAAAAAGGGGAAAACTTGAGTCGAAACCCGGATCTTCAAAATAAAAGATCAAAGGAAAACCCGAGTTTGAAAACTCGAATTTTCAAAGCAACGATCGGTCCAACACAAGCATTGGATCCGAAAGGAATCCCGAGTCAGAACCCAAAACTTCAAACAAAAGATTAAAGGGGAAAACCCGAGTTAGAACCTGGACCTTCAAAATAAAAGATAAAAGGAAAACCCAAGTTTGAAAACTCAAATTTTCAAAGCAACGATCGGTCCAACACAAGCATTGGATCTGAAAGGAAGTTTGAGTCGAAACCCGGAACTTTAAACGAAAGATTAAAGAGGAAAACTCGAGTTAGAACCCGGATCTTCAAAATAAAAGATAAAAAGAAAACCCGAGTTTGAAAACTCGAATTTTCAAAGCAACGATCGGTCCAACATGAGCATTGGATCCGAAAGGAAGCCCGAGTCAGAACCCAAAACTTCAAACAAAAGATTAAAGGGGAAAACTCGAGTTAGAACCTGGATCTTCATAATAAAAGATAAAAGAAAAACTCGAGTTTGAAACTCAAATTTTCAAAGCAACAATCGGTCCAATACGAGCATTGGATTCGAAAGGAAGCCCGAGTCAGAACCCAAAACTTCAAACAAAAGATTAAAGGGGAAAATCCGAGTTAGAACCTGGATCTTCAAAATTAAAGATAAAAGGAAAAACCCAGTTTAAAAACTCAATTTTTCAAAGCAACAATCGGTCCAACACAAGCATTGGATCTGAAAGGAAGTTTGAGTCGAAACCCGGAACTTCAAACAAAAGATTAAAGAGGAAAACTCGAGTTAGAACCCGGATCTTCAAAATAAAAGATAAAAGGAAAACCCGAGTTTAAAAACTCGAATTTTCAAAGCAACGATCGGTCCAACACAAGCATTGGATCTGAAAGGAAGTCCGAGTCAGAACTCGAAACTTCAAACGAAAGATAAAAGGTGGGAAAACCCAAGTCGAAACCCGGATCTTCAAAATAAAAGATAAAAGGAAAACTCGAGTTTGAAAACTCGAATTTTCAAAGCAACGATCGGTCCAACACGAGCATTGGATCCGAAAGGAAGTCCGAGTCGGAACCCGGAACTCCAAACGAAAGATAAAAGGGGAAAACCTGAGACAGAACTTGGATCTTCAAAATAAAAGATAAAAGGAAAAGCAGAGTATGAAAACTCGAATTTTCAAAGCAACGATTGGTCCAACACGAGCATTGGATCCAAAAAGAAGTCTGAGTCGGAACCTGAAACTTCAAACGAAAGATAACAAGGGGAAAAGTAGAGTCGGAACCCGGATCTTCAAAATAAAAGATCAAAGAAAAACTCGAGTTTGAAAACTTGAATTTCCAAAGCAACGATCGGTCCAACACGAGCATTGGATTCGAAAAGTAGTTCGAGTCGGAACTCGGAACTCCAAACGAAAGATTAAAGGGGAAAACTCGAGTCGAAACCCGGGTCATCAAAATAAAAGATAAAAGAAAAACCCGAGTTTGAAAACTTGAACTTTCAATGCAACGATTGGTCCAACACAAGCATTGGATTCGAAAGGAAGTCTGAGTCAGAACCCAGAACTTCAAATGAAAGATAAAAGGGGGAAAACCCGAGTCGGAACCCGAATCTTCAAAAAAAAAAATAAAAGGAAAACCCAAGTTTGAAAACTCAAATTTTCAAAGCAACGATCGGTCCAACACAAGCATTAGATCCGAAAGGAAGTTTGAGTCAAAACCTGGAACTTCAAACGAAAGATTAAAGAGGAAAACCCGAGTTAGAACCCGGATCTTCAAAATAAAAGATAAAAGGAAAACCCGAGTTTAAAAACTCGAATTTTCAAAGCAACGATCGGTCCAACACAAGCATTGGATCTGAAAGGAAGTCTGAGTCGGAACTCGAAACTTCAAATGAAAGATAAAAGGTGGGAAAACCCGAGTCGAAACCCGGATCTTCAAAATAAAAGATAAAAGGAAAACTCAAGTTTGAAAACTCGAATTTTCAAAGCAACGATCGGTCCAACACGAGCATTGGATCCGAAAGGAAGTCCGAGTCGGAACCCGGAACTCCAAACGAAAGATAAAAGGGGAAAACCTGAGTGAGAACTCGGATCTTCAAAATAAAAGATAAAAGGAAAAGCCGAGTTTGAAAACTCGAATTTTCAATGCAACGATTGGTCCAACACGAGCATTGGATCCAAAAAGAAGTCTGAGTCGGAACCCGAAACTTCAAACGAAAGATAAAAAGGGGAAAAGTAGAGTCGGAACCCGGATCTTCAAAATAAAAGATCAAAGAAAAACCCGAGTTTGAAAACTCGAATTTCCAAAGCAACGATCGGTCCAACACGAGCATTGGATCCGAAAGGTAGTTTGAGTCAAAACCCGGAACTTCAAACGAAAGATTAAAGGGGAAAACCCGAGTTGAAACCCAGGTCATCAAAATAAAAGATAAAAGTAAAAAGAAAAACCCGAGTTTGAAAACTTGAATTTTCAATGCAATGATCGGTTCAACACGAGCATTGGATCCGAAAGAAAGTCTGAGTCAGAACCCAGAACTTTAAATGAAAGATAAAAGGGGGAAAACCCGAGTCGAAACTCGGATCTTCAAAATAAAAGATAAAAGGAAAACCCGAGTTTGAAAACTCAAATTTTCAAAGCAACGATTGGTCCAACACGAACATTGGATCCAAAAGGAATTCCTATTCAGAACTTCGAACTCCAAAAATAGAAGATAAAATGAGACCCGAGTCGGAACCCGGATCTTTAAAAAGAAAAGATAAAGGAAAAACAAAAACCTGAGTTGGAACTCAGATGGGAAAGAAATAACTCCAACCTGGAAGTCAGATTTTTGAGGGATTGACAAAAGGTTATGAATTGATTTCGACGATCACGAAGAAGATGAGAGATTCATTCAAAATTCTTGACCCAAGATGGTCTAAAATTTGAATTATTTATGATGGCTTCAGGATTATCCCTTATCCTGAAGGAAAAATGAATAAAAATTGATAAGAATTGATAGAAAGTTGATGAGGAATCAATAAAATTGATAAAAAATGATAAAAAGTTGATAAAGAATCAATAAAACTGATAAATTATAACAAAGAATAAAAATTGATAAAGAATTAATAAAATTGATAAAAATCGATGAAGGATAAAAATTTATAAAGAATTGACAAAGGTTTGGTGAAAATTGATAAAATTGGCAAAAAATTGATGACACTCGAAAGACGATGAAAGACTTCAGGATTATCCCTTATCCTGAAGGAAGAAGGACCTCACAGGATGAGGTTCAGGTTTATCCCTTAACCTGAAAGGGAAAAAAAATACCTCGAAGGACGAGGTTCAAGTTTATCCCTTAACCTGAAAGGGAAAAAGAATGCCTTGAAGGACGAGGTTCAAGTTTATCCCTTAACCTAAGCAAGAAATACCTCAGAGAACGAGGTTCAGGTTTATCCCTTAACCTAAGCGGAAAGAAGGAAATACTTCAAAGGTCGAGGTTCAAGTTTATCCCTTAACGTGAGTTTGAAGTGAAGATTGATGAGAATTGTTGGAAATCATAAAAAAAATGATTCAGGTTTATCCCTTAACCTGAAGTGGAAGTTCAGGTTTATCCCTTAACCTAAAGGGGAATGAATAAAAAATGATGAGAATTGATAGAAAGTTGGCAAAGAATTGATAAAATTGATAAAAATTGACAAAGAATAAAAATTGATGAAAATTAATAAAAAATTTGACGAAGAATTAATAAAATTGACAAAGAATAAAAATTGATAAAAGATTGACGAAAGTCTGGTGAAAATTAGCAAAAATTGGAGGAAAATTGATGATGCTCGAAAGATGATGAAAGATTTTAGGATTATCCCTTATCCTGAATGGGAAATAAGAAATACCTCGACGAACGAGGTTCAGGTTTATCCCTTAACCTGAGTGGGGAATTTTGGTTTATCCCTTAACTTGAGTGGGAAGAAGATATCTCAAGATGATTTTTCAGGTTCTACCCTTACCTGAAAGGGGGATTGAAAATAATAAAGATTGACAAAATTGATAGAATTGAAAAATCAATAAAAATTGATAAAAAATAATAAAGATGAATAAAAATTAATAAAACTAATAAAGATTGACAAAAGATTAATGAAAAATGTTGAAAAAGAAATTGTTTGATCCTGCCTGTAAACAAGTTTTTAGAAAAATGAATTTTCTTAAAATAAATAAAAAAAAATACCCCAGTATAACTGGGAAGGAACAATAATATTTGAAGAAGGCTATTTGAGAAAAATTGGAGAACTTAAAAAAGGGATATTTAGAAAAAAAAATTGAAAGAAATTTTGACAAAAGAAGGAATCAGGTTGATATTTTGAAAATGATATCTCATTACCAGGGTTTGGGTCATCACAGAAAATTGCGACAATCGCATTGTTTCTCTGTGAGAAAGAATAAACAACTAGAATATGAAGAAAATGATATTTTGAAAAGGGCATCTCTTGGCAAAAGAGATTTTATTGAGAAGATAGAAGATTTGAATAGAATCAGGAGATGTACTAGAAGATATAAAGAAGAAAGTTTGAAAATAGATGACAAGATTTGAAATTTAAAAAATTGCAGGCAGGATCAAAAGAATTGAAGAAATCAGAAGAAGAAAAGAAAAATACACCTAGACTTTTGAAAAATAAAAGAAGACTTCAAAACAAATATCTAGAGTTTCATAAAATAATTCTGAAGAAATATGGAAAGAGAAATATATACCTAGATTTTGGAAAATACAGAGAAATCTGAAAAAGAATATCTAGGGTTTAAAAAAAATTTATTCTGAAGAAATAAAGGAATATATACTTAGATTTTGAGAAATATAGGGAAATCTTAAAAAAAATGTCCAAGGTTTAAGAAAATTATGAAGGAAGAAAGAAAGGGAAATATACAACCTGGGTTTTGAAAATAAAGAGGAAATTTTGAATAAGATACCGAAGGTCTTTGCAAAATATAAGGAAATATAAGAAATAAATAAACATTACAGAATCACAGTTGTACAAACAAGGATGCACAAACAGCACTCCCTAAAAGCTGACTCTAAATACAATATTTGAAAAGGCTTATAGGACCTTAATCCTAACTCTATGGTTCAGATCATCTGATTTCAATCAAGGTACGCCGATATACTCAAGCCGAAACTAGAAGTACGTGGCATATAAATATTTCTTCAGTTCTAAGGTAATGGCTTCCCAACATCCTTGAGCACCTACCGATATACTTCAGACTATGGCCCTTAAGTACGTGGCAGGGAGGTGTTAACCTAAATAAGTGTCAATTGTGAGGCTCTCTCACAAACTATGGTTCAATGAGACAGCCCAGCAACGTGAAGACCAGGACAATATAGGTAGGGATGTTTCTGAAAACATGTTCAACATGTAAGAAATCAGATAGCTCTAATACAAAGCCCTAAAGAGATAGAATTAAATAATAAAGAAGCACACACTTGCATACATTGTTTGCATTCAATCCCTAGAATTGAAAAGAGTTGTATTTCAGACCTAAGTCTAAGTGAGCATGCAATAATCTCCTCAATATGGTCCTACCAAACCATACTTAAATCCTATATGCATTATGTCAGCTGGGACAGAGTCTAGGCTCCTAAGGTTTGCATGAAAAAGAAGTTGACATTTGTAGAATAAAGACTTAGACAATATCAAAGCAAAGCAAAGGCATAGATTCAACAGGACAAAGATGAGTCCTATCTCGGTCGCCACTTTTGTGATCATTGCAAAAATTTTCTTCTTGTTCCTCTTTTCCTTTTCTTTCCCTTTCTAACCCTTTATTCTCTTTTTGAAGGGAAATAAAAGATAGAAAAGAAGAGAGAAGAGAAAAAGAAAAGAAAGAAATAGAGGAACTCTTTTGCAATGTCTCACTTGACCTTTAAAAATATTTCGAAATTACTCACCTCCGTTTTTGAAATTTTGTAGAAAAAATGGAGAGACGGGATTCACTCGTCAGTATGAGGTTCAATCGTTCCTGGCGCCTTTACCAGGGGTAATTGAACCAAGGATCGAACTTATGCCTTTTGCTTTGCCTAAATATTGTTATTCTAAGTCTAAAAATGCACAAAGAATCATGCTTGTGTAATGCAAATGCAAGGATGTATGCTTTTGAGAACAATAATTTTAGAACTTTTGGGATTTTCCAAGTTAGTTCGAAATAAGTTTGAAAATATTTTGAGAAAATGGTTTTGAAAATTGATTTAGAAAAGTTAGATTTTGAATCTAACTTAGAACTTGAAATAGATCTGGAAGAAGAGACTTGAAGTTCTAAGTCTTGGAATAATAAGAGATTTGAAAATAAATCTTGAATTTGAAGAAATGAAGAGAAAAAGAGAATTTGGAACTGAGATAGAAGTAAATGAAGTTTCGAAGTTTAAAAATGAACTTCGAATTTGAATTGATTCTCAAGAATCGATTCTGAAAAGGAATTTTGATTTTGAGCTTTAATTCAGAACCTGAAACAGAGATTGAACTAAAAATTGAATTTAGATTTTAAAATAGATTTAAAAAGTGGTCTTTGGAAATAGAATTGGAAATTGGAAATGAATCTTGAATTTGAGTTTGAGTTTGAATTTAGAATCTGGAATTGAGATTGAATTTAAACTGAAGTTGAAATATGGATTTAAAGTTTGAAATCAGAATAGAATAAATGAACTTGAACTTTGAATTTGGAATTGATCTTGAAAAAGGATTTTTGTTTAGAAATGGGAAATGGATTTGAGAAATCCAGATGGAATAGAATTGGATACAGATAGAATTTGAAGATGGATTCTTGGATTTTGAGAAATCCATATGGAACTTGGAAATGGGTTTTGGATTTGAGAAACCCAGATGGAAATCGAAAATGGATTTGAGTCTGGATTTGGAGATCAAGATGGAATTTGGAAATGGATTCGGATTTGAGAAATCCAAATGGGATTTTAAAATAGATTTGGTTTTACGAAATTTAGATGGGATTTGAGAATAGAATTGAATTGGGAATTCTAGATGGAGTTTGAAGATGGATCGGATCTAAGAAATCTAGATGGAATCAGATTTGAGAAATCGAAATGGAATTTAAAAAATAGATCTTAGAAATCCAAATGGGATTCGAAGATGGATCGGATCTAAGAAATCTAAAATAGAATTCGAAAATAGAACTGGATTTAAAGAATTCAAATGGAAATTTGAAAATAGGAATGGATTTAAGAAATGGAAATCGAAAAATGGAATTGAATTTAGAATTGGATTTGAAAAATCTTGAATTAATCCTGAAATCTGCCTTGAATTTAGAGAAAACCAAATTTTTGAGGTTCAGAATCAATCTCAAAACTTTGATTTTAGATAAATGAATTGGATTGAGAATCAAGACTCAATCTTAGATAGAACTTGAAGATTTTGGAATTTGAAATAAAGAATAAACCTGATTGTAAACATAAATTTTGAAATCAGAAGATGAATCTGGGATTTTAAAGTTGAATTGAACTTTGAAACTTGATTTGGAATATTGAATTGATTTTGAAATTGAATCTTTGAACTAGGGATGAATTTGGAATTTCAATGTTGATTTGAACTTTGAAATTGGTTTGGAGTTGGAAATCGAATTTTGAATTTAGAGATGAACTTTGAAAGTTCAAAGTTGAATAGAACTTTGAATTTGGAATGTTAAGTTTGAATCTTGAAATAAGATAGAATTGAGAATAGGAAGATGAATTTGAATAAATAAGAATTGAAGATTGATTTGGGAAATGAGAAAGATATCTTGAAATTTATTTCCAAATCACTTGGAATTTGAGAAAATAATTTGAAAAAGACATGAAAGGAAATGCAATTCTATCCTAAATGATGAATGATTTGAGAGAAATTTGAGAATTGATTTTGAAAAGCATATTTCATTCTTTAGGAGAATTGAAATAAGATTGAAGACATAATACATTCATCACTATGGTCACAAATGTATTATAAAATAATTTGTATTTAAATTCAGATAAAGAATAAAATATATCTTGGTGCCTTTATAGGGTTTGAAATGAAATTAACTTTTAATATATCCTGACTATGGCCATGAATATATATTTTAAGTTAATTTACAAGTCAAACTCTCATAAAGGAATAAATTTTTAGAAAATATGATGATTTTTGAAAGAGATCCAAATATGGATCAAACGTGATTTCATAAAAGATAAAAATCCTAAGTATTGTTCACATTTTGACTATGGCCATAAATGCAAATCATCTACTTATGATTAGTTACCTCTTATTAGAATGGTGCACGTGTCATTCGTGTTTCACCTTGATGGATTTTTGAAAATAAAAGGAAAATGATATAAAACAGATAATTCATGATATTTACATGCTCATACATTATAATCTAAAAACTGAAAATGTAAAGTTCTCGTTAATATCTAGCTATTACATCCTTGAAATTGCATTGAAATTCAAATTCCTAAATTAAGAAGAAAAGTAACATTTTCCATTTCCTGCAAAACAGAGTTTAGCAAAGTACAAAATGGAAAAAGAAGCTAAGATGTTGTATTGGGATTAAGAATGCATATAGTAATGAGAGAATACATCATTGAATACATATGTAATATCATAAATTGATGAGAAATTTTGAAATGAATATATATATATATATATATATATATATATATATATATATATATATATATATATATGCCCCTAAATATAATGATTAGATTAAGGAAAGAATGCCTACATACTTGCAACCTTGGAAAAAAATACACTTAGACAAATGCTAATTGCATGAAAGTGAACTATTATGCAAAATACAGATGGTGTCTAAGTACAGTGTGATGGAATGTAATGTGATGCAACAACTGAAGTGAAGTGGTGGATGGAGTGGTGTAGAAGGTGTCAAGTATTGGTGTAACATGTATGTAGGTGGGGTGAATAGTGCATTTTGCAGAAAATGTGCACAATATAAGGTAAATGTAGCAGTGACTAAAAGGTGCAGCATGGGCATGGTGATGTTGTATTTACGTGCAGGTGAATGGGGTTGGGAGCTACAGCAGTTGATGGAAGTGTAGTGGAGGGTGCACAAGTGGAGACTGTGAATGTGCATACAGTGGCAAGTGAAGGCTATGCACAAGTAGGCGTTGGATCTAGTGTAAGCTATTAACAAAAAAAAATTATGAAATGCAAGCATTGTTGTATGATGAGATGAAGGTGGATAATATGGATGTAGCAAGGTAAGGTGAATTACAGCAAGGTAATTTAGGTATAGTGTTGAGAAATGGTGATGTGCACGAGGTGGCTAGGTGAAGATTGGATTCGCTGGCAGCACAGGAGATGGTGAGGTTATGCGATACGAGTGAAGGGGTGTTGTATAAAGTGGTTTGTGATGTAATGAACGTTGTGTAAATTACAACAAATGATGCTGCAATGTTATTGGGAAAGGTGATGAATGTGGTAAAGGTAAGTATGTATATATACAATGTGCAGATGAAGTAGGAAAAGGTTGACAGCAATGATACAGAAAACGAAGAAGGAAAGGGTGAGTGCCAGCAAATGTAAGAGGTACAGGGGATGTTACAGTAGTAGGTATGATAGATGAGATAGGGGTTACATGTGCATAATATGGGAAAATGAATAGTAGAAGTGCAGTGGGGTGCAACAATGTGGTTGTGGTGCGGCTACAGTGGGACAGTGGAGGGAGTGATGAAGACGAATGGCTATATTAGATAGTACAATTTGCAGCAGGTGTTGTGAGATGAAAGTGGTATGATAGTGATAACATGGATGTAGTATAGTGAAGATGAACTGCACATTTGTGGAGGAAGTAAGTGGTGTATGCTTGTGAAGATGGCAGCAAGTGACAGAGTTGCGAAATATTAGATAGAAAAATTTAACATCATGCGGCAACTATAAGTTTAATTTGGATTGAGCAAATGCAAATGGGTTTTATATCTAGCATGTGACTAATCAATAAAAATCCATGGCCTTCAGGCTTTTGGAAGTAAAGAATCTGATCCCTTGAGCTAGGGGAACTTTCTGACTGAGAAACTTTGTATCCCAATGAAGCCTGATTGCTTGAGTTCAGGTCATGTAGATCTGAATCGGGTATCACTTCATTAGAAGATATTTGATGCCTGCCATTTATTCAGGTTCTCCCACTGATTTGTCGCCCACCACAAATGGTCCTTTTATCCCTTGCAATGCTGCTCCAGACAGTTTCTCCAACCCAGCTTTGGCCTTTTCAACTTTTGAAACTCACTTGACAGAGTAAGATCTTTCTTTGACATTATAGAGTAAAGTTATAAGACAATTGGGTATCAATGGGCTTGTGATTTCAAGAAATAATCGTGAATGACCCAATTGAAATGTGTTTAATCCAGGAACTCTGGATGGTTCACACTATCCCTGAGATGATTTCTTAATTGAGATTTATTATGACTCCAGCCCTATCCTCAGTGAATCCAGCAGGGCCCTGCTCAGAGGCATTGACATGCAATGCTTCAGAAATTTCTTCATAACAACCAATTCTCTTTAAATTGAATAAGCAATCCATAGCTAAGCAAGTGAAGATACTGAGTAACAGATATGAAACGGAAGGTGGAAACAATGTGTATGCTCACAATACATGATGGGATGCAATACAAACGCTATACATGGACATGCTCATATTGCTGGAATGTATATGTTCACAATGCAATGATGAGATGCAATACATGGACAAGCTCATATCACTGGAATGTATATGTTCGCAATACCATGATGAAATATAATACAAATGCAATATATGGATATGCCCACGAAACATAGATTCAAGAGTTGTAATAGAAAGCAATGTAGATGGAAGCTGAAAGATGGGTTGGAAGCTATAGGTGAATGTGCACAAGTGAACAATGTGCTGAAAGTGGAAAATGTGCATGCAGGTGCTGTAAAGAGGATGCAGTGATAGATGAAATGCATAATTTGGAATATACTTATCAACACTATGACAGGAAGCTTGCAGGTATGAACTATCATAAAGTTCATCTTCCATCTAACCCAGTTTTAGGATGACTGCTACAATTATCCTGCTTGAGCTCATCACTGAATGCATTAGGCAACCCAAATTTTAGAAGAGTTGTGTGACAGGGTTATTGTTGTAGGCTTTATTTCTGTTATCTCCTCAGTGACGCGGAAAACAGTACATATGTTAGTACTGACCTTCATGTTGTAGCTTTCCACAGAAGGCAGGCAAGCATCAACCACGAATGCGCATCCAGGCACAACCTCAAGCTATGGGTCATGCATTCCCAGTTGCAGAGGCTGCAGCAGCTGAATTCGCATCGACTTCAACATCTGAACAAGGTCGTGAACTCTATTTTGAAGCCTCTTCAACTAAATAATTTTCTGAAGCAATCATTGGCTGATGTCATCCATTGTTGGATGCCACGTTATGTAAGATATCTCACGCTTGAACGTAGCCTCTTCCTAGAATTACCATTCATGATGCCCCATTTTGGAGGTGGTCTTGAAGGTGGAGGTGTGAATGCTTAATCATACTGAATCATATGCAACAACCTGTACATAATGACTACCTAATCTGAATGTTAATACAATAAAGCAGAGCAAAACCATTAGCCCATAAAGAAGAGAAATTAGAATGTGGTGACAGGAGGTCTTACTGCAGATTTGAAGGTGGGAAAATTTATTTAGCAAACTATGATCAGGTGGCTTCTTTGGCAAACAACTTCCATCTCATGTTTAAAAGTACAAAGCTCTAACTGATTCATGAATTACGGCTAAGTCTTGACAAAAAGGTCAAGGACCAACTTCAGTGGTCATGGCGTGACCAGGAGACAGGAATTTCTTTGAGCTCAAGGCAACTGGATACACCAAGGACTTCCAGCCTTTCTCAAAAATCTAAAGAATCTGTTTATTTCTCATTTGCTGAGTCTTGTCACTGTCGGATGAATTAAGGATATCAAGCTTACTACAATCAACAATCAGGACAATTGACCAGAAAGTCTAAAATAGTAAAATCTGATGTGAACTCCACCATGACGGGTATGATCATCAGATGCTACCAGCAATATTTACATCAGCAGCGATGTCTATGATGTGGTGATCGATTCTTAGTTGATGAATAGCCATAAGCTTAACATGGAAAATGACCCTTATTACCCACACATCGATTGAACACCAAATTATATTATAATTGTTTATCAACATAAGAAAAAGTAAAGAAAATGGGACCAAGACGATATGGATGGATACCATCAAATCTCATTGCCAATTTCAACTGAGTGTAAAATTAATCCGATAGGTACATCTTAACTCTTTTTAACACAGATGGCAGAGACAGGGCTTCAGTAGGTATAGATGCTTATAATGAGATAATGGAATAATAAGCAAAGTACAGAATGCTTTTGCATCAAGGAAATCAAAACGCAAAGATAGTTATCAAAGTGAAAAATAATAGGTAAAATTTAAAATTAATCGATGATTATGGCAAAGTAAAACCCGATCTGATACTGGATCAGATCAGATGTTTACTTTGAAAGCCATTGGGTTCAAAAGAAACTATTACAGGAGAAAAAAAACAAGGATAAGATGCGTAAGGGGACCATGGGTAAAATTGTCGAGAATGATACGAAACAGGAAATAATAAAATAAAGGGAGATCAAAGGCAATTAAACAAAATAGGGGATCAGCTGTAATGTAAAATGAGGGGATGAAAATAAGAAATCGGAAATATAAACAAGAAATCAAGATAAAAATGATAATGAAAATGAGGAAAACGAAATCAAAGGAAATTATAAACAGAAAATCATAGATGAAAGAAAAGAAAGAGATGTTATAACTGAAAGCATAAAAACGATCCTGATGAAAGGCATATCTGCTTAATTGGAGTGTAAATAAACCAAAGAAACTCGAATGAAGCAAAGAAGAAAGAGATGTTGGAGTAAAAACTTCGTTGATATTGCAATGTGTAGGCTTGTGATGTCATAGGCAGACCATCGCTACAACGGGTGCATTAATGAGGGTCATAACGAATAAATTAAAAGAAAATCCAGAACAACAAAAGGGAAGAGGGGTACTCACCGTAGTCTGCAAAGATTTTTGAAGGAGGGAGGAGAGCGATCGAGAAGAAGAAGATGGAGAAAAGAGAAAGGGGGGAGAAAGAAGAAGAAGAGGAAGGGTAATGGGAATGCAGAGGTGAATCGTGGATCAGAGCATAATGGGGAGGTGAGAAATGGATCCTCGGGAAGACTCCCTGCGATTTTCTTTTATAAGAGAAAATCGTTGGGAATTTTACGAATCGGGTATGAAATTTTTTGAAAATTTTAAAAAGAGTGGCCCTTTTCAAAAGGTTTTCTCAAAAGAGGTTTTTAGCAAAAAGGATGCTTTCAAAAAGAGGTTTCCAAACTGTCTCTTTTTTAATTTCTTTTCCTATTTTTTTATTTTTTGTTCCTTTATGTTTTCTATATTTTTTTGTGGTTTTGAAAGAAAATTTTATGAAACTTTGGGAGAAATAAAGGTTTTAAACTATTTTTGTAAAATTTGAAAATATTTACAAAAGGGGTTTTTTGAGAATTCAGGGTTAAACTTTAGGAATTTCTTTAGAAAATGGGTCTGGATCCAGATTTTTTGAGAAAATATTCGAGTTTTGGATCTCGAATCGAGGAATACAGAGCAATGGATCTAAATGGGTACCAGATGAACTGTTTGAGTCATTTAGAAACTATTTTTGTATTTTTATAATTTTCAATTTGAAAGTTGGATAACAGGGCTCAGAATTGGATTTTGATACTGGATCCGAATCCGAAATTGAGTCAGATATAGTAGATAGATTTGATTCTAGTAAAATCCGAGAAATAAACTGGACTTTTGATTAAAACTAACTCAATTATTCAGAAAATGCGGGTCAGGGGCAAAAAGGGAATTTTTATAAAATTTTGAAAAATTTGGGGTGTTCACACACTACCAAACCAAGATGTTAATGCTACTATTGGTGAAGAAGCTAGTGTGAAACTACCAATCTTGAAATTAGATTTTTCAGACAAAGCAGGGGAATTAGGCATAACTAAAGATGAAGAACTGAATGAATCTCCTAGAAGGAAGGGACTATGTATATCATCATTCAACTGTATAACAAGTTCTTAAGAGTTAAATGTTATCCTAGGTGGCTGCTTAAGGATACAACCATTGTCATGTTCATCACCAAGCACAGATGGCATGCCTGAATTAAGATTGGGAAGGCTGATTCTTTTGTCACCATCATCTTCAGACATGACATTTTGCACTCCAATCAAATCTTCTAAACTAGTACTTATCTGGCCTAGAGGAAAGCTTCCAACACTTATGGATGTCTCGACAGATTGTTCATGCTCATTAGGCAAGCTGGAGAATGTGTTCTGAGAGCTATGTGTGGGTGATGGTGAGATGATGCAAGAAGTGTGATGTTGCAAGGAATTGTTGTGTTGGTGCAGGTGAAGATGAGGTGTCATGAGTGTGATATACAGGGGATGGTTGAAGTGATGTGATAGCATGAGCTGATGGGGGAAGTGCTAAGATGCAGCAGTAGCAGGAAGCTATTGTGTAGGCATGCTGTGAAGGTGGAAGTAGGTGTGGTGCTAGTGTGGTGGCAGCATACAGATGTAGTGGTGCTAGTGATCGTTGTGTAGTGTTGGTGCTAGTGAAGATGGCAGCGTACAAATGTAGTGGTGTTAGTAAAGCTGGAGTGATAATGATATGGGTGCAGCCATGTTGACAGTGCTCTGAAGATGGAGTTGTGAATGGAAGATGTTGTCTTGGTGGAGGTGTATAATATGCTAAATGAATGTGTTGTCTGGTGATGACAGCATGCCACAGTGAAGGGTGGTGATAGGCAATGAAGATGTTGTGGAGTGCTGACTATTGAAGAAGGTGATAGTGCAGGTGAAGTGAGTGTAAGTGACTTAAGTATAGTGTTTGGTGACAATGATGTGTTGTGACACAGTGGAGAAATGTTGTGGAGTAGAAGGGTGTGATATAGAAAAGTGTTGAAGGTGTAGCTATAAGCATAGATGTATGATATTCAATTTGAATAATACACTTTACACTAAAATGTAGTGCACTTGCTGATGCCAAACGACAGAAAATTGAAGTCATAAAAGGCAAGTAAGAAAGAAGAAGAAAAAAAAAGCAATCAAAATGGGGGATGCATAGTAGATGATTCATAGAAAATTCCTAACAACAGAGACATCAAATAAATATTCGCAGGCAAATAAAATCTAAACACATGGCTCCTAAATATATGCATACTAAACAACGATTTGAATAACACCCTTTTTAACCAAGTGCGGAGGAATTAGCATAAATGCATCGATTTTCACATATTGGTTTTAGCAATCCATCCTAGCAAATTGAATATGCACACCAGATTTTAGATTAACTTTTTACAGTAAATTGGTTTCTAGTAAGTTCCTCAAGGTGATCCTAGCCATTAGATAGGTTTTAGCGATCGATTTCTGCAGGTTGAATCAATGTAGCGCTGCCGTGAGCCCTGCCCAGAGTAATGCTCAGCCATAATCCAGATCATTGATGCTGATGATATTTACTTGGCATCCAGTGACATTTGAAAACACTACTTGCTAACTACGATCCACACGTATGTTTCAAAATACAGAATGGGTAAAGGCAAGAGATACAAAGTGATATATACGGTGAAACATAGATGATGATGATACAAATGAAGTTTGATGAACATTAGGAAAGTATGATAAAATTTTGTGAATATTACGCAAACAGACCATAACATAACGAAGATGAAGAGAATATGACACAAAACATGGGATGAAGCTGCTATGATTTGATGCAGGAGGATAGCAGAGATACGTGGATACTAAACAAAATATGCAATGAGGTGTGGAGGGAAGGATATGAACTTGTAATGACTAAGAAAACCTAATGCAGATGTAAATCAGGAGATGCATATACGATTCAGAAGAATATGAGATGCAGATGATAGATCTCTTCATCTTTTAGATTGCTAATGATATTTTCAAGGGGATTTCTTAATTGGGAATTCACTGTGAGTTAAACCTCATTCGCGGTGAATTTGGCAGAACTATACTCAAGAGATTTTGATTCCAGCATTTTTTCTACAACTACAAGGCTTTGCAACAGACTTCATTGTGAATCTAAGTCGATTCATGATGAAGCCCATGCCATCTAATATGATATATCAGGTAAACAAAACACGATACTGTCATGCCCAAATCAAACTTTAAAAGACGATGTTGAACTAAGGCAATGGAGCGAATATGATGATGCAATTGAATTTAAACTGAAAGAAAATCGGGAAAATATAGGAGAAATGGATTGCAAATAAAAAAAACCGAGAATAATTGTTGGAGTGAAACACTCTATTATTGTAGCAACAGGTGGATCAACACTGCTATAGGCCGGTCGATCCCACCATTTGTGCCTTATAAAAAAAAGGAAATGAAGAGGAACGAAATCAAAAGAAAAGAATATTGTAAATAAGGGAAAATTTTTACAGAACATCAAAGAAGGGGAGAGATGATGATCACTTACCGTGGCTCTCCTGAATGGTGGTCGACCTTCAGTCGATTAAAGGAGAAGGCACCAGACGGAGAAAGAAAAGGGGAATCAGAGAAGAAGATCGAATGTTGAGGGGTGAAGACAATTAGACAGTAGGAGAAGGAGAAGGCGATCTGGTGGGGTGAAAAAGAGTCAAGATGGAGGGGTGGAAACGGATGAGGAGGCATCGGCCTTCGACTTTGTTTTATAACAGAAGGTCGTTAGGCTTATTTCAAAAATGATCCTTTAGGTTTTAGGAATTTTCAAAAGGTGGTTTTTTTGAAAGGGGGATCCAAATGAGGTTTTTAAAGTATTTATTTAAAACTTGAAGTTTTTATAAAAGAAGGTTTCTCTGAAGATACAGGGTTAAATCTCAGAAATTTTCAAAGAAAAGGATCTGGATCCAGAGTTTTTGATAAAATATTGGGTTTTGGAACTCGAATTGAGACTGAATTCAGATAAAATATTTGAGAAAATACAAAGAACTGATTTTTCTATTTATTTTTTTTTAAATGGAAGATCCAGGCTCAGATCGGATTCGGATATCAGATCTGGGTCCGAGATTGGGTCAGATATGGAATTTGAATTTGGATTCCAGTGAATCCAAGAAATGAATAGAATTTTGATTAGAAATTGACCCAATTTATTCAGAGGATGGGTCCAGAGACAAAAAGGGAATTTTTGAATTTTTTTTGAAAAATTTGGGGTGTTCACACCAGTCCATTGCATTTTATTTGAATCGGTTGTTTCACTCTGTTGCATCTCGTTTTGAAGCTTCATCGCATTTCCCCTTTCATCCTCATCACATTCTTCATCGTCCTCATTCCTTTGCATCATAGATTCATTGGCATTTAGCTGTAGCACATGTCCAACATCTGAATCATCGTGCATTCATTTAGCATAGCTGCATTTCCATCTACCATGATTTTTTCATCGCTGTATCCATTTTCTGTAAGCCTTCATCTCTGCTGCAATTGCATACCGCACCTTCCAATCCAGGCGTTCCTCTGGTTCACAGCTGAGCCTCAGCTGGGCTTGATTCCATCAGTAGCAGCACAACACATCATTGTATAGCTCTGAGTGCTGCATTTCGTTTTAGTTTTTTTTCCTGCGCATTCCATCAGCATCACAACATCATCATGTGCGTCTTCTGCATTGCATTCAGCGGCAAATCTGCATCATCTGCATTGTAATTGTTGTGCATTTCATCAATTGGCATTTTTAGCATTTTTCCAGTTTCTACATTACTGATTTTACTTCATACGTTTATTCTTTGCATTGGTTGTTGCAACAGGTGCTTATTGCGTGTTTACTCCTTTTGTGCATTTTAGTACTTTCATTTTTTTTTCTGCATCTTATTGCACTCTTGCATTTTATTCCAGTATTTTGTTTCATTTTTACATATTGCATTTTGCTCATTTCAAATTCATCATACTTTCGCTTACGCAATTATTTCTTCGCTTGCATAGTCTAGTTGTATTTCACATAGTTTACTTTGCTTAGTTTTATCTTGCTTTTGCATTGATTTCATTTCCAGCATAGTGGATTACACAGTTTCATTTCATATGTTGTGCATTTTTGTCCAGCTTCATTAGTCCGCATTTGTGTGTGTCCTCTTTTGTAGTTGTGAGTAGTTTTATGTTTCATAACATTTCCATCAGATGCACATTACATTTTCTTTTCATTCAATGCATTCTATCTGATTTTTGTGGTTATAGTTTTAGTTAGGTTGCATTTTGGCGTTCATCATCTTTTGTTTGTATTGTAGCACATCTTGCATTCACTTAGCGCATTTTTGCAATTCCTCATTTATATAGTATAGCACTTGTTTTCCTCTTTTGTTGCTCATGTGCTCGTGTTGTGCAGGAAGGCGTGGAGCGAGAGCAAGCGAGTGAGACACGTAGTGGCACGCCTTCGATACGAGACACGAGGCACAAGCGCAAAAGACATTTGAGTTTTTCTTTTAAATTAGGAAGTTTACTTTCATTTTAAATTCAGGGTTTGTAATAAAACCATTTTAAACCCTCTGCGTAGGGTAAACATTTGATGTAATAGTTAAGTAGTTATTTTTCTCATACTTTTATAATTTTGGCAATAAAGCATAGTTAGTTGTGTGTTTGAATACAAAGTATCCCCCGTTCCCTGAGATCGACCCGGACTCCACCACTCATGCGAGCCGGGTTTTTTTTTTGGTGTCTGGCTTTCACGTTTGAATTTTCAATTAAAAATCTTTTCTAAAATTGTTTTCACAAAATAGACATCATCGTGCATTTATTGCAAGTATGTTATTTTCTACTCAGACTCAGGTTGTTTGACCCCTCTACTTTAACAATTTTTAGGTTCTAAGGAGGTCGAGCAATCCTATACCTGTTTAACAGGTCATGGACTTTGCTTGCTACCCGTCGAGGTGGTGGTTTTGGTTCCTCGTGTTAGGAAGATTTGGTTTTGGCTTGGACATTTTGCTTGGGGGTGGTTCCAAATCTGGACTATTATAGATGATTTGAACTTTTATGCAATTCTATTTATAATGATGTACTTTCATTTCTGTAATTTAGTTAGTGAATGGTTTGGTACAATAATTGTAATAATCCCAATTTGCATGTTTTTGTTGAGTTTTAAAAAAAAATCACAAAAAAAATGAGTTATAATTCAGGGTCATTACATATGCTCTATTACCAAAGTTGTAACACCCCAAAGTTTTATCCCAAAAATTGTGGATTTTTTTTAGAATGGTTTTAGAAATCACAACGGAAATTTAAAAATTGGATAAAGAGTTTGGGCGAGTTACAGATCTATTATACCATTCAACATGTTAACTTAAATTTCAATATTCACATATTAATAAAAGTCCATTCCAAATTTAAAATAATAACATCAAAGTTCCTTTCAAAGTCCATAAAAACTATGAATGTCTACAATCCAAAATCTTGCATAAATGGAAAAGATTTGGCTTAGATCCTGCCGCAAACTCTGGCCATTGCATTGGTCGTCTAATCATTATCTGTAAAATTTTATAATAGGGTCAAACTCAACAAGTTCTTAGTAGGAAAGTGTTATTCAATACTCATAAATTAAAACAAGTATGTAAAAGAGTATTCTTACAACTCACACATGCAAACAACAATCATCAATTCAAAAATACATTCATTACAATGCCTCACATGATTTTCAATAATACACAATTGCATTTTTTTCATACATGAGCAGTTAGATATGCATGAGCAGTTAAGGATGCAAGCACTTACCATTGCAGAACGGATGATCATTTATGTATGAGTGGCTTAATTTTCTTTAATTAGACTTTTTTTTAAATTATGCATGCCATAACTAACTAAATGCACAATTAATTTAAGTTCTCACTTCTTAGCCCTGTGAGTATAACACAGACATTAACCTAGATTAGGGCCATGACACAGGTAGTGTATTCATACAATTTGTGGCTTTGGACTTAGTCGGACACCTTTCACTAATCCTCGGGTGAGGGACGACCGTATCGAGAGAGCCCTCCCAACACCATTATCCTGATGCATCAGTTTTTCACTTATGAGTTTCTAAACATTCACTTCGTGGTCTAATGTGGAGGCTTCCCTTATCTTCATGGCTGGGGAGAAGCAACCTTTTACACTCAAAACAATATCCACGAATCCAATTGCATTGCTTACTCTCTCCTTGTAAGAATTAATTGTTTAGTGTTATATGGTTAACATTTTCAATTCATTAAGTTTGTGTAGTTCACAATACAAATCTAATTAAAGATTCACGCCCCTTTCGGGCTCATGGATGCACAATTTGAAATGTCAATCAATAATCATGCACCATTTCACATTTCTACATTTTAGATTTTAGCCTTTGTTCATCAATAGACATTGGTCATATACAATTAGATATGTCCATGTACATTCTCATTCAATGCGTATTTCATTTAATTTGATAGAAAATTATAATAAAACTAATTTATACAATGAACACTTTATTCAATTTATAACCCTATTTGGGTACTCAACATCGGCATAAAATCAATATTGGAATTGTATTTACAGTATCAATTATTTTTAAACAAATCAAATTCAAAAATTGGTAATGTATTGCATTTACTCTTGTCTCGATCCTTAGCTGGTTCAGGACTCGTTAGGCCCCAAAACTGACTTACTATTACGACTATCGCAGTATTGTGTACACACTGCAGACATAGCTTAGTTTCTAATCAAATGTAAAAATTCTATCAACTTTTTGATGCTACAAATCGCTCTTACAAATTCCTCTGAATGAGGGAGATACGATCGATTTAGTGTTTGCCTGTACTTTTTTGTTCTCACTATCAATGTTCTATTCACAGTTGTAAAACCTGTGAAATTTATGAAACTCTAAATGAATAAAAGGGATCAGTTATGTGAAATAGTAAGATTTAAGTTAGGCAGTACAATTTTTATGACTTGTGGTTTCTAGAACGAAACCGATAACAAACTCTCACAAGTGGTTTTGGATCCGGATCTTGGCGAGATCCGACCCGACTTACGGGGCTCAATGGGAAACCTGATGGTTTCAGAATGATAGTGTGAGATCCGAAACACGATTAGAGTAAGCGAGTGCAAGTTTAGACCAAACGGGTGAAAAATCCATGTGAAAACGAAAGAAATCCGTCAACAAGGAAAAATGTCCCATTGTGACATAAAGAGAATTTTCTGCAAAAGTAAACACCAAGTGATGGTGTGGTGTTGTGGTAGGACACACGGTGTGTGATACCACCACCCAAGTTCAAAACCCATTGTGCACAAATTATTTTTTTACAAGAAAGTGATGATTTCTACCTTGGTGAAAAGGGTAAAAACGTGGGATTAGGTTAAGCCTAAATTTTTGGCTTTTTCATCTAGCTCTACCAAGGATTGAGGAGAATCCCATGTGACATGGAAGAGGGGTACCCATAAAGCAAATAGTGAGGGAAGTTAGAGGAAATCATGCCAAAGAGAGGAGGGGGCATTGTTGGAAATAGACATCACCCACCAAAAACGTGAGATTTGGGTGAAGATTTAATGCTTTGAAAATTTAGTAACTTCCCCCTAAATTGAGGAGTTAAATGAGAGATTTTTGGTAAGGAGTTAGACTAGACGTCTTTCTCTCTCTCTTGGGTGATCGGACCTCCATAGTTGGGGTGGAGTTTTCTATTGTTGCACGACTGGACTTCCATTGGCAAACGTAGTGTGCTACTCCAACGAAGGAAAAAGCGTTGCTTCGTTCGCTTGACGCTCCAACAAGAGGTAAGGAGCATTGCTATTTGTATGTAAGTTGTTGATGCCTTGTTGCACATCTATGTTGCAATATCATGGAGTTTACGCGACAAGCACCACCTATATGTAGGTATGTTTAGGGCTTCGAAACCCAGGTGGCATGAGCTGAAACACCTACTCGCCAATAGGTTAATATGTAGTGGTTCAGCCAATGGTTCTCACCCTTGGCCAACGTTGGGGCATTGTGGTGTTCTTTGTAAGGGCATTTTGTTCCTATGTGTATGCCTCGTGATATGTAGTACTCATATCAAAACCTACAGTTCGAATCTATGTAGGAAAATGCATATATTTTTGGTGTGGGTGTTAGCCATGACGGATTCAAGATCGAAACAAAAATAAAGTAGGCAAATGGCGTGGAACCTTAAGTATCTCGGATTATTATTCATGAAATTATTGTTTGGTTGTATTTTCGTGTTCAATACACCTTTCATACTTTGTAGATTGAATGGTTTTAATCAAGTCTGAAGTTATGTATACGTGATTGCTATTTCACATCATGGTAAAATAAAGATATATCATTCCTATTGGGTAATTCGATTGGATTCGATGTTTTTGAGTGTGGAATGCACTCATATTTATAGTTGAAAGATTCCATACATTGAGGATGAAAGGGGTGGCAAAACAATCCATTTAGAATGATCAAAATGTTTGAAAAATAAAAAGATACACCCTTTTAAAAGTTAGAGAAAAACGGCAAAATTAGTCGACTGGGAAAATAGTTAGTCGACTGATAATATGTTCAGTCGACTGATAAAACCTTCAGTCGACTGCTGCAAAAAAATCCAGGAAAGAGACATTCTGTTCAGTCGACTAATAAAACCTTCAGTCGACTGATGCTAAAATTTTTCCAGAAAACAGACTTTCTGATCAGTCGACTGATAAAACCTTCAGTCGACTGATGCTAAATTTTTCCAGAAAACAGACATTCTGATCAGTCGACTGATAAAACCTTCAGTCGACTGATGCTAAATTTTTTCCAGAAAACAGACATTCTGATAAGTCGACTGATAAAACCTTCAGTCGACTGCTGCTAAATTTTCCAGAAAACAGACATTCTGTCCGGTCGACTGATAAAACTTTCGGTCGACTAATTTTTATAAAAAAAAAATATCATGTTTTGCTTAGAAGATTTGAAGCAAAAAGGTTGGTCGACCGGTGAGCCTATTGGTCGACTAATAAACATGAAAAATTGAGTAAAGAGTTTTCTAAAATGATTTTCGTGAAGGGTTCTTTTAGAAAAGTTTTTCTAAAGACTTTTTAGGTGAAATGCAATTGAAATATCTATGATGGAAATAGTTTCGATGGTAAACTAAATATGTGATTCACATATGGACTTTAGGATTATGTCCAATACATGGAACACACATGATAAAGTTGGATAATGCCATGTTGCGGCATAACCAGTGGGGGTACGAAACGTACACTCGAGCTCATAAACAAAACTGAAAATGCCGAATGTTTAAGTACTCGACACAAAGTTGAACCAGAATTATGAGAAATTGTGGTTGGTGCCTTTGAGGCATTCGATGGGTAATGTGCATATACTAAGATCAACCTGAGTATGAGTTGGGGTTTTAAAAATCCCCTATGGTGCAATGACTTGCACATAAGAATAAATAAATAAACAAATATGCACACATAACCTAAATATGGGATTCTGGGTATACCTGAAAGATGGTATATGTTACTGGTTTCCCAGGGTTCTGGGTACATCTGAAAGAAGATGTATGTTACTGGATCCAAACAAACAAGAATGAAAATTTATACACATATAAATTAAATATGGGATTCTGGGTATACCTGAAAGATGGTATATGTTACTGGTTTCTCAGGGTTCTAGGTACATCTGAAAGAAGATGTATGTTACTGGATCCAAACAAACAAGAATGAAAATTTATACACATATAAATTAAATATGTTGGATTCTGGGTATGCCTGAAAATGGTATATGTTACTGGTTTCCCAGGGCTCTGGGTACACCTGAAAGATGGTGTATGTTACTGGACCCATGGTCTACCTTGGAGAGGGTAGATGGTACAAGCTTCGTGAACATTCTTGTTCTTGTGAGAGCTAGGCGTCTCACCCGGTCCCCAGTCCACGAAGTTAGGGGACCAGGACTACCAGTATATCCTAGGTGGTAGATCCAAGTCTTCTGCAGAAGTATAGAGTGCATCCTAATTTTTGTTCTAGCCACTGGGGAGTTCTCTCTTGGTCACTGACTGTCCCCTTTGGATATCCGTACAGCTAGTCATACGGGTTATTAAATAATAGACCCCTGTATGGTCTCGGTCCGCTACGAGGTCTATGCCTGTGCGTACCCACAGGGTAAGAGTAAGATAAGCATTAAATAATTTAAGTTGACTGGAAAACTTATCTCTGAAGAATTATATATTGTTGATTTGACTTTAGTAAAACTTGTGAAAATCTACAGCTTGTACTAATGTGGATAAATATACCTCTTGTTCAGTCATCTTTTGCACTGTATCATGAATTAGAAAGCATAATCATCTTCTTAGACTGTTTTAAACTTCCATGCTAGTTATATCTGCAGTTATTGCAAATATTTGTACACAAGTCAATGAGCACCAAATATAAATATAATGCTTCTTACGCAGACAGGGGAGTCTGACCCTTCTGCTTTAAATGTTTTTCAGGTAGCAACTAATTGGAGCATCGAGGTGTCGTTTTGGATAAAGCCAAGAGATCTCATTTATTCAGTATTTTATGTTTGAACTCTGATTAGTAGATTTATATTTCTGTTATGAGATGTAATTAATGACATTAATGTTTAAATTAATGAATGGTATGTTTAGTATTTCTCTGTTTTACCCTGTAATGCACCCGACTTGTGTTTTCCGCACTTCCGCTATTTCAAAAAATAAATTTACTCCAAAACTTTTACTATAAAAAGTTGGGGTGTTATAGCTTTGGTATCAGAGCAGGACTGAATAATTTGAGATCTCGGCTCTTTCGACGACCGCGATGACTCTGTAAGTATGTAGAAATGTTATTTTTATAATGTAGAAACAAAAAAACCATATGAGTATGTATGAGTATTTCACGAAATTATGGCTAAGGTTATAATGAATTTTAAATTGCTCAAATAGATGGCTTGGGCAAACCGCTGCAACGATATTATGGAAACGCTAAATAACCTGGCCGAAGTAGTAGGCCAGCATGCTACGACAATGCAGCAGATGGGCGACAATCTACAACATGTGGCCCATGAGAAGAGTACAAACAGTGGGACTATGTCCTACAAGAAATTCATGGACATGGATCCTCCTGCTTTCTTCGGAAAGACGGATCCAGAAGCTGCTGAGAGTTGGATCTGGGAGATTGAACGTATCTTTCGTGTATTAGAGGTGCCCGAGGAGCGTCGGGTGGACTTTGGGACTTATCGTCTCAAGGATCATGCTGAAAAGTGGTGGGAAACCACCAGGGCGGTCAAGTTCCAGGATGGTCCTGTATCTTGGATGGAGTTCGTAGAGGTTTTTAACGTTGTCTACTTTCCGAAGCACGAGAGGGCAAAGAAGATGCAAGAGTTTTTGGACCTACAGCAGGGTGAGATGTCCCTCGTCGAGTACATCACTAAGTTCTATAGTTTGGAACGCTATTGTCCGAACGTGTACACATCAGACGAATATCGGGTAATGAAGTTTGCTCGAGGCTTGAAGATGGGCCTGAGGAACCGTCTGTATACTCGAGGTCCAAAGAGCCTTGATGAAGCCATTCAGGTAAAATCACTGTATTCCTTGTGATACAAGTCTTATTTTAAGTTATCAAAATTAACACTTAGACTAGCAAGAAACGTTGACTAGTTATCAACTATCCTTGTTATTCAGGTTGCGACTCTCCTCGACGATGACTGGAAGGAGGGGCAAAAGTCGCAAAAGAACAGAACGGGGGTTCAGAAACCCGAGTTCAAGAAGAGGTTTGGTGGAAAACGTTTCAACCATCAAACCAAGAAACCAAGGCATGACGGAGGTACCCGACACATGCCAGGACAAAATCAAAGGTGTCAGAGGTGTAATCGCTTTCACCCCGGACAACAATGTCCCCGTGAGACAGGAGGATGTCTCTACTGTGGAAAGATGGGGCACTACATTAAGGAGTGTCGGAAGAAGCAGGCCGATAATGCACGGCGCGGCACTGGAGGACAGCAGCCTCAGCAACATCGTGCACCACCACAGCCTCAGGCGGCTCCACAACGCGTAGCGGGACGTGTGTATGCTACTATAGCTGACCAACTGGAGAAGGGGGACCTTGTGCAAGGTACCGTGCTTGTTTCGGGCCAAGCTGTCCTTGTCTTATCTGACTGTGGAGCTTCTCATTCCTTCATTTCTTTATATTTTGCAAAACAACTTAGAATCCCCACAGAATCATTGAATCAAGAACTAGTAGTATATAACCCTATAGGATTCAATGAAATTTGTGTGAACTACATGCCAGAAGTAGAAGTTATTTTAGGAGAACACAATTTACCTGCCAACCTAATCATACTTGATATGACCGAATACGATGTCATACTGAGTATGGATTGGCTCTTTGAACACTATGCTAGAGTCTTTTGTAGAGAAGGAAAAGTAATTTTGTCTCGACCGGATATGCCGGAAGTGGAATTCCGATTAGCAAGGCCTGGAATCAAGAAAAGGGTTATTTCGACCCTCAAGGCCCAAAAGTATCTCCGTCGGGGAGATATGGCTTTCCTGGTTAGTATGATCGGAGGTGAAACAAAACTAACTCCACTTGAGGATTTGGAAATTGTCCGTGATTTTGCTGATGTATTCCCAGAAGAACTTTTGAGACTTTCTCCTTAGCGGGAAGTCGAGTTTGGGATTGAACTAATGCCAGGTACAAAGCCAATATCAAGAGCACCTTATCGGATGGCACCAGCAGAGTTGGAAGAACTGAAAAAGCAGTTGCAAGAGCTGATGGAGCGTGGTTTTGTATGACCGAGTACGTCTCCATGGGGAGCACCGGTCCTGTTCGTGAAAAAGAAGGACGGGTCTATGAGACTATGCATAGACTATAGAATGTTGAACCAAGCAACAGTGAAGAACAAATATCCTCTACCCCGTATTGAGGATCTATTTGATCAATTAAAAAAAGCAAAGGTCTTTTCTAAAATTGATTTGAGGTCAGATTATCACCAGTTGAGAATAAAAGATGAAGATATCCCAAAGTCAGCATTTCGAACCAGATATGGGCATTTTGAGTTTGTGGTGATGCCATTTGGACTCACGAATGCTCCTACGGCATTCATCGACCTGATGAATCGGATATTCAGGCCATACCTGGACTCCTTCGTCATTATCTTCATTGATGACATACTGATATACTCAGAAAATGTGGATGAACACAAAGAACATCTGAAAATCATTTTAGAAACCCTCCGGACATATCAGTTATATGCCAAGTTCTTCAAATGCGAATTTTGGCTTGAAGAAGTCATGTTCCTTGGACACGTAGTCTCGAAGGATGGAGTTTCAGTAGATCCTGCCAAGGTTGAAGCTGTGATGAATTGGTCACAACCAAAGAATGTCAGCGAAATTCGAAGCTTCCTAGGATTAGCTGGCTACTATAGGCAATTCATCCAAGACTTCTCCTGAATCGCTATGCCAATGACAAAGCTTCTACGAAAAGGGGTAAAGTTTGAATGGAATGAGAAAAGTGAAGAAAGTTTTCAAACCCTTAAAGCTAAGCTTACCACAGCTCCGGTGTTAGCCTTACCGTCTGGAAGCGGAGGATTCGTGGTGTACACGGACGCTTTTGGTACTGGATTGGGGTGTGTACTGATGCAGCACGGCAAGGTCATTGCCTATGCATCACGACAACTGAAGATTCATGAGAGGAATTACCCCACTCATGACCTGGAGTTGGCGGCTGTGGTTTTTGCTTTAAAGGTTTGGAGACATTATCTATATGGAGAGCAGTTCGAAGTCTTCACTGATCACAAGAGCTTGAAGTATCTATTTTCTCATAAGGAACTTAATATGCGACAAAGAAGGTGGCTCGAGTTCATCAAGGACTATGAATTTACAATCTCGTACCATCCAGGGAAAGCAAATGTTGTTGTTGATGCCCTTAGTCGTAAGGCTGGGGGAAACCTTTCTAGCTTGGTAAATCTTGGATGGAAGATGATTTCTGAGTTCATAGAATGAAGGCCTTTCTCCGTTGATCAAGGCGTACTTAGGCTGTCTAGCCTGACTGTACGATCAGAACTACGAGAGCAAATCATGATTAAGCAAAAAGAAGATTCGCAGTACGGGAAGATGGAGGCATTGGTGTTGCAAGAAGACACTGCTTTCCAGCGCAAGGAGGATGGAAGTATATGGTTTAAGGATCGACTATGGGTACCGAGTGATCCAGAGACCAGAGAAGAGTTATTGACAGAGGCACATAAGAGCAAGTATACCATTCACTCGGGTAGTACCAAGATGTTCAAAGATCTTCAATACTGGTACTGGTGGAATGGTATGTAGCGCGATGTTGCAAGGTAACCAATTCACGAGAAAAATTTATGTGTTCTAATTAGGTTGTTCTTTCTATGATATAAGATCGGAATTATGCTAATTTTTGCTATCATTCTAGATACGTCGCAAAGTGCTTGACTTGTCAACAAATCAAAATCGAGCATCAAAAGGCCAGGAGGAACGATGCAGCTGATGAAAATTCCTCAATGAAAATGGGAACATATCATGATGGATTTTGTGATGGGGTTACCGCGAACCCGAAATTAAGAACCATGACTCTATTTGGGTAGTGGTTGACCGACTCACTAAGTCAGCACATTTCCTACCGATGAGGAAGAATCAGTCACTTGAGAGCTTGACCGACCGGTATATCCAGGAAATAGTACGATTACATAGGGTGTCAATCTCTATCATATCCGACAGAGACCCTCGGTTTACCTCACGACTGTGGGGGCAGTTACAAAAGGCATTAGGAACCAAGTTGAAATTCAGTACTGCCTTTCATCCACAAACCGATGGACAGTCAGAAAGGACCATACAGACACTAGAGGACATGCTATGTGCCTGTATGTTGGATTGGAAAGGCGAATGGGATGCTCACGTGGTACTAGCAGAGTTCGCCTACAATAATAGCTACCATGCGAGTATTGGCATGGCGCCCTTCGAAGCACTGTATGGGCAGCCTTGTAGGTCACCAGTATATTGGGATGAAGTTGGTGAAAGAACAGTTGAGTCACCAATGGTACTTCAGCATTACACAGAGCAAATACAAAAGATACGAGATCGACTTAAAGCAGCACAGAGTCGACAGAAAAGCTATGCGAATCAGAGACGCAGAGAGCTTAGTTTCGAAGTGGGAGATGCAGTGTTTGTCAAGGTATCGCCGACCAAGAGCGTTTTCAGATTCGGAAAGAAGGGAAAGTTGAGTCCTAGATATGTTGGACCTTTCCCGATATTGGAGCGGATCGGCGAAACTGCTTATCGAGTTGAGTTACCATCTCAACTTGCCAAGATTCATAATGTATTTCACGTATCAATGTTGAGAAAATACATTCAAGATCCGTCACACGTGATTCAGTTCGAGGACATCAGTGTGCAAGAAGATCTGACCGTAGAAGAGACACTGATTGAAATCGTGGATCGCAGTGAGCGGGTGATACAAAATAAGATCATCTCATTAGTCAAAGTGAGATGGAGACATCATGGCTTAGAAGAATGCACGTGGGAACCGGAAGCAGCAATGAAGGACAAATACCCACAATTGTTTGATTGATATGTATTACAAATTTCCCGGACGAAATTTCTTTTTAGAGGGGAAGGATGTAAAACCCGTGAAATTTATGAAATTCTAAATGAATAAAAGGGATCAGTTATGTGAAATAGTAAGATTTAAGTTAGGCGGTACAATTTTTATGACTTGTGGTTTCTAGAACGAAACCGATAACAAACTCTCACAAGTGGTTTTGGATCTAGATCTTGGCAAGATCCGATGATCCGACCCGACCTACGGGGCCCAATGAGAAACCTGATGGTTTCAGAATGATAGCGTGAGATCCAAAACACGATTAGAGTAAGCGAGTGCAAGTTTAGACCAAACGGGTGAAAAATCCATGTGAAAACGAAAGAAATCCATCAACAAGGAAAAATGTCCCATTGTGACATAAAGAGAATTTTCTGCAAAAGTAAACACCAAGTGATGGTGTGGTGTTGTGGTAGGACACACGGTGTGTGATACCACCACCCAAGTTCAAAACCCCTTGTGCATAAATTATTTTTTTACAAGAAAGTGATGATTTCTACCTTGGTGAAAAGGGTAAAAACGTGGGATTAGGTTAAGCCTAAATTTTTGGCTTTTTCATCTAGCTCTACCAAGGATTGAGGAGAATCCCATGTGACATGGAAGAGGGGTACCCATAAAGCAAATAGTGAGGGAAGTTAGAGGAAATCATGCCAAAGAGAGGAGGGGGCATTGTTGGAAATAGACATCACCCACCAAAAACGTGAGATTTGGGTGAAGATTTAATGCTTTGAAAATTTAGTAACTTCCCCCTAAATTAAGGAGTTAAATGAGAGATTTTTGGTAAGGAGTTAGACTAGACGTCTTTCTCTCTCTCTTGGGTGATCGGACCTCCATAGTTGGGGTGGAGTTTTCTATTGCTGCACGACTGGACTTCCATTGGCAAACGTAGTGTGCTACTCCAAAGAAGGAAGAAGCGTTGCTTCGTTCGCTTGACGCTCCAACAAGAGGTAAGGAGCATTGCTATTTGTATGTAAGTGGTTGATGCCTTGTTGCACATCTATGTTGCAATATCATGGAGTTTACGCGACAAGCACCACCTATATGTAGGTATGTTTAGGGCCTCGAAACCCAGGTGGCATGAGCTGAAACACCTACTCGCCAATAGGTTAATATGTAGTGGTTCAGCCAATGGTTCTCACCCTTGGCCAACGTTGGGGCACTGTGGTGTTCTTTGTAAGGGCATTTTGTTCCTATGTGTATGCCTGGTGATATGTAGTACTCATATCAAAACCTACAGTTCGAATCTATGTAGGAAAATGCATATATTTTTGGTGTGGGTGTTAACCATGACAGATTCAAGATCGAAACAAAAATAAAGTAGGCAAATGGCGTGGAACCTTAAGTATCTCAGATTATTATTCATGAAATTATTGTTTGGTTGTATTTTCTTGTTCAATACACCTTTTATACTTTGTAGATTGAATGGTTTTAATCAAGTATGAAGTTATGTATACGTGATTGCTATTTCACATCATGGTAAAATAAAGATGTATCATTCCTATTGGGTAATTTGATTGGATTCGATGTTTTTTAGTGTGGAATGCACTCATATTTATAGTTGAAAGATTCCATACATTGAGGATGAAAGGGGTGGCAAAACAATCCATTTAGAATGATCAAAATGTTTGAAAAATAAAAAGATACACCCTTTTAAAAGTTACAGAAAAACGGCAAAATTAGTAGACTGGGACAATAGTTAGTCGACTGATAATATGTTCAGTCGACTGATAAAACCTTCAGTCGACTGCTGCAAAAAATTCTAGGAAACAGACATTCTGTTCAGTCGACTGATAAAACCTTCAGTCGACTGCTGCTAAATTTTTTCCAGAAAACAGACTTTCTGATCAGTCGACTGATAAAACCTTCAGTCGACTGATGCTAAATTTTTCCAGAAAACAGACATTCTGATCAGTCGACTGATAAAACCTTCAGTCGACTTATGCTAATTTTTTTCCAGAAAACAGACATTCTGATCAGTCGACTGATAAAACCTTCAGTCGACTGCTGCTAAATTTTCCAGAAAATTGATATTTTGTTCAGTCGACTGATAAAACCTTCAGTCGACTGCTGCTAAATTTTCCAGAAAACAGACATTCTGTCCGGTCGACTGATAAAACTTTCGGTCGACTAATTTTTATAAAAAAAATATCATGTTTTGCTTAGAAGATTTGAAGCAAAAAGGTTGGTCGACCGGTGAGCCTATTGGTCGACTAATAAACATGAAAAATTGAGTAAAGAGTTTTCTAAAATGATTTTCGTGAAGGGTTCTTTTAGAAAAGTTTTTCTAAAGACTTTTTAGGTGAAATGCAATTGAAATATCTATGATGGAAATAGTTTCGATGGTAAACTAAATATGTGATTCACATATGGACTTTAGGATTATGTCCAATACATGGAACACACATGATAAAGTTGGATAATGCCATGTTGCGGCATAACCAGTGGGGGTACGAAACATACACTCGAGCTCATAAACAAAACTGAAAATGCCGAATGTTTAAGTACTCGACACAAAGTTGAACCAGAATTATGAGAAATTGTGGTTGGTGCCTTTGAGGCATTCGATGGGTAATGTGCATATACTAAGATCAACCTGAGTATGAGTTGGGGTTTTGAAAATTCCCTATGGTGCAATGACTTGCACATAAGAATAAAAAAAAAAAATGCACACATAACCTAAATATGGGATTCTGGGTATACCTGAAAGATGGTATATGTTACTGGTTTCCTAGGGTTCTGGGTACATCTGAAAGAAGATGTATGTTACTGGATCCAAACAAACAAGAATTAAAATTTATACACATATAAATTAAATATGGGATTCTGGGTATACCTGAAAGATGGTATATGTTACTGGTTTCCCAGGGTTCTTGGTACATCTGAAAGAAGATGTATGTTACTGGATCCAAACAAACAAGAATGAAAATTTATACACATATAAATTAAATATGTTGGATTCTGGGTATGCCTGAAAATGGTATATGTTACTGGTTTCCCAGGGCTCTGGGTACACCTGAAAAATGGTGTATGTTACTGGACCCATGGTCTACCTTAGAGAGGGTAGGTGGTACAAGTTTCATGGACATTCTTGTTCTTGTGAGAGCTAGGCGTCTCACCCGGTCCCCAGTCCACGAAGTTAGGGGACCAGGATTACCAGTATGTCCTAGGTGGTAGATCAAGTCTTCTGCAGAAGTACAGGGTGCATCCTAATTTTTGTTCTAGCCACTGGGGAGTTCTCTCTCGGTCACTGACCGTCCCCTTTGGATATCCGTACGGCTAGTCATACGGGTTATTAAATAATAGACCCTCGTATGGTCTCGGTCCGCTACGAGGTCTATGCCTGTGCGTACCCACAGGGTAAGAGTAAGATAAGCATTAAATAATTTAAGTTGACTGGAAAACTTATCTCTGAAGAATTATATACTGTTGATTTGACTTTAGTAAAACTTGGGAAAATCTACAGCTTATACTAATGTGGATAAATATACCTCTAGTTCAGTCATCTTTTGCATTGTATCATGAATTAGAAAGCATAATCATCTTCTTAGATTGTTATAAACTTCCATGCTAGTTATATCTGCAGTTATTGCACATATTTGTACACAAGTCAATGAGCACCACATATAAATATAATGCTTCTTACGCAGACAGAGGAGTCTGACCCTTCTGCTTTAAATGTTTTTCAGGTAGCAACTAATTGGAGCATCGGGGTGTCGTTTTGGATAAAGCCAAGAGATCTCATTTATTCAGTATTTTATGTTTGAACTCTGATTAGTAGATTTACATTTCTGTTATGGGATGTAATTAATGACATTAATGTTTCAATTAATGAATGGTATGTTTAGTATTTCTCTGTTTTACCCTGTAATGCACCTGACTTGTGTTTTTCGCACTTCCGCTATTTCAAAAAAAAAAATTTACTCCAAAATTTTTACTATAAAAAGTTGGGGCGTTACAACAGTCATGGAATAGAGCCCAAAATTTCACAGATTATGTAAATTTTGTTTGATGAGGGAGATACGATCGATTTAGTGTTTGCTTGTACTTTTTTGTTCTTATTGTCATTGTTTTGTTCATAGTCTGAGAACAGAGCCCAAAATTTCATAGATTGTGTGAAATTTTATTAATTTTCCAATGCAATAAACCATTTGTAAAAACTTCTTCGAATGAGAGAGATACGCATGATTTACCGATGGGTGTCAGTTGGGTTATGCACAATAGCAGGTAAAGTGCATTCGGGTGAGCAAAAATATGCAAACCAAATTGAGTTTTTCAATTGTTTTTCACTAACAACATGCCATATATCCTGAAAAGAAATTTAAACACTAACAATACCAATTTTCTTATAAGTAGACCATATTACCATAGCCATTAAGCTGGGAAAATGGTTTGTCATCCCAAAAACTATGTTCTCAGAAGAGTTTTTGATATTTTTTATAACCATGTGCATTTATTTTGCTTTAATTTTCTTTTATTGATATCATATACCATAAATGAGAGAAATAACACAAGAATATCAGTTTATTTTATGGAAAATAATTACACAACCCCTACTGCATCCGAAATCCATTTTTTTTCAATTACGCCAACACCCACACAATTTCGCATATTTTTATTATATATATTATTTAATTTTTTTCTTGGGACTAAATCGATCCTCACTACGGGCTCTTATCAGTCCACCTTTCTTTACTAACTAATATGATCCATGAAAGGTTTTCATTTGAAACACTTCATGCATCGGTTTTGAGCTAATCGACTATACCCAATTTGCTTGTGTACGACTAAAACACATAAAAAATCTCTGTCTTTTTTTTAGGTCATTGATCTAAATCAGATTTTTTTCACACGTATATGTGTGTATACATATCAGATCTAATATGTATACACAACATATGTGTACACAACCCGGATTCAATACAATTCTTGAAACTGATTCATGAGAATCAAGTCCTAGAAGCGATTTTCGATTCTAAAGACCGTTTTTATGCTAAATATGATAGAATCAATATTGAATCCTCATATGATAGGTTCAATGCAGGGTTTTACCTATTTAACATCAGAATAAAATCATGCATATGAATTTCGATCTATGGATAAAGAATAGAACCTCCTACCTTTTTTGTAGAATGATAGGTTCGCTCGTCGAACAAGTCGGTCCATGTATAAGATATGCCTCCTCCCTTTTGTATTATAGTTGTAGCCTGTTACTTATCTTTGACTAGATATGTGGTATGGTCCTCCTTGCTTTGTGAAAGAAGAGAAAATTCAAGAAAGAAGAAGAAGAAGAGAAAAAAATAGAGAAAGAGGGAGATAGAGAGGAATGAGAGAGAGAGGGAAGAAAACCAAAAAGGCAAATAGGGGGGGGGGCGTGAGCCCCTTCCAACTCTTTTATACTCTCTCTCCCCTTCTCTAACCCTTTCCTAAATGCTGAGATTAAATCTCAACCCTTAAAATATCTTCTCTACTTTTTTTCTTAATTTTTTTCTTTCTTATTTTCCTTAAGCATTCACTTATGTTCATATGTATGATTACTATTTTTTTCTACATGACTAACTATAGGTTCATGGTTCATATTATATTTATTCATATGACATGCAAGCTAGGCCAAGCAAAAATGGGGTCTACATAGGCTGAATGTCCCCTCCTTTGTTTAGCTACTTTCTAAATTTCAAAAACAAGCTACCATTGCTTGCTTGTTTGGCAATAAATTGACTTTGTTAATATTTTATTTTTTTGTTTATATATTTTTTTTCTTTCCTTCTTTTATACTTATCATATTATATATTTTTTCTCTTTGCCTGTCAGCCCATCCTAGAGAACCTTCTAGGATGGGACGCCCCTCCCTTGGGAGGGTTTTCATTTATGAAAACTTTCCCCTACTTATTTTCTTTTTAAGTTTTAAAATCTCTTGTTTTTTTTCTTGAAACTTTAAGAATGACATTTTTAACTTTATGTGTCACCCAAAATGAGGTGACACATAGGTTTGGCTATGTAGGGGGACGTCTCATATATGGACCTCTACCAAATTATAAAGCTTGGTTAATTTGCAAATTTCCTTTACATAACAACTAATTAACCTTATTTGGTATTTTGGATTTCAAATACCTACAAGTAAAATTTAATTTTTTTGTGAAATGACATTACATGTATGCCAAATTATTTCAAATTCATGTGAAATTCTTTTAAATTTTAATTTGACATAATTATCATAATTTTCTTCTCAAGAATATCATTTCTACTAAATTTGGTTTTGAGTGCGATTTTTACTAGGGTTGACAGGACAACTTGGTCTTTTAATTTTTTTTTTTGAAATTCTTCCATTAAAATGTTGAGATTAAATATAATTTATTTATTTCATATCTCTTGTTATCATTGTCAATTAATTATTTGTGAGAATATCCATAAAAATCATAGGTATTACACATGAAACAAACAATATATGAATGTTAAGGCTATCAAAACTTAGGAAAAATATATGAAATAAATAAAATATGAACTAAAAATAAAAAACTAAATCTCACCTCGAGCTTAGGTAGCCCTTTCTATAGTTGACAAGTATGAGAGACACTTTGACTAGGCGCATGCACTAAAAAAGGGTGAGACTGGTGATCTGAGTCGTAGGCTAGGCCTTATAAAAACTCAAGTAAAGTGAGGTCATAGAAACAAATGAACTTCAGATGCTGAAATAGGGGGATGCCTCCTTATTTATAGTTTTTTTAAGCGAATTCAGGTTCGTTTCTTGTGTATTTGGGATCCATCTAGATGGATGACTCTTAAACAGTTGCCTTTAAATGAAAGACTGGGATTGCATGACTTACCCTTAGAAATCATTTTGGAAGGATTACTAAGCTTATCCTAATATTTTGAAAGACCTAAACTCGAGAATCCATGATTTAAGTACGTTGGTTTTGGGCCAAGGCATATTTTCCTATGCGAAACGGGTTCAAAATGACATGTTTAAAACAACTTTCACTATTTTCGTCATATCTCTCAAAATATTATTGATATTAATGTAATTTTTGTTTTATTTGAAATATAACAATTTAGCTACAACTTTTGTTTGAATTTCAAGACTCTAAAACATAATTTCATAAGCCAAAAATCAAATCTAAGCGGGGCCTAATTGAAAATCATGGTCAACCTGAGACAAACTTTACTATTTTGGCTATAAATTCCTCTAAGATAATCTGTCTTGACCCAAATTTATTTTATTTGGAAGGTAAGACATTCTAGAATATTTTTCTTTTAGTAAAAATGTCAAAAATATCTTTTTGTGGGTCAAAATGATGTTGCAAGTCAAAAAAATTCTTATTTTATACCTGAAATGAGCCGTTTGAGAAATCCAATCCAAGATTCAAATGGGTCAAAATTGAGGTGTCTACACCACTGTGAGCAGCTTGGTTCGTTGGCCAGTCTTAGTCTGAAATTTTGTGAGTTGTGATAATATTTTCTTTGTGAAAGTGTTTCTATTTCTGCCAAAGGGAGTTCGACCCAAGGGTTTTCATGTGTAACCTCCATTACTGCTAGTGCTAGTGTGATGCAAAAGGCTCTCACTGTCTAGCCAGGATCAGGTGCCATCACATGGCACACTTTGAGTGTGCCTCTTCACCTAACCACCCTCCATCTTTGGCTGACAATCTGCCAATTGTGGGACCCAAAAGCAGATGGAGGGCAGCCTGGTGCAGAGGCACACTCAAAGTGTGCCATCTTTGGCCGACAATTTATCAGTTGTGGGACCCAAAAGTAGATGGAGAGCAACCAAGTGCATAGGAACACTCAAAGTGTGACATGGCTCCTGATCCTCGAAGCAGGTTATGTGTTATCCCCCGAAGAGGGCAGTTAGCTACATCTTATGTTCGGGGGTTCCAATGAGCACCACTTATTTAAGCATGTGTGTCTCGAATCCCCATGTTTGTTAGCATTAATTAGCGTTGGAGTTTGATGCGATTACAAAGACTTAAGTACCCTCTTCTCCATTGGTGCAAAAAAAAAAGACAATTCTAGAAAAGGAGTGGTTGTAAAGACTTAAGTGCCCCGAAGATGATTATTTAAGACTCAGTCTCTGCACTGCAGGATTATCCGAGAAAGAAATCTCCCCTTGAGGAGGCCATGAACATCAACCCTATCTCTCTCTCTCCCTTCTCTTTCTACTTCTGTGCACATCTAGCAGAAGATCCTACATTGCTCCATCAAGCACCGACTGACCTACACATTGATTGTTGTGGAGCCTGATTCATAGTTTTTATCCTTACAGGAGGAGGGTTTGGGGGCTCCTCCCAACGTGGGTAGCATCATTTAACTAAATGAGTTGTGGATCCTGATTCAGAGTTTTTACCCTTAGAGGAGAGGGGTCTGGGGGCTCCTCCCAGCGTGGGTAGCATCATTCAACTTGAAGAGTTGTGGAGCTTGATCCAGAGTTTTAACCCTTACAGAAGGGGGGTCTGAGGGCTACTCCCAACGTGGGTAGCATCATTTAACTTAATGAGTTGTGGAACTTGATTTGGAGTTTTTTCCCTTACAGGAGGAGGGTTTGGGGGCTCCTCCCAACATGGATAACATCATTCAACTTGATGAGTTGTGGAGTCTGATTCAGAGTTTTTTCCCTTACAGGACAGGGGTTTGGGGGCTCCTCCTAGCGTGGGTAGCATCGTTCAACTTCATGAGTTGTGGAGCCTGATTCATAGTTTTGCCCTTACAGGAGGGGGGTCCGGGGGCTCCCCCCGGCGCGGGTACCACTTTTATTTTCTGGGGCCTTGTATAATTTTTTTTATTTTCTTTCCCTCTTTTACCTATCGAAAAAGAACAATAAAGCATTTTGTTTAATCGTGGGGCTCATGTTTCTTTCAGTTGTTTCTTGCTTGAGGTTTTCGTAATACCCCTTCCCATGATTTTTCTATTTTTCTTTTTCTGTTTCTTTCCCACGATTTTTTCAATGACTCCCCCACATCGATTTTTAGTGTTGTCGGGTCTCTAACGAGCCTCACAACGATTTATAGTGTTGTCTAGTCTTCCAACAACGATTTATAGTATTGTCGGACATTTCTACATCGATTTGTAGTATTTTCGGGTCTCCAACGAGCCCTACAACAATTTATAGTGTTAACCGACCTTTCAACAACAATTTGTAGTATTGTCGGGCCTTCCTACAACGATTTGTAGTGTTTTCGGGTCTCCAACAAGCCCTACAACGATTTATAGTATTATCCGACCTTCCAACAACGATTTGTAGTATTGTTGGGCCTTCCAACATCGATTTATAGTCTACAACTCTTTTTCGATAGTTAAAAGAGGGGAAAAAAATAAAAAAATTATACAAGGCCCCACGATTAAAGAACCGGGACCTGCGTCGGGGGGGAGCCCCCGGACCCCCCTCCTGTAAGGGCAAAAACTCTAAATTAGGCTCCACAACTCATCAAGTTGAACGATGCTACAGTCAGTGTGTAGGTCAGTCGGTGTTAGATGGAGCAATGTAGGATCGTCTGTTGGATTTGCACAAAAGTAGAAAGAGAAGGGAGAGAGAGTGTGAGAGGGTTGATGTTCATGGCCTTCTCTAGGGGGAACTCTTTGTCTCCCTTGATTTCTTCTCTAGAGAGAGAGAGAGGGGTTTTACAGTGTTTTACGGAGAAGGAAGAAGAAGAAGATGACGATGAAAAGTTTAAACAGACATTTTTGATGGCTCAGGTTCGTTTCACCGAATGACCATCGGATCACCGGCTCACCATCGGATCGTCGGCTAAGGTTCGTTTCGCTGTGTAGACTTTAAAGAGTCAACATCATCCTCGACTTTCTTGATGAAGGATGTGTTTGTCCTTTTTTTGAACCGTTTGTTTTTCTTTTTTGAATGAAAGACATTTTTGTCATTTTCTCAAACCGTCGTTTTATGACAAGAATAACAAGAAAGGGTACTTAAGTCTTTGCAACCGCACCAGACTCCAATGTTGAGTGATGTTGACATACACGGGAATACGAGCCCCATCTGCTTATACACATGGTGCTTTTTGGGACCCCCGAACAGAGACGTGAGATTCAGTGAATCATTGGGGCGAACATACACCACCCTCCCCTGATCCTAACTCCTCGCTGTCTGGCAGCTAAACCCATTATTGGAACTTGGAAGTAATAATATTCGGCAACATGGTTCCATGCGGTCCCTATATCTAATCCAAGAAAACTTGTTTTTTATGTAACCCCCAGTCCACCCACCTCTCAATGGACCGTGCAAGATGCTTTCACATGGCTGGTAACAAGGCCAAAAAAAATACGCCTCCCTGTAATATTGGACGGCTCCAGCCCTGTGACCCTGTCCATTTTTTATTTCGGGAAAGTTTTGATTATGGTAAATTCATTTTGACTATAATTTAAAAAATAAGCCATACTTTTCAAAAATTCCGGAAATGACCACTGGTTTCTTCCAATGAAACTGTCAAATTGAGACCTCATTTTTACAATCATCATCTTAAGAAACGTGTTTTTCTGGGACACCGTATTGCCCTTTAAAATCGAAAAGCTCATTTATCCTCTTAAGAAGGAAAAACCTTAATAGGTTAAACATTTAATTATTACTGCAAAGTTGATTGAGGTTTAACCTAAGGAAATAGATATTAGTAAAGGTACATGCCGCTTTAAGGAAATTCAGAAAGATGAGCCTAAATTTTGGGAATAGAAGCAAAATGTCGCCCCCCTAATTGAAAATTTTCCCTTGTTTTTCTCACTCAATCCGATGGCTTTTCTATAAATACGCCAGTCAATTTCGTGCGCAAGTTGGGCATCTTTTCCCGAACCACGTGTCCCATGGGGCGCGCCAGCCTTTCTATATGTTTGAAATTCAAAATCAAACGGCTATCCGTCCCCGCTAAAGGTCAACCAACATCCCTGCCCACGCTTCCCTTCTCATCCCTTGGACCTTTTCTAAATCTTCAGAGGAAATTAAAAAATAAAAAGAGAAACAGAAGAAGGAAAAAGCTCTTCTAAGTTTTCTCTAAGATGGATGCTTCAGGAAAATGGCTGAAATCTCTTATTGGAACCAAGAAACGTGAAAAAGAAGACCAGGTATTCATTGCTTCTCTTCTTTTCCTTTTTTTTTGGGGCAATTGTAGTCATGTAATTTTTTTAGTAGGTTTGTTTCCTGGTTTTCCTTTTTGCATCGTACATGATATTTTGGATTTCTTCTGGTTCTGGTTTTGGTTGGTTGTTCAGGAGAAACAGGGGAGCAGAGGGAGTCGGAAATGGAAGATCTGGAACGTCCGGTCTTCGTCCTCGAGGGCGAGGGCGACGTCCGAGGCATCAGATTGCTCGCCGAAAGTGGCCGAAGATGTTTACAACGTGGTGATTGCAACGATTGCTAGGGCTCCAGCCAAGGATTTTAGGGTGGTGAGAGAAGAGTGGGCAGCAATTCGCATACAGACAACATTTCGGGGGTTTCTGGTATAGATTCTTTTGATCTAAAAACTGCTGGTCTCTTTTTTCCTTATAAACACACTAGAACTGTTTTTCAGTTTAAGGATTGGAGGTTTCTGCCTCTTCTAATGATGTTTAAAAGGATATTTGGGTTTACATTCATCTAGGAATCAGAGAAAAACTTGGATAAACGCCATCTTGGGCCAATGCAATATGCTGGCTTATCCCATTTTTTGTAGTAAAATGGGTAACCGGTTCAGTTTTTGTTGTTCATTTTTTATTTGAGCCACTGTAGTTCAGCTATTAGAGGTTCACCTGATGAAGAAAATCCCGCACAGTAACATCCTCTTCTCCAGCGCCCAGGGGTCATCCATCTCAGAGATGGGTATAGTGCAGAAGGGGATGATTGGCAGTGCTTGTCTCCTTTGAGAGTCTACCATATTTGATATTGATGGTCGATTAGAACTCGGACTTCATTTTTCCTTGTTGAGGCTTAACAAATAAAGATGCCCCATCATAGAGGATTGATGCTCAAAACTACTAGAAAGAATACTATGTGCACATGCTATCCCTATGCCATCCATCTTGGAGGTGAACAGATTCTGCGTATTCATCTGATCACCACCCCATAGTCAGTGTCATATGGCTATGAGATAGAACTATCCTCGTCTGGCAATTTCAGCACATCTATTCATCTCTGTAATGGATGGTACTTGGCCATCAACAACCCAATGCTCGTTGCCTCTCCAGGCCACATTGAATCTTTGGAAAATTTTACTGCAACTAAATAGACAGTTCCAGTGCACATTAAGGTGAGCAGAGTCAGTTAATCTCATTTTTCCTTTTGCAGATCAAATTTTTAATCATAATCAGGTTGAGGAGTCTGCAAAGAATTCTTAGCCTTTTGAACCACTAAAATTTTCAAAAGGCTCAAGAATTTTGTGCTCCTTAACCAGATTATGATAAAAAAAAGACTCCCACCAGGTGTGAGGGAGCCTTTAACAGGTGGGTGTTGGGATTGCGCACAGGAGAGACGGAGAGCATACCTGATGTGGTCATGACTGTTATGTAATGGCCGAAGGTGGACCGATTGAGCGTTTCTAAGATGTTCGGCTCCCTAACCGATCGCTACCCTCAATGAGTTTAGGCCCTTCAGTGATGGTGAGCAGGATCCAATCCCATATTGTATGTCTTGGGGTCTCTCATCAATACCCCTTTTATAACATTAAACTTTATTAGGAAACAATTAAGATAACCGTTCCTTCCAAATGGTAAGGTTTATCCGACAGGGACACCTCTAGGAGACTCCTTATACGTGGGTGACTCCAATATTCTCCCACTTGCCCCAGCGATAAACCTTTAACCAAATACTTTATGTGGATGGCTTGATGAATAGATTGGCCTTTAAAATTTATTCTACAGATCCTTAGTTGAATCTCTAATCCTTGTGAGATTAACAAAACAACCATAATGAGAATCAAAACTGTATGTGATCACTTTATTCTTATGCATATGTCAAAAAAAGTTTAACAAGTCCATCCTCAATACATGTTCAGAATACAATCCCGGTGCTAGCCTTTTAGTAAGAGGATCAACAATCATCTCTTTAGTATCAATATTAACAATATCCACTAGATCATTCTTTGTTCTTTCTTTAACAACAAAGTACTTTAATTCTATATGCTTACGTGATGTAATACTTTTATTATTATTCGAAAAGGACACCGCAACTTTATTATCACAGTAGACCTTCAGTGGCTTCTTGATGAAATCAACCACCTTTAACAGTGATATGAAGTTCTTCAACCATATGGCCTGCGAAGTAGTCTTGTACAATGCTATAAACTCTGCCTCCATGGTGTGAGCAACAATGGTCGTCTGCTTTCAATTCCTCTTAGAGATCGCGCCCTCAACAAGTAGGAAGACGTACCCAGTAGTAGACTTTCTACTATCAAGGCATCCTCCTAAGTCTGCATGTGAGTAGCCAATGACCTCAAGGTGATCAACCTTATGATATGTCAACATATAGTCTTTTGTCCCTTGCAAATACTGCATGACTTTCTTAGCAGCTTTCTAGTGGGATATGCCTGGGTTAGACTGAAATCTACCAAGCATCCCTACTGCGAAAAAAATATCTGAACGTGAACAAGTCTGCGCGTATTACAAGCTGTCAACAACTGATGCATATGGATAAACACTCATCTGTGCTTTGTCAATATCGTTCTGTGGACATAGGCTCAGTTTATCACCTTTTGATATGGGTGATGTTCTAGGAGAACAATTCTCCATCCCATATTGTTTTAATATCTTATTTATGTAGGATCTTTGGGAGAGACCTAAAAAACCTTTTGCTCTGTCTCGGTGGATCTCTATGTCAAGTGCATAAACAACCTCACCATATCTTTTCTATCAAAATATGATGTAAGAAACAGTTTTGTCTCTACAAGTAAATTTATATCGTTGGTTACAAGTAGTATATCATCTGCATACAACATCAATATGATAAACTTACTCCCACTTTCCTTAAGGTATATACATCGATCAATGATATTTTCTGTAAACCCGAAAGTCACGATGACTTAGAAAAATTTAATATACCACTGTCGGGAGGCCTGTTTAAGTCCATATATTGATTTGTTAAGCTTGCAAACCAAACGATCATCTTCAGATAAACCAAGAGATTGTTTCATGTATACCTCTTCATTCAGATCCTTGTTGAGGAATGTTGTTTTCATATCCATCTAATGTAGCTCTAAGTCATAATGTGCTACGAGGGCCAAAATTATCCTCATTGATTTCTTAGTTGAGACATGAGAGAATGTCTCATTATAGTCAATGCCTTCTATCTGGGTGAATTCTTTATCAACCAATCTTGCCTTATGTCTCTCTATGTCACCTTTGGAGTCCTTTTTGGTCTTAAAGACTCATTTACACCCTATGGGTTTTACTCTTTTAGGTAACTTGACAAGATCCCACACTTGATTCTTAGTCAGAGTCCAACTCTTCTTTCATGGCTTTTATCCAGTGCAAAGATTGTTTGCTTTCAACAACTTTCATAAAAATCAACGGGTCATCATCTATATCTATGAAATCATCAGGCTCCTAAAGGTACACCATATAATCAGGATGTATGACAGATTTTCTAATTCTTGTGGATCCTCAAACAGGTCGTTCTATAGGTTCAGACTGAACCTGTTCATCATGTTCGTGTTCTTCTGCATTATCCACAATAGGTTCATTTTGGATTTATGCATCAACAACTGGGTGATCAAACACATCATTATTAAGAATAACAATATGCTATCTCTCGGTGTTTTCCTCAACATGTAATGAAATTGAATCCTGTATTTCCTCAAAACCAAGGTTTTGAAGTGCACTTAATCTTACTGAACCATCTTCAAGAAATTTTGCTTTATCCGTTTCAACAATCTGTGGTGAATGAGGTGGGCAATAAAACCTGTATCCTTCGATCTCTCTGGATAACCAATGAAATATCCACTGGTTGTTCGTGGATCAAAGGCTTTAATGTGGGGGTTATATAACTTAGCCTCTGCAGGACAACCCCATATACACATATAAGACAATGATGGTTTCCTACCTGTCCACAACTCGTAGGGAGTTTTAGGTACAAATTTCGTAGGAACCTTATTCAAAATATGCACAACAGTCCTTAAGGCTTTACCTCACAACTTGATAAAAAATGTTGAATAATTCAACATGGCCCTGACCGTTTATTTAAGCGTACGATTTTTCCTCTCAGTTATACCATTTTGGTAGACACTACCAGACATGGTATACTGAGGCACAATGCCTTCCTTTTTAAGAAATCGTGCTAATGGTCATTCCCTTTGCCCCATCTCAGTAAACCTACTATAATATTTGCCACCTCTATCAGACCTGACTATCTTAATAACTTTATCGGTTTGTTTCTCTACTTTTTTCTTAAATTCTTTAAACATTTGAAAAACATCAGATTTTTCATAAATCAAGTAGAGATACATATACCGAGAATAGTCATCAATAAAGGTGACAAAATATCTTTCGCCTGTGTAACAGGAGGTAAATGGTCTACATACATCCGTATGGACTATTTTCAATATCTCACTACTACGCTTGACACTCTCTTTATATGTGTTTGTTTGCTTATCCTTTATGCAATCAACACAAGGGTCATTCTTAATAAAATCTAGAGATTTTAAGATCCCTTCATTTATGAGTATCTTTATTATCTTTTCAGAGATATGACCCAACCTTCGATGCCAAAACATGTAGGATTTATCATTAATCATGCTACGTTTATTCCCAACTAATGCGTATTCAGAAGTCAAAGACTCCTGAGTTTGGATCTTCGTGTTTAATTTGTACAAACCATCATAAACAAAAGCAAAATCAATTTCAATTGAAACTTGGAGTTTTCAAATTTAAAACAATATCCAAATTTATCAAACCTTGAAATTGAAATAAAATTTCTACTATATGATGAAATATAATAAAATTATGAAGATTCAAATGTACGCCGGTATCTAAAGTGATATTGTAGTTGTAACGACCCCAATCCATACCCTTTTAAAAATGCGGAATATTTTTTTTTCTAAGAGTTGCGGAAAACTTCCCAGAGACCTGGGGTCCCTACAGTTCCAATTTCAGTTGGATAACCATACACCACAAACGAAGTTGCAATCATCATCCATATCAACCAACTAAGACTCTTTTATTAATGAGTAAGAAAATTTCAAAGACAAGGTTTTCTTCAACTGAAAGTAAAGTAACACTTGCAAAAATTAAAAGAACTGAAAGACAAAAGAAAGAGCCAATCTATCCTATACTGAAGCTGATAAGCCCAAGTGTAACTCATCCATCCCCAGATGCATGTCCAACTTCACTGTTCACCCTTACTTGTGAAAAACCAACAAAGTAGGGTGTCAGAACCGAAATTCTGAGCACAGCTACTTCTAAAGAAACATGTGAGAGAAAGAACATGAATAAGATTTCATGCAGTGATTTGAGTGAGTGCATATATAAAATTTGCAACATTTAAATATCTATAACTACCAATAATTGCATTTCCTCACCAGTCAGGAACAGTACAACAATGTCACATATCAATAACTAAATAACCAACCTTTTAGCATGATCTCACAAAGTAAAACGTATGCTACCACCAAATGATGTCAAGATATCAAGAATGATTCAAACATGCATGATCTAATGCATAACAGAAAAATGCATGATTTTGTGCAATGCATGATTTCTTATGTTATCTTTCATTTAAGTTCCATCTTTCCATATGCATGCCCTATTAGATGCACACATCCTTAAGTTCCTCTTTTTAATTAACGTGGCCCGCGGATACACTAAACGGGTACAAACCCCGAGGTCAAGTAGGTTCCCAGGGTAGCTTAACACACAATTTGTATTTTATTACTGGGTTCCAACTTAGCCCTCGACCGATATCAGGAAACCGCACCATCCATCGGAACATTAGACCTCCACATCTAATGTCGGGGACACAAGGGACACCCCACGCCCACAAGTGCCACTTCCTTGGTACCATAAACTCACAGCTGTGACTAACACACCACTCCCGGGTAAAGTGGCGTGTTCTCCCTAAAACCGTGGTCAGGAGAAGAACCTCAATATCGGGTTCAGGGGCAACAACGCACACGGAGTTTTTGTATCCTCACAGTCTCCCCAAGACCGGATATCTAAGATTCTCATACTCCAGATGAGATATCCCAGAATGTATATTACACTGTTCTTATTCTTTATATCTTCATTTAAAGTTCATTCTTTAAGTTTGCAACACTATATGCAAGAGTAAAGTGAAAACCCCGCATCCTCCCTTGCAGGGACCCATTCGGGACTCCAGCCCGTGTAAACACATAGAACAGTGTAGTAAAGTGTCAAACCATCTTATGTGGTTTAAGTGATGCTGTTAAAAACATATGTAAAAGAAAACCAAACCCACGACTCTCCAGGCCGATGACAGTCCATTTAGGCCATCGAGGCATCACATCACAAAACAAAAGTAGTGTTTTATTTATAACACTAAGCCAAAGTGCCAAAAGCATGTGCAATTATCATAAATCCAACCATATGCATGTCATAATGCATTCATATGCATTTTCAATATGTGTGTGTTATCTACATCACATATTTAACCAAATCCATGGTTTCTTTAAGTGTGTGAGTATACATGTACCAATTCACACAATAATCAAGCGTACCGGTTCGAGATGAATTAATAATAACTGAATCATGCTCACACCTATGAGTACCATAATCATAACCGTCAAATGAAAGCATAAACCTCCACGACAAGTGTTTCCAAATGCATATCCATATGTGCCAATATAACCATGGTCATGAAACAACAACACTCCCAAGCATGGCTTCAAAGATTCATGTGCAAGGATTCACTTATTTATACCAAAATGCATGTTATCATTCCTTGATTGATTTTATTATGTCATGTGAATACCCATTCATGTAGATTCAAGAAATCACACATTACTTCCATGATTGCTCATGCCCATGCAAACAACTAGACAACAATATCCCAATCAAGCATAACAATCAAGTCTAAGCATATTAGCATTTTCATGAATATACAAGACTTTCCCAAAAAAAAATGAAATGAACATACAAGGCTAGACACACAAGCAATCACAATTGATAATAAGTGTACAGCTGAAAACATGCTATCATGCACATTTTTTTTTTTAAAACATCAGTCTACATGGATGACCAGCATAAGCACTCTAAAACAAGCAAGGAATTCTATGTTGTTAAAATGCTCAAAGTTTGATCCATCACAAGAACCGAGCTATACCACGTTAGCCTACACAACCTAAACCACTTATCTAGAAATTTAGTATGACCATAAATTTTATTTTTGAATAACATGAAAAATAACTTTTAAATAGTCAAGAATTTTATGTGCATATCATCACTGCAGGTATAATCATCAGGCATGTGGTGCATCCATATTAAGACCAATTTCCTCTAATTCCCAAGAGTTACTGAGTTTTCGGTGTTTCATTTTTTTTTTCTCTCTTCTCAAAATAGCTGCCCCTATACATTGCATATCCTGAATTATCTAATTTCATCAACTGTCCTTTAAGAAATGGTAAAAAGAATACCACTAAATTGACCATGCAACTGGATATTAGACAGGCAACTGGACTGATTCATTCTCTAGTGAATCACTAGGTCATGTGTGTCCAGACAGAATTTGATTCACCTCCCAAATCTCATTCGGTGTTTCATAATTCACATTTATTTGTACGCCATCGATTCTCCTACCTTCAAGACTCATGAAGTTCTATCTTGATAAAAATCATCATCTTCTGGTAGAAACCTCTTCTTTCTAGGACCTTCTTGACTACCAGCTTTGCAACTCGAATTTCATTTATATCATGCAGCCTTTCATAAGTCTGGGTGTTATGATTTCAAATTTTGAGTATTCAGCAGCACGTTATCATACTTATCAAAATATGAAGGAATGATATTCAGCAACCTATCACATCAATGTACAGGGCTTAATATGAACAATTTAATCCAATAGCATAAAAAGATTTTGTCTACAAGAAACTTCATAAAGACTTATATGATGCACCTAATGCACATCGTGTAACCTACCCAAGTCAGGTTATACATGACTCTCCCTATGCACATACAATGATAACGAAACCCCAAATAAAGTTTTATTTTAATTTGATAATGACAACCGAATCCCCCAAATCTGATTTATTAGAGTTTCTGACAACCTTTATAACCTCCTCCCCATTCAACATCAACACTGAAACCCAACAGTTTACGTGCCCCAGAACAGTTCTTTTTTTTTTTTTTGCTATTTCACAAATACCAACTTGAAGAAAAATCTCCCAAATTAGCAATCTCTGTCCAGGCTATTTATTTTTCCTAAGCAATTCAACTCTTTACGTAATACAAACATACTAAACACCACAAGAAAATCCAAAATGAAGAAAAACAAGTAAAACAAACAGATCCAAAGGCTATATAGCTCCAAAAACGATACCAACGTCCAAAAACATCATCTACCGAAACACCCGTTAAAAATCTATAAGATTTTCAGCAAAGGGGATCAATTGCACACACACAGGAAACCTTTTTTTTTTCTCTCAGAAAAATCGAAATCACCCATCCCCTTGATGATGAAAATCCGAAAACCCCCAAAAATCTGATTGATTAGGATTTCTGTCAACCCTCATAACCTCCTCCCCCCTCGTTTATTCATGCCAACCGAAACCCCCAAATCCAAGATTTGGGGTTTTCCCATGTGGGATTCAAAAAGAAATCCCCACTCCAGAATTTCGGTGGAGCCTCCCCTCAAACCCACACAGGGAATCGAACCCATGTTCGATCCCTCACCTCGATTCCAAGAAGACCCGTACCTTTCTCCGATGACTTTTCCGGCGATCAGAGACAGTCGTGGCGGGAGCACCGGGCTGGCTGGAGTCGCCCCCACTGCTGTCGTGACAGGGATGCTCGAGGAGGGCTGATGGCTGCTGGTTGCTCGTCGGCGACCTTCTTTCTTTCGGCGTGTGCGCACCGAGACAGAGACGGGAGAGACGAGGGAGAGAGATGAGGGACTGAGTGGAGAGAGATAGAGGCGAGGGAAGAGAGTCCCCTCTCCACTCCCTCTTATCGGCAAGACCCCTCCCCCCTTCACGCCGAGATGGGAGGGGGAGGTCGGTTACGCTTTGCGTAACCCCCCCCCCCCTCTTCGCCCCTTTCCTTTTTTTGTAACAACCCTATCGGGCAACCCTTATCGGGTTGCCCCTTTCTTTAAAAAGGGGTTACAGGGGGTGCGGCTCGGGTCCGGACCCGAGGCCCGTAACCCGACCCCCAAACTATATGGATCCATCAGTTGGATCCGAATGGATCCAACTGTGGATCCCCGGATAAATAAATAAAAATTTAAAATTTTATTTATATGTTCTTATTATTATTATTATTATTAGTTTTATTTATTTATTTTAGATATGGATATAAAGACCATTTTATGGATCTTAGATCCACATGTTGGATCCATTTGGATCCAAACATGGATCCAACCTTAAATACTCGGTTTTTCTTTTCTTTTCTTTTCTTTTATACTATTAATGATTTATTTAACTATTATAAGTATATTTTTAATACCCCATTGTGGGTTATTTACACGTTCTTTTATGGATCCAAGGCCCAAATTTAGAAAAATACTCGTTATTTTCAAATAGATTTAAATAAATAAATTACAAAATTTGAGGTTATTACAGTAGTTTCCAACACCTTTCACATGCGAACACATCTTGTTTCCCAAATAGATGCTCTTCTCATGCATTGTTGGTTTCCTTCTGTTTAGGAACGACTGCAAATAGTTGGCAATATGAACAGTAGCACCAGAATCAATCCACCAGCTATTTTCAGAAATATGTAATAAATTACATTAATAAGAAGAAAATGACAAATTACCTTTCTTTTCTAACCATTCTTGTACTTTATGCAATCTGCCTTCCTGTGTGCTTTCTTCTTGCAAACAAAGCACTTTATGGGAGAAGAATCAGATTGTTTGCTCTGAGATGACTTTTCTTCTACTGACTTCTTCCTAGCATTTTTCTTAAATGCATTTTTCTTTGGTCCTACCTTGGATCCATGAGAAGCTATATGTGCACTTTGCACCTTCTCTCCTTTCAATCTTTCTTCTTCCTTAACACACTTGGACATAAGTTCATTGAACGTCCATTCATCATTATGTGTGTTGTAAGAGATCTTAAAAAGACCATATTCTATTGGTAGGGATGCCAAAATTAAATGCACTAGGAATGAGTCAGAAATGGTCAGCTTCATGTCATTTAGCTGGGACACTATGTTCCTCATCTCTAAAAGGTGCTGTTTAATATCACCCCCTCCAGTATATTTCATAGATATGAGTTTTGACATTAGGGTACTGACCCTGGCCTTATTCGAACTAACAAATTGTGCTTCAATGGCACTCAGGAATTCCTTCACTGTCCTGCATTGCGGGATAACACTGCGAATATTTTTAGCTACCTTAGATTGCAAAAGCAATAGGCTAAGTCTATTCGAGCACTACCACTTTTCAAAAGCACTCTTTTGTTTAACAGTGGTTTGATCTGTCAAGGCAGCAGACTTATCATTTCTTAAGGCCAAATCTAAATCCATATACCCTAATGTGAAAATGACAATTTTTTTCCAATCACTAAAATTAGATCCATCAAGAAAAGGGATAGTACTCGAGCTATCTAAAATCATAGAACTAGAAATTGCATGGCAAAAGACATGTATATAAAAGAAGCATATACGAGACAAACTTGATGAAAAAAACAATAAATAATAGGCCCTTGATATGCTTATTTTTGGGCGAGTGAGAGAGTCATTGGAGTCCTACTTTGGTAAGAGCTCCGACACGTGTAATCACTACGCCTATCGACCATAGCTGGTAGAACTAAAGCTCATGTGAAGTTAGACTATCAACACATGACACCTTTGGGTACACATGCGCGATGTATCTCAACACACTTGCTTTATTTTACCCTACTTAAATTTCAAACATGATGAAACTCCCTTTGGGTCGCTTCATCGTTTCATGAATTTAAGTACAACATTAATATTGGATAAAACTGTATGATAGAACACCGTTGACAACATACATGCATCCAGTTACTTTGGTAACATAAATTCACTAAGTTATCTAACTATCCTTGATTCCAATATCAGTCATACATAATGCATGCATAATCACAAATAGAATACATGAAAAATAACAAAAACCAAGCTTAAATGGGTAAAACCCGAGGTCCTAAAGCAGGAATTGGTCTGAAAACACCCCGAACCGGTATAAAACAACCTCGAACCGGTCATCCAAGGGTTTAAACCGATTCTAAACCTTATGAACCTGTGCCAAGTATGAACAAAAGTTTATAAAACCCTATAACTGTATGCCAAAATCCCTGTATCTTTATATATTTATGAAAACAATGTCTTAGCATCTCAAAACCGGTGAAAGCTAGAAAGAACCGATAAAAAACGGTTCTGAACCGGTATGAGAAAGGGCGGTATTAGTTCTTGATCCGGTTCAGGCCAAATAGTGCCTGGACCCTACATGAATCCAATCCGGTTTAAATAAGATCTGGGTCTGACCCGGTACATACCCAGTCCGGGTCTGACCCGGTACTAACCAGATCCGGGTCTGACTCGACACAAATTGGATCCGAGGCTGACCTGAAATAAACTGGATCCGGGTTTGACCCGGTACAAACCAGATCCGGATTTGACACAATACAAACTGGATCTGGGTTTGATCCAGTAAAAATGGATCTGGGTCTGACTCGATCCAATCATAATCTAGGTCGGACCCGGCCTTTTCGGATCAAACCCATACCCAGAACCATTATGGGTCTGGGTACGATCCAAGGGAAACGACAGACCTGATCCACCCAAAATGGGTTTGGATCAGGCCTGTCACCGGGTCAGAATACTGGACCCGATTCGGGTCCACCAATAAAAACAGAAACCCGAGGGTTTCTGTTTATAGAACCTGAAAATCTAAAACGGTTTCTCCCCCTTTGTCGCCCCACGGTGACCCACGTCGTCGTACGGTGACCGACGTCGGTGCTCAGCCAGCGACGATCACCTATCCACGACGACCCACGCTGCCCCACAATGACGTACGATGGCAGGCATCGACTGCCGGCTAAGAGGCTGAAAGGAGTGGGGAAAGGGGGCATGACTCCTTTAGCAAGGACTGACGTCGCCTACCGGCGACCGTCTGACAGCCTTCGAAACCCTGCAAGACAAAGGACATCGTCGGTGAGGCGGCAACCCCCAGCGAGCATCCTGTCAGAAAACCCCGAAAAAGGGTTTTGTGTCGGCAGCTACCAGAAAAGGACAAAAGGGTTTTTTTCAAACCCTCTTTTTTCAGCGACCAACGCAACAGGTAAGGAGTTTGCCGCATTTCGCCGTCAATCCTGTTGTCCGACGAAAACCCCCTTCCCCAGCGATCCTGGCGCCGTCAGACCACCCCTGCAGCCCGACGACCACATGTAAAAACCCATGACTTATCCTTATGTGTTTTTTTTTTTATCTTAGAAAGCACTGTCGTCCCATGGCGACAGTCGCCGGTGGCCGGCAACGGCGGCAGCGGGTATGGGCCGATTACCCCTTTTGTCCCGGTGAAAACCGTTTATGCGAGGGGATACTCGGATTAGCAGAACGAGAGCGTGAACAGGATGCTCCCAATGCACCCACACCCGCCGCCAACCTGCGACCTGCGTTGCCCCATGGCGACAGTCGCAGAAAAATGCCAACAGGCCCGTGCAGCGAAAAAGCATGGCGTGGGTGTAAAAACCCCTCCGACAGAGTCGCCGGAGGGGATAAACATTAAGTTTTTTTTTTTAAAAAAATATGGAAAACCGCGTAACAGGAGGGGGGAGGATAAGCCTCACCTCCCAAAATCCACGGGGGTGAGGGTTATCCTCACCCTGCGTGAGGGTTATAAAAACCCTCATGCAGCCTCCCTCCACCGCACCAAACGAGCGGCAGAGGGAGAGACAGTGAGAGAAGGGGAGCGAGAGAGGTAAGCCCTTCTTCGTCCTTCTTTTCGGTTTGGAGCTCAGTGGGCCGGCAGCCATGGCTGCCGGCGAGTTACAGTTAAAGAAAAAAAAAATTACAGAGAAAGAGAGAAAAGGGGGGGGGGGTCGACCGACCCTATGGCGGCCGGCTCCGACGGCCGGCCCCGACGACCCGGCCGACACCGATGGCCGACCCCGGAGACCGGGCCAGGTGTGTGGGTCCAGAGGGAGGGTCGGCAGGGGCCGACCCCCCTGCACCTGAGATCGGCATGGCTGTTTTAATAAGGGGGGACCGGTTCGGTCCAGGTCGGATCGAACCGAGTCGGTCTGGGTGCGACCCAGACCGAGCCCACCGGTCTGGGTCGCGCCCAGACCGAGTGTTTAAAAAAAAAAGAGTCTGGTTCGGCCTGGGTGCGACCCAGACTGAACCGGGTCGGTCCGGGTCGCACCCAGACCGAACCGGGTCACGTGGATTGGGCGAACCGGTTCAAGCCAAACCGGTTCAAGTCGAACCGGTTTAGGTCGAACCGGTTCAAGCCGAACTGGTTCAGGTCGAACCGGTTCAAGCCAAACCGATTCGGTTAATTGTGGGTTCAAGTGGAACCGGTTCAGACCGGATCGGTTCTGAACCGATCCGGTTGCACCAAAGTCCAAACCAAACCATTCGGGTCTGGATCTAGGTTTTTCAGATCCAGATTAACCAGGTCCAGATCTAACTAGATCAGTCTCGGATCTGGACCCAGTCAGACAGGTTTGGACCCAGTCAAATGATCCTGGATCCAGTCAGGCAGATCTGGATCCAATCAGACTGTCCAGGATCCAGTCCAGCAGGCCCAGATCCAATCAATCCGTCCGGGATCCAGTCAGGCTATTCTGGATCTAGTCAGAATAGAATGGATCCAGTTCAGACCCAATCAGACTTTCTGGATCCAGTTATGAAATGGATCTGAATCCAAACAGACAGGGTTTGGATCCAGATCAGAATTGGATCATAAGAAAGTCTCGAATTGGCTCGAAATCCGAAATGTACCAAGAGATCCATTTGGAGCCATGAGATCCATTTCAGTAAAATGGACATATCTTCGCACTCCGAACTCGGAATCGAGTGATGTTTGGTGCGTTGGATTCGTATTGAAGAGAGGAATCCAATTGTCTATAAAATTCAGTCAAACTAGAAATACAGAAACTGTGGTTTCTTAGATAAGATTCGGGAAGGGTATTTTGGTAATCTTAGTAAGAGGTTTTGTGAATTAATTCAGATATACTGCTTTAATGACCAGATCTTACTGTTAGAGCATCTGATAATCACCTTCGGTGGAAGTACAGTCTTCGCACTTGAGGTAAGGAATATCATAAGTAACTTTAGATGTGAATAAACCTGTTTCACGTCGTTTGTTATCGTAGTGTTTAAGAGATTATGTGATTAGCATGATAGCTTTGAGTGAGACCATGACATGCATGCTTGACATTCTGAGTTAATTTAAATACATGTTTATTGTGAAATGCATGTTAGTTGTAATGTGTCATGCATGATAGAAAGCAATTGTAATTGCATGTCGAATTGAGTATTAATATCATGCATTATGATGAGATTTAAGTGGTCTTGAGTCCCATTTATTTCATTCATGTAGTATGAATGAATATTTAGAGTTCAGCATGCAGTACCCCTTAAATCCCAGAAGTGGCGACCTGTGGCAAGGGCTACCTGGTTCGCGGCCAGAGTGCAGCCACCATGGAGAGTGGGCCGCCGGTGATTTAATGATGTAGAGATACTACATCATTGCGTGCTAAGTGAGAACGGTGTGAGTCCTAACGTCAACATGAGATTAAGAATGAGAGTGTTGTGATTAGTCATAGCACCACTCGTGAGGGAACGAGTGAACTTTGAATTTGAGAATATTGTTCAATGTGTGAACTTAGTTATGACTTAGGATTTCACTCACACTGGTTTGGGACTCTGGAGGATCATGGATAGTTGATAACCATCATATTTAGGATGTAGCATGAACCATGCCGAGATTGAGAGCTTGACCTCCCGGCTAGCTACCGGTGGGGTCCCCGTGGTGGTTCACTGCAGTGCCTGGTGGTTTGGGGACCACTGGGAGTGTATGGTTCATTGTTTGGCCAACATGTAGAATTGGGGTGTTCTAAAGGGTTGCTACGCCCATAGATGACTATTACCGGTATAGCCAGACTAGAAATAGTTGTGTGAAAGAGAGTATTTGAGAATGATAATGGGGAAAATTAAAATATACAAACATGTGTGATGTATCGAGAATTAAAATAAGACTAGGGGCTTAGAGCCCAACACAATTGTAAATTTTTGTTTATTTACTTATGATTATTTCTTACTGGGTTGTAGACTCACTCCATTTTTGTTTAATTACAACTGTAGGTTCCAAGCATTAGATCATTCACTTGTGAGCAACTTCTTCTTCTTCAGCAGAGCATTGGTATCTTTTACTTTCCTTGTCATTGAATAAGATGTAATTGCTTTATTTTATTATGAATGATGAACAATTGTATGGGAAAAAGTTGATTTATGAGAATGAAATGAAAAGTTTTTTTCAGCCACATTTTTCTCTGTGTAAGCTTTGCACTCTTCCCTCTGAGAAGTAATACCAACTGAACTCGGACTCTTGAGGTCCCAGATCGGGGTGTTACAAAGTGATATCAGAGTCAGGTTTACACAGAAAGGATATTCTTCATTCATTATAAGACTCAATGACAAGATGTAAGTCTCTGCTTGAATAATACATGTTAGTGATTAAATTATTGCGTAATTAGGAATGGCTAACGAACAAGGAAACCACGAAGTCCCACGGGCTCAAGACCCCGCTGAGCCTCCCGTGGTAGGAAGAGAGGAATTTTCGCCGCAATGGCGATGGTTACTGGAGTCATCACGAGCATGACTCAAGTGGTTAGAGAGTTAACGCCACTACCTCCTCCGATCTACATCATTCTCGGAGACCGATACGTTTATCATCAGAACTACCCCTATACTACCCAGGAACCACATCCTCCACCTTACAGAAGGAGGAATCGACAATACAACTGTCAGAAAGCAAGGTCGGCACGTGGGCGGATGGGGGAAAATCGGATGGCGGCTCGAGAAGGCATCGGGAGAAGAATAGATCCAAACACAAACTTTGTGTCTCGGGAAGGGTCTCGTATGGCCAGAGCATGGGGACGACATATGTCCCGAGCTAGTTACGTGGCTGTCATGAGTGGGGGAAACCAGAGGGTTCCACCTCCATTTCACGAGCTTCTGGCTGAAGAAGCTCGGAGAGCGGCATTTCAGGCCACCGAAGCAACTCGACAGGCAGCGGGAGCGTAAGGTGACCCAGGGTTTGGGCAAGGGCGAGCGATTTCGGGAAATTTGTGAGAGGGAAGTGAGGATAAAGATCTTACAGTTGATCCTACTGCACCTACCTACACTCTTGCTTTACCCCAATATGACTTGAATACTTCTCCTCCGACCCACCTTTAATCAATGCAAAAGAGTTCAAGAAGAGAACCAAGCTTCAGATAGATCGAAGAGGAACATGACGATGAATTTAGGGATACTTAGCTTTATTTAGTCTAGTTCGATTACTATTACTTTGCTTTGTGTTCATCTTGTTTGCTTAGTAATATTTTATTTATGTGTACTTGGATGAGCAATGAAATAAGACATTTTTAAGTAACTGAGTGGCGTAATCGTTAATATGTGATAGAATTTTTATATGAGTATAAATGAATCATATAAGAAGCCTATTACGCGATTAATTTAATGTAGCACATGGATTGTTTGACTCTATAGCTACACATAGTTTTACCATTTCAACTTTGGGGAAACGGTTGCCAGTGGCACCTTCACGATTGAGTGTTTCTTACTTAATAGAGACACCCATAGGAGCAACCACCATTGTGGATACTGTGTATCCTAATTGCATTGTAAAAATCGAAGATCGCGAGTTGACTGTGAACTTGTTGCAACTCAACTTCAAAGACCTTGATGTTGTTCTAGGCATGGATTGGTTGTCAGACCATCCTACCACTATCGATTGTAGAAGAAAGTGTGTCAGCTTTCAAATACCCTATACTCCAACTTTCACATACCGGGATGTTAGAAAGTTACATAAGCCGGATATCATATCGTGCCTAAAGGCCAATATATATATATTGAAAAGGGATGCATGGGATTTCTGGCGTACATAAAAACCGAAGAGAAAGAAGATCTCACCATATCAGATGTAGACATAGTCCGTGAATATGATGATGTCTTTCCAGAAGATCTTCCAGGTCTCCCTCTTGATCGGGAGACTGAGTTCAAAATCGATCTAGTTCCGGGAACAACACCCATTTCGAAGGCTCCCTATCGGATGGGCCCTGCGGAACTCAAGGAACTCAAGGAGCAAATACAGGAGTTATTGGAGAAAGGATTTATTAGACCTTCAGTATCTCCTTGGGGTGCTCCAATTTTATTCGTGAAGAAGAAGGATGGATCACTGCGTATGTGTATAGACTATCGTCAATTGAATGCAGTAACCATAAAGAATAAATACCCATTACCTAGAATTGATGATTTATTCGATCAACTGCAATGAGCGGCATGATTCTCAAAGTTGGATTTGAGATCAGGATATCATCAACTGAGGATTAAGAAGGAAGATGTGGCCAAGACAGCATTCAGATCAAGATATGGCCATTATGAATTTATGGTCATGCCTTTTGGTCTGACCAACGCACCAGCTGCCTTCATGGACATGATGAATAGAGTGTTCAAACCTTATTTGGACAAGTTCGTCGTGGTATTTGTCGATGACATCCTCATATACTCTACCTCGAAGGAGCAACATGAAGAGCATCTGAGGATAGTTCTGCAGACTCTTAGAGAACATAAGCTCTATGCCAAATTCTCTAAGTGTGTTTTTTGGTTAGAACAAGTGTCCTTTCTTGGACACATTGTTTCTAAAGACGGGATTATGGTAGACCCTGCAAAGATTGAAGTAGTCACCAATTGGTCAAGACCCAAGAATCCTACTGAGATTCGCAGCTTTTTGAGATTAGCTGGGTACTATCGGAGATTCGTTGAAGGATTTTCTTTGTTGGTGGCTCATATGACGAAGCTCACAAAGAAAGATGTAAAGTTTGAGTGGAATGAGAAATGTGAGCAAAGTTTTCAGGAGATAAAAAAGCGTTTGACCACTGCTCCAGTGTTGGTCTTACCTTCTGGATCTGGAGGTTTCACTATTTATAGTGATGCCTCTCACAAAGGATTGGGTTGTGTTCTGATGCAACACGGAAAAGTGATAGCTTTTGCATTTCGTCAGCTCAAAACTCATGAAGTTAACTATCCGACGCATGATCTGGAGTTAGCAGCGGTGATTTTTGCCCTTAAGATATGGAGGCATTATCTCTATGACGAGCAATTTGAGGTCTTTACCGACCATCAAAGCCTTAAGTATTTGTTTTCTCAGAAAGATTTGAACTTGAGGCAAAGGAGATGGTTGGAATTTCTGAAAGATTATGATTTCGAACTAAAATATCATCCGGGTAAGGCGAATGTAGTTGCTGATGCTCTTAGCAGAAAGGCAGGAGCTCTAGCTAGACTTGTAGACTGAGAGTTATTTTCCTCGGTGGCTCATCAGAAGGCAGAAGCTCAATGCTTACCAGGTCGATTATTATTTGTGCAAACCACATTGAAGTCAGAATTGTGGGATCAAATTAAGGAAAAACAACTCTTAGACCCAGAATTTATGCAATTAAGAAAGAAGATCTCAGAAAGTGTAGAATCAGAATTCAATATTGATGATCAAGGACTTCTTAGATTTCGTCAGAAAGTTTGCATTCCCAAAGATGATCAACGTAGAAATCTGTTGATGGAAGAGGCACATCATTCTAGATATGCCATCCATCCCCGTAGCACCAAAATGTACCGAGATCTGAAAGATACGTTTTGGTGGAATGGTATGAAGAGAGACATTGCTGAGTTTGTTAGCAAATGTCTAGTATGTCAGCAGGTGAAGATTGAGCACCAAAGACCAGGTGGTCTTTTGCAACCACTTCCCATACCCGAGTGGAAATGTGCGGATATATCAATGGACTTCGTTTCAGGGCTTCCAAAGACGAAGAATGGGATGGATTCAGTATGAGTGATTGTCGACAGGCTAACTAAGTCAGCTCACTTTTTAGTTTGTAAGACAACTCACTCGTGTGACCAACTGGCTCAATTGTTTATTAGAGAAATTATGAGACTTCATGGAGTACCAGATTCAATTGTTTCAGATAGAGACTCAAAGTTCACATCACGTTTTTGACAAAGTTTTCAAGAAGCTATGGGAACACAATTAAAAATGAGTACAACTTTTCACCCTCAGTCAGATGGTCAGTCAGAGCGAACCATTCAGACCCTTGAGGACATGCTCTGGGCATGTAGTTTGGAGTATAGCGACTCGTGGAATGATATTTTGCCAGTAATGGAGTTTGCCTACAACAACAACTTTCAAGCAAGTATAGGCATGACTCCATTTGAGGCATTGTATGGTCGACGATGTCGAACTCCCTTGTGTTGGGATGAAGTCGGAGAAAGGACTTTGTTAGGACCAGAGATGGTTCAGCGAATGACAGATCAAGTGAGATTCATTCGAGAGCGTCTTCTCACAGCACAAAGTCATCAGAAGAGTTATGCAGATAAAAGACGTCGTGAGTTAGAATTTGAGCAAGGTGATCACGTGTTTTTAAAGATATCTCCGTTTAAGGGAGTAATGCGTTTTGGTCGAAGAGGAAAGTTGAACCCCAGATATATTGGACCATTTGAGATACTTGCGAGGGTTGGTCAGGCAGCATACCGGTTAGCTCTACCGCCTTCTTTATCTCGAATTCACAACGTATTCCGTGTTTCCATGTTGCGGAAGTACGTGCCAGATCCCTCTCATATATTAGATACAATTGAGACTGTATTAGATTGGAAAGATGATTTGAGTATGAGAGAAAAGCCCATCAAAATCCTGGACACGAAAGTGCAAAAGCTCAGAAACAAGGAGTTATCTCTCGTATTGGTTAGATGGAGTCATCACAGCAATAAGGAGGCTACTTGGGAGCGTGAATCTGATATCCGCGAGCAATTTCCACAATTGTTTCCAGGTAAGATTCGGGACGAATCTTCTTTTAAGGGAGGTAGAATTGTAAAAACCCCTCCAGTAGAGTCGCCGGAGGGGATAAACATTAAGTTTTTTTTTAAAAAAAATATGGAAACTGCGGTTTCCCTAAAGGGGAAACCGCGTAACGGGAGAGGGGAGGATAAGCCTCACCCCCCAAAATCCGCGGGGGTGAGGGTTATCCTCACCCTGCGTGAGGGTTATAAAAACCCTCACGCAGCCTCCCTCCACCGCACCAAACGAGTGGCAGAGGGAGAGACAGAGAGAGAAGGGGAGCGAGAGAGGTGCTTACCAGCGAGGACGGCGGCGAACGGCGGCAGCAGCAGCGAGGTAAGCCCTTCTTCGTCCTTCTTTTCGGTTTGGAGCTCAGTGGGCCGACAGCCATGGCTGCCGGCGAGTTACAGTTAAAGAAAAAAAAATTTACAGAGAAAGAGAGAAAGGGGGGGGGGGGGGGGTCGGCCGACCCTATGGCGGCCGGCTCCGACGGCCGGCCCCGGAGACCGGCCCAGGTGTGTGGGTGCAGAGGGAGGGTCGGCAGGGGCCGACCCCCCTGCACCTGAGATCGGAAGGGGCTCAGCCCCTTCCCCTGTTTTAATAAGGGGGGACCGGTTCGGTCCAGGTCAGACCGAACCGAGTCGGCCTGGGTGCGACCCAGACCGAACCGGGTCACGTGGATTGGGCGAACCGGTTCAAGCCAAATCGGTTCAAGTTGAACCGGTTCAAGCTAAACCGGTTCAGGTCGAACCGGTTCAAGCCGAACCAGTTCGGGTCGAACCGGTTCAAGCCAAACCGATTCGGTTAATTGTGGGTTCAAGTAGAATTGGTTCAGACCGGATCGGTTCTGAACCGATCCGGTTGAACCAAAGTCCAAACCATTCGGGTCTGGATCTAGGTTTTTCAGTTCGGACCCAGTTCAATCTGGACCTGTCTCAGATCCAGATTAACCAGGTCTAGATCTGACTGGATCAGTCTCGAATCTGGACCCAGTCAGACAGGTCTGGACCCAGTCAGATGATCCTGGATCCAGTCAGGCAGATCTGCATCTAATCAGACTATCCAGGATCCAGTCCAGCAGGCCCAGATCCAATCAATCCGTCCTGGATCCAGTCAGGCTATTCTGGATCCAGTCAGAATAGAATGGATCCAGTTCAGACCCAATCAGACTTTCTGGATCCAGTCAAGCAGTTTTGGATCCAGTTATGAAATGAATCTGAATCCAAATAGACAAGGTTTGGATTCAGATCAGAATTGGATCATAAGAAAGTCTCGAATTGGCCCGAAATCCGAAATGTACCAAGGGATCCATTTGGAGCCATGAGATCTATTTCAGTAAAATGGACATATCTTCGCACTCCGAACTCGGAATCGAGTGATGTTTCGTGCGTTGGATTCGTATTGAAGAGGGGAATCCAATAGTCTATGAAATTCAATCAAACTAGAAATACAGAAACATTGGTTTCTTGGATAAGATTCAAGAAGGGTATTTTGGTAATTTTAGTAAGAGGTTTTGTGAATTAATTCAAATATACTGCTTTAATGACCAGATCTTACTGTTAGAGCATCTTGAGAATCACCTTCGGTGGAAGTACAGTGTTCGCACTTGAGGTAAGGAATATCATAAGTAACTTTAGATGTGAATAAACCTGTTTCACGTTGTTTGTTATCGTAGTGTTTAAGAGATTATGTGATTAGCATGATAGCTTTGAGTGAGACCATAACATGCATGCTTGACATTCTGAGTTAATTTAAATACATGTTTATTGTGAAGTGCATGTTAGTTGTAATGTGTCATGCATGATAGAAAGCAATTGTAATTGCATGTCGAATTGAGTATTAATATCATGCATTGTGATGAGATTTAAGTGGTTTTGAGTCCCATTTAGTTCATTCATGTAGTATGAATGAATATTTAGAGTTCAGCATGCAGTACCCCTTAAATCCCGGAAGTGGCGACCTGTGGCAAGGGCTACCTGGTTCGCGGCCAGAGTGCAGCCACCATGGAGAGTGGGCCATCGGTGATTTAATGATGTAGAGACACTACATCATTGCGTGCTAAGTGAGAACGGTGTGAGTCCTAACGTCAACATGAGATTAAGAATGAGAGTGTTGTGATTAGTCATAGCACCACTCGTGAGGGAACGAGTGAACTTTGAATTTGAGAATATTGTTCAATGTGTGAACTTAGTTATGACTTAGGATTTCACTCACACTGGTTTGGGACTCTGGAGGATCATGGATAGTTGATAACCATCATATTTAGGATGTAGCATGAACCATGCCGAGATTGAGAGCTTGACCTCCCGGCTAGCTACCGGTGGGGTCCCCGTGGTGGTTCACTGCAGTGCCTGGTGGTTTGAGGATCACTGGGAGTGTATGGTTCATTGTTTGGCCAACATGTAGAATTGGGGTGTTCTATAGGGTTGCTACGCCCATAGATGGCTATTACCGGTATAGCCAGACTAGAAATAGTTGTGTGAAAGAGAGTATTTGAGAATGATAATGGGGGAAATTAAAATATACAAACATGTGTGGTGTATCGAGAATTAAAATAAGACTAGGGGCTTAGAGCCCACTACAGTTGTAAATTGTTGTTTATTTACTTATGATTATTTCTTACTGGGTTGTAGACTCACCCCCATTTTTGTTTAATTACAACTGTAGGTTCCAGGCATTAGATCATTCACTTGTGAGCAACTTCTTCTTCTTCAGCAGAGCATTGGTATCTTTTGCTTTCCTTGATATTGAATAAGATGTAATTGCTTTATTTTATTATGAATGATGAACAATTGTAAGGAAAAAGTTGATTTATGAGAATGAAATGAAAAGTTTTTTTCAGCCACATTTTTCTCTGTGTAAGCTTTGCACTCTTCCCTCTGGGAAGTAATACCAACCGAACTCGGACTCTTGAGGTCCCAGATCGTGGTGCTACAGTGGTCCCAAAACCTAGGGGTGGCAATCGGGTCGGGTTGGCGGGTTGGCGTGTCAGCATACCTCAACCCGAACCCGACCTGTTTATTAAACGGGTCAGCTGTGGCAAACACGAACCCGACCCGTTTAATAAACGGGTAACCCGACACGACCCGCCAACCCATTTAATAAATGGGTTGGGTAAACGGGTTTTCAGGTTCGCGGGTCGGGTTGGCGGGTTGACGGATCGGGTTGGCAAGTAGGCAGGTTGGCGGGTCGGGTTGGCGGGTTGACGGATCGGGTTGGCAAGTAGGCAGGTTGGCGGGTCGGGTTGACGGGTCGGGCAGACGGGTTGGCGGGTTGACCCACCCGCCTAACCCGTTTATTAAACGGGTCAGCCGGGTTGGCGGGTTGGCATACCCCCAACCCGAACCCGACCTGTTTAATAAACGGGTTACACGGGTCGACCCGTTTATTAAACGGGTTGGCTTAAGCCCAACCCGAACCCGCCTAAGAGGCGGGTTGGCGGGTCGTGTCAGAAATTGCCACCCCTACCAAAACGCAATGTTGGGATTGCCTGCGCATAGGAGAGACGAAGAGCATACCTGATGCAGCCATGACTGTCTGGTAATGGTCGACGGTGGATCGGTTGAGCATTTCTGAGATGTTCGTCTCCTCGGCTGATCGCTACCCTCAATGAGTGCAGGCCCTTCAGCGATGGTGAGCAGGATCCAATCCCAGATTGTATTGTGCACTGTCTTGGGGTCTCTCATCAATGCCCCTTTTATAGCATTAAACTTTATTAGGAAACAATTAAGATAACCGTTCCCTCCAAATGGTAAGGTTTATCTGATAGGGACACCTCTAGGAGAGCCCTTATACGTGGGTGACTCCAACAGTGGGCTCCATAAGGGCTTGGGTGTTGGTGACCCCACGGGGGTTTACCTCTCACGGAGGCAGGCCCATTAAGTGATCCGGCTCCTGGTGAGTGTTCGTCGTCATAAAAACGAAACCTCTAAAATTTTGAATAGATAGCCGAACAGCCTGTCACTGCTTGCCTTCTTATTCATTGGTTGAAGGCAGTGCCAATAGTTCTTAGTGTTAGATAAGAAGCACAATGATCAAGTTAGATGCAGAGAAAAAGATGTCAGTGTGCATGATTTTTCGTATGTTTTATTATTTCAAAAGTGAAACAATTCGTGTCGTGGAATTTTGTGCATAAAAGAATCACTGTTGGGTTTATATATGGGCAAACATGTGCAAGCATTTTATGCTTAAGAATATGTCAAAAAGGAACATAAGATATGCAAAAAGCTTATTCACGATTTGATTTTTCATGGTAAGGCCAGAAGGGCTTTGAGAGCTCTCAAGGCTGTTGTTCAGCTACAAGCAATTTTCAGGGGCCGTCGAGTGAGGAATCAGGCAGTCATCACTCTCAGATGCATGCAGGCACTTGTGAGAGTACAAGCACGTGTGAGGGCACGACGTGTGCGGATGTCCACCGAGGGACAAGCTGTACAGAAAATGCTGGATGAATGTCGCACTGAAAGTAACCCATTGAAAGAAGCAGAGGTACTTTTTTGAGATTTTTAGATTGTTATGATGCATCCAAGCATTGGTGCTTTGTATCTAGAGATTCTGCCAATGCACTGATGTTTATTCTATCTGCTTATTAAAATACATTCAGGTGCAAGAAAGCGTGTTTAGAATAAGACTAAATTGAAAACGCATGACAAATTCAGTATAAACGGTTCAGTTTATATATATAAGGTGAACAAAGTTAGTCTATCATTTGTTTTGTGAAACTTTTCTCCCATGCATATACTATGATTTCATTAACAAATTTTCAAAAGGTTTCTGGCTTCTTTTATCCCCAAGGTGTTTAAATAGACATTTATATTACTAAATTCAGAATCTTAGACTAGATGAGACTTAACCACTATTTAGGAAAGTTGTAACACCATGAATTGTAGCATTGGCTTCTCAACAGAAGCCTGATTCCTTGCACCTAAACGATTACAAAATATAAAGTTTTTGCACTGCAAATGCAAACTTACCGTTTTTGAGAGAATTAACTATATTCACGTGATACATTCCAATGCCAACTGCTTCACATATTCAATTAGAACGGCCAAGAAAAAAGAAAACTAGAACCTTAGAGCAAATTTGTTGGGGAAACCTGACAATCAACATTTGGGATGGTTGCATATAAGCAGGAAATTTAGAGTGAAGAACCAGTGAAAAGAACAAATTTTGTAACAGAAAATGGTCATCTGTGTTTTAAGTAAATTGTTCTTTGCTCGTAAATATGAATGCAAGGTTTTCCTTTAAGTGTGGCCATTTTGGATACTTTCAAGTTTTTTATTTCATAAAAGATTGATTTGTTCTATTCATTGGAAAGTCATAATAACCTCAACTTCTGAACTGCCCACAGGAAGGATGGTGTGACAGACAAGGAACTCTTAAGGAAGTCAAAGCAAAGCTACAAATGAGGCAAGAGGGAGCCATTAAGAGGGAAAGGGCTCTTGCTTACTCTTTCTCCCAACAGGTCTGAAAGCTCTACATCTCTCTCTTAATAAACATTTTTCCTTGTCTTTGTTGTTTACCACCTTTCCTCTCCCATTTTCAGTTATTGAAATCAAATTCAAATACCAATACAAACCCAAAAATGAGTTCTAGACCACATTTACCAGTGTGCAACCTTAAGCATGAATCTGACAAAGGGAGTTGGAGTTGGCTAGAGCGTTGGATGGCTGCCAAACCATGGGAGACCAGGTTAATGGAACAGTCCAATATGGATTCAGTTACCCCTTGCTCTAGAACATGCGATGATCACACTGGAACACGGTGGAAGCTTAGTGACAAACACATGGAGGCTTTTCCAAAACAAAAACAGCACAGTGAGATGCTTACAAAACAAAATGAGTTTGGATCAGTTACAGTGCAAAAGAACAATGTCACTACTAGGATCTGTGCTAGACTTCCAGCTGTTCTATCCAATGGGCATCGCTCGATTGCTCGATCTTCATCAAGTCCAAGTTCCGAACTCCAATATGATGAAAGCTTAACTTCTTCTCCAGCAACCGCATCCACTCCCATATCAGGCAACACTCACACAGCATCTGAAGAGAGCAGCATCAGTAAACCCAGTTACATGAATTTGACAGAGTCCATGAAAGCGAAGCAGAAGTCGTGTTCTTCTCACAGAGTACGTAGGCAAGGATCTGATGATTTTCAGCAGTACAAAAAATCTTTTCTTGCTAATGGAAATTCAACTAACATTTGGTGGTCAGAAAATTTGGTGAAGCGAAGTGAAAGATAGGGAGAAAGGTTATTTCTAAAGTGATGAGTGATTTATGTAAATGAGTTTGAGATTCAACAGCTTGTTGTCCTGTAATGGTGTAAGATTATGTGATGGTTATTTTTGTTTCTATTGTAATACAGCATGTTCAAACCTTTCTTAATTAACTTATAATGCTGTTTCTAGTTAATTTCTCTTGTTGCCAATAAGATAAATGCAGTATTTGTTTCACTCTTGTTTCTTGACATAATTTTGATCAGGTTCATGCATAATAGATTGAGCAACCAAAAGGAGCGTCGGAAAGTTGTCATTGGATACTCCCGTGGTCGGAAGGTGGTGGGGTATGGAGTGTGACACGGTAAAGTCTGCGAATTTTCTGGATTTTTCAGAAATAAAAAGGGATTATCCCAATATTTTTATAAGTAATTATTTTACAGTTAATTATTGATGAATTTTTTATATTTTTATAAGTTATTCAACATTTACAAGCTTTTAAACATCTTTGGATTTGGATCTGGATGGGGACCCATGATTATAGACCCCCATGAAACCCAGTTCAAAATATGCATTTGAGATTGCTTAGGATTCATTGGATCTCCTAGTTAAATGAGTTTGGATCAAGAAAAATCCAAATTTGTAAAACAATATAATAAAAACTCGAATCCATTTGATGGACCAGTCTAAGTTAAGAATAGATTTGAGTTAAATCTAGAAAAGGGGTCAAGGTTATTCAAACCATAAGTCTCAGATTTGAAACCATTAGGTGAATCCAATCCCAAAACAAGTTGGATCTAGAAAAGATCCAAATTATTAAACATATCGGGTATAGAATTGGATCCACATATATAGACAGTCCGATTCTAAACATGCTAGATTATAAATATGCAATATATATATATATATATATATATATATATATATATATATATATATATATATATATATATATATATATATATATATAGTTGTGGATCCATACTACAGATCTCGTAATTAGATTGGATCCACTGGATGAACCCAATCCATTTTAACGTAAAAATAAATAAATAAATAAATAAATAAATAAATAAATAAATATATATATATATATATATATAAATGTTCTATTTGAATCCAAGATCCAAATAAGACCTAAGGTGGGTCTTATTTAAAATAACATAGGGATTGGGTCCATTCTGACCCAACCCAATAACACCATTCTATTTTAATGTTTTAAACTCTTTGAATTGGAGTTGGATCTAAAATGGACCTAACCCAATCCCAACGAAATCCATAAGCTTTGGTTTGAACCTTAGAGTAAGGTTTGGGTTTAAAAATCCAAATCCAACCACAAAAAAACATATTTATATTAAATAAAATTAGGATGGATTGAGTTGTATCCAAATGGACCCAACCCAATCCAACCAAACCCCAAAAATCACATTTTTTTTAAAGGGGTTTCAACACTTTGGATTGGGGTTGGATCCAAAGAGACCCCCGTGTGCGTTGGCATCACCTAGTATCATAATCCGGAGAGATCCAACCCAAATCCAAATTCCCTCACCCACCGCCACTTAATCCTATTTAAACGAGAGGGTGGTGTGTGTTCTCCCCCGAAGACGGCTGTTAGCCACAGTGTGTGTTCGGGGGTCCCAATGAGCGCCACGTATAAGAGGTCGTGGAGCTCGTATCCCCGTGTGCGTTGGCATCACCTAGTATCATAATCCGGTGCGGTTGCAAACACTTAAGTACCCTTTCTTGCTATTCTCGCCATGAAACAACATTTTGAGAAAATGACAAAAATATCCTCCATTCCAAAAAAAGGGAAACGACGGTTCGAGAGAAGGACAAAAAACGTCCTCCATATAGAAAGCATGATGTTAACTCTTTAAAGTCTAAATGTTCCATTTTTGCCCTAAGCAGTAAACTTTTGCACCATCTGTTGTAATAGGAGCTCCCTTTGACAACGCAAACTTTGTTGTCGTCTGCTGCCACCGGAGTAGCAGCCTTTGTCGTCGCCTTGAGTCGAGGTTCCCGCCTTGGTTTTTAGCCTGTTTTACAATACATTGTCACCTTCTTGTTCCTGCCTTGTGTTACAAAACATTCCTGTGTTCACGATCGACTGGTTCGATCATTGGTGGGCGTCATAGGGGCATTTGTCGGTCATCTCCCTTTACATCCTTCTCTTCTTTTTTGTTGTCATTAGGCATTATGGAAGAAAGCAATGACGTACAAACATTCTAACCAGTGCCATTAAGGCGTCATGAGTACCTTTCCATGTCATCATGCTATTGTTGAAGAATGTATGTCATCACCAGTGCCATTAAATCATTGTTTTGTTATTGCAGGTGAATCTTGTCCTTTCGATGGTTGAAAACTTATTGATATTTGTAAGACACTGAGACATGTTGACAAGAATGCTTGTGTACAGATGCGAGGAAGGGCCTCTACCCCATCCAGTATCCTCTATTCACTCAGTATATGCATTGTATCTCAAATCGCGGTTTTAGTAACATACTATCGATTTGTGAGATATTATTTGTTTTGTTAATATCGATTTGTAAGCTATTATGCTGAATTTTCGTATCGATTTATAATATATTTGCGATATATTTATCAATTTGTAAGATATTATGTGTTTTGTAGTGTCGATTTGTAAGGTATTATGCTGAATTGCCATATCGATTTGTAATATATTATGTGATATGTATATCGATTTATAAGATACTATGTGTTTTCTAGTATCAATTTGTAAGATATTTGTAGAAAGACTTTTAAAACATGTACGTGCAGAAATACATTGTTACGTGTTTGCGGTGGCGATTTTTGTATTCAAATTGCTGCCCATTTAGCGATTTATATTAAACTCACTTCACAACATCGTAGATATAATTAAAGCGCTATCGTCAACACACATGTACGACATGTCGTTTCTTTTATTGGCATGGTAAGTAACAACTCGCTGCATAGTATAAGCAAATAACAAATCACAGTTGCTTTTATACTGCGATTCATTAAATCGTTTGTTTGACTTGCTTAACCTTATCGGTATCTGTTGTTATATGCATCTTGAATAAATTGTAGTAAACGTATGCGCTTGCTAACACAAATTGATATCTTGCTTATAACAGTGGTGAGCTTATCATCTGGTTGTAATGAAGATGATATATTTCAATCATTTGAAAGATATGGAGAAGTGAACATATGTACTAATGACGCACCTGAAGAAGTGAACGCGTGCACTAATGATGCACATGATAACAAGGGGGTAGGCATTGGATTCACTCTTGACTTGAATGTTTTAGCAGTAGAAATGAAATTCGATAATGAGGTAGACGATCCTGACAGTACACTTGATAAAGGTGCAGGCACTCATAATGTACATGATAGTACACCTGACTCGGTTCCCGTAGAAGGAATGAAGTTTAATAAAGAGGATGTTGCATATAAATGTTACAATGATTATGCCTTAAAATTTGGCTTCAGTGTTAGAAGGTATTCTTGGTCAAAAAATGCATAGGGTGTCGTGGTGAGAAAGACATATGTTTGTTCCAAGGAAGGTTGAAAGAAATCAATTGGAAATCCAACAAAGAGCATGCTAGAATCAAGATGTGGATGTCCAGGGAGAATGGTGTTAAGAAGAGTTTCGAATGAGAAATATGTAGTTCGTACTTTAATCAGTGATCATAATCATGATTTATCTGCTTCATTTATGACTCCTATGTTAAGGTCACATCGTAAAGTAACTGAAGCGCATGCTGTAATGGCTAAAATAACTGATAGCACCGACATTGCACCAAGAAAGACATACAATTTGTTCACGCACATAGATGGTAGTCGCGGGAATGTGCCATTTACACCTATGGATCTAAGAAACCACTTGAGAATGAAGAAGACAGATAACATGAAGAATGGAGAAATATGTTCTTTGGTTGATTACTTACAGAAGAAATCAAACATTGACCCTGGTTTCTTTAGTGCAATGCAACTGGATGTAAATGGATATGCTGTGAATATGTTTTGGGCATATTCAAAGTCAAGAGTAGATTATGAATGCTTCAATGATGTGCTTGTTTTTGATACGACAATGAAGATTAATATTGAACAATGGCCATTTGCGCAGTTTGTCGGAGTGAACCATCACTCACAGAGTTGTATATTAGGCGACGCTTTTTTGTATGATCAGATCAATGAAAGCTTTGAGTGGTTGTTCTGAGTATTTACACAGGCAATGAATAAGAAGCCACCTGAAGCTGTACTTACAGATGATGATCACACAATTGCGGTTGCAGTGTCTCATGTGTGGCCAGATGCACATCATTGCCTATGTTTGTGGCATACCTTTCAAAATGCAGCAAAGAACATATGCCACATATTTATTAAGAAGACAAACTTTGACAAAAAGTTTACAAGGTGTATACTTGAGAGCGTAGTCGAGGTCACATTTATGTCAGATTGGGAGGAAATGATTCAGATATACGACCATGAAGACTGTCTATGGTTACAAAATTTATATGCAGAAAAAGAGAAGTGGGCATTCGCATATGGAAGACAATACTTTTATGCAGGTATGATAAGCACACAAAAAGCTAAATCTATGCATGCCATGCTGAAGAAAACCCTATATTCATGTTTAACAATGTTTTGCTTTATAGAACAATATGAATTATTTGTAGACGGTCTAAGACAAAATGAACTTGAACAAGATGTGAAATGCTTCAATACACGCCCTGTAACTTTGAGCATGAAAATATTGATGCGACCTGCAGATCTGTATACACTAACTGTATTTGAATGAATTAAGAAAAAGGTTATACATGTCATGAATTGCAACATAGAAGGACACATGCAAACCGAGAATATGCACAAATACCATATTTTATGGGAGGGCAAAGAGCATCAAAAAAGGCAGGAAGCACATGTCATGTACAATATTGACAACAGAAAAGTTGAATGTACGTGCAAAATGTATGAATTCAAAGGTATTTTTTGTTATCATGCATTAAAGGCACTTAATCAAGAGAAGATACAAGAAATACCTTAGTCATATTTAATGCAAAGATGGAGGAGACAAGCAAAGATTGAACTGCTGAATACGGATAATGTCAGTCAATCTGGTGTTGATGAGAAGTGCCATCTAGCCTCCTGTTACCAACAACTATGTAGGTCATTTATGCATGTTGCAGATTTATCATCGAAAAGTGAAGAAGCCTATATATGCATGAGAAAAGCATGGAGGGAGTCACTTAAAAATATGCAGTTAATTCACCATCAGTTCATTGTAGCTCATGAATACCAGTCCAAAAAAATTGGAATGAACAACGTAGGTGAAAATCATGCTTTCCTTGACACTTCTAAGAAGTTGCGTCGAAGCGTAAACATTATCTTCAACAAGTCAGGAGTGAATGCTGTTGATTATGATGGAAATATTCACCAATCAAAGGGTATCAAAAGAAAACCTGCCTCTGACCGCAGTCGTCGGAGGGCAAAGGGTGCACTAGAATTGGTTGGCAAGAAAAGGTCTAAGAAACAACCAACCTTTAATCAAAAGCAACCAAGCCCTTCGCATGAACATGCATGTAAGACATTATATTGCTTCCCATGTAAATTGCATTACGTGGAGCTTATCAATATCTTACTTGTGTAATTTCCAACATGCAACAATACCCTACAGACGTAATTTCCAACATTATAACCTTCGATCCTCTCGACCAAGTTTTTCAAAATGATGACTTCAGTTTTATAAGTCTTTTAGTATGTAATCAATGTTGGGAGGATGTTTGCATTTCTTATGAAACTTAATGTAGTGTCTTATATTATTCTGTTTCATGACAGGCTCAGATCAATTTGAAAGTGAGCTATGGAACACAGGAATCACGTATCGACTCTTTTTAAGTATTACCATCAAGTTAGTTGTCATGCCTCTTTGCATGACCCAATTCCCACCGTTCATGAAAATGGCTTCATCCAAAAAGCTATGGAACAAAGGAATCACTTGTGAACTTTGTTTAATAATGTATCTTTCACATGTATAAATCTTTGTAATATGTATCATTCACTTGTATAAATCGTAGTTATTGTAAATCGTGAAAATTGGGTATTGTATGTGAACTCAGTGCTTACACGATTAGTGAAAATCGTTGTCTTGTGAACTCAGTGCCTTCATATATCGAGATTAATTCACATATACAACGCAGTGCTTTCACATATACAAATCGTTATATATAAACTGTATGGTCCATATTTTATGGGGAGGGCCTCTACAACATCTGGTAATGTTCGAAAATAATTCATTGACAAACAAAGCCACATGATGTATGGACTTAGCAAAGAACAAATCGAGAATAATTCAACAATACAAATCGATGTAACTTTATCAATACAAATTGATTTCGTTCACAAAGACTAACAAAGACATATCATTATCGCAGTAACTTCATAAATACAAACTAAAAAAGACTAACAAAGACATATCATTGTTACAATAACTTTAAAACTACAAATCAATGTGATTTACAACAACAACAACAACAACAACAACAACAACAACAACAACAACAACAACTACGCCTTCATCCCAAAACAATTGGGGTCGACGATATGAACCAACAAAGAAAATCATTATGGGTCTTCCACATAAATCCTTCTCCTCCATTCATTTCTATCCAATGCCATGTCCTCGGTGAGGTTCAAAGCATTCATATCCTTTCTTATCACCTCCATCCATGTCTTCCTAGGCCTACCTCGACCTCTTTTAACTAATATATTTTCCCATTTCTCCACCCTTCTAACTGGAGCATCATTATCCCTTCGTCGAATATGTCCAAACCACCATAAACGATTCTCTCTCATCTTATTTTCAATGGGTGCAACACCTACCTTCTTACGTATCTTCTCGTTCCGAATCTTATCTTTTATTGTATTTCCACACATCCATCTCAGCATACGCATCTCAGCTACACTCATTTTTTGAATATGATGTCTCTTGGCAGCCCAACATTCTGTACTATATAGTAAAGCGGGCCTAATAGTCGTCCTATAAAACTTTCCCTTCAACCGCAATGGCATTCTACGATCACACAACACTCCAGTTGCACTCTTCCATTTCATCCACCCAACCTTTATCCTATGATTTACATCTCCATCAATTTCTCCATACTTTTGAATGATAGATCCCAAATATTTGAAAGAATTATCCACCAGTATTTCGTGCTCACCAAGCTTCACTACACTCCCATCACTACTTCGTTGCTTACTAAATCGACATTCCATGTATTCTGTCTTACTCTTACTCAACCACAATCATTTACGAAAAAACCTAGTCCTTTTTACTTGACCACATTGGTTTGGCTAAAATACATGACCATCATCATAAAAAAAATGGATATCATCACCAGTAGGTAATTACCGAGACATCAAATTGTATCAAAAAAGCAAAAAAATGTCTTTGTTTGTCTATGTGAATGATATTGATATGTAATATAGCGATTTACTCATAACATTTTACAATTGTTACTTAATTGGATTTGTACTTTACCAAGTCTAAACATCTTGTCGATTGTTGTAGACGGGCGTAAAACCTTGCAAAATGTAAAACCCTAATATAGATCTATATATAAAACCCTACCTAACACGACCCGACCCAACCTGTTGTTCAGGTCTAAAACCCTAATGTATTTAACCTCTCTTCCTCTTTCTTTTTTGTGGCAGCGCAACTTCTTCTTTCTTCTACTCCACCTTCTTCTTCTCTTGCTTCTTCTTCCTTGTATTTTTCTTTCTTCGCCGTGAGGAAAGATTTGTATGATCTTCAATGATGATTATGGTGGTTATCTGCATGATAAACAAAGGGTGTGATGCATATGTTTATCTATTTGTTCTATTCCTACTATCAGACCCTCCATTGTTCAGAAACCATACTTCGCAGTTGAAAAAATACCTGCCTAATCTTCGATATACTTCATGACAAATACTTTAAGGTGATTTATCATGTAGACCCTTGGCTCCTTCAAGGGGACGGTGCCTGAGCTGAAGTTGGTGAAGCATATTGTCAAGAGCACACCAATGCTAGAGTCTTTGATAATCAGCCTTGGTCCAAGAAAAATGGTACAATGGGCTGCCATTACTACTGAGCTCATTTACTTGGAGAGGATGTATCCTCAGCTGCACATAGATATTGTAACCAACTACTAATATTTTTTATATACGAATATGGTTGTAAATCATGTAAATCAGGTAAATCATGTGGATTTGTAGTTATAAAGTTACCGCGACAACGCTATGTCTTTGTTTGTATTTGCGAACGAAATCGTTTAAATTCAAGAATCTAACTCATTTTTTATCGTTGAAGTAAAACCTGAAATCCTTAAACCCTCTTTCCCAATCGCTCGTAAAAGCGATTAGGAAAAATCAATGACATGACATTGCTCGTAATAGCAAATTGCGACACCACGTAGCCTTCATAGGTCATTGTGTAAATCGCGATGGTACATATTGTTCACTTAGACAAAGCTCATTGTCTAAAAGACAAATGTCATTTTGTAAATCGTGATGGTATAATGATTTACATATTGACGTCTATGTCGGTCACAACTGGATGGCAAGCGCTCTGTTCATGAGTACAAATCATGGTAAAGGTCCATTGTCATTGCTTGTACAAATCAAAGCTTCATCATTTATTAATATTTGTGTAAATAATGTTTGTACACTAATATAAAGTAACGTTCAAGAAAACAACTCTTTTCCATTTTACACAACGCTAATTGCTTGAACGATTTTCAATTACGAAGGGCGAACATAACAACGATTTGCTTTTACTATATAACAGTCCAATTTATTGGCGTGTTTAGTGAAAATAAAATTTTATTTATTTGAACCTAGAGATATTTACATAATTTCTATACATAGTCTACAATAATTGTTTATAAAAAATTTGGTTGTACAATCTCTAAATTCTGCTAGAAGTCAATGCACATCAAATTACTCCTGCGGGGGTCCCATCGTTCGTTGCCTCTTAGGTATTCTTGCTGGTTGAGTTTTTTTTCTCTTCCGCAATTAGAAACACTGTCAATTTTCTGCATAGTTTTGTGCGGAATCCAGGCATATCAACATCCAAAAAAAAATGAAATGTGGCACCAATATATACATTGAGTCTCCAATAACAGAGGGTAATAAAGAGCATACAACGTCGAAATAAGGTTCTTGACCATTGTATATTGCTTCAATATACTTTATTACAAATATGCCACAATCGATGCCATTATTTTGTAAAGGAGCATCGTGTGCTAAGCGAAAGATCTACTCGCCAACGTTGACTCCCAAAACGTCTTTGACAAATCCGACCTGTGATTAATGTAGGAGAAAGCAAATTCTTGACCACCGTACATGATGCGATGCCCTTATAGATGAAATCTTACGAAATGCGAAATGTCAAGCTGTAAACCACTGTGTAAATCCAATGAATTGTAATACCATATTTGTTTTTCATGTAAATCCATCACATATAAGACTCAATGCTTTTTAAAATGGCAGAGTGTAGGAATCAATATCTGAAAATTGATCATACAAATGGTGTTAAGACTGTTATGCCATAACCTTGCACAAGAGGTTTGTTCACATACTTTTTTACTTGACCAAAAGTCTCCGCAATGATCATCATTAACCCAGTATGGTAGTCCATCTTGAAATCTAATGGAGTATGGCAATCGACGGACGATACTCTGTTGAACGAAATAGTGATAATAGCAATGTTAAAACACGAAGCAACAAGAGTAAATCAAAAAACAAAATAAACATAGAATAGAACCGATATACCATGAAATAAGGGCTGACGATGCGTCTAGTTTTGCTTGTTACGTTGCTTTTAATATACTTGACAAAATTAGACATAGTCTGTTTGCAACAAATATGAACTTGTTAACGTACATACCCATGCCATACGTAAATATATAACTGATAGTGGTTTCATACGAACAAAATTACTGATAGTGTTCCCTTTAGCAAATTCATTTTGTAGTCGATTGATGTTCTCTTATATTGATTTATTGAGTTTTTGCCCACCTTTTTTGGTGGATGTCCAACTGACATTAGCAGAATATTCAATAAACGACATTGAAATTCTATTATACAGTACACAAGACAAATCACATAAGCTGCATAAAAGAGACGAATTTTAAAGAAAATGGACACGATGTTTAGACAATATACGCCTGATTCACCATAGCTGGTCGTGTAGCTGTCGTCTTCTCCTTTCTCATCTCATTCATCGATATCGATACCTCATTTACGATGAAGCAGGTTATATGTTCAATTCATGAACGCATCATTTATAAAGGAACCGTCGGTTTGTATGTTCCTTGTTCACGAAGCAGAGGATAATCACACCATCCAGTACGTGTGCGATGTGTCATTCATATATGAAGGAAATGTCGTTTCACAGACCACAAATTTTCAATCAAATAACGCTAGTTACCAAAAAATGAGAGCCAATAAATTGCATTGCGCAGTAATGAAATTAAAAAATGTCATTTCATCTTCCTTATACAAAACTAATCAAAGCGATAGGATGAATCAGTCAAATCATGATATCACGTCCCATGTTGATTTGTTTTTCAACAAATTTTGTGTCTTTTATATGTGATTGTGTAAATCACGATAGGCAAATTGTTAACTAGACAAAGCTTGTTAACATAAATCGCGATCAAACAAATCGTATTGGCGTAATTGATTTGCAACTATGACTTAAATCGTCATGAAATTGTAAATTATGATAGGCTTTATTGTTCACATAGACAAGGCTCGTCAATCACAATATTATATATCGCTATCATTCACAAAGACAAACAAAGATATATCATTGTCTCAGTAGCTTCTTAAACCCTAAACCCTAAACCCTATAACCTAAACCCTAAACCCTAAACCCTAAACCATACAATATAAACTGTACAACCATACACCCTAAACCCTAAACCGTACACCATAAACCATACACCATAAACCGTACAACCATACACCCTAAACCCTAAACCCTAAACCGTACACCATAAACCATACACCATATACTTTATTACAAATATGCCACAATCAATGCCATTATTTTGTAAAGGAGCATCGTGTGCTAAGCGAAAGATCTACTCGCCAACGTTGACTCCCAAAACGTCTTTGACCAATCCGACCTGTGATTAATGTAGGAGAAAGCAAATTCTTGACCACCGTACATGATGCGATGCCCTTATAGATGAAATCTTACGAAATGCGAAATGTCAAGCTGTAAACCACTGTGTAAATCCAATGAATTGTAATACCATATTTGTTTTTCATGTAAATCCATCACATATAAGACTCAATGCTTTTTAAAATGACAGAGTGTAGGAATCAATATATGAAAATTGATCATACAAATGGTGTTAAGACTGTTATGCCATAACCTTGCACAAGAGGTTTGTTCACATACTTTTTTACTTGACCAAAAGTCTCCGCAATGATCATCATTAACCCAGTATGATAGTCCATCTTGAAATCTAATGGAGTATGGCAATCGACGGACGATACTCTGTTGAACGAAATAGTGATAATAGCAATGTTAAAACACGAAGCAACAAGAGTAAATCAAAAAACAAAATAAACATAGAAGAGAACCGATATACCATGAAATAAGGGCTGACGATGCGTCTAGTTTTGCTTGTTACGTTGCTTTTAATATACTTGACAAAATTAGACATAGTCTGTTTGCAACAAATATGAACTTGTTAACGTACATACCCATGCCATACGTAAATATATAACTGATAGTGGTTTCATACGAACAAAATTACTGATAGTGTTCCCTTTAGCAAATTCATTTTGTAGTCGATTGATGTTCTCTTAGATTGATTTATTGAGTTTTTGCCCACCTTTTTTGGTGGATGTCCAACTGACATTAGCAGAATATTCAATAAATGACATTGAAATTCTATTATACAATACACAAGACAAATCGCATAAGTTGCATAAAAGAGACGAATTTTAAAGAAAATGGACATGATGTTTAGACAATATACGCCTGATTCACCATAGCTGGTCGTGTAGCTGTCGTCTTCTCCTTTCTCATCTCATTCATCGATATCGATACCTCATTTACGATGAAGCATGTTATATGTTCGATTCATGAACACATCGTTTATAAAGGAACCGTTGGTTTGTATGTTCCTTGTTCACGAAGCAGAGGATAATCACACCATCCAGTACGTGTGCGATGTGTCATTCATATATGAAGGAAATGTCGTTTCACAGACCACAAATTTTTAATCAAATAACGCTAGTTACCAAAAAATGAGAGCCAATAAATTGCATTGCGCAGTAATGAAATTGAAAAATGTCATTTCATCTTCCTTATACAAAACTAATCAAAGCGATAGGATGAATCAGTCAAATCATGATATCACGTCCCATGTTGATTTGTTTTTCAACAAATTTTGTGTCTTTTATATGTGATTGTGTAAATCACGATAGGCAAATTGTTAACTAGACAAAGCTTGTTAACATAAATCGCGATCAAACAAATCGTATTGGCGTAATTGATTTGCAACTATGACTTAAATCGTCATGAAATTGTAAATTATGATAGGCTTTATTGTTCACATAGACAAGGCTCGTCAATCACAATATTATATATCGCTATCATTCACAAAGACAAACAAAGATATATCATTGTCTCAGTAGCTTCTTAAACCCTAAACCCTATAACCTAAACCCTAAACCCTAAACCCTAAACCCTAAACCATACACTATAAACTGTACAACCATACACCCTAAACCCTAAACCGTACACCATAAGCCATACACCATAAACCGTACAACCATACACCCTAAACCCTAAACCCTAAACCGTACACCATAAACCATACACCATATACTTTATTACAAATATGCCACAATCAATGCCATTATTTTGTAAAGGAGCATCGTGTGCTAAGCGAAAGATCTACTCGCCAACGTTGACTCCCAAAACGTCTTTGACCAATCCGACCTGTGATTAATGTAGGAGAAAGCAAATTCTTGACCACCGTACATGATGCGATGCCCTTATAGATGAAATCTTACGAAATGCGAAATGTCAAGCTGTAAACCACTGTGTAAATCCAATGAATTGTAATACCATATTTGTTTTTCATGTAAATCCATCACATATAAGACTCAATGCTTTTTAAAATGACAGAGTGTAGGAATCAATATATGAAAATTGATCATACAAATGGTGTTAAGACTGTTATGCCATAACCTTGCACAAGAGGTTTGTTCACATACTTTTTTACTTGACCAAAAGTCTCCGCAATGATCATCATTAACCCAGTATGATAGTCCATCTTGAAATCTAATGGAGTATGGCAATCGACGGACGATACTCTGTTGAACGAAATAGTGATAATAGCAATGTTAAAACACGAAGCAACAAGAGTAAATCAAAAAACAAAATAAACATAGAAGAGAACCGATATACCATGAAATAAGGGCTGACGATGCGTCTAGTTTTGCTTGTTACGTTGCTTTTAATATACTTGACAAAATTAGACATAGTCTGTTTGCAACAAATATGAACTTGTTAACGTACATACCCATGCCATACGTAAATATATAACTGATAGTGGTTTCATACGAACAAAATTACTGATAGTGTTCCCTTTAGCAAATTCATTTTGTAGTCGATTGATGTTCTCTTAGATTGATTTATTGAGTTTTTGCCCACCTTTTTTGGTGGATGTCCAACTGACATTAGCAGAATATTCAATAAATGACATTGAAATTCTATTATACAATACACAAGACAAATCGCATAAGTTGCATAAAAGAGACGAATTTTAAAGAAAATGGACATGATGTTTAGACAATATACGCCTGATTCACCATAGCTGGTCGTGTAGCTGTCGTCTTCTCCTTTCTCATCTCATTCATCGATATCGATACCTCATTTACGATGAAGCATGTTATATGTTCGATTCATGAACACATCGTTTATAAAGGAACCGTTGGTTTGTATGTTCCTTGTTCACGAAGCAGAGGATAATCACACCATCCAGTACGTGTGCGATGTGTCATTCATATATGAAGGAAATGTCGTTTCACAGACCACCAATTTTTAATCAAATAACGCTAGTTACCAAAAAATGAGAGCCAATAAATTGCATTGCGCAGTAATGAAATTGAAAAATGTCATTTCATCTTCCTTATACAAAACTAATCAAAGCGATAGGATGAATCAGTCAAATCATGATATCACGTCCCATGTTGATTTGTTTTTCAACAAATTTTGTGTCTTTTATATGTGATTGTGTAAATCACGATAGGCAAATCGTTAACTAGACAAAGCTTGTTAACATAAATCGCGATCAAACAAATCGTATTGGCGTAATTGATTTGCAACTATGACTTAAATCGTCATGAAATTGTAAATTATGATAGGCTTTATTGTTCACATAGACAAGGCTCGTCAATCACAATATTATATATCGCTATCATTCACAAAGACAAACAAAGATATATCATTGTCTCAGTAGCTTCTTAAACCCTAAACCCTATAACCTAAACCCTAAACCCTAAACCCTAAACCCTAAACCATACACTATAAACTGTACAACCATACACCCTAAACCCTAAACCGTACACCATAAGCCATACACCATAAACCGTACAACCATACACCCTAAACCCTAAACCCTAAACCGTACACCATAAACCATACACCATATACTTTATTACAAATATGCCACAATCAATGCCATTATTTTGTAAAGGAGCATCGTGTGCTAAGCGAAAGATCTACTCGCCAACGTTGACTCCCAAAACGTCTTTGACCAATCCGACCTGTGATTAATGTAGGAGAAAGCAAATTCTTGACCACCGTACATGATGCGATGCCCTTATAGATGAAATCTTACGAAATGCGAAATGTCAAGCTGTAAACCACTGTGTAAATCCAATGAATTGTAATACCATATTTGTTTTTCATGTAAATCCATCACATATAAGACTCAATGCTTTTTAAAATGACAGAGTGTAGGAATCAATATATGAAAATTGATCATACAAATGGTGTTAAGACTGTTATGCCATAACCTTGCACAAGAGGTTTGTTCACATACTTTTTTACTTGACCAAAAGTCTCCGCAATGATCATCATTAACCCAGTATGATAGTCCATCTTGAAATCTAATGGAGTATGGCAATCGACGGACGATACTCTGTTGAACGAAATAGTGATAATAGCAATGTTAAAACACGAAGCAACAAGAGTAAATCAAAAAACAAAATAAACATAGAAGAGAACCGATATACCATGAAATAAGGGCTGACGATGCGTCTAGTTTTGCTTGTTACGTTGCTTTTAATATACTTGACAAAATTAGACATAGTCTGTTTGCAACAAATATGAACTTGTTAACGTACATACCCATGCCATACGTAAATATATAACTGATAGTGGTTTCATACGAACAAAATTACTGATAGTGTTCCCTTTAGCAAATTCATTTTGTAGTCGATTGATGTTCTCTTAGATTGATTTATTGAGTTTTTGCCCACCTTTTTTGGTGGATGTCCAACTGACATTAGCAGAATATTCAATAAATGACATTGAAATTCTATTATACAATACACAAGACAAATCGCATAAGTTGCATAAAAGAGACGAATTTTAAAGAAAATGGACATGATGTTTAGACAATATACGCCTGATTCACCATAGCTGGTCGTGTAGCTGTCGTCTTCTCCTTTCTCATCTCATTCATCGATATCGATACCTCATTTACGATGAAGCATGTTATATGTTCGATTCATGAACACATCGTTTATAAAGGAACCGTTGGTTTGTATGTTCCTTGTTCACGAAGCAGAGGATAATCACACCATCCAGTACGTGTGCGATGTGTCATTCATATATGAAGGAAATGTCGTTTCACAGACCACAAATTTTTAATCAAATAACGCTAGTTACCAAAAAATGAGAGCCAATAAATTGCATTGCGCAGTAATGAAATTGAAAAATGTCATTTCATCTTCCTTATACAAAACTAATCAAAGCGATAGGATGAATCAGTCAAATCATGATATCACGTCCCATGTTGATTTGTTTTTCAACAAATTTTGTGTCTTTTATATGTGATTGTGTAAATCACGATAGGCAAATTGTTAACTAGACAAAGCTTGTTAACATAAATCGCGATCAAACAAATCGTATTGGCGTAATTGATTTGCAACTATGACTTAAATCGTCATGAAATTGTAAATTATGATAGGCTTTATTGTTCACATAGACAAGGCTCGTCAATCACAATATTATATATCGCTATCATTCACAAAGACAAACAAAGATATATCATTGTCTCAGTAGCTTCTTAAACCCTAAACCCTATAACCTAAACCCTAAACCCTAAACCCTAAACCCTAAACCATACACTATAAACTGTACAACCATACACCCTAAACCCTAAACCGTACACCATAAGCCATACACCATAAACCGTACAACCATACACCCTAAACCCTAAACCCTAAACCGTACACCATAAACCATACACCATATACTTTATTACAAATATGCCACAATCAATGCCATTATTTTGTAAAGGAGCATCGTGTGCTAAGCGAAAGATCTACTCGCCAACGTTGACTCCCAAAACGTCTTTGACCAATCCGACCTGTGATTAATGTAGGAGAAAGCAAATTCTTGACCACCGTACATGATGCGATGCCCTTATAGATGAAATCTTACGAAATGCGAAATGTCAAGCTGTAAACCACTGTGTAAATCCAATGAATTGTAATACCATATTTGTTTTTCATGTAAATCCATCACATATAAGACTCAATGCTTTTTAAAATGACAGAGTGTAGGAATCAATATATGAAAATTGATCATACAAATGGTGTTAAGACTGTTATGCCATAACCTTGCACAAGAGGTTTGTTCACATACTTTTTTACTTGACCAAAAGTCTCCGCAATGATCATCATTAACCCAGTATGATAGTCCATCTTGAAATCTAATGGAGTATGGCAATCGACGGACGATACTCTGTTGAACGAAATAGTGATAATAGCAATGTTAAAACACGAAGCAACAAGAGTAAATCAAAAAACAAAATAAACATAGAAGAGAACCGATATACCATGAAATAAGGGCTGACGATGCGTCTAGTTTTGCTTGTTACGTTGCTTTTAATATACTTGACAAAATTAGACATAGTCTGTTTGCAACAAATATGAACTTGTTAACGTACATACCCATGCCATACGTAAATATATAACTGATAGTGGTTTCATACGAACAAAATTACTGATAGTGTTCCCTTTAGCAAATTCATTTTGTAGTCGATTGATGTTCTCTTAGATTGATTTATTGAGTTTTTGCCCACCTTTTTTGGTGGATGTCCAACTGACATTAGCAGAATATTCAATAAATGACATTGAAATTCTATTATACAATACACAAGACAAATCGCATAAGTTGCATAAAAGAGACGAATTTTAAAGAAAATGGACATGATGTTTAGACAATATACGCCTGATTCACCATAGCTGGTCGTGTAGCTGTCGTCTTCTCCTTTCTCATCTCATTCATCGATATCGATACCTCATTTACGATGAAGCATGTTATATGTTCGATTCATGAACACATCGTTTATAAAGGAACCGTTGGTTTGTATGTTCCTTGTTCACGAAGCAGAGGATAATCACACCATCCAGTACGTGTGCGATGTGTCATTCATATATGAAGGAAATATCGTTTCACAGACCACCAATTTTCAATCAAATAACGCTAGTTACCAAAAGATGAGAGCCAATAAATTGCATTGCGCAGTAATGAAATTAAAAAATGACATTTCGTCTTCCTTATACAAAACTAATCAAAGCGATAGGATGAATCAGTCAAATCATGATAGCACGTCCCGTGTTGATTTGTTTTTCAACAATTTTTGTGTCTTTTATTTGTGATTGTGTAAATCACGATAGGCAAATCGTTAACTAGACAAAGCTTGTTAACATAAATCACGATCAAATAAATCATATCAGCGTAATTGATTTGCAACTATGATTAAATCGTCATGAAATTATAAATTATGATAGGCTTTATTGTTCACATAGACAAGGCTCGTTAATCGCAATATTATATATCACTATCATTCACAAAGACAAACAAAGATATATCATTGTCTCGATGGCTTCTTAAACCCTAAACCCTAAACCCTATAACCTAAACCCTAAACCGTAAACCCTAAACCCTAAACCCTAAACCATACACCATAAACCGTATAACATAAACCGTACACCATAAACCCTAAGCCCTAAACCTTAAACCATAAACCATGAACCACAAACCTTAAACCTTACACCCTAGACCGTACACCCTAAACCCTAAACCGTAAAACCCTAAACCCTAAACCCTAAACCCTAAACAATAAGCCCTAAACCCTACTACCTAAATCCTAAACCATAAACCCTACTACCTAAATCCTAAACCATAAACCCTAGTACCCAAACCATAAACCCTAAACCCTAAGCCCTAAACCCTACTACCTAAACCGTAAACCATAAACCATAAACCCTACTACATAAATCCTAAACCCTGCTACCTAAACCCTAAAACCTAATACCTAAACCATAACCCTAACCCTAACCCTAACCCTAACCCTAACCGTAAAACCTAAACCATAAACCCTAAACACTAAACACTAAGCCCTAAACCCTACTACCTAAACCCTAAACCCTAAAGCCTGCTACCTAAACCCTAAACCCTAAACCCTAATACCTAAACCATAACCCTAACCCTAACCGTAAAACCTAAACCCTAAACCCTACTACCTAAACCCTAGACCCTACTACATAAACCCTAAACCCTAGACCCTGCTACCTAAACCCTAAAACCTAATACCAAAACTATAACCCTAACCCTAACCGTAAAACCTAAACCATAAACCCTAAATCCTAAACACTAAGCCCTAAACCCTACTACCTAAACCATAAACCCTACTACATAAACCCTAAACCCTAAACCCTAGACCCTACTACCTAAACCCTAAACCCTAATACGTAAACCATAACCCTAACCCTAACCCTAACCGTAAAACCTAAACCATAAACCCTAAATCCTAAACACTAAACCCTAAACCCTGCTACCTAAACCCTAAACCCTAAACCCTAAAACCTAAACCATAACCCTAACCTTAACCGTAAAACCTAAACCATAAACCCTAAACCCTAATCGATTATAGGATTTTCAATTATGAAGGGCGAACATTGCAAGGCTTTGTTCACTGTACACAACGGTAATCACTTTACGATTTTTAATTACAGAGGGTGAGTATTACAATGATTTCTGAACAGTATGAAGTGAAAATCGCTTATACGATTTTCATTAAGGAATGACGAACATTGCCCCGATTTGTTCACCGTACACATCGCTAATCTCTTTGGTTATTGTTTATGCAAATCGTTTCAGCCATTTATGAATGTGTGTGCAAATCTTTTCAGACATATATAAATGCTTGTTCGATTTAAATTTACAAAGGCTGATCATTACAATGATTTGTTAAGTGACGTTTGTGTGCTACACTTATAGAATTTCACGTTACAGAAAAGAACGTGAAATTGCTTTATGATTTTCATTTACGAAGGGTGAGCATTACAACAATTTCTTAACAGTACACAATGCCAATCACTTACACAATTTTCATTAACGAATGGCGAACAACCCTAAACCCTGCTACCTAAACCCTAAACCCTAAAACCTAATACCTAAACCATAACCCTAACCGTAACCATAAAACCTAAGCCATAAACCCTAATTGATTATAGGATTTTCAATTACGAAGGATGAACATTACAAGGCTTTGTTCACTGTACACAACGGTAATCACTTTACGATTTTCATTTACGGAGGGTGAGCATTACAATGATTTCTTAACAGTAGGTGGTAAAAATCACTTATACGATTTTCATTAAGGAATGGTGAACATTGCTCCAATTTGTTCACCATACACATCGCTAATCTCTTTGGTCATTGTTTGTGCAAATCATTTCAGCAGTTTATGAATGTGTGTGCAAATCTTTTCAGACATATATAAATGCTTGTTCGATTTAAATTTACCAAGGCCGATCATTACAACGATTTGTTAAGTGACGTTTGTGTGCTACACTTATAGAATTTCACGTTACGGAAAAGAATGTGAAATCACTCTACGATTTGCATTTACAGAGGGTGAACATTACAATGATTTCTTAACAGTACACAATGCCAATCACTTATACGATTTTCATTAATGAATGGTGAACATTACCCCAATTTGTTCACCGTACACATCGGTAATCTCTTTGGTCATTGTTTATGCGAATCGTTTCAGCCGTTTATGATTGTGTGTGCAAATCTTTTCAGACATATATAAACACATGGTATACTGAGGCATAATGCATTCTTCTTTTGGAAACCAAACTAATGGCCTGAAAGACTTCAGATTTCTCAAATTGTAAGTAGAGATACATGTATAGAGAGTAGTCGTCTATATATGTAAGAAATAAGAGTCCAACTTATTCGCGTGTTTAGTAAACTTGAATTTTTATTTCAACCCAGAGAGATTTACATAATTTGTAAACAGAGTCTTTACAAAATTTGTGTATACATTCTACAAAATCTGTTAGAACAGTCTTACAAAATGTGTATAAAACAATTTGTATACACAGTCTATGAAAGCTGTAAAAATCTTTGTACATATTAACCCTGTGTTCCGCCTGGGAGGGTGGCGCGTCGTTCGTTGCCTTGTAAGTATTCTTTGGGGATGATTTTTGTTCTCTTTCCCAATTAGAAACTCAGTCAATTTTTGGCATAGTTCTGTGCGGAATCCAGGTATATCATCCTGCAACAAAAATGTAATGTGACACCAACATATAAATTGAGTCCCCAATAACAAAGGATAATAAAGAACATACAATGTCGAAATCAGGTTCTTGTCCATTGCATATTGCTTTAATATACTTCATTATAAATACGCCACAATCGACGCCATTATTTTGTAAAGGAGCATGGTCTGCATAGAGCAAGATCCACTCACCAATTTTAACACCCAAAACATCTTTAGGAATCCCTTCTGTGGTTAATCTAGAGTAAAGTAAACTACAGGCCACCCTAAAAGATACGATACACTTACAGACAGAAACTTGCCAAATGTGTAGTGTCACATTGTACACCAGTATGAAAGTCCATTAAGTTGTAGCACCATAGTTGTTTTTCCCGTAAATCCATCACATATAAGACCCAATGCTCAACAGTTCGCCAGAGTGTAGGAATCAATATTTGCGAATCAATACAATATCTTAGAAATCAATCGTACAAATGGTGTTAGGACTATTATGCCCTAACCTTGAACAAGAGGTTTGTTCACTTACTTTTTCACTTGACCAAAAGTCTCCACAATGATCATCGTTACCCCAGTATAGTAGTCCATCTTGAAATCCAATGGAGTATGGCGATCAACGGACGATACTCTGCTGAACGAAACAGTGATAATAGTAATGTTGAAACAAGAAACAACATGAGTAAAACAAAAAACAAAATAAACATAAAAGAGAACCGATATACCATGAAATAAGGGTTGACGATGCATGTAGTTTTGCTTATTGCGTTGCTTTTAATATACTTGACGAAATCAGATATAGTCTGTTTGTAACAAATATGAACTTATTAACATACATACCCATGACATACATAAATATATAACTGATAGTGGTTTCGTACGAACAAAATTACTGATAGTGTTTCCTTCTGCGAATTCATCCTGCAGCCTATTGATGTTCACTTGGAGTTCTTTGCAGCGTTTAAGCCCACCTTTATTTATGGATGTTCCACTAACATCAGCATAATATTCAGTAAATGACATTGAAATTGCTTTCTATAGTACACAACACAAATCAAATATATGTCACAAAAGAGGCAAACATTGAAGAAACTAGTCACGAGGTTTAGACAATATACGCCCGAATCACCATTGTTGGTTGTATAGCTGCGATCGTCTCCATCGCCACCATCGCTGGCCGTGTAGCTGTCGTCATCTTCTTCCTTGACATCGCTGGCCATGTAGCTGTTGTTGTCTCCTTCCTCGACATCGATACCCCCTTTGCGATGAAGCAGGTTTGTGATCATTGCAAATTTTTTTCTCTTTATTCCTCTTTTTCCTTCTCTTTTCTAACCTCTATTCCCTTTTTGAAGGGGAATAAAAGATAGAAAAGAAGAGAGAATGAGAAAAGAAAGAAGAGAGAGGAACTCTTTTGCAAAGGTCTCACTTGACCTTAATTTTGAAAAATATTTTGAAATTACTTGCCTCTGTTTTGAAAATTTGTGGGAAAATGGAGAGACGAGATTCGCTCGTCGGTACGAGGTTCTACCGTTCCTAGCGCCTTTACCAGGGGTAATCGAACCAAGGATCGAACTTATGCCTTTTTGCTTTGCCTAAATATTGTCTAAGAATTTATTCTAAGTCTAAAATGCACAAAGAATCATGCTTGTGTAATGCAAATGCAGAAATGTATGCTTTTGAAAAGAATAATTTAGAAATTTTGGGGTTTTTCAAGAGATTTTGAAATAAGTTTGATAATGTAGTAAAGAAATGATTTAAAGGACTTGAAATTGATATGAAAAAGTTAGATTTTGAATATAACTTAGAATTTGAAATAGATATGGAAGAAGAGACTTGAAATTCTAAATCTCAGAATAATCAGAGTTTGGAAAAATGGATTTTGAATTTGAAGAAATAAAAAGAAAAGGAGATTTTGGAACTTGAGATAGAATTTTTGAAAAAATGGAATTTCAAAGTCAAAACAGACCTTGAATGTGAATGGATTGATTCTGAAAAAGGAATTCTTAATTTTAGAATCTGAAAGAGGAATTGAATTTGGATTCAGACTTAAGAAATATATTTGAAAATGGTTTGTGAAACAAGGAATTGGAAATGGAAATGGATTTGAAATCTGGAATCCTAGATGGAATTTGATCCCAAATCTGGAATCCTAGATGGAATTGGATCCAAAGTCTGGAATCTATGATGGAATTGGATTTTGAAAATTTGAAACCAAGGTGGAATGGGATTTGAAATCCGGAATCCAATATGGAATTGGATCCGAAATCTAGAATGGGGAATGAATTTCAAAAATGGGTTTTGGATTTTGAAAATCCAGATGAAACTCGGAATTGGATCTGAGAAATCCTAAATCGGTTTTGAAATTGAAAATGAGGATAAATTTTTAGAAAAAAATGATTTTCAGAGTGAATACTAAGTTTTAAAGTCCGACTTAGGATTTAAGATTTAGAATTTTGGAATTTTGAGGAATAGAAAATAAATCTTGAATTCAGACTTGAATTCTGAATTTAGAAGATGATCTAGAAGATTTGGGCACCAGAAGTGAAGAATAAAAAATAAAACTTGACTTTAAAACTGGAATTTTTGAAATTAGGTGATGAATTTGAGAATTTCAAAGTTAAATTGAACTTTGAAATTTGATATGAAATGTTAAATGAAATTTGAATTTTAATCCTGAAAATTGAAATGAATTTGGATTTTTAAAGTTGAATTGAACTTTGAAATTAGATTTGAATTGGAAATTGAATTTTGAAGTATAGAAGTGAATCTGAAATTTCAAAGTCAAATCGAACTTTGAAATTGAATTTTGAATTTTGAATTTTGAATTTTGAATTTTGAATTTTGAATTTTGAAATGAGATAAAATTTGAGAATAGAAAGATGAATTTGAATTCATAAATAAGGATTGATTTGAGAAGTGAAGAAGATATTTGAAGAATTATCTTAAAATCACTTGGATTTTGAAATAATATGAAAAGAATTTTGAAAATATGATGCAATTCTATCCTAAATGATGAATGAATTAAAGGATTTTGAAAATTGGATTTTTGAAAAGCATATTTCATTCTTTAAATAAATTAAAATAAGATTGAAGATATAATACATTTCTGACTATGGTCATAAAATATATTATATAATAATCATATTTAAATTCAAATGAAGAATGTAACACATTTTGGTGCCTTTATAGAGTTTAAAATGAAATTAGCTCTCAATATATCTTGACTATGGCTATTGATATATATCTTGAGTTAATTTAAACTCTGATAAAAGAAGAAAATATTTTAAAAGATGATGATTTTTGAAAAGAGACCCAGTGTGGATCCAACATTATTCCATAAAAGATGAAAATCCTAAGTTTTGTTTACACCTTGACTATGGCCATTGATGCAAATCGTCAACTTAGGATTTAATCACCTTTTATTAGAATGATGCATGTGCCATTCATGTTCCCATTCATGGATTTTTGAAATAAAAGAGGAAAATAATATGAAATAAGCAATCTATGATATTTACAATGCTCATTCATTCTATCTAAAAGCTAGAATGTAAACATTCTCATTAATACCTAGCTATTACAACTTGAATTGAATTTGAGATCACAAGATCCTAATCTAGAAAAAGAATTCTGACAATTTACATCTTTTCTACAAGAAGAGGGTTAGTATACAACCAAAATACAGTGAAAAAGCATATGAATGATGTTATATAAAACGCCTAACAGATGTGTATGATATCTTTAGCTAATTGAGAAAAGAAGAATGTTAAAGTATGTGTATGATGCATTGAATCAGTGAGAAAATGCATGGTGTAATGCATATGCCTATAAACACACAGATACAATGCTAACATTAATGTGTGATGCTAAATGGGAGTACCGATGTATAACATGGATAATGAGGAGGATGTGGATGCTGTGGAAAAGATGAACTAAATATTTTATTTATATAATAAGGACAAATAGAGTAAATAGGTGCTTCATGTCCTTCAAAGCAGTATTGTTTGGCACCAGTGGTAGCATCCCACACCTTTATGGTCTCGTCATCACCACAAGTTACAACACAGTTGTTTGTTGGGGTGGTAGAATGCAGGGTCATTGACACTGCCGGCATGGGCATCAATCCCCAAGTGTTATCATATGTCATCAGCACCATGATAGGAGTATATGTGCACAATAAGCTTAGAATATGCAACCCCAAACAGTGAACCATCAGGACTCCATACGACACGATTAACAAATACTGCAGGTTCCCTACTAAGAGCAGCCTGTAATGGCATAGGGACAGACCCATGGTCCCAAACCTTGAAAATTTTTACCACCAGTCTTTCTTTGGAGCCAACTCCCTATAATGCTACATCGCCCACATTTGTACCAACAAGAAGTATAGTATGCTGAGTAGGATGGAAATCCATGCCCATGACACCAGATCCTTGATTTAGTGTTCGAGCAACATTCTTTGGCAAATCATCTAGTGTATACACGCTCTGACCATAGATCCGCCCAGGGTAGGTGACTGGCAATATATTCACAAGAAGTCTAACCTCATCAGATATTCTAATGGGCCTTGTTCTTTTGGAGACAAGATTAGAGTCTACTGGGTGGTAATCAACAACAAGATTATTGGTTGGAAGAATCCTTGGGTGCTTCAGCAGTGCAACTGGATTTGTAGGGGAGGTGAGGGAAACTAATGGATAGGTATGATATGATGGATCTTAAAAACCTACAACAGGTTATAGGTATAGACTAAAGGCTATAGAGATGATGCAGGGCGTACAGGAAAATGAGTAGGCATGATGTGATGGAATGCTGTGAGAATGAAAGTGAATATAGGTGCAGAGAGTGATATAGGTTGATATGCAAGAAACTAAAGACATCAAAAGAAATTTCATAGCATGCACAGAAATATCAAGATACGTATCTATGCCTGAGGATGATTTTTCCACCATTTAAAACTATAAATCACAGACCATCATACAACAATCCAAAAGATTAACATCAAGGGAAATACTTAGAAGATATCCTGATCTTCTTGTATCATACAAAGAGGTAGATTATGATAATTGTTCTTTTCCCCTCCTTTTTTTATTGAAGTCCACAAACTGGGAGTTGTCAGATGATCTATTGGGAATGTTATCATCAAACCGCTGCATCTTTTCTCATGGCCCATCTCCAACATCAACCAAAACAATTGACAATGGGTACTGACTTGATAATTTCAAGTGCGGAATAATATCTTTGCATCTGATCAGAGCTTCTTCAAAACCATGACAACATTGGTGGTCCTCAAAGAAACCGATCACATATTGATCATGAGTAGATGCCCCTGAAAGTGCCTATTGTTGGTTTACCAGCCTTTGGCATAGAGTTTCTCATGGTTCCCTCCCTGTCATGATCCCTCTCACTCCTCTTTCCCTTAGTTCCACCCGAGAATGTACCCCTTGCCACATTGCTTGAAAACACCATCAAGCGATAATTCCCTCTTCTTCCCTTGGTTTGATCATGGTTTATTTTATACAAAAATTAGGCCTAACGAATGAGCGAGAGGCTGAAACACCTCAGATAAATCCTGGTTGAGATGATGCTCAACGAGATTTAAGACAGGACCAGAAGCCGAAACGCCTATTACCTTGGAATCATATTGACTTACCATAATGTTATCGGTTTGCTAACTCCTGAAGAACGAGTAATCGAACTCCAACACTCGCCTACGAGATTGCGGATCAGAACCTCTGCATCCTGAACCAAGGTCACTGGTTCATCCCCTTCTTTGGAATTCAGAGAAATGGTGGGATTCTACACTCTTTCATCATAAAAACCAATGGCAAACGAGCGATGGACATCAATTGCCTTGCCCAGCCATGTCCCTTGTGCACACGCCGATCCAATATGCAACGACACTACTGAGAATCAGGAAAAACCTAATGCATGTGGAAGAGATAGTATAGCATTCTATACAGAACATTGGAAATGAAACTATAAACAAGAAAAAGAATAAAATGCCAATGCCTTGGAGGGACGACACCTGATTAATACAGGAATGAAGTCAAATACAGAGATACATAAATGAAAGATTATAAATAAGAGATCGCAGGACTAATATCCCCGAAAATACAAATCACCCCATGAATGGCATCTTCCAATCACAACTTGCAGAGTTGTGATCCCAGGAAACACGGACCGCTAGAATGAATCAACAATTTTTAGATCGCCATTTACTGAAATATATAAATATATATATATATATATATATATATATATATATATATATATATATATATATATATATATATATATATATATATATATATATATATATAAATACATAACGGGGAGCGATGTATTCGAAATGTAAAAGAAAAAGAAGAATGAAGAATAACGAAAAAGGAAATGATCGGATGAACTGAAAAAGGGGTATTAAGCCTAAACAATATAAATAGAGGAGTAAACTACGAAAACGATGAAGAAATTCACAATGAATTAAAAGACAGAGGGGAAATGTCAGAATGTACACATTCCAATAATGTTACACACAGGCAAACCGATGTTGCTATAAGCAACTCCATACTACCCAAGGTGTTTTAATGGAGGCGATAGGGAAAACTAGTAAAAGAAAATGAATATGAAGAGAGAAGGTTAAGGACCCTTACCGTAGTTTGCAGAGTTTGTGAAGGAGGGGATTCTCCTTTTTCCTTCTCGTGGAACTCCTTTCTTGGAACAAGAAGGGAGAAAGGGGATCCGATGGAGAAGATGGATTCAAAGGAGCAATAGCACAAAGATGGATGCTCTCGACCTCCCACAACAGTCTCCCTTTATAGCAGGAGGCCGTTAGAAAAGTTACGAATCGAGTGTGAAGGTTTTTGAATATTTTCAAAAGAGTTGTTCCTTTCAAAACGGTTTTCTCAAAAGGGGTTTTAGTAAAAATAGGTTTCAAAGGGTTTAAACTATTTTATTTTTTGTATTTTTTCTTTTTCTGTTTTGATTTTTTTTTGTTGTTTTCTTCATATTTTCAGTATTTTTTGTGTTTTTGAAATAAAACTCTAAAAACTGAAGGAAAATGAGGGATTTAAAACTTTTTTTTGTATTTTTGAGAAATATTTATAAAAGAGGGACTTTCTAAGGATTCGAGTTTAAACCTTGGAATTTTCCTCAGAAAATGGGTTCAGATCTGAATTTTGAGGAAATAATCAAGTTTTTAACCTTGAATCGAGAAACATAGAGCCGTGGATCCAACTGGATACCAGATGGACTGTCTGAGCTATTTAAAACTATTTTTGGTATTTTTGAAAATTTCAAATTTAAAATTGGATAACGAGGCTCAAATTTTAATTTTGGTACTAGATCTGGTTTCATAATTGAGTCAGATATAGAAAATGGATTTGATTCCAGTAAAATCTGAGAAATAAATTGGAATTTTGATAGAAATTGACTCAATTAATCAGAGAATGGGGCCAAGGGCAAAAATGAAATATTTACAAAATTTTGAAAAATTTGGGGTGTTCACAAGGTTATATGTTCACTTCAAGAACACGTCATTTCTTAGGAAATCACAAGTTCATTTGTTACTTAATCATGAAGCAAAGCGAAGCGACACCCTCCTGAACTTGTGTGACGTGTCAATTATATATAAAGGAAACATCCTTTCACCTACCACCCATTTTCAAATACCGCACACAAATTAATTGCATTACGTATTAATTAAATAAAAAAATGTCCTTTCGTCTACCTTTTACAAAACTAGTCAAAGTCGATAGGACGTATGAAGCAAATTGCAATAACATTGTTTTACTTTATCTAGTCTTAACAACGTATCGATCTGTGTGATGGGTTTAGTTGTTAGAGTGACTCGACCTGACCCGACCCGTTGTCCAGGTCCTAATCTATTTAGCCTCTCTTCCTCTTTCTTTTATGTGGCAGCGCAACCTCTTTTTCTTCTTCTTTCTTCTACTCCGCCTTTTTCTTCTTCTTTCTTCTACTTTGCCTTCTTCTTCTTTTCTGTAACGCCCCGGATTTCCAAAACAAAGCTAAGTTAAAATTTTCATGAATTTCTTTTTCCTTTTCTTTGCAGCGGAACTTAGAAAAGCTTTTAGCAACGAAATCAAACGATAATGAGTCGTTAGTTTTAGAAAACTCTGGGCACATCACAGGTATGTGGCCAAGCACCCCGTGACCACCAAGGTGTTCCATTTATCAAAATTACATGTTTATTACAAACATCACTGTTTCAAAAAGCAGCATAGGTGCAATAAAAGGAAGCAATACAACTCTGTCTAGAGAAACCTTGAAACTCGATGTCACCTTCCTCCGCATATCGCAACGCAAGTCCAACACTTGAAATCTCCATAAAACGAGGTCATAACCACTGATGGTCGGGTAAGCAAGCAATCATATATCCATTCAACTCAAGTAAATGCGTTGACCACTGAGGGTCACAGTTCGCAATAACGAGCTCAAGTACCCTTGACTTGGCGTATATCGCAAGAGCCTCCTCAGGGCTATGAGTTGAATATCCGCTCAAGTCTTCATGACTTAGCGCAAGCCTCTTCAGGGTTGTGATTTGAATCTCTCGCTCAAGTCTTCATGACTTAGCGCAAACCTCTTCAGGGCTATGATTTGAATCTCTCGCTTAAGTCTTCATGACTTAGCGCAAGCCTCTTGTAGGCTGAATGTCGTGCTCAAGTCTTTATACTTGTCACATCCATATCCCACGCATCTAAAGATAGCTCCTCGAGTTTTGCTTAGTCTTACGGATATAACACAGGTCTTTGCCTAGTCGGTCCAGTCGTATACCGATCATGACACCTTCACAAAGGTTATGCAGGAGTTGACTTAACAACGTCCATCCACTCATACATCCAAGCATCACTGAACCTAGAGCTAATGCGTTGTTTTGATATTTAACCTCTTTCAGCTTTGGTACGGGGTGAAGCATTGTCCGGGCATCAACTCAACGTTCTGGGGGTTGATTATTCCATGTATTTTAGATACCCCAGAGGCCTGTTGACCCTATCCATAGTAGAGCGGTGTATTTCAACCGAGAGAACCCTACTAGGCACAGATTCGGATGCATCTACTACTTATAGTAGTTGGGTTCAATCCTTAGATCTTAAGGATAACCACAACCTCAAAACCCATGAGTGATTGAGGCCATCGTGGACTCTATCAGGTCCAAAGTCAATACGTGTCACATAAGGCTGTACCATCACTATCATTCTACAATGAGCATATATCCTGAAGGGGTCTGCCAGTCTTACGATTACTTGGTCAGATATTGCATGCCATTTTAGGCAGCCTGTGCCTCAGCACTATAAAGATATGTACTTGACCCCATTCAGTATGCCCCAATCACGATCATCAACCGAGAGGGATAGCCCTAACATGATCATCAACCGCGGGGTATATGCGACCTAAAGTTTTATTCATATGCATGCTTAACTCTACTCTCGAGACTGCGACCATCACAAGCATTTCACCTCTTTCGGGTGGAAACAACACACTCTGCCTCTGCGACCCTTACAAGTTTGGTTGTATAACAGTTCTCAATGAGCATGCATATGACTCGATCTCAACGGATCGGCCGCTCAACGTATTTTTACGCAACGAGCTCATAACCTAATGAAAGTTGAACCACTACTCTGGCGTGGCGGCCCTTATGAGTAAGGTGCACTTACAAGTATCAGAGAGACGAGTCATTCTGTCATTATTTCAATAATGGGCATGATTGTGCCTTTTAACCAGTTCCGGCAACTCTTCTGGTAACCATTTCACTAGCACCTCCCCTGCTCCAACGACAGGAGTGCGACGATCTTTTCTACGTTATAGAAAGTGTTCAACGAACTGGGTAGCAACTCCTCTGTATAACGGAGTAACTTGCTATATTCTATCTGAGTTATTTCTAGCTGCTTCAGAAATTCCAGCAGCACTTCCTCTCTTTGATGGAGAAAGTGTGCATTTCTTTTAACCATTTCAGCAGCATCTCCCCTCTTGGGCGGGGAAATCACTACGCTTAACTCGGGGATGGATGCACATCGTCGTGCTTACCCTGCATCCATCAAGGTTGATTGGAACCTTGGGCCATAGTCAGACCGTACGCAAATAACTTAGTCTTTACGAAGAAGCGGTTTTGCGCAAAAGTGAAGCCTTTCCAATAGGGGCTTCATTCATCAAGCAAAATCTTGATCGATGAGCGGTAAGGAAATCGCATCAGCGATTTGGAGTTGATCTCCATTTAAACACTCATTTACGCACCATATATGTAATATAAGTAGAAGCCTGTGCTTTATATGGCGGCATCATAAAGAAAATGCATATACTTATTGTTCGAGGTGTGTAACTGAACGAAATATTCTACATATATATTTGCAGAAAGCAGAAGCCTTGGCGTCATTCAACGCGATGACATAATTTAAATGCATAATTGCAAATTATAGAAAGCAGGGAGCCTTGGCATCATACAATGCGACGACGAATGGTAAATTACACAAGCCTTGGCGATATAAGACGCACCGACTATTTCTAGATGATATACACCAAGATCAGTATCCAACGATAGTTATGACGCGAGCGAGTGAACACCGAAGTGTCTTAGAGAGCACAACCAAGAACTAGGGTGAGATACCATTTTTAAGAACACATATATTACGCATTCGAACATATATATCTAACGATAGTTATGAAGCGAGCGCGTGAACACTGAAGTGTCCTAGAGGGCTCAACCAAGAACTAGGATCAGATACTACTTCAGAAAGTATATGCTATATATAAACAAGCAATTACTTGAGAGAGATGGATCAATGAAGCGAACTTCAAATCGCAGAAGAAACGACTCTAAGATGCTCTGACTGCTTTAAACGGGGTTTGAACCTTCCTTCAAGAGGTCAGACTAGGTCAGATGAGGTCGACCTAGTTGAGAAAGAGGAAGAGCAGGTCAAGCTACTCAACCTAAGTGGTTTAAACCAAACTGGGTTTGGTCCAAGTCAACTGGGTTCAGCAGATTCAGACTTAGCCCAAGCTGGCTGGGTCTGGGTTCAAAAAACCAAACCAAGGTTTGGGACCAAAAAGACTTTGACTTTGACTTCAAACCCAACTAGGTTCAAGTTAAGTCAACTAGGTTTGGACCAGGTCAGGTGAGCTAGGACCAGGTCAGGCAGGCTAAGACCAGATCAGGCAGACTCAGGCCAGGTCAGGCAGGTTCAGACTAAGTGGGCTCACTGGGGGAGGTTTAGGAGAGAGAGAAGGCAAGAGAGAGAGAGGGGGGGTTGGCGATTTTTCCAAAGGGGGGACAAGGCTATTTATAGCCAAGGTTGCTTAGCCCCTAATCAACTTCCTTTTTCTAGAAAAATCTAATGCTTTCTTTCCCCTTCTTGCCTTTTCTTTCTGAAGAATTCCAAGAGGTTCCTTTTGGTGTGGGGCTCACATGAAAATTCTATGGGATATTTTGTGGATCCCACCAGATATTTTCTGAGGAATATTTTCATGGGTCCCACCAACATTTCCGTGGGTCCCACGAAAATTTCAGGTTTTCAGCAAATTTTTTTTGAAAAATTTTAAGTACGCCATTCTCTTCGTATTGACATAACTAAGACAGTTGGCTCGTGGATATCTCTTGATTTCGTTAAGGTAGGAAGTTATGACTTCCAGAGTGTTTGAGCATATATTTTTGAAACGATGAATATCCTAAGTATATCTGGTTCGTTGGAATCGATTCATTTCGCATTTTGAGTATAAATGCTATTTTCACCTGGAAATGCCTCGTGAATTTTATTCAGAAGTTGTCTAAAAAATTGTGGGTCTTACATCATTACCCCCTTAAAGAAATTTCGTCCGCGAAATTCAGTTAAGAGTACAAAGTGAATAGCTCAGGATACTTATCCCGCATATTGGATTCAGGCTCCCAAGTGCAATCATCGATCCCATGATGTTGCCATTTCACCTTCACATGTGGAATGATCTTCGTTCTGAGCACTTGTTCCCGACGGTCCATGATTTCAACAGGTCTTTTTCCCACCGTCATATCTTCTTGAATGTCGATGTCTTCATGTTGGATAATGTGGGAAGGGTCATGAACGTATTTCCTAAGCATTGACACATGGAATACGTTGTGTATTTGTGTATACTGCGGTGACAATGCTACTCGGTAAGCAGTCTCTCTGATCCGGTTCAGAACTTGGAAGGGACCAACGAATCTGGGGCTGAGCTTCCCCTTTTTTCTGAAACGGAGCACACTCTTGGTTGGGGAGACCTTAACGAAAACTTTGTCTCCAACCAAGAAAGTAAGCTCCCTACGTCGTTGATATGCGTAGCTCTTCTATCAAATCTGAGCAGTCAGTAGCTTCTTTTTTATCATATGGACCTACTCAGTATAGTGTTGCAACACAATAGGCGAGTCTAAGGTTTGTTCACCCACTTCTCTTTAATGGATTGGCGATCGGCAGGGTCGTCCGTACAAGGCTTCATACGGTGCTATCTCAATACTAGCGTGGTGGCTATTATTGTAAGCAAATTCAGCCAACGCTAAGTGGGAGTCCCAATCACCTTTCCATTCCAATATACAGGCTCTTAGCATATCCTCAAGAGTCTGTATGGTTCACTCAAATTGCCCATCAGTTTGGGGGTGAAATGCCATACTGAACTTGAGTTTCATCCCCAGGGCTCTCTGCAACTGCTCTTAAAAGTAAGAGGTGAACTTCGGGTCATGATCAGATATGTTTGATATCGGCACTCCATGGAGTCTGACGATTTCCTGAACGTAGATCTTTGTCAATCTTTCTGTTGAGTACCGAGTGTTGATTGGCATAAAGTGGGTAGACTTGGTGAGTCTGTCCACAACCACCCATATTGAATCATGTTGTCTCTTGGATTGAGGTAATCCTATGATGAAATTCATTGTAATACCCTCCCATTTTCATTCAGGAATTTTGATCCATTGCATTTTATCGTCAGGTCGTTGATGTTTGATCTTAACCTGCTAGCAGGTCAAACACTTCGAGACAAATGTAGCCACGTCTCTCTTCATACCCCTCCACCAATACTTCCTCTGTAAGTCTTGGAACATTTTTGTACCTCTAGGGTGGATAGTGTACTTGCTACTATAAGCTTTCTGGAGTATTTCTTCCCTCAGCTCGGGATTATTTGGAACCCATATCTTTTCTTCCATCCATATTCCTCCATCTTCTTTCAAATGGAAGAAAGTGTCATCTCGTTCAACTCAAGCTTTTAATTCCAAGTACTGGGGGTCCTTGAATTGTTCAGTTACAATTCGACCAAGGATCTCGATGTAGATTGTCAAGCATGACAATCGAATTCTGCCTGAATCAGCAAAAAATGGCTTCCAGTTGATGAAATCTTCCATTAACATTCATTGTCCTGCAAGGCTGGCGAGAGTGCCAACAGTCTTGCGACTAAGGGCATCTGCTATGACATTCGCCTTTCCAGAGTGATAGGAAAGCATAAATTCATAGTCTTTGAGGAATTCCAGCCACCGCCGTTGCCGCATATTGAGTTCTTTTTGAAAAAGATGTATTTTAAGCTTTTATAGTCCGACATGACCTCAAATTTCTCTCCATACAGGTAGTGTCACCAAATTTTGAGTGCGAACACCACCGCGGAAAGCTCCAGGTCGTGGGTTGGATAGTTTTTCTTATGAATTCTTAATTGTCATGATGCATAAGCGATCACTTTGCCGTGCTACATCAACACGCAACCTAGACCCGTTTCTGAGGCATCGGTATAAGCCACGAAGCCTCCTTGACCAGAAGGTAAGGTAAGGACAGGGGTAGTAGTAAGCTTTTGTTTGAGATCTTTGAAGCACTCCTTACACTGGTCGTTCCATTCGAACTTGACTCCCTTCTTCAAAAGTTTTGTCATAGGTACAACAATTCGGGAGAAGTCCTGTATGAACTTCCAGTAGTATCCGGCAAGTCCAAGTAAGCTACGGACCTCAGTGATATTCTCTGTCTGTTTCAAGTCTATCACAACTTTTATCTTCGTAGGATCTACTGCGATTCCATCTTTTGAGATTACATGGCCAAGGAACATCACTTTGTTTAGCCAGAATTCACATTTTGAAAACTTGGCATAGAGTTGATTATCTTGAAGGGTTTTCAAGATGATTCTCAAGTGCTCCTTATATTGTTCCTCATTCTCTGAATATACGAGAATGTCATCAATGAAGACGATGACAAAGCTGCCTAAATATAATCTGAATATACGGTTCATTAGATCCATAAAGGCAGCAGGCACATTAGTGAGTTCGAAGGGCATTACTACGAACTCATAATGGCCATATCTCGTTCGAAAGGCAGTCTTGGTTATATCCTCCTCTTTAACTCTGAGTTGATGATACCCAGACCTGAGGTCGATCTTGAAGAATACTCTCGCTGTTCTGAGTTGATCGAATAAATCCTCAATCCGAGGCAACGGGTACTTGTTCTTAACGGTTGCCTGGTTAAGCATCTAGTAATCAATGCATAACTGAAGGAATCCATCCTTCTTCTTTACGAATAGCACTGAGGCTCCCCATAGTGATACACTTGGACAGATAAACCCTTGTTCCATTAGTTCTTCCAACTGACATTTCAGCTCGCTGAGCTCTGCTCACTAAGGCGCCATTCGATAGGGGGGCTTTGATATTGGCGTTGTTTCAGGTAAGGATTGAATTCCAAATTCAACCTCACGAAGTGGCAGAAGTCCTGGCAATTCCTCAAAAAACACCTTGGGAAACTCCGGCACCACTTCTAAACTCTCAAGGGGCTGGTCATTTGAACTTTCCACTGAGAGGCTCAATAGGAAGGCTACACAACCCTTTCTAAGGTATTTTTATGCCTTAAGAGCTGATATGAGCCATTTCTGCAGAACAGGTTTGGATAACCGGTATTCCACCTTAGGCAATCCCGGTCGAGATAGAATCACCCTGCCCTCGTGGCACAAAATTCTGGCATTGTTCTAGGCCAACCAATTCATTCTCAGAATGACATTATACTGTACTATATCAATTAGGATGACATCAATAGGCAAGTGTTGCCCTGCTATCTCTATATCCAGGTTCTTCACACACCGAATACATTTGATGCGTAATCCCAATGGATTGTATACCTCGATCATTTTATCAACCGGTTGCACCGAAGCGTGGAGTTGTTCGGTGAAGTCATCAGAGATAAAGGTATGAGTAGCACCACAATCAAACAATACGTAAGCTGCATGTCCATTTATAGGTACAATGCCTTCAATGAGGTCACTGTTTTTGACTTGTTCAGTCGTTACAGCATATACATGACCTGCTGTAGTCCTTTGTTCTATTCTAGGTGGTGGTCGTTGAAACTGTGGATGTTGTGGCGCTTGTCCAGAGAGTCTGACAGATCTGGTATTCCTCCTCTACTCATCTGCAGCCTTCTTGGTGCAATCCCTTATAAAGTGACCCACTTTGCCACAATAAAGGCAACCACCAATGTCACGAGGACATGGTCTCTCAGGGTGGTTAACATGACACTTCAGGCAGCTGAAGTTGGACTGCTAACTATTCGGAGTCGTGTTCTGCCTTGGCCTCATGACTTGTTGAGTATTGTTCCCGCCATGACATTTTCTCTTTCGAAAGGGTTGTTGTGAACCTTGGCCACTTGGGAACATTCTCTTACGATTCCCACCATCAACTACGGGCCTCTTTGCTACGATCACTTTAGATCGCACCCAATCCTCTTGGATTTTTGAAGTTGCCGTTACCACAGCTTGAAAAGTAGAGGGCATACTCGTTATCACACGAGATCACAACCCTTCTCGTAGACCATTTACGTACTTGTCGGCCCTTTCTTGGTCTGTCTGAAACAATCAGGAGCAATACCGCTCGAGATTTAGAAATTTGGTAGTATAGTTGATAAGACTCATACCACTCTGTTCCAATTCTAGAAACTCTATCTTCTTTTTGTTTCTAGAGTGCAACAGAAAGTAGTTATCCATAAAAGTCCTCCAAAAGTTAGTCCATGGGATGACTTCGATTTGTGATAAATAGATCAACTTAGTGGTATCCCACCACTTCCGTGCATTGTCCTTTAGTCTATATGTGCCAAAATTTGTCTTTTTCTCCTCTAGTACTCTCAATACCAGGAAGGCACGTTCTGTATCCTCGATCTAGCTTTCTGCAAGCTCTGGATCGGCTCTACCGGCGAAGACCAGTGGATCAAGCTTGAGGAACTTCTCGTAAGTTATTCCTCCAAGGTTCTCGTTTCGAGGAGTGACTGGTTCCAGCCTCATTTCATGGATGACTATTACCAGGTTGTTGAGTGTCTCAAGTAGGAATCCTTGCGTATGGGACACCTCGCTCAGCATGGTTCTCCTCGTCCTAGGACCCATTTATCTATTCACACACAAACACGTGTTTTAGTTTCTTGATGTATATAAGGAAGTAAAACTTTATTTACTTATATACATTCATTTGCACAAGCATCACCATTATATACAAGCGTCATGCCACTCTGGCGGACATAGGTGACGAGAAACTATATACATGAGTCTATTGACTCCAAAACACAATCAGTTTCTAAGAAGTATATTTTTCTTCGACGAAAACAACCCAAAATATCACCGACTGCCACATCACCTTGGCTTAGGCATAGTTGAAGTTGGCTCAGGCGGCACTTCCATACTCTCGAGCGAATCTTGTGGATAGATCAGTGACGTCGGTCCACTTTCCCATACAGTGGCATCATGACACGGGGAGTCTGAGATCATAATAGGATAATAAGGGTTGTATCCTTCTCCTTGGCCATCCAAGCTCAACGTTTGTGATGCCGCTCCATTCTCCCATACAATAGTACTATGATTCGGGGAATCCAAAATCAAAATGGGATTATAGAAGGAGTTGTTGTATCCCTCATCCCTACTGTGCAAGCTAGGCGTATGTGACGCCTGTTGATAGCCTTGCAAGCGATTGAATTCTGCAAGGAAGTTCAAGTCAAACTCCACCAGATGTGACAATTCATCTGAAGTCGATGTGGTATGGTTACTCCCAACACTTGTGTGATGTGATCCACTAATGTGCGAGGTCTCGTCTCTGTAAACACCCCAAATTTTCACTCACCTCCCCGACATTTTCACCAAACATCATCATTCAGCCTTTGAAATTGCCGGAGGGCAAAATGGTCATTTTCTGAGTTCGAACCTTGTAAAAGTCCAAATTTCATCTGGAACTCTCAAAGTCTCCCTATTTTAGCTCAGATGTTCAAAATTTTATTCCTGACAGGAGACAGGCATCTCCAAGTCTTGGTTCAAGATTATATTGCATAAGACATGTCATTATATAGCATTGCATGAGCATTTCATATCACTGCACTGCACAGCATGTCATTTCGAGGTCCAGAACTCTCGATTTCAAAATTTTCAATCCAGATTAGAATTTCAACTCTTTTCAAAATTGATTTCAAAACCCTGGGTCTTCAAAATTATCAGTTCTTCCCATTTTACCCCCAGGGCTCTGAATTTTAAAATATTTCCTCAGGAAAATGATCTGGATAGTTTTAATATGGATTTCAGCCACCTTATCTCAGATTTTGCCCTTTTGACAATTTCAAATATCTTCCTTTTACAAAATTGCCCTACAGGGGCCAACTCTTTCCAAAAAATTCTGTTTTACCAATTAGTCCAAATTTTTATGAAAATTCCAAAAAGAGGTTGTTGTCTTGTTCTTATTTCAATAAAGAAGCAATGTGGGACCCACACTGAGGTGGTGTCACATAGACTTTTCTTTTGAAAAACCTGAACTTTGAAAAACCCAAAAAAATAGGAACCTTGTCCCCTAGATTGGTGCCACTTGTCCTTTCTCTCTCCTCCCATTTACCTGCCATGTGTCAGCATAGGGTTCACCTAGAAGTGCCACATGTCACCTTCTCTCTTCTGCCATCCTTTGACACGTGTCAGTGTGGGGGCTACCTTAAGAAGCCGCCACATGTCTGCAATGTGTCAGTATCCATCCTGCGCCATGTGTCATTTCAAAGACTACCAGAAGATGCCAAGTGTCATAGGTTGTCCTGTCTAGAAAAAGTGGAGTTTGTCTCCTCTGAGGTGGCGCCACTTGAAGTGTGTCTCCTGCAGGGGACACGTGTCAACCCCTCCTTCCTTCTAGAAAAGTAGCCTGACACATGTCCACCCCCTATTTTTTTCAGAAAAGTAGGAAACATGTGTCACTCCTAAATTCCTACAAAAAAGGTAGGCTTGTCTCCTCTGAGGTGGCGCCCTCTGGAGTGTCTCCTACAGAGGACACATGGCAAGCTCTCATTTCCTCAGAAAAAGCATGTGCCACGTGTCATTCTCTGCTTCTTTCAGAAAAAAGTAGAGGACACATGTCTTCTCCCTACCTCTTTCAGAAAAGTAGGAGACACATGTCACTCCTGGCCTTCTTCAGAAAAAGCAAACCATTTAAAATTCAAACAAGGCACTAGGTGGCGAAAATTCGGAGCTCTGATTTTTCCAGATGGCCTATGAGGGCGCCACATGTCCCTTCCCTCCTTCTCATCCCTCTGCCACGTGTCATCTTCTACTTCTTTTAGGAAAAGAAGGTGACACATGTCTCCTTCTCATTCCTTCAGAAAAAGTAGAGGACACATGTCCTCTCCCTACTTTTTTCAGAAAAGTAGGAGACACATGTCACTGCCCTCTTTTTCCTCCCTCTTGCCACATGGCATTGTAGGAGCCACCCTGAGGTGGCACCACATGTCCATCCTCCATTCCTCCAGGGCCAACCTCCATTTGAAATTCGAATTCTCCTCTGAGGTGGCGCCATCTGAAGAACCTCCTCCAGCAGGATGACACTTGGAACCATCCTGGACTGCTACATGTCCAGATCTCCTTTCACCAGAAAAAGCAAAATTCAAATTCCTCTGAGGTGGCGCCTTCTGAGCCCACTGCTCTGTCCTTCTGACATGTGTCAAACACCTTTTGAGGTGGCACCATTCCAGGACTCCACTTGGCTCCATTTTTATTTTTTATTATTTTTAATAAAGGTAGCCCACCATGAGGTGGCGCCACCTGAGGACTCCCTACAAAAAGTGAATTTGAAATTCAAACTCCAAGAGAGCACCCTCTGAGGTGGCGCCTTCTGGGAGCTCCCTGCAGAGAGAATCAAGCAAACTTTTGAAAAATTCCAAATTCCCCTTGCTGAGGTGTCTCACCCACAAAATTTCCATTTTTTTATTTTTCTCAAAAATTAAAACACCTTTTGAGGTGGCGCCACCTGAGGGCTCTCTGCAAAAGACAAATTCGAATTTCAAACCCCTCAGATGGCACCCCCTGAGATGGCGCCACATGGAGGGCTCAGATCCAGCCTGTTTGAAATTCAAATTTTTTTCAAAAAAATCTATAAAAACAAGGCTCCATGTCCATCAGAGGGAGATCATTTTTTTTAGCTCTTGTGAATCTGCAAAATCCGACCTAGCCTTCCTAAAATCCGATTTTGAACTTTGGAAATCGTGCCCCCTTTGGCTCATTGAAGAAAGGTGGAGTAGAGCTCGTGCTGTGGCGAATTCGATTCCAACAGAGGTCGATTTTTGTGAACCATCCGAAGCTTGGAGCGAAGGACGAAGGAAGCTCGTGATAGCTGCCCATTTCAAGAGCTCCTACGCTGCGTAACGAAACAAGGTGCACTCCTTTTCCCCTTGATTTGATGCCATGATCCGATTCGGGAGTCGTTTGAAGAAAAAGCTCATCCGAGGGATGGATTGAGCTATTCTCATAAAACGACATATATAAAAATGTTTCATTATGCTTCCTTGATGATTTTAACATTCATATAGTTAGTTAGGTTTAATTTGTATTTTATTTCATTCATTTAGTACATTTCATGAATTAATTAGGATTAATTTAGCCTTTATTTCAATTCTGCTTATTTTCAGTAGGTCTCTGTTTTTGTCAGTCAGTCCACACGTCATTTCATGAATTTTTTTTTTATTAAAAATCCCAAAAAAATCACGGAATGCGACCTTAGGTGTCCCTAAAATGTTGCCAAAAATTCGGAGCTATTTGAATTTGTTTACTGCGGTAAACATTCAAAATGGCAAGTCGGGTTTTGTTACCCGGGATACGTTTTGAAAATCATTTTCCGACTTGTAAAATCGAGATATCCCTCATGGGAGATCCGATTTTCGATCCGAAAGATGTTTTGAACTCGGGAGAATGTCTAGTTTTTAATATGATTTTATCAGAGTTTTCTGATTTTTTTAATGTCTGAAAAAAATCCGAGATGTCGGTACACGTGTCAGAACCTAATTTGGGCCTCTGAGATCTTGGATCGACTTAGGGCTATGGTTTCTCTTTGTGTGTTTCTCAAAATCCAAAACTGTAAAAAGTGAAAGTGGTGTCCGAGATGTCCTCTGTTTTCATTTGAAAGCCTGTAATTTTTAGAATAGTGTTGACCCCTGCTTCGGATTTTTCTTGTCAGCCCCCTGTTTTGCTACATTTGTCTGTTCTGTTAGTTTAGGCAGAAATAGTTATATTTTTCTCTGTGTTTCCGTTGATCAAATGCCAAAGTCATAAACATGAACGTTGTTCATGTTGGTGTCGTGCATAACTCTAATTAATTTCATAAATATCCATGGCCGTTTTGTATTTCTTTAGCATTTTTTATCAGATTAGGGTGATTTTTACCTCTGTCAGAATTAAATCCCTGTTTCTGAACTCACCATGGCTCAAATCCCGAGGCTATAAAAACCAAAAATGTTTCATTTCGGGTCTTTTAGCAGTCTGCAAAATATCAGAAGTTTCCAATGTGTAAATCTTGCATTATCATATTGGGCATTGCATTTGGTTCGGATCCATAGGCAAAATCCATCCTTTTAGGACTTCCTTTAAATTTTGGCATTTAAATCATATCATTTCGTGAATTTTAGCATTCTAGGTTGTTTATCAAAGTGTTTAGATACTTCATACCGAATTTGGTGAAATTTGGAATCCATTTGAGGTTCGGATCATCCATAATACCAAAACAGGGTCCCGCAGGACCCAGATCCAAGCGAAAAACAAGCGAAATTCGTTATTTTGGATAAATTGCAATACACCAAATTCTGATTTTACAGTCATAATGTGTTTAGCAGCATGTCATCATGTCTCTTACTGAATTTCATCATCATTTGATTCAATTTGAATTTCAAAATCCCAATTTTACCAAGTTTTCCTTTAAAAAACCCTGATTTTAAAGGTGTAACTTTAATTTTAGGGGTATTTTGGTCATTTTGACCCCAATTCCGAATTTCAAACTGTTTTCTACTGAATTTCCTACATTTTCATCATTTCAAAATATCAAGGAAGCATGAGAATAGGGTTTATATCCAATTAAATCCAATAATTTCATAATATTATTGGGAAATCTTGGAAAAACCCACATATTTGAGCTAACCTTACTCCAAGTTTGGCAGGGACATTCAAATGAAGGAGCTGAAGTCTGCAAATTTTCATTTATTTCATTTGATTAGTGATGTAATAATATAAATTTTGGAATAAGAGATTTAATTTCCTGCTTAGACTAGGATGCATATCATATAGTTTGAACTTATGCGATATCCTGCTTATATGATTCATGCATTTTATTTCAAAAGCACTATGGATGCTCACGAATGGCACGTGCACCAACTCTTAGGGAGTTGATGGACTCGGTGGGATCCATATTTACGGCCCTAGTCGGAATATGGACGAGACCCAGATCCATCATCTTTCTACTAGTCACATTGAGCCTACACTCTTAGGCTATCTTAAAATGCACATCATATTTCCAAAGTTTTCAAAATCATGTGCATCAAATCAACTAAATTCTGAACATATTCATGGCCACAGTCAGGATATGTGAAGGATTTATCTTAACTTAATGCATATTTTTCCAACAAATCTCTTAGAAAATCTTTTCAAAGTGCATTCATTCACTTATGTCATTTGCATCATAAAATCATTGATTTTCTCAAGAAAACTTCATTCTCAAGAAAACTTCATTCTCAAGAAATCGATTTCTCAAGAAATTCTAAGGATTTTTCAAAATCGGTTTTCCAAAGACAAGTTTTTCCACAGTTTTCCCAGGAAAATGATATTTTCTTAAGATATTCAAAAGAGTTTTCCAATCTTTCTTCAAGATCCAAAATCGATTTCCAAGTATTTCAAAAGGTAAAATTCCCAGGATTTCGATTCCCCAAGTTTTGAATTTCCTTCTCCAATGAGTTTTCCTATAAATCTTCTATCATTTTCCCAAGAAAACTCTCAAAGTCCAAGTTTTCCTAAGAAGTGTTTCCCTTTTCAAAAGGTTCATCTTCTCTCAAGAATCACTTCCATTTTCCCAAGATTTTCAACTATTTCTGAATTTTCCACATCTTTATAAGCTTTCTCATGTTTTCAAAAACCCCTTTTTATCTGAGTTTCCTGAGAAATTGACCTCTTTTCTGAGAGATTCTTTCCAACTCCAAATGTTTTCTAAGCATACATCATGTTTTCCAACTGGCATTTTCCAAAATCTCATAGCACATGCCTGAATTCTCTGTGCATTTAGGGTAGAACATAACTTCCATAATTTAACCAAGTCAAGCATAGTTTTGGTCCTTGGTTCGATTACCCCTGTTAAAGGCGGCAGGAACGGTCGAACCTCGTACCGACAGGTCGAGCCCCATCCCATGGATTTTCCCGCAATTTTCAAAAACGGAGGCGAGTATTTCAAAACAATTTCCAAAATCCGGTCAAAGTTTGAGGCGCAAAAGCATTTCTCTCTTTTTCTCTTCCGCAAGGAAGGGAAGGCGGGGGAAAAATTTCGCGACGATAACAGGTTTGGCGACCGTGATGGGACCTGTCCTTGTCTGGTCAAAATTATGCTTGACTTAGTTCAATTATCAAAATTATGTTCACAAAATGTCAGCTCTTTTACTTTCAATATCATGTGAGCCTAGGAGCCTAGATTCTGACCCAGCTGACATTGAATGCATATAGCTTAGGCATGGTTTGGTAGGACCATATTGAGGAGATATTTTCATGCTCACATAGACTTAGGTCTAAATACAATCCTCCTCAATTTAGGATCTGAATGCAAACAATGTATGCTTCTTCAAAATTTTCAAAATCTATCTCTCTAGGACTTAGAGCCCTCTATTTCTTGCATGTGATCATTTTTTCAAATCTCCATTACCTATCATTACCCGGTCTTCACGTTGCTGGGCTCTCTTCCAGAACCATAGTTCGGGACAGAGCCTCACAACTGGGCCAACTATTTGGGTTAACACCCCCCTACCACGTACCGCGGGCCACAGTCCGAAGTATATCGGTAGGCGCTCAAGGATGTTGGAAAACCTTACCCTAGAACCGGAGTTGAAACTCTATGCCACGTACCTCGGATTTCGATTCGAGTATATCGGCATAACTGCATTGGACAAAGATGATCTGAACCTAGAGTTAGGATTAAGGTCCTACAGCTGTTTTCAAATTGATGCATCTAGAGTCAGCCTTTTAGGGAGTGCTGAATGTGCATAAATGTTTGTGCAGGATGTGATTGTATGTATATGATTTCCTCAAATTTTTACATTTCCCAATATTTTCCAACTTATTAGGCCTTTTTCAAAACATCCTTATTTTCCACGAGATCTTTTCTCAAACCCTGGATGATTTTCTCAAATATCCCATTTCTTTCAAAACTCCAGGTGATTTTCTATTCCTCTGTTCTACTGGATCTCGGATTTCCAACCTTATTCCATTCCTGCCTGCAAATTTTTGAAATTTCAAATTTTGCTTCAAAAACTTTTCCATATCTCCCAGTATATCTTCCAAATTTTATCCAAATTTTTGACATGTCCTTCCAATTCCATCATTTGTTTTTCCCTCAAGAGTGTTGGTTTCAAAATTCTTTTTTCCCATCAGGCTAAAACATCCCATGTTGTTCTGCAGAGGGCATTGGCATAGTTGTGTGATCCTGACAAGATCAAAGACCGTGCGTGCTACTTCAGCACATTAGTTACAGACAGTGAGTGAGAAATGGATTCCATAAAGTCTGTCAAAGAGGGAGCTCAGACCATCAAGGAGGAGATTGATCCCGCCATATATCGGTTGTTCAAAAGAATGATGATTGAGATATTATCCGAGCAAGCTGAAGCCAATTTCGGAAAAGTTCCTGTTAAAGAAGGGGCATCGATCACCATCCCTATGAGCATCATTGGAGATCACAACAGGGCAACCAGTTCTAAACCCAGCAACAACAGAGGCAGTCAAAGCAGCAAGTTAGAAGAGTCTAAAGATTTGAAAGGAAAGTATTCTAGAATCCAGAATAGACCTTTTCAATCCAGCCCTCAGCAAAAGGAAAAAAATCAAGGAAAACCAAAGCGCGGAAACTGGAGCGGCGATCGAGATTTCACTCCTATAGACAAGCCACTCGACGAAGTCCTTGAATACATGTTGATTAAGGGATTAGTGAAGCTCCCAAAGGCCACAACTCCTCCCACCATCATGAGAAGGTTCAAGAATCAGTTTTGCAAGTTCCATCGGGCAGTAGGGCATGACACTGATCATTGTTTTGTCTTCAAAAACATTGTGCAAGACTATATTGATAAGAACCTGTTTGTTGAAAGCAGAGAAAAAGAACATCCAGTAGCCCTAACCAAGCAAGTTCAATCCAATTCCCAGAAAGAAGTCAAAGAAGTCAACATTCAACAGAAATCCAACAATCCGAAGAAGATAAAGCGTGATGGTTGGAGTTATGATCGCGAGTTTACTCCTTTAGGTGAGCCCATCGAAGAAATTCTTGGATATCTGCTCGCGAAGGATATGATCAAACTTCCAAGGATTGTGGATCCTCCCGTCACCATGGGGAAATGGAAAGATTGTTTCTGCGAGTTCCATCGGGCAATGGGGCACGATACTGAACGTTGCTTCGTTCTAAAAAATATTGTACAGGACTACATCGATAAAGAGCTTTTGGTGCCGGAAGAAAGGGAGGGACGAGTTGCAGTCCTGACCAAGCCTCTCCCAGATCACTCTAAAGCATGACAATGCCAATGCCAATGCCTTCTCATTTTGTTAGGACGATATAGTCCTAGTGGTTTTCCTTTTTCAAGTCATCATCCTTTTTTAGGCATCAATAAAATCATCAACTTTTCTCATTTAATTATGACATTCTTCTTGTGGTTGTTCTGTTTTGTTACACTGGGGCATCTTTTTGAAAATTTGTTTTCAAGCATTCTATATGCAGGCAGGATAAACAGATTCCTCATTTCATGCACTTGTGCATTCATGCATCAACTCATATTCATTTGCATTCAATTGCATTAATCACAATCCGGTCGGTATTGGGATTTCAACAAACAGTCCCATCACAATTCCTAAATGATCCAAAGATCATCACCAATACTGAACCAAAACCCAGCACTCGAACTGGTATTATTTCAAAATCCAGTATTCAAGCTGGCACATTTTCAACTTTTAGGAAAACCGAGTTCCGACTCGGGTTTTTATTCAAATCATTTTCCTTTGTTGATCCGGGTTTCGACCCGTGATCTCTCTACTTTATTCGAGCCTTGACTCGAACTCTTCATCTTCCTTTGTTGATCCGGGTTCCGACTCGCGATCTCTCTACTTTACTCGAGCCTTGACTCGATTTCTCCATCTTCCTTTGTTGATCCGGGTTCCGACTCGTGATCTCTCTACTTTATTCGAGCCTTGACTCGATTTCTTCATTTTCCTTTGTTGATCCGGGTTCCGACTCGTGATCTCTCTACTTTACTCGAGCCTTGACTCGAACTCTTCATCTTCCTTTGTTGATTCGGGTTCCGACTCGAGATCTTTTCGAGCTTGTCATTCTCTTTTGTTGATCCGGGTTCCGACTCGTGATCTCATTACCTTACTCGAACCCTGAATCGAGTTCTTCATTTCTTTTGTTGATCCGGGTTCCGACTCGAGATCTCTTTATCTTATCCAAGCTCTAATTCGAGTCCTTCATTTTCCTTTGTTGATCCGGGTTCCGACTCGTGATCTCATTATCTTATTGGAGCTCTGATTCGAGCCTTCTATTTTCCTCTGTTGATTCGGGTTCCGACTCGTAATCTTTATATTTTATTCGAGCTCTGACTCGAACTCATCATTCTCTTTTATTGATCCAAGTCATTTCAATCATCAGGGTCTGTCAATTGCTCAAATTTGATATTTTGCTCTCCAAATTTCAATTTAAATCCTCAAATCAGGCAATTCTCCAATTTAGACCTCTGATTTCCAATTTCAATTACCAATTTCCAATTCTCGACCTGCGAGTCAACCAATTTCCAATTTTCGACCTTCGGGTCAATCAATTTCCAAATTTCGACCTCTGGTCAAATCGATTCTCAATTTCGACCTTCGGGTCACACAATTTCGACCTTTAGGTCACTCAATTCTCAATTTCGACCTTCAGGTCACACAATTTTGACCTTTCGGTCAACCAATTCTCGATTCCGACCATCAGGTCATCCAATTTCGACCTTCGGGTCATACAATTTTCAACAACCAATTTTCCAATTTCCAATTTTGACCTTCGGGTCAATCAATCTCAATATCCAATTTCAATCATTTTCTCTTGCGAGAGACCCTTTTTAGGGAGAGTTCGAGGGAGCTCGTTCTTTTCGCATGCTATCCAATTCGTTCACTTAGCCCCTTTTAGGGAGAGTTTGAAGGGACTCGCGTCTTTGTGAACCGTTTGCAAAACAATTTCCAATTTCACACGAGGAACCCTTTTAAAGGGAGAGGCTCGACGGAGACTCGCTTTTCTTGTGACCCCCCAATTTCATACTAGGCCATTTTCGTCATGAAAGACCCTCTTTGCAGGGAGAGTGTGATGGACTCATTCCTTTCATGACCCAATTTTCAGACCTCACTATTATCAGGCCCCCTTTCCATAAGAGAAGCCTAATATTAGGGAGCTTTGACGAAAGCTCAATTTCTCTTCGAAAGTTCATTTTGCAAACACCTCCTCTTCAGGGAAGAGAGGAGTATTTCCCAATTCCCCTTCAGGTTAAGGGATAAACCTGAATCATTTTCCATAACTCTTCAATTTCGACCCTCGGGTCATCCAATTCTTCAATTTCGACCTCCAGGTCACCCAATTCCCAATTTTAAAATCACCAAAATTCTCAATTTCGATCGCCAGGTCATCCAATTTTCATTCCCCGTTCAGGATAAGGGGATAATCCTGAAACCATTCATAGAAGCGATTCAACTCTCTATAATGGTCCTTGTTCTTCATTGAACTGATAGTGTTCCAAACGAACTGATAGTCGTTCTTCATTGAACTGATAGTGTTCCTAACGAACTGATAGTCGTTCTTCACTGAACTGATAGTGTTCCAAGCGAACTGATAGTCGTTCCAAGCGAACTGATAGTCGTTCCAAACGAACTGATAGTCGTTCTTCACTGAACTGATAGTGTTCCAAGCGAACTGATAGTCGTTCCAAGCGAACTGATAGTCGTTCCAAACGAACTGATAGTCGTTCTTCACTGAACTGATAGTGTTCCAAGTGAACTGATAGTCGTTCCAAGCGAACTGATAGTTGTTCCAAACGAACTGATAGTCGTTCTTCATTGAACTGATAGTGTTCCAAGTGAACTGATAGTCGTTCTTCATCGAACTGATAGTGTTCCAAGTGAACTAATAGTCGTTCTTCATTGAACTGATAGTGTTTCAAGTGAACTGATAGTCGTTCTTCATTGAACTGATAGTGTTCCAAGTGAACTGATAGTCGTTTTTCATTGAACTGATATTGTTCCAAGTGAACTGATAGTCGTTCTTCATCGAACTGATAGTGTTCCAAGCGAACTGATAGTCGTTCTTCATTGAACTGATATTGTTCCCAGTGAACTGATAGTCGTTCTTCAGTGAACTGATATAGTTTCCAGCGAACCGATGATCGTTCTTAATTGAACTGATATTATTCCCAGCGATGAGCGTTCTTAATTGAACTGATATTGTTTCCAATGAACCGATGGTTGTTCTGACACTGTTCCCAGTGAACTGATAGTTGCCTCCTTTGGGGAAAGGAGAGGATGATTTTCGTCACGGATGTGTTAAGCAGGACTTCAAATACTCACTTTCACCAAGGATTTCAAGAAAATTTTGTCAATGTGTCAATCAATTACCTGTTGATTTCAAAATTTTATTGCATAAATCTTTACCTCAGTTTACCTTCAGCATTACTTCCAAAAGAGTGAAGCTTTTGCGAAAAGAGATTCAATCTTCAAATTCTTTCTATTTGGCCAACCAAAAGGATGAAGGATAAATCCTCGATATGGCCAACAAAGAAAATTCAATGTTTTGCAAAGCCATAGATGATTGATAGTGATCGCAGTCAATGGCACATTTTTAAAGGCTATTCTTGTAAAATGAGGCAGTGAAAATATCCTGAGTGCTAGAAAAGAGAGCATTTACCCAAACCCTGTCTCCTCAGAATCACCTAAGCTGCAATTAAATATCCGCAAAAGGGATCTCTCACCTGTCGTCAAGATGAAGGCGAATTAGGCGAGTAGACCCCCGGGGCCAAAGAAGATTCGAAACATCTCCAAGATGACGGAGTTTGTGACGGATCCTTCCAGGGAAGATCCAAAGCACTGTCAAGATGAAGGAAGATGCGATGAACCTCTCGACAATCCCTAAAAGATATTTAATTTCAGCTATCACCCAAAGATCTCCAAAACCCATCGCCCAAGAAGGATCGAAACATCTCCAAGTTGAAGGAGTTCGTGACGTACCCTTCCCAAAAGAGAGAAAGAGAGGAAAAAGAAAGAGAGAAAAAGTCAGAACATCTCCAAAATAAAGGAGAATGTAGCAAAAACACAGAGGGCCAAAAGAGTGCAGAAAGATTACTATGAGAGAAGCTCTTAGGATATCAAACTGCCAAATCTATCAAGAATCTTCTTTAAATTTGTGAAATTCTATTATCAATACTCTTTCATCAATTGCTTTCATAATATCAAATTCTCTTTCCTGCTCATATCAAGGAAATTGATAACTTCCTTGAAGAAGGTCAATTGCAAGCAATTTGGATTTCAAGTCTCGATTCTACAAAGTGAACCTTGTTTGGAGGTAATGCTTTAGGTAGAAAAGAAGGAATATCTTTGCAACAATGTGCAACATTTTCAAAAATTTTGAATCAACAGCAAAATTCTCAACATTTTGACAATATTTTCTAGCTATTCTGATATGAAGTGAGAGCTTGATGTCCGTCTTCGATGCATCCTGACACCAATTTTAAATCCCTCCTAAGGACTTGATTCCTTCCCTTCTTTGAGAGCATGAACTCTCAAATTTGCACACTTCCCTGTGTCCCCACTGTCCCACCATAGACAGTCCCATTTCGGTTCGAGGTCGAACCACCAATCATTTCCCGCAAAAGGCAATTTCAAAAGCTGATTTTAGTCTCAGCAATGAGACGCCCAAAACCAATCCCTTTTCAAGCTTTAGGGACCCCATTTTCCTTCCTTTTGCAAAAACCCTATTGGATTTATCGTGCAAAATCCAAAGGTTCCATCATGGTCTCTTCCTTCGAGGATTCCATTCCATTTTCCGCCCGATCAGGATAAGGGTACAAACCTGAGCCTCACTCAAAGAGGTATTCCATTTTCCGCCCGATCAGGATAAGGGTACAAACCTGAGCCTCGATCAAAGAGGTATTCCATTTTCCGCCCGATCAGGATAAGGGTACAAACCTGAGCCTCAATCAAAGAGGTATTTCATTTTCCGCCCGATCAGGATAAGGGTACAAACCTGAGCCTCACTCAAAGAGGTATTTCATTTTCCGCCCGATCAGGATAAGGGTACAAACCTGAGCCTCAATCAAAGAGGTATTCTATTTTCCGCCCGATCAGGATAAGGGTACAAACCTGAGCCTCATTCAAAGAGGTACTTCATTTTCCGCCCGATCAGGATAAGGGTACAAACCTGAGCCTCAATCAAAGAGGTATTCCATTTTCCGCCCGATCAGGATAAGGGTACAAACCTGAGCCTCAATCAAAGAGGTATTCCATTTTCCGCCCGATCAGGATAAGGGTACAAACCTGAGCCTCACTCAAAGAGGTATTTCATTTTCCGCCCGATCAGGATAAGGGTACAAACCTGAGCCTCAATCAAAGAGGTATTTCATTTTCCGCCCGATCAGGATAAGGGTACAAACCTGAGCCTCGATCAAAGAGGTATTCCATTTTCCGCCCGATCAGGATAAGGGTACAAACCTGAGCCTCAATCAAAGAGGTATTTCATCTTCCGCCCGATCAGGTTAAGGGTACAAACCTGAGTCTCATTTCGATGAGATATTCCATTCCCCAATCAGGTCAAGGGTCAAAACCTGAGCTTCGTTCCATGCGAGGTATTTCTGTCCCATCAGGTTAAGGGTCAAACCTGAGCTTCGTTCCATGCGAGGTATTTTTGTCCCATCCAGGTTAAGGGCATAAACCTGAACTTCACTCTCATAGAGTGAATCTTTTCTCTCCATTCTCCGTTTCATATCTACCATCTTCCTCGGGCTAATTTCTTCACACCCAGTCAGATCCTTCTAACTGGGGCATTTTTTTATGTATAGCCCAAATTTGGTGTGTTTTTCTTTGCCACTAAGCTCGGCCATGAGCCGGCTTAGTAGCAAAGAGGGGCATCTGTAAACACCCCAAATTTTCACTCACATCCCCGACATTTTCACCAAACATCATCATTCAGCCTTTGAAATTGCCGGAGGGCAAAATGGTCATTTTCTGAGTTCGAACCTTGTAAAAGTCCAAATTTCATCTGGAACTCTCAAAGTCTCCCTATTTTAGCTCAGATGTTCAAAATTTTATTCCTGACAGGAGACAGGCATCTCCAAGTCTTGGTTCAAGATTATATTGCATAAGACATGTCATTATATAGCATTGCATGAGCATTTCATATCACTGCACTGCACAGCATGTCATTTCGAGGTCCAGAACTCTCGATTTCAAAATTTTCAATCCAGATTAGAATTTCAACTCTTTTCAAAATTGATTTCAAAACCCTGGGTCTTCAAAATTATCAGTTCTTCCCATTTTACCCCCAGGGCTCTGAATTTTAAAATATTTCCTCAGGAAAATGATCTGGATAGTTTTAATATGGATTTCAGCCACCTTATCTCAGATTTTGCCCTTTTGACAATTTCAAATATCTTCCTTTTACAAAATTGCCCTACAGGGGCCAACTCTTTCCAAAAAATTCTGTTTTACCAATTAGTCCAAATTTTTATGAAAATTCCAAAAAGAGGTTGTTGTCTTGTTCTTATTTCAATAAAGAAGCAATGTGGGACCCACACTGAGGTGGTGTCACATAGACTTTTCTTTTAAAAAACCTGAACTTTGAAAAACCCAAAAAAATAGGAACCTTGTCCCCTAGATTGGTGCCACTTGTCCTTTCTCTCTCCTCCCATTTACCTGCCATGTGTCAGCATAGGGTTCACCTAGAAGTGCCACATGTCACCTTCTCTCTTCTGCCATCCTTTGACACGTGTCAGTGTGGGGGCTACCTTAAGAAGCCGCCACATGTCTGCCATGTGTCAGTATCCATCCTGCGCCATGTGTCATTTCAAAGACTACCAGAAGATGCCAAGTGTCATAGGTTGTCCTGTCTAGAAAAAGTGGAGTTTGTCTCCTCTGAGGTGGCGCCACTTGAAGTGTGTCTCCTGCAGGGGACACGTGTCAACCCCTCCTTCCTTCTAGAAAAGTAGCCTGACACATGTCCTCCCCCTATTTTTTTCAGAAAAGTAGGAAACATGTGTCACTCCTAAATTCCTACAAAAAAGGTAGGCTTGTCTCCTCTGAGGTGGCGCCCTCTGGAGTGTCTCCTACAGAGGACACATGGCAAGCTCTCATTTCCTCAGAAAAAGCATGTGCCACGTGTCATTCTCTGCTTCTTTCAGAAAAAAGTAGAGGACACATGTCTTCTCCCTACCTCTTTCAGAAAAGTAGGAGACACATGTCACTCCTGGCCTTCTTCAGAAAAAGCAAACCATTTAAAATTCAAACAAGGCACTAGGTGGCGAAAATTCGGAGCTCTGATTTTTCCAGATGGCCTATGAGGGCGCCACATGTCCCTTCCCTCCTTCTCATCCCTCTGCCACGTGTCATCTTCTACTTCTTTTAGGAAAAGAAGGTGACACATGTCTCCTTCTCATTCCTTCAGAAAAAGTAGAGGACACATGTCCTCTCCCTACTTTTTTCAGAAAAGTAGGAGACACATGTCACTGCCCTCTTTTTCCTCCCTCTTGCCACATGGCATTGTAGGAGCCACCCTGAGGTGGCACCACATGTCCATCCTCCATTCCTCCAGGGCCAACCTCCATTTGAAATTCGAATTCTCCTCTGAGGTGGCGCCATCTGAAGAACCTCCTCCAGCAGGATGACACTTGGAACCATCCTGGACTGCCACATGTCCAGATCTCCTTTCACCAGAAAAAGCAAAATTCAAATTCCTCTGAGGTGGCGCCTTCTGAGCCCACTGCTCTGTCCTTCTGACATGTGTCAAACACCTTTTGAGGTGGCACCATTCCAGGACTCCACTTGGCTCCATTTTTATTTTTTATTATTTTTAATAAAGGTAGCCCACCATGAGGTGGCGCCACCTGAGGACTCCCTACAAAAAGTGAATTTGAAATTCAAACTCCAAGAGAGCACCCTCTGAGGTGGCGCCTTCTGGGAGCTCCCTGCAGAGAGAATCAAGCAAACTTTTGAAAAATTCCAAATTCCCCTTGCTGAGGTGTCTCACCCACAAAATTTCCATTTTTTTATTTTTCTCAAAAATTAAAACACCTTTTGAGGTGGCGCCACCTGAGGGCTCCCTGCAAAAGACAAATTCGAATTTCAAACCCCTCAGATGGCACCCCCTGAGATGGCGCCACATGGAGGGCTCAGATCCAGCCTGTTTGAAATTCAAATTTTTTTCAAAAAAATCTATAAAAACAAGGCTCCATGTCCATCAGAGGGAGATCATTTTTTTTAGCTCTTGTGAATCTGCAAAATCCGACCTAGCCTTCCTAAAATCCGATTTTGAACTTTGGAAATCGTGCCCCCTTTGGCTCATTGAAGAAAGGTGGAGTAGAGCTCGTGCTGTGGCGAATTCGATTCCAACAGAGGTCGATTTTTGTGAACCATCCGAAGCTTGGAGCGAAGGACGAAGGAAGCTCATGATAGCTGCCCATTTCAAGAGCTCCTACGCTGCGTAACGAAACAAGGTGCACTCCTTTTCCCCTTGATTTGATGCCATGATCCGATTCGGGAGTCGTTTGAAGAAAAAGCTCATCCGAGGGATGGATTGAGCTATTCTCATAAAACGACATATATAAAAATGTTTCATTATGCTTCCTTGATGATTTTAACATTCATATAGTTAGTTAGGTTTAATTTGCATTTTATTTCATTCATTTAGTACATTTCATGAATTAATTAGGATTAATTTAGCCTTTATTTCAATTCTGCTTATTTTCAGTAGGTCTCTGTTTTTGTCAGTCAGTCCACACGTCATTTCATGAATTTTTGTTTTATTAAAAATCCCAAAAAAATCACGGAATGCGACCTTAGGTGTCCCTAAAATGTTGCCAAAAATTCGGAGCTATTTGAATTTGTTTACTGCGGTAAACATTCAAAATGGCAAGTCGGGTTTTGTTACCCGGGATACGTTTTGAAAATCATTTTCCGACTTGTAAAATCGAGATATCCCTCATGGGAGATCCGATTTTCGATCCGAAAGATGTTTTGAACTCGGGAGAATGTCTAGTTTTTAATATGATTTTATCCGAGTTTTCTGATTTTTTTAATGTCTGAAAAAAATCCGAGATGTCGTTACACGTGTCAGAACCTAATTTGGGCCTCTGAGATCTTGGATCGACTTAGGGCTATGGTTTCTCTTTGTGTGTTTCTCAAAATCCAAAACTGTAAAAAGTGAAAGTGGTGTCCGAGATGTTCTCTGTTTGCATTTGAAAGCCTGTAATTTTTAGAATAGTGTTGACCCCTGCTTCGGATTTTTCTTGTCAGCCCCCTGTTTTGCTACATTTGTCTGTTCTGTTAGTTTAGGCAGAAATAGTTATATTTTTCTCTGTGTTTCCGTTGATCAAATGCCAAAGTCATAAACATGAACGTTGTTCATGTTGGTGTCGTGCATAACTCTAATTAATTTCATAAATATCCATGGCCGTTTTGTATTTCTTTAGCATTTTTTATCAGATTAGGGTGATTTTTACCTCTGTCAGAATTAAATCCCTGTTTCTGAACTCACCATGGCTCAAATCCCGAGGCTATAAAAACCAAAAATGTTTCATTTCGGGTCTTTTAGCAGTCTGCAAAATATCAGAAGTTTCCAATGTGTAAATCTTGCATTATCATATTGGGCATTGCATTTGGTTCGGATCCATAGGCAAAATCCATCCTTTTAGGACTTCCTTTAAATTTTGGCATTTAAATCATATCATTTCGTGAATTTTAGCATTCTAGGTTGTTTATCAAAGTGTTTAGATACTTCATACCGAATTTGGTGCAATTTGGAATCCATTTGAGGTTCGGATCATCCATAATACCAAAACAGGGTCCCGCAGGACCCAGATCCAAGCGAAAAACAAGCGAAATTCGTTATTTTGGATAAATTGCAATACACCAAATTCTGATTTTACAGTCATAATGTGTTTAGCAGCATGTCATCATGTCTCTTACTGAATTTCATCATCATTTGATTCAATTTGAATTTCAAAATCCCAATTTTATCAAGTTTTCCTTTAAAAAACCCTGATTTTAAAGGTGTAACTTTAATTTTAGGGGTATTTTGGTCATTTTGACCCCAATTCCGAATTTCAAACTGTTTTCTACTGAATTTCCTACATTTTCATCATTTCAAAATATCAAGGAAGCATGAGAATAGGGTTTATATCCAATTAAATCCAATAATTTCATAATATTATTGGGAAATCTTGGAAAAACCCACATATTTGAGCTAACCTTACTCCAAGTTTGGCAGGGACATTCAAATGAAGGAGCTGAAGTCTGCAAATTTTCATTTATTTCATTTGATTAGTGATGTAATAATATAAATTTTGGAATAAGAGATTTAATTTCCTGCTTAGACTAGGATGCATATCATATAGTTTGAACTTATGCGATATCCTGCTTATATGATTCATGCATTTTATTTCAAAAGCACTATGGATGCTCACGAATGGCACGTGCACCAACTCTTAGGGAGTTGATGGACTCGGTGGGATCCATATTTACGGCCCTAGTCGGAATATGGACGAGACCCAGATCCATCATCTTTCTACTAGTCACATTGAGCCTACACTCTTAGGCTATCTTAAAATGCACATCATATTTCCAAAGTTTTCAAAATCATGTGCATCAAATCAACTAAATTCTGAACATATTCATGGCCACAGTCAGGATATGTGAAGGATTTATCTTAACTTAATGCATATTTTTCCAACAAATCTCTTAGAAAATCTTTTCAAAGTGCATTCATTCACTTATGTCATTTGCATCATAAAATCATTGATTTTCTCAAGATTTTCTCAAGAAAACTTCATTCTCAAGAAAACTTCATTCTCAAGAAATCGATTTCTCAAGAAATTCTAAGGATTTTTCAAAATCGGTTTTCCAAAGACAAGTTTTTCCACAGTTTTCCCAGGAAAATGATATTTTCTTAAGATATTCAAAAGAGTTTTCCAATCTTTCTTCAAGATCCAAAATCGATTTCCAAGTATTTCAAAAGGTAAAATTCCCAGGATTTCGATTCCCCAAGTTTTGAATTTCCTTCTCCAATGAGTTTTCCTATAAATCTTCTATTATTTTCCCAAGAAAACTCTCAAAGTCCAAGTTTTCCTAAGAAGTGTTTCCCTTTTCAAAAGGTTCATCTTCTCTCAAGAATCACTTCCATTTTCCCAAGATTTTCAACTATTTCTGAATTTTCCACATCTTTATAAGCTTTCTCATGTTTTCAAAAACCCCTTTTTATCTGAGTTTCCTGAGAAATTGACCTCTTTCCTGAGAGATTCTTTCCAACTCCAAATGTTTTCTAAGCATACATCATGTTTTCCAACTGGCATTTTCCAAAATCTCATAGCACATGCCTGAATTCTCTGTGCATTTAGGGTAGAACATAACTTCCATAATTTAACCAAGTCAAGCATAGTTTTGGTCCTTGGTTCGATTACCCCTGTTAAAGGCGGCAGGAACGGTCGAACCTCGTACCGACAGGTCGAGCCCCATCCCATGGATTTTCCCGCAATTTTCAAAAACGGAGGCGAGTATTTCAAAACAATTTCCAAAATCCGGTCAAAGTTTGAGGCGCAAAAGCATTTCTCTCTTTTTCTCTTCCGCAAGGAAGGGAAGGCGGGGGAAAAATTTCGCGACGATAACAGTCTCTAAGACCAAGTGAACCTCACCGACCCATATAGGCAGTATACCTCCTTTGGTATTCGTTGGTAGAATGCCCATCTTCACCACAATAATGGCAGTCTTAGACTTCCAACGGGCATACCCACTGATCGTGCAAGATCTCACAACAATAGCAATATCCACGCGAGTCGTGAGTTACCATCTATACAAAGATACACCCAGATCAGAAAAAGTATAAAATTTATACTTACAGTGCGATACCGTGAACATGACAGATCTTGAACTAGGTTTCTCAGACACATGCTCTGATACCAATTCTGTAATGCCCCGAATTTTTAAAATAAAGCTAAGTTAAAAATTTCATGAATTTCTTTTTTTCTTCTTTGCAGCGGAACTTAGAAAAGCTTTTAGCAGCGGAATCAGACGATAATGAGTCATCAATTTTAGAAAACTCCGGGCACATCACAGGTATGTGGCCAAGCACCCCTTAACCACCAAGGTGTTTCATTTATCAAAACCACTTGTTTATTACAAACATCACTACTTGGAAAAGCAACATAGGTTCAATAAAATGAAGTAGTATAACTCTGTCTAGAGAAACCCTGGAACTCGATGTCGCCTTGCTTCGCATATCGCAACGCAGGTCCAACACCTGAAATCCCCATAAAATGGGGTCTGAACCACTGATGGTCTGGTAAGTAAGCAATCATACATCCATTCAACTCAAGTAAATGCATTGACCACTGAGGGTCGCAGTTCGCAATAACAATGCTCAAGTTCCCCTGACTTGGCGTATATCGCAAGAGCCTCCTCAGGGCTATGAGTTGAACAATCCGCTCAAGTCTTCATGACTTAGCGCAAGCCTCTTCTGGACTGTGATTTGAATCTCTCGCTCAAGTCTTCATGACTTAGCGCAAGCTTCTTCAGGGTTGTGATTTGAATCTCTCGCTCAAGTCTTCATGACTTAGCGTAAGCCTCTTGCGGGCTGAATGTTGTGTTCAAGTCTTTATACTTGGCACATCCGTATCCCACGCATCTAAAGATAGCTCCTCGAGTTTTGCTTAGTCTTACGGATGTAACACAGGTCTTTGCCTAGTCGGTCTAGTCGTATACCGATCATGACACCTTCACAAAGGTTATGCAGGAGTTGACTTAACAACACCCATCCACTCATACATTCAAGCAGCGCTGAACCTAGAGCTAATGCGTTGTTTTGATATTTAACCTCTTTCAGCCTTGGTACGGGGTGAAGCATTGTCCGGGCATCAACTCAATGTTCTGGGGGTTGATTATTCCATGTATTTTAGATACCTCAGAGGCCTGTTGACCCTATCTATAGTAGAGCAGTGTATTTCAACCGAGAGAACCCTACTAGGCACATATTCAGATGCATCTACTACTTACAGTAGTTGGGTTCAATCTATAGATCTTAAGGATAACCACAACCTCAAAACCCATGAGTGATTGAGGCCATCGTGGACTCTATCAGGTCCAAAGTCAATACGTGTCACATAAGGCTGTACCATCACTGTCATTCCACAGTGAGCATAATTCCTTAAGGTGTCTGCCAGTCTTACGATTACTTGGTCAGATATTGCATGCCATTTTAGGCAGCTCGTGCCTCAGCACTATAGAGATATGTACCCGACCCCATTCAGTATGCCCCAATCACAGTCATCAACCGAGGGGGATACCCCTAACACGATCATTAACCACAGGGTATATGCGACCTTAAGTTTTATTCATATGCATGCTTAACTCTGCTCTCGGCACTACGACCATCACGAACATCTCACCTCTTCCGAGTGAAAACAACACACTCTCGCTCTGCGGTCCTTACGAGTCTGGTTGTATAACAATTCTCAATGAGAATGCATATGACTCGATCTCAATGGATCGACTGCTCGGTATATTTTTACGCAATGAGTTCATAACCTAGTCAAGGCGCAACCACTACTCTGGCGTGGCGGCCCTTACGAGTAAGGTGCCCTTACAGTTATTAGAGAGACGAGCCATTCTGCCATCATTCCAACAATGGGCATCGTTGTGCCTTTTAACCGGTTTTGGCAGCTCTTCTGCCAACCATTTTGCCAGCACCTCCCCTGCTCCAATGGAAGGAGAGCGATGATCCTTTCTACATTGTAGAAAGTATTCAACGAACTGGGTAGCAAATTCTCTGTATGACAGAGTAACCTTCTACATTCTTTCTGAGTTATTTCTAGCTTCTTCAGAAATTCCAGCAGTACTTTCTCTCTTTGATGGAGAAAGCGTGCATTTCTTTTAACCATTTCAGCGGCATCTCCTCTCTTAGGCGAGGAAATCGCTACGCTTAACTCAGGGATGGATGCACATTGTCGTGCTTACCCCACATCCATCAAGGTTGATTGGAACCTTGGTCCATAGCCAGGCTATACGCAAATAACTTAGTCTTTACGAAGAAGCGGTTTTGCATATAGGCGATGCCTTTCCAATAGGGGCTTCATTCGTCAAGCAAAATCTTGATCGAGGAGCGGTAAGAGAATCACATCGGTGATTTGGAGTTGATCTCCATTTGAACGCTCATTTATGCACCACATATGAAATATAAGCAGAAGCTTGTATTTTATATGGAGATGACATAAAGGAAATGCATATACTTATTGTTTGGGGTGTGTAACTGAACAAAATATTCTACATATATATTTGTAGAAAGCATGAGCCTTGACTTCATTCAACATAGCGACGTAATTTCAATGCATAATTGCAAGTGTACAATTGGAAATTGCAGAAAGCAGGAAGCCTTGGCATCATACAACGCGATGACGAATGGTACATTACACGAGTATTATCGTCGCAAAATTTTTCCCGTCTTCCCTATCTTGCGGAAGAGAGAGGAAAATGCTTTCGTGATTCAAACTTGACCGGATTTTGGAAATTTGTTTTGAAATACTCACCTCCATTTTGAAAATTGCAGGGAAATCCATGGGAATTGTGCTTGATTTAGTGAAATTATCGAGATTATGTTCTATCCTAAATGCACAGAGAATTCAGGCATATGTTATGAGATTTTTGGAAAATGCAAGTTGGAGAATATGATGTATGCTTAGAAAATATTTAGAGTTGAAAAGCATTTCTCAGGAAAAAGATGGAAATCAATCTCTTAGAAAACTCAGACAAAGAAGATTTGAAATCTTAGGAAAGTTTATAAAGATTTGGAAAATCTTGAAGAAATGAGAATCTCGAGAAAATGAAAAGAATTCTTGAGAAAAGATGAATACTTGAAAAGGAAAAAATTTATCAGGAAAACTCTGACTTTGAGAATTTTCTTAGAAAAATGATTGAAATCCATTGGAAAACTCTTTGAAGAAGGAAATTCAAAACTTGACAAATTGAAATCCTGAGAATCTTGTCTTTGAAATATCTGAAAATCAACTTTGATTCTTGAGAAAGATGAGAAATTCCTTTTTGAAATGGATCTTAAGAAAATAATAGTTTCAGAGAAAATCACGAGAAAACTTTGATTTGTAAAATCCAACTTTGAAAATCTTCATAGTTTCTTGAGAAATCGATTCCATGAAGTGAAAATCTCTTAAGAAAATCATGAGAAAAACAAATGATGCAAATGATTTGAATGAATGAATGCACTTTGAAAACATTTCTGAAAAATTGGTTGAAAAAATATGGATTAAGCCAAAGTAAATCCTTCACATATTCTGACTGTGGCCATGAATATGTTGAAAGTTTACTTGAGTTAATTCACAACATTTTGAAAAATTGGAAATATGATGTGCATTTTTAAAATAGCCTAAGAGTGTAGGCTCAATGTGACTGGTAGAAAGATGATGGATCTGGGTCTCGTCCATATTCCGACTAGGGCCGTAAATATGGACTCCACCGAGTTCATCAACTCTCTAAGAGTTGGTGCACGTGCGATTCGTGTACATCCACAATGAATTTTGAAAATTGAGATATATGAATCATAGAATCAGGATATTGCTGAAATAAAACTATATGAGATGCAGCCTAATCTAAGCAGTAAAAGTAAATATTATTCCAACTTTGATTATTACATCTCTGACGAGTCAAAATAAATGAAATAAAAATACATAGTGAAAAAGAATCAGCATTCCTCCAAATTTTCCTGCAAAATGAGAGTTAGTACCAAATAACCAAGAAAATGGATATATATATAATATATACAACGAAGAGGTATATATATATATATATCAAAAAGCTAAAATTTGTGCTAAATGACATGTAACAATGGAGGTATATTTATATGAGAAAATAGTTATACGAATGCTCATATATGGAAATAAATGCACATGAAAGGGGCCATATGTAAATATAAGTATATATATATGTATACACATAGGTAGATATACATATATACGTATACACATAGGTAGATATACATATATATGTATACACATAGGTAGATATACATATATATATAGATATATACATACCTATAATGAGAAAATATACACATTAATGGAAATTTCATATAATGGGTAAAATCAGAAAATACAGGTATATACAGTTTCAGTAGGTGATTTTACACAACTGTAATTACCAAAATACAACATGTTTTGCAGTAGAATTGGGTATGGAGCTTCTCTATATATCAATAATGAAGTGTGTAAAAGATGGCATTGAGATCATGAACGGATATGGATATATCCGTTCATGAACATAGCCGATTATCAAGACTGCATACCTGCAGAAGATGATAAATACAACACATACGTAATGTGCAGGAAATGCACCGTGAGAACAATGGGCTGTTTTCAAGAAAATTGTGACAAGGCTGTGAATGGTGATAGGTGGAGGTAATGGCTAATGATGTCCAGATATAGCTTCATCAAACAGGAATTTTAGCATTAAGCTAAACAAAATTTCATAAATCAAATGGTGATATTCTAGTCATAGCTTCATCAAACAGAAATTTAGCATTAAGCTTAAACAAAAGCATGATCACTTAAATTAAATGGTGAATGTTCCAGCCATAGCTTCATCAAACAGGAATTTAGCATTAAGCTAAGCATGATCTCATAAATCAAATGGTGAATGTTCCAGCCATATCTTCATAAAATAGGAATTTTAGCATCAAGCTAAACAAAATCTCATAAATCAAATGGTGATATTCCAGCCATAGCTTCATCAAACAGAAATTTAGCATTAAGCTTAAACAAAAGCATGATCGTCTAAATCAAATGGTGAATATTCCAGCCATAGCTTCATAAAACAGGAATTTTAGCATCAAGCTAAACAAAATCTCATAAATCAAATGGTGATATTCCAGCCATAGCTTCATAAAACAGGAATTTTAGCATCAAGCTAAACAAAATCTCATAAATCAAATGGTGATGTTCCAGCCATAGCTTCATAAAACAGGAATTTTAGCATCAAGCTAAACAAAATCTCATAAATCAAATGGTGATGTTCCAGCCATAGCTTCATCAAACAGAAATTTAGCATTAAGCTAAACAAAATCTCATAAATCAAATGGTGATATTCCAGCCATAGCTTCATAAAACAGGAATTTTAGCATCAAGCTAAACAAAATCTCATAAATCAAGTGGTGATGTTCCAGCCATAGCTTCATCAAACAGAAATTTAGCATTAAGCTAAACTAAATCTCATAAATCAAATGGTGATATTCCAGCCATAGCTTCATCAAACAACAATTTAGCATTAAGCTTAAACAAAAGCATGATCACCTAAATCAAATGGTGATGTAGCTGGGCTGAATGAAATGGGGAACACGTTGGGTTCTCTGCTGGATTGGGGACCTCCTGCAGCTTGTGGACTTAAAATGGGCAGCAAGAACCAGCTGGATCTCCTGAAGAGGCACTCTCCTGCGGATGAGCTGCTGCTTTCTCTGCTGCTGGGCTGAAGAAGGGGCAGCAGGAACCTTTTGCTGCTGGTGGGCTGAAGGTAGATGAAGACGCTTGGCTAAGCTGAAGTGGAGATGGATAGCAATCAGCATCTTGTGTGGTTGGACTGAAGGTGACGCAGAGCTTCTTCACATTGGCTGGAGGAGAATCTCTATAAATGGCAGAAAGGGGGTCGATCCTCTGTAGCTGGTGTGATCATCACAAAATTTTTCCTCTCTCGTTGGTTTCTCTCTCTTTCCCTTTTCTAACCTCTATTCTCCTCCTTTTTGAAGGGAGAAGGATAAAAGAAAGAAAAGAAAGAGAGAAGAGAAAAGAAAGAAGGAAGAAGAGAGAGAAGAGGAACTATTTTGCGTGGTTTTCACTTGACCTTTATTTGAAAACATTTAGAAAATTACTCGCCTCCGTTTTGAAAATTCGCATGAAAAATGGAGAGACGGGATTCGCTCGTCGGTACGAGGTTCGACCGTTCCTGGCGCCTTTACCAGGGGTAATCGAACCAAGGATCGAATCTATGCCTTTTGCTTTGCCTAAATATAATCTAAGGTTTTATTCTAACTCTGAATGCACAAAGAATCATGCTTGTGCAATGCGAGGATGTATGCTCTTTTCAAAGATGTTTTTGGAAATTTCCAAGTATTCTGAAATGAACTTGGTAAGAGAATGAATAAATGATTGAATCTAACTTAGAACTTGAGATAGATCAGAGAAGTTCTAAGTCTTTGAAGTAATTTAGAATTTTGGAAGAATAAATGAGGGGGAATGAAATTTTCAATAGTCAGAAATGGATTTTGAACTTGAATTTAGGAAAGGACAGGAAATGCTTGAGATGAATTTAAATTTAGACTTTTGAAGTTTGAAATTTAGAATAGATCTGAGGGATCCAAATGGTAAAGAATAGAGATGGATTTAAGGAATGTTTTGGATTTGAAATCTGGATACGAATTGGTTTTGAAAAGAAGTTGGACCTGGGAATAAAAGTTGGATTCTGAATCTTGGAATGGATTCAGATCTTGAAGTCTGAGGTCCAATGTAGAATTGGATTCTGGAACCTAAGGAGAAACTGGATCTAAAGTCTGAGATCCCATGTAGAGTTGGACTCTGGATCCTAAGATGGATTTGGATCAGAAGTCTAAGATCCAAGGTGAGATTGGATTCTGGATCCTAAGATGGTTTTGGATCTGAAGTCTTAGATCCAAAGTGAAATTTGGAGTCTGGATCCTAAAGAGGAATTGGATCTGAAGTCTGAGATCCAATATAGAGTTGGATTCTGGATCCTAAGATAGATTTGGAGCTTGAAGTCTGAGATCCAATATAGAGTTGGATCCTGGATCTTAAAGAGGATTTGGAGTCTCTATTCTGGGATCCAAAGTGAAATCGGAGTCTAGATCCTAAAGGAGAATTGGATCTGAAGTCTGAGATCCAAAAAGAAAAAGTGGAATTGGACTCTAGATCCTAAAGAGGAATTGGATCTGAAGTCTGAGATCCAATGTAGAGTTTGAGTTCTGGATCCTAAGATGGAATTTAAATTCAGAGGGTGAATCAAGAATCTCAAAGTTAAATAAAATGGATTTGGAATTTCAAAGTTAAATTGAACTTTGAAGTCTGATTTTGAATTTGAATATAAAATGAATTTGAAATCTCAAAGTTAGATTGAACTTTGAGATTTTTTTTTTTAAAAAAAAATAAAATTTTGAAAATTGAAAGAATGACTTGGATCTGATAAGGATTGAAGATGGATTGAGGAAGACATTTACATCACTTGGAGTTTTGAAAAAGGAATTTTTGAAAACATGATGCAGTTCCATCCTAAATGATGAATGAATTTAAAGAGTTTTGAAATTGGGTTTTGAAAGGCTATCTTATTCTTAAACTGAATTAAAATAAGATTGAAAATATAATACATCCTTGACTATGGTCATTGAATGTATTATATGATAATCTATATTTAAACTCAAAAGAAGAATAAAATACATTTTTAGTGCTTTTATAGTATTTAAAATGAGATCAACCCTCAATATACCCTGACTATGGCCATTGGTATATATTTTGAGTTAATCCTAAGTTAAATTCTTATAAAAGAAAAGAAATATTTTGAGAAAGTATGATGGATTTTGAAAGTGGATCAAGTGTGGATCCAATGTTATTTCGTAAAAGACAAGAATTCTAAATTTTGTTCACACCCCGACTATGGCCGTTGATGTAAATCGTCAACTTAGAATTAACTTATCTCTTACGAAATGGTGCACGTGCCATTCGTGTTTCACCATTGTGAGGATTTTGAGAAATAAAGAAAAAAAAATGCATGGAATAAACAATTCATGATATTCTATAATGCTCATTCATTCTACCTAAAGCAAGGAATATAAATTTTCATTAAAGTCTAACTAGTACAACATGTAGAATCAAATTTACAACACCAAAGAATACCCCTTTTTACATATTTCCTGCAAAACAACTGGGTTAGTATGAGAAAGAAAAATTTACACATATCATGTGGTTATCTACAAGATGTTCATATGAATAATTATAAGACAAAGAGAATGATACTCATACATATGTATATACACAAGTTATATAGGCATATACAGATATCTATGTATATGGATACATATGGCTTGAGAAATGATATGAGTTTAGTGGTTTGCAAATGGTGGAGCTGGACGATAATGGTAATGATGCTGAAAGCATGGCCATCAGGGGGCAATAATCAATGACAGAGATGATTATGCATAAGGCCATAATTGTATGAAGGGTCAAAGGACAGCTTACAGTGATTTTTTTAAACTGCTGTAGTAAACACGATATTGCAACAACTGTTGGAGTTGCTGCAGAAAAGTTCTTGCAGCAATTGTCGACCTTATGACAGACACAATGAAGCCGCAACAATGCTTAACATTGCTGTGACTGAATGAGAAGTGAAGAAATGTGGGATGATTGGTGATGTAATGTTTAACAATAAATGGAGGCATATAACGCTGATGGACCTACACTGGGTGGTAAGCATTCGAGAACATAGTTAACTACAACAGGATTCATATGTAACCACAATGAAACCACGTCAATAATTTTACATGGCTGTAGGATGGAGGATGAAGTCCTGGTGGACAGGGTGTGAACAAGTTGACAGCAGTGACTCTAACAGGTGAGTATGTATGGTGGTAGCTGATGAGATAATAGGCAGCATGGGACACACAAAGATGCAACAGGATATGTTGTGTGCTAGCTGGATATATACCTGCTACTGCAGGTAGCAGCGAGGTAATGGGGTGGATATGAAGGGTTGAAGATAAGGTAGATGTAAGGTGATGCCCTGTACCTCTAGTGAACATGTGATACGTAATGCTACTTTGTATGCATCGAGATTACCATCACTAAGGCAAACTTAAAAAAAAAATAACGAGCGAATACATCAATTGTTTCCAAATGGATGCTGCTGACATATAAATGAAGTGGTTGGTTTTGACAGTACATATTTGGCAGAACTTAGAAAAATTCTGAACCAACAGGGGACCGATTCCTGGACAACATGCCATTTTGTTATAACACTATCAAAATAAATCATTCAGCTAATATATACATAAAAGAAAAAAACATACCTACCATTGTTTATTGGAAACGTAGACATCCACTGGGTTAAGGTTTGAAGTTAAATTCTGGACACACGACATTTCCAAAGGGATCGATTCTATCAAACTGACTTGGGTGGAGGAATTCTAGTCCGGACCTGAGATCAAGTTCTGCTATTATAGACCCAGTTGAGTGCCCCCACGACATATGCATGATTGGATTGGATCATGGCAGGTTCTATTTAGACGCTCACCTCCAGTGGGTGCGATGACCCAAACCTGTGGTGAAAGGAAACTAATGGCCTTCTTTAATATGTACAGTCTCAAAAGGCACGGGTGGCCCGACTCCATCAAGCTGGTCCCTCAAATCTATATGAAGGGAGCTTAACATAGAAGATGAAGATGAATGGGTGAGGTAAGACAATCAAGAAGCAGAATCAATAAGGCTCAATGCTTTAAGCAGATAATTACTAAAGTGAAATGATCAAATAAATAGATTGATAGACTGAACAACAGTTAATATTTCCTATATATGAATTCAGCAGAAAGATAGATGGTCAACATACCTATATCAACAAAAAGGGTTCAATGTCAATTTCTGTACCAATCAAGGAATCGATAGACGCAAGCACCTGTCAATAAACCACCTAACGAAGCCAACAAATGAGTCAATGGATTCACATAGCTGTTAATGAACCAAATATGTAAAACAATGACTAGATTAATAAATCACTAAAGGTCGGTTTATCAATTGAACAAACAAACTGACAAAAGAATTTGTAATTTAAAAAAAAAATGACAGGTCTTGTTATACCGGAATCCACCAGCTTGACCACACATACTAGGATTAACTAGTAGGTGGACTTCATTGACATCCCTGTACACACTTCTTCTGCTGTGTATGTAAACAAATCTTAGGAAAAATACATATAACATAGTTCCAAGTGGTTGTTTCCTGAAATTTGCTTTATCCATGAAGTGGTTCACGGGTTGATCCGCCAGAGGTATATTTCAGGACACCAGATGCTGGGGAGTCCTCTTATTATCGTGATGTTACATGATATTGGAGCCTGGTAATTACCTTGCGAATGCAGATGACGAGCGGGGTAGGCAACAACACTATGAATGAAAACAATGTTGCAGTGTATCATCTTGATTTTGAAAGAAAAATGGACTGATATGAAAATGGCGAATCTATGATTTTAGAAATGTTACAGAGATATTTCTTCATAATTGAGTAGAGGAAGTGAAAATCTAACAATGAAATAAAGCAATAACACAGAAGATATCAACAGAGAATCTGATAAGGTGAACGACAAGACAAATAAGAGGACTGCCTAAAAAAAAAAATTTCTGATGCGCCAATTCTTATCAAAATAAATACACGCACATTTACTTTTAGAGGAAACTGAGATAACCCACTATTTCTTTAGTATCTGTAACCAATGAATATATGAGGATCATGAAGGTGAATCTTCATACCCATTAAATCACTGAGTATGTCTCTGCAGCCATTTTTTTTTTTTTTTTTTATTTTGCAACACATGGTATTAACAGAAGGGGGGGGGGGGGGGGTAAAAAAAAAACAACGTTATCATCATACAATGGGATAACAACATCTGGTATTTACGCATCACGGTATTTGACACAAACAGAGAAACGACTTAGCGACGCCGAGCATATTATATTGATAGGGCTCACAAGCAGGACAGGGAGCCAAATCCAGGAAATGAACAGGAAGCACGAAATCGATGAAAAGTTTGATTTAAAGGACTCGATCTGATGCTGGATCAGATCAAGTATATATATATATATATATAAAAAAAAGAAAAAAAAAGACAGGTGTAGTTACAGAGATGGGATTGAAATATTAGCATATCACGACTTAGAGCATAATAGGGGAAAAGAAAGAAAAAATTATGCAGAATACCAAAACAAATTGCAACGATTAACAGATTTTCATAATCCCAGACGACAATAATTGAAATACTATGATCTACAAGGGTGTGCAATGGAACTAAGAGATCCAAAGTGAAAGCAAAGCTTAAGAATCCACCACAAGAACAAAACCTGGACCGAGATCTGGATGAATCCCAATGGATTATCGGATCCAATGATCTAAGCCCAACAAGAGTAGGATTTTGCGACATGGACAAAGACATATTAGGAATGTTGGGATGTTATCGTCCCGTTGCTATTGCACGAAAGACAGATTGGTTTTTCTATAGGCAAACCAATACTGTCATGGTGCTTCAAATGGGGCAAAGAAAAAAGAAAAAAAAAACAAAAAAAAGGAAGAAGAAAAGAGAAAAAAAAAGTTCGGGAGAAAATCAGAGGACGAAAGAGAGAAGGGAGGTGAGCTTCTTACCTCGCTACGGCAGGGATTCAGAAGGGTTTTGTTTTTCGTCTGAAGATTTTTTTTTAGATGTATTGCAGAGACTCTGAGAGGGATGTTTCCTTGGAGGGTAGATCGAGCCGCAGCCTTGTTTTGATTCGAGAGGAAGAGAGAGAGTTCCGGTTGAATACTCTTGCAACTTCAGAACGGATTATAGGAGGGTCGACCTTCAGCCTTTTGGAGAGGAGATCAATCTTCTCGAAACAGGAAAACAACAAGCACCAATAGGAAGCGGGAATGGTCGATGATCGATGCCCCCTTTCTTTCTTGCTGGCCTACCTTTATAGAAAAAGGAGAAGCCTCGAGAAGGAGGGCTTCTGTTGCAGATCGATGGTCCGAATCCGGGAGGGCAGTGATCGGAAGGTGGAGCTTGGTGTCGCACATGGGGCTGGTTGGGGAGAGGAAGAAGGCTTGCAAAGCCGTTGAAGATGAACGGAGGAGGCCAATGGCCATGGCGATCGAGGGTGGATGTTGATGGAAGATGGCAAATGGGGGCGATGGGGCAATTAAGGGGAGATTGCACATGGGGGACATCTCCAGAGTCTTCTGAAGAAGGGGAAAGAAGAGGCGCCTTCGTAACCCTAAAAAACCCGAATCTTCGTTTAAAAGTATTATATTTTTTTTTTTTTATAAAAATTTTCAAAAGCTGGTCCCTTTTAAAGATTTTTGCAAAAAACTGGTTTTTGTTAAAAAAGATGGTTTTCAAAAAGAGTTTTTTTTTTCTTTCAAAATCCGATTTTTGTTTCTTTTCTTTTATATATATATTTTTTTTGTTCTTTTCTTAATTTCATATATCTTTTTGATATTTTTGGAATAAAATCTTAAAATTTACGGAAAAACAAGGATTTCAACTATTTTTTTTTTGTATTTTTGAGAAATATTTACAAGAGAAGGTTTTCAAGGCTACTTTTGAGGAAATTTCTTCAGAAAATGGGTTTTGACCCAAGTTTTGAGGAAATATTCGAGTTTTAAACCTCGAATCGAGAAATACAACTCGATGGATCCAAACGGATACCGGACGAAGTGTCTGAGCTTTTCAAAAGATTATTTTGGTAATTTTGAGAATTTAATTTAAAATTGGATAACGAAGCTCAGATTTGGATTTTGATAATGGATCCGGATCCGAAATTGAGTCAGATATGGAAAATGAATTTAATTTCAACCAAATTTTGAGAAACAAAAGGGAATTTAGATTTAAAACTGACTCAATTACCCAGAAAATGGGGGCAAAGGGCAGAAAGGGGATATTTACAACATTTTGAAAAATTTGGAGTGTTCATAGATGCCCCTCTTTGCTACTAAGCCGGTTGAAAGCCGAGCTTAGTGGCAAAGAAACACTCCAAATTTTGAAAAATGCCCCAGTCAGCTGATCCGAGTTGGGTGTGGAAGACTTATTTTGAAAACACGGCTCTTTGGGCTTGAAACCTTATCTTGAATGGTCCTGGGGGGATGAAATTCTCGACAATGATATGACTGAATGATAGAAATGAGGAAATCGTGATGGGACTTTGGGTGAAAAATTCCAGGGATGGTGAGAGATAAGAATTTTGATCAAGTCTCATGGGTGAGACAAGATCAGCCCTTTGGAATGACTCAAGTTTTAGCCCTTAACCTGGATGGGACGAAGATAGATCAAGATAATTTGGATGGGGAAAGGAATATAAGTGGACCTTGATGGGACATTTATGAGGAAATGCCATTGTGAGATGAAGCTCAAGCATGATCCTTTTCTGGATGGATATACAAAGTATGGATTGATGGGAAGAACCATGATGGGATGGAAGGATTGCCTCATCAAAACGAGGCTCAGGTTTAACCCAAACTTGAAAGGAAGGTACCTCACAGAGTGAGGTTCAGGCTTCACCCTTATCCTGAAAGGGATGACCATACGGAATCCTCAAGCGAAGAAACCGTGATGGGACAGGGAGGAGTATATCATCAGAAGGAGATTTAAGATTTTAATCCTTGACCTGAGTGGGGGATGATACGGAATCTTCGGATGAAGAAACTGTGATGGGGCCTTCAGAATTTGGACGAACAAATCCTGAAAGGGGTTTGCGAGAAGAGAAAAACAAGGGATTCCCTAAAGCTTGGAAAAGGGATGATCTTGGGCGCCTCATTGCTGAGACTAAAATCAGCTTTCTAAAAACAGACGACCTCTCGCAGAAGGTTTGGGTGGTACCTCGAGGAGCGCGGCAACAGGTTTAATCCTTGGCCTGAATGGATGCAAAATCCTCGAGGAGCGAGGAAACGGTGATGGGACTAGAAAGGATATCTTGTCGGAATGGGACTCAGGTTTTAACCCTAACCTGAACGGAAGGTACCTCGTGGAGCGAGGTTCAGGTTTAACCCTTAACCTGAAAGGGACGACCATACGGAATCCTCGGATGAAGAAACCATGATGGGGCCTTCGGAATTTGGACAAACAAATTCAAAAGGGGTTTGCGAGAAGAGAAAATCAAGGGATTCCCTAAAGCTTGGAAAAGGGATGATCTTGGGCGCCTCATTGCTGAGACTAAAATCAGCTTTCTAAAAACAGACGACCTCTCGCAGAAGGTTTTTGGGTTACACCTCGAGGAGCGAGGTGACAGGTTTAATCCTTAGCCTGAATGGATACAGAATCCTCGAGGAGCGAGGAAAACTGTGATGGGCCTCTAGACTTTGCACAACAAATCCAAGAGGGGTTTTTGCAAAAAGATAAAAATGGGGGTCCCTAAAGCTTGAAAAGGGGTTGTTCTTGGGCGCCTCATTGTTGAGACTGAAAATAGCTTTTGACAATAACAGATCTTTTGCAAACAGTTCAGGTTTAACCCTTATCCTGAGCGGGAACTGTCTATGGCGGGACAGTGGGGAGCACGGGGAAGGGTGCGAATCTGAGAGCGCTCAGATTAGACGGAAGGAAAGGACTTTTCAGTCCTAAGGAGGGATGACGTCAGGATACGTCAAAACGATCTCAAGTTCACACTTCATGTTGGGATAATTAGAAAATATTGCCAATAAAATGCCAAAAATTGTAGTTGATTCAGAATGATTGAATTGTGCTCATGTGTGAAGATATCACCTCTTTCTACCTAGAGTATTAGCTTCAATTGGGCTAACTCTATAGATTTTGAGATCTAAAATTCAAATTTGTTGCTGTTGAATTTCCTCAAGGAAGATATCAATTTCCCTAATATGAAAAGAAGAGAAAACATTCTTAGCTTCATAAAAGCAATTAAGTGAAAAGACATTGATAAAGAATTTCACATAGATAAAGATGATTCTTGACAGTTTCGGGCAGTTTTGATACCCTGGGCATTTCCCATGATGATCTGTTTGCACTCTTTTGAACCATGGATCTTTTCTGGGTTCTTTTACATCCTCCTTCATTTTGGAGATGTCCTGACTTTTCTCTCTTTTTCGAGGAAGGGTACGTCACAAACTCCTTCATCTTGGAGATGCTCCGATCCTTCTTTTCCTCTCTCGGGAATTATGACATCGGCTCTTGGTTGAAATCTCTAAATGATAGCAGAAATCAAATATCTTTTAGGGTTTGTCGGTAGGTTCATCGCATCCACCTTCATCTCGACGGTGATCCGAACTTTCCCTGGAAGGATCCGTCACAAACTCCGTCATCTTGGAGATGTTTCAAATCTTCTTTGGCCCCGGGGGTCCACTCGCTTAATTCGCCTTCATCTTGACGACAATTGAGAGATCCCTTTTGCGGATATTTGATTGCAGCTTAGCTTGGATGATTGAGGATATATGGATTGGGTAGGTTCTTTTTACTGCCCAGGATATTTCCACTGTCTTACCGCCAAAAGAATAATCTTTAAGAATGTGCCACTGCTATGATTAATATCAGCTCACTTATGGCTTTTCAACATCATTGAATTCTCCTTTGCTGGTCATATCAAAGATTTTTCTTCAACCTCTTGGTTGATGTAAACACACCAAATTTTTACCTTCATCCAGTGTTTGTCCATTTCATAAGTTATTACAGATCATTGCATGTCATTGCATGTATCATGCATAGCATTGCATGTCATTGCATAGCATTGCATGTCATTGCATCTCATTTTCGAGATCCAGCACTCCTATTTCAAAACAATCAATCCAGATTTGAATTTTAAAGCTTTATTTCAAAATCAATTTCAAAACCTGGGTTTTTATTCAATACTCTATCATTTTCCAACCCCAGGACTTTATATTTTGAAATATTTTCTCAAGGAAACAATCTGGATTCATTTCAAATTCAAATTTTAATCGATTTCAAGTCACAGATGAGACCCATTGAGGTGGTGTCGCTTCTGAATTCCTCTATTCATCAAATTTCTCAAAATTTTGAAAGTTTCAGTCCGATCAGGACTCTGTCTCAGAGTCCTGATCCGGTCAGGAGTCTGTTTTGAGGTCAGTTTTACTTCCATTTTCAATCTTTTCCGTTTTCTTTCGAAATCTAGGTCATTTCACAGAGTCCAGTTAGTTCAGGACTCTATTTTAGAGTTCGGTCGAGTTAGGAGTCTAACCCTGACTGTGTTTTCTGACTTATTTCATCATTTCTTGATAAAATCTTTTGAAAATTCTTTCATTTGGCTTTTAAAATCTAAAATCTCAGAGTCCTAAGAGTTCAGGACTCTAACCCGAAGTTCCAGTTCGCTTGAGACCCTATTTTCAAAGATCTTGAATTTCAAATACTGATTTTAACCCCTTTTCAAAGCCATTTTCAGTGTTTATTTCAAAAATGTTCAAAATTCGATGTGGGCCCACTCAGTTGGCACCATATCCAGAGGAATTCTAACTCAGTTAGGACCTTATGACATTTCAAAAATCCTAATTTTAAGTTTACTTTTGAAAATCTTTTGAAAACTCCTTTAATTTCAAGTTTTAAAATCGCTTTTCGAAAAAAAAACTCAAGTAGGGCCCACTCGGGGTGGCGCCATATTCGAGTAAGTCAGGGCTAGACTAGGGTTAGTTGATGTCTTGGTTAGTGTTAGAGGTTTAGAAGAGTCAAAACCATTTTGAAAAACTCATTTTTGAAAGTTAGTTTTTAAAACTAGTGTTTTTAAAGGTTTTTAAAGGAGTTTTAAAAATTCAATGTGAGAGAATGCCAAGTGGCACCACATTTGGGGGATTTTTAGGATTAGCTAGGGGTTAATTAGGCATTATTTAGGATAATTTAGACTAGGGGTAGTTAGGTAACTCCACCCCAAAATCGCCCCCCCCCCTTTTAGAGTCCAAAATTTTCAAAATTGTCAATTTTTAAACCTATTTTTTTTTATTATAAATAGAGGCATAAGGGGGGTCGATTTTCCCATCTCTCTCCTATTGAGTTCTTGGAGCTTCTCTCTCTTCTCCATCCCTTCCTCCATTGCAGCAGCCTCAAGGTAATGTTTTTCTTTAATTTTTAGTTTTTATTTAATGTTTTTCATTGTTTTAAGCATGATTTAGCCATTGGCACCATCATCTTCATGGATTAAACCATGAATTTGACCTCAAGAACCATCAAGAATCAGCAAGAACGATCCAAGAAGGTGATCTAACCCTGTTTTGGATGATTTACAGAGATTTTAATCCATTAGAATTGATTTTAATATGATTCTTTGCATTATTAACCAATAAAATATATGATTTACCCTTTTTAATGGGTTAAATCTATGTTTTAAAGGTGATATCAAATTTCATCCATTGATTCCCTGTTTTTAATTTATTTTCATGGTTTATTCATGTTTTTTTTACGTTCTATAGCATAGAAATAATTTTTATTTACTGTTTTATGGTTTATTTTATTTATTTACATTAGTTAATGCATGGTTTTTCAAGTTTCTTAAATTTCTGTGTGTTCTAGGTTTAGAACAGTAAAGATGATGTTATTTCGGATTGAAGCACTCATTGTTTATTTCTGATTTTTTTATATGTGGTGCATGCATGAGTTATTGAGTTACTGTAGAAAAATCAGAGGTTTTGGATCTCGGGAAACCTGTCAAAAAAATCAGACATCAAATCGGGTTTTTAAAGCTTTAAAATCGTGGTTAAAATCAAGAAGGTAACTTGCTGTGATGATATTTCTCTCATCTTATATTCGATTTTAGATATGTAAAGTGCTATGGATTCATATTGAATAGATCTGTCTTCTGTGAAGTTTTCGGATTTTTTGACTACTGTTTAGTATTTTTCCCTTTTCAGAGAATCTGTTGTTTAATTTAAAGCTCGTTAGGGTTTACCAAAACCCTAATCAGACTTGTGTTAGTCATAAATCCCAAACCACAAATCCGATTTTAGATCTGTAAAAAGTGAGTATTGTTATTTTTTTGTCTACTGTTCACCACTAAAATTTCAGGGATTTTTGTTTAGAATTGCTATTTATGTCTGTATTTTCAATCTGGAATAGCTATTTTAATCCCTGTTAAGAGTGATATATTTTAGCTCAGATTGCCGGAAGGGTTTCTCCCTAACCGGAGATGATTTTTCCGATCTGTAAATTGGGAAATCTTTGTTTTTCTTTGTAGTTAGTATTTATAAAATTTCATAAATTTCCATGGAGATTTGACCCCTGGTTCAGGTCTTGGACTGAGACTGGTTGATGAATTAGGTCAAAAATAGCATATTTTAGGGTTTAATGCAATTTTCGGATTAATTTAATGTCAAAAAATTATTTTTATAATTCCAATTCGACATTAGGATTATAAAAAATGCAGGTACCAATTTTTATGGATTTTTAAATCCATTTGATGGCTGAATTAGGCAAATTGCAAAACCGGGTTCCTGAAAGATCCAAAAACACTGCTAAAATCACAGTTTTTGTGATATTATTGGATTTTCGTGCATAAGCATATATTTTTAGGGTTTAATCATGTTCATAATCATGTTAGGATGCTTTAGGTTTAATTTTGCTCATTTGATTTCATTTAGTTTATAAAACCTAAGTTTTTACCAAAATCTCTTTCTAAAAACCTTGATTTCAACGCCATAGTCTTGCTATCGGGGGTAATTTGGTCATTTGACCTAAATTTCGAAATCCCTAACCCTAATTTTTACATATTTAAGCATGTCATATCATATTTATCTTAGTTTATTCCATTCAAATTTCAAAACTTGCATTTTATCAAAATATCTTTCTGAAAACCCTAATTTCAAGGCCATAGTCTTGTTATTAGGGGTATTTTGGTCATTTTGACCCCAATTTCGAAATTTCATATTTTACCTTTATTATTTCTTCATATTTTATCATTTTGATTTAAGGGAATCATGGCAAAAAGACTTATATCTAGCAAAATCCAACAATTTCCTGATATTGTTGGATAAATCTAGAAAAGCCAACATATATTCATTAACCAAGTTTTCTAGTTTTGCAGGTACATTGAAGACTTTATTTTTCATGTATTTAAATTTCAATAGTGATGCAACTTGTAATTAAACTTCGGAATAAGAATTTACATTTCCTGCTTAGCTTAGGTTGCATTGCATATAGTTTATTTTTATAATTTTAATGTGTGATGGATGATGATTCATGCATATTTTTACAAATTCACCATGGTCTACACGAATGGAACATGCACTAGCTTCTATGAAGTTTATAAACTTGGTGGAATTTGTATTTATGGCCATAGTCAGAATACGAATGATACTTAGATTTATGATCTTCACATTAGCCACATTCAGCCTACACTCTTAGGCTAACTTCAAAAATGCACTGCATTTCTCAAAATACAAAAAGTATTTCTCAATTCCTCAAAATCATATTCATTCATTTCAAGTATTTCCCAAGTTCCAAATTCAAATTTTCTAAGTTAGAATTTCAATTTCCAAGTTTGAATTCAGAAAGACCAAGTCTCTCAGAATCGATTTTCACCAAATGTCAAGGATTCCTCAAAATCGATTTTATTTCTCTCATAAGTATATTTCAAATCCCAATTCACGATTTTCCATGTGATACATTTTCTAAATATTTCAATCATTCAAAGCAAACATCATGTTTTCAAATGTGCATTTTCTGAAAATTCATAGCACATGCCTGATTCTATGTGCATTTAGAAATTAGAATATGATTTAGACAAGCTGAATAGAGTAGAGCATAAGATTGATCCTTGGTTCAATTACCCCTGTTAAAGGTGGCAGGAACGGTTGAACCTCGTACCGACAGGCGAGTCCCATTCTACGGAATTTTCCCGCATTTTAAAAACGGAGGCGAGTTATTTTCAAAAACTTTTTCAAAGGTCAGTTTGATTCGCAAAAAGTAAAAATTTTGCGATGATAACAGGTTTGGCGACCGAGATGGGACCTGTCTTTGCCTGATCAATCTAATGCTCTACTTAGTTCAAATTGTCAAAATCGATTTCCATGGAATGTCAGCTTTGCTTTATGATATCATGTGAACCTAGGAGCCTAGGCTTGAACCCAGCTGACATGGAGTGCATATAGACTAGGTATGGTTTGGTAGGACCATATTGAGGAGGAAATTTTCATGCTCACATAGATTTAGGTCTAATACAACCCTCCTCAATCTAGGTTTGATTGAAAACAATGCTTGCTTCTTCAAATATTTCAAAAATCTATCTCTTTAGGACTTAGAGCTTTCTATTTGATTGCATGAGCTCATGTTTTTCAAAAATCACCCCACCTATATTGTCCCGGTCTTCACGTTGCTGGGCTCTCTTCCAGAACCATAGTTCGGGACAGAGCCTCACAACTGGGCCACTTATTTGGGTGAAAACCCCCCTGCCACGTACCAAGGGCCATAGTCCAACGTATATCGGCAGGTGCTCAAGGATGTTGGAAAACTTGAACCTAGAATCGGAGAAATTGATTTTATGCCACGTACATCGAGCCTTGGCTTGAGTATATAGGCATAACTGGATTGGATACAGTTGATCTGAACCTTAGAGTTAGGATTAAGGTCCTACAGCCATTTCAAAATTTGTGCATCTAAAGTCAGCTTTTAGGGAATGTTGTATGTGCATACTTGTTTGTGCAGAATGTGATTGAATATGTTATAGTCATATTTTCTAAAAATACTGGACGATTTTTCAAAATTCCCCAGTTCATGTCCATGTACTGTCTATGTTTTAAATCCTGGACGATTTTCAAAACACTTCATTTTATAAAGTACTTCCTTATATTAAACCCTGGACGATTTTCATAAAATTCCTCCATTTTCTTCAAAACTCCGGGTGATTTCCCATCTTTCCTGTCTTCTGGATCTCGAATTTCCTGCTTTATTTTTATCCTGCCTGCATTTTTCTCAAAATTCCTGTATTTTTCTCAAATCTTATTCCAATTTCCATGTCTTCCAGTCCGATGGCATCCAGTCAGCTTGATTCAGTCTTCCCTGAGGGTCACATCTCCTACGAGGTGCGACAAAGTCTTCCCGAACATCGAGTCCTCAGCACCGGATCCTTCTTTCCCCGGTGGTATTACTCATGGTTCAAGAACTTCTCTCGTATGTTTCCGGACCATCTGGACGAGTGTGGATTGGAACTGGCATCCGCAGTGGGAAAGCAGACAGTCAACGGCAACTTGATCCATGCACTAGCAGAGCGGTGGAATCCGAGCACTTCTACCTTCTGGTTCCCGTGGGGCGAGATGACAGTGCTGATGGATGAATTTTCAGAGATCATGGGATTGCCCGAGCCAGCCGGTCAGCCTGGAGATCCATTGGAGAAACAGTTTTTGATTAATGTTAAGGGTCTGGACCCTAAGGATGCCTTAGCCCGCATGACAGGACGCAAGTCTTGGCCTCTGATTGAAGAAGATGGAAATGAATATGTGGATCTGCTCGAAATCTACAGACAGTATGGGACATTCGTAGAAGTCAGCTCGTTGTCCAGGACAGCTCGAGAAAGAATTCAGCATGCGATGGTTCTGTGCACGGTGGGATTAGCTTTCTTTCCCGATGGACGGAATTACATGGATATTAGAATAGTTCAGCTTCTAAGGAGATGGGGAAGTCGACAGACCAGCCGCCTCTCAATAGCCATGGCCGCACTCGCCTTTCTATACCGAGGGTTGACTCGTTTCGCACTCGGAGAATCGATTCTAGTCGAAGGGTGCACCTATGCCTTGCAGTCTTGGTTCCTCCGGCATGTGCCAGTCCGAGCCAGTTCATTCAGATACAATGAAGAGAAGCTTCTTCCAGTTGCACGATACCGGTTCTTGATCGACAACCTTCAGGAGGAAGAGGTCGTATGGGACTACTTTGATCTCCAGGAATCACCTCCCAGATATACTTATGCATACGGCAAGCGATTCAGGCTACTTGGCCCGTTTTTCTGCGCATACTATCACCCAGAGCGGTGTGTCAGGCAGTTCTCTCAGAGGCAGAAGCGCGTAGAGATTCGTCCACTAGCCGGGGTTCTGCCAGAATTCGATCTCACATCAGATCAGTGGTCCGGAGCATACCATTCTGCCAGACATGGCTGGGATTCCTTTGTCAGTCTTACTATTTTTCCTGGTCCTCGTGTATCTTCTGATTATCTGGAGTGGTGAAAAATTGTCTGTCCCCCTCCCCTCTGTCAAGTGTATTATTGATAAAATCATGTTTTTCCTCTCAATAAAAATTCCTTTATTTTACATTGGTTTGACAACCTCGCCTAGGTAACAAGGCATATTTTCAGTTGTTTATCCTGCAAAGAATAGCAACACAATTGTCGTAATCCCAGCGATGACTCAATCCCTAGTAATGGGATATTATTTCAATTGTCTACCAAAATTCTCAACAAATATTTTCCTCCAAACCAAATTTCCTTCAGAAGCCTAACCATCAGTTCTGCCCTGCAGAGAGCATCAGTAATATCCAAGAGAACATTTGCGATACCCGATGGTTGATACAAGATCCAGAAAGAAAGCCGCATCAGTTGAAGGCGTCGCGTACTCGGTAGCTTCAGAAGAAGAGATGGACTCACCTCAATCAATCCAAAGTCAGGGTCAGCAGGCGGATGATGGCATCGATCCCCAAATGTACGTCATGTTTAAAAAGATGATGACCAAGATGCTGGCAGAACAAGCTGAGGCCAGTACTGAGCAAATTCAGACTAAGCAGAAAGATAAGGGTCATGCCGTCAAGAATGTGAAGATCAGTAAAAAGCAGAATCGTCATGAGGAAATGTCTGATGAGTCAGAATCAGCAGATGATACTGACCAAGAGTATGAAAATAAGCAAGAATTCAAAAGGTCAACTCAGGGGCAGGGGTCGGCCTACAAATCCAAGAATCAGTCTGTTGACGACCCTACGCAGTCACAACTGAAAGATGTGATGAAGATGGTTAAGGATCTTCAAGCTCGTGACAAGGGTAAAAGAGTCTTTACAAGTGAAGACTTCTATGATGGACTGGATGGGGATGATGATCTTGATAATCTCCCCAAGAAATTTATCAAGTTTGATGGTTCGGGTGACCCAAAAGCACATCTCGCCCTATTTTTCGCAGAATGTTCCAGGTTCAAGAGGAACAATCGTGCCTTATTTCTCTGCTTCCCTCGCAGTTTGGAAGGTGTCGCAGCAAAGTGGTACTCAGAGCACATTAATCCGATAGAACTGAAAGAATTCGACAAAGTGGTCAATTTATTTATCGAGCGCTTTCTATTCAATGCAGAAGCACTCCCGACTCTCAGTCATCTCTGCAGTCTGAGGCAGAAGGAAAACGAGAAGGCCAGGGATTTCATTCATAGATGGAGATCCGCTTGCAATAAGATGTGCGAGCCAATAGCAGAAAGACACGCACTATCTTTGATCCTGAGCAACTTCTCGCAACCCCTGAGGGGACTAATTTCTACATCTCCATCGAAGAGCTTCATAAAACTAACAGAACGAGCCGAATGGCTCGAGTTGAGTATGGAGAACGGGTCTTATGAAGGTTTTATGTTTACAAAGAATAACAGTCAACAAGAATCAAAGAAGAAAGCCCATTTTACCTACTCTGCCAATAACAGTAAGAATCAGAACAAAGGAAATGGAAAAAATCATAGTTATGCTTCAGGAGGGTCAAATCCCAACAAAAGTGATCAGAAAGGCAAGTCGATTATTCAATATGATAAGCAGCCACAGCAAACCCTCGAACAAAGATCAAGACCACAAGAAAAGCCGAAGCGGGAAGGATGGAGTTATAACCGCAAGTTTACTCCTCTAGACCAGTCCCTCGAGACAGTATTAGAATATATGCTCGGCAGTGATATGATTAAGCTTCCAAGGGTAGCTGACCCGCTAGTGGTTATGGGAAAAATGAAGGACATATTCTGCAAGTTCCACCGAACTGTGGGACATGATACCGAGAACTGTTTCGTTCTCAAAAACATCATACAAGATTATATTGACAAAAATCTGTTAGTAGAAGTGGCTGAAGATGAGAAAATGGAGATTCTAAAACAGCCTTTCTTGCAGCACTCAACAGCAATGATATCTGATCATCCCTTTCGGACACAGGATCATATCCGACCATGCCCTAGCAGTGATATCAAGGTGCAACATCAGGTATTAGTGTTGTATAAGGCCCAGGCCAGTTCTCAAAAAAATGGACCTCGTTTCAGCATTCAGTAAGCTGAAAGTTTCGCGAGAACCCGCTAGAATATCTCCAGAGGTAGCCAAAAGAATGCCATGGTTACCCAAGAACCTTGTCAAATCTACTTCGGAAAAAGGGAGAAAACCAGAAGAAAAGGTCGACACGGTGCAAAGACCAATCACTGCCCTCTCTAATATCCCTATCCTTGAGTTGGCACGTGCCTCTCCTAAGCATCAGCAAGTTCTGGATGATTTACTGCGAAAGATCAAAGTCAAGCCAGACACCACACCTGAAGACATGGCTCAGATCGTTAATCAGGCCATGACCAATGCTCCCATAACCTTCTCAGATGAGGATCTGCCAAAACCTCACGCATTTCATAACAATGCCTTGTACATTGTGGTGCAAACCCGGGGAATGACTGTACCCCACGTGCTTGTAGATGGAGGCAGTAGCCTCAACATTTGTCCTGAAATGACTGCCAAGACTCTGGGTATAAAAGAAGAAGAGTATACACCGGATCCGATCACCATTTATGGGTTTGATAATCATGGACAGACAGCAAAGGGAAAGATCTTCTTGGAAATATTTATCAACTACTCTGTTCATACAGTGCTTTTCCATGTCGTTAACGTGCCACCAACGTATAATCTTCTACTGGGAAGAACATGGATTCATAATGCCAACGCCGTGCCATCCACTCTGCATCAGTGCATCAAGTGGTCTAAAGGTGGCATGATAACTACTGTTTTGGGGGAAGATCCTGAAGAGAGGCTACCTCAGCCTATGATCCCTAGGCCAACTTATACTGCTGATATCCCTAGCATTAGGGAAAGTGAAGAAATTGTTCTCAGTGAAAGCCTTGAAATGCTAAAGTTAGGAGCAACATCAGAGACAAATCACACAGCAGCAATGGTCCAATGGCAAGGACCACATTTCTTTAAGATTGGAGGTCGTCTCGATTACAGTACTTTCAAAGACCATCCTCTTTTCCCGCAGTTTGTTAGAACCAAGAAAGGATTTGACCTGTTACTGAAGCATGGTTATCAGCCTTTCAAAGGATTGGGCAAGAACGGAGATGGCCGGCTAGAGCCAGTGATCCCTGATCATCATCCGCGCAGGGCAGGACTAGGATTCACGGGCAAAAGATCCCACAAAAATACTATCTTCATTAAAGGGATCCATTAAAAAATTTTCTACCATCTGTCTTTTCTATTTCATTCAAACAATAGACATATTGTGAAAAGGAAGAAGAAACAAATAAGATGGCGCCGAGCTATTAAAAAAAATCGATGACTTTATTGATGCTTTAAAATCAAGGAAAGAAGAATGGGATTACATTATTCTTTTGAAAAAGCAAGATGAGAAATGGGAAAGTGCCGGCATTGTCAGCTTTTGGAATGATTGTTGAAAAAATCTTTGTCAGGATGACTAGTCCTCCTTTTCATCTTCAACGAGGAGATTCTTGTCAATGTAGTCTTGAACAATGTTCTTAAGGATGAAGCAGTTTTCTGTATCGTGCCCTACTGCTCGATGAAACTTGCAAAACTGTTCTTTGAATCTGCCCATAATTGCTGGAGGATCAATGGCTTTAGGCAACCAGACAAGGTCTTTCTCAAGCATATACTCGAGGATACTCTCGAGTGTCTGATCCAGAGGGGTGAATTCTCGATCAGTTCTCTAGTCTTTGCGCTTTGATTTTTCCTGATCTTTCTTTTGATGTTGAGGGCTGGATTGGAGAGGTTTATCACTGTTGATGTCCTTCCCTTTTTGCCTTTAGATTCTCTCCAAACTGTTGCCATGATTATTCTTGTTGCCTTTGCTATTATTGAAAAATTTAGCCACAAAAGTGAAGTGAGCCTTCTTTTTGGCATCTTGACTGTTTCTTGTAATGGTAATGCCTTCATAGACCCCGTTCTCTATTCCCATCTCGCGCCATTCGGCTCGTTCAATGAGTTCAATGAAAGACTTGGAGGGTGAGGTAGAAATTAATCCTTTCAGAGGTTACGAAAAATTATTAAGGATCAATGATAAAGCATGCCTTTCTGATATAGGATCCCTCATTTTGTTGCAGGTCTCGCTCCATCTGCGAATGAAGTCGCTGGCTTTTTCACTATCTCTCTGCTTCAGATTACGGAGGTGATTTAGCGTTGGTAGCGCTTCAGTATTGAACAAGAATCGTTCAACGAACAAATTCACAACTTTGTCGAACTCTTTCAGCTCTATAGGATTGATATGTTCCGCGTACCATTTGGCCGCGACTCCTTCCAGGCTGCGGGGAAAAATAGAAATAGTGCTCTGTTATCTCTCTTGAACCTTGAGCACTCAGCAAAGAATGTAGCGAGATGGGATTTCGGGTCGCCAGAACCATCGAACTTGATGAATTTACGAGGCAGATTTTTCAGATCTTCGTCTCCTTCTAAGCCATCATAAAAGTCCTCGCTAGTGAAGACTTTCTTGCCTTTATCTCGAACCTGTAGATCTTTGACTATCTTGGTCATTTCTTTTAACTGTGCTTGAAGCGGTTTTTCTATTGCTTGGACCTTTGGTTTGCGAGTTGCTCCATGAATGATCTCGCATTCTTCCTCGGTATCATCTGCTGATTCTTCTTCGTCCGAAGTATCTTGAACATGCTCCTTGGTTGATTTCTTGGCCACATGATCTCTAATTTTCTGACTAAATGGGTTTTTGTCTGAGCTGGTGCCAGCCTGCTCACTCATCATCCTCTTCATCATTTTCTGAAACATCGCGTACATCTGAGGATCTATGCCATTGTCCTCTTGTTGTTGTTCTTGACTTCTGACGGGTCGCGGGGAGCCCATCTCTTCTTTTGAGGCTGAGGAGTATTGTGGTGATGTAGTTCTTCTTCCTGACCTTGTTTGAACCATCAAATGCTGTGGATGCTCTCTGCAGGATAAAGTCTTGATTAGACTCTGATGGAATTTTGGATTGGGAGGAAAATGATTATTGACGATATGGTAAACAATTGGAAGAATATCCCATTACTAAGGATAGAGTCGCCGCTGAAATCACGACAATTGTGTTGTCATTCTTTGTAAGAGAAATAACAACGAAAAATGTGCCTTGTTACCTAGGCGAGGTTGTCAACCACGAGGAAAAACACCATTTTTGAAGGAAAGAGATATCTCTTGGAAAACAATCCACAAACAGATTTAGAATAAGGAGAAGGCAAGGGGTAAACAATTTCCACCGCAATAATCAAGGTATTCACGAGGAAAATAAGACAAAGAATTTTGCAAATAGACAAAAGAATTGAAAATTCAATGAGACAAAACATATGATTTTGAAAAATTGCAGGCAGAATGAAAATGCAACTGGAAATTCGAGATCCAGTAGAAAGGTAGAATGAAAAAATCACCTAGAGTTTTGAAAGAAATAGGATATTTTGAAAATCATCCAGAGTTTGAGAAAATAAAAGGAAAAGATGAGAAATATGGATATTTGAAAATATTTTTGGGAAAAATGTGAGAAATAAAGGTAGCATACAATCACATCCTACACAATCATTCATGCACACTCAGCACTCCCTAAAAGGCTGACTCTAGATGCATTATTTTGAAAACAGTTGTAGGACCCTAATCCTAACTCTGGGTTCAGATCATCTTTGTCCAATCCAGTTATGCCGATATACCCGAATCAAAATCCGAGGTACATGGCATATAATTTCAACTTCGGTTCTAAGGTAAGGTTTTCCAACATCCTTGAGCGCCTACCGATATACTTCGGACTGTGGCCCGCGGTACGTGGTAGGGGGGCGTTAACCCAAATAATTGGCCCAGTTGTGAGGCTCTGTCCCGAACTAGGGTTCTGGAAGAGAGCCCAGCAACGTGAAGACCGGGTAATGATAGGTAAGGGAGGTTTTGAAAAATGATCACATGCAAGAAATAGAGTGCTCTAAATCCTAGAGAGATAGATTTTGAAAACTTTGAAGAAGCATACATTGTTTGCATTCAAATCCTAAGTTGAGGAGAGTTGTATTTAGACCTAAGTCTATGTGAGCATGAAAATATCTCCTCAATCTGGTCCTACCAAACCATGCTTAAGCTATATGCAGTCAATGTCAACTAGGTCAGAATCTAGGCTCCTAGGTTCGCATGATAGCAAAAGTAAAGAGCTGACATTTTGTGAACATAATTTCGATAATTGAACTAAGTCAAGCACAATTCTGATCAGACAAGGACAGGTCCCATCTCGGTCGCCAAACCTGTTATCGTCGCAAAATTTTTCCCGTCTTCCCTTCCTTGCGAAAGAGAGAGGAAAATGCTTTCGGGTTTCAAACTTGATCGGATTTTAGAATTTTGTTTTGAAATACTCGCCTCCGTTTTGAAAATTGCGGAAAAATCCATGGGATGGGGCTCGACCTTTCGGTACGAGGTTCGACCGTTCCTACCACCTTTATCAGGGGTAATCGAACCAAGGACCAAAATTGTGCTTGATTTAGTGAAATTATCGAGATTATGTTTTATCCTAAATGCACAGAGAATTCAGGCATGTGCTATCAGATTTTTGGAAAATGCAAGTTGGAGAATATGATGTATGCTTAGAAAATATTTAGAGTTGAAAAGCATTTCTCAGGAAAAAGATGGAAATCAATCTCTCAGAAAACTCAGACGAAGAAGATTTGAAATCTCAGGAAAGTTTATAAAGATTTGGAAAATCTTGAAGAAATGAGAATCTCGAGAAAATAAAAAGACTTCTTGAGAAAAAATGAATACTTGAAAAGGAAAATATTTATCAGGAAAACTCTGACTTTGAGAATTTTCTTAGAAAAATGATTGAAATTCATTGGAAAACTCTTTGAAGAAGGAAATTCAAAACTTGGCAAATTGAAATCCTGAGAATCTTGTCTTTGAAATATCTGGAAATCAACTTTGATTCTTGAGAAAGACGAGAAATTCCTTTTTGAAATGGATCTTAAGAAAATAACAGTTTCAGGGAAAATCACGGGAAAACTTTGATTTGTAAAATCCAACTTCGAAAATCTTTATAGTTTCTTGAGAAATGGATTCCATGAAGTGAAAATCTCTTGAGAAAATCATGAGAAAAACAAATGATGCAGATGATTTGAATGAATGAATACACTTTGAAAAGATTTCTGAAAAATTGGTTGGAAAAATGTGGATTAAGCCAAAGTAAATCCTTCACATATTCTGACTGTGGCCATGAATATGTTCAGAGTTTACTTGAGTTAATTCACAACATTTTGAAAAATTGGAAATATGATGTGCATTTTTAAAATAGCCTAAGAGTGTAGGCTCAATGTGACTGGTAGAAAGACGATGGATCTGGGTCTCGTCCATATTCCGACTAGGGCCATAAATATGGACTCCACTGAGTTCATCAACTCTCTAAGAGTTGGTGCACGTGCCATTCGTTTACATCCACAGTGAATTTTGCAAATTGAGATATATGAATCATAGAATCAGGATATTGCTGAAATAAAACTATATGAGATGCAACCTAATCTAAGCAGTAAAAGTAAATATTATTCCAAGTTTGATTATTACATCTCTGACGAGTCAAAATAAATGAAATAAAAATACACAGTGAAAAAGAATCAGCATTCCTCCAAATTTTCCTGCAAAATGAGAGTTAGTACCAAATAACCAAGAAAATGGATATATATATAATATATACAACGAAGAGGTATATATATATATATATATATATATATATATATATATATATATATATATATATATATATCAAAATGCTAAAATTTGTGCTAAATGACATGTAACAATAGAGGTATATTTATATGAGAAAATAGTTATACGAATGCTCATATATGGAAATAAATGCACATGAAAGGGGCCATATGTAAATATAAGTATATATATATATACATATATACGTATACACATAGGTAGATATACATATATATATATATATAGATATATATATACCTATAATGAGAAAATATATACATTAATGGAAATTCCATATAATGGGTAAAATCAGAAAATACAGGTATATATAGTTTCTGTAGGTGATTTTACACAGCCGTAATTACCAAATTACAACATGTTTTGCAGTAGAATTGGGTATGAAGCTTATCTATATATCAATAATGAAGCGTGCAAAAGATGGCATAGAGATCATGAACGGATATGGATATATCCGTTCATGAACATAGCCGATTATCAAGACTGCATACCTGCAGAAGATGGTAAATACAACACATACGTAATGTGCAGGAAATGCACTGTGGGAACAATGGGCTGTTTTCAAGAAAATTGTGACAAGGCTGTGAAGGGTGATAGGTGGAGGTAATGGCTAATGATGTCCAGATATAGCTTCATCAAACAGGATATTTATCATTAAGCTAAACAAAATTTCATAAATCAAATGGTGATATTCCAGCCATAGCTTCATCAAACAGAAATTTAGCATTAAGCTTAAACAAAAGCATGATCACTTAAATCAAATGGTGAATGTTCCAGCCATAGCTTCATCAAACAGGAATTTAGCATTAAGCTAAGCATGATCTCATAAATCAAATGGTGAATGTTCCAGCCATAGCTTCATAAAACAGGAATTTTAGCATCAAGCTAAACAAAATCTCATAAATTAAATGGTGATATTCCAGCCATAGCTTCATCAAACAGAAATTTAGCATTAAGCTTAAACAAAAGCATGATCATCTAAATCAAATGGTGAATATTCCAGCCATAGCTTCATAAAACAGGAATTTTAGCATCAAGCTAAACAAAATCTCATAAATCAAATGGTGATATTCCAGCCATGGCTTCATAAAATAGGAATTTTTAGCATCAAGCTAAACAAAATCTGATAAATCAAATGGTGATGTTCCAGCCATAGCTTCATCAATCAGAAATTTAGGATTAAGCTAAACAAAATCTCATAAATCAAATGGTGATATTTCAGCCATAGCTTCATAAAACAGGAATTTTAGCATCAAGGTAAACAAAATCTCATAAATCAAATGGTGATGTTCCAGCCATAGCTTCATCAAATAGAAATTTAGCATTAAGCTAAACAAAATCTCATAAATCAAATGGTGATATTCCAGCCATAGCTTCATCAAACAACAATTTAGCATTAAGCTTAAACAAAAGCATGATCACCTAAATCAAATGGTGATGTAGCTGGGCTGAATGAAATGGGGAACATGTTGGGTTCTCTGCTGGATTGGGGACCTCCTGCAGCTTGTGGACTTAAAATGGGCAGCAAGAACCAGCTGGATCTCCTGAAGAGGCACTCTCCTGCAGATGGGCTGCTGCTTTCTCTGCTGCTGGGCTGAAGAAGGGGCAGCAGGAACCTTTTGCTGCTGGTGGGCTGAAGGTAGATGAAGACGTTGGGCTGAGCTGAAGTGGGGATGGACAACAATCAGCTTCTTGTGTGGCTGGACTGAAGGTGATGCAGAGCTTCTTCACGTTGGCTGGAGGAGAATCTCTATAGATGGCAGAAAGGGGGTCGATCCTCTGTAGCTGGGCTGCAGGATGGTGAGCAGCTGCTTCCCTTGAACTTGGTAGACAGCAAGAAGAAGTCGTTCTTTCCTGCTGGGGTGGAAGAAGGTGGGAAACAACTGCTTCACGCTGGACCTCCTGCTGGTTAGGCTGAAGGAGATGCAGCCACTTGATGGATGGAGCTTTCTGCTGGTAGCTAAAAGAGGATGGGAAGGCAATCGACTGTGCTGAAGGAGAGGTGAAAGGCAGCTGCTGTTGGAGGTGGAAGAGAGCTCCACGTTGAATAGCCTCTCCTGCGAAAATAAAAAAGAAAACAACCAAATCAAAATTCCTCCCCTTGTGAATCAATAGCCTTCCCCTTTTAAAAAAACTTTCAGCCCCCTTGAAGAAAAACGCAGCCCCCCCCCCCCCCCATTCATGAGGTTCTGTTACCTCCTTTTTGATTTTTTTTTGAAATAGCCGTTTCAAGAGGGGCGCACCTTGTGATTTTTCAAAATTTTGTTTCATTTACCTAGGTTTTAGGTAAAATGAACTTCATTTTATTTTTTTTGGGAAGTTCGGCTGTGGTGGGCACGCTTAATGTTGCTTCCTTTTGAAAATAGCATCTCATCCAAAAAAAATGAATAAATAAATGAGAGGCTTTTATGGAAAGGCCACCTGAACCCACTTTTAAAATCCTTTTGAAAATAAAGTTTTTATTTTGTTTTTGGAAAATCTTTTATTTTCAATTGGGGTGCCACTTGTGTGTGGGCCCACTAACTAAAAATAAATAAATAAATATTGAGAAATTAAAAAGAAAAATTTGCAAATTGGTAGGAACTCCGGGTGGGTCCCGCTTGAGAATAAAAAATTTACCTGAGAGTTTGAGTATGATGCTAGTTCAAAGGTGGGTCCCGCTCCATTTATTTGAAAATACGAGATAAAACATTATTTGTTTTCAAGAATTTGGAAAAATTGGTTTTTCAGGGCAAAAATATGGATAAAATAAATGTAAAAAATTTTGTAAAGAGATTTAAAATCTTTTTGCATGAAGTTTTGAGATAAAATCTTTAAAATCAATATCCAAATAACCAGATTATTTTCCTTGAGAAAGACTTTTGTAATTCAAAGTCCTGGGGGTAAAATGGGAAAATTGGTAATTTTGAATACTCAGGGTTTTGAAAACCAATTTTGAAAAGTTTAAAAATCAAATCTGGATTGACAATTTTGAAAATCAGGAGTTCTGGATCTCAAAATGACATGTTGTGCAGTGAAATGATGCAAAGTGTTCATGCAATGCTATGCAAAGACACGTTTCAAGAAATGTCATTCTGAATCTAGAATTGGAAATTCTAATTTCTTGTCAGAGATAGGATTTTGAAAATTTGCAGTTTGAAGATGTCTCTGAACCTAAATATAGAAATCTTGAGGATCAAGAATGAAATTTTAGACTTTCTGCAAGGTTCAATCTCAGAAAATGACCATTTTGCCCTTTATTGCTTCTAGAGAACTGAAATATGCCGATTGAGGGCGATGACAAGAAGGTGAGTGGAAATTTGAGGTGTTTACAACGAGCCTTGGCCATATAAGACATGCTGATTATTTTCAGACGATATACACCAAGATCAGTATCCAACGATAGTTATAAGGCGAGCGAGTGAACACCGAAGTGTCCTAAAGGGATCAACCAAGAACTCGGGTGAGATACCATTTTTAAGAATGCATATATTGCGCATTCGAACATATATATCTAATGATAGTTAAGAGGCGAGAGCATAAATACCGAAGTATCCTAGAGGGCTCAACCTAGAACTAGGATCAGATACTACTTCATAAAGTATATGAAGCGAACTTACTTCAAATCACAGAAGAAACAGCTCTGAGATGCTCTGACTGCTTCAAACGGGGTTCGAACCTTCCTTCAAGAGGTCAGATGAGGTCGACCTAGTTGAGAAAGAGGAAGAGCAGGTCAATCCACTCAACCTAAGTGGTTTAAACCAAACTGGGTTCGGTCCAAGTCAATTAGGTTCAGCAGGATCAGACTTAGCCCAAGTTGGCTGAGTCTGGGTTCAGAAAACCAAACCAAGGTTTGGGACCAAAAAGGACTTCGACTTTGACTTCAAACCCAACTAGGTTCAAGTCAAGTCAACTAGGTTTGGACCTGGTCAGGTGAGCTAAGACCAGGTCAGGCGGGCTATGACCAGATCAGGCAGGCTAGGACCAGGTAGGCTCAGGCCAGGTCAGGCTGGTTCAGATCAAGTGGGCTCACTGGGGGAGGTTTAGGAGAGAGAGAAGGCAAGAAAGAGAGAGGGGGTTGGCGACTTTTTTAAAGGGGGGTGTGATCATCGCAAAATTTTTCCTCTTGTATCCTTCTCTCTTTCCTCTTATTTTTCCTTTCTAACCTCTATTTCCCTTTTTGAAGGGGAAATAAAAGACAGAAAAGAAGAGATAAGAGAAAAGAAAAAGAAAGAAGAGAGAGGAACTCTTTTGCAAAGGTCTCACTTGTCCTTAATTTTGTAAAAAAGATTTTAAAATTACTCGTCTCCGTTTTGAAATATTTGCGGGAAAATGGAGAGACATGATTCGCTCGTTGGTATGAGGTTCGACCGTTCCTGGCGCCTTTACCAGAGGTAATCGAACTAAGGATCAAATTTATGCCATTTGCTTTACTAAAATATTATCTAAGAATTTATTCTAAGCCTAAAATGCACAAAAAATCATGCTTGTGCGAATGCAAAGATGTATGCTCTTTTGAGAAAATAATTTAAAAATTCTGGGATTTTCCTAAGTGATTCTGAAATAAATTTGATAATGGAGTGAAGAAATGATTCAAAAAGATTTAAAGTTGGTTTGAAAAAGTTAGATTTCGAATCTAACTTAGAATTTTGAAATATATCTGGAAAGAGAGACTTGAAATTTCAAGTTTTGGGATAATCAGAGACTCGAAAATGTATCTTGAATTTGAAGAGATAAAGAAAAATGGGATATTTGAAACTGAGATAAAATTTTTTGAAGTAAAGATGAATTTTCAAAGTCAGAATGGACTTTGAATTTGAATCAATTTTGAAAGGGGATCTTTTGGTTTTGAATTCTGAATTCAGAACTTTGAAATAGGTAATTTTTGATTTGGAAATCAAATTTAGACTTAGAGAATAGATTTGGAAATTATTTTGGAAATAGAAATTGAAATTGGAAATGGATTTGAAATCTGGAATCCTAGATGAAATTTGATCTAAAATCTGGAATCCTAGATGGAGTTGGATTTGAAGTCTGGAATCTAAGATGGATTTGGATCCAAAATCTGGAATCCTAAATAGAATTGGATTCGAAGTCTAGAATCCAAGATGGAATTGAATCCGAAATCTGGAATCCTAAATGGAATTGGATCCAAAATCTGGGATTCGAGATGGATCTGAATCCCAAATCTGGAATCCTAAATTGAATTGGATCTGAAGTCTGGAATCCAAGATGGAATTGGATTTGAAAATCTGAATCCAAGGTGGAATTGGGTTCTAAATCTAGAATCCGAGTTGGAATTGGATTTTGAAAATCCAAATGGGACTTTGAGGATGGATTTGGATTTTGGAAATCCAAATTTGAATTTAAAAGTGGGCTTTAAAATTAGGGAAAATTGAATTTTGAGATTCAAAATCAATCTCAAAACCTTGATTTTGAATTGAGAATCAAGACTCAATCTTTAGATAGAACTTTGGAGATTTTTGAAAAATAAAGAATAAACTTGATTTTAAACTTGAGTTTAAAAATTAGAAGATGAATCTGGAATTTGAAAGTTGAATTGAACTTTGAAATTCAATCTAGAATATTGAATTGAATTTGAATCTTGAAAATGAATTTGGAATTTCAAAGTTGATTTGAACTTTGAAATTTGATTTGAATTGGAAATTGAATTTTGAATATACAAATGAATTTGAAATTTCAAAGTCAAATTAGACTTTGAAATTGAAGTTTGATTTTTGAAATGAGATAGAATTGAGAATAAAAAGATGAATTTGAAATAAGAATTGAAGAATGATTTGAGAAATGAAAAAATATTTGAAAACATATCTCAAAATCACATAGATTTTGAAGAAGACTGTTTGAAAATATGATGTAATTCTATCCTAAATGATGAAATGAATTAAAGAATTTTGAAATTGGATTTTAAAAGCACATTTCATTCTTTAAGTGAATTAAAATAAGATTGAAGATATAATACATTTCTGACTATGGTCATAAAATATATTATATAATAATCATATCTAAATTCAAATAAAGAATAAAACATATTTTGGTGACTTTATAGAGTTTAAAATGAAATTAACTCTCAATATATCCTGACTATGGCCATTGATATATATTTTGAGTTGTTTTCAAGTTAAACTCTAATAAAAGAAGAAAGGAATTAGAAAATATGATGATTTTTGAAAGAAGATCCAGTATGGATCCAATGTTATTCCATAAAAGATGAAAATCCTAAGTTTTGTTCACACCTTGTCTATGGCCATTGATGCAAATTGTCAACTTAGGATTTAATCACCTTTTATTAGGATGATGCATGTGTCATTCGTGTTCCCATTCGTGAAATTTTAAGGAAAAAGAGAAAAATGATATGAAACAAGCATTTCTAGAAAATATACATGCTCATACATTCTGATCTAAGATTGAAATGTAAAGAATTCTCATTATCTCTAGCCATTACGTCATTTAATGAAGTTTGAAAAGATAAAAAATATCTCTTATTTAAGAAAGAAAGTCTAAGTTCTTTATATATTCCTGTAAAGCAGAGTTAGTATGAGACAAATGTGGAAAATATAGAAGATAATAGAAAGATGTAGTATCAAAAGGCCTATGTATATTTATATGGGCAGGATATGTCTATATGAAGGGTGTATACACAGACATTTTTCTACACTAAACATGATGAGTCATTGATCATAGCAAAAGATAACATGTCTCATTAATGTCAACAACCCATATCATCTCATAAGCAAAAAGAGAGCTACCCATGTTCAAGCACCCAACTCACCATTTAAAACTCATGGTGGATGTTCAACTAAACACAAATTAGGAAGGAATATAAGGATGCTTATATCCTAACCATACATATAATAAAGTATGTATTCTTACCTGTTTAAAAGAGTTTCTATGGGTGACAACACATAGCATATGAACTATTTAAGACTTAGAGAACCGTTTCCTCATCAATCTGCCAATTCATGGTTGATGAGATCTCTTGCCTTGCTGGAATAGTTGTGAAGAAATGCCAGACTCTTCAGATGCTTGCTGCCAAATGATGAAGACCTTGAAAATATACAAACACTATGTCATGAATGAGAAAATTGCTAAAAAAATGCTCCTGCTTTAACCTAAAACCCATATTTCATTGGGTAAAAATCCCCTGAAAGCCTCTTGATTGCAACTTTTATATTGTCTGGGGACTTGCTTTGCATACCAGATCAAATTCTCCATACCCAATAATGTTGGCTTGGTCAAAATTGCTGGTGGCCTTTAGGAGGTCACATATGATTAGCTCCTTTTCATCGTGATTTTGAAATAGAAAGACCAGTTTCGCACCCAGGTTGCGAAGTCTAGATCGACATTTCCAGTGAAAGAATTGCCCCGCAGGGCATGCATCCATATTGAAGAGAAGTATGTAAATGCTATGTGCTGATGCAGAAGTGCTAGTGAAGGTGGATATGTAGTGATGACAGCGAGTGATATGCATCCAGGAGATGAAGCAATCAGGCAGCAATGTGCGCAAATACATGAATCAAGACTTAAATCCTCTCTGAATTTATTAAACCCTATAGTTTTTCCAAATTATTATTTTTTTTTGAAGTCTAAACACTTTCAGACTAAAAAAAAAAACCCTGCAAACTTATCACAGTTAACGTTAGATGGTTTTGTATATATATATATATATATATATATATATATATATATATATATATATATATATATATATATATTTTAACATCTTGGCAGGTCTTGAAATTATCTCCCAGCATATTGCAGCTATCGGACATGCTCTCTTTTCCACAGAAATCACTGACAAGTAGATATTACAAATGCTACCTGGAGGGCAGTAATATACTGGTTGTGCACTTGCAGGTGAAGAGAATGATATTAAGCCAACCATCAGGCAATCAATAAAAGCATATGATCTTTAGAAAACATCAAAATGGCATTGACTAGGGATTCAAAAGACCCTTGTTCACGGTCGCCGAATTGCATGACCATCGACTGTAGCCTATAACCCTGTATCACAACAAGATAGTAGCAGACGTGAAACTAATCTTTGAGCAAAATAGGACATAGTCTCTAGTTATACCAAATCAAAAGCATAGATCTCTTAAGTAATTGGCAACAGTGTGAATGAGTGGTGGAAATATATCGACTTTGCCAAAGATTTGATTACTTTCTCTCCAAATTCAATAGAAGCCAAACCATGTTGTTGTTACCTTACAGACATTCACTTGAGCTGTTATACTCGAGCAATCCATTCCAATCGCCTTTGGAGGATATACCAATTCACTACCAAATACGTGAATATCAGTATAATCGTGAATCTTCAAGTAGTACTTCACGTCAACTCTTCTCTGTTTTTTTTTATAGAGCAATCTTTTGCAGATAAACCTAACACAGTCACCAGATGAGCTTTTCTTTGTTGTGTATGGCTGGCTTCTTCATGAGCCACTGTGCATGGACTACCTCCATTCATATGTAACACCAAGTCATGATGTCCTTAAAGCAAGTAAAACCAATAGAATTTTATGATTTCATCTACAATCTTAGTGACATCATCTTGATGATGCTGTTGTTTGAATTGGTATCTTACATGGCTAATTGGCACAAAACTGAAGATTCAAAAGTATGAACCAGGATTGGGCATGAATTTTATGTACGTTCAAATTGTAGTTTTTGGTCCAACACATGATTAGGGGCATAATTTGTAAAACTACCCTTACAGCCAAGCCTTGGTGGGATCTTCCACATGAAAATGACCAACAAACTTAGTAAAAGCCATGGAATGTGAGTTGTTCCTCAAATAGTGCACGATTCATTCATGAGATTCCATATAAGAGCATAGGTAGCCATCATTTTGATAACACCCAGGACCAGCATATTATTGCAACAGGAGAATAAATAATCATTAACAATCTCCCATTCCCTAGATATGATTTCTAAAGAGAAAAAAAAAGGGAAATCAAACCTGTAACGGGAAAATCTCCATGGCATTCACGAAACATTCTTGGTGCTGGCACTCTGAAAGAGAGATTCTATCCACGAACTGTTCTAATAGTAGAACTGTTTCTCCTCCAGATTCATCGCCCCCTTTCATACGTTTCAATAGCACCTGGGGTGTGTGAGTGATCTTATCAATATATTGACAATCGATTCTTTAGGGAATTGGTGTGCTAATCCACGATGAACGAGGAGACGAATACACATATCCAGGTGAATATGCTTTTGGGCGTTGGCCTAAAGTAGATGACACTGAAAAAGAAAGATCCGTATCTTGGGGAAAACATCAAATTCGCATGAGGTATATAGGTTCAAAGAAAACACAATACCTGGTAAAGGAGAGATCAGAACAGATGAAAAAAATGAAAAATCGGTGAAACTAAGACCCAGATACAAATTAAAATCTGAAATGGAGAACACCCATAGTATTATATTTGAATATTAAACTACTGAAACGAATACCAAAGAAAGGGATCTACCATACAATATATAGGTGAATCGTAGATTATGTAAAACTTACAGGAAATCGAGGGAGTTTGGCAAGGGAAAATCAGCATTGGAGTGCCATCATTTCTGATGATATCGCACATTCATGGACTGATATGGCAATAAGCGATTCAATGCCACAGAGGATGCTCTTATGGAGAGATAAACAGGAAAGGCGAAGCAGAAATGAAAAAAAAAGAAGAAACTGAGGGGATTGAGAATCACAAAACTAAAAAAAAAAAGAGAAATCAAAATAAACTCAGAGGCAGATGGAGATTCAAAAAACCCTGGTAAATCGATGATACCATGGTGAGGTATCGCCGACTACCAGTAAGCGAGGCAATGTGCAACATGAAACTGAGAATTTAATGAAAAAAAAACAAACTAAGCATAGGGAATCAAAACATAGGTGAGGAATCGACGGTAAGAAAAAGAACAAAAAATGGAACATAAACAAGCATTCAAATATGCAAAAATCAAAGAAATTCTCAAATAAATTACGAAAGGGGGAAGAGAAAGAGAAAAAAAAAATGTCAGAACATGTATGTTCCATTGATGTAGCAACATGTGGGTTGATCCTGCTATATGCAGGTCTATCCCACCGTTTTGCCTTATAATAACAAGAAGAAAATGAAGAAGAATGAAAAAAAAGAAAAAAAAAACCCAAAAATAAGGCGACGCTATGAAAGGGAAAAGGAATTTTTAAGAAGAATCAAAGAGGAGAGAGCTACTTACCTGTAACTGTCACTGGAGATTTGATTTCCTTCGCTCGATCAAAGAGGATCCGAGAGAAGGAATAGAAGGTCAGCGAAAGAGGGGATTGACGGATGGCTTGGAGCTCCAGCGGTAGGATCGACTTCTTTCAGTCGATGGGGGAGAAGAACCAGAAGAATGCAGAGAGGAGAGAAGAATGAGAAGGAGAAAAGGAAAGGGGAGGAAGAAGATCACATGGAGAGGCAGAAGATGTGTGAAGCAATGATTGGGTGAAACACGATCATGATGGATGCCAGAAGAGGGATTGAAAAAGATGCAAGAAGAGGGCTGGGGTGAGAACGGATGCCGATGGCTTCCCCTCTGCATTCGTTTTTGTAGAGGGGAGAAGAAGGCTCTAGAACGGGCGTTTGTTGGTGATCGAGAGTTGAGGCCAGACGAGGATGATTGAAGGGTGAGAAAGGGAGAAGACAATCGGAGGCAAAGGGGTGGAAGGCGATGGAGGCACAAGGAGGGATCAATGGATGCTTCCAGAGAGAGAGAGAGAGAGAGACCGGGCGAGCTCCGCCGTTTGCAAAGAGAATTTTTTTATTAAAAGGGTTTTTTCTGAAGGTTTTCTCAAAAGAGGGTTTTAAAACCATTTTTTTCTTTTTTTCAATTTGATTTTTTTGTTTCTTTTCTATTTGTATTTTATGTTTTTTTTGGTGTTTTTTATATAAAAACTTTAAAAAATAAAGGGTTTTAAACTAATTTTGTGATTTTTTTAAAATATTTACAGAAGACGTGTTTTCTGAGAATTAAGGTTTGAATTTTGGAAATTTCTTCAGAAAATGGGTTTGGATCCGGGTTTTGAGAAATATTCGAGTTTTTAATCTTGAATCAAAAAATACAGAACCGTGGATCCAACTGGATACCGTATGGATTATCGAAGCCTTTCATAAATTATTTTGGCATTTTTGTAATTTTAATTTGAAAATTGGATAACGAGGCTCAGATTTGGATTTTGAACTGGATCCAAATCCGAAATTGTGTCGGATATATAAAATGGATTCAGATTTCAGTAAATTCAAGAAATAACTGAAATTTTAGATTGAAAATGACTCAATTACTCAAAAAATGGGGCCAGGGGCAAAAAAAGAAATATTTACAAAATTTTGAAAAATTTTGGGTGTTCACAGATGCCTCTCTTTGCTACTAAGTTGGTTGAAAGCCGAGCTTAGTGGCAAAGAAAAACACTCCAAATTTTGAAAAATGCCCCAATCAGCAGATCTGAACTAGGTACGAAAGAATTTATTTTGAAGGACATATTTCTCTGGCTTAATACCTTATCCTGAATGGCTTTAGAAAGACGAAATCCTCGGAAATGATATGACTAAATAACAGAAATGAGAAAATTGTGATGGGACTTTAGGTGAAGATCCCAAAATGGTGAAAGATAAGAATTTTGATCAAGTCTCATGGACGAGGCAAGATCAGCTTTTTGGAATGACTCAGGTTTAACCCTTAACCTGGATGGGACGAAGATATATCAAGATGAATTGAATGGGGAAAGGAATACACGAGGACCTTGATGGGATATTTTTGAGAAAAATGCATCGTGAGATGAAACTCAAGTATGATCCTTTCTTAGATGGATATGAAGGACATGGATTTCACGACGGGAAACCATGATGGGATTTAGAGAACTACATCATCGAAACGAGGAACCTCATCGGAACGAGGCTCAGGTTTAACCCAAACATGAATGGAAGATACCTCGTGGTGAGAGGTTCAGGCTTAACTCTTAACCTGAAAGGGACGACCATACGGAATCCTCGAATGAAGACACCATGATGGGACCTTCAGAGTTTGGACGAACAAATCCGAGAGGGGTTTGTAAAAGGACAAAAATGGGGTTTCCTAAAGCTTGAAAAATGGATGTTCTTGGGCGTCTCATTGTTGAGACTAAAATAACTTTTGAAAATTGATGACCTTTTGCAGAAAGTTCAGGTTTTGACCCTTAACCTGAGCGGGAAAGAAAGAAAAATGAGATAGTAAGAAGAAAGTGAATAGGGTAATTCTTTTTGGAGAAGGATAAAGTGAAAATTTATCAATATGAACAACAGAACGAGGCAATATGAGGCAATCCTTTCGACAATGCGAAAGATGAATGAGGCAACAGATTGGCAATTTTTTCGACAATGCGAAAGATGAACAAGGCAATATGAGGCAATTCTTTCGACAATCCGAAAGACAAATAAGGCAATCCAAAAGGAGCAGGGTGATTCTTTCGACAATGCGAAAGACAAACAACGCAATCCAGAAGGAGAAGGGTGATTCTTTCGACAATACGAAAGATGAGTAAGGCAATCTAAAAGCAGCAGGGCGATTTCTTTCAAAAATGTGAAAGATGAATAAGGCAATCCTTTTAACAGGAGCAAGGCGATTCTTTCGATGACGCGAAAGATGAATAAGGCAATCCAAAAGGAGTAGGGCGATTCTTTTGACAATGCAAAAGACGAGTAAGGCAATACTTTTAGAAAGGAGAAAGGCAAATCTTTCGGTGATGCGAAAGATGGACAAGGTAATCCTTTTAGAAAGGAGAAAGGCAAATCTCTCGGCAATGCGAAAGATGGACAAGGCAATCCTTTTAGAAAGTAGAAAGGCAAATCTTTTGACAAAGCGAAAGATGAATAAGGCAATCCTTTCAAAAAAGGAGAAAGGCAAATCTCTCGGCAATGTGAAAGATAGACAAGGCAATCCTTTTAGAAAGGAGAAAGGCAAATCTATTGACAAAGCGAAAGATGAATAAGGTAATCCTTTCAAAAAGGAGAAAGGAAAATCTCTCGGCAATGCGAAAGATGGACAAGGCAATCCTTTTAGAAAGGAGAAAGGAAAATCTATTGACAAAGCGAAAGATGAATAAGGCAATCCTTTCAAAAAGGAGAAAGGCAAATCTCTCAGCAATGCGAAAGATGGGCAAGGCAATCCTTTTAGAAAGGAGAAAGACAAATCTTTCGGTGATGCGAAAGATGAATAAGGTAATCCTTTTAGAAAGGAGAAAGGCAAATCTTTCGGCGATGCGAAAGATGAATAAGGCAATCCTTTTAGAAAGGAGAAAGGCAAATCACTCGGCAATACGAAAGATGGACAAGGCAATCCTTTTAGAAAGGAAAAAGACAAATCTTTCGCCGATGCGAAAGATCAATAAGGCAATCCTTTTAGAAAGGAGAAAGGCAAATCTTTTGGCGATGCAAAAGATGAATAAGGCAATCATTTTAGAAAGGAGAAAGGCAAATCTTTCGGCAATACGAAAGATGGATAAGGCAACTCTATGAAAGAGGAGAAGGTAACTCTTTTGACTATGCGAAAGAAGGAAAAGGCAACACCAAGATGTACCAAAACGGACATCAAGTTTTATTTCTCATCAAGAAAGCTGGAAAATATTGCCAAAATGATTAAAAATTATAGTTGATTCAAGGTAATTGAAGGTAAGTAAATTTGAAAGATGTTCCCTCTTCTACCTAGAGTATTACCCCCAACTGGGCTAACTCTGTAGAATCCAGAATCAAGGTCAAATTATTGTTGTTGAGTTTCTTTAAGGAAGCTATCCATTTTCGTGATACAAAAAGAGATGAAATATTCTTAGTTTCATAAAAGCAATTGAGTGAAAAGATATTGATAGAGGAATTTAACATAGATAAAGAAGATTCTTGGCAGTTTGATATCCTGGGGCTTTCTCCATGATGATCTTTTTGCAATCTTTTGAGTCATGGAGCTTTCTTGGGTTTCAGAGAGAAGCTTATTACATCATCCTTCATTTTGGAGATGTTCTGACTTTTTCTTCTTTTTCTAGGAAGGGTACGTCACAAACTCCTTCATCTTGGAGATGCTTCGATCCTTCTTTTTCTCAGAAAATATACTGATGATATTGTTTCTTGGGTTGAGAATCTCTTGACGATAGCAGAAATCAAATATCTTTTAGGGTTTGTCGGGAGATTCATCGCAGTCGTCTTCATCTTGACGGTGATCTGAACTTTTCCTAGAAGAATCCATCACAAACTCTTTCATCTCGGAGATGATCCAAATCTTCTTTGGCCCCGGGGGTCTAGCTCGCATATTTGTCTTCATCTTGACGACAATTGAGAGATCCCTTTTGCAGATATTTGATTGCAGCTTAAATGACTAAGGATATATGGATTGGGTAGGTTCTTTTTACTGCCCAGGATATTTCCACTGTCTTACTGCCAAAAGAATGATCTTTAAGAACATACCATAGCTATGATCAATAACAATTCATTAATGGCTTTTCAACAACATTGAATTTTCCTTTGCTGGTCATATCAAAGATTTTTCTTCATCCTCTTGGTTGACTAATAGAAAAAACTTGAATTTTGAGTCTTTCTTCACAAAAAGCTTCACCCTTTTGGAAAGAATACTAAAGAAGATTTGAGGAAATTCTTTATGCAATAAAAGCTTGAGATCAACAACTATTTTTTATGGCAATTTGGCAAGATATTCCTGAAATCCTTGATGACGAAAATTGCTTAACATTGTGTTTTGACAGATCAGTGGGATTCTGGAGGAAAATCCAACACGAAGCTGAATTCTAGAGGTAAATACAAAATTGGAATTCTGAAGGCAAGCCTGGCACAATACTGGATTTTGAAGGTAAGCCCGAATCAGAAGTTGGTTTTGAAAGAACATCCAAATCAGGACTCGGATTCTGCAAGGAAAGCTGAAAAATTTGAGTCGAAACTCGAGCTTTCAAAGGAAAACTAGGAAGTTTGGTTTTTAAGGAGAGAAAATTTAGGTTGAAACCCAAATCTTCAAAGGAAAACTAGACCAACTTGGATTTTGAAGGAAAGAAAATTTGAGTCGAAACTCAAATCTTTAAAAGAAAGCTGGAAGGTTCGAGTCGGGGCTCAAATCTCAAAGGGAAACTGGAAAGTTCAGATTTTGAAGGAAAGAAAACTCGAGTTAAAACTCAAATCTTCAAAGGAAAGCTGGAAAGTTCGAGTCAGGGCTCAAATCTCAAAGGAAAACTTGGAAGTTCGAGTCGAAACTCGAATCTCAAAGAAGAATCTTTAATCAGAAGATTGAATTTTGAAAATCGCCAGTGCGAGGACTGGGATTGAAAGTTTTGAGAATGACCAGTTTGAGGACTGGATTATTTGACTTGTAATGAAGAAGACCATCATGGTTAATTGTATGTGGTCTGATTTCAGGATTATCCTCTTATCCTGAATGGCGACGAATAAAATTGAGGGGAATTGATGATAGAAATTGATGAAAGATTGACAAAAATTGAGAAAAATTGAGGAAAGAATGATGAAGATTGTAACCTGAAGGCTTGAAATTGAGAATTGGATGACTCGAAGGTCAAAATTGGAATTAGAGCTTTGATTTTTTTTTTATGAATGGTTAGTGCGAAGACTGAACCTGGGGGGGGGGGAGGGCAACTGATCAATCAACCAGACACTAGTATGAGCGCTAGGCATACTAGTACGAGCACTGGATTTTTGAAAAATGTACCAGTATGAGCACTAGATTTTGAAAATGCACCAGTGCGAGCACTGAATTTTGAAAATGTACCAGTACGAACACTGGACTTTAAAAAGATATACTAGTACGAGCACTGGATTTTGAAAGTATACCAGTACGAACACTGAATTTTTGAAAATGTACCAATACAAGCACTGGACTTTTAAAAAAATGTCCCAGTATGAGCACTGGGTTTTGAAATTGCACCAGTACAAGCACTGGGTTTTGAAGATGTACCAATACGAGCACTGGATTTTAAAAATACACCTGTACAAACACTGGGTTTTGAAAATATACCAGTGTGAGCACTGGATTTTTGAAAATGCTCCAGTATGAGCACTGAATTTTGAAAAGATGTACCAGTACGAGCTCTGGGTTTTGAAAATATACCAATGCGAGCACTGGATTTTGAAAATGCACCTGTACGAGCACTGGATTTTGAAAGATGTACCAGTACGAGCATAAGATTTTTGAAAACGCACCCGCACGAGCTCTGGCTTTTCTGACCGAGAGTTGGAAAAGGAGACCAGCAATTTTAAGACATTTGGAAATCGAAGCGAAAATGATTGTCGGGGTTTTCAGGATTATCCCTTGACCTGAAGGGAAAAAAGGAAATAAATTTGACAAGATCGATAAGAGTTGATAAAAATTAATAAAAAAGTGATTGATAAAGATTGACAAAGCATCAATAAAATTGATAAAAATTGATAAAAATTGATAAAAATTGATAAAGAATCAATAAAATTGATAAAAATTGACAAAGAATGAAAATAAAAGACTAACAAAAGTCTGGTAAAAAAATTGGTAAAAATTTGATGAAAAATTGATGATAACAGACTTTAGGATTATCCCATATCCTGAAGGAAGAAGGACCTCGCAGGATGAGGTTCAGGTTTATCCCTTAATTTGAAAGGGGAAAGAATAAAATTTGAGGAGAACAAAATCAAGAAAGTTTGATGAAAAATTTGTTTTGCAAAAGAATTCTCATAGGCAGCAATATTGCTCCTATGAGGGGTCTCAGGATTATCCCTTATCCTGAGTGAGAAAGAAGAAAATACCTCGAAGGCTGAGGTTCAGGTTTATCCCTTAACTTGAAAGGGAAAAAGGAGAAAAGAATACCTCATGGGAAAGAGGCATTAGGTTTATCCCTTAACCTGAAAGGGTAAAAGAATAGAATAAAGATTGACAAAAATTGAAAGAATTTGAAAAAAATCGATAAAATTAATAAAGAAGGATAAAAATTGATAAGATTGACAAGAGATAAAATGAAAATTGATAAAAATTGAGAACAGAAAAGAGTTTATTTGATACGGTTTGCACATGGGATCTTTAAAGTGAGATGATAAGGTTCATTCAAAAATAAATGAAAAAAATATATTTTTTGGAAAGAGGATCAACCGCGAGGTTGATTTCAAAGAATGATCAACACGAGAGCTGATCTGTTGAAGAAAAATCAACACGAGGGTTGATTTTGAAGAGAGATCAACATGAGGGTTGATTTTTGAAGATAATAGTTCGAAACTGTTTTTGAAAAAGGAAGATCAACACGATGGTTGATTTTGAAAAAGATTGGATCAGAATAATGAACTTTTGGTGATCATAACGAAGATTTTGCAGAAATTTTCAAAATTTTAGGATTTTGGAAAAAAAACTCATAGATAATATCATTTCTCTCATGAATGATGTCGCGATTTGTCCCTCATCCTGAAAAGAATAGGAATTTAATGCTTAATAGAAGCCAATGACGAAGAAGATTTTTGAAATGAAAATACAATTTTTCAAAAATAAATGCCCCAGTATGGCAAAAAGAGAGAAGTATTTGATATCAAAGATATGAAGAAAATTGAGATTGCATTGATAAGCAAAATTGATAACAAGGATTGAAATATTTACAGATTTTTGACCAAGGGTCATGAAAGACTGAGCTGACATGCCTCTATAAGACAACTTACATAAAGGAGGAAAGCAAAAACACTCTATCACTCTGTTGTATGGTTTAGAAAAAGCTTGGTTGGTACAACTGATTATTCTTCTTTGTCGCCCTCCACCAGAAGATCTTTGTCAATGTAATCCTGGATGATATGCTTCAGGACGAAGCAATTTTCTGTATCATGCCCCACTGCTCAGTGAAATTTGCAAAATTGTTCTTTGAATCTTCCCATAATTGCCAGAGGATTGGCGGTTTTTGGCAGACGGACCATTCTTTTTTCGAGCAAATATTCTAGAACAGTCTCGAGTTTTTGGTCCAGTGGGATGAACTTTCGATCAGTACTCCAGTTCTTGTGCTTCGATTTCTCCTGATTTTTCCCTTTATGCTGAGGGCTAGATTGAAGGGGCTTGTCATGGTTGAAGATCTTTTCTTTGGGGCCTTTGAATGCTTTTGAAATGTTATCATCATTACCCTTGTTGTTGTTGGAGGAACTAGTAGGGGGGTTGCTTTTCTTTTCTGTATCTGGGTTGCCTCTTGCCAGGGTGATGCCATCATAGGTTCCGTTTTCTAACCCCATTTCGAGCCATTCAACTCGCTCTATTAATTTAATGAAGGATTTAGATGGAGAAGTGGATATCAGACCTTTCAGAGGTTGAGAGAAGTTATTCAGGATGATTGACAGTGCATTTCCCTTCGAGATCAGCTCCTTCATCCTGTTGCAGGTGGATCTCCACCTATGAATGAAATCTCTTGCTTTTTCGTTGTCATTTTGCCTCAGATTGAATAGATGGTTGAGGGTGGGTGAAGCCTCAATATTGAAAAGGAACCTTTCGATGAACAAGTTGATAACTTTATCAAAGTCTCGCAGTTCGATTGGGTTAATATGGTCGGCATACCATCTTGCTGCAATTCCCTCCAGACTGCATGGAAAGCATAAAAATAGAGCCATGTTGTTTCTTCTGAATTGGTTGCATTCTGCGAAAAATGTGTCCAGATGAGCCTTGGAGTTCCTGGTCCCATCAAATTTTATAAATTTGCGAGAAAGATCCTCCCAATTGTCATCCCCTTCTAAGCCATCATAAAAGTCTGCACTGGTGTATGTCTTTTTGCCTTTGTCTTGGGCTTGTAAGTCTTTGACTGCACGGGCTACTTCTCTCAACTGTTCATGCATCAGATCTTCTGCTGGGATATGAAACTTGGTTTTGCTTGCTGATTTGTGCCCCTCATTGATTTTCTTGGGCCGATACAAGGGGTTGTGAAAATATGCTGGCTGCTCTTCTTCCGAGTCTTCCTCTGCCTACTCTGAAGTACTATCATACTGAACTTGCTTTTTGCTGACTTTCCCCTTGGTTTTGCTTTTGGAAGATATTTTCTCTGGGTTTTCCTCAGCCTGTTCAGATATCATTTTGGCCATCACCCTATGAAACAACTTATATGTGGCCGAATTAATATCGCTTTCTACTTCTTGGCCCCACTGCCTGGATGATCTGATGGAGTTCATTTCCTCTGCTTCATTGTTGCCTTGCTGTGGAACCATCTCCTTTCCAGTTCTTGTTTGAACCATGATGAAATATCAACACTTTCAATGGAATAAAAGGGGTAGTTCAGACTGATGAATTTTTGGGAGGAATTTTTGACAAGAGAAAGAATCATGTTAATAGATTTGAAAAATGATATCTCATTACTAGGGATTGAGTCATCACAGAATTCATGATAATTGCTTTGTTACTTTGTGGGGAGGAATAAACAACTAAAAATATGAAAAACGAATGCTACTTTAAAATGGATATCTCTTGACGAAAGAGATTTTATTGCAAAGAGGCAAAGAATAGAATAAGAAGATATACTGAAAGATAGGAAGAAAGAAAAAGGTTGAAAATAGATGGTAAAATTTTAAAAAATTGCAGGAAGGATCAAAAAAATTGAAGGAATCAGAAAAGGAAAAAAAAATACACCTAGACTTTTGAAAACAAAGGAAAGTTTGAAGAATATACCAAAGGTCTTTGGGGAATATAAGGAAATATAAAATATCACACAAATAACAGTTGTACAAACAAGGATGCACAAACAACACTCCCTAAAGCTGACTCTAAATGCAATACTTGAAATGGCTTGTAGGACCTTAATCCTAACTCTATGGTTCAGATTATCTGATTCCAATTTAGATACGCCGATATACTCAAGCCGAAGCTCGAAGTACGTGGCATAGAAATATTCCTCTAGTTCTAAGGTAATGACTTCCCAACATCCTTGAGCACCTACCGATATACCTCAGACTATGGCCTTTAGGTACGTGGTAGGGGGGCGCTAACCCAAATAAGTGGTCCAGTTGTGAGGCTCTCTCTCGAACTATGGTTCAGTGAGACAGCTCAGCAACATGAAGACCAGGACAATATAGGTAGGGATTTTTTCGAAAACATGTTCAACATGCAATAAAATCAGATGTTTCTAATGCAAGTCCTAAAGAGATAGAATTAAAATGAAGAGAAGCATACACTTGCATACATTGTTTTACATTCAATCCCTAGAATTGAGGAGAGTTGTATTTCAGACCTAAGTCTAAGTGAGCATGCAATAATCTCCTCAATATGGTCCTACCAAACCATACTTAAATCCTATATGCCTGATGTCAGCTAGGACAGAGTCTAGGCTCCTAAGGTTTGCATGGAAATGAAGCTAACATTTGTAGAATAAAGACTTAGATAATATCAAAGCAAAGCAAAGGCATAGATTCAACCAAACAAAGACGAGTTCCATCTCGGTCGCCAACTCCTGTGATTATCACAAAAATTTTTCTCTTGTATCCTTATCTCTTTCCTCCTTTTTTCTTTCTAACCTCTATTTTCCTTTTTGAAGGAGAAATAAAAGACAGAAAAGGAGAGAGAAGAGAAAAGAACAAGAAAGAAGAGAGAGAAACTCTTTTGCAAAGGTCTCACTTGACCTTAATTTTGCAAAGAATCGAATTTATGCCTTTTGCTTTGCCTAAATATTATCTAAGAATTTATTCTAAGTCTAAAATGCACAAAGAATCATGCTTGTGCAAATGCAAAGATGTATGCTCTTTTGAGAAAATAATTTAGAAATTCTGAGATTTTTCCTAAGTGATTCTGAAATAAATTTGATAATGGAGTGAAGAAATGATTCAGAAAGATTTGAAGTTGGTTTGAAAAAGTTAGATTTCGAATCTGACTTAGAATTTTGAAATATATCTATAAAGAGAGACTTGAAATTCCAAGTTTTGGGATAATCAGAGACTCGAAAATGAATCTTGAATTTGAAGAGATGAAGAAAAATGGGATATTTGAAACTGAGATAGAATTTTTTGAAGTGAAGATGAATTTTCAAAGTCAGAATGGACTTTGAATTTGGATCGATTTTCAAGAATCGATTTTGAAAGGGAATCTTTTGGTTTTGAATTCTGAATTCAGAACTTTGAAATAGGTAATTTTTTATTTGGAAATCAAATTTAGACTTAGAGAATAGATTTGGAAATTATTTTGGAAATAGAAATTGAAATTGGAACTGGATTTAAAATCTGGAATCCTAGATGAAATTTGATCTAAAATCTGGAATCCTAGATGGAGTTGAATTCGAAGTCTGGAATCTAAGATGGATTTTGATCTTAAATCTGGAATCCTAAATAGAATTGGATTCGAAGTGTGGAATCCAAGATGAAATTAAATCCGAAATCTGGAATCCTAAATGGAATTGGATCCAAAAACTGGGATCCGAGATGGAAATGAATCTGAAATCTGGAATCCTAAATGGAATTGGATCTGAAGTCTGGAATCCAAGATGGAATTGGATTTGAAAATCTGAATCCAAGGTGGAATTGGTTTCTAAATCTAGAATCCGAGTTGGAATTGGATTTTGAAAATCCAAATGGGACTTTCAGGATGGATCTGGATTTTGGAAATCCAGATTTGAATTTAAAAGTGGGCTTTAAACTTAGGGAAAATCGAATTTTGAGATTCAAAATCAATCTCAAAACCTTGATTTTGAATTGAGAATCAAGAGTCAATCTTTAGATAGGACTTTGGAGATTTTAAAAAATAAAGAATAAACTTGATTTTAAACTTGAGTTTAAAAATTAGAAGATGAATCTGGAATTTGAAAGTTGAATTGAACTTTGAAATTCAATTTAAAATATTGAATTGAATTTGAATCCTGAAAATGAATTTGGAATTTCAAAGTTGATTTGAACTTTGAAATTTGATTTGAATTGGAAATTGAATTTTGAATATACAGATGAATTTGAAATTTCAAAGTCAAATTAGACTTTGAAATTGAAGTTTGATTTTTGAAATGAGATAGAATTGAGAATAAAAAGATGAATTTGAAATAAGAATTGAAGAATGATTTGAGAAATGAAAAAAATATTTGAAAACATATCTCAAAATCACATAGATTTTGAAGAAGACTGTTTGAAAATATGATGTAATTCTATCCTAAATGATGAAATGAATTAAAGAATTTTGAAATTGGATTTTAAAAGCACATTTCATTCTTTAAGTGAATTAAAATAAGATTGAAGATATATTACATTTCTGACTATGGTCATAAAATGTATTATATAATAATCATATCTAAATTCAAATGAAGAATAAAACATATTTTGGTGCCTTTATAGAGTTTAAAATGAAATTAACTCTCAATATATCTTGACTATGGCCCTTGATATATATATTTTTGTTGTTTTCAAGTTAAACTCTGATAAAAGAAGAAAAGATTTAGAAAATATGATGATTTTTGAAAGAAGATCCAGTGTGGATCTAATGTTATTCCATAAAAGATGAAAATCCTAAGTTTTGTTCACACCTTGACTATGGCCATTGATGCAAATCGTCAACTTAGGATTTAATCACCTTTTATTAGGATGGTGAACGTGCCATTCGTGTTCCCATTCGTGAAATTTTAAGGTAAAAGAGAAAATGATATGAAACAAGCATTTCTAGAAAATATACATGCACATACATGCTGATCTAAGATTGAAATATAAAGAATTCGCATTATCTCTAGCCATTACGTCATTTAATGAAGTTTGAAAAGATAAAAAAAAAATCTCTTGTTTAAGAAAGAAAGTCTAAGTTCTTTATATATTCCTATAAAGCAGAGTTAGTATGAGGCAAATGTGGAAAATATAGAAGATAATGGAAAGATGTAGTATCAAAAGGCCTATGTATGATTATCTGGGCAGGATATGTCTATATGAAGGGTGTATACACAGACATTTTTTTACACTAAACATGATGAGTCATTGATGACAGCAAAAGATAACTTGTCTCATTAATGTCAACAACCTGTATCATCTCATCAGCAAAAAGAGAGCTACCCATGTTCAAGCACCCAGCTCACCATTTAAAACTCATGGTGGATGTTCAACTAAACACAAATTAGGAAGGAATATAAGGATGCTTATATCCTAACCATACAGATAATAAAGTATGTATTCTTACCTGTTTAAAAGAGTTTCCCTGGGTGACAGCACATAGCATATGAACTATTTAAGACTTGGAGATTTGTTTCCTGTCCAATTTGCCAATTCATGGTTGATGAGATCTCTTGCCCTGCTGGAATAGTTGTGAAGAAATGCCAGACTCTTCAGATGCTTGCTGCCAAATGATGAAGACCTTGAAAATATACAAACACTATGTCATGAATGAGAAAATTGCTAAAAAAATGCTTCTGCTTTAACCTAAAACCCATATTTCATTGGGTAAAAATCCCCTGAAAGCCTTTTGATTGCAACTTTTATATTGTCTGGGGTCTTGCTTTGCATACCAGATCAAATCTTCCATTCCCAATAATGTTGGCTTGGTCAAAATTGTTGGTGGACTTCAGGAGGTCACATATGATTAGCTCCTTTTCATCGTGATTTTTTAATAGAAAGACCAGTTTCGCACCCAGGTTGCGAAGTCTAGATCGACCTTCCCAGTGAAAGAATTGCCCCGCAGGGCATGCATCCATATTGAAGAGAAGTATGTAAATGTTATGTGCTGATGCAGAAGTGCTAGTGAAGGTGGATATGTAGTGATGACAGCGAGTGATATGCATCCAGAAGATGAAGCAATCAGGCAACAATGTGCGCAGATACATGAATCAAGACTTAAATCCTCTCTGAATTTATTAAACCCTATAGGTTTTCCAAATTATTATTTTTTTTTAAGTTTAAACACTTTCAGACTAAAAAAAACCCTGCAAACTTATCACAGTTAACGTCAGATGGTTTTGTATATATTTTTTTTGAACATCTTGGCAGGTCTTAAAATTATCTCCCAGCATATTGCAATTATCAGACTTGTTTTCTTTTCCACAAAAATCACTGACAAGTGGATATTACAAATGCTACCTGGAGGGCAATAATATACTAGTTGTGCACTTGCAGGTGAAGAGAATGATATTAAGCCAACCACCAAGCAATCAGTAAAAGCATATGATCTTTAGAAAACATCAAAATGGCCCTGACTAGGGACTCAAAAGACCCTTGTTCACGGTCGCCGAATTGCATGACCATCGGTTGTAGCCTATAACCCTGTATCACAGCAAGATAGAAGCAGATGTAAAACCATTCTTTGAGCAAAGCGGGACATAGCCTCCAGTTATACCAAATCAAAAGCATAGATCTCTTAAGTAATTGGCAACAGTGTGAAGGAGTGGTGGAAATATATCGACTTTGCCAAAGATCTGATTACTTTCTCTCCAAATTCAATAGAAGCCAAACCATGTTGTTGTTACCTTACAGGCATTCACCTGAGCTGTTATACTCGCTAAATCCATTCCAGTCACCTTTGGAGGATATACCAATTCACTACCAAATACGTGAATATCAGTACAATCGTGAATCTTCAAGTAGTACTTCAGGTCAACTCTTCTCTGTTTTTTTTTATAGAGCAATCTTTTGCAGATAAACCTAACACAGTCACCAGATGAGTTTTTTTTTGTTGTGTATGGATGGCTTCTTTATGAGCCACTGATAGAAATTGAGGAAAGATTGACAAAAATTCTGAATTTCAATAGGCCGTCATAGTTAACTGTATGTGGCCTGGTTTCAGGATTATCCCCTTATCCTGAATGGGGAAGCTCAGGTTTATCCCTTAACCTGAAGGGGAAGCTCAGGTTTATCCCTTAACCTGAAGGGGAAATTGAATAAGAAATTGATAAAAATTGATAGTGCTTGATTGATGATGAAAGTTTTGGTTTGAAAAATGGTGAAAATATTTTTATTGATCCTGCCTGCATGCAGGTTTTCTGAAAAATGAATTTTCATAAAATAATAAAAAAATGCCTTAGTATAACGGGGAAGAAAAAATAATATTTGAAGAAGGTTCTTTGAGAAAATATAACAATAATAGGAGAAAATTAGGATTGGTAATAAGTCAAGAGGGGAAATTTTTGAGAAAAATCACCTATCACCAAAGACACATTGCAGGACAATTGGAAGAAATTTTGACAAAAGGATGAATCAGGTTGACAATTTGAAACATGATATCCCATTACGAGGGATTGGGTTATTACAAAAATTGTGACAATTGTGTTGTTACTCTGTGGAGGGAATAAACAACTAGAATATGAAGGGAAAATGATATCTCTTGACGAAAGAGATTTTATGTGAGAAGATAGAAGATTTGAATAGAATTGGAAGATATACTAGAAGATATGAAGAAGGAAAAGTTTGAAAAATAGATGGCAAGATTTGAATATTTAAAAATTACGGGCAGGATAGGAGAAATTGAAGAAATCATAAGAAGAAAATAAAATACACCTAGAGTTTTGAAAATCTAGGGAGAGTTTTAAAAAAGATTTTCAGGGTTTTGGAAAAATAGTTATGAAGAAATAAGGAAAAAGAGAAAATATATGCCTGGACTTTGAAAAATAGAAGAAAACTTTAAAACAAATATCTAGGGTTTTAAACAATAATTCTGAAGAAATATGGAAAGAGAAATATATACCTAGATTTTGAGAAATACATTTTTTTTTAAAAAGAGTATCTAGGGTTTTAAAAATTATTCTATAGAAATAAAGAAAAAGAAATATATACCTAGATTTTGAGAAATATAGGGAAATCTTGAAAAAATGTCTAGGGTTTAAGAAAATTATTCTAAAGAAATAAAGGAAGAGAAATACATACTTTGATTTTGAGAAATAGAGAAAATTTGGAAATAAATATCCAGGGTTTAAGAAATTTATTCTGAAGAAGAGAAGGAAAAATATACACCTGGATCTTGAGAAATATAGGAAAATCTTGAAAAATGTTTCGGGTTTAAGAAAATTATTCTAAAGAAATAAAGGAAGAGAAATACATACCTGGATTTTGAGAAATAGAGGAAATTTGGAAATAAATATCCAGGGTTTAAGAAATTTATTCTGAAGAAGAGAAGGAAAAATATACACCTGGATCTTGAGAAATATAGGGAAATCTTAAAAAATATCCAGGGTTTTAGAAAATTATTCTGAACAAATGGAGAAAGAGAAATGCATACCTGGATTTTGAAAAATAGAGAAAATTTTGAAATAAATATCCAGGGTTTTAATAATATAAAGTAAATGAAGATTATAAGACAGTATTCACAAAAGAAGCAAAACTAGACAAGCAATGATACACAAAACAACACTCCCTAGAAGCTGACTCTAAATGCAATATTTGAAAAGGCTTGTAGGACCTTAAGCCTATCTCTAAGGTTTTAATCATTTGATTCCAATCAAGATACGCCAATATACTCAAGCCAAAGCTCGAAGTACATGACATAAGAATATTTCTCTGGTTCTAAGGTTATAGTTTCCCAACATCCTTGAGCGCCTGCTGATATACTTTGGACTATGTCCCTTAGTATGTGGCAGGGGGGTGTTAACCCAAATAAGTGGTCCAGTTGTGAGGCTCTTTCCCGAACTATGGTTCAGTGAGGCAGCCCAACAACGTGAAGACCGAGACAATATAGGTGAGGATGTTTTTGAAAACATGCAATAAATCAAACGACTCTAATGCAAAGCCCTAAAGAGATAGAATTTTGAAAATCATAAAGAAGCACAGACTTGCATACATTGTTTGCATTCAATCCCTAGATTGAGGAGTGTTGTATTTCAGACCTGAGTCTAAGTGAGCATGCATAAATTTCCTCAATACGGTCCTACCAAACCATACTTAATCCTATATGCATAATGTCAACTGGGTATGATTCTTGGTCTCTAAGGCTGCATGAAAATGAAGCTGACATTTGTAAGAATAATGACTTAGACAAAATTTAAACAAGGCAGAGGCATAAATTTGATCGGACGAAGACGAGTCCCATCACGGTCGCCACTTTTGTGATCATTGCAAAATTTTTCCTTTTTCCTCTTTCCTTCTTTTCCTTTTAACCTTTTTCCTTTTTTGAAGGGGAAAAAGAAGGAAAAGAGAGAGAAGAGAAAGAAAGAAGGAAACACTTTTGCAAGGTCTCACTTGACCTTTATTTAAAAAAGATTTCGAACAATTGCTCGCCTCTGTTTTGAAAATTTGCAGAAAAAATAGAGAGATGGGATTCGCTCGCCGGTACAAGGTTCAACCATTCCTGGCACCTTTACTAGGGGTAATTGAACAAATGATCGAATCAATGCCTTTTGCCTTGCCTAAATTTATCTAAGTGGTTCTTCTAAAATCCTGAATGCACATTGAATCATGCTTGTGCAATGAACTTTGAAGATGATGATTTGGAATATGATGCATGCTTTTAGAAATATTTCAAAAGTTTGGGATTTTTCAAGTGATTTTGAAACCAGTTTGAAAATATCTTTGAAGAAGTGGTTTAAAAAATTGAACTTGATTTGGAAGTTTTGAAATTTTAAATCCAAACTTGAATCTGAAATGAATTTGAGATTTGAAAAGGAAATTTGAAATTTGGAAGTTGAAATTGCAACTGAAATCAAAGGTTGAAATGGAATTGAGATTTTGAGAGCTTTTGAATTTGAAAAATGAAAATAAAAAATGGAATTGGAAGAGAGGGAAATTGGAAAATAAGAGACTGAATTTTGAAGTTGGAATTTGAAAATTGAATTTGAGACTTGAAATTTGAAATTAGAATTTAATTTGAAAGTTGATTTAGAAATTTAAAGTAAATCTCAAAATTCGATTTGGAATTTCAAAGTGAATTTCAAAATTCTGACTCAGAGTTGAATTAAAACTCAAAATTTGAAATTGACTCTATAATAGAATTTGAAAATTGGGGATAGAAACCAAGAATTTGAATGAAATTTAAAATGTGAAATTCAGAAATGAGAATTTAAAATTGGAAAATGGGAAATAAGATTTAAAACTAAATGGATTTGAGAATAAAAGGATAAATCTGAATTTATAAATGGAAGTTTAAAATGATTTTAAATTTTAGACATGAAAACTGTGTTTTTGAAGATTTATTTCAAAATCACCTGGAATTTTGAAGATGACTTGAAATAATTTGAAAAATAATGCAATTTTATCCTAAATGATAAATGCTTTAAAAGGAATTTAAAGATTGGAATTTAAAAGCATATTTTATTCTTTAATAGAATTGAAATAAAATTAAATCATAATACATTGATGACTATGGCCATAAACATATTATAATCTAATCTATATTTAAATTCTAATAAAGAATAAAATAAATTTTTGTGCCTTTATAGGATTTAAAATAAAATTAACTTTTAATATATCCATGACTATGGACACAAATATATCTCAAGTTAATTTATATTTTAAATTCTGATAGAGGAAGAAAAGAATATTTAGAAAAATATGATGAAAATAAAATGTTATTTCATAAAAGATAAAAATTCTAAGTATTGTTCATATTTTGACTATGGCCATAAATGTGAATCATTTACTTAGGATTATTTACCCCTTATTAGAAAGGTGCACGTGTCATTCATGTTTCACCTTTGTGAATTTTTGAAAAAAAAAACAGAAATAAAATGAGATGTCACAAGCAATTATGAGATCTATATGCTCATACATTCTATTCTAAATTGAAAAGTAGAAATTCTCATTAATATCAAATTATTAGAGTCTTAAATTGAAATTTGAAGTATCAAAATTCTTAATCTAGGAAAGGAAATCAGCATCTTCTAAGCTTTTCCTGAAAATATGAGTTAGCATAAGGCAAAAAGAGCAAAATATAGAAAAAAATTGGAAAATGTCATGCTCATGCTAAATGAAGAGTACATATGCATGTGCCTAAGCGCTATGCTTATGCTAAATGAAAAATGCATGCGCATATGCACCTAAGTATAATGCCTATGTTAGTAAGAAAATGCATGTGCATATGCAACATGAGAGGTAAAGTGCATTGGACAATGTGCCAGTGAAAAGATGTTGCAGGAAATATATGCCTAACTATGCAACAAAATGATGGGAAACAGGTATGCAGTGCATTGACTGAAAGATGACTCATATGATGCTGTGGACTGAGTCAGAGGTTAAAGATGGTGGTTATATAGCACTTCATACAAGTGCTAAGACACAAAAGTACATCTATCAAACCATGACCACATATTCTCAATGGTGTTCAAATATATCATAACCGGGCAGGCAATGCAAGATTGTATAGAAGATGCAACTATTTCCTCAACACAGTAAGCTGATGAAGACAATACCTGGCTGGATCCGGTTGTGAAACTGAAATGCAGAGAATGTGCAGAAAGTGGGGATACAACAGGTTGACAAAATGCAGTGGAGTGAAGCAAATGAAGGTGTTGTGCTAGGCTTGGGCTGGTGATATGCCGGACTGATATATTTGTATAAAATTCATTTGGCAAGTCAACTAAGACCACAAACTCTTTACCTTCACCTACTCCAGGCTCGACAAACCCTTGAACAATCATTTATCAACTTAACCTTTTGAAGACACAGAGCATAACAACTGATAGACCAGTTGCAAGATTGAGGTTCAGGTGAATGTATGCATTGGAAAGACTGAGGTGCAGGTGCAGCAGGAAAGAGGACCATGACACCTTTGTTTACATATGTGGCTGCAAGGAAGCTCTTCCTCACAGATCAGTCGTCAAGGTGGATAAGTTCCATAATGGAATCTATGTGATGGTGACAAGGCCCACCATAAGAGCGAACTTTCTATTGACCCTCTTTAGGCATACTGTCGAAGCATGCACATTCAAAAGCATGGATTATGCCACCACAGTGGCAGGCTCTTTTGATTAGCACATTGCAAGGGGGGGAATCTCCAGTATGACATGGTAATGGACAAGGATGGGGACATGGAGTTGGAGGAGACACCGGCCAACAGAGGTTGCTGTGTAAAAAGTGTGCACTGGGATGCTGTGTACAATATATCCCATAGAAATGCAAGAATGGAAGTTAAATGCATAGATAATGCAAGTGTGAAGCATATGGTTGTGCATATATTCATTACTTGCCTCAATTCATAGCCAAAACCGACTATGTCCAGTTTTTGAAATATGATTCTAAAAGCAGTAGGAAATTTTGTTAACACATCAGAGTGCTTGTAGATACTTTTCAAACATCGAAGATGTGCCTTCCCTTACCATATCTGGATCAATTTAGTGAATCATTCTCTTTATTTGGAAACTTCTTAGCAGGGTGTTTCAGAGATGAACAAACATTCTGTAGAATCCATTTACAAACATGTGTAGCAATAGGTATATCCAAATCAATAGTTTTGAGAATGACAGTAGTAGCAGAAGCATCCATTAATAATGGTGAGTGCTAATACAAAATCATGACAAAACCTCGACTGAGCAACCTTCAATGTCACATGATCGCCTTTGGGATAATTCATTGAAGCATCAGTCATAGTGGCATCTAGATCAATTTGCACTTTAGATGTGAAATACTATAATCAATTTCCATCTTAATAAGAGTTTCGATCGAGGTGATTTGCATGGCCTGGCTTCTACTGTTAAGTTAGAATTCCAAGGGATGATATCGCTATTGGAGTGGTTTACAGGTGATATATAATAAAAGATGCAGTGCAGTGAACGATATGTAAGTGTAGTGAGTGAGGGTGAAGGCAGGTGCAGCAGTGAAGAAGCAATATGCTGTGGAAATAACAAATATTGTTGTGAAGGTAGGTGATGTGTTGTGCAAGGTGTGATGCTTGATATACATAGAGTGCAAGTGTGGCAAGTGAGGAAATCTGATTTTAAATCACGTACTTCACAGGATAACAGAGGAGTATTACTCAGCAAATGCAGGAATCTGTGAAAGGCTAATACTCAACAATTTTTGAATTGAATCCAATTCAATACAGAAATCCAGTTTAGCGCAATTGAGATCACTACATAAGTTTGATGGGCAGGAAATATGAAATGATCTCATTTAATCTTGCCAAACTCGGTACATGTCTGAAATTTGTTCTTCCTAAAAATGTAACCAATCACCCTCCAAAACAGTCATTGGGCAAGAATATGACCAACAGAGATTTTTGTGTCATTCTTTGGATTTTGCACAACCTTACTTTATATCAACTTTAAAATACAAGTTGCAGAAACCATCTGAGGATCACAACATACCATTTGTTCTGGCATTCTTACTCTATCAATATTATCCATATGTAAGCCTGCATCATGTAAACTGGGGTAGGAAAAGGGGATCGATACAACATAGTGATATAGCAACCCAACCCAAATGTTCAAAAAATATGACGCAGAGAATGTGATGAGGATGGTGCAACTGCATAGGAAAATGTGATACAGGGAAAGTGCAAAATGCAATATGTTGCAGAGATTAGAGGATGCAACAATGCTAATAAAATACTGTAATGGAAATATCAAAGATGCACGAACAGGATGAATGATATAAATCTACCAAGCTACATCATTGAGGATACCTCTCATATTTGCAAAGGATGTGCAAGATTATGACATAGATGCAATTTAAACAAGAAATGATTATATGATGTTGGATAGTTATTGTGCAGGTCAGATGTCACTAAATGCAGGGGGAATGCCATGTTGAACATACACAATGTGATGAAATGAGGTGACACTTTATGCTATGCTATGAGACTCCAGCAATTTTGGATGTATATGCTATGCAATGCAGAATAAAGAACAAAAGATACACAGATGGAATGCAATGAATGTTCAAATGCAAGACATATGAAATCAGGAAGCTCAGAAATGCAGGAAATAGAATGAATGCTGCTACAGGGGAGTACCAAATATAATGGCATGAACAAACATTCAAACATATGTAAGCCAAGGAAATTCAACAACAAATTGTAAAAACAACAGAAAAAATGTTGTAATATGAGAATTCCAATGATATTGCCATATGTAGGTCGATACTTCTATACGCAGATCGACACTACAAGGAGGCTTTGTATTGAATCAATGAAAAACCAAATAAAAGCAAATGGGAAGAACAGAAAGGAGAAAGAGAGTAAGAAGAAAAGAAAAAAAAAGAAGTGAAGGAAAACTTACAAGTAATCGATTGAGTGATGGTGGTGCTTCCTCTGGGTGTTGAAGATGGATCAGACTCCTTCAGTCGACCAAAAGGGAAAACTAGAGGAAAAGAGGAAGAAAAGGGGGAAGAGGAAGAAGGTGAAGAAGAAATCAGGAGGATGATGGGGTGAAGACGGATGCATGATTGAAGGTGGAGGGGTGAGAATGGATGAAGAGAGCCTTTCCCCTGCGTTTGTTATATAGGAGGAGACCGTTAGAGAATTTTCAAAATGGGTCCCTCCTAGTTTCAAAGAATTTTGGAAAGAGGTTTTAGAAAAAGAGTTTTTCAAAAAGAGCTTTTTAGTTAAGAAAAGGATTTTCAAAAAGAGGGTAAGCTACTTTTCTGAAATTTTTTTCTTTTTATATTTTTGAAGGAAAAATCTTAAAAATTCGAAAGAGAGGATCCAGATGAAGCTTTTAAGGAATTTTATAAAATATTTTTGCTTTAAAATTTAAGGATTTTTTGAAAAAGAGTTTTCTGAAATAACAAAATTAATTTTAGAAATTGAGTTTAAAAAACGGATCTGGATCCGAGATTTTGAATAGATATTTGAGTTTGGATCTCAAATTGAGGAAAAGAGAGGAGTGGATCCAAATGGATATCGGATATGGATGAAATGTCTGAGCTATTGAGAAAATTGATTTTGTATTTTAAATTTTGAAAACAGGGGAATCTAGCTCAGAATTGGATTTCGATATTCGATCTGGATCTAAGGTTGAATCAAGCATCGAAGATAAAATTGGATTTCAGATCTCCAAATGAATCTGAGAAATGATTAGAAGTTGATCAAAAGTTGACCCAATTATTCAGAAGATGGGGCCAGGGGCAAAAAGGGAATTTTTGAATTTTTGAAAAAAATGGGGGGTATTCACAGATGCCTCTCTTTGAAATCTTCTGATAGTATGAATCAAAATATCTTTTAGGGCTTGTCGGGAGGTTTGTCGCATTAGCCTTCAACTTGGTGATGATTTGAACTCTTTTTGGAAGAATACGTCAGATACTCCTTCAACTTGGAGACGATCTGATTCTTCTTTGTCCCCAGGGGTCTAACTCGCATACTGTTCTTCAGTTTGGCGATAGTTGAGAGATCCCTTTTGTAGATAATCAATTATACTTGCAATATTGAGGAAATTGAGTAGATTCTTTATTGCTCATGATATTTCTACTGCTTTATTGCCAGAACAATTGCCTTTAAGAATGTGCCATAGCTATGATCAATATCAATTCGCTTCTGGCTTTTCAACATCCTTGAATATTCCTTCGCTGATCAGACCAAGGATTTTTCTTTCCTCCTTTTGGTTGACCAACAGGGAGAAGAATTTGAATTTTGCTCTTTTCACAGAAAGCTTCACCTTTTTCTGGAAGAATACTTGAGGTAAATTGAGGTGATTTTCTTGTGCAGTAAAATTTTGAAATCAACAAATAATTTTAGCAAATTGGCCAAATGTTCGGGAATCCTTTGCGAAAGCATTACTCGATATCAGATTTGATAGAACCTTTGGCTAAAATTTTGGAAGGACTAATGTGAAAATTAGAATTTAGAAATCACGACCAGTGAAAACTGGATTTTGATAATCCCGACCAGTGAAAACTGGATTTTGATAATCCCGACCAGTGAAAACTGGATTTTGGTAATCCCGATCAGTGAAAAACTAGATTTTGATAATCCTGATCAATGAAAACTGGATTTTGATAATCTTGACGAGTGAAAACTGGATTTTGGTAATCCTGACCACTCAAAAACTGGATTTTGATAATTCTGACTAATGAAAACTGGATTTTGGCAATCTCGAGAAGTGAAAAATTGGATTTTGATAATCCTGACCAATGAAAACTAGATTTTGATAATCCAGATCAGTAAAAACTGGATCTTGGTAATCCCGATTAGTGAAAAACTGGATTCTAATAATCCCGACCAGTGAAAACTAGATTTTGATACTCCCGACCAGTGAAAACTGGATTTTGATAATCCTAACCAGCGAAAAACTGAATTTTGGTAATCCCAATTAGTGAAAAACTGGATTTTGATAATTCCGACCAGTGAAAACTGGATTTTGATAATCCTGACCAGTGAAAACTGGACTTTGATAATCCCGACTAGCGAAAAATTGGTATTTGATAATCCTGACCAGTGAAAACTGGATTTTGATAATCTTGACTAGTGAAAACTGGATTTTGGTAATCTCGACTAGTGAAAAACTGGATTTTGATAATCTTGACTAGTGAAAACTAGATTTTGATAATCCTGACCAGCGAAAAATTAGATTTTGATAATCCCAACCAATGAAAACTAGATTTTGGTAATCCCAACCAGTGAAAACTGGATTTTGGTAATCCTGACTAGTAAAAAACTGGATTTTGATAATCCCGACAAGTGAAAACTGGATTTTGATAATCTCGACCAGTGAAAACAAGATTTGGATAATCCGGACCAGTGAAAAATTGGATTTTGATAATCCCGACTAGTGAAAACTGGATTTTGATTATCAAAATCTAATAATGGATATTTTAGGTGTAAAATTTCTTCAAATGTAGAGCATTGATAGGATCTACCAATTTCACCCCATCTGCGGTGATCATTTGATATGCATTGTGGGGTAATGTTTCTTTGACCACATAGGGACTTTTCCAATTGGGCGACCATTTGCCATGCGAGCGATGCTTGAGGTGAGCTATTGATTTGAGTACCAGATCATTAACTCAGAATCTTCTTTTGATGACAGACTTAGCATACTATCGGGCTATTCTACGACTATAAGGTTGAGCATGTTCGGCTGTCTTGAGTCTTCTTTCATTCAGTAGATCAAGCTATACCAATCTATGTTGCTGATATTGATCAAGTGACAATTCTATAAGTGAAGGAAATTTGAGAGCAGGTTTTTGAATGTGGAGAGGCAAAACCACCTCAGTCCCGTAAACAAGCTCTGAAGGAGTGACATTGGTTGGAGTCTGAATGGTAGTTTGGTATGCCCAAAATACATCATGATTTTTTTCATGCCAATCATGACCTGTTTTCACGGTTCTTTCCAAAATACGAATCAGAATTTTGTTGGTAGCTTCGGCCTAACCATTCCCTTGAGGATAATACGGGGATAAAAAATGTTGATGGATCTGTAAACACCCCAAATTTCTCTTATCCATTTTCAGACATTCCTCCTATTGCAGAGGCCAACCTTGGCAGGTCAGTATAGGAGTTCAACCCCAAGTTTGTCTCAATTTAGGTACCATTTTAACCCTTTCACCAGAAAAATTATCATTTTACCCCTACGTCATCCTAGATCTCAGTCAGTCAGAGTCAACTGAGCTAATTCTTAAGCTCAGAACAGTTAGAATATCAGTCATTTCTAGCTCACCCGAGCTCACATTGAGCAGATCATGTTCATTTCTGATCATTCCTGCCAAAATGGGTTCATTTCCGCAGAAATGAGCTCATTTCTAACTCAAATTCAAGCCAATTGTCTCTGAGTCAGTCATTCCTAGTCAATCCTATTTCTCTGAGTTTAACTTGATCTCACCAGGAGTTCAAATGCTCCAGTTTCAGTTCAAATCCATTTCCCAGTGTCTAAGAGTCCATTTAGCCCATTTCAGCTCATTTCAGCAGAAATTGAGCTAAGTCCAGTCAGTTGAGCTAGTGTTTGAGCTTCGGTTTTAGTTCATCTCAATATTATTGATCTTTATTCTAGCTCAAACTCAATTCTTGTTCATAACTCACTTCACTCCAGTGATCATTTCTCACCATTTCTCTAAAAATGACATTATTTCTCGACCATTTAGTCTAGGAGTTTATTTGAGCCAGTGTCTTGTCAGTTCATTTGCGTTCTAAAACCCTAGAACCCAGTTCATTCCAGTTCATTTCAGTTTAAACCAGTTAAAACCCTAGTTTTCAGTGTCACTTTTGGCCCTGCAGGGACAAAAAACTATTTCTTAAACCATTTTGCATGTTTTTATCAAAATTATCACTTTTTAAATAGGTACAACTGTCAATCAAAATCCAATACCTGAAATCCTTCATCCAGGGTTTGCATTTCGCATGACATTTCATATCATTTTCATCATTTCTTAACATTTCATTACATTTCATTTCATTTCATTTTCGAGATCTAGAACTCCAATTTTGAAAATTCCAATCCAGATTTGAGTTTCAAAGTTTTTTCGAAATCAATTTCAAACCCTAGGTTTTCAAATTGACATTTTTACCCCCAAGACTTTAAATTTAGAAATATCTTCCCGAGAAAACAGTTTGGATTCCTTTCAAACTTGATTTTCAAATTTTCAAACTAGATATGCTTTGCAAAGGGGTATAGAATTTCAAATTTTGAGTTTTATTTCAAAATTGCCAGAAATATTTCATTTAATCCAATTTTTTTTTGAGAAATCATTCTACCCCCTTCGATTTTAAAAATAAATTTCAAAATTATGTGTGGACCCACTTTCAAAATGGCGCCGCATTTTGAATTTTCAAAAAAAATATATATCTTTTCTTTCCCTATTTCTTCCCTTTTTTTCCATTTTCTTTTTTTTTTATTATTATTATTTTATTTAACCTAGAGAAGGGCGTGGACCCCACAAGGGGGTCGACCCCCTCTCTCTGTCTCCACCTTCCTTTTCTTCCTCTCCCTTTTTCTTTCCTTTCTTCTCCTTTTCCCTTCCTTTTTCCTTTCCTTCTTCTCTTCTTTTTCTTTATTTTTCTTCTTCCTTCTTTCTTTCCCTTTCTTTCTTTCTTTTCTTCCTTCTCCTTTCTCCCTTCCTCTTTTCTTCCTCCCTCCTTGTCGCCAGCCACCTCTTCTTCTTTGCTTCCCTTCCTTTTTCTTCTTTTCTTCCCTTCCTTTTCCTTCTTTCCCTTCCTTCCTTTCTTACCTTTTTTTTTTCTTTCCCTCCTTTCTTCCTTTCTTCTTACTGCTCCTCATCTTTCTAATTCACCCAACACATCACACGACTGATGCTTCTCTTTTTGGCTAACTCTCACACCCTCTCAACCCTAACAAGATCTCTCTCCCCTCTCATCTCCAACTCTCTTTGAAGCCTAGACTATTCCCTCTCTCTCTTGCTTCAGCCAACCTCCATTGCTTCAGCTTCTCAACTGCAGCAGCCCCTATCATCTTCAACCTTCCTCCAACAAGTCTGCAGCATCTCCAGCCGGTCCAGCCTCCACTTCCATCGACCTTGAAGCAACAACCTCTAGCCTCCATTGTCGCACACCCTCCATCTTCATCACCTTTGGCAATAGCAACAAGGCGTCAAGCCTTCTTCAAAGTATTTCAACCCCATCCATTGCTACTACAACTTCAACTGTTGCAGCCACCATATCCTTCTCTTCAACCAATCTAGGCAAGCCAAGGTAAGCCCATGCTCTTCCTCATGAGATACCATTTTTCTTTAAATTATCGTTGTTGCTCTCTTTAAGATGATGGATTTAACATAAACACCAGTTTAAAACTGGGTTTATGATGATGAATATCATTTTTGAATTTGGGTGGTGTAAAGGAGGTAAAGTATTTAGTGATAGAGCCACATGAATGAGGCGACTCGTCCCTTTAATGGATTGAATCCCTCATTTTCAATGGCTAACATAAAATACCCAACATATTTCCCTGTTAGTTCTTTTATTTTATTGTCGTATTTCATGTAGTTTTTATGTTTAAAGGTTGCATCTAGGTTAGTTTCACTATTTACTAATCATTTTATTCATATAGTATAGTTTTTATTAGTAGTTGACTTAGGATCTATAGATTTTAATGCATTCATATAGTCCAGTTGTTATTTCATGTAGATATTTTCATCCATAAATCCTAAAAATTTCATGGTGGTCATGTCTGTTTGTCTCTGATTTCTCATAAAAAATAGGATTGATTTGAGATCTGCAGCTCCATTTTAAAAATAAAAAACCAAACCAGGTTTTCAACCCTGTGAAAATGCTGGATCCATCTGTAGCAGAGTTTTTAATCCGAGATCTCCCTCATGGGATATCTGATTCACAATCTATAAAATACAGTAGATCCATGGAGAGATCTAGTATTTTACTAGATTTTATGGGATGTTTCTGATAAAGATTACTATTTTTCAAAAATCGGTTTCTCTAGACTAGTCTGTAACACCTATTACAGGTTTGTCAGAGCCTTTGATCGACTTAGGTCGATCGTGGCTCACAACCTGTAAGTCGGATGTTCAATCTATCAAAAAAAGAATTGTTTCTCATAATATCCTATATCATTTTCCAAAATTTCAGGATTTTAGGATTTAGATTTCTATTTTTACTAGATTTTAAAAGTTTACCTTCCGATTTCTTATTTTTACAATTTTGATAGATTTAGATGTCTGATAATCTAGTGTGTCCTCTGCAATCGTAGGTCCAATGCCAAAACTATAAAAAAAGGATATGTTCCTCTGTTTATCTGGAATTCATCTTTAAAATTTTAGAGATTTTGGTTGCCTTTTAGTATTTCCCCCTTAATTTTTACGAAAGTCTGTCAGTTTGCCATCGATTTTAAACTCACCGGATTTCGATCAATATTTCCAGAGTTGTAGCTCTCTGGCTATAGGTCGAATCCCAAGTCTCTAAAAAAAAAAATCCTTCTCTAGTTGTCCTCTATCACCATGCAAAATCTTAGGAATTTTTATGGTAAGAATCAATCCGACTTTAGGTTGTCATTAAGATAGGTGTAGGCTAAAAGGCAAAAATCATGCATTTTAGGGTTTTTTATTAATTTCCATATTAAAATAATACCAAAAAATTTTATTTTCATATTCTATTCCATTCTTAGAGTTAATGCAATCATCCATGTCAAATTTGGTTTGATTCTGAGTTCAATTGCCAAGTGTGTTAGTCAAACTATCAAAGGAAAGGCGAAATTCAAGCAAAATTCAGGCAAATTGTGATATTTTTGCATTTTTAGGATTTTAGCATGCATATAATCATATCATATCATCTTATGTTTGATTTTATCTTCATTTGCATTCATTTGAATTTCAAAACTCTTATTTTTATAAAATTTATTTTTGAAAACCCTGATTTCAAGGCCATAGTCTTGTTATCAGGGGCATTTTGGTCATTTTCACCTCAATTTCGAATTGTAAACTTTTATTTTCGAATTTCCATGCATTTGCATTATTTATTTCTCATGTTTATATCAGGGAGGTATGAATTAGGGTTTATCTCTAGATAAAATCCGATAATTTCTCGATATTGTTAGATAAATCTAGAAAAACCTACATATTTGTGCTAACTCATTTTTTAGTTTTGTAGGGATATTCAGAAGGAAGATTTTATTTTATTTCATTGATGTAAAAGTAAATGTAATATTGGAATAAGAGTTACATTTCCTACATAGAATAGGATGCATTGCATATAGTTTTGCTTTCGTAAACTCCAATATGTGAATGTATGGCAATTCATGCATATTTTCAGAAATCCACTATGGTTGACACGAATGGCATGTGCACGAGCTTTTAGGGAGTTGATAAACTCGGTGAAATTCATATTTATGGCCATAGTCAGAATATGAATGAGACCCAGATTTGTCATCTTCGTATTAGCCACATTCAGCCTACACTCTTAGGCTATTTTAAAATCCACTGCATTTCTCAAATGATTTTCTCAAATTCCTCATAAAATATTCTTTGAAGTGTGATCATCGCAAAAATTTTCCTCTCTTGTATTCCTTCTCTCTTCCTTCTCTTTACCTTTCTAACCTCTATTTCCCTTTTTGAAGGGGAAATAAAAGACAGAAAGAAAAGAGAGAAGAGAAAAGAAAAAGAAGAAGAGAGAGGAACTCTTTTGTGAAGGTCTCACTTGACCTAAATTTTGAAAAGATTTAAAAGATTACTCGCATCCATTTTTGAAATATTTGCGGGAAAAAAAGGGAGATGGGGCTCGCTCGTCGGTACGAGGTTCGATCGTTCCTGGCGCCTTTACCAAGGGTAATCGAACCAAGGATCGAATTTATACCTTTTTGCTTTGCCTAAATATTATCTAAGAATTTATCCTAAGTCTAAAATGCACAAAGAATCATGCTTGTGTAAATGCAAAAGATGTATGCTCTTTTGAGAAGAATTTTGGAAATTTTATCCAAGTGATTTTGAATTTATGAATAATATGATGAGGAAATGGTTTTTGAAAGTTGAAGTTGATTTAAAATGGATGTAAACTCAAAGTTTAGGATCAACTTGAGTTTTGAGAAAGACAACTTCAGAATTCTGAAGTTGGAATCATATTTGAGATCAGAGATTTGGAAATGAATTTCAGTTTAATTCGAAGAAGGAAGATTTGAAACAGAAATAAGAATAAAATTTGAATTTGAAATTGAATTCAGATTTGAAATGAATTTCAATATGAATTTAGAAATAGAATTGGATTCAAGAAATCTAGAATTCAACATGGAATTAGGAGATGGATCTGGATTTTGGAAATCTGGATAGAGCTTGGAATTGGATTTGAGAGATCCAGAGGGGATTTGAAAAGTAGAATTGGAACAAAAAATCTAGAGTCCTAGATAGGGTTGGATCCGAAGTCTGGAATCCAGTCTGGAATTAGAAGATGGATCTGGATTTTGGAAATCCAGATGAGATTTGAAGATGGATCTGGATTTTGGGAATTCAAATGAGATCCGAAGATGGGTCTGGGTCTTGGAAATATAGATGGGATTTGGATTTTGAGAATCCAGATAGAACTTGGAATTGGATTTGAGAGATCCAAATGGAATTTAAAGATAGAATTGGATTTTGGAAATCCAAAGGAAACCTGAAATTGGATCTGAGAGATCCTAGGTCAATTTTTGAAATTAGAAAGAAGGATAGAGAATGAAACTTGATTTTAAAAACTTGAATTTTGAAATCAGGAGATGAATCTGGAAATTTCAAAGTTTAATTGAACTTTAAAATTTGATTTTAAATATTGAATCGAATTTGAAATTGAATCTTGATCCTGAAAATGAATTTTGGAATTTTAAAGTTGAATTGAACTTTGATATTCAATCTAGAATATTGAATTGAATTTAAAATCGAATCCTGAAAATGGAAATGAATCTGAATTTTCAAAGTTGAATTGAACTTCGAATTTGATTTTGAATTGGAAATTGAATTTTGAATATAGAAATGAATTTGAAATTCCAAAGTCAAATTGGACTTTGAAATTAAAGTTAGAATAGAATTTGAATTTACAAGAGTTGAAAATTGATTTGAGAAGTGAAGAAGATATTTGAAGGATTATCACTTTGGATTTTGAAAAAGAATGATGTAATTCTATCCTAAATGATGAATGAGTTGAAGAATTTTGAAAATTGAATATTTGAAAAGCATATTTCATTCTTTAAATGAATTGAAATAAGATGAAGATGTAATACATTCCTGACTATGGTCATTGAATGTATTATATAATAATCATATTAAAATTCAAGTGAAGAATAAAATGCATTTTTTTGTGCCTTTATAGAGTTTAAAATGAAATTAACTCTCAATATATCTTTACTATGGCCATTGATATATATTTTGAGTTAATTTTAAGTTAAACTCTAATAAAGGAAGAAAAATATTTGAAAATGTGATGATTTTTTGAAAAAGATCTAGTGTGGATCCAGTATTATTCCATAAAAGATGAAAATCATAAGTTTTGTTTGCACCTGACTATGGCCATTGGTGCAAATCGTCAACTTAGGGTTTAATCACCTTTTATAAAATGGTGCACGTGCCATTCGTGTTCCCATTTGTGAAACTTTGCAAATAGAAGAGGAAAATGGTGTGAAAACAAACAAATTTCTAAGGAATATACATGCTCATACACTCTAATCTATGCTGAAAAGTAAGTATTCTCATTGATCGTCTAGCTACTACAAGTTTTGGAAATTCAAATTCCCAAATTAAGAGGGAAAAGAGTCTTCTCTACCTAATTTCTGCAAGACCCAAGTTAATCCCAGCAAAAAGAAATGTCATGTTGAAGAATATACAAGTATATGCTTAAAACTGAAAAAAGTAAATAACAAATGCATATGCCATGTATTTGTGATAATGAGAAATCATGACATAGTAAACTATTAAGAAGAATGAAGATAAAACATACATACACAACGTCCTAAGCTAACGGTGAGAATAAACATTAAATGGCATTTAATGAAAAGAACGAACGTGTGATGTAGGTATCACAGTGAGAGGAAGATGGTAAGTTATATCTCTAACCAACAAAACATAAGGTATCCAGTAACTAACAAATATGAATGCATTGCTTAATACATGAGCTGGGAGATACTCTGAGATTTAGCACATGTAAATGTATTACAAATGGTGAAGGATTCAGTGTTTAGATGCTGCAGATATATTGTTAATATACAAGCTGGTTAGCAGATATAAACCCCAAAACTGGAAGATATTCAATCAACAAAATGATCAAGAAAAGAATGTACAACAATGAGTATGTGCTGAAGGGTTGCTGCAAAATTGTGAATGATGCCCATTTGCAGGTGGGTGCAGATGAGTATGTAAATGAAGGTGGTGTGCTGTATTAGTAGGTTATGCTACAAGTAGTAAAAAAAAGAAGGAACAACAAACTATGCTACAGGCAATGTTATGAAAATAGCAAATGATGTTACGGGCAATCCTGTGAGAGCCACCAATGATACTGGGAGGTCAATAAGAAAGGTAAGGCGAACAACAAGCTATGCTGTGAAAATGGGAATGAAGACATTGATCATACAGGGGGGGGGAGAGATGACTGCATGTGCTATTAGTGCAATGCAACCTGGAAAATGAAACATTTTGAATATACAAACGTTGCAGATGAAATGTTCCAATGAAATAATATGCCACAATAAATAAAGTGCTACAGCAGGCTATGATTTCTAGCCTACAGAAGATTAAGCTAATATGCAAGGGATCATTTACTGTGTAATATAAGGAATGTGATAAGATATAACATCACAAGCTTGGCTTTTCATATAGAAACCTTTACAGGAAATACCTATAAGAAACATTTGGGGGAGTGTGAACACCCCAAATTTCTCAAAGTTTTGTAAAAATGACCCTTTTTGCCCCTAACCTCGTTTTCTGAGAAAACCAAGTCATTTCTTCAGATTCTCTGAATTAAAATTCATATTGATATATTCAAAAACAACTCTGGATCCGAATCCAGCACTTTAAATCCATATTTCCTTAAAATCCGAATCAAAACCCATTTCTGAAGAAATTTTCTCAAAATAGCTTTAAAATTCTCAGAAAAATTCTCTTTTGTAAATATTTTACAAAAAACACAAAAAAAAATTTCTTTGATTTCTCGTAAAGCTTTAAAATTTTCTTCCAAAAATACAAAAAAATAGAAAAATAACATAAAAACCAAAAAAATCGAGAAAAGCCACAAAGAAAACGGGTGATTTTCAAGCTTTTGAAGCCATTTTTGCCAAAAGGCTCATTTCTTAAAACCATCTTTTAAAAATTTCTTAAAAGGAGAACCTCCTTTTTTAAAAAGGAAAACTTTCAAACGGCCCTCTCCTCTCTCCATCGCAGATCTGCAAATGGCCTCCCCCTCTCTCCACCCTCGATCTTCAACGAAACCACCTTCCAGATCCTTCCTCTTCCCTCAATAAGAAGAGGTGGAGGAGGAGGGGTCGGGCATGAAGGAAATCCGACCTCCATACCCCTGGTGCATTTACTTTCGAGCTTCTCCCTTCTAAAAAGAAAGAAACCCATCTTTTCCTCCAGCAATCGTTGATCATCGCTTCAGATCGAGCATCCCGTTTTCCTCTTCAAGCACCCATTATCGACATCATCCATCCTTCGTTTCTCTGCTAATCCACCTCCATACGCCTTTCAGTTGGAGCATCCATCTTCGTTAAGAAGGAGTACCCAAGCCTCTTCTCAGGATCGAGATTTTCTCTAAGGAATTCATTCTGCCTCTGATATCCACATCTTCGAAGCAAAGTCTACGGCAAACTAATCGGAAGGGAATCGATCGATCGACCATCCCTACAGTGTTCACGAAGGATCGATCCCACCCACAATCAACCATCTAAGAGACCTCCACAGGAGAATCGAAGCTTCGGTTCCGTCCTTCGGAACCTCTACAGAAACCACGATAAAGGAATTCCAGCGGGAGGATAAAGGAGGACTACCTTTTCCAAATCAAGTAAGTCACGATAAATAGCCATTTCCCTCCATTTTTGTGAATCTATCTTTGTCTGTTGCTTTCGTTTAAATTCCCTTTTCTGTTCTGTTGAGGCAACATACGCAATGTCGGGTTGATTGTGGCAACATTGACTTGCGTTTTGCAATAAAATTTTAGCCCCCCTTTCGTTGGCTACATTTTATTTTGTTGATTTTATACATTTGGATTTCCTGTAATATTATGTTTCTTCATTGAACGCCAAATCATCGTGTATAATCCGATGGTTCTGTTATCCCCTGTATATCAATCCAACCCAGGCCGGTGTTCCCCTTTCTGATTGCTTCTGTAACATGGCTGCTTCTGTTTTGTTTCGGTTTTCTGGCCCACTATCATGATAATTTCTAGCATGAAGGTACTGAGTCATTTAATGTAACTACACCCCTATGTTCCAGATCTCCTGTTCAATCATGTTATTAGGGATCTTTTAAAGAAGATCTCTAGTTTGTTTATTTCGTATGGGGCGACGGATTCCATCTGATGTAAAATTTTCTGATGAATCGATCCGACGTAGGCTTTGAATGGTAGAGAACCATACATATGCTTTAAGCATGGGTTTACATTTTCTTCCCCAGGTGAGTTCACTTTGCTCATTCGTGTTCTACATCTTATGATTCAGAGTTCTTCTTCTTTTTTTTTTTTTTTATTATTATTTGCATTCTCTCCTTCATAGATTACGATTATATCTTCGTGGTTTGTTTTGATTTTCTGTAATTAATAGCGAGTATATGTTATACATTTGTTTTATCATCCTATCCATTGTGTGTTGTTACTGTGTAGGCATCACCGACCATGCTGTTTTCCTGCAAAGTCACTACCTCGGGTGGTTTATGTTACAAATGTGAATCATAAATGTTGTTTAAGCTTGAAATCTGGAAAACAACACTAAGATCTGACATCTTTTGTCGGCCATTGAGCAATGTTGTCATCATTGTTGTTCCCTGTTACCGTGATTCTGATGACTACACTTTACTTTTTTTTTTTTTTGCTGTACTGATGTCCAAAAGCATGTACACCATTGGGTTCCTGTCTTACCAGAAATATGGATCTAACCCCCCCCTCGGATAGCTGTGGTCTGTAATGAACCCAATCTCCCATCAGTTGCCTTCAAGAGATGCTAATTTTCATTTAATGTGAAGATATGACTGCTGGACGTAATGGGATTATAAAATCTTGCCAAGAATCACATAGGGTGTTGTCATTACATTAACCTTTTGCAGGTTGCAGTTGTTCATAGGTGGTTCCTACAATTTGTGCTGTTGAATTTAGTGCAAGGTGGCATTTCAGCAGGATAGATTTTGAAATCTTCTAAAATGTAAAAACAGATCTCCTATTTGACCCACTATCTTTGCCGAATTAGGATCGAATCAATCCATCATGTCTTCATTAGCATTCGACTGATCCAGCTGCACTTAATTCATCACATTTCATCATATGGTAAACCTCTGGAAATAAACTTGGGATGGGCTGCGACCTCTAAGAGTGTGGAAGCTGCAGAAGCTTCAATCAACACCAAAATTCTCTTGGCCATTTGCAGCAATATTCTCTGTGAACAACTGAAAGGGGCAATGCCGATATCGGGGACAGCAGTTTGATTAAGACAATAGGTTACAGTAGGTCGGTTTCCTGTGTTTGCCAAACAGATGTCTGGGTACCAGGTAAGTGTTATGATATTTTTTTTTTAGCACAGTTATAAAAGGAGAAGTCGTGGTTTCCTGCAAGTTGTATAGGCCTATTTTTCCGTACAGTGTCTTGACTATTTACTGCATTTTTTTTTCTTCTTTCTTCGTACTACATCACTACTTGATGTATGGCTGTATCATCATAACATCACCATCACCTCCAAAATATCCCCTGCATTTCTGCACATATACACTGTCCAGCACCCCATTGCCCTGTGCACGTTTCCTTTGTTACACCCACTAATAACCACTATAATTGCTAAGGTTCCATCGTTTGGCTGTGTCATTGCATTGTCAATCTCATCTTTTAAGCATCTTGCTTCATTCAAAGCCCTGGAGTTCTGTTATGGTTTATTAGTTTCAGTTTTACATCCTGTCAGTTTGGTTCCTAACAACGATTGTTTGCTTCTTTTACTGTGTTACTTCTTACTTCATTATAATTTCAACACATTATGCTGTATAGGCTTTCACCAGCATTTCATTTGTATAAGATATCATCCTGGTATATACCTATGCTTGAATCAGATTCTTGCAGGACGGATCCTGGAAACTTGCTGAAGGTTACCCACGCTTCAAAATGAACATGTGGGGATATTTATATTCCAGAAATGAATTGGATTTTCATGGGTCATTGCTCCTCTCAATACTGTTGCAAAACATTTTGTTTTATTATTATTCACTCCCACCTTTTCACATGTTGCACAGCCACTGCCTCATTGGCTGCAGCTTACTACCACTATCACCCAGCCTCACTATTTGCCAACCATTAACTCATCTCCTTTCTCATGTCATGTATATCCATATATATGGATACATACATATATACCTATATATATAACATATACATGTATATATATATATATGTATAATCGTATATATCATTCCTTCTGTCTTTTCATCACTCATATGAACATTTCGTAGATATCCACATGATACAGGTAATTTTCCTTCTCTTTTCATTACTAACCTGGTTGTTTTGCAGGAAATATGTGGATAAAGTTATTATTTGAAGTTGTAAAATGGATTTTTATGAGTTGTAATAGCCAGATTTGAATGAAAATTTACATTTCCTGCTTTAGGTAGAATGAATGAGCATTGTAAATATTATTGAATTACCTGTTTTTCATGCATTTTGCCTTTAATTTTCAAATTCTCACAAATGGGAACACGAATGGCACATGCACCATTTCGTAAGAGATAATAAATATTAAGTTGATGATCCACATCAATGGCCATAGTCAGGGTGTGGACAAAACTTAGCATTTTTATCTTTTACAAAATAACATTGGATCCATTTTCAAAATTCATCATATTTTTCCTAAAATATTCTATTCTTTTATCAGAATTTAACTTAAAATTAACTCAAAATATATACCAATGACCATAGTCAGGGTATATTGAGGGTTAATTTCATTTTAAATTCTATAAAAGCACCAAATGTGTTTCGTTCTTCTCTTGAATTTAAATACAGATTATTATATAATACATTCAATGACCATAGTCAAGGATGTTATTATATTTTCAATCTTGTTTTAATTCATTTAAAAGAATGGAATAGCTTTTTCAAAAATTCAATTTCAAATTCTTTAAATTCATTCATCATATAGGGTAGAATTGCATCATATTTTCAAAAACTTCCTTTTCAAAATCCCAAGTGTTTCTTCTTCTTCATCAGATCTTATTCAAATACAATTTTATCTCACTTTTAAGATTCAAAATTTCAATTTCAAAGTCCAACTTGACTTTGAAACTCCTTTATATTCAAAACTTCAAATTTCCAACTCAATTCAAAATCCAATTTTAAAGTTCAATTTAACTTTGAAATTATCTTCTGATTTCAAAATCAAGTTCATCCCCTTATCTTCAATCAAGGTTTGGATTTGAATCTCAAGTTTAAATTTGGATTTCTAAGATCCAGACCCATCTTTAAAGGTCCTATTTGGACTTTTTCATAATCCAAAGTTAAATCCTAAATCTCAACTTGGATCCAGATTTCCAAGTATTAACTCAATTCCACTTTGGATCTCCAAATTACAGATCCAAATTCCATTTAGGATCCAGATCCTCATTCTACTTTGAATCTCGAATTACAGATCCAGATTCCATTCAGGATCCAAATCCCCATTCTACTTTGGATCTCAAATTATAGATCCAAATTCCATTTAGGATCCAGGACCCAATTCTACCTTGGATCTCAGACTTCAGATCCAATTTCATTCTAGAATCCAGAATCCAACTTCATATTGGATCTCAAATTGAAGATTCGAATTTCATTTAGGATCTAGAATCCAACTTTACTTTGGATCCCTGACTTCAGATTCAAATTTCATCTTGGATTCCAAATCACGGATCCAATTCCATTCAAAACTTTAGATCCAATTCTATCTAGGATCGAAAGATCCAACTTTACTTTGGATCTCCAACTTCAGATCCCAATTCCATTTTTATTCCAAATCTTGAATCTGATTCCATTCAAAATTCCAAATCCAAATTTCACTTTAATTCCAAAAGTCAATTCCATTTCATTCCTGATTTCAAATCAAGTTCCCATTTCAGATCCTAAATTCAAAATTCAACTTTGAACTCTATTCAGAATCCAGATATTGGATTCAGATTTCATCTTGAAAATCCAACTTTTAAATCAATTCCATTTCTCAATTTTGTTCAAATTTCCCAATTCTATATTTCCTTCTGATTCAATTCCATTTTCATTTTTATTCTAATTCAAAGTCCATTTATGACTTTGAAAATTCCCTTTTCTCAAAACTTCAAAATCATTTTCCAAAATCCAGATTTATTTTCCCAAGCTCATGATCATTCTAAAAACTTAGAACTCTAATCTTTAGTTCTAAGTTAGAAATCATTTCTTCATTTTATTAGATTCACTTGGAAATTCTTCAAAACATTTTTTTAAAAAAAGAGCATACCTCTTTGCATTTGCACAAGCATGATTCTTTGTGCATTTAGATTTAGAATAAATTCTTAGATAATTTCTTAGCAAAGCAAAAGGCATAAATTCGACCCTTGGTTCGATTACCCCTGGTAAAGGCGCCAGGAACGGTCGAACCTCGTACCAACGAGCGGATCCCGTCTCCCAGTTTTTTCGCAAATATTTCAAAAACGGAGGCGAGTTATTTCAAAAAATTTCTAAATTAAGGTCAAGTGAGACCGCGCAAAATAGTTCCTCTTCTCTCTTTCTTTCTTTCTTTTCCCTTCTCTCTTTCTTTTCTGTCTTTTATTTTCCTCCCTTCAAAAAGGAGGAAAATAGAGGTTAGAAAAGGAAAAGAGAAGGAAGAGAGAAAAACCACAAGAGAGGAAAAATTTTGCGATGATCACAGGGAGACCTTTGCAAGGACAAAGAAATCATTGAAACATGTGCAGGGGCATAGGTAAAAGACACCATTAGGAGTCTAATGTATAGGATGGAGATGGTGGTGAATGGTACTGAATGTATTAATAGTGCAGTGAAAATGGTGCTATTGAAGTGTAAGTGTGGATAGATGGAAATTCTAACTTGACGAATTTTGTCCATGACACTAAAAAAAATGTAGGATGCCATCTCTCCTAATCACTGAAAGAGATATCATGAGGACTCCATGATGAAGTTTATCATCGGTACTCCTGGGGCATTTCGTTTCACACTTAAGATCATTAAATGGAGTGTCAAAACGTAATGACCCCTAATCCAAACAAGATGAGTCCATTACTGATTTCATTTTCTTGTTAGAAATTCCTATAAAACCATATGACATGAATAACTTCAACAAACATAAAGTCGAATCTGAGAAATGCATACCACAGCATGAAGCCCTATATGAAGATACCAATACTTGAACCAATCTTGGCACTTCAGATGAATGAAGATCTGAAAGGATTAAACATAATAGGATCGTAGTGCGCCCCCAAACATTCTTCAGACACCAAAAGTGGTGAGGGTCACGCCCTTATTGATGATCATCATCTCCAGATGAATTTTGGGCCATGCTGGACTCATTCTAACAAAGTTAAGCAGAAGAAGGGGAATAATAATAATAATAATAATAATAAAAAAAAAGAAAACAAAGTGAGGAACCCAGAGGCTTCTACTCTGGCTCAGGAACCAGAACCCCATGGAAATGGAATGCTCGGGACCAGCCTAGATTGATTTAGTTTCAATTAAGCAAAGGCAAATTCTGGCACCATGTCGTTCTTCAATTGCAAAAATAGAAGTTCCCTGAAGTAGAATCCTTTCATAGTATCTCATGGATCACGCACTTTGAAAATATGCAACAGACCTTGTGAACCAAGTATATACTCTGTAGATAGTAGTTCAAGCCCTTCTGTGGAGCACAGAAGTTCTGCATCTTCTAGAGCACCAACATTGCCGATAGCAGGGGTAATAAAACTCACAGAGCCCAGATTTGATGGTTCATATTCACGCCTATTTACCCTAGTGGGTAGAATTCATAACGGATTCTTTTGTTCAACCCTACCACCTTATTATTTCAGAGATAAAGTAGTGAATGTCATTTATGGCAAATATTTCAAACACGCATTGAAAAATAAATGAAAGTATGAGGGGAGCAGAAGTTGATACGATGACTCTATCAAAAATGAATAAGATAAAGAACAAAACACCATCCCCCCTTTTTTGATTTCACTGGAACTAGCTTCATCACCCTGTCCTTGTTTTCTTTACCTATGATGAATGGGAGATGAACAAGAGAAGGGGTGGGGGTGGGGATCTATTCACAATGCAGAGATTTGATCTGAGCATAAAATCAAAAGGAAGATAAAGGAAAATAGAGAAATAAAACACGCATGTTCAGATGAATTTATTGCTGGATATCGGTTTGATGAAAGGGATATGCTGCAATCATAGGTGAGATCTAGATCCCAGAAGGTGAAATATTGAACTCGCAGGAGACATATGGATACAATGAACCATAAAAGGAAGACGAAGGTAGATAAAAATAAAATGATAAAAAGTATAAATGTAAATCAGACCAGAGACATTAATCAGGCATTATTCATGAAATTTAAATCCAAGCATTTGAAATGCTAAAATGAGAAATCAGGAATAACAAAAAAAAAAAGGTATACCGTATGAGAAACACAGACACAAGATTAAGATACAATTTATGTAAAATTTACAATGAAGAATCAGGAAAAATTGAAAGGAATCATAATGAAGATAAGCCGAATGTCGGAATACAGATATCACGTTAATGTTGCAATGGGGTAGGTTGGTTTACTATAAGTAAACCAACACTACCACCGATGCTTCCGTGGGGCAAAAGTAAGAGGAACACAAGGAAAATTGGAAAAAACAGAAGGAAAGGGGAAGAAACTTGTGAAAGAAAAAAAAACTAATAATATTCAAAACATGATAAACCATGGGAAATGGAGAGGAAGGAGTCGCTTACCTTCTTCTGCAGGGATTCTGAATGATAGCCTTCGAAGCAGGTTGCAGGAGTCTGGATTGACAAAGGTCGAACAGGGAGGAGATCCTTCTCTTTGTGTTCCTGCTAGCTCGATCAAATTCTTTCAAAAGAGAAAAGGAGAAGGAGCAAAGAAAAGGGGAAAAGGAGGGGGGAAGGAAAGAGGAGAAGAGCGTAATGGAGAATGTGCGAGGGTGAAGGCGGATGATGGAAGAGGGAGCCTAGAAGTTGTTTAAATAAAGGGGGAGAGAAGGATCGAGAGAGATGGGGCAGTTGAAGATCGAGGGTTGAGATAAGGGTGAGGATGATTGAGCGAGAGAGAGAGAAAGTTCATGAAAGAGAGCGAGAGAGACCATTGAGAGTTTTTATGTTTTTCAAAAAGAGGGTCCTAAAAGAAAGTTTTCTTAAAAAGGGTTTAAAATTTTACTCTCTTTTGAGATTTCCTTTACGTCTTGAATTTTTCTTCGTATATATATATATATATATATATATATATATATATATATATATATATATATATATATATTGTATTTTTGAAAACAAAAAATCTAAACTTATGAGAAAACAAAGGATTTTTGACATAATTTTGTAAAATTTTAAAATATTTACAAAAGAAGGTTTTTTCGAGAATTCAAGGCTATTCTCTGAAAAAATCTTCAGAAAATGGGTTTGGATCCAAGGTTTTGAGGAAATATTTGAGTTTTAAACCTCGAATCGAGAAATATAGAGCAATGAATCTAAACGGATGCCAGATGGACTGTCTGAGCCATTCAAAAACTATTTTTGGTATTTTTGTAATTTTAATTTGAAAATGGGACAATGGGGCTCAGATTTAGATTTTAATAATGGATCCGGATTCGAAATCGAGTCAGATATAGAAAATTGATTTGATTCTAGTAAATTTGAAAAATAAATTGGAATTTTGAGCGAAAACGACTCAATTTACTCAGAAAATGAGGGTCAGGGCAAAAAACGAATTTTTACAAGATTTTGAAAATTTTGGGGTGTTCACATGAAGTTACATTCATTCATTCATATTTGCATCATGAAAGCATTTCAAAGAGCCAAATCCTCTGTTATTGAGTTATCTCACTGAAAAATCAATTGTCTCAAGAATCTTTGAATTACCTCTGAAACTGGTTTTCTCAGAATTCCCAAATCCTCGTTTATTGAATTATTTCAATAAGAAATCAATTTTCTCAAAAAGGATATTCAGATTATTTCATAAATCAATTTTCTCAAAGTTTCAATTGTCCTGAGAATCAATTTTCCATTTCAAAAGGTAGTCTTCAATGTGATCCATGATTTCCAAGAATCTCATTTCGAAGTATTTCCAAAATATCGGAGGCAAACATCATATTTTCAAAATGTGCATTTTCCCAGAACTTCATAGCACATGCCTGATTCTCTGTGCATTTAAGAAATAGAGCATAATTTAGATATTTGAGCCTAGCTGAGCATATTTTTTATCCTTGGTTCAATTACCCTTGGTAAAGGCGCTAGGAACGGTTGAACCTACCGACAGGCGAGTCCCATTGTATAGAATTTTCTCATAAATTTCAAAAACAGAGGCAAGTTATTTCAAAACAATTTTCAAAACAATTTTTAAAACTTTGGTTGAGTTTGACTTGAGGAATCGTTTCTCTCTTTTGCAGAGGGAGGAAATTTTTTTGCGATGATAACAGGATCCTAAATTTTGAACAGAAAATCTTTATCCTCTCATTCTTAAAATGACTGCCATTGTCAGAAACAATGTCATGTGGTATGCCGAAATGATAATGAATATTTTTGTGAATGAAAGAAACTGCACGACGGTCTTCTACTGTACGCAGTGTGACAACTTCGATCCATTTGGTAAAATATTCTATGGCGGCAAGAAAATATTTATGGTCGTTGGATGCAGAAAGAGTAATTGGGCCCACTACATCGAAAGCACACATAGAAAATGGCCAAAAAAATACAATTGATTACAAATATGCGGTTGTCGCATGAATGGAAGGTGCGTGCATTTGGCATTTGATGCACTTTCTTACAAATCGATAACAGTCCTACTGCATGGTTTTCCAATAATACCCTGCTTGAATGATCTACTTGACAAGAGTTTGGTAACCAACATGACCACCGCAAATACCTTCATGTTCTTCTTAAATAATTTTCATGGCTTCATCATCGTCTAAGCATCTGGCATACTCAGCACTGAATCCACGGCGATAGAGAACATCAGCAAGAATGAAATATCGAGCAGACATGGGATGAATTGGTCGTTGTTCTCTTCTTGGCATTCCTGACAAAAAATTATTAATTTTGATAAAATCCATGATGTCTTGATACCAAGGTCTCTTCTTTTGTTCGACCCAGTTTATTTGAATAGACGAGATGAAGGTAGGTTGATCAAGTCTGCCGACCACAAAAGAACGACAGGATTCACCTCCTTTGAAAGACATGATGGAGCCCAGGGTGGCCAAGCCGTCAACTATTTGGTTGTATTCCTTTTTTATATGATTGAGTTGAAATTCCTCAAAGCTATTGATGATGATTGAAGCAATTTTCTGATAGGAAATTAACTTCTCATCTTTCACTTGTCACTCGGCCTTAACCAGACTGATGACGAGCAATAAATCGCCAAAAGCATGCACTCTTTTGACGTTGAAACTTTACAGAATTCTTAGGCCTTGTATTAGAGCTTCATACTCGGCCATTTTGTGAGTACATTGAAAGCTGAGCTTGAGAGAATAAGAGATCAGTTTCTTCTCAGGTGTGATGTGAACACCCCAAATTTTTCAAAATCTTTTAAATATTCTCCTTTTGCCCCTAAATTCATTTTTTTTGAGTAAATAAGTTATTTTAAATTTAAATTCCAGTTCATTTCTCAAGTTTATGGAAATTAAATTCATTTTATATGATTTTGGATCTGGATCCATTGCCCAGATCCAAATCTAGATCTCCTTGTTCAAATTTTAAATTAAAATTATAGAAATTACCAAAAATAGTTTTTAATAGCTCGGACAGTCCATCTGACATCCATTTGGACCTATCATGTTGTATTTCTCGATTCGAGTGTAAAAACTTGAACATTTTCTTAAAATCTAGGTCCAAACCCCTTTTTGAAGAAATTTTCCCGAAATGGTCTAAAAATCTCAGAAAGACACTTTTGTAAATGTTCTTTTTAGAAAAATACAAAAAATTAGGGTCTAGTCTTTATTTTCTCAGGTTTTTTTTTTTTTTAATTATTTATTCCAAAAATACAAAAAATCAAAATACTCAGAAAAGAACAAAAAAAATAATTACAAAAAAATAGAAATAGTTTTTAAGAGAAACCCGTTTTGAAAATTCTTTTTATGAGGAGATCTCTTTTGGAAAAAAAGTAAACTTTGCAAAAACTCACATATCGAGTTAGGGTTTCGGGGGGAGACTCTCTCGAAATTTCTCCCTCAGCCATCCTCCCTCTCTCCTTCTCTCGTAGGCTACCTTCCAGAAGGGTCCTCCCCATCGGATGGCTTCACTCCTTCCCCCTTTTCCAAGCCACCCATCACCAACCGAACACTCCACTGCCCAACACTCCATTGCCCCATGCGATTCTCCTCCCTCCAACAACCGACTTCCACTCGAGTCATCCAATCATCTACCCTCCCCTTCAACCATCGATGCTTAACCATCGGCTCCTTCTCGATGTTTCCTCTATCCCTTATTTAAAAGACCTTAGAAACCCTTCTCAAGGATCCGTCTTCTGCCTCTCCACCTGCTTCTCCTTCACGATCGCCCATACCCCTTCTTCTTCTTCATTTCTCTTCTTCTCCTGATATCTTCTTCCCAAGTAAGCTGAAGGAGGTCGGCTACCTCTGTAGAAACCTCAAGCAACCAGAAGTCGATCATTCACATTCCCACGAATCTGAAAGAAAACATACAGCAGAGCAGCCATCTTCTACCCCTCCATCTTCTCCTCCTTCAGGCATCGTTCTTCACCCTCGTAGCCCTGCAGATAAGAGGAGAGAACACATTTCACATTTGGTTCCTTCGAATGAACATTGGCCCTTTCCTTCAGAACTGCGCCACACTAAGGTAAGCTGCTGTACATCTTTTTCTCTTCCCTTTCACAATTGATCCATGGAGTTCTTTGATCTTCATTTTTTTTTTAAATACATCTTTATAGCTCAATTTTTTTTCTTTATCTGTAATGCTTTGTCTACATTTAATGATATTTTCTGTTCTATGGAAAAAGGGGGGGTCTTCAGCTTTGATGCTTTTCCTTTGTATTCTGATGATCGACGATGCCTCGCAATGGCATCGTCGATTCATCCAATTTGGAGCGTCAGATTTTATTTGCTCATTTACTTTTGTATTTCTTCTGTACTGTTTCCCTTTGATTTTTCTCATGGATTTTCTCCTAATTTCTTTCTTTTCTTTTCCTTTTATTTTATTTTATTCTATTTTATTTTTTTGTTTTTTTTGTCTTCCATCAATACAGCACAAATGATGCTGAATTGCGCATAGCAACTTCAGTGTCTCATCGTGCCACAGCAATGGGATTCTTCCAATTCCAACAAACATTCTCTGTTCTATGACCCTTTCTATTTTTTTTTTTTCTTTTATTTCTTTGATTGTCATGTTGCTTTTATCCCTATGCCTTGCATTCGGCGGCATCACATGATCCTTCTGCATCTTTTTTTTTTATTTTTATTCTATATTATTTCCCCATTTATCTGTTTCATTGATTAATCTTTACTCATCTTGTAAGTTATAATTTTCTCAAGACATGCGTTCATTTTATTTTACCCCCTGTCTACCATTATAGTGATGAGTATGGTCTGAGAGTTGCATAGCATGCCACCAATGTTAAGAGAAATGCTAGGGACTCTCACACCCCTATCTTGATCCCTCTGATTATTGGGTTTGCTATCTTCCTTGTTCCCTTGGCTACCATCCCCATTACAGGGAATAACGTTAATCCAGCAAGGAGTCTTGGAGCCGCCAGCATCTTCAACAAAATCCCATGCCGGGCGTGATTTTTAGATTTTCTGGGTTGGTCCCTTTACTGGTGATGCCCCTGCTGCTATTTATCACCAAGATTGTGATAAAAACTAAGTCATTGCCATTGATTTTATTACCCCAGCATCCTCTCTTCTGCTTAATCTCCATGTTTACGCTTGATTTCCCGATTTACTTTGATGATTCATTGATTTTTTTTTATCTCCAGTTTTTTTTATATATATATATAGCATTCGACTGCAATTTTGTTCACTTTGTCAAACATATTTCATTTATTTTGATTATACTGTACTCCTTGATATCTGATTGCTCACAGCATGCACGGTTATATATATAATTTCATTTTGCATTCGTTATTCCTTTTCCTCCTGTGTTAATTGTTTTCTGCATGCTCCTGTGTTTTGATCAGTATTTTTTTTTATTTCCTGTCAGTACTAATGATCTCTTATGGTTTACTATCTTTACCTGTGCATCAGTATGACATTTCACCTTTCTTCCCTTGCATTCACCTGTAAGCCCCTGGTATCACACGATACTTGAGCATCCTCTGTAAATACTATCATACATTTTCTATTCCTTATTATAAGGTTCACAGAAAGATTTGATATGGTTCAACATGAGAATAGGACTAGATGCTAAGCTCCACGACAGATCTTTGGTAATGGATTTGATGAGCTCTTTTGGCTGCTAAGAGGACAACCTAAATTCTGGAAAATTTGGCGTTTCGTCAGGAGATATATCAATCACCCTACGTATGTGAAGTTTGGAAGTTCAGTTGGAGGCTTGAGAGTTATTTTGAGTGATACTGCTCGGACTCCCCTTAACAAAAAAAAAAGGGGAAAAGGAAGGCAGTGGGATACCCCTGTCCACAGCTCAAGCAAGGTGCTGTGTTTATCTATTCTCAATTACTTCAGTGATGCAAGAGTAGTTCCAGCACTGGGAATCACCTTGCTCCGTGCCTTCTTCATAGGCCAAGTGACTGTAGATGTTCCAGTGGTGGTAAATTTTCCATTTGTCTATATCTAAAAAAAAAAATTTTGCTTCCTGAAGACTGTGATGTCCATGCATAAAGAAACCAGTGGAGGACCTTCTACCCATGTAATCTGATATTGATAAGTTCTCAAGGTACGGTGGAGGCTGCAGCTCTTCTAGTATGTCTTCCATTCTCAGATCCATTTCTTCAATTATTCAGTATTCTTGTCTATTTTATCAATTTGCCTGTTAAACTGTAAATCTTTGGGTCTTGTTAATTTTGATGAATAGAATGACGATATTAAAAACATAATGCTAGTTTTCTTCATCAGCCTAGCATATTCTGTATCATTTATACTTTCAATACATGCCAAATTTTCTATAGCAAAACCTCCTTTTAAATTATTGAGATGCTCCAGTTCACTAATATCACACTTCTCAGGGCACTCATCACTCACTATTTTTGAATTGGTCAATCTACCTGTCTGTTTAGGGAGACATTGTAAATAATGGGTCAATGTATAGATACCTGCAAATTAATGGTTTTGGCTAAGCACGCTTTGCCTATTAAGGATAGGCATCATGCTTCTATATCTGCATTTGAACCCCAGTTTTCATTTCCTGCAATAAATAGAGTAAGGTCATGAACAATGTCATGTATCTTGAAGCTGACTACATTGTTGTTGGCATCCGTTTCTCGTCTTGAATCAAACATCAATCAATCAAACCTTTAACATATTTATCTGCCATGATGTCAACGTCCTCTACAACATCTAAAAAAAAAAAATCCTTCTTTGTTATATGGGATGTGTTTTACATTATATGAAAATAATGGAGGAATAGCTCTGGAACACCGTATAGATAGAAGGAGTTTGTTAGCTTACAATCTTGTTGTGGCAATTGGAGCCAGTAGGACTGTAAATTTTGAGTCATCTCATTTTCCTAAAGCATTCCCTGTGTCAAGCTTTGTTAGATTAATAAATTATAAAATCACAATTGCTCTAAAAGGTAGGATTGGTACATACACCAAGAGTAACTGCTGCACTCAGTAAAGTTCCTGATATCTCAATGGTGTTTTGTCCCACTAAAGGTAATCATATTAGGTGCCCAAGGATCCATATGTCTGCTGCAAAAAGTCATAATTTTTGCAGGGAAAATTCATGTTGTTAGCCATAGCATCTTTACACTGCTATGCTTTTTACAGAGCAACCTCCAGCCACAGCAGTGCTGTGCACGGCTGTGATTTCTTTACACCTATTCCATCCTTATGCTCCCAGCAGCATCCAGCCCATCATGGCCTTCACTGTTGCTTCAGGGCCTCCAATTCCATTTCACTCCATTACATCCCGGTTGCCACACCATTTAACCCCACCATCACATGCACATTTACCTGTTACATGGCATCTCTTGAGTATGATTATCTGCATCACACTGCAACCTTACAACACCTTACCACCTAACACACTTCATTCTCACACCGTGGTAGCAGCATCCCAGTCAGCCCACCCCGCTGCATTCATCTCACTTCTCACAATATCTACACCACCTTCATCTCCTACATGTTATTACATTTACACATATACACATCACTTGTATCTCTCATATTAGTCACATACACTGCACACCCCATGATACTTGTTCCCACTCCCAGCACACTCACTCTCTCTCTCTCCATACATATACATATATATATATATATATATATATATATATATATATATATATATATATATATGTATCTATATATATATATATATATATATATATATATATATATATATATATATGTATCTATATATATATATATATATATCCATACATGTATATATATGAGTATATATACATAGATCTATGTATATACCTATATACGTACGTATGTATATATATGTATATATGTATATATGTATATATATACATTGTCTACGTAGATATATATTAATTCTTAATGTAACATCTACTTATTATGTGTTCAATGTCCCGTACTGACTTTATTTTGCAGGAAGATATAAGAAGTTTGAATTTCTCTTTTGGACTAGAAATTTTATTTGCAAATTATAATAAATTAGATATAAATGAGAAATTTACATTTTCTGCTCTAGATAGAATGAATGAGCATTGTAAGTATCATGAATGGCTTGTTTTCATGCATCTTTGTCTTTATTTCTCAAATTCTCACAAATGGCAACACGAATGGCACGTGCACCATTTCGTAAGAGGTAAATTAATGCTAAGTTGACGATCCATATCAATGGCCATAGTCAGGGTGTGGACAAAACTTAGGATTTTTATCTTTTACGAAATAACACTGGACCCACACTGGATCCATTTTCAAAATTCATCATATTTTTCTTAAATATTTTCTCCTTTTATTAGAATTTAACTTAAAATTGACTCAAAATATATACCAATGGCCATAGTCAGGGTATGTTGAGAGTTAATTTCATTTTAAATTCTATAAAAGCACCAAATATGTTTTATTCTTCACCTGAATTTAAATATAGATTATCATATAATACATTCAATGACCATAGTCAAGGATGTATTATATTTTTAATCTTATTTTAATTCATTTAAAGAATGGAATAGCTTTTCAAAGTCCAATTTCAAACTTATTCAAATTCATTCATCATTTAGGATAGAATTGCATCATATTTCCGAAATTCCCTCTTCAAAAACTCCAAGTAATGTAAATACTTTCTTCAAATCTATCTTCAATTCTTATCAAATCCAATTCATTCTTTCAATTTTCAAAAATTCTATTTCATTTTTAAATCTCAAAGTTCAATCTAATTTTGGGATTTCAAATTCATTTTATATTCAAATTTCAAAGTTCAATTTGACTTTGAAATTCCAAATTCATTCTATATTCAAAACTCCAATCAAATTCAAAATTCAATTTAACTTTGAAATTCTTGATTCCAGATTCAAGCTTCAATTTCAAAGTCCAATTTGACTTTGGAAATTCAAAATCATCTTATATTCAAACTTCAAATCTCCAGCTCAATTCAAAATTCAATTTCAAATTTCAATTTAACTTTGAAGTTATCTTCTGATTTCAAAATCAAGTTCACCTCCTCTATCTTCAATCAAGATTTGGATTTGAATCTCAAAGCTTAATTTTTGGGTTTTCTAAAAAAAACCCAGATCCATCTTTAAAGGTCCTATTTGGACTTTTCATAACCCAAATCCAAAGTTAAATCCTAGTCTCAACTTGGATCCAGATTTCCAAGTATCAATTCAATTCACCTTGGATCTCAGACTTCAGATCCAAATCCAGAGTCCAACTCATTTTGGATCTTAGACTTCAGATCCAAAACCATTCTAGGATCCAGAATCCAACTCTACATTTGGATCTCAGACTTCAGATCCAAATCCATCTTAGGATCCAGAATTCAATCACACTTTGGATCTCAGACTTTAGATCCAAATCCATTTTAGGATCCGGAACCTAATTCTATATTCGGATCTCAGACTTTAGATTCACTCCATTTTAGGATCCAGAACCCAAGTCCATCTTGGATTCTAAATCTTGGATCCCATTCTGTTTAGAATCCGAAATCCAATTTCAATTTTAGATTCCAATTCCATTTCCAGATTTCATTTGAATTCCCTAAATCCATTTCTATTTTAAATACCATTTGATTATCTCAGATCCATTCCAAACTTCAGAAATCCAAATTCAATTCCATCTCAAGTATTCATTTCCTTTCCTAAATTCAAGTTCAAATTCAAGGTCTATTTCTGACTTTGAAACTTCACTTTCCTTCATTTCAAAAAGCTTCAAATCGTTCTTTCTCATTTATTCTTCCAATTTTGATTCATTTCAAAGACTTAGAACTACTCTGATCCATCTCAAAAGTTCTAAGTTAGATTCAAATCATTTCTTCACTCCCTTATCAAGTCCATCTCAGAACACTTGGAAATTTTCAAAACATCTTTCAAAAGGAGCATACCTTTTTGCATTGCACAAGCATGATTCTCTGTGCATTTAGAGTTAGAATAAATTCTTAGATTATATTTAGGCAAAGCAAAAGGCATAGATTCGATCCTTGGTTCGATTACCCCTGGTAAAGGCGCCAGGAACGGTCGAACCTCGTATCGACGAGCGAATCCCGTCTCTCCATTTTTTCCCGCAATATTTTCAAAAACGGAGGCGAGTTAATTTTCTAAATATTTTCAAATCAAGGTCAAGTGAAAACCCGCAAAATAGTTCATCTTCTCTCTTTCTTTCTTTCTTTTCTCTTCTCTCTTTCTTTTCTTTCTTTTATCCTTCTCCCTTCAAAAAGGAGGAGAATAGAGGTTAGAAAAGGAAAAGAGAAGGAAGAGAGAAAAACCATAAAGAGAGGAAAATTTTTGCGATGATCACAGTTTTGGCGACCGAGATGGGACCTCGTCTTCGTCCGGTTGGATCTATGCCTTTGCTTTGCTTTTATATAATCTAAGTCTTTATTCTAACATATGTCAGCTATATTTCCATGCAAACCTTAGGAGCCTAGATCTTGTTCTAAGCTGACATCATTGAATATAGGATCTAAGTATGGTTTGGTAGGACCATATTGAGGAGATTATATCCATGTTCACATTAGACTTAGGTCTTAAATACAAACTCTCCTCAATTTTAGGGATTGAATGTAAACAATGTATGCAAGTGTATGCTTCTTCTTATATAAATCTATCTCTTTAGGACTTGCATTAGAGCCTTCTGATTTTATTGCATGTTGATCATATTTTGAAAACATCCCTACCTATATTGTCCCGGTCTTCACGTTGCTGGGCTGTCTCACTGAACCATAGTTCGGGAGAGAGCCTCACAACTGGACCACTTATTTGGGTTTGCGCCCCCTTACCACGTACCTAAGGGCCATAGTCCGAGGTATATCGGTAGGTGCTCAAGGATGTTGGGAAGCCTTTACCTTAGAACATGAGTAAATACTTTATATGCCACGTACTTTGAGCTTCGGCTTGAGTATATCGGCGTACCTTGATTGGAATCAGATGATATAAATCTTAGAGTTAGGATTAAGGTCCTATCAGCCATTTCAAATATTGCATATAGAGTTAGCTTTAGGGAGTGTTGTTTGTATATCCTTGCTTGTATATCTGTGATTGTGTGATATTTTATATCTTCCTTATATTTTCCAAAACCCTGGGTATATGTTTCAAAATGTCCTCTTTATTTTTAAAACCCAGGTGTATTTTTCTTTATCCTTTTCTTCTTCTTCTTCTAAAAATTCTTCCAAATTCTTCTGATCCTGCCTGCAAGTTCTTCAAAAGTTTGAATCCTTACCATTTATTCTCAAAATTCCATTTTTCCTTTTATTTTTCTTCTGTTTTTATATTCTTGTTTATATTTTCATAAAAATCTATTTCCATCAAGAGATATCCTTTTCAAAAATAATATTTTCTTTTCATATTTTCAGTTGGTTACTCTCCCTCGTAGAGTAAACAACGCAATTGTCACAAATTTGGTGGCGACTCAATCCCTAGTAATGGGATACAATTAAATTTTTAACCTAAATCCTTCCTCTTTGTCAAAATATCTCCAAAAAGTTTCTTTGGTCTAAAAACCTCCATTTTTCCTCCACAGAGAGTTCTGATATTTCAAAAATGGTCACTACAAGAGGGGGAAAAGAAACAGTTCCTCAACTCAGCGACAGTGAGGCAGAAGAGATAAGCTCTCCTAAATCAGTCAGGGGACAGAGTCAGAGCAAGAAGGATGACATCGACCCCGCTATGTATGACATGTTCCAAAAGATGATGGCGAGGATGATGTCAGAGCAAGCCGAGGCCAAGCTGAAAGAGGCAGTTCCTAAAAGCAAGCTGAGGAAGAAGCCTGTAAAGAAGCAAGTCAGAATCATCAGAAAGAAGGTGCAGCCAGATACTACTTCCTAGGAATCAGAGTCAGTCGAGGAAGAATCGGAAGAGGAAGAGCAGATTGTCTACAAGCAGAATCCTCCGAGACAGTCTGTAAAGATAGTTGCGGAAGAGCCCGAATCTGTCAACAAGCCCAAGTCTGGGGCTCCAGCAGAGGACCTGATGAGTAAACAGACGAAGGAGATGAATCGAGCGATTAAGGACATTCAAGCCAAGGGTAAGGGCAAGCAGACCTACACTGGCGAAGATTTTTACGATGGTCTAGATGGGGACGATAACCTAGAGAATCTTCCTCGCAAGTTTCTCAAATTTGATGGGACTGGAAACCCTAAAGCCCACTTGGCCACATTTTATGCAGAGTGCAGCCGTTTCAGGAAAGATAACAGGGCTCTTTTCATCTGTTTTCCCCGCAGTCTGGAGGGTGTAGCAGCCAGATGGTATGCTGATCATGTGAATCCTATCGAACTACGAGAGTTCGATAAGGTAGTAAATCTGTTCATCGAGCGCTTCTTATTCAACACTGAAGCCTCACCTACATTAAATCATCTTTACAACCTGAAGCAGGGAGAGAATGAAAGAGCAGGTGATTTCATTCACAGGTGGAGAAGCACCTGTAATAAGATGAAGGTACCCATTCCTGAGGAACATGCATTGCAGGTGATCCTCAATAATTTCTCTCAGCCCATAAGAAGCCTCATCGCTACTTCCCCGACGAAATCCTTCATCAAGTTGATTGAGCGAGCCGAATGGCTCGAAGCAGGAATAAAAAGCAGACTTTACGAGGGCATGCCTCTAGTCAAGAATATCCAAGACCAGAAAAAGAAGGCGCAGTTCGCTCATTCAGTTGAGGCCTCCTGCAATAATCTTGGCAGTAGCAACAAAGAAAACAAGAACAACAGTGACAGTGGTCCGAGAGTAGATCAGAACAAGGGGCAGAAGGAGAGAGCGTATAAGAACAATGACAAGCCGCTTCCAATTGGCATCCAACAGAAAGGGGATCTTCAAGAGAAGCCCAAGTACATCAAGTGGGAGAAAGATCGAGTCTTTACTCCTTTAGATCAAACTATGGAAGTAATTCTGGATTACCTGTTAAAGCATGGGATGATCAAACTCCCTAAGATAGCGGATCCTCCCGTAATCTTGGGAAAATTCAAAGATCAATTCTGCAAGTTCCATAGAGCAACGGGGCATGACACAGAGCACTGCTTCGTCCTCAAGCACATGATACAAGACTGCATTGATAAAAGTATTTTGATAGAGGACGAGGAAGAAAAGCAACAAACAGTCCTGACAGAACCATTCCCGGACCACTCAAAGAATTGATAAAGCCAAAGTTTTTGTTTGCTTTCGTCTCTTTTTGTCAGTTGTCCTGTAGGGGCTAGTCAGCCCAGTCTTCTATGAGTCTTTTTCCTTTTCAAGTTCTTGTAAATATTCAGTTGTTATCAAGCCTTTGCTTATCAAACGAAATGTCGATTTCCTTTATATCTTTTATATCCAATGCTTCTGTTCCCTTTGCCATGCTGGGGCATTTAAATTCTTGTTCTTTTCAGAATGCGGGACAATTCTGACGTCATTCATGAGAGAAATGATATTACCTATGAGGGCTTTTTCAAAAATCGTGAAATTTTAAAAATCTTCGTTATGACCAAGGAGTTCAAATATTCCTTGGTCTAACCTTTGACAAAAAATCAACCCTCGTGTTGATCATGTCTTCAAAAATAAGTTTTCAAACCATTATATTGAAAGATCAACCCTTGTGTTGGTCTTATCTTCCAAGATGAATTTTAAACTTTTATATTCAAAAATTAATCCTTGTGTTGATCTTATCTTTCAAAATGGATTCTAAATCTTTATATTCAAAGATCAACCTTTGTGTTGGTCTTATCTTTCAAAACGGATTTCAAATCTTTATAGATCAACCCTTATCTTTCAAAGTGGATTTCAAAACCTTTATATTCAAAAGATTAATCCTTGTATTGCTCTTATCTTCCAAAATGGATTTCAAATCTTTTTATTCAAAAGATCAACCCTTGCGTTGGTGTTATCCTCCAAAATTGATCTCAAAACTTTTCAAAGATCAACCCTGGCGTTGTTCCTATCTTTTAAAATGGGTTATAAATCATCATATTCAAAGATCAATCATTGCATTGGTCTTATCTTCCAAAAATGGGTTTTAAAATAATTATATTCAAAGATCGACCCTGTGTTGGTCTTATCTTCCAAGATTGGTTTTTAAGCATTACCTTCAACGATCAACCCTTGTGTTGATCCTATTATCGATTTCGAACTGTTATTTTTAGAAATCAGATCTATTGTTGATCTTCTTCTTCAAAATTAGGTATTCAAAACCATTGCCTTCGAAAATTAACCCTCATGATGATCTCTCATGTTTAAAGGATCGGATCTCGCGCTGATCATTCTTCTTGTGGTGGATTTTCTTCCCCCAAAATGATTTCTCATTTATCTTTTAAATACTCGTTTTCCTTCCAAAGATCCCATATGCAGGCAGGATCAGAAAAACTCTTTTTTCTCAAATCTTGTAAATCTTCATTTAGTTCTGATATCTTTATCAGTTTCATTCATTTTATTCATATTTTTATCAAGTTTACATCAATTTTTATCAAGTTTTATCAAGTTTATCAAATATGTTCTCAAAATTCCATTAAATTTTATCAATTCCCTACCCTTTCAGGTTAAGGGATAAACCTGACCCTCGTTGTCCGAGGTTTTCCCATTCAGGACAAGGGAAAATCCTGAGACCCCTCGTAGGAGCAATAACGCTACCTATGAGGATTCTTTTGTAAATACAAGTTTTGCCAATCTTTATTGATTTTCTAGATTTATATCAATCTCCCTTTATTAAATCTCTTTAAATTCTATTATTTTTCCCATTCAGGATAAGGGAAAATCCTGAAACCCCTCGTAGGAGCAATAATGCTACCTACGAGAATTCTTTTTGTAAATACAAGTTTTGTTAACCTTTATTGATTTTTCTAAATTTATATCAATTTCTCTTCACCTTCTTAAATTCTATTCTTTTTCCCATTCAGGATAAGAGATAATCCTGAGATCACTCATAGGGGCAACCATGCTACCTGTGAGAATTCTTTTTTACAAAAGTAAATCAATTTCCTCAAATGTTCTACATTTTTTTCAAAATTCTATATCCTTTTGTCTTCTCAAAGTTTATTCTTTTTATATTCCCCGTCACATACCTGGTCCATCTAAATCATAGATCATAAATTCTAAATCTTGTCATATCCCTTCTAAATTCAAGTCTCAGGTTATCTCTTCATAAAATCTTCTATTTCCCCTTCAGGTTAAGGGATAAACCTGAATCATTCTTTTCCTAAATTCTCATCAAATGTCTATTTCGTTTCCCCTTCAGGTTAGGGGATAAACCTGAATCATTCTTTTTCTAAAATTCTCGTCAAAAATGTCTATTCTATTTTCCCTTCAGGATAAGGGATAATCCTAAAACCCCGGCCATTCTTCTTGCTTCAATCTCTAAATATCTTAAATAGGCCGATCTCCTTCCTGACTCTCAGTTGGAAAATCTAGTGTTCGCGCTAGCCATTTTTGCTAAATTTTCAAATCTAAAGATCAAGTTCAGTCACAAAACTCAGTCCTCATACTGTTTGTCTTTCAGGAAGCTTCAAATCTTAGATCAGATCATTAAATCAAAGGTCGTTAAATGATTAAATAAAATGTCCCAACTACTTCGTTGGTCGTTAAATGATTAAATAAAATGTCCCAGCTACTTCGTTGGTCGTTAAATAATTAAATGAAATGTCCCAGCTACTTCGCTGGTCGTTAAATGATTAAATGAAATGTCCCAGCTACTTCGCTGGTCGTTAAATGATTAAATAAAATGTTCCAGCTACTTCGCTGGTCGTTAAATAAAATGTTCCAGCTACTTCGCTGGTCGCTAAATGAAATGTCTCAGCTACTTCGCTGGTCGCTAAATGAAATGTCCCAGCTACTTCGCTGGTCGCTAAATGAAATGTCCCAGCTACTTTGCTGGTCGCTAAATGAAATGTTCCAGCTACTTCGCTGGTCGCTAAATGAAATGTCCCAGCTACTTCGCTGGTCGTTAAATGATTAAATGAAATGTTTCAGCTACTTCGCTGGTCGCTAAATGAAATGTTCCAGCTACTTCGCTGGTCGCTAAATGAAATGTCCCAGCTACTTCGCTGGTCGTTAAATGATTAAATGAAATGTTCCAGCTACTTCGCTGGTCGCTAAATGAAATGTCCCAGCTACTTCGCTGGTCGCTAAATGAAATGTCCTAGCTACTTCGCTGGTCGCTAAATAAAATGTCCCAGCTACTTCGCTGGTCGCTAAATGAAATATTCCAGCTACTTCGCTGGTTGTTAAATGAAAGGTTCCAGCTCCTTCACTGGTCGCTAAATGAGAGGTGCCAGTTCACTGGTCAGAATGTCCAAAATCATAAATTGCAACTAAAGGTCGCATCAAAATCTATATTGAGTAAAAATTTCACATAGAAGTCATGAAAACTTTGCCAATTTGCTAAAAATATTTGTTGATTCCAAATAAATCTTACTGCACAAAAGAATTACCTCAGATTACCTCTAGTATTTTCTTCATAAAAGGTGAAACTCTTTGTGAAAGAGAGGTAAAATTCAAATCTTTTTCCTGTTGACCAACCAAAAGGATGAAAGAAATATCCTCGGTATGATTAGTGAAATAAATATTCGATGACATTGAAAAGCCGGAAGCGAATTGATATTGATCGTAGCTATGATGCATGTTTAAAGACGATTTCCTGGAAATTAGACAGTGGAAATATCCTGAGCCATAAAAAGAATCCACTTAATCCATATCACCTTATCTAGTTTAAAGCTGCAATCAAATATCGGCAAAAGGGATCTCTCAATTGTCGTCAAGATGAAGGCGAATTAAGCGAGTAGACCCCCGGGGCCAAAGAAGATTTGGATCACCTACCAAGATGAAGGAGTTTGTGAAGGATCCTTCCAGGGAAAGTTCAGATCACCGTCGAGATGAAGGCGAGTGTGATGGACCTACCGACAAACCCTAAATGATATTTGATTCCAGCTATCATCTAAAAACTTTTGAGCCAGTATCATATATAATCCCTGAGAAAATGAAGGATCGAAGCATCTCTGAGATGAAGGAGTTTGTGACGTACCCTTCCTTGAAAAAAAAGAGAGAAAAGTCAGGACATCTCCAAAATGAAGGATGATGTAAAAAGCCCAATGACTCAAAAAGAGTGCAAGAAGATCATCATGGAAAAACACTCAGATATCAAACTGCCTAAATTGCCAGAAATCATCTTTTCTTATGCAAAATATCTTTTATCAATGTCTTTTCACTACTTGCTTTTATGAAATTGAGAATATTGCTTCTCTTCTTATATCAGGGAAATGGATATTTTCCTTGAAGAAAATCATCAGCGCTAAAATTTTGAATTTGACTCTTAAGACCGAGAAGTTAACCTCGTTGGAGGAAATACTCTAGGTAAAAGAGGGAATGTCTTTTGCACACACGTGCACATTTTCAAGCATTGAAGTCAACTATAAATTTATCTTATTGGCAAAATTTTCTAGATATTCTAAGAATGAAATAAATATTCAATATCCATTTTGATGCAACCTAGCGTTGTTTATATCTTCCAGAAGAGTTACCCCATTCAGTTGAAGTATCTCTCCTGTCCCATCATGGTTCTTCCCATCGAGGAATCCATGCTTTGTATATCCATCCAGAATAAAATCCTACTTGAGCTTTATCTTATGAGGCGTTTTCTCGAAAATGTCCCATCAAAGTCCTCATATATTCCTTTCCCCATTCAGGTTATTTTGATATATCTTCGTCCCATCTAGGTTAAGGGCCAAACCTGAGTCATTTCAAAAGATTGATCTTGTCTCGTCCACGAGACTTGATCTAAATTCTTACCTTTCATCATTTCGGGATCTTCACCCAAAGTCCCATCACGATTTCCTCATCTCTATCATTCAGTCATATCATTGTCGAGGATTTCGTCTCCCCAAGCCATTCAGGACAAAGCTTTAAGCCTGAAAAGCCATAATTCTTCCACACCCAGTTCAGATCTGCTGACTGGGGAATTTTTAAAAAATTTGGAGTGTTTTCTTTGCCACTAAGCTCGGCTTTCAACCTGCTTAGTAGCAAAGAGGGGCATCTGTGAACACCCCAAATTTTTCAAAATCTTTTAAATATTCCCCTTTTGCCCCTAAATTCATTTTTTTTTGAGTAAATAAGTCATTTTAAATCTAAATTCCAGTTTATTTCTCAAGTTTATGGAAATTAAATTCATTTTATATGATTTTGGATCTGGATCCATTGCCCAGATCCAAATCTAGATCTCCTTGTTCAAATTTTAAATTAAAATTATAGAAATTACCAAAAATAGTTTTTAATAGCTCGAACAGTCCATCTGACATCCATTTGGACCTATCATGTTGTATTTCTCGATTCGAGTGTAAAAACTCGAACATTTTCTTAAAATCTAGGTCCAAACCCCTTTTTGAAGAAATTTTCCCGAAATGGTCTAAAAATCTCAGAAAGATACTTTTGTAAATGTTCTTTTTAGAAAAATACAAAAAATTAGGGTCTAGTCTTTATTTTCTCAGGTTTTTTTTTTTAATTATTTATTCCAAAAATACAAAAAATCAAAATACTCAGAAAAGAACAAAAAAAAATAATTACAAAAAAATAGAAATAGTTTTTAAGAGAAACCCGTTTTGAAAATTCTTTTTATTAGGAGATCTCTTTTGGAAAAAAAGTAAACTTTGCAAAAACTCACATATCGAGTTAGGGTTTCGGGGGGAGACTCTCTCGAAATTTCTCCCTCAGCCATCCTCCCTCTCTCCTTCTCTCGTAGGCTACCTTCCAGAAGGGTCCTCCCCATCGGACGGCTTCACTCCTTCCCCCTTTTCCAAGCCACCCATCACCAACCGAACACTCCACTGCCCAACACTCCATTGCCCCATGCGATTCTCCTCCCTCCAACAGCCGACTTCCACTCGAGCCATCCGATCATCTACCCTCCCATCAACCATCGATGCTTAACCATCGGCTCCTTCTCGATGTTTCCTCTATCCCTTATTTAAAAGACCTTAGAAACCCTTCTCAAGGATCCGTCTTCTGCCTCTCCACCTGCTTCTCCTTCACGATCGCCCATACCCCTTCTTCTTCTTCATTTCTCTTCTTCTGCTTCTTCTCCTGATATCTTCTTCCCAAGTAAGCTGAAGGAGGTCGGCTACCTCTATAGAAACCTCAAGCAACCAGAAGTCGATCATTCACATTCCCACGAATCTGAAGGAAAACATACAGCAGAGCAGCCGTCATCTACCCCTCCATCTTCTCCTCCTTCAGGCATCGCTCTTCACCCTCGCAGCCCTGCAGATAAGAAGAGAGAACACATTTCACATTTGGTTCCTTCGAAGGAACATTGGCCCTTTCCTTCAGAACTGCGCCACACTAAGGTAAGCTGCTGTACATCTTTTTCTCTTCCCTTTCACAATTGATCCATGGAGTTCTTTGATCTTCATTTTTTTTTTAAATACATCTTTATAGCTCAATTTTTTTTCTTTATCTGTAATGCTTTGTCTACATTTAATGATATTTTCTGTTCTATGGAAAAAGGGGGGGTCTTCAGCTTTGATGCTTTTCCTTTGTATTCTGATGATCGACGATGCCTCCCAATGGCATCGTCGATTCATCCAATTTGGAGCGTCAGATTTTATTTGCTCATTTACTTTTGCATTTCTTCTGTACTGTTTCCCTTTGATTTTTCTCACGGATTTTCTCCTAATTTCTTTCTTTTCTTTTCTTTTTATTTTATTTTATTCTATTTTATTTTTTTGTTTTTTTTGTCTTCCATCAATACAGCACAAATGATGCTGAATTGCGCATAGCAACTTCAGTGTCTCATCGTGCCACAGCAATGGGATTCTTCCAATTCCAACAAACATTCTCTGTTCTATGACCCTTTCTATTTTTTATTTTTTTTATTTCTTTGATCGTCATGTTGCTTTTATCCCTATGCCTTGCATCCGGCGGCATCACATGATCCTTCTGCGTCTTTTTTTTTATTTTTATTCTATATTATTTCCCCATTTATCTATTTCATTGATTAATCTTTACTCATCTTGTAAGTTATAATTTTCTCAAGACATGCGTTCATTTTATTTTACCCCCTGTCTACCATTATAGTGATGAGTATGGTCTGAGAGTTGCATAGCATGCCACCAATGTTAAGAGAAACGCTAGGGACTCTCACACCCCTATCTTGATCCCTCTGATTATTGGGTTTGCTATCTTCCTTGTTCCCTTGGCTACCATCCCCATTACAGGGAATAACGTTAATCCAGCAAGGAGTCTTGGAGCCGCCAGCATCTTCAACAAAATCCCATGCCGGGCGTGATTTTTAGATTTTCTGGGTTGGTCCCTTTACTGGTGATGCCCCTGCTGCTATTTATCACCAAGATTGTGATAAAAACTAAGTCATTGCCATTGATTTTATTACCCCAGCATCCTCTCTTCTGCTTAATCTCCATGTTTACGCTTGAATTCCCGATTTACTTTGATGATTCATTGATTTTTTTTTATCTCCAGTTTTTTTTATATATATATATAGCATTCGACTGCAATTTTGTTCACTTTGTCAAACATATTTCATTTATTTTGATTACACTGTACTCCTTGATATCTGATTGCTCACAGCATGCACGGTTATATATATAATTTCATTTTGCATTCGTTATTCCTTTTCCTCCTGTGTTAATTGTTTTCTGCATGCTCCTGTGTTTTGATCAGTATTTTTTTTTATTTCCTGTCAGTACTAATGATCTCTTAGGGTTTACTATCTTTACCTGTGCATCAGTATGACATTTCACCTTTCTTCCCCTGCATTCACCTGTAAGCCCCTGGTATCACACGATACTTGAGCATCCTCTGTAAATACTATCATACATTTTCTATTCCTTATTATAAGGTTCACAGAAAGATTTGATATGGTTCAACATGAGAATAGGACTAGATGCTAAGCTCCACGACAGATCTTTGGTAATGGATTTGATGAGCTCTTTTGGCTGCTAAGAGGACAACCTAAATTCTGGAAAATTTGGCGTTTCGTCAGGAGATATATCAATCACCCTACGTATGTGAAGTTTGGAAGTTCAGTTGGAGGCTTGAGAGTTATTTTGAGTGATACTGCTCGGACTCCCCTTAACAAAAAAAAAAAAAGGGAAAAAGGAAGGCAGTGGGATATGAAATTCCACTAGAGGGGGGGTGAATAGTGAAATATGATAATGATCGATAAAATAAAATAATTAAACAATAAGGCACAACACATAAAACACAGAAGTTATACTGGTTCGGTCAATATCCAGACCTACATCCAGTCCCCAAGCAAACCACTTGAGATTCCACTATAACATCCGAGTTACCGGATAAATAGTACAACACCCTCTTCCCAAGAGGTCTTCTTCTCTCAACAGAGAAGGGGCACACCCTCTTCCCAAGAGGTCTTCTTCTCTCAACAGAGAAGGGCAACACCCTCTTCCCAAGAGGTCTTCTTCTCTCAACAGAGAAGGGCAACACCCTCTTTCACAGAGGTCTACTTCTTTAAACAAAGAAGGAATACAGTGAATAAACAGAGTTACAATACTTCCTATAGAACCTTCAGAATGATATGAATGCACGAATGAAGGATTCTAAGAATGTTCTGTTTGTCACTCAGAGGATACTCTTTGTCAAAGAGCTGGACTTGACTTTTTTTCTCTTTTCTTTCTTTTTCTTTTTCTCTTTCTTTTTCAAGGCTCTCTTTTCAAATCACGAATAGAATATTTTTCTCTTTGTAAGCTCACACGTCTATTTCATTCCTCTTGTTTGAATAGTTTATGTGTGTGTGTTTATATAGCTTATAAAAAGTAGTCGTTACATTTTGGAATTGTAACTTTTTGAAATATGAAATGTTATGTCTTTTCAAAAATATCTTTTAGAGAAGATCGAGAATGCCTTTTTCCAGAAGAGTAAAATAGAGGGTACACTAGTCGTTGTAGTGTTTTAGGTAATACATATTTTATGTAAGAAAGTCTATTTCTTACAATAGTACATTTGAACGTTGGGTTGTAGTTTTGTCTTTATTCTAATTAATGATTTGAGGTACATTAGTACTTCTTTACTTTAAATGAGTGTAAGTACTATGAGTGCTTTGAGATATTTATTTGTACATAGTCATGTCAAGTGTATTCTTTATGTAGTGTATTTTAAAGTCTCCAGAGAGAATGAGGACCAAAAAGAAGGTCGACATTCTTTGGGAAGGATATTTAGAAGGGATTTGTTACAGAAGGCATTTAATGCTTTGTAGAGAGAATGATGACTTCAAGTAAGTCGACATTCTATGGTTATGAGAAAAAGGTAACTAGAGTCCTTAAAAATTTTAATTTATTTTTCTTATGTAGCCGATTTTATGTTTTTGTCTTTTTCCTACATTCCTTTTTCATGTTGTCTTGTAAGGTACAATGACAAAATGTCTTTTTCATAAAAGGTTGTAAGAAGGTAAAATTATTATATGACAAAATATCTTTTTCATAAAAGGTTGTAAGAAGGTACAATTATTATATGACAAAATATCTTTTTCATAAAAGGTTGTAAGAAGGTACAATTATTATATGACAAAATATCTTTTTCATAAAAGGTTGTAAGAAGGTACACTTATTGGTTTTCAAAAAAGAAGCTTTTTGAAACTATCGTATACTTTTATGATATAGTATGTATGAATGAGTATGTAATATGCAAAATGCAAGTTCCTGAAGGTTCTGTTACATATGACTTTAAAAAAAAAAAATTCTTCATCTTGAGGTAGCCGATTTCTTCATTTGAGCTTTAGGAAAGCATGGCTCATCAAGCTTTTTCTTCATAGAGTATGATTGCACCATAGTTGTACTTGAACAGGAAGTCTCCATCCTTATTGGGTGAGATATCCTTGCATCAAATACTCGTTAGATTTAAGGCAAAACATATTCAGTCATAATATAACATTATTTCAAGAGAACATATTATCATATCATACAAAATCAAATAAGACAGTGTATCATATTATGTGACATCAAAACCGAATTTCTCAACATTCTCCCCCTTTTTGATGATGACAAAATATGCTCCCCTTGTCAAAAAGACATTATGCATAGAAATAATAATATGATAAAAATGTGAAATAATGTTTAAAGAGAGAATGTTTCTCCAATAATGGAGACAGGTTTTCTCCCCCTTTGTCATGGACAAAAAGGAGGGATCAGAGTAAAAAAGTTATTACAGACCAAAAAATAATTTAAAAGTTATTACAGACTAAATATAAAAATGCGTCTATCTCGAAGGTGGAGAAGGTGAAGGCGTCCGGGTGGCACGATTCCGCTTGCGAGTCTGCTGCAACAGGGCTTGATTACGAAGGATTCGATCTTGAGTTTGCTCGATATCCATCATAGCAGAAAAGTAATTGAAGGAGGATATTGGATCTGCTTCATCAGAGCCGGGCATGTGCAGGGACCTTAGATTGAAGGTGGTAGCATCGAGGACGTGAGAGGGTCGGAGGATGACTTCGTTGTGAAGTGGTACTTGGAAGTAGTTGAAAATGGGAGTTATAAAACACCCAAAAAGAAGAGGCTCAAATTTCTGATAACGAATAAAGAGGTTGAAAATAATGGATGACCAATTTATCGGAAGAGAAGAAAGGATGGCGTAGATAAGAAGAGAGATTTTTCGAGGAACTAATCCCTGGCGGGGATGCTTGGGATAGAGGTTGTGGAAAAGAATCTGGGCAAGTAGCTGAGCTTGAGGTTGGAGATTCCTCATGTGCCATGGAAGTTGGTAGCAGTTGGTGCAGAGAAGTATTTTTCGAAGTACTGATTGGTCGATTGGTACTATGGCGTTAAGGTCGGTACCGGTGGAAGGTAGATTTAGAATTCTACCTAGGTCGGAAGCATTGAAAATCATCAGCTGTCCTCGGACTTTGCTGGTGATTGAGGTTTGTTCATGATCAGAAGAGAAGTTGGTATAAAACAGTCGAACTAGTTCAGGATAATAGGCGGCTGGGGATGAAGATCCTATGAGAGGTTTGAGTTCGGGGAGATAGGTGTCTAAGTCGAAGAACATGAAGTCGTCAAAGTTGATCAATTTTCCTTCATGAATGGGGCGAGAGCAGAGTGAGGTGTAGGTGTGAAACAAATCAGGATACCTTAGATCGGCGGAGGTGATCACATTGGTAGAAGAGGAAGCCATTTTCGAGTGTCTTGAAAATAAAGCACTAGGAGAGAAAGGAGCTAAAACCGAGAGAAAATTTATATAAGGATAGAAAAGATCGAATGGAATGGTAAGAGATGAACCAATTGATTAAATAGAAGGAAGAAAACAATTGTTGATATGAAATGAGGAAATGCGTGAGTTGTAAAATAAGAGACTTGTGAATGACAAATCAAATCAATTTTGGAAGAAAGTGTATTATATTAGCATAGATATTAAGAAGGACATAGTTTCGAAATAATTTTTCTATATATGTAACAAATTTACTATGGGCAATCTTGTTGGATAGTGAGAAGAGTCATGAATTGAGTATGGAGTGTCATATTAAACGTAAGAGAAAGAATGATTCAAGAGTTTTTAAAGATTTTCGTGAAGATCATGAAGAATAGAGAGTGAATAATGGCCTAATACGAACAAACAATTTTTTCAAGAATTTACTTTATGTGAAAGCATTCCAAAATCGTGAAGAGGGAGTTTGGAATAGGACAAACATGAGAGTATGAGGAAATGCAATAATTTCTTATTTAAGAAGTGTATATTTTGATATACGTGAAAGGAGTGTGAATAGATATAAAGGAGGGTGATACGGATATGTAAAAGAAATGAGAGTGGTCATAAAGGACACCAATCACTTGAAGTTGGATAGAAATTGTATGACATAAAGTGGAGTGAAGGACAAGGTTTTAATGAATCTCGATTGGAGAGAGATATAAAATATATGAGAGAGTCATGGTCACGGATGAAAAGGAACTTCGTATAATGTAGAGAGAGATAAAATGGTGATACAAAACGTACTAATGAGTGGAGTACAAGTTTTTGAAAAGAGAATTTTACAGTACTTTTTTCGTAAAAGATGTAAACCATGAAGAGATGATAATAGATTGTTCTTAGGCTATGATATAATAGATGATATAGTAAAAATTTATGTGAAATATAATAACTTAAAAGGTGGTACGAGAGGATAATCATTTGAATTTTTCATGAAAGGCATTAATGTCTTAGTGAAGTGTCTCGATAGGAGGAAAGGAAGACATGATAAAAATAGAGTGTACATACTATATGATATAACAAATGATATAGTAAAATTTATACGTAAAAACATAGCAACTAGATCTTTAGAAGAAGGTAAAAAGAACCAAAAAACATCATTCGATTTTGACTAAAATTTGAAAAGTAAGATTTCTCATAAAATAATATGTTATCATGTTGAAGGTGAATCAACTTATCGTAAGAGAAGTTTTCACAAAAGGACAACAAATAATAAAGGAGATATGAGATGAGTGATGTGAACAATGTCATGATAGCTTTTAATATAATTAGTTCTTATGGATATGAGTGAAAGGAGATAGGACAAGGAGTCATTATGGATGTGTACTTGAAAGATGACAAGTTGAAAGACATAAAGAATGTGTCTTATAAGAGTTTAGAGTATACTTGAATATGGAAACCTAGTTTGACTAACAAAAATCGATAAGAAGAAAAAGACTTTTAAAATAAGATTTTAACAAAACTTATAAGAAGTATTATATTAAGTGTGATTAATTTATAAGTCACTTAGTTTACATATTCCTAGTTCTCTTCTAATTCGTGTGAAGTCTTCATGTTTTAATGGTTTAGTGAATATGTCTGCTAACTGTTGATTAGTGGGTATGAATTCTAGTTTAATTATGTTGTTTAAGACTTGTTCTCTTAAGAAGTGGTGTCTTATTTGAATGTGCTTAGTTCGTGAGTGTAAAATAGGATTCTTAGATAGGTTTATAGCACTTGTATTATCACAAAAAATAGTTGTATTTTCAAAATTTAAACCAAAATCTTTTAATGTTTGTTTCATCCAGATAACTTGAGTACAAGCTAGGCTAGCAGCAATGTATTCGGCTTCAGTAGTTGATAATGATACACAATTATGTTTCTTACTGAACCATGATACCAGTGAGTGCCCTAGCATGTGACATGTTCCACTTGTGCTTTTTCTGTCAGATTTACTTCCAGCAAAGTCAGCATCACTGTATGAGATTAGATCAAATGTAGAGGATTTTGAATAGAATAATCCAAAATCAACTGTGTCTTTTAAATATCTCATTATTCTTTTTACAGCTTTAAGATGTGATTCTTTTGGGTTTGACTGGAATCTAGCACACAAGCAAACACTAAACATTATATCTGGACGGCTAGCAGTTAAATAAAGAAGTGATCCTATCATACCTCGGTATACCTTTGTATCAACGGGCTTACCATCTTCATCTTTGTCCAACACAGTAGTAGTGCTCATAGGAGTGGATTTTGAAGCAGTTGAGTTCATGTTGAACCTCTTCAGAAGTTCATGAGCATACTTAGATTGGTTGATGAAAACTCCATCCTTAGTTTGCTTAATATGCAGTCCAAGAAAGTAGGTGAGTTCTCCCATCATACTCATTTCGAATTCCTTCTGCATGGACTTAGAAAAATCTTCACAGAGAGTGCTGTTAGAAGATCCAAAGATGATGTCGTCGACATAGATTTGAACAATTAGGGTATGATTATCCACTACTTTGACAAATAATGTAGAATCTGTTTCGTCTAGCTTGTTTCTGAAGATCCATCTTGTCCCAATGATTGGATGATCCTTTGGTCTCGGCACAAGATCCCAAACGTCATTTCTTTGAAATTGATTCAGTTCTTCAGTCATGGCTAGCATCCAGAACTCATCAATGATGGCTTCATCAATCTTCTTTGGTTCAAGTTGAGAAACGAATGCCATGTTTGCAATCCGTTCTAGCTGAGCTCTAGTTTGAACCCCCTTTGTTAGTTCTCCCAAAATCTGCTTTTGAGGATGATCTTTGATATCGACAAAGGTTCTTTGGTGATCATCTTCATTAGACTTAGCTGTGTTATCTAAAAATAAATCTGTACTTTCAACATCATCATTAGTTTGTATATGAACAGATTGATCAATAGATTCACAAAAACTAACATGCATAGATTCTTCAATAGTATTATGACACTTATTGAAAACTCCGTATGCTTTACTATGACTTGAATATCCTAAGAATATGCCTTCAACAGATTTAGCATCAAACTTATCTAGGCTATCTTTTGTGTTTAGGATAAAGCATTTACATCCAAAGACTTTGAAGTAGTCTATTCTTGGAGTTCTGTCATAGAATAGTTCATAGGGAGTTTTATTTAATAAGGGTCTAATGAGAACTCTATTTGTTATGTAGCATGCAGTATTAACAGCTTCTGCCCAAAAAGATTTTACAAGATTATTGTGTTGGAGCATAGTCCTGGCAGATTCCTGAAGGGTTCTATTCTTTCTTTCTACTACACCATTTTGAGGTGCAGCTCTAGGGAAGGCAAAGTTATGAGAAATACCATGCAAGTTACAAAAATTTTCAAAGAGTTCATTTTCAAATTCTCCTCCATGGTCACTACGGATTTTAATAATAGAACATGATTTTTCGTTTTGTAATTTTTTACATAAGATTTCAAACTGACAAAACGTGTCACTTTTGTTTTTCAAAAATATTACCCAAGTAAATCTTGAGTAATCATCTACAATGACAAAAACATATCTATTATGATTAAGGCTAGCTACCCTAGAAGGACCAAAAAGGTCCAGGTGGAGAAGCTCTAAAGGTCTTTTACTTGAGATGACATTTTTTGATTTGAAAGGAGATTTTGACAATTTTCCTAATTGACATGTATCACAAAAATAATCCTTTTTAAAAGATATGTTGGGTAACCCACGTACTAATTTATTTTTAGCTAGTTTGGACATGTATTTTGAATTGACATGGCCCATTCTCATGTGCCATAGATGTTGAGTGTCATTATTAGCTATAAGACAATGTTCTGTGATGTTTTCTAGGTATAGTTCGTATATATTATTCTTTCTTATACCTTTTAAGATGATGTTTTCATTTGTGTCAGCTATGAGGCATGCATCATGATTAAAGCTAACATTATAACCTGTGTCACACATTTGACTGATGCTTAGTAGGTTATGTTTTAAGCCTTTAACAAGGAGAACGTCTTTGATAAGAGGTTTGTCTATGTTACCAATATTTCCAATACCAATTATCAAACCTTTGTTGTTATCTCCAAAGGTGACGGTTCCTCCTTCTTTATGATGAAGAACAGCAAAAAGGTCTGGATGTCCTGTCATGTGCTTTGAACATCCACTATCTAGTATCCATCTGTTCTTCTTTGGAGCCTGCAAAATATTAAGTAAATCTTCTTTTTGGTACCCAATCGGGTCCTTTTTTGTTAGACTTTGGAACCCATATCCATTTGGATTTGGGTTTGTCTATCTCTTTAGAGGAGTTAAAAAGATTATCAATATAATACTCCTTATTTGGTTCAGATGAACTTTTCACAAATGTGGTCTTTTGATTTATACAAGAAGGTTTTTTGAAATGAGAATAGCCAATCCCATTCTTGTAAAAGGAGACCTTCTGAGAGGATAAGAGTTTATCCAAGTTCTCTTTACCTTTAGTAAACTTGAAAACCGTTTTCATGAGGTTCTCAGTTTTACTTTTTAGCTCTGAAATTTCTACTTGCATATCTTTAGTTTTGGAGCTAGTAGAAGAAATTTCAGATATAAGCAAAAGATTTTTCTTTTTCAACTCAGAATTTTCACTGCTGAGTTTTTCATTCTCTTGAGAAAGCTCTAAATTTTCAGATTTTAAAGCTTTATTTTTGAAACTCAATTTTCTAGATTTTTCAAATAGTTCTTGAAAAGCATCTAGAAGTTCTTCAAAGGAAAAATCAGAGATTTCACTTACCGAACTTTCGTTTGCCATGAAGCACATATTTGCAGTTTCGGCTTCATCATCACTTGACTCTTCACTAGTGGATGGTTCTGAATCATCCCATTGAGCATGCAGAGCCTTTTTCTTGAAGAACCTCTTCTTTGGTTCCTCAGTCTTGGACTTTCTTTTGAGAAGGGGACAGTCACGTTTTAAGTGCCCTGGCTTATTACACTGAAAGCACATGGGATCTTCTTTAAGATCTTTTCTTTCCTTGTGCCTGTTTGGAAGCCGGTTCCTTCTCATGAAGCGCTGGAATTTTCTGGTAAGTAGCGCAATTTCTGATTCTTTATCTGAGTCTTCATTCTCAGATAGGGCTGGGAAAGCTAGAGTTTTCTTTACTGGTTGCTCTTCTTCCCTTCTTTCTTTCATGTGGACTTCATAGGCCATAAGATTGCCTATTAAGTCGTCCAATGTAAGCTTAGATAAATCTTGAGCTTCTTCAATAGCAGTGGTCTTTCTCTCCCAATCAGTTGTGAGAGATCTCAAGATTTTCTTCACCTTTTCAGTCTGGGAATATGTTACACCCAGAGATTTCAGATCGTTGGTGAATCTGGTAAACATCTCTGTGATGGGTTCATCTTTGTTCATTTTGAACAACTCATATTTTCTAACAAGAGATGATATTTTGGCTTCTTTAACTTTGTTGGTTCCTTCATGAATCACCTCCAAAGAATGCCAAATGTCATATGCAGATTCACATATAGATATTTTGTTGAATTCATTTTGATCAATGGCACAATATAAGGCATTCATAGCCTTTGCATTTAAGTTTGCCATTTTCTTTTCTTCATCAGACCATAAGTTATAGTCTGCGGATGGAGATGTGTATGGATGCTCAACAATTTTCCATACAGCAAAGTCTATGGATTTGAAAAAGATAGTCATTCTGCACTTCCAATATCCATAGTTGGAGCCATTGAAGAAGGGAGGACGAGATGCGTGTTGACCTTCAATATCACGAGCATAAGAGGTAGATGCCATTTGTGCTGGAAGACTTGTTACGTCGAAACCAGCAAACCTGCTCTGATACCAAATGAAATTCCACTAGAGGGGGGTGAATAGTGAAATATGATAATGATCGATAAAATAAAATAATTAAGCAATAAGGCACAACACATAAAACACAGAAGTTATACTGGTTCGGTCAATATCCAGACCTACATCCAGTCCCCAAGCAAACCACTTGAGATTCCACTATAACATCCGAGTTATCGGATAAATAGTACAACACTCTCTTCCCAAGAGGTCTTCTTCTCTCAACAGAGAAGGGGCACACCCTCTTCCCAAGAGGTCTTCTTCTCTCAACAGAGAAGGGCAACACCCTCTTCCCAAGAGGTCTTCTTCTCTCAACAGAGAAGTGCAACACCCTCTTTCACAGAGGTCTACTTCTTTAAACAAAGAAGGAATACAGTGAATAAACAGAGTTACAATACTTCCTATAGAACCTTCAGAATGATATGAATGCACGAATGAAGGATTCTAAGAATGTTCTGTTTGTCACTCAGAGGATACTCTTTGTCAAAGAGCTGGACTTGACTTTTTTTCTCTTTTCTTTCTTTTTCTTTTTCTCTTTCTTTTTCAAGGCTCTCTTTTCAAATCACGAATAGAATATTTTTCTCTTTGTAAGCTCACACATCTATTTCATTCCTCTTGTTTGAATAGTTTATGTGTGTGTGTTTATATAGCTTATAAAAAGTAGTCGTTACATTTTGGAATTGTAACTTTTTGAAATATGAAATGTTATGTCTTTTCAAAAATATCTTTTAGAGAAGATCGAGAATGCCTTTTTCCAGAAGAGTAAAATAGAGGGTACACTAGTCGTTGTAGTGTTTTAGGTAATACATATTTTATGTAAGAAAGTCTATTTCTTACAATAGTACATTTGAACGTTGGGTTGTAGTTTTGTCTTTATTCTAATTAATGATTTGAGGTACATTAGTACTTCTTTACTTTAAATGAGTGTAAGTACTATGAGTGCTTTGAGATATTTATTTGTACATAGTCATGTCAAGTGTATTCTTTATGTAGTGTATTTTAAAGTCTCCAGAGAGAATGAGGACCAAAAAGAAGGTCGACATTCTTTGGGAAGGATATTTAGAAGGGATTTGTTACAGAAGGCATTTAATGCTTTGTAGAGAGAATGATGACTTCAAGTAAGTCGACATTCTATGGTTATGAGAAAAAGGTAACTAGAGTCCTTAAAAATTTTAATTTATTTTTCTTATGTAGCCGATTTTATGTTTTTGTCTTTTTCCTACATTCCTTTTTCATGTTGTCTTGTAAGGTACAATGACAAAATGTCTTTTTCATAAAAGGTTGTAAGAAGGTAAAATTATTATATGACAAAATATCTTTTTCATAAAAGGTTGTAAGAAGGTACAATTATTATATGACAAAATATCTTTTTCATAAAAGGTTGTAAGAAGGTACAATTATTATATGACAAAATATCTTTTTCATAAAAGGTTGTAAGAAGGTACACTTATTGGTTTTCAAAAAAGAAGCTTTTTGAAACTATCGTATACTTTTATGATATAGTATGTATGAATGAGTATGTAATATGCAAAATGCAAGTTCCTGAAGGTTCTGTTACATATGACTTTAAAAAAAAAAAATTCTTCATCTTGAGGTAGCCGATTTCTTCATTTGAGCTTTAGGAAAGCATGGCTCATCAAGCTTTTTCTTCATAGAGTATGATTGCACCATAGTTGTACTTGAACAGGAAGTCTCCATCCTTATTGGGTGAGATATCCTTGCATCAAATACTCGTTAGATTTAAGGCAAAACATATTCAGTCATAATATAACATTATTTCAAGAGAACATATTATCATATCATACAAAATCAAATAAGACAGTGTATCATATTATGTGACATCAAAACCGAATTTCTCAACAGGATACCCCTGTCCACAGCTCAAGCAAGGTGCTGTGTTTATCTATTCTCAATTACTTCAGTGATGCAAGAGTAGTTCCAGCACTGGGAATCACCTTGCTCCGTGCCTTCTTCATAGGCCAAGTGACTGTAGATGTTCCAGTGGTGGTAAATTTTCCATTTGTCTACATCTAAAAAAAAATAAATTGCTTCCTGAAGACTGTGATGTCCATGCATAAAGAAACCAGTGGAGGGAGGACCTTCTACCCATGTAATCTGATATTGATAAGTTCTTAAGGTACGGTGGAGGCTGCAGCTCTTCTAGTATGTCTTCCATTCTCAGATCCATTTCTTCAATTATTCAGTATTCTTGTCTATTTTATCAATTTGCCTGTTAAACTGTAAATCTTTGGGTCTTGTTAATTTTGATGAATAGAATGACGATATTAAAAACATAATGCTAGTTTTCTCCATCAGCCTAGCATATTCTGTATCATTTATACTTTCAATACATGCCAAATTTTCTATAGCAAAACCTCCTTTTAAATTATTGAGATGCTCCAGTTCACTAATATCACACTTCTCAGGGCACTCATCACTCACTATTTTTGAATTGGTCAATCTACCTGTCTGTTTAGGGAGACATTGTAAATAATGGGTCAATGTATAGATACCTGCAAATTAATGGTTTTGGCTAAGCACGCTTTGCCTATTAAGGATAGGCATCATGCTTCTATATCTGCATTTGAACCCCAGTTTTCATTTCCTGCAATAAATAGAGTAAGGTCATGAACAATGTCATGTATCTTGAAGCTGACTACATTGTTGTTGGCATCCGTTTCTCGTCTTGAATCAAACATCAATCAGTCAAACCTTTAACATATTTATCTGCCATGATGTCAACGTCCTCTACAACATCTAAAAAAAAAAATCCTTCTTTGTTATATGGGATGTGTTTTACATTATATGAAGATAATGGAGGAATAGCTCTGGAACACCGTATAGATAGAAGGAGTTTGTTAGCTTACAATCTTGTTGTGGCAATTGGAGCCAGTAGGACTGTAAATTTTGAGTCATCTCATTTTCCTAAAGCATTCCCTGTGTCAAGCTTTGTTAGATTAATAAATTATAAAATCACAATTGCTCTAAAAGGTAGGATTGGTACATACACCAAGAGTAACTGCTGCACTCAGTAAAGTTCCTGATATCTCAATGGTGTTTTGTCCCACTAAAGGTAATCATATTAGGTGCCCAAGGATCCATATGTCTGCTGCAAAAAGTCATAATTTTTGCAGGGAAAATTCATGTTGTTAGCCATAGCATCTTTACACTGCTATGCTTTTTACAGAGCAACCTCCAGCCACAGCAGTGCTGTGCACGGCTGTGATTTCTTTACACCTATTCCATCCTTATGCTCCCAGCAGCATCCAGCCCATCATGGCCTTCACTGTTGCTTCAGGGCCTCCAATTCCATTTCACTCCATTACATCCCGGTTGCCACACCATTTAACCCCACCATCACATGCACATTTACCTGTTACATGGCATCTCTTGAGTATGATTATCTGCATCACACTGCAACCTTACCACACCTTACCACCTAACACACTTCATTCTCACACCGTGGTAGCAGCATCCCAGTCAGCCCACCCCGCTGCATTCATCTCACTTCTCACAATATCTACACCACCTTCATCTCCTACATGTTATTACATTTACACATATACACATCACTTGTATCTCTAATATTAGTCACATACACTGCACACCCCATGATACTTGTTCCCACTCCCAGCACACTCACTCTCTCTCTCTCCATACATATACATATATATATATATATATATATATATATATATATATATATATATATATATATATATATATATATGTATCTATATATATATATATATTCATACATGTATATATATGAGTATATATACATAGATCTATGTATATACCTATATACGTACGTATGTATATATATGTATATATGTATATATATACATTGTCTACGTAGATATATATTAATTCTTAATGTAACATCTACTTATTATGTGTTCAATGTCCCGTACTGACTTTATTTTGCAGGAAGATATAAGAAGTTTGAATTTCTCTTTTGGACTAGAAATTTTATTTGCAAATTATAATAAATTAGATATAAATGAGAAATTTACATTTTCTGCTTTAGATAGAATGAATGAGCATTGTAAGTATCATGAATGGCTTGTTTTCATGCATCTTTGTCTTTATTTCTCAAATTCTCACAAATGGCAACACGAATGGCACGTGCACCATTTCGTAAGAGGTAAATTAATCCTAAGTTGACGATCCATATCAATGGCCATAGTCAGGGTGTGGACAAAACTTAGGATTTTTATCTTTTACGAAATAACACTGGACCCACACTGGATCCGTTTTCAAAATTCATTATATTTTTCTTAAATATTTTCTCCTTTTATTAGAATTTAACTTAAAATTGACTCAAAATATATACCAATGGCCATAGTCAGGGTATGTTGAGAGTTAATTTCATTTTAAATTCTATAAAAGCACCAAATGTGTTTTATTCTTCACCTGAATTTAAATATAGATTATCATATAATACATTCAATGACCATAGTCAAGGATGTATTATATTTTTAATCTTATTTTAATTCATTTAAAGAATGAAATAGCTTTTCAAAGTCCAATTTCAAACTTATTCAAATTCATTCATCATTTAGGATAGAATTGCATCATATTTCCGAAATTCCCTCTTCAAAAACTCCAAGTAATGTAAATACTTTCTTCAAATCTATCTTCAATTCTTATCAAATCCAATTCATTCTTTCAATTTTCAAAAATTCTATTTCATTTTTAAATCTCAAAGTTCAATCTAATTTTGGGATTTCAAATTCATTTTATATTCAAATTTCAAAGTTCAATTTGACTTTGAAATTCCAAATTCATTCTATATTCAAAACTCCAATCAAATTCAAAATTCAATTTAACTTTGAAATTCTTGATTCCAGATTCAAGCTTTAATTTCAAAGTCCAATTTGACTTTGGAAATTCAAAATCATCTTATATTCAAACTTCAAATCTCCAGCTCAATTCAAAATTCAATTTCAAATTTCAATTTAACTTTGAAGTTATCTTCTGATTTCAAAATCAAGTTCACCTCCTCTATATTCAATCAAGATTTGGATTTGAATCTCAAAGCTTAATTTTTGGGTTTTCTAAAAAAAACCCAGATCCATCTTTAAAGGTCCTATTTGGACTTTTCATAACCCAAATCCAAAGTTAAATCCTAGTCTCAACTTGGATCCAGATTTCCAAGTATCAATTCAATTCACCTTGGATCTCAGACTTCAGATCCAAATCCAGAGTCCAACTCATTTTGGATCTTAGACTTCAGATCCAAAACCATTCTAGGATCCAGAATCCAACTCTACATTTGGATCTCAGACTTCAGATCCAAATCCATCTTAGGATCCAGAATTCAATCACACTTTGGATCTCATACTTTAGATCCAAATCCATTTTAGGATCCGGAACCTAATTCTATATTCGGATCTCAGACTTTAGATTCACTCCATTTTAGGATCCAGAACCCAAGTCCATCTTGGATTCTAAATCTTGGATCCCATTCTGTTTAGGATCCGGAATCCAATTTCAATTTTAGATTCCAATTCCATTTCCAGATTTCATTTGAATTCCCTAAATTCATTTCTATTTTAAATACCATTTGATTATCTCAGATCCATTCCAAACTTCAGAAATCCAAATTCAATTCCATCTCAAGTATTCATTTCCTTTCCTAAATTCAAATTCAAATTCAAGGTCTATTTCTGACTTTGAAACTTCACTTTCCTTCATTTCAAAAAGCTTCAAATCGTTCTTTCTCATTTATTCTTTCAATTTTGATTCATTTCAAAGACTTAGAACTACTCTGATCCATCTCAAAAGTTCTAAGTTAGATTCAAATCATTTCTTCACTCCCTTATCAAGTCCATCTCAGAACACTTGGAAATTTTCAAAACATCTTTCAAAAGGAGCATACCTTTTTGCATTGCACAAGCATGATTCTCTGTGCATTTAGAGTTAGAATAAATTCTTAGATTATATTTAGGCAAAGCAAAAGGCATAGATTCGATCCTTGGTTCGATTACCCCTGGTAAAGGCGCCAGGAACGGTCGAACCTCATACCGACGAGCGAATCCCGTCTCTCCATTTTTTCCCGCAATATTTTAAAAAACGGAGGCGAGTTAATTTTCTAAATATTTTCAAATCAAGGTCAAGTGAAAACCCGCAAAATAGTTCCTCTTCTCTCTCTTTCTTTCTTTCTTTTTTCTTCTCTCTTTCTTTTCTTTCTTTTATCCTTCTCCCTTCAAAAAGGAGGAGAATAGAGGTTAGAAAAGGAAAAGAGAAGGAAGAGAGAAAAACCATAAAGAGAGGAAAAATTTTGCGATGATCACATGTGACCAGTAAGAATTTAATCCCTATGTTGGCCATGTTTGTAGAGCCATCGAAAAATAAATTCCAAGCTGGAGATTGTTGAATATTGTAGATGCGCTCATTAGGAAAATCATCTTCTGCTTTAATTTCTTCTGTTAGGGAAAAAAATGTCAGTTGGCCAGCTATGTCTTGGCCTTTGATCGATTTCTGAGAAACATACTCTAAGTCATATTGCATCAAAAAAACTTGTCACTTAGCAATTCACTCATTGAGAAATGGTTGTTCAAGAATGTACTTAAGGGGATTGAGTTTAGATAGAAGCTTGACTTCAGATGCCAATAGGTAATGTCTTAGTTTCTGGCACATCCATACCAGAGCTAGACATGTTTTCTCCATCTGAGAGTACTTCTTTTCATAATCGATGAAAATTTTGCTCACATAATAGATGGTGTGCTCTATTAGGTTGCCTTCTTTGTATTTTGCCAGGAATCGACCACAGACATTTTGATTGATAGAAATGTATAAGAGGAGCAGTTTTCCAAGTTCTGGTGGCCTCAAAATAGGTGGATTAAGGAGATATTTCTTGATGCGCTCGAATGAAAGTTGACACTTTGGTCCCCATTCGAATTTTACTCCTGTTCTTAACAGATGATTGAAAGGTTCACATCTCATTTTCAGATTGGATATGAACCGACGAATAGACTGAATGCGCCCTTGGAGGCTTCGCAATTCATTGAGATTAGTTGGAGGTGGCATGTCAATGATGGATTTTGCCTTAGCAGGATCCACCTCTATTCTCTTCTTGCTGATTATGAAGCCAAGTAGCTTACCTGACTCTACTCCAAAGACATATTTCTGAGGGTTGAGCCTTAATTTGTAGAGAATAAGCCTTTCAAAGGCTTGACCAGGAGCATCAAGATGATCCTCTTCTTCTTTAGATTTGACCAGGATGTCATTCACATAGGCATCCACATAGGATATGAGCAAACTCTAGCAATTCCTGTATAATTGAGTCAAACTCTTATGGCTCTTCAATCTGCTCTATTGCTTTGCTGACTTCTACTTTTTGCCTTTATCTTATGGATTCTGGTTGGTTTGAATTGTTTGGAGAAAAACTTGGATTGAGAACGAGCTTTCTTATTGACTTGGGAGGCATGTTTAGCAATCCTAAAAATGAAAATAGGGGTTTTTAGGAGAAAACCATGAACTTCAAATTTATTGGAAAGCACAGAATATGACATAGAGATAAGAGAAATGGGGCATCAAGATATGAAGAAAACATTGTTCTTTCATTGATGAGAAAATTGATAACAATGACTGAATATTTACAAGTATTGACCAAAAGACACAAAAGATTGGGTCTGACTCGTCCTTACAAGACGACTGAAGAAAAAGGAAGAAAGCAGAAAACTTTGGCATTTATCTCTCTCACTTTGCTCCTTTGACTAACACGGTCCCTTTGTTGGATCCTTGACCGTTGAACCCTAGCCCGGCATTAGTCGAGTGTCGAGTGGGGATGATCGGCTCTATTCTGCCATCTTCATTTTTGCCCATTCCTCAGAAGGGCTGATAACCATGCTTCAACAGAAGATCAAACCCCTTCTTAGCTTTTGAGAATTTAGGAAATAGGGGATGATCTTTGAAATGGTGGTAGTCAATACGTCCTCCCAACTTGAAGAACGATGGTCCTTGCCACTGGACCGTTCCTGCAATGTTTTCTGATAGCTGCACCTTTGTCAGTTTGAGCATTTCTAAGCTCTCGCTAAGATTGATCTTGTCACTTTCCCTGATGCTGTGAATGTCTGTTGTAAATGTTGGATGAGGAATCATTGGCTATGGTAGCCTTTCCTTATAATCTTTGCCCACGATGGTGGTGATCACTCCTCCCTTTGACCATTTAATACACTGATGGAGGGTCAAGGGAAAAGCATTGGCATTATGAATCCATGTACGTCCCAACAAGAGATTGTATGTTGGTGGTACATTGACGACATGGAACAAAATTGTGTGCACTGAGTAATTAATGAAAATTTCTAAGAAAATCTTTCTTTTTATTGTTTGCCCATGGTTATCAAAACCGTAAATGGTGACCGGATCTGGCAAGTATTCATCTTCTTTTAATCCCAATGCTTTTGTGGTTACTTCAGGGCAAATATTGAGGCAGCTGCCTCCATCAACAAGTACATGCAGAACAGTCATGCCTCTGGTTCTCACTACAATATATAATGCATTATTATCACAAAATTTTTACTCTCTTATGGTTTTCTCTCTCTTCCTTCTCTTTTCCTTTCCAGCCTCTATTTCTCCTTTTTGAAGGGAGAAAATAAAAGACAGAAAAGAAGAGAGAAAAAGAAAAGAAGAGAAGAGAAGAGGAACCCTTTTGCGAAGGTCTCACTTGACCTTAATTTTGAAAATATTTAAGAAAATAACTCATCTCCGTTTTCAAATATTTGAGGGAAAATCGGGAGACGGGATTCGCTCGTCGGTACGAGGTTCGACCGTTCCTGACGCCTTTACCAGAGGTAATCAAACCAAGGGTTGAATTCATAACTCTTTGCTTTGCTAAAAGATTATCTAAGAATTTATCCTAAATTTAAATGCACAAAGAATCATGCTTGTGCAATGCAAGAATGTATGCTCTTTTGAAGAGAATGATTTTGGAAATCTGAGACTTTCCAAGTAAAAAAATGTGATGACGAAAGGAAGAGATGATTTCTGAATAGTTGAATCTAACTTAGAACTTGAAATGGATTACGAAAGATATTTTTTGAAGTTCTAAGTCTTTGAAATAATCAGAGTTTGAGAAGATGAATCTGGATTTTGAAAAGAATGATTTGAACTGAGATAAAAGCAAAGTTAGAAATGGGCTTTGAATTTTGAATTTAGGAGAAGGAATGAATATTTGGAAAGGAATTGAATTTCTACATTTGAAGCTTTGAAATCAGAATGAGATCTGAGAAATCCAAATAAATTAGGTTTTAAGAGAAACGGAATGGGTTTTTTTGGAATTTGGAAATCAAGATAGACTTGGATTTGAAATCAGGCATCCCAAATGGAATTTGAATCTGGAGTCTGAGATCCAAGATGAAGTTGAATTCTGGATCCTAAATAGAATTTGGATCTGAAGTCTGAGATCCAAAATGAAGTTGAATTCTGGATCTAGAATCATAAATAAAATTTGGATCTGAAGTCTAAGATCCAAGATGGAATTGGATCTAAAATCTAGAATTGAATTGGATCTAAATTCTGAGATCCAAAATGAGGTTGAAGTTCTAGAACCCTAAATGGAATTGGATCCGAAGTCTGGTATCCAAGATGGAATTGAATTCTGGATCCTAAATAGAATTTGGATCTGAAGTCTGAGATCCAAGATGGAATTGAATTCTGGATCCTAAATGGAATTTGGATCTGAAGTCTAAGATCCAAGATGGAATTGGATTCTAGATCCTAAATGGAATTGGATCCAAGATCTGGAATCCAAGATGGAATTGGATTCTGGATCCTAAATGGAATTGGGATCTGAAGTCTGAGATCCAAAAAATGGAGATTTGTCTTTGAAAATCTAGATCCAAGTTGAGATTTTGGTTTTAATTTTGGATTTGGATTTTGAAACTCCAAATAGGACTTTTGAAGATGAGTCTGGGTTTTGAAAACCCAGATTGAATTTAAATTTAAGGAAGAGTCAAATTTTGAGATTCAGAATCAATCTCAAACTTTGATTTAGAATTTTGAAGATAAGAAAATAAACTTGATTTTCAATTAGAAAAATGAATCAGAAACTTCAAAGTAAAATTGATCTTTGAAGTTTGAATTTTGTTTTGGAAATTGAAGTTTTGAATACAAAATGAATTTGAAATTCCAAAGTCAATTTTGACTTTGAAATCGAATTTTGAATCTTGAAAATGAGATAAAATTTGAATTTGAACCTATAAATAAGGATTGATTTGAAGAAGATACTCAAAGCCACTTGGATTTTTGAAAAGAATTTTGAAAATATGATGCAATTCTATCCTAAATGATCAATGAATTTAAAGAATTTTGAAATTAGATTTGAAAACCATATTTCATTCTTTAAATGAATGTAAATAAGATTAAGGATATAATACACTCCTGACTATGGTCATTGAATGTATTACATAATAATCATATTTGAATTCAGGTGAAGAATAAAATATATTTTGGTGCTTTTATAGAGTTTAAAATGAAATTAACTCTCAATATATCCTGACTATGGCCATTGATATATGTATTGAATTAATTTTAAACTAAACTCTGATAAAAGAGGAAAATATTTAAAGAAAATATGATGAATTTTGAAAAGGATCCAGTGTTATTCCATAAAAGATGTAAATCCTAAGTCTTGTTCACATCCAGACTATGGCCATTGATGTAAATCATCAACTTAGGATTAATCACCTTTTATAAAATGATGCACGTGCCATTCATGGTCCCATTTGTGAAATTTTTGAGAACTAAGATGAAAAATGATATGAAAACAAGCGATTTATGGTATTTATATGCTCATTCATTCTATCTAGAGCAAAAAATGTAAATTATCATTAAGACCTAACTTATTACAATATTTAAAATTGAATTTACAACTCCAAGTAATGATATCTTCCACATATTCCCTGCAAAAACACTTAGTTAGTATGAAAGTTAGAAGAGCATTGCACATATCATATTGATTTTAAATATGCCAATGGTGAAATGCTCATATGCCAAGGTATTCATGATGAAAAGATGGAGAATGATATATATATCTATATACATACATATGCATATATATGTATATATATCTATATGTGTATACATATATATAACATATACAATAGCTTGTGAGATAAGAGCGATGAAAACTGGGTATTGGTGATGCACAGGGAATGAAGTAGGAAGATGAGTGGAGAGTGAATAGTCCCTTTTGCAGCAAGCGCAAAAGATGGCAAAAAAGAGGTTGTAGCAGGGAGGTTTTATGATGACCGTACATGGTGAGGGAAAGCAGTGATAGAGGTGAATGTTGTGTACAAGATGTGAGGAATTAGTGCTATAAGAGTGTAGTGAAGGTAAGGGGTGCACCAGATAGAATGTTGTTGTTGTATATACTGCAATTTGCAGCAAGTGGTAATAGTTGGGAAGTGTTTGCAGGTGAGGCTGGGAGTGAAGTAGCCATGTGCTATGGTATTGATGAAGGGAAGATGTCATCTTGATGGGGGTATGCAACAAACTAAATGAAATGGAAGCTAGGAACAGACAAAGTATACATGGCATGAGGGTGCGAGTATCATTGCAAAAGGGTTGTTGTAATATGGATTGGTACTGATGATGAAATTGTGGACACTATTGTGAATGGTAACAGCAGGATACTGTTGAACAAGCATAGCAGGAAATATGGAAGGAAGGTGTTTGCACCTTGATAAATGGCTGTAGGGAAGGGATATGAGTAATATAGATGATGGAGGATAGGATATTGAGTAAAAATGTGGTATTGTAAGTGGTGTGAGAGAGTTATAGGCATGTGATAGTAGGAAGTTATGCATAGGCGCAGCAAAATATACTAAGCATACTGCAAAATGATGACATGCAGGTTTAGGTGGGTGATATTGCTGTAATTGCAGCAATGAGATGGAACATTGTGTATGATGCATGTGCAGAGAAATGATGTTGTCTGTACATGCAGGGGAAGACAAAAGTGTGGCTCGAGATGTGGTAATATGAAGGTGGTGATGTGGATTGAAGTTACATGAAGTAATACATGAATGTAGTGAAGTGAGGATGTAATAAACTTGGAAAATAAAAGTGCAGACGATGCTATGTCCGGGCATGAGGAATGAGGGTGAAACAGATAAAGGGGAGCATAATAGAGATTGCCACAGTGAAAGTGCTTTTTGAAGGAGCCAAACCTAATCACAAAACCCTACATCCCATACTCGATGGGAACCATCTCACATGGAGACCTTACCAAAAGAAGATAATCTTGCAAACCTTTTCTGAGAGCAAAAGGCAATGAAGCACAAAAATTCCATAGATAAATATTCGTTGTCCTCCTTGAGCCTCCAGGACATCCGATATTCATCCACTGGGATTAGCATGAGACTGATCCCCTGTCAATGGTATGACAGTGAGATGCTGAGAAAAAAAAAAAGAATGTTATATCCAATGAAAACGGGTAACCAAAGTGCACAAATAGCATGTTATGCATATTGTATAGACAACTTGATGGTGGATCTTCTGCGTTAAGGGTAACTTCCATACACATCTTCCCGGGGATGTCTATGTTAGCAGGAGATACCAATAAAGCATGCTAAAGAATGGGAGTCTCGGTTGGTCTTTGTTCAGCCGTTCATTGCATGTTCTGTTAATGGCACATATTTCCCATGTAGGATAAGCATTCAGAAAAGGAAGGGTGCTAATTGAAACCAACATTACTGAATCAGACCAGCGTTGCTGAAGATTCACCAATTTCTATTATATGCAGAATAAATAAAAAAAAGAGGAATGAGAAAGAAAGAAAGAAAAAAGTTATGCAAAAGACGAAAGGAGTATGATGTGGGATGCAAATGGTATGACAATGAAGTGAAGTAGTGAGATTCCATGACCTAAGCCAGTAAACAACCAATCAAATAGGATGATTGAGGCATACAGATCAATGGGTTAGCACATTAATTAGCAAACTAGATACCTGAGCCCAGCAGATAAGCCAACAAGTTTAAACGAATGTTAACACATCGAATGCATACCTCAGCAAGTGAATCTGTGGATCTAAACCCATGTTAATAGACCAACTATGTAAGCCCCGTAAGGAAATCAATAGGCCTAAATCACAGTTGATTTAGCAGAGGGATTAACAAGCTTAACAACTAATCAACAGACGAGCAGCACAAGCAGATGGATCGAGGGATCAATCAAGTTGTTACTCTATGAAATCACCTGCCATAAACTCCCAGACTTCTCACATCTGTCCACTAAAGGTGATCAAGGTAAACATCGATACTCAGAGGGGATAAAATGGAACTAACGGTGATCGAAGTAAGTAAAAAAAAAGGAAAGAAAACAGTTACGCAAGGGCAGGAATAGGTGTAAACCAAAATGAGCCAGGAACGATTGCTGAGAAGAAGAACAGATGTTGGGATGGACTATCAAAAGTAAAAATCAAAGGTAAAAAAAAAGAGAAAAATAAGAATAACTAATACAAGCTATTCACGACAGGGTAAAAATCCAGATGAAATGAACTTATCAAAAGAGGCCGATGAAAGCGTGAATTCAATAAAAACAACATGACTGGTTAATAAAAGTAACTGCAATAAACATAAGTAAATATTGGAAGAAAAAAAAAAAAAAGATGTTAGGATCAGCCCTTTTGATTGTGAAATGCAGGTCGATACTGCCATTAGGCAAATCGACATTGTATATTGCACATTACTAGAGCACGGTCATGAGATCAGTGTTAGATATTAAAGGAAAATAAGAAGAAGAAGAAAAAAAGAAGAAGAAGAAGAAGAAGAAGAAATGATAATAAAAGAAATTGAAAATACGAAGGGGAAATACCGAACGAGTAAATGTTCAAATTGCCCAAGCTAAAGGAATTTCATAAGAAAAAGGGAATGTTGGAATTCTTCATATTCCATTGTTGTAGCGAATGATAGATCGGTCCTGCCATAAGCAGGTCGACCTTATCACAGATGCCTCAAAAGGAAAAAAAAGAAATAACAAAAATAAAACATAAACCAATACATAATTATACTATACACAGACTTTTACAGAGAATCAGAAGAGAGGAAAAAGAAAAGGGGCCACTTACTATCTTTGCTGTTACGAGATTTTGGAAACTTGGAGAAGGGGAGAAGCTGAAGATTCTCTATTTACTGGGATGACCGATGGGTTTCCTTCCTTCAGGAGAGAGAGAGAGATGCTCGAGAGGAGCTCACATGGGGAACGAAGGCCAAATTTCATCGATCCCTGACCCCTTCTCCTGCACTTCTTTTTATTAAGGGAGGAGGAAGGATCGGGAAGGTGGGGAGGCCGTTGAGGATGAACGGTGGAGAGCAAGAGAGGGAGTGCGCGGGAGAGAAGCTGTTGTATATTTCCAAATTTTCCAGAAAAGGGATCACTTTAAAACCATTTTTCCTAAAGTGGTTTTTAAAAGGAGTTTTTAGCAAAAACAAGTTTCAAAAGGGTTTTGAACTGCATATTTTCTGATTTTTTTGGATTTTGTTGTTGTTTTTTTGTATTTTTGTATTTTTGAAATAAAATCCTAAAATTTATGAGAAATTAAAGATTTAAAACTTTTTTTTTTGTATTTTTGAGAAATATTTACAAAGAGAGGTTTTCTGAGAATTCAAGGATATTCTTTTGAAAAATTCTCCAGAAAGTGAGTTTATATCTGGAATTTGAGGAAATATTCGAGGTTTAAAACCTTGAATTGAGAAATACAGAGTTGTGGATCCAACAGGATACCAGATGGACTGTCTGAGCTTTTCAGAAATTATTTTTGGTATTTTGAAATTTTAATTTGAAAATTTGGATAACGAGGCTCAGATTTGGGTTTTGACACTGAGTCTGGATCCGAAATCGAGTTGGATATATCATCATGGAATTTAATCCGAAAGATCTGAAGAGTAACCAAAATTTGGTTTTGAAATTGCTTTGATTTTTTTGGAAGATGGGGCCAGGGGCAAAAAGAGAATATTTACAAAGTTTTAAAAAATTTGGGGTGTTCACAGATGCCCCTCGTTGCTACTAAGTCGGTTGAAAGTCGAGCTTAGTGGCAAAGAAAACACTCCAAATTTTGAAAAATGCCTCAGGTTGCAGATCTAGACTGGGTGTGGAAGAATTCTTTTGAAAATATGACTTTTCAGGCTTAAAACCTTATCCTGAATGGTTTTGGGGAGACGAAATCCTTGAAAATGACATGATCAAATAAAAGAAATGAGGAAATCGTGATGGGACTTTGGATGAAAACCCTGAAATGGTGAAAATAAGAATTTTGATCAAGTCTCGTGGGTGAGACAAGATACGTTTTTTTGGAATGATTCAGGTTTAGCCCTTAACCTGGATGGGACGAAGATATATCAAGATGAATTGGATGAGGAAAGGGATACATGAGGACCTTGATGGGACATTTTTTGGAAAATGCCTCGTGAAATAAAGCTCAAGTAAAATCCTTTTTTGGATGGACATGCAAAGCATGGATTCCTCGATGGGAAGAGTCATGATGGGACTGGAAGAAAAATACCTTGTCAAAATGAGGAATCTCATTAGTACAAGACTCAGGTTTAACCCAAACCTGAAAAAGGAAGATACCTCGAGGGGTGAGGTTCAGGCTTAACCCTTAACCTGAGAGGGACGACCAAATGGAATCCTCGAGTGAAGAAACCACGATGGGACCTTCGGAGTTTGGACGAACAAATCCGAAAGGGGTTTGCGAAAGGAGGAAGATGGGGTTCCCTAAAGCTTGGAAAAAGGGATAATCTTCTGCGTCTCATCGCTGAGACTGAAATAGCTTTTGAAATTAATGACCCTTAACCTGAGTGGGAACTACCATACAAAACTCTTGCATGAGAAAACCGTGATGGGACAGGAAGAGATACTTCTTCTGAAGGAGGCAACTCTTTTGGAAAATATAAACAACGCTAGGTTGCATCAAAATGAATATTGAATACTTATTTCATTCTTGGAATAGCTAGAAAATTTTGCCAATAAGATAAAATTATAGTTGACTCAAATGTTTGAAAATGTGCATGTATGTGCAAAAGATATTCCCTCTTTTACCTAGAGTATTTCCTCCAACGAGGTTAACTCCTCGGTTTTAAGAGTCAAATTCAAAATTTTAGCGCTGATGATTTTCTTCAAGGAAGCTATCCACTTCCCTGATATGAGAAGAGAAGAAATATTCTTAATTTCATAAATGTAAGTAGTGAAAAGATATTGATAAAAGAATTTTGCATGAGAAAAGATGACTTCTGGCAGTTTTGGTAGTTTGATATCTGGGTGTTTTCCAATGATGATCTTTTTGCACTCTTTTTGAGTCATTGAACTTTCTTGGGTTTTTACATCATCCTTCATTTGGATGTGTTCTGACTTTTTTCTTTTTTTTGGGGAAGGGTACGTCACAAACTCCTTCATCTCAGAGATGTTCCGATCCTTCTTTTATCTCAGGAATTCTATTGATGATATTGGCTCAAAAGGTGTTTAGATGACAGCAGAAATCAAATATCTTTTAGGGTTTGTCGGTAGGTTCATCACATTTGCCTTCATCTCGACGATGATCTGAACTTTCCCTGGAAGGATCTGTCACAAACTCCTTCATCTCGAAGATGATCCAAATCTTCTTTGGCCCTTGGGGTCTAGCTCGCATATTCGTCTTCATCTTGACGACAGTTGAGAGATCCCTTTTGCAGATATTTGATTGCAACTTTTAAATGAATGTGAAAATATGGATTGAGTGGATGTTTTTTATAGCTCAAGATATTTCAACTGCCTGATTGCCAGATAGTCGTCTTAAAACATGTGTCATAGCCATGATCAATATCAATTCCCTTCTTGCTTTTCAACATCATTGAATATTTCTTTCACTAATCATATCGAGGATATTTCTTTCATCCTTTTGGTTGATCAACAGGGAAAATATCTGAATTTTATCCCTTTTTCGCAAAAAGTTTTACCTTTTTGGAAAGAATACTAGAAGCAATCTCAGGTAATTCTTTTTGTGCAATAAAATGTTTAGAATCAACACATTCTTTTAGCAAATTGGCAAAGTTTTCACGAATTCTTTGTGGAATAATCATTCAATGTAGATTTTGATGAGACCTTGAACTGATTCTTTGGTTTTGGAAATTCTGACCAGTAAAACTGGGACCTTTGAAATACATGACCAGCAGAAGCTGGAACCTTTGAAATATATGACCAGCAAAAGCTGGAATCTTTGAAATACATGACCAGCAAAAGCTGGAACCTTTGAAATACATGACCAGCAAAAGCTGGATCCTTTGAAATACATGACCAATAAAAGCTAGAACCTTTGAAATACATGACCAGCTAAAGCTGGAACCTTTGAAATACATGACCAGCAAAAGCTGGAACCTTTGAAATGCATGACCAACAAAAGCTGGATCATTTGAAATACATGACTAGCAAAAGCTGAAACCTTTGAAATACATGACCAGAAAAAGCTGGATCCTTTGAAATACATGACCAACAAAAGCTGGAACCTTTGAAATACATGACCAGCAAAAGCTGGATCCTTTGAAATACATGACCAGCAAAAGTTGAATCCTTTGAAATACATGACCAGAAAAAGCTGGAACCTTTGAAATACATCACCAACAAAAGCTGGATCCTTTGAAACACATGACCAGCAAAAGCTGGAACCATTAAAATACATGACCAGCAAAAGCTGGAACCTTTGAAATACATGACCAGCAAAAGCTGAAACCTTTGAAATACCAAATCTTGGGAAGTTCAAGTTAGAATTTGAATTTTTAGAAGGAAAGAATTTGATCAGAACGTTGAATCTAGAAAGTTGCCGATTTTGAAAATAAGCTTGATATATGATTGAAAAGTTTGAGAAATAACCGATGTGAGGATCGGGTTTTAAAGATGAGCTTTGATTTTCAAAAAGGAATTTAGTAAGCAAAGATTCTTGGTGAAAATTCTGAATTCAATGGACCATCACATTTTAACTATATGTGGTCCGCTTTCAGGATTTATTCCCTTATCCTGAATGGGGAAGGAAGGAAAGAAATACCTCGTCAGCATGAGGCATCAGGTTTATCCCTTAACCTGAAAGAGTACGAATGGAAATTGATAAAAATTGAAGACTGATAGAAATTGATGAAAGATTGGTAGAAATTGACAAAATTTTTAAGGAAAGATTGATGAAAGTTCTAAATTTTGGTAGGACATCATAGTTAACCATATGTGGCCTGGTTTTCAGGATTAACCCTTTATCCTGAATAGGGAAATCAGTGAAAAGAATACCTCATTGAAAGGAGGCATCAGGTTTATCTCTTAACCTGAAAGGGTATTTTTTTTAAAGATAAAGGTGGATAAAAGATAAGATTGATGAAAAATTGTTAAAACTTGACAAACATTGACAATAATTTGATGAAAACTTGATTAAATTGAAAAGATAAACCATACGAATGAAATTATTAAAGATCACAAGATTATTTGAAAATTAGTAGAATTTGAGAAAAGAATTTTGTCTAATTCTGCCTGCATATGATGAAGGGAAGACAATTATTGATCAAAATAAAATGCCCCAGTATTGTGGAGAAGAATGTGAGAATTTGATAGAAGATCTTTGTTTTATTGAAACGACTTTTTGAATAATACAAAGGCTTAGAATAAACATTTTAAGTATAAAACTTCTTCAGACGCAGAGCATTTACAGGATCTGGTATTTCCACCCCATCTGCGTTGATCAACCGATATGAATTGTGAGATAATGCTTCTTTAACCACATAAGGGCCTTCCCAATTGGGTGACCACTTGCCCTGTGGTTGATGCTTGATATGAGCTGTCGATCTGAGCACCAAATCGTTAACTCGGAATTTTCTCTCAAGGACAGACTTGGCATAATGTCGAGCTATCCTTTGACGATAAGCTTAAGCATGCTCTGCCGCCTTGAGCCTCTTTTCATCTAGTAGATCCAGCTGCACCAATCTTTGTTGCTGATATTGATCAAATGGCAATTCTATAAGGGAAGCAAATTTGAAAGCAAGCTTCTGGACATAGAGAGGTAACACTACTTCAGTTCCGTAAACAAGTTCTGAAGGAGTGGCATTAGTCGGAGTTCGAATGGTGGTTCGATATGCCCAAAGTGCATCATGAATTTTCTCATGCCAGTCTCGCAAAATACGAATCTGAATTTTATTGGTAGCCTCTGCTTGGCCATTCCCTTGAGGATAATAGGGAGCTGAGAAATGATGGCAAATTTTGAATTTAGAACAAAATGTTTTCATTCTCTCATTTTTTAAATGGATTCCATTGTCTGAAACAATATCATGTGGTATGCCAAAGCGGCAAAGAATGTTTTTGTGAATGAAAAAAACCACATGGCGGCCTTCTACTGTGCGTAGAGTAACAGCTTCAACCCATTTTGTGAAATACTCTGTAGCGGCCAAAAAATACTTATGGCTATTGGAAGCAGAAGGAGTAGTTGGGCCTACGACACTGAAAGCCCACATAGAAAACGGCCAAGGAGAAACAACTGATTGTAGATATGCGGTCGGTGCATGAATGGAAGGTGCGTGCATTTGGCACTTGACGCACTTCTTCACAAATCGTTGACAGTCCTGTTGCATGGTATTCCAGTAGTACCCTGCTCGGACGATCTGCTTGACGAGAGTTTGATAGCCAACATGGCCACCACAAATTCCTTCATGTGCCTCTTGGATAATTTCCATAACTTCTTCTTTGTCTAAGCGTCTTGCATACTCAGAACTGAACCCACGGCGGTAAAGGACATTGGCAAGAATGAAATAACGGGTAGACATGCGCTGAATTGCACGTTGCTCCCTTTTTGGCATTTCTGGTGGAAATTCACCAGTCTCAATAAATTTTTTGATATTTTGATACCAAGGCTTCTCCTTCTGATCGACCTAGTTTACTTGCATGGTTGAAATGAAAGCAGGTTGCTCAAGCCTACCCACTTCGAAAGAGCGACATTATTCACTGCCTTTAAAGGATAAAATGGAGCTCAGGCTGGCTAAGCCATCGGCTATCTGATTGTGCTCCCTCCTGATGTGATTGAGCTGAAATTCTTCGAAGCTGTCTATAAGAGCTAGAACAATCTTCTGATAGGGAATCAATTTTGAATCTTTCATCTGCCATTCAGTGTTAACTTGACTAACAACAAGTAATGAATCGCCAAAGGCATGCACTCTCTTGACATTGAAATTTTGCAGAATTTTGAGGCCTTGTATTAGAGCTTCATATTCGTCCATATTATGAGTGCATTGGAAACCAAGCTTGAGAGAATAAGGGATCATTTCTTTTTCTGGAGTGATTAACAAAACTCCAATCCCTATGCCAGACAGATTTTTAGAGTCATCGAAGAATAGGTTCCAAACTAGAGGTTGTTGGACATTGCAGATGTGCTCATCAGAAAAATCATCCTCTGCTTTAATTTCTTCTGTCAGGGGAAAATCTGCCAACTGATCTGCGATCGCTTGGCCTTTAATCGACTTTTGAGAAACATACTCTAAGTCATATTGCATTAGAAGGACCTGTCATTTCACAATCCGTCCAGTGAGAAATGGTAGCTCAAGAATATATCTGAGAGGATTAAGTTTTGATAGAAATTTGATTTCAGATGCCAACAAGCAATGTCTTAGTTTTTGGCACATCCAAACCAGGGCTAGACAAGTCTTTTCCATTTGAGAATACTTCTTTTCATAATCGATGAAAGTTTTGCTCACATATTAGATGGCATGTTCTATCAGGCTACCCTCTTCATACTGTGTGAGGAATCCACCACAGGCATTCTGATTGACGGAAATATATAATAAGAGAGGCTTCTCCAATTTTGGCGGCTTCAAAACTGGTGGATTAAGGAGATACTGCTTGATGCGCTCAAAAGGTTCACATCTCATAGCCAAATTGGAGATGAATCTACGAATAGACTAAATACGCCCTTGAAGGCTTCGTAGTTCCCTGAGATTAGTTGGAGGCGGCATGTCAATAATTGCTTTTGCTTTAGCCGGATCCACCTCTATTCCCTTTTTGCTGATTATAAACCCGATCAATTTGCCAGACTCTACTCCGAAAACACATTTCTGAGGATTAAGTCTCAATTTATAAAGAATGAGTCTTTCAAAGACTTGACCAAGAGCATCGATGTGATCCTCTTCTTTAGATTTGACCAGAATGTCATCTACATATGCATCCATATTCTTATGCATCTGATCATGGAAAATAACGGCCATTGCCATCTGGTAAGTTGCCCTGACATTTTTTAGCCCGAATGACATGACTGTATAGCAGAAGGTTCCCCATGGTGTACTAAATGAACTTTTTGACTGATCGTGAATGGCCAGCTTGATCTGATTATAGCCTAAATATCCATCCATAAAAGAAAACATGGCATGGCCCGCTGTGCTATCGATCAAAAGATCGATATTGGAAAGTGGATAATCATCCTTCGGGGTAGCCTTATTGAGATCTTTGAAATCAATGCAAATTCGGACCTTGTCGTTCTTTTTAGGAACTTCTACGATATTTGCCAACCAATCGGGGTAATCAATGGCTCGGATGAAGCATGCTTTCAACAAATCTTCAAGTCCTTCCTTGACTTGCTGCTCAACTCGAGGGTCTAACTTCTTCAATTTCTGCTTGATTGGTCTGGAATCCAGTTTCAATTTGAGTTGATGCTCAACCAGCTTGGGATCTAACCCTGGCATATCTTCATAAGTCCAGGCAAATACTTCTTGATGCTGCTTAAGGAATTGGATGAGTCTTGCTTTTTCAACTGCATTTAGACCCGAACCGATTTTGAGGATTCTCGGATCATCTTCTGAACCAATGTTGATATCCTCAGTTGGATCTTGAACCAAAGATGATGGTTCATCCTGCTTCTGAATCTGAGCAAATTTTGGAAATCCTTGGATAGTTGAATGAAATTCTGCTAGCTCTTCGGTCTGCTCTACTGCCTGGCTGACCTCTGCTCTGACTTTCATCTTAGGAATCCTTGCCAATTTTGAATATTTAAGATTGATAATGAATTTCTTTATCGATTCAGGAATTATGTTTTTAATGGTCCTGAAACGTCAAGAAAGGTTTTTTTAAGAGAAAGTACAAGCCAAAAACAAGCTTTTTGTACAAAGTAAAGAACAAATGGCACAAACAAAAATACAAGAAAGAATGATAGATGCCCAAATATGAAGGAAAGATCAAGTTTTCATTGATTGAGAATAAAATATTTACAAGACTGACAGAAGGATTTGGGACTGTGTTGTCCCTTACAAGATTAACTGAGAGACCGGAACAAAAAAGCAGGAAAAACTAAGGCATCATCTTCCTCATTTGGTCTCTCTGACAAATACTATTTTCTTGCTGGAAGTCTGGCCGGTGAACCCCAACTCTGAACTGTCTGCATGCTGAGCAGGAATGATTAGCTCCACTATACCGTTTTTCATTTCTTCCCATGCCCCGGAATGGCTGATACTCGTGTTTTATCAGCAGATCAAATCCTTTTCTGGCTTTGGAAAACTGAGGAAATAAAGGATGATCTTTGAAGGAGGTGTAGTTGATACGTCCTCCTAACTTGAAGAAACAGGGTCCTCGCCATTGGACCGTGGCTGCAACATTTTCTTCTTCCTGGATATCTTTCAGCTTCAGCATCTCTAAGCTCTCGCTGAGATTGATTTCATCACTCTCTCGGATGCTTGGAATGTCTACCGTAAACGTTGGATGGGGAATCATAGGCTGTGGCAGCCTTTCTTCGGGATCTTCTCCCAGAATGGTGGTAATCATTCCTCTCTTGGACCATTTTATGCACTGATGGAGGGTTGATGGAACGACATTAGCGTTGTGGATCCACGTTCGTCCCAACAGAAGATTATAGGTTGGTGGCACGTTGACGACATGAAATAAAACTGTATGAACTGAGTAGTTAATGAAGATTTCCAGAAAGATCTTGCCTTTTGCAGTCTGCCCGTGATTGTCGAAGCCATAGATTGTGATAGAATCAGGCACATATTCTTCCTCTTTTAACCCCAAGGCCTTCGTTGTCATCTCTGGGCAAATGTTGAGGTTGTTGCCTCCATCAACAAGTATATGTGGGATAGTCATGCCCCTGGTCCTTAACATGATATACAGTGCATTGTTATGGAATGAATGAGGCTTTGGCAAGTCCTCATCAGAAAAGGTGATAGGCGCATTAGTCATCGCCTGATTCACTATTTGTGTCATATCTTCTGGCGTAGTGCCTGGCTTCACCTTAATTTTCCTCAATAAATCATCTAACACCTCTTGATGCTTGGGAGAATCATGAGTTAATTCAATGATGGAAATGTTGGAGAGCGCCGTGATTGGCTTCTGAAGACTATTGGCCCGCTTTTCGGCTGCCTTAGAGGTTTCTGCTTCATCTGTGCAGGCTTCCTTTTTAAGGACTCTTTTTGGGAAAACTTGAGTTTTTCTGCTCTCAACTGATGCATTCATTTGGTTTAAAACTGAGAAGATGTTCATTTTCTGGGATGTAGGCTGGTCCCGATGTAGAACCATTACCTGATGTTGGAGACTTATGTCCTTCTCGGAGCATGGATGTATATGGCTTTGTGGAAGAAATGAGTGTTCTGAAATGGTTGCGGCGGAATGATTTGGGAACAGGGCTGATAGGATTTCCATTTTGCCTTCCTCTTCATCTTCTATGAGGATGCTCTTGTCAATACAGTCCTGGATCAAGTGCTTCAAGACGAAGCAATGCTCTGTATCATGTCCCATTGCCCTGTGGAATTTACAAAACTGCTCTTTGAACTTTCCCATGATCACTGGTGGATCTGCAACTTTGGAAAGTTTAACCATCCCGTGGGACAATAAATATTCCAGCACTTTTTCCAGAGGCTGGTCCAAAGGAGTGAATTTGCGATCTTTACTCCAATTGATATGTTTAGGCTTTTCCTGAAGATCCCCTTTTTGTTGAGGACCGCTTAAAAAAGACTTATCACTGTTCTTGAAGAACTTTCCTTTTCTTCCTCTGTTCTGATCGGGCTTCGTGCCACTGCTATTACCGTTCTTGCTGCTACTGCAGTGATTGTCACCCGGAGTGTCAGCTGAGTAGGTGAAATGTGCCTTCTTCTTTTGATCCTGCACATTCTTGGCCAGAGTGATGCCTTTATACATTCCATTCTCTACTCCCATTTCGATCCATTCTGCTCGTTCTGTCAGTTCGATGAATGATTTGGATGGGTATGGAAAAATGAGGCTTTTCAAAGGCTGTGAGAAGTTGTTGAGAATGATTTGGAGGGCATGTTCCTCAAAGATAGGATTCCTCATCTTGTTACAAATACTTCTCCACTTATGGATGAAATCTTTGGCTTTTTTATTGGGTTCTTGCTTGAGGTTGTATAGGTGATTGAGCGTGGGCAGGGCTTTCGTATTGAACAGGAATCGCTCAATGAACATATTGACAACCTTGTCAAAATCCCTCAATTCAATGGGATTGACATGCTTGGTATACCACTTGGCGGCTATCCCCTCCAAACTGTGGGGGAAGCATAGGAAAAGGGCACGGTTATCTTTGCTGAATCTGGCGCATTCTGCGAAGAACATTGCCAAATGGGCCTTGGGATCGCCGGTTCCGTCGAACTTAATGAATTTCCTAGGAAGGTTCTCCAGATTGTTATCCCCTTTCAATCCGAGGTAAAAATCTTGCCTGGTGTATGATTTCTTTCCCTTGTCTCGGATTTGCAGTTCCTTAACTATCTTTGTTAGTGCCTGGATTGGATCTTCCGCGGGGGGGGCGTACTTGGGTTTCACTGATACAGACTCCTCAACTGCCCTCTTGGACTGTCGCAGATGCCTGGGGATATACATCAAATGCTCTTCTTCTTCAGAGCCCTCTTTTGCAGATTCTGAGTCTTCTGAGGTACTGTCACGCTGGATTTTCTGCTTATTGATCTTGACAGGTTTTTTCATGGGCTTCTTCTTAATTTTGCTTTTAGTTGTTGCTTTCTTTGGACCAGCCTTAGCCTGCTCAGCCATCATTTTTGACATCATTTTCTGGAATACCCTGTACATGGCAGGATCAACATCATTTTCTTCTTCTGAGTCATGCCCCCTGGACAATCTGGGAGAGTTCACTTCCTTCTTCTCGCTGTCACTGGGCTGCTGAACACTCTGCTTACCAGCTCTAGTCTGAACCATCTTTAAGATGCCAAAGTTTTCCTGCAGAATACAGGAATGGTTAGAGTGTGGAAGAAACTTTTTTAAAATCACAATTTTTTGAGGAAATAATGAAGGGTTTTGGTAGACAATTTTAAGAGATTATCCCATTACCGGAGATTGGGTCATCACAAGACTTGTGATAATTGTGTTACCATTTTTATGATAACGAAGAAATGTGCCTTGTTACCTAGGCGAGGTCGTCAACCATGATAAAAGATATTGAAGAGAAGTAGAAGGAATGTTCTATTTACCCAGGATGAGGTTGTCACCAGAATCGTGACCATTTGTGCTATAAAATAAAAGAAATTAAATTTGTCCCAAAGCTTTTTAGTAGAACAAAAAGTAAACTTTATTGATGTAAATTTAAAGACAAAGAGAGGGCGGGCAGACAGTCTGCCACCACTCTTGATATTCAGGAGATACATTTGATCCAGGAAATACAGATAGAGCAACGAAGAAATCCCAAGTATATTTGGTGACATGGTATGCCCCAGACCACTGATCCGACTGCAGATTGAATTTTGGCATGTTGCCTGTCGGAAAGTGAATGTTTGAGCGAACCTGCTGCTGCGAAAACTGTTTGAGACATCTTTCTGGCTAATAATCAACACAGAAGAAGGGAACAAGCAATCTGTAGCACTTGCTACGAGCATAAGTGTAGCAAGGAATTGATTCTCGCCTGTCAAAAAAATCCTAAATGATCTCTTCCTGATGCAGTTTCTCGATCAAGCCTAGACACTGAATGGCAGACTTCGGTTGCTTACTGCTGAATCTGAAGGAACTGGCTTTTGATGGAACATGTCGCAGGAACCACGACTGTAGGGCATAAGTGCATCCTTCCACCAGAATGGTCTCCCCAAGAGCAAATCGAGCCAAACCTCGGTAAAGAAAAGTCAAGGCTGCCATGGAGACTGATAGCTGACGGGTTTGCTTGCTTCCCCATTTTCGAAATAGTTGGGCAACTCTGACATCTATAAAATTCTGACCATCTTGGAAGAAAGCTAGTCCCACTATGCATAGAATCATGGCATGCTGAATTCTATCTTTTGCTGCTCGAGACAAAGTGTCAACCTCTTCGTAAGCTCCATACTTGCGATAGAGTCCGAACAGGTCAATGAATTGATTCCCATTAATCTCAGTGAGAGACCAAGATTTGCTCCCTGTTGCTCTGGCCAAAGCTTCTCGAACATCTACCCCTTTGATGTTGATTAGGAACTGTTGCTCGATAGGATCATCTGTCTGACCAGCTGGTCCGGGCAATCCCATAATATCATTGAATTTATCCATCAGTATAGTCATCTCTCCCCATGAAAACCAAAATGTGCAGGTACGTGGATTTCACTGTTCTGCCATAGCCTGAATCAAACTTCCATTAATGGTTCGCTTGCCCACTGCCGATGCCATCTCCAACCCACAGTCATCCAAGTGGTCTGGAAACATACGTGAGAAGGTGGCGAACCAAGAATAATACCATCGAGGGAAGAAAGAATGAGACTGGATGACCCGATGATCCGGGGATCCATCCTGTATCTGATAGAAGACATGATCTCCAGGAAAGACAACATCGAGAGAATTGGACGCCATTGAAATGATACTGGGGCAAAGAAGAAATAAGGAGAATTAGATAGAATGCAGGACTTATGGATAGACTCTTAAAGAATAGATACAAACTTAGAAATTTTTGTAAGATCGAGAAAATTTTAAAAGAATTTTCCAGGGTTTTGAAGAAAGTTTTGATCTAAAAGAGAAAAGAATATAGGTAGAGGGAAAAAAATATACACCTGGGGTTTCTGAAAGTAAAGGGGAAGTTTTGAATAATACACCCAAGGTTTTTGAAAAGGTTTTATACACATATATATAAGAAAATACAAGAAACATCGCATAACCAAAGCTGCATAAACAAGGATGCGCACACAGCACTCCCTAAAGGCTGACTCTAAATGAAATATTTGAAATGGCTTGTAGGACCTTAATCCTAACTCTAAGGTTTTAGATCATCTGATTCCAATCAAGGTACGCCGATATACTCAAGTCAAAGCTTGAAGTACGTGGCATAGAAATATTTCTCCAGTTCTAAGGTAATGGCTTCCCAACATCCTTGAGCACCTACTGATATACCTCAGACTATGGCCCTTAGGTACGTGGTAGGGGGGCGCGAACCCAAATAAGTGGTCCAATTGTGAGGCTCTCTCCCGAAATATGGTTCAGTGAGACAGCCCAGCAACGTGAAGACCGAGACAATATAGGTAGGGATGTTTTCGAAAACATGTTCAACATACAAGAAATCAGATGGCTCTAATGCAAGTCCTAAAGTGATAGATTTAAAATGAAGAGAAGCATACACTTGCATACATTGTTTTACATTCAATCCCTAGCATTGAGGAGAGTTGTATTTCAGACCTAAGTCTAATGTAAGCATGGAATAATCTCCTCAACATGGTCCTACCAAACCATACTTAGATCCTATATGCAATGATGTCAGCTTAGGACATAATCTAGGCTCCTAAGGTTTGCATGGAAATGAAGCTGACATTTGAAGAATAAATACTTAGATAATATCAGAACAAAGCAAAGGCATACATTCAACCGGACGAAGATGAGTCCCATCACGGTCGCCAAATACTGTGATCATCGCAAAAATTTTCCTCTCTTATGGTTTTCTCTCTCTTCCTTCTATTTTTCTTTCCATCCTCTATTTTTCCTTTTTGAAGGGAGAAAATAAAAGACAAAAAAGAAGAGAGAAAAAGAAAAGAAGAGAAGAGAAGAGGAACCCTTTTCCAAAGGTCTCACTTGACCTTAATTTTGAAAATATTTAAGAAAATAACTCGCCTCCATTTTGAAATATTTGCAGAAAAATCGGGAGATGGGATTCGCTTGTCGGTACGAAGTTCGACCGTTTCTGGCGCCTTTATCAGGGGTAATTGAACCAAGGGTCGAATTCATGCCTCTTTGCTTTGCTTAAAGATTATCTAAGAATTTATCCTAAATCTAAATGCACAAAGAATCATGCTTGTGCAATGCAAGGATGTATGCTCTTTTGAAGAGAATGATTTTGGAAATCTGAGACTTTCCAAGTAAAAAATGTGATGACGAAAGGAAGAGATGATTTCTGAATAGTTGAATCTAACTTAGAACTTGAAATGGATTAGGAAAGATATTTTTTGAAGTTCTAAGTCTTTGAAATAATCAGAGTTTGAGAAGATTAATCTGGATTTTGAAAAGAATGATTTGAAACTGAGATAAAAGCAAAGTTAGAAATGGGCTTTGAATTTTAAATTTGAATTTAGGAGAAGGAATGAATATTTGGAATGGAATTGAATTTCTACATTTGAAGCTTTGAAATCAGAATGAGATCTGAGAAATCCAAATAGAATTGGTTTTAAGAGAAATGGAATGGGTTTTTTTGGAATTTGGAAATCAAGATAGACTTGGATTTGAAATCAAGCATCCCAAATGGAATTTGAATCTAGAGTCTGACATTCAAGATGAAGTTGAATTCTGGATCCTAAATGGAATTTGGATTTGAAGTCTGAGATCCAAAATGAAGTTGAATTCTGGATCTAGAATCCTAAATGAAATTTGGATCTGAAGTCTGAGATCCAAGATGGAATTGGATCCGAAATCTGGAATTGAATTGGATCTGAATTCTGAGATCCAAAATGAGGTTGAAGTTCTAGAACCCTAAATGGAATTGGATCCGAAGTCTGGGATCCAAGATGGAATTGAATTTTGAATCCTAAATGGAATTTGGATCTGAAGTCTGAGATCCAAGATGAAATTGAATTATGGATCCTAAATGGAATTTGGATCTGAAGTCTGAGATCCAAGATGGAATTGGATTCTGGATCCTAAATGGAATTGGATCCAAGATCTAGAATCCAAGATGAAATTGGATTTTGGATCCTAAATGGAATTGGGATCTGAAGTCTGAGATCCAAAAAGTGGAGATTTGTCTTTGAAAATATGGATCCAAGTTGAGATTTTGGTTTTAATTTTGGATTTGGATTTTGAAACTCCAAATGGGACTTTTGAAGATGAGTCTGGGTTTTGAAAACCCAGATTGAATTTAAATTTGAGGAAGAGTCAAATTTTGAGATTCAGAATCAATCTCAAACTTTGATTTAGAATTTTAAAGATAAGAAAATAAACTTGATTTTGAATTAGAAAAATGAATCAGAAACTTCAAAGTAAAATTGATCTTTGAAGTTTGAATTTTGTTTTGGAAATTAAAGTTTTGAATACCAAATGAATTTGAAATTCCAAAGTCAATTTTGACTTTGAAATCGAATTTTGAATCTTGAAAATGAGATAAAATTTGAATTTGAACCTATAAATAAGGATTGATTTGAAGAAGATACTCAAAGCCACTTGAATTTTTGAAAAGAATTTTGAAAATATGATGCAATTCTATCCTAAATGATGAATGAATTTAAAGAATTTTGAAATTAGATTTGAAAATCATATTTCATTCTTTAAATGAATGTAAATAAGATTGAGGATATAATACACTCCTGACTATGGTCATTGAATGTATTACATAATAATCATATTTGAATTCAGGTGAAGAATAAAATATATTTTGGTGCTTTTATAGAGTTTAAAATGAAATTAACTCTCAATATATCCTGACTATGGCCATTGATATATGTATTGAATTAATTTTAAACTAAACTCTAATAAAAAAGTTAAATATTTAAAGAAAATATGATGAATTTTGAAAAGGATCTAATGTGGATCCAGTGTTATTCCATAAAAGATGAAAATTCTAAGTCCTGTTCACATCCTGACTATGGCTATTGATGTAAATCATCAACTTAGGATTAATCACCTTTAATAAAATGGTGCACGTGCCATTCGTGGTCCCATTTGTGAATTTTTTGAGAACTAAGATGAAAAATGATATGAAAACAAGCGATTTATGGTAGTTATATGCTCATTCATTCTATCTAGAGCAGAAAATGTAAATTCTCATTAAGACCTAACTTATTACAATATTTAAAATTGAATTTACAACTTCAAGTAATGACATCTTCCACATATTCCCTGCAAAAACACTTAGTTAGTATGAAAGTTAAAAGAGCATTGCACATATCATATTGATTTTAAAGATGCCAATGGTGAAATGCTCATATGCCAAGGTATTCATGATGAAAAGATGGAGAATGATATATATATCTATATACATACATATGCATATATATGTATATATATATATATATAGGTATATATATGTGTATACATATATATAACATGTACAATAGCTTGTGAGATAGGAGAGATGAAAACTGGGTATTAGTGATGCACAGGGAATGAAGTAGGAAGTTGAGTGGAGAGTGAATAGTCCCTTTTGCAGCAAGCGCAAAAGATGGCAAATAAGAGGCTGTAGCAGGGGGGTTTTACGATGTACCGTACATGGTGAGGGAAAACAGTGATAGAGGTGAATGTTGTGTTGGCTGTGTACAAGATGTGAGGGGTTAGTGCTATAAGAGTGTAGTGAAGGTAAGGGTTGCACCAAATAGAATGTTGTTGCTATATATACTGCGATTTGCAGCAAGTGGTAACAGTTGGGAAGTGTTTGCAGGTGAGGCTGGGAGTGAAGTAGCCATGTGCTATGGTATTGATGGGGGTATGCAACAAACTAAATGAAATTGAAGCTGGAAACAGGCAAAGTATACATGGCATGAGGGTGCGGGTATCGTTGCAAAAGGGTTGTTGTAATATGGATTGGTACTGATGATGAAATTGTGGACAGTATTGTGAATGGTAACAACAGGATACTGTTGAACAGGCATAGCAGGAAATATGGAGGGAAGGTGTTTGCACCTGGATGAATGGCTGTAGGGAAGGGATATGAGTAATATAGATGATGGAGGACAGGATATTGAGTGAAAATGTGGTACTGTAAGTGGTGTGAGAGAGTTATAGGCATGTGATAGTAGGAAGTTGTGCATAGGCGCAGCAAAATATACTAAGCATACTGCAAAATGATGTTGTGTGTACATGCAGAAGAAGACAAAAGTGTGGCGGGAGATGTGGTAATATGAAGGTGGTGATGTGGATTGAAGTTACGTGAAGTAATACATGAATGTAGTGAAGTGAGGATGTAATAAACTTGGAAAATAAAAGTGCAGACGATGCTATGTCCGGGCGTGAGGAATGAGGGTGAAACAAATAATGGGGAGCATAGTGGAGAGTGCCACAGTGAAAGTGCTTTTTGAAGGAGCCAAACCTAATCACAGAACCCTACATCCCATACTCGATGGGAACCATCTCACATGGAGACCTTACCAAAAGAAGATAATCTTGCAAACCTTTTCTGAGAGCAAAAGGCAATGAAGCACAAAAATTCCATAGATAAATATTCGTTGTGCTCCTTGAGCCTCCAGGACATCCGATATTCATCCACTGGGATTAGCATGAGGCTGATCCCCTGTCAATGGTATGACAGTGAGATGCCGAGAAAAAAAAAGAAAAAAAGAAAGAAAGTTATATCCAATGAAAATGGGTAACCAAAGTGCACAAATAGCATGTTATGCATATTGTATAGACAACTTGATGGTGGATCTTCTGCGTTAAGGGTAACTTCCATACACATCTTCCTGGGGATGTCTGTGTTAGCAGGAGATACCAATAAAGCATGCTGAAGAATGGGAGTCTCGGTTAGTCTTTGTTCAGCCGTTCATTGCATGTTCTGTTAATGGCACATCTTTCCCATCTAGGATAAGCATTCAGCAAAGGAAGCGTGCTAATTGAAACCAACGTTACTGAATCAGACTAGCGTTGCTGAAGATTCACCAATTTCTATTATATGCAGAATAAATAAATAAAAAGGAAGGAGAAAGAAAGAAAGAAAAAAGTTATGCAAAAGCGGAAAGGAGTATGATGTGGGATGCAAATGGTATGACGATGAAGTGAAGTAGTGAGATTCCATGACCTAAGCCAGTAAACAACCAATCAAATAGGATGATTGAGGCATACAGATCAATGGGTTAGCACATTAATTAGCAAACTAGATACCTGAACCCAGCAGATAAGCCAACAAGTTTAAACGAATGTTAACACATCGAATGCATACCTCAGCAAGTTAATCTGTGGATCTAAACCCATGTTAATAGACCAACTATGTAAGCCCCGTAAGGAAATCAATAGGCCTAAATCACAGTTGATTTAGCAGAGGGATTAACAAGCTTAACAACTAATCAACAAACGAGCAGCACAAGCAGATGGATCGAGGGATCAATCAAGTTGTTACTCTATGAAATCACCTGCCATAAACTCCCAGACTTCTCACATCTGTCCACTAAAGGTGATCAAGGTAAACATCGATACTCAGAGGGGATAAAATGGAACTAACGGTGATCGAAGTAAGTAAAAAAAAAGGAAAGAAAATAGTTACGCAAGGGCAGGAATAGGTGTAAACCAAAATGAGCCAGGAACGATTGCTGAGAAGAAGAACAGATGTTGGGATGGACTATCAAAAGTAAAAATCAAAGGTAAAAAAAAAGAGAAAAATAAGAATAACTAATACAAGCTATTCACGACAGGGTAAAAATCCAGATGAAATGAACTTATCAAAAGAGGCCGATGAAAGTGTGAATTCAATAAAAACAACATGACTGGTTAATAAAAGTAACTACAATAAACATAAGTAAATATTGGAAGAAAGAAAAAGAAAAAAAAAGATGTTGGGATCAGCCCTTTTGATTGTGAAATGCAGGTCGATACTGCCATTAGGCAGATCGACATTGTATATTGCACATTACTGGAGCACGATCATGAGATCGGTGTTAGATATTAAAGGAAAATAAGAAGAAGAAAAAAAAAAGAAGAAGAAGAAGAAGAAGAAGAAATGATAATAAAAGAAATTGAAAATACGAAGGGGAAATACCGAACGAGTAAATGTTCAAATTGCCCAAGCTAAAGGAATTTCATAAGAAAAAGGGAATGTTGGAATTCTGCATATTCTATTGTTGTAGCGAATGATAGATCGGTCCTACCATAAGCAGGTCGACCTTATCACGGATGCCTCAAAAGGAAAAAAACGAAATAACAAAAATAAAACAAAAACCAATATAGAATTATACTATAAACAGACTTTTACAGAGAATCAGAAGAGAGGAAAAAGAAAAGGGGCCGCTTAGCTTCTTTGTTGTTATGAGATTTTGGAAACTTGGAGAAGGGGAGAAGCTGAAGATTCTCTATTTACTGGGATGACCGATGGGTTTCCTTCCTTCAGGAGAGAGAGAGATGCTTGAGAGGAGCGCACATGGGGAACGAAGGCCGAATTTCATCGATCCCTTTCCCCTTCTCTTGCACTTCTTTTTATTGAGGGAGGAGGAAAGATCAGGAAGGTGGGGAGGCCATTGAGGATGAACGCTGGAGAGCAAAAGAGGGATTGCGCGGGAGAGAAACCGTTGTATATTTCCAAATTTTCCAGAAAAAGGATCCCTTTAAAACCATTTTTCCTAAAGTGGTTTTTAAAAGGAGTTTTTAGCAAAAACAAGTTTCAAAAGGGTTTTGAATTGCATATTTTCTGATTTTTTTGGATTTTGTTGTTGTTTTTCTGTGTTTTTGTATTTTTGGAATAAAATCCTAAAATTTATGAGAAATTAAAGATTTAAAACTATTTTTTTTGTATTTTTGAGAAATATTTATAAAGAGAGGTTTTCTGAGAATTCAAGGCTATTCTTTTGAAAAAATCTTCAGAAAGTGAGTTTATATCCGAAATTTGAGGAAATATTCGAGGTTTAAAACCTTGAATCGAGAAATACAGAGTTGTGGATCCAACAGGATACCAGATGGACTGTCTGAGCTTTTCAGAAATTATTTTTGGTATTTTGAAATTTTAATTTGAAAATTTGGATAATAAGGCTCAGATTTGGGTTTTGACACTCAGTCCGGATCCGAAATCGAGTTGGATATATCATCATGGAATTTAATCCAGAAGATCTGAAGAGTAACTGAAATTTGATTTTGAAATTGCTTTGATTTTCTCGGAAGATGGGGCTAGGGGCAAAAAGAGAATATTTACAGAGTTTTGAAAATTTTGGGGTGTTCACAAAGTGCCGTGACTAGCTTCTGGAGGAGGTTAGCTCATTTTTCCATTGCTTTAGAAGTCTTTGCTTTCTCTGCAGGGATCTGCTTTTTGATGAATTTCTTGGAAAAAAATAGGGATCTGCTTTTTGGCTTTGACTGATGAGTTCATCCGATTCAGAATCGAGATAATGTCCATTTTCTTGGGGGTAAGTTGGGTTTGGTGGAGAACCATGACCCGGTGTTGGAGACTGATATCCTCATTGGAGCATGGGCATATATGATTTTGTGACAAGAAGGGATATTTTGTAATGACTGCTACCGAATGATCAGGGAATGGTGTTGACAATATTTCCAGTTTATTTTCTTCTTCATCCTCCACAAGGAGATTTTTGTCAATGCAATCTGACACTAAATACTTGAGGACAAAGCAATACTCTGTGTCATGTCCCATTGCCCTATGAAACTGGCAAAATTGTTCTTTGAATTTTCCCATGATCATGGGAGGATCTGCTATTTTTGGGAGTTTGACCATTCCCTCGGCCAACATAAATTTCAGGACTTTTCTAGGGGTTGGTTCAAAGGCGTGAATGTGCGGTCCCTACTCCAATTGATATGCTTGGGCTTTTCTTGGAGATTTTCTTTCTATTGGGGGCCACATGGAAGAGGCTTGTCATTGTTTTTAAAGAATTTTCCTTTCTGTTTTTTGTTTTGATCCGCCTACGGGCCATTGCCATTGTTTTTATTGTCCTTATTGTTATTGCTATGACTGTTGCCGGAGATATCAACTGAGAAGGTGAAATGTGTCTTCTTCTTTTGATCCTGATTGTTCTTAATGAGAGTAATACCTTCATAAACCCCATTTTCCATTTCCATTTTGAGTCATTCGGCCAGCTCTATCAGCTCGATGAATGATTTTGATGGAGAGGTGGAGATGAGACTCCTCAAAGGCTAAGAGAAATTATTGAGAATGATCTGAAGCGCGTGCTCCTCAGAAATGGGAGTCCACATCTTGTTACAGGTGCACCTCCACCTATGAATGAATTCTTGAGCCTTTTCACTTTTTTTCTGCTTTAGATTGCAAAGATGATTGAGAGTAAGTAGTGCTTCAGTATTGAACAAGAAACATTCATTAAACAAATTGACCACTTTATCGAATTCTCGTAATTTGATGGGTTGATGTGCTCAGCATACCACTTCGATGTCCTTTTAAACTGTGTGGAAAGCAAATGAATAGGGCCCTGTTGTCCCTCTTGAATCAGTTGTATTCTGCAAAGAACATGGCTAGATGAGCCTTGGGATTGCCAGTCCCATCGAACTTGATGAATTTGCAAGGAAGGTATTCTAAATTGTCATCTCCTTTGAGGCCGTCATAGAAATCTTTGCAGGTGTAGGTTCTCTTACCCTTATCCCATGCCTATAAATCTTTGACCTTCAATTGCAGCTGGATCGGATCTTCCACTAGGATCCCAAATTTGGGTTTGTTCACCGATTTAGGCTCTTCTGCCATTTTCTTAGACTGACGCAGAGGGTTTTTGTGATCGTCGCAAAATTTTTCCTCTCGTAATATTCTCTCTCTTCCTTCTCTTTTCCTTTCCGACCTCTATTTCCTTTTTTTTGAAGGGAGAAAAATAAAAGACGGAAAGAAAGAGAGAAGAGAAAAGGAGAGAAGAGGAATTCTTTTGCGGAGTCTCACTTGACCTTAATTTTGAAAATATTTAAGAAAATAACTCGCCTCCGTTTTGAAATATTTGCGGGAAAACTGGGAGACGGGATCCGCTCGTCGGTACGAGGTTCGACCGTTCCTGGCGCCTTTACCAGGGGTAATCGAACCAAGGGTCGAATTCATGCCTTTTGCTTTGCTAAAATATTATCTAAGAATTTATCCTAAGTCTAAATGCACAAAGAATCATGCTTGTGCAAATGCAAGGATGTATGCTCTTTCAAAAATGATTTTGGAAATTTCCCAAGTGTTTCTGAAATGAATCTGATGATAAAGTGAAGAAATGGTTTTTAACTTTAGAACTTAAAATTTAAAGTTCTAGGTTTTTTTGGAAAAATCAGAGCTTGGGAAAATAAATTTGGATCTTAAGAGGAATGGTTTTTGAAGTTGAAATAAAAGGAGAAGAAAGGAAACTTCAAAATCATAAATGGACTTTGAATTAGAGTTTAGAACTTGGATAAATGTTTTGAATTCTAGTTTTGAAGTTTGAAATCAGAATGAGTTCTGAGAGATCCAAATAAGGTTGAAAAAAAAATGGAATTGGCTTTAGGAATCAAGATAAACTTGGTTTTTTTTTTAAATCTAGAATGAAATGGAGTTGGATTTCAAAATAGAAGTTGATTTAAAATCTGGAATTCAAGACGGAATTAGAACCCAAAGTCTGGATTCTAAATAGAGTTGAGATTCAAAATTGAATTCTGGGTTTAGAATCCTAAATAGGAATTGGATCTGAGTTTTTAGAATGGAGTTCGGATTTGAAGTCTGAGACCCGAAGTGAAGTTGGATTCTAGATCCTAAAATGGAATTGGATCTGAGGTTGAGATAAAAAGATAGAATTGGATCTTGGATCCTAAAATGGGTTTTGGATCTGAATCTGAGATCCAAGGTTGGTTTCTAGATCCTAGAATGGATTTTGGATCTGAAGTCTGAGATCCAAGATGAAGTTGGTTTCTGGATTTTGGATCTGAAGTCTGAGATCCAATATGGAATTGGATTCTGATTCCTAAATGGAATTTGGATATGAAGTCCGAGATCCAAGGTGAAGTTGGATTCTGGATCCTAAATGGAATTTGGATCCTGAAGTCTGAGATCTAAAATTGGATTTTGTACATGGAAATCTGGATCTAAGTTGAAGTTAGGATCAAACTTTGGATTTGGATTCTGAAAAGTCCAAAATAGGACCTTTAAAGATGGATCTGGATTTTGAAAACCCAGATTGAATTTAAAATTTAAGAAGAGTCAAGTTTTTGAGATTCAAAATCAATCTCATACTTTGATTTTTAATTTGGAGATAAGAAAAATAAACTTGATTTTGAAACAGAAGATAACTTCAAAGTTAGATTGAACTCTGAAGTTTGGATGTTGATTTGGAATTTAAAATTTGAATACAAAGATGATTTTGAAATTTCAAAGTCAAATTGGACTTTGAAATTGAGTTTCTGAATTTTGAAATGAGATAAAATTGAATTTGATTTTATAAATAAGATTTAATCTGAGAAATGAGGAAAAAGAATCACTTGGAATTTTGAAGAATGGAATTTTGAAAATATGATGCAATTTTATCCTAAATGATGAATGACTTTAAATAATTTTGAAATTGGATTTGAAAATCATATTTCATTCTTTAAATGAATGTAAATAAGATTAATGATATAATACACTCCTGACTATGGTCATTGAATGTATTATATAATAATCATATCTAAATTCAAATGAAGAATCAAACATATTTTGGTGCTTTTATAGAGTTTAGAAAGAAACTAACTCTCAGTATACCCTGACTATGGCCATTGGTATACGTATTGAATCAATTTTAAACTAAACTCTGATAAAAGAGAAAAATATTTAAAGAAAACATGATGAATTTTGAAAAGGATCCAGTGTGGATCCAGTGTTATTTTATAAAAGATAAAAATCCTAAGTTTTGTTCACATCCTGACTATGGCCATTGATGTAAATCATCAACTTAGGATTAATTACCTCTTACGAAATGGTGCGCGTGTCATTCGTGTTTCACCATTGTGAGATTTTGGAAAATAAATGTAAAAAGCATGAAAACAAGCAATTTATGGCATTTACAATGCTCATACATTCTATCTAAAAGTTGGAAATGTAAATTCTCATTAAGGCGTAGCTTATTACAACAATTAAAATTGAAAATACAATTCCTAAGTAATGACATTTCCCACATATTCCCTACAAAACACCTAGTTAGTATAAAAAAATAGAAGAGAATAGCACATATCACATGGATTTCAAAGATACCCATGATAAAAATGCTCATAAGCCAAGATATTCATAATAGAAAGATGGGAATTGACATATATATCTATATACATACATATATATACATGCATATACATATGTATATCCATGTATATATATATATAGGGCCTATACAATAGCTTATGAGATAGGAGATATGGTAAAAGGGTGCATTGAAATCAGAATACACATGATGATAAGAAAATGCATATATTGAACATCATGCCAATAAAAAAAAATATGTACTAGAATACATATGCAATGAAAAGTGTATCCTAAACTAATGGGAAAATGAATGCATGAATACCTATATAAGGAAGGTATATATACAATCACAAAATTGCAAACCTCTATGCCTTGGCCTAAGGCATTACATCTAATGTAGTTGAAATGCTGGTATGCAACAATATAACTGCACATGCTGGAGTAAGAGTATAAATACTGTGCACAACGTATTAATGAAAGCTATAGGGGGGATTATGCAAGGACTAACAGTTGAAGCCTGGTGAGATATTTGTTTTGCTGTAGCACTATGCAGGAAATGGTAAGTATAATGCTGTGATGGAAGTTTAATGAAGTGTTGTGCCCAGTGTGTTGCGTTTGTGACAACAGTGAATGAGGGAAGGGAGAGATGCTAGCTGCTACAACTAACAACAAATGGCGGCGAGTGCCATGGAAGAGGTGTATGCAGGTGCTAACCTATATGGGCAAGTGCAGCAAGGCTGCAGGGGAGTGGTCATAATGCAAGGTTATTGAAGTGATAGATCGAGCCTTGATGAAGCTCGTAGGTTGATCACACCTAGTTGTTGTATATTGGAGTATGACAAAACATCAATTGATGAAATGTAAATGTGAAGTCTGGACATATGACCAGATAATAGTGAAATGCCACTATCTAAATATCATGAATGTAGGTTGTGACCTAAACAGGAAATCAAAGAGACTGGAGAGATGGAGTGATGGCTTATAAGATAGTGGAATGGTGATGTGGTAAAAAGAAAATGCAGTGAATGATGCTAAAGTTTGGACTGTGATGGTGTCGCAGCAGCTGAAAAGGAAACTATAGCTATGATAAAACATGAAGTGCTGGTAGTGCAGGATTAATAAGGCAGTGAGATGAAGTATGGAGGTGACAGCTAAGTAGGTAATGTGTTACAAGTGATGGGGGAAATGTTGTGCTGAAGGTGCACAGCACCTGCAGCGGTTTGATGATGTTGTGAATAAGGTTATGCAGGGATAAATGGCATACAACAGTTATGATGTTGCTGTGAGTAAATAAAAAAAAAAGGGAGGTTGCAAAGGACTGATTTTGCAGCAGTACCTAAAGGTAGTGCGTGTTGGGTGAATAGGAGTTTGTGTTATGGAGGTGGAACATGGTTCCAAAAGGCAACGAATAATGCCATCTGCAGATGATGACTGCAAATATCAATGAAGGGAATTTGGTGACACCCACCTATTTGCTTAATGACATCAAGTCACTCAAATCCTCTCTTTTTTTTTATTTGTGATGACATATGAATGTCTGAGAAATGGGTTATCAAAAGGAAATGACATGCTATGAATGCACTGGGCGAGATGCCACAAGAATCTTAACTGATTTGCAGTGAGCATGTCAACTAATACCTTATAAGCACATCTTCAGGCCTATTATGCAGAAATGATGTAAAACCCGTGAAATTTATGAAATTCTAAATGAATAAAAGGGATTCGTTATGTGAAATAGTAAGATTTTAAGTTAGACAGTACAATTTTTATGACTTGTGGTTTCTAGAACGAAACCGATAACAAACTCTCACAAGTGGTTTTGGATCCGGATCTTGGCGAGATCCGATGATCCGACCCGGTTCACGAGTCCAAGTTAGGAAACCCGATGCTTTCGGGATGATAGCGTGAGATCCGAAGCACATTTAAAGTAAGCAAGTGCAAGTTTAAAACCAACGGGTGAAAAATCCACTTGAAAATGGAAGAAATTCATCAACAAGGAAAAACGTCCCAATATGACATAAAAAGAATATTTTCGCAAAAGTAAACAATAAGTGGTGAAGTGGAGTTATGGTAGGATGCACAGGGTTGTAGAGTTGCAACCTCAATTCAAAACCCCCTGTGCACAAATTATTTTTTTTCACAAGAAAGTGATGTTTTCTACCTTGGTGAAAAGGGTAAAAACGTGGGATTATGTTAAGCATAAATTTTTGGCTTTTCCATCTAGCTCTACCAAGGATTGAGGAGAATCCTAGGTGACATGGAAGAGGGGTACCCATAAAGAAAATAGTGAGGGAAGTTAGAGGAAATCATGCCAAAGACAGGAGGGGGCATTGTTGTAAATAGACATCACCCACCAAAAACGTAAGATTTGGGTGAAGTTTTAATGCCTTGAAAATTTGGTAACTCCCCCCTAAATAGAGGAGTTAAATGAGAGATTTTTGGTAAGGAGTTACATTAGACGTCTCTCTCTCTCTCTCTCTCTCTCTCTCTCTCTCTCTCTCTCTCACGGTGGTGGTCGACCTCCATTGTTGGACTGTGTGGACCTCCCTTGCTGAACGCGTGAACATCCATTATCGACGTGGGGTGCCGCTCTAACGAAGAAAAGGGGTTGCAGCCTTGCCGTCGTGAGACTCCAAAGAGGTAAGGAGCATTGCTATTTGTATGTAAGTGGTTGATGCCTTGTTGCACATCTATGTTGCAATATCATGGAGTTTACGCGACAAGCACCACCTGTATATAGGAATGTTTAGGGCCTCGATACCGAGGTGGCCTGAGCAGAAACACCAACTCGCCAATAGGTTAATATGTAGTGGTTCAGCCAATGGTACTCACCCTTGGCCAACGTTGGGGCACTGTGGTGTTCTTTGTAAGGGCATTTTGTTCCTATGTGTGTGCCTGGTGATATGTAGTACTCATATCAAAACCGACAGTTCGAATCTATGTAGGAAAATGCATATATTTTTGGTGTGGGTGTTAGCCATGACAGATTCAAGATCGAAACAAAAATAAAGTAGGCAAATGGCGTGGAACCTTAAGTATCTTGGATTATTGTTCATGAAATTATTGTTTGGTTGTATTTTCTTGTTCAATACACCTTTCATACCTTGTAGATTGAATGGTTTTAATCAGGTCTAAAGTTATGTATACATGATTGCTATTTCACATCATGGTAAAATAAAGATATATCATTCCTATTGGGTAATTCGATTGGATTCGATGTTTTTGAGTGTGGAATGCACTCATATTTATAGTTAAAAGATTCCATACATTGAGGATGAACAGGGTGGCAAAACAGTCCATTTAGAATGATCAAAATGTTTGAAAAATAAAAAGATACACCCTTTTAAAAGTTACAGAAAAACGGCAAAATTAGTCGACTGAGACAATAGTTAGTCGACTGATAATATTTTCAGTCGACTGATAAAACCTTCAGTCGACTACTGCTAAAATTTCCAGGAAACAGACATTCTGTTCAGTCGACTGATAAAACCTTCAGTCGACTGATGCTAAAATTTTTCCAGAAAACAGATATTCTGATCAGTCGACTGATAAAACCTTCAGTCGACTGATGCTAAAATTTTTCCAGAAAACAGATATTCTGATCAGTCGACTGATAAAACCTTCAGTCGACTGATGCTAAAATTTTCAGAAGATTGATATTCTGTTCAGTCGACTGATAAACCCTTCAGTCGACTGCTGCTAAATTTTTCCAGAAAACGGACATTTTGTCCGGTCGACTGATAAAAACTTTCGGTCGACTAATTTTATGATCAGTCGACTGATAAACCCTTCAGTCGACTGCTGCTAAATTTTTCCAGAAAACGGACATTCTGTTCGGTCGACTGATAAAACTTTCGGTCGACTAATTTTATGATCAGTCGACTGATAAACCCTTCAGTCGACTGCTGCTAAACTTTTCCAGAAAACAGACATTATGTCCGGTCGACTGATAAATTCTTCGGTCGACTAATTTTTCAAAAAAATAACGTTTTGCTTAGAAGATTTGAAGCCAAAAAGGTTGGTCGACCGGTGAGCCTATTGGTCGACTAATAAACATGAAAAATTGAGTAAAGAGTTTTCTAAAATGATTTTCGTGAAGGGTTCTTTTAGAAAAGTTTTTCTAAAGACTTTTTAGGTGAAATGCAATTGAAATATCTATGAAGGAAATAGTTTTGATGGTAAACTAAATATGTGATTCACATATGGACTTTAGGATTATGTCCAATACATGGAACACACATGATAAAGTTGGATAATGCCATGTTGCGGCATAACCAGTGGGGGTACGAAACGTACACTCGAGCTCATAAACAAAACTGAAAATGCCGATTTTTTGAGTACTCGACACAAAGTTGAACCATAATTATGAGAAATTATGGTTGGTGCCTTTGAGGCATTCGATGGGTAATGTGCATATACTAAGATCAACCTGAGTATGAGTTGGGGTCTTGAAAATCCCCTGTGGTGCAATGACTTGCACATAAGAATAAAAAAAAAAAATATGCACACATAACCTAAATGTGAGATTCTGGGTATACTTGAAAGATGATATATGTTACTGGTTCTCAGGGTTCTGGGTACATCTGAAAGAAGATGTATGTTACTGGATCCAAACAAGCAAGAATGAAAATTTATACACATATAAATTAAATATGTTGGATTCTGGGTATACCTGAAAATGGTATATGTTACTGGTTTCCCAGGGCTCTGGGTACACCTGAAAGATGGTGTATGTTACTGGACCCATGGTCTACCTTGGAGAGGGTAGGTGGTACAAGCTTTGTGGACATTCTTGTTCTTGTGAGAGCTAGGCGTCTCACCCGGTCCCCAGTCCACGAAGTTAGGGGACCAGGACTACCAGTATGTCCTAGGTGGTAGATCCAAGTCTTCTGCAGAAGTACAGGGTGCATCCTATTTTTTGATCTAGCCACTGGGGAGTTCTCTCTCGGTCACTGACCGTCCCCTTTGGATATTCGTACGGCTAGTCATACGGATTATTAAATAATAGACCCCCGTATGGTCTCGGTCCGCTACGAGGTCTATGCCTGTGTGTACCCACAGGGTAAGAGTAAGATAAGCATTAAATAATTTAAGTTGACTAGAAACTTATCTCTGAAGAATTACATTATGTTGAGTTGACTTTAGTAAAACTTGTGGAATCTACAGCTGGTACTAATGTGGTTAAATATACATCTAGTTCAGACATCTTTTGCATTGTATCATGAATTAGAAAGCATAATCATCTTCTTAGAATGTTATAAACTTTCATGCTAGTTATATCTGCAGTACTTGCACATATTTGTACACAGGTCACTGAGCACCACATATAAATATAATGCTTCTTACGCAGACAGGGGAGTCTGACCCTTCTGCTTTAAATGTTTTTCAGGTAGCAACTAATTGGAGCATTGGGGTGTCGTTTTGGATAAAGCCAAGAGATCTCATTTATTCAGTATTTTATGTTTGAACTCTGATTAGTAGATTTACAATTCTGTTATGGGATGTCATTAATGACATTAATGTTTCAATTAATGAATGGTATGTTTAGTACTTCTTTGTTTTACCCTGTAATGCGCCCGACTTGTATTTTACACACTTCCGCTATTTCAAAAAAAAAAATTTACTCCAAAATTTTTACTATAAAAAGTTGGGGCATTACAGTTTTGGTATCAGAGCAGGACTGAATAATTTGAGATCTTGGCTCTTCCAGCGACCGCGATGACTCTGTAAGCATGTAGAAAAGTTGTTTTGTAATGTAGAAACAAGAAACATATGAGTGTGTACGATTAATTCACAAATTCATAACTCAGGTTATAGTGAATTTTATTTGCTCAAATAGATGGCGTGGGCAAATCGTTGCAACAATATTATGGAAACTCTACATAACCTGGCCGAAGTAGTAGGCCAGCAGGCTACGACAATGCAACAGATGGGCGACAATCTACAACATGTGGCCCATGAGAAGAGTACAAACGGTGGGACTATGTCCTACAAGAAATTCATGGACATGGATCCTCCTGCTTTCTCCGGAAAGACGGATCCTGAAGCTGCTGACAGTTGGATCCGGGAGATTGAACGTATCTTTCGTGTACTGGAGGTGCCCGAGGAGCATCGGGTGGACTTTGGGACTTATCGTCTCAAGGATCATGCTGAAAAGTGGTGGGAAACCACCAGGGCGGTCAAGTTCCAGGATGGTCCTGTATCTTGGACGGAGTTCGTAGAGGTTTTTAACGCTGCCTACTTTCCGAAGCACGAGAGGGCAAAGAAGATGCAGGAGTTCTTGGACCTACAGCAGAGTGAGATGTCCCTCGCCGAGTACATCACTAAGTTTCACAGTTTGGAACGATATTGTCCAAACATGTATACATCGGATGAGGATCGAGCAATGAAATTTGCTCGAGGCTTGAAGGCGGGTTTGAGGAACCGTCTGTACACTAGAGGGCCCAAGAATCTCGATGAGGCTATCCAGGTAAAAGATCATTTCTTTTCATGTTATAAGTTGCATCAAAGTTTACAAGGTACCGTTAACCCTTAGATTGTAATGGATTGTTCCTGTCTGTCTCGGACATACAGGTGGCGACTCTCCTTGATGACGACTGGAAGGAGGGACAAAAGTCGCAAAAGAACAAAATCGGGGTTCAGAAACCCGAGTTCAAGAAGAGGTTTGGTGGAAAACATTTCAACCATCAAACCAAGAAACCAAGGCACGATGGAGGCACCAGACCTAAGCCAGGACAAAATCAAAGGTGTCAGAAGTGCAACCGTTTTCACCCCGGACAACAATGTCCCCGTGAGACAGGAGGGTGTCTCTACTGTGGAAAAATGGGGCATTATATCAAGGAGTGTCGGAAGAAGCAAGCTGATGATGCACGGCGCGGCACTGGAGGACAACAGCCTCAACAACACCGTACCCCACCACCACAACCTCAGGCGGCCCCACAACGCATGACAGGACATGTGTATGCTACTACAGCTGACCAACTGGAGAAGGGGGACCTTGTGCAAGGTACCGTACTTGTTTCGGGTCAAGCTGCCCTTGTCTTATTTGACTGTGGAGCTTCTCATTCCTTCATTTCATTATATTTTGCAAAACAACTTAGAATCCCCACAGAATCATTAAATCAAGAACTAGTAGTGTATAACCCTATAGGATTCAATGAAGTTTGTGTGAACTATATGCCAGAAGTGGAAGTTATTTTAGGAGAACACAATTTACCTGCCAACCTAATCATACTTGATATGACCGAATACGATGTCATACTGGGTATGGATTGGCTCTTTGAACACTATGCTAGAGTCCTCTGTAGAGAAGGAAAAGTAATTCTGTCTCGACCGGATATGCCGGAAGTGGAATTCTGATTAGCAAGGCATGGAATCAAGAAAAGGGTTATTTCGACCCTCAAAGCCCAAAAGTATCTCCGTCGGGGAGATATGGCTTTCCTGGTTAGTATGATCGGAGGTGAAACAAAACTAACTCGGCTAGAGGATTTGGAAATTGTCCGCGATTTTGCCGATGTATTCCCAGAAGAACTTCTTGGACTTCCTCCTCAGCGGGAAGTCGAGTTTGGGATTGAACTAATGCCGGGTACAAAGCCAATATCAAGAGCACCTTATCGGATGGCACCAACAGAGTTGGAAGAACTGAAGAAGCAGTTGCAAGAGCTGATGGAGCGTGGTTTTGTACGACCGAGTACGTCTCCATGGAGAGCACCAGTCATGTTCGTGAAAAAGAAGGACGGGTCTATGAGACTATGCATAGACTATAGAATGTTGAACCAAGCAATTGTGAAGAACAAATATCCTCTACCCCGTATCGAGGACCTATTTGATTAATTGAAAAGAGCAAAAGTCTTTTCTAAGATTGATTTGAGGTTAGGTTATCACCAGTTGAGAATAAAAGATGAAGATATCCCAAAGTCAGCATTTAGAACCAGATATGGGCATTTTGAGTTTGTGGTAATGCCATTTGGACTCACTAATGCCCCAGCGGCATTCATGGACCTGATGAATCGGGTATTCAGGCCATACTTAGACTCCTTTGTCATCATCTTCATTGATGACATACTAATATACTCGGAAAATGTGGAGGAACACAAAGAACATCTAAAAATCGTTTTAGAAACCCTCCGGACACATCAGTTATACGCAAAGTTCTCGAAATGCGAATTCTGGCTTGAAGAAGTCATGTTCCTTGGACATGTGATCTCGAAAGATGGAGTTTCAGTAGATCCTGCCAAAGTTGAAGCTGTGATGAATTGGTCACAACCAAAGAATGTCAGCGAAATCCGAAGCTTCCTAGGATTAGCTGGCTACTATAGGCGATTCATCCAAGACTTCTCCCGAATTGCTATTCCAATGACAAAGCTTCTACGAAAAGGGGTAAAGTTTGAATGGAATGATAAAAGTGAAGAAAGTTTTCAAACCCTTAAATCTAAGCTTACCACAGCTCCGGTGTTAGCCTTACCGTCTGGGAGCGGAGGATTCGTGGTGTACACGGACGCTTCTGGTACTGGATTGGGGTGTGTATTGATGCAGCACGACAAGGTCATTGCCTATGCATCACGACAACTGAAGATTCATGAGAGGAATTACCCCACACACGACCTGGAGTTGGCAGTGGTGGTTTTTGCTTTAAAGATTTGGAGACATTATCTATATGGAGAGCAGTTCGAAGTCTTCACTGATCACAAGAGCTTGAAGTATCTATTTTCTCAGAAGGAACTTAATATGTGTGAACACCCCAAATTTTTCAAATTCTTTTAAATATTCCCTTCTTGCCCCTAAAATTCATTTTTTGAGTAAATAAGTCATTTCAAAACTAAATTCCAGTTCATTCCTCTAGTTTTATTGAAATTAAATTCATTTCATATGTTTAAATTGATTTTGGATCTGGGTCCATGGTCCAGATCCTAATCTGAGTCTCTTGGTTCAAATTTTAAATTAAAATTATAGAAAATACCAAAAATAGCCTTTAAATAGCTCGGATAATCCATCTGACATCCATTTAGATCCATCACATTGTATTTCTCGATTCAAGTGTCAAAACTCGAACATTTTCTCAAAATCTGGGTCAAAAACCCCTTTTTCTGAAGAAATTCTCTCGAAATGGATTAAAATTCTCAGAAAAATACTTTTGTAAATATGTCTCAGAAAAATACAAAAAAATAGTGTTTAAAACTTAGTTTTTTTTACAATCTTAGTTTTCTACTACAAAAATACAAAAAAATGGAAAAAAGCAATACAAAAATCAAAATTTGAGGAAAGCAAAGGGTTTTAAAACTGGAAAATGGAATTTTTGCCAAAAACCTCATTTTTGAGCTATTTTACAAAAAAACTCAAAAAGAGGGAATCCTTCTTTTGGAAATTTGAGAAAGAGGAAACGGCCATCTCTCGCACGCTCCTCCCTCTCATTCTTACCCTCCATCTTCAACAACTTCTTCATCCCTCAGCCCTCCATCTCCAACAAATCCTCTCTCTCGAAGGCTCTTCTTCACTCTTAAAAAGAGGATCACGCAGAGAGAGTAAGGACCGCGTTTTCACCCCTCCACCCTTCTGCGTACACGATCGGATCCCCGTCTTCACCCCTCCTGGCTCAAGTATCATCCATTCTTCATCCCTTCTTCCGCTTTCACTCCTCCTTATTTCCAGAATTTCTCTGTTTGATTAAAGCAGTCGACCATTTCACAAAGCAAGGCCACGGTGAGTGACCATCTTCCTTCTTTCTTTTTCTTTGAGAATTTTGGTTTACCGCATCTTTGCATCTCAATTGAATCCTCCTCACCCCCTTTCCGTCTTCCCTCCCTTTTAATATTCTGTATAGCCTTTATAATTTAATCCTGCTCTTCTCATTTTTTTTTTAGCAAAAGCATAAAGGTAGGATCGACCTGCATCTAGCAGGATCGACCCTACCAATTGCTATATCAATGGAGCAGTCGTCTCCAACATCTATTTAGGCCTTTCATTTGCGTTTACAACATATTTTGTTTATTATCTATATAGAGGCCATCACCATAAGACCCATCAGTGGGTTATCATGTTGATCCATGGATTTTCTTGTTTTGTATCAATTTCCCTCCTGTTTTCTAACTTCTTGCTTGTATCTTTGATCTACTTTTTGGCAGTTTTATTTTCTATGCTGATTTTTATCTCGAATCTACTCATTTATATTCTTCTTCCCACCATTAGCATCTGCATTATTTTTTTTTACATCCCCTGCTCACGCATGATGGCGGAAACATGAGTTTCAAATTCAAGCTGCCATAAAGATCGATGGTGAATTCGCTGTGAAACCCAAGATCTGGTTCCATTCTAGTACCAGATTGGGTTTCACTAAAAAAAAAACCCTCAATAGTCTAGGAAATCAATCTCAGCGACCATACTAAAATTGGATCATCTGAAGGCACCCGAAGATCGTTTATAGTCTTCTACAGTCTGTCTCTCTTCCGATTTGTGCATAAGGTTGTGAATATCTGAAATCGCAGCAAAGAGCCAAACAAGCCACGAGTTTCAACAATCTGGTATGAATCTTCCCCTTTTCCCCTTTACATTTTATTGTTCTGCTCCGTCAAAGCACTCATTATAATGTAGGTCTGCATATATTTTTTTTTTTATATATAGATTTCTTCTTGAAGTTTCTTGATCTGGTCATGATCACGCTACTATATTTTAGACTCAGAATCCCATGGCAATTCGTCATTTCAACTTTATAATTTCCTGTATATCTGCATTTTTTTTTATATATACATGCCTTCATTTTCAGAGTATCGATCCAGCCTATTATTCATACCTTTTCTTTTGGTTTTCCTCATGATTTGTTCTTCCGCCATTTTTTTTTATTTTCTGTTACATCTTCGATGGTTCTCACTTTATTCGGCATCCTGTAATTCAATCAATCCTTCTGGGTTCACGAGATGTATCCCTCGCTTTGTGTCATAGGTAATTCTCGTATCTCTTCTGTGCCCCATTTTTGGAGGTATCTTATCTGAATATGCAGGTCACATAATTTATCTATGGCGCCATCTGTTTTTCAAACCCCACGTTTTGCCTGAATTGAGCGTGATTGCCCAAAGCCTTGTTTCCTTGAATATCTCCTGTAACCAGCATGCTCAGAATACTTCAGCTGGATTGGGTCATCTCCTGAACTTAAAATGATCTTGTTCACACCCGAACCAGCCACTTACCTATATACTCGAGAGAGAGAGAGAGAGTGATAAATTTTGGGGAGAGGGAAATGGCTCATTGTCTGCTGAGAGATGTGGAAACTGATGGCTGGGAACGCTCCAACTTCCCCATCATCTGCGAATCCTGCCTCGGCGACAACCCTTACAGTCGAAGGACAAAAATCAAATTTTGACCAGGAACAAGAAGGCAAAGATTTGCCAAACAGGCTCTAAGCTAAAAAAATATATATGTGGACCTTGCGTATGGGCTGCCTGTGCAAACTCGTGATACAGCTCTGTCGATAAATTCAAGTGATTCTATTCCAAGGAGTGACGTCAATAGGGAATACTTTACAGAAGAACATGATCGCAAGGCCAGAACTGGCATCGATTATGAATCCTCTTACGGCAAGGCACGCCCTAATTATACTACATTGAAGCTTCAAAGAACCACTCCATACTATAAAAGGAATCGAGCATATGTTTGTAGTTTCTATGTACGAGGTGAATGCACGAGGGGCGCTGAATGTCCATATCGGCATGAGATGCCAGAAACTGGAGAGTTATCTCAGCAGAACATTAAAAATCGTTACTATGGAATGAATGATCTTGTTGCATTGAAACTTCTGAATAAGACAGGAGAAATGCCATCTCTTGTTCCCCCTGAATATGAGAGCACAAGGACACTTTATGTTGGTGGGACGGATCCTCGGGTCACAGAAGAGTACCTCAAAGACAATTCCTATGCATTTGGTGAGATTGAATCGATAAGGCTAGTGCCCCAGAGGGTATGTGCTTTTGTTATATGCACAACTAGAGAAGGTGCCGAGAAAGCAGCAGAAGAATTATCAAACAGGTTTGTCATAAAGGGGGTGAGGCTAAAGCTGATGTGGGCAAAGACTCAGGCTCCAAAGCTAGAGTCAGAAGCCCAAGACGATGAGGCTTCCAAACAAGTGGTGGCCCATAGTGGCATGCTTCCAAGGTCACTGATATCTCAACAGCAGAATCAGCAGCTTCAGCCACCAGGAAGTAACAGCAGAATCAGCAGCTTCAGCCACCAGGAAGTAAGCAGCAGCACATCAAGTGAATCAGCAGAAGGGCAAGAAGAATAGAAACAGCAGCAGCTGCCACAACAAGGATCCTACATGTCTCCAGATGGTCCCCACTTCTTTTATTCAGCATCACCTCAACATGGTCAATATCTACCATTTTACCCATCCTACCACATCACCTATTCCAATATGTCGGCCATTTAGTGAAGATGATATCCTACCAATTATTTTACTGTATCTGATTATTGATTTATCTGAAGACAATTTGTGTGATGCAGCAGGTGGTTTGCTTACTTGGTGCATTCATAGCACATGCCAAAGTCATCTTTTTCCAAGTGGAAGAGCTTGGTACAGTCGACTAAAAGACAGGAAGTCCCGATCTCTGTTGAGACGGAAGCACAAAGCATATGAAGATATGTCTCTCCAATTCCAGTGCACAGGTGCAAATGTATTTTGCAGCCACATCCATATAACATTCATTGCTAATTTTACTTCTCAACCCTGTTTTGCTGCAAATCAAATTCCCTGCTAAACTCATTGTTTTCAGATACGTTAAAAGTATATTTTCTAAGGCAGGTAGTTACCAAGTCGCATCTCACAGCCTCTATTACTACAAATTGCACTGCATCTCTTTTCCGTTGCTTCTCCAACATCACATCCACTGATCGACAACCTACTTACATCACATAGCCCCTTTCATAGTGTTCAGTTTGCTCCTTTCACTCTTCCCAGCCCAGCCACCTGTGGGAACCCCTTTAACCTTCAGCTGAAGTTTTCAGTTGTATATAATATTCCTTCTCCCATCTAGCTCCAGCCATTCACTATACAACATCTCTCACCATATGTCGTATATATTCACTCAATCTCCCAGCTGCACATATGTCTATGTCATTCACTCTCATAGAATCACTTTACATTGTATATCTCTTTCTTTGTTATAATTCTTCTTCATCAACATCTATGCTGCCTATACATCATGTGTGATATATACATATATACATATATATATGATTATACATATATCTATATATATATAGATATGCCTGTATATATGAATACAAGTATGTATATATCCCCTTCCATCTTCTTCATCATATACATCTTGGCATATGAGTATTTTACCATTGACATCTATATACATTTTTTTTTCTATTTTTCATACTAATCGAATGTTTTGCAGGGAATATGAGGAAAAGATCATTACCTGGAGTTGTAAATTCAATTTTATATGTTGTAATAAGCTAGGATTTAATGAAAATTTACATTTTCAGCTTTAGATAGAATGAATGAGCATTGTAAATATCATGAATTATTTGTTCTTCATGCATTTTTCCTTTATTTCCCAAAATCTCACATTGGTGAAACACGAATGTCACGAGCACCATTTCGTAAGAGGTAAATCAATCCTAAGTTGATGATCCACATCAATGGCCATAGTCAGGGTGTGGACAAAACTTAGGATTTTTATCTTTTACAAAATAACACCGGATCCACACTGGATCCATTTTTCAAAATTCATCATATTTCCTTAAATATTTTCTCCTTTTATTAGAATTTAACTTAAAATTGACTCAAAATATATACCAATGGCCATAGTCAGGGTATATTGAGGGTTAATTTCATTTTAAATCCTATAAAAGCACCAAATGTATTTCATTCTTCACCTGAATTTAAATATAGATTATTATATAATACATCCAATGACCATAGTCAAGGATGTATTATATCTTCAATCTTATTTTAATTCATTTAAAGAATGGAATAGCTTTTCAAAATCAAATTTCAAAAATCTAAATTCATTCATCATTTAGGATAGAACTGCACTATGTCTTCAAAAATTTCTTTTTCAAAACTCCAAATAATGTAAATATCTTCTTCAATCTATCTTCAATTCTTATGAAAAACCAATTCATCCTCTTCATTTTTCAAATTCAATTCCATTTTCAATCTCAAAAGTTCAAATTTAAACTTTGAGATTTCAGTCATTTTTTCAGATTTCAAAATTCAAATTAACTCTGAAATTCCAAATCCATTTTATATTCAACACTCCAATCAAAACCAAAGTTGAATTTAACTTTGAGATTCTTGATTCATCTTCTGAATTTAACTCCAATTCCATCTTAGGATCCAGAACTCAAAATCTACTTTGGATCTCAGACTTCAGATCCAATTCCTTTTTAGGATCTAGAGTCTAATTCCACTTTTGGATCTCAGACTTCAGATCCAATTCTCCCTTAGGATCCAGAATCCAATTCTACGTTTGGATCTTAGACTTCAGATCCAAATCCATCTTAAGATCCAGAACTCAATTCTACATTTGGATCTCAGACTTCAAATCCAATTCTCCCTTAGGATCCAGAATCCGACTCTACATTGGATCTCAGACTTCAGATCCAAATCCATCTTAGGATCCAGAGTCCAACTCTACATTTGGATCTCAGACTCCAAATCCACTCCACTTCAGGATCCAAAACCCGAAGTCCATCTTGGATTCCAAATCTCGAATCCCATTCTGTTTAGGATTCGGAATCCAATTCCAACTCCAGATTTCAATTCATTTTCAGATCTAATCTGGATCTCTTAAATCCATTTCTATTCTTAAATACCATTTGATTTTCTCAGTCCATTCCAAATTCAAACTTCAAAATCTAGATTCAATTCCATCTCAAGTATTCATTTCCTTTCCTAAATTCAAATTCAAAATTCAAAGTCCACTTCCGACTTTGAAACTTCACTTTCCTTTCATTTTCAAAAGCTTCAAGTCATTCTTTCTCAAAATCAAGATTTATTCTTCTAAATTTACTTTGGAGACTTAGAACTTCTCTGATCTATCTCGAGTTCTAAGTTAGATTCAAACATTTCTTCACTCCTTTACCAAGTTCATCTCAGATTACTTGGAAATTTCCAAATCAAATTTCAAAACAGCATACATCCTTGCATTGCACAAGCATGATTCTTTGTGCATTTAGAGTTAGAATAAATTCTTAGATTATATTTAGGCAAAGCAAAAGGCATAGATTCGATCCTTGGTTCGATTACCCCTGGTAAAGGCGCCAGGAACGGTCGAACCTCGTACCGACGAGCGAATCCCGTCTCTCCATTTTTCCCGCAATATTTTCAAAACGGAGGCGAGTGATTTTCTAAATATTTTTCAAATCAAGGTCAAGTGAGACCGCGCAAAATAGTTCCTCTTCTCTTCTCTTTTTCTTTTCCTTTCTCTTCTCTCTTTCTTTTCTTTCTTTTATTTTTCTCCCTTCAAAAAGGAGGAAAATAGAGGTTGGAAAAGGGAAAGAGAAGGAAAGAGAGAGAAACCACCAGAGAGGAAAAATTTTGCGATGATCACAGTTTTGGCGACCGTGATGGGACTCGTCTTCGTCCGGTTGGATCTATGCCTTTGCTTTGCTTTTATATAATCTAAGTCTTTATTCTAACATATGTCAGCTACATTTTTTTCATGCAAACCTTAGGAAGCCTAGATTTTGTCCTAAGCTGACATCATTGCATATAGGATCTAAGTATGGTTTGGTAGGACCATATTGAGGAGATTATCCATGTTCACATTAGACTTAGGTCTTAAATACAACTCTCCTCAATTTTAGGGATTGAATGCAGACAATGTATGCAAGTGTATGCTTCTTTTTCATTTAAAATCTATCTCTTTAGGACTTGCATTAGAGCCTTCTGATTTTATTTGCATGTTGATCATATTTTGAAAACAACCTTACCTATATTGTCCCGGTCTTCACGTTGCTGGGTTGTCTCACTGAACCATAGTTCGGGAGAGAGCCTCACAACTGGGCCACTTATTTGGGTTCGCGCCCCCCTACCACGTACCTAAGGGCCATAGTCCGAGGTATATCGGTAGGTGCTCAAGGATGTTGGGAAGCCTCTTACCTTAGAACCGAAGAGATATCTTATATGCCACGTACTTCGAGCTTCAGCTTGAGTATATCGGCGTACCTTGATTGGAATCAGATGATCTAAATCTTAGAGTTAGGATTAAGATCCTATTTGCCATTTCAAATATTGCATATAGAGTCAGCTTTAAGGAGTGTTGTTTGTGTATCCTTGCTTGTATATCTGTGATTGTATGATATATATATATATATATTCTTCCTTATATTTTCCAAAACCCTGGGTATATATTTCAAAATTTCCTCTTTGTTTTTAAAAACCCAGGTGTATTATTCTTTCTCTTCTTCTTCTTCCTCTAAAAATTCTTCCAAATTCTTCTGATCCTGCCTGCAAGTTCTTCAAAATTTTAAATCCTTACCATTTATTCTCAAAATTCCATTTTGCCTTTTATTTTCCTTCTGTTTTTATATTCTTTCATAAAAATCTCTTTCCATCAAGAGATATCCTTTTCAAAATAATATTTTCTTTTCATATTTTCAGTTGGTTACTCTCCCTCGTAGAGTAAAACAACGCAATTGTCACAAATTTGGTGGCAACTCAATCCCTAGTAATGGGATACAATTAAAATCCTTCCTCTTTGTCAAAATATCTCCAAAAAGTTTCTTTGGTCTAAAATCCTCCACGTTTCCTCCACAGAGAGTTCTGATATTTCAAAAATGGTCACTACAAGAGGGGGAAAAGAAACAGTTCCTCAACTCAGCGACAGTGAAGCGGAAGAGATAAGCTCTCATAAATCAGTCAGGGGACAGAGTCAGAGCAAGAAGGATGACATCGACCCCGCTATGTATGACATGTTCCAAAGGATGATGGCAAGGATGATTTCAGAGCAAGCCGAGGCTAAGCTGAAAGAGGCAGTTCCTAAAAGCAAGCTGAGGAAGAAGCCTGTAAAGAAGCAAGTCAGAATCATTAGAAAGAAGTTATGGCCAGACACTACTTCTGAGGAATCAAAGTCAGTCGAGGAAGAGTCAGAAGAGGAAGAGCAGATTGTCTACAAGCATAATCCTCCGAGACAGTCTGTAAAGATAGTTGCGGAAGAGCCTGAATCTGTCAACAAGCCAAAATCTGGGGCTCCAGCAGAGGACCTGATGAGCAAGCAGATGAAGGAAATGAATCGAGCTATTAAGGATATTCAAGCCAAGGGTAAGGGCAAGCAGACCTACACCGGCGAAGATTTTTATGATGGTCTAGATGGGGATGATAACCTGGAGAATCTTCCTCGCAAGTTTCTCAAGATTGATGGGACTGGCAACCCTAAAGCCCATTTAGCCACATTTTATGCAGAGTGCAGCCGTTTCAGAAAGGACAACAGGGCTCTGTTCATTTGCTTTCCCCGCAGTCTGGAGGGTATAGCAGCCAGGTGGTATGCAGACCACATCAATCCTATCGAACTACGAGAGTTCAATAAGGTAGTCAATTTGTTCATTGAGCGCTTTCTATTCAATACTGAGGTTTCACCTACGCTCAATCACCTTTACAACCTAAAGCAGAATGAGACTGAAAGAGCAGGAGAGTTCATCCACAGGTGGAGAAGTACCTGCAACAAGATGAAAGTTCCCATTCCAGAGGAACATGCATTACAAATAATCCTCAGCGATTTCTCTCAGCCCCTGAGAAGTCTCATTGCCACTTCTCCGGCAAAATCCTTTATCAAGTTGATTGAACGAGCCGAATGGCTCGAGGCAGGAATAGAAAGCGGGCTTTACGAGGGCAAGCCTCTTGCCAAAAATATCCAAGATCAGAAAAAGAAAGCGCAGTTCACTCATGCAGCTGATACCTCTGGCAATAATCATGATAACAGCAGAAGAAATCGAAATGACAGCAAAAATGGTCAGAACCACGGCGCAGCTCAAAGGGAAAAGTCTTCCCAGCAGAATAACAAGCCGTCTCAGTCTAGCTTCTGCAGAAAGAAAAGATAAAGCGCGAAGGTTGGAGTAATGATCGTGAGTTCACTCCTCTGAAGCAAACGCTTGAAGAAGCCCTCGAATTCATGTTGGCCAAGGGATTGGTTAAACTCCCAAAAGTCGTGGATCCTCCTACGGTCATGAGAAGGTTCACAAATCAGTTCTGCAAGTTCCATCGAGCAGTGGGGCATGACACCGATCACTGCTTCGTCTTCAAAAATATTGTTCAGGATTGCGTCGACAAGAGTCTCTTTGCTGAAGATGAAGAGGAAGATGACATAGCCGTCATGACCAAGTCTCTCCCCGGCTACGCAGAAGACTGAAGATGTCAGAATTCTCCTACCTTTTCCCTTTTTGCCAAGTCATCTTGTAGGGGGCCAGTCAGCTCAGTCCTTTTGTGACCTTTTGGTCAAAGTGCTTGTAAATATTTCAGTTCTTTGTTATCAGTTTTGCTCGTCAATGAAATGTCAATTTTCCTTTATATCTCTAAAATCCCAATACTTTCCTCCTCTGCCACATAGGGGCATTTGCTTTTGAAAAACTATATTTCAAAAATCTCTTCATCAGTTTCTGTTAAAATCACATTTAAATTCCTGTTCTTTTCAGAATGCGGGACCAATCCTGACATCATTCATGAGAGAAATGATATTACCTATGAGGGCCTTTTCAAAATCATGAAATTTCAAAAAGTCTTCGTTATGACCAAAGAGTTCAAATATTCTTCGGTCCAAGCTTTGTCAAAAATCAACCCTCGTGTTGATCATGTTTTCAAAAATAGGTTCAACCCTTGTGTTGGTCTTATCTTCCAAAATATATCTCAAATCTTGTGATTGATCGTATTTTTCCAAAAGTGGTTTTTCAAAACATTATATTCAGAGATCAATCCTGGCATTGGTCTCATCTTCCAAAAATTGATTTTAAATCATTATAGTCAAAGATCAACCCTCGCATTGATCTTGTCTTCCAAAATGGGTTATAAATCACTACATTTAAGGATCAATCTTTACATTGGTTTTATTTTCCAAAAATGGGTTTTAAATCATTATATTTAAAGATCAACCCCTGTGATTGATCTTATCTTCCAAGGTTGATTTTTAACATTATCTTCAAAAGATCAACCCTTGTATTGATCTTATTATCAATTTCGAACTGTTATTTTTAGAAATCAGATCTATTGTTGATCTTCTGCTTCAAAATTAGATTTCAAAACCTTTGCCTTCGAAAATTAACCCTCACGATGATCTCTCATGTTTGATTTAAAGGATCAGATCTTGCGCTGATCATTCTTCTTGTGGTGGACTTTCTTCCCCCAAAATGATTTCTCATTTATCCCTTAAAAAACATTTTCCTTTCAAGATCTCATATGCAGGCAGGATCAGAAAAACTCCTTTTTTTCTTAAATCTTATAAATTTTCAGTTAAATTGGATATTTTTTAGTTTCATTCATTTTATTCAAGTTTATATCAATTTTATCAAGTTTTTATCAAGTTTATCAATATTTCCTCAAATCCATTAAATTTTATCAATCTTTTTCCCTTTCAGGTTAAGGGATAAACCTGATGCCTCTTTCCCATGAGGTATTTCCTTTATTCTTATTTTTCCTGCTCAGGTTAAGGGATAAACCTGACCCTCGTTGTCCGAGGTGTTCCCATTCAGGATAACGGATAATCCTGAAACCCCTCGTAGGAGTCACAATGCTACCTATGAGGATTCTTTTGTAAATACAAGTTTTGCCAATCTTTATTGATTCTCTAGATTTATATCAATTTTCCTTCATTTTTTTCTTAAAATCAGGATAAAAGGATAATCCTGAAACCCCTCATAGGAGCAACAATGCTACCTGTGAGAATTCCTTTCCAAAATAAATTTTCAAAATTTCTTTCCTTTCTTCTTCTCCATTTTTATAAATTTTATTTTTCTCTCCTTTCAGGTTAAGAAGTAAACCTAAATCATTCCTTTCTAAATTCTCATCAAATGTCTATTCCATTTCCCCTTCAGGATAAGGGAAAATCCTGAAAACGTCGACAATCATTCTTGCTCAAATCTCAAGTATCTTAAAGAATGTCGGTGTCCCCTTTTTTTTAAATCTCCATCAGAAAACCCAGTGCTTACACTGGGGCATTTTTGAAGAATTCAGTACTCGTACAGGTAAGCCTAGCACTTGTGCTAGTGTCTGGCTGACCGCTCAATTAGCCTCTCAGGATCAGTCTTTGCACTGACCCTTCATCGAAAATCAGAGCTCTAAATCCAATGTCGATCTTCGGGTCATTCAAGTCTCAAATTCAAGCCTTCATGTTACAGTCTTTCCTCGATTTTCCTTAAAATCTGCCAGTCTTCTTCTATCCATTCTCATCAACTCTCCTTTGAAGATTCGAGTTTTCAACTCGAACTTCCAACTCTTTCCTTTTAGATTCGAGCCTTGACTCGAATTTTTTTAGTTCTCCTTCGAAGGTTTGGGTTTTTACTCAAGTCTTTTGTTCCTTCACAAATCTGAACCTTTCCAGTTTTCCCTTAAAATTCGGGCCCTGGCCCGAACTTTCCAACTTTCCTTAAAAAATTTGAGTTTTAAATTTTCTTGCCTTCAGTAAATAAACCTTCAAAATTTTGATTCGAGCCCTGACTCGAACCTTCCTGCTTCCCTTCGAAAATTTGAGTTTTGTCTCAAGTTTTCTTGCCTTCAATAAATGAACTTTCAAGTTTTCCTTTGAGATTTGAGCCCTGACTCGAACCTTCCTACTGTCCTTCGAAAATTTGAGTTTTATCTCGAGTTTTCTTGCCTTCGATAAATGAACTTTCAAGTTTTCCTTTGAGATTCGAGCCCCGACTCGAACCTCCCAGTTTTCCTTTGAAAATTTGAGTTTTACTCGAATTTCCCTGTTTTCCTTGCAGAATCCGAGTCCTGATTTGGATACCTTTTCAAAGGCTTACCTTCAAAACCCAGTTTTATATCAAGCTTGCCTTCAGAACTTTAAATTCATATTTTCAGAATTCAGCCTCATGTTGGATTCTTCCCAAGAATCCCACTAATATGTCAAGATTCGATGTTAAGCAAAGGTTTCGTCATCAAGGATTTCAGGAATATCTTGCCAAATTCCCACAAAATAGTTGTTGATCTCAAACTTTTATTACATAAAGAATTTCCTCAAATCTCCTTAAGTATTCCTTCCAAAAAGGGTGAAGCTTCTGTGAAGAAAGGCTCAAACTCCAAATTTTCTGTTGGTCAACCAAGAGGATGAAGAAAAAATCTTCGACATGACCAGTAAAGGAAATATTCAATGATGCTGAAGAGCCATAAATGAGCTGATATTGATCATAGCTATGGCACATTCTTAAAGATTATTCTTTGACATTAAGACAGTGGAAATATCCTGGGCAGTCAGAAAAGAACTTACCCAATTCATGTCTCCTCAAGTCAGCTAAGCTGCAAATCAAATATCCGCAAAGGGGATCTCTCAATTGTTGTCAAGATGAAGGCGAATTAAGCGAGTAGGCCCCCGGGGCTAAAGAAGATTTGAAACATCTCCAAGATGACGGAGTTTGTGACGGATCCTTCCAGGGAAAGTTCGAATCACCGTCGAGATGAAGGCGGATGTGATGGACCTACCGACAAACCCTAAAAGATATTTGATTCCAGCTATCATCTAAAGACCTTTGAGCCAATATCATAATATATAATCCCTGAGATAAATGAAGAATCAGAACATCTCCAAGATGAAGGAGTTTGTGACGTACCCTTCCCCGAAAAAGAGAGAAAAGTCAGGACATCTCCAAAGTGAAGGATGATGTAAAAGCCCAAGAAAGCCCCATGACTCAAAAGAGTGCAGAAAGATCATCATGGGAAAATGCTCAGGATATCAAACTGCCCAAACTGCAAAGAATCTTCTTTATCTATGTGAAATTCTTCTATCAATATCTTCTCATTTAATTACTTTTATGAAGCTAAGAATATTTCCTCTCCTTTCATATCAAGGAAATTGATAGCATCCATGAAGAAGACCAACAACTAAATTTGACTTTGATCCTGGATTCTATAGAGTTAACCTAGTTGGGGTAATACTCTAGGTGGAAAAGGGAACATCTTCCAAAAAGTGCTTACCTTAAAATTACCTTGAAGCAACTGAAAATTTTATCATTTTTGGCAAAATTTTCCAGCTTTTCTGATAAAGAAATAAGAACTTGACATCTGTTTTGATACATCTTGGTGTTGCCTTCCCCGTCTTTCACTTTGTCGAGAGATTCGCCTTCTCCTTGATAAAAGGATCGCCTTCCCCGTCTTTCGCTTTGTCGAGAGACTCGCCTTCTCCTTTTCTAAAAAGGATTGCCTTCTCTGTCTTTCGCTTTGTCGAAAGACTCGCCTTCTCCTTAATAAAAGGATTGCCTTCTCCGTCTTTCGCTTTGACGAGAGACTCGCCTTCTCCTTGATAAAAGGATTGCCTTCTTCGTCTTTCGCTTTGTCGAGAGACTTGCCTTCTCCTTTTCTAAAAAGGATTGTCTTCCTCGTCTTTCGCTTTGTCGAGAGACTCACCTTCTCCTTTTCTAAAAAGGATTGCCTTCTTCGTCTTTCGCTTTGTCGAGAGACTTGCGTTCTCCTTTTCTAAAAAGGATTGCCTTCCTCGTCTTTGGCTTTGTCGAGAGACTCACCTTCTCCTTTTCTAAAAAGAATTGCCTTCTCCGTCTTTCGCTTTATCGAAAGACTCGCCTTCTCCTTGATAAAAGGATTGCCTTCCCCATCTTTCGGTTTGTCGAGAGATTTGCCTTCTCCTCGATAAGAGGATCGCCTTCTCCATCTTTCGCTCTGTCGAAAGACTTGCCTTCTCCTTGATAAAAGGATTGCCTTCCCCGTCTTTCAGTTTTTCGAGAGATTTGCCTTCTCCTCGATAAGAGGATCGCCTTCTCTGTCTTTCGCTCTGTCGAAAGACTTGCCTTCTCCTTGCTAAAAGGATTGCCTTCCTCGTCTTTCGGTTTGTCGAGAGATTTGCCTTCTCCTCGATAAGAGGATCGCCTTCTCCGTCTTTCGCTCTGTCGAAAGACTTACCTTCTCCTTAATAAAAGGATCGCCTTCCCTGTCCTTTTGCGTTGTCAAAAGATTTGCCTTTCTCCTTGATTAAATGATTCCCTTCTTCGTTTTTCGCTCTGTCAAGAGACTTGCCTTCTCCTTGTTAAAAGGATTGCCTTCTTCATATCTTACATTTTGCCTTCTCCTTACCTAAAGGATTGCCTTCTTCATATTTCACATCTTACATTCTCCTTACCTAAAGGATTGCCTTCTTCATATTTCACATCTTATATTCTCCTTACCTAAAGGATTGCCTTCTTCATATCTTACATTTTACATTCTCCTTGTTAAAAGGATTGCCTCCTTCATATCTTACATTTCGCCTTCTCCTTCCTATTGCCATCTTCATCGCCATCTTCATATTTTGCTTTTACCTTCTCCTGTCCAAAGGATTTGCCCTCTTCCATCTTTTTGCCTTGTCAAGAGATTCATCTTTTTTGATAAAAGGTTCGCCTTATTCATCTTTCACCCCATCGAAAGATTCGCCTCCTGTTACCTTATTCATCGTTCATGTTGTCTCACATCTACTCATTTTCATCTCTTATATTTCCTAGAAGAGTTACCCCATTCAGTTGAAGTATCTCTCCTGTCCCATCACGGTTTCAAGAAATCCGTATGGTCGTTTCCCATTCAGGTTAAGGGTCAAAACCTGTACTCCCTGCGAGAGGTCATTAAAATCAAAAGCTGATTCAGTCTCAGCAATGAAACGCCCACGTTCATCCCTTTTTCAAGCTTTAGGGAACCCCATTTTCTTCCTTCTTTCGCAAACCCCTTTCGGATTTGTTTGTCCAAACTCCGAAGGTCCCATCATGGTCTCTTCACTCGAGATTCCATATGGTCGTCCCCTTTAGGTTGTGGTAAAACCTGAATCTCGTTCCAACGAGTCTTCCTTGTTTCGACGAGGTATTTTCCTTCCAAGTCCCATCATGGTTCTTCCCATCGAGAAATCCATGCTTTGTATATCCATCCGGAATAAAGTCATACTTGAACTTCATCTCATGAGGCATTTTCTCAAAAATGTCCCATCAAGATCTTCTTCTATTCCTTCCCCATTCAGGTTGTTTTGATATATCTTCGTCCCATCCAGGTTAAAGGCTAAACCTGAGTTGTTCCAAAAGCTGATCTAGTCTCACCCACGAGACTTGATCTAAATTCCTTATCTTTCATCATTTCGATATCATCGCCCAAAGTCCCATCACGATTTCCTATTTTCTGTCTATTCAGTCATATCATTTTTCGAGGATTTCGTCTTCCCCAAGCCATTCAAGGATAAAGTTTTAAATCTGAAAATCATGTCTTTTAAATCAAATTCTTCCACACCCAGTTCAGATCTGCTGACTGGGGCATTTTCAAAATTTGGAGTGTTTTCTTTGCCACTAAGCTCGGCTTTCAACCGGCTTAGTAGCAAAGAGGGGCATCTGTGAACACCCCAAATTTTTCAAATTCTTTTAAATATTCCCTTCTTGCCCCTAAAATTCATTTTTTGAGTAAATAAGTCATTTCAAAACTAAATTCCAGTTCATTCCTCTAGTTTTATTGAAATTAAATTCATTTCATATGTTTAAATTGATTTTGGATCTGGGTCCATGGTCCAGATCCAAATCTGAGTCTCCTGGTTCAAATTTTAAATTAAAATTATAGAAAATACCAAAAATAGCTTTTAAATAGCTCGGATAATCCATCCGACATCCATTTAGATCCATCACATTGTATTTCTCGATTCAAGTGTCAAAACTCGAACATTTTCTCAAAACTTGGGTCAAAAACCCCTTTTTCTGAAGAATTTTTCTCAAAATGGATTAAAATTCTCAGAAAAATACTTTTGTAAATATTTCTCAGAAAAATACAAAAAAATAGTGTTTAAAACTTAGTTTTTTTTACAATCTTAGTTTTCTACTACAAAAATACAAAAAAATGGAAAAAAGCAATACAAAAATCAAAATTTGAGGAAAGCAAAGGGTTTTAAAACTGGAAAATGGAATTTTTGCCAAAAACCTCATTTTTGAGCTATTTTACAAAAAAACTCAAAAAGAGGGAATCCTTCTTTTGGAAATTTGAGAAAGAGGAAACGGCCATCTCTCGCACGCTCCTCCCTCTCATTCTTACCCTCCATCTTCAACAACTTCTTCATCCCTCAGCCCTCCATCTCCAACAAATCCTCTCTCTCGAAGGCTCTTCTTCACTCTAAAAAAGAGGATCACGCAGAGAGAGTAAGGACCACGTTTTCACCCCTCCACCCTTCTGCGTACACGATCGGATCCCCGTCTTCACCCCTCCTGGCTTAGGTATCATCCCTTCTTCCGCTTTCACTCCTTATTTCCAGAATTTCTCCGTTTGATTAAAGCAGCCGACCATTCCACAAAGCAAGGCCACGGTGAGTGACCATCTTCCTTCTTTCTTTTTCTTTGAGAATTTTGGTTTACCGCATCTTTGCATCTCAATTGAATCCTCCTCACCCCCTTTCCGTCTTCCCTCCCTTTTAATATTCTGTATAGCCTTTATAATTTAATCTTGCCCTTCTTATTTTTTTTTTAGCAAAAGCATAAAGGTAGGATCGACCTGCATCTAGCAGGATCGACCCTACCAATTGCTATATCAATGGAGCAATCGTCTCCAACATCTATTTAGGCCTTTCATTTGCGTTTACAGCATATTTTGTTTATTATCTATATAGAGGCCATCACCATAAGACCAGTCAGTGGGTTATCATGTTGATCCATGGATTTTCTTGTTTTGTATCAATTTCCCTCCTGTTTTCTAACTTCTTGCTTGTATCTTTGATCTACTTTGTGGCAGTTTTATTTTCTATGCTGATTTTTATCTCGAATCTACTCATTTATATTCTTCTTCCCACCATTAGCATCTACATTATTTTTTTTTACATTCCCTGCTCACGCATGATGGCGGAAACATGAGTTTCAAATTCAAGCTGCCATAAAGATCGATGGTGAATTCGCTGTGAAACCCAAGATCTGGTTCCATTCTAGTACCAGATTGGGTTTCACTAAAAAAAAAACCTCAATAGTCTAGGAAATCACTCTCAGTGACCATACTAAAATTGGATCATCTGAAGGCACCCGAAGATCGTTTATAGTCTTCTACAGTCTGTCTCTCTTCCGATTTGTGCATAAGGTTGTGAATATCTGAAATCGCAGCAAAGAGCCAAACAAGCCACGAGTTTCAACAATCTGGTATGAATCTTCCCCTTTTCCCCTTTACATTTTATTGTTCTGCTCCGTCAAAGCACTCATTATAATGTAGGTCTGCATATATTTTTTTTTTTATATATAGATTTCTTCTTGAAGTTTCTTGATCTGGTCATGATCACGCTACTATATTTTAGACTCAGAATCCCATGGCAATTCGTCATTTCATCTTTATAATTTCCTGTATATCTGCATTTTTTTTTATATATACATGCCTTCATTTTCAGAGTATCGATCCAGCCTATTATTCATACCTTTTCTTTTGGTTTTCCTCATGATTTGTTCTTCCGCCATTTTTTTTTATTTTCTGTTACATCTTCGATGGTTCTCACTTTATTCGGCATCCTGTAATTCAATCAATCCTTCTGGGTTCACGAGATGTATCCCTCGCTTTGTGTCATAGGTAATTCTCGTATCTCTTCTGTGCCCCATTTTTGGAGGTATCTTATCTGAATATGCAGGTCACATAATTTATCTATGGCGCCATCTGTTTTTCAAACCCCACGTTTTGCCTGAATTGAGCGTGATTGCCCAAAGCCTTGTTTCCTTGAATATCTCCTGTAACCAGCATGCTCAGAATACTTCAGCTGGATTGGGTCATCTCCTGAACTTAAAATGATCTTGTTCACACCCGAACCAGCCACTTACCTATATACTCGAGAGAGAGAGAGAGAGAGTGATAAATTTTGGGGAGAGGGAAATGGCTCATTGTCTGCTGAGAGATGTGGAAACTGATGGCTGGGAACGCTCCAACTTCCCCATCATCTGCGAATCCTGCCTCGGCGACAACCCTTACAGTCGAAGGACAAAAATCAAATTTTGGGGAGAGGGAAATGGCTCTTTTCCGTTGCTTCTCCAACATCACATCCACTGATCGACAACCTACTTACATCACATAGCCCCTTTCATAGTGTTCAGTTTGCTCCTTTCACTCTTCCCAGCCCAGCCACCTGTGGGAACCCCTTTAACCTTCAGCTGAAGTTTTCAGTTGTATATAATATTCCTTCTCCCATCTAGCTCCAGCCATTCACTATACAACATCTCTCACCATATGTCGTATATATTCACTCAATCTCCCAGCTGCACATATGTCTATGTCATTCACTCTCATAGAATCACTTTACATTGTATATCTCTTTCTTTGTTATAATTCTTCTTCATCAACATCTATGCTGCCTATACATCATGTGTGATATATACATATATACATATATATATGATTATACATATATCTATATATATATAGATATGCCTGTATATATGAATACAAGTATGTATATATCCCCTCCCATCTTCTTCATCATATACATCTTGGCATATGAGTATTTTACCATTGACATCTATATACATTTTTTTTTCTATTTTTCATACTAATCGAATGTTTTGCAGGGAATATGAGGAAAAGATCATTACCTGGAGTTGTAAATTCAATTTTATATGTTGTAATAAGCTAGGATTTAATGAAAATTTACATTTCCAGCTTTAGATAGAATGAATGAGCATTGTAAATATCATGAATTATTTGTTCTTCATGCATTTTTCCTTTATTTCCCAAAATCTCACATTGGTGAAACACGAATGGCACGAGCACCATTTCGTAAAAGGTAAATCAATCCTAAGTTGATGATCCACATCAATGGCCATAGTCAGGGTGTGGACAAAACTTAGGATTTTTATCTTTTACAAAATAACACCGGATCCACACTGGATCCATTTTTCAAAATTCATCATATTTCCTTAAATATTTTCTCCTTTTATTAGAATTTAACTTAAAATTGACTCAAAATATATACCAATGGCCATAGTCAGGGTATATTGAGGGTTAATTTCATTTTAAATCCTATAAAAGCACCAAATGTATTTCATTCTTCACCTGAATTTAAATATAGATTATTATATAATACATCCAATGACCATAGTCAAGGATGTATTATATCTTCAATCTTATTTTAATTCATTTAAAGAATGGAATAGCTTTTCAAAATCAAATTTCAAAAATCTAAATTCATTCATCATTTAGGATAGAACTGCACTATGTCTTCAAAAATTTCTTTTTCAAAACTCCAAATAATGTAAATATCTTCTTCAATCTATCTTCAATTCTTATGAAAAACCAATTCATCCTCTTCATTTTTCAAATTCAATTCCATTTTCAATCTCAAAAGTTCAAATTTAAACTTTGAGATTTCAAAGTCATTTTTTCAGATTTCAAAATTCAAATTAACTCTGAAATTCCAAATTCATTTTATATTCAACACTCCAATCAAAACCAAAGTTCAATTTAACTTTGAGATTCTTGATTCATCTTCTGAATTTAACTCCAATTCCATCTTAGGATCCAGAACTCAAAATCTACTTTGGATCTCAGACTTCAGATCCAATTCCTTTTTAGGATCCAGAGTCCAATTCCACTTTTGGATCTCAGACTTCAGATCCAATTCTCCCTTAAGATCCAGAATCCAATTCTACGTTTGGATCTTAGACTTCAGATCCAAATCCATCTTAGGATCCAGAACTCAATTCTACATTTGGATCTCAGACTTCAAATCCAATTCTCCCTTAGGATCCAGAATCCGACTCTACATTGGATCTCAGACTTCAGATCCAAATCCATCTTAGGATCCAGAGTCCAACTCTACATTTGGATCTCAGACTCCAAATCCACTCCACTTCAGGATCCAAAACCCGAAGTCCATCTTGGATTCCAAATCTCGAATCCCATTCTGTTTAGGATCCGGAATCCAATTCCAACTCCAGATTTCAATTCATTTTCAGATCTAATCTGGATCTCTTAAATCCATTTCTATTCTTAAATACCATTTGATTTTCTCAGTCCATTCCAAATTCAAACTTCAAAATCTAGATTCAATTCCATCTCAAGTATTCATTTCCTTTCCTAAATTCAAATTCAAAATTCAAAGTCCACTTCCGACTTTGAAACTTCACTTTCCTTTCATTTTCAAAAGCTTCAAGTCATTCTTTCTCAAAATCAAGATTTATTCTTCTAAATTTACTTCGGAGACTTAGAACTTCTCTGATCTATCTCGAGTTCTAAGTTAGATTCAAACATTTCTTCACTCCTTTACCAAGTTCATCTCAGATTACTTGGAAATTTCCAAATCAAATTTCAAAACAGCATACATCCTTGCATTGCACAAGCATGATTCTTTGTGCATTTAGAGTTAGAATAAATTCTTAGATTATATTTAGGCAAAGCAAAAGGCATAGATTCGATCCTTGGTTCGATTACCCCTGGTAAAGGCGCCAGGAACGGTCGAACCTCGTACCGACGAGCGAATCCCGTCTCTCCATTTTTCCCGCAATATTTTCAAAACGGAAGCGAGTGATTTTCTAAATATTTTTCAAATCAAGGTCAAGTGAGACCGCGCAAAATAGTTCCTCTTCTCTTCTCTTTTTCTTTTCCCTTCTCTTCTCTCTTTCTTTTCTTTCTTTTATTTTTCTCCCTTCAAAAAGGAGGAAAATAGAGGTTGGAAAAGGGAAAGAGAAGGAAAGAGAGAGAAACCACCAGAGAGGAAAAATTTTGCGATGATCACAATATGCGACAAAGAAGGTGGCTCGAGTTCATCAAGGACTACGAATTTACAATCTCGTACCATCCAGGGAAAGCAAATGTTGTTGCTGATGCCCTTAGTCGTAAGGCTGGGGGAAATCTTTCTAGCTTGGTAAATCTTGGATGGAAGATGATTTCTGAGTTCACAGAATGGAGACCTTTCTCCGATGATCAAGGCGTACTTAGGTTGTCTAGTCTGACTGTACGATCAGAACTACGAGAGCAGATCATGATTAAGCAAAAAGAAGACTCGCAGTACGGGAAGATGGAGGCATTGGCGTTGCAAGAAGACACTGTTTTCTAGCGTAAAGAGGATGGAAGTATATGGTTTAAAGATCGATTATGGGTACCGAGTGATCCAGAGACCAGAGAAGAGTTATTGGCAGAGGCACATAAGAGTAAGTATACCATTCACCCGGGCAGTACCAAGATGTTCAAAGATCTTCAATACTGGTACTGGTGGAATGGTATGAAGCGCGATGTTGCAAGGTAACCAATTCACGAGAAAAAATTATGTGTTCTAATTAGGTTGTTCTTTCTATGATATAAGATCGGGATTATGCTAATTCTTGCTATCATTCTAGATACGTCGCAAAGTGCTTGACATGTCAATAAATCAAAATCGAGCATCAAAGGCCAGGAGGAACGATGCAGTTGATGGAAATTCCTCAATGGAAATGGGAACATATCACAATGGATTTTGTGATGGGGTTACCGCGAACCCGAAAGAACCATGACTCTATTTGGGTAGTGGTTGACCGACTCACTAAGTCAGCACATTTCCTACCGATGAGAAAGAATCAGTCACTTGAGAGCTTGACCGACCTGTATATCCAGAAGATAGTACGACTACATGGGGTGCCTGTCTCGATCATATCTGATAGAGACCCTCGGTTTACCTCACGACTGTGGGGGCAGTTACAAAAGGCATTGGGAACTAAGTTGAAGTTCAGCACTGCCTTTCATCCACAAACCGATGGACAGTCAGAAAGAACCATACAGACACTGGAGGACATGCTACGTGCCTGTATGTTGGATTGGAAAGGCGAATGGGATGCTCACGTGGTACTAGCAGAGTTCACCTACAATAATAGCTACCATGCAAGTATTGGCATGGCGCCCTTCGAAGCACTGTATGGGCGGCCTTGTAGGTCACCAGTATATTGGGATGAAGTTGGCGAAAGAACAGTTGAGTCACCAATGGTACTTCAACATTACACTGAACAAATACAGAAGATACGAGATCGACTTAGAGCAGCACAGAGTCGACAGAAAAGCTATGCGGATCAGCGACGCAGAGAGCTTAGCTTCGAAGTGGGAGATGCAGTGTTTGTCAAGGTATCACCGACCAAGAGCGTTTTCAGATTCGGAAAGAAGGGAAAGTTGAGTCCTAGATATGTCGGACCTTTCCCAATATTAGAGCGGATCGGTGAAACGGCTTATCGAGTTGAGCTACCATCTTAACTTGCCAAGATTCATAATGTATTTCACGTATCGATGTTGAGAAAATACATTCAAGATCCATCACACGTGATTCAGTTTGAGGACATCAGTGTGCAAGAAGATCTGACCGTAGAAGAGAGACCGGTCAAATCGTAGATCGCAGTGAGCGGGTGATGCGAAACAAGATCATCCCACTAGTCAAAGTGAGATGGAGACATCATGGCTTAGAAGAATGCACGTGGGAACCGGAAGTAGCAATGAAGGACAAGTACCCTCAATTGTTTGATTGATATGTATTACAAATTTCGCGGACGAATATTCTTTTTAGAGGGGAAGGATGTAAAACCCGTGAAATTTATGAAATTCTAAATGAATAAAAGGGATCCGTTATGTGAAATAGTAAGATTTTAAGTTAGACAGTACAATTTTTATGACTTGTGGTTTCTAGAACGAAACCGATAACAAACTCTCACAAGTGGTTTTGGATCCGGATCTTGGCGAGATCCGATGATCCGACCCGGTTCACGAGTCCAAGTAAGGAAACCCGATGCTTTCGGGATGATAGCGTGAGATCCGAAGCACATTTAAAGTAAGCAAGTGCAAGTTTAAAACCAACGGGTGAAAAATCCACTTGAAAATGGAAGAAATCCATCAACAAGGAAAAACGTCCCAATATGACATAAAAAGAATATTTTCGCAAAAGTAAACAATAAGTGGTGAAGTGGAGTTATGGTAGGACGCACAGGGTTGTAGAGTTGCAAGCTCAATTCAAAACCCCCTGTGCACAAATTATTTTTTTTCACAAGAAAGTGATGTTTTCTACCTTGGTGAAAAGGGTAAAAACATGGGATTATGTTAAGCCTAAATTTTTAGCTTTTCCATCTAGCTCTACCAAGGATTGAGGAGAATCCCAAGTGACATGGAAGAGGGGTACCCATAAAGCAAATAGTGAGGGAAGTTAGAGGAAATCATGCCAAAGACAGGAGGGGGCATTGTTGGAAATAGACATCACCCACCAAAAACGTAAGATTTGGGTGAAGTTTTAATGCCTTGAAAATTTGGTAACTCCCCCCTAAATAGAGGAGTTAAATGAAAGATTTTTGGTAAGGAGTTACATTAGACGTCTCTCTCTCTCTCTCTCTCTCTCTCTCTCTCTCTCTCTCTCTCTCTCTCTCTCTCTCTCTCTCTCTCTCTCACGGTGGTGGTCGACCTCCATTGTTGGACTGTGTGGACCTCCCTTGCTGAACGCGTGAACATCCATTATCGACGTGGGGTGCCGCTCTAACGAAGAGAAGGGGTTGCAGCCTTGCCGTCGTGAGACTCCAAAGAGGTAAGGAGCATTGCTATTTGTATGTAAGTGGTTGATGCCTTGTTGCACATCTATGTTGCAATATCATGGAGTTTATGCGACAAGCACCACCTGTATATAGGAATGTTTAGGGCCTCGAGACCGAGGTGGCATGAGCGGAAACACCGACTCGCCAATAGGTTAATATGTAGTGGTTCAGCCAATGGTACTCACCCTTGGCCAACGTTGGGGCACTGTGGTGTTCTTTATAAGGGCATTTTGTTCCTATGTGCGTGCCTGGTGATATGTAGTACTCATATCAAAACCTACAGTTCGAATCTATGTAGGAAAATGCATATATTTTTGGTGTGGGTGTTAGCTATGACGGATTCAAGATCGAAACAAAAATAAAGTAGGCAAATAGCGTGAAACCTTAAGTATCTTGGATTATTGTTCATGAAATTATTGTTTGGTTGTATTTTCTTGTTCAATACACCTTTCATACCTTGTAGATTGAATGGTTTTAATCAGGTCTGAAGTTATGTATACGTGATTGCTATTTCACATCATGGTAAAATAAAGATATATCATTCCTATTGGGTAATTCGATTGGATTCGATGTTTTTGAGTGTGGAATGCACTCATATTTATAGTTGAAAGATTCCATACATTGAGGATGAAAGGGGTGGCAAAACAGTCCATTTAGAATGATCAAAATGTTTGAAAAATAAAAAGATACACCCTTTTAAAAGTTACAGAAAAATGGCAAAATTAGTCGACTGAGACAATAGTTAGTCGACTGATAATATGTTCAGTCGACTGATAAAACCTTCAGTCGACTACTGCTAAAATTTCCAGGAAACAGACATTCTGTTCAGTCGACTGATAAAACCTTCAGTCGACTGATGCTAAAATTTTTCCAGAAAACAGATATTCTGATCAGTCGACTGATAAAACCTTCAGTCGACTGATGCTAAAATTTTTCCAGAAAACAGATATTCTGATCAGTCGACTGATGCTAAAATTTTCAGAAAATTGATATTCTGTTCAGTCGACTGCTGCTAAATTTTTCCAGAAAACGGACATTCTGTTCGGTCGACTGATAAAAACTTTCGGTCGACTAATTTTATGATCAGTCGACTGATAAACCCTTCAGTCGACTGCTGCTAAATTTTTCCAGAAAACGGACATTCTGTCCGGTCGACTGATAAAACTTTCGGTCGACTAATTTTATGATCAGTCGACTGATAAACCCTTCAGTCGACTGCTGCTAAACTTTTCCAGAAAACAGACATTCTGTCCGGTCGACTGATAAATTCTTCGGTCGACTAATTTTTCAAAAAAATAATGTTTTGCTTAGAAGATTTGAAGCCAAAAAGGTTGGTCGACCGGTGAGCCTATTGGTCGACTAATAAACATGAAAAATTGAGTAAAGAGTTTTCTAAAATGATTTTCGTAAAGGGTTCTTTTAGAAAAGTTTTTCTAAAGACTTTTTAGGTAAAATGCAATTGAAATATCTTTGAAGAAAATAGTTTTGATGGTAAACTAAATATGTGATTCACATATGGACTTTAGGATTATGTCCAATACATGGAACACACATGATAAAGTTGGATAATGCCATGTTGCGGCATAACCAGTAGGGGTACGAAACGTACACTCGAGCTCATAAACAAAACTGAAAATGCCGAATGTTTGAGTACTCGACACAAAGTTGAACCAGAATTATGAGAAATTGTGGTTGGTGCCTTTGAGGCATTTGATGGGTAATGTGCATATACTAAGATCAACCTGAGTATGAGTTGGGGTCTTGAAAATCCCCTGTGGTGCAATGACTTGCACATAAGAATAAAAAAAAAAAATGCACACATAACCTAAATGTGAGATTCGGGGTATACTTGAAAGATGGTATATGTTACTGGTTTCCCAGGGTTCTGGGTACATCTAAAAGAAGATGTATGTTACTGGATCCAAACAAGCAAGAATGAAAATTTATACACATATAAATTAAATATGTTGGATTCTGGGTATACCTGAAAATGGTATGTTACTGGTTTCCCAGGGCTCTGGGTACACCTGAAAGATGGTGTATGTTACTGGACCCATGGTCTACCTTGGAGAGGGTAGGTGGTACAAGCTTCGTGGACATTCTTGTTCTTGTGAGAGCTAGGCGTCTCACCCGGTCCCCAGTCCACGAAGTTAGGGGACCAGGACTACCAGTATGTCCTAGGTGGTAGATCCAAGTCTTCTGCAGAAGTACAGGGTGCATCCTAATTTTTGTTCTAGCCACTGAGGAGTTCTCTCTCGGTCACTGACCGTCCCCTTTGGATATCCGTACGGCTAGTCATACGGGTTATTAAATAATAGACCCCCGTATGGTCTCGGTCCGCTACGAGGTCTATGCCTGTGTGTACCCACAGGGTAAGAGTAAGATAAGCATTAAATAATTTAAGTTGACTAGAAACTTATCTCTGAAGAATTACATTATGTTGAGTTGACTTTAGTAAAACTTGTGGAATCTACAGCTGGTACTAATGTGGTTAAATATACGCACTGTATCATGAATTAGAAAGCATAATCATCTTCTTAGAATGTTATAAACTTCCATGCTAGTTATATCTGCAGTACTTGCACATATTTGTACACAGGTCACTGAGCACCACATATAAATATAATGCTTCTTACGCAGACAGGGGAGTCTGACCCTTCTGCTTTAAATGTTTTTTAGGTAGCAACTAATTGGAGCATCAGGGTGTCGTTTTGGATAAAGCCAAGAGATCTCATTTATTCAGTATTTTATGTTTGAACTCTGATTAGTAGATTTACAATTCTGTTATGGGATGTAATTAATGACATTAATGTTTCAATTAATGAATGGTATGTTTAGTACTTCTCTGTTTTACCCTATAATGCGCCCGACTTGTATTTTACGCACTTCCGCTATTTCAAAAAAAAAAATTTACTCCAAAATTTTTACTATAAAAAGTTGGGGCGTTACAAATGAGGTGAGGTGGTTGGTCGATACAGAGCATCTAGGTTCATGGCTGCTGGCAGTAATCGGCTGGAAATTATTGGGACTTAAGATTGCATCAATGCCTACGGCTGGACCTACATCTGTTGCAGAGCTTGGGACTGCATCTTGTGAGTGTTTGAGAACCTCAGTAATGCTTTGGCGTGGCTGTGGTGAAGCATTTTCCACAATGCTCTGTGAGTTTTGTGAGAGGCAACAGATGCTGCGTGATGAGACATGAGAATGTGTGCATGAAGGCACATATTATAGAACATGTGTGTGTGTATAACAATGGCATAAATACACAGGTGCTGTGCAGGGAGAGGTAATGTGAGTGCAGCAGTGGATTTAGTAGTTTTTAAAAAGTTTACACTTTCACCTAAAGGGGATGTTAATAAGTCTATACTTTGCTTTAGTAACATTAGGCATTTATTTGAACTCTAAGACTAGACTGAGTTATGAACAACTGAATATAGCATAAGGATGCAAATGCTAATGGTGAGATACAGCAAGTCAAGCCTAATGCTGGGCCGGACTTATTACATATATAGTGTGAGTAACCAGTATATTACATGTGCTGTAAAATAAAATAAAAAACTGATGCATCTTCATGCCATGACATGGATACCGAAATATAACTAAGGAACTGTTTGATGTAGGATTAACACAATATAGATACACAGGATTTTGAAAAAATGAAATGATAACCAACTATAGGTGAGGTAAACTCAGAAGTGACGCAATGCATGAGTTAATAAGCAAATGGAGAACAAAGCAAAAGATATACTATGTAATCGGATGAAATGGTAAAGGCTACTATGTTATCACACCCGATCGAATTACCTATATATATCGTATACTAAAAAAAAAATCAATTGATGCTCATAAGGTACATGTTAACATGTAGCTAATATTGATGGAAATGTGAACGAAAGAACACAGACATAGGAAGAATTAGAAGCAAAAAGATGATGCATGCTGGTGGATGCCATGGATATGTTGTAAGGCGTAACTATATGATTTGGTAGTGATTGTATGCACAGTCAGGAGGCATAAATCAAGTGGTCGTGAAATGGTAAGCTTACTAGACTGAAATTATGCCGAACAGAGATCCAGAATTCAGATCGGCAGATGCCGATCTGACTTCCTATAAAAAAAATTAAGATGCATTCAACAGACATGCTCGGGATTCCAGTCGAAATCGCTGTAAAAACAAAAAAAAAATCTCAACAGACTTTTCCGTGAATCAGATTCGATTCATGGTGAAATTGAGGCAACATCGGTAAATGAAATGAAAAGGGAGTATTGATGCGATGGATGCAGAGGACTCAAGCTATCTGTGAGCAATGAGTGTGTGATTCCAAATGGTGACAAAGGCAAAGTGATAGTAAAAAATATCAAACACGTGAGTGACATTCAGTAAAATATACATATTCAGTAAAATGGCGTTGACGCCCAATGGAGGATATCTAATGGGTTGGTATGGAATGATATATGGAATGGGAAAGTAAAATAGGATACAAATTCAAGTTGCAATACACAGGGTGATTTAAAAAAAAATGAGATTTAGGAAAAAGAAAGAGAATGTCGGAACGTAAGTGTTCCTGACGATATTGCATATAGGTAAATTGATTTGCTATAAGCAAATTGATGCTAACCAAAGATGCTTTTAATGGAGTAGGAAAAGGAAGATTCAGAGAAGAAAAAAAAAACCAGAAGATAGAGGTACTCACCGTAAGTCTGTAAGACAAAAACGAGGGAAGATTGTGACCCTGCTGCAAAGCCCGACTTCCTTCCTCTTGCTTGCGGGAGCTCTGAGGAGAAGGGAAGGAATTCTGAGGAAACCCAAATCTGATGCTCGGTATGGAAAATGGATACTTAAAAGAAATGGATGAAGTGAAGAATCGATGCGATAAACAAAGGAAAGTTGGGTCTTCCAGAGGAAAGGTCGATGGAGAATGGATGTGAGAGGCAGAGAGTCCTCGATCAAATGAAAAAATGGGTGTCGATCACGGATTTGCAGAGAAGACGTCGATGATTGGGATGAAAAGGAGTTGATAATGGATGCCCTTGAGAAGCGGTGGAGGCCTTCTCTTAAAGGAGCCATGGATGATTCGAGAGAAACCTGTTGAAGATGGAAGGTGAAGGATAGAGGGTCGGTTTGAGATATGCGATGGAGAGAGAAGAGGAGGGAAGCGCGGAAGGAGTTCGTTGGAAATCTTCCCTTTTTCCAAAAAGAGGTTTCCATTTTAGGAAATTTTTGTAACATGGTTAAAAAGTGAGGTTTTTAGAAAAGTCAACTTAAAAAGTTTCGAAACCATTTGTTTGCTTCGTAATTTTTCCAATTTTTTGGTTTTTTGTGTTTATTTTTCATTTTTTTGTATCTTTTGGAAAAAAATCCTAAACTCTTACGGGAAAACAAAGATTAAAACTAATTTTTTTGTGTTTTTGTAAAATATTTACACAAGGGGGTTTTTCTGAGAACTCAAGGCAATTTTTTAGAAAATTTCTTCAGAAAACAAATTTATATCCGAATTTTTAAGAAATATTCGAGGTTTAAAACCTCGAACTGAGGAATATAGGATTGGGGATCCAACAGAGTGCCAGATGAATTACCCGAGCCATTTAAAACCATTTTTTTTTGTATTTTTGAACTTTTAATTTGGAAATTGGACAATGAGGCTCAAATTTGTATTTAAAACACTGGGTTCGGATTTGGAACTTGAATTTTAAGTATATCAATATGGAATTTATTCCGAAAATCTGAAGAAATGATTGAAATTTAGTTTTGAAATCGCTTTGATTTTCTCAGAAGATGGAGTCAGGGGCAAAAAGGGTCATTTTGCAAATCTTTGAAAAATTTGGGGTGTTCACAGATGCCCCTCTTTGCTACTAAGCCGGTTGAAAGCTGAGCTTAGTGACAAAGATAACACTCCAAATTTTGAAAATGCCCCAGTCAGCATATCTGAACTGGGTGTGGAAGAATTATTTTGAAAATATGACTTCTCAGGCTTAAAACCTTATCCTGAATGGTTTTGGGGAGATGAAATCCTCGAAAATGATATGATTGAGTAAAAAATGAGGAAATTGTGATGGGACTTTTGGGTGAAAATTCTGAAATGGTGGAAAATCAGGATTTTGATCAGGTCTCATGGGTGAGACAAGATACACTTTTGGAATGATTCAGGTTTAGCCCTTAACCTGGATGGGACGAAGATATATCAATATGTGTTTGAATGAGGAAAGGAATACATGAGGACCTTGATGGAACATTTTTTTAAATGCCTTGTGAGATGCAACTCACGTAAAATCCTTTCTTGGTGGATATATGAAGCAGAGATTCCTCGATGGGAAGAGCCATGATGGGACTGGAAGAAAAACACCTCGTTAAAATGAGGAATTTTGTAGGAACAAGACTCAGATTTAACCCAAACCTGAAAAAGGAAGATACCTCGCGAAGCAAGGTTCAGGCTTAACCCTTAACCTGAAAGGGGAAATCTACCATACGGGTTTCTCAAATGGAGAAGCCATAATGGGACCTTTGGAGTTTTGGATGAACAAAATCCGAAAGGGGTTTTGCGAAAAAGAGGAAAATAGGGTTCCCTAAAGCTTTGAAAAAGGGACGAAATGGGGCGTCTAATTGTTGAGACTGAAATAGCTTTTGAAATTAATGACCTCTCGCAAGAAATTTCAGCTTTTGACCCTTAACCTGAGTGGGTATGACCATACAGAATTCTCGACTGAAGAAACCATGATGGGATAGGAAGAGATACTTCAACTGAATGAGGCAACTCTTCTGGAAATATAAACAACGCTAGGTTGCATCAAAATGGGTATTGAATGTTTATTTCATTCTTGGAATAGCTAGATAATTTTGCCAATAAGATAAAATTATAGCTGATTCAAACGTTTGGAAATGTGCACGTATGTGCCAAAGATATTCCCTCTTTTACCTAGAGTATTTCCTCCAATGAGGTTAACTCCTCGGTCTTTTAAGAGTCAAATTCAAAATTTTAGCGCTGATGATTTTCTTCAAGGAAGCTATCCATTTTCCTGATATGAGAATAGAAAAAATATTCTTAATTTCAAAAAAGCAAGTAGTGAAGAGATATTGATAAAAGAATTTTGCATGAGAAAAGATGACTTCTGGCAACTTTGGCGGTTTGATATCTGGGTGTTTTCTCATGATGATCCTTTTGCACTCTTTTTGAGTCATTGCACCTTTTCTCAGATTTTTAACATCATCCTTCATTTGGATGTGTCCTGACTTTTCTCTCTTTTTCAGGGAAGGGTACATCACAAACTCTTTCATCTTGGAGATGTTCAAATCCTTCTTTTATTTCAGGACTTCTAATGATGATATTGGCTCAAGAGGATTTTTAGATGATAGCAGAAATCAAATATTTTTTAGGGTTTGTCGGTAGGTTCATAACACTCGCCTTCATCTTGACGGTGATCTGAACTTTCCCTGGAAGCATCCTTCACAAACTCCTTCATCTCGGAGATGATTCAAATCTTCTTTGGCCCCGGGGGTCTAGCTCGCCTATCCGTCTTCATCTTGATGACAATTGAGGGATCCCTTTTGCGGATATTTGATTTGCAACTTTAAATGAATGAGAAGATATGAGTTGAGTGGATTCTTTTTATAGCTCAAGATATGTCCACTGCCTGATTGCCAGATAGCCATCTTTAAACATGCGCCATAGCCATGATCAATATCAATTCACTTCTGCCTTTTCAACATCATTGAAGATTTTTTTCGCTGATCATATCGAGGATATTTCTTACATCCTTTTGGTTGATCAACAGGAAAAGATTTGAATTTTACCTCTTTTTCGCAAAAAGTTTCACCTTTTTTGAAAGAACACTAGAGATAATCTGAGGAAATTCTTTTGTGTAATCAGATTTTTAGAATCAACAAGTGTTTTTAGCAAATTGGCATAATGTTCCAGAATTCTTTTGTGAAATAATCACTCAATATAGATTTTGATGAGACCTTTAGCTGTAATTAAAAGAAATGGTGTAAGAATCAGACTTTAGAAAACTTGACTGATGAAATACATTAGGTTTTGAAAATCTCGACCAATTATGAGGAACTGGATTTTGATAATCCCGACCAGTGAAAACACTGGATTTCAAATCCCGACCAGTTATGAAAAAGTGGATTTTGATAATCCCGACCAGTGAAAACACTGGATTTCAAATCCCGACCAGTTATGACAACTGCATTTCAAATCTCGACCAGCGAAAAATACTGGATTTCAAATCCCGACCAGTGAAAAATACTGGATTTCAAATCCCGACCAGTGAAAAATACTGGATTTCAAATCCCGACCAGTGAAAATACTGGATTTCAAATCCCGACCAGTGAAAAATACTGGATTTCAAATCCCAACCAGTGAAAAATACTGGATTTCAAATCCCGACCAGTGAAAAATACTGGATTTCAAATCTCGACCAGTAAAAAATACTGGATTTCAAATCCTGACCAGTGAAAAATACTGGATTTCAAATCCCGACCAGTGAAAAATACTGGATTTCAAAAATGAAGGATTTAATCTGATGGTTTTGAAATTCCACTAGAGGGGGGGGTGAATAGTGAAATACGATGCAGATCGATAAAATAAAAAATAAGGCAATAAGACACAACACAATAAACACAGGATTTATACTGGTTTGGTCGAGTTACTGACCTACATCCAGTCCCCAAGTAAAACACTTGAGCTGTAAGACCCGCGATTTTTCAGAAAATATCTAAATAAAATTCATGAGGCATTTACCGGTAAAAATAGCATTTTTTCTCAGAATGCGAAACGAATCAATTCTTGCGAGCCAGTTATACTTAGGATATTCGTCGAATCGCGAATATATGTCCAAACACTCTGGAAGCCATAACTTCCTACCTGAACGAAATCAAAGGATTCCTGCGAGCCAACTTTCTTAGTTACGTCAATACAAAGGGAATGGCGTACTCAGAATTTTTCGGAAAAAATCGCCGAAAACCCAAAATTCTTGCAGGACCCACGAAAATATTGGTGGGACCCACAGGAATATTCCTTAGAAAATATCTAGTGGGACCCACAAAAATATCCCATGGAATATCCAAGTGGGCTCCACAACAAGGAACCTCTTGGCATTAAAAAGAAGCCAAGGGCAAATGGGTAAAGGGGAAACTTGGGGCCCAAGTTTCATTTCCTATAAATAAAGGCCCTCCCCTTTAAAAAAAATCATCCCCCCCCCTTTCTAGCCTCCTTTTTCTCTCTCCTACTTCCTAAAACCTCCCCTACCAAGCCCAGTAGGTCTGAGCCTACCTGACTTAGCCTGAGCCTGCCTGATCTGGTCTTAGACTGCCTGACCTGGTCCTAACCCACTTGACCTAGGTCTGAACCTACTTGACTAAGTCCAAACCCAGTTGACTTGGCTTGAACCTAGTTAGGGTTGAAGTCAAAGTCAAAGTCCTTTTTGGTCCAGATTCTGGTTTGGATTTCTGAACCCAGACCTAGCCTACTTGAGCTGAGTTCGAACCTGCTGAACCCAGTTGATTTGGATCGAACCCTGTTTGGTTCAAACCACTTGGGTTGAGTAGCTTGACCTACTCTACCTCTTTCTCAACTAAGTCAGCTTCATCTGACTTAGTCTGACCTCTCGAAGGAAGGCTCGAAGCCAAAGAAGCAACCCGGAGCCGTTTCTTCCACGATTTGAAGTAAGTTCGCTTCATTAAACCATCTCTCTCAAGTATTTGATTATTTGTATATAGCATATACTTTCTGAAGTAGTATCTTGCTTTAGTTCTTGGTTGAGCCCTCTAGGATGCTTCGGTGTTCACGCGCTCGCCTCGTAACTATCGTCGGATATATATGTTCGAATGCGCAGTATATGCGTTCTTCAAAAATAGTATCTCGCCCTAGTTCTTGGTTGAGCCCTCTAGGACACTTCGGTGTTCACTCGCTCGCCTCGTAACTATCGTTGGATACAGATCTAGGTGTATATCTGTTGATTCTGCCGACGCGTCTTATATCGCACAGGCTATGTAATTTACCTTTGCCGTCGCGTCGTATGATGCCAAGGCTCCCTGTTTTCTGCATTTCCGATTATTGCACTTTCGATTATGCAATGTATTTACTTACGCCGTCGCGTCGAACGATGCCAAGGCTTCTATTTTGTTATATATGTAGAATATTTCGTTCAGTTACACACCCTGAATAATAGTATATGCATTTCTTTACGCCGCCGCTGTATAAAGCACAGGCTTCTGCTTATACTACATATATGGCGCATAAATGAGCGTTCAAATGGAGATCAACTCCAAATCGCCAATGCGATTCCCTTACCGCTCCTCATTCAAGATTCTGCTTGACGAATGAAGCCCCTATTGGAAAGGCTTCAGCTTTTTGGCAAAATGCTCTTTACGTAAAGACTAAGTCAAATACGTATGGCCTGGCTATGGCCCAGGGTTCCTGCAACCTTGATGGATGCAAAGTACGCACAACGGTGCGCATCCATTTCCCCGAATTAAGCGTGGTGATTTCCTACCAAAGAGGGGAGATGCCGCTGAAATGGATAAAAGAAACGCACGCTTTCTCCGTAAAAGAGAGGAAGTGCTGCTGAAATTTCTGAAGAAGCTAAGAATAGCTCAGAAAGAATGTAGCAGGATACTCTGACATATAGCAGAGTGCTACCCGGTTCACGTATTGCCTTCTACAAACGTAGAAGGGTTCGTCGCACCGCTGCCAATAGAGCAGGGGAGGTGCTGACGAAATGGTTGGCAGAAGAGCTGCCAGAACCAGTTGAACGGCATAATGATGTCCGTTGATGGAACGATGCCAGATCGGCTCGTATCCTTGTGCCTACAAGGGCACCTTGCTCGTAAGGGCCGCTGAGCCGGAGTAGAGGTTGCGCCTTGGCTAGGTTTGTACTCGTCGCGTAAAAATACGCCGAGTAGCCGATCTATTTAGATCGAGTCATATGCATGCTCATTGAGAACGGTTACGCAACCAGACTCGTTAGGGCCGAAGAGCCAGAGTGTGTTATTTCCACCCAAAGAGGTGTGATGCTCGTGGTGGCCGAAGTGCCAAAGAGCGGTGTTCTGCATGCATATGAATAAGACTTAAGGTCGCACATACCCCGCGGTTGAAAATCGTGTTAGGGGTACCCCCTCAGTAATGACTGTGTTGGGGCAGACTGAATGGGGTCGGGTACATACTCCCGTAGTGCTGAAAGCACGGGCTGCCTAAATGGCATGCAGATTCTGTCCAAGTAATTGTAAGACTGGCAGACCCCTTCAGGAATTATGCTCACTGTGGAATGACAGTGATGGTACAGCCTTGAGTGACATGTATTTTACTTTGAACCTGATAGAGTCCACGATGGCCTCAGTCACTCATGGGTTTTGGGGTCGTGGTTATCCTTAAGATCTAAGGATTGAACCCAACTACTGCAAGTAGAGGATGCATCCGAATATGGGCCTAGTAGGATTCTCCCAGTTGAAACACACTGCCCTACTATGGATAGGGTCAACAGGCCTCTGGGGTATCTAAAATACATAGAATAATCAACCCCCAGAACGTCGCGTTGATGCCCGGACAATAGCTCTACCTGCGTACCAAAGGCGGGAGCAGTTAATTATCAAACAATGCATTAGTTCTAGGTACAACGATGCTTTGAATGTATGAGTGGATGACGTGTTGAGTCAGTCCTGCATAACCTTTGTGAATGTGTCATGTTCGGTATACTACTGGACCGACTGGGCAAAGACCCGTGTTGTATCCGCACGACTAAGCGAAGCTCGAGGAGTTGTCCTTAGATGCGTGGGGTACGGATGTGCCAAGTATGAAGACTTGAGCTAAACATCACTTTGAGACCCGAAAGAGGTCATGGCTAAGTCGTAGAGACTTAAGCGGTTATTCAAATCACAGCCCTGAAAAGGCTTGCTCTAAGTCATGAAGACTTGAGCGGATGTTCAACTCATAGCCCTGAGGAGGCTCCTGCGATATACGCTAAGTCTTGGAGGCTTGAGCGTCGTTATTTCGCATTGCGACCCTGAGTGGTCATTATTGTACTTGAGTTGAATGGATGTATGACTGCATGCTTACCAGACCCTCAGTGGTTCTGACCCCGTTTTATGGGGATTTCAGGTGTTGGACCTGCATGGCGATATGCGAAGCATGGCGGCATCGAGTTCCAGGGTTTCTCCAGATAGAGTTGTACTGCTTCCTTTTTATTGAACCTATACTGCTTTTCTAAGCAGTAGTGTTGTAATAAACATGTGGTTTTCGATAAAATGGAACACTTTGGTGGTCAATGAGTTGCTTGGCCACATACCTGCAACGTGCTCGGAGTTTTCTAAAACCGACGACTCATTATCGTCTTATTCCGCTACTAAAAGCTTTTCTAAGTTCCGCTGCAAAGAAAAAAAAAAAGAAATTCATGAAAATTTTAACTTAGCTTTGTTTTGGAAATCCGGGGCGTTACATGAGCCTTCCACTATAACATCCGAGTCACCGGATAAATAGTACAACACCCTCTTCCTCAGAGGTCTACTTCTCTCAACAAAGAAGGGAAACACCCTCTTCCTCAGAGGTCTACTTCTCTCAACAGAGAAGGGAAACACCCTCTTCCTCAGAGGTCTACTTCTCTCAACAGAGAAGGGAAAACACCCGCTTCCTCAGAGGTCTACTTCTCTCAACAGAGAAGGAAAACACCCTCTTTCACAGAGGTCTACTTCTCTCAACAGAGAAGGAAAACACCCTCTTTCACATAGGTCTACTTCTCTCAACAGAGAAGGGATACAATCAGAAATCAGAAAGTTACAACACTTTCCTATAGAACCTTCAGAATGATATGCAAAGTATGAATGCACGTATGAAGATTCTCAGAATGATCTTTTTCTTTTCTTACACACTCTTGTATTTTTCTGAGAGCTTTTCTTGACTTTTTCTCTTTCTTTTTCTCTTTCTTTTTCTAAGCTCTTTTCTCAGAGTGTCGAGCAGGAATTTTTCTCGTTGAAAGCTTGCTTGTCTATTCACACTGTTGTGTTTGTATATATATAGTCTTTAGAAAACTAGTTGTTGTCTTTTTGAAATGATTGTCCTTTTGGGATATGAGAAGTCAGGTCATTTCAAAAACAACTTAGTGTGAAAAAGATAAGTGTACTATATTGCTTTTTCAAAAAGTCTTCTTTCCATACGAAGCATTTTTGGAGAACACTATTCGTTGGTGTATTTTAAATGAGTTATTCTTTGTATTAGGTCTTTTCTCATAATAAATGTTCTGTAGTATTTTTGAACGTTGAAGTGTAGTTTATCATGTAGTTTTGTCTTTACTCAATTTAATGGTTTGTAGTACATTGAACGTTGGAATATATTCTATCATGTAATTTTGTCTTTACTCAATTTAATGAATATTAGTATATTGATATTTTTCTTACAAGTCGTCACTTATAATAAATGTATGTAAGTGTGATAAATGTTTGTTGAGTACTTTATTTATAAATGGTCATTTCTTAAAAGCTTTTTGGAATAGCATTTAATGTTTACAGAAGGAATGATGACTTTAAGTAAGTCGACATTCTTGAGTGTGGGTTTTATTTATAAATAAATAGTCATTTCTCAAATGCTTTTTGAGGTGGCATTTAATGCTTACAGAAAGAATGATGACTTTAAGTAAGTCGACATTCTTGAGTGTGGGTTTTATTTATAAATAAATAAAGTCTTTTTCAAACACAATTGTCTTGTATATAAAATAACATTTGTTTTCTCAAATTGTCAATTCAAGATGAATGGTTGTGAAGTACACTAAATGCTTGAGTAATACTTATATTACAAATAGTCATTTCTCAAATAAATGTTTGTGTATTATCTTTTCATAATTTGTCTTTTCTTATATAAATGTTTATGTATTATGAACCAAAATTTCTTACGGAAATATTTGTGTATTATGAACTAATGCATTTTGTCTTTTCTTACATAAATGCTTATGTATTATGAACCAATACATCTTTTCACATTTTGTCTTTTCTTACATAAATGCTTATGTATTATGAACCAATACATCTTTTCACATTTTGTCTTTTCTTACATAAATGCTTATGTATTATGAACCAATACATCTTTTCACATTTTGTCTTTTCTTACATAAATGCTTATGTAATATGAACCAAAATTTCTTAAGTAAATGTTTGTGTATTATGAATTAATTCATTTTGTCTTTTTCTTTCATATTTGAAATCATTAGCTTTTATATCTTTTCAAGTTGTCTTTTTCATAAATGCATGTTAGAAGGTACAATTAATGCTTTTAAAATCATGAGCTATTATATCTTGTCAAAATGTCTTTTTCATAAATGCTTGTAATAAAGTACAATTAATGCTTTTGAAATCATGAGCTATTATATCTTGTCAAAATGTTTTTTTCATAAATGCTTGTAGGAAGTACAATGATTTGTTTCAAAAAGGTGTTTTTGAAATGCTACAATATACATAATGTATCCTTTTATGAAAGCTTAACTTTTTGTAAATAAATGGCTTGTATGTTTTCAAAGCATATAGTCTAATATGAAATATGCATGCTTCTGAAGGTTCTGTTACATATGACTCTAAAGAAGAAAAAAATCTTTATCTTGAGGTATCCGATCTTCTTGGATAATCTTTATGAATGTATGGCCCATCAAGCTTTTTCTTCAAAGTAGTATGATTGCATCAAATAGTTGCACTTGATCAAGTTGTCTTCACTCTTCTTAAGTGAAATAACCTTGCATCAAATACTCGTTAAATACATAGCACATCATATCCAGTCATAATATAACATATTCAGTTTCACGTATGAAAGCAGATATTTATCATATCTCATGAAAGCATATAATGTATTTATCATGTATCGTATATATGCATCATGCAAGCATATCATATTTATCATGTATCATCAAAACATAGTTTCTCAACAGGTTTGAGAGTGATTGAATTTGAGAAGATTGAAAACTCGAAGGTTTGAAAATGAGAGAATAGAGAAATCATAACTTGAAGGTTTGATTTGTGGAACAGATTGACTTAAGGAGCTCGACACTTATGAGCTGGGACTTTTTGAAATACATGACCAGCGAGATGCTGGATCCTTTTGGAATACATGACCAGCGGGCTGGGTCTTTTGGAAGACACGACCAAAGAGTGTTGGATCCTTTTGGAAATACATGACCAACTAGGGTTGGATCTTTTTTAGAATACATGACCAGCGAGATGCTAGATCCTTTGGAAATATATGACCGACGAGACGCTGGATCTTTTGAAAGACATGACCAACGAGTGTTGGATCCTTTTGGGAAAATACATGACCAGCGAGATGCCGGATCTTTTGGAAATATCAAATCTTGGGAAGTTCAAGTCAGAACTTGAATTTTGCAAAAGGAAAGTATTTGATCAGAAGACTGATGTTAGAAATTTACCGGTGTGAGAACCGGATTTTCTAAATGAGTTTGATATATGATTGAAAAAGTTTGAGAGACAACCAGTGTGAGGACCGGGTTTTGAAGATGAGGTAGATTTTCAAAATGAGTTTTTAGAAGATAATTCAGGATTTATACCCTTATCCTGAATAGGGGAAATAACAAAAAGAATACCTCATTGACGGGAGGCATCAGGTTTATCCCTTATCCTGAAAGGGTATTTTTCAAAGATAAAGATGGATGGAATTTAATAAGATTGACAAAAATTTTAAAACTTGACAGAAATTGGCAATAGTCTGATGAAAATTTGATAAAACCAAAAGTGAATCACAAGATCAATTGAGAATTAATAAAATTTGAGGAAAAGAGCTTTTGTCTAATCCTGCCTGCATATGGTAAAAGAAGATGATTATAGACCAAAATGAAATGCCCCAGTATCATGGAGAAGAATGTAAGAATTGATAGAAGATCATTGTTTTATTGAAATGACTCTTTGAATAGTACAAAAGGCTTTAGAATGAAAATTCTAAGTATAAAATTTCTTCAGATGCAGAGCGTTGATAGGGTCTGGCATTTTCACCCCATCTGCATTGATTAGACGATACGAATTGCGAGGCAAAGCTTCCTTAACCACATAAGGGCCTTCTTAATTGGGTGACCACTTGCCCCGTGGTCGATGCTTGACATGAGTTGTCGATCTGAGCACCAAATCATTAACCCGAAATCTTCTCTCAATGACGGACTTGGCATAGTGTCGAGCTATCCTTTATCGATAAGCTTAAGCATGCTCTGCTGCCTTGAGTCTCTTTTCATCTAGTAAATCCAGCTGCACCAATCTCTGTTGTTGATACTGATCAAGTGGCAATTCTATAACTGAAGAAAATTTGAGAGCGGGCTTCTGGATATGGAAAGGCAACACTACTTCAGTTCCGTAAACAAGCTCTGAAGGAGTGGCATTGGTCGGAGTCCGAATGGTGGTTCGGTAAGCCCAAAGTGCATCATGAATTTTCTCATGCCAATCTTGACCTGTTTTCACAGTCCTTTCCAAAATACGGATCATAATCTTATTGGTAGTCTCTGCTTGGTCGTTCCCTTGAGGATAATAGGGAGCTGAGAAATGATGGCAAATCTTGAATTTAGAACAAAATGTTTTCATCCTTTCATTTTTGAAATGGCTTCCATTATCTGAAACGATATCATGGGGTATGCCAAAGCGGCAAAGAATGTTTCTATGGATGAAAGAAACCACATGGAGGCCTTCTACTGTGCGTAGAGTAACAGCTTCAACCCATTTTATGAAATACTCTGTCGCAGCCATAAAGTATTTGTGGTCGTTGGAAGCAGAAGGAGTAATCGGGCCTACGACGTCGAATGCCCACATAGAAAATGGCCAAGGAGAAACAACTGATTGTAGATATGTGGTCGGTGCATGAATGGAAGGTGCGTGCATTTGACACTTGATGCACTTCTTCACAAATCTATGACAGGCTTGTTGCATGGTATTCTAGTAGTACCCTGCCCGAATGATCTGCTTGACGAGAGTTTGATAGCCGACATGGCCACCACAAATCCCTGCATGTGCCTCTTGGATAACTTCCATAGCTTCTTTTTTGTCTAAGCATCTCGAATACTCAGAACTGAACCCACGGTGGTAGAGGACATTGGCCAAAATGAAATAACGGGTAGACATACGCTGAATTGCACGTTGCTCCCTTTTTGGCATTTCTGGTGGAAATTCATCAGTTTTGATGAAATTTTTGATATTTTAGTACCAAGGTTTCTCTGTATGATTAACCTAGTTTACTTGTATGGTTGAAGTGAAAGCAGGTTGCTCAAGTCTGCCAACTTCGAAGAAATGACATGATTCACTGCCCTTGAAGGATAAAATGGAGCCTAAGCTGGCTAAGCCATCGGCTATCTGATTGTGTTCTCTTCTTATGTGATTGCGCTGAAATTCTTCGAAGCTATCCACAAGAGCTATGACGATCTTCTGATACAGAATCAGTTTGGAATCTTTCACTTGCCATTCAGTGTTAACTTGACTGACAACAAGGAATCGCCAAAGGCATGCACTCTCTTGACATTGAAATTTTGCAAAATTTTGAGGCCTTGTATTAGAGCTTCATACTCGGCCATATTGTGAGTGCATTGGAAACCAAGCTTAAGGGAATAAGGGATCATTTCTTTTTCTGGAGTGATTAATAGAACTCCAATCCCTATGCCAGACATATTTTTAGAGCCATCGAAGAACAAATTCCAAACTGGGAGTTATGGGACATTGCAGATGTGCTCATCGGGAAAATCATCCTCTGCTTTAATTTCTTCTGTCAAAGGAAAATCTATCAACTGATCTGCGATCGCCTGGCCTTTAATCGACTTTTGAGAAACGTACTCTAAGTCATATTGCATTAGAAAGACTTGCCACTTTGCAATCCGTCCAGTGAGAAATGGTTGTTCCAAAATGTATCTAAGAGGATTAAGCTTTGATAGGAATTTGATTTCTAAAGCCAACAAGTAATGTCTTAATTTCTAACACATCCAAACCAGAGCTAGACAAGTTTTTTCTATCTGAGAATACTTCTTTTCATAATCAATGAAAGTTTTGCTCACGTAGTAGATGGCGTGCTCTATCAGGCTGCCTTCTTCATACTCTGCGAAGAATCCACCACAGGCATTCTGATTTACGGAAATGTATAGTAGGAGAGATTTCCCCAACTTAGGCGGCTTCAAAACTGGTGGATTGAGGAGATACTGCTTGATGCGCTCAAACGAGAGCTGGCATTCTGATCCCCATTCAAATTTAACTCCTTTTCTTAGCAAATGATTGAAAGGTTTACATCTCATGGCCAAATTGGAGATGAACCTGCGAATAGACTGAATACGCCTTTGAAGGCTACGCAGTTCTCTGAGATTAGTCGGAGGCGGCATATCAATAATGGCTTTTGCCTTGGCCGGATCCACCTCGATTCCTTTCTTGCTGATAATGAAGCCGAGCAATTTGCCGGACTCAACCCCGAAAACACATTTCTGTGAATTAAGTCTCAATTTATAGAGAATAAGTCTTTCAAAAACTTGACTAAGAGCATCGAGGTGATCCTCTTCTTCTTTAGACTTAACCAGAATGTCATCCACATATGCATCCATATTCTTGTGCATTTGATCGTGGAAAATAACGGCCATTGCCCTTTGATAAGTCGCCCCCGCATTTTTGAGTCCAAACGGCATAACAGTATAACAGAAGGTTCCCCATGGGGTAGTAAATGAAGTCTTCGACTGATCACGAACGGCCAGTATGATCTGATTATAGCCTGAATGTCCATCCATGAAAGAAAACATGGCATGACCTGTTGTGCTATCGATCAACAGGTAAATATTAGGAAGTGGATAATCATCTTTTGGGGTAGCCTTATTGAGATCCCTGAAATCAATACAGATCCGAACTTTTTCGTTCTTTTTAGGGACTGCTACGATATTTGCTAACCAATCTGGATAATCAATGGCTCGGATGAAGCCTGCTTTCAGCAAATCTTCAAGTCCTTCCTTGACTTGCTGCTCAATTCGAGGGTCTAACTTCCTCAGTTTCTGCTTGATTGGTCTGGCTTCTGGTTTCAACTTGAGTCGATGCTCAACCAGCTTGGGATCTAATCCTGGCATATCTTCATAAGTCCAGGCAAATACTTCCTGATGCTGCTTAAGGAATTGGACGAGTCTTGCTTTTTCTTCTGCTTTTAGGCCCGAACCGATTTTGAGAATTTTCGGATCATCTTCCGACCCAATGTTGATATCCTCAGTTGGATCTTGAACCAGAGATGAGGGTTCATCCTGTTTTTGAATGTGAGCAAATTCTGGCAATTCCTGAATGGTGGAATCAAATTCTTCTAGTTCTTCGGTCTGCTCTGTTGCCTGGCTGACCTCTGCTCTGTCTTTCATCTCAGAAAACCTTGCTAATTTTAGATACTTGGGATTGATAACAAATTTCGTCATTAATTCAGGAGTTAATGGTCCTGAAAATGCCAAGAAGAGGTTTTTAAGAAAAAGTACAAGCCAAAACAAATTTTTGTACAAAGTAAAGAAAAATGACATAGACAAAATATAAGAAAGAAATGATAGATACTCAAGTATGGAGAGAAATTTGATCTTTCATTGAATGGAAGTATGATATTTACAAGACTTCGACAAAAGAAATGGGACTGCGTCGTCCCTACAAGATTAACAAAAAGATGAGAAAAGTAAGCAGGAAAAACTAAGGCATGATCCTTTCATTGACTTCCTCTAACAAAAATTGTCTCTTTGCTGGAATCCTGGTCGGTGAACCCCAACCCTGAGTTGTCCGCATGCTGAACTGGAATGATAGGCTCTATTATGTCGTCCTCATTCTTCCCTATGCCCCGGAACGGCTGGTATCCATGTTTTATCAGCAAGTCGAATCCCTTTCTGGCTTTAGAAAACTGAGGAAATAAGGGATGATCTTTGAAGGAGGTGTGATTGATGCGGCCTCCTAACTTGAAGAAACAAGGTCCCTGCCATTGGATCGTGGCTGCAACATTCTCTTCGTCCATGACATCTTTCAGTTTCAACATCTCTAAACTCTCGTTGAGATTGATTTCATCAGCTTCTCGGATGCTTGGAATATCAGCTGTGAATGTTGGACGAGGAATCATAGGCTGTGGCAGCCTTTCTTTAGGGTCTTCGCCTAGAATGGTGGTAATCATTCCGCCCTTGGACCATTTGATGCACTGGTGGAGGGTTGATGAAACGACATTGGCGTTATTGATCCATGTTCGTCCCAACAAAAGATTGTAAGTTGGCGGCACATTGATGACATGGAATAGAACCGTGTGCACTGAATAGTTGATAAAAATTTCCAGGAAGATCTTGCCTTTGGCAGTCTGCCTGTGATTATCGAAGCCAGAAATAGTAATGGGATCTGACACGTATTCTTCTTCCTTTAATCCCAGGGCCTTTGTTGTCATTTCTGGGCAAATGTTGAGGCTGTTGCCTCCATCGACAAGTACGTGTGGGACAGTCATGCCCCTGGTCCTTATCACAATATACAGTGCATTGTTATGAAAAGAATGAGGCTTTGGCAAGTCCTTATCTGAAAAGGTAATAGGCGCATTAGTCATTGCCTGATTTATAATCTGCGCCATGTCTTTGGGCGTGGTGCCCGACTTCACTTTGATCTTCCTCAGTAGATCATCTAGCTTTTCCAGATGTTGGGGAGAATCATGAGTCAATTTGAAAATAGAAATGTTGGAGAGCGTTGTAATTGGCTTTTGAAGGCTTTTGGCCCGCTCTTCTGCTGCCTCGGAGGTTTCTGCTTCCCTTGTGAAGGCTTTCTTTTTCAAAAATCTCTTTGGAAAAACTTGGGGTTTTCCACTCTTAAGTGAAATGTTTCTTATGTTCAGAAATGAGAGGATATTCCCTCTCTGAGATGCAAGTTGGTCCTGATGTGGAACCATCACCTGATGCTGAAGACTTATTTCTTCGCTCGAACATGGACGTATGTGATTCTGCGAAAGAAAAGAATGTTCTGAAATGGTTGATGTTGAGTGTTTTGGGAATGGGGCGGACAATATATCCATTTTGCCTTCTTCTTCATCCTCGATGAGGATGCTCTTATCGATGCAGTCCTGGATCAGATGTTTCAGGACGAAGCAGTATTCAGTATCATGTCCAGTTGCCCTGTGGAACTTGCAATATTGTTCCTTGAATCTTCCCATGATCACTGGCAGATTTGCAACTTTGGGAAGCTTCACCATTCCGTGAGATAGCAAATATTCCAGAATTTTTTTCAAAGGCTGGTCAAGGGGAGTGAATTTTCGATCCCTGCTCCAGTTTATGTGTTTGGGTTTTTCTTGAAGGTCCCTTTTTTGTTGAGGACCGGTCGGGAGAGGCTTGTCATTGTTCTTGAAGAAATTCCCCGTTCTCCCTCTGCTCTGTTCAGGCTTCGTGCCACTGCCGCTGCCCTGCTTGCTGCTACTGCTCTGGTCATCCCCTGGAACCTCGGCTGAGTAAGTGAAGTGTGTCTTCTTCTTTGGATCCTGCACATTTTTTGCCAGGGCGACACATTCATACATCCCGTTCTCTACCCCCATCTCGAGTCATTCTGGTCGCTCCGTCAGTTCAATAAATGACTTGGAGGGATATGGGAAAAGGAGACTTTTTAGGGGTTGGGAGAAGTTATTGAGGATGACTTAGAGGGCATGTTCCTCAAAAATAGGGTTTCTCATCTTGTTGCAAAGGCTCCTCCACTTGTGGATGAAATCTCTGGCCTTTTCATGGGGCTCCTGTTTTAGGTTGCACAAATGGTTCAGGGTAGGTAGGGCTTCCGTGTTGAACAGGAAGCGCTCAACAAACATGTTGAAAACTTTGCCAAAATCCCTTAATTCGATGAGATTGACGTGCTCGGCATACCACTTGGCAGTTATCCCCTCCAGACTGCGGGGAAAACAGATAAATAGGGCACGGTTGTCCTCACTGAATCAGGCACATTCAGCGAAAAACATTGCCAAATGGGCTTTGGGATCTCCGGATCCATCAAACTTAATGAATTTTCGGGGGAGGTTTTCCAGATTGTTGTCCCCCTCTAAGCCGAGGTAGAAGTCTTGCCTGGTGTATGACCTTTTTCCTTTGTCACGAATTTGCAGGTCTTTGACTATCTTGGTTAAGGCTTGGATTGAATCCTCTGCGGGGGCTCCATACTTGGGCTTGTTCACTGACAATGGTTCTTCCACTGGCCTTTTGGATTGCTACAGATGTTTCGGGATGTAAATCAGTTGCTCTTCCTCTGCAGAGTCTTCTTCTGCCGACTCGGAATTCTCAGAAGTACTGTCACGATATACCTTCTGTTTGCTGATCTTGACGGGCCTTTTCACGGGCTTCTTCTTAACTTTGCTCTTAGAAGCCGCCTTCTTGGGACCAGCCTTAGCCTGCTCGACCATCATTTTGGACATCATTTTTAGAAAGACCTGGTACATGGCTGGATCAACGTCGCTCTCATCCTCTGAGTCATGCTTCTTAGATGATCTAGGAGAATTCCTTTCTTCTGGCTCGTTGTCATTGTGCCGCTGAGCAGCCTGCTTACCGGCCCTTGTCTGAACCATCTTTGGATGCCAAAGTTTTTCGTAGAATATGGGAATGGTTATAGTATGAAGAAGCTTTCGAAAACCAAAATTTTTGAGGAAAAGGAATGAAGGATTTTGGCAGACAATTTTAAGAGATTATCCTATTACCCGGGATTGGGTCATCACAAGATTTGTGACAATTGTGTTACCATTTTGATGATAACAGAAAAATATGCCTTGTTACCTATGCGAGGTCGTCAACCATGATAAAATATATTGAAGAAATGTGGGAGGAATGTCCCATTTTCCCGGGATGAGGTTGTCACCAAAATTGTGGCCATTTGTGCTATAAAACAAAATACAAGAAATAAAATTTTGGCCAAAAAGTAATTTTTATTGATATTTTTAACATTCAAAGACAAAGAGAGGGTGTGCAGACAGTTTTCCACCACTCTTGATATTCAGATGATACATTTGGCCCGGGAAATACAGACAGAGAAACAAAGGAGTCACAGATGTATTTGGTGACATGGTATGCCCCAGACCACTAATCCGACTGCAGGTTGAATTTAAGCATGTTGCCTATCGGGAAGCGGGTGTTGGCACGAACCTGCCGTTGCGAAAACTGTCTGAGACATCGTTCCGGCTGATAATCAACACAAAAGAAAGGGCCAAGCAATCTATAGCGCTTGCTGCGAGCATAGGTGTATCGAGGAACGGTCTGTCTTCTGTCGAAGAAGTCCCAAACAATCTCTTCCTGATGCAGTTTCTCGATCAAAGCTCGACACTGAATGGTTGACTTTGGCTGCTTGCCGCTGAATCTGAAAGAACTGGCCTTTGAGGGAACATGTCACAAGAACCACGACTGCAGTGCGTAAGTGCATCCTTCTACCAGGATAGTCTCTCTAAGAGCAAATCGAGCCAAGCCTCGGTAAAGAAAAACCAAGGCTGCCATAGAAATTGATAGCTGACGGGTCTGCTTGCTTTCCCATCTTCGAAAGAGCTGGGCAACTCTGATATCTATGAAATTCTGGCCATCTTGGAAGAAAGCTAATCCTACTGTGCATAGGATCATGGCATGCTGAATTTTGTCTTTTACTGCTCGAGACAAAGTGTCGACCTCCTCGTAGGTCCCGTATTTGCGATAGAGTCCGAACAAGTCAATGAATTGATTCCCACCAATCTCAGTGAGAGGCCAAGATCTGCTTCTGGTTGCTCTGGCCAAAGCTTCTCGAGCGTCTACCCCTTTTACGTTGATCAGGAACTGCTGCTTGACAGGATCATCTGGCTGACCAGCTGGTTCGGCCAATCCCATGATATCACTGAATTCGTCCATCAGTAGAGTCATCTCTCCCCATGGAAACCAGAATGTGCAGGTATGTGGATTCCACCATTCTGCCATAGCCTGAATCAAAGCTCCATTGATGGTTCGCTTGCCTGCTGCCAATGCCATCTCCAACCCACAGTCATCCAGGTGGTCTGGGAACATACGTGAGAAGGTGGTGAACCAAGAATAATACCACCGAGGGAAGAAAGCACAAGAGTGGATGACCCGTTGATTCGGGGATCCATCCTGAATTTGATAGAAGACATGATCTCGGGGAAAGACAGCATCGAAAGAATTGGACGCCATCAAAATGATACTGGGGCAAAGAAGAATAAGGAGGAAAATTAGATAGAATGCAGGATTTACGGATAGACTCTTGAAGAATAAAAACCTGGAAATTGTGGAAAGGTTAAGGAAATTTTAAAGGAATTTTCCAGGGTTTTGAAGAAAATTTGAAAAAAAGGAGAAAAAGAAATGTAGGTAAAAAGATACACACCTGGGGTTTTTAAAAATAAGGGGAAGTTTTGAATAATACACCCAGGTTTTTGAACAAGGGTTTGATACATACATATGAGAGAATAAGAGAAACATCACAAAAATTTGCACAAACAAGGATGCGCACACAGCACTCTCTAAAGGTTGACTCTAAATGCAATATTCGAAATAGCTTGTAGGACCTTAATCCTAATTCTAAGGTTTAGATCATCTGATTTCAATCAAGATATGCCGATATACCCAAGCCGAAGCTCGAAGTACGTGGCATAAAAATATTTCTCCGGTTCTAAGGTAATGGTTTTCCAACATCCTTGAGCACCTACCGATATACCTCAGACTATGGCCCTTAGGTACGTGGTAGGGGGGCGCGAACCCAAATAAGTGGTCTAGTTGTGAGGCTTTCTCTCGAACTATGGTTCAGTGAGACAGCCCAGCAACGTAAAGACCGGGACAACATAGGTAGGGATGTTTTCAAAAACATGTTCAGCGTGCAATAAAATCAAATGGCTCTAATGCAAGTCCTACAGAGATAGATTAAAATGAAGAGGGGCATACACTTGCATACATTGTTTGCATTCAATCCCTAAAATTGAGGAGAGTTGTATTTTAGCCCTAGATCTAATGTGAGCATGTAATAATCTTCTCAATATGGTCCTACCAAACCATACTTAAATCCTATATGCAATGATGTCAACTTAGGATAGAGTCTAGGCTCCTAAGGTTTGTATGAAAATGTAGCTGACATTTGTAGAATAAAGACTTAGATAATATCAAAGCAAATAAGAAAAAGGCATTAAATTCGATCGGACGGAGACGGGTCCCATCACGGTCACCAAAACTGTGATCGTCGCAAAATTTTTCCTCTCGTAATATTCTCTCTTTTCCTTCTCTTTTCCTTTCTGACCTCTATTTCCTCCTTTTTGAAGGGATAAAAATAAAAGACAGAAAGAAAGAGAGAAGAGAAAAAGAGAGAAGAGGAATTCTTTTGCGGAGTCTCACTTGACCTTAATTTTGAAAATATTTAAGAAAATAACTCGCCTCCATTTTGAAATATTTGCGGGAAAACTAGGAGGCGGGATCCGCTCGTCGGTACGAGGTTCGACCATTCTTGGTGCCTTTACCATAGGTAATCGAACCAAGGGTCGAATTCATGCATTTTGCTTTGCTAAAATATTATCTAAGAATTTATCCTAAGTCTAAATGCACAAAGAATCATGCTTGTGCAAATGCAAGGATGTATGCTCTTTTGAAAATGATTTTGGAAATTTCCCAAGTGTTTCTGAAATGAATCTGATGATCGAGTGAAGAAATGATTTTTAACTTTAGAACTTAAAATTTAAAGTTTTAAGTTTTTTTGAAAAAATCAGAGCTTGGGAAAATAAATTTGGATCTTAAGAGGAATGGTTTTTGAAGTTGAAATAAAAGGAGAAGAAAGGAAACTTCAAAGTCATAAATGGACTTTGAATTAGAGTTTAGAACTTGGATAAATGTTTTGAATTCTAATTTTGAAGTTTGAAATCAGAATGAGTTCTGAGAGATCCAAATAAGGTTGAAAAAAAAAATGGAATTGGCTTTAGGAATCAAGATAAACTTGGTTTTTTTTTAAATCTAGAATGAAATGGAGTTGGATTTCAAAATAGAAGTTGATTTAAAATCTGGAATTCAAGACGGAATTAGAACCCAAAGTCTGGATTCTAAATAGAGTTGAGATTCAAAATTGAATTCTGGGTTTAGAATCCTAAATAGGAATTGGATTTGAGTTTTTGGAATGGAGTTCGGATTTGAAGTCTGAGACCCGAAGTGAAGTTGGATTCTAGATCCTAAAATGGAATTGGATCTGAGGTTGAGATAAAAAGATAGAATTGGATCTTGGATCCTAAAATGGGTTTTCGATCTGAATCTGAGATCCAAGGTTGGTTTCTATATCCTAGAATGGATTTTGGATCTGAAGTCTGAGATCCAAGATGAGGTTGATTTCTGGATCCTGGAATGGATTTTGGATCTGAAGTCTAAGATCCAATATGGAATTAGATTCTGATTCCTAAATGGAATTTGGATCTGAAGTCCGAGATTCAAGGTGAAGTTGGATTCTGGATCCTAAATGGAATTTGGATCCTGAAGTCTGAGATCCAAAATTGGATTTTGTACTTGAAAATCTGGATCCAAGTTGAAGTTAGGATCTAACTTTGGATTTGGATTCTGAAAAGTCCAAAATAGGACCTTTAAAGATGGATCTGAATTTTGAAAACCCATATTGAATTTAAAATTTAAGAAGAGTCAAGTTTTTTGAGATTCAAAATCAACCTCATACTTTGATTTTTAATTTGGAGATGAGAAAAATAAACTTGATTTTGAAACAGAAGATAACTTCAAAGTTAGATTGAACTTTGAAGTTTGGATGTTGATTTGGAATTTAAAATTTGAATACAAAGATGATTTTGAAATTTCAAAGTCAAATTGGACTTTGAAATTGAATTTCTGAATTTTGAAATGAGATAGAATTGAATTTGATTTTATAAATAAGATTTAATCTGAGAAATGAGGAAAAAGAATCACTTGGAATTTTGAAAATATGATGCAATTCTATCCTAAATGATGAATGAATTTAAATAATTTTGAAATTAGATTTGAAAATCATATTTCATTCTTTAAATGAATGTAAATAAGATTAATGATATAATACACTCCTGACTATGGTCATTGAATGTATTATATAATAATCATATCTAAATTCAAATGAAGAATCAAACATATTTTGGTGCTTTTATAGAGTTTAGAAAGAAATTAACTCTTAGTATACCCTGACTATGGCCATTAGTATACGTATTAAATCAATTTTAAACTAAACTCTGATAAAAGAGAAAAATATTTAAAGAAAACATGATGAATTTTGAAAAGGATCCAGTGTGGATCCAGTGTTATTTTATAAAAGATAAAAATCCTAAGTTTTGTTCACATCCTGCCTATGGCCATTGATGTAAATCATCAACTTAGGATTAATTACCTCTTACGAAATGGTGCACATGTCATTCGTGTTTCACCATTATGAGATTTTGGAAAATAAAGGTAAAAAGCATGAAAACAAGCAATTTATTGCATTTACAATGCTCATACATTCTATCTAAAAGCTGAAAATGTAAATTCTCATTATGGCCTAGCTTATTACAACAATTAAAATTGAAAATACAATTCCTAAGTAATGACATTTTCCACATTTCCTGCAAAACACCTAGTTAGTATAAAAAAAATAGAAGAGAATTGCACATATCACATGGATTTCAAAGATACCCATGATAAAAATGCTCATAAGCCAAGATATTCATAATAGAAAGATGGGAATTTACATATATATCTATATACATACATATATATACATGCATATACATATGTATATCCATATATATATATATATATATAGGGCCTATACAATAGCTTATGAGATAGGAGATATGGTAAAGGGGTGTATTGAAATCAGAATACACATGATGATAAGAAAATGCATATATTGAACATCATGCCAATAAAAAAAAATATGTATTAGAATACATATGCAATGAAAAGTGTATCCTAAACTAATGGGAAAATGAATGCATGAATACCTATATAAGGAAGGTATATATACAATCACAAAATTGCAAACCTCTATGCCTTGGCCTAAGGCATTACATCTAATGTAGTTGAAATGCTGGTATGCAAAAATATAACTGCACATGCTGGAGTAAGAGTATAAATACTGTGCACAACGTATTAATGAAAGCTATAGGGGGGATTATGCAAGGACTAACAGTTGAAAGCTGGTGAGATATTTGTTTTGTTGTAGCACTATGCAGAAAATGGTAAGTATAATGTTGTGATGGAAGTTTAATGAAGTGTTGTGCCCAGTGTGCTGCGTTTGTGACAACAGTGAATGAGGGAAGGGAGAGATGCTAGCTGTTGCAACTAACAACAAATGGCAACGAGTGCCATGGAAGGGGTGTATGCAGGTGCTAACCTATATGGGCAAGTGCAGCAAGGCTGCAGGAGAGTGGTCATAATGCAAGGTTATTGAAGTGATAGATCGAGCCTTGATGAAGCTCGCAGGTTTATCACACCTAGTTGTTGTATATTAGAGTATGACAAAACATCAATTGATGAAATGTAAATGTGAAGTCTGGACATATGACAAGATAACAGTGAAATGCCACTATCTAAATATCATGAATGTAGGTTGTGACCTAAACAGGAAATCAAAGAGACTGGAGAGATGGAGTGATGGCTTATAAGATAGTGGAATGGTGATGTATTAAAAAGAAAATGCAGTGAATGATGCTGAAGTTTGGACTGTGATGGTGTCGCAGCAGCTGAAAAGGAAACTGTAGCTATGATAAAACATGAGGTGCTGGTGGGGCAGGGTTAATAAGGCAGTGAGATGAAGTATGGATGTGACAGGTAAGTAGGTAATGTGTTACAGGTGATGGGGGAAATGTTGTGCTGGAGGTACACAGCACCTGCAGCGGTTTGATGATGTTGTGAATAAGGTTATGCAGGGATAAATGGCATACAATAGTTATGATGTTGCTGTGAGTAAATCAAAACAAAAAGGAGGTTGCAAAGGACTGATTTGCAGGAGTACTGTGAACACCCCAAATTTTTCAAAATCTTTTGAATATTCCCCTTTTGCCCCTAAATTCATTTTTTTTGAGTAAATAAGTCATTTTAAATCTAAATTCCAGTTCATTTCTTAAAGTTTTATTGAAATTAAATTCATTTTATATGTTTAAATTGATTTTGGATCTGGATCCATTGCCCAGATCCAAATCTGAATCTCCTTGTTCAAATTTTAAGAAAATACCAAAAATAGTCTTTAAAAAGCTCGGATAGTCCATTCGACATCCGTTTGGATCCATCACATTGAATTTCTCGATTCGAGTGTCAAAACTCGAACATTTTCTCAAAACCTGGGTAAAAACCCCTTTTTCTGAAGAGATTTCTCCGAAATGGTCCGAAATTCTCAGAAAAATACTTTTGTAAATATTTCTCAGAAAAATACAAAAAAATTAGTGTCTAATCTTTGTTTTCTCGTAAAGTCTTAGATTTTCATTTCGAAAATACAAAAAAATATATCTATATAAATATAAATATAAATATATATATATATATATTCAGAAAAGAACAAAAAAAAAATCAAAAATAAATGAAGAAAATTGCAAATGATTTTTAGAAACCTGTTTTAGAGAAAACTTTTTAAAAGAGGCCCTTCTTTGGAAAAAGCATTATTTTCATTTTAAAGTCGAGTTAGGGTTTTTGAAAACCCTAACTCTCGCCATCTTCCTTCCTCAGCCGCCTCTCTCTCTCCTCCATGGCCCGACCTTCCTTCAAAACCCTTTGATCCCTCATCCCCGCGGAGGAACCACTGATCTTCAACTTCCCCATCGTCTCTCTCAGTTGTCGTCCATCTCTAACAAAATCCTCCATCTCCTCCTTCGTAAGCCCCCCCATCTTCAACCGCATCCTCCTTTCCCTCTTTAAAAAGGGACGAAGACCCTCTTCCTCCGGATCGCGTTTTACCCCTCCACCCCCTTCTGTCATCCTATTCTCCTTATCCTCTACTTCCCCTTCTTATCTCTCTGATTTGCCTTCAATCAACGAAAAGGATTAATCAACCCCCTGCAGCAATCGGTTCATCTGAAGAAAATTTCACCTCCTGCAGCGAGCAAAGTCCAGGGGAAGCACCGCCCGATTGGTCGAATCGTGAGTAAATTTCTTTACTCCTTCTTCATTTTCCTATTTTCTCTGTCGTTATCAGATTTACTCCTCGTTTCCTCTTGGTTTTTGTCAAAGTTTTGAAATGTCCTCCATTAGTTAAGCCACAAGCCTCGTACACAGCACTGATCTGCATATAGCAGTTTCAGTCTGTGTTTGGCAATAACAATGGAACATATTGGCTCCGGCATTCGTTTCTCCTTTCTTTTTCTTTTTTTTTTCCTTTTTTTTTTCTCTTGCCATTTACCTCTGAATCTTTCTAATTTTCATAAGTCTTGAATATTCGTTTACATTTGATTTTCAGCTTTTATGATTAGTCGTCAGATACGCATTATTTCTTGTTTATAGTTTCAGACCCCTTAATGTTCATTCTTACTCTTATTCTGCATTTTAGTTTTTTTTTTAGTTTATATTTTCCTTTTCTTCTTATTTTATTAGCACCGGATCCCCGTTCTGTGTTATATCACAACTTCTTTTATCTTCGGATTTATTTTGTTTTCACTAAATTTCATATGATGCTTTCTGTTTATATTCATCGGATGCCATTAGTTAATCATTTCTTATTTTTCGCCTTGTATCTCTCTGTTGCCTATATATTTCATGATGTATTTCTGTAATTCATTTTTGCGATTTCTGAAAACATATACCTAATTCACAAGTTGAAGCCATCAATCCCTCCTGCGGTGGGTACCTTCCTGAGATTATGCTTCCACAAAATGGCAGTTCAAAGGGATGATCCCTCTCACCGATCTATGTTCCCCGGAGTGATAACCCTGCAATTTCTCTATAAATTCATACTTATGCTCTGTTATGACAGAAATATGTAATCTCATCCTTTGATCACGTTGTGCACCTTACATAATAATTACTTTTGTTATGTCTTGTATCTCAGGTCATATTTTCATTCAACATTTTCTGGTGGATCAATTACTACAGCTTTCTATCTTTTAAATAAATGCTTGTTGTTTGAGCCTGATTGATTGCAGGAAACTCTGAGCAATCAAAATCTCGATTTGATCGACATCATCCCCATTTTCTGATGATAGAATCCGGCTGCTGTTTGAAATTTCAATCGATGATGTTGTTGTTTGTCACTGTTTGAAATTGATTTATTGTTTCCGATCAAAAATCTGAATAGTGAAAATCTCTGAAGCTGTAGAGGATGCCTGCTGTTTGAAATTCCAGTGGACTCTGACCTGTTGTTTACTTTCCCGGTGAATACTGATTCGATCGAATATGTGAATCCGAGGTGAATGTCAAGGTCTATTGATTTTTGAAGCAGTGATTACTGTTTCCTAGCCAGTTTTGATTTCAAAGTTGATCTCTCGCCAACTGTAATCGATTGCTGAATATTGTGTTGGTAATCAATTCCTGCGCTCTGTTAATCGATTCCTGAGTGTTTTCAATAATCCCCAATTATAAGAGCACTCTTGACAAAAGGAAAGTTCGTGGTCCAGTTCATTAGGTCGGTCAGAGGAATAATTATCCAAAGGCACTCCTGGGCTGAAGAAATCCATGTTGACCCTGCTTGTGTTTCAGACTTGAAACAAGTCATTACAGGCGTCTCACAAATCTGAAAATCAAATAAAGTAGTATGGCATGTAATAAACTAAAGTGCAACTACCCCATTAATCATTTTGGCTACTTGTGAGATGCCTAATCATGTCATCCGTATCAAAGTAAGGATCCTTTTCAAAAGTGACATGCATACTGTTGTATCTCTAATAATTTCAGCAAGGAGATTGCCATATTCTTTTAGTTAACCTTAAAAGAGATTCTGATTGGGATATGACGTGTAATACATCTGCTGAAGAACTATCTATGGATTTAGTTTGTAAGTATGCTTAGAAAATCCCTGATATTCAACATCCCAATGTTGCATCCATGAGAATCAGCACATCCTGATATTTCAGAGGCCATTGATAAAATGTTAGTATATGCCAGACTTCTTTACTGCCTTTACTTATTTTTCATCCCTTTCGAGCTTATTCATGTTTTCAGTAGTTTTCTCTTACAGGTGGGCATTGGTGCAGTTTGATGTATTTATTGTTCTTTGTGGGGCAACTCGCCTCATACACCTGTGGACGTTCACCATATATTCAAAATAGTGGCAATCATAATGACAATCGTTAAATCTTTTATTGTTATTGTGCATAACAACATTGATGTTTGTTCCCATTTTCTTTGATTTGCTAAAATATGAAAACACGTGAATTGTTTTTGAGAGATAAAGTTGCAGGGATTGCTAGAGAAATGGGATTGATTTGCTAATACAAAGACCAACCCCTGAAGCTGATCCATCGAGTGAAATTCATTCGAAAATCTGTTGTTGCGTAGCGATCAAGGTAAGTTAAGTTTTGAAAGTCTTGTTATACGCTATTTCTTGTATCTCATTACATACATATATAGCACTTTAAGTTCATACCTTATCACTTCCCTGTGCATATACTTGTCTGCGCCATCCCCATAACATCCATCAGCATTAGCTTGTGCCCCTATATTTTAGCATCATAAGTTTGTCATTCTGTCATTGATCCTTTCCTTCGGCACATGTTTTCCTGTCATCTATGGGATTTCTAAGTATCATTGCTAGATACGTTTGTCACTGTGATATATCCACTTACTTAGATTAACTTTAAATCAATGTAAGAACAAGATATTTTAGTATGTGATGCATTAGATTAACCTCCACAATTTTCAGTTTTGGAGTTCAGGAGATTGTGAGGAACTGACAAATTTTTTTTTTCTGTGTTGCCATCGATTCATGATCTGGCCTTGATTTTGGATTTGTAACTGAATGTTATATCAGCCATGTGTATAGTCATGTGCAAGATGTTGCAGATTCTTGCAAGACCGGAGCTGCAACAAATGTTATTTTTGGCCTTGCCTTGGGATGCAAGTCTGTCATTATCCCAATTTTCGCTATTGCTGTGAGCATCTTTATGGTATTGCTGAGATGGTTAGAATAAGCCACACGAACCTGTGAGGGAACTGATGGCTTTGATTCCGTTGGAAACACCTACAAAACTCTCTACAGCAGCGTTGTGGACAATCATTTAGCTGGATGGACATGAAGATGTTGAAATGAGAAGTGGTTAAGGACAGGTACAACAACTCATCTCTGCAAAATTCCAGGTGATAATTCATGACATAAAAGGTTAGTATTGTTTCCTCTCAACTGAAGTATAATTAGTAGATTTTGTTGCCTCCATTTACTGTAAAATATGTTCTTGTTGCACCATGAAGCTCTATTTAGATCTCTCTGTAAGTTCTGAGTAATCCCCACCACCACACCTTTCATCACATTAGCAGTTTCAACATGTTGTAACATATGTTAACACCAGCCTTAGCATGCATTTAGTCCTTTGTATTTGCCTAATATGCTTTAGCATTACCATGCGTACCATAATATACACCAGTTTAGCATATCACATGCATATTTTAATATCCATCACCTACATCACATATTATACATAGCATAGGCATCCTTTCATTAATCGTGATCATGTGTATATCACTTTCAGCATGATTTTCTTCTATGCCTTGCAAATGTCATAAATTGTTAACCCTGTTTTTCAGGATTATAGATTTCTCTTTTTCAAGTTAGATATTTTCCATCCCTTCAAAAGTCATATCCATGATGTAATAATTAGATCATCAATGAAGATTTACATTTTCTGTTTTAGATAGAATGGATGAGCATTATAAACATCATGAATTGCTCATTTTCATGCATTCTTTCTACCTTTGTTCTCACAAATGGTGAAACACGAATGACACGTGCACCATTTCGTAAGAGGTAAATTAATCCTAAGTTGATGATCCATATCAATGGCCATAGTCAGGGTATGGACAAAACTTAGTATTTTTATCTTTTACGAAATAACACTGGACCCATACTGGATCCATTTTCAAAATTCATCATATTTACTCAAATATTTTCTTCTTTTATTAGAGCTTAACTTAGAATTAATTCAATATATATACCAATGGCCATAGTCAGGGTATATTGAGAGTTAATTTCATTTTAAACTCTATAAAAGCACCAAAATGTATTTTATTCTTCACCTGAATTTAAATATAGATTATTATATAATACATTCAATGACCATAGTCAATGATGTATTATATCCTCAATCTTATTTTAATTCATCCAAAGAATGAAATAGCTTTTCAAAATCCAATTTCAAAATTCTTTTTAAATCATTCATCATTTAGGGTAGAACTGCATCATATTTTCAAAATTACTTTTTCAAAACTCCAAGTGGTGTAAATATCTTCTTCAATCAATCTTCAATCCTATTCATCTTTTTCAATTCTATTTTATTTTTCATCTCAGAGTCCAATTTAACTTTGAGATTTCAATTTCATTTTATATTCAAAATTTCCAATTCAAATTCATTTTCAAAGTTCAATTTTACTTTGAAATTCATTTTCAAAAGTTCCAATCAAACTCAAAATTCAATTTAACTTTGAGATTTTTGATTCATTTCAAGCTTCAAATCCCAGGTCTAAATTGACTTTGGGATTCATCTGTATATTCAAAATTCAATGTCTAAAATTCCTTTTCCCAAATTTAAATCAGACTTAGAAATTCTTGATTCCCCTTCTGAATTTAACTCCAAATCCATTTTAGGATCCAGGATTCAACACTCATATTGAATCTCAGATTTCGGATCCAATTCCTCTTTAGGATCCAGAGTCCAAATTCCACTTTTGGATCTTAGACTCCAGATCCAATTCCTCTTTAGGATCCAGAGTTCAATTTCACTTTTTGGATCTCAGACTCCAGATCCAATTCCCAATTAGGATCTAGAATCCAATTTTACTTTGGATCTCAGGTTTTTAGATCCAAAAATCCATCCTAGGATCCAGAATTCAATCACACTTTGGATCTCAGATTTCAAATCCAATTCTCCTTTAGGATCCAGACTCCAATTTCACTTTGGATCTTAGACTTCAGATCCGAATCCATTTTAGGATCCGAAACCCAATCTCCATTCCCAATTCTAGATTTCAAATTCAATTCCACTTTCGAAATCTTACTTTCTTTTCTTAAATCCATGATTAAAATTCAAAGTTCACTTTTGACTTTGAAACTTCATTTCTTTTCATTTCAGAGTTTCAAATCATTTCTTTCTCAAAGCCAAGATCTATTCTTCCAAAATTACTTCAAAGACTTAGAACTTCTCTGATCTATCTCAAGTTCTAAGTTAGATTCAATCATTTCTTCACTCCCTTATCAAGTTTATCTCAGAAATACTTGGAAATTTCTAAATCAATTTTCAAAAGAGCATACATCCTTGCATTACACAAGCATGATTCTTTGTGCATTTAGAGTTAGAATAAAACCTTAGATTATATTTAGGCAAAGCAAAAGGCATAGATTCGATCCTTGGTTCGATTACCCCTGGTAAAGGCGCCAGGAACGGTCGAACCTCGTACCAACGAGCGAATCCCGTCTCTCCATTTTTCCCGCGAATTTTCAAAACGGAGGCGAGTTAAATTTCTAAATGTTTTCAAATTAAGGTCAAGTGAGACCGTGCAAAATAATTCCTCTTCTCTCTTTCTTTCTTTCTTTTCTTTTCTCTTTCTCTTTTCTCTCTTTTATTCTTCTCCCTTCAAAAAAGGAGGAAAGTAGAGGTTAGAAAAGGAAAAGAGAAGGAAGAGAGAGAAACCACTAGAGAGGAAAAAATTTGCGATGATCACAAGTACCTAAAGGTAGTGTGTGCTGGGTGAATAGGGGTGTGTGTTATGGAGGTGGAACATGGTTTCAAAAGGCAATGAATAATGCCATCTGTAGATGATGATTGCAAATATCAATGAAGGGAATTTGGTGACACCCACCTATTTGCTTAATGACATCAAGTCACTCAAATCCTCTCTTTTTTATTTGTGATGACATATGAATGTCTGAGAAATGGGTTATCAAAAGGAAATGACATGCTATGAATGCACTGGGCGAGATGCCACAAGAATCTTAACTGATTTGCAGTGAGCATGTCAACTAATACCTTATAAGCACATCTTCAGGCCTATTATGCAGAAATGAGGTGAGGTGGTTGGTCGATACTGAGCATCTAGGTTCATGGCTGCTGGCAGTAATCAGCTGGAAATTATTGGGACTTGAGATTGCATCAATGCCTACGGCTGGACCTACATCTGCTGCAGAGCTTGGGACTACATCTTGTGAGTGTTTGAGAACCTCAGTAATGCTTTGGCGTGGCTGTGGTGAAGCATTTTCTGCAATGCTCTGTGAGTTTTGTGAGAGGCAACAGATGTTGCGTGATGCAACATGAGAATGTGTGCATGAAGGCACATATTATAGAACATGTGCGTGTGTATAACAATGGCATAAATACACAGGTGCTGTGCAGGGAGAGGTAATGTGAGTGCAGCAGTGAATTTAGTAGTTTTTACAGAGTTTACACTTTCACCTAAAGGGGATGTTAATAAGTCTGTACTTTGCTTTAGTAACATTAGGCATTTATTTGAACTCTAAGACTAGACTGAGTTATGAACAACTGAATATAGCATAAGGATGCAAATGCTAATGGTGAGATACAGCAAGTCAAGCCTAATACTGGGCCGGACTTATTACATATATAGCGTGAGTAACCAGTATATTACATGTGTTGTAAAATAAAATAAAAACGGATGCATCTTCATGCCATGACATGGATACCGAAATATAACTAAGGAATTGTTTGATGTAGGATGAACACAATATAGATACACAGGATTTTGCAAAAATGAAATGATAACCAACTACAGGTGAGGTAAACTCAGAAGTGACGCAATGCATGAGTTAATAAGCAAATGGAGAACAAAGCAAAAGATATACTATGTAATGGGATGAAATGGTAAAGGCTACTATGTTATCACACCCGATCGAATTACCTATATATATCGTATACTAAAAAAAATCAACTGATGCTCATAAGGTACATGTTAACATGTAGCTAATATTGATGGAAATGTGAACGAAAGAACACAGACATAGGAAGAATTAGAAGCAAAAAGATGATGCATGCTGGTGGATGCCATGGATATGCTGTAAGGCGTAACTATATGATTTGGCAGTGATTGTATGCACAGTCAAGAGGCATAAATCAAGTGGCCGTGAAATGGTAAGCTTACTGGACTGAAACTATGCCAAACAGAGATCCGGAATTCAGATCGGCAGATGCCGATCTGACTTCCTATAAAAAAAATTAAGATGCATTCAACAGACATGCTCGGGATTCCAGTCGAAATTGCTGTAAAAACAAAAAAATCTCAACAGACTTCTCCGTGAATCAGATTCAATTCATGGTGAAATTGAGGCAACATCGGTAAATGAAATGAAAAGGGAGTATTGATGCGATGGATGCAGAGGACTCAAGCTATCTATGAGCAACGAGTGTGTGATTCCAGATGGTGACAAAGGCAAAGTGATAGTAAAAAATATCAAACACATGAGTGACATTCAGTAAAATATACATATTCAGTAAAATGGCGTTGACGCTCAATGGAGGATATCTGATGGGTAGGTATGGAATGATATATGGAATGGGAAACATATGAATATCCAAGCATACACCCGAATGATGAGCAAAAAGGGGCCATGAGCGATGTGAATGTGAACTGGAAATCACGATGAACACAAGGAATCAAGAACAAAAAAGGGATTAAAATACATGCATTATTATCAAACTGGAATCGAAAAGTAGATACGAAACGGAAACTGAAATGAGAAAGTAAAATAGGATACAAATTCAAGTTGCAATACACAGGGTGATTTAAAAAAAAATGAGATTTAGGAAAAAGAAAGAGAATGTCGGAACGTAAGTGTTCCTGATGATATTGCATATAGGTAAATTGATTAGCTATAAGCAAATCGATGCTTACTAAAGATGCTTTTAATGGAGTAGGAAAAGGAAGATTCGGAGATGAAAAAAAAACAAAAGATAGAGGCACTCACCGTAAGTCTGTAAGACAAAAACAAGGGAAGATTGTGACCCTGCTGCAAAGCCCGACTTCCTTCCTCTTGCTTGCGGGAGCTCTATGGAGAAGGGAAGGAATTCTGAGGAAACCCAAATCTGATGCTCGGTATGGAAAATGGATACTTAAAAGAAATGGATGAAGTGAAGAATCGATGTGATAAACAAAGGAAAACTGGGTCTTCCAGAGGAAAGGTCGATGGAGAATGGATGTGAGAGGCAGAGAGTCCTCGATCAAATGAAAAAATGGGTGTCGATCACGGATTTGCAGAGAAGACGTCGATGATTGGGATGAAAAGGAGTCGATAATGGATGCCCTTGAGAAGCGGTGGAGGCCTTCTCTTAAAGGAGCCATGGATGATTCGAGAGAAACCTGTTGAAGATGGAAGGTGAAGGATAGAGGGTCGGTTTGAGATCTGTGATGGAGAGAGAAGAGGAGGGAAGCACGGGAGGAGTTCGTTGGAAATATTCCCTTTTTCCAAAAAGAGGTTTCCTTTTTAGGATATTTTTGTAAAATGGTTAAAAAGTGAGGTTTTTAGAAAAATCAACTTAAAAAGTTTCGAAACCATTTGTTTTCTTCGTAATTTTTCCAATTTTTTGGTTTTTTGTGTTTATTTTTCATTTTTTTTGTATCTTTTGGAAAAAAATCCTAAAGTCTTACGGGAAATCAAAGATTAAAACTAATTTTTTTTGTGTTTTTGTAAATTATTTACACAAGGGGGTTTTTCTGAGAACTCAAGGCGATTTTTGAGAAAATTTCTTCAAAAAATGGATTTATATCTGGATTTTTAAGAAATATTCGAGGTTTACAACCTCGAACTGAGGAATATAGGATTGGGGATCCAACAGAGTGCCAGATGAATTACCCAAGCCATTTAGAACCAATTTTTTTTTGGTATTTTTATACTTTTAATTTGGAAATTGGACAACGAGGCTCAAATTTGTATTTAAAACATTGGGTTCGGATTCGGAATTTGAATTTTGAGTATATCAATATGGAATTCATTCCAAAAATCTGAAGAAATGACTGAAATTTAGTTTTGAAATCTCTTTGATTTTCTCAGAAGATGGAGTCACGGGCAAAAAGGGTCATTTTGCAAATCTTTGAAAAATTTGGGGTGTTCACAGTTTTGCATGAATACAAGTTCTTCTTCTTCTAAATCTTCTTCTGCTGACTCCGTATTTTCAGAAGCGTTGTTGTGTTGTACTTTCTTCTTACTGATCTTGACATGCTTCTTCTCGGGCTTTCTCCTGATTTTACTTTTGGAAGATGCCTTCTTTGGATTAGCCCCAGCCTATTCTGATAGCATCTTTGCCATCATTTTCTGAAACAGATTGTACATAGCTGGATCAACATCATCTTTCATTTCTTGGCCACGTCCCCTGGACGATCTGGGGGAATTCATTTCCTCTGCACTGCTGTCATTGTGTTGTGGCAAAACGGTTTTCTTCTCAGTTCTTGTCTGAACCATGTTAAAATGCCAATGTTTTCTGCAGAGATAAAGGAATGGTTAGACCACTGAAGAAGTTTTAGAATGAATTTATTAAGTAAAGGAAGAATGAGAGATTTGGTAGACAGTTCAGAGAGATTATCCCATTACCAGGGATTGGGTCATCACAGGAATTGTGACAATTGCGTTATTATTTCCATAATAACTGAAAATGTGCCTTATTATCTAGGCGAGGTTGTCAACCACGATAAAAGTTTTTGAAGAAAGATAGAGAAGTACAAAAATTGAATCGATATTTAGAAAGAATGTCCCATTACTAGGGATGAGGTTGTCACAAGGATTGTGACCATTGCGTTGTTTACTAAGGAGTAAAATCACTGGAAAATAAAATTTGTTATGTAACTTCTAAGAAAATAGAAAAGTAAATTCTATTGATGGTAGATTGTTATCATCGCAAAATTTTTCCCTCCCTCTACGAGAGAGAGAAACAATTCTGCGAGTCAAACTCGACCAAAGTTTTGAAAATTGGTTTTTTGAAAATTACTCTCCTATGTTTTTTAAATTTGCGGAAAAATTCCGTAGAATGGGTCTCGTCTGTCGATACGAGGTTCAACCGTTCCTGGCGCCTTTACTAGGGGTAATTGAACCAAGGATCAAAAGTGTGCTTGGCTAGGCTCAAATATCCAAATTATGCTCTATTTCGTAAATGCACAGAGAATCAGGCATGTGCTATGAAGTTCTTGAAAAATGCACATTTTGAAAAGATGATGTTTTCTTCTGATATTTTGAAATACTTGGAAAAAGAATTCCTTGAAAATCATGAATTGCATTGAGAAAGCATTTGTGAAGAAAAGAAAGGTCAATTTCTGAAGAAATCATGAGATCTTGAGAAAATCGATTTCTTGGAGCTTTGAACCTTGAAATTGAGGATGTTAAAACATTGAAAAATCATGATTTGAACTGCGGAAATACTTGAAACATCATTTGAAAACTCAAAGTCTTGAGAAAATCAATTTCTGAGAAAGACTTAAATTTTTTTGAGAAAATCGATTTCTCTCAAATAATTTGATCATTTGTTTTGAGAAAATCAATTTCTTAATGAAATGACTCAATGAAAGAGGATTTGGCCCTTTGAAATGCTTTCATGATGCGAATTAGCCAATGAATGAATGTAATTTCAAAGAATATTTTCTGAGGAATTTGAGAAATGCAGTGATTTTGAAGTTAGCCTAAGAGTGTAGGTTGAATGTGGCTAATACGAAGATGACAAATCTGGGTCTTGTTCGTATTCTGACTATGGCCATAAATACAAATTTCATCGAGTTTATCAACTCCATAATAGATTGTGCACGTGTCATTTGTGTCAACCATAGTGGGTTTGGAAAATATGCATGAATTGCCATACATCAGGTATTAAAATTACGAAAGCAAACTATATGCAATGCACCCTATTCTATGTTGGAAATGTAACTCTTATTCCAATATTACATTTAATTTTTACATTGAATTGAATAAGAAAAAGAAATAAAAGAATAAAGTCTTCCATTCTCCTGCAAAACTAGAAATTGGGTTAGGACAGATATGTAGGTTTATCTAGATTTATCCAAAAATATCGGAAAATTATCGAACTTTATCCAGATACAAACCCTTATTCATACCTCCCTTATATAAACATGAGAAATAAATGATGCAAATGCATGAAAATTTGAAAATGAAGTTTTGAAATTAGAAATTGAGGTAAAAATGACCAAAATGCTCTTGATAACAAGACTATGGCCTTGAAATCAGGGTTTTCAGAAAGAATTTTTGTAAAAATGAGATTTTTAAAATCCAAATGAATGCCAATGAAGATAAAATTAAACACAAGATGATATGATATGATTGTATACATGAAAATATAAAAAATGAGAGTTTTGAAAATTCAAAATTGGGATGAAAATGACCAAAATGCCCTTGATAGCAAGACTATGGCCTTGAAATCATGGTTTTTAGAAAGTAATTTTTGTAAAAATGATATTTTTGAAATTTAAATGAATGCAAATGAAGATAAAATTGAACATAAGATGATATGATATGATTATATGCATGCTAAAACTCTAAAAATACAAAAATATTATAAAAACACTAAATTTTGCCAGAATTTTGCTTGAATTTTGCTTGAATTTTGACAGTTTAACTAACACACATGGCAAATGATCTCAGAATCAAGCCAAATTTGGTGGACACCTATGTTAATCCTAGGAATGGAATGGAATACGAAAATCCATTTTTTGGTATTTTTCTAATATGGAAATTAACAAAAAATCTAAAAATTACATGGTTTTTGCCTAATGCTTAGACCTATCCTAATGACAGCATAATTTGAAGACTAATCTTACCATAGAAATTCACCAAATTTTACAGGGTGATAGAGAACAGTTAGGCAATGGTTTTTGCTTTTTATAGATTTAGGATTCGACCTATGGTCGGAGAATTACAACTCTGGTAATATGGATCGGAATCCGGTGAGTTTAGGATTGAAGGCAAACTGACAGATTTTCATAAAAATTAGGGGGGAAATAGTAAACAGTGGCCAAAAACTCTAAAATTTTAGAAGGATGTTACAAACATACAGAGAATTAGATTTTTTTTTACAGTTTTGGCATCCGACTTATGGTTACAGAGGACACATCGAATTAACAGACCCCTAATTCTAATGAAATTGAACTAACGGGAAATTAACAGGTGAACTTCTAAAAACTAGAAATAATAGAAATCTAAGTCCTAAAATCCTAAAATTTTGGGAAATGATAGAGGATACTATGAGGAACAAGTCCAATTTTGACAGTCAAAACATCCAACCTACAGATCGGAGTGCCACAGGCCATTTAGGTCGGTCTAGACCCTAACAAGCCTGTAACAGGCATAACCTAATGGGCTGTAAAACCCAAATTTTGACAAATAGCAAACTTTTTTTAGAAAAATCCCATAAAATACAGTAAAATAGTATATTCTTTCATGGATCCACTGTATTTTACAGATCGTGATTTGGATCTTCCATGAAGGAGATCTCAGATCAACAAGTTTGCTATAGGGGGATCCAGTGTTTTCACAGGGTTGAGAACCTAGATCGGTCTTGGATTTTTAAAATGAGGATCCTGACATCAAAAGAATCTGTATTTTTCATGAGAGATCAAATATAGATGCAGGTTTTTAATATGAAATTATCATGATTTTTCAAGGCGAATCAATACATGAAATAATGACTGAACTTCATGCGTAAAATCAAAATCTACAAGTTATTGGGCAAACATTAATGAATCTATTGAAATATGTGTAAAATAATAAAATAAGCTAAGTATGATTCCTATAACATGCCATCTATATGAAAACAGTAAAAATAAAACTAAGAATAAGCAGGGGCATACGAATCATTTTTTTATGGCTATGAGAAGGGAGGATCTGATCCATGGATCGGACGAATCCTCTTCTCTCATATAGCAAAAACATAGAATATATATAAAAAAAAGAAAATAACCATATAGCACATAATGAAATTTTTTTGATAAAATGGGGAGATCTTACCTTGGGAAAGTGCTTGCGCTTGATCCGACTGCGAAGGGGTTGCTTGGGAAATCAGCTAAAGGGCTGGAGCAAAGGGTGGCACCAGTTGGAGGAAGTAGCGGCAATGAAGATGGCTGTTACTACTGTTGTCACCAAGGAAAAGCTAGAGAGGAGATGACGCCGACTGCAAAGGCTGGAGAGGCTGAAGGAAAGGAGAACTGAAGATGGCCCAGCCATGTAGATGCTTATTGGGAATGAAGGAGAGTTGCAGCCGTGAGCCCCTATTGGCTGAAGAAAGAGAGAGAGATAGATGTTAGAGTTGAGAGGGGAGTTAGGCTAAGGGAGATAGAGTTAGAGAGCTGGGCATGAATGAGAGAGGTCTTCAATCTCCCAGCCATGTGATAGGGTTGGTTTTTGAGATTTAAAAAGGAGGGGAAAGGTTATAGTGTGGGCTGGACCAAGGAGGGAAGGAAAAAAGGAGGGAAAGAAAGAAGGAAAGAAAAGAGAAGAAAGAAGGAAAGAAAGGGAGGAAATGAAAAAGGAAAGGAAGAAAGAAGGAGAGGGAAGAAAAGAGGGGGAGTGGCTGGCGACAAGGAGGAAGAGGGAAAGGGAGGAGGAAGAAAAGAAAGAGAAAAGGAAAGAAAGTGAAGGAAAAAGGAAGATGAAAAAGAAAGAAAAGAGGAGAGGAAGGAAAGGAAAAAGGGAAGGAAAAAGAAAAGAAAAAAAAGGGAAAAAGAATGGAAGGAAAGAGAAGGAGGGGGAGTCGACCCCCTTGTGGGGTCCACTCCTCCTTTAGGTGGAAATTAAAAATAAAAAAGAAAAAAAAGAAAAGAAAAAGAAAAGCAAAGGAAAAGAAAAGACTTTTTTTTTCTTTTTTAGAAAATTCAAAGTGTGGCGCCACATTGGCATGGGCCCACATAAGATTTGGAAATTCATTTTGACAATCCAGAGGGGTAGAATGATTTCTCAGAAAATTTTTCAGATGAAATGAGCTATTTTTGGAGATTTTGAAATAAAACTCGAAATTTAAAATTCTATACCCCTTTGCAAAGTAAATCCAGTTTAAAATTTGAAAATCAAGTTTGAAAAGAATCCAGATTGTTTTCTCAAGAAAATATTTCTAAATTTAGAGTCTTGGGGGTAAAAATGTCAATTTTGGAAAAACAGGGTTTGAAATTGTTTTCGAAAAGCTTTGAAATTCGAATCTGGATTGGAATTTTCAAAATTAGAGTTCTGGATCTCGAAAATGAGATGAGATGTAATGAAATAACATGAAATGATGGAAAATGATGAGAAATGATATGAAATGCCATGCAAAATGCTAACCCTGGATGAAACATTTTGGATATTGGACCCCGATTGATAGTTGTACCAGTTTAAAAAGTGATAAATTTGATCAAAGTGGATAAAATGGTTCAAAAAATGGTTTTTGTCCCTGCAGGGTCAGGAGTGACACTGAAATTGGGGTTTTAACTGGTTTGGACTGGAATGAATTGAGTTCTAAGGTTTCAAAACTCAAATGGACTGACAAAACACTGACTCAACTGAACTTCTAGACTGAATGGTCGAGAAATGGTGAGATTTTCAGAGAAATGATGAGAAATGGTCACTAGAGTGAAGTGGGTTACGAACAAGAACTAGGTTTGAGCTGGAATAAAGGTCAGTAATACTGAGATGAACTAAAATCGAAGCTCAAACACTAGCTTAACTGACTGGACTTAGCTCAATTTCAGCTAAAATGAGCTGAAATTGGCTAAAATACACTTCTAGACTGTGAGAAATGGATTTGAACTAAAACGGGAGCACTTTAACTCTTGGTGAGCTCAAGCTAGACTCAAGGGAATAGGATTGACTAGGAATAACTGACTCAGAGACAATTGGCTTGGATTTGAACTAGAAATAAGCTCATTTCTGAGAAAATGATCCCATTTTGGCAGGAATGAATAGAAATGGAAGTGATCTGCTCATCGTGAGCTCAGGTGAGCTAGAAATGACTGAAATTCTAACTGTTCTAAGCTGGAGAATGAGCTTGGTCGACTTTCACTGACATGGGTTTAGGATGACCTAGGGGTAAAATGGTAATTTTTCTAATGAAAGTGGGTAAATTGGTAATTTTCTAGGATAGACTCGGGGTTGAACACCTATACTGACCTACCAGGGTTGGTATCTGCACGAGGGGAGATGTCTGAGAATGAATGAGGAAAATTTGGGGTGTTTACACAGATCAAAGACAAAGAGGGGGTGGACAGACAATTTGCCACCACTCTTGATACTCAAAAGATACATTGGGTCCAAGGAATATGGAAAGAGTAACAAAGGAATCCCAAGTGTATTTGGCCGCATGGTATGCTCCAGACCATTGATCTGACCGCAAATCAAATTCTGGCATAATCTCTATTGAAAAATGAGTGTTGGCATGAGTCTGCCGCTGCGAGAATTGTTTGATGTACCTTTCAGGCTGGTAATCAACACAGAAGAATGAACCAAGTAATCTGTAGCACTTGCTACGCGCATAAGTGTAACGAGGGATCGATTCCTACTGGTTGAAGAAGTCCCAAACGATCTCATCTTGATGTAGACTTTCAATCAAGGCTCGATATTGAGAAGTAGACTGTGGTGTTTTACCATTGAATCTGAATGAACTAGCTTTTGATGGCACATGTCGCAGGAACCACGATTGCAGGGCATAGATGCATCCTTCTACCAAGATTGTTTTACCAAGGGCAAAACGAATCAAACCACGGTAGAGGAAAGCTAGGGTGGCCATGGAAATGGAGAGACAACGGATATGCTGACTCCCCCATCTTCGCAAGAGTTGGACAACTCGGATATCAACAAAGTTCTGGCCATCTTGAAAGAAAGCTAGTCCCACTATGTATAGGACCATGGCATGCTGAATCCTTTCTTTAGCTGCTCGGAATAGGGTATCAACTTCCTCGTATGCCCCATACTTGCGATAGAGCTCGAACAGATCGATGAAATGACTCTCATCTACTTCGATAAGTGGACAAGATCTACTCTCAGTCGCTCTGGCTAAGGCGTCTCGAATATCCAATCCTTTGACGTTGATAAAAAATTATTGTTTGATGGGATCATTAGGTTGACCAGCTGGTTCTGGTAATCCCATGATGTCATTGAACTCATCCATCAATAGAGTCATCTCTCCCCATGAAAACCAAAATGTGCAAGTACGAGGATTCCATCGCTCGACTATAGCTTGAATCAGATTTCCGTTGACGATCTACTTGTCCACTGCTGATGTCAGCTCCAGTCCACAGTCATCCAGGTAGTCCGGGAACATATGGGAGAAGGTGGGAACCAAGAATAATACCATCGAGGAAAGAAGAGACAGGTGTGAATGACATGGTGATTTGGGAATCCTTGCCTTATCTCATATAAGATATGGTCAAGTGAACTGGATGCCATTTTGAACGAGACTAAAGAAGGTAAAATAGAAAGGGTTAGAAAAAAAAATGAGGACTTTATTGAAGTAGAAGGTAGATGTTGAAGAAATCAAGATCCAGAGGGAAGGAAAAGAAGAGACACCTGGAGTTTTTGAAAGGAGATTTTAGAAAAGATTTCTAGGGTTTTTGAGATTTATTCTGAAGAAATATAAGAGATATCAAAAGAAGGAAAATATACGCCTGAATTTTTGAAAATAGAGGGAAATTTTGGAAGGAATATCCATGGTTTTGAAAATGTAAGGAAATACCATAAATAAACGAGGGTTATAAGAGAACATCCACATTAAAAAGCAAAGCTATACAAGAAATGATGGGCAGAACAACACTCCCTAGAAGTTGACTCTAATATGCAAATTTTGAAAGAGCTTGTTGTGAACACCAAAATTTTTCAAAAAATTCAAAAATTCTCTTTTTGTCCGTAGCCCCCATCTTCTGAAAAATTGGATCAACTTCTGATCAACTTCCAATCATTTCTCAGATTCACTGGTTGAAGATCCAAAATCCGATTTCATTTCCTACATCTGACCCAATTTTGGATCCTGAGCGAATATCCAAATCCAATTTTGAGCTAGATTCCACTATTTTTAAATTTTAAAAAAAATATAAAATCAATTTTCTGAATGGCTCAAACATTTCATCCAGTATCCATTTGGATCCACTCCTCTTTGTTCCTCAATTCGATATCCAAACTCGAGTATTTACCCAAAATCTTGGATCCAGATTCATTTTGAAACTCATTTTCTGAAATTAATCATGTATTTTAACAAAAACCTCATTTCGAAAAATCCTTATATTTCGAAACAAATATTTTACAAAAACCTCATCTAGATCCTATCTTTTAAAAAAATCCTCATGTTTCCCTCATATTTTCTTAAATTTCTCCTTCAAAAAAAATATATAAAAGGAAAATTTCAAATAAAAGCAAGCTCTAGCCTTTTTTAAAATCATCATAGCTTTGGAGCCTTCTTTTTGAAAATTTTTAAAAAATTGAGGGACCCATTTTGAAATTGTTCTAACGGCCACTTCTTATATAACAAAGTGAAGGGGAGAGCTCTCGGATCATCCATTCTTCGCATCACCCCTCCATTTCCACGATCATCCCTTCTTCCTCTTCTCTTTCCCCCTTTTTCCCTTCTCCTTCCTCTTTTTTTCTCTCCTCTTCTTCTTCTTCCCCCTTGATCGATTGAAGGAGTCTCAGCCCCAGCAATAGTAGTCGAAGGTAAGTAGCTTATTCTCTCCCCTGTTCTTCTATATTCTTTCCTTTTCTGTTTCCTTACTGCATTTTCTCTGATTCTTCACGATTTTCCCCTTTTCTTATTTCACCATTCACCGAAAGCACTCTTGTATTATTGATCTGCTTATAACAGACTCGATGTTACATATTACAACAGTAACATGGCCTCTGTTTCAATGCTTACTGCATTTGAGGTTACAACAAATCACACAGTTGATTCTCATCACGTATTGCTTTCATTTTCCTGGTTCTTTGTTTAATTTCTGATATATTGTTCAATGGTATTTGTTCACAATGCTCTCCTTTCATTTCTTGTTCTAGCATACGCAACACTGTCTATACAGATTTGGAAGTGACCCTCATAGTAGCATCTGATCTGATCCAGTATCAGATCGGATCAACTTTATAGCAATCCTTCTTCATCTGTAATTATATCCCATTTGCTCTTTTGTGGTGTTCCTTATGGAGCATGTATCCAGTGTTCACATAAGACCTGTTGTGTTGCTTATCACCCACTTTCTGCTATATCCTAATTTTTGTTTTGTGGTGTCCCTTATGGAGCATGTATTCAGTATTCACATAAGACCTGTCGTGTTGCTTATCACCCACTTTGTGCTCGTGCTGCTGGTCTTTGTGTGGAGCTTGAAGATGAGAAGAATATACTTCAACTTAATTATGTTTATGAGAATGATTCGTAAGAAACGTTGGAAACCATCTAGTGAATGCCTTCCTATTGAAAATTAAACAAATGGAGCTCTTCAACCTCGTTCCAGTTATAATCTTAATTCTTTAAGTTGTGCTCGCAGTGAACCCCATAATTTCTTTGGCAGAAGGGGGGGGGGGCATAAGGAACCCGAAGCACTTGCTTCTGCATCTTTGAAGCGGTTGTTTGTTGAGAACAGACCATATCTAGTTAGTGGATGCCAGAGAAATGTGCTGGTCGGTGATGCATCTTCTGGCAAAAACCATGTAGTAACAAGTTGATCTAAGAATTTTCACCAGTTGGGAAACCTGCAAGTTGAAAGTTCTAAGAAATTTCTTTCTCTATCTGAAAAATATGAATACATGCGGACTACCTTTAGAGAGAGACCTGCATTTGGGAAAATCCAGAACTCGTGGCTTTGGTGTCTTTGCGAAGTGTCCACATAAAGCTGGGGAAATGGAAATTGAATATATAGGGGAATTTGTACGACCAAAGATAGCAGACAAAAGGGAATACTTTTTCTATAATTCGTTAGTGGGTGCTGGGACATACATGTTCCAAATATATGATGAATGTGTTATTGATGCTACAAGGGCTGGGAACATTGCCCATTTGATAAATTATTCTTGTGAATCCAATTGCTATTCAAGAGTTGTAACTGTTGTGGCTTTCTTTTTGGCACCTACAGTAGTGCCAAGCACTGCTATAGCTCTTTTGCACCCACAGCAGTGCCAAACACTGCTGTAGTTATTTTTGGCACCTACAGTAGTAACCTCCAGCATACTTGTTGCACCTATTACACTGTTACTTCACCTCACTTCCAACCCCAGTGCAAAGCACCCTGCATACCTGTTGCACCTCTCACACTATACTTCATTCACCCCATCCCATTACCTGCACCTACCACTTCATTCCCTGCACCTGTATATCCATGCACTGCACTTCTCTATAGTATTTTAACATCGCTGCACTATCCACCATTTCATCTCGCCACCAGCTACCTGCCCTTGCATATGGCCCTTGCATGCAGCAATGCACACCTGCTGCACTAGCCTACAACATTTGCACTCACTACAAGAAAAATGCGACGTAGCGACGGATATTAGAGACGGATTTTTTCCGTCTCAACTTTGCATCGGATTAACGAGAGAATCTAATCCATCACTAAGATTTGTAATATTGACAGATATAGCGACCGAAAACCTTTTGTCGCTAAATCTGTCGCTACGTAGCGACGGATTAGCGACGATATATTTTTGTCGCAAGACACGCAATGATTAGCGACGGAAGATTTCTGTCGCTACCTAGCGACGACGTCAGTGACAGAAATATTCTGTCGCTAAAGGCTTCTGTAAATTTATGATGGCTTGGCGACGAAATAATTTCGTCGCCAAAGCTGTCGCTAATTTATGCATAAATCCCTAACTAAAGCCCTTTTCCCTCTTTTTCTGTTTCCTCTCTCCCTCCCTACCAACGCCGCCCTTTGTCGCTCAACGCCTTCCTCCGCCGCCCGACGCCTTCCTTCGCTGCCCGGTGCACTCCCCGGCCCGACGCCGTCATCTGCCGCCCAGCGCACTCCCAAGCCCGCCGCCCGTCGCTCCCGGGTCTGCGGCCCATCACCCCCCATTTTGTCGCCTGTCGCACCCCACCCGTCGCAGGTAAAAAAAATCCCAGTAAGGGGGTCGCCTTCCGCCTGCCCCTTCTATTTTTTTTTTTGGCAGGGGGGCGCTCGTCGCACCCCGCCTGCCCCTTCTATTTTTTTTTCGGCAGGGGGGTCGCCCCTGCCGCGTTCATTTTATTTTTTTCGGCAGGGGGTCGCCCCCTTCCGCATTTGGTTTTTTTCGGCAGGGGGGCGACCCCCTGCCGCGTTCTATTTTTTCTGGCAGTGGGTCGCCGCGTGCCGCATTTTGTTTTTTTTGGCAGGGGGTCGACCTTCCTGCCTCGTTTTTTTTTTCGGCAAGGGGGCGACCCCTGCCATGTTTGTTTTTCCCGGTAGGGGGTGTGGACCCCCCTGCCTCATTGTTTTATTCTGGATGGTTCGACCCCTGATGATGCATGAAATGCACATCATTTTATTATTATATTCATGCATTTTTATGTGATTTTAAGGTTTAGAACCCATGATTGGATGTATTTTGACATAATGGAGTTTTGGTTCAAATTTCAAGTAAATCGGGGTTAAATTGAGTGAGATATTGCAATTTTAGTGCTTGGGTAAGGATTTCAAGGTAATTTGGATCAAGATCTGACCCAAATAGATTATCTTAGGCCTTGGATCAAATTATTAAACATTATAATCCATCTCACATGTGATCCAAAACCCATTTATAAACTATTTTCAGAAAACCCCTTCAAAAGAGGCGCATAGAAATTATTTTTATTTTAAACCTTTTTTGAAATTTTGGAAACTTGAGCCAAAATATAAAAACGTTTTTATGAAAACCCTAGACGTCTTCTGCTTAGAGATTTGCACCCATTTCTGATTCTTACTCCAGCCACTTACTTCCAAGCCATCACATGCCATCATACTCGTTTTTTTGGGTTTTTGCTTGAGATTCATGCATTTTTCCTTGTTGTTTCTCTTCTTCTTCATACATCTCTTTCATTTCTACTCTTCCTTGTTGTGTGCTGATCATATGTGCTCCCTTTTGCAAGTGTAGCAGAGGTTGAAGACACCAATCTTGCGTGGAGTGTTGTCTACTCCAACAAGATCGATCGACTCTACCTCCATCCGATCCTCTACCCCAACTGATTGTGAATCAGATCACCTTCCACCTTCGGTGTGCTTCAATCGTGTTACAACTGCAAGAAAGAGATTCATCGTGTTGCTCCAGCATCATTGAAGAAGATTGGACGAATTTCCATAGGCAGATTCTGCTCTTTCTACCCCCACCTTCGTCGGATCGCCCTTGAGGTAGGTATTTTTGTTCTCTATTCTTTTAGGTAAAATCATGTCCACCCATTGTGTGTCTCTCTAACCTCCACCCATTCTTATTTTCTAATTCTTTTCACAGCAAAACCATTGTCGTTCTTCAGTCATTCTATGTGTTTGAATGTCGGGTATGGTCCTAGGTTAGGTGTTAGTCCTTGTTCTACAAATCGTTTTAGCCAAAAGTGAAAATAGGCTAGATCTATTCTAGCCGGTTTTAGCGTTTTGTCCATTTCCATTTTCTGATTTTTCTTCGCAGTACAGTATGTTAAAAAGGTATTATTTCAAGTGGTTTAAGGTTTAATTTATTTAATTTCGTGTTGGATGTATGGTCGAGTCTTATTTGTGCCAAGTTGTATAAATCGGCTAGTTGTGTCTTGTCAAGGTCTAACGAGTTTCTCAGTTTCAGCTTAGTTATTTTTTTTTTTTAGTTGCAATCTCAGTAGGCTGTGTCTTAGCAGTCCTAAATTGTGTTTAGTTGATAATTAGGTTGAAGTTTGGTTTTCATTCCGTTTAAAGTCTATTTCAAAAAGAAAAAGAAAAAAATCTCATTTTTATATAGTTTAGGAAAAAATCATTTTAGGTGTGTTAATGCCTGCCGTTTCTTTCATAGAGAATGTAGCCATGGTTATAGATTAGACTGTAGGAACGTGTGATTTAGAGTCCAGATTCATTGTATTTCATTTTAGTAAAGTTATGATTAAGTCAGTAAATTCGATTTGTGTGTGTTAGCTAAATTAGTTCTTTTGTAATTAGTGTTTTACATACCATTCATACCCCTTAAATTATTTGTGTAGAGGTTAGTTTAGTTAGGTTAGTGATAGCATAGGTTAATTAATTAGGTAATTTCAAATTTTAGAGGAAGGGCAATTGGGTAATTTTGGTTAAAAACGATTTTTGTAGGTTGAGAATTCACCCAATTTCGTGGAATCCAATTGAGGAATTTGTAACCCCCTTCTAGTTCAGCCAATATAGAAATATTTATCCTTTCAAAGTTCGGAAACAAATTTGAGTTTCAAATTCCTTTCTAAAATTTGTTTATAAGGCTTTGGGAAAGAGTTTTAAAAAGGGGCTACCTTCTTTTAATGAAAACCTAAAAATGTGTGGGTCCCTTAAGCTGGATGGTTTTTGCAATTATAATCTTTCCAATTGGGTTATTAAGGTAAGAGTGGATGGGTGTTGTCAATTCCAAATTCGTGCTTAGCATTTATAACCCTTTATTAAATTCGTATTTTGAACTTGCATAAATATAGCACTAACCATTTTAGTAAGTGTTGAATTAGATTTAGGTTTTAAAAATCGTGATTCACAATTTAGGTAGGTCTTCATTAGTGTTAGTTAAATTCCATTTAGGCGTGTAACTTAGATAGACTCATTTAATTCTTTTTCTTCACTTTTGGTTTTTACAAATAGTTGTTATTTATTAGGTGTCTATTTTAGTTAAGTCTCAAATTTAGTCAACCTAGTGGGTCCAGTGAGGGGGGGCGTGAGTCTAGTCAAGGTCAATCTTAAATCGTCTCCCTTAACTAACTCTAGTTAGTGAATTAACTTTAGATAAGTTAACTCTTTAACATTAGATTGATGCTCTTGTTGCAATTTGGTTTTGGAGTTAATTGTTGGGTTTTTAGCTAATTAGTTATTTCACATTAGAAAGAGTGCATTAGGACTAATTGAATTCATTAATATAGATTTTCCAAGTAGTATTGCATATTCGTTTATGATAGTTTAAGCTTAGTGTTTAGCGTGATTAGTTCATTTATATGTTTGTGTAATAAATTTAATTGCTTTCATTTTTCAGTAGTTTAACAGTAGGTTAGCAATGCTTAGGACTGTTTTTACATATAATTTAATGTCATAGTGTCATTAGTGGATTCTTTCAAATGAATAGTGCATTGATTTAAAAACTAGATTTTTACTGCATCTTGCACTCATCAATTTATGTGCAAATTTTTAGAGTTTTTCCAGAATTTTTCCTCTATTCTCTTCATCTGTGTGCTCACTGTCATCAGACCAAAAATCAGCTCATTTCAAGTTGATTTGGTCTGACTTTTAAGCGTTTTTCAAAACAAGCTTTTTCGTGTTTTTAAATTTCGGGACATACGATTTTCAGATTTTTATACAAATTTGAAATGCTTATATCTGGAGATTCCCAACGAATTTTTCAAATCCGTAAAGTCTGACAGATTCTTGAATCTGTCAGGAACAGAACAAAAGAAAAATCGTGAAAATTGGACTTTGTTTGCCTCTTCGACTTCACTGTTTGCAAAAAACTGTCAGAATCCACTTTTGCACTAGTTGAGGCTAAAACAATCATTTTCTTAGTTTTGTGATTTTCGATAGTTTTATTGTTTTTCTGCATATTTGTTAGTATATTTGCATCAATTAACTTAGTTAGAGTCAGAATAATTAGTTGGTGTACTTAGAATTGATATTTTAGATAATTTTTAGTTTTAATCAGAATTTAGTTCAGCAATTCCTCGTAGAATTAGGTTTAGCATAATTTTTAGATTTATTTATCATAACTGTGTACTAACTTTATATCTTTTTGTGTTTTAGGTTGATAAAGTTTCCAGTAGGTCACAAGGTTGATTCAGAAAAAAATTGCTCATGCAAACGTGGTGAAAGGACGATATTGCCCTTGGTGATCTGGAGGAGAATTTAGAATTGTGTTTCTAGTTAACTGTAATTTTAGTTTGTAATCTCTTTAGAGTTGTATTGATTAACTTAGATTAAGAGTTTGATATTAATAAATTGAAATTCCTAGAAGTAATTTGGATATTTCCCGTTCCCTGAGGATTCGACCCGTACTTGTCATATTCGTGGAAAGTCGGTTTTTATAACTTTTGGTTGATGATTTTCCAATGTTTTACTGAAAAATATCTTTTAAAAATAATCACTGCAAAAAGTTCAACCAAATTTCGGCATCGTTGCCGGGGAACGGCCAGTATATTTTGTTATTTCTTCAATTTCAGTTTATTAATGTGTTTAGTAGTTGTTTCTAATTATTTTAGTTAGCAGGATTAACATAGTTAGTAAATATAGGATTCACTTACTGTTTTCCTAGGATTCACTAAATTACATTCTTCAAGGAGCGATTAGACATGTGGGTTTTAGAGAACATAGTTTGTGATTTCCTGCATTTCTTTATTTTGGTAATTTAGATTAGGTTTTGTTATTTATATAGCATAGTTAGTTAATTATGACATAGTTAGCATAGCATTGTTATTTATTCTTTGTAATTTGTATTGCAGTATTTAGATTTGTCTAGTTTAGATTTAGGTCATTTCATACATCTGGTCTTAGCACCAGTGTATGCAGGGGCGAAGAGCTTTGGGTACTCCATTGCATCCGTTTGTTGACAACCTAGAGAGAATTTTACATTCTCCTCGAAGTTCGACAACAATGGGTGATATGGATCCTGCAGTTTCAGTTCCTCCCCACGCTCTAAGGGAGTACTTCACTCCCACAGACTATGTTCAGGCATCCTGCATTCGGAGACCCGATGTAGGACCCCTCATTACGAGATTAAGGTCAGTATCATTCAGATGCTTCCATCCTTCTACGGCCTTAGTCATGAGGATCCCTATAGGCACTTAGATGAATTCCTCAAAATCTGTTCTATAGTGAAGATACAGAATTTCGATGACGATGCTTTGAGATTGACCTTATTTTCATTCTCATTGAAGGACAAGGCCAAGTATTGGCTAAAGTCTTTAGATTCCATAGAAATAGGGTCTTGAGATCAGTTGCAGCAGAAGTTCCTGAGAAAATACTTTCCCATAGGTAGGACAAACCAGTATAGGCGAGCCATCACTAGCTTTTCAGAGCTAGATGGTGAGCAGTTTCATGAGACCTGGGAGAGAATGAAGGATCTCCTTAGGAAGTGTCCCCATCATCAGGTGCCGAGATGGCAACTGGTGTAGAGTTTCTACGATGGATTGTCTGACAGGTACCGTCAGATGATCGATTCTTCTTGCAAAGGGACATTCATGTTGAAGAGTGAAGATGAAGCATGGAGATTGTTTGACACATTAGCAGAGAATTCCTTCCATCATGCTTCTAGCTCTTAGTCTAGCAGATCGTTCTGTTAAGGTATCAAGAGGTGTCTTGAAAGATGTGCTAGTTAAAGTGGATGAGTTCTACTTTCATTATCCTTGACATGGAAGGAGTTGATAGCCAGCACCAGACTCCGATCATTCTGGGCAGACCATTCTTGGTGACTGCCAATGCATGCATCAATTGCAGAACCGGAGCTATGGACTTGTCATTCGGTAATCGAAAGGTCAGGCTGAACATTTTCAATGTCGCGATGGGTCTAGTGGAAGATATGAAGTGCTTTCAGGTTGATATAGCACAGGATTTAGTGGAAGCACAGCCAGAGTTGTATATGACAGAGGATTCCCTAGATATATATCATACAGGAGATGATAGTTGTAGAGTTAGTATAGATGTGTCATTAGTTTCCTCAGGATTCCCTCCTTAGAGAGGGAGCATTGAGCCTCTCCCACCACTTGCTGAGACTCTAGCTAAATCATTGATAGAGTCTCCCCCGCAACTTGAGTTGAAACCCTTATCGGATTCACTCAAATATGCTTACCTCGGAGTTGGTGAGACTCTGCCTGTGATCATCTCGTCACTGCTCACAGAGGAGCAGGAGCAGAGACTGATAGACATTTTATGAGAGCACAAGGCAGCGATTGGCTGGGAGGTTGCTGATTTGAAAGGGATTGATCCTTCATTCAGCATGCATCGGATTCATTGTGACGAAGAAGCCAAGCCGGTGCGTGACATGCAGAGAAGATTAAATCCTAATATGAAATAGGTGGTGAAAAATGAGGTGGTCAAGTGGTTGGATTCTGGGATCATTTACCCCATTTCTGATAGCCAGTGGGTCAGTCTGATTCACGTTGTGCCGAAGAAATCTGAACTCACTGTTGTGGAGAACGAAAAGGGGGAAATCATTTCGATGAGGACCACTACAGGGTGGCAAGTTTGTATTGATTACAGGAAGCTGAATGCAACAACACGGAAGGATCACTTCCCATTGCCATTCATTGATCAGATTTTGCAAAGAGTCGCAGGACAGAGCTACTATTGTTTCTTGGACGGATATTCTGGATATAATCAAGTAGTTGTTCATCCTAACGACCAGAAGAAAACCACATTTAAATGTTCGTATGGCACCTTTGCATTTAGACGTATGTCATTTGGGCTCTGCAATGCCCCAACAACTTTTCAGAGGTGTATGTTAGCTATCTTCTCTGACATGGTGGATGATGTCATGGAAGTTTTTATGAATGATTTTTCTGTGTATGGCTCTTCCTTTGAGGATTGCCTCCAGAAACTTACTTGAGTACTGAGTAGGTGTATGGAGACAAACCTCGTTTTGAGTTAGGAGAAGAGTCATTTTATGGTCCAAGAGGGGATTGTGCTCGAACACATTATGTCCAAAAGAGGGATAGAGGTTGATCGAGCAAAGGTTGAGTCTATTTCACGATTGACTCCACCCACCATTGTTAGGCAGGTTCGGTCATTCTTAGGGCATGCCGGATTTTACAGACGGTTCATCAAAGATTTTGGCAAAATCTTTCAATCGCTATGCTCATTATTGGAAAAGGATCAGCCCTTTGAGTTTGGTGATGACTGCATGAAGGCCTTTGAGATACTCAAAGAGGCCTTGACCACTGCACCCATTTTGAGACCTCCAAATTGTATGCTTCCATTCGTGATTATGTGTGATGCTTTCGACTATGCGATGGGGGCCATTTTAGGACAAAGGATTGACAAGAAGCCTTATGTGATATACTATGTGAGCAGAACTCTGTCCGATGCTCAAATGAACTATACCACGACAGAGAAGGAACTACTCGCAGTAGTATTCGCTTTGGATAAATTTAGGTCTTATCTTCTCAGTTCGAAAGTGGTTGTCTATTCTGATCAGGCTGCATTGAAGTACCTTCTTAGCAAGAAAGACACCAAACCGAGGCTCATGCGATGGGTCCTGCTACTACAGAAGTTTGATCTCGAGATTCGAGATAAGAAGGGAAGTGAGAACGTAGTAACAGACCATCTCTCTAGACTGATCGTGGAGACCACTCAAGATCAGAGACTGATCAATGATTCTTTCCCCGATGAGCAGATTATGGCAGTTGAAACATCGCAGTTACCCTGGTTTGCAGATATTGTGAACTATCTGGTTTTGAGGCAGATCCCTGAGCATTGGAATAAGAATGAGCGAGAGCGATTCTTATCATAGGTGAGACAGTATTATTGGGATGAGCCAAAGTTGTTCAAATATTGTGCAGACCAGATCATCAGAAGATGCATCTTGAAGGATGAGTATGAGTCCATCCTCAGTTTTTGTCATTTGTTAGCTTGTGGAGGGCATTTTAGTAGTAGGAAGACAGCTACAAAGGTTTTGCAGTCTGGATTTTTTTGGCCCACACTCCACAGAGATGCGCATGAGTTCTGCAGGAAATGCATTCATTGTCAGCAGACTGGGAACATGTCCAAGAGGGACATGATGCTCTTGCTCCTGATTCTGATTATTGAGATTTTTGATGTTTGGGGCATAGATTTTATGAGCCCATTTCCGCCATCATTTGGCAATTTGTATATCTTAATGGTGGTTAATTATGTGTCCAAATGGGTCAAGGCTGTGGCAACCAAGACCAATGATCATAGAGTTGTGCTTAAGTTCATTAAGCACAATATTTTCAGTCATTTTGGTGTGCCACGTGCGATGATAGGTGATGGTGGCAAGCATTTCAGGAATGTGCAGGTAGCTTCTCTTTTGAGAAAGTATTCTGTCAATCATCGGTTCACCACTCCTTATCATCCGAAGACCAGTGGACAGGTCGAGGTTTCTAATAGGGAAATCAAGCGGATTTTAGAAAAGACAGTTCGTCCAGACTGCAAGGATTGGTCTCAGTGCTTAGATGATGCTCTTTGGGCATATAGGACTGCATTTAAAACTCTCATTGGCATGTCCCTGTATCGTCATGTTTTTGGGAAAGTGTGCCACCTCCTTGTCGAGCTGGAACACAGGGCATATTGGGCAATCAAGAAGTTTAAATTCGATCTCACCCAGGCTGGCAAAGAGTGATCATTGCAGCTCACCGAGTTAGAAGAGCTCAGAAATGATGCATATGAGAATGCCAAGTTATATAAAGCTCGCACTAAGGCCTTTCATGATAAACACATTGTCAGAAACGTGTTTAAGCCGGATCAAAAAGTTTGGTTGTTCAATTCTCGTTTGCATCTATTCCCAAGTAAATTGAGGTCAAGATGGGATGGACCATACATTGTGAGAGAAGTATTTTCGCACAGGGCAGTGACATTATTTGACCCACAGACCCGAGGCACATTCAAGGTGAATGGGCAAAGACTGAAGCCCTATATTTCAGACACCTTACAGGCCGGTGTGTGTGAGGTTTGGGATCTCATGAAGGAATAGGATTTGAGCAGAGGAATGTATCATATGTAGATAGTAGAATTTGTTTTGTTTTTCAGTTTTAGCATTTGCTTTTGTTCAACATTTTATTTCATATGAACTTACACTTGTTTTGATTCATGCAAGTTTATCTAATATTCAATGTGTGAGGATTAGTTACCAGGTGCAGGGCACAACCTTCAGAGCAGACCATTGACTAGATTAGCAGAAAACTACGCTTTCGTATATGCATAGTGGTGGTGCAAAGTCAAGTCAATCATCAATTTCAGAGGCCCGACACATATCCGGTTGTATCTATCCTTTCTCCCGTATTTATTTTATTGTTCTTTAGTGTGTATCTGCATTGCATGTTTGCATATTTTGTATGCCACTAGGGACAGTGTCATTCAAGTATAGGGGGGTGGTTTAGATGCACACTAAAATTTTTATGTCAGGTAGCTAAAAACTCATAAAATTAGGTCATTAAGAACAAGTTTGTAGCATATATAATTGTTTTTGTATAATCTAACGATTTAAAATTTTTTAAGTCACACATGAAAAAATTTTTCTAATCTGATTCAAAAAGAGTAGTTATTTATGAAACAATTCAAAGAAAAGATAGTATTGTAATGTTAGAAAGTTTTGAATCACTTTAGTATAAGTATGCACAGTATGTTTTGTGGAAGAACTAAGCAATTGAAAGATGTTTATATGAGCTTAAAAGAAAAGAGCTATGTTTAGTTGTTGATGTCTTCGCAATTCCCAGTAGTTGAGCTCATACACAAGTTGAAGTGTTTGAGTCTCATGACGAAAAGGATAACGAAGGATATCATCTTCTTGTTTAGTCGATATCTGTAGCCTAGTTGGTTCGAGCAAGTAGAGTATGAAGGGTGTTTTACACCTAGTGCCCTAAAGCCATCTGGTTTGGGAGCCACCGATTCGAAAGCTTGTTACATGAACTTCATAGAAAGCCTAAGAGATAAAGACATTTCACATGATGAGAATAAGACTATACGTAAACTATTAAAATAGAAGGTCTAGTGACTCAAGCAATTAAGTCTGAGGGATACTTTGTATTTGGTGCCCTAAGGCCGTCTGACCTGGGAGTCACTGACCCAAAGCTCGCTACACTGGTCACGAAATTGGATATTTGAAATAGTGCTCAAGTGAGAAGAATGCTTAAGAAAGAAGAATTGAAAAAATGGTGAAAATTTGAAAATCAAAAGAAAAAGAAAAAATAATGAGCTTAATGAGAAAAATTCATTGCTTAGGAATAATTGTGAAGTGTTGTGCAGAAAATATACAAGTGAGGATAAATGAATAATAACATGACAATACTTGACTTTCTGAGGAAAATCATGAATAATTACAAGTTTAGAAAAGTGAAAGAAAAAGGTTTTTACTATGGTGGCATAAGAATTCTAAATTTGTCATGAGAGTTTACATTACATGAAATATTTGCTTAAACTAATTTCTTAATTGCCTAATATTTCTGAAACATCATTCTTGAATGACATTGATGTTTGTGGGTAGCATCGCTGCAAACCCTCATGAGACATTACTCGTCCACTGGGGTAACCCAGGGGTTTAAAGGGCATGTTGCATGAGCTAAATGCAACCGTAATTCCTACGAAAGTGAGTTAGAATTTTAATTGTTTAGTGTATATTTGTTTATTTTCCAATTTCATAACCCAGTAGTTGTTTGTTAAGGGACTAATAAACATTCAAGCATGGGGGTATTTGATGATGCATGAAATGCACATCATTTTATTATTATATTCATGCATTTTTATGTGATTTTAAGGTCTAAAACCCATAATTGGATGTATTTTGACATAATGGAGTCTTGCTTCGAATTTTGAGTAAATTGGGGTTAAATTGAGTGAGATATTGCAATTTTAGTGCTTGAGTACGGATTTCAAGGTAATTTGGATCAAGATCCGACCCAAATAGATTATCGTGGGCCTTGGATCAAATTATTAAACATCATAATCCATCTCACATGTGATCCAAAACCCATTTATAAACTATTTTCAGAAAACCCCTTAAAAAGAGGCGCATAGAAATTATTTTTATTTTAAACCTCTTTTGAAATTTTGGAAACTTGAGCCAAAATATAAAAACATTTTTCTAAAAATCCTAGACATCTTTTGCCTAAGGATTTGTGCCCATTTCTAATTCTTACTCCAGCCACTTCCTTCCCAGCCATCATACTCGTTTCTTTGGGTTTTTGCTTGAGATTCATGCATTTTCCCTTGTTGTTTCTCTTCTTCTTCATACATCTCTTTCATTTCTACTCTTCCTTGTTGTGTGCCGATCATATGTGCTCTCTTTTGCAGGTGTAGCAGAGGTTGAAGATGCCAATCTTGCGTGGAGTGTTGTCTACTCCAACAACATCGATCGACTCTACCTCCATCCGATCCTCTACCCCAACCGATTGTGAATCGGATTACCTTCTACCTTCGATGTGCTTCAACCGTGTTATAACTGCAAGAAAGAGATTCATCGTGTTGCTCCAGCATCATTGAAGAAGATTGGACGAATTTTCATAGGCAGATTCTGCTCTTTCTACCCCCACCTTCATCGGATCGCCCTTGAGGTAGGTATTTTCGTTCTCTATTCTTTTAGGTAAAATCGTGTCCACCCATTGTGTGTCTCTCTAACCTCCACCCATTCTTATTTTCTAATTCTTTTCACAGCAAAACCACTATCGTTCTTCAGTCATTCTATGTGTTTGAATGTCGGGTATGGTCCTAGGTTAGGCGTTAGTCCTTGTTCTACAAATCGTTTTAGCCAAAAGTGAAAATCGGCTAGATCTATTCTAGCCGGTTTTAGCGTTTTGTCCATTTCCATTTTCTGATTTTTCTTCGCAATACAGTATGTTAAAAAGGTATTATTTCAAGTGGTTTAAGGTTTAATTTAGTTAATTTCGTGTTGGATGTATGGTCGAGTCTTGTTTGTGCCAAGTTGTATAAATCAGCTAGTTGTGTCTTGTCAAGGTCTAACGAGTTTCTCAGTTTCAGTTTAGTTTTTTTTTTTTAGTTGCAATCTCAGTAGGCTGTGTCTTAGCAGTCCTAAATTGTGTTTAGTTGATAATTAGGTTGAAGTTTGGTTTTCATTTCGTTTAAAGCCGTTTCAAAAAGAAAAAGAAAAAAAATCTCATTTTTATATAGTTTAGGAAAAAATCATTTTAGGTGTGTTAATGGCTGCCGTTTCTTAAATAGAAAATGTAGCCATGGTTATAGATTAGACTGTGGGAACGTGTGATTTAGAGTCCAGGTTCATTGTATTTTGTTTTAGTAATGTTATGATTAAGTCAGTAAATTCGATTTGTGTGTGTGTTAGCTAAATTAGTTCTTTTGTAATTAGTGTTTTACATACCATTCATACCCCTTAAATTATTTGTGTAGAGGTTAGTTTAGTTAGGTTAGTGATAGCATAGGTTAATTAATTAGGTAATTTCAAATTTTAGAGGAAGGGCAATTGGGTAATTTTGGTTAAAAACGATTTTTGTAGGTTGAGAATTCACCCAATTTCGTGGAATCCAATTGAGGAATTTGTAACCCCCTTCTAGTCCAGCCAATATAGAAATATTTATCCTTTCAAAGTTTGGAAACAAATTTGAGTTTCAAATTCCTTTCTAAAATTTGTTTGTAAGGCTTTGGGAAAGAGTTTTAAAAAGGGGCTACCTTCTTTTAATGAAAACCTAAAAATGTGTGGGTCCCTTAAGCTGGACGATTTTTGCAATTATAATCTTTCCAATTGGGTTATTAAGGTAAGAGTGGATGGGTGTTGTCAATTCCAAATTCGTGCTTAGCATTTATAACCCTTTATTAAATTCGTATTCTAAACTAGCATAAATATAGCACTAACCATTTTAGTAAGTGTTGAATTAGATTTAGGTTTTAGAAATCGTGATTCACAATTTAGGTAGGTCTTCATTAGTGTTAGTTAAATTCCATTTAGGCGTGTAACTTAGATAGACACATTTAATTCTTTTTCTTCACTTTCGGTTTTTACAAATAGTCGCTATTTATTAGGTGTCTATTTTAGTTAAGTCTCAAATTTAGTCAACCTAGTGGGTCCAGTGACAGGGGCGTGAGTCTAGTCAAGGTCAATCTTAAATCGTCTCCCTTAACTAACTCTAGTTAGTGAATTAACTTTAGATAAGTTAACTCTTTAACATTAGATTGATGCTCTTGTTGCAATTTGGTTTTGGAGTTAATCGTTGGGTCTTTAGCTAATTAGTTATTTCACATTAGAAAGAGTGCATTAGGACTAATTGAATTCATTAATATAGATTTTCCAAGTAGTATTGCATATTCGTTTATGATAGTTTAAGCTTAGTGTTTAGCGTGATTAGTTCATTTATATGTTTGTATAATAAATTTAATTGCTTTCATTTTTCAGTAGTTTAACAGTAGGTTAGCAGTGCTTAGGACTGTTTTTACATATAATTTAATGTCATAGTGTCATTAGTGGATTCTTTCAAATGAATAGTTCATTGATTTAAAAACTAGATTTTTACTGCATCTTGCACTCATCAATTTATGTGCAAATTTTTAGAGTTTTTCCAGAATTTTTCCTCTATTCTCTTCATCTGTGTGCTCACTGTCATTAGACCAAAAATCAGCTCATTTCAAGTTGATTTGGTCTGACTTTTAAGCGTTTTCCAAAACAAGCTTTTTCGTGTTTTTAAATTTCGGGACATACGATATCCATATTTTTATACAAATTTGAAATGCTTATATCTGGAGATTCCCAACGAATTTTTCAAATCCGTAAAGTCTGACAGATTCTTGAATCTGTCAAGAACAGAACAAAAGAAAAATCGTGAAAATCGGACTTTGTTTTCCCCTTCGACTTTACTGTTTGCAAAAAACTGTCAGAATCCACTTTTGCACTAGTTGAGGCTAAAACAATCATTTTATTAGTTTTGTGATTTTCGATAGTTTTATGGTTTTTCTGCATATTTGTTAGTATATTTGCATCAATTAACTTAGTTAGAGTCAGAATAATTAGTTGGTGTACTTAGAATTGATATTTTAGATAATTTTTAGCTTTAATCAGAATTTAGTTCAGCAATTCCTCGTAGAATTAGGTTTAGCATAATTTTTAGATTTATTTATCATAACTGTGTACTAACTTTATATCTTTTTGTGTTTTAGGTTGATAAAGTTTCCAGTAGGTCACAAGGTTGATTCATAAAAAATTTGCTCATGCAAACGTGGTGAAAGGACGATATTGCCCTTGGTGATCTGGAGGAGAATTTAGAATTGTGTTTCTAGTTAACTGTAATTTTAGTTTGTAATCTCTTTAGAGTTGTATTGATTAACTTAGATTAAGAGTTTGATATTAATAAATTGAAATTCCTAGAAGTAATTTGGATATTTCCCGTTCCCTGAGGATTCGACCCGTACTTGCCATATTCGTGGAAAGTCGGTTTTTATAACTTTTGGTTAATGATTTTCCAAATGTTTTACTGAAAAATATCTTTTAAAAATAATCACTGCAAAAAGTTCAACCAAATTTCGGCATCGTTGTCGGGGAACGGCCAGTACATTTTGTTATTTCTTCAATTTCAGTTTATTAATGTGTTTAGTAGTTGTTTCTAATTATTTTAGTTAGTAGGATTAACATAGTTAGTAAATATAGGATTCACTTACTGTTTTCCTAGGATTCACTAAATTACATTCTTCAAGGAGCGATTAGACAGATGGGTTTTAGAGAACATAGTTTGTGATTTCCTACATTTCTTTATTTTGGTAATTTAGATTAGGTTTTGTTATTTATATAGCATAGTTAGTTAATTATGACATAGTTAGCATAGTATTGTTATTTATTCTTTGTAATTTGTATTGCAGTATTTAGATTAGTCTAGTTTAGATTTAGGTCATTTCATACATCTGGTCTTAGCACCAGTGTATGCAGGGGCGAAGAGCTTTGGGTACTCCATTGCATTCGTTTGTTGACAACCTAGAGAGAATTTTACATTCTCCTCGAAGTTCGACAACAATGGGTGATATGGATCCTGCAGTTTCAGTTCCTCCCCACACTCTGAGGGAGTACTTCACTCCCACAGACTATGTTCAGGCATCCTGCATTCGGAGACCCGATGTAGGAGCCCCTCATTACAAGATTAAGGTCTGTATCATTCAGATGCTTCCATCCTTCTACGGCCTTAGTCATGAGGATCCCTATAGGCACTTAGATGAATTCCTCGAAATCTGTTCTATAGTGAAGATACAGAATTTCGATGACGATGCTTTGAGATTGACCTTATTTTCATTCTCATTGAAGGACAAGGCCAAGTATTGGCTAAAGTCTTTAGATTCCATAGAAATAGGGTCTTGGGATCAGTTGCAGCAGAAGTTCCTGAGAAAATACTTTCCCATAGGTAGGACAAACCAGTATAGGCGAGCCATCACTAGCTTTTCAGAGCTAGATGGTGAGCAGTTTCATGAGACCTGGGAGAGAATGAAGGATCTCCTTAGGAAGTGTCCCCATCATCAGGTGCCGAGATGGCAACTGGTGTAGAGTTTCTACGATGGATTGTCTGACAGGTACCGTCAGATGATCGATTCTTCTTGCAAAGGGACATTCATGTTGAAGAGTGAAGATGAAGCATGGAGATTGTTTGACACATTAGCAGAGAATTCCTTCCATCATGCTTCTAGCTCTCAGTCTGATAGAACCGCACCTAGCATTTCTAAGAAAGGTGGCATTTTCGAAATTGGTTCATCTATTGCATTACAATGCAAAGTGGATATGATTGCACAAAAGTTGGATCAACTTCTCGCGGGCCCATCTACCAGTCATTAGGTGTGTACTCTTTGTGTCAGTCTGGCACATTCGATCACTGAGTGCCCTTCGGCAGCTCAGTATCCTGAATTTGTGCAAGAGCAAGTTCAGGTCACTCAGGGTTACGTCAGACCCCCGAACAATCCATATTCACCTACATATAACCTGGGGTGACGTAACCATCCTAACTTTTCATGGAAGAATCTGCAGCCTTCTACTCAGCTTCCCCCCTCTCAGCCAGCTCGACCACCATCATTCACTCAGACATTTCAGAGGCCGTGCAATCCTCAGAACACTCCTTCTTTTTCTCCTCAACTCTCACAAGAGTCTACTCAGCAGACTTCTTTCAAGGAGAGACTTCTCCAAGCATTCCAAGAGGTAAAAACCTCTAATCAGAATACCTTCGAGAAGTGCAGTCAGATATTGAGCTCGCATACCCAGTCCATCACGAAGTTAAAATCACAGATGGGGCAGTTAGCAGAAGCGATCAGTCAGAGACCTGAGGGTAGTTTGCCGAGTCAGGTAGTGATGAACCCAAAGGGTAATGAATCAATGACAGGAGGCCTGTACATCACAGAGTCACAGCAACAGGCCAAATCTGTTATGGCCCTTAGGAGTGGATGTGAGTATCACGTCGAGAGTAGAGAGAGGACAGATAAGCCAGACTCGAGCATACCATCTTCTGCGGCTCAGTCCTCCACCTCAGTTCAGAAGCAGGATAGGAGTAAGCCTTCTCACAAAGAGGAGGACCCCCAGATGTATATCCCCAAACCACCCTATCCCAAAACGTTAGAATCTCCCGTTGGCAGAGGAAAGCAAAGCATGAAGGTCCAAGACATGCTTGAGATCTTCAAGCATGTACAAATCAACCTACCTTTGCTAGATGCCATCTAGCAGGTGTCGACTTATGCCAAATTCCTTATGGAACTCTGTACCCAAAAGAGGAAATTTAGATGAAGAGTTCCTACCAAGGTCCATCTGACTGAGCAGGTGAGTTCAGTGCTTCAGCACCAGACTCCACCAAAGATCAAGGACCCTGGATCCCCTATTATCGCATGTACCATAGGAAACATCAGGATAGAACGTGCTTTGCTCGACCTTGGAGCAAGCGTGAACATTCTGCCTGGATATTTCTATGATTCATTTGGGCTAGGAGAAATGAGATCGACCCCGATTACACTTCAGCTAGCAGATCATTCCGTTAAGGTATCGAGAGGTGTCTTGGAAGATGTGCTAGTTAAAGTGGATGAGTTCTACTTTCATTATCCTTGACATGGAAGGAGTTGATAGCCAGCACCAGACTCCGATCATTCTGGGCAGACCATTCTTGGTGATTGCCAATGCATGCATCAATTGCAGAACCGGAGCTATGGACTTGTCATTCGGTAATCGAAAGGTCAGGCTGAACATTTTCAATGTCGCGATGGGTCCAATGGGAGATATGAAGTGCTTTCAGGTTGATATAGCACAGCCAGAGTTGTATATGACAGAGGATTTCCTAGATATATATCATACAGGAGATGATAGTTGTAGAGTTAGTATAGATGTGTCATTAGTTTCCTCAGGATTCCCTCCTTAGAGAGGGAGCATTGAGCCTCTCCCACCACTTGCTGAGACTCTAGCCAAATCATTGATAGAGTCTCCCCCCGCAACTTGAGTTGAAACCCTTATCGGATTCACTCAAATATGCTTACCTCGGAGTTGGTGAGACTCTGCCTGTGATCATCTCGTCCAAAATTCAAATTTAATTCAATATCTCAAATTCAATTTCAAAGTTTAATTTAACTTTAAAATTTTTTATTCATCTTTTGATTTCAAATTCAAAATCAAGATTATTTTCTTATCTTCAAAATCAAGTTTGTTTCCTTATCTTCAAATTCAAAATCAAAGTTTGAGATTGATTCTGAATCTCAAAATTCGACTCTTCCTAAATTTTAAATTCAATTCAGGTTTACAAAACCCAGACTCATCTTCAAAAGTCCCATTTGGACTTTCCAAAATCCAAATCCTAAGTTAGAACCCAACCCCAAGTTGGATCCAGATTTCCAAATGCAATCTCCACTTTTGGATCTCAGAATTTAGATCCAAATTTCATTTAAGACTCTAGATTTCAGATCCAACTCCATCTTGGATCTCAGATTTCAGCTCCAAATTCTATTCCAAACTTCAGGTCCAAATTACATCTTGGGTTCCAGATCTTGGATCCAATTCCATTTAGGATCTAGAGTCCAATCTCCATTTTTTGGATCCCAGACTTCGGATCCAATTCCATTTAGGATTTTAGAATTCAACTTCACTTTTGGATTCCAGACTTCGGATCCAACTCCATCTTGGATCCTGTAAACACCGCAAATTTTCACCCTCATTCAGTGTTTACATTTCATATATCATCGTAATATCATTGCATTTGACATGTCATTTCAATGCATTGCATAGTATTGCATGTCATTGCATCTCATTTTCGAGATCCAGCATTTTTGTTTTCAAAATATTTAATCCAGATTTGGGTTTTAAAACTTTTCTTTCAAAATCAATTTTAAAACCTGGGTTTTTAATCAACATTATGTCATTTGCCAACCCCGAGAACCTTATATTTTGAAGTGTTTTCTCAGAAAAACAATATGGATTTGTTTTAAACTCACTTTTCAACCGATTTCAATTCTCAGATAAGACCTATTTAGATGGTGTCACTTCTGGATTCCTTTATTTATCAAAAATCTTAGAGTCCTAGTTGGATCAGGACTCTTTTTTTTCAGAGTCCTAGTTGGATCAAAACTCTACTTTTTACTACCTTTGCTACATGTTTTTGAAGAAAACCTTTCAAAATCTAACATTTTGGCCAAAATCCTAGAGTCTTAGTTGGATTAGGACTCCTCTTCAAGAATCTCATTCGGATTAGGACTCTTCTTTAGAGTTTCAGTCGGACTAGGACTCTGTCTTTTGTCACTATTTTTACCTGTTTTTAACCAAATCTTTCAAAATGAGTCAAAAACTCAGAGTTTTAGTCAAAATAGGACTCTATTCAGAGAGTCCTAGTTGGATCAGGACTCTGATCCTGATTTCAATTTTGAGAGAATCTTTCAAAAATCTTTTCATCTATCAAAACTATTATACTTTTATCGAAGAATTTCAAAATTCTAAGGTTTTATCCCAGAGTCCTGATCAAATCAGGACTCTACCCCAGAGTCCTGATCGAATCAGGACTCTATCCAAAGTTCATTTTTTCACTTCATTTTCACTGGTTTTCAAAAGCTTTGCTTAAAATTCATCATTTGCTTACCAGAAAAACCAAAATTCTTAGAGTTTTGATTGAATCAGTACTCTTTCTCAGAGTCCTAATTAGATCAGGACTCTGAACCAAAACTTCAATTTTATACTGTTTTCACTTGTTTTTCAAAATCCTCTCATTTGTTTTCTCAGAAAATCTAAAAATTGGAGAGTCCTAGTTCAATTAGGACTCTGTCTCCAGAGTCTCAGTTGAATCAGAACTCTATTTTATTTCAATATTTGTTATTGCTTTCACTGTTTTCACAAGTTCTTTCAACCGTTTTTCAGAAAATACCAAAAAAATCAAGAGTTTCAGTCCGATCAGGACTCTACCCCAGAGTCTTAATTCAGTCAAGAGTATGTTCTAGAGTCTGTTTTTACTTCTATTTTCATTTATTTTCATTTGTTTTTCAAAAATTAGGTCATTTTGTAGAGTCTAGTTAATTCAGGACTCTATTTCAGAGTTCTGATTGAGTTAGGAGTCTAACCCTGACTGTATTTTCTGACTTGTTTCACCATTTTCGATGAAATCTTTTCAAAAACTCCTTCATTTGGCTTTTAAAAACCAAAATCACAGAGTCCTAAAAATCCAGGACTCTAACCCGGAGTTCCAGTTCGCTTGAGACTCTACTTTCAAAACTTTGAATTTCAACTATTGATTTTAACCCCTTTTCAAAGTTATTTTCAGTGCTTATTTCAAAATTTTCAAAACTTGATATGCGCCCACTTAGTTGGCGCCATATGCAGAGGAGTTCTGACTCAGTTGGAACTCTATGACATTTCAAAACTTTTAATTTCACGATTACTTTTGAAGATCTTTTTAAAATTCTCTCAATTTCAAGCTTTAAAATCATTTTTGAAAATTAAAGTAGGGCCCACTCAAGGTGGCGCCACATTTGTAAAAGTCAGGGTTAGATTAGGATTAGTTAATGTCCTACCTAGGTTAGATGTCTAGGTGAGTCAAAATTTAATTTTAAAAACCCCTATCTTCACTCTAGTTTCTAACTTTGATTTTAAAGTTTTAAAAAAATAGGTTTTTGAAAAACCCAAATGGCGCCACATTTGGGGTTTTTAGGTCAATTAGAGGTCTAATTAGGAGTCTTAGGTTAGTTAGGGGCTTAATTAGGAAGGTCAAGAGTCAAATTCAATTAAGAAAAATCTCCCCCCGCTAATTGTTTGAGATAGGTTTTTAAAAGGGACAAAATTGGAATTAATTAGCCTTTTTTTTAACCTAATTCTTTTTCTATTTAAAGAGGCTAGAGGGGAGGTCGACCCCAAGGCTTTGTCAGCAGTTTCTTGGACCTTCTCTCTCCTCCCAGCTGCTCCTTCCATTGCTGCACCATCCAAGGTAGGTTTTCTTAGTATTTTTTTGATAGTTTTTATTATTTTTTTATGATTTTTCAATAGATTTCATCATGGGAGTCTCCCTTTTCATGGTTTAAACCATGGAATCACAATCAAGAACCTCAAGTTCAATCCAAGAAGATAATCTAAACCTATTTCATGCTATTTTCCAGGATTCTAATCCGTTAGAATCGATGAAAGGTATGTTTTCTACGTTCTTAACTAAAGAAACGTGAGATTTACCCGTTAAATGGGTTAAATCCATGATTTCAAAGTTGAAAGCAATTCCAGCCATGGATTCCCTATGTTTTATTTATTTACTTACTTATTCATGTTTATTACATGTTTCCCATCATAGAGATTAATTTTATTTTACTGTTTAAGTATTTTCTTTATTGTTTTCATTGATTAATGCATGATTTATTAGGTTTTATTAAATTTCTGTGTGTTTTAAGCTTAGATCAGTAAAGAGCATGTTATTTTGTATTGAAGTACTCACTGTAAATTTTTAATTTTTTTATATGTGATACACGGATATGTCAGTGAATTACTGTAAAAAATCAGATGTTTTGGGATTCAGGAACCATATTAAAAAAATAAAAGATTAAACCGTGATTTTCAATCGTTTTGAATCATTGTTGAAATTCATAGGTAACTTGCAGTTGTGGTATTTTTCTCATCCAATATCCGATTTGAGATCCGTAAAGTGCAGTGGATTCATGTTGATAGGAACTATTTACTATAAAATGTTGATAATTTTTAACCTCTGTTTAGTATTTTTTCACTGTCAGAGAATTAGATTTAAAATTTAAAACTTGTTAGGGTTTACCAAAACCCTAATCTGACTTGTGATGATCATAGATCTCAAACTGTAGATCTGATTCATGATATGTAAAAACATAATTTTATTATTTTTCTGTCCACTATTCACTGCTAAAATTTCAAGAATGTTTGATAAGGTCTGATATTTGTTTCTGTATTTTCAATCAAAAGTACCTGTTTTAACCAATGTTAAATTCATTAAATTTTAGTCCGGATTGCCAGAAGGGTTTCTACCTCATCGAAGATGCTTTTTCCAAACTGTAAAAGGGGAAATTTTTGTTTTTCTGTCTAGTTTACTTCTGTAAAATTTCAAGAATTTTCATAGTGAGTTGGCTCCTGATTCGGGTCTAACACTAAAACTGGTCTGTGACCATGGGTTAAAATAGCTTACTTTAGGGTTTTAATGCAATTTTCGAATTGAAATAATGTTAAAAATACAATTTTATGATTACAATATAGTTTTAGGGTTATAACAAGTGCAGGTTTATATTTTTATGAATTTTGGAATCCATTTGATGCTTGAATGGATCAAATTGCAAAACGGGGTACCTGTAGGATCCAGAAACACTGCCAAAATTGTGATTTTTGTGATATTTCTTAATTTTCGTGTATAAGTTCATGTTTTTAGGGTTTGTTCATGTTTAGAATCATATTATGATGTTTCATGATTAATTTTGTGCTTTTTTTGACTTTAATTAAACCCTAAACCCAAAGTTTTTACTAAAATTTATTTCAGAAAACCCTGATTTCAAGGCCATAGTCTTGCTATCAGGGGCATTTTGGTCATTTAACCTAAATTTCGAAATTCTAAACCCTAAATTTCATGTTTTTAATCATGTCATATCATATTTGGTTTAATTTATCCTTATTTGAAATTTAAAAGTTGTATTTTATAAAATATCTTTCTGAAAACCCGGGTTTCAAGGCCATAGTCTTGCAATCAGGGGTATTTTGGTCATTTTGACCCCAATTTCGAATTTTCAAATCTTATTATCATTATTTCTTTAATTTTATTCCTTATTTTATTATGTTTATCTCGTGGAATCATGGATAAAGGCTTATATCTAGCAAAATCCAGCAATTTTTAGATATTACTGGATAAACCTAGAAAAGCCAACATATCTTCACTAACAAGTTTTCTAGTTTTGTAGGGACATTGAAGACTTTATTTTCCTGTATTTAAATTCAATTAGTGATGTAAATTGTAATTAAATTTGGAACAAGAATTTCAATTCCTGCATATAATAGGATTTGCATTACATATAGTTTTAAACTTTGATATATAACTGCAATGTATGCCAATTCATGCACATTCTTTACAAATCCACTGTGGTCTACACGAATGGCACGTGCACTAGCTCTTATGGAGTTGACAAACTTGGTGGAATTTGTATTTATGATCATAGTCAGAATACGAATGAGACCCAGATTTGTGATCTTCGTATTAGCCACATTCAGCCTACACTCTTAGGCTAACTTCAAAATGCACTGCATTTCTCAAAAATACAAAAGGATTTTCCCAATTCCTCAAAATCAAGTTTTTTTTCAAATCCATATTCATTCATTTTATTCATTTGCAAATTCCAATTTCAATTCAGAGAAATCGATTTTCTCAAAACATTGATTTTCCAATGATATTTCAAGCATTTCCCAAGTTCAAAATCCTTATTTTTCAAGTTATATTTCAAAGTTTGAATTCAGAGAAATTAAGTTTTTCCAAAGTTATTCCAAATTTCTTAGAATCGATTTTCACAAAACCCTTATATTTCTTCAGAAATTGATTTTCATTTTCTCAGAAACATTCTCTCAATCATGATTCACGATTTTCAAAGGACTTCTTTTCCAAGAATTTTCCAAGTATTTCAAATCTCAAAGAAAACATCATGTTTTCAATCGGCATTTTCAAAAGAAAATTCATAGCACATGCCTGATTCTTTATGCATTTACGAAATAGAACACGATTTAGACAAGTTGAGCAAAACTAAGCACACAATTGATCCTTGGTTCAATTACCCCTGGTAACGGTGTCAGGAACGGTTGAACCTCGTACCGACAGGCGAGTCCCATTCTTCGGAATTATCCAGCATTTTAAAATGGAGGCGAGTTATTTTCAAAATCTTTTTCAAAGGTCAGTTTGACTTGCAAAAGTAAAATTTTGCGATGATAACAGGTTTGGCGACCGTGATGGGACCTGTCTTTGCCTGATCAATTGTGCACTTGACTTAGTTTAAATTGTCAAAATCGTGTTCTATGGAATGTCAGCTTTTACTTTATGTTATCATGTGAACCTAGGAGCCTAGACTTGAACCCAGCTGACATGGATTGCATGTAGACTGGGCATGGTTTGGTAGGACCATATTGAGGAGAATTATTCATGCTCACATAGACTTAGGTCTAATACAACACTCCTCAATCTAGGAATTGTATGAAAACAATGTTTGCTTCTTCAAATATTTCAAAATTATATCTCTTTAGGACTTAGAGCCATCTGTTTGCTTGCATGTGCTCATGTTTTCAAAAACCACCCCACCTATCTTTACTCGGTCTTCACGTTGCTGGGCTCTCTTTCAGAACCATAGTTCGGGACATAGCCTCACAACTGGGTCACCTATTTGGGTGAAAACCCCCTGCTACGTACCAAGGGCCATAGTCCAACGTATATCGACAGGTGCTCAAGGATGTTGGAAAACTTGAACCTAGAACCAAAGAAATTGATTTTATGCCACGTACATCGAGCCTCAGCTCGAGTTTATAGGCATAGCATGATTGGACACAGATGATCTGAACCTTAGAGTTAGGATTAAGGTCCTAAAGCTATTTCAAAACTTATGCATTTAGAGTTAGCTTTTAGAGAATGTTGTGTGTGCATACTTGTTTATACATGATGTAATTGAATGTCAGTTTCTTTCATTACATTTTTCCATAAGTTTTTCTAAAAACATTGGACAATTTTAAAAAAATCCCTAAATTTTTCCATCTGTTTCCATATACTGTCTAAAAATTCTTGTTTTACTCAAAGCCTAGACGATTTTCCAATTTCTCCTATAATTCTTTCAAAACTCCAGGTAATTTTCATCCTTTCAGTCTTCTGGATCTCGAATTTTCTGCTTCATTTTTATCCTGCCTGCAATTTTTCAAAATTCTTGTATTTTCCTGAGTCTTATTCCAAATTTTCCATGTTTTTCAGTCTGATGGCATCCAGTCAACTTCATTCGATCTTCCCTGAGGGTCACATCTCCTACGAGGTGTGACAAGGTCTTCCAGAACATCGAGTCCTTAGCACCGGATCCTTCCTTCCCCGGTGGTATTATTGATGGCTCAAGAACTTTTCTCGTATGTTTCTGGACCATTTGAGCGATTGTGGTTTAAAACTGGCATCTGCAGTGGGAAAGCAGACAGTTAACGACAATTTGATCCACGCACTGACAGAACGGTGGAATCCGAGCACTAGTACCTCTTGGTTCCCATGGGGGGAAATGACTTTGTTAATGGACGAATTCTCAAAGATTATGGGATTACCTGAACCAGTTGGTCAGCCTGGAGATCCATTGTAGAAACAGTTTTTGATCAATGTCAGGGGTCTGGATCCCCGAGACGCTTTAGCTCGCATGACAGGACGCAAGTCTTGGCCATTGATCGAGGAGAATGGAAATGAATATGTGGACCTGCTCGAAATCTATAGACAGTATGGGGCATTTGTGAAAGTTAGTTTCTTATCTCGAACAACTCGAGAGAGAATCCAACATGTGATGGTCTTATGTATTGTGGGATTAGCTCTCTTTCCAGATGGACGGAATTACGTGGATATCAGGATAGTTCAACTTCTGCGAAGGTGGGGAAGTCGACAGACCATCCGCCTCTCTATAGCCATGGCCGCACTCACTTTTCTGTACCGAGGGTTAACCCATTTCACACTCGGAGGATCAATTCTAGTTGAAGGGTGCACCTATGCATTGCAATTTTGGTTCCTCCGGCATGTGCCAGCCTGAGCCAGCTCATTCAGATACAATGGTGAAAAGCTTCTTCCAGTTGCGCGATACTGATTCTTGATCAATAACCTGCAAGAAGAAGAAGTCGTGTGGGACTACTTTGATCGTTAGGAATCACCTCTCAGATATACTTATGCATACGGCAAGCGGTTCAGGCTACTTGGCCCATTCTTCTGCGCATACTACCATCTAGAACGCTGTGTCAGGCAGTTCTCTCAGAGACAAAAGCGCATAGAAATTCATCTATTATCAGGGATCTTGCCAATGTTCGGTCTCACACAGATCAGTGGTCTGGAGCGTATCATTCTGCCAGACATGGCTGGGATTCTTTTATTACTCTCACTATTTTTCCTAGTCCTCGAGTGTCCTCCGATTATCAGGAGTGGTGGAAAATTGTTTGTCCCCCTCCCCTTTGTCAAGTGTATTATTAATAAAATCATGTCTTTTTCCTTCAATAAAATTCTCTTAATTTTCATCCTATATTGGTTTGACGACCTCGCCTAGGTAACAAGGAGCATTTTTAGTTGTTTATTTAATAAAGAATAGCAACACAATTGTCGTGACTCCAGCGATGACTCAGTCCCTAGTTATGGGACACCCTTCAAATTGTCTACCAGATATTCAGCAAATACTTCCTATTCAAAACCATTTTCAGCAGCTAATCCTCAGTTTGCCCTGCAGAGAGCACCCACACCCTTACATAGTTCAGACGAGATCCGGAAAGAAAACAGTGTCAGTCCAGATTACCAGTTCCCCGTCAGTTTCAGTACAAGAAATGGCCTCTTCACAATCTGCCGAAAATGGAAAGCAGCAAGCTAATGATGACATCGACCCACAAATGTATTCATTGTTCCAGAGAATGCTGAGTAAGTTAATGACTGAAGAAACGGGAGCTAGCTCAGGAAGAGCCCACAATAAGAAAAAGGTCAAAGGCCGAACAGTGAAAAAGAATGTGAAGATCACTAGGAAGTAGAATCGTCACGAAGAAATATCTGATGAGGCAGAATCAGCAGAAGATACTGATGAGGAATATGAAACTCACCAAGCAGTTAGAAAATCTACTCAAAGGCAGGGGTCAGCTTATAAATCTGGGAATCAGTCTATCAATGACCCTACTCAGCCACAACTCCGAGATGTGATGAAGATGGTCAAGGATCTGCAGGCCCGTGACAAGGGCAAAAGGGTCTTCACAAGTGAAGATTTTTATGACAGATTTGATGAGGATGATGATCTTGACAATCTCCCCAAGAAATTTATCAAATTCGATGGTTCGGGTGACCTAAAGGCACACCTCGCCATTTTCTTTGCAGAATGTTTCAAGTTCAGGAGAAATAACCGAGCCTTATTTCTTTGTTTCCCTCGCAGTCTGGAGGGTATTGCAGCAAAATGGTATTCAGAGCATATTAATCCTATAGAGCTGAAAGAGTTTGACAAAGTGGTCAATTTGTTTATTGAACACTTTTTATTCAATGTTGAGGCCCTCCCGACTCTCAGTCATCTCTGCAGTCTAAAGCAGAAGGAAAACGAGAAAGCCAGGGATTTTATTCATAGGTGGAGATCCGCTTGTAACAAGATGCGTGATCTGATATCAGAGGGGCATGCACTATCTTTGATCTTGAGTAACTTCTCGCAACCTCTAAGGGGACTGATTTTCACCTTTCCATCCAAGACCTTTATAGAATTGACAGAACGAGCTGAATGACTCAAGTTGAGTATGGAAATGGATCTTACGAGGGTTTCATCTTCACCAAGAATAGCAATCAACAAGAATCGAAAAAGAAAATCAATTTCACCTTCTCTTCTTACGCCGGCCACAGTGACTGCAAAAATAGCAAGAGCAACCATACAGGCCAAAAAGAAAAGTCTTCAAGGCAAAATAAAAAGTTGGATCAATAGAAAGAAAAGATAAAGCGAGATAGTTGGGGTAGCGATCGCCAGTTTACTCCTCTTGAGCAGCCTCTCGATGAAATCCTTGAATATATGTTAACCAAGGAATTGGTAAAGCTTCCAAGAGCTACAGATTCTCCCACAATCATGGGAAGATTCATGGACCAGTTTTGCAAATTCCATCGAGCAGTAGGGCATGATACTGACCATTGCTTTGTCTTCAAGAACATTGTTCAAGACTGCATTGAGAAGAATCTCCTTGTTGAAGATAAAAAGAAGGACCAACCATCCTGATTAAGCTTTTTCCTCAATCACTCAAGAAGCTGACAATGCTGGCATTTCTCATTTTGCATTTTGCTTTCATTACCTTGAGGGGATGATGAAATCCCATTTACCTTTCCCTGATTTGTCATTTTTCCTTCACTACATCAATAAAATTATCAATTTTCCTCATAAGCTTGATGCCATCTCTTGTTTTCCTTCTCCACAAAATATTCTTTCATGTGGAATGACCCTTTTCAGAGTCCCTCGTGAATCAATCAAAAGTCGATTGCTTTATTACCTTCAGGGCACGTTCTTCGAACGACAATTATCTTTCTTCTATCTAAAACTTGCTTTCGCTGTTACACTGGGGCATTACTTTGAAAATTGTCTTTAAAACATCCTGTATACAGGCAGGATCAAACAAATCTCTCATTTTGCATGCATATGCATCTATTTGCATTCATTTGCATGTATCTGCATTCATTTGCATTCAGTTTACATCAGTCTAACTACCCATTCAGGATAAGGGATAAATCCTGAGACCCCAACAGTTGTCCAAGTCATCGTGAGAATGAAGACTGAAAATCTCTCATCAGAATCAGTTGGGTAAGATTTTCAAAATCCAGTGTTCGTGCTGGTAAATTTTCAAAAATCAGTGTTCGTGTTGGTAAAATTTTGAAATCCAGTGTTTATGCTGGTAATTCTTTAAAATCCAGTGTTCGTGCTGGTAATTCTTCCAAAAATAGTATTCGTACTGATCCATTTTCAAAATCTAGTACTTGTACTCATTCATTTCTAAAATCCGGTATTCACACTGGTACATCTTTCAAAATCCAATTGTTATTGGTCGGACTTTCAAAATCTAATTTTATTGGTCAAACTTTCTAAATCCGGTTTTACTGGTTAATGTATTCAAACCTAATCCAAACTGGTCTAGTCTTCTCGCGGGATTCGAGTTCCGACTCGAATTTTCTTTCCTCCTGGACTCGAGTCCCAACTCGAATTTCTTTCCCTTCTGAATCGGTCTAGAAGATTCGAGTTCCGATTCAAATCTTCTTCCAAATCCAATTCAGAATTGGTCTAGAAAATCTGAGTTCCGACTCGAATTTTCTTTCAAATCCAATTCATCTAGTTTTCTTTCCTTCAAATGTCTTGAATTGGTCTAGAAGATTCGAGTTTCGATTCAAATCTTCTTCCAAATCCAATTCAGAATTTGTCTAGAAAATCTGAGTCCTGACTCAATTTTTCTTCCAAATCCAATTCGTCCAATTTTCTTTCATCCAGATTCTAGAATTGGTCTAGAAGATCCGAGTTTCGACTTGAATCTTCTTCCAAATCCAATTTACCTAGTTTAAAAGTTTGAACTTCTACTTAAACTATCCTGTAAATTGGTCTAGAAAATCCGAGTTCCGACTCGAATTTTCTTTTCTTCTAATTGATCTAGTTTTCCTTCAGGATTCGAGTTCCGACTCAAATTTCTTTTCCTTTTAAATTGATCTAGTTTTCCATTAGGATTCGAGTTGCGACTCGAATTTCCTTTCCTTCTGAACTTTCCAAGTTTTTCCTTTAGGATTCAGGTTTCGACTCGAATTTCTTTTCCTTAAATCCAAATTGGATAAAGTGTTCCTTTAGGGTTCGAGTTTCGACTCGAATTTCCTTTCCTTTAAATCCAAATGGGTCTAGTTTTTTCCTTCGAAGATTTGAGTTTCGACTCAAAATTTTCTTTCCTTCAAAACCAAACTTTCTAGTTCTCCTTTGAAGACTCGGGTTACGACTTGAACTTTCCAGTTTTCCTTACAGGATCTGAGTTTCGACTCGGTCGTTCTTTCAAAACCAACTTCTGAGTTGGACTTACCTTCAAAATCCAGCATTGTGCTAAGACTTACTTTTAGAACTCCAATTTCGTATTGGATTTACCTTTAGAGTTTAAGTTCATGTTGGACCTTCATCCAGAATCCCACTAATGTGTCAACTCGGATATCAAGCAATTTCTTTCGCCAAAGATTCTAAGAATATTTTGCCAATTTGTCATTAAATATTTATTGATTTCAAAACCTTTATTGCATAAAAGAATTACCTCAAAATTACCTTCAGTATTACTTCTAAAAGGACAAAGCTTTTGCGAAGAAGGATTCAAAATTCAAAATCTTTCTATTGACCAACCAAAAGGATGAAGAATAAATCCGCGATATGGCCAGTAAAGAAAATTCAATGTTGTTGCAAAGCCATAAGTGATTGATATTGATCGCAGTCAATGACACACTTTTAAAGATCATTCTTGGAAAATAAAGCAGTCGAAATATCTTGGGTGATACAGAAAAATCCACTCAATCTTCATATCTCTTCAATCACTTAAGCTGCAATTAAATATCTACAAAAAGGATCTCTCAATTGTCGTCAACATGAAGGCGAATTAGGCGAGTCGACCCCCGGGGCCAAAGAAGATTTGAATCAACTCCAAGATGACGGAGTTTGTGACGGATCCTTCCAGGGAAAGTCCAAAGCACTGTCAAGATGAAGGCAGATGCGATGAGCCTCCCGACAAACCCTAAAAGATATTTAATTTCTGCTATCATCAAGAGATTTCCAACTAAAGAGCCAATAATCGTCAATATAATCCCTGAGAGAAAAGAAGGATCGGAACATTTCTGAGATGAAGGAGTTTATGACGTACCCTTCCAAAAAAAAAGAGAAAGAGAGAACAGTTCGAACATCTCTAGAATGAAGGATGATGTAATCCCCGAATATCCAAGAAAACTCCAATTCTGTCAAAAAGAGAGTGTAAAAAGATCATCATGAGAAAAAAATCCCAGGATATCAGACTGCCGAATCTATCAAGAATCTTCTTTGATTTTGTGAAATTCTTTTATCAATATTCTTTCACCAATAGCTCTCGCAATATCAAAAATACTTTTTTTCCATCCCTATCAAGGAAATTGATAGCTTCCTTGACAGAAAGCCAATTGTAAGCAATTTGAATTTGAATCTTGATTCTACGAAGTTAGCCCAATTGGAGGTAATACTTTGGGTAGAAAAGAGAAAATATTTTCGTACTAATATACATCATTGTTTAGTATTTTGAATCAACAAACAATTTTTAACATTTTGGCAATATTTTCCTACTATCTTGACATGAAGTGAAGAGCTCAATGCCCATCTTGACACATTCTGGCATCACCTTTTGCCTCCTTGAGAGAGTAACCTTTATCATCTTTCACGTTGTTGAAAGATTAGCCTTCTCTCCAAAAGGATAGCCTTTGTCATCTTTCGCGTTGTTGAAAGATTAGCCTTCTCTCCAAAAGGATAACCTTATTCATCTTTCGCGTTGTCGAAAGAATCGCCTTGTTCCTTTGGATCACCTTATTCATCTTTCGTGTTGTCAAAAGAATCACCTTGTTCCTTTGGATCACCTTATTCATCTTTCGCGTTGTCGAAAAAATCGCCTTGTTCTTATGGATCACCTTATTCATCTTTCGCGTTGTCGAAAGAATCGCCTTGTTCCTTTGAATCACCTTATTCATCTTTCGCGTTGTCGAAAGAATCGCCTTGTTCCTTTGGATCACCTTATTCATATTTCGCGTTGTCGAAAGAATCGCCTTGTTCCTTTGAATCACCTTATTCATCTTTCGCGTTGTCAAAAGAATCGCCTTGTTTCTATGGATCACCTTATTCATCTTTCGCGTTATCGAAAGAATCACCTTGTTCCTATGGATCACCTTATTCATCTTTCGCGTTGTCGAAAGAATCGTCTTGTTCCTTTGGATCACTTTATTCATCTTTCGCGTTGTCGAAAGAATCGCCTTGTTCCTATGGATCACCTTATTCATCTTTCGCGTTGTCGAAAGAATCGCCTTGTTCCTTTGGATCACCTTATTCATCTTTTGTGTTGTCAAAAGAATCACCCTGTTCCTTTGGATCGCCTTATTTATCTTTCGCATTGTCGAAAGAATCGCCTTATTCCTTTGGATCGCCTTATTCATCTTTCGCGTTGTTAAAAGATTAGCTTTTTCTCTGAAAGGATAGCCTTATTTATTTTTTGCATTGTCAAAAGAATTGTCTTTCATCGCCTTATTCATCTTTCGCATTGTCGAAAGAATCGCCCTGCTCTTTTGGATCGCCTTATTCATCTTTCGCGCTGTCGAAAGAGTTGCCTTATTCCTTTTCAAGAAAGTCTTCTTATTTGTCATCTAACTTACCATTTCTATTCCCAATCAGGTTAAGGGTATAAACCTGGGCCTCATTTAATGAGGTATTTCATTTTCCGCCCAATCAGGTTAAGGGTATAAACCTGGGCCTCATTTGATGAGGTATTCCATTTTCCGCCCAATCAGGTTAAGGGTATAAACCTGGGCCTCATTTAATGAGGTATTTCATTTCTCGATCAGGTCAAGGGGTTAAACATGAGCCTCATTCTTATGAGGTATTTCGTTTCCCGTCCCATCCAGGTTAAGGGCTAATCCTGAGTTTTATTTCGATGAGGTGAATCTTCTTCTTTATTCTCCATTTCATATCTGCCATCATCATCTCAATTAATTCTTTCATACCCGGTCAGATTCTCCTAACTGGGGCATTTTTTTTATATAGTCCAATTTTGGTGTGTTTTTCTTTGCCACTAAGCTCGGCTTACAACCGACTTAGTACCAAAGAGGGGCATCTATAAACACCCCAAATTTTCACCCTCATCTAGTGTTTACATTTTATATATCATCCTAATATCATTGCATGTATTTGACATGTCATTTCATTGCATTGCATAGTATTGCATGTCATTGCATCTCATTTTCGAGATCCAGCACTCCTGTTTTCAAAATATTTAATCCAGATTTAGGTTTTAAAACTTTTCTTTCAAAATCAATTTTAAAACCTGGGTTTTTAATCAACATTATGTCATTTGCCAACCCCCAAAATCTTATATTTTGAAGTGTTTTCTCAGAAAAACAATATGGATTTGTTTTAAACTCACTTTTCAACCGATTTCAATTCTCAGATGAGACCTATTTAGATGGTGTCACTTCTGGATTCCTTTATTTATCAAAAATCTCAAAAATCTTAGAGTCCTAGTTGGATCAGGACTCTTTTTTTTTGGAGTCCTAGACGGATCAAAACTCTACTTTTTACTACCTTTGCTATATGTTTTTGAAGAAAACCTTTCAAAATCTTCTGTTTTGGCCAAAATCCTAGAGTCCTAGTTAGATTAGGACTCCTCTTTAAGAATCTCAGTCGGATTAGGACTCTTCTTCAGAGTTTCAGTCGGACTAGGAATCTGTCTTTTGTCACTATTTTTACATGTTTTTAACCAAATCTCTCAAAATGAGTCAAAAACTCAGAGTTTTAGTCAAAATAGGACTCTGTTCAGAGAGTCCTAGTTGGATCAGGACTCTGATCCTGATTTCAATTTTGAGAGAATCTTTCAAAAATCTTTCCATCTATCAAAACTATTATACTTTTATCAAAGAATTTCAAAATTTTGAGGTTTTATCCCAGAGTCCTGATCAAATCAGGACTCTACCCCAGAGTCCTGATCGAATCAGGATTCTATCCAAAGTTCATTTTCTCACTTCATTTTCACTGGTTTTCAAAAGCTTTGCTTAAAATTCATCATTTGCTTACCAGAAAAACAAAAATTCTTAGAGTTCTGATTGAATCAGGACTCTTTCTCAGAGTTCTAATTAGATCAGGACTTTGAACCAAAACTTCAATTTTAAACTATTTTCACTTGTTTTTTAAAATCCTCTCATTTGTTTTCTTAGAAAATCTAAAAATTGGAGAGTCCTAGTTCAATTAGGACTTTGTCCCCAGAGTCTCAGTTGAATCAGAACTCTGTTTTATTTCAATATTTGTTATTGCTTTCACTGTTTTCACAAGTTCTTTCAACTGTTTTTTAGAAAATACCAAAAAATCTAAAGTTTCAGTCCGATCAGGAGTCTGTCCCAGAGTCCGAATCCAGTCAAGAGTCTGTTTTTACTTCTATTTTCGTTTATTTTCATTTGTTTTTCAAAAATTAGGTCATTTTGTAGAGTCGAGTTAATTCAGGACTCTATTTCAGAGTTCTGATTGAGTTAGGAGTCTAACCCTGACTGTATTTTCTGACTTGTTTCACCATTTTCGATGAAATCTTTTTAAAAACTCCTTCATTTGGCTTTTAAAAACCAAAATCACAGAGTCCTAAAAATCCAGGACTCTAACCCGGAGTTCCAGTTCGCTTGAGACTCTACTTTCAAAACTTTGAATTTCAACTATTGATTTTAACCCCTTTTCGATGTTATTTTCAGTGTTTATTTCAAAATTTTCAAAACCTGATGTGGGCCCACTCAGTTGGCGCCATATTCAGAGGAGTTCTGACTCAGTTGGAACTCTATGCAATCTCAAACTTTTAATTTCATGATTACTTTTGAAGATCTTTTGAAAATTCTCTCAATTTCAAGCTTTAAAATCGTTTTTGAAAATTAAAGTGGGGCCCACTCAAGGTGGCGCCACATTTGTAAAAGTCAGGGTTAGATTAGGATCAGTTAATGTCCTACCTAAGTTAGATGTCTAGATGAGTCAAAATTTAATTTTAAAAACCCCTATCTTCACTCTAGTTTCTAACTTTGATTTTAAAGTTTTAAAAAATTAGGTTTTTGAAAAACCCAAATGGCGTCACATTTGGGGTTTTTAGGTCAATTAAAGGTCTAATTAGGAGTCTTAGGTTAGTTAGGGGCTTAATTAGGAAGGTCAAGAGTCAAATTCAATTAGGAAAAATCTCCCCCCGCTAATTGTTTGAGATAAGTTTTTAAAAGGGACACAATTGGAATTAATTTGCCTTTTTTTTAACCTAATTCTTTTTCTATTTAAAGAGGCTAGAGGGGAGGTCGACCCCAAGGCTTTCTCAGCAGTTTCTTGGACCTTCTCTCTCCTCCCAGCTGATCCTTCCATTGCTGCACCATCCAAGGTAGGTTTTCTTAGTATTTTTTTGATAGTTTTTATTATTTTTTTATGATTTTTCAATAGATTTCACCATGGGAGTCTCCCTTTTCATGGTTTAAACCATGGAATCACAATCAAGAACCTCAAGTTCAATCCAAGAAGATGATCTAAACCTATTTCATGCTGTTTTCCAGGATTCTAATCCGTTAGAATCGATGAAAGGTATGTTTTCTACGTTCTTAACCAAAGAAACGTGAGATTTACCCGTTAAATGGGTTAAATCCATGATTTCAAAGTTGAAAGCAATTCCAGCCATGGATTCCCTGTATTTTATTTATTTATTTACTTATTCATGTTTATTACACGTTTTCCAGCATAGAGATTAATTTTATTTTACTGTTTAAGTATTTTCTTTATTGTTTTCAATGATTAATGCATGATTTATTAGGTTTTATTAAATTTTTGTGTGTTTTAAGCTTAGATCGGTAAAGAGCATGTTATTTTGTATTGAAGTACTCACTGTAAATTTCTGATTTTTTTATATGTGACACACGGATATGTCAGTAAACTACTGTAAAAAAGTTAGATGTTTTAGAATTCAGGAACTCTGTTAAAAAAATAAAAGATTAAACCATGATTTTCAATCATTTAGAATCATTGTTGAAATTCATAGGTAACTTGCAGTTGTGGTATTTTTCTCATTCGATATTCGATTTGAGATCCGTAAAGTGCAGTGGATTCATGTTAAGAGGAACTATTTACTATAAAATGTTGATAATTTTTAACCTCTGTTTAGTATTTTTTCACTGTCAGAGAATTAGATTTAAAATTTAAAACTTGTTAGGGTTTACCAAAACCCTAATCTGACTTGTGATGATCATAGATCTCAAACCGTAGATCTGATTCATGATATGTTAAAACGGAATTTCATTATTTTTTTGTCTACTATTCACTGCTAAAATTTCAAGAATGTTTGATAAGGTTTGATATTTGTTTCTGTATTTTCAATCGAAAGTATCTGTGTTAACCAATGTTAGATTCATTAAGTTTTAGTCTGGATTGCCGGAAGGGTTTCTCCCTCATCAAAGATGCTTTTTCCAAACTGTAAAATAGGAAATTTCTGTTTTTCTGTCTAATTTACTTCTGTAAAATTTCAAGAATTTTCATTGTGAGTTAGCTCCTGATTCGGGTCTAACACTAAAACTGGTCTGTGACCATGGGTTAAAATAGCTTACTTTAGGGTTTTAATGCAATTTTCGAATTGAAATAATGTTAAAAATACAATTTTATGATTACAATATAGTTTTAGGGTTATAACAAGTGCAGGTTTATATTTTTATGAATTTGGAATCCATTTGATGCTTGAATGGATCAAATTGCAAAACGGGGTACCTGTAGGATCCAGAAACACTGCCAAAATTGTGATTTTTGTGATATTTCTTGATTTTCGTGTATAAATTCATGTTTTTAGGGTTTGTTCATGTTTAGAATCATATTATGATGTTTCATGATTAATTTTGTGCTTTTTTTTACTTTATTTAAACCCTAAACCTAAAGTTTTTACTAAAATTTATTTCAGAAAACCCTGATTTCAAGGCCATTGTCTTGCTATCAGGGGCATTTTGGTCATTTAACCTAAATTTCAAAATTTTAAACCCTAAATTTCATGTTTTTAATCATGTCATATCATATTTGGTTTAATTTATCCTCATTTGAAATTTAAAAGTTGTATTTTACAAAATATCTTTCTGAAAACCTTGGTTTCAAGGTCATAGTCTTGCTATCAGGGGTATTTTGGTCATTTTGACCCCAATTTCGAAATTTCAAATCTTATTATCATTATTTCTTCAATTTTATTCCTTATTTCATTATGTTTATCTCAAGTAATCATGGATAAAGGCTTATATCTAGCAAAATCCAGCAATTTCTAGATATTACTGGATAAACCTAGAAAAGCCAACATATCTTCACTAACAAGTTTTCTAGTTTTGCAGGGACATTGAAGACTTTATTTTCCTATATTTAAATTCAATTAGTGATGTAAATTGTAATTAAATTTGGAATAAGAATTTCAATTCCTGCATATAATAGGATTTGCATTGCATATAGTTTTAAACTTTGATATATAACTGCAATGTATGTCACTTCATGCACATTGTTTACAAATCCTCTATGGTCTACACGAATGGCATGTGCACTAGCTCTTATGGAGTTAACAAACTCGGTGGAATTTGTATTTATGGCCATAGTCAAAATACGAATGAGACCCAGATTTGTGATCTTCGTATTAGTGTGAACACCCCAAATTTTCCAAAAAATCCAAAAATTCCTTCTTTGCCCCTGGGTCCATCTTTTAAATAATCAGGTCAAATTTTTGATAAAATTTCCATTTATTTCTCATATTTGTTGGAAAACCAGACCCAATTTTTCATTTCTAACCCATTTTCTGAAGGATCTTCCAAAGAACAACGTTAAAACTCTCGAAAAATCCTTCCTTTGTAAATATTTTCAAATTTTACAAAATATTTCAAAAATCCTTTTGTTTTCTCATAAATCTCAGAGTTTTATCTTGAAAGCACCAAAAAAATAGGAAAATGCCAAAAGAAATTCCAAAAATTAGAAAATGTGAAGTTCAAAACCTTTGTTTGAAGCTTGTTTCGCTAAAAACCTCATTTTGAAAACCATTCCATGAAAAATCTTTTTTGAAGAAGTCTCTTTTTGGGAAATAAATTTTTCTTCGCACGCAAGCTTCTTCCAAGCTCTCTCTCTCTTCCTCTCTCATCTCAGCCTTCACAAACCTTCTCCAAAACCTTCCTCCTCCATGTGCGACCTCCTCGACCACCGTTGATCTTCAACGAACACCTTTTCCTCTCTCCATCGCCCTCCATCTTCCGAAGCCTTCCTCCGCCATCAATGCCTAGCGGCACCCTCCTCCTCCAGCCGCTCATCTTCAACAAACAGCCCTCTCGATCCTTCCTTCCCTCTCTTTAAAAAGATCACGCAGGTCTCTCCTCAAGAGCATCCATCTTCTGCCTCTCCACCTTCTTCTCCTTCACGACCCGTCTTCACCACCGCACTCTCTACTATCGCTCCTTCATCTACGCATCGCCCTTCTCTCTTTCCCCTTTCTCTCATCTTCTCGTTGGCTTAATCGGTTGAAAAGAATTTCTGCCCAGTGAAAACACAAGGAAGGGATCCCTTTCCTCTCATTCCCTCACATTCACGGTAAGCAATCTTTCCACTCTTTTTCCTTTATCATTCTCTTTTTGTTATTTCTTTCTTCCTATTTTCTTTTACGAAAATCTGAGTTGTTCTTCGCTATCTGCAACAAGCCCTTTTGTAATGTCGACCTGTGTAGCAAAGTCGACTTACATGTGGCGATATCAACGGAACATTCATGTTCCAACAAAGTTTTTTTTTTTTTTTGCTTTCCTCACTTCCTTTCTGGTTTTGATTTCTTAGCTCGATCTTGATTCCCCTTTTTATTTCAATTATTGCATCATGTTCGATTCTCAATTCCATTTAGCTAGTATGTCTATGCTTTGATCATTTTTTTTATTATTGCTGAATCTCTATTTTGATCACCCATTAATCTGAATTTCCTATTTTATATTGGTAATCTGTTATACTACGTGAAGGCATCTAATCATCGTACTATTCCTTTTAGGGTTTCCCTTCTGTATCCTCTGCATTTCTTTAGCTCACCACCTTCCGTCCGTGATGGCATCATTCTTTTTTTTAGTTTGGCCTTCACGCTCAATAATTCAGCCTATTATCCCCTTTTTCGTGCGACCTTACCCATTTATTTTGATTTAACGTCGATTTCCTGTTTGTTTTTATTATTTCTAAAATCTCATCATGATTCTTTAAACTCTCAATTTCGTTCTGTATTTCTTTGAATTCCATTCTTTGAATTCCTGCATGTTCCTGTTTATTTTCTTCCATTCTTCGAATTCATACATGTTTGTTCATCGTGATTTCCTGTTTTCTGCATTCTTTAACGTCTTGTTTTACATTCGGTTTTTCCTAATTTCTTTTTTTTTATTAATCAGTGATTTCCTGTTCTTCACCTTCTGAGTTCATGTTTTTTTTTTTTTTTGCTAAGTTTTGTTTTGTTATATTTTGCTGACTTCCTGTCTTTCGTTACATGTATTTTCTGTTTTCAATATATTAAACTTCCTATTTACAATTAATTTTCTGTTGCTTTGCATTCGGGTTTCCATTTTTTTAATCACACCTTGATTCCCTGTTTTGTTTTCTTATATTCAGTTTTTCAAGTTTTGCTTTTTTACACGATTTCCTTCTTCTTCTTTTTCCTGCATAGGTGTTCATGTTCCTTAGTTAGGTTCACCTTCATTTCACTACATCACTATCATACTTCGTTGCATCACACCTCATCATCCGCATCCGTTAGTGGTTTTTGCAGTGTATAGCATATGCGTTTGAAAATTTGAGTCTTCTGTAGGATTTGAGCAGAAAACTAATTGTCATTCTGAATATCACTGAAGCTGCACTTTTGTCAGCACTTGAAGTAACTGAATCCATATCATCCATTGGATATCAACATCTATCATTTAGAATCGTGATCCTCTGTTATCCCACTTGAATCTGCTGCGTCTCTTTGCATTCTACACTTGTACAAGAAGTACAACGTCTTGTTGTACAGTTGTTTTTGTTCAAGTGTCTTTTGCAGTGAAAAGTGAGTGTACTTTGAATAAAGAGTGTTGTGGGCAAGACAGTGAACAGTGTACACGAGCAAAGGGTATCCCAACCGTCACACCATCTTTTGCTTATGTTATAAAGGATGTGAATGGTTTGTAATTGTGAGTGTGTTGTTATTGGGTGGATTAAGTAAGCAAAAGTGTGTATGCTAATGTGAATAGTGTTATAATGCTGTGGGTGTGTATTAGCTTAGCGTGGTGAGCAATCGTAGAGTGGATTGTGACATAATGTGAGCGAGTTGTAATAGTGATGTGTTGTGTAAGTGTTAGTGTTTGATTTCATGAGTGTATTTTAAATTGTTCAGCAATCACCACTGTGGCATTACCACCACCTTCATATGCAAATGCTATGGTCCCACCTAAAACTCCATTGTGGCCTCCGCATCCACATTACCACCACATTCCCCTGCTGCAGTACGCCACCATTATCTGCACTTCCTGTAATTTTTTTCACAGTCTATACCTGCAACCTCTCGCACAAAGCAAGGATCTATTACTATCAATATGATCTACAGGTAACTGTAGGCAAGGCCTGTCTATCCAGCATGGCTAGATTACCTGATGCCAACTCAATTTCTGTGAGTAACAAATTTATACATATATAGCTCAATTTCCTGTTGGTCATGGTTCTCTCAAGTATCTGTTGGTGGATTTATTTTTTTATTTTTTGTTTTTTTTTATGGTGTGCCCTAGAATATAGTGCAAGGATCCATTAAATGGTTTTCCTATGCCAATGGATTGTGTAGTGAATGGACTTTTTTTTTTTTGAACAGTAGTACTAATACAAGGCTTGATTGCTCATATTTTTGGTTTTGATGCAGTTACATATATCATTGTTTGTTTGCTCAACAGATAGCCATGGAATCATTATTTGGTTTGCTTCTCTCTCTCTCTCTCTCTCTCTCTATATATATATATATATATATATATATATATATATATATATATATATATATATATATATATTGGCCCATGCATGCGAGAAGTACCATTTTAAGGTTAATTCTTCAAATTGGAACCTTGATAACAGTTGGAGAATGTCACAGGCATATGTCGGCAGCATACTTAACTTTCTTTCCTTCTTTTTGTGCATTCCTGTCTCATGGTGCACTGATGCATATGTCATACTGAAATTGTGAATATATTTGCAGTCCATCCAGTCTAGAGAGTCTCATTTAATGTTTAAGTATTTTTGTGAGCTTTTACTGATGTCATACTCATAATCTGTTTGTGACCATCTCATTGGCCCTTAACTGCTATAAAACCTTCTCATACATTCACCTTCAGCCTCTCTTCACAGCTTCCGCACCCTTCCCCTTTTCATGGCACTCCATGCTCCATATCATTGCCACATATAATCATATTCTATCGCTCAGCATATTCTATCACTCAGTACCAGTCATAACCTGCAAAGCCTTCAAGATTAGTATAGATTTTTATAGTATTGTATATATACATATCTCTGGATGGATAATGTAGGATGTTCCTATCCCGCTGGGGCTGGGAAATGCAGCACATCAGAACCTAAGTAGTCATGAGATTCTCATGAAACTACCAACAATGTTCCCCATCATGAGTTGAACTATAGAGACTTTTTTTTCTGATTTAATTCTCTGTCACCTTTTACTTTTCTACCGTCCTTCATTGTTATTCCTTAGCATACATGAATTGCTTCATATTCAATAATTCTGAATATTCTTTAGGAACAGTATAGTTTTAAGCCTCAGTCCAGCGTAAGGATAAATCCTTACAAAGGAAACATCTTGCTGTCAGAGTTAACCAAGGAGGGATCCAGGGATGCCTCGACGCAGAAATTTTCTTCTAACTGGTTGTTTTGTGAAAAATTCTAAATCTGGTTATCCAGACCTCGAGTTAGTTTGATATATCCAGTGGAGTTCAGGTCAGCTGATCTTCGCAGTCCCAAGATGATGGCTTCAACAACCACCTTTATCAGTCTGTCAGTGGCTGATCCGTGACCAACCATTGATTAATCTCATATTCAGAGTTGAGACTGACACATCTTTGGTTTTGCAGGAATAGCCTCACTGTCATATCCGACGTCCTCTCATCGGTGTATTGCCCAGCATCTTGAGTTAACTCTAACAACCAGTGTTATCATCCTCCAGTAAGGTGTCTTACAACTATATCTCTACATCTGTGCTAAGGATTTTACTAAATGTTGTTGAGGAACTTAGAAAATAACGATTGAATGTCACTGACCAATCTGTAATTCTCTTTAATCAATCCTAGCTCATGTTGTAGCCTTCACCTAACCAATCATACACCACCTGTTGTAACTTCTAGCGCCACTTATGCGCACTGCTGCATATATAACATGTGCAAACACCTCTTTCCACACTCACCCGCATCTCACCTTTTAAATACATTGTTCATCTATCATTGTCCCTACATTTTTAGCAGTTTAAGCCCTTTTCCTCCTCGATGCTCATGGTGAATTTGTCATGATTTTTCAGTAAAATTCTATTGCAAATCACTGCTTAAGTTGTGTGAAAGTCTATTGGATTCGTATCTGGACTTAAGAGGGCTTGGATTGTAGTATTAAGATTTCTGTTAGTGACACGGGTGGGTCAGTCTTGGTTAAAATAAGAGAATCTACAATTTTGTGTGAACAGTAGGGTAGCATTGGGTAAATCAGCATCCGAGCGTGGATTAATCCCCATGGTTTGATTGGATCAAAGGGTCAGTTGGTCTAGGTGATGAGTTAGTTAATGTGTGAATCAATATAGGCTATGTTAGTGTATCAACAACTAGTGTGTGCATTGATAGTTGATGTACATGTGCGTGATTAGTAGATCTGAGTTAACAGTGCATGATTTAAAGGTGTATACTACATGAGTAGTGTAGTATGTTAAAAAGTAAAATAGTATGTTTTAGGTTGTATTACTGTGTCAGCAGTGTGAGTTAGTATGTGTGTTAACATTGCATGATTTAGTAATCTGCATCAGTGGTCTGTTGGGGTCAAGTACGTTAGATAAGAGTATGTTAGCAGTGAAGGTCGGATAAGTGATACTATGGGGGTTTGTTATCATCGCAAAATTTTTCCCCTCCCTTGCGAGAGAGAAACGAATTTCGCGAGTCAAACTCGACCAAAGTTTTGAAAATGATTTTGAAAATTTACTCGCCTCCGTTTTGAAAATTTGCGAGAAAATTCCATGGAATGGGATCCGCCTGTCGGTACGAGGTTCAACCGTTCCTGGCGCCTTTACCAGGGGTAATTGAACCAAGGACCAATTACGTGCTTTAGTTTGACTCAAATAGCTAAATTATGCTCTATTTTTCCTAGAATGCACAAAGAATCAGGCTTGTGCTATGAAATTTTTAAAAAAATGCAAGTTTGAGAAACTATGATGTTTGCTTTGGAAAATTGAAATGCATTTGGAAAATGATAAGAAAAGTGCTTGAAATTGGAGTTTTTGGGAAAATCATTGAATTTCATGGGAAATCAGAAATTTGCATTGAAAAGTGATTTCTCAGGAAAACTTGAAAATCTGAGAAAATTGGTTTTGAGATTGGAAACTTGGAATTGCTTTTATGAGAAAATGGATTTGAGAATCTTGAGAAAATCTAAGAAATTTATTGGAAAATGACTTTTGAAATGGAAAATGAATTCTCAGGAAAACTGGAAAATATGAGAAAATTGATTTCTGAAAACTTGGGATTTTGAAAATTGAGAATTTGAAAACATAGGAAAATCTTGATTTGAACTTTGGAAATGCTTTGAAATTTCATTTGAAAACTTAGGATTTTGAGAAAATCAGATCCTGAGAAAGACTTGGAAATTCTTGAGAAAACTGATTTTTTTTTTTAAATTGAAATTGGAAAATGAATTTGAAAACAATGCAATTTGAATAATATGAATGAATGAATATGAATTTGAAAAGGGAATTTCATTGATGAATTGAGAAATTCTTTTGAAACTTTGAGAAATGCAGTGCATTTTTGAAGTTAGCCTAAGTGTGTAGGCTGAATGTGGCTAATATGAAGATCATAAATCTTGATTTTCTTCGTATTCTTACTATGGCCATAAATACAAATCCCACCGAGTTTATAAACTCCATAAGAGCTTGTGCACGTGCCATTCGTGTAAACCATAGTGAATTTGAAATAATGTGCATGAATCATACATCACATATTGAAATTTGCATAAATTAAACTATATGCAATGCAGCCCTATTCTAAGCAGAAATGTAACTCTTATTCCAAATTATTACATTTGATGTTACATTGAATTGAAATAAAATAAGAAAATAAAATCTTCTTCTTGAATATTCCTGCAAAATTAGAAAACAGTGTTAGCACAAAAATGTAGGTTTTTTCTGAATTTATCCAAAAATATGGGAAATTATGGGATATTATTCAGATATAAACCCAAAATCATACCCCCTTTGATATAAACATGACAAATAATGAATAAATTTCAAAAATAAACTTGAAAATTCGAAATTGGGTTCAAAATGACCAAAATACCCCTGATGACCTTGAAATCAGGGTTTTATGAAAGATTGCTTTTTGTAAATTTTGGAATTTTGAAAATCAAATGAAATAAATCAAACATAATATGATAAAATATGATAATATGCATGAAATTTTGGAGAATTAGAAATTGAAATTTCAAAATTTAGGTCAAAATGACCAAAATACCCCCGATAACAAGACTATGGCCTTGACACCAAGGTTTTCTGAAATAAATTTTGCAAAATTGAAAAATATGAAATGCAAAGGAGATTGAAATTAACCCTAATATGATTCTACATGCTTATGTGCATGATAAAACCCTAAAATGACGAAAATATCATAAAAAATCAAATTTAACCTGATTTTCGCCTCATTTTCGCTTTTGAATTTAAAGATAAACTAACACATGGAGCAAATGAACTTGTAATTAAGCCAAATTTGGAATGGACACCTAAAATAACCCTATAAACATGATGTAGCTCGAAAATCTTTTTTTTTTGTATTTTTAAATATGTAAATTCAAATAAAAACCCTAAATTTTGTGATTTTTGCCTAAAATGTTGATTCTAAAGGAGATTTAGGATATCAAACTTCCATAAAAATTTCCTAAATTTTATGGGGTGACAGCGGACAGTAAGGCAAGGATTTTTGCCTTTTACACTTTCTGATTTTGACCTATGGTCGGAGCTGTGCCACTCCGGCAAGTCGGATCGGAATCCGTCGACTCTAGGATTTAGGGAAAACAGATAGGTTTTGGGAGAAAATGTGGGAAAAATAGCAAACAGATGGGGAAAAGGTTAAAATTGTGGAAAAATGTCCCTGACAAACAGATAAAGATTTGATCTTTTTATACCCTTGGGATTCAGGTTACGGTTTGGAAAAGGCCACACTGTTATCAGAGACCTAAATCTCTGAGATTTCTGGACATTGGAATCTGTTAGACAGAATAGGAAAATCCGGGAAAAATAATGAAACAGATCCAAAAATTCCCAAATTTTGGGAAATGTCAGTAAATTATGTTAGGAACAACTTTCATGTTGAAAGGTTTTGCATAAAGGTTACAGATTGGATGGATTCAGTGTATTAGGGTTTGTCTATACCCTGACGAAAGAAAATCGAGATTTTCCCAAGGTCTGAGAAATCTGATTTTTTACAGAAGTCAAAACTGACTGGAAAAACCTCAAAATTTTCAAATCATTAGTAGATTTAATAATGAATATACTGTGATTTTTTTAGAACAATCCGGATCTCCCACAAGGATGGTACCGAAGGTTAAAGTCTGCTAAAGTAGAAACTGGAAGTTCAGAGAAGCAGAAAACCCGATTTAGGATTTGATTTGTTCAAAGAGGTTCAAAAACCCAAAATAATCCGGATTTTTGGCGTGGAATCACAGACACGTAGATGTATTTACACTAAAAATACCATGATTTATTAGTGAAACATTATGCATAAAATAATAATTTAAATATGTGCCTAAAATCAAAATTATGTGCTATCAATGAGATCATACTAAATAGCTAAAAAAAATAAAACGAAATAAATGTAACATCAAGAAAGACATGAAATATATTTAAAACTATGATAAAAAATAAAAAATAAAAATAAAAATAAAAAAAATCAGGGCGATGACATTCACTTGATGTTGGCTGCAAGTGAGAGGGACCCGATCCATTCATCGGATGGATCCCCTCACCTAGATGGCCTTGACATAAAAGATAGAAAACTCAAAAACCCAGTCTTAAACTGATTTTTATATTACGTTTTAAAAAAAAGAAAAGAAAAAAAAAACATTCATAACAGTACGAAGAAAGAGGAAAATCAAACAAGCACCAATGAAACAAGGGCCTTACCTTGCAACGGATGGGCTGGGAGCAGATATTTGCAATGGAGGCTACGGCAGCAAGTGGTGGGCGTTTCCTTTGGTATGCTGTGTGAGGAACCGGCTGCTGCTGCTGGAAGAGAGGAGGAGCCGGCTGGTGCTACTGGGCGTGGAGGAGGAGCCATGGCTGGTGTCTTATGTGGTGGCTGTAGTGGCTGTCACGAAGAAAGAAGTTGCTGGTGACTGTTGGTTGGATGGAGATGCAGCAAGAAGAGCTGCAACAATGGAGGCTTCAAAGGGGTAGACGGTACTCCAAAGCTTGCTGGAACCGTAGGTTGAAGGTGGTTCCAAGCGAGGCTGGTTGTTGCTGTGATGGTGACTGCCAAGGTGAGTCGGCTGGCAGCTGAACCTTGAGGTGGGAGGTTGGAAGCTGTGGTGGTGTACTGGCTGGAAGTGCACCTGTTGGATGCCACCAAGGAGGTAGCTGGAGAGGCTACATAATGGCTGAAACAAGGCTTGAGGGTAGCTGGATGAAGGCTGTCACCAAAGGGTGAGGCGTCTCTTGGAGAAGGGCTTGAACCAAATGAACGTTGGCTGCTTGGAGATAGCTACAGCCATGGGTATTTGCTGCAGTTGGTGGGCTTCCTTATGGCTGCTAGAAGGATCTTGTTGAGGCTGCTAAAGGTGCCAGGGATGCTGCAAAGGGGAAACCAAAGAGAGAGAGAGAGAGAGAGGCGTGAAGAAGAGATCAGCCGTAGCTTCCTCTTTTGTTTTCTTTTTTTTGGTTTTCTTAACTTAGGGAAGATCCTATCTTTCCCTAAGTTTTAGTTTTAATTAGGGAAGGAAAGGGAAAGGGGCTCTACGTGAATGGCTGGGCAAGAGGGAAAATAAGGGAGGAAGGAAGGGAAGAAGGAAAGAAGAGGAAGAAGAAAAAGAAAGAAAAGGGAAAAAGAAAGGAAAGAAAAGAAAAGGAGGGGAAAAGGAAAAGGGAAAGAAAAAAAATGGAAAGTGGGGCTGGAGGTTTGGGTGACCACCTTGTGGGTCCCACTTCTATAAAATGAAATAAATAAATAAAAATCAATAAAAACAAAAACAAACAAATAAAAAGAATCTTTTTTTTTTTGCTTTTTTTGTTTTTTAATAAAATAGAAATGTAAATGAATGGGCCATCTCAGAGCGGGTCCAAATTTCAATTTTGAAATTCATTTTGAAGATTAGAGGGTTAAAATAGTCTTTTCAAAAAGTTTCCAGACGAAACGATCTATTTTTGGCAGTTTTTTAAACGAGCTCGGATTTTGAAGTTCAATACCCCGTTGCGAAGCAAATCCAGTGTAAAATTTGAAAATATAATTTTGAAAGAAATCCAGATTGTTTTTCTCAAGAAAATGTTTCCAACAAAACGAGCTATTTTTGGCAGTTTTTTAAACGAGCTTGGATTTTGAAGTTCAATACCCCGTTGGGAAGCAAATCCAGTGTAGAGTTCAAAAATTTGAGTTTGAAATAAATCCAGATTATTTTTCTTGAGAAAATATTTCCAAATTTAGACTCCTGGGGGTAAAATGTCAATTTTGGAAACCCAGAGTTTGAAATTGATTTCTGAAAGCTTTTAAAACTCAATCTGGATTGAAATTTATAAAACTGGATTTCTGGACTTCGAAAATGAAATGAAATGAAATGTGATGAAATGTTATGAAATGCTGAGAAATGATATGAAATGATGAGAAATGACATGAAATGCTATGCGAAATGCTAACCTTGAATAAAGAATTTTGTATGTCAAACCCCGATTGACAATTGTATCAGTTTAAAAAGCATTAAAATTGATAAAATTTGCAAAATAGCTCAAGAAATGGTTTTCGGGACTCTACTGGGTCAGAGTGACACTGAAAATTGGGGTTCGAGCTGGATTGAACTGAGATGAGCTAGATTGAGCTGGGTTTTAGAGTTTCAGAACTCAAATGAACTGACCAGGCACTGACTCAACTGACCTTTCCGACTGAATTTTCAAGAAAAGCTCCCATTTTTAGAGAAATGGTACCGAATGGTCATTGGAGTAAAGTGAATTACGAACTTGAGTTGGCTTTCAGCTAAAACAAAGGTCAGTAATACTGAGATGAACTAAAATCGAGGCTTAAACACTAGCTCAACTGACTGAACTCGGCTCAATTTCAGCTGAAAGAGCTGAAATGGACTAAAATGGGCTCTTGAACACTTAACAATGGTTTTGAACTGAAATTGGAGCGCTTGAACTCCTGGTGAGCTTAAGTTAGACTCTGGGGAACATGACTGATTGTGAATGACTGACTCAGAGACAATTGGTTTGGACTTGAGTGAGAAATGAGCTCATTTCTGAAGAAATGATCCCATTTTGGCAGGAATGGTCAGAAATAGAAATGGTCTTCTCACTGTGAGCTCAGATGAGCTTGGAATGACTGATAAAATGTTCTGAACTGACCAGTGAACTTTGTTGACTCCGACTGACTAGGGTTCGGGATGACCTAGGGGTAAAATGGTAATTTTCCTAATGAAAATGGGTAAAATGGTGATTTTCTGAAACTGACTCGAGGTTTGACTCCTACACTGACCTAACAGGGTTGGCACTGCACGAGGAGGATTGTTTGAGAATGGATGAGGAAAATTTGGGGTGTTTACAGATGCCCCTCTTTGCTACTAAGCCGTCTTGAAGACGAGCTTAGTGGCAAAGAAAAACACACCAAATTTGGGCTATAAAAATGCCCCAGTTTGAAGGATCTAAGTGGGTATGAAGAAATTAGCCCCGATGAAAATGGTAGATATGAAATGGAGAATGAAGAAGAAAAATTTACTTCAAAAGAAGTGAGATTCAGGTTTTGCCCTTAACCTGGATGGGACGGGAAATACTTCGCATAGAAATGAAGCTCAGGTTTGACCCTTAACCTGACCGGGAAATGAAATACCTCATCAAAATGAGGCTCAGGTTTAACCCTTCACCTGATCGGGAAATGAAATACCTCATCAAAGGAGGCTCAGGTTTGTACCCTTATCCTGATTGGGCGGAAAATGAAATACCTCATCAAAGGAGGCTCAGGTTTGTACCCTTATCCTGATTGGGCGGAAAATGAAATACCTCATCAAAGGAGGCTCAGGTTTGTACCCTTATCCTGATTGGGCAGAAAATGAAATACCTCATCAAAGGAGGCTCAGGTTTGTACCCTTAACCTGATCGGGCGGAAAATGAAATACCTCTTTGAATGAGGCTCAGGTTTATACCCTTACCCTGATCGGGCGGAAAATGAAATACCTCTTTGAATGAGGCTCAGGTTTATACCCTTAACCTGATTGGGAAGATGAAAATGGTAAGTTGGATGGTGAATAAGACAATTTTCTTGAAGAGGAATAAGGTGACTCTTTCAACAACACGAAAGATGAATTCTTTCGACAACGCGAAAGATAACAAGGCGATCCAAAGGAACAAGGCGATTCTTTCAACAACGCGAAAGATGACAAGGCGATTCTTTTGACAACGCAAAAGAAGAATTCTTTTGACAACGCGAAAGATGGAAAAAGGCGATCCAAAGGAACAAGGCGATTCTTTCAACAATGCGAAAGATGACAAGGCGATCCAAAGGAGCAAGGCGATTCTTTTGACAACGCAAAAGATGAATTCTTTCGACAACGCGAAAGATGGAAAAAGGCGATCCAAAGGAACAAGGCGATTCTTTCAACAACGCGAAAGACGACAAGGCGATATTCTTTTGATAATGCAAAAGATGAATTCTTTCGACAACGCGAAAGATGGAAAAAGGCGATCCAAAGGAACAAGGCGATTCTTTCAACAACGCGAAAGACGACAAGACGATCCAAAGGAGTAAGGCGATTCTTTTGACAACGCAAAAGATGAATTCTTTAGACAACGCGAAAGATGGAAAAAGGCGATCCAAAGGAACAAGGCGATTCTTTCAACAACGCGAAAGACGACAAGGCGATCCAAAGGAGTAAGGCGATTCTTTTGACAACGCAAAAGATGAATTCTTTCGACAACGCGAAAGATGGAAAAAGGCGATCCAAAGGAACAAGGCGATTCTTTCAACAACGCGAAAGATGATAAGGCGATCCAAAGGAGCAAGACGATTCTTTTGACAACGCAAAAGATGAATTCTTTCGACAACGCGAAAGATGGTAAAGGTTACTCTCTCAAGGAGGTAAAAGGTGATATCAGGATGTGTCAAGATGGACATTGAGCTCTTCACTTCATGTCAAGATAGTATGAAAATATTGCCAAAATGTTAAAAATTGTTTGTTGATTCAAAATGCTTGAAATTGATGTATATTGGTATGAAAATCTTTCCTCTTTTCTACCTGAAGTATTACCTCCGACTGGGCTTAACTCCGTAGAATCAAGATTCGAATTCAAATTGCTTGCAATTGACTTTCTTTCAAGGAAGCTATCAATTTCCTTGATATGAGCAGAAAAGAGAGTATTATTGATATTGTGAGAGCAATTGGTGAAAGAATATTGATAATAGAATTTCACACAATTTAAAGAGGATTCTTTGGCAAATTTGACGGTCTGATATCCTGAGATTCTTTCCTCATGATGATCTTTCTGCCCACTTTTTCTTTTCTTTTCTTGGCAGAATTGGGGCTCTCTTGGGTTTTTGGGGATTACATCATCCTTCATTTTGGAGATGTTCTAACTTTTCTCTCTCTCTCTTTTTTTTTTGGAAGGGTACGTCACAAACTCCTTCATCTCAGAGATGCTCCGATCCTTCTTTTCTCTCAGGGATTATATTGACGGTTATTGGCTCTTTGGTTGGAAATCTCTTGATGATAGCAGAAATTAAATATCCTTTAGGGTTTGTCGGGAGGCTCATCGCAGTCGCCTTCATCTTGACGGTGCTCTGAACTTTCCCTAGAAGGATCCGTCACAAACTCCTTCATCTTGGAGATGATCCAAATCTTCTTTGGCCCCGGGGGTCTACTCGCCTAATTCGCCTTCATCTTGACGACAGTTCAGAGATCCCTTTTGCAGATATTTAATTGCAGCTTTAGGTGATTGAGGAGATATAGGGATTTAATAGATTTTTCTGTATCGCCCAGGATATTTTGACTGCTTTATTTTCCAAGAATGATCTTTAAAAATGTGCCATTGACTGCGATCAATACCGATCACTTATGGCTTTGCAACAACATTGAATTTCCTTTTGCTGGCCATATCGAGGATTTATTCTTCATCCTTTTGGTTGGCCAATAGAAAGAATTTGAATTTTGAATCCTTTTTCACAAAAGCTTTGACCTTTCGAAAATAATATTGAAGGTATTCTGAGGTAATGTTTTTGTGCAATAAAAATTTTGAAATCAACAAATATTTAATGGCAAATTGGCAAAATGTTCTTGAAATCCTTGGTGAAAGAAATTGCTTGAGGTCTAATTGACACATCCATGACCAAATTGAGTCCTGAAAAGACTCAGTGAAAGATCAACTTGAAAGTTGGGTTTTGTTTTGACTAACCAGCTCGAAAGCAGGATTTATTGACCGACCGGCTCGAAAGCAGGATTTGTTGAACTACCAGCTCGAAAGCAGGATTTGTTGAACTACCAGCTCGAAAGCAGGATTTGTTGACCGACCAGCTCGAAAGCAGGATTTGTTGACCGACCAGCTCGAAAGCAAGATTTGTTGACCGACCAGCTCGAAAGCAGGATTTGTTGACCGACCAGCTCGAAAGCAGGATTTGTTGACCGACCAACTCGAAAGCAGGATTTGTTGACCGACCAGCTAGAAAGCAGGATTTGTTGACCGACCAGCTTGAAAGCAGGATTTGTTGACCGACCCGCTCAAAAGCAAGATTTTGTTGATTTAAAAATGATTGACATTAATGAAATTGTAACCCGAAGGCTTGGAAAGTGATAGATATTGACAAAGTTGTAAACCGAAGGCAGGAGAATTATTGATGTTGGTAAGATCGTAACCTGAAGGCTTGAATTGAGAATCTGATAGAGTGGACGGCCCAGAGGCCTGATTGATCAAATTGGATGACCCGAAGGTCAAGATTTGAGAATTACATGACCCGAAGGTCGAAATTGGGAGTCGAATGACACAAGGGGTCGAAATGGAAAATCAAAGGTTGAGATTGAAGGATTGAATAACCCGAAGGTCGAAATTGAGGATTTGAATGACCCGAAGGTCAAAATTAGAAATTGAGTGACCCGAAGGTTGAAATAGAGAATTGGGTGACCCGGATGTCAAAATTGGAAATTGGAAATTGGAAATTTTGGATTTGGAAATTGGAAATTTTGAAATTGATTGACCCGAAAGTAGAAATTGAAGTTGATTGACCCGAAAGTCGAAATTGGAAATTTGGAATTTGAAACTTGGAAATTGGAAATTGAGAAATTGATTGACCCGAAGGTCAAATTTAGAAATTTGGAAATTGATTGACCTGAAGGTCAAAATTGGAAATTTGGAAATTGGGTGGCCCGAGGGCCGAAATTAGAATTTGGAACTTTGAAATTCGAAATTTGATATTTGAAATTGGATTTGGAAGAAGATTTGATTCAGAACTCTAATCTTCTAGACCAATTCTAGGACATTTGAATTGGATTTGGAAGAAGATTCGAGTCGAAACTCTAATCTTCTAGACCAATTCAAAAGGGAAAGAAATTCGAGTTGAAACTCGAATCCCAGAGGAAAGAAAATTCGAGTCGGAACTCGAATCCCGCAAGAAGACTAGATCAGCATGGATTAGGTTTGAAAACATTAACCAGTAAAACCAGATTTAGAAAGTTTGACCAATAAAAAATGGATTTTGAAAGATGTACCAGTGTGAATACCGAATTTTGCAAATGAACCAGTATAAGTATTGGATTTTGAAAATAGATCAGTACGAATACTATTTTTGGAAGAATTACCAGCACGAATACTGGATTTTGAAGAATTTACCAGCACGGACACTGGATTTAAAAAAATTTACCAGCACGAACACTGAATTTTGAAAATTTACCAGCATGAACACTGGATTTAGAAGAATTTACCAGCACGAACATTGGATTTTGAAAATCTACCAACACGAACACTGGATTTAGAAGAATTTACCAGCACGAACCCTGGATTTTGAAAATCTTACCAGCACGAACACTGGATTTTTGAAAATTTACCAGCACGAACACTGGATTTTTGAAAATTTACCAGCACGAACACTGGATTTAGAAAATTTTTACCAGCACGAACCCTGGATTTTAAAAATCTTACCAGCATGAACATTGGATTTTTGAAAATTTACCAGCACGAACACTGGATTTAGAAAATTTTTACCAGCACGAACCCTGGATTTTGAAAATCTTTTCAGCACGAACACTGGATTTTTGAGAATTTACTAATTGATTTTGATAGAAGATTTTCAGTCTTCACCCTCACGACGACTTGGACAACTGTCGGGGTCTCAGGATTTATCCCTTAACCTGAAGGGGAAGTTCGATGCAAATGCAAATTGATGCAGATGAATGCGAATGTATGCAAATGAATGTGAAATGATGCACATGCATGCAAAATGATGCACATGCATGCAAAATGAGAGATTTGTTTGATCCTGCCTGCATACAAGATGTTTTGAAAACAATTTTCAAAATAATGCCCCAGTGTAACTGGGAAAGAAGAATTTGACCATTCTTGAAGAAAATATATTGAGGAATTACAAAGGATGGAATAGGGAATTTAAGTATAGAAAATTTTTGAATGTTGAGCATTGATGGGGCCTGATAATTCCACTCTGTCGGCATTGATGAGCCGATATGAGTTATGATGTAATGCCTCTTTGACGACATAGGGACCTTCCCAATTCGGCGACCATTTGCCACCCAGGCGGTGCTTGAGATAGGTCGTTGATCTGATCACTAGATCATTGACTCGGAATTTCCTTTTAATAAAATTTTTTGCATATTGTCTGGCTATCCTCTGACGATATGATTGAGTGTGCTCTGCTGCTCGGAGCCTTCTTTCATTGAGCAAATCAAGTTGTACCAGTCGCTGCTGTTAATACTGATCAAGCGGTAACTCCAGCAGTGATGCAAACTTCAAGGCAGGTTTCCGAACATGTAGAGGCAGCACTACTTCAGTTCCGTAGACAAGTTCTGACGGAGTAGCATTAATTGGAGTTCGAATGGTGGTTCTGTATGCCCACAATGTATCATGGATCTTCTCATGCCAATCGTAGCCTGTTTCCAAAGTTCGCTCCAGGATTCGAATCAGAATCTTATTGGTGGCCTCTGCCTGACCATTCCTTTGAGGATAATAGGGAGCGGAGAAATGATGTTGAATTCTGAACTTTAAGTCAAATGTCCTCATTCTCTTATTCTTGAAATGACTCTCATTGTCTGACACGATATCGTGCGGTATGCTGAAACAACAAAGGATATTCTTGTGGATGAATAAGACCATGTGTCGACCTTCTATTATACGCAAAGTGATAGCTTTGACCCATTTAATGAAATATTCTGTTGCGGCAAGAAAATATTTGTAGTTGTTTGAAGCAGGAGTGATGGGGCCCACATAGAAAATAGCCATGGAGAGATGGCGATTCGCAAATATGTTGTTGGCGCATGAATAAAAGGTGCATGTATCTGGCATAGAGCACACTTCTTCACAAAATGGTAGCAATCTTGCTGCATAGTCTTCCAATAATATCATGTCCGGATGATTTGTTTGATAAGAGTTTGGTAGCCGACGTGATCACCGCAAATGCCTTAGTGTGCCTATCGCATAATTTCTTTGGCTTCTTCTTCGTTCAGACATCTAGAATACTCAGAACTGAATCCATGATGATAGAGGACATCAGCGAGAATAAAATATCTGACAGACACGCGTCAAATCGCTCGTTATTCTTGCCAGTGATATTCTGAGAGAAGAAGACATGTCTTCTCCTTGATGGGAGCCTTTCTAAGACTGTCTTCAGCTTGCTCAAACATCATCCTAATCATCATTTTCTTGAACATCTGATATGCAGTAGGATCAATGTCATCCCTATCATTCAGAATCTATCTTCTGGCAGATCTTGGAGGATCCATTTCTTCTTGCCTGCTTCTAAAATCACTGATGCCCTGATACAGTGGTGTCTTCTTGCTTGATCTGATCTGAACCACTTGAGAATACTAATGCTCTCTACAGAATGGATGATTAAATTTCGATGATGAAGATTCAGGATAGAAATGAATATAGAAAAAAATATTTGATGAGAAATTGGTAGATAATTGGAAGAACATCCCATTACTAGGGATTGGGTCGCCGCTGGAGTCACGACAATTATGTTGTCATTCTTTGCAAGGAGAACGAACAACTGCAAATATGCCTTGTCACCTAGGCGAGGTCGTCAAACCATGATAGAATGAAAGTTGAAGGAATTTTTTTTGTTTATTGAAGAAAAAAAAATATGATTGCATCAATAGTGGACTTGAGAAAGAGGGAGCATATAGACAGTCTGCCACCACTCTTAATGATCAGCAGAGACACGAGGACCCGAGAAAAGAGTGAGAATGATGAAATAATCTCAGTCATATCTGGCAGAATGGTATGTTCCAGACCACTGCGCTGATACAAGGTTGAATTCTAGCATAACCCCTGATAGTAGTCGAGCTTCTATGCGCTTTTGTCTCTAAGAAAATTGCCTAACACATCACTCTGGATAGTAGTAGGTACAGAAAAATGGGCCAAGTAGCTTGAACTGCTTGCCATACACATATGTATATTTGGGAAGAAGGCGAGCCCTTCAGTGCACAGAACCATTGCATGCTGGATTCTTTCTCGAGCTGTTCTGGACAGCGTGCTGACTTCTGCGAATTCTCCATACTGTCGGTAGATCTCGATCAGGCTCACGTACTCACTCTCATTTTCTTCCATCAGTGGCCAAGACTTACGCCCTGTCATGCAAGCCATGACATCTTTAGGGTCCAGACCCTTGACATTAATTAGAAATTGTTGCTCTAACGGATCTCCAGGCTGAACGGCTGGCTCAGGCAGTCCCCTGATCTCTGAAAATTCATCCATCAGTAGTGTCATCTCACCCCATGGGAACCAGAATGTGCAAGTGTGCGGATTCCACCGCTCTGCCAGTGCATGGATCAGATTGCCATTGACTATCAATTTTCCCACTGCAGATGCCAGTTCCAACCCGCAATCGCTTAAGTGGTCCGGAAACATACGAGAGAAGTTTTTGAACCAGATATAGTACCATTGGGGGAAGAAGGGTCAGGTGCTAAGAGATCGATACTTAGGAAGACTTTGTCGCACCTCGTAGGAGATATGACCCTCAGGAAAAACAGAATCGAGCTGACTGGATGCCATTGGACTGAAAGACAAGAAGACTGAAATTAGACTTTGGAAAAATACAAGAATTTTGAAAATTGCAGGCAGGATAAAATGAAAGCTGGAAATTCGAAGTCTAGAGGAACGAAAGAATGGAAAATCTCCTGGAGTTTTGAAGGAAAAGGTGGATAATTTAGAAAAATCATCCAGGGTTTTTGAGAAAAAGGAGATATTTCATAAAAGATGAAAAATGACGTATTTTGGAAAATTGTTCGGTATTTTGGAAAAATTGGGAAAAATATGAGAAAATAAGGCGAAAATGAATATCATATATTCAATTACAAACAATTATGCACATACAGCAATCCCTAGGAAGCCAACTCTAAATACATTGATTTTGAAAGAGCTTTAGGACCCTGATCCTCACTCTAGGCTCAGATCAATTGTGTCCAATCATGCTATGCCGATATACTCGAGCCGAGGCTCGATGTACGTGGCATAAAAATTCATCTCCGGGTCTAGGCTTGTGTTTTCCCAACATCCTTGAGCGCCTGCCGATATACGTTGGACTATGGCCCTTGGTACGTGGCAGGGGGGCGTTAGCCCAAATAAGTGGCCCAGTTGTGAGGCTCTGTCCCGAACTATGGTTCTGGAAGAGAGCCCAGCAACGTGAAGACCGGGTAGACATAGGTGGGGTGGTTTTTGAAATATGATCACATGCAGGCAAACAGAGGGCTCTAAGTCCTAAAGAGATAGAATTTTGAAAACTTTTGAAGAAGCAAACATTGTTTTCATACAAGTCCTAGATTGAGGAGTGTTGTATTTCAAACCTAAGTCTAAGTGAGCATGCATAATTCTCCTCAATATGGTCCTACCAAACCATGCCTAGTCTACATGCAATCCATGTCAGCTGGGTTCAAGTCTAGGCTCCTAGGTTCACATGATATCAGGAATTAAAGCTGACATTCCATAGAGCATAATTTTGATAATTGAGCTAAGTCAATGCACATAATTGATCAGGCGAAGACAGGACCCATAACGGTCGCCAAACCTATTATCATCGCAAAAATTTTCCCCTCCCTTGCGAGAGAGAAACAAATTTCGCGAGTCAAACTCGACCAAAGTTTTGAAAATGATTTTGAAAATTTACTCGCCTCCGTTTTGAAAATTTGCGGGAAAATTCCATGGAATGGGATCCGCCTGTCGGTACGAGGTTCAACCGTTCCTGGCGCCTTTACCAGGGGTAATTGAACCAAGGACCAATTACGTGCTTTAGTTTGACTCAAATAGCTAAATTATGCTCTATTTTTCCTAGAATGCACAAAGAATCAGGCTTGTGCTATGAAATTTTTAAAAAAATGCAAGTTTGAGAAACTATGATGTTTGCTTTGGAAAATTGAAATGCATTTGGAAAATGATAAGAAAAGTGCTTGAAATTGGAGTTTTTGGGAAAATCATTGAATTTCATGGGAAATCAGAAATTTGCATTGAAAAGTGATTTCTCAGGAAAACTTGAAAATCTGAGAAAATTGGTTTTGAGATTGGAAACTTGGAATTGCTTTTATGAGAAAATGGATTTGAGAATCTTGAGAAAATCTAAGAAATTTATTGGAAAATGACTTTTGAAATGGAAAATGAATTCTCAGGAAAACTGGAAAATATGAGAAAATCGATTTCTGAAAACTTGGGATTTTGAAATTTGAGAATTTGAAAACATAGGAAAATCTTGATTTGAACTTGGGAAATGCTTTGAAATTTCATTTGAAAACTTAGGATTTTGAGAAAATCAGATCCTGAGAAAGACTTGGAAATTCTTGAGAAAATTGATTTTTTTTTTTTAAATTGAAATTGGAAAATGAATTTGAAAACAATGCAATTTGAATAATATGAATGAATGAATATGAATTTGAAAAGGGAATTTCATTGAGGAATTGAGAAATTCTTTTGAAACTTTAAGAAATGCAGTGCATTTTTGAAGTTAGCCTAAGTGTGTAGGCTGAATGTGGCTAATATGAAGATCATAAATCTTGATTTTCTTCGTATTCTGACTATGGCCATAAATACAAATCCCACCGAGTTTATAAACTCCATAAGAGCTTGTGCACGTGTCATTCGTGTAAACCATAGTGAATTTGAAATAATGTGCATGAATCATACATCACATATTGAAATTTGCATAAATTAAACTATATGCAATGCAGCCCTATTCTAAGCAGAAATGTAACTCTTATTCCAAATTATTACATTTGATGTTACATTGAATTGAAATAAAATAAAAAAATAAAATCTTCTTCTTGAATATTCCTGCAAAACTAGAAAACAGTGTTAGCACAAAAATGTAGGTTTTTTCTGAATTTATCCAAAAATATGGGAAATTATCGGATATTATTCAGATATAAACCCAAAATCATACCCCCTTTGATATAAACATGACAAATAATGAATAAATTTCAAAAATAAACTTGAAAATTTGAAATTGGGTTCAAAATGACCAAAATACCCCTGATGACCTTGAAATCAGGGTTTTATGAAAGATTGTTTTTTGTAAATTTTGGAATTTTGAAAATCAAATGAAATAAATCAAACATAATATGATAAAATATGATGATATGCATGAAATTTTGGAGAATTAGAAATTGAAATTTCGAAATTTAGGTCAAAATGACCAAAATACCCCCGATAACAAGACTATGGCCATGAAACCAGGGTTTTCTGAAATAAATTTTGCAAAATGGAAAAATATGAAATGCAAAGGAGATTGAAATTAACCCTAATATGATTATACATGCTTATGTGCATGATAAAACCCTAAAATGACGAAAATATCATAAAAAATCAAATTTAACCTGATTTTCGCCTGATTTTCGCTTTTGAATTTAAAGATAAACTAACACATGGAGAAAATGAACTTGGAATTAAGCCAAATTTGGAATGGACACCTAAAATAACCCTATAAACATGATGTAGCTCGAAAATCTATTTTTTGTATTTTTAAATATGTAAATTCAAATAAAAACCCTAAATTTTGTGATTTTTGCCTAAAATGTTGATTCTAAAGGGGATTTAGGATATCCAACTTCCATAACAATTTCCCAAATTTTATGGGGTGACAGAGGACAGTAAGGAAAGGATTTTTGCCTTTTACATTTTCTGATTTTGACCTATGGTCGGAGCTGTGCCACTCCGGCAAATCGGATCAGAATCCGTCGACTCTAGGATTTAGGGGAAACAGACAGGTTTCGGGAGAAAATGTGGGAAAAATAGCAAACAGATGGGAAAAAGGTTAACATTGTGGGAAAATGTCCCTGACAAACAGATAAAGATTTGATTTTTTGATACCCTTGGGATTAGGGTTACGGTTTGGAAAAGGCCACACTGTTATTAGAGACCTAAATCTCTGAGATTTCTGGACATTGGAATCTGTTAGACAGAATAGGAAAATCTGAGAAAAATAATGAAACAGATCCAAAAATTCCCAAATTTTGGGAAATAACAGGAAATTATGTTAGGAACAACTTTCATGTTGAAAGTTTTTTCAGAAAGGTTACCGATTGGATGGACTCAGTGTATTAGGGTCTGTCTATACCCTGACGAAAGAAAATCGAGATTTTCCCAAGGGTCTGAGAAATCTGATTTTTTACAGAGGCCAAAACTGACTGAAAAAATCTCAAAATTTTTAGATCATTAGTAGATTTAATCATGAATCTACTGTGATTTTTTTAGAACAATCCGGATCTCCCACAAGGATGGTACCGAAGGTTAAAGTCTGCTAAAATAGAAACTGGAAGTTCAGAGAAGCAGAAAACCCGATTTAGGGTTTGATTTGTTAAAAGAGGTTCAAAAACCCAAAATAACCCAGATTTTTGGCATGGAATTACAGACACGTAGATGTATTTACACTAAAAATACCACGATTTATTAGTGAAACATTATGCATAAAATAATAATTTAAATATGTGCCTAAAATCAAAATTATGTGCTATCAATGAGATCATACTAAATAGCTAAAAAAATACAACGAAATAAATGTAACATCAAGAAAGACATGAAATATATTTAAAACTATGAGACCCGATCCAGGCGATGACATTCACTTGATGTTGGCTGCAAGTGAGAGGGACCCGATCCATCCATCGGATGGATCCTCTCACCTAGATGGCCTTGACATAAAAGATAGAAAACTCAAAAACCCAGTCTTAAACTGATTTTTATATTACGTTTTAAAAAAAAAGAAAAGAACAAAAAACATTCATAACAGTACGAAGAAAGAGGAAAATCAAATAAGCACCAATGAAACAAGGGCCTTACCTTGCAACGGATGGGCTGGGAGCAGATATTTGCAATGGAGGCTACGGCAGCAAGTGGTGGGTGTTTCCCTTGGTATGCTGTGTGAGGAACCGGCTGCTGCTGCTGGAAGAGAGGAGGAGCCGGCTGGTGCTACTGGGCGTGGAGGAGGAGCCATGGCTGGTGTCTTATGTGGTGGCTGCAGTGGCTGTCACGAAGAAAGAAGTTGCTGGTGACTGTTGGCTGGATGGAGATGCAGCAAGAAGAGCTGCAACAATGGAGGCTTCAAAGGGGTAGACGCTACTCCAAAGCCTGCTGGAACCGTAGGTTGAAGGTGGTTCCAAGAGAAGCTGGTTGTTGCTGTGATGGTGACTGCCAAGGTGAGTCGGCTAGCAGCTGAACCTTGAGGTGGGAGGTTGGAAGCTATGGTGGTGTACTGGCTGGAAGTGCACCTGTTGGATGCCACCAAGGAGGTAGCTGGAGATGCTACATAATGGCTGAAACAAGGCTTGAGGGTAGCTGGATGAAGGCTATCACCAAAGGGTGAGGCGTCTCTTGGAGAAGGGCTGGAACCAAATGAACGTTGGCTGCTTGGAGATAGCTACAGCCATGGATATTTGCTGCAGTTGGTGGGCTTCCTTATGGCTGCTAGAAGGAGCTTGTTGAGGCTGCTAAAGGTGCCAGGGATGCTGCAAAGGGGAAACCAAAGAGAGAGAGAGAGAGAGTGAGAGAGGCCTGAAGAAGAGATCAGCCGTAGCTTCCTCTTTTGTTTTCTTTTTTTTGGTTTTCTTAACTTAGGGAAGATCCTATCTTTCCCTAAGTTTTAGTTTTAATTAGGGAAGGAAAGGGAAAGGGGCTCTACGTGAATGGCTGGGCAAGAGGGAAAAGAAGGGAGGAAGGAAGGGAAGAAGGAAAGAAGAGGAAGAAGAAAAAGAAAGAAAAGGGAAAAAGAAAGGAAAGAAAAGAAAAGGAGGGGAAAAGGAAAAGGGAAAGAAAAAAAATGGAAAGTCGGGCTGGAGGTTTGGGTGACCACCTTGTGGGTCCCACCTCTATAAAGGAAATAAATAAATAAAAATCAATAAAAACAAAAACAAACAAATAAAAAGAATCTTTTTTTTTTGTTTTTTTTGTTTTTTAATAAAATAGAAATGTAAATGAATGGGCCATCTCAGAGCGGGTCCAAATTTCAATTTTGAAATTCATTTTGAAGATTGGAGGGGTAAAATAGTCTTTTCAAAAAGTTTCCAGACGAAACGAGCTATTTTTGGTAGTTTTTTAAACGAGCTCGAATTTTGAAGTTCAATATCCCGTTGCGAAGCAAATCCAGTGTAAAATTTGAAAATATAATTTTGAAAGAAATCCAGATTGTTTTTCTCAAGAAAATGCTTCCAACAAAATGAGCTATTTTTGGCAGTTTTTGAAACGAGCTTGGATTTTGAAGTTCAATACCCCGTTGCGAAGCAAATCCAGTGTAGAGTTCAAAAATTTGAGTTTGAAATAAATCCAGATTATTTTTCTTGAGAAAATCTTTCCAAATTTAGACTCCTGGGGGTAAAATGTCAATTTTGGAAACCCAGAGTTTGAAATTGATTTCTGAAAGCTTTTAAAACTCAATCTGGATTGAAATATTTAAAACTGGATTTCTGGACTTCGAAAATGAAATGAAATAAAATGTGATGAAATGTTATGAAATGCTGAGAAATGATATGAAATGATGAGAAATGACATGAAATGCTATGCAAAATGCTAACCTTGAATAAAGAATTTTGTATGTCAAACCCCGATTGACAATTGTATCAGTTTAAAAAGCATTAAAATTGATAAAATTTGCAAAATAGCTCAAGAAATGGTTTTCGGGACTCTACTGGGTCAGAGTGACACTGAAAATTGGGGTTCGAGCTGGATTGAACTGAGATAAGCTAGATTGAGCTGGGTTTTAGAGTTTCAGAACTCAAATGAACTGACCAGGCACTGACTCAACTGACCTTTCCGACTGAATTTTCAGGAAAAGCTCCCATTTTTAGAGAAATGGTACCGAATGGTCATTGGAGTGAAGTGAATTACGAACTTGAGTTGGCTTTCAGCTAAAACAAAGGTCAGTAATACTGAGATGAACTAAAATTGAGGCTCAAACACTAGCTCAACTGACTGAACTCGGCTCAATTTCAGCTGAAAGAGCTGAAATGGACTAAAATGGGATCCTGAACACTTAACAATGGTTTTGAACTGAAATTGGAGCGCTTGAACTCCTGGTGAGCTCAAGTTAGACTCTGGGGAACATGACTGATTGTGAATGACTGACTCAGAGACAATTGGTTTGGACTTGAGTGAGAAATGAGCTCATTTCTGAAGAAATGATCTCATTTTGGCAGGAATGGTCAGAAATAGAAATGGTCTTCTCACTGTGAGCTTAGATGAGCTTGGAATGACTGATAAAATGTTCTGAACTGACCAGTGAACTTTGTTGACTCCGACTGACTAGGGTTCGGGATGACCTAGGGGTAAAATGGTAATTTTCCTAATAAAAATGGGTAAAATGGTGATTTTCTGAAACTGACTCGGGGTTTGACTCCTACATTGACCTAACAGGGTTGGCACTGCACGAGGAGGATTGTTTGAGAATGCATGAGGAAAATTTGGGGTTTTTACAGGGTTAAATATTGTTGTGATTTACTTATTGTAGAATAGTGATTTTCAATATCTTTTGAATTGCTGACTCTCACAGTAAATTTTTTACTAATCTTTATTGTTCTCCTTTATTATTATTATTTATCAAGCTGCATGGTGGCAGTTTCAGTATATCATAGCATATATTAGCATCAGTTTCGGCATATGTTTAGTCCTTTGCATTTACCTAACATACTTTAGCATTGTCACATGTATTATAACATAACCACATACCTGCTTTAAGACCCATTTCCTCACTAACATTCAGATATCATCTTGTATATTCTAGTTTTAATGTAATCTCTGAATTTCTCTTTATGCCTCGCATTTTGCTAACTCTCTATGCCTTGGAAATGTAAATTATTAAATTCCTCTTCTAGATAAGGATTTGGTAGTTCCAAATTCAAACTCAAGTTGTAATAGTTAGATATCAATGAGAGGTTTACATTTCCAGTCTTAGAACAGAATGTATGAGTATCTAAATATCATGAATTATTTGTTTCATACCATATTCCTTTTATTTTTCAACAAAATCACGAATGGGAACACGAATTGCACATGCACCATTTTATAAAAGATGATTAAATTCTAAGTTGATGATTTGCATCAATGGCCATAGTCAGGATGTGAACAAGACTTAGGATTTTCATCTTTTATGGAATAACACCAGATCCACACTAGATCCTTTTTCAAAATTCATCATATTTTCTTTAAATATTTTCTTCTTTTATCAGAATTTAACTTAAAATTAACTCTAAAATATATTCCAATGGCCATAGTCAGGGTATATTGAGAGTTCATTTCATTTTAAATTCTATAAAAGCACCAAATGTATTTCATTCTTCTCTTGAATCTAAATATAGATTATTATATAATACATTCAATGACCATAGTCAAGGATGTATTATATCTTCAATCTTATTTTAATTCATCTAAAGAATGAAATAGCTTTTCAAAATCCAATTTCAAAAATTCTTTAAATTCATTCATCATTTAGGATAGAATTGCATCATATTTTCAAAAATTCATTTTTCAAAAACTCCAAGTGATGTAAATATCTTCCTCAATCTATCTTCAATCCTTATCAAATCCGATTCATCCTTTCATTTTTCAAAATTCTATTTTATTTTTCAATCTCAAAGTTCAAGTTAACATTGAGATTTCAAATTCATTCTATATTCAAATTCAAATTCAAATCAGATTTCAAAATTCAAATGTGACTTTGAAATTCCAAATTCATTCAAAACTCCAATCCAATTCAAAGTTCAATTTAACTTTGAGAATCTTGATTCATTTTCTAAAATTCGAATTCAAGTCCCAAATTCAAAGTCCAATTTGACTTTAAAATTCATTTGTATATTCAAAATCAAAATCCCATTTTTCAAGTTCAATTCAAACTTGAAAATTCTTGATTCATCTTCTGAATTTAACAAACTCCAAATACATTTTTAGGATCCAGGATTCAACATTCATATCGGATCTCAGATTTCAGATCCAATTCCACTTTTAGAATCCAAAATCCAATCTACTTTGGATCTCTGACTTCAGATCCAAAATCCATCTTGGGATCCGGAGTCCAATTCTACTTTGGATCTCAGACTTCAGATCCACTCCATTCTAGGATCTAGAATCCAGTTCTATTTTTGGATCTCAAACTCTAGATGCAATTCCATTTTAGGGTCCAGAGTCCAACTCCACATTGGATCTCAGGTTTCATATTCAAATCCATATTAGAATCCAGAACTCAATTCTACTTTGGATCTCAGACTTCATCCAATTCTACCTTTGGATCTTAGAGTTCAGATCCAAATTCCACTTTAGGGTCTAGAAGTCCAATTCTACATTGGATCTCACACTTCAAATCCAAAATCCATCTTAGGGTCCAGAATCCAATTCCATCTTGGATCTCAGACTTCAGATCCAAATTTTCTTTAGGATCCAGAATTCAATTCCATCCTGGATCTCAGATTTTACATCCAAATTCTACTTCAAATCCCAGATCCAGTTTCATCTCAGATATTAGATCAAGATTCCATTTCAAATCTAAATTCATCTTCTATTCTCAAAAGTCAATATTATTTCTCAAGTCTAAATTCAAATTCAAATTCAAATTCCTATATTGAATTCAAAATCGACCCTTGAAAATCGATTCTAATTCAAAAGTCCATTATGACTTTGAAAGTCTCAATTCTAAATTCCTCTTTCCACAAATTTATCCCTCCTAAATCCAAGTCCAAAATTCAAAGTCCATTTTAGACTTTGAAATTTCCTTTCTTTTATTTCACCTTCAAATTATTCTTTTTCAAAATCAGAGATTCATTTTCCCAACTCTGATTATTCCAAAAAGACTCAGAACTTTTCTGATTTATCTCAAGTTCTAAGTTAGATTCAATCATTTCTTCACTCCCTTATCAAATTCATCTCAGAATACTTGAAAATTTTCAAAGCATCTTTTCAAAAAGAGCATACATCCTTGCATTGCATAAGCATGATTCTTTGTGCATTTTAGACTTAGGATAAATTCTTAGATAATATTTAGGCAAAGCAAAAGGCATAGATTCGATCCTTGGTTTGATTACCCCTGGTAAAGGCGCCAGGAACGGTCGAATCTTGTACCGACGAGCGAAACCCGTCTCTCCATTTTTCCCGCAAATTTTCAAAACGGAGGTGAGTTAAATTTTTAAATATTTTTTAAATCAAGGTCAAGTGAGACCGCGCAAAAGAGTTCCTCTTCTCTTTTTCTTTCTTTCTTTTCTCTTCTCTTTCTCTTTTCTTTCTTTTATTCTTCTCCCTTCAAAAAGGAGGAAAATAGAAGTTAGAAAAGGAAAAGAGAAGGAAAGAGAGAAACCACAAGAGAGGAAAAATTTTGCGATGATCACAGAAGTGGCGACCGTGATGGGACTCGTCTTCGTCCGGTTGAATCTATGCCCTTTGTTTTGCTTTGATATTACCTAAGTCTTTATTCTACAAATGTCAGCTTCATTTTCATGCAAACCTTAGGAGCCTAGACTCTGTCCTAAGCTGACATCATTGCATATAGGATCTAAGTATGGTTTGGTAGGACCATATTGAGGAGACTATTCCATGCTCACATTAGACTTAGGTCTGAAATACAACTCTCCTCAATTTTAGGGATTGAATGCAAACAATGTATGCAAGTGTATGCTTCTCTTCATTTTAATCTATCTCTCTAGGACTTGCATTAGAGCCATCTGATTTTATTGCATGCTAAGCATATTTTGAAAACATCTCTACCTATAATGTCCTGGTCTTCACGTTGCTGGGTTGTCTCACAGAACCATAGTTCGGGAGAGAGCCTCACAACTGGACCACTTATTTGGGTTCGCGCCCCCCTACCACGTACCTAAGGGCCATAGTCCGAGGTATATCGGTAGGTGCTCAAGGATGTTGGAAAGTGTGAACACCAAAAATTTTCCAAAATTTTGTAAAAATGACCCTTCTGCCCCTGACTCTATTTTTCTAAGAAGATCAAAGTGATTTCAAAGCTAAATTTCAGTCTTTCTTCAGATTTCTGGATTAAATTTCACATTGATATATTCAAATTCAACTCCGGGTCTGAACTCAGTATTTTCAATCCGAATCTGAGCCCCGTTGTCCGATTTCCAAAATAAGATCACAAAAATACCAAAAATGATTTTGAAAGGCCCGGGCGGCTCATTCGGCACTCTGTTGGATCCTCGGCCCTATATTTCTCGGTTTGAGGTTGTAAACCTTGAATATTTCTCAAAAATTTGAATACAAATCCATTTTCTGTAGAAATTTTCTCAAAATAGCTCAAAAAAATTCCCTTTTGTAAATATTTTACAAAAACACAAAAAAATAGTTTTAAATCTTTGATTTCTCGTAAAGCTTTAGGATTTTATTCTAAAAATACAAAAAAATAGAAAAATAACATCAAAAACCCAAAAAAAAAAAATGGGAAAACTACAAGAAAAATAAATAGTTTCGAAGCTTTTTAAGATAATTTTTCTGAAAACCTCACATTTGAACAATTTTTCAAAAAAATTTCTAAAAGAGGACCCCTTTTTTTTTTTGAAATAGGAAAGAGTTACAACGGAACCCTCCCGCGCATTCCTTCTCCTCTTTCCATCGTCCGATCTGCAACGACCTTCTTCGCTCTCCACCCTTAATCTTCAACCATTTTTCTCTCTCGAAGCCTCGATGATCTCTTTAAAGAGAGACATTGATCCTCTATGGAGGATCATCCATTTTTTTTCGAGCGCCGATCATCCATCTTCACGCTGTGATTCCTCCTTCAAGCTTCCTCTACTACTTCTTATCGAGGATTGTCAATATCCATTACCACACTGCATCATCAAATCTCTCTGAAGCATCCATTAAACCCATCCTCATCGGAGCTCCCCGGCAAACCCACTATCGCCATCCATTTTAACTCCATTTGCTTGGCTTCTGGGGGATCGATCATCATCAAGCAACATCCCCTTTTTCCCCTCTTCTACTGGTCTTTCCTCGATTAGCAAGAAGGATCGATTTCCCCCTGCGAAAGCTACAGGAAGTCGATCGACCTCCCTCCTCCCTGCAATCACAGGAAGCCGATCATCCCAGCATCACGAATAGATGATCCACTCCTTTGGTTTTGACCATCATTAATCCAAGGAAAACTCCACTCTGAAGTTCTAAGCAATCCAAAGAAGATCGCTCTCCCCTGCAATTGAAGGTAAGCAATCACCTCCATCCTCCTTCGACTTCTTGTAAAATTTTCTTTCCCATTTCCTTACATTTCTCGTTGTTTGTGATACCTCATTCCAGCTTCTTCCCGTTTTACCTTTTTTTTTTACTTTGTATTGTTCCTACTGTTGATAATTTTCATGTTTGTAGCCTTGTTAGAGCACCTATAGTGTTGATTTTGCCTGTAGCAAACATCAACCTGTGTAAATGTGCTAACATCTAAAGGGAACGATCAGGTTCCAAAAAAACTTTGCTTTGATCTTTTGATCTCTCAGTCTTTTGAAGCTCTTTGTGGTTTTTATAGGGTTATGTTGGTATGCGTCATAACATTAGTTTCAGTTCTCTTTGATCTGATAATATACATCTACGATTTAATAATGGTGTTACCCATTGTAAAGTCCAGACGTTAATATAGATTTGTTAGGCAATCTGTTACATCATCATCACAAGATATCGTGTTTTCCTTTCATTCTAGGTCTGTTCGTTTCATTACAATTCCCCTTTTAGCTTTATCATGCTTTCCATAGGGTGATTTATATAACCATCATTCGGGTTATGTCTGTCTACAGTTTGCATGATCAATATCCTCATATTCTTCAGCAAGTCGTTATGAAAATGGCATTGACTTTTTTTTTCTTGAAACGATTCAATGGCTTGGCTGCTGTGGTAATTAGGCTACCAAATGTTGGAAGTATCTCAGAAATACGTCATATGATTTCTTTTTGGCTGATCGATCTTACCTCTCTGTATGACCATTTGCTGAAGTTTTTTTATTATTATCATTTTGTCATTTTATATTCATCCCATTTTTTTTTTTACCCAGTAGCATTGCATCTGCAGTATCATTTTCATTTAGATATCCTCTCTTCTTCATTGATAATTTATATGGAGAATATTTATATTTTTAGTTCACTCCACGTTTTGTGTCATTTCTTCCCAATCACGATGTCTCGTTCACAGCCTTTGTCCTATACTCATTCACTTTAATGTTTCAGCGTCATGCTTTGTACCCTTACATTGGTAAGCCTTTAAACATGTTTTCAAGTCAGCATAGGTAGCCTTGGAATTGGCCAGGAAAGTGATCCTTTTTATCGATTTGTTGTCATCAGGAGTGATTCATCACTTTGTTGCTACTGCAAAAGCAATCGGTTATTGCTAAAAATGTCTCATCAGGCCATTGGGCAGGGATAAGTCAAGTTGTAAGCTCGAACTGCAAAACCAGAGGGGGTCTCATTCGATGACATCAATGCTACCCACAATCCGTAGTGTTGTTTTACAGGATGCATTCACAGAGTGCTCTCTATTTTTGCTCAAGTAGCAATATTATGTCTATTATATACCAGTAAATTAATCTATCAGGCTAAAAAGAAAACAAAAAAAAGGGGGGGTGATTATGTATTATACATTGGTAAAAACCCACCAATAACATTAGCTTAAGGCATGCTCTGGCACTTTACTTTCAGCACACCTGCTGAGCTCATTTCATTATGTGTCTCTTGTGGATATGATCACTAAGTATCGAATGGCGGTAAAAGTCTCTGCTAAACATCTTCAAAGGCTGTGGGGTTAACTCTTATGAGTCCCTATCTGTAAAAATTTTCTCCTTCCCGAGACAAAATGCTTTGTCTACAGCAACATCAAATGGAAGTCAGTCAATCATCTTTCTCTTAGTATCTCGCAGCTAAAAGATGAGATCAACTTGCTGGGATATGACTATTCTTGGTAGAGGCAATTCATGATCTGATGAATGGGTCCTGGAGCATGTGTTTTGTTTTTTTTTTTGCAATATATGGTCTGAAGATGAAGGGGTTAATCGGCTGTTAGTATGGCTCATCAGAATTGCTCTAGGATTCACAAAACAGGCAAATTGTTGTTAGTATTTAAGGGTTGAAATGATGGTTATCTGTTACAAAGAACCAACGGCTGAAACACTTAAGTTGCAGAAGCCTATGTGCATGAGTTGTTGTACATTTTTTTTTTTTTATCATCAGTTGTGTAATGTTTTGCATTTGATGAATAGTGTCATCATTTGCATTTAGTAGTAGTATTAGTTTGGGTAGTTTGTTTTCATTTGATCTTATTTACTGTGGCACTTTGTTTTCATTGTGGTATACTTAATATTAGCATTACTGCTACTAGCCACATCCCTCTGCCTCTATACCATCTTACACCATCTACTACCCTCACTGTTTTCATCCATTGCACAACATCAGCCAACTGATGTGGCCCATTCACATTCTCAGCAGCTAAGAGGCTATTGTTCGTGCTGCTGTGGTCTTTTTACAGCAACTCACAACAACTCACAGAGTTGTTGTCCTCTTTTTATTTGCGTAACAGTCTTTGCATCAGTAGGCATCGCAGCTTCTTCAACTTACATTCACTTTATCTTCCCACATCAGATTGTTGCATCTTACATCTTCACCACCTATCATTACAATGCCACTTCACAGCATCTCACCTTCACCCTTCTTTACTTTGTTTTTCATAAGCATAACCTTCTTTTTATATATAAGTCACTCACAGTAGCCATCCCCTGCACTACCAGCACACCATTTTTTTTATCAGCCATCCCCCGCATTACCAGCACACCATTTTCTGCATAGTTTAAACAGCAAAATAAGTCGTCGAGCTTGCTTTATCTGGCTCATGCAAGGTCTTGGCCAATGACTGCCAATCAACTGAGCCCCATTACAATGGTCATTGGTGGGAAGAGGTCTGATAGGAGTTCGGCCTCTCCACAGCAGCTTTCACCCTGTTGTATTCCTTTTCCCAAAACACCTGTAAAATAACATTGCAATGGCATTTCTTCCTAGTCTGTAGATGCCAGCATCATTCTCGTCTATCTACATTACATATATGCCATCGGTGGTACATATATACATATATACATATATATATACATACAGGTATGTGCGTGTATATATATATATATATATATATATATATATATATATATATATATATATATATATATATATATATATATATATATATATATATATATATATATATATATATATATATATATATATATACATATGCATACATACATATATCATTTTTCATTCCTTTTGTCATATATGTCTTTGGCATATAAACCTCTTTTCACTATTTGATTTCCACATGATATATGTGATTTTCCTTCTCTTTCCATTACTAACCCGGTTGTTTTGCAGGAAATATGTGGACAAAGTTGTCATTTGAAGTTGTAAATTTGATTTTATGAGTTGTAATAGCTAGACTTTAATGAGAATTTACATTCCTTGCTTTAGGTAGAATTTATGAGCATTGTAAATACCATGAATTATTTGTCTTCATGCATTTTTGCCTTCATTTCTCAAAATGCTCACAATGGTGAAACACGAATGGCACATACACCATTTCGTAAGAGATAATAAATACTAAGTTGATGATCAACATCAATGGCCATAGTCAGGGTGTGGACAAAACTTAGCATTTTTATCTCTTACGAAATAACACTGGATCCACACTGGATCTATTTTCAAAATTCATCATATTTTCTTAAATATTTTCTTCTTTTATCAGAATTTAACCTAAAATTAACTCAATATATATACCAATGGCCATAGTCAGGGTATATTGAGGGCTAATTTCATTTTAAATTCTATAAAAGCACTAAAAGGGTATTTTATCTTTCATTTGAAATTAGATATGACTATTATATAATACATTCAATGACCTTAGTCAGGAGTGTATTATATCATTAATCCTATTTAAATTCGTTTGAAGAATGAAATATGATTTTCAAAATCTAATTTCAAACTTATTCAAATTCATTTCATCATTTAGGATAGAACTGCATCGCATTTTTTTCAAAATTCTTTTTCAAAAACCCAAGTGATTTTGAACATCTTTCTTCAAATTTCTATTTCAAATTCCAAATCTATCTCAATTTCAAAGTCCAATTTGACTTTGAAATTTCAAAATCATTTCGTATTCAAACTCCAAAATTCCAACCCAAATTCAAAATTCAATTTCAAAGTTCAAATTAAACTTTGAAGCTTCTGATTCATCTTCTTGTTCAAAATCAAGTTTTCTTCAAGTTTTGAATCAAAGTTGAGATTGACTTTTCAAAACCCAAATCCAAAGTTAAATCCTAGTCTCAACTTGGATCCAGATTTTCAAGTATAAACTCCATTCCACTTTGGATCTCCAATTACAGATCCAAACTCCATTTAGGATCCAGATCCTCATTCCGCTTTGGATCTATGATTACAGATCCAAATTCCATTTAGGATCCAGAATCCATCTCTACATTGGATCTCAGACTTCAGATCCAAATCCATCCTAGGATCCAGAATCCAATTCTACTTTGGATCTCAGACTTCAGATCCAATTCCATCTTAAGATCCAGAGCCCAACCCTATCTTGGATCTCAGATTTCAGATCCAAATACCATCTTGGATTCCAAATCTTGAAATCCAATTCTATTCAAAATTCCAAATCCAAAATTCCATTTTAAATTCCAATCCTTAAAACCATTTCCATTTTATTTTCAGATTTCAAATCAAGTTCCCATTTCAGATCCTAAATCCAAAATTCAACTTTGAACCCTATTCAGAATTCAGATCTTGGATTCGGATTTCATCTTGAAATTCCAACTTTTAAATCAATTCCATTTCTCAATTTTATTCAGATTTCCCAAATTCTATCTTTCCTTTTGATTTCGAACTTCAAAGTTAGAATTCAATTCCATTTTCATTTCTACTCTGATTCAAAGTCCATTTATGACTTTGAAAATTTCCTTTCTTCTCTTTTTATCTCAAAACTTCAAAATCACTTTCCAAAATCCAGATTTATTTTCTCGAGCTCTTGATTATTCTAAAAACTTAGAACTTTAATCTTAAGTTCTAAGTTAGAAAACATTTCTTCACTTTATCAGATTCACTTGGAAATTCTTCAAAACAATTTCAAAAAGAGCATACATCTTTGCATTTGCACAAGCATGATTCATCGTGCATTTAGACTTAGGATAAATACTTAGATAAATTCTTTGCAAAGCAAAAGGCATAAAATTCGACCCTTGGTTCGATTACCCTTGGTAAAGGCGCCAGGAATGGTCGAACCTCGTACCGACGAGCGGATCCCGTCTCCCAGTTTTCCCGCAAATATTTCAAAAACGGAGGCGAGTTATTTCAAAAAAAATTCTAAATTAAGGTCAAGTGAGACCCGCAAAAGAGTTCCTCTCTTTTTTTTCTCTTCTTTTTCTCTTCTCTCTTTTCTTTCTGTCTTTTATCTTTCTCCCTTCAAAAAGGAGGAAAATAAGAGGTTAGAAAGGAAAAGAGAAGGAAGAGAGAGAATATTACGAGAGAAAAAATTTTGTGATGATCACAGGTTTGGCGACCGTGATGGGACACGTCTTCATCCGGTCGAATTTAATGCCTTTTCTTCTTTGCTTTGATATTATCTAAGTCTTTATTCTTCAAATGTCAGCTTCATTTCCATGCAAACCTTAGGAAGCCTAGATTTTGTCCTAAGCTGACATCATTGCATATAGGATCTAAGTATGGTTTGGTAGGACCATATTGAGGAGATTATTCCATGCTCACATTAGACTTAGGTTTGAAATACAACTCTCCTTAATTCTAGGGATTGAATGCAAAACAATGTATGCAAGTGTATGCTTCTCTTCATTTTTAATCTATCTCTTTAGGACTTGCATTAGAGTCATCTGATTTATTTTGCATGTTGAACATGTTTTCAAAAACATCCCCTACCTACATTGTCCTGGTATTCACGTTGCTGGGCTGTCTCACTGAACCATAGTTTGGGAGAGAGCCTCACAACTGGACCACTTATTTGGGTTCGAGCCCCCCTACCACGTACCTAAGGGCCATAGTCTGAGGTATATCGGTAGGTGCTCAAGGTTGTTGGGAAGCCATTACCTTAGAACCGGAGAAATATTTCTATGCCACGTACTTCGAGCTTCGGCTTGGGTATATCGTCGTATCTTGATTGGAATCAGATAATTTGAACCCTAGAGTTAGGATTAAGGTCCTGCAAGCCATTTCAAATATTGCATTTAGAGTCAGCCTTTAGGGAGTGTTGTATGCGCATTCTTGTTTGTGCAGCTTTAGTTGTATGATAATTCTTTTATTTCTTTCATATATATGTATCAAACCCTTTTTCAAAACTCTAGGTGTATTATTCAAAACTTACCCTTATTTTCAAAAAAAAACCAGGTGTATATTTCTATCTACCTATATTTCTTTTCTCTTTTAGATCAAATTTTCTTCAAAATCCTGGAAAATTCCTTTAAAAAATTCATCAACATTTTCAAAATTTCCAGGTATAATTCTTCAAGAAGTCTGTCCGTAAGTCCTGCATTCTATCTAGTTCTCCTTATTTTTCTTTACCCCAGTATCATCTCAATGGCGTCAAATTCCCTCGATATTGTCTTTCCTCGAGATCATGTCTTCTATCAGATTCAGGATGGACCCCCGGATCTGCGGGTCATCCAGTCTCGTTCTTTCTTCCCTCGGTGGTATTATTCTTGGTTCTCCACCTTCTCACGTATGTTTCCAGACCACTTGGATGACTGTGGGTTGAAGATGGCATCAGCGGTAGGCAAGCGAACCATCAATGGAGCTTTGATTCAGGCCATGGCAGAACAGTGGAATCCACGTACTTGCATATTTTGGTTTCCTTGGGGAGAGATGACTCTACTGATGGATGAGTTCAATGATATCATGGGATTGCCCGAACCAGCTGATTAGCCAGATGATCCTGTCGAGCAGCAGTTTTTGATCAACATCAAAGGGGTGGATGTTCGAGAAGCCTTGGCCAGAGCAACAGGGAGCAGATTCTGGCCCCTTATTGAGATTATTGGGAATCAGTTCATCGACCTGTTCGAACTATATCAAAAGTACGGAGCCTACAAAGAGGTTGGCACTCTATCTCGAGCAGCGAGAGACAGAATTCAGCATGTCATGATCCTGTGCACAGTGGGGTTAGCTTTCTTCCAAGATGGTCAAAATTTCATAGATATCAGAGTCGCCCAGCTCTTTCTAAGATGGGGAAGTAAGCAGACCCGTCAGCTTTCAGTCTCCATGGCCGCATTAGCCTTTCTTTACAGAGGATTGGCTCGATTTGCTCTCGGGGAGACCATTCTGGTAGAAGGATGCACTTACGCTCTGCAGTCGTGGTTCCTGCGACACGTTCCCTCGAAGGCCAGTTCTTTCAGGTTCAACAATAAGCAGCCAAAGACAGTCATCCAATGCTGAGCTCTGATCGAGAAGCTGCATCAGGAGGAGATTACCTGGGACTTCTTTGACAGAAGAGAGACTGTTCCTCGATACACTTATGCCCGTGACAAGCGCTACAAGTTGATGGGCCCTTTCTTTTGTGTTGATTATCAGCCGGAACGATGTCTGAAGCAATTTTCGCAGCGACAGGTTCGTGCCAACACCCATTTTCCGACAGGCAACATGTCAGAATTCAAACTGCAGTCGGATCAGTGGTCTGGGGCATATCATGTCGCCAAATATACCTGGGATTTCTTTATTTCTCTGTCTATATTTCCCGGGCCAAATGTATCATCTGAATATCAAGAGTGGTGGCAAACTGTTTGCACACCCTCTCTTTGTCTTTGAAAGTTAAAAATATCAATAAAAATTTACTTTTTGGCCAAAATGTTGTTGTCTGTATTTTTGTTTATAGCGCAAATAAAAGTCACAAATTTTGGGTGACGACCTAATCCTGGGTAAAAGGGATATTCCTTCCGCATCTCTCCAATATATTTTATCATGGTTGACGACCTCGCCTAGGTGACAAGGCATATTTCTCTGTTATCATCAAAATGGTAACACAATTATCACGAATCATGTGATGACCCAATCCCGGGTAATGGGATAATCCCTTGAAATTGTCCACCAAATCTCTTCATTTGTTGCTTTTTCTCAAAGAAATTATGATTTTCAAAAAGCTTCTCCATACTCTAACCATTCTCATATTCTACAGGAAAGCTTTGGCATCTGAAAATGGTTCAGACAAGGGCTGATAAGAGGGCCGCTCAACAGCACAGTGACAGCGAGCCAGAGGAGATGAATTCTCCCCGATTATCCAAAAAGCATGACTCCGGAGATGAGAGTGATGTTGATCCGGCCATGTACCGGGTTTTTCAGAAAATGATGACTAAAATGATGGCCGAGCAGGCTAAGGCGGCTCCAAAGAAGGCAGCTTCTAAGACCAAGGCTAAGAAGAAGCCCATAAAAAAGCCAGTCAAGATCAGCAAGCAGAAAGTACAGCGTGACAGTACTTCTGAAGGCTCCGAGTCAGCAGGAGAGATCTCCGAGGAAGAAGAGCAGCTGATCTACATCCTGAAACATCTGCGGCAATCCAAGAAGCCAGTGTCAGTGAACAAGCCCAAATATGGGACCCCTGCAGAGGACTCGATCCAGGCACTGACCAAGATAGTCAAAGACCTCCAAGTCCGGGATAAAGGAAAAAGGTCATACACTAGACATGATTTTTACCTCGGCTTAGAAGGGGACATCAATCTGGAGAACCTCCCCAGAAAGTTTATTAAGTTTGATGGATCCGGGGATCCTAAGGCTCACATTGCCATGTTCTTTGCGGAATGCGCCCGGTTCAGTGAAGACAATCGTGCCCTCTTCCTCTGCTTCCTTCGCAGTTTGGAGGGAATAGCCACCAAATGGTATGCTGAGCACGTCAATCCCATTGAACTAAGGGATTTTGACAAAGTTGTCAACATGTTCATTGAACGCTTCATATTCAACACGGAAGCTCTGCCCACTCTGAACCACCTGTGCAACCTGAAATAGGAGCCCAATGAAAAGGCCAGGGACTTCATTCACAAGTGGAGAAGCCTGTGCAACAAAATGAGAAACCCTATTTCTGAGGAACATGCCCTCCAGGTCATTCTCAACAATTTCTCACAACCCCTAAAAAGCCTCCTCTTCCCATATTCCTCCAAATCATTCATTGAACTAACAAAGCGAGCAGAATGGCTCAAGATGGGGGTAGAAAACGGGATGTACGAGGGTGTTGCTTTGGCCAAAAATATTCCAGACCCAAAGAAGAAGGCACACTTCACCTACTCCGCCGAGGTTTCAGGGGATGATCAGGGCAGTAGCAGCAAGCAGGGCAGTGGCACAAAGCCCGAGCAGAACAGAGGAAGGAAAGGGAAATTCTTCAAGAGCAGTGACAAGCCTCTTCCGGCCGGTCCTCAACAAAAGGGGGACCTTCAAGAAAAGCCCAAACATATAAACTGGAGCAGGGATTGGAAGTTCACTCCCCTCGACCAGCCACTGGAGAAAATTCTGGAATACTTGCTATCTCACGGGATGGTAAAACTTCCCAAGGTTGCAGATCCGCCAGTGCTCATGGGAAGATTCAAGGAACAGTATTGCAAGTTCCACAGGGCAATGGGCCATGACACTGAATATTGCTTCGCCCTGAAGCATCTGATCCAGGATTGCATCGATAAAAGCATCCTCATCGAGGATGAAGAAGAGGGCAAAATGGACATCCTGTCCGCCCCATTCCCAAAGCATTCAGCATCAGCCATTTCGGAAGATTCTTTTCTCCCACAGAGTCACATACATCCTTGTTCCAGCGAGGAGATAAGTTTGCAGCATCAGGTGATGGTTCTACATCAGAATCAACCTGCATTTCAGAGAGGGGATATCCTCTCATTTTTAAATATTAGAAACATGTCAGTTGAGAATGGAAAAACCCAAGTTTTTCCAAAGAGATTTCTGAGAAAGGAAACCTGCACAGGAGAAGCAGAAACCTCAGAAGCAGCAGAAGAGCGGGCCAAAAACCTTCAAAAGCCTATTACAGCGCTCTCCAATATCTCTATTTTTGAATTAACCCACGATTCTCCCCAACATCAGGAAAAGTTGGATGATCTACTAAGGAAGATCAAGGTAAAGTCGGGCACTACGCCCGAAGACATGGCATAAATAGTAAATCAGGTGATGACAAATGCGCCTATCACCTTCTCTGATGAGGACCTGCCTTCCACAATAATGCACTATACATTGTGGTAAGGACCAGGGGCATGACTGTCCCGCACGTACTTGTTGATGGGGGTAGCAGCCTCAACATTTGCCCAGAGATGACAACGAAAGCACTGGGTTTGAAGGAAGAAGAATATGTGCCTGATCCCATCACCATCTACGGCTTTGATAATCACGGGCAGACTGTCAAGGGCAAGATCTTCCTAGAAATCTTCATCAACTACTTAGTGCACACAGTTTTATTCCATGTCGTCAACGTGCCGCCGACTTACAATCTTTTGTTGGGACGAACATGGATCCATAATGCCAATGCCGTTCCATCAACTCTCCACCAGTGCATCAAGTGGTCCAAGGGTGGAATGATTACTACCGTCTTGGGCGAAGACCCTGAAGAAAGGCTGCCACAGCCGATGATTCCTCGACCGACATTTACAGCAGATATTCCTAGCATCCGGGAGGCAGAGGAAATCAACCTCAGTGGCAGTCTAGAAATGTTAAAACTGAAAGATGTCATGGAAGAAGAGAGCGTTGCAGCCGCGGTCCAATGGCAGGGACCTTGTTTCTTCAAGTTAGGAGGATGCATTAATTACACCTCCTTCAAAGATCATCATTTATTTCCTCAGTTTTCTAAAGCAAGAAAGGGATTTGATCTGCTAATAAAACATGGATATCAGCCATTCCGAGGCATGGGAAAAGATGAAGACGGCATGATAGCCCATCATTCCAGTTTGGCATGCGGACAGTTCAGGGTTGGGGTTCACCGGACAGGATTCTAGCAAAAGGACAGTTTTTGTCAGAGGAAGCCAATGAAGAGATGATGCCTTAGTTTTCCTGCTTTCTTTTCTTCTCTTTTTATCTTGTAGGGACAATACAGTCCCATCTTTTGTTAAAGTCTTGTAAATACTTTACTTCAATCAATGAAAGATCAAATTTTCTCTTCGAGTATCCATCATTTCCTTCTTATACTTTGTCTATGTCATTGCTCTTGCCTTATAGAAAAAATTTGATTTGGCTCGTACTTCATCTTAAACAACCTTTCTTACATTTTCAGTACCATTAACTCCTGAATCAATTACAAGATTTGTTATCAATCCCAAGTATCTAAAATTGGCGAGGTTTCCTGAGATGAAAGACAGAGCAGAGGTCAGTCAAGCAACAGAGCAGACTGAAGAGCTAGCCGAATTTGACTCCACTATTCAGGAATTGCCAGAATTTGCTCACATTCAGAAGCAGGATGAACCCTCATCTTTGGTGCAAGATCCAACTGAGGATATCAACATTGGGTCGGAAGATGATCCAAAAATTCTCAAAATTGGGTCGAGTCTAAGCGAAATTGAAAAAGCTAGACTCATTCAATTCCTCAAAAAGCATCAGGAAGTATTCGTCTGGACTTATGAAGATATGCCAGGATTGGATATCAAGTTGGTTGAGCATTGACTCAAGTTGAAACCAAAAGCCAGACCAATCAAGCAGAAACTGAGGAAGTTAGACCCTCGAATTGAGCAGCAAGTCAAGGAAGGACTTGAAGATTTGCTAAAAGCAGGCTTTATCCGAGCTATTGATTACCCAGATTGGTTAGCAAATATCATGGCAGTCCCTAAAAAGAACGGAAAAGTTCGGATTTGCATTGATTTCAGGGATCTCAATAAGGCCACCCCAAAAGATGATTATCCGCTTCCCAACATTGACCTGTTGATCGATAGCACAGCAGGTCATGCCATGTTTTCCTTCATAGACGGATATTCAGGTTATAATCAGATTAAGTTGGTCGTTCGTGATCAGTCCAAGACTTCATTTACTACCCCATGGGGAACCTTCTGCTATTCAGTCATGCCATTTGGGCTCAAAAATGCCGGGGCAACCTATCAAAGGGCGATGGCCGTCATTTTCCATGATCAAATGCATAAGAATATGGATGCTTATGTGGATGATATTTTGGTTAAGTCTAAAGAAGAAGAGGATCACCTTGATGCTCTTAGTCAAGTTTTTTAAAGACTTATTCTTTATAAATTAAGACTTAACCCTCAGAAATGTGTTTTTGGAGTGGAGTCTGGCAAATTACTCGGCTTTATTATCAGCAAGAAAGGAATTGAGGTGGATCCGGCCAAGGCAAAAGCCATTATTGATATGCCGCCTCCAACTAATCTCAGGGAACTGCGAAGCCTTCAAGGGCGTATTCAGTCTATTCCCAGGTTCATCTCTAATCTGGCCCTGAGATGCGAGCCTTTCACCATTTGCTCAGAAAAGGAGTTAAATTTGAATGGGGATCAGAATGTCAGCTCTCGTTTGAGCGCATCAAGCAGTATCTCCTTAATCCACCAGTTTTGAAGCCACCAAAGCTGGGAAAGCCTCTCTTACTATATATTTCAGTTAATCAGAATGCCTGTGGTGGAATCCTCACGCAGTATGAAGAGGGCAGCCTGATAGAGCACGCCATCTACTACGTGAGCAAAACTTTCATTGATTATGAAAAGAAGTATTCTCATATGAAGAAAACTTGTCTAGCTCTGGTTTGGATGTGCCAGAAGTTAAGACATTACTTGTTGGCTTCTGAAATCAAATTTCTATCGAAACTTAATCCTCTCAGATACATTTTGGAGCAACCATTTCTCACTGGACGGATTGCGAAGTGGCAGGTCCTCCTAATGCAATATGACTTAGAATATGTTTCTCAAAAGTCAATTAAAGGCCAAGCGATCGCAGATCAGTTGGCAGATTTCCCTTTGACGAAAGAGATTAAAGCAGAAGATGATTTTTCTGATGAGCACATCTGTAAAATCCAACAACCTCCAGTTTGGAACCTTTTCTTCGATGGCTCTAAAAATATGTCTGGCATCGGGATCGGAGTCTTGTTAATCACTCCAGAAAAAGAAATGATCCCTTATTCCCTCAAGCTTGGTTTTCAATGCACTCATAATATGGCCGAGTATGAAGCTTTAATACAAGGCCTCAAAATTCTGTAAAGTTTCAATGTCAAGAGAGTGCATGCTTTTGGCGATTCACTACTTGTTGTCAGCCAAGTTAACACTGAATGGCAAGTGAAAGATTCCAAATTGATTCCGTATCAGAAGATCGTCTTAGCTCTTGTGGACAGCTTCGAAGAATTTCAGCTCAGTCACATCAGAAGAGAGCATAATCAGATAGCTGATGGTTTGGCCAGTCTGGGCTCCGTTCTATCCTTCAAAGGCAATGAATCATGTCGTTCTTTCGAAGTTGGTAGACTTGAGCAACCTGCTTTTGATTCAATTATGCAAGTAAACCAGGTCAATCAGAAGGAGAAGCCTTGGTATCAAAATATTAAGAATTTCATTGAGACTGGTGATTTTCCACCAGAAATGTCTAAAAGGGAGCAATGTGCAATTCAGCGCATGTCTACCCGATATTTCATTCTTGCCAATGTCCTCTACCTCCGTGGGTTCAGTTCTGAGTATTCAAGGTACTTAGACAAAGAAGAAGCTATGGAAGTTATCCAAGAGGCACATGAAGGGATTTGTGGTGGCCATGTCGGCTATCAAACTCTCGTCAAACAGATCGTTCGAGCAGGGTACTATTGGAATACCATGCAGCAGGACTGTCATCGATTTGTGAAGAGGTGCGTCAAGTGCCAATTGCACGCGCCTTACATTCATGCTTCGGCCGCATATCTACAATCAGTTGTTTCTCCTTGGCCATTTTCTATGTGGGCTTTTGATGTCGTCGGCCCGATTACTCCTTCTGCTTCCAACGGCCACAAATACTTCCTGGCTGCGACAGAGTATTTCACAAAATGGGTCGAAGTTGTTACTCTATGCACAGTAGAAGGCCGCCATGTGGTTTCTTTTATTCACAAGAACATTCTTTGCCGCTTTGGCATACCACATGATATTGTCTCAGACAATGGAACTCATTTCAAAAATGAGAGGATGAAGACATTTTGTTCTAAATTCAAAATTTCCCATCATTTCTCAGCTCCCTATTATCCCCAAGGGAACGGCCAAGCAGAGGCTACCAATAAAATCTTGATCCGTATTCTGGAAAGGACTGTGAAAACAGGTCGAGACTGGCATGAGAAAATCCATGACGCACTTTGGGCATATCGGACCACCATTCGGACTCCGACTAATGCCACTTCTTCAGAACTTGTTTACGGAACTGAAGTGGTATTGCCTCTCCATGTCCAAAAGCCCACTCTCAAATTCGCTTCTCTTATAGAATTGTCACTTGATCAGTATCAACAACAGAGATTGGTACAGCTAGATTTACTGGATGAAAAGAGGCTCAAGGCAGCAGAGCACGCTCAAGCTTATCGGCAGAGGATAGCTCGACACTATGCCAAGTCCGTCATTGAGAGAAAATTTCGAGTTAACGATTTGGTACTCAGATCAACGGCTCATTTCAAGCATCGACCACAGGGCAAGTGGTCACCCAATTGGGAAGACCCTTATGTGGTTAAGGAAGCGCTTCCTCGCAATTCATATCGTTTAATCAACGCAGATGGAGTGGAGATGCCAGATCCCATCAATGCGCTGCATTTGAAGAAATTTTATACTTAGAATTTTCATTCTAAAACTTTTTGTACTATTCAAAGAGCCATTTCAATAAAAACAATGATCTTCTATCGATTCTTACATTCTTCTCCATGATACTGGGGCATTTTATTTTAATTCATAAACATCTTTCTCATCATATGCAGGCAGGATTAGATGAAAGTTCTTTCCTCAAATTTTGTTAATTCTTAATTGATCTTGTGATCTTTATTGTCTTTTCATTTGATTCACTTGATCAAAATTTACATCAAGCTAATGCGCATTTATGTCAAGTTTTAACCAATTTTCAATCTTATTAAAATCTCATCTACTTTTATCTTTAAAGATTACCCTTTCAGGTTAAGGGATAAACCTGATGCCTCCTATCAATGAGGTATTTTCTTTATTATTTCCCCCGTTCAGGATAAGGGGATAAATCCAGAATTATCTTCTAAAAACTCATTCTGAAAATCTAGCTCATCTTCAAAACCCAGTTCTCGCACTAGTTATCTCTCGAACTTTTCAATCATATATTGAGCTCATTTGCAAAATCCGGTTCTCGCACCGGTAACCTTCTAAAATCAGTCTTCTGATCGAAGACTTTTCTCCTAAATTCAAGTTCTGACTTAAATCTCTCAAAACTTCATTTTCAAAAAAGTCCAGCTTTTTGCCGGTCTTGTATTTCCAAAAGGATCCAACACTCGTTGGTCATGTATTTCCAAAGGATCCAGCGTCTCGCTGGTCATGTATTTCCAAAAGATCCAGCATCTCGCTGGTCATGTATTTCCAAAAGATCCAACACTCGTTGGTCATTTCTTTCCAAAAGATCCAGCATCTCGCTGGTCATGTATTTCCAAAAAGGATCCAACACTCGTTGGTCATGTATTTCTAAAGGATACAGCATCTCGCTGGTCATGTATTTCCAAAAGATCCAGCATCTCGCTGGTCATGTATTCCCAAAGAATCCAGCATCTCGTTGGTCATGTATTCCAAAAGATCCAGCTCCCGCTGGTCATGTATTCCAAGAGATCAAACCCTTAGGGTGCGACTCCTCAATTCTATCATTTCCAATCTTTCAAATTCTATTTTTCCAACCTTTGGTTGCAATATCTCCATCCTTTTCTCAACCCTCGGGTTATAACCTCCCAAATTCAATCACTTTCAAAACATCAGATTAAATCCTTCATTTTCAAATCCAGTTTTTATAACTAGTCGGGATTTTCAAATCCAGTTTTTATAACTGGTCGGGATTTTCAAATACAGTTTTTATAACTGGTCGGGATTTTCAAATCCAGTTCTATAACTGGTCGAGATTTTCAAATCCAGTTTTTATAACTGGTCGGGATTTTCAAATCCAGTTTTTATAACTGGTCGGGATTTTCAAATCCAGTTTTTATGACTGGTCAGGATTTTCAAATCCAGTTTTTATAACTGGTCGGGATTTTCAAATCCAGTTTTCATAACTGGTCGGGATTTTCAAAAACCTAAAGTATTTCATCAATTCAGTTTTCTAAAGTCTGATTCTTACACCATTTCTTTAAATTACAGCTGAGGTCTCATCGAAATCTATATTGAATGATTATCTTATAAAGAATTCGTAAAAACTTTGCCAATTTGCTAAAAACATTTGTTGATTCTAAATATTCTTACTGCACAAAAAGAATTTTTTTCTCAGATTACCTCCAGTATTTCCTTCCAAAAGGTGAAACTTTTTGCGAAAAGAGGTAAAATTCAAATCTTTTCTTGTTGATCAACCAAAAGGATGTAAGAAATGTCCTCGATATGATCAATGAAAGAAATCTTCAATGACGTTGAAAAGCTAGAAGCGAATTGATATTGATCCTGGCTATGGCGCATGTTTTAAAATGACTTTCTGACAATCAGGCAGTGGAAATATCTTGAGATATAAAAAGAATCCACTCAACCCATATCTTCTCATTTCGTTTAAAAGTTGCAATCAAATATCCGCAAAAGGGATCTCTCAATTGTCGTCAAGATGAAGGCGAATTAAGCGAGTGGACCCCCGGGGCCAAAGAAGATTGGAAACATCTCCAAGATGACGGAGTTTGTGACGGATCCTTCCAGGGAAAGTTCAAATCACCGTCAAGATGAAGGCGAGTGTGATGAACCTACCGACAAACCCTAAAAGATATTTGATTTCTGCTATCATCTAAAGACCTTTTGAGCCAATGTCATCATATATAATCCCTGAGAAAAAGAAGGATCGGAGCATCTCCAAGATGAAGGAGTTTGTGACGTACCCTTCCCTGAAAAAGAGAGAAAAGTCAGGACACCCAAATGAAGGATGATGTGAGAAACCGAGAAAACCCAAATGACTCAAAAAGAGTGCAAAAAGATCATCGTAGGGAAAACACCCAGATATCAAACTGCCAAAGTTGCCAGAAGTCATCTTTTCTCATGCAAAATTCTTTTATCAACATCTCTTCATTTCCCGCTTTTATGAAATTAAAAATATTTCTTTTATTCTCATATAAGGGAAATGGATAGCTTCCTTGAAGAAAATCATCAGCGCAAATTTTTGAATTTGACTCTTGGAACTGAAGAGTTAACCTCATTGGGAGAAATACTCTAAGTAAAAGAGGGAATATCTTCGCACATACGTGCACATTTTCAAGCATTTGAATCAGCTACAATTTTATCTTATTGGCAAAATTTTCTAGCTATTCCAAGAATGAAATAAACATTCGATAACTATTCTGATGCAACCTAGCGTTGTTTATATCTTCCAGAAGAGTTGCCTCATCCAGTTGAAGTATCTCTTTCTGTCCCATCGCGGTTTCTTCAGTCAAGGATTCCGTGTGGTATACCCACTCAGGATAAGGGTCAAACCTGAAATTTCTGCGAAAGATCATTTGATTTCAAAAGCTATTTCAGTCTCAGCAATGAGACGCCCAATTTCTTCCCCTTTTCAAAGCTTTAGGAACTCTAAATTTCCTCCTTTCACAAAAAACCCCTCTCGGATTTGTTCGTCCAAATTCCAAAGGTCCCATTATGGTTTTCTTCGTTTTTGAGAAACCTGTATGGTAGATTTCCCCCACTCAGGATAAGGGTTAAACCTGAACCATTTGCGAAAGATCATTAATTTCAAAAGCTATTTCAGTCTCAGCAATGAGACGCCCAATTTCTTCCCCTTTTCAAAGCTTTAGGGACTCTATATTTCCTCCTTTCGCAAAAACCCCTCTCGGATTTGTTCGTCCAAATTCCGAAGGTCCCATCATGCTTTCTTCATTTTTGAGAAACCTGTATGGTAGATTTCCCCCACTCAGGATAAGGGTCAAACCTGAACCTTTTGCGAAAAATTCTTTGATTTCAAAAGCTATTTCAGTCTCAGCAACGAGACGACCAATTTCTTCCCCTTTTCGAAGCTTTAGGAAACCCTATATTTCCTCCTTTCGCAAAAACCCCTTTCGGATTTGTTCGTCCAAGTTCCGAAGGTCCCATTATGGTTTCTCCATTTGAGAAACTTGTATGGTAGATTTCCCATTCAGACTAAAAGTTAACCCAGAACCTCGCTTCGCGAGATATCTTCCTTGCAGGTTTGGGTTAAACCTGAGTCTTGTTCCTGCAAAATTCCTCGTTTTAACGAGATGATTTCTCTCAGTCCCATCATGGCTCTCCCCATCAAGGAATCCATGCTTTGTATATCCATCCAGGACAGGATCCTACTTGAGTTGCATTTCACGAGGCATTTTTCAAAAATGTCCCATCAAGGTCCTCATGTATTCCTTTTCTCATCTAATTCATCTTGACATATCTTCGTCCCATCCAGGTTAAGGACCAAACCCGAATCATCCCAAAAAGAGTATCTCGTCTCACCCATGAGACCTGATCAAAATTCTCATTTCCCACCATTTCAGAATTTCCATCCAAAGTTCCATCACGATTTCCTCATTTCTATCATTTGATCACACCTTCGAGGATTTTGTCTCCCCAAAACCATTCAGGATAAGGTTTTAAGCCTAAAGACCCATATTTTCTCAAAATAATTCTTTCACACCCAGTTCAGATCTGCTGACTGGGGCATTTTCAAAATTTGGAGTGTTATCTTTGCCACTAAGCTCGGCTTTCAACCGGCTTAGTAGCAAAGAGGGGCATCTGTGAACACCCCAAATTTTCCAAAATTTTGTAAAAATGACCCTTCTGCCCCTGACTCTATTTTTCTGAGAAGATCAAAGTGATTTCAAAGCTAAATTTCAGTCTTTCTTCAGATTTCTGGATTAAATTTCACATTGATATATTCAAATCAACTCCGGGTCTGAACTCAGTATTTTCAATCCGAATCTGAGCCCCGTTGTCCGATTTCCAAAATAAGATCACAAAAATACCAAAAATGATTTTGAAAGGCCCGGGCGGCTCATCCGGCACTCTGTTGGATCCTCGGCCCTATATTTCTTGGTTTGAGGCTGTAAACCTTGAATATTTCTCAAAAATTCAGATACAAATCCATTTTCTGAAGAAATTTTCTCAAAATAGCTCAAAAAAATTCCCTTTTGTAAATATTTTACAAAAACACAAAAAAAATAGTTTTAAATCTTTGATTTCTCGTAAAGCTTTAGGATTCTATTCTAAAAATACAAAAAAATAGAAAATATACATCAAAAACCCAAAAAAAATATTTGGGAAAACTACAAGAAAAATAAATATTTTGAAGCTTTTTAAGATAATTTTTCTAAAAACCTCACATTTGAACCTTTTTTCAAAAAAAATTCTAAAAGAGGACCCTTTTTTTTTTTTAAATAGGAAAGACTTACAACGAAACCCTCCCGCGCATTCCTTCTCCTCTTTCCATCGTCCGATCTGCAACGACCTTCTTCGCTCTCCACCCTTAATCTTCAACCATTTTTCTCTCTTGAAGCCTCGATGATCTCTTTAAAGAGAGACATCGGTCCTCTATGGAGGATCATCCATTTTTTTTCGGGCGCCGATCATCCATCTTCACGCTGTGATTCCTCCTTCAAGCTTCCTCTACTACTTCTTATCGAGGATTGTCAATATCCATTACCACACTCCATCATCAAATCTCTCTGAAGCATCCATTAAACCCATCCTCATCGGAGCTCCTCTGCAAACCCACTATCGCCATCCAATTTAACTCCATTTGCTTGGCTTCTGGGGGATCGATCATCATCAAGCAACATCCCCTTTTTCCCCTCTTCTACTGGTCTTTCCTCGATTAGCAAGAAGGATCGATTTCCCCCTGCGAAAGCTACAGGAAGTCGATCGACCTCCCTCCTCCCTGCAATCACAGGAAGTCGATCATCCCAGCATCACGAATAGATGATCCACTCCTTTGGTTTTGACCATCATTAATCCAAGGAAAACTCCACTCTAAAGTTCTAAGCAATCCAAAGAAGATTGCTCTCCCCTGCAATTGAAGGTAAGCAATCACCTCCATCCTCCTTCGACTTCTTGTAAAATTTTCTTTCCCATTTCCTTACGTTTCTCGTTGTTTGTGATACCTCATTCCAGCTTCTTCCCATTTTACCTTTTTTTTTTGACTTCGTATTGTTCCTGCTGTTGATAATTTTCTTGTTTGTAGCCTTGTTAGAGCACCTATAGTGTTGATTTTGCCTGTAGCAAACATCAACCTGTGTAAACGTGCTAACATCTAAAGGGAACGATCAGGTTCCAATAAAACTTTGCTTTGATCTTTTGATCTCTCAGTCTTTTGAAGGTCTTTGTGGTTTTTATAGGGTTATGTTGGTATGCGTCATAACATTAGTTTCAGTTCTCTTTGATCTGATAATATACATCTACGATTTAATAATGGTGTTACCCATTGTATAGTCCAGCCGTTAATATAGATTTGTTAGGCAATCTGTTACATCATCATCACAAGATATCGTGTTTTACTTTCATTCTAGGTCTGTTCGTTTCATTACAATTCCCCTTTTAGCTTTATCATGCTTTCCATAGGGTGATTTATATAACCATCATTCGGGTTATGTCTGTCTACAGTTTGCATGATCAATATCCTCATATTCTTCAGCAAGCCGTTATGAAAATGGCATTGACTTTTTTTTTCTTGAAACGATTCAATGGCTTGGCTGCTGTGGTAATTAGGCTACCAAATGTTGGAAGTATCTCAGAAATACGTCATATGATTTCTTTTTGGCTGATCGATCTTACCTCTCTGTATGACCATTTGCTGAAGTTTTTTTATTATTATCATTTTGTCATTTTATATTCATCCCATTTTTTTTTTACCCAGTAGCATTGCATCTGCAGTATCATTTTCATTTAGATATCCTCTCTTCTTCATTGATAATTTATATGGAGAATATTTATATTTTTAGTTCACTCCACGTTTTGTGTCATTTCTTCCCAATCACGATGTCTCGTTCACAGCCTTTGTCCTATACTCATTCACTTTAATGTTTCAGCGTCATGCTTTGTACCCTTACATTGGTAAGCCTTTAAACATGTTTTCAAGTCAGCATAGGTAGCCTTGGAATTGGCCAGGAAAGTGATCCTTTTTATCGATTTGTTGTCATCAGGAGTGATTCATCACTTTGTTGCTACTGCAAAAGCAATCGGTTATTGCTAAAAATGTCTCATCAGGCCATTGGGCAGGGATAAGTCAAGTTGTAAGCTCGAACTACAAAACCAGAGGGGGTCTCATTCGATGACATCAATGCTACCCACAATCCGTAGTGTTGTTTTACAGGATGCATTCACAGAGTGCTCTCTATTTTTGCTCAAGTAGCAATATTATGTCTGTTATATACCAGTAAATTAATCTATCAGGCTAAAAAGAAAACAAAAAAAAAGGGGGGGTGATTATGTATTATACATTGGTAAAAACCCACCAATAACATTAGCTTAAGGCATGCTCTGGCACTTTACTTTCAGCACACCTGCTGAGCTCATTTCATTATGTGTCTCCTGTGGATATGATCACTAAGTATCGAATGGCGGTAAAAGTCTCTGCTAAACATCTTCAAAGGTTGTGGGGTTAACTCTTATGAGTCCCTATCTCTAAAAATTTTCTCCTTCCCGGGACAAAATGCTTTGTCTACAGCAACATCGAATGGAAGTCAGTCAATCATCTTTCTCTCAGTATCTCGTAGCTAAAAGATGAGATCAACTTGCTGGGATATGACTATTCTTGGTAGAGGCAATTCATGATCTGATGAATGGGTCCTGGAGCATGTGTTTTTTTTTTTTTTTGCAATATATGGTCTGAAGATGAAGGGGTTAATCGGCTGTTAGTATGGCTCATCAGAATTGCTCTAGGATTCACAAAACAGGCAAATTGTTGTTAGTATTTAAGGGTTGAAATGATGGTTATCTGTTACAAAGAACCAACGGCTGAAACACTTAAGTTGCAGAAGCCTATGTGCATGAGTTGTTGTACATTTTTTTTTATTTATCATCAGTTGTGTAATGTTTTGCATTCGATGAATAGTGTCATCATTTGCATTTAGTAGTAGTATTAGTTTGGGTAGTTTGTTTTCATTTGATCTTATTTACTGTGGCACTTTGTTTTCATTGTGGTATACTTAATATTAGCATTACTGCTACTAGCCACATCCCTCTGCCTCTATACCATCTTACACCATCTACTACCCTCACTGTTTTCATCCATTGCACAACATCAGCCAACTGATGTGGCCCATTCACATTCTCAGCAGCTAAGAGGCTACTGTTCGTGCTGCTGTGGTCTTTTTACAGCAACTCACAACAACTCACAGAGTTGTTGTCCTCTTTTTATTTGCGTAACAGTCTTTGCATCAGTAGGCATCGCAGCTTCTTCAACTTACATTCACTTTATCTTCCCACATTAGATTGTTGCATCTTACATCTTCACCACCTATCATTACAATGCCACTTCACAGCATCTCACCTTCACCCTTCTTTACTTTGTTGTTCATAAGCATAACCTTCTTTTTATATATAAGTCACTCACAGTAGCCATCCCCTGCACTACCAGCACACCATTTTTTTTATCAGCCATCCCCCGCATTACCAGCACACCATTTTCTGCATAGTTTAAACAGCAAAATAAGTCGTCGAGCTTGCTTTATCTGGCTCATGCAAGGTCTTGGCCAATGACTGCCAATCAACTGAGCCCCATTACAATGGTCATTGGTGGGAAGAGGTCTGATAGGAGTTCGGCCTCTCCACAGCAGCTTTCACCCTGTTGTATTCCTTTTCCCAAAACACCTGTAAAATAACATTGCAATGGCATTTCTTCCTAGTCTGTAGATGCCAGCATCATTCTCGTCTATCTACATTACATATATGCCATCGGTGGTACATATATACATATATATATACATATATATATATATATATACATACAGGTATGTGCGTATATATATATATATATATATATATATATATATATATATATACATATGCATACATACATATATCATTTTTCATTCCTTTTGTCATATATGTCTTTGGCATATAAACCTCTTTTCACTATTTGATTTCCACATGATATATGTGATTTTTCTTCTCTTTCCATTACTAACCCGGTTGTTTTGCAGAAAATATGTGGACAAAGTTGTCATTTGAAGTTGTAAATTTGATTTTATGAGTTGTAATAGCTAGACTTTAATGAGAATTTACATTGCTTGCTTTAGGTAGAATGAATGAGCATTGTAAATACCATGAATTATTTGTCTTCATGCATTTTTGCCTTCATTTCTCAAAATGCTCACAATGGTGAAACACGAATGGCACATACACCATTTCGTAAGAGATAATAAATACTAAGTTGATGATCCACATCAATGGCCATAGTCAGGGTGTGGACAAAACTTAGCATTTTTATCTCTTACGAAATAACACTGGATCCACACTGGATCTATTTTCAAAATTCATCATATTTTCTTAAATATTTTCTTCTTTTATCAGAATTTAACCTAAAATTAACTCAATATATATACCAATGGCCATAGTCAGGGTATATTGAGGGCTAATTTCATTTTAAATTCTATAAAAGCACTAAAAGGGTATTTTATCCTTCATTTGAAATTAGATATGACTATTATATAATACATTCAATGACCTTAGTCAGGAATGTATTATATCATTAATCCTATTTAAATTCGTTTGAAGAATGAAATATGATTTTCAAAATCCAATTTCAAACTTATTCAAATTCATTTCATCATTTAGGATAGAACTGCATCGCATTTTTTTCAAAATTCTTTTTCAAAAACCCAAGTGATTTTGAACATCTTTCTTCAAATTTCTATTTCAAATTCCAAATCTATCTCAATTTCAAAGTCCAATTTGACTTTGAAATTTCAAAATCATTTTGTATTCAAACTCCAAAATTCCAACCCAAATTCAAAATTCAATTTCAAAGTTCAAATTAAACTTTGAAGCTTCTGGTTCAAAATCAAGTTTTCTTCAAGTTTTGAATCAAAGTTGAGATTGACTTTTCAAAACCCAAATCCAAAGTTAAATCCTAGTCTCAACTTGGATCCAGATTTCCAAGTATAAACTCCATTCCACTTTGGATCTCCAATTATAGATCCAAACTCCATTTAGGATCCAGATCCTCATTCCGCTTTGGATCTCTGATTACAGATCCAGAATCCATCTCTATATTGGATCTCAGACTTCAGATCCAAATCCATCCTAGGATCCAGAATCCAATTCTACTTTGGATCTCAGACTTCAGATCCTATTCCATCTTAAGATCCAGAGCCCAACCCTATCTTGGATCTCAGATTTCAGATCCAAATACCATCTTGGATTCCAAATCTTGAAATCCAATTCTATTCAAAATTCCAAATCCAAAATTCCATTTTAAATTCCAATCCTTAAAACCATTTCCATTTTATTTTCAGATTTCAAATCAAGTTCCCATTTCAGATCCTAAATCCAAAATTCAACTTTGAACCCTATTCAGAATTCAGATCTTGGATTCGGATTTCATCTTGAAATTCCAACTTTTAAATCAATTCCATTTCTCAATTTTATTCAGATTTCCCAAATTCTATCTTTCCTTTTGATTTCGAACTTCAAAGTTAGAATTCAATTCCATTTTCATTTCTACTCTGATTCAAAGTCCATTTATGACTTTGAAATTTTTCTTTCTTCTTTTTTTATCTCAAAACTTCAAAATCACTTTCCAAAATCCAGATTTATTTTCTCGAGCTCTTGATTATTCTAAAAACTTAGAACTTTAATCTTAAGTTCTAAGTTAGAAAACATTTCTTCACTTTATCAGATTCACTTGGAAATTCTTCAAAATATTTTCAAAAAGAGCATACATCTTTGCATTTGCACAAGCATGATTCATCGTGCATTTAGACTTAGGATAAATACTTAGATAAATTCTTTGCAAAGCAAAAGGCATAAAATTCGACCCTTGGTTCGATTACCTCTGGTAAAGGCGCCAGGAACGGTCGAACCTTGTACCGACGAGCGGATCCCGTCTTCCAGTTTTCCTGCAAATATTTCAAAAACGGAGGCGAGTTATTTCAAAAAAAAAATCTAAATTAAGGTCAAGTGAGACCCGCAAAAGAGTTCCTCTCCTTCTTTTCTCTTCTTTTTCTCTTCTCTCTTTTCTTTCTGTCTTTTATCTTTCTCCCTTGAAAAAGGAGGAAAATAAGAGGTTAGAAAGGAAAAGAGAAGGAAGAGAGAGAATATTACGAGAGGAAAATTTTTGTGATGATCACAGAAAGCCATTACCTTAGAACCGGAGAAATATTCTTACGCCACGTACTTCGAGCTTCGGCTTGGGTATATCGGTGTATCTTGATTGGAATCAGATGATCTAAACATTAGAGTTAGGATTAAGGTCCTACGAGCCTTTTCAAAATTTGCATTTAGAGTCAGCTTCTAGGGAGTGCTATTTTGTGCATCACTACTTGTATAAATTGATTCTTTTGTAGATATTATCTTGAAAATTCTTATCTTTCAAAACCCTGGATATTTATTTCATAAAAATTCTTTTATTTTCTAAAAATCCAGGATGGTATATTTCTTATTTCTTTATTCTCTCATAAATTTCTTAAACCCTGGACATTCTTTTAAATTCTTTCCCCTATCTTTCAAAAGTCCAGGCGTATTCTGCTTCTTCTGATTATTTTAAATTCTTTTGATCCTGCCTGCAATTTTCAAAAATATTCAAGGTCTTGTCATTCATCTTCAAAAATACTCTTCCTCGTATATTCCATCTTCTTCATATAAAATCCTTTTTATCGAGAGATCTTGTTAAAATTCTCTTTCATTATCTCTTTTCCTTTCAAGATTTCTTTGATCTGAACCCTTCATTTATTCATCAGAAAACACCAACAGTTCCAATCATGGTTCAAATGAGAGCAGGGAGAAGGGCAGCTCAGCAGCACGATAACAGCGAAATGGAAGAGATGAACTCTTCCAGGTTGTCCCGAAAACATGATTTGAATGAGGATGATGTCGACCCAGCAATGTATAAAATCTTTCAAAAGATGATGTCCGAGCAAGCTGGGGCAGGTTCGAAGAAAACATCCTCTAAAAGCAAGGTCAAAAGGAAGCCAGTGAAGAAGCATGTCAAGATCAGCAAGAAGAAGGTTCAGCAAGGCAGCGCCTCTGAAGGTACAGAGTCAGGAGAGGAGGATTCTGATGAAGAACAATTTGTGTTCGTCCTGAAACATCTGCGACAAGTCAAGAAGGTGGCAGAGAAACCTGAATCAGTCAACAAGCCTAAAGATGGAATCCCGACAGAAGACTCAGTTCAAATATTGACGAAGATGGTCAAAGACCTACAGATCCGAGATAAGGGAAAGAGAGTATATACCAGACAGAACTTCTACCTTGGTCTAGATAGGCACAGCAGCTTGGAAGACCTCCCCCGAAAAATTATTAAGTTTGATGGGTCCGGCAACCCAAAGGCCCATCTCGCAATGTTCTTCGCCGAATGTGCCAGATTCAATGAAGACAATCGGGCCCTCTTCTTGTGCTTTCCTCGCAGCTTAGAAGACGTAGCCGCAAAATGGTACGCAGAGCATATCAACCCCGTTGAGCTGCAAAATTTTGACAGAGTTGTTAATCTGTTCGTGGAAAGATTCATGTTCAACACTGAGGCACTTCCAACCCTCAATCACCTGTATAACCTGAAACAAGGAGATAAGAAAAAGGCCACAGACTTCATTCGGAGGTGGAGAGATACCTGCAACAAGATGAGAACCCCCATTTCAGAGGAGCACGCACTCCAAGTTATCCTAAAAAAAATTTCTCAACCTCTTAGAAGCCTCATTTCCACTTACCCATCTAAATCATTCATAGAGCTTATCGAACGAGCTGAGTGGCTCGAGATGGGGATGGACAATGGGAATTATGAGGGTATTACTCTCGTCAAGGGTGGTCAAGACCTCAAGAAGAAGGTGAATTATACCTTTTCAGCTAATTCTGAGGGCAGTGGCAGCAAAGATAACAAGACCAAGCAGATGGGCCAGCAAAAGGAACCCTTCAAGCAGAATGACAAGCCAGTTCCCACCAAGCAGAAGGAGAAGATAAAACGTGAAGGTTGGGGTTATGATCGCCAATTCACTGCTCTGGAACAGTCCCTCGAGAAAGTTCTAGAGTATATGTTGAGCAAAGATATGATTAAACTCCTGAGAGTTGTTGATCCTCCGGTCTCCCTGGGAAAATGGAAGGACAAGTTCTGCAAGTTCCATCGGGCAGTGGGGCACGACACCAAGCACTGCTTCATCCTAAAGAACATCATCCAGGATTGCATTGATAAAAATCTTCTCATAGAGGACGAATAAGAAGAGCAGCCCGTCGTCCTGACTCAGCCTTTCCCAGATCACTCAAAGAACTAATGATATCAAAGTTTTTCTTGCTTTCTTCCTTTTGCTTTTTCTTGTCGTCTTGTAGGGTCAAGTCAGCCCTAGTCTTTTGTGATCTTTTTGGTCACATGCTTGTAAATAGTCAAGTTCTTGTTTTTAGTAGTTACTTATAAATGAAATATCAATTTCCTTCATACCTGTGTGTTCAATTCTTACTTCTTTCACCATATTGGGGCATCTTTTGTTAAAAATTACATTTACACTTCAAAATATTCTCTTGTCATTAAATTCCTGTTCTTTTTCATAATGCAGGGCAAAATCCTGACACTATTCATGAGAGAAATAATATTACCTATGAGGGTTTTTCCAAAAATCATGAAATTTTGAAAGTCTTCATTATGATGACCAAAGAGTTCAAATATTCTTTGGTCCAACCTTTGTCAAAATCAACCCTCGTGTTGATCATATTGGCGAAAATAGGTTTTCGAACCGTTACATTAAAAAAATCAACCCTTGAGTTGATTATGTTTTCAAAAATAAGTTCTCCAACCATTGCATTAAAAGATCAACCCTTGTGTTGGTCTTATCTTCCAAGATTGGTTTCGAAACATTGCATTCAGAGATCAACCCTCGTGTTGATCATATTTTCTAAAAAATGATTTCGAATCATTACATCCAAAGATCAACCCTCGCGTTGGTCGTATTTTCTAAAAATTGGTTTTTAATCATTGCTTCAAAAAACTAACCCTCATGATGATCTCTCGTGAATGATCATCTTTCAAAGATCAGCTCTCGCAGTTAATCCTCTTTTCAAAAAAAAATGATTTCCTCATATTTTTCTCCCACTTCTTAAAAGATCCCACATGCAGGCAGGATCAAACAAAATTCTTTTTCTTCTCAATCAACTCTTTCTTTTTATTATTTGTTTGTCAATTTTATCAGTCTTATCAATTTTTATTCATCTTTATCAATTTTGTCAATTTTATCGATCCTTCATTGATTTTGTTAATTTTTCTTGTCAAAATTCTTATTTTCAAAAGTTACCCTTTCAGGTTAAGGGATAAACTTGATGCCTCTTTCCCATGAGGTATTCCTTTTTCCTTCTGATTTTCCCACTCAGGTTAAGGGATAAACCTGAATTACCCTTTCAGGTTAAGGGATAAACCTGAATCATCTTCCATTTTCATCAATTTTTAATTATCTTTTATCTTTTCTTTTTCAAGATTCGGGTTCCGACTCGGGTCTTCCTTTTATCTTTTCTTTTGAAGTTTCGAGTTCCGACTTGGGCTTCCCTTTGGTTCTGATTGAACCAATTGTTTTCTATTATCTTTTATCTTTTCCTTTTAAAGATTTGGGTTTCGACTCGGGTCTTCCTTTTATCTTTTCGTTCGAAGTTTCGAGTTCCGACTCGGGCTTTCCTTTGGTTCTGATTGAACCAATTGTTTTCTTTTATCTTTTATCTTTTCCTTTTAAAGATTTGGGTTCCGACTCGGGTCTTCCTTTTATCTTTTCTTTTGAAGTTTCGAGTTCTGACTCGGTCTTCCCTTTGGTTCTGATTGAACCAATTGTTTTCTTTTATCTTTTATCGTTTCCTTTTAAAAGATTTAGGTTCCGACTCGGGCCTTTCCTTTTATATTTTCGTTTGAAGTTCTGAGTTCCGACTCGGGCTTCCCTTTGGTTCTGATTGGACCAATCGTTTTCTATTATCTTTTATCTTTTCTTTTTAAGATTCGGGTTCCGACTCAGGTCTTCTTTTTTTTGTTTGAGGTTCCGAGTTCCGACTCGGACTTCCCTTTGGATACAATGCTCGTATTGGAACCAATTGTTGCATCGAAAATTCGAATTCTCAAACTCAATTTTCTCTTTTATCTTTTATCTTGAAGATCTGGGTTCCGACTCGGGTTTTCCCTTTTATATATTCCATCTTCTTGAATATCCGAATTGAGTTTTATTCTCTTTAAAATCCCTTCATTCTCGTTCAGGATAAGGGATAATCCTGAAACCATTCATAGAAGCAGCGCAACCTTCTATAATGATCCTTCCAAATCCGGTCTAACACTGGTCCTTCATCAGAATCCTTCACCAAATCCAATTCTCGTATTGGTCCTTCCAAATCTAGTCTAACACTGGTCCTTTATCAAAATTCTTCATAAAATCCAATTCTCGCATTGGTCTTTCCAAATCCAGTTTTACACTGGTCCTTCAAAATTTTAATCAGCCCTTCAAATTCCAGTTTCACACTGGTCCTTCAAAATTCCAATGTTTACATTGGTCCTTCCAAAATTCCAATTTTCATAAATTGGTCCTTCCGAAATTCCAGTTTTACGCTGGTCCTTCAAATTCCAATTGGTCCTTCATCAAAATCCCAATGTTTTCATTGGTCCTTCCAAATTCCAATTCTATGAATTGGTCCTTCAAAATCTCAATTGGTCCTTCAAAATTCCAATGTTTACATTGGTCCTTCAAAATTCCAATTTTCACAAATTAGTCCTTCAAAATCCCAATGTTTACATTGGTCCTTCCAAAATTCCAATCCCCACAAATTGGTCCTTCCGAAATTCCAGTTTTACCTTGGTCCTTCAAATTCCAATTGGTCCTTCAAAATCCCAATGTTTACATTGGTCCTTCAAAATTTCCAATTTTCACAAATTGGTCCTTCAAAATTTTGGTTTTATGCTAGTCCTTCAAAAATCTCAATCAATCCTTCAAAATCCCAACGTGTATATTGGTCCTTCAAAATTCTAATTTTCTCAAAATTTGATCATTCAAATTCCAGTCTAGCACTGATCCTTTACCATAATCCTTACCAAAGTCTTTTTACCAAAGATTCATTTACCAAAGTCTTCTTACCAAAAATTCCTTACCAAAGTCTTTTTACCAAAAATTCCTTTACCAAGTTCTTCTACAAGATTCTTTACCAAAATTCTTTACTTAAACCTCATTCTTTAAGTTGGTCTCGTAAAACCCAGTTTTACTGATCAAGATTGCCAAAGATAAAAGATGTTCAGCCCGAGGTCCTATCAAAATCTATATTGAGTGATTATTTCACAAAGGATTCTCAAAAACTTTGCCAATCTGCTAAAATATGTCTTGATTCCAATATTTTACTGCACAAAAAGAATCACCTCAGATTACCTCTAGTATTCTTTTTAAAAGGGTGAAACTTTTTGCGAAAAGGAGTGAAAATTCAAATCTTCTCTCTTTTGGTCAACCAAGAGGATGGAAGAAAGATCCTTGGTATGATTAGCAAAAGAAATATTCAATGATGTTGAAAAGCTAGAAGCGAATTGATATTGATCATAGCTATGATGCATGTTTTAAGACGACTTTCTGGCAATCAGGCAGTGGAAATATCCTCAGCGATAAAAAGAATTCACTCAATACATATCTCCTCATTCATTCATTTAAGCTTCAATTAAATATCCGCAAAAGGGATCTCTCAATTGTCGTCAAGATGAAGGCGAATTAAGCGAGTAGACCCCCGAGGCCAAAGAAGATTGAAAACATCTCCAAGATGACGGAGTTTGTGACGGATCCTTCCAGGGAAAGTTTAGATCACCATCAAGATGAAGGCGAGTGTGATGAACCTACCAACAAACCCTAAAAGATATTTGATTTCTGCTATCATCTAAAGACCTTTTGAGCCAATATCATCAATAGAATCCCTGAGATAAAAAAAGGATCGAAACATCTTCAAGATGAAGGAGTTTGTGACGTACCCTTCCCCGAAGAAAAAAGAAAAAGCCAGGACATCTCCAAAATGAAGGATGATGTAATAAACTTCCCCTGAAACCCAAGAAAGCGCAATGTCCTTAAAAGAGTGCCAAAAAATCATTATGAGAAAAGCCTCAGGACATTAAACTGCTAAAGTTGTCAGGAATCATCTTTTCTTATGCGAAATCCTTTAATCAATGTCTTTTTACTGCTTGCTTTTATGAAATCAAGAGTATTTCTTCTCTATTCATGTCAAGTAAATGGATAACTTCCTTAAAGAAACTCAACAGCCTTAACATTTGAATCTGACTCTGAAATCCAGGGAGTTAACCTCGATTGGAGGAAATACTCTAGGTAAAAGAGGGAACATCTTTCGCACATACGTGCACGCTTTCAAGCATTTGAATCAATTACAGTTTCATCTTATTTACAAAATTTTCTGGTTATCCAAAAATGAGATAAAAGCTCAATATCTATTTTGATGCGACCTAGCGATGTTTATATTCTTCAAGAGAGAATTGCCTCATTCTGGTGAGGTATTTCTCTCGGTCCCATCATGATCTTCCCCATCAAGGAATCCATGCTTTGTATATCCATTCAAATACAGATTATACCTGAACCTCGTCCCACGAGGTATTTTTCAAAAAATGTCCCATCCAGGTTAAGGGCTAAGCCTATGTCTTTTCAAAAAATCCTTATCTTTGTCTCAACCTTGAAACTTCTTTAAAAATCTCTCCTTTTATTTTTTCGGGATCTTTATCCCAAAGTCCCATCACGATTTCCTCGTTTTCTTCTGTCCAGATTATTTTCATTCTCAAGGATTTCGTTCTCTTCCCAAAACTCTTTCAGAGTAAGGTACAAAACCTGAAAAATAAATATTTTAAAGCCAATTCTTTCACACCCAGTTCAGACCTTTTGACTGGGGCATTTTTAAAGAAAATTTGGCGTGTCTTCTTTGCCGCTAAGCTCGGCTTACAATCGGCTTAGCAGCAAAGAGGGGCATCTGTGAACACCCTAAATTTTCCAAAAAATCCAAAAATTCCTTCTTTGCCCCTCGGTCCATCTTTTAAATAATCAGGTCAAATGTTTGATAAAATTTCCATTCATTTATCAGATTTGTTGGAAACCAGACCCAATTTTTCATTTCTAACCCATTTTCTGAAGGATCTTCCAAAAAACAACGTTAAAACTCTCGAAAAACCCTTCCTTTGTAAATATTTTCAAATTTTACAAAATATTTCAAAGATCCTTTTGTTTTCTCATAAATCTCAGAGTTTTATCTTGAAAAGACCAAAAAAATAGGAAAATGCCAAAAGAAAATCCAAAAATTAGAAAATGTGAAGTTTGAAACCTTTGTTTGAAGCTTGTTTTGCTAAAAACCTCATTTTGAAAACCATTCCATGAAAAATCTTTTTTGAAGAAGTCTCTTTTTGGGAAATAAATTTTTCTTCGCACGCAAGCTTCTTCCAAGCTCTCTCTCTTCCTCTCTCGAATCAGCCTTCACAAACCTTCTTCAGAACCTTCCTCCTCCATGTGCGACCTCCTCGACCACCGTTGATCTTCAACGAACACCTCTTCCTCTCTCCATCGCCCTCCATCTTCCGAAGCCTTCCTCCGCCATCGATGCCTAGCGGCACCCTCCTCCTCCAGCCGCTCATCTTCAACAAGCAGCCCTCTCGATCCTTCCTTCCCTCTCTTTAAAAAGATCACGCAGGTCTCTCCTCAAGAGCATCCATCTTCTGCCTCTCCACCTTCTTCTCCTTCACGACCCGTCTTCACCACCGCACTCTCTACTATTACTCCTTCATCTACGCATCGCCCTTCTCTCTTTCCCCTTTCTCTCATCTTCTCGTTGGCTTAATCGGTTGAAAAGAATTTCTGCCCAGTGAAAACACAAGGAAGGGATCCCTTTCCTCTCATTCCCTCACATTCACGGTAAGCAATCTTTCCACTCTTTTTCCTTTATCATTCTCTTTTTGTTATTTCTTTCTTTCTTTCTTTCTTCCTATTTTCTTTTACGAAAATCTGAGTTGTTCTTCGCTATCTGCAACAAGCCCTTTTGTAATGTCGACCTGTGTAGCAAAGTCGACTTTCATGTGGCGATATCAACGGAACATTCATGTTCCAACAAAGTTTTTTTTTTTTTTTGCTTTCCGCACTTCCTTTCTGGTTTTGATTTCTTAGCTCGATCTTGATTCCCCTTTTTATTTCAATTATTGCATCACGTTCGATTCTTAATTCCATTTAGCTAGTATGTCTATGCTTTGACCATTTTTTTTTTATTATTGCTGAATCTCTATTTTGATCACCCATTAATCTGAATTTCCTGTTTTATATTGGTAATCTGTTATACTACGTGAAGGAATCTAATCATCGTACTATTCCTTTTAGGGTTTCCCTTTTGTATCCTCTGCATTTCTTTAGCTCACCACCTTCCGTCTGTGATGGCATCATTCTTTTTTTTTTGTTTGGCCTTCACGCTCAATAATTCAGCCTATTATCCCCTTTTTCGTGCGACCTTACCCATTTATTTTGATTTAACGTCACTTTCCGGTTTGTTTTTATTATTTCTAAAATCTCATCATGATTCTTTAAACTCTCAATTTCGTTCTCTATTTCTTTGAATTCCATTCTTTGAATTTCCGCATGTTCCTGTTTATTTTCTTTCATTCTTCGAATTCATACATGTTTGTTCATCGTGATTTCCTGTTTTCTGCATTCTTTAACGTCTTGTTTTACATTCGGTTTTTCCTAATTTCTTTTTTTTTATTATTCAGTGATTTCTTGTTCTTCACCTTCTGAGTTCATGTTTGTTTTTCATTTTGCTAAGTTTTGTTTTGTTTTGTTTTGTTGACTTCCTGTCTTTCGTTACATGTATTTTCTGTTTTCAATATATTAAACTTCCTATTTACAATTAATTTTGTGTTGCTTTGCATTCGGGTTTCCATTTTTTTAATCACACCTTGATTCCCTGTTTTGTTTTCTTATATTCAGTTTTTCAAGTTTTGCTCTTTTACACGATTTCCTTCTTCTTCTTTTTCCTGCATGGGTGTTCATGTTCCTTAGTTAGGTTCACCTTCATTTCACTACATCACTATCATACGCCGTTGCATCGCACCTCATCATCCGCATTCGTTAGTGGTTTTTGCAGTGTATAGCATATGCGTTTGAAAATTTGAGTCTTCTGTAGGATTTGAGCAGAAAACTAATTGTCATTCTGAATATCACTGAAGCTGCACTTTTGTCAGCACTTGAAGTAATTGAATCCATATCATCCATTGGATATCAACATCTATCATTTAGAATCACGATCCTCTGTTATCCCACTTGAATCAGTTGCGTCTCCTTGCATTCTACACCTGTACAAGAAGTACAACGTCTTGTTGTACAGTTGTTTTTGTTCAAGTGTCTTTTGCAGTGAAAAGTGAGTGTACTTTGAATAAAGAGCGTGAGTGTTGTGGGCAAGATAGTGAACAGTGTACACGAGCAAAGGGTATCCCAACCGTCACACCATCTTTTGCTTATGTTATAAAGGATGTGAATGGTTTGTAATTTGTGAGTGTGTTGTTATTGGGTGGATTAAGTAAGCAAAAGTGTGTATGCTAATGTGAATAGTGTTACAATGTTGTGGGTGTGTATTAGCTTAGCGTGGTGAGCAATCGTAGAGTGGATTGTGACATAATGTGAGCGAGTTGTAATAGTGATGTGTTGTGTAAGTGTTAGTGTTTGATTTCATGAGTGTATTTTAAATTGTTCAGCAATCACCACTGTGGCATTACCACCACCTTCATCTGCAAATGCTATGGTCCCACCTAAAACTCCAATGTGGCCTCCGCATCCACATTACCACCACATTCCTCTGCTGCAGTACGCCACCATTATCTGCACTTCCTGTAATTTTTTTCACAGTCTATACCTGCAACCTCTCACACAAAGCAAGGATCTATTACCATCAATATGATCTACAGGTGACTGTAGGCAAGGCCTGTCTATCCAGCATGGCTAGATTACCTGATGCCAACTCAATTTCTGTGAGTAACAAATTTATACATATATAGCTCAATTTCTTGTTGGTCATGGTTCTCTCAAGTATCTGTTGGTGGATTTCTTTTTTTTTATTTTTTATTTTTATGGTGTGCCCTAGAATATAGTGCAAGGATCCATTAAATGGTTTTCCTATGCCAATGGATTGTGTAGTGAATGGACTTTTTTTTTTTTTGAACAGTAGTACTAATACAAGGCTTGATTGTTCATATTTTTTGTTTTGATGCAGTTACATATATCATTGTTTGTTTGCTCAACAGATAGCCATGGAATCATTATTTGGTTTGTTTCTCTCTCTCTCTCTCTCTCTCTCTCTCTCTCTCTCTCTCTCTCTCTCTCTCTCTCTCTCTCTCTATATATATATATATATATATATATATATATATATTGTCCCATGCATGCGAGAAGTACCATTTTAAGGTTAATTCTTCAAATTGGAACCTTGATAACAGTTGGAGAATGGCACAGGCATATGTCGGCAGCATACTTAACTTTCTTTCCTTCTTTTTGTGCATTCTTGTCTCATGGTGCACTGATGCATATGCCATACTGAAATTGTGAATATATTTGCAGTCCATCCAGTCTAGAGAGTCTCATTTAATGTTTAAGTATTTTTGTGAGCTTTTACTGATGTCATTCTCATAATCTGTTTGTGACCCTCTCATTGGCCCTTAACTGCTATAAAACCTTCTCATACATTCACGTTCAGCCTCTCTTCACAGCTTCCGCACCCTTCCCCTTTTCATGGCACTCCATGCTTCATATCATTGCCACATATAATCATATTCTATCGCTCAGCATATTTTGTCACTCAGTACTAGTCATAACCTGCAAAGCCTTCCAGATTAGTATAGATTTTTATAGTATTGTATATATACATATCTCTGGATGGATAATGTAGGATGTTCCTATCCCGCTGGGGCTGGGAAATGCAGCACATCAGAACCTAAGTAGTCATGAGATTCTCATAAAACTACCAACAATTTTCCCCATCATGAGTTGAACTATAGAGACTTGTTTTTCTGATTTAATTCTCTGTCACCTTTTACTTTTCTACAGTCCTTCATTGTTATTCCTTAGCATACATGAATTGCTTTATATTCAATAATTCTGAATATTCTTTAGGAACAGTATAGTTTTAAGCCTCAGTCCAGCGTAAGGCTAAATCCTTACAGCGGAAACATCTTGTTGTCAGAGTTAACCAAGGAGGGATCCAGGGATGCCTCGACGCAGAAATTTTCTTCTAACTGGTTGTTTTGTGAAAAATTCTAAATCTGGTTATCCAGACCTCCAATTAGTTTGATATATCCAGTGGGGTTCAGGTCAGCTGATCTTCATAGTCCCAAGATGATGGCAACAACAACCACCTTTATCAGTCTGTCAGTGGCTGATCTGTGACCAACCATTGATTAATCTCATATTCCGAGTTGGGACTGACACATCTTTGGTTTTGCAGGAATAGCCTCACTGTCATATTTGACGTCCTCTCATCGGTGTATTGCCCAGCAACTTGAGTTAACTCTGACAACCAGTGTTATCATCCTCCAGTAAGGTATGTCTTACAACTATATCTCCACATCTGTGCTAAGGATTTTACTAAATGTTGTTGAGGAACTTAGAAAATAACGATTGAATGTCACTGACCAATCTGTAATTCTCTTTAACCAATCCTAGCTCCTGTTGTAGCCTTCACCTAACCTATCATACACCACCTGTTGTAACTTCTAGCGTCACTTATGCGCACTGCTGCATATATAACATGTGCAAACACCTCTTTCCACACTCACCCGCACCTCACCTTTTAAATACATTGTTCATCTATCACTGTCCCTACATTTTTAGCAGTTTAAGCCCTTTTCCTCCTCAATGCTCATGGTGAATTTGTCATGATTTTTCAGTAAAATTCTATTGCAAATCACAGCTTAAGTTGTGTGAAAGCCTATTAGATTCGTATCTGGACTTAAGAGGGCTTGGATTATAGTATTAAGATTTTTGTTAGTGACACGGGTGGGTCAGTCTTGGTTAAAATAAGAGAATCTACAATTTTGTGTGAACAGTAGGGTAGCATTGGGTAAATCAGCATCCGAGCGTGGATTAATCCCCATGGTTTGATTGGATCAAAGGGTCAGTTGGTCTAGGTGATGAGTTAGTTAATGTGTGAATCAATATAGGTTATGTTAGTGTATCAACAGCTAGTGTGTGCATTGATAGTTGATGTACATGTGCGTGATTAGTAGATCTGAGTTAACAGTGCATGATTTAAAGGTGTATACTACATGAGTAGTGTAGTATGTTAAAAAGTAAAATAGTATGTTTTAGGATGTATTACTGTGTCAGCAGTGTGAGTTAGTATGTGTGTTAACATTGCATGATTTAGTAATCTGCATCAGTGGTCTGTTGGGGTCAAGTACGTTAGATAAGAGTATGTTAGCAGTGAAGGTCGGATAAGTGATACTATGGGGGTTAAATATTGTTGTGATTTACTTATTGTAGAATAGTGATTTTCAATATCTTTTGAATTGCTTACTCTCACAGTAAATGTTTTACTAATCTTTAATGTTCTCCTTTATTATTATTATTATTTATCAAGCTACATGGTGGCAGTTTCAGTATATCATAGCATATATTAGCATCAGTTTCGGCATATGTTTAGTCCTTTGCATTTACCTAACATACTTTAGCATTGTCACATGTATTATAACATAACCACATACCTACTTTAAGACCCATTTCCTCACTAACATTCAGATATCATCATGTATATTCTAGTTTTAATGTAATCTCTGAATTTCTCTTTATGCCTCGCATTTTGCTAACTCTCTATGCCTTGGAAATGTAAATTATTAAATTCCTCTTCTAGATAAGGATTTGGTAGTTCCAAATTCAAACTCAAGTTGTAATAGTTAGATATCAATGAGAAGTTTACATTTCCAGTCTTAGAACAGAATGTATGAGTATGTAAGTATCATGAATTATCTGTTTCATACCATTTTCCTTTTATTTTTCAACAAAATCACGAATGGGAACACGAATGGCACGTGCACCATTTTATAAAAGATGATTAAATTCTAAGTTGATGATTTGCATCAATGGCCATAGTCAGGATGTGAACAAGACTTAGGATTTTCATCTTTTATGGAATAACAACAGATCCACACTAGATCCTTTTTCAAAATTCAGCATATTTTCTTTAAATATTTTCTTCTTTTATCAGAATTTAACTTAAAATTAACTCTAAAATATATACCAATGGCCATAGTCAGGGTATATTGAGAGTTAATTTCATTTTAAATTCTATAAAAGCACCAAATGTATTTCATTCTTCTCTTGAATCTAAATATAGATTATTATATAATACATTCAATGACCATAGTCAAGGATGTATTATATCTTCAATCTTATTTTAATTCATCTAAAGAATGAAATAGCTTTTCAAAATCCAATTTCAAAAATTCTTTAAATTCATTCATCATTTAGGATAGAATTGCATCATATTTTCAAAAATTCATTTTTCAAAAACTCCAAGTGATGTAAATATCTTCCTCAATCTATCTTCAATCCTTATCAAATCCGATTCATCCTTTCATTTTTCAAAATTCTATTTTATTTTTCAATCTCAAAGTTCAATTTAACTTTGAGATTTCAAATTCATTCTATATTCAAATTCAAATTCAAATCAGATTTCAAAATTCAAATCTGACTTTGAAATTCCAAATTCATTCAAAACTCCAATCCAATTCAAAGTTCAATTTAACTTTGAGAATCTTGATTCATTTTCTAAAATTTGAATTCAAGTCCCAAATTCAAAGTCCAATTTGACTTTGAAATTCATTTGTATATTTAAAATCAAAATCCCATTTTTCAAGTTCAATTCAAACTTGAAAATTCTTGATTCATCTTCTGAATTTAACAAACTCCAAATACATTTTTAGGATCCAGGATTCAACATTCATATCGGATCTCAGACTTCAGATCCAATTCCACTTTTAGGATCCAGAATCCAATCTACTTTGGATCTTTGACTTCAGATCCAAAATCCATCTTGGGATCCGGAGTCCAATTCTACTTTGGATCTCAGACTTCAGATCCACTCCATTCTAGGATCTAGAATCCAGTTCTATTTTTGGATCTCAAACTCTAGATCCAATTCCATTTTAGGGTCCAGAGTCCAACTCCATATTGGATCTCAGGTTTCAGATTCAAATCCATATTAGAATCCAGAACTCAATTCTACTTTGGATCTCAGACTTCATCCAATTCTACCTTTTGGATCTTAGACTTCAGATCCAAAATCCACTTTAGGGTCCAGAAGTCCAATTCTACATTGGATCTCAGACTTCAGATCCAAAATCCATCTTAGGGTCCAGAATCCAATTCCATCTTGGATCTCAGACTTTAGATCCAAATTCTCTTTAGGATCCGAAATTCAATTTCATCCTGGATCTCAGATTTTATATCCAAATTCTACTTCAAATCTCAGATCCAGTTTCATCTCAGATATTAGATCAAGATTCCATTTCAAATCTAAATTCATCTTCTATTCTCAAAAGTCAATATTATTTCTCAAGTCTAAATTCAAATTCAAATTCCTATATTGAATTCAAAATCGACCCTGGAAAATCAATTCTAATTCAAAAGTCCATTATGACTTTGAAAGTCTAAATTCTAAATTCCTCTTTCCATAAATTTATCCCTCCTAAATCCAAGTCCAAAATTCAAAGTCCATTTCAGACTTTGAAATTTTCTTTCTTTTATCTCACATTCAAATTATTCTTTTTTAAAATCAAAGATTCATTTTCCCAACTCTGATTATTCCAAAAAGACTCAGAACTTTTCTGATTTATCTCAAGTTCTAAGTTAGATTCAATCATTTCTTCACTCCCTTATCAAATTCATCTTAGAATACTTGGAAATTTTCAAAGCATCTTTTCAAAAAGAGCATACATCCTTGCATTGCACAAGCATGATTCTTTGTGCATTTTAGACTTAGGATAAATTCTTACATAATATTTAGGCAAAGCAAAAGGCATAGATTTGATCCTTGGTTCGATTACCCCTGGTAAAGGCGCCAGGAACGGTCGAACCTCGTACCGACGAGCGAAACCCGTCTCTCCATTTTTCCCGTAAATTTTCAAAATGGAGGTGAGTTAAAGTTTTAAATATTTTTCAAATCAAGGTCAAGTGAGACCGCGCAAAAGAGTTTCTCTTCTCTTTTTCTTTCTTTCTTTTCTCTTCTCTTTCTCTTTTCTTTCTTTTATTATTCTCCCTTCAAAAAGGAGGAAAATAGAAGTTAGAAAAGAAAAAGAGAGAAACCACAAGAGAGAAAAAATTTTGCGATGATCACAATTAGCCACATTCAGCCTACACTCTTAGGCTAACTTCAAAATGCACTGCATTTCTCAAAAATACAAAAGGATTTTCTCAATTCCTTAAAATCAAGTTTTTTTTCAAATCCATATTCATTCATTTTATTCATTTGCAAATTCCAATTTCAATTCAGAGAAATCAATTTTCTCAAAATTTCTAAGTCTTATTCAAAAATCGATTTTCTCAAAACATTGATTTTCCATTGATATTTCAAGCATTTTCCAAGTTCAAAATCCTTATTTTTCAAGTTATATTTCAAAGTTTGAATTCAGAGAAATCAAGTTTTTCCAAAGTTATTCCAAATTTCTTAGAATCGATTTTCACAAAACCCTTATATTTCTTTAGAAATCGATTTTCATTTTCTCATAAACATTCTCTCAATCATGAGTCACGATTTTCAAAGGACTTCTTTTCCAAGAATTTTCCAAGTATTTCAAATCTCAAAGAAAACATCATGTTTTCAATCTGCATTTTCAAAAGAAAATTCATAGCACATGCCTGATTCTTTGTGCATTTAAGAAATAGAACACGATTTAGACAAGTTGAGCAAAGCTAAGCACACAATTGATCATTGGTTCAATTACCCCTGGTAAAGGTGTCAGGAACGGTTGAACCTCGTACCGACAGGTGAGTCCCATTCTTCGGAATTATCCCGCATTTTAAAATGGAGGCGAGTTATTTTCAAAATCTTTTTCAAAGGTCAGTTTGACTTGCAAAAGTAAAATTTTGCGATGATAACAGATCCCAGACTTTGGATCCAATTCCATTTAGGATTCTAGAATTCACTTCACTTTTGGATTCCAGACTTCGAATCTAATTCCATTTAGGATCCCAGAATTTAACTTCATCTTTGATCTCAGACTTCGAATCCAATTCCATTTAGGATTCCAGATCCAGAATTCAACTTCATTTTGGATTCCAGATTTCGGATCCAATTCCATTTAGGATCCTAGAATTTAACTTCATCTTGGATCTCAGACTTCGAATCCAATTCCACTTAGGATTCCAGATCCAGAATTCAACTTCATTTTGGATTCTAGACTTCGGATCCAATTCCATTTAGGATTCCAGAATTCAACCTCATCATGGATCTCAGACTTCATATCCAAATTTCATTTAGGATTCAGACTTTGGATTCAAATTCCATCTTGAATCCTAGATTTAAAATCCAATTCCATTCCTAATTCTAGATTTCAAATTAAAATCCTATCTTGATTTCTGGATTTCAAAACCAATTCTATTTTCAAATCCCATCCAAACTTCTGAAATTCATTTCTATTTTTTCCAAAATTCCGTCCTGATTTCAAGCTTTAAATATAGAATTCAATTCCATTTCAAATATTCATTTTCTCTTCTAAATCCAGGTTCAAAATTCAAATTCGAAGTCCATTTTTGACTTTGAAACTTCATTTCTTTTCTCTCATCTTCAAAATCATTTTCCCAACTCTGATTATTTCAAAAACTTAGAACTTCAAACATCTTTTTCAGATCTATCTCAAAGTTCTAAGTTATATTTGACTATTTAACATTTCTTTATTTCCATTATCACATTCACTTTATTTTCACTTGGAAAATCTCAGATTTCCAAATCATCCTTTTCAAAAGAGCATGCATCCTTGCATTGCACAAGCATGACTCTTTGTGCATTTTAGACTTAGAATAAATTTTTAGATAATATTCAGACAAAGCAAAAAGCATAAATTTGATCCTTGGTTCAATTACCTCTGATAAAGGCGCCAGAAATGGTCGAACCTTGTACCGACGAGCGAATCTCGTCTCTCCGTTTTTCCCGCAAATTTTCAAAACCGAGGCAAGTGATTTTAAAACATCTTTTCAAAATTTTGGTCAAATGAGACCTTGCAAAAGAGATCCTCTCTCTTCTTCCTTTTTTTTCATTCTCTCTTCTTTTTACATTTTATTCCCCTTCAAAAAGGGAATAAAAGCTAGAAAGGTGAAGAGAAGGAAAAAAGAGAAACGAGAGGAAAAAATTTGCATGATCACAGAAGTTGGCGACCGTGATGGGACTCATCTCCGTCCGGTCGAATTTTTGCCTTTTGCTTTGCTTTGATATTATCTAAGTCTTTATTCTACAAATGCCAGCTTCATTTCCATGCAAACCTTAGGAGCCTAGACTCTGTCCTAAGCTGACATCATTACATATAGGATTTAAATATGGTTTGGTAGGACCATATTGAGGAGATTATTCCATGCTCACATTAAACTTAGGTCTGAAATGCAACTCTCCTCAATTCTATGGATTGAATGTAAAACAATATATGCAAGTGTATGTTTCTATTCATTTAAATATATCTCTTTAGGACTTGCATTAAAGCCATCTGACTTATTGTATGTTGAACATGTTTTTGAAAACATCCCTACCTATATTATCCTGGTCTTCACGTTGCTGGGTTGTCTCACTGAACCATAGTTCAGGAGAGAGCCTCACAACTGGGCCACTTATTTGGGTTTGCGCCCCCCTACCACGTACCTAAGGGACATAGTTTGAGGTATATTGGTAGGTGCTCAAGGATGTTGGAAAGCCATTAAATTAGAACCGGAGAAATATATCTATGCCACGTACTTCGAGCTTCGTCTTGAGTTTATCGGCATACCTTGATTGGAATCAGATGATCTAAATCTTAGAGTTAGGATTAAAGTCCTATATGCCATTTCAAATATTGCATTTAGAGTCAACCTTTAGGGAGTGTTGTGTGCACATTCTTGTTTGTGCAACCGTGGTTATGCAATGTTTTCTTATATTCTCTTATGTATATATATATATATATATATATATATATATATATATATCAAACCTTTTCAAAACCTTGGGTATATTATTCAAAATTCCCTCTTTGTTTTCAAAACCCAGGTGTATCTTTTTTTCCTTCTTCTGATTTCTTCAATCTTTCTGATCCTGCCTGCAATTTTCAAAATCTTAAATCCTTGCCATATGTTTTTAAATTCTTTTTCCTTCTATCTTTCCAATGTATCTCCCGATTCTATTCTTGTTTACCTTTTTCATAAATCTCTTTTCATCAAGAGATATCCTTTTCAAAATAGCATTTTTCCTTCATATCCCAGTTGTTTTCCTCCCCACAGAGAAACAACGCGATTGTCGCAAATTCCTACGATGACCCAATCCTTAGTAATAGGATATCTTTTGTCAAATTTTCTTTTGTCAAAATTTTCTCCAAAATTTGTCTAAATATCTCATTTTATCCTACAGAGGACATTGATACTCCATCATGGTTCAAACAAGAACTCGAAAGAAAACAGTTCCTCAGCACAGTGATAGAGAATTAGAAGGAATGGACTCTCCCCGGGCATCCAGAGGACAGGGTCAGAACAAAGGAGATGATATTGACCCCGCTATGTATGGTATGTTGTGATCATCGCAAAAATTTTCCTCTCTTGTGGCTTCTCTCTCTTCCTTTCTCTTTTTCCTTTCTAACCTCTATTTCCTCCTTTTTGAAGAGAGACAATAAAGGACAGAAAGGAAGAGAGAAGAGAAAAGAAAAGAAAAGAAGAGAAAGAGGAACTCTTTTGCGGGGTCTCACTTGACCTTAACTTTGAAAATATTTAAGAAAATAACTCACCTCCGTTTTGAAGTATTTGCGAGAAAACTGGGAGACGGGAACCGCTCGTCGGTACGAGGTTTAACTGTTCCTGGCGCCTTTACCAGAGGTAATCGAACCAAGGGTCGAATTCATGTCTTTTGCTTTTCTAAAAAATTATCTAAGAATTTATTCTAAGTCTAAATGCACAAAGGATCATGCTTGTGCAATGCAGAGATGTATGCTCTTTTTGAAAAAATGATTTTGAAAATCTCCAAGTATTTCTGAGATGAATCTGATAATAGAGTGAAGAAATGGTTTCTAACTTAGAACTTTAAGATTTAAAGTTCTAAGTTTTGGAATAATCAGAGCTTGGGAAAATAAATCTGAACTTCGAAAGGAATGGTTTTGTAGTTGAGATAAAAGGAGAAGAAAGGAAAATTCAAAGTCATAAATGGACTTTGAATTTAGAATTTTGAACCTGAATGAATGTCTGAAATGGAGTTGAACTCTGGCTTTGAAGTTTTGAAATCAGAAGGAGATTTGGAAAATCTAAATAGAATTAAGAAATGGGATTGACTTGAAAGTTGGATTTCAAGATGGAATTTGAATTCAAAGTTTGGATTCTAAATAGATTTTAAGATTCAAGATGAAATTGAATTCTGGATTTAGAATCCAAAATAGGAGTTGAATCTGAAATCTGAGATCTAATAATGGAACTGGATTCTAGATCCTAAGACGGTTGGATCTGAAGTCTGAGATCCAAAGTGGAATTGGGTTCTGGATCCTAAAACAGAATTTGGATCTGAAGTCTGAGATCCAAAGTGGAATTGGATTCTGGATCCTAAAACGGATTTGGATCTGAATCCTAAGATCCAAAAAGTGAAGATTGTACTTGGAAATCTGGATCCAAGTTGGGATTAAGATCTAATTTTGGATTTGGATTCTGAAAGTTCAAATGGGACTTTTGAAGATGGATCTGGATTTTGAAAACCCAGATTAAATTTAAAACTTAGAAAAAGACTTGAATTTGGAATCAATCTCAAAACTTAAATTTTGAAGATAAGAAAATAAACTTCATTTTGAATTTGAAATCAGAAGATGAATCAGAGGTTTCAAAGTTAAATTGAACTTTGAAAATGAAATTTTGAGATATTAAATTGAATTTGAATTTGAATTTGAATCTTGACAATGAATTCAGAATTTGATTTGAAAATTGAATTTTGAGTATACAAATGATTTTCAAAGTCAAATTGGACTTTGAATTTAAAGTTTGAATTGGGAATCAGAAGATGAATCAGAAATTTCAAAGTTAAATTGAACTTTGAAATTTGATTTGAATTAGAATTTGAATTTTGGATATATAAATAAATTTCAAAGTCAAATTGGACTTCGAATTTAAAGTTAGAATCTGAAATTGATATTTGAATTTACAAGAGTTGAAAATTGATTTGAGAAGTGAAGAAGATATCTGAAGGAAATCACTTGGATTTATGAAAAAGAATTTTGAAAATATGATGCAATTCTATCCTAAATAAATTTAAAGACTTTTGAAATTGGATTTTGAAAACCATATTTCATTCTTTACATGAATTGAAATAAGATTGAAAATATAATTCATCCTTGACTATAGTCATTGAATGGATTATATAATAATCTAAATTTAAATTCAGGTGAAGAATAAAACATATTTTGGTGCTTTTATAGAGTTTAAAATGAAATTAACTCTCAATATACCCTGACTATAGCCAGTGGTATATATATTGAATTAATTTTAAATTAAACTCTGATAAAAGAGGAAAATATTTAAAGAAAATATGATGAATTTTGGAAAGGGTCCAGTGTGGATCCAGTGTTATTTTATAAAAGATAAAAATACTAAGTTTTGTTTACATCCTGACTATGGTCATTGATGTAAATCATCAACTTAGGATTAATTACCTCTTACGCAATGGTACACGTGTCATTCGTGTTTCACCATTGTGAGATTTTGAGAAATAAAGGCAAAAGCATGAAAACAAGCAATTTATGACATTTACAATGCCCATTCACTCTATCTAAAACAGAAAATATAAATTCTCATTGAGATCTAACTATCACAATATATGAAATTGAATTTGCAACTCCAAATAATGACCCTTTTCACATGTTTCCCTTCAAAATATTTGGTTAGATATGAAAAATAGAAGAGAATCGTATATATCACATGGATTTCAAAGATGCCAATAAAAAAAAAAGTACTCATATGTCAAGGTATCTAAGATCTAAAGTGTGAAAAAATCAAAATGATATATGTCTATGTACATATATACATGCATACATATATGTATATCTATCTATATATATATATATATATATATATATATATATATATATATATATATATATATATATATATATATATATATATATACATATTCATGTATGTATGTATATACATACATGAATATGTGTGCATGCATATACATATACATATATTCATAATTAGTATCAAAGCCTATGTCTGAGAAACCTAGTTTGAGATTTGTCATGCTCGCAGTCTTGCATTGTAAGTACATTTTCAAACTTTCTGATCTAGTAAATCCTTGTCAAACTATAGATGGGAACCCATGATTCATCAAATGTTCTCTTTCCTCTTTTGTTTTGGTCGTAGCCTAGGTCAAACCCACTTGACCTAGACTTAGCCTAGTTAGGGTGGGCTTGGACCTACTTAACCTAGTTTGAACCCAGTTGGGACATGACCCCTTGGTCCTGATGGCTTGATGTTCTCTACTCTTTCCTTACCTAAACCCAACCCATCCAACTACACCTAACCTAGTTGAGGTAGGTTCAAACCTAGTTGGACATAACCTAGGTCCAAACCGGTTCTTGGGTTAAACTTTGTTAGAACGTCGTTTCATTGAAAGATGCAAGAAACACTCTTAGTTGTGACCGTACCGGACATAAAGGATGTGTCGGCCACGACTTAGGAGTACCTCGACTACCTCATTGGAGCATGTAAACACCCCAATTTTTCACCCTCATCTAGTACTTATATTTCATATGTCACTGCATATCATTGCATGCATTTGACATGTCATTTCATTGCATTATATAGCATTGCATGTCATTGCATTTCACCATCGAGATCCAGAACTCTCGTTTTTAAAATATTAAATCCAGATTCAAGTTTTTAAAACTTTTCTTTCGAAATCAATTTCAAAACCTGGGTTTTAAATTGACATTTTTGCCATTTGCCAACCCCCAAGATCTTATATTTCGAAATATTTTCCTCAGAAAATAATCTGGATTCATTTTAAACTCAATTTTAATTAATTCCAATTCTCATATAAGACCCATTTAGGTGGTGTCACTTTGGGATCCCTTTATTTATCAAAAATCTCAAAAATTTCAGAGTCTTAGTCGGATCAGGACTCTGTATTTTCATCTTTTTAAAACCCCATTCTGATTTTAAATCAGTTGTGGTCATATCCTTGCCCTTTCTTGTCATTTTTTACTAAAATTTCATAATCCCAATCCAATCAGGACTCTTTTTCCAGAATCCTAGTTGGATTAGGACTTTTTTTCCAGAGTCCTAGTCGGATCAGAACTCTATTTTTTACTACCCTTTTTACCTATTTTTTTAGAAAGCTTATCAAAATCCTTTGTTTTTAGCCAAAATTCTAGAGTCTCATACAAATTAGGACTCTTTCTCAAAGTTCTAATTGAATCAGGACTCTATCTTGATTTCATCTGTTACTCCTGTTCTTCACTTGTTTTCGAAATCTTCTCATCTGACTTTCAAAATCTTCTATTTTAGCTAACATTCTAGAGTTTTAACCGGATTGGGACTCTTTCTCAGAGTCCTAATCAAATCAAGACTCTATCTTTCGTTGGTATTCTGCCTACTTTTAATCAAATCTTTTTAAAATCTTTCAAAATGAGTCAAAAACCCAGAGTTTTAGTTAAACCAGGACTCTGCCTGAAGAGTCCCAATTGGATCAGGACTCTGACCCTGATTTCAATTTTGAGAGAATCTTTCAAAAATCCTTCTATTTATCTCTTCAAGAATCAAAATTGTTATAACTTTATCATGGAATTTCAAAATTCTGGGATTTTATCCCAGAGTCCTAATCGAATGAGGACTCTATCCAACGTTTATTTTCTCAGTTCATTTTCACTGGTTTTCAAAAGATTTGTTTAAATCTCATCATTTGTTTCTCAGAAAATCCAAAATTCTGAGAGTTCTAGTCCAATTAGGACTCTGTTTTCAGACTCCCAGTTGGATCAGAAGTCTGTTTGATTTCAATACTTGTCGTTATTTCTACTATTTTTACAAATTATTTCATTTTTTTTTTCAGAAAATACCAAAAAAATCTAGAGTTTCAGTCTGATCAAGACTCTATCCCAGAGTTCTAATCCAGTTAGGAGTCTATTTTTAAGTTTGTTTTACTTCCGTTTTCATTCATTTCCATTTGCTTTTCAAAAATTAGGTCATTTTGTAGAGTCTCGGTTGATTCAGGACTCTATTTCAGAGTTCTGATTGAGTTAAGACTTTAACCCTGACTGTATTTTCGACTTGTTTTTACCAGTTTGATGAAATCTTTCAAAAACCTTTTTCATCTAGCCTTCAAAATCCTAAAATCTCATAGTCCTAAAATTTCAGAACTCTAGTCCAGAGTTCCAGTTTGATTGGGACCCTATTTTCAAGCCTTTGAATTTTATTTATTGATTTTAACCCCTTTTTAGAGCTATTTTCAGTCTTTATTTCAAATTATCAAAACTTTGATGTGAGACCCACTCAGTTGCTGCCATATCTGGATGAGTTCTGACCCAGTCAGGACTCTGTACCATTTCAAAACCTTCAATTCCAAGTTTACTTTTGAAACTCTTTTGAAAAGCTGCTCTTTTTCACGTTTTAAAATCATTTTTTTAAAATTCAAGTAGGGCCTACTTAGGGTGGCACCATATTTGAAAAAGTCAGGGTTAGACTAGGGTTAGTGAATGTCCTACTTAGGTTAGGAATCTAGAAGAGTCCAAACTTGATTTTAAAAGTCATATTTTTTACTTTAGATTTTAACCTTGATTTTAAAGTTTTAAATTAGGGTTTTTTGAAAAACGCCAAGTAGCACCACATTTGTATTTTTTTAAAGGTTTTTTTAGAGTCGAATTAAGAGTCAATTAGGGTTAGCTAATTAGGGTTATAGTTAGGTTTGAATCCTCTAGGAAAATTGTTGCTTCTTAGTGGATTTATTAGAAAGAGTCTTGGAAAAAAGAAAAACCTCTTAATTAACCATAATTAAGTGACTTTTTGAAAACCTATAAAAGGGGGACTTCAAGAGGTCAAAAGAGGCTCTTTTTCTCTCCCAATTTTGTGGCCTCTCTCTCCTCTCCAGCACCTCCTCCTTTTCTTATTGCAGCTGCATCCCCCAAGGTAATTTTTTATACTTTATTTTGTGCTTTTTTATTAGTTTTTTTTATGACTTTTCAATAGATTTCACCATGGAAGCCTCTTGTTTCATGGATTTAACCATGGAATTCATCCAAGAACCTTAAAAACGACCCAAGAAGATGATCTAACTCAATTTTTAAATGGGCTAAATCCATCCTTTCAAAGCTAAAATCAAATCCAGCCATGGACTTCCAGTTTTCTTTTTATTTTTTAGTATATTAGTGTTTATTGCATATGTTTCAATATTAAAATAGATTTTGTTTTGCTGTTTAGGTATTTTTTATTGTTTTTCATTGATAAATCATGTTTTTTTAGGGTTTTCTTAGATTTTCATGTGTTTGATTCTAAATATGTAAAAATCATGTTGTTTTATATTTAAATATGTATTTAAATTTTTTGATTTTTTTATATGTAGTTCACAGATGTGTCAGTGAGTCCCTGTAAAAAAATTAGAAGTTTTGGGATTCGGGAACCCTGTCAGAAAAATATAAAGTTGAATCAGGATTTTCGTTGATTAAAATCGTTGTTCAAATTTAAGTATAATTTGTAGATGTGATATTTCTTTCATTTGAGATCCGTAAATTGCAATAGATTCATGTTAATGTTGGCTATTTACTGTAAAATTTTTATAATTTTTTATCACTGTTTGATATTTTTCCTCTGTCAGAAAGTCAGATCCATGTTTTAGAACTTGTTATGATTTACTAAAACCCTAATTCAACTTGTGTTGATCATAGATCCTTAACCGTAGATTTGATTCATGATCTGTAAATAGGGAAGTTCATTATTTATATGTCTATTATTTACTGCTGAAATATCAATTTTTTTTTATGAAATCTGTTATTTTTTCTTGTATTTGCAATCGGAAGTGCCTGTTTGATCAATTTTATATTCGTTAAATTTAAGTCCAGATTGTCGGAACGATATCGCCCTAACCGGAGATGATTTTTCCAATCTGTAAAAAGGCATTCTTTGTTTTTCTATCTACTATTTCTCGGTAAAATTTCAGAAATTTTTATGGTGGATTTACCCCTAATTTGGGTCTGACATTGAAATAGGTATGTGCCCACGGGTAAAAATAGCATATTTTAGTGTTTTAATGCAATTTTTGAATTGGAATAATGTCAAAAATATATTTTTATGATTTCAATCTAATTTTCGAGTGATAATAAGTACAGGTACCAATTTTTATCAATTTTGGATCTTATTTGAGGCTTGAATGGATTAAATTGCAAAACAGGGTGCCCGTAGGATCCCGAAACACTGCCAAAATCATGTTTTTCATGATATTTTTGAATTTTCGTGTATAAGTTCATGTTTTTTGGATTTTTTCATGTTTAGAATATTGTTAGAACACTTCATGGTTGATTTGCTTGTTATTTGATTTTATTTAAATCCTAAACCCAAAGTTTTTACCAAAATATTTTCTTAAAACCCAGATTTCAAGGTCATAGTCTTGCTATCGGGGGTATTTTGGTTATTTAACCTCATTTTCAACATTCTTAACTTTGGTTTTCTTATTTTAAATCATACCACATCACCTTATGTTTGATTTATTTTCATTTGAATTCCAAAACCTCATTTTTACAAAATATCTTTCTGAAAAAGCCTGGTTTAAAGGTCATAGTCTTGCTATCACGGGTATTTTGGTTATTTTGACGCTAATTTTAAATTTTCAAATCTCAATTTCTTATGTCTTCAATTTTATTTCCTATTTCATTATGTTTATCTCAGAGAATCATGGAAAAAAGCTTATATTTAGCAAAATCTAGTAATTTCTATATATTACTGGATAAATTTAGAAAAGCCAACATATTTTCACTAACAAGTTTTCTAGTTTTACAGGGATATTAAAGACTTTACTTTTCTTTAATTTTCTTAATTTAAATTCAATTAGTAATGTAAATTAAATGTAAACTTTGGAATAAGAATTTCTGCTTAGATTAGGATTTGCATTGCATATAGTTTGAACTTTGATATATAACTGTTATGCTTGTCATTCATGTGCATATTTCTATAAATCCACCATGGTTTACACAAATGGCATGTGCACTAGCTCTTAGGGAGTTGACAAACTTGGTAGAATTCGTATTTATGGCCATAGTCAGAATATGAATAAGACCCAGATTTGTGATATTCATATTAGCCACATTCGGCCTGCACTCTTAGGCTAATTTCAAAATGCACTGCATTTTTCAAAACTCAAAAGGATTTTCTCAATTCCTCAAAGAAATATCTTTCAAATCTATATCCATTCATTCAATTTGCATCATTTTCTTAATTCAAATTCCAATTTCAATTCAGAGAAATAGATTTTCTTAAAATTTTCTAAGTCTTACTCAGAAACTGATTTTTTCAAAACTCTGAGCTTTCAAGTGGTATTTCAAGTATTTCTCAACTTCAAATCACGGTTTTCTAAGTCATAATATCTTCAATTTCAAAGTCTGAATTCAGAGAAATCAAGTTTTTCCAAAGTTATTTGAAATTTTTCAAAAATTGATTTTCACAAAGCACTTGCATTTCTTCAGAAACTCTCTCCTAATCATGATTCACGATTTTCAAAGTGTTATATTTTTCAAGAATTTTCCAAGTATTTCAAATATTCAAAGCAAACATCATGTTTTTCAAATCTGCATTTTTAGAAAATTTATAGCACATGCCTGATTCTTTGTGCATTTAGGAAATAGAATACGATTTAGACAAGTTGAGCAAAGCTAAGCACACTTTTGATCCTTGGTTTGATTACCTCTAGTAAAGGCGCCAGGAATGGTTGAACCTCGTACCGACAGGCGAGTCCCATTCTTCAAAATTATCCCGCATTTTAAAACGGAGGCGAGTTATTTTCAAAGGTCAGTTTGACTTGCAAAAGTAAAATTTTGCGATGATAACAGAGCACTATCACATATCTTGGTAGGTTTAAGCACTAAAAAGTGTCAAAGTTCTACTCTTCTTGATATATATGTATTTGCTTATGCATTTAAGATTTTTGTCACGCCCAACGATGCTAAGGCTCCTACTTTTTTGCTTATACTTTTAAGATTGTCGTCATGTCGAATGATACCAAAGCTCCTACTTTTCGCATATGATATATATATGTATTTGCTTATGCTTTTAAGATTGTCGTCACGTCGAATGATGCCAAGGCTCCTACTTTCTGCATATTACATATATATGTATTTGTTTGTGCATTTAAGATTATCATTGCATTGAACAATGTCGAGACTCTGACTTTCTGCAAATATATACGTATTTGTTTTTTGCAAGTTGCTTAGTTCAGTTTCCTCTACCAAACATTAAATATGCTTTCATTTATGTCAATGTGATATATCGTACAGGCTCCTGCTTATATTACATATGGTTGCACATAAATGAGCATTAAAATAAAGATCAACTCATATTGCCAAATGTGATTCCATATGTCGTTCCTCGATTAAGATTCTGATTGATGAAAGAAGCCCCTATTGAAAAGGCTTCGCTCTTGCGCAAAATTATTTTTTCATAAAAACCTAAGTCACTTGCGCAAGGCCTAGCTAAGGCCTAAGGTTCCAATAAATCATGATAGAAGTGAAGAACGCACAATAGTGCACTTCTATCCCCGAGTTAAGCATGGTGTTTCCTCCATCAAAAAGAGGAAGTGCTATCGAAATTTCAGAAAAGATGCTCACCAAGCTTAAAAGAATGCAACACTTTCTCCGTCAAAGATAGAAAGTACTGCCAAAATTTTTGAAAGAAGCTCACCAAACTTAGAAAAAGCATAGCACGTACTCTGTTACATGGAGGAGGTGCTGCTGAATTTTTGACAAGTTAATTTCTACAAGTAAAAAGAGTCATCATGCTTCATTCATCAAGCAGTTGAAGTTCTACTGAAATATTTGGCAAAAGACTTGCCTGAATTAGTTTGAATGGCATGATGATGCCCTTGTTGTTAGAACACTGTCAGAATGGCTCATTCTGCTCTCGCCTATAAGGGCACCCTACTCGTAAGGATCGGTATGCCAGAGTAGTTGTACCTTAACTAGGCCAAGTGCTCATTGCAATTACATACACCAATAAATTGATCCAAAGTGATCATGGTACATGCATGCTTATGTGAAATATTGTTGTACAACAAGACTCGTAAGGGCCAAAGTGTCAGAGTTCGTTGTCCACCCGAAAGAGGTGATGTGCTCATGAAAGTTGTAGATACCAAGAGCATAGTCATGTATGCATATGAATAAAACTTAATGGTAGTTCCTTGACCACACGGTTGGATCGTGCTTCAAAATACAGAATGGGGTTGGGGTACATATTCTCCTTAGTGCAAAATGCACTAGTTTTCTCGAGTGGCATTCAAATATCCTATAAAGAACGGTTATGCCACCGAACCCCTTCAGAACTATTACTCATCGTGGAAGACGTGATGGTGCAACCCATGAGTGACACGTATTTATCATAAACCAAAGAGTTTAAGGGACCTCCCGGCACTCAAGAGGTTTGGAGGTGAGGTTATCCTTAAGGTCTAAGGATTGAATCCCACTACTACAGTAGAGGATGCATCTGAAATGGCTTTGTAGGGTTATCCCGATATGAGTTCTACTGCCCTACCATGGATATAGTCATCAGGCCTATGAGGTATCTAAAATACATAGAATAATAAACCCCCAGAACATCGCGTTGATGCCATAGTTCAAGCTTCTCCCGTGTACCACAGGGTGAACGGTTAATTTTGAAACAATGCATTAGTTCTAGGTTCATCGCTATATGAATATATGAATGTATAAATGAATGTGCATTATTCTTATATGTCTTGCATAACCTTGTGAAAGGTGTTAAGATCAGTATATTATTGGACCAATAGGGCAAAGACTCGTGTTGTATCTGCATGACTAACCTAAGTTTGAGGAGCTCTCGCTTGGATTCGTGGGATATGGATGTGCCAAGTCTTAGAAACTTGAGCTTAATGTTCCAATTAAGGCCCTAAAGAGGCTCACGTGATATATGCCAAGTCTTGGAGACTTGAGTGTACTGTTCTAATTGTGGCTCTGAGGAGGCTTTTGCGATATACGCTAAGTCATGGATACTTGAGCATCATTATTGCGAACTGTGACCCTAAGTGGTCTGTATATTTTCATGAGTTTATACTTGATTTGATTTAACTGCTTTCCTACCAGACTAACAATGGTTCTAACCCTGTTTAATGGGGAATACAAGTATTGAACCTACAATGTGATATGCAAATTAAGACATTATCGAGTTCCAGCATTTTTATAGACAGTGTTACACCGCTTCCTTTATAAAAACCAGATTCATAGAATACTATTTTTTTAAGCAATGATGTTTATAATAAACAACTTATTTTGATAAATGAAAGACCTTGGTAGTCAATGAGTGTTTGGCCACATATCTGTGACTTGCTCGACATTTTCTAAAACTGATAACTCATTATCGTTCATTTATGCTGCTAAAAACCTTTTCTAAATTTCGCTGCAAAGAAAAAAAGTCTATAAATTTTTGACTAAGTATTGTTTTAAAAATCTGGGGTGTTACAAAATTGTTATCAGTACCTAAGTATGAGAAACTTGGTTCAAGATCTATCATGTTCGCAATATCGCACTGTAAGTATATTTTCAAGTTTTTATGGTGAAAAAAAAATCCTTGTCAACTATAGATGGTAACCCACAATTTGCGAGGGTACTGTTATCAGCGTCAAATCATGCACTTTGAATGGTTGTGTCCATTAGAAGTTCAAGACTGGCAATTATGTGGTGACCCACGAGCCTATCTAAGGTTGTTTATGTCAAAAAAAAATCCAATTCTTAGGAACTAGTTATGTTTTGAGTCAACAAACTCGTGTATATGGTTTTCGCTGCCAATATCTGTCAGTACAACGTAACACTTATATTTAAAGGAGATATATGCTTGTTGCGATACAATGCATATAATCAAGTAAAAACAATTACTTTCCAATATATGTCAAGAAATTAAACTATATTATTGTATGTGACTAGATAAATGGCTCCTACGATAAGGAGAACCACGTCGAGTGAGAAGTCTCACATGCAAAGGTTCCTATTAGAGACTCTCAACAACCTAGTGGCTGCCATCCGTGAAATGAGGCAGAAACTGGCCTCACTTTGCAATGAGAGCACTGGAGGAATAACTTATAAAAAGTTTCTTAAATTTAAATCATTGGTCTTCACTGGTAGAGCCGATCTAAAACTTACAGAAGGCTGAATTGAAGAGACACAATATGCCTTCTTAGTATATGGAGTGCCAAAAGAAAAACGAATAAACTTTGGCACATATAGCTTAAAAGTCAATGCACGAAAGTAGTGGGATACTATGAAAATTATCCAATTCTCAGAGTGTGAGGTCATCCCTTGAGATAACTTTTGAAGAGTATTCCTGGATAATTATTTCCTTATACACTCCTAGAACAAAAAGAATATAGAGTTCTTAGAAATAAATCAGGGTGGTATAAGTCTCATCGACTATACTATCAAGTTTCAAAACTTTGAGCGGTACTACTCTAGGTTATTCAAGATTGACTAGGAGAGGACCGATAAATACATAAATAGATTGCGGGAAGGGTTACGGTCTTGCGTAATATCCAGTATGCCCCAAACATTTTAAGCCACTGTGGCGGCAGATTTAAGGATTAATACGAACTGGGAGCGAGCCAATAGGATAGTAGGAAAGAGACTAGTAGCAAGTAATTGGAACAACAAGAGAATGTTCTTAGGTGGACAGGAATCACTATCACCATTTTTTAAGAGGGATTTTTGAGTAAAGAACTTCGTTCCACCGATCGAGCGACCATCGTAGATGAAAAAAGCCATTCAGCTCTACTAACAATCCAATTTTCGTTGTTCAAAGTGTGGCATACATTATCCCGAAAAGGCCTATCCACACAATACAGGGGGTTGCCTATATTATGACAAACAAGGCCATCATATAAGAGAATGTCACAATAAAGCCTTAGACCATCAACAAAGAAATATAAAATTTGGACGACCCTCCCAACAAATATAGCAACATCCCCCATTTCAATGGCTGCCACTACCTATGGCAGAGCAGAAACCCGTGGCGGGTCAGGTTTATGGTGTGCCAACCAAACAACTCATAGATAATGACCTTATCGAGGAACTCAAATACCCTTGATAGGTAGAGTTGTGTTGGGTAAAAAGGCAATTGAAAGATAAAATCAAATGAATGCCCGAGCCTAAACAAGTGGCTCATGACCTTGTATATACTCATCTAAATCGATATATATTTGTTCTCCAAAGTAATATAATAAAAAATCTTGAACTTGTCAAATCGAATTTATACATTTTTTTTTTCAAATTGGTGGCTATCGACCCATATGAGTGGGTAATTGAGTTTGCATAATTAGAACATTAAAAGTCACTTAATAAAATTTGTAAACCATTGAGGAATTGTTCCCAAGAAAAGAACTCTGTGAGGTTTTACATTGCCAAAATCAGATAGTCTAGCCAGGGTGAGACTGTGAGGATATATAACTCCAGGATCAGGCAGTCCTAAGAGAACCTGTATGAGTGTACATATCTGAAACCAGTAGCTTGATTAGTATGATTCTGTGAGGGTATACTAACCCAAGATCATGTGAGTCTGACGAAGACGAGCCTATGAGGAAGTACGTTTCTAAGACCAGGTAATCTAATAGAGGACTTGTTCCAATATGATAAATCCTTCTGAGAATCATCAAGGTGTATAAAATGGTTACACTAAATAACTATGATTGATAGCCAGTTAGAATAAAATATATTTAACAAAGTTGCCATTATTGTAGCATAATTTAAACTCAAATATGAGAAGTATATCCTCATCGATCATAGATCATGACATGAGGTTATGATTAGAATGAATATGGTGACAAACTAGGCGAATGACATATCACGCCTGCTCAAAACCCTTGTAAATGATTGCAAAATTGTTATTCAATATCCGATTAGGATGGATATGTTGACATACTAGCAAAAGCAATGTCACACCTACATAGTCTTCTTGCTAATAGCATTATTAATCTAATATGTGAGAAAAATATCTTGAGTTATTCACGTACTACTCTTAACGTAATTTTGAGGATAAAATTCTTTTAAGAGGGTACTAATATAAAACTCACAAATTTTCAGTTAAATCCTGAATAAATTTATGAGGTATTTTATGTAAAAATAGCATATGAACCCGAAATGTGAAACAAATAGATTTCAACAAACCAATTAAATTTATGATGCATGTATCCTCACAAATATATGCTCAAACAGTCAAGAGCCATAACTTTCTCCCTTAGAAAAATTAGGAGATTTCAACGAACTAACTTTTTTAGTTTCGTCGATACAAAGAAAATGGTGTACTCATAATTTTTTGTGAAAAATATCAGTGAAATCTTGAAAATATGCGGGACCCATAAAAATATTTGGCAGGTCTCACAAAAATATCTTATCAAACATATCCTGTCGGCCCCAAAAAAATATCTCATGGAATTAATTAGGTGGGCTCAATAGGGATATATAAGTTATTTTGTTACTTTATCCCGAAGTTTGGGTCTTGGATCAAGGGGTATGGATCGGATCCATACCATATGTAGATATAAGATCCATTTAAAAAACTATAAATACGGGTGAGCCCCCCTTTAGAAAAATCATCCCCCCTCCTTCTCTCTCCTCTTTCTCACTCTATCTCCTCTCTCTTGGTTCTAGCCTAGACCAAGCTCACTTGTAGTAAGCTTAGACTTGCTTAGCCTAGGCTGAGCCTAGTTGGAGAAGACTCACTTGACCTACCAAGTTAGTTTTTCTTTTTCCTCTTTTGTTGGATTTTCACTTGACTTCTTCTAACCTTCTTTAAAACAAACATATGTTTTTCTCACCACAATACTCTGTGCACTTTTTGACCAAGAATACCTTCTAACACTGAAGCCAAGTTTTAAGGCTTAATCATTATAAAATTTGTATGCAACTTTCTCATTATTAAACTCCATTCCTTCTACGGGAATAAACTCAAGTGTACTAGCATGATCGTCTACTTCATTATCGAATTGCATTTCTTCTGTTGGAACATTCAAGTCAAGAGTGAAAGTTGTAAGAGATGCTCTTAGTTGTGACTGTATCAGACGTAAAGGATGTGTCAGCCATGACTTAGGAGTGTCTCAACCACCTTATTAAAGCACCGCCACATATCTTGGTAGGTTTGCGCACCAAACAGTGCCAAAGTTCTACTCTTCTCGATATATATGTATTTGCTTATGTTTTTAAGATTTTTACCGCGTCGAACGATGCCAAGACTCTTGCTTTCAACCTATTTCATATATATGTATTTGCTTATGCTTTTAAGATTATCATCACATCGAACAATGTCAAGGTTCATGCTTTCTGCATATTACATATATATGTATTTGCTAGAATATCAAAATACATAAAATAACAAACTCTCACACAATCTCAGTTGTTTCTACATTTCTCTTTTGTTCCTAGTAACTCTTAGGACAATTACTATCAAAACAAGATTATCATGCTCATTTTACTTATTCTGAATTACATATCACGAAAGAAACAATACATATGTTAGTTTTTTCTGAATTTTGATATCTATGCACTTACTAAATTTTTATAAGTTTGACTCATTGTATGGAGTATATGTGATGATTAGGTAGGTACAATAAGCGATGATACGATGACGTGATGATATCAATATCTCACTATTCTTTGATGTTTCGCTCTTGAGGATATTTTGTAATTTAATATAAGAGTTTCTTTAAAATTTTACTTTTCGTGTAAAATTTAATTATTAAAAACCTTATTTTGAATATATATGGTTTCAATGATTATATAGATATATAAATCCGGTGTGTAAGGAAAACTTCACGTGTAATGCACCCAAGGTTCGTTAACTTGTTATTTCAAATACTATTTTTTGCTGATCTGACATTTTAAACTTTGAAAAGTGATTTGAGTAGCCAACCTGACCGGCATACTGATAAGAATTTAAAAGTTTAAAATGAAAACCAAATTATCGTAAGAAATATATATTTTTTGTTCTTTTCTTGTACTTATCAATAAAAATAAATAAATTAAAAGTAAAAATAACTATAAAAAAACATAAACATATTAAGATAAATGAACTTGTTTCTACTTTGGAATAGATGATATAAAAAGGTAGATACTGCGATAAATTCACAATATTTTAATTCATTTATTTTAATACGCAATTCATAGTGGTGATGACCGGAAGAAACTGTTGAGTAAAGGAGCGAGACAGTTATAATATTTCAAGATGTCATGACAAGTGTTGGGAGAGGATGTCAATGTGATTGGCTGCGTCAAATACCCGGGGCACTTAAGCGGTCCGTCGATCCCCTCTCAAGTGTTGGAGGTAGGGGTGACATTAATGTGTGAGCTTGTACCGGATACAGTAGGATCCAGATTTAATAACAAATAAAGAAGCTCAGTTACTATTGGCATATGGACCTATCATACCAGATTTAGGTCCGAAGGATTTATGATTAAGATGTACAAATCTTTTAACGTCCAAATCATACGAGAATATTATTTTATTGAGCCTTGACTGAGCCTCGTTCATGTTTTTCATGAAGCCAAGCATAGTTTTGCTTATGATAGACGATGTTGAATCCGAACCTGGACTCGGTAGTCGGTACTAGCACATAGGAGTTGGATCACGTTTCGAACCCACCCGAATACGTTGAAGGTCCGAACCTTTAACAGAGCTGCAAATCTGTGTGCGGTTTTGGGGATTGATATCGTAGGGGACGTACAAAAAGATTCTCCGTTACACTCGGAGCGGGATAAGGTCATTGAACACATGACAGATTTTGTTATCTGCAAATCCTGGTCGTTGAAAAGCCTTACCAGTGACACGTGGATCTAAAACACGGTTCCCGCCCAAATCCTTAACGGCGTCCCGCCGTTGGGTTGGTCATCTTTTAAAAATAAAAACTAAAGAAAGAAACAAAAGCAAGGTCAGGACGACTTTCCCCTCTCTCCGCTGTAAGTCTGCAACCTAAAAAAAAAATTTGCCGTAACGAAGCCGGTGTCTTCTCAGGTGGATTGACGCGCCTCTCAACGCCGGTGTCTTCTCCGGTGGGTCGACGTGCCTCTTCCCAACGCCCATTAGTCTGCAACCTAAAATAACTTCAACCTCTTCCCGACTCCCATTTTTGCGGTGGGTCATCGTGCGGCCTCTTATTTTTCCGGTGGGTCAAGGTACAGCTTCCCAAGAGCCGCCATTAACGGTGCATTTCTCTCTCTCTCTCTCTCTCTCCCTCTCTCTGTTATGGGGCTGATTTTCATCGAATGAGAAAAGTAACATGGCGCCCTAAAGTCAGTCTGATCAATCGCTCGCTTCCAACCACCACAAATATAATTGAGTGTGGGATTGACGGCATGAAATCACTGCATTGGTTATTCGTCTTCGGGCGTTCTGGGAAATGGGGAGCTTCTTTCTCTTCTTCTTCTTTACTTGTCGCAAATCCTCTGCGTGTCCCCAAGATCTGCTCACCGACGGTTCACTGCCCCCTTGTAATGGTAATGGTGGTCATTAGGGCTAGGAAACAAGATGATCTGCTCCTAGCTTAGCTTGTACTCGGCTCAGAAAGAGACAATTCGAACTCAGAAAATAGGTTTCCATTTTCTATGTGGTTGCCTCTTCTTCACATTTGACTAAAATATGTCTGGTCCGTATTCACTGCTGGGGCCGAAAAAGGGCTGATCGGCAGCCTCTTTGTCCGCTGGTCTGGTCGTCTTTTTGCTTCCCGGACAAAGGGGATGTCCACCGGCAGCATGCACCTGAGAGTTAATGCGTTTATTGTATGATGCTCACATTTCTCTGTTTTTTTTCAGACTTTAGCTGAAGAAGCAAGGAAACAACATTTTGGGTTGTTGATCTGGTGAGTAAACTCGAAAACTATCATATCTTTCTTTACTGTACTATCTAAGTTTGATCTATGTGGGGATGTAATTCAACATTGTTATCTGTTTCAGTGAATGGCTAGTATTAGATCTGATTTGCTTGAACCGGATCTTGGATGCTTAATTTGTGGAATCCTTTTATTTTGATTTTCTTTTGGGTTTTCTTAAACTGTTTGGTGAGATTGAAGATGAAATCTGCACAATATATTCTGCATGATTGATAATTCGTTTAGAAAGTTACAGGGCGTCGTAAACTTTATTTTTGCATTTTCTAGTATTGATTCAGTTTGCTTGATTAGGTGTAATTATTTCTAAGTTGCCTCATTAGGATTAAGACCAGAAATCTTGCATTGTTGTGCTGCCTTGATCTTTCATTATGTTAAATCTTACATTGTGTTATTTTGTGGAGTTTCGTCATCAAGCTGGATGTAGGATGAATGAGAATGATTGAAAGACCAGGTTTTATTTGTTGAAGTTGGTATTGCTTAATACCTTTAGTCGTGTGGCAGCTGCCAACAGTCTCCACTTACAAGCAAAAGAATATTTCTGCATTTAATCATGTGTGGGTTCATGAAGGGAAAATATTTCATATTTGAAGCTAGGGTTCTCCCTAGGGGTTATAGAGAAGCACCAACTTATCCAGAAACATAGGATAACTTGTGTGTAATGCAGTAGAGTATCCCAATTTATGATAATATTTTTGGATGAGATGGATGCTTCCTCTTAAGTTTGAAGACTTTGGACTTTATATAAACATGGTGTTAACTGAATATGTCATGGACTCATGGTTTAGATTGATTCAATAACTTGGTTTAAACCCAAGTTTGCTTGTTCAAATAATTCCCAATTTTCCCGTGACTCACCATGTGTAATCAATGACTGCATTAATTCTTTTGATTATTGCTGTCTGTGTTCAACTCCAGCAACTTGGTACTTCAGGTTTGCTAAAGGAGTTATTGGTAGTGCTGACCTGGTGAACTTCCTTCTGATCACTGTGGGCATTGGCACCATAATGCATAATGCACTTTGGAGTGCAAACCTATGTTGACAAGTCATTTGGTAACAAATTTGAGATCATAAAAAATATCAATGAAACTCATGTCCTGTTAGAAGCCTGTAAAGTGACTGGCCAAATCCGGAGGTTCATTCAGGTATCCATTTGCTACTTACATTATAATGTTCTAAGTTTTGAAAAATAGTCCGCTCCATGGCTGCGCTTGCCCTAGCTTACATGTTTGATGGCAGGTAAGCTCGATTCAAGTGTGAAGAGCCAAGCTTGAGATGGCCTCAACTCAGATAAAGCTGCACGGCTAGAACTCCTGACCTTTCTTTTGCAAGGTCTAGCGTTTTTTGAGTAGCTTGGCTCATAACCTGCCTCTGCTTCAGATATTTTCAAGTCTGCAATACCTTCAAATACATGGATTTGTGAAATATGCCTACAACATGCTGTAGTAAATATTAAAAGTTCAATCAGGTTCTGCTGCACTAATTAAAATTTCAACAAAGCTTGTAGCTCTAACACACTGTCTTTGGACGTACTAAGATCAATCAAAGTGATCTCACATAGAAATCTCATAGAGAATAAAATTTCAACAAAGCTTGTAGTTCTAACGCACTCTGTCTTTGGAAGTACTAAGATCAATCAAAGTGATCTCACGTAAAAATCTCATAGAGAATTTGAAAAATTATAAGTAGTACTAGTTTCTCATACATTCTCCAAGCACATGAGATCAATTAATTACAAAAGTTAGTCATGATGACTTTGAAAAAGAATTTACTTCAGAATGTACAAGCCATATGAATCTACCACCAAGGGACCTCCACTATTGCATCCAAAAATTGATACATAAAGGTAGCCAATTTCCATTAACTCAAAAGCCTAATACAAGCCATATGAATCTACTCAAAAGAACAATACAAGACCATTGGGAAGCATGTGCCTGCAAGAACAAACAATAGAAGTATGCTTCCTCAACAAACAAGGCTCTGCTGTAGTCAACAAAATCTGATATATTTGCAAGAATGGTAATCATCAAAAATAAAAAATCAGTGTACTCAACATGTTTCTGTTGGGGATGAAATAAACCTCTTTGATAAATTTAATTTGAATCAATACCTGTGCACAAAATTGGCAGATGTAACGTCTAGGTATCCAAAGTAGGCTACCTAACATGAAAAAATATGGTCATAACAAGATAAGACTTTGTATTAATCAATGTCAAAGTATATTTTGGATTTGCTATATGCCAATATATCCCATGGCTAACATATGTTTTGGATTTTCTTCAATAAAGCATATTAATAGGAAAAACATCAAGTATCATAGTAAAGAGAATATGAAAACAGCCAGTGTACTTAATAAGTTATTATTGGGTCTTAAACAACCCAATTTCCAGCAGAAATTATAATAAATACCTTTACACAAAATTGGCAGCTCTAACTTGCAGGTTTGGGTGACACATATCCAAAGCGGGCTACCTGACATGAAAAAATAAAATATATAAGATCTTATGCAAGAAGGTTTTGTAATATCAATATGCATTCACACCATTATCCTCACCACCATTTCACCAATGCCACCACCACAACATTATCATCACCACCTTAAAACCACCATTTCACCAATGAACACATTGAATTTCCATATAATGTATCTACCTTACAAAAAAAAAACAAATCCAAAGGTTTGCAAATATATCTACCTTGTGAAATTAAAACAAATCTAGAGTTCCTTAATCATGGGCTTCTTTGTTCATGAATTTGTTCCTGCACATAATTTACAAAGTGAATATGTAGAGCAAAAATTTAACCTCCCTTATTAAAAGATAAAAAGATTATGTACCATTAATTATGTGTAAGTCATTGCAGCATGATTGAAAGAAACCATAAGAGGAAGCTTGACCACCATAAGCATGATAACTTACGATCCCTCTACTTGTCTCAACCATGTTTGACCCATATACTCTACAAAAATGATAATGCAAACTTAAGCATATAAACTATAAGAGTAAAAGTTCATTCAATAATTATATCCATACCCTTGGCTTTCCATACGAGAATTGCTTGTTTGGTAGAGAGATGGACCACCACACGGCCCTGTGTTTCCTATATAGCAAAAATAATAATAACAAATTGTTCTCTATAGGGCCATTTTCTATGAGTGGACTTGGAACTCTAATTTGAGTGTTTTCATGCACTTCATTTGCTTTATTCTTCAATATTTTCTCCACTGCATTTATTATCATCAATTGTTATTTTTCAACATACTGATATGTTTCCTCACTCTTTGAAGCCCTTGCTGCAATTTTGATGAAAGAATTAGTTAAAAGACTATCGACTAGCAATTGTTGTCTTTTCATCACCAGTGCATGGGCTTCTATCATGAACTTGAGCTACTCCACTTTTGGCATCCTTTGTCCACCTTTTTAGAATGTATTATTCAGGAATATGCTTAATGCCCATGATATCGAGTATTTTTATTGTGTGACAACTTAGAATTTCTTACAACTGCAAGTAATTGAATGTGTGGATGAATCAAAGGAAACAAAATATTCCTTATCACTTTCATGAGCGGTTACTTTATATTTGGAAATTGTTCCCTTCATGCCGATGTTACTAAAGTTGCAATCCATACTCGAGGATGACTCCTTTCTAATCCACTCTAAAACAGTGGGAGTGAACACCATTGCTGCCTTTTTAACTAGTATGGAGCATGATTCGAGTAGATTGATTTGCTTTGATATCTTCTTGTAATTCATCAAATCTTCTTTCATCCACCAATGTCTCATAATGCTCAATAAAGCGCAAAAGATCGATTTTTGAATTTAAGAGCATTTTTAATGTACCATTCGAGCTTTCACTCTTCTGTGTTGAAATCATACCAGCACAAAAATTTTCACGCCCATATGCCAAAGCCCAATTTTCTTTATTTCTAAGGGCCTTTGCAAACCATTCATTTTCTAAGAGATCGTGCCTCTCTAACATTGTTTACCATGCAAACAAAAAACTCATGTCATCTTCATATGTAAATACGCAGTTGCCAAACCTTTTTTGGTTTTGAAAAATGGACCCATGTGTTTTGTGGCATTTTGATACATATGCTACACATAACCTATGATGTGTATTTGGCCATACTTTTCTCAATGCACTTGTGATTGCCTGATCCTCGTATGTTAATAACTTAATATCACCTTTGGGCATCATCCTCTCATAGCCCTTTGAAATGTGTAAAATGCTCACTCAAAAAACTCAGATGTCTAATCATACATTATTGCAACACCAAACACAACCATCTGCATGTGATGATTCACACTAACAAAAAGCGCAAATGGTCGAGATTCATTGTTCACCGTTGTGGAAGTTGTGAGTGCATGATTGTGGTTAGGCTGGAATTTAGATACAACAAACTTTCCATTGCTTGTTAAATTGTGTATATATATGTGTATAATGTATATATACAATATATGTATATATGTATGTGTGTGTATTATATATATAATGTATATATATATATATATATATATATGTAGCATTCTTGTAAATCATTGTAGAATATTGTTTTTTGTTTTATTTCTTTATTTTTTGACCACTCAACACATTGTTGATTGTGTTGACTAGTCGTTGGGGCTAGTCCAATGGCTACACATGTAGTCGTTCTTGTTTGTATATAGAAGGGGGTAAACCACCTCTCTTAAAGTGTGCATTCTTACATATTATGAGCCTTAATCAAGATATAATTTTTATACATTGTGATCCTTCTTATGTGTGCCCATTGTGGCTTTTGTGAGTGTGCTCTTTGTGGCCATTTGATTTTTTGGATATTTGGTTGTAAGTGAAGGCTTTTGAATTCTTACATAGTTTCAGAGCTTCTTTGTGCTATAGCTTGTTGGTGATTCACATCTAAGTGTTTGTAATCATGGTCGTGCATTTCTCTCTTATCCCTTGTAAGAATGGATGACAAAGATAGTATCTCCATCATGCCCATTAAACTTAATGATATTAATTATGTTATGTGAGCTCCTATTATGAAGCACCATATTTGGAGAAAAGGGTTGTAAGGATTAGTGGATGGATCCAATCCAAAGCCAAAACTAATTCTCACAAAAGTAGATAATGAAAAAGAAGTACCTCTTTCTGATGAAGAGAAGACTGAGGCAATTGCTAGTTATGAGAAAAAGTGGGAAGAGTAGAGAATGAGACATGCCAAGGTTATGTCTCAGCTTATCAATAATGAGGACATTAAAAAATGTTCTAGACTTTCCAAATCTGAGCATGCTAATAAGGCTTGGGAATACCTTAAAAATATGTGTATTCTGTTAAGGATATTGCACATATATACAATTTGCAAGACAAGGTTCGAACCATGACTCAAGGAGACAAATGCATTAGGGAACATCACAATTATTTGTCCGAACTATGGGAAAATTAACTCTTTTAGACCTTAAGTGACATTGTCACAAAGATATTGAGCTCCGCCAAAAGCAAATAGATGCAAAGCACTTCTATCAATTTATTAATAGCTTGAGACCTAAATTTAAGACAACCAAATCGATACTATGTATAGGAAAAGTTTTCCCTATTGTTGACACTATTGAAGAATTGAGTATGGAGGAGAATAGGGTTAAGACGCGTACTACCAAAAGTGAAAATGAATCGATCCTAGTTGTCTCTAAACCAAAAAATTATACACGTTCCTACGAGCTACCCCATTATGGAAAACAAGGCAATGATTATGATGAGAAGAAAATTATTTGTCATTATTTCCATGAATTGAGACATATCAAGCCCCAATGTCCCAAACTAAGGACATATGAGAAAAGGGTTGCTTTGGTCCGCCCTCCACAATAATCAATGATATTACTACCTCTCAAGATTCAACATTGGAAGCATGTCAGTGACTTAACTAGTGGAAGATCTTCAACCTCTTCTCAAGGGAGCGTCTCCATCAACTAGAGCCATTTCATCCTTCTTTGATCTTGGTAAATCCCTTTGGCTTATTGACTCAGTGGCCTCATTTCATATGACACCTAAGAGTAGCATATTATCTGAATGCCATGATAACTTAAGTATGTCTAATGTGTTTACTCTTGATGGTATATCTCTTGAGATAAAAGGAATAGCGATTTTCGAAAGCTCTTTTCAAATCTCAAAAAAATGTGCTATTCCAAAAGTTAGATATATTCCTAAATATAATTTAAATCTTTTGTTTGTTTTTCAAATTTTTGACCATGAATGGAATGTCTCCTCCTTTTAAGGTTGTTGGGTGTAGTATTGTCAGCTAGGGAAGCTGATTGGGGAAGACCATAAAGATGAAAGTCTATATTATATGGATTTTTTAGAAATACCCAAGAATACCATTTGTTGTAATGTTCAAAAAATAGATTTGGATTTATGGCATAAAAGACGGCTCTCCTGATATATCCAAAATTCAGAATTTTCCAAGTTTGATTTTTTTTTTGAAAATTATAATTTTAAAAATTGTATTCTTGAAAAATGAAGAGATTACCATTTCAAGAAAGAACTTTTGTTGCTTCTAGATCTCTTGAGTTAATGCATTTAGATGTGTGGGGCCCGACACTTGTTATTTTTAAGGATAGTATGCTTACTATGTAATTTTCGTTGATGATTTTTTTAGGCATAGACATACTTGGATTTATTTTCTTAAAGCATAAATATGAAGTTTTCTGACACTTTCAAATATTTTATAATTTAGTCAAAAATAAATTTGAAAACTATATTTCTAACTTTTATACTGATTTAGGGAGATTTTTTTTATCAAAAGAATTTTAAAAGTATTCAAATCTATATGGCATCACACACCAATGATTTGTCCTCACACACCACAACAAAGTGGTTTGGCTGGAATAAAGCATAAACATATTATAGACACCACTAGAACTTTGCTTATAACAAACCAAGTACCAAAAGATTTTTGGGTTGAGACTGCTTTAACTGTTGTTTATCTCATCAACTGAATGCCATCTTATCTTTGCAAAATATATCTACGGTTGAAAAACTTTTCAAACTTCTTAATTATTCTAGACTAAGAGTTTTTAGGTGAAAATGTTTTGTTTTTACCAACAAGATTGATAAACATTCTCCCTATGTTATTCTTTGTATCTTTTTAAGTTATGCAGATAACCAAAAAGGCTATAAGTGCTTTGATTTCAAAAATAGAAAACTTTATGTTTTAAGAAATATGCCCTTAGAAAAGGAAAAAAATGATTTTGAAAATTCTAAGTATTCCTTTTTGTTGGATGTAATTCCAAAAATATGATGATGATTGTGATTATGAATGCGATCTTGATAAAGATCACAAGTTTAGAAATGATACCCTGAATGAAGAACAACCCCATAATGATAGTGAAGAGCAATCCTATAAGGATAAAAACTACCTATAATATTCTAGGCATAAGGATCCCAAACCTCCATGTGCAGTAAAAAAAATATTCTTATAATGAAATCCAATCTAAAGACCAAACCAGGTCATCCAAAACTTCAAAATCACCTAGAAATTTTGTGTCTTATAATTCCTTTTCACCTAAGCATAAAGCCTACATTCCTTTACCCTCGATCTATGCTTAAGCCAAAAAACATTCTAAGTAGGTAGAAGTTATAAGAATTAAGCTAGAAACCTTAGAAAAGGCCAAGACCTTGACTATTCAAGACAAGGACTATCCAAGACATCTCACATGGAAATATATCCATGGGCTCCAGATGGGTATGTAAGTGTTATCATTGTAAAATTTTACTTTTGCAAGTCAAACTGACATTTGAAAAGGATTTTGAAAATAACTCACCCCTGTTTTAAAATGCGGGAAAATTCTGAGGAATGAGACTCGCCTGTCGGTACGATGTTCAACCGTTCCTGACACCATAACCAAGGTAATCAAACCACAAATTAATCTTATGCTTTGTTTTGCTCAACTGTCTAAATCGATGTTCTATTCTTAAATGCACAAAGAATCAGGCATCTGCTATGAATTTTTGAAAGATGCAGATTGAAAACATGGTGTATGCTTCAAAGATTTGAAAATACTTAGAAAAAATGATGCTTTTAAAATCGTGAATCACATTGGGAAAATAATTTTGAATAAAAGGGGAATCGATTTCTGAGAAAATTTTGATGTTTTGAGAAAATCGATTTATGAGGAAATTCAAATAACTTTCAGAAAAGCGATAGGAATTTGAATTGATCAAAAGAATGGGCGTGCGACCCTGTGAAATCTTTTCATGATGCAGTCTAACCTAGATAAATGCAATTTGCAAAAATATTTTTTGAAGAATTTGAGGAAAATCTTTGAAAAAGAGATTTTTGTGCCCTATAGAATTTAGATGAAATAAATTTTTGACATATCCCTCACTATGGCCACAAATACGTATTGAATATATCTCATTTGATTTTAAAAGTGGTAAATACTTAGAAAAGTTTGGAAAGTGTGCTATGATTTTTGAAAATGCTTAAGAGTGTTGGTCATTTGTTGTAACGACCCCAATCCATACCCTTTTAAAAATGCGGAATATTTTTTTTTTCTAAGAGTTGCGGAAAACTTCCCAGAGACCTGGGGTCCCTACAGTTCCAATTTCAGTTGGATAACCATACACCACAAACGAAGTTGCAATCATCATCCATATCAACCAACTAAGACTCTTTTATTAATGAGTAAGAAAATTTTAAAGACAAGGTTTTCTTCAACTGAAAGTAAAGTAACACTTGCAGAAATTAAAAGAACTGAAAGACAAAAGAAAGAGCCAATCTATCCTCTACTGAAGCTGATAAGCCCAAGTGTAACTCATCCATCCCCAGATGCATGTCCAACTTCACTGTTCACCCTTACCTGTGAAAAACCAACAAAGTAGGGTGTCAGAACCGAAATTCTGAGCACAGCTACTTCTAAAGAAACAGGTGCATGCAGTGATTTGAGTGAGTGCAGATATAAAATTTGCAACATTTAAATATCTATAACTACCAATAATTGCATTTCCTCACCAGTCAGGAACAGTACAACAATGTCACATATCAATAACTAAATAACCAACCTTTCAGCATGATCTCACAAAGTAAAACGTATGCTACCACCAAATAATGTCAAGATATCAAGAATGATTCAAACATGCATGATCTAATGCATAACAGAAAAATGCATGATTTTGTGCAATGCATGATTTCTTCTTTTATCTTTCATTTAAGTTTCATCTTTCCATATGCATGCCCTATTAGATGCACACATCCTTAAGTTTCTCTTTTTAATTAACGTGGCCCGCGGATACACCAAACGGGTACAAACCCCGAGATCAAGTAGGTTCCCAGGGTAGCTTAACACACAATTTGTATTTTATTACTGGGTTCCAACTTAGCCCTCGACCGATATCAGGAAACCGCACCATCCATCGGAACATTAGACCTCCACATCTAATGTCGGGGACACAAGGGACACCCCACGCCCACAAGTGCCACTTCCTTGGTACCATAAACTCACAGCTGTGACTAACACACCACTCCCGGGTAAAGTGGCGGGTTCTCCCTAAAACCGTGGCCAGGAGAAGAACCTCAATATCGGGTTCAGGGGCAACAACGCACACGGAGTTTTTGTATCCTCACAGTCTCCCCAAGACCGGATATCTAAGATTCTCATACTCCAGATGAGATATCCCAGAATATATATTACACTGTTCTTATTCTTTATATCTTCATTTAAAGTTCATTCTTTAAGTTTGCAACACTATATGCAAGATTAAAGTGAAAACCCCGCATCCTCCCTTGCAGGGACCCATTCGGGACTCCAGCCCGTGTAAACACACAGAACAGTGTAGTAAAGTGTCAAACCATCTTATGTGGTTTAAGTGATGCTGTTAAAAACATATGTAAAAGCAAACCAAACCCACGGCTCTCCAGGCTGATGACAGTCCATTTAGGCCATCGAGGCATCACATCACAAAACAAAAGTAGTGTTTTATTTATAACACTAAGCCAAAGTGCCAAAAGCATGTGCAATTATCATAAATCCAACCATATGCATGTCATAATGCATTCATATGCATTTTCAATATGTGTGTGTGTTACCTACATCACATATTTAACCAAATCCATGGTTTCTTTAAGTGTGTGAGTATACATGTACCAATTCACACAATAATCAAGCGTACCGGTTCGAGATGAATTAATAATAACTGAATCATGCTCACACCCATGAGTACCATAATCATAACAGTCAAATGAAAGCATAAACCTCCACGACAAGTGTTTCCAAATGCATATCCATATGTGCCAATATAACCATGGTCATGAAACAACAACACTCCCAAGCATGGCTTCAAAGATTCATGTGCAAGGATTCACTTATTTATACCAAAATGCATGTTATCATTCCTTGATTGATTTTATTATGTCATGTGAATACCCATGCATGTAGATTCAAGAAATCACACATTACTTCCATGATTGCTCATGTTCCCTTGCGACTTACAGTGTACAGTTGCGCTAGAGTCTGTTTTGCTTTTGTTGAGTCTGATGTAAGCTGTCCGGTTCAGGTGAATCAATACCTCGAAGGGGCAGCCCGTATACTTGAAGTGTAATAACCTGCGGGCAAAATTGTGAATGAATTAAATGCGTTGAGCTTTCTTTTGTTCACCCTCGTTGTGATTGCTTCTTGTGATTGCAACTTCTCTCCCTCTATTCTCTCTTGCTCTCTTGCACTCTGATCATAAGCTTTCGCGACCGGCAAGCGAGCTGACGAGTAGGCTTGCGGCGGTAAGGAAGGACCGTCGCGCCGCGCTGGCCCATTGAAGGAAATAGGCCCGTGACAAGTGGTATCAGAGCCCGTTCTCGTGCTGGGGAAGGGACTCCGGAGTCGGTGTCGACAGACACGCCGACAGGCTGCGATTTGTGAGCAAGACATCGTGGCGCCTTATCAACACTTGCGCAACACCAGAGGCAAGGCAGTTGCCGAAGCTGAGGAGATGGGTTCACCTCGGGGCCAAGAAGAGTTGGCTGCAACTGTTAACAAGTTGGTGGAAGATGTGACTTTGCATGATGAAGCGATTTCACGCGCATGTGAATCATTCAATGAATTGAATGATGTGGTGGCGAGCCTGCAAGAGCAGGTGAACTTACTAATGGGACAGGTCACTTCGTTGACGACTACAGTGACCGATCTTGAGTTGAGGAACCGTACGTTGCAGCGGACGGTGACCCTGAATGGCGGAAATGGTGAGAGACCATCAAGGATTGATGTACCTAGACCCGCAAAATTCAATGGTTCTCGCGACAGCAAGGCCATTGAGAACTTCTTGTTCCAAGTAGAAGACTACTTGGATATCCAAAATGTGACCCTTGAAGATCTGAGGATCAAGGCTGCAGCGGCCTTACTTGATGGTGATGCTATCGCTTGGTGGAGGCGGAAGCGCAATGACATGGAGAGGGGTCAATGTGTGATAGACACCTTTGACGACTTCAAAGTAGAGTTGCGCAACTACTTCATGCCAAGAAATGCGCAGAGACAGGCTTACCGAATGGTTCGTGAACTCAAACATACTGGTTCGTTGCAGGATTATGTCCGAACGTTCCAGAAGCTTATGCTGGAGATACCTAACATGCCAGAAGACGACATGCTCAACTGGTTCATTGTGGGACTTCAACCATGGGCACAGTCCGAAGTGGAAAGGAGCAACCCCCGTATTTTGGAAGATGCATATGTGGCGGCTGAGCGCTTAGTTGATACTCAGCGCAAACCTTTCACCCCATCAACCAAAGTTGGGAAGAAGCCTGACCACGGAGGCAAGAAGGATGAGCAACACAACGATAAAGGTGAGGCGTCGACACGCCATCAATCCGAAAAGAAACAGAACTACATAAAGCACAACAACAGCAACAAGGGTGCGATTGTGACATGTTGGTTCTGTGGTGATAGACATATCGCCCGGCAATGCCCAAAGCGCCTTGTAAAAGACGACGGGCAAGCCAATGCTGCACAGGAAGAATGCAGCGATACTAAAGGCAGTGATACTGAGACCATGCAACCGAGGATGGGCGCCATGCGATCGATTAACGCAGCTAGAAGTTGCGCAGCTAAGAACATGCAGGTCAGTAAGGAACTTATGTACGTAGAAGTCATTATGAATGGAAAGTCTACTTCGGCAATGGTAGACTCCGGGGCCACACACAACTTTGTCTCGCGGGAAGAGGCAGAGCGGTTGGGCTTGAAAACTGGGCCAAAGCAGAGGACTATCAAAACAGTAAACTCTGAGGCCAAGCCCATTCTTGGTGAAGCAAGAGATGTGGCTACTCAAGTGGGGAGTTGGGTCGGCAAAGCCAACTTCTCTGTCGTGCCTCTGGATGATTTCAAGGTGATTCTGGGTATGGAGTTTCTGCGAAGCCAGAATGTGATGCTGCTGCCAAAGTTTAACACGTTGACGATCATGGGATCAGACCTGTCCCACACAGTGCAGTGCCTTACGCAGAAAGGCAAGTCTTCAGTGTTATCAGCAATGCAACTGAAGAAGGGTGTCAAGCATGGGGAGCAGACATTCTTAGTTGCAGTGCGTGCAGATGAAGGGAAGGTAGAAGCAGCAGTGCCGCCGACCCTAGCCCCTCTATTGGAGGAGTTTCGGGGGGTGATGCCTCCGGAATTGCCAAAGCATCTTCCGCTAAGACGCGAGGTCGACCACAAGATTGAGTTGACCCCGGGAGCAAAGCCTCCCGCAATGGTTCCATACCGTATGGGGCCAGCAGAGTTGAAGGAGCTGCGCAGGCAGCTAGACGAGATGTTGGACGCAGGCATTGTTCGTCCATCAAAAGCCCCATTTGGTGCCCCGGTCCTTTTTCAGATGAAACATGATGGCTCTAAACGGTTATGTGTGGATTATCGGGCCTTGAACAAGGTCACGGTGAAGAACAAGTACCCATTGCCATTGATAGCAGACTTGTTCGATCAGCTAGGCAGTGCCCGTATCTTTTCCAAACTAGATCTGCGATCGGGTTACTGGCAGGTGAGGATTGCCGAAGGTGATGAGCCGAAAACAACTTGTGTCACCCGCTATGGTGCTTACGAATTTCTAGTAATGCCATTCGGGTTGACAAATGCTCCAGCCACGTTCACGACTTTAATGAACCTGATTTTCTACCCTTACTTAGACAAGTTTGTGGTAGTCTATCTGGATGATATCGTGATCTACAGCAGTAACATGGAGGAACATGTCAGGCACTTGCGAACAGTGTTTCAGGTGCTGAAGGAGAATGACCTCTGTGTTAAACGAGAGAAGTGTCTCTTCGGGCAGGAGGAGATCAGCTTCCTTGGCCACGTTGTGGGGCGTGGTGTGCTGCGTATGAATGGGCAGAAAATAAGGGCCATCCAGGAATGGGTTCCGCCAAGCAAAGTGCCAGAATTGTGGTCATTCCTCGGCTTGGCAAATTATTATCGGCGTTTCATCGAAGGTTATTCCCTCATTGCTGCGCCCCTCACAGATTTGTTGAAGAAGAATCGGGTATGGCTCTGGACAGGAGCGTGCCAAGATGCCTTCGAGGGCTTGAAGAAAGCCTTAGTGAGAGAGCCAGTGCTGCGACTGCCTGATCATTCGAGACCCTTCGAAGTCCACACTGATGCCTCAGACTTTGCCATTGACGGAGTTATTATGCAAGACGGGCATCCGATCGCATATGAGAGTCGTAAGCTGAAGGATGTAGAGAGGCGGTACACAATGCACGAACGTGAGATGACCGCCATTGTGTATTGCCTCAGGACCTGGCGGCACTACCTTTTGGGTGCCGAGTTCGTCGTCAAGACGGACAATGTGGCCACGAGCTATTTTCAGACGCAAAAGAAGCTGACGCCCAAGCAAGCTCGATGGCAGATGTTTTTGGCTGAGTTTGACTTTGCCTTAGAGTACAAGGTTGGAAAAACCAATGTTGTGGCGGATGCCCTTAGCCGTAGGTCTGAATTAGCTGCTGCGCGTGCAGAGCCTTCTGAAGTGCATTTGGAGGGTGCATTGCTGAGCCGCATCCGCGAGGGTACACAGCAGGATCCGACCGCACAACACCTTGTTTCTCTGGCGCAGGCAGGGAAGACTCGGCGATTTTGGCTACAAGATGACCTCCTTGTAACAAAAGGGGGACGCATCTTTGTACCACGGTGGGGAAGCCTTCGCCGAGAGCTACTCAAGGAGTGCCATGATACACTATGGGCCGGCCATCCTGGTCATGAGCGGACCTTAGCACTCCTTGAGCGCGGCTACTATTGGCCGCAGATGAGAGACGATGTTGAGGGGTATGTGCGGACATGCCTCATCTGCCAGCAAGATAAGGGGACAAACCAGAAGGCTGCCGGTCTCCTTGAGCCTCTACCAATTCCAGAACGTCCTTGGGAAAGCATCTCTATGGACTTCATTGTTAGTCTGCCAAAGGTAGAGAGCCTCAGTTCTATTTTAGTCGTGGTGGATCGTTTCTCAAAGTATGCCACCTTCATCTCAGCTTCCAAGGAGTGCCCTGCAGAGTTGTTCGTAAAGCATGTGGTGAAGCACTGGGGCATACCAAAGAGCATTGTGAGCGATCGCGATGCTCGCTTCACGGGCAAGTTCTGACGTGAAGTATTTCGGTTACTTGGCTTTGATTTGCTGTTTTCCATAAGCTTCCATCCGCAGACAGATGGGCAGACAGAGCTCATCAACGGGATACTGGAGCAGTACCTTAGGCACTTTGTTAGTGCCAATCAGAAAAATTGGGTGAAGCTCCTTGATGTGGCACAGTTTTGTTATAATCTGCAGAAGAGCGAATCTTCAGGCCACAGCCCGTTTGAGATAGCCACGGGGCAGCAGCCACTGACCCCGCACACTCTTGCCGCACAAGAAAAGGGAAGGCTATCCTTCGCCTATCAGTTTGTTCGCGACTGGCACGATCTGAATGAGTTGGCGAAGGCATTCTTACACAAAGCGGCGAAGAGAATGAAGAAGTGGGCGGACAAACACCGTCGGCCCGCAGGGTTCCAGGTTGGGGACCAAGTGTTGGTGAAGTTATATCCTGGTCGCACAGGCATCTTCCGCGGGCGGCACCGCGGATTACTCAGAAAGTATGAGGGACCCTTCACCATCACAAAGAAGGTGGACAAGCTGGCATATAAGCTGGAGTTGCCCCCAGACTTCAAGGTGCACCCGGTGTTCCACGTGTGCAACCTCAAGCAGTTCCATCCAGATGATGGAGACCCGGAACGCAATGTGCCGCAACGCGCTCTCATCATGCAGAGGGCCCCGGCAGCACAACGGGCCGAGAAGCACCTCAGTCAGATCCTTCGCCACAAGGTTAACTACTTGGGGCAAGCGAAGAAATACTTGGTGCAGTGGGAGGAAACAACGGAACCAACGTGGGAGCCTGCATTTCGAATGAACAGCCGCTACCCAACTGAAGTCAGGGCTTACCACGAAATAGATGGCGCCGAGGACGGCACATGATTTGAAGGGGGGAGCATGTTCCCTTGCGACTTACAGTGTACAGTTGCGCTAGAGTCTGTTTTGCTTTTGTTGAGTCTGATGTAAGCTGCCCGGTTCAGGTGAATCAATACCCCGAAGGGGCAGCCCGTATACTTGAACTGTAATAGCCTGCGGGCAAAATTGTGAATGAATTAAATGCGTTGAGCTTTCTTTTGTTCACCCTCGTTGTGATTGCTTCTTGTGATTGCAACTTCTCTCCCTCTATTCTCTCTTGCTCTCTTGCACTCTGATCATAAGCTTCCGCGACCGGCAAGCGAGCTGACGAGTAGGCTTGCGGCGGTAAGGAAGGACCGTCGCGCCGCGCTGGCCCATTGAAGGAAATAGGCCCGTGACAGCTCATGCCCATGCAAACAACTAGACAACAATATCCCAATCAAGCATAACAATCAAGTCTAAGCATATTAGCATTTTCATGAATATACAAGACTTTCCCCAAAAAAAAAATGAAATGAACATACAAGGCTAGACACACAAGCAATCACAATTGATAATAAGTGTACAGCTGAAAACATGCTATCATGCAATTTTTTTTTTTAAAACATCAGTCTACATGGATGACCAGCATAAGCACTCTAAAACAAGCAAGGAATTCTATGTTGTTAAAATGCTCAAAGTTTGATCCATCACAAGAACCGAGCTATACCACGTTAGCCTACACAACCTAAACCACTTATCTAGAAATTTAGTATGACCATAAATTTTATTTTTGAATAACATGAAAAATAACTTTTAAATAGTCAAGAATTTTATGTGCATATCATCACTGCAGGTATAATCATCAGGCATGTGGTGCATCCATATTAAGACCAATTTCCTCTAATTCCCAAGAGTTACTGAGTTTTCGGTGTTTCATTTTTTTTTCTCTCTTCTCAAAATAGCTGCCTCTATACATTGCATATCCTGAATTATCTAATTTCATCAACTGTCTTTTAAGAAATGGTAAAAAGAATACCACTAAATTGACCATGCAACCACCTATTTATGTTTTTCAACAAATTTGGATATTAGACAGGCAACTGGACTGATTCATTCTCTAGTGAATCACTAGGTCATGTGTGCCCAGACAGAATTTGATTCACCTCCCAAATCTCATTCGGTGTTTCATAATTCACATTTATTTGTACGCCATCGATTCTCCTGCCTTCAAGACTCATGAAGTTCTATCTTGATAAAAATCATCATCTTCTGGTAGAAACCTCTTCTTTCTAGGACCTTCTTGACTACCAGCTTTGCAACTCGAATTTCATTTATATCATGCAGCCTTTCATAAGTCTGGGTGTTATGATTTCAAATTTTGAGTATTCAGCAGCAAGTATAGCAGTACGTTATCATACTTATCAAAATATGAAGGAATGATATTCAGCAACCTATCACATCAATGTACAGGGCTTAATATGAACAATTTAATCCAATAGCATAAAAAGATTTTGTCTACAAGAAACTTCATAAAGACTTATATGATGCACCTAATGCACATCGTGTAACCTACCCAAGTCAGGTTATACATGACTCTCCCTATGCACATACAATGATAACGAAACCCCAAATAAAGTTTTATTTTAATTTGATAATGACAACCGAATCCCCCAAATCTGATTTATTAGAGTTTCTGACAACCTTCGTAACCTCCTCCCCATTCAACATCAACACTGAAACCCAACAGTTTACGTGCCCCAGAACAGTTCTTTTTTTTTTTTTTTGCTATTTCACAAATACCAACTTGAAGAAAAATCTCCCAAATTAGCAATCTCTGTCCAGGCTATTTATTTTTCCTAAGCAATTCAACTCTTTACGTAATACAAACATACTTAACACCACAAGAAAATCCAAAATGAAGAAAAACAAGTAAAACAAACAGATCCAAAGGCTATATAGCTCCAAAAACGATACCAACGTCCAAAAACATCATCTACCGAAACACCCGTTAAAAATCTATAAGATTTTCAGCAAAGGGGATCAATTGCACACACACAGGAAACCTTTTTTTTTTCTCTCAGAAAAATCGAAATCACCCATCCCCTTGATGATGAAAATCCGAAAACCCCCAAAAATCCGATTGATTAGGATTTCTGTCAACCCTCATAACCTCCTCCCCTTCCTTTATTCATGCCAACCGAAACCCCCAAATCCAAGATTTGGGGTTTTCCCATGTGGGATTCAAAAAGAAATCCCCACTCCAGAATTTCGGTGGAGCCTCCCCTCAAACCCACACAGGGAATCGAACCCATGTTCGATCCCTCACCTCGATTCCAAGAAGACCCGTACCTTTCTCCGATGACTTTTCCGGCGATCAGAGACAGTCGTGGCGGGAGCACCGGGCTGGCTGGAGTCGCCCCCACTGCTGTCGTGACAGGGATGCTCGAGGAGGGCTGATGGCTGCTGGTTGCTCGTCGGCGACCTTCTTTCTTCCGGCGTGTGTGCACCGAGACAGAGACGGGAGAGACGAGGGAGAGAGATGAGGGACTGAGTGGAGAGAGATAGAGGCGAGGGAAGAGAGTCCCCTCTCCACTCCCTCTTATCGGCAAGACCCCTCCCCCCTTCACGCCGAGATGGGAGGGGGAGGTCGGTTACGCTCTGCGTAACCCCCCCCCCCCCCCTCTCTTCGCCCCTTTCCTTTTTTGTAACAACCCTATCGGGCAACCCTTATCGGGTTGCCCCTTTCTTTAAAAAGGGGTTATAGGGGGAGCGGCTCGGGTCCGGACCCGAGGCCCGTAACCCGACCCCCAAACTATATGGATCCATCAGTTGGATCCGAATGGATCCAACTGTGGATCCCCGGATAAATAAATAAAAATTTAAAATTTTATTTATATGTTCTTCTTATTATTATTATTAGTTTTATTTATTTATTTTAGATATGGATATAAAGACCATTTTATGGATCTTAGATCCACATGTTGGATCCATTTGGATCCAAACATGGATCCAACCTTAAATACTCGGTTTTTCTTTTCTTTTCTTTTCTTTTATACTATTAATGATATTGCTTCGACAAATCGTACCTGTTTCTGTACAATGTTTTCACGGTACAGGAACCAAGTTTCGGTTTCTGATTTTTTAACAGGGTTACAAATATCGAAATAATCCAATTTTTTTTATAGAAAGTCATTGACATATGCACGATTTGATCTTAAAAAAATTCAGATTTTATTGACAGAAAAACGCACAAGAAATAATACTGTTCCTGCGTGCTTAGAATCAAGATACACATATTATCAATAAAGCACATGAATAACCCTACTTTAAGCATGTAAAAATCATAAAAAAATGCAAATAATGCAACAAATCACGTTTTGATGCTTGAAGATGAAATAAACAAAAAATATGAGGGAAAACACAGTTGTGTAATGAGATATTGCGGAAATATAAAAAGTGCATACAAACACTTACAACAATGAATAAAAAAAACAATATCACAAATCCACTAAGAGACAATACAAGCACAAGCCTTTAAGAAGGCAACAATATAAAAAACCTCTTATTGAAAAGAGAGAGAGCTCTCAAGAATGAAAAATATACAAGGGGATCACCCCTATTTATACAAAAGGGAGAGGAGAGAAAGAGAGGCAAAATGCCTCAAAAGGAGAGCCCAAAAGGGGACTTCCATGGAGTCGTTGGGAGCCCCCAACGGTCACATTTGTGACCGTTGGGGGCTCCAACGACTCTATGGTCGGAGCCCCTTTTGGCCTTTAAAAAATACAAAAAAATAAATGAAAAAATAAGAAAAGAAAAATACATTTAACAAAAAAACTGAAAATAGTTGTTTTCTAAAATAACTATGTGAATTTACAAAAATACCCCTATCGTGTATTGATGCTTTAGTTTTTCTCGATAGAAACTTCAACAAGAGTGTTTCACAAAGATGTAATGTTTCTTAAGCTTTAGTTTTTGAGATTTTTTATCTTCTGAAATAGCCACTGCTAGAACAGTAAAAGGGGCAAGAGATGATGGCCCCTACCAAGAAAATGAACAGAGATAGAGAGGTGCAGGGGCCAACAGCCCCCCCTCCCTGCGGCTTTTGGGAGCACCGCTAACAGGGAAACGAGACAGGGGCGAAAAGGCCCCTGTAGGTTTCTTAGAGGAACAGAAAGCGGGGAGGAGGCTCAACCCCTCCCCTGCCGTACAGAGATGCAGGGAGGGGGGATCAACCCCACCCCTGCAACCAAAGGGCACCAGGATGGGAATTGGCCCCTCCCTTACCCTGCACGACACAGGGAGGGGCTCCGCCCCTCCCTCGCTAAAAGCGGTTACAGGGAGGGAGGTTTGCCCCTCCCCTGCGATCTAGGGCAGCAAGGAGGTGGCTCGCTCCCCCCCTCCCTGCGTAACAAAGAAACGAGGGGGAAAGAGAGAGAAGAAGAAAAGGAGGAGAGGGGCTATGGTGCATACCTGGGGAGTCTGTCGGAGAGGAGCTCACTGGAGACGGGAAGTCACCGACTTCGGTGGTGGTGCTCGGCAACGCAGAGGAGAGAGATGGGAGTCGGGAGAGACGAGGGGGCGAGAAAGACAAGAGAGTCGGGGTGGAAGGGGGTTTCGGGACCCCCCCCCCCTTCGACCTCATCGTCCTTTAAAACGTAACAAAGGCGGTGCCTCTATTGGGTCCGGATACGGCCCGAATTCAAACTTTTAAATTTTTTTTCGATTTCAATCTTATGCTTTGTTTTGTTCAACTGTCTAAATCGATGTTCTATTCCAAAATGCACAAAGAATCAGGCATGTGCTATGAATTTTTGAAAGATGCAGATTGAAAACATGGTGTATGCTTCAAAGATTTGAAAATACTTTGAAAAAGGATGCTTTGAAAATCGTGAATCACATTGGGAAAATAATTTTGAATAAAAAGGGGAATTGATTTATGAGAAATTTTGATGTTTTGAGAAAATCGATTTATGAGGAAATTCAAATAACTTTGAGAAAATCGATAGGATTTTGAATTAATCAAAAGAATGGGCGTGTGGCCCTGTGAAATCTTTTCATGATGCAGTCTAACATAGATGAATGCAATTTGCAAAAGTATTTTCTTAAGAATTTGAGGAAAATATTTGAAAAAGAGATTTTTGTGTCTTATAGAATTTAGATGAAATAAATTCTTGACATATCCCTCACTATGGCCACAAATACGTATTGAATATATCTCATTTGATTCTAAAAGGGGTAAATATTTAGAAAAGTTTGGAAAGTGTGCTATGATTTCTGAAAATGCTTAAGAGTGTGGCCATTTGTGGCTTAAAAGAAGATAAATCTGGGTTTTGTTCGTATTCTGACTATGGCCATAAATACGAAACCCACCGAGTTTATCAACTCCTTAGAAGCTAGTGCACGTGCCATTCGTGTAGACCATGATGTATTTGAAATATGCATCAATCGTTATACACATTAACATTATTAAAAAATACACTATATGCAATATAACCCTAATCTAAGTAGGAAATTAAAATTTTATTTCAATATTTTTATAATTTACATTAATAATAAATTAAAATAATGAAAAGTAAAATAAAGAAAATACAGTCTTGAGTGTCCCTTTAAAACTAGCAAACTTGTTAGTGAAGATATGCCAGTTTTTCTGGATTTATCCAACAATATCTGAAATTTCTAGATTTATCCGGATATAAGCCATTTTTCATGTTTTTCTGAGCTAAACATAATATAAGATAATGCAAAATTGAACATAAAAATAAACAACTTTGAAATTCAAAATTTTGGGAAAATGAGCAAAATGCACCTGAAAACAAGACTATGACCTTGAAATCAGGGTTTTTAGAAAAGATTTTCGTAAAACTTTTAATTCAGGGATTAAACAGATTCAAATCAATACCAAATCGGGTGTAGAGCACCCTAGCATGATTATGAACATGATCAAACCCTAAAAATATAACACTTTTCATGAAAAATTCGGAATATCATAAAAATATCTAATTTTGCCTTTGTTTTAGTTGAATCGGAACTCTGTGGGCACCTTGTTTTTATGATTTAACCAAATAATATATCAAATGAATTTCAAAATTTACAAAAATTGACATGGACACTTCTAATAACCTTAAAATTAAAGTGCAATTAAGAAAAAATATTTTTGGTATTATTTTGATATGAAAATTGAATAAAAACCTAAAAATATGCGGTTTTGCCCGTGGTCACGTACCTGTCGTTGTGTTAGACCCGAATTGGATATCAAACAGTAATGAAAAACAATGAATTTTCATATAAAAAAATTAGACATATGAACAAAAATATTTGCTTTTATAGATCAGAAAAAGCATCTTCGGTTAGGGAAATATCGTTCCGACCATATACGCTTGATTCCAACGAATGCATCACGGCTCCAGAAAATACAGTTCTGATTTTGGTTCAAATTAAAATAGCAGACAAAGTTCAAAAATTACAGAAATCACACTGATAAAACTAGACATGCTGCTGAATTCGTGGCATCTTACGGATCACAAAAACGATCTTTGGTTAGGGAGATACTATTAGAATATGGATCGGGTATGGATCCAATAGAGGATCCATATGCTTCACGTGTATGTTGTCTTGTAATGTAATATGGATTACTAACACATGGCAGTTTTGTCTTTGTAAAAGTATTGTAAACCTATTTATATTAATGATGCTTTAGTGCAGCCACAGAGAACAATAGTGGCTGCCGATTCCCAGAAAAAGAATGTGCTCTCATCGTTGTCCTCTCTCCTTCCATTTCTTCTCGGTTTTTGGGGCAAAGTCTGCCAATCAAAGGCAGTTTTATCATGGTATCAAAGCAACACAGGTTTTGGGCGTAAAGAGTTGTCAAGACTTGCTCCATCAACGTGAAAGGTCGACAGGTCACATTACTTTCATTCCCTTTTTTTTCTGTCCAAAGATTCCTTTTCTTTGAACGTCAACATCTGTTTTCTTCTTCTATTTTCACTTGTTGAGCTCCTCTGTCGCAGATCTGAAACATATTCAGATCTGTTGCCGTCCCCTTTTGTTGCCTCCTTCCTTTCATGCAAAGGTTGAGTTCCCTTCTAGTTTCATAAAGCCGAGTTCCTGTCTGTGTGAATCTGGTTCCATTCTTTCCTGCGAAAGACCAGACTCACGTTACTGCTGATCTGGAATTTGCCTGTCACGCCTGCCCTAAAATATTCTACCACGTCTGTTTCTCGCCCTAAAATTTCCTTTGTTTCTGAATATCACGTTATTGATCTGGTTTCATTCTTTTTTGCGAAAGACTAGACTCACGTTACTCCTGGTCTAGAATCTGCCTGTCATTCCTGTTTCTCGTCCAATTTAACTTTTCGTCTCCCAATCATTTTCTGTCAGTTTTTTTTTTTTACACTCAAAATATTTTTCTCTTGTCGTAACATTTTTTTTTTGTGTGCCGACTTCTATCAACCGTGTCAGTTTATGATAAAACAAGCCAGTTTCAGCCACTAGTGTCTTTCGTTTCAATTCCTGTCAACAAGTCTACAAATGGATATTTTAGCCAATTTGGGTCTCTCTTCCAATTTTTTGGGGCAACTAGTTTCGGAAAAGCTAACTACCAACAACTATCTGACTTTGAAAAGGCAAATTGCCCCTTTTATTCGAAGTCAAGATCTTTCAGGCTACTTGGATGACTCCACTCCAATGCCTCCAGAATTTATCACAACCGAAGCCAAAGAGGATGGAGGATTGCCGAATATAATTCGCAACCCTGCATTTGTTACTTGGATGAAGCGCGACCAGGCCCTCGTCGCGTACATCACTTCCACATTGTCACACGAAGTCTTGATTTCCATTCCTGAAGATTGCACATTTAAAGTTTTGTGGGAGGCTTTAGCTCAGACCTAATCTCAGATATCAGAGGCTAAAGTGTTGTTTCTTAAACACGAATTTCAGATGTTAAAAAAGGGGGCAATCAACATTATTGAATTCTTAAATGAAGTCAAAACTATCACAGATCAATTAGCCATGGTTGGGTATCCTGTGTCAGATAAAGAAAAGGTGCAGCAAACACTGAACGCCCTGGGATTAGAATATCATGTTCTTGTTATGTCTTTATTATGCTTGCCTACGTTGCTCAGTTTTGAGGAATTACTTGCCAAACTCTTTCGGTACGAGATGACTTTGAAAAGCATGTCTGAAGCTTCAGCAAGACAATCATCTACACATGAGGTTCTTGCCACAGGGATGATAGTTGATCGTGCACGAGGAGGACGTGGCAGAGGCAAGGGAAATCCAATCCAAGGTGGACGTGGGTTACTACCTACACCAAATTCTATTTTCAGTTTTTCAAAGAATGCTCTCACATGCTATCAATGTAACAAACAAGGTCACATCAAAGCCAAGTGATGGTTCAACCCACAAAACCGGAATACAACGCAAAATAGTAGGAATGTTGCTACATCAGGAACTGCAGGTACATTTCAGGTCAATGATGATGCTAAGGATCTTCTTCTATCTGCGATGACCAACTTGAATCTGAAACAAAATGATGATGGAATATGGTATGTTGACTCTGGGGCAACAACCCATGTCACCTGCAATGCATGAAGTTTTCTACTTTGACTCCCTATTTTGGTAAATCTAATATTGTAACTAGAGATGAGACTGACCACCCTATTTCAAACATAGGCAACGTCCTCATTCCTTTGTCAGAGTCATCTATTCCTTTATCTGATGTTGTTCATGCACCAAATATAAAGAAAAATATTGTCTCTGTTTTTAAGCTTGTTGATTCTACCAATTCATCTGTGAAATTTACTCCTACTTCTGTCTTTGTCAAGGATCTTCAAACGAAGAAGATGTTCGCTAAAGGAGAGCGACGTGGAGACATGTATGTCTTCAATGAAGATCCAGCCTCCAGTGTCTCGAAGCCCAAGTCTGATCATGTCTCTAAAAACGTCCTAAGTACATCCAAATATAATAATCCAGATCTCTGGCATTTTCGTCTTGGTCATTATAGTCAAGTCTTTTTTGAAAAGTTAGTGTCCAATGGTTTTCTTTCGGAGTTTGTTTTACTTTCATTGAAGGATAAAATGTGTCCCGGTCTATGTCATACGGACTCGGCTAAGGAGGTGCTGCACCCGAGTCGACACGCCGCGACACGGGTGCGGCTTCGGGTTCGGCCCGGACTCGGTCAATGCCGAGTCGGACTCGGTCAACGCCGAGTCAGACTCGGTCAACGCCGAGTCGGACTCGGTCAACGAGTCCAGGCCGAGTCCGTCCACATTTTGGACTCGGTCAACTTTGACCGAGTCCAAAAATGTCCCTAAAAAACCAATTTTTTATATTTTTTATTTAAAAATATATATATAAAAACTGTGACAGTGCTGCAGTCACAGACTGTGCACAGTCTGTGCAGTGTGCACAGTACACAGTCTGTGACTGTGTGACTGTCAGTCTCACAGTCACAGACTCTGACTGTGCACAGTCACACAGACTGTGCTGTGGCATTTTAAAAATAAAATAAAATTATATATATATATAAAATTTTTTTTTGCCGAGTCCCCGTGTCCAAAAATTTTAAAATTGTGCCGCACCCGCACCCATGTGACATAGGTCCCAGTTGTCAGGTCTGCAAAAGTCATGTACTTTTTTTTCATCAAATAAATAAACGATCCCTTTAAGATAATATGTTCTGATGTTTGGGGCCCAACCCTCAATCCTTCCTCTTCTGGAAGTAAATATTATGTATGTTTTATTGACAATTTCTCTCGTTTTACCTGGATATTCTTTATGAAACACAAATAAGAGGTTTTTCTCATTTTCCGTCACTTTCGTGCCTATGTTAAAAATCAATTCTCTCAAAATATTCAAATTCTCCAATGTGATGGACGTGGTGAGTATTCCTTCAAAGAATTTTTAGATTTTCTCCAAGATAATGGGATGCATCGTAGTGTTTCTTGCCCGTACACTCCACAACAAAATGGAATCGCTGAACGTAAACACAGACATATTATGGAAAGTGCAATGAGTATGATGCATGGAAGTAACTTGCCCATTAGTCTTTGGACAAAAGCTTTTCACACTGCCACTCATGTAATAAATCGTCTTCCTATGCCTATCCTTGAAAATCAGTCTCCCTATTATGTTCTCTTTGATGCACATCCTGATTATAATGAGTTGCGAGTTTTTGGATACACATGTTATGTACATATTGACAAATCCATGAGGACTAAATTTGAGGACAAGGCCTCTATATGCCAATTTGTAGGTTATGCAGATGAACACAAGGGGTACAAGTGCTATGACCCTGCCAATAAGAAGATCAGAATTTCCAGAAACGTTTTTGATGAAAATAATTTTCTGGAAAATAAAGCAAACCACAGTCGTGAACATGGTGACAGTTGATAATTGGTATGATCCATGGCTCAGTGCTGAACTTATTTCACATGCCGCTGAACGTACCACTTTGGCTCCTAAAAGCATACATGATGCGACAACTTCAAATAAGGTATTGGAAACAGAATGTCTGAGATACAAAAGAAATGTCTATACCAGGAGACCTAGAGAGCAAACAAATGTACCTGTTGGAGAAAACGTGGCATTGTTCAGTAACAGAGAGGCACCATGAAGATCAGGCAGGATAAGGCACCCTATTGAAAAATGAGTGAGTTATGATAACTTCTCTATGAATTTTCAGATCTTTCTATCCAAGATTGAAAAACACGAGGAACCACTTGGGTTTTGCCAAGCTGTTCAATCCAACAAATGGATTGAAGCGATGAATGAGGAGATCGATGCACTTCATGAGTGTCAAACATGAGAGATAGTTGGTCGTCTCCTCAAATAAAAATGTTGTTGGCTCAAAATGGGTGTATAAGATTAAGTATAAACCAGATGTTAGCATTGAACGATACAAGGCACGTCTTGTTGCCAAAGGTTGACTCAAGAATACAATCAAGATTATGATGAGACCTTCAACCCAGTTGTGAAAATGAGAACTATTCGTATTATCATTGGCTTGACTATTGAACATGGGTGGACTCTTAGTCAGCTTGATGTTAACAATGCATTTCTTCATGGGGATTTAAAAGAAGAAGTCTACATAGAGCAACCTCAAGGTTATGCAGAGGGAGACCCAAAAGAATATGTATGCAAATTAACCAAAGCACTGTATGGTTTAAAGCAAGCTTCCAGGTCATGGTTTGAAAGCTTCTCCTTAGAGATTCAGAACCACTGTTTCATTCGTTCCCAACTAGATCATTCCCTATTCATATACAAGGATGAAACCACTATGGTCCTCTTACTTATATATGTTGATGATATAGTGATCACTGGTAATGCTCCAGACCATATTCAACATATTAAAGCTTTACTAAGTATGCGATTCAAGATGAAAGATCTTGGAAAACTGAGATATTTTTTTGGTGTAGAGGTGGACAAACAAGATGAAAAAATGTCATTAACTCAACACAAATACACTCTTGATCTTCTGGCCAAAGCAGGAATGACAGATTGCAAACCTGTGCCTACACCCAGTGTTATCAATAAAAAATTCAGTATTTGTGATGGTGAGTTATATCCTGATGCAAGCAAGTATCGCTGTTTAGTGGGCATGTTACAATACCTTACCTTTACTAGACCAGTCATTGTATATTCTGTAAATCAAGTATCTCAGTTCATGCATGAACCAAAGACTGGTCACATGGATGCCGTCAAACATATTCTTCGTTATCTAAAGGGCACGGTGGGTGATTGACTCACATATGTACAATCTTCATGGGTAACACCAAAACATGACATATTGGCCTATACATATGCAGACTGGGCAGGGGGACCGAGATGAAAGGAGGTCTGTTTCAAGATACTGTGTTTTCATTGGAAGCAATCTTATCTCATGGAGTAGCAGAAAACAGAAAGCTTTGGTCAGATCTAGCACAAAGGCAAAATATAGATCTATGGCAGTTACCACAACAGAAGTGACCTGAATTAGGCATCTACTTACAGAGATGGGAGAGAGTATCTCAAGTTCAACTCTAATGTGTGATAATAGAAGTGCTATACAAATTGCGTTCGATCCTGTTCATCATAGTTGGATCAAGCATATTGAATTTGACCAACATTTTATCAGACAAAGAGATTGAACCAGTTTATGTGTCTTCAGAAGACCAAGTCGCTGATATGTTCACAAAAGGTCTCACAAGTAATCGTTTCTGGTATTTGAAGGACAAGTTGCACATGGTTCACTCCCATGCACAACTTGAGGTTGAGTATTAGAATATGGATCGGGTATGGATCCAGTAGAGGATCCATATACTTCATGTGTAAGTTGTCTTGTAATGTAATATAGATTACTAACACAGGGCAGTTTTGTCCTTGTAAAAGTATTGTAAAACCTATTTATATTAATGATGCTTTAGTGCAGCCACAGAGAACAATAGTGGCTGCCGATTCCCAGAAAAAGAACGTGCTCTCATCTCTATCCTCTCTCCTTCCATTTCTTCTCGGTTTTTGAGACAAAGTCTGCCAATTAAAGGCAGTTTTATCAGATACGATCTGCGTAAGTTGACCCAGGGCTAAAACGATAGATAATGGTCATTGTGAAACAAATTTTGATTTCTCACAAAGGAAAAATCATAAACGACCATAGAAAAATCTGAAAATTTCACAGAATATACTAGACATCTTTATGAACACACTGCTTTTTACGGATCGTCGATCGAATCTTTGATGAGGAAGATATCGCTTCGACAAACCGTACATGTTTTTATACAATGTTTTCACGGTATAGGAACCAAGTCTCGGTTTCTGATTTTTTAACAGGGTTACAAAACTCAAAATAATCCAACTTTTTTATGGAAAAGTCATTGACATATGCACGGTTTGACCTTAAAAAAATCAGATTTTATTAACAGAAAAATACACAAGAAATAATACTCTTCATGCGTGCCCAAAATCAAGATATGCATATTATCGATAAAGCACATGAATAACTCTACTTTAAGCATGTAAAATCATAAAAAAATGCAAATAATGCAACGAATCACGTTTTGATGCTTGAACACGTAAAATAAACACTAGCATGATGAAATAAACAAAAAATATTAGGGAAGACACGGTTGGAACTCGATTTAGCCTTTGAAAGACAGATTCGATCCATAGAGGGGTCGAATCTCATCTTTTATTTGGCATAAACATAAAAAGCAATATTCCAAGCTATTTCAATGGATTAGAAACATGGGAATCATCCTCACGCAACATTAGATCGTCTTCTTGAATTGCCTTGCCTTGATGGTTCTTGAATGAAAGAGATGCTAAAATCCAATCTAAAGTGGGGTGGCAATGGCTAAAATAGCAAATAAAGCATTAAAACTAAAAAAATAACAAAAAAAACTAGAAGAAATCTCACATTGGGGGAGCTGCAACAATGGAGGAAGGAGAGGTTGTTGGAGGAGAGAGGAGCAAGAAGAAAAAGAGGAAAAACAATGAGGGGTCGACCCCGTATGGCCTCCTTTTATAGAAATTAATTAGGGTAGAGTTTGGGAGTTTTGCTTTCTCAAAAACTCTTCCTAATTAGCTTAATTAGGGGGGGGTTTGACTTTTCAACATTTCTAATTAGACTCTAATTAACCTAATTGAGTTCTAATTAAATTTTAAAAAATCTCAAATGTGGCGCCACCTAGGTGGGTCCACATTTGGTTTTTAAAACCCTAAAAAAATAAGTTAAAAACACTAAAGTGAAAATGGATTTTATTTTTTAAAATCAATTTTGACTCTATTAAACTTCTAACCTAATTAGAATGCTGATTAATCCTAAGCTAACCAAAATATTTTCAAATGTGGCACCACCTAGTGTGGGCCCCACTTGTTTTTCAGAAAACAATTTTAAGAACTTGAAAATAAAGGGGTTAAAAACAAGATTCTCAAAAAGGGTTTAAAACAAAAGGTAAAAATCAAAATTCTAAATCCTCTAGAGTCTTAGATGAATTAAAAATCTCTCGAATATGGCACCGGGTATGTGGGCCCCACATCTGGGTTTTTGAACAAGTTAAAATAAAGATTAAAAAAAAGTTTTTAAAACAGATGAGAATAAAAGCAAAGAACAAATTTGAGAAAATTAGAGGTCCTAAACCAACTTAAACTCTTGACTAGAGTTCTAAAATTTTGAAACTCTTAAATTTTGGTTTTTGAAAGACAAACGAAGAGGTTTTGAAAGATCTTCTTCAGAGATTAGTAAAAGTGAACAAAAAGACAAAATCAGGGTTAGAGTCCTAATCAACTTGGACTCCAGAATAGAAATAAAAGTCCTAATCAACTTGGACTCCAGAATAGAGTCCTAATCAATTTTGAAACTCTGAGCATCGGGTCTGTTTTCGAAAAACAATTGAAATAAAAGTAAAAAAAATGAAATTAGAGTAGAGTTCTGGACCGACTGGGACTCTGGGGCAGAATTTTAAATTTTTGAAACTCTATAATAAAGTCCTGAAATTTTGAAATTTGATCTTTTGATAGATAGATGAAGACGTTTTTGAAAGATTTGCTAAAAAATGAAGTCAGGGTTAGAGTCCTAATCCAACTGAAACTTTGGAATAAAGTCCTCATCTGACTAAAATTCTAAAATTTTGACTTCTTTCAAAAGATTTTGAAAGATTTTCTTGAAAACAAGTAAAAATAGAGATGAAAGATAGTCCTAATCCGACTGAAACTCTGTGGTAGAGTCATAGTCTGACTGAAACTCTAAGATTTTGGCCAAAATGAAAGAAATGGACGAGAGATAGGGCTTCTTCTGGTTTAAAATCAAAATGAAATTTTAAAAAGGTTCAAAAAGATGAAAAGACATAATCCTAAACCAACTAAAACTCTGAAATTTGGATGAAAGAAGGGATCCAGAAGCGACACCACCTAAATGGGTCTCATCTGAGATTTGAGATCAATTAAAAATTGAGTTTAAAACGAATCTAGATCGCTTTCTAAAGAAAATGTTTTGAAATAAAGATCCCGGGGGTTGGCAAGTGGCAAAATGTCAATTTAAAACCCCAGTATTTGAAATTGATTTCGAAAGACAAGTTTTAAAATCGAATCTGGATTTGAAAATTTTGAAAAACCAGAGTGTTGGATCTCGAAAATGCCATGCAATTCGATGAAATGACACGAAACAATGCAAAATGATATAAAACGATGTGAAATGATATGAAATTATATGAATTGAGATGCAAAAGGCAAACCTTGGATGAGGGATTTGAAGTCCCGAACCCCTGTCAGAGATAAAGAATTGAATATTTTTGTTCGAAAGCAAAAATTGATGATTGAAATTGAGCCAAAATGGAGATTTAATTTTGAAATATTGGAATTTGGGGCAAAATTCGGGCTCTAAATAGCCTTGCCTTAGATGTCGATTAACTGGTTTCTTGAAGGATTTAGAGAGCGGGCCACAGTGGCAAGAGGAAAGGGTTTGTGAGTGAAGGAGGAAAATTTGTGGTGTTCATAGTAAGGTAAAAACCAAGAGTGATAAACTCTTGAAAGATACAAAGTCAGATTAGTTGCTAAGGAATATTCTCAGGAATATGACATAGACTATTAAGAAATGTTTGCCTAGTTGTTAAAATGACCATTGTTTGGACCTTAGTAGCCTTAGCTTTCTTAGAAAATCACCCATATACCATATGAATGTCAAAAATGTATTTATTAATATAAACCTAGTTGAAGAAGTTTATAAGAAAGCTCCACCTGGTGTAACTATTCTTAAGGGAAAAGCTCTTCGTTTGGATAAAGCTCTCTATAGTCTTAAACAAGCACATAAGCTTCGTATAATAGGTTTAGTTGAATTATGATTGATATTGGATTTCAATCTTGTTTGACTGACACAATGTTGTTTGTACTTCTAATGCAAATATTGTCATTCTTCTTCTTTATGTGAACGACATGATCATCATTGGAGGAGACAAACAAGGAGTTAAAATATTAAAAAACTCCTCAAAAATTATTTTGAAATGATTGATTTAGGTTTTTTAAAATATTTCTTAGGGATTGAAGTTGCTTACTCTCCTAGAAGTTATCTATTGTCTTAGTCTAAATTTGCTCTTGATGTTGTTTTAAGGTCTGAAATTACAAATGATAAGAAAGTTGATACTCTTGAGGTTGTTAGTGTTAAGGTGAGAATCGATGATGGGGAGCCACTTGAAGATTCTACTCTTTATAGACAACTCATCAGATTTCTTTCTTACCTTTCAATTACTAAACTTGATATAGCACACATACACACAACTAGTCAATTTCAACATGCTCTTACTTCTGTTTACATGGGAGCTATTTTACATATTATTAGATATATTAAATCTTTTATTTATCAAGGCCTTCTTTTGTTTGCTTCATCTACTCTAGATTTAACTGCTTATACTTATGCTGACTGAGGATGTGATCGCAATAATAGACACTCAACCATATGTTTTTGTGTCTTTTTAGGTGAATCTTTGATTTAATGGCGATACAAGAAGCAACAAAATGTCTCTCTTTCTTCAACTGAAGCTAAATATCGAGCCATGATTACAACAATGATGGAAGTAGTCTGGCTCAGAAGATTGCAGGTCGATATGGGATTTTAACAGGAGCCTCACCAATGTGTTGTGACAACAAAAATTCTATCCACATTGTAAGCAACCAGACCTTTCATGGGCTCACAAAACATATTGAGATGGATTGTCAGTACGTACGAGAGGAGTATCTATAAGACTATCGATCTGCCCTACGTCACATCAGAGTACCTCAAATTTCTTCACCAAACCTCTCGTCGCTCCTAGATTTCACTTTTTCTTGGTTATTCTACCGTAAGTATGAGGGAGAGTGTTAAATTGTATATATATGTATATATGTGTATATGTATTATATATATATATATATTTGTAAATCATTGTAGAATAATTTTTTTGTTTTATTTCTTTATTTTTTGACCAGCCAACACATTATTGAATGTGTTGACTAGCTGTTGGGGCTAATCCAACGACTACAAATGAGCCTTCTTGTTTGTATATAAAAGGGGGTAAACCCCCTCTCTTAAAGTATGTATTCTTGCATATTATGGGCCTTAATAAAGATAAATTTTGTATACTTCGTGAGCCTTCTTGTGTGTGCCCATTGTGGTTTTTGTGAGTGTTCTCTTTATGGCCACTTTTTGTACATGTATCCACTTGATTTTGTGGATATTTGGTTGTAAGTGAAGGCTCTTGAATTCTTACAAATCTTGCATCACAACCACATCTTGAGTTTAGCCTCATCTTGCTTCGATTACCATCATTCTCCTTTATCGCATAGCCTTCTTTAGAACATGTAAATTCTTTATGTGTCACTATACCATTCCTATTTTTGTAATAGCTTTGCCTTGGAACTTGCCTTCGAACTTGCCTTCAAACTCTGAAACCTGGATTTTAAGGTACTTGTTATAAAACTTATATGCAATCTCTTTATCATCAAATTTCATACCAATCTTCAGTTTGTATGTAACTGCCACCCACAATTGTGTCTTTTGGGGATCCATGCTCATTTCTTGTAGTAGTAGTCTCACCCAGGGTTAGCGAAAGCTTCTTAGGTAGGTGGGCACCACGCTTCCCGGAAACTCATTTTTGAAGTGTGATACTCCTCGCTATTGAAACTTCATGAGAATCTTGATTCTCCCACGCTTCTAATGCTTTCCTACATGTTTTTCTCACATTTCTTTTCATGTTTTCCATGTACTTCCTCTCACGCTTTCACTCACTTCCCATGTGTTTTCTCTAAATTAGTAACCATCATTGTTAGATTTTAACAAAAAAATAATTGTTTTACTAAAAAATCATGAAATATAAGAATACTCAATTTCATTTTAGTTTTTATTTGATTCTTATTCGATTCCTATTTAGTCCTCATATTGCTTCCTTTTTTATTCTTGTTTCGTTTTGAAATTGATATTTCACTTCTTGCTTCATGTAAATTTTAAAAGGTCTTGTCTCCTGCTTCCACTTCCTATCCTGACAACCTTGGTCTCACCTTCTATACAATGACTACTTTCTTCTACATTAGAAGTCATTTCCTGAAAAAAACAACAAAGTTTAAAACATACCACAAAATGCATTAACTTTGACACACCATGCTTGACTATACTTAGATAACAAAAACATCCATAATTTAAGGTGAAGTCCAATATTAACATTGTAAAAACTACCACAATATATACTTAATGAGAATGATATTAAGATGTAAACAATGGTTAAGTGCCACCTATAATGAATTATTGGAAATAAACTACTCACGAGTGCATTTGCATGAAGTGGCACACTCATCAAACACACCAAAATTGACTAAATAACATTTTTAACCAGGTTGGCTCTCTTGTCCAAACTCTTGATAGTCAAATTCTATCCGTACACCACTGCATAAATATCAGCGATACTTTACCATGATATTTTCAAACACTGATATAATGCCAAAGAAGTAATTTTCAAAATGCAACTTATTTCGAAAATATCTTATCTTATATGACAATAAAGACATGGGTTGAAGGGTTCAACACCCATGGGGATTACCTCAAGCGTGCTCATTAAATAGAAGCCTAAAAGCATCATTTCAAAATTTTTTATAGTAATTATGTCGTCTTTCATATTTTTGTATATACCAATAATTTCTCAAGATTTTTTATAAAAATAATTTCAATTCTAAAGATTTTTCTTCACCAAGGGTATTGAGAGAACAAGATTTGACTATGATTTGCACTCTTTGCCTAAACCGACTATGTGACTGGTTTACTTTCCATCCTAGGATTACTTTTTGTTAACTACATGCTTCCAAAGCGCTTACAGAAATAACAGACTTGCACAGAGAATAGCTTCGTGTTTTCAAGGCATGTGTGTGCGTGTGGAAGAAGCAACCTCTTTACTGAAAGAAAAAGGAAACCCAAATAAAAAGATTTTGAACGACTACAATCACAGAGGGTTTGCTAGATAATAAGAAGGCATCTCAATGAATCAAGATCTAGCAAAATAACATGACAACATGCTGCATTGAAGAAATGGACGCCGGTCGGAGTTTTCACTTTAATGGATGCCGACGTGATGCAATGAAGATCGACTCAAGCGAGGCACTCCGGTGTAGAGGGTGGGAATCACGACTCTAGTGGGAGATCGACTTCTGGGGCACACTTGGGTGCAACAAGTAGGGACACGACCCCCACTGTCGTGTGCAGAAGTACGAAGCAAGCAACATAGTAAAGAATGGACTCGATTTATTCAATAGGTTTAATCAAACAATCAACGATAAAGTAAATATGAATGAAATGAAAGAAAACAAGTGGAAAGAAAAAGGAATGAAAACAAAGGCTGCTGCAACAAACAACAGAACATGAATGCAGCTACTCAAAAAAGCTGTTGTAAACTGGACTTGACAGACAAAATAACCAGTAAAGAAATGTAAAGGCTGCTGAACGTGACAGATAAAAATTAACCAGTAAAGAAGCGTAAAGACAAGGGAAAATAGACAATAGAAAAAGGAGAAAAGCTGCTGAAGAAAATACGGTTGTTGCCAAATTCAATATTCTCCGCCTTGCGCACGCAACCGTAAAGGGGTTTTTAAAGGCCCCTGCTGGATCCGGGTCTCGGGTCAGGTCCCGAGACAACACCCGTTTGCTGCTGGATCTGGGTCGTCTGGGCCTGCGTTCCTTGTACTTGTTAGGAGTGCTCCATTCTGGTGCCTTGGTACCACCATCCGAATCGGATCCACCACCTGGATCCGATCGTCAATCCCCATGTGCAAATCCGGTTCTTTGCCTCGGTCATTTGGTGTAAGCTGGACCCAGTCTTGCTCTGCATCAATCTCCCCTGGTTGGGAAAAAGTCGACTCTCACGACTTGTTGTCTCCACAATAAGCAATTAGATCAGACATAGTAGATATAGGAGAATAGTGCCAATCTTCGGGCAGCTCGAGGAGGTAAGACCGGTCAAATAGGCCCGTGAGCTGGGGAAACCCGGTCTCCTTGGTGGGAAGAAGAACTATCTTATGACCCTTAAAGATAATTGTGCACGTGTTCCTACCGCCATCATGGATGGTCTTAAGGTCAAACTGCCAAGGACGCCCCAAAAGGATGTGACACACACTCATAGGGGCCACATCACACCACACTTTATCGTGGTAATGCTTCCCCATGGAAAATCGAACTGGACAACGCAGTGTGATAGGTATCTCGTTTTCTTTCTTGAACCATGCCATCTTATAAGGGTGGGACAATTTTTTCGTTTTTAGGTTCAAGGTGGACACGACACTCTCGGACACCATATTCTCGCACGCCCCAGTATCAATGATAACATCACACGCGTGCCCCTCACATTTACATGGGGTTCTAAAAATATTATTCCGCAACCATTTTGTCGGTGCCGATTCTCGGGATGTGGTCAAAACATGATGGATGGTTAACAAAGTTTTGATGCTGCCATCGAACTGACTTTCAACCCATCACCTCCCTTAACAGGCGACTCACCCTCACTCTCACTATCAGACGTAGACTCAACAATGCCCTCTGCTAGATGGGTGTTCTTACTCATGGTGGGACACTTGGACGCAATATGACCTAACTCTTGACACCTAAAACAACGAACGATGGACTCACTGGGCTTACCTTTGGATCGGGTGTGGTACGCGGGTCCAAACTGATCGGATTTGCTAGGGTCGACTCCAGGGGTGGAGCTCGCTCCCCTGGTTGAGAAACTCGACTTAGGTTGACTGGACTGATCACTACGGGGTGTCCTATGTTCCTGCCTCCTTTTCAATTTCTCCTCCACATTCATGACATAACTACTTGCCTAATCTAATAACTCGACTGTGATACAATTGAAGTCGTCAGAAATAGCAGGACAGAGACCAGAAATATACCTCGTGACCTGCTGGCGGGCAGTCTCCTCGATCTGCACTCGTAGGGAAAGACGATAGAACTCAACAGTGTACTCCGCCACAGTACTGGTGCCTTGACGCAGGGTCATCTACTCCTTGTAGGCTCTCTCGGCGTGATCTGACAACACAAACTTAGACTGTATCAACCTCTGTATCTCTTCCCACGATTGTACGCACTATAGTCCTTGCTGCTCTCGCAACTTCTGCAGCTCAACCCACCACGTCTGTGCTTGGCCTCTCAATCGAGTGGAGGCTAGGGAGACATACCGATGCTCAGGTACATCGTGGTAGTCAAAGAAGAACTGAATGACATAAGACCAGTCGAAGAATTGCTCCGCATCGAACCAACCTGCGAACTTTGGAAGCTCCAACTTTGCCCCGTACGTGGAGGGGCGCTCTGGTGCTCTCTGCTGACGGGCCTCCATCGTGCCTGCGGAGTACTCGTTCCAGAAAGTATCATCATCACATACTGCTTCATCATCGAGGCTCGGCTCATCTGGCTGCTGGTGCTGGCGTACTTCGACGACGTGTGGTCGACGATCGGGTCACTTTGGTCCCTGTTGAATCTGCCTCGGTCTGGCTTGCCCGTGGGCGGGAGCCATCTGTGGCCGACGTTGTGGCACCGGTATGACAGGAGGTCCTGCTATAGGTGGAAGGACTGGTCGAGTTTTGGGCCCTAGGTGGGTAGGAATGGGATAATATGGGTTTGGGTTATGGGTCGGGTGAGGATAGTGGTGTTGAGTCGGATACGGTATTGGGTTTTGGATCGGGAACTGGTTAATGGGTTGGCTCTGGTTCGGGAATTGGGTCGGGTTGGTATCATATTGGGTTGATTCGTCCGATTGAATATGGATCGGGTCTATTCCTAAACTACTCGTTGGACCCAGATTTGGATAGTTTGGATCGAGGATCGAGTTGTGGGGATAAAAGGCTTGGTTCGAACTCGATCCACATGATTATGGGCCTGGTTTTGACCCGGCTCAAATTCAAACTGGAGCTTTGTCCGGATCCGATATGGGTTTGGTCGGTATGGAATCCAATTTGTGGGTCAAAACTAACGGGTTGGGTCTGGTTCGGGGCGAACCGCGAACCAAACCCAACTGGTTAGGTTGGGTAAGTAGGTTCAGAACTCGGACTCGCTCCCGGGGACCCAAAGGATGGTCTCCGAGACCCGGGCCTCATGTTCACAAATTCGGGTCTGGACCTTCTCGGGTCCATACCTGTCCACACGGCCCCCCTGCTCCAGCTCATGGGTTTGCCATCTTACGGCTCCCACACGCGAGCTCAAGGGGGAAGGTCACGACCTTCTCGGATCTGACAGAGGAACCCGGGTCCCCAGCGGGACGCCAGGACCCTGCAGGTCTGACCCACCTTGTGGCGCGAGCTCCCCAGCACGAGGCCATGAGCCCAGGCCTGGGACAGGACCCAGCGTAATGCTGTGGTCCTGCAGCCTGGGCCCAGCCTGCGATGCAATCGCTGCCACGGCTGGGGTGCATTCGCACCTTGATGGCTCGGTGAGAGGGAATCCGGGACTGGGCGACCCACGGTTGCTGCAAATTCGAGATGGAGGAGAGGTACCAGATGGGGAGAACTGCCGCAACCTGCATCCCTGTGCAGGGTTTCTTCAACGCCTTCTCGTCGCACCGTGTGTTGGAGCGTCACCAGGATCGGATCAACGACAATAGTATCAGCAGGGTTAATCGCGCTCACACCTAACTAATTCAGTTGCACTGTGTGTGCATCCACCTTGGATTCAAGCGCACCCATCCGTGCCTCAACCCCGTCCATACGCTTTGATAGACCAGCGATATCCTTGCTTACTCGCGTCATACCCTCTTGAACCTTGGTCATCATGGCCATCAACTGCGCCATTGGGTCTTTGCTGCCGGTCGCCTCCCGTTCTTTTTCAGTCGCCGGATCACTCCTCGCCTCTTGACCCATGCCGCTGTCGAAGGAGGAAAAACCTGGATATGATACCACTTTGTGAAGAAATGGATGCCGGTCGAAGTTTTCACTTTAATGGATGCTGACGTGATGCAATGAAGATCGACTCAAGCGAGACACTCCGGTGTAGAGGGTGGGAATCACGACTCTAGTGGGAGATCGACTTTTGGGCCGCACTTGGGTGCAGCAAGTAGGGGCATGACCCCCACTGTCGTGTGTAGAAGTACGAAGCAAGCAACGAAGTAAAGAATGGACTTGATTTATTCAATAGGTTTAATCAAACAATCAACGATAAAGTAAATATGACTGAAATGAAAGAAAACAAGTGGAAAGAAAAAGGAATGAAAACAAAGGTTGCTGCAACAAACAACAGAACATAAATGCAGCTACTCAAAAAAGTTGTTGTAAACTGGACATGACAGAGAAAATAACCAGTAAAGAAATGTAAAGGCTGCTGAACGTGACAGATAAAAATTAACCAGTAAAGAAGCGTAAAGACAAGGGAAAACATGCAATAGAAAAAGGAGAAAAGCTGCTGAAGAAAAGACGGCTGCTGCCAAATTCAATATTCTCTGCCTTGCGTACGCAACCCTAGAGGGGGTTTTAAAGGCCCCTGCTGGATCCGGGTCTCGGGTCCGGTCCCGAGACAACACCCGTTTGCTGCTGGATCTGGGTCGTCTGGGCCTGCGTTCCTTGCACTTGTCAGGAGTGCTCCATTCTGGCGCCTTGGTACCACCATCCGAATCGGATCCACCACCTGGATTCGATCGTCAATCCCCATGTGCAAACCCGGTTCTTTGCTTGGGTCATTTGGTGTAAGCTGGACCCAGTCCTGCTCTGCATCACAACATTTGTAAAACATCCTATTATGAGATAACAATTATCACAAATAATTGTAAAGCTTCAAATATTGAATGAAAAACACCTAAAAAATAACATTTCTTGTGGGGTAAAACTCCATATTCCCCCTCGTAGAAAACCCAGGACTAGCATAAGATAGTAAGACTACCGAAAGCATGAGAAAGGCACCCAAGTTGGCATGAGAATGTAAGAAGCACCAACCCAAGAGCCCTAAGCAACTAAGCCACCCCTCTCAAAGCAATTAGGCATGATCAAACTTAGACAATACAGTAAAGAAAACAACAATGACTCACCAGGTCAACAACCCCAAAAGTTGCATCTTTGCTTTTTCAGCTAAAGCCTGAAAAAAAAGGAAATGTGAGCATCCAACAACAAACCCCATAATAGAGAGATGAAAATGCACTGTTAATGGCTGTTCTTTGGAAGCTGCACCTTGACCCACCAGAAAAGCAAGGGGCTGCACGATGACCAACCAGAAAAATGGGCGTTGGGAAGCGGCTGTGGTTATTTTAGGTCGCAGACTAATGGGCGTTGGGAAGAGGCATGTCGAGCCACTGGAGAAGACACTGGTGTTGAGAGGCACATCAACCCACCAGAGAAGACATCGGTGTTGTTACGATAATTTTTTTTTTAGGTTGCAGACTTGCAATGGTTATGGGGAGAGGGTGGGGGGGGAGTTCTTTCTTGTTGTTTCTTTTTATTTCTTTTTTTAAACAGCTAACCTAACAATGGAACACTGTTACTATTTGGGTGGGGAACCTTTTTTGGATCAACATGTCAGAATCCTGAAGGTTTTTCAACAACCAGGATTCGCAGATGACAAAATCGTCATCTGTCAAATGACCTGATCCGGCTCCGTCACTCATGCACGCCCACTTTCCCTAAGCATGCTGGTATTTGTATGTGATGCGGGAGATAGATTCAAAACAGAAAAAATATGTCTCTCTCTCTCTCTCTATATATATATATATATATAGAAGATTCATTTCGGTCGACCATTTAACCGGGAACAAGGGCAGTGGTAACCTTCTAGTTATACAATGATACAATCTTTCAGTTTTTTTACATTTTTGCTGTATTTTGTCAAAATATTCATGAATAAAGTTTATGTTTTACGTTTCGTACCAGTTTCAACCCATCTAATGACCGGCAACAGAGATCGGTTCTGGTGGTTTTTTGATGATTTTGATTCCATTTACACTTGGTTTTTCGATGTTTATCCTGGGTAGAAATTTGGAAGTTCATCTCGAATATGTCAAGATCAGGGGTAGGCATTTGAACCCTTAGCTCAATGATGCAAAATTTGAGATGAAGTGTTGGGGGAAACCCTCTTTTTTCTTTGAGTTGTTTTTCTGTATACCCTTTTCGCTGTTTTTGTTGCTTTCCATTATATGCTTGCTTTTAGATTGATTGGTGCACTCCCATTTCGACCATTTATGAAATAAAATAAAAAAAATTCAGTGTTTATCATGTATCATTAATGCTAAATAATTACTTGAAAATTTTAAATAGAGTGAGGACAGAAGTTTGGATTGTTTTCTCAAGCTATCCATTTATCCATTTTTATGCTTCCATTTTATAGTTTGATGTCCATATGTTGGGAGTGTAGGTTGCTGTTTAAACCAAGACAGAAAATCAAATAATTTGGCATTAGGAACACATTGGTGAAGCTCGAAAGAGGAAATGAAAATGTATGTACCTGTTTCCTGTTATCCGAGAAAGGTACAATCTTAACATCTTTAAGATGGTGGATGATCCTCTTCTCTGTCTAGATTCGTTTATTTTTAAAGCAAAAGAAATTGATGGTAGAGAAATCTGGTGAGGTAGTTGGAATCAGATTCTATTGCAAATTGTCAAAGAACATTATGAAGTTGACACAGATGCTAATCCCATTTAATTGTGTTAATTGGGGGCTAGAGAAACAACCTATGTAATACAATCCATCCCAAGTAATACAGTCATTGCTTTGTTTTGTACACTTGGAAAGCTGTTTTGACTACTAAAGTATCGCTCATGTTTGCTTGAGAAACAACCAGAGCATTGCAAAGAGTAGGTTTAAGTGTATTCTTTCATGTAGAATGTACATGGTACATGAACTACTGGTATTTTCAATATTTAAGTTTGATTGCATAAGTAACATGCTATGGTACCTGGACATTCCATTTTGCTCTCCGTACCCGTGTCGACACGTGTATCCCCGTGTTGACACTGGACATACCGTTTTACCTCCGTACATACAAGTTTGTATTCAATTTAGAATTTAGAATTATATTTTCAGTATATAATGTATATTTTAGATATAACATATTTATTTAGATTATATTCAGTTTATTTTGAGTTTATTTTGTATTTATGTGATATTTAATATATATATATATATATATATATATATATATATATATATATATATATATATATATATATATAGTCGTGTCCCTGTACCCACATTTTTTGGAATTGCCACGTCGTACCCTCCGCACCCCTACCCAGGTGACATAGTTAACATGATGTGGACTTAAGGAATTGTACAAGCTACATGCTTTTAACATAGATGACAAGCCCACCTGAACATCTCAATTCAGCTCATATATAGACATGCTATTCTTTTACCTATGGAGACGTGGTGAGGGCATGGTGTTGCATTTACCTCTTGCTATCCATGCTGATTGTAATTTCCATTAGACAATGATGTTAGAACTGCACTGAAGCAAAATTCATAGTTTTCGTGGCCTTCTCTTGTGAGGTTTCATAATATGTGGGCTCTGTTGGTGGTTGGAACTTATGCCCATCTCTGTGCAGCAGCATCCTTTTCCTGAGCATGTCTTGATCTTTTGTTCACTTCTGGGTTTGTGTCTCTTTTGTTTGGTATAAGAAAATTAAACAGTGCTGATCATGTTTCTTTTGATCAACATAAAAAGATATTTGATTCAACTACTTTTCTAGTAATAGTTTCCATATTTAAGTTAGAAATTTTAATAACTAGCAGTTGAACAGGCTAACAAGCTCAAGAAGTTGAACTGTGAAAATGGTGACCCTGGTGGTGGCGTTCATTTTGGGAGTATTATTAATAGCCTTTCTTTACCTCCCACGATCTACAAAGTCTGGTACCAAGATAAAGTGTAATTTCTTCACCAACACATAAACTTTTGTTGATATGACATTAGCTTTTTTTCACTTTCATGCACTCATGCTGATTCTTTTGTTGTTTTTTTTTTTTGCTTTTTTTCTTTTGAATGCAGCCAAGACAAAATCTACTTGTCCTAGTAATGCTGAAAAGGTATATCCATGCATCTCTCTCTCTCTGGTTTTAATAGTGAAATACAGTTTTTTTTTCATATACATCTTGAAATAGCTAAAAAATATCTACGTGTTCTTGATAATCACATCCTTGCTTGCATATATGCATTGATTCTACTAGGATGAGAAGGATTTTCCATTTTTGCATGAGATAAATGGAATATCCAAGATAATGTCATTTTTTTGAATGGCCTCTTCCAACATGTTGCTTACTTTCAAATTATTGACCCTGAATTCCTAGCACTGAATTTCAGGATGGGAGTTTCATTTGATTCTGCTACATCTTTATGAATTGTTCTTATGCTGAGTTGTATTTAATGGATGGTTAGTTGATATTATTTTGAATTGACATACTGTCTAACTAATACTAAAAGACCTTAGAAGCCTTAAGATTGAAAGAACTGGAGAGTCCGAGAAGGCATAAATAACTGATTACTTTCTATGTCATGATCATTTCTTTTGTGATAGATACCTTTTTGCATGCTAATATTCTCAGCTGAATGTATCTTGCTCTCTAACTCAAGATTTACTTATTTTATCTCTATTGATTCTTCAGGTGAAGAAAGTCTATACAAAAGCTGAAATTTCTCGGCATAACACAAGGGCTGATTGTTGGATCATAATCAAAGACAAGGTTATTTATGTATTTGTGACTGGGGTGTGGGGGTAGGGCTTCTGAGGAGGGTTCATGGATAATGATACTTTGACATCTCCAACCTTTAATCAAGCAGACATATAATTTAAAAGGGCCATGCACTTGGGATGTAACTAGCATGCTTCTTTAATTATTTCGATTAGCTGCAGATGGAAACGTTTCTCTTAATTGACTATATTATCTGCAACATGAACTGTTAGTTCTTTCTTTCTGTTGCAAAATAAATTTTATCCTTGTACAAACTACACTAAGATAACATTTTATACTTTTGGCTGTTTGATGTATTCAACTGTGAAGCTTGTGCATGATAAAACTTCATATTCTCTTGATGAGCTCCTTGACAAAAATGACTAATCCCTTGACTCTAGTTCCATTCTCAATGTGTTTAGATAATGTTTTCTTATGTGTCCTACATTTGATTGTTAGGTCTATGATGTTACATCATATGTGGAGGAACATCCAGGAGGTGATGCAATACTTACACATGCTGGGGAAGATTCTACTGAAGGATTTTATGGGTATGAAGTTTTGACCAGCTTTCATTCTTCAGTATCACATTCATCTTTGTTAAATGGCTCCTGAGGAATTTTCAGAATATGATTATGTCTGTAGGAGAATGAAATGTTGTCTAGTTCTATTGATCTTTTTTGCAGACTAGTGGAGTCAAATGGCAGGATTTACAAGCTTTTTCCTTTTGCCCCTGAAATAAATGTGATGTGATTTTATGGCCATGTAGCACCGCTAATTGGTGGCATCCATATATAGTCCAGTCGATTAACTTCATTGTTATGAGAATTCAAATCCAGGCGATTAACTTCATTGTTATGAGAATTCAAAAATCTGTTGTTAATCATGGGAATGGATTTACTCATGAGGGCTTCATTTTGTTTCCTCTCTCAAGTATGTCTTCCATCATCTAATGGGGCAGATTCTTTGTTTGCAATCACCCAACAGTGTTTATAGCTTTTCTCCATTTTCTGGATGGACCTCTAGTTTTTTAGGTATTTGTGTTTTGTTACAGGCAATGCAAAACCAATGGAATTTCTACTAGTATCACAGTTGAATTTGATAAGCTGCACCATCCTCTATTTCAACAATAAGTTACTAAAATATAAATGTGATTTTCTAAACTTCATTTCTTACCTTCAGAAATTTTTTGAAACTGTTGAATTGTCCATTTCCTCTCACTCAAGCACTCCATTTTAATTATTCATGGTCCTTTTTGTAGGCCACAACATGCTACACGGGTCTTTGACATGATTGGTGATTTCTACATTGGAGATTTGCGGTTGTGATCAGAGACTTGAATCTTTTGTCTCTATTTGAAAAAAGTAAGTTGGCTAAATTTCACCATTTGTTAGCCAAGCTGGGGATAGCCCTCATTGAGATGCAAACTAGGGATCCCTTAATGAAGATAGTCTTACTCTACCTTGTCTTAGCTAATCTTAATTCAACTCATCCACGTTTTTCTAATTTATTGGTGAAATACAAACTTGATGGGATTGGACAAAAAAGTTATAGAAACTTGATGTCATTTTTATCTTGTTTGAGATATAACATATGAACCATGTGATGGTGAAAAAAGTTTCTGTTTGGATTGGTTTGTTTGTCTTCCTGCTTTAGACATTTGCTTACAACTTGTGCTGTAGTAAATATACCCGTTTCTCCAATGACATGAAACTATGTGAAGAAAATTTATCATATATAGAAATTGTGGCATGCACAAAGAATAAAGAAAATAAATAAGGGCCTAAATATACATATAGTCAGATGGTAAAAAATAGATTGTATTCTTTATTAAATATATATTTTGTTAGGGTGGCTTCAAGCTGGTTCAATATCAAGATGGAATGTTTAATAAAGCGACATGTTTTCCTCCCGCTATTTTTTTTTATTTCATTCTCTTATATGCCTCTAATATTGATCTGAATGTTAAAAATATATGCAGATATTAAGGGATAATTTATTACCATGACCAAAAACGAGTACCAAGACAAAAAAACATGAGTATAAGCAAAATCCATTGATTTGGAGAACAATATTAGTGTTTTTAAATATAATTTCTTATTTCCTGAGTTATAAAAAGAGATATAGACAAGGAACTTGGCTACACTAAACCACAACTTAAGTGGTTCCTTGACAAGTAATTCTTATTTAGTTAATTACTAGGTGGAAATTGGTTTTGTATGAATCTTCTTGTACTCTACTCTTTGTGAACCTTTATTGGAAAACATCTAAATTTTGACGACTAAAAGGTCGGCATATGGGTTCTGTGAATAATGGAACTACCTCTGTAGTTTATCGTTTTTGTGGGTTTGCATGTTTATCTAGGAGAATACAGGCTTAACACTGGTTTTCATCTTACAAATTCCAGGCAATTACTTTTTTGAAAATTTAGAACTTTCGGCTGACAATGTAGAGCAAAAATTGTACACTGAAGATGGTTGGCGGTAGTTGACAACTGTTTTCTTTTTTGTTTCTTTTTTCCTTCAATTTTATAATCTCTTGATTACTTCAGGGCTCCGCCATAGAGTATCTGGCATGGTCTTATGAGTGTCGTGTTTCATCTGCATCTTTGAACAACAATGTGGTTTGCACCTTACAGTTTTTCTGTGAAGCATTGCGTCTGCTGTATTGCATTGTTTCTTTCTTGCTGACAGGTCTGGAGAAATGCCTTGGAAATCAGGATGATTTATGTTGGATTTGATCATGCTCGGAAAAGTCCATGGGCTTTCTTTTGATCTGAGAAAACTTTCTAGATATTTTTGCGTGATGATGGTTGTGACGTCATTTCTAACCATGCTTTGGGAACATAAATTGTTGTAGATTTTTAAACAAATTATTTTCTCCATGTTTGTGCATTTTTGTGTTCGTGTGTATGTGGGCTTAACTGACACAAGGTGGTACACACCACAATCTCATATATCGGCCATTTTTTTTGAAAATCTCAATAGAATTCTGAGACTTTAAAAATCCGTTGTAATTTAAAAAAATGTGATATTTTCAAAATATTGCCTATTTTGAAAGTACCGGGTTTGCCCATGACCAGCGTTCTCCAATCATGTCATTGATAGGGCTGGTAAACAAACCGAAATGATCAGTTTGTATAGCTGGTGAGCTGAGCAGCTTGTTTAGCTTAAACAAGCTGAACCCTGTTCTCCTCAGCTTGACTAAGGAGAGCTCGTGTGCATCAAGTATAATACATGAGAAAAGAATGCATAGAAAATACTAAAAATGACCAGTCCTTGTAAAATAGTGCAATTTTGGAAATGCCTCGTAATTTGCTAAAATCTTCCTATGCATAATTTTGATTTTCAACTTTTTAAGGACAATTTTATCTTTCGCATAAGTGAGTCTACTGATGTTCGTGCAAGATATGTATGTTGTACAAAACTTGCAACATCTCAATAATATGTACATTTCATGCACTTGATCAAATTCTCTTAAAAGAATATGAGAACTTTAAGTTGATTCTCAACAAAAGCGATTCACATATCAAATGTACACTGCATATTTTTTGAGGTTTGCAACTGGAATTTAAAAGTTTTAATTCGGTAGTGTACTTTATACACTTGACATTTTTGTAGGCATAATTTGAACCTCATTTTGCTAAAAACTCATATGTTTGCAAATAATTGTATGACATTTACAAATATGTTTACTTACTGATTGTAGGTTCACATCACACATTTGCGAACGTCATGACTTTCGTGTAGATACTATACGAATGTTTTTTTAAATAAAACTTTACTTACTCAAATTTGTCTTGACTTTCACAAATATGTGTTGCAAACCACTTTACCTCTACATGACTAATTATAGGTTTATGTCACATTTGTGAACACACAACCTTTGTGGTGAATCTTCTTTAACTAAAAAACTTCATAAAACTTGAGCGTACATTTGCAAAAGTTTTACATTTGCAAGCATATGTAAGACTTCTGATAATGCAAAACAAATATAATTAAGATGTGAATATATTACTTTGCATGTGAATGTTCTTCACACGTTTCTAAATGTACTCTTGACGTTCGTGAGTAAAATCGCGAATATCTTTTTGTATATGTGGAACTTCTGATTTCAATTGTGGACATTTTGCATATTCACATATTTAATATGAGATTTGCAAACATTCTCATGACGTTTCTACGAATCTCCTTATCTTTGTGAGTAATGTTTGCGAACCTCTGTACGAGCATTAAATACGAGGTTTTATATGTATTAAAACTTTGTTTCACATATTAGGACTATTTTTTCAAAAATTATTGTTTTTAGCGAGGGTTTTGTAGTCCCCAAACTATTTTTTTGGGTGAGGTATCATTTTTCTTGTGTTATCTCCATTGCGTGTCATTGTAATAATTGAATTAATTATTTTTTGAAACTGACATTTGTGAAACAATACCATAGTTCTTAAATTATTTTTTGCATATTTGATATATTATTCTATTTTTTTAGTTAATTCAATTTTATATGTGTAAAAACCAGTTTAAAAAAAAAAAAATTTAAAAAAAAGATCGGACCCGGGTCGGGTCCCGACCCGGATCCAATCCGTGCCAGCCCCTCGAAAACCCTTTTTCGAGGGGACTGGCAGCCCACGGCAGGGGGCCTCTCCGGCGACACAGGGGGCGGGCCCTGTGTGCGCCCCCTCCCTATTAAAAGACGAGAGGGGAGAGGGGAGGGCCTACGAGCCTCCCCCGACCCCCCCGACTCTCTCTCTCATCTCTCGTCTCTCTCCCCTCTGCTCTCTCTTCCCCCGACTCCATCTCCCTCTCCCTTTTTGCCGACGCAGGACAACCCCCCCCTCCCCCCCCTTCACGGCGCCACCCTCTCCGGCGAGCTCCCTCCTCGACAACCACCTCCCCGGCGTCCTCCCTTCTCTCCGGCAGCCGCAGGTGAGCCCCCCTCCCTCACTGTCTCCTCTCCTGTTACGGCAGGCAGGGGCCAAAGGCCCCTGCGACTACCCCCCCCCCCCCCTCCCTCCTTCTGCTCACCTTCCGGTAGGGGCCATCGGCCCCTGCCCCCTTTTTTTTTCAGTCCCGCAGGGGCCAATGGCCCCTGCCCCCCTTTTTTCTCCATGAACGACAGGGGCCATTGGCCCCTACTGCCTCTTAGATAGCCGCAGGGGGCCTTTGGCCCCTGCGCTCTCTCCCTTCTCTTCTGGCAGGGGCCGATAGGCCCCTGTTTTTCTCTTTTGGTAGGGGCCGATGGCCCCTACTCTTCTCCTTAAAAGAGAAGCAGGAGCCACTTTGGCTCCTGCCTCCCTTCTTTTGGATAAAAAACCCAGCAGGGGCCATTTTGGCCCCTGCCCCTCTTTTAACCAACAAGGGCCAGAGGCCCTTGTCTCTTTTTCTGGCGAGCTAGGGCTCGGCAGGGGCCTTTGGCCCCTGCACTCTCCCCCATCCTGTTCATTTCTTTGGTAGGGGCCATCGGCCCCTTTCTTTTAAAGAAAGGCCGGCTCCTGCCCCACCTTCTTTTAACACCTAGCAAGGGCCTCGAAGGCCCTTGCCCTCCTTTAGAAATCCGGCAGGGGCCGATGGCCCCTGTACCCATCTCCTTTAAACGACATGGGTCATTGGACCCTACCCCGTTCTCTTTCGCAACGGTAGGGGCCAATGACCCCTGCTTTGGATTGCGGAGAAACTGAGTTTTCTCCCTATCTATATTTATTTTATGCATGCTAAACTACATACTTTTGCAGTGTTACGCAACGGAGCCCGTTCGCGCCCCGCGAACTAAACCGACGATCACTTACGTTCGTAGACAGTTTCATTCTCGCAATACTCCAAGGTAGGAGAAGATGCACAAGGACTTAAATAATTAAATCAAGCTTAAATAATTGATAATCGAAAGGACTTAATGATATATTTATATACTTATATGTATATAAGTACACTTTTAAATCAAGGACGCGGTTTCGCGATCCTTGTCCTTTGCTTTCGCATTTCAGTTTGCCATCGCGCTTTGCGCCCAGGCTTTTACTTTCGTATTTACTGCTTATTGTCTTTTAATTTAAGGACGCGGTTTCGCGGTCCTTGTCCTTTGCTTACGCACTTTCTGTTTCTGTTGCCGTCGCGCTTTGCGCCCAGGCTTTTGCTTTCATAGTTACTACTTACTGTCTTTTAATTCAAGGACGCGGTTTCGCGATCCTTGTCCCTTGCTTTCGCAATTCCTGTTTGCCGTCGCGCTTCGCGCCCAGGCACTTCCTTTTCGCATTATTATCTTTTGTTTCTTTTCCTTGCCATAGACTCAGTGTATTCGAGAGGAATGCCTATTCCTCTTTCCACCCGATACGTTTTGGGAAAACCCTTGATCGGGAGCAAGACCAAGTTGTTGGGTGATAGATTCCTTTGTAAAACCCATTTACCAAAACCAATGTCGTGACTTACATAGCACCCAGACACTGCGTCATCGGATGTCAGATTCGAGAAAATCACATGCCTTATGTTGGCAAGATTGTGTGTCGTTTCGAAAGATTTGATATGTTAAAATAGTTTTTATAAAACATTATATCTTTGCGAAACACACTCTCGAGGCTCCTATTAAGGACCTGTATCCCTTTTCTCGTAAGTGTACTTCTTAAACATGCGAGACATGTTAGTACTACGACGATTGGATGAGAGAGTCTTATGACCTCGATTAATGCTTAGTGCAGGTTGTTGAAAACACATATAAGAGTGGGATCGCCTTCATAGGCAAGATGCTCGTTTCGGTCTAATGGACCAGAGCATGAAGAATGAGGCAACGGCTAAGAAACCCCGTCGCGCTCAATTCAACCTTGCTTCGTCAAGAGAGAGGACGAAGGGTACCAACTCCGATAGACAGTCCATTTATGGCTTTCAAAAAGGGCAAAAGACCCATTTTTCCCCAGTCATCGGAGGTTAGGGCTAGGGGCTACATAAGTTAGCCTAACACTTCTGCAGAAGTTGGATGCATCCCTATCAGGCCTTGGGGACTTACTCTCTCGACCATCGGTCGTCTCCATAGGAATATGATTCAGTCAGACAACCGAGGTATATTAAAATACTTAACATAATGAACACTCGGCTTGGACTCGACTGTTTCGACTCACGTGCCATGTATGTACCCGCATGGTCGGTTATCAAGTAATAACTAAATTGAGCATGCACACCCTTTTCAGTTTGTTGTACTTAGCTTATTCCTCCAGTCTATCTGCTTAGTTTGCTCGTTACTACCTGCTGCATAAATTATCTATGCCTAATTTAGTTCTTTCTGTCTTTGTACTCTCCTGCTAGTTTTTCGCAAAACTAACCCATTTCATGGGCACAGGTGACGATTAGGTGCATCAGGCGATGGCGCGACTGCGAGATGATTTAAGGATCCACTGTTTCTGCTCGTAGTGTTTCTCCTGGACATTTTTGGTTTTTGATACAGTTTTCCCTTGAGGAAACCCAAATTTTGTACAAACTTGATACTCTCTTCAAATAGAAGGAATGGTTTCCTAAGTATTATTGCAGATCGTCCATGGTAAATCTTTGTTTTCTCGCTAACGTGCCCAAGGTTGTCAAACCCGTCTTTTTTTTTTTCTTTCAAAAGAAATCGTTTCCGCTGATTTAGAAATAAACTCTGTAAAGAAAAAGTATTTTCCAACTATTTCAAGGAATTTATAAGGTTCGGAATTTTGGGGCGTTACAATATGAGTTTTTGTTGCCCATTTTTTTCCTTAATTTGGTGTGCCTCTATCATCAAATTTTGTTGTTTACTTATATTATAAAGATCATTAGGAAACAATGACAAGATTATCAATATATTTTCGTATTTTCATTAGCCCATTCCATTTCTTTTTGGTAATTCAATTTCATGTAAATTTTCTTTACTTAAACATAATGTTATGCATGTTTTCGCCAGTTGTGGCCAATTTCACCACATATATTGCATTTGAATGACACATCCTTTGGTGTTGTAATATTCGAGATTTTTTTGAGATCTTTTCTTGAATTTTTGTATTATGTACAAAATTTTAAATTCTAATTTTTTAGCTAGAAATACACTAAAGGGGTTTGTGAGGTTAGTTGAGAAATTTTAAATTTTTTAAAAATGAATAAAACCCCACGCGCCTAGTGTTTTTGAAAATTTAGGCATATTTTAGTAAAATTCAAAATTTTAATCTTAATTGAATTAATTTAAAATAAATAATTAAGATATTTAAAACGTTAAAAGTATATTAATAAAATTAAATTAGGCATGCATTTACTTAAATTAAATGCATTAGTATTTTTTGAGAATTTTGAATTAATTTATGAAATATTTTAATTAATTTAGAAAGAATTTAACTTGAATTTCATGGAATGGATATCAAAAACTAACTAGAATTTCTAAAAGGGTAGGAGTCCATAGGTGAGCCCTCCCATGTGATGTGGCATCTTAATTTAAAGTCTAAAATGTTAAAAACCAAAAATTAACTTGAAAAAAAAGTTAAAATCATAGTTACCAATCAAATAAAATAAAATAAAACAAGGTTGAAAAAGTCAATACTTATTAATTTTTTAAAAAGAGCCCCATAGAGGGGCGTCAAGTTTGGAAAAACCTTAGAAGGGTCCAGCAAGGGCTGGACCTCCTCGAGGGATTAGGAAAGTGAGTAATAGGTAAAGAAATAAAAAATTAATTAAAAAAAAAGAGAGTTAGAAAAGTCAACTTGCTTGCCAAGCAAACAAGTTGATTTTTTTTTAACAGGGAGGCCAACCCAAGGGGTTCCACCTACCCCCTTCCATATTAATATATGTAATATATAATAACTATACTAGGTTATGAATATAGCATATACACATCATATGCTATGTTTAGAAAAAAAAATGAACATGAAAAAAACATAAAGAAAATGCAAAAGAGAAAAGGTAAGAAGAGTAATAGGAATATTTAGTTTCTTTTAGATTAGATCAAGGGCTAGGATTTATCCCAGCCCTTGACTTAGTTATTTAACCTATAAAAGAGGAGGGGCTCACACCCTCCCTATTTTGTCACTTTAGACTTTTTCAAGTTCTCTCGAAACCCTCTCTCTTTCCCCCTAAAACCATTCCCTTCCCCCCTCTTTTCACACCGTCAACCTAGTACTTTCTTTCTTAAGCCTACAAGAAAGTCTTCCACGTGATCTAGGAGAGCATAAAGAGCATCACCTCGAAGCCGTGGTACACGTAGAACGGCTTGATCTTGTGAAAAGACCCATTGGCTTGTGTAGGAGCAAATTTTCTGATAGAAAGTAGGTGAATTTATACTTCCCTTGCGGAACGAAACTCGTAACATGAATTTCACATTTTTTTTACAAGGATAGATCCTAAACAAACCCTCTCCATACACGGGTTTGGCTTAGGGCTATCGAAAGATGGAAAACAAATGGTTTTATGAGAGAAAACCATATTGAAAACATGTTTTTCCCAAAAATTGGCTTCTTATAAAATAAAATCATAATTTTTTTACAATACATAAATTAGGTTAATATTTTCATGTACATTTTAATTTAGGTCAGCAGTATATGATGTTATAGACATTACGTAAAAATTTTATGGATTTCTATGGTCAAAATTTTGAGATATTGCAATTTTAGTCAAATTGGGGTTTTTTAGAAAAGATTTTGATAAATTAGGGAAATCATGAATTTCGTAAGTAAGACCATGTAATTTTTTTATTGTAGTTGGTAGAATATATGCATGTAGATATTATGTGATTTTTGAAGTTTTTTCTATTTTCTATTTTGTGTAAATTTCATGATTTAGCCATTTAATTATGTATTTTATCGAATTAATTTCTGAGAAAATAATACATATGTTAGACGGGTGCATTTTTCTAGCCAAACGACTAAGAAAAAATATGATTTGTCTCAGTGATATTAGATCAGACTTAGACGTGTAATTTGATTATGGTTTTAAATTAAATTATATCAAAAAAATTTTGAGTGTACGGGTTCGGGTGACCCAATTTCAGTCCACCCGAATGCATAGACCCGGAATCACAATTTTTCTGTTAGACATTCAACCAATAAAGCGCTCATAACTCTCTCGTCCGGAGGAGTTTTGATGAACGGTTTGTTGCGTTAGAAAGCTAATAAAATTTTCTATGTTCAGTGAAATGTTTAGCTCTGTTCATAGTCTGAGCTCGGTTTTGCAACAATTGAAACATAGTCGTAGTAAAACGTTTATTACTCCCTCATACGGAGGAATTTTTATGAATAATTTGCGCCTACGAAAAGCTGACAAAATTTTCTATGATCTGTGAAAATTTCAGCTTTATTCAACGACTATAAAATTTTTTGTAAACTCTATAACAATAGGACATAGTTGAGAGTTTCGTATTTTTGGAGTTGATCTAAGGGTCCAACTCCAATTCATGCGTAATTTCTGTATGATTTGTATGCATAATGTATTTGCATATACATATCTTATTTATACAGTGTAAGATGTGCCTACTTTATGTCATGAATGAAAATTGTAATAACTAAACATGTTGCGAAAAGTGGAGCTAAGCGTTGATGAATGGACCAAAGGGTCCAACCTGCAAAGTGTGATGTTAAATCCCAAATGTTAGTTGTGGATGTATATTTAAACATGTTATGATGTTCATAACGATGATGTTGATGTTAAAATTATGTGGATGCATGCAAGACATGTTTCTTCATTACATTATTTATGTACATGCATGTGTTAGTCACAACATGAAATGTATGAGATTTTTTATTTATGCATATGCACGTGTTTATATTTAAAAAGCATGAATGAATTGATGTTTCACTGCTTTGCAAGTGTATCCATTGCCCTATACGACGCCGAATCTTTTGATGAATTCAAGTATGATTTCATGTAAAACATCAAGTAATCAAGTAAAACAATGCAACATCACAAGTAAAAGATACTTGCTGGGAGAGTGACAAGTGGTGTAAAACTGCGTGGGTCAAGTAATTTTTGATCACGGAAAGTTGCTTCTCTTCTCACGATTTTATGAAGAAACTTTTGCATTAGACTGTAGTGTACATGGCTAATGTACTCATGAAAAAATCTGATGTATTCAGATTAAAGGTGTTGGAAATTTCTCTTGGATTATCGTCCCTCACCTTGTCACTGGTGAAAGGTGTCTGGCCAGGTCAAAGCCATCCTTATGTATGAAAATACCCTTGCGCCATGACCTTAATCCAATTTTCAAGCCTGTGTCGTACCAGCGAGGCTAAAAAGTGATAACTTAAAGATGTATGTGTATTAGTTAGGCATTGCATTCATCATTTAAGAAAGAACACTTAATCAAAGATAAAAAATTATGCATGCAGTCCATGACTTCTGTATTTGGTAAGTTCATGCATTGAATTTGATTCGAATTAAAAATGAAGAATGTATGTTTATTCAAATTTGAAATTTCTACGCTTGTTGCTTAATTAAGATGCATGTTTAGTCTCTTAGATTTAATTCTTTATGAAAAATTAGATGAAATTCATGTTTCGTATTTCTGTTTTACAAGTTTAGTATATTTCACTCTACTGAGACATGTTATGTTTGATCTTATATGATTTAATATTTTTTAGGTAATGAATAGTGGCTTACATGCAAAGGTAGAAGGTTGCGACAAGGATCGAGACTATCTTTTCTTTGCCTTTACAAAAATTTTAGAATCTGGTTTTAGTTTTAATTAAATTAAATTCAAAGGCAATTGTAATTAATTATAAATATTGTAGACGTTTGATTTTCTTTTATGCATGGATAATTATTTGTTAAATTTCAATTTTTATAATTGCATGATTGCAAGTGTTTATGTGAAGTAGCATGCCAAATTTTAGACCCAATGAATTTTCCATTGTTAATTGATAAAATTTAAAAAAATAAGTATTTAAAAAAAATCCACCATTTTTCAGGTTATAAAAATTGGGGTGCTGTAAGTATGTTTTATTTATTTTAGTTTAATGTTATGCTATGCTTTAAAACTTTTTTCCTTATTGTACATGAGGCTACAGTGAATGCATATGAGGCTGTGTATAAATATACATGAAGATGTAACTGTGTGATCATTGCAAATTTTTTTCTTTTTTTCCTCTCTTTTCCTTTTCTTTGCCTTGATAGCCTCTATTTCCCTCTTTAAAGGGGAATAAAAGATAGAAAAGAAGAGAGAAAAGAAACGAAAGAAGAGAGAGAAACTCTTTTGCAAAGGTCTTACTTGACCTTAATTTTAAAATATGCGAAAAATGGAGAGACAAGATTCGCTCGTCGATACGAGGTTCGACCGTTTCTGGCGCCTTTACTAGGGGTAATCGAATCAAGGATCGAATTTATGTCTTTCTGCTTTGCCTAAATATTGTCTAAGAATTTATTCTAAGTCTAAAAATGCACAAAGAATCATGCTTGTTCAATGCAAACACAAAAATGTATACTTTTGAGAAAATAATTTAGAAATTTTGGGATTTTCCAAGTGATTCTGAAATAAATTTGATAATGGAATAAAGAAATGATTCAAAGGGTTGAAATGGATTTGAAAGAGTTAGATTTTGAATCTAACTTAGAACTGGAAATATATCTGGAAAAAGAGACTTGAAATTTCATGTTTTGGAATAATCAGAGTTTAAAAAAAAAATGAATTTTGATTTGAAGAAATAAGGAGAAAAGGAGATTTTTAGAACTTGAGATAGAATTTTGAGAAAAATAGAGTTTCAAAGTCAAAATGGACTTTGAATTTAAATGGATCGATTCTAAAAAAGGAATTCTTAATTTCAGAACCTGAAAGAGAAATTGAATTTGGATTTAGACTTAGGAAATAGATTTGAAAATGGTTTTGGAAATAGCAATTAGAAATAGAACTGGATTTAAAATCTAGAATCCTAAAGGGAATTTGATCCGAAATCTAGAATCCTAGACGGAATTGGATCCGAAGTCTGGAATCCAAGATGGATTTGAATCTGGAATCTAGAATCCTAAATAGAATTGGGTCTGAAGTCTGGAATCAAAGATTGAATTGAATCTGAAGTCTGGAATCAAAGATTGAATTGAATCTGAAGTCTGGAATCCAAGATGGAATTGAATTCTAAAAATGAATTTAGAATTTCAAAGTTGAATTGAATTTTGAAATTTGATTTGAATTGGAAATTGAAAATATAAAAATGAACTTGAAATTTCAGAGTCAAATTGGACTTTGAAATTGAAGTTTAAATTTTTGAAATATGATAGAATTTGAGAATAGAAAGAAAATTTTGAAACTACAGATAAGAATTGAGAAATGAGGAGGATATTTGAAAATATATCTCAAAATCACTTGGATTTTGAAAAAGAATTTTGAAAATAATAATGTAATTCTATCCTAAATGATGAATGAATTAAAAGAAAGAATTTAAAAATTGGATATTGAAAAGCATATTTCATTTTTTAAATGAATTAAAATAAGATTGAAGATATAATTTATTCCTGACTATGGTCATAAAATGTATTATAAAATAATTTGTATTTAAATTCAGATGAAGAATAAAACACATTTTTGTGTCTTTGTACAATTTAAAATGAAATGAACTCTCAATATATCCTGACTATGACCATTGATATATATTTTGAGTTACTTTTAAATAAAACTCTGATAAAGAAATAAGATATTTGAAAAAAAAATATGATGATTTTTGAAGGAGATCCAGTGTGGATCCAATGTTGTTCTATAAAAATGAAAATCATAAGTTTTGTTCACACCTTGACTATGGCCATTAATGCAAATTGTCAACTTAGGATTTAATCACCTTTTATAAAATGGTGCACGTGCCATTCGTGTTCCCAGTCATGAATTTTCGAAATAAAAGAAGAAAATGATATGAAAACAAACAATTTTTAAGATATGTATGCTCATACATTCTAATCTAATACAATAAATGTAAAATTCTCATTATGATCTAACTATTACAACATTGGATTGAAGCAATATCCTCCCTATATTCTTCCAAAATATTGAGTTAGCATAAGGTGGAGATGAGAAGCAAATGGAAGATATTATGCAAAAATCAAATATACCTATGATCATGCTTATATTGAAGAAGAGATGCTTGTGGATTTACCCAAGTATGATGCGTGTATTTAATGAAGAGGTGTATGTAGGAATGCATCCATTTATGGAGAAATATAATGTACATAAGGCAATTTTTATCTACTTATATCTACCTTCATCTATCTATATCTACCTATATCTACCTATATCTTCAGAACTAGCATGTATTCATGGAATGCCTATAGCAACTTACAAAAAATCTTGACACTAATGGAGAAAGGGGAACTAGCAATAGAAGGTGTTGAAAGAATTATGATACTTTACAACAACAACTACGCCTTCATCCCAAAGATATTTTAAGGAGTACTGTTAAAGGAATTATATTTTGGTAGAACTACTCAGAGGTGACACTATTCAATCTGTTTTGCAGGACTTCATTTGAGGCTCAAACTTGCTCTCCAAATCCCAAGATATTTCAAGGATCTGGTCCCCATGATAGGGATTGATTATGTGCTTGGCTGATCATAGATCACAACTCACTCAGAGAGGTGAAGACATGAGGAACCTTAATGGATCAACAAATTCATATTCTAAAAGGCACATGCTCTGACATTGTGTCAATTTATCAACTTCATGTTATTTTGTTTGGTATTTACTACCTTGTTTTGCTTGACTAGCATGGAAGATGTAAACCAAACATCTCGAGAAAAGTGCACCCATAAGGAGACCAACATGATAAATATTTTATCATGGTGGTGGAGAACAATATGGTGGGACAAAAGGTCGTGTATCCTATGGTGTGTTGAAAGCACAAGCAGAGTCACCTGAAAGATCCAAGCTAACAAGTGTCTTTATAGTTCACACTTAAATTCTTGATGATCCACTCTCACCCCCATCAAACAGACAGTGATCTAAGAGGCATTGTAGAACCTATGTCTGGCATGAACTTCATTATATGATGAAAGAGAACACAGTAACTGATACATCAATACCAAACAAAATCATATTTATACACACATACATAATTTATACATGCATACTCTGTCAATGAAAATATAAGACAATCCTTCATAGGCACTCAAATGATCTACCAACTGAAGTATCAACAAGATCATTAGTTACCTGAGACTCCTTCATTCTTGCATCCTTTAGCATTAGAATTCTTGAAGGGTCAGATCCAGTAGCACCTTAAAAAAAAGGGGGTCTGAACAGAATCTAAAAACCTAGTAACAAAATTTCCAAATTTTGAAATAACAGACATATGATACAGATAGGTGTATGCTACTAGTCGATCATAGACCAGTTTTAAGAACTACAGACTCAGTGCAAGACTTGGAAAGTGGATCAGACAAAGTTGATGATGATTTTGAGATGCATAATCTAATACAAGGAAGGGATTCAGACTAATATGATTTCAACGTGGTTGTAATCCATCAGTCCATGGTCAATAAGAAAGTAAAAGCTCTTGAACTTCGCTCAATCTGCTACAAGTACCTCACTTACATGATACAGGATCAAGAAAGGCCTTTCAAGATTCGGTAAGTACCTAAGCTAGATATTACAATCATCCATCCTACTTATGGCAGGAACCAAATTCACAAAGAAGTGATGAGCTTGCTATCGTCGGTGCTAGGGGTGATGTTTGCTATAACAGGTGGGCTATGTAATAGGTGAATGAAGAAGAATGGTTGAGATGCTGTTGTAGGATGGAAAATACATGGGAAAGTGATACTGAAAAGGTGAGTGTGGTGGCTGGGGTGCTAAGGTGGGTATAGCAGTGGTGTAATGCAGCAAGTAGTATGTGTTGTGTAGGTACGGTGTGAGCCAGTAAATACGGTGAGTTGATATGACTAGCAGTGGGTTTTTGATCTGGGTTTTTCACAACAATCCATTTCAAACAATATGCTTCGACCTAGGCAATTGAAAATGATATTTTAAGTTCACCAAGAACAGACCTACCTATTGTCATTCTTTATGACTTTCAGTTGCTTGAGTCTACACAACCCAAAGGTAAGCAGGATTAAGGCTTGCGTTTACAAAATCATTTGCACCTCATATCCTGCTGATATAGCTGCTGGAGCAGCTTTGGCAGCAGCTGCAGTGGCTGATACAAGTGCTTGGGCACGCAACAATGAGGGAGTGACGGTGGACCTGTAATGTGGATGGTAGTAGGGGATGGACACGCACACCAGGGATCTGCCAAACAGCAAGTGAGTTTAGTGAATGAGCTCACTGGGTACCTCTACAGGGAAAATATACACAAGAGATGAGCCTGATGTATGAGCCCAAGGGGCACATCTGCAGAGCGGATGCAAACAGTAGATGGGTTCATAGAATACAAGATGGACCAAATGATATGCTAGGATATAAACACAAAAAAAAATAAAAATAAAAATAAAAAAAATTGATGAGGGAAATGAATGTGATCAAGTAATTTTAACAGAAAAGTAAACACATGCTGATGACAGCAGTAAAAAAAAAACAATATACAGGAATGTAAAAGATGGAAGAATACAGAAACAAAATGGATTTAAACCCTATTGATTGGATCATATGATGACCAAATTTCATAACCCACAAAATGTCCTTAATGACCTTTCTTTTACAACGATCAGAATCCAGACTTTGTAATGCAGATTAAATACGAAAGGAATTAGTACTTTGCTTTTAAAGAAACAAATGAGAATTTAGTTTACCAACCTGAATCTACTTCAACTAAATCATAGCAGATACATGGAATGGCAGGGGTTTTATACTTCAGCACCCTACATGGATTACCTTTCATATGTCGAAGACTAGCATCCATCAAGTCCCCAAGCTGTAGACAAAATCCACATCTCTTGAATTTTATGCTAAAACAACCTCAAAAGGACACACTGATGGCTTGGTTTCACCAACTTGAATTTCATTGAGTGGGCTCTACCGTGAATCGATCACGCAGCAAGCACTGTCGTGCTATTCGGATTCATACCGCAGGTTGGCACTTCAAATTCAGATTCACACTACCAACCGTTCTTAGCAGCTAGGTTTCATTTCAGCAGGCAATCTTAGCAGATCGGCTTATCAAAGAATCGCAATCAACGTATTGATATGATCTCATATATACAACAATTCATGTATGGCCACTCATCCTCAGCACTCGACTTTATACAGTATATAAAACTCATAGAGTTGGGTATAATAGGGATAAACAGGAAAGGGGAAGCAGAAATGACGAACAGGAGAAAGTAAAATAGACTCAAATGTAGATTAAAATTCTAAGCCCAAGTGGATCAATGATGCCATTGTGAGGCATCACCGGTTACCAGCATATAAGGCAATATTCTACAAGATGAAATTGAAGATCTAATATAAAATAAAAAATCGAAATGAGCATAGGGAATTGAAATACAGATGAGAAATAGATAGTGAAAAACAAAAAGATCGACTGTAAAAAAATGCAAAAATGAAATTCATAAGGGAATTGCAAGAAGGGCGAAGAAAAGGATGTTGGCATATGGTAATTCCATTTGATGTCGCAACGGGTGAGTCGATCCTACTATACGCAGATCGATCTCACCATCTATAGAGGATCAAAGAGGAAGAAGGTGGTTGCTTACTTGTGGCTTTCTGAATCAAGATCGACCTTCAACCACTCAAAGGGGAGGCACCAGAAAAATGTGGGAAATGAAAAGGGGAAGAATAAGAATTGGGAAGGAGATGGGGAGGCAGAAGACAGATGCGTGAGCCAGGAGGGGTGAAGACGGGTGAGAAAAAGACCCTTGTGCCTCCTGTTTTATAACAAGAGGTTGTTAGGCCCTTTTCAAATGAAGCCCTTTATTTTTTATACAAATTCAAAGATGAGGTTTTTTAAAAAAATAGTCTTTTTCAAAACAGTGGTTTTATTTACAAAGTTTTTCAAAAAAGGGGGCTAAGCTAATATTTTTGTATTTACTTTTGAATTTTTTTTATTCTTTTTCTTAATATTTTCTTTTTTTTTGGTATTTTTGAAGTAAAAACTCTTAAACTATGGAAAAATAAAGGATTTTAAACTATTTTTGCAAAAAATTTAAAAATATTTATAAAAGAAGGGTTTTTTGAGAATTCAGGGTTATTCTTTGGAAACTTCTTCAGAAAACGGGTTTGGGTTCGGGTTCTGAGGAAATATTCGAGTTTTGGATCTTGAATTGAGAAATACAGAGCAGTGGATTCAAATAGATATCAGATGGATTGTCTGAGCCTTTCAAAACTATTTTTGGTATTTTTGTAATTTTAATTTGGAAATTGGATAACAAGGCTCAGATTTGGGTTTTGACACTAGATTCAGATCCAAAATCGAATCAGATATAGAAAATGGATTCTGATTTCAGTGAATCCGAGAAATAACTAGAATTTAGATAAAAAAACGACTCAATTACTCAGAAAATGGAGGCCAGGGGCAAAAAGGGAATATTTATAAAATTTTGAAAAATTTGGGGTGTTCACAGATTCCCCTCTTTGCTACTAAGCCGGTTGAAAGCCGAGCTTCGTGGCAAAGATAAAACTCCAAATTTTGAAAAATGCCCCCAGTCAACCGATCTGAACTGGGTGTGGAAGAATTTATTTTGAAAGACATGGTTTCTCAAGATTAGCACCTTATTCTGAATGGCTTTGGGGAGATGAAATCCTCGAAAAATGATATGACTGAATAACAGAAATGAGGAAATCACGATGGGATTTTGGGTGAAGGTCCTGAAATGGTGAAAATGGGAATCATGATCAAGTCTCATGGGTGAAACAAGATAAGCTTTTTGGAATGAATCAGGTTTAGCTCTTAACCTGATGAGACGAAGATGTATCAAGATGAATTTCAGGTTCTATGCTTACCTGAATGGGAAAGGAATACATGAAGGCCTTGATGGGACATTTTTGAGAAAAATGCCTCATGAGATAAAGCTCAAATACAACCTTTTCCTGGATGGACATGGATTCCACGATGCGGAAAACCATGATGGGACTGGGAGAACTACCTCGTCGAAACGAGGAACCTCGTCGAAACGAGTCTCAGGTTTAACCCAAACCTGAACGAAAGATACCTCATGGAGCGAGGTTCACGCTTAACCCTTAACCTGAAAGGGACGATACCTCGAGGAGCGAGGTTCAGGCTTAACCCTTAACCTGAAAGGGGCGATCATACAGAATCCTCGAATGAAGAAACCATGATGGGACCCTCGAAGTTTGGATGAACAAATCCGAAAGGAGTTTGCGAAAGGAAGAAAATGGGGTTCCCTAAAGCTTGGAAAATGGATGATCTTGGGTGCCTCATTGCTGAGACTAAATCAGCTTTTAAAAACAAATGACCTCTCGCAAAAAATTCAGGTTTGACCCTTAACCTAAGCTGGTGGTACCTCGAGGAGCGAGGTAACAGGTTTAATCCTTAGCCTGAATGGATACGACTATACGAAATACTCAAATGAAGAAATCGTGATGGGACAGAAAGAGATACCTCTCCTGAACGAGGCAACTTTTTTTGTTTGGAAAATGTAAACAACTCTAGGTTGCATCAAAAATAAATATTGAGCATTTATTTCATTTTTGAATAGCTAGAAAATTTTGCCAATAAGATAAAATTGTAGTTGACTCAAAAGCTTGGAAAATTTGCACGTATGTGCAAAAGACATTCCCTCTTTTACTTAGAGTATTTCTTCCAACGAGGTTAACTCCTCGGTCCTAAGAGTCAAATTAAATTTTTTTGCGTTGATGATTTTCTTCAAGGAAGTTATCCATTTCCCTGATATGAGAAGAGGAGAAATATTCTTAATTTTGTAAAAGCAAGTAATGAAAAGATATTGATAAAAGAATTTCGCATAAGAAAAGATGACTTCTGGCAATTTTGGCAGTTTGATATCCGAGTGTTTTCCCATGATGATCCTTTTGCACTCTTTTTGAGTCATTGAGCTTTCTTGGGTTTTTGGTGAGGAATTTATTACATCATCCTTCATTTTGGAGATGTCTTGACTTTTCTTTTCTTTTTAAAAGGGTACGTCGCAAACTTCTTCATCTTGGAGATGCTCCGATCCTTCTTTGTCTCAGAAATTATACTGATGATATTGACTCATTGGTAAAAAAAATCTCTTGATGATAGCAAAAATCAAATATCTTTTAGGGTTTGTCGGGAGGTTCATCATATTCGCCTTCATCTCGACGGTGATCTGAACTTTCCCTGGAAGGATCCGTCACAAACTCTTTCATCTCGGAGATGATCCAAATCTTCTTTGGCCCCGGGGGTCTATCTCGCATATTCGTCTTCAACTTGATGACAATTGAGAGATCCCTTTTGCAGATATTTGATTGCATCTTAAATGGTTGAGGAGATATGGATTGAGTGAATTCTTTTATAGCTCAAGATATTTCCACTGCCTGATTGCCAGAAAGTCGTCTTTAAACATGCACCATAGCTATGATCAATATCGATTCGCTTCTGGCTTTTCAACGTCATTGAATATTTCTTTTACTAATCATACCAAGGATATTTCTTATGTCCTTTTGGTTGATCAACAGAGAAAATATTTGAATTTTATCCCTTTTTGCAAATAGTTTCACCTTTTTTGGAAAGAATACTAGAGGTAATCTGAGGTGATTCTTTTGTGCAGTAAGAATATTGGAACCAACAAATATTTTTAGCAAATTGGCAAAGTTTTCGAGAATCCTTTGTGAAATAATCACTCAATATAGATTTTGATGGAACCTTGAGCTGAAATTTTAAGATTTTTGGGATCCTGACTAGTAAAATTGGATTTTGTTTTTGATGAACCAGCTCGAAAGCAGGATTTCTATTTTGACCGACGAGCTCGAAAGCAGGATTTTGTTTTGATCAACCAGCTCGAAAGCAGGATTTTTATTTTTGGAAGACCAACTCGAAAGCAGGATTTTGTTTTGAAAGACCAGCTTGAAAGCAGGATTTTTATTTTACCAGCTCGAAAGCAGGATTTTGATTGTTTGACCAGCTCGAAAGCAGGATTTTGTTTTGAAAGACCAGCTTGAAAGCAGGATTTTTATTTTACCAGCTCGAAAGCAGGATTTTGATTGTTTGACTAGCTTGAAAGCAGGATTTTGTTTGTTCAACCAACTTGAAAGTAGGATTTGATTGTTCAACCAGCTCGAAAGCAGGATTTTGTTTGTTCGACCAGCTCAAAAGTAAGATTTGTTTGACCGACCAGCTCGAAAGCAGGATCTTGTTTGACCGACTAGCTCAAAAGCAAGATTTTATTTGACCGACCAGCTCGAAAGCAGGATTTGTTTGAGCGACCAGCTCGAAAGCAAGATTTGTTTGACCGACCAGCTTGAAAGCAGGATTTGTTTGACCGACCAGCTCGAAAGCAGGATTTTGTTTGTCCGACCAGCTTGAAAGCAGGATTTTGTTTGTTTGACTAGCTCGAAAGCAGGATTTTATTGCTCGACCAGATCGAAAGCAAGATTTTGTTTGTTCGACCAGCTCGAAAGCAGGATTTTATTGTTCGACCAGCTTGAAAGCAGGATTTTGTTTGACCGACCAGCTCGAAAGCATGATTTTATTTGATCGACTAGCTCGAAAGCTAGATTTGTTTGACCGACCAGCTCGAAAGCAGGATTTGTTTGACCGACCAACTTAAAAGCAGGATTTTATTGTTCGACCAGCTCGAAAGCAGGATTTTGTTGTTCAACTAGCTTGAAAGCAAGATTTGTTTGACCGACTAGCTCGAAAGCGAGATTTTGTTTGACCGGCCAGCTCAAAAGCAGGATTTTATTTGACCGACCAGCTCGAAAGCAGGATTTGTTTGACCGACCAGCTCGAAAGCATGATTTTATTGTTTAATCAGCTCGAAAGCAGGATTTTATTGTTCGGCCAGCTCGAAAGCAGGATTTGATTGTTCGACCAGCTCGAAAGCAAGATTTTGTTTGACCGATCAACTCAAAAGTAGGATTTGTTTGACCGACCAACTCCAAAGCAGGATTTGTTTGACTGATCAGCTCAAAAGCAGGATTTGATTGACCGACCGGCTCGAAAGCCAGATTTGTTTGACCGACCAGCTCGAAAGTAGGATTTGATTGACCGACCAACTTGAAAGCAGGATTTGTTTGACTGACCAGCTCGAAAGCAGGATTTGTTTGACCGACCAACTCGAAAGCAGAATTTGATTAACCGACCAGCTCGAAAGCAGAATTTGATTGATCGACCAGCTCGAAAGCAGGATTTGTTTGACCGACCAACTCGAAAGTAGGATTTGATTGACCGACCAGCTTGAAAGCAGGATTTGATTGACCGACCAGCTCAAAAACAGGATTTGTTTGACCGACCAGCTCGAAAGCAAGATTTTGTTTAAAAGGTTAAAATTGTTGACATTGATAGAATTGTAACGCGAAGGCTTGAAAATGATATACTTTGATGAAATTGTAACCCGAAGGCTTTAAAATGATAGGCATTGATGGAATTGTAACCCGAAAGCTTGAAAATGATAAACATTTGATGAAATTGTAACCCAAAGGCTTGAAAATGGTAGACATTTGATGAAATTGTAACCCGGAGGCTTGAAATTGAGAATTGGATGACCTGAAGGTCGAAATCAGAATTTAGAGCTTTGAATTTTGATGAATGGTTAGTGCAAAGACTGAACCTGGGGGTCCAACTCATCAATCAGTCTGACACTAGCATGAGTGTTAGGCATACCAGTACGAGCATTTGATTTTAAAAAATATACCAGTACGAGCACTGGATTTTGGAAGTATACCAGTACGAGCACTAGATTTTTGAAAATGTACCAGTACAAGCACTGGATTTTTGGAAAATGCACAAGTACGAGCACTGAATTTTGAAAAAGAGACTGACACTCTAAAGATATTTGGAAATCGAAACAGGAATGATTGCCGGGGTTTTTAGGATTATTCCTTATCCTGAAGGGGAAGAAGGAAATACCTCGAAGGCCGAGGTTCAGGTTTATCCCTTAACTTGAAAGGGAAAAAGAATACCTCGAACGACGAGGTTCACGCTTATCCATTAACCTGAAAGAAAAAAAGAATACCTCGAAGGACGAGGTTCAGGTTTATCCCTTAACCTGAAAAGGAAGAAAGAATACCTTGAAGGCTGAGGTTTAGGTTTATCCCTTAACCTGAAAGGGAAAAAGAATACCTCAAAGGACTATGTTCAAGTTTATCGCTTATCCTGAAAGGGAAACAAAAGAATTTGTGAAGAGAAAACTTGAGACTTGAATTTAGAAAGGAAATGAAAGATTTATGATTTTATGATTTAGATGGACCAACATAGTTAGTCGTATGTGGTTCGATTTTCAGGATTAACCCCTTATCCTAAACGGGGAAAGAATAAAATTTAAGAAGACAGAAAGAGATAGAATTTGATGAAAGATTGATAAAAATGGAGAAAATTGATGAAAATTTGTCTTGAAAAAGAATTTTCATAGGTATCATTATTGCTTCTATGAGGGGTCTCAGGATTATCTCTTATCCTGAATGGGAAAAAGAATACCTCGAAGATCGAGGTTCAGGTTTATCCCTTAACCTGAAAGGGAAAAAGAGGAAAGGAATATCTCATGGGAAAGAGGCATCAGGTTTATCCCTTAACCTGAAAGGGTAAAAGAATAAAATTTAAGAAAAATTAATGAAAAGAAATTGATAGAAATTTAAAAAATCAAGAAAGATTGATGAAAATTATTTTGCAAAAGAATTCTCATAGGTAGCAATATTGCTCCTATGAGGGGTCTCAGGATTATCCCTTATCCTGAATGGGAACACCTCGGAGAACGAGGGTCGGGTTTTTCCCTTAACCTGAGCGGGAAAAAGAGGAAAGGAATATCTTATGAGAAAGAGGCATCAGGTTTATCCCTTAACCTGAAAGGGTAAAAGAATAAAATTTGAGGAGAATTAATGAAAAGAAATTGATAGAAATTTATAAAATCAAGAAAGATTGATGAAAATTGTTTTGCAAAAGAATTCTCATAGGTATCAATATTGCTCATATGAGGGGTCTCAGGATTATCTCTTATCCTGAATGGGAACACCTCGGAGAATGAGGGTCAAGTTTATCCCTTAACCTGAGTGAGAATAAAAAAGAATTTGAAAAAAAATTTGATAAAAATTGATAAAATTAATAAAGAAGGATAAAAATTGATAAAGTTTAAATGAAAAATGATAAAAATTGAGAAAAGAAAAAGAGTTTATTTGATCATGTCTATACATGAGATCTTTAAAGTGAGGAGAATGTTCATTTGAAAGACAAGTGAGAAATCATTTTGGAAAGAAGATCAACCGCAAGGTTGATTTTGAAGAATGATCAGCGCGAGAGCTGATCTTTGAAAGGGGAATCAACACGACGGTTGATTTTGAAGAGAGATCAACATGAGGGTTGATTTTGAAGATAAATGGTTTGAAACCAATTTTGAAAAAAAAGATCAACACAAGGGTTGATTTTGAAGATAATGGTTTGAAACCAATTTTCGAAAAATAAGATCAACACAAGGGTTAATTTTTGAAGACAATGGTTCAAAACCAATTTAGGGAAAGAAGATCACTGTGATGGTTGATTTTTGAAAAAAATGGGACCAAAATATTGAACTCTTGGTGATCATAACGAAGATTTTTACAGAAATTTTTAAAATTTCATGATTTTGAAAAACCCTCATAGGTAATTTCATTTCTCTCATGGATGATGTCAGGATTGTCTCTCATCCTGAAAAGAATAGGAATTTGATAGAAGCTTATGGCAAAGAAGATTCTTGAAATGAAAAAGTCTTCAAAAATAAATGCCCCAGTGTGACAAAAGAAATAATTATTTGATATCAAAGATATAAAGAAAATTGACATTTCATTGATAAGCAAAATTGATAACAAAGGCTGAAATATTTACAATTTTTTGACCAAAGGTCACGAAAGACTAGGACTGACTTGCCCCTATAAGATAACCGAAAAAGAAAGAAAGCAGACAAACTTTGGCATGGTTCGGGAAAGCTAGGTCAGGATGGTTGGCTGATCTTCTTCTTCTTCGTCTTCCACCAAAAGCTTCTTATTAATGCAGTCTTGGATGATGTTTTTGAAGACAAAGCAGTGCTCGGTGTTATGACCCATCGCCCGATGGAATTCACAGAACTGATTTTTAAACCTTTCCATAGTTACAGGAGGATTTGCTACCTTGGACAGTTTAACAATCTCCTTGGTTATCATGTACTCAAGAACTTGCTCAAGTGGTTGCTCTAAGGAGGTAAATTCACGGTCGTATCCCCAACCATCGTGCTTCGGTTTCTCTTGGGGCTTTGATTCTAATTGGATGCTCGAGGGAGGGCTGTCATTTTGCCTGTTGATCCCGTTCTTTTGACTGGAGCAATCATCTCTGCCTGATCTGTCGGTGTGGTTCCCCTTTTATTTTTGCCATTGTTGTTGTTGGAGGGACTAGCAGAAAAGGTGAAGTTGGTTTTCTTTTTCACATCCTGACTGCCTCTTGCCAAGGTGATGTCGTCATAGGTTTCGTTCTCTAATCCCATTTTAAGCCATTCAACTCGCTCTATTAACTTGATGAAGGATTTAGATGGAGAAGTGGAGATTAGACCCTTTAGAGGTTGTGCGAAATTGTTCAAGATTATTTACAGTGCATGCCCTTCTAATATCAGGTCCTTCAAACTGTTGCAGGTAGATCTCCACCTATGAATGAAATCTTTTGCCTTCTCATTGTCATTTTGCTTCAGATTGAATAGATGGTTGAGGGTGAGCGAAGTCTCGGTATTGAAAAGGAACCTTTCGATGAACAAGTTGATAACTTTGTCGAAGTCTCGCAGTTCAATCGGGTTGATATGGTCGGCATACCATTTTGCTGCAATTCCCTCCAGACTGCGTGAAAAGCATAAAAATAGAGCCCTGTTGTTTCTTCTGAACTGGTTGCATTCTGCGAAAAATATGGCCAGATGAGCCTTGGGGTTGTCGGTCCCATAAAATTTTTTAAATTTGCGAGGAAGATCCTCCCAGTTGTCATCCCCTTCTAAGCCGTCATAAAAGTTCGCACCAGTGTAGGTCTTTTTGCCTTTATCCTGAGCTTGTAAGTCTTTGACTGCACATGTTACTTCTCTTAGTTGTTCATACATCGGATCTTCTGCTGGGATCTGAAATTTGGTTTTGCTTGCTGACTCGTGCCCCCTCATTGATTTTCTTGGGCCGATACAAGGGGTTGTGAAAATAAGTCGGATGCTCTTCCTCTACTGACTCTGAAGTACTGTCATACTGAACTTGCTTTTTGCTGACTTTTCCCATGATTTTGTTTTTGGAAGATATTTTCTGTGTTTTCCTCAGCCCGTTCAAATATCATTTTGGCCATCACCCTCTGAAACAGCTTATATGTAGCCAGGTTAATATCGCTTTCTGCTTCTTGGCCCCGCTGCCTGGATGATCTGAAGGAGTTCATTTCCTCTGCTTCACTGTCGCTTTGTTGTGGAACTGTCTCCTTTTCAGTCCTTGTCTGAACCATGATGAAATATCAATGCTTTCTGTAGAATAAAAGGGATGGTTCAGACTGACGAATTTTTGGGAGAAATTTTTTACAAGAGAAGGCTCGTTAATAGATATGAAAATGATATCCCATTACTAAGAATTGGAGTCGTCACAAAACTTATGACAATTGCGTTGTTACTCTGTGGGGAGGAATAAACGACTGAAAATATGAAGAACGAATGCTATGTTAAAAAAAAGGACATCTCTTGACAAAAAGAGACTTATTGTAAAAGAAGAGAAAAGAATTTTTGGAATAGAATCAGAAGATACACTGAAAGATATGCTGAAAGAAGAGTTTGACAAAAAAGATGGCAAAAGATTTAAAATTTGAAGAATTGCAGGCAGGATCAAAAGAATTGAAGAAATCAGAAGAAGAAGAAAAAATACACTTGGGTTTTGAAAATAAAAAGGAAATTTTGAATAATATACCCAAGGTTTTGGAAAATATAAGGAAAATATAAAATATCACATAATCACAGTTGTGCAAACAAGGATGCAAAAACCGCACTCCCTAAAGCTGACTCTAAATGCAATATTCGAAATGGCTTGTAGGACCTTAATCCTAACTCTATGGTTCAGATCATCTGATTCTAATCAAGGTATGCCGATATACTGAAGTCGAAGCTAGAAGTACGTGGCATAAAAAATATTTCTTCGGTTCTAAGGTAATGGCTCCTTGAGCACCTACCGATATACTTTGGACTATGGCCCATAAGTACGTAATAGGGGGTGTCAACCCAAATAAGTGGTCCAGTTGTGAGGCTCTCTCCCGAACTATGGTTCAGTGAGACAACCCAACAACGTGAAGACCAGGACAATATAGGTAGGGATGTTTTCAAAAACATGTTCAACATGCAATAAGATGGCTCTAATGCAAGTCCTAAAGAGATATAATTTAAATGAAAAGAAGCATACACTTGCATACATTCTTTGCATTTAATCCCTACAATTGAGGAGAGTTATATTTCAGACCTAAGTCTAAGTGAACATGAATATATCTCCTCAATATGGTCCTACCAAACCATTTCTAAATCCTATATACATTTTGTTAGCTAAGACAGAGTCTAGGCTCCTAAGGTTTGCATGGAAATGAAGCTGACATTTGTAGAATAAAGACTTAGATAATATCAAAGCAAAGGCACAATTTTGACTGGACGGAGACAGGTCCCATCACGGTCGCCAACTTCTGTGATCATTGCAAAAATTTTCCTCTTTTTCCTTCTCTTTGCCTTCTAGCCTCTAGTTCCCTTTTTGAAGGAGAATAAAAGATATAAAAGAAGGAAGAAAGAGGAACTCTTTTGCAAAGGTCTCGCTTGACCTTAATTTTGAAAATATTCTCCATTTTTGAAAATTTGTGAGAAAATGGGGAGACGGGATTCGCTCGTCGGTACGAGGTTCGACCGTTCTTGACGCCTTTACCAGGGGTAATCGAACCAAGGATCGAATTTATACCTTTTTGCTTTGCCTAAATATTGTCTAAGAATTTATTCTAAGTCTAAAAATACACAAAGAATCATGTTTGTGCAATGCAAACGCAAAAATGTATGCTTTCGAGAAAATAGTTTAAAAATTTTGGGATTTCTCAAGTAATTCTGAAATAAATTTGATAATGAAATAAAGAAATGATTCAAAGGGTTGAAATTGATTTAAAAGACTTAGATTTTGAATCTAACTTAGAACTTGAAATATATCTAGAAAAAAAAAGACTTGAAATTTCAAGTTTTGGAATAATCAGAGTTTTAAAAAAAATGGATTTTGATTTGAAGAAATAAGGAGAAAAGGAGATTTTTGGAACTTGAGATAGAATTTTGAGAAAAATAGAGTTTCAAAGTCAAAATGGACTTTGAATTTGAATGAGTCGATTCTGAAAAAAGAATTCTTAATTTCAGAACCTGGAAGAGGAATTGAATTTAGATTTAGACTTAGGAAATAGATTTGAAAATGGTTTTGGAAATAGGACTTGGGAATGGAAATGGATTTGAAATCTGGAATCCTAGAGGGAATTTGATCCAAAATCTGGAATCCTAGACGAAATTGGATCCGAAGTCTGGAATCCAAGATAGATTTGAATTTGAAATCTGGAATCCTAAATAGAATTGGATCTGATGTCTGGAATCCAAGATGGAATTGAATCTGAAATCTGGAATCCTAGATGGGATTGGATCCGAAGTCTGGAATTGAATCCTAAAAATGAATTTGGAATTTCAAAGTTGAATTGAATTTTGAAATTTGATTTGAATTGGAAATTGAAAATATAAAAATGAACTTGAAATTTTAGAGTCAAATTGGACTTTGAAATTGAAGTTTAAATTTTTGAAATAAGATATAATTTGAGAATAGAAAGGAAATTTTGAAACTTCAGATAAGAATTGAGAAATGAAGAGGATATTTGAAAATATATCTCAAAATCACTTGGATTTTGAAAAAGAATTTTGAAAATAATGATGTAATTCTATCCTAAATGATGAATGAATTAAAAGAAAGAATTTGAAAATCGGATATTGAAAAGCATATTTCATTATTTAAATGAATTAAAATAAGATTGAAGATATAATACATTCCTGACTATGGTCATAAAATGTATTATAAAATAATATGTATTTAAATTCAGATGAAGAATTAAACACATTTTGGTGCCTTTATAGAGTTTAAAATGAAATTAACTCTCAATATATTCTGACTATGGCCATTGATATATATTTTGAGTTAATTTTAAATTAAACTATGATAAAGGAAGAAGATATTTGAAAAAAAAATATGATGTTTTTTTAAGGAGATCCAATGTGGATCCAATGTTGTTCTATAAAAGATGAAAATCATAAGTTTTGTTCACACCTTGACTATGGTCGTTGATGCAAATTGTCAACTTAGGATTTAATCACCTTTTATAAAATGGTGCACGTGCCATTCGTGTTCCCATTCATGAATTTTTGAAATAAAAGAAGAAAATGATATGAAAATAATCAATTTCTAAGATATGTATGCTCATGCATTCTAATCTAATACAAGAAATGTAAAATTCTCATTATGATCTAACTATTACAACATTGGATTGAAACAATATCCTCCCTATATTCTTCCAAAATATTGAGTTAGCATAAGGCAGATATGAGAAGCAAATGAAAGATATTATGCTAAAATCGAATATACCTATGATTAAGCTTATATTGAAGAAGAGACGCTTGTGGATTTACCCAAGTATGATGCGTATATTTAATGAAGAGGTGTATGTAGGAATGCATGTATTCATGGAGAAATATAACGTACATAAGGCAATTTTTATCTACTTATATCTACCTTCATCTATCTATATCTACCTATATCTTCAGAAATAGCATGAATTCATGGAATGCCTATATCTACTTACAGCAAATCTGGACACGAATGGAGAAAGGGGAACTAGCACTAGAAGGTGCTGAAAGAATTATGATACTTTACAACAACAACAACAAACAACAACTACGCCTTAATCCCAAAGATATTTCAAGGAGTACTGTTAAAGGAATTATATTTTGGTAGAACTACTCAGAGGTGGCACTGTTCAATATGTTTTGCAGGACTTCATCTGCGGGCTCAAACTTGCTCTCCAAATCCCAAGATATTTCAAGGATCTGGTCCCCATGATAGGGATTGATTATGTGCTTGGCTGATCATAGATCACAACTCACTCAGAGAGGTGAAGACATGAGGAACCTTAATGGATCAACAAATTCATATTCTTAAAGGCACATGCTCTGACATTCTGTCAATTTATCAACTTCATGTTATTCTGTTTGGTATTTACTACCTTGTTTTGCTTGACTAACATGGAAGATGTAAACCAAACATCTCGAGAAAAGTGCACCCATAAGGAGACCAACATGATAAATATTTTATCATGTTGGTGGAGAACAATATGGTGGGACAAAAGGTCGTATATCCTATGGTGTGTTGAAAGCACAAGCAGAGTCACCTGGAAGATCCAAGCTAACAAGTGTCTTTAGAGTTCACACTTAAATTCTTGATGATCCACTCTCACTCCCATCAAACAGACAGTGATCTAAGAGGCATTGTAGAACCTGTGTCTGGCGTGAACTTCATTATATGATAAAAGAGAACACAGTAACTGATACATCAATACCAAAAAAAATCATACTTATACACACACATAATTTACACATGCATACTCTGTCAATGAAAATATAAGACAATCCTTCATAGGCACTCAAATGATCTACCAATTGAAGTATCAACAAGATCATTAGTTACCTGAGACTCCTTCATTCTTGCATCCTTTAGCATTAGAATTCTTGAAGGGTCAGATCCAGTAGCACCTTAAAAAAAAGGGGGTCTGAATAGAATCTAAAATCCTAGTAACAAAATTTTCAAATTTTGAAATAACACTGACATATGATACAGATAGGTGTTTGCTACTAGCCGATCATAGACCCGTTTTAAGAACTACAGACTCAGTGCAAGAATTGAAAAGTGGATCACACAAAGTTGATGATGATTTTGAGATGCATAATCTAATACAAGGAAGGGATTCAAACTAATATGATTTCAACATGGTTGTAATCCATCAGTCCATGGTCAATAAGAAAGTAAAAGCTCTTGAACTTCGCTCAATCTGCTACAAGAACCTCACTTACATGATACAGGATCAAGAAAGGGCTTTCAAGATTGGGTAAGTACCTAAGATAGATATTACAATCATCCATCCTACTGATGGCAGGAACCACATTCACAAAGAAGTGATGAGCTTGCTATCGTTGGTGCTAGGGGTGATGTTTGCTATAACAGGTGGGCTATGTAATAGGTGAATGAAGAAGAATGGTTGAGATGCTGTTGTAGGATGGAAAATACATGGGAAAGTGATACTGAAAAGGTGAGTGTGGTGGTTGGGGTGCTAAGGTGGGTATAGCAGTGGTGTAATGCAACAAGTAGTATATGTTGTGTAGGTACGGTGTGAGCTGTGAACACCCCAAATTTTTCAAAATCTTATAAATATTTCCTTTTTGCCCATGATCCCATTTTCTGAGTAATTGAGTCACTTTTAAATCTAAATTTCATTTTATTTCTCAAATTTTACTAAAATTAAATTCATTTTACATATCTGACTCAATCTCGGATCTGGATCCATTATCAAAATCCAAATCTGAGCTTTGTCATCCAATTTTTAAATCAAATTCTCAAAATTATCAAAATAACCTTTTGAAAGGCTCAGACAGTTTGTCTGGTATCCGTTTGGATCCATCACATTATATTCCTCAATTCGAGGTTCAAAACTCGAATATTTTCTAAAAAAAAAATGGATCCAAACCCATTTTTGAAGAAAATTCTGAAAGATAACCTTGAACTTTCAAAAAGACCCTTCTTTTATAAATATTTCTGAAAATTTTGCAAAATTAGTTTAAATTCTATAGTTTTAAGAGTTTTATTCCAAAAATAAAAAAAATGTAGAAAATGAAGAAAATAAAAAAAATAGAAAAGAAAAAAAATAGTTTTGAAAACCTCCTTTTTAAAAAATGTCCTTTTTCAAAAAACCCCTTTAGAAAATCAAGAACCACTTTTTAGAAAAACTCTCGAAAGGAGTCCCCTTTTTATAAAATATTTTAAATCAAAAGGGGCTCGTTGAAAGTTTTTTTTAGGGTTTTTGAAAACCCTTCGCAAGAAGAATTCGGATGCCAGGACGGCGCCTCTCTCTCTCTCTCTCCTCCATCGTCCGCCGATGGACCTCCTTCTTCTTCCATCGCCTTTCACCCCTCCACAACTTCTTCTCAATTTCTTTTCTCCTCTTCCCATACGCATCCCCTTCTTCTTTTTCTTTTTTATTTCCCTGTTCCTTTCCCCAAGCGACTGAAGAGCCGTCTTCCCCCCCTTTTTTCCCCTTCTCGATTCTCCCCCTGTTCTCTCTGCTGAGCTATTAAAGAAGGCTCTCCGCCTTCCTTCAGAGTCCTTGCAAAAACCACGGTAAGTATTCTCCTTCTTCCATCTTTTACTTTGATTTCCTGTTTTTTTTTTCTTCTTTTCTCTCTGCTTTTATTCTATTAAAGCATACACGGTAACGTCGGATTGCCCATAGCAATACCGATTTACCTCCATGCAATATCAACAGAATCTTCATATTCCTACATTTTTTTTTATATATTTCTGAAATTTTTCTCGATCCTCATATATTGTGTATATTTAATTTGATGTCGTTTTATAATGCTTCATCGCATATGCCCATTTTCGTTTTCTGTTTTAGCTTCATTACCATTCACTTCTTCATTTCATCTTGATTTTGGTTGTATTGTCGTTTGATGCCTTCTTCTTCCCCTTTTTTGTTTTTCTTTCTTTCTTTTCTCCCTTTATTATTATTATTTTTTAATTATTTTACTTTTGTTTGATTTCTTTCGGATCATATATTGGTTTCTGTTCTTTTGCAGATCATCCCTAGATCACTAGATCCATTCTTATTTCACATCTATGTCATTTTTTTCTTTGGCTCTCCACTTTCGCATCATCATTGATTTTTCCATTAACACACCATCGGAGATGTTTGAGTTGCCTGTAACAATCTCGACATCTCTTGATGCTACAACAGAAGGGAAGAACCAAGTTGTGACAAAAATTCATGATTGAGCGTGTCTTTCTAGGTTTGACATTGTGAATCACCGCTCCATTCATTTCCTGCAAACTATCAACGTACCTTTTGCTGCTTAAATTCTTCAACGTCTTCATTTCACCTGCATTCTTGCTGATCACGTTCAATATAAAATCTATGTGGATGTCAGCGGATCGGCGATGAGATTTTGAATAGCCCCATGGGAAGTGCCTTGGGGGAAATACCCCTCGATGCTTCAGGTCTTTAGGTCGATTAAGAAGGCATCACTAATCCAGTGAAATTGGGGAATATTTGAGCAACTAATGCTTTAATCTTTCAAGTGGTCTGAAAGAGGAATCTAAGTTGCTCTGTTAGTTTGATCTGATAATTGAGAAATATTCATCTACAGGACTGAAAGATCTCCAATGCCCCATGGATGCGGCCAATCCTATGCTTATAGACCCCAGTAACCCTTCTTGCGTCTTTGTTATCTTACAGGCCCAAACATTCCATCAGAAATATGTTGATCCATGACAAACATAAGATTGCCTATGTTTCAAATTGCAGGGGTAGCTTGAGTTTTGTTCCTTGGATCTAAATCCACTCTGGATAACCTAAATAAAGCAATGCAGATCAGAAATGGGGCGTGGCGCCAGGTTTGTAGGCATATTAAGTCCAACATATATTTTTGTAATTGCCATTATATGCCTCACATTTGATTTTATCATGATATTTAGATTTTAATTCTTGCATATTTCGCACACCTCGTGTTTGTCATGATCAGTTCTATATTGAATTCAATCACGATGATTCATTCAAGAAATACGGTTTGATGATCCTCCTTATTTTGACGAGGTATCGTTGACTGTTATGTAACTTTAAGTCGGGCTTCCAAATGAAGGGATTGTAACACAGGATTTGTTTGTCAAGTTGCGTAAGGATGGGAACCCACTGGGGAGATGTTGATATTGCTGTTATAAATTGAGCTGGGCCAAGTTAATGTTGGGTGATTGTCATATCAACTGTATGTCACCCTCTGCAAATTATTTCCTAAAAACCAATCTGCATAATCAATTTGTTATATCAGTCTGGAGTCTTTTTGCAAGAATCAAGCGGCTAGTCAGGTTACTGCAAACAGGTGAGAGCCATTCATCCATTTTATTTTATTTTATTTTATTTTTTTTACTATTTATGGTTTATACATGGTGTGGTATGCTTCTGTGCATTGGTTGTCTATGTGAATGTTTACATTGATTGCTTTCTCCACCACCACCATCATCAGATTTGAACCCAAGAGCCTTAGATTTTATCCGTAATGAGTTTATGAGGAATGATACAACTACCAATAATTCAAGCAGGGAGCATTGTTTTTCTTAGAGAAATAGGGTGGTCACCTTAACAAATGAGCAAGTTTTTTTTTTTTCTTCAGATGCAATATATTTCAGATTTTTCAAGGACATCAAACCTGTGAGGACCCAGTCAAAGATGATTACCAGAGGTCCAACATATCTATTTAGCGTTAATCTAACCATATCAGGGTGTATAACCTCGTCATTAGGGGAGGCCATATTGCAATCAAACATTCAATATGATTTTTTTTCTTGTGTTCTATTTGATAATATGAATCATCCAAGCGGTCTGTTAGATTGGAATCCAAAGAAAGCAGCTTACTTTGAAAACCAGTGAGATAGGACCCTATGACTACTTGCTAGGAAATAGGTATTTGTCATTCAAGAAAAAATTATCTGGACAGATCCTACAAAATTTCTTCTGATTGGAAAGCACCTTCAATGTCTTGCATGTTGAAAACTACAGAAAATGGTATTGTTTGTAAAGATTCTAAAGATAAAGAATGTCTTAGTATTGGTGAAATGAAATTGTATCCATTGGATTTAACAAGTATGGCCTTCCAAGGGCAGCTTTCTGTTCAGGATGAAAAACTTAACTGGTCTTCGGCAGTGAACAAGTCAAACAGCAATGTCGTTAGTCCAGTGAAAAATGGTGGTTTATAAATAACGTGTCTGGCTAGGCATAATGTAACGCCATCAGGTACATCATGTGATTCTTACGCTGATTTAAATTCATTTCTATTGTTTATCCAGCAACCCCTTTACATATGACCCCCCCTGCACATAGGAGTACCTTGAGTTATGTGTCTGTGTCCATGCCATAAATTATGCAACAGTTTCCATGTCATAAATTATGCATCTATTTTTATGCCACCAACTGTGCATATGTTACTATAGCTTCAGTCTAGATGTACCATTTACCTACTTGACTTACATCATTTCCAGGCATATGCCATGTTTCATACATCCTGCAACACTGTCCAGCTGCCTATTACACCTACAGGGCATGCACTGTTTGTTGCATTTCACCTTTGCTATACCCATGTTACACCTGTATTAACATCTTCATCACATTCCTTTTTTTTCTTGTTCTTTTCTTTCTTTTCTCACAGTGGCTCCCAAGGAATCACTGTGGCCTTTTCTTAGTTATGATATTTCATTTTTGAACTATCATTTTTTATTTTTATCATTCTTTTACAGTGGTTCACAGGGAACCATTGTAACCTTTTCTCTCTTTGTTATGATGGTTCATTCTTGAACTATCATAACCATCATCTTTTTATCATTCTTTTACAGTGGTTCACAGGGAACCACTATAACTTCTTCTCTCTTTGCTATGATAGTTCATTCTTGAACTATCATAACTATCATTTTTATTTTTATCATTCTTTTACAGTGGTTCACAGGGAACCACTGTAACCTTTTCTCTCTTTGTTATGATGGTTCATTCTTGAACTATCATAACCATCATCTTCTCTTTTTTTTCATTCTTTTACAGTGGTTTACAGGGAACCACTGTAACTTCTTCTCTCTTCGTTATGATAGTTCATTCTTGAACTATCATAACTATCATTTTTTTTTTATCATTCTTTTACAGTGGTTCACAGGGAACCACTGTAACTTCTTCTCCCTTTGTTATGATAGTTCATCCTTGAACTATCATAACTACCATTTTTTTTTATCATTCTTTTACAGTGGTTCACAGGGAACCACTGTAACTTTTTCTCTCTTTGTTATGGTAGTTCATTCTTGAACTATTATAACTATCATTTTACCATTCTTTTGCAGTGGTTCACAGGAAACCGTTGTAACTTTCTCTCTCTTTGCTGTGATAGTCTCTTTTAAGAGCTATCATAACTACCATTCTTTGTCATCCTTTTACTGTGAATCACAAGAAGTCACTATTCCCATAATAGTTTGTCACGAGCTGCTATGGCCATGTTATTACATGATGATTCATTTCGGGTTATCCTGGCCCTTGCCTTCACTCATTCCATACAAATGTTCATTTAACTATGATATCGCCTATATATATACATATACATATATATATATATATATATATATATATATACATATTCCATATATATGTGCATTTCTAACAAATGCAGGGTAGACCATATGCCTTTCTTATTCAAATATGAGTAAAGCGTCTTGTGTAAGATTTTGAATAGTCAGTTACACTCACATTTTAAATCTCCTTTTGTGCAAATTCTATCTTGCAGGAACATGAGAAAAGCCTGAAATTAGAAATTTTTGATGTTTTCAATTCCAATATTGTAATAAGCTAGATATTAATGAAAATTGTACATTTTCAGTCTTAAATTAGAATGGATGAGCATGTAAATAACATTTGTTTCATTATTTTTCTTTGTTTCTAAAAACTCACAAATGGGAACACGAATCGCACGTGCATCGTTCCAAAAGAGGTGATTAAATCCTAAGTTGATGATTTACATCAATGGTCATAGTCAGGATGTAGACAAAACTTAGGAGACCCACACTGGATCCTTTTAAAAAAAAATTATCATATTTTTAAATATTTTCTTCTTTTATCAGAGTTTAACTTAAAATTAACTCAAAATATATATCAATGGCCATAGTTAGGATATATTGAGAGTTAATTTCATTTTAAACTCTATAAAAGCACCAAAATATGTTTTATTCTTCACCTGAATTTAAATATAGATTATTATATAATGCATTCAATGACCATAGTCAGGAATGTATTATATCTTCAATCTTATTTTAATTCATTTAAAGAATGAAATATGCTTTTCAAATTCTTTAAATTCATTCATCATTTAAGATAGAACAACATCATACTTTCAAAATTCTTTTCCAAAAATCAAGTGAATTTAAAAATCTTTCCTCAATCTCTATTTTAATTCATTCTTCTATCTTATTTCAAAGATTTAAATTTCGATTTCAAAGTCCAATTTGACTTTGAGATTTCAAATTCAATTTTATATTCAAAATTCCATTTCCAAATTCAATTTCAAAGTTCAATTTAACTTTGAAATCCCTAATTCATCTTCTGATTCACTATCAAGTTTATTTTCTTATCTTTAAAATTCAAAATCCAAGTTTTGAGATTGATTCTGAATCTCAAAATTTGATTCTTTTCTAAAGTTTTAAATTCAATCTGGGTTTTCAAAACCCAGATCCATCTTCAAAAGTCCCATTTGGGTTTTATAAATCCATTTTAGGATCCAAAATCCAACTCCATCTTAGATCTCAGACTTTAGATTCAAAATCCGTTTTAGGATTCAGAATCCAACTCTATCTTGGATCTCAGACTTTAGATCCAAAATCCATTTTAGGATCCAGAATCCAACTTCATCTTGGATCTCAGACTTTAGATTCAAAATCCATTTTAGGATCCAGAATCCAATTCCATCTTGAATTTCAGACTTCAGATCCAAAATCCATTTTAGGATCCAGAATCCAATTCCATCTTGGATCTTAGACTTCAGATCCAAAATCCATTTTAGGATCCAAAATCCAATTCCATCTTGGATCTTAGACTTCAGATCCAAATTCCATTTAGGAATCCAGATTTCAGAACTCAACCACCTTTTGGATCTCAGACTTCAGATCCAACTCCAGATTTCAAATCCAAATCCACTTTCATATCCCAGCTAGATTTCTTAAATCTATTTTTATTTTAACTTCCATTCGTATTTCTCAAGTCCAAATTCCATCCTGATATCAAACTTCAAATCTGAAATTCAATTCCATTTTCGAAATCTCATCTTTTCTCCTAAATCCAGGTTCAAAGTCCATTTTCTAACTTTGAAACTTTATCTCCTTTTATCTCAACTTCAAATCCCAATTTATTTTCCTAAAAACTCTGATTATTTCAAAGACTTAGAACTTTAAATCTCAAGTTCTATATTAGAAACCATTTTTTCACTCTATTATGAGATTCATCTGAGAAACGCTTGGAGATTTCCAAAATCATTTTTTCAAAAAGAGCATACATCCTTGCATTGCACAAGCATGATTCTTTGTGCATTTAGATTTAGGATAAATTCTTAGATAATACTTTAGCAAAGCAAAGGCATAGATTCGATCCTTGGCTTGATTACCCCTGGTAAAGGCGCCAAGAACGGTCGAACCTCGTACCGACGAGCGAGCCCTGTCTCCCAATTTTTCCCGCAATATTTCAAAACGGAGGCGAGTAATTTTCTAAATATTTTCAAATCAAGGTCAAGTGAGACCTTCGCAGAAGAATTCCTCTCTCTTCTTTCCTTTCTTTTCTCTTCTCTCTTCTTTTTTGTCTTTTATTTTCTCCCTTCAAAAAAAAAGGAAATAGAGGTTGGAAAGGAAAAGAGAAGGAAGAGAGAGAAACACCAAGAGAGGAAAAATTTTGCGATGATCACAGATTTGGCGACCGTGATGGGACCTCGTCTTCGTTCGGTTGGATCTATGCCTTTGATTTGCTTTAATATTATCTAAGTCTTTATTCTACAAATTTTAGCTTCATTTTCATGCAAACCTTAGGAGCCTAGACTCTGTCCTAAGCTGACATAATGCATATAGGATCTAAGTATGGTTTGGTAGCACCATATTGAGGAGATTATTCCATGTTCACATTAGACTTAGGTCTAAAATACAACTCTCCTCAATTCTAGGGATTGAATGTAAACAATGTATTCAAGTGTATGCTTCTCTTCATTTTAAATCTATCTCTTTAGGATTTGCATTAGAGACATCTGATTTCTTGCATTTAAACATGTTTTTGAAAACATCCCTACCTATATTGTCCCGGTCTTCACGTTGCTGGGCTGTCTCACTGAACCATAGTTCGGGAGAGAGCCTCACAACTGGATCACTTATTTGGGTTTGTGCCCCCCTACCACGTACCTAAGGGCCATAGTCTGAGGTATATCGGTAGGCACTCAAGGATGTTGGGAAGCCATTAAATTAGAACCGGAGAAATATTTCTATGCCACGTACTTCAAGCTTCGGCTTGAGTATATCGGCATACCTTGATTGGAATCAGATGATCTAAATCTTAGAGTTAGGATTAAGGTCCTATTAGCCATTTCAAATATTGCATTTAGAGTCAGCTTTAGGGAGTGCCCGTGTGGTTATTCTTGCTCCTCCTCCTACCTATTGTCATTTCATCCGACTCACCCATAGTACCTGCTCCTGCACCCACTTTAACTCCTTTGTACTTTGTATTTTCAGTCCAACCCCCTGATCCTATATATACCCCAAGAGAACCTACGGATGACCTTAGCTTATATTTAGGAAATCCAGATAAACAAGTTTATAATATATATCCAAATGTTGCAGGGCCTTCTCATCCACCAGGGCGGATTAGGAACAAGAGGAATTATATGGAAAAATTCCTCAAACTTCCATATGGTATCTTTTGTTAACTTTTTGTTAAATATGTAAATTCTTGTAAATATGAGTTTTGATGTATATATATGTTCATATGAATAAATGTTTTTTCTACCTTAATCTAAGTCTGGTCATTATTTATCAAGGATGCCTCGTCAAGCATCAAAGAAGCAATCCAAGGAGCAGAATGGTCAATAAGAATTCATTATGGAAACATTCAATAATTTAGCAGCTGCTATAAGAGATCAGAATCAGAATAGGCAAGACTCAGTTACATCTTCAAAATCCTGTCAAAGCCATAATGAAGTCTCTTATGAGAAGTTTCTCAAATTAGATCCACCTACATTCTCAAGAAAGATGGATCCAGAAGCTGCAGAGGTCTGGATCCGAGAAATAGAAAAGATTTTTCGTGTTCTGACCGTACCTGAAGATCGTAAGGTAAACTATGCAGCATATAGATTAAAGGGAGATGCAGAAAGGTGGTGGGCATCCACCTTAGAAATTAAATTTGGCAATGGATCTGTTACTTGGGAACAATTTATTGAAGTTTTCTATGCTGCATATTTCTCCAAGCATGAAATAAGCCATAAGATGAGGGAATTCCTTGAATTACAACAAGGAGGACTCTCTTTATCTGAATACATTACTAAATTCAGAAATTTAGAAAAGTATTGCCCAAATGTCTATAATACGGAAGACGAAAGAGCAATGAAATTTACTAGAGGATTGAAGCTAGTTCTACAAACTAAAGTCCTCACTAGTAGGCCAGAAACCTTAGACAAGGCGGTGGAAATAGCTACATAAATACAAGAAGATTGGGAAGAAATACAAAAGAATCAATCTGGCAGAACGGTTTCTCAATTCAGAGGCCAAAGGAGTTGGCCTGAAAGAAATTTTGAAGGAAGAAGCTTTATCCCTCCAGCAAAGAGACCACGACAGCAGTTTCAAGCCAATCAACCACAACTACCAGCTACACAACTACCAGCTAGATCGTGTTAGAATTGCTATCGATCCCATCCAGGACAACCCTGCCCCCGAACGATTGGTGGTTGTTTATATTGTGGTAAGTCAGGCCATTTTATTAAAGACTGCTATAAAAAAGAAATGGATGAACATGCTCGAGGCCTTATTAGACCTCGCCCTCAACAACAACCCCAGTATCCGTACCAGCAGCAGCAACAACAACAACAACAACAACAACAACAACAACAACAACAACAACGACCGCAGAATAAAAAGGTACCAGGTCGCGTTTATGTCACCAATGTTGATCAACTATCTAAGGGTGACCTAATTCAAGGTACTTTATCTATAGCTGGACATGCTGCTTTTACTCTATTTGATTGTGATTCAACTCATTCTTTTATTTCCAAGAAGTTTACTACTTTACTTAATATGCCTATCAAGTCTTTGAACTGTGCTTTGGAAATGGTCAACCCAGTAGGATGTAAATCTTTTTGTGGGTTATACTTGCCAAATCGAGAAGTATATATTGAAGGACATAATTTACCTGCCGACCCAATTCTATTAGACATGTCAGATTTTGATATTATATTGGGTATGGATTGGCTACATCAACATCATGCAAGAATATTTTGTCAGGAAGGAAAAGTTATTTTTTCTCAACCAGGTATTCCTAAGGTAGAATTTAGATTATCCAATTCTACTCCTAAAAATCGAGTTATTTCTTCTTTAAAGGCCCAGAGATATTTGACGAATGGATGTACGGTCTTTTTAGTCAGCATTGCTCTTGCCAAGCCAGCAGAAATTTCCCTTGAAAGTCTGAATATTGTTCATGAATTTTCAGATGTTTTTCCTGATGAATTACCAGGATCTCCTCCACATAGAGAGATATAATTCGGTATTGAGTTAATGTCAGGAACTACACCAATTTCTAAAGCTCCTTATAGGATGGCTCCAGCAGAACTCACAGAATTAAAAAAACAATTATTGGAATTAATGGAGCTGAGATTTATTAGACCAAGTACGAAAAAAAGAAAAAAAAAAGGGATTCATACGGCTGCTCTCTCTCTCTCTCTCTCTCTCGCTTTTGGGCTGCAGCCCCCATTGCTGCACTTTCTTCCTTGGCAACCATCTCCACCAGGCCCTCCAGCAGCAGCCACCTCCTTGGACGCCCAGCCCAGCCACCTCTAGCAGCAGCCACCTCCTTGGAACACCCAGCCTACCTGCCCTTCCCAACACCTCTATTGGTGCTACCTACCTTCAGCCACACCTTGGAAGCACCATCATCAGACTTTGCTCCAACTGATGCTCTATCATTATACCCAACACGCCAGCACCTTCAACCATTTCAAACCGTCCATCGGTGTAGCATCCCAACCCAAGCCAAGGTAACAAGCTTTCTTTTTTTTTTATGTTTTACATGGACTTAGGGCTATACAGATGAGGTGGTTCATCCGTTCAATGGAAGTAACCCCTCATTCTGAATAGCTAAAGCAAATTTCAAGCATGCCTCCCCGATTATTTTCTGTTTTCTTATTATTTCTTGTATAACTTTCATGTTTTAGACAGCATGTTTAGTTTGTTTTTCATTCATTTCATTTAGTTAGTTGTCTTATCGAAGTTTCATTGATAGTTTATAAATTTAAATTCATGCGTGTAGTTTAATTATAATTTCATATTTAATTTTCTGTTCAAAAATCCTAAAATATTATTATAGTTGTAGTTATGTGTCTGTGTTTTCCTACCAAAAACCCAGGTCCGTTCGGATTTCAGAACCCCTTCAAACAAATCGAATCCCAAACTGGGATTTTACATCTCCAGAATTTCCAATTTCTGCTTTAGCAGACAAAAACCTTCAGATTCACTCTCATGTGAGATTTGAATTTCCTCCTAAAAATCACAGTATATCCACAGTGGAATCTACTATTTGTCTAAAAATTTTGAGATCTTTACAAGCAGATTTGATCTCTGTCAAAAATCGATTTTCCCAGACCCTTGGGAAAACCTTGATTTTTCTTTGTCAGGGTATAGACAGACCCTAATGTGCTGTGTTCACTCAACCCGCAGCCCGAATGTGAAAACATTAAAAGCAAAAGTTGTTCCTAACCCATTTTTCTGTCATTTTCCAAAATTTGGGAATTTTTGGAATTGTCTAAGTATTTTTCCCAAAATTATCTTTTCTGTTTGACAGAATCCAATATCCAAAAATTCCAGAGATTCAGGTTTCTGATAACAGTGTGCCCATTTCCAGACCGTAACCCGAATACCAATGCTATAAAAAGATAAAATTTGCCTCTGTTTGTCAGGGACTTTTTTCCACAATTACAGCCATCCCATCTGTCTGCTATTTTTCCCACATTTTCTACCGAAATCGGTCTGTTTGTCCTAAATCCTAGAGTCGCCGGATTCTGATCCGATTTGCTGGAGCTGTACAGCTTCGACCATAAGTCAAAACCAGAATGTGTAAAAGGAAAAAAATCTTTTCCCAACTGTCCTTTGTCACCCCATAAAATTTGGAATTTTTTTATGGTAGTTTGATATCCGAAATCCCATTTAGAATCAGCATTTTAGGCAAAATTTTAATTTTCTTAGGATTTTAGCTATTTTTCATATTAAGAAAATACAAAAAAATAGATTTTAAAGCTACATTCTGTTTTTAGGGTTAGTTTAGGTGTCCATGCCAAATTTGGCTCAATTCTAAGTTCATTTTCTTTATATGTTAGTTTATCTTTAAATTCAGAAGCGAAAATCAATTTAAATTTGATATTTTATGACATTTTCGTTATTTTAGGGTTTTATTCATGTAAATAAGCATATAGAATCATATTAGGGTTAATTTCAATATCGTTTGCATTTCATATTTTCCATTTTGCAAAATTTATTTCAGAAAACCCTGGTTTCAAAACCATAATCTTGTTATTGGGGGCATTTTGGTCATTTTGACCTAAATTTCGAAATTTCAATCTTTAATTATTTAAATTTTCATGCATATCATCATATTTCACCATATTATGTTTGATTTATTTCATTTGATTTTAAAATTTTCAAATTTTATAAAATTTCTTTTAGAAAGCCCTGATTTCAAGGTCATCGGGGGTATTTTGGTCATTTTGACCCAAATTTCGAAATTCCGAGTTTATTTTCGAAATTTATTCATTATTTATCATGTTTATATCAAAGGGGGTATGGATTTGGGTTTATATCTGAATAATATTCGATAATTTCTAATATTTTTCGGATAAATTCAAAGAAACCTACATTTCTGTGCTAACATTGTTTTCTAGTTTTCCAGGAACATTCAAGAGGAAGACTTAGCCATTTTATTTATTTATTTTATTCAATTCAATGTAAAAAATCAATGTAATATTTGAAATAAGAATTTACATTTCTGCTTAGAATAGGACTGCATTGCATATAGTTTAATTTCAGCAAAATTTCAATATCTGAATATATCATTCATGCACATTTTTCCAAATCCACTATGGTTGACACGAAAAGCACGTGCACAAGATTTTATGGAGTTTATAAACTTGGTGGGATTTGTATTTATGGCCATAGTCAGAATATGAAGAAAACCAAGATTTATGATCTTCGTATTAGCCACATTCAGCCTACACTCTTAGGCTCACTTCAAAAATGCACTGCATTTCTCAAAGTTTCAAAAGGATTTCCCAATTCTTCAATTGAAATTCTCTTTCTAATTCATATTCATCCATCCATATCATTCAAATTGTATTATTTTCAAATTCATTTTCCAATTTCACTTTAAAAAAAAAATTGTTTTTCTCAAGAATTTTCAACTTTTTCTCAGGATTTGATTTTCTCAGAATCCTAAGTTTTCAAATGACATTTCAAAGCATTTCCCAAGTTCAAATCAAGATTTTCCAATGTTTTAAGATTCTCAAATGTCAAAATCCCAAGTTTTCAGAAATCGATTTTCTCAAAGATTTAATTTTCCTGAGAATCCATTTTCCATTTCAAAAAATCATTTTCCAATGAACTTCCTGACTTTCTCAAGATTCTCAAATCTATTTTCTCAGAAAAGCAATTCCAAATCTCAATAAAAATCGGTTTTCCCAAGATTCAAGTTTTCCTCAGAAATCATTTTCCAGTATAAATTTCTAATTTCCAATGAAATTCAATGATTTTCCCAAGTGTTTCTCAAGCATTTTCCAAGCATATTTCAATTTTCCCAAGCAAACATCATGTTTCTCAAACTTGCATTATTTTCAAAATTTCATAGCACAAGCTTGATTCTTTGTGCATTCTAGAAAAATAGAGCATAATTTAGATAATTTAACTTAGTCAAAGTGCACAATTGATCCTTGGTTCGATTTCCCCTGGTAAAGGTGTCAGGAACGGTTGAACCTCGTACCGACAGGCGGATCCCATTCCACAGAATTTTCCCGCAACTTTTCAAAACAGAGGCGAGTGATTTTCAAAACTATTTTTAAAACTTTGGTCAAGTTTGACTCACAGAATCGTTTCTCTCACTCTCGCAGAGGGAGAGGGGAAAATTTTTGCGATGATAACAGAGTCCTAACTCAATCGAAACTCTGAAATAGAGTCTTGAATCAATTGGAACTCTACAAAATGAACTAATTTTTTAAAACAAGTGAAGAAAAAAAGAATGAAGATAGAAACAATAATCAGGATGGAGTCCTAATCGGACTGAAACTCTAAATTTTTTGCCTTTTCTGAAAAACAAATAAAAGAATTTTCGAAAACCAGTGAAAATAGCAGCAAGCAATGAAATCAAAACAAAGTTCTGATCCAACCGGGACTCTGGGTATAGAGTCCTAATTCGACTAAAACTCTTAAAGTTTTGGATTTTCTGAGAAAACACACGAGAGGATTTTGGAAAACAGGTGAAAATAAGGTAGAAATTGAAGTCTGGTTTAGAATCCTGATCTGACTAGGACTCTGAAGGAGAGTCTTAATTCGACTAAAACTTTGAGAGTTTTTGGTTTTTCAGAAAGCAAACGATGAGATTTTAAAAAGAACTTTTGAAAACAAGTGAAAATGAAGTTAAAAAATGAACTTAGGATAGAGTCCTGGTTTGATTAGGACTTCAGGATAGAGTCCCAGAATTTTGAAACCTTGTGATAAAAGTATAACAATTTTGGTTTCTGAAGAGATAAATGAAGAGATTTTTGAAAGATTCTCTCAAAATTGAGGTAAGGTTTAGAGTCTTAATCCAACTAGGACTCTTTGAATAGAGTCCTGGTTCAACTAAAACTCTGAGTTTCTAACTTCTTTCAAAAGATTTTGAAAGATTTGGTTGAAAACAAGTAAAAATGACAACGAAAGATAGAGTCCTAATCCGACCGAAACTCTGAAAAAGAGTCCTGATCTAACTGAGACTCTAAATTTTTGAGCCAAAATGAAAGAGTTTGCAAAAGATTTATCAAAACAGATAGAAATGGCAGTAAAAGATAAAGTCTTGATCTGTTTGGGATTTCGAAAAAGAGTCCTAATCCTATTGGGACTCTAAGATTTTGGCTATTTTGAAAGTCAGATGAGAAGGTTTTCGAAAACAAGTGTAGAACAGAAGTAAAGGATGAAATCAGGATAAAATCCTAGTCCGACTGAAACTCTGAAAAAGAGTCTTAATCCAACTAGAACTCTAGAATTTTGTCTAAAATGAAAGATTTTGAAAGATTTTCTCAAAAATAGGTAAAAATGGTAGTAAAAGGTAGAGTCCTGATCCGACTGGGACTCTGGAATTTTGGCCAAAATGACAGAAATGGATAGGGGATATGACTATATCTAATTTAAAATCAAAATGGGGTTTTGAAAAGGTTTAAAAAGACAAAAAGATAGACTCCTGCTTCAGCTAGGATTCTGAAATTTTTGTGGGCTTTAATAAATGCAGGAATCCAGAAGCGACACCACGTAGTTGGGTCTCATCTGAGGATTAAAATCAGTTAAAAATTGGCTTTAAAATGAATCCAGATTGTTATTCTGAAGAAAATAAGATCCTGGGGATTAACAAATGAAAAATATTGATTCAAAACCCAGGTTTTGAAATTGAATTTGAAAGAAAAGTTTTAAAACTCGAATCTGGATTCAATATTTTGAAAATAGGAGTGTTGGATCTCGATAATGAGATGTAATGACATGCAATGCAATGAAGCGATATGCCAAATGCATGCAGTGATATGCAATGACACATGAAATATAAACCATGGATAAGGGACTAAAAATCCTGGACTCCCGGCAGAGACAAAGAATTTGGAGATTCTCATCTGAGGATGAGAACTGACAATTGAAATTGAGCCAAAATAAGGATTGAATCTTGATTATAGGATGGAGTATTAAAATTTTTGTAAAATTTGGGCTATGAATAGCCTTGGCTTAAATATCGACCAGTTGGTTCCTTGAAGACTGCAGAGAGTGGGTCCCAGTGGCAAGAGGTAGCTGTTTGTGAATGCGGGTGAAAATTTTGGGTGTTTACAGCCGTGCCTGAAAGCATCACCCCTGGTTCAGACCAGAGTGCGGTCTGTGCGGACCTAAGCTAGGTCTTGTCCCGCATGGACCAGACTAGGTTCACTAGGTCTCTCTCGTTGGGCACCCGAACCATTGTTGTCTGGGGCGGCCTATCCGCTGGCTGCAGGGCAGCCGCATGCCTGCCTTGCACCCATGTCCTTGCTGCCCGGCTGGCAGCCTGTCAGGCTGCTATGGTGCAGCCTGCAGCGAGCCCATTCCTTGTTGATGGGCATCCCGGCCTGTGTGCAGAGCTGCGGCCTTTTTCGTGTTGGCCGCCTAGGTGTTGCGTTGTCTCGTAGTCCCGCAGGTTGTTGTTGTACGCAGCTCAAGGCAGCATGTTGCAGGCTGCCTTGGCATCCATTTCCCTGCCATATTGGCAGTGGGTCGTTATTGTTGAGTGGCGATGAACGCTGCCCTGTTATTTTCCAGATTCGTGCACTATGGCATTTTTGTTGTTGTGGCATTCCTTTGCACGCAAGTATGGCAAGCAAGGCCTTCGTTTAAGTTTAGTTTGGGCGCTTGTCATGGCACGATCCAGCTTGTATGAGTTATGAAATTCACAATTTTGTTGCGTATTGCTAGCGCACTAGCACATCTTGACACGTGTATGACAACATTGCAATAAATGCATTCACTATGGGTTTTCCTCATATGTCTTATATTTTCAAATGCAAATCAAAGGACGCACATTGTGAGCCGTAAATACAATGCTTGCTACAAAGCAATCTCAAAGAAATGTAATATGTCATAAATTGACATCATCATGTGCATTGAATTACATCGTCACACTACTTATGCTCACTTGCACATACTAATACAATTGCGAGATAAATTGCATGCAATATATGTAGTCGTTGTGAACTACATCTCATCATGTGCCTAAAAGAATAATAGAAGACCATTGTGAAAATTAGAAGCCTAGCATGTTGATTAAATCACAAGCCCCTTGTTCGAATTGTGTAAAAATGAAGCATGCCAATATATTTTCGCAACGTTATTATTATTGCACATCATGTCACGTGCATGGGAATCCTTCGTTTAATCCCGTATGAATGATGGCAAAATGAAAAGAGTGTGTTGCGGTTATGCATACCGCCTTTGCACATAATGGCACCTAATGCGATGCATAAAGGCTTATGATATGGCAAGTGAATTTCAAATGCTTGTTTTGTTATAATTGCAAAGAATCAGTGAAAATAAGTGATTGGCTTGCGTATCGGCGATTGTTGCCAAATGACACTCCTCACTTGCACATATTCACTTAAATGCAATATGGATTGTCTGTGACATACACAGATGCTACAAATTTACATTTTTGTATGTGTGCAAAGTTAATAAAAAACACGTACATCATTGCACTCGCACCTTGGCTCAACTATTTCTTACTTATCGTCAAGTATTGTAGTTGTACTTATGTGATATTCATGTTTGTCTAATATGGATAATACCTGAAAGCATGTCGCACACTACGCACTTGTTGTATCCCGACTAAGGGTTGGAAATCGAACACCATGTTTGGGTATTGGCACATTATTTATTGATAGTGTTGAACTCCATATGTGTTACGTTGGGCGATTGTTCCACGTTTGTAAGTGAGCTTACGTGTTGTAATACCCTTAGGACATAGATGGTGTTGTCGTCTCCATCGGCGAAATGATCATCTCAACATTTGTTGCTTTAAAGTACGTGATTGGGCGGGCTAGATCTTTGTACGTTGTTTGTGTTGCTCTATGGGGAACATAAGGCCAAATGGGCCTAAGTACCTCTGAAGGAGGGAATGTTGCTAGATAAGCATAATTATGACAATTGTTCAGTTGTCCACTTCACAAAATGGTTCACCTTAAAGAATATAGATTGAATCCATTACCTATGCAAGTTTCATTCGCGTACCCAAAGGAGTAAGCAAGAGAATACTATTACATACCTTATGATACGTTTCTAGAGATGCCTTACCTTGGTTAAATGTTTCTAATTGTCTCATCATGATGCAAATAGCTTTGTATTGCTACTTTTACTAGTTCTCGTACTTGTCGCACAATGCAAATGTATGCTCACATACACATATACTTTGGTTGCATGTTTCTAGCAGTTCCATCATGTTAGACATACTTTTGCTATGTACTTTTGAATCATGTTATAATTGCTATCATGTTCATACTTTCTTGAAAATGGTATATTGTGAATGGTTTATCTCACCACCTCACAAGAGGTCTGACCCTATTTTATGGGGATACAGGTTGTGCGATGGGGCTCGATGTGTTGTGAAACTTGGATCCCACACTTCTAGAACATAGTGATCTTCGCAGTTGGTTTTGGGAAATCCCTTATTTGGGAGACAATTTGTAAAGTGTAATAATGTATACCTATTGGTCTCATTTTTTGTAAATGTATTGAAATGTGTTGTTTCTACTTGTTGATTCATCCTTTAACCCACTCAGAATTTCCAACTGTTTTTCCTTTATGGTTTTACGCTTGCGCAATGTTTTAAAAAAAAATTGTTACTCTAAAAATCTAAGGATTTTCCAAGTTGGGATTTTGGGGCGTTACACTGTGTATACAAATTATGTAAATCTCTCTCAGTTGACATAAAAATTCAACAATTACCCTAAAACTAGAGGAATGCTGTTAAATACTGATAAATGTTGATATTAAGAGGAATGGTGATATATACTTCCAGAATGGAAAGTTCTGTATTTTTTATCCTTTAACATAGGACACTATGTAAATTGATGTGGTCGTAAATCGCATTGATGGGCTACATGATAAAATGCTTTTACTGAACATGTCAATAAGTAAGATTGTTATTTGTAGCAAAGGCAAATCGTTATCTCCGACATAGATGTCATTGTGTAAATCGCTATAGGACATTATATGGTATAACGATTCAAATATAGTATATGTACAACAATTTGTATATGTGAAGGCTAGATGAGACAACAATTTTTACTCTTAATACAGTTTATTCACAGAACAACTTTTTACGCAAGGTGACTGAATAAACATTATGTGATTTTTTCTATCCTGATAATTATTTATTGTAATTCTATAATTCTTTTTTGTAATGTGACACTCTATAATTATATAATTATTTTTTAATAAGTGTAACACATAAGTTCCACTAAATAAATCGTTGTAATGTTTGGCCTTCATAAATAAACATCAAAGAAGCATTTAGCATTGTGTAGTGTAGAAATTATGATTTGCTTTTACAAGTTGTCTTCCTATCATGATTTACACAATGATTGATAAAATGCTGAAACGATTTGTACGTATGAAGGCTACGTGCTATCGTGATTTGCTTGATACTGATTGGCTTGCAACCAGTTATAATTCTTTGTTGTAACATAACATTCAATAATTATATAGTTCTTTCTATAAGAGATCATGATTTGTTTTTTATAGAAGAAGTGTTTTATCATGATATGTAAAGCCATGGATATAAAACAAAAATGTTTTATCATATCGCGATTTGCATTTACGAGCTTTGTCTATGTAAACGATACGTCCTATCATGATTTACGCAATGACTGATTCATAAAAGGCGAAAAAGAAAAACAATAAACAAATCGACATGATGTTTAGACTTAGTAAAGTATAAATCGAGGTAACTTCAATGATACAATTCGAGGTAACTTCATAAATACAAATCGATTTCGTTCATAAAGACAAACAAAGACATATCCTTGTCACGGTAACTTCATAATTACAAATTGATGTGATTTACAACCACATTCATTTACAAAAAATATGTGTATTTAATTACAATACATCATGACCAATGGTTTGGCCTAGATACAATACATGACCATCATGGATACGAAAAGAGTTTAGACTCAGATCAGGGTTTGGACCAGACCTATAAGATATTTGGATCCATTTAAGACCCCAAATAAATCTAATCTAATGTAAAAAGTATTTTAGATCCATTTAGAGACCAAATTAGATCCTACTAAGAAAATAAGATATCGAATCTACTTGAAGACTCAATTAGATCACATTATGTAAGTTAATATTTGGACCCATTTGGAGATCCAATTGGATTCCAATAAGTAAATAAGGCTTTTGGATCTACTTGAGACCTAAATGGATCTCATGAAAGTAAAATTAATTTGTTTGGATCTGAATTCAATTCGAGACCCAAATAGATTCTACTTAAGAAAAAGATTTAGATTCACTTATGATCTAAATGAATCTTTTTAGTGTAATGTGAATTTCTCTAGAATATAATAAGTTTTGGATCTATCTAAATTCTAAATGGATCTTACTTAAATAAATAGAATTTGAGTTCATTTGAGACCCAAATAAATTTAATTAAAATATATATATATATATATATATATATATATATATGTAAATGTGTATCTCTCTCTCTCTCTATATATAGTAGTTTAGATTGGGTTTGGATTTGATGAGAGCTAACTATCCAATCACTCCCCCACCTAAACCCATCAACTCAATCGAATACATCCCATCCCACCAAATCTGTTTAAATATCTTATTGTGATTTTATTTTACGAGCTTTGTCTATGTGAATGATATGTTCTATCATGATTTACACAATGATTGATTCATAAAAGATGAAAAAAAAATAATAAACAAATCGACATGATGTTTAGACTTTGTAAAATACAAATCGAGGTAACATCATAAATATAAATCGATTTATAACTTGATATTGATTTAAGTTTTATATTAAAATAATATTTTAGTAACAGTTGCAAATCGATATGAGTAAATCACGATATTACATATCACTATCGTTCACAAAGACAAAAAAAGACATATTGTTGTTGCATAACTTCATAAATACAAATCGACATGATTTATAACCACACTCATTTACAAACAATATGAATATTTAGTTACAAGACATAATGACCAATGGTTTGGCCATGAAACGATTTGTATTATGAAGATCTTATCTCTCTATTCTATTTTCTATAGTGATTTGCAAATGAAATAACGTTTTTTAATTTATGCACAATGTAATTTATTTGTTTATTATATACTTTGCGCATGATTTTTAAAAATGAGTGGGATGTGAAACGACGTTTCCTTTATAAATGAGTGACACATCGCACAAGTTCAGAAGGGTATTACTTCATAAAGAACAGACGAACCGACGTTTCCTTTATAAACGATGTGTTCGTGGGCTGAACATATAACCTGCTTCATCACATAGGGGGTATCGATGGCGAGGAAGGAGACGACGACAGCTACACGACCAGTGATAGTGAATCAGGCATATATTTTCTAAACCTCATGATGAGTTTCTTTAAAATTTGTCACTTTTAGGTCGTATATTCAAAATTTGGATTCCAATAAGTATATGTGAAGGTTAGATGAAAAAATGATTTTTACTTTTAATACAGTTTATTCACAGAACAACTTTTTGCGCAATGATTCAACCACAGTATATGTATAACGATTTGTATATGTGAAGGCTAGATGAGACAACATTTTTTACTTTTAATATAGTTTATTCACAAAACAATTTTTTGCGCAACGATTCAAATACAGTATATGTACAACGATTTGTATATGTGAAGGCTAGATGAGACAATGATTTTTACTTTTAATACAGTTTATTTACAGAATTATGTAGCTGAAGAATTCACACACGGTTCTTGTGTTCCATTGCTCACTTTTGAATTGAACTGAGTCTGTTATGAAACAGAACAATATAAGACACTACATTAAGTTTAACAAGAAATGCAAATATTCTCTCAACATTGATTACATACCAAAAGACTTGTAAAACTGATGCCATCATTCCACTCAAACTGGTCGAGAGGATTGAAGGTTACAACATTGTAGTGCACGTCTGTAGGGTATTGCTATATGTTGGAAATTACACAAGTTAGATATTGATAAGATGCACGTAATGCAATTTACATGGAAAGCAATATAATGTATTACATACTTGTTCATGTGAAGGGTTTGGTTGCTTTTGCTTAAGGGTTGGTTGTTTCTTAGACCTTTTTTTGCACACCAATTCTAGTGCACCCTTTGTCCTCTGACGACTACGATCAGAGGTAGGTTTCCTTTTGATACTCTTCTCTAGGTGAATTTGTTCATCATAATCTACAACATTGACTCCTGACTTGTTGAAGATGATGTTTACGCTTCAGCGCAACTTCTCATGCGGGTCAGGAGAAGCATGATTTTTACTTTCGTTGTTCGCTTCTATTTTCTTAGATTGGTCTTCATGAGCTGCAACGGACTGATGGTGAATTAACTGCACGTTTTTAAGTAACTCTCTTGACACTTTTCTCATGTATATATAGACTTCTTCACTTTTCGATGCAAATCTTCAACATGCACAAGTGACCTACATAGTTGTTGGTAACGGCAGGCTATGTGACACTACTCATCAACACCAGATGCACTGACATTATTTATATCTAACAGTTCAATCTTTGTTTATCTAGTGTACCTTCGCATTAAATATGAATTAGGTATTTCTTGTATCTTTTCTTGATTAAGTGTCTTTAATGCATGACGACATAAAATACCTTTTAATTCATACATTTTGCACGTACATTCAACTGTTTTGTTGTCAACATTATACGTAATATGTGCTTCTTGCCTTTTTGGATGCTCTTTGCCCTTCGCCCTCCTATACAATATGGTATTTGTGCATATTCTCGGTTTGCATACATCATTCTATGTTATAATTTATGACCTGTATAACCTCCTTGATCCATTCAAATACAGTTAGTGTATACAGATTTGCAGGTCGCATCAATATTTTCATGCCCAAAGTTATAAGGCGTGTTTTGAAGTATTTTACATCTTGTTCAAGCTCATTCTGTCTAAGACCGTCTACAAATAATTCATATTATTTCATGGAGCAAAACATTGTTAAACATGAATACAAGGTTTTCTTCAATGTGACATGCATAGATTCAGCCCTTTGTGTGCTTATCATACTTGTACAGAAGTATTATCTTCTATATGCCAATATTCACTTCTCTTTGTCTGCGTATAAATTTTGTAACCACACACAGTCTTCAACTCATACATCTGAATCATTTCCTCCCAATCAGACATAAAGGTGACCTCGTCTACGCTCTTAAGTACACACCTTATAAACTTTTTATCAAACCCTGTCTTCTGATTAAATATGGGTCTTATGTTCTTTGCTGCATTTTAAAAGATATGCCACAAACATAGGCAATGATGTGCATCTGGCCATACATGAGACATTGCATCTGCAATTGCGTGATCACCATCTGTAAGTACAGATTCAAGTTGCTTCTCATTCAGTGCCTGTGTAAATACTCTGAATAACCACTCAAAGGTTTCCTTGGTCTGGTCATACAAAAAAGTGTCGCCTAATATGCAACTCTGTAAGTGAAGGTTCACTCCGACAAACTGCACAAATGGTCACTGTTCAGTATTAATCTTCATTGTTGTATAAAAAATAAGCATATCATTGAAGCATTCATAATCTACTCTTGACTTTGAATCTGCCCAAAACATATTCACAATATATCCATCTTCATCCAGTTGCATTGCACTAAAGAAACCAGGGTCATTGCTTGATTTCTTCTATAAGTAATCAACCAAAGAATATATTTATCCATTCTTCATGTTATATGCCCTCTTCCTTTTCAAGTGGTTTGTTAGATCCATAGGTGTGAATGGCACATTCTTGCGACCACGATCTATGTGCATGCACAAATTGTATATTTTTCTTGGTGTAATGTCGGCGCTATAAGTTATTTCAGCAATTACAATATGCACTTCAGTTACTTTACGATGTAACCTTAACATAGGAGTCATAAATGAAGCTGCTAATTCATGGTTATGATCACTGATTAAAGTACGAACTACATATTTCTTATTCTAAAGTCTTCTTAACGCCATTCTTGTTGGATATCCACATCTTGAATCTGGCTTGCTCCTTGTTCGATTTTCACTTGACTTCTTTCAACCTTCCTTAGAACAAACATATTTCTTTCTCACTATGACACCCTGTGCATTTTTTGACAAAGAATACCTTTTAACACTGAAGCCAAGTTTGAAGGCATAATCATTATAAAATTTGTATGCAGCTTCCTCATTATTAAACTGCATTCCTTCTATGGGAACATAGTCAAGTGTATTGTCATGATCGTCTACCTCATTATCGAACCATATTTCTTCTACTAGAACATTCAAGTTAAGAGTGAATCCAATGCTTGCACCCTTCTTATCATGTGCATCATTAGTGCACATGTTCACTTCTTCAGGTGCATCTTTAATATAGATGTTCACTTCTCCATAACTTTCCAATGATTGAGATACATCATCTTCACTGCAACCAGATAGCTCATCACTGTCATAAGCAAGATATCAATTTGCGTTAGCCAGCGCATACGTTTACTACAATTTATTCAAGATGCATATAACAACAGATACTAATTAGTTAGGCAAGTCAAAGAAATGATTGAATGAATCACAATATAAAAGCAACAACAATTTGTTATTTTCTTATATTGTGCATCGAGTTGTTATTTACCATGCTAATAAAAGAAACAATTTATCATATATGTGTTGACGATAGTGATTCATGTGACAATGATTTAATTATATCTACGACGTTGTAAAGCGATCTCAATAGAAATTGCTAAATGAGCAGCGATTTGAATACGCAAATCTCCACCGCAAGCGCGTAACAATATAAATTCTGCATTCACACGTTTTTAAATCATACTATAAATATCTTACAAATCGCTATAAAAAACACATAATATCTTACAAATCGATATACATATCACATAATATATTACAAATCGATATGGCAATTCAGCATAATAGCTTACAAATTGATATTAACAAAAAAAATAATATCTCACAAATCGGTAGAATGTTACTACAACTATGATTTGTGATACATTGCATATATTGAGTGACTAGATGATACCGGATGGGGTAGAGGCCCTTTCTCGCATCTGTAACCAAGCATTCTTGTCAATATGTCCCAGCGTCCTACAAATATCTTTAATTTTTCAACATTCGAAAAGCCAACATCCACCTGTAATAACAAAACAATGCCTTAATGGCACTCACGATGATATACGTTCTTCAGCAATAGCATGATGACATGGAAAGGTACTCACGATGCCTTAATGACACTTGTTGGAATGTTTGTACATCATTGCTTTTTTCCATATTGTCAAACAAAAATGAAGAAGAAGAGAAGACTGTAAAAAGAGATGGCCGACAAATCCCCCTATGACGCCCACCAATGATTGAACCAGTCGATCGATTTATAGTTATCTCCACAAGGTAGGAACGAACCCAGAAATGTTTTATAATACAAGGCAGAAATGAGAAGGCGACAATGTGTTGTAACACAAGCTAAAAACCAAGGCGATAACCTGGACTTGTGGGAATGTACAAAGCTATTTACGGGAGGACATCTCTGTCAAACACATATCTATCTTACGGGAGGACATTTCCGTCAAATGCATATCTATCTTTTTTATATGTTATTTATCTTTTTTATGTGTTATTTTATTATAAAATCATCATGGGTAACATTGGCATATGAATTATCATGGGTCCCAAGATATTCCTCCATACACCCCTGAACACGAATCTGTCTTCGGGGGAGAACACACAACCCCCTCTCTATGGCTACAACTTTCCATCCTCTTGGCTAAGAGGACCCTCCTGCTAGGGCTTTCAACAGGTCTACTCTTGTCTCAATGCATAGACATGTTCTTTTCCGTCAGTATCTGCCAAAAAAAGCCCTTTTCTGGTAGACCAATCGTATGGTTGAGGTTGGCCTTTGACATTCTCTCCTGCATCGGACAATACTGATGAGCACCATGGTTTATCTTTATTATGTCTAGTCTGCATGTTTCTCTCCTAGTATACAATTAGGGGCGTCAAATGGTCGGGTTTGGTTCTGACTCAGGTAGAACCAAACCTGGCTCTAATTTTTGGCTATGGTATCGGGTTTGAACTTGGGTCTAATCGGACTCACCATAAGAGAAACCATACCTGGACCTGAGAAAAACTATATGAATCATACTCGGGCTATACCTAATAAAATAATATGTTTTATCATTTTTACATTGAAAAATTATGGGTCTTAATAAAAAATTGGGTCTGATATAAAATTTCACAAACTATACCCGTCTCCTTGTATTGATCCAACATTCGGGTCCAGACTTGAGTATTCTTTTTTATCACCATTCCCCGACCCTATAGGGTTTGGAACGGGTCAGGTCCGGGTAAACTTGCCCCGTTGACACCCCTATATACAATGCAAGGCTTGGGGTTGAATAACATTAATTGATTAATGCTAAGAGTCGTACCTTCTTAGATGAGGGATCCCAATTTTCAGTCTCATATACAAAGAAAAGATGCTAGCCTCTGACATATGATATAGAGGATCCTATTATGATTTTAGCAGTCCAACTGATGCATTTAGATGGCTAGGATCAGTTCACATCTAAGTGAGAATGTGACTAATTCTAACCATTGGTTGGATAGCTACAATTAAATGCAGAATGGATAACGAAGCTCCATAGGTAGCAGTCCTTTAAAAAAATGAAAATGGTGATGATGACAGCATGAGATATTGCGGTTAATTTTGCAAAAACTGCAATATTTTAATCACATTTTAAATAGCCAAAAAATTATCATGTCATTATCATTTATGCGAGAATGTCTAGATTTTGTCAAGATATTTACCATTAGATCAGCTATTTGTTTGAAAAAAAAATGATGCTCTTTTTATATATTTTATATTTTTATTTCTTCATACACATCTATTTTGATAATATGTAATTTTTTTATTTTTACTGATAAAAATGCAAATAAAATGAAATTTTTTAAATCTTTCACAAGAATTTGGTTGTCATTTGGTCGTTTTAATAAACTTTTCTCACTATGGTACAATTGATGTAAAAATTTAGCAAATTGGTGTAAGCTGCATCATCGACATCCTTTGATCAGTTTGAAGTGATTTTTTACTCTTCACAATAAGGCAACCTCTTAGGAGCAAAGAAGAGTGGAGTCCAAGTATCAAACTCCACGTCCTTCAGTTTAAACACCTTAAGCTACCACACTTAACAAGAATTAAAATAGAGAAGATGTGACCTCGTGGGCAGCAGCAACGACAACAGTAGTCCCAAGCACAGGAACAAAAGACAGTGACAAGCAAAGTTTATGTGACTTCTGCAGAAGAGTTGCAAGAGGATGTTGATGTCATCGAAGGTATAATTTTCATCGCCAAATTTGATGCTAAAGTACTGTTTGATACGAGCGCTACACATTCTCTTGTGTCCACATTGTAACACCTCCAATATTTTATCCCAAAAATCATATAATTTTGTTTTTTGAAACGATTTTATAAAATTACAGCAGAAAATTTAAACATGATAAAAACTTGGCGTATTACTTCACAATCACATCATTTTTCACATATACATCAAACTTAAAAATTAACCATCTATAAATCAAATAAATGTCTATTATATTTAAAATTTAATAACAACAATTCATTTTAAAATTTAAATCAGAGTCTTGAGCATTTATAAATGCTCATAATCCAAAACAGTCGAAAGAGTGGGAAAGGTTTGGTTCGGTCCCTATCGCAATCTCCCGCCATCGCTTGTGAATTCATTCGCTACCTAAAAACAATTAAAATCAATAGGGTCAGACAATTAAGTCTCGATTGAGTAGAGCTATTCAAAATACATAAATTAAAACAAGTAGAAAGGAATTACTTCAATTTATTTTACACATCCAAACAAAATTAAATACATCAAAATTACATACATCAAAATTACATACATAAATCTCTAATATGTCATTCAAGCATACATTCATGAAATCTCTTTCAATCAATCATCCACTTAACTATGAACAATTGAAGATACATGAACAGTTTAAAAATGCATGCACTTACCATTACAGGAGTCGACTGTATGCATGAGTCATTTATTATCTTTAATTAGGTTTTCTTTATTATATGATGCATGCCATGCCTATCTAATGTGCAATCACTTTAGGTTTCAGTTTTTAGCCCTAAGGGTACTAACACAGGCTTAAACCTGGATCGTGGCCATGGTGCAGGTAATATTTTCAAACAAGGGTGGCTTTGGCCTAGCCGAGCCCACCTTTCATCAGTCTTGCAGGTGAGGGATGAGTGTATCAATAGAGCACTCCCAGCACCGTCATCCTTATGCATCATTTTTTTACTCATGAGTTTATATCCTCTACGCTGCAGTCTATTTTTCCTATCTTCGTGGTTGAGAAAGAATAACCTTCTGTGCTCAAAACATTTCTCACGAAGCCAAAAGTATCGCTTGCCCTCTTCTTGCAAGCATCGATCTTTAGTGTTATATGTTTAAACTTTTTAAATTAATTAGTGTTCGCTCCTTCCTGTGCTAGCCTCTTTAGATAAGTCTTAATGAAATGTCCCATCTCCCCACATATTAGGCACGCTCTTGATGCCATGTGGCAAACTCATGTATGTGTCTTCTTGCAGATAGGGCACACCATGGCACTCTATTATAGCCGACTAGTCCCACCCTGCTGCACCTTGGCCTTCTTCACAGGCGGTGCCCTGCTCGACTCGGTTGTGGGTTTCTGGGTCTTATTTGCATTACCCTTCGACCTATCGAAATGTCTAAGTTGAGTCTTCTTAGAAGACTCTCAATCCTCTTGCGATACGAGAACATTCATTACCATGTGTTTGGGGTTATCTTTGGGCTATAAAAAGAATTTAATTTATTTTTTTCACCTAAAGTACTATAGTTATCTCGATGGCCTGGTTGATGTTCTGGAGTTGACTCGTCAGAACTTAAGATCTCAGCCCATCTCGCAGTCCATGCATGTACTTCTTTGCATGAGCCTCATCAATGGTATAGGTGTTTGGGCAGTACTTCTCCATGTATCAAAATCGAGTATACTCAGCCACCTTTATGTTGCCCTGCTAGAGATCCAAGAACTCCTACATCTTGCTATCTCTAGCAAACTAGGGGAAGTAGGTATCGAGAAACACCTCAAAAAATTATGCTCAAGTAAGCACCTGTCTCTGTGCTAATGTGAAGTGCACCTCTCAAACCATCTCCTACCAACTCTTAGTGTCGTCGTGAAGTCAATAGGTGGCGAAGGCAACCTGCCTCTCTATGGAAACTTCAAGGATGTCAAAGATTTTGCCTATGGCACAAATCCACTCCTCGGCAACGTTGAGGTCCTCCTTCCCAGTAAAGGTTGGGGGACTCAGTTTCATGAAGCACTTATAAGACACCCCATGGTTCGAAGCATTTGGCACCTTATTGCCATCAGAGTGATGATTGTTTTCGTTGCTATTAACCTCGTTATTCTTGAAGTTCTGGCAAGTAGCGGTCAACATAGCGAGGACTTCCAAGATGAAATCTCTTTGTGCAGTCCATCTTGTTGGTTGTCATGCGGCCATCTACAAGAAATTTACTTTGATATGAATTTTTATGTTTACACAAACAAATTTTTTGTTTCTAATGATGTCCCTATTTGGTATCTAAGTTCAGAATTTGCACAAATCATAAAATTTTAAACATTTCAAGAATTACTTTCATAGCAGTACATAAAAATAAAAAGGAATGCACTTATCAGACGATGTTGGTCAGTTAGATGAGTTTAAGCCAAATTTTCCCTTCTACTCTAATACCAAGTTATAACAACCAAAAATTTTCATCCTGAAAATCATGTAAAAAATATTTTTTAATGGTTTTACAAATTGCAGTGAAAATTCAAACGAAATAAAAGCTTTGGCGTATTACGGATCTATCATATCCTTTTCAAATAAACTTTAAATTTAAAATTGAACATTATCAAATAAATAAATATCCATTACAACTTTGAATTAAACAATATCAGAGTTCTTCAAATTAAATAATATCAGAGTCTTCGAGCACTTGTGAATGCTCGCAATCCAAAACACAATAAAAAAGGAAAAAGATCTAGCTCGATTCCCACCGTAACCTCCCACTATCATGTGGTCTTTTATTCACTACCTAAAAACATTTAATAATAATAGGGTCAGACTAATAAGTCCTCAATAGAAAAGTGATATTCAATACTTATAAATTAAAACACGCATGTAAAAGATTATTCCAATACTCACACGTCCAAACATCAATTAACATGCTAAGGATACATACAATGCAATGCTTTACAGGACTTTCAATCATTCATTTACATAATTTTTTCAATCAAAAGCAATCACTTAACCATAAGCATTTAAATATGCATGAGAAGTTAAAAATGCATGCACTTACTATTGCAGAATTCGAACCATATGCATAAGTGACTTTTTATCTTTAATTAGGTTTTCTTTTTAAATGATGCATGCCATGCATAACTAAATACACAATCACTTTAGGTTTCAGTTTTAGTCTTGTGGGTACTAACATAGGCTTAAACTTGGATCAGGATCATGACGCAGGGGTATTTTCATATAATTGCAGCTTTGGTTTGGCCAGGTATCTTTCACCAGTTCTACAAGTGAGGGATGAGTGTATCGAGAGAGCGCTCCCAACACTGTCATCTTGATACATCAGTTTTTCACTCATGAGTTTCTTTCCTCCACGCTGCAGTCTAATGTAAAGGATTTTCTTATCTTCATGGTTGGGCAAGAGCAACCTTCCATGCTAAAAAATAGTGACCACGAAGTCGAAAGTACAGTTTGCCCTCTCTTTGCAAGCATCAAATTTTAGTGTCACGTGATTAAACTTTTTAAATCCATTAATTTCATGCAACATACACTTATAAATCCGATTTAAGGATCCAGCCTCTTTCGGGCCCATGGATGCACATTCTTAAAAATACATATTTCATGTATCATTGCACTATATTTTTATTTCATTTTTTACTTAAGCATACATTCATCATGAGGCAATTATCATAACAATTAAATGCATCCAACTATTCACATTATCATGCATATGTTATTCATTTCAATATCAGCATTCATAAACAATTAAACAATTTATATTTGATTACAAATCAAACTCTTTTTGTCATAATGGCCAATTAGTGCATGAGAACTTCATTTAATTTGTGTCTCATATTGGGCACTCAATTCCTGCATAAAAATTATTTTAGCAGTAGATATGCAGTGTGACACAATTTGCAAAATCATACTAAAAAACCTTAGGGACATCACACATATTTGCTAACCGAGCCTTTAGCTGGTTCAGAATCCATTGGATCTCAATTCTGTCTGAGTGTTACAACTGTCACAGAAAAGCTCACAGTATGCAAACATAGTTGAAATTTTGACATGTAGAAAAATTTGTCAGCTTTTCGATGCCATAAATCGTTCATAAAAGTTTCTCCGTATGAGGGAGATATGACTAGTTTAGTGCAAACCCTATCGGATCCACAAACCGTTCATAAAAGTTTCTTTGTATGAGAGAGATAAACAAAGAGGTGCCACATAGGATAGGATGGCCCACCTATGGACCTGTACCATTTTATGTAGTGTGATTAAATTCAGATTTCCATTCCACCCTTTTTCCTTATTTTATAAATTGGTTTTATTTAGTATTTTGGATTTAAAAAAATTCAAAACTATATTTTAAGTTTAAATGAAATGACTCTAAATATAAACTAAATTATTTTCAAATGCATATGAAATTCCTTTAAACACTAATTTATCCAAATTATTTAAGTTCTTTTCTAAAATGTTATTTTCTCAAAAATGCATTTTGAAGACGATTTTCACTAAGGTCGATAGTACCCATTGTCGTTTTGAGTAATTTATTTTTTTCTAAGTCCTAATCTAAGACCCAATCTATTATAATAACATGTATTATCATCATTTAAATTTTTATTTATAATAATATTCACGAAGACTTACGAAAATTCCTCAAAAAATGTGGGCATTACATCAGTTCAAGAGGTCCCACCTCTGGATTGGGCTCAATCCTTTGATTTTGGTTTGACTTATCCGATCCAAACCCAAACCAAACCTAATCAAACTGGACGGAGCTCCAGCTTAAATCCAGACTGGGTCAAGACCAGGCCCATATATATTTTGAATATGGATTGGGGTTAAACTAAACCCATCTCCATCAAACTCTGATCCAGTATCCGACCCAACCTATTTTAAGTCCAACGATCCAATATCCTTTTGATTCGGTTGTGATCCAACTGGATCCTTACCAAACCTATTATCTTGGCCACCCAAACTCAGTTCCAACCCGTGAACCAAACCAAACCATAGTGCAAACCCTATTGAATCCAGTTGACCTTGGACCTATCATAACCCACTTTGATTCTATTAAGATTAACTATGATCGGGTTGATTCTACTTGGATCCAGTGCATCTTAAGATGAATATTTTTTGTTTGAGCGATGTTATAGACAAAGACCCATTTGGTTACATGCTACACCAGCCGGTGGAGGATCGGTTCTTCATTTTGCATTTGTGTGAGAATTCTTCGGATTGGATCACACCAGTACTAGTGGATTTGTGCCTTGAGGAGGATCTAATAGATCATTATTTCTTACAGCTAGAGCGCAACTGGAAGAAGCGTAAGTGAAATCAATACTTGAGAGCAAGTCTTTCTCCAACCTAGGGAGAATGATGCAGGAATAGAGCTGATGACCCAAGCCCATAAAGATCCATTTGAATCTAATTTAGTTTAGAGCTTTTTATTTTGATTTCTTATTTAATATTAGATTTTTATGTAATGGATTTATTTCGGATCCAAAGTAGACCTAAGGTTTACTGTGTTTCCCTATAATACTCATTATAGGAATTTCTGAAAGGGTTTGATTAATGAAATTAGTATTTTTCTTGAGTTTATGCATTATTTCTCCTTATTTTTCATTGTTTCTGCTTTCATAGCCTAAATTCAGTAAGAGTAGCGTAATTTTATCGTAAATCGAGCACCTACCCACTAGGCAGTTGCTCGGAGCCCTTGTGGGCCACCTAATAGCAGTTCATGCACCAAAGGAAGTTATGTTCAACATAAATAAACAGAAAAGATATCGATGATTGGAGCAATGGCAAGGATCAAATGATATTTTAAGCGTTAAAAGATGAATATTATTTACCTCTAAATCATTTCATTGCTCAGATTGAATGGCGTAAGTTGGTGTGAGTCTATGATTAACAGTCAGGTAAGGCAAATTGTCTTCCCGTCACACTGGTGCCCATCCTGCATAGCAATCTTAAACTTTAATTACTAGACCAATGAAACGCCAAATACGGACAACAATCTAGAGGGTAAGTTTATTCATCAGGTCCCACTTGCCAAGGAAGAGTATTGCTAAGCCTACAAGCTCATCCGGTAAGGGCGATTCGTGAATGTCACCAAGTTGATGGAATATCCGAGAGTTCGAATCCCACAGGCACATCCCTTGCCGCAAGGCCAAAAGTGGGACAAGGGGTTTTACGCCTATGAACTTATCAGTCATCCAAAGAAAATGGATGAGGATTGCTAATGTCAGATATTTGGAACACCACAAACCTTCTAAAAGAGAATGGCATCCTATTTTGCTGGTTAGTGTCATGGAGTTAGCCACTTTTAGATGGGCAAAGATTAGATCTATATGCCGCATATTGTAATGTACAATTAAGTTTTCATCTTTTCAAATTAGATTTCTTATGTTTAAGAACACGAAAGGCCGCAGCAACTGATGCTCTTGGATGGTTATATGGTTGTAGAATCATAGATTTGGATCATGAGTTTATAACTGATTCAAACCAAGGAATCAGGAAGAGAATCAGTAAATCCTAATATGTTAAATTACTGTTTTTTCTGCTATTCTTTGAATGAGTAAAGCAATCCTCTCTTCTGAAATCTTACATACTGCTTTATGAACTGATATTTTCACCGGGGAGGAGGGAGGGTTCGCTGCACGGATGTATTCTACATGATTGATTTTATAGGAATAAACTATTACATCCTTTAATTCTCACACATGACTAGGTTTTCATATAATTTAAAAATCAATGGTCCAAAATATAAGTAGGTTTTCCAAGGGATTGAAAATCAAGAGTCTAAAATTTTCACAGATATTCAACCTTCAAAAATTATATTTTTCGTCAAAATATTATGATCCAGTGTCGATCCCTGACATATGGACCATGCCAAACACATATGCAGGGTAGGAGTTAAGAAGGAAAAAAAAAGTACGTAAATTTCCTAGTACATATATAATTCGCGTGTATATTTTCACCACCCTTCTTTGAATATAGCAAGAGATCGGTTTTTCCTTTTTTCTTTTTCAATAATCAACATTGGGTGTAGCACTTGTTTGGGTTCGAAACTGAGATCCTTATGTTAAGATGGTGCAAATCTATCCAGTCCGGCTATCTTGTTCCACCCAGCAATAAAATGATCTTGCCATACAACTTGTTGGATAAAAGACATGGTCGCACAATCCCTACCTTTGGGAGGAATCATTTTCTGTGTGGTTCACATCATTTGCAGCATTAAGGGCATAAAGTAAATTGGTATGTACAAACCTCAACCAAAATCATGCTCTCAACAGAACAGTAAGCCTTTCTCATGGTTAAATTAATGATCATTTGTCAATGAGACTAGAGGTCCTAGTTATTAGAAAAATTCAATCTAGGGGCACAAATAAATTGGTAGGCAAAAACCCCAACCAGCTTTATCCATTCAACAGAAAGATGAACCGGCTTCCTTCATAGCCAAACTAACAACATTTGTCAATTGTGACTAGTGAAGGCCTGGTTATTAGAATCTCTCTCTCTCTCTCTCTCTCTCTCTCTCTCTCTATATATATATATATATATATATATATATATATATAAAGTGGTAGCTGCTTACCCTTTTTATCCTAGCCTACCATGAGTAAATAGGTGTTTCCGGGTTGTTTTTGGCAAATCTGACCCTGCAGATGTGTTCAGCATGGTCGATTTGCTAGGAAATGATACTTGAATCATGTTTTTTCGATAAAAATATAACTTTTAAGTATTAAATATTTTTTAACATTGTAGACCGTCAATTTTTAAATCTTATAGAATCCTACCTGTGTCAGAATCGGACGATCCAAATTCTTATAAAATCAAGCATGTAGATCACATCTGTAGGGTCTGATTTTAGAAAAAATAAGAAGAAAAACCTCTTTCAAAGCGGTAGGCATGAAACGTAGGCATGAAACGGATATATATATTATAACTGTCCAAACCAAGGAAAATTCAAAATCTACAAACAAGTACTCGGATGGCTCTCCTTTATCAAGTGAGTTTTATAAATTAAATCTTAAATATTTTATCTCTACAATATATCTAATGTAGAAGATGTTTTAGACTATGATATTTAATATTTTAGACTTATATCTTAATAGCATAAAAAATCAATAGCCCATAGTCATAGTGACAACCATTTGTTGGTAAATCTTGGCCAGCTAAATTCTTGCGATAAATTAAAATTTTTGTTTCTCACATTTTTCAGCAAAAAAGGAAAAATTTTAAATTAAACAATAAAAACTATTTAAATTTTTTATAAATTAAAATTTTCAATTTTTTTATTCCTGGAATTTTATTGGAAAATAACGGTCATCCAATTTGTAGCATTATTTTCACGTTTTTCAAAAAACATGCCGATATTTGTCACTATGCTCAAAGTACACCAAAATTTTACAATACAAGAAATTGGATGTTTTTGTTGCACATATTTCTTGGCAAAAAACAGAGAGACTATAATAAACACTTTCATAACAAGTTGACAAGGCGAGATCCCGGTTCTAGGTTATAGTAACTACTTTTTCAAAATATCATAGGGACCACAGTGTCCTTGAAAGTGGCCCACAACCATTCAATACCTGAGATAATTTATTGCCACCTTTTTACCTCTTACTAACGCAAGCAAACTCTTAACCCCATGCAATTATGAAAAATTAAATTGGAAGCAACCTAAACTCCCAATAATGCAACCTATAAGTTGCAAAGACCAACTGCAGAACCTCTACTTCAATCTTGTTGCACAATGCCGAGTTGAACCCAGCTCCATGAATATTTTCCCTTCATGAACTCATCTCAAATTTTCAAAGCATCAGAATTTTGCTTCTTCACCCAACATTTTTCAACTCCATCTCAGTCTTCCTTTTATGACCCTTTACTGTCCTGTTTGCATCCCATTTCCTAGTTCATCACTTCCAAACAGTGGTGCCCTTCTCTACCATGGCAGCAACTCATTATAGCTTCCTGCATCAAGGTATTTATCCCCCCAAAGGAATATGTTTATTGGTGTCAAATTCCATCTTCAGAGTAGTCATTTACGTCCCTTCTTCACTCACTTTCTCCCTGATAGCAGAAGCTGCCACCATCAAAGCTCTTGCAGACACTTACAGTGGAGTCAACCCAAGTACACAAATGCAACCAGTAAGAGAAAGATGGGATATTTGGTCGAAGCTGCTTCATACATATTTTTGGGAATTGTTGGTTGGTTCTGGGTTGACATTCATGTTCTACATCCTCATAAAGGGTACCAGCATTTTGTTTAGGACTAAATATTTGTTCCACAGCATGGATTTCTTGGTTAATTATAGGAATCATTGGGATTCCCTATCGCATTGGCTTTGCTAACATCATGATCTTGTGTAGTTTGGCAAATGTGTCCACTGTGCTGTAGGTTGACTGCGTGGCCTTGGTTACAGCTACGAGTCTGCTAGAGGGTCGGAGGCAGACAGCTCTCATGATGGCTTTGTTGAACAACATAACCTTGAGGTTTGTTGAGGGCATATTTGAGTAAATAGTGTGCAGAGGGATTGGGATATGTGAATTTCTCCTGCTAGTTTCTATGTATTCTTCAGTTCTTGTCATGGAGACCATAATGAATGGTGTCTTTTATTTTACCTGCAAACTTATTCCTTCCCAACTTGTTTGATAAGAAAATGAGAAAGAAAAACCTCACTAAGATGAGGAAATACTATTTGCTCCCCATATATGTCCAATCTCTGTAGCTTGTATGAAAAAGTTGAGGTTCTCTCTCTCTCTCTCTCTCTCTCTCTCTCTCTCTCAAAACACGAAGAAAAGAACAGACAGCATGTCGGTGTCATCTCAGTAGCGTTCTGCAGATGAGTTGCTGCATTCTTCTTCATGGGTTAGACGTCATGAAAACAATTCATAAACACCAAATAGTATTCTTGCTATATGATTAATTAGGTTGATATTTGCTATCTCAACAGCACCATACTTCACTAGAAACCACCATTTTCATCTTTCTTTTTACCTTTTGAAGGTCAAACTCTATGGATATGATCTACATGATTTATTTAATCAAAAACATGATTTAGATCCACTTGTGTATGCAGGACTTTTAAGCGTTTCACAATCAACATTTTTACAGTGCACCAAAATCACATTTTTACACCGAAAACATAATAAAATATGTGTAGCTTGTCACCCTTCACCGTGATTGTAATGTTGGGTCGTGTGTTTCACCGTCGGTCCGGAGTCGTCGGCGCCTTAGCCACCAGCCGGTCGGAGCCCCTGCAAAAACAAAACACACAGAATGCATACCTGAGGTGACCATTGCCGGAGAGCGGAGGATGTTGTCGGTGAGGGGTTTCCTTCAACTCAGCCGGTCTGCAGCCACCACAAGCGCAGGCCTCCGAATGTCACCGGTGAGTCGACATTTTTCCCTCTTACACTGTGTTTTTCACTGTATACACAGTTTTGTTTTTCCACATTTTCCCCGTATGAGGTTGCTCATGAAACCTCCTTTTTATAGATACAAAATGGGAACGGTTGTGTAACCGTTCCCCCTTATTTGTGCACGTTTAACGAAAGGAGCACTTTATGTGGGGAAACGTTACCCACATCATGGGTAACCACCACCAACGTGGTGGTTTAACCCAACATTCTCCCACTTGTTACGACAATAAACCCTTTAACCATAAAACCGTATGGGAATAACTTGATGAATAGAATGGCCTTTTTATTCTATTTTATAGGTCCTTAGTTGAATCTATAATCCTTATGAGATCAACAACCACCATAATGAGAATAAAAAACTGAAAGTGATTACTTTATTTATGTGCATATGTCAGAAAGAGTTTAACAATCCCATCTTCATTACATGTTCGGAATATAATCCCGGTGCTAGCCCTTTAGTAAGAGGATCAACGATCATCTCTTTGGTACCAATATTGACAATATGCACTAAATGATTCTTTGTCCTTTCTTTAATAACAAAATACTTCAATTTCATATGCTTACATGATGTAGTACTTTTGTTGTTGTTCGAAAAGGACACCACAGCTTCATTATCATAGTAGACCTTCAACGGCTTCCCAATGGAATCGACCACCTTTAACTGTGATATGAAGTTCTTTAACCATATAGCCTGCGAAGTAGTCTCGTACAATGCAATAAATTCTACTTTCATGGTGTGGACAGCAGTGGTCGTCTGCTTCCCACTCCTCCAAGAGATTGTGCCCCCAGCAAGTAAGAAGACGTACCCAGTAGTAGACTTTCTACTATCAAGGCATTCTCCTAAATCTGCATCTGAGTAGCCAATGACCTCGAGGTGATCAACTTTATGATACGTCAACATATAGTCTTTTGTCTCTTGCAAGTACCGCAAGACTTTCTTGGCAGCCTTCTAATGAGGTAAACCTGGGTTAGACTAAAATATGTCAAGCACCCCTACTGCAAAAGAAATATCTGGTCGAGAACATGTCTGCGCGTACTACAAGCTGCCAACAACTGATGCATATGGATAAGCACTCATCTGTGCTTTGTCAATATCGTTCTGTGGACAATCCTTTAGGCTCAGCTTATCACCTTTTGATATGGGTGTAGAACTAAGAGAACAATTCTCCATCCCATATCGCTTTAACACCTTATCTATATAGGATCTCTGGGAGAGGCCTAAAAAACCTTTTGCTCTATCTCGACGGATCTCAATGCCAAGAACATAAGCAGCCTCACTCATGTCTTTCATATCAAAATGTGATGCAAGAAACTGTTGTCTCTGAAAGCAACTTTATATCGTTGGTTGCAAGTAAAATGTCATCCACATACAACATCAATATAATGAACTTACTCCCACTTTCCTTAAGGTATATACATTGCTCAATAATATTTTCTGTAAACCCGAAAGTCACAATGACTTGAGAAAATTTAATATACCACTGTCGGGAGGCCCGTTTAAGTTCAAATATTGATTTGTTAAGCTTGCAAACCGACCGATCATTTTCAGATAAACCAAGAGGTTGTTCCATGTATACCTCTTCATTCAGATCCCCGTTGAGGAACGTTGTTTTCACATCCATCTGATGTAGCTCTAAGTCATAATGAGCTACGAGAGCCAAAATTATCCTCATTGACTCCTTAGTTGAGACAGGAGAAAATGTCTCATTATAGTCAATGCCCTCCATCTGGATGAATCCTTTAGCAACCAATCTAGCTTTATGTCTCTCTATGTTACCTTTGGAGTCCTTCTTGGTCTTAAAGACCCATTTACACCTTATGGGCTTTACTCCTTTAGGTAACGTGATAAGATCTCACACTTGATTTTTAGCCATAGGGTCTAACTCTTCTTTCATGGCTTCTATCCAGTGCCAAGATTGTTTGCTTTCAACAGCTTCCATAAAAGTCAACAGGTCATCATCCATATCTATGAAATCATCAGGCTCCTGAAGGTACACCACATAATCAGGATGTATGGCAGATCTCCTAATCCTTGTGGATCTCCAAACAGGTCGTTCTTCAGGCTCAGATTAAACCTGATCATCCTGTTCGTGCTCTTCCGCATTATCCACAATAGGTTCACTTTGAATTTGTGCATTAACAATCGAATGATCAACCACACCATCATTAGAAATAACAATGTGGTATCTTTCGATGTTTTCCTTAACAGGTGACGAAACTGGATCATGTACTTCCTCAAAACCAAGGCTTTGAAGTGCATTTAATCCTACTGAACCATCTTCTAAGAATCTTGCCTTATCTGTTTCAACAATCTGTGGTGAGTGAGATAGACAATAAAACCTATACCCTTTTGATCTTTCTGGATAACCAATGAAATATTCACTGGTTGTTCTTGGATCAAAGGCCTTAATGTAGGGGTTATACAATTTAGCCTATGCAGGACATCCCCATATGTGCATATAAGACAGTGATGGTTTTCTACCTGTCCACAGCTCGTAAGGAGTTTTAGGTAAAAATTTCGTATGAACCTTATTCAAAATATGCACAGCAGTCCTTAAGGCTTCACCCCACAACTTTATGGGAAGTGTTGAATAATTCAACATAGCTCTGACCATTTTTTTAAGCGTACGATTTCTCCTTTCAGCTACACCATTCTGATAGGCACTACCAGGCATGGTATATTGAGGCACAATGCCTTCCTCTTTGAGAAATCGCGCTAATGGTCCTTCCCTTTGCCCTATCTTAGTAAATCTACCATAATATTCGTCACTTCTATCAGACCTGACTATCTTAATAACCTTATCGGTTTGTTTCTCTACTTCTTTCTTAAATTCCTTAAACATCTGAAAAACATCAGATTTTTCAAAGATCAAGTAGAGATACATATACCGAGAATAGTCATCAATAAATGTGACAAAATACTTTTCACCTGTGTAACAGGGGGAAAACGGTCTACATACATCCGTATGGACTATCTCCAATATCTCACTGCTGCGTTTGACACCCTCTTTATATGTGTTTGTATACTTAGCCTTTATGCAATCAACACATGGGTCCTTGTTGGTAAAATCTAGAGATTTCAAGATCCCTTCATTTACAAGTCTCTTTATTCTCTTTTCAGAGACATGACCCAACCTTCGATGCCAAAGCATGTAAAATTTATCATTTGTCAAGCTACGTTTATTTCCAACCAATGTGTATTCAGAAGTCAGAGGCTCCAGAGTTTGGATCTTCACATTCAATCTATATAAACCATCATAAACTGATGCAGAACCAATTTCAATTGAATTTCTGAATATGAACAATTTGGAATTTTCAAACTTAAAACAATATCCAAATTTATCTAACTTTGAAATTGAAATTAAGTTTCTACTATATGATGGAATATAAAAGACATCATGAAGATCTAAAACTACGCATGTATCCAGAGTAATCCTGTAGGTTCCAACACCCTTCACATGTGAACGCATCTTGTTTCTTGAATAAATGCTTTTCTCATGCATTGTTGGTTCCCTTCTGCTCAGGAACAGTTATAGACATTTGAAAATATGAACAGTAGCACCAGAATTAATCCACCAGCTATTTTCAAGAATTTGTAATAAATTACATTCATGAGAAACTAATGACAAATTACCTCTCTTTTCCAACCACTTCTTGTGCTCTAAGGAATCTACCTTCATGTGTCCCTTCTTCTTAAAAAAAACACCTTATGGGAGTAGAGTCAGATTGCTTGTCTTGTGATGACTTATTCTCAGTTGGCTTCTTCCTAGCATTCTTTTAAATACATTCTTTCTTGGTCCTACCTTGGATGTATGAGAAGTCATATGTGCACTCTGCACCTTCTCCCCTTTCAACCTCTCTTCTTCTTCAACACACTTGGACATAAGTTCATTGAACGTTCATTCATCATTATGTGTGTTGTAAGAGATTTTGAAAGATCCGTATTCCAAAGGTAAGGACGTTAGAACCAAATGCACTAGGAAAGAATCAGAGATGGTGAGTTTCATGTCATTTAGCTGAGACGTTATGTTCCTCATCTCCAAAATGTGTTGGTGAATGTTTCCCCCTCCAGTATATTTCATAGATATGAGTTTTGACATCAGGGTACTGGCTCTGACATTTTTTGAACTCACAAATTGTGCCTCAATGGCATTCAGAAATTCCCTCACTATTCTGCATTGTGGGATAACACTACGAATATTCTTAGCTACTTTAGATTGCAAAAGCAACAAGTTAAGCCTATTCGAGCGCTCTCACTTCTCAAAAGCAATCTTTTGATCAACAATGCTCTGATCAGTGAGAGCAGCGGGTTCATCTATCCTTAGAGGGCCAGATCTAAATCCATATACCCTAATGTAAAAAGAACAATTTTTTTTTCAATCACTAAAGTTAGATTTATCTAGAAAAGGTATTGAGCTAGAGCCATCTAAAATCACAGAACTAGAAATTGCATGACAAAAGACACGTATCAAGAAGCATTCGTACGAGACTTAACTTTAATGAAAAAAGCAAAAGAATAAAGGCCCTTGATATGCTTATTTTCAGGTGAGTGAAGGGGGTCATGGGAGTCCTACTTTGGTAAGAGTTCCGACACGCGAAACCACTTCGCCTACCGACCATATTCGATAAAACTAAGGTTCTTGTGAAGTTAGACCATCAACACAAGGTACCTTTGGATACACATGTGTGATGTATCTCGATACATTTACCTTATTCTACCCTACTTAAATTTCAAACACGATAAAACTACCTTTGGGTCGTTTATCGTTTCATAAATATAAGTACAACAATAATATTGGCTAAAACCATATGATAGTATAAAATTTTGATAACATACGTGTATTCAGTCACTTTGGTGACATGAATTTACTAAGTCATCTAGCTATCCTTAATGCCAATATTATACACACATTTATACATGCATAATTACAAATAAATGCATGAGCAATAACTCAAGCCAAACTTAAATGGGTAAAACCTTGGGCCTTCAAGTAGGAACCGGTTTGAAAGCACTCTGAACTGGTCTGAAACAGCCCCGAACCGGTCATCCAAGGGTCTGAACCGGTTCTGAACCTTATGAACCGGGTCAAGTATGAACAAAAGTTCATAAAAACCTTATAACCATATGCAAAGATCTTTGTATTTTCTTATATGTAAGAAAACAGGGTCTTAGCATCTTGAAACCGGTCAAAAATGGCTCTGAACCGGTCCCGAAAGGGGGCCGAATCAGTCCCTGATTCGGTTCAGGCCAAATAGTGCCTGGACCCTACTGGATCTGGGTCGGACCCGACTGTAACCGGATCCGGGTCAAACGCGGTTGGAACTGAATCCGGATCGAACTCGGTAAGAACCTGATATGGGTCAGACCCGATAGTAACTGAATCTGGGTCGGACACGGTATTAACTGGATCTGGGTCTGACCCGATAAGGACCGGATCCGGGTCAGACCCGGTTGGAACCGAATCCGGGTCGGACTCGGTATTAACTGGATCTGGGTCAGACTCGGTAAGAACCGGATACGGGTCGGTCCGGTAGTAACCGAAGTCAGGTCGAACCCGGTATTAATTGGATCCGGGTCTGACCCGGTAAGGATCGGATCCGGGTCAGACCCGGTTGGAACCGAATCTGGGCCGGACCCGGTAAGAACCGGATCCAGGTCAGACCCGGTATGACCCGATCCGGGTCTGACCCAGGATTTTAATTGGATCTGAGCCAGACCAGAGTGGGTCCCCACTCGAATCCCAGATCCAATCCAGAGGAGCTTTGTGGATCGGTTCGAGTGGGGCAGGTCTGGATCCAAACCGAGACCCGAAAATCCAAAACAGGTTTAAAATAACCTGAAACACGAAATAGGGTTTCAGAAAACCCCATTTCGCTCTTTCTGCTCCAGATGCAGAGAGAGACGGCTGTCGCCGCCTGTCGGCGACCCACACCGCCTGCCGGAGATGCTCCCTGTCGACGACCAACGCCGACGCCCCGATGGAGATCTTTCTTCGACAAAAACAACCACCCGCCGGCGAATCATGAAAAGCAGAGGTCCGGCGACGATTCCGGCAGCTCCTTAAAGGCGGATGGAGAAAGAAAAGGCCGGTGATGACCTGGCCAACAGAAACCCCCAAAAAAATAATCTTTTGAGGTAAGTCGGTGCCGGCGACTAGCTGCAAAATCGCCCCACAACGATCTGTCATGCCGAACGGCCAGAGCACACCTCACAGCGGATGCAGGGTGTGGGCCCATAACCCATTGTTGGGGGAGTTGCACCGCCGGTCCGGAGTCGCTGGCGCCTCAGCCACCAGCCAGTCGGAGCCCCTGCAAAAACAAAACACACAGAATGCGTACCTGAGGCGTCCATTGTCGGAGGGCGGAGGATGTTGTCGGAGAGGGGTTTCCTTCAACTCATCCGGTCTGCAGCCACCACAAGCGCAGGCCTCCGAATGCCACCGGTGAGTCGACCTTTTTCCCTCTTACACTGTGTTTTTCACTGTATACACAGTTTTGTTTTTCCACACTTTTTCCCATATGAGGTTGCTCATGAAACCTCCTTTTTATAGACACAAAATGGGAACCAAAATGGGAACGGTTGTGTAACCGTTCCCCCTTATTTGTGCAGGTTTAACGGAAGGAGCACTTTATGTGGGGAAACGTTACCCACATCGTGGGTAACCACCACCAACGTGGTGGTTTAACCCAACATATAATGTCCTGCTCATTCCACTCCGTGCCAAGTTACCATACGATGCTACCTCCAAAGGGCCATTCCTAATAAACTAATCAACTTGAACACATCCATGGGATCAGATTGAGTAAATGAAACTCGCAACCATGACTTTCAACCAGATACTATGGTTCAGTCAACTGCACCAAATATAATACTGCTCATATATATACACACAGTATTCTTGCCACCCGAAAAAAGGATTTGAACTGCCAAATTAAATGGATCAGACAATGAGAATGCAAACTTCATGTCCACAAGTTTGTGATCAAAACAAAAGAATGCCGTTGTGAAGGGTGAGAGTACCTCAAAAAAATGAGAATGAATTCCCAATGATGCAATTGGAAGCCATGTAGGATGATGAATATATCATGAAAGCCCCATCTCGTGTATGAGATTGTTTCAGGACAATATGAAAGGAAAGAAGGCTGCTCTACTTTGTGAAGCAAGCCCTTATAACCAAGAATGATTTAGTTAAAGGGTCAAACTGCAGGCAAGATACACCACTCCACCTCAAAGAATGGCATAACTGAAAAAATATATACACCATGATAACCTACTCGTAAGCAGTATTTATTAATAGCAGTATGCTACCCAAGCAACAAAACATTATATAAAAAGACTAGTCGAGTGGTAAAAAATTATACACAATTATGAGTTTTCAAACTTGTGTAACAGGTACAGTAGAACAGGGGCTTCCCAGTCTCGGCATGCTGAAATTGATAAGGACGAGTAAAATCATCATTCAACTTCCCAAATTTCATGTTTGCCATTCTTCAACTCTCAGCTTAAGAGCTTCCACCTTTCTTTCACCAACTCCTGCAAAACCAAACATTTCCAGTCGTTCTCCTCCCCCTTTTTCTTTTTAAGCCAATAATGGTTACAGCTCAATAGATCATGCTTTTGTGCCATGTGTGTGTGTGTCTTTGCGCGCGCGCGCGCAAGAGAGAGAGAGAGAGAGAGAGAGAGAGAGAGAGAGAGACATGGTCATATAAACACACAGAGATGTGTGTGTGGGGTGGGGGGGCTAATGCTTAACCTAGAGCAATAAGACATGAATATCATCTCAAGTGCAATCTCTTGAACAACAATTCTAAATCATTATAATTGAAAACATCAAAGAATTAAACTAAGTTAAAATGAAAATGTAATGTAACTCATGACAAATATAAAAGAAAAAGAATGCAAGTAATTACAAAATAAGCAATCAAAATCATAAAAATAAATAAATAAAGTTAATGGCACAATGTTGATTGTGTCCAACACTAGTTTGACTGTGTCCATAAACTGTCCTGGTGTGTCCAAGTGTTGTGTCATGTCGACACAGGACATGCATGCTAAGTGAAGTGTCTGTGTGGCATAGCAAGGGAGTTCATTGTAAACTTTTGCGCCATGGTCCTTTAACCTGTGGTTTCAAAAGAAAAAAACTCGATATGACCAGGTAATCAGTAATGACTCCGACCACGGATAAATCAAACTTGGACCACAGAATGGAAGAGTGAGTTGGAGGCATACTGAGTAATGGACTATGTCAAGATTGAGCTTTTATCACTGTATTTCCCTTGCATCCTACAAATTCAATCTTCATCTCAAAGTTCATCCATGACACCCGGCACATACTGCAAGCTTCAACATGTATCACACAAGGGTAGAAAATAGCTTGATTGAGTATATAAAGATCATTTCAAGATGCCAGTATACACTTAGAAGCAATGGTTGAAGATGAAGTGATCATACTCAGTAAGATGAGAAAATGTATATTTCATGGATTAAAGACTGCTTAGATATGAAAAATAAGCATAAGCCTCCACAGGCTTTTGTTTTCTTTTCCAAATTCATCAATGATAAGCTGCACTCTTTTATACGAAGTTAACAAAGAGCACTTATATGTCTAGCATCATCAAGAAAATATATTCCACACAGCCAAATGAGTAGGGCTCTTAAGACCAGTTATCTGAAGCATTATAGAGAATCCTTGAACTAGATGCAGACTGGATAGAACATAATACAAAATGCGAGAACAAAAGAACATGTTTCCATCATGAGCTAAGTTATCCCTTTCAATTCAAACATAATGGTTGTTTTTTTTTTTTAGGGAATTCAGACATAATGGTTGTTGTCAACAGCTAAAAACATGTTTCCTTAATAGCATGAACAATGTCATACAAAAGTATTTGTTAACATTCCTTTACCAATGTTCCACCAAAAATTCATTCAATATTTATCTCAACTTATTCTGATATTCCATGGATTTCAAAAGGGCTCCAAATAATCAGAAAATGTCTTATTTTGTGGAGAGTTCCACTAATGCACTCAGAATAACATTAACCGCCCATTTATATCACCAGAATGTGCTGCTTAACTGTCTTAAAGATAGGGACTACTTTAGACAGTACAAAATCATATTATGTACTCACTAACTGCAATTGACTACCAAAATTTTTGTTTTCTATAACATCGTATAATATCATGGCAATGTACACTATCATGCTATAAACCAAGTGAAATGGACAACTATCTAGTATATCTAGTGCATATGCACCTTTGGCAAATTATGGGTCAAGGCTAGGTGTCTTTCTCACATGATTATCCACATGCTAACACAACTTGTCTCTATGTATTTATTTTTGTAACTATATGATTAATCGATTACAAGTCGTTGGACATAATAACAAAGTAGTACATAGACTTATGATCATAAACACAATCATATTATAACCAATGTTGTTTGGTCATAAAATTTAAACACTTAAAACTGTGTGGAATGAAATCTACGATATTATCATAGTCACCTGTATCGTTAAAGGTAATTTCTCGGCGAGGGTATTTCTCGGGGAGATTTTCAAAAGTTGATAAATCTCAGGAATATCTCGGGAGTTTAAAAAATTGAAAAAATATAAATAACAACAAAAAAGCTAAGAAAATAATAAGTTTTTCATTATTTTTCTTCCAAAAATATAAAATAAACAAAAAATAGGAAATGCAACTTAAGAAAAAAGAGTTTTTTCCAAAAAAATATTGCGATATTATTGCACTATTTCGTCTTCTGATGATTTTTTGAAAATATCGCGAGATATTACCTTTAATATCGGCTACCTTAAAATATTGGAATTTCTCGCAATATTTTCAAAATATCGTCGATATCGGTGATAGTAGCTATTATACATCATGGTGATCAACCAATACCCCTCCAAAAGTCTTGAGTTTTTACAAGTCCTCCTAGTAAGGTTCCTACTAACCAAAAGGCATATCATCTATATAATCAGGATCGTAATTCAAACTCAAAACCCATAACAAATTTTGTGTATTAGCGGTAATCAATAAAAGAAGCTACACTCAAATTGGGCTAGTTATTTCCCTTTCTACATAAGCAAGAAAAAATGATCTAATCCAAAAAACATGATCAATCAACCACCATACAGCCAAGATCAAAATTGCAAAGATAGGATAACAAAAGTTCATTACTATAGACCATAATAAAAAGGATAGATGTCAAAATCAATAATGGTTACTTAATGAAGCCATTCACACCATGATACCAAACAAAAGAATACAAGTTACAACAACTTTTTTTTCAATAAACACAATTAGAAAAAGCTAACAGAGTTTTTGGATCACTTGCATTAATCCATCACCCATCACAGCAAACTTTTCCAGCATAAATAAAAAAACAATATTACTCCTAGCATGCTTCCAACATTATAGGTTGCCTCAAAATGGTAAAAGCTGAAAAAGAAAAAAAAACTCAAAACTATAATGAACATGAGATTTTCCTCCTCAAATCACAAGAATAACTCCTCAAGGGCAGTAATACGGTTGTTGTGCAGTCTCCAGAAAAGAAGTTATCGTCATGGTGCTGTTGTATGTGCAAAGCCAGGACGATTCAGGGAATCAAAGAAAAAAATGAAGTCTTTGGGAAAGAATCTTCACATGTAGCAGCATAAAATTGTGGGACCTTTTATCCCTCAGTAACTGCACAGTCATGCGATCATTTTCCATTAACAAAGCAACTATCTTTCTAACATCTGCTTGCTACAACATTTGTGAAAGGGATAGTGGAGATAACAGGTTGTCTGTTTGAAGAGTTGATCTCCAGTATCCTCATGAAAAGAAAAACCTGCAATTTAAGCTCCAAATAAAACAAAAACACTATAGCCTGCCAAGAAAACAGTAAAGCAAAGAGTCCCATTAGTTGCCCTTCCAAGCTTAAAACATACAGCTACCAAGGTTGAATAATCCCCACACACCACTTTTAAAATCACAGTTCCAATAATACAACAACATCAATGTAACAAAGATGAACATATAATATCATGCAAAAATTATGCGTACAATTAATATACTATCAAATACCATGCATCCAAAAAACAGAAGAAATTCTTGGCTTAATTTTCATGAATGCACCTGATTGACAACCCCGTGAAACAAATCTTCCCCAAACAAATTCAACAAAGAAGAGAATTCTATAAAGATCAACACCACTAGCACCAATCCGAATGCGCAGTTAAATTTCTTTTTCAAACATTGGAGGAAAACATACATTTTTCTGCTTCACCCGCTTGCACGTGTGACAGAGGCGTCAATATCCTTATCGCCTTGCTTTATCCTGGCGATTTCCGCCTGCGTCCTCTCTAACATCTGCCTCTTCTGCATCTCCAGGTCCCTCTGAAACTCCACCCTCATCTTCTCCAACTCGATCATCTGCTGCCTTTTGCTGTTTTCAATCTTCTCGTAGATCTCCCCAAACCTTTGGATCGACTCAGCCAGCATCCTGAACGATGCGGCATCTTCGTCCTCCCTCTCCTCTTTCGCGCCAGCCCTCGCAGGGTCTGGCCTCACCTTCTTCGGTGGTGGGCAATCAGAGTCGTCATCATCATCCTCCTCCGCGTCCTCATCATTCTCCGACCCCGACTCCGAGCTATCCCCCACCTCGTCGAGGCCGTTCGCCCGGTCCATATAAACCTTAGAATTCGCCAACACATACTCACCGGAATCGATCCCACAGGCCAGCGGCAGCCGGGAGGGCTGAGGAGGGGGCGGAGCTGGGGGCGGGGAGCCAATGAGCGAATCCATCCGCTCGAAGTAGACCCACCGGCTGCTGCCGCCGCCGGACTCGACGAGCTTCGATTTCTCCCTCTTGTACTTCTTCTTCAGCGTGTCGAGCCGGTTCCGGCACTGCGCGTCGGTGAGGCGGATCTTGGCTGCCGCCGAGACGTTTCCGGCGACGCCGAGCCACTCGTCGGAGCGGAGGCTCTTCCGGCCGAGCTGCACGAACCGCTCGCCCCAGACGTCGAGAAGCGCCTGCGTTGCCGCCTCGGTCCAATCGACCGGCGACGGCCGACACGCAAGCACCGCCGGCTGCGATCGCTTCGCCCGAGGGGCGAACTCGTAATTGAGCTTCTCCGGCAGCTGGGCATACTCTCCGCCGCCGCTTCCGCGCGACGCCTCCTCGTCGTCGTCATCGTTGATTCGGGGGATCTGCTGCGGTTTCCGGTGGCGCTGCGGGTCGTCGTCTTCATCGTCTTCTTCGTCGTTGTAGCTGGCGCAGTTGCCGGCAAGGGCAGTGGGATTGCGGACGGGGAGTTTGGGTCGGTGGGAGGAGGATGAGTGATGGTGGTGGCCGAGCGGGTGCGAAGGGTTCGCAGGGTATCGAGCATCGTCCTCTGTATCGTCCATCCCCTGTTTCTGACGACGATCTTGTTTGGTTCGCTTTTTTTATTTATTTACACGGATAAGACCTAACCGCGCTGGCTCTGCCTGTGCAGTTTGGTTGTTTGCTTATTTCATATAAAATAAAAGGACCAAATTAAGGAAGATATTGTGAAGAAAAACTAAAAAAGCATTTATTTTATAGAAAGAAGAGAAGGAAGAAAAAGAAGATCAATGTCCCTAAGTTAAGTCTGAATTTTGGCTTAAGAAAGCTATGTTATTCTGATACTTGATCGTGAAATGTCCCTATACCTGCTAAAGTAGAAATTGTGTTAGATGGAAAGCAACCCAAGAATATCGGCAACATCAAGAGTTTTTTTAAACTAGTAGGATATTATCAATGATTCATTCAAGATTTTTTCAGAATTATCTTAATTATAACAAAGCTTATACACAAGAAAATCAAGTTCAAATGGATAGACAAATGTATAGAGAGTTTTTAAATTTTTAAGACAAAACTCATGATTGCACATGTTTTAGCTTTGCCTTCTGGTCAAGGTGGTTTTGTGGTATATACAAACGACTTTAAAACAAGATTGGTTTGTGTGTTGATGCAAAACGACAGAGTTATATCCTATACATCTCGTCAATTGAAGATACGTGAACGAAATTATCTAACCCATAATTTGGAGTTGACAGTAGTAGTGTTTGTAACTTCCCAAAAATACAAACTTGGAAATCCTAGATTTTTAGAAAAAAAAATTTAAGATTGCGCAAAGCGAAAAATCAAAAGAGAAACTAGTTGAAAATCTTTGAGCGAGTTACAGGCCAAGAGTTTAGCAAAATACAATATGATCTTTCTGTTACAAAATGAGAAACAATGTGATGTACATTTTTTTTACAAAAATTCTCATAACTTGATACATTCTCCAAAATGATCATCCAGAATCACAAACACTTTTAGAAGTGTGGGTTCAGTCCTCATAACGCATCGCCCCCCATTGCACCACCTGTCAAGCATCACTTGCACCCCATAAAACGGGGTCAAAACTTTTGCAAGCCGGTGAGAAAACACCATAGCTAACCATCTATGAAAAATATAAGTAATTCTAACATGATGGAACAGTTAGAAACATTTACATGAAATTTAATACAATTGTGATCATGGGTAAGCAGGTTTATAACTAAGCAGTGTTCAACTGAAACATTAGAGGCAAATAAACATATCATCTAAGCAGTGTTCATATTATTCAACATTATGCATGCAACTGAAATTTACAACTAAGCATATAAGTAAACTAAGCAAAACTACTCAACTAGTAAGTCACCAGTCGGTTTAATTGTTATGTCTTGATTACTCATTCAGATACGCGAAGGAAAACCTCGCATCTGTGAAAAATACCGCTATCGTTTATTATTCTATTGAGTGTGATAACCGGGGCACTTACAGACGGAGTAACAACCTCATGCGAGCGGCCCGTGGCTGAGAGAAACATCGCATAGGCAATGGATTGCAATCCACACTACTACAGTACCTGAGGAATACCACTATTGGTACCCTCGACCTTCCTAACTTTGAGTGACTGGAGGCCAGAGGATGTCATTTCTCCTCAAAATGCGTCATAAAATCGATCAGTCACTCAGAGCTGTACCATCCACCATCTCTAAGGTGAACCGTTTGTGAATGAGCTACCAGGTGATTTATCTTTTTAGGCTTAGTTAGTAATCATTCTCTTCTTTTGAGGTACTTAAGCACATTTGCCTTGTGTTTCCCGCAGGGTAACACGAATAATATGATGAGGTCAGTTCGCCCATTCACGTGCTCTAACACATCTAAGCCAAGAGAGGACTTCGCCGATAAAGAAGACATCAACATTCATTATTTTAGGGGTGTATGACATTTATGCACAAGTGAGCATAACTCACAAATTGGGCTTAACGCCCAACATAACTCACCATTGAGTTTCAACATATAACATGATATCAAATACAACAATTCGTACCCCTATTGTGGTGCTCCAAGTCCCCTTTTCCTTTTGGGATGAAACAAGTGTCAATGCACAACATGTAGCATGATTTGTAAAGAAAATGCATGCAAAAACATTCCAGACATCACGTGATATAACCATGCTACAAAACTATGACACTTGAACAAAGCATGCACAAAATCAGAAATTTCTCAAACATGTCAGGACGCGCAAGTAGTGCATGTGACATGTTGTAACTCATTAAGCATGCTACGATATATTTCTAAGGTTTGAAAACATATCATTCCATCAGGACATCATGTTACTCATTTTCGCATCATGTGCACAAGGATTGGTTGTAACGCCCCAAAATTTCCAACTTGAAAACATGGAATTTTAACACTATTTTTTTTTTAATAGCATAGCGAAAATAGTTTTGGGTTTTTTGAGAAGTCAGACAATTCAGGCAGGTTACATAAATGAAAGATATGTTTGAAACAAAGCTTTTATCACAAACCATAAGGAATAAATATCATTTCATGTATTATAGGAAAATCAGAGTTTATACAATCTCAAAGGTTTAATCCAAATATCCATAAGAATGAGATAAACAAAAGTTGGTTCCAAGATCAAAACTTAGTTAGAGAGGTTTGGATCAGGGTCTCACCACGCATCCAGCCCTTGTAATGCCTTATTCTTTATTACATGTGGCCCATAACTACCGGGGTCAAACTCTTGCGAGCAGATACGTAAAATTAAACATCATGCATTGTGATAAGGCATCAATATCCATTATGCAGTATGTAACATGCTAGAATCATATGAAATGTAATGATTATGAATTGACAATATTAGCAAGATGATAATGAAACATTAATAAGAACAACATGATTTCAACAATATAATCAAAATAAATTACAACTAACTATGTCAATAAGTTAGCAGTGTTAGTATTAAATTTGGATAGTTTTACTGCTCCGGGTACACAGAGGTGGTCATCGCGACAGCGAGAGTTACTACGGTGTTTATTATGACACGAAATCAAATATCTATCATGTTATCCAATGTAATATCAATGTAACTAATATGCTAGACAGATGAGTCCCAACAAATAAATAAGCTTGGTAACAACATGATTGAGATATCAATAAGAATTATAGTCTCAGAATAACAATAAGAATAACATACTCATACACTCAAATAAATATCAACTAATTATGTTACTTAAGGTTATAACATACACCCTCTATTAGGTGAATCATTGTGTGAATGAGTGACATGGGCAGCTCCATCTTCATTATGGATAGTGTTAGTAGTCATGCTCTCATGTCATATGAGGTTTAAAGGCTCAACAACCCCATACTCCCCGCAAGGTAGTATGTCATGACCCAGTCTATGCCCAACCCAAATCATGCACCCCTTCGAAAAAACACCTTGTCACTGACGGTGTAAATATTATATTCGAATGTGTGGGAGTTAGTACAAGTAGTGAGACTTCATCTCACAGGGTGCATCCACCTAGCTTTCAATAGAGCACTTATTGCCATTTATAATTATTTCATTTCACACACATGTTAGATGCTCATCATGCCTTAACACATCAAAAATTAACATGCTCAGTTAAGTGTATAGTATTTCAAAAAGGCATTATGTATGAGAGTATGAACATCCATAACACTGGCCTATAAGCAACATGTGCTACTTGTGCATTTCATTTATCATATGCACGTTTGCTTTGCCTAACACTTTTGTGTTTGTAGGCATCGTACATTACCTCATGATATTTGGCTTTGACATATAGACAAGCACGTAATTCAAGTATATGTTGTATGTCTAAGCCAATGCACCTTCGTTATATTTATAAGCACACATATGCATGTTTTACATGCAACCTTGTTGTATTGGCCCTTAGGCTTGAGTTCATAGTGTATCTTTGCATACATAAACTCCTTTCAACATTTGGGTATCGTCTAAGTATAGACAAGCCTAGCCTTCTCAAGGCAATGATATTTTGTGAATCGTATGGTGATTGAAACCGTAATAACTTCTATGTAGGCTTCTTGGTAGCCTCAATTCTTTGAGTATTACTCCCTCAAGGTGTGTGGTATCGCATCGAATCCATTCATAAGATTCATATTACCACCATATTCTTTTGGTAGAATATTTTTGACGTCTTTCCAAGGTGTGGTTGGGGAAATACGATTTCTTTGAAGTTCTTTTATGTAACTACAAAAGCTTCTATTAAATGAATCTGACTTCATTTGATTTAATTTCAAGATCCAAAATCTTTTGGGTAAAACCAAATCCTTATTTGAGTTGACCCAAATCCATGATCCAATTGAACGAATCTAAAACCCTTTGGATAAAGTCAAATCCTTTTGGGAAAATTCATATCCATTTAAGTTGAACCAAAACCAAGATCAAATTGAGAGGATCTAAAACCAAATCTATTTGAGAAGGATCCAAGATCTAAAAAATTCAAATCCATTTAGTAAGATCCAAAATCGAATCCATTTGAGAAGGATCCAAGATCCAATTGAAAAAATCCAAATTCAAATTATGAAGATCCAAAACTGAATCCATATGAGAATGATCCATGATCCAATTAAAAAGATCAAAATCCAATTAGGAAGATCCAAAATCAAATCCATTTGAGAATGATCCAAGATCCGGTTGAAAATATCCAAATCCAAATTAGAAAGATCCAAACCCAAATCTATTTGAGAAAGATCCAAGATCTGATTGAAAAGATCCAAATCTATATTTGAAAGATCCAAGCCCAAATCCATTTGAGAAAGATCCAAGATCTGATTGAAAAGATCCAAATCCAAATTAGGAAGATCCAAAATCAAATCCATTTGAGAAAGATCCAAGATCCAACTAAAAAGATTCAAATCCAAATTAGGAAGATCCAAAACCCAATTCATTTGAGAAATATCCAAGATATGATTGAAAAGATCCAAATCCAAATTTGGAAGATCCAAAACTGAATCCATTGAGAAGGATACAAGATCCATTTTAAAAGATCCAAATCCGATTAAGAAGATCCAAAACCAAATCCATTTAAGATCCAAGATGCAAATTTTGAAATCCAAATCCATTTGAGATGGATTCGAGATCCAAATCCATTTGAGATGGACCCAAGATCCAAATTTAGAAATCTAAATCCATTTGAGATGGATCTGAGATCAAATTTTAGAAAATCCAAGTACAAATCCATATTAAGATGAATCCAAGATCCAAATTTTGAAATCCAAATCCATTTGAGATGGATTCAAAATCCAATTTTAAAAATCCAAATCCATTTGAGATGGACCCAAGATCCAAAATTAGAAATCCAAATCTACTTGGGATGGATCCAAGATCCAAATTTTGAAATCCATAAATCTATTAGTTAAAAAAACAAGTCATTCAAAAAATCTGATTTTTATTGGATGAGATCAAGAATCTTGTTTTTTAATTAGAATGAACCACAACTATCAAAAATTGTTTTGATTGGGCATGACTCTAGAGATCATGGTTGTACGGATTTCTCAAAAAAATGAATTTTCATATCACACGAATTTTGAACATTCATTCTCTCATGTTCACATGAATCAAATTCAAAAATCGAATTAGGATCAAGACATATCCTTTCAAGAGTATAATTTTTTCTCTTGTCATTAGCCCATGGATTTTCAAGAATCTTTTAAAAACTTGAATCAAACATAACTTGCAAAATTCTAAAATGCATGAATGCATATATCAAGAAATTGCTTCATAATACTAATTAAGCATCTTCATGGTCATGTCCTATCATTAGGACATGTAATTCATTCCTCTTTTCATAAAGCATCATTAAGAAAATCATGTATCTTGAATAGGGATAATAACAAACTAATAATTTAATTTTCAACACTACATATGGAAATGTTTTCCTATATGCATGAGAATAGGCATTAGGGAAGAGAATATAAATTGAATAATATCAAGATGCATAAGGGATAATTTCACTTACCTTGACTTGGGACCTAGGCTTGGACCTCCTCTTGCTTGGACTCTTTCAAAGCACTATAAGAATAGGAAAGAGTTCCTAGAGAGGCACCCTTCACTATTCTTAAGTGAAGAAAGAAGATAACTCAAAAACTAAAACTAAAAGGAGAAAAGAAAACAAGAGAGAGAAGGAAGAGAGGAGCTCTTGGATGCTTGAAACTCTCCATTTGAGGAGGTATTTATAGGGGGAGAGTCATGATTACTTTTGAAATGAAGGGTTGAGATGAATTTCAAGGAATCAATGGTGGAGATTAACTCATCTTACTTTTCCAACAATTTTCTCCCAAGCATAACCCTTGACCCTATTAGGAAGACCTATTAAGCTAGCCTTTCTAGCTTTGGTGGAGATATTTTTAGATTTAGTAGATATTTCATTGGATTTTAGAAAATCAATCTAATCATTAGTATACTTGCTTAGTTTGAATCTAATTGGTAGTTTTAACCTAATGTGTAGTTCTTAGTTACTTTCTAGTTACTTTAATTTTTATATTATCTTTTTTAATTAGAATCTAACTATTTAGTTATCTTTTTCACTTTAACTATGTACTTTTTATTCTTTAGAATATTCTTTACTTACTTTAAGATAATTCCATATTGAATCTTATATTTTCTAAAATTCAATTATATTGCTATACTTTCAAAAATTCATTTACAAAGTCATACTTTTCAAATCTCAAATACAAGGTTGTATTTTTTCTAAAAATCATATAAAAGGTTATATTTTTCTAAAATTCCAATACGAGACTATATTTTCCCATAATTCAAATACAAGGTTAGATTTTTTTTTAAATTCATATCAAAGGTTGTATTTTTTCCAAAATTCAAATACAAGGCTATATTTTTTTCTTAAATTTATTTCTAACTAATTATTCTAGGTTTAATTAGTCCTATTAATTCCTTATTCTAGATCTTAGAAACATGAATTATAAATAAGAGAGATATAAGAAAAATACCTAAAATTTTGTGGGTCTTACATTGACAGCCTACTTAGTGCTGCCAGCAAATGTATTCTCTAGAGGAAATCATTGTGCACAAGGTGCTGCCAGCTACACCAATACTGCAAAAAAATGTAGCAAGAGGGTCACTGCCCAAAGAGCCCACTACTACAGACATTTGCAGCAGCGAAATGCTGCCAAAAGCACGTCAAATTGCGAAAGACTTGCAACAAAAAAAGTACTGCCCAAAATGTGTCAAGTGTGCACGCAATTTGTAGCCTACAACCTACTGCCTTGAGTGTTGAATGAGCAGAAAAATGGCAGCAGCTAGAGGTTGTCCTAAAAGTGCACCTATCGGGGCCAACTGCAATGGCCGATGCGTTGCCTAAGAGCACACGCACCGTAGAAAGATGCAACAAAGGCATTGCTGCTACGAAGCGTCGCTACTACAAAGAATTGCAGCAGAAAAAAAAAGAGAAAAAAATGCTATCCAACAGTGCATTACTAACTCCAACACATACAACAAACATGGCACTGTTCGCAAGCCATGCCAGTGCAAGAAAAAGGGAGAGAAGGGAGAGTGAGGAAAGAGGTGTCACCACCTTACAGCAGATCGATCCGCGGACAGAGCGGTGGTGTGAGTTTTAGGAAAACCCTTTTCAAAACAATATTTTTAATGAAAATCTAGTGAAAGCCAGACACCAAAAATATAAAAATTGGCTCGCACGAGTATTGGAGTCCGGGTCGATCTCAGGGAATGGGAGATACTTGTATTCAACACACACAACTACGCTACTCTTTATTGCAAAGAAAAAGAATTAATTAAATAAATGAATAACTAAAGAGTGTTGCCCTACGCAGAGGGCTTAAATGAATAAAAGAATAAAACGACCTTATTACAACCCAATGAATTGAATAAATAAAATCCTAGTCTTAAAAAAAAAAGAAAAAGGCATTAGTGCTTCGAGTCCTTTTGTCCCTTCTTGAGGTAATGTATGTTTTCTTAAACTTTTGCTTTTCTGAAGTCTCCTTGAGAGGCCTTTTTGAGGGCTCGAAATCGCTTCTCTCGCACGTCCAAGTGCTTTCCTGCAAAAACACTAAAACAAAACACACAACAGTACAAGGAAAGCTAAACAAGAATTGATTAGCTAATGACAAAAATAAATCGACAAAAACAATATCTGAATTAACTAAAAGAAACAAAACTAACTATGAACTAATGAATACCAAACTATCAGGACAGATAAAATAACCAACAACCTAATTACTCAATCAAGAAACAAATTACTTACCATATGCTGAAAATAATGACAGACATACTAATGCACTTCTAATGGGTTATCAATGCACGTAAACGCATAAAACAGGGAATCGGCTAACCTTTATCAACGAACATAACATGGTTTTTTTTTGTTTTTTTTATAACTTAAACAAATACTGAACTAATAGCCTATTTCAAATCAATTTAATCTAATTTAACCTACTATCTAAGCTAAGCAACTTAATCATAAAATCAAGAAACATAAAAAGAACGACTAATAAGGAAAACCGTTATCTATGAAGTCTAAGATGCAACCAGACTGACAGACATGAACTACTTATTCTAAAACAGATCTTACTTTACATGAATAATAAAAAAAAACTGATTAGGCATAAAAGAAACCACTGCTAAAACTTAATCTAATGGACTGAAATAAAAATTGATTGATGTTATGCAAGACTGATCTAACTTTGCTGGAACCATAGACTCAATAGACTACCCTAACAACATTAATAACAAAACACGTTGACACACGTTTGTCATGACCGAACTACTGAAAAGAAAAAAATAAAGCAAGAAATCAAATGATTGCACAAGAATTAACCAATGCAACAAGGAAACACCAAGAATGTTAAACAGGTTGAAGCTAAATACCAAAACACACAGACTCAATACACTTTTACTCAACACACTTTTAGCCTAACGTTGATCACGTTGCATGCGTGTTTGACGTTTTGCAAACAGAAGACTCAAAAAACAAAAAAAATGATTCCTAATCTAATTACAGAATCTAAACTAAACCCTACTAAATCCTATTGATGTTAATCTATACCATCTATATACTACTATATGAATGACGATCAAGATCAGTCTGATCTATGTGACTGGATTTTCACATAAATCAGATTGATAATCAACCGTTTCTTAAACTGCACTTTCAAAACAATCAGAATAAAACATTAAACAAAGAGTAAAACGAGTTCTTGGAAACAGCAAGAACCGCATGCTATATGAAACTGACCCTACCCTACTGAAAGCAATCACAATGCAAGACTAAGAATTAATTAATCCAACGAGAAAGAGAAAAACAAGGTGCATAAAAACGTAAAGAGGAAAAGGGGGAAGGGGGGGTGGGGTGGGGGTGGAGAAGATTACTCACTGAATATTTCTGCCGGATTGGTTGAGAGAAGAATGGTTAGTCCCGGCTGCAGATGCACTCTCCGATGAAGATGATGCGATGCCAGCGATGAAGTGGTTAATCAATAGGAAGACAAAGAAACAGAGGAAGAAGAGGAAGATGGAGAGGAGAGGAGCCAACTTTGAGAGAGGTAAGAGAAGAGGAGATCAAGGGGGGCATGCAATCAACCAAAGAAAAATGTCTCTCCTTTGCTGTAGTATACTATTTATAATATAATATTAGGTTAAAACAAATTTTTCAAAACAAGTCCAAGAGTTTTCAATAATTTTCAAAAAGACCCACTTTAGTAAAACATGTTTTATTGTCTAAAAAGCAAACTTCCTAAACTAATTAAAAATTACAAATTAGCTAATACAAACCTAAGCTAACTAAACTAAAATTAAGAAATTCTAAATATAATAGAAACACTAAAAAAATACAGAGAAAGCTTTGAAGAATACGATTTTCTGATAAAATCCAATTCAATGCGGTTTCTCAAAACTAATGATAAAAATTGGTTTTTAAGGTAATTTTAACATGAATCATGCATAAATAATGATTAATAAAATGTGAAATATATGCATGATTAAATACCCCCATGCTTATCGTTTGCTAGTCCTCGAGCAAACTGAAGCAAAAAGTAAAAATACTAAACTAATCAAAACAAGAGCCTAGCTCACTTTCGTAGGAATCACGGTTGCATTTAGCATATGCAACAAGCCCTTTTAACCCCTGGATTACCCCAGTGGACGAGTAAGGTCTCGTGAGGGTTTGCAGTGATGCTACCCACAAACATCTTTGTCATGTATGCATAAAAATTTTAAAACACAAAGCATTAGGCAATTGAGGATTTTGTTTTCACAAATATTTCATGCCATTGCATTATCAAAACATGATTAGAGTCTTCTACCTGCCACCACAGAATAAAATATTTTCTTTCACTTTTCTAAATAGCATAATCATTTATGTTTCATTCTCAAAAATTCAAATGCATACATGTGATTATTTACTTATCCTCACTCATATGTGTTCTGCACATGTTTTCTCAATATTTGCTTCTAAGCAATGATTTTTTTTCTTTTCACTCTTTTCTTTTTCTTAATTTTTAATTTTTCACATATTTTTTTCCTTTTATTGAGCGCTATATTAAATTTCCAGTTTTCGTGACCCGTGTAACGAGCTTTGGATCAGTGACTCCCAGGTCAGACGACCTGAGGGCACCAGATACAAAGTATCCCTCGAACTTAATTACTCGAGTCACTAGACCTTCAACTTTTTTATAGTTTACGTATAATTTACTTCTCTATCATGTGCAATGTCAATATCTATTAGGCTTTCTATAAAGTCCATGTAACGAGCTTTCGGGCCGGTGGCTCCTAAACCAGATGGATTTAGGGCACCAAGTGTAAACACCCCTCAGGCTCTACTTGCCTCGAATAAAATAGGCCACAGATATCAACGTAGACAAAGAATTGACTTCCTTCGTTATCTTTTTCAACATAGAACTTAAACACTTCAACGTGTGTCTAAGCTCAGCTACTTGGGAATATGAAGATATTAAACAACTAAACATATGCTCTTTTTCACTTTTTGAGCTCTTTTGCAATGTTGTTCATTTGCTTAGTTTTCAAAAATAAAACTGTGCATATTCATACTTGTGATTCAAAATAAACTCTAACATGAATCTATAATCATTTTTTTGAAATCCACATAAACAACCACGGTTTTCTAGATTCGTGTTAGAAAAAGTTTTTCGTGGGGCTTAAAAATTCTCTAAAAATGTTAGATGTTGCAAAGCAGTCATATAAGTTCAAACTCATTCCCTAAAAGCCTAATTTTAATGAGTTGACATAAAAAATGCAAGTACAAAGACATGAAAAGTTTAGTGTGCAAACTACACCCTCCCCCATGCTTGAATGACACTCTCCTCAGTGGCACTCCTACATGCTTGTATGAAACTAAGAAGTTGCACCTGAGAACAAGATAATTGGGAGAAAAGAGTAGAAGTCACCTGATATGACATATGAATGCATGTCCTACGATTACATAAGAATGCATACCTGATCTAACAATACACTCATGAGATACAAGAAAACAAAACAAAATAAAGAAAAACCATCTATGAACATTTACTAGATCCTACTAAAAATACAACATACAAACCTGTGTGTGCCCTCATGTATCCATGAGGTCAACAATCTCAATGTCTTGTTTCACCACAATATCAGAAATGTAGGACTTCAGTCGCTGCCCATTGACTTTGAAAATGCTGCCCGTTCGAGGGTCCAAAAGATCTATCGCTTCATGTGGAAAAACTCTATGGACTATGAACAGTCCATCCCATCTGGACTTCAGCTTCCCTGAAAAAAGATGGAGACATGAATGATAAAGCCAAACCTTTTGACCAGGCTTGAACTGCTTCCTCACAATGTGTTGATCATGGAAATGCTTCGTTCGAGCCTTGTAAATCTTGGCACTCTCATAGGCCTCATTACGCAATTCCTCTAGCTCACTCAACTGTAATCTTCTCTCTGCTCCAGCTTGGGTCATATTAAAATTAAACTTTTTTATAGCCCAATACGCTCTATGCTCTAACTCAATAGGGAGATGGCATGATTTCCCAAAAACCAATCGATACAGCGACATATCAATTGGGGTCTTGAAAGCAGTCCTATAAGCCCATATGGAATCATCAAGGCACTGAGACCAGTCCTTGCGGTCTGGTCGGACTGTCTTTTCAAGAATCCGCTTGATCTTTCTGTTAGAGACCTCAACTTGGCCATTGGTTTGCGGGTGGTAAGATGTAGCAATCCGATGATGCACAAAATATTTTCTAAGGAAGCTACTTGCACATTACGAAAGTGCGTACCACCATCACTAATGATCGCTCTAGGGACTCTGAACCGACTAAAAATGTTGTGCTTGATAAATCGAAGCACCTCCTTATGGTCATTGGTTCAGGTGGCCATGACCTCGACCCATTTTGAAACATAATCAACTGCCACTAAAATATATACAAATCCAAACGATGGCGGGAAAGGACCCATAAAATCAATGCCCCACACATCAAAAATCTCAATAATCAAAATAGGAATAAGGGGCATCATGTCACGCTTGGCGATGTGTCCTGTTTGCTAACAGCGCAAGCACCTCCTACAAAAATTATGGGCATCTCTATGCAGTGTCGGCCATCAAAATCCTGACTATAAGACCTTTGCGGTGGTCTTTCGACTAGAGAAATGGCCTCCACAAGCCAAGGAATGACAAAATGATAGAATGGAGTCATACTCCTCCTCAAGAACACACCTCTGAATCATCTGATCAGGGCATAATCGAAACAACTCTGGTTCCTCCCAAAAATAGTGCTTTACCTGCAAGAAAAATTGATCTCTCTCATTGTGGTTCTAGTGCAAAAGGTACTCTCCGGTCACCAAAAAGTTGATGATATGCGCAAACCAAGGCAAATGCTTGACATGAAAGAGTTGCTCATCTGAAAATGAATCATCAATCTGCCCCTGATCAGTGGATGTCTCCATTGTCAGTCTGGATAAATGATCTGCTACAAGATTCTCACATTCACTCCTATCTCGAATCTCAAGATTAAATTCTTGTAACAGAAGGATCCATCGAATGAGACGCGGTTTGGCATCAATTTTACTCATCAAATATCGCAATGCTGCATGATATGAGTAAATGATGACCTTGGAGCCTAACAAATATGAGCGAAACTTCTCAAGAGCAAAAACTACGGCTAGTAATTCCTTCTCTGTGGTGGTATAATGCATTTGCACATCAGAGAGGGTCCTACTAGCGTAATAAATCACATGAGATTGTCGCTCAATCTTCTGACTGAGAATCGCTCCAACCGTGTAATCTGACGTGTCACACATAATATCAAATCGCACTGATCACTCAGGAGATCGAAGAATAGAAGCAGTAGTCAGAGCCTCCTTCAGAGCCAAGAATGCCTTCAGACAGGCATCATCAAACACAAACGGCTGATATTTCGATAGCAAGTTGCACAACAGTCGAGAAATCTGGCTAAAATCTTTAATGAACCTTCTATAAAAACCTGTGTGCCCTAGAAATGACCGCACCTGCCGCACAGAGGTCGATGGAGCTAATCTTGCAATGGTCTTCACTTTGGCCTTATCGACCTCAATCCCTTTCTCAGACACAATATGTCCAAGAACAATCCTCTGTCTAACCATGAAATGATTCTTTTCCCAACTAAGAACCAGATTTGTCCCCCTACAACACTGAAGCACACAAGATAACTTTTGAAAACAATCGTCAAATGGAGAGCCATAGACCGAGAAATCATTCATGAAAATCTCAAGGACATCATCCATCATATGTGAGAAGATCGCCATCATGCACCGTTGAAATGTTGTCGGGGCATTGCAGAGCCCGAACGACATTCTTCTATAAGCAAAAGTGTCATATGGACAGGTGAACGTCGTCTTTTCCTGGTCCTCGAGATGAACGACCACCTGGTTGTATCCTGAATAACCATCCAGGAAACAAAAATATTGTTGGCCCGCGAGTTTCTCCAAGATCTGGTCGATGAACGGAAGAGGGAAGTGATCCTTCCTAGTTGCACTGTTCAACTTTCTATAGTCTATGCACACTCGTCATCCCGTGGTAGTCCTCATGGAGACACTTTCTCCTTTTTCATTCATCTCTACGGTGAGCCCAAACTTCTTGGGGACAACGAAGTATGTTGATGAGCTTGTTATATAATACGAATGAGCAATGATCAAGGAAAATCTAATGGCCTTCAGCATGTTATGGTCACAAAAGAAAGGAAAAGAAATGACAATGAATGAGCAGATGTATGCCCTGGAATTTCGACAGCATCCTCTGCAAATCAATTTTTGTAGATTGATTCATCTCTCCTCACAGTCATTATTCTCTTTATGAGAAGAGCTTTCAAACATTGGCTAAAAATTGAAATCGCAAGCATAACATAGTAGTTTAAATGCATTCAAGAAGCTAAGCAAAAGTGGTGATTGTCTAGCTAAAACCCAGCATATCCGTTACCTAAGATTGGCGTTGCTACATTAATGCAGGAATAAAGCCTCGACACCTTATGATGAATAGTAGAGAATTTCTCGGCTGACACGAGGATACTTCCCATGGTTTTAAACAAAGCAACTATCAAATTGGCTTTCACGACAAACCATATTTGTCTTCACGGCAAACCAGATAAGCTACCCAAATTCAAATAAGCTATCCAGATATTAGTCAATACAAAGAGGAAAAAGCAAACTAAACTAAAAAAAAAGAATAAATCAATAGACGATCAAAGTGAAAATAAGTAGACGGATTTTGATAGCATGCAAGAGAAGGCAATGATGCAGTGATTCTGAGAAATAAAATGGGATATCAATGGATGGTGATTTAAATCCCCATAGAAAATAAAATATGTAGTGGCTGAGATGGCAAGAGTGAATCATACAAAACATGTGAAAAACTGAAAGGAACTAAAATAAAAATAAAATGATTCATAAAAAAAAATGTAGAATGACGAGGAAACAATAGGAAATTAAATTCAGATTGCAAGCAGAGAACTGAACCTTAAAACATAAGCCGATCATCAAGAGTGGAATTTAAAATTAAATATACAAAAGAAATGGAAATAAGGAAGGGAAAAACACATAATGGAAAGAAGAAACGAAAATGCATCCCGAAAACCTATTGGAATACAAAACTCAGGTGAGTGGGTGACACCATTGTGAGACATCACCCATTACCAATTAATGCTATGACCATTTTATCAAATGCGAGGGATCCACGATGGGTAGTGGATTCAATGTTTCAAAGCAAGCAATCAGGAAATAAAAATCAAATAAACATAATGGTTATGCTGAAATATGAGATCATCATTCGGCAGATCCCTTGCTCAGATGTATCTAACGCTAGGAATACACAGAGATGAAGATACCGACATGATGGCATGATTAATATGAAACAGAGGAATCCAACATCTCTCAAGATCGAGATAAACATGAGAAAAAAACATCTAATAAAGATCAAAATATATCGATCGATGAAAATCGAATTCCAAAACAGAAATAATAACATGAGTGGGAAACCCGAAATTCACCAAAAGATTAACATAAAAGCAAAATTGAGAATTAACGGGGGAATTGGATTGAGATCCAGATAAATCATATCGAATCCGGTAGCGTGAACAGAACAAGAGTAAATCACAGAACAAACAAAGAAAATAAAAGGGAAATACAGAAAGAAATGTCAGAATTAGAGAATTTTGTTTGCTGTCGCACAATATGCGTGGATCAATGTTTGTTATATGCAAAACCGATACCTACGACAGTGCTCTGATGCGGGAGGAACAAAAGAAAATCCCCAAAAAAATAGAAACAAGAGCGAGAGATATTCTCACCTTGCTTTGCAGGGGTTTCTGGAGGATGAAGAGATTCTTCTCCTTGTTCCGCTGGAGATGATCGATTCCTTCAGTCGATCGGATGTGAAAAGGGGAAAGTTGAGGGAGAACTCGGATGAAGGAGGGAGACAAAGGAGGAGAAGGGGATCAGTCAGATGGGATAAATCGAGAATGGCTCTGTGGAATGGCGATGGATGCCAGAGAAGGACCCCACGACTCTCTTTTTATAACGGAAACCCGTTAGAGATTTTTCGAATCAGGTCCAAAAGTATTTTGAAAATTTTCAGAAAGTGGTTTCTTTTTAAGGATTTTCTAAAAAGATGGTTTAAATAAAAAGAAACTTTCAAAAAGGGCTTCTAAACCCTTTTTTGTATTTTCTTTTCTATTTTTTTATTTTTTTGTTCTTTTTCTTTGTGTTTTTTTTTAAAATAAAAACTTCAAAACTATGAGAAAATGAAGGATTTTAAACTATTTTTGCAAAATAAAAAAAAATTACAAAAGAAGGGTTTTTTGAGAATTCAGGTTTATTCTTTGGAAATTTCTTCAGAAAACGAGTTCGGATCCAGGTTTTGAGGAAATATTTGAGTTTTTAACCTCGAATCGAGAAATACAAAGCAGTGGATCCAAAAGGATACCGGATAGACTGTCCGAGCCATTCAGAAACTATTTTTGGCATTTTTGTAATTTTAATTTGAAAATTAGATAACAAGGCTCAGATTTGGGTTTTGAACTGGATCCAGATCCGAAATTGAGTCAGATATATAAAATGAATTTGGATTCCAGTGAATTCGAGAAGCAACTGAAATTTAGATCAACAATGACTCGATTTACTCAGAAAATAGAGACTACGGGCAAAAAGAGAATATTTACAAAATTTTGAAAATTTTGGGGTGTTCACAACTCCTCACCTGATTGTCTTGAAATGGACACCTTCTGAATGATGATTTTTGTAAACTTGTTTCTTGAAAGTGAGAAACACAATATCCAAGATCGATTGAAAGGAGACAGTATTTCTTTTGTATATCTTGCAGGTTCGCTCGATCTTCCTTAACTATTTAGTTGAAGGAGGGTGGAAGCAGGAGATCGTGAGGGGGGTGAACGAGAAGTAGAAGAGAAGAGGAAAAGCCAGGGGGTTCGAGAGATAGGGAGAGAAGAAATCGAAGATCGGATCCCTTTGTGCGATCAAAGAATGACCTTTTAAAGATCAGCGCATTCTCCATCGTAAAATTTGAGCTTTTCGCAGCTCTCCACCTGACTTTTGAAAAATTTTGAAATCTTAAAACTGAATTTTTAATAGTTTTGAAAACTCACTGTTTGAGAGGGGACGGCTCTTATGTTTTTTTTTTAATTTTGGTTCATTTACCTGAAGTTTAGGTAAAGTAACCCTTTTTTGAGGAGGGCCCAGAATTGGCGCTATCTAAGGCCACCTTTGTTAAAAAAATAAAGATAAAACAAATAAAAACATGAAGTCCTAGGGTGGTGCCACCTCAAGGGGGGGGGGTCTCCTTCTTTCTAGGATTTCTTTTTTTTTTTTTTCAAGTTTTGCAAAAGGAGGGTCTATGTGGCGCCACCTCTGGGTGGATCCCACATCATTTCTTATTGAATAAAAAGCAAAATTTAAAGTGAGAAAGTAAAAAAAAAATTTGGATTTTTTTTTTATAAAAACCTAAATTAACTAGCAAATAAGAAATAAAACTTGGCCCAATTATGAAAATTTTGAAAGAAAGGTGGTCCTTTAGGGCAAAGTTATAAAACTGATTCTGAAATTATAAATAAAAAGATTTCATGAAATCCAAAGTCTTTTCGCAAAAGTTGAAATAAAATCTCTGAATTTAAAGCCACGTCCCCTTCTTCAGGCAGAGCCAGTCCAATTGACGAAATTTTAAAAACAATATTAAAACTATCCAGACTGTTTTCTAGAGAAAACTTTTTGCAATCTAGGGCCCTGAGGGTTAAAATGAGAGAAAATGGCAATTTTGAAAACCCAGGGATTTTAAATCAATTTTGAAAGAGTTAAAACTTGAATCTGGATTGACAGTTTTAAAAATCAAGAGTTCTGGACCTCGAAATGACATGTGTCGTGAAGTGATATAAAATGCTCATGTGATAATATGCAATCACATGTCTCAGGAGATTTCATACTGCATGGGGAACTGGAGATTTCAATCTCTTGATGTGAATAAGACTTTGAGATTTTGTGACTGAAGATGATGCTGAGTCTAAATAGAAAAACTTTGAGAATCGGGGGTGAAATATGGACTCCTACGGGATTCAAGCTTAGAAAATAACCATTTTGCCCTCTAGTTATCTTAAGGGATGGTTCACGACGGTTGGTGGAAATGTCGGGGAGGTGAGTAAAAATTTGGGGTGTTTACAAGGGTTCAAATCTCAACAAAAGTGATCAGAAAAGAAAGTCAATTCCCCAGTACAACATACCACCTCAGCAGAAGCAGGGATCAAAACTACGTGAGAAGACAAAGCATGAAGGATGGAGTTACGAAAGAAAATTTACTCCTTTAGATCAATCACTCGGGGCTGTGCTCGAGTACATGTTATCCAAGGATATGGTCAAGCTGCCAAGAATGGCCGATCCTCCTGCCCCCATGGGAAAGTTAAAGGACCAATTCTGCAAGTTCCACCGGATAGTGGGGCACAATATTGAGACCTATTTTGTTCTAAAAAACATCATTCAAGATTACATCAACAAGAATCTTCTGGTGGAGGGCACGGAAGATGAAAAAATGACTATTCTGAATCAGCCATTTCCTCAACATTCCGCAGCAGTCATCTCTAAACAAACATTTCAACTGCAAGATCACATCAGGTCGTGATCCAACAAAGATATACAAGTCTAACATCAGGTCCTCGTACTACGTCAAGCGCCGCCCAATACTCAGAAAATGGATCTCTTCTCAGCCTTTAGCAAGCTGAATGTATCTGTCGAGTCTGCTCAAGCATCCCCTGAGGTTGCCAAAAGAATTCCAAGATTTCCCAAGCACTTTATCAAGTCCGTCCCGAAAAAAGGTGAATCATCAATGCAAAAGCCAATAACCACCTTATCCAACGTCTCAATCCTGGACCTAGCACATGCTTCATCTAAGCATCAGCAAGTACTGGATGACTTGTTGTGGAAGATTAAAGTGAAGCCTAGCACAACTCCTAAAGACATGGCCCAGATCGTCAACCAGGCCATAACCAATGCTCAAATTACATTTTCAGATGAGAATCTGCCAAAGCCTCATGCATTTCACAATAACACTCTGTACATAGTAATCTGAACCAGGGGAATGACTGTTCTCCATGTGCTGGTTGATGGAGGCAGTAGCCTCAACATATGCCCCGAGATAACTGCCAAGACTCTGATCATAAAGGAAGAAGAGTATATACCGGACCCAATCACTATCTATGGGTTCGACAATCATGGGCAGACTGCAAAAGGAAAGATCTTCTTAGAGATCTCCATCAATTATTTTGTCCACCCAGTCCTCTTTCACGTGGTCAATGTGCCACCAACATATAATTTGCTGCTAGGACGAACGTGGATCCACAATGCAAACGCAGTATCATCCACTCTTCATCAGTGTATCAAGTGGTCTAAAGGTGGTATGATCACAACAGTCCTGGGAGAATATCCGGAAGAGAGACTTTCACAGCCCATGATTCTCATACCCACTTTCACTGCAAATATCCCTAGCATTAGGGAAGGCAATGAAGTCAGCCTCGGAGAAAGTCTGGAGATACTGCAGATGACAGAACCGCCAAAGCACATTGTAGCCATGACTCGATGGAGAGGACCACAGTTCTTCAAGATTGGAGGTCGACTTGACTACAACACTTTCAAGGATCATCCCCTATTCCCACAATTCATAAAAGCCAAAAAAGGATTTGATCTGTTACTGAAGCATGATTATCAACCCTTTAGAGGCTTGGGCAAAAATGAGAATGGTCGATTAGAGCTAGTAACCCCTGGTCATCATCCTCGCAGAGCAGGATTGGGTTCCACCGGTAAGAGATCTCAGAAAAGCACTATCTTCATCAAGGGAGCGCATTAAAAGCATTTGTTGTCTTTTTCTTTCTATTCTTTTGTCTTCTTCACATAGGGATGATGTCCCGTTTCATTTTCATCATTGTCATCAATCAATTTGATTCTTCAATAAAGTTGCAAATCTTCTTCATCTATCTGGATGTTGTCTTTCCACGTTTATTATCGGTCTTTACAATTTGTTGTCGTGTCACTCTTTTTTACTTTTTCTAAATTATTTCCCTAAATGATATATGATTTGTCTCATAATGGGTGATTTCCCTGAATAAAATGGAAGAGGGAGAAAGGAGAGGGAAGAAAGGAAAGAGAAGAAAGAAAGAAAAGGAAAGAAAGAAGAAGAAGGAAAAGAAAGAAGGAAAGAAGAAAGAAAAGGAAAAGAAGGAAGGAAAAAGAGTAGGGAAAAGAAAAGAAAAAGCGGAAAAGAAAAGGAAGGAAGAGAGAGGGGGTCGACCACCTTGGTGGGACCCACTTGTCCCAAAAAAATAAATAAAATGAAATAAAAAAATAAGAAAAAAAATAGAAAGAGAAAGAAACATTTTTTTTTATTAAAAGGAAATGCAAATCAATTCAATAGTGGTGCCACCTTGGAATGGGTTCACATTTAACTTTGAAATTCATTTTGAAAGCTAGAGGGGTAGAATGGTTTCTTAGAAAAAATTTCGGATGAAATGAGCTATTTTTGGCAACTTTGAAATAAAGCTCGAAATTTGATATCTTATACCCCTTTGCAGAGCAAATCCAGTTTAGAATTTGAAAATCAAATTTGAAAAGGAATCCAAATTGTTTTCTCGGGAAAATATTTCAAAATTTAGAGCTTTGGGGGTAAAAATGTCAAGTTTGGAAACCCATGGTTCGAAGTTGAACTTTGAAAACTTTAAAACTCAAATCTGAATTGAAATTTTCAAAATTGGAGTTCTAGATCTCAAAAATGAAATGAAATGTGATGAAACGATATGAAATGATGGAAAATGATGAGAAATGATATGAAATGTCATGCAAAATGCTAACCTTGGATGAAGAATTTTGGATATTAGACCTCGATCGACAGTTGTACGAGTTCAGAAAGTGGTAAAATTGATAAAAATGGCAAAATGGTTCAAGAAATGGTTTTTGGTCTCTACCAGGCCGGAAGTGACACTGAGAATTAAGGTTTGAGCTGGTTTAAACTGAAATGAACTGTAATGAACTGATTTCCAGGGTTTCAGAACTCAAATGGACTGACAAAACACTGACTCTGCTGAACTCCTAGACTGAATGGTCGAGAAATGGTGAGATTTTTAGAGAAATGGTGAGAAATGATCACTGGAGTGAAGTGAGTCACGAACAAGAACTAAGTTTAAGCTGGAACAAAGACCAGTAATACTGAGATGAACTAAAACAGAAGTTCAAACACTAGCTCAACTGACTGGACTTAGCTCAATTCCAGCTAAAATGGACTCCTAAACACTGGGAAATGGATTTGAACTGAAACTGGAGCACTTGAACTCCTGGTGAGCTCAAGCTAGACTCAGAGAAATAGGATTGACTGAGAATGACTGACTCAGAGATAATTGGCTTGGATTTGAACTAGAAATGAGCTCATTTCTGAGAAAATGAACCCATTTTGGCAGGAATGATCAGAAATGAACATGACCTACTCACTGTGAGCTCAGGTGAGCTAGAAATGACTGACATTCTAACTATTATGAGCTTAAGACTGAGCTTGGTCGACTCTGACTGACAGAGTTCTAGGATGACCCAGGGGTAAAATAGTAATTTTCCTAATAACAGTTGGTAAAATGGTAATTTCTTAAGACATACTCGAGGTTGGACTCCTATACTGACCTACCAGGGTTGGTATCTACACTAGAGGTGTGTCTGAGAATGGATGAGGAAATTTTGGGGTGTTTACAAATGTCCCTCATTGATACTAAGCCGGTTTAGGGCCGAGCTTAGTGACAAAGAAAAACACACCAAATTTGGGCTATATATAAAAAAAATGTCTCAGTTAGAAGGATTTGATTGGGTATGAAGAAATTAGCCTAGAGGAAAATAGTAGGTATGAAATGAAGAATGATGAAGACAGATTCAATTTATAGAAGTGAAGTTCACATTTTGCCCTTAACCTGGATGAGATGAAAAATATCTCGTGTAGAAACGAGGGGTCGCAAAGAAGGCAATGAAAATGGTTTTCCCTAAAAGCTTTGCAAAAAGGAGTGATTTGGGCATCACATGATTGAGACTAAATAGCTTTTGAAAAATGGCCTTTTGCGAAGAATGGTTCAAGTTTAGCCCTTATCCTGAAGAGGAGATGAAATACCTCATCAGAATGAGGTTCAGGTTTAACCCTTAACCTGATTGAGAAATGAAAATGATAAATGTCATCTGTAGGAAGTAAATTGGAAGGTGAATGAAACAATTTTCTTGAAGAGGAATAAGACAACTCTTTCGACAATGCGAAAGACGAACAAGACAATCTTTTCGAAGGAAAGTAAGGCAACTCTTTCGACAACACAAAATACGAATAAGACAATCTTTTCGAAGGAGAGTAAGGCAACTCTTTCAACAACGCGGAAGACGAACAATGTCATCCTTTCAGAGAAAAGTGAGGTGAATCTTTCAATAACGTGAAAGACGGCAAAGGCTATCCTTTCAGAGAGAAGGCTAATCTTTCAACAACGCGAAAGATGACAAAGGCTATCCTTTCAGAGAGAAGGCTAATCTTTCAACAACGTGAAAGACGATAAAGGCTATCCTTTCAGAGAGAAGGCTAATCTTTCAACAACGCGAAAGATGACAAAGGCTATCCTTTCGAAAAAAAAGATGAGGCGAATCTTTCAACAACGCAAAAGATGACAAAGGCTATCCTTTCGGAGAAAAGGTGAGGCAAATCTTTCAACAACGAGAAAGACGACAAAGGTTATCCTTTCGGGGAGAAGACTAATCTTTCAATAACGCGAAAGCCGGCAAAGGCTGTCCTTTCAGAGAGAAGGCTAATCTTTCAACAACGTGAAAGATTACAAAGGCTATCCTTTCGGGGAGAATGCTAATCTTTCAACAATGCGAAAGATGACAAAGGTTATCCTTTCGGAGAGAAGGCTAATCTTTCAACAACGTGAAAGATGGCAAAGGCTATCCTTTCGAAGAGAAGGCTAATTTTTCAACAATGTGAAAGACGACAAAGGCTATCCTTTCAGAGAAAAGGTGAGGCGAATATTTCAACAACACGAAAGATGACAAAGGCTATCTTTTCAGAGAAAAGGTGAGACGAATCTTTCAACAACGTGAAAGATGACAAAGGCTACTTTCTCAAGAAGGCAAAAGGTGATGCTAGAATATGTCAAGATGGACATCAAGTTTTTTGCTTCATATCGGGATAGTTAGAAAATATTGCCAAATTGATAAAATTGTAGTTGATTTACCATAATTGAAATATAAGCATATTTGTTTGAAAGATATTTCATCTTATACCTAGAGTATGACCTCCAAACGGGCTCACTCTGTAAAATCCAAAATCAAAATCAAAATCAATTTGCTTGCAATTGGCTTTCTTCAAGGAGGCTATCAATTTCCTTAATATGAATAGAAAAGAAAGGATTAACATTGTGAAAGCAATTGGTGAAAGGATATTGATAAAGAAATTTCACAAAATTAAAGAAGATTCTTGGCAGATTTGGCAATTTGATATCCTGAGATTTTTCTCATGATGATCTTTTTGCACTCTTTTTGAGACATTGAGCTTTCTTGGGTTTTTGAGGAGAAGTTTATTGCATCATCCTTCATTTTGGAGATGTCCTGACTTTTTTTTTTTTTAAGGTATGTCACAAACTCCTTCAAGTTAGAGATGTTTTGATCCTTCTTTGTCTCAGAAATTATACTGATGATATTGTATATTTGGTTGGAAATCTCATGATGATAGCAGAAATCAAATATCTTTTAGGGTTTGCCGGGAGGTTTGTCACATCCGCCTTCAACTTGGAGGTGATTTGAACTTTCCCTGGAAGGATCTGTCACAAACCCCTTCATCTTGGAGATGATTCAAATCTTCTTTGGCCCCAGGGGTCTAACTCATCCACCAGTCTTCAACTTGATGATGATTCAGAGATCCCTTTTGCAGATATTTAATTGAAGCTTAAATGATTGAGGATATATGGAAATTGAGTGAATTTTTCTTTATCACCCAGGATATTTTGACTGCCTTGACTTTACAAGAATGGTCTTTAAAATGTGCCATTGACTGCGATTAATATCAATCACTTATAGCTTTCTGACATTGAATTTTCTTTGCTGGCCATATAGAAGATTTATTCTTTGTTTTTTTGGTTGGCCAAGAGAAGGATTTTGAATTTTGAATCTTTCTTCACAAAAGCTTCACTCTTTTGGAAAGAATATTAAAGGCAATTTGGGGTAATTCTTTATGCAATAAAAGCTTGAAATCAACAACTATTTTTTATAGCAATTTGGCAAAATATTCTTGAAATCCTTGGTGAAAAAAATTGCTTGACATCCAAGTTGACACATCCATGGCATGAAGGCTTAAATTCGAAGGTAAATCCAATACAAAGTTGGAGTTTTGAAGGTTAGTCCTGGCACAATGCTGGATTTTGAAGGTAAGTCCAACTCAAAAGTTGGTTTTGAAAGAGCGACCGAGTCGAAACTGAGATCCTGTAAGGAAAACTGAAAAATCAGAGTCAGAACTCGAGTCTTGAAAGAAAAACTAGAAAGTTTGGTTTTGAAGGAAAGAAAATTCGAGTCAGAACCCAAATCTTCGAAGGAAAACTAGACCAATTTGGATTTAAAGGAGAGGAAATTCGAGTCCGAACTCAAATCCCAAAGAAAAAACTAGACTAACTCAAAAGGAAAGGAAATTCGAGTCGGAACTCGAACCCTAAAGAAAAAACTTATCCAATTCGGATTTAAAGGAAAGGAAATTTGAGTCAAAACTCGAATCCCAAAGGAAAAACTATATCAATTCAGAAGGAAAGAAAATTTGAGTCGGAACTCGAATCCTAAAGGAAAAACTTATCCAATTTGAATTTAAAGAAAAGAAAATTTGAGTCAGAACTTGAATCCTAAAGGAAAAACTGGAAAATTCAGAAGAAAAGAAAATTCGAGTCGAAACTCGAACCCTAAAGGAAAAACTTATCCAGTTTGAATTTGAAGGAAAGAAAATTCGAGTCGGAACTCAAATCCTAAAGGAAAAATTCGAAAATTCAGAAGGAAAGGAAATTCGAGTCGGAACTCAAACCTAAAGAAAAAAATTATCCAATTCAAATTTAAAGGAAAGGAAATTTGAGTCAGAACTCGAATCCCAAAGGAAAAAGTATATCAATTCAGAAGGAAAAGAAATTGGAGTCAGAACTCGAACCCTAAAGGAAAAACTTATCCAATTTGGATTTAAAGGAAAAGAAATTCGGCGAAACTTGAATCCTAAAGGAAAAGCTTATCCAATTCGGATTTAAAGGAAAGGAAATTTGAGTCGAAACTCGAATCCTAAAGAAAAAACTATATCAATTTAGAAGGAAAGGAAATTCGAGTCGGAACTCGAACCCTAAACAAAAAACTTATCCAAATTCGGATTTAAAGGAAAGGAAATTCGAGTCAGAACTCGAATCCTAAAGGAAAAACTGTAAAATCCAGGAGGAAAGAAAATTCGAGTCGAAACTCGAATCTCGAAGGAAAATTGGAAAAATTCGAGTCAAAACTCGAATCTTCAAAGGAAAATTACACCAGTGTGGACACTGAATTTTAAAGTGTACCAGTGTGAACATTGGATTTTGAAAATGAACCAGTACAAGCACGGGGTTTTGAAAATGGACCAGCACGAATACTGTTTTTCAATTGAGAGTTGAATTTTGGAAGGAGACCGACACTCTCAAGAGATTTGGGAATTGGAATGTGAAAATTTTGATCAAGAACTTGTTATGAATGATCGTCGGGTTTCCAGGATTATCCCTTATCCTGAATGAGAAACAAATAAAAATTGAGAAGAATTAATAAAATGGATAAAAATTGATAAAAGATTGATAAAAATTTGATGAGAGAACATTTTGCAAAGAAGGAGAACAAAAGGTAGCTTCAAGCTTATGAGGATAATTAACAATTTTATTGATGCATTGAAAGAAAATTGACAAATCAAGGAAAGATAAACGGGATTACATCAACCCTTTAAAATGATAAAAGCAAGATGAGAAATGGGATAATGCTGGTGTTGTCAGCTTTTTGAGTGATTGAGAAAAAAGTTCAGTTAGGATGACTGGTCCTTCTTTTCATCTTCAACGAAGAGATTCTTATCAATGCAGTCCTAAACGATGTTCTTGAAGACGAAACAGTGGTTAGTATCGTGTCCTACTACTCGATGGATTTTGCAGAACTGGTCCATGAATCTTTCCATGATCGTGGGAGGATCTGTGGCTCTAGGGAGCTTTACCAATTCCTTGGTCAACATTTATTCAAGGATTTCATCGAGAGGTTGTTCAAGAGGAGTAAACTGACGATCGTCATCCCAACCATTCCGCTTTATCTTTTCTTTCTGTTGACCCAATTTTTCATTCTGCTTTGAAGACTTTTCTTTCTTACTTGTATGGTTGCCCTTGCTATTTTTGTTGTTACTGCGGTCGGCATTGACGGAGAAGGTGAAATTTGTCTTCTTCCTTGAATCTTGATTATTTTTTACAAGGGTGATGCCATCATAGACTCCATTCTCCATTTCCATCTCGAGCCACTCGGTTTGTTCAGCAAGATCAATGAAAGACTTGGAAGGCAAGGTGGAGATAAGACTCTTCAAAGGTTGTGAGAAGTTATTCAGAATAATCTGGAGTGTGTGCTCCTCTGAGATGGGATTTCTCATTTTATTGTAAGTGCCCCTCCTTCTGTGGATGAAATTTCTAGCTTTCTCATTATCTCTTTGCTTTATATTGTAGAGATGGTTGAGTGTTGGCTGCACTTTGGTGTTGAAAAGGAATCGTTCAATGAACAGGTTGACCACCTTATCGAACTCTCGTAGATCGATTGGATTGATATGCTCGGAGTACCACTTGGCGGCGGTACCCTCCAGGCTGCAAGGAAAACATCTAAACAAAGCACGATTGTCTCTCTTGAATCGATTGCATTCTGCAAAGAACATAGCCAGGTGAGCATTGGGATCACCAGTCCCATCAAATTTGACAAATTTATGGGGGAGATCCTCTAGGTTGTCATCCCTGTTTAAACCATCATAGAAGTATTTGCTTGTGAAGACCTTGCTCTTGTCGTGAGCTTGCAAATCTTTGACCATTTTGACCACGTCCCTGAGTTGTGGCTGGTCAGGGTCATCAACAGATTGATCTTTGGACTTAATAGCTGACCCCTGCCCCTGAGTCATCTTCTGAAAAGTTGGCTGAGCTTCACACTCTTCATCGGTGTCACCCCCTGATTCTGCTTCATCAGATGTATCCTCGTGTTGAATACGCTTTTTGAATATCTTCACCTGCTTCTTGACTGTGCGACCCTTAGCCTTTTTCTTAGTTTTTCCTGAACTGGCTCTTGTTTGTTCAGTCAACATCTTACTCATCATTTTCTGAAATAATGAGTACATTTGTGGATCAACATCATCATTGGCTTGTTGGTTCTGGTTCTTGGCAGATCACGAAGAATTCATCTCTTGCTTGCTGCTACTGCTAGGGTAGTGAGAAGACGTTGTTTTCTTCCCGGATTTGGTCTGAGTCACTCCACAACGCCAAAATTCTCTGTAGGACAAATGGGATGATTAAAATGAGGGAAAATTCTTGAAGGCAATGACTTTGAGGAAAATGATAGAAAGAAAACAATGAATGAAGAATTGAAGTTAAGTTGACAATTTAAAGGATATCCCTTTACTAGATATTGGAATTGCAATGACAGTTTTGTTATTCCGTGAGAGGAAACAAACAACCAAAGTATGCCTTGTTATTTAGGCGAGGCCGTTAACCATGAAGGAAAATACCATTTTTGAAGGAAAGAGATACCACTTGGCAAAACAATCCGCAAAAAGGCTTGGAAAGAGAGCAAAAGGAAAGGTGGATAGACAATTTCTACCGCAATAATCAAGGAATGTATAAAGACAATAAGGTGAAGAATTTTGCAAATGGACAAAGGGATTGGAAATCTAGGGAAATAGGAGAAAAATATATGAATTTTTAAAAAGCTACAGGCAGGATAAAATGAAGCTGAAAATTCAAGATCCAGATGAACGAAAGAATGAAAAATCACTTGGAGTTTTGAAAAAACGATAGATAATTTGGGAAAATCGTCTAGGGTTTTGATAAAAATGTTGGAAAAATAGATGAGATTTAGAAAATGATGTAAAAGGCAAATAAAAGGAAAATGAGAAATAAAAGAGAAGGCATTCAATCACATCCTGCACAAACAATTATGCACATACAACATTCCCTAAGAAGCTGACTCTAAATGCATCAATTTTAAAATAGTTGTAGGACCCTAATCCTGACTCTAGGCTTAGATCAGTTGTATTCAATCATGCTATGCTGATATACTTGAGTTGAAACCTGAAGTATGTGGCATAAAAATTCATCTCTGGTTAGAATCTTGTGTTTTTCTAACATCCTTGAGCACATGCCGATATACATTGGACTATGGCCGTTGGTACGTGGCAGGGGGCGTCAACCCAAATAAGTGGCCCAGTTATGAGGCTTTGTCTCAAACTATGGTTCTAGAAGAAAGCCCAGCAACGTAAAGACCGGGTAGAAGTAGGTGGGGTGGTTTTTGAAATATGAGCACATGCACGCAAACAGAGGGTTGTAAGACCTAAAGAGATAGATTTTTGAAATATTTGAAGAAGCAAACAATGTTTACATACAAATCCTAGATTAAGAAGGGTTGTATGAGACCTAAGTCTAAGTGAACATGAATAAAATCTCCTCAATTGGTCCTACCAAACCATGCCTAGTCTACATGCAATTCATGTCAGCTGGGTTCGAGTCTAGGATCCTAAGTTCACATGATATCAGAAAATAAAAGCTGACATTTTGTAGAACATGATTTTGATAATTGAGCTAAGTCAAGGCACACAGTTGATCAGGTGAAGACAGGTCCCATCACAATCGTCAAATCTGTTATCATCAAAAAAAAAAATTCTCCCTCTGAGAGAGAGAGAGAGAGAGACGATTCTGCGAGTCAAACTCGACCAAAGTTTTGAAAATGGTTTTGAAAATTACTCGCCTCCAATTTTAAAATTTACGAGAAAATTTCGTAGAATGGGACTCGCCTTTCTGTACGAGGTTCTATCGTTCTTGGCGCCTTTATCAGGGGTAATTGAACCAAGGATCAATGTGTGCTTAGCTAAGTTCAAATATCTAAATCATGCTCTACTTTCTAAATGCACAAAGATTTAGGTATGTGCTATGAGATTTTGAAAAATGCAAGTTTGAGAAATATGATGTTTGCTTGAAAATTTAAAATGTGCTTGAAAAATACTTTGGAAAAGTGATGATTCTGGAAAAATCATGAATTTCATTGAAAAATAACTTTTTAATGGAAAATGGATTCAAAGGACAATTAAAACCATGAGAAAATCGATTTTTGAGATTTGGATTGCTTTTTAAAATGAAAATCGATTTCTCAATAGGATTTGAGAATTCTGAGAAAACCAGTTTCAGATGTAATTTAAGGATTTTGAGAAAATTGATTTCTGAAAACTTGGGATTTTGAAATTTGAGGATGTTAGAAACATTGGAAAATCATGATTTGAAATAAGAAAAATGCTTGAAATATCATTTGAAAACTCAGAGTTTTTGAGAAAATCAATTTCTGAGCAAGACTTAGAAAATTTTGAGAAAATCGATTTCTCTGAATTGAAATAAAAGCATATGATTGTTTAAAATACTTTCATGATGTAAATTGAATAAATGAATGAATGAATACGGATTTGAAAGATATTTTCTGAGAAAACTTGAGAAAATCCTTTTTTTTTTGAGGAATACAGTGTATTTTGAAGTTAGCCTAAGAGTGTAGGTTGAATGTTGCTAATACGAAGATCACAAATCTGGGTTTCATTCATATTCTGACTATGGACATAAATATGAATTTTATAGAGTTTGTCAACTCCCTAAGAGCTTGTGCACGTGTCAATCATTGTGGATTTGGAAAAATGTTCATGAATCATACATCAGATATTGAAATTGTACGAAAGCAAACTATATGCAATGCATCCTATTCTATACAGAAATGTAAATTCTTATTCCAAATATTACATTTGATATTACATTGAATTGAATGAAAGAAAAATAAATGAAATCTTCTTCTTGAATATCCCAGCAAAATTAGAAAATGGGGTTAGCACAGAAATGTAGGTTTATCTGGATTTATCCAATAATATCGGGAAATTATCATATTTTACCCAGATATAAACCCTGATTCAAACCTTGTGTTGAGAAACTATGTTTTGATGATACATGCTAAATATGATATGCTTTCATGAGATATGATAAATATGATATGCTTTCATATGTGAAACTGAATATGTTATATTATGACTGGATATGATGTGCTATGTATTTAACGAGTATTTGATGTAAGGTTATTTCACTTAAGAAGAGTGAAGACAACTTGATCAAGTGCAACTATTTGATGCAATCATACTACTTTGAAGAAAAAGCTTGATGGGCCATACATTCATAAAGATTATCTAAGAAGATCGGCTTCCTCAAGATGAAGATTTTTTTCTTCTTTAGAGTCATATGTAACAAAACCTCCAGAAGCATGCATATTTCATATTAGACTATATGCTTTGAAATCATACAAGCCATTTATTTACAAAAAGTTAAGATTTCATAAAAGAATACATTATGTATATTGTAGCATTTCAAAAACACCTTTTTGAAACAAATCATTGTACTTCCTACAAGCATTTATGAAAAAGACATTTTGACAAGATATAATAGATCATGATTTCAAAAGCATTAATTGTACTTTCTTACAAGCATTTATGAAAAAGACATTTTGACAAGATATAATAGCTCATGATTTCAAAAGCATTAATTGTACCTTCTAACATGCATTTATGAAAAAGACAACTTGAAAAGATATAAAAGCTAATGATTTCAAATATGAAAGAAAAAGACAAAATGAATTAATTCATAATACACAAACATTTACGTAAGAAATTTTGGTTCATAATACATAAGCATTTATGTAAGAAAAGACAAAATGTGAAAAGATGTATTGGTTCATAATACATAAGCATTTATGTAAGAAAAGACAAAATGTGAAAAGATGTATTGGTTCATAATACATAAGCATTTATGTAAGAAAAGACAAAATGCATTAGTTCATAATACATAAATTTTTACGTAAGAAATTTTGGTTCATAATACATAAACATTTCTGTAAGAAAAGACAAATTATGAAAAGGTAATACACAAGCATTTATTTGAGAAATGACTATTTGTAATATAAGTATTACTCAAGCATTTAGTGTACTTCACAACCATTCATTTTAGAATTGACGATTTGAGAAAATAAATATTATTTTATTAAAATAAGAAATGACCATTTCTTTCTGTAAGCATTAAATGCCACATCAAAAAGCATTTGAGAAATGACTATTTATTTATAAATAAAACCCATCCTCAAGAATGTCGACTTACTTAAAGTCATCATTCTTTCTGTAAACATTAAATGCTATTCCAAAAAGCTTTTAAGAAATGACCATTTATAAATAAAGTACTCAACAAACATTTATCACACTTACATACATTTATTATAAGTGACGACTTGTAAGAAAAATATTAATATACTAATATTCATTAAATTGACTAAAGACAAAATTGCATGATAGAATATATTCCAACGCTCAATGTACTACAAACCATTAAATTGAGTAAAGACAAAACTACATGATAAACTACACTTCAACGTTCAAAAATCCTACAGAACATTTATTATGAGAAAAGACCTAATACAAAGAATAACTCATTTAAAATACACCAACGAATAGTGTACTCCAAAAATGCTTCGTATGGAAAGAAGACTTTTTGAAAAAGCAATATAGTACACTTATCTTTTTCACACTAAGTTGTTTTTTAAATGACCTGACTTCTCATATCCCAAAAGGACAATCATTTCAAAAAGACAACGACTAGTTTTCTAAAGACTATATATATACAAACACAACAGTGTGAAAAGACAAGCAAGCTTTCAACAAGAAAAATTCTTGCTCGACACTCTGAGAAAAGAGCTTAGAAAAAGAAAGAGAAAAAGTCAAGAAAAACTCTCAGAAAAATACAAGAGTGTGTAAGAAAAGAAAAAGATCATTCTGAGAATCTTCATACGTGCATTCATACTCTGCATATCATTCTGAAGGTTCTATAGGAAAGTGTTGTAACTTTCTGATCTCTGCTGTATCCCTTCTCTGTTGAGAGAAGTAGACCTCTGTTAAAGAGGGTGTTTTTCCTTCTCTGTTGAGAGAAGTAGACCTCTGAGGAAGAGGGTGTTTTTCCTTCTCTGTTGAGAGAAGTAGACCTCTGAGGAAGAGGGTGTTTCCCTTCTCTGTTGAGAGAAGTAGACCTCTGAGGAAGAGGGTGTTTCCATTCTATGTTGAGAGAAGTAGACCTCTGAGGAAGAGGGTGTTGTACTATTTATCCGGTGACTCAGATGTTATAGTGGAAGGCTCAAGTGTTTTACTTGGGGACTGGATGTAGGTCAGTAACTCGGCCGAACCAGCATAAATCCTGTGTTTATTGTGTTGTGCCTTATTGCCTTATTTTTTTTATCGATCTGCATCGTATTTCACTATTCACCCCCCCTCTAGTGGAATTTCACCTTCCTGATATAAATATAAGAAATAAATGATGAAAATAGATTAAAAACATGAAAATAAGATTTAGAAATTCAAAATTGGGATGAAAATGACTAAAATGCCCAAGATAGCAAGACTATGGCCTTGAAATCAAGGTTTTCAGAAAGATATTTTATAAAAATGAGAGTTTTGAAATCCAAATAAATGCAAATGAAGATAAAATTAAACACAAGATGATATGACATGATTATATACATGAGAATATGAAAATGAAAGTTTGGAAATTCGAAATTGAGGTAAAAATAACTAAAATGCCCCTGATAGCAAGACTATGGTCGTAAAATCAGGGTTTTCAAAAAGTAATTTTGTAAAAATGAGGATTTTGAAATTCCAATGAATGCAAATGAGAATGAAATTGAATATAATATAACATGAGATGTTTATATGCATGCTAAAACCCTAAAAATGCAAAAATATCATAAAACACTGAATTTCGCCTGAGTTTCGCTTTTATTTTGGCAATTTAACTAACACACATGATAAATGAATTCCAAATTGCACCAAATTTGGCATGAACACCTATTAGAAAGTGAGATGTTGCTCAAAGTGTTGGTTTCACGTTAGTATAATTATACACGACTTAATTTTTTTTCTTGATTTTTTTTAAGAAAATATGTACAATGTTGTTTCATGGTTGCTCGAGTTGCATTCTGCCAAAGTGCATTGTGTGGTGCACCAATTTTTTTAACAAAATTATATGTTAAGTGCTTCATGCAATATCTTATATGACAATTGCGCCACGTGTGGGGGCAACATGCAATCACTCCAAGTGTTTATCTAATATAACTGTCAACTGTCTTCTCTCTCTAAACTCGTTATAGTGTATGATTTTTTCTTCAGACACCGCAAAAATTATGTCCATGACTTTTTGCATTCATTATCTACAACTACAAACACTACAACAAATATCTCACCAAAATGGTCAATACTGTGCACTGACAATAATATATCAATGTATTTTTTTTTAGAATGTGTCATGTACTATAAGAACTAGTTGCCACCTTTTTAAAAAGCCATCGATGCATGAACGAAAAGATAAAAAAATGTACTTAAATCAATATTTTCTAGTCTTAGTCACCCCAGAGTTCTTGTGTTTGTCTTCGTTAAATGATCCAAATAAACAAGAAGCATTTTGAAAAAGTCTTTATATGTACCAAATAATACTTTCTTCGTGTGTTCCTGTTTGATGATGCATGAAATGCATATCATATTATCACAAAATCATGCATTTATATGAACTAAAACAACACAAACACCCTTGTTTATGTTGTTTTAGGTGTGAAGGAGCTATAGTTCGATTTTTGTCAGAATCAGAATTAAAAAAAGGAAATTAGAGCATTTTCTAAGAAATTGTGTTTGTACCGATGCAAACCGGATCCAGATCCAATCCAAAATCATGCAAATAGCATTGAGATCTGGTCCAAACATCCTCTTAAACCCAAATCAAATTTCCACACATGGATACTTTCACAAAAACCCTTTTTGAAAATGGCATAGGCACTTTTTATCAATTTTAAAAACTTCTGGGTACTAAATTATAAAGTGCAAAATAGGCCTTGATTTGAAATTTGCAAAAGGTTTTTCTACATATAGTGAACGTTCAAACCTGTGTTCATTGTTTTACACCCCTTTTACCAGATCCCCCTTTCCCCTTTCTTCCTCCTTGCCTCTCCCTTCTTTGTACTTTCCTTCTTTATGCTATTTTGCTTATCTATACCATCATGTTTTCCACAGTTTCTCCATTCTTTTTCTTTGTTTATTTTTTTTATTTGTTGTAGGTACACATGGTTGAAAGCTTGTAAACTCGGATTTGGTGCGAACCACCATCTACCTTCACAATCGGCGGCCGAGAAATCTCCCCCTGCAATCGATCGATTTCTTTGTTTCAAGACCGATCTCCCCTTTCGTTAATTCGGTTTTCAGGCACCCTGCAACACAAATAGAATCCCAGCAAGAAAAGGACGTATATGACGTGAGATCTGAAGTGTAAGTCCATTCTTTCCTGTTTCTTTTTATTTTTTGGTTTTTATTTTTGATTTTTTTTTTTAAATATAAAGAAAATGAATCTTAGCCATTTTCTTTTTTGTTTTGTTTTGGGTTTTTGATATTAGGTGTTATTTAGTGTCTAGAATACATTTATGTGGTTTGATCATTTTCTTGATGGTGTTTTGTTCGAGTCTTGATTCGTTCGGGTCCAAGAATTTAACTAAAAAGGCTCATCGGGAAAGTTTTGGTTTGTAAAATTTGTATGTATAGATCCGTAGTGTAGTTTACTTTTATTTTTGCTTTGATTTAATTAATTTTAGGTTAGTTTTAGGGTAGATCTGAATTTCTTTACTTGTAGATTTAAGTTTTTCATAAAATAAATTAGGAAAAACTAGGTTTTTAGCGATTTTCTTGATTTTTTTGCAAAATAATCATGTTTTCTTCAAATCGTTAGATTTAGACTAGATTATTTTTATGATTTTCGTGATTTTAAGATAGTTTAGGTTTAGATTTAGTGTATAATTAATTTAGAGTAGTTTCTTTATTTTTGGTATTTATTATATTAATTATTTAGATTAAAATAAATTATCCCATTTAGGGTTTTTATAATCTTTTTTATTCTTTTTAACTTTTGTCAATTAGATCTAAGTAGTTCTTGTTTATTTTCAGTATTAGGTTAGTTTATTTAATGTTTAAGCCACGTTCTTGCTTTTTATTAATTGCTTAAATTAGTTTTTGTTTAATTAATAGATTAAATTAGATAAATCGTTAGAAAATAGATTAGTTGTTTTAATTCTTTTTAATTCAATAGAATAGGATATTTAATTTTTTTCTTCTTTATTAGTAGTAATTGTTATTTTAATTCAAAAAATTTTAATTCATTAATTAGATTAGAATTCGTTATTTAATTGCCAATTATCATTTTTATTTAAATAGATTAATTTTATCGAATGAGATAGTTATCAATTTCTGTTTATTTAGCAATTTTAATTCACGTGTAATTTCTGTTTTTAGGTTAATTAGATCAGTTTAAATTAGTTTATATTACATTAGATTAATTAGTTTGTTTAACATAAATGAATTCAGATTAATAATATTAGCCGATTTACTTCTTATTTCGATTATCATTTTCCTTTTATAGTTTAGTTAGTAATTTTTTTCATGGAATCGTGTGAAGCTGCACTGGTTTTCAGTTTTTAATTCATTAGTCAAAGTAGTTTATTTTATTTATGTCAATCTTAGATTAGATCCTTTGAACACCCCAAATTGTAACCTTAATTCATAAATCCCTTTCTTTTGCCACTGGGGCCCATTCTCTGAATCCTTCAGTGAACCAGTTGATTGATACCTGAGTCAGAGTTATTCAGAACCCAAGTTTTGCATCAAAGTCCAATATTTCATTTTACAATCAAAATTTAGTCTTCCTTTTGGCTCAATCCAAATATCAATATTTGTCTTCAGATACAAATTTTCAATTCCTTGTCTTTGCTAGGTGCCTGGGACTTCAAATTCCTCATCCAGGGTTTACATTTCATAGTCATTGCATGTTATCGTATGTCATTTCATGTCATTGTATGTCATTGCATGTCATTTCATGTTATTTTACTGCATTCCATATCATTTCATATCATTTTTGAGATCCAACATTCTTGTTTTCAAAATATCAAATTCAGACTCGATTTTAAAACCTTGCTTTCAAAATCAATTTCAAAAACCTGGGTTTTAGAACCAATTTTTGCCATTTGGCTAACCCTCAGGGCTTTATATCACCTTATTTTACAGTATTTTCTTTAGAAAAACGATTTGGATTTGTTTCTAAATCAATTTTTAATTTCTATAATTTTTCTTCAAGTGGGGCCCACCATGCAGGGGGCGCCAAACCCTAATTTCCAACCTTTATTCAATCTTGTGTTATTCTCATGTTTTATTTATTTCAAAAATATTTGTTTTTTTACAAATGTAGGTGTCTCTTAGAGCTTCTTGAAATTCTTGTTTTAACCCCTTTATTTTTACCTTTTTAAAATCGTTTTTCAAAAAACCAAGTGGACCCGCCTAGGTGGCACCACATGGACTTTTTTTTATTAATTAATTAGGTTTAAAAGTTCACATTAGACTTGGTTTAGAACTCCCTAGAGGGGTCGAGCCCTCTAGGCTTTATCTCTTTTAATTAAGAGAGCCCCACTTAGGTGGAACTCTCAAATTAACTCTAATTAAGGCCCTTAAAAAAATTATAAATAGTCCTATAGGGGGTCGACCCCCGTATGTGTGCCTTCTCTCTCCCTCAAGCTCTCCTCCAAGTTCCAGCAGCCTCCTCCATTAAAACCCCAAGGTGAGCTCCTTCTTCCTTTTTCTTTTATTAATTTTTATTTGTTTTTTATGATTTTCCATTAAATCTATCATTGTCACCCCCTCTTGTTTGGATCCTTTTCCTTCTTTTTCATGTAAGAAATCATATCCATGATTCAAGAATATGATCTATTGAGTATTTATTGATCTTTACATTTTTTTTCATGAATAATGCTTAGATTAGATTTATTTCATTAATGCCTAAAAAAAGATTGAGATTCGACCCCTCTATGGATCGAATCCCTCTTTTAATGGCTAAATCAAGTTCTTGATCATGCTTACTTGATTTTTAACTTTTATTTCATTATGTTCATGTATATTTTCATTATTTCATACGTTTAATCATGTCTAATAGCCTTAGTTACATGTTTTATTATTTTAGCATGCCTAAATCAAATTTATTCATTGCCTTGTTATTTTAGTTCTCAGTCATGATTTCTAGACGTTCTTTGATCATGTTATTTTACTTGCTTATATTCGTTATTTAAATCTAAATTTTTTATGGTATAATCATGCATCGGTCTACGACTTCCAATAAAAAATTAGATTTTTTTGAGTTTTGTATCCCTGTTTTCAAAAATCAAAGTTGGAACCTGTTTTCCACACCGTCAAAACGTTGTGCAAAATCAGGAGCAATTTATTGAGATCATATCTCCCTAACCGAAGATTATATTTCAGTTTCGTAAAAGGTGGTGTGCTCGTCTGTGTGTCTAGTTTATTCTGTGTGATTTTTAGAATTTTTGATGGTCGCTCACTATTTTTCTTTTATCCAAAATCAAAACCTGTTTCTCTAGAACTGTTAGACATTGTTCAAACTTTGATTCATCTTGCCGGAGTGATTTCTCCCTAACCGGAGATGATCTCTCCGATCCGTAAAAAGTAGCGTGCTTGTATGTGTGTCTAGTTTGTTCTGTGTGATTTTGGTGATTTTTGAAGTCTGTCTGCTATTTTTCTTTAACTCGAAATTAGAACTTGCTTTTCTTGAACCATTATATGTTGGCCAGAATCAATTGCAACTTGTTGAAATCATATCTCCCTAACCGAAGATCGTATTTTTGATTCGTAAAAAGGTTATCTTTGTTGTTATGTCTAGTTTATCCTTATTAAATTTTATAAATTTTCATTGATGTTTGATATCTCATTCTGATCTGACACCATGACAGGTACAAGAAAGTATGTTATTTAGCCTACTTTTTTACCTTTTATTTAATATTTATTTCTTGCATAATCATAAAAATTTATTTTTTGATTGCATATTGTTTTTAGGGTTGTTAATAGTGTCTACATTGATTTTCATGATTTTTAGAGGTCATTTGATAGTTTATTTAGTTGTTTTATAAAAACGGGATGCCTGTAGAGTCTTGATTAAACTAAAATACGAGCAAATTCAATATTTTTTGTTTATTTTGTCATTTCCATGAACAATTTTCATGATTTTAGAATTTGATCATCTTCATAATCATGTTAGGGTGCTCCCCACCCGATTTGGCATCATTTTGAATTCGTTTAGTCTTCAGATTAAGCGTATTTCAAAGTTTTTTTTTCTGAAAACCCTGATTTTAACTTTGTTTTGCAATTACTTTAATTTTCAAGGGTATTTTAGTTATTTTACCCTTAATTCCAAATTTTTAATTTGTCTAATTTTATTATTTATTTAGTTATGCATCATCCATTATGCTATTTAAAGATTTTATTTTACAGAAGCATGAGAAAAGGACTTATATCTGAATAAATCTCTCAATTTCCAGATATTGTTAGATAAATTTAGAAAAGCCTATATTTTTCTACAAACTTGTTTGCTAATTTTGCAGGAAAGCTCAAGAGTTTACCTTCTTTATTTTTTTTTCTTCAATTTATTATTCAATTATTGATGTAAATTATAATTGTAATATTGGAATAAGAATATTTTCCTTCCTATTTAACTTAAGATATATTTGCATATAGTTTGATTTTGATATATAACTGTTATTGTTTGTCATTCATGCATATCTCAAATTCTACAATGGCTAACACGAATGACATGTGCACATGCTTCTAAGGAGTTGATAAACTCAGTGGAGTTTGTATTTGTGGCCATAGTCAGAATACAAATGAAACTCAAAATTATCATCTTCTTTTAAGTTACAAACGGCCTACACTCTTAGGCCATCTTCTAAAATCATTGCATATTTATAAATCTTTCAAAATCGTTTTACAAAACCTCTCTTTTAGAAATTAAATAAAGTATATTCAAAATATATTTGTGGCCATAGTCATGGATATATGGAGAATTTATTTTATCTGAATTCAATAAAGCACAAAACCCCTCTTTTTATAAAAAAGATTTTTCAAAACAAGGGGCTTCACAAATTGATTTTTCTCAAATCTTTCAAAAAGAGTTTTGATAAAACTGCATCCATGCATCACTTAGTTTAGGTTGCATGATTTAGACTAAGGCCACAAGCCCAGTCCTTCTTTCTTTCCTCAAAATTGTTTTTCTCAAAATCTTCAGTTTTCAAAAAAAATTAGATACACTAAGTCCAATTCATAATTTTCTCAAGTTCTCCTTTCTTCAAAAGCGTTTTCCGAGTTGGCTCACGACTTTTAAATCATTTTCTTTTTCCAAGTATTTTTTAAATACTCGAAGCATACATCATGTTTTCAATTTGCATTTTTTCTAAGTCATAGCACATGCCTACTTCTTCATGCATTTAAGAATAAAATAATGATTTAGATAGTTGAGCAAAGCAAAACATAAGATTGATCCTTGGTTCGATTACCCTTGGTTATGATGCCAGGAACAGTTGAACCTCGTACCGACAGCCGAGTCCCATTTTCTATTTTTTCCCATATACTTCAAAATAGAGGTGAGTTATTTTCAAAACTTTTTCAAAAAGGTCAGTTTGACTTGCAAAAGTAAAATTTTGCATGATAACAAATCCAAATTCAATAGTGTAGATTTGTTGTTAGTTTAAATAAGTATAACCGATTCTAGTTAGTTTTAATTCATTGAATATACTAGTTAAATTAGCTATCATAGTTAGTTTTATTTATTTGTTAGCTTTAGAATTTAATACCGTACAACACATAAGTTAGTTAATTAATTTCTTGCTTTTGTCTTTTTGTTAGTTTGTTGGAATAGTAGATAGTAGTTAGATTAAATGCTTGAATTCTTAGTCATTCAGTTAGTCAGTTTTTCTTGTTTTTTTAATTTAATAAGTTAGTTATTAAGTTAGTTGTTCTTGCTATTTAATTAGTCAGCATAATAATATTGAATTCTTGGATTAGTCAATTAGATGTTTCTTGTTAGATTAGTAATTAGTTTCAATTCTTGATTAGTTAAATTAGTTAGTTATTTAGGTTCTCGATTAATATTTTATGTTTTCTTTATTTGCTTGCATTTAGTTAATTTAGTTAATCTTGATCATTTAGTCAATTATTAATTGAATTTAGTTAATTTAGTTTAGAATAATTAATTTTATTTTAATTATTAACTACCCTATTTATTTTAGACTTTAGTTAATACTTTATTGTCCCCTTTTTATTTATTGTTCTCCTTCAGCGGTGTATTATCATCCCTTATTTAGTTGAATATACTTGAATACACTGTTAGACGAGGGTAGATCCCTTTTTTGTTTTACTTTACAGGTCCCTACTGTGCCAGTATAAGGAGGAGGGTGGGTTGAGGTGGATACAAACAAAGAAGAGGATCATAAAGCTCCCTGAATTTCATATGAAGGCTCGAGCATAATTAGGATTTTTATTATTTTTGTTCTCTTTTTATTTTTATTAGGTTGTAATTAGTGATAGTATTCTTTTCTTTTCTCAGTTATTAATAAAGTTAAGTTCAGTGAATTAATTTGCCTAAGTTCTGTTCCGTGTGGAGACAATCCGACTTGCTACTCTGTAATAAGTTCAAGAACTGGTTTAAAATTATTATTTGGTGCGTAGTTCTTGATTTAAAAATATTGTTTTCAAAACCGTCACCAAATTTTTGAGTCGTTGCCAGGAAACAACGAAAGGCAAATAATTTACTTTCTTGCTTTATTAATATCTGTGTTAGTTTAGCTTCTAACATTGTTAGTTAGATTCAAGTTTTAACATAGTAAGTACATATAGGTTCACTTTCATTTATTTAGTGTTTTGATTTTTTTATTAGATTAGGTTTGTGTGCATACTTGGTCCAGGCACCAGTGTATGCAAGGGTAGAGGACTTTGGGTAACCTGTTGTATCTCTTTGTCGAAGATCTTGAGAGAATAGTCTATTCTCCTCGAGGTCCACGAGAAATAGGTGACATGGAAACTGTTGCTCCTGCACACCCTCTGAGGGAGTACTTCATTTTCACGGAGTACACCCAGGCATCCTCCATCAGGAGACTTGATATAGGGGCGTTGCAATATGAGATTAAGGCTAGCATGATACAGATGCTACCATTATTTTATGACCTTAGTCATGAAGATCCTTATAGACACCTCGACAAGTTCCTTGAAATATGTTCTACAGTGAAAATCCATAATTTTGGGAACGATACTTTGAAATTGACTCTTTTCCCATTCTCATTGAAAAACAAGGTCAAGTATTGGTTAAAGTTCTTAGACACTATAGAAATAAGGTCGTGGGATCAAATGTAGAAAGAGTTTTATAAGTATTTTTTCATAGGCCACACCAACCACTTTAGGCGAGCCATCACTAGCTTCTCAGAGCTAGAAGACAAGCAATTTCATGAGATCTGGGAGAGAATGAAAGATCTCCTTCGTAAGTGTCCCCATCACCAGATGTCGCGATGGCAGTTGGTGTAGAGTGCTTCTATGATGGTCTATCTGAACGAAACCGCCAGATGATCGACTCTTCGTGCGGGGGCATATTCATGTTGAATAGCGAAGATGAGGCATGATAGTTATTTGATACATTAAGTGAAACTCCTTACATCATGCCTCTAGCTCTCATTATAAGAGGACCACACCTAGCATTGTCAAGAAAGGTGGTGCTCTGAAGATTGGATAAGCTACTAAGTTAAGGAGCAAAGTTGATCTTATTACTCAAAAGCTCGACCAACCTCTCGCGGGCCTATCATATACTCATCAGGTGTGTGCTCTTTGTGTCAGTCCGTCACATTCTGTTACTGAGTGCCCTTCAACATCTCAATACCCTGAATTTATCTAAGAACAAGTTTAGGCTGCTCAGGGGTTCGCCAAACCCACGAATGACCTATATTTTTTCACGTATAACTTGGGTTGACAAATCCATACTAATTTCTCATGGAGAAATCCACAAGCTTCTATTTTTGTTCCTCTGAATCAATAGGTTAGACCCCACACTTTCACTCATTTGTTTTAGAGGCCGAACTATCCCCAGACCTCTCCGATCTTTCCTTCAGTTACCCCTCAAGAGATCGTTCTACAGTCATCTTTTGAGGAGAAACTTCTCTAAGCACTTCAGAATATGACAACTTCAAACCAAAATGTTTTTGAGAAGGGTAACCAGGTGCTAAGTTCTCATGCCCAATCTATAGCCAAGCTTGAGCAACAAATGAGACAATTAGTAGAGGTCCTAACACAGAGAATTGATGGTAGTTTACCCAACCAACCTGTTATGAACCCCAAGAGCAAGGAACCGATGTCTGGCCTGCACATGACATATATTCATCAACAATAGGCTAAGACGGTGATGGCCCTTAGGAGCGGACCTGAATATCAGGTAACCCAGAGAGAGACGACAAATGAGCCCAGTGAGACTATGCCATCTATTTTGGCTCAGCCGTCTATCTCCGATAAGAAAAAGGATAGAGGTGAGTATTCTCAGCAAGAGGAGGATCCCCTAGCATATGTTCTTAAACTACCCTATCCTAAAGCGTTAGAATCTCTCGTTAGCATTAGCAAACAAGGGGTGAAGATGCAAGATATGCTTGAAGTATTCAAGCAAGTGTGGATTGACCTTTCCTTGCTAGATGCCAGCAAGTTTCAACGTACGTCATTTTTGAAGGAGTTTTGCACAAAAAAGCATAAATCTAGTGGCAAAGTTCCTACCAAGGTTCTCCTGACCGAGCAGGTGAGTTTGATGCTTCAACACTAAACTCCACCTAAGCTCAAAGATCTTGGCGCTCTGATCATTTCATGTCATTGGAAATATCAAAATCGAGCGAGCATTGTTAGATTTAGGGGCCAGTGTGAATATCCTACTCAGATATTTCTATGATTCTCTTGGGTTAGGAGAGATGAAGCCAACACCGATGACCCTACAACTAGAAAATCATTCTGTTAAGGTTCCGAGAGGAATCCTAGAGGATGTGCTAGTCAAGGTTGATGATTTTTATTTCTCAATCGACTTCATAATCTTGGACATGGAGGGCGTAGAAAGCCATCGACAAACTTCGATAATTTTAGGTCGACCATTTCTAGCGACGACCAATGCGTGTATTAACTATCGTATCAGAGCGATGGATTCATCCTTTAACAACAGTAAGGCATGACTGAATATCTTTAATGCTACCATGGGACCCACTGAAGATGAGTCTTGTTTCCATGTAGATATTGTTAAAGAGTTAATGGAAGAAGACTCTGACTTGCTGTTGTTTAGAGATCCACTCGATGTATGTTATACAGTAGAAGATAGTCTAGACAATGATTTTGTTGAGATGTCTTCCGTTGTGTCAGAGGAGGGGATTGTGCTAGGGCATATTGTGTCCAAGAGAGGAATCAGATAAGATTTGAACATAAATATTTTACCATATGTATATAATTAGAGTAAAATTTGATTTTTCATTTATCTTTCATTGTTGGCTTTGCTTTTTTATTTTCTTTTGATTTGATTTTGTCATGCGTATATGCTTTGATCTTTTGTGCTTTAGTGTTATGAGTTACAGGTTACATGACACATGACACTTTTACAGGAGCATATCATTTGCCAGTCCAGAAGGAAATCATGCATTCATATATGCATGGTGGTGGTGTGAAGACAAGGCGACAATCAACTTAAGAGGCTCTGCGTATAAATAGGTTGTATCTTTCCTTCCTTCCATATTTATTTCTTTTATGTTCTTAGGTGTGCATCAACATCTGCATGTTCACATTATTGTATGCCACTAGGGACAATGTTATTCAAGCATGGGGGAGGGTATGAGATGCACAACCAACTTTTTTCTATCCATATATCTGTTTTTAATAAAAAACTCATAAAATTAGGCTTTTAAGAAACAAATTTAGCATGTATGAATGTTTTTACATAATCTGACATTTTAGAGATTTTTTTAAGCCCCATGTAAATTTTTTTTTCTGAAACTAATCTAGAAAGAGTGATTATTTATGTGGATTTCAAAGAAGAGCTTGTATATGAATGTTAGAGTTTGTTTTGAATCACAAATATGAATATGCACAATATTTTTTTGAAAAACTAAGAAAATAAAAATATAAAGAAATAAGAGCTTCAAAGAAAGAAATCTTATGTTTAGTTTGTTTGATGTCTTGGTTGTTCCTTAGCAACTGGGCTGAGACACAAGCTGAAGTGTTTGCTTCTCATGTTGAAAAGGACAACTAAGAAAATTACTTCATTGTCTAGTCGACATCTATGGCCTATTTGGTTCGAGCAAGTAAATCCTGAGGGGTGTTTATACCTGGTGCCCTAAAGCCATCTGGTTTGGGAGCCACCGACCTGAAAGCCCATTACATGTACTTAATAGAAAGCCTAAGAGGCATAGATATTGCACATGACAGGAAGAAGACTATATGTAACTATAAAAATCTAAGGTCTAGTGACTCGAGCAATTAAGTCTGAGGAATACTTTGTATCTGGTGCCCTAAGGTGTTCTGGCCTGAGAGTCACTGACCCAAAGCTCGTTACATGGGGTCACGAAAACTTGAAAATTGAAATAGTGCTTAATAGAAAGAAAATAAAAGTGTGAAAAATTAAAAATAGAAAAAGAAAGAAAAATAAGAATAAGAGCTTAATGAAAAATTCATTGCTTAGAACTAATTGTGAAAAATTATGCAGAAAACATATAAGTAATGATAAATAGGCAATAACATGATTGTACCTGATTTTTTGAGGAAACCCATATATAATTACAAATTTTAGAAAAGTGAAAGAAAAAGTTTTTCTACTGTGAAGGCATGCAAAACTCTAAGTATGTTATAAGAATCTAATTGCATGAAATATTTGTTTAAACTAATTTCTTAAATTGCCTAATATATATATTTTTAAAGAATTCTTACTTATGCATGTTAGAAATGTTTGTGGGTAGCATAACTGCAAACCCTCACGAGACCGTACTCGTCCACAGGGTTAACCCAGGGGTTTAAAGAGTTTGTTGCATATGCCAAATGCAACCATGATTCCTACGAAAGTGAGTTAAGATTTATTTATTATTTGCTTTTGAATTCATGCATTATTTATTTCTAATTCTTAGCATAGTAGTTTAGAGTTAGTTTGCTTGGAGACTAGCAAACGAATAAGTATGGGGGCATTTGATGATACATGAAATGCATATCATATTATCACCAAATCATAAATTTTATGTGAACTTTTATAGATTAAACACCATTTTTTATGTTGTTTTAGGTGTGAAGGAGTTGCAATTCAAATTTTGTCAGAATCAGAGTTAAAACGAGCAAATTAGAGCATTTTCTGTAAAATTGGGTTTATACCGATGTGAACCAGATCCAGATCTAATCCAAAATTATGCAAATAGCATTGGGATCTGGTCCACATTTCCTCTTAAACCCAAATCCAATATCCCCACGTGGATACTTTCACAAAAACCCTTTTTGAAAATGGCACATGCACTTTTTAACAATTTTAAAAAGTTTTGGGTACTAAATTATAAATAGTATATAGTAGGCCTTGATTTAAAATTTGTAAAAGTTTTTCTACATATAATGAACGTCCATACCTATATTCATTGTCTTACACCTAGGGTTTTATGCCTGTTTTACAAGATCCCTCTTTTCCCTTTCTTCCTTCCTGCCTCTCCCTCTGTTCTGCTTCCTTTCTTTATGCTATTTTGCTTCTCTGTACCATCCTGTTTTTCACAATTCCTCTATTCTTTTTCTTTGTTTGTTTTTTGTATTTGTTGCAGGTACACATGGTTGGAAGCTTGTAAACTCGGATTTGGTGCAAACCACCATCTACCTTCACGATCAGCGGCCGAGAAATCTCCCCCTGCAATCGATCGATCTCTTTCTTTCAACACCGATCTCCCCCTTCGTTAACTCGGTTTTCAGACATGCTGCAACAAAAATAAAATCTCAACAAGAAAATGACGTATATGACGTGAGATCTGAAGTGTAAGTCTATTCTTTCCTCTTTTTATTTTTGATTTTTTTAGAAAAAAATATAAAGAAAATAAATCTTGGCCATTTTTCTTTTTTGTTTTGTTTTGAGTTTTTTTATATTAGATGTTATTTAGTGTCTAGAATACGTTTATGTAGTCTGATCATTTTCTTGGTGGTGTTTTGTTTGAGACTTGGTTCGTCCGGGTCCAAGAACTTAACTTAAAATGTCTGTTGGGAAAGTTCTAGTTTGTAAAATTTGTATGTATAGATCCGTAGTGTAGTTTATTTTTATTTTTTCTTTGATTTGATTAATTTTAGGTTAGTTTTAGAGTAGATCTGAATTTCTATACTTGTAGATTTAAGTTTTTCATAAAATAAATTAGGGAAAATTAGGTTTTTAGTGATTTTCTTGATTTTTCTGCAAAATAATCATGTTTTCTTCAAATTGTCAGGTTTATATTAGATTATTTTTATGATTTTTGTGATTTTAAGATAGTTTAGGTTCAGATTTAGTGTAGAATTAATTTAGAGTAGGTTCTTTATTTTTGGTATTTATTATATTAATTATTTAGATTAAAATAAATTAGCCCATTTAGGGTTTGTATAATCTTTTTTATTCTTTTTAACTTTCGTCAATTAGATCTAAGTAGTTCTTGCTTATTTTCAGTATTAGGTTAGTTTATTTAATGTTTAAGTCATGTTCTTGCTTTTTTTTAATTGCTTACATTAGTTTTTTTGTTTAATTAATAGATTAAATTAGATAAATCAATAGAAAATAAATTAGTTGTTTTAATTCTTTTTAATTCAATTAAATAGGATATTTAAGTTTTTTGTTCCTTATCAGTAGTTAATTGTTATTTTAATTCATTAATTAGATTAGAATTAGTTATTTAATTGCCAATTATCATTTTTATTTAAATAGATTAATTTAATTGAATGAGATAGTTATCAATTTCTATTTATTTAGCAATTTTAATTCATGTGTAATTTCTATTTTTAGGTTAATTAGATCAATTTAAATTAGTTTACATTGCATTAGATTAATTAGTTTGTTTAACATAAATTAATTTAGATTAATAATATTAGTCAATTTACTTCTTATTTCGATTATCATTTTCCTTTTATAGTTTAGTTAATAATTTCTTCCATGGAATCATGTGAAGCTGCAATGGTTTTCAGTTTTTAATTCACTAGTCAAAGTAGTTTATTTTATTTTCGTCAATCTTAGATTAGATCCAAATTCAATAGTGTAGATTAGTTGTTAGTTTAAATAAGTATAGCCAATTCTAGTTAGCTTTAATTCATTGAATATATTAGTTAAATTTGCTATCATAGTTAATTTTATTTATTTGTTAGCTTTAAAATTTAATACCGTACAACATATAAGTTAGTTAATTGTTTTCTTGCTTTTGTCTTTTTGTTAGTTTGTTAGAATAGTATATAGTAGTTAGATTAAATGCTTGAATTCTTAGTCATTCAGTTAGTTAGTTTTTTCTTGTTTCTTGAATTTAATTAGTTATTAATTTAGTAGTTCTTGCTATTTAATTAGTCAGCATAATAATATTGAATTCTTGGATTAGTCGGTTAGATGTTTCTTGTTAGATTAATAATTAGTTTACATTCTTGATTAGTTAAATTAGTTAGTTATTTAGGTTCTTGATTAGTATTTTATGTTTTCTTTATTTGATTGCATTTAGTTAATTTAGTTAATCTTGATCATTTAATTAATTATTATATGAATTTAGTTAATTTAGATAATTTAGTTTAGAATAATTGATTTTTGTTTTAGTTATTAACTGCCATCTTTATTTCAGATTTTAGTTACTACTTTATTGTCTCATTTTTATTTATTGTTCCCCTTAAGCAGTGTACTATCATCCCTTATTTAGTTGAATATACCTCAATATATTGTTACAAGATGTAGGTCTCTTTTTGTTTTCTTTACTTTAAACGTCTTTTTTTGTAAAATTAGTCGAAACCTCAATAAATTTTCAAACATTCTTTCCCAAACGCCCTGATCGCCTGAATCCCCGCAGCGGAAACACATTCCGTTGAGCCCCCGAAAAAAAAACACAAACTCCGATCGCGAACTCCCCGCCAAAAACCACAATCACCGTCAGAATCTCTCGAACTCTTCAAACTCAACTCAAACAACTTAAAATCCGATAGCAAACAACGGGAAACAATCAATTCCTTCCCAAACGCGAACATGTTACCGCCAAAAGCACAAAACGCGAACCAGAACCCCGCGAATCAACGAATTCCCTCTCGAAACGCGAACTCATTACCGCGGAGACACGACGAAGAAAATGCAATCGATTCCTTCGCAATCCTCCGATCCCTTTCTTCGGACTCCTCCGATCCCTTTCTTCGGAGAGAAACATTCGAGTCTCTCCCTTTTGTCCTTCTTTCCGAGAGACGATTTCTCTCCCTTCCTTGCTAGCGTGAACTACTGAAAGAAAGAGGAGGATCTGAGCTTGCCTTTTCTCTTGGCAGTTGAGAAGTGAGTAATAGCTTGACCAGCGAAGAAAAGGCAGATCGTTAACTCTTGTTGCATAGTAGATAAGCAACGAGAGAGAGAGAGAGAGAGAGAGAGAGAGAGAGAGAGAGAGAGAGAGAGAGAGACGTCGTTAGCGTGTGCTCTTTAATAGCGTCTTCTAATGGCCTCGCACGCCGACACTCACTTTCGGCTGGTCTCTCTCTCTCTCGACTTACCGTCATCGTACGTTCTCGGTGGTCTTTGTGACTTCGTGGGCACACTTCCCCCAAGTCAAAACCACGCCTGCTTTTTCTTCTGCTTTTCACATCCCATTTTGTGAATGACCAAATGAGCCTGGACCGAGAATATGCGGGGATTCGACTAATTTTACAAAAAAAGACGTTTTTGCTTAGAAAATTTGGCGCGAGAAAGTGGGTCGACTGGTGAGTCAGTTGGTCAACTAATAAACATGAAAAATTAAGTAAAGAGTTTTCTAAAATGATTTTCATGAAGGGTTCTTTTAGAAAAATTTTTCTAAAGACTTTTTAGGTGAAATGCAATCAAAATATGCACTCTAAGTAAGGCTCTTACAAGAATCTAAGACATTTAATGAATTTTATATGTGCACACTAGTCTTCAAAGATTCTTCATCGAATTCTTCAATTCTTGTCGTCTTTCTTCATTGTCTTAGCTGAAATGCAGTTGATTCACTTGTTCATCATCAAAACCTTGTACTTAAAGTATCGTGTACGGCTTCATTGTCGTAACAGTTTGCTATATTTCTTTGTTTCCTCTTTTCAAAAATTACAAAAACACTCTTATGAAAAAGTGTTTTAAAAAATACTCAAAACTTCTCAAAAATTGTTGGGAGCCCCTTTAGAAAAATGTGAATGGATGTTTGGTTGATTCAATGTGATCCAAACTTGATCCAAGATCCAAAAATCATCATTCTCATATGGGTATGGATTTGGATTCTGCCTGAATTCGCTCTATTACACGAAAATGCTCATAACTTCGTCAATTTAACTCAGAATTGGACGAAATTTGAAACATAGCTTCCTATGACTTGAATCAACATAAACATAGGTTTTAACTCTAAAAATATGGATAATGACATGCATATTATGTTTAATTTATAATGCATTATTAAGCATCTACTGCGACGTTCACCTTCCCTTGATGGTAATCAACCTTTATGAACTCAAGCCACCTCCTCTATCTCATATTCAACTCTTTTTGTACAAAGAGGTACTTGATGCTCTTATAGTATGTAAAAACCTCAAACTTCTCACCATACAGATAATGCCTCTAAATTTTTAAAGCAAAGACCACTGTAAAACCTGTAAATTTTTAAAAGAAAATAAATAAAGGAATTTCTTTATTTTGAGTTGAAATTATGTTTTTATCTTTTATTATGTATTGTGTGCATTTTATATGCTTAATTTTATCTTTATGACAAAGAAGGGTAAAATGGTCATTTTAATAATTTATGTAAATAAAATACTATTAAAATATTCAATTTAATCATTTTAATAAATCACAAACTCATTTAAGCATTTTGAAGGTATTTTAAACATGATGAGACATATTTTGATGGTTCTCAGAATGATTTCATAAAAAAAGCATTTTAGTCATAAAATTTATTTCGAAAATGTTTTAATGGAATAAATTATTATCTTTAAAACCAATTTTTTTCTCTAAAATAAGACTATTAGCCACCAAATAGTCTTAGTTTTAGGAATTATTTTTATTTTGTTACTTTATTTTCTTCATTATATGGATTCTCTTCTTTTTGTTTTATTTTATTTTTTGTATAAATTGTTTTTTTTCTTTTTTCTTTGCTTTGTTACTTAGGTTCCTCAGGTCAGGCCCAAACCGAACCCAAATTGGGTCTGATACAGACCCAACATCTACCCCGTAAAAAAACCCTAATTGCCTTTCTTATTCTTCCTCTTCTTTTACTGTTCGCAGTCCCAAATCTCCCTCTTCTTCCTTCCTTTTCTATATTTGTGCGGGACCAACAACAAGAACACTTAGTATGTGTCTTCATCAACCATAGTTTACTTAATTCATCTAGTTAATACTTATTTGTTAGGCTAATTAGCATAGCAAAAAGTAATTTTTTCTCTAGATGGCTAATCGATTAACTTCTTCTTTATTATTATTTATGGTTATTATTATTATTTTAGTTATCAACTTAAAAAATAATTATCACAATACTTGGGAAAAATCTAGAACTTAGGTACTTTCATAAATCCAACACACATACAGACCCATTTAGACATGTGAAGTGAAATTTCCTCACATTGAACACTGAAAGTCTTGTCTAATTACTAATTTTTTTTGTGGATCTTACATCATACCCTCCTTAAAAAGGATTTTGTCCACAAAATAACAATACACAACTAGATAAACACGTTAGGATATTTCTCTCTCATGTTGGCCTCAAGTTCTCATGTGTATTCTTCAATGCAATGGTGTTGCCAACATAGTTTAATCAAAAGAATCATCCTCGATCGCAAAACTCGATCTCGATGATCAACAATTTCTACCGGTTCTGACATGGTCAAGTTCTCATGTACTTCCATGTCTTAATATTGGATGATGTGAGAAGGGTCATGAATGTACTTTCGCAATATTGATACGTGAAAAATGTTATGAATCTGGGTATATTGTGGCGGTAACTCCACATGATACGCTGCTTCATTGATTCATTCTAGGACTTTGAACGGTTCAACGAATCTCAGACTTAACATTTCCTTCTTTACAAATTTGAAACACACTTTTGGTAGGAGACGCCTTCATAAAGACCATATTTTCTTTTTTAAAAGTGAGTTCTCGATGTTGTTGGTCGGCATAACTCTTCTGTCGACTCTAAGCTGCTTTCAGTCTATCTTGGATCTTTTGCACTTGCTGAGTGTAGTGCTGTAACAATATTGGTGATTTAGTCGATCATTCACTGATATCATCCTAGTAAATTGGTGATATGTAGGACCTTCCATATAAGGCTTCATATAGAGCCATTCTGATATTGGCGTGATAGATGCTTTTGTATGCAAATTCTATCAAACTCAAATGCATATCTCAATTACCATTTCACTCAAGCATACATGCTCATAGCATGTCTTCTATGGTTTGAATAGTTCTTTCTAACTAACCATCAGTCTGAGAGTAAAAAGTGGTACTGAACTTTAGCTTCGTACCCAAAGCTTATTATAGTTGTCCCCAAAATCGAAATATGAGCTGTGGATCACAGTTTGAAATGATCGAAATTGGTACTCCATGTAGCCTGACAATCTCTTTGATGTACAAGTCAGCCAAGCTCTCAAGAGGTTGGTTAATCCGGATGGGTAAAAATTAAGCAGACTTAGTGAGTCTATCAACTATAACCCAAATCACATTATGTTTCTTGTGGGTCCTTGATAGACCTACCACAAAATCAATTATGATGTTCTCTCATTTCTATTATAGAATCTCAAATCTCTGCATTGTCCTGCCAGGTCTTTAGTGCTCAATTTTAATTTGCTGGCAAGTCAAGCACATTGAGACATATGCTCTTACTTATCGCTTCATATCATTCCACCAATATTCCTATTACAGGTCCTTAAATATCTTGGTACCTTCAGGACAAATGGTGTATTTGGTCATACGAGTTTCATCTATGATTTCTTTTCACAACTCAAGGTTATTTGACACCCAAAGTCATCATTCCATTTGAATGCTTCCATCATCATCAATACAAAAAGACATACTCTCTTTCTATACTTGTGCTTTAAGCTTCTCATATTATGAATCCCACTTCAGTTCTGCAATGATTCTCGAGAGGATCTCAGATTGTATGGTCAAACTTGACAACTGTATGACTCTGTGCACAACCACAAAGGGTTTCTAAGTAATAAAATCCTCAACAAGTTTCTAACTTCTCATAAGGCTGGCCAAAACACTATCAGAATTGTGGCTAAGTACGTCTGCTTTGACATTTACCTTTCTTGGGTAGTAGGACAAGGTAAATTTGTAGTTCTTGATAAATTCTAACAAACATCGTTGCCTCATATTTAGCTTATTCAAAGAGAATAATTATTTAAGGCTCTTATGGTCCATAAAAACTTTGAACTTCTCTCCATACAAATAGTATTGCCAAAACTTCAACACAAACACTGTAAGACTCATAAAATTTTGAAGAAATATTTAAGGCGATGGAGACTTTTAGTATACGTATATATATATATATATATATATATATATATATATATATATATATATATATATATATATATATATATATATATATATATATATATATATATATATATATATATTAATCAAATTATATCGAGCCTCTAAATTTTATTTAAAATGCATAAACCTACTGTTTTAGACCTTCTCTTTTCTTTTATTTTCGAGAATCAAGGTTTTAAGAAAATTTCTCAACTCTTTGCATAAATTTAGAAAACTTCTTTAAAAAAAACAAGACCTATGTGTAGTTTCAAAAAAAAAAGAGAACGATAAAATATAATGAGTTTTTAGATTTTTTAATTTTAAAACGTTGGCATAGGGCCAACATCATTATTTTGGGCAAGGGCGCACTCTAGAGTGCACCCCACACCACTTTGGTTGACAAGACTTACAAAAAAAAGGAATTAAAAACATACCATGCATGAATAGTGTCCTAGAGTAGAGCGGTATTTTTTAAAAGATTTTCAAAATAAGAAACCCTAGAAGAGCGTGTGGAGGCTGTAGTGGGTTATTCACAAGTTTGCCACTGCCTAGAAGGGTGTAACACTTGAGTGAGAATAACCCTAGCCGTCCATCTAACCTTTTAATCTCCACCGTCGATTTTCTAAACCCTAGGCTATATATAGTTTTGAGAAAGGAGAAGAGAGAGAAAACCTTAGCCATTTCTCTCTCTCTCTCTCTCTCCCAATCGTGGTTTTTTCTCTTGGGCGCCTACCTCCTCCCATTGCTGGAGTATAGCGTTGGGTACCACATAAGGACTCCCCTCTACACTCCAAGCAAGGGCGGCATGTCATCTCCATTCTTCCAAAAGAAAACACACAGTTTTAAGGTGAGGTTCATCTTCATGGCTACCGTTTTTATGAAGAACCATTTTTTTTTGCATGAAGTCTCATCTCCCATGGTGTTCTATGCAACGCCCATGAGTTGGATGGATTAGAGCCCTTCTTGGGCTTCATTTCTTTCTTTTCATTCTCAAATCACACTCCATGTTCACGCACACATACACATGACATTTTTTTCATAATGCATGCCATTTTTTTCTTATGGTGCAATGCACATGGTTTTGGCATAACTTTTCCCTCTTTCTCATGCTCATGGTCTGCAGTTCTGGCACACCAGAACCGACAGGTCTGATGCCGACCAGGCCTGGGTTCTACTCTGCCATGGCAGTAACCCCGGGTTTGTCCAACTCCTATTGGTGGGCGGCCATGACGTCTACAACCTGGGGTTGTCTTGCAGCTCGAACACCCAACCTTGGGGGTTGGCTTTGGCCGAACAACTGCTGAGATGTCCCAAGCCAGACTGAGCTTGGCCTTGTAGCCTTCGCGTGGTGTGTCGATGGGGCGTGACAAATTTGGACATGAGTTTGGTCCAGACCAGTCACTGCCCTGGACCACCCGTGTCTGCCCGTTCTTTTTCTCTCTTCGGTGCCCTGCGATCCAGGACTAACTGGCGTGTTGTGAGTGTTCTGCTCGTCGATCAACGACATACCTGTTGCCAAAAAACTGCCATGTCATTTCGGCCTCGCATGCCCAGCACCCCCGGACATACGCCATGGGAGTAGCATAGTAGGGAACGCCCTGTCCCCGGGTTGGCCTGTTGCAGGGCGACAATACCTCTTTCCTCACTCTCCCTTTTTCCTGCAGTGGCATGGCTTGCAAACAGTGCTCTGTTCGTTGCATGTGCTATAGTTAGTAATGCACTATTGGACAACATTTTTTTTCTTTTTTTTCTACTGCAATTCCCTGTAGCAGTGACACTTCGTAGCAACAATGCATTTGCTACATATTTCTATAGTGCGTGTGTTGTTAGCAGCACATCGACCATTGTAGTTGGCCCCAATAGGTGCACTTTTAGGACAACCTCTAGCTGCTGCCATTTTTTTGCTCATTCAACACTCAGGGCAGCACATTGTAGGCTACAAATTTCTTGCACACTTGACACGTTCCGGGCAGTACACTTTTTGTTGCAAGTCTTCCACAGTTTAATGCACTTTTGGTAGCATTTCACTGTTGCAAATGTCTGCAGTAGCAGGCTCTTTAGGCAGCGACCCTCTTGCTGCAATTTTTCTATAGTATTGGTGTAGCTGGCAACACCTTGTGCACAACGATTTCCTGCAAAGAATACATTTGCTGGCAGCACTAAGTGGGTTGCCAATCCTTGTGCACGCGACGCAAAAATAAGAAACATGATGTCCTAATGGAATGATATGTTTTCAAATCTTAGAAATATAATGTAGCATGCTTAATGAGTTACAACATGTCACTTGCACTACTCGCACATCCTGACACATTTGCGAAATTTTTGTTTTTGTGCATGCTTTGTTCAAGTGTCGTAGTTTTGTAGCATGGTTATACCACGTAATGCCTTGAATGTTTTTGCATGCATTTTCTTTACACTATGTGTTGCGCATTGACACTTGATTCATCCCAAAAGGAAAAGGGGACTTGGAGCACCACAGTAGGGGTATGAATTGTTGTATTTGATATCATGTTGTATATTGAAACTACATGACCAGTTATGTTGGGCATTGGGCCTATTTTGTGAGCTACGCTCACTTGTGCATAAATGTCATACAACCCTAAAATAATGAATGTTGATGTCGCCTTCAACGACGAAGTGCTCCTCTTGGCCTAGATATGCTAGAGCACGTAAATGGGCAGGCTAACCTGGTCATGTTGTTTGTGTTGCTCTGCGGGCAACATAAGGCAAATGTGCCTAAGTACCTCAGAAGGAGGGAATGATTACTAACTAAGCTTAAAAAGATAAACCGCCCAGTAGCCCATTCATAAATGGTTCACCTTAGAGAGGGTAGATGGTACAACCCTAAGTGACCGGTCGATTTTATGACACATTTTGAGGGGCAATGACATCCTCTGGCCTCTAGTCACTCAGAGTTAGAGAGGTCGAGGGTACCAATAGTGGTATTCCTTAGGTACTATAGTAGTGTGGATTGCAATCCATTGCCTATGCGATGTTTCTCTCAGCCATGAGCTGCTCACATGAGGTTGTTACTCGGTCTGTAGGTACCCCGATTATCACACTCAATAGAATAATAAATGTCAGTGGTATTTTTTACAGATGCGAGGTTTTTCTTCGCGTACTCGAAGGAGTAATCAAGACAGAACAATTAAACTGACTGTTGACTTACTAGTTGAGTACTTTTGCTTAGTTTACTTACATGCTTAGTTGTAAATTTCAGTTGCGTGCATCATGTTGAATAATATGAACACTGCTTAGATGATATGTTTATTTGCCTCTAATGTTTCAGTTGAACACTACTTAGTTATAAACCTGCTTACCCATGATCACAGTTGTATTAAATTTCATGTAAATATTTCTAACTATTCCATCATGTTAGATTTACTTATATTTTTCATAGATGGTTAGTTATGTTGTTTTCTCACCAGCTCACAAGAGTTTTGACCTTGTTTTATGGGGTGCAGGTGATGCTTGACAGGTGGTGTGATGGGGGCTGATGCGTTGTGAGGGCTGGACCCACACTTCTAAAGGTGCTTGTGATTCTGGATAATCATTTTGGGGAATGTATCAAGTTATGAGAATTTTTGTAAAAAGAAATGTACATCATATTGTCTCTTATTTCGTAACAGAAAGATCATATTGCATTTTGGTAAACTCTTGGCTTGTAACCCGCTCAAAGATTTCCAACTAGTTCCCCTTTCAATTTTTCGCTTTGCGCAATCTTAAAAAAAAAAAATCTAAAAACCTAGGATTTGCAAGTTGATATTTTTAAGGTGTTACAACTTTTGGTATCAGAGCAGTATTTTAGAAGTGTGGTCTGAGACTCTGCACGCATCGACCATCGCACTGTAAGTATACTTGACTCAGTAGATTTTATTGGTTGCTTTTTTATTTATTTCTTCATGAATAATTAGATATATGTGTTATTAGATGTCATCTAATGCGAGACCCGACAAGTTGCTTGAAGCTTTACACGATTTGGCTCAAGGCATAGAGGGCTTGAACCAGGCAGTTCAGACAATAACAAGAAGCATACGAGTACTTATGAATCAAGCACCTCCTTGTGCGAGATGAAAGATGAAACATGTGGGACAAATCTGTCCCCGTGAATTAAGCGATTGCACTTATTGTGGCCTTAGAGGATATATCAAAGTTGAGTGTCAGCTGAAGCTTGGTGAAGAGGTTTGAAAGGGAAATACCGCTACACTAGAGGATGTAGTTTCTCAAGCCAGTCCCATACCAACTCTTGCAAGGGTTGAAGTCCTAGATTTAGACCTTGAGACAGTTTGTCGTACTTCACCAAATTCTTCCCAGTACACACCAGCATCTCCTCTGCATTCCTCAGTACCTAAGCAGAGATGATTGATGAACCGTAATGACTATCGTGACTACTACACCTGTCGTAACTAAAATGATGTTCTTGTTAAAAGTCTTTTTGGATGAAGTCCTATGATAGTACTTCATTTTTGTTTTCCAACTCAGTTGGATATATTTTGTAACCCTATCACTGTTGAAGGGTAATTTGGATGTGATATTTTAAATAGAATTATATGGCTTACTTTTCTTGCGATAAGATTATATTGTTTCATGAGTATATACACTAGCTGATACACGCCTTTTTCTTGTTCAAGATGGCTTGGCAAGGACGATGCAACAACATTATGGACACCCTCAACAACCTTGCGAAGGTTGTGGGTCGCCAAGCTGAAGCGATGCGCACTATGGGTGACAACCTTCAACAGGTTGCCCAGAGGCCTGAGACTCCTGCCTCAATGCCAATCACTATTGTGCCCTACAAGTAGTTTATGAGCATGAATATGCCATCATTTAACGAGAAATCCACTTCTAAAGCGATGAAGAACTGGATTCGAGAAATGGAGCAATTTTTTCATATACTGCAGGTAGGCAAGGAGTAGAAAGTCAACTTCAGAATGTATAGACTTTGTGAGGATGCAGAGAGGTGATGGGCTACCACCTTGGAAGTCAAGTTTGCCAATGAACCAGTCACATGGATGCAGTTCGTCGAGATTTTCTATGCAGCATACTTTCTGAAACACGAGAGGAGTAGGAAGATACAAGATTTTTTAGACCTTCAACAGGGAGGTGTTACGTTGGCTGAGTACATCACCCAGTTTAGAAGTTTGGAGTGATACTGCCCTAACGTCTATACAACGGAGGAAGAACGAGCAATGAAGTTTGCTTGTGGTCTGAAGCCAACATTGAGGGCAAAGGTTTATATTCATGGTCCTAAGACTTTGGACGAGGCCCTGGAAGTGGCGACTTTCCTAGACCAGGATTGGTCAGAATCCCAGAACACACAACTATTTCACCGAAATCAACAAGCAGGTCAAAAGAGTTGGCCTAAGAAGAGATCATTTCAGAAGAACACTGGTGAGAAGAAGTTCACTTCCCCAACGAAGAAGCCTAGACCCTAAGAAAACACCAAGTATCAATAGCAGAAACCAGCACCAGCAACACCAGGTTGTCAGAAGTGTTTCGTTGATCATTCTGGCAGGCCATGTCCTCATAACACTAGCAGATGTTTATATTGTGGCAAGATGGGTCACTATATAAAGGATTGTCAAAAGAAGCAGTCAGATGAAGCAAGACAGAACGTCCCTGGATCATCTCAACCATCATTCCAACGACCGTCACAACAACAACAACAACCTCAACAACACAAGGTGGGCAGTCAGAAAACAGTGGCAGGACGTGCTTATGTAGCTATTGTGGAGCAAGTAACCAAAGGTGAATTGGTTCAAGGTACCGTATTAGTCGCTGGACAAGCGACTTTTACTTTGTTTGATTGCGGTGCTTCACATTCTTTTATCTCTGATAGATTTGCTAAAACTTTGTCTGTTTCTGTTGAATTCTTGAATTACCCGTTGGAGGTTCATACTCTGACAGGTGATCTCTCCTTGTGCACTGCCAATATCCCGAATATCAAAGTATCAATGGTAGGTCAGAACTTGCCAGCTGACATAATCCTACTAGCTATGACCGAGTTTGATGTCATTCTAGGCATTGATTGGTTATGTGAGTATCACACTCAAGTTTTGTGTAGAAAAGGCAAAGTTGTCCCATCTCAGCCCAATTGTCTGATTGTGGAGATCAGTCTCTCTTGACCAATACGAAACAGTCGTTTGATTTCTTTTTTCAAGGCTAAAAAATATTTACGGAATGGGGGTACTGCGTTCTTAGTCAGCATTGCCCCACTTGAACCAAAGATAGTCTCAATTGAGAACCTAGATATGTTTCGAGAGTTTCCAAATGTGTTTCCAGAGGAACTGCCTGGACTACCTCCTCAGGAAGAGATCAAATCTTGTATCAAGTTGTTGCCTAAAACTACTCCAATTTCTAAGGCACCGCATCGTATGTGTAAACACCCCAAATTTTCCTCATCCATTCTCAGACACACCCCTTGTGTAGATGCCAACCCTGGTAGGTCAGTATAGGAGTCCAACCCCGAGTCTGTCTTAGGAAATTATCATTTTACCCACTTTTATTAGGAAAATTACCATTTTACACCTAGGTCATCCTAGAATCCTGTCAGTTAGAGTCGACCAAGCTCATTCTTGAGTTCAGAATAGTTAGAATGTCAGTCATTTCTAGCTCACCTGAGCTCACAGTGAGCAGGTCATGTTCATTTCTGATCATTCATGCCAAAATGGGTTCATTTCCTAAACAATGAGCTCATTTCTAGTTCAAATCCAAGCCAATTGTCTTCGAGTTAGTCATTCCCAGTCAATCTTATTTCTCTGAGTCTGGCTTGAGCTCACCAGGAGTTCAAGTGCTCTAGTTTAAGTTCAAATCCATTTCCCAGTGTCTAGGAGTCCATTTTAGCCCATTTCAGCATATTTTAGCTGGAATTGAGCCAAGCCCAGTCAATTAAGATAGTGTTTGAACTTCAGTTTTAGTTCATCTCAGTATTACTGGTCTTTGTTCCAGCTCAAACTTAGTTCTTGTTCGTGACTCACTTCACTCTAATGATCATTTCTCACCATTTCTTTGAAAATCTCACCATTTCTCGACCATTCAGTCTTGGAGTTCAACTGAGTCAATGTTTTGTCAGTCGATTTGAGTTCTAAAACCCTAGAACCCAGTTCATTCCAGTTTATTTCAGTTTAAACCAACTCAAACCTTAATTCTCAGTGTCACTCCCAGCTTGGTAGAGACCAAAAACCATTTCTTGAACCATTTTTCCCATTTTTATCAATTTTACCACTTTTTGAACTGGTACAACTGTCGATCAGGGTCCAATATCCAAAATTCTTCATCTAGGGTTAGCATTTTGCATGACATTTCATATCATTTCTCATCATTTTCCATAATTTCATATCGTTTCATCATATTTCATTACATTTTTGAGATCCAGAACTTCAGTTTTGAAAATTTCAATCCAGATTTGAGTTTTAAAGTTTTCAAAGTTTAACTTCGAACCTTGGGTTTCCAAAATTGACATTTTAACCCTCAGGGCTCTAAATTTGGAAATATTTTCTCGAGAAAACAATCTGGATTCCTTTTCAAATTTGGTTTTCAAATTCTAAACTGGATTTGCTCTACAAAGGGGTATAAGATTTCAAATTTCGAGCTTTATTTGAAAGTTGTCAAAAATAGCTCATTTCATCCGGATTTTTTTCTAAGAAACCATTCTACCCCTCTGGCTTTCAAAATGAATTTCAAAATTAAATGTGGACCCATTCCAAGGTGGCGCCACTATTGAATTTATTTGCATTTCTTTTTAATAAAAAAAAATGTTTCTTTCCCTTTCTATTTTCTTTTCTTATTTTTTTATTTCATTTTATTTACTTTTTTGGGACAAGTGGGTCCCACCAAGGTGGTCGACCCCCTCTCCCTTCCTTCCTTTTCTTTTCCTTTTTTTTTTCTTTTCCCTCTTCTTTTTCCTTCCTTTCTTCTTTTCCTTTTCTTTCTTCTTTCTTTTTTTCTTTTCCTTCTTCTTCTTCTTTCTTTCCTTTTCTTTCTTTCTTCTCTTTCCTTTCTTTCCTCTCTTTCCTCCCTCTTCCTCCTTGGTCGACCCTCTCTCCTTCTCCTTTCTTCTTCCTCCTTTTCTTTCCTTCTTCCTTTCCCTTCTTCCTTCCTTTCCCTCCTTGGTCCAGCCCACATCATATTACCCCATCTCCTTTCTATTTCCCCTAAGGCATTCCATGGCTGGAGCATTGAGGAGCTCCCTCTCAACCCTAACTCTCTAATTCCCCTCTCTCTTTCTCTCCCTCTCATGGACGCCCAGCAGCTGCAACTTCCAACTCCCTTGTCTTTAGCAGCTTTGCTCTAAGCCTGCATCAGTGCTCCAACCTCTCAACCATAGTTGCACGTCCTCCATCATCTTCAACTTGGTGTCACAGCTACTATAGCCCTGGCTTCCTTGCTCTAGTCAGCGCAGCAGCTCCAGCACATCCAATCATTGTTCCAGGCCTTCTCACTAGCGGATCCAAGCTCCCTTCCAAACCTCTACCTATAACAACACACCATACAGTCCAACCTCCAACTCCAACCATATCAAAGTAGAAGCTCTTTCCATCCTCCAATCCTCCTTCAGCACCTACCCTCAGCCACCATCTCCAGCTTACCTCCAACATCTTCAACAACAGTCGTCTCCCTTGCAGCTCCACCTCCTCCACTTTAAAACACCTCCAGGTGATGCCTACCTCCAGTCGGTGCCCAGCAACACCAAGGCCACCTCCTTCTGCTGACCCTAGCAGACCTCTTCTCAAGGTAAGATCTTCATATTCAATATTCTATCATGCTGCTCTTTTTTTTGTTTTTCTTACTTCATGCTTTTGGTATGTTAGAGAAGAGGATCCATCCGATCCATGGATCATATCCTCCCTTTTCACAGCAACAAAAAAAATATATGAATCGTACTTCCCTGATTGTTTTCATTTTGTCATAGTTTTCATAAAGAGTTTATATTTTTAAGCATCATATTTAGATTTGTAGCATTGTCTCGTGTTTACTTCATTCATTTAGGTTAGTCTTATTAAAGTCTCATCTTTAGTTTACAGATTTGATTCTAAGCGTCCAGTCCAATCATTATTTCATGCATGAATTTTCTTTTATAAATTCTGAAATATTCAAGAGAGTCATATTCTTTTGTCTGTGATCTCCTGCCAAAAATTTGAATTAATTTGGGTTTTGTAACCCCATTAAACAAATCTAGAACAAAATCGGGTTTTAAACCCTGTGAAAATGCCAAATCCCCCTGTAGTAGACTTGTTCATTCGAGATCTCCCTCATGGGAGATCCGATTTACCCTATAAAAAATAGGGTAGATTTGGGGAGGAATATGCTAATTTACTGTATTTTATGGGTGTTTTATAATAAGATTTGTTATCTGTCAAAATTTGGGTTTTGCAGACCCTTGTGAAAAGCCTGTTACAGGCTTGTCAGGGTCTAGACCGACCTTAATCCATTGTGGCTTCCCAATCCGTAGGTCGAATGCTCTAATAGGAATTGTTCCTCAGAACATCCTCTATCATTTTCCAGAATTTCATGATTTTAGAACTTAGATTTCCATTATTTCTAGATTTTAGAAGATCATCTGTGAATTCCCTGTCATTTCAATTTTGTCAGAATTAAGGGTCTGATAATTTGATGTGTCCTTTGTAACCATAAGTCGGATGCCAAAACTGTAAAAAGAGAATCTAATCCTCTATTTGTCATGGAGATCCTCCTAAAATTTCAGTTCTTTTGGCCATGGTTTGCTATTTTTCCTTAATGTTTGTGAAAACCTATCAGTTTGCCTTCAATCCCAAACTCACTGGATTCCGATCCAACTTGCCGGAGTTGTAATTCTCTGACCATAGGTCAAATCCTAAATCTATAAAAGAAAAAAATCCTTGCCTAACTGTCTTCTATCACCCTGCAAAATTTGGTGTATTTCCATGGTAAGTTTCTATTCGAAATTAGGTTGTCATTTGGGCAAATATATGCTAAAAGGCAAAAACCATATTTTTATATCTCTAGTCGACTAAGTTTCCAAAGTTCAGATTTTCAAACAGCTCGATTAACAGATCAGTCGACCGACGATAACTGTCAGTCTACTAATAACTAACTATTAGTCGAGTAACTACTGTTTGAGTCGACTAATTTTGCCGTTTTTCCTGAAACTTCAAAAAGGCGTATCTTTTCGTTTTTCAAACATTTTGATCATTCAAAATGAACTGTTTTGACACCCTTTTATACCCTTAACGTATGAAAACTTTCAACTATAAATATGAGTGCATTTTACACTCAAAAGCACTTCAATTCAATCAATTTGAATCATTTACTCTTTGCTTTTCACTCATATTCATTTTCTCACTCACGTGATAATTTTCACTTCAGCTTTTCACTCAAATTCCTTTGAGAGATAGTGAATTCGTGAGTAGAGTATTTCAACAACCTCAAAAGCCAATTGCATCTCATTTGCATTCAAAAGAAATGCTCATAGGTTGTATTGTAAGTTGTTACTTATTTTCTGTAAAAGGAAGGACTCCTTGGTTTAAAGGAGTTGTTTGCTTTCAGTAGGTGTGTTACTGGAAGTGGGACCGGATTTGGTCTGTATGATCTTGTAGTTACACAAGGTTGATAGTGAAAATCTGAAGCGAGTTTTGCTTGGGGACTGGATGTAGGTCGGGAAAGACCGAACCAGGATAAATTTTGTGTTCTTTGTGTGTTTGCTTTTCAAATTGCAAAATTCGTTAATATTTCACAGACAATTTTTAAAAGCACTATTCACCCCTCCTCTAGTGCTCGTTGCCTCGATCCTACTGCACTTTCATTTGGTATCAGAGCAGGTTTGCTATTATTTTGATTTGATCATCATCTAGCATGGCAACTACAACATCTCAGCGCAAAGAAGGATGCTCCTCTGTTCGTCCTCCTCTCTTTGACGGAACAAACTATGGATACTGGAAAGTGAGAATGACAATATTCTTGCAATCCATGGATCTCGATATTTGGAGAGTTGTTTTGATATAAATACCAAACTCCACTTAATGCTTCACTTAATGCCAAGGCAATGAATGCATTATATTGTGTCGTTGACAAGGTAGAGTTCAATCGCATTTCTCAATGCTCTACAGCAAATGAAATCTGGCATACTCTTCTCGTGACTCACGAAGGTACGTCGAAGGTAAATGAATCCAAAATTGCTTCTTTGGTTCATAAATTTGAATTGTTTAAAATGAAGCAAAATGAATCTATATCGGACATGGTAACAAGAATGACCGATATAACTAACACTCTGAAATCCCTTGGAAATAAATATTCACAAGTGGATTTAGTCAAAAAGATCCTAAGGTGTTTAACTCCTGAATGGGAGAGAAAAAACACTGCTATTGAAGAAGCAAATGATCTTAACACTCACTCTTGAAGATTTGGTTGGTAACCTTATGGCATATGAGGTCCAACTTCAAGACAGACAAGAAAAAGAGCCTAAGAAGAAATCTCTTGCTTTTAGGGCTACTTCTGACTCAGAAAATTCAGAAGAAGATGAAGATATTGCCCTCATTACTAGGCAATTCAGAAGATTCATCAAAAATGGAAGATTTCAAAGAAAGGTAAAGAAAGCAGATTCTTCCAATCCCAATGAAGTCAAGTGCTTTAACTGCAAAAAGGCAGGACATATCAAGAAAGATTGTCTTCTTCTCAAAATCAAGCCCAAGGACCAATTTAAGAAGAAAAAGGCATTTCAAGCATGTTGGGATGATAGTGACTCCTCTTCCGATGAAGAATCAAATGAAGAAGTCGCCAACATGTGCTTTGTAGCACAAGAAGATTCGATAAGTCAATTTGACTATGATGAGTTATTAGAAGCATTTAATGATTTATATGCTAAATTTAAGAGTCTAAGTTCTAAAAATAAAGAGTTAAAACTGAAAATTCAACTCTTGACTCTCAAAACAAAGCATTACTTCAAGAGATAGAAGATCTCAAGAAGGAAAATTCTTGCCAAGCATTTGAGATAAAAGAAATTGGAATTAGAACGAATCTCTTACAAAAAGAAATAATTAGTCTAAAAGAAAAATCAAATGATCTTCTTTCTATAGTGACCAAATTCACAAATGGTCAATAGAATCTAGAAAGACTTCTTGGTTCTCAAAGATGTTTGGTTAATAAAACCGGATTGGGATATAGTTTCTTTGATACTCAAAATAGACCAAACTATGTTGTGAAAAATCAAAGACAATATTCTCAACCATTTATTCAAAGAGCTAAATTTTCTAGAAATGCATCTAATCATGAAACTTATAATGCTTATAAGCCTAGACATGATTATTCTAGAAATGCTAAATCTTTTTATAGAAAGAATATTTATTATCAAAGGAAACCAAAATCCAAATGGATATGGGTTCCTAAGACTAACTCTCATGGACCCGAAAATAGAAAGGGGTCAAATGCTTTGTCTTCTAATTTTGTTGTAGGTACACAAAATAAGGAGCAAATGGATATTGGACAGCAGTTGTTCCAAACATATGACTGGAAGGCCAAAGTTATTTTCCACCCTCCAAAATAAGGATGGAGGAACTGTCACCTTTGGTGATAATAACAAGGTAAAAGTAATAGGTATTGGTAATATTGGTAATCCAAAATTTCCCTTGATAGAAAATGTTCTTTTAGTAGATGGTTTAATGCATAATTTATTATCTATTAGTCAATTATGTGATAAAGGTTTTCATGTTTCTTTTGAAAATGATTTATGCTTAATTTCTGATTTTCAATCTAAAAAGATCATTTTTAAAGGTAAAAGAAGGAACAATGTGTATGAACTATATCTAGATGAGTTACCCACTTTTAATGAAAAATGTCTTATTGTTTCAAATGAAATTCAATGGTTATGGCACAAGAGACTTGGACATGTTAATTTTAAAATTATTTCCAAGTTATCCAAGAATGATCTTGTAAGAGGCCTACCTAGAATACCATATAAGAAAGATCACTTATGTGATGCTTGCCAAAGGGGTAAACAAATCAAGAGTTCTTTTAAAGCAAAAGATATAGTTTCAACAAAACGTCCTCTTGAACTTTTACATTTAGATCTATTTGGACCATCTAGAATTCAAAGTTTGAATGGTAGCAAGTATGCTTTTGTTATAGAGGATGATTATTCTCGGTTTACATGGGTGATTTTTCTAAAAAACAAAAATGATGCTTTTTCGGAATTTTCTAAACTTTGTAGAAGAATTACAAATGAAAAATCTACATTTATGATTAAAATTCGTAGTGATCATGGTGGTGAATTTGAAAATGAATCTTTTCTAAAGTTTTGTGATTTACATGGTATATCTCAGAACTTTGCTTTTCCTAGAGCGGCTCCACAAAATGAAGTTGTTGAAAAAAAAAATAGAACTTTGCAAGAATGTGCTAGAACCATGCTTCAATATAAAAATTTACCAAAATACTTTTGGGCTGAAGCAATAAATACAACATATTATGTTTTAAACCGTGTTCTTATTCGACCAATCTTACATAAAACATGTTTTGAATTGTATTATGATCGTATACCAAAGATCTCATATTTCAAAATTTTTGGTAGTAAATGTTTCTTGTTAAATACCAAAGATAATCTTGATAAGTTTGATTCAAAATCAGATGAATCAATATTTCTTGGATACTCTTCTAGAATTAAAGCGTATCGTATTTTCAATAAAAGAACATCTTGCATTGAAGAATCTTTACATGTTGCATTTAATGAGAATTGTGAGCAGATTATACCTCTAAGCGAAGGAGAAGAAGTAATACTTCAAGAAGAACCCTTGATAGAGAATACTTCTCAAGAAAATGTTCCTCTTCAACCTATTTGGAAAGAAGTTTCTAATCATCCACATGAACAAGTTATTGGAGAAATAAAAAGTGGTGTTCAAACTAGAAGGCAATTAGAAAAATATATTGCAAATGTTACTTTCATATCTAAAATAGAACCAAAGAATATCAATGAGGCCTGTGATGATGAATTTTGGCTTTTGGCCATGTCTAAAGAACTTAACCAATTTACTAGGAATGATGTTTGAGATCTAGTTGATAGACCAAAGGATCATCCTGTAATTGGAACAAGATGGGTCTTCCGAAATAAGCTGGACGAAAATGGTGAAGTCATTCGTAACAAAGCAAGGCTAGTAGCACAAGGCTATAATCAAGAAGAAGGCATAGATTTTGATAAAACCTATGCACCAGTGGCTCGATTGGAGTCAATTCGAATGATGCTTGCTTTTGCTAGTTACATGAACTTCAAGTTATATCAAATTGATGTTAAGAGTGCATTCTTAAATAGACACATCAATGAAGAAGTTTATGTAGAGCAACCTCCAGGCTTTGAAAATGAGAAATATCCAGAAAAAGTCTACAAATTAAAAAGAGCTTTGTACGAACTTAAACAAGCACCAAGAGCGTGGTATGAAAGACTACGAAATTTTCTAGAACAATCTGGTTTTTCCATTGGTCGGGTAGACTCCACTTTATTTATTAAAAATCTTAATTCAGATATTCTTATTGTGCAAATTTATGTTGATGACATAATATTTGGTTCTACTAATGATTCTCTTTGTAAAGAATTTGCTAAAGTTATGCAGGAAGAGTTTGAAATAAGTTTGATGGGCGAATTAAACTACTTCCTTGGACTTCAAATAAAACAAACTGAAGAAGGAATCTTCATCAATCAGGCTAAGTATACAAAAGAACTTCTTAAGAGATTTGGGATGGACTCATCGAAATCAAGAAGGAATCCTATGAGTACAACTACTTCTCTTGATAAAGATGAAAATGGTAAAAGTGTAGATACTAAGCTCTACAGAGGTATGATCGAATCTCTATTATACTTAACTGCTAGTCGACCTGATATTATGTTTAGTGTTTGTATGTGTGCAAGATTTCAAGCTAATCCAAAGGAATCTCATTTAACTGCAGTAAAACAAATTCTTCGTTATTTGAAAGATACTTCAGATTTCGGTTTGTTTTACCCAAAATCATCTTCCTTTGATTTAGTTTCATATAGTGATGCAGATTTTGCAGGAAGTAAATCTGATCGCAAGAGTACTAGTGGAACTTGTCATTTCTTAGGAAATTCTTTAGTCTCTTGGTTTAGTAAAAAGCAAAATTCAGTGTCACTCTCAACAACTGAAGCAGAATATATAGTAGCTAGTTTAGCATGTTCACAAGTACTATGGATGAAACAGACCTTAAATGATTTTGGTTTGAATTACTCCACAACAACTATTTGTTGTGATAACACTAGTGCTATAAATCTTTCTAAAAATCCTGTTCAGCACTCAAGAACTAAGCATATTGAAGTTAGACATCATTTCTTAAGAGATCATGTGTTAAAAGGAAATATTTCATTAAATTTTATTTCCACTAAATAACAACATGCCGATATCTTCACTAAACCTCTTAAAAATGAAGATTTTATGAGAATTAGGAGAGAACTAGGTATTTGCTCATTTTTGAATTTATAAAAATGTTGATTTTTGAATAAAATCTCAAAATCGCACTATATTAGTCAACCAATAAAATTTTAGTCGACTAATGCTTTAAAATTTTAGAATGAATCGCACCATACTAGTCGATCGATATATTTCTAGTCGACTGATGTTTAGAATGAGTCGCACATTCTTAGTTGACCGATAAAGTTTTAGTCGACTAAAATATTTTTTAAAAAAAAATTAACTGAAGGGACCCGATACCCCTTGGATTTTTTAACACCCATTTTTTTTTAAAAGGCATCGTTTCATTTTATTTTCACACCTTTTCATTTTTCTTAAAAACGAAACCCTTAAAAACGAAAACCCTCTTTCTCTCTCTTTCCTCTCTCTCTTTCGAAAAACCCTCGGAGTGCCGTTCGATCCTATCCTCACCGGGATTTTCATGTCGTGATCGGGAAACGTCAGAATCCTCTTGCAGTAACTGGTGCATCTTCAAATCACGCCAGAATCCTCTTGCCGTGAAGGTGTAGCTTCAGCCATTGCCAAAATCCCCTTGTGGCAGCCTTCACACTCGTTGTCAGCCACCGTATCCTCCTCTGTTTCTGTTTCACAACGCCGGACAACATTTTCCTTCTGTCGGACGTCGTTTGGAAGCCGACATTTTTTTGGTAAATCTTTTTTTTAACCATGCCTCGTTCGAAGTCTGCATCTGCAAAAAATTTAGGTTCTCCTCCTCCTACACCTTCTTCAAGACATGGATTTTCTCTTAGATTACTCTGAAATCCTCTTTTATATGATACTTTTGGATCGATTTCTGCACTACCTATTCTACCAGGCCGAAATGTACTATTTCACCTGTTTTCTTGTTACAAAATAAGAGAATTATTTCCAGGAATTTCACATCTTTTTGATGCTTGTGCAGATACCCTTCATTATCCTTTTCTGATTCACTTGTTTTATCAGAATTTACATTTTGATCATGAAACTGAAGTTCTGTCCTCTCTTGTTCGTGATGTTGAAATCGAGTTTGATTCTAAACTACTTGGAGAAATCCTAGAAATTCCATCTTCAGACACTCTTTTCAACACTGTTGAACTGAACGATGAGAGAATTTTTAAACAAATTCTTCTTCCAGGTGCACCTCACTGCCCTCCTTTCAAAAATACTAATCTCCAAACTCGTGCACGCATTGCTCGACGAATCCTTGCCCATAATGTTCTACCAAAAACTGGTTCTTTTGATTATTATTCCACAGATCTATCTACGGCTCTTTATGTTTTATTTGGAAATATTTCTGTAAATTGGGCCAATGTGTATTTTACAAATTTGTGGAAACAAAAACCATTTCTTCCTTATGGATGTCTTCTAACTCGTACTTTTAGACATTTCAAAGTTCCTTTAACAAATGAAAAATATATTAAGCAAAAAGAGTTCTTTGATCAAACTATTTTTAAAAGAATGAAAATTAAATATCTGCCTCCTTTAAATGTTGATCAAACTGAACCATCTGATCCTACTGAATCATCAATTTCTGAACCTTCACCTTCTGCGACACCTTCATCTCAAGCAAAAAGAAATAAATTTTCTACAAGTCAAGACAATGATGAAGTTTTGCAGCGACTGAAAGCATTGGAGCTGCATCAACGCACTTTTCGTGAAGATGTAACTCAACAACTTTCTTCGATTCAGAAAGATGTGATTGCAATTAAGGATTTGCTCAACTCACTTTTCTGATCTTTATATTCTGTCTTTACTAAAACTTTGATACTTTATGGATTGTAATATTTTAAACTTATATCTCCATTTTGCTTATGCTATTTCTGCCCTTATTCTTTTTTATTATGACAAAGGGGAAAAAAAAGAAAAAGATAAGCATTATATTGAAATTGCAGGAGATATTGCATTAGAAATGCGAAATTAAGAGAACAAGAAAGCATTGAAATTTGCATTTATGGAAAAGTTTTTAAATACATGAAGTAATGATGAATGGACATGCAAACCAATCAATATGTGATATATATGTGCTTTAAATGTGCTAAGTTTTAATGTTTTGCAGCATATTGATAGGGGGAGTAAAATCTCCATCTATGCATCTAAAATGCTTCATCTTTGATTAAGTTTGTCATCATAAAAAAGGGGGAGATTGTTACGACAATAAAGCCATACATGATACTTCAAGTACAAAGTTTTGATGATGAGCAAGTGAAATCAACTGCATTTCAGCTAAGGCAATGAAGACATTGAAGAATTCGATGAAGAATCTTTGAAGACTAATGTGCAAATGTTAAATTCATTAAAAGTCTTAGATTCTTGTAAGAGCCTTACTTAGAGTGCATATTTAGGTTGCATTTCACCTAAAAAGTCTTTAGAAAAACTTTTCTAAAAGAACCCCTCATGAAAATATTTTTAAAAAACTCTTTTATTAATTTTTCGTGTTTATTAGTCGACCAATAAACTCACCAGTCGACTAATCCTTTCGCGCCATATTTTATAAAAAGTTATTTTTGTCAAAATTAGTCGACCGAAGGTTTTATCAGTCGATTGGAAAGAATGTCTGTTTTCTGGAAAATTAGCAGCAATCGACTATTGGTTTTATCAGTCGACTGGACAGAACATGTGTTTTCTGAAAATTTAGCAGCAGTCAACTAATGCTTTTATCGGTCGATCGGACATAATATATAATTTTCAGAAGATTTTAGCAGCAGTCGACTGAAAGGTTTTTAAGTCTACTGATGATATTATCAGTCGACTAATTTTATCTCTAGTCGACTAAGTTTCAAAAGTTCAGATTTTCAAACGGCTCGATTAACATATTAGTCGACCGACGATAACTGTCAGTCTACTAATAACTTACTATTAGTCGACTAACTACTATTCCAGTCGACTATATTTGCCGTTTTTCCTGAAACTTCAAAAAGTCGGGTCTTTTAGTTTTTCAAATGTTTTGATCATTCAAAATGGACTGTTTTGACACCCTTTCATACTCTCAACGTATGAAAACTTTCAACTATAAATATGAGTGCATTTTACACTCAAAAGCACTTCAATTCAATCAATTTGAATCATTTACTCTTTTCTTTTCACTCATATTCATTTTCTCACTCACATGATATTTTTCACTTCAGCTTTTCACTCAAATTCCTTTGAGAGATAGTGCATTCGTGAGTAGAGTATTTCAACAACCTCAAAATCCAATTGCATCTCATTTGCATTCAAAAGAAAGGCTCATAGGTTGTATTGTAAGTTGTTACTTATTTTCTGTAAAAGGAAGGACTCCTTGGTTTAAAGGATTTGTTTGCTTTCAGTAGGTGTGTTACTGGAAGTGGGACTGGATTTGGTCTATATGATCTTGTAGTTACACAAGGTTGATAGTGGAAATCTCAAGCGGGTTTTGCTTGGGGACTGGATGTAGGTCAGGAAAGACCGAACCAGGATAAATTTTGTGTTCTTTGTGTGTTTGCTTTTCAAATTGCAAAATTCATTAATATTCCGCAGACAATTTTTAAAAGCACTATTCACCCCCCCTTTAGTGCTCGTTGCCTCGATCCTACTGCACTTTCAATCCCACCAAAGGTTGTATAACAATATTCCTGCGTGTATGTGCTGCCTGTATGCACATTTTGAGCCATGGGCCATCCTTGACAATGACATAATCGGGCCATGTGAACTAAAGAACTTCCTTCTTCAAAGGCCTTATAAAAATGTGATTCCTCTCTCCAAGAAACGAAATGAACAAGGGGATTTTGGCTGCAATCATCTTAGGAGAAGTTGTTGTTTTGGCCTCAATTTCTTCCCTTATTGCAAGTTTATTCATGAAAAGGCATACTAAAGATCCCAATGCAACTCCCAATGCATTTGCCAGTTGGTATTTATACTGACACCCTGCACATCAAACTCTGATATACCAAGCGGAATTGCCTTGATGTGCTGATTTTTGTGCATCGAACCTTGATGCTGCTATGTAAAAACCATGGTTACTGTGTAATCACTTTGCTATTAGACGATTCACTGTTTTGGTGATTTGCCGACTTACCTTTGCTGAAATCAACACATAGATCCACTGCTGCCAAAGTCAATCAGTTGTTGCTGTTGGAGCTAGTTTGCAGAAATTGATCTGCTACTGGTAACTTATTTGAATCACCCCCCTCCATACCCCTGAAAGTAACCAGAAAATGAAGATTAGCTTTGAGTTTTGACTAATCTGCCAGACTGCAAACTTCTACTGTTATATACTATTAAAATGATTTCAGAAGAACTTTTTGCTACATGCTATGTTAAAAGGTACCATTCGTCCTCTCTCTTGACAAACCATGTCGAACGAGCACGACGGGGGTTTCTTAACCGCCGCCCCGTTCTACATGCTCTAGTTTTTTGACTCACTCGAGCATCTTGCCTGCGAAGGCGAAACCATCACCATTATATGTGTTATACGCGTCATTTCACGTTCGTGGTAAACATGAACCTCTCATCCTACTCATCGTAATACACAACATATTTGTTCAAAAGTATAATCACGATAAGAGGGGGATGGATTTCTCATATGAAATCCCCAACACATCTGCTTTGTAAAAAGTACACAGTATAATCACTCAATTTCATATTTGTCATGCTCTGGTCCTTTAAACCCTCACGAGCCTCTTGCCTGTTAGGCAATCATCAACATTACATGATTACAATAAGGTGCCAAAACACGATTCGAGGTTACCCCAAACCTCTCATCCGATCATCATAACACCAATGTGACGTACATGTTCAAAGGTACGACCATACCTGTTAAAAAGTACAACTACAATAAAAGGGGAAACAGTTTCTCAAAAGAAACCCCCAACATTTATCCTTTATAAGAGAAGTGATACAATAATTACTCAGTTTGATAAGATCAAGTCTCTTAATTTATATTAACACAATGGCATCTTGCACGATACGAGATTTGCCTCGAATCACTCTTTTGAAGAGATGATACAATATTGCATGCATGAGATCGGCACAGATCTTGCTTCCATTCCCTAAAGACATGGCTATTTGAGAGACTTGCCTGATATATTGCAACTCCCAAAACTTTCGAGTTTGCTTTGCAAGGTTTCGACCTTGATAAGTTGTAACCCTTTTCAGAGTTTCTGAATCATATCAAAATATCAATTTATAGTTGTAAAACATTCTATTCGAAAGTATTGTCTTGGAAAACTTAGTTGCACTTTTGCAACCTGCAAGACTTCCAAATTTTCACTTTTACAAAACGGTGCATTTGAAAACTAGATTCGCATAAGGAATCCTTTTAAGAGGAACCGTTGTGCACAAGCGCAACTCGCATCTTTCGTAAATTAACAAAAATAGGATATATAAAAGGCTGCATCGACTTGTATACAATAACTGTGAGCATGGGAACATTATAGCGTGATAGCAAGGTACTAAGCAATACTCAATATGCAAAAATCACACCTCGAGCAAAAGATGTATAAACAAAATGCACAAGGTACAAATTTGTACATCAATCAAATATCTAAACAAGCAAGTAAATATGTAAATATGCAAATAATGCATGAGGTACGACACCATACATCAATCAAATATCTAAGCAATCAAGTAAATATGTAAATAATGCATGATGTACAAAACCATATCTCAACCAATAAGCGTGCAGGCAAGTAAATACGCAAAGCAAATAAGCACAGGAAGGAAATAAAGTACGATTAGGCATATCTAGCATGACTATTAATTATTTCAACTTAATTCAGTTCATCTACTACCTTTTTTGCGCAACTTTCTCATACCTTGAGGGTTTTAGAGTTGCACGCGTCGTTGTACGTAGTAATGTACGTCTCAGGCCACAGGATGTGAGCGTGCTCCATTGTGCAATCTGTGAAGAACAAATAAATTGCAACTCAAATAAGAAATAGAAAGGGCTTGGTGGACTCGGTTGTGATCCTGATCCAACCCGACATTAGACAAGGGATGTCGATCCGCTAGGGCACTTGGCGGTGACAGAAGGTGGTAGGGGCCCGACCCTCCACCCAGCTTCTGACATCGCAGATAGGGGCAAAGGCTAGGCTGCTACCACCTGCCAGAAGGCAGAAAAATGCAGAGCTTAGCTCCTGCCGATAGTTGGAAATCATGGGAGGCAGTAGGGGCTCAACCCATGTCGACCCACCGAAAGGACTCAGTCGGCAGGGACTCAACCCTTGCCGATTTGCCAGAGAGCGAGTGGCAGGGGAAAAGCCCACTGCTGGAAGGGGATGCATGGCAAGGGTCGAGGCCCCTGCTCGTTAGAAACATCAAACGGCAAGGGCCGAGGCCCCTGCCTGCCGGAATAAGACGCACGACATGGGCCGAGGCCCATGCCTGATAAAACCCCCAAATGGCAGGGACTGAGGCCCCTGCCTATCGAAATAAGCGCACGGCTCTTTCATGGATTGATCGTCGTACCATTGGGTTTTGAGCTTGCAACTGTCCCAACACAAGGTGACGTGCACTACAGTTCCTACCAAACAAGCAGAGCAACTTTTTTTTTTTTGAAAGTCAAGCTGGAGTTAGTCTGACCCCTACCAGTTATACAACTATACCATTGGGTATTGAACCTGCAACCTCCCAACACAAGGTGACACGCACTAGCTACTCCTACCAGACAAGCGGAACCCCAATTGGCTTTCACGCTCAAGTCAAGAGGTCATGATATACTTACTCAGACAATCATAATATGATCATTCGCGATGAAACTATGTAGGCATGATATATCATTAACCTAATAAGGAAAACCAAATCATTTATAGGCGCGATATGACATTCACCTAATAAGTCAAAACTAATCATTTGTAGCCGTGAGGTGCCATTCACCTAAATGCTAATGTAAGCATCACAATCATGAGAATCTTGGGGGCTTTGATACCAAGTTGTAACGCCCCCAAATTTCAACTTGTGATTTTGAAAATATTATAAAAAAAAAACTTTCAAAGATTTAAAGTTTTCACTTTTAAAAGCGATAGCGGAAGACATTTAGAATGGGGCACAAGTTAACAAATCCTGGATACGTTAGCTGAAAAACCATCATTTCACATGAACCACTACTTAGAGAAATTGAGGAAAATAAAGCAATAGATCATTAATAAAATCTGCAATTTATTACAAAATGAGCATTTTCCCAATGTCCAAAAATCTAAAGAAAGCTCCAAAAACTCAGAGCCAAGATGCCAGCAGAAAGAAAGAAAATTTTGAGCCATGAAGCACTATGCCATCGGTCGTCTGTGAAGTCCTACTCATCACCTGCCCATGAAATATGTCAGTTTCATAACAAACCAGTAGGTGCACGAATAGATAAGTAGAATAAAATAAAGCAGGACATTCGTGAGATAAGCAGTTTATTATATTAAAACAACAAATACAATTGTAATCTATTCTAACAAGTGTAACATATGCAAAGAGCTATTGTTTCAAGCAGTGTAGGTATAAATCATCTACAACTATTTAAAAAGATATTCTTTAAGTTCTGATATTAACTGGCCTATGGGTATGCACAGACGTGAAACGTAGAAACAACCAAGTCTGATCCGAGGGTTTATTATGTCAAGTGTTTTCTTTAACCCGAATGGCTGACTGAATCCGCTCCTAAGGGGACGGTCAATGACCGAGAAAGTAAATCCCCAAAGGCATTTGTGGCCCATGGATGCATCCAACTTCTGCAGAAGTACTTGGGAGTTACCACCTAGGATAATTTATGGTAATCCCATTTCTCCTAACTCCAATGACTAGGGAAGCCGAGTCTTTTGCCCGTGGGGTGGTTGTTAACAACCTGTCCATCGGAGTTTTTGTACCATCCATCCTCTCCCTTGATGAACCGTGAAGGTCGAATGGGCGCGATGGGGGTTTCTTAATCGCCGCCCCATTCTACATGCTTTGGTCTGTTAGGCCCACTTAAGCATCTTTCCTGTGAAAGTGAGTTGTCACCATTTATGTGATCACAACATTGTGCTTAATGTACGCTTTGAGGTTGCTACAACCTCATCATCTAAACATCGTAACACACATGGGACGTACTTGTCCAAAAGTATGGTCGTACCTACCTAGAGGTACAACTACGATGAGAGGGCAACATATAAGGTCCTATGATTCTTTTAATTCATACATGACATGTATTGCTCTTTGAGCATTTGGCCTGTGGAGGCCAACATTATTTCATTTATATCAATAAAGTATTGATTACCCACCTCGAGGTACTCACTGACCTCTCGTACTATTTATACCATACCTATCTTAAGGTCCAGTTACGATAGCAAATTCGTGGGTTTCTCGATAGATAACCCATCACAATATTTCATAAAATCAGTAATATACTTGGTATGCTCAAATATTAAGAAACAAGAAGTCTCAGAATCGCTGTGGATCCAATCATTTCTTCCGAGTAACTGACTCGGGATACACTTAGTTGCATATAGCAACACATAACTAGCTCACAAGCTTTATAATCAGAAATTCATTCTTGATGAGTTAGCCCTGCACAAGGAAACACCTCATCTCAAACTTTTAGTGCTTGTACACAATTTCATACATTTTCCATAAAGGGGAAAAATGTGGTACGTGCACCCGCACACCCTACAAGGCTTGCCTGAGGGTGACAACAAGATTCATCAGGCAATAACCAGTAAGGCATCTACAGTAACTTACAACAGTGAGCAAGGACGGAAATACAGTAATAGGATCTCTCTAGAAATGAGTCTACCCATAGAACTTAAATTAAGCATGCAATTTCAAAAGAATAAGGATGAGGAAACGCAAAACATACAATCACAAGTTAAGTAATCCTACAGGTAAGCATGTATGCCAAATAAACTATTCTATCACATAATCCTTATATTTTTTTTCATTTATACAAACTCCTCGTGTGACTTTCTCCTACCTCGGGATGTCGTGCAACTGTGTGCGTCTACGAGTGTAGATGATACGAGGCTCAAGTCGCAGAGCCAGAGTGGGGTTCGATGAGAAGTCTACAAAAGTATGGGCATTCAACGCAATATTATTTATTATGCCAAGAAAAGAAAGTCTGGCAGGGCATCACTCCCTACCTGTCAGTCGAAAACAATGAAAGGCGGCAGGGGTATGCCCCTGCTTGCAGAAATCAAAGAAGCGACAGAGTGAGGCCTTGACTGTCGACGACAGTGAGGCGACAGGGGATGAGCCCCTGCCAAAAATAGCAAGGCGGTAGGGGGCAAGCCTTTGCCAACAACACCGAGGTGGCAAAGGGCGAGCCCCTGCCGACAACACCGAGGCGACAGGGGGCCAGCCCCTGCCGACAGCACCAAGGGAGTAGGGGGCCAGCCCTTGCCAACAGCAGCAAGGCGGCAGGGGTCAAGCCCCTGTTGACAACAACGAGGCGGCAGGGGGGCGAGCCTCTGCCTGCCGAGAACACCCAGGAAATGGGTCAGTTTCATAACAAACCCGTAGGTGCATGAATAGATAAGTAGAATAAAATAAAGCAGGACATTCATGAGATAAGCAGTTTATTATATTAAAATAACAAATACAATTGTAATCTATTCTAACAAGTGTAACATATGCAAAGAACTATTGTTTCAAGCAGTGTAGGTCTCAATCATCTACAACTATTTAAAAAGATATTCTTTAAGTTCTGATATTAACTGGCCTGTGGGTACGCACATACGCGAAACGTAGAAACAGTCGAGTCCAATCCGGGGGTTTATTATGTTAGATGTTTTCTTTAACCCGGATGGCTGACTGAGTCCGCTCCTAAGGGGACGGTCAATGACCAAGAGAGTAAATCCCCAAAGGCATTTGTGGCCCATGGATGCATCCAACTTCTGCAGAAGTACCTGGGAGTTACCATCTAGGATAATTTATGGTAATCTCATTTCCCCTAACTCCGATGACTGGAGAAGCCGAGTCTTTTGCCCGTGGGGTGATTGTTAACAACCTGTCCATCGAAGTTTTTGTACCATCCATCCTCTTCCTTGATGAACCGTGAAGGTCAACTGGGCGCGATGAGGGTTTCTTAACCGCCGTCCTATTCTACAAGCTCTAGTCTATTAGGCCCACTTGAGCATCTTGCTTATGAAGGTGACTTGTCACCATTTATGTGATCTCAGCATTGTGCTTAATGCACGCTTCAAGGTTGCTACAACCTTATCATCTAAACATCGTAACACACATGGGACGTACTTGTCCAAAAGTATGGTCGTACCTACCTAGATGTACGACTACGATGAGAGGGCAACATATAAGGTCCTGTGATTCTTTTAATCCATACATGACATGTATTGCTCTTTGAGCATTTGGCCTGTGGAGGCTGACATTATTTTATTTATATCAATAAAGTGTTGATTGCCCACCTCGAGGTACTCACTGACCTCTCATACTATTTGTACCATACCTATCTTAAGGTCCGGTTACGATAGCAAATTCGTGGGTTTCTCGATGGATAAACCTGTTAAAAGGTACAACTACAATAAAAGGGGATACAGAGCATGTAGCAAACCTCTTACCCCAAACCTCTCATTCGATCATCGTAACACCAATGTGACGTACATGTTCAAAGGTACGGCCATACCTGTTAAAAGGCACAACTACAATAAAAGGGGAAACGGTTTTTCAAAAGAAACCTCCAACATTTATCCTTTATAAGAGAAGTGACACAATAATTACTCAGTTTGATAAGATTGAGTCTCTTAATTTATATTAACACAATGGCATCTTGCACAATACGAGATTTGCCTCGAATCACTCTTTTGAAGTGATGATACAATATTGCATGCAGGAGATCGCCGCGGATCTTGCTTCCATTCCCTAAAGACACGACTATTTGAGAGACTTGCCTGATATATTGCAACTCCCAAAACTTTCGAGTTTGCTTTGCAAGGTTTCGACCTTAATAAGTTGTAACCCTTTTCAGAGCTTCTCTGAATCATATCAAAATATCAATTTATAGTTGTAAAACATTCTATTCGAAAGTGTTGTCTTGGAAAACTTAGTTGCACTTTCGCAACCTGAAAGACTTCCAAATTTTCGCTTTTATAAAACAGTGCATTTGAAAACTGGATTCGCATAAGGAATCCTTTTAAGAGGAACCGTTGCGCACAAGCGCAACTCGCATCTTTCGTAAATTAAGAAAAATAGGATATATAAAAGGCTGCATTGACTTGTATATAATAACTGTGAGCATGAGAACATTATAGCGTGATAGCAAGGTACTAAGCAATACTCGATATGCAAAAATCACAGCTTGAGTGAAAGATGTATAAGCAAAATGCACGAGGTACAAATTTGTACATCGATCAAATATTTAAACAAGCAAGTAAATATGTAAATATGCAAATAATGCATGAGGTACGAAACCATACATCAATCAAATATCTAAGCAATCAAGTAAATGTGTAAATAATGCATGATGTATGAAACCATATCTCAACCAATAAGCGTGCAGGCAAGTAAATACGCAAAGCAAATAAGCACAAGAAGGAAATAAAGTACGATTAGGCATATCTAGCATGACTATTAATTATTTCAACTTAATTCAGTTCATCTACTACCCTTTTTGCGCAACTTTCTCCTACCTTAAGGGTTTCAGGGTTGCATGCGTCGTTGTACGTAGTAATGTACGTCTCAGGCCACGGGATGTGAGCGTGCTCCGTTGTGCAATTTGTGAAGAACAAATAAATAGCAACTCAAATAAGAAATAGAAAGGGCTTGGTGGACTCGGTTGTGATCCTGATCCAACCTGACATTAGACAAGGGATGTCGGTCCGCTAGGGCACTTGGCGGTGACAGAAGGTGGCAGGGGCCCGACCCTCCACCCATCTTCTGACATCGCAGACAGGGGCAAAGGCTAGGCTGCTGCCACCTGCCAGAAGGCAGAAAACTGCAGAGCTTAGCTCCTGTCGATAGTTGGAAATCATAGGAGGCAGTAGGGGCTCAACCCATGTCGACCCACTGAAAGGACTCAGTCGGCAGGGACTCAGCCCCTGCTGATCTGCCAGAGAGCGAGTGGCAGGAGCAAAGCCCACTGCCGGAAGGGGATGCATGGCAGGGTTGAGGCCTCTGCTCGTTAGAAACATCAAACGGCAGGGGCCGAGGCCCCTGCCTGCCAAAATAAGGCGCACGACATGGTCCGAGGTTCATGCCTGATAAAAACCCCAAATGGCAAGGACCGAGGCTCTTGCCTATCAGAATAAGCGCACGACTCTTTCTTGGATTGATCGGCGTACCATTGGGTTTTAAGCTTGCAACCGTCCCAACACAAGGTGATGTGCACTGCAGCTCCTACCAAACAAGCAGAGCAACTTTTTTTTTTGTGAAAGTCAAGCTGGAGTCAGTCTGACCCCTACCAATTATACAACTATACCATTGGGTATTGAACCTGCAACATCCCAACACAAGGTGACACACACTAGCTACTCCTACCAGACAAGCGAAACCCCAGTTGGCTTTCACGCTCAGGTTAAGAGGTCATGATATACTTACTCAAACAATCATAATATGATCATTCGCGATGAAACTATATAGGCGTGATATATGATTAACCTAATAAGGAAAATCAAATCATTTGTAGGCGCGATATGACATTCACCTAATAAGTCAAAACTAATCATTTGTAGCCGTGAGGTGCCATTCACCTAAATGCTAATGTAAGCATCACAATCATGAGAATCTTGGGGGCTAATGGAGAAAGACAATGCATATACTTAATGAGACTGCAAATTCGTGGACTTTCATTCAAGATTGTCACTTGTGTACATTTCACTAAGTTCATAGTTTTCACTTTATCACCATTCATCGCATATGCATCAACTGCATCTTTGCATTTGCATATCACTCACTATAGTTCATCTCTTAGGTTACATCGCATGTCATATTAGCATATACATTCACGACATCCCATGGGCAGTTTCATCTTCATGTACATTTATACATAGCCTCATATGCATTCACAGTAGCCTTATTCTCTGCACTATCAAAATTTGCTACATATCGTTCTTTTATATTATTGCATTCATTGCATATTAATATTCTCACTGTATTTCCACAATATCCCACGAACTGTTGTAGCTTCTTATGCCTTCACATGCATTCCCTAGCTTCTTATACATTCATATGCATTCTTTAATCTACTGTAGATTCTTAAGCATTGCATATGCATCCTCATATGCACTTTCTCATTAAGTATATGCATTGTCTTTCTCCATTAGCATTGCATATGCATCTTCATATGCATTCTTTCATTATCATAGGCATCACACTTAGGTAGATGCATATGCATTTCTCATTTAGCATAAGCATCATATTTAGGTAGATGCATATGCATTCTTTTATTAGCATAGGCATCACACTTAGGTAGAGGCATATGCATTTCTCATTTAGCATAAGCATCATACTTAGGTAGATGCATATGCATTCTTTCATTAGCGTAGGCATCACACTTAGGTAGATGCATATGCATTCCTCCATGTAAACACCCCAAATTTTTACCCTCATTCACAAACACCTACTTCCTGCCACTCAGACTCACTCTCTAAAGCCTTTAGGGAACCAACTGGTCAATATTTAAGTCAGGGTTGTTCATAGACCAAAATTTACAATAAATTTTAATACTTCATCCTACAATTAAGATTCAATCCTCATTTTGGCTCAATTTCAAATATCAGTTCTCAGCCTCAGATGAGAATTTCCAATCCATTGTGTCTGCCAGGGGTTCAGGATTCCAAGTCTGTAAACACCCAAAAATTTCACCCTTATCCAGTACTTACATTTCATATGTCATTGCATATCATTGCATACATTATGCATACCATTTCATTGCATTGCATGGTATTACATCTCATTTTTGAGATCCAACACTCATGTTTTCAAAATATTTAATCTAGATTCGAGTTTTAAAACTTTTCTTTCAAAATCAATTTTAAAACCTGGGTTTTTATATCAACATTATGTAATTTGCCAACCCCCAGGACCTTATATTTTGAAGTGTTTTCTCATAAAATGATCTGGATTTATTTCAAACTCAATTTCAATTAATTTCAATTCTCAGATGAGGCCCATTTAGGTGGTGTCACTTTTGGATTCCTTTATTTATCAAAAATCTAAAAAATTTTAGAGTCCTAGTTGGATCAGGACTTTGTATTTTCATCTTTTTGAACCTTTTTAAAACACCATTCTGATTTTAAACTAGTTATGGTCATATCCCTTGTCCATTTTCTTCGTTTTGGCCAAAATTTTAGAGTCCTAGTTGGATCAGGACTCTTTTTCCAGAGTCCAGTCGGATCAGAACTTTACTTTTCACTACCTTTTCTACTTGTTTTGGAGAAAACCTTTCAAAACCTTCTGTTTTGGCCAAAATCCTATAGTCTTAGTTGGATTAGGACTCTTCTTCAAGAGTCCAGTCGGATCAGGACTCTTCTTCAGAGTTCCAGTCGGACTGGGACTCTATCTTTGGTCACTATTTTTACCTATTTTTAACCAAATCTTTCAAAATGAGTCAAAACTCAGAGTTTCAGTCAAAACAGGACTCTGTTCAGAGAGTCCTAGTTGGATCAGGACTCTGATCCTGATTTTAATTTTGAGAGAATCTTTCAAAAATCTTTCAATCTACCAAAACTATTATACTTTTATCAAAGAATTTCAAAATTCTGAGGTTTTAGCCCAGAGTCCTGATCAAATCGGGACTCTACCCCCAGAGTCCTGATCGAATCAGGATTCTATCCAAAGTTCATTTTCTCAATTCATTTTCACTGGTTTTCAAAAGCTTTGCTTAAATTTCATCATTTACTTATCAGAAAACCAAAATTTCTTAGAGTTCTGATCGAATCAAGACTCTTTCTCAGAGTCCTAATCAGATCAGGACTCTGAACCAAAACTTCAATTTTATCCCGTTTTTAACTGTTTTTCAAAATTCTCTTATTTGTTTTCTCAAAAAATCCAAAAATCTGAGAGTCCTAGTTTAATTAGGACTCTGTCCTCAGAGTCTCAGTTGAATTAGAACTCTGTTTTATTTCAATATTTGCTATTATTTTCACTATTTTCACAAGTTCTTTTATCTGTTTTTCAGAAAAATACCAAAAAATCTAGAGTTTTAGTCCGATCAGGACTCTGTCCCAGAGTCATAATCCAGTCAGAAGTCTGTTTTTACTTCTATTTTTTTATTTATTTCCATTTGTTTTAAAAAATTAGGTTATTTTGTAGAGTCTCGGTTGATTCAGGACTCTATTTCAAAGTTTCGGTTGAGTTAGGACTCTAACCCTGACTGCATTTTCTGTCTTATTTTACCATTTTTTGATAAAATATTTAAAAAACTCCTTTATTTGGTTTTTAAAATCCAAAATCTCAGTGTCCTAATTGGTTCAGGACTCTGGCCCAGAGTTCCAGTTCGCTTGGAACTCTATTTTCAAAACTTTGAATTTCAAATGTGATTTTAACCCCTTTTCAAAGCTATTTTTAGTCTTTATTTCAAAATTTTAAAACTTTGATGTGGGCCCACTCAGTTGGCGCCACATCTAGAGGAGTTCTGACTCAGCCAAGACTCTGTATCATTTCAAACATTTCAATCTCAATGTCTACTTTTGAATCTCTTTTGAAAATTCTCTCAATTTCAAGCTTTAAAATCGTTTTTTGAAAATTCAAGTGGGGCCCACTCAAGGTGGTGCCACATTTGTAAAAGTCAGGGTTAGACTAGGATTAGTCAATGTCCTACCTAGGTTAGATGTATAGGTGAGTCAAAATCAATTTTAAAAATCTATTTTATTTAAGTTTTAAACCATTGGTTTTTAAAGGTTTTAAATTCAAGTTTTAAAAACCAAATGTAGTCCATACTAGGTGGTGCCACATTTGGAATTTTTAGGGTTTAATTAGGTGTTAATTAGGGATTAATTAGAGTCCATTTAGGTTAGAATTCTCCAAAAAAATCATCCTCCCCATGTGGTTTATCAAAAACAATTAAAAAGAGTCCACAATATCAAAACTCTTCCTAAACAAATCAAAAAAAAAATTATAAATAGGGGACCTAAAGGGGTCAAAGAGAGCTCTTTTTCTCTTAAATTTTCGTGGCTTCTCTATTCTCTACAATACCTCCACCTTCCTCCATTGAAGCTGCAGCCCCAAGGTGAGTTATTTAATATTATTTTATTATTTTTATTAGTTTTTTTATGTTTTTTCAATAGATTTCACCATGGAAACTCCCCTTTCATGGATTTAACCATGAATTCAACCTCAAGAACCTCAAGTTCAATTCAAGAAGATGATATAACCCTGTTCCATACTGTTTTCCATGATTCTAATCCATTAGAATTGATTATTGCATTATTTTTTATATTCTTAACCAAGAAAACATGAGATTTATCCGATTAAATGAATTAAATCCATGGTTTCAATGGTAAAAGCAATTTCAGCCATGGATTGCATGTGTTTTATTTATTTATTTACTTATTCATGTTTATTACACGTTTCCCAGCATAGAGATTAATTTTATTTTACTGTTTAAGTATTTTCTTTATTGTTTTCATTGATTAATGCATGTTTTATTAGGTTTTATTAAATTTCTATGTGTTTTAAGCTTAGATCAGTAAAGAGTATGTTAGTTTGTATTGAAGTACTCATTGTAAATTTCTTATTTTTTAATATGTGATACATGGGTATGTCAGTGAACTACTGTAAAAATTTAGGATGTTTTGGGATTCGGAAACCTTGTCAAAAAAATAAAAGATTAAACCATAATTTTCAGTCATTTAGAATCAATATTGAAATTCATAGGTAACTTGCAGTTATTATATTTCTCCCATCTGATATTCGATTCAAGATCCGTAAATTTCAGTAGCTTTCTATTGATATGAACTATTTATTGTGAAATTTTGATAATTTTTAGCCTCTATTTAGTATTTTTCCTCTGTCAGAGAATCAGATTTAAAATTTAAAACTCGTTAGGGTTTACCAAAACCCTAATCTGACTTGTGTTGATCATAGATCTCAAACCATAGATCCGATTCATGATCTGTAAAAAAAAAGGTTCATTATTTTTATGTCTACTATCCAATTCTGAAATTTCAGAAATTTTTTATTAAGTTTTCTATTTATTTTTGTATTTGTAACCCAAAGTATCTGTTTTAACCCCTGTTAGATTCGTTGTATTTTAGTTCAGATTGCCGGAAGGTTTTCTCCCTAACCAGAGATGCTTTTTCCGATCTTTAAAAAAGGAAGTTTCTGTTTTTATGTATAATATACCTCTGTGAAATTTCAGAAATTTTCATGGTGATTTGACCCCTGATTTGGGTCTAACATTGGAACTGGTCTGTGAACATGGGTGAAAATAACTTATTTTAGGGTTTTAATTCAATTTTTGAATTGGAATAATGTCAAAAATATAATTTTATAATTCCAATCTAATTTTAAGATTATAACAAGTGCAGGTGTCGATTATTATCAAATTTAGAATTCATTTGATGCTTGAATAGATCAAATTACAAAACAGGGTACATGAAAGATCCAAAAACACTGCCAAAATTGTGATATTTCTTGATTTTCGTGTACAAGTTCATGTTTTTAGGGTTTGTTCATGTTTAGAATCATATTAGGATGTTTCATGTTTTATTTTATGTTTATTTCAATCTTAAATCCTAAGTTTTTACCAAAATCTATTTCAGAAAACCTTGATTTTAAGGCCATAGTCTTGATATCAGGGGCATTTTGGTTATTTGACCTAAATTTTGAAATTCTAAACCCTAATTTTCATATTTTTAATCATGTCACATCATATTTGGTTTAATTTATCTTCATTTGAATTTTAAAACTTGCATTTTACAAAATAACTTTCTGAAAACCTTGATTTCAAGGCCATAGTCTTGCTATCAGGGGTATTTTGGTCATTTTGACCCTAATTTTTGAAATTTCAAATATCATTGTCTTGCTATCAGGGGTATTTTGGTTATTCTATTTTATTTCATATTTTATTAAGTTTATATCAGGGAATCATGGAAAAATGCTTATATCTAGCAAAATCCAGCAATTTCCAGATATTGCTGGATAAACCTAGAAAAGCCAACATATCTTCACTAACAACTTTTCTAGTTTTGCAGGGACATTGAAGACTTTATTTTCCTGTATTTAAATTTGATTAGTGATGTAAATTGTAATTAAATTTGGAATAAGAATTTCAATTCCTGCATAGAATAGGATGCATTGCATATAGTTTTAAATTTTGATATATAACTGCCATGTATGCCAATTCATGCACATTTTTTTTATAAATCCACTATGGTCTACACAAATGGCACGTGCACTAGCTCTTATGGAGTTGACAAACTCGGTGGAATTTGTATTTATGGCCATAGTCAGAATACGAATGATACCTAGATTTGTAATCTTCGTATTAGCCACATTCAGCCTACACTCTTAGGCTAACTTCAAAAATGCACTGCATTTCTCAAAAATACAAAAAGGATTTCCTCAATTCCTCAAAATCAAGTCTTTCAAATCCATATTCATTCAATTCATTCATTTCATTCATTTGCAAATTCCAACTTCAATTCAGAGAAATCAAATTTCTCAAAATTTCTAAGTCTCATTCAAAAATTGATTTTCTCAAAAACATTGAGTTTTCAAAGGATATTTCAAGTGTTTATCAAGTTCAAAATTCGATTTTATAAGTTATGTATTCAATTTCAAAGTTCTAATTCAAAGAAATCAAGTTTTTCAAAGTTATTTGAAATTCCTCAGAATCGATTTTCACAAAACTTCAAGATTTCTTCAAAAATTGATCTTCACTTTCCTCAGAAATATTCTCTCACTAAGCTCATGATTTTCCAAGTGTTATCTTTTCCAAGAATCCCCAAATATTTTTCCAATATTCAAATCAAACATCATGTTTTCAAACCTGCATTTTCAGAAATTCATAGCACATGCCTGATTTTTTGTGCATTTAGGAAATAGAACACGATTTAGACTAGTTAAACAAAGCTAAGCACACAATTGATCCTTGGTTTAATTACCCCTGGTAAAGGCGCCAAGAACGATTGAACCTCGTACCGACAGGCGAGTCCCATTCCTCAGAATTTTCCTGCATTTTAAAACGTTGGCGAGTTATTTTCAAAATCTTTTTCAAAGGTCAGTTTGACTTGCAAAAGAAAAAATTTTGCGATGATAACAAAGTCCCTCATCCAGGGTTTACATTTTATGTGTCATTGCATATCACTGCATGCATTTGGCATACCATCTCATATCATTTCTTGGCATTGCACGCCATTGCATCTCATTTTCGAGATCCAGCACTTTTGTTTTTCAAAATCTTTCAATCCAGATTTGATTTTTAAACTTTTCTTTCAAGATCGATTTCACAAACCTGGATTTTAAATCGATATTTTCCATTTGTTAAACCTCAGGATCTTATTTTATTTAGAAAAAACAATCTAGATTTGTTTTAAAATCAAATTTTAACTGATTTTGATCCTCAGATGAGACCCAGCTAGGTGGTGTTGCTTCTAGATTCCTTTATTTATCAATTTCTCAAAATTTTAGAGTCCTAGTCAGATCAGGACTCTGTCTTTTCATATTTTTAAACCTTTTCAAAACTCCATTTCGATTTTAAACCAGATGTAGTCATATCCCTCATCCACTTCTTTCATTTTGGCCAAAATCTCAGAGTCTCAGTCAGATTAGGACTCTTTTTAAGAGTTTCAGTTGGATCAGGACTCTACTTTTCACTTCTATTTTTATCTTTTATCGAGAAAAACCTTTCAAAATCTTTTTTTTTGACCCAAAATTTTAGAGTTTTAGTCAGATTAGGACTCTTCTTCAGAGTTTCAGTCAAATTAGGACTCTATCTTTCATTGCTGTTTCACCTATTTTTGAGAAAATCTTCTAAAATCTTTTAAAAGAAGTCAAGAACTTAGAGTTTTAGTTGAACTAGGACTCTATTCAAAGAGTCCCAGTTGGATCAGGACTCTGACCTTGATTTCAATTTTGAGAGAATCTTTTAAAAAACTCTTCATTTATTTTGTCAGAACCCAAATTTTAAAATTAATATAATTTTATCGTAGAGTTTTAAAATTTCAGGACTCTATCCCAGAGTCCTAATCAAATCAAGACTCTATCCTGATTTCATTTTCTTATTTCATTCCTACTTATTTTCAAAAGTCCTTTTTAAAATCTCATCATTTGCTTCTCAGAAAACCAAAAATTCTCAGAGTTCTAGTTGAATAAGGACTCTTCCCCATAGTCCTAGTTGGATCAGGTTTCTGAACCTCACTTCAATTTCTATCCTACTTTCACCTGTTTTCTAAAACCCACTCATTTGTTTTCTAGAAAACCCTAAATTTTAAGAGTTTTAGTCGAATTAGGACTCTGTCTCAGAGTCCCAGTTGGATCAGGACTCGAATTATGATTCCAGTTTCCACTTTGTTTTCATATGTTTTTGCAAAAAACTTCTAAAACCTCCCTGTTTGTTCAAAATTATAAGAGTTTTAGTCGAATTAGGACTCTGTTCCAGAATCCCAGTTAGATTAGGACTCTAATTCTGATTTCAGTTTTCATCTTGTTGTCACCTGTTTTTGTAAAAAGTTCTCAAAATCTTCTTGTTTGTTTTCAGAAAAATCAAAATTTCTAGAGTTCTAGTCGAATTAGGACTCTGTCTCAGAGTTCTAATCAGATCAGGACTCTGTTCTCACTTTTGTTTTAACCCCCATTTTCAATCGTTTTTAAAAACTTTTCGCTTGTTTTTTCGAAAAGTCTAATTTTATAGAGTTTTAGTCAACTTAAGACTCTATTTCAAGAGTTTCAGTTGAACTAGGATTCCAACTCTAACTTGGTTTCTCAGCTCATTTTACCAAATTTTGAGAAAACCTTTTTAAAATTCCTTTATTTATCTTTCAAAATTCCTAAAAATCTAGAGTTTCAGTCCGATCAGGACTCTGTCCTAGAGTCCCAATCCAGTTAGAACTCTATTTTGAATTTTGTTTCTACTTCCATTTTCATTCTCTTTACCTATTTTTCAAAAATTAGTCCATTTTTGCAGAGTTCTAATTGATTCAGGACTCTATTTCAGAGTTTCGATTAAGTTAGGACTCTAACCCTAACTATTTTTTTTTACTTATTCTCACTTATTTTGAGAAAATCTTTCAAAAACCTCTTAATTTGGCTTTCAAAAACCTAAATTTTAGAATTTTAGTTGGTTTAGGACTCTAGTCTAGGGTTTCAGTTTGCTTAGGACTCTATTTTTAACACTTTTGATTTTCATTCCATGATTTTTACTCAGTTTTGAAAACATTCTCAGTTTTTATTTCAACTTTTTTAAAACCCTGATGTGGGGCCCACATAGTTGGTGCTACCTTTGGAAGAGTCCCAAACCATTTAGGACTCTATTTGGTTTAGAACCTCGATTTTATTTTCAAACTTTCCTTCAAAAACTTCTCTTTTTAAAAATCCTTCATTTCAAAAAACCTGGTTTCCAAATTAGTTTACAACCTTCTTCAAGTAGGACCCACCATGCAGGGATGCAAAACCCTAAATTTTCAATCTCATATCATTTCTTATCATTCATATCTCAAAAAAAAAAAAATTACTTAGCTTAGATGTTCTTTTGAAGTTTCTAAAAAAAAAATCATTTTTAATCCATTATTTTCAAAAATTTCAAAATCGTTTTCTGAAAAATCAAGTGGAGCCCACACTGGGTGGTGTCACACTTGAAAGTTTTGGTTAGTTTAGAATTAGTCAGTGTTCTAGCTAGGTTAGAAGAGTCGAAAGTGATTTTAAAACTTCATCTTTGCTTTTTAATAGTTTTTAAAGCTTTTAAATTCGATTTTTAAAAAAACCAAATGTGGGCCCGCCTAGGTGGTGCCACATTTGGAATTTCTTTTTACTAATTAAGTTAATTAAGTCAATTAGGGTTAGATAGAGTCCCACCTAGGCTAGAATTCTCCAAAAAATTACCCCCCATGTGCTTATTTAAACCCAATTAGGAAACTTTTTTTTTCTTTCTAAAATAGCTTTCTAAAAAATCTATAAAAAGGGGCAAATAGGGGGGTCTACCCCCAGTCTCTCTCTCATTATTTCTTGCTCTCTCTCTCTCTGTCTCTCTCTTTTTTCTCCAGCAGTTCTCCTTCTTTCATTGACACTGCAGCCCCAAGGTAAACTTCTTCCATATTATTTCACTAGTTTTATTAATTTTTTAATGTTTATTTCGTATATCTCACCATTATCACCCCTTATGTATTGGATTCAACCTTGGATTTTGTTCAAGAACCATGTAATCGATTCAAGAAGATGATCTAACACTGTTTTAGGATGTTTTCCATGATTTCAAGCCATTAAAATTGTTTATATTAATGTTTTTTATGTTTAAGCCAATAAAAAGATGAGATTCGCCTGTTTAATGGGTCAAATCCCTCTTTCGAAGGCTAAATCAAATTCTAACCATGCTTTCCCTATTTTATTTTTTTTCACTGTATTAATGTTTATTTTATTCACTCAAGCATCAAATCCAAATTTGTGACATTGTTTGCATATTTTTCTTTTTTTTTTACGTTTAGATTAGGGTTTTCAAGCTTTATCGCTAATATGTGATTTTCAATCCAAAGCACGCAGGAACAACGTTATTTCATGTGTGTTTTTCTGTTAGAAAAATCTGGTTTTTTTAGGGTTGGTTTAAGGTTTGTTAGTGACTTCTCCCCAAAAAACTGGATTATTTTGGATTCTAGAACTCTGCCAAAAAATAGAAAACTGAACCGTGATTTTTAAACCGTGAAATCACTATTGGGATTCGGGAACAACTTGCAGAGGCCATATCTCTCTTGTCAAAGATCTGATTAACAATCCATAAGTTGCAGTGGTTCTGTCTTTATGTCTAGTATTTACTGTATTTGTTTCATATTTTTTTGCATCTGTCTGCTATTTTTCTTTTGTCAGAAAGTAGAGTTAGTTTCTCAGAGCTTATTGCACCTTGTTTAAACCTTAAATCAAATTATGTCGATCGTATCTCCCTAACCGAAGATCCAATCGATGATCCATAAAAAAGAAAATTTTTCTTTGTGTGTCTTCCGTTCACTGCTAAAATTTTATAAATTTTGAATGTGATTTGTTATATTTCTTTGTACCCGAAACCAGATGCATTTATTTCAACTCGTTATATATTCGTTATAATTGATCGTATATTGTCAGAATGATATCTCCCTAACCAGAGATAATTTTTCTGATCTGTAAAAAAGAAAATTGTTTTTTTTCTATTTAGTATATCTTTGTAAATTTTTATGAATTTATATGGTGATTTGATCTCTGATTTGGGTTTGACACTGTGAGAGGTATGTGCCCATCGACAAAATCATGTATTTTTAGTGTTTTATTTAATTTTTATGTTAAAATAATGTCAAAAATATATTTTTTTGAATGCAATTTAATTTTAGGGTTATCAAAACTATCTATGTTGATTTTTATTAATTTTTAAGTTTATTGGATATGTTATTTGATTAAATCATGAAAACAGGGTGCCCACAGAATCCCGATTCAAGTAAAACACTGTTAAAAATTGCTCTTTTTGTGATATTTTGAATTTTTATGCATTTTTTTCATATTTTTAGGATTTGATCATATTTATAATTATGTTAGGGTACTTTATACCCGATTTGACTTTGATGTGAATCCATTTGAGCCCTAAATCCAAAGTTTTATCAAAATATTTGTTTGAAAACCCTGATTTCAAGGCCATAGTTTTGTTTTTAGGGGTATTTTTGTCATTTTTCTCCAAAATATAAATTTTAAAGTTGTTTATTTTTATTTTTTATTCAATTTTATATCATCTTTTATTATGTTTATCTCAGGAAAATATGGAAAAAGGCTTATATCCGGATAAATCTAGTAATTTTTAGATATTATTGGATAAATCCAGAAAGCCGACATATTTTCACTAACAAGCTTTCTAATTTTGCAAGGATATTCAAGACTATATTTCATTTTATTTTCCTTTATTTCTATTCAATTGATGTAAAAATATAATTATAACTTTGGAATACGAATTTACTTTTCCGCTATGCTTAGGCTGCATTGTATATAGTTTATTCTTTTATAATATGATTCATGTGATGGATGATGATTCATGCATATTCAAACTCACCATGGTCTACACGAATAACACGTGCACTAGCTTTTAAGGAGTTGATAAACTCGGCGGGCTTCATATTTGTAGCCATAGTCAGAATACGAACGAAACCCATATTTATCACCTTTTTCTAAGCCACAATCAGCCTACACTCTTAGGCTATCTTAAAAAACTATTGCATATTTTAAGGTTTTCTAAAACATTTTTCTCCTTTTAGAATCAAATGGGTTATATTCAATCCATATCTGTGGCCATAGTCAAGGATATGAGGCGAACCTATTTCATGGAAATTCTATAAGGCACATAAACTTCCTTTTTCAAATGATTTTCTTAAATTCTTCAGAAAATATCTTTCTCAAGAATTGCGTTCATGCATCATCTAGGTTAGTTTACATCATGAAAAGTTTTTACAGAGCCACACACCCATCCTTTTGATATATTTTTCAATTCCATCTCATAAAATCGATTTCCTAAAAAATCATTTGAATTTCTCTAAAATTCGATTTTCTTAGAAAGCTTTCCTTTTCTTCAAAAATCAATTTTTCTTTCTTCAAATTACTTTTCAAATCCTGATTCACAATTTTCCAATCATATTCTTTTCCAAGTATTTTTCAAATATTTGAAGCATACATCATGTTTTCAATCTGCATTTTTCAGAAATCCATACCACATGCTTGATTCTTTGTGCATTTAGGAATAGAACATCGATTTAGACAAGTTGAGCAAAGCAAAGCACATGGTTGATCCTTGGTTTGATTACCCTTGGTTATGGTGCTAGGAATGGTTGAATTATTCTGCATTTTAAAACAGAGGCGAGTTATTTTCAAAAACTTTTTCAAAGGTCAGTTTGACTTGCAAAAGGAAAATTTTACAATGATAATAGGTTTGGAGACCGTGATGGGACCTATCTTCGCCTGATCAATCTAATGCTCTGCTTTGTTCAAATTGTCAAAATTGTGTTCTATAATGTCAGCTTTATATCTTGTGAACCTAGGAGCCTAGAATCAAGCTCAACTGACATGGATTTCATGTAGACTTAGGCATGGTTTGGTAGGATCGATTGAGGAGGCATTATTCATGCTCACTTAGACTTAGGTCAAATACAATCCTCCTCAATCTAGGAATTGCTTGAAAATAATGTTTGCTTCTTTAAATTTTTTAAAATTTTACTTCTTTAGGACATTAGAGCCTTTGTTTTCTTGCATGTTGATCATATTTCAAAAACAACCCCACCTACTTTTACCTGGCTACCACGTTGTTGGGCTTTCTTTGAGAACCATAGTTTGGGACAAAGCCTCACAACTGAGCCACCTATTTGGGTTGATCCCCCCTGCCACGTACCAAGGGCCATAGTCCAAAGTATATCGGCAAACGCTCAAGGATGTTGGAAAACATGATCCTAGAATTAGAGAAATTGATTTTATGCCACGTACATCGGGCTTCAGCTCGAGTATATTGGCATAGCATGATTGTATACAAATGATATGAGCCTTAGAGTTAGGATTAGGGTCCTATAGCTATTTCAAAATTTGTGCATCTAGAGTCAACATTTAGGGAATGCAGTGTGTGCATGTTTGTTTGTACATGATGTGATTGAATGTACTTTGGTTATTTTCATTCATTCTCTTTATTTTCTCATATTTTTCATTTTTTTTTAAATACTGGACGATTTTCAAAATCCCCTATTTTCTATATATTTCCATGTACTGCCTAACATCCCCTTCTTATTTTTCAAACCTTGGACGATTTTCAGAAAACTTCTTTGCTTTTTCTCAAAACTCCAGGTGATTTCCATCCTTTTTTTTCTTTGGATCTCGAAGTTCCAGCCTTGTTTTAATCCTGCCTGCAAATTCTTCAAAAATTGTGTGGTTTTCCTCAAGTCTTGTCCTGATCTCCTCTTTATTTTCCAGTCTATCCTGATGGCATCCAGTCAGCTTGATTCAGTCTTTCTTGAGAGCCATATCTCCTATGAGGTGCGACAAGGTCTCCCCAATCATCGAACTCTGAACACCGGACCTTTTATTCTCCGGTAGTACTATTCTTGGCTCAAGAACTTCTCCCGTATGTTTCTGGACCATCTGGTGACTGTGAATTGGAACTGACATCAACAGTGGGAGAACAGATCGTCAATGGAAATTTGCTTCAAGCCTTAGTAGAGCGGTGGAATCTGCACACCTGTACCTTCTGGTTCCCGTGGGGAGAGATGACTCTACTACTAAACGGATTTTCAGATATTATGGGTCTACCTGAGCTAGCTGGTCAACTAGAGGATCCGATAGAACAATAATTTCTGATCAACGTCAAGGAATTTGACGCTCGAGATGCTTTAGCCCGTATGACTAGACGTAGATCCTGGCCACTGATAGAAGTTTATGAAACTCAATGTGTTGATTTGTTCAAGCTGTATCGACAATATAGAACTTTTGAAGAAGTCAACTACTTATCCCGAGCAACGCGAGAGAGGATTCAGCATGCAATGATCTTGTGTACAGTAGGACTAGCCTTCTTTCAGGATGGACAAAACTACATTGATATTAGAATAGTACAACTTTTACGAAGATGGGGAAGTCGGTAGACCAACCGTCTCTTGATCGCTATGGCCACGCTTGCCTTCTTATACTACGGATTGACCTGTTTCGTGCTTAAAGATTCTATCTTAGTAGAAGGGTGTATTTACGCACTACAGTCTTGTTTCCTTCGACATGTACCAACTCGAGCCAACTCGTTCAGATATAATAGCAAGAAGCCACTACCTACCCCTCGATACAGATTTTTGATCGAGAACCTCCATGAAGAAGAAATCATGTGAGACTACTTCGATCGTCAGGAATTACTTCCTCGACACACCTCGCATATGGCAAGCGATTCAAGTTACTCAGACCTTTCTTCTCTATTTATTATCAACTAGAGCGATGTGTCAGACAGTTCTCTCAGAGACAAGCACATTAAAGCTCGATTATTGTCAGGAATTATGTCAGAGTTCGATCTGAAGTCGGCTCAGTGGTCTGAAACATACCATTATGCCAAGCATAGTTGGGATTCTTTTGTTACTCTCACTGTTTTTCCTGGTCCTCGAGTATCTTCTGATTATCATGAGTGGTGGCAAAGTGTTTGTCTGTCCCCTCTCTGTCAAGTCTATTATTAATAAAATAATTTTCAACAATTAATCTTTTTATCATAGTTTGACGACCTCGCCTAGGTAACAAGGTATATTCTAGTTGTTTACAAGAATAACAACTCAATTGTTGTGATTCCAACGATGACCCAATCTCTGGTAATGGAATATCCTTCAAATTATCAACCTAACTCTCATAAAATATTTCCCCCTATTTGTTTTATCCTAAAATTACTCTTCAAATCTAAATTGCCTGTTTTATTCTGCAGAGAGCATCAGTATTCCCAAGTGGTTCAGATCAGATTAGGCAAGAAGACACCATCATATCAGTGCATCAATGATTTCAGCAGAAAGGAAGAAGACATGAATTCTCCAAGATCTGCCAGAGGACAAAGTGAGACTGATAGGGATGACATCGATCCCACTGCATATCAGTTGTTCAAGAAAATGATGATTAAGATGATGTCCGAGCAAGTTGAAGACAATCCTAAAAAAGCTCCCATCAAGAAGAAGACATTTGTCACCTTCTCCAAAAACATCACTAGCAACATCAGCAGTACGAAAGGTCCTAAGCCCGACAGAAGCAACAATGGAGGCAAAAAGGGAGATACCTTCAAGCAAGACAACAAGCCTTTTTAGTCAAGTTCTCACCAGAAATCCCAGCAAAAAGAAAAGATAAAGCGGGACGACTAGAGTTATGACCGATAGTTTACTCCCCTAGAGTAGTCGCTCAAAGAAGTCCTTGAATACATGCTCACCAAGAGACTAGTCAAGCTCCCAAGAGCTACGGACCCTCCCATGATCATGGGAAGATTCATGAGTCAGTTTTGTAAATTCCATTGGGCAATAGGGCATGATACCGACCACTGTTTTGTCTTCAAGAACAACGTCCAAGACTATATCGACAAGAATCTCTTCGTTGAGGATAAAAACGAGGACCAATTGACTGTCCTGGCCAAGTCTTGACATAAATCAAGCACTCGGCAAAAGATACAGTGTGACAGTCAGAACCATGACCGTAAGTTTACCCCATTAGATCAAACACTCGAGAGTATTCCCACACACATGCTCACAAAAGATATGGTCAGACTTCTGAAGGCCACTGATCCTTTTGTCACTATAGAGAAATGAAAAGATCAATTCTGCAAGTATCACCGAGCATTGGGGTATGACATAGAACATTGCTCTGATTTCAAGAACATCATGCAGGATTGCATCAACAGAGGGCTTCTTAAGGTAGTTAGAGAATCAATCAGCTATCCTGCCAACATCCTTTCGAGATGCGAAGAAGAAGAATGATGCCAATACCATATCATTTCTTTCATTTTGCTTTTGTCATTTTGAAGAGGCAATATAGTCCAAGTTCTCTTATCGATTTGTTATTCCTCTTCTCTATTACATCAATAAATTTTTCTCAAAATTTGGCGTCATCTTTTGTATTTCTCTTTCTTTACAAAATATCTTTTTGCAAGGAGTAACCTCTTTCAGAGTGCCTCACTGTTATCATCGCAAAATTTTTCCCTCCCTCTGCGAGAGAGAGAAATGATTATGTGAGTCAAACTCGACCAAAGTGTTGAAAAAAGTTTTGAAAATTACTTGCCTCCATTTTTGAAAATTTGAGGAGAAAATTCCGTAGAATGGGATCCGCCTGTCGGTACGAGGTTCAACCGTTCCTGGCACCTTTACTAGGGTAATCGAACCAAGGATCAATTGTGTGATTTAACTTGACTCAAATATCTAAATCATGTTCTATTTTTCTAGAATGCACAAAGAATCAGGCATATGCTATGGAATTTTGAAAAGATGTAAGTTTGAGAAGTATGATGTTTGCTTGAAAAATTGAAATATGCTTGGAAAAGGGAATTTTTGAGAAAATCATTGAATTTTATTAGAAATCAAAAATTTGCATTGAAAAATAGATTCTCAAAAAAACTTAGACTTTGAGAAAATCGTTTTTGAGATTTGGATTGCTTTTCTGAGGAAATCGATTTCTAAAATGGATTTGAGAATTCTGGGAAAATCAGGAAGTTCATTGGAAAATGACTTTTGAATGGAAAATGAATTCTCAGAAAAATCAGATCTTTGAGAAAATCAATTTTTAAACTTTGAAAATAATATTGAAAATGTTAAAACATTGGAAAATCATGATTTGAACTTGGAAAATACTTTGAAATGTCATTTGAAAACTCAGAGTTCTGAGAAAATCAAATCCTGAGAAAGGCTTAGAAAGTTCTGAGAAAATCATTTTCTCTGAAATGGAATTGGGAAATGAGTTTGAAAATGATGCAAATTGAATGAATGAATATGAATTTGAAAGATAATTCTTTGAGGAATTGGGAAAAATCCTTTTGAAAAATTGAGAAATATAGTGCATTTTTGAAGTTAGCCTAAGAGTGTAGGCTAAATATGGCAAACACGAAGATCACAAATCTGGTTTTCCTTCGTATTCTGACTATGGCCATAAATACGAATTCCACCGAGTTTGTGAACTCCCTAAGAGCTTGTGCATGTGCCATTCGTGTCAACCATAGTGGATTTAGAAAAATGTGCATGAATGATACATCAGATATTGAAATTTGCAGAATTAAACTACATGCAATGCAGTCATATTCTAAGCAGAAAATGTAAATCTTATTCCAAATATTACAACTTTGATATTATATTGAATTGAATAAAATAAATAAATGAAAGTCTTCTTCTTGAATATTTCTGCAAAACTAGAAAACATGTTAGCACAAAAATGTAGGTTTATCTAGATTTATCAAAAAATATTAAAAATTATCGGATATTATTCAGATATAAACCCAATTCATACCTCCCTGATATAAACATAAATGAGAAAATTGGATTGGAAATACGAAAATGACATTTGGAAATTCAAATTTGGGGTCCAAATGACCAAAATGCCCCTAATGACCTTGAAATCAGTGGTTTCTAAAAGATTTTTTATAAAATTTAGAAATTTGAAAATCGAATAAAATAAAATGAAACACCATATGATGAAATATGATGATATGCATGAAAATTTAGATTATTAAATATTGGAATTTCGGAATTGAGGTCAAAATGACCAAAATGCCACTGATGGCAAGACTATGGCCTTGAAACCAAGGTTTTCTGAAATAAATTTAGCAAAAATTGGAAGGTGAAATGCAAATGGTATTGAAATTAACCCTAATATGATACTATATGCTTATTTACATGATAAAAACCCTAAAATTATAAAAATATCACAAATTACTGAATTTAACTTGATTTTCGCTTGATTTTCACCTTTAAATTTAAAGGTTTAACTAACACACAGAGAAAATGAGCTTGGAATTGGATCAATTTGGTATGGACACCTAGACTAACCCTAAAAACAGAATGGAACTCGAAAATCTATTTTTTTAATATAAAAATTAATTAAAAACCCTAAAAATCAAGATTTTTGCCTAAAATTCTAAATCTAACCTAATGAAAACTATATTTTGGGTACTAACCTACCATATAAATTCTCCAAATTTTATAAGGTGACAGAGGACAATTAGGCAAAGATTTTTTCTTCTTACAGATTTTGGTTTTGACCTATAGTTGGAGCTTGACAGCTCCGACAAGTAGGATCGGAATCCGACGACTCTAGGACTTAGGGCAAACTGATAGGTTTTCGCAAAAATTTGAAGAAAAATGGTAAATAGAGGCCAAAATCTCTGAAGTTTTAGTGAATGACCCTAACACACAGCTGAACAATTCCTTTTTTGACTGTTTCTGCATTGAACCTACGGATTGGACAGACACATAGGTTTATCAGACCTCTAAATCTGATAAAATCTATCTAACAAGGATTTAACTAATGAACTTATAAAATCTTGAAAACTAGGAATCCGAATCCTAAAAATATTAAAATTCTGGAAAATGACAAAGGAGTTCACTAGGAACAACTCCACTGTTAAAGATTTTGACATCCGACCTACGGATTGAAGCACTACAGAGGATTAGGGTCGGTCTAGACCCTGTCAGGCAGAAAACAAAACTTTCACAGAAGGTGAAAGATCTGATTTTTGAAAGATATCAAACCTTTTTAGAAAAACCCCAAAAAATACAGGAAATTAATATATTTCACCATAAATCTAATATAATTTTTTTTGAGTGAATCGGATCTCCCATGGTGGAGATCTTGGGTCCTCAAGTCTGCTAAAATAAAATCTGGAACTTCCAGAGGGTTCAAAAACCGAATTAGGGTTTGATTTGTTTAGTGGGGTTATCTAACCTGAATTAATTCAAAATTTCGGCAAGGAATCATGAACAACTACATGCCTTTAATATAAAAAAATGCAGATTTTTTTGGTGGGAAATCAAACATGAAATTATGATTGGACTGGCTACCTAAGGCAAAACATAATAAACTATCTTTATAAATTTGAACTAAGCAACATAAAACATAAAAATTTATCTAAAACCTGGAATAAAATATGAAAACTCTAGGAGATGTGAATCATATTCTTTTTTTTTTTGTGGCTGTGAGAAAGGAAAGTCTGGTCCATTGATTGGACGGACCCTTTTCTCTCTATAGCAAAAGTATGAAACAAATGAAAAACTGGAAAAGCAAAGTGAGTATCTTACCTTGGGATAGCTTAGATCGGTTGGTGAGAAGGCTGTGGTGGTGTCACCAAGGAGGTGGTTGTTGTTTGCTGTGGTGGCTGTCACCACTTTGATGCAGTTGAACCCGCTGCAATGAAGGAACTGGAGGTGTTGGAAGGTGGAAGGTAGCTGCTTCAATGTTGGAGGAGAGGAGGCTGTGGTGAGGTCTCCTTGTTGATGGGCTGGACTCACGTACCAAAGGAGGGGCTGCTGCTATGATGGACCAATTGGAGAGAAGCTTCACCAAGTCTGTGATGGTGATGAGGGTAAAAGAGTTGGAGAATCAAAGAGAGCTTTGGGCATGAATGGGCTGGAGAGGAAGGCAGCCGTGGGTTGGCCTCTCAATTAAAACCTAAAACTTAGGTTTTAATTGAGAGATAGAGTTAGGTTTAGAGACTAATGAAAAGGGGGTGCTCCAGCCATATGGAGGATTCCAACGTGTGATCCCCTGGAAAATAGAAAGAAGGAGGTTTTAAAGGGGCTGGAACAAGGAAAGGGGAAAGAAAGAAAGGAGGGAAAGAAGGAATGAAATAAAAGGAAAAGAAGAAAGGAAAGAGGGAAGAAAAGGGAAAAGGAAAGAAAGAAGGAAGAGAGGGAAGAAGGAGGGAAGAGAAAAAGAAGAGGGTAAGATGGCTGTATGTAAATGAGAAGGAGAGGGAGGAAAGAGAAGGAAGAAAGAAAGAGAAGGAAGAAAAAGAAAAGGAAAGAAAGAAAGAAAAAAGAAGGAAAAGGGAAAGAAAGAAAAGAAGAAAAGAAAGAAGAAAAGAGAGAGGAAAGGAAAGAAAAGAAGAAGAAAAAGAAAGGAGAAAGGGAGAAAGAAAAGAAAAAAACGGGGAAAGGGGGGTCGACCCCCTTGTGGGTCCCACTTTTCAATAATAATAAAAAATAAAATAAAAAGAATGGTAAAATAAAGAAAAACATAGTAAAAGAAAATGTTTATTTTTTTTATTAAAAGGAAATACAAATAGATAGGCCATCTCAGAGTGGGCCCATTTTCAATTTCGAAATTCATTTTAAAGATCAGAGGGGTAGAATTGTCTTTTCAGAAAAAAATTTTGGACAAAATAAGCTATTTTTGGCATTTTTTGAAATGAGCTCCGAATTTGAAATTTCATACCCCGTTGCGAAGCAAATCTAGTTTAAAATTTGAAAATTTGAGTTTGAAAGGAATCCAGATTGTTTTTCTCGAGAAAATATTTCTAAATTTAGAATCCTGGGGGTAAAAATGTCAATTTTGGAAACCTAGGGTTTGAAATTGATTTATGAAAACTTTTAAAACTCAATCTGGATTGGAATTTATAAAACTGGAGTTCTAGATCTCGAAAATGAAATGAAATGTTATGAAATGATGAGAAATGTTGAGAAATGATATGAAATGTCATGCAAAATGCTAACCCTGAATGAAGAAATTTAGATATTAAACCCCGATTGACAGTTGTATCAATTCAAAAAGTGATAATTTTGATAGAAATAGCAAAATGGTTTGAGAAATAGTTTTCGAGCTCTACCAGGCCAGAGTGACACTGAAAATTGAGGTGTGAGCTGAATTGAACTGAAATGAACTGGATTGAGTTGGGTTTTAGAGTTTCAGAACTCAAATGAACTGACGATACACTGACTCAACTAAACTCCCAGACTGAATTGTGAAGAAAAGTTGCCATTTTTAGAGAAATGGTGAGAGATGGTCACTGGAGTGAAGTGAATTATGAACATGAGCTGGGTTTGAGCTGGAACAAAGATCAGTAATACTGTCATGAACTAAAACTGAAGCTTAAACACTAGCTCAACTGATTGGACTCAGCTCAATTTCAGCTAAATGAGCTGAAATGGGCTCTTGGACACTTGGAAGTAGTCTTGAACTGAAACTGGAACACTTGAACTTTTGGTGAGCTCAAGCTAGACTCAGAGGAATACAACTGACTGGAAATGACTAACTCGAAGACAATTGGCTTGGATTTAAGTGAGAAATGAGCTCATTTATGAAGAAATGAGCTCATTTATGAAGAAATGAGCTCATTTCTGAAGAAATGATCCCATTTTGGCAAGAATGGTCAGAAATGAACATGGTCTGCTCATCTTGAGCTAGAAATGACTATCATTCTAACTGTTCTGAGCTTGAGAATGAGTTTGGTCGACTCTGAATGACAGGGTTCTAGGATGAACCAAGGGTAAAATGGTAATTTTCCTAGTGAAAATGGGTAAAATGGTGATTTTCTAAAACAGACTCGGGGTTGGACTCCTATACTGACCTATCAGGGTTGGCATTTGTATGAGGAGGGTTGTCTGAGCAAGGATGAGGAAATTTTGGGGTGTTTACACTCTTGAATCCATCAAGAAGCACATCATCAATCTTTCTATTGTTATCTTCAGGGAGCGTTCTTCAAATATCAATTATTTATCCTTTCATCCAATATCTTACTCCCCAGTTACACTAGGGCATTTTTTTTTTGAAAATTTGTCTTTGCTTCAAAATGTCCTGTATGCAGGCAGGATCAAACAAAGTCTTCCACCATTCATTTGCATTTATTTACACTCATTTGCATTCATCTGCATTCATTTGCATCAATTTGCATCAAATGTATTTACCTATTCAGGATAAGGGATAATCCTGAGAGTCCGACATTTGTCCAGGTCATCGTGAGGGTGAAGATTAAAAATCTCACATCACAATCATCAAGCACCTTTTAAAACTAAAATCTTTTTCAAATTCGACCTTCAGGTCGAGTCTTTTATTAAAACATTTTTGTCGGTCATGCCAAAATTGACATTAAGGATTAAGCCTTTTTCCTAAATCCAGTTTTCACTGGTCGAACTTTCCAAATCCAGTTTTCACTGGTGGAACTTCCTAAATCCGGTTTTCACTTGTCAAACTTCGTAAATCCAATTTTAACTGGTCGAACTTCTTAAATCTAGTTTTCACTGATCGAACTTCCTTAATCCAATTTTCACTGGTCGAACTTCCTAAATTTGGTTTTTACTAGTCGAACTCCCTAAATCCAATTTTCACTGATCGAACTTTCTAAATCTGGTTTTTACTGGTCGAACTTCCTAAATCCAGTTTTCACTAGTCAAACTTCCTAAATTCAATTTTCACTGGTTAAACTCCTTGAATCCAGTTTTCACTGGTTGAACTTCCTAAATCCGGTTTTCACTGGTCAAACTCTCTAAATCCAGTATCTCTGGTCAAACTCTCTAAATCCAGTTTCGCTGGTTGAACCCTCTAAATCTAGTTTCACTGGTCGAACCCTCTAAATCTAGTTTATTTGGTCAAACTATGTAAATCCGATTTTCACTGGTCGAACTCTCTAAATCCGGTTTTTACTGATCGAACTCTCTAAATCCGGTTTTCATTGGTCGAACTTCCTAAATCCAGTTCTTACTGGTTAAACTCTCTAAACCTAATTTTTACTGGTCAATGTTTTCGAACCCAGTCCACACTGGTCTAGTTTTCCTTCGAAGATTTAAGTTCTGACTCGAATTTTCCAATTGCCTTCAGGATTCAAGTTCCGACTCAAATTTTCTTTCCTTTAAATCTGAATTGGTTTTTCTTTGGGATTCGAGTTTCGACTCGAATCTTATTTCCTTTAAAACCTAATTGGTTTAACTTCCCTTCGGGATTCCGACTCGAATTTTCTTTCCTTTATATCTGAATTGGTTTTCCTTTGGGATTTCAGTTCCGACTCGAATATTCTTTCCTTTAAAACCTAATTGGTTTAACTTTCCGTCAGAATTCGAGTTATGACTTAATTTTTCTTTCCTCTAAATCTAAATTGGTTTTCCATTGGGATTTGAGTTCTGACTCAAACCTTCTTTCCTTTAGAACCTAATTGGTTTAATCTTCCTTCGGGATTCAAGTTCTGACTCAAATCTTCTTTCCTTTAAAACCTAATTGGTCGGATTTTTCTTCGGGATTTGAGTTCTGACTTGAATCTTCTTTCCTTTAAAATCTGAATTGGTCTAGTTTTTCCTTTAAAAATTTGAGTTTTGACTTGAATTTTCTGTCCTTTTAAATTCCAGAATTGGTCTAGAAGATCTGAGTTCCGACTCAATTTTTCTTCTAAAATCAATTCATCTAATTTTCCTTCTTTTAAATTCCAGAATTGGTCTAGAAAATCCAAGTTTCGACTCAAACTTTCTTCTAAATCCAATTCATTTAACTTTCCTTTGAAAAATCAAATTTCTACTCGAACCTCCTTTTAAATTCAGGAATTGGTCTAGAAGATTCGAGTTCCGACTGAAATCTTCTTTCAAATCCAATTTGTCTAGTTTTCTTTTGAATACTCAAGTTTTGACTCGAACTTTTCTTCCAAACCCAGCTTTGCATCTACTTTTTCAAAATCCAGTGTTTGTGCTGGTACCCCTTTTTCAAAATCTAGTACTCGTGCTGGTACTTTTTTAAAATCCAGTGTTTGTGCTGGTACCCCTTTTTCAAAATCTAGTACTCGTGCTGGTACTTTTTTAAAATCCAGTGTTCATGTTGGTACCCCTTTTTCAAAATCTGGTGCTCGTGCTGGTACTTTTTCAAAATCCAGTGCTCGTGATGGTACCTTATCAAAATCTAGTGCTCGTGCTAGTACTTTTTTAAAACCCAGTGCTCGTGCTAGTACTTTGTTTTCAAAACCCAGTGTTCATGCTGGTATTTTTCCAAAATCCAGTGTTCGTGCTGGTACTTTTCTAAAGTCCAGTGTTTGTGCTGGTACTTTTTCAAAACCCAGTGCTCGTGCTTGCATTTTTTTTTAAACCTAGTGTTCGTGCTGGTACTTTTCTAAAACTCAGTGTTTGTGCTAGTACTTTTTCAAAACCCAGTGCTCGTGTTGGTACTTTATTTTTAAAACCTAGTGTTCATGCTAGTGCTTCTTCAAAATCCGGTTCTCATACTGGTCACAATTCAAACACTCATCTCGTATTAAAGTTCAGGCTCAATGCCAATCTTCAAACCTGCGAGCCAAACAATCTTTATCAGAACTTTGGGTCACTCCAGTCTTTTAATCAGACCTCTGGTGACCAATTTTGTCAAAAGCAATCATTTTCAGACCTCTGAGTCAATCAATTCTCATCAATTAATTTTTATCAACCATTTTTTTATCAAATCAATTTTTATCAATCAAACCTGCGGGTCACCCATTTCATCAATTTTGTCAGTCAGACCTCTGGTCATTAATTTTTTTCAAGCAAACCTTCGAGTTATCAATTTTATCAAAGTCAATCATTATTTTCCCAACCTTCGAGTTGCATCCGCCAATCATGGTCTTTTAAGATTCAACCTTTGTGTCGAACTTATCTGCTAATCGGCTCAAAATCAATTATCAATCATTTCTCTTGCGAGAGACCCTTTTTTTAGGAAGAGTTAAAGGGAGCTCATTCTTTTCGCATGAAATTTTGTTGGTTCGCTGAACCCCTTTTTTTAAGGAGAGTTTGAAGGAATTCATGTTTCACGAATAGTTTGCAAAGCAATTTTTTATTATTATTGTTGCACAAGGAACCCTTTTTCCAGGGAGAGTTTTGACGGGAGCTCATTTTCCTTGTAACCCCCAAACATTTTTTGTTAGGCCATCCCGTCATTGAGGACCCTTTTTTCAGGGAGAGTGTGATGAACTCACTCCTCTATGATATTTTTCTCAACCTTTGTTATCGGCCACTAGAGATAGGAAGTTTTGACAAAAATTTTATTTTTCTTTGAAAGTTCATTTTGTAAACACCTGTTATTCTGGGAAGAGAGGAGTATTTCTTATTACTCATTTAGGTAAGGGTCAAGCCTAAGTCTCTCCTTTGGAGAAAAAAGAGGAGAATTTAGCCACAGATGTGTCAATTAGACCTCAAGCGATTTCTTTCACCAAGGATTTCAAGAATATTTTGCCAATTTGTCATAAAAAACTATTATTGATCTCAAAATTTTTACTTCACAAAGAATATTACCTTCAGTATCCTTTCCAAAAGGACAAGCTTTTACGAAGAAAGATTCAAAATTCAAACATTTTCTATTGGTCAATCAAAAGAATGAAGAAAAATCTTCAATATGATCGCCAAATGAAAAATTCAATGATGTTGAAAAGCCATAAGTAAATTGATATTGATCATGGCTATGGCATATTTTTAAAAATCATTCTTCTGGTAATAAGGCAGTGAAAATATCTTGGGCGATAATAAGAATCCACTCAATTTCAATATCTCTCTAATTAATTAAGCTACAATCAACTATCTACAAAAGGGATCTCTCAATCATTGTCAAGTTAAAGACTGATGGGTGAGCTAGACCCCCGGGGCCAAAGAAGACTCAGATCATCTCCAAGTTGAAAGTGCTTGTGACGTGTCCTTCCAGGAAAAGTTTAAATCATTGTCAAGTTGAAGGCTGATGTGATGAATCTCCCACCAATTCCTAAAAGATATTTAATCATTGTTATCACAAAGAGATTTTCAACCAAAGAGACCATTTTATTAATTCACTTCTTGGGAATAAAGAAGATGTGAAACATCTCCAAGTTGAAGGAGCATGCGATGTGTCCTTCCAGGAAAAATCACAACATCACCAAGATGAAGGCTGATGTGATGAAATTCTCGTCAAATCCCAAGAGAGCTTACTTTTCGTGTCTCAAAAGAGTTTAAAAGATCATCAAGAGATTTCAATTAAAGAGACAATATTATCAATATAATTTCTAGGATCAAAAGAGACTCAAATCATCTTCAAGTTGAAAGAATATGTGATGTGTCCTTCCAGGAAAAATCAAAACATCGTCAAGTTGAATGCTGATGTGATGAGACTCTCGCCAAATCTCAAGAAAGCTCAATCTCTATGTCTTAAAAGAGTGCAAAAAGATCATCATGGATAACCCCAGATATCAAACTGCCAAGAATTATCTTTATTTATGTAAAATTATTTTATCAATATATTTTCATCAATTGCTTTTATGAAACTGAGAAGAAATTCCTTTCTTTTCATATCAAGAAAATGGATAGCTTCCTTGAAGAAACTCAACAACAATAAATTTGATTTCGATTATGGATTCTACGGAGCTAGCCCAATTGGAGGTAATACTATAGGTAGAAGAGAAAATATCTTTCAAACAAATATGCTTACATTTCAATCATTTTTTAATCAACTACAATTTCTATCTTATTGACAATATTTTTAAGTTATCCCAACATGAAGTGAGAGTGTGATGTATATTTTAATATATCCTGACACTGTTATTATCCCTCTTTAGGACTTGATAACGGGAGTTTTCAAGATCCTTCCCTTCTGTTTTTAATTTGAGCGTCTGGGCTCTCAGATTCACATACTTCCCTATGTTCCCCACTGTCCCACCATAGACAGTTCCCATTCAGGGTAAGGGTTAAACCTGAATTGTTGCTGCAAAAGGTCATCTATTTTAAAAGCCATTCAGTCTCAGCAATGAGACGCCCAAGATCAATCCCTTTTCAAGCTTTAGGAACACCCATTTTCTTCCTTTTGCAAACTGTAAACACTCCAAATTTTCACTCACCTCCTCGACATTTTCACCAAACATCACAATTCATCCCCTGAGATCATCGGAGGGCAAAATGATAATTTTCTGAGCATGAAACTTGTAAAAGTCCAAATTTCATCTGCAACTCTCAAAATTTCTCTATTTTAGCTAAGATTTTCAAAGTTTTATTCCTGACAGGAGACGGGAATCTCCAAATCTTGGTTCATGATTGCATTTCATAAGACATGTCATTGCATATCATCGCATAAGCATTTCACATCATGTCATTTTGAGGTCCAGAACTCTTGATTTTCAAAATTCTCAATCCAGGTTCGAGTTTTAACTTTTAAAATTGATTTTGAACCCCTGGGTCTTAAAAAATTATCAATTCTTCCCATTTTACTTCCAGGACTTTGAACCTCAAAAGATTTCCTCAGCAAAATGATCTGAATAGTTTTTCAAAATTTATCAACTGGATCAGCTCCACCCAGAGATTCGTCAACCCATTCTCTCTCTTTCCACTCTCCACCATGCGCCACTCTCTCTCCTCTTCCTTGATTTCCACTTGTCAATGTGGAGCCTCCGCTAGAATGGCACCACATGTCTTCAGTCTCTTTCCTTATTCCATGCCAAGTGTCACATGTCTACCCTCCTCATTTCTCTCTCCCTTGCCACATGGCACTCTGGGGCCACCCTGAGTCGCCATGTGTCCAGCTCTCCTTTCTCTAGAAAAAGTAGATTTGTCCCCGCTGAGGTGGCGCCATTTGAGGTGCTTCCTCCTGCAGCTGACACATGTGAAGCTCTGCTCTCTTCAGAAAAAGCAAATGACACATGTCAAGTTCTGCACTCTTCAGAAAAAGCAAATGACGCATGTCAAGCTCTGCTCTTTTTAGAAAAAAGCAAATGACACATGTCAAGCTCTGCTCTCTTCAGAAAAAAGCAAATGACACATGTCAAGCTCTGCTCTCTTCAGAAAAAGCAAATGCCACATGTCTCTCTCTGCTTCCTTCAGAAAAAGCAAGAATTCAAATATTCAAACTCCAGACTAAGATGGCGCAAATCCAGAATTTTCCTCCTTAATTTTATTTTTTATTTGATTTACAAAATAACAACCTTTGAGGTGGCGCTACATGGGAGATTTCTGCAGAGAAAATCAAGCCAACTCCCCTTTAAAAAATTTTGAATTCTGCTGAGGTGTCATATTTACAAAATTGGTATTTTTATTCCAAAAATCCAAAATAGCATCATTTGAGATGGTGCCACATGGAGGGTCCAGATTCATTTTGTTTGAATTTCAAAATTCTTCAGAAAATCTATAAATACCCTAGCCCATGCTCAGTCAAAGGGGAGCTCTCTTCCTGGATCTGGATTTCAACTCCATTTTGACCCTTCCTCCTCTGAATTCACCCCTTTGGTTCCATTTAAATTTTTTTTTTTTGCATTTGAAGCTCTAAAATACCAGAAGAACACAAGGTGAGTTCCAATCGAAATGATTTTATTGCAATCATGATTTTGTTTCAATTCGCATGTCGATCACATGGATTTTTGTTTTAAATAAAGGGTTCATCCGAATGATGGGTTGAACCATTCTCATAAAATGACATATATTAAAAATAATTATGCTTCCTTGATGATTTTCTAGCATTCATGCATTAGTTAGGCTTAGTTCATATTTTATTTCATTAATTTATCATATTGCATGAGTTAATTAAACTTTTTTTAGTATTTATGTCAAGCATGCTCAAAATTCGTATATCTCTATTTTTGTCAGTTAGTCCACTCATCATTTATGTTTTTATTTTTCTTTAAAAATGCCAAAAAAATCATATTACGTGCCCATAGATGTGCCTAATAATCCGCAAAAAAATTGGAATCATTTGAGTTCATATCTTTTGTTTAAAATTCAAAATGCCAAGTTGGGTTTTATGACCCGAGAAACATTCAGAACATTACGTCCTAACTTGTAAAATCGAAATCTCCATCATAAAAGATATGATTCCCAATCCAAAAAATGCCCTGAACTTATAATTGAGTTTAGTATTTAATCTGATTTTATTAGATTTTTATGATTTATTTTGTAGTCTGACAAAAATCCGAGCATTTGGGACACGTGTCAAAGCTTAATTTGAGCACTTGAGACTTTGGATCGACTTAAGTCGATTGGTTCTCTTTGAATATAGCTCCAAATCAAGATCTTTAAAAAGTGAAATTTATGTTCTAAATGTCACATGTTATATTCTGAAATTTTGTAATTTTTAGGACAGTCTTCATGCCAGTTTTGTATTTTTTATTTCGGTCTCTTGTTTTGGTATTTACATCTGCTCTTCTGGTTTATGTGTGTAATGTCATATGTTTATTTCTCATCCAGTTAATCAAATTCCAAATCTATACAAATGAAAGTTGTTCATATGCATGTCAGTAGTTCCCCATTTAATTTTCAGAAATTTTGGTAGTAAATGATCATTTTTTATTTATTTTCATATCAGATTTTGTTGATTTTAGTCCTGTCAGAACCAAATCTCTGCTACCGAACTCACCGTAGGTCAAATCCCGGGGATGTAAAAACCAAAGATGTTAATTTTCATGTCCTTTAGAAGCCTGCAAAATATCAGACATTTCTATGGTGGATTTCTGCATAATTGTATTAAATTCTACATTTGGTTCGTACTCGTAGATGAAATTTGCTTATTTTAAGATTTTCTTTGAAATTTTGCATCTAGGCCATGTCATTTCATGTATTTTATCATTCTATGTTGTTTATAAGGGTAGAGTGATGCTCTCTACCAAATTTGGCATGATTTGATAACCGTTTGATGATTGATTTAGCCGTATCATCAAATCGGGATTCTAATCGATCATTCCTGAATTATGTCCTTTTCTTTCTCACTAACACACGAAAAATAATTCCTCTTGACATCTTGTTTCAAAACCATGGATCACCTAACCTTTATCTCACTATTTCTTTTCACTCTCATCCAAACTTTTGACATAATCACACATTCACGAATTGCCTCTCTTTAATTAAAAACTACAACTCTACATCCTCTATTTAAGAAGATGTTCTAAAAAACATTACATACATTTTTTTTCAACCAAGAAAAAAACTCCTACATTCATTCAGTTTCACGATCACTATCTTCAAATCCCTACATTCTCAAATGGCCTCCTCATCAAAACCCTACCTCAATGATTTCGATATCATTGATTCTTTCAAACTGCGATATCCGAATCTTATACAACATTATAACTACATAAGTTCTCTCCAAATTCAACCCGGAAGCTTGATTTCCTTTGAAGATTTTTCCTCCTTTGATCTTGAAACCTCTCTACAAGATTTTGTCCATACTTTCAGATGTTCAAACAATGCTTTATACTATCCCGCTCTCATTAAACTATTCTATATCAATCTATCTGTGGATCATGACCAAACAACTATCACCACCATGATTCGTGGAAAAGTAATCTCTTTTGATACTCACTCTTTAGGACGCATTCAGAATCTCTCTTTCTATGGCATTGACCTACCCAACATAGAACCCATTGATCGTACTGTGTTTAAAAAAATCCTTCACTCAACAAGATCTACCCACTTCCCATAGCACACCTGTAATCTAAAACCGCATGCCAGACTTATCTCACAAATCCTATCTCATAATGTCTTCCCTAAGCAACCTTCCAAGGGATTCATACCAAATGAGATATCCCTCCTACTATATGCAACTTTTTTATCCTTTCCCATCAACTGGTCATCCATTATCTTACAAAACATGATAAACTTTTGAGTCTTTCATCTCCTTCATTTTGGCTGCTTTATCACCTTCATTCTTCTACACTTTAATGTGTCACTGCAAAACGAAGTCATATGCTATTCTACCATTGTCTTTAACGATTCTGTTTTCTTGCAAGAAGGATCACAACTGCAACAAACTCAAGATGAAGGATATGATGATATTGATCCTACTCAGACAACCCAAACTGATATCTTCTCTGCTCTCATGGATGCCCAAACAACACAGGATCTTCTCTTGGAAAATCAAGGATCATTATAGGCCGCCTTTTAGTCCTTCAAGACTGAACAAAACATCATCCTCAAGCAACTACATTCTTCGTCCTCTTCGGAATGAGTTTTTATTCATTGGTCTGTAATATTAAACTTATCTACTCTTATCCCTCCTTTTTGTCAATGACAAAGGGGGAGAGAAAACCTACTTCTCCTATGTAGGAGAACAAACTTTTTATGTTATTTTTTTCTGGTATTTGTTATGATTGCTATTTTTTATGCATTTTTCATTTCTGATATCATATTTAAATTATCAAAATATATATGGCTTATTGACAAGGGTAGCATATATTGTCATCATAAAAAAGGAGGAGAATGTTGAGAAACTATGTTTTGATGAGACATGATAAATATGATATGCTTTCATGTTATATTATGACCGGATATGATGTGCTATGAATCTAACGTGTATTTGATGCAAGGTTATTTCACTTAAGAAGAGTGAAGACAACTTGATCAAGTGCAACAATTTGATGCAATCATACTACTCTGAAGAAAAAGCTTGATGGGTCATACATTTATAAAGTCTCTCTAAGAAGATTGGCTACTTCAAGATGAAGTTTTTTTCTTCTTTAGAGTCATATGTAACAGAACCTTCAGAAGCATGCATATTTCATATTAGACTATATGCTTTAAAATCATACAAGCCATTCATACACAAAAAGACAAGCTTTCATAAAAAAAATGTTATGTATTTTAAAAACACCTTTTTGAAACAAATCATTGTACTTCATACAAACATTTATGAAAAAGACAATTTGACAAGATATAAAAGCTCATGATTTCAAAAGTATTTATGTAAGAAAAGACAAAATGCATTGGTTCATAATACACAAACATTTACGTAAGAAATTTTGGTTCATAATACATAAACATTTATGTAAGAAAAGACAAATTGTGAAAAGATGTATTAGTTCATAATACACAAGCATTTAATTTAGAAATGATGATTTGAGAAAATAAATATTATTTTCATACACAAACATTTATTGTTGAACAAAACAATTAATTTAAGAAATGACCAGTTATTTCTTTAAGCATTAACTATAATTTCAAAAACACTCACTCAAGAAGTGACAACTTATATTTGAAGTCATCATTCTTTTAGTAAGCATTAAATGGTATTTCAAAAGCATTTACTCAAGAAATGACCATTTGTAAAATAAAGTACTAAACAAACATTTATTGTACTTTCATGCATTTAAACAAAGAAGTGACAATTTGTAATAGAAATAAACTCAAATAATTAATGTACTATAAATCATTTATTTGAGTAATGATAAATTATAATATAAATTACATTTATAAATACTTTAACGTTTAATGTACTACAAAACATTTATTTGAGAAAAGACACATTACAAATTAAATCTCATTTATAAATACACCAACGTATATTGTTCCTCAAAATATTTAATTTAGAAATGACAACTTGAAGAAACTATCATTATTTAAATACACCAACGTATATTGTACCTCAAAATATTTAATTTAGAAATGACGACTTGAAGAAACTATCATTATTTAAATACACCAAACATTTATTACTTAACAATTATTTAATTTATGGAATAACGATTTTTGAAAAAGTAATATAGTACACACACTATTATACACCTTTTCTCATAAAAGTTGTTTTTGAAATGACTAGGCATCTCACATCACAAAAGGACAATAATTTCAAAACATTTCAAAAAGCAACGTCTATTCTTGAAGATCTATATATACAAACAAAATAATTTTTCAAAGATAGACATGTGAGCTTTAAAAGAGAAACATTCTTACTTGACACACTGAAAAAGAGCTTAGAAAAAAAAATAGAAAAAGACAAGAAAAGCTCTCTGACAAAAGAATCAAGTGTGTGAAGAAAAAGAGAAAAAGAATATTTTGTTCAACTGAAAAGATTATTCTGCCTATTTTCAAAAGAGAGAACATTCTGAGAGAATCTTCATACGTGCATTCATACTCTGCAAATCATTTTGAAGGTTCTATAGGAAAGTATTGTAACTTTCTGTTTTCTGCTATTTCCCTTCTTTGTTGAGAGAAGTAGACCTCTGAGGAAGAGGGTGTTTCCCTTCTCTATTGAGAGAAGTAGACCTCTGAGGAAGAGGGTGTTTTCCTTCTCTGTTGAGAGAAGTAGACCTCTGAGGAAGAGGGTGTTGTACTATTTATCCCGTAACACGAATTATATAGTGAAAGGCTCAAGTGATTTACTTGGGGACTGGATGTAGGTCAGTAACTCGGCTGAACCAGTATAAATCATGTGTTTATTGTGTTGTGCCTAATTGTCTTATTTTTTATATTATCGATCTGAAACGAATTTCACTATTCAACCCCCCGCCCCTTTCTAGTGGAATTTCAATTCTATCTCCTATCATACCTGCACATTATTGTTATTTGCATATAGCACTTGTCCTCCATGAGCCATAACATCGTAAATGCAAACCTCAACTCAATAAAGCATGTGCATTCACCTTCCATGGGCATCATGTTTTAACACTTCCATAAGCATTGCCTGTTTGATATGAATATCATAAACAAGCATGATCATGTATATCATGATATTCATTTTCCCACTAGTTTAGGAATCATTTTACTGTCTAGTTTAAAATATTAAACCTATATATATATATCATATCATTTAGGCATCACATAAGTTTGGTAATAAGTATTTTTATCATTAATTTGATGCATCTCACATGCATTTTAAGTCCATTTCATTATTTGTGTTTCAAATCCAGTATGGTATTTGTCATCTCTCTCTGTATTTGTACATTATGCTAACCCTTTTGCAGGAGATATGTAAAGATGTTATTTTCCTTTTTTTTGAGATTAGAAACTCTCTAATTTTAACTCCATTTAAAGTTGTAATAGCTAGATATCAACGAGAATATTTACTTTCCAGCTTAGATTAGAATGTATGAGCATGCATTTTCATGAAATTATATGTTTCATAGCATTCTTTTTCTTTTCTTTTAAAAATTCACGAATGGGAACACGAATGGCATGGACACCATTCTAATAAAAGGTAATTAAATCCTAAGCAAATGATTCACATTGATGGCCATAGTTAAAATGTGAACAATGCTTAGGATTTTTATCTCTTATGGAATAACATTAGATCCACACTGAATCTTCTTCAAAATCATCATATTTTTCAAAATATTTTCTTCCTTTATCAGAGTTTTACTTAAAATTAATTCAAAATATATATCAATTGCCATAGTCAAGATATATTGAGAGTTAATTTCATTTCAAACTCTATAAAGGCACCAAAATGTATTTTATTCCTCATCTGAATTTAAATATAGATTGTCTTATAATATATTTTATGATCATAGTTAGAGATGTATTATATTTTCAATCTTATTTTAATTCACTTAAAGAATGAAATATGCTTTTCAATATCCAATGTTCAAAATTCTTTAATTCATTCATCATTTAAGATAAAATTACATCATTTTTTAAAAGTATTTCAAGTTTTTCTTCAAAATCCAAGTGATTTTGAGATAATTCTTCAAATATCTTCTTCATTTCTCAAATCAATCTTCAATTTTTATCCAAATTCATTTTTCTATTCTCAATTCTATCTCATTTCAAAATTCAAACTTCAATTTCAAAGTCCAATTTGACTTTGAAATTTTGAATTCATTTTTAGATTCAAAATTCAATTTCCAAATTCAAATCAAATTTCAAAGTTCAATTCAACTTTGAAATTCCAAATTCGTTTTAAAAATTCAATTTCAATTTCGAATTTAGATCAAATTTCAAAGTTCAAATCAACTTAGAAATCCCATATTCATCACCTGATTTCAAAAATTCAAGTTTAAAATCAAGTGTATTCTCTATTCTTCATTTCAAAATCCCAAATCCCTGAGTTCTATTGATATCTTCTGAGTTTTAATCTTCAAATCACTTTAAAATCAAGGATCAAAGTTCTAAGATTAAACCCTAAATTCAATTCCATTTCTAAATTTCATCTGGATTTCTCAAATCCAAAAGTTCTATCTGGATCTTGAATCCAATTTCAAATCCAAATTCATCTTGAATTCAAGATTTTAAAATCCGATTCCATCTTGGATTCAAATTTTCAAATCCAATTCCATTTTTCAATTTGATTTCCAATTCCAAACTCAATTCCCTTTTCAAATCTCATCTGGATTTCAAGATTCCCATTTCAGTTCCTATTTTCAAAACCATTTTTCAAACCTATTTATTAAGTCTAAATTCAAATTCAATTCCTCTTTCAGGTTCTGAAATTAAGAATTCCTTTTTCAGAATCGATCTATTCAAATTCAAAGTCCATTTTGACTTTGAAACTCCATTTTTTCTCAAAATTCTATCTCAAGTTTCAAATCTCCTTTCCTTTTTATTTCTTCAATTCAAAATCCATCTTCCAAACTCTGATTATTCCAAGACTTGGCATTTCAAGTCTCTTCTTCCAGATCTATTTCAAATTCTGAGTTAGATTTAAAAATCTAACTTTTTCATACCAATTTTTCAGCCCTTTGAATCATTTCTTCACTACATTATAAAATTTATTTCAGAATCACTTGGATAATCTCAAAAAGTTCTAAAATTATCTTCAAAAGAGCATACATCTTTGCATTCGCACAAGCATGATTCTTTGAGCATTCTAGACTTAGAATAAATTCTTAGATAATATTTAGGCAAAGCAAAAAGGCATAAATTCGATCCTTGGTTCGGTTACCCCTGGTAAAGGTGCCAGGAACGGTCGAACCTCGTATCGACGAGCAAATCCCGTCTCTCTTTTTCCCGTAAATTTTTCAAAACGGAGGCGAGTAATTTCAAAATATTTTCAAAATTAAGGTCAAGTGAGACCTTTGCAAAAGAGTTCCTCTCTCTTCTTTCTTTTATCTTCTCTCTTCTTTTCTATCTTTTATTTTTCCCTTCAAAAAAGGGATAGAGGCTAGAAAGGAAAAGAGAAGGAAAAGACAGACACAAGAGAGGAAAAATTTTGCACTGATCACACAATCTCAAAACTTTGATTTTGGATTTCAAAAATGAATTGGATTGAGAATCAAATTCAAACTTAGATAGAACTTGGAGATTTTGGAATTTGAAATGGAGAATAGAAAATAAAACTTGATTTTCGAAATCAGGAGGTAATCTTGGAATTTCAAAGTTGAATTGAACTTTAAAATTTGATTTGGAATATTAAATTGATTTTGAATTTGAATCTTTGAACTGGGAAATGAATTTGGAATTTCAAAGTTGAATTGAACTTTGAAATTTGATTTGAGTTGGAAATTGAATTTTGAATTTAGCGATGAATTTGAAATTTCAAAGTTGAATTGGACTTTGAAATTTGAATGTTTGAAGTTTGAATTTTGAAATAAAATAGAATTGAGAATAGGAAGATGAATTTGAATTTATAAATAAGACTTGAAGATTGATTTGAGAAATGAGGAAAACATTTAAAAAATTATCTCAAAATCACTTGGATTTTTGAAGATAACTTGAAAAAAAATGAAAAAGGATGAAAATCTATCCTAAATGATGAATGATTTCAAAGGATTTAAAAATTAGATTTTGAAAAGCATATTTTATTCTTTACGAGAATTGAAATAAGATTGAAGATATAATACATTCATGACTATGGTCACAAATGTATTATAAAATAATCTATATTTAAATTTATATAAAGAATAAAATATATTTGGTGCCTTTATAGGGGTTGAAATGAAATTAACCTTCAATATATCTTGACTATGGCCATAAATATATATTTTAAGTTAATTTATAAGTCAAACTCTGATAAAGGAAGAAAAATTTAGAAAATATGATGATTTTTGAAAGAGACCCAAGTGTGGATCCAATGTTATCTCATAAAAGATAAAAATCCTAAGTATTGTTCACATTTTGACTATGGCCATAAGTGCAAATCGTCTACTTAGGATTAATTACCTTTTATTAGAATGGTGCATGTGCCATTCGTGTTTCCGTTCGTGAAATTTTGAAATAAAGACAAAAATTATATAAAACAGGCATTTTGTGATATTTACATGCTCATACATTCTGTTCTAAGCTAGAAAATAAAGATTCTCGTTAATATCTAGCTATTACATTGTTGAAATTGGAATTAAAATGATGGGATCCTAAATCTAAAAAGGAATTCCACAATTTCTACATATTTTCTGTAAAACAGAACTAGTACAAAGCAAAATACAAGATATGAAAAGAAACTACGATGTTATGTTAAAACTAAAAATGCGTATGCTGATGAGAAAATGTGTATTGGAATGCATATGTAATGTACTAAACTAATGAATAAATAAATGCTAAAATGCATATATAATATCCTAAGCTAGTGAGAAGAACATGCACATGTTTTATACCAATAAAAATGGAATGCATTCTTAAAATATACGTTGGAGTGATGTATCAAGCTAATGAGGAGTGAATATCCAAATGTTTATGCAATACCCTAAACTAAGGATGAAGAATAAGTGTTGACATATATGAATGATGTCCTAAGTTAATTAGGATGCATGTGTGATATTTTATCTAATGGAAACACAATGCTTGTATTTGATGAAGACATGGAGATAACTTATGCCTATGTAAAGCCAGTGCTTAATGAGAAAAGGTGGCATGAGATCTGTCCAAGGGGTATGATTTGATGATGAAACCCCTTCTCCAATCTGGATGCAAAATTTCCTTGTGCAATGTTTGACCTTCCATCAACCGACTCTGTAATATGTTCTAATGAAAAGCTCATGGGTATTCCACTGACTGAACTCATGCTCTTATCTGCATTATCAGATTTTCTGCAAACTTTTCTGACATTGAATTCCTCGCCATCATTCTTGTGATAACATCAGTATTCTGTGCAAAGGAGTCCATTAGAGACCATGGACCAAATCCCAGACAATTTAAATGTAGTTGCGATCGGGAATGCCCCTAATCGATTGGTTGAAATGCTGAACCAAATAGCATAAAACAATGTTACGGCTATTATTGAAAATACTGAAGGGAGATGTTTGAAGGTAAGTCAATCTCTCTTTTATGCCACGCCCAACACAATCTGTCATTGATCGAGCAGAAGGAAATGGAAAAAATGCAGAAGCTATTTTAAGGGCATGTATTGCTTGCTTGGCCAGGCTAGTCACCGGTAACTCTTGTTGCCACCTCCAGTTCACCAAATACTACTTCTTCAGCAGGTCGGACACTAGGGGAACCAACAATTCTTGAGAAAAAGTTGTTGCTTGGATATCAATGTCAACAAAGCTATATTCAAAATAAAGAATCTGATGCAAACGAAAACACCAAGTTAACTTATTCCCTTTTATTACAGCTCTCCTGGTTCTAGAGAAAGTGTTGCAACAGTGGTGTGTACATGGATGTGCGGAGGATGAAGGATGCAAATATGCTGGGATATTGGGAGGTGAGACAAGAGTGTTATAGGAAGTGGAACATGTGAATGCAGCAACTATACAGGTGAATTTGCGGCATGAAAGCTAATGTGAGACAGGAAGCAAAAGAAAATGCTAAAATCCTGTAAAGAGCTAAACCAAGCATGATAAACTACAGTGATTCCTGTTGATCAAACCTCACTCTGATTCCATAGTAGATTGATTTCAGTAACTTTAGTTTAAGATATCTGACAAAATACCGGTCGATCAATCTCAGTAACAGTTCAAACACATTGTTGCATCCACCACTGAGATGGTTTTGTGTGATGAGTCAAAATTTATGGCAGGGTTGTGCTAATGTTGTTGTGGACACCACAACAGGTAATGATGAAGATGTGATTGTTATAACCTATGTTGGAACAACATCAAGAGTTGTGCTAAGTGCAGGTGGTGACAGGTGTGAAAGAGGTAGTGATGTGGTGTTTGCAACAATGGGAAAGGGTGGAAAGCACAGGTGTGCAGGGAGTGATTCAGTGGCATAGAAGGTGCATTGTGAGCACAAATGGGCGTGCTTGTGGGATAGGTGACAAGTATATATATGTGTGGGGCTTGTGTAATGCGCACACAGGTGCACAGGGTGTGTTGTGTTGAGCATAGGGTCGAAAACACAACAAATGTTGCCTTATCCCCCTTCATTTAATGACGGTGAACCTACTTTAATTAACCATATACAGAGATTAATTCAGAGATGTGTACATATCAGAGATAATACGCATGAAAAAGAGGTGACAAGGTAGGTTAAATAAAACCAAAAATGATGGCAAAAGATAGGGTTGATGTTCTGTATGAATTGAAATGAGAAACTCTGAGCACAAATGAAAATCACGTGTATATTCTAATACATTATCACGAATGTTATTAACATGAAAATCACAAGGGGATTCCTAAAGCCTGTAGGTAAAGAAATCTGATATACCAGCATCGATTGACATTGTTGTTGGCACTACATGGAACATGCTGCCAGCTCGCCACCAACCCAAAAGAAAGGATGGGACCCTGATACTTTGGGCATACGTAATTCCTGTGACAGTATACTCCAAGGAAGCAAGACCCTCATGGACAGACACAATTACACGCACTTTTGATACGACCATCATGTTTATTGTAAATGTATCAGTTTTTATTACTGCAAATTGTAGTTGTACAACCTAATGTCTCAACAGATGGCAAAGATCACAATGCATTTAATCGAGCCATATGTTCTGTGCCAAGAGCCAAGCACGTTGTTAAAACAATCAGAAGCCTTTCAGGGGTTGCTGCAACAGAAAAAGCGTCTGTCATCTTAGGCATAGCTCTTAACCTACCTGTTCATGATGATATATATGAGATTGCCCTTGAACATAAGCTCACCAGATGATTTCTCATGATGTCATTGCTCTTTCCTTGGCAGGTGAGGTAGTTAGCCTTTGAAACTCACCCAATCATGTACTCCCTTTTCTTTTTCTTTTTCTTTATGAGCAAGCATGGATAACCCTAAGAGGGTTGGCACCAGTGATACAAGCTTGCTATTGGCATGAATACTTAATGTTAACATTCTAAACAGGAAAATAAGGAGAAATTGTAGATGCATACAGGAGATGATGCAAACATGATCTCAATGAATCAATGAATGAAGCACAATGTTGTAAATTAACATGATGATGCTTAACAGAAGAAGCCAACACATGAGGTTGATGAATTAAAAGAGTTGGATGACGTCAAAATGATGCTATTGATATGTATCAAATAACTGAATAAAATGATCTAAATGGTCAGATTCAACAGAGTGATATCAACGAGTGAATTAAAAGAAATGGAAAGCTAAATGTGAAGTGAATAGGTTTGCAGAGAAATCAAAAGCACAGAAGCAATGTTGAATCCAATGTGAATAAAGTATAAAAAGCAATTACGATCACCTAAAATAGAATTTTAAATGGACTAAAATCTAAGATTACAAAAAATGTTAATCAGGAAGCGCACAGGCGATTCAGAAGAATGTGAGGTGCAGGTGATATTAAACAAAGCAGAAACAACGAGGACACATTAACGGTGAATCAAAACTTCAGAAACAGCAACATATCCTTAACAAGATGTTGAAGATAAAATAACTCAAAGAGAATACAGGCAATATGGGCAGCGATAATGAGGAAAAAGAAAATTTCACACATCTATGAACAAATCGGGTATCATCACTGTGAATTCAGATGGCAAATCGATGTAAGCCATTGTTTCAAAAGTGGCTTAGCTAGTATTTTTCTTTTATTGCCAAGGAAGATCAGATCAGATGATGGAATGCTTTAGCAGAAACATTAATAATATGCGTGAATTGTAGGGGAATCAAAGGCATTACAACAATATATACACAGAGAAGAAAGAGGAGAATGCAGGTAAACCGCAAGATGCTGTAAAGAAAATGTAGGTAGACCATAAAACACAATTAGGAAGACATGTGCTAAAACAGGAGATCGAATATAGATTAAAATGCAGAGAAAAAGAGAAAATACAGAATAACGATATTGTAGAGGAATTGGAGATTAAAACACGAACAACTAATTGATGACAAAAGAAAATAACGTGAAAATAGAAAATCAAACATTACAAGAGAAGCCAAAGTGTAAACGAAAGATCAAAACTAGTAAATAAATTAAGCTACGAATAGGGAATTGAAAATCAAAAGAGAAATTGCATAAAAATAAAAATAAAAAAATGTTGGAATTCGAGGATTCCTGTTGATATAGCAGTAGGTGGGTCGATTCTGCTATATGCAGATCGATCCCACCATAGATGCGTTAGGATAAACTTAAAAGAAAAAGAGGAAAAGGAACGAGGAGGAGATAACCAAAATGAAAGAAAGCGGTAATGCAGGAAAGATACAAAGAAAGAAAGAGCAAAGAAGAAAGGGGAAAAGTAAGATAAAATCAGATATAAATAGAAATTCAAAAGCTCGGATGAATTAGCGATGCCATTGTGAGGCATCGCCGGTTACCAGCATGTAATAAAATGTATTAAGCGAAACTGAAAATCCACTATGAAATTGAAACAGAAATAACATAAGAAATAAAATTGTGAATGAGGAGTTATATATAAACAGACAAAGAAGACAAAAATAAAAAAAAATGAACTATAAGATGCATTTAGAAAAAAAAAAGAAACTCACGGATAAATGATGAAAGGGAGGAATTCTTACCTTGCTTGCAGGGATGTTGAAGGAGGGAGGAGAGTTTTCTTCAGTAGCTCTGAGGAAGAGATCAGAGGGAGATGTGTGAGAAGAGGAATCAAGATGAAGGGGTGAATGACGGATGAAGAATCAACCCCCTGAGGGTTGATTTTATAAGAAGTGGCCGTTAGGCTTTTTTTCAAATCCAGTCCTTCTTCTTTCAAGGAATTTCAAAAGGGTGGTTTTTGAAAAGAAGTTTTTCAAAACAATGGTTTCAACTAAAAAAATGCTTTCAAAAAGGGGTTTCTAAACTATTTTTTTGTATTTTCTTTTTCTTTATTTTTATTTTTTTGTTCTTTTCTTCATATTTTCTGTATTTTTTGTGTTTTTGAAATAAAAGTTTTAAAACTATGGGAAAAATAAGGGATTTTAAACTATTTTTATAAAATTTAAAAATATTTACAAAAGAGGGTTTTTCTGAGAATTCAGGGTTGTTCTTTGGAAATTTCTTCAGAAAATGGGTTTGAATCCGAGATTTTGAGAAAATATTCAAGTTTTGGATCTCGAATTGGGAAATACAGAGCAGTGGATCCAAATGGATACCGGCTGGACTGTCTGAGCCATTCAGAAAATTATTTTTGTATTTTTATAATTCTGATTTGAAAATTGGATAATCGGGCTCAAAATTGGGTTTTGACACTGGATCCGGATCCAAAATTGAGTCAGATATAGAAAATGGATTTGATTCAAGTAAAATCTGAGAAATAAAGTGGAATTTTGATTAAAACTGACTCAATTATTCAGAAAATGGGGGCCATAGGCAAAAAGATAATTTTTACAAAATTTTAAAAATTTTAGGGTGTTCACACGAGTCCATCACACTCTCCCTAGAAAAGGATCCTCGATGACGGGATGGCCTAACAAAAAATATTGAGGGGTCACAAGGAGAACGAGCTTCCATTGAAACTCTTCCTAGAAACAGGGTTCCTTGTGTGATATTAAAAATTATTTTGCAAACTGTTTGCGAAACACGAGTCCCTTCAAACTCTCCCTAAAAAAGGGTTCAACAAACCAATAAATGTGAAAATAATGATCTTCCTCAAACTCTCCCTATAAGAAAGGGTCCCTCGCCAGAGAAATGATTGATAATTGATTTTGAGCCAATTGGCAGACGAGTTCGACACAAAGGTCGAATCTTGAAAGATCATGATTGCAGATGCAACCCGAAAGTTGAAAAATAATGATTGACTTTGATAGAATTGATAACTCGAAGGTTTTCTTGATAAAAATTGATGACCAGAGGTCTAACTGACAAAATTGATAAAATGGGCAACCAGTAAGTCTGATTGATAAAAATTGGTTGATAAAAATTGATTGACAAACATTGATTGACCCGTAGGTCTGAAAATGATTGATTTTGACAAAATTGGTGACCAGAGGTCTGATTGATAGACTGGAATGACCCGAAGGTCTGATAAAGATTGTTTGGCTCACAGATCTAAAGATTGACATTGAGCCTGAACCCTAATGCAAGACTAGTGTTTGGATTAAATTTTGGAAGAGTGACCAGTATGAAAAATCAGATTTTGAAGAAGCGTTAGCACGAACACTGGGTTTTGAAAGAGTACCAGCATGAACACCAAATTTTTGAAAAAATACCAGCACGAACACTGGATTTTGAAAAAGGTACCAGCACGAAAACTGTGTTTTCAAAAAGTAGGAGCATGAACACTAGATTTTGAAAAAGGTACCAACATGAACATTGAGTTTTGAAAAAGGTACCAACATGAACACTGGGTTTTGAAAAAGGTACTAGCACGAACACTGTGTTTTGAAAAGGTACCAGTACGAACACTGAGTTTTAAAAAAGTACCAGCACAAACACTGGGTTTTGAAAAAGTACCAGCATGAACACTAGATTTTGAAAAAAGGTACCCGTTGATTGTGATGAGAGATTTTCAGTCTTCAGCCTCACGATGACTTGGACAATTTGCTGGGGTCTCAGGATTTGTCCCTTATCCTGAATGGGTAATGAATTTGATGCAAATTAATGCAAAATAATGTAAATAGATGCAAATGAATGCAAATAAATGATGAGAGTTTTTGTTTGATCCTGCCAGCATACAAGACGTTTTGAGGTAAAACGATTTTTCAAAAAAATGCCCCAGTGTAACTAGGGAATAAAACATTGAATAGAAGGATAAATAATTAGTATTTGACGAACGCTCTCTGAGGGTAACAAGGTAACAAACTTCTTGATCGATTCGAGAGGCACTCTAAAAGAGGTTATTCCTCGCAAAAAGACATATTATAAAGAAGGAGAAAGAGCAACAATATATAGAGAAGATGGTGCCAACTATGAGAAAAGTTGATAGTTTTATTGATGCGTTGAAGGAAGAATGACAAATCAAGGAAAGAAAAATGGGATTACATTATCCCTTCAAAATGACAAAAGTAAAATGAGAAACGGGAAAGCATTGGCATTGTCAGTTTTTTGAATGATCGAGAAAAAGCCCGGTCAGGATGGCCGACTAGTGTCTTCTTCATTTTCAACAAGGAGATTCTTTTTAATTCAGTCTTGAACAATGTTCTTGAAGACAAAGCAGTGATCGATGTCATGCCCTACTGCTCGATGAAATTTGCAAAACTGATTCATGAGTCTTCCCATGATCGTGGGAGGGTCCGTGGCTTTTGGGAGCTTTACTAATTCCTTGGTCAACATATATTCAAGGACTTCGTTAAGTGACTACTCTAGAGGAGTGAACTTATGATCGTTAGCCCAACTATCATGTTTTATCTTTTCTTTCTGCTGAAAGTTGGACTGAACAGGTTTGTCATTCTGCTTGGAAGACTTCTTTTTCTGACCTATATGGTTGTCCTTGCTATCTTTGCTGTCACTGTTTTCAGAGGTGGCAGAGAGGGTGAATTTTGCCTTCTTCTTTAAATCCTGATTGTTCTTAACGAGGGTGATGCCTTCGTAGACTCTGTTCTCCATCTCATCTCGAGCCACTCGGCTCGTTCAGTAAGTTCAATAAAAGACTTGGAATGTGAGGTTAAAATAAGGCTTCTCAGGGGCTGTGAGAAGTTGTTCAAGATAATTTGGCTGGAATCACGACAATTGTGTTGTTATTCTTGTAAAGGAAATAAACAACTAAAATATGCCTTGTTACCTAGGCGAGGTCGTGAAACCATAAAAAGATTAATTATTGAAGAATGATTTTATTAATAATAGACTTGACAGAGAGGGGGGCGGACAAACAAATTGCCACCACTCATGGTAATCAAAAGACACTCGAAGACCAAGAAAAACAGTAAGAGTGACAAAAGAATCCTAACTATGCTTGGCAGAATAGTATGCTTTGGACCATTGAGCAGACATCAGATCGAATTTTGGCATAATGCCTGGTAATAATTAAGCTTTAATGCGCTTTTGTCTCTGTGAGAATCGCCTGACATATCACTCTAGTTGGTAATAAATAGAGAAGAAAGGTTCAAGTAACTTGAATCTTTTGTCATATGCATAGGTGTATCGAGGGGGTGACTCCTAACGGTCGAAGTAGTCCCACACGTTTTCCTCTTCATGAAGGTTCTCGACCAAGAATCTGTACCGAGAAGTGGGTAATGGCATCTTACTATTATATCTGAATGAGCTGGCTCGAGATGGCACGTGCCGAAGAAACCAAGACCGTAGTCTGTAAATGCATCTTTCAACTAAGATAAAATCTTTAAGTATGAAACGGGTCAATCCACGATATAAGAAATCAAGTGTGGACATGGCAATTGAGAGACGGTTGGTCTGGCAACTTCTCCATCTTCGCAAAAGTTATACTATTCTGATATCAATGTAGTTATGTCCATCCTGAAAGAAGGCTAGCCCTACAGTGCACAAGATTGTTGCATGCTCAATCCTTTCTTGCACTGCTCGGGATAAGGAGTCGACTTCTTCAAAAGTTCCATATTGTCGGTATAGCTTGAACAAATCAACACATCGAGTCTCATAGATTTTTATCAGTGGTCAGGATTGACGTCCAATCATCCGAGCTAAAGCATCTCGAGGGTCGAGTCCCTTGATGTTGATAAAAAATTATTGCTCTATGGGATTATCTGCCTGACCAGCTGGCTCAGGTAGACCCATGATGTCTAAGAATTCGTCCAGTAGTAGAGTCATCTCTCCCCACGGGAACCAAAAGGTACAGGTACGTGGATTCCACCACTCTGCTAATACTTGAATCGAACTATCGTTGAAGTTTTGTTCTCTCACTGCTGATGCCAGTTCCAATCCGCAGTCACTCAGATGGTCCGAAAACATACGAGAGAAGTTCTTGAGCCAAGAATAGTACCACCGAGGAATAAAAGGACTGGTGTTCAGAGTTCGATGATCGGGGAGACCTTGCCGCACCTCATAGGAGATATGGCCCTCAGAAAAGACTGAATCAAGCTGACTGGATGCCATCAAGATAGACTAGAAAATAAAGAAGTAAAGACAAGACTTGAGAGAAACCACATGATTTTTAAAGAAATTGCAGGCAGAATCAAAACAAGGTTGTGTAAACACCCCAAATTTTCACCCTCATTCATAAACACCTGCCTCCTGCCACTGGGATCCACTCTCCATAGTCTTCAGGGAACCAGCTGGTCAATATCTGAGCCAAGGCCATTCAGACCTGAATTTTTGTCCTAAATTCAAATATTTCAAGATTCAATCCTCATTTTGGCTCAATTTCAATTGTCAGTTTTCATCCTCAGATGAGAATCTCTAAATTCCTTATCTCAGCTAGGGATTCAGAATTCCAAGTCTCTCATCCAGGGTTTACATTTTATGTGTCATTTCACATTACTACATGCATTCAGCATATCATTCCATTGCATTGCATCACATTGCATGTCATCACATCTTATTATCGAGATCCAGTACTCCTGTTTTCAAAATCTTTCAATCCAGATTCAATTTTAAAACTTGTCTTTCAAGATCAATTTCATAAACCTGGGTTTTTGCATCAATATTTTCTAATTATTAACCCCCAGGATCGTGTTTTCTTCAGAAAAATAATCTAGATTTGTTTTTAATTCAATTTCAATTGATTTCAATCCTCAGATGAGACCCATTTAAGTGGTGTCGCTTCTTGATTCCTTCATTTATCAAAATTTCTCAAAAATCTTAGAGTCCTAGTTGGATCAGGACTCTGTCTTTTCATCTTTTTGAATCTTTTCAAAACTCCATTTTGATTCTAAACTAGATGTAGTCATATCCCTTGCCCATTCTTGTCATTTTTTGCCAAAATCTCAGAATCCTAGTCTAATTAGGACTCTTTTTTCTAGAGTCCTAGTTGGATCAGGACTCTTTTTTCAAAGTCCCAGTCGGACCAGAACTCTGCCTTTTATTACCATTTTACCTATTTTTGAGAAAATCTTTCAAAATCCTTCATTTTGGCCATAATTCTAGAGTCCCAGTCGAATTAGGACTCTTTCTCAGAGTCCTAATCGAATCAGAACTCTATCCTGATTTCATCCTTTACTCATGTTCTTCACTTGTTTTCAAAACCTTTTTATCTGATTTTCAAAATCTTTCATTTTAGCCAAAATTCTAGAGTTCTAACTGGATCAAGACTCTTTTTTCAGAGTTTCAGTTGGATTAGGACTCTATCTTTCATTGTTATTCTGCCTGTTTTTAACCAAATATTTCAAAACCTTTCAAAGAGAAGTCAAAAACTCAGAGTTTTAGTTGAACCAGGACTCTATTCGAAGAGTCCCAGTTGGATAAGGACTCTGACCCTGATTTTAATTTTGAGAGAATCTTTCCAAAATCTCTTCATTTATCTTTCTAAATTTCAAAATTGTTGTAGAGTTCCAAAATTCTGGGATTTTATCCTAGAGTCCCGATTGAATCACGACTCTATCCTGGAGTCCTGATCAAATCAGGACTCTATCCTGATTTTATTTTCCACTTCATTTTTATTGGTTTTCAAAAGTTCTTTTTAAAATCTCATCATTTGCTTTCTAAAAAATAAAAAATTTTCAGAGTCTTAGTTGAATTAGGACTCTTCCTCAGAGTCCTAGTCAGATCAAGACACTGAACTGGACTTCAATTTTATCTTATTTTCACCTATTTTTCAAGATCCTCTCATTTGTTTTCTTAGAAAATCCAAAATTCTGAGAGTCCTAGTCCAATTAGGACTTTGTCCCCAGAGTCTCAGTTGGATTAAAACTCTGATTTGATTTCAATACTTGTTGCTATTTTCATTGGTTTTCATAAATTCTTTCATCTGTTTTTTCAGAAAATACCAAAAAAAAATCTAGAGTTTTAGTCCGATTAAGACTCTATCCCAGAGTCAATCCAGTTCGGAGTCTATTCTGAAGTTTATTTTTACTTCCATTTTCATTCCTTTTTATTTGTTTTTCAAACATTAGGTCATTTTGTAGAGTTCTGGTTGATTCAGGACTCTATTTCAGAGTTTTGGTTGAGTTAGGACTCTAACCCTGAGATATTTTAAAAACTTCTTCATTCGGCTTTCAAAAATCTAAAATCTCAGAGTCCTAATTGGTTCAGAACTCTGGTCCAGAGTTTTAGTTCGCTCAAAACTCTATTTTCAAAACCTTTGAATTCCATCTGTCGATTTTAACCCCTTTTCAAAGCTTTTTTCAGTCTTTATTTTAAAAAATTCAAAACTTCGATGTGGGTCCCACTCAGTTGGTGCCATATCTGGAGGAGTTCTGACCCAGTCAGGACTCCGTGCCATTTCAAAACTTTCAAAAACTTCGATGTGGGTCCCACTCAGTTTGAATCTCTTTTGAAAAAACTCTCATTTTCAAGTTTTAAAATCGTTTTTGAAAATTCAAGTGGGGCCCACTCGGGGTGGCACCACATTGGCAGAAGTCAGGGTTAGACTAGGGTTAGTCAGTGTCCTACTTAGGTTAGATATCTAGGTTAGTCAAAGTTTGTTTTTAAAACTTCTATTTTTACTTTTGTTTTTAACTTTGATTTTAAAGCTTTAAAAATTAGGGTTTTCAAAAACCCAAATGAGACCCACAAGAGGTGGCGCCACATTTGGAGCATTTTAGGGTTTAATTAGGACTCCTAATAGGTAGTTAGGGCTAGGGGTAGCATAGTAATCTCCCATAGAAAATCCCCCCCCCCCCCCCTAGCACACCCAATTAAGGAGGAGTCTAGTTTCTTTAGAACTCTTTAGAAAACCTAAAAAAAATTATAAATAGATGCCCATAGGAAGGACGACCCCTATTCCTCTCTCACCTCTTTCTTGGAGCTTATCTCTCCTCTCTACAACCCTCTCCTTCCTCCATTGCAGCTGCAGCCCCCAAGGTAATTTTTTATAACTTATTTCATGTTTTATTAATCATTTTTTATGATTTTAACATGATTTCACCATGGATGCCCCCTTTTTCATGGTTTTTAACCATGGGTTTCATCCAATAACTCCAAAATCGACCCAAGAAGATGATCTAACCCAGTTTGGGGATGTTTCCATGATTCTAATCCGTTAGAATCGTTTAGAGGTATGTTTTCTATGTTCCTAACCAACAAAATATGATATTTACCCGTTAAATGAGCTAAATCCATATTTTCAAAGGTAAAATCAATTTCTACCATAGATTCCTTGTATTTTTTTTATTCTCTTGTCATATTAATATTTATTTCATATATTCCAGCATTAAAGTAAAATTTATTGTGTTGTTTATGTATTTTCTTATTATTTTCCATGTTTAAACCACAGTTTTTAGTGTTTTATTAGATTTTCATGTGTTTTGATTCTAGATCTGTAGAAATCATGCTATTTTGCATTTAAATCTCTATTTAAATTTTTTGTTTTTTTTATATTTAGTCCATAGATTTGTCAGTAAGTCTCTGTAAAAAAAATCAGAGGTTTTTGGATTCGGGAACCCTATTAAAAAAATAAAAGGTCAAATCGTGATTCCTGTTACCTAAAATCTCTATTGATATTTAGATATAACTTGCAGATGCAATATTTTTGTCATTCAAGGTTTGATTTATGATTAGTAAATTGTAGTAGCTTTGTGTTAATGCCTAGTATTTTCTGTAATTTTCCTATATTTTTCTGCCACTGCCTGATATTTTTCCTCTATCATAAAGTTAAATCAACATTTTAGAACTTGTTATGCTTTATTAAAACCCTAATTCAACTTGTTTTGAACGTATCTCCCAAACCAAATATTCAATCAATGATCTGTAAAAAAGGAAATTCCTTATTTGCATGTCTTCTATACACTGCTAAAATTTTAGAATTTCTGATGTGGTTTGTTATTTTTTCCTGTATTTTAAACTAGAAGTATCAATTTTGATAGATTTTATATTCGTTAAATTCAAATACAGATTGCCGGAACAATATCTCTCTAACCAAAGGTGATTTTTCTGATCTATAAATAGAAGAATATTTTGTTTCTGTCTAATATTTCTCTGTAAAATTTTATGAATTTCTATGGTGATTTAACTCTTGATTCAGGTCTGACACTGAAACTGGTATGTGCCTGCGGGTAAAAATAACATATTTTAGGGTTTTATGCAATTTTTGTATTAAAATTATATCAAAATTTGATCTTTCTATTTCCAATTTAATTTTAGAGATATAAAAAGTGAAGGTATTGATTTTTATTGATTTTGGATCTCATTTGATGCTTAAATTGAATATATTGCAAAACAAGGTGCCTGTAGGATCCCGAAACACTGACAAAATCATGATTTTGTGATATTTTCAAATTTTTTCATAAAAGTTCATATTTTTAGGGTTTGTGCATGTTTCTAATAATATAAGAGTGCTTCACCATCGATTTTGTGGTTATTTGACTTTATTTGATTTCAAAATCCAAAGTTTTACCAAAATATTTTTTAAAAACCCTGATTTTAAGGCCATAGTCTTGTTTTGAGGGGTATTTTTGTTAATTTTTCCCAAATTCTGAATTTTAAAGTTGTTTATCTTTATTATTTCTTCAATTTTATTTCATATTTTATTATGTTTATATCAGGAAAATCATGGAAAAGGCTTATATCTAGATAAATCCTATAATTTTCAGATATTACTGGATAAATCTAAAAAAGCCAACATATCTTCACTAACAAGTTTTCTAGTTTTGCAGGGATGTTCAAGGCTGTATTTTCCTTTATTTAAATTCAATTAGTGATGTAAATTGTAAATGAATTTGGAATAAGAATTTCAATTTCTGCTTAGAATTAGGATTTGCATTGCATATAGTTTAAACTTTGATATGTATAACAACCATGTTTGTCATTCATGCACATATTTCAATTCCACCATGGTCTACATGAATGGCACGTGCACTAGCTTCTAGGGAGTTGGTAAACTCGATCGAGTTTGTATTTATGTCCATGGTCAGAATACGAATGAAATCTAGATTTGCCATCTTCTTTTAAGTCACAATCAGCCTACACTCTTAGGCTATTTTTAAAATCATTGCATATTTCAAAGTTTTATAAACCTTTTCTCCTTTTAGAATCAAATGAGATATATTTAATCCATATTTGTGGCCATAGTCAGGGATATGAGGCAAATTTATTTCATCTAAATTCTATAAGGCAAATGAACCTTCTTTTTCAAGCAATTTTCTCAAAATTTCTTTAGAAAATATCTTTGATAAATTGCATTCATGCATCATCTAGGCTTAGAATGCGTCATGAACATATTTCACAGGGCCACACGCCCCTCCTTTTAATGTATTTTCCAAATCCCATCTCATAAAATCATTTTTTTCAAATTTGTCGCGATTTCCTCAAAATCAATTTTCTCAACATCCTTTGGTCTTTCAAGGATCTTTCAGGTATTTTCCAATTTCAATTCACAATTCTTCAAGTTATATTTTCAATTTCCAAGTTATATTCTCAATTTCAAAGTTCAAATTCAGAGAAATCAACTTTCTCTAAGTCATTTTGAGTTTTATCAGAAATCAATTTTTCTCAAAACTTCAAGATTTCTTCAGAAATCAATTTTCATTTTCTTCAGAAACATTCTCTCAACAAGGCTCACGATTTTCAAAGTGGTACCTTTTCCAAGAATTTTCTAAGTACTTCAAATCTTTGAAGCATATATCATGTTTTCAATCTGCATTTTTTCTAAGTTATAGCATATGCCTGATTATTTGTGCATTTAGGAAATAGAACATTGATTTAGACAAACTGAGCAAAGCAAATAACTAGATTGATCCTTGATTCAATTACCCCTGGTAAAGGCGCCAGGAATGGTTGAACCTCGTACCGACAGGCGAGTCCCATTCTTCAGAATTATCCCGCATTTTAAAACGGAGGCGAGTTATTTTCAAAAAACTTTTTCAAAGGTCAGTTTGACTTGCAAAAGTAAAATTTTACGATGATAACAAGTTTCGTGATCGAGATGAGACCTGTCTTTGCCTGATCAATTATGTGCTTGACTTAGCTCAAATTGTCAAAATCGTGTTCTACAAATGTCATCTTTTATTTCATGATATCATGTGAATCTAGGAGCCTAGACTCAAACCCAACTGACATGGATATCACATAGACTTAGACATGGTTTGGTAGGACTAATTGAGGAGGCATTACTCATGCTCACGTAGACCTAGGTCTCATACAATCCTCCTCAATATAGGATTTGATTGAAAACAATGTTTGCTTCTTCAAAATTTTCAAAATCTATCTCTCTAGGTCTTAGAGCCCTCTGTTTTCTTGCATGTGGTCATATTTCTAAAAAAACCCTACCTATCTTTACCCGATCTTCACGTTGCTGAGATTTCTTTCAGAATCATAGTTCAGGACAAAGCCTCATAAATAGGCCACCTATTTGGGCTGACGACCCCCTGCCACGTACCAATGGCCATAGTCCAAAGTATATCGGCAGGCGCTCAAGGATGTTGGAAAACACAATCCTAGAACTAAAGAAATTGATTTTATGCCATGCACATCAGGTTTCGGCTCGAGTATATAGGCATAGCATGATTAGACACAGATGATCTGAACCTTAGAGTTAGGATTAAGGTCCTACAGCTATTTTAAAATTGATGCATTTAGAGTCAGCTTCTTAGGGAGTGTTGTATGTGCATACTTGTCTGTGCAGGATGTGATTGAATGTTAGCTTCTTTTATTCTATTTTCTTATATTTTCCATAAGTTTTCTAATAATACTGGATGATTTTTAAAAATCCCTGTTTTATTCAAACCCTGGACAATTTTTCAGAAAATTCATCCATCTTTCTTCAGAACTCCAGGTGATTTCCATCCTTCCCTCCCTCTGGATCTCAAATTTTCAACTTGATTTTTATCCTGCCTATAATTTTCTTCAAAAATCGTGTGTTTTTTCGCTCAAAGCCTTATCCTTACTTCTTCTGAATTTTTTAGCTTGTCCTGATGGCATCCAGTAAGCTTGATTTAGTCTTTCTCAAGGGCCACATCTCCTATGAGGTGCGGCAAGGTCTCCCCAATTATCGAACTCTGAACACCGAACCTTTCTTTTTCCGGTGGTACTATTCTTAGCTCAATAACTTCTCTTGTATGTTCTTGGACCATCTGAGTAACTGCGGATTGGAACTGACATCAACAGTAGGTGAACAAATCATCAATGACAGCTTGATTTAAGCCTTAGCAGAGCGGTGGAATCCGCGCACCTACACCTTTTGGTTCCCGTGGGGAGAGATGACCCTTCTACTGGACGAATTCTTAGATATTAAGGGTCTACTTGAGCCAGTTGGTCAGCCTAATGACCCTATGAAGCAGCAATTTCTGATCAATGTCAAGGGATTAGATCGCTGAGATGCTTTAGCTCGTATGACTGGATGCAGATCTTTGCCATTGATCGAGGCATATGGAAATTAGCACATGGACCTGTTTGAGCTTTATCAACAGCATGGGACATTTTCAGAAGTCGACTTCTTATGTCGAGCAGCGAGAGAAAGGATTCAGCATGCAATGGTCTTGTGTATAGTAGTACTAGCCTTCTTTCAGGACTGACAAAACTATGATGATATCAAAATAGTACAGCTTCTGCGAAGATGGGGAAGTTAGCAGACCAATCGTCTCTCAATTGCTATGGCTGCGCTCGCCTTCTTATACCATGGATTGACCCATTTCGTACTTAAAGATTCTATCTTAGTAGAAAGGTGTATCTATGCATTACAGTTCTGGTTTCTCCGGCATGTGCCATCCCGAGTTAGCTCATTCAGATATAACAGCAAGAAGCCATTACCCGTTGCTCGGTACAGATTCATAATCGAGAACTTCCATTAAGAAGAAATCATGTAGGACTACTTCGTTCGTCGTGAGTCACTCCCTCGATACACCTATGCATATGGCAAGCAATTCAAATTACTCAAACCTTTTTTCTTAATTTATTATCAGCCAGAGCGATGTGTCAGATAGTTCTCACAGAGACAAAAGTGCATTGAAGCTCGATTATTGTCAGGCATTTGTTATCATCACAAAATTTTTCCTCCCTCTCTCTACGAGAGTGAGAAGAAACGATTCTGCGAGTCAAACTTCACCAAAGTTTTGAAAATAGTTTTGAAAATTACTCGCCTCCATTTTGAAAATTTGCGGGAAAATTTCGTGGAATGGGATCCGCCTGTCGGTACGAGGTTCAACCGTTCCTGGCGCCTTTACCAGCGGTAATTGAACCAAGGATCAAAAGTGCACTTTGACTAAGTTAAATTATCTAAATCTTGCTCTATTTTCCTAGAATGCACAGAGAATTAGGCTTGTGCTATGAAATTTTGAAAATAATGCAAGTCTGAGAAATATGTTAGTTTTCTATTCTAACAATTAAAACAATAACTAAAACTATTTCTAATTGTACAAAAATTACAAAACAAATGCTATTTATCAAACAAAAATTAAATAAAATACTAAATTAATTGTAAAATTAACCAATTTCACTCTACTAATGCTGTATGATGATGATGCAAATCCTAAAATGCAGAAATTATGGAAAACAAGTCTAAATTACCGAAACTACGAAAATTACAAAACTGCCCCTAACTAGTGTAAAATAGCATTCTGACAGGTTATCGGAAAACCACTGTTTGACAGGGCAAACGAAGTCATTGAATTTCATTGGAAATCAGAAATTGGATTGGAAAATGAATTCTCAGAAAAACTTGAATCTTGGGAAAATCGATTTTTGAGATTTGGAATTGCTTTTCTAAGGAAATGGATTTGAGAATCTGAAATGGATTTGAGAATCTTGAGAAAGTCAGGAAGTTCATTGGAAAATGATTTTTGAAATGGAAAATGGATTCTCAGGAAAATGGGAAATCTGAGAAAATTGATTTTGAGATTGGAAACTTAGAATTGAGAATGTGGAAATCTCGGAAAATCATATTTTGAACTTGAAAAATACTTTGAAATCTCATTTGAAAATTCAGAATTCTGAGAAAATCAAATCTTGAGAAAAACTTAGAATTTTTTGGGAAATCGATTTCTCTAAAATTGAAATTGAAAAATGAATTTGAAAATAATGTAATTTGAATGATATGAATGAATGAATATGAATTTAAAAGATATTTCATTGAAGAATTGGGAAAATCTTTTTGAAAATTTGAGAAATGCAGTGCATTTTTGAAGTTAGCCTAAGAGTGTAGGTAAAATGTGACTAATATGAAGATCATAAATCTAGGTTTCATTCGTATTCTAACTATGGCCAAAAACACAAATTCCACCAAGTTTATAAACTCCATAAGAGCTTGTGCACGTGCCATTCGTGTCAACCACAGTGATTTTGGAAAATATGCATGAATGATGCATCAGATATCAGAATTTGCAGAAATTAAAGTATATGCAATGTAGTCCTATTCTATGCAGGAAATGTAAATTCTTATTCCAAATTATTATATTTGATATTACATTGAATTGAAATGAAATAAGAAAATAAAATCTTCTTGTTGAATGTTCCTGCAAAACTAGAAAACATGTTAGCACAGAAATGTAGGCTTTTTTGAATTTATCCGAAAATATGGGAAATGATCGGATATTATTCAGATATAAACCCAAATTCATACCCCCTTTGATATAAACATGAGAAATAATGAATAAATTTTGAAAATTAAACTTGGAAATTTGAAATTGGGGTAAAAATGACCAAAATGCCTGTGATGACCTTGAAATCAGGGTTTTCTGAAAGAATTTTTGTAAAATTTGGAATTTGAAAAATCAAATAAAATAAATCAAACATAATATGATGAAATATGATGATATGCATGAAAATTTATGGAATTAAAGATTGAAATTTCAAAATTCAGGTCAAAATGACCAAAATACCCATGATAACAAGACTATGGCCTTGAAACCAGGGTTTTCTGAAATAAATTTTGCAAAAATGAGAAATTGAAATGAAAATGAGATTAAAATTAACCTTAATATGACATGACATGCTTATTTACATGATAAAAACCCTAAGATGGCAAAAATATTATAAAATATTTAATTTAACTTGATTTTCGCCTCTGAATTTAAAAATAAACTGACATACAAAGAAAATGAACTTGGATTTGAGACAAATATGGCATGGACACCTACACTAACTCTAAAAACAGAATGTAGTTCGAAAATCTATTTTTTTGTATTTTCCTAATATGGAAAATAGCTAAAAATCCTAAAAAATCAGAATTTTGCCTAAAATGTTGATTCTAAATGGAATTTCGGATATCAAACTTCCATAAACATTTCCCAAATTTTATGGGGTGATAGAGGACTAAAGGGCAAGGATTTTTGCCTTTTACACCCTATGGTTTTGACCTATGGTCGGAGCTGGATAGCTCCGGAAAGTTGGATCGCAATCCGGCGACTCTAGGATTTGGGGCAAACAGACAGGTTTCAGAAGAAAATGTGGAAAAAATAGCAGACTTATGGGAAAATGGCTGAAATTGTGGAAAACTGTACTTGACAAACAGAGTCAAATTTCATATTTTTATGTCATTGGGATTCGGTTTATGTATTGGAAATGGCACACTATTATCAGAGACCTGGATCTCTGGAATTTCTAGATGTTGGAATCTGTTAGACAAAAAAGATAATCTCGGGAAAAATACTTGGACAATTTTAAAAATTCCCAAATTTTGGAAAATGACGGAGTAAAGGGTTAGGAATAACTTTTATGTTGAAAGTTTTTGCATTCAGACTACGGGTTGAGCGGACACAACACAATAAGGTCTGTCTATACCCTGACAAGGAAAAATCTAGGTTTTTCCAAAGGTCTGGGAAAATCGTTTTTTGACAAAAGCCAATCTACTTATAAAGATCCCAAAATTTTCAGACAATTAGTAGATTTCACCATGAATCTACTGTGATTTTTAGAGGGAGATTCGAATTGTCCATCTAGGAGATCTCGGATGCTCTCGTCTGCTAACACAGAAATTGGAATTTTTGAAGAACAGAAAACCCGATTTGGGATCTGATTTGTTTGATAGGGTTCCAAAACCCAAATAGATTCAAGTTTTTGGCATGATGTCTCAAACAATATAACATAACTATAATAAAATTTTTAGAATTTATAAAAGACAATTTCTGCATGAAATGATGACTAAACCAGATACCTAATACAAAACATGGTAAACTACCAATATAAATTGAATTAAATAACAATGAATAAAAAAATGAGATTAACTGCAACATACAGAACATAAAATGTATTTAAATCCTGGAATAAAACATGAAAAACTCAGGGGGGCATGAATCATATTCATTCTTATTTTTGTGGCTACGAGAAGGGAAGATCTGGTTCATTGATTGGACGGATTCTTCTCTTTTAATAGCAAACCTATGAAATATATATATATATATATATATATATATATATATATATATATATATATATATATATATATATATATATATATATATATATATATATATATATATATATATATATATATATATATATATATATATATATATAAAATGAAAGCAGATATATAACATATAATAAAGATTTTGGATATGAGGGATCTTACCTTGGCTTGGGTAGGGATGCTGCACCAATGGAGGGTTGGCCGGAGTTGCTTCGAGGTTGATGAAGAGGCTGCAGTTTGTTTGTACCTTGCTTGGAGGAAGTCGTGGCCAAGGGAGGAGGTGGCTGCTGCGTTTGAAGCTAACAATGATGATGTGGCTGTTGCAACCGGTTGATGCTACAAGGGGAGCCGGAGGAATGCTGGAGAGGGTGGTGAAGGGAAGTGCTTGGTGGAGATGTTTGCTGCCACAAAGGAGTGCAACTGCTGGCCTTGGCGTCAGTGGAAGGTGGTGGTGTTGGAGCCATTGAGCGTGAAGGATTGAAGGTAGTGTCGTGGCTGCCCGCACTTGATGATGGTGGAGGCTGAAGATGGTGTCGTGGCTGCCAAGGAGGGCTGGCTGGAGATATGGAGTTGCAGTTGGGCAATAGAGGCTTAGAAGGAGAGGGGAATGAGAGATGTGAAAGAGAGAGAGACGTGAGAGAAGAATCCACCTTATGCTCTTCTTTGGTATTGAACTTAGGGAAAAATCAAGTTTTCCTTAAGTTTTTTAGGTTTAATGATAGGGGAATGAGAGGCTGGAGAGGAGGATCCAACCTGTGTTGGTTGCTGGGATTTAGAAAGAGAGGAAGTCATATAGTGGCGGGATAATGGAGAAGGGAAAGAAAGAAAGGAGGGAAAAGAAGAAGGAAAGAAAAGGAAGAGAAGAAGGAAAGAAAGAAGGGAGAAAGAAAAGGAAAGAAGAAGGAGAAGAGAAAGGAGGAAGAAGAAGAAGAGGAGGAAAGTAATCTACATGAGTGGGCTGGAGAAGGGAAAGAAGGAAGAAAGAGGAAGAAAAAGAAGAAAGAAAAAGAAAAGAAAGAAGAAGAAGAAAGGGAAGAAAAAGAAAAAGAAAAGGAAAGAAAGAAGAAGAAGAAGAAGAAAGAGAAAGGAGAAGGAAAAGGGAAAGAAAGAGGAAGGGAGAAGGCTGCTGGTCGACCCCCTTGTGGGTCCCACCTTAGATAAAAAAAAGAAGAAAATAAATAAATACATAAAACAAAGAAGAAAATATAATAAACAAATTTTTTTATATGTAAATTAAAACAGAAACGCAAATGGATGGGTGTTATCGTCGCAAAATTTTTCCCGTCTTCCCTTCCTTGCGGAAGAGAAAGAGGGAAACGCTTTCGCGATTCAAACTTGACCGGATTTTGGAAATTGTTTTGAAATACTCACCTCCGTTTTGAAAATTGCGGGAAAATCCATGGGATGGGGCTTGACCTGTCGGTACGAGGTTCGACCGTTCTTGCCGCCTTTAACAGGGGTAATCGAACCAAGGACCAAAATTGTGCTTGACTTAGCTAAATTACCAAAATCATGTTCTATCCTAAATGCACAGAAAATTCAGGCATGTTCTATGAGACTTTGGAAAATGTAAGTTGGAAAACATGATGTATGCTCAGAAAACCTTTGGAGTTGAAAGATATTTCTCAGAGAAAAGGTCAATTTCTCAATAAACTCAGATGAAAAAGGGTTTTTGAAATCACGAGAAAGTTCATAAAGATGTGGGAAAATCATGAATAGTTGAAAATCCTGGGAAAATAGAAGTGATTCTTGAGAAAAAGGTGAACAATTAAAAAGGAAACACTTCTCAGGAAAACTCAAACTTTGGGAATTTTCTTAGAAAAATGATGAAAAATTTATAGGAAAACTCATTGGAGAAAAAAAATTGAACTTGGGAAATTGAAATCCTGGGAATCTTACCCTTGAAATACTTGGAAATCGATTTTGATCTTTGAGAAAGATGAGAGACTCCTTTTGAAAATCTTGAGAAAATAACATTTTCCCTGGAAAACTGTGGAAAAACTTGACTTGGGAAAACCGATTTTGAAAAATTCTCAGAGTTTCTTGAGAAATCGATTTCTTGAGAATGAATTTTTCTTAAGAAAATCATGAGAAAACCAAGGATTTCATGATGCAAATGATATGAGTGAATGAATGCATTTTGGAAGATTTTCTAAGAAATTTGTTGGAAAAATGTATATTAAGTCAAAATAAATCCTTCACATATCCTGACTGTGGCCATGAATATGTTCAGACTTTAATTGATTTATTGCACAATACTTTGAAAATTTGGAAATATGGTGTGCATTTTTAAGATAGCCTAAGAGTGTAGGCTCAATGTGACTGGTAGAAAGATGATGGATCTGGGTCTCCTCCATATTTCGACTAGGGCCGTAAATATGGACTCCACCGAGTCCGTCAACTCTCTAAGAGTTGGTGCACGTGCCATTCGTGAACATCCATAGTGCTTTTGAAATAAAATGCATGAATCATATAAACAGGATATTGCATGAATTCAAACTATATGATATGCATCCTAGTCTAAGCAGGAAATTAAATCTCTTATTCCAAAATTTACATTATTACATTATTAAATAAATGAAATTGCAGACTTCAGCTCCTTCTTTTGAATGTCCTTGCCAAATCTTGAAACAAGGTTAGCTCAAATATGTGAGTTTTTCCAAGATTTTCCAATAATATTATAAAATTATTGGACTTAATTGGATATAAACCCTATTCTCATGCTTACTTGATATTTGAAATGATGTAAATGCAAGAAATTCAGTAGAAAATAGTTTGAAATTCGAAATGGTGGTCAAAATGACCAAAATACCCCTAATTATAAAGTTGTACCTTTAAAATCAGGGTTTTTTGAAGGAAAACTTGGTAAAATTGAGATTTCGAAATTCAAATTGAATCAAATGATAATGAAATGCAGTATGAGGCATGATGAAATGTTGCTAAACACATTAGGACTGTAAAATCAGAATTTGACATTTTGCAATTTATCCAAAATAACGAATTTCACTTGTTTTTCGCTTGGATCTGGGTCCCGCGGGGCCCTGTTTTGATGATATGGCTAAATCAAACCTCAAATGAATTCAAAATTATACCAAATTCGGTATGAAACATCTACATTCTCTGATAAACAGCCTAGAATGCTAAACATCACGAAATGATATGATTTGAATACTAAAATTTAAAGAAAGTCCTAAAATGGTGGATTTCGCCTACGCACCCGAACCAAATGCAATGCTTAATAAGATAATGCAAAATTTACACCATAAAAACTTTTGATATTTTTCAGACTGCTAAAGGACCCGAAATGGAACATTTTTGGTTTTTACAGCCCCGGGATTTGAGCCATGGTGAGTTCGGTAGCAGGAATTTGGTTCTGACGGAGGTAAATTTGATGTCTTCTTTTAAATTGTTGTAATTTTGAAAAGATTTTTAAATGTAAAACATGTGAAAACCAGACATCAAATAATAAAAACCGGTTCTCACTAGTGGATGAGACCGGGTCGAACTCAGGGAACGGGAATATATCGTATTCAAGTACACAAATCTAAACAATTATTTATTGCCGAATTATTTGAAATGTAAAATGTTCAGAAAAGGTAACAACAACTAACTATTACAACAAATGAATACCCTTCGTAGAGGGCGTAAAGTGCAATATTTACAAACCCAATTAAATTCCTAATTCTAAACTAAAACGTAAAAAGAAGCTTTATTCTTCGTACTTCGTGTCACGTAATCGCTTCCGCTCCAGTCCTGTGCTATCCTGCACAAGTCCAACAAAACACGAGCAGTACACGAAAGAAAAACAAAAACTAACACCTAGTTATCAGAATATAAACATAAAAGCAATCCATGCATCCACCCAAAAAATCTGAAATCATGTCATCAATGGACACCAAAAATTCTAGCTGCAATGAGGATCATTGAACAATGACAGCGATTGGTAGCATCACCGAAAAACTTAACCAATATATCTGGATCAAATAATATCCAAGTCAACTAATCACAAATCAGATTTTTAAATGATCCAGCTCCTCATTTATTCAAAAAATCATTAATTTTCACACTCATATCGGATTCAGACATTCGATCAAAAACATTCATCAAAACTTGAAATCACAAACCGGAAGATATACTATCCAAAATATTAATGAAAATCTTGATCCTCAATTTCAGTACAAGAAATCACAAATTATGCAACAAAGGTTATAGTTCAGCAGTGATTAAATGCTCAACAGCACTCCAGATTACTAGATAGATCAGACAATCTATTGCCTGTAGCAAAGATATCCAAAATTTTTCTCACGGTTGCCGGACTTCATTCATCTTCAGCCACCGAAGTGATATCGCCGGAAAACCTTAAAAATCTCCTTGAAATTTATCAGATTCATTCATGAATCATGGATGAAATTCTCAAGTTTCCTGCTTACGCAGGTGGACTCATTTGGAATTCAAATGTTACACCTCTTGGAGATCATTAAAACACAACACTGAATTGAATTCCAACAATCGATCATTAAGAAAAAAAATCAATAGCCACTGGAAAATCAGAAAATTGAATCACAAAATAGTCACCGGAAAAAAACAGTAAACTGATTCAAAAATCAGTCTCTCTCTGGTTAACGCAGGGGATTCCGGCAACATCTACAGCAAATCCATAGTTTCAATTGCAGGCAACTCTCTTTTAAGACGATTTAAAAAGTGAACACCGGAAAAATTATCGCCGGATAAAAAACAGAAATCGATCCAAATGATCGATCAAAATTTTGAATATTATTGGAATCCGGCAACAAATGTTTAAATCAAAGAAACTATGGATTTCAGAATGTACTGGAATTTAAAATCAATCGTTCATCTAACATCAATTACAGAATTAAAAATCGGGGGAAAAAAAAAATCAGAAACAACAATAATCGAGTTTAATTTTTTTCTTTCTGTTTTTTTTTACTACACAGAAACATTACTTAAATTCCTTAAACGAACCAGAAGAAGAATATTACTGTGGAAAAAGAAGAAGAAGAAGAAGTTGCAGAATACTCACCGTGAACCTGAGGGGTTAGAGGAGAATGGCCGGCCTCCTCCCGTACGTCGCTGCCGTTGCTGGAAGTCTCTCCACCGAAAAACAGGGAAGAAGAGAGAAAGAGGAAGAAGGGGAAGAAAAACTCAGGAGAAGTGGAGAGGAAGGAGAAGAAGAGAGGGTTGTAGCTTCAGGAAGGGGGAGACGCCGATTTTTGCGTTTTTGGGGGATTTTAAAAGAGTTCAAACCGGTTCACCGGTTTGAAACATTTTTATTATGAAAAGCAAACCGGTTAAACCGGTTTGTGTTTATTTTTTTTTTGCAATTTTCAAAAATCAAAAACTATGTACCAGTTTATTATAAAATTTTCAAAGATTTAAAAACCAAACTTATTTATGAATAACTAAAAAAATAAAAAAAACTATTCTAACAATTTATATTTATATTTAAATTTTTTTTCTTTTTTTCTTTTTTTAAAAAAAACAAACACTTAAAATGAATATAAAAATATTTTTCTCTATTTTTTTTTTATTTTTGATTTCATTTTTAATTGAAAACTAGAACTAAACTACTATGAATATAACAAAAACTAAAATATGCATAAAAATGTAAAATGAAACTATTTTTCATGTATTTTCTATTTTTAAATCATTTTATCACATTTACTCGAAAACTAACATAAAATTGAATTTTTGAAACATTATTTCATAAAATCATGCATATTTCAATGTTAATTAACCCTGAATTATATGCATGATCAAATACCCCCATGCTTATGTTTTGCTAGTCCTCGAGCAAACTAGAAAAATGCAAGAAATCAAACTATCACCTAACTCACTTTCGTAGGAATCACGGTTGCATTTAGCTCATGCAACAAGCCCTTTCAACCCCTGGGTTACCCCAGTGGACGAGTAAGGTCTCGTGAGGGTTTGCAGTGATGCTACCCACAAACATCTCTGTCATGTATGCATAATATTACACATCCTCACAATCAGTCGGTAATTAAAGACTTTATTTTCACAAATATTTCCTATTATTTCAAAATCGAAATATAATTAGATTCTTTTATATACCACCACAGAAAAAGAATTTCTTTCACTTTTCTAAATATCACAATTATTTATGTTTTATTCTTAGAAAATCCAATAAAAACATATTATTATTTACTTATCCTCACTCATATGTTTTCTACACAGGTTTTCTCAATCGCACTTCTAAGCACTGAACTTTTCTTTCTTTTTAAGCTCTTTTCTCTCTCTTTTTTTTTTCATTTTTTCACGCTTTTTCTTTTTGCGCACTTATTTTTCTCTTATAGCTTGCGTGTGGTCTGCTTTTATGCCTTGTGCAATGTCAATATCTTCTATACTTTTTCAATACATACCAAAAGATATCAACTAAGACATAAAAGTGACTTCCTTCATTCACCCTTATAACATGAGAGTCAAACATTTCAACTTATATCTGTTCTCAGTTACTTAGGATCACGAAGTTTTCCACTCTCCTTTTCGAAAATGGAATTAAAAGTTTCAACTTACATCTAAGTTCCATCTACTAAGGATTATGGAATTATCCAAACAACCTAACGCATGCTATTTTTTTCTCTTTTGAGCTCATTTTTTTACGCTTTTGTTCATTTGCTTAGTTTTTCAAAAATAGAACTGTGCATATTCATATTTATGATTCAAAATAAATTCTAACATGTATCTATCATCATTTCTTTGAAATCCATATAAACAACCATAATTTTTAGATTTATGTCAGAAAAAAAAATTCATGGGGCTTAAAAATCCTCTAAAAACATCAGATTTGAAATAACATTCATATAAGTTCCAAATATTTCTTTAAAAATCTACTTTTCATGAGAGATGTGTAAACATGTGCAAGAACGTAAACATAAATATCAAGGTGTGCAAACTACACCCTCCCCCATGCTTGAATGACACTGTCCCAGTGGCACTCCCCCATGCTTATATGAAACTAAGTGAATGCACATGAGAGGAAATAAATGAGGGAAAAGAGTAGAATAACCTGACATGAATTAAAAATACACATTCTATGAATGTAATAAATGCAATGTATACATGACAAAACATGAAACTCATACAAAAAAAATAGAAAACGAAAAATAAAACCAAATAAAATCTACAAATCCTAACAACAAATGTAATATTGTACAGAATATGGGTTGCCTCCCATAAAGTGCTAAGTTTCACGTCCCCAGCCAGACGGATCCCTAGAAAACCCTTCATCGTCCATGAGATCAATGGACATGAAGTGAGACTCAACCGGGATCTATGAAGAAAAGAGTGTCATCTGTGACACTACGCACTGTGTTTCCATCCCTTCTACCTCCAAATGTAGTATCATGACTCTCTTGACATGAAGAATGGAGATTAGTCTCATCTGAGAGACTGGTCAAGAATTGAGAGTCTAGGACCGACCGAGTACCAATGAATGCAACTTCAGACAAGTGGTGAATATGATCATGCTTGACTTGGTCAAGCACCTTCTGCATCTGCACCTCTTGCTTACTAAAAACAATCGGTGATCCTAAAGGCTGAGAAAATGGGGCTTTATATGATGATAATGCATGCTGTGAGTAAGGCCCCTTCTGTTGAGGTATCATGGAGATCGACTCGTCAGCAGAAATGATATGAGGTTCATGAGTCGATTCCTGAGTGGAGTGACATGCCTTCCCATACTGAAGGGATGTAACAGATTCGACTTGCTTATGATGTGAATCAGTGGGTTGCAAGTCAAATGACATGGAATCCTCTCCCTTTGAGACAACAGACTGACTATGAAGGTTTCTCTGGCTTTGCCTAGTGAAAGTCTCAACCAACTGTCCCATTTGAGTCTCTAGCTTGGCTATTGACTGCGTATGGGAGCTCAAAAGTTGTAATATCCTATCTTGGAAGGATTGACTAAATGATGGCTCATGAGGATGGGGTTGAGTATAAGCATGTTGGGCTGGGGGATGAACCTGTGAAAAAATGGGATGCGAGTAACATTGTGAAGGGTTACTGGGTCTATACTGTGTCTGGGAGGGCTGATGGGATGAGGAAATAAACTGGTTTTGCCAACCTAGGTTATATGAGGATGTAAATGAATCGGGCATGGGTTTAGCGAAACCTTGGGCAGCATTCACCTGCTCCTGAACGAATTCAGGATATAATGGCGCTGCCGGACAATCTGAAACACAGTGTGCAGGGCTAGCACATAGCTCGCACACTCTTTCTACTGGATTTCTCGAGGAATTAACTAGGAATTGATCTAACTTCCTAGTCAACTGGTCAACCTTGGTACGTAATTCTAACTCGGACCCAACTTCGGAAATCCCAACTTTCCTAGGACCACTAGACAGAGATGTAGTCCTATCGAGCCGTGAAGACAAGGTATGATGCATCGTGTTTTCACTCAAGGTCTCGAATAGAGACCACACCTCGTCCTCACTCTTGAGCATAAAAGTGCCCCCACAAGACGAATCAACCATTTGACGATGCTTTTCAGTAAGCCCGTCATAAAAATACTGCACCAACTGCCAACGAGGCACCTGGTGATGGGGACACTTGCGGAGAAGATCTTTCAATCTCTCCCAAGACTCTTGAATATGTTCTCCCTCAATTTGAGAAAAACTGGTTATAGCTTTACGAAACTGGTTCATCTTACCAATTGAGAAATATTTTTTTAAAAATTCTCTTTGCATTCCTTCCCAAGTAGTAATACGAACCGTCTCAAGAGATTTTAACCAGTGCTTGGCTTTATCTTTGAGAGAGAATGGAAACAAAGTTAACCTCATAGCGTCGTCTCCAAAGTTATTGATTCGCATAGTCGAGCAAATCTCAAGGAATTCGTCGAGATGACGATATGGGTCCTTATTGCTAAGGCCATAAAACGAAGGTAACATTTGAATCACACTGGCCTTAATCTCAAAATGGCTCGCTCCTACATCAGGTCTCGTGATGCAGGAGGCGGGAGTATACGTATTTGGCATGAAGTACTCCCTCAAAGGACGGATCAATTGATGATCGTCAGCCATTGCGTACACCTTAGAGTAGACCGGTGTAGCACCCATCCTAACTTTGGGTTTTCTACCTAACTAACGCACTAAGCGGCCAAACCACGCAAACCACAAAGCGAGTGAACTAAAAACAACAAAAACTAAACAAACACCACGCAGTTACACATAACAAAGATTATGCAAAGAAATATGAAATCTATGTGTACGGTACCAATTGTACACAGTCACCTCTAAGGGGATCCTAATAGGTGGGCTGTGCAGAAAAGTAAGCTCTTCTCTAAGATATGCACATACGTGGTTCTAAACCTAAATGCAACACAAACACTAGGCAATAAAGTGAATACTAATATTACGTCGTTCCCCGGCAACGACGCCAAAAATTTGATGTCTTCTTTTAAATTGTTGAAATTTTGAAAAGATTTTTAAATGTAAAACATGTGAAAACCAGACATCAAATAATAAAAACTGGTTCTCACTAGTGGATGAGACCGGGTCGAACTCAGGGAACGGGAATATATCGTATTCAAGTACACAAATCTAAACTATTCTTTATTGCCGAATTATTTGAAATGTAAAATGTTCAGAAAAGGTAACAACAACTAACTATTACAACAAATGAATACCCTTCACAGAGGGCGTAAAGTGCAATATTTACAAACCCAATTAAATTCCTAATTCTAAACTAAAACGTAAAAAGAAGCTTTATTCTTCGTACTTCGTGTCATGTAATCGCTTCCGCTCCAGTCCTGTGCTATCCTGCACAAGTCCAACAAAACACGAGCAGTACACGAAAGAAAAACAAAAACTAACACCTAATTATCAGAATGTAAACATAAAAGCAATCCATGCATCCACCCAAAAAATATGAAATCATGTGATCAATGGACACCAAAAATTCCAGCTGCAATGAGGATCATTGAACCGTGACAGCGATTGGTAGCATCACCAAAAAACTTAACCAATATATCTGGATCAAATAATATCCAAGTCAACTAATCACAAATCAGATTTTTAAATGATCCAGCTCCTCATTTATTCAAAAAATCATTAATTTTCACACTCATATCGGATTCAAACATTCGATCAAAAACATTCATCAAAACTTGAAATCACAAACCGGTAGATATACTATCCAAAATATTAATGAAAATCTTGATCCTCAATTTCAGTACAAGAAATCACAAATTATGCAGCAAAGGTTATAGTTCAACAGTGATTAAATGCTCAGCAGCACTCCAGATTACTAGATAGATCAGACAATCTATTGCCTGTAGCAAAGATATCCAAATTTTTTCTCACGGCTGCCGGACTTCATTCATCTTCAGCCACCGAAGTGATATCGCCGGAAAACCTTAAAAATCTCCTTGAAATTTATCAGATTCATTCATGAATCATGGATGAAATTCTCAAGTTTCCTGCTTACGCAGGTGGACTCATTTGGAATTCAAATGTTACACCTCTTGGAGATCATTAAAACACAATACTGAATTGAATTCCAATAATCGATCATTAAGAAAAAAAATCAATAGCCACCGGAAAATCAGAAAATTGAATCACAAAATAGTCACCGGAAAAAAATAGTAAACTGATTCAAAAATCAGTCTCTCTCTGGTTAACACAGGGGATTCCGGCAACATCTACAGCAAATCCATAGTTTCAATTGCAGGCAATTCTCTTTTAAGACAATTTAAAAAGTGAACACCGGAAAAATTATCGCTGGATAAAAAACAGAAATCGATCCAGATGATCGATCAAAATTTTGAATATTATTGGAATCCGGCAACAAATTTTTAAATCAAAGAAACTATGGATTTCAGAATGTACTGGAATTTAAAATCAATCATTCATCTAACATCAATTACAGAATTAAAAATCGGGGGAAAAAAAAATCAGAAACAACAATGATCGAGTTTAATTTTTTTCTTTCTGTTTTTCTTTTTTTTTTTACTACACAGAAACATTACTTAAATTCCTTAAACGAACCAGAAGAAGAATATTACTGTGGAAAAAGAAGAAGAAGAAGAAGAAGAAGAAGTTGCAGAATACTCATCGTGAACCTGAGGGGTTAGAGGAGAATGGCCGGCCTCCTCCTGTACGCCGCTGCCGTTGCTGGAAGTCTCTCCACCGGAAAACAGGGAAGAAGAGAGAAAGAGGAAGAAGGGGAAGAAAAACTCAGGAGAAGTGGAGAGGAAGGAGAAGAAGAGGGGGCTGTAGCTTCAGGAAGAGGGAGACGCCGATTTTTGCGTTTTTGGGGGATTTTAAAAGAGTTCAAACCGGTTCACCGGTTTGAAACAGTTTTATTATGAAAAGCAAACCGGTTAAAAACCGGTTTGTGTTTTTTTTTTTTTGCAATTTTCAAAAATCAAAAACTATGTACCAGTTTATTATAAAATTTTCAAAGATTTAAAAACAAAACTTATTTATGAAGAACTAAAAAAATAAAAAAAACTATTCTAACAATTTATATTTATATTTAAAATTTTTTCCTTTTTAAAAACAAAAAAAAAACAAACACTTAAAATGAATATAAAAATATTTTTCTCTATTTTTTTTTTTTGATTTCATTTTTAATTGAAAACTAGAACTAAACTACTATGAATATAACAAAAACTAAAATATGCATAAAAATGTAAAATAAAACTATTTTTCATGCATTTTCTAATTTTAAATCATTTTATCACATTTACTCGAAAACTAACATAAAATTGAATTTTTGAAACATTATTTCATAAAATCATGCCTATTTCAATGTTAATTAACCCTGAATTATATGCATGATAAAAAATCAACCTAATCTAATATAAAATACTAAAAAAATAGAAAACTGCCTTGGAAATTTCTGATATTTAACAGAGCTACTCACGACACCTTTAGGGACAACTTTCATGTTCATGACTTTGGCATTTGATCAACAAAAACATGGATACAAATATAACATTTCATTCCTAAATCGACAGAACAGACAAATGTGATCAAACAGGTGACTGACAAGAAAAATCCGAAACAGATATCACAACTATGCTAAAAATCACAGGCTTTCTGAGGATTATGGAATTATCCAAACAACCTAACGCATGCTATTTTTTTCTCTTTTGAGCTCATTTTTTTACGCTTTTGTTCATTTGCTTAGTTTTTCAAAAATAGAACTGTGCATATTCATATTTATGATTCAAAATAAATTCTAACATGTATCTATCATCATTTCTTTGAAATCCATATAAACAACCATAATTTTTAGATTTATGTCAGAAAAAAAAATTCATGGGGCTTAAAAATCCTCTAAAAACATCAGATTTGAAATAACATTCATATAAGTTCCAAATATTTCTTTAAAAATCTACTTTTCATGAGAGATGTGTAAACATGCGCAAGAACGTAAACATAAATATCAAGGTGTGCAAACTACACCCTCCCCCATGCTTGAATGACACTGTCCCAGTGGCACTCCCCCATGCTTATATGAAACTAAGTGAATGCACATGAGAGGAAATAAATGAGGGAAAAGAGTAGAATAACCTGACATGAATTAAAAATACACATTCTATGAATGTAATAAATGCAATGTATACATGACAAAACATGAAACTCATACAAAAAAAATAGAAAACGAAAAATAAAACCAAATAAAATCTACAAATCCTAACAACAAATGTAATATTGTACAGAATATGGGTTGCCTCCCATAAAGTGCTAAGTTTCACGTCCCCAGCCAGACGGATCCCTAGAAAACCCTTCATCGTCCATGAGATCAATGGACATGAAGTGAGACTCAACCGGGATCTATGAAGAAAAGAGTGTCATCTGTGACACTACGCACTGTGTTTCCATCCCTTCTACCTCCAAATGTAGTATCATGACTCTCTTGACATGAAGAATGGAGATTAGTCTCATCTGAGAGACTGGTCAAGAATTGAGAGTCTAGGACCGACCGAGTACCAATGAATGCAACTTCAGACAAGTGGTGAATATGATCATGCTTGACTTGGTCAAGCACCTTCTGCATCTGCACCTCTTGCTTACTAAAAACAATCGGTGATCCTAAAGGCTAAGAAAATGGGGCTTTATATGATGATAATGCATGCTGTGAGTAAGGCCCCTTCTGTTGAGGTATCATGGAGATCGACTCGTCAGCAGAAATGATATGAGGTTCATGAGTCGATTCCTGAGTGGAGTGACATGCCTTCCCATACTGAAGGGATGTAACAGATTCGACTTGCTTATGATGTGAATCAGTGGGTTGCAAGTCAAATGACATGGAATCCTCTCCCTTTGAGACAACAGACTGACTATGAAGGTTTCTCTGGCTTTGCCTAGTGAAAGTCTCAACCAACTGTCCCATTTGAGTCTCTAGCTTGGCTATTGACTGCGTATGGGAGCTCAAAAGTTGTAATATCCTATCTTGGAAGGATTGACTAAATGATGGCTCATGAGGATGGGGTTGAGTATAAGCATGTTGGGCTGGGGGATGAACCTGTGAAAAAATGGGATGCGAGTAACATTGTGAAGGGTTACTGGGTCTATACTGTGTCTGGGAGGGCTGATGGGATGAGGAAATAAACTGGTTTTGCCAACCTAGGTTATATGAGGATGTAAATGAATCGGGCATGGGTTTAGCGAAACCTTGGGCAGCATTCACCTGCTCCTGAACGAATTCAGGATATAATGGCGCTGCCGGACAATCTGAAACACAGTGTGCAGGGCTAGCACATAGCTCGCACACTCTTTCTACTGGATTTCTCGAGGAATTAACTAGGAATTGATCTAACTTCCTAGTCAACTGGTCAACCTTGGTACGTAATTCTAACTCGGACCCAACTTCGGAAATCCCAACTTTCCTAGGACCACTAGACAGAGATGTAGTCCTATCGAGCCGTGAAGACAAGGTATGATGCATCGTGTTTTCACTCAAGGTCTCGAATAGAGACCACACCTCGTCCTCACTCTTGAGCATAAAAGTGCCCCCACAAGACGAATCAACCATTTGACGATGCTTTTCAGTAAGCCCGTCATAAAAATACTGCACCAACTGCCAACGAGGCACCTGGTGATGGGGACACTTGCGGAGAAGATCTTTCAATCTCTCCCAAGACTCTTGAATATGTTCTCCCTCAATTTGAGAAAAACTGGTTATAGCTTTACGAAACTGGTTCATCTTACCAATTGAGAAATATTTTTTTAAAAATTCTCTTTGCATTCCTTCCCAAGTAGTAATACGAACCGTCTCAAGAGATTTTAACCAGTGCTTGGCTTTATCTTTGAGAGAGAATGGAAACAAAGTTAACCTCATAGCGTCGTCTCCAAAGTTATTGATTCGCATAGTCGAGCAAATCTCAAGGAATTCGTCGAGATGACGATATGGGTCCTTATTGCTAAGGCCATAAAACGAAGGTAACATTTGAATCACACTGGCCTTAATCTCAAAATGGCTCGCTCCTACATCAGGTCTCGTGATGCAGGAGGCGGGAGTATACGTATTTGGCATGAAGTACTCCCTCAAAGGACGGATCAATTGATGATCGTCAGCCATTGCGTACACCTTAGAGTAGACCGGTGTAGCACCCATCCTAACTTTGGGTTTTCTACCTAACTAACGCACTAAGCGGCCAAACCACGCAAACCACAAAGCGAGTGAACTAAAAACAACAAAAACTAAACAAACACCACGCAGTTACACATAACAAAGATTATGCAAAGAAATATGAAATCTATGTGTACGGTACCAATTGTACACAGTCACCTCTAAGGGGATCCTAATAGGTGGGCTGTGCAGAAAAGTAAGCTCTTCTCTAAGATATGCACATACGTGGTTCTAAACCTAAATGCAACACAAACACTAGGCAATAAAGTGAATACTAATATTACGTCGTTCCCCGGCAACGACGCCAAAAATTTGATGTCTTCTTTTAAATTGTTGAAATTTTGAAAAGATTTTTAAATGTAAAACATGTGAAAACCAGACATCAAATAATAAAAACTGGTTCTCACTAGTGGATGAGACCGGGTCGAACTCAGGGAACGGGAATATATCGTATTCAAGTACACAAATCTAAACTATTCTTTATTGCCGAATTATTTGAAATGTAAAATGTTCAGAAAAGGTAACAACAACTAACTATTACAACAAATGAATACCCTTCACAGAGGGCGTAAAGTGCAATATTTACAAACCCAATTAAATTCCTAATTCTAAACTAAAACGTAAAAAGAAGCTTTATTCTTCGTACTTCGTGTCATGTAATCGCTTCCGCTCCAGTCCTGTGCTATCCTGCACAAGTCCAACAAAACACGAGCAGTACACGAAAGAAAAACAAAAACTAACACCTAATTATCAGAATGTAAACATAAAAGCAATCCATGCATCCACCCAAAAAATATGAAATCATGTGATCAATGGACACCAAAAATTCCAGCTGCAATGAGGATCATTGAACCGTGACAGCGATTGGTAGCATCACCAAAAAACTTAACCAATATATCTGGATCAAATAATATCCAAGTCAACTAATCACAAATCAGATTTTTAAATGATCCAGCTCCTCATTTATTCAAAAAATCATTAATTTTCACACTCATATCGGATTCAAACATTCGATCAAAAACATTCATCAAAACTTGAAATCACAAACCGGTAGATATACTATCCAAAATATTAATGAAAATCTTGATCCTCAATTTCAGTACAAGAAATCACAAATTATGCAGCAAAGGTTATAGTTCAACAGTGATTAAATGCTCAGCAGCACTCCAGATTACTAGATAGATCAGACAATCTATTGCCTGTAGCAAAGATATCCAAATTTTTTCTCACGGCTGCCGGACTTCATTCATCTTCAGCCACCGAAGTGATATCGCCGGAAAACCTTAAAAATCTCCTTGAAATTTATCAGATTCATTCATGAATCATGGATGAAATTCTCAAGTTTCCTGCTTACGCAGGTGGACTCATTTGGAATTCAAATGTTACACCTCTTGGAGATCATTAAAACACAATACTGAATTGAATTCCAATAATCGATCATTAAGAAAAAAAATCAATAGCCACCGGAAAATCAGAAAATTGAATCACAAAATAGTCACCGGAAAAAAATAGTAAACTGATTCAAAAATCAGTCTCTCTCTGGTTAACACAGGGGATTCCGGCAACATCTACAGCAAATCCATAGTTTCAATTGCAGGCAATTCTCTTTTAAGACAATTTAAAAAGTGAACACCGGAAAAATTATCGCTGGATAAAAAACAGAAATCGATCCAGATGATCGATCAAAATTTTGAATATTATTGGAATCCGGCAACAAATTTTTAAATCAAAGAAACTATGGATTTCAGAATGTACTGGAATTTAAAATCAATCATTCATCTAACATCAATTACAGAATTAAAAATCGGGGGAAAAAAAAATCAGAAACAACAATGATCGAGTTTAATTTTTTTCTTTCTGTTTTTCTTTTTTTTTTTACTACACAGAAACATTACTTAAATTCCTTAAACGAACCAGAAGAAGAATATTACTGTGGAAAAAGAAGAAGAAGAAGAAGAAGAAGAAGTTGCAGAATACTCATCGTGAACCTGAGGGGTTAGAGGAGAATGGCCGGCCTCCTCCTGTACGCCGCTGCCGTTGCTGGAAGTCTCTCCACCGGAAAACAGGGAAGAAGAGAGAAAGAGGAAGAAGGGGAAGAAAAACTCAGGAGAAGTGGAGAGGAAGGAGAAGAAGAGGGGGCTGTAGCTTCAGGAAGAGGGAGACGCCGATTTTTGCGTTTTTGGGGGATTTTAAAAGAGTTCAAACCGGTTCACCGGTTTGAAACAGTTTTATTATGAAAAGCAAACCGGTTAAAAACCGGTTTGTGTTTTTTTTTTTTTGCAATTTTCAAAAATCAAAAACTATGTACCAGTTTATTATAAAATTTTCAAAGATTTAAAAACAAAACTTATTTATGAAGAACTAAAAAAATAAAAAAAACTATTCTAACAATTTATATTTATATTTAAAATTTTTTCCTTTTTAAAAACAAAAAAAAAACAAACACTTAAAATGAATATAAAAATATTTTTCTCTATTTTTTTTTTTTTGATTTCATTTTTAATTGAAAACTAGAACTAAACTACTATGAATATAACAAAAACTAAAATATGCATAAAAATGTAAAATAAAACTATTTTTCATGCATTTTCTAATTTTAAATCATTTTATCACATTTACTCGAAAACTAACATAAAATTGAATTTTTGAAACATTATTTCATAAAATCATGCCTATTTCAATGTTAATTAACCCTGAATTATATGCATGATAAAAAATCAACCTAATCTAATATAAAATACTAAAAAAATAGAAAACTGCCTTGGAAATTTCTGATATTTAACAGAGCTACTCACGACACCTTTAGGGACAACTTTCATGTTCATGACTTTGGCATTTGATCAACAAAAACATGGATACAAATATAACATTTCATTCCTAAATCGACAGAACAGACAAATGTGATCAAACAGGTGACTGACAAGAAAAATCCGAAACAGATATCACAACTATGCTAAAAATCACAGGCTTTCTGAGGATTATGGAATTATCCAAACAACCTAACGCATGCTATTTTTTTCTCTTTTGAGCTCATTTTTTTACGCTTTTGTTCATTTGCTTAGTTTTTCAAAAATAGAACTGTGCATATTCATATTTATGATTCAAAATAAATTCTAACATGTATCTATCATCATTTCTTTGAAATCCATATAAACAACCATAATTTTTAGATTTATGTCAGAAAAAAAAATTCATGGGGCTTAAAAATCCTCTAAAAACATCAGATTTGAAATAACATTCATATAAGTTCCAAATATTTCTTTAAAAATCTACTTTTCATGAGAGATGTGTAAACATGTGCAAGAACGTAAACATAAATATCAAGGTGTGCAAACTACACCCTCCCCCATGCTTGAATGACACTGTCCCAGTGGCACTCCCCCATGCTTATATGAAACTAAGTGAATGCACATGAGAGGAAATAAATGAGGGAAAAGAGTAGAATAACCTGACATGAATTAAAAATACACATTCTATGAATGTAATAAATGCAATGTATACATGACAAAACATGAAACTCATACAAAAAAAATAGAAAACGAAAAATAAAACCAAATAAAATCTACAAATCCTAACAACAAATGTAATATTGTACAGAATATGGGTTGCCTCCCATAAAGTGCTAAGTTTCACGTCCCCAGCCAGACGGATCCCTAGAAAACCCTTCATCGTCCATGAGATCAATGGACATGAAGTGAGACTCAACCGGGATCTATGAAGAAAAGAGTGTCATCTGTGACACTACGCACTGTGTTTCCATCCCTTCTACCTCCAAATGTAGTATCATGACTCTCTTGACATGAAGAATGGAGATTAGTCTCATCTGAGAGACTGGTCAAGAATTGAGAGTCTAGGACCGACCGAGTACCAATGAATGCAACTTCAGACAAGTGGTGAATATGATCATGCTTGACTTGGTCAAGCACCTTCTGCATCTGCACCTCTTGCTTACTAAAAACAATCGGTGATCCTAAAGGCTAAGAAAATGGGGCTTTATATGATGATAATGCATGCTGTGAGTAAGGCCCCTTCTGTTGAGGTATCATGGAGATCGACTCGTCAGCAGAAATGATATGAGGTTCATGAGTCGATTCCTGAGTGGAGTGACATGCCTTCCCATACTGAAGGGATGTAACAGATTCGACTTGCTTATGATGTGAATCAGTGGGTTGCAAGTCAAATGACATGGAATCCTCTCCCTTTGAGACAACAGACTGACTATGAAGGTTTCTCTGGCTTTGCCTAGTGAAAGTCTCAACCAACTGTCCCATTTGAGTCTCTAGCTTGGCTATTGACTGCGTATGGGAGCTCAAAAGTTGTAATATCCTATCTTGGAAGGATTGACTAAATGATGGCTCATGAGGATGGGGTTGAGTATAAGCATGTTGGGCTGGGGGATGAACCTGTGAAAAAATGGGATGCGAGTAACATTGTGAAGGGTTACTGGGTCTATACTGTGTCTGGGAGGGCTGATGGGATGAGGAAATAAACTGGTTTTGCCAACCTAGGTTATATGAGGATGTAAATGAATCGGGCATGGGTTTAGCGAAACCTTGGGCAGCATTCACCTGCTCCTGAACGAATTCAGGATATAATGGCGCTGCCGGACAATCTGAAACACAGTGTGCAGGGCTAGCACATAGCTCGCACACTCTTTCTACTGGATTTCTCGAGGAATTAACTAGGAATTGATCTAACTTCCTAGTCAACTGGTCAACCTTGGTACGTAATTCTAACTCGGACCCAACTTCGGAAATCCCAACTTTCCTAGGACCACTAGACAGAGATGTAGTCCTATCGAGCCGTGAAGACAAGGTATGATGCATCGTGTTTTCACTCAAGGTCTCGAATAGAGACCACACCTCGTCCTCACTCTTGAGCATAAAAGTGCCCCCACAAGACGAATCAACCATTTGACGATGCTTTTCAGTAAGCCCGTCATAAAAATACTGCACCAACTGCCAACGAGGCACCTGGTGATGGGGACACTTGCGGAGAAGATCTTTCAATCTCTCCCAAGACTCTTGAAATTGTTCTCCCTCAATTTGAGAAAAACTGGTTATAGCTTTACGAAACTGGTTCATCTTACCAATTGAGAAATATTTTTTTAAAAATTCTCTTTGCATTCCTTCCCAAGTAGTAATACGAACCGTCTCAAGAGATTTTAACCAGTGCTTGGCTTTATCTTTGAGAGAGAATGGAAACAAAGTTAACCTCATAGCGTCGTCTCCAAAGTTATTGATTCGCATAGTCGAGCAAATCTCAAGGAATTCGTCGAGATGACGATATGGGTCCTTATTGCTAAGGCCATAAAACGAAGGTAACATTTGAATCACACTGGCCTTAATCTCAAAATGGCTCGCTCCTACATCAGGTCTCGTGATGCAGGAGGCGGGAGTATACGTATTTGGCATGAAGTACTCCCTCAAAGGACGGATCAATTGATGATCGTCAGCCATTGCGTACACCTTAGAGTAGACCGGTGTAGCACCCATCCTAACTTTGGGTTTTCTACCTAACTAACGCACTAAGCGGCCAAACCACGCAAACCACAAAGCGAGTGAACTAAAAACAACAAAAACTAAACAAACACCACGCAGTTACACATAACAAAGATTATGCAAAGAAATATGAAATCTATGTGTACGGTACCAATTGTACACAGTCACCTCTAAGGGGATCCTAATAGGTGGGCTGTGCAGAAAAGTAAGCTCTTCTCTAAGATATGCACATACGTGGTTCTAAACCTAAATGCAACACAAACACTAGGCAATAAAGTGAATACTAATATTACGTCGTTCCCCGGCAACGACGCCAAAAATTTGATGTCTTCTTTTAAATTGTTGAAATTTTGAAAAGATTTTTAAATGTAAAACATGTGAAAACCAGACATCAAATAATAAAAACTGGTTCTCACTAGTGGATGAGACCGGGTCGAACTCAGGGAACGGGAATATATCGTATTCAAGTACACAAATCTAAACTATTCTTTATTGCCGAATTATTTGAAATGTAAAATGTTCAGAAAAGGTAACAACAACTAACTATTACAACAAATGAATACCCTTCACAGAGGGCGTAAAGTGCAATATTTACAAACCCAATTAAATTCCTAATTCTAAACTAAAACGTAAAAAGAAGCTTTATTCTTCGTACTTCGTGTCATGTAATCGCTTCCGCTCCAGTCCTGTGCTATCCTGCACAAGTCCAACAAAACACGAGCAGTACACGAAAGAAAAACAAAAACTAACACCTAATTATCAGAATGTAAACATAAAAGCAATCCATGCATCCACCCAAAAAATATGAAATCATGTGATCAATGGACACCAAAAATTCCAGCTGCAATGAGGATCATTGAACCGTGACAGCGATTGGTAGCATCACCAAAAAACTTAACCAATATATCTGGATCAAATAATATCCAAGTCAACTAATCACAAATCAGATTTTTAAATGATCCAGCTCCTCATTTATTCAAAAAATCATTAATTTTCACACTCATATCGGATTCAAACATTCGATCAAAAACATTCATCAAAACTTGAAATCACAAACCGGTAGATATACTATCCAAAATATTAATGAAAATCTTGATCCTCAATTTCAGTACAAGAAATCACAAATTATGCAGCAAAGGTTATAGTTCAACAGTGATTAAATGCTCAGCAGCACTCCAGATTACTAGATAGATCAGACAATCTATTGCCTGTAGCAAAGATATCCAAATTTTTTCTCACGGCTGCCGGACTTCATTCATCTTCAGCCACCGAAGTGATATCGCCGGAAAACCTTAAAAATCTCCTTGAAATTTATCAGATTCATTCATGAATCATGGATGAAATTCTCAAGTTTCCTGCTTACGCAGGTGGACTCATTTGGAATTCAAATGTTACACCTCTTGGAGATCATTAAAACACAATACTGAATTGAATTCCAATAATCGATCATTAAGAAAAAAAATCAATAGCCACCGGAAAATCAGAAAATTGAATCACAAAATAGTCACCGGAAAAAAATAGTAAACTGATTCAAAAATCAGTCTCTCTCTGGTTAACACAGGGGATTCCGGCAACATCTACAGCAAATCCATAGTTTCAATTGCAGGCAATTCTCTTTTAAGACAATTTAAAAAGTGAACACCGGAAAAATTATCGCTGGATAAAAAACAGAAATCGATCCAGATGATCGATCAAAATTTTGAATATTATTGGAATCCGGCAACAAATTTTTAAATCAAAGAAACTATGGATTTCAGAATGTACTGGAATTTAAAATCAATCATTCATCTAACATCAATTACAGAATTAAAAATCGGGGGAAAAAAAAATCAGAAACAACAATGATCGAGTTTAATTTTTTTCTTTCTGTTTTTCTTTTTTTTTTTACTACACAGAAACATTACTTAAATTCCTTAAACGAACCAGAAGAAGAATATTACTGTGGAAAAAGAAGAAGAAGAAGAAGAAGAAGAAGTTGCAGAATACTCATCGTGAACCTGAGGGGTTAGAGGAGAATGGCCGGCCTCCTCCTGTACGCCGCTGCCGTTGCTGGAAGTCTCTCCACCGGAAAACAGGGAAGAAGAGAGAAAGAGGAAGAAGGGGAAGAAAAACTCAGGAGAAGTGGAGAGGAAGGAGAAGAAGAGGGGGCTGTAGCTTCAGGAAGAGGGAGACGCCGATTTTTGCGTTTTTGGGGGATTTTAAAAGAGTTCAAACCGGTTCACCGGTTTGAAACAGTTTTATTATGAAAAGCAAACCGGTTAAAAACCGGTTTGTGTTTTTTTTTTTTTGCAATTTTCAAAAATCAAAAACTATGTACCAGTTTATTATAAAATTTTCAAAGATTTAAAAACAAAACTTATTTATGAAGAACTAAAAAAATAAAAAAAACTATTCTAACAATTTATATTTATATTTAAAATTTTTTCCTTTTTAAAAACAAAAAAAAAACAAACACTTAAAATGAATATAAAAATATTTTTCTCTATTTTTTTTTTTTGATTTCATTTTTAATTGAAAACTAGAACTAAACTACTATGAATATAACAAAAACTAAAATATGCATAAAAATGTAAAATAAAACTATTTTTCATGCATTTTCTAATTTTAAATCATTTTATCACATTTACTCGAAAACTAACATAAAATTGAATTTTTGAAACATTATTTCATAAAATCATGCCTATTTCAATGTTAATTAACCCTGAATTATATGCATGATAAAAAATCAACCTAATCTAATATAAAATACTAAAAAAATAGAAAACTGCCTTGGAAATTTCTGATATTTAACAGAGCTACTCACGACACCTTTAGGGACAACTTTCATGTTCATGACTTTGGCATTTGATCAACAAAAACATGGATACAAATATAACATTTCATTCCTAAATCGACAGAACAGACAAATGTGATCAAACAGGTGACTGACAAGAAAAATCCGAAACAGATATCACAACTATGCTAAAAATCACAGGCTTTCTGATGCAAACATAGGACATCTCGGACATAACATTCATTTTTTACAGATTTGGATTTGGATCAATACCGAAAGAGAACCCGTCGACCTAAGTCAATCCAAAGTCTCAGAGGCCCAAATCAGGCTCTGACACGTGTCCCGCACTCTCGGATTTTTGTCAGACATTAACAAAAATCCAAAAAATCAGAGAAACTCATGTTAAAAACTAGACATCCTCTTGAGTTCCGAACATCTTTCGGATCGAAAATAGGACCTCTCACAAGAGAGATCTCGATTTTATAAATCGGCAAAGACATTTTAAAATGCATTCCAGGTAATAAAACCCGACTCACCTTTTTGAACGTTTACCGCAGTAAACGAATTCAAATCTCTCCTAATTTTTGGCACATTTTTAGGGACACCTAAAGGCGCATTCCATGATTTTTTTGGATTTTTTAAAGGAAAATAAATGCATGAAATGACGTGTGGACTGACTGACAAAAACAGAGAGCTACTGAAATTGAGCAGAATTGAAATAAATGCTTAATTAAACCTAATTAACCTATAAAACATGCTAAATTAATGAAATAAAATACAAATTAAATCTAGCTAAATGCATGAATGCTAAAAATCATCAAGGAAGCATAATTATGTATTTTTATATTTGTCATTTTATGAGAATAGCTCAATCCATCCCTCGGATGAGCTCTTTCTTCAAACGACACCCGAATCAAATCATGATATGAAATCAAGATGAAAAGAGGTGCACCTTGCTTCGTTACGCAACTTTGAAACTCTTGAAAGGGACTGCTAACAAGGGCTTCGTTCGCCCTTCGATCCGGGCTTCGGATGATTCACCAAGATCGACCCACGCTTGAATCGAATTGGCCACAACACGAGCAATGTAGGTACTTCACTGCACCTTCTACACTTAGCCCAAGGGGGGCGTGAATTCCAAAGTTCAAAATCGTGTTCTTAAGAAAGTCTAGGTTGAATTTCAAAGTTTAAAAAAAGCTCCTCTAGGCTGGGCGTGAAGCCTTGTTTTTATAGAATTTTTCTGAAAATTTTGAATTTCAAACAGGCTCATTCTGAGCCCTCCATGTGGCGCCATCTTAGGGGGTGCTATTTGGGGTTTGAAATTCAAATTCTGCTTTATTCTGGAAGGAGGAGAGACTGCCATGTGGCGCCATCTCAGAGCATCCACGTTGACATGTGTCAGAAGGAAAGGCAGAGGATTCAGATGGTGCCACCTCATAGAGAGTTTGAAATTTAAATTTCAACTTTTTCTAGAGGAAAGGACAGACTGACATGTGGCGCCACCTCAGGGTGGCTTCACATTGACATGTGTCAGGAGGCAGGAGCTGAAGAAGCAGAAGACGCTACCTTAGAGGGGAGTTGTTCCTACTTTTTCTGATGCAGGGAGGTCTGGACATGAGGCGCCACCTTAGGGTGGCTCCTACAATGCCATGTGGCAGGAAGGAGGAACAGGAGGGAAAGGGACACGTGGCACCATCTCAAAAAATGAATTTAGGGAGGAAACTTCAGGATTTGCGCCACCTCAGCCTGGAGTTTGAATATTTGAATTGTTGCTTTTTCTGAAGGAGGCAGAGAGAGACACGTGTCCCTTGCTTTTTCTGAGAAGAGCAGAGGGTGACATGTGTCACTTGCTTTTTCTGAGAAAAGCAAGGAGTGACATGTGTCACTTGCTTTTTCTGAGAAGAGCAGAGAATGACACGTGTCACTTGCTTTTTCTGAGAAAAGCAGGGAGTGACATGTGTCACTTGCTTTTTCTGAGAAGAGAAGAGAATGACACGTGTCTGCTGCAGGAGAGAATACCTCAGATGGCGCCACCTCAGAAGGAGACAACTCTACTTTTCTGGAGGAAGCTAGGAGTGACACGTGTCTCCTACTTTTCTGAGAAAAGTAGGGAGAGACATGTGTCAGTCTACTTTTCTGAAGGAGGTGGAGGTTGACACGTGTCCTCTGTAGGAGACACACTCCAAATGGCACCACCTCAGAGGAGATAAGTTTTACGTTTTCTGGACAGGACAACATATGACACTTGGCATCTCAGGGTGAACTTGGAATGACACATGGCACAGGGTGAAGATGGTGGATACTGACACATGGCATGGAATGACATGTGGCGGCTTCTTAAGGTAGCCCCACACTGACACTTGGCAGATAAATGGGAGGAGAGAGAAAAGAAAAGTGGCGCCAATCCAGAGGACAAGGCTCCTATATTTTTGGGTTTTTCAAAATTCAGGTTTTTCAAAAGAAAAGCCTGTGTGACACCACCTCAGTGTGGGTCCCACATTGCTTCTTTATTGAAATAAGGACAAAACAACAACCTCTTTTTGGAATTTTCATAAAATCTGGACTAATTGGTAAAACAGAAATTTTTGGAAAGAGTTGGCCCCTGTAGGGCGATTTTGTAAAAGAATGATAGTTGAAATAGCTGATAAAAGGGCAAAATCTGAGGTGAAGTGGCTGAAATTCATATTGAAAACTATCCAGATCGTTTTCCTGAGGAAATATTTTGAAATTCAGAGCCCTGGGGGTAAAATGGGAAGAATTGATAATTTTGAAGACCTAGGGTTTTGAAATCAATTTTGAAAAGAGTTGAAATTCAAATCTGGATTGACAATTTTGAAAATCGAGAGTTCTGGACCTCGAAATGACATGTTGTGCAGTGCAGTGATTGTTGAGAAACTCTGTTTTGATGTCACACAATATGATACACTGTCGTATTTGATTTTATATGATATGATAATATGTCCTCTTGAAAAATGTTATATTATGACTGAATATGTTTTGCCATAAATCTAACGAGTATTTGATGCAAGGATATCTCACCCAAAAAGGTTGGAGACTTCCTGTTCAAGTACAACTATGGTGCAATCATACTCCTTGAAGAAAAAGCTTGATGAGCCATGCATTCCTAAAGATCAACTGAAGAGATCGGCTACCTCAAGATGAAGATTTTTTCTTCTTTAGAGTCATATGTAACAGAACCTTCAGGAACATGCATATTGCATATTACATACTCATTCATAAAAGCTATATCATAAAGTATACGATAATTTCAAAAAGCTCCTTTTTGAAAACTAATAATTGTACCTTCTTACAACCATTTATGAAAAAGGTATTTTGACATGATTTCAAAATGTAATAATTGTACCTTATATCATATACAAGACAACTTGAAAAGTAATGTTTTTAAAAGTAGGAAAAAGACAAAACATGAAATCGGCTACACAAAGAAAACAAATATAATATGTTTTGAAAAGACTCTAGTTACCCTCTTTAAAGAAATGATTTCAAATATAGGAAAAAGACAAAACATGAAATCGACTACACAAAGAAAACAAATATAATATGTTTTGAAAAGACTTTAGTTACCTTTTTACAAACTCATAGAATGTCGACTTACTTAAAGTCATCATTCTCTTTGTATAGCATTAAATACCTTCTGTAAAGAATCCTTGTTAAATATCCTTCTCAAGAATGTTGACTTACTTGTAGTCTTCATTCTCTCTGTAGACTTTGAAATACACAACATAAAGAAAACACTTGACATGACTATGTACAAATAAATATCTTAAAGCACTCATTGTACTTACACTCATTTAAAGTAAAGAAGTACTTATGTACCTCAAATCATTAATTAGAATAAAGACTAAACTACATAATAGCCTACAATCCAACGTTCAATGTACTATTGTAAGAAATCGACTTTTTACATAAAATATGTATTACCTAAAATATTACAACGACTAGTGTACCCTACATTTTACTTTCATGGAAAGAAGACTTTCTCGAATTTCTCTAAAGATGTTTTTGAAATGACATAACATTTCACATCTCAAAAAGGCTACGATTTCAAAAAGTAACGACTACTTTTTTAAAGCTATATAAACACACTCAAATAAACTATTCAACATGGAATGGACATGTGAGCTTACAACGAGAAAAATTCCTATTCAATATTTGAAAAGAGAGCCTTGAAAAAGAAAAAGAAAAAGAAAAGAAAGAAAAGAGAAAAAGTCAAGTCTAGCTCTTTGACAAAGATTATCCTCTGAGTGACAAACAGAACATTCTGAGAATCCTTTATTCGTGCATTCATATCATTCTGAAGGTTCTATAGGAAGTATTGTAACTCTGTTATTCACTGTTTTCGTTCTTTGTTGAAAGAAGTAGACCTCTGTGAAAGAGGGTGTTGCCCTTCTCTGTTGAGAGAAGAAGACCTCTGTTAAAGAGGGTGTTGTCCTTCTTTGTTGAGAGAAGAAGACCTCTGTAGAAGAGGGTGTGCCCCTTCTCTGTTGAGAGAAGAAGACCTCTGAGGAAGAGGGTGTTGTACTATTTATCCGGTGACTCGGATGTTATAGTGAAAAGCTCAAGTGGTTTGCTTGGGGACTGGATGTAGGTCTGGGTTTTGACCGAACCAGTATAACTTCTGTGTTTGATGTGTTGTGCCTTATTGTCTGATTATTTTATTTTATCGATCTGCATCGTATTTCACTATTCACCCCCCCTCTAGTGGAATTTCATTTGGTATCAGAGAAGGTTTGCTGGTTTCGACATAACAAGTCTTCCAGCACAAATGGCATCTACTTCTTATGCTCGTGATATTGAAGGTCAACACGCATCTCGTCCTCCTTTCTTCAACGGCTCCAACTATGGATACTGGAAGTGCAGAATGGCTATATTTCTCAAATCCATAGATTTTGCTGTATGAAAAATTGTTGAGCATCCATACACATCTCCATCCGCAGACTATAACTTATGGTGTGATGAAGAAAAGAAAATGGCAAACCTAAATGCAAAGGCTATGAATGCCTTATATTGTGCCATTGATCAGAACGAATTCAATAGAATATCTATATGTGAATCTGCATATGATATTTGGCATTCTTTAGAGGTTATTCATGAAGGAACCAACAAAGTGAAAGAAGCCAAAATCTCATCTCTTGTTGGAAAATATGAGTTGTTCAAAATGAACAAAGATGAACCCATCACAGAGATGTTTACCAGATTCACCAACATCACCAACGATCTGAAATCTCTGAGTGTAACATATTCCCAGACAGAAAAGGTGAAGAAAATCTTGAGATCTCTCATAACTGATTGGGAGAAAAAGACTACAGCTATTGAAGAAGCTCAAGATTTATCTAAGCTTACTCTGGACGACTTAATAGGCAATCTTATGGCCTATGAAGTCCACATGAAAGAAAGAAGGGAAGAAGAACAACTGATAAAGAAAACTATAGCTTTCCTAGCTCTATCTGAGAATGAAGACTCAGATAAAGAATCCGAAATTGCGCTACTAACCAGAAAATTCCAGCGCTTCATGAGAAGGAACCAGCTTCCAAACAAGCACAAGGAAAGAAAAGATCCAAAGGAAGATCCCATGTGCTACCAGTGTAATAAGCCAGGTCACTTGAGGCGTGACTGTCCCCTTCTCAAAAGAAAGTCCAAGACCAAGGAACCAAAGAAGAGGTTCTTCAAGAAAAAGGCTCTGCATGCTCAATGGGATGACTCAGAACCATCCACCGGTGAAGAGTCAAGTGATGATGAAGCCGAAACTGAAAACATGTGCTTCATGGCAAACGAAAGTTCTGTAAGTGAAATTTTTGATTTTTCCTTTGAAGAACTTCTAGATGCTTTTCAAGAACTATTTTAGAATCTAGAAAATTAAGCTTCAAAAATAAAACTTTAAAATCTGAAAATTTAGAGCTTTCCCAGAAAAATGAAAAACTCAGCAGTGAAAACTCTGAGTTGAAAAAGAAAAATCTTCTTATTACTTCTGAAATCTCATCTACTAGCTTCAAGACTAAAAATCTGCAAGGAGAAATTTCAGAATTAAAAAGTAAAACTGAAAACCTTATGAAAACGGTTTTCAAGTTTACTAAAGGAAAAGAGAACTTGGATAAACTTCTATCTTCTCAAAAAGTCTCTTTCTACAAGAATGGTATTGGCTACTCTCATTTCAACAAGCCTTCTTGTATGAATCAAAAGACCACTTTTGTGAAAAGTTCGTCTGAACCAAATAAGGAGTATTATAATTTTAATTTTTTTAACTCCTCTAAAGCTGTAGACAAACCCAAATCCAAATGGATATGGGTTCCAAAGTCTAACAAAAAGGGACCCGATTGGGTACCAAAAAGAAATTTTACTTAATGATTTGCAGGCTCCAAACAAGAAGAACAGATGGATTCTAGACAGTGGATGTTCAAAACACATGATTGGACATTCAGACCTCTTTGTTGTTCTTCATAAAAAGGAAGGAGGAACCGTCACCTTTGGAGATAACAACAAAGGTTTGATAATAGGTATTGGTAATATTGGAAATATAGATAAACCTCTTATCAAAGACGTTCTCCTAGTTAAAGGCTTAAAACATAACCTTCTAAGTATTAGTCAAATGTGTGATACAGGTTATAATGTTAGCTTTAATCATAATGCCTGTCTTATAGCAGACACCAACGAAAATATTATCTTAAAAGGCATAAGAAAAAATAATATATATGAACTATACCTAGAAAACATCACAGAACATTGCCTCATAGCTAATAATGACTCTCAACATCTATGGCACATGAGAATGGGTCATGTCAATTCTAAATACATGTCTAAATTAGCTAAAGGTAAGTTAGTACGTGGGTTACCCAAAATATCTTTTAAAAAGGATTATTTTTGTGATGCATGTCAATTAGGAAAACTGTCCAAATCATCTTTTAAATCAAAAAATATCATTTCAAGCAAAAGACCTCTAGAGCTTCTCCACTTGGATCTCTTTGGTCCTTCTAGAGTAGCTAGTCATAATCACAATAAATACGTTTTTGTCATTGTAGATGACTACTCAAGATTTACTTGGGTGATATTTTTGAAAAACAAAAGTGATATGTTTTGTCAATTTGAAATTTTATGTAAAAAATTACAAAACGAAAAATCCTGTTCTATTGTTAAAATCCATAGTGACCATGGAGGAGAATTTGAAAATGAACTTTTTGAAAATTTTTGTAACTTGCATGGTATTTCTCATAACTTTGCCTTTCCTAGAGCTGCACCTCAAAATGGTGTAGTAGAAAGAAAGAATAGAACCCTTCAGGAATCTGCTAGAACTATGCTCCAACACAATAATCTTGCTAAATCTTTTTGGGCAGAAGCTGTTAATACTGCATGCTACATAACAAATAGAGTTCTCATTAGACCCTTATTAAATAAAACTCCCTATGAACTATTCTATGACAGAACTCCAAGAATAGACTATTTCAAAGTCTTTGGTTGTAAATGCTTTATCCTAAACACAAAAGATAGCCTAGATAAATTTGATGCTAAATCTATTGAAGGCATATTTTTAGGATATTCAAGTCATAGTAAAGCATACAGGGTTTTCAATAAGTGTTCTAAGTCTATTGAAGAATCTATGCATGTTAGTTTCTGTGAATCTATTGATCAATCTGTTCATAAGCAAACTAACGATGATGATATTGAAAGTACAAATTTATTTTTAGATAACATAGCTAAGTCTAATGAAGATGATCATCAAAGAACATTTGTCGATATCAAAGATCATCCTCAAAAGCAGATTTTAGGAGAACTGACAAAGGGGGTTCAGACTAGAGCTCAGCTAGAACGGATTGCAAATATGACATTCATTTCTCAACTTGAACCAAAGAAGATTGATGAAGCCATCATCGATGAGTTCTGGATGCTAGCCATGACTGAAGAACTGAATCAATTCCAAAGGAATGAAGTTTGGGATCTTGTACCAAGACCAAAGGATCATTGGGACAAGATGGATCTTCAGAAACAAGCTAGATGAAACAGGTAATGTTATAAGAAATAAAGCAAGACTAGTAGCTCAAGGATACAACCAGGAGGAAGGTATTGATTTTGATGAAACATTTGCTCCTGTTGCTAGACTTGAATCTATTAGAATGTTTTTAGCATATGCAAGCTATATGGATTTCAAATTATATCAAATGGATGTTAAAAGTGCCTTTTTAAATGGTTTTATAAATGAAGAAGTTTATGTAAAACAACCTCCAAGATTTAAAAATGAACAATATCCAGATCATGTTTTCAAACTCAAACGTGCTTTGTATGGATTAAAACAAGCACCTCGTGCTTGGTATGATAGACTTAAAACCTTTTTATTAAAAATTGGTTTTTCTGTAGGCAAAGCAGATTCTACTTTATTTGTGAAAATAGTGAATAATCATACCCTAATTGTTCAAATATATGTGGACGATATCATCTTTGGATCTTCTAACAGCACTCTTTGTGAAGAATTTTCTAAGTCCATGCAGAAAGAATTTGAAATGAGTATGATGGGAGAACTCACCTACTTTCTTGGACTGCATATTAAGCAAACCAAAGATGGAGTTTTCATCAATCAGTCTAAGTATGCTCGTGAACTTCTGAAGAGGTTCAACATGAACTCAACTGCTTCAAAATCTACTCCTATGAGCACTACTACTGTTTTGGACAAAGATGAAGATGGTAAATCTGTTGATACAAAGGTATACCGAGGTATGTTAGGATCACTTCTCTATTTAACTGCTAGCCGTCCAGATATTATGTTTAGTGTGTGCTTGTGTGCTAGATTTCAGTCAAATCCAAAAGAATCACATCTTAAGGCTGTAAAAAAAATAATGAGATATTTAAAAGACAGTTGATTTTGGATTATTCTATTCAAAATCCTCTACATTTGATTTAATCTCATACAGCGATGCTGACTTTGCTGGAAGTAAATCTGACAGAAAAAGCACAAGTGGAACATGTCATATGCTAGGGCACTCACTTGTATCATGGTTCAGTAAAAAACAAAATTGTGTATCCTTATCAACTACTGAAGCCGAATACATTGCTGCTAGCCTAGCCTGTACACAAGTTATCTGGATGAAACAAACCTTAAAAGATTTTGGTTTAAATTTTGAAAATACAACTATTTCTGTGATAATACTAGTGCTATAAACTTATCTAAGAATCCTATTTTACACTCACGAACTAAGCACATTCAAATAAGACACCACTTCTTAAGAGAACAAGTCTTAAACAACATAATTAAACTCGAATTCATACCCACTAATCAACAGTTAGCAGACATATTCACTAAACCATTGAAACATGAAGACTTTACACGAATTAGAAGAGAACTAGGAATATGAAAACTAAGTGACTTATAAATTAATCACACTTATTATAATACTTCTTATAAGTTTTGTTAAAATCTTATTTTAAAAGTTTTTTTTCTTCTTATCGATTTTTGTTTAGTCAAACTAGATTTCCATATTCACGTATACTCTAAAAACTCATATAAGACACATTCTTAATGTCTTTCAACTTGTCATCTTTCAAGTACACATCCATTATGACTCCTTGTCCTATCTCCTTTCACTCATATCCATAAAAACTAATTATATTAAAAGCTATCATGACATTGTTCACATCACTCATCTCATAACTCCTTTATTATTTTTGTCCTTTTGTGAAAACATCTCTTACGATAAATTGATTCACCTTCAACATGATAACATATTAGTTTATGAGAAATCTTGCTTTTCAAATTGTTAGTTAAAATCGAATGATTATTTTTTTTTTGGTTCTTTTACCTTCTTCTAAAGATCTAGTTGCTATGTTCTCACGTAAATTTTTACTATATCATTTGATATATCATATATTACGTACACTCTATTATATCTCACGTAAATTTTTACTATATCATCTTTTATATCATAGCCTAAGAACAATCTATTATCATCTCTTCATGCTTTACATCTTTTACAAAAAGTATTGTAAAATTCTCTTTTCAAAACACTTGTACTCCACTCATTAGCACGTTTTGTATCACCTTTTTATCTCTCTCTCTCTCTCTCTACATTATACGAAGTTCCTTTTCATCCATGACCATGACTCTCTCATATATTTTATATCTCTCTCCAATCGAGACTCATTAAAACCTTGTCCTTCATTTTTTATTATTCTCATTAGTACTTTCTCTCTCTCATACGAATTGAGCCTCCATTCTTGTCAATCCGTGTTTTTGACTCCTTTACTAGTTTAAAACTTAACTTTATTTTCTAAAAACTATGAACTTCCTCCAATCGAGTTTCTTTAAAAATATGTTTATCAAATAAACATTAATTCATGTCAATCATAACTTTATTTTATGTCTTTTATCTCATATCAATCATGAATTTTTTATTATTCCTATCCTACTCGAAAATCCATATATGTCATCTCACTTTTCTCTATGACTACTCTCACTCCTTCCACGCATATCCACAAAAATAATTCTTATATATGCAATTATTTCTCTTCACTCATGAATATCTTTTTGTCTCATCATCTCTCTTACCACTATTCATAGTCAAAGTGTGTCCTTCTCATATTTATGTATACTCATAAAAATTACAAATGTGAAGACACATTAATCATGACACATTTTTTAAGTCATTCTTTTCTTTCAAAAATGTCATATCTTTCAAACTACATATCCGTATCACCCTTCTTTATGTCTATTCATTCTTCTTCCACGCATATCAAAATATACACTTATTAAATAACAAATTATTGCCTCTCACTCACTTATCTTTGTTTGTCTTATTCCAAAATCACTCTTCACGAATTTAGAATGCTTCCACATAAAGTAATATCTTGTAGAAAAAGTTGTTTGTTTTATTAGGCCATTATTTTATTTCACTCTCTTCAATATGACACTCCATACTCAATTCATGACACTTCTCACTACTCGATAAACTCTCCCGTAGTATATTTGTTCAAAACTATGTCCTTCTTAACATACATACCAATATAATACACTATCTTCCACCATTGATTTGATTTGTCATTCACAAGCCCCTTAACTTACAACTCACGAATTTTCTTATTCAAACTACAATCCAAAAATCATTCACTTCCATTGTCATTCAATTCTTATCACAATTATTTTCTTTCTTCTATTTAATAGATTGATTCATATCTCATTCCCACGATTTTCTCTATTCTCTTACAAACCCTTACTCTTTCCAAGTCTTTTTCTCTTGCCTGTTCTTTCTAAGCTCTTGCCATGGCTTCCTCCTCCAACACTGCTATCACTGCCGCCAACCTAAGGTATCCAGATCTTTTTCACGACTACAACTTACTTTGCTCTCGCCCAATTCATGAAGGAAAGTTGGCTCACTATGAAGACTTCATGTTATTTGACCTAGACAGCTCTCTCCCCGAACTCAAACACCTACTAGGATCTTCATCCCAAGCTGCCTACTATCCTGAACTCGTTCGACTATTCTACACAAATTTTTCCTCTGATCATGAACAAACTACCATCACCACCAAAGTACGCGGACGCCTGATGTTCTTCGATGCTTCCGACCTAGGTAGAATTCTAAACCTTCCTTCCACCGGCATAGACCTCAACAACATAGTACCACTCGAACGGTCGGTACTTCGAAAAATTCTTCTATGCACCAACTGCTTACAACTTCCCTGACACATGAGGAATCTCCAACCTCATGCTCAACTGCTTGCCCAGATTCTTCTCCACAATATCTATCCCAAGCCTCCACGCAAGGGATTAGTACCAAGAAAAATCTCTCTCCTCTATGCAATTTTTTCTTCTACTCCGATAAACTGGTCCAACATTCTTTTCGACCTTTTTATTCGTTATCAAAAATTCCAGCCTCTTCTTTTCGGGTGTTTTATAACTCCCATTCTAAAATACTTCAAAGTACCCCTTCAAAACGAAGTTATTCTCCATCCCTCTCAGGTCCTCGATGCTACTTCTTTCAATCTAAGGTCCCTGCACCTTCCCGGCTCTGATGAAGAAGATCCAACATCCAACTTTGATTACTTCTCCGCACTGATGGATGTCCAGCGTTCTCAGGATCGTATTCTTTGCCGTCAAGCCTCGTTGCAGCAAACTCTACAGACCCTCCAGCCGGATCAAGTCAATGTGAACACCCCAAATTTTCCAAAAAATCCAAAAATTCCAAAAATTCCTTCTTTGCCTCTGACCTCCGTCCTCTGAATAATCGGGTAAATTTTTAACCAAAAATTCCATTCATTCCTTGGATTCGTTAGAATTCGGACCCAAAGTCTTATCTCTAACCCAATTTTGATCCAAATCGGATTCGATCCAATCTTTGAGAAAAATTTCAAAAATAAGAACCCGAATTCTCAAAAAACTCTCTTTTGTAAATATTTTTGCAAAACCACAAAAAAATCAGTTTTAAAATCTTTATTTCTCGTAAATCTTAGGATTTTTATACAAAAAAAAAATTATATAGAAAAATAAAACAAAAACCCAAAAAAATGGAAAATTTCAAGAAAAATGAATGAGTTTAAACCTTTTTAAGTCGATTTTGCTGAAAAAATCATTCTTAAACCATTTTTTATGAAAATTTTTGTTAAGGGAGCCTCTTTTTGGAAAAACCAAAAAGTTTTCAGAAATAAACCCTAATCGCCCCCCTCTCGTTCACGCTGGGAAACCCTCATCGCCCAGCCGCCCTCTCCTTCTACAGGCTCTCGCCCTCCACCTTCACCTCCTCCATGTGCGCACCCTCTTTCCCCGTCGTTGATCTCTAACGACCCCATCCTTCCCGAATCTTCTCCATCTTCTTTAAAATCGGCAAAAGAAGAAAACCCTAGGCATCCGTCTTCACCACACCACTGGTCTCCTTCTCTTCTCTCTACTTCAGAAATCCATCTTCTACCTCCCCATCTTCTTCTCATTCACGATCCGTTTTCACCCTACCACTGCGCCTCTCTTCTTGGATGGCTTCCTCTCTTCCTCTCCACGGAATCGCCCCTCTTCTCCCATTAGCCCCTCCCGCTGGTGCTTCCCCCCTCGACCGAAGCAAGCTCTCTCAATCCTCTGGCAAAACCTCTGCAAAAACAAAGGAATGAGCTTCCAAAGCATCAACAATCCCGCAAAAGACTTGCAGTCGAAGCCTCACCCGAATTATCTCCAAGCTTCAGAGTCTTTATAGAGCTATGATCAATCAATCTTCCGGCAATCCAGTAAGAGCTACTCTTCTCCTCTATGCCTTCTCTGATTTCCTTAGTTTTCATCATTCGGTATTTTGTTAAAGCACTCCTTGTGGTAATTGCTTTGCTGATAGCAAAACCAATCCACATACGTGCGATATTGAAGGGAACATACATGTTCCGATATTTTTTTTTCTTTCTCCAGATTATTCTTGTTTTGAGTATCTATTGTATGTTAGATTCAATAGTTCTTTATCAATTTTGGAATTTATAATGCATTTTTAGTTTCTATTAGCTATTGTTGACATCAGTTCTTTAATTAGTTTCTTTGCGTTTTGTTTATAGCATTATACTCCTTTCTTTGCCAGATTTATATACTTTTGATTTCCATTACGTATCTTCATTTTAACTATATAGCAATGGAATTTCTGTACTTGATCACTACATATTCATCCATTCCCTCCCCCTGTGGTCGCCGTGGGTTTATCCCTTGATTAGTCGGTCCAATCAGGTAATCCCACCAATTGTTTATCTGATCCATTAGCTTGGTTCTGTCTGATTGTCATGTCGGATATGTGCCCAAGTCACTGATCCTCTGTAGGATCACTATGTGTTCGGTTGAGTCACTAACTACCGTGTGTAGACCACAATCCTGTCATGGTTTGCATCTTGAACTTGGCTTCACCTGCCTCTCAGGCATGCCATACATCTCATTCATCTTTAGCATCATTTTATCCCCCTTTTTGCAGTTATGTCATTTTGTCCAAAGGAAGAAGCACAGGAACCTTCAGTGAGGAAGAAAACATATGAATAACTTTTCAAGTCATCCATAATATGTGTTTTGATGAATCATCCTTCCATATAAGTTTCATAACTCAAACTGCTTCAGTTGAATGTGTTTCAGAATGATACGGTGAATGTTAGTTTTTCTTTTTTTTCTCTTCTTAGTTACTGTGGTAGACGTTGATATCGTGTGGTAAATGAACATCCTGAGGCTGTCATATTCTTTGCTTTATGCGTACATAATACCCAATAGTAGACAGGGTGTAGCAGCTGGCTTCATTGTGGAAAATGGTAGTGAGTTGCCTCATAACTGATGGCAGGAGTCACCTGATAGCTATAACCTACAGGAAAGAAATTATAGAGATCAGAGATTACATCTCTGGTTAGGTTGCAAAAAGCCAACAGTTTCTGACCGAAAATTTTGGGTCGGCCAAGGCTCTGTTCCAGATCAAGATCAAGCGTGGTGGCCCATATGGTGGGTCGACAGAATTAGCCTTGCGTATCTGGTAGAGACCAATTTGCATCACGCCAATGAATCTGTCAAAGGAGATTGCCTTCAGGAACCCATCCTGAATGAAGGTTTTGGCTGTATAATTGATATTTGGCAAGGATATGGATGTCTCAGCTATTATCCCCAGCAAGGTATGTAAATAAATCTTACAAATGTTGAAGGTATTGTCATCGACAATTTAAGAAATTCAGGTGGTCGTCTATAGCAAAATAATCAGGATGTTATCACAGAAACTGTAGTATTTCAGTTCAAGATCTCCACACCCATGAGAGGTTTTCTTGGACTTACTGTTTTTATTTATTTATTTGTGATGGACCATACATTTGTTGTTTAATCGTTGCTTTCCCATTTTTGCTTTTGGCTTGGATTTCTGTCAATATTCTGGTTTTCATAATCTGATTTCGCCTTTCTCTCTAATTCCTGGTTTGTGTTCCATGTTGCTGCGTTCTACATCATACATATACTTGCATACCTTCTCTCAAATATTCACATGCTTTGATTGACTGCAATATTAATCATCAATTAAGTCTTGCCTTTTTTTTATCCCTGTTTCAATCAACCTAAAAATAACTGAATATTAGCATTTCATGGCTCCCTGCGTTCATGTCATGATCTGATGGTTTAACATCAGATTTACATCTGACTTATCAGGAAAACCTATTTCTGGTTTTAATACTTAGTAGCTCTGGTGTAATTCCATGCTATATTGGTCTGTCATGAAGGCCAATATCGGATTATCACAAATCAGTCATTTCAATTTACACAGTCACTGCAATTCCTGCAATAAAAGGGTCGGTTTGATGATTTCTAGATGCAAGTATAGGAACGTGTTTGATGCAGTTCATCATCATTTTGATGAACATCGCCGCGAATTTGGTTATGAAGCTCATGCTCGTAATGCCCTGACTAAAGCCAAAATCCTGTGGTTTACGGTTGAAAGCTGGATAAAAAAAATTCGACCTCATTTGCTCGTAATATTTCCTGAAGAAAAGTCAAGAGGAGCCAGGCTTAAGGTTGAAGGTAGATTGTGTTAGGTATTTTTGTGGTTATTGTACAATTTTCTTTATCTTTTATATGCTGAAATTGCCCATTGTGTTCCATCCCGTTACCTTCACCACCTGTACATTTTCAATCATCTGCATATTGACATCATTCCCTGCACCTGAAGGTAAGCAACAATGATATTTTGAAATTTTTGCCTCTCTTTAAATGTATTTTTGTTGGAATCTAAAGGGTAAGCAAGCTCTAGGCCAAATTATGTTTCCAATGACTGGTCAAGAATCGATTAAAACCATGGATGGACCATCCTGGAATAAGTAAAGGGAAATGCAAAGTAGACTGGGGAGAAAAAGGGTCAGAGATGGCGTCAAGAGCAGGACCCCTCTCAAATTCCAGATTTGTCTGGCTGTCAATAAACTTGATTCCAGCAATCTGATTCAGACTACAGGAGGCTACTGTGCAAAGACATAAGTCGGCAGGCTGATGCAGGATATTATTTCTTCATGACACCATACTTAGTTATCTTTTCATGTCACTAGGCAATCCACTTACCTGCCATACACTTATGCCCACCTTGTAAATCCATTCCTTTACCCACAGCTAGCCATTCCATCACCCTGTTGCTACAGTGTTGTTGGCAGCAACCTGTGCATATGCCATTTCCTGCACCTTGCACTAAACTCCATTTAGCCTTCCTCACATCCACAGCCTCACACAGCCACTATCTTCAAATATCTATATAATATGTACCCCACTTGTTGCCACTATTGAAACTTAGCTTGTCGATATTATTTTAAATTGATTTCTGATTGGGTATTGATTCATTGCAGGTTGTCAGCAAACTCCTAACTGCGTTAGCTTATACAGGTTTGAAACTTTTCTTCCAGCACCCATTTTATCAATTGCTAGATCTAACTTGAATTCCAGTTGTAGAGATCTTGTTTAAACTTTCTCATGAATTGTGTAAAAAAATATTTTCTTTCCTTTCTTTCTCTCTCTGTAAATTGCCTATCATGAGATTTATTTAGGTCCATCATACCACTGCCACACCAAATCTGAATGCTACGTGAAACTCTTTAGGACAGGGAAAATGAATATGGACACTAAAATATATATATATATATATATATATATATATATATATATATATATATATATATATATATATATATATACATATATATATAATATAGAAAAGACTGATCCCCACCACATGTGATTGCATATTTCTAAAGTCATGACATATCAAGTAGGATCACTTCAACCTGGCTGATTGAGTTTGGTTCGATGTGTTAGCTGAAATGTTTTTGCTGGATCGGTTCAGACTGCCTAGATCCACTCATTATTAGGTCACACCCCTCCTGTATTATGCCCCAGCATGCTCACATTTTCCTTGTAACACTAATTGTGATCTACCTCACGTCACTCACATGTATTGTTTGCTAACAAAAGCACCATCCTGCTTACAACATTACCACTCTCATCCATTTTATAGAAAGTACATAAGTGGTATGCATATATAGATATGTACATATATGAATTTATGCATATATAAATATATGTATACATAATATATTCAAGTATGTATGTAGGTATATACATCATTCTGTCATAAGAGTGAGCAATTTCTCTTACCATTGGCATCTTTTGAAATCTAGGTGATGTGTATAATTCCCTTCCATTTTGGCTTAACCAAGTATTTTGCAGGGGAACATATAGAAAATGCCATCACTTGGAGTTGTGCCTTCAATTGTATATATTGTAATAAGTTAAGACTTAAATGAGAATATTTATACTTCTAGTCCAAGATAGAATGAATGAGCATATAAATATCATAGATCCCTTGCTCTCATGTCATTTTCATCTTACTTCTTAAAATTTCTCACAAATGGTGAAACACGAATGACACGTGCACCATTTCGTAAGAGGTAAATTAATCCTAAGTTGATGATCCATATCAATGGCCATAGTCAGGGTGTGGACAAAACTTAGTATTTTTATCTTTTACGGAATAACACTGGATCCACACTGGATCCATTTTCAAAATTAATCATAATTCCTTAAATATTTTCTCCTTTTATTAGAATTTAACTTAAAATTGACTGAAAATATATACCAATGGCCATAGTCAGGGTATATTGAGAGTTAATTTCATTTTAAATTCTATAAAAGCACCAAATGTGTTTCATTCTTCATCTGAATTTAAATATAGATTATTATATAATACATTCAATGACCATAGTCAAGGATGTATTATATCTTCAATCTTATTTTTAATTCATCTAAAGAACGGAATAGCTTTTCAAAAATCCAATTCTAAAAAAAAAAAATTCATTCATTATTTAGGATAAAATTGCATCATGTTTATAAAATTCTTTTCATAAATCCAAGTGATTCTTTCCTTCATTTCTCAGATCAAAACCTATTCGTGAATTCAAATTTCTCAAAAGGGATTCAAGAATTCAATTTCAAGGTCCCATTTGACTTTGAAAACTTCAGAATCAGCTTATATCCAAAATTCAAATTCTAAATTCAAAGTCCAAATCGACTTTGAAATTCATTTTATATTCAAAACTCCAAATCAAATCCACAGTTCAATTTAACTTTGAGATTCTCTTCAGCTTCTAAAATTCAAATTCAAACTTCAAAATTCAAAAGTCTAAATTGACTTTGAAATTCATTCGTATATTCAAGATTCAAATTATAAATTTCAAGGTCAATTCAAATTCTTGATTCATCTTCTAAATTTAAACAACTCCGAAAATCCATTTTAGGATCCAGGATTCAACATTTACATCGGGTCTCCGAATTCAGATCCAAATCCGTGTTAGGATCCAGAATCCAACTCTACATTAGATCTCAGACTTCAGATCCAAATCCATGCTAGGATCCAGAATCCAATTCTACATTGGATCTCAGACTTCAGATCCAAATCCATCTTAGAATCCAAAACCCAATTCTACATTGGATCTCAGACTTCAAATCCAAATCCATCTTAGGATCCAGAACCCAATTCTACATTTTGATCTCAGACTTCAGATCCAAATCCATCTTAGGATCCAGAACCCAATTTTATATCGGATCGCAGATTTCAGATTTTAAATCCATCTTTAGATCCAATTCCATTCCCAATTCTAGATTTCAAAACCAATTCCATTTTCAGATCTCATCCAAAACTCCCTAAATCCATTTCTATTCTTAAATACCATTTGATTATCTCAGATCCATTCCAAACTTAAAAAATCCAAATTCAATTTCATTTCCTTCCCTAAATTCAAATTCAAATTCAAAGTCCATTTTGACTTTGAAACTTCATTTCCTTTCATTTCAAAGCTTCAAGTCATCCTTTCTCATTTATTCTTCCAATCCTGATTTACTTCAAAAACCTAGAACTTCGCTGATCTATCTCAAATTTTTAAGTTAGATTAAATCATTTCTTCACTCCTTATCAAATTCATCTAAAAAATGCTTGGAGGTTTTCAAAACATCTTTCAAAAGGAGCATACATTCTTGCATTGCACAAGCATGATTCTTTGTGCATTTTAGAGTTAGAATAAATTCTTAGATTATATTTAGGCAAAGCAAAAGGCATAGATTCAATCCTTGGTTCGATTACCCCTGGTAAAGGCGCCAGGAACGGTCGAACCTCGTACCGACGAGCGGATCCCGTCTCTCATTTCCCGCACATTTTCAAAAACGGAAGCGAGTAATCTTTTAAATCTTTTTCAAAAATCAAGGTCAAGTGAGACCGCGCAAAAGAGTCCCTCTTCTTTTTTTTCTTTCTTTCTTTTCTCCTTTCTTTCTCGTTTTTATCTTTTTATTCTTCTCCCTTCAAAAAGGAGGAAAATAGAGGTTAGAAAAGAGAAAGAGAAGGAAGAGAGAGTGAAAACCAAGAGAGAGGAAAAATTTTGCGATGATCACAGAAGTGGCGACCGTGATGGGAATCGTCTTCGTCCGGTTGAATCTATGCCTTTGCTTTGCTTTAATATTTTCTAAGTCTTTATTCTATAAATGTCAGCTTCACTTCCATGCAAACCTTAGGAAACCTAGATTCTGTCCTAAGCTGACATCATCGCATATAGGATTTAAGTATGGTTTGGTAGGACCATATTGAGGAGATTATATCCATGTTCACATTAGACTTAGGTCTTAAATACAACTCTCCTCAATTCTAGGGATTGAATGCAAACAATGTATGCAAGTGTATGCTTCTATTCATTTAAATTCTATCTCTGTAGGACTTGCATTAGAACCTTCTGATTTTATTGCATGTTGATCATATTTTGAAAACATCACTACCTATATTGTCCCGGTCTTCACGTTGCTGGGCTGTCTCACTGAACCATAGTTCGGGAGAGAGCCTCACAACTGGGTCACTTATTTGGGTTCGCGCCCCCCTACCACGTACCTAAGGGCCATAGTCCGAGGTATATCGGTAGGTGCTCAAGGATGTTGGGAAGCCATTACCTTAGAACCAGAGAAATAATTCTTATGCCACGTACTTTGAGCTTCAGCTTGGGTATATCGGCGTATCTTGATTGGAATCAGATGATCTAAACCTTAGAGTTAGGATTAAGGTCCTATGAGCCTTTTCAAAAATTACATTTAGAGTCAGCTTCTAGGGAATGCTATTCTGTGCATCATTGCTTGTATAAATTGATTCTTTTGTAGATATTATCTTGAAAATTCTTATATTTCAAAAACCTGGATATTTATTTCATAAAAATTCTTTTATTTTCTCAAAAGTTCAGGATGGTATATTTCTTATTTCTTCATTCTCTCATAAATTTCTTAAACCCTGGACATTCTTTTAAAATTCTTTCCCTTATCTCTGAAAAGTCCAGGCATATTCTTCTTCTTCTGAGTTATTTAAATTCTTTTCATTCTGCCTGCAATTTTCAAAAATATTCGAGGTCTTGTCATCTTCAAAGATACTCTTCCTCATATATTCCATCTTCTTTATATAAAAACCTTTTTATCAAGAAATTCTCTTTCATTATCTCTTTTCTTTTCAAAATTTCTTTGATCTGAACCTTTCATTTATTCAATAGAAAACATCAACAGTTCCAATCATGGTTCAAACGAGAGCAGAGAGAAGGGCAGCTCAGCAGCGCGATAACAGCGAAGTGGAAGAGATGAACTCTTCCAGATTGTCCCGAAAACATGATTCAGATGAGGATGATGTCGACCCGGCGATGTATAAAATCTTTCAAAAGATGATGGCAAAAATGATGTCCGAACAAGCTGGGGCAGGTTCGAAGAAAACATCCTCTAAAAACAAGGTAAAAAAGAAGCCAGTGAAGAAGCATGTCAGGATCGGCAAGAAGAAGGTTCAGCAAGACAGCACCTCTGAAGGTACAGAGTCAGGAGATGAGGATTCCGAGGAAGAACAGTTTGTATTCGTCCCGAAACATCTGCGACAAGTCAAGAAGGTGGCAGAGGAACCTGAATCAGTCAACAAGCCTAAAGATGGAGTCCCAACAGAAGACTCAGTTCAAATATTAACAAAGATGGTCAAAGACCTACAGATCTGAGATAAGGGAAAGAGGGTATATACCAGACAGGACTTCTACCTTGGTTTAGATGGAGACAGCAGCCTGGAAGATCTTCCCCAAAAATTTATTAAGTTCGATGGGTCCGGCAATCCAAAGGCCCATCTCGCGATGTTCTTCGCCGAATGTGCCAGATTCAGTGAAGACAATCGGGCCCTTTTCTTGTGCTTTCCTCGCAGTCTAGAAGGCGTAGCAGCTAAATGGTATGCGGAGCACATCAACCCCGTCGAGCTGCAAAATTTTGACAAGGTTGTTAATCTGTTCGTGGAAAGATTCATGTTCAACACTGAGGCACTTCCAACCCTCAATCACCTGTATAACCTGAAACAAGGAGATAAGGAAAAAGCTGTAGACTTCATTCAGAGGTGGAGGGATACCTGCAACAAGATGAGAACCCCCATTTCAGAGGAGCACGCCCTCCAAGTTATCCTGAACAATTTTTCTCAGCCTCTTAGAAGCCTCATTTCCACTTACCCATCAAAATCATTCATAGAGCTTATCGAACGAGCTGAGTGGCTCGAGATGGGGATGGACAATGAGAATTATGAAGGCATCACTCTCGTCAAGGGCGGCCAAAACCTCAAAAAGAAAGTGAATTATACCTTTTCAGCTAACTCTGGGGGCAGCGGCAGCAAAGATAACAAAACCAAGCAGATGGGTCAGCAAAAGGAACCCTTCAAGCAGAATGACAAGCCAGTTCTCGCCAAGCAGAAGGAAAAGATAAAACGTGAAGGTTGGGGTTATGACCGCCAATTCTCTGCTCTTGAACAATCCCTTGAGAAAATTCTGGAGTATATGTTGAGCAAAGATATGATTAAACTCCCGAGAGTTGTTGATCCTCCGGTCTCCCTGGGAAAATGGAAGGACAAATTCTGCAAGTTCCACCGGGCAGTGGGGCACGACACCGAGCACTGCTTCTTCCTAAAGAACATCATCCAGAACTGCATTGATAAAAATCTTCTGATAGAGGACGAAGAAGAAGAGCAGCCCGCCGTCCTGACCAAGCCTTTCCCAGATCACTCAAAGAACTGATGATATCAAAATTTTTCTTGCTTTCTTCCTTTTGCTCTTTCCCGTCGTCTTGTAGGGGCAAGTCAGCCCTAGTCTTTTGTGATCTTTTTGGTCATATGCGTGTAAATAGTCAAGTTCTTGTTTTCAATAGTCACTTATAAATGAAATATCAATTTCCTTCATACCTTTGTGTTCAAATTCTTACTTCTTTCACACTATTGGGGCATCTTTTGTTAAAAAAAAAAATTTAATTACATTTACACTTCAAAATATTCTTTTGTCATTAAATTCCTATTCTTTTTCACAATGCGGGACAAAATCCTGACATCATTCATGAGAGAAATGATATTACCTATGAGGGTTTTTCCAAAAATCATGAAATTTCAAAAATCTTCATTATGATGACCAAAGAGTTCAAATACTCTTTGGTCCAACCTTTGTCAATATCAACCCCCGAGTTGATCATGTTTTCAAAAATAAGTTTTCGAACCATCGCATTAAAAGGTCAACCCTTGTGTTGGTCTTACCTTCCAAGATTGATTCTGAAACATTTATATCTAAAGATCAACCCTTGTGTTGGTCTTATCTTCCAAAATGGGTTTCAAATCATTTGTGTTCAAAAGATCAACCCTTGTGTTGGTCTTATCTTCCAAGATTGGTTTTGAAACATTGCATTTAAAAGATCAACCCTCGTGCTGATCATATCTTTCTCGAATCATTGCATTCCAAGGATCAACCCCTGTGTTGATCTCATTTTCAAAAAATCGATTTCATTACATTCAAGCATCAACTCTTGTGTTGATCATATTGATTCAAATATCGACCCGTGTGTTGATCATCTTTCTAAAAATTGGTTTCGAATCATTACATCCAAAGATCAACCCTCGCGTTGGTCATATTTTCTAAAAATTGGTTTTAAAATCGTTTGCTTCAAAAATTAACCTTCATGATGATCTCTCATGAATGATCCCCTTTCAAAGATTAGCTCTCGTGGTTAATCCTTCTTTCCAAAAAAATGATTTTCCCATCTTCTTCTCTCATTTTAAAAAATCCCACATGCAGGCAGGATCAAACAAAATTCTTTTTCTTCTCAATCAACTCTTTCTTTTTATTATTTGTTTGTCAATTTTATCAGTCTTATCAATTTTTATTCATCTCTATCAATTTTGTCAATTTTATTGATCTTCATTGATTTTGTTAATTTTTCTTGTCAAATCCTTATTTTCAAAAAATTACCCTTTCAGGTTAAGGGATAAACCTGATGACTCTTTCCCATGAGGTATTCTTTTTTTTCCTTCTTCATTTCCCATTCAGAATAAGGGATAATCCTGAGACCCCTCATAGGAGCACCAATGCTACCTGTGAAAATTCTTGTTTAAAATAAATTCCTTTAAATTCTTCCCCATTTTTATAAATTTTATTCAATTTCCCACTCAGGTTAAGGGATAAACCTGAATTCCTCCTCAAGTTAAGGGATAAACCTGAACCTCGTCCTACGAGGTCCTTCTTCCTTCAGGGTAAGGGATAGTCCTGAAGTCTTTTATCATCTTTTCAAGCATTATCGATTCTCCTTCAATTCTCACCAATTTGTGCCAGATTTTTACCAATTCTTTATTAATTCTTATTCTTTATCAACTTTTATCAATTTTATTGATTCTTTGTCATTCTTTATCAATCCTTTCAATCCTTTACCAACCTTTTGTTAATTTTGTTAAATTTGTCAATTTTTATTCATTTCCCTTTCAGGTTAAGGGATAAATCTGAATCATCTTTTAATTATCTTTTATCTTTTCCTTTTAAAGATTCGGGTTCCGACTCGGGTCTTCCTTTTATCTTTTCTTTTAAGGTTTCGAGTTCCGACTCGGGCTTTCCTTTGGTTCTGATTGGACAAATTGTTTTCTTTTATCTTTTATCTTTTCATTTTAAAGATTCGGGTTCCGACTCAGGTCTTCCTTTCATCTTCCTTTTGAGGTTTCGAGTTCCGACTCGGGCTTCCCTTTGGTTCTGATTGAACCAATTGTTTTCTTTTATTTTTTATCTTTTCCTTTTTAAGATTCGGGTTCCGACTCGGGTCTTCCTTTTATCTTTTCTTTTGAAGTTCCGAGTTCCGACTCGGACTTCATTTTGAATCCAATCCTCGCATTGGAAAATCAATCATTTCTTTAGAAAACCGAGTTCCAGCTCGGGTTTTTCATCTATTATTTTTCATTCGAAGTTTCGAGTTCCGACTCAAACTTCCTTTTGAATCCAATCCTCGCATTGGAAAATCAATCATTTCTTTAGAAAACCGAGTTCCAGCTCGGGTTTTTCTTCTATTATTTTTCGTTCGAAGTTTCGAGTTCCGACTCGGACTTCCTTTTGAATCCAATCCTCGCATTGGAAAACAATTATTTCTTTAGAAAATTTAAGTTTTCAAAAACTCAATTTTCTCTTTCATCTTTTATCTTGAAAAATCTGGGTTCCGACTCGGGTTTTCCCTTTTATATATTCCATCTCTTTGAATATCCAAATTGAGTTTTATTCTCTTTAAAATCCCTTCATTCCCGTTCAGGATAAGGGATAATCCTGAAACCATTCATAGAAGCAGCGCAACCTTCTATAATGGTCCTTCCAAATCCAGTCTAACACTGGTCCTTCATCAGAATCCTTCACCAAATCCAATTCTCGTGTTGGTCCTTCAAAATTCCAGTTTTACACTGGTCCTTCAAAATTCCAATGTTTACATTGGTCCTTCCAAAATACCAATTTTCATAAATTGGTCCTTCCAAATCCCAATGTTTACATTGGTCCTTCCAAATCCCAATGTTTACATTGGTCCTTCAAAAATTCCCAATTTTCATAAATTGGTCCTTCAAAATCTCCAATTTTCACAAATTGGTCCTTCCAAAATACCAATTTTCACAAATTGGTCCTTCAAAATTCCAGTTTCACGCTGGTCCTTCGAATTCCAATTGGGCCTTCATCAAATTCCAATGTTTTCATTGGTCCTTCCAAATCCCAATTCTATGAATTGGTCCTTCCAAAATTCCAATGTTTACATTAGTCCTTCCAAAATACCAATTTTCACAAATTGGTCCTTCGAATTCCAATTGGTCCTTCATCAAATTCCAATGTTTTCATTGGTCCTTCCAAATTCCAATTCTATGAATTGGTCCTTCCAAAATTCCAATGTTTACATTGGTCCTTCCAAAATACCAATTTTCACAAATTGGTCCTTCAAAATTCCAGTTTCACGCTGGTCCTTCGAATTCCAATTGGTCCTTCATCAAATTCCAATGTTTTCATTGGTCCTTCCAAAATTCCAATGTTTACATTGGTCCTTCAAAATTCCAATTTTCACAAATTGGTCCTTCAAAATTCCAGTTAACACTGGACCTTACCAAAATCTTCCTTTACCAAAATCTTCCTTTATCAAAATCCTTCTCAAATTCCGGTTTAGCGCTGGTCGCTTGCCAAAGTCTTTTTACCAAAAAAAAAAAAAACCTTTACCAAAGTCTTTTACCAAGAATTCCTTTACCAAAATCCTTCTCAAATTCCATTTTAGCATTGGTCCTTCACCAAAGTCTTTTTATCAAAAGTTCCTTTACCAAGTTCTTTTACAAGATTCTTTACCAAAATTTCTTTACTTAAACCTTATTCTTTAAGTTGGTCTCGTAAAACCCAGTTTTACTGATCAAGATTGCCAAAATAAAAGATCTTCAGCCCGAGGTCCTATCAAAATCTATATTGAGTGATTATTTCACAAAGGATTCTCGAAAACTTTGCCAATCTGCTAAAATATGTCTTGATTCCAATATTTTACTGCACAAAAGAATCGCCTCAGATTACCTCTAGTATTCTTTTCAAAAGGGTAAAGCCTTTTTGCAAAAAGGAGTGAAAATTCAAATCTTCTCTTTGTTGGTCAACCAAAAGGATGCAAGAAAGATCCTTGGCATGATTAGCAAAAGAAATATTCAATGATGTTGAAAAGCTAGAAGCGAATCGATATTGATCATAGCTATGACGCATGTTTTTAGACGACTTTCGGGCAATCAGGCAGTGAAAATATCCTGAGCAATAAGAAGAATCCACTCAATCCACATCTCCTCACTTATTCATTTAAGCCTCAATCAAATATCCGCAAAAGGATTCTCTCAATTGTCGTCAAGATGAAGGCGAATTAAGCGAGTAGACCCCTGGGGCCAAAGAAGATTTGAAACATCTCCAAGATGACGGAGTTTGTGACGGATCCTTCCAGGGAAAGTTCAGATCACCGTCGAGATGAAGGCGAGTGTGATGAACCTACCGACAAACCCTAAAAGATATTTGATTGTTGCTGTCATTTAGAGATTTTTACCACTGAGCCAATATAATTCCTGAGAAAAAGAAGGATCGAAGCATCTCCACGATGACGGAGTTTGTGACGTACCCTTCCCCGAAAAAGAGAGAAAAGTCAGGAAATATCCAAATGAAGGATGATGTAATAAACTTCCCCTGAAACCCAAGAAAGCTCAATATCCTCAAAAGAATGCCGAAAGATCATTATGGGAAAAGCCTCAGGATATCAAACTGCCATAATTGCCAGGAATCATCTTTTCTTATGTGAAATCCTTTAATCAATGTCTTTTCACTACCTGCTTTTATGAAATTAAGAGTATTTCTTTTCTACTCATATCAAGGAAATGGATAACTTCCTTGAAGAAACTGAACAACTTTGAAATTTGAATCTAACTCTAGAATCCAAGGAGTTAACCTCATTTTGGAGGAAATACTCTAGGTAAAAGAGGGAACATCTTTTCCACATACGTGCACACTTTCAAGTATTTGAATCATTTACAATTTCATCTTATTGGCAAAATTTTCTAGTTATCCGAAAATGAAATAAATGCTCAATATCTATTTTGATTCAACCTAGCGTTGTTTGTATTTTTTTTAAAAGAGAATTGCCTCATTCTGGTAAGGCATTTCTCCCAATCCCATCATGGTTTTCCCCATCAAGGAATCCATGCTTTGTATATCCATTCAAATAAAGATTATACCTAAAAACCTCGTCCCACGAGGTATTTTTCAAAAGCATCCCATCCAGGTTAAGGGCTAAGCCTGTGTCTTTTCAAAAATCCTTATCCTTGTCTCAACCTTGAAACTTCTTTAAAAAATCCCTCATTTTACTTTTCTTCGGGATCTTTATCCCAAAGTCCCATCACGATTTCCTCATTTTCTTTTGTCCAAATTATTTTCATTCTCGAGGATTTCGTTCACTTCCCAAAACCCTTTCAGAATAAGATACAAAACCTGAAAAATAAAACTTTTTAAAAGCCAATTCTTCCATACCCAGTTTAGACCATTTGACTGGGGCATTTTTTTTTAAAAGAAAATTTGGCGTGTCTTCTTTGCCGCTAAGCTCGGCTTACAACCGGCTTACCAGCAAAGATGGGCATCTGTGAACACCCCAAATTTTCCAAAAAATCCAAAAATTCCAAAAATTCCTTCTTTGCCCCTGACCTCCGTCCTCTGAATAATCGGGTAAATTTTTAACCAAAAATTCCATTCATTCCTTGGATTCGTTAGAATTCGGACCCAAAGTCTTATCTCTGACCCAGTTTTGATCCAAATCGGATCCGATCCAATCTTTGAGAAAAAATTCAAAAATAAGAACCCGAATTCTCAAAAGACTCTCTTTTGTAAATATGTTTGCAAAACCACAAAAAAATCAGTTTTAAAATCTTTATTTCTCGTAAATCTTAGGATTTTTATACAAAAAAAAAAATTATATAGAAAAATAAAACAAAAACCCAAAAAAATGGAAAATTTCAAGAAAAATGAATGAGTTTAAACCTTTTTAAGTCGATTTTGCTGAAAAAATCATTCTTAAACCATTTTTTATGAAATTTTTTGTTAAGGGAGCCTCTTTGTGGAAAAACCAAAAAGTTTTCACAAATAAATCCTAATCGCCCCCCTCTCGTTCACGCTGGGAAACCCTCATCGCCCAGCCGCCCTCTCCTTCTACAGGCTCTCGCCCTCCACCTTCACCTCCTCCATGTGCGCACCCTCTTTCCCCGTCGTTGATCTCTAACGACCCCATCCTTCCCGAATCTTCTCCATCTTCTTTAAAATCGGCAAAAGAAGAAAACCCTAGGCATCCGTCTTCACCACACCACTGGTCTCCTTCTCTTCTCTCTACTTCAGAAATCCATCTTCTACCTCCCCATCTTCTTCTCATTCACGATCCGTTTTCACCCTACCACTGCGCCTCTCTTCTTGGATGGCTTCCTCTCTTCCTCTCCACGGAATCGCCCCTCTTCTCCCATTAGCCCCTCCCGCTGGTGCTTCCCCCCTCGACCGAAGCAAGCTCTCTCAATCCTCTGGCAAAACCTCTGCAAAAACAAAGGAATGAGCTTCCAAAGCATCAGCAATCCCGCAAAAGACTTGCAGTCGAAGCCTCACCAAAATTATCTCCAAGCTTCAGAGTCTTTATAGAGCTACGATCAATCAATCTTCCGGCAATCCAGTAAGAGCTACTCTTCTCCTCTGTGCCTTTTCTGATTTCCTTAGTTTTTAGTTTTCATCATTCAGTATTTTGTTAAAGCACTCCTTGTGGTAATTGCTTTGTTGATAGCAAAACCAATCCACATACGTGCGATATTGAAGGGAACATACATGTTCTGATATTTTTTTTTCTTTCTCCAGATTATTCTTGTTTTGAGTATCTATTGTATGTTAGATTCAATAGTTCTTCATCAATTTTGGAATTTATAATGCATTTTTAGTTTCTATTAGCTATTGTTGACATCGGTTTTTTAATTAGTTTCTTTGCGTTTTGTTTATAGCATTATAATCCTTTCTTTGCCAGATTTATATACTTTTGATTTCCATTACGTATCTTCATTTTAACTATATAGCAATGGAATTTCTGTACTTGATCACTACATATTCATCCATTCCCTCCCCCTGTGGTCGCCGTGGGTTTATCCCTTGATTAGTCGGTCCAATCAGGTAATCCCTCCAATTGTTTATCTGATCCATTAGCTTGGTTCTGTCTGATTGTCATGTCGGATATGTGCCCAAGTCACTGATCCTCTGTAGGATCACTATATGTTCGGTTGAGTCACTAACTACCATGTGTAGACCACAATCCTGTCATGGTTTGCATCTTGAACTTGGCTTCACCTGCCTCTCAGGCATGCCATACATCTCATTCATCTTTAGCATCATTTTATCCCCCTTTTTGCAGTTATGTCATTTTGTCCAAAGGAAGAAGCACAGGAACCTTCAGTGAGGAAGAAAACATATGAATAACTTTTCAAGTCATCCATAATATGTGTTTTGATGAATCATCCTTCCATATAAGTTTCATAACTCAAACTGCTTCAGTTGAATGTGTTTCAGAATGATACGGTGAATGTTAGTTTTTCTTTTTTTTCTCTTCTTAGTTACTGTGGTAGACGTTGATATCGTGTGGTAAATGAACATCCTGAGGCTGTCATATTCTTTGCTTTATGCGTACATAATACCCAATAGTAGACAGGGTGTAGCAGCTGGCTTCATTGTGGAAAATGGTAGTGAGTTGCCTCATAACTGATGGCAGGAGTCACCTGATAGCTATAACCTACAGGAAAGAAATTATAGAGATCAGAGATTACATCTCTGGTTAGGTTGCAAAAAGCCAACAGTTTCTGACCGAAAATTTTGGGTCGGCCAAGGCTCTGTTCCAGATCAAGATCAAGCGTGGTGGCCCATATGGTGGGTCGACAGAATTAGCCTTGCGTATCTGGTAGAGACCAATTTGCATCACGCCAATGAATCTGTCAAAGGAGATTGCCTTCAGGAACCCATCCTGAATGAAGGTTTTGGCTGTATAATTGATATTTGGCAAGGATATGGATGTCTCAGCTATTATCCCCAGCAAGGTATGTAAATAAATCTTACAAATGTTGAAGGTATTGTCATCGACAATTTAAGAAATTCAGGTGGTCGTCTATAGCAAAATAATCAGGATGTTATCACAGAAACTGTAGTATTTCAGTTCAAGATCTCCACACCCATGAGAGGTTTTCTTGGACTTACTGTTTTTATTTATTTATTTGTGATGGACCATACATTTGTTGTTTAATCGTTGCTTTCCCATTTTTGCTTTTGGCTTGGATTTCTGTCAATATTCTGGTTTTCATAATCTGATTTCGCCTTTCTCTCTAATTCCTGGTTTGTGTTCCATGTTGCTGCGTTCTACATCATACATATACTTGCATACCTTCTCTCAAATATTCACATGCTTTGATTGACTGCAATATTAATCATCAATTAAGTCTTGCCTTTTTTTTATCCCTGTTTCAATCAACCTAAAAATAACTGAATATTAGCATTTCATGGCTCCCTGCGTTCATGTCATGATCTGATGGTTTAACATCAGATTTACATCTGACTTATCAGGAAAACCTATTTCTGGTTTTAATACTTAGTAGCTCTGGTGTAATTCCATGCTATATTGGTCTGTCATGAAGGCCAATATCGGATTATCACAAATCAGTCATTTCAATTTACACAGTCACTGCAATTCCTGCAATAAAAGGGTCGGTTTGATGATTTCTAGATGCAAGTATAGGAACGTGTTTGATGCAGTTCATCATCATTTTGATGAACATCGCCGCGAATTTGGTTATGAAGCTCATGCTCGTAATGCCCTGACTAAAGCCAAAATCCTGTGGTTTACGGTTGAAAGCTGGATAAAAAAAATTCGACCTCATTTGCTCGTAATATTTCCTGAAGAAAAGTCAAGAGGAGCCAGGCTTAAGGTTGAAGGTAGATTGTGTTAGGTATTTTTGTGGTTATTGTACAATTTTCTTTATCTTTTATATGCTGAAATTGCCCATTGTGTTCCATCCCGTTACCTTCACCACCTGTACATTTTCAATCATCTGCATATTGACATCATTCCCTGCACCTGAAGGTAAGCAACAATGATATTTTGAAATTTTTGCCTCTCTTTAAATGTATTTTTGTTGGAATCTAAAGGGTAAGCAAGCTCTAGGCCAAATTATGTTTCCAATGACTGGTCAAGAATCGATTAAAACCATGGATGGACCATCCTGGAATAAGTAAAGGGAAATGCAAAGTAGACTGGGGAGAAAAAGGGTCAGAGATGGCGTCAAGAGCAGGACCCCTCTCAAATTCCAGATTTGTCTGGCTGTCAATAAACTTGATTCCAGCAATCTGATTCAGACTACAGGAGGCTACTGTGCAAAGACATAAGTCGGCAGGCTGATGCAGGATATTATTTCTTCATGACACCATACTTAGTTATCTTTTCATGTCACTAGGCAATCCACTTACCTGCCATACAATTATGCCCACCTTGTAAATCCATTCCTTTACCCACAGCTAGCCATTCCATCACCCTATTGCTACAGTGTTGTTGGCAGCAACCTGTGCATATGCCATTTCCTGCACCTTGCACTAAACTCCATTTAGCCTTCCTCACATCCACAGCCTCACACAGCCACTATCTTCAAATATCTATATAATATGTACCCCACTTGTTGCCACTATAGAAACTCAGCTTGTCGATATTATTTCAAACTGATTTCTAATTGGGTATTGATTCATTGCAGGTTGTCAGCAAACTCCTAACTACGTTAGCTTATACAGGTTTGAAACTTTTCTTCCAGCACCCATTTTATCAATTGCTAGATCTAACTTGAATTCCAGTTGTAGAGATCTTGTTTAAACTTTCTCATGAATTGTGTAAAAAAATATTTTCTTTCCTTTCTTTCTCTCTCTGTAAATTGCCTATCATGAGATTTATTTAGGTCCATCATACCACTGCCACACCAAATCTGAATGCTGCGTGAAACTCTTTAGGACAGGGAAAATGAATATGGACACTAAATATATATATATATATATATATATATATATATATATATATATATATATATATACATATATATAATATAGAAAAGACTGATCCCCACCACATGTGATTGCATATTTCTAAAGTCATGACATATCAAGTAGGATCACTTCAACCTGGCTGATTGAGTTTGGTTCGATGTGTTAGCTGAAATGTTTTTGCTGGATTGGTTCAGACTGCCTAGATCCACTCATTATTAGGTCACACCCCTCCTGTATTATGCCCCAGCATGCTCACATTTTCCTTGTAACACTAATTGTGATCTACCTCACGGCACTCACATGTATTGTTTGCTAACAAAAGCACCATCTTGCTTACAACATTACCACTTTCATCCATTTTATAGAAAGTACATAAGTGGTATGCATATATAGATATGTACATATATGAATTTATGCATATATAAATATATGTATACATAATATATTCAAGTATGTATGTAGGTATATACATCATTCTGTCATAAGAGTGAGCAATTTCTCTTACCATTGGCATCTTTTGAAATCTAGGTGATGTGTATAATTCCCTTCCATTTTGGCTTAACCAAGTATTTTGCAGGGGAACATATAGAAAATGCCATCACTTGGAGTTGTGCCTTCAATTGTATATATTGTAATAAGTTAAGACTTAAATGAGAATATTTATACTTCTAGTCCAAGATAGAATGAATGAGCATATAAATATCATAGATCCCTTGCTCTCATGTCATTTTCATCTTACTTCTTAAAATTTCTCACAAATGGTGAAACACGAATGACACGTGCACCATTTTATAAGAGGTAAATTAATCCTAAGTTGATGATCCATATCAATGGCCATAGTCAGGGTGTGGACAAAACTTAGTATTTTTATCTTTTACGGAATAACACTGGATCCACACTGGATCCATTTTCAAAATTAATCATATTTCCTTAAATATTTTCTCCTTTTATTAGAATTTAACTTAAAATTGACTCAAAATATATACCAATGGCCATAGTCAGGGTATATTGAGAGTTAATTTCATTTTAAATTCTATAAAAGCACCAAATGTGTTTCATTCTTCATCTGAATTTAAATATAGATTATTATATAATACATTCAATGACCATAGTCAAGGATGTATTATATCTTCAATCTTATTTTTAATTCCTCTAAAGAACAGAATAGCTTTTCAAAAATCCAATTCTAAAAAAAAAAAATTCATTCATCATTTAGGATAGAATTGCATCATGTTTATAAAATTCTTTTCATAAATCCAAGTGATTCTTTCCTTCATTTCTCAGATCAAAACCTATTCGTGAATTCAAATTTCTCAAAAGGGATTCAAGAATTCAATTTCAAGGTCCCATTTGACTTTGAAAACTTCAGAATCAGCTTATATCCAAAATTCAAATTCTAAATTCAAAGTCCAAATCGACTTTGAAATTCATTTTATATTCAAAACTCCAAATCAAATCCACAGTTCAATTTAACTTTGAGATTCTCTTCAGCTTCTAAAATTCAAATTCAAACTTCAAAATTCAAAAGTCTAAATTGACTTTGAAATTCATTCGTATATTCAAGATTCAAATTATAAATTTCAAGGTCAATTCAAATTCTTGATTCATCTTCTAAATTTAAACAACTCCGAAAATCCATTTTAGGATCCAGGATTCAACATTTACATCGGGTCTCCGAATTCAGATCCAAATCCGTGTTAGGATCCAGAATCCAACTCTACATTAGATCTCAGACTTCAGATCCAAATCCATGCTAGGATCCAGAATCCAATTCTACATTGGATCTCAGACTTCAGATCCAAATCCATCTTAGAATCCAAAACCCAATTCTACATTGGATCTCAGACTTCAAATCCAAATCCATCTTAGGATCCAGAACCCAATTCTACATTTTGATCTCAGACTTTAGATCCAAATCCATCTTAGGATCCAGAACCCAATTTTATATCGGATCGCAGATTTCAGATTTTAAATCCATCTTTAGATCCAATTCCATTCCCAATTCTAGATTTCAAAACCAATTCCATTTTCAGATCTCATCCAAAACTCCCTAAATCCATTTCTATTCTTAAATACCATTTGATTATCTCAGATCCATTCCAAACTTAAAAAATCCAAATTCAATTTCATTTCCTTCCCTAAATTCAAATTCAAATTCAAAGTCCATTTTGACTTTGAAACTTCATTTCCTTTCATTTCAAAGCTTCAAGTCATCCTTTCTCATTTATTCTTCCAATCCTGATTTACTTCAAAAACCTAGAACTTTGCTGATCTATCTCAAATTTTTAAGTTAGATTAAATCATTTCTTCACTCCTTATCAAATTCATCTCAAAAATGCTTGGAGGCTTTCAAAACATCTTTCAAAAGGAGCATACATTCTTGCATTGCACAAGCATGATTCTTTGTGCATTTTAGAGTTAGAATAAATTCTTAGATTATATTTAGGCAAAGCAAAAGGCATAGATTCGATCCTTGGTTCGATTACCCTGTCTCCATTATTGGAGAAATACTCTCTTTAAACATTTTTCAATATCTTATAATATTATTATTTCTATGCATAATGTCTTTTTGACAGGGGGAGCATATTTTGTCATCATCAAAAAGGGGGAGAATGTTGAGAAACTCTGTTTTGATGTCACACAATATGATACACTGTCGTATTTGATTTTATATGATATGATAATATGTCCTCTTGAAAAATGTTATATTATGACTGAATATGTTTTGCCATAAATCTAACGAGTATTTGATGCAAGGATATCTCACCCAAAAAGGATGGAGACTTCCTGTTCAAGTACAACTATGGTGCAATCATACTCCTTGAAGAAAAAGCTTGATGAGCCATGCATTCCTAAAGATCAACTGAAGAGATCGGCTACCTCAAGATGAAGATTTTTTCTTCTTTAGAGTCATATGTAACAGAACCTTCAGGAACATGCATATTGCATATTACATACTCATTCATAAAAGCTATATCATAAAAGTATACGATAATTTCAAAAAGCACCTTTTTGAAAACTAATAATTGTACCTTCTTACAACCATTTATGAAAAAGGTATTTTGACATGATTTCATAATGTAATAATTGTACCTTATATCATATAGAGGACAACTTGAAAAGTAATGTTTTTAAAAGTAGGAAAAAGACAAAACATGAAATCGGCTACACAAAGAAAACAAATATAATATGTTTTGTAAAGACTCTAGTTACCCTCTTTAAAGAAATGATTTCAAATATAGGAAAAAGACAAAACATGAAATCGACTACACAAAGAAAACAAATATAATATGTTTTGAAAAGACTTTAGTTACCTTTTTACAAACTCATAGAATGTCGACTTACTTAAAGTCATCATTCTCTTTGTATAGCATTAAATACCTTCTGTAAAGAATCCTTGTTAAATATCCTTCTCAAGAATGTTGACTTACTTGTAGTCTTCATTCTCTCTGTAGACTTTGAAATAAACAACATAAAGAAAACACTTGACATGACTATGTACAAATAAATATCTTAAAGCACTCATTGTACTTACACTCATTTAAAGTAAAGAAGTACTTATGTACCTCAAATCATTAATTAGAATAAAGACAAAACTACATAATAGCCTACAATCCAACGTTCAATGTACTATTGTAAGAAATCGACTTTTTACATAAAATATGTATTACCTAAAATATTACAACGACTAGTGTACCCTACATTTTACTTTTATGGAAAGAAGACTTTCTCGAATTTCTCTAAAGATGTTTTTGAAATGACATAACATTTCACATCTCAAAAAGGCTACGATTTCACAAAGTAACGACTACTTTTTTAAAGCTATATAAACACACTCAAATAAACTATTCAACATGGAATGGACATGTGAGCTTACAACGAGAAAAATTCCTATTCAATATTTGAAAAGAGAGCCTTGAAAAAGAAAGAGAAAAAGAAAAGAAAGAAAAGAGAAAAAGTCAAGTCTAGCTCTTTGACAAAGAGTATCCTCTGAGTGACAAACAGAACATTCTGAGAATCCTTCATTTGTGCTTTCATATCGTTCTGAAGGTTCTATAGGAAGTATTGTAACTCTGTTATTCACTGTTTTCCTTCTTTGTTGAAAGAAGTAGACCTATGTGAAAGAAGGTGTTGCCCTTCTCTGTTGAGAGAAGAAGACCTCTGTGAAAGAGGGTGTTGTCCTTCTCTGTTGAGAGAAGAAGACCTCTGTGGAAGAGGGTGTGCCCCTTCTCTGTTGAGAGAAGAAGACCTCTGAGGAAGAGGGTGTTGTACTATTTATCCGGTGACTCGGATGTTATAGTGAAAAGCTCAAGTGGTTTGCTTGGGAACTGGATGTAGGTCTGGGTTTTGACCGAACCAGTATAACTTCTGTGTTTTATGAGTTGTGCCTTATTGTTTGATTATTTTATTTTATCGATCTGCATCGTATTTCACTATTCACCCCCCTCTAGTGGAATTTCAGTGATATGAGATGCTCATGCAATGATATGCAATGCCATGTCTTATGCAACAGAATCTTGAACCAAGACTTGAAGATGCCTGTCTCCTGTCAGAAATAAAAATTTGAACATCTGAGCTAAAAATAGAGAAATTTTGAGAGTTCCAGTTGAAATTTGGACTTTTGCAAGGTTCGGGCTCAGAAAATGACCATTTTGCCCTCAGATGATTTTAGAGGCTGAATGATGATGCTTGGTGGAAATGCTGGAGATGTGAATGAAAATTTGGGGTGTTTACAGATGCCCCTCTTTGCTACTAAGCCGGCTTGTGGCCGAGCTTAGTGGCAAAGAAAAACACACCAAATTTGGGCTATATATATATAAAAAAATGCCCCTGTTAGAAGGATCTGACTGGGTGTGAAGAAATTAGCCCGAGGAAGATGGTATATATGAAATGGAGAATGAGGAGGAATGATTCACTCTTTGACAACGAAGTTCAGGTTTTTTCCCTTTGACCTGGATGGGACAGAAATACTTTGTATAGAAATACCTGGAGTTTTGAAAGAAATTGGATATTTTGAGAAGTCATCCAGGGTTTGAGAAAGTAAAGGGAAAGGATGAGAATATGGAAATTTGAAAATATTTTTGGGAAAATATAAGGAAATAGAGGTAACCAACAAACAATCACATCCTGCACAAACATTTATGCCTATTCAGTACTCCCTAAAAGGCTGACTCTAGATGTATCATTTTGAAAACAACTGTAGGACCTTAATCCTAACTCTAGGTTCAGATCATCTTTGTCCAATCTAGTTATGCCGATATACCCGAATTGAAATCCGAGGTACGTGGCATATAATCTCAACTCCGGTTCTAAGGTAAGGTTTTCCAACATCCTTGAGTGCCTACCGATATACTTCAGACTGTGGCCCGCGGTACGTGGTAGGGGGGTGTTAACCAAAATAATTGGCCCAGTTGTGAGGCTCTGTCCCGAACTAGGGTTATGGAAGAGAGCCCAGCAACGTGAAAACCGGGTAATGATAGCTAAGGGAGTTTCGAAAAAATGATCACATGCAAGAAATAGAGGGCTCTAAATCCTAGAGAGATAGATTTTGAAAACTTTGAAGAAGCATACATTGTTTGCATTCAGATCCTAAATTGAGGAGAGTTGTATTTAGACCTAAGTCTATGTGAACATGAAAATATCTCCTCAATCTGGTCCTACCAAACCATGCCTAGTCTATATGCAGTCAATGTCAGCTAGGTCAGAATCTTGGCTCCTAGGTTCACATGATATCAAAAGTAAAAGAGTTGCAATTTTGTGAACACAGTTTCGATAATTGAACTAAGTCAAACACACTTTTGATCAGACGAGGACAAGTCCCATCACGGTCGTCAAACCTGTTATCATCGCAAAATTTTTCCCGTCTTCCCTTCCTTGCGGAAGAGAAAGAGAGAAACGCTTTCGCGATTCAAACTTGACCGGATTTTGGAAATTGTTTTGAAATACTCGCCTCCGTTTTGAAAATTGCGGGAAAATCCATGGGATGGGGCTCGACCTGTCGGTACGAGGTTCGATCGTAACTGCCGCCTTTAACAGGGGTAATCGAACCAAAAACCAAAATTGTGCTTGACTTAGCTAAATTACCAAAATCATGTTCTATCCTAAATGCACAAAGAATTCAGGCATGTGCTATGAGACTTTGGAAAATGTAAGTTGGAAAACATGATGTATGCTAAGAAAACCTTTGGAGTTGAAAGATATTTCTCAAGGAAAAGGTCAATTTCTCAGGATACTCAGATGAAAAAGGGTTTTTGAAATCACGAGAAAGTTCATAAAGATGTGGGAAAATCATGAATAGTTGAAAATCCTGGGAAAATAGAAGTGATTCTTGAGAAAAAGGTGAACATTTGAAAATGGAAACACTTCTCAGGAAAACTCAAACTTTGGGATTTTTCTTAGAAAAATGATGGAAAATTTATAGGAAAACTCATTGGACAAGAAAAACTGAACTTGGGAAATTGAAATCCTGGGAATCTTACCCTTGAAATACTCGGAAATCGATTTTGATCTTTGAGAAAGATGAGAGACTCCTTTTGAAAATCTTGAGAAAATAACATTTTCCCTGGAAAACTGTGGAAAAACTTACCTTGGGAAAACCAATTTTGAAAAAATCTCAGAGTTTCTTGAGAAATCGATTTCTTGAGAATGAAATTTTCTTAAGAAAATCATGAGAAAACCAAGGATTTCATGATGCAAATGATATGAGTGAATGAATGCATTTTGGAAGATTTTCTAAGAAATTTGTTGGAAAAATGTATATTAAGTCAAAATAAATCCTTCACATATCCTGACTGTGGCCATGAATATGTTCAGACTTTAATTGATTTAATGCACATTACTTTGAAAATTTGGAAATATGGTGTGCATTTTTAAGATAGCCTAAGAGTGTAGGCTCAATGTGACTGGTAGAAAGATGATGAATCTGGGTCTCGTCCATATTCCGACTAGGGCCGTAAATATGGACTCTACCGAGTCCGTCAACTCTCTAAGAGTTGGTGCACGTGCCATTCGTGAACATCCATAGTGCTTTTGAAATAAAATGCATGAATCATATAAACAGGATATTGCATGAATTCAAACTATATGATATGCATCCTAGTCTAAGCAGGAAATTAAATCTCTTATTCCAAAATTTACATTATTACATTATTAAATAAATGAAATTGCAGACTTCAGCTCCTTCTTTTGAATGTCCTTGCCAAATCTTGAGACAATGTTAGCTCAAATATGTGAGTTTTTCCAAGATTTTCCAATAATATTATAAAATTATTGGACTTAATTGGATATAAACCATATTCTCATGCTTCCTTGATATTTGAAATGATGTAAATGCAAGAAAGTCAGTAGAAAATAGTTTGAAATTCGAAATGGTGGTCAAAATGACCAAAATACCCCTAATTATAAAGTTGTACCTTTAAATTCAGGTTTTTTTGAAGGAAAACTTGGTAAAATTGAGATTTCGAAATTCAAATTGAATCAAATGATGATGAAATGCAGTATGAGGCATTATGAAATGCTGCTAAACACATTAGGACTGTAAAATCAGAATTTGACATTTTGCAATTTATCCAAAATAACGAATTTCGCTTGTTTTTCGCTTGGATCTGGGTCCTGCGGGGCCCTATTTTGATGATATGGCTAAATCAAACCTCAAATGAATTCAAAATTACACCAAATTCGGTATGAAGCATCTACATTCTTTGATAAATAGCCTAGAATGCTAAAAATCATGAAATGATATGATTTGAATGCTAAAATTTAAAGAAAGTCCTAAAATGGTGGATTTCGCCTATGGACCCGAACCAAATGCAATGCTTAATAAGATAATGCAAAATTTACACCATAAAAACTTTTGATATTTTTCAGACTGCTAAAGGACCCGAAATAAAACATTTTTGGTTTTTACAGCCCTGGGATTTGAGCCATGGTGAGTTCGGTAGCAGGGATTTGGTTCTGACGGAGGTAAAATCAACCTAATCTAATATAAAATACTAAAACAATAGAAAACGCCCATGAAAATTTCTGATATTTAACATATCTACTCACGACACCTACAGGGACAACTTTCATGTTCATGACTTTGGCATTTGATCAACAGAAACATGGATTAAAATATAACTTTTCATTCCTGAATCGACAGAACAGACAAATGTGATCAAACAGGTGACTGACAAGAAAAATCTGAAACAGATATCACAACTGTTCAAAAATCACAGGCTTTCAGATGCAAACATAGGACATCTCGGACATAACATTCATCTTTTACAGATTTGGATTTGGATCAATACCCAAAGAGAACCCGTCGATCCAAATTCTCAGAGGCCCAAATCAGGCTCTGACACGTGTCCCGCACTCTCGGATTTTTGTCAGACATTAAAAAAAATCATAAAAATCTGAGAAAATCATTTTAAAAACTAGACATTTTTTTGAGTTCAGAACATCTTTCGGATCGAAAATATGACCTCCCACGAGAGCGATCACGATTTTAAAATTCGGAAAAGACATTTTGAAATGCATCCCGGGTAATAAAACCCGACTCACCCTTTTGAGCGTTTACTGCAGTAAACGAATTCAAAGCTCTCCTAATTTTTGGCACATTTTTAGGGACACCTAAAGGCGCATTCCATGATTTTTTTTTTATTTTTTGAAGGAAAATAAATGCATGAAATGACATGTGGACTGACTGACAAAAACAGAGAGCTACTGAAATTGAGCAGAATTGAAATAAATGCTTAATTAAACCTAATTAACCTATAAAACATGCTAAATTAATGAAATAAAATACAAATTAAATCTATCTAAATGCATGAATGCTAAAAATTATCAAGGAAGCATAATTATGTTTTTTTATATTTTTCATTTTATGAGAATAGCTCAATCCATCCCTCAGATGAGCTCTTTCTTCAAACGACACCTGAATAAAATCATGAAATGAAATCAAGAGGAAAAGAGGTGCACCTTGCTTCGTTACGCAGCTTTGAAACTCTTGAAAGGGACTGCTAACAAGGGCTTCCTTCGTCCTTCGATCCGGGCTTCGGATGATTCATCAAGATCGACCCACGCTTGAATCGAATTGGCCACAGCACGAGTAATGTAGGTACTTCACTGCACCTTCTCCACTTAGCCCAAGGGGGTCGTGATTTCCAAAGTTCAAAATCGTGTTCTGAAGAAAGTCTAGGTTGAATTTCAAAGTCCAAAAAAAGCTCCTCTAGGCTGGGCATGGAGCCTTGTTTTTATATAATTTTTCTGAAAATTTTGAATTTCAAACAGGCTCAATTTGAGCCCTCCATGTGGCGCCATCTCAGGGGGTGCTATTTGGGGTTTGAAATTCAAATTCTGCTTTATTCTGGAAGGAGGAGAGACTGCCATGTGGCGCCATCTCAGAGCATCCACGTTGACATGTGTCAGAAGGAAAGGCAGAGGATTCAGATGGTGCCACCTCATAGAGAGTTTGAAATTTAAATTTCAGCTTTTTCTAGAGGAAAGGATAGACTGACATGTGGCGCCACCTCAGGGTGGCTCCACATTGACATGTGTTAGGAGGCAGGAGCTGAAGAAGCAGAAGACGCTACCTCAGAGGGGAGTTGTTCCTACTTTTTCTGATGCAGGGAGGTCTGGACATGTGGCGCCACCTCAGGGTGGCTCCTACAATGCCATGTGGTAGGAAGGAGGGAAAGGGACACGTGGCACCATCTCAAAAAATGAATTTAGGGAGGAGACTTCAGGATTTGCGCCACCTCAGCCTGGAGTTTGAATATTTGAATTGTTGCTTTTTCTGAAGAAGGCAGAGAGAGACACGTGTCCCTTGCTTTTTCTGAGAAGAGCAGAGGGTGACATGTGTCACTTGCTTTTTCTGAGAAAAGCAGGGAGTGACATGTGTCACTTGCTTTTTCTGAAAAGAGCAGAGAATGACACGTGTCTGCTGCAGGAAAGAATACCTCAGATGGTGCCACCTCAGAAGGAGACAACTCTACTTTTCTGGAGGAAGCTAGGAGTGACACGTGTCTCCTACTTTTCTGAGAAAAGTAGGATTAGACATGTGTCAGTCTACTTTTCTGAAGGAGGGGGAGGTTGATACATGTCCTCTGCAGGAGACACTCCAAATGGCACCACCTCAGAGGAGACAAGTTTTACTTTTTCTGGACAGGACAACATATGACACTTGGCATCTCAGGGTGAACTTGGAATGACACATGGTGCAGGGTGAAGATGGTGGATACTGACACATGGCATGGAATGACATATGGCGGCTTCTTAAGGTAGCCCCACACTGACACTTGGCAGATAAATGGGAGGAGAGAGAAAAGAAAAGTGGCGCCAATCCAGGGGACAAGGCTCCTATATTTTTGGGTTTTTCAAAATTCAGGTTTTTCAAAAGAAAAGCCTGTGTGACACCACCTCAGTGTGGGTCCCACATTGCTTCTTTATTGAAAAAAGGACAAGACAACAACCTCTTTTTGGAATTTTTATAAAATCTGGACTAATTGGTAAAACAGAAATTTTTGGAAAGAGTTGGCCCCTGTAGGGCGATTTTGTAAAAGAATGATAGTTGAAATAGCTGATAAAAGGGCAAAATCTGAGGTGAAGTGGCTGAAATCCATATTGAAAACTATCCAGGTCATTTTCTTGAGGAAATATTTTGAAATTCAGAGCCCTGGGGGTAAAATGGGAAGAATTGATAATTTTGAAGACCCAGGGTTTTGAAATCAATTTTGAAAATAGTTGAAATTCAAATCTGGATTGACAATTTTGAAAATCGAGAGTTCTAGACCTCGAAATGACATGCTGTGCAGTGCAGTGATATGAGATGCTCATGCAATGATATGCAATGCCATGTCTTATGCAATAGAATCTTGAACCAAGACTTGGAGATGCCTGTCTCCTGTCAGGAATAAAATTTTGAACATCTGAGCTAAAAATAGAGAAATTTTGAGAGTTCTAGTTGAAATTTGGACTTTTGCAAGGTCCGGGCTCAGAAAATGACCATTTTGCCCTCCGGCGATTTTAGAGGCTGAATGATGATGCTTGGTGGAAATGCTGGAGATGTGAATGAAAATTTGGGGTGTTTACAGATGCCCCTCTTTGCTACTAAGCCGGCTTGTGGCCGAGCTTAGTGGCAAAGAAAAACACACCAAATTTGGGCTATATATATAAAAAAAAATGCCCCTGTTAGAAGGATCTGACTGGGTGTGAAGAAATTAGCCCGAGGAAGATGGTAGATATGAAATGGAGAATGAGGAGGAATGATTCACTCTTTGACAACGAAGTTCAGGTTTTTTCCCTTGACCTGGATGGGACAGAAATACTTTGTATAGAACGAAGCTCTGGTTTTTAACCCTTAACCTGATTGGGGAATGAAATATCTCATCGAAATGAGACTCAGGTTTGTACCCTTAACCTGATCGGGCGGAAAATGAAATACCTCATCAAAGGAGGCTCAGGTTTATACCCTTTTCCTGATCGAGCGGAAAATAAAATACCTCTTTGAATGAGGCTCAGGTTTATACCCTTATCCTGATCAGGCGGAAAATGGAATACCTCTTTGAATGAGGCTCAGGTTTGTACCCTTATCCTGATCGGGCGGAAAATGGAATACCTCTTTGAATGAGGCTCAGGTTTGTACCCTTATCCTGATCGGGCGGAAATTGGAATACCTCTTTGAATGAGGCTCAGGTTTGTACCCTTATCCTGATTGGGCGGAAAATGAAATGGAATCCTCGAAGGAAGAGACCATGATGGAACCTTCGGATTTTTGCACAATAAATCCGACAGAGGTTTTGCAAAAGAAAGGAAAATGGGGTCCCTAAAGCTTGAAAAGGGGTTGATTTTGGGGCATCTCATTGCTGAGTCTAAATAGCTTTTGAAATTGCCTTTTGCGGGAAATGATTGGTGGTTCGACCTCGAACCGAAATGGGACTGTCTATGGTAGGACAGTGGGGACACAGGGAAGTGTGCGGATCTGAGAGCTCACGCTCTCAAAGAAGGGAAGGAATCAAGTCCTTAAGAGGGATTTAAAATTGGTGTGAGGATGTATCAAAGACGAATATCAAGCTCTCACTTCACGTCAAGATAGCTAGAAAATATTGAGAATTCTGTTGTTGATTCAAAGTTTTTGAAAATGTTGCACATTATTGCAGAGATATTTTTTATTTTCTACCCAAAGCATTACCTCCAAACAAGGTTCACTTCGTAGAATCGAGACTTGAAATCCAAATCGCTTGCAATTGACCTTCTTCAAGGAAGCTATCAATTTCCTTGATATGAACAGGAAAGAGAGAATTTAATATTATGAAAACAATTGATGAAAGAGTATTGATAATAGAATTTCACGAATTTAAAGAGGATTCTTGATAAATGTGGCAGTTTGATATCTTGGGAGCTTCTCTCATGATAATCTTTCTGCACTCTTTTGATTCTCTGGTGTTTTGGCTACATTCTCCTTCATTTTGGAGTTGTTCTGACTTTTTTTTTTCTCTTTCTTTTTCCTTTCTTTCTCTCTTTTGGAAGGGTACGCCACAAACTCCTTCAACTTGGAGATGTTTCGATCCTTCTTGGACGATGTTGGCTCATGGGTTTAAAATCTTTGGATGATAGCTGAAATTAAATATCTTTTAGGGATTGTCGGTAGGTTCATCGCATCTGCCTTCATCTCGACAGTGCTTTGGACTTTCCCTGGAATGATCCGTCACAAACTCTGTCATCTTGGAGATGTTTCAAATCTTATTTGGCCCCGGGGGTTTATTCGCTTAATTTGCCTTCATCTTGACGACAAGTGAAAAATCCCTTTTGCGGATATTTAACTACAGCTTAGGTGATTCTGAGGAGACAGGGCTTGGGTGAATGCTCTCTTTTCTAGCGCTCAGGATATTTTCACTGCCTCATTTTACAAGAATAATCTTTAAAGATGTTCCATTGACTGTGATCAATATCAATCATTTATGGCTTTGCAATAACATTGAATCTTCTTTTCTGGCCATATCGAGGATTTATTCTTCATCCTTTTGGTTGGCCAATAAAAGATTTTGAATCTCTTTTCGCAAAAGCTTCACTCTCTTGGAAGTAATGCTAAAGGTAAACTGAGGTAAAATTTGCAAGACAAAGTTTTTGGAATCAACAAATAATTTGGTTGACAAATTGACAAAATTTTCTTGAAATCCTTGGTGAAAGAGAGCGTTTGAAGTCCGGCTCAACACCTCCGTGACAAAAATTCTCCTCTCCTTTCCCCAAAGGAGGCAACTATCAGTTCACTAGGAATAATATCAGTTCTATTAAGAACGACTATCGGTTCGTGGGAAACAATATCAGTTCAATTAAGAACGCCCATCGGTTCGCTGAGAACAATATCAGTTCAATTAAGAACAATCATCGGTTCGCTGGGAACAACTATCAATTCGCTCGAGAATACTATCAGTTTAATTAAGAACGACTATTAGTTCACTCGGAACATTATCAGTTCAATGAAGAACAACTATCAGTTCACTTGGAACACTATCAGTTTGATGAGAATGACTATCAGTTCGCTTGGAACACTATCAGTTCGATGAAGAACGACTATCAGTTCGCTTAGAACACTATCAGTTCGATGAAGAACGACTATCAGTTCGCTTGGAACACTTATCAGTTCGCTTGGAACACTTATCAGTTCAATGAAGAACGACTATCAGTTCCCTTAGAACACTATCAGTTCAATGAAGAATGACTATCAGTTCGATGAAGAACGACTATCAGTTCGCTTGGAACACTATCAGTTCAATGAAGAACGACTATCAGTTCACTTGGGAACACTATCAGTTCAATGAAGAACGACTATCAGTTCACTTGGGAACACTATAAGTTCAATGAAGAACGACTATCAATTCACTTGGGAACACTATCAGTTTAATGAAGAACGACTATCAGTTTAATGAAGAACGACTATCAGTTCACTTGGGAACACTATCAGTTTAATGAAGAACGACTATCAGTTCACTTGGGAACACTATCAGTTCAATAAAGAACGACTATCAGTTCACTTGGGAACACTATCAGTTCAATGAAGAACAACTATCAGTTCACTGAAGAACGAGGACCATTATAGAGAGTTGGATAGCTTCTATGAATGGTTTCAAGATTATCCCCTTATCTTGAACGGGTAATGAAAATTGGATGACCTGGCGGTCGAAATTGAGAATTTTGGTAATTTGAAAATTGGAAATTGGGTGACCCGGAGGTCGAAATCGAAGAATTGGATGACCTGGAGGTCGAAATTGAAGAATTATGGAAAATGATTCAGGTTTATCCCTTAACTTGAAAGGGAAATCTCAGGTTTATCCCTTAACCTGAAGGGGGAGGAAATGGATGCAAATTTAATGCAAAATGAAATGCAAATGCACATGAAATGTAAATGAATGCAAAATTAATGCAAGTGGGTGCATATACATGCAAAATGAGAGATTGGTTTATCCCGCCTGCATACAGAATGTTTGAAAACAAATTTTCAAAAGATGCCCCAGTGTAACTAGGAAGAGGGAATAAAATTTAAAGAAGGCTCTCTGCAGGGCAAAGACAGGATCAAATTTTGAGGAACTTTTTTGGATTTTTGGAGGAAAATGTTGAGGAAAATATGGTAGACCATTGGAAGAGTATCCTATTACTAGGGATTGAGTCGTCATAAGGATTATGACAATTGTGTTGTCATTCTTTTGCAAGGAAAATAAACAACGGAAAATGTGCCTTGTTACCTAGGCGAGGTCGTCAACCACGAGGAAAACACCATTTTTGAAGGAAAGAGATATCTCTTGGAAAAACAATCCGCAAACGAATTTAGAATAAGGAGAAGGCAAGTGGGTAAACAATTTCCTCCGCAATAATCAAAGTATGCATAAGGAAAAGAAGGTGAAGAATTTTGCAAATAGACAAAAGGATTGAAAATCCAATAAGAGAAAACATATGATTTTGAAAAATTGCAGGCAGGATAAAAATGCAGCTGGAAATTCGAGATCCAGTAGAAAGGGAGAATGGAAAATCACATGGAGTTTTGAAAGAAATTGGATATTTTGAGAAGTCATCCAGGGTTAGAGAAAGTAAAGGGAAAGGATGAGAATATGGAAATTTGAAAATATTTTTGGGAAAATATAAGGAAATAGAGGTAACAAACAAACAATCACATCCTGCACAAACATTTATGCTCATTCAGCACTCCCTAAAAGGCTGACTCTAGATGCATCATTTTGAAAACAGCTGTAGGACCTTAATCCTAACTCTAGGTTCAGATCATCTTTGTCCAATCTAGTTATGCCGATATACCCGAATTGAAATCCGAGGTACGTGGCATATAATCTCAACTCCGGTTCTAAGGTAAGGTTTTCCAACATCCTTGAGCGTCTACCGATATACTTCAGACTGTGGCCCGCGGTACGTGGTAGGGGGGTGTTAACCCAAATAATTGGCCCAGTTGTGAGGCTCTGTCCCGAACTAGGGTTCTGGAAGAGAGCCCAGCAACGTGAAGATCGGGTAATGATAGGTAAGGGAGTTTTGAAAAAATGATCACATGCAAGAAATAGAGGGCTCTAAATCCTAGAGAGATAGATTTTGAAAACTTTGAAGAAGCATACATTGTTTGAATTCATATCCTAAATTGAGGAGAGTTGTATTTAGACCTAAGTCTATGTGAGCATAAAAATATCTCCTCAATCTGGTCCTACCAAACCATGCCTAGTCTATATGCAGTCAATGTCAGCTAGGTCAGAATCTTGGCTCCTAGGTTCACATGATATCAAAAGTAAAAGAGTTGCAATTTTGTGAACACAGTTTCGATAATTGAACTAAGTCAAACACACTTTTGATCAGACGAGGACAAGTCCCATCACGGTCGCCAAACCTGTTATTGTCGCAAAATTTTTCCCGTCTTCCCTTCCTTGCGAAAGAGAAAGAAGGAAACGCTTTCGCGATTCAAACTTGACCGGATTTTGGAAATTGTTTTGAAATACTCACCTCCGTTTTGAAAATTATGGGAAAATCCATGGGATGGGGCTCGACCTGTCGGTACGAGGTTCGACCGTTCCTGCCGCCTTTAACAGGGGTAATCGAACCAAGGACCAAAATTGTGCTTGACTTAGCTAAATTACCAAAATCATGTTCTATCCTAAATGCACAGAGAATTCAGGCATGTGCTATGAGACTTTGAAAAATGTAAGTTGGAAAACATGATGCATGCTCAGAAAACCTTTGGAGTTGAAAGATATTTCTCAGGGAAAAGGTCAATTTCTCAGGATACTCAGATGAAAAAGGGTTTTTGAAATCACGAGAAAGTTCATAAAGATGTGGGAAAATCATGAATATTTGAAAATCCTAGGAAAATAGAAGTGATTCTTGAGAAAAAGGTGAACATTTGAAAAGGGAAACACTTCTCAGGAAAACTCAAACTTTGGGATTTTTCTTAGAAAAATGATGGAAAATTTATAGGAAAACTCATTGGACAAGAAAAACTGAACTTGGGAAATTGAAATCCTGGGAATCTTACCCTTGAAATACTTGGAAATCGATTTTGATCTTTGAGAAAGATGAGAGACTCCTTTTGAAAATCTTGAGAAAATAACATTTTCCCTGGAAAACTGTGGAAAAACTTGACTTGAGAAAACCGATTTTGAAAAATTCTCAAAGTTTCTTAAGAAATCGATTTCTTGAGAATGAAATTTTCTTAAGAAAATCATGAGAAAACCAAGGATTTCATGATGCAAATGATATGAGTGAATGAATGCATTTTGGAAGATTTTCTAAGAAATTTGTTGGAAAAATGTATATTAAGTCAAAATAAATCCTTCACATATCCTGACTGTGGCCATGAATATGTTCAGACTTTAATTGATTTAATGCACAATACTTTGAAAATTTGGAAATATGGTGTGCATTTTTAAGATAGCCTAAGAGTGTAGGCTCAATGTGACTGGTAGAAAGATGATGGATCTGGGTCTCGTCCATATTCCGACTAGGGCCGTAAATATGAACTCCACCGAGTCCGTCAACTCTCTAAGAGTTCGTGCACGTGCCATTCGTGAACATTCATAGTGCTTTTGAAATAAAATGCATGAATCATATAAACAGGATATTGCATGAATTCAAACTATATGATATGCATCCTAGTCTAAGCAGGAAATTAAATCTCTTATTCCAAAATTTACATTATTACTTTATTAAATAAATGAAATTGCAGACTTCAGCTCCTTCTTTTGAATGTCCCTACCAAATCTTGAAACAAGGTTAGCTCAAATATGTTAGTTTTTCCAAGATTTTCCAATAATATTATAAAATTATTAGACTTAATTGGATATAAACCCTATTCTCATGCTTCCTTGATATTTGAAATGATGTAAATGCAAGAAATTCAGTAGAAAATAGTTTGAAAATCGTAATGGTAGTCAAAATGACCAAAATATCCCTAATTATAAAGTTGTACCTTTAAAATCAGGGTTTTTTTAAGGAAAACTTGGTAAAATTGAGATTTCAAAATTCAAATTGAATCAAATGATGATGAAATGCAGTATGAGCCATGATGAAATGCTGCTAAACAAATTAGGACTGTAAAATCAGAATTTGACATTTTGCAATTTATCCAAAATAACGAATTTCGCTTGTTTTTCGCTTGGATCCGGGTCCCGCGGGGCCCTGTTTTGATGATATGGCTAAATCAAACCTCAAATGAATTTCAAATTACACCAAATTCGGTATGAAGCATCTACATTCTTTGATAAACAGCCTAAAATGCTAAAAATCACGAAATGATATGATTTGAATGCTAAAATTTAAAGAAAGTCCTAAAATGGTGGATTTCGCCTACGGACCCGAACCAAATGCAATGCTTAATAAGATAATGCAAAATTTACACCATAAAAACTTTTGATATTTTGCATACTGCTAAAGGACCCGAAATGGAACATTTTTGGTTTTTACAGCCACGGGATTTGAGCCATGGTGAGTTCGGTAGCAAGGATTTGGTTCTGACAAAGGTAAAATCAACCTAATCTAATATAAAATACTAAAACAATAGAAAACAGCCATGGAAATTTCTGATATTTAACAGAGCTACTCACAACACCTACAGAGACAACTTTCATGTTCATGACTTTGGCATTTGATCAACAAAAACATGGATAAAAATATAACTTTTCATTCCTGAATCGACAGAACAGACAAATGTGATCAAACAGGTGACTGACAAGAAAAATCCGAAACAGATATCACAACTGTTCTAAAAATCACAGGCTTTTAGATGCAAACATAAGACATCTCGGACATAACATTCACTTTTTACAGATTCGGATTTGGATCAATACCCAAAGAAAACCCATCGACCTAAGTCGATCCAAAGTCTCAGAGGCCCAAATCAGGCTCTGACACATGTCCCCCACTCTCGGATTTTTGTTAGACATTAAAAAAAATCATAAAAATCTGAGAAAATTATTTTAAAAGCTAGACATTCTCTCGAGTTCAGAACATCTTTCGGATAAAAAATATGACCTCCCACGAGAGCGATCACGATTTTAAAATTCGGAAAAGACATTTTGAAATGCATCCCGGGTAATAAAACCCGACTCACCCTTTTGAGCGTTTACCGCAGTAAACAAATTCAAATCTCTCCTAATTTTTGGCACATTTCTAGGGACACCTAAAGGCGAATTCCATGATTTTTTTTATTTTTTAAAGGAAAATAAATGCATGAAATGACATGTGGACTGACTGACAAAAACAGAGAGCTACTGAAATTGAGCAGAATTGAAATAAATGCTTAATTAAACCTAATTAACCTATAAAACATGCTAAATTAATGAAATAAAATACAAATTAAATCTAGCTAAATGCATGAATGCTAAAAATCATCAAGGAAGCATAATTATGTATTTTTATATTTGTCGTTTTATGAGAATAGCTCAATCCATCCCTCAGATGAGCTCTTTCTTCAAACGACACCTGAATAAAATCATGATATGAAATCAAGAGGAAAAGAGGTGCCCCTTGCTTCGTTATGCAGCTTTAAAACTCTTGAAAGGAACTGCTAACAAGGGCTTCGTTCGTCCTTCGATCCGGGCTTCAGATGATTCACCAAGATCGACCCACGCTTGAATCGAATTGGCCACAACACGAGCAATGTAGGTACTTCACTACACCTTCTCCACTGAGCCCAAGGGGGGCATGAATTCCAAAGTTCAAAATCTTGTTTTGAAAAAAGTCTAGGTTGAATTTCAAAGTCCAAAAAAAGCTCCTCTAGGTTGGGCGTGGAGCCTTGTTTTTATAGAATTTTTCTGAAAATTTTGAATTTCAAACAGGCTTAATCTGAGCCCTCCATGTGGCGCCATCTCAGGGGGTGCTATTTGGGGTTTGAAATTCAAATTCTGCTTTATTCTGGAAGGAGGAGAGACTGCCATGTGGCGCCATCTCAGAGCATCCACGTTGACATGTGTTAGAAGGAAAGGCAGAGGATTCAGATGGTGCCACCTCATAGAGAGTTTGAAATTTAAATTTCAGCTTTTTCTAAAGGAAAGGACAGACTGACATGTGGCGCCACCTCAGGGTGGCTCCACATTGACATGTGTCAGGAGGCAGAAGCTAAAGAAGCAGAAGATGCCACCTCAGAGGGGAGTTGTTCCTACTTTTTATGATGCAGGGAGGTCTGGACATGTGGCGCCACCTCAGGGTGGCTCCTACAATGCCATGTGGCAGGAAGGAGGAACAGGAGGGAAAGGGACACGTGGCACCATCTCAAAACATGAATTTAGGGAGGAGACTTCAGGATTTGCGCCACCTCAGCCTGGAGTTTGAATATTTGAATTGTTTCTTTTTCTGAAGGAGGCAGAGAGAGACACGTGTCCCTTGCTTTTTCTGAGAAGAGCAAAGGGTGACATGTGTCACTTGCTTTTTCTGAGAAAAGCAGAGAGTGACATGTGACACTTGTTTTTCTGAGAAGAGCAGAGAATGACACGTGTCACTTGCTTTTTCTGAGAAAAGCATGGAGTGACATGTATCACTTGCTTTTTCTGAGAAGAGCAGAGAATGACACGTGTCTGCTGCAGGAGAGAATACCTCAGATGGCGCCACCTCAGAAGGAGACAACTCTACTTTTCTGGAGGAAGCTAGGAGTGACACGTGTCTCCTACTTTTCTGAGAAAAGTAGGGAGAGACATGTGTCAGTCTACTTTTCTGAAGGAGGGGAAGGTTGACACGTGTCCTCTGCAGGAGACACACTCCAAATGGCGCCACCCCAGAGGAGACAAGTTTTACTTTTTCTGGACAGGACAACATATGACACTTGGCATCTCAAGGTGAACTTTGAGTGACACATGGCGCAGGGTGAAGATGGTGGATACTGACACATGGCATGGAATGACATGTGGCGGCTTCTTAAGGTAGTCCCACACTGACACTTGGCAGATAAATGGGAGGAGAGAGAAAAGAAAAGTGGCGCCAATCTAGGGGACAAGGCTCCTATATTTTTGGGTTTTTCAAAAGAAAAGCTTGTGTGACACCACTTCAGTGTGGGTCCCACATTGCTTCTTTATTGAAATAAGGACAAGACAACAACCTCTTTTTGGAATTTTCATAAAATCTGGACTAATTGGTAAAACAGAAATTTTTGGAAAGAGTTGGCCCCTGTAGGGCAATTTTGTAAAAGAATGATAGTTGAAATAGCTGATAAAAGGGCAAAATCTGAGGTGAAGTGGCTGAAATCCATATTGAAAACTATCTAGATCGTTTTCCTGAGGAAATATTTTGAAATTCAGAGCCCTGGGGGTAAAATGGAAAGAATTGATAATTTTGAAGACCTAGGGTTTTGAAATCAATTTTGAAAAGAGTTGAAATTCAAATCTAGATTGACAATTTTGAAAATCGAGAGTTCTGGACCTCGAAATGACATGCTGTGCAGTGCAGTGATATGAGATGCTCATGCAATGATATGCAATGCCATGTCTTATGCAATAGAATCTTGAACCAAGACTTGGAGATGCCAGTCTCTTGTCAGGAATAAAATTTTGAACATCTGAGCTAAAAATAGAGAAATTTTGAGAGTTCCAGTTGAAATTTGGACTTTTGCAAGGTCCGGGCTCAGAAAATGACCATTTTGCCCTCCGGCGATTTCAGAGGCTGAATGATGATGCTTGGTGGAAATGTTGGAGATGTGAATAAAAATTTGGGGTGTTTATAATGGGCCATCTCAGAGCAGGTCCAAATTCTACTTTTGAAATTCATTTTGACAATTAGAGGGGTAAAATAGTATTTTCAAAAAATTTCTAGAAGAAACGAGCTATTTTTGGCAGTTTTTGAAACGAGCTGGGTTCTGAAGTTCAATACCCCTTTGCGAAGCAAATCCTGTGTAGAATTTGAAAATTTGATTTTGAAATAAATCCAGATTATTTTTCTCGAGAAATTATTTCCAAATTTAGAATCCCGAGGGTAAAAATGTTAATTTTGGAAACCCGGGGTTTGAAATTGATTTATGAAAACTTTTAAAAGTCGATCTGGATTGAAATTTATAAAACTGGAGTTCTGGACTTCGAAAAATGAAATGAAATGTGATGAAATGTTATGAAATGCTAAGAAATGATATGAAATGATGAGAAATGACATGAAATGCTATGCAAAATGCAGATTCTGAATGAAGAATTTTGGATGCTAGACCCCGATTGGCAGCTGTACCAATTTAAAAAGCATTAAAATTGACAAAATTTGCAAAATGGTTGAAGAAATGGTTTTCAGGCCCTACCAAGCTAAAGTGACACTGAAAATTAGAATCTGAGCTGAATTGAACTGAAATGAGCTAGGTTTTAGAGTTTCAGAACTCAAATGAACTGACCACACACTGACTCAGCTGACCTTTCGACTAAATTTTCAAGAAAAGCTACCATTTTTAGAGAAATGGTACAGAATGGTCACTGGAGTGAAGTGAATTACGAATCTGAGCTGGGTTTAAGCTGAAACAAAGATCAATAATACTGACATGAACTAAAATCAAAGCTCGAACACTAGCTCAACTAACTGAATTTAGCTCAATTTCAGCTGAATGAGCTGAAATGGGCTAAAATGGGCTCCTAGACACTTGGAAATGGTTTTGAACTGAAACTGAAGCACTTGAACTCCTGGTGAGCTCAAGCTAGACTTAGGAGAATATGACTAACTGTGAATGAGACAGTTGGCTTGGATTTGAGTGAGAAATGAGCTCATTTATGAAGAAATGATCCCATTTTGGCAGGAATGGTTAGAAATGAAAATTGCCTTCTCACTATGAGCTCAGATGAGCTTGAAATGACTGATATTTTAACTGTTCTGAATTGACCAATGAGCTTGGTTGACTCTGACTGACTGGGGTCCGGGATGACCTAGGGGTAAAATGGTAATTTTCCTAATAAAAAATAGGTAAAATGGTGATTTTCTGACACAAACTTGGGGTTGGACTCCTACACTGACCTAACAGGGTTGGCACTACACGAGGAGGATTGTTTGAGAATGGATGAGAAAAAATTGGGGTGTTTACAAATGCCCCTCTTTGCTACTAAGTCGGTTTAAGGCCGAGCTTAGTGGCAAAGAAAAACACACCAAATTTGGGCTATAAAAATGCCGCAGTTAGAAGGATCTGACTAGATATAAAGAAATTAGCCCTGATGAAAATGGTAGATATGAAATGTAGAATGAAGAAGAGAAATTTACTTCAAAAGAAGTGAGATTCAGGTTTTGCCCTTAACCTGGATGGGATGAAAAATACCTTGTGTAAAAACGAAGCTTAGGTTTAACCCTTAACCCGATCAGGAAATGAAATACCTCGTGAAAATGAGGCTCAGGTTTAACCCTTAACCTGACCGAGAATGAAACACCTCATTAGAATGAGGCTCATGTTTAACCCTTAACTTGACCGGGAATGAAATACCTCATCAGAATGAGGCTCAGGTTTAACCCTTAACCTGACCAGGAAATGAAATACCTTATTAGAATGAGACTCAGGTTTAACCCTTAACCTGACCAAGAATGAAATACCTCATCAGAATGAGGCTCAGGTTTAACCCTTAACCTGACCAGAAAATGAAATACCTTATCAAAATGAGGCTCAGGTTTAACCCTTAACCTGACCGGGAAATGAAAAAAATGATGGGATTCTTTAAAGAAGAACCCATGATGGAACCTTCGGACTTCCGCACAATGAATCCGATAGGGGTTTTGCAAAATGATGAAATTAGGGTCCCTAAAGCTTGAAAAGGGGTTTGATTTTGGGTGCTTCATTGCTGAGACTAAATAACTTTTGAAATTGGTGACCTTTTGTGAGAAAATGATTTGTGGCTTAACCTCAAGCCGAAATTGGACGGTCTATGGTGGGACAGTGGGGACACAGGGAAGTGTGCGAATTTGAGAGCCCATGCGCTCAGATTATACCAAAGAAGGGAAGAAATCTTGAAAACTCTTGTTATCAAGTCCTAAAATGGATAACAACTGATGTTAGGATGTGCTTAAGATGAACCTCAAGCTCTCGCTTCACGCCAGGATAGCTAGAAAATATTGTCAAAATGTTGAAAATTGTTGTTGATTCAAAATAATTGGAAATGGTGCGCATTGATGAAAATATTCTCTCTTTTCTACCCGAAGTATTACCTCAGATTGGGCTTAACTCCATAAAATCAAGATTCGAATTCAAATTGCTTGCTATTGACTTTCTTTCAAGAAAGCTATCAATTTTCTTGATATGAACAAAAAAGAGAGTATTCTTGATATTGTGAAAGCAATTGGTGAAAGAATATTGATAATAGAATTTCACAAAATTTAAAGAAGATTCTTGGCAGATTTGGCAGTTTGATATCCTGGGATTCTTTTCTCATGATGATGTTACTGCCCTCTTTTTTTTTATTGGCACAATTAAAGCTCTCTTGGGTTTTTTTGGGAATTATATCATCCTTCATTTTGGAGATGTCCTGACTTTTTTTTTTCTCTCTTTTTTTTTGGAAGGGTACGTTACAAACTTCTTCATCTGAAAGATGTTCTGATCCTTCTTTTCTCTCAGGGATTATATTGACGGTTATTGGCTCTTTGGTTGAAAATCCCTTGATGATAGCAGAAATTAAATATCCTTTGGGGTTTGTCGGGAGACTCATCATAGTCGCCTTCATCTTGACGGTGATCTGAACTTTCCCTGGAAGGATCCGTCACAAACTCCTTCATCTTGAAGATGATTCAAATCTTCTTTGGCCTTGGGGGTCTAACTCGCATAATTCGCCTTCATCTTGACGACAATTGAGAGATCCCTTTTGCAGATATTTAATTACAACTTAAATAATTGAGGAGATATGGAAATGGAATGGATTTTTCTGTATCACCTAGGATATTTCGACTACCTTATTCTCCAAAAATGATCTTTAAAAATGTGCCATTGACTGCGATCAATATCGATCACTTATGACCTTCAACAACATTGAATTTTCTTTGCTGGCCATATCGAGGATTTATTCTTCATCCTTTTGGTTGGTCAATAAAAAGATTTTGAATTTTGAATCCTTCTTCGCGAAAGCTTTGTCCTTTCGGAAGTAATACTGAAGGTATTCTGAGGTAATCAATTTTTTTTTTTTTAGATTTTGAAATCAACAATCATTTGACAACAAATTGGCAAAATATTCTTGAAATCCTTAGTGAAAGAAATTGCTTGAGGTTTAATTGACACATTCCTGACTAAATTGAGTCCTGAAAAGACTCGGTAAAAGATTAACTCGAAAGTTGGGTTTTGTTTTGACTAACCAGCTTGAAAGTAGGATTTGTTGATCGATCATCTCAAAAGCAAGATTTGGGTTGACCGACCAGCTCGAAAGCAGGATTTGTTGACCGATCAGCTCGAAAGCAGGATTTGGGTTGGCCGACCAGCTCGAAAGCAGGATTTGTTGACCGACCAGCTCGAAAGCAGGATTTGTTGACCGACCAGCTCGAAAGCAGGATTTGGGTTGACCGACCAGCTCGAAAGCAAAATTTGTTGATCGACTAGCTCGAAAGCAGGATTTGGGTTGACCAATCAGCTCGAAAGCAGGATTTATTGATCGACTAGCTCGAAAGTAGGATTTGGGTTGGCCGACCAGCTCGAAAGCAGGATTTGTTGACCGACTAGCTCGAAAGCAGGATTTGGGTTGACCGACCAGCTCGAAAGCAGGATTTGTTGACCGACCAGCTCGAAAGCAGGATTTGGGTTGATCGACCAGCTCGAAAGCAAGATTTGTTGACCGACCGGCTCGAAAGCAGGATTTGGGTTGACCGACCAGCTCGAAAGCAGGATTTGTTGACCGACCAGATAGAAAGCAGGATTTGTTGACCGACCAGCTAGAAAGCAGGATTTGTTGATCGACCAGCTCGAAAGCAAGATTTATTGACCGACCGGCTCGAAAGTAGAATTTGTTGACCGACCAGCTAGAAAGCAGGATTTGTTGACCGACCAGCTAGAAAGCAAAATTTTGATTGAAAGATTGAATTTGATGATTTGAAATTGATTGACATTGATGACGTTGTAACCCGAAGGCTTAGAAAGTGATAGATATTGATAAAGTTGTAACCCGAAGGCAGAAAAATGACTGATGTTGGTAAGATTGTAACCCGAAGGCTTGAATTTGGAAATTGATTGACCCGAAGGTTGAAATAGAAAAGTGGGTGACCCGGAGGTTGAAATTGGAAATTGGAAATTGGAAGAATTGATATTGAACTTGAATTCTGATGGAAGGTCAGCACGAAGACTGCACCTAAAAGATCGACTAATGAGACCAATGGGCAAGACACTAACACGAGTGCTAGATTTTGAAAGAGTACCAATACGAGCACCGAGTTTTTGAAAATATATCACTATGGACATTAGATTTTGAAAATGTGCCAGCGCGAGCACTAGATTTTGGAAATGTATTAGTGTAAAAAATTGAATTGTGAAAATGAACCAGTATAAGCACTGGAGTTTGAAAATCACCTAGTATTTGAAATTTGATCTTTTTTTCTTGGAAAGAGACCGGCACTCCCGAGATATTTGGAAATGGTGATGAGAATGATTGTCGGGGTTCAGGATTATCCCTTATCCTGAATGGGTAGCTCAGGTTTATCCCTTAACCTGAAGGGGAAGATGAATTTGATACAAATGGATGCAAATGAATTTATGCGAATGCAAATGTATGCAAATGAATACAAAATGATGTAAATGAATGCATGTGTGCAAAATGAGAGATTTGTTTGATCCTGCCTGAACACAGGACATTTTGAAGTAAAAACAAATTTTCAAAAAAAATGCCCCAGTGTAATAAGAGAAACAAATTTTGGATAAAAGAAAGATAATTGACAAAGCGACTGGCTTCTTGATTGAATAGAGAGACATCCCGAGAGAGGTCATTCCTTATAAGAGACGTGTTGCAGAGAAGAAAAACAAGCTTATGAGGAAAATTGATAATTTTATTAATGCATTGAAGAAAAGATGACAAATCAAGGAACGACAAATGAGATTGCATTATCCCTTCAAAATAATGAAAGCAAGATGAGAAATGGGAAAATGTTAGCATTGTCAACTTCTTGAATGATTAAGGAAAAAGCTCAGTCAGGATGACTAGTCCTTCTTTTCATCTTCAACAAGGAGATTCTTATCAATGCAGTCTTAAACGATATTCTTGAAGATGAAACAATGCTCGGTATCGTGACACATTGTCTGATGAAACTTGCAGAATTGATCTTTAAACCTTCCCATGGTCACAGGAGGATCCGCTATCTTGGAGAGTCTAACCATCCCTTTGGCTATCATGTATTCCAGAACTTGCTCGAGCGGCTGCTCTAAGGGAGTAAAACTGCGGTCGTATCCCCAACCGTCATTCTTTGGTCTCCCTTGGGGTTTTAACTCTAGTTGGATGCTTGAGGGAGGGCTGTCATTCTGCCTGTTAATTATTTCCTCTTGTCCTGCATGATCATCTTTGCTGGAATTTAGACTCCCTGATCCATCGGTGTGGTTCTTCCTACCACCCCTTTTGCTTTTGCCATTGCTGTTGCCGGGGGCATTCACGGAGAATGTGAAGTTTGACTTCTTCTTGGTATCTGAATTGCTCTTTGAGAGTGTGAGGCTCTCATATACTCCATTCTTTATTCCCATCTCGAGCCATTCAGCTCGTTCTATCAATTCGATGAAAGATTGTGCTGGGGAAGCAGAGATCAGGCCTCTTAAAGGTTGAGAGAAATTATTCAGGATGACCGACAACGCATGCCCTTCTAATATCAGATCCTTTATTTGATTGTAGGTGGATCTCTATATGTGGATAAAGTCTCTGACCTTTTCAGTGTCCTTCTGCTTCAGATTGTAAAGATGATTCAGGGTGGGTAGCACCTCAGTATTGAACAAGAATCACTCAATGAAAAGATTAACCACCTTGTCGAATTCCTTCAACTCAATGGGATTGATGTGCTCTGAATACCATTTGGCAGCAGTGCCCTCTAGACTGCGAGGAAAGAATCTAAAAAAAGCGCGATTGTCTCTCTTGAATCTATTGCATTCTGCAAAGAACATAGCCCTGCCTTGGGATTGCCAGTCCCATCAAAATTGACAAATTTGTGAGAGAGATCTTCTAGGCTGTCATCTCCTTCCAGACCATCATAGAAATCATCGCTTGTGAAAATCCTTTTGCCCTTGTCGCGGGTCTGCAGATCTCAAACTATCCTGACCATATCTCTGAATTGTGGTTGGTTAGAATCACTGATAGACTGATCTTTGAATTTATGGGTTGACACCTGCCCCTGAGTAGACTTGCGGAGTATCTGCTGAGTCTCAATTTCTTCATCCGTGTCTTCCACTGATTCCTCTTCATCAGATGTATCTTCATGCTGAACACGCTTTTTAGATATCTTCACCTGCTTCTTGACTGTGTGACCCTCAGCCTTCTGCTTGACCTGGGTCTGCTCTGTACTGGCTTCAGCTTGCTCTGCTAGCACCTTGCTCATCATCTTTTTGAACCTGGCATACATCTGAGGATCGATGCCATCATCTGCTTGCTGACCCTGATTTTTGACTGATCGCAGGGAGTCCATTTCTTCTTCTGAAGCTGTTGAATATGCAATGCCTTCGACTGGTGCAGTTTTCTTTCCTGACCTTGTCTGAACCATTTAAATATCGCGAACGCTCTCTGCAGAGCAAAGTTGATGGTTAGGCTTTTGAGAGAGATTTTGACTGGAAAAAAATATTTGCTGAGAATTTTGGTAGACAATTGAAAGAATATCCCATTACTAGGGATTGAGTCGTCATTGGGATTACGACAATTACGTTGCAAATAAACAACTGAAAATTATGCCTTGTTACCTAGGCGGGGTCGTCAAACCAAGAATTGAAGAATTTGCAAGATTTTTATTTATTGAAAGGAAAACATGATTGCATCAATAATAAACTTGGGAAAGAGGGGACAGACAAACAATTTGCCACCACTCTTTATAATCAGCAGAGACACGAGGACCGGAAAAAAGTGAAAGAGTAACAAAATAGTCCCAGCCATATTTGGCAGAATGGTATGTTTCGGACCACTGTGCTGATGTAAGGTTGAACTCTGACACAACTCCTGATAGCAGCCGCATCTCTATGTGCTTCTGTCTCTGAGAAAACTGTCGGACACATCGCTCTGGATGATAATAAGCGCAGAAGAATGAACCAAGTAACTTGAACTGTTTGCCAAACACATATGTATATCTGGGAAGAGAGCAAACCCTGCAATGCATATGACCATCGCATACTGAATTCTTTCTCAAGCCATTCTGAGTTGTCTTCTTGTGAATTCCCCCATACTGTCGGTAGATCTCAATCAGTTTCACATATTCATTTTCATTTTCCTTAGTCAGTGGCCAAGACTTACGTCCCGTCATGCGAGCTACAACATCTTTGGGGTCAACACCCTTGACATTGACAAAAATTGTTGTTCCAATGGATCTCCAGGTTGACCGGCTGGCTCGGGCAGTCCCATGATCTCTGAAAATTCATCCATCAACAGGGTCATCTCGCCCCATGGGAACCAAAATGTACAAGTGCACGGATTCCACCGCTCTGCCAGTGCATGGATCAGATTGTCGTTAACTGTCAACTTTCCCCCTACGGATGCCAGTACCAACCCGCAATTGCTCAAGTGGTCCAGAAACATACGAGAGAAGTTCTTGAATCAAGTATAGTACCACCGGAGAAAGAAGGGTCCGGTGCTAAGAGCTCGATGCTTAGGAAGACTTTGTCGCACCTCATAGGAGATTTGACCCTCAAGAAAGACAGTGTCGAGCTGACTGGATGCCATTGGACTGAAAGATAGGAATATTGAAATCAGACTTTGAAAAAAAATACAAGAATTTTGAAAATTGCAGGTAGGATAAAGTGAAATGCTGAAAATTCGAAGTCCAGAGGAACGAAAGAATGGAAAATCACATGGAGTTTTGAAGAAAAAGTGGATAATTTGGAAAAATCGTCCAAGGTTTTTAGAAAAAGGAGATATTTCACAAAAGATGGAAAATGAGGTATTTTAGAAAATTGTCCAGTATTTTGGAAAAATTGAGGAAAATATGGAAAAATAAGATTAAAATGAATATCATACATTCAATCACAAACAATTATGCACATATAGCATTTTCTAAGAAGCTGACTCTAAATGCATCAATTTTGAAAGAGCTTTAGGACCCTAATCATGACTCTAGGCTCAGATCAACTATGTCCAATCATACTATGCCGATATACTCGAGTCGAGGCTCAAAGTACGTGGCATAAAACTTCATCTTCGGTTCTAGGATTGTGTTTTTTCAACATCCTTGAGCGTCTGCCAATATACGTTAGACTATGGCCCTTGGTACGTGGTAGGGGGGCGTCAGCTCAAATACGAGGCCCAGTTGTGAGGCTTTGTCCCGAACTATGGTTCTAGAAGAAAGCCCAGCAATGTGAAGACCGGGTAGACATAGGTGGGGTGGTTTTTGAAAAATGATAACATGCAGGCAAACAGAGGGCTCTAAAACCTAAAGAGATAGAGATTTTGAAAATTTTGAAGCAAACATTGTTTTCACACAAATCCTAGATTGAGGAGTGTTGTATTTCAAACCTAAGTCTAAGTGAGCATGAATAATTCTCCTCAATTAGTCCTAACAAACCATACCTAGTCTATATGCAATCCATGTCAGTTGGGTTCAAGTCTAGGCTCCTAGGTTCACATGATATCAGAAAATAAAGCTGACATTTTGTAGAGCACGATTTTGATAATTAAGCTAAGTCAAAGCAAAAAATTGATCAGACGAAGACAGGTCCCATCACGGTCACCAAACCTGTTATCATCGCAAAATTTTTCCTCCCTCCCTCTACGACAGTGAGAAGAAACGATTCTATGAGTCAAACTTGACCAAAGTTTTGAAAATAGTTTTGAAAATTACTCACCTCTGTTTTAAAAATTTGCGGGAAAATTCCGTGGAATGGGATCCGCCTGTCGGTACGAGGTTCAACCATTCCTAGCGCCTTTACCAGGGGTAATTGAACCAAGGATCAAAAAGTGCGCTTTGACTAAGTGAAATTATCTAAATCTTGCTCTATTTTCCTAGAATGCACAGAGAATTAGGCTTGTGCTATGAAATTTTGAAAATAATGCAAGTCTGAGAAATATGATGTTTGCTTTGGAAAATTGAGATGTATTTGGAAAATGACTAGGAAAGTGCTTGAAAATGGAATTCCTGGGAAAATCATTGAATTTCATTGGAAATCAGAAATTGGATTGGAAAATGAATTCTCAGTAAAACTTGAATCTTAGGAAAATCGATTTTTGAGATTTGGAATTTCTTTTCTGAGGAAATGGATTTGAGAATCTTGAGAAAGTCAGGAAGTTCATTGGAAAATGATTTTTGAAATGAAAAATGGATTCTCAGGGAAATGGGAAATCTGAGAAAATTGATTTTGAGATTGGAAACTTAGAATTGAGAATGTGGAAATCTTGGAAAATCATAATTTGAACTTGGAAAATACTTTGAAATCTCATTTGAAAATTCAGAATTCTGAGAAAATCAAATCTTGAGAAAAACTTAGAAATTTTTGAGAAATCGATTTCTCTAAAATTGAAATTGAAAAATGAATTTGAAAATAATGTAATTTGAATGATATGAATGAATGAATATGAATTTGAAAGATATTTCATTGAGGAATTGGGAAAATCCTTTTGAAATTTTGAGAAATGCAGTTCATTTTTGAAGTTAGCCTAAGAGTGTAGGATGAATGTGGCTAATATGAAGATCATAAATCTAGGTTTCATTCGTATTCTGACTATGGCCAAAAATACAAATTCCACCAAGTTTATAAACTCCATAAGAGTTTGTGCATGTGCCATTCGTGTCAACCATAGTGATTTTGGAAAATGTGCATGAATGATGCATCAGATATCAAAATTTGCAGAAATTAAACTATATGCAATGTAGTCCTATTCTATGCAGGAAATGTAAATTCTTATTCCAAATTATTACATTTAATATTACATTGAACTGAAATGAAATAAGAAAATAAAATCTTCGTCTTGAATGTTCCTGCAAAACTAGAAAACATGTTAGCACAGAAATGTAGGCTTTTTTGAATTTATCCAAAAATATGGGAAATTATCGGATATTATTTAGATATAAACCCAAATTCATACTCCCTTTGATATAAACATGAGAAATAATGAATAAATTTTGAAAATTAAACTTGGAAATTTGAAATTGGGGTAAAATGACCAAAATGCCCCTGATGACCTAGAAACCAGGGTTTTCTGAAAGAATTTTTATAAAATTTAGAATTTTAAAAATCAAGTAAAATAAATCAAACATAATATGATGAAATATGATGATATTCATGAAAGTTTATGGAATTAAAGATTGAAATTTCGAAATTCAGGTCAAAATGACCAAAATATCCATGATAACAAGACTATGGCCTTGAAACCAGGGTTTTCTGAAATAAATTTTGCAAAAATGAGAAATTGAAATGAAAATGAGATTAAAATTAACCCTAATATGACATGATATTCTTATTTACATGATAAAAACCCTAAGATGGCAAAAATATTATAAAATATTGAATTTAACTTGATTTTCGTCTGATTTTTGCCTCTGAATTTAAAAATAATCTGACATACAAAAAAAATGAACTTGGATTTGAGACAAATTTGGCATGGACACCTAGACTAACCCTAAAAATAGAATGGAGTTCAAAAATCTATTTTTTTTGTATTTTCTTAATATGGAAAATAGCTAAAAATCCTAAAAATCAGAATTTTGCCTAAAATGTTGATTGTAAATGGGATTTCAGATATCAAACTTCTATAAACATTTCCCAAATTTTATGGGGTGATAGATAACAGTAAGAAAAGGATTTTTTCCTTTTACACCTTCTGGTTTTGACCTATGGTTGGAGCTGGACAACTCTGGCAAGTCGGATTGGAATCCGACGACTTTAGGATTTGGGGCAAACAGACAGGTTTCAGAAGAAAATGTTGGAAAAATAGCAGACAGATGGAAAAATGTCGCTAACAAACAGAGGCAAATTTCATATTTTTATATCATTGGGATTAGGGTAACGGATTGGAAATGAGAACACTATTATCAAAGACCTGGATCTCTGGAATTTCTAGATATTGGAATCTGTCAGACAGAAAAGATAATCTCGAGAAAAATACTTGTACAATCTAAAAAATTCCCAAATTTTGGAAAATGACAGAGTAAAGGGTTGAAAATAACTGTCATGTTGAAAGTTTTTGCATTCATGCTATGGGTTGAGCAGACACAACACAATAGGGTCTGTCTATACCCTGACAAGGAAAAATCAAGGTTTTCCCAAAGGTCTGGGAAAATCAATTTTTGACAGAGGTCAAATATACTTATAAAGATCCCAAAATTTTTAGAAAATTAGTAGATTCTACGTGAATCTACTGTTATTTTTAGAAGGAGATTCAGATTTTCCATCTAGGAGATCTCAGATGCTCTCGTCTGCTAACACAGAAATTGGAATTTATGAAGAAAAGAAAACCCGATTTGGGATCTGATTTGTTTGATAGGGTTCCGAAACCCAAATAGATTCAAGTTTTTGGCATGATGTTGCAGACAATATAACATAACTATAATAAAATTTTTAGAATTTATAAAAGACAATTTTTGCATGAAATGATGACTAAATCAGATACCTAAGGCAAAACATGGTAAACTACCAATATAAATTGAATTAAATAACAATGAATAAAAAAATGAGATTAACTGCAACATACAGAACATAAAATGTATTTAAAACCTGGAAGAAAACCTGAAAAACTCAGGGGGGCATGAATCATATTCATTCTTATTTTTGTGGCTACGATAAGGGAAGATTCGGTCCATTGATTGGACGGATTCTTCTCTTTCAATAGCAAACCTATGAAATATATATATAAAAAATGAAAGAAGATATATAGCATATAATGAAGATTTTGGATATGAGGGATCTTACCTTGGCTTGGGTAGGGATGCTGCACCAATGGAGGGTTGGTCGGAGTTGCTTCGAGGTTGATGAAGAGGCTGCAGCTGGTATGTACCTTGCTTGGAGGAAGTCGTGGCCAAGGGAGGAGGTGATTGCTGCGTTTAAAGCTGGAGATGATGACGTGGCTGTTGCAACCGGTTGATGCTACAAGGGGAGCTGGAGGAATGCTGGAGAGGGTGGTGAAGGGAAGTGCTTGGTGGAGATGTTTGCTGCCACAAAGGAGTGCAACTGCTGGCCTTGGCGTGGGTGGAAGGTGGTGGTGTTGGAGCCGTTGGGCATGAAGGATTGAAGGTAGTGTCGTGGCTGCCCGTACTTGATGATGGTGGAGGTTGAAGATGGTGTCGTGGCTGCCAAGGAGGGCTGGCTGGAGATATGGAGTTGCAGTTGAGCAATAGAGGCTTAGAAAGAGAGGGGAATGAGAGATGTGAAAGAGAGAGACGTGAGAGAAGAATCCACCTTATGCTCTTCTTTGGTATTGAACTTAGGGGAAAATCAGGTTTTCCCTAAGTTTTTTAGGTTTAATGATAGGGGAATGAGAGGCTGGAGAGGAGGATCCAACCTGTGTTGGTTGCTGGGATTTAGAAAGAGAGGAAGCCATATAGTGGCTGGACAATGGAGAAGGGAAAGAAAAAAAGGAGGGAAAAGAAGAAAGAAAGAAAAGGAAGAGAAGAAGGAAAGAAAGAAGGAAGAAAGAAAAAGAAAAAAGAAGGAGAAGAGAAAGGAGGAAGAAGAAGAAGAGGAGGAAAGTAATGTACATGAGTGGGCTGGAGAAGGGAAAGAAGGAAGAAAGAGGAAGAAAAAGAAGAAAGAAAAAGAAAAGAAAGAAGAAGAAGAAAGGGAAGAAAAAGAAAAGGAAAGAAAGAAGAAGAAGAAGAAAGAGAAAGGAGAAGGAAAAGGGAAAGAAAGAGGAAAGGAGAAAGTTGCTGGTCGACCCCCTTGTGGGTCCCACCTTAGATAAAAAAGAAGAAAATAAATAAATAAAAAATAATAAAGAAGAAAATATAATAAACAATTTTTTTATATGTAAATTAAAACGTAAAACGCAAATGGATGGGCCATCTCAGAGCGGGTCCAAATTTCACTTTTAAAATTCATTTTGACAATTAGAGGGGTAAAATAGTATTTTTAAAAAATTTCCAGACGAAACAAGCTATTTTTGGTAGTTTTTGAAACGAGCTCGGATTCTGAAGTTCAATACCCCGTTGCGAAGCAAATCCCATGTAGACTTTGAAAATTTGATTTTGAAAGAAATCCAGATTATTTTTCTCGAGAAAATATTTCCAAATTTAGAATCTCGAGGGTAAAAATGTCAATTTTGGAAACCCGGGGTTCGAAATTGATTTATGAAAACTTTTAAAACTCGATCTGGATTGAAATTTATAAAATTGGAGTTTTGGACTTCGAAAAATGAAATGAAATGTGATGAAATGTTATGAAATGCTGAGAAATGATATGAAATGATGAGAAATGCTATGCGACATTCAGACCCTGAATGAAGAATTTTGGATGTTTGACACTAATTGGCAGATGCATCAATTTAAAAAGCATTAAAATTGACAAAATTTGCAAAGTGGTTGAAGAGATGGTTTTCAGGCCCTACCGAGCTAAAGTGACACTGGAAATTAGGGTCTGAGCTAAATTAAACTGAAATGAGCTGGGTTGAGTTGGGTTTTAGAGTTTCAGAACTCAACTGAACTGATCAGACACTGACTCAACTGACCTTTCTGACTGAATTTTCAAGAAAAGCTGCCATTTTTAGAGAAATGGTACAGAATAGTCACTGGAGTGAAGTGAATTACGAATCTGAGCTGGGTTTAAGCTGAAACAAAGATCAGTAATACTGACATGAACTAAAATCAAAGCTCGAACACTAGCTCAACTGACTGAATTTAGCTCAATTTCAACTGAATGAGCTGAAATGGGCTCCTAGACACTTGGAAATGGTTTTGAACTGAAACTGGAGCACTTGAACTCCTGGTGAGCTCAAGCTAGACTCAAAAGAATATGACTGACTGTGAATGACTGACTCAGAGACAATTGGCTTGGATTTGAGTGAGAAATGAGCTCATTTCTGAAGAAATGATCCCATTTTGGCAGGAATGCTCAGAAATGAAAATTGACTTCTCACTATGAGCTCAGATAAGCTTGAAATGACTGATATTTTAACTCTTCTGAACTGACCAATGAGCTTGGTTGACTCCGTCTGACTGGGGTCCGGGATGACCTAGGGGTAAAATGCTAATTTTCCTAATAAAAAGTGGGTAAAATGGTGATTTTCTGACACAAACTTGAGGTTGGACTCCTACACTGACCTAACAGGGTTGGCACTACACGAGGAAAATTGTTTGAGAATGGATAAGGAAAATTTGGGGTGTTTACAACATTGTGACAGAGTTCGATCTAAAGTCTGCCCAGTGGTCCGGGATATACCATTCTACCAAATATAGTTGGGATTCTTTTGTAACTCTTACTATTTTTCCTGGTCCTCGAGTGTCTTCTGATTATAAGGAATGGTGGAAAATTGTTTGTCCGCCCCCTCTTTCTCAAGCTTATTATTAATAAAATTATTCTCTTTTGATAATTCTCATTCTTTGTGGTTTGACGACTTCGCCTAGGTAACAAGGCATATTTTAGTTGTTTATCTCTTTTTACAAAGAATATCAACTCAATTGTCGTGATTCCAGCGACAACCCAATCCATGGTAATAGGGTATCCTTCAAAATTGTCAACCTAACCCTCGTCAAATGTTTTCCCCTCTATTGGTTTTATTCCAAAGCTATTTTTCAAAGCTAATAGTCCCTTTTGTTCTACAGAGAGCACTTACAATCTTACATGGTTCAAACAAGGTTCGGCAAAAAAACTGCACCAATCCAGCATATCAGTTACTCTTCAGCCTCTAAGTAGGAAATATCATCTCCACGATCTACCAGAAATAAAAACCAACAGGTCAATGCTGACATTGACCCTCATATGTACTTGCTATTTCAAAAAATGATGAAGAAAATGCTGACTGAGGAAACAAAGATCAGTTCGGGAAAGACTCAGAATAAGAAAAATACCAAGGATCGAACAATGAAAAAGAATGTGAAGATCTCCAAAAGGCAGAGTCGTCACGAGGAAACTTCCAATGAAGCTGAATCAGTAGGTGACACTGATGAGGAATATAAAATTCAGCATGCATTTAAAAAGTCGACTCAAGGGCATGGGTTGGCTTATAAATCCAAGAATCAATTCGTCAATAATTCTGACCAACCACAGCTTAGGGATGTGGTTAAGATGGTTAAAGACCTACAAGTCTGTGACAAGGGAAAGAAAGTCTTCACGAGCGAAGACTTCTATGATGGTTTGGATGGGGATGACAACCTCGATAATCTCCCCAAGAAATTTATCAAATTCGATGGTTTTGGTGACCCGAAGGCACATCTGGCCATGTTCTTTGCTGAATATGCAAAATTCAAGCGTGACAATCGAGCTCTTTTCCTTTGGTTCTCTTGCAGTCTGGAGGGAATAGATGCAAAATGGTATTCAAAGCACGTGAATCCGATCAAACTAAAAGAATTTGACATGGTGGTGAATCTATTCATCAAATGATTTCTTTTCAATGCAGAAGCACTTCCGACCCTCAGTCACCTCTGCGGCCTCAAGCAGAGAGAAAATGAGAAAGCCAGAGACTTTATTCACTGATGGATGTGTGATCATTGCAAAATTTTTCCTCTTGTGTTCCCTCTTTTCCTTCTCTTTGCCTTTCTAACCTCTATTCCCTTTTTGAAAGGGAATAAAAGATAGAAAGAAAAGAAAGAAAAGAAAAGAAAAGAAAGAAGAGAGAGTAACGCTTTTGCAAAGGTCTCACCTGACCTTAATTTTGAAAATGTTTTAAAAATTACTCGCCTCCGTTTTAAAATTTTACAGGAAAATGGAGAGATGGGATTCGCTCGTCGGTACGAGGTTCGAGCGTTCCTGGAGCCTTTACCAGGGGTAATCGAACCAATGATCAAATTTATGCCTTTTTTTTTGCCTAAATATTGTCTAAAAAATTTATTCTAAGTCTAAAATGCACAAAGAATCATGTTTGTGCTAATGCAAATATGTATGCTCTTGAGAAAATAGTTTAGAAAATTTGAGATTTATCCAAGTGATTCTGAAATAAATTTGATAATATAGTGAGGAAATGATTCAAAGGGTTGAAATTGATTTGAAAAAGATAGATTTTGAATCTAACTCCGAATTTTCAACAAATAGATCTGGAAGAAGAGACTTTGAAATCCTAAGTCTTGGAATAATCAGAATTTGGAAAATGGATTTTGAGTTTGAAGAAATAAAAAGAAAAGAAAATTTTGGAACTTGAGATAGAATTTTGAGAAAAATAGAGTTTTAAAGTCAAAATGGACTTTGAATTTGAATAGATCAATTCTGAAAAAAGAATTCTTAATTTCAGAACATGAAAAAGGAATTAAATTTGGATTTAAGAAATAGATTTGAAAATAGTTTTGGAAATAGGAATTGGAAATGGAACTGGATTTTGAAATCTGGAATCCTAGATGGAATTTGATCTGAAATCTAGAATCCTAGATGGAATTGGATCCGAAGTCTGGAATCCAAGATGGATTTAAATCTGAAGTCCAGAATCCTAAATAGGATTGGATCCGAAGTCTGGAATCCAAGATGAAATTGGATCCGAAGTCTGGAATCCAAGATGGAATTGAATCCGAAGTCTGAAATCCTAAATGGGATTGGATCCAAAGTCTAGAATCCAAGATGGAACTGAAATCTGGAAATGTAGTTGAGAAATCCTAAATTGATTTTGGAATTGAAAAAGAGGATGAGTTTTAGGAAAAATCGATTTTCAGAGTGAATACCAAGTTTTGATTTAAGTCTGATTTAAGACTTAGAATTTTGGAAAATTTGAGGAATAAAGAATAAATCTTGAATTCGGGCTTGAATTCTGAAATCAGAAGATGATCTGGAAGATTTGGGAACCTGAAGTGAAGAATAAAGAATAAAACTTAATTTTCAAACTGAAATTTTTGAAATCAGATGATGAATCTGGGAATTTCAAAGTTAGATTAAACTTTGAAATTTGATTTTGAATATTAAATCGAATTTGAAATCGAATCTTGATCCTAGAAATGAATTTGAAATTTCAAAGTTGAATTGAAGTCTGAAATTTGATTTGAGTTGAAAATTGAATTTTTGAATTTAGAGATGAATTCGGAATTTCAAAGTTAAATTGAACTTTGAAATTAGAATATTGATTTTTTTTGAATTTTGAAATAAAATAGAATTGAGGGTAGGAAGATGAATTTGAATTTATGAATAAGAATTTAAGATTGATTTGAGAAATGAAGAAGATATTTGAAGAATTGTCTCAAAATCACTTGATTTTTGAAGAAAAATTTGAAATAATTTGAAAATATGATGTGATTCTATCCTAAATGATGAAATGAATTAAAGAATTTTGAAAATTAGATATTGAAAAGCATATTTCATTCCTTAAATGAATTGAAACAAGATTGAAGATATAATACATTTCGGACTATGGTCATAAAATGTGTTATATAATAATCATATTTAAATTCAAGTAAAGAATAAAACACATTTTGGTGTCTTTATAGAGTTTAAAATGAAATTAACTCTCAATATACCCTGACTATGGCCACTGATATATATTTTGAATTAATTTTAAGTTAAACTCTGATAAAGGAAGAAAATATTTAGAAAAATATGATGATTTTTTGAAAAGGATCCAGTGTGGATCCAATGTTATTCCATAAAAGATAAAAATCATAAGTTTTGTTTACACCTTGACTATGGCCATTGATGCAAATCATCAACTTAGGATTTAATCACCTTTTATTAGAATGGTGCACGTGTCATTCGTGTTTTCATTCATGAAATTTTTTAAGGTAAAAGAGAAAAATATCATAAAACACACAATTCTAGAAGGTATGTATGCTCATACATTCTAATCTAGTATTGAAATGTAAAGAATTCTCATTATATCTATCTATTACAATTTTTGAACAAAATTTACAAAAATTTCTAACCTCAGAAGGAGGATAGCATTGCATATTTTCTAAAAAACAGGGTTAGTATAAAACACATAAAGCCTGAGAAATAATAGAAAATATCATATCAAAATTCAAATGATCATACCTGCACTATAATGGAGATGAAGATATGATGTGTAATGCATACATGAGGTGTGTTTTTCTATATATAACGCTTGTGTCAAACGAAGGATGCACATGCATGTATTGAAACTGATGTGACTGGTACATGGGTGATTATGCAAATACATGTAATGATTTAAAATTGGTGTGGAACATATAGGTATGTGAGTGAAATCTAAAGACATATAGTGCAAGTGAGAGTACACCCGACCTTCACAGATGCAGCTCAATAGAGAGGTATAGTCTAGGATAGACATATACACAAAAATGCAGGTTAAAATCTAAAAAATGAAGGACCGATATGGTGACAATTGAGCTATGATGCAATGACAACCTATAAAAATGCAGTGAGGATATGCGTGGCTGCTGTAGAGAAGGTAGATGCTAAAGACTGATAAGCATAGGAGGTGTTGTGTGATGCCTAGTAGGGAGATGGCTGGAATGTGGTAAAGTAGTTGGAGGTGAAGGCCATAAAACCGTGTAAATGATGCTATTGTGGGTAACAGGTAATGAATGCAAGGGGGAAAGGTTTTTGCTGTTGTATAACAGGGACTAATGAAGGGATACTTGGCTGCAGTGACATAGTGCTACATCTTCAATAGGCAACAGGGGATATGGAAATGGCAGATGGGTGTTTTAGTGAAAAGAATGGTAACAGATGGTGGCAGTGTGGACTTACGGTGCACTGTGTATATGTTCAATGATATTATCAAATGACACCTGGTGATGTCAAGTAGTAACTATGAAACTGGAAGCACAAGTGCTTATGCTGACGAACAAAGATGATGCTGAGGTGAAATGGACTGATATCCCTAGGTATGTCATGATGCCAAAATGCAAGTGTGGGTGCAGCAGATGGATGGGCATAAGTGGTGGGGATACTATGCTGGTATGCAAATGGAGGTTATCAACGTACCTTAAGCTTAGTAATATGTGAGAAATGTGGGTGATGCTATATATAAAATGCAGGCAAACCAGTTATATGATGTATTCATGCAAAGGCATTCACAAAATAGGAAGAACTACTGCCAGTAGTGGGACTTTTGAACCAGTTCTGCTCGAGGACGTTAAATGACTAGCTACAGGTAAATAGCATCTAGACGTCCTTCTTCTCTCGCTTTTTTTATTTTTTATTATACATATTACGGACATGCCGATCAATGAATTAAATAACAGATTGTAGATACCTCTTTAGGTTACCAATCAAACATAAAGGAGTTTGTACAAATGCAAGGCATGATGCAGAGGAATGAGGACATGTAATACCAGTGGAGATGTATATCGTTGTGATGCAGCATGGCTGGAGCTTGACTTGCTAATGGAACACACCTCGTGTGAATCCTCCGGTTTTACCACCTTACGAACAAAATGACCATCCTCGGCAGCAGGAATAGTAGCCACACCGATCGGTTCACCATTCAACTCAAGTTTTTATTCTTCTAATCCAACTTCTATATTGGAGAGCTCCATTTTAACTTGACACCTGTTTACTCAAAACCTGTTAAAATTAGGCCCAAAAAATAATAATAATAATAAAATAATGAATTAATGATAAGATGGGCTATGAATCCCATCTACCAATGAGGCAACCTTCATTGCCATATCAGGCTAGAACTCGACCAATCCTTGTGCAATCCTCGTAATCCCCATCCAATTTCCTTACTTATATTACAGTTGATTGAAAGAAAGAAGACCTTCGCTGTGCTAAGACAAGGATCAATATATACTAATATTCAGAGGACCAAACATGGTTTTGCACACAGTAGAGCATCATTGTTCATATGCGAATTTGGATAACAACATGCTGATTCTATCATTTCCCTCCCAGACAGATATTCATATTAATGGTCAATTAGCAAGTCTGGTGTTTAGAGAGATCCATCTATATCAATGGGAACTGGATGCCAAGCAAAAAGGTTCCTACAGCGACATCAACCATCCAAAGGGACCTCATTGGATTAGGTGGGCTATGACCTGGTCCCTTTCACATTCCACCGCATCTGAAGACCAAATATCTCCCCAAATGGATGATACATTATAGAAGACTGGTAGATATTGATCTAGTCTTTTTCAGCAAGACTTAATTTGGTGTTAGAGTGGGGGTAGATGTGTCTGTAAATTAATTCCAGATTTCACAAGCAGATGTCATCTTGGTCACAATCGATGTTTAACTCATAACACAAGGAAGCTTCTCCTGTAAATTCTATAAAACCTATTGCATCAAGATCGCCCAATTTCAACTATGCAACTAAGCCTGTGGATGGTGATGGAGCACAGTGTCCAAATGACAGTGATAATGATACCATAAGCAGGCGTTAATATGATAGTACTAATTTAGCACTATTAACAATACTAACATAACGACCAATCAAATGTTAAAATGTAATCAGGAAAAAAAATAAAGGAAATCACAAAAAAAATGCTAACTTGGGCTACTAAAATCACTAGTGTTAGAGACATTATGTAAATACAGAAGATATATGCAAATCGGAGAATGAAATTCAATTTTCACAAAGAAACGAGAAAGAGATTTTCACATTCAGTGTTCCTCTGCCGCTCTCCCATATATGATAAAACACAGAAGAAGCAAAAAGGGGCGATGAGTTATGCATTATGAACAAATGAACAATGAATGAAGACATGAGTGCTAGTGGGCTCTACAACACAAATATAAAGGCTGGTCATCAGCAGCTTAATGCCATTAATGAGCTTTATTGATATCTTCTTAGAATGCATCAATCTTGCGATGTCCCAGAGCACACTATGGGACATACGAGTGACATATCAATGAATTGGGGTTGAGGGATTCACGACTGATGGAGCAGGGGTACTTTCATCAGTAGCAGAGTATCTTCTGCAAAATGGATTCCTCACCATCGATCGATTGGTCTTAACAGCAGCAGACCAGTGGGTTTCAATGTAGGTCCATTGATAAATTATCAGAACTGTGAAAACCATGTTCCTCTCGTTTCTCCTTTTAACAACGTCCAGACTTGAGTCAATGACAGAACAGGCAAAAATGGAATCGATAGACAATCAATAGGGGAAAATAGGAAATCAAGATGAAATAGATTATCAAAAGAAGAAATGGAATTGAAAGACAATCAAAAATCAAAATGAGGACATGTTATTCATGATATAAACAAGAGATCAGGATTATCGGGATTCATGCATACATGGTACCTAGATAATGGTTATTCACCAATGACGGGAACAAAATTTCAGAGATTTGCAAAATGTAAACCAAATGCAGAAAATGAAACAGGCATGATATTCTCAACAAGAACACAAGATAATTTGAAAACCATGAAGTCGCAACCATCAAAGCCAGAATCCAAGCGTACATGGGTAATCACGATTAATCAGAAAGCGAAATATAGAGTCAAAAAATCAGGATCCGAGTCAATTCATTGCGATGGGATCAGGATTCTGATATAAACAAGGAACAAAAGAAAATCAGAGACAAAACAATGGCAAATTTGGGATGTAATAAGATAGCAAAAAAAAAATAAGGGATGTTGGAATCAGGGTCGTTCCTTTTGTTGTGGCACCAAATCCAGAGGGGAAATAAAAATTGGAACGATGAAATAAAACTTTTGCAGAAAAAATCAAAATAAAGTGAGACAAGTAACATGAATACAGAAGTAAAATTGAAACTCAAAATCTGGATGAATCGGCGATGCCATTGCAAGGCATTGTTGGTCATCAATATGTAAGAAAAGCTAAAAATCCAAAACCCACTGTGAATTGAAAACATAGATAAGCGCTAGGAACCAAAGTGCGGGTGGAGAATTACATGTAAACAAATGATGAAGGCAAAAATGGAAGGATCCAAACTATAAACCTCTATGAAAATCAATAAAATCCACGGAAAATCGGTGAAAGGGAGAGGAAATGGGAGAGACTCTTACCTGGTTCTTTACAGAGATTTTGAAACGAGAAAGGGAACTTTTCCCTTGTTCTACCGTGAAGACCTTCTACTTTGAAGAAGAAGAGGGGAAGAAGGCGATTCTTCAGAAGCTGGAGGTGTTCGAGAGGAGGAGAGGGATCAGATGCGTAGGTAGAATGGCAGATCGTGAAGGAGAGAGAAGGGCCAATGCGGGGGTGGAAACAGATGAAGATCGAGGACCCCTGCACCTCCTGTTTTATAACAGGAGGTCGTTAGGCTTCTTTCAAAGGAGGTCACCCTCAATTTCGAGATTTACAAAAGAGGGCTCCCCATGTTTTCGAAATTTAAAAAAAAAAAGGAATTTCTTTTATAATTTCTTTTCAAAAAGGGTGGTTAAAGGCCATTTTTTTGTATTTTTTTTCAATTTTCTTATTTTTTTGTTCTTTTCTTTGATGTTTTCTACATTTTTTTATATTTTTGAAATAAAAAACTTTAAAACTATGAGAAAATGAAGGATTTTAAACTATTTTTGCAAATTTTTAAAAAATATTTACAAAATATGGGTTTTTTGAGAATTCGGGGTTATCATTTGGAAATTTCTTGAGAAAATGGGTTTGGATCCGGTTTTTGAGGAAATGTTCGAGTTTTGTACCTCGAATCAAGAAATATAGGGCCACGAATCCAACTAAATACCTGATGGACCGTCTGAGCCTTTCAGAAATTATTTTTGGTATTTTTGTAAATTTGGTTTAAAAATTAGATAACGAGGGTCAGATTTAGATTTTGGTACTGGATCCGGATCCGAAATTGAGTCAGATATATAAAATGGATTTGATTCCAGTAAATCCAAGAAATAAATTAGAATTTTGATTGAAATTGACTTGATTACTCAAAAAATGGTGGACCAGGGGCAAAAAGGGAATGTTTATAAAATTTTAAAAAATTTAGGGTGTTCACAAATTCCCCTCTTTGCTACTAAGCCAGTTGAAAGCTGAGCTTATTGGCAAAGAAAACACTCCAAATTTTGAAAAATGCCCCAGTCAGGAGATCTGAACTGGGTGTGGAAGAATTATTTTTGAAAACATCATTCTCAGGCTTAACACCTTATCCTGAATGGTTTTGGGGAGATAAAATCCTCAAAAATGATATGACTAGATAACAAAAATGAGGAAATCATGATGGGACTTTGGGTGAAGGTCCCGAAATGGTAGAAAATAAGAATCTTGATCAAGTCTCATGGGTGAGACAAGATAAGCCTTTTGGAATGACTCAGGTTTAGCCCTTAACCTAGATGGGACGAAGATATATCAAGATGAATTTCAGGTTCTACCCTTAACTGAATGAGAAAAGAATACACAAAGACCTTGATGGGATATTTTTGAGAAAAATGCCTCGTGAGATGGAGCTCAGGTATAATCCTTTCTTGGATGGATATGAAGAGCATGGATTCCACGACGGGAAAAACCATGATGGGACTAAGAGAACTACCTCATCGAAACGAGGTTCAGGTTTAACCCAAAGTTGAACAGAAGATACCTCGTGGAGCGAGGTTTAGGCTTAACCCTTAACCTGAAAGGGATGATACCTCGAGGAGCGAGATTCAGGCTTAACCCTTAACCTGAAAGGGACGACCATACGAAATCCTTGAACGAAGAAACCATAATAGGACCTTCAGAGTTTGGATGAACAAATCTTAGAGGGGGGTTTGCAAAAGGACAAAAATGGGTATCCCTAAAGATAGAAAAAGAGATTGATCTTGGCGTCTCATTGCTGAGACTGAAATAGTTTTTTAAAATAGGTGACCTTTCGCAGAAATAGTTCAGGTTTGACCCTTAACCTGAGCGGATGGTACCTTAAGGAGCGAGTGTGATCATCGCAAAATTTTTCCTCTCTTGGTATTTCTCTCTCTTCCTTCTCTTTTCCTTTTCTAACCTTTATTTCTTCCGTTTTAAAGGGAGAAAATAAAAGAAAGAAAAGAAGAGAGAAGAGAAGAGAAAAGAAGAGAGAAGAGGAACTCTTTTGCGAGGTCTCACTTGACCTTAATTTTGAAGATATTTAGAAAATAACTCGCCTCCGTTTTGAAATATTTGTGGGAAAAATGGGAGACGGGATCCGCTCGTCGGTACAAGGTTCGACCGTTCCTGGCACCTTTACCAGGGGTAATCAAACCAAGGGTCGAATTCATGCCTTTTGCTTTGCTAAGAAATTATCTAAGAATTTATTCTAAGTCTAAATGCACAAAGAAGCATGCTTGTGCGAATGCAAAGATGTATGCTCTTTTTGAAAATGATTTGAAATTTTCAAAGTGTTTCTGAGATGAATCTGATGATAGAGTGAAGAAATGGTTCCTAACATAGAATTTAAGATTTAAAGTTCTAAGTTTTTGGAATAATCAGAGTTTGAGAATAAATCTTGACTTTGAAAGGAATGATTCTGAAGTTGAGATAAAATAAGAAGAAAAGAAATTTCAAAGTCATAAATGGACTTTGAATCAGAATAGAGATGAAATGGAATTGAATTCTAACTTTGAAGTTTGAAATAAAAATGAAATGTGGGAAATCTAAATAGAATTGAGAAATGGGATTGATTTGAAAGTTGGAATTCAAGATGGGATTTGAATCCAAAGTCTGGATTCTAAATAGAGTCGAGATTTGAAATTGAATTCTGGATTTAGAATCCGAAATGGGAGTTGAATCCAAAATTTGAGATCCGAGATGGATTTGGATTCTATATCCTAAATGGAATTGGATCTGAAGTCTGAGATCCAAAGTAGAATTGGGTTCTGGATCCTAAAAGGGATTTGGATCTGAAGTCTGAGATCCAAAGTGGAAGTTGGTTTCTGGATCCTAGAATGGATTTTGGATCTGTAATCTGAGATCCAAGATGGAATTGGATTTTACATCCTAAATGGAATTTGGATCCGAAGTCTGAGATAAAAGATGGAATTGGGTTATGGATCCTAAAATGGGTTTTGGATCTAAAATCTGAGATCCAAAGTGGAAGTTGGATTCTGGATCTAGAATCCTAAAGAAGAATTTGATCCGAAATCTGGAATCCAAGGTATAATGTGGATCTAATTTTGGATTTGATTTAGAATTTAGAAATTGAATATACAAATGAATTTCAAAGTCAATTTGGACTTCAAAAATGAGATAGAATTGATGAGTTGAAATAGAATTTGAAGAGAGATATTCAAGATTACTTGGGTTTTTGAAAAAGATTTTTTTTAAAATATGATGCATCCTAAATGATGAATGAATCTAAGTAATTTTGAAATTGGATTTGAGAATTATATTTCATTCTTTAATTGAATATAAATATGATTAATGATATAATACACTCCTGACTATGGCCATTGATTGTATTATATAATAATCATATCTAAATTCAAGTGAAGAATAAAATACATTTTTGGTGCTTTTATAGAATTTAAAATGAAATTAACTCTCAATATACCCCGACTATGGCCATTGGTATATATATTGAATTAATTTTAGACTAAACTCCGATAAAAGAGGAAAATAATTAGGAAAATATGATGAATTTCAAAAAGGATCCAGTGTTGGATCCAATGTTATTCCATAAAAGATGACAATCCTAAGTTTTGTTCACATCCTGACTATGGCCATTGATACAAATTATTAACTTAGGATTAATCACCTCCTATTAGAATAGTGCACGTGCCATTCGTGTACCCATTTACAAAATTTTACAATAAAGGGGAGAATAATATGAAGACAAGCAAATTCTAATAATTTGCTCATGCATTCTAATCTAAGACTAGAGATGTAGAATTTTCATTCATATCTAGCTTATTACAACATTGGAATTGAAAACATCGAAAATTTCTAATTTCAAGCTTTTCTCACGTTCCTGCAAGATAGAATTAGCACGAAAAAGGAGATTTTTTTAAAATGTGAATGTAAATGATTATTCCAAATCTTACACATGATGCTTTACTCATATTTGAATGAGAAAGGCATCTGGCCTACATTGCATTTGTTAGAAAATGTACACACACACACACACACACACATATATATATATATATATATATATATATATATATATATATATATATATATATATAGGCAAAGCCACAGTTAAATGAACACCTATATGCAATGAGTGAAGACAAGGGTGATTTATGAATGTGGGGTATAAGTAGTGGTTACAGCAGGCTGAGCTGCCAAGAATGTATACAGGAACGGCGGGTGTTGAAGCACTGGTGCTGTGAGAAAATGGCCTAAATGATGTACACCTACTGTTAATGCAACACAGTCATGCTTGCTGAAATGACCTGTAATTGTCAGAGACTGAGTGTAACTGATGACGTAGTTGCTGCATTAAACGGAAAAGATATTCTCAGGATGAGACTAACCAGGTGTGCACGCTATACTGGAGCCATACAAGCTAAATCATGCTATGAGAACTAAAGATGGCCTCATATTGGTATGCAGGAGGGATTATGGATGGCAGCAGGGCAAAATGGATGTGAATGCAACTATTACAGTGGGAGGAGGTTCTTAGCCGTGCAATGATAACATGAAATGATGTAGCTGGTGCTTAATGAAGATGAATTGATATGGCAGGGAGGATGAGATTATACTGAATATGAAGATGTAACCACATGAAATGCAGTGTGGATGTTAATATCACTATGGAGTGAGTGTGAATAATATTATTTGCAGGGAGAAGCCTAAACAATATGTATGCTGTGTGGTGGGCATAAGGTTTTAATGCACAGATTTATGAAATCAATCAAAAACCATTATGATGTGTAGTATCGAGAAAGTCATAAATTCTGAGAAAGAAGACCACTGATCTTAAGTATCTGCGCAACTCAAAAGATAACACCCAACTTATTAGTAAAAAAAACCATTAGTGTAAGAGTATGAAACCAGGCTCACAATTTAGGGGTCAAAAGAACAGGAAAAAAATTCTAAAGCTCTTCTCATCATAGTATCCTGAACCACTCATAATACATGAGTTGTTGGGCTGTGGTTATATTCTAAAACCCATCGTCATAAATTTCTTGACTGGCCCCAGCACCCATCCTTATTGTTGCTTGCTTCAGAGCATGCTGACCTGAACTCTACATGAATGTCTAGCCAGATCCCACTTTGGACAGTGCTGACTGCCTCTCATATGAGTTTTGCAGTAGAGAACATGGGAAAAGGAGCAGGGGAAATAACATGGGTAGTGTACAGGAGAACACAGAAAACAAAAGCATTTACATGCATAGTGAAATTCTGTGCCATTTGCTGAAAATAGTTATGATAACATGTGGGAAACTGTGGATATTGTGTGGCAGATAACAGGTATATTTATATGTTATAAAGGAAAAATGTAACAACCTATGAGTTACCGTGACTGTCTCATATTAGTCACAGATTTCCTGGTGATCCAAGACTTTTGACACACTGTTTGGCATGAAAATTCAGCATTTCTTCTAACTCTGCTGCCACCTGTAAGTTAGTGGACATATTAGATAACAATTTTTGCCTTATGACAGATAAATGTAATGCACCTATCTAACATGTATTCTGTGATACAATAAAATAAATATAGACAAAGTACAAGATTTTAATACAACCCTATGGTAGATCTGAACAAAGAATTTCAGGAAGATATAAGTATTAAAGAAAGAAAACAAAACTGTGTAAATTCAAAAGGGGAAGTTAGAATCAAATACCAGATTTCACTTGAAGAAGTGAAAGGAGCCTAATATGCTTAGATGGTTACTATGGCAATTGATGTTGAGGCATAATTGGGTGCTTCTTGGATAATCTCACCAATCAAAGAATCGAGGCCTTAACTTGACTGAGCCTGAACAAAGTGTTTTACTGCTTTTAAATTAGGTATGTGAATCAATGCTCATTTTCTCAGAATTATCAACCTCATAAACCCCCTGTAGAACTTCTGTCATCACTATAATCTCCTGCTGAAGGGCGACTCCATAAAAAAAAACACTTTGAATACCCTTGTGCATAAGATGTCAAAACCTTTGTTAATCTAAGGAAACATCATGTGTTGATCTTCACCGACATTTACATTACTCCTTGCCTAAAGAACAAAATAGATGGCTCCACAGAGATCCATTTGTAATCAATCAGACTGCATTCTGATTGACTAAGATTATGTATAAGAACACCACCCATCATGCAATGCATTAATGAAGACACCCATTATACTGAACAACCATAGATTTGATTTCAGCAACCAGAGGAATATTACACTAAACAACCAAACAACAGACACGCTGATAATTTGATTCCACTAAGCCGAATCATATCAGAAATCTTCGATGTGAGTCAATCATACAACCAACAGGGCCATATAAATGGGTTTACTAACGGATTAATCTTAGCAGATCTGTTGTTCACAATGAATGGAATTCAATGAATCGAATGGAACAAAAAGTCTCATACCTACACCTATAAAAATGTGACATGCAACAACATGAGATGGGGTGATCAGATGATAACATGAATGCGTACAAACGAAAGAGACAGAAGGTAAATAAGATTCAGATATACAACTATAATATAATGGAAATAAGGTGATGTGAAACAAGCAAGTTCAAAAGCAGAGGAAACATAGGCTTGGAAAAGAAAGAATCACGAAAATGTTAGAAAATTATGAAGTAAACGCGATAGAATGAGATATCGGCACTGATCTGAAACTGGAGAGAGTTTGCAGATCCGGTGCTCAATTAACCATGATGAATATAAACGAATATTGATGAAAAAGATGAGCACTCATGCCAAACATGTGTCCACAAAATGACGACGCGAATGCTCGTTAAAACAATGAAGCCTCGCAAATGGTGGATGCAATATGTAGAGAAAGGAGAAATACAGGGTGATAAAAAATTGGGAAAACAATTGAAAGGAAAACGAAAAAGGAATAATAAAAAAAAAATGAGAGGCATAAGCACAAAACACAACAAAAAAGAAAACTAATGCAGAAGTAAAAAAATGACAGATTTATACAAAACATACGAGAAATCAAAAGGAATTCAAAAAAAAAATGTGGGAATCGGACGTTCCGTTAATTTTTCACATCATATGTAGGTCGATGCTTGCTATCTGCATGATCGATGCTACTTGGGTGCTTCAATGGGGCCAAGCAAAAAGAAAATGAAAGAAATTATAAGCAAATCCAGAGAAAATGAAAGAGAAAGAGGGGTAGCTACTCACCTGTGGATACAATGAAAAAGAAATCGACCTTCTTCTGGTCGCTTTGTGTTGCAGGAGCAGAAAGGAGCTTTCCTTCTGCATGCCACTGCCGAAGAATGATATGTGGTTTTCTTTGCAAGGAGAATCTGATTTTCCTTCTGTATACTACTGCAGAAGAATGCTCCATGACTGCTCGACAGGGGATGGAGCTAATGGATGATAGATTTGCCCCAAAAATCAATCAATGGTGCAGCAATCACCCTGATGCTCCATAGACCTTCCGTTGGTTGAAGAGGAAAAAAAATGCCAGAGGAAAAAAAAAGAGGGAGGTTCGATGAAGCTGGTTACTGCAAGATTCGTCGGCTTCCTTCGATCAAACGGGGAAAACCAAGGGAATAGGAAGAAAGAGCTGGAAGAGGAAGGAGGAAGATGCAGATCGTGAAGAAGCAGAAAAGGGGAAGGGTGAAAGCGGATGAGCAGAAGGAAGAAGGAGCAGTTGTTTATGTAGGGAGAGGAAGGTTCGTGAAAGGGAAGACGGTTGAGGATGAAGGGCGATGGAAGGGGGTTCGAAGATGGATGGTTTGAGGAGAAGGAGGCGTGCGGTGGTTTGTGAATGGAAGCCGAGAAGGGGAGAGAGGGAGAGAGAGACGAGAGTGAGGGGGGGTGGCTTTCTTTCGCCCCTTCCTCGCTTACGAAGGGTTTTCAAACCCTAAAACAAGCTTTTACAGAGGAGCCCGTTGGATTTTCAAGATTTTACCAAGACGGGCTCCCCTTTAAAGAAATTAAAAAAAGCTTTAAAATCATTTGATTTTCTCGTAGCTTTTCTAATTTTTTTGGTTTTTTGTGTTATTTTTTTCATTTTTTTGTATTTTTAGAATAGACTAAGATTTATGAGGAAAATAAAGATTTAAAACTGATTTTTTTTTATTTTTGCAAAATATTTACAAAAGAGAGTTTTTCTGAGAATAAAAAACTATTTCTTTGAAAATTTCTTCAGAAAATGGGTTTATATCTGGATTTTTTTTTAAATATTTGAAGTTTACAACCTCGAACTAAAAAATATAGAGTCCTGGATCCAAGAGGATGCCAGATGAACTGCCCGAGCTTTTTCCAAAATTCATTTTTGATATTTTAAAATCTTTAATTTGAAAAGTTGGATAATGAGGCTCAGATTTGGGTTTAAAACTCTGGGTTCGGCTCCGAAATTGAGTTTGAATGTATCAATATGGATTTTAATCCAGAAAATCTGAAGAATGACTGAAATTTAACTTTGAAATTGCTTTGATTTTCTCAGAAAATGAGGTCAGTGGCAAAAAGGACATTTTTACAAAACCTTGAAAAATTTGGGGTGTTCACAGATGCCCCTCTTTGCTACTAAGCCGGTTGAAAGCCAAGCTTAGTGGCAAAGATAACACTCCAAATTTTGAAAATTCCCCAGTCAGCAGATCTGAACTGGGTGTGGAATTTATTTGAAAGATGGCTTCTCAGGCTTAAAACCTTATCCTGAATGGTCTTTGAGGAGACAAAAATCCTTGAAAATGACATATCTAAATGATAGAGGATGAGAAAATCGTGATGGGACTTCGGGTGAAAATCCCAAAATGGTGGAAAATCAGAATTTTGATCAGGTCTCATGGGTGAGACAAGATACTCTTTTTGGAATGATTCAAGTTTAGCCCTTAACCTGGATGGGACGAAGATATATCAAGATGAATTAGATGAGGAAAGGAATACATGAGAACCTTGATAGGACATTTTTGGAAAATGCCTCGTGAAATGAAGCTCAAGTAGGATCCTATCCTGGATTGATATAAAAAAGCATGGATTCCTCGATGGGAAGAGCCATGATGGGACTGGAAGAAAACATCTCGTCAAAACGAGGAATCTAGTTGGAACGAGACTCAGGTTTAACCCAAACCTGAAAGGAAGATACCTCGCGAAGCGAGGTTTCGGGTTAACTCTTAATCTGAATAGGAAATCTACCATACAGATTTCTCAAATGGAGAAACCATAATGGGACCTTCGGAATTTGGATGAACAAATCCGAAAGGGGTTTTGCGAAAGGAGAAATATAGGGTTCCCTAAAGCTTTGAAAAGGAGAAGAAATTGGGCGTCTCATTGCTGAGACTGAAATAGCTTTTGAAATCTATGACCTCTCGCAGAGGGTTCAGGTTTGACCCTTAACCTGAGTGGGAAAATCTACCATACGGATTTCTTAAATGGAAAAACCATAATGGGACCTTCGGAATTTGGACGAACAAATCCGAAAGGGGTTTTGCGAAAGGAAAAATATAGGGTTTCCTAAAGCTTTTGAAAAGGGGAAGAAATTGGGCGTCTCATTGCTGAGACTGAAATAGCTTTTGAAATTAATGACCTCTCGCAGAAGGTTCAGGTTTGACCCTTAACCTGAGTGGGAAAATCTACCATACAGATTTCTCAAATGGAGACATCACAATGGGACCTTCGGAATTTTGGACGAACAAATCCGAAAGGGGTTTTGCGAAAGGCCGAAAATATAGGGTTCCCTAAAGTTTTGAAAAAAGGAAGAAATTGGGCGTATCATTGCTGAGACTGAAATAACTTTTGAAATCAATAACCTCTCGCAAGAAATTTCAGGTTTTGACCCTTGACCTGAGTGGGTTCAACCATACGGGGTCTTCGGATGAAGAAACCGTGATGGGAGAGGAAGAGATACTTCTTCTGGAAATATTAACAATGCTAGGTTGCATCAAAATGGATATTGAATGTTTATTTCATTCTTGGAATAGTTAGAAAATTTTGCCAATAAGATAAAATTATAGTTGACTCACAACGCTTTGAAATGTGCACATATGTGCAAAAGATATTCCCTCTTTTACCTAGGGTATTTCCTCCATCGAGGTTAACTCCTCGGTTCTAAGAGTCAAATTCAAAATTTTAGCGCTAATGATTTTCTTCAAGGAAGTTATTCATCTCCTTGATATGAGAAGAGAAGAAGCGTTCTTAATTTCATAAAAGCAAGTAATGAAGATATATTGATAAAAGAATTTTATATAAGAAAAGATGACTTCTAGCAACTTTGGCAGTTTGATATCTGGGTGTTTTCCCATGATGATCCTTTTGCACTCTTTTTGAGTCTCTGAACTTTCTCGGGTTTTTAATATCATCCTTCATTTGGATGTGTCCTGACTTTTCTCTCTTTTTCAGGGGAAGGGTACGTCACAAACTCCTTCATCTTGGAGATGTTCCGATCCTTCTTTTGTCTTAGTGATTCTATTGATGATATTGGCTCAAAAGGTCTTTAGATGATAGTAGAAATCAAATATCTTTTAGGGTTTGTCGGTAGGTTCACCGCACTCGCCTTCATCTCGACGGTGATCTGAACTTTCCCTGGAAGGATCCTTCACAAACTCCTTCATCTCGGAGATGATTCAAATCTTCTTTGGCCCCGGGAGTCTAGCTCGTTGTGATCATCGCAAAATTAAAATTTGGGGTGTTCACACTCGTATATTTGTCTTCATCTTGACGACAGTTGAGATTGCAGATATTTGATTGCAACTTTAAATGAATGTGAAGACATGGGTTGAGTGGATTCTTTTTATAGCTCAAGATATGTCCACTGCCTGATTGCCAGAAAGTTGTCTTAAAACATGCGCCATAGCCATGATCAATATCAATTCGCTTCTAGCTTTTCAACGTCATTGAATATTTATTTCATTAATCATATCGAGGATATTTCTTTCATCCTTTTGGTTGATCAACAGGGAAAAGATTTGAATTTTATCCCTTTTTCGCAAAAAGTTTCACCTTTTTGAAAAGAAATACTGGAGGTAATCTGAGGAAATTCTTCTGTGTAATCAGTTTTTTAGAATCAACAAGTGTTTTTAGCAAATTGGCAAAGTTTTCACGAATTCTTTGTGAGATAATCGCTCAATATAGATTTTGATGAGACTTTGAGTTGAATCTTTGATTTTGGAAATACATGACCAGCAAAAGTTGGAACTTTTAAAATACATGACCAGCGAAAGCTGGAACGTTTGAAATACCTGACCAGCGAAAGCTGGAACGTTTGAAATACATGACCAGCAAAAGCTGGAACGTTTGAAATACATGATCAACAAAAGCTGGAACGTTTGAAATACATGACCAGCAAAAGTTGGATCTTTTGGAAATACATGACCAACGAAAGTTGGATCTTTTTGAAAATACATGACCACCGAGATGCTGGATCTTTTGGAAATACATCAGATTTAAGTCAGAACTTGAATTTTGTAAAAGGAAAGAATTTGATCACAACACTGAATTTAGAAGGTTACCGATGCGAGGACCGGATTTTGAAGAGAGCTAAATTTTTGAAAAGAATTAAGGAATCAAGGATCCTTGGTGAAAATTAATGGACCATCATAGTTTTAACTGTATGTGGTCTGCTTTCAGGATTTATCCCCTTATCCTGAACGGGGGAAGAAGGAAAGAAATACCTCGTTAGCAGGAGGCATCAGGTTTATCCCTTAACCTGAAGGGGGAAGGAAGAAATACCTCGTTAGCAGGAGGCATCAGGTTTATCCCTTATTCTGAAAGGGCATAGAAGGATTTTTAAAGAGAATAAACCTGAATTTTTGAATTTTGAAATGGATTAGCCAGAAGGCTGGATTTTGAAAGAAGGTCTCGTTTGGCAGTTGTGGTTTTTGAAAAAAGAAGAGAGTCCAAGTCGGGACTCGTGTATCTAAAAAGGAAGGTGAAAATAAAAGGAGAGAACCCGAGTCAGAGCCCGGATGTTCAAGATAAGAGAGAAATTTTGAGTTTGGAAAACTCGAATTCTCGACGTAATCAATTGGTCCCAACGTGAGCATTGGATCCAAAAGGAAGTCCTAGTCGGAACTCGAAACTTCAAATGAAAATAATAGAGAAAAAACCTGAGTTGGGACTCGGATCTTCAGAAAATAGAAGATAAAAGAGAAACCCGAGTTTTAAAAACTCGAATTTCTAAAGAAATGATTGGTTTCCAATACAAGCATTGGATTCAAAAGGAAGTCCTAGTCGGAACTTAGAACTTCAAATGAAAATAATAGAGGAAAAACCCGAGTGGGAACTCGGATCTTCAAATCAGAAGATAAAAGAGGACTTTGAAAATTTCGAAACTTCGACACAACGATTGTTTCCAATGTGAGCATTGGATTCAAAAGGAAGTCCTAGTCGGAACTCGAAACTTCAAATGAAAATAATAGAGGAAAAACCCGAGTGGGGAACTCGGAACTTTAGAAAATAGAAGATAAAAGAGAAACCCGAGTTTTGAAAACTCGAATTTCTAAAGAAATGATTGGTTTCCAATACGAGCATTGGATTCAAAAGGAAGTCCTAGTCGGAACTTAGAACTTCAAATGAAAATAATAGAGGAAAAACCCGAGTGGGAACTCGAATCTTCAAATCAGAAGATAAAAGAGGATTTTGAAAAATTCGAAACTTCGACACAATGATTGTTTCCAATGTGAGCATTGGATTCAAAAGGAAGTCCTAGTCGGAACTCGAAACTTCAAACGAAATAATAGAGGAAAAACCCGAGTGGGGAACTCGGAACTTTAGAAAATAAAAGATAAAAGAGAAACCCGAGTTTTGAAAACTCAAATTTTTAAAGAAATGATTGGTTTCCAATATGAGCATTGGATTCAAAAGGAAGTCCTAGTCGTAACTTAGAACTTCAAATGAAAATAATAGAGGAAAAACCCGAGTGGGAACTCGGATCTTCAAATCAGAAGATAAAAGAGGATTTTAAAAAATTCGAAACTTCGACACAACAATTGTTTTCAATGTGAGCATTGGATTCAAAAGGAAGTCCTAGTCGGAACTCGGAACTTCAAACGAAATAATAGAGGAAAAACCCGAGTGGGGAACTCGGATCTTTAGAAAATAAAAGATAAAAGAGAAACCTGAGTTTTGAAAACTCAAATTTCTAAAGAAATGATTGGTTTCCAATACGAGCATTGGATTCAAAAGGAAGTCCTAGTCGGAACTTAGAACTTCAAATGAAAATAATAGAGGAAAAACCCGAGCTGGGACTCAGATCGTCAGAGAATAAAAGATAAAAGATAAACCCGAGTTTTGAAAACTTGAATTTCTAAAGAAATGATTGGTTTCCAACACGAGTGTTGGATTCAAAAGGAAGTCCTAGTCAGAACTTAGAACTTCAAATGAAAATAATAAAGGAAAAACCCGAGCTGGGACTCAGATCGTTAGAGAATAAAAGATAAAAGAGAAAACCGAGTTTTGAAAACTCGAATTTCTAAAGAAATGATTGGTTTCCAACATGAGCGTTGGATTCAAAAGGAAGTCCTAGTCGGAACTTAGAACTTCAAATGAAAATAATAAAGGAAAAACCCAAGCTGGGACTCAGATCGTCAGAGAATAAAAGATAAAAGAGAAACCCGAGTTTTGAAAACTCGAATTTCTAAAGAAATGATTGGTTTCCAACACGAGCGTTGAATTCAAAAGGAGAAGCCCGAGTCGAAACTCGGGTTTTTGACAGAAGGTTTTAATCAAGATTGAGTTTTTGAAAATTTGCCAGTGCGAGAACCAGATCTAAGATTGAGAATGACCATTTTAGGGACTGAATTTATTTGCTTGTGATCTGACTGCCCCCTCATCTTGACTGTGGAGGAAATAAAATTTGAAAAGAACCGACGATAAGAGATAGAAATTGATGGAAGATTTAATACAAGGGAAGAATTAAGGAAATCTATGAAAATCACTTTTGCGACAAAATTCTCACAGGTAGCATTGTTGCTCCTATGAGTGGTTTCAGGATTATCCCTTATCCTGAATGGGAATAGAAATTAATAAAAAGGCTTGATAAAGAATCAAAAGAATCGACAAAATTTGAGAAAGAAAATAAAACTGATAAAATTGGATAAAGAAAAATATTTGGCAGAGATTAATGAAGCTTTAAAAGAGAAAGAAAGACATTTAGGATTATCCCTTATCTTGAAGAAAGAAGGACCTCGTAGGACGAGGCTTCAAGTTTATCCCTTAACCTGAAGGGGGAGAAAGAAAGAAAAAGAAGGAAAAAGAAATATCTCATGGGAAAGAGGCATCAGGTTTATCCCTTAACCTGAAAGGGTATTCTTGAAATAAGAATTGATAAGAAGAATTAAAAAAAATGGATGACCAATCAATAAAAAATGAATAAAAGCTGATAAAACTGATAAAGATTGATAAACAAAAAGTTGGTAAAAGTTTGAAAAAAAAAGAGTTTGATCCTGCCTGTATGTGGGATCTTTAAAATGAGAAAATCATTTTTGGAAAGAAAGATTAACCGCGAGAGCTGATCTTTGAAAGGGGATCATTCATGAGAGATCATCATGAGGGTTAATTTTTTGAAGCAATGATTTGAAGACCAATTTTTAGAAAATATGATCAACACGATGGTTGATCTCTGAATGCAATGATTTGAACTCAATTTTTAGAAAATATGATCAACACGAGGGTTGATCTCTGAATGCAATGATTTGAACTCAATTTTTAGAAAATATGATCAACACGAGGGTTGGTCTTTGAATGCAATGGTTCAAAACCAATTTTTAGAAAATATGATCAACACAAGGGTTGATCTTTGAATGCAATGGTTCGAAACCAATTTTTAAAAAATATGATCAACACAAGGGTTGATCTTTGAATGTAATGATTCGAAATCAAATTTTTAGAAAATATGATCAACACAAGGGTTGATCTTTGAATGTAATGATTCGAAATCAATTTTTAGAAAATATGATCAACACAAGGGTTGATCTTTGAATGTAATGATTCGAAATCAATTTTTAGAAAATATGATCAACACCATGGTTGATCTTTGAATGCAATGATTTGAAACACAATTTTTAGAAAATATGATCAACACAAGGGTTGATCTTTGAATGCAATGGTTCAAAAACTAATTTTTAGAAAATATGATCAACACGAGGGTTGATCTTTGAATATAATGATTCGAAAAACCAATTTTGGAAGATATGATCAACACAAGGGTTAATCTTTGAACATAATGGTTCGAAAAACCAATTTTGGAAAATATGATCAACACAAGGGTTGATCTTTGAATATACTGGTTCAAAAAACCTATTTTTGGAAAAAGATGATCAATACGAGGGTTGATCTTTGAAAAAAAGGTTGGATTAAAATATTTGGACTAAAATTTTCATGATTTTTGAAAGACCCTCATAGGTAATATCATTTCTCTCATGAATGATGTCATGATTGTCCTGTGTTTTTGAAAAGAAAAGAAATTTAATGCCCCAATATAGCAAAAAGAAGGAAGTATTGAATATCAAAGATATAAAGAAAATCGACATTTCATTTATAAGCAAAAGTTTGATAACAGAACTGAATATTTACAAGTATTCTAAAAAAAAGGTCACAAAGACTAGGCTGACTTGCCCCTATAAAGCGACTGTCAAAAGGGGATGAAAGCGAATAACTTTTGGAATTCTCAATTCTCTGAGTAGTCTGGAAATAGTTCAGGAAGAACTGCAGTCTGCTCTTCTCCTTCCTCTGGCACCATAAGCTCTTTGTCAATGTAGTCTTGCACAATATTTTTGAGGACGAAGCAGCGCTCCGTGTTATGCCCCCTCGCTCGATGAAACTTGCAGAAGCAATCTTTCCATTTCCCCTTGGTGACAGAGGGATCATCCTACTTTGGGAGTTTGATCATGCCTTTCGCAAGCAGGTATTGTAGAACTTCTTCGATTGGCTGTTCTAAAGGGGTAAGCTTGCGATCATAACCCCAACCATCATGCTTTGCTTTCTTCGGTTTGCTTGACTTCTGCTGAGTGTTGACCCCTGCCTGGTAGTTGGACTGAGCTTGCATGTTTAGGAGATCTGGATGCCTTTCTTCTTTGTTTTTGACAGAGATTCTTATCAAGGCAGTCCTGAACTATATTCTTAAAGACAATACAATGCTCAGTGTCATGCCCTGTTGCTCAATGATACCCACAGAATTGGTCTATATATTTTCCCATGATTGTGGGAGGGATGGAGGCTTTTGGGAGCCTGAGTAATCCGCTAGACAACATGTATTCAAGGACTTTGTTGAGCGGCTCATCTAAAGGAGTGAAATCTCGATCCTTGCTCCAATCCTTGCGCTTTGGTCCTTCTTGCTTTTTGCCTTTTTGCTGAGGACTGTATTGAAGAAGTCTATCATGGTTTTCATAACATTTCCCAATCCGACCTTTATATTCTCCCAAGTTGCTTCCTTGGTTGCTGCCCCTGCTGGATTTAGAATTTTCTGCACTGATATTGCTGCGTTCATTTATGGGGAAGGTGACAGGTGCCTTTTTTTTGGTGGGAGTTTTTCCACAACTGGCTTCAGCTTGTTCAAACAATATCTCAACCATCATCTTTTTGAATAATGGATATATCGCGGGATCAATCTCACTCTTGCTGCCCTGAACTCCCTCTCTGACAGACTTTTGAGAATTCATTCCTTACTTTCTCTGCTTGCAACTGGGATGTTAGAGCAGTGCAATCTTTGATTTTTGCCCTAAATCAACTGATAATGCCAATGCTCTCTCTGTAGGGCAAAAATGGGATTTTTAGAAAAGATCTAGGAAGAAATTTTAATAAAAGAGGAAATCATAATCTGAAAATGAAAATATCCCATTACGAGGGATCGGGTTGTCACCAAAATTTGTGACAACCGCATTGTTTTTCCAAAATAAGTAAAAATGAGAACAAAGATTAATTTTAAAAAGGACATCTCTTGACAAAAGATATTTTATTGAAAAAGAAGGTAAGGAATATATGAGAGAAAAAGAATTTCGAAAGTAGATGACAAAGATTTAAGATTTGAAGAATTTGCAGGCAAGATCAAAAGAATTAGAAGAAAGAAGAAAAGAAAAATACACCTGGGGTTTAAAAAGCAAAGAGAAAATTTTGAATAATATATCCCTAGGGTTTTGGAAAATATATAAGGGAAATATAAAAGATTACACAATCACAGATATACAGACAAAAGATGCACAAACAACACTCCCTAGAGGTTGACTCTAAATGCAATATATTGAAATGATTGATAGGACCTTAATCCTAACTCTAGGGTTCAAATCATCTGATTCCCATCAAGATATGTCGATATACCCAAGCCGAAGCTCGAAGTACGTGGCATAGAAATATTCCTCCGGTTCTAAGGTAATGGCTTCCCAACATCCTTGAGCATCTACCAATATACCTCAGACTATGGCCCTTAGGTACGTGGTAGGGGGGCGTGAACCCAAAAAAGTGGTCCAGTTGTGAGGCTCTCTCCCGGACTATGGTTCAGTGAGACAGCCTAGCAACGTGAAGACTGGGACAACATAGGTAGGAATGTTTTCAAAAACATGTTTAACATGCAATAAAATCAGATGGCTCTAATGCAAGTCCTAAAGAGATAGATTAAAATAAAAAGAAACATACACTTGCATACATTGTTTTACATTCAATCCCTAGAATTGAGGAGAGTTGTATTTCAGACCTAAGTCTAATGTGAACATGGAATAATCTCCTCAATATGGTCCTACCAAACCATACTTAAATCCTATATGCAATGATGTCAACTTAGGACAGAGTCTAGGCTCCTAAGGTTTGCATGAAAATGAAGCTGACATTTTGAAGAATAAAGACTTAGATAATGTCAAAGTAAAAGAAAGGGCATTAAATTCGACCGGACGAAGATGAGTCCCATCACAGTCGCCAAAACTGTGATCATCGCAAAATTTTTCCTCTCTTGGTATTTCTCTCTCTTCCTTCTCTTTTCCTTTTCTAACCTCTATTTCCTCCTTTTTAAAGGGAGAAAATAAAAGAAACAAAAGAAGAGAGAAGAGAAGAGAAAAGAAGAGAGAAGATGAACTCTTTTGCGGGGTCTCACTTGACCTTAATTTTGAAGATATTTAGAAAATAACTCGCCTCCGTTTTGAAATATTTGCGGAAAAACTAGGAGACGGGATCCGCTCGTCGGTACGAGGTTCGACCGTTCCTGGCACCTTTACCAGAGGTAATCGAACCAAGGGTCGAATTCATGCCTTTTGCTTTGCTAAGAAATTATCTAAGAATTTATTCTAAGTCTAAATGCACAAAGAATCATGCTTGTGTGAATGCAAAGATGTATGCTCTTTTTGAAAATGATTTAAAATTTTCCAACTGTTTCTGAGATGAATCTAATGATAGAGTGAAGAAATGGTTCCTAACATAGAATTTAAGATTTAAAGTTCTAAGTTTTTGGAATAATCAGAGTTTGAGAATAAATCTTGACTTTGAAAGGAATGATTCTGAAGTTGAGATAAAAGGAGAAGAAAAGAAATTTCAAAGTCATAAATGGACTTTGAATCAGAATAGAGATGAAATGGAATTGAATTCTAACTTTGAAGTTTGAAATAAAAATGAAATGTGGGAAATCTAAATAGAATTGAGAAATGGGATTGATTTGAAAGTTGGAATTCAAGATGGGATTTGAATCCAAAGTCTGGATTCTAAATAGAGTCGAGATTTGAAATTGAATTCTGGATTTAGAATCCAAAATGGGAGTTGAATCCAAAATTTGAGATCCGAGATGGATTTGGATTCTATATCCTAAATGGAATTGGATCTGAAGTCTGAGATCCAAAGTAGAATTGGGTTCTGGATCCTAAAAGGGATTTGGATCTGAAGTCTGAGATCCAAAGTGGAAGTTGGTTTCTGGATCCTAGAATGGATTTTGGATCTGTAATCTGAGATCCAAGATGGAATTGGATTTTACATCCTAAATGGAATTTGGATCCGAAGTCTGAGATAAAAGATGGAATTGGGTTCTGGATCCTAAAATGGGTTTTGGATCTGAAATCTGAGATCCAAAGTGGAAGTTGGATTCTAGATCTAGAATCCTAAAGGAGAATTTGATCCGAAATCTTGAATCCAAGGTATAATGTGGATCTAATTTTGGATTTGATTTAGAATTTAGAAATTGAATATACAAATGAATTTCAAAGTCAATTTGGACTTCAAAAATGAGATAGAATTGATGAGTTAAAATAGAATTTGAAGAGAGATATTCAAGATTACTTGGGTTTTTGAAAAAGATTTTTTTTTAAAATATGATGCATCCTAAATGATGAATGAATCTAAGTAATTTTGAAATTTGATTTGAGAATTAGATTTCATTCTTTAAATGAATATAAATAAGATTAATGATATAATACACTCCTGACTATGGCCATTGAATGTATTATATAATAATCATATCTAAATTCAAGTGAAGAATAAAATACATTTTTGGTGCTTTTATAGAATTTAAAATGAAATTAACTCTCAATATACCCCGACTATGGCCATTGGTATATATATTGAATTAATTTTAGACTAAACTCTGATAAAAGAGGAAAATATTTAGGAAAATATGATGAATTTCGAAAAGGATCCAGTGTTGGATCCAGTGTTATTCCATAAAAGATGACAATCCTAAGTTTTGTTCACATCCTGACTATGGCCATTGATACAAATTATCAACTTAGGATTAATCACCTCCTATTAGAATAGTGCACGTGCCATTCGTGTACCCATTTGCAAAATTTTACAATAAAGGGGAGAATGATATGAAGACAAGCAAATTCTAATATATATACATGCTCATACATTCTAATCTAAGACTGGAGATGTAGAATTTTCATTCATATCTAGCTTATTACAACATTGGAATTGAAAACATCGAAAATTTCTAATTTCAAGCTTTTCTCACGTTCCTGCAAGATAGAATTAGCACAAAAAAGGAGATTCTTTAAAAATGTGAATGTAAATGATTATTCCAAATCTTACACATGATGCTTTACTCATATTTGAATAAGAAAGGCCGTTGGCCTACCCTGCATTTGTTAGAAAATGTACACACACACACACACACACACACACACACACATATATATATATATATATATATATATATATATATATATAGGCAAAGCCATAGTTAAATGAACACCTATATGCAATGAGTGAAGGCAAGGGTGATTTATGAATGTGGGGTATAAGTAGTGGTTACAGCAGGCTGGGCTGCAAAGAATGTATACAAGAACGGCGGGTGTTGAAGCACTGTTGCTGTGAAAAAATGACCTAAATGATGTACACCTACTGTTAATGCAACACAGTCATGCTTGCTGAAATGACCTGTAATTGTCAGAGACTGAGTGTAACTGATGACGTAGTTGCTGCATTAAAGGGAAAAGATATGCTCAGGATGAGACTAAACAGGTGTGCACGCTATACAGGAGCCATACAAGCTAAATCATGCTGTGAGAACTAAAGATGGCCTCGTATTGGTATGCAGGAGGGGTTATGGATGGCAGCAGGGCAAGATGGATGTGAATGCCCCTATTACAGTGGGAGGAGGTTCTTGGCTGTGCAATGATAACATGAAATGATGCTAAAATAATGCAGCTGGTGCTTAATGAATATGAATTGATATGGCAGGGAGGATGAGATTATACTGAATATGATGATATAACCACATGAAATGCAGTGTGGATGTTAATATCACTATGGAGTGAGTGTGAATAATATTATTTGCAGAAAGAAGCCTAAACGATATGTATGCTGTGTGGTGGGCATAATGTTTTAATGCACAGATTTATGAAATCAATCAAAAACCATTATGATGTGTAGTATCCAGAAAGTCATAAATTCTGAGAAAGAAGACCACCGATCTTAAGTATCTGCGCAACTCAAAAGATAACACCCAACTTATTAGTAAAAAAAACCATTAGTGTAAGAGTATGAAACCAGGCTCACAATTTACGGGTCAAAAGAACAGGAAAAAAATTCTAAAGCTCTTCTCATCATAGTATTCTGAACCACTGATAATACATGAGCTGCTGGGTTGTGGTTATATTCTAAAACCCATCGTCATAAATTGCTTGACTGGCCCCAGCACCCAACCTTATTATTGCTTGCTTCAGAGCATGCTGACCTGAACTCTATATGAATGTCTAGCCAGATCCCACTTTGGACAGTGCTGACTGCCTCTCATATGAGTTTTGCAATAGAGAACATGGGAAAAGGAGCAGGGGAAATAACATGGGTAGTGTACAGGAGAACACAGGAAACAAAAGCATTTACACGCATAGTGAAATTCTGGGCCATTTGCTGAAAATAGTTATGATAACATGTGGGAAATTGTAGATATTGTGTGGCAGATAATAGGTATATCTATATGTTATAAAGGAAAAACGTAACAACCTATGAGTTACCGTGACTGTCTCATATTAGTCACAGATTTCCTAGTGATCCAAGACTTTTGACACACTGTTTAACATGAAAATTCAGCATTTCTTCTAACTCTGTTGCCACCTGTAAGTTAGTGGACATATTAGATAACGATTTTTGCCTTATGACAGATAAAGGTAATGCACCTATCTAACATGTATTATGTGATACAATGAAATAAATATAGACAAAGTACAAGATTTTAATACAACCCTATGGTATATCTGAACAAAGAATTTCAGGAAGATATAAGTATTAAAGAAAGAAAACAAAACTGTGTAAATTCAAAAGGGGAAGCTAGAATCGAATACCAAATTTCACTTGAAGAAGTGAAAGGAGCCTAATATGCTTAGATGGTTACTATGGCAATTGATGCTGAGGCATAATTGGGTGCTTCTTGGATAATCTCACCAATCGAAGAATCGAGGCCTTAACTTGACTGAGCCTGAACAAAGTGTTTTACTGCTTTTAAATTAGGTATGTGAATCAATGCTCATTTGCTCAGAATTAGCAACCTCATAAACCCCCTGCAGAACTTCTGTCATCACCATAATCTCCTGCTGAAGGGCGACTCCATAAAAAAAAACACTTTGAATACCCTTGTGCATAACGATCTCAAAACCTTTGTTAATCTAAGGAAACATCCTGTGTTGATCTTCATCGACATTTACATTACTCCTTGCCTAAAGAACAAAATAGATGGCTCCACAGAGATCCATTTATAATCAGTCAGACTGCATTCTGATTGACTAAGATTATGTATAAGAACACCACCCATCATGCAATGCATTAATGAAGACACCCATTATACTGAACAACCATAGATTTGATTTCTGCAACCAAAGGAATATTACACTAAACAACCAAACAACAGACACACTGATAATTTGATTCCACTAAGCCGAATCATATCAGAAATCTTCGATGTGAGTCAATCATACAACCAACAGGGCCATATAAATGGGTTTACATAACGAATTAATCTTAGCAGATCTGTTGATCACAGTGAATGGGATTCAATGAATCAAATGGAACAAAAAGTCTCATACCTACACCTATAAAAACGTGACATGCAACAACCAGAGATGGGGTGATTAGATGATAACATGAATGCGTACAAACGAAAGAGACAGAAGGTAAATAAGATTCAGATATACAACTATAATATAATGGAAATTAGGTGTGGTGAAACAAGCAAGTTCAAAAGCAGAGGAAACATAGGCTTGGAAAAGAAAGAATCACAAAAATGTTAGAAAATTATGGAGTAAACGCGATAGATTGAGATATCGGCACTGATCTGAAACTAGAGAGAGTTTGCAGTTCCGGTGCTCAATTAACCATGATGAATATAAACGAATATTGATGAAAAAGATGAGCACTGATGCCAAACATGTGTCCACAAAATGACGACGTGAATATCCGTTAAAACAATGAAGCCTCGCAAATGGTGGATGCAATATGTAGAGAAAGGAGAAATACAGGGGTGATAAAAATTTGGGAAAACAATTGAAAGGAAAATGAAAAGGGAATAATAAATAAAAAAAAGTGAGAGGCATAAGCACAAAACGCAAAAAAAAAAAAAAACTAATGCAGAAGCAGAAATAAATGACAAATTTATACAAAACATACGAGAAATCAAAAGGAATTCAAAAAAAAATGTGGGAATTGGACGTTCCGTTAATTTTGCACATCATATGTAGGTCGATGCTTGCTATCAGCAAGATCGATGCTACTTGGGTGCTTCAATGGGGCCAAGCAAAAAGAAAATGAAAGAAATTATAAGCAAATCCAGAGAAAATGAAAGAGAAAGAGAGGTAGCTACTCACCTGTGGCTACAATGAAAAAGAAATCGACCTTCTTCTGATCGCTTTGTGTTGCAGGAGCAGAAAGGAGCTTTCCTTCTGCATGCCACTGCCGAAGAATGATCTATGGTTTTCTTTGCAAGGAGAATCTGATTTTCCTTCTGTATACTACTGCAGGAGAATGCTCCATGACTGCTCGACAGGGGATGGAGCTAATGGATGATGGATGTGCCCCAAAAATCGATCGATGGTGCAACAATCACCCTGACGCTCCATAGACCTTCCGTTGGTTGAAGAGGAAAAAAAATGCCAAAGGAAAAAAAAAAGAGGGAGGTTCGATGAAGCTGGTTACTGCAAGATTTGTCGGCTTCCTTCGATCAAACGGGGAAAACCAAGGGAATAGGAAGAAAGAGCTGGAAGAGGAAGGAGGAAGATGCGGATCGTGAAGAAGCAGAAAAGGGGAAGGGTGAAAGCGGATGAGCAGAAGGAAGAAGGAGCAGTTGTTTATGTAGGGAGAGGAAGGTTCGTGAAAGGGAAGACAATTGAGGATGAAGGGCGATGGAATGGGGTTTGAAGATGGATGGTTTGAGGAGAAGGAGGCGTGCGGTGGTTTGTGAATGGAAGCCGAGAAGGGGAGAGAGGGAGAGAGAGACGAGAGTGACGGGGGGCGGCTTTCTTTCGCCCCTTCCTCGCTTATGAAGGGTTTTCAAACCCTAAAACAAGATTTTACAGAGGAGCCCCTTGGATTTTCAAGATTTTACCAAGAGGGGCTCCACTTTAAAGAAATTAAAAAAAGCTTTAAAATCATTTGATTTTCTCGTAGCTTTTCTATTTTTTTTGGTTTTTTGTGTTATTTTTTTCATTTTTTTGTATTTTTAAAATAGACTCTAAGATTTATGAGGAAAATAAAGATTTAAAACTGATTTTTTTGTATTTTTGCAAAATATTTTCAAAAGAGAGTTTTTCTGAGAATAAAAAGCTATTTCTTTGAAAATTTCTTCAGAAAATGGGTTTATATCCGGATTTTTTTGGAAATATTTGAAGTTTACAACCTCGAACTAAAAAATATAGAGTCGTGGATCCAAAAGGATGCCGGATGAACTGCCCGAGCTTTTTCCAAAATTCATTTTTGATATTTTAAAATCTTTAATTTGAAAAGTTGGATAATGAGGCTCAGATTTGGGTTTAAAACGCTGGGTTTGGCTCCCAAATCGAGTTTGAATGTATCAATATGGATTTTAATCCAGAAAATCTGAAGAATTACTGAAATTTAACTTTAAAATTGCTTTGATTTTCTCAGAAAATGAGGTCAGGGGTAAAAAGGATATTTTTACAAAACCTTGAAAAATTTAGGGTGTTCACAGCGAGGCAACAGGTTTAATCCTTATCTTGAATGGATACAGAATCCTTGAGCAGCGAGAAAACTGTGATGGGACAGGAAGAGATACCTCTCCTGAATGAGGCAACTCTTTTTGAAAATAACACCAAGTTGCATCAAAATTGATATTGAGTATTTATTTCATTTTGAATAACTAGAAAATTTTGCCAATAAGATAAATTTGTAGTTGACTCAAATGCTTGAAAAAATGTGCACGCATGTGCTAAATACATTCCCTCTTTTACCTAGAGTATTTCCTCCAACGAGGATAACTCCTCGGTCTTAAGAGTCAAATTCAAATTTTTAGCGCTGATGATTTTCTTCAAGGAAGCTATCCATTTCCCTGATATGCGAAGAGAAGAAATATTCTTAATTTCATAAAAGCAAGTAGTGAAAATATATTGATAAAAGATTTTTGCATAAGAAAAGATGACTTATGGCAATTGTTGCAGTTTGATATCTAGGTGTTTTCCCATGATAATCTTTTTGCACTCTTTTTGAGTCATTGAGCTTTCTCGGGTTTTTATATCATCCTTAATTTTCGAGATGTCCTAACTTTTCTTTTTTCTGGGAAGGGTACGTCACAAACTCCTTCATCTTGGAGATGCTCTGATTCTTCTTTGTCTTAGGAATTATACTAATGATATTGGCTCATTGGTAAAAAATCTCTTGATGATAGCAGAAATCAAATATCTTTTAGAGTTTGTCGGGAGGTTCATCGCAGTCGCCTTCATCTTGACAGTGATCTGAACTTTCCCTGGAAGGATCCGTCACAAACTCCATCGCGAAGATGATCCAAATCTTCTTTGGCCCCGGGGGTCTAGCTCGCATATTCGTCTTCATCTTGACGATAATTGAGAGATCCCTTTTGTAGATATTTGATTGCAGCTTAAATGGCTGAGGAGATATGGATTGGGTAGATTCTTTTTATAGCTTAGGATATTTTCACTGCCTTATTGCCAAAAAATTGTCTTTAAACACGCGCCATAGCTATGATCAATACTGATTCACTTCTGGCTTTTCAACATCATTGAATATTTCTTTCGCTAATCATACAAAGGATATTTCTTACGTCCTTTTGGTTGATCAACAGAGAAAATATTTGAATTTTATCCCTTTTTGCAAAAAGTTTCACCTTTTTGGAAAGAATACTAGAAGTAATCTGAGGTGATTCTTTTGTGCAGTAAGAATATTGGAATCAACAAATTTTTTTAGCAAATTGGCAAAGTTTTTAGAATCCTTTGTGAAATAATCACTCAATATAGATTTTGACGGGACCTTTAGCTGAATTTTGGAAGAAATAATATGAAAATGAGGTTTTAGAAATCCTTACCAGTAAAAACTGGATTTTGTTTTGATGGACCAGCTCGAAAGCAGAATTTTGATGGAAAGATCAGCTCGAAAGCAGGATTTTGTTTTGAAAGACCAGCTCGAAAGCAGGATTTTTATTTTACCAGCTCAAAAGCAGGATTCTTATTTGATCGACCAGCTCAAAAGCAGGATTTTGATGGAAAGACCAGCTTGAAAGCAGGATTTGATTGATGGACCAGATCGAAAGCAAGATTTGGTTGCTGACCAGCTCAAAAGCAAGCCTTTTTGTTCGACCAGCTCGAAAGCAAAAAATTTTTGTTCGACCAGCTCAAAAGCAGGATTTGGTTGCTCGACAAGCTCGGAAGCAAGATTTTTTTGTTTGACCAGCTTGAAAGCAGGATTTGATTGTTCGACCAGCTCGAAAGTAGGATTTGGTTGTTCGACCAGCTCGAAAGCAGGATTTTGTTGTTCGACCAACTTGAAAGTAGGATTTTGTTGCTCGACCAACTCGAAAGCAGAATTTTTTGTTCGACCAGCTCGAAAGCAGACTTTTTTTGTTTGACCAGCTCAAAAGCAGGATTTGATTGTTCGACCAGCTCGAAAGCAAGATTTTTTGTTCGACCAGCTCGAAAGCAGGATTTTTTTGTTCGACTAGCTCGAAAGCAGGATTTGTTGTTCGACCAACTCAAAAGCAGGATTTTGTTTTATTCGACCAGCTAGAAAGCAAGATTTTTTATTTGACAAGCTCGAAAGTAGGATTTGTTGTTCGACCAGCTCAAAAGCAGGATTTTGTTGTTCGACCAGCTCGAAAGCAGAATTTGATTGATGGACCAGCTCGAAAGTAGGATTTTGTTGTTCGACCAGCTCGAAAGCAGGATTTGTTGTTCGACCATCTTGAAAGAAGGATTTGATTGTTCGACCAGCTCGAAAGCAGGATTTTGTTATTTGACCGACCAACTCGAAAGCAGGATTTGTTTTACCGACCAACTCAAAAGCAGGATTTTGTTGAAAAGGTTAAAATGGTTGACATTGATAGAGTTATGACCCAAAGGCTTAAAAATGATATACTTTGATGAAATTGTAACCCGAAGGCCTTAAAATGATAGACATTGATGGAGTTGTAACCCGAAGGCTTCAAAATGGTAGATATTGATGAAATTATAACCCAAAGGCTTGAAATTTGATAGACATTGATGGAATTATAACCCGAAGGCTTGAAATTGAGAATTGGATGACGCAAAGGTCGAAATTGGGATTAAAACTTTGAATTTTGATAAATGATTCGTGCAAAGACTGAACTTGGGGGGTCAACTGATCAATCAGCCAAACACTAGCACGAGCGCTAGGCATACCAGTACGAGCACTCGATTTTTGAAAATGTTCCAGTACGAGCACTGGGTTTTAGAAATGTACCAGTACAAGCACTGGATTTTTGAAAATGTTCTAGTACGAGCATTAGGTTTTAGAAATGTACCAGTACGAGCACTGGATCTTGAAAAGGCATCAGTACGAGCACTGGATTTTCCAATTGGAAGTTGAAAAGGAGACCGACATTTTCAAGATGTTTGGAAATCGAAGAGGGAATGATTGCTTGGGTTTCAGGATTATCCCTTATCCTGAAGGGGAAGAAGGAAATACCTCAAAGGCCGAGGTTCAAATTTATCCCTTGACTTGAGAGGGAAAAAAAGGAAATACCTCGAAGGTCGAGGTTTAGGTTTATCCCTTAACGTGAAAGGGAAGAAAAATACCTCAAAGGATGAAGTTCAGGTTTATCGCTTAACCTGAAAGAGAAAAAGAATACCTCAAAAGATGAGGTTCAGGTTTATCCCTTAACCTGAAAGGGAAGAAGAATAACTCAAAGGACGAGGTTCAAGTTTATCCCTTAACCTGAAAGGGAGAAAGGAGATTTGTGAAGAGATAACCTGAGACTTGAATTTAGAAGGGGAACGGAAGATTTATGATTTATGATTTATGATTTAGATGGACCAACATAGTTAGTTGTATACAGTCCAATTTTCAGGATTAACCCCTTATCCTGAATGGGGAAAGAATAAAATTTGAGAAGATAAAAAGAGATAGAATTTGACGGAAGATTGATAGAAATGGAGAAAATTTGAGAAAATTTGAGAAAATTGCTGAAAATTTGTTTTTGAAAAAGAATTCTCATAGGTAGCATTATTGCTCCTATGAGGCGTCTCAGGATTATCCCTTATCCTGAATGGGAAATAGAATTTGAGGAGAATTAAAAAGAAATTTATAAAGTCAATGAAAATTGAAAAAAAAACTTGTTTTGCAAAAGAATTCTCATAGGTAGCATTTTTGCTCCTATGAGGGTTCTCAGGATTATCCCTTATCCTGAATGGGAACACCTCAGAGAACAAGGGTCAGGTTTATCCCTTAACCTGAGCGGGGAAAAAAATGGGAAAGGAATACCTCATTAGAAAGAGGCATCAGGTTTATCCCTTAACCTGAAAGGGTAAAAGAATAGATTTTGACCAAAATTTGAGAGAATTGACGAAAAATCAATAAAATTTAATAAAGAATAAAAATTGGTAAAATTGATAAAGATCGACAAAAGATAAATGAAAATTGATAAAAGAATTGAGAAAAAGAAATAGTTTATATGATCGTGCCTGCACATGGGATCTTTAAAGTGAGAGGAGAATGTTCATTCGGAAAATAAATGAGAAAATCATTTTTGGGAAGAGGATCAATGTAAACACCCCAAATTTTCACTCACCTTCCTGATATATCCATCAATCATTACATTCTGGTTCTCCGGAATCAATGAAGGGCAAAATGGTCATTTTCAAAGATTGAACCTCGCAGAAAGTCCTAAATTCCATTCTTGAGTCTCAAAAAACTCAAAGACATCTTCAAACTGCAAATTTTTAAAATCTCATGCTTAACCAGAAGTCAGAATTTTCAAATTCAAATTCAGAGTGACAATTTTGTAGGACATGTCTTTGCATAACATCGCATGAACATTTCATATCATTTCACTGCACAGCATGTCATTTTGAGATCCAGAACTCCTGATTTTCAAAATTGTCAATCCAGGTTTGATTTCTAAACTTTTCAAAATTGATTTTCAAAACCCTGGGCTTTCAAAATTACCAATTCTTCCCATTTTACCCCGAGGGCTCCGAATTACAAAAGTTTTCCCAAGAAAACGATCTGGATAGTTTTTTACATTGATTTTCAAAATTTCGTCAGTTGAAAAGAGGGGGACACAACTTCAAATTCATAAGACATTATTTCAAACTCTTACAAAAAGGCTCCAAATTTCTCCGCATCTTTCTAAATTTTGCCCTGAAAAACCAATTTTTTCCAGGTTTTGAAATCAAACCACAATCCACTTCGTGTTTTCTAAACTAGCCTATTATTGTGAAATTTCCAAAATATCTCATTTTGCTCTTATTTCAAATAAAGGACGTGGGACATGCCTCGAGGTGGTGTCGCACTCAAATTCTCAAAAATTTCTCTTATTTTCAAAATAGTGCCCATTCGGAAGTGGCACCAATTTATAAAACTTTTTTTTATTTATTTAACTCAATTTTAATAAAACAATTAGTGGGCCCACGTAGGTGGCACCCCACTAAGGCTCCTTGCCAAGAAAAGCAAATTTTTTTTTATCAGAAAAAGTTTTCAAATCTAGCTGAGGTGGCACCACCTTAAAAAAAAAGAGAAAAACAAAAACAAAAAGAAAAATTCGTTTTTTTTTTTATTATTTATTATTTTCCTTTTACTTTTTTAACCCCAAAGGGCGCCACCGTAAAGCCCCCATTTTACCTAAGTTTTCAAATGTCATCTTAAGAGTAGGAGTCGTCCCCTCTCAAAACGGCGAGTTCCCTTTCTCAAAAAGATTTCAAAAAAATTTAAAAGTTGGTTTTAAGAGTTATCAAGGTCGACAAAAGGGGAGGAAAATGGGGGGATTTGAGGAGCCGGCTGTTAAAGAGAAAAGGAGGGTCCAGCAAAGGCATCGGCAATTTCCCTTAAAGTCAGCTATCTCTTGTTCAAGGAGTTCCTGCTCTCATCTCCTTCAGCCCGTCAACCCGCAGGAGGGCGACTGCACCTCTTACCTTGTTCTTTTTTGTTTGTTGGGACCCCCCCTTTTCATCACGTTGCCTCTTTCCTTCCAGCAAAAGAAAAGACCCACGGCTCCAGTCCTTCCTCCTGGCATCACGATCGACCTTCTGCAGAGCCTTCAAAAGAAGAGATCTCCTCGGCCTTGCTGAACCAAGGTACTGCCACTTTCATCTGTGGATAAAGCACATATCATGTTCAACATCGCAGATCTATCAAAAAATAATGGTACAGGCTGCGTCTAGGTTCATGTTCGCAGGTTAGAAATCGATTACACCTCGCAATGGTGTTGTCAATTCGTGGGAGTAACTATGTTTGATGACTGTTTTCCATTAAAAATTCCAGCACCCTTGTTTCAGCATCATAACATTGAAGAATAATGTTTCATCTGCAAAATGGTGTCTTTTCAGGTTCATGTCCAGATTTTCTCATCTTGCCTACCACCGATTGCATGCCCGTTTAAGAGAATCGTTTTCACCAAAAGAAGAGGGGTTTTGGCAATAAAACAAATCTGATTCTCGTCACAAAAGCTTGATTTGTTATAACAAAATCAGATTTCTGCTATTGCATTATTTTAGCTAAAGCATGTTCTTTGGTTTTGGCTGCTTTCCCTTTATTATTATTATTTTTTTTTTTTTGTTTTCCAATATGCCTTCAGTATTCGCACTGATATTGCTTGATCTTTTTACAGCTTATGGTTCCCAGCGTCCTCCCATGACCTTTTTCTTTTCTTCCTTCTGTCGCACACCCTTGATTTATACTCATCTAAGAAAACTTTTTTTTTTTAGAATGAACTTCAATCTTTCGGTCTTCTGTAAGTGCAGCAACTCAGGTTGTGGGTATTAGCAGTGATATCATTCTCATTGCCTTATGACCCTTTTGTTTACAGTTAACTTTTAAACTTTCAACATGTCATTTTTTTTTGCAGATTTATTGCTTTTTATTTAGTCACTTACCTATAAAGGAGTAAAGTGATGGCCGACAAGGCTCATCATACAACAACGGTGCTCTTAACCAGAACACCACATTTAAATTCAGCATTTTGCTGCTTACAATATCCTATAGCGTCAACAGTGTTTATGTCTGTATCTTTTGAATGTTTTATAGTTTCATGTATTCCCCTGTTTCATTTTACAGTTCATCTGTTGTATGGTTCCCAATGTGTTGAACTGTATTCAGGTCTGTGAAATTTACTTGCTTTCCCATTCAGATATTCAAGTTAGAACATAGGTCTTTAAATCAATTCATGAGACCATTCAGTTTTGGGTATGAACTCAGTCCATTGCTATCTGGCTGGAATACCTTCTGTTGCAAGTTGATGTGCCATGGCTGAAGAGGACTTATGGTATCTTCCGGTTGTGATGAACCAATTTGAGAGTTGAGTTGCTAAGTGAACTCTACTGGCTAGGGCTGACCGGTCATCAAATTGAGAAATCTGGTAGCTTATTTCAGACATTGATTGATGACTGTCTGCTAATGCTAACACTATAGCATAATGAATTAAACATTTGTAGTTCACATTGTCCCTGCATGTGTTTTTATCCCACTGAAATGACGGCTTTGCTCATCCCAGCCGATGGTCTATGAACATATATCTGTTTCTTTTAAGTTTTTAGGCCTTTGTTCTTCTATGTATTTTGTATTTAGCAGTCCTTATTCTTCTATACATTCTGTATTTTAGCAGGGTACCTATAAACTAGCTTCACAAAGTTCATGTTTCATGAACAGAGTAACGTAGGAATAAAAGCTTAAGTTGAGTAATGATTATAGCATGCTGTTAATGATAACAAGTAGGGGTTGTGTTGTAAGAATATTATGGTCCATTATTTCTTTGATTTTTGGTTACCGATTATCATGTGCATGCCGGTCAATTGGCTAAGATGAGCCTGTAGCCGAATTGAAGAATTAAAATTCTAGGTAGAAGATACTGCAGCATCTGCTAAGGTTGCATTTGATGGACGCTGCAAGCAAAAACGCCGGCTGACAAAGGAGAAGATGGCTATCGATGGCTCTGAAATTGTCATTTCCAGAGTTAGTAATTTTTTTTTTTTTTTGGAAAATTATGTCTCTCCAGCAATTTTGAGAGGACAGGAGTTTAGGCTCCTCCAAAAAAGCTAAGTATTTAGGTGCAGTCATAACATCTGCAAAGTTGGTTATAGTTGTGCCAGCATCATATCTCAATACCCAACCATAGGCATTTTCTTTTGTGCATTCTGTCTATAACCTGTCTATTGACATATTTACCTGTTTTAACATCGATTTTCTGTATGATGGGACGGTCCTTTGCACCTTCCCTTGCTTCTCGTTTAGCCGACCCATGAAAATATCAATCATGTAGATACACTTGTGCCTTAACTATTTGTTGCACCTTCTCCCATAACTTAGATATGTTCATTCCAGCATTTATATGGTCACCCACACATCCTACAACACAGTTGTACGCTTCTTGTTATATGTGTTCCCAGATATCGCCATAGCTTATATTCACATATTACGGGTGAAAACTTGATATATATATATATATATATATATCTTTATGTACACATTCCTTTTTTTTTCCTATTGCATGAACATTTAGGTAGAAATCCTTCCATATACATTTAAGTAGATATATTTCTAGATGTATATTTCATTTAATAGGCGTTTAAGCATTTAGGCATCCATTAGTACATTTCTCATTTCGCTTGGGCATAGCATTTAAGTATTTTCCTAGGTATTTTGTTCATGCTGCCGATATTATATTTAATTAATAGGTGTCCTTTCAATGTAAATTTAGCATAAGTAGTTGGGCATTGGGTTAATGTGAAATCTTCAATTCCTCTATTGTATTTGGAATCTCTTGTGCCAACTCCCATTTGCAGGAAAATCTGAAGGATGCTAATTCTTTACATCACAGATTTTGTTTATTTCATTTATGTTGTTTTATGTCAGAAATGTAACAATTCAATTTGGAATAATATTTACTTTTACTACTTAGATTAGGATGCATCTCATGTAGTTTGATTCCTGCAGTATCCTGATTCCATGATTCATATATCTCATTTTGCAAAATCACCATGGATGTACACGAATGGCACGTGCACCAACTCTTAGAGAGTTGATGAACTCGGTGGAGTCCATATTTTCGGCCCTAGTCGGAATATGGACGAGACCCAGATCTATCATCTCTCTACCAGTCACATTGAGCCTACACACTTAGGCTATCTTAAAATGCACATCATATTTCCAAATTTTTGAAATATTGTGAATTAACCCAAATAAACTCTGAACATATTCATGGCCACAGTCAAAATATGTGAAGGATTTACTTTGGCTTAATACACATTTTCCAACAAATTTCTTAGAAAATCTTTTCAAAGTGCATTCATTCAATCATATCATTTGCATCATGAAATGAGTGGTTTTTCTCATGATTTTCTTAAGAAAATCTCTTTCTCAAAAAAATCAATTTCTCTAGAAACTCTGAAAATTTTCAAAGTTGGATTTCCAAAATCAAAGTTTTCTCTTGATTTTCCTTGGAAAATGTTATTTTCTTAAGGAGTTTCCCAATCTTTCTCAAGAATCAAAAATCAAATTTCAAGGGTAAGATTCTCAGGATTTCAATTTCCCAAGTTTCAATTTTTTTTCTCCAATGAGTTTTCCTCTAAATTTTCCTTCATATTCCTAAGAAAATTCTCAAAGTCCTAGTTTTCCTGAGAAGTGTTTCCCTTTTCAAGTGTTCATCTTTTCTCAAGAGTTCTTACCATTTTCTCAAGATTCTCATTTCTTTAAGATTTTCCAAATCTTTATAAACTTTCTTGAGATTTCAAATCTTCTTCGTCTGAGTTTCTTGAGAGATTGATTTCCATCTTTTCCCTGAGAAATGCTTTTCAATTCTAAATGTTTTCTAAGCATACATCATATTTTTTTAAGCTACATTTTCCAAAATCTCATAGCACATGTCTGAATTCTCTGTGCATTTAGGATAGAACACAATTTCGATAATTTCACTAAGTCAAGCACAATTTTGGTCCTTGGTTCAATTACCCCTGTTAAAGGCGGCAGGAACGGTCGAACCTCGTACCGACAGGTCGAGCCCCATCCCATGGATTTTCCAGCAAATTTTCAAAACGGAGGCGAGTATTTCAAAACAATTTCCAAAATCCGGTCAAGTTTGAATCGCGAAAGCATGTTTTCCTCTTTCTCTCCTGCAAGGGAAGGGAAGTCAGAATTTTTTTTTGCGACGATAACAGGTTTGGTGACCGTGATGGGACCTGTCCTCGTCTGATCAAAATTGTGCTTGACTTAGTTCAATTATCGAAATTATGTGTTCACAAAATGTCAGCTCTTTACTTTTGATATCATGCGAACCTAGGAGCCTAAATTCTGACCTAGCTGACATTGACTGCATATAGCTTAGGCATGGTTTGGTAGGACCAGATTGAAGAGATATTTTCATGTTCACATAGACTTAGGTCTAAATATAACTCTCCTCAATTTAGGATCTGAATGCAAACAATGTATGCTTCCTCAAAGATTTTCAAAAATCTATCTCTCTAGGACTTAGAGCCTTCTATTTCTTGCATGTGATCATTTTTTCAAACCTCAATTACCTATCATTACCCGGTCTTCACGTTGTTGGGCTCTCTTCCAGAACCCTAGTTCGGGACAGAGCCTCACAACTGGGCCAATTATTTGGGTTAACACCCCCTACCATGTACTGCGGGCCACAGTTTGAAGTATATCGGTAGGCGCTCAAGAATGTTGGAAAACCTTACCTTAGAACTGGAGTTGAGATTATATGTCACGTACCTCAGATTTCGATTTGTGTATATCGGCATAACTGGATGGGACAAAGATGATCTGAGTCTAGAGTTAGGATCCTACAGCTGTTTTTCAAAATGATGCATCTAGAGTCAGCCTTTTAGGGAGTGTTGTATGTGCATAAATGTTTGTGCAGGATGTGATTGTATGTATCTTATTTCTTCAGTTCTTCTTATTTTTCCAAAATATTAAGCCTTTTTCAAAATACCCTTATCTTCCACAAGATATTTTCTTTTCTCAAACCCTGGATGATTTTCCCAAACATCCAATTTCTTTCAAAACTCCAGGTGATTTTTCATTCTCCCGTTCTACTGGATCTCAAACTTCCAGCCTTATTCCAATCCTGCCTGCAAATTTTTGAAATTTCAAATTTTGCTTATATCTTCAAAAACTTTTCCATATCTTCCAATATATCTTCCAAATTTTATCCAAAATTTTTGTCATGTCCTTCAAATCCCATCATTTGTTTTTCTCTCAAGATTGTCGCTTTCAAAATTCTTTTTCCCATCATGCTAAACATCCCATGTTGTTCTGCAGAGGGCATTGGCATAGTTGTGTGATCCTGACAAGATCAAAGACCGCACTACTTCAGCACATTAGTTACAGACCGTGAGTAAGAAATGGATTCCACAAAGTCTGCCAAAGAGGGAGCCCAGACCAGTAAGGAGGAGATTGATCCCGCTATATATCGGTTGTTCAAAAGAATGATGATTGAGATATTATCTGAGCAAGCTGAAGCTAATTTCAGAAAAGTTCCTGTTAAAGAAAAGGCATGTATCACCATCCCTATGAGCATCATTGGCAACCACAACAGCGCAAGCAGTTCTAAACCTAGCAACAAAAAAAACAGAGGCAGTCAAAGCAGCAATTTAGAAGAGTCTAAAGATCAGAAAGGAAAGTATTCTAGAATCCAGGATAGACCTTTGCAATCCAGCCCGCAACAAAAGGAAAAAAATCAAGGAAAACCAAAGCGCGAAAACTGGAGCGGTGATCGAGATTTCACTCCTATAGATGAGCCACTCGACAAAGTCCTCGAATATATGCTGATCAAGGGATTAGTCAGGCTCCCAAAAGTCACGGATCCTCTCACCATCATGGGAAGATTCTTGAACTAGTTCTGTAAATTCCATCGGGCAGTAGGGCATGATACTGATCATTGTTTTGTCTTCAAAAACATTGTGCAAGACTGCATTGATAAGAACCTCTTTGTTGAAGACAGAGAAGAAGAACATCCAGTAGCCCTAACCAAGCAAGTTCAGGCCAGTTCCCAGAAAGAAGTCAAAGAAGTCATCACTCAACAGAAATCAAGCAAGCCGAAGAAGATAAAACATGATGGTTGGGGTTATGATCGCAAGTTTACTCCTTTAGGTCAGCCAATCGAAGAAATTCTTGGATATCTGCTCACGAAGAATATGATAAAACTCCCAAGGATTGTTGATCCCCCCGTCACCATGGGGAAATGAAAAGATTGTCTCTGCAAGTTCCATCGGGCAATGGGGCACGATACTGAAAGTTGCTTCGTTCTAAAAAATATTGTACAGGAATACATCGATAAAGAGCTTTTGGTGCCGGAAGAAAGAGAGGGACGAGTTGCGGTTCTAACCAAGCCTTTCCCATATCACTCAGAAGAATGACAATGCCAATGTCAATGCCTTCTCACTTTTGGCATATTTATTTTTGTCAGGACGATATAGTCCTAGTTGTTTCCCTTTTTTTTAAGTTGTCATCTCTTTTAAGGCATCAATAAAATCATCAACTTTTCTCATTTAACTATGATGTTCTTCTTTTATCGTTATGTTTCGTCTCAAGAGCCCTCTTTTTATTATTCTCTCTTCCCCATTACACTGGGGCATTTTTGTTTTTGAAAATTTGTTTTCAAACATTCTGTATGCAGGCAGGGTCAAATAAAATCTCTCACCATTCATTTGCACTTCATTTGCATTTCATGTGCATGTGCATTACATTTGCATTAACTATGCACCCAATTCCATTTCCCATTCAGGATAAGGGATAAATCCTGAGACTATGAATGATTTCCCATCTTAATCATCAATCTCTAACTCCAGTTTACAATCTCTGTTGATTTCTTCTCAAAATTCCTCAGATATAATCCTCTTTCCAAAATCCAGTCCTCGCCCTAACAATTTGCAAAATTTTGATCCCTTAACCGGGTTCTCCTCTGAAGATCTGAATTCCGATTCAGGCTTCTTTTTCTTTCAAAATTCAACTTTCAAGTTGGTCCATATATTTTCTTTGAAAAACCGAGTCCCGACTCGAGTTTTCCTTTAAATCATTTTCCCTTTGAAGATCTGAGTTCTGACTCGGGTTTTCCTTCAAATTATATTTCTTCTTTAAAAATTCGAGTTCCGACTCGAGTTTTCCTTTAAATCATTCTTTTCTTTGAAGATCCGAGTTCCGACTCGGGTTTTCTTTCAAATTATTTTCTTTGAAAAAACCGAGTTCCGACTCGGATTCTCCTTCAAATTATTTTCTTTTTGGAAATCTGAGTTCTGACTCAGGTTCTCCCTTTAAATTATTTTCTTTAAAAAAACCGAGTTTCGACTCGGATTTTCCTTCAAATTATTTCTCCTTTGAGATCCGAGTTCCGACTCAGGTTTTTATTCAAATTATCTTCCTTTGTTGGTCTGAGTTCTGACTCGTGATCTCTATACCTTGTTCGAGCTCAGACTCGAGCTCTTTATTTTCTTTTGTTGATCCGGGTTCCGACTTGAGATCTCTTTATTCATTCGAGCTCAAATTCGAGCTCTTCATTTTCTTTTGTTGATTCGGGTTCCGACTCGAGATCTCTTTATTCATTTGAGCTCAGATTCGAGCTCTTCATTTTCTTTTGTTGATCCGGGTTCCGACTCGAGATCTCTTTATTCATTCGAGCTTGTCATTTTCTTTTGTTGATCCGGGTTCCGACTCGAGATCTTCTTATTCATTCGAGCTCAGATTCAAGCTCTTCATTTTCTTTTGTTGATCCGGGTTCCGACTCGAGATCTCTTTATTCATTCGAGCTCAGATTCGAGCTCTTCATTTTCTTTTGTTGATCCGGGTTTCGACTCAAGATCTCTTTATTCATTCGAGCTCAGATTCGAGCTCTTCATTTTCTTTTGTTGATCTGGGTTCCGACTCGAGATCTCTTTATTCATTCGAGCTCAGATTCGAGCTCTTCATTTTCTTTTGTTGATCTGGGTTCCGACTCGAGATCTCTTTATTCATTCGAGCTCAGATTCGAGCTTGTCATTTTCTTTTGTTGATCCGGGTTCCGACTCGAGATCTCTTTATTCATTCAAGCTCAGATTCAAGCTTTTCATTTTCTTTTGTTGATCCGGGTTCCGACTTGTGATCTCTTTACCTCATTCAAGCTCTAATTCGAGCTCTTCATTTTCTTTTGTTGATTCGGGTTCCGACTCGTGATCTCTCAACCTCATTCAAGCTCTGATTCGAGCTCTTCATTTTCTTTTGTTGATCTGGGTTTCGACTCATGATCTCTCTACATCATTCAAGCTCTTCATTTTCTTTTGTTGATCCGGGTTCTGACTCGTGATCTCTGTATTTTATTCGAGCTCTAACTCAAACTCATTATTCTCCTTTGTTAATCCAAGTCATTTCAATCCTCATGGTCTATCAATTGCTCAAATTTGATATTTTGCCCACCAAATTCCAATTCAAATCTTCGAATCATGCAATTCTCCAATTCCGACCCCTGGGTCACCCAATTTACAATTCTCAATTTCAATTACCAATTTCCAATTTTCAACCTTCGGGTCACTCAATTTCCAATTTTCAACCTTCGGGTCACTCAATTTCCAATTTTTGACCTTCGGCTCACTCAATTTCCAAATTTCGACCTTCGGGTCACTCAATTCTCAATTTTGACCTTCGGGTCACACAATTTTGACCTTTTGGTCAAACCAATTCTCAATTTCGACCGTCAGGTCATCCAATTTCGACCTCCGGGTCATTCAATTTCCAACAACCAATTTTCCAATTTCCAATTTCGACCTTTGGGTCAATCAATCTCAATATCCAATTTCAATCATTTTCTCTTGCGAGAGACCCTTTTTAGGGAGAGTTCGAGAGAGCTCATTCTTTTCGCATGCTATCTAATTCGTTCACTTAGCCCCTTTTCAGGGAGAGTTTGAAGGGACTCGCGTCTTTGTGAACCATTTGCAAAACAATTCCCAATTTCACACAAGGAACCCTTTGATAGGGAGAGACTCGACGGAGACTCGCTTTCCTTGTGACCACCCCAATTTTCATACTAGGCCATTTTCGTCATGGAGGACCCTCTTGTCAGGGAGAGTGTGATGGACTCGTTCCTTCATGACCCAAATTTTCTGACCTCACTATTATCGGCCCCCTTTCCATAAGAGAAGCCTAATATTAGGGAGCTTTGACGAAAGCTTAATTTCCCTTCGAAAGTTCGTTTTGCAAACACCTCCTCTTTAGGGAAGAAAGGAGTATTTCTCATTTCCCATTCAGGTAAGGGCTAAGCCTGAGTCTCTCTTTTTGGGGAAAAAGAGAGGAGAATTTTTGTCACGGATGCGTTAAGCAGGATTTCAAATACTCTCTTTCACCAAGGATTTCAAGAACATGTTGTCAATCTGTCAATCAAATTACTTGTTGATTTTAAAATCTTTATTGCATAAATCTCTATCTCAGTTTACCTCTAGCATTACTTCCAAAAGAGTGAAGCTTTCGTGATAAGAGATTCAAAATCCAAATTCTTTCTATTGGCCAACCAAAAGGATGAAGGATAAAATCCTCGATATGGCCACAAAAGAGGATTTAATGTTATTACAAAGCCGCAAGTGATTGATATTGATCGTAGTTATGACACGACTTTAAATACTATTCTTGTAAAATTGAGGCAGTGGAAATATCCTGAGTGCTAGAAAAGAGAGCATTTACCTAAACCCTGTCTCCTCAAAATCACCTAAGCTGCAATTAAATATCCGTAAAAGGGATCTCTCAATTGTCGTCAAGATGAAGGCGAATTAAGTGAGAGGCCCCCGGGGCCAAAGAAGATTTGAAACATCTCCAAGATGACGGAGTTTGTGACGAATCCTTCCAGGGAAAGTCCAAAGCACTATCGAGATGAAGGCAAATGCGATGAACCTCCCGACAATCCCTAAAAGATATTTAATTTCCGCTATCATCCAAAGATCTCTAACCCATGAGCCAATATCGTCAAAGAAGGATCGAAACATCTCCAAGTTGAAGGAGTTTGTAACGTACCCTTCCAAAAAGAGAGCAAGAGAGGAAAAAGAAAGAGAGAAAAAGTCAGAACATCTCCAAAATGAAGGAGAATGTAACTGAAGCCCAAGAAAGCCAAAAGAGTGCAGAAAGATTATCATGAGAGAAGCTCTCAGGATATCAAACTGCCAAATCTATCAATAATTTTCTTTAAATTTGTGAAATTCTATTATCAATACTCTTTCATCAATTGCTTTCATAATATCAAATTCTCTTTCCTGTTCATATCAAGGAAATTGATAACCTCCTTGAAGAAGGTCAATCGCAAGCAATTTGGATGCTAAATCTTGATTCTATGAAGTGAATCTCGTTTAGAGGTAATGCTTCAGGTAGAAAAGAAGGAATATCTTTGCAACAATGTGCATCATTTTCAAATACTTTGAATCAACAACAAAATTCTCAACATTTTGACAATATTTTCTAGCTATCCTATCGTGAAGTGAGAGCTTGATGTCCATTTTTGATACATCCTGACACCAATTTTAAATCCCTCTTAAGGACTTGATTCCTTCCCTTTCTCGAGAGCATGAGCTCTCAGATTCGCACACTTCCCTGTGTCCCCACTGTCCAACCATAGACAGTCCCATTTCGGTTCGAGGTCGAACCACCAACCATTTTCTCGCAAAAAGGCAATTTCAAAAGCTATTTAGTCTCAGCAATGAGACGCCCAAAATCAACCCCTTTTCAAGCTTTAAGGACCCCATTTTCCTTCCTTTTGCAAAACCTCTGTCAGATTTATTGTGCAAAATCCGAAGGTTCCATCATGGTCTCTTCCTTCGAGGATTTCATCCATTTTCCGCCCGATCAGGATAAGGGTACAAACCTGAGCCTCATTCAAAGAGGTATTCCATTTTCCGCCCAATCAGGATAAGGGTACAAACCTGAGCCTCATTCAAAGAGGTATTCCATCTTCCGCCTGATCAGGTTAAGGGTATAAACCTGAGTCTCATTTCTATGAGATATTTCAATCCCCAATCAGGTTAAGGGTTAAACCTGAGCTTCATTCCATACGAAGCATTTTCTGTCCCATTCAGGTTAAGGGCAAAAACCTGAACTTCACTCTCATAAAGCAAATCTGTTCCTCTTCATTCTCCATTTCATATCTACCATCTTCCTCGGGCTAATTTCCTCATACCCAGTCACATCCTTCTAACTGGGGCATTTTTTTACATATATAGCCCAAATTTGGAGTGTTTTTCTTTGCCACTAAGCTCGACCACGAGTCGGCTTAGTAGCAAAGAGGGGCATATGTAAACACCCCAAATTTTTACTCATCTTCCTGATATATCCATCAATCATTACATTCTGGTTCTTTGGAATCAATGAAGGGAAAAATTGTCATTTTCCAAGATTGAACCTCGCAGAAAGTCCTAAATTCCATTCTCGAGTCTCAAAAAACTCAGAGACATCTTCAAACTGCAAATTTTCAAAATCTAATGCTTAACCAGAAGTCCGAATTTTCAAATTCAAATTCAGAGTGGCAATTTTGTAGGACATGTCTTTGCATAACATTGCATGAACATTTCATATCATTTCACTGCACAGCATGTCATTTTGAGATCCAGAACTCCTAATTTTCAAAATTGTCAATCCAGGTTTGATTTCTAAACTTTTCAAAATTGATTTTCAAAACCCTGGGCTTTCAAAATTACCAATTCTTTCCATTTTACCCCGAGGGCTCCGAATTACAAAAGTTTTCCCAAGAAAACGATCTGGATAGTTTTTTACATTGATTTTCAAAATTTCGTCAGTTGAAAAGAGGGGGACACAACTTCAAATTCATAAGACATTATTTCAAACTCTTACAAAAAGGCTCCAAATTTCTCCGCATCTTTCTAAATTTTGCACTGAAAAAACAATTTTTTCCAGGTTTTGAAATCAAACCACAATCCACTTCGTGTTTTCTAAACTAGCCTATTATTGTGAAATTTCCAAAATATCTCATTTTGCTCTTATTTCAAATAAAGGACGTGGGACATGCCTCGAGGTGGTGTCGCACTCAAATTCTCAAAAATTTCTCTTATTTTCAAAACAGTGCCCATTCGGAAGTGGCACCAATTTATAAAACTTTTATTTATTTATTTAACTCAATTTTAATAAAACAATTAGTGGGCTCACGTAGGTGGCACCCCACAAAGGCTCCTTGCCAAGAAAAGCAATTTTTTTTTTATCAGAAAAAGTTTTCAAATCTAGCTGAGGTGGCACCACCTTAAAAAAAAAAGAGAAAAAGAAAAAGAAAAACAATAACAAAAACAAAAATTCGTTTTTTTTTTTTTATTTATTATTTTCCTTTTACTTTTTTAACCCCAAAGGGCGCCACCGTAAAGCCCTCATTTTACCTAAGTTTTCAAATGTCATCTTAAGAGTAGGAGTTGTCCCCTCTCAAAACGGCGAGTTCCCTTTCTCAAAAAGATTTCAAAAAAATTTAAAAGTTGGTTTTAAGAGTTATCAAGGTCGACAAAAGGGGAGGAAAATGGGGGGATTTGAGGAGCCGGATATTAAAGAGAAGAGGAGGGTCCAGCAAAGGCATCGGCGATTTCCCTTAACCTCAGCTATCTCTTGTATAATGAGTTCCTGCTCTTATCTCCTTCAGCCCGTCAACCAGCAGGAGGCCGACTGCATCTCTTACCTTGTTCTTTTTTGTTTGTTGGGACCCCCCCTTGTCATCACATTGCATCTTTCCTTCCAGCAAAAGAGAAGACCCACGGCTCCAATCCTTCCTCCTGGCATCACGATCGACCTTCTGCAGAGCCTTCAAAAGAAGAGATCTCCTCGGCCCTGCTGAACCAAGGTACTGCCACTTTCATCTGTGGATAAAGCACATATCATGTTCAACATCGCAGATCTATCAAAAAATAATGGTACAGGCTGCGTCTAGGTTCATGTTCGCAGGTTAGAAATCGATTACACCTCGCAATGGTGTTGTCAATTCGTGGGAGTAACTATGTTTGATGACTGTTTTCCATTAAAAATTCCAGCACCCTTGTTTCAGCATCATAACATTGAAGAATAATGTTTCATCTGCAAAATGGTGTCTTTTCAGGTTCATGTCCAGATTTTCTCATCTTGCCTACCACCGATTGCATGCCCGTTTAAGAGAATCGTTTTCACCAAAAGAAGAGGGGTTTTGGCAATAAAACAAATCTGATTCTCGTCACAAAAGCTTGATTTGTTATAACAAAATCAGATTTCTGCTATTGCATTATTTTAGCTAAAGCATGTTCTTTGGTTTTGGCTGCTTTCCCTTTATTATTATTATTTTTTTTTTTTTGTTTTCCAATATGCCTTCAGTATTCGCACTGATATTGCTTGATCTTTTTACAGCTTATGGTTCCCAGCGTCCTCCCATGACCTTTTTCTTTTCTTCCTTCTGTCGCACACCCCAGATTCATACTCATCTAAGAATTTTTTTTTTTTAGAATGAACTTCAGTCTTTTGGTCTTCTGTAAGTGCAGCAACTCAGGTTGCGGGTATAAGCAGTGATATCATTCTCATTGCCTTATGACCCTTTTGTTTACAGTTAACTTTTAAACTTTCAACATGTCATTTTTTTTTTTTGCAGATTTATTGCTTTTTATTGAGTCACTTACCTATAAAAGAGTAAAGTGATGGCCGACAAGGCTCATCATACAACAACAGTTCTCTTAATCAGAACACCACATTTAAATTCAGCATTTTGCTGCTTACAATATCCTATAGCGTCAACAGTGTTTATGTCTGTATCTTTTGAATGTTTTATAGTTTCATGTATTCCCCTGTTTCATTTTACAGTTCATCTGTTGTATGGTTCCCAATGTATTGAACTGTATTCAAGTCTGTGAAATTTACTTGCTGTCCCATTCAGATATTCAAGTTAGAACATAGGTCTTTAAATCAATTCATGAGACCATTCAGTTATGGGTATGAACTCATTCCATTGCTATCTGGCTGGAATACCTTCTGTTGCAAGTTGACGTGCCATGGCTGAAGAGGACTTATGGTATCTTCCGGTTGTGATGAACCAATTTGAGAGTTCGAGTTGCTAAGTGAACTCTACTGGCTGGGGCTGACCGGTCATCAAATTGAGAAATCTGGTAGCTTATTTCAGACATTGATTGATGACCGCCTGCTAATGCTAACACTATAGCATAATGAATTAAACATTTGTAGTTCACATTGTCCCTGCATGTGTTTTTATCCCACTGAAATGACGGCTTTGCTCATCCCAGCCGATGGTCTATGAACATATATTTGTTTCTTTTAAGTTTTTAGCCCTTTGTTCTTCTATGTATTTTGTATTTAGAAGTCCTTATTCTTCTATACATTATGTATTTTAGCAGGGTGCCTATAAACTAGCTTCACAAAGTTCATGTGTCATGAACAGAGTAACGTAGGAATAAAAGCTTAAGTTTAGTAATGATTATAGCATGCTGTTAATGATAACAAGTAGGGGCTGTGTTGTAAGAATATTATGGTCCTGCATTATTTCTTTGATTTTTGGTTACCGATTATCATGTGCATGCCGATCATTTGGCTAAGATGAGCCTATAGCCGAATTAAAGAATTAAAATTCTGGGTAGAAGATACTGCAGCAGCTGCTAAGGTTGCATTTGATGGATGCTGCAAGCAAAAATTCCGGCTGACAAAGGAGAAGATGGCTATCGATGGCTCTGAAATTGTCATTTCCAGAGTTAGTAAAATTTTTTTTTTTTTGGAAAATTTTGTCTCTCCAGCAATTTTGAGAGGACGGGAGTTGAGGCTCCTCCAAAAAAGCTCAGTATTTAGGTGCAGTCATAACAGCTGCAAAGTTGGTTATAGTTGTGCCAGCATCATATCTCAATACCCAGCCATAGGCATTTCCCTTTGTGCATTCTGTCTATAACCTGTCTATTGACATATTTACCTGTTTTAACATCGGTTTTCTGTATGATGGGACGGTCCTTTGCACCTTCCCTTGCTTCTCGTTTAGCCGACCCATGAAAATATCAATCATGTAGATACACTTGTGCCTTAACTGTTTGTTGCACCTTCTCCCATAGCTTAGATATGTTCATTCCAGCATTTATATGGTCACCCACACATCCTACAACACAATTGTATGCTTCTTGTTATATGTGTTCGCAGATGTCGCCATAGCTTATATTCACATATTACGGGTGAAAACTTGATATATATATATATATATATATATATATATATATATATATATATATATATATATATATCTTTATGTACACATTCCTTTTTTTTTTACTATTTCATGAACATTTAGGTAGAAATCCTTCCATATACATTTAAGTAGATATATTTCTAGATGTATATTTCATTTAATAGGAGTTTAAGCATTTAGGCATCCATTAGTACATTTCTCATTTCCCTTGGGCATAGAATTTAAGTATTTTCCTAGGTATTTTGTTCATGCTGTCGATATTATATTTAATTAATAGGTGTCCTTTCAATGTAAATTAAGCATAAGTAGTTGGGCATTGGGTTAATGTGAAATTTTCAAATCCTCTATTGTATTTGGAATCTCTTGTGCCAACTCCCATTTGCAGGAAAATCTGGAGGACGCTAATTCTTTACATCACAAATTTTGTTTATTTCATTTATGTTGCTTTATGTCAGAAATGTAACAATTCAATTTGGAATAATATTTACTTTTACTGCTTAGATTAGGATGCATCTCATGTAGTTTGATTCCTGCAGTATCATGATTCCATGATTCATATATCTCATTTTGCAAAATCACCATGGATGTACACGAATGGCACGTGCACCACCTCTTAGAGAGTTGATGAACTCGGTGGAGTCCATATTTTCGGCCCTAGTCGGAATATGGACAAGACCCATATCCATCATCTCTCTACCAGTCACATTGAGCCTACACACTTAGGCTATCTTAAAATGCACATCATATTTCTAATTTTTCGAAATATTGTGAATTAACCCAAATAAACTCTGAACAAATTCATAGCCACAGTCAGAATATGTGAAGGATTTACTTTAGCTTAATACACATTTTTCAACAAATTTCTTAGAAAATCTTTTCAAAGTGCATTCATTCAATCATATCATTTGCATCATGAAATCAATGGTTTTTCTCATGATTTTCTCAAGAAAATCTCTTTCTCAAAAAAATTAATTTCTCTAGAAACTCTGAAAATTTTCAAAGCTAGATTTCCAAAATCAAAGTTTTCTCTTGATTTTCCCTGGAAAATGTTATTTTCTTAAGGAGTTTCCCAATCTTTCTCAAGAATCAAAAATCAAATTTCAAGGGTAAGATTCCTAGGATTTCAATTTCCCAAGTTTCAATTTTTTTTCTCCAATGAGTTTTCTTATAAATTTTCCATCATATTCCTAAGAAAATTCTCAAAGTCATAGTTTTCCTGAGAAGTGTTTCCCTTTTCAAGTGTTCATCTTTTCTCAAGAGTTCTTACCATTTTCTCGAGATTCTTATTTCTTCAAGATTTTCCAAATCTTTATAAACTTTCTCGAGATTTCAAATCTTCTTCGTCTGAGTTTCTTGATAGATTGATTTCCATCTTTTTCTTGAGAAATGCTTTTCAATTCTAAATGTTTTCTAAGCATACATCATATTTTTTTAACCTACATTTTCCAAAATCTCATAGCACATGCCTGAATTCTCTGTGCATTTAGGATAGAACACAATTTTGATAATTTCACTAAGTCAAGCACAATTTTGGTCCTTGGTTCAATTACCCCTGTTAAAGGCGGCAGGAACGGTCAAACCTCATACCGACAGGTCGAGCCCCATCCCATAGATTTTCCCGCAAATTTTCAAAACGGAGGTGAGTATTTCAAAACAATTTCCAAAATCCGGTCAAGTTTGAATCGTGAAAGCATGTTTTCCTTTTTCTCTCCCACAAGGGAAGGGAAGACGGGAAAATTTTTTGCGATGATAACAATCAACCACGAGGTTGATTTTGAAGAATGATAAACATGAGAGCTGATCTTTGAAGAAGAATCAACACGAGGGTTGATTTTGAAGAGAGATCAACATGAGGGTTGATTCTTTGAAGATAATGGTTCAAAACCAATTTTGAAAAAAAATATCAACACAAGGGTTGATTTTGAAGATAATGGTTTGACACCAATTTTGGAAAAGAAGATCAACACAAGGGTTGATTTTGAAGATAATGGTTTGAAACTAATTTTTAAAAAATAAGATCAACACAAGGGTTGATTTTTGAAGACAATGGTTTGAAACCATTTTGGAAAAGAAGATCAACACAAGGGTTGATTTTTGAAGACAATGGTTCAAAACCAATTTTTGGAAAATAAGATCAACACAAGGGTTGATTTTTTAAGATAATTGTACAAAACCAATTTAGGGAAAGAAGATCACTGCGATGGTTGATTTTTGAAAAAGATTGGACCAAAATATTAAACTCTTGGTGATCATAATGAAGATTTTTGCAGAAATTTTCAAAATTTCATGATTTTGAAAAACCCTCATAGGTAATTTCATTTCTCTTATGGATGATGTCAGGATTGTCCCTCATCTTGAAAAGAATGGGAATTTAATGTGGCCTAATGGAAGCCAATGGCAAAGAAGATTTTTTAAATGAAATTTTTTCAAAAATAAATGCCCCAGTATGGCAAAAGAAAGAAATACTGGACATCAAACATATGAAGAAAATTGCCATTTCATTGATAAGCAAAATTGATAACAAAGACTGAAATATTTACAAGTTTTTGACCAAAGGTCACAAAAGACTGAGACTGACTTTCCCTTATATGACGACTGAAAAAAAAGAAAGCAGAAAAATGTAAACACCCCAAATTTTCACTCACCTCCCATCATCATCCAGCCTCTGAAATCGTTGGAGGGCAAAATGGTCATTTGCTGAGCCTGGACCTTGCAAAAGTCCAAATTTCATCTGAAACTCTCAAATTTTCTCTATTTTTATCTCAGATGTTCAAGATTTTACTCCTGACAGGAGACAGACATCTCCAGAGTCTTGGTTCAAGATTGCGTTTCATAAGACATGACATTGCATATCATTGCATGAGCATTTCAAATCACTGCACAGCATGTCATTTCGAGGTCCAGAACTCTTGATTTCAAAATTTTCAATCCAGATTAGAATTTCAACTATTTTTAAAATTGATTTCAAAACCCTGGGTCTTCAAAATTATCAATTCTTCCCATTTTACCCCCAGGGCTCTGAATTTCAAAATATTTCTTCAGGAAAACAATCTGGATAATTTTCAATAAATTTCATCTCAGATTTTGCCCTTTTGTCAAACAATTTCAAACATCTTCCTTTTACAAAATTGCCCTACAGGGGCCAACTCTTTTCAAAATTTCTGTTTTACCAATTAGTCCAAATTTTTATGAAAATTCCAAAAAGCGGTTGTTGTTTTGTCCTTATTTCAATAAAAAAAGCAATGTGGGACCCACATTGAGGTGGTGTCACACAGGCTTTTCTTTTGAAAAATTTGAATTTTGAAAAACCCAAAAATATAGGAGCCTTGTCCCCTGGATTGGTGCCACTTGTCCTTTCTCTCTCCTCTCATTTACCTGCCATGTGTCAGCATAGGGTCCACCTTAAGATGCCGCCACATGTCACCTTCTCTCTTCTGCCACCCTTTGACACGTGTCAGTGTGGGACCACCTTAAGATGTCGCCACATGTCATTAGTCATCCTCTTTATTTTATGCCACGTGTCAATGTCTACCATCTTCACCCTGTGCCAAGTGTCATTCCAAGGTCACCATAAGATGCCACGTGTCATGTGTTGTCCTGTTCAGAAAAAGTAGAACTTGTCTCCCCTGAGGTGGCACCATTTGAATTATGTCTCCTGCAGGTGACACATGTCACTCTCTCCTTTCCTAAGGAAAAGCAAGCGACACGTGTCAATCTCTGCTCCTTTCAGAAAAAGCAGAGGACACATGTCTCCCTCCTATTTTTCTCAGAAAAGTAGATGACACATGTCATCTCCAGCTTCCTTTAGAAAAAGTAGAAGACACATGTCACTCCCTGCTTTTCTCAGAAAAAGCAAGTGACACATGTCACCCTCTGCTCTTCTCAGAAAAAGCAAGGGACATGTGTCTCTCTCTGCTTTCTTCAGAAAAAGCAAGTGACACATGTCACTTTCTGCCTCCTTCAGAGAAAGCTAGAATTCAAATGTTCAAACTCCAGTCTGAGGTGGCGCAAATCCTGAACTTCACCTTTTCTATTTTGTGTGAGATGGTGCCACGTGTCCCTTTTCCTCCCTCTTGCCACATGTCATTGTAGGAGCCACCCTGAGGTGGTGCCACATGGCAGTCTCTCATTTCCTCTAGAAAAAGCAGAAATTTAAATTTCAAACTCTCTCTGAGGTGGCACCATCTGAATTCTCTGCCTTTCCTTCTGACACATGTCAATGAAGATGCTCTGAGATGGCGCCACATGTCAGTCTCTCCTTTTATCAGAAAAAGTAGAATTCAAACCCCTCTGAGGTGGCGTCTTCTGCTTCCTCTGCTCCTACCTTCTGACACATGGCAATGTGGATGCTCTGAGATGGCGCCACATGGAAGTCTCTCCTCCTTCCAGAATAAAGCAGAATTTGAATTTCAAACTCCAAGACAACACCCTCTGAGATGGCGCCACATGAAGGGCTCAGATTAAGCTTATTTGAATTTCAAAATTTTCCAAAAATCTCTATAAATACAAGGCCCCATGCCCAGCATAGGGGAGCTTCTTTTGGATTTCGCATTTTCACTCTGAGAGCCCTGTTTGAGAATTGAACTTCAGAATTCCATTTTCATTCTTTCTTGGTTTCCTCTGGATTCACGCCCCTTTGGAGCCCATTATCAAGGTAGCCACTCATTTTGGGAGTTCCAAAACCGCTGGAGAACACAAGGTAAGCCTCCATTCCTATTGATTTCACTATGATAATTCTTTTGGTTTGATTCGTGTTGTCCTTTGAAGAAAGAGCTCATCCGAGGGATGGATTGAGCTATTCTCATAAAATAACATATATAAAAATACATAATTATACTTCCTTGATGTTTTTTAACATGCATGTAGTTAGCTAGATTTAATTTGCATTTTATTTCATTCATTTAGTACATTTCATGAATTAATTAGGATTAATTTAGCATTTATTTCAATTCTGCTTATTTTCAGTAGGTCTCTGTTTTTGTCAGTCAGTCCACACGTCATTTCATGCATTTATTTTTTATTAAAAATCCCAAAAAAATCATGGAATGCGCCCTTAGGTGTCCCTAAAAATTTTCCAAAAATTCGGAGCCATTTGAATTTTTTTACTGCGGTAAACATTCAAAATGGCAAGTTGGGTTTTGTTAGCCGGGATACGTTTTGAAAATCATTTGCCGACTTGTAAAATCGAGATATCCCTCATGGGAGATCCGATTTTCGATCCGAAAGATGTTATGAACTCGAGAGAATGTCTAGTTTTTAATATGATGTTTTCAGATTTTTATGTTTTTTTATGTCTGAAAAAAATCCGAGAGTTCGGGACACATGTCAGAGCCTAATTTGGGCCTCTGAGATCTTGGATCGACTTAGGGTTATGGTTTCTCTTTGTGTGTTGCTCCAAATCCAAAACTGTAAAAAGTGAAAGTGGTGTCCAAGATGTCCTCTGTTTGAATATAAAAGACTGTAATTTTTAGAACAGTGTTGACCCCTGCTTCGGATTTTTCTTGTCAGCCCCCTGTTTTGCTATATTTGTCTGTTCTATTAGTTTAGGCAGAAATAGTTATATTTTTATCTGTGTTTCCGTTGATCAAATGCTGAAGTCATAAACATGAAAGTTGTTCATGTAGGTGTCGTGCATAACTCTGATTAATTTCATAAATTTCCATGGCCGTTTTGTATTTCTTTAGCATTTTTCATCAGATTAGTGTGATTTTTACCTCTGTCAGAACTAAATCTCTGTTATAGAACTCACCATGGCTCAAATCCCGAGGCTATAAAAACCAAAAATGTTCCATTTCGGGTCTTTTATCAGTCTGAAAAATATCAGAAGTTTCCATGGTGTAAATCTTGCATTATCATATTAGGCATTGCATTTGGTTCGGATCCATAGGCAAAATCCATCATTTTAGGACTTTCCTTGAATTTTAGCATTTAAATCATATCATTTCGTGATTTTTAGCATTCTAGGTTGTTTATCAGAGTGTTTAGATGCTTCATACCGAATTTGGTGCAATTTGGAATCCATTTGAGGTTCGGATCATCCATAATACCAAAACAGGGTCCCGCAGGACCCGGATCCAAGCGAAAAACAAGCGAAAATCGTTTTTTTTTTATAAATTGCAAAATACCAAATTCTGATTTTACAGTCTTAATGTGTCTATCAGCATGTCATCATATCTCTTACTGCATTTTATCATCATTTGATTCAATTTGAACTTCAAAATCCCAATTTTACCAAGTTTTCCTTCAAAAAACCCTGATTTTAAAGGTGTAACTTTAATTTTAGGGGTATTTTGGTCATTTTAACCTCAATTCCGAATTTCAAATTGTTTTCTACTGAATTTCTAGCATTTTCATCATTTCAAAATATCAAGGAAGCATGAGAATAGGGTTTATATCCAATTAAGTCCAATAATTTCATAATATTATTGGAAAATCTTGGAAAAACCCACATATTTGAGCTAACCTTATTTCAAGTTTGGCAGGGACATTCAAAAGAAGGAGATGAAGTCTGCAAATTTCTTTTATTTCCTTTATTTAGTGATGTAATAATGTAAATTTTGGAATAAGAGAGTTAATTTCCTGCTTAGACTAGGATGCATATCATATAGTTTGAATTTATGCAAATATCCTGCTTATGTGATGCATACATCTTATTTCACAAGCACTATGGATGTTCACGAATGGCACGTGCACCAACTCTTAGGAAGTTGACGGACTCGGTGGGATCCATATTTACGGCCCTAGTCGGAATATGGACGAGACCCAGATCCATCATCTTTCTACTAGTCACATTGAGCCTACACTCTTAGGCTATCTTAAAATGCACATCATATTTCCAAAGTTTTCAAAATCATGTGCATCAAATCAACTAAATTCTGAACATATTCATGGACACAGTCAGGATATGTGAAGGATTTATCTTGACTTAATGCATATTTTTCCAACAAATCTCTTAGAAAATCTTTTCAAAGTGCATTCATTCACTTATGTCATTTGCATCATAAAATCATTGATTTTCTCAAGACTTTCTCAAGAAAACTTCATTCTCAAGAAATCGATTTCTCAAGAAATTCTAAGGACTTTTCAAAATCGGTTTTCCAAAGACAAGTTTTTCCACAGTTTTCCCAGGAAAATGATATTTTCTTAAGATATTCAAAAGAGTTTTTCAATCTTTCTCCAAGATCCAAAATCGATTTCCAAGTATTTCAAAAGGTAAAATTCCCAGGATTTCGATTCCCCAAGTTTTGAATTTCCTTCTCCAATGAGTTTTCCTATAAATCTTCCATCATTTTCCTAAGAAAACTCCCAAAGTCCAAGTTTTCCTAAGAAGTGTTTCCCTTTTCAAAAGGTTCATCTTTTCTCAAGAATCACTTCCATTTTCCCAAGATTTTCAACTATTTCTGATTTTTCCACATCTTTATAAGCTTTCTCATGTTTTCAAAAACCCCTTTTTATCTGAGTTTCTTGAGAAATTGACCTTTTTCCTGAGAGATTCTTTCCAACTCCAAATGTTTTTCTAAGCATACATCATGTTTTCCAACTGGCATTTTCCAAAATCTCATAGCACATGCCTGAATTCTCTGTGCATTTAGGATAGAACATAACTTTGATAATTTCACTAAGTCAAGCATAGTTTTGGTCCTTGATTCGATTACCCCTGTTAAAGGCGGCAGGAACGGTCGAACCTCGTACCGACAGGTCGAGCCCCATCCCATGGATTTTCCCGCAATTTTCAAAAACGAAGGCGAGTATTTCAAAACAATTTCCAAAATCCGGTCAAAGTTTGAAGCACGAAAGTGTTTCCCCTCTCTCTCTTTCGCAAGGAAGGGAAGACGGGGGAAAAATTTTGCGACGATAACAAAAAACTTTGGCATGGTTCGGGAAAGCTAGGTCGGGGCGGCTGGTTGATCTTCTTCTTCATCTTCCACTAGAAGCTTCTTATCAATGCAGTCTTGAACGATATTTTTAAAGACAAAGCAGTGCTCGATGTCATGACCCATTGTCTGATGGAATTTACAGAACTGATCTTTAAACCTTCCCATAGTCATAGGAGGATCTGCTACCTTGGAGAGTTTAACCATCTCCTTGGTTATCATGTACTTAAGAACTTGCTCAAGTGGTTGCTCTAAGGAGGTAAATTCACGGTTGTATCCCCAACCATCGTGCTTTGGTCTCCCTTGGGGCTTTGATTCTAATTGGATGCTCGAGGGAGGGTTGTCATTCTGCCTGTTGATCCTGTTCTTTTGACTGGAGCAATCATCTCTGCCTGATCTGTCGGTGTGGTTCTTTCTGCCACCCATTTTGTTTTTGCCATTGTTGTTGGAGGGACTAGCAGAAAAGGTGAAGTTGGTTTTCTTTTTCACATCCTGAATGCCTCTTGCCAAAGTGATGCTGTCATAGGTTCCGTTCTCTAATCCCATTTTGAGCCATTCAACTCGCTCTATTAACTTGATGAAGGATTTAGATGGTGAAGTGGAGATCAGACCCTTCAGAGGTTGAGAGAAATTGTTCAAGATTATTGACAGTGCATACCCTTCTGATATCGGGTCCTCCATCTTGTTGCAGGTGGATCTCCACCTATGAATGAAATATTTTGCCTTCTTATTGTCATTCTGCCTCAGATTAAAAAGATGGTTGAGGGTAGGTGAAGCCTCGGTATTAAAGAGGAACCTTTCGATGAATAGATTGATAACTTTGTCAAAATCTCACAGTTCAATCAGGCTGACATGGTCGGCATACCATCTTGCTGCAATTCCCTCCAGACTGCGTGAAAAGTATAGAAATAGAGCCCTATTGTTTCTTCTGAACCGATTGCATTCTGCGAAAAATGTGGCCAGATGAGCCTTGGGGTTGCTGGTCCCATCAAATTTTATGAATTTGTGAGGAAGATCCTTCTAGTTGTCATCCTTTTCTAGGCTGTCATAAAAGTCTTCACTGGTGTAGGTCTTTTTGCCTTTATCCTGAGCTTGTAAGTCTTTGACTGCACGGGTTACTTCTCTCAGTTGTTCGCGCATTGGATCTTCTGCTGGGATCTAAAACTTGGTTTTACTTGCCGATTCATGTCCCTCACTGATTTTTTTTTTTGGCCAATACAAGGGGTTGTGAAAATATTCCGGCTGTCTTCCTCTTAGTCTTCCTCTGTTGACTCTGAAGTACTGTCATACTGAACTTGCTTCTTTCTGACAAAAATCCGAGAGTTCGGGACACGTGTCAGAGCCTAATTTGGGCCTCTGAGATCTTGGATCGACTTAGGGCTATGGTTTCTCTTTGTGTGTTGCTCCAAATCCAAAACTGTAAAAAGTGAAAGTGGTGTCCGAGATGTCCTCTGTTTGAATATAAAAGCCTGTAATTTTTAGAACAGTGTTGACCCCTGCTTCGGATTTTTCTTGTCAGCCCCCTGTTTTGCTACATTTGTCTGTTCTGTTAGTTTAGGCAGAAATAGTTATATTTTTATCTGTGTTTCCGTTGATCAAATGCTGAAGTCATAAACATGAAAGTTGTTCATGTAGGTGTCGTGCATAACTCTGATTAATTTCATAAATTTCCATGGCCGTTTTGTATTTCTTTAGCATTTTTCATCAGATTAGTGTGATTTTTACCTCTGTCAGAACTAAATCTCTGTTATAGAACTCACCATGGCTCAAATCCCGAGGCTATAAAAACCAAAAATGTTCCATTTCGGGTCTTTTATCAGTCTGAAAAATATCAGAAGTTTCCATGGTGTAAATCTTGCATTATCATATTAGGCATTGCATTTGGTTCGGATCCATAGGCAAAATCCATCATTTTAGGACTTTCCTTGAATTTTAGCATTTAAATCATATCATTTCGTGATTTTTAGCATTCTAGGTTGTTTATCAGAGTGTTTAGATGCTTCATACCGAATTTGGTGCAATTTGGAATCCATTTGAGGTTCGGATCATCCATAATACCAAAACAGGGTCCCGCAGGACCCGGATCCAAGCGAAAAACAAGCGAAAATCGTTTTTTTTTTATAAATTGCAAAATACCAAATTCTGATTTTACAGTCTTAATGTGTCTATCAGCATGTCATCATATCTCTTACTGCATTTTATCATCATTTGATTCAATTTGAACTTCAAAATCCCAATTTTACCAAGTTTTCCTTCAAAAAACCCTGATTTTAAAGGTGTAACTTTAATTTTAGGGGTATTTTGGTCATTTTAACCTCAATTCCGAATTTCAAATTGTTTTCTACTGAATTTCTAGCATTTTCATCATTTCAAAATATCAAGGAAGCATGAGAATAGGGTTTATATCCAATTAAGTCCAATAATTTCATAATATTATTGGAAAATCTTGGAAAAACCCACATATTTGAGCTAACCTTATTTCAAGTTTGGCAGGGACATTCAAAAGAAGGAGATGAAGTCTGCAAATTTCTTTTATTTCCTTTATTTAGTGATGTAATAATGTAAATTTTGGAATAAGAGAGTTAATTTCCTGCTTAGACTAGGATGCATATCATATAGTTTGAATTTATGCAAATATCCTGCTTATGTGATGCATACATCTTATTTCACAAGCACTATGGATGTTCACGAATGGCACGTGCACCAACTCTTAGGAAGTTGACGGACTCGGTGGGATCCATATTTACGGCCCTAGTCGGAATATGGACGAGACCCAGATCCATCATCTTTCTACTAGTCACATTGAGCCTACACTCTTAGGCTATCTTAAAATGCACATCATATTTCCAAAGTTTTCAAAATCATGTGCATCAAATCAACTAAATTCTGAACATATTCATGGCCACAGTCAGGATATGTGAAGGATTTATCTTGACTTAATGCATATTTTTCCAACAAATCTCTTAGAAAATCTTTTCAAAGTGCATTCATTCACTTATGTCATTTGCATCATAAAATCATTGATTTTCTCAAGACTTTCTCAAGAAAACTTCATTCTCAAGAAATTCTAAGGACTTTTCAAAATCGGTTTTCCAAAGACAAGTTTTTCCACAGTTTTCCCAGGAAAATGATATTTTCTTAAGATATTCAAAAGAGTTTTCCAATCTTTCTCCAAGATCCAAAATCGATTTCCAAGTATTTCAAAAGGTAAAATTCCCAGGATTTCGATTCCCCAAGTTTTGAATTTCCTTCTCCAATGAGTTTTCCTATAAATCTTCCATCATTTTCCTAAGAAAACTCCCAAAGTCCAAGTTTTCCTAAGAAGTGTTTCCCTTTTCAAAAGGTTCATCTTTTCTCAAGAATCACTTCCATTTTCCCAAGATTTTCAACTATTTCTGATTTTTCCACATCTTTATAAGCTTTCTCATGTTTTCAAAAACCCCTTTTTATCTGAGTTTCTTGAGAAATTGACCTTTTTCCTGAGAGATTCTTTCCAACTCCAAATGTTTTTCTAAGCATACATCATGTTTTCCAACTGGCATTTTCCAAAATCTCATAGCACATGCCTGAATTCTCTGTGCATTTAGGATAGAACATAACTTTGATAATTTCGCTAAGTCAAGCATAGTTTTGGTCCTTGATTCGATTACCCCTGTTAAAGGCGGCAGGAACGGTCGAACCTCGTACCGACAGATCGAACCCCATCCCATGGATTTTCCCGCAATTTTCAAAAATGAAGGAGAGTATTTCAAAACAATTTCCAAAATCCGGTCAAAGTTTGAAGCACGAAAGCGTTTCCCCTCTCTCTCTTTCGCAAGGAAGGGAAGACGGGGGGAAAATTTTGCAACGATAACAAAAAACTTTGGCATGGTTCGGGAAAGCTAGGTCGGGGCGGCTGGTTGATCTTCTTCTTCATCTTCCACTAGAAGCTTCTTATCAATGCAGTCTTGAACGATATTTTTAAAGACAAAGCAGTGCTCGATGTCATGACCCATTGTCTGATGGAATTTACAGAACTGATCTTTAAACCTTCCCATAGTCATAGGAGGATCTGCTACCTTGGAGAGTTTAACCATCTCCTTGGTTATCATGTACTTAAGAACTTGCTCAAGTGGTTGCTCTAAGGAGGTAAATTCACGGTTGTATCCCCAACCATCGTGCTTTGGTCTCCCTTGGGGCTTTGATTCTAATTGGATGCTCGAGGGAGGGTTGTCATTCTGCCTGTTGATCCTGTTCTTTTGACTGGAGCAATCATCTCTGCCTGATCTGTCGGTGTGGTTCTTTCTGCCACCCATTTTGTTTTTGCCATTGTTGTTGGAGGGACTAGCAGAAAAGGTGAAGTTGGTTTTCTTTTTCACATCCTGAATGCCTCTTGCCAAAGTGATGCTGTCATAGGTTCCGTTCTCTAATCCCATTTTGAGCCATTCAACTCGCTCTATTAACTTGATGAAGGATTTAGATGGTGAAGTGGAGATCAGACCCTTCAGAGGTTGAGAGAAATTGTTCAAGATTATTGACAGTGCATACCCTTCTGATATCGGGTCCTCCATCTTGTTGCAGGTGGATCTCCACCTATGAATGAAATATTTTGCCTTCTTATTGTCATTCTGCCTCAGATTAAAAAGATGGTTGAGGGTAGGCGAAGCCTCGGTATTAAAGAGGAACCTTTCGATGAATAGATTGATAACTTTGTCAAAATCTCACAGTTCAATCAGGCTGACATGGTCGGCATACCATCTTGCTGCAATTCCCTCCAGACTGCGTGAAAAGTATAGAAATAGAGCCCTATTGTTTCTTCTGAACCGATTGCATTCTGCGAAAAATGTGGCCAGATGAGCCTTGGGGTTGCTGGTCCCATCAAATTTTATGAATTTGTGAGGAAGATCCTTCTAGTTGTCATCCTTTTCTAGGCTGTCATAAAAGTCTTCACTGGTGTAGGTCTTTTTGCCTTTATCCTAAGCTTGTAAGTTTTTGACTGCACGGGTTACTTCTCTCAGTTGTTCGCGCATTGGATCTTCTGCTGGGATCTGAAACTTGGTTTTACTTGCCGATTCATGTCCCTCACTGATTTTTTTTTTTGGCCAATACAAGGGGTTGTGAAAATATTCCGGCTGTCTTCCTCTGAGTCTTCCTCTGTTGACTCTGAAGTACTGTCATACTGAACTTGCTTCTTCCTGACTTTTTCCCTGATTTTGTTTTTGAAAGATATTTTCTCTGAGTTTTCCTCAGCCTGTTCAGATATCATTTTGGCCATCACCCTCTGAAACAACTTGTATATAGCCGAATTAATATCGCTTTCTGCTTCTTGGCCCTGGTTCTTGGACAACTTTAGAGAATTCATTTTCTTTGCTTCACTGTCGCTTTGTGGAACTGTCTCCTTTCCAGTCTTTGTCTGAACCATGATGAAATATCAACGCTTTCTTTAGAATAAAAGGGGTGGTTCAGACTGACGAATTTTTGAGAGAAATTTTTGACAAGAAAAAGAATCATGTTAATAGATTTGAAAAATGGTATCCTATTACTAGGGATTGAGTCATCACAGAATTCATGACAATTGCATTGTTACTCCGTAGGGAAGAATAAATAACTAAAATATGAAGAACGAATGCTATTTTGAAAAAGGATATCTCTTGACAAAAAGAGTTTTTTTTGTAGAAAGGTGAAAGAATTCTTGGAATAAAATCAGAAGATACGTTGGAAAGATAGGAGGAAAAAAGAATTCGAAAATAGATGGCAAAGATTTAAAATTTGAAAAATTGTAGGCAGAATAAAAAAATTTGAAGAAATCAGAAGAAAAAAAAAGGAAAATACACCTGGGTTTTGAAAATAAAGAGAATTTTTTTGAATAGTATACCCAAGATCTTTAGAAAATATAAGGAAATATAATAAATAAATATCACAGAATCACAGTTGTACAAACAAGGATGCACAAACAGCACTCCCTAAAGCTGACTCTAAATGCAATATTTGAAATGGCTTGTAGGACCTTAATCCTAACTCTAGGGTTCAGATCATCTGATTCCGATCAAGATACGCCGATATACTCAAGCCGAATCACGAATTATGTGGCATAGAAATATTTCTCCAGATCTAAGGTAATGGCTTCCCAACATCCTTGAGCACCTACCGATATACTTCGAACTATGGCCCTTAAGTACGTGTTAGGGGGTGTTAACCCAAATAAGTGGTCCAGTTGTGAGGCTCTCTCCCAAACTATGGTTCAGTGAGACAGCCCAACAACGTGAAGACTGGGACAATATAGGTAGGGATGTTTTTTAATACATGTTCAATATGCAATAAAACAAGATGTCGCTAATGCAAGTCCTAAAGAGATAGATTTAAAATGAAGAGAAGCATACACTTGCATACATTGTTTAAATTCAATCCCTAAAATTGAGGAGAGTTGTATTTCATACCTAAGTCTAAGTGAGCATACAATAATCTCCTCAATATGGTCCTACCAAACCATACTTAAATCCTATATGTTTTAAATGTCAGTTGGGACAGAGTCTAGGCTCCTAAGGTTTGCATGGAAATGAAGCTGGCATTTATAGAATAAAGACTTAGACAAAATCAAAGCAAAGTAAAGGCATAGATTCAACCGAACAAAGATGGGTCCCATCACGATTGCCAACTCCTGTGATCATTGCAAAAATTTTCCTCTTGTGTTCCCTCTTTTTCTTCTCTTTGCCTTTCTAATCTCTATTCCCTTTTTGAAGGGGAATAAATGATAGAAAAGAAGAGAGAAAAGAAAAGAAAGAAGAGAGAGAAACTCTTTTGCAAAGGTCTCACTTGACCTTAATTTTGAAAATGTTTTGAAAATTACTCGCCTCCGTTTTGAAAATTTGTGGGAAAATGGAGAGACGGGATTTGCTCGTCGGTACAAGGTTCGACCGTTCCTGGTGCCTTTACCAGGGGTAATCGAACCAATGATCAAATTTATGCCTTTTTGCTTTGCCTAAATATTATCTAAAAAATTTATTCTAAGTCTAAAATGCACAAAGAATCATGCTTGTGTGAATGCAAAGATGTATACTCTTGAAAAAATAGTTTAGAAATTTTGGGATTTATCCAAGTGATTCTGAAATAAATTTGATAATGTAGTGAAGAAATGATTCAAAGGGTTGAAATTGATTTGAAAAAGTTAGATTTTGATTCTAACTCCGAATTTTGAACAAATGGATCTAGAAGAAGAGACTTTGAAATCCTAAGTCTTGGAATAATCAGAATTTAGAAAATGGATTTTGAATTTGAAGAAATAAACGGAAAAGGAAATTTTAGAACTTGAGATAGAATTTTGAGATAAATGGAGTTTTAAAGTCAAAATGGACTTTGGATTTGAATAGATCGATTCTGAAAAAAGAATTCTTAATTTCAGAACCTGAAAAAGGAATTGAATTTGGAGTTAAGAAATAGATTTAAAAATAGTTTGGGAAATAGGAATTGGAAATGGAACTGGATTTTGAAATCTGGAATCCTAGATGGAATTTGATCTGAAATCTGGAATCCTAGATGGAATTGGATCCGAAGTCTGAAATCCAAGATAGATTTGAATCCAAAGTCTGGAATCCTAAATGGGATTGGATCCGAAGTCTGGAATCCAAGATGGAATTGGATCCGAAGTCTTTAATCCAAGATGGAATTGAATCTGAAGTCTGGAATCCTAAATGGGATTGGATCCAAAGTCTGGAATCCAAGATGGAAGTGAAATCTGGAAATGGATTTGAGAAATCCTAAATCGATTTTGGAATTGAAAAAGAGGATGAGTTTTAGGAAAAATCTGTTTTCAGAGTGAATACCAAGTTTTGATTTAAGTCTGATTTAAGACTTAGAATTTTGGAAATTTTGAAGAATAAAGAATAAATCTTGAATTTGGGCTTGAATTCTGAAATCAGAAGATGATCTAGAAGATTTGGGAACCTGAAGTGAAAAACTTGATTTTAAAACTAGAATTTTTGAAATCAGGTGATGAATCTGGGAATTTCAAAGTTAGATTGGACTTTGAAATTTGATTTTAAATATTAAATCAAATTTGAAATTTAATCTTGCTCCTAGAAATGAATTTAGAATTTCAAAGTTGAATTAAAATCTGAAATTTGATTTGAGTTGGAAATTAAATTTTTGAATTTAGAGATGAATTGGGAATTTCAAAGTTAAATTGAACTTTAAAATTAGAATATTATTTTTTTTTGAATTTTAAAATAAAATATAATTGAGGGTAGCAAAATGAATTTGAATTTATGAATAAGAATTGAAGATTGATATGAGAAATGAAGAAGATATTTGAAGAATTGTCTCAAAATCACTTGATTTTTAAAAAAAAATTAAAATAATTTGAAAATGTGATGTGATTCTATCCTAAATGATGAAATGAATTAAAGAATTTTGAAATTAGATATTAAAAAGCATATTTCATTCTTTAAATGAATTGAAACAAGATTGAAGATATAATACATTTCTGACTATGGTCATAAAATGTGTTATATAATAATCATATTTAAATTCAAGTGAAGAATAAAACACATTTTGGTGTCTTTATAGAGTTTAAAATGAAATTAACTCTCAATATACTCTGACTATGACCATTGCTATATATTTTGAATTAATTTTAAATTAAACTCTGATAAAGAAAGAAAATATTTAGAAAAATATGATGATTTTTGAAAAGGATCCAGTGTGGATCCAATGTTATTCCATAAAAGATAAAAATCATAAGTTTTGTTTACACCTTGACTATGGCCATTGATGCAAATCATCAACTTATGATTTAACCACCTTTTATTAGAATGGTGCACGTGCCATTCGTGTTCTCATTCATGAAATTTTTTAAGGTAAAAGAGAAAAATATCATGAAACAAGCAATTCTAGAAGTTATGTATGCTCATACATTCTAATCTAGTATTGAAATGTAAAGAATTCTCATTATATCTATCTATTACAATTTTTGAACGAAATTTACAAAAATTTCTAACCTCAGAAGGAGGATAGCATTGCATATTTTCTAGAAAACAGGGTTAGTATAAAACACATAAAGCCTGAGAGATAATAGGAAATATCATATCAAAATTCAAATGATCATACCTGCACTATAATGGAGATGAAGGTATGATGTGTAATGCATACATGAGGTGCATTTTCCTAGATATAATGCTTGTGTCAAACAAAGGATGCACATGCATGTATTGAAACTGATATGACTGGTACATGGGTGATTATGCAAATACAGGTAATGATTTAAAATGGGTGTGGAACATATGGCTATGTGAGTGAAATCTAATGACATATAATGCAAGTGAGAGTACACCCGACCTTCACAGATGCAGATCAATAGAGAGGTACAGTCTGGGATAGACATATACATAGAAATGCAGGTTAAAATCTAAAAAATAAAGGACCGATATGGTGACAATTGAGCTATGATGCAATGACAACCTATAAAAATGCAGTGAGGATATGGGTAGCTGTTGTAGAGAAGGTGGATGCTAAAGACTAACAGGCATAGGAGGTGTTGTGTGATGCCTAGTAGGGAGATGGCTGGAATGTGGTGAAGTAGTTGGAGGTGAAGGCCATAAAACCATGTATATGATGCTACTGTGGGTAACAGGTAATGAATGCACGGGGGAAAGGGTTTTGCTGCTGTATAACAGGGACTAATGAAGGGATACTTGGCTGCAGTGACATAGTGTTGCATCTTCAATAGGCAACAGGGGATATAGAAACGACAGATGGGTGTTTTAGTGAAAAGAATGGTAACAGGTGGTGGCAGTGTGGACTTACGGTGCACTGTGTATATGTTCAGTGATATTATCAAATGACACCTGGTGATGTCAAGTAGTAACTGTGAAACTGGAAGCACAAGTGCTTATGCTGACGAACAACGATGATGCTAAGGTGAAATGGACTGATATCCCTAAGTATGTCATGATGCCGAAATGCAAGTGTGGGTGCAGCAAATGGATAGGCATAAGTGGTGGGGACACTATGCTGGTATGCAGATGGAGGTTATCAGCGTACCTTAAGATTAGTAATATGTGAGAAATGTGGGTGATGCTATATATAAAATGCAGGCAAACCAGTAAATCTGATGTATTCATGCAAAGGCATTCACAAAACAGGAAGAACTACTGCCAGTAGTGGGACTTTTGAACCAGTTCTGCTCGAGGACATTAAATGACTAGCTACAGGTAAATAGCATCTAGACGTCCTTCTTCTCTCTCTCTTTTTTTTATTATACATATTACAGACATGTCAATCAATGAATTAAATAACAAATTATAGATACCTCTTCAGGTTACCAACCAAACATAAAGGAGTCTGTACAAATGCAAGGCATGATGCAGAGCAATGAGGACATGTAATACCAGTGGAGATGTATATCGTTGTGATGCAGCATGGCTGGAGCTTGACTTGCTAATGGAACACACCCCACGTGAATCCTCCGGTTTTACCACCTTACGAACAAAATGACCATCCTCGGCAGCAGGAACAGTAGCCACACCGATCAGTTCACCATTCAACTCCAGTTTTTATTCTTCTAATCCAACTCCTATATTGGGGAGCTCCATTTTAACTTGACACCTGTTTACTCAAAACCTGTTAAAATTAGGCCCAAAAAAAATTAATAATAATAAAATAATGAATTAATGATAAGATGGGCTATGAATCCCATCTACCAATGAGGCAACCTTCATTGCCATATCAGGCTAGAACTCGACCAACCCTTCTACAATCCCCGTAATCCCCATCCAATTTCCTTATATTACAGTTGATTGAAAGAAAGAAACCTTTGATGTGCTAAGACAAGGATCAGTATGTACTAATATTCAGAGGACCAAACATGGTTTTGCGCACATCAATTTCCTTACCTGAAGAGACGACATGCAGTAGAGCATCATTGTTCCTGTGTGAATTTGGATAATAACACACTCATTCTATCATTTCCCTCCCAGACAAATATTCATATTAATGGTCAATTAGCAAGTCTGGTGTTTAGAGAGATCCATCTATATCAATGGGAACTGGATGCCAAGCAAAAAGGTTCCTACAGCAACATCAACCATCCAAAGGGACCTCATTGGATTAGGTGGGCTATGATCTGGTCCCTTTCACATTCCACCGCATCTAAAGACCAAATATCTCCCCAAATGGATGATACATTATAGAAGACTCGTAGATATTGATCTAGTCTTTTTCAGCAAGACTTAATCTGGTGTTAGAGTGGGGGTAGATGTGTCTGTAAATTAATTCCAGATTTCACAAGCAAATGTCATCTTGGTCATAATCGATGTTTAACTCATAACACAGGGAAGCTTCTCATGTAAATTCTATACAACCTATTGCATCAAGATCACCCAATTTCAACTATGCAACTAAGTCTGTGGATGGTGATGGAGCACAGTGTCCAAATGACAATGATAATGATACCATAAGCAGGCGTTAATATGATAGTACTAATTTAGCATTGTTAACAATACTAACATAACGACCAATCAAATGTTAAGATGTAATCAGTAAAAGAAAGAAAGGAAATCACAGAAAAAAAATGCTAACTGGGGCTACTAAAATCACTAGTCTCAGAGACATTATGTAAATACATAAGATATATGCAAATCGGAGAATGAATTTCATTTTTCACAAAGAAACGAGAAAGAGATTTCGGGAACATTCAATGTTCTTCTGCCGCTCTCCCATATATGATAAAACACAGAAGATGCAAAAAGGGGCGATGAGTTATGCATTATGAACAAATGAACAACGGATGAAGACATGAGTGCTAGTGGGCTCTACAACACAAATACAGAGACTCGTCATGAGTAGCTCAATACCATTAATGAGCTTTATTGATATCTTCTGAGAATGCATCAATCTCGCGATGTCCTAGAGCACGCTATGGGACATATGAGTGACATATCAATGAATTGGGGTTGAGGGATTCACGGCTGATGAAGCAGGGGTACTTTCATCAGTAGCAGAGTATCTTCTGTAAAATGGATTCGTCACCATCGGTCGATTGGTCTTGACAACAACAGACCAGTGGGTTTCAGTGTAGGTCCATTGATAAATTATCAGAACTATGAAAACCATGTTCCTCTCATTTCTCCTTTTAACAACGTCCATACTTGAGTCAATGACAGAATAGGCAAAAATGGAATCGATAGACAATCAATAGGGGAAAAAAGGAAATCAAGATGAAATAGATTATCAAAAGAAGAAATGGAATTGAAAGACAATCAAAAATCAAAATGAGGACAAGTTATTCATGATATAAACAAGAGATCAGGATTATCGGGATTCATGCAAACATGGTACCCAGATAATGGTTATTCACCAATGACAGGAACAAAATTTTAGAGATTTGCAAAATGTAAACCAAATGCAGAAAATGAAACATGGATGATATTCTCAACAAGAACGCAGGAAAATTTGAAAACCATGAAGTCGACACTATCAAAGCCAGAATCCAAACATACATGGGTAATCACGATTAATCAGAAAGCGAAATATAGAGTCGAAAAATCAGGATCCGAGCCGATTCACTATGACGGGATCAGGATTCCGATATAAAGAAGGAACAAAAGAAAACCAGAGACAAAACGATGGCAGAATTGGGATGTAATAAGATAGCAAAATAAAAATAAGAGATGTTGGAATCAGGGTCGTTCCTTTTGTTGTAGCACCAGGGGGAGGGCTTTGATATTGCTATACCTCCGTAATGTGTTGATGGGGCGATGAAACCAAAAACCCAGAGGGGAAATAAAAATTGAAACAATGAAATAAAACTTCTGCAGAAAAAGTCCAAATAAAGTGAGACAAGTAACATGAATACAGAAGTAAAATTAAAACCCAAAATCTGGATGAATCGGCGATGCCATTGCAAGGCATCATCGGTCATCAGTATGTACAAAAAGCTAAAAATCCAAAACCCACTGTGAATTGAAAATAGAGATAAGCGCTAGGAACCAAAGTGCGGGTGGAGAATTACATGTAAATAGATGATGAAGGCAAAAATGGAAGTTTCTGAACTATAAACTTCTATGAAAATAAAAAAATCCACGAAAAAATGGTGAAAGGGAGGGGAAAGGGGAGAGACTCTTACCTGGTTCTTTACAGAGTTTTTGAAATGAGAAAGGGAACTTTCCCCTTGTTCTACCGTGAAGACCTTCTACTCTGGAGAAGAAGAGGGGAAGAAGGCGATTCTTCAGGAGCGGGAGGTGTTCGAGAGGAGGAGAGGGATCAGATGGGTAGGTAGAATGGTGGATCGTGAAGGAGAGAGAAGGGCCAATGCGGGGGGTGGAAACAAATGAAGATCGGGGACCCCTACGCCTCCTATTTTATAACAGGAGTCCGTTAGGCTTCTTTCAAAGGAGGTCCCCCTCAATTTCGAGATTTACAAAAGAGGGCTCCCCATGTTTTCAAATTTTTTCAAAAAAAAAAAGGATTTCTTTTATAATTTCTTTTTAAAAAGGGTGGTTAAAGGCCATTTTTGGTATTTTTTTTTCGATTTTCTTATTTTTTTGTTCTTTTCTTGACGTTTTCTATATTTTTTTGTATTTTTGAAATAAAAAACTTCAAAACTATGAGAAAATGAAGGATTTTAAACTATTTTTACAAAAATTTTAAAAATATTTACAAAAGATGGGTTTTCTGATAATTCGGGATTATCATTTAGAAATTTCTTCAGAAAACGGGTTTGGATCGGGTTTTTGAAGAAATGTTCAAGTTTTTGACCTCGAATCAAGAAATATAGGGCCGCAGATCCAACTAGATACCGGATGGACTATCTGAGCCTTTGAGAAATTATTTTTGGTATTTTTATAAATTTGGTTTAAAAATTGGATAACGAGGCTCAGATTTGGATTTTGGTACTGGATCCGGATCCGAAATTGAGTCGGATATATAAAATTGATTTGATTCCAGTAAATCCGAGAAATAAACTAGAATTTTGATTGAAATTGACTCAATTACTCCAAAAATGGTGGACCAGGGGCAAAAAGGGAAAATTTACAAATTTTCAAAAAATTTGTGGTGTTCACAGGAGGTTAGTCTGCAACAAGATGAGAGACCCTATATCAGAAGGACATGCATTATCACTAATTCTGAGTAATTTTTTACAGCCCCTAAAAGGCCTTATTTCTACTGCACCATCGAGAACATTCATCGAGTTGACAGAGCGAGCCGAATGGCTCGAGCTGAGCATGGAAAATAGAGTCTACGAAGGCTTCACATTTACCAAGAGCAATAATCAGAATGAGCAGAAAAAGAAAACACATTTCACCCATTCTGTCAGAAACAACAATTGGAATCATCGCAAGGGGCAGAACAAAAACTTCTGTTATGGTGCAAGGGGTTTAAATTCCCATTGATAAAAAAGGCAAGATGGCTCCTCAATACAGCAAACCACTTCAGCTAGAACAAGGACCAAAACCCCGTGAAAAGGTGAAATATGAAGGATGGAGCTATGACAGAAAATTTACTCCACTGGACCAATCGCTCGAGATTGTGCTCGAGTATATGCTGACCAAGGACATGGTCAAAATGCCCAGAATGGTCGATCCGCCTGTGCCCATGGGGAAATTCAAAGATCAATTTTGTAAGTTTCACAGGACAGTGGAGTACAACACTGAAAACTGCTTTATTCTCAAGAACATTGTCTAGGACCTTATCGACAAAAATCTTCTCATAGAAGGTGCTAAAGATGAAAATATAGAAATTCTAAAACAACCATTTCTCTATCATTCTACGACAGTTATCTCAGAGCAATCATTTTAGCCGCAAGATCATATCAAGCCATGTTCTAGCAAAGACATGCAAGATCAGTATCGGGTCCTCGTACTTCAGCAAGCTCAGTCTAATGCTCAGAAGATGGACCTTATTTCAGCCTTCGACAAGATGAAAGTATCTGCCAAGCCTGCTAAGGCATCCCCCGAGGTTGCCAGAGGAATTCCAGAATTTCTCAAGCATTTCATCAAGCCCACCCCAGAGAAAAGCGAAATATCTGCACCAAAACCAATAACTGCCCTATCCATTGTCTCGATTCAGGACCTAGCACAGGCTTTATCCAAGCATCAGCAAGTGTTGGATGATTTATTGCGAAAGATTAAAGTGAAGCCAAGTACTACTCTGAAAGATATGGCCCAGATAGTCAATCAAACCATAACTAATGCTTCGATCACTTTTTCAGATGAGGACCTGCCGAAGCCTCACACATTTCAACAATGCTTTGTATATTGTGATTCGAACCAGATGAATGATTGTTCCTCGTGTGTTGATAGATGGAGGCAGTAGCCTCAATATATTCCTGGAAATGATAGCTAAAGCTTTGGGCATCAAGGAGGAAGAATACATCCCTGACCCAATCACCATCTATGGGTTCGACAATCATGGCAAAACAGCAAAAGAAAAAATTTTCTTGGAAATCTTCATCGATTACTCGGTCCATTCAATCATTTTCCATGTGGTTAATATGCCACCAACATATAATCTGTTGTTGGGCGAACATGGATCCATAATACAAATGCAGTACCATCAACTCTTCACTAATGTATCAAGTGGTCAAAAGGTGGTATGATCACTAGTGTCTTGGGAGAAGATCTAGAATAGAGGCTTTCGCAACCCATGATTCCCAGACCTACTTTTACTGCCGATATCCCTAGCATTAGAGAAATCGATGAAGTTAACCTTGGGGAAAGTCTGGACATACTACAAATGGAAGAATCACTGAAGCATACTGTAGCCATGACTCGATGGTGAGGACCGTAATTCTTCAAGATTGGTGGTCGACTGGATTACAGCACTATCAAAGATCATCCCCTGTTTTCATAATTTATGAAAGTAAAAAAGGGATTCGATCTATTATTAAAGCATGGTTATCAACTTTTCAAAGGCTTGGGCAAGGATGAAGATGGTCGACTTGAGCCAGTAACCCCTGATCATCACCCTCACAAGGTAGGATTAGGTTTCACCGGCAAGAGATCGCAGAAGAGCACTGTCTTTGTCAAGGGAGCACATTAGAAGCATTTGTTGTCTTTTCATTTCTATTCCTTTATTTTCACATCGGGATGATATCTCGTTTCATTTTAATCATTGTCATCTGAACAATTCAATCTTTCAATAAAGTTGCAAATTTTCTTCATCTATCTGGATGCCATATGTCTTTTCATTCTTTGTTACCAGTCTTTGCAAATTTATTATTATTATCTCACTTCCTTATTTTTCCAATTACTTTCTTAACAAAAGCAATTTGTTTTATGATGGGCAATTTTCCTGAATAAAATTCATTCTACAATTTTCAGAATGTCTTCCCGATCAATCAAGAAGCTCGCCCTAAATCCAAACGTCTTTCCAAAACCGACAGTGATCCATCGAGTTAAGGCAAGAGCATAATGCAGTCAGAAGAGCCCATAGAATTTGATTCAACTCTTCAAGAATTACCTGAGTTCGCAGTGATTCAGAAACAAGACGAACCGTCATCCTTACTTCAAGATCCGACTAAGGACATCAATATTGAATCAAAAGATAATCCAAAAATTCTCAAGATCGGCAGTAATCTGAGCCTAAAAGAGAAAGAAAGGCTAACCAATTTTCTCAAGCAGCATGAAGAAGTGTTTGCATGGACTTATGAGGACATGCCGGGTTTGAATACTAAATTAGTTGAGCATTGCCTCATCCTAAAGTCGGATGTTAAGCCAGTTAAGCAGAAATTGAGAAAGATAGATCCCCGAGTGGAGCAGCAGGTCAAGGAAGGACTTGAGGATTTGCTCAAAGCTGGATTCATTCGAACTATTGATTATCCAGATTGGCTAGCAAATATTATTGTTGTTCCCAAGAAGAATGGTAAAGTTTGAATTTGCATCGATTTCAGAGAACTTAACAAAGCTACTCCAAAGGATGATTATCCACTCCCAAACATCGATCTCCTGATCAATAGCCGGTCATGCCATGTTTTCCTTCATGGATGAATATTCTGGATACAATTAGATCAAGTTGGATGCTCATGACCAATCCAAGACATCTTTCACTACTCCTTGGGGCACTTTCTGTTATACCGTCATGCCATTCGGACTCAAGAATACTGGAGCAACCTATCAGCGTGCAATGGCTGCCATCTTTCATGACCAAATGCACAAAATTATGAACGCGTATGTTGATGGCATTCTGATGAAGTGGTTGAGTTTTTGTAAATGCTCTTTTTAAAAGATAGTTTTTCAATAAAATCTTTGGAAAATCGTCAACCAAAAGTAAATAACCGACTTTCCACAAAGTGGTAAGTACGGGTCGAATCCACAGGGAACAGGAATTACTCAAGTATTTCTAAGAAATTTAATTTATTAATCACAAATATCAGTCTACAATCACAAGATGAATAACAATTACAAATTAACACTAAAAATAAAATAGAAAAGCAATTCAGTCTTCTGTTGCACACCAAGGGTATTTCTGTCTTTTCGCCACTTCTCAATTTTCGCACTTGGACAAGAATCCCTGGAACATTATTATGCTTTTCAACCTAAAAAACACAGGAAAATGCAAAGTTAGTAAATCACTTAATGAAACTAAACTAAAATGTAAATTAAACCTAATTCTAAAGAATTTAAATAAATAAAACCTAATTAATAATAAAATAATCGAGAAAATATCAAACTAATTCTAAAATCAATTAATCTAAACCTAATAATGTTGGATGATGCAAATGCATCAATTAAAATGCAGAAACTTATGAAAAAAAACCAAAAATGACTAAATGAATGAAATTACAAATCTACCCCTAACTAGTGCAAAATAGACTTCTGAAAACTCTTCGGAAAATGACTGTTTGAAAGAGAAAATGAGATTTGATTTTCCCGAAATTTATTCTATTCTGTAACTAACAGATTCAAGAATATGACAGTTTTTACAGAATTAAAAAATGATATCTGGAACTCCAGATATAAGCGTCTCAAAACTGGGAAAAATCTGGATATCGCAGGTCCCGAAATTTTAAAATCCGAAGAAGCAGTTTTTGCAAAACACTTAAAAATCAAACCAAACCAACTCGGATCAAGCTAAAATTTGGTCTGCAGTCAGTTAACACGCCCATAAAGTGAATAAAAAAATAATATTTGGAAAACTCAAAATTTTTGCACATGAAATAACGACAGTGCTACAGGGCAAAAATCGGGTTTTGAGTTCAATGCACTATTCACTTTGTAAATCTATTTTAAATACTAAAAATGCAATCTAACCCTAATGCAACCTAAATGATACTGAATAACAATTTATATGCAGAAACTAAATGCACTTATGCTAAATGGAATGAAAATTGCATAAACTATGCAAGGTACGACTAAAACTAAGCCAACTAAAGCATCAAATGAAGCTATCCTAACTAAAAATGTGATTTTAACTATTTAAAATAAATGATGGAGTTGATTAATACTAAATGCAATTAACTAGATGAACTACACACTTTAAACACTCATTCAACCATTACACATTAAATAAACACGAACTTCTAAAAACTAAATAAAGCGAACAAATGAATCACTAGACTAAATTATACTATATCTAATATGAATTAAAATTAGAATTAACTAAGCTACTAAATACCAATAAGGTGCGGTTTTAGAGTTTGGATTGGATTAAGTTCACGCCACACCTATGGTTCCACTAGATTGACCCATTTCGACAATACCTAAATTAAAACTCTAAAAATCAAAACCTAATTAATTAAAACTAATAAGTAACACTAATAATCCTATACCTTACACGCCTAATACATGCAACCCTAGTTAAGACTTTCCTAACTAAGGACCTAATTACTAAATACAGTTAACACAATTAACTTAATTAATTAAGACTAAGTCTAACTAAATTAATAAAGAAAGAGAGATAAAGATGAATAAATGTTCCAAGTGAACTTGGCAATTGGGTCTATCCAAAAACCGTCCAATTTAAAAGAATTTCCTTTCCTTAATTGTTGTACCAATCAAATTGAAAAACAATAAAAGATAGGAAACCGTCCAATCTAAAGGAGAGTTATTGTCTTTCCTTAAAATCTTTGCAAAATAACTTGGAAAAGCAATAAAACCGTCCAGCTCAATAAAGCCACACGTTTTGACTTTCTCAAAATCATTAGAATCCAATTAAATGTTCTTTCTCAAAACCGTTGACACCTCTTTTGGAAATTTAATTGGATTTCAAAATAAATTCCCAAAACTAAACAAGTAACTCTCCCCTACCTTGGCTGGACAATTAATCTTAAATTCTTTCTTTAAATGCTCCACACGAATTTGGAAGACCTCAATGTTGCCAAAGTAAATTGCAAAACACAATTACTCATCTACCCTCTTACTAAAAATCGAGTTAGCTTAGACAAGGAAATTAACTTACCTCTAAATAAAATTGAATCAAAATCTAACTAAAATAAGGCAAGGTTGAAATTGGAAAATATCACTTTCTACCCTAAAGGAAATATCACCTAATCCAAATTTGCCAAATACAAAAAACGTCTAAAATTACTAACTCCTAATACAATGAATCTGGACACCTTAATGACTTTCTAAATGCACAAAACACTTAACAAAAGCAGCCTAGAGCTCGACTGGAGCTCTAATGGCTGATGCCCCTCCTTGGAGAAGATGACTACTTACACTAAAAATCAACTTTTTCTACTACTAACACACAATTTCAAAACTAATCAAATAATACCATTCTAATGACCATTCTAAATTAACACATGATCTTAATTAATCTAAATACAATAATGAAAACACATTAACTTAATAGTATGCTGGAAATACACATTACATAAAACTTGAACAACAACCTAACTACACGCATAACCTAAAACACTAAGAATTTAGAATGAACACTAATAACCCTATTGGACAATTAAAGTCTAACTTAACTAAGCATGAAGCAACAATTATACTATTGAAAAAAACCTAAAATAAACTATATAGAAAACCTACAGCCAGTTGAACAATGCTATAAAACAAAGAAAACAATAAAACTCGATTTTTGTATTTTTCTCAATATGATTAAAACACCCAAAACACTAAAACGCCAAAACGATATTTAGAAGAATCCTAAACTGATGAAATTGACCAACACAACTTTTACGAGACTGTGAAGCCACCAAACAAACAAACAAATCACAACTTGAAACTAAAATCACATGCACATACTTGAATTTAACTCTAACCCAACTATTATTTCAAAACAAATCACACGACATCTAATTAAACCTACCATCATCTAAAACAAAGATAAAGGGCACTAGAAACAGAGGAACAAACTCAGATGACACAAAGAAACTACAAAAAAAATGCAAAACTTACACTTTCCAAAACGCAAAGATCGGCTAGAATTAATCTAGCCGATTTTTTTCTTTTTAATTGAAATAAGCAAACAGTCAACCCAACGACCAAACTAAATCAAAATGAACTTTTTAAATGGTTTTTCATCAAAAAAAATACAATAAAATATGATGGACTGAAGGAGAAAATCGGCTAGAAGGGGATATAGCCGATTTTCACGTTTTAAGTGAAAACGATGAGGAATTTAGACACAAACACAAAAACAATGAAACAAAACCTAGATCTACCATGCTGATCTGTGCACGAATGCTATTCTAAGGTGAAAACAATAAAAATAAATCAAACACACAGAAAATAACAAAATAAAAACAAGCACACACGATTTGGGCTTTGACTAGAAGAAAAGAGAGAAGAAGACCTACCTCCAGGGCAATCCGACGATTGTGGGGGAGAAGAGAGCGAACAATGGCGCTAGCTTGACGTTCTGAACTGTTCGAGAATGCTGGAATATCACAACGAGCAGAGTTTCTACAGCTGCAACACGTTGGAGATCCACCGAAGATGGAACGGGTGCCGATTTGCGATCGGAGGGCTTAGAAAACCGGATGGAGGTAGGGCCGGCTCATCCTATTGGGGTGTTTCGCACTTCCAAGCAAGATAAATGGTCTCCACCTCTGCTACACCTGAAAAAACACAGCAAATGGAGATTAATAGCAGCAAGGAGGAAGAAGAAATGAATAGAAATGAAACGGGAGATAGAATAATGATTGATTTCCAAACAAAAGTCAATCTTCAATGGAGAATGAGATGGAATGAGGGGTTGGAAGGGGGATGGAGTTAGAGTCATAGTAGGAGGCACCAATCCCAATGCCAAAGACGTCTAGGGTTTGCTAAAAACTCTAATTTATACTTTTGATAGTTTTCAAAAACAAGGTTATAATAAAAATTTTTACCCTGCGCCACTTTCTGGGGGGTTTTCTGCAAAATGTTTTCTAAATGGGTATGGATATGCGTGTGGGTTGGATTTGAGCTTTCTAAAGGTTGATCCAAGATCCAAAGCAGCCTAATTGGGTTGGATATGGATCCGATCTACCTCGAAATCCATGTCCGAACACTGAAATAGCCATAACTCTCTCATTTTAACTCTGATTTCTCTGAAATTCGAACCACAACCCCTTACTATCAAAATGCATCTAAACATGGGTTTTAAACCTTAATCTCACTACAAAATGCATGAATAATTTGTTAACCTGATGTGCATTTCATGCATCATCAAATACCCCCATGCTTGAATGTTTGTTAGTCCCTTAACAAACCACTAACTATGCTATGCAACAGAGACAAGAAATGCTAGATATGTATGCATGAAAAACTACTCACTTTCATAGGAATCACGATTGCATTTAGCTTATGCAACAAGCCCTTTAAACCCCTGGGTTACCCTAGTGGACGAGTAAGGTCTCGTGAGGGTTTGCAGAGATGCTACCCACAAACATCAAGGAAATGCATGAATGAATTTTTCAAACATAGTAAGCAGTTAAGAAAACAGTTGGAACAAATATTTCATGTAATGGGCATTCTCAAAACAAATTCAGAAATCTCATGCCACCACAGTAAAAATCTTTTTCCTTCACTTTTCTAAATTTTTAGCTATCTATGATTTTTCTCAGAAAGTCAAGTACTATCATGTTTTACTCATTTTTCCTCACTTGTATATTTTTTGCATAGTAATTCACACATTCTCCTAAGCAATGAAATTTTTGATATTCAGCACATTCTTTTTCTTTCTTTGGATTTTCAATTTTTTTCACCCTTTTCAATTTTCTCTCTTGAGCATTCTTCTCACATGATCACTATTTCGAATATCCAGTTTTCGTGACTCATGTAGCGAGCTTTGGGTCAGTGACTCCCAAGTCAGATGACCTTAGGGCACTAGATACAGAGTATCCCTCAGACTTAATTGCTCGAGTCACTAGACCTTCTATTCTAATAGTTTACGTATAGTCTTCCTCTCGTCATGTGAAACGTCTCCATCTCTTAGGCTTTCTATGCAGTTCATGTAACAAGCTTTCGAACTGGTGGCTCCCAAACCAGCTGACTTTGGGGCACCAGGTGTAAAACACCCTTCAGATTCTACTTACTCAAACTACGAAGGCCACAGATATCGACTAATCAAGAGAATGATCTCCTTCGTTATCCTTTTCGTCAAGAGACTCAAACACTTCATCTTGTGTCTGAGTTCCACTACTAGGTTTCACGAAGACATCAACAACTACACGTAGCTCTATTCTTTTAAACTCATCTTTCAAAACATCTTTCCATTGCTTGTTTCTTTCACAAAACATACTGTGCATACTTATACTAAAGCGATTCAAAACTTTCTAACAATCAAATATTATCTTTTATTTGAATTTTCTCATAAATAACTACTCTATTTGAATTAGTTCAGAGAAAAGAAATTTACATGGGGCTTAAAATTTTCTAAACTGTTAGATTATGCCAAAAACAATCATATATGCTACAAACTTGTTCTCAAATGCCTACTTTAGCTACCAGACATAAAAAAAATTTAGTGTGCATCTAACCCCCCCCCCCCCCCCCTCTGCTTGAATGACACTGTTCCTAGTGGCATACAAAATATAAAAAATGCAATGCAAATGCACACTAAAAGACAATAAATATATATGGGAGAAAGGATAGATACAACCTGATCTGTGCTGGGCTTCTGAAGTTTAATTGACTTGACTTTTTCATCTGATCAATGAATTCTTTAAAAGCTCTGCTCTGTATCTGTTAACTCATTCTCATACACTAAATGTTAGATTCATCCTGCATAAACCAAAAACAAATGTCAGCACATATGAAATGAAATATTGAAATAAAAGCAAATACTGGAATGAAAAACAAAACTAATGTACATATGATACATCTCTCTGGTCGAATCCTCATGCCTTCGTGAGATGCACTATCTCACACTCACCATTCTGCAAGGAATCTGAAATGTAGGGCTTCAGTCTTTGCCCATTAACCTTGAATGTACCTTGGGTCATAGGATCGAATAATGTCACTGCTCCATGTGGAAACACTTCTTTCACAACGTACGGTCTTGTCCATCTCGATCTCAATTTCCCTGGGAATAAATGCAAACAAGAATTGTATAGTCACACTTTCTGCTCCGGCTCAAACACTTTTCTGATAATGTGCTTATCATGAAATGCTTTAGTGCGAGCTTTGTATAACTTGGCATTCTCATATGCATCATTCCTGAGTTCCTCTAATTCTGAGAGCTACAGTGCTCTCGCTTTGCCAGTATGGGAGCGGTCAAAATTCAACTTCTTGATGGCCCAATACGCTCTATGCTTCAGCTCGACAGGAAGATGGCATGCTTTCCCGAATACAAAGTGATACGAGGACATGCCAATGGGAGTCTTAAATGCAGTCCTATATGCCCAAAGTGCATCATCTAAGCGTTGGGACCAATCCTTGCGGTCCGGGTGAACTATCTTCTCTAGAATCCGCTTAATCTATCTATTCTACACCTCTACCTGTCCACTGGTCTGCGGATGATACGAAGTGGTGAATCTATGATTGACAGAATATCTTCTCAGCAGAGAAGCTATCTGTATATTCCTAAAATGTTTTCTACCATCGCTAATCATCGCACGTGGCACACCAAAATGACTAAAAATGTTGTGCTTAATGAACTTAAGCACCACTCAATGATCATTGGTCTTGGTTGCCACAACCTCGACCCACTTGGACACATAATCTACCGCCACAAGAATGTATAAATTTCTGAATGAAGGCGGAAATGGTCCCATGAAATCAATGCCCCAAACATAAAAAATCTCGATAATCAAAATCAGAAGCAAGGGCATCATGTCCCTCTTGAACATGTTCTCAATCTGCTGACATCTAATGCATCTCCTACAGAACTCATGTGCATCCTTGTGGAGTGTGGGCCAATAAAATCCAGACTGCAAAACCTTTGCAGCTGTCTTCCTACTGCTAAAATGCCCTCCACAGGCTAAAGAATGGGAAAAACTCAAAATGGACTCGTACTCCTCCTCTGGAACACATCTTCTGATGATCTGGTCTGCGCAATATCTAAACAACTCTGGTTCATCCCAATAATAGTGCATCACCTAAGATAGGAATCTCTCGCGCTCATTCTTATTCCAATGCTCAGGGATCTATCTTGAAACCAGATAGTTCACAATATCCGCAAACCAGGGTAACTGCGATGTTCTGACTAACATGATCTCCTCATCGGCAAAAGAATCACTGATCGGCCTCTGATCCTGCGTGGTCTCTACAATCAGTCTAGACAAATGATCTGCTACTATATTCTCGCTTCCCTTCTTATCTCGAATCTCGAGATCAAACTCCTGTAGTAGCAGAACCCAACGAATGAATCTCGGTTTGGTGTCTTTCTTATTCAATAGATATTTCAATGCAGCATGATCAGAATAGACAACCACCTTCGAACCGAGCAAGTAGGACCTAAACTTGTCTAATGCGAATACTACAACAAGTAGCTCCTTCTCTGTCGTAGTATAATTCGTCTGAGCATCAGACAGAGTTCTACTTGCATAGTAAATCACATAGGGCTTCCTATCAATTCGTTGTCCTAATATAGCCCCCATAGCATAGTCAGAAGCATCGCACATAATCTCAAATGGGAGAGTCCAATCCAGAGGTCTCAGAATGGGTGCAGTAATTAAGGCCTCTTTGAGAATCTCAAAGGCCTTCATGCAATCCTCGCTAAAAACAAAGGGCTAGTCCTTCTCCAATAAAGTACAAAGTGGTTGAGAGATTTTGCTGAAATCTTTAATGAACCGCCTATAAAATCCCGCATGCCCTAGAAATGACCTAATCTGCCTCACAGTGGTAGGTGAAGTCAAACGAGAAATGGATTCCACCTTCGCTCTGTCAACCTCAATGCCTCTCTTGAACACAATGTGTCCAAGCACAATCCTCTCCTGGACCATAAAGTGGCTCTTTTCCCAACTCAGGACAAGATTTGTCTCCGCACACCTACTCAGTACTCGAGTAAGTTTTTGGAGGCAATCTTCAAATGAAGAGCCATACACCGAAAAATCGTCCATGAAAACCTCCATGACATCATCTATCATATCCGAGAAGATAGCAAGCATGCACCTCTGAAAAGTTGTTGGGGCATTGCAGAGCCCGAACGACATACGCCAAAATGCGAAGGTGCCATAAGGACATGTAAATGTTGTCTTCTCCTGGTCATCAGGATGGACAACTACCTGATTATATCCTGAGTATCCATCTAGAAAACAATAGTAGCTCTGCCCTGCGAGTCTCTCTAATATCTGATCAATGAACGGCAACGGGAAATGATCTTTCCTAGTTGCCACATTCAGCTTCCTATAATCGATGCAGACTCGCCATCCTGTAGTGGTCCTCATCGGAATTCTTTCACCCTTCTCGTTCTCCACAACAGTGAGTCCTGACTTCTTCGGTACAACTTGAATCAGACTGACCCACTGGCTATCAGAAATAGGGTAAATAATCCTGGCATCCAACCACTTCACCACTTCCTTCATATTGGGATTTAACCTTCTCTGCATATCCCTCATTGGCTTAACTTCCTCATAGAAATAGATTCTATGCATGCAGAATGAAGGATCAATCCCCTTCAAATCAGCCACTCCCCAGCTAATCGCTGCCTTGTGCTCTCATAAAATAGTCAGCAATCGCTGCTCCTGCTCCTGCTCCTCAGTGAGCAGTGACGAGATGATCACAGGCAGAGTCTCATCACCTTCGAGGTATGCATACTTGAGTGAATCCGGTAAGGGTTTCAACTCAAGTTTCGAAGGAGACTCGATCGAAGATTTGGCGGGGGTCTCCGCAAGTGGTGGGAGAGGCTTAATGATAGCTCTCCAAGGTGGGAACTCTGACGACACTCTAGACACATCTACGTAACTGTACAACTATTCTTCTCTATATGGTACAAATCTAATGAATCCTCAGTAATGTATAAATCGGGCTGCTCCTCCAATAACTCCTGTGCAATATCTACATGGAAATAGTCCATATCTCCCGCTGGACCCATCGCGACATTGAAAATGTTCAACTTGACTTTCCTGTTGCCGAATGATAGATCCATGGATCCAGTCCTACAGTTGATACATGCATTGGCAGTCGCCAAGAATGGTCTGCCCAAAATGATCAGAGTCTAGTGCTGGCTATCCACTCCTTCCATATCGAGGATGATGAAATCGATGGGGAAATAAAAGTCATCCACCTTAACTAGCACATTCTCTAAGACACCTCTCGGTACCTTGACAGAACGATTTGCCAGTTGAAGTGTAATAGGAGTCGATCTCATCTCTCCTAGCCTAAAAGAATCATAGAAATATCCGGGCAGAATGTTCACGCTTGCTCCAAGATCGAGCAATGCGCGTTCTATCCAGATGTTCCCTATAGTACAAGCAATGATCGGGGCTCAGGGGTCCTTGAGCTTTGGCGATGTCTGATGCTGAAGTACTGAACTCACCTGCTCAGTCAGATGGACCCTGTTAAGAACTCTCTCTCGATTTCCTCTTCTGCATTGTTATCATCGCAAAATTTTTAACTTTTTGCGAGTCAAACTGATCTTTGAAAAAGTTTTTGAAAATAACTCGCCTCCGTTTTAAAATGCGGGATAGATCCGAAGAATGGGACTCGCCTGTCGGTACGAGGTTCAACCGTTCCTGCCACCTTTAATAGGGGTAATTGAACCAAGGATCAATCTACTGCTTTGCTCTGTTCAACTTATCTAAATCATATTCTAAGTTCTAAATGCACAAAGAATCAGGCATGTGCTATGAATTTCTAAAAATGCACATTTGAAAACATGATGTTTGCTTCAAAGATTGGAAAATATTTGGAAGATTCTTGGAAAATAAACTCTTTGAAAATTGTGAATTATTTTTGAGATGCTGTATTTGAGAAAGTGAAAATCGATTTCTGAAGAAATATAAGGATTTTGTGAAAATCGATTTTGAGAAATGTGAAATAACTTTGAAAAACTCGATTTCTTTAAATTCAAACTTTGAAATTGAAAATCTAACTTAGAAAATCGAATTTAGAACTTGGGAAATACTTGAAATATCATTGGCAAATCCATATTTTGAGAAAATCGATTTTGAATAAGACTTAGGAAATTTTGAAGAATTTGATTCCTTTGACTTGGAATTTGAATTGGAATTGGAAAATTCATGAAATGAATGAATATGATTTTGAGGAATTGGGAGAAACTCTTTGTATTTTTTTGAGAAATGCAATGCATTTTGAAATTAGCCTAAGAGTGTAGGCTGAATGCGGCTAATGTGAAGATCATAAATCTGGGTATCATTCGTATTCTAACTATGGCCATAAATACAAATTCCACCAAGTTTATAAACTTCATAAAAGCTAGTGTATGTGCCATTCGTGTAGACCATGGTGAATTTATAAAATATGCATGAATGATACATTCATCAGACATTTAATATTGGCAGAATTAAACTATATGCAATGCATCCTATTTTAAGCTGAAATTTAAATTCTTAATCTAAATTTAATTTAATTTACATCACTATTGAATTTAAATACAAGAAATTAAAGGAAAGTAAAGTCTTCAATGTTCCTGCAAAACTAGAAAACTTTGTTAGTGATGATATGTTGGCTTTTCTAGGTTTATCCAGTAATATCTAGAAATTACTGGATTTGGCTAGATATAAGCCTTTTCCATGATTTCCTGATATAAACTTGATAAAATATGAAATAAAATTGAATAAATAACAAAGATAAGATATGAAATTTCGAAATTGGGGTCAAAATGACCAAAATACCCCTAATAACAAGACTATGGCCTTGAAATTAGGGTTTTCAGAAAGATATTTGATAAAATGCAAGTTTTGAGGTTCAAATGAAAATAATCAAACTAAATATGCTATGACATGATAAAAATATGAAAATTAGGGTTAGGGATTTCGAAATTTAGGTCAAATGACCAAATTGCCCCCGATAGCAAGACTATGGCCTTGAAATCAAGGTTTTTAGAAAATATTTTGGTAAAACTTATGTTTTATGCACTAAATGAAATCAAATGAACATCAAATTAAACCTAAAGCATCCTAATATGATTATGAATATGATTAAACCCTAAAAATATATGCTTATGCACGAAAATCCAAGAATATCATAAATTTTTGTGATTTTTGCAGTGTTTTGGAATTCTTCGGGTGCCCTGTTTTGCAATTCAAGCCATTCAAGCATCAAACGGATTCTAAAATCCTCAAAATTGGTACCTGCACTTGTGATAACCCTAATATCAAATTAGAATTATAAATTTATTTTTTTGACATTAAATTAACCCGAAAATTGCATCAAACCATAAAAATATGCTATTTTTGACCTAGTTCACCAACCAGTTTCAGTCCAAGACCCGAACCAGGGGTCAAACCTCCATGGAAATCTATGAAATTTTACAGAGACCAAATAGACAAGAAAACAAAACTCTTCCTTTTTACAGATTTGAAAAAGCTTTTAAAACCAGGGAGATCCTCATCCGACAATCTGGACTTGAATATATTGATTTTAACTTTGGTCCTAACTGATACTTTTAATTGAAAATTCCGGAATAAATAGCAAAACTCATTCAAAATATCTGCAATTTTAACAGTGAACAACTAACAGAAAAATAATAATACTCACTTTTTACAGATCATGAATCGGATCTGTAGTTTGTGATTTATAAACAACACAAGTCTGATTAGGGTTTTGGAAAACCCTAACGAGTTTTAAATTGAAAATCAGAGTCTCTGACAGAGGAAAAATACTAAACAGTAATAAAAAATTCTGAAAATTTCACAGCAGACATATCTAATTAATGTGAATCCATGGCATTTTACAGATCTAAAATCGGATATAGGATGAGAAAAATATCACCACAGCAAGTTACTTTCTTGATTTTAACAACGATTTTAAAGATTTAAAAACCCGACTTGATGTTTGATTTTTCTGACAGGGTTCCCGAAGTCCAAAATCTCTGATTTTTTTACAGTAGTTCAATCACATATGCATGCATCACATATAAAAAAATCAGAAATAAACAACAAGTATTTAAATCCGAAACAGCATGCTCTTTTCTGTTCTAAACTAAAAACACACAGAAATCTAAGAAACTTGAGAAAATATGCATTAACTAATGAAAAACAATAAAATAAACCATAAAACAGTAAATAAAAATTATTTCTATGCTGGAAAACGTAAAATAAACATGAATAAATAGATAAAAAAATAAAAACTCAGGAATCAATGGCTGGAATTTGCTTTCACCTTTGAAACCATGGATTTAACCCATTTAACGGGTAAATCTCACGTTTCGTCGGTTAAGAACATGAAAAGCGTACCTCTCATCGATTCTAATGGATTAGAATCCTTGAAATCACCCTCAAACTGATTTAGATCATCTTTTTGGGTCGATTTTGGGGTTCTTGGATGAAATCCATGGTTAAATCCATGAACACAAGAGTTTCCATGTTGAAATCTATTGAAAAATCATAAAAACTAATAAAATAATAATAAAATAATATTAAATAAACTCACCTTGGGGATGCAGCTGCAATGGAGAAAGGTGGAGGTGCTGGAGAGGAGAGAGAAGCCACGAAAATTTGAGAGAAAATGAGCCCCCTTTTGACCCCCTTTAGGTCCCTTTTTATAGTTTTTCAAAAAGTCACTTAATTAGGGTTAATTAAGAGGTTTTTCATTTTTTCAGGACTCTTTCTAATAAATCCACTAAAGGCAACGATTTTTTGTGGTTTCCTAACCCTAAATGAACTCTAATTAAACTCTAATTAATACCTAATTAAACCCTAAAAAGTCTAAATGTGACACCACCTAGTATGGACCCACATTTGGTTTTTAAAACCTGAATTTAAAACCTTTAAAAACCAATGGTTTAAAAGTTAAATAAAATGGATTTTTAAAATTGATTTTGACTCCTCTAAACCCCTAACCTAACTAGGACAATGACTAACCCTAGTCTAACCTTAACTTATTCAAATGTGGCGCCACCCCGAGTGGGCTCCACTTGAATTTTCAAAAAATGATTTTAAAACTTGAAAATGAGAGGTTTTTGAAAAGAAATTCAAAAGTAGACTTTGAGATTGAAAGTTTTGAAATGGTACAGAGTCTTGACTGAGTCAGAACTCCTCTAGATACGGCGCCAACGGGGTGGGCCCCACAACGAAGTTTTGAAAAACTTGAAATAAATACTAAAAATGGCTTTAAAAAAGGGTTAAAATCAACAGTTGAAATTCAAAGTTTTAAAAATAGAGTTCTAAGCAAACTGGAACTCCGAATTAGAGTCATGAACTCTTAGGATTCTGAGATTTTAGATTTTAGAATTCAAATGGAAGAATTTTCGAACAATTTTATCAAAAATTTATGAAATAAGTCAAAAACACAGTCAGGGTTAGACTTCTAACTCGATGAGGACTCTGAAATAGAGTCCTGAATTAACTGGACTCTACGAAATGACCTAATTTTTGAAAACAAATGGAAATAAATGAAAATGGAATATAAACAGACTTCAAAACAGACTCCTGACTGGACTAGGACTCTGGGACAGAGTCCTGATCGGACTGAAACTCTAGATTTTTGGTATTTTTCTGAAAAACAAATGAAAGAACTTGTGAAAGCAGTGAAAACAATAATAAATATTGGAATAAAACAGAGTTCTGATTCAACTGAGACTCTGAGGACAGAGTCCTAATTGAACTAGGACTCTCAGATTTTTGGATTTTCTGAGAAAACAAATGAGAGAATTTTGAAAAAAAGTTAAAAACAAGATGAAATCAAAGTTTTGGTTGAGAGTCCTGATTTGATTAGGACTATGAGAAAGAGTCCTGATTCGATCAGGACTCTAAGAATTTTGGTTTTCTGATAAGCAAATGATGAAATTTAAGCAAAGCTTTATGAAAACTAGTGAAAATGAAGTGAGAAAATCAATTTTGGATAGAGTCCTACTTCGATCAGGACTCTGGGGTAGAGTCCTGATTTGATCAGGACTCTGAGATAAAACCTCAGAATTTTGAAATTCTTTGATAAAAGTGTAACAAATTTTATAAATGAAAAGATTTTTGAAAGATTTTCTCAAAATTGAAATCAGGATCAGAGTCCTGATCCAACTAGGACTCTCTGAACAGAGTCCTGTTTTGACTAAAACTTTCAGTTTCTGACTCTTTTTAAAAGATTTTGAAAGATTTGATTGAAATAGATAAAATAGCTGTAAAAGATTAGAGTCCCAATCCAATTGAAACTCTGAAGAAGAGTCCTGATCCGATTGGACTCTTGAAGAAGAGTCCTGATCCAACTAGGACTCTGAAATTTTGGCCAAAACAGAAGATTTTGAAAGGTTTTCTTCAAAAACAGGTAAAAAGGTAGTGAAAAGTAGAGTTTTGATCCGACTAAGACTCTGGAAAAAGAGTCCTGATCCAATTAGGACTCTTAAATTTTTGGATATTTTTGACAAGTAAAGGAATCCAGAAGCGACACCACCTAAATGGGTCTCATCTGAGAATTGAAATCAATTGAAATTTGCATTTAAAATGAATCCAGATCGTTTTCTGAGAAAATATTTCAAAATATGAGGTCCTGGGGTTGGAAAATGATAGAATGTTGAATAAAAACCCAGGTTTTGAAATTGATTTTGAAAGAAAGCTTTAAAACTCAAATCTGGATTGAATGTTTTGAAAACAGGAGTGCTGGATCTCGAAAATGAGATGCAATGACATGAAATGCTATGCAATGCGATGAAATGATATGAAAAATGTATGCAGTGATATGCAATTACATATGAAATGGACAAACACTGGATGAGGGTGAAAATTTGGGGTGTTTACAGATGCCCCTCTTTGCTGCTAAGCCGGTTGAAAGCCGAGCTTAGTGGCAAAGAAAACATACCAAATTTGAACCATAAAAATGCCCCAGTTAGATAAATCTGACTGGGTATGAAAGAATTAATTCAAATGATGATGGTCGTTATAAAATGGAGAATTTTATTTCAAAAGAAGTGAGATTCAGGTTTTGCCCTTAACCTGGATGGGACGGGAAATACCTCGTATGGAACGAAGCTCAGGCTTAACCCTTAACCTGACCGGGTTGAAAATGGAATACCTCATCAAAGGAGGCTCAGGTTTGTACCCTTGTCCTGATTGGGTGGAAAATGAAATACCTCATCAAAGGAGGCCCAGGTTTATACCCTTAACCTGATTGGGCAGAAAATGGAATACCTCATCAAAGGAGGCCCAGGTTTATACCCTTAACCTGATTGGGCAGAAAATGGAATACCTCATCAAAGGAGGCCCAGGCTTATACCCTTAACCTGATTGGGCAAAAAAAATGAAATACCTCATCAAAGGAGGCTCAGGTTTATACCCTTAACCTGATTGGGTGGAAAATGGAATACCTCATCAAAGGAGGCCCAAGTTTATACCCTTAACCTGATTGGGCAGAAATGGAATACCTCATCAAAGGAGGCTCAGGTTTATACCCTTAACCTGATCGGGCAGAAAATGGAATACCTCATCAAAGGAGGCTCAGGTTTGTACCCTTAACCTGATTGGGCAGAAAATGGACGGAATCCTCGAAAGAAGAGACCGTGATGAAACCTTCGGATTTCCGCACAATGAATCCGATAGGGGTTTTGCAAAAGGAAGTAAATTGGGGTCCCTAAAGTTTGAAAAGGGATTGATTTTGTGCGCCTTATTGTTGAGACTAATTAACTTTTGAAATTGCCTTTTGCTGAAATTGGTGGCTTAACCTCAAGCCGAAATTGGACTGTCTATGATGGGACAGTGGGGACATAGGGAAGTGTGCGAATCTAAGAGCCCGTGCGCTCAGATTATACCAAAGAAGGGAAGGAACCTTGAAAACTCCCGTAATCAAGTCCTAAAAGGGATAACAACTGATGTCAAGATGCGCCAAAGATGAACCTCAAGCTCTCACCTCACGCCAGGATAGCTAGAAAATATTGTCAAAATGTTGAAAATTATTGTTGATTCAAAATAATTGAAAGTGATGCACATTGTTTGGAAAGTATTCCCTCTTTTCTACCTGAAGTATTACCTCCGATTGAGCTTAACTCCGTAGAATCAAGATTCGAATTCAAATTGCTTGTGATTAACTTTCTTTCAAGGAAGCTATCAATTCCCTTGATATGGACGGAAAAGAAAGTATTCTTGATATTGCGGGAGCTATTGGTGAAAGAATATTGATAAAAGAATTTCACAAAATTAAAGAAGATTCTTGATAGATTTGGAAGTCTGATATCCTGGGATTCTTTTCTCATGATGATCTTTCTGCACTCTCTTTTTAGCAGATTGGAGCTCTCTTGGATTTTTCGGGAATTACATCATCCTTCATTTTGGAGATGTCCTGACTTTTCTCTCTTTTTTTTCTTGGGAAGGGTACGTCACAAACTCCTTCATCTCAGAGATGTTCCGATCCTTCTTTTCACTCAGGGATTATCTTAATAGTTATTGGCTCATTGGTTGGGAATCTCTTGATGATAACTGGAATCAAATATCTTTTAGGGTTTGTCGGTAGGCTCATCACACTCGCCTTCATCTCGACGGTGATCTGAACTTTCCCTGGAAGGATCCGTCACAAACTCCGTCATCTTGGAGATGATTCAAATCTTCTTTGGCCCTGGGGGTCGACTCGCTTAATTCGCCTTCATCTTGACGACAATTGAGAGATCCCTTTTGCAGATATTTAATTGCAGCTTAGGTGATTGAGGAGATATGAAGATTGAGTGGATTTTTCTGTATCACCCAGGATATTTCGACTACTTTATTTTTCAAGAATGGTCTTTAAAAATGAGCCATTGACTGCGATCAATATCAATCACTCATGGCTTTGCAACAACATTGAATTCTCTTTACTGGCCATATCGCGGATTTATTCTTCATCCTTTTGGTTGGCCAATAAAAAGATTTTGAACTTTGAATCCTTTTTCGTGAAAGCATTGCCGTTTCGGAAGTAATAGTGGAGGTATTCTGAAGTAATAATTTTGTGCAATAAAGATTTTTGAAATCAACAAATATTTAATGACAAATTTGCAAAATTTTCTTGAAATCCTTTTGTGAAAGCGAGCATTTGAAGCACAACGCAACACATCCATGACAGAAATTTTCTTCTCCTTTCCCCAAAGGAGAAGATTCAGAAATTAGAATTGGGAATTACTCCTCTCTTCCCTGAAGAGGAGGTGTTTGCAAAACGAACTTTCGAAGAGAAATTAAGCTTTCGTCAAAACTTCCTAACATTAGGCTTCTCTTATGGAAAGGGGGCCGGAATTGGTGAGGTTGGTAAATTGGTCATGAAGGAACAAGTTCATCACACTCTCCCTGAAAAGAGGGTCCTTCATGATGAAATGGCGTAGTCTGTAATTATGGGGCCACAAGGAAAGCAAGTCTCCGTCGAGTCTCTCCCTATAAAAAGGGTTCCTTGTGTGAAATTTGGAATTTTGTTTTGCAAACGTTTCACAAAGACACGAGTCCCTTCAAACTCTCCCTGAAAAGGGGCTAAGTGAATGAATTGGATAGCATGCGAAAAGAACAAGCTCCCTCGAACTCTTCCTATAAAAAGGGTCTCTCGCAAGAGAAAATGATTGAAATTGGTATTGGATGACCAAAAGGGTCAAATTTTGGAAATTGGAATTTTGAAATTTGATATTTGAAATTGGAAATTGATAATTGATAATTTGAAATTGATTGACCCGAAGGTCAAAATTGTGAATTGATTTACTGAGAATGACATGGGTTCTATAGGGATTCAGCCTAAGAACGACATTGGTTCAATTGAGAACGGCATTGGTTCGATTGAGAACGACATTGGTTCAATTATGAACAACAATGGTTTACTAGGAACAACATGAGTTCAATAGGGATTCAGCCTAAGAACGACATTGGTTCAATTAAGAACGACATTAGTTCCGCAGGAGTTCATCCTACGAACTATCAATTCCATAGGAATTCAACCTAAGGATCATAGCTTAAGAAGGAATGATCCCAACTTGTGAGCTTTGAATGGACCAGGTGCTAAACTGGGTTTTTGATGGAAGATTCGAATCGAAATTCAATTCTTCAAGGAAAACTAGATGAATTGGATTTTGAAAGACAATTCGAGTCGGAACTCGGATCTTCTAGACCAACTCGCAGGATAGAAGTTCAAACTTGTAAAGGAAAGCTAAGCGAATTGGATTTGAAAGAAAATTCGAGTCGAAACTCTGATTTTCTAGACCAATCCTGAATTGGATTTGGAAGAAGATTCGAATCGGAACTCGACTCTTCTAGACCAATTCAAGACATTTAAAAGAAAGAAAAGTTGATAAGTATAAAGATGACATTTGGGACTAGTTCAACTAGCACGAGCATCAGATTTTGGAAGAGTACCAGTACGAGCACTGGATTTTGAAAGATTACCAGTACGAGCACTGGATTTTAAATGATTACCAGTACGAGCACTGGGTTTTAAATGATTACCAGTACTGAGTTTTGAAAGTTTACCAGCACGAACACTGGATTTTTGAAAAATTACCAGCACGAACACTGAATTCTGAGGAATTACTAACGGATTTTGATGGAAAATTTTCAGTCTTCACCCTTACGACAACTTGGGCGACTGTCGGGGCCTCAGGATTTATCCCTTATCCTGAATGGGGAGTTCAATGCAAATTGATGTAAATGAATGCAGATGAATGCGAATGAATGCATGCAAATGCAAATGAATGTAGATGGGTGCACATGTGTGCAAAATGAGAGATTTGTTTGATCCTGCCTGCATACAGAAAGTTTTGAAGCCAATTTTCAAAATAATGCCCCAGTATAACTGGGGAGTGAGAGTTTGGATGAAAGGATAAGTAGTTGATATTTGATGAGAATTCTCTGAGAATAACGAGGTAAAAACTGACAATGAGCTTCTTGGTTGATCAGAGAGGCACTTTGAAAAAGGTTACCCCTTATAAGAAGACATTTAAACATTTGCAAATGAGGAATATAAAAGATGACGCCAGGCCATAAGAAAGATTGACAAATTTATTAATGCATTGAAGAAGAAAATAACAAATTGATAGAAGAACTGGGACTACATTGTCCCTTTAAAATGACAAAATGATGAAAGTGACATAGTCTCGACATTGTCAATTTTTTGAAAACTTGCTCAGGATGGTCGACTGGTATCTTCCTCATCTTCAATAAGAATATTCTTGTCGATGCAATCTTGAATGATATTCTTCAGGATGAAACAATTCTCAGTGTCATGTCCCACTGCCCGATGAAATTTGCAAAATTTTCCTTTGAATCTGCCCGAGATTGTTGCGGGATCAGCTGCTTTAGGTAAACGGATCATATCTTTCGTGAGCATGTATTCCAAAACACTCTCTAGTGTCTGGTCCAAAGGGGTGAACTTTCGATCCGTACTCCAATCCTTGCGCTTTGGCTTTTCTTGATCTTAATCTTTATGCTGAGGACTAGATTGAAGAGGCCTATCATTGTTGGAGAACTTTCCTTTTTGGCCCTTGGATCCCTCTGAATAGTGATCATGATTCTTCATTTTGCCTTTGCTATCATTGGCAGAAAGAGTGAAGTGAGCCTTCGGAGATTTTACTGTATCTTTTGCGAGCATGTATTCCAAAAAACTTTCAAATATTTGATCCAAAGGGGCCATCTTGCGGTTCTGATTTCGATCATCATGTTGTACCTCTTGTCGAGTGCTTGATTTCTGCTGAGACTTGGCAAAGACAGTCGACTGGTATTCTTTCTCACCCTTAACAAAGAAATTCTTGTCGATATAATCTTGGACGATATTCTTAAAGACGAAACAATGTTCAATATCGTGCCCCGTTGTTTGGTGGAATTTGCAGAAGCGGTCTTTCCATTTCCCTAGGGCGACCAGAGGATTAGCAATTCTTGGAAGCTTAACCATTCCTTTGCTCAGCATGTATTCAAGGACCTCTTCGAGGGGCTGATCTAGAGGAGTGAATTCGCGATCGTAACCCCAACCGTCATGCTTTTTATTCTCTTTCTGTTGACTCAATTTTTCACTCTGCTTTAAAGATTTCTCTTTCTGACTTGTATGATTGCCTTTGTTATTTTTGCCATCACTGCGATTGGCATCAACGAAGAAGATGAGTTTTGTCTTCTTTTCTGAATCTTGATTATTCCTGACGGAGGTGATGCCATCATGGAAATCTTTGTTCCTGAAGACCTTCTTTCCCTTGTCATGAGCTTGCAAATCTTTAATCATCTTGGCCATTTCCTTCAGCTGTATTTGGACTGGATCATCCATTGCTTGATCTTTCGATTTATAGGCTGTCAGTTGTTTATGAGAGGATCTTTGAAGTGCTTGCCAAACTTCATACTCTTCATCAGTGCCAACTACTGATTCTGATTCATCAGATGTATCCTCGTGTTGGATATGTTTCTTGGATAGTTTTAAAACTTTCTTGGCTGACCGGCCTTTTGCCCTCTGCTTGACCTGGATCCTTTCTGTACTAGCTTCAGCTTGTTCTGTCGACATTTTGGTCATCATCTATTTGAACATAGCATATATCTGGGGATCAACATCATCCTTTGCTTGTTGACCCTGACTTCTAGCTGATCGAGGTGAGTCCATTTCCTCTTCTGAAGCGATCGAGTATGCCACACCTTCGATTGATGAGGTTTTCTTTCTGGATCTTGTATAAACCATCGAGTATCACAAATGTTCTCCTGAACGTTGCTGATGCTCTCTGCAAGGTAGAACTGATGATTAGGCTTTTGAAGGAAATTTGGTTGGAGGAAAATATTTGTTGTGAATTTTTGTATACAATTGAAATAATATCCCATTACTAGGGATTGAGTTGTTGCTGGAATTACGACAATTGCGTTGTTTATTCTTTGCAAAATAGACAATTGAAAGTATGCCTTGTTACCTAGGCGAGGTCGTCAAACCAGGATGAGATGTAAAATAAAGGAATTTTATTAAGAACATGATTTTATCAATAATACATTTGACAGAGGGGAGGGGGACAAACAATTTTCCACCACTCCGGATAATCAGAAGACACACGAGGACCAAGAAAAATAGTAAGATTGACAAAGGAATCTCAACCATGTCTGGTAGAATGGTATGCTCTGGACCATTGATCTGATGCGAGGTCGAATTCTGGCAGCACCTCTGCTAGTGGACGAATCTCTACGCGCTTCTGCCTCTGAGAGAACTGCCTGACACACCGCTCTAGATGATAGTATGCGCAGAAAAAATGGGCCAAGTAGTCTGAACTGCTTGTCGTAAGCGTAAGTATATCTGGGAGGTGATTCCTGACGATCAAAGTAGTCCCATACGACTTCCTCCTCCTGAAGGTTATTGATCAAGAACCGGTATCGCGCAACTGGTAGAAGCTTTTCACCATTATATCTGAATGAGCTGGCTCGGGCTGGTACATGCCGGAGGAACCAAAATTGCAACGCGTAGGTGCACCCTTCGACTAGAATTGATTCTCCGAGTGCGAAACGAGTCAACCCTCGGTATAGAAAGGCGAGTGCGGCCATGGCTATCGAGAGGCGGCTGGTCTGTCGACTCCCCCACCTTCGCAGAAGCTGAACTATTCTGATATCCATATAATTTCGTCCGTCGGGAAAGAAAGCTAATCCCACAGTGCATAGGACCATCACGTGCTGGATTCTTTCTCGAGTTGTTCGAGACAACGAGCTGACTTCTATGAATATCCCATACTGTCTGTAGATTTCGAGCAGGTCCACATATTCATTTCCATCTTCTTCAATCAAAGGCCAAGACTTGCGTCCCGTCATGCGAGCTAAGGCATCTTTAGGGTCCAGACCCTTGACATTAATCAAAAATTGTTTCTCCAATGGATCTCCAGGCTGACCGGCTGGCTCGGGCAATCCCATGATTTCTGAAAATTCATCCATCAGTATTGTCATCTCGCCCCACGGGAACCAGAAGGTAGAAGTGCTCGGATTCCACCGTTCTGCTAGTGCATGGATCAAGTTGCCGTTGACTGTCTGCTTTCCCACTGCGGACGCCAGTTCTAACCCATAATCGTCCAAGTGGTCCGGAAACATACGAGAGAAATTCTTGAACCATAAATAGTACCACCGGGGAAAGAAGGATCCGGTGCTGAGGACTCGATGCTCGAAAAGACTTTGTCGCACCTCGTAGGAGATGTGACCCTCAGGGAAGACTGAATCAAGCTGACTGGATGCCATCAGACTGGAAAACATGGAAAATTGGAATAAGACTTGGGAAAATACAGGAAATTTGAGGGAAATGCAGGCAGGATAAAAATAAAGTAGAAAATTCGAGATCCAGAAGACAGGAAAGATGGGAAATCACCTGGAGTTTTGAAGGAAATTAAGGGAAATTTGGAAAATCGTCCAGGGTTTGATGAAGTATGAAGAAATAAATGAAGTATTTGGAAAATCGTCCAAGGTTTAAAACATGGACAATACATGGACATAGATTGGGGAATTTTGAGAAAATTGTCCAGTATTTTAGAAAATTGGGAAAATATGGAAAATAAAAAGGAAATAACACATTCAATCACATTCTGCATAAACAAGTATGCATATACAGCATTCCCTAAAAGCTGACTCTAGATGCACAAATTTTGAAATAGCTGTAGGACCTTAATCCTAACTCTAAGGTTCAGATCAACTGTATCCAATCCAGTTATGCCTATATACTCAAGCCAAGGCTCGATGTACGTGGCATAAAATCAATTTCTCCGGTTCTAGGTTCAAGTTTTCCAACATCCTTGAGCACCTGCCGATATACGTTGGACTATGGCCCTTGGTACGTGGCAGGGGGTTTTCACCCAAATAGGTGGCCCAGTTGTGAGGCTCTGTCCCGAACTATGGTTCTGGAAGAGAGCCCAGCAACGTGAAGACCAGGACAATATAGGTGGGGGTGGTTTTTGAAAACATGAGCACATGCAAGAAAACAGAGGGCTCTAAAACCTAAAGAGATAGAATTTTGAAATATTTGAAGAAGCAAACATTGTTTTCAATCAAATCTAGATTGAGGAGGGTTGTATTAGACCTAAGTCTATGTGAGCATGAATAATTCTCCTCAATATGGTCCTAACAAACCATACCTAGTCTATATGCATTCCATGTCAGTTGGGTTCAAGCCTAGGCTCCTAGGTTCACATGATAGCATAAATTAAAAGCTGACATTCCATGGAAATCGATTTTGACAACTTGAACTAAGTGGAGCATTAAATTGATCAGGCGAAGACAGGTCCCATCACGGTCGCCAAACCTGTTATCATCGCAAAATTTTTAACTTTTTGCGAGTCAAACTGATCTTTGAAAATGTTTTTGAAAATAACTCGCCTCTGTTTTAAAATGCGGGATAATTCCGAAGAATGGGACTCGCCTGTCGGTACGAGGTTCAACCGTTCCTGCCACCTTTAACAGGGGTAATTGAACCAAGGATCAATCTACTGCTTTGCTCTGTTCAACTTATCTAAATCATATTCTAATTTCTAAATGCACAAAGAATCAGGCATGTGCTATGAATTTCTAAAAATGCACATTTGAAAACATGATGTTTGCTTCAAAGATTGGAAAATATTTGGAAGATTCTTGGAAAATAAACTCTTTGAAAATTGTGAATTATTTTTGAGATGCTGTATTTGAGAAAGTGAAAATCGATTTCTGAAGAAATATAAGGATTTTGTGAAAATCGATTTTGAGAAATGTGAAATAACTTTGAAAAACTTAATTTCTTTGAATTCAAACTTTGAAATTGAAAATCTAACTTAGAAAATCGAATTTGAAACTTGGGAAATACTTGAAATATCATTGACAAATCCATATTTTGAGAAAATCGATTTTGAATAAGACTTAGGAAATTTTGAAGAATTTGATTCCTTTGACTTGGAATTTGAATTGGAATTGGAAAATTCATGAAATGAATGAATATGATTTTGAGGAATTGGGAGAAACTCTTTGTATTTTTTTGAGAAATGCAGTGCATTTTGAAATTAGCCTAAGAGTGTAGGCTGAATGCGGCTAATGTGAAGATCATAAATCTGGGTATCATTCGTATTCTGACTATGGCCATAAATACAAATTCCACCAAGTTTATAAACTTTATAAAAGCTAGTGTATGTGCCATTCATGTAGACCATGGTGAATTTATAAAATGTGCATGAATGATACATTCATCAGACATTTAATATTGGCAGAATTAAACTATATGCAATGCATCCTATTCTAAGATGAAATTTAAATTCTTAATCTAAATTTAATTTAATTTACATCACTATTGAATTTAAATACAAGAAATTAAAGGAAAGTAAAGTCTTCAATGTTCCTGCAAAACTAGAAAACTTTGTTAGTGATGATATGTTGGCTTTTCTAGGTTTATCCAGTAATATCTAAAAATTACTGAATTTTGCTAGATATAAGCCTTTTCCATGATTCCCTAATATAAACTTGATAAAATATGAAATAAATTTGAATAAATAACAAAGATAAGATATGAAATTTCGAAATTAGGGTCAAAATGACCAAAATACCCCTAATAACAAGACTATGGCCTTGAAATTAGGGTTTTCATAAAGATATTTGATAAAATGCAAGTTTTGAGTTTCAAATGAAAATAAATCAAACTAAATATGCTATGACATGATAAAAAATATGAAAATTAGGGTTAGGGATTTCGAAATTTATGTCAAATGACCAAATTGCCCCCGATAGCAAGACTATGGCCTTGAAATCAAGGTTTTTAGAAAATATTTTGGTAAAACTTAGGTTTTATGCACTAAATGAAATCAAATGAACATCAAATTAAACCTAAAGCATCCTAATATGATTATGAATATGATTAAACCCTAAAAATATATGCTTATGCACGAAAATCCAAGAATATCACAAATTTTGTGATTTTTGCAGTGTTTTGGATTCTTCGGGTGCCCTGTTTTGCAATTCAAGCCATTCAAGCATCAAACGGATTCTAAAATCCTCAAAATTGGTACCTGCACTTGTGATAACCCTAATATCAAATTAGAATTATAAAATTATTTTTTTGACATTAAATTAACCCGAAAATTGCATCAAACCATAAAAATATGCTATTTTTGACCTAGTTCACCAACCAGTTTCAGTCCAAGACCCAAACCAGGGGTCAAAACTCCATGGAAATCTATTAAATTTTACAGAGACCAAATAGACAGAAAAACAGAACTCTTCCTTTTTACAGATTTGAAAAATCCTTTAAAACCATGGAGATCCTCATCCGACAATCTGGACTTGAATATATTGATTTTAACTTTGGTCCTAACTGATACTTTTAATTGAAAATTCCGGGATAAATAACAGAACTCATTCAAAATATCTGAGATTTTAACAGCGAACACCTGACAGAAAAATAATAATACTCACTTTTTACAGATCATGAATCGGATCTGTAGTTTGGGATTTATAAACAACACAAGTCTGATTAGGGTTTTGGAAAACCCTAACGAGTTTTAAATTGAAAATCAGAGTCTCTGACAGAGGAAAAATAATAACGGTAATAAAAAATTCTGCAAATTTCACAGCAGACAGATCTAATTAATGTGAATCCATGGCATTTTACAGATCTAAAATCGGATATAGGATGAGAAAAATATCACCACAGCAAGTTACCTTCTTGATTTTAACAACGATTTTAAAGATTTAAAAACCCGACTTGATGTCTGATTTGTCTGACAGGGTTCCCGAAGTCCAAAATCTCTGATTTTTTTACAGTAGTTCAATCACATATGCATTCATCACATATAAAAAAATCAGAAATAAACAACAAGGATTTAAATCCGAAACAGCATGCTCTTTTCTGTTCTAAACTAAAAACACACAGAAATCTAAGAAACTTGAGAAAATATGCATTAACTAATGAAAAACAATAAAATAAACCATAAAACAGTAAATAAAAATTATTTCTATGATGGAAAACGTAAAATAAACATCAATAAACAGATAAATAAATAAAAACTCAGGAATCAATGGCTGGAATTTGCTTTCACCTTTGAAATCATGGATTTAACCCATTTAATGGGTAAATCTCACGTTTCGTCGGTTAAGAACATGAAAAACGTACCTCTCATCGATTCTAATGGATTAGAATCCTTGAAATCACCCTCAAACTGATTTAGATCATCTTCTTGGGTCGATTTTGGGGTTCTTGGATGAAATCCATGGTTAAATCCATGAACACAAGAGTTTCCATGGTGAAATCTATTGAAAAATCATAAAAACTAATAAAATAATAATAAAATAATATTAAATAAACTCACCTTGGGGATGCAGCTGCAATGGAGGAAGATGGAGGTGCTGGAGAGGAGAGAGAAGCCACGAAAATTTGAGAGAAAATGAGCCCCCTTTTGACCCCCTTTAGGTCCCTTTTTATAGTTTTTCAAAAAGTCACTTAATTAGGGTTAATTAAGAGGTTTTTCATTTTTTCAGGACTCTTTCTAATAAATCCACTAAGGGCAACGACTTTTTGTGGTTTTCTAACCCTAAATGAACTCTAATTAAACTCTAATTAATACCTAATTAAACACTAAAAAGTCCAAATGTGACACCACCTAGTATGGACCCACATTTGGTTTTTAAAACCTCAATTTAAAACCTTTAAAAAACAATGGTTTAAAAGTTAAATAAAATGGATTTTTAAAATTGATTTTGACTCATCTAAACCCCTAACCTATCTAGGACAATGACTAACCCTAGTCTAACCTTAACTTATTCAAATGTGGCGCCACCCCGAGTGGGCTCCACTTGAATTTTCAAAAAATGATTTTAAAACTTGAAAATGAGAGGTTTTTGAAAAGAAATTCAAAAGTAGACTTTGAGATTGAAAGTTTTGAAATGGTACAGAGTCTTGACTGAGTCAGAACTCCTCTAGATACGGCGCCAACGGGGTGGGCCCCACATCGAAGTTTTGAAAAACTTGAAATAAATACTAAAAATGGTTTTAAAAAAGGGTTAAAATCAACAGTTGAAATTCAAAGTTTTAAAAATAGAGTTCTAAGCAAACTGGAACTCCGAATTAGAGTCATGAACTCTTAGGATTCTGAAATTTTAGATTTTAGAATTCAAATGGAAGAATTTTCGAACGATTTTATCAAAAATTTATGAAATAAGTCAAAAACACAGTCAAGGTTAGACTTATAACTCGATGAGGACTCTGAAATATAGTCCTGAATTAACTGAACTCTACGAAATGACCTAATTTTTGAAAACAAATGGAAATAAATGAAAATGGAATATAAACAGACTTCAAAACAGACTCCTAACTGGACTAGGACTCTGGGACAGAGTCCTGATCGGACTGAAATTCTAGATTTTTGGTATTTTTCTGAAAAACAAATGAAAGAACTTGTGAAAGCAGTGAAAACAATAATAAATATTGGAATAAAACAGAGTTCTGATTCAACTGAGACTCTGAGGACAGAGTCCTAATTGAACTAGGACTCAGATTTTTGGATTTTCTGAGAAAACAAATGAGAGAATTTTGAAAAACAGTTAAAAACAAGATGAAATCAAAGTTTTGGTTGAGAGTCCTGATTTGATTAGGACTATGAGAAAGAGTCTTGATTCGATCAGGACTCTAAGAATTTTGGTTTTCTGATAAGAAAATGATGAAATTTAAGCAAAGCTTTTTGAAAACTAGTGAAAATGAAGTGAGAAAATCAATTTTGGATAGAGTCCTACTTCGATCAGGACTCTGGGGTAGAGTCCTGATTTGATCAGGACTCTGAGATAAAACCTCAGAATTTTGAAATTCTTTGATAAAAGTGTAACAAATTTTATAAATGTGTAAACACCCCAAATTTTCACTCACCTCCCCGACATTTTCACCAAACATCATCATCCAGCTTTTGAATCGCCGGAGGGCAAAATGGTCATTTTCTGAGCTCAGAACTTGCAAAAGTCCAAATTTCATCTGCAACTCTCAAAGTCTCCCTATTTTAGCTCAGATGTTCAAAATTTTATTCTTGACAGGAGATAGGCATCTCCAAGTCTTGGTTCAAGATTATATTGCATAAGACATGTCATTGTATAGCATTGCATGAGCATTTCATATCACTGCACTGCACAGCATGTCATTTCGAGGTCCAGGACTCTCGATTTCAAAATTTTCAATCCAGATTAGAATTTCAACTCTTTTCAAAATTGATTTCAAAACCCTGGGTCTTCAAAATTATCAGTTCTTCCCATTTTACCCCCAGGGCTCTGAATTTTAAAATATTTCCTCAGGAAAATGATCTGGATAGTTTTAATATGGATTTCAGCCACCTTATCTCAGATTTTGCCCTTTTGACAATTTCAAATATCTTCCTTTTACAAAATTGCCCTACAGGGGCCAACTCTTTCCAAAAATTCCTGTTTTACCAATTAGCCCAGATTTTATGAAAATTCCAAAAAGAGGTTGTTGTCTTGTTTTTATTTCAATAAAGAAGCAATGTGGGACCCACACTGAGGTGGTGTCACATAGACTTTTCTTTTGAAAAACCTGAACTTTGAAAAACCCAAAAAAATAGGAACCTTGTCCCCTAGATTGGTGTCACTTGTCCTTTCTCTCTCCTCCCATTTACCTGCCATGTGTCAGCATAGGGTTCACCTAGAGTTGGCGCCACATGTCACCTTCTCTCTTCTGCCACCCTTTGACACGTGTCAGTGTGGGACCACCTTAAGATGCCGCCACATGTCATTAGTCATCCTCTTTATTTTATGCCACGTGTCAATGTCTACCATCTTCACCCTGTGCCAAGTGTCATTCCAAGGTCACCATGAGATGCCACGTGTCATGTGTTGTCCTGTTCAGAAAAAGTAGAACTTGTCTCCCCTGAGGTGGCACCATTTGAATTATGTCTCCTGCAGGTGACACATGTCACTCTCTCCTTTCCTCAGAAAAAGCAAGCGACACGTGTCAATCTCTGCTCCTTTCAGAAAAAGCAGAGGACACATGTCTCCCTCCTATTTTTCTCAGAAAAGTAGATGACACATGTCATCTCCAGCTTCCTTTAGAAAAAGTAGAAGACACATGTCACTCCCTGCTTTTCTCAGAAAAAGCAAGTGACACATGTCACCCTCTGCTCTTCTCAGAAAAAGCAAGGGACACGTGTCTCTCTCTGATTTCTTCAGAAAAAGCAAGTGACACATGTCACTTTCTGCCTCCTTCAGAGAAAGCTAGAATTCAAATGTTCAAACTCCAGTCTGAGGTGGCGCAAATCCTGAACTTCACCTTTTCTATTTTGTGTGAGATGGTGCCACGTGTCCCTTTTCCTCCCTCTTGCCACATGTCATTGTAGGAGCCACCCTGAGGTGGTGCCACATGGCAGTCTCTCCTTTCCTCTAGAAAAAGTAGAAATTTAAATTTCAAACTCTCTCTGAGGTGGCACCATCTGAATCCTCTGCCTTTCCTTCTGACACATGTCAATGAAGATGCTCTGAGGTGGCGCCACATGTCAGTCTCTCCTTTTATCAGAAAAAGTAGAATTCAAACCCCTCTGAGGTGGCGTCTTCTGCTTCCTCTGCTCCTACCTTCTGACACATGGCAATGTGGATGCTCTGAGATGGCGCCACATGGAAGTCTCTCCTCCTTCCAGAATAAAGCAGAATTTGAATTTCAAACTCCAAGACAACACCCTCTGAGATGGCGCCACATGGAGGGCTCAGATTAAGCTTCTTTGAATTTCAAAATTTTCCAAAAATCTCTATAAATACAAGGCCCCATGCCCAGCCTAGGAGAGCTTCTTTTTGGATTTAGCATTTTCACTCTGAGAGCCCTGTTTGAGAATTGAACTTCAGAATTCCATTTTCATTCTTTCTTGGTTTCCTCTGGATTCACGCCCCTCTGGAGCCCATTATCAAGGTAGCCACTCATTTTGGGAGTTCCAAAACCGCTGGAGAACACAAGGTAAGCCTCCATTCCTATTGATTTCACTATGATAATTCTTTTGGTTTGATTCGTGTTATCGTTTGAAGAAAGAGCTCATCCGAGGGATGGATTGAGCTATTCTCATAAAACGACATATATAAAAATACATAATTATACTTACTTGATGATTTTTAACATGCATGTAGTTAGCTAGATTTAATTTGCATTTTATTTCATTCATTTAGTACATTTCATGAATTAATTAGGATTAATTTAGCATTTATTTCAATTCTGCTTATTTTCAGTAGGTCTTTGTTTTTGTCAGTCAGTCCACACGTCATTTCATGCATTTATTGTTTATTAAAAATCCCCAAAAAATCTCTAAATTTTCCCTTAGGTGTCCATAAAATTTTGCCAAAAATTCGGAGGCATTTGAATTTGTTTACTGCGGTAAACATTCAAAATGGCAAGTAGGGTTTTGTCACCCGGGATGCGTTTTAAAAATCATTTGCCGACTTTTAAAATCGCGATATCCCTCATGGGAGATCCGATTTTCGATCCGAAAAAATTTATGAATTCAAGAGAATGTCTAGTTTTTAATATGAGTTTTTCCGATTTTTATGATTTTTTTTAATGTCTGACAAAAATCCGAAAGCTCGGGACATGTGTTAGAGCCTAATTTGGGCCTCTGAGATCTTGGATCGACTTAGAGCTATGGTTTCTCTTTGTGTGTTGCTCCAAATCCAAAACTGTAAAAAGTGAAAGTTGTGTCCGAGATGTCCTCTGTTTGCATATGAAAGCCTGTGATTTTTAGAACAGTGTTGATACCTTCTTCGGATTTTTTTTGTCAATCCCCTGTTTTGCTACATTTGTCTGTTTTGTTAGTTTAGGCAGGAATAGTTATATTTTTATCTGTGTTTCCGTTGATCAAATGCCAAAGTCATAAACATGAAAATTGTTCATGTAGGCGTCGTTCATAGCTCTGATTAATTTCATAAATTTCCATGGCCGTTTTGTATTTTTTTAGCATTTTACATCAGATTAGTGTGATTTTTACCTCTGTCAGAGTTAAATCCCTGTTATTGAACTCACCAAGGCTCAAATACCGATACTGTAAAAACTAAAAATGTTGCATTTTGGGTCTTTTAGCAGTCGGCAAAATATCAGAAGTTTTCATGGTGTAAATCTTGCATTATTATATTAAGCATTGCATTTGGTTCGGATCCATAGGCAAAATCCACCATTTTAGGACTTTCTTTGAATTGTAGCATTTAAATCATATCATTTCATGAATTTTAGCATTCTAGGCTGTTTATCAGAGTAATTAGATGCTTCATACCGAATTTGGTGCAATTTGGAATCCATTTGAGGTTCAGATTAGCCACAATACCAAAACAGGGTCCCGCAGGACCCGGATCCAAGTGAAAAACAAGCGAAATTCGTTATTTTGAGTAAATTGCAAAATGCCAAATTCTGATTTTACAGTCCTAATGTGTTTAGCAGCATGTCATACGGCATTTCATAATCATTGAATTCAATTTGAATTTCAAAATCCCAATTTTACTAAGTTTTCCTTCAAAAAACCCTGATTTTAAAGGTGTAACTTTAATTTTAGGGGTATTTTGGTCATTTTGACCCCAATTCCGAATTTCAAACTGTTTTCCACTGAATTCCCTGCATTTACATCATTTCAAATATCAAGGAAGCATGATCATAGGGTTTATATCCAATTAAATCCAATAATTTCATAATATTATTGGAAAATTTTGGAAAAACCTACATATTTGAGCTAACCTTATTTCAAGTTTGGCAGGGACATTCAAAAGAAGGAGCTGAAGTCTGCAAATTTCTTTTATTTACTTTATTTAGTGATGTAATAATGTAAATTTTGGAATAAGAGAGTTAATTTCCTGCTTAGACTAGGATGCATATCATATAGTTTGAATTTATGCAATATCCTGCTTATATGATTCATGCATTTTATTTCAAAAGCACTATGGATGTTCATGAATGGCACGTGCACCAACTCTTAGGGAGTTGGTGAACTCGGTGGAATCCATATTTATGGCCCTAGTCGGAATATGGACGAGACCCAGATCCATCATCTTTCTACTAGTCACATTGAGCCTACACTCTTAGGCTATCTTGAAAATGCACATCATATTTCCAATGTTTTCAAAATCTTGTGCATTAAATCAATTAAACTCGGAACATATTCATGGCCACAGTCAGAATATGTGAAAGATTTACTTTGACTTAATACACATTTTTCCAACAAATTTCCCTAGAAAATCTTTCAAAGTGCATTCATACACTCATGTCATTTGCATCATGAAATAATTGATTTTCTCATGATTTTCTTAAGAAAATTTCATTCTCAAGAAATCAACTTCTCAAGAAACTCTGAGTATTTTTCAAAATCGGTTTTCCCAAGTCAAGTTTTTCCATAGTTTTCCCTGGACAAGGTTATTTTCTTAAGATTTCCAAAAGAAGTTTCCAATTTTCCTCAAAGATCAAACTCAATTTCCAAGTGTTTCAAGGCCAAGATTCTCAGGATTTCAGTTTCCCAAGTTTCAATTCTCCTTCTCCAAAGAATTTTCCAATGAATTTCAATCATTTTCCAAAGAAAGCTTTCAAAACTTGAAGCTTTTCCTGACAAACATTTTCCTTCAACTATTCATCTTTTCTCAAGAATTTCTTGCCATTTTCTCGAGATTTCCATCATTTTCCTAAAAAAATTCTCAAAATCTAAGTTTTCCTTAGAAGTGTTTCCCTTTTCAAAGGTTCACCTTTTTCTCAAGAATCACTTCTATTTTCCCTGGATTTTCAACCATTCATAATTTTCTCACAACTTTATGAACTTTCCTGAGATTTCAAATCTTTTCATCTGAGTTTCCCGAGAAATCGACTTTCAGCTTTTTCCTGAGAAATGTTTTCAACTCCAAAGTTTTTCCAAGCATACATCATGTTTTCCAACTTGCATTTTCCAAAATCTCATAGCACATGCCTGAATTCTCTGTGCATTTAGGATAGAACACGATTTTGATGATTTAACTAAGTCAAGCACAATTTTGGTCCTTGGTTCGATTACCCCTGTTAAAGGCGGCAGGAACGGTCGAACCTCGTACCGACAGGTCGAGCCCCATCCCATGGATTTTCCCGCAATTTTCAAAACGGAGGCGAGTATTTCAAAAGCAATTTCCAAAATCCGGTCAAGTTTGAAGCGCGAAAGCGTTTCCTCTTTTTCTCTTCCGCAAGGAAGGGAAGACGGGGGAAAAATTTTGCGACGATAACAAAATGGAAAGATTTTTGAAAGATTTTCTCAAAATTGAAATCAGGATCAGAGTCCTGATCCAACTAGGACTCTCTGAACAGAGTCCTGTTTTGACTAAAACTCTGAGTTTCTGACTCTTTTTAAAAGATTTTGAAAGATTTGATTGAAATAGATAAAATAGCTGTAAAAGATTAGAGTCCCAATTCAATTGAAACTCTGAAGAAGAGTCCTGATCCGATTGGACTCTTGAAGAAGAGTCCTGATACAACTAGGACTCTGAAATTTTGGCCAAAACAGAAGATTTTGAAAGGTTTTCTTCAAAAACAGGTAAAAAGGTAGTGAAAAGTAGAGTTTTGATCCGACTAAGACTCTGGAAAAAGAGTCCTGATCCAATTAGGACTCTTAAATTTTTGGATATTTTTGACAAGTAAAGGAATCCAGAAGCGACACCACCTAAATGGGTCTCATCTGAGAATTGAAATCAATTGAAATTTGCATTTAAAATGAATCCAGATCGTTTTCTGAGAAAATATTTCAAAATATGAGGTCCTGGGGTTGGAAAATGATAGAATGTTGAATAAAAACCCAGGTTTTGAAATTGATTTTGAAAGAAAGCTTTAAAACTCAAATCTGGATTGAATGTTTTGAAAACAGGAGTGCTGGATCTCGAAAATGAGATGCAATGACATGCAATGCTATGCAATGCGATGAAATGATATGAAAAATGTATGCAGTGATATGCAATTACATATGAAATGGACAAACACTGGATGAGGGTGAAAATTTGGGGTGTTTACAGGTGCCCCTCTTTGCTGCTAAGCCGGTTGAAAGCCGAGCTTAGTGGCAAAGAAAACATACCAAATTTGAACTATAAAAATGCCCCAGTTAGATAAATCTGACTGGGTATGAAAGAATTAATTCAAATGATGATGGTAGTTATAAAATGGAGAATTTTATTTCAAAAGAAGTGAGATTCAGGTTTTGCCCTTAACCTGGATGGGACGGGAAATACCTCGTATGGAACGAAGCTCAGGCTTAACCCTTAACCTGACCGGGTTAAAAATGGAATACCTCATCAAAGGAGGCTCAGGTTTGTACCCTTGTCCTGATTGGGTGGAAAATGAAATACCTCATCAAAGGAGGCCCAGGTTTATACCCTTAACCTGATTGAGCAGAAAATGGAATACCTCATCAAAGGAGGCCCAGGTTTATACCCTTAACCTGATTGGGCAAAAAAATGAAATACCTCATCAAAGGAGGCTCAGGTTTATACCCTTAACCTGATTGGGTGGAAAATGGAATACCTCATCAAAGGAGGCCCAGGTTTATACCCTTAACCTGATTGGGCAGAAATGGAATACCTCATCAAAGGAGGCTCAGGTTTATACCCTTAACCTGATCGGGCAGAAAATGGAATACCTCATCAAAGGAGGCTCAGGTTTGTACCCTTAACCTGATTGGGCAGAAAATGGACGGAATCCTCGAAAGAAGAGACCGTGATGAAACCTTCTGATTTCCGCACAATGAATCCGATAGGGGTTTTGCAAAAGGAAGTAAATTGGGGTCCCAAAAGTTTGAAATGGGATTGATTTTGTGCGCCTTATTGCTGAGACTAATTAACTTTTGAAATTGCCTTTTGCTGAAATTGGTGGCTTAACTTCAAGCCGAAATTGGACTGTCTATGATGGGACAGTGGGGACATAGGGAAGTGTGCGAATCTAAGAGCCCGTGCGCTCAGATTATACCAAAGAAGGGAAGGAACATTGAAAACTCCCGTAATCAAGTCCTAAAAGGGATAACAACTGATGTCAAGATGCGCCAAAGATGAACCTCAAGCTCTCACCTCACGCCAGGATAGCTAAAAAATATTGTCAAAATGTTGAAAATTATTGTTGATTCAAAATAATTGAAAGTGATGCACATTGTTTTGAAAGTATTCCCTCTTTTCTACCTGAAGTATTACCTTCGACTGAGCTTAACTCCGTAGAATCAAGATTCGAATTCAAATTGCTTGCGATTAACTTTCTTTCAAGGAAGCTATCAATTCCCTTGATATGGACGGAAAAGAAAGTATTCTTGATATTGCGGGAGCTATTGGTGAAAGAATATTGATAAAAGAATTTCACAAAATTAAAGAAGATTCTTGATAGATTTGGAAGTCTGATATCCTGGGATTCTTTTCTCATGATGATCTTTCTGCACTCTCTTTTTAGCAGATTGGAGCTCTCTTGGATTTTTCGGGAATTACATCATCCTTCATTTTGGAGATGTCCTGACTTTTCTCTCTTTTTTTTCTTGGGAAGGGTACGTCACAAACTCCTTCATCTCAGAGATGTTCCGATCCTTCTTTTCACTCAGGGATTATCTTAATAGTTATTGGCTCATTGGTTGGGAATCTCTTGATGATAACTGAAATCAAATATCTTTTAGGGTTTGTTGGTAGGCTCATCACACTCGCCTTCATCTCGACGGTGATCTGAACTTTCCCTGGAAGGATCCGTCACAAACTCCGTCATCTTAGAGATGATTCAAATCTTCTTTGGCCCCGGGGGTCGACTCGCTTAATTCGCCTTCATCTTGACGACAATTGAGAGATCCCTTTTGCAGATATTTAATTGCAGCTTAGGTGATTGAGGAGATATGAAGATTGAGTGGATTTTTCTGTATCACCCAGGATATTTCGACTGCTTTATTTTTCAAGAATGGTCTTTAAAAATGTGCCATTGACTGCGATCAATATCAATCACTCATGGCTTTGCAACAACATTGAATTCTCTTTGCTGGCCATATCGCGGATTTATTCTTCATCCTTTTGGTTGGCCAATAAAAAGATTTTGAACTTTGAATCCTTTTTCGTGAAAGCATTGCCCTTTCAGAAGTAATAGTGGAAGTATTCTGAAGTAATAATTTTGTGCAATAAAGATTTTTGAAATCAACAAATATTTAATGACAAATTGGCAAAAATTTCTTGAAATCCTTTTGTGAAAGCGAGCATTTGAAGCACAACGCAACACATCCATGACAGAAATTTTCTTCTCCTTTCCCCAAAGGAGAAGATTCAGAAATTAGAATTGGGAATTACTCCTCTCTTCCCTGAAGAGGAGGTGTTTGCAAAACAAACTTTCGAAGAAAAATTAAGCTTTCGTCAAAACTTCCTAACATTAAGCTTCTCTTATGGAAAGGGGGCCGGAATTGGTGAGGTTGGTAAATTGGTCATGAAGGAACAAGTTCAGCACACTCTCCCTGAAAAGAGGGTCCTTCATGATGAAATGGCCTAGTCTGAAATTATGAGGCCACAAGGAAAGCAAGTCTCCGTCGAGTCTCTCCTTATAAAAAGGGTTCCTTGTGTGAAATTTAGAATTTTGTTTTGCAAACGGTTCACAAAGACACGAGTCCCTTCAAACTCTCCCTGAAAAGGGGCTAAGTGAACGAATTGGATAGCATGCGAAAAGAACGAGCTCCCTCGAACTCTTCCTATAAAAAGGGTCTCTCGCAAGAGAAAATGATTGAAATTGGTATTGGATGACCAAAAGGGTCAAATTTTGGAAATTGGAATTTTGAAATTTGATATTTGAAAATTGGAAATTGATAATTGGAAATTGATAATTGATAATTTGAAATTGATTGACCCGAAGGTCGAAATTGTGAATTGATTTACTGAGAATGACATGGGTTCTATAGGGATTCAGCCTAAGAACGACATTGGTTCAATTGAGAACGGCATTGGTTCGATTGAGAACGACATTGGTTCAATTATGAACAACATTGGTTTACTAGGAACAACATGAGTTCAATAGGGATTCAGCCTAAGAACGACATTGGTTCAATTAAGAACGACATTAGTTCCGCAGGAGTTCATCCTACGAACTATCAATTCCATAGGAATTCAACCTAAGGATCATAGCTTAAGAAGGAATGATCCCAACTTGTGAGCTTTGAATGGACCAGGTGCTAAACTGGGTTTTTGAGGGAAGATTCGAATCGAAATTCAATTTTTCAAGGAAAACTAGATGAATTGGATTTTGAAAGACAATTCGAGTCGGAACTCGGATCTTCTAGACCAACTCGCAGGATAGAAGTTCAAACTTGTAAAGGAAAGCTAAGCGAATTGGATTTGAAAGAAAATTCGAGTCGGAACTCTGATTTTCTAGACCAATCCTGAATTGGATTTGGAAGAAGATTCGAATCGGAACTCAACTCTTCTAGACCAATTCTAGAATCTAGAGGAAAGAAAATTATACGAATTGGATTTGTAAGAAAATTCAAGTCAGAATTTGGATTTTCTAGACCAATTCTGAATTGGATTTGGAAGAAGATTCGAATCAGAACTCGACTCTTCTAGACCAATTCTAGAATCTAGAGGAAAGAAAATTATACGAATTGGATTTGTAAGAAAATTCAAGTCGGAACTTGGATTTTCTAGACCAATTCTGAATTGGATTTGGAAGAAGATTCGAATCGGAACTCGACTCTTCTAGACCAATTCTAGAATCTAGAGGAAAGAAAATTATACGAATTGGATTTGTAAGAAAATTCAAGTCGAAACTTGGATTTTCTAGACCAATTCTGAATTGGATTTGGAAGAAGATTCGAATCGGAACTCGACTCTTCTAGACCAATTCAAGACATTTAAAGGAAAGAAAAGTTGATAAGTATAAAGATGACATTTCGGACTAGTTCAACTAGCACGAGCATCAGATTTTGGAAGATTACCAGTACGAGCACTGGATTTTGAAAGATTACCAGTATGAGCACTGGATTTTAAATGATTACCAGTACGAGCACTGGGTTTTAAATGATTACCAGTACGAGTACTGGGTTTTGAAAGTTTACCAGCATGAACACTGGATTTTTGAAAAATTACCAGCACGAACACTGGATTCTGAGGAATTACTAATGGATTTTGATGGAAAATTTTCAGTCTTCACCCTTACGACAACTTGGGCGACTGTCGGGGCCCCAGGATTTATCCCTTATCCTGAATGGGGAGTTCAATTCAAATTGATGTAAATGAATGCAGATGAATGCGAATGAATGCATGCAAATGCAAATGAATGTAGATGGGTGCACATGTGTGCAAAATGAGAGATTTGTTTGATCCTGCCTGCATACAGAAAGTTTTGAAGCCAATTTTCAAAATAATGCCCCAGTATAACTGGGGAGTGAGAGTTTGGATGAAAGGATAAGTAGTTGATATTTGATGAGAATTCTCTAAGAATAACGAGGTAAAAACTGACAATGAGCTTCTTGGTTGATTAGAGAGGCACTTTGAAAAAGGTTACCCCTTATAAGAAGACATTTAAACATTTGCAAATGAGAAATATAAAAGATGACGCCAGGCCATAAGAAAGATTGACAAATTTATTAATGCATTGAAGAAGGAAATAACAAATTGATAGAAGAACTGGGACTACATTGTCCCTTTAAAATGACAAAATGATGAAAGTGACATAGTCTCGACATTGTCAATTTTTTGAAAACTTGCTCAGGATGGTCGACTGGTATCTTCCTCATCTTCAATAAGGATATTCTTGTCGATGCAATCTTGAATGATATTCTTCAGGATGAAACAATTCTCAGTGTCATGTCCCACTGCCCGATGAAATTTGCAAAATTTCCCTTTGAATCTGCCCATGATTGTTGCGGGATCAGCTGCTTTAGGTAAACGGATCATATCTTTCGTGAGCATGTATTCCAAAACACTCTCTAGTGTCTGGTCCAAAGGGGTGAACTTTCGATCCGTACTCCAATCCTTGCGCTTTGGCTTTTCTTGATCTTAATCTTTATGCTGAGGACTAGATTGAAGAGGCCTATCATTGTTGGAGAACTTTCCTTTTTGGCCCTTGGATCCCTCTGAATAGTGATCATGATTCTTCTTATTGCCTTTGCTATCATTGGCAGAAAGAGTGAAGTGAGCCTTCAGAGATTTTACTGTATCTTTCGCGAGCATGTATTCCAAAAAACTTTCAAATATTTGATCCAAAGGGGCCATCTTGCGGTCCTGATTTCGATCATCATGTTGTACCTCTTGCCGAGTGCTTGATTTCTGCTGAGACTTGGCAAAGACAGTCGACTGGTATTCTTTCTCACCCTTAACAAAGAAATTCTTGTCGATATAATCTTGGACGATATTCTTAAAGATGAAACAATGTTGAATATCGTGCCCCGTTGTTTGGTGGAATTTGCAGAAGCGGTCTTTCCATTTCCCTAGGGCGACCAGAGGATTAGCAATTCTTGGAAGCTTAACCATTCCTTTGCTCAGCATGTATTCAAGGACCTCTTCGAGGGGCTGATCTAGAGGAGTGAATTCGCGATCGTAACCCCAACCGTCATGCTTTTTCTTCTCTTTCTGTTGACTCAATTTTTCACTCTGCTTTAAAGATTTCTCTTTCTGACTTATATGATTGCCTTTGTTATTTTTGCCATCACTGCGATTGGCATCAACGAAGAAGATGAGTTTTGTCTTCTTTTCTGAATCTTGATTATTCCTGACGGAGGTGATGCCATCATGGAAATCTTTGTTCCTGAGGACCTTCTTTCCCTTGTCATGAGCTTGCAAATTTTTAATCATCTTGGCCATTTCCTTCAGCTGTATTTGGACTGGATCATCCATTGCTTGATCTTTCGATTTATAGGCTGTCCCTTGTCTATGAGAGGATCTTTGAAGTGCTTGCCAGACTTCATACTCTTCATCAGTGCCAACTACTGATTCTGATTCATCAGTTGTATCCTCGTGTTGGATATGTTTCTTGGATAGTTTTAAAACTTTCTTGGCTGACCGGCCTTTTGCCCTCTGCTTGACCTGGATCTTTTCTGTACTAGCTTCAGCTTGTTCTGTCGGCATTTTGGTCATCATCTCTTTGAACATAGCATATATCTGGGGATCAACATCATCCTTTGCTTGCTGACCCTGACTTCTAGCTGATCGAGGTGAGTCCATTTCCTCTTCTGAAGCGATCGAGTATGTCACACCTTCGATTGATGAGGTTTTCTTTCCGGATCTTGTATAAACCATCGAGTATCACAAATGTTCTCCTGAACGTTGCTGATGCTCTCTGCAAGGTAGAACTGATGATTAGGCTTTTGAAGGAAATTTGGTTGGAGGAAAATATTTGTTGTGAATTTTCGTATACAATTGAAATAATATCCCATTACTAGGGATTGAGTTGTTGCCGGAATTACGACAATTGCGTTGTTTATTCTTTGCAAAATAGACAATTGGAAGTATGCCTTGTTACCTAGGCGAGGTCGTCAAACCAGGATGAGATGTAAAATAAAGGAATTTTATTGAGAACATGATTTTATCAATAATACACTTGACAGAGGGGAGGGGAACAAACAATTTTCCACCACTCCGGATAATCAGAAGACACACGAGGACCAAGAAAAATAGTAAGATTGACAAAGGAATCTCAGCCATGTCTGGCAGAATGGTATGCTCCGGACCATTGATCTGATGCGAGGTCGAATTCTGGCAGCACCTCTGCTAGTGGATGAATCTCTACGCGCTTCTGCCTCTGAGAGAACTGCCTGACACACCGCTCTGGATGATAGTATGCACAGAAAAATGGGCCAAGTAGTCTGAACCGCTTGCTGTAAGCGTAAGTATATCTGGGAGGTGATTCCTGACGATCAAAGTAGTCCCATACGACTTCCTCCTCCTGAAGGTTATTGATCAAGAACCGGTATCGCGCAACTGGTAGAAGCTTTTCACCATTATATCTGAATGAGCTGGCTCGAGCTGGTACATGCCGGAGGAACCAAAATTGCAACGCGTAGGTGCACCCTTCGACTAGAATTGATTCTCCGAGTGCGAAACGAGTCAACCCTCGGTATAGAAAGGCGAGTGCGGCCATGGCTATCGAGAGGCGGCTGGTCTGTCGACTCCCCCACCTTCGCAGAAGCTGAACTATTCTGATATCCATATAATTCCGTCCGTCGGGAAAGAAAGCTAATCCCACAGTGCATAGGACCATCACGTGCTGGATTCTTTCTCGAGCTATTCGAGACAACGAGCTGACTTCTATGAATATCTCATACTGTTTGTAGATTTCGAGCAGGTCCACATATTCATTTCCATCTTCTTCAATCAAAGGCCAAGACTTGCGTCCCGTCATGCGAGCTAAGGCATCTTTAGGGTCCAGACCCTTGACATTAATCAAAAATTGTTTCTCCAATGGATCTCCAGGCTGACCGGCTGGCTCGGGCAATCCCATGATTTCTGAAAATTCATCCATCAGTATTGTCATCTCGCCCCACGGGAACCAGAAGGTACAAGTGCTCGGATTCCACCGTTCTGCTAGTGCATGGATCAAGTTGTCGTTGACTGTCTGCTTTCCCACTGCAGATGCCAGTTCTAACCCACAATCGTCCAAGTGGTCCAGAAACATACGAGAGAAATTCTTGAACCATAAATAGTACCACCGGGGAAAGAAGGATCTGGTGCTGAGGACTCGATGCTCGGGAAGACTTTGTCGCACCTCGTAGGAGATGTGACCCTCAGGGAAGACTGAATCAAGCTGACTGGATGCCATCAGATTGGAAAACATAGAAAATTGGAATAAGACTTGGGAAAATACAAGAAATTTGAGGGAAATGCAGGCAGGATAAAAATAAAGTAGGAAATTCGAGATCCAGAAGACAGGAAAGATGGGAAATCACCTGGAGTTTTGAAGGAAATTAAGGGAAATTTGGAAAATCGTCCAGGGTTTGATGAAATATGAAGAAATAAATGAAGTATTTGGAAAATCATCCAAGGTTTAAAACATGGACAGTACATGGACATAGATTGGAGAATTTTGAGAAAATTGTCCAGTATTTTAGAAAATTGGGAAAATATGGAAAATAAAAAGGAAATAACACATTCAATCACATTCTGCATAAACAAGTATGCACATACAGCATTCCCTAAAAGCTGACTCTAGATGCACAAATTTTGAAATAGCTGTAGGACCTTAATCCTAACTCTAAGGTTCAGATCAACTGTATCCAATCCAGTTATGCCTATATACTCAAGCCAAGGCTTGATGTACGTGGCATAAAATCAATTTCTCCGGTTCTAGGTTCAAGTTTTCCAACATCCTTGAGCACCTGCCGATATACGTTGGACTATGGCCCTTGGTACGTGGCAGGAGGTTTTCACCCAAATAGGTGGCCCAGTTGTGAGGCTCTGTCCCGAACTATAGTTCTGGAAGAGAGCCCAGCAACGTGAAGACCGGGACAATATAGGTGGGGGTGGTTTTTGAAAACATGAGCACATGCAAGAAAACAGAGGGCTCTAAAACCTAAAGAGATAGAATTTTGAAATATTTGAAGAAGCAAACATTGTTTTCAATCAAACCTAGATTGAGGAGGGTTGTATTAGACCTAAGTCTATGTGAGCATGAATAATTCTCCTCAATATGGTCCTAACAAACCATACCTAGTCTATATGCATTCCATGTCAGTTGGGTTCAAGCCTAGGCTCCTAGGTTCACATGATAGCATAAATTAAAAGCTGACATTCCATGGAAATCGATTTTGACAACTTGAACTAAGTAGAGCATTAAATTGATCAGGCGAAAACAGGTCCCATCACGGTTGCCAAACCTGTTATCATCGCAAAATTTTTAACTTTTTGCGAGTCAAACTGAGCTTTGAAAAAGTTTTTGAAAATAACTCGCCTCTGTTTTAAAATGCGGGATAATTCCGAAGAATGGGACTCGCCTGTCGGTACGAGGTTCAACCGTTCCTGCCACCTTTAACAGGGGTAATTGAACCAAGGATCAATCTACTGCTTTGCTCTGTTCAACTTATCTAAATCATATTCTAATTTCTAAATGCACAAAGAATCAGGCATGTGCTATGAATTTCTAAAAATGCACATTTGAAAACATGATGTTTGCTTCAAAGATTGGAAAATATTTGGAAGATTCTTGGAAAATAAACTCTTTGAAAATTGTGAATTATTTTTTAGATGTTGTATTTGAGAAAGTGAAAATCGATTTCTGAAGAAATATAAGGATTTTGTGAAAATCGATTTTGAGAAATGTGAAATAACTTTGAAAAACTTAATTTCTTTGAATTCAAACTTTGAAATTGAAAATCTAACTTAGAAAATCGAATTTGGAACTTGGGAAATACTTGAAATATCATTGACAAATCCATATTTTGAGAAAATCGATTTTGAATAAGACTTAGGAAATTTTGAAGAATTTGATTCCTTTGACTTGGAATTTGAATTGGAATTGGAAAATTCATGAAATGAATGAATATGATTTTGAGGAATTGGGAGAAACTCTTTGTATTTTTTTGAGAAATGCAGTGCATTTTGAAATTAGCCTAAGAGTGTAGGCTGAATGCGGCTAATGTGAAGATCATAAATCTGGGTATCATTCGTATTCTGACTATGGCCATAAATACAAATTCCACCAAGTTTATAAACTTCATAAAAGCTAGTGTATGTGCCATTCATGTAGACCATGGTGAATTTATAAAATGTGCATGAATGATACATTCATCAGACATTTAATATTGGCAGAATTAAACTATATGCAATGCATCCTATTCTAAGATGAAATTTAAATTCTTAATCTAAATTTAATTTAATTTACATCACTATTGAATTTAAATACAAGAAATTAAAGGAAAGTAAAGTCTTCAATGTTCCTGCAAAACTAGAAAACTTTGTTAGTGATGATATGTTGGCTTTTCTAGGTTTATCCAGTAATATCTAAAAATTACTGAATTTTGCTAGATATAAGCCTTTTCCATGATTCCCTAATATAAACTTGATAAAATATGAAATAAATTTGAATAAATAACAAAGATAAGATATGAAATTTCGAAATTAGGGTCAAAATGACCAAAATACCCCTAATAACAAGACTATGGCCTTGAAATTAGGGTTTTCATAAAGATATTTGATAAAATGCAAGTTTTGAGTTTCAAATGAAAATAAATCAAACTAAATATGCTATGACATGATAAAAAATATGAAAATTAGGGTTAGGGATTTCGAAATTTATGTCAAATGACCAAATTGCCCCCGATAGCAAGACTATGGCCTTGAAATCAAGGTTTTTAGAAAATATTTTGGTAAAACTTAGGTTTTATGCACTAAATGAAATCAAATGAACATCAAATTAAACCTAAAGCATCCTAATATGATTATGAATATGATTAAACCCTAAAAATATATGCTTATGCACGAAAATCCAAGAATATCACAAATTTTGTGATATTTGCAGTGTTTTGGAATTCTTTGGGTGCCCTGTTTTGCAATTCAAGCCATTAAAGCATCAAACGGATTCTAAAATCCTCAAAATTAGTACCTGCACTTGTGATAACCCTAATATCAAATTAGAATTATAAAATTATTTTTTTGACATTAAATTAACCCGAAAATTGCATCAAACCATAAAAATATGCTATTTTTGACCTAGTTCACCAACCAGTTTCAGTCCAAGACCCGAACCAGGGGTCAAACCTCCATGGAAATCTATGAAATTTTACAGAGACCAAATATACAGGAAAACAGAACTCTTCCTTTTTACAGATTTGAAAAAGCCTTTAAAACCAGGGAGATCCTCATCCGACAATCTGGACTTGAATATATTGATTTTAACTTTGGTCCTAACTGATACTTTTAATTGGAAATTCCGGGATAAATAGCAGAACTCATTCAAAATATCTGAGATTTTAACAGTGAACAGCTGACAGAAAAATAATAATACTCACTTTTTACATATCATGAATCGGATCTGTAGTTTGGGATTTATAAACAACACAAGTCTGATTAGGGTTTTGGAAAACCCTAACGAGTTTTAAATTAAAAATCAGAGTCTCTGACAGAGGAAAAATACTAAACAGTAATAAAAAATTCTGAAAATTTTACAGCAAACATATCTAATTAATGTGAATCCATGGCATTTTACAGATCTAAAATCGGATATAGGATGAGAAAAATATCACCACAGCAAGTTACCTTCTTGATTTTAACAACAATTTTAAAGATTTAAAAACCCGACTTGATGTCTGATTTGTCTGACAGGGTTCCCAAACTCCAAAATCTCTGATTTTTTTACAGTAGTTCAATCACATATGCATGCATCACATATAAAAAAATCAGAAATAAACAACAAGGATTTAAATCCGAAACAGCATGCTCTTTTTTGTTCTAAACTAAAAACACACAGAAATCTAAGAAACTTGAGAAAATATGCATTAACTAATGAAAAACAATAAAATAAACCATAAAACAGTAAATAAAAATTATTTCTATGCTGGAAAACGTAAAATAAACATCAATAAACAGATAAATAAATAAAAACCCAGGAATCAATGGCTGGAATTTGCTTTCACCTTTGAAATCATGGATTTAACCCATTTAACGGGTAAATCTCACGTTTCGTCGGTTAAGAACATGAAAAACGTACTTCTCATCAATTCTAATGGATTAGAATCCTTGAAATCACCCTCAAACTGATTTAGATAATCTTTTTGGGTCGATTTTGTGGTTCTTGGATGAAATCCATTGTTAAATCCATGAACACAAGAGTTTCCATGGTGAAATCTATTGAAAAATCATAAAAACTAATAAAATAATAATAAAATAATATTAAATAAACTCACCTTGGGGATGCAGCTGCAATGGAGGAAGGTGGAGGTGCTGGAGAGGAGAGAGAAGCCACAAAAATTTGAGAGAAAATGAGCCCCCTTTTGACCCCCCTTAGGTCCCTTTTTATAGTTTTTCAAAAAGTCACTTAATTAGGGTTAATTAAGAGGTTTTTCATTTTTTCAGGACTCTTTCTAATAAATCCACTAAGGGCAACGATTTTTTGTGGTTTCCTAACCCTAAATGAACTCTAATTAAACTCTAATTAATACCTAATTAAACCCTAAAAAGTCCAAATGTGACACCACCTAGTATGGACCCACATTTGGTTTTTAAAACCTGAATTTAAAACCTTTAAAAACCAATGGTTTAAAAGTTAAATAAAATGGATTTTTAAAATTGATTTTGACTCCTCTAAACCCCTAACCTAACTAGGACAATGACTAACCCTAGTCTAACCTTAACTTATTCAAATGTGGCGCCACCCCGAGTGGGCTCCACTTGAATTTTCAAAAAATGATTTTAAAACTTGAAAATGAGAGGTTTTTGAAAAGAAATTCAAAAGTAGACTTTGAGATTGAAAGTTTTGAAATGGTACAGAGTCTTGACTGAGTCAGAACTCCTCTAGATACGGCGCCAATGGGGTGGGCCCCACATCGAAGTTTTGAAAAACTTGAAATAAATACTAAAAATGGCTTTAAAAAAGGGTTAAAATCAACAGTTGAAATTCAAAGTTTTAAAAATAGAGTTCTAAGCAAACTGGAACTCCGAATTAGAGTCATGAACTCTTAGGATTCTGAGATTTTAGATTTTAGAATTCAAATGGAAGAATTTTCGAAAGATTTTATCAAAAATTGACGAAATAAGTCAAAAACACAGTCAGGGTTAGACTTCTAACTCGATCAGGACTCTGAAATAGAGTCCTGAATTAAGTGGACTCTACGAAATGACCTAATTTTTGAAAACAAATGGAAATAAATGAAAATGGAATATAAACAGACTTCAAAACAGACTCCTGACTGGACTAGGACTCTGGGACAGAGTCCTGATCGAAGTGAAACTCTAGATTTTTGGTATTTTTCTGAAAAACAAATGAAAGAACTTGTGAAAGCAGTGAAAACAATAATAAATATTGGAATAAAACAGAGTTATGATTCAACTGAGACTCTGGGGACAGAGTCCTAATTAAACTAGGACTCTCAGATTTTTGGATTTTCTGAGAAAACAAATAAGAGAATTTTGAAAAACAGTTAAAAACAAGATGAAATCAAAGTTTTGGTTCAGAGTCCTGATTTGATTAGGACTATGAGAAAGAGTCCTGATTCGATCAGGACTCTAAGAATTTTGGTTTTCTGATAAGCAAATGATGAAATTTAAGCAAAGTTTTTTGAAAACTAGTGAAAATGAAGTGAGAAAATCAATTTTGGATATAGTCCTACTTTGATCAGGACTCTGGGGTAGAGTCCTGATTTGATCAGGACTCTGAGATAAAACCTCAGAATTTTGAAATTCTTTGATAAAAGTGTAACAAATTTTATAAATGGAAAGATTTTTGAAAGATTTTCTCAAAATTAAAATCAGGATCAGAGTCCTGATCCAACTAGGACTCTCTAAACAGAGTCCTGTTTTGACTAAAACTCTGAGTTTCTGACTTTTTTTAAAAGATTTTGAAAGATTTGATTGAAATAGATAAAATAGCTGTAAAAGATTAGAGTCCCAATCCAATTGAAACTCTGAAGAAGAGTCCTGATCCGATTGGACTCTTGAAGAAGAGTCCTGATCCAACTAGGACTCTGAAATTTTGGCCAAAACAGAAGATTTTGAAAGGTTTTCTTCAAAAACAGGTAAAAAAGGTAGTGAAAAGTAGAGTTTTGATCCGACTAAGACTCTGGAAAAAGAGTCATGATCCAATTAGGACTCTTAAATTTTTGGAGATTTTTGACAAGTAAAGGAATCCAGAAGCGACACCACCTAAATGGGTCTCATCTGAGAATCAATTGAAATTTGCATTTAAAATGAATCCAGATCATTTTCTGAGAAAATATTTCAAAATATGAGGTCCTGGGGTTGGAAAATGATAGAATGTTGAATAAAAACCCAGGTTTTGAAATTGATTTTGAAAGAAAGCTTTAAAACTCAAATCTGGATTGAATGTTTTGAAAACAGGAGTGCTGGATCTCGAAAATGAGATGCAATGACATGCAATGCTATGCAATGCGTGAAATGATATGCAAAATGTATGCAGTGATATGCAATTACATATGAAATGGACAAACACTGGATGAGGGTGAAAATTTGGGGTGTTTACATGCATAAATAATTTCTTCCGAAATTTGGCATAAACCGGCACCTGCTGAATCGCATCTAGCAAAGGCAGGTTGATCTGCACATGCTTGAAGATGTCAAGCATGTTCTGGATCTTCGTGCCCTGCTTCCCTCTGAATCCAGGAGACTCTAATGCTTTGGGATAGGGTGGTGGGGGAATATACATGGGTGGATCCTCCTCTTTGTGAGAAGGCTCACTCCTATCCATCTTCTGAACTGAAGATGATGATAACGAAGATGATAATGAAGGTGATGAAGATGAAGATGGGAATGATAATGATGGCTAAGCCGACAAAGGTGGAACACTGGTCTCTGGCTCATCGATCCTCTCTATACTCTCTCTGCTCTCGACGTGATACTCACGTCCACTCCTCAGAGCCATAACAAATTTGGCCTGCTGCTGTGACTCGGTATGAAACAGGCCTCCAGTCATCTGGTCCTTGCCCTTTGGGTTCATGACAGCCTGACTCGACAACGTACCCTCGGGTCTCCTACTGATAGCCTCAGCTAACTGTCCCATTTGCGATTCTAACTTTGCAATGGACTGCGTATGCAAACTCAATATCTGGTTACACTTCTCAAAGGCATTCTGATTAGAGGTTTTCACCTCTTAGAATGCTTGGAAAAGTCTCTCCTCAAAAGATGTCTGTGGGGCAGACTCCTGCGGAATCGGAGGAGGAAATGAAGAGGAAGACTGAGGATAACTCAGCCTCGAAAATGTTTGAGTAAATGATGGCGGCCGAGCTGGTTGAGAGGATGTAGGCATCTGAATGGAAGACTGTGGATTCTTCCATGAGAAATTGGGATGGTTACGCCAACCCAGATTATATGTAGATGAAAATGGGTTGTTCTGCGGTTTGGTGTAACCCTGGGCTGCCTGAACTTGTTCTTGAACAAATTCAGGGTACTGAGCTGCCGAAGGGCACTCAGTGATCTCATGTGCCGGACTGGCACATAGAGTGCACACCTGCTGAGTAGTGGGTGGTCCTGAGAGAAGCTGGTCGAACTTCTGAGCAATCATGTCTACCTTGCACTGTAGTGCAGTAGATGGACCAATCTCAAGAACACCAGCTTTCTTCTGAATGCTGGGTGTGGCTCTATCCGAATGAAAGCTCGAAGCATGGTGGAGGGAATTCTCTGCCAATGTATCGAACAACCTCCATGCTTCATCCTCGCTCTTCAACATGAATGTCCCCTTGCATGAAGAGTCGATCATCTGACAATTCTTGTCAGACAATCCATCGTAAAACTCTGCACCAGCTGCCATCTCGGCACCTGATGATGGGGACACTTCCTAAGGAGATCCTTCATTCTCTCCTAGGTCTCATGAAAGTGCTCACCATCTAGCTCTGAGAAGCTAGTGATGGCTCTCCGGTATTGGTTCGTACGACCAATGGGGAAATACTTCCGAAGGAACTCCTGCTGTAACTGATCCCAGGACCCTATTTCTACAGAATCTAAGGACTTTAGTCAATACTTGGACTTGTCCTTCAATGAAAATGGGAATAACGTCAACCTCAAAGCATCATCGTCAAAATTATGTATCTTCAAAGCAGAACAGATCTCGAGGAATTCGTCTAAGTGCCGGTAGGGATCCTTGTGACTAAGGCCATAGAAGGATGGAAGCATCTGAATAATATTGGCCTAAATCTCATAGTGATGTGCTCCTATATCGGGTCTCCGAGTGCAGGATGCCTGAACATAATCTATGGGAATGAAGTATTCCCTCAGAGGACGGGGAGGAACTGGAGGTAGAGGTGGAGCTGGAGGATCCATATCTCCCATTGTTGTCGAACTTCAAGGAGAATGTAAAATTCTCTCTGGGTTGTCAACAAATGGATGTAATGGGGTTCCTAGAGCTCTTCGCCCCTGCATACACTGGTACTAAGACCAGATGTAAGCACACGACCTAAATCTAAAACTAAAACAAAAACTAACACAGATACGAAAATGTAAATAACACAAATCAAAACACTAATAAGCAAATATGCTAAACTAATTATGTCAGACTAATTAACTAAGTAAATTAAATACAAAGTAAACTATTCTAATTTACTGGAAAAGAGAAATACAGGAAATCACAAACTAAGTTTTTCTAAAACCCACCTGTCTAATCGCTCCTTGCAGAATGAATATAAAGTGAATCCTAGAAAACAGTACGTGAATCCTATATGTACTAACTATGTTAATCCTATATTCACTTACTAATCCTACTAACTAGAAAGTAAAAATAACTAATTAACTAACTAACTAACACAGATTAATAAATCAAACTCTAAGAACTAAAAGAAGTAATTCGTCGTTCCCCGGCAACGGCGCCAAAATTTGGTTGAGTTTTTGTAAATGCTCTTTTTAAAAGATAGTTTTTCAATAAAATCTTTGGAAAATCGTCAACCAAAAGTAAATAACCGACTTTCCACAAAGTGGTAAGTACAGGACGAATCCACAGGGAACAGAAATTACTCAAGTATTTCTAAGAAATTTAATTTATTAATCACAAATATCAGTCTACAATCACAAGATGAATAACAATTACAAATTAACACTAAAAATAAAATAGAAAAGCAATTCAGTCTTCTGTTGCACACCAAGGGTATTTCTGTCTTTTTGCCACTTCTCAATTTTCGCACTTGGACAAGAATCCCTGGAAAATTATTATGCTTTTCAACCTAAAAACACAGGAAAATGCAAAGTTAGTAAATCACTTAATGAAACTAAACTAAAATGTAAATTAAACCTAATTCTAAAGAATTTAAACAAATAAAACCTAATTAATAATAAAATAATCGAGAAAATATCAAACTAATTCTAAAATCAATTAATCTAAACCTAATAATGCTGGATGATGCAAATGCAGCAATTAAAATGCAGAAACTTATGAAAAAAAACCAAAAATGACTAAATGAATGAAATTACAAATCTACCCCTAACTAGTGCAAAATAGACTTTTGACAGCTTTTCGGAAAATGACTGTTTGACAGAGCAAACGAGATCCGATATTCCCGAAATTTATTATATTCTGTAACTAACAGATTCAATAATCTGACAGTTTTTACAGAATTAAAAAATGATATCTGAAACTCCAGATATAAGCGTTTCAAAACTGGGAAAAATCTGTATATCGCAGGTCCCAAAATTTTAAAATCCGAAAAAGCAGTTTTTGCAAAACGCTTAAAAATCAGACCAAACCAACTCGGATCAAGCTGAAATTTGGTTTGCAGTCAGTTAACACGCCCATAAAGTGAATAGAAAAATAATATTTGGAAAACTCAAAATTTTTGCACAGGAAATAACGACAGTGCGACAGGGCAAAAATCGGGTTTTGAGTTCAATGCACTATTCACTTTGTAAATCTATTTTAAACACTAAAAATGCAATCTAACCCTAATGCAACCTAAATGATACTGAATAACAATTTATATGCAGAAACTAAATGCACTTATGCTAAATGGAATGAAAATTGCATAAACTATGCAAAGTACGACTAAAACTAAGCCAACCAAAGCATCAAATGAAGCTATCCTAACTAAAAATGTGATTTTAACTATTTAAAATAAATGATGCAGTTGATTAATACTAAATGTAGTTAACTAGATGAACTACACACTTTAAACACTCATTCAACCATTACACATTAAATAAACACGAACTTCTAAAAACTAAATAAAGCGAACAAATGAATCACTAGACTAAATTATACTATATCTAATATGAACTAAAATTAGAATTAACTAAGCTACTAAATATCAATAAGGTGCGGTTTTAGAGTTTGGATTAAGTTCACGCCACACCTATGGTTCCACTAGATTGACCCATTTCGACAATACCTAAATTAAAACTCTAAAAATCAAAACCTAATTAATTAAAACTAATAAGTAACACTAATAATCCTATACCTTACACGCCTTATACATGCAACCCTAGTTAAGACTTTCCTAACTAAGGACCTAATTACTAAATACAGTTAACATAATTAACTAAATTAATTAAGACTAAGTCTAACTAAATTAATAAAGAAAGAGAGATAAAGATGAATAAATGTTCCAAGTGAACTTGGCAATTGGGTCTATCCAAAAACCGTCCAATTTAAAAGAATTTCCTTTCCTTAATTGTTGTACCAATCAAATTGGAAAACAATAAAAGATAGGAAACCGTCCAATCTAAAGGAGAGTTATTGTCTTTCCTTAAAATCTTTGCAAAATAACTTGGAAAAGCAATAAAACCGTCCAGCTCAATAAAGCCACACGTTTTGACTTTCTCAAAATCATTAGAATCCAATTAAATGTTCTTTCTCAAAACCGTTGACACCTCTTTTGGAAACTTAATTGGATTTCAAAATAAATTCCCAAAACTAAACAAGTAACTCTCCCCTACCTTGGCTGGACAATTAATCTTAAATTCTTTCTTTAAATGCTCCACACGAATTTGGAAGACCTCAATGTTGCCAAAGTAAATTGCAAAACACAATTACTCATCTACCCTCTTACTAAAAATCGAGTTAGCTTAGACAAGGAAATTAACTTACCTCTAAATAAAATTGAATCAAAATCTAACTAAACTAAGGCAAGGTTGAAATTGGAAAATATCACTTTCTACCCTAAAGGAAATATCACCTAATCCAAATTTGCCAAATACAAAAAACGTCTAAAATTACTAACTCCTAATACAATGAATCTGGACACCTTAATGACTTTCTAAATGCACAAAACACTTAACAAAAGCAGCCTAGAGCTCGACTGGAGCTCTAATGGCAGATGCCCCTCCTTGAAGAAGATGACTACTTACACTAAAAATCAACTTTTTCTACTACTAACACACAATTTCCAAACTAATCAAATAATACCATTCTAAATTAACACATGATCTTAATTAATCTAAATACAATAATGAAAACACATTAACTTAATAGTATGCTGGAAATACACATTACATAAAACTTGAACAACAACCTAACTACACGCATAACCTAAAACACTAAGAATTTATAATGAACACTAATAACCCTATTGGACAATTAAAGTCTAACTTAACTAAGCATGAAGCAACAATTATACTATTGAAAAAAAACTAAACTAAACTATATAGAAAACCTACAGCCGGCTGAACAATGCTATAAAACAAAGAAAACAATAAAACTCAATTTTTGTATTTTTCTCAATATGATTAAAACACCCAAAACACTAAAACGCCAAAACGATATTTAGAAGAATCCTAAACTGATGAAATTGACCAACACAACTTTTATGAGACTGTGAAGCCACCAAAAAAACAAACAAATCGCACGACATCTAATTAAACCTACCATCATCTAAAACAAAGATAAAGGGCACTAGAAACAGAGGAACAAACTCAGATGACACAAAGAAACTACAAAAAAATGCAAAACTTACACTTTCCAAAACGCAAAGATCGGCTAGAATTAATCTAGATGATTTTTTTCTTTTTAATTGAAATAAGCAAACAGTCAACCCAACGACCAAACTAAATCAAAATGAACTTTTTAAATGGTTTTTCATCAAAAACAACACAATAAAATTTGATGGACTGAAGGAGAAAATCGGCTAGAAGGGGATATAGCCGATTTTCACGTTTTAAGTGAAAACGATGAGGAATTTAGACACAAACACAAAAACAATGAAACAAAACATAGATTTACCACGCTGGTCTGTGCACGAATGCTATTCTAAGGTAAAAACAATAAAAATAAATCAAACACACAGAAAATAACAAAATAAAAACAAGCACACACGATTTGGGCTTTAACTAGAAGAAAAGAGAGAAGAAGACCTACCTCCAGGGCGATCCGACGATTGTGGGAGAGAAGAGAGCGAACAATGGAGCTAGCTTGACGTTCCAAACTGTTCGAGAATGCTGGAATATCACCACGAGCAGAGTTTCTACAGCTGCAACACGTTGAAGATCCACCAAAGATGGAACGGGTGCCGATTTGCGATCGGAGGGCTTGGAAAACCGGATGGAGGTAAGGCCGGCTCATCCTGTTGGGGTGTTTCGCACTTTCAAGCAAGATAAATGGTCTCCACCTCTGCTACACCTGCAAAAATACAGCAAATGGAGATTAATAGCAGCAAGGAGGAAGAAGAAATGAATAGAAATGAAACGGGAGATAGAATAATGCTTGATTTTCAATCAAAAGTCGATCTTCAATGGAGAATGAGATGGAATGAGGGGTTGGAAGGGGGCTGGAGTTAGAGTCACAGTAGGAGGAGCCAATCCCAATGCAGAAGACGTCTAGGGTTTGCTTAAAACTCTAATTTATACTTTTGATAGTTTTCAAAAACAAGGTTATAATAAAAATTTTTACCTTGCGCCACTTTCTGGGGGGTTTTCTGCAAAATGTTTTCTAAATGGGTATGGATATGCGTGTGGGTTGGATTTGAGATTTCTAAAGGTTGATCCAAGATCCAAAGCAGCCTAATTGGGTCGGATATGGATCCGATCCACCTCGAAATTCGTGCCCGAACACTGAAATAGCCATAACTGTCTCATTTTAACTCCGATTTCTCTGAAATTCGAACCACAACCCCTTACTATCAAAATGCATCTAAACATGGGTTTTAAACCTTAATCTCACTACAAAATGCATGAATAATTCGTTAACCTGATGTGCATTTCATGCATCATCATGAAGTCCAAAGAAGATGAGGATCATATTGGTGCTCTCGATCAAGTCTTCAAGCGGCTCATTATTTACAAGCTAAGACTCAATCCTCAGTAGTGTGTCTTTGGAGTTGAATCAGGCAAGTTGTTAGGCTTTTGGGTCATAAAAAAGGGAATAAAAATGGATCCTGCTAAGGCAAGGGCCATCATCGACATGTCGCCCCCGACTACTCTCAAAGAATTGTGTAGCCTTCAAGGATGCATTCAATCAATTCGACGATTTATATTCAATTTGGCTATGAGATGTGAGCCTTTCAACTACTTACTCAAAAAAGGAGTAAAGTTTGAATGGAGACCAGAATGTCAGCAATCGTTCGAATGTATCAAAAAGTATCTTCTCAATCCTCCTGTCTTAAAGCCGCAAGAATTGGGGAAACTCCTTTTGCTATATGTTTCAGTTAATCAAGTCGCTTGTGGCGGATTCCGGGCGCAATATGAAGAAGGCAGACTGATTGAGCATGTCATCTATTATGTGAGTAAAACATTCATTGACTATGAAAAGAAGTATTCTCAAATAGAAAAGACATGTCTAGCTTTGGTTTGGATGTGTCAGAAGTTGAGACACTATTTGTTGGCATCTGAAGTTAAGAATTTATCAAAATTAAATCCTCTCAAGTACATTCTCGAGCAACCTTTTCTCAGCGGACAGATCGCCAAGTGAAAAGTCCTACTAATGCAATATGACTTGGAGTATGTCTCTTAGAAATCAATTAAAGTCCAAGCCATTGCCGACCAGTTAGCCGATTTTCCTTTATTAAAAGATGTGAAGGCAGAGGATGATTTCCCTGATGAGCGCATCCATAATATTCAACAGTCTTCGATTTGGAGTTTATTCTTCGACTGTTCAAAGAACATGGCCGACATAGGGATCGAGATCTTGTTGATTACACCCAAGAAGGAGATGATTCCTTTCTCCCTCAAACTCGATTTTCAATGCACTCATAACATGGCTAAGTATGAAGCTTTAATACAAGGTCTGAGGATTCTGCAAGACTTTGATGTTAAGAGAGTGCATGCTTTTGATGAATCATTGCTCATCGTTAGTCAAGTTAAAGCTGAATGGCAGGTCAAAGATCAGAAGTTACTTCCTTATTAAAAGATTGCTTCAGCTCTCATCCACAATTTCGATGAATTTCAGCTTTTTCATATCAAAAAAGAATTTAATCAAATAGCGGAAGGCTTAGCTAGCCTAGGCTCAATTATAATATTTAGAAACGGAGAATCTTGTCGCTTTTTTGAAATTGGCAGACTTGATCAACCTGCCTTCATACCAGCAGAACAAATGAACCAGGTTGAGCAGAAGAAGAAGCCCTGGTATCATAACATCAAGAATTTCATAAAAACTGGCAAATTTCCCCCAGAACTTTAAAAAAAAGAGCAGAAAGCAATTCAACATATGCCTGCCCAATGTTTTATTCTTGCCAATGTTTTTTATCATCGAGGGTTCAGTTCTGAGTATTCCAGATGTTTAGATGAAGATGAAGCCAAATAAGTTGTGCAATAAGCACATGAAGGCATTTGTGGTGGCCACATCGACTATCAGACTCTTGTTAAGCAGATCATTCGGGCAGGATACTATTGGAAAACCATGCAACAAGACTACTATCATTTTGTGAAAAAATGTGTGCAATGCCAAATGCACGCACCTTCTATTCTTGCGCCAACAACATATTCGCAATCCGTTGTCTCTCCATGACCATTTTCTATGTGGGCCTTTAATGTCGTAGGTCCCATTACTCCTGCTTCAAATGGACACAAATATTTTATTGCCGCGACGGAATATTTTACCAAATGGGTGAAAGCTGTCACTCTACGTAGAGTAGAAGGTCGACACGTGGTATTATTCATCTACAAGAATATCCTTTGCCATTTCGGCATACCGCATGATATTGTGTCGGACAATGGTAGTCATTTCAAGAATGAGAGAATGAGAACATTCTGCTTAAAGTTTAGAATCAATCATCATTTCTTGGCTCCATATTATCCTCAATGGAATTGTCAAGCAGAGGCCACCAACAAAATTTTTATCTGAATCCTAGAGCAAACTGTGGAAACAGGTCGTGACTGGCATGAGAAGATCCATAATGCATTATGGGCATATCGAACCACCATTCGTACTCCAACCAATACTACTCCATCAGAACTTGTCTATGGAACTGAAGTAGTACTGCCTCTATATGTTCAGAAGCCTGCTCTTAAATTTGCATCTTTGATAGAGTTACCACTCGATCAGTATCAACAACAAAGATTGGTACAACTTGATCTACTCAATGAGAGAAGGCTCAAAGCAGCGGAGCATGCTCAATCATATCGTCAGAGGATAGCCAGACAATATGCTAAATCTATCATTGAAAAAATTCTGAGTCAACAATCTAGTGCTCAGATCAACGGCTTATCACAAGCACCGCCTAGGTGGCAAATGGTCACCAAATTGGGAAGGACCCTATGTTGTCGAGGAAGCCTTACCTCGCAACTCATATCGGCTCATCAATGCAGATGGTGTAGAATTATTAGGTCCCATTAATGCTCGACATTTGAAAAAAAATCTATACTTAAGTCCTCTATTCTATCCTTTGTAATTCCTCAATATATTTTCTTCAATAATGATCAAAGTCTTCTTTCCCAGTTAAACCGGAGCATTTGAAATTTCATCTAAAAATATTCTGTATGTAGGCAGGATAAAACATATCTCTTATTTTGCATGCATGTGCATCCATTTGCATCATTCTACATTTATTTGCATCAGGGTGCACTCATTCATATTCTTTTACATTAATCTGCATTAATCTATATCAATTTACATCAATCCATTACCCATTCAGGATAAGGAATAATCCTGAGACCTCAAAAATCATTATCGTCATAATTCCCAAATATTTTGAGAGCGCCGACCTTTTTCCAAAAATTCAAATCTCGATTGAAAAACAATGTTGATTTTCAAAATCCAGTTTTTATACTGGTTCATTTCCAAAATTCAGTGTTTGTGCTAGTACATTTTCAACATTCAATGGTTATATTGATATATTTTCAAAATCCAGTGCCCGTACTGGTATTCTTTCAAAATCTAGCACTTGTATTAGTGTCTTGTCCATTGGTCACGTTAGTTGACCTCTTAGGTTCAGTCTTTGTCCTGTCATCAAAATTCAAGCTATATCCCAATTTTGACCTTCGGGTCATCCAATTTTCAATTTCCAATTTTCAATTTTCAATTTTCAATTTTCAATTTTCAATTTTCAATTTCCAATTTTCAATTTTCAATTTCCAATTTCAAATTTCCAATTTTCAATTTCCAATTTCCAATTTCCACCTTTTGGTCACTCAATATCAATCTTAATCATTTTATCTTGCGAGGGCCCCTTTTTATAGGGAGAGTTTGAGGGAGCTCGTTCTTTTCGCATGTTATCCTTGGTTCAATTACCTTTGGTAAAGGCACCAGGAATGGTTGAACCTCGTACCAACAGGCGAGTCCCATTCTTCGGAATTATCCCGCATTTTAAAACAGAGGCGAGTTATTTTTAAAAAACTTTTTTAAAGGTCAGTTTGACTTGCAAAAGTAAAATTTTGCGATGATAACAGGTTTGGCGACTGTGATGGGACTCGTGTCTTTATGAACCGTTTGCAAAACAATTTTCAATTTAATACAAGGAACCCTTATTTCAGGGAGAGCTTTGACGAAGGCTCGATTTCCTTTTAGCCCCCCAATTCCTATACTAGGCCATTTTATCACGAAGGACCCTCTTTTCAGAGAGAGTGTGATGGACTCGTTCCTTCATGACCAATTCACCGACCTCACCATTACCGACTCCCTTTCCATAAGAGAAGCCTAACGTTAGGAAGTTTTGATGAAAGCTTAATTTCTCTTTGAAAGTTCATTTTGCAAACACCTCCTCTTTAGGGAAGAGAGGAGTATTTTCTACTTCCCATTCTGAATCTTCTCCTTTAGGGAAAGGAGAAGAGAATTTTGTCACGGATGCGTTAAGTCGGACTTCAAATGCTTGCTTTCACACAGGATTTCAAGAACATTTTGTCCATTTGTCATCAAATACTTGTTGATTTCAAAATCTTTATTACATAAAATCTTTACCTTAGAATACCTTCATCATTACTTCTGAAAAAGTGAAGCTTTTGTGCAGAAGGATTCAAAATTCAAAATCTTTCTCTTGGCCAACCAAAAGGACGAAGAATAAATCCTCGATGTGGCCAGCAAAGAAAATTCAATGTTGTCACAAAGCTATAAGTGATTGATATTAATTACAGTCAATGGGACATTTTTAAAGGTCATTCTTGTAAAGACAAGGCAGTCAAAATATCTTGGGTAAGAAAGAAAATCCACTCAATTTCGTATATCCTCAATCATTTAAGCCGCAATTAAATATCTGTAAAAGGGATCTCTCAATCATCGTCAAGTTGAAGGTTGGTGGATGAGTTAGACCCCCGGGGCCAAAGAAGATTTGGATCATCTCTAAGATGAAGGAGTTTGTGACGGATCCTTCTAGGGAAAGTTCAGATCACCGCCAAGTTGAAGGTGAATGCGATGGACCTCCCGACAAACCCTAAAAGATATTTAATTTTCGTTGTCATCAAGAGACCACCAACCAATGAGCCGATACCGTCAATATAATCCTTGAGACAAAGAAGGATCGAAATATCTCCAAGTTGAAGGAGTTTGTGACATACCCTTCCAAAAACGAGAAAAGCTAGGACATCTCCAAAATGAAGGATGTTGTAATAAACTCCCTAGAAACCCGAGAGAGCTCCAATTCTGTCAAACCATCATGAGAAAAGAATCTCAGGATATCAAACTGCCGAATCTACCAAGAATCTTCTTTAATTTTTGTGAAATTCTTTTATCAATATCCTTTCACCAATTGCTTTCACAATGAGAATTCTTTCTTTTTCGTTCATATCAAGGAAATTGATAGCCTCCTTGAAAGAAAGTCAATTGCAAGTAATTTGAGTTCGAATCTTGATTTTACAGAGTTAAGCCCAATTGAAGGTAATACTTCATGTAGAAAAGAGAGAATATTTTCGCACCAATGTGTATCATTTTCAATTATTTTGAATCAAACAACAAATTTCAACATTTTGATGATATTTTCTGATTATCCTAGTGTAAAGTGAGAACTTGAGGTTCATCTTTGATACATTCTGGCACCATTTGTCATCTCTTTTAGCACTTGATAATAGGAGTTTTCAACATTCCTTCCCTTCTTTGGTATAATTTGAGCGTCTGGGCTCTCAGATTCGCACACTTACCTGTGTCCCTACTGTCCCACCATAGACAGTCCAATTTTGTCTTGAGGCTAAGCCACCAATTATTTTCTCGCAAAAGGTCAACCATTTCAAAAGTTATTTAGTCTCAGCAATGAGGCGCCCAAAATCGATCTCTTTTCAAGCTTTAGAGACCCCCAATTTCATCCTTTTGCAAAACCCCTATCGGATTCATTGTGCGGAAGTCAGAAGGACCCATCATGGTCTCTTCTTTCGAGAATTTCATCGTTTCCCGATCAGGTTAAGGGTTAAACCTGAGCCTCATTTTGATGAGGTATTTCGTTTCTCGATCCGGTTAAGGGTTAAACCTGAGCCGCATTATGATGAGGTATTTTGTTTCCCGATCAGGTTAAGGGTTAAACCTGAGCCTCATTTTCATGCGGTATTTCATATCCCCTTCAGGATAAGGGCTAAACCTGAATCATTTTTTGTAAAAGACCATTTTTCAAAAGCTATTCATTCTCAATCATGGGATGCCCAAATCACTCATTTTTCCAAAGCTTTTAGGGAAAACCATTTTCATTTCCTTCTTTGCGACCCCTTATTCCTACACGAGACATTTTTTGTCTCATCCAGGTTAAGGGCTAAGCCTGAGTCTCATCTCGATGAGGTGAGTTTTCCTCTTTATTTTCCATCCCATATCTATCATAATCACCAGAGCTAATTCTTTCGCACCCAGTCAGATTCTCCTAACTGGGGCATTTTTATAGCCTAAATTTGTTGTGTTTTCTTTGCCACTAAGCTCGGCTTATAACCGGCTTAGTCGCAAAGAGGGGCATCTGTAAACACCCCAAATTTTCACCCTCATTCATAAACACCTGCCTCCTGCTACTGGGATGCACTCTCCATAGTCTTTAAGGAACCAGTTGGTCAATATCTGAGCCAGGGCCATTCAGAGCCTGAATTTTTGTTCCAAATTTAAATATTTCAAGATTTAATCCTTATTTTGGCTCAATTTCAATTGTCAGTTCTCATTCTCAGATGAGAATCTCAAAATTCTTTCTCTCAACCAGGGATCCGGGATTCCAAGTCCCTCATCCAGGGTTTACATTTTATGTGTTATTTCACATTACTGCATGCATTTGGCATATCATTCCATTGCATTGCATCTCATTGCATGTCATCACATCTCATTATCGAGATCCAGTACTCCTGTTTTCAAAATATTTTAATCTAGATTTGATTTTAAAACTTGTCTTTCAAGATCAATTTCACAAACCTGGGTTTTTGCATCAATATTTTCTAATTATTAACCCCTAGGATCTTGTTTTTTTTAGAAAAATAATCTGGATTTGTTTTTAACTCAATTTCAATTGATTTAAATCCTCAGATGAGACCCATTTAGGTGGTGTCGCTTCTGAATTCCTTCATTTATCAAAATTTCTCAAAAATCTTAAAGTCCTAGTTGGATCAGGACTCTGTCTTTTCAACTTTTTGAATCTTTTCAAAACTTCATTTTGATTATAAACCAGATGTAGTCATATCCTTTGCCCATTCTTGTCATTTTTGGCCAAAATCTCATAATCCTAGTCCGATCAGGACACTTTTTCTAGAGTCCTAGTTGGATCAAGACTCTTTTTCCAGAGTCTTAGTGGGCCCAGGACTCTGCCTTTTATTACCATTTTACCTAATTTTGAGAAAATCTTTCAAAATTCTTTATTTTGGCCAAAATTCTAGAGCCCCAGTCGAATTAGGACTCTTTCTCAGAGTCCTAATCGGATTAGGACTCTTTCAATTTCATCATTTACTCTTGTTCTTCACTTGTTTTCAAAACCTTTTCATCTGATTTTCAAAATCTTCCATTTTAGCCAAAATTCTAGAGTTCTAACCGGATCAAAACTTTTTTTCCAGAGTTTCAGTCAGATTAGTGTAAACACCCCAAATTTTCACTCACCTCCCTGACATCTCCATCAATTATCACATTTCGGTTCTCCAAGATCACTGAAGGGAAAAATGGTCATTTTCTGATATTGAACCTTGCAGAAAGTCCTAAATTTTATTCCTAAGTCTCAAAATTTCTATATTTAGGCTCAGAAATATCTTCAAGCTGCAAATTTTTAAAATCCTACTCTTGACAAGAAGCTAGAATTTCCAATTTCTGATTTAGAGTGGCATTTCATGAAACATGTTTTTGCATAGCATTGCACGAACATTTCATATCTTTTCACTACACAGCATGTCATTTTGAGGTCCAGAACTCTCGATTTCAAATCCTCAATCCATATTCGAGTTTTAACCCTTTTCAAAATTGATTTCAAAACCCTGGGTCTTCAAAATCACCAATTCTTCCCATTTTACCCCCAGGACTCCGAATTACAAAAGTTTTCTCAAGAAAACAATCTGGATAGTTTTTATATTGATTTTTTTAAAAAATTCGTCAATTGGAAAGAAGGGGACACAATTTTAAATTTAGAAGACTTTATTTCAAACTTTTGCAAAAAGGGCTCTGAACTTCTTTATAAAACCTCTGCATCTTTTATTTTGCCCTGAAGGACCATTTTTTTTAGTTTTGAAACCAAGCCCATTTTTACCTTGTATTTTCTAACTAGCCTACTATTATAAAAAAATCCCAAAAAGAATTTATTTTTGCTTTTATTTCAAATAAATGACATGGGACCCGCCTTGAAGCGGTGTCACACTCAAATTCTCAAATATTTCTCTTATTTTCAAAATAGTGCCCACCCTGAGGTGGCACTAATTTATAAAACTCTTTTTCTAATTTAATTTTCAATTTTAGTTATTTTAATAAAATAATTAGTGGGCCCACACAAAGGTGGCGCCTCACTAAAGCTCCTCACCAAGAAAAACAAATTTTTTTTTTATTTTCAAAAGGCTTTCAAATTCAGTTGAGGTGGCACCACATTAAAAAAATTGTTTACTGCGTTCAAAATCCATTTTTTTTTTACTCATTTTGTTTTTTTTATTATTGTTTTTTTTATTTTATCGCTTTTCAGCCCCCAAAAAAGGAGCCATCGCAAAACCCTGCCCGAGTTTTTACTTTACCTAAGTTTTAGGTAAAGTGAACTCAGAATCCCTCTTCAAAATAAGCCAGCCGTCCCCTTTTCCTTCAAGGATTGACGAATTTTCAAAATCTTTTAAAAATCTGTTTGAAAGTTTTCAAATGTTTTCAAAAGTCAGTTCAGAAGAGTTCAAAACCATCAATTTTTTTGTAAAACCCCCTGGAAACTCTTTAAAAGGAACCACGATGGAAGTAAAAAGGGGGATTAGGAGTGTTAGGGGTTTTGATATCTCTCTGAAGACCTCGGTTTTTCTGATTGTTCTCAGCCTCCAGCAGAACACTCAAGAGGGGACCTGGAAGGCCAACTTCTCCTCTCCCTATCGAGTCTCTCAGGATCCTCCTATGCCTCCCCATTTTAACTCTCTTCTTCAACAGGGATTAAAGGAACCCTCTGTCTTCCTAATTGGGGATAATTGTCTTCTTCCATCAACCAGTAGAAGGAACAACCAAAGGACAATCTGGTAGGGTGTGGTCCTCTTTTCCCCTTTTGCGGATTGACTCATCTCCGAAGGAGACGCCAGCGTCAGCCTCCATTCAGCCAAGATTTATGTGGTTTTTCATTGAGTTGCCTGCATATCATGGAGCAAAGTGATAACCAATAAGGTTTATCCTACAATGAACGGTGCTTTTAACCAGGGCACTATAGATAATTTCGGTGTTAATCCTGAGCTCATGTTTCTCATAATATCATGTCAGTATTGACCCCTGTATGTACATTGGATGAACTTCATGATCTGGGTTCATTAAACTGTCTAACGATATACCATCTAATATGTACGTATGATCAACTTAGGCATCACTTCTTCACCCTTACAATTTTTTTTTACTCAGCACATGTTTTACACCTATTTATCATAGTTTTTTTTTTTATTTTACCTGTGTTAAGTCCCATTTGCTTTCTGGTGGAATACCCTGTCATGTATCTAACGTCACCTTTTATCATTTGGGTAATCCCTGTTCTTGCTGTGCTCATAGGGATATATACTGGGGTATTAGTTCCATTTTTTTTTTATTACTAGTGGCTAGTGTAGTACAGGTATATCGTTACCAGCTAGATGAAAAACAAATTTTTTTTTTGTTTTGTCGGTAATTTCCCCAGCCATTTTTTTTCTTTCATATCAGATCAATTGCAGCATTAGATGTAATTATTTTTGTTGAATGGGATTGTCATGGTTTAAATATCTGCTGTATGGGATCATGTTGCTACAATATTTGTTGTGGAAATTTGATCCATCAAAGATGATTATTCACACAAAGTAGCACATATGCTTGCTCAGATGGTTGGGATTTTCAGTTGTGATATAACATTCTAACCCATCCATATGAGCCTTTAGACAATACATTAATATCTAGAATTTAAGCATTAATGGCTACCCATTCAAGATTGTTTTGTATTGTTTTCTGTTACTGTCTTTCACTTGCATAGCATCAGCTGTTAAACTCAAGAGTTTAGGCATTTTGGCCCCCAACGTTGGCATATCTCCTTATGAACCTGTCATGCCTTACTTCTGCAGTTCTGTTATGCACAGTTACAGGTTACGATTTTTTTTTATCATGGCTTTCATTAGCCTGGTTGAGTATCTTTTCTTTTCATCTGATGAAGATATGGGACTGACGATATCAGTCATGACTTGGAATGAGAGTTCTATGCGACTGGTAGATGATAGTATGGCGTGATTATGTCATTGATACATGATGCTAATTTTCTATATTCATATTTTATAACTATATTATATGTGATTTCTGTTGTGCAAATGCTTCTTTTGAATCAGTCTGCATATGAGTGGAAGATAGTCTCTGGCAACATAGTTATTTATTATAAGCAGGGGTATTATTTTCTGTAGGAGTCTTCTATACACTGCTTCTACACATGTGTACATCGGTAGTCTCTCTCAGTATTTCCTATCGTTTTTTTTTTGGTAATGTCATTTTATACTAATTATTAGCCACCGTCAATTTTCTCCTCGTGCCCTCTACCTGTAGCATGTCTATTGCTATGTCTACATTTTCAATTTGTAATTTAAGATGTATCATCCTTTTACATACTGATTTGATTGGTTTTCTCTGTCACTCGTGACATCTCTCATCTTTATTTTTTTACAATAGATGTCTTGTATTTGCTCTTTGTGCCAGGTTAGCCTATTATCTGTGTTTAGCATATCTATTGTATGAGTTTCTATGCATTTTGTACTTGCCCAGTACATGTTCTGAAGTATTTCTCTGCATATCATCTAGGCCTGTTTCATCCTCTGTAGTGTAATGTGCTTCAATAGGGTATAATATATTCATTAATGGTTGTTTCAGTTCCTGATATCATGCTTTGTTGTTGTGCATTTGTTTGTCATTATCTCCTTACCCTCACCATATACTGTATGCTCCCCTTTGCCATCATTTCTTTACCTATCATTAACACCCACATTACTAGCCATTCCAGCCCTACACCACCCTCACCTATGTTATCCATCCTATTATCCCAGATTTTTATATTTAGTTATTTTAGGTCATCGGCTTATCTCAATGACTGAAATTAAGATGATGACAGGGGAACAAAAGGATTTTTCTGAACCATAGTCAATTGTACTCGTCCAGCAGCACAATGGCACGTACTATGTCAAAAGGACATTATATCCTTGCCTTAGTTTTGAGATTTTCCACTGCAAAATGCGTGTATACAGCCTCCATTTGCAAAAAAGAGGCGTGATACACAGTACAATGAAATCTTACAACCTCCTTTGCCAAATCCACATTGTCATCTTGCATTAAAGTTTCCCATGTATATACCTATATACTTCTGGTTATGTATATATTCCTGTGTATTACCCTCATTACCTGTATGGTGTTTTTGTACATTACATGTACGAATGTGATTATTATACACGTTTTCAATTATGAAGATATATATATATATATATATATAGATATACATGTATATATATACATGTATACCCTCATGAACATTTTGTTTTGTATAAGTCTTTAGGTATATATAGATGTATATTCTTCATTTAGTTTAAATATAGTTCTTAGATGTTCTCATATATAGTCCATTCATATTCTTGACACTACAATTCAAGCATAATCACTGACATGTTGTCATTATTAGAAGATCTTTTATCTGTATAGTGTATTTCTGGTATCAATTCTCGTTTGCAGGGAATATCTTGAAGATGCTGACTCCTTGGTTCCACATATTTTTTTTAGTTTTATGCCAGCAATGTAACAATCAAATGTAAACTTTGGAATAATATTTATTTTTCTGCTTAGATTAAGATGCATTTCATATAGTTTGAATTTATGCAATATCCTGATTATGTGATTCATGCATTTTATTTTGAAAATCACTTTGGATGGACACGAATGACACGTGCACCAACTCTTAGAGACTTGATGAACTCAGTGGAGTCCATATTTACGGCCCTAGTCGGACTATGGACAAGACCCAGATTCAACATCTTTCTACTAGTCACACAGAGCCTACACTCTTAGGCTATCTTCAAAATTGCACATCATATTTTCAATTTTGCAAAATATTGTGAATTAAATCAATTAAACTATGAACATGTTCATGGCCACAGTCAGAATATGTGAAGAATTTACTTTGGCTTAATACACAATTTTCCAACAAATTTCTCAGAAAATCTTTCCGGATATCTTTTCCAAAGGGCATTCATACATTTAGATCATTTGTATCATGGCATCATCTGCTTTTCTCATGATTTTCTCAAGAAAATTTCACTTCATGGAAATCGATTCCTCAAGAAACTCTGAAAATTTTCGAAGTTGGATTTCGCAAGTCAAGTTTTCCTGTGATTTTCCCTGGAAAATGTTATTTTCTTAAGATTCATTTTCAAAAGGAATTTCTCATCTTTCTCAAGAATCAAAATCGATTTTTAAATATTTCAAGGTCAATATTCTCAGGATTTCAGTTTCCCGAGTTTTGATTTTCCTTCTCCAAAGAGTTTTCTAATGAATTTTAGTCATTTTCTAGAGAAAGTTTTCAAAGTTTGAATTTTCGTTGACAAATAGTTCCTCTTCAAGTCTTTTCTCAAGAATTCTTTCCATTTTCCCAGGATTTTCACCCATTCATGATTTTCCCAAAACTTCGTAAATTTTCTCGAGATTTCAAATCCTTTTCATCAGAGTTTCCTGAGAGACTGATTTCCATCTTTTTCCCGAGAAATATCTTTCAACTCCAAAGGGTTTTCTAAGCATACATCATGTTTTTTCAACTTGCATTTTACAAAATTTCATAGCACATGCCTGAATTCTCTGTGCATTTAGGGTAGAACACGATTTTGATGATTTAACTAAGTTAAGCACACTTTTGGTCTTTGGTTTGATTATCCCTATTAAAGGCGGCAGGAACGGTCGAACCTCGTACCAAAAGGTCGAGCCCCATCCCATGGATTTTCCTGCTATTTTCAAAAACGGAGGCGAGTATTTCAAACAATTTTTCAAAACTCTGGTCAAGTTGGACTCGCGAAAAGCGTTTTCCCCTCTCTCCCGCAGGGAATGAGAAGACGGAAAATTTTTGCGACGATGACAGGTTTGGCGACCATGATGGGACTTGTCCTTGTCTGATAAAAAATGTGTTTGACTTAGTTCAATTATCGAAACTGTGTTCTCAAAATATCAACTTTTTACTTTCTGATATCATGCGAACCTAGGAGCCTAGATTCTGACCTAGCTGACATTGACTGCATATAGACTAGGCATGGTTTGGTAGGACTATATTGAGGAGATATTTTCATGCTCACATAGACCTAGGTCTAAATACAACTCTCCTCAATTTAGGATCTGAATGCAAACAATGTATGCTTCTTCAAAGATTTTCAAAATCTATCTCTCTAGAACTTAGAGCCCTCTATTTCTTGCATGTGATCATCTTTTAAACCTCCCTTACCTATCTTTACCCGGTCTTCACGTTGCTGGGCTCTCTTCCAGAACCCCTAGTTTGGGACAGAGTCTCACAACTGGGCCACTTATTTGGGTTAACACCCCCCTACCACGTACAGCGGGCCACAGTCTGAAGTATATCGGTAGGCGCTCAAGGATGTTGGAAAACATTACCTTAGAACCGGAGTTGAAATTCTATGCCACGTACTTCGAGTCTCAACTCGAGTATATCGACATAACTGGATTGGACAAAGATGATCTGAACCTAGAGTTAAGATTAGGGTCCTACAACTGCTTTTCAAAATGATACATCTAGAGTCAGCCTTCTAGGAAGTGTTGTATGTGCATGAATGTATGTGCAGGATGTGATCATATGTACTTTACCTTTCTCAATTCTTCATATTTGCCATTTTCCCAAACTATTAGATCATTTTCCAAATATCCTCATTTTTCCATTTTCATAAAATATTTCTCTTATTTTATCCAAACCCTAGACGATTTTCCCGAAACATCTAACTTCTTTCAAAACTCCAGGTGATTTTCCATTCCACCGTTCTACTGGATCTCGAATTTCCAGCTGCATTTTATATCCTGCCTGCAATTTTCAAAATTTCCATAATTTTCCTAAGTCTGATTCCAAGTCTTTCTCTGTTTTCAGTTCGATGGCATCCAGTCAAATCGATCACATTTTTCCAGAAGGTCACATCTCCTACGAGGTACAACAAGGTCATCCTGAACATCGAGCCATTAGCACCAGAACTTTCATTTCCCGGTGGTATTATTCATGGCTCAAAAGCTTTTCTCGCATGTTCCCGAACCATTTGAGCGAGTGTGGATTAGAAGTAGCATCAGCAGTCAGAAAACAAACCATCAATGGCAACCTGATCCATGCAATGGCAGAGCAATGGAATCCATGGACATGTACCTTCTGGTTCCCGTGGAGGGAGATGACAATTTTAATGGATGAATTTTTAGAAATTACGGGATTACCAGAACCAGTCGGTCAACCAAGAGATCCGTTAGAGCATCAGTTCCTAATCAATGTCAAGGTTTTGGACCCCCGAGACTCATTAGCTCGTATGATAGGCCGCCGATCTTGGCCCCTGATCCAGTTGGACGGAAATGAATACGTTAATCTGTTTGAGTTATACCATCAATATGGGACCTTCATCGAAGTCAGCTCACTATCAAGGACAACTAAAGAAAGAATCCAGAATGCAATGGTTCTATGCACTGTAGGATTAGCCCTCTTCCCAGATGGACAAAACTACATGGATATCAGGATAATCCAGCTCAAGAGAAGATGGGGAAGTCGGCAGACCAACCGCCTCTTCATAGCCATGGCAGCGCTCGCTTTCCTATATCGGGGTTTGACTCGTTTCTCACTTGGAGAATCCATCTTAGTTGAAGGATGCATCTACCCACTTCAATCCTGGTTCTTCCAACATGTTCCATCCCGAGCAAATTCCTTCAGATATAATGGCCAAGAACTCCTTTCAGTAGCACAGTACAAGTCCATGATCGACAACATTCAAGAAGATGACATAGTTTGGGACTACTTTGATCGACAATTATCTCCTCCCAGATATACATATGCTTATGGCAAGCGGTTCAAATTGTTGGGACCATTCTTCTGCACTTACTACCAACCGAAGTGATGCGTTCGGCAGTTCTCCCAGAGACAGCAGTACGTCGAAGCCCGATTATTATCAGGAGCTATGGCAAAATTCGATCTCACTTCCGCACAATGGTCCGGGGCATATCATTCTGCCCGCTACGGCTGGGATTCCTTTGTTTCTCTCAAATTCTTTCCTGGTCCTAAAGTGTCTGCCGACTATCATGAATGGTGGCAAATTGTTTGTCCTCCACCTCTTTGTCAAGATCAATAAAAAGTTCAAATTTTCTCATTCCAATAAAATTTTCCCTCTTTCTATTATGGTTTGACGACCTCGCCTAGGTAACAAGGCACATTTTTCGTTGTTTATCTCTTTTTCAAAGAATAACAACACAATTGTCGTGATTCCTGCAACGACTCAATCCCTAGTAATGGGATGTCCTTTTCAAATTGTCAACCATATTTTCAGCAAATATTTCTTCCAAAAACCAATTCCTTCAGAATCTAATCAGGTCTTTGCTCTGCAGAGAGCATCCGCAGCATTTGATGGTTCAGACAAGATCAGGCAGAAAAACAATGTCATCTCAGTACTCATCAGCTTCAGAAGAAGAGATGGGTTCCCCGCGATCCGTCAGAAGTCAAGATCAACAGCAAGAGGATGATGGCATAGACCCGTAGATGTATGCTATGTTCCAGAAGATGGTGAACAAGATTATGAGTGAGCAGCTGTTATCGTCGCAAAATTTTTCCCGTCTTCCCTTCCTAGCGGAAGAGAGAGGGAAACGCTTTTGCGCTTCAAACTTGACCGGATTTTGGAAAATGGTTTTGAAATACTCGCCTCCGTTTTGAAAATGTGGGAAAATCCATGGGATGGGGCTCGACCTGTCGGTTTGAGGTTCGATCGTTCCTGCCACCTTTAACAGGGGTAATCGAACCAAGGACCAAAACTATGCTTGACTTAGTGAAATTATCGAAGTTATGTTCTATCCTATATGCACAGAGAATTCAGGCATGTGCTATGAGACTTTGGAAAATGTAAGTTGGAAAACATGATGTATGCTCATAGAACCTTTGGAGTTGAAAGATATTTCTCAAGGAAAAGGTCAATTTCTCAAGAAACTCAGATGAAAAAGGGGTTTTTGAAATCACGAGAAAGCTCATAAAGATGGGGGAAATCATGAATAGTTCAAAATCCTGGGAAAATAGAAGTGATTCTTGAGAAAAAGGTGAACATTTGAAAAGGGAAACACTTCTCAGGAAAACTCGGACTTTGAGAATTTCCTTAGGAAAATGATGGAAAATTTATAGGAAAACTCATTGGAGAAGAAAAAAAAACTGAGCTTGGGAAATTGAAATCCTGGGAATCTTACCCTTGAAATACTTGAAAATCGATTTTGAGCTTTGATAAAGGTGAGAGACTTCTTTTGAAAATCTTGGGAAAATAACCTTTTCCATGGAAAACTGTGGAAAAACTTGACTTGGGAAAACCGATTTTGGAAAATCCTCAGAGTTTCTTGAGAAATTGATTTCTTGAGAATGAAACTTTCTTAAGAAAATCATGAGAAAATCAATGATTTCATGATGCAAATGATATGAGTGAATGAATGCACTTTGAAAGATTTTCTAAGAAATTTGTTGGAAAAATGTGTATTAAGTCAAAATAAATCCTTCACATATTTTGACTGTGGCCATGAATATGTTCAGAGTTTAATCGATTCAATGCACAATACTTTGAAAATATTAGAAATATGATGTGCATTTTAAGATAGCCTAAGAGTGTAGGCTCAATGTGACTGGTAGAAAGATGATGGATCTGGGTCTCGTCTATATTCCGACTAGGGCCGTAAATATGGATTCCACCGAGTTCATCAACTCCCTAAGAGTTGGTGCACGTGCCATACGTGTACATCCATAGTGCTTTGAAATAAAATGCATGAATCACATAAACAGGATATTGCAGGAATTTAAACTATATGATATGCATCCTAGTCTAAGCAGAAAATTAAATCTCTTATTCCAAAATTTACATTATTACATCACTAAATAAATGAAATAAAAGGGAAATTGCAGACTTCAGTTCCTTCTTTTGAATGTCCCTGCCAAATTTGAAATGGGGTTAGCTCAAATATGTGGGTTTTTCCAAGATTTTCCAATAATATTCTGAAATTATTGGACTTAGTTGGATATAAACCCTATTCTCATGCTTCCTTGATATTTGAAATGATGAAAATGCAAGAAATTCAGCAGAAAATAGTTTGAAATTCGAGATTGGGGTCAAAATGACCAAAATACTCGTAATATTAAAGTTATACCTTTAAAATCAGGGTTTTTGAAGGAAATTTTGGTAAAGATTGAGATTTTGAAATTCAAATTGAATCAAATGATGATGAAATGCAGTATGAGGCATTATGACATGCTGCTAAACATATTAGGACTGTAAAATTAGAATTTGACATTTTGCAATTTATCCAAAATAACGAATTTCGCTTGTTTTTCACTTGGATTCGGGTCCCGCGGGGTCCTATTTTGATATTATGGCTAAACCAAGCCTCAAATGAATTCCAAATTACACCAAATTCGGTATGAAGCATCTTCTTACTCTGATAAACAGCCTAGAATGCTAAAACGCATGAAATGATATGATTTAAATGCTAAAATTTAAAGAAAATCCTAAAATGGACGAATTTCGACTATGGACCCGAACCAAATACAGTGCTTAATATGATAATGCAAAATTTACACCATAAAACCTCTGATATTTTGCATACTGCTAAAGGACCCGAAATTGAACATTTTTTGTTTTTACAGCCTCAGGATTTGAACTACGGTGAGTTTGGTAACGAGAATTTGGTTCTGAGGGAGGTAAAATTGGCCTAATATCATATAAAATGCTAATAAAAATAGAGAACAACCATGGACATTCTGGTATTTAACAGAGTAACTCACAACACACACAGGGATAACTTTCATGTTTATGACTTTGGCATTTGATCAACAGAAACACAGATAAAAATATAACTTTTCATGCCTAAATCAACAGAATAGACAAATGTGACAAAACAGGCGACTGACAAGAAAAATCCGAACCAGACATCAAAGATGTTTTAAAAATTACAAGCTTTCATATGCAAACAGAGAACATTCCGAGCATGACATTCACTTTTTAAAGATTCAGATTTGGAGCAATACCCAAAGAGAACCCATCTCCTTAAGTTGATCCAAAATCTCAGAGGCCCAAATCAGGCTCTGACACGTGTCCCAAACTCTCGGATTTGTTTCAGGCAACCAAAAAAATCAGAAAAATCTCATAAACTCATGTTAAAAACCAGACATCTTCCCGAGTTCAGAACATCTTTCGGATTGAAAATCGGACCTTACATGAGGGAGATCTAGATTTTACAAGTCGGAAATGAGTTTTTAAAACGCATCCCGGGTAACAAAACCCGACTCACCATTTTGAATGTTTACTGCAGTAAAAAAATTAAAATCCTTCCGAGTTTTTGGCATATTTCTAGAGACACCTAAGGGCGCATTCCATGATTTTTTTAGAATTTTTAACGAAAAATAATTCCTTAAATGACGTGTGGACTGACTGACAAAAACAGAGAGTTACTGAAACTGAGCAGAATTGAAATAAATGCTAAATTAAACCTAATTAACTCATGAAACATGCTAAATTAATGAAATAAAATACAAATTAAATTTAGCTAAATGCATGAATGCTAAAAATCATCAAGGAAGCATAATTATATTTTTTTGATATATGTCGTTTTGTGAGAATAGCTCAATCCATCCCTCGGATGAGCTCTTTCTTCAAGCGACAATACGCATCAAATCATGACATTATGAAATCAAGAGGAAAGGAGGTGCACCTTGCATCGTTATGCAGCTTTGAAACTCTCTAGATGGACGACTACCAATGGCTTCGTTTGTCCTTCGATCTGGGCTTCAAATGATTCACAAAGATCGACCCACGCTTGAATCAAATTGGCCACGACACGAGCAATGTAGATGCTTCACTAAGCCCAAAGGGGGGGGCGTGAATTCCAAAGTTCAAAAATCGTGTTCTGAAGAAAATCTAGGTCGAATTTCAAAGTCCAAAAGGAGCTCCTCCTTAGGCTGGGCATGGGGCCTTGTATTTGTAGCCTTCTTCTGAGAATTTTGAATTTCAAACAGGCTCAATCTGAGCCCTCCATGTGGCGCCCTCTCAGGGCCTGCTATTTTGATTTTTTTGAGAAAATAAAATGGGAAATTTGTGGGTGAGACACCTCAGCAGAATTTGAAAATTTTTAAAATTGGGGTTTGCTTGATTTTCTCTGCAGGAGGCTCCCGAATTGCGCCACCTCAGAGGGTGTCATCTGGGGTTTGAAATTCAAACTTTGCCTTTCTGAAGCTTCTCATATGGCGCCACCTCATGGGGCTACTTTTATTAAAAAAATAAAGTAAATAAAAAGAAATAAAGCCAAGTAGGGCTCTGAAATAGCGCCACCTCAAAAGAGATTCTGAGGTGTAAAGTTGGAAACAGTAGGGGCATGCCACGTGGCGCCAACTCTGAGGAGCTCTTGACACGTGTCAGAAGGACAGGAATGAAAGAAGCAGAATGCGCCACCTCAGAGCGGAGCTTTTTCTACTTTTTCTGATGCAGGGAGGTCTGGACATGTGGCAGTTCAGGATGATTTTGCTTTTGACAAGTGTCAGCTGTCTGGAGGAGTCTTCTCAAATGGCGCCACCTCAGAGGGAGATTTGAAATTCAAATGGGGGTTGGCCCTGAAGGAATGGAGAGTGGACATGTGGCGCCACCTCAGGGTGGCTCCTACAATGCCATGTGGCAGTTGGGAGGAGCAAAGAACATGTGGCGCCCTCATAGACCAAATAAAAAAGGCAGAACTCAGGATTTGCACCACCTAGGACTTGTCTGAAAATTTTTTAATGGTTTGCTTTTTCTGAAGAAGGCCAAGAGTGACATGTGTCTTCTACTTTTTCTTAAGGAAGCTAGAAATGACATGTGTCATCTACTTTTCTGAGAAAAAGTAGAGGAAGACATGTGTCATCCTACTTTTTCTAAAAGAAGCAGAGATTGACATGTGGCAGAGGGAAGAGAAGGAGGTCCAAGCCATGTGGCGCCATCTCAGTCAGAATAGAAAAGGTGAAGTTCAGGATTTGCGCCACCTCTGGAAGGATTTGAATGTTTGAATTCTAGCTTTTTCTGAAGAGAGCAGAAAATGACATGTGTCATTTGCTTTTTCTGAGAAGAGCAGAGAATGACATGTGTCATTTACTTTTTCTAAGAAGAGTAGAGAATGACATGTGTCATTTGCTTTTTCTAAGAAGAGCAGAGAATGACATGTGTCACTTGCTTTTTGTGAGAAGAGCAGAGAATGACATGTGTCACCTGTTGCAGGAGAGAATACCTCAGATGGCGCCACCTCAGAAGGAGACAACTCTACTTTTTCTGGAGGAAGCTAGGAGTGACACGTGTCTCCTACTTTTCTGAGAAAAGTAAGGAGAGACATGTGTCAGTCTACTTTTCTGAAGGAGGGAGAGGTTGACATGTGTCTTCTGCAGGAGACACACTTTAAATGGCACCACCTCAGAGGAGACAAGCTTTACTTTTTCTGGACAGGACAACACATGACACTTGGCATCTCAGGGTGATCTTTGGAATGACACATGGCGCAGGGTGGAGATGGTGGATACTGACACATGGCATGGAATGACATGTGGAGGCTTCTTAAGGTAGCCCCACACTGACACTTGGCAGATAAATGGGAGGAGAGAGAAAAGAAAAGTGGCGCCAATCCAGGGGACAAGGCTCTTATATTTTTGGGTTTTTCAAAGTTCAGGTTTTTCAAAAGAAAAGCCTGTGTGATACCACCTCAGTGTGGGTCCCACATTGCTTCTTTATTGAAATAAGGACAAGACAACAACCTCTTTTTGGAATTTTCATAAAATCTGGACTAATTGGTAAAACAGAATTTTTTGGAAAGAGTTGGCCCCTATAGGGCGATTTTGTAAAAGAATGATAGTTGAAATAGCTGACAAAAGAGCAAAATTTGAGGTGAAGTGGCTGAAATCCATATTGAAAACTATCCAGATCGTTTTCCTGAGAAAATATTTTGAAATTCAGAGCCCTGGGGGTAAAATGGGAAGAATTGATAATTTTGAAGACCCAGGGTTTTAAAATCAAATTTGAAAAGAGTTGAAATTCAAATCTGGATTGAAAATTTTGAAATCGAGAGTTCTGGACCTCGAAATGACATGTTGTGCAGTGCAGTGATATGAATTGCTCATGCAATGATATGCAATGCCATGTCTTATGCAATAGAATCTTGAACCAAGACTTGGAGATGCCTGTCTCCTGTCAGGAATAAAATTTTGAACATCTGAGCTAAAAATAGAGAAATTTTGAGAGTTCCAAATGAAATTTGGACTTTTGCAAGGTTCGGGCTCAGAAAATGACCATTTTGCTCTCCGGCGATTTCAGAGGCTGGATGTTAATGCTTGGTGGAAATGTTGGAGAGGTGAATGAAAAATTGGGGTGTTTACAGATGCCCCTCTTTGCTACTAAGCCAGCTTGTGGCCGAGCTTAGTGGCAAAGATAAACACACCAAATTTGGGCTATATATAAAAAAATGCCCCAGTTAGAAGGATATGACTGGGTATGAAGAAATTAGCCTGGTGATCATGGTAGATATGAAATGGAGAATGAAGAGGAAAGATTTGCTTTATGAGAGTGAAATTCAGGTTTTTGCCCTTATCCTAGATGGGACAGAAATACCTCGCTTGGAGCGAAGCTCAGGTTTTAATCCTTGACCTGTTTGGGGAATGGAATATCTCATCGAAATGAGACTCAGGCTTGTACCCTTAACCTGATCGGGCAGAAAATGGAATACCTCTTTGATTGAGGCTCAGGTTTATACCCTTATCCTGATCGGGCGGAAGATGGAATACCTCTTTGATTGAGGCTCAGGTTTGTACCCTTATCCAGATCGGGCGGAAGATGAAATACCTCTTTGATTGAGGCTCAAATTTGTACCCTTATCCTGATCGGGCGGAAGATGGAATACCTCTTTTATTGAGGCTCAGGTTTGTACCCTTATCCTGATCGGACAGAAGATAAAATACCTTTTGATTGAGGCTCAGGTTTGTACCCTTATCCTGATCGGGCGGAAGATGGAATACCTCTTTGATTGAGGCTCAGATTTGTACCCTTATCCTGATTGGGCGGAAAATGAAATATTGGAAGGTGAATAAGACAACTTTTCTTGAAGATAAACAAGGCGATGGAAATGGGATTGTAAGAGGCAATCTTGGAAGATGATCAAGATGATGAAATGAATTTTTCATCAGTGTGAAATAAGGTAAGGAGTAAGACGACTCTTTCGACAATGCGAAAGATGGATATGGCAATCTTTTGACGAGAATAAGGTAACTTTTTCGGCAACGCGAAAGACAGACAAGGCAAACTCGTTCAGAGAAGAGTAAGGCAACTCTTTTGACAACGAAAAAGATGAATAAGGCAAATTTTCCAACGAAGAATAAGGCAACTCTTTTGGCAATGCGAAAGACAAATAAGGCAAACTCTTTCAGAGAAGAGTAAGGCAACTCTTTTGACAATTCAAAAGATGAATAAGGAAATTTTTCCAACGAAGAATAAGGCAACTCTTTCGGCAATGCGAAAGATGAACGCGGGCGATCTAAAGGAACAAGGCGATTCTTTTGACAACACGAAAGATGATAAGGCAATTCAAAGGAACAAGGCGATTCTTTCGACAATGCGAAAGATGATAAAGGTAATCCAAAGGAACAAGGCGATTCTTTCAACAATGCGAAAGATGATAAAGGTAATCCAAAGGAACAAGGTGATTCTTTCGACAACGCGAGAGATGACAAAGGCAATCCAAAGGAACAAGGCGATTCTTTCGACAACGTGAAAGATGATAAAGGCAATCCAAAGGAGTAAGGCGATTCTTTCGACAACGCGAAAGATGATAAATGCAATCCAAAGGAGTAAGGTGATTCTTTCGACAACACGAAAGATGACAAAGGCAATCCAAAGGAACAAGGCGATTCTTTCGACAACGCGAAAGATGATAAAGGCAATCTAAAGGAGTAAGGTGATTCTTTCGACAACGCGAAAGATGACAAAGGCAATCCAAAGGAACAAGGCGATTCTTTCGACAACGCGAAAGATGATAAAGGCAATCCAAAGGAACAAGGCGATTCTTTCGACAACGCGAAAGATGATAAAGGCAATCCAAAAGAGTAAGGCGATTCTTTCAACAATGCGAAAGATGATAAAGGCTATCCTTTCGGAGATAAGGCTAATCTTTCAACAATGTGAAAGATGACAAAGGAAAATCTCTCGAAGGGGTCAAGATGCATCAATATGGACATCAAGCTCTCACTTAACATCAGGATAGCTAGAAAATATTGTCAAAAGGATAAAAATTTTGTTGATTCAAAATAATTGAAAATTATGCTCATTGTTGTGAAAATATTCCTTCTTTTCTACCTGAAATATTACCTCCAAACAGGATTGACTTCATAGAATCAAGATTTTGAATCCAAATTGCTTGTGATTGACCTTCCTCAAAGAAGTTATCAATTTCCTTGATATGAACAAGAAAGAGAATTTGATATTATGAAAGCAATTGATGAAAGAATACTGATGATAGAATTTCACAAATTTAAAGAAGATTCTTGATAGATTTGGCAGCTTGATATCCTGGGAGCTTCTCTCATGATAATCTTTCTGCACTCTTTTGGCTGTCTTTTGGGTTTTGGTTGCATTCTCCTTCATTTTGGAGATGTCCTAACTCTTCTCTCTTTCTTTTTCCTCTCTTTCTCTCTTTTGGAAGGGTACGCCACAAACTCCTTCAACTTGGAGATGTTTCGATCTTTCTTGGACGATATTGGCTCATGGATTAGAGATCTTTGGATGATAGCTCAAATTAAATATCTTTTAGGGATTGTTGGTAGGTTCATCGCATCTGCCTTCATCTTGACAGTGCTTTGGACTTTCCCTGTAAGGATCCGTCACAAACTCCGTCATCTTGGAGATGTTTCAAATCTTCTTTGGCCCCGGGGCTCTACTCGCTTAATTCACCTTCATCTTGACGACAAGTGAGAGATCCCTTTTGTGGATATTTAATTGCAGCTTAGGTGATTCTGAGGAGACAGGGCTTGGGTGAATTCTCTCTTTTTCTAGCGCTCAGGATATTTGAAATTTCACTAGAGGGGGGGGTGAATAGTGAAATGCTAATATGATCGATAAATTAAAAATATAATGCAATAAAGGCACAACACAAAAACACAGAATTTATACCGGTTCGGTCAAAACCCTGACCTACATCCAGTCCCCAAGCAAACCACTTGAGCTTTCCACTATAACATCCGAGTCACCGGATAAATAGTACAACACCCTCTTCCTCAGAGGTCTTCTTCTCTCAACAGAGAAGGGGCACACCCTCTTCCACAGAGGTCTTCTTCTCTCAACAGAGAAGGGAAACACCCTCTTGCACAGAGGTCTTTTTCTCTCAACAGAGAAGGACAACACCCTCTTTCTCAGAGGTCTACTTCTTTAAACAAAGAAGGAATACAGTGAATAACAGAAAGTTACAATACTTCCTATAGAACCTTCAGAATGATATGAATGCACGAATGAAGGATTCTCATAATGTTCTGTTCTTTTCACTCAAAGGATACTCTTTGTCAAAGAGCTATTCTTGACTTTTTCTCTTTCTTTTCTTTCTTTTTCTAGGCTCTCTTTCAAATATCGAATAGGAATTTTTCTCGTTGTAAGCTCACATGTCTATGTCAAATAAGTTATTTGATTTGTGTTTATATAGCCTTTAGAAAATAGTCATTGCCTTTTTGAAATGATAGTCTTTTTGGGATGTGAGATGTCAAGTCATTTCAAAAAAACATCTTTATGGATTTACGAAAAAGTCTTCTTTCCATAAAAGTAATATTTGGGGTACACTAGTCGTTGTAACTTTTTAGGTATGATATATTTTATGTAAAAAGTCTATTTCTTACAATAGTACATTGAACGTTGGATTTGTAGGCCATCATGTAGTTTTGTCTTTATACTAATTAATGATTTGTAGTACTAAAGTATTTTATTTAGAATTTGTCACTTCTTTACTTAAATGAGTGTAAGTACAATAAATGCTTTGAGATCTTTATTTGTACATAGTCATATCAAGAGTTTTCTTTATGATGTGTTTTTCAATGTCTACAGAGAGAATGAAGACTCTAAGCAAGTCGACATTCTTGAGTAGGATTAAACTAGTTATAAAAAAGATCTTTAGAGGAGGTATTTAATGTTTTACAAAGAGAATGATGACTTCAAATAAGTCGACATCTTTGAGTTGTAAAAAGGTAACTAAAGTCTTTTCAAAACATATTATATTTGTTTCTCTTTGTCTAGCCGATTTCCATGTTTTGTCTTTTTCCTACTTATTTAAAATCATTACTTTTCAAGTTGTCTTGCATATGATAGAAGGTATAATTATTACATTTTGAAATCATGTCAAAATACCTTTTTCATAAAGGGTTGTAAGAAGGTACAATTATTTGTTTTCAAAAAGGAGCTTTTTGAAACTATCGTATACTTTTATGAAATATAGCTTTTATGAATGAGTATGTAATATGCAATATGCATGCTTCTGAAGGTTCTGTTACATATGACTCTAAAGAAGAAAAAAGGTCTTCATCTTGAGGTAGCCAATCTCTTTAGATGATCTTTAGGAATGCATGGCTCATAAAGCTTTTTCTTCAAGGAGTATGATTGCACCGCGGTTGTACTTGAACAGGAGGTCTCCATCCTTTTTGGGTGAGATATCCTTGCATCAAATACTCGTTAGATATATGGCAAAACATATCCAATCATAATATAACATTTTTCAAGAAGACATATTATCATATCATATGAAATCAAATAAGACAGTGTATCATATTATGTGTCATCAAAATAGAGTTTCTCAACATTCTCCCCCTTTTTGATGATGAAAAAATATGCTCCCCCTGTCAAAAAGACATTATGCATAATATCATAAAATTTTTGAAAAATGTCAAAGAGAGTATTTTTCTCCAATAATGGAGATAGATGTTTCTCCCCCTTTGTCATGGACAAAAAGGAGGGGATCAGAGTAAGCAGAGTTATTACAGGCCAAAATAATATAAAGTTATTACATTCCAAAATAATAAGTTCACTCCAAAGGTGGAGATGATTGAGGTGTTCGGGCGTCGTGATCTTGCTGGAGGGTTTGTAGGGTCTGCTGCATCGAGGCTTGATTCCGAAGTATAAGATCCTGAGTTTGCTGGACATCCGTGATCGCAGAGAAGTAATCAAAGTCGGATGGAGGATCTGTTTCGTCATAGCCTTGGTTGGCAGTGTGCAAGGACCTTGGATTGAAGGAAGTAGCATTGAGGATCTGCTTGGGATAGAGGATAACTTCATTTTGAAGGGGGACCTTGAAGAATTTTAAAATGGGAGTTATAAAACACCCGAAAAGAAGATGCTGGAATTTTTGATAGCGAATAAAGTGGGCGAAGATGATGTTGGACCAATTTATCGAAGTAGAGCAGAAAATTGCGTAGAGGAGGAGAGAGATTTTTCTTGGTACTAATCCCTTGCGTGGAAGCTTGAGACAGATATTATGGAGAAGAATGTGGGCAAGCAGTTGAGCACGAGGTTGAAGATTGCTCATGTGCCAGGGAAGGTGTGTGAAGTGGGTACAGAGAAGAATTTTTCGAAGTACCGAGCGGTCAAGTGGTACTATGTTAGTTAGATCTGTGCCGGTGGAAGGAAGGTTGAGAATGTTGCCTAGTGAGGAAGCATCGAAGTAAATCATGTGTCCTCGGACCTTGGTGGTGATGGTAGTTTGGTCATGATTGGTGGAAAGATTTGTGTAGAAGAGTCGGACAAGTTCGAGATAGTAGGCAGCTTGGGATGAAGATCCTAGTAGGTGTTTAAAATCGGAGAGAGAGATCTTTCGAGGTCAAAGGATGCGAAGTCTTCGTAGTGAACCAATTCACCTTCATGAATTGGACGTGAGCAAAGTGAGTTGTAGTGATGAAATAGATCTGGAAACCTCAGATCGGCAGCGGTGATCACATTGTTTGAGGAAGAAGCCATTGCAAGAGCTTTTAGGAAAAGGAAACTAAAAAAGAAGAGCTTGGAAGGAGTAGTAGTTTGTAAGAGAATTCGTGTGCAATTGGTGAGGGATGAACCAATCTATTAAATAGAAGGAAGAAGTTAATTGTGATAAGAAATGAATGACATTGGAAGTGAAGGATTTTTAGATTGTAGTTGAATGAAGAAATACGTGAGTTGTGGATTGAGAAGCTTGTGAATGATAAATCAAATCAAATTTTGGAAGATAGTGTATTATATTAGTGTAAATGACAAGAAGGACATAGTTTTGAATAACTTTTCTATAAAGAGAAAAACTTTTCTATGGGAGAAGTTATCGAATTGTGAGATGTGTCAAGTATTAAGCATGGAGTGTCCCATTGGACTTCACGTGTGATGAATGAATAAAGTCAAGAAGGTGAATACTCTAAAGATTTTCGTGAAGTGAAGAGATGTAAGAATAGTTATGGAGTGAAGGAAATAATGGCCTAATAAAACAAGCAACTTTTTATACAAAATTTTACTTTCTGAAAAAGCATTCTAAATACGTGAAGAATGAGATGTGAATAAGACAAACAAGGACATATGAGTGAAAAGCAATAATTTCTTATTAAGAAGTATTTTTATAGGTATGCGTGGAAGGAGTGTGAATAGTCATAAAGAAGGGTGATCTAATATACGAATTTGTAGAGAGAGATCATAGAGGTCATAAAGGACAACAATCACTTGATTTATGACATAAAGTAAAGTTGTGATTGATATGACTTGATATTTTGTTTAGAGGACATGGTTTTAATGGAGGGAGTATATAAGCTTAAAATATGTAGTGGTCACGGATGGAGAGTCTCTTCGTATGAGATAGAGAGAGAGAAAAAAAGGTGGTACTAATAATAATAAAAAATGAAGTACAAGATGTCGAAAAGGAGACTTTATAATAATTTTTCATAAAAGATGTGAAGGATGAAAGGACGATAATTGATTGTACTTAAGCTATGACATAATATATGATATAGTAAAAATTTTACATGAATTATAACAATTTGTCCTTGAAAACGGTGGTGAAAATAAGAAGGATAAAACACTCGATAACATAAAGTTTAATGAAGTGTCTTGATAGAAGGAAAGGAAGGCATGAAAAGGGATATATCACTTGAATGAAGAACAATGATTACAGGTATGATAAAATATCATGTTGAAGTTCGGCTAGCTTATCGTAAGAGAGATTTTCACAAGAGGACAAAAGTGATAAAAGGTGTTATGGGATGAGTGATGTGAACAATGTCATGATAGCTTTTACTTAATATAAATAGTTCTTATGGATATGAGTGAATAGAGTCATTATTGATGTGTACTTGAAAGATGACAAGTTGAAAGACATAAAGAATGATGAATGTGTTTTTATGAGTGATTAGATTATTCGTGAATATAGAAACATAGTTTGATATTGAAAAGTGGGAACAAAAACAACAAAACAACACCTAAAAAATCGATAAGAAGAAATTTTTTTAACATAACATATAAGATGTTTTAATAAGTGTGACTGATTTATAAGTCACTTAGTTTGCATATTCCTAATTCTCTTCTAATTCGTGTAAAGTCTTCATGTTTCAATGGTTTAGTGAAGATGTCTGCTAATTGTTGATTAGTGGGTATAAATTCGAGTTTAATTATGTTGTTTAAGACTTGTTCTCTTAAGAAGTGGTGTCTTATTTGAATATGCTTAGTTCGTGAGTGTAAAATAGGATTTTTAGATAGGTTTATAGCACTAGTATTATCACAGAAAATAGTTGTATTTTCAAAATTTAAACCAAAATCAGCTTCAGTAGTTGACAAGGATACACAGTTTTGTTTCTTACTGAACCATGAAACTAGTGAGTGCCCTAGCATATGACATGTTCCACTTATGCTTTTTCTGTCAGATTTACTTCCAGCAAAGTCAGCATCACTGTATGAGATTAAATCAAATGTAGAGGATTTTGAATAGAATAATCCAAAATCAACTGTCTTTTAGATATCTCATTATTCTTTTTACAGCTTTAAGATATGATTCTTTTGGATTTGACTGAAATCTAGCACACAAGCAAACACTGAACATAATATCTGGACGGCTAGCAGTTAAATAGAGTAGTGATCCTATCATACCTCGGTATACCTTTGTATCAACAAACTTACCATCTTCATCTTTGTCCAAAACAGTGGTTGTGCTCATAGGAGTGGTTTTTGATGCAGTTGAGTTCATGTTGAACCTCTTTAGAAGTTCATGAGCATACTTGGATTGATTGATGAAAACTCCATCCTTGGTTTGCTTAATATGCAGTCCAAGAAAGTAGGTGAGTTCTCCCATCATACTCATTTCAAATTCTTTCTGCATGGACTTAGAAAATTCTTCACAGAGAGTGTTGTTAGTAGATCCAAAGATGATATCATCCACATAAATTTGAACAATTAAGGTATGATTATTCACTATTTTTACAAATAGAGTAGAGTCTGCTTTGCCTACAGAAAAACCAGTTTTTAATAAAAAGGTTTTGAGTCTATCATACCAAGCACGAGGTGCTTGTTTTAACCCATATAAGGCACGTTTTAGTTTGAAAACATGATTTGGATATTATTCATTTTCAAAGCCTGGAGGTTGTTTTACATAAACTTCTTCATTTATAAAACCATTTAGAAATGCACTTTTAACATCCATTTGATATAGTTTGAAATCCATATAGCTAGCATATGCTAAAAACATCCTAATAGATTCAAGTCTAGCAACATGAGCAAATGTTTCATCAAAATCAATACCTTCTTCTTGGTTGTATCCTTGAGCTACTAGTCTTGCCTTGTTTCTTATAACATTACCTGTTTCATCTAGCTTGTTTCTGAAGATCCATCTTGTCTCAATGATCTGATGATCCTTTGGTCTTGGTACAAGATCCCAAACATCATTTCTTTGGAATTGATTCAGTTCTTCAGTCATGGCTAGCATCCAGAACTCATCGATGATGGCTTCATCAATCTTCTTTGGTTCAAGTTGAGAAATGAATGCCATGTTAGCAATCCGTTCTAGCTGAGCTCTAGTTTGAACCCCCTTTGTCAGGTCTCCCAAAATCTGCTTTTGAGAATGATCTTTGATTTCGACAAATGTTCTTTGATGATCATCTTCATTAGATTTGGTTGTGTTATCTAGGAATAAATCTGTACTTTCAACATCATCATCGTTAGTCTGCTTAAGAACAGATTGATCAATAGATTCACAAAAACTGACATGCATAGATTCTTCAATAGTATATGAACTCTTATTAAAAACTCTGTATGCTTTACTATGACTTGAATATCCTAAAAATATGCCTTCAATAGATTTAGCATCAAATTTATCCAGTCTATCTTTTGTGTTAAGGATAAAGCATTTACATCCAAAGACTTTAAAATAGTCTATTCTTGGAGTCCTGTCATAGAATAATTCATAGGGAGTTTTATTTAATAAGGGTCTAATAAGAACTCTATTGGTTATATAGCATGCAGTATTAACAGCTTCTGCCCAAAAAGATTTACCAAGATTATTATGTTGGAGCATAGTTCTAGCAGATTCCTGAAGGGTTCTATTCTTTCTTTCTACTACACCATTTTGAGGTGCAGCTCTAGGAAAGGCAAAGTTATGAGAAATACCATGCAAGTTACAAAAATTTACAAAAAGTTCATTTTCAAATTCTCCTCCATGGTCACTACGGATTTTTACAATAGAACATGATTTTTCATTTTTTAATTTTTTACATAAAATTTCAAATTGACAAAACGTATCACTTTTGTTTTTCAAAAATATTACCCAAGTAAATCTTGAGTAATCATCTACAATGACAAAAGCATATTTATTATGATTAAGACTAGCTACTCTAGAAGGACCAAAAAGATCCAGGTGGAGAAGCTCTAAAGGTATTTTACTTGAAATGATATTTTTTGATTTGAAAGATGATTTAGACAGTTTTTCTAATTGACATGCATCACAAAAATAATCCTTTTTAAAAGATATTTTGGGTAACCCACGTACTAACTTGTTTTTAGCTAATTTAGACATGTATTTGGAGTTGACATGACCCATTCTCATGTGCCATAAATGTTGAGTGTCATTATTAGCTATAAGGCAATGTTCAGTAATGTTTTCTAGGTATAATTCATATATATTATTTCTTCTTATACCTTTTAAGATGATATTTTTGTTGGTGTCTGCTATAAGGCATGCATCATGATTAAAGCTAACATTATAACCTGTGTCACACATTTGACTAATACTTAGGAGGTTATGTTTTAAGCCTTTAACAAGGAGAACGTTTTTGATAAGAGGTTTATCTATATTGCCAATATTACCAATACCAATTATCAAACCTTTGTTGTTATCTCCAAAGGTGACGGTTCCTCCTTCTTTATGATGAAGAACAACAAAAAGGTCTGGATGTCCTATCATGTGTTTTGAACATCCACTGTCTAGTATCCATCTGTTCTTCTTCTTTGGAGCCTGCAAAACATTAAGTAAAACTTCTTTTTGGTACCCAGTCGGGTCCCTTTTTGTTAGACTTTGGAACCCATATCCATTTTGATTTGGGTTTGTCTAAAACTTTAGAGGAGTTCAAGGAATTAAAACTATAATACTCCTTTTTAGGTTCAGAAGAACCTTTGACAAAAGTGGTCTTTTGATTCATACAAGAAGGTTTGTAGAAATGAGAGTAGCCAATACCATTCTTGTAAAAAGAGACTTTTTGAGAGGATAGGAGTTTATCCAAGTTCTCTTTTCCTTTAGTAAACTTAAAAACCGTTTTCATAAGGTTCTCAGTTTTACTTTTTAATTCTGAAATTTCTACTTGCAGATTTTTAGTCTTGGAGCTAGTAGAAGAGATTTCAGAAGTAATCAGAAAATTTTTCTTTTGTAACTCAGAATTTTCAATACTGAGTTTTTTTATTTTTCAGTATAAGCTCTAGATTTTCAGATTTCAAAAGTCTATTTTTGAGAATTGTTTTCCTTGATTCTTCAAAAAGTTCCTGAAAAGCATTTTGAAGTTCTTCAAAGGAGAAATCAAGGGATTCACTTACAGAGCTTTCTGGCATGAAGCACATGTTGGCGGTTTCTGCTTCATCATCACTTGACTCTTCACTTGTGGATGGTTCTGAATCATCCCATTGAGCATGCAGAGCCTTTTTCTTGAAGAACCTCTTCTTTGGTTCCTCAGTCTTGGATTTTCTTTTGAGAAGAGGACAGTCACGTCTCAAGTGACCTGGCTTATTACACTGATAGCACATGGAATCTTCTTTAGGGTCTTTTCTTTCCTTGTGCTTATTTGAAATCCGGTTCCTTCTCATGAAGCGTTGGAATTTTCTAGTGAGAAGCGCAATTTCAGTTTCCTTTTCTGAGTCCTCGTTCTCAGAAAGAGCTGGGAATGCTAGAGTTTTCTTTAAAGGTTGTTCCTCTTCCCTTCTTTCCTTCATGTGGACTTCATAAGCCATAAGGTTGCCTATTAAGTCATCCAGGGTAAGCTTGGATAAATCTTGAGCTTCTTCAATAGCAATAGTCTTTTTCTCCCAATCAGTTGTGAGAGATCTCAAGATTTTCTTCACCTTATCTGTCTGGGAATGGATTACACCCAGAGATTTCAGATCGTTGGTGATGTGGTGAATCTGGTGAACATCTCTGTGATGGGTTCATCTTTGTTCATTTTGAACAACTCATTTTCTGACGAGAGATGAGATTTTGGCTTCTTTCACTTTGTTGGTTCCTTCATGAATAACCTCCAGAGAATGCCAAATATCATATGCAGATTCACATATAGATATTCTATTGAATTCATTCTGATCAATGGCACAATATAAGGCATTCATAGCCTTTGCATTTAGATTTGCCATTTTCTTTTCTTCATCAGACCATAAGCTATAGTCTGCGGATGGAGATGTGTATGGATGCTCAACAATTTTCCATACAGCAAAATCTATGGACTTGAGAAATATAGCCATTCTGCATGGCAGCCCGCGATCAATCAAAAACTTCCTTTACTACGCCTTGGGGCACCTTTTGTTATACAGTCATGCCATTTGGGCTCAAGAATGCTGGAGCAACATATTAAAGAGCAATGGTCGTCATCTTTCACGATCAGATGCGCAAAATCATGGATACGTATGTTGATGATATTCTCGTGAAATCCAAAGAGGAAGAAGATCACCTTGAAGCCCTTGATCAAGTTTTTAAACGGCTCATTCTTTATAAATTAAGGCTTAACCCTCAAAAATGTGTTTTTGGAGTCGAATCAGGCAAACTGTTGGGTTTTCTGGTCAGCAAAAAGGGAATTGAAGTTGACCCAGCCAAAGCAAAGGTTATCATTGATATGCCACCCTCAACGAATCTCAAAGAATTGCGTAGCCTTCAGGGACGCATGCAATCAATTCGGCGATTTATTTCCAACTTGGCAGTGAGATGCGAACCTTTCAATCACTTACTTAGAAAAGGAGTGAAGTTCGAATGGGGACTAGAATGTCAGCAATCGTTCGATCGGATTAAGAAGTATCTCCTCAATCCTTCTATCTTAAAGCCGCCATAATTGGGAAAACCTCTTCTGCTATACATCTCAGACAATCAAGTCGCATGCGGCGGATTCTTGGCACAGTATAAAGAAGGCAGCCTGATACAGCACGTCATTTATTATGTGAGTAAGACTTTCATAGACTATAAAAAGAAATACTCTCAAATAGAGAAGACCTGCCTAGCTTTGGTGTGGATGTGTCAGAAGCTAAGACACTACCTGCTGGCATCTGAAGTCAAAATCTTGTCTAAACTCAATCCTCTCAAGTACATCTTAGAGCAACCTTTTCTCAGCGAACGAGTCGCCAAATGGCAAGTCTTACTGATGCAGTATGACTTACAATATGTCTCGCAGCAATCAATCAAAGGCCAAGCAATTGTAGATCAATTGGCAGATTTTTCTCTGGCAGAAGAAGTAAAAGTCGAAGATGATTTCCCTGATGAGCAAATATGCAATATCCAGCAATCTCCAATCTGGAATTTATTTTTCGATGGTTCCAAGAATGTGGCTAGAATAGGCATTGGGATCTTATTAATCACTCCTGAGAAGGAGATGATTCCATTTTCTCTCAAGTTAGATTTTCAATGCACCCACAATATGGCTGAATATGAAGCTCTGATTCAAGGTCTAAAGATTCTATTAGACTTCAACGTCAAGAGAGTGCATGCCTATGGCAACTCGCTTCTCGTTGTCAATCAAGTCTGAGCCGAATGGCAAGTGAAGGATCAAAAGCTATTTCCTTATCAGAAAATCGTCTCAGCTCGTGTCAGCAAGTTCGAAGAATTTCAGCTCTTCCATATCAAGAGAGATTTTAATCAAGTGGCTGATAGTCTAGCCAACCTAGGCTCCATTATGGCATTCAAAAATGGAGAATCTTGTCGTTCCTTCAAAATTGGAAGACTTGACCAACCTGCCTTCATTCCAACAGAACAAGTAAACCAAGTTGAGCAAAAGAAGAAGCCTTGGTATTACAATATCAAAACTTTCATAGAAACCGGTGAATTTCCTCCAAAACTCTCAAAGAAAGAGCAGCAAGCAATTCAACGCATGTCTACCTGATATTTCATTCTGACCAACGTCCTCTATCGTCGTGGATTCAGTTAAGAATATTCCAGATGCTTAGACAAAGACGAAGCCAAAGAAGTCGTGCGAGAAGCACACGAAGGCATTTGTGGTGGCCATGTCGGCTACCAAACCCTTGTCAAGTAGATCATCAGAGCAAATTATTATTGGAAGACTATGCAGCAAGACTGTTACCATTTTGTGAAGAAATGTATCCAATGTCAGATACATGCACCTTCTATTCATGCTCCAGTAACATATTTGCAATTTGTTGTCTCTCCATGGTCGTTCTCTATGTGGGCCTTTGATGGTGTAGGTCCCATCACTCCCTCTACTTCAAATGGCCACAAATACTTTCTTGCCGCAACAGAATATTTCACCAAGTGGGTAGAAGCTATCACTCTTCGCACAATAGAAGGCCAACATGTGGTCTCTTTCATCCACAAGAGCATTCTTTGTCGTTTCGGCATCCCACATGACATCGTGTCAGATAATGGCAGTCACTTCAAGAATGAAAAGATGAAGACATTCTGCTCAAAGTTCAAAATTTATCATCATTTCTCCGCTCTCTACTATCCTCAAGGGAATGGTCAGGCAGAAGCTACCAACAAGATTTTAATTTGTATCTTGGAGCGAACTGTAGAAACAGGCCGTGATTGGCATGAGAAGATCCACGATGCACTATGGGCCTATCGGACCACCATTCGCAATCCAACAAATGCTACTCCATCAGAATTGGTCTACGTAACAGTAGTATTGTCATTACATGTTCAGAAGCCCGCTTTGAAATTTGCATCACTTCTAGAATTACCTCTTGATAAATACCAACACACCGAATGGTACAGTTAGACTTGCTCGATGAGAGAAGGCTAAAAGTAGCAGAGCATGCTCAATCCTATCGCCAGAGAATAGTCAGGTAGTATGTGAAATCCATCATCAAAAGAATATTCAAAGTCAATGATTTAGTACTTTGATCCACAGTCTATCTCAAGCATCATCCAGGCGGGAAATGGGCGCCAAATTGGGAAGGTCCCTATGTCGTCAAAGAAGCATTACCCCGCAACTCATATCGTCTCATCAATGCCGATGGGGTAGAATTACTAGATCCCATTAATGCTCGACACCTGAAAAAGTTCTATACTTAAAGCATCTATTCTTCCCGTGTAATCTTCCTATTTTTATGAATCAAACTTTCTTTTCCTAGTTACACTGGGGCATTTTTAAAATTTTGTTTTGTATGCAGGCAGGATAAACAAATCTCTCATTTCACACACTTGTGCATTCATGTGCATCAATTTGCATTCATTTGCATTCAACTACATTAACATCAATTTGGTCAGTATTGGGATTTCAACAAACAGTCCCATCACAATTCTTAATTGTTATCCAAAATCAAAGAACAATCATTAATACTGAACCAAAATCCAGTGCTCAAATTGGTATTATTTCAAAATCCAGTGCTCGAACTAGTATTATTTCAAAAAAACCAGTGCTCGAACTGGTACATTTCAAAATCCAAATTTCAAATTGATCTATATTTTCCTTTGAAAAACTGAGTTTCGACTCGGGTTTTCTCTTAAATCATTTTTCCTTTGAAGATCCGGGTTCCGACTCGGGTTTTCCTTTAAATCATTTTCCCTTTGAAAAACCGAGTTCCGACTCGAGTTTTCCTTTAAATTATTTTTTTCTTTGAAGATTCGAGTTTCGACTCGGGTTTTCCTTTAAAAAATCGAGTTCCGACTCGGGTTTTCCTTTAAATTATTTTTCCTTTGAAGATCCGAGTTCCGACTAGGGTTTTCCTTTAAATTATTTTTCCTTTGAAAAAAAAAAAATGAGTTCCGACTCGAGTTTTCCTTTGAAGATCCGAGTTCCGACTCAGGTTTTCCTTCAAATTATTTTTTCAAAAAACCAAGTTTTGACTCAGGTTTTCCTTCAAATTATTTCTTCTTTGTTGATCCGGGATCCGACTCGTGATCTCTTTACTTTGTTCGAGATCTGACCCGAGCTCTTCATTCTCCTTTGTTGATCCGGGTTCCGACTCGCGATCTCTTTACTTTATTCGAGCTCTTCATTCTCCTTTGTTGATCCGGGTTCCGACTCGTGATCTCTTTACTTTGTTCAGACTCTGACTCGAGCTCTTCATTCTCCTTTATTGATCCGGGTTCCGACTCGTGATCTCCTTACTTTATTCGAGCTCTGACTCGAACCATTTATTCTCCTATGTTGATCCAAGTCACTTCGATCTTCAGGGTCAGTCAATTTCTCAAATTTGACCTTTTGCCCACCAATTTCCGATTTAAATCTTCGGATCATTCAATTCTCCAATTTTGACCCTCGGGTCATTCAATTTTCCAATTTTGACCTATGGGTCACCCAATTTCCAATTTTTCAAATTCAATTTCCAATTTTGACCTTCGAGTCACTCAATTCTCAATTTCGACCTCCTGGTCGCCCAATTTTCAATTCTCAATTTTCAATTCTCAATTTCAACCTTCGGGTCACACAATTTTGACATTTTGGTCAACCAATTCTCAATTTCGACCGTCAGGTCATCCAATTTCCAACAATCAATTTCCCAATTTCTAATTTCGACCTTTGGGTCAATCAATCCCAATATCCAATGTCAATCATTTTCTCTTGCGAGAGACCCTTTTTATAGGGAGAGTTTGAGGGAACTCGTTCTTTTCGCATGCTATCCAACTCGTTCACTTAGCCCCTTTTCAGGGAGAGTTTGAAGGGACTCGCGTCTTCGTGAACCGTTTGCAAAACAATTTCCAATTTCACACAAGGAACCATTTTAAAGGGAGAGGCTCGACGAAGACTCGCTTTTCTTGTGGCCCCCACAATTTTCATACTAGTTCATTTTCGTCATGGAGGACCCTCTTTTCAGGGAGAGTGTGATGGACTCGTTCCTTCGTGACCCAATTTTCAGACCTCACTACTATCGGCCCCCTTTCTATAAGAGAAGCCTAATATTAGGGAGCTTTGACGAAAGCTTAATTTCTCTTCAAAAGTTTTTTTTGCAAACACCTCCTCTTCAGGGAAGAGAGGAGTAATTTTCATTTCCCATTCAGGTAAGGGCTAAGCCTGAGTCTCTCTTTTTGGGGAAAAAGAGAGGAGAATTTTTGTCACGGATGTGTTGAGTCAGATCTCAAATGCTCTCTTTCACCAAGGATTTCAAGAACATGTTGTCAATTTGTCAATCAATTACTTGTTGATTTCAAAACTTTATTACACAAATTTTTACCTCAGTTTACCTTCAGCATTACTCCCAAAAGAGTGAAACTTTTATGAAAAGAGATTCAAAATTCAAATTCTTTCCATTGGCCAACCAAAAGGATGAAGGATAAATCCTCGATATGGCCAGAAAAGAAGATTCAATGTTATTGTAAAGCCATAAATTATTGATATTGATCACAGTTAATGGCACATCTTTAAAGACGATTCTTGTGAAAATGAAGCAGTGAAAATATCCTGAGCGCTAGAAAAATAGAGAATTCACCTAAGCCCTGTCTCCTCAAAATCACCTAAGCTGCAATTCAATATCCGTAAAAAAGATCTCTCAATTGTCGTCAAGATGAAGGCGAATTAAGCGAGTAGACCTTTGTGGCCAAAGAAGATTTGAAACATCTCCAAGATGATGGAGTTTGTGACGGATCTTTCTAGAGAAAGTCCAAAGCACTACCGAGATTAAGGCAGATGCGATGAACCTCCCGACAATCCCTAAAAGATATTTAATTTCAGCTATCATCTAGAGATCTCTAAAGCCAATGAACCAATATCATCAACATGACCCCTGGAGCAAAGAAGGATCGAAACATCTCCAAGTTGAAGGAGTTTGTGACGTACCCTTTTAAAAGAGAGAGAAAGAGAGGAAAAAGAAAGAAAGAAAATTTAAGGCATCTCCAAAATGAAGGCGAATGTAACCGAAACCCACAAGAGAGCCAAAAGAGTGCAGAAAGATTATCATGAGAGAAGCTCCCAGGATATCAAACTGCCAAATCTATCAAGAATCTTCTTTAAACTTGTGAAATTCTATTATCAATATCCTTTCATCAATTGCTTTCATAATATCAAATTCTCTTTCCTGTTCATATCAAGAAAATTGATAGCTTCCTTGAAGAAGGTCAATCACAAGTAATTTGGATTCTTAATCTTGATTATACGAAGTGAATCTCGTTTGGAGGTAATACTTCAGGTAGAAAAGAAGGAATATCTTTGCAACAATGTGTACCATTTTCAAATACTTTGAATAAAAAACAAAAGTCTCAACATTTTGACAACATTTTCTATGTATCCCGGCGTGAAGTGAGAGCTTGATGCCCATTTTTTATACATCGTGACACCAAATTTTAAATCCCTCTTAAGGACTTGATTCCTTCCTTTTTTTGAGAGCATGAGCTCTCAGATTCGCACACTTCCCTGTGTCCCCACTATCCCACCATAGACAGTCCCATTTCGGTTCAAGGTCGAACCACCAATCATTTTCTTGCAAAAGGCCATTTTAAAAGCTAATTTAGTCTTAGCAATGAGATGCCCAAGATCAACCCCTTTTCAAGCTTTAGGGATCCCATTTTCTTTCCTTTTGCAAAACCCCTGTTGGATTTATTGTGCAAAATCCTAAGGTTCCATCATGGTCTCTTCTTTCGAGGATTCCATCCATTTTCCGCCCAATCAGGATAAGGGTACAAAACTAAGCCTCCTTTGATGAGGTATTCCATTTTCCGCCCAATCAGGATAAGGGTACAAACCTGAGCCTCCTTTGATGAGGTATTCCGTTTTTTGCCCAATCAAGATAAGGGTATAAACCTGGGCCTCATTTTGATGAGGTATTTCGTTCCCCAATCAAGTTAAGGGTCAAACCTGAGCTTTGTTCCATACGAGGTATTTTCTGTCCCATCCAGGTTAAGGGCAAAAACCTGAAATTCACAGCCACAGAGCGAATCAATCTCTCTTAATTCTCCATTTCATATCTACTATCTTCACCGGACTAATATCTCTACACCCAGCCAGATCCTTCTAACAGGGACATTTGTTTTTAGCCAAAATTTGGTGTGTTTTTCTTTGCCACTAAGCTCGGCCACAAGCCGGCTTAGTAGCAAAGAGGGGCATCTGTAAACACCCCAAATTTTCACTCACCTCCCTGACATCTCCATCAATTATCACATTTCGGTTCTCCGAGATCACTGAAGGGAAAAATGGCCATTTTTTGAGATTGAACCTTGCAGAAAGTCCTAAATTTCATTCCTAAGTCTCAAAATTTCTATATTTAGGCTCAGGAATATCTTCAAACTGCAAATTTTCAAAATCCTACTCTTGACAAGAAGCTAGAACTTCCAATTCCTGATTCAGAGTGGCATTTCATGAAACATGTCTTTGCATAGCATTGCACGAACATTTCATATCATTTCACTGCACAGCATGTCATTTCGAGGTCCATAACTCTTGATTTCAAAATCCTCAATCCAAATTCGAGTTTTAACCCTTTTCAAAATTGATTTCAAAACCCTCGGTCTTTAAAATTGCCAATTCTTCCCATTTTACCCCCAGGACTCTGAATTACAAAAGTTTTCTCAAGAAAACAATCTGGATAGTTTTGATATTGATTTTTTAAAAAATTTCATCAATTGGAAAGAAGGGGACACAATTTTAAATTTAGAAGACTTTATTTCAAACTTTTGCAAAAAGGGCTCTGAACTTCTTCATAAAACCTCTGCATCTTTTATTTTGCCCTGAAGGACCATTTTTTTTAGTTTTGAAACCAAGCCCATTTTTACCTCGTATTTTCTAACTAGCCTACTATTATAAAAAAATCCCAAAAAGAATTTATTTTTGCTTTTATTTCAAATAAATGACGTGGGACCCGCCTTGAAGTGGTGTCACACTCAAATTCTCAAATATTTCTCTTATTTTCAAAACAGTGCCCACCCTGAGGTGGCACCAATTTATAAAACTCTTTCTCTAATTTAATTTTCAATTCTAGTTATTTTAATAAAATAATTAGTGGGCCCACACATAGGTGGCACCTCACTAAAGCTTCTTACCAAGAAAAACAAAATTTTTTTTCTAAAGGCTTTCAAATTCAGTTGAGGTGGCACCACATTAAAAAAATTGTTTACTGCGTTCAAAATCCATTTTTTTTTACTCATTTTGTTTTTTTTATTATTGTTTTTTTTTTATTTTATCACTTTTCAGCCCCCAAAAAAGGAGCCATCGCAAAACCCTGCTCGAGTTTTTACTTTACCTAAGTTTTAGGTAAAGTGAACTCAGAATCCCTCTTCAAAATAAGCCAGCCGTCCCCTTTTCCTTCAAGGATTGACGAATTTTCAAAATCTTTCAAAAATCTGTTTGAAAGTTTTCAAATGTTTTCAAAAGTCAGTTCAGAAGAGTTCAAAACCACCAATTTTTTTGTAAAACCTCCTGGAAACTCTTTAAAAGGAACCACGATGGATGCAAAAAGGGGGATTAGGAGTGTTAGGGCTTTCGATATCTCTCTGAAGACCTTGGTTTTTCTGATTGTTCTCAGCCTCCAGCAGAACACTCAAGAGGGGACCTGGAAGGCCGACTTGTCCTCTCCCTATCGAGTCTCTCTGGATCCTCCTGTGCCTCCCCCTTTTAACTCTCTTCTTCAGCAGGGATTGAAGGAACCCTCCATCTTCCTGATTGGGGATAATCGTCTTCTTCCATCAACCAGTAGAAGCAAGAACCAAAGGACAATCTGGTAGGGTGTGGTCCTCTTTTCCCCTTTTGCGGCTTGACTCGTCCCCGAAGGAGACGCCAGCGTCAGCCTCCATTCAGCCAAGATTTATGTGGTTTTTCATTGAGTCGCCTGCATATCATGGAGCAAAGTGATAACCAATAAGGTTCATCCTACAGTGAACGATGCTTTTAACCAGGGCACTATAGATAATTTCGGTGTTAATCCTGAACTCATGTTTCTCATAATATCATGTCAGTATTGACCCCTGTATGTACATTGGATGAACTTAATGATCTGGGTTCATTAAACTGTCTAACAATATACCATCTAATATGTACGTATGATCAGCTTAGGCATCACTTCTGCACCCTTACAAAAAAATTTTACTCAGCACATGTTTTACACCTATTTATCATAGTTTTTTTTATTTTACCTGTGTTAAGTCCCATTTGCTTTCTGGTGGAATACCCTGTCATGTATCTAATGTCACCTTTTATCATTTGGGTAATCCCTGTTCTTGCTGTGCTCATAGGGATATGTACTGGGGTATTAGTTCCATTTTTTTTTTTATTACTAGTGGCTAGTGTAGTACAGGTATACCATTACCAACTAGATGAAGAACAATTTTTTTTTTCTGTTTCGTCGGTGATTTCCCCAGCCATTTTTTTTCTTTCATATCAAATCAATTGCAGCATTAGATGTAATTATTTCTGCTGAATGGGATTGTCATGGTTTAAATATCTGCTGTATGGGATCATGTTGCTACAATATTTGTTGTGGGAATCTGATCCATCAAAGATGATTATTCAGACAAAGTAGCACATATGCTTGCTCAGATGGGTGGGATTTTCAGTTGTGATATAACATTCTAACTCGTCCATATGAGCCTTTAGACAATACATTAATATCTAGATTTTAAGCATTAATGGCTACCCATTCAAGATTTTTTGTATCGTATTCGGTTACTATCTTTCACTTGCATAGCATCAGCTGTTAAACTCAAGAGTTTATGCATTTTGGCCCCCAATGTTGGCACATCTTTGTATGAACCTGTCATGCCTTACTTTTGCAGTTCTGTTATGCACAGTTACAGGTTACGATTTTTTTTTTTATCATGGCTTTCATTAGCCTGGTTGAGATTATCTTTTCTTTTCATCTGATGAAGATATGGGACTGACGATATCAGTCATGACTTGGAATGAGAGTTCTATGTGACTGGTAGATGATAGTATGGCCTGATTATGTCATTAATACATGATGCTAATTTTCTATATTCATATTTTATAACTATATCATATGTGATTTTTGCTGTGCAAATGCTTCTTTTGAATCAGTCTGCATATGAGTGGAAGATAGTCTCTGGCAGCATAGTTATTTATTATAAGCAGGGGTATTATTCTCTGTAGGAGTCAACTATACACTGCTTCTACACATGTGTACATCGGTAGTCTCTCTCAGTATTTCCTATCATTTTCTTTTGGTAATGTCATTTTATACTAATTATTAGCCACCGTCAATTTTCTCCTCGTGCCCTCTACCTGTGGAGTCACTACAACAAAGCAGTAGATTTGTAATTTAAGATGTATCATCCTTTTACATACTGATTTGATTGGTTTTCTCTATCACTCGTGACATCTCTCATCTTTATTTTTTTACAATAGATGTCTTGTATTTGCTCTCTGTGCCAGGTTAGCCTATTATCTGTGTTTAGCATATCTCTTGCATGAGTTCCTATGCATTATGTACTTGCCCAGTACATGTTCTGAAGTATTTCTCTGCGTATCATCTAGGCCTGTTTCATCCTCTGTAGTGTAATGTGCTTCGATAGGGTATAATATATTCATTAATGGTTGTTTCAGTTGTTGATATCACGCTTTGCTGCTGTGCATTTGTTTGTCATTATCTCCTTACCCTCACCATATACTGTATGCTCCCCTTTGCCATCATTTCTTTACCTATCATTAACACCCACATTACTAGCCATTCTAGCCCTACACCACCCTCACCTATGCTGTCCACCTATTATCCCAGATTTTTATATTTAGTTATTTTAGGTCATCAGCTTATCTCAATGACTGAAATTAAGATGATGACATGGGAACAAAAGGATTTTTCTGAACCATAGTCAATTGTACTCATCCAGCAGCACAATGGCACGTACTATGTCAAAAGGACATTATATCCTTGCCTTAGTTTTGAGATTTTCCACTGCAAAATGCGTGTATACATCCTCCATTTGCAAAAAAGAGGCGTGATACACAGTACAATGAAATCTTACAACCTCCTTTGCCAAATCCACATTGTCATCTTTCATTAAAGTTTTCCATGTATATACCTATGTACTTCTGGTTATGTATATATTCCTGTGTATTACCCTCATTACCTGTATGGTGTTTTTGTACATTACATGTACGAATGTGATTATTATACACGTTTTCAATTATGAAGATATATATATATATATATCCTCATGAACATTTTGCTTTGTATAAGTCTTTAGGTATATATAGATGTATATTCTTCATTTAGTTTAAATATAGTTCTTAGATGTTCTCATATATAGTCCATTCATATTCTTGACACTACAATTCAAGTATAATCACTAGCATGTTGTCATTATTAGAAGATCTTCTTTTATCTGTATAGTGTATTTCTGGTATCAATTCTCGTTTGCAGGGAATATCTGGAAGATGCTGACTCCTTGGTTCCACATATTTTTTTTAGTTTTATGCCAGCAATGTAACAATCAAATGTAAACTTTGGAATAATATTTATTTTTATGCTTAGATTAAGATGCATTTCATATAGTTTGAATTCCTGCAATATCCTGATTATGTGATTCATGCATTTTGTTTTGAAAATCACTTTGGATGGACACGAATGGCACGTGCACCAACTCTTAGAGAGTTGATGAACTCGGTGGAGTTCATATTTACGGCCCTAGTCAGAATATGGACGAGACCCAGATTCAGCATCTTTCTACTAGTCACACAGAGCCTGCACTCTTAGGCTATCTTCAAAATTGCACATCATATTTCCAATTTTGCAAAATATTGTGAATTAAATCAATTAAACTCTGAACATGTTCATGGCCACAGTCAGAACATGTGAAGAATTTACTTTGGCTTAATACACAATTTTCCAACAAATTTCTCAGAAAATCTTTCCGGATATCTTTTCCAAAGTGCATTCATACATTCAGATCATCTGCATCATGGCATCATTTGCTTTTCTCATGATTTTCTCAAGAAAATTTCACTCCATGGAAATCGATTCCTCAAGAAACTCTGAAAATTTTCGAAGTTGGATTTCCCAAGTCAAGTTTTCCCGTGATTTTCCCTGGAAAATGTTATTTTCTTAAGATTCATTTTCAAAAGGAATTTCTCATCTTTCTCAAGAATCAAAATTGATTTTTAAATATTTCAAGGTCAATATTCTCAGGATTTTAGTTTCCCGAGTTTTGATTTTCCTTCTCCAAAGAGTTTTCCAATGAATTTTAGTCATTTTTCAGAGAAAGTTTTCAAAGTTCGAATTTTCGTTGACGAATAGTTCCTCTTCAAGTCTTTTCTCAAGAATTCTTTTCATTTTCCTAGGATTTTCACCCATTCATGATTTTCCCAAAACTTCATAAATTTTCTCGAGATTTCAAATCCTTTTCATATGAGTTTTCTGAGAGACTGATTTCCATCTTTTTCCCGAGAAATATCTTTCAACTCCAAAGCATTTTCTGAGCATACATCATGTTTTTCCAACTTGCGTTTTACAAAATTTCATAGCACATGCCTGAATTCTCTGTGTATTTAGGGTAGAACGCGATTTTGATGATTTAACTAAGTTAAGCACACTTTTGATCCTTGGTTTGATTACCTCTGTTAAAGGCGGCAGGAACAGTCGAACCTCGTATCGATAGGTCGAGCCCCATCCCATGGATTTTCCCGCTATTTTAAAAAATGGAGGCGAGTATTTCAAAACAAATTTTCAAAACTCTGGTCAAATTGGACTCGCGAAAAGCGTTTTCCCCTCTCTCCCGCAGGGAATGGGAAGACGGAAAATTTTTGCGATGATGACAATTAGGAATCTATCTTTCGTCGTTATTTTGCCTGTTTTTAACAAAATCTTTCAAAACCTTTTAAAGAGAAGTCAAAAACTCAGAGTTTTAGTTGAACCAGGACTCTGTTCGAAGAGTCCCAGTTGGATCAGGACTCTGACCTTGATTTCAATTTTGAGAGAATCTTTTCAAAATCTCTTCATTTATCTTTCCAAATTTCAAAATTGTTGTAGAGTTCCAAAATTCTAGGATTTTATCCTAGAGTCCTGATTGAATCACGACTCTATCCCGAAGTCCTAATCAAATCAGGACTCTATCCTGATTTCATTTTCCACTTCATTTTCACTGGTTTTCAAAAGTTCTTTTTAAAATTTCATCATTTGCTTTTTAGAAAATAAAAAAAATTCAGAGTCCTAGTTGATTTAGGACTCTTCCTTAGAGTTCTAGTCAGATTAGGACTCTGAACTGGACTTCAATTTTATCTTATTTTCACCTGTTTTTCAGGATCCTCTCATTTGTTTTCTCAGAAAATCTAAAATTCTGAGAGTCCTAGTCCAATTAGGACTCTGTCCCCAGAGTCCCAGTTGGATCAGAACTCTGTTTTGATTTCAATACTTGTTGCTATTTTCGCTGGTTTTCACAAATTATTTCATTTGTTTTTCAGAAAATACCAAAAAAAAATCTAAAGTTTTAGTCCGATCAGGACTCTGTCCCAGAGTCCTAATCCAGTTCGGAGTTTATTCTGAAGTTTGTTTTTACTTCCATTTTTATTCCTTTTCATTTGTTTTTCAAAAATTAGGTAATTTTGCAGAGTCCCGGTTGATTCAATACTCTATTTTAGAGTTTTGGTTGAGTTAGGACTCTAACCTTGACTACATTTTTTGACTTATTTTACCAATTCTGATGAGATATTTCAAAAACTTCTTTATTCGTCTTTCAAAAATCTAAATTCTCAGAGTCCTAATTGGTTCAGGACTCTGGTCCAGAGTTTTAGTTTGCTCAGAACTCTATTTTCAAAACCTTTGAATTTCATCTGTCGATTTTAACCCCTTTTCAAAGCTTTTTTCTGTCTTTATTTCAAAATTTTCAAAACTTTGATGTGGGGTCCACTCAGTTGGCGCCATATCTGGAGAAGTTCTAACCCAGTCAGGACTCCATGCCATTTCAAAACTTTCAAATTCCAAGTGTGCTTTTGAATCTGTTTTGAAAAAACTCTCATTTTCAAGTTTTAAAATAGTTTTTGAAAATTCAAGTGGGGCTCACTCGGGGTGGCACCACATTGGCAGAAGTCACGGTTAGACTAGGGTTAGTCAGTGTCCTACTTAGGTTAGATGTCTAGGTGAGTTAAAGTTTGTTTTTAAAACTTCCATTTTTACTTTTGTTTTTAACTTTGATTTTAAAGTTTTAAAAAATAGGGTTTTTAAAAACCCTAATGAGACCCACAAGGGGTTGCGCTACATTTGGAGCATTTTAGGGTTTAATTATGACTCCTAATAGGTAGTTAGGGCTAGGGGTAGCATTGTAATCTCCCATAGAAAATCCCCCCCCTAGCAAACCCAATTAAGAAGGAGTATAGTTTCTTTAGAACTCTTTAGAAAACCTAAAAAAAATTATAAATAGATGCCCATAGGGGGGTCGACCCCTATTCCTTTCTCACCTCTTTCTTGGAGCTTCTCTCTCCTCTCTACAGCCCTCTCCTTCCTCCATTGCAGCTGCAACCCCCAAGGTAATTTTTTATAACTTATTTCATGTTTTATTAATCATTTTTTATGATTTTAGCATGATTTCACCATGGACGCCCCCTTTTTCATGGTTTTTAACCATAGGTTGCATCCAAGAACTCCAAAATCGACCCAAGAAGATGATCTAACTCAGTTTGGAGATGTTTTTCAGGATTCTAATCCGTTAGACTCGTTTATAGGTACATTTTCTACGTTCTTAACCAACAAATTATGAGATTTACCCATTAAATGGGCTAAATCCATATTTTCAAAGGTAAAATCAATTTCAACCATGAATTCTTTATATTTTTTTTATTCTTTTGTCATATTAATGTTTATTTCATATATTTCAGCATTAAAATAAATTTCATTGTGTTTTTTATGTATTTTTTTATTATTTTCCATGTTTAAACCACAGTTTTTAGTGTTTTATTAGATTTTCAAGTGTTTTGATTCTAGATATGTAGAAATCATGCTATTCTGCATTTAAATCTCTGTTAAAAAATTCTGATTTTATTATATTCGGTCCATGGATTTGTCATTAAGTCTCTATAAAAAAATCAAAGGTTTTTAGATTCATAAACCTTGTTAGAAAAATAAAAGGTCAAATCGTGATTCCTGTTACTTAAAATCGCTATTGATATTTAGATATAACTTGCAGATGTAATATTTCTGTCATTCAAGGTTTGATTTGTGATCCGTAAATTGCAGTAACTTTGTGTTAATGCCTAGTATTTTTTACAATTTTCATATATTTTTCTGAAACTGCCTGATATTTTTCTTTAGTCATAAAGTTAAATCAACTTTTTAGAACTTGTTATGCTTTATTAAAACCCTAATTCAACTTGTGATTATCATATCTCCCTAACCGAAGATCTGATCAATGATCTGTAAAAAAGGAAATTCTTTATTCGCATGGCTTCTATTCACTTCTAAAATGTTATAATTTTCTGATGTGGTTTGTTATTTTTTCTTGTATTTTAAACTGGAAGTATCTATTTTGATAGATTTTATATTCGTTAAATTCAAGTACAGCTTGCCGGAATGATATCTCCCTAACCAAAGGTGATTTTTCTAATATGTAAACAGGAGAATCTTTGTTTTTTTGTTTAGTATTCCTCTATAAAATTTTATGAATTTCCATGGTGATTTAACTCTTGATTCGGGTCTAACACTGATACTGGTATGTGCCCGCAGGTAAAAATAGCATATTTTAAGATTTTATGCAATTTTCGTATTAAAATTATGTCAAAATTTAAATTTTCTATTTTCAATTTAATTTTAAGGTTATAAGAAGTGCAAGTATCTATTTTTATTGATTTTGGATCTCATTTGATGCTTAAATTGAATATATTGCAAAGCAGGGTACCCGTAGGATCCCGAAACACTGACAAAATCATGAATTTTGTGATATTTCTAATTTTTTCATAAAAGTTTATATTTTTAGGGTTTGTGCATGTTTATAATAATATAAGAGTGCTTCATCATCGATTTTGTGGTAATTTAACTTTATTTGATTTCAAAATCCAAAGTTTTACCAAAATATTTTTTGAAAACCCTTATTTCAAGGCCATAGTCTTGTTTCCAGCGGTATTTTTGTTAATTTTTCCCAAATTCCGAATTTTAAAGTTGTTTATCTTTATTATTTTTTCAATTTTATTTCATATTTCATTATGTTTATATCAGAAAAATCATGAAAAATGCTTATATCTAGATAAATCCTATAATTTCCAGATATTACTAAATAAATCTAAGAAAACCAACATATCTTCACTAACAAGTTTTCTAGTTTTGCAGGGATGTTCAAGGTTGTATTTTTCTTTATTTAAATTCAATTAGTGATGTAAATTGTAAATGAATTTGGAATAAGAATTTCAATTTCTGCTTAAAATTAAGATTTGCATTGCATATAGTTTAAACTTTAATATATATAACTACCATATTTGTCATTCATGCACATATTTCAATTCCACCATGATCTACACGAATTGCACGTCCACTGGATTCTAGGGAGTTGGTAAACTTGATCGAGTTTGTATTTATGGCCATAGTCAGAATACGAGCGAAATCTAGATTTACCATCTTCTTTTAAGCCACAATCAGCCTACACTCTTAGGCTATCTTTAAAATCATTGCATATTTCAAAGTTTTATAAACCTTTTCTCCTTTTAGAATCAAATGAGATATATTTAATCCATATTTGTGGCCATAGTCAGGGATATGAGGCAAATTTGTTTCATCTAAGTTCTATAAGGCACATGAACCTTCTTTTAAAAGCAATTTTCTCAAAATTGCATTCATGCATCATCTAGGCTTAGAATGCATCGTGAACATATTTCACAGGGCCACACGCCCCTCCTTTTGATGTATTTTTCAAATCCCATCTCATAAAATCAATTTTCTTAAATTTGTCCTGATTTCCTCAAAATTGATTTTCTCAACATCCTTTGGTCTTTCAAGGATCTTTCAGGTATTTCCCAATTCCAATTCACGATTCTTCAAGTTATATTTTCAATTTCCAAGTTATATTATCAATTTCAAAGTTCAAATTCAGAGAAATCAACTTTCTCTAAGTCATTTTGAGTTTTATCAGAAATCATTTTTTCTCAAAACTTCAAGATTTCTTCAGAAATCGATTTTCATTTTCTTCAGAAACACTCTCTCAACAAGGCTCACGATTTTCAAAGTGGTACCTTTTCCAAGAATTTTTCAAGTACTTCAAATCTTTAAAGCATACATCATGTTTTCAATCTGCATTTTTTCTAAGTCATAGCACATGCCTGATTCTTTGTGCATTTAGAAAATAGAACATCGTTTTAGACAAATTGAGCAAAGCAAAGCACTAGATTGATCCTTGGTTCAATTACCCCTAGTAAAGGTGCCAGGAACAGTTGAACCTCGTACCAACAGACGAGTCTCATTCTTCAAAATTATCCCGCATTTTAAAACGGAGGCGAGTTATTTTCAAAAAACTTTTTCAAAGGTCAGTTTGACTTGCAAAAGTAAAATTTTGTGATGATAACAGGTTGGAACTTAGAGATCCAGAGGAAGGATGAAAATCATCTGGAGTTTTGAAGAAAATAGAGGTTTTGGGGAAATCGTCCAGGGTTTGAGAAAATACAAGGGAATGCACGAAAATAAATGGAAAATAGGGTATTTTGAAAATCATCCAGTATTTTTAGAAAAATTATGGAAAATATGACAAAATAAAGAGAATAAAAGGAAATAACCAAAGTACATTCAATCACATCATGCACAATCAAGTATGCACATGCAACATTCCCTAAAGATTGACTCTAGATGTACAAATTTTGAAATAGTTGTACGACCCTAACTTTAAAGCTTAGATCATCTGTGTTCAATCATGCTATGTCGATATACTCAAGCTGAAGCCCGATGTTTGTGGCATAAAATCAATTTCTTCGGTTCTAGGCTCATGTTTTCCAACATCCTTGAGCGCCTGCCAATATACTTTTGACTATGGCCCTTGGTACGTGGAAGGGGGGATCAACCCAAATAGGTGGATCAGTTGTGAGGCTTTATCCCGAACTATGGTTCTGGAAGAAAGCCCAGCAACGTGGTGGCCAGCTAAAAGTAGGTAGAGTTGTTTTTGAAATATGATCAACATGCAAGAAAATAGAAGGCTCTAATTACCTAAAGAAGTAGATTTTTGGAAAAATTTATGAGAAGCAAACATTGTTTTCAATCAGATCCTAGATTGAGGAAGATTATTGTATTTGACCTAAGTCTAAGTGAGCATGAATAATGCCTCCGCAATTGGTCCTACCAAATCATGCCTAAGTCTACATGCAATCCATGTCAGCTGGATTTGATTCTAGGCTTCTAGGCTCACAAGATATAAAGCTGACATTACAGAAAATGATTTTGACAAATTGAATAGAGCAAAGCACTAGATTGATCAGGCAGTGACAGGTCCCATCTCGGTCGCCAAACCTTTTATCATTGCAGAATTTTACTTTTGCAAGTCAAGCTGACCATTGAAAATGATTTTGAAAATAACTCACCTCCATTTTAAAATGCAGTATAATTCTGAAGAATGGGACTCGCCTTTCACTACGAGGTTCAACCGTTCCTGACGCCATAACGAGGGGTAATTGAACCAAGGATCAATTAGGTGCTTTGTTTTGCTCAACTTGTTTTCTAGTCCTAAATGCACAAAGAACTAGGCATGTGCTATGAATTTTTGAAAGATTTTTACTTGAAAAACATGATGTATGCTTGAAATACTTTAAAATATTTGGAAAAGGGGATACCTTGAAAATCGTGAACCATGTTGAGAGAACATTTATGAAGAAAAGAAAATTGATTTCTGAAGAAATCTTGATGTTTTAGGAAAATCGATTTCTGAGATAACTCAAAATGACTTAGAGAAAATTGATTTTTCTGAATTTGACCTTTGAAATTGAGAATATTATAACTTGGAAAATTGTGATTTGAACTTAGGAAAATATTTGGAAAATTCTTAAAAAACAAAAGGATCTTGAGAAAATTGGTTTCTGAGGAAAATCTAACAAATTTGAGAAAAATTGACTTCTTTGACTTCTGAACTTTGAGAAGTTATTAGAACTTGGAAAATCAATTTTGGGATTTAGAAAAGCATTTAGAAATCCCTTTAAAATTATTTTTAATCAAAAGGAAACCTTAATGATTTGAGAAAAATCAATTTTTGAAGAAATTTTAGGATAAATTTGAGAAATCGATTTTTTTTTAATTGGATTGTTGATTTGATCAAAAAGAGGGGCGTGTAGCCTTATAAAAACCTTTTCATGATGCATTCTAACCTAGATGATGCATGAATTCTATCTTGTGAAAATATTCTTTTTGAAAAAAATTTGAGAAAATTATTTGAAAAAGGGAATTTAGGTGCCTTATAGAATTGCAATGAAGTAAATTCGCCTCATATCCCGAACTATGGCCACAGATATGAATTGAATATAACCCATTTGATTCTAAAAAGAGAAAAATGTTTAAAAAACTTTGAAATATGCAATGGTTTTTTAAGATAGCCTAAGAGTGTAGGCCGATTGTAGCTTAAAAGAAGATGATAAATCTGGATTTTGTTCGTATTCTGACTATGGCCATAAATACGAAACCCACTGAGATTATCAACTCTCTAGAAGCTAGTGCATGTGTCATTCGTGTAGACTATGGTGAATTTAAATATGCATGAATCATCATCCATCATACATTGACATTATTGAAAAAAAATAAACTACATGCAATGCAGTCCTATTCTAAGCAGGAAATTAAATTCTTATTCCAATGTTTACAATTATAATTTACATAAAAGGGAAAATAAAATAAAAAGAAAATACACTCTTGAATGACCCTGCAAAACTAGAAAACCTGTTAGTGAAAATATGTTGGCTTTTCTGGATTTATCCAATAATATCTGGAAATTACTGGATTTATCTGGATATAAGCCTTTTCCCATGTTTTCCTAAGATAAACATAATAAAGGATGATGAAAAATTGAAGAAATAATAAAAATAAACAAATTTAAAATTCGAAATTTGAAGAAAAATGATAAAAATGCCCCTGAAAACAAGACTATGGCCTTAAAATCAGGGTTTTCAAAAAATAATTTTGTAAAATACTTGATTTATGGCTCAAATGAATTCAAATAGACACCAAATCGGGTGTGAAACATCCTAGCATGATTATCAACATAAACAAACCCTAAAATCTATAAATTTTTTATATAAAAAATCAAAATATCACAAAAATAATGATTTTCGCTAATGTTTTACTCAAATCCGGACTCCGCGGGCACCCTGTTTTCATGATTTAATCAAATAATATATCAAATGAACTAAAAAATCTGTAAAAATTAACATGGATAGTTCTGATAACCCTAAAATTAAACTACATTCAAAAAAATATATTTTTGACATTTTTTTAATACAAAAATTGAATACAACAACAACTACGCCTTCATCCCAAAACAATTGGGGTCAGCGATATGAACCAAAAAAGAAATTCATTTTGGGTCTTCCACATGAATCCTTTTCCTCCAATCATTTCTATCCAACGCCATGTCCTTGGTGAGGTTCAAAGCATTCATATCCTTTCCTATCATCTCCATCCAAGTCTTCCTAGGCCTACCCCGACCTCTTTTAACTAATATATTTTCCCATTTCTCCAACCTTCTAACTGGAGCATCATTAGGCCTTCGCCGAATATGTCCAAACCACCGTAAACTATTCTCTCGCATCTTATTTTCAATGGGTGCAACACCTACCTTCTTACGTATCTCTTCGTTCCGAATCTTATCTTTTATTGTATTTCCACACATCCATCTAAGCATCCGCATCTCAGCTACACTCATTTTTTGAATATGATGTCTCTTGGCAGCCCAACATTCCGTACCATATAGTAAAGCGGGTCTAATAGTCATCCTATAAAACTTTCCCTTCAACCGCAATGGCATTCTACGATCGCACAGCACTCCAGTAGCACTTTTCCATTTCATCCACCCAACCTTTATCCTATGATTTACATCTCCATCAATTTCTCCATACTTTTGAATGATGGATCCCAAATATTTGAAATAATCATTCACCGGTATATCTTGCTCACCAAGCTTCACTACACTCCCATCCCTACTTCGTTGCTTACTAAACCGACATTCCATATATTCAGTCTTACTCTTACTCAACTTAAAACCTCTAGCTTCCAATGTCTGTCTCCATAATTCTAACTTAGCATTAACCCCAGCTCTAGACTCATCAATCAAAACAATATCATCAGCAAACAACATACACCACGGTACATTTTCTTGAATTGATCTCGTAAGCTCATCCATCACTATCGCAAATAGGAAAGGGCTTAAAGCAGATCCTTGATGTAACCCAACCGTTATCGGAAAATTGGTTGTCACCCCTCCACAAGTGCGGACATTGGTTACTACTCCTTCATACATATCTTTAATTATACTAATGTACTTGAGAGAAACACCTTTCTTCATCATTGTCCACCAGAGAACGTCCCTAGGTACTCTATTGTATGCCTTCTCTAAATCAATAAAAACCATATGCAAATCTTTGTTCCTCTCTCTATATCTTTCAATAAGTTGTCTAAGAAGATGTATAGCTTCCATAGTTGATCTTCCAGGCATAAAACCAAATTGATTCTCCGATATCATGACAACCTTCCTCAACCTAGACTCAATCACCCTCTCCCAAAGTTTCATAGTATGACTCATGAGTTTTATACCACGATAGTTTGTGCAATCTTGTATATCACCCTTATTCTTATATAAAGGCACCAAAGTACTCTTCCTCCACTCATTAGGCATCTTATTTGTTCGCCAAATCAAGTTAAAAAGATTTGTCAACCATTCTAAACCTTTCTCTCCCAAGCATTTCCAAGCCTCGATAGGTATACCATCTGGGACAACTGCCCTTCTTGATTTCATTTTCTTCAAAGCCTCTGCAATTTCTTTCTTTTGAATCTTGCGCATGAAGTCACGATTTATCTCATGAAAAGGAATGGAGAAGTCTCCAAGATCTTGAGCATGACTATCATTAAATAGCTTATCAAAATAATCTTTCCATCTCTCCTTAATCTCCTCATCTTTGACTAAAACCCTTTGCGTTTCATCTTTGATACATCTAACCATACCCAAATCCTTCGATTTCCTATCTCTCATCTTTGCAAGCCTATAAATATCCTTCTCGCCTTCTTTGGTATCCAACTTGTCATAAACCTCCTTATATACCTTAGCCCTCGCGTTTCGAACAACTTTTTTAGCTTCCTTCTTTGCTATCATATACTTCTCCAAATTCTCATTATCACGACTCTTACTTAGATTTCTATAACACTCTCTTTTAACCTTAATAGCTAATTTGACATCCTCGTTCCACCATGATGTATCCTTACCTAGTGGTGCACCGCCTTTAGACTCACCCAATACCTCCTTAGCTACTTTTCTCATACCACCCGCTATCTTATTCCACATTGATTCTGAATCCTCCTCGAGACACCAATCAACTTCCTTAACTACCTGCTCTACAAACATTCCTTGTTTAGCTCCTTTCAGTGCCCACCACTTAATTCTAGGATCTATCCTATGTCTATCCCTTTTGCGGCATTGTTTAATTCTAAGATCTAAAATTAAGACTCTATGTTGTGTAGCTACACTTTCTCCTGGTATAACCTTACAATCGATGCAACAACCCCTATCTCTCTTTCTAAGTAGGAAAAAATCTATCTGACTCGTATTAACCCCACTTTTAAATGTTACTAGGTGAGACTCCCTCTTCCTAAACCAAGTGTTTGCTAAGATCATATCATAGGACAAACAAAAATCTAAAATCCTAAAATACAAAAATTGAATAAAACCCTAAAATACATTATTTTGTTCGCGGGCACGTACCTATCACAGCGTCAAACCCGAATCAGGTATCAAATTACTGTGAAAATTCATAAAAAATTACAGAGAGATACTAGACAAAAAAACAAAGATTTTTTTTTTACATATTGGAAAAATCATCTTCGGTTAGGGAGATATCGTTCCGACAATATATGCTTGATTCTGACAAATATATAACGAGTTGAAATAAACACATCCGGTTTCGGTTACAAAAAAATATAACAAGTCATGTTCAAAAATTATAAAATTTTAGCAAATGAAAGTAGACACATAAAGGAAGGTTTTTCTTTTTACAGATCATTGATCGAATCTTTGGTGATGGAGATACAATTGATACAAATCGATCTAAGGTTTAGACAATGCATAACGAGCTCTGTAAAACCGATTCTACTTTTTGATAGAGAAAAAATAGTAAACAGATGCATAAAAATCTCAAAATTTTACATAAAATACTAGACAGAATAATAAACACACTGAAACTTACAAATCATCGATCGGATCTCCGATGAGAGAGATATTTCCTCGGCAAGTCTTTCCTGAATCCACATAGTGATTTGACTGTTTAAAAAGTAAGATTCGGTTTTTTATTTTTTTGACAAAGTTCCAGAACCCAAAATAATCTGATTTTTTTACAGAAAATCACTAACATGCTCATGGTTTAACCCTAAACAAATCAGATTTTTTGAAAAAAAAAACGTACATGAAATAACATTGTTCCCGCGTGCCCGAGATTGATGATTGCATATTATCGACAAAACTTGAAAAACCCTAATCTAAACATAAAAAATAATAAGAAAAACATGCAAATAATATCATGAACATGGATTTGATGCTTGAATGAGCAAAATAAACATTAATGTGATAAAAAAATCAGAGAATACATGGTTAGAATTTGATTTTGCCTTCTAAAAGAGAGATTTGACCCATTTAATGGGTAAAACTCATCTTTTATTTGGCTTAAATATAAAAAACAATAATCCAAATGATTTTAATGGTTTAAAATAATTAAAAACATCCCTACACAGCCTTAGATCACTTTCTTGAATCGATTTTAAGGTTTTTGAATGAAGAACAAGCTTGAAATCCATATGAAAGGGGCGACAATGGTGAAAACCATAGAAAAAGCATAAAAAATTAATAAAATTAATGAAATAAGATAAGAAAGACTTACCTTGGAGGTTGCTGCAATGGAGGAGAGCTTGAAGGTTGTTGAAGAAGAGAGAGATAGAGAGAGAGAGAGAGAGAGAAAGCCTAGTGGTCGACCCCCCCTTTTGGCCCCTTTATATAGGTTTTTGAAATGCTATTTTTAGAAAGAATTTTGAAAATTTCCTAAATGGGTTTGGATAACTACATGGGTGGGTGGGGGGGGGCAATTTTTTGAAAACTCCTAAAATAACCCTAACTCTACCTAATATTCTCATCTATTCATCCAATAAAGAACAACATGTAAAGCATTTGAAAATGGTTTCAAAACAGAGTAAAAATCTCTGAATGAAAATCAGAAGTTTTAAAAATAGAGTCTTAAGCGAACTGAAACTCTAGACTAGAGTCCTAAACCAACTAAAACTCTAAAATTTAGATTTTTGAAAGCCAAATGAAGAGATTTCTGAAAGAATTTTTCAAAATGAGTGAAAATAAGTCAAAAAAAGCAGGAAGGGTTAAAGTCCTAACTCAACCGAAACTCTGAAATAGAGTCTCGAATCAACTGAAACTCTGCGAAATTGACTAATTTTTTAAAACAAATGAAGAGAATAAAAAATGGAAGTAGAAATAGAAATCAAAATGGAGTCTTGACCGGATTAGGGCTCTGAGACAGAGTCCTAATCAGACTAAAACTCTAGATTTTTTGGTTTTTCTGACAATAACTGAGAGAGTTTTTTAGAAAACATGTGAAAATAGGATGAAATTTGAAATCGGGATTAGAGTCCTAATCCGACTAAAACTCTAAGACAGAGTCCTAATTCAACTAAAACTCTAAAAGTTTGGGTTTGTTTTTTAAAAACAAGTAAAATAAAGGTAACAGATGAAATCATGGTAGAGTTCTGAACCGATTGGGACTTTGAGACAGAGTCCTGATTCGACTGAAACTCTAGAGTTTTGCTTCTTTTGGAAAATAAATGAAAGGATTTTCGAAAACAAGTGAAAATAGCAACAAGCAGTGAAATCAGAATAGAGTTTTGACTCGAATGAAACTCTAGGGACAGAGTCTTAATTCGACTAAAACTCTAGAATTTTGGCATTTTTGAAAGATGAATAAAGAAGTTTTAAAAGGTTTTTCTCAAAATTTGATAGAATGAGCTGAAAAATAAAGTTAGGGTCTAAGTCTTGATCAAACTGGGACTCTGGGTAGAGTCCTAATTTGACTAAAACTCTCAGAATTTTGAGCAAACAAGGAGGTTTTAGAAGCTTTTTCGCAAAAATAGATGAAAACAAGGTGAAAACTGAAATCAAATTTGGAGTTCTGATCCAATTGGGACTCTGGGACAGAGTCCTAATTTGACTAAAACTCTTAAAATTTAGGATTTTCTAGAAAACAAATGAGAGAATTTTAGAAAATAGGTAAAAATAAGATAGAAATTGGAGTCAGATTCAGAGTCCTGATCCGACTAGGACTCTGAGGAAGAGTCCTAGTTTGACTAGAACTTTGAGAATTTTTTATTTTCTGAGAAGCAAATGATGAGATTTTAAAAAAGACTTTTGAAAACAAGTGAAAATGAAATCAGAATAGAATCTTGATTCGATTAGGATTCTGGGGCAGAGTCCTAGTTCAACCAAAACTCTAAAATGTTAGCCAAAATGAAGAGTTTTGAAAGATTTTCTTGAAAAGAGATAAAAATAGAGGTAAAAAATAGAGTCCTGATCTGACTGAAACTCTGGAAAAGAGTCTTAATCTGACTGAAACTCTAAGATTTTGGCCAAAATGACAGGAATGGACAAGGGATAAGACTACCTCTGATTTAAAACCAAAAATAGAATTTTGAATAAGGTTTAAAAAGTAAAAAAATAGAGTCTTGATCCGACTAGGACTCTAAAAATTTAGGAAATTTGAAGAATGAAGGAATCCAAAAGCAACACCACCTAGATGTGTCTCATCTGAGAACTGAGATCAATTAAAAATTGATTTTAAAATGAATTCAGATCATTTTGTAAAAAAAATATTTTGAAATAAAAGAATATAAGATCCTGGGGTTAACAAATAGCAAAATGTCGATTTAAAACCCAAGTATTTGGAATTGATTTTGAAAGAAAAGTTTTTAAATCGAATCTGGATTAAATATTTTGAAAAACCAGAGTGCTGGATCTCAAAAATATCATGCAATGGCGTGCAATGCCATGAAATGATATGAGATGATATGCCAAATGTATGCAATGATATGCAATGACACATGAAATGTAAACCCTGGCAAACACAAAGGATTGAAAATTCTCATTTGAGGATAAGAACTGATAAATGAGATTGAGCCAAAATGAGGATTGAATCTTGATTGTAGGATGAAGTATTGAAATTTATTGTAAAATTTGGGCTATGAACAACCTTGACTCAGACTCGACCAGTTGGTTCTCTGAAGGCTTCAGAGGGCAGGCCCCAGTAGCAAGAGGAAAGGGTTTGTGAATGAAGGTGGAAAATTGGGAGTGTTTACACCATGCCATCGGACCATCATTGCGGTATGCTCGGTTGGTCGTGCTTCTTCCAACTTCAGCATTTTGAGGCTTTCACTGAGGGTAACTTCATCACCTTCCCTAATGCTAGAGATATCAGTTGTATAGGTTGGTCAAGGAATCATGGGCTGCAGCAACCTCTCTTCTGAATCCTCACCCAAAATTGTGGTGATCATGCCACCTTTGGACCACTTGATACATTGATGAAGGGTTGATGATACTCATTCGCATTATGAATCCATGTTCGTCCCAATAAAAGATTATACGTTGGTGGCACATTGACAACATGAAAAAGAACTGTATGGACATAATAGTTAATGAATATCTCTAGAAAAATCTTTTCCTTTGCAGTATGCCCATGGTTGTCGAATCCATAAATGGTGATGGGATCAGGGAGGTATTCTTCTTCCTTCAATCCCAGAGCCTTGGCAGTCCTTTCTGGATAGATGTTGAGGCTGCTACCTCCATCGACTAGTATGTGGGGCACAGTCATTCCCCTGGTCTGTACTATAATGTATAATGCATTATTGTGGAATGCGTGAGGCTTCGGTAAGTCCTCATCTGAAAAGGTGATATGGGCATTGGTCATGGCCTGGTTGATAATCTGGGCCATGTCTTTAGGAGTCGTGCCTGGTTTAACTTTGATTTTTCAAAGTAAGTCATCCAGGACTTGCTGGTGTTCAAAAGAGGCATGCGCCAACTTGAGGATTGACACATTTGAGAGAGCAGTGATTGGTTTCTGGACCGAATTGGTGTTTTCATTAACTGTTCTGCTCTTATCTTGAGTAGTCTTGATGAGGCACTTAAGAAACCCTAGAATTCTTTTGGCAACTTCAGGGGATGCCTTGGCAGGCTCCCCTTGAGATATTCAACTTACTGAAAGCTGAGACAAGATCCATCTTTTGGGTACTGGATTGGGCCTGCTGTAACACCAAGACCTGGTGTTGAATGTAGAGATCATCATTGGAACACGGTTGAATATGGTCCTGAGGCTGGAATGGCTGCTCAGAAATTACTATTGTTGAATGCTGAAGGAATGGCTGATTCAAGATAGTCATTTTTTCATCGTCGCCACCCTCTACAAGGAGATTCTTATCAATATAATCTTGAATAATGTTTTTGAGAATGAAGCAGTTCTCATTGTCATGTCCCACTATCCGATGGAACTTGCTGAATTTGTCCTTCATTTTCTCCATGACAACGGGTGGACCAGCCACCTTTGGGAGTTTGATCATCTCACTAGTAAGCATATATTCGAGCACGGCCTCGAGTGATTGATCCATTGGGGTGAATTTGCGATTATAGCTCCACCCTTCATGCTTCACCTTTTACTGTGGTTTTGGCTCCTCTTCAATGGCTGGCAGAGGTAGTTTATTATTTTGTGGGAGCGACTTACCCTTCTGCTCATTCTTGCTAGGATTCAGGCCTGCATAACTAAATGTCTTTCCCTCACTATTACGATGATTCTTGTTGCGGCCCACATCTATGGATTAAGTGAAATGAGTCTTTTTTTTTTACTCCTGCTGACTGCTCTTGGTGAGGGTTATGCCCTCATAGACCCCATTTTTCATTCCCGACTCAAGCCATTCGGCTCACTCTGTCAACTCAATAAAAGTCCTTGACGGTGATGTAGAAATAAGACTTCTCAATGGCTATGAGAAGTTTTTCAAAATGATGTGGAGCGCATGCTCCTTCGAGATTGTGTTCCTCATTTTATTGTAGGTACCCCTCCTGTGACGCCCCAAAATCCCAAGTTGGAAAATCCTTAAATTTTCAGAGTAAATTTTTTTTTTGAAAACATTGCGCATAAAGGAAAACTAGCAGGGGAAAACAGTGGGAAATTTTGAGCGAGTCACAGGAAGAAACAACAATAAGAAACATTTTATTTATTACAAATTGATACGTGAGCAATATACATCATTTCCCTTTTCCAACGACCACTGCCAAGATCTTCAAGTTCTAGAGTGTGGGTTCAGTCCTCCGCCGCACATCGAGCTCCATCGCACCACTAGAAGCCAAACACCTGTATCCCCATAAAATGGGGTCAGTACTCTTGCGAGCTGGTGAGATAAACCATCCATGCATTTATCATTTCTAAGGAAAAGCATAAGGTATAAAGCATGAAATAGAATACAGATATGTCATGCTTGAAAACTGCAAGTAACAGGCTATTTCTAACATGATGGAACAGTTAGAAACATTTAAACCAAAGTACAAGTGCGCGTGTCAAGTAAGCAAGTGTACGTGTTACAAGTCCAAGCAACAGTGAAAGTAGCAAGTACAACAACTACTACGAACTGAGCAAAGAAAACAAGCCCAGCATCTACTGAACAACAAAACGACTAAGGAACCAAGCACGAGACAAGCGCAAGGACAGTACCAACACAAGCAGTGAAGTAAAAATAATACTAAGTGATAAGCGATAATATCAAGCCTTAACACGTTTAGATAGTAACCTCAAACATCTGAGTAAGTAAGCAAAGTAACGAGTACTTCCAAGTGATAAGCGACGGTGTCGAACACTAACAACTTAGACAGTGACGGCAGTCATCTAAGCGAGTAAGCAAAGAAGCTACAACTCTAGCATCACGATCAAGGATGAGCAGCACTATCGTGATCAAATGGTTAGCATTCACATTCCAGGGTGACGATGAATGTTCATCAATTATATATATCCAAAACACACAGGATATACTACAAGGAAAAATACGTGTAACCACTCGTCCTTAGCACAGGTGAGCTCAACTCACGAGATGGATCTACAGCCCACACAAACTCGCCACGGAGTTCATAACATCCATAACAGTCTTCAAAGATAAGTATATAGTTCTACAATATACTTCAAGTCCCCTCTTTCCCGTTCGAGATGGAGCAAATTCCAAGGGTAAATCGTGTGCCCAATGAAAATGCACACGAAACTAATCAGACATTTAAGCAGTAAAGCAATTAAATCATCGCGTATCCCAATCCACAATTAGGCGTATCTAGTCACAATTCCTCATTCCGAGGTACTTAGGCTCATCTGGCCTTGTGTTCCCCGCAGGGCAAAACGAGCAGAAATGTCGAGGTCACACTCGAACATTTACGTGCTCCAGTACAACCAGCATAGTGAAGAGCCTTGCCGGCGAAGGCGATGATCATACCTTAATAATCAGGGGATGCGACAAGCATTAGCTTAATGCCAAGAGGTGAACTACCGCATATATATATATATATATATATATATATATATATATATATATATATATATATATATATATATATGTGTACCGATGTCGCATATGATCCACATGACGTACATGTCAATAGGTGCAAAAGCAAAGTATAACGACTCAACCATCAAATGTAAATGTTCATATTTACGTATCTCCATTCTACTCACGTGCGAACATGTACAAGGGCTAAGTGGCATTTAACAAGGCAGTAAACAAGTGATCGTATTGTGATATTCGCACTATGATAATGCACGCATATCCAACCCATGCCTTTTTCACAAATTTAAAACTTCACAAATGCCTCGTGGTCCCCACGGGGCACGCAGCGAGGTCTTAGCCATGTCACCCACGTGCTCGGCCTCACCCGACCCATGAAGAGCACGCTGCCGGTGAAAGTGATCTCACATCACTACCATTTCCATTTCTAGGGTATCACAATACGTGAGCTCTCTCACGATCATGAGCCATTGCCCGAAGACTCCAACTGAGTCCCAAACCTAAACAGGTCAAACTGTGCAAATACCCAGATGGTGTTCTAGCTTTCAAGCATATGTCGCGTCGAGTGTGAAGCACGCCTCTGGTGCGTAAAATAGTCATCACATATGAACATGAATCAACAAGTAACACTCGACTACCCGCACTTGGTGACCTACGATCAAGATGTGCCAACGTGCACGTGCGAAACAAGAAAGGTCGTAAAGTCAAAATCAATAGCACAGGTATCGAGCCGGGGCAACGATACAAACAAATATATATATTTTTTTAAAATGACACAACTCGCTATTTTTGAGTGGCACAAGGCTCAAAATGCATATACGATGGCCATTGTATATGCGACGAGTGTCCAAAGACTGGAATAAATATTTTCCCAAATACGTGTATCTCAATCGTCGTATCGCGGCAAATCTCGCGTAGCAAAACCTTCTGTGGAGGACCTTCACAAAATCGTCAATCAAGTGTGTTGAGAGTGAGACCTAACTTAATCCCACTCGTATGGAAATTACATTAGCATATCCAAGTGCGTGGCCGCACTCTGCCCGCACCAAAAAGGGGCACGAACGATGCTATCTGCCTGAGGCGTCCAACGCAGGTGGGAAAGTACACGCAAGTGTGTAGCATGACACACATCACAAGCTCAACACATCACTGCCACGATAGGACAATGAGGCACGGGCATCCGATGCCCAAGATCGCAACTATCTCGTTGCTCACTAGCTAATTTTCTCACTTTATAGCTACTTTCTCGCCTTGCAGATTCGCTACGATGAAGGGGAAGTTGTAACTAGTCTGCTGAGCTCCCAAGAGACGCTCAGCTAGGTCTGGTCCCAGTGGGATCAGACCCGGCAAGGCCCATAAACCCACCTTGGTCTGAATCCAAGGTGGTTCGGACTGAACTGGTGCCACCACGGGGAACCGGTTGGTGGTGTCCCAACCGACCCAAAGGCAAAGCCGTAAGGTTTGGTCCTTTGAATCAGACCACTTGTGGTAAAAAAGACATAGGTTTGAGCCCGAGAATGGCTCAGACCACGGGCTGCCAACCCAGCCCCACGGGTTGCTAAAGGGGCGGCAGAGTAGCCGGGTGCCTTAGCACCCGGTGCCAACTTGGCACCAAGGCAAAGATCGAGGCCCAAGTCGGGCCTGCTGCATGACTGGGCCACTAGGCCCAAGTCAAACTAGGTCTGTACTTTAAGTGCAGACCAACTGCTGCCTTGATGCAGCACTGGCCAAGGGCCAAAGCCTAGCTCACCCGGGTGCAGCCGCACCCGGCTGTGCCTAGGCGAGCTCCCATAGTGGGGCTCGGCTGGGTCAAATGCCCAAGTGGGCAAGGGCTAAAACCCACACCAGCATGGTCTGGTCCAGGGGTGACCAGACCCAGATGGGCCGCAAGAAAAGCCCCTGGTCTGAACCCAAGGGGTTCGGACCAGGGGTAGTAGGCCCAGCCCGCACCCAAGGGGCGCACGCTTGCCCAACGACCTCCATCCGGGGGTCAAGCCAACCAGCATGGTCGGGACCCTGTGGGTCCAGACCCAGCTAGTTTAAAAGAGACAGAGTAGCACACGGAGGTGTGTACTACTCCTGTACCCCTGGTCGGACCCAGGGAAGGGTCCGAACCAAAGCTGCAGACCGCAGCCCATACTCGCACCTAGGTGCGCCCAAGAGAGGTGGGGTGCCTAGCGCCCGGCGGCCAAAGGCTGCGCCAAAGGTCCAGCTAGGTGCACTTGGTCAAGCTCATGCTCGGACCAGTGTGCACCTAGTTGGGTCTGTCCCACAATGGTACAGACCGGACAGGTAGCACCACCCCACAAGGAATGGACAGGACGTTAGGGACTAAAAACGTTGAACACTATATACATATATTTATATATATATTTTTTCTAAACTGCAGTCGAAAGGCTGCCATTTTCTGGCAGCTTACAAGCTGTTTCGGCAAAAATGCCAAACATGAAAGTTGTGGAGCTACTCGTTACCTTTCCACAGACGTCAAAAAGTCTGAGTTTTGTCAAATGGGCCAGGAGTTACAGCGGAAACGCCGGACATTGTCTGGATCATTTTCAGACCGCTGACGAAACAAGTCATCCGCCGACAATGATGAAAAACAACAACTCTACAGGCCGAAACAGACAAAACGATTAACAACAATGTTGTAGAGCTCGGTTAGGGCTTTTCATAATGTCTAAGAAGTACGCACTCCGATAAGAAGTCCAGGAGTTACCGCAGAAAGACCAAGCGTCACCCAGGACATTTCTGAGTTGCTGATGGGAAACATTGTCATCCCGTAACATGGATTTTTGACATCTCTGAAAGCCGAAACAGACAAAGTTCTTAACTGAGAAGTTGTATAACTCTGTCTACCCTTTCCAGAATGTCTAAGAACACTCCTATCCAACACGTATCCAGGGAGATACGCTTGTTTTATCGAAGGGTTCCCTGACAACTCGGGAAAAACGAGAAGCAATCAAGGGAAAATACATATATGAGAAACATTTTCTAGTTGGAAACAACAACTTAAACAACTTAAACGAAACCTTTGTGGATCTAAATCCACCACAAAAATTCATTCCTCATCATGTATGCAACTTGGTTTTTAGCAAGAAGGCAAAACCAAAAACATGCATATGCTAATCCAAAAAAAAATTCAAACGTAGGAAGATAACTCACCTTGCAAAAAGGGGATGGAATCCTTCAGCTGGAGGCTGTGCCACCCTCACACACACAGCACAAAAAAAAACAAAAGAGAAGATGGGGGAGAAGAGAGAAGAAGGAGAGAGAGGGGAGGAGAAAGAGCCAACTCTTTCTCTCTCCTCTCTTTCTTCAAGATTTATAGAGAGGAATTGGAGTGGTTGGAGATGAAGGGTGGGGAACAATGGAGAGGAGATGGAGGGTTCTCCATCTCCCCAGCCCTCCCTAGCTCTCTCTAGGTTTTGACTACAAGGCTCCTCCCCTCTAACCACTCTCTACCTACTCCTTTACCCACTCCCATCAAGGACTACCTACCCCCACCCACTCCCTTGACCCTTGACTTTTCAAAGCTACTTTTTCAAACTTCTCTTTTCTTTTTGTTTTTTTAGGAAGTAGCATGGGCTGAGCCCATGCTCACGTGGCTTCATGCCACCCACCTTTTCAAATTTCCAAAAACAAACCTTGAGTTTGTCTCTTTTCAAACTTTTCAAAAATCCTTTATTAAATGCATTTTTTTTTCTTGTTTTAAATTTTTTTTTTTCAAGGTAGCATGGGCTGACATGGGCCCATGCTAACCACTTCTTAAATATTCTCCAAACAAGCTTCTTCCTTTAAACTTTTTGAAAAATCTGAATTAGGTTTTATAAAAATTGCTATTTAGTTATTCAAAACCCTTAATTGCTTTCTTATTTAAAAGTTAGATTTAAATAATTTAAATGCTTTATTTCTAAATTATATTTCATAATTTTAAGACCTAGATTTCAATATTACGTATTTAGATCTCCAGTTTCGACGAATTCGGGCCTCGATCCGACTCGTATTTACCGATATACCCCTTTCACCAAAATACATGAAATAACGAGATATTTTTTTTTCTCGTTTAGGTTCCAAATTCGGAGTGAACCTACTTCGATATGTTATAAATCGAATCTAAGAATATGGGACCTTAGATTGCTAGGGTTGTCCTTCGTCGCTTAGAAATTCAAATTTTTATGCGATGAAGACTCTGTATCGCTACTTTGGCACAATTACGAAAAAATTCTTGCGTCAAAGCAAGAGACTACTATTACTGAATCATATTTTAATTCAATATATATATCAGAATTATCATGGTTCTTACACCTCCACCTGCGGATGAAGCCTCTGGTCTTCTCGTTGTCTTTCTGTTTAAGATTATAAAGGTGACTCAAAGTCGGCAGTGCCTCCGTGTTGAATAGGAATCGCTCAATGAAAAGGTTGACCACCTTATCGAATTTCTTCAACTCGATGGGATTAATATATTCTGAATACCATTTGGCTGTCGTTCTCTCCAGACTACGAGAGAAGCAAAGGAATAAAGCTCGATTATCTCTCTTAAACTTGGAACACTCAGTGAAGAACATGGCGAGATATGCTTTAGGGTCGCCAGAACCATCAAATTTGATGAACTTCCTAGGGAGATTATCGAGACTATCATCCTCGTCTAAACCATCATAAAAGTCCTCACTCATGAAGACCCTTTTGCCCTTGTCACAGGCCTGCAGATCCTTGACTATTTTGACCACATATCTGAGTTGTGGCTGAGTAGGGTCATCAATAGACTGATTCTTGGATTTGTTGGTTGATCCTTGCCCTGAGTCAATTTTTGAAAGGCTTGTTGAGTCTCACACTCTTCATCGGAGTTAGTCACTAATTCAGATTCATTAGAAGTATCCTTGTGCTGAGCCCGTTTCTTTGAGATTTTCAGATGCTTCTTTTTGCTGGAAATCTTGCCTGAACTAGCCTCTGCCTGCTCAGTCAACATCTTGTTATCATCTTTCAGAATAACAAATATATCTGAGGATAGATGTCATCGTTGGCCTGTTGACTTTGGTTTCAAGCAGATCGTGGAGTCGACATTTCTTGCTCGGATGCATAAGAATAGCTTATTTACTGGACGGGTGCAATTTTCTTGCCGAACCTTGTCTGAACCATATAGAGTCATAAGTTCTCTTTGCTGAATAGGAGAAATTATCAGGTTCTGGAAAACAATTTGGGATAAAGATAAATAAAGGGAAGTATTTGTTGAGGATCAGGTTGATAATTTGAAGATTATCCCATTAGCAGGGATTGGGTCATCGCTGAAATCATGACAATTGCGTTGATAAACAACTAAAATATGCCTTGTTACCTAGGTGAGGTCGTCAAAGCATGATAGAATGAGAATTGTTGAAGGAAGATAATTTTATTAATAATAAATTTAACAAAGAGGGGGCAGACAAACAATCTGCCACCATTCATGGTAGTTAGAAGACACTCGAGAACCAGGAAAGACAGTGAGAGTAACAAAAGAATCACAGTTATGTTTGGCCAAATAGTATGTTCCGAACCACTAAGCTGACTTTAGATCGAACGCTGGCACAATTCCTCACAATAATCGAGCCTTGATGCGCTTTTGCCTCTGCGAGAACTGCCTCACACATCGATCTGGCTGGTAATAAATAGAAAAGAATGGTCTGAGTAACTTGAATCGCTTGCCATATACATAAGTGTATCGAGGAGGTGACTCTTGACGGTCGAAGTAGTCCCACACGATTTCTTCTTCATGGAGGTTTTTGATCAAGAATCTGTACCGAGAAGTAGGTAGTGGCTTCTTGCTATTATATCTGAATGAGCTGGCTCGAGATGGCACATGCCGGAGGAACCAAGACTGTAATGCGTAGATGCACCCTTCTACTAAGATCGAATCTTTGAGCGTGAAGCAGGTCAATCCATGGTATAAGAAAGCAAGTGCGACCATGGCGATTGAGAGATGGTTGGTCTGCCAACTTCCCTATCTTCGCAAAAATTGTACTATTCTGATATCCACGTAGTTTTGTCCATCCTAAAAGAAGGCTAAACCTACCGTGCACAAGACTATTGCATGTTGAATTCTTTCTCATGTTGCGCAGGATAAGTAGTCGACTTCTTCGAATGTTCCATATTGTCAGTATATCTCAAACAAGTCAACACACTGAGTCTTGTAGACCTCTATCAGTGGCCAAGATCTGCATCCAGTCATCCGGGCTAGAGCATCTCGAGGGTCGAGTCCTTTGACATTGATCAAAAATTGTTGCTTTAATGGATTCTCAAGCTGACCAGTTGGCTTAGGTAAACCCATGATCTCTGAAAATTCATTCAATAATAGGGTCATCTCTCCCCATAGGAACCAAAAGGTACAGGTGTGCGTATTCCACCGCTCGGCTAATGCTTGAATCAAATTGCCATTGATGATCTGCTCTCCCACTGATGATGTCAGTTTCAATCTACAGTCGCTCAGATGGTCTGAGAACATATGGGAGAAGTTCTTGAGCCAAAAATAATACCACCAGAGAATAAAAGATCTGGTGTTCAGAGTTTGATGATCAGAGAGACCTTGTTTCACCTCATAAGAGATATGGCCTTTGGAGAAAACTGAATCAAGCTAACTGGATGCCATCAGGATAGGCTGGAAAATAAAGAAGAAGTAAGGACAAGCCTTGAGAAGTGTACATGATTTCTTTTGAAAAACTTGCAGGCATGATCAAAATGAGGCTGGAAATTCAAGATCCAGATGAACGAAATGATAGAAATCTCCTAAAGTTTTAAGGAAATAGAGAATTTGGGAAAATCTTCCAAGGTTTTATGAAATTCTTGTAAAGAGAATGTAAGGAAATCTATGAAGAAAATAAAGGGGGTTTTGAAAAACTGTCTAGGTTATTCATAAAAAATATGGAAAGGATACAAAGGAATAAAGAAAAACAAAACTAAAAATGCATTCAATTACATCCTTCACAACCAAGTATGTACATACAACATTCTCTAAGAGGCTTACTCTAAATGCACAAGTTTAAAATAGCTGTAGGACCCTAATCATAACTCTAAAGCTCAGATCATCTGTGTCCAATCTTGTTATACTGATATACTCAACTCAAGGCTCGATGTACGTGGCATAAAAGAATTTCTCTGATTCTATGCTCATATTTTTCAATATCCTTGAGTGTCTGCCGATATACTTTGGACTATGACCCTCGGTACGTGGCAGGAGGGATCTAAATAGGTGGCCCAATTGTGAGGCTTTGTCCCGGACTATGGTTCTAGAAGAAAGCCCAGCAACATGGTGGTCAGGTAAAAGTAGGTGGGGTTGTTTTTAAAATATGATCAGCATGCAAGAAAACAGAAGTCTTTAATGACCTAAAAAAGTAGAATTTTAAAAAAATTGAGAAGCAAACATTGTTTTTAATCAGATCCTAGATTAAGGAGGATTGTATTAGACCTAGGTCTAAGTGAGCATGAATAATGCCTCCTCAATCGGTCCTACCAAAGCATGCCTAAGTTTACATGCAATCCATGCCAGCTGGGTTTGATTCTAGGCTCCTAAGTTCACATGAAATAGAGCTAACATTGTAGAACATGATTTTGATAAGTTGAATAGAGCAAAGCATTAGATTGATCAGGTGAAGACAAGTCCCATCTCGGTCACCAAACATGTTATCATTGTAAAATTTTACTTTTGCAAGTCAAACTGACCTTTGAAAAAGATTTTGAAAATAACTCACCTCCATTTTAAAATGCAAGATAATTCCAAAGAATGGGACTCGCCTGTCGATACGAGGTTCAACCATTCCTAGCGCCTTAACCAGGGGTAATCGAACTAAGGATCAATCATGTGCTTTGCTTTGCTCAACTTGTCTAAATCGATGTTCTATTCCTAAATGCACAAAGAATCAGGCATGTGTTATGAACTTTGGAAAATGCAGATTGAAAACATGATGTTTGCTTCAAATATTGGAAAATAATGGGAAAAGGGATGATTGGAAATCGTAAATCACATTTGAGAAGTCTTTTTGAAGAAAGAAGAATTGATTTCTAAAGAAAAGGAGATTTTTTTGAGAAAATTGAATTCTGGAGAAAGACTTAGAGAAAATCATTTTTTGTTGAGATTGAATTGGAAAACATCAAAATGTATGGGTGTGTGACCCTGTGAAAGTCTTTTCATGATGCAGTCTAACTTAGATGAATGACTGAATGTAATTTGCAAAAATATTTTCTAAAAAATTTGAGGAAAAGCTTTGAAAAAGAGATTTTTTTGCCTTATAGAATTTGGATGAAATAAATTCTTTACATATCCCTGACTATGGCCACGAATATGCATTGAATATAGTTCATTTGATTCTAAAAGGGGTAAATATTTAAAAAACTTTTGAAAAATATGTTATAATTTCTGAAAATGCCTAAGAGTGTAGGTTGTTTGTGGCTTAAAAGAAGATCATAAATCCGGATATTGTTCATATTCTAACTATGACCACAAATATGAACTCAATCGAGTTTATCAACTCTTTAAAAGCAGCTAGTGCACGTGCCATTCATATAGACCATTGTAAATTTGAATATGCATGAATCATCATCCATTACACATTAACATTATTAAAAAATAAAATTATATGCAATGCAGTCCTATTCTAAGCAGAAAATTAAATTCTTATTTCAAAGTTTATAAATTACATCAATAATAAATTAAAATAAAGAAAAAAAATTAAAGAAACTACAGTCTTGAATGTCTCTGCAAAACTAGCAAACTCGTTAGTGAAGATATGTCAGCTTTTCTGGATTTATCCAACAATATCTGGAAATTGTTGGATTTATCCAGATATAAGCCTTTTTCCATATTTTTTTGAGATAAACATAATAAAAGATGATGCAAAATTGAATAAATAATAAAATTAAATAATTTTGAAATTCAAAATTTTGAGAAAAATGAACAAAATGGCCCTGAAAACAAGACTATGGCATTGAAATCAGGGTTTTCAGAAAAGATTTTTGTAAAACTTTTAATTTAAGGAACAAAAAGATTTAAATCAACACCAAATCGGGTATGAAGCACCCTATCATGATTATAAACATGATCAAACCCTAAAAATATAAAACCTTTTATAAAAAAAATAAAATATTATGAAAATATCATTTTTTGCCTGTATTTCAGTTGAATCGGGACTCTACGGGCATCCTATTTTCATGATTTAATCAAATAATATACTAAATGACTTTAAAAATTCACAAAAAATGATACTGACACTTCTAATAACCATAAAATTAAAATGAAATTGAAAATTATAATTTTTGGTATTATTTAAATATGAAAATTAAATAAAAACATGAAAATATGCAATTTTGCCTACGAGCACGTACGCTTGATTCCATGGAGAAACTAGACAAATGAAAAAAAAAACTTTTTTTTTAGATCAGAAAAATTAGCTCCGGTTAGGGAGATATCATTCCGGCAATATACGCTTGATTTCGGCGAATATGTAACAAGTTGAAATAAAAAGATCCGGTTTCAGGTGCAAGAAAATATAGCAAACAGTGTTTAAAAATTATAAAAATTTTGCAGATGATAGTAAACACATAGATGAAGATACTCCTTTTTACTGATCATCGATCGAATCTTTGGCTAGGAAGATACAATCTCTACAAGTTGATCTAGGGTTTAAACAAGGCATAACGGGTTTTGTAAAACAAATTCTCCTTTCTGATAGAGGAAAAATAGAAATCAACCATAAAAAAATCTAAAAATTTTACAAGATATACTAGACCTTATGAAGAACATGTTTCAACTTACGAATCATCAATCGGATCTTTGATGAGGGAGATATCATCTGACAAACCGTTCCTGATTCCATATAGCATTTTCACGGTTCAAGAAGCATGGTTCGGTTTTCAATTATTTTAACAGAGTTACAAAACTCAAAATACTCTAATTTTTTTATGAAAAATCACTGACACATGTACAGATCTACCCTTAAAAAATCATATTTTTTTTACAGAAAAACAAACATAAAATAATATTATTTCTGTGTGCCCAAGATCGAGGTTTACAGATTATCGATAATGCATAAATAAACCTAATCTAAATATGGAAAATAAATAAAAAAAAGCTATAAATAACATAACGAATTTGGATTTGATGCTTGAATGAGTAAAACAAATATCAGCATGATGAAATAATAAAAAAAAACAAGGAAAACATGGTTGAAATTTCATTTAGCCTCAAAAAGAGGGATTCGGCCATCGAACAATCGAATCTCGATCTTTTTCAAGCGTTTAGCACAATAAACCCATCAACAACAATTTCAATGGATCAAAAATGTGTATATGATCATGGATGATCTGTATATCGCTTTCTTAAATCATTTATATGGTTCTTGAATGAAAACAAGGCTTAAATTCATGCTCAATGGGGCGGCATTGGCTAAAATAGTAAATAAAGCATTAAAAGTTAATAAAGATAATAAAAAAATATAGAAGAAGTCTTACCTTGGGCTGCAGCTCTAATGGAGGAAGGAGAGGATGCTGGAGGAGAGAGAAGGAGCAAGAAAACAAAGAGAGAGAGATGAGGGGTCGACCCTCCCTATGCCCCCTTTTTATAGAAATTTTTTGGATTTGGTTAAAGAGTGTTTTGATTATTTTGGACTCTTTTTAATAGATTTGGATAAACCACATGGGGGGAGATTTTGGTAGAGTGCTAACCTAGGTAGGACACTAACTAATTGACTCCTAGTTAAACCCTAAAAACACCCTCAAATGTGGTGCCACCCATGGGGCTCACATTTGGTTTTTAAAATCTTTAATTTAAAAGTTAAAAATGAGGTTTGAAAACACTAAAATAAAATAAAGTTTTAAAATTAATTTGGACTTTTTCAAACTCCTAACCTAATTAGGACACTAACTAAATCTTAAACTAACCCAAACACTCTCAAATGTGGTGCCACCTAGAGTGGGCCCCACTTGGTTTTTCAGAAAACGATTTTAGAACTTTGAAAATAAAGGGGTTAAAAACAAATTTTTTCAGAAACTTCAAAAGGGCATCTAAACTAACTAATATTTTTTTGTATTTTTGAAATATGGAAGATGTAAAACATAATAAAATTGAAATTTAGGGTTTTTCACCCCCTGCAGGGTGCGCCCCCCTTGAAGGAAGTTGAAAACTGATTTGAAAATCAAGTTTTTGAAATAAAGGGTTTTAAGAAGAAAAGTTTTAAAAGAAAGTTTAAAAATAAAACCTAAGTTCTAAATCAACTAGAGTCCTAAATGGATTAAAACTCTTCCAGATGTGGCACCAATTGTGTGGGCCCCACACCAGGGTTTTGAAAAAGTTGAAATAAAGACTGAAAAGGGTTTGAAATGGAGTTGAAATCACCAAATGAGAATCAGAAGTTTTTAAAAACAGAGTCCTAAACTAACTGAAACTCTAGAACATAGTCTTAAAATTTTGAAACTCTTAAATTTGGTTGTTTGAAAGACAAACGAAGAGATTTTGAAGGATCTTTTCATAGATTAGTGAAAATACACAAAATACGACACTAGAGTCAGAGTCCTAATCAAGTGGGACTCTAGGAGAGTCCCAGAATTTTGAAACTCTTAGAACTGAATATGTTTTTGAAAAACAAGTAAAATAAAAGTAAAAAGATGAAATCAGAGTAGAGTGTGGACCGATTGAAACTCTAGGACAGAGTCCTAAAATTTTGAAACTCTACAATGAAGTCTTGAAATTTGAAATTTCATTGTTCGAAAGATAAATAAAGAAGTTTTTGAAAGATTTTCTAAAAAAATGAAGTCAAGGTTAGAGTCCTAATCCAACTGAAACTCTAGAACAGAGTCCTGATCCAACTAAAACTCTAAAATTTTGACTTCTTTTGAAAGATTTTAAAAGTTTTTCATGAAAACAAGTAAAAATAGAGGTAAAAGATAGAGTCCTGATCTAACTGAAACTCTGGGACAGAGTCCTAGTCTAACTGAAACTCTAAAATTTTAATCAAAATGGAAGATTTTGACAGATTTGGTTGAAAACAATTAAATTTAGAGATGGAAGCCAGAGTCCTAGTCCGACAGAAACTCTGTGATAGAGTTCTAGTTTGACTGAAACTCTGAGATTTTGGCCAAAATGAAAGAAATGGACTACGGATAACACTTCTTCTGGTTTAAAATCAAAATGAAATTTTGAAGAGGTTTAAAAGTAAAAAGACAGAGTCCTAGTTCAACTAAAACTCTGAAATTTGAGAAATGAAGGAATTCAGATGCGACACTACCTAGATGGGTCTCATCTGAGAATTCAGATCAATTAAAAATTGAGTTTAAAATGAATCCATATCACTTTCTATAGAAAATGTTTTGAAATAAAGGAATACAAGATCTTGGGGGTTAACAAAAGACAAATATCGGTCTAAAACCCAGGTGTTTGAAATTGATTTTGAAAGAACATTTTTAAAAATCGAATCTGGATTGAAAGATTTTGAAAAACTAGAGTGTTGGATCTCAAAAATGTCTTGCATTGTTGTGTAATGCAATGAAATGACATAAAATGATATGAAATGTTAAGAAATGATATGAAATGATGTGAAATATAAACCCTGGATGAGGGATTTGAAGTCCCGAACCCCTGACAGAGATAAAGAATTGAACATTTTTGTTTGAAGGATGCGAATTGACAATTGAAATTAAGCCAAAATGGAGATTGAATTTTGATTGCAATATGAAATATTGGAATTTTGATGTAAAACTTGGGCCCCGAATAGCCCTGGTTCAGATGACAACCAATTGGTCCTCTAAAGACTTCAGAGAGTGAGCCCCAGTGGCAGGAGGTAGGTGTTCATGAATGAAAGTGAAAATTTGGGGTGTTTACACCATCATATTCTGTGTGGTCATCCTATACACAACTTTCTTTTAATATTCGCATCTTGATGTCAGTGCGTTATATAATCATTAATGTATGTCAACTAACTACTTTTTAACACATGTTCACATGTCTGAACTGTTGAGGATGGCAACCCATAACAGATTAATTCATGACACTTACAATGCCCCTCCCAAGGAAAAAGTGTGACATTCTTCAAGGTAATACCTACCCTGAGACTCTAGAACTATGTCCTTAATTTTCACGTAACACATCAATCTCATACATGCAATGCTACATTTATTTCATAACTTAGAAAATATGCATGATAAGGTTTAAGCATCACACTTGAATTTTATAAATTCCTAAGCATGCAAAATAGTATCTATGCACAATAACAAAACTAGCATACTTGAAGCATTGGAATCATATTGAAGAATGCCTAAACTAGCTAGCATGTGTTTTAATTAACTAAGGAGGAATTTGCAAATGTTCACTTACCTGGAATGCTTAAATTCCAAATTGTTAGTTTTACGCAACCTTTGATCTCAAATCAATAAATACCGTGTATCATTTTCAAAATTATGAAAATACCCTTAGAATTAACTGTCAAACTATGACTCTATTCTTTCAGAGTTTGTCCTCACATTCCCTACTAATGGATTCTACTCAAGCAGTACAATCCATGGATTCAAGAATCACATTAATCTGACTTTGGAGCACTTAGTTATGCCTTGTATATTTTGTAGGCATATCAAGGGCAAAATGGTCTTTTTTGCTCTTTCAACCATTAATAGTGACCTCTATGTCATCTTTACCTCATGTTACTTTAAGATCCACATCCATACTAAAAGTGGATCACTTAGGTCCTCAATTCAAATTCTGATTTGGATCCTAGATTCGGTATTCTTGATCCAAACCCACTCATAATGATTTGTCTGAATCTAAATCGGGTTGTCTGATTGGATCCCGCTCGGTATGACCGAGCCCAATCATGGGAATGGATCTGACTTTATTCCACTCTAACCAAATTGATCTCTCATTAATTAGACTTGACTCAATCTTATTAGATCGAGTTGGTCTGTGTATTCCATCAACCTAATTTGGTTGAGTCGATCAATGAATCGTCACAGGCCCGACTCGGTCTGATCATAGACCGATTCAGTTTGCCAAAACACTACATACCCGACTTGATCTTTCTAGACTGAACCGATCTATCTAACCTCACTGACATGGCTCGATCGTCTAGACCAAACCGATCTATCGAAAGTGTACAGATCCCGACTTGGACTAGACAGACCAAGTCGATCTGTCACTCGATGCAGACCTGGCTTGTCCCAAATAAGTTAGCTTGCAATATATATGTATTTTATTTTATTTTATTTTTTTTATTTCTTATGTGTTTGGCTCGGTCTAGATATGCCCAGACTGAGTCCACCCAGTCTGCCTTGACCTGACTCAGTCTAGGTCATGTCCAGATCGATGATTGACTCGGCCTGCAGGATACGCAGACCGAGTTTGTCATCTCGGTGTGCAATAGTTCTGGCAACTCCTACCGTTGTTGAACTGTTGCAGCTTCTTATAAGCAGGGTGGCACTGCTGGTGCTCGCCGATGGCTGCCGACCCAACGGTGGTAGCAGGGGAAAACCTCTTTTCTTTTTCTGTCTACAACCGACGAGGGCAGTGGTCAGACCTCCTGTCTCGTCGTGGCAGGCGGTCTGTCCCTTCCCGTTTTCGTCACCGACGGGTGGCACTAGTAGAGAAAAAACCCCTCCGCTGCTCCCTTTCTTCCACTGCAGGACAGGGACAGGGTTCTCCCTGTCCTTGTTCTGCTGCAACCTGCCAGCAACCATGAGGTTGCTGGTGACCTCTATATTAAAACAACAAGAGGAAGAGGGAACTTACCTGTCGGTGATCGACGGTGGGGTCCTCTTCCGCTTCTCTCTTCTCGCACCCTCTTTGCTCCTCCGATGCTTGAGTGGGGAAAGGGGAGGAGCCCCCCCCCTCCCCATGGCTTTTATAGCCATGGGGTGTCAGTTCCCCCTCCTCCCGAATTAAATGGGGGCACCCCTCTTCCTCTCCCATGATCTAATTCGTGGGAGAGGAAGGGGCGTCGTTTTCCCCTCCTTTTGTAACCCCCCCCCCCCACGATGGGGGGTGCATTACAATTTTACCCTCCTTACACAAAGATTCATCATGAATATTTCTCGAAAACAATTGGAGAAATTGTGCGTGTATATCTGCATTGTTCTCCCATGTAGCTTCATCCTTATTGTGATACTTTCATCTCACTAGGACCATTGGGACAACCTTGTTTCTGAGCTTGTGCTTTTTAAATTCAATTACTTCAATTGGTTCTTCCTGAATGCTTAAATCTTCTTGGATGTTTAACACCTATTCCACTATATCCAGTATATGTGAAGGATCTGGCATACACTTTCTTAACATGGATACATGAAATACATTATGTATCCTGAAAAGCGATGGGGGTAATGCCAACTGATAGGCTATAGAGCCTATTTTTTTCAAAATCTCGAATGGGCCAATATATCTTGGACTTAGTTTGCCCTTCTTTCTGAACCTCATTATCCCTTTAAACGGTGATATCTTCAAGAAGACGTGATCACCTAACTCAAACTCCAACTCACGTTGCCCCTTATCTGCATAACATTTATGACGACTTTGAGCTGCTTGGAGTCTTTCATGGATGAATCTAATCTGCTCCTCCATTTGTTGAACCAACTCAGGTTCTAAGGTTTTTTTTTCACCAACTTGGTCCCAACATAGAGGCATTTTACAACATCTCCCATATAAGGCTTCATAAGGCGTCATCTTAATACTAGCTTGGAAGCTGTTGTTATAGGCAAATTCAATTAGCGGCAGAATTTTGTGCCATGAGTTGCGATACTCCGGTGTACAGGCTCGCAATATATCCTCCAGTGTCTTAATGGTCCTTTCTGACTACTCATCTGCCGGTGGGTGGAAAGTTGTGCTCATTTTCAACTGAGTTCACATTGCTTCTTGAAAGCTTTGCCAAAACTTGGAGGTAAATTTTGAATCTCTATAAAAAACAATGGAGTCTGGCACTCCGTGCAATCTCACTGTCTCTTTTATGAAAAGATGAGCCAACTATTTAAAGGAACACGTTGTTTTGCATGCGAGAAAATGTGCAGACTTGGTCAGTCTATCAACAATTACCGAAATAGCATTTAATCCCTCTCTTGTCTTAGGAAATTCTGTAACAAAATCTGACATTATATCTGCCCACTTCCATACATGAATAGGTAGTGGTTGCAATAATCCACCCGGCCTCTAATGTTCAATCTTTACTTGCTGACATATTAGGCACTTACTGACATACTCAGCAATATCTCTCTTCATTCCATCCAGAAATTATTCTTCAAATTCATGTACATCTTTGTACTTCTAGGGTGAATGAAATACCTGTGATGATGTGCCTCAACAAGCAATTGTTTCCTAAGTTCCTCATCCTTAGGAATACATAATCGATCCTGAAATCTCAACATACCTTGGTCATCCACTTTGAAATTTGAGTCTTCACCATTATTTGCTGTTGACCTCATTTTTTTTAACTCTCGATCTAAGAGTTATTTTTCTTTGATTTTGTCCCAAATTTCTAACCCTAAGGTCATCTAGACAAACATCAGCCGACCCGAAAGACATTGCACTTCTGCTTTTTCTTCTACAATGCTCACCAACATACTTGATATGGATAGTCTTGTGACTGATTCTGATTTTCGACTGAGTACATCAGCTACTACATTAGCTTTCCCTGGGTGATACTTCAGTTCAAAGTCATAATCTTTGAGTAGTTCCAACCATCGTCTTTGCCTCATATTTAATTCCTTTTGAGAGAACAAATATTTTAAACTTTGATAGTCAGTGAATACCTCAAATTGTTCTCTATATAAGTAGTGTCGCCATATTTTGAGTGTGAACACTACTGCAGCCAATTTTAGGTCATGAGTTGCATAATTTATCTCATGCACCTTTAGTTATCGTGAGGCATATGCGATAACCCTGCTGTGTTGCATCAAGACGCAACTCAATCATTTATGCAACACATCGCTATAAACAGTAAAACCCCCAGTGCAAGAAGGCAAAACTATCATTGGTGCAGTGGTTAATCGCTTCTTGATCTCTTGAAAGTTTTTCTCGCACTTTTCATTCTACTCGAACTTCACATCTTTCCTTGTCAACTTAGTCATGGGAGCTGCCAATATTGAAAATCCTTTCACAAAGCATCTATAATAACCAGCTAACCCCAAGAAACTTTGAATTTCTGTCGTTACCTTGCCTCTTCTTAAAAAACCTCTAGAACGACAAATTAGTTTGTCCCTGTTGTACTTGCTTGGGTTTCTCCTGTACCGCCAGTTTTGTTATTCGAGCATCCCAAAACTCGTACCAAGATGCCATCTACACCAATCTGTTGAACCTCCAAATTTACAGAGGTCCCACCATCCTTCAAATTTCAGGCTTTAGTTCACGCTCGTATAGTTTGCATTTTTGCTTTCCAGTAGATACTAAAGCCTTCGCAAATCTGGATAGTGAATTGAACTTGGCGGTGTAGGCTACTACACTCATGTTTCTCTGTTTGAGCTTTCTAAATTCTTCTTCTTTCTCCATCCTTTCAATCCTGAGAAAGAATTGTCTGTAGAACTTGTTCGTGAAGGTGATTCAGGGAACAAACTCTCCACTACCCAGGACATCTTTGATGGATCGCCACCAATACGCAGCATCCCCAATTAAGTTGGATGCCGCAACCCATGCTTTTTGGTCCTTTGGGCACTGTATCGCATCCAGTGTTTTCTCTGCTTGCATCATCCATTTCTCTGCTGCTACTCCTCCAGGAGTTCTGTCGAACATGGGCACTCTCATATTATTGAACTTCTCAGCCCAAGAACTGCTTCCTGACGCTACTTGGTTTTGACTCTAATGTAATGAATTTTGTAACAGCTCATAAAATTTTTTTTATGTAGTATAGCTAGGAGGCACACCACTACCAACTATAGCACGCTTGTGCTGAGGTGAAACTGGTGTAGCACCTCCACCTTCTGCTCCCATGCTCCTTGGAGGTAGGTTGCCTGATGCCTGTGGAGACATAGGACCAATGGGGCTTGCAACACTTCTCCTTGCAAAACCCTCATTCCCATGCCTCGCTTGAGAAGGGCATGCTTGTCTCCTGCTTACTTGGGAACCTCTTAATTGGTACGATGTTCCCTAACGAGTCCTCATACTACAACATAAGTAGAGTGATTACTAAAGGATTACATTTATTTACTCATTCATATTCTCACAGGTTTGCACATTCGTTAAAAGGAATTTACTATTTATTAATAAAAATAATATTTTTACAACTTTTCACAGGTTCTTCCGTAATACAACTTGTTACTCACTATAAACACTAGGCAACCATAGGCCTTTATTACATGACTTAAACAAAACAAACACTACGGTGTCGAGGTACGAGGGATGTAAATTGGGTCTTCTTCTTCCTCAGAGTCTGAAGGAACCCTAACTGGTGCTGGTATTGCCATATTGTTAAAAGCACGTAGGTATGTGTGCCTATTCATATGCCCTCTGCCTCTCCTCAGTAGGGTCATTCCTCGAAGTGGTTGCGCTGATTCTCTTGTTTGTTCCTCTTCTACGATATTAGTGCCCCTATCTTGTTGCACCATTGACCTTTGAACACCTTCGTGATAGGATGTATCAGGTTGCTCTTGACTTCTTCCACTATTGGTAGGTGTAGGGTTGCTTGGTCCTACCCCATTTTGGCCAAAGTGAGGCATGTCGCAGCCCAAACAACATGTTGCAACTCTCTTATTACCTCAATTTGCCAGTGAACCTCTCCTGACGTGCTTGTATGGAGGATGTCCTTGTGACCCTAGAGATTCTCCAACGGGTGGTTGGGGTGGTGTTACCCCTTCCTCTCGTTCATTGTGCCCCTAGTTATTGATTGTGACTGAAACTGGGGTTGGAGAAGGAATGGGAGGTATCATATTTCTCATTGCCCTAGTGACGTCCAGTATGTCTGTCACAAAGAGTGAAAGAACAACGACCATCTGCTCTGTCTGGATCACTTTGGGATGCCTGTGCCTCCTAGAGCTCCTATTGTCTCTACGGTCGCTCTCATTGCCACTATCTCTGTTATCATTCATTTCTGCTAACAAGAGGCATTCATAAGTTCAGGACCTACGTGGACCTTTCTATAACTCTTTTTGCCACATAATCATTTGGATGGTTGCAATGATCATTCTTTTAGGACCTTTAAATTATGTTAATCCAAACAAAATCTATCTTTTCTTATCAAACCTGGCTTTAATACAACTTATAACGACCCGATCTGAGGCCTCTTGAGCCCAGGTTCGTGGACGTTAGTTCCCAAAGGGAAATTATGTAATAATCTCAAAAACAACTCCAAATCATGCCATTTTTTTTTCATTTAATAATTAAAGGTCCATACATCCATTTTTTTTTCAATAACCATCCAAATGCATAAACAAAATAAAAGAGTAGAGGCAAACCATACTTTGATGTGGCTGATGTGGTAGAGTCATACTAAGTCCTGTGAGTGACGGCAGCAGTCCTTGAACTTACAGTTGTAACCAAAAGAAGGGGGTGAGTCTACAACCCAGTAAGATTCAATTTATAAATAGACACGACCGTTGCAACTGTAGTGAGCTCTAAGCTCCTAGTCTTAGTTTAGTTTGCTACTTATACACACATGTTATTTATGTGTTTTATCCCTGTTACCACATCTCTATTATCATTCTCAAACACATCTTCTACTCTAATCAGCTATTCTGGATATAGCCTCCTCGGGCGTAGCAACCCATGTAGACAACTCAGAGTCTACAATGTTGTCCAGACATATAAACTACTCACAACAACGTAGTTCAAACCAGCCCAGACTACGGACACAGGTGCTGCAGCAGCTCGCCGGTTGCAAGTCAGGAGTGAAGGAGCTCAAACGGTAGCTAGCCGAAGAGTCTGGGTGGCTATACCTACTCCCAAGGTGTCACAAGGAGCTATACATGCCCCCCAAGGTGTCATAAGGAGCTATACATGCCCCAAAGGTTTTATGGTTCATACTACATCATACATGTATCTAGTGGGCAATGATTTAACCTCGTAAGGGTCACCTAGGAACATCTGAGGTATTCTCAAGTTGCTTAAGAGGTACACACCTTAACATTGCCCTAGACCATACCTCCTAGTAGAGTTTCCCATCATATTCTGTGTGGTCATCCTATACACAATTTTCTTTTAATATTCGCATCTTGAAGTCAGTACGTTATACAATCATCAAAGTATGTCCACTAACTACTTTTTAACACATGTTTATATCTCCAAACTGTTAAGGATGGCAACCCATAACAGATTAATTCATGACACTTACAATGCCCCTCCCAAGGCATAAGTGTGACATTCTCCAAGGTAATACCTACCTTGAGACTCTGGAACTCTATCATCAATTTGCATCTAATACATCAATCTCATACATGCAATCATGTCATGCTACATTTATTTCATAACTTAGAAAAAATGCATGATCAGGTTTAAGTATCACACTTGAATTTTATAGATTCCTAAGCATGAAAAATAGTGTCTATTCACAATAACAAAACTAGCATACTCGAAGCATTGGAATCATATTGAAGAATGCCTAAACTAGCTAGCATGTGTTTTAATTAACTAAGGAGGAATTTGCAAATGTTCACTTATCTGAAATGCTTAAATTCTAAATTCTTAGTTTTACGCAACCTTTGATCTCAAATCAATAAATACCTCGTATCATTGTCAAAATTATGAAAAATACCCTTAGAATTAACTGTCAAACTATGACTCCATTCTTTCAGAGTTTATCCTCACATTTCCTACTAATGGATTCTACTCAAGCAATACAATCCATGGATTCAAGAATCACATTAATTCGACTTCGGGACACTTAGTTATGCCTTGTATATTTTGTAGGCATATCAAGAGCAAAATGGTCTTTTTTGCTCTTTCAACCATTAATAGTGACCTCTATGTCATCTTTACCTCATGTTACTTTAAGATCCACATTCATAATAAAATTGGATCACTTAGGTCCTCAATTCAAATTCTGATTTGGATCCTGGATTCGGTATTCTTGATCCAAACTCGCTCGCAATGATTTGTCTAGATCTAAATTGGGTTGTTTGATCGGATCCCACTTGGTATGATCGAGCTCAATCATGAGAATGGATCTGACTTTATTCCACTCCAACCAAATTGATCTCTCATTAATTAGACTTCACTCGATCTTATTAGATCGAGTTGGTCCATGCATTCCATCAACCTGATTTGGTTGAGTCGATCAATGAACCGTCACAGGTCCGACTCGGTCTGATCATAGACCAATTTGGTCTGTCAAAAACTCCATACCCGACTTGATCTTTTCAGACCGAACTGGTCTGTCCAACCTCACCGACATGGCTCGATCATTGAGAGTGAACCGGTCTGTCGAAAGTGTATAGATCTCGACTCGGTCTGGACAAACAGAGTCGATCTGTCACCCGATGCAGACCTGACTTGTCCCAAATGAGTTAGCTTGCAATATATATATATTTTATTTTTTTTATTTTTTTATTTCTTCTATGTTTGGCTCAGTCTAGATACGCCCAGACTGAGTCCACCTAGTCTGCCTTGACCCGACTTAGTCTGGGTCATGTCTAGACCGATGATCAACTCGACCTATAGGATATGCAGACCGAGTTTGTCATCTCGGCGTGCAATAGTTCTGGCAACTCCTACCGTTGTTGAACTGTTGCAGCTTCCTGTAAGTAGGGCGGCAATACTGGCACTTGTCGATTGTCGATGGCTGCCGACCAAATGCGGTAGCAGGGGAAAACCCCTTTTATTTTTCTATCTACAACCGACGAGGGCAGTGGTCGGACCTCCTGCCTCATCGCGGCAGGCGATCCATCCCTCCTCATTTTTCATCACCGGCGAGTGGCACTAGCAGAGGGTAAACCCCTCTGCTGCTCCCTTTCTTCCACTACAGGACAGGTACAGTGTTCTCCGTGTCCTTGTCCTGCTGTAACCCGCCAGCAACCATGAGGTTGTAGGTGACCTCTATATTAAAACAACAAGAGGAAGAGGGGACTTACCTGTCAGTGACCGGCGGTGGGGTCCTCTTTCGCTTCTCGCTTCCTCTTTGCTCCTCTGGTGCTTGAGTGGGGAAAGGAGAGGAGGCCTTCCCCCATGGCTTTTATAGCCATGGGGTGTCGGTTCCCCCTCCTTCCGAATTAAATGGGGGCATCCCTCTTCCTCTCCCACGATCTAATTCGTGGGAGAGGAAGGGGCATCATTTTCCCCCTCCTTCCGTACCCCCCCCCCCCCACGATGGGGGGTGCGTTACAGCAGGATCCCCCTTCTGATTTGTTCGCTGACCATTGTTCGACACCACCGCCTTTTCGGCAACCTCCTCAGTCACCCTTCGTGCATGAACCACCAACGCTGCCCTTGAGCCTCGAGAAGTCTCGTCGGAGTGCCCTAAACGGTGGGAGCATCACCCCCTTGTTTGAGCCATGTAGTCTCTCTCTTCTGTAGCCCAATCGCCCGACTCAACAGACACTGGAGGCTTTGCCAGAGGGGCACCTCCCTTCCCCGATCCTCTATCGGATAGTACAGATGTTGGTTTCTCTTTGTTTGGTTCCTGATCGAAGCACTTATTTCTTTTGCACAAATTTTGGATTGTCAGGTTGCAGTTATGAAAGCGAGCAACACAACACATGTTGCTACAAAACCAATGGGATTCTTGTATTGGGTAAGCTACCTCGGTCATTTCTTCTTCTTATTTTCCTTATTTTCCCTTGTATTCTCATTTTTTCTTTTTGTTTACATTTAACCGATTGGCCTAATTAGAGTGTATTTCGATTTTTTTTGCATTTTCCCTGCTTTGTGACTCGTGCCTAGAAGATCAAAGTCTTGCCCACACCTACGTATTCTACTTTAGCTTTATTTTTTATTTGCTAATTTTGTGTTATTCTATTTATTTTCTAGCAAAATTTTCATCAAGAATGTTTTTCATGTTTTGCATGCTTGATTCTTAGCATTGGGAATCGTGCCTAGCCATTGTCAATACCTCTGTCAGCCATGATAGTGTGGGTCACTGTAAGACTCATAATTTTTTAAGAAAAAATCAATAACACGATTTCAATAATACATATATGTATATTTTTAGATACGGATCATTATAATAAATGCATATAACCATACTATTCGAATCTCTAAAAAAATTTAATTCTTAAACCCATTGCATTTTAGATATTTTAATAAGAAATGAGGTTTTAAGAAAATTGCTCGAGTCTTTGCATAAATTTAGAAAATTTCTTTCAAAGGAAACAAGACCTATGTGTAATTTCAAAAAAATAAATGTTTGTGAAATGATAGAACCCAGAAGGGGTGTGTTTTGGCATTTAGAGAACATTGGAATGGAGTCCAACATTTGGGCAAGGGAACACTCTAGAGTGCAGCCCACGTCACTTTGGTTGACAAGACTTCAAAAAAAAATTTAAAAAACATAGCATGCGTGAATAGTGCCCTAGTAGGGTAGAGGGGCACTATTGAAAAGATTTTCAAAAAAGAACATCTCATAAAGGGCGTGTGAGCTATAGAAGGGTTATTTTCAAGTATGTCACTGCCTAGAAGGGCGTAGAACTTGAGTAGGAATAACTCTAGCTGTCCATTTTGTTGATTAAGTCCCAGCCATCCATCTCACTTCTAACCCTAACCCTAACTTATTTAAGGGTTTTGAGAAGAGGAAGAGAGATAAAAAACCCTTAGCTAATTTCTCTCTCTCTCTCTCTCCTTCTCTTCTCTCTCCCAATGACCCCACCTCTCCTTCTTGCTAGTGTGTAGGGTCGAGTACCACTAGGGACTCCCCTCTACATGCCTAAGCAAGAGGAGATTCGTGTTTTGGCGGGTGGTGTTCTCATTCCGGAAAAGGAGAGCACGATGAGATTTCCTTTCTCTAACTTTTACTTTTGCAAAAATATATAAAAATTTGAGTTTCTAGCATGAAGTCATGCCCCCCATTGCATCTTATGCATGCATGGGAGCTGGGCAGATTTAGAATCCCTAATGGGTTTCACTCTTTTTGTTTACTTTGTCTACGTTGCCTGCTCACACATGCATAAATTTTTTTTTTGTTATCTCGCTATTTTTGTCCATGGCATTATAGCACAACCTTGCACATGGAGGTCCAGTTGTGTGGGGTTTTGGTTGGAGGTTCTGCTTGGCCTCTTCCTTGCTGCGTTTGGGCACAAGGGATGCCGATTCCAGCACCCTCAACTCACCCATTTTATGCCCAAAACCCCTTTTTCCTTTTTCCTTTTTTTTCCTGTTCATGTGCTACAGTTCTGGCAAAACCAGAACTGACAAATCTGAGCACGTTTTGGCATGGGTTCTTCTCTGCAATGGCAGCCACCCAGGCCTGCTTGCACCGACCAGCTAGTGCGTGGCCATGGTGACCCGGCTTGGCACGCCCTGCTGTTCGGGCACCCTTGTTTTAAGACTGTAGCGGTCTTGCTGCAACGGGAACTCCCACGGGCCAGTCTTTGGCTATGTCAGGAGTCACGAGCTAAGGCAAGACAGGTTTAGACCAAGGGCTCAGTCCAGACCAATCTCGACCCTCTTTTCCTCTTTCCTCCTCTCTCGCGAGTTGCAGTGCTGGCACACCGGGAACCAGCACTACGTGGGCAGCCATGTCAATCCCCGACCTGCGCTCTTGCTCGATTTTCTGCTGCAAGCAGCAACCTGACTGTGTGGTTGTAATGCTCTTGCGAAACCCATAGGGAGCTTGGACCTGCTGGCCAAACCCTGCAACCGGTTCTTTTTCATGCACACTGCACGTTGCCTGCAATCATCATGGCACAGTCCGATGCCCTGCAATAGTAAACCTAGAAGCCCTGTCGAGTCTCTTTTTCGTTTACTCAACTCTAGCGATCCTAGCAGTGCCTCATTGTTGTTGCTCTCTTTCGAAGCGACGCTTGCAGGCAACGTTCTGCTAGCTGCAATTCTCTGTAGAATCGGTGCTTGTGGGCAGCACTCGGTTTGCTGCAAGTTTTTGCGGAAGCGACTCCCTTTGAGCAGCTACTCGCTACTGCAAATTCTTGCAATAACAATGTGCCTTGGGAAGCGCTGCGATACTGCAGATCATTATGGAAACTACAACAAATTTGTTGCAGAAAGGTTTGTTGGCAACTTTTTTCTCGTTGTGTTTTCCTGCGGTATTGACACACACGGCAGCACCTACTAGGCTGCAAATTCTAGCACACTCAACGCATACCTGGTAGCCTCTTGCATGCTGCAGAAATAGTGCTTCATGGCAGCACTTAACTAGTTGCGATTTTTTGTATGAATGCACATTTATGGCAGCTCCTCGCTTGCTGCCATTTTTCTGCAGGAACTGCGCTCTATGGCAGCGCATGGCTTGCTGCAAATTCCTGTAATGGCAACGCTTGCGGCAGCACCCTTCTTGTTGCAAGTTTCCTGCAATTTTGGCATGCATGGCAGCACTTCGTTGGCTGCAATTCCCTGCTTAGTTGGACACATATTGTAGCACCCCCGCTTGCAGCAATGTTGTGCATGTTTGATACCCTTGGTAGCGCTTTTTCTTGCTGTAAATTCTTGCAAATTCTGACATACTCGACCATAATTGGCAGCACGTATGACTTGATAAAATGGCATAGCTCGAACTCCAATTTTTTTGCAGCATGCTTGATAAATTTGATAAGTCCACATGCACTGTTGGCACATCATGTCACTAAACTAAAATAGTTTGAATGAAGCATGCTTTGTTTATCAAGTGTCTTAAATTTGTTGTTGTTCATAACATGCAATGTATGCTCAAAGAATGAGGCATGGTTGAAGAACCCGAGGTATGAAGAGGAAGACACGTGGTGAAAGCAAAGAATGAGGCATGGTTGAAGAGGGTTCACGCCAGGCCTCAATGATGGTATATGGTGAATCAAATCCAAGTTGCAGATGCTACTTGTATGGCTGCAACCTACAAAAATCCAGCAACAATATCAAGGTAAAACACATTAATAAAGCATGAAAACAAAGCAAAGAGGAGAAAGAAAAACAAGGTGGGTGTTTGGGAAAGAAAAATGGCTACAAAATGGAGGATAGAGTGAGAAATGAGGGAGAAGGAAAGGAGTCAGAAAGAGGTATGAAGAGGAAGACACGTGGTGAAAGCAAAGAATGAGGCATGGTAGAAGAGGGTTCACAGCCAGGCCTCGATGATAGTATACGGTGAATCAAATCCGAGTTGCAGGTGATACTTGTATGGCTACAACCTACAAAAATCCAGCAACAATATCAAGGTAAAACACATTAATGAAGCATGAAAACAAAGCAAAGAGGAGAAAGAAAAACAAGGTGAGTGTTTGGAGAAGAAAAATGGCTACAAAATAAAGAATAGAGTGAGAAATGAGGGAGAAGGAAAGGAGTCGGAAAGAGAGAAGACAATGGAGAGAGAAGAAGGGAGGGACGTCAGCTCTACAGCCAAAAGACCCTCTGCTTAGGCTTTTCAAAAGTATTTAAACCTATTACAAAGTTTTGAAATTTCAAAAATAGGTTTAAAATAAAATTATTTGCTAGGTGCCACTTCCTGAGGGGGTTTTCTATAATTTTTCATCTTTTGGACCTTGGATCACGTGTGGATTGGATTAGTATAGTTTAAGAATTGGTCCATGATCCAAAAGTAGACTCTTGGGTTGGATCTAGATCTGTTTTGCCTAAAAAACTGCTTCAGAAACTTAAAAATGCTCTATCTTCCTCATTTTAACTCGGATTCGAATAAAATTCAAATAGTGGCTTCCTTGCACCTAATTCCACATAAACATGAGTTGTTATCCTTGAAAATATATATAAATGCATGAATAATTACTAAACTCAATATGCATTTCATGCATCATCAAATACCCTCATGCTTGAATGATTGCTAGTCCCTAGCAAGCTAAAACTACATTATCTAAGCTACAATACTAGAAAATAAATAAACATGCAAAAAAAAGCAAATAATATACACATCCTAACTATCAAACAAAAGCAAATAATATACGCATCCTAACTATCGTAACTCACTTTCGTAGGAATCGCGGTTGCATTTGGCTCATGCAACAAGCCCTTAAAACCCTTGGGTTACCCTAGTGGACGAGTAAGGTCTTGTGAGGGTTTGCAGTGATGCTACCCACAAACATTAATGTCATGCATGAATAAAAATTCTTTTTCAAAAAGTATTAGGCAGTTAAGAAATCAGTTTAAGCAAGTATTTCATACAATTTACATTCTCTTGACATAATTAAAATTTACATGCCTCCACAGTAAAAACTTTTTCCTTTCACTTTTTTAAAAATTACAATTATCTATGCTTTTTCCTCCGAAAATCAAGTATTATCGTGTTATTTCTCATTTATCATCACTTATATATTTTTTGCATAGTTTTTCACAATTACTTCTAAGCAATAATTTTTTTATCAAGCTCTCATTCTTTTTCTTTTGATTTTCAATTTTCATATTTTTCTCTTTTTTTAATTTTCACTTAAGCATTATTTCACATTTTTAGTTTTTGTTACCCGTGTAACGAGCTTTAGGTCAATGACTCTCAGGTCAGACGACCTTAGGGCACCAGATACAGAGTATCCCTTAGACTTACTTGCTCGAGTCACTAAACCTTCTATTTTCATAGTTTACGTATAGTCTTCTTCTTGTCATGTGCAATGTCTATATCTATTAGGCTTTTCTATAAAGTCCATGTAACGTGCTTTCAAGCCAGTGGCTCCCAAACCAGATGGTTTTAGGGCACTAGGTGTAACACCCTTCAAGCTCTACTTGTTTGAACCAAATAGGCCATAAATATTGACTAGACATAGAAGTGATTTCCTTCGTTATCCTTTTCATCATGAGACTCAAACACTTCAGCTTGTGTCTAAGCCCAGCTATTGGGGTTCATGAAGACATCAACAACTAAACGTGTGCTCTTTTTCTTTTAAGCTCATATTATTTTATATTTTTAATTTGCTTAGTAGTTCAAAAATAAATTGTGCATACTTATACTTCTGATTTAAAAAAACTCTAACATTCAAATACAATCTTTTCTTTGTAATTCACATAAATAACCATTCTTTTTAGATTAGTTTCAGAAAAATATTTTTCATATGGGGCTTAATTTTTTTTTAAAATGTCAGATTATGTAAGAACATTCATATGTGCTTAAAACTTGTTTCTTAAAGGCCTAATTTTATGAGTTTTTATCACAACAACTACCTAGACAGAATTTTTTTTTGAGTATGCATCTATACCCTCCCTCATGCTTGAATGACATTGTCCCTAGTGGCATACAAAAATGCAAACATGCAATGCAGATGCACATTAAAGAACATGAAATAAATACGAAAAAAAAAATACAACCTATTTATGTGCAGAGCCTCTTGAGCTGATAATTGCCTTGAATTCGCACCACCACTATGCATATACAAATGCATAGTTTTCTGCTGGTCTGACAAATGGTATGCTCATAAAACAATGCCATGTCTCTGGTAACCTGTAACTCATACATTGAAGCATCAAATGTTAAAGTACATATTCATGACAAAATGATCAAACTAAAAAATAAAAGCAAAACAAATAGTAAAAATAATGAAAAATAAAATTTTATTCCTACTATGTACATATGATAGACAATCTCTGCTCAGATCCTATCCTGTTCCTCAGTGGAGTTCTGGCATATTCAGATCAGAAGCCATAAGTTCCTTGCCCTTGGGATTCATCACAGGTTGGCTTGGCATACTACCCTCGACTCTCCTTGTTAATGCATCTGCTAATTGTCTAATCTGTATTTCAAGCTTTTCTATGGAATGGGTATGGAGGTTTGGCATTTGGTTACGTTTCTCCAAAGCATTATGACTGGATGTTTTCACCTCCTATAATGCTTGAAGAATTTTCTCCTCAAAAGACAATTATGGAGTTGTCTCCTAAGGGGTAACCGCGGGAAAGATAGGAGAAGGTTGGGGGTAATTCGACTTTTGGTATGACTGAGTGAATGTACTCGGCCTAACCTGATGAGATGGAGGGGCATGAGCTGAGGCTTATTGATTCCTCTATGAAATATTATCATGGTTTCGCCAACCCGGATTATATGTAGATGAAAATGGGTCATTCATGGATTTGGCGAACACCTGAGCAGCCTGAACTTGTTCATGAACAAATTCAGGGTACTGAGTTGTCGAAGGGCACTCAGTGATATGATGTGTCAGACTGACACATAGAGTACACATCGTCTGTTGATGGGATGGTCCAGCTAGAAGTTGGTCCAACTTATGCACAAGCATATCAACTTTACTTTGAATTGCATCAGTAGGACCTGTTCTAATAGCCCACCCTTCTTGGGACCACTCAGTGCAATTCTCTTAGAACGAGATGCTGAAGACGAAGTCATGTGGTGCAAGGAATTCTCAGCTAATGTCTCAAATAACCTTCACTCTTCGTCTTCACTCTTCAACATAAATGTACCACCACAGGATGAATCAATCATTTGTCTGTTTCTCTCGAACAGACCATCATAAAAACTTTGCACTATCTGCCACATAGGTACCTGATGATGTGGGTATTTCTTAAGCAAGTCCTTCATACGTTCTCATGTAAAAGCTAGTGATGGCTCACCTAAATTGGTGTGTGCAACCAATGGGAAAATACTTCCTAAGAAATTCCTGCTGTAATTGAATCAATGTCTCGATTTGCCCCGGGTTCAAAGTCTTGAACCAATGCTTCACCTTGTCCTTCAGAGAGAACGAAAAGAGTGTCAGCTTCATAGCATCGTCTTCAAAGTTATTGATTCGGACAGTTGAACAAATCTCGAGAAACTCATCGAGATGCCTATATGAGTCCTTATAAGTAAGGCCATAAAATGAAGGTAACATTTGAATAATGCTGACCTTGATCTCATATTGAAGCACTCCTATCTCAGGTCTCATAATGGTAGATGCCTAGGTGTACTGGTTAGGGATAAAGAAATCCCTCAATGGACGGGTTTCATTCTGCTGCTCCGCCATTCGATTCAGACTTCTGGATCTTCTCAAGATGCGCTCTGGTTTTAGATCAAATGGGTGAATAGGAGCTTCTAAAGTTCTCCGCCCTTGCATACACCGAGTTAGTCTGGTGTATGGATCAACTAAGTCTAATTATTCTATCCTATCTAAACTAACATGCACACAATCACAAAACACAAAGTAAATAACACTATAACTAATCTAAGCAATGTCTGAAATATTTATCTACTCTACAAAATTGAAATAACAAAATCTACTCTAATTCATAAAATTAGCAAATACAAGAAATCACAAACTATGTTCTCTAAAACCCACATATCTATTTGCTCCTTTAAGCATGCAATTTAGTGAATCCTAGAAAAACAGTACGTGAATCATATATGTACTAAGTGAAAGCCTATATTCACTTACTAATCCTACTAACTAAACATGAAAGATCAATAAATGAATATCAATAAACTAAAATATTAGAAATAATGAATATCAATCGTTGTTCCCCAACAATGATGCCAAAATGTGGTCGTATTTTTGTAATGGTAATTTTTAAAATGATATTTTCAATAAAAATTTAGAAAATCGACAACCAAAGATATAAAAACCGACTTTCCACAATTGTGACAAGTACGAGTTGAATCCATAGGGAACGGGACAATTTTGCAAAACTGTCTGATTTTTACCGATCAGTAGGATTTTTGCAAATATACTTCACAAGAATTTAGAACATATATATGAACAAGTATGATATGCGCAAATGAGTTGAAAATAATTGTCGAAATTAGTTTCCTGAAGGGAAGCAAGTTTGTGACCACTGGTTGGTGAGAAAAGGAAAAAAAACACTAGATTATACAAAAATAAGAAGGTTGGGGACCACAACGGGTTTATATATGATTTGAGAAATTCATAAAAATAAGAAATATCATATATTTATCATAATTTTGCAAACATTTAATTATGATATTTTAGATATCTAGATATTCATAAATAACTTTATGCGAGAGCATGCAATATATGCAAAAAAGTAAGCTATTTGCGAAATTAGTGGGGTTATATATGATTCAAAAAAATAGCAAAAAATAAGAAATATTGCATATTTGTTATAATTTTATAAATATTTAAGTACAATATTTGCAATATCTGGAGTTCACACATAAATTTATGTGATTTTAGAAAGTATATGAAAAAAGTAGGATATTTATAAATATATTTATGCAAAATATTGATGTATATGCAAAAGAGTAGGATATATGCAAAAGAGTGTGATAATGTGTTTTGCAAATATTTTTATAATAAATTTTTTAATGTATGTGAAAAAGTAGTATATTTACAATTTTGGTGGTTTCAGTTTCACCAAAATTTTGTAAATAAATTTATGCGTGAGTTTTGGCATAAAAAAACTTGTGATTCTGGATTTAAGTGGATGTTGGACAAAGCCAATGGGTGGTATAATTTTATTATAAAAAAAGCCTAAATTTGCAGTTGTGAAGGGTAAAAAGGGTCCTAACAATGTCGGATATTTGTGATTTTGGACATCAGGAGAATATAAAAATTTGTAGGGTTTTTAGGAAATCGGGTCAAATTACCCATGCAGTTGTATTTTTGATTGAATGAAAAAATATATACTTAGGTTATGTATCTGCATTTTTTATTGAATGAATATATATATATATATATTGTGGTTATGAATCTAGATTTTTTATTGAATAAAAAGTACATATATATTGTGGTTATGTATCAGCATTTTCTTTTGGATGAAAAAAAAAAAAAAATATATATATATATATATATATATATATATATATATATATATATATATATATATATATATATATATATATATTGTGGTTATGAATCTGTGTTTTTTATTGAATGATAAAAATATATATATTGTGGTTATGTACCTGCGTTTTGTATTGAATGAAATATATATATTGTGGTTATGTATCTGTATTTCTTATTGAATGGAAAAAATATATACTATGGTTATGAATCTGCATTTTTTATTGAATGTAAAAAATATATGATTGTGGACATTGAATCTGCGTTTCCTATTGTAGAGATCATATATATATATATATATATATATATATATATATATATATATATATATATATATATATATATATATATATATATATATATATATATATATATATATATATATATATATATATAAAATTGTTGATATTGAATCTGCATTTTTCACTGTTATAGATAATATATATGTATATGTGGCTGATTTGATGAAGTGAATTATTTTCCTGTTATATGACGAAAAATTATATATATGAGGATGATTTGATGAAGTGCATTTTACCTTGTTATATGAGTGAAAAAAAATTGCTATGCGATTTCTATTGCAGCCCTACACGGTCTGAATGAAAAAAAAATAGCTGCTATGATTCTAATTGCTGTCATGTGTTTGATTCCAAAAAACACTTTACTGAGATGATAATCTATGGCTGTCATGTGTTTTTGAGTGAAAAAAAAAATCTGCTGTGCAATTTCTATTGCCGCCCTATATGGTTTGAATGAAGAAAAATTTTAACTGCTATGATTGTAATTGTTGTCATGTGTTTGATTCGAAAAAAAGTTTTACTGAGATGATAATCTATGGTTGTCATGTGTTTTGAATGAAAAAAAATCTGTTATGCAATTTCTATTGCAGCCCTGTATGGTCAAAATGAAGACATTTTTTTACTGCTATAATTCTAATTGTTGTCATGTGTTTGATTCGAATAAAAAAGTTTTACTGAGATGATAATCTATGGTCGTCATGTGTTTTTGAGTGAAAAAAAAATTCTGCTATGCAATTTCTATTGCCTCCCTCTATGGTCTGAATGAAAAAAATTTCAACGGATATTATTCTAATTGTTGCCATGTGTTTCATTTCAGAAAATAAAAATGTACTGCTATGATAATCTATGGTTGTCATGAGTTCTTGAGTGAAAAAGAAAATTTTTGCTATGCAATTTCTATTGTAGCCCTGTAAAATTTTAACTATTATGAATCTCATTTGCTATCATGTATGTTGATACAAAATATATCTCTGGTATGATTCTTATTGTTGACCTATATATATATATATATATATATATATATATATATATATATATATACTTATGAGCTATGCATACCGATTTGATATGATTCATCGTACATGTTCACCTATTGGTTTAGAGGAATTGGTATGAACACTATGTTGTTCGTTGATAGAAAAAAATTTATACATATTTAGTTTTTATGTATTCATAAAAAATGAATTGAAGCTAGATTAAAAATTTTAGTGATATTAGTTGCTTTTAAGAAATTGGTTAAATCTTTGCGTCTCTGGGCCTTAGTAGGTCACATAGGTTGTATTGGGATTCATAAACTTGAGATTTATGAAGTTCTTAATTTTTCTCGTAATGTGAATCTTAGGAAATGGTTTTCCCAAGTATGAGCCTATTGTAGGATGCAATAAAGCCTTGTTGAACACGAGGTTTTGGAGCACGTAGATGACCCCAAGGGTGCATCTAAGTGATTGCACTAGTTCAAAAAAGAAAATATATAATAGTAAATCTCATAGGTTAACAAACTTAGTATACCTTATTGGGCAGGGCCCTATGTACTTAGAAGGTACGTAGTGAACTAAAGTAAAAATAAACTTTAATTAATTATAGAACAAGTTACACAGAGATGCTTAGTTACGTCGTGAAATGTAGGGTTACCTGTCACCTTGAGTAACTTTGTCAATGCCTGATAAGCAAGTTTGCACCAACCTCATGGGATTTTGTTGAGTTGACGATGGACTCCTTAGCTGATGGTAGTGTGTTATTGTTGTGGGTCCCGTCTTGGTCATTGTTATCAACGCAAAAAAATTTCCCTCCCTCTGCGAGAAAAAAAAAACCATTCTGCGAGTCAAACTCGACCAAAGTTTTTAAAAATTACTCACCTCCGTTTTGAAAATTTGCGAGAAAATTCCGTGGAATGGGATCCGTATGTCGGTACGAGGTTTGACCGTTCCTGGCGTCTTTACCAAAGGTAATCGAACCAAGGATCAATTGTGTGTTTTAACTTGACTCAAATATCTAAATCATGTTCTACTTTCCTATAATACACAGAGAATCAGGCATGTGCTATGAAATTTTAAAAAGATGCAAGTTTGAGAAATATGATTGCTTTGGAAAATTAGATGTACTTGGAAAATGCTTGAGAAAATCATTGAATTTCATTGAAAAACAGAAATTGCATTGAAAATTGAATCTTGAATGAAAAATGAATTCTCAGGGAAACTTGAACTTTGAAAAAATTGATTTTGAGATTTGGACTACTTTTCTGAGAAAATTGATTTCTAAAATGGATTTGAGAATTCTCAAAAAAATCAATTTCATAAGTAATTCAAGGACTTTGAGAAAATCAATCTTTGAACTTTGAAAATAATATTGAGAATGTTAAAACATTGAAAAATCATGATTTGAACTTGGGAAATACTTTGAAATGTCATTTGAAAACTCAGAGTTTTTAAGAAAATCACTTCGTGAGAAACATTTAGAAAATTTTAGGAAAATTGATTTCTCTGAAATGGAATTGGAAAATGAGTTTGAAAATGATGCAAATTGAATGAATGAATGAATTTGAAAGATAATTCATTGAGGAATTGGGAAAATCCTTTTGAATTTTTGAGAAATGCAGTGCATCTTTGAAGTTAGCCTAAGAATGTAGGCTGAATATGGCTAATACGAAGATCACAAATCTGGGTTTTATTCGTATTCAGACTATGGCCATAAATACAAATTCCACTGAGTTTGTGAACGCCCTAAGCGCTTGTGCACGTGGCATTCGTGTCAACCATAGTAGATTTGTAAAGAATATGCATGAATGATACATCACATATTGAATTTACGAAAGTAAACTATATGTAATGCATCCTATTCTAAGAAGAAATGTAACTCTTATTCCAAATATTAAATTTGATATTACATTGAATTGAATTGAATAAAATAAATAAATAAAAGTCTTCTTCTTGAATATTCCTACAAAACTAGAAAACATGTTAGCACAAAAATGTAGGTTTATCTGGATTTATCCAAAAATATTAGAAATTATCGGATATTATTCAGATGTAAACTCAATTCATACCTCCGTGCTATAAACATAAATGATGAAATTGGATTGAAAATACGAAAATGATATTTGAAAATTCGAAATTGGGGTAAAAATAACCAAAATACCCATGATAACAAGACTATTGCCTTGAAATCAGGGTTTTTGAAACCTAAATGAAAATAAATCAAACATAATATGATATGACATGATTGAAAATATGAAAATTAAAGTTTGGAATTTCAAAATTGAGGTTAAATGACCAAAATGCCCCTGATAACAAGACTATGGCCTTGAAATCAGGGTTTTCTGAAATAATTTTGTAAAAATGTAAACTTTGAAATTCAAATGCATGCAAATGACATGGAAATCAACTATAACATGATATTAAATGATGATATACATATTAAAACCCTAAAATTACAAAAATATCACAAAACACTGAATTTCGAATGTTTTTCGCTTGAGTTTCGCCTTTGATTTTAAAAATGAATTAACCCAAAAGGCAAATAAGCTTGGAATTGGCTAAAAATTGGTATGGACACCTAGACTAACACTAAAAACAGAATGGAACTCGAAAATCTATTTTTTTGACATTTGTTTATTATAAAAATTAATTAAAATCCTAAAAATCAAGATTTTGCCTAAAATTCTAAATCTAACCTAATGAAAACTGAATTTTGGGTACTAACCTACCATAGAAATTCCCCAAATTTTATGGAGTGATAAAGGATAGTTAGTCAAAGATTTTTGCCTTTTACAGTTTTCAAATTTAATCCATGTAAGATTTTTACAGCTCCGGCAAGTCGGATCGGAATCTGGCGACCCTAGAACATAGGGCAGACTGATAGGTTTCAGAAAACATTATGGAAAAAATACAAAAAAGCAGAAAAAATGACTGAAATCTTGGAAGAATGTCCCTGACAAATAGAGAAACAATTCCTATTTTGACTATTTTGGGATTAGATGAACGGATTGGACGGACACAGAGGTTTATCAAACCTCTAATTCTGATAAAATCTAACTAACAGGGATTTAGCTACTGAATTTGTAAAATCTAGAAAACTAGGAATCTGAACTCTAAAAATTTTGAAATTCTGGGAAATGACAAAGAAGTTTACTAAAAACAACTCCACTATTGAAGGTTTCGACATCCGACCAACAGATTGAAGCTTCACAACCAATTAGGATCAGTCTAGACCCTGACAAACAGAAATCAAGATTTTCACAGAAGGGTAAAAAATCTGAATTTTTACAGGCATTAATTCATTTTTGAAAAACCTGAAAAAATGCATGAAAATAGCAGACCCTACTCTAGATCTATTGTATTTTTTAGAGGAAGATTTGAATCTCCCATGGGGGAGATCTCGGGTCTACAACCCAGCTAAAAAGGGATTTGGAGTCTAATTTTTAGAATGGGGTTCAAGAACCCGAATTAGTTCAGGTTTTTGGAAGGAAATCACAGATAAGAAAACCTAACCATAATAAAAATTTTGAGATTTAATGATGAGAAATCGGACATGAAATGCGATTGGACTCTATGGATTAAAAAAAAACGATGAATATAAATTGAATGAACAAAAATGGTTATAAGTCTATGAAATAAATTAAATACAAGGCCTAAAAACACAGAAATCTATATGATAATGATGAGAAAATATGAGATTATCAGGGAAATATGTTCAAATTTTATGTTGGCTATTGAAAAGAGAGATCCGATCCATTTATCAGATGTATCTCTTCTTTATATAGCAGCCTTACAAACAACCAAATGTTCTTGTCTTCCCCCCCCCCCCCCTCCTTTTTTTTTTGCTTTTGCACACCAACATGAATCCAATGTCAATTGAATTCACGTTGTATTCTTAACACAATACAGAAACTCACGTTATACAGCAAGAAAAAGCATTCAAAAGATAAAGGGGATGAGTATTTTACCTCGGAGATGGAGGCTGAAGCAACGACTACAATGGAGGTTGGTAATGATGTTGCACCAAGGGAGGGTTTGAAGCCAAGGGCCTGCACCAACTGGAGGTTGGTGGAGACTGAAGGAGGGCTGGACCTGGAGGTGTTCTTGGAGCAGGAATTGGACTGCAATAGTTGGAGAAGGTAGCAAGATGGAGAAGTAGCAGTCGTGGATTCTGAAAATGTTTGCAGCAAAAAGGAGTTGGAGATGGAGGTTGGTGGAGACTGATACACTGGTTGAAGGAGGCTGCAACTGCTCAGGCTGGAGGGCTAAAGCCAAGGGAGTATGGAAGAGATTGAGAGAGAGAGAGAGGTAGCCTTGGGCTAAGAGGAGGAGAGCTAATGGGTTGTGCGTGAGATAGTGTAAAAGGGAAAGAGAGATAGCATCCACCGTATATGCTTAGATGGGAGAATAGGAAAGGGAAAGCTAGGGTTTAATGAAATGGACTTAGGTTTTAATGAGAGGGGCTAATGAGAAAGGGGGAAAATCATGTACGTGAATGGGTCCAGGCGTATGGCCTTAGGAGAATGGGAAAGAGAGAAAGAAGGAAAGAAGGGAAAGGAAGGAAGGGAAAGAAGGAAAGGAAAGAAAGGAAAGGAAAGAAAGAAAAGAAGAAAAAAGAAAGAAGGAAAAGAAGAAAGGAAGGAAAAGGAGGAGGGAAAAGGAAATCTGGAATTTTTGTTTTATTTTTCTTTTTATTATTTTTTTTTACATGTGGTGCCACCTTGGAGTGGGCCCACATGGTTTTTCAAAAAGGGTTTCAAAGTGGGCGCCACATTGGCATGGGCCCACACGATTTATAAAAAAGGAAATATTAAAATAAAAACAAAAAGCTTCAGTGTGACACCACTTAGAGTGGGTGCCACTTGTGACAAAAGCAAGATGACTTTGTAAAATTCCTCAGAAAAACTTTTGGCTATTTTTGGCAATTTTTGAAATAAGCTTAGAATTTGAAGTTTTGTACCCCGTTGTGAAGCAAATCCAGTTTAGAATTTGAAAAACCAAACTCGAAAAGAATCCAGATTGTTTTCTCAGAAAATATTTCCAAATTTAAAATCCTAGGGGTAAAAATGTCAATTTTGGAAACCCACAGTTTGAAATTGATTTTGAAAATCTTTAAAACTCAAATCTGGATTGAAATTTTCAAAACTGGACTTCTGAATCTCGAAAATGAAATGAAATGTAATGAAATGATGAGAGATGATATGAAATGTCATGCAAAATGCAGACCCTGAATGAAGAATTTTGGACATTAGACCCCAATTGACAGTTGTACTAGTTTAAAAAGCGATAATTTTGATAAAAATCGCAAAATGATTCAAGAAATGGTGTTCGGGTTCTACCGGGCCAGAGTGACACTGAAAATTAGGGTTTGAACTGATTTGAACTAAAATAAACTGGATTAAACTGGGTTTTAGAGTTTCAGAACTCGATTGAACTGACAAGACACTGACTCAACGGGACTCCCTGATTAAATTATCAAGAAAAGCTGTCATTTTTAGAGAAATGGCAAGAAATGGTCACTAGAGTGGTGAGAGTTACGAGCTAGAATTGGGTTTGAGCTGGAATAAAGGTCACTAATACTGAGATGAACTAAAATGAAAGCTCAAACACTAGCTCAACTGACTGAACTCAGCTCAATTTCAGCTAAATGAGCTGAAATGGGCTAAAATGAGCTCCTAGACACTTGAAAATGGTTTTAAATTGAAATTGGAGCACTTGAACTTCTAGTGAGCTCAAGCTAGACTCAAAGGAATACGACTGACTGGGAATGACTGACTTGGAGACAATTGGCTTGGATTTGAGTGAGAAATGGGCTCATTTCTGAAGAAATGATCCCATTTTGGTAGGAATGGTCAGAAATGAATATGACCCGCTCACTGTGAGCTCAGGTGAGCTAGAAATGATTGACATTCTAACTGTTCTGAACTTGAGAATGAGCTTGGTTGACTCTGACTGACCAGGGGTCTAGGATGACCTAGGGGTAAAATGGTAATTTTCCTAATGAATGTGGGTAAAATGGTAATTTTCTGACACAAACTCGGGGTTGGACTCCTATACTGACCTATTAGGGTTGGCACTCACATGAGGGATGTGTCTGAAAATGGATGAGGAAATTTTAGGGTGTTTACAGATGCCCCTCTTTGCTACTAAGTCGGTTTAGGGCCGAGCTTAATGGCAAAGAAAAATACACCAAATTTGAACTATAAAAATGCCTCAGTTAGAAGGATCTGACTGGATATGAAAAAATTAGCCTTGATGAAAATGGTAGATATGGAATAGAGAATGAAGAAGAAAGATTTACTTTAAAGAAGTGAGATTCAGGTTTTGCCCTTAACCTAGATGGGACGAAAAATACCTCGTGTAGAAACGAGGCTCAGGTTTGACCCTTAACCTGATCGAGAAATGAAATATCTCATCAAAATGAGGCTCAAGTTTAACCCTTAACATGACCGAAAAGAATGAAATACCTCATCAGAATGAGGCTCAGGTTTATCCCTTAATCTGATCGGAAAATGAAAATGGTAAGTTGGATGGCAAATAAGACAAAAAAATTTTTTAAAAAAGAATAAGGCAACTCTTTCGACAACGCGAAAGATGAATAAGGCGATCCAAAGGAACAAGGCGATTCTTTCGACAACGCGAAAGATTAACAAGGTGATCCAAATGAGCAGGGCAATTCTTTCGACAATGCAAAAGATGAATTCTTTTGACAACGCAAAAGATGGCAAAGGCGATCCAAAGGAACAAGACGATTCTTTCGACAAGGCGATCCAAAGGAGCAGGGCGATTCTTTCGACAACGCGAAAGATGAATTCTTTGGACAATGGGAAAGATGACAAAGGCGATCTAGATGAACAAGGCGATTCTTTCGACAACGTGAAAGATAAACAAGGCGATCAAAAAGAGCAGGGCAATTCTTTCGACAACGTGAAAGATGACAAAGGCAATCCAAAGGAGCAGGGCAATTCTTTCGACAATGCGAAAGATGAACAAGTCAATCCAAAGGAACAAGGCAATTCTTTTGACAACGCAAAAGATGAACAAGGCAATCCAAAGGAGCAGGGCGATTCTTTTGACAACGCAAAAGATGAATTCTTTCGACAACACGAAAGATGACAAAGGCGATCCAAAGGAGCAGGGTGATTCTTTCAACAATGCAAAAGATAAACAAGGTGATCCAAAGAAGCATGGTGATTATTTCGACAACGCGAAAGATGAATTCTTTCGACAACACGAAAGATGAATTCTTTCAACAACGCGAAAGATGACAAAGGCGATCCAAAGGAACAAAGCGATTCTTTTGAGAATGCGAAAGATGACAAGACGATCCAAAGGAACAAGGCGATTCTTTCGACAATGTGAAAGATGAACAAGGCGATCCAAAGGAGCAGGGCGATTCTTTCGACAACGCAAAAGATGACAAAGGCGATCCAAAGGAACAAGAAGATTCTTTCGACAACATGAAAGATGATAAAGGCTATCTAAAGGAGCAGGGCAATTCTTTCGACAACACGAAAGATGAATTCTTTCGACAATGCGAAAGATGACAAAGGCGATCCAAAGGAACAGGGCGATTCTTTCGACAACGCGAAAGATGACAAAGGCGATCCAAAGGAGAAGGCTGATTCTTTCGACAACACAAAAGATGAAAACCGCTATCCAAAGGAACAAGGCAATTCTTTCGACAACGCGAAAAATGAATTCTTTCGACAACGCGAAACATGACAAAGGCGATCCAAAGAAGCAGGGCGATTCTTTCGACAACGCGAAAGATGAATTCTTTCGACAACGCGAAAGATGACAAAGGCTATCCTTTCGAAGAGAAGGCTAATCTTTCAACAATGTGAAAGATAACAAAGACTATCATTTCGTAGAGAAGGCTAATCTTTCAACAACGTGAAAGACGACAAAGGCTATCCTTTTGCAGGGAGGGATAATCTTTCAACAACGGGAAATATGACAAAGGCTATCCTTTCAGAGAGAAGGCTAATCTTTCAACAACGTGAAAGATGACAAAGGCTATCGTTTCGGAGAGGAGAGAGGTGAATCTTTCAACAATGCGAAAGATGACAAGTGCTATCCTTTCAGAGAGAGGGCTAATCTTTCAACAACGTGAGAGACGACAAAGGCTATCCTTTTGAAGAGAAGGCTAATCTTTCAATAACGCGAAAAATGACAAAGGCTATCCTTTCGAAGAGAAGGCTAATCTTTCAACAATGTGAAAGATGACAAAGGCGATCCAAAGGAGCAGGGCAATTCTTTCGACAACGCGAAAGATGAATAAGGTGATCCAAAGGAGCAAGGCAATTCTTGTGACAATGCAAAAGATAAATTCTTTCGACAACGCGAAAGATGACAAAGGTGATCCAAAGAAGAGAAGGTTAATCTTTCAACAACGTGAAAGATGACAAAGGCTATCCTTTCGTAGAGAAGGCTAATCTCTCAACAATGTGAAAAATGACAAATGCTATCCTTTCAGAGAGAAGGCTAATCTTTCAACAACATGAAAGATGATAAAGGTTATCCTTTTGAAGAGAAGGCTAATCTTTCAATAACGCGAAAGATGACAAAGGCTATCCTCTCAAGGAGGTAAAAAGTGATGCCAGAATGTGTCAAGATGGACATCGAGCTCTTCACTTCATGTCAAGATAGTAAGAAAATATTGCCAAAATATTAAAAAAATTTTGTTGATTCAAAATACTCAAAAATGATATATATATCGATACGAAAATATTTCCTCTTTTCTACCCAAAGTATTACCTCAAATAGGGCTAACTTCGTAGAATCAAGTTTCAAATTCAAATTGCTTGTGATTGATTTTCTTTCAAGGAAGCTATCAATTTCCTTGATATGAACAAAAAAAAAGATATTCTTGATATTGTGAAAGCGATTGGTGAAAGGACATTGATAAAAGAATTTCACAAAATTAAAGAAGAATCTTGGCAGATTCGGCAGTTTGATATCCTGGGATTCTTTTCATGATGATCTTCTTACACTCTTTTTGAGACATTGAGCTTTCTTGGGTTTTTTGGGAGTTTATTACATCATCCTTCATTTTGGAGATGCCCTGACTTTTTTCTCTTTTCTCTTTTTTTTGGAAGGGTACGTCACAAACTCCTTCAACTTAGAGATGTTTTGATCCTTCTTTGCCTCAGGAATTATACTGATAATATTGTCTCTTTGGTAGGAAATCTCTTAATGATAGCAGAAATCAAATATCTTTTAGGGTTTGTCGGGAGGTTCATCGCATTCGCCTTCAACTTGGCGGTGATCTGAACTTTCCCTGGAATGAGCTGTCACAAACTCCTTCATCTTGAAGATGATCTAAATCTTCTTTGGCCTCGGGGGTCTAACTTATCCACCAGTCTTCAACTTGACAATGATTGAGAGATCCCTTTTGCAGATATTTGATTGCAACTTAAATGATTGAGGAGATATGGAAATTGAATGGTTTTTCTTTCTTACCCAAGATATTTCAATTGCTTTGTCTTTACAAGAATGGTCTTTAAAGATATGTCATTGAATGTGATCAATATCAATCACTTATGACTTTACGATAACATTGAATTTTCTTCATCTTTTTGGTTGGCCCATAGAAAGATTTTGAATTTTGAATCTTTTTTCGCAAAAGCTTTGTCCTTTTGGAAATAATACTGAAGGTAATTTTGAGGTAATTCTTTGTGTAATAAAGGTTTTGAGGTCAACAACTATTCTTCATGACAAATTGGCAAAATATTCTTGGAATCTTTGGTGAAAGAAAATGCTTGATATCCGAGTTGACACATCAGTGGGATTCTGGATGAAAGTCCAACATGAACCTGAATTCTGAAGGTAAATCCAAAACAAAATTGGAATTATGAAGGTAAGTCCTAGCACAATGTTGGATTTTGAATGTAAGTCCAACTCAGATGTTGGTTTTGAAAGAATGACCGAGTCAAAACTCAGATCTTGTAAGGAAAACTGGAAAATTTGAGTCGGAACCCAAGTCTTCAAAGGAAAACTAGAAAGTTTGGTTTTGAAGGAAATAAAATTTGAGTCGAAACTCAAATCTTCGAAGGAAAAACTAGACCCATTCGGATTTAAAGGAAAGAAAATTCGAGTCAAAACTCGAATCCTAAAGGAAAGACTGGACAGAAGGAAAGGAAATTTGAGTCGGAACTCGAAGCCTAAAGGAAAAACTTATCCAATTTGGATTTAAAGGAAAGGAAATTCAAGTCGGAAGTCGAACCCTAAAGAAAAACTTATCAAATTCAGATTTAAATGAAAGGAAATTTTAGTCGAAACTCGAATTCTAAAGGAAAAAACTGGAAAGTTCAGAAGGAAAGGAAATTCGAGTCGGAACTCGAACCCTAAAGGAAAAACTTATCCAATTTGATTTTGAGGAAAAGAAATTCGAGTCGGAACTTGAACTCTAAAGGAAAAAAAAACTGGAAAATTCAAAAGGAAAGGAAATTCGAGTCAGAACTCGAACCCTAAAGGAAAAACTAGACCAATTTGGAAGAAAAAGAAATTCGAGTCAGAACTCGAATCCTGAAGAAAAAGTAGATCAATTTGGAATGAAAAGAAATTCGAGTCAGAACTCGAATCCTGAAGGAAAACTATATCAATGTGGACGCTGAATTTTAAAGTGTACCAGTGTGAACACCGGATTTTGAAAATGAACCAGTACAAGCATTGTGTTTTGAAAAATTACCAGTACGAATGCTAGGTTTTGGAAAATTACCAGTATGAACACGAGGTTTTGAAAAATTACCAGCACGAACACTGGGTTTTGAAAAATTACCAGCACGAACACTAGATTTTGGAAAATTACCAGCACGAACACTGGGTTTGGGAAAATTACCAGCACGAACACTGTGTTTTGGAAAATTACCAGCACGAACACTGGGTTTTGAAAAATTACCAGCACGAACACTGGGTTTTGGAAAATTACTAGCACAAACACTGGGTTTTAAAAAATTACCAGCATGAATACTGGGTTTTAAAAAATTACCAATTGATTCTGATGGGAGATTTTTAGTCTTCACCCTCACGATGACTTGGACAACTGTCAGGGCCTCAGGATTTATCTGTTATTCTGAATAGGCAACTCAGGTTTATCCCTTAATCTGAAGGGAAAATGAATTTGATGCAAATGGATGTAAATGAATGCATGCAAATGCAAATGAATGCAAAATGATGTAAATGGATGCACATGCATGCAAAATGAGAGATTTGTTTGATCCTGCTTGCATACAGGATGTTTTGAAGACAATTTTCAAAATAATGCCCCAGTATAATAGGGAAAGAAATTTTGGATAAAAGGAAGATAATTGACGTTCAAAGAATGCTCTTCAAAAGTAACAAAGCAACTGACTTTTGATCGATTCATGAGGGACTCTGAAGAGGGTCATTCCTCATGAAAGGATATTTTGCAGAGAAGGAGAACAAAATGTGGCATCAAGATTATGAGGAAAATTGATAATTTTATAGATGCATTGAAGGAAAAATGACAAATTAAGGAAAGATAAACAGGATTACATCATCCATTTAAGATGATAAAGCAAGATGAGAAATGGAAAAGTACTGGCGCTATCAGCTTCTTGAGGAAAAAGCTTAGTTAAGATGATTGGTCCTTTTCATCTTCAACGAGGAGATTTTTATCAATGCAGTCCTGAACAATGTTCTTGAAGACAAAACAGTGGTCAGTATCGTGTCCTACTGCCCGATGGAATTTGCAGAACTCGTCCATGAATCTTCCCATGATCGTGGGAGGATTTGTGGCTCTTGGGAGCTTTACCATTTCTTTGGTCAACATATATTCAAGGATTTCATCAAGAGGCTACTCAAGAGGAGTAAATTGGTGATCGTCACCCCAACCATCCCACTTTATCTTTTCTTTCTGTTGACTCAATTTTTCATTCTGCTTTAAAGTCTTTTCTTTCTTATCTGTATGATTGCTCTTGCTATTTTTGCAGTCACTGCGGCCGACATTGGCAGAGAATGTGAAATTAGCCCTCTTTTTTGAATCTTGATTATTCTTGACGAGGGTGATGTCATCATAGACTCCATTCTCATCTCGAGCCACTCGGCACATTTAGTAAGCTCAATGAAAGATTTGGAAGGCGAGTTGGAGATAAGACCTCTCAAAGGTTGTGAGAAATTATTCAGAATAATCTGGAGTGTGTGCTCCTCTGAGATGGGATTTCTCATTTTATTGCAAGAGGCCTCCATATGAGGATGAAGTTTCTAGCTTTCTCATTATCTCTTTGCTTTGTATTGTAGAGATGGTTCAACGTTGGCAGCGCTTCAGTATTGAAAAGGAATCGTTCAATGAACAGATTGACCACCTTATCAAACTCTCGTAGCTCAATTGGATTGATATGCTCGGAGTACCATTTGGCGGTGGTGCCCTCCAGGCTGCAAGGAAAACACCTAAACAAAATACGATTGTCTCTTTTGAATCAATTGCATTCCACAAAGAACATAGCTAGATGAGCCTTGGGATCGTCGGTCAAATCAAATTTGAAAAATTTATGGGGAAGATCTTCTAGGTTGTCATCCTCGTCTAAACCATCATAGAAATCTTTGCTTGTGAAAATCCTTTTTCCCTTGTCGCGGGCTTGTAGATCTTTAACCATTTTGACCACCTCTCTGAGTTGTGACTGGTCAGAGTCATTAGCAGACTGATCTTTTAGCTTATTGGTTGACCCTTGTCCCTGAGTCATCTTTTGAAAAGCTTGTTGAGCCTCACACTCTTCATCGGTGTCACCTCCTTATTTTGCTTCATCAGATGTATCCTCATGTTGGATACGCTTCTTGGATATCTTCAGTTGTTTCTTCAATGTTCGGCCCTTGACCTTTTTCTTGGTAGGAATCTTGCCGGAACTGGCCCCTTCTTGCTCTGTCATCATCTTTTGAAACATGACATACATCTGGGGATCAACATCATCATTGGCTTATTGATTCTATTTCCTGGCAGATCGTGGCGAATCCATTTCTTGCTCGCTGCCACTGCTAGAGTACTGCAGCAACGTTGTTTTCTTCTGTATCTGGTCCACAATGCCAAAATTCTCTGTAGGACAAAGGGATGATTTAGATTAAGGATTTTTAGGAGAAAGGTAAATGATTAAGGAGATATTGAGGATGATGAAACAGATAGAAATTTTGGAGAGAATTTGGAAGACAAAATTTGAACATTTGAAAAATTGCAGGTAGGATAAAGCTGGAAATTCGAGATCCAGAGAAAAGGTAGGAAAAGGGAAATCACCTGGACTTTTTGAGGAAAAATATGAGGTTTTGAAAATCGTCCAGAGTTTTGATAAAACTGTTAGAAAAATAGATGAAATTTGAAAAATGAAGTAAAAGGGAAATGAGAAATAAAGGAGAATGTATTCAATCACATCCTGCAAAAACAATTATGCACATACAACATTGCCTAAGAAGCTGACTCTAAATGCATCAATTTTGAAAGAGTTGTAGGACCCTAATCCTGACTCTAGGTTCAGATCAATTGTATCCAATCACACTATGCCGATATACTCGAGTCAAAGCTCGATGTACGTGGCATAAAAAATCATCTCTGATTCTAGGCTTGTGTTTTTCCAACATCCTTGAGCGCCTGCCGATATACGTTGAACTATGGCCCTTGGTACGTGGCAGGGGGGCGTTAGCCCAAATAAGTGGCCCAGTTGTGAGGCTTTATCCCGAACTATGGTTTTGGAAGAAAGCCCAGCAACGTGAAGACCGGGTAGACATAGGTGGGGTAGTTTTTAAAATATGAGCACATGCAAGCAAATAGAGGGCTCTAAAACCTAAAGAGATAGAGATTTTTAAAAATCTTGAAGAAACAAACATTGTTTTCATACAAATCCTAGATTGAGGGGTGTTGTATTTCAAACCTAAGTCTATGTGAGCATGAAAATTTCCTCCTCAATATGGTCCTACCAAACCGTGCTTAGTCTACATGCAATCCATGTCAGTTAGGTTCAAGTCTAGGCTCCTAGGTTCAAATGATATCTGAAAGTAAAAGCTGACATTCCATAGAACACGATTTTGATAATTAAGATAAGTCAAAGCACACAGTTGATCAGGCGAAGACAGGTCCCATCACGGTCGCCAAACCTGTTATCAACGCAAAAAATTTTTCCTCCCTCTGCAAGAGAAAGAAATGATTCTGCGAGTCAAACTCAACCAAAGTTTTTGAAAATTACTCGCCTCCATTTTGAAAATTTGCGAGAAAATTTCATGGAATGGGATCCTCCTGTTGGTACGAGGTTTGACCGTTCCTGGCGCCTTTACCAAAGGTAATCGAACTAAGGATCAATTGTGTGATTTAACTTGACTCAAATATCTAAATCATGTTCTACTTTCCTATAATGCACAGAGAATCAGGCATGTGCTATGGAATTTTGAAAAGATGCAAGTTTGAGAAATATAATTGCTTTGGAAAATTAGATGTACTTGGAAAATGCTTGAGAAATACTTGGGAAAATCATTGAATTTCATTGAAAATCAATAATTGCATTGAAAAATGGATTCACAGGATAACTTGAACTTTGAGAAAATCGATTTTGAGATTTAGACTACTTTTCTGAGAAAATTGATTTCTAAAATGGTTTTAAGAATTCTGAGAAAAATCAATTTCATAAGTAATTCAAGGACTTTGAGAAAATCGATAATTGAACTTTAAAAATAATATTGAGAATGTCAAAACATTGGAAAATCATGATTTGAACTTGGGAAATACTTTGAAATGTCATTTAAAAACTTAGAGTTTTTGAGTAAATCACTTCCTGAGAAAGACTTAAAAATTTTTAGGAAAATTGATTTCTCTGAAATGAAATTGGAAAATGAGTTTGAAAATGATGCAAATTGAATGAATGCATGAATTTAAAAGATAATTCATTGAGGAATTGGGAAAATCTCTTTGAATTTTTGAGAAATCCAGTGCATCTTTGAAGTTAGCCTAAGAATGTAGGCTGAATGTGACTAATACGAATATCACAAATCTGGGTTTTATTCGTATTCTGACTATGGCCATAAATATGAATTCCACCGAGTTTGTGAACTCCCTAAGAGCTTGTGCACGTGACATTCATGTCAACCATAGCAGATTTGTAAAGAATATGCATGAATGATACATCAGATATTGAATTTACGAAAGTAAACTATATGCAATGCATCCTATTCTAAGCATAAATGTAACTCTTATTCCAAATATTACATCTGATATTACATTGAATTGAATAAAATAAATAAATAAAAGTCTTCTTCTTGAATATTCTTACAAAACTAGAAAACATGTTAGCACAAAAATATAGGTTTATCTGGATTTATCAAAAAATATTGGAAATTATCGGATATTATTCAGATATAAACCCAATTCATACCTCCCTGATATAAACATAAATGATGAAATTGGATTGAAAATACGAAAATGATATTTGAAAATTCAAAATTGGGGTAAAAATAACCAAAATACCCATGATAACAAGACTATGGCCTTGAAATCAGGGTTTTCAGAAAGATATTTTGTAAAAATGGGATTTTGAAACCTAAATGAAAATAAATCAAATATAATATGATATGACATGATTGAAAATGTGAAAATTAAAGTTTGAAATTTCGAAATTGAGGTCAAATAACCAAAATGCCCCTGATAGCAAGACTATGGCCTTGAAATCAGGGTTTTCTGAAATAAATTTTGTAAAAATGTAAACTTTGAAATTCAAATGCATGAAAATGACATGGAAATCAACTATAACATGATATTAAATAATGATATACATATTAAAACCCTAAAATTGCAAAAATATCACAAAACAATGAATTTTGACTGTTTTTCGCCTTTGATTTTAAAAATGAATTAACCCAAAAGGAAAATGAGCTTTGAATTGGGTAAAATTTGGTATGGACACCTAGATTGACCCTAAAAACAGAATGGAACTCGAAAATCTCATTTTTTGACATTTTTTTACTATGAAAATCAATTAAAAATGCTAAAAATCAAGATTTTGCCTAAAATTCTAAATCTAACCTAATGAAAACTGAATTTCGGGTACTAACCTACCATAGAAATTCCCCAAATTTTATGGAGTCATAGAGGATGGTTAGGCAAAGATTTTTTTCCGTTTACAGTTTTCAAATTTGACCCATGGTCGGAGTTTTACAGCTCCGGCAAGTCGGATCGAAATCTGGCGACTCTAGAACTTAAGGCAAACTGATAGGTTTCAGAAAAAATTATGGGAAAAATAAAAAAAGCAGAAAAAATGACTAAAAATTTGGAAGAATGTCCCTGACAAACAGAGGAACAATTCCTATTTTGACTGTTTTGGGATTAAATGAACAGATTGGACGGACACAGAGGTTTATCAGACCTCTAATTCTGACAAAATCTAACTAACAGGGATTTAGCTACTAAATTTGTAAAATCTAGAAAACTAAGAATCTGAACTCTAAAAATTTTGAAATTCTGGGAAATGACAAAGAAGTTCACTAGGAACAACTACACTGTTGAAGGTTTTGACATCTGACCTATGGATTGAAGCGTCACAACAAATTAGGGTTGGTCTAGACCCTGACAAACAGAAATCAAGATTTTCACAAAAGGGTAAAAAATCAGATTTTTTACAGGCATCAATTCATTTTGGAAAAACCTGAAAAAATGCATGAAAATAGCAGACCTTAACATGGATCTACTGTATTTTTTAAAAAAAAGATTTGAATCTCCCATGAGGGAGATCTCGGGTCTACAACCCTGCTAAAAAGGGATCTGGAGTTTCCAGAGGGTTAAAAAACTGATCTGGAGTCTGATTTTTAGAATGGCGTTCAAGAACCCGAATTAGTTCAGTTTTTTGGAAGGAAATCACAGATAAGCAAACCTAACCATAATAAATTTTTTGAGATTTAATGATGAGAAATCGAACATGAAATGACGATTGGACTCTATCAATTAAAAAAAAACTATGAATATCAATAAGAGTTAAACTGAATGAACAAAAATGGTTATAAGTCTATGAAATAAATTAAATACATGGCCTAAAAACATAGAAATCTATATGATAATGATGAGAAAATATGAAATTATCAGGGCGATATGTTCAAATTTTATGTTGGCTATTGAAAAGAGAGATCTGATCCATTTATCGGATGTATCTCTTCTTTATATAACATCCTTACAAACAACCAAATGTTCTTGTCTTCCCCCCCCCCCCCCTCCTTTTTTTTTTTTGCTTTTACACACCTACATGAATCCAATGTCAATTGAATTCACTTTGTATTCTTAACACAATACAGAAACTCACGTTATACAGCAAGAAAAAGAATTCAAAAGATAAAGGGGATGAGTATTTTACCTTGGAGATGGAGGCTGAAGCAACGGCTACAATGGAGGCTGGTAATGATGTTGCACCAAGGGAGGGTTTGAAGCCAAGGGCCTGCACCAACTGGAGGTTGGTGGAGACTGAAGGAGGGCTGGAACTGGAGGTGTTCTTGGAGCAGGAAGTGGACTCCGATAGTTGGAGAAGGTAGCAAGATGGAGAAGTAGCAGCCGTGGAGTCTGAAAATGTTTGCAGCAAAAAGGAGTTGGAGATGGAGGTTGGTGGAGACTGATACACCGGCTGAAGGAGGCTGCAACTGCTCAGGCTGGAGGGCTGAAGCCAAGGGAGTATGGAAGAGATTGAGAGAGAGAGAGAGCCTTGTGCTAAGAGGAGGAGAGCTAATGGGTTGTGCATGAGATAGTGTAAGAGGGAAAGAGAGATAGCATCCACCATATATGCTTAGATGGGAGAATAGGAAAGGAAAATCTAGGGTTTAATGAAATGGATTTAGGTTTTAATGAGAGGGGCTAATGAGAAAGAAGGAAAATCATGTACGTGAATGGGTCCAGCCGTATGGCCTTAGGAGAATGGGAAAGAGAGAAAGAAGGAAAGAAGAGAAAGGAAGGAAGGGAGAGAAGAAAAGGAAAGAAGAGAAAGGAAGGAAGGGAGAGAAGAAAAGGAAAGAAGGGAAAGAACAAAAGGGAAAGAAGGAAGAGAAGAAGAAAGAAAGAAGGAAAAGAAGAAAGGAGGGAAAAGGAAATCTGGATTTTTTTTTATTATTATTATTATTTTTTTTTACATGTGGCGCCACCTTAGAGTGGGCCCACATGGTTTTTCAAAAAGGGTTTCAAAGTGGGCGCCACATTGGCATGGGCCCACACGATTTCTAAAAAAGGAAATGTTGAAATAAAAACCAAAAGCTTTAGTGTGACACCACTTAGAGTGGGTCCCACTTATGACAAAAGCAAGATGACTGTAAAATTCCTCAAAAAAACTTTTGGCTATTTTTGGCAATTTTTCAAATAAGCTTAGAATTTGAAGTTTTGTACCCCGTTGCGAAGCAAATCCAGTTTAGAATTTGAAAAACCAAGTTCGAAAAGAATCCAGATTGGTTTCTCGAAAAATATTTCCAAATTTAGAATTTTGGGGGTAAAATGTCAATTTTGGAAACCCAGGGTTTGAAATTGATTTTGAAAATCTTTAAAATTCAAATCTTGATTGAAATTTTCAAAACTGGAGTTCTAGATCTTGAAAATAAAATGAAATGTAATGAAATGATATGAAATGATGGAAAATGATGAGAAATGATATGAAATGTCATGCGAAATGCAAAACCTGAATGAAGAATTTTGGACATTAGACCCCGATTGGCAGTTGTACTAGTTCAAAAAGTGATAATTTTGATAAAAAATGCAAAATGGTTCGAGAAATGGTTTTCGGGCTCTATCGGGCCAGAGTGACACTGAAAATTAGGGTTTGAACTGATTTAAACTAAAATGAACTAGATTGGGCTGGGTTTTAGAGTTTCATAACTCGACTGGACTGACAAGACACTGACTCAACTGGACTCCCTGACTAAATTGTCAAGAAAAGTTGTCGTTTTTAGAGAAATGGTCACTAGAGTGGTGAGAGTTACGAGCCAGAACTAGGTTTGACCTAGAATAAAGGTCAGTAACACTGAGATGAACTAAAACTGAAGCTCAAACACTAGGTCAACTGACTGGACTCAACTCAATTTCAGCTAAATGAGCTGAAATGGGCTAAAATGGGCTCCTAGATACTTGAAAATGGTTTTGAACTGAAACTGGAGCACTTGAACTCTTGGTGAGCTCAAGCTAGACTCAGAGAAATATGACTGACTCAGAAACAATTGGCGTGGATTTGAGTGAGAAATGATCCCATTTTGGCAGGAATGGTCAGAAATAAATATGACCCGCTGAGTGTGAGCTCAGGTGAGCTAGAAATGATTGACATTCTAACTGTTTTGGGCTTGAGAATGAACTTGGTCGACTCTGACTGACCAGGGGTCTGGGATGACCTAGAGGTAAAATGGTAATTTTCCTAATAAAAGTGGGTAAAATGGTAATTTTCTGACACAGACTCGGGGTTGGACTCCTATACTAACATATCAGGGTTGGCACTCACATGAGGGATGTGTCTGAAAATGGACGAAGAAAATTTGAGGTGTTTATAGTCTCTAGGTTGAACTTGTCTCCAACCACGGTGTCTTAGGGGACAAGGATTCCTTTGTGTTGAAAATCAAGTACGCCAGATGTAGTGCACTATATCTTTTTCTAAGGAAATGGACACCTTGACAAAGGGTTCTGGACCTTGCTACTAGTGTAACCGAGTTCTTATGGGATTAATAAAATATATAAAATACCCTTTATTGAAAATACACCTCCATGTAGACTGGTGAGCCTATAACAGCCCGAGTTGTGGTGCTCTCATGGAAACAATAATGCTATCGAAACTTAAATAATTGTTTGTTTGCATTTGGTAGAAAGTAAAAGATGAACTTAAATGAATAAATAAATAAAAGAGATGCATGCATTTAAGTTGTGTACCTTTGTAGTTAGGGATTGGTCGAGTCAAATCTTGGGGGGAGTCGGGATTTGGACTCGTGTTAAGCCTTGGACTTGGTTGGAGTCCAGTTTGGCTTGGCGACCTATCCATGTTTGCTATCGCGAGATGGATGGTCGTGTTACCCGGTGAGATGTATTGTTTGTCTTATCCCTACTTTCTTTCCTTTTTTTTAGAAAGCCATGAGTAGGTGAGCTTGGCAGCAGCGGATGCGATAAATTGGAGTATACCTGAAGCTGGATCGTAGACTCTTCTATTCCTTAGTGCTTTATGTGTGTTTTTAGGTTTTTATTAGAAATATTTACAGTGTGAATTTTTGTAAAGAATTATTAAAGTTCACCGTTGTAATTTTGTAAACTTATCATACACATCAATAAAAACATTGTATTGTGAAAATGTATTACTTTCGTTGTGTGATGAGCTTCGGTCAAAATGATTTCAAATATTTATAAATTTATTTTATTCTGTTGTGTGCTTATTTAAAAAAAAGAATTGGCTCAATTTTGGGGGGTGTCACACCAAGGCCTCCTTAGGTTGATCCTTCATCCCTTCCAAGGGCTCAAACCCTTCTTGTAATCGTATCTTCGTTGTAGAGTGATCCCTATTTTGAAAATCGAGGATCTCTGTCAATCGTGATTTTGTTGATTATCCTTCCTTACAAACGTGTCTTAGGTATTTATATAACTCCGTAGACTTCTATCATACCTTAGGACCAGTCTCTAACATTTCCTAAAATCGTTTAAGCCCCTAAGCCAAGACTGCACTCGAATGAGTAGTGTAGTCCCGTTATGCAGGCAGTTTTGCCTTTTTTAATCTTCTGCACATACCTTTACCACACCTGAATGTGTAGAACAATTAAATACCTCCTTAGACCTGCTACATAACCTCTGAAACTTATCTCAGCCTTAGCTATGATCCTACCGACGTTCGGTACCCGAAACAGAAAAACTACACTTTGTCAATTCAACAAAACATATAGTTTGACTCATTTGACCTCATCAACTTTTCCAATGACCAAGCTTGACCTCTCTGACCCCTAGCATCTATATCAAACTCTAACACATGACCTTAGGTTCCTCTAGAAGCTCTGGACCAGGTCCTTTTAGATCTAGACTGGAATCTCTTATCGATTCACATATCCTAGTTTTAACGTACCTGATTTAGTTGTACTCGTCTAGTAGCTTTCGTACCACCTAAACCGTTACCATTAGAAGTCTCAGACCTCTACAACATCGTGTCAATCAGGGTATAGCCCCCTTAACACGTCAGCCACATGCCCAAAGGGCTCGAAACCACAAGCATGATTATCTCACTTTCGTCGGGCTACAACTAGAATACTTGTATGTTGTCAACCTGGGACTCCCTTCAGAGGCATCAAATCTGGTTCTTAGGGAGGGTAAAACAGCCTCAAAGGCTTGGGTAGCTTTCTCACTCCATTGAAAACCATGTTTCTTGAGTAGTGATCCAGCTTATGTAATTGCACACTTTTAGTGTATGCCGCACCTGATCACCCATCATCTTTGAGATACAACACGTTAGCTGCAGGGCCGAACAACAGATGGTGGGTGATCAGGTGCAGCAGCAATCACAGGGCGCCTGATCTACCCTCTGCAGTGTGTGCCCAGTGTGCTTGCAGACACAAACAAACACATGCACAAAACATGCAAGCACACAAACATGGGTATAAACGAGTTAAGTCTGACCTGAATTGTTTAATCCTTTTTTGAGCTTGATCAAGGTACACCCAGTTCGCCTTGTTGAAGCTGCGCAAAGCTCAAGCCTCCCATATGCTTCGCAAATTTGCATAGATTCAATAGACCTCACTCTTGATTCAGCTATGATCCATATTAGGAATAATGTCAACAGGACATCATATAGATGCCACAGATATTCTTCATGGCAATGTACTGTTTAGGAGCCTACCGTCGGAGCACTATCGGAGTGGAAGTGTGGAATCCATAGCTACAGTTTTTGTTTGAGAGCATGGAGAAATGGCATTTAAGGTTGTTGGCATAGGAAATGCCACCTCCAAATCCTTAAATCAACTACCACCATGGAGAGGTGGCAATTTGCAAATGCATCACCGACAGCCTCTCTAGCATTCATTCCAATGGTGCTTTCAACTACCATATAATTCAGTTTTAAGGGTGCATTGATGGACTGCCTCTCTTCCCAAACACCTTTCATTGGAAGTGGGAAAAGAATGATTAAACCATCCCAAACAAATGCTGTGAGAAGTGCCAAATCCATGTTTTTCACATGTATGTGGAATCTACAGCTGCAATCCCAGCGCCTGGCTCCCAAACAGAGCATAAATACATTTAAATTTTAACAAATTCTTGATTAGCTTACTAAATTTTTAATCCTTAGCGTCTTCCCCACCCTTACACAGGAAGAAGCCACAGAAAAGTGAACTAGTTAGTGTTACAATTAGCGATTGAGCGTGCATGTGTGTGTGATTAGGATATCCAAAATGAGTTTTCTAGTGAGTAAAAAATTAAACTATTTTTCAAAAAAATTACACTTATCGCGTGTCAGGTCATACCCATATCTTTGTGACAGTGTGGTGTGCATCTGCCAGGGTTCAGGTACATGTATGCATGCTTCCACGTGCGCATGCACGTGTGTGAGACAAAAATTATACACACCATTGTCAATCTTAGAAATATCTCAGGGCAATTTCGTGGGATTTGTTTATATTTCCAGTGCGCAAATCTGTGTGTGTGTGTGTGTGTGAAATTTTGTACTTCTATAACATACCATTGTCAATCTTAGCGATGCCTCATCCAAGCAATTTCTTGGGGTTTCTTACATTTCCGTGTGCACGTGAATGTGACTGATGAAAATTTTGTGCTTTCACAGCATATGATTGTCTATGTTGGCGACATTCCATCGAGCCAATTTCTTAGGATTGGTTTATAAATATCACAATAGTGATACAAGACTACTAAAAAATAATTTTAATACCTTTTTATTAGTCCTCAGGCTAAAAAAAACTCAAATGTTATTTCTGCAATTTCCTTTATAACCTTGCATTCTTGTGTTTTTTAAAGAAATTTTTCTTAAAGAATATTTGTTTCCTTACATATCACGATTTTTTTATGTATATTTAAATACCAGAAATATTGGTGTCAGTATTTCACAATCAAGCTAAGGTTACCCACTAGCAAGATGGTTTTTTTTAATTGACTGCTTGTGGAGATTATGTAGCAGCTATAAATATCCAGCAGCTGTAATCTAAAAATGAAGTTAGAAGCGGGTTGTTCAAACATGAATATTAGACGGCATCCAAGAATAGTTGAAACAGAAGAAAAATGCCTCGTGGGGTTGATGGTTGATACTTGAACGTCCAAAATGGCATGTTCATAATTCATACGAGAGAGAGAGAGAGAGAGAGAGAGTCGAAGATTATTTTCACAAAAAGGTTGCAATAATCTTAGAGCGGCAGCTTATCCAAAAAAAGCTTAGTGTGCAGCATAAAATGCTCTCTTTTTATCAGCTTGACTCTATAGTCGTCGAATCATATTCCAAATACAATGTGCATTTGTGTTTATTTCAAAGTACCTAGCACAATCTCAAAACTACCTATATAGTTATTAACAAAAATATTGATTCTGTGATTGTGTCATCCCCCTACCTCACCAAGGACTACAAACAGTTTGATAGTGAGAATTGATAGATTTTGTAACCAGAATTGAGGGCAGGATCAGAATTCATTGATGACGAGAGTTCTTCATGATTAGAGTTTTAACCAGGTGCATCAACATGCATCCCTAGCCTTGTACTAATGCAAAAAAGTACAAGGCAAGGATCTATACTTTTGTCAGGCAGAGTACCTCTCCCATTCATTTTAGTTTTAGCATTGTTGTTATGTGCTATAACAAATTCATTTTCAATATCTCAAAAAAAACATTACAGTAAATGAACAAAGATAAATCTGTATATATGCACAAATCCCTCATTTAGGATATTATCCCACATTCCTGAGCCAAAGTATTTCTTACTTCCTAAGCATCATAAGTGTAACACCCTAATTTTTATAACCCGAAAAATGGTAATTTTTTTTAAATACCTTTAAATATTTTAACATATAACAACGAAAAAACTCATAGGGTCTAAAAGTTGATGTGCTACTTTTCGTATTCATGCATAACCATACGATTGTAAAAACTTAAAAGAAATAGATCTCGTCATGCATAAAATGAATCAAGGTCCACAATCATTCAAAATATTAATTAATTTTATTCATTGACATAAAAATCAAATAATAAATCAGAGTCTGAAAATCTTGTAAATGCAAAGAAAATGTAAACTCAGTTTCCGTCGCAACCTCCCGCCTTCGCATGTAAGTTATTCCTCATTACACGAAAAATGTTAAACCATATAGGGTCAGACAAAACATGTCTCAGTAGAGAGAAATATGCTAAGCTTGTAAGACAGAGATTCAAAGCAGAAATTTCAATAGAAATTTTATAGTTTAGCATTTGAAATTAACTGAAACAATTACACAACTAATCTTGCATGTTCAAAATTTATAATTTTAACAAAAGAGCATCAATTCATACATTCAAGAAATAAAATGCATGAGCAGTTAATATGCATGACTTACCATATCCAGAAATCCTTCAATGCGTATACATATTCTTATCTTTAATTACATTTTATTTCTTAAATGATGCATGAAATGCCTAACTAATGCACATATATCTTAAGTTATTACTTCTTAGCCCTAGTGATATGACACGGGCTTATATTCCCAGATCAGAACCATGACTCAAGACGTGTTTTACATACAATAGTGGTTTTAGCCTAACTAGGTCCATTTATCAGGACAGGGTGAGGGACATTAATACGCGAGAGATTCACAACACCTTTCAACCCGATGCACCAGTTTTCCTCGCCCTATATGTTGCAGTCTAATGCAAAGGTTTCTCCATAAAATTGTGGGAGGAGAGGAGCAACCTTCTATACTCAAAACATACTTGCCCCCATGAAGTTTTGTATCATCATTCTCTCAACAAGTATCTTGGGTTTTAATGTTACATGATTATTTTTCATGCAACATCAAAACTTGAGTCACTGTATGGGCAATGGATGCATTCTTATAAAGCATTAGAAATATTCACTTAATTATACTTGTAACATAAACTTGAGCATGTGCATAGATGAAAATCTTATTCATTTTCATGCTTCAGTTAACACATATGCATGTACATGGTCAATGCAATAAGGAATATAAATATGAGCATCCATTTCAGTGAAACATTCAATCATCATCATAACAAGAGCATACTTGCAGCCAACACATTTAAAATTTTAAACATAAACTTACATTCATTGGACTCTTTGATCCTTGATCTTAATGTGTAGGCTTTATTAACTATTCAGGTCATAGGCATATTCATAGAAGCTTTTGCATAGGATCAAACCTGCATACTTATTCACATATTGCATGCTATTAGAAATGAAGAAATTTACTCAAAAATATGCAAACTATGCATATGTCGACCTTCGGTCCAAAGACCGGTCTTGATTTACGAAACCAATAACTTTTTCAGACTATTACAGAGCTCACAAAAAATTTTATGTTTGGCGAACAGAGCGGACACTTCAACAGTATAAAAAAAAATTCATTAGCTTTACGTAGCCATAAACCGTTCATGAAAATTCCTCTGTATGAGAGAGTTATGAATGTTTCACTACAGACATGTCATATTCTATTGCGACTGTCACAAGGCCATGCTCGGTCTATGAACAAAGCCCAAAATTTTATAGTAGATGCGAAATTTTGTTAGATTTTCAACGCAACAAACCATTTGTCAAAACTCCTCCAGACGAGAGAGATAGAAACATTTTACTAGTCGGAGGTCAGGCCGAAAACCTGAAATTTTGGATCTAACCATTCAGGTTGGACCAAACCAAGTCACCCGAATCCGTACACCCATGATTTATCTTGCATATTTTAAATAAAAAATAGAATAAAATACATAGTTAAATTTGATATATTTAATCTGAGATAAATCATATTTTTTCTCAGCCTTTTGGCCAGAAAGTATGCCCGATACGCATATAATTTATTTCCTCAAGAATTAATTTTGGCAAAATACAAAATAAATTAACTAAAACATGTAATATACATGAAATAAAAATTTACAAAAATCTAAAAAAAATCATAAAATATCTACCTAATCATAATATATCAAAAACCATCAAATATTGCATGAATCTAACCACGAAATCCAGATTCTTTCTAAATTTACCGATTTTTTTTTAATGATATTGCCAAAATCGCAATATCTCAAGATTTCGACCATAGAAATTCACAAAAAAATTATAGAAGATCTACAACAACATATCCTACCAATACAAATTGATACTTGCAAGAAAATCATAGCATAATTCAAGTATTTGCAAATTTTACAGATTTCTTTTATGAGAAATCAGGTTTTTATTAAAAACTCGATTTCAAAGAAGGGTTTTCCTTTGGGGAAAACATTCTTTCTCTATAGATCTTTAGATCTGAGTCAAACCCACGGTTAGGAGAGTCTGATCATGATCTAAACTCATGAAAAATCATTGAGATCTAGGCCAAGAACTTCGTTCTTGCAAGAAAAGCATAAATCACCTACCTCTTATCATAAAAAAAATCAAATATTCTGACAGGTCTTTTTGCACGATCCGCTCTTTCTATTAGATTGAAAAAGATTTAATACACCTCCTGAAATCACGTAAAGGTCTTTCTTGAATCCAAGAAAGAGGAGGGAAAGCTTTAAGGGATGTGGAAAATAGAGGAGAGAAAAGAAAAAACTAACCTTATTAATCCTTCTCATGAGAGCCTCTATTTATAGATTGGCTTAGAGAAGAGTATCATCTCTAATATAAGAAGTAAGTATTTATTAATTTATTTTATTAATAAAATAAGTCAATAAATTATAAGACTTGATTCAATAAATTTTGAAATTACTTAAGCTATAAAAGAAAAGTAGGGACTCTTTACTCTGTCTTGTGCTCTAATGATAAGGTAACCTTCCAAGAGACCTACATACCCAAAGACTCATCAAAATTGAATGTTTAAATAGTCGATTTGATAGCTCTCAAAATGTAGATCATCATGGTGGTCTTAGATTTAATCGTACGCATAAGGATTGGTAAAAAAGTTTAGTCAATATATGAAAACGTTTATTTTTGACCTATAATTAGACATGAACTTCGGTTACTGATAAAATGCCCAAATCAATATCAATTTGGGCATGTAAATAGTCGATTTCGATACCCTCAAAATGAGTAATGTCAATGTCAACTATGATTTAATAGATGAGTCACTGATCGGCCAAATTCTAGTCAAAACAATAATAACATTCTTTTTTAGCGTCCAACTCTATGGGTCAAATCTAATGATATAGGATTCAAGAATCCTGAGTTATATCTCATATAATCTACCTTTAATTGATCTAAATGTTATGAATTATATTTAACTTAATTGGATTTAATTTAAATATCATTAGTTAAATCCACTGGCTAATTTATATTTTAAGCTTCTTTCTTGTAAAAATTATTATTTATTTATTAAAAATACCCTAAAAATCACATGTATGACTTTTGAACCAAATTTCAAATCATAGATTTAATTTCAACAAAAATATAATTTATTATATTTTTTCAACCTTAATTTAACACTCATTTAAGTCTTAATTTAGATTTAAATCAAACTTGAATCTAATTATAACATTTTAGACGTATTTATTAAATTCGAATTCAATTCCAAAATCTATAATCTAAAAATATACAAATCATTTACTTTCTTGTTTAGTCTATATATTTTAGCATTTTTTTAATTATTCTTGAAATAATCTTCATAACTTGAGACAAAGGTTCATAATTAATCGAAATCAAGAATATCAAGAAAATCAAGAATTTCAACAAAATCAAGAATTCATAATTATAGTCATAAATACGTTAATAATTAATCATTTATTCATTTTAATTATCAAAAAAAATCTCGGGTTTTACATCTTACCCCCTTTAAAAAGAATTTTGTCACCCAAATTCAATATAAGCATCAAACAAAAGAACTACCAAAATATAGTTTATCACGCTTCCACTGTGCACTCTGATTAACAAATTTAACTTTCCAAAATAAATTTGGTATGAGTTCATAAGCTCTACAGTCAAGGTTGTTGTGTGATGTACCTAGTTCTTTATTTATAGGTTCTTAATTCTCACCATATAATTTAATTACTTTGCTGAGTGGTTGTGATATATTTGAATCAGACAATCATAATACAATCATTTGCAACAAAACTGTGTAGGTGTGATGCGTCATTCACCTAATAAGTCAACCTAATCATTTGTAAGATAATGCAAAAAGAGTTACGTATTACACATACGATTCACATAAACATCACAATCAGATCTTATCATATGTCCAACTCATTAATCTTGGTACAATATGATATATAGTCACTGATAATATTCAATGCATATCAAAAATATTTTAAAATCATAAGTCTTTAACACATTGCTAATTAAAAACAAATATAAGTTGCTAAAACAAATGTGGATCTCTGGTAACCCGATTTTATAAAATCTGTCAAGAATAACAGAACATTGATAAAATCACAGTAATTTTATCGTAGTTGTCTGTACCTGTCAAGAATACAACCCAATAAACTGTTCAAAAAAATAATAAATACATAAATAATTAAAAAACTTTTACGAAACCCTGTTCTAACAGAGTTTTGATCCAGAATCTGTAATCTACAGGATTTTAATCAGATTAAGATATTTCTTGAATTTTTTTTAAAACATTTTTGGCAAAACCCTTTTTACAAAGTATGATATAAGGTATCAAGATTCACCCAAATTTTTTATAAAATATTTAGAGTTATTTTTCAAAGGGCGTTTACAATGTTGATCAAAGATTGGTCAAAATCATTTTGTAAATAGAGCCAGAAATTAGGTTCTGTTAAAACAGGTATATCTACATCTATACAGATCCAAAATGAGCGAAATAAGATTCTACATTTAAGATCAAGATGTGTAAATGATCGTAGAGATTTTATTTAGATTTTTCAGACTGGTATTCATAGAGTTATCTATTTTTTTCCAAAATGGGTCAGAAAAACTTTATCAGACATTATAGCTTTAGGTTTCTCAAAAAATAATTTTGTAAAAACCCTTTATAAGATTATAAAACCTTTAGAATCTTATTATTTTTTGTTTGATCTAACTTAATACAGGTTAATACACAAATAACATCATAAAGAATCATATTATGCTTAGATCTAATACGAATTAATAACCAAGCCCTAATTTTGCATGTTTATCAAAATCTTTTTTTGAAAAAAATGCAATATTTGTATTGTTCGATTCAAGAAACGATTTCTTTCACCAAGAAAACATATAGAACAGATCAAGAACAAATTAAAAATTGTTGAAAATCAAAATACTTTAATCATACATGCTCTAAGGGTGCAAAAACATCGACTATGTAAATCTTACAATTATCATTAAAGAAAATAATTGTTAAGCATAACATATCATCAAACTAAACTAAAATAGAACATACTTACAACGATGGTGGTCGATTGGACGAGCTTCAAGTCATTCTTTTCTTAGGCCCTGATACCATTTTTGTAACACCTCAATGTTAAAACCCGAAAAATGGTAGAATTTTTTTTTTAAATACCTTTAAATATTTTAATATATAACAACGAAAAAACTCATAGGGTCTAAAAGTTAGCGTGCTACTTTTCGTATTCATGCATAGCCATACGATTGTAAAAACTTAAAAGAAATAAATCTTGTCATGCATAAAATGAATCAAGGTCCACAATCATTCAAAATATTAATTACTTTTGTCCATTGACATAAAAATCAAATAATAAATCAAAGTCTGAAAATCTTGTAAATGCGAAAGAAATGTAGATTTGGTTTCCATCGCAACCTCCCGCCTTCCCATGTAAGTTATTCCTCATTACCTGAAAAATATTAAACCATATAGGGTCAGACAAAACATGTCTCAGTAGAGAGAAATATACTAAGCATGTAAGACAAAGATTTAAAGCAAGAATTTCAATAGAAATTTCATAGTTTAGCATTTGGAATTAACTGAAACAATTACATAACTAATCCTACATGTTCAAAATTTATATTTTTAACAAAAGAGCATCAATTCATACATTAAAGAAATAAAATGCATGAACAGTTAATATGCATGACTTGTCATATGCAGAAGCCCTTCAATGCGTGCATATATTCTTATCTTTAATTATATTTTCTTTCCTAAATGATGCATGCAATGCCTAACTAATGCACATACATCTTAAATTATCTCTTCTTAGCCCTACTGATACGACAGAGGCTTATATTCCCAGATCAGAACTATGGCTCAGGACATGTTTTACATACAGGGGTGGCTTTAGCCATGCCAGGTCCATTTACCAGGACGGGATGAATGACGTTAATATGACAGAGATTCCCAACACCTTTCAACCCAATGCATCAGTTTTTCTCATGAGTACCTTGCCCTCTGTATTGCAGTCTAATGCAGAGGTTTTCCCATAAAATCGTGGGAGGAAACGAGCAACCTTCCGTTCTCGAAACATACTTGCCCCACAAAATTTTGTACCACCTGCCACTCTCTCAACAAGTATCTTGGGTTTTAATGTCACTTGATTACTTCAACAAACACATATTCAGAATTTAAAACATAAACTTGCATTCATTGGACCATTTGATCATTAATCTTAATATGTATGCTTTATTAACTATTCAGGTCATAGGCATATTCATATAAGCTTTTGCATAGGATCAGACATGCATACTTATTCACATATTGCATGTTATTCAAAACGAAGAAATTCACCCAAAAATATGTTGACTATGCATAGGTCGACCCTCGGTCCAAAAACCGGTCTTGATTTACGAAACCAATAACTTTGTCAAACTGATACAAAGCTCATAGAAAATTCTATGTTTGGTGAACAAAGCTGATATTTTCACAATATAAAGAAAATTTCATTAGCTTTCAGTAGCCGCAAACCGTTCATGAAAATTCCTATATGAAGGAGTTATGAACGTTTTACTACAAACATGCCATATTCTATTTCGACTGTCACAGGGTCATGCTTAGTCCATGAACAAAGGCCAAAATTTTACAGTAGATGCAAAATTTTGTTAGCTTTTCAACGCAACAAACTGTTCATCAAAACTCGTCCGAACGAGGGAGATACGAATATTTTACTGGTCGGATGTCAGGCCGAAAACCTGAAATTCTGGATCTAACCATTCGGGTTGGACCAAACCAAGTCACCTGAATCCGTACACCCATGATTTATCTTGCATATTTTAAATAAAAACCAAAATAAAATACATAGTTAAATCTGATATATTTTATCTAAGATAGATCATATTTTTTCTCAGTCGTTTGGCCGAAAAATATGCCCCATACGCATATGCTTTATTTTCTCAAGAATTAATTTTGACAAAATACAAAATAAATTAACTAAAACATGTAATATACATGAAATAAAAATTTACAAAATATCTAAAAAAAATTACAGAATATCTACCTAATCATAATATATCAAAAGCTATCAAATATTACATGAATCTAACCACAAAATCCAGATTCTTTCTAAATTTAACGATTTTATTTAAAAAAAACAATATTGCCAAAATCGCAATATCTCAAGATTTCGACCATAGAAATTCATAAAAAATTTATAGAAGGTCTAAAACAACATATCCTACCAATACAAGTCAATACTTGCAAAGAAATCATAGCATAATTCAAATATTTACAAATTTTACAGATTTCTTTTATAAAAAATCAGGTTTTCATAAAAAACTTGATTTCAAAGAAGGGTTTTCCTTTAGGGAAAACGTACTTTCTCCTTAGATCTTTAGATCTGAGTCAAACCCACGATTAGGAGGGTATGATCATGGTCTAAACTCATGAAAAAGCATTGAGATTCAGGCCAAGAACTCTGTTCTTGCAAGGCATAAATCACCCACCTCTTATCGTAAAAACATTTTTCAAAGATTCTGGCGAGTCTTTTTGCATGATCCAGAATATCCGCTCCTTCTACTAGCTTGAAAAGGATCTAATACATCCATGAAATTACGTGTAGGTTTTTCTTGAATCCAAGAAAGAGAAGGGAAGGTTCTAAGGCATGTGGGGGAAGAGAAAAGAGAAAACTAACATTATTAATCCTTCTCATGAGGGCCTCTATTTATAGATTGACTTAGACAAGAGTATCATCTCTAATATAAGAAGTTAATATTTATTAATTTATTTTATTAATAAAATAAGACAATAAATTATAAGACCTGATTCAATAAATTTTAAAATTACTTAAGCTATAAAAGAAAAGTGAAGACTTTTTACCCTATTGTGGGCTTTAGTGATAAGGTAACATTCTGGGAGGCCTACAGACCCAAAGATGCATCAAAACTAGACGTTTAAATAGTCGATTTGATAGCCCTTGAAATGTAGATCATCGTGGCGGTCTTAGATTTAATCATGCGCATACAGATTAGCAAGAAAATTTAGTCAATATAGAAAAATGTTAATTTTTGACCTATAATTAGGCATGAACTTCGGTCATTGATAAAATGCTCAAATCAATGCCAATTTGGGCATATAAATAGTCAATTTTGATGCCCTCGAAATGAGAAACGTCAAGGTCAACTTTGATTTAATAGATGAGTCACTAATCTGCGAAAAATTTTGGTCAAAATAATAATAACATTTTTTCAGAGCGTCTAACTCTAGGTCAAATCCAATGATATATGATTCAAGAATCCTGAGTTATATCTCATATAATCTATCCTTTAATTGATCTAAATGTTATGGATTATATTTAACTTAATTGAGTTTGATTTAAAGATCATTAGTTAAATCCACTGACTAATTTATATTTTTAAGCTTCTTTCTTATAAAAATTATTAGTTATTTATTAAAAATGCCCTAAAGAATCACATGTATGACTTTTGAACTAAATTTAAAATCATAGATTTAATTTCAACAAAAATATAATTTATTATATTTTTTTTAAACCTTAATTTAACACTCAATTAAGTCTTAATTTAAATTTGAATCAAACTCAAATCTAATTATAATATTATAGACGTATTTATTAAATTTGAATTCAATTCCGAAATTCATAATCTAAAAATATACAAATCATTTACTTTCTTGTTTAATCTACATATTTTAGCTTTTTTTAATTATTCTTACAATAATCTTCATAACTTAGACAAAGGTTCATAATTAATCGATATCAAGAAAATCAAGAATTTCAAGAATATCAAGAAAATCAAGAATTCATAATTATAGTCATAAATACATTAATAATTCATCATTTATTCATTTTAATTATCAAGAAAAATCTCAGGTTTTATAATAAGTGCCACTGAAATGTTGTACTTTTTATTTTTCCTTTTTTAACACTAATATAAAAGAGACGTCATAACTCCTAATTTATTTAACAATTTCACAAGCTTCCGATGCTAGGTTTCTATAAGACAATCTTAATTGAAGTGAAGATGCTGCATTCCATCATATCATACCCATTGACTCTGCACCACCCTAGACAAGTTCAAGAAGCTATAATTACAAGTTATTGGTTCAAGAAGCTGCAACTCAATATCTACGTTGGCAGACTGTAATATTTATTCAGGAGCTTCTCGGAGTACTCTCCAAAAGTTAAAGAGCCATTTGGTTGGATCAGCTGCAATATCAACATCAGCAAAAATGAAATAGTTAAGCAACTGCATAGTGAAAAATGATATGCTCCAGGTATTAGTGATTTGCAAATTACCTCTTGATGAAGACGCAGACCAGAAGGAAACTTCAAGTTTTCATCCCTATATAAAGAAGTATTTCTTCAATTAAGAAGCATGCATTTATGTTTGGTATTTAATGACTCCAGAAATTAACTAACAAAAGTTCAACAACCGGCTTAGCCTCGGCCAACAAATGACTAACCACGCCATGCACCCAGACACTTCATCTCTTAGCGAATATATATTAGTGGATTGACACCATTAGTATCAACCAAATTCTCAAATAAGATGGTTGTCCTGACTATTGGGATTTTCAAATAAATATGCTTTGTGTATATTTGGTCCTATGCCATGAGGATACTACACAATACCTTCTCTACTGTGCCAGAGATGTAGAGTCCGGTATATGCAGGGAATACCATGTAAGTTTGCCTACAGCTCATTCAATATAAGCAGATATTTATATTTTTAGATATATAATTGTAATATATTATACCACCATGTTTTCCCCAGTTATGGTCCTTAATTTTGCTCCAAATATAATGATTTAGATCAAAGTCAAATCAAGGTCCTTATCTGTCTAAGTGTAAATTGGTTATATAACGGAAAATTATTTTCAATAATTAAATTATGAGGAATTTCTCCCAGACTTTTGAAACAAAGTAACAATATGTTGATGTAGAATTTAAAAAAATAAAACCAAAGAAAAACCTAAGATTTAAAGATGTACAATTTTGGAATTTACACTGGAATTCTGATGCTGATTTTTTATTATTGAGGAATTTGAATTTTTAGCTATTTTTAGTCGATTCAAATAGGGGGTATTTTCTTAATTACATGTAATATCTGAAGTAAATAAGGAATAAAAACAAAATAAATAATAAATAAAGACATTTACTTGTATAAATAAGTTGAAAGGCCAAGAGAGAAATGGTAATTTCAAGCCAATGGTCAACCGACCTACCCCTCCATGCTGCCATAGTTCTATAAATACCCTTAGGGGGTATGGAAAAGGGAAGAGAAAGGCAGAAGAGGGCTTGGGAGCAAAGGGTGTCGGGATAGCCTGAGGAACTTTGTGTGAGGTAAAAGATTAATTATAGTCTTTAATAAGTTGCTTTCTTAAATTAGTTTTGTATGTAGTTAATTATAGTTTTGACAATTAAAGGTCAGGATTTTGTTAATTTAGCTTTGTAAGGTAGTTAGACTTTTTACAAGTAGGGATATTTTCTTAAATTAGTTTTGTAAGCAATTATGGTGTTGAAAATTAGGATTTACTTGTCATAAAGTATTTTCTTATAAGTAATTAGTCATAGTTTCCATGATTAGAGAGACGGGAGAGGGGAGGGCTTACGAGCCTCTCCCCCGATCCCCCGACTCTCTCTCGTCTCTCCCCCTCTGTCTCTGCTCTCCCTCCCCGACTCCATCTCTCCCTCGTTCCCTCACTCTCCTCCCCAGCGAGCCCCGCCGGTGATGTCTCCCTCTCCGGCGAGATCCCTTCACGGCAACCACCGCCCGACAACCTCTCTCTCCCTCCGTCAGCCCAGGTAACCCCCTTCTCCTCTCGTTCCCCCCCCCCCTTTTTCTTCCTCTGGATTCGCCGGAAGGTCGGTAGTTGTCCAGCGGCCCCTGCCGTGCCTTCCTCTTCCCTTTTCCGTCAAGCAAGGGGGCTCCGCCCCTTTGCCTTGGTCTCTTTTAGCAGGTAGGGGGTGGAGCCCCTTGCCCTTTTTACTGTTCCGGTAGGGGCCATCGGCCCCTGCCCTTCTCTTTCTGGTAGGGGTCGATGGCCCCTGTCGTTCCCCTAAAAGAGAAGCAGGAGCCTTTGGCTCCTGCCTCCCTTTTTTTTGGAAACCCAGCAGGGGCCGATGACCCTTGCCCCTCTCTAAACCGACAGGGGCCTCTTGTAACGCCCCAAATTTCAAACTTGCGAACCTTTTCAGAAAAACAGGCAAGAGACTAGAAATATCTCTTTCCTTCAGAGTTTGGTTATGAAATCAACGGAAGATTTTTCTTTTGTTAAATCAGAAGGCAAGCTGACAAATTTGGGCACGTTAGCTAAAAGAACCAAAACTCACAAAATTAGGGTATCCTAAGGAAAATCCGATACAAAGCCAAAGCATCCAGGATGCGAGCTAAGAGCAGGAAGAAGAAGTCTTGAAGTCATCTTGCAATCGCGTCATCGCCCGTAGTGTACCTAATCGTCACCTGTACCCATAGAATGGGTTAGTTTCGCGAAAAACTAGTAGGTGCACAAGAGAGACTACAAGAAACTGAATTAAGCACATTTAATTCAGTATGCTAAGCAGTTTAAAGCAGATATGCAGTTAAACAGGGAAGCACTACAAATGCGTAAGTAGTGCAAACGCGTAAGTAATGCAAGCGAGTAAGTAAGCAGTGCAAGCGAGTAAGTAGTTCAAAGCAAGGAAGCAGTGCAACTGACAAATGCAGCATACGATCCATTTGATCGTAAGCTGTGAACTACCACGCAACAAGCTTGTTCTCGTTCCTAGAACGAGATCTCTGCATTTAATCAGTATCAGGACATCGTTTGTCGTTCTCACTACTTCTAACAAACGCTTTGTCCTGAACAACCTTAATCTATTCCCATCTCTCAAGGCCTTACGCGGCCAACTGTTACCGGTTATGACTCACTAAGGCGTCATACTTTCTCAGAAAAGCCCACCCTTCCGTAGAAGGTCCAAAACATGATCACTATCTCCAATCGCTAACGATCTGATTCTCACATCTGAGTCCTGTATGTAATCATGCTAAAACAGAAAGCCAAAGCTATAAATTTATAATTGTCTATCACAAACAATCTCAGAAGAGCATCACAGTTCACCATAACTTTTTATGGTAAGCAAAAACACAAGCTCCACGTCGGATCGCTCGGTCCGAGAGATATACAACCTGACAAGGAATTTCCGCCCTAGAGGGTATACCTGGTGTTGGACCATACACTTCCTCATAGGAGTTCACCGTCTTTGCGGCTACCCGTTCGTGGACAGTGTACATCCTCACAGAGAATCTACCACTCTAGCCGAGCCACCTGATCTTGATTATACATACCCCCACAGCGAAACCTTTGGGAAGTCGGTCCCCAACAAATGCCATATCCAATGAAAATCATTGCGATACACGCATCAATGCAAATGACCGCTTTCAGGGTCGATAGCCACTATTACAATCAACAAGATCAACGTCTGGTCACCTGGTCTGGGAAATGTATAACCTCACAAAGAATTCCGCCCTAGATGGTATACCTGGTCTTGGACCATACACTTCCTCACAGGAGTTCACTGTCTTTGCGGCTACCCATTCGTGTACAGTGTACATCCTCACAGAGAATCTACCACTCTAGCCGGGTACCTGGTCTTGATCATACACGCTCTCACAGATAATCCTTTGGAGATCAGGTCCTCGACAGACAGCCCACTCAGTGATACATGCATCAATAATCGACTGCTCCGAACCATTGACCGCCTCGGGGTCAGTAGCCACAATATGGGCACAAGCATGTATATTAGCAATATGCATCGTATCACTCCACATAGAAGCATATCATTTTACACATCATATTATTGCCACAAAGAATATTGCAATCCTCAAATAGGACCTCAAAGCATGCGTAAACGACACATGAAAACACGCAGATATGGCAATCCAGTTGATTCTATAGGCGAAGAGTAGCTAACTCTATCTGACGGCCAAACAAAACAACTGAATAAGACAAACACTCGTAACAATGCTCATAAAACATACAATTACCATAATATGGCTCAATCCATCAGCAAGTAATTGAATTAATCGTAAGGCATAAACCATTGCATCGAAAGCCATTCATAAGCTATACACGATAAGCAATCATACGGCAGCAGTTATATCACAATATGTAAGCAACTTATAAAACAAGCAGCCACAACAATCCTAGTTGCCACCAGTTCGCAGATTACGAGCTGTATGCAATCACATCAATCATAAGAGATGCAAGCCAACAAGTGCTACGCTACAATAAGCACCAAACAGTTCGACTAAGGGGTAAAGCAAGTCACATGCTAATATGTAGCAACTGGCATAATGCTATTATTATAAGCATTTAACTAGTATGAGAAGCTACTTATTACTCCGCAAAGAACTGCATAAGCAGTTTAACCAACTAGAGTAACGCCTTGACAGGCGTGCACAGCTTAACGAGTAGCATACTGAACTACCGAGCAAGCAAGCGATCGACCAGTGTGAACAAACTTTATGTTTTGATATTACTGGCCCACGGGTACACGCAGGCAAAACGTAGAAACAACTGAGACTAGTTCGGGCGTCTGTTATTCTATGTATTCTCAATAACCCGAATAGCTAGTTGAGTCTGCTCCTAAAGGGCCGGCTTTTGCTGAGAGAGGATTCCCCAAAGGAGGCAGTGCCACGGATACATCCAACTTCTGCAGAAGTGTTGAGCTAACTAATGTAGCCCCTTTCCCCTTAACTCCAATGACTGAGGAGGCCGGATCATTGCCCGTGGGGTGGTTGTTAACAACCTGTCCATTGGAGTTTTGTACTGCTCTGTCCTCTCCCTTGACAGAACAACCAGAAGCGAATGGTGCGTTAGAGGTTACTTAACTAACGACCCATCCTATGTTGTGGTCTTTAAACCACTCGAGCATCTTTCCTGTAAAGGCGAATGTGAGGCCATTTATGTGATTACAGCATTGTACATTTAGCATTGTTCGAGGTCGCATGATCGTCTCATCTGATCATCGTAGTACTAGACGTGTTTGAAAGTTTTTCTCTGCACTTGTGTTGAGAAAGAGAAGAGAGAGAGAGAGGGAGAGAGAGAGATCAGTTGCGGCTGTCACGATTTCAGTAATACGAAATCGTGACCTAAACTTGTGTATTTAAGTTTACATTACAGTATGGGTCCGGGTCTGGTGTATCCAGACCCGATAAATGCAAAAAGGGTTACATGGTCTTTACATGGATCGGTTACATGGATCGGGTCGGATCCTTTGCACCTTTTTCACCCCCCCTCAAGTTGATCATGGTTTTGGACCATGAACAACTTGCTTTTAAGCATCCAAAAGCGGTCCTTGGTTAACCCTTAAGTAAATATGTCTGCAACCTGTCTTTCAGTGCTGACAAACTCAGGCTCAATCTCTTTTTCTTCAACCTTTTGTCTCACAAAGTGTTGGTCGATCTCAATGTGCTTGGCATGACTGTGATGTACTGGATTGAATGACATGTTGAAAGCACTTTGATTGTCACAGAGCAAGGTAGTGTGGGAGATCTTTTCTCCTACTTCAGTTAGAAGATGCCTGATCCATGTGACTTCAGCAGTGGCAACAACCATGGATCTATATTCAGCCTCAGTGCTTGATCTAGCGATAGCTTTTTGTTTTCTACTGCTCCAAGAGACTAAATTTCTTCCAATGAAGACACAATATCCTGATATAGATCTTCGTTCGTCAGGATCTCTTGCCCAGTCTGCATCACAATATACAGTAATTTCGTGCTTGTTTTAGCCATATGACTGTGGTAAATATATCAATCCATCCCCAATAGTCCCTTTCAGATATCTAAGGATCCTCTTGACTGCTTCCATATGTCCAGTACGTGGCGCATGCATAAATTGAGATACTTGATTGACTGAATAAACAATATCAGGTCTAGTGAATGTGAGGTATTGTAACATTCCTATTATGCTGCGATACCTGGTGGGGTCATCACACAGATCTCTATCATGAGCGCTAAGTTTTTGATGAAGTACACTCGGAGTTCCTAGAGGTTTGCAGTCTTTCATGCCTGCCTTGCTGAAAACATCTACGGTGTACTTGTGTTGAGTGAGTGTCAAGCCATAAGCCTGGTTATCAACTTCTACACCAAGGAAATAGCGTAGAACTCCAAGATCTTTCATTTTGAACCTTTGACCTAACAAGTCTTTTATTTCTTGGATGTGGTCCGCAGAGTTTCCTGTGATGATAATATGATCGACATAAATTAATAATAGAGTGGTCACAGGCGGGCTTTTAAAACTAAATAATGAGTGGTCCAGCATGGAACATGAAAATCCATGTTTTTGAATCTCTAGCGAGAAGCTATCAAACCAAGAGCGAGATGCTTGCTTCAGGCCATAGATGGCTCTTTTTAGCTTGCATACATGGGTTTTACAATTTTGTTCTTGATATCCAGGGGGTGTTCCATGTATACTTCATCCTTCAAATTCCCATGTAAGAATGCATTTTTTACATCAAGCTGACTCAACTTCCATCCATGTTCAACAGCCAGGGAAATGATAATTCGAATCGTTCTCATTCTTACAACCGGACTAAAAGTCTCATCATAGTCTTGCCCTGCTTCTTGAGTGAATCCTTTTGCTATAAGCCTTGCCTTATATCGTTCAATGGTTCTATCTGGCTTGTACTTGATTTTGTAGACCCATTTGCATCCGCCAACATTTTTGTCAGGTGGTCTGGGAACAACTTCCCATGTTTCACATTCATGCAAGGCTTGCATTTCATCATTCATGGCTTCTACCCATTTTATAGAAGCGCCTGCCTGATAATACATGATGAGCTCTTCGTCCTTATTGATGAAAGTTAAAAATAGTTGAAGATCCAAGGAGAAGTTGTTATAACTAACCCACCTGTCAATAGGATGTCGTATGCGGTTTGATTTTTTGGCTGCAAGAGTATGAGAAGGAGCAGGATTGGCGACTGAGACATGATCTGAATGGCTTGATGTTGTCGGTCTCTGTCTAGAATAGACAATGCCTTTGTATCTGCCCGGTACTTCCTCTGTATTCTGTGACCTCGACGTCCCAGTGTTTTCAAACACCTCTTCTTCTTGTTGCACACAATATGAGGAACATGCTTCATTGGAGCCAACAAAAAGTTCTGAGCTCAGCCAAGGATAGTAAATTTTAGTTGGCATATTCGTTGTGTCAGCTCCGTGATCAAAATTTTGTTCATCAAAGACAACATTTCTTGAGGTTCTGATGCGTTTGTTGGTGGGATCATAACACCTATATCCTTTGTAGTCATCTGCATATCCCACAAATCTGCACTTTTGGGCCTTGTCTTGAAACTTGTTTCTCAGGGACTGATCGATATGCACATAGCAGATACATCAAAAAACACGCAGATCATAATATCTAGGATGAGTTCCAAAAAGACAGTGATAAGGAGACTTATTTTCCAGAACAACCATAGGCAATCTATTTATCACATGCACAGCAGAATGGAAAGCTTTTGTCCATAGGTTGATGGGAAGATTATTGTCATGAAGCATACTCATGGCACTTTCAACGATATGCCTATGTTTTCGTTCAACAATTCCATTTTGTTGAGGAGTGTGAGGACAAGACACCCTTCTTCCTATTCCGTTATTTTGAAGAAAAGAAATAAAATCACGAGATGAGAATTCCCCACCTCCATCACATTGAAAAAATTGAATGGACTCAAAAAATTGATTTTTGACAAGCAAAAGAAAATTTTGAAACAAAGAGAAGACTTCCGACTTATTTTTTATGAAATATATCCAAGTGTATCGAGAATAGTTATCAACAAATATTAGATAGTATTTGCTTCCAGATCCAGAGGCAATTGGGGCGGGTCCCAATACATTAGAACAAATTATCTCAAAAGGTTTTGAAGCTCTCTTATTAATGGAAGGAAAAGGCAATACATGACTCTTGTAGGAAAGACAACTGGAACATTTGTGACTGTTCTCATCCCTATTGAGACTTTCTTTTGGAATGAGATTATTAAATACAAGTTTCTCAATAAAATGACTCCCACAATGTGCTAACCGACTATGCCATAAGAATGGCTTATTACATTCAGAAATACTAAAAACATTAGCAGAAGAGGATGAACACGACTTTAATGAGGGCTTTGAATTCAGGTGGATAGGGTGAACAACATGACAAGGAGCTTCTTCAAAGACCTACATATTGCCTCGTCTCTTTTCTTCAGCGAATGTTTCCCTCGTACGTAGGTCCTTGACCTGCACAGAAAAGGGAGTGAATTCAACTGAAGCATTATTATCATCAATAAGTTTGGAAACGGAGACAATATTTTTTTTTAATGTCAGGAGCATGAAGAACGTCAAAAAGAGTAAGAGTGGAATATGACATGGGAATGACAGTTTTTCCAACATGAGAAACAAGATGGTGGGATCCATCTCCAGTGACAGTCTTACTTTTTCCAAAATAAGGAGTGGGATTAGAAATCTTACCTGCATCACCTGTCACATGAGTCGCTGCCCCTGAGTCGACAAACCAAGTGCCTTCATCACTCTGCTTCAATTTCAACTCTGACAAGGCAGATATCAGCAAATCTTAAATCTCTCCACTATTTGAGAACTTCCTTTTGTTTTCTATCTGTGGACCCTTTCCTTTATTCTCTGGATTATGCCAACAATTCGCCTTGATATGCCCCTTTTTGTTACAAAGGAAGCAAGTAGGAATGGATCTTGATCCCTGCGCATGAGCTAACGTATTTGGAGTGGGAAGACCACGCCCTCCGTGTCCACTTCGCCCTTGTCCTCCTCGTCCTCGTCCTCTACCATAAGTCACTCCTGTGGCAAAAACTTCATGAGAATTTGTGTGAATGTGAGATTCCTCAAAGAACCCTTTAAGAGTCATCTCATACTGAATCAATTTTGCTCGCAACTCATCAAAGGTAGGAAAGGCAGGGAGACACAATAGTGAAGTGACGATCATATTGTAGTCGGATCCCAATCCACTCAGAGTCTGTTGTACCATATCACTGTCACTCACTGCGCATCCTATAACTGCAAGTTGGTCTGTGATAGTCTTCATCTTGTTCAGATATTCCATGATGGTCATGAAATCTTTTCTCAGCATTTGAAATTCCCTCTTGAGAAAAACCATTCGTGCCTGCGAAACTTGTGAATATGTTTGAACCATTTTTTCCCAAAGTTGCAGAGCAGTACAATTGTCGGGAATTGCAACAAGGACCTCTTGGGACAAGGTGGAAGTAATATATGCAACCACTGACTGATCTTTCCTTTCCCAGTTGAGGTACTCTACATTCTTGACATACACAATTGAACTTACTCCTTTGTCGTCTTTTTCCTCTCTCGTAACAAATTCGAGTGGAGCGGGAGTGGTTCCATCAAGGTGACCTAAGAGACCTTGACTCCTTATAAAAGGAATGATTTGTCTCTTCCAAATCAAGAAGTTTGAGATAGTTAACTTTTCAAAAACGAGTTGAGTGAGAAAACTTGAAGAAAGATTGGATGAAGAGGAATGAAGATCCATGAAGAAAAGAGTTTTAACAAGAAAAAGAACCCCTTTTTTTGTTACCAGAGTATCCACAGAGTGCTCAGTCTGCAGCCAAAGAGGTTTGTTGATCGTCTTCCTTTTTTTTTTTTTGACGACTAAGAAACTCAAAGATTGGCCACCAGAGGCTGTCAGAAGAAGGACTGAGTTTTCTCTTCTACCTTCTGTAAGGTCGGATATTTAAGCAATAAAAAAAATCCAGACTGTATTTTCAATGTGGAAGCAATGAGAAAAAAATTTCAAACTGTATTTTCAATGTGGATCCCACTCGTAACAGTCAAAAGAAATATGATACGAGAAAGGACAAAAGAGAGCCAAAGGAATGAGAGTCGAATAAAACAAAGAGGATGTCACACAGCAGGCTGGACATAAAAAATGTTTAGAATCCCAGATTTGATGTCGCAGGTCTGCCCAAAATGCACGATCAGACCTGGATATCCAGCCCAGTAGAAGAAGGGATATGCAGAAAAAAATTTGAATGGGTTATAATTTGATCTTAGTGTTTCACGTGGAACAGGACATTCACGTGAAACGAGCTTTTCCCTTTCTTTGATGTACAGGGTTATCGTGAATCAGGATTCACGTGAACTCTTCGTGAACAGCTTAGGGATTCACGTGAGACGTGAATCCACTAAAAAAAAAAGAAAAGACTGAAAAAAAAAAAACAGAAAAGGGAGAAACGAGAGATGGAGATTGGGAATGGAGGTAGAGAAAGAAGAAATCTGAAGGAGAAAAGAAGATGGGAGATGAACGAATCCTCAAACCTTTGATATGTCGCACCTTTGGAATCCTCTTCAACCCCTAGATGGATCTATGCTCTGATACCATGAAAGTTTTCCTCTGCACCTGTGTTGAGAAAGAGAAGAGAGAGAGAGAGAGGGAGAGAGAGAGATCGATTACGGCTGTCATGATTTCAGTAATACGAAATCGTGACCTAAACTTGTGTATTTAAGTTTACATTACAGTATGGGTCCGGGTCTGGTGTATCCAGACCCGATAAATGCAAAAAGGGTTACATGGTCTTTACATAGATCGGTTACATGGATCGGGTCGGATCCTTTGCACCTTTTTCAGTGTCGTGCACGACTACAAGTACTCTAGGATGAAGGGGGTATAGCTCCTCAATAGAAGCCTCAACAGGAGTGTTTCACAAAGATATAAAGTTTATCAACTTTACTTTATCTTTTGAAACAACAGTACCTTGTGCCAATATTATGCATGTGATTATCTCGAATCTCATCCGCTATCGGGGTATTTACATGTCTCGCATGACTCGATATCGGCCTCGATAGACGAGATATGGGTTTCAACACAGAACACCCGCTAAGAAGTTCGCTCGCACCCACAATTCGGGATCACTCGAGATATGCCAAAAAGGCGAGCAGAACCAGTCAGTCACATCCTTCCAAATGTTTCGATTTGGAGCAGTCTTTGATGCTTTTGCGCAGCTCCCTAAAATCTCAAGTCGACTCTGCAGGACTGCGCACACGAAGAGCCAGGATCCTTGCGAGGTATCCCTCTCCTTAGACGAAGGTGTATCACCAGCTCCCGACTGAACTCTTGTCGCAAGCGGGAGTTATAGATGTCTCTTGCATCCTCCACGAGGATGCCTCAAACGCGTATGCAATGAGCGAAAACCTGAGCGTCATCTGCAATAGCAAAGCAGTAACAACACATATGCAAAAGCAAGAGCCTGGGCGCAAAGCGCGACGACAAAGTAAAGACTGTAAGCAGGAGTGCAATGCAGAACCTTTGCGCGATGCGCAAAGGCAAGGTAAAGACTGCTAGCAAGTAAAGGACAAGGATCACAGAACCGTGTCCTTGAGTTAAATGCGTACTCGTATAAATATATATATTTATATTTATTTATATATATATATATATATATTTAATGGTCATTTTTTAGTTAACTGAACTTAATTCAATTGTCCAAGTCTTCCGTGCAATCTTCTCCTACCTTGAGGGGTGACGGTCCTCGTATGCCAGCGGCATAGGTAAGCACGAGCTCAAGCCATGAAGGGCGAGCAGGATCCATCGTTCAACCTGTGATGCTAAAAAGGTTAGCGCCAAAATACAAATGAGAAGTGGGTCCGGTAAGACCTGCAGCAGTACCGGACCCCGATACGAGGGTAGGCAGGGCGCTCAACTCCCTGCAGAATGCATAAGAGCAACAGAGGCAACAAGATCAAGGTAGAGGGGCGAAACCCCCTACCAAAAAACAAACAAAGTGCAGGGGGCAACGGTCCCCGCCAACCTTGAAGAAATGTGAGGCAGGGTTCAATGACCCTTACTGCCGAAGAACAGATGCAGGCGACAGGGGGCGTCGCCCCTGTCGACAAAGGACAGGCAGGGCTCCAGCCCCTGCCGACCTACCAGAAACAACAGGTAGGGCTTTAGCCCCTGCCGATCCAAAAGTTTCAGGCGACAGGGGCGATGCCCCTGTCGTCCTGCCAAAAGACGATAGGTAGGGGCCACAACCCCTACCGGCCAAAGGTAACAGAGAGAGAGAGTGAGGGGCAGGGGCTAGAAACCCCTGTCAGTCGATCAACAACAGGCGGCAGGGGGGCATCACCCCCCGCCAACCAGTCGGACACAGGCAACAGGGGGCGTCGCCCCTGCCAGCCTGCCGACTGAAAAGGAGGAGAGAAGAAGAAGACGATGGTACAGGTGAAAAGAAGTCATCATTATCCTCATTATGTATATGTCTGACCCGATCCATTTATGTAATGGATCGGGTCCAGACCCAGTTCATGTAAAATGTAAATTAACACTCTATTAAGGGGTATTTTCGTACCCTAGTGTTTTACACACTTATTATTAATAGAATGAGAGGGCAGTCACGATGGACTGAACCCCCTTTCCTCTGGAATCTCTCTCTCTCTCTCTTCCCTCTCTCTGCCGATGATAGGGTTTCTTTCTTTCATGGTATCAAAGCAGCGTGGCATCTGGGAGTGAAGGGCTGTCAGTGTGAATCTACGTGGATCTATCAGCGTGAGTCTATCAGCGTAAATCTGGAAACTTTAAGTACAGGTGCGTGGATCTGCGTGGATCTAAACGAGACTGGCTGTAAAGAGGTTGATCTTGGCTTCACGATAACAGGTTCCCCTTTCTTTTGTAAAAAAAAACTCGATCCTCTTTCTATCTGTGATTCTCTTTCTTTCTGTGATTCTGTAAAAAACTCGACATCTGTGATTCCTTTCTTTCTTGATCTGTGGTTCTGTAAAAGACTCGACAGCTATGATTCTGTGAGAAACTCTACTTGGTTAGAAACGTGAATATGCGTGGACTTCATTTCAGATCACTGTTGTTTTTCTGTTAACCTGTGATTTCCTTTTAAATCCCTGTTGTTTTTCGTTGGTTCTAAAAGGAACTGCCTGCTGAGTATCACCTTCTAATCACTGTTACTTTCTCGCTTGCCATCTGTTTTTCCCTCATCTGAAAATATTTCTGTTTTAATTGGTTCTGAAAAGAACTGCCTGCCGAGTATCCCCTGCTAATCATTGTTGCTCTCTTGGTTCTGGTCTCGTTGGTTCTGTCAGCCGAGTACTCTGACTGGTCGAGTGTTCTGTCATCATCTACATATATATTAGCCGAGCAGTGTTCTGTTAGCCGAGCCCTCTGTTTTTGTTTTTCATACCTAAGTGTCAGTTTAAACATATTCATCAAATGGATTTTACTCACGGGCAATCATGTCTGTCATCAAGTTTTCTCGGTCAACTAGTCTTTGAAAAACTGAATAACTGCAACTTCTTAACCTGGAAAAGACAAATCATTCCGTTTATAAAGAGTCAGGACCTCTCTAGTCTAATGGATGGATCGGTCCCACCGCCTCCAGAATTCCTTTCGCAAGAAAAGGCGGACGATAAAGGAGAAAAATCTGTTGTTCTTCACAAGCATCCAGAATATGTTGCTTGGATGAAGAGGGATCAATCGCTAGTGGCATACATCACTTCAACTCTCTCACAGGAGGTCCTTATTGCTCTTCCTGATGATTGTTCGGCAAATGAACTGTGGGATACGTTAGTTCAAACATATTCACAAATTTTTGAGGCAAGAATTATGTTTCTTAAGCGAGAGTTTCAAATGTTGAAGAAAGATTCCATGTCTATTATGGAATACCTAAATAAAATGAAAGGCATCACAGATCAGCTGGCCGTTGTTGGGTGTCTTGTCAGTGAAAAAGATAAAGTACAACAAACCTTGAGTGGATTGGGGCCAGACTATCATGTTATGATGACAACCTTACTATGTTTACCAGAACTTCCAAAGTTTGAAGATCTTCGTGCGAAATTATTGCAATATGAGATGAATCTGAAAGGATCTTCTGAAGACTCTCATGGGAATTCAGGAACACAAGATGTGCTGGCTATGGGAATGAGTTATGGTCGAGGACGAGGAAGTTCTTTTCGAGGAAAAGGAGGCCAAGGGGGAAATAACTATGGAGGTCGTGGCATACTTCCAACACCCAATATCCAGGGACAAAGACCCATTCCCACCTGCTTCCTATGCAACAAGAAAGGGCACATTAAAGCAAATTGTTGGTTTAATCCTCAAAACAAAAGGAAAGCTCCACAAGCAGAGGCTAGGAAGGATGGAGAAGTAAAAGAGTAATGAGGGCACAGATTCCAAAGGAAAATGAGGTATAGGTAATGGGAAAGATTCAGTTGGATCAATCTGCAGCGGGGAACCGGTACTGGAGTAATATGGAGTGGATTCCAAGAAAGATACATCCGCACTGACATACTCTCGACGAGAAATAGGATCATAACATTGATATCCCTTTTGATTTTTGGGATAACCTATAAATATGCGTTTTGTAGCTTGAGCAGCTAATTTATCACGCTCAGGGCCAAGTTTGTGTACAAAACAAACACATCCAAATATTTTCGGTGAGAAAGAAAAGAGTGGGGCATTAGGTTTTAGGATATGTAATGGAATTTGATCACCCACAGAAGACGAAGGCATGTGGTTGATCAGATAGCAAGCAGTGGTAATCGCATCACCCCAATATAACGCAGGAACATTGGATTGAATCATAATGGTCCTGGCAACATCAAGCAGGTGCCGATGTTTTCGCTCAGCCACCCCATTTTGTTGAGATGAATAGGCACAAGAAGTTTGGGGTTGGATGTCATTATCTTGGTAAAATTGTAGCAGACCTTTTGATTTAAACTTGAGAGCATTATTAGTGCGAACAATCTTGACAATAGATTGGAACTGAGTTTTTATTTCAAGAATTAAGGATTTGATAATACTTGGAACTTCAAATCGTTCATTTATTAAAAACACCCATGACAACTTAGAGAAATCATCAACAATAACAAGATAGTAACGACACTGAGTCCTAGTAGGAATCTTACTAGGACCCCATACATCTGCATGAAGAAGTTCAAAGATTTTATTACTAGACTGACTCTAACTCGAAGGGAACGAACTTCGATGATGCTTTCCCAACTGACATGCTTCACACTGAAATGATGTGGTGGAAGGAATTTGAGGAAAGACCGAACGAAGCTTTGGCAATGAAGGATGACCAAGACGACGATGCCATTGAACAGGACTGAATGAGTGTTCCACTGCAGCATGAACATTACCCATTGGATGATGTAGGTAGTAAACTCCATTTTCTTCATAGCCTCCACCAATCTTCTTCCCCGTCAGCAAATCCTGAAAATGACAACCCATCGGATCAAATATTACTCTACAGTTTTGTTCTCTTATAAGGCAACTAACAAAGAGTAAACTTTGAGGAAAGTTTGGAGCATGAAGAACATTTTGCAACTGTAATGAGGAGGATAAAGAAATATTTTCCTGACCAACAACCGGGGAGGAACTCCCATCGGCTAATGAGACTCCTCGATGAGCATTAATATCCTTTATATCTGAAAAAACAAGTGAATTTCCACACAAATGTCTGGATGCACCAGAGTCAATAATCCACTTATTGTCAGTCGGATGAAGATGATTTCCAGTTGAATAGGCAACACCAGCTATAAGAGGGGTGAAACTCAAAGGACGAAGAGCTATCAACTCATCATATTCAGCACGACTGAGGGTGATACTATTGTCACTTGCAGAGATATTATCATGTACACTTGTTGCCTCGATAGTAGTAGCATTTGCTTTAGGAGCATATGACTTTGATGAAGAAGGGGTTGGCCGACCATGCTTATCCCAGCAACGATCTTCTAAATGTCCAGATTTTCCACAGAATGTGCATTGAAGCTTTCCTCTGCCTCCCATACCACGTCCACGACCTCGTCCTCTGATATTCTGAATATTTACACGCCCATAACCAGATGAGACAACAAGAGCAGATGACTGAGTCACAGGCTGAGAATGTGGAAGAGAGATCGCAAGTCTACTCAGACGATTGTATGCATCAGCAAGAGTAGGAACATCTGATCCAGTCAACATTTGAACTTTTGCAACAGAAAATTCTGAAGAGAGACCTGTAAGAAAGCGAGCAACCATGGTTTGTTCTTGATGATCCTTCTGCTTCGAGCAACAAAGAGGCCTGTGAGGATTAAGTCTTTCAAACGTAGCTTTGACAGAGGCATAGTACTGGGCTAAGGTCTGATCTCCCTGCTGCAAATTATATATCTCCTGTTCCACTTGCAGGATATGACTCACATTCGTTTCTTGTGAGTATGTATCACGAAGATTGTCCCACATCAGTTTGGCTGTATTATAGTCAAGGTTGTTAAATGCGATAAGGCGAAGCGAGGCGTTGAGCCTGCGCTTCGCCTCTGAGGCGTACGCCTCTCACAACTGGTATGGAAGTGAAGCGGTGGGAGGGGAGGCAGTAAGAGAAGGACCACGCGCCCAGCTGGTACGGAAGCGAGGGATATGTCGGTCGTCCGGTGATCGGAGAAGACTGAGCAGCAGCTGCAGCACAGCAACTCCGGTGGTCGGTGGTCACAACTGGTCGGAGGTTGATGAGGGACGCATCACAGCAACGCCTCAGTACCTTGAGCGTGCGCCTCGCCTCTGAGGCGTACGCTTCAGGTATTGAGGCCTACGCCTCTCACAACACTGATTATAGTAGATCAATCCATCTACAATATGGGGTTCGACACTATTCATGATCCATGACATCACTATGTCATTATCTTCATCCCAAGTAACATATTTTCCCAATTTTTCAGTGGGTTCATCTTCCAATAAAATATGTTTTTGACGATGTCCAGATACCGACATCATAAACGTTCTGGACCACCAGGCATAGTTGGTTTCATTCAACCTTACAGAAGAGACGTACGAAAAAGGATTGGCAAATGTTTTATATTCTCCAATATGTTCCAATTTGGAATCACATTTCGAAGTTTCAGCCATACTGAAGATATATTTCTGTTTCAGCAGAGATAAAAATCTGGACAGACTTCAATCAACACAGGAAATAGCGTGTGTTACACTCACACATCAACTGATACGACAACCAGCAGTTGTTCACACAAAAAAAACCACGACAGTAAGGAACAGCAGGCCACAAGTAGAATATTTTCCCAGCACAGCAGAGAATCAAGCCTGCAGTTTCCACGACAGTAGTGGACAGCAGCCCACACACATGAATACTAGTTTTAAAATTATTTTTTTTTCAGCACAGCAGGGAATTGAAAGAAAGGAGCCTTTGACCTCCACGCTGCACTCGTAACAGAGAGAGAGAAAGAGGGGAGAGAGAGAGAGAGGTTCTGGAGAAAGGGGTGTCAATCCATCATGGCTGCACCTCTCATTCTATTAATGTATTAACTGTATAAAACTAGGGTACAGAAATACCCCTTTAATAACAAGCTAATTTACACTATACACGAATTGGGTCTGGACCCGATCCAATATATAAATGGATCGGGTCAGACACATACATAGTAATGACCTCTTTTCAACCTCCCTCAAGTTGTGCATGGTGTTGAACCATGAACAACTTGCTTTTTAGAAACCAAAATTCGTCCTTTGTCAACCCTTTAGTCAGGATGTCAGCAACTTGTTCTTCAGTTGACACATACATGGGCTCTATCTCTTTATCTTCAACCTTTTTTCTAATAAAATGTTGATCTATTTCAATGTGCTTTGCTCGACTATGATGGATGGGATTGAAGGACATGTTGATGGCACTTTGATTGTCACACAACAGCAGTGACCGAGCAATCGGTTCTCCCATTTCTGTCAGGAGATGTCTTATCCATGTAGCCTCGGCCGTGGCAGTGGCCATTGATCTGTATTCAGCCTCAGTGCTTGATCTAGCAACCGCCTTTTGTTTTCTACTGCTCCAGGATACCAAGTTTGGCTCAATGAAGCTGCAATAACCGGATATTGATCGTCGTTCATTTGGATCACCCGCCCAATCAGCATCAGCATAAGTGCCGATCTCATGGCCTCCGCCTGGATCTAATTCTCTTTTCTTGTATACCAGCCCATCACCAATTGTACCCTTCAGGTAACGAAGTATACGTTTGACTGCCTCCATATGTGACATACGAGGTTCATGCATAAACTGGAATACCTGATTAGCCGAATATACTATATCAGGTCTAGTAAAAGTCAGGTATTGCAACATGCCAACTAAGCTGCGATACTTAGTGGGATCTCCATATATATCCCCTTCCTTTGAACTTAGTTTCTGATGAATAACACTTGGAGTTGTTAATGGCTTACAATCTGTCATGTCTGCTCTTCTAAGAATGTCCAACGTGTATTTGTGTTGAGTAAGGGTAAGTGTATTATTTCTTTTATCAACTTTTACCCCAAGAAAATATCGCAGCTCTCCCAAATCTTTCATCTTAAATTTCTGATTTAATAACTTCTTCACCTGCTCAATGTGACTTTTACAGTTCCCTGTGATGATGATGTCATCTATATATATTAATAGAAGAGTAGTGAATCCTTGTTCATTGTGAATAAATAATTAGTGATCCAGAAGGGACCGAGAGAAGTCATGTCGTTATATCTCTAGAGAAAAACTGTCGAACCAGGAACGAGAAGCTTGTTTCAAACCATAGAGTGCTCTCTTTAACTTGCTTACAAATTTTTGGTGTCTCGTTCTACATATCCAGTGGGTTGTTCCATGTAAACTTCCTCTTTTAAATCCCCATGCAGAAATGCATTTTTGACATCCAGCTGGCTCAATGTCCATCCATATTTAATGGCTAGACTCAATACAATGCGAATGGTCCCCATTTTAACTACAGGACTGAAAGTTTCATCAAAGTCTTGGCCTTCCTCTTGTGTGAATCCCTTGGCTACAAGTCTAGCCTTGTACCTTTCAATGCTCCCGTCTGGTTTATACTTTATCTTATACACCCATTTTGACCCAACAACATTTTTTTTAGTGGCTTAGGAACAATCTCCCATGTCCCACATTCATGTAAGGCCTCCATTTCTTTAATTCATTGCTTCTACCCATCTTCTAGAGCTCGCAACTTGATAGAACATGAGGGGCTCATCCTCTTTACTTATGGATGTCAAGAACAACTGAAAATCCAATGAAAAGTTTTTATAACTTACCCACCTATCAAGCGGATGTCGAATCCGTGAGGATCTTCTAATATCCATTGTCTGTGAAGCTGGATCCGTACTCGTACAAGAGACGAATGAGGGCTCTTTCTCTCGTCGGGTGTATACAATACCTTTATACCTTGCTGGCTCCAAATCATGTGTAACAGTTTCTTTCGTTTGAGTTTCATTTGCTGATTCCTCATGTGTCTCCTTCTGACTGCAATTTTCTGGACAGTCTACTTTCCCATTGGAAAAGAGTTCTGAATTTAACCATGGGTAGTATACCTCAATGCTGGGACTTGAGTTATCAGCATGAAGGGTTGAATTAGCATCCTGATCATCAAAATTCATTTCATCGAAAATTACATTCCTCGATATTTTGACATGCTTACTCAGGGGATCATAGCACCTGTACCCTTTGTAGTCTTCTGCATATCCTATAAACCTGCATTTCAAGGCTTTATCTTGGAACTTGTGCCTGAGTGAGCAGTCAATGTGAACATAGCAAACAGACCCAAACACACGTAATTCATGATAATTAGGTTGTATGCCAAAAAGAGAGAAATATGGTGACTTATTTTCTAAGATACTCATGGGCAATCGATTTATCACATGAACTGTGGAGTGAAAAGCCTCAGTCCATAATGATACAGGAAGGTTGCTCCTGTGCATCATGCTCATTGCAGTCTCTACAATATGTCGATGCTTCCTCTCAGCAATCCCATTTTGTTGAGGTGTATGCGGGCAAGGCACTCTTCTCTTTATCCCATTATGTTGAAGGAAACTAACAAAGTCACTCGAGGAGAATTCACCTCCTCCATCATATTCGAAATTGAGAATGTTGGTAGAGAAATGATTTTGAACAAAGGAATGAAATCTTTGGAACAATCCAAAGACTTCTGATTTGTGCTTCATAAAAAATATCCAAGTATAACGTGAGTAACTATCAATGAAAATAAGATAGTATTTACTGCCAGAAAGAGAAGTAATTGGGGCAGGACCCCAGACATCTGAACAAATGACCTCAAATGGCCTTGAAGCTCTTTTATTAATGGAAGCAAATGGTAAAACATGACTCCTACATAAATGACAACTAGAACACTTTGTATCAACGACCTCTGAACTCAAACTGGACTTAGGAATAAAATTATTCAAGACAAGTTTTTCAATAAAATGACCACCACAATGGCCAAGACGACTATGCCAAAGTCTTGGCTTATTACATTCAGAAATATTAAATATGAAATCAGGATCAAAAAATTGACGTTGGTGAGGCTGCAAGGATGAATAGGCGGAATGAATGGAGGAGGGATCTTCTTGAAAGATATACATGTTGCCCCATCGTTTTCCTTCAGCGAATGTCTTCCTCGTGCGAAGATCCTTGACATAAACAGAAGAGGGAGTAAATTCAACTGAAGCATTAGCATCATCAACGAGTTTTGAAACAGAAACAATGTTCTTTTGAATATTAGGTGCATGGATGACACTTGGAAGTTTAAGAGAGGACTTTGACATGGGTATAATGGCATTTCCAGTATGTGAGATTAAGTGATGAGATCCATCTCCTGTGACTATGCTATTCTTACCAACATAAGGAGTAAGAGTCAAGAGTTTACTTGCATCACCTGTGACATGAGTAGCTGCTCCGTAGTCGACATACCAAATTCCTTTGTCATTTTGCTTCATATTCAATCCTGCCAAGGCTGCCAACAACAACTCCTTTACTTCTTCATCCTTCCTAGCCTCTGCTTGTGGAGCTTTCCCTTTGTTTTAAGGATTAAACCAACAATTTGCTTTAATGTGCCCTTTCTTGTTGCATAGAAAACAGGTGGGAATGGGTCTTTGTCCTTGTATATTGGGTGTCAGAAGTATGCCACGACCTCCATAGGTGTTTCTCCCTTGGCCTCTGTTTCCTCGAAAAGAACTTCCTCGTCCTCGACCATAACTCATTCCCATAGCCAGCACATCTTGTGTTCCTGAATTCCCATGAGAACCTTCAGAAGATCCTTTCAGAGTCATCTCATATTGCAATAATTTCGCACGAAGATCTTCAAACTTTGGAAGTTCTGGTAAACATAGTAAGGTAGTCGTCATAACATGATAGTCTGGCCCCAATCCACTCAAGGTTTGTTGTACTTTATCTTTTTCACTGACAAGACACCCAACAACAGCCAGCTGGTCTGTGATGCCTTTCATTTTGTTCAAGTATTCCATAATAGACATGGAATCTTTCTTCAGCATTTGAAACTCTCGCTTAAGAAACATAATTCTTGCCTCAGAAATTTGTGAATACGTTTGAACTAGCTCATCCCACAGTTCCTTGGCCGAACAATCATCAGGAAGAGCAATAAGGACCTCCTGTGAGAAAGTTTAAGTGATGTATGCCACTAGCGATTGATCCCTCTTCATCCAAGCAACATATTCTGGGTTCTTGTGAAGAACAACAGATTGTTCTCCTTTATCATCCGCATTTTCCTGCGAAAGGAATTCTGGAGGCGGTGGAACCGATCCATCCAGATGACCAGAGAGGTCTTGACTCTTTATAAATGGGATGATCTGTCTTCTCCAGGTTAAGAAATTAGAGTTATTCAGTTTTTCAGAGACTAGTTGACCGAGAAAGCTTGAGGGCAGACATGACTGCCCATGAGTGAAATCCATTTGAGAAAACCCGCACTGACACTTAGGTATATCACAGCAGAGGACTCGGCTAACAGGACACTCGGCTGACAAAGCATACTCGACAGGTGATACTTGTTAGGTATGAGTGACAGAACCGAGGACTCGGCTAACAGGACACTCGGTTGATACTTGTTAGGATGATACTTGTTAGGATACTCGACAGTTGATACTCGGCAGGTTCACGTGGTTTCCAGGTGCACTTGCTGATGCACCAAAAGATGTGAGAAATCAGATGTGGGAGTCACCTTACTATCGTAGCAAGAGATAGAGAGAGAGGTAAGAGGGAAGAGAGAAAAAATGTTGGGCGACAATAGGATCTTCTCCCCTTTCCATTGATATTTATATGTTGTACAAGTGGTACAATACAGTACAGTGGTACAATACAGTACAGTATGTTATACAAGTGGTACAATACAGTACAGTGGTACAATACAGTACAGTGGTACAATACAGTACATGAAATAGTACATGAAATATATCCATTTACATATACATATTTAACAGCCTCCCTCAAGTTGAGGATGATCTTCAATCATGCTCAACTTGCTCTTAAGTAACCAAAATTGATGACTAACCAATCCTTTGGTGAAGATGCCTGCCACTTGGTCTTCTGATCTGACATACGAAGCCTCAATTTCTTCTGTTTCAATCTTTTGTCTAACAAAATGCTGATCAATCTCAATGTGCTTCGTGCGACAATGATGAATAGGGTTAAAAGAAATATTAATGGCACTTTGATTATCACATAAAAGCAGAGAGGAAGAGATGGGTTCATTCAACTCTTGAAGAAGATGTTGTACCCAAGTGACATCAGTTGTCCCTGCTGCCATTGCCCTGTACTCTGCCTCAGTGCTGGATTTAGCAATGGCCTTTTGTTTCTTACTACTCCAAGTGACAATATTTGGGCCAATGAAAACACAATATCCTGAAACCGACCTACGCTCATCAGGATCCCCACCCCAATCTGCATCACAATATGTAAGTAAACGGTGTCCTGTAGTGAAGCTTTCATCTTTGTGATAGAGCAATCCATCTCCAATAGTCCCTTTCAGATATCTGAGAATACGCTTAATACATTCCATATGACAATCAGTGGGAGCATGCATAAACTGAGATGCTTGATTTACAGCATAAGCAATGTCAGGTCTTGTAAATGTAAGATATTGCAACATACCAACAATGCGGCGATATAAAGTGGAATCATGATATAATTGGCCTTCTTTTGCACTAAACTTATGATTTAAGACAGATGAGGTGCTGAGAGGTTTACAATTAATCATACGAGTGGTGTGAAGAATGTCAAGAGTATACTTGTGTTGACTTAGAGTGAGTCGATCATCTTGCCTATCGACTTCAACTCCCAAGAAGTATCGCAATGGGCCTAAGTCCTTCATCTTAAATTTGGCCATGAGTAAAGACTTGACCAAAGCAATATGTGCATCATCACTCCAAGTGATAATGATGTCATCAACATATATAAGAACCCAAGTAGTAACATGATCATTCTTATACATAAATAAAGAATGATCAAGTATACTCTTAGAAAAGCCATGCTGCTGAATTTCCATGGAGAAACTCTCAAACCAAGACCGAGATGCCTGTTTTAAACCATAAAGAGACCTTCTCAATTTACAAACCCATGTAGCCGCATCATGTTCACTATATCCAGGAGGTTGCTCCATATACACCTCTTCCTTCAAGTCCCCATGTAGGAACGCATTCTTGACATCCAACTGGCTAAGAGACCAACCATGTTGAAGTGCCAAAGTGAGGATCACACGAATGGTGCCAATTTTGACAACAGGGCTAAAAGTTTCCTCATAATCTTGCCCATATTGTTGTGTGAATCCGCGTGCAACAAGGCGAGCTTTATATCTTTCAATGCTACCATCTGGTTTACGCTTGATCTTGTAAACCCATTTGGAACCAACAACATTTCTATCAACAGGTCGAGGAACAATATCCCATGTATGACATTCATGAAGTGCTGCCATTTCTTCGTTTATAGCTTCAACCCAAGCTCGAGAATGGGCTGCCTGATGGAAAGTAGACGGCTCTTTCTCTTTGGCCACATTGGTTAGAAACAACTGAAAGTCAAGAGAAAAATTGTTGTAACTAACCCAACGATGGATAGGATGCCTTTCACGTGTGGATCGTCGAAGAGGGGGAGCCTCGTGAGATGGAGTTGGAGGGGCTCCTCGACGGGCATAAACCAAACCTGAAAACCGTGAAGGTGCATCCTGGATGATGGAGTTGTCTGCTTCAAACTGAATTGGTTCATCAACAACAGGATCTCTGATAGAGTCATATAGCAAAGTATCACAAAGCCATGGATCATAAGTAGTTTGCTCATATACTTGAGAAGTATCACAAGTGCTGAAATGGTCATCATCAAAAACAACATTTCTAGATACCTTAATCTTACCCAAAATAGGATCATAACATCTATATCCTTTATACCCATCGGCATATCGCAGAAATCTGCACTGAACTGCTCTGTCCTGAAACTTGTTACATAAAGAATGATCCACATGGACATAACAAATGCATCCGAAAGCATGCAAATCATCATAAGAAGGGTGAGAACCGTGAAGCAAATAATAAGGAGACTGATCTCCTAATAATTCCATAGGCAACCTGTTAATGATATGCACTGCAGTGTGAAAGGCCTCAGTCCAAAGAGAGAAAGAAATATCAATATTGTGCATCATACTTAACGCGGTTTCAACAATATGCCGATGCTTACGTTCTGCTACTCCATTCTGTTGTGGAGTGTAAGGACAAGAGGAGTTACGTGTGATGCCATGGTCCTTTAAATATTCACTAAAATCATGAGATATGTATTCTCCACCACCATCACACTGGAAATAAGTGATATTTGAATTGAAAAGGTTCTGAACAAGAGCATGGAATTGTTTGAAAAGTTTGAACACTTCAGATTTAGATTTCATAAAGTAAATCCAAGTGTAACGAGTGAAAGAGTCAAGAAATAACACATAATAACGAGAGCCAGATAGAGATGAAACAGGAGCTGGGCCCCAAACATCAGAGTGAATAATTTCAAATGGCTTGGAAGCTCTTTTATTGATACTTTGAAAGGGAAGTACATGACTCTTGCAGACATTACAACTAGGACACTTATGATCTAATTTGACTTTGGGAATAAAACCCTGAGAAGACAATTTGTCAAGGAACCCTTGACTACAATGACCTAACCGACGATGCCAAGAAACTGGCTTATTACATTGCATAACAGAAGAAGACTGACTCAAATAAGCAGGAAAAGATGGAGTCACGGTAGATGACGTCTTCAAAGTCCCGGGGGCTGCTTCGAAGACGTACATGTTTCCGCGTCGTTCACCCTTAGTGAGCATCTTCTTGGTTCGAAGGTCCTTAAGACAAACAGAAGACGGAGTAAATTCCATGGATGAATTTGTTTCATCAACCAATTTAGAAACAGATAAAATGTTTTTCTCAATGGCAGGAGTGAGTAAGACATTTTTCAATGGTAGTGTAGATTGTGACAAAGAGAGAGATGCATTTCCAGTATGAGAAATAGGGTGGTGGGAACCATCTCCCGTGACAATAGTGCCAGTGCCAATATAAGGAACCATGTTGGAAAGTTTACCTGCATCAGAAGTAACATGTGCGGCTGCTCCAGAATCAATATACCAAACTCCATCATCATTCTGACGCAAATTCATGTTGTTAAATGCAGTCATCAGAATTTGTTGCACATCATGTGGCAACCCTGCACTCTGTCCCTGATCAGTACCCTGATGTGCTCGAAAATTTCCCTGCGGCTGCCCCTGAAACTGTCTAACATTCATCTGTCCAGCTCTTGGTCCTGGCCTCCCTGCCTTGTTGCGATTCTGTGGGTTGTGCCAACAATCTGCTTTCACATGGCCACGCTTGTTGCAATGGAAGCAAGTAGGGACACGGGTACCTCTAGTGGCAGGTGGAGCAGTAGGAGTAGGAAGGAGTCATCCACGGCCCATATGAGCAGCAGGTGGACGAAATGAGGTAGACCCAGATGTAAACATGACAGGGTGAGGATCATCAATAAGATGATCTTGAGTCAAACTAACTTCATACTGTAGGAGTTTGGCCTGTAAATCCTCAAAGCATGGAAGTGTAGAGGCAACCTGTAATGCAATGCAAAACATACGATATTGGGGCCCAAGGCTTCCCAATACCTGCTGAACAACATCTCTGTCAGAAACAGGATATCCAATAGCGGCCAACTGATCAATGATAATTTTGATATCCCCTAGAAATTCAGTAATGGTCTTAGTTCCCTTTCGCATAGATTGGAACTGCCATTTCAGTTGAAGTGCACGTGATTCAGAAACCTGTGAATAAGAGTGAGCAAGATGTCTCCATAGTTCTGCAGCAGTAAAATGGTCAGAGATAGTTTGTAATATACGATCAGATAACGTGGCAGTCAAATAGGCAACCACAGATTGGTCCTTCTGAAACCAAACATCATACGCAGGATTTAGAATAGCAATGCAACTCACCTTCCCATCATTACCAGTTACCTCTTGCGTAATAGTCATAGGTGGGGCGGGTGATCCCCCATCCAGATGCCCGGAAAGACCATGACTTCGGATAAACGGCAGAATTTGGCATTTCCAAAGTAAGTAGTTATCATGAGTTAATTTGTGAGAAACAAGTTGAGAAAGAAATCCGGGGCTGATTTTAGAATCCATAAGGAAGAAGATCAAGGATGAATCAAACAGCACGACAGAAATTCGTAGGTTGTACGGACAGAACCGTACGGTTGTACGGACAGAAATTTTTGAGTTTTGGAAATCACGATTTTTCAGTTAATCGTGCAGAATGTACGATTTATCAACTATATTGCAAGAAATAGATAAGAAATCACAAGAAGTTTGAGAAAAGAGGCACTTTTGAGAAATGAGGGTTCCCAAATTTGGGGAAAACAGAAATTGGGTTTGATAAAATTGAAAACAGAAATTAGGGTTGATAAAATTGGGGATAACAGAATATGTAAGAAGGAAAAGATGCACGATATGAGGAAATGAAGAAACGACGTCGAAATATAGTGATTCAACGGAGAAACAACAGAGAAAAGATGAAAAAAAAAAACACTTTCCTTGAGAACGCCCAAAAACGCACGTCAAGGTCCTTAGGGGCCTTCCAGATGATCGTGATTACCACGCCCTTGGCTCTGATACCATGTGAGAAATCAGATGTGGGAGTCACCTTACTATCGTAGCAAGAGATAGAGAGAGAGGTAAGAGGGAAGAGAGAAAAAATGTTGGGCGGCAATAGGATCTTCTCCCCTTTCCATTGATATTTATATGTTGTACAAGTGGTACAATACAGTACAGTGGTACAATACAGTACAGTATGCTGTACAAGTGGTACAATACAGTACAGTTGTAACGCCCCAAAATTTCAACTTTCAAACCTTTCATAAAACAGGCAAGAGACTAAAAGAATCTCTTTATTTCAGAGTTGGTTTAAGAAATAAGCGGAAGCCCATCCTTTTGTTAATTTTAGAAAGGCAAGTTGACCACTTTGGGCACGTTAGCTGAAGAACCAAAACATACAACCCATGCTACTTGAAAAAGGCACTTTCATTAAAAGAAGGTTCCAAAAGTACAAAATTCGGATGTCCCAAGGAAAATCCATTACAAGACCCAAAAACATCAGGACGCGAGCTAAGAGCAGGAAGAAGAGAGTCTTGAAACCATCTTGCCATCGCGCCATCGCCCGTGAAGTGCCTATTCATCACCTGTACCCATAGACTGGGTTAGTTTCGCTAAAGAAACTAGTAGGTGCACAAGATAGACTACAAGGAAACTGAATTATGTACATTTCATTCAGTAGGTTACGCAGTTTAAAGTAGATAAGCAGTTAAACAGGTAAGCAATGCAAGCAGATAAATAGTGCAAACGCGTATGTAGTGCAAGCGAATCAGTAGTGCAAGCGAGTCAATAGTGCAAGCGAGTGCAAGCGAGTCCAAGTGAGTCAGTAGTGCAAGCGAGTGCAAGTGAGTCCAAGTGAGTCAGTAGTGCAAGCGAGTGCAAGTGAGTCTCACTACTCAACAACCAGTGTGAACAGACTTTATGTTTCGATATTACTGGCCCGCGGGTACGCGCAGGCAAAACGTAGAAACAACTGAGACTAGTTCGGGCGTCTGTTATTCTATGTATTTGAATAACCCGAAAAGCTAGTTGAGTCCGCTCCAGAGGGACGGCTTTAGCCGAGAGAGGATTCCCCGAAGGAGGCAGTGCCACGGATGCATCCAACTTCTGCAGAAGTTTTGAGCTAACTATTGTAGCCCCTTTCCCCTAACTCCAATGACTGGGGAGGCCGGATCATTGCCCGTAGGGTGGTTGTTAACAACCTGTCCATTGGAGTTTGTACCGTCCTGTCCTCTCCCTTGACAGACCACTTGAAACGAACAGGTACGTTAGGGGTTGCTTAACTAACGACCCACTCTATGCTGTAGTCTTTAAACCACTCAAGCATCTTGCCTGTGAAGGCGAATGTGAGGCCATTTATGTGATTTCAGCATTGTGCATTTCGCACTGTTCGTGGTCGCACGACCGTCTCATCCGATCATCGCAGTACTAGACGTGTCGTGCACGACTACAAGTACTCTAGGATGAAGGGGGTATAGCTCCTCAAAAGAAGCCTCAACAGGAGTGTTTCACAAGGATGTAAAGTTTATCAACTTTACTATATCCTTTGAAACAGCAGTACCTTGTGCCAACATTATGCCTGCGATTTTCTAGAACCTCATCCGCTATCGGGGTATCTACATGCCTCGCATGACTCGACACCGGCCTCGATAGACGGGATACATGTTTCTCAACAGAACCTCCAACTCGTCTGCAGGACTGCATACTTAAGGAGTCAGGATCCTTGCAAGGTATCCCCCTCCTTAGACGAGGATGTAACGCTAGCTCCCATCTCAACTCTCGTTGCAAGAGAGAGAGGTGAATGCCTGAGGATGTCTTTAAGGCATATGCAAAGAGCAAAAACCTGTGCGGCATCTGCAATAGCAAAGCAGTAATAATACATACAAAAACAAGAGCCTAGGCGCAAAGCGCGGCGACAAGGTAAAGGCGGTAAGCAGAAGTGCGACACTGAACCTCGCCACGATGCGTGACGGCACATACAAACCATAAGCAAGAATGCAACACGAGATCTCGACGTGATACACGATGGTAAGTATAGACTGACATAAGGTAAAGGGCAAGGATCGTGAAACCGCGTCCTTGAGTTAAGTGCATACTCGTATAAATATATATATATATATATATATATTTGTATATATATATATATATTCATTTTATTGATCGTTTTTAGTTTAATTGAACTTAATTCAATTATCCAAGTCTTTCGTACAATCTTCCCCTACCTTGGAGGGTTACGAGCTTGCCGACGTCTGCGGACGTACACAATTGACGGCTCGGGTCGCGGAGCGCGAATGAGATCCGTCGTAGCTGCGAATATGCGATATTAACATGCAAGCCCCGACAAAGCAAAAGCAAGGCAAAGACTCAACTTCTCCAATACATAGAGTTGGGGCCAACGGTCCCAAATGACTCAAAACCAAAAAGGATGGGGCAGGGCCAAATGAGCCTTGCCGCCCAAAGAGGGATGTAGTCAATGTGAGCAGATGACTCACGTTCACTAGGAATTCCTCGCTGGAGATCAACAATTGTAATAATCTGTCCCCATTACGATGTAGCTTCCAAAGATTCCCCGGGTCTGTCGACCAAGGGTATAGGCTTGCGCACAAAAGGGGCAGGGGATCGGCCCCTACTGGCAAACAAAAAGGCAGGGGCCGATGGCCCCTATTAGCAAACAGAAAGGCAGACGCCAATGGCCCCTGCTGGCACACAGAAAGGCAAAGGCCGATGGCCCCTGCTGGCAAACGAAAGGCAGGGGCCTATGCCCCTGCTGACCAAAGAAAGGCAGGGGCCATAGGCCCCTGCTGGCAAACAAAAGGCAGGGGCCTATGCCCCTGCTGACCAAAGAAAGGCAGGGGCCATAGGCCCCTGCTGGCAAATGAAAGGCAGGGGCCTATGCCCCTGCTGACCAAAGAAAGGCAGGGGCCATAGGCCCCTGCTGGCAAACAAAAGGCAGGGGCCTATGCCCCTGCTGACGAAAGAAAGGCAGGGGCCATAGGCCCCTGCTGGCAAATGAAAGGCAGGGGCCGATGGCCCCCTGCTGGTGCAAAAGAAAGGCAGGGGCCATGGGCCCCTGCTGGCAAATGAAAGGCAGGGGCCGATGGCCCCTGCTGGCGCAACAAAAAGGGGCAGGGAGGAGGGGCTCGACCCCTCCCCTGCCGTAGCAGAGAGCAGGGAAGAGGGGCCCAGCCCCTCCCCTGCCGTACGGAAGTAGGGAGGGGGCTCCGCCCCTCGCCTGCCGTACGAAAGCAGGGAGGAGGCTCAGCCCTCCCCTCCCTGTGCAACGAAGAACCGAGGGGGGGGAGGAATGGGAGAGAGAGAGAGAGAGAGACGGAAAAAAAAGGGAGAAGAAGAGGAGGGAGAACGTACCTGGTGGTCGGCGGCGGCGGCGGAGAGAGGTCGCAAATGGCGGCAGCAGACGAGCGAGGGAGAGTCGGGAGGCGGTGAGGGAGAAGAGACAGCGAGGGGGAGGGTTTCGTATTTGAAACCCCCCCCTGCCTTATCTTTTTAAAGGCACGAGGGAGGCGGTGCCTCCATTGGGTCCGGGTCGGGTCCGGGTCCGGGTCCGGATCCGACCCGAATCCTAACCATTTTTTTTTTTTTTTTTTTTAACGGGTTGTTACATCCTACCCTCCTTAAAAATAATTTCGTCCGCGAAATTTTTATTCCTTACACTGGTCAAAATACAAGTCAGGGTATTTTTCCCTGATATCCGACTCGGGCTCCCATGTACATTCATTTATTCCATGGTGTTGCCAACGTACTTTTACAAGAGAAATCGTCTTCGATCTGAGCACTTGGTCTCGACGGTCAACGATTGCCACTGGTCTTTCCTCGAACGTCAAGTCCTTTTGGATATCCACATCATCATAATGAATGATGTGTGATGGGTCGTGAACGTATCTTCTCAGCATAGATACATGGAAGACGTCGTGGATCTGAGCGTACTGAGGAGGCAGCGCAACACGATAAGCCGCCTCACCGATCCAGGATCTCAAAAGGTCCGACGAACCGGGGACTCAGCTTTCCTTTCTTTCCAAAACGGAAAACGCTCTTTGTAGGAGATACCTTAACAAAAACCATATCTCCTGTTGAGAACTCCAGCTCTCTACGTCGACGATCAACGTAACACTTCTGCCGACTCTGCGCGGTACGCAAACGTTCCCTGATCATCTGCACTTGCTGAGTATAGTGCTGTAGCACTATAGGTGAATCTAACATCCGCTCACCAACCTCATCCCAGTAAACAGGTGATCGACAAGGCTTCCCGTACAAAGCTTCGTACGGGGCCATACCGATACTCGCATGATAACTATTATTGTACGCGAATTCTGCCAACCCGGTATGAGAGTCCCATTCTCCCTTCCAGTCTAACATGCACGCTCGCAGCATGTCCTCCAAAGTCTGAATCGTGCGTTCAGATTGTCCGTCGGTCTGAGGGTGGAAAGCGGTGCTGAATTTCAGTTTCGTGCCCAAGGCCAACTGCAGTTGTCCCCAAAACCTGGAGGTGAACCTCGGGTCACGATCGGAGATGATTGACACAGGAACACCGTGCAATCTCACAATCTCCCTGACATAGAGATCTGCCAAGCTGTCCAGGGACTGACTGAGCCGAAAAGGGAGGAAATGCGCCGATTTAGTGAGTCGATCCACGATCACCCAAATCGCATCGTGTTTCCTCCGCGTCCTTGGCAAACCGACGATGAAGTCCATCGTGATGTCCTCCCACTTCCATTGTGGAATCTCCATCTGCTGCATCACTCCGCCTGGTCGCTGGTGCTCGATCTTAACCTGTTGGCAAGTCAAACACTTCGAAACGTATTCGGCTACGTCCCGCTTCATTCCACTCCACCAATATCTGCGCTGCAAATCTTTGAACATCTTTGTGCCGCCCGGGTGAATCGTGTACCTGGACTTGTGGGCTTCAGCGAGAATCTCATCTCTCAAAATAGGGTCTTTTGGCACCCAGAGACGATCCTTACGCCATACACCTCCTTCCTCACTCAGACGAAAGGGGGTATCGGCCCGCTGCGCTAGAGCCTTCAGCTTTTCGTACTGCTCATCGCTCTTTTGACTAACAAAGATCCTAGATAATAGCTCAGGTTGAGCTACCATGCTGGAAAGACTGATCGAAACTGGAGTGACTGCAAACGGTTCCCACGATATCAAATCCTCGATCAGCTTCCACCCCGCAAATAACAAATTAACGGAAACGCTGGGAGACTTGCGGCTCAGAGCGTCGGCCACAACGTTTGCTTTTCCCGGGTGGTAGGACAAGGTAAAGTCGTAATCCTTGAGGAATTCCAGCCAACGCCGCTGCCTCATATTCAGCTCCTTCTGTGAGAACAAATATTTTAGGCTCTTATGATCTGTAAAAGCCTCGAACCGCTCCCCATACAAATAGTGCCGCCATATCTTCAATGCGAAGACCACCGCTGCTAACTCCAAATCATGAGTCGGATAATTCTTCTCATGTATTTTAAGTTGGCGCGATGCATAGGCGATCACTCTATCGTTCTGCATTAAGACGCAACCCAAGCCTGTCCCGGAAGCGTCGGTGTAAATCACGAAGCCGCCTTGACCCGAAGGTAAGGCCAAAATAGGAGCAGTCGTAAGACGTTCCTTCAACATCAGAAAACTGTTCTCGCACATGTCGTCCCACACGAACCTAGCTTCTTTCTTCAGGAGTTGCGTCAAGGGTAGAGAGATCTTAGAAAAGTCCTGGATAAATCTTCGATAATACCCAGCTAATCCAAGAAAACTCCGAATGTCACGAACATTCCTCGGTTGCTGCCAACTGAGTACAGCCTCGACTTTCGCTGGATCCACGGACACACCTTCCTTGGAGATGACATGTCCCAAAAACATGATCTCCTCGAGCCAAAACTCGCACTTAGAGTACTTAGCGTACAAACGCTCCTTTCGCAAAGTTTCGAGAATAACTCTCAAGTGCTCACGATGTTGCTCCCAGCTATCGGAATACACCAAGATGTCGTCAATGAACACGATCACGAAGGTGTCCAAGAAGGGTTTGAACACCCTATTCATGAGATCCATGAACGCTGCAGGAGCGTTAGTGAGTCCGAAGGGCATGACCGTAAATTCGTAATGCCCATACCTGGTCCGGAAGGCCGTCTTGGAGATATCATCTCCCTTAATTCTGAGTTGATGATACCCAGATCTAAGGTCGATCTTTGAGAAGATCTTGGCCCTCTGCAACTGATCGAACAGATCCTCGATGCGTGGCAACGGGTACTTATTCTTTATTGTCGCCTGGTTGAGCATCCGATAGTCGATGCACAATCGCAAAGATCCGTCTTTCTTCTTCACAAACAAGACAGGAGCTCCCCAAGGCGAGACGCTGGGGCGGATGAATCCCTGATCCATCAACTCCTGCAACTGCTTCTTGAGCTCTTCGAGCTCGGCTGGTGCCATCCGATATGGAGCTTTAGAAATTGGCGCAGTACCCGGCAGCAACTCGATGTTGAACTGCACCTCACGAGGTGGAGGAAGGCCTGGCAGTTCCTCCGGGAAGACGTCTGGAAAATCTCGCACAACCTCCAAGTCTCCCATCGAGACTCGCGTCGGCTCGGACTGGACGACACTAACCAGAAAGGCAGTGCATCCCTTCCTGAGGTAGCTTTGCGCCTTCAGCGACGAAATCAACTTGCTTGCCCGAACAGGTTTCACGATCTTGAATTCCACCTTGGGCATTCCCGGGGGAGACAAAACAATCTTGCTATCTCTGCAAAAAATCTTGGCATGATACTTGTGCAGCCAATCCATGCCTAGGATGACGTCAAATTCCGTCATCACTAGCAGGATAGCACAAACCGGTAAATGCCAATCTGCCAGGACTACGTCCAACTCTGGTACGTAGGTCGCACAAACAGTATTTTTTCCAATCGGGTTATACACTTCAAGGGTATTATGTAAGGGTTTTACAGGTACGCGCAAAAACTCGGCAAAATTTACCGAAATAAAAGAGTGTGTGGCACCACAATCAAAAAGCACAAAAGCCGCTTGGTTAGCGACAAAAAGGGTACCTTGCACTAGGTCGCCCTTGGTCAGCTGCTCGGCCTTGGCTGAGTAGACGCGTCCCGGTGCCCTCCTTTGACCGCTCGCCTGCGGTTGCGGCGTCTGATACTGCTGTTGGGACTGTGGTGGCCGAGGGAGCAGAGGTGCTCCGCTGGTCTGCCTGGCGTCGTCAGCCGCCTTTTTGCGACAGTCGCGCGCGTAGTGGCCCATCTTGCCACAATACAGGCATCCGCCTGTGTCGAGCGGGCACGCCTGCCCGATGTGGGATCGACCGCACCTGGGGCACACATTGCTCGTCTGCTGCCTGGCTGGAGGGTTGCCCTGAGGCCGCTGACGCTTCGAAGGAGGATATCGTCTCCTTCCTCCTTCGCTCTTCACAGGAAGGAACGATCGTTTGCCTGGGTCACCGGAAGGTGTCTTCGGCTCACCACCCGTAGCGGGTGGCCTCCTGCCCTGTGTACTCTTAGTGCGCTCCCAGGCCTCACTCAGGAGGGTGGCAGCAGCAACTGCCGCAGAGAAGGTCGAGGGCATGCTGGTTAGGACCCGATGCATGAGCCCCTCCTTTAGCCCCCGAACAAACTTTCCTGCTCGCTCGCGATCATCCGCGAACAGGTTGGGACAATAGGGTTCTAAGCGCTGGAATTTGGCGATATAATCCGTCAAACTCGAATTGCCTTGGCTGAGCTCCAAGAACTCCACCTTCTTCTTCTCCCTCGCATGAGGCGGGAAGTAGTTCCCCAAGAAAGCCTTTCTAAAAGCTTCCCAAGGAATGGGCGAAATTCCCGAAAACTGCATACTCCGGGCCATGTCCCACCAACTGCGGGCATTCTCCTTCAGCCTAAAGGTCCCGAATAACGTCTTCTTGTCATCGGGCACTGACAAGACCTCGAACACTCGTTCCACCTCCTTCACCCAGTTATCGGCCATGTCTGGGTCGGGCTTGCCATCGAAGGTCGGGGGGTCAAGCTTCAGGAATTTCTCATACGTCACTGCGGTATGCGGCTTCGGCTCAGAAACGGGCGCTGGTTCCCTTTGAGAACGAATCTGGTCTCGCATAGCCGCTGCTAGGGAACTTATGGAATCCAACACGAATCCCCGCTGATCTGACCAATCGTCAGCAGACCCTTCATTCGAGTTTCTTGCCATCCTTGGAGTAAACAAGGAATACCAATAATTAGAATTTTCAGGAGGCTCGAAATAAGCCAGAAACATAAGTACTATTCATGTTTAACATGAGTAGTTTAGGAAAACCCAGCAATGCTGGTACATAAGCAGAACGCGTAGCCTCTTAGCTTAACAATGCAAAAAAAACACTTACTAAGCAAAAAGAAAGGTATACTCACAGCGCGATGCGGATGCTCAATGGTCAAGAATCCTTACTTCCCTTAGCTCTGATACCAAGATGTAACGCCCCAAAATTTCAACTTTCAAACCTTTCATAAAACAGGCAAGAGACTAAAAGAATCTCTTTATTTCAGAGTTGGTTTAAGAAATAAGCGGAAGCCCATCCTTTTGTTAATTTTAGAAAGGCAAGTTGACCACTTTGGGCACGTTAGCTGAAGAACCAAAACATACAACCCATGCTACTTGAAAAAGGCACTTTCATTAAAAGAAGGTTCCAAAAGTACAAAATTCGGATGTCCCAAGGAAAATCCATTACAAGACCCAAAAACATCAGGACGCGAGCTAAGAGCAGGAAGAAGAGAGTCTTGAAACCATCTTGCCATCGCGCCATCGCCCGTGAAGTGCCTATTCATCACCTGTACCCATAGACTGGGTTAGTTTCGCTAAAGAAACTAGTAGGTGCACAAGATAGACTACAAGGAAACTGAATTATGTACATTTCATTCAGTAGGTTACGCAGTTTAAAGTAGATAAGCAGTTAAACAGGTAAGCAATGCAAGCAGATAAATAGTGCAAACGCGTATGTAGTGCAAGCGAATCAGTAGTGCAAGCGAGTCAATAGTGCAAGCGAGTGCAAGCGAGTCCAAGTGAGTCAGTAGTGCAAGCGAGTGCAAGTGAGTCCAAGTGAGTCAGTAGTGCAAGCGAGTGCAAGTGAGTCTCACTACTCAACAACCAGTGTGAACAGACTTTATGTTTCGATATTACTGGCCCGCGGGTACGCGCAGGCAAAACGTAGAAACAACTGAGACTAGTTCGGGCGTCTGTTATTCTATGTATTTGAATAACCCGAAAAGCTAGTTGAGTCCGCTCCAGAGGGACGGCTTTAGCCGAGAGAGGATTCCCCGAAGGAGGCAGTGCCACGGATGCATCCAACTTCTGCAGAAGTTTTGAGCTAACTATTGTAGCCCCTTTCCCCTAACTCCAATGACTGGGGAGGCCGGATCATTGCCCGTAGGGTGGTTGTTAACAACCTGTCCATTGGAGTTTGTACCGTCCTGTCCTCTCCCTTGACAGACCACTTGAAACGAACAGGTACGTTAGGGGTTGCTTAACTAACGACCCACTCTATGCTGTAGTCTTTAAACCACTCAAGCATCTTGCCTGTGAAGGCGAATGTGAGGCCATTTATGTGATTTCAGCATTGTGCATTTCGCACTGTTCGTGGTCGCACGACCGTCTCATCCGATCATCGCAGTACTAGACGTGTCGTGCACGACTACAAGTACTCTAGGATGAAGGGGGTATAGCTCCTCAAAAGAAGCCTCAACAGGAGTGTTTCACAAGGATGTAAAGTTTATCAACTTTACTATATCCTTTGAAACAGCAGTACCTTGTGCCAACATTATGCCTGCGATTTTCTAGAACCTCATCCGCTATCGGGGTATCTACATGCCTCGCATGACTCGACACCGGCCTCGATAGACGGGATACATGTTTCTCAACAGAACCTCCAACTCGTCTGCAGGACTGCATACTTAAGGAGTCAGGATCCTTGCAAGGTATCCCCCTCCTTAGACGAGGATGTAACGCTAGCTCCCATCTCAACTCTCGTTGCAAGAGAGAGAGGTGAATGCCTGAGGATGTCTTTAAGGCATATGCAAAGAGCAAAAACCTGTGCGGCATCTGCAATAGCAAAGCAGTAATAATACATACAAAAACAAGAGCCTAGGCGCAAAGCGCGGCGACAAGGTAAAGGCGGTAAGCAGAAGTGCGACACTGAACCTCGCCACGATGCGTGACGGCACATACAAACCATAAGCAAGAATGCAACACGAGATCTCGACGTGATACACGATGGTAAGTATAGACTGACATAAGGTAAAGGGCAAGGATCGTGAAACCGCGTCCTTGAGTTAAGTGCATACTCGTATAAATATATATATATATATATATATATTTGTATATATATATATATATTCATTTTATTGATCGTTTTTAGTTTAATTGAACTTAATTCAATTATCCAAGTCTTTCGTACAATCTTCCCCTACCTTGGAGGGTTACGAGCTTGCCGACGTCTGCGGACGTACACAATTGACGGCTCGGGTCGCGGAGCGCGAATGAGATCCGTCGTAGCTGCGAATATGCGATATTAACATGCAAGCCCCGACAAAGCAAAAGCAAGGCAAAGACTCAACTTCTCCAATACATAGAGTTGGGGCCAACGGTCCCAAATGACTCAAAACCAAAAAGGATGGGGCAGGGCCAAATGAGCCTTGCCGCCCAAAGAGGGATGTAGTCAATGTGAGCAGATGACTCACGTTCACTAGGAATTCCTCGCTGGAGATCAACAATTGTAATAATCTGTCCCCATTACGATGTAGCTTCCAAAGATTCCCCGGGTCTGTCGACCAAGGGTATAGGCTTGCGCACAAAAGGGGCAGGGGATCGGCCCCTACTGGCAAACAAAAAGGCAGGGGCCGATGGCCCCTATTAGCAAACAGAAAGGCAGGGGCCAATGGCCCCTGCTGGCACACAGAAAGGCAAAGGCCGATGGCCCCTGCTGGCAAACGAAAGGCAGGGGCCTATGCCCCTGCTGACCAAAGAAAGGCAGGGGCCATAGGCCCCTGCTGGCAAACAAAAGGCAGGGGCCTATGCCCCTGCTGACCAAAGAAAGGCAGGGGCCATAGGCCCCTGCTGGCAAATGAAAGGCAGGGGCCTATGCCCCTGCTGACCAAAGAAAGGCAGGGGCCATAGGCCCCTGCTGGCAAACAAAAGGCAGGGGCCTATGCCCCTGCTGACGAAAGAAAGGCAGGGGCCATAGGCCCCTGCTGGCAAATGAAAGGCAGGGGCCGATGGCCCCCTGCTGGTGCAAAAGAAAGGCAGGGGCCATGGGCCCCTGCTGGCAAATGAAAGGCAGGGGCCGATGGCCCCTGCTGGCGCAACAAAAAGGGGCAGGGAGGAGGGGCTCGACCCCTCCCCTGCCGTAGCAGAGAGCAGGGAAGAGGGGCCCAGCCCCTCCCCTGCCGTACGGAAGTAGGGAGGGGGCTCCGCCCCTCGCCTGCCGTACGAAAGCAGGGAGGAGGCTCAGCCCTCCCCTCCCTGTGCAACGAAGAACCGAGGGGGGGAGGAATGGGAGAGAGAGAGAGAGAGAGACGGAAAAAAAAGGGAGAAGAAGAGGAGGGAGAACGTACCTGGTGGTCGGCGGCGGCGGCGGAGAGAGGTCGCAAATGGCGGCAGCAGACGAGCGAGGGAGAGTCGGGAGGCGGTGAGGGAGAAGAGACAGCGAGGGGGAGGGTTTCGTATTTGAAACCCCCCCCTGCCTTATCTTTTTAAAGGCACGAGGGAGGCGGTGCCTCCATTAGGTCCGGGTCGGGTCCGGGTCCGGGTCCGGATCCGACCCGAATCCTACCCATTTTTTTTTTTTTTTTTTTAACGGGTTGTTACAACAGTGGTACAATACAGTACATGAAATATATCCATTTACATATACATATTTAACAAAAGATACACGGCAGACAGAAAACAAAAAAAAAGGAAATAACACGTTTCCACAGAGGTCGAGTTTCTCACAGGAAGAAAAGAGGATCACAGGCAGAAATATTTTCTGAAGAAAGGAATATTTTCCAGAACTCACGGCGAAATACTTCCAGAACCCACGAAACAGCAGAAATATTTTTCAGAATCACGAACTCACCGTGAAATACTTCCAGAACCCACAAAACAACATTTTCAGAATCACGAACTCAGAAATATTTTTCAGAATCACGAACTCACCGTGAAATACTTCCAGAACTCACGAAACAGCAGAAATATTTTCAGAATCACGAAACTACAGTAATCGAGCCAGCAAGGGGTAGTCTGTCACCGCGAAGCCGCGGTAGCTCTTCACTCCCAGTCGTCACGCTGCTCTAATACCATGAAAGAAGGGAGCCTTTGACCTCCACGCTGCACTCGTAACCGAGAGAGAGAGAGAGAGGTTCTGGAGAAAGGGGTGTCAGTCCATCGTGGTTGCACCTCTCATTCTATTAATGTATTAACTGTATAAAACTAGGGTACATAAATACCCCTTTAATAACAAGCTAATTTACACTATACACGAATTGGGTCTGGACCCGATCCAATTTATAAATGGATCGGGTCAGACACATACATAGTAATGACTTCTTTTCAGGAATCACGACCAACATAACTCTGCATACGCAGAAACTGAATCATAACAGCATAACTATGCATACGCAGAAACGGAATCATAACAGAGGTTGCTCCCACAACAATAATTTTTTGCTTCACGAAGTCACTTAGTGGCTTGCCCTGTGCTCTCACAACTCCCAGCAAACCAGCTAATGCAACACCAGTAGTCAGTCATATCTCAATCACGAGCAACAGCACACCCAGTGCAATTTCTGTGTCTCCCAAATAACAAGAAGTCACGAAAACAGAAGATACCAAAAACCACGACAAGGAGAGGGTATCGGAAGTCACGAAAACAGAAGATACCAAAAACCACGACAAGGAGAGTGGCCCAAAACATTAGGATATCACGACAATAAAAGAACTCGGCAACAAAACAGGGCAGGAAATCACGGCATCACGGCAGAGATAAAACTCGGCAACAAGGCATCACGGCAGAAAATCAGGGCAGGAAATCACGGCAGGGATAAAACTCGGCAACAGGGAATCACGGCAAAAAAAAATTGAGGAGCTACCAGACCAGCAGCACGCATCCTGCTTCCTTAGATCTGATGACAGATCTGGGCCATGACCTTGGTCAAATCCCAGATCTGTTATCAGATCTTACACAGAAAACTAACCAGCTGGCCTTATTAACAAAAGCTTTTCGTTCACGCTCCCACGATAGTTTGATCACGATCGATCACGCTCCCACGATCGATGGCTCTAATACCATGTAGAAAAAAGCACCGAACCCTAGGTAGAGAGAGAGAGAGAGGGAGAGATGGCTGCACAGATAAAACACGTTAACTTGTGTTATTAGGGCTTCTCTCTATATTAAATAGAGAGAGGCTAAAAAGAATAATTACATCTAAGCCCATTATGAAAACAAAATTTCAAATAGACTCTAATATAAAAAGACTTAACTTAAAACCACCTATTCTCAACATTTTCTAAAATCCTAATGATTCTAGAATATGATTAAAACATCCCACACCGAATATGGTTCTCATTATGAGTTCATCTAAACACTATACCAAGAATTCCAGATTTCCACCCTCATTATACAGTGTATAGTACATGCACAAAACCGAGGTTCTGTATTTGCACTAATTTTGAACCCACAAAGAGGGGTGTGCTGCAATGGCTCGCACACTTGCCATAAATCACCCTAAAAATAAAATCACAGCATAACCTACCCACTTAATCACTGTGAATCAGGAAGTTAAAAGTTGGATTTTCAACAATCAGAACACAAGAAATCCATTAAGCTATTCACACCAAAGGCTATTACCGATTAACTTTACACGAAAGCACCATCGTTGTAACCATATGAAAACCCCTCAAAATTTTGAAACTTCCTGATTTGGGGTGGGATACCACACAGTGCAGACATTGAAACACAATACACACAGAATCATAGTAAAACCCTACAACAAAAAAAAATTGATTTGGGGTTCACGGCCACTTATCCCCAAATTTTTTGATTTGGGGTTTACGGCAACCCTAAATCCCCTTTGCTTTCTGATTTGGGATTTACGACAACCCTAAATCCCAAATTCCCGATTTAGGTTTCACGACAAATCCAATGCATGCTTGATATTCAATATATATGCTAAAATCATCATAAAAACCTACCCTTTTTGAAGCTTTTCTCCCTTTTCGCCGAGTTTCCTATTGTTGTGCTCTCGATCAGCCGTGACTCTGCGGAGTCCCCTTGAATCGTGAACGAGAGAGAGCGAGAGATAACGAGGTAGTGAGAGAAAATCGGGGAGGAGGGGGTTTTGAAGAGATGAGGGAGAGAGATCGTGGGAGGAAAAATCAGGAAAGTCATGGGTCGGTTACCCACCTCACAGCGGCGTGCAACTGCCCTCCTCTCCCTTGCTTAAGAGCGTAAACCCCTCTTAGGGTTTCACATTCTCTTATATAAGTTTTTTTTTTATTAACATATGTTTTCTTTCTTACCCTTTTTAACGTGTATATCCTTTTTCTTTAATGCATGTCATCTTTCATTTTAACACACATGTATGTGCGCCTTTGGATCGACTGCGACCCGAGACCCATTTAAACTTTGGGTCCAACTTAAAACCATCCGGATCTATGGATCCGAATCTTTTGATTTGGACCACGCCCTAATGGATGCTATGGGTCCAGGACCCAATACATTCATGGATCCAATTAAGCAAATCCAGATCCGCCCAAGGATCCAAAACATTATAAAGTTTTTGGTACGATTTTGAATAGAGTACCATGGATCCAAAAGTAAATATTTATTTGGGCATTATGGTTTCCAATGTGCAATCTCCATTAAAATTTCAAAATATCCAGTATCCGAGATCGAATTAGAATTTTAATTGGACCCTTACCATATTTAAATCTCTAAAGTCCAGGATCCAAATAAAGTAGTGTGGATCCAAACATCGTATAGGCTATTACGGATCCCCATAAGGTGTTATAAATCCGATACAGAAATTTTATTATTAAGAATCTGATTTAAACTTCGTGGATCTACTCCATTCATCCTGGATCCAATATCAAAGATCTGATCTATTTGCCTAAAATCCCTTATCAAATTTAGTGATCCGCTATCTAAGATCCAAATGGAATATCGAAGATCCGAATATGATATTATGGATCCGATATTGAAGATCCAAACAAAATATCTGATATCTGAATACGAATAACACATAAAATAATAAAAAATATCGTTGTATCAGTTCAAGGACATAAATTTCAAGTTTATTTATCTGATAAAATTCACGGGTATTACATATGTAGCATTGGAATTCCAGTTGGCCGATTTCTTCATGAAAGTGTTCCTTCTCCCTAGTTTTATTTCTTGATAAACTTTCGTTGATTACACCCTAAGTTTGAGGGGGAGTGTTAAAGTTGTGTATATATATGCCTAGTTGTGTATATACACCTATATATTGTGTATGTATATATACATATAAATGTGTATATATGCCTAGTTGTGTATATACACCTATATATATTATTGTAATAAGTAATACCCATTAGGGGTATTTTGGTCTTTACTATTTATGTAATAGGTTGTTCTCATTAGGGGCAATTGACTCTTTCGCATATTCTTCTTTTTAATTTTCTTTTTGTATTACATTAGGGGCATAATGGTCAAAGACCATTACAACAATTGGGAGCTCCCCAACAACTATAATTATAACTGTTGGGAGCATCCCAATGACCCCTTCTTGTGTTATGCTTGTCTCAAGCACTCCAACCACAATAATATTTATGTTTTTTATGTTTGTTCTTGCCCTTAAGTGGCTTTGTGATTGTGTTTTGCATTGACCCATAAGAGGTCCTTTGTTTGTGCACACTCTTGTATGATTGAAAGCCCATAAGAAGCATCTATTTGTGCACTTGTTTCATTGCAGTAGATTCATGTTGCAAGCTCTTTGACAGCTTTATGAATTTTTCTTGGTTCATTATATGAGAATTTTGTTGCTATTTGTTCATTATATTAAATTCCTTCAAGTTACTTTAATCAAGTGCATATGCAATTATGTTATTTGTGAATATACAATAGAACTTGGTTCTGTTTATGTCAAAGATTATTGTGTTTGTCATCTTCAGGATGAAGCTTCAATTTAGTGGAAATAGAACACTAAAACTCAATATGTTCATTGATTGACTATTTTGTTAGCGGGTCAAAGTTGATTCTAGCCAAATTGATATCAGAAAGATATGATGTAAATATAATAGAAAAAGAAATGCAATGTCCCCAAGTACTGATGGATCAATCAGATAGGAAAACAATCACTAAGCTATTCTCAAAGAAGTCAAATTGAAAAACCATGAGAGACCTATACCAATATTTTCCAACAGATCATGAAGGTACTGACCAGTTAGGTTGCATGAAAAGTGCATAAGTTGTTCGTCCAACACCATAAGCCTTGTCATTGTTTGGGGCCTATCACACAAAAGCAAAGGATCCAAGAGACAAAAAAAAAAACTCATAACTTGATAAAAAAACATCTTAAAATGGAAAATGCAGTGCAAGCTATCTCTCCAAATTCACAGATGAATACTTGAAAAAGAACAATCCCACAGTATGAGAGGGATCAATTGGTTTGATAGCCAAAAGATCCAAACCACAATCAAAATCGTTAGTAAATCTATTAGTTTTGCCACTTTTCTTTTTCTCTGAGAAGATATTATCAAACATAACAGATAAGCACCAACGAGGGCTCTGGCTGTTTGGTAGGAGCAGCTGTGCAAGTCACCATGCAATGGAACTTTGCAAGTTTGAACCCCACAGGTATGAGTGGTTCAATAAGTGCCTGGTTGTATAGCCACCGTAGGGCTCGTCTGCTGGAAAGGAGGTGGGCCTTAATCCCCCAGCTTGATCATCAAAAAGAAATATATAGCAGATGTGCTGGTCTACTCATATCAGAACAGAAGAAGTCACACCTGTATTCATGAATAAAACTTGAAAACATCAAACCTTGAATATGTGTACCATTTAGACAGTAACATGTCATAATATTATCGTGGGATATTCAGAGTCCACATTGTGAGATTAAAAATCTCATCTGCTTCCAATGTATAGCAACGTTATTCAGATTTTATACTTTAAAATTTTCTTTTGCTTTTCAATCTTTTAAATATTATGTATTACCGAAAATTTCCTGATATTTCGCAGAAAACAAAACAATGATATTTTGCTCTCAATTCCCATGAAAGACTTCATAATCTCTTAAAATTTCTTTGCATGTCAAGGTAAAACTTGCTAACCTGTTGATCAATACAAGGACATTTCCACAATTGTCCTAGAATATTACAAAATTCTACCTATGTCAACCTAATAGAGCTTTTAGTCTATTCTTTTCCATTATCTGTTGCTTATATGTGTGGGTTTCAACTTTCAACACAGTTTCTTTTTTTTCATAGTACAACAGTGTTTGTTTATAAGATCAATTCTGAATTCCAACATAGTAAAGGTCCTTTCTGGCAATAATGAACACCTTTCCATTCTTCGGCATATCAAATTTCAGATTACAAGTCCACATTGTACTGTTACATGATCAAGTCAATGTTCAATTATTGAGCTTGGCCTGGTATAATTAGAAAAAACTTTGGAAAACAACCTACATTACTAAGCATAAAGTGGCCGCTATATGTGCACGTGTGTATAAAAAAGGACATCAAAATATCATAAGCTTCAATAAGAGTAGAATAGAAATCTCCCTCAATCATATAAACACATTAGCACCGCTGGACAGATGGTTGAAATATATCAGCAATAGACACAAGCATTGCATGAGTTCCAAGTTGATGTGTAACGCCCCAAAATCTTGAACTTGAAACCTTTTATGAAAAAGATTGAAAGCTTTGAAATTGATTATTTATCAGAGCTTGAAACAGGAGTTCAGTGGAAAATCATGTTTGAATAGCAAGTCCCTAGACCTTGGGCGCATTACAGTGCAAACTTTCCTTTACAAACCGATTTACAACTCAAATATATTTATTGAAAAGAGGAAACGGAGTTTTGTTAACACGGTTTTAATAATTCATGGTTTTAAACAAAAGAGAGGCTTTCAAAGAAGCTCTATATCATATTTACCAAAATATCTTCAGGAGCGAAACGTCAAGGAAAGGGGTCTCGCCTTGAACTCATCACGTTATCGTATCATCACAAGCTGTCTCAATCTGTCCACCACCTGTCCATGAAATGGGTCAGTTTCACGAAAAACTAGTAAGGATGCAAAAGACAAGAAGGAACAAAGACTGCAATAAGCAAGATAATTGCTCAACTAAACAGGAGAAACAAAACAGAGCTAACTATACAGTATGGCAAGCAAATCTCCAGTAAAGCAAGTAGTAACGGACAAAGTGCTAAACAAGCAAAATAAGCATCTATAGCAATCCAACTGATTCCATAGGCAAGGAGTAACCAGCACCACCAAGCAGTCAAGCATAATACGCAGGATAACTGAATAAGCATTTATAACGGATCTCACAATGCATGCAATTACCACTGAATTCTTCAATCTACCAATAAGTAACTATATTAATCATAAGGTGCAAGCCATTGCACAACAAGTAGTTTATAAGCTACCCGTGATTAAGCAATCACATGACAATAGTTATATATTAATTATAAGGTGTAGGCAGCTTGTAATACAAACAACTACATTAATCCAAGTGGTAAATAGTTTGTAGATTACGAGCGGTAAGCAGTTACATTCGTCATATAAACAGTTCGCAGATTATGAGCTGTAAGCCGTCATATTTGTTATAAGAGATGCAAGGCAACAAGTGTTATATTACAACAAGCACGAATAGTTTCACTCAGTAGTAAAGCAAGTCACATGCTAATATATTGCAACTAACATAATGCTATTATTATAATCATTTAACTAGTACGAGTAGCTAGTTATTAGCCAAGAACTACGTAAGCAGTTCAACCAACAAGAGCAGCGTCACAACAAGCGTGTATAGTTCAATGAGTAGTACACTGAACTACAAGGCAAACAAGCAAGTCATATCACAGTACGCACATCTCAATAATACTGAGTAGATTACATTTTGTTCTGATTATTAACGGGCTACTGTGGGTACGCACAGGCAAAATGTAGAAACAGTCAAGATCGATCCGGGGGTGTATTATGTCATGTATTTTATGATACCTAGAAATGACTGACTGAGTCCGCTCCTAAAAGGACGGCCAGTGACCAAGAGAGTCAATCCCCAGAGGCATTCGTGGGCCATGGATGCATCCAAACTTCTGCAGAAGTGGCCTAAAGGCTATTTTTGTAGCATTTCTCCTAACTCCGATGACTGGGGAAGCCGAGTCTTTTGCCCGTAACTACCATTAATGGCATGTCCATCGGAGTTTTGTACCATTCATCCTCTCTCTTAATGAACCATTTTGAATGAGCACGATGGGGGTTTCTTAACCGGCGCCCAGAGTTACCGGAAGCGCCTAGGTAAAAGGGGAAGGGCGCTTCCCCGAAGCGCGAAACGTCGCGCTTCCGAAGCGTGAGGGGAAGCGTCCCCCTTTTTGGGGAAGCGTGCTTCCCATTTATGGGAAGCGCGCTTCCCCCTCGCTTCCCCATTTTTTCTATTTTTTCGCTTCCCCCTCGCTTCCGGTTCGCTTCCGAGACGGTTCAGAATTTTCTTCTAAGTAGTCTCACGCTTCCCCGCTTCCTAAAGTTTTTAAAGTGCCTCGCTTCCCGCTCTTGCTCCCGCTTCCTCGACTGGTAACTTTGTCGTCGCCCCATTCAACATGCTCGGGACCATTATGCCCGCTCGAGCATCTTGCTTGTGAAGGCGCATGGTCACCATTATGTGAATTGTACGTGCCAATGCATGTTCGAGGCAACCACACACCTCTCATCCTACTCACCGCAGTACGTAATGTACCTGTTCAAAAGTACAACCGCGATGAGAGCGGTCAACTTATAGTGAGGGTAACAACATCACCATTTTGTGATCTCAAACACGTGCCATTGTACGTTCGAGGTAAACATAGACCTCTCATCATACTCATCGTAGTACGCAATGTACCTTTTCAAAAGTACAACTACGATGAAAGGGGCATGGATTTCTCAAAAGAAAATCCCTACAACAATGTTTTGCCGATAAGATATGGTGTAACCATTCAAGTTCAAACTTGTCATGCTCAGGTCCTTTAGACCATCACGAGCCTCTTGCTTGTTAGGCAAGCATCGATATTACATGATTATCATAAAGCATCAAAACACGCTTCGAGGTTACTACAAACCTCTCATCTTGCTCCTCATAGACTAAACATATCGTACATGACTAAGGGTACGACTATGAGGAGAAGGGCATGGATTTCTCAGAAGAAATCCATCAGCAATAATCTCGTGAAGGAAGAAAAGCGCCAACTATGTTAGTTTGGCCAGAAAACCCAATAGCTAGGTCTCGCATCAAAGGTGATGCAACATTGGTCTAGCAATGGCGCAGGTTCCTTAGTAGAACCTTCGCCTATCTCATGGGCAAGCCCTTAAAAAGGGTTATCCGAGTTGTATCGAATACACAAATAAAAGTTGTAGAACACTTCTCCCAAATCCATCAATTTGAGAGATCCAGAGTTGTATCGAATACACAAATAGAAGTTGTAGAACACTTCTCCCAAATCCATCAATTTGAGAGATCCATCTGCAATCTCACAAAAGACTTTCGGAATATGTTTTATAAAACTATACGTTTCAAAAATAGGTTGATGCCTAAAAGTCATCCCTTTTTGGAGGACCAAGTACATAAGTGTGCATCGTGTCTTTTAAGACAAATGAACAAGTTGGAATACGCTCGAAGCTGCACTCAGTGAGTGCAAGCCAACAATGAGCAAGCCCGTGCACGTTACAGTGCGGCGATAGAGCACGATCGATCCGCAAAGTGCGAAACTGCATGTTAAGCGTAAAACTTTGTAAGCAGTGCATAAAGTACAAAATCGTACATCAGCTAATCAGTCAAGCAGATACGTGAATACTCAAAGGAATGCACGAGATATGAAACCGTACCTCGATCAATCAAACACACAAACAAGTGACATACCTAAAGCAGTGCACGAGGTACAAAATTGTACCTCGGCTAACCAACGTACGAACAAATAATACGCAATACAATACACGATGTGCAGAACCGCACCTTGGCCAAGCCAACACATAAGCAAGTAAATATGCAAGGCTGAAAAGAGCATAAATAACTTAGACCAATAAGAACAGAAAGGAAAGCCTTGGCGCATAAAGCGCGGGGCAACAGAAAAGAAAATACAGGTAAAGGTGGAACAGAAGCCTGAGCACATATAGCGTGATGGCAAAGTAAAGACAATAAAGTAAAAAGCCATGGCGCATAAAGCGCGGGGCAGCATAAAAGTAAAGTACAGAAAAGTAAATAGGACAAGGATCGCGAAACCGCATCCTTGAATTAAAAGACATGAAATGTAAATACATGAATTAAAAGTCTGGGCACATATAGCATGGCGTAACAGAAAAGGAAAGTGCAAGAAAAGTAAAGAGGGCAAGGATTGTGAAAACGCGTCCTTGAGTTAAAAGAATTATGTATATATTTTATATGTATACATATATCATCGTCCTCTTTCATTTTTAGTTATCTTTCCTTATTTTAGCATTTATCCGTTCGTTGTCCTTTTATGCAAGAATCCCCTACCTTGAGGGGTTGCGGTTCAGCATACGCTTGCGAGCGTAGGTAAGCACAGGCTCAAGCTACAAAGAGCGAGTCGGCTCCGCCCTTCAACCTATGATGCTTAGAAAGTAAGTGATATGTCGTTAAAAGAAGAAACACAATAAGCACAAGCCGAGCCCTAACCCATTATCATAAGATCACAAGGAGGGGCTTGGTTCCTCGCTTGCAAGCAGCAGAGGCTTCTTGCCTGCAGGCTGCAGAGGCAAAGACTCTGCACCCTGCCTGCAAGGGTGTCAGAGGCAGGGGCCTCACCCCTACTTGGCAAAAAGCAGCAGAGGCAGGGAGCAAGGGCTCCCTACCTGCCAGGACAGAGAAGGCAGGGGAGGGAGAAAAGACTCCCTGCCGAACCTGCCATAACAGGAAAGGGAGTGACACCCCTGTCGGAACACGAATCAGGTAAGGGGGCGCAACCCCCTGCTGGAAACGAGACAGGAAGGGGGGTGAAGCCCCTGCCGAAAAACAAACGAGATGCAGGGGGCTTCGCCCCCTGCCCAGAAAATCAGAGGCAGCAGGGGAGGTAGAGCCCCCCACCGAAAATCGAGAGACAAGGGGCAGAGCCTCTCACCGGGAAGAGTACGTAGAGGCAGGCCCCCTGTCGGAAACACCAGCAGAGGCAGGAGGGTCACCCCCTGCCAGGAAACAGGAAGGCAGGGGAGGCTTTGCCCCCTGCCGGAAAACCAAAGGAGGCAAGGGCTTTGCCCCCTGCCGGGAAAACAAAAGCAGAGAGAGTGAAGAGATGAACAGGGAGGGCTCGACCACTCCCTGCCAACCGGAACACAAAGAGACGATAGGGGTTGGCCTATGCCGACCCATCCGAACATAGGGAGGTGGCAGGGGCTCGACCCCTGCCCACCCAATCGAGAAAAAGAGAGGGAGGCATCGACAGGGCTCGGCTCCTACCGTCGTTCCCAAATTCAGAGAGGTGGCAGGGGCTCGACCGCTGCCAAGCTACCGAGAACCAGAAGGGAGGTGGCAGGGGCTCGGCCCCTGCCGTCCTGCCTGAACAAGAGGCAGGTAGGGGGGCCTTGCCACCCTGCCGACCAAGGCATAAGGGCCACCCAGGAGCCCTCTGCCAGACAGAGGAGGCGACGCAGGCGGCAGCTACCGCCTGCTAGAAGGGAAAGGGGGGGAAGATAACCGAGGGGAGGGGCTCAGCACCTCCCTCCCTAGTAGACCCAGAGCCACCACGATGGTGGCTCTGGTCAATCGACCCGAGAGCAGGAGGGTCGAGGGAGACGAAGAAGAGAGGAGACAGCGAGGAGGGGTGCTCGGCACTTCCCTCCGAGTAGACCCAAAGCCACCCTCGATGGTGGCTTTGGTCCACCACCACCAAACGGGAAAAGGGGTGGGGTTTACCTGGGAAGACCACGGCGACGGGGGAGTCCGCGGATGGCACAGGTGATGGCGACGGCGTCGGGGACGTTGGCCAAGCTGCTAGAGCAAGGGCGACGACGGTTGGTGGTCGGACGAGAGGAGACACCAGGGCTACCGACAGGGGTAACAGAGAGAGAGCTAGGAGGGTCTCATTGTCGGGACTCGAGCAGAAGGGAGGAGAGCAACGGCGGTGCTGTCGCTGGTGGTCGCTGACGTCGGGTGGCCAGAGAAGGGGGGTCGCTCGCAGGGGGAGATAAAGAGAAGAGGAAGGGGGACGACGATGTTGTCGACGGTGTCTTCCTGCTGTCGGTCACGGGTGGTCGCCGAGGTGGATGCGGGCGAACATAGAGAGAGGGGAGCGAAGGTCGCCAGCACAGTCGCCGACAGCTGCTCGAAGAAAGGGGAGGAGACTAGAGGCAATGTCGGTCAGACGGGAGAAGAGGCGACAAAGGTGGAGGATCGCCGACGACTCCGATCGTCGGTGGCCGCAGAGGAGGGGGATGTTAGACGGAGACGAGAGGCAGAGAGGAGAGAGAGAGAAGGGGCGTCGGGGACAGGGGGCGGAGCAGAGGAGAGAGAAGGGGCGAGGGTTTTGCCCCTCGTCTTCCCAGCCTGCGTCTTTTAAAAGTTGGAGGCTCTCGAACATTCGAGAGCCCGGGTCCGTGTCAAACTTGGGTCCGGGTCAGACTCGGATCTGAGCCCGACACGACGGACCAAACCTCGACGCGTCACGTGTCCGACATAGATTGTTTTTTTTTACAGTCTTTATATGATGAGATCTTGCAAGTTAGAAATGGTGCTTTGTCTGCCTATTCGTCAGGAGGTGATCAATTCATTTATGAAAATCTTTGTCAATAGTAAAGTGAAACATAAGTTATTGGAATCCAAAGAAGTTGGAGACTTAAAAAAAATCCATATTCTTTAAGCAGTCATTCAAGCTAATAATAGGTCATAATAGCACGAGTTCTGGCTAATGATGGCCCTTGGAAGCACTTCATGAGAACTTTGTTCTTACCTAGGAGATGATAATTCCAAGGGTAAACTAAAAGTAAAATTTGAGCACTCTACCTCTTACCAGTAAAATCAAACTTGAATCATAGTTTTTCAGATAAAGATAATATAAGGTGAAGATTATAAAGGATAAATATTAGATAGTTCAATAAACAATCCCAGGATGGCTAGGCCATGCTCTTGAAAAAGATTGAATAGCACCAAAAACTTGCACATAGAACATTCATGAAAAACAAAAGACAAATTAAACTGCCACTAGCCACAGGTAAGGTTACAAATTATCAAATAATTACATGTATCCGTGAAGCCTACATTAAGTTCCCAAGAAAATTATTCATGCAATTATGAATAATCTATTGTTGTACCAAAGCAAACCAACCAAAACCAAACTAAAAGAGCACAATGATTGGACTATATCTTGTGTCATGAAATACAAAATAACTATCCGATGTCACTTATGGGCTTACAAACACACAAAAGTATACACAACCAAAGACCGTTTATGGGTCAAGATACAAACACAAACCCCACTAGTGGGCAAGAGAGAGAACATAAAAAATATAGGATCTTATTTCAATAAGTGAGACAAGCATTAATACAAGAGGGGATTCATCCCCTATTTATACACAAAGAGGGACCAAAAAGAGCCATTGGGAACACTCCCAAGTTCCCAACGACTCTTTTATCAAGGGAATTACAAAGACAGTAATGCCCTTGACAAAAAGAAGAAAATAAAAAAGGTAAAAAATACCTAAAGTTTCCCTAATGAACACGACTATTTACAAAAGGCAAAAAGAACAAAATACCCTAAATGGGTATTTACCTATTACATTATTACGAGTATATATATATATATATATATACTTTAACATCTTGCACATCCATTCAAAAGGATGACATTAACTAGGGGTGAAAAGGTGTTAAATTGGGGCTAAATCATTACTGATATCTGGAATAGTAGATCCAAATCCCAATCCAAATCAAAACTAGCCTTGAAGAAAGGAGCAAAATTGGAGTCAGACTTTTGTATGATAATTTTGGATCCCATTAAAAATATTTAAATGAACCTAGCCCAATGTTAAAAATAAAATTGTATTCAAATACCTGATAAGGGTATTTTTGTCTTTTATTATATAGTACAGTCCACTAGGGACTGAAATATAATTTATCATTGTAATAAATAAACTGCCCAAAAGCCATATTATGACTGTTAGGCACAACAGTCATATTTATGACTGTTGGGCACAACAGTCAAAATATGACTGTTGAGAGGCAGTCCAACTAGACGTTGGACTGCCACCCAACAGTCATAATAATGATTGTTGGGAGGCAGTCCAAAGAGTCGGACGGCCTCCCATGTGCTGGAGTGAGGCACTCCCTTGTTATTCCACAATGCTCTTAGAAGCATTTGAGGGTTTTCTCTAGAGTTTTTCCTATCTTATAAGCTTGTATGCCTCTTGTGTTGTTTGATATTTTTATCTTTTTTGAGATTGTATTTGGTCCATTAGTGACCAACCTTAAGTGAGTTTATTAAAGTCCTTTGTTGGCATTGTGTTTGTTTCACTATTGTTTCATTTTACCTTGTTTCATTACATGGTATCAGAGCTAGGCTCTTGAAAGAAGGAGAATTTAGTGAAGAAAGTGTTCTTCGATCATTGATCATTCCCTATCTCCTTTATTGTAAACTCAAGTATTCATTATGGGAGAAAGAGAGTCTGCCACCGTCATCACCTACAAACTCAATGAAAACAACTACCTGATGTGGGCGACAGCTATGGAGAATCATATCAAAGAAAAAAAATTGTGAGGTTTTGTTAGTGGTTCTACTAGTGAACCACAACTCAAATTGACTAGAAGAGAAGGAGATCAAGTCAAAGCCTTGTCCGAAGAAGAAAAAGAAAAAGCCTTAGAAGAATACCAAAATAAATTGGAAGATTGGGAGGCAAGCAATGCACAAATACTCTCATGGTTTATGAATATCATGGAGTTCAAGATCGCCACTAATATCATCAAATTCAAGAAGGCATGTGACGCATGGAGCTTTCTAAGAAGTACCTTTATCAAAAAGGATATGGCTAGACTTTATTATCTCCAAGACAAGGTACGTCATTCAAAACAAGGAGATAAAAGTGTAAAAGATTTTAACGGTATTTTATCTCCTATTTGAGATGAATTAGCCATGTTGAAACCAAAATGGGAAGGTTCGGCTATTGATATGAGGACTCAAATCGAAAGAGAAAATCTTTTCTCCTTTCTTTATGGCCTTCGACCGGAATTTGAGCAAGTAAGATCTTCCTTACTTCATAAGACCACTTCTCCTTCTATAAGTGAGGCCCTTGCTCAAATTTGTCAAGAAGAGACAATACTTGGAATGCACAAGTCTAATGATGAGATCCTTGCCATACAAGACCCAGAAATTTTCTGAAAACATATAAACCACCTCACTTTGAGAAGAAGTTCAATGGGGAAGGACACAATGGAGGAGGATTCAAAGGAAAAATTATTTGTCATCATTGTAAAGAACCCGGACATATAAGACCGGAATGTCCCAAATTTAAAAAGGTGGCCGCCTTAAGTGAAGAACCTTAAGAATCAAGAAAAGGGGGCAACTTCAATGAATTAAATCTTGCTCAAATAGCAGAAGTCGTCTCACAACTTCTCAAGGCTACACCCTCTACATCCGGGACTGTCATCTCTTCCTCGTCTCCTCCAGGTAAGACCACTTGGATTCTAGACTCAGGTGCTTCTTTCCACATGACTCATAATGAGTCTCTATTATCCGATTACACTAAATCATATTTCTCATGTGTGTCAACTGCCGATGGTACCTCTTTAAAAGTCAAAAGCTTAAGAAACCTTAATGATATTTCAAAAAAATTCTTTGTTCCAAAAGTGAGTCATTCCCAAACTGGATTTAAATCTTTTTGCGTTCTCTCAAATTGTTGACTATGGTTGTAAAGTATTCTTCTCATCTAAGGCGTGTTGGGTGCAGGATCTCCAGTCAGGGAAGCTGATTGGGCAAGACCATAGACAAGTAGACCTTTACTACATGTGTAACGCTCCAAAATTTTAACCCATTTTTTTTAAACAGCGGAAACAACAAATACTATGAGGTTAAACATTCCATAACATTACAGTAGAGAGCAAACCAAATCATTTATTTCATTTCATTTTCAAATGAATAATAACATCAGAGTTTAATGACATGTTCTAATAAATAAAAAGAAAACCAAAATATTCCGAGAACAGTAAATCCAAAGTCTTGATCGAAGCCTCATCCCGCAGTCGCCCATAACTCTATTCTTCACCTGAAAAATGATAAATTTATAAGAATTAGACTACAACTGTCTAAGTAGGAATTACTGTAATTTTTCTTGCAGGTATATCATGTGTCAAGTATGTGATGTGGGTGCCATGTGTGATTTTTAGCATATACAAGATTAAATAAAGAAACTACACAACAACAATAACATGTATATCCTTTAATCTAACAACCACAACATTAGCATGGATAACATTTAACTACACATCAACATGATTCAAATATCTCACATGTAAAAATTTTTAAAGCATGCTAAAAGTACAAAACTATATTCTGAAAGAGTTATGAAGTTATAAATCTAGCAATTTACTCAGTGTGATACCTAAAATGTTCTAATTAATGTTTATCTTTATTTATCATGAGGGTACACGCGGGCCGAATCACCCGTAACGGAAGAAAACATTCAGAGGTTTATTATTCATAGGTGTCTTATTAACCTGAACGTTCTAACTGAAACTGTAAATCCTAAAGGAGCGGTCAGTGACCGAGAGAACCTCCCAAAGACCAAAACCAAAACAGAATGCATCCCTAACTTCTGCAGAAGAACAAAGAGCTATTGTAATGCCCCAAATTTCAAACATGCGAACCCTTTTCAGAAAAACAGGCAAGAGACTAGAAATATCTCTTTCCTTCAAAGTTTGTTTATGTAATCAGCGGAAGATTTTTCTTTAGTAAATCATAAGGCAAGCTGACAACTTTGGGCACGTTAGCTAAAAGAACCAAAACTCACAAGATTCGGATATCCTAAGGGAGATCCGATACAAACCTAAGCGTCCGGGACGCGAGCTAAGAGCAGGAAGAAGAAGTCTTGAAGCCATCTTGCAATCGCGCCATCGCCCGTAGTGTACCTAATCATCACCTGTACCCATAGAATGGGTTAGTTTCGCGAAAAACTAGTAGGTGCACAAGAGAGACTACAAGGAACTGAATTAAGTACATTTAATTCAGTAGGCTACGCAGTTTAAAGCAGATATGCAGTTAAACAGGTAAGCAATGCAAGCAGGTGAATAGTGCAAACACGTAAGCAGTACAAGCGAATAAGGCGTGCGAGCGAGTAAGTAGTGCAAGCGAGTAAGCAGTGCAAATACGTAAGTAGTGCAAACAGAAAGCAGTTCAACGCAAGTAAGCAATTCAAAGCAAGTAAGCAGTTCAAAGCAAGTAAGCAGTGCAACTGACCAACGCAGCATACGATCCTTTTGATCGTAAGTTGAGAACTACTACGCAACAAGCTTGTCCTCGTTCCTAGAACGAGGTCTCTGCATCTAATCACCATCAGGACATCGTTTGTCGCTCACTACTTCTAACAAACGCATTGTCCAGAACAACCTTAATCTATCCTCATCTCTCAAAGTCTTACGCGGCTAACCGTCACCGGTTATGACGCACTAAGGCGTCATACCTTCTCAGAGAAGCTCACCCTTCCGTAGAAGGTCCAAAACATGATCACTAACTCAAATCACTAACGATCTGATTCTCACATCTGAGTCATGCATGTAATCATGCTAAAACAGAAAGCCGAAACTATGAATTCATAGTTGGCTATCACAAACAATCTCAGAAGATCGTCACAGCTCACCATAACTATTTATGGTAAGCGAAAACACAAGATCCACGTCGGATCGTTCGGTCCGAGAGATATACTTCCGGACAAGGAATTACCGCCCTAGAGGGTATACGTGATCTTTGACCCTACACTTCCTCACAGGAGTTCACCGTCTTTGCAGCTACCCGTTCGTGGACAGTGTACATTCTCACAGAGATCTCCCACTCTAGTCGGGTCACCCGATCTGAGAAATGTATAACCTCACAGCGAAACCTTTGGGAAACCGATCCCCAACATATGCCATATCCAATAAAAATCATTGCGATACACGCATCAACACAAAAGACCGCTCTTGGGGTCGATAGCTACTAATACCAACAAGATCAACGCCTGATCACCTGGTCTGAGAAATGTATAACCTCACAAGGAATTCCACTCTAGATGGTATACCTGATCTTGGACCATACACTTCCTCACAGAAGTTCACCGTCCTTGCAGCTACCCGTTCGTGGACAGTATATATCCTCACAAAGAATCTACCACTCTAGCCGGGTACCTTGTCTTGATCATACACGCCCTCGCAGATAATCCTTTGGAGATCAGGTGCTCGTCAGACACCCTACTCGGTGATACACGCATTTATACAATCGACTGCTCCGAACAGTTGACTGCTCTCGAGGTCAGTAGCCACAATATGGGCACAAGCATGCATATTAGCAATGTGCATCGTATCACTTCACATAGAAGCATAATATCCTACGCATCGTGTTATTGCCACAAGGAATATTGCAATCCTCAAATAGGCCCTCAAAGCATGTGTAAACGACACATGAGAACGTGCAAATATGGCAATTCAGTTGATTCTATAGGCGAAGGGTAACTAACTCTACCCGTCAGCCAAACAAAACAACTGAATAAGACAAGCACTCATAACAATGCTCGTAAAACATATAATTACCATAAAATGGCTCAGTCCATCAACAAGTAATTAAATTAATCGTAAGGCATAAACCATTACATCACAAACTATTCATAAGCAATCATACGGCAACAGTTATATCACAATATGTAAGCAGCTTATAAGACAAGCGGCCACATCAATCCTAGTGGCCACCAGTTCGTAGATTACGAGCTGTATGCAATCACATCAATCATAAGAGATGCAAGCCAACAAGTGCTACGCTACAATAAGCACCAAACAGTTCGACCAAAGGATAAAGCAAGTCACATGCTAATATGTAGCAACTGGCATAATGCTACTATTATAAGCATTTAACTAGTATGAGAAACTCCTTATTACTCCGCAAAGAACTGCGTAAGCAGTTTAACCAACTAAAGTAACGCCTTGACAGGCGTGCACAGTTCAACGAGTAGCATACTGAACTATCGAGCAAGCAAGCGAATTAGTAGTGCAAGCGAATCAGTAGTGCAAGTGAATCAGTAGTGCAAGCGAATCCGTAGTGCAAGCGAATCTCACGACCCATGACCAGTGTGAACAAACCTTATGTTTTGATAATTACTGGCCTGCGGGTACGCGCAGGCAAAACATAGAAACAACTGAGACTAGTTCGGGCGTCTGTTATTCTATGTATTTTCGATAACCCGAATAGCTAGTTGAGTCCGCTCCAAAGGAGACGGCATTAGCCGAGAGAGGATTCCCAAAAGACTGAAAAGCAGTGCCACGGATGCATCCAACTTCTGTAGAAGTGTTGAGCTAACTTGTGTAGCCCCTATCCCCTAACTCCAATGACTGGGGAGGCCGGATCTTTGCCCGTGGGGTGGTTGTTAACAACCTGTCCATTAGAGTTTTTGTACCGATCTGTCCTCTCCCTTGACAGACAACCAGAAGCGAACGGGTGCGTTAGGGGTTGCTTAACTAACGACCCATTCTATGCTGTGGTATTTAAACCACTCGAGCATCTTGCCTGTGAAGGCGAATGTGAGGCCATTTATGTGATTACAGCATTTTGCATTTAGCGTTGTTCGAGGTCGCACGACCGTCTCATCCGATCATCGCAGTACTAAACGTGTCGTGCACGACTACAAGTACTCTAGGATAAAGGGGGTATAGCTCCTCAATAGAAGCCTCAACAGGAGTGTTTCACAAAGATGTAAAGTTTATCTACTTTACTTTATCTTTTGAAACAGCAGTACCTTGTGCCAACATTATGCATGTGATTATCTCGAATCACATCCGCTATCGGGGTATCTACATGTCTCGCATGACTCGATACCGGCCTCGATAAACGGGATACGGGTTTCTCAACAAAACACTCGCTAAGAAGTTCGCTTGAACCCCCAATTCGGGATCACCCGAGATATGCCAAAAAGGCGAGCAGAACCAGCCAGTCACATCCTTCCAAATGCTTCGATTTGGAGCAGTCTTTGATGCTTTTGCGCTGCTCCCTGAAACCTCAAGTCGACTCTGCAAGACTGCACGCACGAAGAGCCAGGATCCTTGCGAGGTATCCCTCTCCTTAGACGAGGATGTATCGTCAGCTCCCAACTGAACTCTTGTCGCAAGAGTGAGTGATAGATGTCTCTTGCATCCTCCACGAGGATGCCTTTAAGGCATACGCAAAGAGCAAGAACCTGCACGTATCTGCAAAAGCAAGGCAATACCAACGCATATGCAAAGGCAAGAGCTTAAGCGCCAAGCGCGACGGTAAAGTAAAGGCGGCAAGCAGAAGTGCAACGCAACCCCCCGGCACAACGCGCAACGGCAAAGTAAAGACCGCAAGCAGGAGTGCAACGCAGAACCTTTGTGTGATGCACGACGGCAAAGTAAAGGACAAGGATCGCGAAACCGCGTCCTTGAGTTACATACGTACTCATATAAATATATATGATATATATATGCATATATATTTATTTGATTGTCCTTTTTAGTTAATTGAACTCAATTCAATTGTCCAAGTCTTCTGTGCAATCTTCCCCTGCCTTTGAAAGTTGCAAGCTTGCTGTCGTCCGCGGATGTACGCGATTGGCGGCTCGGGTCGCGGAGCGCGAGCGGGATCTGTCGTACGAGCTGCAAAAGTAACGATCTTAGCAAGCAATACCAAAATAGGAAGTCAGGGGCACTATCGTCGTCCTGACGTAAGGGAAGCAGAGGCAGGGACATCGTGCTCATGCGCACCAGCTATAAGCACAAGAAGCAGAAGCAGGGGCTGCGAGCCCCTGCTGACTTGCTGTCAGCGGACTCCGAGGAGGCAGGGGGTTGCACCCCTGCCCTCATAAAGCGAGGGCAAACAGGGTTGCGCTCCTGCCTGACAAAGTAGAAGAGAGGCAAGGGAAGAGCCCCTGCCTGTCAGCAACGAAGGGGAGGCAGGGGGCCTTGCCCCTGCCTGCCGAAGAACAACAGAGGCAGGGGCGATGCCCCTGCCTAAAGAGAGAAAAGGCACAGGGAGGGGGCTCGACCCCTCCCCTGAACGACGAGGGCACAGGGAGGAGGATTGACCCCTCCCCTGACCAAAAGAGGAAGCAGGGAGGGTTCGACCCTCCCCTGCTGTCAAAGGGAGCAGGGAGGGGTCGACCCTCCCCTGCTGTCAAAGGGAGCAGGGAGGGGTTGACCCTCCCCTGCTGTTAGGAGACGCAGGGAGGAGGGGCTCGGCCCCCTCCCCTGTCAACACAAAAAGCAGGGAGGGGGCTCAGCCCCTCCCCTACCGTAACACGAAGCAGGGAGGGGTCGAGCCGATAGGAAAAGAGAGAGGCAGCAGGGGTGTGCCCCTGCTGGCCGAAATCAGAAGAACGTCAAGGACAAGCCTTTTGCCAGCAGACAGCAGCGGGGCGACAGGGGATGAGCCCCTGCCAAAAAAAAAATACTGAGGCGGCAGGGGGTCAGCCCCTGCAAAACACAAAGAAGCGACAGGGGCTGAGCCCCTGCCAGAAACAATCAAGTGGCAAGGGCTGAGCCCCTGCCAGCAACAGCCAAGTGGCAGGGGCTGAGCCCCTGCCTGCGAAAATGAAAGTGCAGGGGTTGAGCCCCTGCCTGCGAAAATGAAAGTGGCAGGGGCGGAGCCCCTGCCAGAACCGATTAGGTGGCAGGGGCTGAGCCCCTGCCTGCGAAAATGAAAGTGGCAGGGGCTCAGCCCCTGCCACTTCATCGTTGCTGGCAGGGGCTGAGCCCCTACCGGCAAAAATGAAAGTGGCAGGGGTTAAGCCCCTGCCGGAATCATCGAATCGGCAGGGGCTGATCCCCTGCCGACAGACACGAGACGGCAGGGGCCCAGCCCCTGCCGATGGCGGTGAGGTGGCAGGGCCTCGGCCCCTGCCCGGAAGAGTCAACGAATGGCAGGGGTCCCAGCCCCTACCAGACCGAGTCATGGCGACCCCAAAACAATGACGGCAAACAGGTGCCGCAGGGGTGACTGGACCCCTGCCGGCCCTTCGATAGCCCCTGGTAGAAAGGGGGAAGAAAAAATGGCGTAAAGGTCTGAGGGCTCCCTGTCGACCCTCCGAAAGGCACAGGGGACGTGGGAGGGCACGGCAGGGGCCGTGCGCCGCATGTCGGCCTCCCGGCGAGGTGACAGAGAGGGGGGTGGGGGGGGGTGAGGAAGAGAAGAGGGAGGAGAAGAGAAGAGAAAAGGGCGGCGTACCTGGGAGGGGTGGCCGGCGTCGGCGGCGGGGCGCAGCGAGGGAGGAGACCGGCGCGGAGGGGGGGCGAGGGCTGCGAGAGGGAGGCGTGACTCCCCTCGCCCTCCAACCCCTCTCTTAAAGGCGCAGGGGGGGCAACCGAAAGGGGAAACCCCTGGTGGGTTTCCCTAATCTGCCCGCAAGCGAATGGGAGAGAAAAGGGGGGAGGGGGGGGGGGGGGGGTTGCGGCGCCCGAATGCTCGGGTTTTTGAAAACCCTAAAATAAAAAGGGGCCCGGGTCGGGTCCTGACCCGACCCGGCCCGGGTGCAAACAGATTTTTTTTTTTTTAAATGGGGTTTTACATCCTACCCCTCTTAAAAGAATTTCGTCCGCGAAATATTTATTACCTTGAAGAATCAAAATACAGGTCAGGATATTTTTCCCTAATATCGTTCTCAGGTTCCCAAGTACATTCGTCAATTCCATGATGTTGCCACCGAACCTTTACAAAGGAAATGGTTTTTGATCTTAGCACTTGGTCACGACGGTCGACGATCTCCATTGGTCTTTCTTCGAATGTCAAGTCCCCTCTAATGTCCACATCATCATAATGAATGATATGTGATGGATCGTGAACATACTTCCTCAACATGGATACGTGAAAAACATTATGGATCTGAGCATACTGCAGAGGTATCGCCACGCGATAAGCTGCTTCTCCAATCCGCTCCAGGATTTCGAACGGTCCGATGTATCTAGGACTTAGCTTTCCCTTCTTCCCGAACCGAAATACGCTCTTCGTCGGAGATACCTTAACAAAAACCATCTCGCCAATATCGAAGGTAAGCTCTCGTCGACGTCTATCTGCATAGCTTTTCTGCCGACTCTGAGCGATACGGAGCCGCTCTCGAATCATCTGCACTTGTTGAGTATAGTGTTGCAAAGCTATAGGTGCCTCCAAACTTCGTTCGCCAACCTCGTCCCAGTAAACAGGTGATCGACATGGCCTCCCATACAAAGCTTCGTATGGGGCCACCCCAATGCTCGCATGATAGCTGTTGTTATACGCGAATTCTGCCAAACTGATGTGGGAATCTCACTCTCCCTTCCAGTCCATCATACAGGCTCGAAGCATGTCTTCCAAGGTCTGAATCGTACGTTCTGACTGCCCGTCAGTCTGAGGGTGAAACGCAGTGCTGAACTTTAACTTTGTGCCCAACGCCAACTGAAGTTGTCTCCAAAACCTTGAAGTGAATCTAGGATCACGATCTGAGATAATCGAGACTGGAACACCGTGCAATCTCACAATCTCTCTAACATAGAGATCAGCGAGACTATCCAACGATTGGTTGAGACGGATGGGTAGGAAGTGAGCCGACTTGGTGAGTCTATCGACGATCACCCAAATCGCGTCATGCTTCCTCCACGACCTCGGAAGACCGACTATGAAGTCCATGGTAACATCTTCCCACTTCCATAGAGGGATCTTCATCTGCTGCATGACCCCACCGGGTCTCTGGTGCTCGATCTTGATTTGCTGACACGTTAAACACTTCGCAGGGTCCACGGACACTCCTTCCTTAGAAATAACGTGTCCCAAAAACATAACTTCCTCGAGCCAGAATTCACATTTAGAGAACTTGGCATACAAACGTTCTTTTCGCAAGGTCTCCAACACAACTGTTAGGTGCTATCGATGTTGCTCTCGACTTTCTGAGTACACCAAGATGTCGTCGATGAACACGATCACGAAGGTGTCCAAAAATGGCTTGAACACCCTATTCAATAAGTCCATAAAAGCTGCGGGGGCATTGGTTAGTCCGAACGGCATGACTGTGAACTCGTAATGTCTGTATCTCGTCCGAAAGGCCGTCTTTGGAATATCCTCATTCCTAATTCTGAGCTGATGGTATCCAGACCTAAGATCGATTTTCGAGAAAACCTTGGCCTTCCGCAACTGATCGAACGAGTCTTCGATACGCGGCAAAGGGTACTTGTTTTTATCGTGGCCTGGTTGAGCATTCGATAGTCGATGCACAGACACAAGGTCCCGTCCTTCTTCTTTACGAAGAGCACAGGAGCTCCCCAAGGAGAAACGCTGGGGCAAATGAATCCCTGATCTAACAACTCCTGCAATTGTTTCTTCAGCTCCTCAAGCTCAGCTGGCGCCATTCTGTAGGGTGCTTTGGAGATTGGCGTCGTACCTGGTAGCAATTCAATATTGAATTCTACCTCCCGAGACGGGGGAAGTCCCGACAGCTCTTTAGGAAAAACGTCGGGATAATCGCGAATAACATCCAGCTCACTGATGGGAATGGGCATTGGATCTGACTGGATAACACTAACCAAAAAGGCAGTGCATCCCTTCCGCAAGAAGTTTTGTGTCTTAAGCGCCGAGATCATCCGGCTTGCTCGAACAGGTCTGGGAATTCTGAATTCTACTCTCGAAGAGCCTGGAGGTGATAAAACGATCTTGCCATCACGGCAAAAGATCTTGGCATGATACTTGTGCAACCAATCCATGCCTAGGATGACGTCAAATTCGGTCATCTCCAACAGGATAGCACAAGCAGGCAAGTGCTGCTCTGCCACCACTACATCCAATTCAGGTATGTAAGTGGTGCAAACTGTGTTCTTCCCAACGGGGTTATACACGTCTAAAGCATTATCAAGTGTTTTTACCGTTATATGCAATTGTTTTACGAATTTTTCTGAAACAAACGAGTGTGTAGCACCACAATCAAAGAGTGCAAAAGCTGCTTGATCGGCAACAAGAATGGTACCTTGAACGAGATCCCCTTTGGTCAATTGATCGACCGTCGCTGCATAAACTCGACCCGGCTCCCTGCCACTGCTTGGTTGTGCTCGTTGTTGCTGCTGATGAGGTGGTTGAGGAGGCTGAGATACGTTGCCGGTTCGCTTGAGGTCATCTGCTGCTTTCTTCCGGCAGTCGCGTATGAAATGGCCCATCTTGCCACAGTACAGGCATCCGCCAGTGTCCCGCGGACAAGATTGTCCCACATGAGGCCTCTTGCACCTGCGGCAGTTATCTCCCGACGGTTGTCTGGGCGGTGGGTGGCCCTGCTGTCGTTGGCGCTTTGCTGGAAGAAACTGTTTCTTCCCTCCTTCAGTCTTCACTGGAAAAGGTGGTCGTTGCCCTGGGCCGCCGGAAAAGGTCTTCTTCTGCTCACCACCTGACGCGGTTGACTTCTTGGCTTGCACACTTTTTGAACGCTCCCAATCCTCGTTCAGTAGGGTGGCTGCTGCTACTGCTGCAGAAAAAGTCGCGGGCATGCTGGTGAGAACCCTATGCCTGAGTCCTTCCTTCAGTCCGCGAATGAACTTCCTGGCCCGCTCCTGATCATCCTCGAATAGGTGAGGACAATAGCGCTCCAACCGTTGAAATTTGGCGATATATTCGTTCAAACTTAAGCTGCCTTGGCACAGCTCCAGAAATTTCACCTTCTTCTTTTCCCTCGCATGAGGAGGGAAATAGTTTTCGAGAAAAACCCTTCGGAAGGCCTCCCACGGAATCACCTCAGCACCCGGAAACTGCACCTCCCGCGTAGTGTCCCACCATTCGCGAGCGTTGTCCTTCAAACGAAAGGACCCGAACATCGTCTTCTTATCATCAGGAATGGACAACACTTGGAACACCCGTTCCACCTCTTTAACCCAACTCTCCGCCAAGTCAGGATCAACCTTGCTAGAGAAAGTAGGAGGGTCCAGCTTCAGAAATTTTTCATATGTGGAGGTTGGTGCATTCCCAACAAGTGAACCCGGATCCTGATGGGGACGACCCTGGTTACGAATCGCCTCAGCTAAGGAGTTGAGGGTATCCATCATGAATCCCCTCTGTTCACGCAACTCATCGGCCATGCTGTGGCTTGAGTTTCCCGCCATCCTTAAAAAGCAACCAATATTAAAGTCAAAAATACTAAAGACGTACAAGTAGGCATAAGTATAGGAGCAAAAGCAAAAACATAGATTTTTATTACAAAAGTCAAATATTTAGAATCCAACTGTGTTGGTACATAAGCAAAAGTTTTATTCCGTAATTATAAAAGAGTTCACAGACTCCAACAAAATTGGGTAATTGCTACCTCCCCTTAGGGACGGCTAGAGTACTTTCTAAGATATTCTCTTCTATTGCCTGTGTGCCTGAATCTGCGCTTAGGGGTGAAGGGAAGTGGCTCTTCGTAGAAGGGCTCCTGCCCGTAAAGGGGCATCGCCGGAGTATATTCCGGTGAGCCAAGACTATAATCTGAAGAATTCGTCGCAGGTGTGTATGTGGGTGATACACCTCCCACTGGGTCTACCGGAGGTGGCGGTTGCTCGCCTGCAGTCGAAATTGCGATCTTGTTGTCATGCTCGGCCTTGTGGAGGCAAGCATCCCCGGTGTGCCCAGTTTCTCCGCAGAAACCGCACTCTTCTGCTAACTCAGGGGGAACAAAATCTCCCGATGACTCCTGTGGTGTCTGATGGTGCACCCGAATGTGTGAAGGCGCGAAACCACCTTCTCGAGCATGCACTTCAGCCCACGTTGCTGCCAAGGGTATCTGGTAGGCGATCGGTAGTGGGCAGCCTTGCTCATCCGTAAAAATGGGTAGAGGAGGGCGGTTAGCCCAGTAACCAACCCCGAACATCTCATGTCCGCCCCTCTCCCTTACGGAACGGCCACGTACACTACGCGTGCTCCTACCGCGACTAATATAAGAACCAGTAAACGGATTCATCTATCCAACGGTACTATGAATAAAACAAGAATATAATTTAGTCTAAACATGCTATAAAACATCAAAGACTTACTTACAGTGCGATGAGATGCTCAATAGTCAAGATTTCACCTCTTTCTGATCTGGCTCTGATACCAAGTTGTAACGCCCCAAAATTTCGACTTGTGATTTCGAAAACTTTATCGAAAAAAAACCTTTCAAAGATTTAAAGTTTTAACTTTTAAAAACGACAGCGGAAGACATTTAGAAAGGAACACAAGTCAACAATCCTGGGTACGTTAGCTGGAAAACCATCACTCACATGTATAACCACTTAAAGGAATTTAAGAAATAAGGCAATAGATTAAAATCTGCAGTTTATTACAAAATGAGTATTTTGTTCCAAAGTTCAATAAATCTAAAGAAAACTCCAAAAAGACCCAGAGCCAAGCCGCCAGCAGAAAGAAGATGAATCTTGATCCACATTGCACCACGCCATCGGCCGCCAGTAAAGTCCTACTCCTCACCTGCCCATGAAATGGGTCAGTTTCATAACAAACCAGTAGGTGCACGAACAGATAAGTAGAATGAAAATAAAACAGGACATTCATGAGATAAGCAGTTATGATATTTAAGCAATTAAAGCAGTTGTAGTCTATTCTAACAAATGTAATAAGTGCAAAGAGTGGTTAGTTGAAGCAGTGTAAGTCTCAGTCATCTACATCTATTCATAAATATATTCTTTAAGTTCTGATATTAACTGGTCTGTGGGTACGCACAGACGCGAGACGTAGAAACAGCCGAGACCGATCCGGGGGTTTATTATGTCAGGTGTTTTCATTAACCCGGATGGCTGACTGAGTCCGCTCCTAAGGGGACGGTCAGTGACCAAGAGAGTAAATCTCCAAAGGCATTCGTGGCCCATGGATGCATCCAACTTCTGCAAAAGTGCCTGGGAGTTACCACCTAGGATAATTTATGGTAATCCCAATTCCCCTAACTCCGATGACTGGGGAAACCGAGTCTTTTGCCCGTGGGGTGGTTGTTAACAACCTGTCCATCGGAGTCTTTGTACCATCCATCCTCTCCCTTGATGAACCGTGAAGATCGGATGGGTACGACGGGGGTTTCTTAACCGCCGCCCCATCCTACATGCTTTGGTCCTTTAGACCCACTCGAGCATCTTGCCTGTGAAGGCGAATGGTCACCATTTATGTGATCTCAGCATTGTGCTAATTGCACTCATCAAGGTTGCTACAACCTCATCATCCCACCATCGTAACCCACATGGGACGTACTTGTCCAAAAGTACGATCGTACCTTCCTAGAGGTACAACTACGATGAGAGGGCAACATAATGTTTTAAGATTCTTTTGGTTCCTACATGACATGTTTTGCTTTTCTCAGCAATTGGCATGTGGAGGCTGATATTACCGCCTCAAAATCAGTGTAGATTTCACACTTCAATACACTCCATGATCTTACATAACATTCATACCGTACCTGCCTTAAGGTTCAGTTACAATAGCAATTGCAGTGGTTTTGAGTCTATTCACAAAGTCTGTCTTAAGTATGCAGTTTCAAAGGAATAAGCATGCATAATAGACAATTATGAGTTAAGCAATCCTACACGTAAACAGGCATGCCAAGTAAACTACTTGATTCTTTCTAGAATGAGTCTACCCAAAGAATTTAGGTTATGCAATTTCAAAAGAATCACAAAGAGTAAAACTTTGACCAACCAATACTTCTTCAGATACGCAAGTATGTAAAATAACTATTCTATCTCAGAAGTCTTATTTTATTTTGTTCATACATACTATTCGTGCGACTTTCCCCTACCTCGGGATGTCGTGCAGCTGTGTGCGTCTACGCGTGTAGATGATACGAGGCTCGGGCCACGGAGCCAGAGCGGGGGGCCCGATGCGAGGTCTGCAACAGTGCTACTTTAATTATTATGCGGAGAAGTAGAAAAACAAGTCTGCTGATAGGAAAAGAGAGAGGCAGCAGGGGTGTGCCCCTGCTGGCCGAAATCAGAAGAACGTCAAGGACAAGCCTTTTGCCTGCAGACAGCAGCGGGGCGACAGGGAATGAGCCCCTGCCGAAAAAAAAATACTGAGGCGGCAGGGGGTCAGCCCCTGCAAAACACAAAGAAGCGGCAGGGGCTGAGCCCCTGCCTGCGAAAATGAAAGTGGCAGGGGCAGAACCGATTAGGTGGCAGGGGCTGAGCCCCTGCCTGCGAAAATGAAAGTGGCAGCCAGAACCGATTAGGTGGCAGGGGTTGAGCCCCTGCCAGAACCGATTAGGTGGCAGGGGTTGAGCCCCTGCCTGCGAAAATGAAAGTGGCAGGGGCTGAGCCCCTGCCAACAACGATGAAGTGGCAGGGGCTCAGCCCCTGCCGGCAAAAATGAAAGTGGCAGGGGCTCAGCCCCTGCCAGCAACAATTATGTGGCAGGGGCTAAGCCCCTGCCGGTAAAAGAAGAGTGGCAGGGGTTAAGCCCCTGCCAGAAACGTCAAGTGGCAGGGGCTGAGCCCCTGCCGGAATCATCGAATCGGCAGGGGATGAGCCCCTGCCGACAGACACGAGACGGCAGGGGCCCAGCCCCTGCCGATGGCGGTGAGGTGGCAGGGCCTCGGCCCCTGCCCGGAAGAGTCAACGAATGGCAGGGGTCCCAGCCCCTACCAGACCGAGTCATGGCGACCCCAAAACAATGACGGCAAACAGGTGCCGCAGGGGTGACTGGACCCCTGCTGGCCCTTCGATAGCCCCTGGTAGAAAGGGGGAAGAAAAAATGGCGTCAAGGTCTGAGGGCTCCCTGTCGACCCTCCGAAAGGCACAGGGGACGTGGGAGGGCGCGGCAGGGGCCGTGCGCCGCCTGTCGGCCTCCCGGCGAGGTGACAGAGAGGGGGGGGTGAGGAAGAGAAGGAGGAGAAGAGAAGAGAAAAGGGCGGCGTACCTGGGAGGGGTGGCCGGCGTCGGCGGCGGGGCGCAGCGAGGGAGGAGACCGGCACGGAGGGGGGGGCGAGGGCTGCGAGAGGGAGGCGTGACTCCCCTCGCCCTCCAACCCCTCTCTTAAAGGCGCAGGGGGGGCAACTGAAAGGGGAAACCCCTGGTGGGTTTCCCTAATCTGCCCGCAAGCGAAGGGGAGAGAAAAGGGGGGGGGGGGGGGGGTTGCGGCGCCCGAATGCTCGGGTTTTTGAAAACCCTAAAATAAAAAGGGGCCCGGGTCGGGTCCGGACCCGAACCCGAACCGGCCCGGGTCCAAACAGATTTTTTTTTTTTTAAATGGGGTTTTACAGGGGGGTCGCCGATGTCGATGGCGGCGGCTGTCGGGGGTCGCCGGCGTCGGTGACCGTGGACGAGCGAGAGAGAGAAACGGAGAGACAGAGAGCGAGTGGCGGTGAGGGGGGTTTCGTGACCCTCCTCCCGCCTGCCTCGCTATCTTTTAATGACAGCAAGGGGCGGTGGCCCGGGTCGGGTCCGGATCCGGCCCAAACCAAATTTTTTTTTTTTTTTGATATTACATCCTACCCTGCTTAAAATAATTTCGTCCGCGAAATTTCTATAGCATAAATTGGTCAAAATACAAGTCAGGGTATTTATCCCTGATATCCGACTCAAGCTCCCATGTACATTCACTAATTCCATGGTGTTGCCAACGTACTTTTACAAGAGAAATCGTCTTCGATCTGAGCACTTGGTCTAGACGATCAACGATTGCCACTGGTCTTTCCTCGAACGTCAAGTCCTTTTGGATATCCACATCATCATAATGAATGATGTGTGATGGGTCGTGAACATATCTTCTCAACATGGATACGTGAAAGACGTTGTGGATCTGAGCGTACTGAGGAGGCAGCGCAACGCGGTAAGCTGTCTCGCCGATCCGATCCAGGATCTCAAAAGGTCCGACGAATCGCGGACTCAGCTTTCCCTTTTTCCCGAACCGGAAGACGCTCTTGGTAGGAGATACCTTAACAAAAACCATATCTCCTGTTGAGAACACGAGCTCTCTACGTCGACGATCGGCGTAACACTTCTGTCGACTTTGCGCGGTACGCAGACGTACCCTGATCATCTGCACTTGCTGAGTATAGTGCTGTAGCACTATAGGTGAATCTAGCTTCCGTTCACCAACCTCATCCCGGTAAATAGGTGATCGACAAGGCTTCCCGTACAAGGCTTCGTAAGGGGCCATACCGATACTGGCATGATAACTATTATTGTACGCGAATTCTGCCAACCCGGTATGAGAGTCCCATTCTCCCTTCTAGTCTAACATGCACGCTCGCAGCATGTCCTCCAAAGTCTGAATCGTGGAGCTCCCTGTCGGCGAAACAAGAGGGACAGGGGGAGCGGAGCCCCCTGTCGTCACGGCAAGTGACAGGGGGTTGAGCCCCCTGCTGAACCAACAAGTGACAGGGGGCAGAGCCCCCTGCCAAAACAGTAAGCGACAGGGGGCGGAGCCCCCTGCCGGCGAATGGCGACGACAGGGGCGGAACCCCCTGCCGACGAATGGCGACGACAGGGGGCTCTGCCCCCCCTCTCAGTCGACCCAAAGAGAGAGAGGCTTGGGGGGAGTCCCCCTGCCGACGACAGGGGCGCAACCCCCTGCCGACGACAGGGGCGCAGCCCCCTGCCGACGACAGGGGCGCAGCCCCCTGTCGGCCGATCTCTCCCGGAGAAGAAGAAAAGGAGGCGGGAGAAAATAGGGGAGACGAAGAAGAAAAAGAAGCGTACCTGGGGAGTCGCCGGCGGCGGCGGCGGAGGGGGGTCGCAAGTGGCGGCAGCAGACGAGCAAGGGAGAGTCGGGAGCCGGTGAGGGAGAGAGACAGCGAGGGGGGGGTTCGTATTTGAAACCCCCTGCCTTATTTTCTAAAGAAGGCACGAGGGAGGCAGTGCCTCAATTGGGTCCGGGTCGGGTCCGGGTTCGGATCCGACCCGAATCCTAACTTAATTTTTTTTTTCACGGGTTATTACACAGCGTGCTCCCAGCGAACCTGCTTTACGAGCAAGAAACAGGGGCAGGGGCTGCGAGCCCCTGCTGACCTGCTGTCAGCGAACTACGAGGAGGCAGGGGACTCACTCTTGCCGACAAAAAGCCACAGAGGCAGGGAGCTCACGCTCCCTGCCTGCCAGGACAGAAAAGGCAGGCGAGGGAGCAGAGGCTCACTGCCGGACCTGCCTCAATCGGAAACAGAACAGGGGGCGGAGCCCCCTGCAGAAAATGATAAAGGCAGGGGCTCTGCCCCTGCCGACAACAAGATCGAGGCAGGGGGACGAAGCCCCCTTCCAGAAAACAGTTGAGATGCAGGGGGGCTTCGCCTCCTGCGAAAAACCAAAGGAGGCAGTAGTAGCCTCGCCCCCTGCCGGCAAAACATAGGAGAGCAGCGGGAGCCTCACCCCCTACCGGCAAAACACAGAAGAGCAGGGGGAGCTTCGCCCCCTGCCGGGAAACACAAGGCAGACGCGCAAAGCCCCCTGCCGAAAAACAAAAAGCAGAGTTGGGGCAGGGGGGCAGAGCCCCCTGTCGGAAAACCACAGGAGGCAAGGGCAAAACTCCCTGCCGAAAAAACGGCAAAAGGCAGGGGCTTTGTCCCTTGCCAGAAAACAAGAAAAAGGCAGGGGCTCCGCCCCCGCCGGAAAATCCACAAGAGGCAGGGGGGCGGAGCCCCCTACCGGAAAAGCGAGCCGACACAGGGAACGGCTCCCTACCGGCAAAATGAAAGAAAAAGGGGGGAAGAAGCGGCGCGTACCTGGAGGGGGGGTCGCCTGAGGAAGGGTCACAGGCGTGCGAGCGTCGCCGGCGAGGTCACAGAGGGGAGGCTCGAGCAGGCTGCCCGCGCCAGGGTCTTTCGATGAGCCGAGAGATCGCAGCAGGGAGAGGGAAGGAACAACGAGAGGGGGAGACTGTCGTCGGCGAGGGTGGGCTCCGGTGGTGCTGTCGCCGGTGGTTGTACTTGCCGACGATGGCGGGTCGAGGAAAGCGACGAGGAGAGAGAGAGCGAGAGGGGGAGCATCGGGGGGAGGTGTAGAGACAGACGGTCAGGGGGAGAGTCGAGGGAGCGTGAGGGTGAGAGAAGAGACGAGAGAGCAAAGAGGGAAAAGGGAGGTTTCGAGAACCTCCCCCCCTTTGCCTCGGTGTCTTTAAGAGACAGCGAAGGAGGCGGTGACTCAGTTGGGTCCGGGTCCGGGTCTGGATCTGACCCGAATCCAAAGTCATTTAAATTTTTATTTTTTATTTTTTATTTTTTTAGTTTTACAGCATCACGCCCCAGATCCCGAACTAGTAAACTTTTAAGAAAAATTTGAAGCTTTGCAATCAATTCTTTTTCAGAGTTTAAAATGGTAGTTCAGCGAAAAACAATGTTTGAAAGAACTAGTCAAGGGACCTTGTGCGTATTACAGGCGAACCTTCCTTTACACAATGGATTTGTATCTCCATATACTCATTGAAACCACATAAATTAAAAACCAGGTTTTTGATCATTAAAGTTTACACAAAATGAAGTAATTACAAAAGAAGCCTGTTGAGACTAAGAGGCTTTTAGTAAATAAGTTTTTGAGACTAAGAGGTTTTTAGTAAATAAGTTTTTCTAAACTAGAGGTTATTTGAATCTTAATATTTAATGAGGGACCTGGGTGTAATATTTAATATAGAGATTAGCCCTAATCCATTTTAACGAGTTTTCTTTTCTCTAAGCAGCTCTCTCTCTCTCTCTCTCTCTCTCTCTCTCTCTCTCTCTCTCTCTCTCTCTCTCTCTCTCTCTCTCTCTCTCTCTCTACCCCGATTTCTGTGTTTATTTTCAGAACATCAACATGATATTAGAGCAGTTGATCTTGGGAGCGTGATCAATCTTCTTCCAAGTTCTGGATGTCGTTATCTATATGGGAGTAGCGGTCGTGATCTCTATGCATTTGTGTGCGCATGTTATCGTGGGTCGTGAATCTAGGTGTCGAGTTCTCCTTAAAAATCCATTTGGGTGTTTGATTTCAGATGTGATTCGCTGCTATATCGTGAAATAATTTTTTTTTCGTAACATGATGTTGTTGCTAGTGAATCTGAGTGTCGAGTTCCTCTCAAATCTTATTTGGTTGTTCATTTCTCATAACATAAATATGAGCAGTCGTGATTCCTGCTGTGTCGTGGAATTTTTTTTTGTTTTCTGTTCGTGGAAACAACAGGTTGTGTTCGTGGAACCGAGTTGTTTCATTTCAGACGTGATCAGAATTGAATGTTAATATCAGTTCTCTGTTCGTGGACTGTGTTATGGATAAATTTTTTTCAGGCGTAGCATAAGTGCTGTGAAAACAGAATGTTAACAGCAATTTCTGTTCGTAGAAGCAGCAGGCTGTGTCGTGAAATATTTCTTTTCAGTTGTAGCAGGAGTGCTGTGAAAAACAAATTGTTAACAGCAGTTTTTTTTTTTTTAAAAAGCCGCAGCCGTGATTCCTGCTGTGTGGAAACATATGTTGCTGTGTTGTGAAATTTTGTTGGTACTGCTGCTAGTCGTAGTTTTGGCTTGTGGAAAGTTTTGTTTCAATTAGTATTGTTGTTCTGTGGAAACATTCATTTCAATTAGTACTGCTATTAAGACTTCATTTCTGGTGTGACAGCTTGTGTAGTCGTGGACTTGCTTGATGTGGGGTTATAACACACGCTATATCGTGTTGGATGTGTGATCTTGATTTGCAACCTATAGCCATCCGTGGTTGAGGTGGAAGGTTTTGGTCAAGTTTCTTTAAAACTATATTTGAAGTTTGGATCTGAATAGTCGAAGGTCGTGTTTCTCAGATTTCATTGGTGAAGTCAAAACTTGATATAGTCGGGTTCGTAGTTGATTGTGGGTGTGCACGTGTGGTTGCTCCTGCATTTTGTGAATCAAGTCAATTAGTTTATATTATGGCTCAAGTGGTTGAATCAGATGCAGATTCCTCCAATGATTATGTAACTCTTAGCAGGGCTAAATATGACGAGCTCCTTGCTTTACGATCATCCACTTCGAAGTCTTCTGTTGCGGAGATTGTGTGCTCGGCAGGTGATGGCCTATCTGGTCAAGGTGATAGGTGGATCATTGATTCTGGAGCTTCTGGTCACTTGTGCGGAAATTCGAGTAATTTTTTTAGTTTAAAACCTGACTGGTCAAAAAGGGGTACGTCTTGCTGATGGTAGCTCTTCCCCAATTGTAGTGCAGGGAAACATGTCTACTACCCCTACCCTTCAATTGTCGCATGTTCTTCATGCTCCTTCGTTTCCACAGAATTTATTATTCGTCAATCGAATGACAAAAGATTTGAATTGTAGAGTGATTTTTTATCCTATGGGGTGCACCTTTCAGGACTTGCTGACGGGGAGAAGGATTGGTGGCGGCTATGAGGAAGGTGGTCTGTATTACCTACACCAACCAGAAGTTTTGGCCTATTCTGCTCTTACATCATCCTCAAGTCCTCTATTGTGGCATCATCGTTTGGGTCACCTTCTAGTGACAAAACTTTGTCGTGTCATTCCTCATATACCTCCCTCAGTTTCTTTTCAGTGTGAAATATGTCAATTGGGAAAACATTGTCGAAGCTCTTTCCCCTCTAGTCAGAGTCCGTCAATTCAAGGATTGTTTGATCTTCTTCATGTCGATGTGTGAGGTCCGAGTAGGATTCTGAATAGGTCTCAGTGTTGTTATTATCTAGTTATTGTTGATGACTTCTCAAGGTTATCGTGGATGTTCGTGTTAAAAGATCGGTCTCAAGGTCCTGTCATTCTTAAATCTTTAATTGCAGAGATAAAAACTCAATTTGATGTTTGTGTTAAAATTGTTCGAAGTGATAATGCTCTTGAGTTCAAATCCAAAGACTTACTTCAATTCTATTTTGTTAATGGGATTCAACCTCAATTTACATGCCCCCATACCTCCCAGCAAAATGGGGTGGCTGAGAGGAAACATAGACAAATCCCTAATGTTGCTCGGTGCCTTATGATTCAATCTAATATGCCTGCTTCATACTGGGGCGATGCGGTTTTGACAGCCGGTTTTCTTATAAATCACATGTCGTCAAGCTCTGTAGAAGACCAGATCTCTATTCAAATTCTCCATCCAGAGGCTCCTCTCTTCCATATCCCCCCTAAAGTTTTTGGATGTGTGTGTTTTGTGCATAAGCTGGGTCCGGATCGAGATAAACTTGTTGCGCAGTCTATTAAATGTGTTTTTCTTGGGTATCCTAAGAACCACAAAGGATATCGTCGCTACGACCCTATATCTCATAAAGAGTATGTTAGTGCGGACGTTACCTTCTTTGAGTCTATTCCTTATTTTTCAAGTACTACTCCAAGACTACAGGAGAGCCTTGGTGATATCCTTCCTCTGTCGATTCCTCCCTTTCCGTTATAGTCGCTTCCTCCTCAGTCCTTGGTTCCAACGTTGGGTGTGTCTCGCTTCTGAAACCCTCCCATAGTATACACTCACAGGGTACCTCCTACCTCCATGCCGCCATCACCTCCTTCTCCTCAGGTAAGTATTTCTGAGCAAACTGTTGTTTCTACATCTGATGTTGATCTTCCCATTGCTCTGCGCAAGGGAAAGAGACAGTGCACTCTTTATCACATCTCGCAATTTGTATCAGAAGCTAATCTTGGGGCATCTATGAAGAATTTTATTTCTGCTTTGTCTGCCTCCTCTGTTCCGCTTCATCACAGTCAAGCTCTAGTCGACTCCAACTGGATGCAGGCTATGTGTGATGAGATGGATGCCCTATGGTCTCGAGGCACTTGGGACTTGGTTGATCCTCCCACAGATGCAGATATTGTAGGCTGCAAATGGGTATATAGCATTAAATATAACTCGGATGGGTCGATTGAACGGTACAAAGCCCGGTTGGTTGTAAAAGACTACACTCAGACTTATAGTGTTGACTTTTTTGAAACTTTCTCCCCAGTTGCTCGTCTTGGCACTATTCGTCTCATTCTTTCTGTTGTGCACCATGGATGGCCCCTGTTTCATTTGGATGTCAAGAATGCCTTTTTGTATGGGGATTTGCATGAAACTGTCTACATGCAACAACCCCCAGGCTTCGAGGTTCATGGGGAGTGTCAGAAGGTATGCAAGTTGAAGAAGGCTATTTATGGCCTGAAGTAGAGTCCGCGGGCATGGTTTCACAAATTATTTGAGGTAATGTCGAGCTTTGGATTTGTCAGGTCAGCTTCAGATCACTCCTTGTTTATCAAGAAAACCAGTGTTGGAATTGTTGTTATGGTGGTATATGTCGATGACATCATATTAACAGGGAGCAGTGCCCAAGACATTTCTGGAACAAAAGATCATCTTCAGAAGCACCTTGTTACTAAAGATCTTGGTCACCTTCGATATTTTTTGGGTATCGAGGTTGCAAGAAACAGAGAGGGCTTAGTGTTGTCTCAAAGAAAGTATGTGTTGGACTTAATAAAAGAGACTGGAATGCTTGGAGCTAAGCCAACTAATATTCCAATGGATCCCAAAACTCACATGTTCGATGAGAAGTCTGACTATGTGGATAGTGCCAGCTTTAGATCCTTGGTGGGTAAGTTGCTATATGTGACTGTTACTAGACCTGACATTTCATTAGTTGTGAGTAAAATCAGTCAGTTCATGGACAAACCTACAAAAGTTCACTGGGATACAGCTATGATGGTTCTTCGGTACTTAAAGGCATCTCCTGGTAAAGGTCTGTTGTTTAAACGAAATTCATCTTTGGACGTTGTTGCTTACACTGACGCAGATTATGCAGGATCTGTTGAAGATAGGAAGTCAACATCTGGATTTTGTGTGTTTGTGGGAGGAAATCTTGTTACCTGGAGGAGTAAGAAACAAACCGTTGTAGCCAGGTCGAGTGCTGAATCTGAATACCGAACAATGGCCCAGACTGCAGCTGAGATTATATGGGTAAAATCAGTCTTGACCAAGCTTCAGGAGAAAGTATCCCTACCTATGTTGATGATGTGTGACAATAGGGCTGCTACATATATTGCCAACAACTCAGTGTTTCATGAAAGGACTAAACATATTGAAGTTGACTGTCACTATGTTCCCGACTTGGTTCAGGCTGGGTATATCTGCACCGATCATGTATCTTCCGAAGATCAAGTAGCTGATGTTTTTACCAAAGCCCTGGCGAGACCAAATTTCTCAAAATGTTCTGACAAGCTGAGCATGATTGATATCTATGCTCCAGCTTGAGGGGGAGCGTTGAGACTAAGAGGCTTTTAGTAAATAAGTTTTTCTAAACTAGAGGTTATTTGAATCTTAATATTTAATGAGGGACCTGGGTGTAATTTTGTTACTTGGACTATCTCTATTTAATATAGAGATTAGGCCTAATCCATTTTAACGAGTTTTCTTTTCTCTAAGCAGCCGTCTCTCTCTCTCTCTCTCTCTCTCTCTCTCTCTCTCTCTCTCTCTCTCTCTCTCTCTCTACCCCGATTTTTGTGTTTATTTTCAGAACATCAACAAAACCCTTATACAAAATTACAAAATGTGCGCAAGAGCGACAGAGAGAATAGGTTCTTGATTTTATCATGTTATTCCGCCATTGCCTACCGCATCAACCTAATCATCACCTATATCACATAACACGGGTCAGACTTAAGAAAGCCTGGTAGGTGCATAAATATCAAAAGTCAGAACAGGACTAACATATCCATTATTTCACAGCATGTAATTTTAGAATAAGTAAAAATGAGCATGGTGAGCTTGTTTCGATAATTATTGACATGTGGGTACGCACAGGATAAAACGTAGAAACAACTGAAATTGTCCGGGAGTTTATTATTCCATGTATTTTAATACCCCGGACAACTAGCCGAGTCCGCTCTCAAAAGAACAACCAAATGATTGAGAGAGAATTCCCAGAGGCCACTTATTACTTGGGGATGCATCCGAACTTCTACAGAAGTCATTAGGATCTACCACCTAGGATAATATTTAGTAGCTCAGTCCCCTAACTCCAATGACCGAGGACACTAAATCATTGCTACTTGAGGAGCATAGTTGTTAACAACTTATCCATCAGAGTTTTTGTACCATCCTATCCTCTCCCTTGACATAACCAAAGAATAAATGGATGCATCAGGTCTTGTTCATCCGACAACCCATTCAATATGCTCTAGTCTTTTAAACCAAATCGAGCATCTTCCCTGTGAAGGCCATCATCTCCATTTATGTGATTTTCTTTTAATCATTATGCATTGTCGCACTACGAGGTTACCATAAACCTCCAGTCCAATCATCGTCTTACTAACATGTCTGATAGTACCACTATGATGAGAAAGATAGTGGTTTCTCATAAAGGAACCTAAACAACATTTGAAAATTTCAACATCTCGTGCCTTAGGCTGAGAAATATCTGAATCATTCCAGATATCAAAAAGGACCTGATGTATGTACCACCGAAGGCTACGTAGTCAAGGCCTTTTTGTTATGTTGGTTCGAAGAGAAAACTCAGCTGTGAATATGCAAATACAAAACACTTGTTTTGCTTTTTGAGACATCAGAGAATATGAGCTTGAAATCTCGCATGTAAAATCTATCAAAAATCAAGTTTCGACGAGGATGCGCAAATCTGCGTCTTTAAATACATACTAGCATAATTCAAAGCAGGCAAGAGTACGTAAAAATTGTGTACTTTATAAAATTATATATGTATATAAAATACATGTATATTAAAGCATAAGCATGTGTACATTAAAATGCGACGACAAGGTAAATAGCATAAAACAGGGCTCAATATGTGAAACCATACATCGAGCTAAATAAATTGCATAAGCGAGGCCCGGTGTACCGTACATTGGGCTAAGTAAATTGCATAAAGCAGGAGCCTATGCACCTTACAGTGCAGCAGAAAGGTAAATGACATAAAGCAAGGCCCAATGTGTAAAATCACGCATCAAGCTAAATAAATTACAGAAAACTTGAGCCTTTGCACATTATAGCGTGATGACAAAGTACATGACGTAATTTAAAATAGACAAGAATATGCAAAATTGTGTCCTTCAGTTAAAAGCATATATATATATATATATATATATATATATATATATATATATATATATATATATATATATATATATATATATATATATATATATATATATATATATATATATATATATATATAATACGTATAAGTTAAAAGTATTCCGATATTGTTCTCATATGCAACTTTTCCCTACTTCGGAGATGGCCTAGATTTCTGGTGATTCTGAGTATAAGTTATAATATTGTTTGTGCCTCGGTAATTGTGCCAAAATTATGAAGTCTCATCCGTTGTGTCGAATGGTGCACTGAAAATGGTTTTTATCGTGTGGCGAATAGAACGATGTAACAAACTTAATTTAATAGGATAAGCAACGTTTGTGTCCCAGGGGTTGAACTCGAACCCAGTTTGAGTCGAGCGAACCGAGTCGGGTTCAGTAAAAGAAGTCGGTCGGCTTTGCTAGCAAGCCGAGTTGGGCGAAACGAGGCATAAAAAGTTGGGTTTGGTTCGGTAGGGAATCGAGTTGATATTTGGTGTGCACGAGTCGCCCCAGGGTACTGAACCAACCCAAGCTGCGCTTGGTGATAGCCAAGTTTCACTCGGCTTGACCATGCTCGAGACAACAGCAGCACTAGGAGTTGTTGTTTGAGCGCAGCTAGAAAAGGGGACGAAGGGTCAGAGGGCTCAGTTATTACGCCAAACTGGGTCTAGCCTTCAAACGAGATAGGACCTAGCCTAGGCTCGGTTCAAGACCGAGCTGGGCTTGGTTCAAGAGCAAGGAAGCCGAAGGCAGTGGACAGCACCGGGAGGCCGGCGGCAAGACCACTGTCAGAGGCAGTGGCCAGCTGACAGAAAGGGGGAAAACGGGAGGAGGACAAGCACCACCGTGCTTGTCGTCCAGCCAAAAGAGCAACGGAGGAGGGAGTCTGGCGACCAGGTCACTGTCGGAGGCAATGGTCATCGCGGCTAGCCAATAAAAAGAAAAAGAGGGGTGGTGGCAGCAGGAGGAGGCAGCGTTAGCCAGCCTCCCAATGGCGACAACAGCACTGTTGTTGCTAATGTCCTTAGGGACAAAAAAAGGGGGGGGGGGGGGGGGGGTGAGGTGGAGGTGGCTTGTCCCCTCCATTCGGCCAAACTAAAAAGAAAGCGAGAGGGAGAGCTTACTGGGGAGAGGCGGCTCTAGGCCAGGAGGATCTCGACGAGTCTTCCTCGGAGAGAAGGGAGCAAAGGTGTAAGGGGTCACTGTGCGGTGGGGGGCCTCCAACTTGTTTCCAAAGGAGAGGAAGAGAGGAAACCACCAGTGGTGGTTTCCGGTGACCACTGTAAGAGAGAGAGGCAGGGTAAGGTTAGCAGAGAAGAGCGAGGTGGGGCAGGGGGGTTAGCAGAGAGAGGCGAATTAGGGGAGGGAGAGATTCGTAGAGGGAGAGAGACGAGGGTCAGGAGGAAGAGAGGATCGGGGACAGAGAGAGAGGCAAGGGTGTTGCTGTAACGAAAAAAAAAAATTGCTTTGGTTCGGGCCGGATCCGGACCCGACCCAGACCACCGCCTCTCGCTGTCTTTTAAGACAACGAGGCAGGCGGGAGAGGGGTTACGAAACCCCCTCACCGCCTCTCACCCTCTCGTCTCTTCCCGACTCTCTCCCTCTCGCTCGTCCATTGTCGCCGACGCAGGTGACCCGCGGCCATCGGCGACACGCGTACTCCGGCGGGCTTCTCTCCGGCAACCTCCACAGGTACGTTCTTCTTCTTCTCCTCTTTCTGTCTCTCTCTCTCTCTCTCATTCCTTCCCCCTCATTTCTCCGTTACGCAGGGAAGGGAGGGCTGAGCCTCCTCCCTGCTTTCGTACGACAGGGGAGGGGCGGAGCCTCCTCCCTGCTTCCGTACGGCAGGGGAGGGGCCGAGCCCCTCCTCCTTGCTTCTGTACGGCAGGGGAGGGGCCGAGCCCCTCTTCCCTGCTTCCGTACGGCAGGGAAGGGGCCGAGCCCTCTTCCCTGCTCTCTACTACGGCAGGGGAGGAGTCGAGCCCCTCCTCCCTGCCCCTTTTAGTTGCGCCAGCAGGGGCCATCGGCCCCTGCCTTTCTGTTTGCCAGCAGGGGCCCTGCCTTTTTGGGTTTCCAACAGGGGCCATCGACCCCTTCCTTTTTGCCAGGAGGGGCCATCGGCCCCTGCCTTTCTGTTTGCCAGCAAGGGCCATAGGCCCCTGCCTTTCTGTTTGCCAGCAGGGGCCATAGGCCCCTGCCTTTTTGTTTGCCAGCAGGGGCCGATGGCCCCGTGCCCTTTGTGCGCGAGCCTATACCCTTGGTCGACAGGCCCGAGAAGTCTTTGGAAGCTAAATCGTAATGGGGACAGATCATTACAATTGTTGGTCTCCAGTGAGGAATTCCTAGTAAACGTGAGTCATCTGCTCGCATTGACTACATCCCTCTTTTGGCAGCAACGCTCATTTGGCCCTGCCCCATCCTTTTTTCGAGTCAATTGGGACGGTTGGCCCCAGCCCTATGTATCAGAGAAGTCGAGTCTTTGCCTTGCTTTTGCTTTTGCTTTTGTCTGAGTTTGCATGTTAATATCGCATATTTGCAGCTACGACGTATCTCACTCGCGCTCCGCGACCCGAGCCGTCAATCATATACGTCCGCAGACGTCAGCAAGCTCGTAACCCTCCAAGGTAGGGGAAGATTACACGGAAGACTTGAATAATTGAATTAAGTTCAATTAAACTAAAAACGATCATTAAACGAATATATATATATACAAATATATATATTTATAGGAGTATGCACTTCACTCAAGGATGCGGTTTCGCAATCCTTGCCCTTTACCTTCTATCAGTTTTTACTTGTCGTCACGCATCGCATCGAGATTTAGCGTTGCACTTCTGCTTACTGCCTTTACCTTGTTGTCGCACTCTGCGCCTAGGCTCTTGCTTTTGCATATGTGTTGGTATTGCCTTGCTATTGCAGATGGCGTGCAGGTTCTTGCTCTTTGTGTATGCCTTAAAGGCCTCCTCGTAGAGGATACAAGGGGCATTTACCACTCTCCCTCTTGCGACAAGAGTTTAGTCGGGAGCGAGCGACACATCCTCGTCTAAGGAGAGGGATACCTCACAAGGATCCTAGCTCTTAGTGTGTGCAGTCCTGCAGAGTCGACTTGAGATTTACGGAGCTGCGCAAAAGCATCAAAGATTGCTCCAAATCGAAGCATTTGGAAGGAAGTGACTGGTTGGTTCTGCTTGCCTTTTTGGCATATCTCGGGTGATCCCGAATTGGGGGTTCGAGCGAACTTCTTAGCGGGTGTTCTGTTGAGAAACCCGTATCCCGTCTATCGAGGTCGGTATCGAGTCATGCGAGACATGTAGATACCCCGATAGCAGATGTGATTCGAGATAATCACATGCATAATGTTGGCACAAGGTACTATTGTTTCAAAAGATAAAGTAAAGTAGATACACTTTACATCTTTTTGAAACACTCCTGTTCAGATTTCTATTGAGGAGCTATACCCCCTTCATCCTAGAGTACTTGTAGTCGTGCACGACACGTCTAGTACTGCGATGATCGGATGAGACGGTCGTGCGACCTCGAACAGTGTTAAATGCACAATGCTGTAATCACATAAATGGCCTCACATTCGCCTTCACAGGCAAGATGCTCGAGTGGTTTGAAGACCACAGCATAGGATGGGTCGTTAGTTAAGCAACCCCTAACGCACCCATTCGCTTCTGGTTTTTCTGTCAAGGGAGAGGACAGAGCGGTACAAAAACTCCAATGGATAGGTTGTTAACAACCACCCTACGGGCAATGATCCGGCTTCCCCAGTCATTGGAGTTAGGGGAAAGGGGCTACAATAGTTAGCTCAACACTTCTGCAGAAGTTGGATGCATCCGTGACACTGATTTTCAGCCTCTAGAGAATCCTCTCTCGGCTAAAGTCGTCCCCTTTGGAGCGGACTCAACTAGCTATTCGGGTTATTGAAAATACATAGAATAACAGACGCTCGAACTAGTCTCAGTTGTTTCTACGTATTGCCTACGCGTACCCGCAAGCCAGTAATATCGGAACATAAAGTCTGTTCACATTGGTTGTTGGGTCGTGAGACTCGCTTGCCCTACTGATTCGCTTGCACTACCGATTCGCTTGCACTACCGATTCGCTTGCACTACTGATTCGCTTGCACTACTGATTCGCTTGCACTACTTATTCAATTGCACTACTGATTCGCTTGCACTACCGATTCGCTTGCACTATCGATTCGCTTGCACTACTGACTCGCTTGCACTACCGATTCGCTTGCACTACCGATTCGCTTGCACTACTGATTCGCTTGCACTACTGACTCGCTTGCACTACTTATTCGCTTGCACTACTTACGCGTTTACACTAGTTATCTGCGTGCATTGCTTACCTGTTTAACTGCATATCTGCTTTAAACTGCGTAACCTACTGAATTAAATTTACATAATTCAGTTTCTTGTAGTCTCTCTTGTGCACCTACTAGTTTTTCGCAAAACTAACTCATTCTATGGGTACAGGTGATGATTAGGTACACCACAAGTGATGGCAAGATGGCTCCAAGACGTCCTTCTTCCTGCTCTTAGCTCGCGTCCTGTTGTTTGGGGTTTTGTAACGGATTTTCCTTGGGATATGCGAATTTTGTACTATTTGGAGAACTTCTTAAATGAAAGTGGTTTTTTTTCCAAGTGTTTGCAAGTAGCATGGGTTGTGTGTTTTGGTTCCTTTAGCTAACGCACCCAAAGTTGTCAGCTTGCCTTTCTGAAATTAACAAAAGTATAGTCTTCCGCTGATTTCGTAAACCATCTCTGAGATGAAAAGATTCTTTTTTAGTCTCTTGGCGTTTGCGTATTTGCAATCGTGTCTTTCCCTCAAACCTGCATAACCAAAAGGCTTCGACTAAAAGCCTCATGTGGTACGTACGTTCGGTCGTTCGTTTTGTGATGCAACTTTTTGAGAAAGTATTTTTAAAAGGGTTTTTCAATAAAAATCGTTTGTGTAAACCGTGCACCAAATTTCAATTTTCGACTTACACTAGTGATGAAGTTCGAGTCGAACACAAAGAATGTGTTTAACAACTTATGTACTCTACACAATTACAAATTTTATTGCCTTGAATAAAAATAATTAAATAATTGAAACGAGTTACCCTCTACGGAGGGCTCCAAAAATAAAGAGGCCTTATTACAACCCAACTTAAAATAAATGGCCCTTTGGCCTTTAAAAAAATAAAATAAAGAAAAGTAAAGATTGTAGGGTTGCTTTTACTCACGATCTAGCCTTCCGGTAAAACATGCACGGCCTTTCGCTATCGTGCTTCTATCCTCCAAAGTGAACCCACCTGCAAGACACAAAACAAAAACACATAAAAACACAAAACAAAAGAAGGGAACTATTTTCTAAAACTAATGTTAGTTATATAGAAATAAGAATAAAAAAAACTAAAATTAAATGAATGTAATAATCTAACTAACTTGTAACAAACTAATATCCTAACAAACTTGAAAACAAACATGAAACAAACTAACTACTTGAATTCAAGAAAAAAAAATGTTGAATTAAAACTAACTAAACAAGAAAATCTAATTGGACTAATTAACCACAACTAATGTAAACACTATAATAAACCAATGCTGAATTATTACATTAACTAAGTAATAAAAAAAGAAAATGTAAGCTAACTATGAGCTAAGTAATTATGATGTTAAAAAAATAAAATAAAATCTAAAACAAGCTAATTAAACAAACACATTGAATCCAACGACTTGACTAAACTAGAAATTTAACACATGCTAACTAACTACTTCAGCAACTATTGAATTAATTAGTTACTATGTAAAACGTAAAAATAGCCTAACTAATTTCTAAGGAAAATTAAAACAACCTAATCGAACTAACTACAATAAAGAGATATTGACTAAGGTAAGAAATTAATGTATACTACTATTAACGCAGCAAGTACTGCAACTATGCAAGTCTGGAAAAAATATTTGATCAACGTGATCTGGTTCACGTGTGATCTGCTGTATACGATCAATAGAACACCAAAAAAATTCAAGAACTCCATGCAGATTGCAAGTCATACCGATCTGCATTTCAAACAGCCTGCGTGTGGACTAATTTCTGGCAGATCAAAAAGGCGTGAACTGTGAATCACGCAAGTCTGCATGATTTGCAGATCACGTCGACCAGAATAAAAATATGACTGATGTGATAAAAAGAGCACGCCGATCAGCGTCTCTATGTTGGGTCTGGTCGAGGTTTGCGTGAACCCACTGGTTCACGCTAATCTTGCAGGCTTCTCAAATCCAAACAGACCTTAACAAAAATTCCTTGCTATGTATTTTCTAAAAAAAAATAGAATATCTAACTAAAACAAAAACTACATAAATGAGATCAACAATATACTTCAATGAATTCCTATATGCAGAAAATAAAACAAGAATCACACTACCCTAGATGAAATGTTTGTAAGATGAGTTCAATGCATGCCGAACTAAAAAAAAAATAATATGCGAAAAAGTAACGAGAAGGGGGATAAGAAGCGTACCTCGACGGTTCGCCTCCGATAGAGGGATTCAGAAGAAGAGATGGTCTTTCTCCGAGCTTGCACGCACACTCTGATGAATGGGAAAGGACGCCGGCGAGAGACGGGGAAAGAAAGAAAAGGGGGAAAACCGGCTGGGATCGAGAGGGAGAGAAGAGAGAGGGAGGGGTAAAAGGGGCTGGCATGAATCCCTAGAAGAAGACGCCAGCCTCTCTCTAATTACTACTATTTATAATTAAGCCTAGGGTTAGACAGTTTTCTAAAAAGTCTGCTAATTTTCACTAAATTCCAAAAGACACTTGTTTTAAAAAAAATATTTTCAAGAAAGTTAAGGAAAAACATTAAATTTTCGAAAACCACTCAAGTGTATTCACTTTGTGCAATTTTTCTCTTTTTGAAAGCTAAGTAATGCCCTGTCAAAAATCAAATAAACATGGGTAATTACTCTTTTTTCATGTAATCATGCATATAAAATGTGTATGATATGCATAAAAATTATGCATGATCATTTTGGTATCCAAAATGACTGAGATATTCCCGGCCTAAAGCATGGGACCTTGAAAATTTTTAAATGATGCTGGGTTTCTTTCTGAGAAACCGATATCCCTCTCATCGTAGCAGTACTATCAAACATGCACATGTTAGTATTACGATGATTGGATAAGAGGTTTATGGTAACCTCGTAGCGTGAAAATGCACAATGATTAAAAGAAAATCGCATAAATGGTGATGATTCGCCTTCAGAGGCAAGATGCTCGATTTGGTTTGAAAGACCAAAGCGTGTAGAATGGGTCGTCAGTTAAAAATAGAACCTGACATACTCATTTGTCTTTTTCGTTCCGTCAAGAGAGGATGGGATGATACAAAAACTCCGATGGACAGGTTGTTAACAACTACGCTCCTCGAGTAGCAATTGACTCGGTGTCTTCGATCATCGGAATTAGGGGACGAGGCTACCAAAAATTATCCTAAATGGTAGGTCTCATAAGCTTCTGCAGAAGTTTGGATGCATCCCTTGCCATGTATGCCTCTAGAGAATTGTCTCTCGGTCACTAGCTATCCTCTTAGGAGCGAACTCAGCTAGTTGTCTAGGGTATCAAAATACATAGAATAACAAACTCTCGGGCAGTCTTAGTTGTTTCTACGTTTCTCCTATGTGTACCCTCAAGACAGTTAATATCCAAACAAGATTATCATGCTCATTTTACTTATTATAAATTGCATATCACGAAAAGAACAATGCATATGTTAGTTTTGTCTTAAATTTTGATTTCTATGCATCTACTAGATTTTTATAAGTCTGACCCGTTTTATGGGGTACATGTGATAATTAAGTTGGTACGACAGGCGATGGAGCGATGACGTGATAATATCAAGATCTCACTCTTTCCCTGGCGTTTCGCTCTTGAGCACGTTTTGTAATTTTGCATAAGAGTTTCTTTTGAAATTCCTCTTTTGTATAAACCTTAATTATGAGAGAAAAAAAAAGTCGTTTTGAATCTATGTGGTTTCAATGCTTATATAGAGATACAAATCTATTGTATAAAGGAAGGTTCGCCTGTAATGTGCCCAAGGTTCATTGACTTGCCATTTCAAACACTATTTTTTCTGTTGAATTGCTATTTTAAACTCTGAAAAAGAATTGATTGCAAAGCTTCAAATTTTTCCTAAAAGATTACAAGTTCGGGATTTTGGAGTGCTACACTCCACACACAAGAGGCCAATACAAAGCCCATATAAGGGGCAAAAACACAATAGCCACTTAGGGGCTTAGAAGAACACACAACACTTAAAAATATAATCTTTATTTCATTCACAATGCATGCAAAATGCATAGCTTTACAAGGGGTCTAACCCCCTAATTTATAGGCAAAAAGGGGAGTGATAGGATCCCCCAAAACATAGTTGTTGGGGCTCTCCAATAGCTAGATATCTAAATGCCCTTGACAATATAACATATTACAAATATAAATAAAAACAGCCCGTGGGGTGACACCTATTACAGAAAATTACATTGGTCAAAAGACCAAAATACCCGTGGAGGGTGATACATATTACAACCATGTTATATATATATATATATATATATATATATATATATATATATATATATATATATATATATATATACATATATATATATATATAACCCATATTCTAACAGTCCTCTCTCCACCTATTGCCACACACCCTCTTTTTTCCTTCTTCCATATCATTCCCTTTACACTCTGCCCACAGAGCAGCTGTAGAGTGGTGGGTTGGTGGCTTACATCTGTTCACATTGCCACAACAATTTTTGGGTCAGTAATCTGAAAATACAGTTACAAGTTTCAGATTTTTCATCCAATTTCCAGCCATCTCTTGCCAGAAAATGATTAGAATGCTGCCTTTCTATCACAAACTGTAACAAAAGACTTAACCAACCAGCTAAAAAACCCATTACCAGGACAACTGTAATTTTGGTTAACCCTTCTTTCATTCAAACTATCTTTTAGGTTTTCATATGTAGTTGCCAAGCATTCGAAGAAACGGATCGTGTTATATGTACTCATGGCGATGGACTACCATAAACACTAATATGTAAAGGGGTATCTGTCACATCATATACACCTTACGTTTCATATACTGACTATACGTACCTGAACACAATGAGGTGTCGCACATAGATAACCCTTTGAAAGAATTTCAGTTATTTCTCCAATTTGGTATGCTAACACATCTTCAGAGAAAACCACCTGAAGCATAAAAAAGAAGGCTTAGTCAATTTGAAAAAATGAGCATGGCTAATTTGTTATATGGGGGTGGTGCATCACTGAGAGTTCATTTCCAAAAAAACATCCATCTGAAACAAGCCAAAAGATATAAAAATATATTAACCAATATTTCATAAAGAAAAAACTTTCAAATAGTACCACTATCATAAGAAAAAATCTCTTCTGCAATAATAATCAGACTATATGAAAGGATCATCTGAGTTTGTGAATACTTCGACAAAAGTAAGCATGGATACGAGTTATGGCATCATAATATCTGGCATTCTCCAAAGAACTTTGAAGCATAAAGCTACATTTAACTATAAAATGTTTTAGGAACATTCTATGTTTCATGGATGGTACACATTTTTCATGATATGAATAAAAGTACGTTCAACTCCATGTTGTGGCTTGCAATTCCTCAAAAAAATTTACCAGAATCTTTGTTAATTTAAGTTTTGTTATTGACATGACCTTATGGCTATGAGAAGAGTTTGGCCTGATGGAGGGTCCATCATGTATTGATGCTTGGGTTGAGTTGGTCATTGGTGTATGGATCATGGACGCAAGAAGAGATGAGCATTAGGGAATACTACAATGCACTTTCTCTCCTTTGTGATGAATTGGTTCTTCTTGAGCCAGAATGGAATTGTCCCCAAAACGTAGAACTCCGTGAAAATCAAATTAAAACGGAGCATTTCTACCAATTTGTTAATGAGCTTAGACCCAAATTCGAATGAACAAAATTGACTCTTCTTCATAGAGGAGGTGTATCATCCATAGTCGAAACTCTTAAAGAGATAACTATGGAGGAAAATAGATTGAAAAAACCATCTGGTTCAAAAGAAGAATCTGTGCTTGCTATGTCAAAGCCCGATAATCATACTAGAAGTTATAAACCTCCTCATTTTGTGAAAAATGAGAATAAAAAAAACACTAACTATGAAAGAAGCGACAAAAGAGGGGATCATGAATACAAAAAGGGTAACAAAATCATATGTTATCATTGCTATGAACCGGGACACATCAAACCTTTTTGTCTCAAAAGAAAGAAAGAAGATCATAGAGATGATAAGAGACTTGCTTCGGTTGAAAGCCATGATGTAGACGACTCCAAGTGTATCGGCTTGCTATCTTTGGCTCAACTAATGGAGACACTACACCCAATGCTCAAAGGTCAAACTTCTTCCTTCTCGGGAGCGGCCGTATCCACAAGTGGGGACCCTGGTAAGACTTCTTAGATACTTGACTCTGGTGCCTCTTTTCACATGACTCTAAATGAGTCCATATTATCCGAATGTCATACTAACTCAAATGATTCTTATGTTTCAACTGACGATAGCACATCTTTGAAAATCAAAAGATTTGGAGTATTTAAAAAACAACCAATTTTTCACATACCAAATATTCGAATGGTACCAAAATTGAATTTAAATCTTTTATCCGTTTCTCAAATTACGGATCATGGATGCAAAGTCTTGTTTTCATCTAATGATTGTTTAATACAGGATCTCCAATCCGGGAAGCCGATTGGGAGAGGCCATATAAGAGGAGATCTCTATGTAATGGACAATCTTGAGCTATCAAAACATATTTTTTATAATTTTGTAGAAAAGAAAGGCAGAAAATTGGCACAAAAGTCTAGGACATCTTACCATGTCCAAATTACAATTGTTTTCATTTCTTACAAGTTATAAAGGAAAAGATTTTGTGTGAAGATTGCATTCTTGAGAAAATGAAATCCTTACCATTTGGGCCAAAACATTTTATATCTAAAAATCCATTTGAGTTAGTACATTCGGACGTATGGGGACCGGCTCCAATTGTATCCAAAGGAGGTGTATCTTATTATGTTGTGTTTGTGAATGACTATAGTAGACACTCTTGGATATTTTTTCTTAAACAAAAATCAGAAGTGTTTGATTGTTTTAAAAAAATTTATCACTATATAATGACTCAATTTAAAACCAATATTCAAATTTTTAAAGCTGATTCCGGAGGAGAATTTGTATCAAAAGAGTTCAAAAATTAATGATGGGCACTATCCTCGTGCCTCAACTCAAGCTCACGAAATTAGGAGGTCAAGAGAAGGCTTTAGAGGGAGATGCTCGTGTCAAGGCCATTGAGGATCATCATAAGTGGAAGATTGGGTGAGTAACCATGCAAAAATTCTTGCATGGTTCATGAACAATGTCGAACTTAAGGTATGTGCTAACATTGCTAAATTTAGAAAAGCAAATGAGGCCTAGTTTTTCATGAAGGGTATGTATATCCAAAAAGATTTTGCAAGAGCATATTTTTTGCAAGATAAAGCTAGAAATACCAAGCAAGAATACTTAAGTGTCCAAGACTTTTATAGTACTTTAAATCCCCTATAAGATAAACTAGTACTTTTGGAGCCTAAGTGGGTTGCCGTCGAAGATGTAGAACTTAGGCAAAAACAAATGGATCAAAAGAATTTTTTTCAATTCTTGTATGGGATTTGTTCCGAATTTGAGCAAATTAGATATTCTCTCATACATAGATATACTCCTCTTCCCCCTGAAGATAGCATTGCCGAAATAGTCCAAGAAGAAACTCGTCTTGGTATGAGCAAAGGTAGTGATGAAGTGTTGGCGGAATCTAAGCTCGGTAACAATGTAAAAACATATAAGCCTCTATACTTTAGGAGGCAAAATAACTATAGCAATAATAATAAATATAGTTGTGGAAGAAAAATGATTATCGGTCATCATTGTAATGAGTTGGGTCACATTAAACCCACATGTCCTAAGTTGAATGGAACCTTCAAATATAAGGTTGCTTTCGTTGAAGAATCTACTGTCAAGAAGGAAGAAGGCAAAAGTGAATGAGATATTAAAGATATACTTAGACAAATATCCATGGCACTTCAACAAATTCTTAAAGCAACTTCATCTATGTCGGGTGTCGTCATTGCCTTATCGTCTTCTCCCGGTATGTATTCTTGGATTTTAGATTCAAAAGCATCTTTTCATATGACCGCTCATGAGAATGCCTTATCTGATATATGCACCAACTCAAACTTGTCTTGTGTTTCTACCGCCGATGGGAGCGCTTTAAAAATTAAAAGTATAGGAACGTTAGATTCTAAAGATCTTGAAAAAAAATTTTGGCCAAAAGTTAGAGTTGTTCCCAAATTAAATTCAAATCTTTTTTCGGTATCTCAAATTGCCGACTATGGATGTGAAATCTCTTTTTCATTAAAGGGTTGCTTTGTGCAGGATCTTCGGTCTGGGAAGCAGATTAAGCAAGGCCATAGGAAAGGAGATGTAATATCTGATAAATTTTGCCTAAGTTTAGAAATTTTATAAACATAATTTTCATTAAATAAATGTATTTTTATTATTTAAATCGATTTAATATATATAATATATATGGTTAACGAGTTATGGATCCTAATGTTGGATCTTGGACCCTTTAGGGTTGAGATCCAAGATCCATATGAAGAGGGATGGATCCGGATATGGATCTTGGACCCTTTGAGCCAAGATCCAATATTCAATTCCAGTGGAATAGGCAAGTTTTAAAAGAAAATTTTTATACAACCTGATAATATATATATATATATATATATATATATATATTTCTAATATAAAATAACTTCTATTTCCATGAGAAAATAGAAGCTCTTCTATTTCTAGAACACATGGGACGTCTCCCTTAGAGGAGTCCATGTGCATTATATAACTATGTGACAGCCCCCTCCCTCTATGCTGATTTTGAGAGAAAGGGATAGGGCTGAGAGAGAGAGAGAGAGAGAGGAAGAACAACCAACTTGTTCTCCTCCTCCCACTTCTTCAACGACCTCTACTGCATCCTTTTTTCTTCCTCTTTTTGCGAATTTGCAGCAAAAGGTACGGGTCCTCTTTTTCCGACATAACGAGGAGTTTCGCATGGGTCGAATCGCATGGGGCTAAGAGAACTTAAATCTGTGTTATATATATATATATTTGTGATTTTCCTGCGTTTTTTAATATATATACAAGTCTGCGATTTTCTGCAGTCTTGAATATATGTATGCCTGTTTTTCCTATGTTTTTTAACAGATATACATGTTTGCGATTTTTTACAGTCTTGAATATATGTATGTCTGTTTTTCTTGCATTTTTGAACAGACATACATGTCTGCGATTTTCTTCAGTCTTGAATATATGTATATGTCTGTTTTTCCTGCATTTTTAACAAATATACATGTCTGTGATTTTCTGCAGTCTTGAATATATGTATATGTTTGTTTTTCCTGTGTTATTGAACATATAGACATGTCAGCAATTTTCTGCAGTCTTGAATATGCATATGTATGCTAATTTCTGCATTTTTGAACATGCTTAAGCCTGTGATATTTTCTGCATTCCTGAACATGCATAAGTTTGCAATTTTTGTGTTCTTGAATAGAAATACAAGTCTGCGATTTTTTGTATTCTTGAACATGCCTATATTTGTGATTTTCTGCATGCATAAGTCTGCGATTTTTGTGTTCTTGAATAGAAATACAAGTCTGCAATGTTTGTGTTCTTGAATAGAAATACAAGTCTGTGATTTTTATATTCTTGAATATACCCACGTCTGTGATTTTCTGTATGCATAAGTCTGTGATTTTTGTGTTTTTAAATAGAAATACAAGTCTGCGATTTTTTGTATTCTTGAATATGCCTATGTCTGCGATTTTTCTATATGCATAAGTCTGTGATTTTCTGCATTCTTGAACATGCATATGACTGTGATTTTCTGAATGCATATGTCTGCTAATTTCTGCGTTCTTGAACATGTATACATGTTTGTGTTTTTCTGTGTTCTTGAACATATATAGATGAATGTGATTCTTTGCGTTCTTGAACAGGTTCTCAGCAGATATATATATATATATATATCATGTGTTTTTCCATAGTTTTAAAATAAAAAATTCTGAAATTTTGGCTAAGTGTTTTATAAAGTTGATAAAAATCATGAAAAATATCCTCAATTATAGGCAACGTCAGCTGGGTTTGGGTGTGGCCCAGGACCCACTGACAAGACCAAAGCGAGGTGAATAGTATTTGTGAAATTTTTAGTTTTTAACCTTTAAATTTGAGCAAAATTCATTCAGAGGCGAAAATCAGGCAAGTATACCGTTAGATGCATCTCGTAATTCTGAGAACATTGATATTTCGTTTTTCTGAAATTGGGTTATGGTTGGTCCGAAAATCGCGTTTTTCAAAAATGACCCGCCTCTATTTTTTACCATTTTCTGGATTGGAACGGACTGGATCCGTTCTGTTTGATCCAAGTTGATATGGATCTGGACCCAGTTCAGGACCAATATTAACTAGGATCCATATGAATTTTGGATATAGATTTGGATCTTGAATTCGGATCCAAAATCCAAATATGGCCAATTTAAAACTTTAAAATCAATTTAAAAGTTAAATTGAGTAGGTAGAGTTCTACCTTGAGTAAAACTTTACTATGGGAGGACTTCCAGAGGGGGGCAACACCCTATGAAATATTCTTAGAATATATTATTTAATAATTAAATCTTAAATAATTAAATAAAGTCTGAATTTATTTAACATATAAGGTTGAGTTCTACATGAAGTATAACTCAAACTAAATGAGTTCTCTAAAGGGGACGTCACCCTCTAGATAAACTTTTAATAAATAAAATAAAAGATATTAATAAAAGAGGATAACCTCTAGAAGAGTAGAACTCTATCCTCTAAAGGAGAGAGTCCTCTGGAGGGGATGTCACCCTCTAGAGAGATCTCTTAGTTAAAAAAAATTAACAACAACAACAAAACAACAACTACGCCTTCATCCCAAAACAATTGGGGTCGGCGATATGAACCAACAAAAAAATCATTCTGGGTCTTCCACATGAATCCTTCTCCTCCATTCATTTTTATCCAATGCCATGTCCTCGGTGAGGTTCAAAGCATTCATATCCTTTCCTATCACCTCCATCCATGTCTTCCTAGGCCTACCCCGACCTCTTTTAACTAATATATTTTTTCATTTCTCCATCTTTCTAATTGGAGCATCATTAGGCCTTCGTCGAATATGTCCAAACCACTGTAAACGATTCTCTCTCATCTTATTTTCAATGGGTGCAACGCCTACCTTCTTACGTATCTCCTCGTTCTGAATCTTATCTTTTATTGTATTTCCACACATCCATCTCAGCATACGCATCTCAGCTACACTCATTTTTTGAATATGATGTCTCTTGGCAGCCCAACATTTTGTACCATATAGTAAAGCGGGCCTAACAGTCGTCCTATAAAACTTTCCCTTCAACCGCAATGGCATTCTACTTTCGCACAACACTCCAGTTGCACTCTTCCATTTCATCCACCCAACCTTTATCTTATGATTTACATCTCCATCAATTTCTCCATACTTTTGAATGATAGATCCCAAATATTTGAAAGAATCATCCACCGGTATTTCTTTCTCACCAAGCTTCACTACACTCCCATCACTACTGCGTTGCTTACTAAATCGACATTCCATGTATTTTGTCTTACTCTTACTCAACTTAAAACCTCTTGCTTCCAATGTTTATCTTCATAATTCTAACTTAGCATTAACCCCAGTTCTAGACTCATCAATCAAAACAATATCATCAGCAAACAACATACACCACGGCACATTTTCTTGAATTGATCTCGTAAGCTCATCCATCACTATAGCAAATAGGAAAGGGCTTAAAGCAGATCCTTGATGTAACCCAACTCTTATAGGAAAATTGGTTGTCACCCCTCCACAAGTGCGGACATTGGTTACTACTCCTTCATACATATCTTTAATTATACTAATGTACTTGAGAGAAACACCTTTCTTCATCATTGTCCACCAGAGAACGTCCCTAGGTACTCTATCGTAAGCCTTCTCCAAATCAATAAAAACCATATGCAAATCTTTGTTCCTCTCTTTATTTCTCTCAATAAGTTGTCTAAGAAGATGTATAGCTTCCATAGTTGATCTTCCAGGCATAAAACCAAATTGATTCTCCGATATCATGACAACCTTCCTCAACCTAGACTCAATCACCCTCTCCCAAAGTTTCATAGTATGACTCATGAGTTTTTTACCACGATAGTTTGTGCAATCTTGTATATCACCCTTATTCTTATATAGAGGCACCAAAGTACTCTTCCTCCACTCATTAGGCATCTTATTTGTCCGCCAAATCTTGTTAAAAAGATTTGTCAACCATTCTATACATTTCTCTCCCAAGCATTTCCAAGCCTCGATAGGTATACCATCTGGGCCAACTGCCCTTCTTGATTTCATTTTCTTCAAAGCCTCTGCAATTTCTTTCTTTTGAATCTTGCGTATGAACTCACGATTCATCTCATGAAAAGGAATGGAAAAGTCTACAAGATCCTGAGCATGACTTTCATTAAATAGCTTATCAAAATAATTTTTTTATCTCTCCTTAGTCTCCTCATCTTTGACTAAAACCCTTTGCGTTTTATCTTTAATACATCTAACCATACCTAGATCCCTCGATTTCCTATCTCTCATCTTTGCAAGCCTATAAATATCCTTCTCGCCCTCTTTGGTATCCAACTTGTCATAAACCTCCTTATATACCTTATCCCTCGCGTTCCGAACTACTTTTTTAGCTTCCTTCTTTGCTATCATATACTTCTCCAAATTCTCATTATCACGACTTTTACTTAGATTTCTATAACATTCTCGTTTAACCTTAATAGCTAATTTGACATACTTGTTCCACCACGATGTATCCTTACCTAGCAGTGCACCGCCTTTAGACTCACCCAATACCTCCTTAGCCACCTTTCTCATGCCACCCGCTATCTTATTCAACATAGATTCTGAATCCTCCTCGAGACACCAATCAACTTCCTTAACTGCCCGCTCTACAAACATTCCTTGTTTAGCTCCTTTCAGTGCCCACCACTTAATTCTAGGATCTATCCTATGTCTATCCCTTTTGCGGCATTGTCGAATTCTAAGATCTAAAATTAAGACTCTATGTTGTGTAGCTACACTTTCTCCCGGTATAACCTTACAATCGATGCAACAACCCCTATCTCTCTTTCTAAGTAGGAAAAAATCTATCTCACTTGTATTAACCCCACTTTTAAATGTTACTAGGTGAGACTCCCTCTTCCTAAACCAAGTGTTTGCTAAGATCATATCATAGGACAAACCAAAATCTAAAATCCTTTCTCCACTTTCGTTTCTTTCTCCTATACCATAGCCTCCATGGATACTCTCAAATTCATCCCTACTAATGCCTACATGCCCATTAAGGTCACCGCCGATGAAAAGCCTTTCTCCATAAGATATCCCTTGTACTACTCCATCTAAATCTTCCCAAAATTGACGCTTAATGGAATCATCTAAACCTACTTGAAGTGCATAAACACTAATAATATTAATAATATACGTACCTAATACTAATTTAATAAGTAAAATCCTATCACCCTTCCTACGGACCTCAACTACACTATCTATAAACTCACGACTCATAACAATCCCTACTCCATTCCTATTCCTATTTATTCAGGTTCTATCACTTTTGCTTTCTCACCTACCCATTTGGTCTCTTGTAGACATAAAATATTAAATTTTCTCCTACACATAACATCTACTAACTCTACCAACTTACCAGTTAAAGACCCTATGTTCCAAGTGGCTAACCTAATTTTATGGTCTTGGACTAACTTCTTTACCCCCACCCGTCCAACAAAGTGAGGGAACCCTTGCCTATTTGACACCACACCCGGGCGCCGGTGTGACGCGTCGCTTCCGGGCGACGACCTAGCAACCCTTGCTCATTTATCACTGCCTTCGAGCCTATAGAGTACAGCGTGTCGCTCAGTAGGGAACGCCCCAACGAAATTCTCATATTGATTCATATTCATAGGGTATGACTAAGTTTTTATGTTGGCTGTCACAGGCCTACCGCAACCCTCCTCCTTTATCCGGGCTTGGAACCGGCAGTGTATAACTAAACAGTTATACACAGGCGGAGTTAGTTAAAAAAATTAAAACAAATAAAAAAAAGAGAAGATAAAAAGGAGAAAAAAATTTCTAGATAACATTATAAAAGAGGGGGATGGACTCCTCTCTCTCTAGAATCGTATTCTAGAGAGAGAAAAAAGAGAGAGAGAAAAGAAAGAGAGAAGAAGAAGAGGAAGGAGAGAAAGAATCCATCTTTCTCGCTGATCATCAGTCGTTTTTCGGGAGAGAGAGAAAAAAGAGAGAGAAAAGAAAGAGAGAAGAAGAGGAAGGAGAGAAAGAATCCATCTTTCTCGCTGATAATCATTCGTTTTTCGGTTTTTCCCACATCCAAGCTAAGGTACAGGTTCCTCTCTAGATTTGAATGGAAAGAAACAGTTTTAAATCTAATTCATGTGAAATTTTATATGGGAAAAGGAAAATCTGATTAAAAAACATGTATAAATATATGCTTTGATTCACAATTTCATGTATTTTGACTTGATGAAAGCATGTCATCGATTTTTCCTTGTTTAAGCATGTATTAATCTATGTTCAAGCGACCGATCTCTTGTTTTTAGCGGAGGGCTCTCTCTCTCTCTCTCTCTCTCTCTCTCTCTCTCTCTCTCTCTCTCTCTCTATATATATATATATATATATATATATATATATATATATATATATATATATATATATATATATATATATATATATATATATATATATATGGGACGACCATGATTTCTTGAATGGTCCATTTGTGTTCTTAAAAGAAAAGTAGGTATTTATGGTTTGGGATAAGATTTGATCCAAACCAGGCCTGTTGATTGGCATGTTATATGTTTTATATATTTTTGGCTGATCAGATCGACACCCTGTGTGGGAGCAGTCTGGTCAGACTTGTTGTGTGTGCATAGCCTGATCAGACCTGCCGTAAATATTTCTTTTAATGATGTTATCAAGCCTGTTTACAGGCTGATTTTGTTGGCTGTGAGCAAACATGTATTTCTATTATTTAATCATACACTGTCTTGATGACTGTTAACAGGTTTACATATATGGACTGATATTGAACCTGATTTTCAGTCATGTTGTTGATTGTTATCAGATTTGATCTCATGATATCAAATCTGATTTGATGCCGACTGTCACCAAATCTGATTTTATGTGATATTACTGACTGTTATCAGATTTGATTTCAGGAAATCAAATCTGATTTTATGTCGACCGTCATCAGTTTTCCCTGTTTCTGTATTGACTGTTATCAGCCATGTTTTTGTGTTATCAAATCCGATTTTGTGATGGTTGTTAACAGGTTGGTTATAAACTATTTGATGTTGTTATGTTGTTTGACATCATAAACTGTCTTTATGCTGTCATACTGATTGGCATCAAAACTATTTTGATGTTGTTATGTTGACAACTGTCAATACTATTTTGAAACTGTTTTGTATGTTGTTTTGCTGTCGATCATCAAACCTGAATTTCTTTGTTGTAAACTGCCAGTAAATCTGCTTTTATGTTGTTATGATTGAGTGCCAATAACTCTGATTTTATGTTCTTATGTTGATTGTCATCAAACTTGAGTAAATGTTACTACGTTGCTGGTATCGGATGAGATTTATATAAATGTCTGGTGGCAGTCAACAAATCCAAGTTTTTGTCAAATTTGTTTAAATGTAATCTATATATATATAAGGGCAAAATAGTCTTTTTTTTAACGCATATTCTTTTTGCTCTTTTTCTTTTTCTCTTTTGTATTTTTCTTTTTCTTATATTTTTTCTTTTTGATTTTTATCTTTTGCCATTGAGAAGCCCACATCATATAGACGTTGGGCCCCTCCAACGGTCACTAATATAACCGTTGGAGGGGCTCCAACATCTATACGTGGAGCCCCTCCAAGGGTTCTATGGTGTATAAATAGGGGTCTCACCCCCTTTGTAACTCTTAAGCTTTTGTAAAGCTCCCTCACTTATTCTATAAAGATTCTATTTATTTTTTATGCCTTTGTGCATTTGTATTCTCTTGTGAGTGTTCATCTTGTTCTTTTGTGCACACTTTTCATATTTAGAATCTAGTGCCTTTGTGCACAGTCTCTTTGAAAACATTTTCACATGGCATCAGAGTTTGGTCTCTAGAAAAATAGTTTGTGTGTTGCGTCATCATGATGGTCGTCTCAAAGAACGTGTTCATTCCTCATTCTTGTTCGTTTAGCGTGGAAAGCTCTTGCAATTTATTTCAAATGAGACGCACTACATCAAGTAAGCTCAAAGAAGACCCGTTGTGATAATCTTTCAAATTAAGAAGATTCTTTCTTTCTCATAAAAGTCTCTCCATGGGAGAAAAGGATTCTCATTTTTCTCTCAGATTCAAACGCAATAGGTCAAACTATCATGTTTGGGTCAGTAATATGGAAGCTCATATCAAGAGAAAAGGACTTTGGGCTATGTCAAAGGTACGATTCCCGAACCTGAACCAAAAATCACTATAGTTGAAAAAGGTGAAATTAAGGTTCTTGATGGAAAAGAAAGAGAGAAAGCCTGTGAAGAATATAACAAAAAACATGAAAAATGGAAAATGAAGAATTATAAAATCATTTCATGGGTTTTTTCTACGGTGGAGACTAGGATTAATGCTAATATTTTGAAATTTAAAAAGGCATTTCAAGTTTGGGAATACCTTGAGAGGATGTATACCTCAAGAGATCTATCCCATAAATATTAATTTCAAAAAAGGACATTGACTCTTCAACAAGGAAAAATGTCTATTAGAGAATACTTTGCCGAGTTATCATCCATTTGGGATGAACTTGCACTCCTTGAACCAAAATGGAGTGAAGAAGCTATTGAGCTACGACACAAGCAATTAGAAGAAGATTATTTCTTTAATTTTTTGAATGGGTTTAGACCCGAATTCAAGCAAACTAGATCCTCTCTTCTATCTTATTTTACATCTTCACCTCTAGAAGACGTTCTTACTAAACTAAGTGGAGAAGAAACTAGATTGGGAATGAACAAATCTAATCAAAATGTGTTGGTTGTTCATTCAACAAAAGATAAAAATGAAAGAGCTTATGTCGTTTCTAGACCGGAGAATAATTTGAAAACATATAAATCCCCTCATTTTAATAAATTCCAAAATCAAAATCAAGGAACGAGAGAATATGGTGGTCAAAATGGAAGGTATTGTAAAATTGTCTTCAAAGAGACAATACGCATACAAACACTAAATTCTCACAAGAGATGTGCACAAAGGCACTCAAAGAACACTTGAACTAATATGCACAAAGGCATAAAACAACACGAACATGCACAAAGCATGAAAAACCACAATATATTAGAAAGAATGAAAAGCTTGAGCTTACAAGCTTGAGAAAATACAAAGGGAAGCACCCCTATTTATACACTTCAAAAAGGAGCCACAAGAGGGGCTCCCAAAGGAGTCGTTGGGGCCCCCAACGGTCACAATTGTGATCGTTGGGGGCTCCCAACGACTCTATTGGGTGGGAAGGCCAAGGTGGCGCAAACCAAGAAAATTAAAATAAAAAAATAAAAAGAAGAAAATAAAAAAATAAAAGTACAAACATATTCCAAATGAAATATGCATAAAAATAAAAAGACAAAAATACCCTTGTCGAGTTTTACAAGATTTACTATATATATTTATATATATAGAGAGAGAGAGAGAGATTTGCATATATACATGGTATATATGTAGATGTATCTCTCTCTATATATGTATGAATATATATATTCATACAAATACGAGATTACATTTTAACACCCCCCCCCTCCTCAAACTTACGGTGTGATGACTGCAACTTTGCCCAAAAGAAAATTAAATCTGGGTGAGCAAAGCGCCTTGGTGAAGAAGTCTGCTAGTTGATATTCAGATGTCACATATGGAAGATCGATAACCTTCTTCAAATATTTTTCTCGAACATAATGGCACTCCATCTCTATGTGCTTAGTGCGCTCATGAAAAGTATGATTCTTGGCAATGTAAATCGCACTCTTATTGTCACAACATAGCTTTGTTGGTTCTTGAATATGAACTCCCATATCTTCTAGCAGGCGCCGAATCCATACTATTTCCATGATTGTAGATGCTATGGCTCTATACTCAGATTCGGTGGAGGACAAAGATACATTTTGTTGCTTCTTGCACCTCCAAGAGACCAACGATTCACCTAAGAAAACACAGAAACCAGTGGTAGAGTAATGGTTATTGGGGTCACCTCCCCAATCAGAGTCAGTATAGGCAATTAACTTTAGTTCAGAAGATGAAGACAAAAATACTCTCTTATTTGCAGTTCCCTTTAAGTATCTGATGATGCGAAGAACGGCACTCATGTGAACCGTTGTGGGAGCATATTGGAACTGACTGGCAATATGAATCACATGTGACAAATCAGGAGTAGAATCAGTCAGAGGAATCCTGTCATCGATCTTCATTTTTAGCCCACTATTTCAGGAGTTTCACAAATTTTGTCATCTGAAATTCCTGACCTGTCAATAATCTCACAAGCAAGTTTAGTTTGAGATAGAAAATAATCACGTTGGGAGTAGGCAACCTCAATTCCCAAGAAATATGTCAAAAACCCTACAACTGACATTTCAAATTTCGAAGTCAAGACGGATTTAATGTTCTTGACTCCTTTGACATCATCACTTGTTATTAATATGTCATCAACATATAATAATAATATGGCAATACCTGCATCAGATTTTCTGGTAAATAAGGCAGTATCTGTATAACATGAAGAAAATCTATTTTCTAACATTACATTGTTAAATCTGTCATACCAGGCTTTGGGAGCCTATTTTAATCCATAAAGAGCTTTTTGAAGAGGAAGAACTTTATCTTTAGGAATTTTTATACCTGGTGGAGCATCCATATAAACTTCTTCTTTAAGGTCACCATTTAAAAAAGCATTTTTAACATCTATTTGAAAGATATTCCATTTTTTAATAAACGCAATAGTGATAAGACATCTGACTGTAACCATTCGTGCTACGGGTGCAAATGTCTCTTCATAATCAATTCTATATTCTTGACCATACCCTTTCGCGACTAAGCGAGCTTTGTACCTCTCCAAAAATCCACCGCTCTTAGTCTTAACTTTAAACACCCAACGACAACCTATAGTTTTATTTCCAAAAGGTATAGTTTGGAATTCCCATATGTTAGCTTTCCTAAAGGCTTTGAGTTCATTTTCCATAGCTTCTTGTCATTCAACACAGTTTTTGGCTTCCTCAAAATTTCTTAGTTCAAAATAAGAATGAATGGCACTAAGACAAGCTCTATATTTAGGTGAAAAATAGTCAAAAGAGACAAATCTTGTTGGAGGCTTCCTATTTCTGTCAGATTGCCTAGGATCATGTGCGGGAATAGAATCACTATATTGCTCAATTGCACTTCTAAAAGTATTTTTATCTCTACGTGAATGGGTTATTGGGTCATTTGATGTTTTGTCTTCTTGAGTACTTGGTGAGTTAAAGTCATTAATATCTGCTTCATTGTCATTATTATGATTTTATGATATTTCATCATTACTGGATAATAGGTCAAATAAGAAAGAATAGTCAACATTTTCGTGATGAGAATCAATATTTTCAAAACTACTCTCATTTTCCAAAAACATCACATTTCTTGAAACATATAATTTATTGTTTTTAAAATTGTAAAAGCAAAAGCCTTTTTGAGTCTCAGAATATCCAAGAAAGACACAGGGAATAGCTTTAGGTGAAAGTTTATCATTCTTATATGTAAGAACAAAACATTTGCAACCAAAATTCACAATCTTTTATAGTCGGGTTCCCTTTTATATAGGGTTTCAAAAAAAAAATTATACCCAAATTTCTAGATGGTAAACAATTGATAAGATAGACAGATGCAAGAGCCGTTTCGGCCCAAAAGTTTTTTAGAATATTTTGAGCTATAAGAAGAGTTCGAGTGGTTTCAATGATATGCCTATGTTTTCTTTCGGCCAACCCATTTTGTTGAGGGGTTTTAGGACATGACCTTTGATGAACAATACCACTATCCTCAAGATACTTATTGAATTCATTTGAGAGATACTCTCCTCCGGAATCAGTTCTAAAAAATTTTAAGTCGCTATTAAACTGATTTTTTATCATTACATGATATGATTTAAAGCATGAAAAAACTTCATGCTTATGTCTAAGAAAATATATCCAAGAGTATCTAGAAAAATCATCCACAAAAATTACATAATAGGCAAACCCTCCTTTTGAAACAACAGATGTCGGTCCCCAAGCATCCGAATGAACAATTTTGAAAGGTTTAGATGTAAACATGGATCTTTGTTCAAAAGGGATACTTCTCATTTTTCCAAGAATGCAATCATTACAAGAGAAAGTATCTTTACAAAAAAAATTAGCAAAATGTAAATAAGATAACTTTGTGATATTGGGATGACCAAGTCTTCTGTGTCAAACATTTATATCTTTATGTTGAGCAACATTACAAAAAGAAGTTTTAGGAATTTAAATAGATTTCATATAATATAAGTCTCCCTTCCTAGAGACTTTCCCAATCAATTTCCCGGACCGACGATCCTGTATTAAACATTTATTAGAAGAAAATATAATACCACATCCATGGTCCGAGAGTTGGGAAACAGATAGAAGATTCAGGTTTAATTTTGGTATAAATCTAATTTTATGAATGAAAAAGTTTTTAGTTTCAAAATTCCCCACTCCTTTAATTTCAAGAGAAGTCCCATCCGTAGTAGAAACACAAGATGGAGAATCATTTTTTGAATATTCAGAAAGAGAATATATATTTGGGGACATATGAAAAGACACACCCGAATTCAAAAGCCAAGAAGTTTTACCTGGAGGAGAGAACGAAGACACGACGGCTCCCGAGATGGCTCCCTTGAGAAGAGGTTGAAGAGCCTCCACAAATTTGGTTTAGAGAAAGAGCTCCACTTGAAGAGGTGTCCTCCTTTTGCGGTTGAGAGGTGGTGGTCATGGCTAACAACTTCGTCCACTTGGGACAAACAGGTTTGATATGCACCGGTTCTTTACAAAAATGGCAAATAATTTTGCTATAATCCTTTTTTCCACTTTGTCCACCATTTCCTCCTTGATTTTGATTTTTAAAATGAGGTGGACGATAGGTTCTCAAATTGTTTCCGGGCCTAGACACCGCATTGACCCCATCATTGTCTTTAGAATTAGATGGAACCACAAGCACATTAGACCCTTGCTTACTTATGCCCATCCGGATTTCTTCCCCACTTAATTTGGTGAGAACATCCTCAAAAGAAGGGGGAGTAAAAGATGACAAAAGAGAAGACCTTATTTGCTCAAATTCGGGCCTTAGCCCATTCAAAAACTTAAAGAATCGATCTTCTTCTAATTGTTTGTGCCGAAGTTCAATTGCCTCTCCACTTCATTTTGGTTCGAGCATAGCAATTTTATCCCAAATGGAAGAAAGATCGGCGAAATATTCCCTAATAGGCATTTCGCCTTGAAGAAGGGTAAGAGCCTTCTTTTGAAGGTAATATTTATGGGACAAGTTCCTAGAAGTATACATTTTTTCAAGATACTCCCATGCTTGAGAAACCTTTTTGAATTTGATAATATTTGCGTTGATTTTGGTTTCAACAGAAGAAAAAATCCAAGACAATATTTTGAAATTCTTCATTTCGCATACATCATGCTTTTTCGAGTATCCCTCAAGGGCTTTGGTTCTTTCCTCTCCTTCAAGGATCTTAATTTCACCTTTATCCATCAAGGTGATTTTTTGTAACGCCCCGAAATTTTTAACCCAAAATTTGAAGATTTTTTTTTTTTTATAACAGCGGAAACAAGAAATAAAATAGGGCTAAACATTTCGAGACATTACGGCGGAGAGAAAACCCAACACATTTATTTCATTTCAATATCAATGAAAATCATCAGAGTTAAAATCATAAAAGAAAACCCAAGCGATCCCTGGAACAATAAATCCAAAAATCTCGATCCGATACCTCATCCCGCAACCACTCATAAACCCTATTCTTTACCTGAAAAATAGTAAATTAATTGGAATTAGACTACCACGTCTAAGTAGGAAAACAGTAACTCTTAATGCAGGTATATCATGAGTCCAGTATGAGATGTGGGTGTCATAGGTGATTTTCAAAATATACATAAGCAAGTAAGCAACAACAGAAATCAACAGTCATAGACAGGAGCAGGTAAACAATTATGCAATAACAATAACTGAGCAGGTAAGGCATAGTATGCAACATTAATAAGCAAGTGAGGTAAGCGATGCAACAGCAATAACAATAACATGCATAACTTTCATGTAATAGTTCAATCACCTCGTATTTACCCATTTCAGGATTTCAGATCATTACAATTTCACAATATAAAGCATACTGAAAAATATGCAAATGTCTCTTTAATGACTCCATCACAGTGATACCTAACTGTTCTAATTAATGTTTATCTTTTCTTATCCCACGGGTACACGTGGGCCAAGGCAACCATCTCAGAAGAAAACGTTCGAGGGTATATTATTCAAGGGTATTTTATTAACCCGAACATTTTAACTGAGACTGAAAATCCTAAGGGAGCGGCCAGTGACCGAGAGAATCTCCCAAAGGCCAAAACCAAAACAGGATGCATCCCTAACTTCTGCAGAAGAACATGGAGCTACCACCTAGGACACATTTGGTAGTCCGGGTCCCCCAACTCTGAGGACTGGGACCAACGAGTCGCTTTACGCTCGAAAACAAACACATGTCCCCAGAGTTTTGTACCACCTACCCTCTCCAAGGTAAGCCCGAATTTGAGTGGGTTAAACTTTTCATTTAATTATATTCCCGAAGTATAGGGCATTTCCCTGACTTCCTTCTACTATCATAGCAGTAGAATCCCCAACCTTAGTCATTTTACCAAGGTGTACAAAACAGTCCCAACCCTTTGTCACATTGATTGCATAAACCCACTCAAAGTGCTCTGGTGCCTTTAAACCAGTCGAGCACACAAGCCCCGGTACCTTTAAACCAGTCAGGCCACATAATTTAAATTTAAATCTTTCATCAGTCTTATGGTTATTACCCAGAGTGCTTCGGTACCTTTAAACCGGTAAGCACCGATGCCCCGGTACCTTTTAAATCAGTCGGGCACACAACACTTAAGATTAAGTTTTTCATTGATTGCATTGCCATAGCACACAAGCTAACAGTCCAAATACCCATATCGGGTATTCAACCCATATTGCCCATTAGGCAGGAGTTCCCAAACACCCTCCCATAGTGCTCTGGTGTCTTTATTATCATTTGATAATTTCAGAAAGTATGTAGTGTGCTAGGACAGTGATCGTTAGAAAGTTTATACACTTTAACATAAAGTTAAACCTTAGAGGATAAGCAAATCCATAGACATTTTAACGTTAGCAAGGGTGCAGCTTAATCAGAACTTTCAAAAAAGTAGGCACTTCGAATATCATAATTTATGCAGTTTAATATGCACTTGGACCCAAATAACTATGCAGCTCAATATGCATTTATCGTCAAGCAATATGCAGTTTAAGAAATTATGAGGAAGAAGCTTATTAGACTACAGCATATTCAATTTCCCACAATATCATGCATACAACTTGTATAAGATTATACATAATCACATGTACTCAGATCTGATCACAGCCAACATAACTACTTGAAGACAATACCGATTATGGGAAATAAAATAACTTGGAACTCAAGTATGATAATAGATAATAAAAGAATTCAAAATTAAGCATGATAATGGGTAACGAAAACATATGTATTCAGACTTGATATCAGTTATTAAACCAACATTGAAACAGATTTGATATAGTCAGTAAAATGACATATAGTTATCTTGGATATCAATCAATATAATAATATATAAAAAAAAAATCCGATTTGGTGATGGAACCCAACAAGATATCATATAATCAACTCTAATCACCGTCAACAAACTAATAGGAAATCAGTTGTGATACAATCCACCAATTAACATATTACTCAAGTATTTAAACTGTCAACAAAACATCATATAACCCATATGTTTACATTGTTTTTATGTTCGTGGCATTTGCCATATCTGAACCTCCAAGTCAGATATGCATCCTCCTTCAGGATTTTTCTATTATTAACTATTTAGTGTGGTGTATAAATTTCACTGTCATAAAGAGAGCTTAACTGTGAAACTGGGGCATTGATAAAGTAGAGATTCAATGTAAAAGCAACATCAGAACCTAAATTAGCAAATATTAGTAATTGGAACGGATAACATGCTCTATTGTAAAGAAAATTAACATGAGGAATGGGTTCATGCACAGGTAAAACAAACAAAGTCCATTCCTATCGTCATGGGTTTTGATGTTAATCATGTATAACTACAACCTAAAAAGAAATTGTTCTGGTAGGAGGGTCAAAGATAAGTCATCAAATCAACCCCTTATCACACCGGATATTTAAACCATAAATTACAACATGCCACCTATAGATACGGTTGTATGCATACAGCCAAAGAGTTGAATGAAAAATATAATGGCTGATGAGGATATGGACTGGGGAGTGACAAGGTGGACGAGGGTCTCCACGAACAAGCATCATTTGTAGGAAATTATGCCTATGTTTTCCTAAAGCAGACAAGATCCAAACGAATTGTGTAATGTGACCATGATTCTACCTTTTTCAATTAGCCACATATGGTATATTTGAAACATCCCTTTCAGGTAGCGTAACAGACATAAAATTTCACAGCCTCAATCAAAGGTTGTACATTTATTGCAGCAAGGCTCCCGAGAATCTTTTTGTTCCAAGATCACTAAACCCCACATCCAGACTATCCAACAAAATTTACGCAAAATACAATACACCCAAATGGAGAGAAAAACTCCAAAAGTGCTGAAATGAAGAAAATCAAGAACGCCAACCAACTCATTTCATAAATACCTTAACTATAACCAACGAAAGAAATCAAAAACACCAAGAGACCCCTTTTTCCTTACCCCCATTCTGCGTTCAAGAAACAATCCTATGAATCTAAAACAAGAAACCCCCAAATCCAAGAAATTGGGTTCTCGGTTTAGGTTAGCAGTAGCCTTCAGCATTCAAGTATTTTTTTTTTTTGACCAACACAAGCACACCCAGACCCAATCAATAACCCACAAGAAAAGTTACTGATCCTACCTGTTCCAGCGTTTCTCCTCGAAGATGCCATGGATGGAGGTGTTGCCGACCACCCCTACATGACCGAACACAGTCAATTGAAAGAATCTGAAAAGGGCTTCAAGATAGTGCGCCTTCAAGCTTTGGAGAATAGCCTTCAATCTGAAAATACAAAATAAAGAGAAGAGAGGAGAGGGGGAGAGGAGGAGGATGCCAAAATGGAAAGTAGGGCACGTTAAAAGTATCGTGACCCTCTCTTAATAAGATATATATAGGATCTAACACTACTGAACAAAATACATGAAAAATATACAGGATTACAAGTATGCCACCGCCCAAGCATGGGGAAAGCATACGCTCGGATATGGATCCAATATCGGATCCATATCCGATACAAATACAATTCTAACATCCCCCCTCAAGTTGTGCATGAGTTTTCATCATGCCCAACTTGTTCTTCAAATGCCAAAACTGTGATCCAGTGAGTCCTTTGGTGAAAAGATCAGCAACTTGTTCAGAAGTATGTATATATGCAGGGGAGATTTCCTCATCTTCTATTTTCTGACGAATGAAATGTTGATCAATCTCAATATGCTTGGTACGACTGTGAAGTATGGGATTGAATGAAATTTTAATGGCACTTTGATTGTCAACCAGCATGGAAGATTGAGCAATAGGAAGAGATAATTCCCCAAGGAGGTGACGAAGCCAAGTAGCATCGGCAGTGCCAGCAGCCATGGCCCTATATTCAGCTTCTGTGCTGGATTTTGCAATGGCGCGTTGTCTGCGACTACTCCAACAGACAAGATTAGAATTGAGAAAGACACAATAGCCAGAAACAGATCGGCGTTCATCAAGATCGCTTCCCCAATCAGCATCAGTGTAAGTAGAGATAATATGACCATCCACAGTAGGAGACATGCGTTTATAAGTAAGTCCATCGCCAATAGTCCCCTTGAGATAACGTAAGATACGCTTGACAGCTTCCATATGAGTGTCTGTGGGAGCATGCATAAACTGGGAAACTTGATTGACAGCATATACAATGTCGGGCCGAGTGAATGTCAAATATTGAAGTTTCCCAACAATACTGCGGTAAAGGGTTGGAACAGGATATGCAGGACTGCCATCTGAAACGTTCAACTTTGCATGCAAAACGCTGGGCGTGTTAATGGGCTTACAATCAGACATACCAGAGGATGTGAGAATATCAAGGGCATACTTGTGTTGAGAAAGAGTGAGGGAATCCTCAGTCCTGTCTAATTCAACACCCAAAAAATATCTGAGGTCCCCGAGATCTTTCATTTTGAAATGTTGTTCTAACACTTCTTTGATTTGGACGATATGAGAGGAAGTATTTCCCGTGAGAACAATGTCATCCACATATATCAATAACCAAGTAGTGATCCCTCCTTTGTGATAGATAAAAAGAGAATGATCAAGAGCACTCTTCTGAAAACCAGCTTCTTGAATGTGAAGGGAGAACCTTTCAAACCATGAACGAGAAGCCTGTTTTAACCCATATAATGACTTGTGCAACTTGCATGCCCATAGATTAGAATCATTAGTAGCATATCCTGGTGGTTGTTCCATGTAGACGTCCTCTTTGAGGAAACCATGAAGAAAAGCATTTTTGACATCAAGTTGATGTAATGACCATCCAAAAGTAACAGCAAGAGAGAGAATAACTCGAATGGTACTCATCTTAACAACAGGGCTGAAAGTCTCATCATAATCTTCCCCATGTTGTTGAGTGAAACCTCTAGCCACAAGTCGAGCTTTATACCTATCAATACTGCCATCTGGTTTATATTTGATTTTATAAACCCATTTAGACCCAACAACATTCTTATCCCTTGGCCGTGGAACGACTTCCCATGTTTGACATTCATTCAAGGCTTCCATTTCTTCATTCATGGCTTCAATCCAATGGGAATTTTGAGAGGCCTGAGAATAACACTTTGGTTCAGTCTGTTTATGCAAACTGGTCATAAAAAGCTGAAAATCCAAAGTGAAAGTGTTATAGCTTATCCATCTATCCACGGGATGTCTCGCTCGAGTGGACCTTCGTGGATGAGAAGGAACAATGACAGAATCAGTAGTAGAGGCAGGAGTGCGACGAGAATAAACCAAGCCAGAAAATCTGTCTAAAGGAGGATCAGCCATCTGAGTATCAGACATGTCTGCTTCAATGTGAGTACTATCCATCTGGGCATCAGACATTTCTGCTTCAATGTGAGTACTGTCAGAAGGGGCTGGAAAAGTGGTCGGTTGAATCCCATCGCCTAAGATATTAGCACATAACCATGTATCATATAGTCTGGACGCTGGATCATGAATAGCCTTGGAAGAAGTGTGAAACTGCAATCTGAGTTCATCAAAAACAACATGTCTTGAAATATGTATACGGCCTGTTAGGGGATTATAGCACCTATAGCCTCGATAATGGTCTGCATAGCCCACAAACTGACACATTATAGCCCGAGCCTGAAGTTTGTTCCGGAGGCTGGAATCAACATGAACATAGCAAATGCATCCAAAAACCCGAAGCTCATCATACTTAGGATGCTCATGATTCAAAAGAAAGAAAGGAGATTTCCCTGCGAGAAGAGCTAAAGGCAATCGATTTATAACATAAACGGCCGTGTGAAATGCCTCAGTCCATAGAGTCATAGGGAGATCAGTGTCATGGAGCATGCTTAAGGCAGTCTCTACAATGTGTCGGTGCTTGCGTTCTGCAATGCCATTTTGCTGTGGTGTGTGTGGACAAGATATCTGTCTAGTGATGCCATGATTTAGCAAGTATTCAGTAAATTCAGATGATAAATATTCACCACCACCATCACATTGAAAATGCACTATGTTGGATGAAAATTTATTTTGGATGAGGGCATGAAATTGGCTAAACAAACGGAACACTTCAGATTTGTGTTTTATGAATTGTATCCATGTATAGCGAGAAAAAGAATCAACAAAAATGACATAGTATCTATTGCCGGAAGGAGATGAGACAGGAGCTGGTCCCCAAACATCAGAGTAAATCGTTTCAAACAATTTAGAAGCTCTTTTATTGATGGAATTAAAAGGAAGGGCATGACTCTTACAAAGTTGACAGCTTGAGCACATGCCTGACTCACTAACAGGTCTCAGACTGGATTTGTGCAACAATCCATTATTAACAAGGCTAGAAATAAAAGAATGACTACAATGGCCTAATCGATTATGCCAAATGGACGGCATATCAATTTGAGTCAAATTGACTTCATTCAGACTGATAGGAAAAGAAACAGATGAACTGGGCTTGGACACTGGAGGAGCTTCTTTGAGGACGTACATGTTGCCTTCACGAATTCCTTCAGCGAATATCGTCTTGGTGAGAGGATCCTTGACAAAAACAGAGGAAGGAGTGAATTCAACTGATGTGGAAGAGTCATCAATGAGTTTAGATACTGAAATAATGTTTTTCTTGACATTAGGGACGACTAAAACATTGTGTAAAGGAAGAGAAGTATGCGGCAAAGAAACATATGCATTACCAATGTGAGTAATTTTGTGGTGAGTGCCATCACCTGTAACTACAGAACCTTTTGCTAAATATGGAGATGCACTAGAGAGTTTACCTGCATCATCAGTCACATGGGCGGCAGCACCAGAATCCACATACCAGACACCATCATCATTTTGCTTGAGATTCAGATTAGAAATAGCTGTCATTAAGAGTTGTTGTGCATCGGGCGTGAATGAGGAGGAAGACGCTCTAGAAATGATAGAGGGGGTTGGCCTGTGATCACGTCGACCTCCCTTAGCTTTGTTCTGAGGATTGTGCCAACATTCAGATTTAACATGTCCTCTCTTGTTACAATAGAAACATGTAGGGATACGCTTTGGCATGTTAACAAGAGTGCTGCCCTGAGGAGTAGGAAGAATACCCTTTCCTTGTCCGGATGTATGAGCCCAAGTATGTGCACGCTGTCCTGACACACCATGTGTAGAAGTAACTAAAATACTGGGCGAAGTAGAAATGGAAGCATCATGCCTGTGAACTCTACTAGCCTCATGCTGGATCAATTTTGCCTTTAAGTCTTCAAAAGAGGGTAAGACAGGGAGAACCTCCAGAGCAGTGCAAAATATATCAAACTCTGACCCTAGACCACTAAGAGCCTGCTGAACTTTATCCTTGTCTGAAATAGGATGGCCAATAACAGCAAGTTGATCGCTTACATTTTTAATCTCATAGAGATACTCAAGTACAGATCTGGAGCCTCTATTTATGCTTTGAAATTGACGCTTCAATTGAAGATATCTAGCTTCTAAAACTTGAGAGTATGTATTTGCAAGCGTATTCCATAGTTGAAAAGCTGAGATATCATCATCTATACCTGCAAGCACTTCTTCAGAGAGGGTAGAAGTAATATAAGCAACTAAAGCCTGATCATGTGCCATCCATATGGCATATGCTGGATTAGGGATATTATCTGTAGCAGTCACCGAACTAGTAGCATCCTTTGTTTCACCCAAAATCAATTCAGGCGGGGCTGGAGTAGAGCCATCAATATGACCATATAGACAATGGCTCTTAATGAAAGGGACTATCTGACGTTTCCACGTCAAATAGTTGGAATGGGTTAACTTTTGGGAGATGAGTTGGGAGAGAAAACTCGAAGAGAGGGTGGACATGATTATGCTGATATAATATTTGTGTTTCCAAAGGTACTCGGCTGAAGGATCAGGCACTCGGTTGAAGGATGAGGATCAGGCACTCGGCTGAAGAATGAAGATCAAACTCAGCAGATCGTGGCCGGGTTGACAGGCGTGATGAAGAAGGCAGACGTAACTCAGCAGTTCGTCGATCGTGGCTGGAGAAGACTCGCTCGTGGCTGGGGAAGACTCGATCGTGGCTGAAGAAACAGGCGTCGATCGTGGGTGGCTTTGATACCATGAAAGAATCTGAAAAGGGCTTCAAGATAGTGCGCCTTCAAGCTTTGGAGAATAGCCTTCAATCTGAAAATACAAAATAAAGAGAAGAGAGGAGAGGGGGAGAGGAGGAGGATGCCAAAATGGAAAGTAGGGCACGTTAAAAGTATCGTGACCCTCTCTTAATAAGATATATATAGGATCTAACACTACTGAACAAAATACATGAAAAATATACAGGATTACAAGTATGCCACCGCCCAAGCATGGGGAAAGCATACGCTCGGATATGGATCCAATATCGGATCCATATCCGATACAAATACAATTCTAACATCAATACCCAAAAGAAAAAATTCGGAAATCCTAAAGCAGGAATAGAAAACCCCCTTTTTTTTTTTTCTTTGACAGACTTACAAAACCCCCAAATCAACGATTTGGGGTTTCGGTTTGGGGTTCACCGTGAAATCCCGAATAGCAACTCGATTTCCCCATATTTAAATCCATGCCAGACACTCTATCTCTTTACTATTGAAACTCCAAAATCCCCAAATCGGAGATTCTGGAATTTCGGTAGCTTAAACCCTAAATCCCCAAAATTTCTTGTCGGATTTGGGATTTACTGCACTCGTAAATCCCTATTCACTGCCCCCGCACCCCATACTCGACCCACATAATACCCAAAAGAAGAAGAAAACAGGAAAACCTACCTGTTCCGACGACGAGGAGGTGGCTGTCGCAGTCAGGGAGATCGCCGGCATCGGTTGCTCCTGCTGGCGAGCTCGGGTCGAGAGGGACAGTGAGACAGTGAGTGCGGGAGTAGAAAGAAGAGGCGAGTGGAAGGAAGAGAGGTGTGGGAGGTAGAGAGGAGCGAGAGAGAGATGGAAGAGGGGTTCGGGATCTCCCCCCTGCCATCGGCGGCTGCACATTTCGTTCCCCAGCCACTCCCCACGATGAGTTAGGGTTCAAAAATGAACCCTAACGACTGATTTATCGGGTAGGGACCCTCTCCCCTTTATTTTTTCGTATGCGGGGCAGGGCTTGGGTCCGAGTCCATGACCTGAGATCCAACGGATTTGCGACTCTCCTATGGTGCGGCTCCACAGCTTGCCCGAAATATGGATCCAACTGTGGATCCATTTATTAACTTGGGTATATATATAAGTTATGTTTATTATTATTTTATTTTATTTTTATGATATTATACATAAATATGGACCCTTTATGGATCCTGAATCTAAAACTTTTCTCTCTATTACACTATTGAAACTATGAATCTAAATGATATAATTTGGATCCAAACCTTCAGTAGATGAATATGGCTCCAGAATAAACTATTATGGATCTTGTATAAAGTTTTCTCCTTTAAGATCTGATTATAAATTCGCAGATCCACATAATGAGTGTTGGATCCATTACCAAATCTAACCATGATATCGAGATTCCAATATCAAGGATCTGAACCAAAAATAAAGATCTATTATTAGGTATTTGTCTGGATCCAATTACCGAAGATCCAAATAATATAAAAGGATCCGACATCGAAGCTCCAAGCAGGGCATCCAAGATCCAATTAGATATAAAAATCAAACAATAAAAGTATCCATGTAGCAGCTTCTGAATATGAAATTCATGTTTATTTATCTGATAAAATTCACGGTTATTACATTTTTGGTTCCGGTTCCGGGAGTATGACTTTCACATAACCCTAAAGACCTTTCCCTTTTATATGAGCCTCCATGTTTCTGGCCCAAACGTGGTAGTTGGAGCCATTGAGTTTAAAACCAAGATAGAATTGAGACTCTTTTCCACCCATTAGAGAGAAAAGACGGGAGAAGGAATACGTACCGCAATGAGATTTTTAGATCTTACTTGTCGTAAAGCCCTTCTAAACTAATGAAGGAAAAGACACCCCCACTTCAATCTCCAAAAAGTCAAAGGCATGTTTTTCGAGGCACCCAAAAAATGAAGAATCACACAACCTTCAATCTTTAACCAAGCTATGATACCATGTAAAATTGTCTTCAAAGGGACAATACGCATACAAGCATTAAATCCTCACAAGAGATGTGCATAAAGGCACTTAAAGAACAATTGAACTAATATGCACAAAGGCATAAAACAACGCGAACATGCACAAAGGCATGAAAAAACACAATATATTAGAAAGAATGAAAAGCTTGAGCTTACAAGCTTGACAAAATACAAGGGGAAACACCCCTATTTATACACTTCAAAAAGGAGCCACAAGGGGGGCTCCCAAAGGACTCCAACGACTCTATTGGGGCCCCCAATATGGCGCAAACCAAGAAAATCAAAATAAAAAAATAAAAAGAAGAAAATAAAAAATAAAAGTACAAACATATTCCAAATGGAATATGCGTAAAAAGAAAAAGATAAAAATACCCTTGTCGGGTTTTATAAGATTTACTACATATATTTATATATATATATATAGAGAGAGAGAGAGATTTGCATATATACGTGGTATATATGTAGATGTATCTCTCTATATATATGTATAAATATATATATTCATACAAATACGAGATTACATTTTAACAGGTATTAAGAAAGAAATTATGGTAAAATCATTTGCTATTTTTGCAAAGAACCGAGACACATTTAACCAGTTTATCCAAAATGGAAGAAGGTGGTGGCCATGTCAACTGTAATGAAATAAGCGGAAGAAACCAAGAATGCTAAAGCATTCACTATGTCCCACACGGACAAGTGCAACAAGCACAAGAGAGAAAATCCACTAAGGGATATACAAAGGGCCTTATAAAAAGGCTACACACATGAAAAATAATATCACTATTATTGAAGAGGAGCTCTCAAGAGCAATACTACATACATGGGGGGTTCCCCCTATTTATAAGAAAAGGAGACCAAAGGGGCTCCCAATAGAGTCGTTGGGAGCCCCCAACGGTCACATATGTGACCGTTGGGGGCCCCAACGACTCCATTGTGGGGCCCCTTTTCGGTATCCAAAAAATACAAATTTAAAAATAAAAAGAAAATTAAAAAATAGTGAAATAAGAGAAACAAAATAAGTACCCCTATGGGGTACTTTGTGAAATGACCATAATACCCCTATCGGGTATTATGGTATTATTACATATGTTTTAACACCCCCCTCAAACTTTACGGGGGAATGACCGAAAGTTTGCCAAGGAGGAACAAGAAGCGAGGAGCAGGCAGGGCTTTGGTGAAGAAATCGGCAAGTTGATATTCTGAAGTGACATATGGCAGTGTTACTGTCCCACGAAGATATTCATCACGTACATAATGACAGTCCATTTCAATATGTTTCGTCATCTCATGGAAAGTGTGGTTGCTGGCAATGTAGATGGCACTTTTGTTGTCGCAACAAAGCTTCGAAGCCCCGGTAATTTCGACTCCCATATCTTGAAGAAGACTTCGAAGCCACACCAGCTCCATTGTAGTAGTTGCCATAGCCCTGTATTCTGCTTCAGTAGAAGACAATGAGACTTTCTGCTGTTTCTTGCACCTCCAAGCAATTAGCGAATCTCCTAGGAACACACAAAAGCCAGTAGTTGAGATTCAATCATTTGGGTTTCCTCCCCAGTCAGCATCAGTATAAGCTAGTAAATCTAAGGAAGAGATTGAGGATAGGAATAGCCCTTTAGTCAAAGTATTTTTAATATATCGAATGATCCGGAGCACACCACTCATATGCACAGATGTAGGAGCATGCTGAAATTGGCTTGCAGAGTGCACAGCATGAGCAATATCGGGCCTGGTGATAGTCAGATAGGTGAGGGAGCCTATGAGTTGCCTGTAGGGCGTAGGATCATCCAGCAGAACTCCATCCTCCAGTCGTATTTTAGCATTGATAACCTCGGGAGTCTCCACCTTTTTATCATCTGAAATCCCAGATTTGGAACATATGTCGGCAGCAAGCTTCATCTGTGACAATATATACCCTCGAGGAGAGTATGCAACTTCTATACCAAGAAAGTACCTGAGAAAACCCAGATCAGACATATCAAAATTATGTTTTAACATATTTTTAACTTTAAGAATACCGCTTTCATCATTGCCAGTGATGATCATATCATCAACATAAAGCAGAAGGATGATGATACTATTACCTGCATGTTTAACAAAAAGAGAAGTGTCAGTATAACATGAGCGAAATCCCAATTGTAACATGATAGCACTAAATCTATCATACCAAGCCTTAGGGGCTTGTTTAAGACCATATAAGGCTTTTAATAACCGAAGGGTTTGACCTTGGTTAACACTGATTCCCGGCGGAGGATCCATATATACTTCTTCATTCAACTGACCATTAAGAAAGCCATTTTTAACATCTAATTGGAATATAGGCCATTTCTTAGATGATGCTACCGCAATTAAAGTTCTAACGCTTGTCATGCGAGCCACGGGAGCAAAAGTCTCCTCATAATCGATGCCATATTCTTGTGAGTATCCCTTAGCAACTAATCTAGCTTTATAACGCTCTAGGGAACCATCACTTTTTGTTTTGACTTTGTAGACCCATCGACATCCTATAGCTTTCTTATTTGGAGGAAGGTGAACTATTTCCCAAGTTTTAGCTTTATTTAAAGCATCTAGTTCAACTTTCATTGCTTCAACCCAATGAGGTATACTTTTTGCTTGATTATAATGAGAGGGTTCATAGTAAGAATGCAAGGCTATTAGACAAGCTCTATATTTAGGTGAAAGAGTTTCATATGAGACAAACCTATTAGGTGGAATTGATTCTCTAGAAGAACGCCTAAGGGAGGTTTCTTCTAGGGGTTCATTAAGCCGCAAGAATTTTTCTAAAGCACTAATAGGTTGGGCTTCCTCACGCCGAGTGTATACTTGGAGATTGTCACCATTAGTTGGTGATACATCATTATCATGAGAATCATGAGTATTTTCTAAAATTTTCGGATGACTCAAGGAGTCATCATTTGAATCTTCTAAAAGATCATTGATAAACATATAATCAATTTCATTTGATTTTTCCGATATGTCAAATCCATTTTCATCTTCTAAAAAGGTTACATCTTTGGAGACAAATAACTTATTGTTTTTATGATCAAAGCATCTATAGCCTTTTTGATTTTCACCATATCCTAAAAATACACATTTTATTGCTTTAGGTGACAATTTATCTCTTTTATGTAAAAGAACAAAGCATTTACACCCAAAAATCCGAAGACGATTGTAGTCGGGTGTCATATTAAAAAGTTTTTCATAAGGAGAGATATTATTCAATTTTGAAGATGGCATCCTATTGATTAAATAGGCGGAGGTTAACACGGCTTCGGCCCAAAAAATTTTAGGAATATTTTTAGAAATGAGTAAGGATCTAGTGGTTTCCAAAATATGCCTATGTTTTCTTTCCGCTAGACCGTTTTGTTGAGGAGTTATTGGGCAAGATTTTTTATGACAAATGCCATGTTGTTTTAGATATGATTGAAAATCATTTGATAAGTACTCTCCACCCGAATCGGATCTAAGAATGGATATTTGAGTTTGAAATTGATTTTGAATTTTTGCATGGAATTCTTTAAAGAAGTTAAAAACTTCCGATTTAAAGTTAAGAAAATAAATCCATACATATCTAGTATAATCATCAATAAAAGTAACATAATATGAATAACCACCTTTAGATAGAACCGGAGATGGCCCCCAAACATCGGAATGCACCAATTCAAAAGGTCTTGTTGTCACAAAGGATCTAATAGGAAAAGGAGTAGACTTCATTTTGCCAAAAATGCAATCTTTGCAATTGATATCTTTTTCTTTACAAAACTTGTGTCCAAAAGGAAAAAGATACATTTTAGAGTAACTTGGATGTCCAAGCCTTTTATGCCAAGTTTCAATATTTTTGTCTTGGACATAAGAACAAAATGAGGTATTTGGAAGCATTAAATTATCCATAAAATAAAGGTCTCCCTTCCTATGGCCTTGCCCAATCCGCTTCCCGAACCGGAGATCCTGCACAAAGCACCCTTGGGATGAGAAAGATATTTCACATCCATGGTCGGCTATTTGAGAAACGGAAAAGAGGTTAAGATTTAATTTTGGAACTATTCTAACTTTTGGAACAAGGAAATTTTGAACATTTTTAGAATCAAGAGTTCCAACACCATTTATTTTGAGAAAAGTTCCATCGGCCGTAGAGACACAAGACATTTTTGAATTGGTGTGCACATTGGTTAATGCATTTTCATGAGGGGTCATGTGAAAAGAAGCTCCGGAATCTAAAATCCAAGAGTACGTACCGGGAGGTGATGATGAGGCAATGGCGGCACCGGAGGTGGAAGAAGTGACCTTTAAAATTTGTTAAAGAGCCAAGGAGATTTGTCCAAAAGTATCTTTGAGATCCCCGTTCTTGCCGTCATCTTCTTTAGTGGTGGATTCTTCAACGAAAGCCACCTTTGGCTTGAATGCCCCATTTAGCTTTGGGCAAACGGGTTTAATATGTCCCGGCTCATAACAATGGTGACATATAATCATTTTTCTTCCACCACTCCCTTGCTTACCAAAATGAGGTGGTTTGTATGTTTTAACATGATTGCCGGGTTTAAATACGGCAAGAACTTCCTATATGCTTTTACCCATGCTATGCCTAGTCTCTTCTTGAGTAATCTCGGCAATAGCTTCTTCTAAGGGAGGAAACGTGCATCTATGGAGAAGTGAGGATCTCACTTGTTCAAATTTGGGACGAAGCCCAAATAAAAATTGAAACAATCTATCTTGTTCCATTTGTTTTTGTCTTAGAACCACATCCTCCATAGATACCCATTTAGGCTCTAAAAGAGCCAATTCATCCCACAAAGGATTTAGAGCACTATAGTAATCTTGTATGCTCATGTCACCTTGTTTTGTGATTCTTACTTTTTCTTGCAAGAAATAAGCTCTTGCAAGATCCTTTTGGGTAAACATCCTTTCGGGTTTAGATAAGTCAACAACCTAAAAGCTAATCATTTGCAGGCGTTATGTATCATTCCCTAATAAGTGAAAATCAATCAATTGTAGGCGTGAATTCACTTATATGATAATGTGAGAATCACAATAAAAGAACAAGTATTATGATAAATAACAAAACCAAATAACTCATACTCACAGAGCACTTGAAGCTGTGGCACGACCGTGATCCTTGATTTATTGTTCTCAAGCTCTGATACCATTTGTAATGCCCCGAAAATTTTAACCCAAATTTAAGAGGATTTTTTTTTTATATATATATATATATAGCGAAAACAAATAATAATATAGGGTTAAGAATTTCGTGACATTACGGTGGAGAGAAAACCCAACACATTTATTTCATTTCAATATCAATGAAAATCATCAGAGTTAAAATCATAAAAGAAAACCCAAGCGATCCCTGGAACAATAAATCCAAAAATCTCGATCCGATACCTCATCCCGCAACCACTCATAAACCCTATTCTTTACCTGAAAAATAGTAAATTAATTGGAATTAGACTACCACGTCTAAGTAGGAAAACAGTAACTCTTAATGCAGGTATATCATGAGTCCAGTATGAGATGTGGGTGTCATAGGTGATTTTCAAAATATACATAAGCAAGTAAGCAACAACAGAAATCAACAGTCATAGACAGGAGCAGGTAAACAATTATGCAATAACAATAACTGAGCAGGTAAGGCATAGTATGCAACATTAATAAGCAAGTGAGGTAAGCGATGCAACAGCAATAACAATAACATGCATAACTTTCATGTAATAGTTCAATCACCTCGTATTTACCCATTTCAGAATTTCAGATCATTACAATTTCACAATATAAAGCATACTGAAAAATATGCAAATGTCTCTTTAATGACTCCATCACAGTGATACCTAACTGTTCTAATTAATGTTTATCTTTTCTTATCCCACGGGTACACGTGGGCCAAGGCAACCATCTCAGAAGAAAACGTTCGAGGGTATATTATTCAAGGGTATTTTATTAACCCGAACATTTTAACTGAGACTGAAAATCCTAAGGGAGCGGCCAGTGACCGAGAGAATCTCCCAAAGGCCAAAACCAAAACAGGATGCATCCCTAACTTCTGCAGAAGAACATGGAGCTACCACCTAGGACACATTTGGTAGTCCGGGTCCCCCAACTCTGAGGACTGGGACCAACGAGTCGCTTTACGCTCGAAAACAAACACATGTCCCCAGAGTTTTGTACCACCTACCCTCTCCAAGGTAAGCCCGAATTTGAGTGGGTTAAACTTTTCATTTAATTATATTCCCGAAGTATAGGGCATTTCTCTGACTTCCTTCTACTATCATAGCAGTAGAATCCCCAACCTTAGTCATTTTACCAAGGTGTACAAAACAGTCCCAACCCTTTGTCACATTGATTGCATAAACCCACTCAAAGTGCTCTGGTGCCTTTAAACCAGTCGAGCACACAAGCCCCGGTACCTTTAAACCAGTCAGGCCACATAATTTAAATTTAAATCTTTCATCAGTCTTATGGTTATTACCCAGAGTGCTTCGGTACCTTTAAACCGGTAAGCACCGATGCCCCGGTACCTTTTAAATCAGTCGGGCACACAACACTTAAGATTAAGTTTTTCATTGATTGCATTGCCATAGCACACAAGCTAACAGTCCAAATACCCATATCGGGTATTCAACCCATATTGCCCATTAGGCAGGAGTTCCCAAACACCCTCCCATAGTGCTCTGGTGTCTTTATTATCATTTGATAATTTCAGAAAGTATGTAGTGTGCTAGGACAGTGATCGTTAGAAAGTTTATACACTTTAACATAAAGTTAAACCTTAGAGGATAAGCAAATCCATAGACATTTTAACGTTAGCAAGGGTGCAGCTTAATCAGAACTTTCAAAAAAGTAGGCACTTCGAATATCATAATTTATGCAGTTTAATATGCACTTGGACCCAAATAACTATGCAGCTCAATATGCATTTATCGTCAAGCAATATGCAGTTTAAGAAATTATGAGGAAGAAGCTTATTAGACTACAGCATATTCAATTTCCCACAATATCATGCATACAACTTGTATAAGATTATACATAATCACATGTACTCAGATCTGATCACAGCCAACATAACTACTTGAAGACAATACCGATTATGGGAAATAAAATAACTTGGAACTCAAGTATGATAATAGATAATAAAAGAATTCAAAATTAAGCATGATAATGGGTAACGAAAACATATGTATTCAGACTTGATATCAGTTATTAAACCAACATTGAAACAGATTTGATATAGTCAGTAAAATGACATATAGTTATCTTGGATATCAATCAATATAATAATATATAAAAAAAAAATCCGATTTGGTGATGGAACCCAACAAGATATCATATAATCAACTCTAATCACCGTCAACAAACTAATAGGAAATCAGTTGTGATACAATCCACCAATTAACATATTACTCAAGTATTTAAACTGTCAACAAAACATCATATAACCCATATGTTTACATTGTTTTTATGTTCGTGGCATTTGCCATATCTGAACCTCCAAGTCAGATATGCATCCTCCTTCAGGATTTTTCTATTATTAACTATTTAGTGTGGTGTATAAATTTCACTGTCATAAAGAGAGCTTAACTGTGAAACTGGGGCATTGATAAAGTAGAGATTCAATGTAAAAGCAACATCAGAACCTAAATTAGCAAATATTAGTAATTGGAACGGATAACATGCTCTATTGTAAAGAAAATTAACATGAGGAATGGGTTCATGCACAGGTAAAACAAACAAAGTCCATTCCTATCGTCATGGGTTTTGATGTTAATCATGTATAACTACAACCTAAAAAGAAATTGTTCTGGTAGGAGGGTCAAAGATAAGTCATCAGATCAACCCCTTATCACACCGGATATTTAAACCATAAATTACAACATGCCACCTATAGATACGGTTGTATGCATACAGCCAAAGAGTTGAATGAAAAATATAATGGCTGATGAGGATATGGACTGGGGAGTGACAAGGTGGACGAGGGTCTCCACGAACAAGCATCATTTGTAGGAAATTATGCCTATGTTTTCCTAAAGCAGACAAGATCCAAACGAATTGTGTAATGTGACCATGATTCTACCTTTTTCAATTAGCCACATATGGTATATTTGAAACATCCCTTTCAGGTAGCGTAACAGACATAAAATTTCACAGCCTCAATCAAAGGTTGTACATTTATTGCAGCAAGGCTCCCGAGAATCTTTTTGTTCCAAGATCACTAAACCCCACATCCAGACTATCCAACAAAATTTACGCAAAATACAATACACCCAAATGGAGAGAAAAACTCCAAAAGTGCTGAAATGAAGAAAATCAAGAACGCCAACCAACTCATTTCATAAATACCTTAACTATAACCAACGAAAGAAATCAAAAACACCAAGAGACCCCTTTTTCCTTACCCCCATTCTGCGTTCAAGAAACAATCCTATGAATCTAAAACAAGAAACCCCCAAATCCAAGAAATTGGGTTCTCGGTTTAGGTTAGCAGTAGCCTTCAGCATTCAAGTATTTTTTTTTTTTGACCAACACAAGCACACCCAGACCCAATCAATAACCCACAAGAAAAGTTACTGATCCTACCTGTTCCAGCGTTTCTCCTCGAAGATGCCATGGATGGAGGTGTTGCCGACCACCCCTACATGACCGAACACAGTCAATACCCAAAAGAAAAATTTCAGAAATCCTAAAGCAGGAATAGAACCCCCCCCCCCTTTTTTTTTTCTTTGACAGACTTACAAAACCCCCAAATCAACGATTTGGGGTTTCGGTTTGGGGTTCACCGTGAAATCCCGAATAGCAACTCGATTTCCCCATATTTAAATCCATGCCAGACACTCTATCTCTGTACTATTGAAACTCCAAAATCCCCAAATCGGAGATTCTGGAATTTCGGTAGCTTAAACCCTAAATCCCCAAAATTTCTTGTCGGATTTGGGATTCACTGCACTCGTAAATCCCTATTCACTGCCCCCGCACCCCATACTTGACCCACATAATACCCAAAAGAAGAAGAAAACAGGAAAACCTACCTGTTCCGACGACGAGGAGGTGGCTGTCGCAGTCAGGGAGATCGCCGGCATCGGTTGCTCCTGCTGGCGAGCTCGGGTCGAGAGGGACAGTGAGACAGTGAGTGCGGGAGTAGAAAGAAGAGGCGAGTGGAAGGAAGAGAGGTGTGGGAGGTAGAGAGGAGCGAGAGAGAGAGATGGAAGAGGGGTTCGGGATCTCCCCCCTGCCATCGGCGGCTGCACATTTCGTTCCCCAGCCACTCCCCACGATGAGTTAGGGTTCAAAAATGAACCCTAACGACTGATTTATCGGGTAGGGACCCTCTCCCCTTTATTTTTCGTATGCGGGGCAGGGCTTGGGTCCGAGTCCATGACCTGAGATCCAACGGATCTGCGACTCTCCTATGGTGCAGCTCCACAGCTTGCCCGAAATATGGATCCAACTGTGGATCCATTTATTAACTTGGGTATATATATAAGTTATGTTTATTATTATTTTATTTTATTTTTATGATATTATACATAAATATGGACCCTTTATGGATCCTGAATCTAAAACTTTTCTCTCTATTACACTATTGAAACTATGAATCTAAATGATATAATTTGGATCCAAACCTTCAGTAGATGAAGATGGCTCCAAAATATACTATTATGGATCTTGTATAAAGTTTTCTCCTTTAAGATCTGATTATAAATTCGCAGATCCACATAATAAGTGTTGGATCCATTACCAAATCTAACCATGATATCGAGATTCCAATATCAAGGATCTGAACCAAAAATAAAGATCTATTATTAGGTATTTGTCTGGATCCAATTACCGAAGATCCAAATAATATAAAAGGATCCGACATCGAAGCTCCAAGCAGGGCATCCAAGATCCAATTAGATATAAAAATCAAACAATAAAAGTATCCATGTAGCAGCTTCTGAATATGAAATTCATGTTTATTTATCTGACAAAATTCACGGTTATTACATCATTTCCCCCTAAAAAGAATTTCGTCCTCGAAATTTCGTTGTAGGATTCCCATAGAGATCGTAATCTGAGGGGAGTGGTATCGACAAGGATATACATATATGTGCGGGTTCCCGACATATAAGAATCAGGACAACACACAATAAGTTTCTAAGAGAAGTTTGGAGCAAAAATTTGGTCTCGACAGAATTCGGACATGATTTCTTTGATGGCAAAATGTACTAAATCACGGAAAAGTCTTAACCTGAGGCAGTTAGAGGGTATGTTCACTACTTCCTACTTGTTTTAGTCACGAATGATAGCCACGACCGGCTATTCCTTTAACTTGTTCTAGATTATTGGATGGAATTTTCTTTATTTTATCATAACCACATCGTTGTTTTTGTCTTTGCTATTTCCAACAGACTTTTTATCCTGAATAACCTCCACTTATTCCTATTTCTCAAAGCGTTGCGCGGTTAGTTATCTCCAGTCGAGATTTCGCTCAAGACATAATTCTCTCACCAAAATGACTCATATATCCATGAAATAACATTATATCAAGGTCTAAATTTAATAATGACTCAATTCTTCTGTAACTAAAGTCAAATCTATTGATCTCTAACTGGCTATATCAATCAATCTCGGCATATTCTCCTAATTTACCAAAACTCTTTATTAATTAAGAATTAATAAAATTCACATCGGATCACCTGGTTTGAAAAAATGTACCCCCTCACACGAAATTACCGCCCTAGATGGTATACCCGGTCTTGGACAATACACTTCCTTACAGGAATTTACCGTCTTTGCGGCTACCCGTTCTTGGACAATGTATTACCTCACGGAGATCTACCGCTCTAACCGGATTACCTGATCTTGGTCATACACACCCTCACAGATAATCCTTTATGGAAAAGATCCTCAACTGGTTCCAAGATAGTGATACCAGAAATGACCGTTATCAAGATCGATAGCCACCATTATGAACTCAAGCATATATATCATCAATATGCATCATTACTTCATTCGACATTAACAATCATGAAATCACACCTGTCACTAATTAAGGTTTCATGAATCATAGTTCACCATTAAACTTAAGCATATATCGCATGCTTTCAAAATTTCAGATCACGTGGCAATTCAATTACAACAAACAACAACAACAACAACTACGCCTTCATCCCAAAACAATTATATCATAAAAAAGCATATTATCCTATACACCATATCATTACCACTCGGAGCATTGCATTTCCAAATCTAACCTCAAAGCATGAGTTCTATACAATGTGATCATCTATATATCAAGAATCAATTAAACCTCAAGATACGTAACTTCTACGTAGTTCGAGTTATACAGATAGAATTTCAATCATATACGTATCTGAGACATTCAGATCATCATAGCATGCGAATTGATAATTATTATATCATATCATATTCGATTATTTCGACGTGAAACATACACACATATCTACTAAGAAATTTAGTCAAACATCCAGACACACATCAATCATGCTATACGAGTATGATAGATTCATTCAGACAATCATAATACGGTCATCTACAATGAAACTATATAGGCGTGGTACATCCACCTAGTAGGTTGACACTAATGATTTGTTGGCGTGATAAGTCAACAACCTAAAAGCTAATCATTTGCAGGCGTTATGTATCATTCCCTAATAAGTGAAAATCAGTCAATTGTAGGCGTGAATTCACTTATATGATAATGTGAGAATCACAATAAAAGAACAAGTATTATGATAAATAACAAAACCAAATAACTCATACTCACAGAGCACTTGCAGGGTGTGGCACGACCGTGATCCTTGATTTATTGTTCTCAAGCTCTGATACCATTTGTAATGCCCCGAAAATTTTAACCCAAATTTAAGAGGATTTTTTTTTATATATATATATATAGCGAAAACAAATAATAATATAGGGTTAAGAATTTCGTGACATTACGGTGGAGAGAAAACCCAACACATTTATTTCATTTCAATATCAATGAAAATCATCAGAGTTAAAATCATAAAAGAAAACCCAAGCGATCCCTGGAACAATAAATCCAAAAATCTCGATCCGATACCTCATCCCGCAACCACTCATAAACCCTATTCTTTACCTGAAAAATAGTAAATTAATTGGAATTAGACTACCACGTCTAAGTAGGAAAACAGTAACTCTTAATGCAGGTATATCATGAGTCCAGTATGAGATGTGGGTGTCATAGGTGATTTTCAAAATATACATAAGCAAGTAAGCAACAACAGAAATCAACAGTCATAGACAGGAGCAGGTAAACAATTATGCAATAACAATAACTGAGCAGGTAAGGCATAGTATGCAACATTAATAAGCAAGTGAGGTAAGCGATGCAACAGCAATAACAATAACATGCATAACTTTCATGTAATAGTTCAATCACCTCGTATTTACCCATTTCAGAATTTCAGATCATTACAATTTCACAATATAAAGCATACTGAAAAATATGCAAATGTCTCTTTAATGACTCCATCACAGTGATACCTAACTGTTCTAATTAATGTTTATCTTTTCTTATCCCACGGGTACACGTGGGCCAAGGCAACCATCTCAGAAGAAAACGTTCGAGGGTATATTATTCAAGGGTATTTTATTAACCCGAACATTTTAACTGAGACTGAAAATCCTAAGGGAGCGGCCAGTGACCGAGAGAATCTCGCAAAGGCCAAAACCAAAACAGGATGCATCCCTAACTTCTGCAGAAGAACATGGAGCTACCACCTAGGACACATTTTGTAGTCCGGGTCCCCCAACTCTGAGGACTGGGACCAACGAGTCGCTTTACGCTCGAAAACAAACACATGTCCCCAGAGTTTTGTACCACCTACCCTCTCCAAGGTAAGCCCGAATCTGAGTGGGTTAAACTTTTCATTTAATTATATTCCCGAAGTATAGGGCATTTCCCTGACTTCCTTCTACTATCATAGCAGTAGAATCCCCAACCTTAGTCATTTTACCAAGGTGTACAAAACAGTCCCAACCCTTTGTCACATTGATTGCATAAACCCACTCAAAGTGCTCTGGTGCCTTTAAACCAGTCAAGCACACAAGCCCCGGTACCTTTAAACCAGTCAGGCCACATAATTTAAATTTAAGTCTTTCATCAGTCTTATGGTTATTACCCAGAGTGCTTCGGTACCTTTAAACCGGTAAGCACCGATGCCCCGGTACCTTTTAAATTAGTCGGGCACACAACACTTAAGATTAAGTTTCTCATTGATTGCATTGCCATAGCACACAAGCTAACAGTCCAAATACCCGTATCGGGTATTCAACCCATATTGCCCATTAGGCAGGAGTTCCCAAACACCCTCCCATAGTGCTCTGGTGTCTTTATTATCATTTGATAATTTCAGAAAGTATGTAGTGTGCTAGGACAGTGATCGTTAGAAAGTTTATACACTTTAACATAAAGTTAAACCTTAGAGGATAAGCAAATCCATAGACATTTTAACGTTAGCAAGGGTGCAGCTTAATCAGAACTTTCAAAAAAGTAGGCACTTCGAATATCATAATTTATGCAGTTTAATATGCACTTGGACCCAAATAACTATGCAGCTCAATATGCATTTATCGTCAAGCAATATGCAGTTTAAGAAATTATGAGGAAAAAGCTTATTAGACTGCAACATATTCAATTTCCCACAATATCATGCATACAACTTGTATAAGATTATACATAATCACATGTACTCAGATCTGATCACAGCCAACATAACTACTTGAAGACAATACCGATTATGGGAAATAAAATAACTTGGAACTCAAGTCTGATAATAGATAATAAAAGAATTCAAAATTAAGCATGATAATGGGTAACGAAAACATATGTATTCAGACTTGATATCAGTTATTAAACCAACATTGAAACAGATTTGATATAGTCAGTAAAATGACATATAGTTATCTTGGATATCAATCAATATAATAATATATAAAAAAAAATCAGATTTGGTGATGGAACCCAACAAGATATCATATAATCAACTCTAATCACCGTCAACAAACTAATAGGAAATCAGTTGTGATACAATCCACCAATTAACATATTACTCAAGTATTTAAACTGTCAACAAAACATCATATAACCCATATGTTTACATTGTTTTTATGTTCGTGGCATTTGCCATATCTGAACCTCCAAGTCAGATATGCATCCTCCTTCAGGATTTTTCTATTATTAACTATTTAGTGTGGTGTATAAATTTCACTGTCATAAAGAGAGCTTAACTGTGAAACTGGGGCATTGATAAAGTAGAGATTCAATGTAAAAGCAACATCAGAACCTAAATTAGCAAATATTAGTAATTGGAACGGATAACATGCTCTATTGTAAAGAAAATTAACATGAGGAATGGGTTCATGCACAGGTAAAACAAACAAAGTCCATTCCTATCGTCATGGGTTTTGATGTTAATCATGTATAACTACAACCTAAAAAGAAATTGTTCTGGTAGGAGGGTCAAAGATAAGTCATCAGATCAACCCCTTATCACACCGGATATTTAAACCATAAATTACAACATGCCACCTATAGATACGGTTGTATGCATACAGCCAAAGAGTTGAATGAAAAATATAATGGCTGATGAGGATATGGACTGGGGAGTGACAAGGTGGACGAGGGTCTCCACGAACAAGCATCATTTGTAGGAAATTATGCCTATGTTTTCCTAAAGCAGACAAGATCCAAACGAATTGTGTAATGTGACCATGATTCTACCTTTTTCAATTAGCCACATATGGTATATTTGAAACATCCCTTTCAGGTAGCGTAACAGACATAAAATTTCACAGCCTCAATCAAAGGTTGTACATTTATTGCAGCAAGGCTCCCGAGAATCTTTTTGTTCCAAGATCACTAAACCCCACATCCAGACTATCCAACAAAATTTACGCAAAATACAATACACCCAAATGGAGAGAAAAACTCCAAAAGTGCTGAAATGAAGAAAATCAAGAACGCCAACCAACTCATTTCATAAATACCTTAACTATAACCAACGAAAGAAATCAAAAACACCAAGAGACCCCTTTTTCCTTACCCCCATTCTGCGTTCAAGAAACAATCCTATGAATCTAAAACAAGAAACCCCCAAATCCAAGAAATTGGGTTCTCGGTTTAGGTTAGCAGTAGCCTTCAGCATTCAAGTATTTTTTTTTTGACCAACACAAGCACACCCAGACCCAATCAATAACCCACAAGAAAAGTTACTGATCCTACCTGTTCCAGCGTTTCTCCTCGAAGATGCCATGGATGGAGGTGTTGCCGACCACCCCTACATGACCGAACACAGTCAATACCCAAAAGAAAAATTTCAGAAATCCTAAAGCAGGAATAGAACCCCCCCCCCCTTTTTTTTTTCTTTGACAGACTTACAAAACCCCCAAATCAACGATTTGGGGTTTCGGTTTGGGGTTCACCGTGAAATCCCGAATAGCAACTCGATTTCCCCATATTTAAATCCATGTCAGACACTCTATCTCTGTACTATTGAAACTCCAAAATCCCCAAATCGGAGATTCTGGAATTTCGGTAGCTTAAACCCTAAATCCCCAAAATTTCTTGTCGGATTTGGGATTCACTGCACTCGTAAATCCCTATTCACTGCCCCCGCACCCCATACTCGACCCACATAATACCCAAAAGAAGAAGAAAACAGGAAAACCTACCTGTTCCGACGACGAGGAGGTGGTTGTCGCAGTCAGGGAGATCGCCGGCATCGGTTGCTCCTGCTGGCGAGCTCGGGTCGAGAGGGACAGTGAGACAGTGAGTGCGGGAGTAGAAAGAAGAGGCGAGTGGAAGGAAGAGAGGTGTGGGAGGTAGAGAGGAGCGAGAGAGAGATGGAAGAGGGGTTCGGGATCTCCCCCCTGCCATCGGCGGCTGCACATTTCGTTCCCCAGCCACTCCCCACGATGAGTTAGGGTTCAAAAATGAACCCTAACGACTGATTTATCGGGTAGGGACCCTCTCCCCTTTATTTTTCGTATGCGGGGCAGGGCTTGGGTCCGAGTCCATGACCTGAGATCCAACGGATCTGCGACTCTCCTATGGTGCGGCTCCACAGCTTGCCCGAAATATGGATCCAACTGTGGATCCATTTATTAACTTGGGTATATATATAAGTTATGTTTATTATTATTTTATTTTATTTTTATGATATTATACATAAATATGGACCCTTTATGGATCCTGAATCTAAAACTTTTCTCTCTATTACACTATTGAAACTATGAATCTAAATGATATAATTTGGATCCAAACCTTCAGTAGATGAAGATGGCTCCAAAATAAACTATTATGGATCTTGTATAAAGTTTTCTCCTTTAAGATCTGATTATAAATTCGCAGATCCACATAATAAGTGTTGGATCCATTACCAAATCTAACCATGATATCGAGATTCCAATATCAAGGATCTGAACCAAAAATAAAGATCTATTATTAGGTATTTGTCTGGATCCAATTACCGAAGATCCAAATAATATAAAAGGATCTGACATCGAAGCTCCAAGCAGGGCATCCAAGATCCAATTAGATATAAAAATCAAACAATAAAAGTATCCATGTAGCAGCTTCTGAATATGAAATTCATGTTTATTTATCTGATAAAATTCACGGTTATTACAGATCTTATGGCTCTGATACCATGTAATGAAATAAGCGGAAGAAACCAAGAATGATAAAGCATTCACTATGTCCCACACGGACAAGTGCAACAAGCACAAGAGAGAAAATCCACTAAGTGTATACAAAGGGCCTTATAAAAAGGCTACACACATGAAAAATAATATCACTATTATTGAAGAGGAGCTCTCAAGAGCAATACTACATACATGGGGGGTTCCCCCTATTTATAAGAAAAGGAGACCAAAGGGGCTCCCAATAGAGTCGTTGGGAGCCCCCAACGGTCACATATGTGACCGTTGGGGGGCCCAACGACTCCATTGTGGGGCCCCTTTTCGGTATCCAAAAAATACAAATTTAAAAATAAAAAGAAAAATAAAAAATAGTGAAATAAGAGAAACAAAATAAGTACACCTATGGGGTACTTTGTGAAATGACCATAATACCCCTATCGGGTATTATGGTATTATTACATATGTTTTAACAGTCAACAACATTTCAACTACACAAGGAGGAGGGTTCATCTACTTCCAATAATGGAGCACTATCACTAAGTCAAATTATGGAAGCTCTTCAACCTCTTCTTAAGGGATCCATTTTCAGGGTTGCCATGTCAACCTTCTCTCCTCCCGGTAAGACTTCTTGGCTTTTAGATTCAGGTGCCTCCTTCATATGACACCAAATATTTTTGTTCTTTCCGAATACACAAAAACTACATCTCCTTTTGTCTCAACCGCGAATGCTGCTTCTCTTAAGATCAAAGGGATTGAAAATTTTGAAAATCAAGAATTTTTTATTCCTAAAATTAGATTTATACCTAAACTAAATTTAAATTTGCTTTCGGTCTCTCAACTATCGGACCATAGGTATGATATCAAGTTCTCATCAAATAAATGTTGGATACAGGATCGTCAGTCCGGGAAGTTGATTGGGGAAGGCTCTAGAAAAAGAGATGTATATTGTAAGAAAGTATGTGGAAAAGTATAACAAGAATGCTTAATGCATTCACAAGGTCCAATGAATGGACAAGCATAAACCCACGATGGGGAATATAGAAACAGTCCACTAAGGGACAACACAAGAAGCCTTCAAAGAGGCAACACATATAAAATATATGAAATTTATTGAATAAGGGCTTGAAAAGCGATGAAATACAAGAGAGGGGGAACCCCCTATTTATGAAAAAAAGGAGAGGAAGTGAGAGCCATTAGGGGCTCCCACATATGATCGTTGGAGCCCTCAACGATCATATTTATGACCATTGGTGGTCCAACGACTACATGTGGGACCCCCAATGCTTTGATAAAAGAGCAATTACAAAAAGGGAAAAAATAAAAATTAAATAAAGAAAAATAACTTATTTAATAAAAATAGTTGTTTCTAAAACAACTATGTAGAATGACTAAAACACCCCTATCGGGTATTTCACACACACACACACACACACACACACACACACACATATATATATATATATATATATATATATATATAAGTACATATATTTTAACACACCCCCTCAAACTTTGCGGGGAGATGACCGAAAGTTTGCGAAGTAGGAAAATAAGACTGAGAGCTTAAGCATGAGCACGCATGTCTATATATATGTGAAATGCAAGTTTAAGCATGAACACGCATGTCTATCAAGGATGAAATGCAAATTATAATTGACGATTATATATATGTGAAATGCAAGGTCGAACAAGAATATATTTTGTGAAATAAGACATCATTATCAAATTATTTTAAGATAAGAATATGATTGACGAACCATCTGGAATTAATAATTCATGATTATATATATATGATTGCATATATATATATATATAGATCTATGTCACAGGGACTCGGCAAAACAGATGCCGCACCCGCGTCGACGCGACGCGACGCTGGTGCAGGTGCGGCACCGGGTGCGGCCAACACGACCCTGGGTGCGATCAACGCACCCAGGGTCACTTTTGTCCACTATTTGGGCTTAAAAAAAAAAATCCCCAATGAAAAGGAGGATTAGGGAAAAAAAATTTTGCCCTAATCTCTCCTTTCTCTCCCCCTGAGCTTGAGCTCTCTCCCATCGCCGCCCCAGCTCCGCATCCCAGGCTCCTCCTCTCGGCTCCTCCTCTTCTTTCGTAGGTATGTCTCTCACTCTCTTCTTGGGTCGGCTGGGGAGGGGCCGAGCACCCCCCCCCCCTCTCTCGGTCTCTTGTTGGGTCGGCAGGGGAGGGGCTGAGCCCCCCCTGCTCCCTCGTTTTTCGGCACAGGAGGGGCCGAGCCCCTCCCCCATCTGTTGTTTTTTTTTGGGTCGACAGGGGAGGGGCTCGCCCCTCCCCTGTCGACCCCCCCCCCAAAAAAAAACAGATCGGGGAGGGGTCGAGCCCCCCTCGCTCTCGCTCTCTTGTTGGGTTGGGAGGGGAGGGGTTGAGCCCCCCCTTCTCCCTGTGTTTTCGAATTGATTTGAAAATTTAAATGTATTTTTTTTTTGTGTTTTCTGGATAAAAATGACGGATAAAGGGAAAGGACTTGCATCATCCTCATCCCAACATGTGAGTTCTGCTGCTAGTTTTGCTGATAGTTGCAGTGGGATTGATGATGTGGGGCCACTATGGGTACATGTAGATAAACTTGCAAAAACTGGAGAAGGAGGTGGTGGAAACAAGAGATTTCGATGCAAGCTCTGCGAAAGAGATTTTGTTGGGTCTTAGACAAGAGTGAAGGCTCATTTGTTGAATATACCAGGACATAGCATTTCAGCTTGCAGAAAAGTTGATGAGGCAATACAAAGACAATACAAGAAAATACAAGAAGAATATGAGAAGAGAAAGGCAATGGTCGATTCTTCTGCAGTCAGTGTGTCATTTGCAAGCCACCAAGAAGTTGCTGAAAAAAAAAAGAAAAGTCAATGTAGGAGGTAGAGGAACGATACAAGCAGCATTCAATACATATGAAAGAGAAGAATTGGATAGAAAAGTTGGGAAGTATTTTTATTCTGGTTCTCTCCCATTTAATACGGCTAGAAATCCTTATTTGAAGGATTTAGTAACATCCTTGGCAAATTGTAATTTGAGTGGTTATGTGCCTCCAAGTTCAGAAAAAATACGAACCACACTTCGTGCAGAAGAGAGGGCAAATGTGGAGAGGTTGCTAGAGATTAAAAAATATTCATGGGAGCAAAATGGAGTTTCTATTGTGTCTGATGGATGGACAGATATTCAAAGGCGTCCATTAATCAATTTCATTGTTTGTTCGCTTAGTGGCCCAATATTCTTGAAAACAGTTGATGCATCTGGGGAATATAAAAATGCAGAGTATTTGAATGGATTGTTTATAGAAGTGATAAAAGAAGTGGGTGATCAGAAAGTGGTACAAATCATTACAGACAACGCTCCAGTTTGTAAAAGTGCAGCGTTGAGTTTGGAGAGTGAGTACCCTCATATTTTTTGGACTCCCTGTGTAGCACAGAGCTTAAATCTAACCCTAAAGAGCATCTGCAACCCCAAAGAAGAAAAAAATTCACAAGCATATGCTTTATGTTCATGGATTGAAGATTTAGAAAGAAATGTCAAAAGCATTAGGAATTTTGTTGTTAACCACCATCGTGCTAATGCTATATTTAATAGGCATTCTGATTTGAAATTATTGAAGGTCGTTGAAACACGTTTTGCGTCCATCATTGTGATGATAAAGAGGATTAAAAGAGTGAAGAATGCTTTGATTAACATGGTGACTGATGAAAATTGGACATTCTATCGTGTTGATGATGATATGAAGGCTCAAGAAATTAAGAAATTCATTCTTGATGATGAGTTTTGGGACAGATTGGTATACTTCCTTCAATTTACGCAACCTATTTGGGAAATGTTAAGAGAAGTTGATAAGAATGAGCCCATGCTTCACAGAGTTTATGAAATGTGGGATAATATGATTGAAAAAATACAAGCTATAGTTTTCATGCATGAAGAAAAAAATCCAGCATTGGATGATTCAGATTTTTTTAATCATATTCATTCAATTTTAGTCAGAAGATGGGATAAGAGCAACACTCATTTGCGTTGCATGGCACATTCTCTTAATCCAAAATATTATGTAAATAAGTGGTGGGCTGGTGGTATTGGTCGTGTCCCTCCAAATTTAGACCCAGAGCTATCAAGACATAGAAATATGTGTATGACAAGACTTTTTCCAGAAGCATATCTTCTACATCAAGTCACACAAGAGTTTGAAAAATTTTCATCTTCGAGATTATATGAATCGGCATTATTCGCGAGTGAAGAAGATAATATAGATCCTATCACATGGTGGTCAACATTTGGATCAGAAACACCTCTTCTGCAACGTCTTGCATTAAGACTGCTATCGCAGCCTGCTAGTTCATCTTGTTGTGAAAGAAATTGGAGAACATATTCTCAAATCCATAACATGAAGAGAAACAAACTCACCAGCAAGCGTGCAGAGGATTTAGTATATGTTCATTCAAATCTTCGACTACTTTCGCGAAGCAATGATGAATACAAGTACTAATTTGCTCTCTTAGTTATTTGATTATTTCTTAGTTTTCATTTAAATATACTTGTATTGTATTTATCATTTTCAAATTGGGTTTATAACGCAGACAAGGAACATCCAAATTTTGGGATGTAAACCCAGAAGAGTGTGACTTCGAGGGAGAACATGAACTCAACGTAACAAACATGGATTTAGTTGAGCCCAGTATTCCTTCTAATGATGAATTTGATGATGAAGAAGAAAATTATTAACATCCATTATTTCATCAGGATATACTTTGGTATGTAATTTAGTTCTTTTATACAATACTTATTTGATTGATATTTAGGTCAATTTATGTAATTGCTTTACTTATTTGATTGATAATTTGATATTTAGGTTTATATACTGCATGCATGATGAATCATATTATGAGTTTATGACAATGTTTACTGTTGAATGTTAAACTGTTAAAACTACAAAATTATATATATATTTTTTTTTATATTTTTGCCCCTGCCGCACCCCCGCACCCGGGTTTTTTGGAAGTGCCGCATCCCCGCACCCGCACCCATGTGACATATATATATATATATATATATATATATACAATGATAAAGAACAACAAGTGTTTCTCTTATGCGTAATGCATGGGCTAAATACTTGAAAAATATAAAAATACATGCCAAGTAACTCCAAGGAGAAGAGAAAGAATACAATACAACGATGTTGCTCAAGTCCTTTCCAACCAAATCCTCTTGTGGCCGATAGAGACGTGATGAAACACACCTAGCCAAGTAAGGAAATACTCCTTGCAAGAACAAGGTGATAACACACCTTTGCAAATGAAGCATGGAAATCGAGGCAGAAGCTTTTTAAAATCTAAAAAATTTGGTGGCTTTGATACGATGTAAGAAAGTATGCGGAAAGGTATAACAAGAATGCTTAATGCATTCACACGGTCCAATGAATGGACAAGCACAAACCCATGATAGGGAATATAGAAATAGTCGACTAAGGGACAACACAAGAAGCCTTCAAAGAGGCAACACATAAAAAATATATGAAATTTATTGAATAAGGGCTTGAAAAGACATGAAATACAAGAGAGGGGGAACCCCTTATTTATACGAAAAAATTGAGAGGAAGTGAGAGCCATTGGGGGCTCCCACATATGGTCGTTGGAGCCCCCAACAGTCATATTTATGACCGCTGGGGGTCCAACGACTACATGTGGGACCCCAAATGCTTTGATAAAAGAGCAATTACAAAAAGGAAAAAAATAAAAATTAAATAAAGAAAAATAACTTATTTAATGAAAATAGTTGTTTCTAAAACAACTATGTGGAATCACTAAAATACCCTTATTGTGTATTTCATATATATATATATATATATATATATATATATATACTTATAAATATATACTTATAAATATATATATATATGTGAGTACATATATTTTAATAGTATACTACATGGAATTTCTTCAAATTCCAAAACACTCTTTTTGTAACATTGCCCAACATAAAGATATATTTGGCATAAACTGTAATGAAATATGCAGAAAAGAAATGTATGTCCTACAATGGACATTCACTCATAGAAATCGAAGAACAAGTCCAAAAGAGGACATACACAAAAGCCAATAATGGCTAGAAAGCATAAAATCTTATAAATGCACTAAAGGGCTTGAAGAAGCCACACCTTACAAAGGGGGAGACCCCACTTATTTATAGGCAAGAGAGGAGTGAGGGAGAGTTAGAGAAAAGCAAGAGAGAGGGACCATTGGGAGTCCCAACAAGGAGTCGTTGGGCTCCCAACTAGGGATGGCAGTGGGGTGGGGCGGGGGACAAGGTTTCCACCCCCGCCCCGCCTCAAAATTTTATCCTCCACCCCCGCCCCGCCTCCGCGGCGGGGATGGATTTTATCCTCCACCCCCGCCTCCATCCCCGTTTCATACCCTTCATCCCCGATCCAAACGGGGATGAGGCGGGGCGGGGCGGGGATATTGCGGGGAAAAGTGGTCGGGGCGGGGTTGGGGCGGGGATTAGGCGGGGATCGTGGCGGGGACGGGGAAAAGTGCACGTCCACCCCCGCCCTGCCTCCGCAGCATGGATGGATTTTATCCTCCACCCCCGCCTCCATCCCCGTTTCATACCCTTCATCCCCGGTCCAAACGGGGCGAGGCGGGGCGGGGCCCCGCTTTCCCCCGGTCCACTGCCATCCCTACTCCCAACGGTCACAATTGTGACCGCTGGGGGCCCAACGACTCTTTGTTGGGGCCCCCAATGGCTGTGCATTAAATGCACAAAAGAAACAAAAAGACAAAAAAAAAGAAATAAGAAAAAATAGAAAAAGAAAAGGGAAAAAGGAAGAAAAGGAAAAAGTCTAAAATGCCCCTATTGGGCGAGATTACAAAACTACCCCTTATCGGGTAGTGACTGTTTATATATATATATATATATATATATATATATATATATATATATATATATATATATATATATATATATATATATAAATATATGTATTACATATATTTTAACACCCTCCCTCAAGCTTTACGGGGATACAACGGAAAGCTTGTTGAGAAGAAACATGAAACGAGGAGCAGCAAGAGCTTTGGTGAAGAAGTCCCCCAACTGGTACTCGGATGTGACGTAGGGCAGTGCTATGGTTCCTTTTAGGTATTCATCTCGAACATAGCGGCAATCCATCTCAATGTGTTTAGTACGCTCATGGAAGGTGTGGTTGCTTGCAATATAGATAGCACTCTTGTTATCGCAACACATCTTCGAAGGAATTGAGATGACGATGCCCATATCACAGAGGAGACTTCTAAGCCACACAAGCTCCATGGTTGTAGTGGTCATTGCACGATATTCCGCTTCAGTTGAGGACAATGATACTTTATGCTGCTTCTTGCATCTCCAAGAAATCATAAAGTCACCTAAAAAAACACAAAAACCAGTGGTTGAGACTCTATCATTGGGATTTCCTCCCCAATCAGCATCTGTATAAGCAATTAAATCAAGGGATGATGAGGAGGAAAGAAAAACTCCCTTAGTTATGGTGTTTTTAATGTATCTGACGATCCTTAAGACTGCACTCATGTGCACAGTTGTAGGTGCATGTTGAAAGTGACTGACGGAGTGAACTGCATGAGCTATGTCTAGCCGAGTGATGGATAAGTATGTCAAAGACCCAACGAGTTGACGGTAGGGAGTAGGATTCTCAAGAAGCGTCCCATCTTCCAGCCTTAACTTTGCATTGATAACCTCAGGGGTTTATGTCTTCTTATCATCCGAAATTCCAGACTTGGAACAAATGTCAGCAGCAAGTTTCATCTGAGAGAGAATATACCCTCGGGGTGAATATGCAACTTCAATACCTAAAAAATATCTTAAGAAACCAAGGTCAGACATGTCAAAATTTTCTCAAAATTTTCTTTTAAGATTTTCTTAATATCATGGATTTCTTGCTCATCACTTCCAGTGATGATCATATCATCAACATATAATAGTAGAATAACTACAGAGGACCCTGCACTTTTCACAAATAACGCAGTGTCAGTATAACATGAACGAAAATTTAGGCTAGTCATTACATTGCTAAATCTATCATGCCAAGCCTTAAGAGCTTGTTTTAACCCATAAAGTGCCTCTTTTAGTTTAAGAATTTTGTTTTCACCAATAGATACTCCTGGTGGAGGATCCATAAAGACCTCTTCACTTAGTTCACCATTAAGAAATGTGTTCTTAACATCCAATTGATAGATAGGCCATTTTTTAACGGATGCAACCGCAATAAGAGTCCTAACACTAGTCATTCTAGCTACGGGAGTGAAGGTTTCTTCATAGTCTATTCCGTACTCTTGAGCATATCCTTTGGCTACCAACCTAGCTTTATAACGTTCTAATGACCCATCACTTTTAGTTTTAATTTTGAAGACCCATCTACATCCAATAGACTTCTTTCCCGTGGGTAATGAAGTTATTTCCCAAGTTTTAGCCTTTTCAAGGGCACTAAGTTCTAGTTTCATGGCTTCAACCCATTGAGGAATGTTTTTGGCTTCATTATAGTGTGATGGTTCATGATAAGAGTGTAATGCAATTAGGCATGCCCTATATTTAGGTGTTAGGGACTCATAGGAAACAAACCTATTAAGAGGATTGGAGATTCGGCTAGATCTCCTTAAAGAGGTTTCTTCTATGTTGGAACCTTGAGAATATTTCTCTAAAGCGCTTATGGGAGTTTCTTGACCACGCCTAGCATAGGTTTGAATTGACCTATTTTCAAAATCATTACTTTCATTTTCAACATTACTAAGAGGAGTATCCTCTAAATCATTAGGAACATCCTCTACGTGAGGAGTCACATCTTCTTGAGAAAGAAGATCAAATAAGAAAGCATATTCGCTTTCATCAATATCCTTATTTTTCTCAAAGCCGTTCTCATTTTCTAAAAAGGTAACATCTTTGGATACATATAGTTTGTTACTTTTGGGATCGAAGCACCTATAACCTTTTTGATTTTTTCCGTATCCTAAAAACACACATTCGATAGCTTTGGGAGATAACTTATCTCTTTTATGTGTAAGGACAAAACACTTACACCCAAAAATTTTTAATCTATTAAAATCAGGTGTTCTTTTAAAAAGTTTTTTATATGGAGATATACTCTGTAGAGATGAGGATATCATTCTATTTATCAAATAAGTGGAGGTTAAGGCGGCTTCAGCCCAATAACATTTTGGAATTTCTTTGGAAATGAGAAGAGTCCTAGTAGTTTTCAAGATGTGTCTATGCTTTCTCTCGGCTAGACCGTTTTGTTGGGGAGTCCTATGACATGACCTTTGATGACAAATTCTATTGGTTTCCAAATATTCTTGAAATTCATTTGACATATATTCTCCACCGGAATCGGATCGAAGAATGGAGATATTAGTTGAAAATTGATTTTTGACAATCATATGAAATTTTTTAAAGAAATTAAAAACTTCGGATTTTAGATTGAGAAAATAGATCCACACATATCGAGTAAAATCATCAATGAAAGTAACATAATATGAGTATCCTCCTTTTGATATGACCGGAGAAGGACCCCAAACATCCGAATGAACTAATTCAAAAGGTCTTTTGGACACAAATGTTCTCTTTGGAAAGGGGGTGGATTTCATTTTTCCAAAAATACAACTCTTGCAAACAAAATGTTTCTCATTACAAAATTTCTTTCCAAAAGGAAAGGAGTACATTTTTGAGAAGCTTGGATGTCCAAGTCTTTGATGCCAAGTTTCTATATTTTTATCTTGGACATGATTACAAAATGATTTAGTGGGAAGTTTCAAATTGTTCATGTAGTAGAGATCTCCCATCTTATGGCCTTGCCCAATCCGCTTCCCGGACTGGAGATCCTGTATAGAGCAATCCTTAGTTGAGAATGAGATTTCACATCCATGATCACATATTTGAGAGACAGATAAAAGATTTAAATTAAGTTGAGGTACTACTCTTACATTTGGCACAAAAAATCTTTTGAAAAGTCTAAGGTTCCAAAACTTTTAACTTGTAAAGGGGTACCATCGGCGGTGGAAACAAAAGAATTTTTGAAATTGCTACATACATTGGATAGTCCATTTTCAATAGGGGTCATATGAAAAGATGCTCCAGAATCAAGAATCCAAGAAGGCGTACCTGGAGGAGAAGAAGAGGCAATGGCGGCTCCCGAAGTTGACGGCGATTTGAGTAGAATTTGAAATGCTTCGGATAGTTGAGCAAGGGAAAATGACTCTTTCCCTTTCATTGGCTCCTCCTTCTTTTGTGGGATTTCTTCAATAATAGCAACTTTACCTTTTGGAGGTTCATTTATCTTTGGACAATTAGGTCTTATATGACCCGGTTCTTGACAATGATGGCAAATGTGTAATAACCTAAATTTTAGGCTTTTATTTAAAAATATTATGGTATATATTTCATAACAAAGTGATTTGGGCCCGAGATCCAAGTCGCGGATCCGGGACCCATAAAGGGGTCTTTATATATGTATTTATCTCGTAAAACATATATGTACTTACATAAGTGCAAAATTTTTTAATTAGGCAATTTATTCAAGAGATAACTACGCATATAATGTATATATGGGCTTGGGATCCACATTTCGGATCCAATACCCAGATAGGATCCATATGGATATAGGTAAAATAACCTATATATTCGTATACATGATTAAATATATATAAAAATATATATTATATGAGTATTTTTAGGGGATCCACGATTGGATCCATTTGGATCCAATCCGTGGATCCATACCTAGTGGGAGGCAAGGGTCCGGTCGGGTTTGGATCCTGAGCCGCAGGTCGCAGACCCGGACCCGACCCTCTCGTTAAAAGAAAAAAAAAATAAAATTTAATTTAAAAGCAAGAAGCTCTTGGACCCGGGTCGGACCCGACCCGGATCCGTAACCCGATAGGGTTTTTAAAACCCTATATCGGGCTGCAGTTGTTTTAAAAGAGGGATTTTATGTTAAGGGGCATATGAAGGCCCAATAAAATGAAGGGGTTAGGGTGAACCCTAACCCCTGCAAAGGGATATCGCAAAGGCGGAAGAGGGCTGGAGCGTGCCGCTGGGAGGGCAGTGTGCTCCTGCCTCTTCAAATGGGGGTCTCACCCCTCTTCCTCCCCACCTCTGCTCTCTTCGTTCTTCCTCTCTCTCTCGTCTCCCTCTGCGCAAGCCATCGACGCTGCCCTGGAGTCGCTGAAGCCTCTCTCGTCGGCACCCTCGCTACGTGTGACTGGATCGATGCCGCCGCCCCTGCCGAGCCCTTCTCTCCCTCTCGATCTTCACCTCCTTTCGTTGTAGCAGCAACCATCTCGTCGGAAAAAGGGGTAGGTTTTCCTGTTTGTTTTTCTGTTGGGTATTCTGTGGGTCAAGCATACGATGAGGGTGTAGTGAATCCCAAAATCTGATAGGGTTCTTTTTAGGTATTTGGGTTTTTAAGCCACCAGAGATGCCAAATCCCTGATTTGGGGATTTTGGATTATCGATAGTAGAAGTCATTACGCTGGGTGTGGGTTTAGGTTTCGGCTGCTGTGAAAAATATAGATGCTACAGGAGTTTTCAGATTTCTGTTAAGGGCATATACCCTGATAACCGTGACCTCCCAATTTTATTTCCCTAATTGATTCATGTATGTCCATTTTATTAAATCACTGAAACTATCCATTATTAGTTACAACGTTATGTTACTCCTACGAGAGGGAGCACGTCATTCTAATTTCACGGTTGGAGGGTTGTAAATCAAATTCGATTAACCTCTGTTAATATCAAGGTGTGAAAAAGAAATATATATATGCATAAGACACCTGATCTGTGTGTTACAACTATGGAACCTATATTAATCTATCTAAAATGAATTCAGGTTCAAATTAATTTTTGTCTGAATTAATGTAAGTTCTAAAAATTTAATGCTTAGAATATCGTAATGTTGTGATTCGTTTATATGCATAAATTTTTAGTTGAGTTAAAAGCCTTTAATCAGCCTTTACACCTATTACGTGATAGTAAGGTTTATCTGTCAACGGTTGGAGTTATTTACATTTCAGTTTGTATTCAAGTCTTATAAATATCCTTGTCTGTAATTCTGCAGCACACTTACATACTTAGTTCATGACAATTATTGTTATGCACATTATTGTACACTTACATGCACACATGGGAATATTACTTGTAGAATTTTCTTTCACCACTTTCTTGTCCACACATGAAAGGAACTTCCATAGCGTGTACATCTGCATTTGGGCACTGGAGCGTATTCAGTGCTACTTACAGTGTTATGCTGTTAGACCCAGCCAAGTGTTCGGCTGCGTATGAGCTGGAGGGTTTAGTAGAAAAAAAAAACATGGAGATCAGTAACCACACCAAGATACATGGTGTGCATGTATGCTGATTTAAAATTCTTTCACAGGTTTTCTTAATTTATATGTGTAAAATTTTCTCCTGTGTAGGTGTGTAACTGTTTCTTAATTGTGGAATGTTTTGGCTGCATACTTGCTCAATAATCATGCTTCCTATCAGATATATGACCGCGTAATTGTTCTTATATATATATAGGCGGGTAACTGTCCAGCCTCGACAACACACACAGGCTGGGCTGGGCCAGTGCAGGTGCTGTCAGGCCCTAGCCGATGGGGTTGGCTGGGCTGGCTTAGTTATCCAGTCTGTTTGCCAGACCCGACCCAGCTGACTGGTGTCGACTGAGCCTGGTTGGTACCTCAGTCGACTGGGTCGGCTGGAGGTGAACCTCTTGATGAAGAGAGACCTTCGTACTCTAAGTACAATTGTAAATATATATAAATATAGGTGCTAAGAAGTGGTATTTGCATGTTGTTGTACTTGACCAAATTATGCAGAAGATAGGCATGCACCTAATGAAATTTTGAAGTTGACAATTAGGTGGAGCTTGATAGTTACACACATTTGAAAGAATATGTGCATTTGACGTTTATTTCAATGAAAAACATGCATTTACAAGTACGTGTGCACATGATGGGAATATGCACTGATATGCTTACACAATTGTTGTTAAGATCATGGAATCGACGTGTGCTGGGTTGCTTTTCATATATGTTTAATTGCCTCACCTAAGCTACATAGGTTAATACTCAGATCACAGTGTATGTTGAGAAACTTTGGGTTTTTGGCGCAGGGTAATGTCTAAGCATGTGCAGGGCATACATAATTTATTCAATGTTAACAAATTTGTGCTGATAACTTTATTTACGTGAAGTTGAGTTTTTAATGTAAAGTTGAGTTCTGAATATTTAATGACACATGTTAGCATGCTTTGTAACATGTGAGATATTTGATTTCCGCAAAGTTGGCTTGGTACAAGTGCGTACATGGCATCGATGATATTGGCGTGTACAATCTTGCATAAGGGTCCTCATGTGTTTATGAAATCTTGGATGAATGCATGTGTTAGGTGATTTCATGAAAGCACTTGCACCTGGATGGTGAACACATGCATATGATTATGGTAGCTTATGCACATTGTTAAATTAGTATGAATGAATGTGCATTTGGAATCATGTTGGTATTATTGCATACATTTCAAGTTGTTATGATTTTTACATACGATGCATCGATGGTCTAGATGAATCATCACAGGCCTGGAGAGCCTTAAGTTTGGGTTCGCTTTTTCTTTAATTGGTTGAATGCATCGCAAAAATCATACTTTATATTATTGTTCTATATTGCACTGTTCGATGTGTTTCCACGGGCTGGAGTCTCGTGATGGTTCTCGCAGGGGTTGATGCGAGCTTTTGCCTTGTTTTTGCATGTGGAACTGCCAAACTCAATAATTGGCTTATAATAAAAAGATAATGAATAAGAACAGTGTAATATACTTTCTGGGATATCTCATCTGGAGTATGAGAATCTTAGATATCCGGTCTTGGGGAGACTGTGAGGATACAAAAACTCTGTGCGCGTTGTTGCCCCTGAACCCGATATTGAGGTTCTTCTCCTAGCCACGGTTTTAGGGAGAGCCCGCCACTTTACCCGGGAGTGGTGTGTTAGTCACAGCTGTGAGTTTATGGTACCAAGGAAGTGACACTTGTGGGCGTGGGGTGTCCCTTGTGTCCCCGACATTAGATGTGGAGGTCTAATGTTCCGATAGATGGTGTTGTTTCCTGATATCGGTCGAGGGCTAAGTTTGGAACCCGGTAATAAAAATACAAATTGTGTGTTAAGCTACCCTGGGAACCTACTTGACCTCGGGGTCTGTACCCGTTTGGTGTATCCGCGGGTCACGGTAATTAAAAAGAGGAACTTAAAGATGTGTGCATTTAATAGGGCATGCATATGAAATAGAAATTTAAGGAAAGATAATAAGATGATTCATGCATTGCGCATAAGTCATGCATTTTCTTACTATGCATTAGAACATGCATATGTTATCTGTTTCCTTAATTGTTATAGGTTTGGTGGATGCATGATGTTTAACTTTCAATGTATATTACATGTCTTGTTGTACTAAAATTATGCATCATAGTATGATTTAATGTTTCTTTATGCATAATGGATGTACTTTGTGGTAAGACTGCGTTCCTGAATTATGAACTGTCATAATTGCATTTCTTTGAATCATTGTATGAATTCGTATATGTGGTTATGGATATTTAAATGATTGCTTTTGATGATACTTGTCAAATTGCTTCTCATAAATTGTTGACTGTTGTAGCGTAATTCGTTACTTATTCTTGTATGAGTTGAAAATCACATTTGGCACCCACACCATATACTTGACACATGATATATATCTACAAGAAACATTACAGTAATTCCTACTTAGACAGTTGTAGTCTAATTCCTATAAATTTTCAGGTGAAAAGTTGGATTTAGGAGCGACTGCGGGATGAGGCTTCGATCGAGATTTTTAGATTTATTGTTCCAAGGATAGTGTGAGAACTCTGATCTTAATTTTCATTGATATTGGAATGAAAAGAATGTTTTGGTCTTGCTGCATCTGTAATGTTCTGGAATGCTTAGCCTTACGGTATGACTTGTTTCCGCTGTATTGAAAAAAAAAATCGCAAAAAAAATTGGGTTAAGATTTCAGGGCGTTACAAAATGGCTTTCCTATAATTGCCATTATAGTTATTTTGCCTCCCAAAGTGTGGAGGCTTATATGCTTTCATATGATTGTCGGGTTTAGACACGGCAAGAACTTCATTTCCTCCTTTAATCATGCCAAGACGCGTTTCTTCTTGGCATATTTCGGCTATGGCATCTTCCAATGGAAGCGGTTTTGATCTATGAAGAAGGGAGAACCTAACTTGTTCATATTCGGGCCTAAGCCCATGTAAAAATTGGAAAAAGTGTTCTTTCTCCATTTGTTCTCTTCTCATTTCCACATCTTCGCTTGATACCCATTTGGGTTCAAGAAGGGATAGCTCATCCCATAAAGGTCCAAGAGTGCTATAGTAATCTCTTACACTCATTTCACCTTGCTTAATGGTACGGATTTTTTCTTAGATAAAAAATTGACGAGCAAGGTCTTTTTGGGTATATATACCTTTCATAAAGAAACATACTTCATTTGCTAGGCGAAATTTAGCAATGTTGGCGCAAATCTTTAGCTCCACGTTGTTCATGAACCATGCAAGAATTTTTGCATGCTTACTTTCCCAATCTTCTACCTTGGATTGGTGATCTTCAATAGCCTTCATGCGAGCATTTCCTTCTAGAGCTTTTTCTTGATCACCATCAATTTTTGTAAGTTGAAGTTGAGGTTCCTTAATGGTGCCCATAACATACATAACATATCCCCAAAGCTTTTTACCTTTGAGGTTGTTCTCCATGGCGGCGGCCCACATCATGTAGTTAGTACCATTAAGCTTGAAGGAGAGATCAATCTTTTGTTCTCCTTCCATTATATAATCAAGAATGGAGGACAACCAAAGAGAGAGACAAAACAAGACAACTAGCTATATGAATCAAGAGCACAACCAAGGCTCTGATACCATGTAATGAAATATGCGGAAAAAAAATGTATGTCCTACAATGGATATTCACACATAGAAATCGAAGAACAAGTCCAAAAGAAGACATACACAAAAGCCAATAACGGCTAGAAAGCATAAAATCTTATAAATGCACTAAAGGGCTTGAAGAAGCCACACCTTACAAAGGGGGAGACCCCACTTATTTATAGGCAAGAGAGGAGTGAGGGAGAGTTAGAGAAAAGCAAGAGAGAGGGACCATTGGGAGTCCCAACAAGGAGTCGTTGGGCTCCCAACGGTCACAATTGTGACCGTTGGGGGCCCAACGACTCTTTGTTGGAGCCCCCAATGGGGGTGCATTAAATGCACAAAAGAAACAAAAAGACAAAAAAAAGAAATAAGAAAAAATAGAAAAAGAAAAGGGAAAAAGGAAGAAAAGGAAAAAGTCTAAAATGCCCCTATTGGGCGAGATTACAAAACTACCCCTTATCGGGTAGTGATTGTTTATATATATATATATATATATATATAAATATATGTATTACATATATTTTAACATAAACATCTTGGGCATCCCAATATTGCCAAGATTTCTTATTTGCATTTTGTTAAAGATCTTTGTAAAAAAGATTTCAATTGTAGTGATTGTATTCTTGGAAAAATGAGAAGCATGCCTTTTGAACAAATATTTATGTTTACAACCAAACCATTTGAACTTGTGCACTCGGATGTATGGGGACCGACACCTGTTATATCTAAAAGAGGATTGTCTTATTATGTCAATTTTGTTGATGATTATTCTAGATATTGTTGGATATATTTTCTTAAACATAAACATGAGGTATTTACGTCTTTTAAGACCTATCACATGATGATCAAAACTCAATTTAATGACAAGTTAAAGATTCTTAGAATCGATTCCGAAGGAGAATATCTCTAAACTACCTTGAGATTAATTGAATTATCCATCAAAAATCATGTCTCAAAACACCTCAACAAAATAGCTTAGCCGAAAGAAAACATAGACATATATTTGAAACCACTAGAACCTTGCTTATTTCTCAAAAAATTCCTAAAAGATTTTGGGTCGAAGCGGCTCTTGCATCCGTTTATCTTATAAATCATCTTCCTTCAAAAAATTTAAATAAAATATCACTTTTTAAAATTATGTATCAAAAAGAACCCGATTATAATAGACTAAGAGTTTTTGGATGAAATATTTTGTTCTTACCAACAAAAATGACAAACTTTCACCAAAAGCTATTCCTTGTTCATTTCTTGGATATTCGGAAGCACAAAAAAGATTTAGGTGTTATGATGTTAAAAATGATAAATTATATGTTTCTAGAAATGTAACCTTTTTAGAAAATGTTAGTGGTTTTGAAAATTATGAATCTCGTGGAGAAAATGTGGATTATTCCTTCTTATTTGAATTATTATCTAGAAATGATATTTCTAGTGATAATGAAATGATATTTGATGCTCCTTGTAATGATACACAAGAGAGTAATAATTCTATATTTCCTAGACCCAATGTATCTTCTGAATATCAAGAGTGGTGGCAAATTGTCTGTCCACCCTCTCTGTCTTTGATTCGTCATCAATAAAATTATTTTTCTCGACTTTTAATATTCTCTCAATGTCTCTTCAAAAAATTGACAATTTTGTTTAAATAACAAATCTATTTTAGTTGATTACTCATCAGTAATAATACAATGGTCACTTCTTGTGATGACCTCATCCCTGGTGATGGGATATTCTTTCCGAATGTCAATCCTTCTTCAATATCTTTATCATGGTTGATGACCTCGCCTAGGTAACAACGCAACCTATCAAAGAAAGAATATCTTGTGATCCAATCACTTATATCATAGAGATAGAAACACTTTTAGAAGTAAAATTGAGAAATATAGTGAATCCAGTGAACCTACCTCAATAAATAATCCACGTAAGACTAAAAGAACTAGGAGAAATCCTTCTAGAATTATATCCTATGAATCCTTCTCACCTAAACATAAAGCATGTCTTAGTGTTAGTCTTTCATATGTGGAACCTAAGAATTTTGAAGAAGCCAAGAAATTGGTAGAATGGAGGGATATAATGGATAATGAACTTAAAGCTCTTAGAAAAGCTAAAACTTTGGAATTTCAAAATTTACTTAGAGGAAAGAAAACAATAGGATGTAGGTGGGTGTTCAAAGTCAAAACTAAGAGTGATGGGTCTCTTACAAGGTATAAAGTTTGTCTAGTTGCCAAGGGGTATAGTCAAGAATATGTAATAGATTACAATGAAACTTTTGCCCCCGTTGCGTGAATGGTCACTATTAGGTGCCTAATTACAATTGTCTCTATTAAAAAATAAAACATATATCAAATGGATGTTAAAAATGCATTTTTAAATGGAGACCTAAATGAAGAAGTTTATATGGATGCCCCTCCGGGTATAAATGTTCCTAAAGGTAAAGTTCTTCATCTACGAAAAGCTCTCTATGGTTTAAAACAAACTCTCAAGGCTTGGTAAGATTGGTTTAACAATTTAATAGTAGAAAATGGTTTTATTTTATGTTATACTGACACTGCCCTGTTTATAAAAAAATCTGGAATTGTGATTTTATTATTATATGTTGATGATATGTTAATCACAGGTGATTATTCCAAAGGGATTAAGAGTATCAAGTCTACGTTAACAGAAAAAATTGAAATGTCAGACTTAGGGTTTTTGACATATTTTTTAGGCATAGAAGTTACCTACTCTCACAGGGGTTATTTTTTGTCTCAAACTAAACTTGCTTGTGAGATTATTGATAGGTCAGGAATTGCATATGACAAAATTTGCGAAACTCCTGAAGTAGTAGGAACAAAGTTAAAAATTGATAATGAGGTTCCTCTAGAAGATCTCACTCTTTACAGGCAACTCGTTGGATCTTTGATATATCTTAGCATCACTAGACCGGATATCTCTCATGAGTGCATGTTGCAAGTCAATTTCAGCATGCCCCTACATCAGTTCATATGAATGTCATTCTTCGAATTATCAGATATATAAAGAGATTCATAAATAAGAGAGTATTTCTATTTTTATCTTCTGAATTAAATTTAATTGTTTATACTAAGTCTTATTGGGGAGGTGATCCAAATAACTGTCACTCCACCACTGGTTTTTGTTTCTTAGGTGAATCGTTAATTTTTGGGAGATGCAAGAAACAACAGAAAGTGCCTCTGTCATCTACTAAGGCTGAATACCGAGTCATGGCAACTTCAACCATGAAAATTGTCTGGATTTGGCGGTTGCTGTAAGATATGGGGGTTCGTGTTCAAGGACCTACGAAGTTGTGTTGTGATAACAAGAGTGCAATATATATTGCCAAAAATCACACATTTCATGAACGCACGAAGATATCGAGATGGATTGCCACTATGTTAGAGAAGAATATCTGAAGAAAGTCATTGATCTACTTTATGTAACATCAGAATATCAACTGGTTGACTTCTTTACTAAGGCACTTTGTTCTCCTAGATTCAATTTTTTGCTTGGCAAACTTTTGGTCATTACACCGTAAGTTTGAGGGGGGATGTTAAAATGTAATCTATATATATCTACATATGTATATATAGAGATACATATACAATATATCTTATATCTATATATATAGATATGTATTTTTGTAATACCCTATAAGGGCAAAATAGTCTTTTTCTTTTTTACGCATATTCTTTTTGCTCTTTTTCTTTTTCTCTTTTGTATTTTTCTTTTTCTTATTTTTTTCTTTTTGATTTTTATCTTTTGCCATTGAGAAGCCCACATCATATAGACGTTGGGCCCTTCCAACAAGTCAATAATATGACTAACCGTTGGAGGGGCTCAAACGTCTACATGTGGAGCCCTTCCAAGGGTTCTATGGTGTATAAATAGGGGTCTCACCCCCTTAGTAATTCTTAAGCTTTTGTAAAGCTCTCTCACTTATTAAATAAAGATTCTATTTATTTTTTATGCCTTTGTGCATTTGTATTCTCTTGTAAGTGTTCATCTTGTGCCTTTGTGCACACTTTTCATATTGAGCATCTAGTGCCTTTGTGCATATAGTCTCTTCAAAGACATTTTCACAATATTATGGGCTAAATATCGGCTGCATTTATGTGTGGGTTATGGCTATTCAGGACAGCTCCTTGCTATGTGCTTGTGCAGCAATACCACACCTACCGAGAGCATGTTGTTGTGCACATGTTGTTGACAGCATGTTGCTGCTCCTATTCGAGCAGTGAGAGCATGTTGTGGTGCACATTTAACAACTTTGACAAGTTGTTGACAACATGTTGCTGCTCACTTTAGTGCAGCAACGACGTGTTGTTGACAGCATGTTGTTGAGTAAGCTTATGCAGTGAAAATCATAATTTTTCTATCGAGTTGTGTACGGTGTACAATCTGACTAGATTTGGGCACTGTTGGTGCACATGCAATCTGATTAGATTTGACACTGATTACAGATGTGTAATATGATATGATTGTCGAGTGGTGCATTATGTGCATTCTGAATAGATTTGATAGAGTGTGTGCTTGTGCATCCCGTTCATATTGGCAATGTTAGATGTTGATTTTGATAAGTGTTGTTATGTTCAGACTTGCATTCATGTGGACTGCAGGGTGTTATATATGTTTTAGAGTTGATTGTGCATGTTTATGCATTCAATTACTATATTGCAAATGTCCATATCATATGCATGAAAATTCTAATGTTATTTTGATGTTTGAGTAAATATGATCATGTGCATGTTGGGTGTTGTTGCATGAATGGATCATGATAATGTATGTTGCAAGCATCTGTTCGCATGTGTATGCATTTGGCTTTTTGTGCATTCATGTTGTGTGATTGAATGTGCATTGTGGCCATGTTTTGAAACAAGGTGTGTTGCATGTTCACTCAAATTTTGCGAGAGATGCATAATTCACTTTTAGATGGTGGTTCACCTCCCAGCTACGGTTTTAGGGAAATTCAACTGCTTTGCTTGGGAGTAGTGTTGTTGACTCAGCTGAAATTATTGGTATACCAAGAAAGTGACGTCAGTTGATGCTGATTTCCTAATTCTCGGCATTAGATGTTGAATTCTAATATTTCGATGGATGGTGCTTATTCCTGATATCGGTCGAGGAACAAGTGTGGAGTCTAATAATAAAATAGAAATCGTGTATTAAGCTATAACTGGGAACCTAACTTGGACTTCGAAAATGTTGTACCCGTTGTAAGTATCTGGAGGTTTAAAGAAAAGTGAAAACTAAAATTGTGTACATTTAATAGGGACATGTATACAAAAGCAACTTTGATAAATAACTTAATAAGTTATTCATGCATGTGCATTGAATCATGCATCTTTAATGTTCTATATTAGTTCATACACTCATGCTTATTCTGTTCCGCATGATAATTGTTATTGCATGATATTTGTTTAAATGCTTGAATGGTAACTTGATTATAGAAATTGTTATTGTGACATTCCTTTGAAATTATGCATGAATTTGGTTCATGATATTTCCTTACCGTTAGAATTTTTAGAAGAATTCTTACAAAGGACTTTAGTTCTTACCCATTTTCAAAATTTGTTTTACAGGTTCGGGTACTCAGTGGTAGTTTGGCATGCTAGCTGGAGACTGTGAGCCTTGCGTGACTAGTTTGGGTTCTTGATAGAGTGGTTTCTTGTGACAGACGATTTTATTATTTCATCATATATGACGTTTATTCAATTGATTAATAAAGTGATTATTCCTTCTTTGATTAAATGCACTATCTAATGTGGTTTGGTATATATTAAATATGTGAGACCTCAGATCCTTGGGTTTGTTTTCGCAATTGTTTAAAAAAAAAGCACTACTTTTATGAGGATTAGTTGGGGTCGTTACAAGGGAAGACCTCACTTGCAAGAACTTTTTTGGTATACATACCCTTCGTAAAGAACCAAGCCTCATTTGCCTTTCTAAATTTCGCAATGTTGTCACATATCTTGATGTTGACATTGTTCATGAACCAAGCTAGAGTTTTAGCAATGTTAACTTTCCCAACTCTATGTGCATCATGCATGTCAAGCTTGGGACATTATGACAATGCAGTTTCCAAGACATCACCGTTCATTTATAGATCCACGCTACAATGGGAATTCAAAAACCCTCATACCAATTCTATCTATACTTTATTCTTGACCAAATTTCAGGATTCCATTAGCTCACTGCAGTCTACAATGTGCATCTAAAAGCATATATTCAAATTTGATATAGCTTAAACCAGCAATTACCAGAACCTAGATCAGAAAGCTAGCTTTGCATGAGAGCATTCAGTAAGTGCAATAGCATGAAGCTATGATAGCAAATATTCAAGGATGAGCAGATAACTAGAATGTTTGCTAACCTTTACAATTTGATCCATTCTTGTCTTGACATAAATACCAGCAGTAGTATCAGGGCATGGTATTTCTTCAGCACCCCTCATAAACATGGCACAAGTAAGACCTGCATATAGAGTTGATGTGTCATAAGGACAAAAAAAGATATTCTGAGGAACAAAACAAAACAAAGTCATTGAAATTATATTCTCAAAATATTGAGAAGACCTCCTTTTTTACTTCCTCATTGACAAAATTTACTTAAAATATCATGAAAATTTTAATAAATTTACTCATGTATTCCTTCAAGGAGTACTTCAGTACTTTTATTTACTGGGATAGGTGTATTTAAATACTTTTGTTTCATGAAAAGCACCAAGAAGCATATATAGTGTGTAACACTGCCTCAATACAGAAACGTCTATCTTTTCTCCCATTAGAAAACCAAACTAAATGAGCTAGAAGTTTAAGTCGCATTTACATCTTCAGTATCAATAAAATACCTGTGAGAGACCCATGGTCTGTATGCCAACCACACCACGAAGATATGGAACCAACGTCTTGTGCACAAACACTAAAAGGGAACCATGAAGAAGGGAAAATGATGAGTTTCCCGGAAACTTTGCATATATGACTGTCAACTTGAAAAAAAATAATATGCATTCAATGTTTTTACAAAAAGTTTTTTGCTCTGTACATTCAGTAGCCTTATAAATTTTGAACTAGCAGAGAAGAGTTTCAACCAAAGGAGTATATCATATGTTAGAAACAGTGGAACGCGTCGGGTTAAGGATTTTGGGGTGTTACATCCATGGTGACAGAGAAAGTGTAATAAACTAGGTGAATGGATGACAATCAGTTTTTTAAATTAAGTACTTTATAAATTAACCTGGAAGCCGACAGATGGAGTAAGACCTTTTGGTTTTAAGGCAGAACTTCCCTGCATTACCACAACCAACATGAATAAGGCTACTTCACTGCCAAAAGTGGACTTGTACTTTCTCCAACTAAGTACAATGTAACTAACTATCTACAGATAGATATATAAACACACATATGTATATAGCCATATATACCTCTATCTTCCTGATGCTTTGTCTGCTAAAAAGACCCACATAAAATGCAGGACATTTGACATAAATCCCATATTTGAGTTAGCTCAAATCCACTGAAATGTGGACTCACTTGGAATGCCCAAAAACAAAATATAAAATAATGCCAACTCTACCATATTTCAGCCAGCTTTTGATGTCTACTTACTGCTGAAAATTGATCTATTGCATATATAAATGGTTTTCTAGTGGATGCCGGTGTTCTTGGCACCAGAAACTTGCGAGAAGATGAATTTTTAAACATCTAGGATCTAAATTCCTAAACTGAGGTTAGGCTATATGTGTGTCTTTGTGCATGCGCGCTTGTGTCATTTTCTTTGTTCTTTTGTGTAGAACAGAAACCAAATTAATGGGACATGAAAATGAAGTGAAGCATTTATTTGACAAAATTTCACATGTAACCAATGATTTTTAATTTGAACATGGTTACCAGCATTGAGTTCAAGAAAGGACTGAACCGGTTTATTATGAAACACAAAGAAATAAGCAGCCAATAAACAAGCTATATAAAGGAAGACAAACAAATTGTTAGCTCTAGTGCGTGATGTTAAATTTCATTATAGAAAATTGGAAAAGCAAATGTAAAAGGATAATTAGAGTATGCTAATTTCAAATGGTTGATGTTTAAACATAGAAAGCTACACTCATCAACAAAATATAGCTACACACTTGCACACACTGAAACAAGAATTATATGTGTGTGCACATGCATGCACACTCAAGGACTGGAGATAAATTATACCTTTCTTGTTTGGGGAAATAGTATAAAAGTCGACCTTTATGACAACGTGATCGCTGAAGCATGTTTTGAAGGTTTTCACATTCAGACATTTCCACTTCTTTGGAGACTGTTCAAATTAAAATATGAAAACAAAAATGCAAAATAAGTAAACCAAAAGCCAAAATGAGTGCCACAATAGACATGATTGAAGCAGTTTTACATCTTTTAAAGACCTCCATTTAGACTACATCGGTGTCATCTGGACTGATCACTTTTTTCCTTAAAATGTTTTCTAATATTTAAACTTATTAGGTGAAAGTATGTTATAAGGTAAATAAACCATGATAAATCCATCTTTGCAGTCAGATTTACTTAAAAGTGTATGTATACACACACATGCACTGACATACATATTTTAATCCTTTTCTGCCTTGCTGCTATGAATATGTCACAGGGATTCGGCTAGCAGGGTGCCGCACCCGCGTCGACGCGACTCGACACGGGTGCGAGTGCGGCACCTGTTGCGGTCAACCCGACCCTGGGTGCGTTGACCGCACCCAGGGTCATTTCGGTCCATTTTTTGGATTTTTTTTTTTAAATTTGCCCTGTGAAATGGGCTGCGGAATTTTTTTAAAAAAACTTGGGGGGCGGGGAGGGGCTGCCCCCCTATAACCCCCCGCCAGGGGCGGCCCCCCCTGGACCCCCGTCCGCTGACCCGCGCCGGGGGGAACCCCTGGACCCCCCTTCTATATATATATATATATATATATATATATATATATATATATATATATATATATTATTTAATTACATTTTTTCCCTCCCGCACCCCCGCACCCAAGGTTTTTGAAAGTGCCGCACCCGCACCCATGTGACATAGATTTGGATCCACATAACTATGGACAAATACTTGGTTTCTCCACATGTCATAATGATTTTACTCAAGCTTTATACTGTTTGACAAGGGATAAAATGAATCAACATGAGAAGATTCTAGTTTAGTCCTAAATATGTGGCTTATATAGTCAATGGTTAAATTTATGGCAATGGACAAGCTGCGTGTATGGTAGAATTCCTTTGGTGATTAAATTTTCAGATTCAAATAGCTCATATAAGACAGTTTAAATTCTCCAATTAAGTGGGCCCATATTCAACATAGTCCCCAATAGGGAAAACCTTTTTCTTTCTAGAACTTTCTTGTTGCCTTTTTGTCAATTAGTCCCATAGACTGCCTTGATATATTGCAGCACATTTGGAAAAGGCAACAAATTATAGCCAAGTTTTTTCCTTTTTTTAAAATAATGAACTGTTAGAAATCTCCAGCTTGAAAAGCAAAATTAACAAAAAAAAATAAAGCTACATGCCATTTTTGTTTCCCTTCACACAAGAATGAATTGAGCTGTTTAAATGTTCACAGAACATCTAAGGTCTAGAATTTAGTGCTGTAAAAACTAAAAGCATATGCTGGTTCATACTAAAGGGTCAGTTAACCGTGATGAAAGAAACTGGAGATAAAAGTAAATGTAGCAGTAAGTCCAAACTTCATAATCCAAGATGACCATAAATACATACCCATGGGAATAGCATTAAGAAATCCCAGAACGAGAAAATAGCAGTGCTTCATAGAGACATCACATAGAATTGTTCAAAACATAGGAGAATATGTTAATCGCAAGAAAACATACCGTATTTATCACAATGATATGCCAAAATCACTCCCACATCAAAGATCAACTTTCCAAGAGACTTGAATGCTTCACATATAGGCATCAAAAATATGAATTAGGGAACCATTTTATTAGAAGTAAATGATAAATATAAAATATCAATTTTAAACAATCAAGATAAAATATCAATTAATGTTAAATATCCTCGCTTAAATAATTAGTTAAAGTTAAACTAGTTTTCAATCCACAAAACATGCTAGGTGAAGGGAGAAAGATTAAGAATTATCTCTAATGTGATGCATACATGGTAACACATGAAAGCATTTTCTCCTTTATCGACATTTATCTTCAATATAAACTTTTCTGACATCTTTAAGCTTGACAGTAATTTCCTTTCTTTCTTATAACAGTTTCAATTGGTTTATGCAACCATCCATCAGATTTCATATTTAAGAGTAACTAGGCCCGGGGTTGCCAACATGGGAAATGAGACTTTCTAAAGTCTATGTGAGACAGGAAACATGATATATATATATATATATATATATATATATATATATATATATGTGTGTGTGTGTGTGTGTGTGTGTGTAACGCTGCAAAATTTTAACCCAAAAATTTAGCCATTTTTTTTAATACGCAATTTAATGCAAGGCTTCATCTATGGCATTGCCTTAACCAAACTAAGCTCTAAAGAGTCGGCTTGTGCGCAAATGCTAACATTTAATAGCCCCTTAGAACACGTTCGAAAAAAGATGACCAAGGATAACTCCATAAGGCATTGCTCTACAGAACTATATTCTAGAGAGAGCTTGTGAGTAAGCGCTAGCGTTTAATAACTCCATAGAATCCAGCTCTAGAAAGAGACTACCCAATAATAAAAAATCAAATACAGCAGAATAATTCTAATTGGCCTTTGGTTACAAATCTTGGGCAGGTCACAAATATTTTTAACCTCATGGGGCTGGATCCTAATCCCTTGGACTTGGGTCCATGTTCACTTTCGTAATTCAATTCTACTAAAAAGAATTTGAATTTGAAACATACATATGACCCATAATCGGAATTCCAAACCATTCATATAAGTGAACAAACTATCTAATTCAATTAAAAATGTAATGGTCTTAATACATCAACTTAAAATAAATTGTTTATGACAGGAAAAATCTAAGTCGAGTGTTTCCCCGAGATCCTAAAGAAAATGTCGTTTTTGGCTCCTCCGTCGCATCCCGACATCGCTCATAATACCACTACTCATCACCTGAATGATTTATTTAGATTCAGATTCATAGAGTCTGATAGGTACAATAACAATGCAAGTTGCACAGAACTTAAGCATACATAACCCTCATTCATTCAGCATACAAGTCAGCATAATACATCAATTGCATAATCATGATATACTATAACGAGCCCAACTCATGCCCATGGAAAAAGTGATTTTTTTTAAGAACAATTGCGAAAATAAACCCAAAGACCCTTGAGTCTTACAGTCATAACACATCCACAACTAAAAGGGAACTTACAGTGTTACACCACCATTATCCAAACCTAAAATAACTTTATTTATCAATCAATAAAGTTTAATGACAACAAGCAAAGGAAAGACAAGTATGACACAATATGGAAACACTTTGTCCCAAAGTAGAATGTTCAGTAATCCTGTGGTCCCCGTAGCACGCAGTAGCAGCCTGTCTCATCACTCATCGGAGGTTGTAAAAAACATAAAATGTAAGGTGTCAAAATTATAGATCCTGCGTACGAATTCCTCTAATGAATCAAATAAGTAAAAAAATCATAAATTAGATTCAAGCAACATTTTAGAGGAAACATAACACTAACATATAATATGAACAATCATTCATGCATTATGAGAAATAATCATGCAACACAATATATCACATGCAAGGGAGCAGTAAAGATGCATGATATAATGCAAAGTAGTAAATATGCATGGAATCAATGCGCATGCATAAATAACTTATTAAGTTATTATCAGAGTTTTCTTTTTTATGCATGTCCCTATTAAATGCACACAATTTTAGTTTCACTTTCATTAAAACTAGGGGATACTAAAAAATGGGTACAACAAATTCCCGAGTTTAAGTTAGGTTCTCAGTTGTAGCTTAACACACAATTTGTATTTTATTACTAGGTCTCACACTTGACCATCAACCGATATCAGGAATCAACACAATCCATCTGAACATTAAAAATCAACATCTAATATTGAGACATTAGGGAAATCAGCATTCACTAATGTCACTTTCTTGGTATACCAATAATAACAGTTGTTTTTACACACCACCCTCAGGCAAAGTGGCGGAATCTCTCTAAAACCGTAGCCGAGAGGTGAACCGCCTAGTTGGGTTCAGGGGCACAAATGCACACGGAGTTTTAGTATCCTCACGGTTCCCCAAAACCGTAGTCTAGGATTCTCACACTAAAGAAGGGATATCCGGGAAAAACATTAATTACATTGTTTTTTCTTTTTATCTTTTTATCAAAAGAATAATTTATTTCACAATACTCATTTTGCAAATCAACATGCAAAACACATCATTCGTTTCGCAAATCAGCATGCGAAACTCATCACGAGACCTCAGCCCGTTTCAACATGAACAGTGCAATTAATTTAAAATTCAATAAACATTAAGTTGATCTTTGCGATGCATAAAAACTAAACATGGAGCAACACTTGCTCGTGGCCCACACGACCGATAATGGTTCACTTTTTACCACCGATGCATCTAATGCAAAAACCATAACAAGCATGCCACTTATGAAATCATTCAACATGCTCTCACATGCACATGCACATTCACGCAACCAAATAAGAATGTACAAGAATAACAATTTTCATATGTATATGATCACATGATTGCAAAGATACATCTTTCTTTTCAAGATTCATTTTGTGCTCAATGTACAATCATATGTGTGATCATGCGAATGCAACAACAAACACACGTTTCGGGGTTCGTGTATTCATTTCATGCATATGTAAGCATTTTGCATAAGTGAATCTGAAAATAACATAAGCATTCTACACATGTGAAGCTGAACATAACTATGTGTATTTGACATATGAAATTCCGAACATAATCATAAACATTTACATATGTAATTCTGACCATCTAGCGTGCATATTCACGAGCATAAAATTCGAGCATACTTGTAAATTTGTACCTTTGTACAAAGTTGCACATATATGTAAGACTGCATATGCATATGGTTGTGGTCATGAACATGAGCACTTAACCTGGGCGATTCTGGACTTCTAATATGCATAGGCATGAGTATTTAACCTAAGCATACATGTCACCTTGCATATTCACTATTTATTTTGTAAACTGCCCAGTCTTTTCTTTTCAATTTCTGTCTCTACGTGATTCTTGAACCTGCCACATTTTTTTTTATGTTTCAGTGTGATTCTTGACAGAATGTAAATCTATCCAACTTGTACCAGTGTTGCAGATCTGCCCATAGATTTTCCTTTCTTTGCTCAGCCGAACCGAGTTCGGCTAAGCCTGACAAACTGCCTACATGCCCAGCCGAACCCGGATTGGCTGGGCCTAACAGGCCCTATACCTGCCCAGCCGAACCCAGAGCGGCTGGGCTTGGCAGGCTGTATGCCTGCCCAGAAATTCCTTTCTCTTTTTTGTATGCTCAGCCGAACCTAGTTTGGCTGAGCTTGACAGATTGCACACCTGCCCAGCCGAACCCAGAATCGGCTGGGCCTGGCAGGCTGCATACCGACCCAGTTTTTTTTTTCTTTTTTGCTTTTGACAATTGCACAGCCGATGACAGTCGGCTGGGCCTATTAGTTTGTAACTCTGCCCAGCAGACTGTGTCAGCTGGGCTTAGCAGCTTTAGAAAGTGTAGGTTTGTTAGCTATTATAAGGAAAGAAAGGTTAGAAATGCATTGAATTTATTGCATAACGAGTCTGTAAATTTATAGTATTCAATAAATAGGTTTCTTAATGACACTTAAAAAAAAACGTGATGATGCAGTAGGCCTGATCATATGATGGGAACTTTAATTTGTTTTTCACAGAAACATATTGCAGAAAAGTTAGAACCCGATCATACGATGAAGCTAAGGGCATCGATGAGTGGGAACCTGCTAATTAGAGAAGAAGATAACCCTTGAATGCAACTTGGGACCTAATGTCTTCCCTAAATGACGTTGAACTTATTTTTGTTTTTTCGCAAGTGGATATAAACTAGCGCATATGGGTGCTGGCTCCATTTATCAATTTCATAAAGGCTTATGAGATCTAATTTTGTAGCTAGATTGACTTCTATTGAAGCGTTCTCTCTGTGGTTGTTAGCTGGAGTCAATTTTTTTTTTACATGCAAGGTACTGTTAAAATACATGTACTCGTTCACACATGTTAAAATTGTAATCTCATAGCTAATCTCATATGTAATACACCACTATCATATGTAATCTTATCTGTTTAGTTTAGTTTATCTTTTTTAGTTTAGTTAGCTTTTCTTTTTTTCAGTTTTGGACATGTAATAGGCTTTATGCCTTTTTTACTAAGTCAAAAAGCATAAAGCATCATTTCTTACTTTTTGGACATATAATAGGCTTTATGCCTTTTTTGACTTGGTCAAAAAGCATAAAGCACTAAGAGAGTCGTTGGACTCCCAACAGCAATAAATAGAGCCGTTGGGAGCCCAACGACTCCCTCTCCCTCTTCTTTATTACTTGTATAAATGTGGGGTCTCACCCCATTGTAAATGTATCTTTTTGTGTGGGTTATATCCCACTTGAATGAAATTATATTTGCATTCTTTCTTGGGTGGTGTTTTTATGAATCTTATTGATTCTTGTGAGTGAGCTTTGCTTATGAAACTTTATGGTTCTTGTGGGAGATCTTTTGTGAGAATCATTTGAGGATTCGAATTGTGGGTTGCATCTTCTTACAGATACTGCCCAGCCGACTGTCGGCTGGGCCCATTTTCTGACAGGGACTCAACCCAACTGACCCAGTCAGCTAGGTCTGATGAGTACCCAAAACTGTCCAGCCGACTGCGTCGGCTGGAGCTGAGCCATGTTAACCCAGGCTAGCTTATTTATATACATATATTTCTTCTTTTTTTTATGCAGACTCAGTTCTGCCTAGATCAAAAGGGCTGAAATATATATATATATATATATGTAACGCCCCAAATTTCAAACTTGCGAACCTTTTCAGAAAAACAGGCAAGAGACTAGAAATATCTCTTTCCTTCAGAGTTGGTTTATGAAATCAGCGGAAGATTTTTCTTTGATAAATCATAAGGCAAGCTGACAACTCTGGGCTTGTTAGCTAAAAGAACCAAAACGCAAAAAAATTCGGATATCCTAAGGGAAATCCGATACAAACCCAAGCGTCCAGGATGCGAGCTAAGATCAGGAAGAAGAAGTCTTGAAGCCATCTTACAATCGTGTCATCGCCCGTAGAGTACCTAAACATCACCTGTACCCATAGAATGGGTTAGTTTCGCGAAAAACTAGTAGGTGCATGAGAGAGACTAAAAGGAAACTGAATTAAGTACATTTAATTCAGTAGGCAACGCAGTTTAAAGCAGATATGCAGTTAAACAGGTAAGCAATGCAAGCAGGTGAATAGTGCAAACACGTAAGCAGTACAAGCGAATAAGGCGTGCGAGCGAGTAAGTAGTGCAAGCGAGTAAGCAGTGCAAATGCGTAAGTAGTGCAAACAGTAAGCAGTTCAATGCAAGTAAGCAGTTCAAAGCAAGTAAGCAGTGCAACTGACCAACGCATCATACGATCCATTTGATCATAAGTTGTAAACTACTACGCAACAAGCTTGTCCTCGTTCCTAGAACGAGGTCTATGCATCTAATCACCACCAGGACATAGTTTGTCACTCGCTACTTCTAACCAACGCTTTGTCCTGAACGACCTTAATCTATCCTCATCTCTCAAAGTCTTACGCGGCTAACCGTCATCGGTTATGACGCACTAAGGCGTCATACTTTCTCAGAAAAGCTCACCCTTCCGTAGAAGGTCCAAAACATGATCACTAACTCAAATCGCTAACGATCTGATTCTCACACCTGAGTCAAGCATGTAATCATGCTAAAACAGAAAGTCGAAACTATGAATTCATAGTTGGCTATCACAAACAATCTCAGAAGATCGTCACAGCTCACCATAACTTTTTATGGTAAGCAAAAACGCAAGATCCACGTCGGATCGTTCGGTCCGAGAGATATACGACCGGACAAGGAATTACCGCCCTAGAGGGTATACCTGATCTTGGACCCTACACTTCCTCACAGGAGTTCACCGTCTTTGCGGCTACCCATTCGTGGACAGTGTACATCCTCACAGAGATCTCTCACTCTAGCCTGGTCACCTGATCTGGGAAATGTATAACCTCACAGCGAAACCTTTGGGAGATCAGTCTCTAACAAATGCCATATCCAATGAAAATCATTGTGATACACGCATCCACACAAATGACCGCTCTCAGAGTCGATAGCCACTAATACAAACAACAAGATCAACGCCCAGATCACCTGGTCTGGGACATGTATAACCTCACAAGGAATTCCGCCCTAGATGGTATACCTGGTCTTGGACCATACACTTCCTCACAGGAGTTCACCGTCCTTGCGGCTACCCGTTCGTGGACAGTGTACATCCTCACAGAGAATCTACCACTCTAGCCGGGTACCTGGTCTTGATCATACACGCCCTCGCAGATAATCCTTTGGAGATCAGGTGCTCGTCAGACACCCTACTCGGTGATACACGCATCTATACAATCGACTGCTCCGAACAGTTGACTGCTCTCGAGGTCAGTAGCCACAATATGGGCACAAGCATGCATATTAGCAATGTGCATCGTATCACTTCACATAGAAGCATAATATCCTACGCATCGTGTTATTGCCACAAGGAATATTGCAATCCTCAAATAGGCCCTCAAAGCATGTGTAAACGACACATGAGAACGTGCAAATATGGCAATTCAGTTGATTCTATAGGCGAAGGGTAACTAACTCTACCCGTCAGCCAAACAAAACAACTGAATAAGACAAGCACTCATAACAATGCTCGTAAAACATATAATTATCATAAAATGGCTCAGTCCATGAACAAGTAATTAAATTAATCGTAAGGCATAAACCATTATATCACAAGCCATTCATAAGCAATCATACGGCAACAGTTATATCACAATATGTAAGCAGATTATAAGACAAGCGGCCACATCAATCCTAGTTGCCACAAGTTCGTAGATTACGAGTTGTATGCAATCACATCAATCATAAGAGATGCAAGCCAACAAGTGCTACGCTACAATAAGCACCAAACAGTTCGACCAAGGGATAAAGCAAGTCACATGCTAATATGTAGCAACTGGCATAATGCTATTATTATAAGTATTTAACTAGTATGAGGAGCTCCTTATTACTCCGCAAAGAACTGTGTAAGCAGTTTAACCAACTAGAGTAACGCCTTAACAGGCGTGCACAGCTCAACGAGTAGCATATTGAACTATCGAGCAAGCAAGCGAATTAGTAGTGCAAGCGAAGCAGTAGTACAAGTGAATCAGTAGTGCAAGAGAAGCAGTAGTGCAAGCAAAGCAGCAGTGCAAGCGAATCTCATGACTCAACGACCAGTGTGAACAGACCTTATGTTTCGATAATTACGAACCTGCGGGTACGCGCAGGCAAAACGTAGAACCAACTGAAACTAGTTCAGGCGTCTGTTATTCTATGTATTTTCAATAACCCGAATAGCTAGTTGAGTTCGCTTCAAAGGGACGGTTTTAGCCGAGAGAGGATTCCCCAAAGGAGGTTGTGTCACGGACGCATCCAACTTCTGCAGAAGTGTTGAGCTAACTAATGTAGCCCCTTTCCCCTAACTCCAAGGACTTGGGAGGCCGGATCGTTGCCCGTAGGGTGGTTGTTAACAACCTGTCCATTGGAGTTTGTATCGCTTTGTCCTCTCCCTTGACAGACAACCAGAAGCGAATAGGTATGTTAGGGGTTGCTTAACCAACGACCCATTCTATGCTGTGAAGGCGAATGTGAGGCCATTTATGTGATTACCACATTTTGCATTTAGCGTTGTTCGAGGTCGCACGACCGTCTCATCCGATCATCGCAGTACTAGACGTGTCGTGCACGACTATAAGTACTTTAGGATGAAAGGGGTATAGCTCCTCAATAGAAGCCTCAACAGGAGTGTTTCACAAATATGTAAAGTTTATCAACTTTACTTTATCTTTTGAAACAGCAGTACCTTGTGCCAACATTATGCATGTGATTTTCTCGAATCACATCCGCTATCGGGGTATCGACATGCCTCGCATGACTCGACACCGGCCTCGATAGATGGGATACGGGTTTCTCAACAGGACACCTGCTAAGAAGTTCGCTCGAACCCCCAAATCGGGATCACCCGAGATATGCCAAAAAGGCGAGCAGAACCAACCAGTCACATCCCTCCAAATGCTTCGATTTGGAGCATTCTTTGATGTTTTTGCGTAGCTCCCTGAAATCTCAAGTCGACTCTGCAGGACTGCACGCACGAAGGGCCAGGATCCTTGCGAGGTATCCCTCTCCTTAGACGAGGATGTGCCGCTCGCTCCCGCCTGAACTCTTGTCGCAAGAGAGAGAGGGGTAAATGCCCCTTGCATCCTCCACGAGGATGCCTTTAAGGCATACGCAAAGAGCAAGAACCTGCACGTCATCTGCAATAGCAAGGCAATACCAACACATATGCAAAGGCAAGAGCCTAGGCGCAAAGCACCACGGCAAAGTAAAGGCGGTAAGCAGAAGTGACGCGCAACGGCAAAGTAAAGACGGTAAGCAGGAGTGCAACGCAGAACCTTTGCACGATGCACAACGGCAAAGTAAAGGAACTGTAAACAGGAGTGCAACATAAAACCTGTGCGCGATGCGCAACGGCAAAGTAAAGGACAAGGATCGCGAAACCGCGTCCTTGAGTTAAATGCGTACTCGTATAAATATATATATATATATATATTTATTTAATGGTCTCTTTTTAGTTAATTGAACTTAATTCAATCGTCCAAGTCTTCTGTGCAATCTTCCCCTACCTTTGAGAGTTGCAAGCTTGCTGTCGTCCGTGGATGTACGCGATTGGCAGCTCGGGTCGCGGAGCGCGAGCGGGATCCGTCGTACGAGCTGCAAAAGTAACGATCTTAGCAAGCAATACCAAAATAGGAAGTCAGGGGCACTGACGTCATCCTGACGTAAGGGAAGTAGAAGCAGGGGCATCGTGCGCATGCGCACCTGCTATAAGCGCAAAGAGCAGGGGCAAGGCCACGAGCCCCTGCTGACATGCTGTCAGCAAACAACGAGGAGGCAGGGTTGCGCCCCTGCCTTATGAAGGCACGAGGAATGCCGAGGCGTCGCCCTGCTTCCCAGAAGAGCAAAGAAGCGAGGCCCTTCCCTGCAAGCCACTAAGGGGGAAGCAGGAGGTCGCACATTGCCTTTCAACAACGAACGGAGGCCCGCCTGATGCCAGGGAAAAGCGAGGCGAGGGGGCTTGCCCCGGCCTGCCGAAAAACAGCGAAGGCAGGGGCGATGCCCCTGCCTAACGAGAATAGAGGCACAGGGAGGGCTCGGCCCCCTCCCCTACCGTAACAAGAATCAGGGAGGGGCTCAACCCCCTCTCCTGTCAAAACAAAGAGCAGGGAGGGGGCTCAGCCCCTCCCCTACCGTTGTCCTACGAAAGACAAATTCTGGTTTCTAAAAGGCAAGTTGTTCATTGTCCAGGACCATGCACAACTTGAGGGAGGCTGAAAAGAAGTCGTTTTGGGTCCTCTAATTTAAGTCGGGTCTGGACCCGATTTCTGTAATGGATCGGATCCAGATCCAAAGTGATGGATGTCTGTTGTAAATTCGTATATTATTAGAGGGTATTTTAGTACCCTAAAAAGGTTATGTAATAGTTATATATTAAACCTCTTATAGAATGTAAAACACGCTGGAGTTAAAAGAACGAGTTTTTACAGCCTCTTCTTCTTCTCGTTTTTCTCTTTCCTGCACAGGTGAATGTGGAGATCCTCACTTTCCAACATGCACATGCTTTTGGCACTTTGGCCTGGTGTTATGAATGAAACACTACTTGGTTTTATTATTTGATGCATCGATGTCCTTAATGGATCATCATCGGCCTGGAGAGCCGTGAGTTGGGTTCCTTTCATATATATTTTGAACTGCATCACTTAAACCACATAAGATGGTTTGGCACATTACTACACTGTTCTAGTTGTTTATACGGGCTGGAGTCCCGTAAGGGTCCCCGCAAGGGAGGATGCGGGTTTAACTTTACTTTTGCATATGGTGTTGCAAACTTAAAGAATTAACTGTAATAAAAATATAATGAATAAGAATAGTGTAATATACATTCTAGGATGTCTCATCTGAAGTATGAGAATCTTAGAGATCCAGTCTTGGGGAGACTGTGAGGATTCAAAAACTCCGTGTGCTGTAATTTTGTCCCCTGAACCCGATATTGAGGTTCTTTCTCCTGGCCACGGTTTTAGGGAGAGTCTGTCACTTTACCCGGGAGTGGTGTGTTTGACACAGTTATTGTTTATGGTATCAAGGAAGTGACACTTGTGGGCGTGGGGTGTCCCTTGTGTCCCCGACATTAGATGTGGAGGTCTAATGTTCCGAAGGTGATTTGGTTGAGGGCTAAGTTAGAACCCAGTAATAAAATTCAAATCGTGTGTTAAGCTACCCTGAGAACCTACTTGACATCGGGGATTGTACCCGTTTGGTGTATCCGCGTGCAACGGTAATTAAAAAGAGGAACTTAAAGTTGTGTGCATTTAATAGGGCATGCATATGAAAAGATGGAACTTAAATGAAAGATAACAAAAAGGAATCATGCATTGCACTTAATCATGCATTTTCCTGCAATGCACTAGATCATGCATAATTGAATTGTTCTATAAATCATGATAGAATGACGGGTGTATGTTACTTACTTCCTAAGAAGCATGCTGAAAGATCTTATTACTTAGTTCTTGTCTATGCTCATGTCTTACTGTTTCTTTCTGCTTAGCATATGTAACTGGTTGCATGAATGGTTATTTAGATTCTGCAAATTTTTATATCTGCACTCACTCAAATCATTACATGAAATATTATCCATGTTCTTGGTCTCACATGATTTCTTTAGAAGTAGTTGTGCTCAGAATTTCGGTTGTGACACCCGACTTTGTTGGTTTTTCACAGGATATGGTGAACAGTGAGGTTGGACTAGCTACTGGGGATGGATAAGAGTCATACTTGGGCTTGACAACTTCAGCAGAGGACATAGTGGCTCTTTCTTCAATCCTTCTTGCTTTTTCAGTTGTTACTTTACTTTCAGTCGAATAAAATATTGTCTCTACAATTTACTCTTACTCATAAATAAAGAAATTGTTTTGGTTCTTATGGATGATGATTGCAAGTTCGTTTGTGGTGATTGGGCTATCCAATGGAAATTGGAACTGTGAGGACCTCGGATCTCTGGGAAGGTTTCCGCATTGAAAAAAAAATAATATTCCGCATTTTTAAAGGGTATAATTTGGGGTCGTTACAAGAACGGTTGGAATATGGCCATAGATAAACTTGTTAGCATATTACTTTCGGGAACTATGTGAATTGTTTATATAAATAAAAAGTTTTAAATTTTTCTCAAAATTTGTGGTTTGGGAAAGTTTTAGTAGGTAGGATTTTTTACGAATGTTACAATTTGCAATGTTAAAAATATGTTAAAAGATAACCTTGATATGTCTGACTTAGGATTCCTAAGATATGTCTTAGGCGTTGAAGTTGCATACTCTCCAAGAGGGTATATATTTTCGCAAATGAAGCTTGTTGCAGATATATGTTCCAAATCTAGGATTTCAGATGACAAGAAGGTAGAGACTCCTGAAGTGATCAATCCTAAATTAAGGCTGGAGGATGGTTTTCTTTTCGAAGATCCCACACCCTACAAACACCTTATTGATTCTTTCACATATCTGACCATTACCAGACCAGACATTGCCCATGTTGTTCACTCTGCTAACCAGTGCCAGTATGCTCCTACAACTGTGGATAATAGTGGCGTTTTACGAATTGCCAAATACATCAAAAATACCATCACTAAAGGGTTATTTTCATCCTCAACCTCTTCCTTAAATTTACTTGCTTATACTGATGCAGATTGGGGAGGTAACCCTAATCATAGAATCTCAACTAGTGGTCTTTGTGTATTTTTAGGAGATTATTTAATTGCCTAGAGATGCAAGAAGCAACAAAAAGTCTTGTTATCCTCTACTGAAATTGAATACAGGGCTATGACAACCACGGCAATGGAACTTATATGGATACGAAGTCTTCTCAAAGATATGGGTGTAGACATCTCTGGACCTTCGAAGTTGTGTTGCGACAACAAAAGTGTCATTTATATCGTCAACAATCACACATTCAATGAGCGCACCAAGCACATAGAGATGGACTGCCACTATGTTCGTGATGAATATATGAGAAGGACAATCACCTTGTCATATGTCATTTGAATATCAACTGGCGAACTTCTTCACTAAAGCCCTTCCTGCTCTCCGTTTTATTTTCCTACTTGGCAAACTTTCGGTCATCTCCCCGTAAAGTTTGAGGAGGGTGTTAAAATATATGTACTATATATATATATATGATAGGGGTATTTTTGTTTTTTTACATAGTTGTTTTAGAAACAAGTATTTCTTGTCAAATACCTTTTTTAATTTATCATTTTCCATTTTCTATTTAGCTACCATTGGGGGTCTTATTTATGATCGTTGGGGGCTCCCAACGTCCCTATGAGCCCCCAATGGGTCTCCTTTTTGGCCTTTCCTCACTAGTATAAATAGGGGTCTTTCCCCTTGTATTCTTCAAGCTCTTGAGCTCCATTTCAATAAGAACATTATTATTTTTTAGTTTTTGCCTTCATTAAGGGTTGTTTGTATTGTCCCATAGTGGACTTCTCTCTTATATCTCTCTCTTGTACTTGTCTATTGTAGGACATTGTGAATGCATTAAGCATTCTTTATATTTTCGCATACTTTATTACACTCTCCGCTATTGGCTTATGTGTTTTCCTTGAAAGCGCATTGATTTCATGGAAAAACAAAAAACAGCAAAGGGTTGCTTTATCCACAATGGAAGCAGAATACAGATCTATGGCTCAAGTTACTGCCAAAATTATTTGGATACTATGGTTATTGGATGAATTGGGAATCTCCAGTATAGACAAGACTCAGTTATATTGTAACAATATGAGTGTTATTTATATTGCAAAAAATTCAGAATTTCATGAGCGAACCAAACACATTTAAATAGATTGTCATTATAGAAGGAGAGCTTATGAAGATAAAGTTATTGCTTTGGAGCATGTGATCTCAAAGAATCAGATTACATGTGTTTATAAAGAGTCTTTCTCGTTGGCATTTCAATACCTTTCTTTCCAAACTCGGAATGATTCGGTTACATCATTCCAAGTTTGAAGGGGAGTGTTGAGACTCATGTAATATGGTGTTTTACTTTTTCTTGTACTACCCCTTTAGGATAAACATTATTTTGTACATTACCTTAATGCAAAGGGGTAATTTAGTCCTATATTTTCTTTAGTTTCCTTTTACTTTGTATATTTGAGAGAGTCGACCTATATTAAATAAGGGGACTCTCGTTTTCTTAATGGAAGTGAACAACGAGGACTTCCCTCTTTTGTGCTTCTTGCTAAAACCCTAACCAAACTAAATCTGCAAGTTTGTTTCATGGTATCATAGCAGCTGGTTGTTGGAGAGGAGAAGCTTGAAGAACTCAGATTGGGTTGTACCTGTGCTGACATATCCATTGAGGAACGCCTGGTCCAGTCTGGTCAGGTTTGGTTAGTTTGAGTTTGGAGCTTACTACGGTTTGATTTTAGAAGTTCTAAAAATCAAACCCCATTAGATTTGAAGTTGTAATGAAATTAGAATGGGTAAGTTTGTCAATCACCAACTGACTCAAAAAGGAAGAGTTTATGGAACTTGATGACAACATAGAGAATGTATAAAGTAGACAGACAACGAAATAAACAATCAGTATATATATATATATATATATATATATTGAGACTAAGAGGCTTTTAGTAAATAAGTTTTTCTAAACTAGAGGTTATTTGAATCTTAATATTTAATGAGGGACCTGGGTGTAATTTTGTTCCTTGGACTATCTCTATTTAATATAGAGATTAGCCCTAATCCATTTTAAACGAGTTTTCTTTTCTCTAAGCAGTCGTCTCTCTCTCTCTCTCTCTCTCTCTCTCTCTCTCTCTCTCTCTCTCTCTCTCTCTCTCTCTACCCCGATTTCTGTGTTTATTTTCAGAACATCAACATGGTATCAAAGCAGTTGATCTTGGGAGCGTGATCAATCTTCTTCCAAGTTCTGGATGTTGTGATCTATATGGGAGCAGCGGTCGTGATCTCTATGCATCTGTGTGCGCATGTTATCGTGGGTCGTGAATCTGAGTGTCGAGTTCCTCTCAGATCTTATTTGGTTGTTCATTTCTCAAAACATAAATATCAGCAGTCGTGATTCCTGCTGTGTCGTGGAATTTCTTTTGTTTTCTGTTCGTGGAAACAGCAGGCTGTGTTCGTGGAACCGAGTTGTTTGATTTCAGACGTGATCAGAACTGAATGTTAATATCAGTTCTCTGTTCGTGGACTGTGTTATGGATAAATTTTTTTCAGTCGTAGCATGAGTGCTGTGAAAACAGAATGTTAACAGCAATTTCTGTTCGTGGAAGCAGCAGGCACCAAACACAAGGTGACGTGCACTAACTGCTCCTGCCAGACAAGCAGCTTTTCTAATTTATGTTCGTGGAAGCAGCAGGCGTGAGCAGCAGGCTGTGTCGTGAAATATTTCTTTTCAGTTGTAGCAGGAGTGTTGTGAAAACAAATTGTTAACAGCAGTTTTTTTTTTTAAAAACAGCCGCAGGCGTGATTCCTGCTGTGTGGAAACATATGTTGCTGTGTTGTGAAATTTTGTTGGTACTGCTGCTAGTCGTAGTATTGGCTTGTGGAAAGTTTTGTTTCAATTAGTATTGTTGTGTGGAAACATTCATTTCAATTAGTACTGTTGTCAAGACTTCATTTCTGGTGTGACAGCTTGTGTAGTCGTGGACTTGCCTGATGTGGGGTTATAACACACGCTATATCGTGTTGGATGTGTGATCTTGATTTGCAACCTATATACATCTGTGGTTAAGGTGGAAGGTTTTGGTCAAGTTTCTTTAAAACTATTTTTGAAGTTTGGATCTGAATAGTCGAAGGTCGTGTTTCTCAGATTTCATTGGTGAAGTCAAAACTTGATATAGTCGGGTTCGTAGTTGATTGTGGGTGTGCGTGTGTGGTTGCTCCCGCATTTTGTGAATCAAGCCAATTAGTTTATATTATGGCTCAAGTGGTTAAATCAGATACAGATTCCTCCAATGATTATGTAACTCTTAGCAGGGCTGAATATGACGAGCTCCTTGCTTTACGATCATCCACTTCGAAGTCTTCTGTTGCGGAGGTTGTGTGCTCGGCAGGTGATGGCCTATCTGGTCAAGGTGATAGGTGGATCATTGATTCTGGAGCCTCTGGTCACTTGTGCGGAAATTCGAGTAATTTTTTGAGTTTAAAACCTATGACTGGTCAAAAAGGGGTACGTCTTGCTGATGGTAGCTCTTCCCCAATTGTAGTGCAGGGAAACATGTCTATTACCCCTACCCTTCAATTGTCGCATGTTCTTCATGCTCCTTTGTTTCCACAGAATTTATTATCCGTCAGTCGAATGACAAAAGATTTGAATTGTAGAGTGATTTTTTATCCTATGGGGTGCACCTTTCAGGACTTGCTGACGGGGAGAAGGATTGGTGGCGGCTATGAGGAAGGTGGTCTGTATTACCTACACCAACCAGAAGTTTTGGCCTATTCTGCTCTTACATCATCCTCAAGTCCTCTATTGTGGCATCATCGTTTGGGTCACCTTCCAGTGACAAAACTTCGTCGTGTCATTCCTCATATACCTCCCTCAGTTTCTTTTCAGTGTGAAATATGTCAATTGGGAAAACATTGTCGAAGCTCTTTCCCCTCTAGTCAGAGTCCGTCAATTCAAGGATTGTTTGATCTTCTTCATGTCGATGTGTGAGGTCCGAGTAGGATTCCGAATAGGTCTCAGTGTCGTTATTATCTAGTTATTGTTGATGACTTCTCAAGGTTATCGTGGGTGTTCGTGTTAAAAGATCGGTCTCAAGGTCCTGTCATTCTTAAATCTTTAATTGCAGAGATAAAAACTCAATTTGATGTTTGTGTTAAAATTGTTCGCACTGATAATGCTCTTGAGTTCAAATCCAAAGACTTACTTCAATTCTATTCTGTTAATGGGATTCAACCTCAATTTACATGCCCCCATACCTCCCAGCAAAATGGGGTGGCTGAGAGGAAACATAGACAAATCCTTAATGTTGCTTGGTGCCTTATGATTCAATCCAATATGCCTGCTTCATACTGGGGCGATGCGGTTTTGACAGCCGGTTTTCTTATAAATCGCATGTCATCAAGCTCTGTAGAAGACCAGATCCCTATTCAAATTCTCCATCCAGAGGCTCCTCTCTTCCCTATCTCCCCTAAAGTTTTTGGATGTGTGTGTTTTGTGCATAAGCTGGGTCCGGATCGAGATAAACTTGTTGCGCAGTCTATTAAATGTGTTTTCCTTGGGTATCCTAAGAACCAAAAAGGATATCGTTGCTACGACCCTATATCTCATAAAGAGTATGTTACTGCGGACGTTACCTTCTTTGAGTCTATTCCTTATTTTTCAAGTACTACTCTAAGACTACAGGAGAGCCTTGGTGATATCCTTCCTCTGCTGATTCCTCCCTTTCCGTTAGAGTCGCTTCCTCCTAAGTCCTTGGTTCCAACGTTGGGTGTGTCTCGCTTCTGAAACCCTCCCATAGTATACACTCACAGGGTACCTCCTACCTCCATGCCGCCATCACCTCCTTCTCCTCAGGTAAGTATTTCTGAGCAAACTGTTGTCTCTACATCTGATGTTGATCTTCCCATTGCTCTGCGCAAGGGAAAGAGACAGTGCACTCTTTATTCCATCTCGCAATTTGTATCAGAAGCTAATCTTGGGGCATCTATGAAGAATTTTATTTCTGCTTTGTCTGTCTCCTCTGTTCCGCTTCATCACAGTCAAGCTCTAGTCGACTCCAACTGGATGCAGGCTATGCGTGATGAGATGGATGCCCTATGGTCTCGAGGCACTTGGGACTTGGTTGATCCTCCACAGATGCAGATATTGTAGGCTGCAAATGGGTATATAGCATTAAATATAACTTGGATGGGTCGATTGAACGGTACAAAGCCCGGTTGGTTGCAAAAGGCTACACTCAGACTTATGGTGTTGAATTTTTTGAAACTTTCTCCCCAGTTGCTCGTCTTGGCACTATTTGTCTCGTTCTTTCTGTTGTTGTGCACCATGGATGGCCCCTGTTTCAGTTGGATGTGAAGAATACCTTTTTGTATGGGGATTTGCATGAAACTGTATACATGCAACAACCCCAGGCTTCGAGGTTCAGGAGGAGTGTCAGAAGGTATGCAAGTTGAAGAAGGTTATTTATGGCCTGAAGCAGAGTCCGCGAGCATGGTTTCACAAATTATTTAAGGTAATGCCGAGCTTTGGATTTGTCAGGTCAGCTTCAGATCACTCCTTGTTTATCAAGAAAACCAGTGTTAGAATTGTTGTTATGGTGGTATATGTCGATGACATCATATTAACAGGGAGCAGTGCCCAAGATATTTCTGCAACAAAAGATCATCTTCAGAAGCACTTTGTTACTAAAGATCTTAGTCACCTTCGATATTTTTTGGGTATCGAGGTTGCAAGAAACAGAGAGGGCTTAGTGTTGTCTCAAAGAAAGTATGTGTTGGACTTATTAAAAGAGACTGGAATGCTAGGAGCTAAGCCAACTAATATTCCAAAGGATCCCAAAACTCACATGTTCGATGAAAAGTCTGACTATGTGGATAGTGTCAGCTTTAGATCCTTGGTGGGTAAGTTGCTATATGTGACTGTTACTAGACCTGACATTTCATTAGCTGTGAGTAAAATTAGTCAGTTCATGGACAAACCTACAAAAGTTCACTGGGATACAGCTATGATGGTTCTTCGGTACTTAAAGGCATCTCCTGGTTAGGGTCTGTTGTTTAAACGAAATCCATCTTTGGACGTTGTTGTTACACTGACGCAGATTATGCAGGATCTGTTGAAGATAGGAAGTCAACATCTGGATTTTGTGTGTTTGTGGGAGGAAATCTTGTTACCTGGAGGAGTAAGAAACAAACCGTTGTAGCCAGGTCGAGTGCTGAATCTAAATACCGAGCAATGGCCCAGACTGCAGTTGAGATTATGTGGGTAAAATCAGTCTTGACCGAGCTTCAGGAGAAAGTATCCCTACCTATGTTGATGATGTGTGACAATAGGGCTGCTACATATATTGCCAACAACCCAGTGTTTCATGAAAGGACTAAACATATTGAAGTTGACTGTCACTATGTTCGCGACTTGGTTCAGGCTGGGTATATCTGCACCGATCATGTATCTTCCGAAGATCAAGTAGTTGATGTTTTTACCAAAGCCCTGGCGAGACCAAATTTCTCTCAAAATGTTGTGACAAGCTGAGCATGATTGATATCTATGCTCCAGCTTGAGGGGGAGTGTTGAGACTAAGAGGCTTTTAGTAAATAAGTTTTTGAGACTAAGAGGCTTTTAGTAAATAAGTTTTTCTAAACTAGAGGTTATTTGAATCTTAATATTTAATGAGGGACCTGGGTGTAATTTTGTTCCTTAGACTATCTCTATTTAATATAGAGATTAGCCCTAATCCATTTTAAACGAGTTTTCTTTTCTCTAAGCAGCCGTCTCTCTCTCTCTCTTTCTCTCTCTCTCTCTCCCTCTCTGTACCCCGATTTCTGTGTTTATTTTCAGAACATCAACAATATATATTGGTAAACATTGGCTAATCATGAAGGTAAGGAACTAATGAGTAGAAATCACTATTCAAAAATTTCTAATTTTTTGTAAATAAAATGTTACGGATGTGATCTACATGGTTCAGTTTAGTTGGAAACTTGATTTGAATCATGTGATTATGATAAGTAATTAGGTTTTTAAAGGGTTCCAAAAATCAATGGCCTACAATGTGCCAAAATTTCATAACTCAAAAGATGACATTTTTACATTAGAAAAGCAGGATGCAAGGCTTGATCCTTAGCAAAGAAACCATGTTCTATGTAGTTAGATTGAGTCAATACAACTTTCACCTATGGTTTCTAGCTCATTAGTACCTTACCTTCATTAGTAGCAAATATTTTCCCTATATATACATACATATACATATATATATATATATATATATATATATATATATATATATATATATATATATATATATATATATATACACACACACACACACACGAGAACAAAAAGAAATTCAGAACCAAAAATCAGAGGACAAATTGAACAGATCTGAAGATGACATCAGCACAGGGGCTAAAAAACGAGACAATAGAAAATAAAAGAAAATGGATCGGCAACCAATGATCTGCACATGTAACTACTGCAGATCACTGATGATGTAAAGGGTAATGACGTCACCCCTTCTTTTCCTTTCAATAACTGTCAGAAATCTGAATAAACAAACAGAAATATGAATCAAAAGCAATAACAGATTTACTATGCCTCATGATCCAAATTTTCTTTTTTTTGGAAGACCTTTTCCTTTTAAAAAAAAAAAGAGGGATGACCCAAGAAAATATAGAAATTTATATGGTCCAGATCTAGGTAGGAGACAAAAGAGAGAAAGAACTTTGATTAAAAAGAAAGATAGGGAATACTTGAAGGAAACAAAGAAGATCGAGAGCAGAAAAAGAACAAGGAGAACTAGAAGGGATTAAGAAGAGAAGATTAAAAGAAATAAGAAAACCAGAAAAGGGATGTCAGATTTGGAGATAAAGAAAAGAACCAGATCGGAAGAATACGATCAACAGTCTTGACTCGAGAGGGTCCTATCCTTGCCCTACTCTGATACCATGTCAAGCTGGTGCCTAGGGATCCATGCCTGCAAGTTTCTTGTTGAAAAAGAAAGAATAGAACAATAGAATAGATGGGAGAAAACAGATGGATTGTGCCCTCTCTCTCTTGGGGACATCCTTTATGTATCAAGTATATATTTTTGATGTACGATAATAATGCCCTTTACACAATAATACAAAGTCATGTGACTAATACAAGGGAAAAGACAAGATCACCGTCTGATATACAAAACACGAGTTTCCAACACTTTTTTCTATAAATATGCATCAATGCTCAGAATAGTAATATCTATGTATACATCTGGTGCAAACACCTAGGCTATTATCACTTTGGAGGGATCAATCAATATTAATTTGTAACAAGCCAACATTCAGAAATACTTGAAGTAAAAATAAAAAAATGGAAGGAAGGAAATCTATACTCACCCAATTCAAGTTCTGGCAAATCACTCCTAGGCCATATATTTGGCCGACAGTATGATGGATACCTAGGCAAAGAAATGATGAGATTATGACAAATGATAGAAAAAACTGCAGAATATGATATGATTGAAGGAACCATGGAAACAATTATATTAAATAAGATCAAGATACCAAATAAGACAGCATTTTCACCAAAAGAGCTGAATGTAAAAATGATTACTTAGACATGCAATAAATTTAATCCCCACAAGAAGTAACGATCAGGCACTGGGCTCTACAACATCACTAACTTAGATTTATCATTAGCTAACTCTAATAGCATTCCAAGTTAAACGCCTAATAAAGACTGACAGAGATAAAAAAAGCAACATAGAATGAAGCTGGTAATTGGTTTCCATAGTATGAGATAGCCAGCAATTGGAAAAGAATGAAGAGTGGTAGGTAGCCTGAAAGAAAGGGGTTACAAGATGATTTCCCCACAGCCAGCACTTTCACAATGCCAAATTTAAAAATTAGTTCCTCGTGAAATCATTATAGAGGCTTATTTTTGAAACACAACAGAGCAGTAACATAATCATCTTCCTCTAAAAAATTGATATTCAATATTACATGTGACATTATGGAAAGGAGTGGAGCAATTGAAATTATTCATGAATCATTCACAAATATTTTTTTCATTCTCGTGTTGTTCTTTCGGAAGCAGAATAACAAAATCCAACATTTTCAGCTCCGAAAAAGAGATCAGAAAATGGAAATTCTTGTAGGAGGATCATGGTTGACACTGGCCCATAACATGGCAATTTTGCATAAATAGAAAAGAAAAAATATTTTTCATAAAACTATATATACATAATAGACAATGGTCAAGTTTGTAACTGTGACTAGCATAATAGATCTAGTTCTTCAACAACCTTTGCAGAAGAGAGGCCTCAGTTGAGGGCACATCAATAATTGGATTTGCATAAAAGGATCCTTTAAGTGTGTCTGCAAATAAAAAAAAAACAAATACAATATGGAAGAAATTTTAGGATTTCAGAATATACTTGACTGGTGCAGCTTAAACCATGTCTAGACTTGTGAGACAACCTTTCATTCTCGAGAAGCAAGCAACTACACTATTTAGTGTGAATTTGTAACGCCCCCAAAATCTCGAACTTGTAACTTTTTAGGAAAATTTTGAAATCTTTGTAATTATTCCTTTTTAAAATAGCAGTTCAGCCGAAAATGGTGTTTGAAATAACAAGTCAACGGACCTAGGGCACATTACAGACAAACTTTTCCTTTACATAACGGATTTGTAACTTCGTACATTCATTGAAACCAAATAGATTCAAAACGAAGTTTTAATAATTAAAGTTTATACGAAAAGTGAAATTTCAAAGAGACCTTTACACCAAATTACAAAAATGTCCTCATATAATCACGTCATCGCGTCAAGGAAAAAGTATCATCTTCATATAATCACGTCATCGCGCCATCGCCTACCGTTCCGTCCTAATCATCACCTGTACCCATGAAACGGGTCAGATTGATGAAAATCTGGTAGGTGCATAGATAACGAAATTCAAAACAAAACTAACATATTTGTTGTCCCTTTCGTGATGTGCAGTTCAAAATAAGCAAAATGAGCATGATAATCTTGTTTCGATGTTAACTATCCTGAGGGTACGCATAGAAGAAACGTAGAAACAACTGAGATTGCCCGGGGGTTTGTTATGCTATGTATTTTGATCAGTGTTTTAAAACTCGCCGAGTCAACTCGTTGACTCGGCTCGGCTCGCCCCTCCAGCGAGTCAACCCGGCAAGGCAAACTCGGTTTGCCAAAACTCGGGCTTGACTCGGGCTTGACTCGGCTTGACTCGGCCTGACTCGGGCGAGTTTTGGGATGTTTGAAATTTGTTTTTTGAGTTTCAAATTACAGTTTCGAAATATATAAGTACATATATTTTAACAAGGGTTACCCCCAGATTTTGTATAAAAAAAAAAAATAAAAAACATTTAACGATAAAAAAGCATTTAAATCCATAGAATAAAATCGCCATGTTGTTCGAACTACTGTTCACCCTGTGTTATCAACTTATTCTAGCAAAATATTTTAAAGAAATGATTCTCACTATATATGGTTGTGCCTATGGGAAGTCACATTTAGGTTTCATCATCCATTTGTTATCTGAACAAGCATTGTACATATTCAAATATTAGTAATTATTTTATAGTTTCGCCATTAATATATTTCCTGCATAGTTTTATACATGAGAGAAAATTGCTTATTTATGTTGATATTGGGCATTCTGTAAACTTTCAATATGCACATATATCCTTGTTTTACATTTATGGATTTGTTAGAGAGGGAATTAAAACTTTTAAAACAAGCTAGCATATATGATTGGCCATTTTAGGAACCTTAGGTAGTAGCAGACTAAACTCATGGTGACCAAATCCTCTAATTCAAGTCATGAATTAGTCAAAGTGCTTGTATAGATATCAAATTCAATTATTCAAGCAAACCTCTATAGCTCTTTGCAGTTGTTTTTATATTCTTACAGACATTTGGAGACTATGTTTACTCAAAAACATGGTTTCAGACAAATTATATATTGTTTTTCTTTTAAAATCAAAAGTTAACAAAACCCGGTCCGAGTCACCGAGTTGACCCGCCGAGTCACGAGTCAATAAAGAATGAGTCGAGTTCCGAGTCATGGGTTTTAAAACCTTGATTTTGATACCCCGAGAACTAGCTGAGTTCATTTCTAAGAGGACGGTCAGTGACCGAGAGAGAATTTTTCAGAGGCATTCGTGGCAAGGGATGCATCCAACTTCTGCAGAAGTTCATGAGATCTACCACCTAGAATAATTTTTGGTAGTCCCGTCTCATAACTCCGATGATCGGAGACACCGAGTCAATTACTACTCGAGGAGCGTAGTTGTTAACAACCTATCAATCGAAGTTTTTGTACCATCACATCCTCTTCCTTAACGGAACCAAGAGACGAATGGGTATGTCAGGTTCTATTTTAACTAACGACTCATTCTACATGCTCTGGTCTTTCAAACCAAATTGAGCATCTTACATGTTAAGGCGATGATCACCATTTATGTGATTTTCTTTTCATCATTGTACATTTGCACACTACGAGGTTACCATAAACCTCTCATCCAATCATCGTAGTACTAACATGTTATACATGTCTGATAGTACTGTTACGATGAGAGGGGTATCGGTTTCTCAGAAAGAAACCTCAACATTATTTAGAAATCTCAAGGTTTCGATTATCACTATTTATTTGATTTTCTTTTTATCATTTTGTATTTGCACGCTACAAAGTTACAATAAACCTCTCATCCAATCATCGTAATACTAACATGCCGTGCATGTCTGATAATACTGTTACGATGAGAGGGGTATCAGTTTGTTAGAAAGAAACCCCAACATTCTTTTTGAAATCTTAAAGTCTCAATTATCATCATTTATGTGATTTCATTTTATCATTATGCATTTGAACGTGACGAGGTTACCATAAACCTCTCTGTTGAGACATGTTTATAAGGGCAGTTTGGGTATTATTGTCCCTTATTTGTTATTGTCTTTTATATTGTGGGTCTTTTTGTAATTTGACGCAAATGTTTAATCTCTATTTAAGAAGAGATTAAACCTAATACGATAATCACTTTTTGGGAGTCTCTATGGGAGTCGACTTCAACATGGTATCAGAGCATGATGAGGTCCTTCCCGCCTGAAGCCTATTGACGTATGCCCTTGTTCTTTAGCAGCAGCAGATCTGGTCAGTGCCCTAGCCTTTTACATCATCGATTAGGTTTGCTTATTTTGGGTGGAGGACATCTGTCAAGGAAGGGTCAGATCTGATGTTGGGTCTCTGTCAGCCGAAGCACCATTAAAATAGGTATGGTGTGGTGACAAGAATCTGGATCAAATCTGATCGTTGATGTTGATGTTGATGTCGAAAGTCGCAAAGGTTGTTGTTAAAAGTTGAAAGAGATCAGATGAATAAAGGTCGGTGGATTAAGTTTCTCATGATTGTGGTATGTAGTAGATCTGTTTTATTTGTTTAAAAGATTGGAGACTCATCTAGGCAAGGTGGCCCTAGATCGTGTAGTAGTCGAATTTTTTTTGTTTGATCTAAGATCTAAGATCATATCAGTTGGTGGATCAATTTGTGAGGTCAGGAAGGGCTATGTTGTGGATGGTTTTTTTTTTTGGAAAGAGGATTGAATTTTATCAGTTTGGACGTGTTGCATCCTTTTGTTAGTAGCCGATCATTGAAAGTTGCGTCTGCCTAATCTGTTCCATCAGATTTTATTAGTGCATCAGGATTTTTTTTGTGACATCTGACTATAGTAATATTTTTTTTTTGAGTTATATCTGATTTGAAATCTGATCTCAAACCGTGTGAAGGTCCAGTGGTTGCTGTGATATTTTAACTATTATTGTAATGGTTGATTCACAAAAAGGGGAGCAGAAAACAGAGGCTTCGACAGACTATAAAGCCTTTACAAATCCTTTTTTGTATGGTACATCAATAAAATTAGATGAGACCAACTATGCAAGATGGCCTCGAACATTTATGATGTCAATTTCAGGTCATCGCAGGAAGCATATTTTGTTGGAGTCTGAACCTAAAGAAAAATTTGAAAAATATGCAATGTGGGAAGAGGACAATGATATAGTTATGTCCTGGATTATGAACAGTGTGCAACCACATATTGCCGATGGTCTTATTTATTATTCTTCAGCCAAGCAGATGTGTGATAACTTGAGAGATACATACTCACAAGAAACTAATGTGAGTTGTATTCTTCAGGTAGAACAGGAAATCTATCAACTGCAGCAAGAGGATCATACATTGGCACAATACTACGCATCAGTAAAGGCTGTGTTTGAGAGGCTGAATGCACATGGACCTTTGTGCTGCAATAAACAGAAGATTCATCAGGAGCAGACCATGGTGACTCGATTTCTTACTGGGCTATCATCAGAGTATTCGGTGGCTAAAGTTCAGATGTTGACAGGATCAGACGTTCCTAGACTTGCTGATGCATATAATCGACTGAGCAGGCTTGCTATGTCTCTTCCTAGTTCTCAATCAGAAACCCAGTCCTCTACTCTATCTGTTTCATTTGGTCATGGTCGAGGAATTGTCCCAAATTTCATAGGAAGAGGTCGTGGTCGTGGTACTGGAAGCAGGGGCAAGTTTCAGTGCTCCTTCTGTGGCAGATTTGGCCATTTAGAAGATAGATGCTTCGACAAACATGGCAGGCCTCCTCCTTCGACGGCTAAAACTGCTCCCAAGGCTCAAGTGGTCAAATCAGATGCAGATACTTCCAATATTAATTCTACCAATGATCCAGTGACTCTTAGCAAGGCTGAATATGACAAGCTTCTGGCATTAAGTCCATCTACTTCGAGCTCTCCAGTAGATGATGTTGTGTGCTCTGCAAGTGATGGCCTATCTGGCCAAGGTGGTAGGTGGATCATTGATTCAGGGGCATAAAAGGGTAGTCCTTGTTGATGGCAGTTCTTCCCTAATTGTAAGGCAGGAAAACATGTCTATTTCCCCTACTCTTCAATTGTCAAATGTTCTTCATGCCCCTTTATTTCCACATAATTTATGATCTGTCAGTCGAATAACTAAAGAGCTGAACTGTAGGGTGATTTTTTATCCCATGTGTTGCACGTTTTAGGACTTGCTGACGGGAAAGAGGATTGGTGGCGGCTATGAGGAAGGTGGTGTTTATTATCTACATCAACTAGTGGGTTCAGAGTACTTTGTTGTGGCATCATCTTCAAGTCCTATGTTGTGGCATCATCGTCTGGGTCACCTTCCAGTGTTAAAACTTCGTCGTACCATTCCTTATATATCTTCTTCAGTTTTTTTTCAATGTGAAACGTGTCAATTGGGAAAACATCACCGGAGCTCTTTTTCCTCCAGTCAAAGTCCGTTGAGTCAAAGATTGTTTGATCTTCTTCATGTGGATGTATGGGGTCCTAGTAGGATTCCTAGTAGGTCTCAGTGTCGTTATTATTTGGTTATTTGTTGATGATTTCTCAAGGTTATCGTGGGTGTTCGTGTTAAAAGATCAGTCTCAAGTTCCTGTTATTCTCAAATCTTTAATTGTTAAAATAAATACTCAATTTGATGTGTGTGTTAAAGTTGTTCGCACTGATAATGCTCTTGAGTTCAAATCCAAAGACTTACTTCAATTCTATTCTGCAAATGGGATTCAACCTCAATTTTTTTGTCCTCATACATCCCAGCAAAATGGCGTGGCTAAGAGGAAACATAGACAAATCTTGAATGTTGCTCGTTGCTTAATGATTCAATCCAATATGTATGCGTCATACTGGGGCGATGTTTTAACTGCTGGCTTAATCATAAATCGCATACCTTCAAGCACTGTAGAAGACCAAATCCCTATTCAAATTCTTCATCCAGAGGTTCCTCCTTTTCCCATCTCCTCTAAAGTTTTTGGATGTATGTGCTTTGTGCATAAGTTGGATCCTAATCGAGATAAACTTGCTTCGCAGTCTAGTAAATGTGTTTTCCTTGGATATCCTAAGAATAAAAAAGGATAGTGTTGCTATGACCCTACATCCCATAAAGAGTATGTCGGTGCGGATGTTACCTTCTTTGAGACTATTTCTTATTTTTCAAGTACTACTCCAAGGTTACAGGAGAGCCATGGCGATATCCTTCCTCTTCCGGTCCCTCTTTTTCCGTTAGAGTCTTTTCCTCCTCAGCCTTTGACTCCATCATTTGTTGTGTCTCGCTACCAAAACCCTCCTATAGTATACACTCACAGGTTGCCACCTACCTCAATGCCCCCATTATCTACTTCTCCTGAGGTGAGTATCCCTAAACATACTGAAGTTCTTGTTCTTGATGATGATCTTCCTATTGCTCTGCGCAAAGGAAAGAGACAATGCACCCTTCATCCTATTTCTCAGTTTGTTTCAGAAGTTAATCTTGGTGCATCCATAAAGAATTTCATTTCCGCTCTGTCTTCCCCCTCTGTTCCACTCCATCACAGTCAAGCTCTTTTAGACCCCAAATGGTTGCAGGCTATGCAAGATGAGATGGATGCCTTTTGCTCTCGGGGCACATGGGACTTGGTTGATCCCCCTGTTGATGTCGATATTGTTGGCTGCAAATGGGTATATACCATTAAATTTAACTCAGGTGGGTCAATTGAATGGTACAAAGCCCGGTTGGTTGCCAAAGGCTATACGCAGACTTATGGAGTCGACTTCTTTGAAACTTTTTCCCCAGTTGCTCGTCTTGGCACTATTTGTCTCGTCCTTTCCGTCGTTGTTCACTATGGATGGCACTTATGTACGTTGGATGTAAAGAATGCCTTCTTGTACGGGGATTTGCACGAAACAGTCTACATGCGGCAACCCCCGGGCTTTGAGGTTCAGGGGGAGTGTCAGGTGTGCAAGTTGAAAAGGCTATTTATGGCCTGAAGCAGAGTCCTCAGGCATGGTTTCACAAATTATTTGAGGTAATGTCGGCTTTTGGCTTTGTCAGGTCAGCTTCAGACGACTCCTTGTTTATTAAGAAAACTAGTGCCGAAATTGTTCTTATGGTGGTATATGTCGATGATATCATATTGACAAGGAGCAGTGCCCAAGATATTTATGCAACAAAGGCTCATCTTCAGAAACATTTTATTACTAAAGATCTTGGTCCCCTCAAATATTTTATGGGTATCGAGGTGACAAGAAACATGGAGGGCTTAATTTTGTCGCAAAGGAAGTATGTTTTGGATTTATTAAAAGAGACTCGAATGCTAGGAGCGAAACCAGATAGCATTCCTATGGATCCTAAAACTCATTTGTTTAATGAGAAGTCTAAATATGTGGATAGTGTCAGCTTTAGGTCCTTGGTGGGTAAGTTGTTATATGTGACTGTTACTAGACCTGGCATTTCATTAGCAGTGAGTAAAATTAGTCAATTCATGGATAAACCTACTAAAGTTCACGGGGATGTAGCTATGATGGTTCTCTGGTACTTAAAGACATCTCCTCGTAAAGGACTGTTGTTTAAACAAAATTCTTCCTTGGATGTTGTTGCTTACTCTGACGCAGATTATGTGGGTCCATTGAAGATAGAAAGTCAACAACTGGATTTTGTGTTTTTGTGGGAGGAAATCTAATTACCTGGAGGAGTAAGGAACAAACTGTTGTAGCCAGGTCGAGTGTTGAATCTAAATATTGAGCTATGGCTCAAACTGCAGCTGAGATGATGTGGGTAAAATCAGTTCTAACCAATCTTCAAGTGAGAGTATCCCTACTTATGTTGATGATGTGTGACAACAGGGCCGCTACATATACTGCCAACAATCCAGTATTTCATGAAAGGACTAAACATATGGAAGCTGATTGTCACTATGTACGTGACTTGGTTCAGACCAGCTATATTTGCACAGATCATATATCTTCTGAAGATCAAGTAGCTGATGTCTTTACCAAGGCTCTGGCGAGGTCTAGTTTTTCTCGTTGTTGTGACAAGCTGAGCATGATTGATATCTATGCTCCAGCTTGAGGGGGAGTGTTGAAACGTGTTTATAAGGGCAGTTTGGGGTTTGTGTATTATTGTCCCTTATTCATTATTGTCTTTTATACTGTGGGTCTTTTCGTAATTTGACGCAGATGTTTAATCTCTATTTAAGAAGAGATTAAACCTAATATGATAATCACTTTTTGGGAGTCTCTATGGGAGTCAACTTCAATACTCTGATCCAATCATCGTAGTACTAACATGTCGTACATGTCTGATAGTACCGCTACAAAGAGAGGGGTATCGGTTTCTCAAAAAGAAATCCCAACATTATTTAGAAATCACAAAGTCCCATGCTTTAGGTCGGGGATATCCGAGTCATTCGGATATCAAAACAAAAGACCGTATATACCTCTTAGGGCTACGCAGGGTTGAAGGAAAGACTTGGTTGAGAATAAGAAACCACCAGATATTTATTTTTGCTTTTTAAAACAACGAATATTACAAATATTGGAATCTCGCATAAAATTCTCTCTTTTTTTAAAGACTTGGCGAGCATGCGCAATTTTGCGTCTTTAAATGCAAGCATAATGCAAGGTAGGCAGGTGTATGCAAAACTGCATACCTTTCAAAGTTATATATATGTATATATAATACATATATATCAAAATATAAGCATGTGCACATTGCAGCGCGACGGCCAGGGGCGTAGCTAGGGGGGCAGGACTGGGCTGTAGCCCAGTCCTGCCTCCCGAAACAGTTAATTTTTTTTGTTTTTTTTTTAAAGCCCAGTCCTAGCCCAGCCCTGATTCCATATGAAATATATTTTTATCCATTTTTGTAGCCCAGTCCAGTCCTAGCCCAACCCTGACTGCAGCAAATAGTTTGATTTGTCCATATGAAATAGATTTTTATTAATAATTGTAGCCCTTTTTTATTTTATCTCAAAAAAAAAAAAATGGGGGGCGCTACCCCCGAACCCCCAACTGTCGCACAAATAAAATTTTTGTTGCTACACCCCTGTTTGCCCCCCCCTCACATGAATCCTAGCTACGCCCCTGGCGACGGCAATGTAAATGACATAAAGCCAGACTCAATGTGCAAAACAACACATCGAGCTAAATAACTGCGTAAGCGATGCACGATGTATGCAACCGTACATCGGCTAAATAAATTGCGTAAGCAGTAGCCTATACACGTAACAACGTGGCGGCAAAGTAAATGACATAAAGCCAAACTCGATGTGCGAAACCACACATCGAGCTAAATAAATTGCATAAGCAATGTACGAAACCGTACATCAACTAATTAAATTGAGTAAGCAGTAGCCTATGCACGTAACAGCGCGGCGACAAAGTAAATGACATGAATTTAAATAGACAAGAATACGCAAAACTGCGTCCTTGAGTTTAAAAGCATATATATATATATATATAGATGTATGTATATACTATACGTATAAGTTAGAAGTATTCTATCATTTATCCTCGTATGCAACCTTCTCCTACCTCGAAGATGGTCGAACTCACGGACGATTCCGGTTGTAGGTCTTCAAGGGCTTGTGCCTTGGTGCACGTGACGCATTCGTTGTGCCGATGTGGTGCGCTAAAAGGTATATTATCGTGTTGCAAAGTAAACGATGTAACCTTTTTAATTTAATGAGTAAGCAACGTTTGTGTCGCAGGAGTCGAACCCGAACCTAGTTCGAGCCGACCGGGCTGAGCCGGGCTCATGACAAGGGTGAACCAAGCTGGGCTCGGTGCTAGCAGGGCTCAGCTCGACTGCATCCGACCAGCAGAAGAGGCGGCACCCCTCCTACACCTTTGTTTTAACAAGGAGATAGGAGATGGTAGGAGGATCGTCCGGCATCACTCATAGAGAAGGGAATGGGGGGAGAGCAGGTCAGAGGGGCGTACCTGAGGGGGGGCCTCCGACATGAACAACAGGGAGCCGAGAGAGAGGGGGAAGAAGACAAGAGACGGGAGGGGGATTCCATCACGTGATTAGGGGGTTTTCCGGCGAGGGAAGGAGACTGGGCATCGGGGGGGTTCAGATTTTCGCAGGGGAGGCATCGGGCGACGAGGAGAGAGAGAGATGAGCACAGGGGAGCTCGGGTCCTCGAGGGCTCTTAAAAAGAAAACCCCCCTGCGGGGGGTTTAAAGGGAAACACGGGTGAGGGGCTTGTGGACCCAGATCCGGGTTGGATCTGGTCGGATCCAACCTGGATTCAAAAAAAATTTTTTTGAAAAAACACGAGTGTTACAGAATTTGACCAAAAAAAAAAGTTATAATTGGAAAAAATTGCTACATTTTTTAAAAACTTCCGGAAGAGGAATGGTCCCGAAAGAGACTTAAGATCAGGCAAAACAATATATGATGTTCACAAATTTACTAAAGCAAACTGGCATACCCAGTTTTCCAGACTCGAGCTTCTCTTTCCCATGACTCCATCCAAAGTTGTACCTGAAACATGATAAATCATGGCCACTTAAAACTTACAAAATTATCAATAGACACACAGAGACAAGGTGAAGGCACGCACACACATACATATATTGACAAAAACACAAAAAGCCAGAAACAAATAAATGCAAATCTCGCATGATTGTACAGGCACACACACACAACAGCATACACATGCAAATGGTACATGCTTAAGTTAAAGTTTAGTTCAACATATATTTGCAAGAGAATATTGTTCCTTGATGGAGATTAAGATATGCAAACATAAAAGGAAGCACTTGCTTGAAATACGTGATCAGGCAAATCTACAATGCAGTAATTGAAAAGAAATATTCCACCAAAGTGCAAGGCTTAATATTTTGAAGTTTGTCTTAGCACAAACCTTAATAAATATAAAACATCCATTCTTGTTCCAAGAGGAAAATTAAGCTCATCAATGCACCATAGGCACATAAAACAACATTTCATTCTAAATAGAAAGAAAGATTTTATGGCATGTTTGGAATCCAAGGAAATTTCCATGATGAGAATTCAGATGGAAGGACAGGTTCATTGAATTTGGTAACACCAATATAGGTGTTAAGGTGATAACCAGTCTATTGTTGCTCATGGTCTTGGAATTTGACAGATAGGAGGCTTTCAACAAATGCCATTCAGTAAATACATCTCTAGAAAACGATAAAAAGGAAATTCTTAATTTTGGAAATCTGGCCTTTCAGATGTGATCTACATGGTTGGTTTGGTAAAAATCGGCTTTTGAATCATCCGATTATGACATGTGAGCAGGATTTTATTAGGATTAATCAATGGCTCAGGATTTTTATAAATTTTAAAGCTCATAATATCATTTTTTTTTGTCGGAAAAGTATGATCCAACAGTTGATTCATAGCAAATGGATCATACTAAACACATCTGTGGTGTTAGATTTACCAAACATGGCCTGAAACATAAAAAATCAGCACTGCCAACACCGTATGGACGATTAGGAGGAACTTGTTTTTCTATATATATACAATCGTATTGGCACCCTCACACCCAAGTTTTTTGAAAGTGTCGCATCATTGCATATGCACCGGAACTTTAAATAAACTTTAGACTGGAAAGAAGGTATGGAATAAGTACAGTGATTAGACTTGCTTGGGTGAAAATGTGTGTTTCCAGGATTTATTGCATTTTCCCTCAAAAAAACATTCAGAGAAAGGATTTTGCAATAAATCAAATAAAGGAAATAATAAGAGACAGCCATGAGGTTTATAATTACTCAATTTGCCTTTTCATTTTTTTCTAGAATTCACACTTGGTATAAATACTAATTTAAACATTTTAGAAGGCAATGCCACTCTAGAGAATTTTCTATGGAATGATTCCAACTTTGAGAGCAACAAAGAGGCATATTCCCTTGGCTTCTAGAATCAGGCCTTCCCTTGTTAGTTAACTATTTCCACCAATTTATCTTTATTTGTACTTCCAACACTAGCTAACAAGACAGTAATTTTTAGTACTGTATCAACAGTTGAGCATCAATATTTCTCCAGAGGAAATGTCAAATGCCTATATGATGATCCTATGGTGTAACAACAATGTCACTCATTAACTACTTACCTACTATCTTTGTCTTCAAGCTTCTCTTTCACCTCTTCTGGTAAATGTACTAATCTGAAAACAAAAAGATTAACCAAGCTAATATTCTACAAAATTCAGATACACTGTTGAGGCCCTATTTGAGTTAACAAAGTCATCAAATATAATTTGGGAAGGAACTGCATACCTGACGGAAAGATGTAATAGGTTTCTGCGTAATACGTCAAGTCCAGGAACCTTCAATGGCAAAGAAGAGCAAATTATGCCTGAATACTAGACCATACTTTTTGTAATGCCAAGCACATAGAACACCAATACTCAGCAAACAAGAATGTAACAAATGAATCAAACTGTTATACTTGTAAATCTGGTTCTGCCTGTAACAACAACCAGTATAGTGTTATACGTGTATGCCCACCTTACAAATGATTAATTCAGATTTCTTTGGGTGCCCAACCTAAAGCTTGAAACTATCTACTTATTCAACAACTCTTGGAAATTGTATTGCAACAGTTTGCTGATTGCTCAGCATTCACACTAGTTTAGAACAATCTACGAACACTTTGAATTATTGAATGTATTTTTTCTAATACTTCTAAGGCACTTGGTTGTGGTGTTTGTCCTTCTTTTCAGAGAAAGAATGCAACTTTCTCTTCTTTCTCAAATATTGATGTGTTTCTATTGCAAGGAATTCCTGGAATGGGTACGTTTGGATTGGTCAATATCAAAAAATCTCTTTCCCATGAGGTCCAAAAATTGCCGGGAGACAAATTTCTCCTACCCAAATAAGCGATGTTCCTAAAAGAGAAATCCTTTTGAAACAACGATAACTCATTTATTCATGGTTCCACCTGATTCCTCCTATGGGAGATGAGCAAAGGATATGCCAGGACTCAGGAGAACTCAATCAATGGCTTAGGAGTTCCAAATTCTCCTCAATCCAAACAGTGGATTCAGACTTCCAAAATTCAAAAGCTTAGAAATTCCAAGTCTAAAAGATCTAGACACACAGCACCTTCGTGTGTGTGTGTGTGTGTGTGAGAGAGAGAGAGAGAGAGAGCACCTTAATAATTCTTGAACAAATATCTGACAACAAACAAAACAGAGAAAAAAAAAACGCAAAATTGCGAGGACTTACTCCAGAGACGGCAACAATTCCCAACCCATCTCGCCCGAAACCACCCTCGATCTTCCTCGACAGATCAACGCCCTTGCACTGAACTCGCCCCCAACAAGGAAATCAAAACACAATCATGAACAAAAAAGAAAAAAAAGAAAAAGGATCATAATAAAGAAGGAAAACCCAAACGGAAACGACGAAAAAGATCGGTTCTCCGATACCCGAAGTTCATTGTAAGATATGGTGACGGGTTTGACGGCCGGAGGATCGGTCTCCGAACCGGAAACTGCCGCCCGGCAGGGAATCCGGCGGGTGGGTCCACCGGAGACGGCGGGCGATCGATTCGTGCAAGGGATTTTGAGAGACATAGCGGGAATTCCTTTTCCGCTCTCTCTCTCTCTCTCTCTCTGGGGATTCACAGAGTTCAAAAATGTCGGTTGGGTTTGTTGTCTGCCGTTTGTTTTCCCGTGTTTGCTTTTGCGCTGTTTCGCGTTTCGCGTGGACTCAACGCGGATGCTTCGGATATGGATATCGACTTTGGGATAGACCTGAGCCTAGAATGGAGACCCGGACAATCTCACGTTGTCCACGAGGCTGTAACCAATCCCAACCAAATAATTAGTTGTTGGGTCAGCTAAATGAAATCTCAAACCCAGATCTATATAATTTAAGAAGTCTTATTTACCAAAAAAATACATGTAAAATAATTTGGATCAAGTCAGTTCGGGTTATATACCTGACAAAAATCATAAGTCAAATCCAACCCATATATTACTGGGGTCGAGTTCAGATCGGCCTGAATAATATTCAATCAGCATTTTTGTATCCATGCTGAGGTATTTAGATTCCAGTTACGTACCTAGTAAAAACCTGACTTGTTGACAGCCCTACTTACATCATTAACTATTAGAATTGACTGTTACGGACAACCAAGTTTTTTTACTTTTGTTGATTGATGTAAATATAGTTTTTCCTTTCTTGCAGTGCTTGAAATGGCCTTTCTTCTAAAAACCCCTAAATACAAGGTGAATTTGAGTCTCTCTCTATACTCGTTAACTTTGATAATAGAAGTTTTTGCATTTTCTATTTTTTTGCTTCTCCGCTATCTTTATGTGATTGCGTGTGTGTGATTGCACCTGCGTGTTTGTCGAGCGACGATTAGCTCAATTGTTTTTGTAAGAATGAAATGTCATTCCATTGTTAGAGGCACGTCACGCGGGCCTTTGTTTTTAGCCCGTGACAAGTTGGTAACACCTACCCTCTCCAAGGTAAGTCAAAACTATATTATGTCATATGTTTTTATTAGTTTTTTCAATTCATTCAATGTTGCTTTATATATACAAGCACTTCACTTGTGAATGCAGAAAATTACTTTAAGTTTATGTGTAAGTATGATTCATTTAGCAAATTGTACATACAAAAAATCAGTACAATGATACTTTTTAATAATAATCACACACTACACATTCATCAACATGCTCTATGACAAAAAATATTATTCGAACTGTGACCATAGCTTAATAATTCATTTCATAAACAATGATTTCATGTATTTTAATTCAAAGTCTACAGGGTTTCATTAAACCCTAATCTCATTATTAAACAACAATCTTTATAACAAGCATTCAAGGCATACTAACCTAAATTGATGCATGCAAACATGATTTAATGTATGTAAACATGATTCAAAGCATGTGAACATGGATCAAGGTATGCAATTGTTCATACTAACATAATTCACCTCTACAATTCAGCTACAAGTATTCATAATATATTTAACATTTGAAATTACAAGTTTTTGTATAATAGCTTACTTGATTTTGTTTACATAGTAACATATGTATCGAGGTTTTGCAAAACAGCCACTTTTGGTAATATTCTGGTAGGAATTTTCATCATATTAAATTATGTTTTCCTATAATTTTTCATGCAGTACTTGTTCTAAAAAAAATATTTTAAGGACTTCGATTGTATTTATACAAAAAATCTAAAGGCTATTTTAAAATGGCATTATTTGTTATAAATTTTTTTACTGAGTTTTCGTTGTAATGACTCGAATATTCGAAAAAGGTCCTGAACTCGATTTTGAGTCATAAAAATTTTGACATGACTTTTTGTTATAAAAAGTTCAATTAAGGTTTTAGAAAAAAATGATTAGAATGTCTAGAAAGGATTTTGAAATTGTTTGACAGAATTACCTTTATAGAAGTTCAAATTTTCTGAAATATTTAGAATTTTTTTTTTACATAATTCTTGCTAAAATAATTTGAAATTTCAAAAATGTTTGTAAGATTTTTGCCAGAACTCTGGTTATAATAATTTAAAATTTTAAAAGTATTTATAAAAAAACTTGCCAGCAATGCTGATATAATAGTTTTTGTTTTTTAAAATGTTTATAAAATTTTTGCCAAAACTACTGCTATAGTAATTCTTAATATTTGAAAACATTTATAAAAAATTTAACAGAACCTCCCCCGTGTAGAGATAAAATTGGATTAAATTTTGGTAAAATTGCCTTTATTTAAATCAAAAAAAAAATCCTGAGGGTTCAGAGAAGAAACAGGGCATTCTATGAGCACATACTAGGGTCTTGATGAGAAACACAAGTACTTACCTTATTTGTAAAAATTTGGGCAGTGCTTTTACGGTAAAATTTTAAATTTTTTGCCGAATTAAGCATAACTTCTACTACATGGACTTGAAAAGTCGATTCTAACATGTCAGCACTCCTTCGAGGAAAGGAAAGTCGTACTTGGATAGAAGCAAGGGGCTCAAAGGGTTTTGGTGGAAGAAATAAAAAATTTAATAGAGGTTTGGGTTTAATTTTTTAGAGAGAAGGGGCTGGGGTTAGTGAGAGAAAGATGAAATAGGAGAGAGAGAGAGAGAGCTAGAAAGAGAAAATGAGAGAGGAAAATTGTGTACTACTATTACATTTTCCAACCAATCTGGATATTCTATTGCTCGAATGAATCCTACTTTAAGCAAATCCTCAAGTCCTTCCTTGACCTGCTGCTCGATTTGAGGGTCCATCTTTGTGAACTTCTGCTTAACCGGTTTTGCATCAGGTTTCAGAATGAGGAGATGTTCCACCAATTTAGGATCTAAACCGGGCATATCCTCGTAAGTCCATGCAAACACTTCTTGGTATTGTTTGAGAAAATCGATGAGCCTTTCCTTCTCATCTGCGCTCAGACCAGTGCCAATTTTAAGAATTTTTGGACTACCCTCTAAACCAATATTGATGTCTTCAGTTGGGTCCTAAACTAGGGTCGATGGCTCATCTTGTTCCTGAATTGTTGCAAACTCTGACAATTCTTGAAGAGATAAATCAAATTCTACAGCTTCTTCCGACTGCTTTGTGACTTTACTGTTCCCAGTTCTTGCCTTAATCTGATAGATCTTTGCAGACTTCGACACGATTGATGGATTGGCGACTAGTCTTCTTATTGATCAGGAAGACATTCTAAAATCTTGAAAAAGAGTAGCATTTTTAGAAAAAGTTGGCTTATCATGAAACAAATCGCATGAAATGAAAAGGATAAATGATAACACATTTCGAAGACAAATTGTAGAGGAAGAATAGAAGGATGGCATCCCAATGGATAAGAAAAATTGATAACTTTATTGAAGATTGAAATGATGACATAAAAGAAATGAAATGAAACGGGACATCGTCCCTACAAAATGCAGAAATCAAAGAACTGAAGTAGAAAAAGAATGATAACAGATGCTCTTAATGGGTTCCCTTGATGAAGACAGTATCCTTATGAGATCTGTTGCCCATGAATTCCAACCCTACTCTTTACGGATGATGATCAGGGATTACTGGCTCTAGTCGGCCACCTCCATTCTTGCCTAGGCCTTTGAAAGGCTGATAGTCGTATTTCAATAGAAGATCAAATCCTTTCTTGACTTTTATAAATTCTGAGAATAAAATATGATCTTTATAAGTGTCGTAATCAAGACGACCTTTGATTTTAAAGAAATGTGGTCCTTGCCATCGGACCATTGCTGCAGTATGCTTCATCTCTGGTGATGCCCCTAGCTTCAACATCTCGAGGCTTTCACTGAGAATAACTTCTTCATTCTCCCTGATGCTAGGAATATCAGCAATATAGGTTGGTCTGGGAATCATAGGCTGACACAACCTTTCTTCTGGGTCTTCTCCCAGGACAATAGTAATCAAGCCGCCCTTAGACCACTTAATGCACTGGTGTAGGGTGGATGGCATTGCATTGGCATTGTGAATCCACGTTCGCCCCAATAGAAGATTATACATTGACGGCACATTGACAACGTGGAAAAGCACTGTGTGAATAGAGTAGTTGATAAATATTTTCAGAAAAATCTTGCCCTTTGTTGTCTGTCCATGATTATCAAATCCGTAAATGGCGATCGGATCTGGTGCATATTCTTCTTCTTTTATACCCAAAGCCTTGGCCATTATTTTGGGACAAATGTTGAGGCTACTGCCTCCATCTACAACACATGGGGTACAATCATCTCCCTGGTTCAAACCATAATGTACAGAGCATTGTTATGAAATGCATGGGGCTTGGGTAGATCTTCATCGGAGAATGTTATGTGAGCATTGGTCATGGTCTAATTAACGATCTGAGCCATGTTTTCAGGGGTGATGCCTGGCTTAACCTTAAATTTTCGCAGTAAATCATCTAGGACTTGTTGATGCTTGGGAGAAGCACGCGCCAATTCAAGGATCGAGATATTTGAGAGGGCAATAATCGGTCTTTGCACTGTATCGACCTTCTCCTCTGATGCTTTGCCCTTTTCAAACACTGATTTAATAAAGCTTTTGGGGAACCATGGCAATCTTTTGGACACCTCAAGAGATATCCCAGCAGGCTCTTTTGAGACTTTCAGCTTGTTGAAAGCTGAAATGAAATCCATCTTCTGAGTATTGGACTGGGCCTTATGTAATACTAATACCTGATATTGAATATCAATATCACTACTAAGGCATGGCTGGATGCGATCTTATGGCTAAAATGGATGATCAGATATCATTACGATTGAATGTTGAATAAAGGGCTGATTTAGTATGGTCATCTTTTTATCTTCGGCACCTTCCACCAGAAGATTCTTGTTAATATAATCTTGATTAATATTCTTTAGAACAAAACAATTTTTAGTGTTGTGTCCCACTATTCGGTAGAACTTACATAATATGTCCTTCATTTTACCCATAACCACTGATGGATCAGCTACCCTTGGAAGCTTAATCATGTCGCTGCCAAGCATATATTCTAGCACTGTTTTGAGGGACTGATCCAGGGGAGTAAACTTGCGATCATAACTCCACCCTTCACGCTTCAGCTTTTCTTGAGTTCTCGACCCTTGCTCAAGAGTCTGCTGAGGCTGTCTATCATACTAGGGGATCGACTTGCCTTTGTGTTCGCTCTTGCTGGGGTTTGATCCCCGTGAACAAAAGCTGTGATCTTTTGCATTTCCCTTGTGGTGGTTCTTACCGTTGTTGGTGGAGTAGGTGAAATGGGTTTTCTTCTTGGATTCTTGCTGACTATTATTCCTGGTGAACATAAAGCCCTCATAAGATTCATTTTTCACACTCAACTCAAGTCATTCGGCTCATTCTGTCAGTTCTATGAAGGTCTTTGATGGAGAGGTGGAAATCAAACTCCTTAGAGGTTGCGAAAAGTTACTCAAGATTAGAGACAATGCATGTCCTTCTGATATTGGATCTCACATCTTATTACAAGTTGACCTCCATTGGTGAATAAAATCTCTGTCTTTCTCATTTTCTTTCTGCTTCAGACTGCAGAGGTGGCTGAGGGTCGGGAGTGCCTCAACATTGAATAAGAATGGCTCAATAAACAAATTGACCACTTTATCGAACTCCCTCAGTTTTATGGGGTTAATGTGTTCCGAATACCATTTCGCTGCAATACCCTCCGGACTGCGAGGAAAACAAAGAAATAAGGCTCGATTGTTCCTTCTGAACTTAGAACACTCTGCGAAGAAAATGGCGAGATGTGCTTTTGGATCACCCAAACCATGAAATTTGATAAATTTTCTAGGGAGGTTATCAAGATTGTCATCCCCATCCAGTTCATCGTAGAAATCTTCACTTGTAAAGACCATCTTTCCATTGTCACGGGCTTGCAGATCCTTGACCATCTTAACCATGTTTTTGAGTTGTGGCTGTGTAGGATCATTGACATACTGATCCCTGGTCTTATAGACTGGTCCTTGCCCCTGGGTTGACCTTCGAAGTTCCTATTGTGTCTCATATTCCTCATCGGTACCACCCGCTGACTCTACTTTATCGAAAATTTCCTCACGATGATTTTGCCTCTTTGAGATTTTCACATTCTTTTTCATTGTTCGGCCCTTGACCTTTTTCTTATGGTGAGTTTTTTCCGAACTGGCCCCAGTTTTGTCAGATAGCATTTTGTTCATCATCTTCTGAAATAATAGATACATCTGAGGGTCAATGTCATTCTTGCTCTGTTGGCTTCTGTTTCCAGCAAATCGTGGAGAGGTCATTTCTTCTTCGAAGGGTGATGGAGAACTGGTAAGCTGGACTGACACAGTTTTCCTTCCGGAAATTGTCTAAACCATGTAAGGGTGCAAATACTCTCTGCAGGGCAAAACTAAGGGTTAGCTGCTAAAAATAGTTTTGAATAGGAAACATTCACTGGATATCTGGTAGACAATTTGAAATATGTCCCATTACTAGAGACTGAGTCATCGCTAGAGTCACGACAATTGCACTGCTATTTTTTACAAAAATAAACAACTAGAAATGCGCCTTGTTACCTAGGCGAGGTTGTCAAACCAAGATAGGAAGGAATTTTATTGAAAGAAAAACAAGACTTTATTAATAATAAACTTGGCAAAGAGGAGGGGGACAAACAATTTTCCACCACTCCTGATAATCATTGGACACCCGAGGACCTGAAAAAAGAGTAGGATTGACAAAGGAGTCCCAGCCATATCTGGCAGAATGATATACTCCGAACCACTGTGCTGATGCAAGATCGAACTCTGGCATGATCTATGAAAGTAGGCGAATTTCCACACGCTTCTGTCTCTAAGAGAACTGCTTGACACACCGTTCTGGATGGTAATAGGTGCAAAAGAATGGGCCAAGTAGCTTGAACCATTTGTCGTATGCATAAGTATATCTGGGAGGTGATTCCTGACGATTAAAGTAGTCCCGCACGACCTCTTTTTCTTGAAGGTTGTCGATCAAGAATCGGTAGCGAGCTACTGGAAGAAGCTTTTTACCATTGTATCTGAATGAACTATCCCTGGTTGGCACATGCCATAGGAACCAGGACTGCAATGCATAGGTGCATCCTTCGACTAGAATCGATTCTCCGAGTGCGAAATGGGTCAACCCTCAGTACAAAAAAGCGAGTGCGGCCATGGCTATAGAGAGGCGGCCAGTCTGTCGACTTCCCCACCTTCGCAAAAGTTAAACTATCCTGATATCCATGTAATTTTGTCCATCTGGAAAGAGAACCAATCCCACAGTGCATAGGACCATCGCATGCTGGATTCTCTCTCGAGTTGTTCGAGATAAAGAACTGAATTTCACAAATGCCCCATACTGTCCGTAGATTTCGAGCAGTTCACATATTCATTTCCATTCTCCTCGAGCAATGGCCAAGACTTGCGTCCTGTCATGTGGGCTAAAGCGTATAGGGGATCCAGACCCTGGGCATTGATTAAGAACTGTTTCTTTAATGGATCTCCTAGATGACCGGATGGCTTGGGCAATCCCATAATTTCTGAAAACTCATCCATCAACAAAGTCATTTCTCCCCATGGGAACCAGAAAGTACAAGTGCACGGATTCCACCACTCTGCTAGTGCATGGATCAAATTATCGTTGACTGTCTGCTTTCTCACTGTGGATGCCAGTTCTAACCCACAATCACTCAGATGGTCCGAAAACATACGAGAGAAGTTCTTGAGCCATGAATAATACCACCGGGGAATGAAGGATTCGATGTTGAGAGTTTGATGTTCGGGAATACCTTATCGCACCTCGTAGGAGATGTGACCCTCAAGAAAGACGGAATAAAGTTGACCGGATGCCATCAGACTGGAAAACATGAAAATTTAGAATAAGACTTGGGAAAATACAAGGATTTTGAAAAAAATGCAGGCAGGATAAAAATGAAGCAGGAAATTTGAGATCCAAAAGGAAGAAACGATGAAAATCACCTGGAGTTTTGAGGAAATTAGAAGTTTTGGAAAATCATTCAGGATTTTGTAAAAAAAAGATACTTCACAAAAAGATGGAAAATAAGATATTTTGAAAAATCATCCAATATTTTGGAAAAAATGGGGAAAATATAGAAAAATAAATAAGAAATGACTACATCACATTCAATCACATTATGTACAAACAATTATGCACATACAATATTTCCTAAGAAGCCGACTCTAGATGTATCAATTTTGAAAGAGCTTGTAGGACCCTAATCTTGACTCTTGGCTCAAATCAACTGTGTTCAATCATGCTATGTCGATATACTCGAGCCGAGGCCTGATGTACGTGAAATAAAATCAATTTCTCTGGTTCTAGGTTCATGTTTTCCAACATCCTTGAGCACCTGTCGATATACTTTGGACTATGACCCTTGGTATGTGGCAGGGTGTTTTAACTCAAATAGGTGGCCTAGTTGTGAGGCTTTATCTCGAACTATGGTTCTGGAAGAATGCCTAGCAACGTGAAGACCGAGTAGAGATAGGTGGGGTGGTTTTTTGAAAAATGAACACATGCAAGCAAACAGAGGGCTCTAAGACCTAAAGAAGTAGAGTTTTTGAAAATTTTGAAGAAGCAAACACTGTTTTCATATAAATCCTAGATTAAGGAGTGTTTTATTAGACCTAGGTCTATGTGAGCATGAAAATTTCCTCCTCAATATGGTCCTACCAAACCATGCCTAGTCTACATGCAATCCATGTCAGCTGGGTTCAAGTTTAAGCTCCTAGGTTCACATGATATCAGAAAGTAAAAGCTGATATTCCATAGAACACGATTTTGACAATTTCAACTAAGTCAAGTACATAATTGATCAGGCGAAGACAGGTCCCATCATGGTCGTCAAACCTGTTATCATCGGAAATTTTACTTTTGCAAGTCAAATTGACCTTTGAAAAAGATTTTGAAAATTTTACTCTCATTTGTTTTTCAAATACGGGAAATTTCTGTAGAATAGGACTTGCCTATCGGTACGAGGTTCAACCATTTCTGGCGCCATTACCAAAGGTAATTGAACCAATGATCAAAAGTGTGCTTAGCTTTGCTTAACTTGTCTAAACCGATGTTCTATTTCCTAAATGCACAAAGAATCAGACATGTGCTATGAATTTTTTGAAAATGCAGATTGAAAACATGATGTTTGCTTTAAATATTTGAAATACTTGGAAAATTCTTGGAAAATATAACACTCTAAAAATCGTGAATCATAATTGGGAGAGAATTTCTGAAGAAAACAAAATCAATTTTTGAAGAAATACAAGTGTTTTGTGAAAATCGATTTATGAGGAATTTCAAATAACTTTGGAAAAAACTTGATTTCTCTGAATTCAGACTTTGAAATTGAAGATATTATCTTGGAAAATTGTGATTTGAACTTGAGAAATACTTGAAATACCACTTAAAGGCTTAGAGTTTTGAGAAAATTAATTTTTGGGCAAGACTTAGAAAATCAAATTTTTTGAATTGGAATTTGCAAATTGAATGAAATGAATGTGGATTTGAAAGACATTGTTTTGAAGAATTGAGAAAATCTTTTTGTATTTTTTTGAGAAATACAATGCTTTTTGAAGTTAGCCTAAGAGTGTAGGCTGAATGTGGCTAATACGAAGATAAAAAATCTGGGTTTCATTTATATTCTGACTATGGCCATGAATACGAATTTCATGTAGACCATAGTGGATTTGTAGACCATAGCGGATTTGTAAAAATATGCATGAATTGGGGTACATCAGATATTGAAATTTGCAGAATTAAACTATATGCAATGCTCTCTATTCTAAGCAGAAAATGTAAATCTTATTCTAAATATTACATTAAATTGAATAAAAGAGAAATAAAATAAAAAGCTAAGTCCTTCACTTGAATAATCATGCAAAACTAGAAAATATGTTGGCATAGAAATGTAGGTTTATCTGGATTTATCCGAAAACATTGGGAAATTATCGGATATTATCCAAATATAAACCCAGTTCATACTTCTCTGATATAAACATAAATGATGAAATTGGATTGGAAATATAAACATGAGTTTTGAAATATCAAAATTGGGGTCCAAATGACCAAAATACCCCTGATAGTAAGACTATGGCCTTGAAATTAAGGTTTTTCAGAAAGTTATTTTGTAAAATACAAATTTTTGAAATTTAAATAAGAATAAATCAAACATAAGATGATGTGGTATAATTGAAAATAAGAAAATAAAAGTTTGGGATTTTGAATTTGAAGTTAAATGACCAAAATGCCCCTAATAGCAATACTATGGCCTTAAAATTAGGGTTTTTAGAAAATATTTTGGTAAAAACTTTGGATTTAGGGTTTAAAAAGATCAAATAGCAGCTAAATCGAATATAAGGTGTCCTACCATGATTCTAAACATGAATGAACCCCAACAACATGAACTTATACCCAAAAAATAAAAAATATCTTGAAAATCAGGATTTTGCAGTGTTTCGGGATCCTATGGGTACACCATTTTGCAATTTAACTCATCCAAGCATCAAACGATATCCAAAATCAGTAAAAATCGACATATAAACTTCTTATAACCCTAAAATTAAATTGAAACCATGAAAATTTATTTTTGACATAAATTAGATACGAAAATTTCATAAAAACCCTAAAATATGCTATTTTTATCTGCGGACACCTACCAGTTTCAGTGTCAGACCCGAATTAGTGGTCAATTCACCATGGAAATTTATAAACTTTTATAGAGCAATAATAGACAGAAAAACAAAGATTCTCCATTTTACAGATTGGAAAATCATCTCCGGTTAGGGAGATATCATTCCGACAATCTGTATTTGAATTTAACGAACATGAAATATATCAAAACAGATACTTTCGATTGGAAAAATAAGGGAAAATAGCAAAACATATCTGAACAATCTGAGATTTTAACAGTGAATAGAAGACAAATAAATTGACAGTTTCTTTTTTTACAGATTATTGATTGTGTAAGACCCGCAAATTTTCAGAAAATATCTGAATAAATTCATGAGGCATTTACCGGTAAAAATAGCATTTTTTTCTCAGAATGCGAAACAAATCAATTCCTGCGATCCAGTTATACTTAGGATATTCGTCAATTCGCGAATATATGCTCAAACACTCTAGAAGCCATAACTTCCTATCTGAACAAAATCAAAGGATTCCTGCGAGCCAACTTTCTTAGTTACGTCAATACGAAGGGAATGACGTACTCAGAATTTTTCTGAAAAAAATTGCCGAAAACCCGAAATTTTTGCGGGACCCACGGAAATGTTGGTAGGACCTACAAAAATATTTCTCAGAAAATATTCTAGAATATTCTAGCATCTTCTAGGACCTTCCAGCTCCTTCCAGCACCTTCCATGGAAGGGATTTCTGAAAAGCCAAGGGGTATAAGGGTAAAAGTGAAACTTGGGGCCCAAGTTTCACTTCCTATAAATAGAGGAGCCCCCCTCTCTCTAAAAATCGCCAACTCCTCTCTCTCTCTCCTCCTTTTTCCAAACCTCCCCTACCTAGCCTAGCCCACCTGAGCCCACCTGACCTAGGTCTGAACCTACTTGACCTAAGTCTGAACCTAGTTGACTTGACTTGAACCTGGTTTGGTTCAAAGTCAAAGTCTAAGTCCTTTTTTATCCGAAGTTCGAAGTTGATCCTTTTTCGAAGTCGAGCCTCATTCTAAGCGTTTGAAGCAATCAGAGCCGTTTCTTCCACGATTTGAAGTAAGTTCGCTTCATTAAACCATCTCTCTCAAGTATTTGATTGTTTGTATATAGCATATACTTTCTGAAGTAGTATATTGCTTTAGTTCTTGGTTGAGCCCTCTAGGACGCTTCGGTGTTCACGCGCTCGCCTCGTAACTATTGTTAGATATATATGTTCGAATGCGCAGTATATGTGTTCTTCAAAAATAGTATCTCGCTCTAGTTCTTGGTTGAGCCCTCTAGGAGACTTCGGTGTTCACTCGCTCGCCTCGTAACTATCGTTGGATACAGATCTAGGTGTATATCTGCTAATTCTGCCGACACGTCTTATATTGCACAGGCTATGTAATTTACCTTTGCCGTCGCGTCGTATGATGCCAAGGCTCCCTGCTTTCTGCACTTTCTGATTATGCATTTACTTACGCCGTCGCGTCGAACGATGCCAAGGCTCCTACTTTCTGCAATGTATTTACTTACGCCGTCGCGTCGAACGATGCCAAGGCTCCTGTTTTGTTATATATGTAGAATATTTTGTTCAGTTACACACCCTGAACAATAGTATATGCATTTCCTTTACGCCGCCGCTGTATAAAGCACATGCTTCTGCTTATACTACATATATGGCGCGTAAATGAGCGTTCAAATGAAGATCAAACTCCAAATCGCCAATGCGATTCCTTTACCGCTACTCGTTCAAGATTCTGCTTGACGAATGAAGCCCCTATTGGAAAGGCTTCGGTTTTTGGCAAAATGCTCTTTACGTAAAGACTAAGTCAATTACGTATGGCCTGACTATGGCCCAGGGTTCCTGCAACCTTGATGGATGCAAAGTACGCACAACGGTGCGCATCCGTTTTCCGAGTTAAGTGTAGCGATTTCCCGCCAAAGAGGGGAGATGCCGCTGAAATGGATAAAAGAAACGCACGCTTTCTCCGTAAAAGAGGGGAAGTGCTGCAGAAATTTCTGAAGAAGCTAAGAATAGCTCAGAAAGAACGTAGCAGGATACTCTGACATACAACAGAGTGCTACCCAGTTCATGGAATGCCCTCTACAACGTAGAAGGGTTCGTCGCACCACTGCCGATGGAGCAGGGGAGGTGCTGACGAAATGATTGGCAGAAGAGCTGTCGGAACCAGTTAAACGACATAATGATGTCCGTTGATGGAACGATGCCAGAACGACTGGTATCCTTGTGCCTACGAGGGCACCTTGCTCGTAAGGGCCGCTGAGCCGGAGTAGAGGTTGCGCCTTGACTAGGTTTGGACTCATTGCGTAAAAATACGCTGAGTAGCCGATCTATTTAGATCGAGTCATATGCATGCTCATTGAGAACGGTTACGCAACCAGACTCGTAAGGGCTGATGAGCCCGAGTATGTTGTTTCCACCCAAAAGAGGTGTGATGCTCGTGGTGGCCGAAGTGCCAAGAGCGTTGTTTTGCATACATATGAATAAGACTTAAGGTCGCACATACCCCGCGGTTGAAAATCGTGTTAGGGGTATCCCCTCAGTAATGACTGTGTTGGGGCAGACTGAATGGGGTCGGGTACATACTCCCGTAGTGCTAAGGCACAGGCTGCCTAAATGGCATGCAGATTCTGTCGAAGTAATTGTAAGACTGGCAGACCTCTTCAGGAATTATGCTCACTGTGGAATGACAGTGATGGTACAGCCTTGAGTGACACGTATTTTACTTTGGACCTGATAGAGTCTACGATGGCCTCAGTCACTCATGGGTTTTGGGGTCGTGGTTATCCTTAAGATCTAAGGATTGAACCCAACTACTGCAAGTAGAGGATGCATCCGAATATGGGCCTAGTAGGGTTCTCCCAGTTGAAACACACTGCCCTACTATGGATAGGGTCAACAGGCCTCTGGGGTATCTAAAATACATAGAATAATCAACCCTCAGAACGTCGCGTTGATGCCCGGACAATGCTTCGCCCGCGTACCAAGGGTGGAAGAGGTTAAATATCGAAACAATGCATTAGCTTAGGTTCAGCGATGCTTGAATGTATACGTGGATGGCCGTTGTTGAGTCAGTCCTGCATAACCTTTGTGAAGGTGTCATGTTCGGTATACTACTGGACCGACTGGGCAAAAACCCATGTTGTATCCGCATGACTAAGCGAAGCTCGAGGAGCTGTCCTTAGATGCGTGGGATACAGATGTGCCAAGTATGAAGACTTGAGCTAGACATCACTTTGAGACCCGGAAGAGGTCAAGGCTAAGTCGTGAAGACTTGAGCGAATGTTCAACTCATAGCCCTGAGGAGGCTCTTGCGATATACGCTAAGTCTTGGAGGCTTGAGCATCGTTATTACGAACTGCGACCCTGAGTGCTCATCGTATGTGCGTGAGTTGAATGGACGCATGATTGCATGCTTACCAGACCATCAGTGGTTCTGACCCCGTTTAATGAGGATTTCAGGTGTTGGACCTACGTGGCGATATGCGGAGCAAGGCGGCATCGAGTTCCAGAGTTTCTCTAGACAGAGTTGTACTGCTTCCTTTTATTGAACCTACACTGCTTTTCTAAAGCAGTAGTGTTGTAATAAACATGTGGTTTTCGATAAAATGGAACACTTTGGTGGTCAATGAGTTGCTTGGCCACATACCTGCAACGTGCTCGGAGTTTTCTAAAACCGACGACTCATTATCGTCTGATTTCGCTGCTAAAAGCTTTTTTAAGTTACACTGCAAAGAAAAAAAAAAAATTCATGAAAATTTTAACTTAGCTTTGTTTTGGAAATCCGGGGCGTTACAGATTGGATCTACTGTTAAGGATCTATGATCACCACAATTTGAATTAGGGTTTTAATAAATCATAACGAGTTTTAAAACATGGGTCTAACTATCTGTCAAAAGAAAAATAGCAGGTAGCGACAAAAAATTACAGGAAAATTACATTAAATAATAGACATTAACACAAGACTGTTTCACTTTACAGATTGCAAATCAGACTTTGAATGAGAAAAATAATGCAATTGTAAGTTACCTATGAAGTTTAATAGTGATTTTAACGATTGGAAATCACGATTCGATCTTTTATTTTTATGACAAGGTTCATGAATCTTAAAACCTTTGATGTTTTTAAAGAGACTCAATGACATATCTGTGGACTACATATAAAATTTTCAGAATTTTTTAACAAAGATTTAAACATGGAATAACATGATTTCTACAGTTCTAGAATAAAAACACATAGAAATTTAAGAAACACTAAAAAAATATGATTTAATAATGGAAAAAAATAAAAAATACCTAAAAAGCAAAACAAAATTTATTTTACTACTGAAACATATGCAATAAACATTAATATAACCAAAAAATAAAAAAAACACAGGAAATCCATGGCTGAAATTACTTTTACCTTTGAAAACATGGATTTAATCCATTTAACAAATAAATTTCATGTTTTATTGGTTAAGAACATGAAAAACAATAGTATAAACGATTCTAATGGATTAGAATCTCGAAAAACAGTCTTGAATAAGGTTAGATCATCTTCTTGGATCACATTTGATGTTCTTGATTGAGAATCATGGTTGAAATCCATGAACAAAGGGCGCCCATGGTGAAATCCATGTTTAAAACATGGAAAAACATTAACAAGAGCATAAATTTTTTATGAAAAGTCTTATCTTGGGGCTACAACTGCAATGAAGGAAGGATGAGGTGCTGAAGAGAGGAGGGAGAAGCTCCAAGATTTACCAAAAGGAAGAATAGGGGTCGACCTTGTAAACACCCCAAATTTTCACTCACCTCCCTGACATCTCCATCAATCAGCACATTTCAGCTCTCTGAAATCAATGAAGGGCGAAATGGTCATTGTCTTAGATTGAACCTTGCATAAAGTCCTCAATTTCATTCTTGAGTCTCAAAATTTCTATATTTAGGTTTAGAGACATCTTTAAACTGCAAATCTTCAAAATTCTATTCTGGACAAAAAAGTAGAATTTCCAAGTCCTGGCTCAGAGTAGCATTTCTTGAAACATGTCTTTGTGTAGCATTGCATGAACATTTCATATCATTTCACTGCACAACATGTCATTTTGAGATCCAGAACTCCTGATTTTGAAAATCGTCAATCCAAATTTAATTTCTAAAAATTTCAAAATTGATTTTAAAATCCTGGGTTTTCAAAATTATCAATTCTTCCCATTTAACACCCAGGACCCTGAATTACGAAAAGTTTTCTCAAGAAAACAATCTGGATGGTTTTGATATTTCAAAATTTCGAAAGTTGGAAAGAGGGGAACACAACTTCAAAATTCATGAGACCTTATTTCAAACTTTTACAAAAAGGCCCCGAATTTCCCTACAATTTTTAAAATTTTTCCATGAAGAACCATTTTCTTCTAAGTTTGAAATCTAGCCAAGTTTTGCTTCGTGTTTTCCAAAACTAGCCTACTACTATGAAAATTCCAAAAATCTCACTTGGCTTTTATTTCAAATAAGTGACGTGGGACCCACCCTGAGGTGGTGTCACACTCAAATTCTCAAAATTTTCTCTTATTTTCAAAACAGTGCCCATCCGGAAGTGGCACCGATTTATGAAACTTTTTTTTTTATTTTTTAATTAAAAAAAATTAGTGGGCCCACGCGTAGGTGGCGCCTCACTAAAGATTTTATTCTCAAAAGAGTTTCAAATCAGGATGAGGTGGCATCACCCTAAAATACCCATTTTTTATTTTTTTTATCATTTTTTTTATTTCTTTATTTTCCTTCACTCGTTTTCTTAAACAGCCCTAAAAGGTGCCACAACCGAATCTTCCTAAAAAGATTGTTTACTTTACCTAAACATTAGGTAAAATAAACCAATTTTTTTTTTTGCTCAAATGGCTAAGAGCCGCACCCCTACCAAATGGCGACATTTTCAAAAATTTTCAAAAATCAGTTTTCAAAGATTAGCAAAGGGGCGGATTAGGGGCGGATTTGGAGGGCAAAAACGAGATGGCTGGCTATTAAGAAGGGAGATGTGCCAACAAAGAAAGGGGGTTCAATTTTTTTAAGCTATCTCTCTCCTCCCCTCATGATTTTTCTTTAGTTTCCGCCCCTTTCACGAGCCCTGTGAGCATCCTCCTTTGATCAAATCCTCCAGGCAGACCGATCGGACCTAAGAGGAGTTAAGGAAATACGCCATCTACCTTGAATATCCACCTTCTCGTATACAAGCTCGGTGCTTCCAAGGATCGACATCCGGGTGCATCCATTTCGAATAAACAGGTGAGAAGTCATCCTATACTGATGGTTTCTGTAAGTTAGGCCTCATTATTGCTCCATTTGCATTGAAAACCCATTATACTGGTTGATGGGATTTACATCCAAGGGTGCTCATGTATAGAGGGTCGAGGTTGCCTCTCAATGGCCCCCATCGACCCTTTAAAAAGGTGTTCTGGCTGTAATCGAACATGGTTTGTTTTCAAAATTATAAACCCTTTTAAACTATGTTTATTGTTTTTTTTTTTCAAGAGTTTTCAGAACCCTATCCATGCCTTCCCTATTTGAGGTCATTGATCCCATCCAAGCATTTGAAGTTTAGTTTTACAGAAAGTGATGATTTCACTTAAAGTTCAGTTGTAGTTTTGTGTCCTGGACAAAATCTGGTAGGATTTCCTATTCATACACCATACCCCATTTATCCCAAGCTTTTCTTTGAAATCTCTCTATCTTAACCGTTTCCTTACACTTTATATATATATATATTTCTTCTTTTCTTTCTTTTCGTAACATTATTCAGTTTTCCTGCATTTCGTTGTTTTCTACATATCCAAAGAATTTTGAGAATGGCGATTGTCATCGGTTAAATCGATTGTCCGTGAGGACACATCGTATATCAAACGAGTGCCATTGACCAAGGCACTACACATAGATTCAATGTAAGCTCAAATATCATATCATTATCGATGTCTGATTTTTTTTATTCTCTGGTTTCATGTATTCCTCGTTTTTGTTATTTTTGGTCATGAGTCCATAGGTTTCATACCTTTCCAGTTATATACAATCAAGCATTGAGGATCCGATTACCTTGTTTTCATGACCTCTTGATACAAATTTACAATGTTGTAATATTAGTCTGAGTTTCCTGTTAAGATATGACAGAGGTCCACCTGTCTTTTCCCTTTTCCTCTATTTCACTAAGGCATTCATCGATGCATCCTCATTGAGCATTAGCACAGGATTGCTGATATTATCAACGTCCAGATGAAACCATTGAATGGTCATTTTATTCATGTGGGATTGCAGCTAAACTCGGTGGGACATATATATCGTCCGATTCATATGTGCCGGTTACTGTGTAGTTTTTTTTTTTTGTTTTGGCCAATTCAAGATAGCCATTAGATAGCAATATGTATCCAATCCATTATCTTTTGCTAAAATGTGTTCTACTGTAAGTTGGCGTGTTGGTGGCTGAAGATAGCTTCTCATGTGGCTCTGTTAAGATGAATGAACTCCAATGGTGAATGAATTTTGTTGGCTGTGTAAATCAAATGGCAGATTGGGAATTCATTTTGTGCCTGGCAGACATAGCTTGGTGCTAACTTACTCTGCACTTAACGCATAGTCTATCCTCAAGTTGCTGCATTTGATTAGGGCTCCTTTTATCCTGATATATCTTTTTTTTTTTGTGAATTGCAGGTTTATTTGCAGCTGGATAATGTGTTCTGTTAAAATTTTCATCAAAACTCGTTTACATAGTCAGTGTATTTCTGTTGTATACAATGAGATCTAGTTAAACCTGTAGGTTCAGACTGTATGGAGTTTGCGCTGCATTATGATGGGCCACTTAGTGCACACACATCATCTGTTTTAATTCCTGCGCATGCCAACATGGCTGGTTCCCCTCTCTTGAACTCATGTTCAGCATCTTGCAGTTGCAGCCACCCTTTATTGTCCATTAGCCTTCATTTTATTCTATCAACTGGGATATGTCCTATCATGTATGATGCAGCCAAGTTGTCAATGCTAATCTATGGCTGACAGTCTATTTGAGAAGCATCCCTTAGCAGTTACAAGTCCTACAACAGATGTGGTTTTCAACATGATATACTATCAATTAACCCTCACATTGGTAGCGGTCTTATTCTCCATCATGTTATCATTTTCCTCCGTTAATACTGGACCTGTAGCCTATCAAAGCATATACTTATTTTTCTTTTAGGGTGGATTTATCTTGGATGTATTAGTATACTGTTAAATCTCTGTAGCTTCATCTAGGATTTAAATACCTTCATTGCTTCCACCTGCATCTTCCATGGCAACTCAATTGTTATGTATTTACCCCTCTCTTCTGCTGCAGGTACCCAGTCTTGATAATGAGCCATGTTCATGGGTAGATATTTTAATACTCATTCATGATTTTAGGACCATCTTTTGCATGTTTTGTTATGGATATATAGGGAAGCACCATACCCAATTCTACTACAAAATATGTTATAATTACAGCTTTGTAAAATCACTTACATAAACTGTATATACCTGTATTTTCTGATTTTACCCATTATATATGAAATTTCAACTATTATGTGCATTTTCTCATTATATGTATATATCTCTCTCTCTATATATATTTATCTATGTCTATTTACATATATATATATACATATACATGTATATATATATATACTTATATATATAAATAGATCCCTTCATGTGCATTTGTTTCCATATATGAGCATTCATGTATCTATTTTCTCATATAAATACACCTCCATTGTTACATGTTATTTAGCACCAATTTTAGCATTTTGATATATATATATATATATCTTCGTTGTATATATTATATATATATATACCCATTTTCTTGGTTATCTTGTACTAATTCTCATTTTGCAGGGAAATTTGGAGGAAGCTGATTCTTTTAACTCTGTATATACATATTTTTTTTTTGCTTTATGTCAGTGATGTAACAATCAAACTTGGAATAATATTTACTTTTACTGCTTAGATTAGGCTGCATCTCATATAGTTTGATTTCAGTAATATCCTGATTCTATGATGCATATATCTCATTTTTCAAAATTCACCGTACACGAATGGCACGTGCACCAACTCTTAGAGAGTTGATGAACTCGGTGGAGTCCATATTTACGGCCCTAGTCAGAATATGGACGAGACCCAGATCCATCATCTTTCTACTAGTCACACTGAGCCTACACTCTTAGGTTATCTTAAAAATGCACATCATATTTCCAATGTTTTCAGAATATTGTGAATTAACTCAAATAAACTCTAAACATATTCATGGCCACAGTCAGAATATGTGAAGGCTTTACTTTGGCTTAATACACATTTTCCAACAAATTTTTCAAAAATCTTTTCAAAGTGCATTCATTCATTTAAATCATTTGCATCATCTATTTTTCTCATGATTTTCTCAAGAAATTTTCACTTCATGGAAATCGATTCCTCAAGAAACTATGAAGATTTTCGAAGTTGGATTTCCCAAGTTAAAGTTTTCCCGTGATTTTCCCTGAAAATATTGTTTTCTTAAGATGCTTTCAAAAGGAATTTCTCATCTTTCTCAAGAATCAAAGTTGATTTTCAGATACTTCAAAGACAATATTCTCAGGATTTCAACTTCCTAAGTTTTGAATTTCCTTCTTCAATGAGTTTTCCTATAAAATTTCCATCATTTTTCTAAGAAAATTCTCAAAGTCCGAGTTTTCCTGACAAGTGTTTTCCTTTTCAAGTGTTCATCTTTTCTCAAGAATTCTTACCATTTTCTCGAGATTCTCATTTCTTCAAGATTTTCCAAATCTTTATAAACTTTCTCGAGATTTAAAAACTTCTTCGTCTGAGTTCTCTGAGAAATTGATTTCCATCTTTTTCCTGAGAAATGCTTTTCAATTTCAATTGTTTTCTAAGCATACATCATATTTTCCAACTTGCATTTTACAAAACCTCATAGCATATGCCTGAATTCTCTATGCATTTAGGATAGAACACAATTTTGATGATTTAACTATGTCAAGCACAATTTTTGGAACTTGGTTCGATTACCCCTGTAAAAGGCAGCAGGAACGGTCGAACCTCGTACCGACAGGTTGAGCCCCATCCCATGGATTTTCCCTCAATTTTCAAAACAGAGGCGAGTATTTCAAAACAATTTCTAAAATTCGGTCAAGTTTGAATCGCGAAAGCATTTTCCTCTCTCTTTTGCAAGGAAGAGAAGATGAGAAAAATTTTACGACGATAACAGGTTTGGCGACCGAGATGGGACCTGTCCTTGTCTGGTCAAAGTTTGGCTTGACTTAGTTCGATTATCAAAACTGTGTTCTAAAAATGTCAGCTCTTTACTTTTTGATATCATGTGAGCCTAGGAGCCTAGATTTTGACCTAGCTGACATTGACTGCATATAGCTTAGGCATGGTTTTGTAGGACTAGATTGAGGAGATATTTTCATGCTCACATAGACTTAGGTCTAAACACAAATCTCCTCAATTCAGGATCTGAATGCAAACAATGTATGCTTCTTTAAAGTTTTCAAAATCTATCTCTCTAGGTTTTAGAGCCATCTATTTCTTGCATGTGATCATTTTTTCAAAACCTCCATTACCTATCATTACCCGGTCTTCACGTTGCTGGGCTCTCTTCCAGAACCCTAGTTCGGGACAGAGCCTCACAACTGGGCCAATTATTTGGGTTAACACCCCCTTATCACGTACCGCGGGCCACAGTCCAAAGTATATCGGTAGGCACTCAAGGATGTTGGAAAACCTTACCTTAGAACCGGAGTTGAGATTATATGCCACGTACCTCGGATTTCGATTTGGGTATATCGGAATAACTGGATGGAACAAAGATGATCTGAGCCTAGAGTTAGGATCCTACAGTTGTTTTTCAAAATGATGCATCTAGAGTCAACCTTTTAGGGTGTACTGAATGTGCATAAATGTTTGTGCAGGATGTGATTGTTTGTATGCTACCTTTATTTCTTTCATACTTTCACCAAAACTATTTTCAAATATCCATATTTTTACATTTTCCTTTATTTTCTCAAACCCTAGATGATTTTCTCAAATATCCCATTTCTTTTAAAACTCCAGGTGGTTTTCCATTCTACCTTTCTACTGGATCTCAAATTTCCAGCTGCATTTTATATCTTGCCTGCAAAATTTTTCAAAATTTCCCACATTTTTTTAAGTCTCATTCTGAGTCTTTCTCTATTTTCAGTTCGATGGCATCCAGTCAAGTCGATCCTATCTTTCCTGAAGGTCACATCTCCTACGAGGTGCGACAAGGTCGTCTTGAACATCGAGCCCTTAGCACCAGAACTTTCATTCTCCAGTGGTACTATTCTTGGCTCAAAAGCTTTTCCCGAATGTTCCCGGACCATTTAAGCGAGTGCGGATTAGAATTAGCATCAGCAGTTGGAAAGCAGACCATCAATGGCAACCTGATCCATGCAATGGCAGAACGATGGAATCCACGAACCTGTACCTTTTGGTTCCCATGGGGGGGAGATGACTGTGCTAATGGATGAATTTTCAGAAATTATGGGATCACCAGAACCAGTCGGTCAACCAGGAGATCCATTAGAACATCAATTCCTTATCAATGTCAAGGGTTTGGATCCCCGAGACTCCTTAGCTCGTATGACAGGTCGCCGATCCTGGCCCCTGATCTAGTTGGACGGAAGTGAATATGTCAACTTGCTCGAATTGTACCGCCAATATGGAACCTTCATCGAAGTTAGCTCGCTATCAAGAACAACTAAAAAAAGGATCCAGAATGCAATGGTTCTGTGCACTGTAGGATTAGCCCTCTTCCCAGATGGATAAAACTACATGGACATCAGAATAATTCAACTTATGAGAAGATGGGAAAGTCGACAAACCAACCGTCTCTCCATAGCCATGGCAGCGCTTGCTTTCCTGTATCGGGGTCTGACCCGCTTCTCACTTGGAGAGTCCATTCTCGTCGAAGGTTGCATCTACGCGCTTCAATCCTAGTTCTTCCAGCACATTCTAGCCCGAGCCAACTCTTTTAGATACAATGGACAAGAACTCCTTCCAGTGGCACAGTATCGGTCCATGATCAACAACATTCAAGAAGATGATGTAGTCTGGGATTACTTTGATCGACAATTGTCTCCTCCCAGATATACATACGCTTATGGCAAGCGGATCAAATTATTAGGACCATTCTTTTGCACTTACTACCAACCAGAGCGGTGTGTTCGACAGTTCTCCCAGAGACAGCAGTACATCGAAGCCAGATTACTATCGGGGGCTATGGCAGAATTCGATCTCACCTCCGCACAATGGTCCGGGGCATATCATCCTGTCTGCTACAGCTGAGATTCTTTTGTTTTTCTTAAAATCTTTCCTGGTCCTAGAATGTCTGCCGACTATCGTGAATGGTGGCAAATTGTTTGTCCTCCACCTCTTCGTCAAGATCAATAAAAATTCAATTTTCTCATTCCAATAAAATTTTCTCTCTCTATTATGGTTTGACGACCTCACCTAGGTAACAAGGCACATTTTCGTTGTTTATCTCTCTTGCGAAAAGAATGACAACACAATTGTCGTGATTTTCGCGACGACTCAATCCCTAGTAATGGGATATCTTTTTCAAATTGTCTACCACATTTTCAGCAAATATTTCTTCCAAAAACCAATTCCTACAGAATCTAATCAGGTCTTTGCCCTACAGAGAGCATCCATAACATTTGAAGGTTCAGACAAGATCAGGCAAAGGAACAATGGCATCTCAGTACTCATCGGCCTCAGAAGAAGAGATGGGCTCCCCCCAATCCGAGAGGAGTCAAGAGCAGCAACAAGAGGATGATGGCATAGACCCTCAAATGTATGCCATGTTCCAGAAAATGATGAATAAGATGATGAATGAACAGCCCGAGACCAACTCAGAAAGAAATCCATTCAGAGAGAAGTTCCATAGTCACAGAGATAGGAAGGCTTCCAAAAACAAGTTCAGCCGAAAGAGATCTCAGACGGAACAGACTCAATTGAAGATACGGATGAAGAATATGAAGTGCCTCTGATATTTTAGAAGCGGGGCCAAGAACAAAAAAAAGGCCGCAAATCAAAGAGTCAGGATGCAGAAAAGCCCTTGCAAGCACAATTCAGAGAAATGGCTAGAGTCGTCAAGGATCTTCAAGCCCGCGACAAGGGCAGGAAAGTCTTCACCAGCGAAGACTTCTATGACGGCTTAGAAGGGAATGATGATCTATAGAATCTTCCCCGTAAATTCATCAAGTTCGACGGTTCTAGCGACCCAAAAGCTCATCTCGCCACTTTCTTTGCTGAGTGCTCGAGGTTCAAGAGGGACAACCGAGCACTATTTCTGTGTTTCCTCTGCAGCTTGGAAGGAGTTGCAGCTAAGTGGTATGCTGAGCATATCAATCCAATCGAGCTCAAGGAGTTCAATAAAGTAGTAAATCTATTCATTGAATGCTTCTTGTTCAACACAGAGGCGCTTCCTACATTGAGCCATCTCTGCAATTTAAGGCTGAATGAGAATGAAAAGGCGCAGGACTTTATTCACAGATGGAGGTCAGCCTGCAACAAAATGAAAGATCCTATTTCAGAGAGGCATGCCCTATCCTTAATCCTCAATAATTTCTCACAACCATTAAGAGGATTGATCTCTACTGCACCATCCCGTACCTTTATTGAGTTGACTGAACGAGCCGAATGGCTCGAGCTGAGTGTGGAAAATGGAGTCTACAAAGGCTTCACTTTTTCCAAAAACAACCTTCAAGGTGAGCAGAAGAAGAAAGCTCACTTCATCTATTCTGCCAACAATAACAACAACAATAGCCGAAATCAGTACAAAGGGCAGAAGAAAGATTACTGCTATGGCACAAGCAGCTCAAACAACAAAGATCAGAAAGGAAAGCCTGCCCCTTAATACAACAAGCCTCCTCAGCAGGATCAAGGGTCGAAACTGCGCGAGAAGACTAAACATGAAGGATGGAGTTACGATAGAAAATTTACTCCTTTAGACCAATCACTCGAAGATGTACTCGAGTACATGTCGAAAGAGATGGTCAAGTTGCCTAGACTGGCCAATCCCCCTGTGCCCATGGGAAAATGGAAAGATCAGTTTTGCAAGTTCCACAGGACAGTGGGACACAACACTGAGAACTGCTTTGTTCTCAAAAACATTATGCAAGATCTTATTGATAAAAATCTTTTAGTGGAAGGAGATGAAGAAGAGAAAATGGATATTCTAAAGTAGCCCTTTCCTTCACACACCACGACAGTAGTATCTGCACAACCATTCTTGCCTCACGAACACATCAAGCCATGTTCTGCACAAGATCTTCGAGTTCAGCACCAGGTTTCAGTGCTACGACAAGCAACACTAGCCACCAAGAAGGTGGACATAATTTCAGCTTTTGATAAGCTAAAAGTATCAGCGGAACCAGTCGAAGTATTTCCTACAGCAGCCAGTAAAATTTCAGGGTTCCCAAAACATTTTCTCAAATCCAACCCAAAAAAGGGAGAAACTTCCAATCAAAAGTCTCTAATCGCTCTGTCCAATGTTTCAATTTTGGACTTGGCCAAGAATTCCCGCAAGCACCAACGAGTACTGGATGATTTGCTCAGAAAGATCAAAGTTAAGCCCAGTACCACACCTGAAGACATGGCACAAATTGTGAACTCCGCCATGACCAATGCACCAAACACTTTCTCGGATGAGGACCTTCCAAAGCCTCATTCCTTTCATAATAATGCCTTGTACATTGTCGTTCGAGTGAGAGGAATGATGGTACCATATGTGCTAGTTGATGGAGGCAACAACCTCAACATATGTCCCAAAATGACAAAAAAGGCATTAGGGATCGAGGACGAAGAATACATTCCAGGTCCTATCACTATCTACGGATTTGACAACCATGGTCAAACGGCCAAAGGCAAGATATTTCTGGAAGTATTCATCAACTATTCAGTGCATTCAGCGCTTTTCCATGTGGTCAATGTGCCACCTACCTACAATCTGCTGCTTGGAAGAACGTTGATTTATAATGCTAATGCAGTGCCTTCCACCCTGCATCAATGCGTGAAATGGTCAAAAGGTGGAATGATTACGACAATACTGGGAGAAGACCCAGAAGAAAGGCTCCCGCAGCCCATGATCCCCCGACCGTCATTCACTGTGGATATTCCCAGCATCAAGGAAAGTGAAGAGATTAATCTCGGAGAAAATTGGGAAATACTCCAGGCATCCTCAGAACTATCTCTGCACACGGTAGGCATGACCCGATGGAGAGGTCCTAAATTCTTCAAAATTGGAGGCCGAATCAACTACAGTGCCATCAAAGATCATCCGTTGTTCCCTCAATTCATGAAGACAAGAAAGAGATTTGATTTACTCCTGAAGCATGGATATCAACCCTTCAAAGGACTAGGCAAAAATGAAGATGGTCGCATCAAGCCAGTGATCCAGAAGCATCGTCCCCATAGAGCAGGACTGGGGTTCTCCGGCGAAAGCTCACCAAAGAAGACTGTTTTTGTCAAAGGGACACATTGAGAGCCATTCATTATTTTCTTTCTATTCCTTTCAAAATAAATGTCTCAGTGTTTTTGATCAAATCAAATCAATAAAATGTCAAGTTTCTTTGTCTATCTGGATGCCATCTATCTTCCTTCTCTATCTCCTTATTTTATAATTCAATGTCATTTTATGCATGATTCTTTTCAAATGATTGTTTGTCTTATGATGGGTCATTTTATGTAAATCAAATTTCCCCTCCAAAATTTCAGAATGACTTCCCGAGCAATCAAGAAGCTCGTTCTCAATCCCAAGGCTTTTCAGAAGTCGGCAGCAATTCAAAGAGTCAAAGCAAGCACTGAAGATGGCAGAGTTGCAAAGCAATCAGATGATTACGCAGAATATGATCAGTCTCTTCAGGAATCACTAGAGTTCGCCTTAGGCCAGAAGCAGGACGAACCATCTCCTCTAGTATAAGATCCGACTGAAGAGGTCAATATCGGTTCAGAGGAAGATCCCAAAATTCTCCATATCGGAACCAGTCTGAGTCCAAAAGATAAGGCAAGGCTCACTAATTTTCTCAAGCAACATGAAGAAGTGTTTGCATGAAAATATGAAGATATGCCGGGCTTATATCCCAAATTGGTCGAACACCGACTCGTTTTGAAGCCAGATGTTAAGCCAGTTAAGCAGAAGCTGAGAAAAATGGATCCTAGAATAGAACAAGTCAAAGAAGGACTCGAAGATCTGCTCAAAGCAGAATTTATCCGAACTATTGACTACCCAGATTGGTTAGCCAACATTGTCGTTGTTCCAAAGAAAAGTGGCAAAGTAAGGATCTACATAGACTTCAGAGACCTCAATAAGGCAACTCCAAAGGATGATTAGCCACTTCCAAGCATTGATCTCCTCGTCGATAGTACGACAGGACATGCCATGTTCTCTTTCATGGATGGATATTCCGGCTACAATCAGATTAAGTTGGCCGCCCGCGACCAATCCAAGACTTCCTTCACTACGCTTTGGGGCACTTTTTGTTATACTGTTATGCCTTTTGGGCTCAAGAATGCGAGAGCAACGTATCAACGAGCAATGACTGTTATCTTTCACGATCAGATGCACAAAATCATGGATGCGTATGTTGACGATATTCTCATAAAATCTAAAGAGGAAGAAGATCACCTTGAATCCCTTGATCAAGTCTTTAAGCGACTCATTCTTTACAAGTTAAGACTTAACCCGCAAAAGTATGTTTTTGGAGTCGAATCAGGCAAGCTGTTGGGTTTTCTGCTCAGCAAAAAGGGAATTGAAGTAGACCCAGCCAAAGCAAAGGCTATCATTGATATGCCACCCTCGAAGAATCTCAAAGAACTGCATAACCTTCAAGGATGCATGCAATCAATTCGGCGATTTATTTCCAACTTGGCAATGAGATGCGAACCTTTCAATCACTTACTCAGGAAAGGAGTGAAGTTCGAATGGGGACCAGAGTGTCAGCTATCGTTCGATCAGATCAAGAAGTATCTTCTCAATCTTCCCATCCTGAAACCGCCAGAATTGGGGAAACCTTTTTTATTATACATTTCAGTCAATCAAGTCGCATGCGGCAGATTCCTGGCGCAATACAAAGAAGGCAGCTTGATAGAGCATGCCATCTATTATGTGAGTAAGACTTTTATAGATTATGAAAAGAAATACTCTCACATAGAGAAGACTTGCCTAGCTCTGGTATGAATGTGTCAGAAGCTAAGACACTACTTACTGGCATCTGAAGTCAAAATCTTGTCCAAACTCAATCCTCTCAAATACATCTTGGAGCAACCTTTCCTCAGCGGACGGGTCGCAAAATGGCAAGTCTTACTGATGCAGTATGACTTAGAATATGTCTCGCAGCAATTAATCAAAGGCCAAGCAATTGCAGATCAATTGGCAGATTTTTCTCTGGCAGAAGAAGTGAAAGCCGAAGATGACTTCCCTGATGAGCAAATTTGCAATATCCAGCAATCTCCAGTCTAGAATTTATTTTTCGATGGTTCTAAGAACATGGCCGGAATAGGCATTGGAATTCTATTAATCACTCTTGAGAAAGAGATGATTTCATTTTCTCTCAAGTTAGACTTTCAATGCACCCACAATATGGCTGAATATGAAGCCCTGATTCAAGGTCTAAAGATCCTACTAGACTTCAATGTTAAGAGAGTGCATGCTTACGACGACTCATTACTTGTTGTCAATCAAGTTCGAGCCGAATGACAAGTCAAAAATCAAAAGCTATTCCCCTATCAGAAAATTGTTTCAGCTCTTGTCAGCAAGTTTGAAGGATTTCAGCTCTTCCATATCAAGAGAGATTTTAATCAAGTGGCCGATAGCCTAGCCAGTTTAGGCTCCATTATGGCATTCAAAAATGGAGAATCTTGTTGCTCTTTTGAAATTGGCAGACTTGACCAACCTACTTTCCTTCCAACAGAGCATGTAAGCCAAGCTGAGCAAAAGAAGAAGCCTTGGTATTACAATATCAAAACTTTCGTAGAAACTGGTGAATTTCCTCCAGAACTCTCAAAGAAAGAGCAACGAGCAATCCAGCGTATGTCTACTCGATACTTCATTCTGACAAATGTCCTCTATCGTCCAGGATTCAGTTCAGAGTATTCCAGATGTTTAGATGAAGACGAAGCCAAAGAAGTCATGCGAGAAGCACACAAAGGCATTTGTGGTGGCCATGTCGGCTACCAAACCCTTGTCAAGCAGATCATCAGAGCAGCTTATTACTGGAAGACTATGCAGCAAGACTGTTATCATTATGTGAAGAAGTGTGTGCAATGCCAGATACACGCACCTCATGCTCCGACAACTTATTTACAGTCTGTTGTCTCTCCATGGCCATTTTCTATGTGGGCCTTCGATGTCGTAGGTCCCATCACTTCCTCTGCTTCAAATGGTCATAAATACTTCCTTGTCGCAACAAAATATTTCACCAAGTGGGTAAAAGCTATCACTCTTCGCACCGTAGAAGGCCGACACATGGTCTCTTTTATTCACAAGAGTATTCTTTGCCGTTTCGGCATCCCACATGACATCGTGTCAGATAATGACAGTCATTTTAAAAATGAAAAGATGAAGACTTTCTGCTCAAAGTTTAAAATCTATCATCATTTTTCCGCTCCCTACTATCCTCAAGGGAATGGTCAGGCAGAGGCCACCAATAAGATTTTAATTTGTATCTTGGAGCGAACTGTAGAAACAGGCCGCGATTGGCATGAGAAGATTCACGATGCACTATAGGCCTACCGGACCACTATTCACACTCCAACAAATGCTACTCCATCAGAATTGGTCTATTGAACAAAAGTAGTATTGCCGCTACATGTTCAGAAGCCCGCTTTAAAATTTGCTTCACTTCTGCAATTACCCCTTGATCAATACCAACAACAACGACTGGTGCAGTTAGACTTGCTCGACGAAAGAAGGCTAAAAGCAGCAGAGCATGCTCAATCTTATCGCCAGAGGATAGCCAGGCAATACATAAAATCTGTCATTGAAAGGAGATTCAAAGTCAATGATTTAGTACCTCGATCCACAACCTATCTCAAGCATCATCCTGGCGGCAAATGGTCGCCAAATTGGGAAGATCCATATGTCGTCAAAGAATCATTACCCCGCAACTCATATCGGCTCATCAACGCCGATGGGGTAGAATTGTCAGATCCCATTAATGCTCAACACTTGATAAAGTTATATACTTAAAGCATCTACTCTTCCTTTGTAATCTTCCTATTTTCTTTAAATAATGATCAAACTTTCTTTCCCAGTTACATTGGGGCATTTTTAAAATTTTGTATGCAGGCAGGATAAGCAAATCTCTCATTTTACACACTTGTGCATGCATGTGCATCAATTCATATTCATTTGCATTCAACTGCATTAACAACAATCCGGTCAGTATTGGGATTTCAACAAACAGTCCCATCACAATTCCTAATGATTCAAAATTGAAAGATAATCACCAGTACTGAACCAAAACCCAACGCTCGAACTGATATTATTTCAAAATCCAGTGTTCAAACTGGTACATTTTCAAAATCCAACTTTTTGGAAAACCGAGTTCCGACTCGGGTTTTTATTCAAATCATTCTCTTTTGTTGATCCGAGTTCCGACTCGTGATCTCTTTATCTTATTCAAGCTTTGATTTGAGCTCTTCATTCTCTTTTGTTGATCCAAGTTCCGACTCGTGATTTCTTTATCTTATTCGAGCTCTGATTCGAGCTCTTCATTTTTCTTTGTTAATCTGAGTTCCGACTCGAGATCTCTTTATCTTATTCGAGCTCTGATTCGATCTCTTCATTCTCTTTTGTTGATCCGAGTTCCGACTCATGATCTCTTTACCTTATTCGAGCTCTGATTCGAGCTCTGATTCGAGCTCTTCATTTTCCTTTGTTGATCCGAGTTCTGACTCGAGATCTGACTCGAGATCTCTTTATCTTATTCGAGCTTTGATTCGAGCTCTTCATTCTCTTTTGTTGATCCGAGTTCCGACTCATGATCTCTTTACCTTATTCGAGCTCTTCATTTTCCTTTGTTGATCCGAGTTCCGACTCGAGATCTCTTTATCTTATTCGATCTCTGATTTGAGCTCTTCATTCTCTTTTGTTGATCCGAGTTCCGACTCGTGATCTCTTTACCTTATTCGAGCTCTGATTCGAGCTCTTCATTTTTCTTTGTTGATCTGGGTTCCGACTCGAGATCTCTCTACTTTATTCGAGCTCTGATTCGAGCTCTTCATTTTCCTTTGTTAATCCGGGTTCCGACTCATGATCTCTTTACCTTATTCGAGCTCTAACTCGAGCTCTTCATTTTTCTCTGTTGATCCGAGTTCCGACTCGTGATCTCATTACCTTACTCGAGCCCTGACTTGAGCTCTTCATTTTCTTTTATTGATCTGGGTTCCGACTCGAGATCTCTTTATTTACTCGAGCCCTAACTCGAGCTCTTCATTTTCTTTTGATTGATCCGGGATCCGACTCAAGATCTCTTTATTTACTCGAGCCCTGACTCGAGCTCTTCATTTTCTTTTGATTGATCCGGGTTCCGACTCGAGATCTCTTTATATACTCGAGCCCTGACTCGAGCTCTTCATTTTTTTTTGTTGATCAGGGTTCTGACTCGAGATCCCTTTAGTTACTCGAGTCTTGACTCGAGTTCTTCATTTTCTTTTGTTGATCCAGGTTCTGACTCGTGATCTCTGTATTTTATTCAAGCTCTGACTCGAACTCATCATTCTCCTTTGTTAATCCAAGTCATTTCGATCCTCAGGGTCTGTCAATTGCTCAAATTTGATATTTTGCCCACCAATTTCCAATTTAAATCTTTGGATCATGCAATTCTCCAATTCCGACCCCTGGGTCACCCAATTTTCAATTTCAAATTCCAATTCTCAATTCTCAATTCCGACCTTCGGGTCACACAATTTTGACCTTTTGGTCAACCAATTCTCAATTTCGACCGTTAGGTCATCCAATTTCGACCTTCGGGTCATTTAATTTCCAACAATCAATTTTAAAATTTCCAATTTTGGCCTTTAGGTCAATCAATTTCAAATTCCAATTTCAATCATTTTCTCTTGTAAGAGACCCTTTTTAAGGAGAGTTCGAGGGAGCTCGTTCTTTTTACATGCTATTCAATTCGTTCACTTAGCTCCTTTTCAGGGAGAGTTTGAAGGGACTCGCGTCTTCGTGAACCGTTTGCAAAACAATTTCCAATTTCACACAAGGAACCCTTTGATAGGGAGAGACTCGACGGAGACTCGCTTTCCTTGTGACCACCCCAATTTTCATACTAGGCCATTTTCATCATGAAGAACCCTCTTGTCAGGGAGAGTGTGATGGAGTCGATCCTTTCATGACCCAATTTTTAGACCTCACTATTATTGGCCCCCTTTTCATACGAGAAGCCTAATATTAGGGAGCTTTGACGAAAGCTTAATTTCTCTTCGAAAGTTCGTTTTTGCAAACACCTCCTCGTCAGAGAAGAGAGGAGTATTTCCCATTTCCCATTCAGGTAAGGGCTAAGCCTGAGTCTCTCTTTTTGGGGAAAAAAAGAGGAGAATTTTCGTCACGGATGTATCGAGCTGGACCTCAAATGCTCTCTTTCATCAAGGATTTCAAGAACATGTTGTCAATATGTCAATCAAATTACTTGTTGATTTTAAAATCTTTATTGCATAAATCTCTATCTCAGTTTACCTCTAGCATTACTTCCAAAAGAGTGAAGCTTTCGCAAAAAGAGATTCAAAATCCAAATTCTTTCTATTGGCCAACCAAAAGGATGAAGGATAAAATCCTCGATATGGCCAGGATAGAGGATTCAATGTTATTGCAAAGCCGCAAGTGACTGATATTGATCGCAGTTATGGCACAACTTTAAAGACTATTCTTGTAAAATTGAGGCAGTGAAATATCCTGAGTGCTAGAAAAGAGAGCATTTATCCAAGCCATGCCTCCTAAAAATCACCTGAGCTGCAATTAAATATCCGCAAAAGGATCTCTCAATTGTCGTCAAGATGAAGGCGAATTAAGCGAGTAGACCTCCGGGGCCAAAGAAGATTTGAAACATCTCCAAGATGACAGAGTTTGTGATGAATCCTTCCAGGGAAAGTCCAAAGCACTGTCGAGATGAAGGAAGATGCGATGAACCTCCCGACAATCCCTGAAAGATATTTAATTTCAGCTATCATCCAAAGATCTCTAACCCATGAGCCAATATCATCAAAGAAGGATCAAAACATCTCCAAGTTGAAGGAGTTTGTGATGTACCCTTCCAAAAAAAAAGAGAGGGAAAAGAAAGAGAGGGAAAAGAAAGAGAGAAAAAGTCAGAACATCTCCAAAATGAAGGAGAATGTAGCCAAAACCCAAGAGAGCCAAAAGAGTGCAGAAAGATTATCATGAGAGAAGCTCCCAGGATATCAAACTGCCAAATCTATCAAGAATCATCTTTAATCTTGTGAAATTCTATTATCAATATTCCTTTATCAATTGCTTTTATAATATCAAATTCTCTTTCCTATTCATGTCAAGGAAATTGATAGCTTCCTTGAAGAAGGTCAATTGCAAGTAATTTGGATTCCAATCTTGATTCTATGAAGTGAATCTTGTTTGGAGGTAATGCTTTAGGTAGAAAAGAAAGAATATCTTTGCAACAATGTGCAACATTTTCAAAAAATTTGAATCAACAACAAAATTCTCAATATTTTGACAATATTTTCTAGCTATCCTGACGTAAAGTGAGAGCTTGATATCCGTCTTTGATACATCCTGACACCAATTTTAAATCCCTCTTAAGGACTTGATTCCTTCCCTTCTTTGAGAGCGTGAGCTCTCAGATTCGCACACTTCCCTGTGTCCCCACTGTCCAACCATAGACAGTCCCATTTCGGTTCGAGGTCGAACCACCAACCATTTTCTCGCAAAAGGCAATTTCAAAAGCTATTTAGTCTCAGCAATGAGACGCCCAAAATCAACCCCTTTTCAAGCTTTAGGGACCCCATTTTCCTTCCTTTTGCAAAACCCCTATCGGATTTATTATGCAAAATCCGAAGGTTCCATCATGGTCTCTTCATTCGAGGATTCCATCCATTTTCCGCCCGATCAGGATAAGGGTACAAACCTGAGCCTCATTCAAAGAGGTATTCCATTTTCCGCCCAATCAGGATAAGGGTATAAACCTGAGCCTCATTCAAAGAGGTATTCCATCTTCCGCCCGATCAGGTTAAGGGTATAAACCTGAGTCTCATTTCTATGAGATATTTCAATCCCCAATCAGGTCAAGGGTTCGAACCTAAGCTTCGTTCCATACGAGGTAACTCTGTCCCATCCAGGTTAAGGGCAAAAACTTGAACTTCGCTCTCATAGAGTGAATCTTTCCTCTTCATTCTCCATTTCATATCTACCATCTTCACCGAGCTAATTTCTTCATACCCAGTCAGATCCTTATAACTGGGGCATTTTTTTTATATATAGCCAAAATTTGAAGTGTTTTTCTTTGCCACTAAGCTCGGCAAACAAGCCGGCTTAGTAGCAAAGAGTGGCATCTGTAAACACCCCAAATTTTCACTCACCTCCCTGACATCTCCATCAATCAACATATTTCAGCTCTCCAGAATTAATGAAGGGCGAAATGGTAATTGTCTGAGATTGAACCTTGCAGAAAGTCCTCAATTTCATTCTTGAGCCTCAAAATTTCTATATTTAGGTTCAGAGACATCTTCAAACTGCAAATCTTCAAAATTCTATTCTGGACAAAAAACTAGAATTTCCATGTCCTAGCTCAGAGTAACATTTCTTGAAACATGTCTTTGCGTAGCATTGCATGAATATTTCATATCATTTCACTGCACAACATGTCATTTTGAGATCCAAAACTCCTGATTTTCAAGATCGTCAATCCAGATTTAATTTCTAAAAATTTCAAAATTGATTTTAAAATCCTGGGTTTTCAAAATTATCAATTCTTCCCATTTTACCCCCAGGACCCCGAATTATGAAAAGTTTTCTCAAGAAAACAATCTGGATGGTTTTGATATTTCAAAATTTCGCCAGTTGGAAAGAGGGGAACACAACTTCAAAATTCATGAGACCTTATTTCAAACTTTTACAAAAAGGCCCTGAATTTCCCTACATCTTTTAAGATTTTGCCCTGAAGAACCATTTTCTTCTAAGTTTGAAATCTAGCCAAGTTTTGCTTTGTGTTTTCCAAAACTAGCCTACTACTATGAAAATTCCAAAAATCTCACTTGGCTTTTATTTCAAATAAGTGACGTGGGACCCACCCTGAGGTGGTGTCACACTTAAATTCTCAAAATTTTCTCTTATTTTCAAAACAGTGCCCATCCGAAAGTGGCACCGATTTATGAAACTTTTTTTTATTTTTATTTTTAATTTTAAACAAAAAAAAAATTAGTGGGCCCACGCGTAGGTGGCGCCTCACTAAAGATTTTATTTTCAAAAGAGTTTCAAATCAGGATGAGGTGGCATCACCCTAAAATACCCATTTTTTATTTTTTTTATTTCTTTATTTTCCTTCACTCGTTTTCTTAAACAGCCCTAAAAGGTGTCACAGCCGAATCTTCCTAAAAAGATTGTTTACTTTACCTAAACATTAGGTAAAATAAACCAAAAAAAAAAAATTTGCTCAAATGGCTAAGAGCCGCCCCCCTCCCAAATGGCGACATTTTCAAAAATTTTCAAAAATCAGTTTTCAAAGATTAGCAAAAGGGGCGGATTAGGGGCGGATTTGGAGGGAAAAAACGAGATGGCTGGCTATTAAGAAGAGAGAAGGGCCAACAAAGAAAGGGTGTTCAATTTTTTTAAGCTATCTCTCTCCTCCCCTCATGATTTTTCTTTAGTTTCCGCCCCTTTCACGAGCCCTGTGAGCATCCTCCTTTGATCAAATCCTCCAGACAGACCGATTGGACCTAAGAGGAGTTAAGGAAATACGCCATCTACCTTGAATATCCACCTTCTCGTATGCAAGCTCGGTGCTTCCAAGGATTGACATCCGGGTGCATCCAGTTCGAATAAACAGGTGAAAAGTCATCCTATACTGATGGTTTCTGTAAGTTAGGCCTCATTATTGCTCCATTTGCATTGAAAACCCATTATACTGGTTGATGGGATTTACATCCAAGGGTGTTCATGTATAGAGGGTCGAGGTTGCCTCTCAATGGCCCCCATCGACCCTTTAAAAAGGTGTTCTGGCTGTAATCGAACCTGGTTTGTTTTTAAAATTATAAACCCTTTTAAACTATGTTTACTGTTTTTTTTTTCCAAGAGTTTTCAGAACCCTATCCATGCCTTCCCCATTTGAGGTCATTGATCCCATCCAAGCATTTGAAGTTTAGTTTTACAGAAAGTGATGATTTCACTTAAAGTTCAGTTGTAGTTTTGTGTCCTGGACAAAATCTGGTAGGATTTCCTGTTCATACGCGATACCCCATTTATCCCAAGCTTTTCTTTGAAATCTCTCTGTCTTAACCGTTTCCTTACACTTTATATATATATATTTTCTTCTTTTCTTTCTTTTCGTAACATTATTCAGTTTTTCTGCATTTTGTTGTTTTCTGCATATCCAAAGAATTTTGAGAATGGCGATTGTTTGTCATCGGTTAAATCGATTGTCCGTGAGGACACATCGTATATCAAACGAGTTCCATTGACCAAGGCACTACACATAGATTCAATGTAAGCTCAAATATCATATCATTATCGATGTCTGATTTTTTTTATTCTCTGGTTTCATGTATTCCTCGTTTTTGTTATTTTTGGTCATGAGTCCATAGGTTTCATACCTTTCCAGTTATATACAATCAAGCATTAAGGATCCGATTACCTTGTTTTCATGACCTCTTGATACAAATTTACAATGTTGTAATATTAGTCTGAGTTTCCTGTTAAGATATGACAGAGGTCCACCTGTCTTTTCCCTTTTTCTCTGTTTCACTAAGGCATTCATCGATGCATCCTCATTGAGCATTAGCACAGGATTGCTGATATTATCAACGTCCAGATGAAACCATTGAATGATAATTTTATTCATGTGGGATTGCAGTTAAACTCGGTGGGACATATATATCGTCTGATTCATATGTGCTAGTTACTGTGTAGTTTTTTTTTTGGCCAATTCAAGATAGCCATTAGATAGCAATATGTATCCAATCCATCATCTTTTGCCAAAATGTGTTCTGCTGTAAGTTGGCGTGTTGGTGGCTGAAGATAGCTTCTCATGTGGCTCTGTTAAGATGAATGAACTCCAATGGTGAATGAATTTTGTTGGCTGTGTAAATCAAATGGCAGATTGGGAATTCATTTTGTGCCTGGCAGACATAGCTTGGTGCTAACTTACTCTGCACTTAACGCATAGTCTATCCTCAAGTTGATGTATTTGATTAGGGCTCCTTTTATCCTGATATATCTGTTTTTTTTTTCTTGTGAACTGCAGGTTTATTTTCAGCCGGATCATGTGTTCTGTTAAAATTTTCATCAAAACTCATTTACATAGTCAGTGTATTTCTGTTGTATACGATGAGATCTAGTTAAACCTGTAGGTTCAGACTGTATGGAGTTTGCACTGCATTATGATGGGCCACTTAGTGCACACACATCATCTGTTTTAATTCCTGCGCATGCCAACATGGCTGGTTCCCCTCTCTTGAACTCATGTTCAACATCGTGCAGTTGCAGCCACCCTTTATTGTCCATTAGCCTTCATTTTATTGTGTCAACTGGGATATGTCCTATCATGTATGATGCAACCAAGTTGTCAATGCAAATCTATGGCTGGCAGTCTATTTGAGAAGCATCCCTTAGCAGTTACAAGTCCTACAGCAGATGTGGTTTTCAACATGATATACTATCAATTAACCCTCGCATTGGCAGCGGTCTTATTCCTCATCATGTTATCATTTTCCTCGGTTAATACTGCACCTGTAGCCTATCAAAGCATATACTTATTTTTCTTTTAGGGTGGATTTATCTTGGATGTATTAATATACTGTTAAATCTCTGTAGCTTCATCTAGGATTTAAATACCTTCATTGCTTCCACCTGCATCTTCCATGGCAACTCAATTGTTATGTATTTACCCCTCTCTTCTGCTGCAGGTACCCAGTCTTGATAATGAGCCATGTTCAGGGTAGATATTTTAATACTCATTCTTGATTTTTGGACCATCTTTTGCATGTTTTGTTATGGATATATAGGGAAGCTCCATACCCAATTCTACTGCAAAATATGTTATAATTACAGCTTTGTAAAATCACTTACAGAAACTGTATATACCTGTATTTTCTGATTTTACCCATTATATATGAAATTTCAACTATTATGTGCATTTTCTCATTATATGTATATATATATCTATATATATATATCTATGTCTATTTACATATATATATATATACATATATATATATATATATATATACTTATATATATAAATAGATCCCTTCATGTGCATTTGTTTCCATATATAAGCATTCATGTATCTATTTTCTCATATAAATACACCTCCATTGTTACATGTCATTTAGCACCAATTTTAGCATTTTGATATATATATATCTCTTCGTTGTATATATTATATATATATACCCATTTTCTTGGTTATCTTGTACTAATTCTCATTTTGCAGGGAAATTTGGAGGAAGCTGATTCTTTTAACTCTGTATATACATATTTTTTTTTTGCTTTATGTCAGTGATGTAACAATCAAACTTGGAATAATATTTACTTTTACTACTTAGATTAGGTTGCATCTCATATAGTTTGATTTCAGTAATATCCTGATTCTATGATGCATATATCTCAATTTTCAAAATTCACCGCGGATGAACACGAATGGCACGTGCACCAACTCTTAGAGAGTTGATGAACTCGGTGGAGTCCATATTTACGGCCCTAGTCAGAATATGGACGAGACCCAGATCCATCATCTTTCTACTAGTCGCACTGAGCCTACACTCTTAGGTTATCTTAAAAATGCACATCATATTTCCAATGTTTTCAGAATATTGTGAATTAACTCAAATAAACTCTAAACATATTCATGGCCACAGTCAGAATATGTGAAGGCTTTACTTTGGCTTAATACACATTTTCCAACAATTTTTTCAAAAATCTTTTCAAAGTGCATTCATTCATTCAAATCATCTACATCATCTATTTTTCTCATGATTTTCTCAAGAAATTTTCACTTCATGGAAATCGATTCCTCAAGAAACTATGAAGATTTTCGAAGTTGGATTTCCCAAGTTAAAGTTTTCTCGTGATTTTCCCTGAAAATATTATTTTCTTAAGATGCTTTCAAAAGGAATTTCTCATCTTTCTCAAGAATCAAAGTTGATTTTCAGATACTTCAAAGACAATATTCTCAGGATTTCAACTTCCTAAGTTTTGAATTTCCTTCTCCAATGAGTTTTCCTATAAATTTTCCATCATTTTCCTAAGAAAATTCTCAAAGTCCGAGTTTTCCTGACAAGTGTTTTCCTTTTCAAGTGTTCATCTTTTCTCAAGAATTCTTACCATTTTCTCGAGATTCTCATTTCTTCAAGATTTTCCAAATCTTTATAAACTTTCTTGAGATTTAAAAACTTCTTCATCTGAGTTCCTTGAGAAATTGATTTCCATCTTTTTTCTGAGAAATGATTTTGAACTTCAAATGTTTTCTAAGCATACATCATATTTTCCAGCTTGGATTTTACAAAACCTCATAGCACATGCCTGAATTCTCTGTGCATTTAGGATAGAACACAATTTCGATGATTTAAATATGTCAAGCACAATTTTTGGTCCTTGGTTTGATTACCCCTATTAAAGGCGGCATGAACGGTCGAACCTCGTACCGACAGGTCGAGCCCCATCCCATGGATTTTCCTGCAATTTTTAAAACGGAGGCGAGTATTTCAAAACAATTTCCAAAATCCGGTCAAGTTTGAATCAAGAAAGCATTTTCCTCTCTCTTCCGCAAGGAAGGGAAGATGGGAAAATTTTTGCGACGATAACAGACCCCCTTATGGCCACTATTTATAAAAAAATTTAGGTTTTTAGTTAAAGAGTTTAGAAAATTCCAAACTCTTTACTAATTGGCTTTCTTAGGAGGGGGCAATTTTCATATGAGATTACCTGACTACCCCTACCCCTAACTAACCTAATTAGCCTCTAATTAAACTCCTAACTAAACTAAAAGACTCCCAAATGTGGCACCACTTGGCATTTTTACACATTATTTTTTTTAAAACTTATAACTTTTAAAAATGATATTTCAGAACCAAAGTTAAGATGGATTTTCAAAATCATTTTTGACTCTTCTAAATCTCTAATCTAACTAGGACACTGACTAACCCTAGTCCAACTCTGACTTCCTCAAATGTGACGCCACCCCGAGTGGGCCCTACTTGAATTTTCAAAAATGATTTGAAAACTTGAAAACAAAGGTTTTCAAAATAAGGTTAAAAATGAAATTGAAATTGAATGTTTTTAAACCAAATAGAGTTCTGACTGAATCAAAACTCTTCCAGATGTGGTGCCAACTGAGTGGGCCCTGCACCAGGGTTTTGAAAAATTTGAACTAAAAACTGAAAATGGCTTTGAAAAGGGGTTAAAATCAATAGATGAAATTCAAAGGTTTGAAAATGGAGTTCTAAGCGAACTAAAACTCTGAACCAAAGTCTTGAACCAATTAGGACTCTGAGGTTTTAGATTTTAAAACCTAAATGAAGAAGTTTTGAAAGATTTCATCAGAACTAATGAAAATAAATCAAAAAATTAGTCAAGGTTAGAGTCTTAACTCAACTGAAACTCTGAAAGAGAGTTCTGAATCAACTGCGACTCTAAAAAAATGACCTAATTTTTGAAAAACAAATGGAGAAAGTAAAAAAGAAAGTAAAAACAAACTTTAGAATAGACTCTTAACTGGATTCGGACTCTGGGACAGAGTCCTGATCGCACTAAAACTCTATATTTTTTTTGGTATTTTCTATAAAATAGATGAAAGAATTTATGAAAATAATGAAAATAGTGACAAACAGTGAAATCAAGGCAGAGTTCTAATCCAACCGTGACTTTGAATACAGAGTCCTAATTGAACTAAGACTCTCAGAATTTTGGATTTTCTAAGAAAACAGGTGAGAATAAGATAAAATTGAAGTCTAGTTCAGAGTCCTGATCCGACTCGAACTCTGAGGAAGAGTCCTAATTCGACTAGAACTCTGAGAATTTTAGGTTTCCTAAAAAGCAAATGAAGAGATTTTAAACGAACTTTTGAAAACCAATAAAAATGAAGTGAGAAAATAAACTTTGAATAGAGTCCGGATTCGATCAGGACTCTATGACAGAGTCCTGATTTGATCAGGACTCTGGGATAAAATTCTAGAATTTTGAAATTCCATGATAAAGGTGTAACAATTTTGAAATTTGGAAAGTTAAATAAAGAGATTTTGAAAGGATTCTCTCAAAATTGAAATCAAGGTCAGAGTCCTGATCCAACTGAGACTTTTTGAATAGAGTCCTGGTTTGACTAAAACTTAGAGTTTTTGACTCATTTTGAAAGATTTTGAAAGATTTGATTAAAAGTATATGAAATAGCCATGAAAGATAGAGTCCTAATATGACTGAAACTCTAAAGAAGAGTCCTAATTTGACTGAGATTTTTGAAAAAGAGTCCTAATCCAACTAGGACTCTAGAATTTTGACCAAAATGAAAGATTTTGAAAGGTTTTCTCAAAAATAGGTAAAAAGGGTAGTAAAATGTCGAGTTCTGATCCGACTGGGACTCTAGAAAAAGAGTCCTCATCCAACTAGGACTCTAGAGTTTTAGCCAAAATGATAGAAATGGGCAATGGATATGATCACAATTGGTTTAAAATAAGAATGGAGTTTTGAAAAGATTCAAAAAGATAAAAAGATAGAGTCCTGATTCGACTAGGACTCTGGAATTTTTAAGAAATTCGACAAATGAAAGAATCCAAAACTGATACCACCTAGATGAGTTTCATCTAAGAATTAAAATCAATTGAAATTGAGTTTAAAACGAATCCGGATTGTTTTATGAGAAAAACATTTAAAATATAAGTGTCTTGGGGGTTGGCAAATGACAAAATGTCGATTTAAAACCCATGTTTTGAAATTGATTTTGCAAAAAAAGTTATTAAAGCTCAAATCTGGATTCAATATTTTGAAAACAGGAGTTTTGGATCTTGATAATGAGTTGCAATGACATGCGATGCCATGAAGTGATATGCCAAATGCATGCAATGATATGCAATGGTATGAAATATAGACACTGGATGAGGGTGAAATTTTAGGGTGTTTATAGATGCCCCTCTTTGCTACTGAGTTGGTTGAAAGCCGAACTTAGAGGCAAAAAACACTCCAAATTTGGACTATAAAATTGCCCAAGTTAGAAGAATCTGACCGGGTTTAAAAGAATTGGCTCTGACGGTAATGATAGATATGGAATAGAGAATAAAGAAGAAGACTCACCTCATCGTAATGAGGCTCAGGCTTAGCTTTTAACCTGGGTGGGACAAAAAAATACCTCGTGGAAGAACAAGGCTCTCGCTTGACCCTTAACTTGAAAGAGGATGATACCTCATGGAAAAACGAGGCTCAGACTTAACCCTTAACCTGAAAGGGGACAATACCTCATGAAAAATGAGGCTCAGGCTTAACCCTTAACCTAAAAGGGGACGATACCTCATGGAAAAATGAGGCTTAGGATTTACCCTTAACCTGAAAGGGGACGATACCTCGTGGAAAAATAAGGCTCAGGTTTAACCCTTAACCTAAAAGAGGACGATACCTCATGAAAAAATGAGGCTCAGGCTTAACCCTTAACCTGAAAGGGGACAATACCTCATAAAAAAATGAGGCTCAGGCTTAACCCTTAACCTGAAAGGGGACGATACCTCGTGGAAAAATGAGGCTCAGGCTTAACCCTTAACCTGAAACGGGAGGATACCTCATGGAAAAATGAGGTTCAGGCTTGACCCTTAACGTGATAGGGGACGATACCTCATGCAAAAATGAGGTTCAGGCTTGACCCTTAACTTGGAAGGGGACGATAAACGAAATCCTCAAATGAAGAAACCATGATGGGACTTTCAAATTTCGCACAATAAATTTGAGAGGGTTTGCAAAAGGAAGAAAGGGCGTTCCCTAAAGCCTAAAATGTGATTGATCTTGGGCGTCTCATTGCTAAGACTTGATGGCTTTTAAAAGAGATGACCTTTTGCAGAAACAATTCAGGTTTAACCCTTTCCCTGAACTGTCTATGGTGGGACAATGGAGAGTACAGGAAAGTGTGCGAATCTGAGAGCCCAAGCACTCAGATCAAAATCAGAAGGTAAGGATCCTGGACAACTCCCGTTATCCAATCCTAAAAGGGATAAAAACAATACTTAGATACATCAAAATAGATATCAAGCTCTCACTTCATGTCAGAATAACTTGAAAAGATTGCCAATAAGATAAAAATTGTAGTTAATTCAAGAATGATTGAAAATAAGCACATATATGTGAAAAATATTCTCTCTTTCTGCCTAGACTATTACCTCCATCAGGACTTAACTTCATAGAATCAAGATTCAAATTCAAACTACTTGCAATTGACTTTCTTTCAAGGAGGCTATCAATTTTCTTGATATGAATGAAAAAGAAAGAATTCTCATTGTGAAAGCAATTGGTGAAAGGATATTGATAAAAGAATTTCACAAAATTAAAGAAGATTCTTGGCAGATTCGGCAATTTGATATCCTAGGATTCTTTTCTCATGATGATCTTTTTGCACTTTTTTTTTTACAGAATTAGATCTCTCTTGGGTTTCTGGGGAGTTTATTACATCATCCTTCATTTTGGAGATGTCATAGCTTTTCTCTTTTTTGGAAGGGTACGCCACAAACTCCTTTATCTTGGAAATGTTCTGATCCTTCTTTGCGTCAGAGATTATATTGATGGTATTGGCTCATTGATGGTCTCTTGATGACAACGAAAATTAGATATCTTTTAGGGTTTTGTGGGAGGTTCATCGCATTCGCCTTCAACTTGGCGGTGATTTGAACTTTCCCTGGAAGGATCCATCACAAACTCCTTCATCTTAGAGATGATCCAAATCTTCTTTGGCCCCGAGGGTCTAACTCATTCACCAGCCTTCAACTTGACGATGATTGACAAATCTCTTTTGCAGATATTTAATTGCAACTTAGATGATTAAGGAAAATAGATTGGGTGAACTCTTTTTTTATCACTCAAGATATTTTCACTGCCTCATTTTTACAAAAATGATCTTTAAAGATGTGTCATAACTTCGATCAATATCAATCACTTATGGCTTTGCGACAACATTGAATTTTCTTTGCTGGCCATATCGAGGATTTATCTTTCATCCCTTTGGTTGGCCAATAGAAAGAATTTGGATTTTGAATCATTCTTCGCAAAAGCTTCACTCTTTTTGTAAGTAATACTGAAAATATTCTGAGGTAGAGTTTTGTGCAATAAAGATTTTTGAAATCAACAACTATTTTTCATGATAAATTTGCAAAATATTCTTGGAATCCTTGGTGAAAGAAATCGCTTGAGGTCTAAATAACACATCTGTGGCTAGATTCTCATCTCCTTTCTCCAAAAAAGAGACTCAGGCTTGACCCTTACCTGAACGGGTAACAAAAAGATACTCCTTTCTTCCCTAAAGAGGAGGTGTTTGCAAAACAAACTTTCGAAGAGAAATAAAGTTTTCATCAAAACTCCCTATTTCTAGACTTCTCTTATGGAAAGGGGGCCGCTAACAAAGGTTGGAAAAGATATCATAGAGGAGCGAATCCATCACACTCTCCCTGAAAAAAGGGTCCTCGATGACAGGGTGACCTAACAAAAGATATTTAGGGTTACAAGGAGAATGAGCTTCCGTCAAAACTCTCCCTGGAAAAAGGGTTCCTTGTGTGACAATAAAGATTGTTTTGCAAACTGTTCGTGAAGGACGAGTCCCTTCAAACTCTCCTTAGAAAAAGTGGTTCAACGAACGAACAACAAAGACATGCAAAAAGAACGAGCTCCCTCAAACTCTCTTTGGAAAAAGGGTCCCTCGCAAGAGAAATGATTGATAATTGATTTTGAGCTAGTTGGTGGATGAATTCAACACAAAGGTCAAATATCGAAAGACCATAACTGTCGGATGCGACCCAGTGGTTGGAAAGATATGATTGACTTTGATAGAATCTGTTAACCTAAAGGTTTTGCTTGCTAAAAATTGATGATCAGAGGTCTGACTAACAAAATAGATGACCAGAAGGTATGTTTGATAGACTGGAGTGACCCAAGGGTCTGATAAAGATTGTTTGGTTTGCAGATCTGAAGATTAACATTGAGTCTGAACCCAAATGCGAATCTAGTGTTTGGATTGCGACCAGTATGAAGACTGAATTTTGATAAAGTACCAGTACGAGCACTGGATTTCAAAAGATCACCAGTACGAGCACTGGATTTTAAAAGATCACCAGTACGAGCATTGAATTTTAAAAGATTACCAATACGAGCACTATTGTTTTTGAAAGATTACCAGTACGAGCACTGCTTTTTTCTTAAGATTACCAGTACGAGCACTGGTTTTTTAAAAGATTACCAGTATGAGCACTATTTTATTTTTTTTTTAAGATTACCAGTACGAGCACTGGGTTTTAAAAGATTGCCCGTTAGTTGTTATGAGAGATTTTCAATCTTCACCCTCACGAAGACTCGGACAGTTGATGGAGATCTCAGTATTTGTCCCTTATCCCGATTGAAATTTGGTGCAAATGCAGAATGAATGTAAGCAAATGCAAACACATGCGAATAAACGTGAATGTATGTGAATGAATGCGAATAAGCGAATGATGAAAGATTTTGTTTGATTCTGCCTGCATACCGGGTATTTTGAATAAAAAAAATGAGTTTTGTAAAAAAAATGCCCCAGTGTATTATGGGAGAGCGACATTCGGATAAAAGAGTAATTCATCATTGTTAAAGGAAATTTATTGAGGGATACAAAAGATAGCATATAAGTTTTCTAAGTATAAATTTTTTTCAAGTGTCGGGCATTGATAGGATCGGGTAATTCTACCCCGTCTGCATTAATCAGATGATATAAATTACGTGGTAACCCTTCTTTGACCACGTAGGGCCCTTCCCAGTTTGGTGATCATTTGCCGCACGGGCGATGCTTGAGATGAGCCATTGATCTGAGGACCAAATCATTAATTCGAAATCTTCTTTTGATGACTGACTTGACATATTGCCTAGCTATCCTCTGTCGATAAAACTGAGCCTGCTTCGTTGCTTTGAGTCTTCTCTCATCGAGTAGATCAAGTTGTACCAATCTCTGCTGCTGATACTGATCGAGTGGTAGCTCTAAAAGAAATGCAAATTTAAGGGCAGGTTTCTGAACATGAAGAGGCAATACCACCTCAGTTCTATAAACAAGCTCTGAAGGAGTTGCATTGGTCGGGGTTTGAACGATGGTTCGATATGCTCAGAGTGCATCGTGGATTTTCTCGTGCCAATCATGCCCCGTTTCAACGGTTCTTTCCAAGATGCGAATCAAAATTTTGTTTGTAGCTTCCGCCTAACCATTTCTTTGGGGATAGTATGGAGCTGAGAAATGATGATGAATTCTGAATTTCGAACAAAAGGTCTTCATTCTTGAAATGAGTACCATTGTCTGAAACAATGTCATGCGGTATACCGAAACGAAAAAGAATATTCCTGTGAATAAATGAGACCACATGTCGGCCTTCTACGGTGAGTAGAGTGACAACTTCCACCTATTTAGTAAAGTAATTTGTTGCGGCAAGAAAATATTTATGGCCATTTGAAGCTGAATGGGTGATGAGACCTATGACATCGAAGGCCCCACATAGAGAATGGCCATATAGAGACGACATATTACAAATATGTTGTTGGCGCATGAATAGAAGGTGCATGCATCTGGCATTATACACATTTCTTCACAAAATGATAACAGTCTTGATGTATGGTCCTCCAATAATATCCTGCCTGAATGATCTGCTTAACAAGAGTTTGGTAACCGATGTGGCCACCATAAATGCCTTTGTGCGCTTCTCGAATGATTTCCTTGGCTTCTTCTTTGTCTAAGCATCTGGAATACTCAGAACTGAACCCATGACGATAAAGAACATTGACGAGAATAAAATAACAAGCAGACATGCATCGAATTGATTTTTGTTCCTTCTTCGATAATTCTGCTGGAAGCTTACCAGTTTCAATGAAATTTTTGATATCTTGATACCAAGGCTTCTTCTTTTGTTTCGTTTGGTTGACTTGCATTACTGGAATCAAAGCAGGTTGGTCAAGTCTGCCAATTTCAAAAGAACGGTAGGATTCTTCGCTCCTGAAGGACATAATGGAGCCTAGGCTGGCCAAACCGTTAGCTATTTGATTAAACTCTCTTTTGATATAAAAAAACTGAAATTCATCGAAATTGTTGATGAGGGCTAGAACAATCTTTTGATAAGGAAGCAACTTCTGGTCTTTTACCTGTCATTCGGCTTTGACTTGGCTGACGACGAGCAATGAATCACCGAAAGCATGCACTCTCTTAACATTGAAGTCTTGCAGAATTCTCAGACCTTGTATTAAAGCTTCATACTCGACCACATTGTGAGTGCACTAAAAATCAAATTTGAGAGAAAAAGAGATCATCTCCTTTTCTGGTGTGATCAATAGGATTCTGACTCCTATGCCGGCCATGTTCTTGGAACTGTCAAAGAATAAACTCTAAGCCAGAGATTGCCGAACGTTATAAATGTGCTCATTAGGGAAATCATCATCGACTTTCACTTCTTCTGACAAAGGAAAATCGGCTAGCTGGTCGGCGATAACGTGGCCTTTGATCGATTGTTGAGAGACATATTTCAAGTCGTACTGCATCAATAGAACTTGTCACTTGGCGATCCGTCCACTGAGAAAAGGGTTGCTCGAGAATGTACTTGAGAGGATTAAGTTTTGAGAGAACCTTGACTTCTGATGCTAACAAGTAATGTCTCAAGTTCTGACACATCCAAACCAGTGCTAGGCATGTCTTTTCTATTTGAGAAAGCTTCTTCTCGTAGTCAATAAAAGTCTTACTCACATAGTAAATGACATGTTCTATCAGACTGTCTTCTTCATATTGTGCTAAGAATCCACCGCAAGCGACTTGATTAACAAAAACATATAGCAAAAGGGGTTTCTCCAATTCTGGCGATTTTAAGACAGGAGGGTTGAGATGATACTTTTTGATACGCTCGAATGATTGCTGACACTCTGACACCCATTCAAACTTCACTCATTTTCTGAGAAATGATTGAAATGCTCACATCTCATGGCAAGATTGGATATAAATCGCCGAATTGATTGCATACGTCGCTGAAGGCTACACAACTCTTTGAGTGTAGTCGAGGGTGGCATGTTAATGATGGTCTTTGTCTTAGCGGTATCCACTTCTATCCCCTTCTTGCTAACCAAAAAGCCCAACAATTTGCCTGACTTAACTTCGAAAACACATTTATGAGGGTTGAGTCTTAGTTTGTAAAGAACGAACCACTTGAAGACTTGATTGAGAGCATCAATATGATCTTCTTCTTCCTTGGATTTGACCAGGATATCATCAACGTATGCATCCATGGTCTTGTGCATCTGATCATGGAAGATGGCAGGCATCGCGCGCTGATAGGTTGCTCTGGCATTCTTAAGTCCAAATGGCATAACCGTGTAATAGAAAGTACCCCATGGCGTGGTGAATGATGTTTTGGATTGGTCACAAGCGGCCAATTTGATTTGATTGTATCCAAAATATCCATCCATAAAGGAAAACATGGCATGTCCTGCTGTGCTATCGATCAGGAGGTCGATGTTTGGGAGCAGATAGTCATCCTTTGGGGTAACTTTTTTGAGATCACGGAAGTCGATACAGATTCGAACTTTGCTATTCTTTGTTGTATGCTAAGGATGTAATGGATACTAAGATACATACTAGGCTAATGAGAAAACATATTTTATGATGGTATTTACATTAAGTGAGAAAGGTTTATGAATTTTCAAGAAATGGCTGCATGTACTCAAAATGGAAAATATTTTATATATGTCTAAAGAACTACAACAACCCTGAGAATCGCTAAGAGGGCAATTTAGAGCCTATCATAAATGTATGAGGTGGTTAGAGAGATTGTAGAGGAGATGTATTGGTAGATGTTGAAGCCTATGTACCAGTGATGGTGCTATGCATATGCGGATGAGATGACAGGTAAATGAGATGAGGTTGGGAGCAGGGGAAAGTATGAGTGTTGAGTGAAGGTTTTGCAGGCCAAAAAAAAATGATGCCAAGTGATATTGTGAAAAAGCAAAGGTGTGAGAAGTGATGAGGTGCAAGTGGTGAAGACTGTAGGTGAAACTAATTGGAGTTTGCAGAAGGTTGTGTATAAGTGATGTGAGTGAAGGTGTTGGAAAACAGTGCTTTGGGGTTTTTGAAATGAAAATGCAGCAGGCGAGGTAGTGTAAATGGATGAAAAGGCATTTAGAAAGAGGACACCAACAGGTGATTCAACAACATTGCTGAATGCAAAATATGGTAAGAGGATGTTGGATATACAAAGGCAGCAGTGAAGGTGTGCGACAGGTTGTGAAAGTGCTGAAAATGGTTGAAAATAGTGAGTTACAGCGGCAAGTAGCATGTAGAGGATGATGGGGAATTAGCTAATGCAGAAGTGCTGAAGATAATGAAGTTCGTTGTTCACCACAACACCAAGGGGCTCCAAGCCAACTCCATCAGCAATTTCCTCAAATTTTGTCATTTTGCCGCTTGAAAATCGATTATTACCTGAATGATGACAAGAGCAATTTTGTATAGCTTAATGTCAATGTTATTATCCCTCACAGTCTGCACTTGTCCTCCCAGAATTCAGAATAATTAACAATTGTTGGAGTGTAAAGCTTTCCATCTCCTGTCTTCTTTGGGGGTTGTATTTTATCCGCATCCAAGATATTTTTATATTGTTTCATTGTTATTGTTTGTGTTCTTTCAGCACATGAATATAAAGAATCCCATCACACCACTTTCAGAACAAGCTTAAACCAAAGATTTACCGATGTTAAATTCAATCAGATCTTCTCAGCATTCAACTACCCAGCCAACTACCTTCAAAATTTCTAAATCGGATAACCCAGCTACTTTTTCACTCAGCAGTACATGATTGAACCTCTCAGTGTAGAGGTTAACCATCAACTGAAAGATCTCATATCCTGCAGGAAAAAAAGGGAGTAACATAAATATTACCAGGTCCCTTGGCAGTAGCTCGAACCGCATCCAGAGTAGCCACGGGGATTTGCCAATTAAGGTAATTTGTTGATGGTGAGTGAAAAGAATTTTCCACCGATTAACCTGTTTGTTCAAAAGATCAAATGTGATGATGCTAAAAGCTAGAAAAATTCTAGAGCAAATGATAAGCAGGGAAATTAGCAAAATTTTGAGTAGCACATGGAGCTTTGCACTGCCAATACAGTTCAATTTGAGAGCCACAATCTTAGAGATAAGAGGTCTACCCATGTCGAAACTTCAACACCTGCTTGCGACCTTAGAAAGTCAAGAAAAGCCTACCTCAGAAACATGTGTATACGCAGCGTGGTCCCCTGGTTCCTGTAGAAGTCGATTAAGGACATGAGATTTCGACCTTCTCTCTGAGCCTCTTTGCAGAAGGGTGTCATTCACTTCTCAATTTTTTTATTATTATTATTATTTTGAAGAATACAATCATAAATAAGGGTGCCAATGCTTAGCTGCTCCTGTTACACATGCTTAGGTGTTGAAGAGTTGTTTGAATGCCCATCATTCTCTAGAGAGGATTTAACATTTCATCCCATTATAATATCATTCTCACTTAGGATTTGGTAGGCTGCTATAGGAAAGTGCAGGTTGTGGCTATTTTTAGTATTGCCATGAGAGAGCAACAGGAACTATGGGGTATGGCTATATGGGCTGGGAATGTTGTATGTGATAGCAGGAAAAGTAACAGTGAGAAGTAAGGTGGTAGCTGTGGGTTGGGGAGCATACAACAAGCGAGATGTTTGCTATGCGATGTCGGGGTAGCAGCAAGTGTTGCTGTGGTGAGTATAGGGACAACAGTAGGAACGTGACATAAGATGAGGAGCTAACCATCACAGCACCATGAGCATGGCAAATTAAGAACATAATATCTAATGTAACAATGAATACAACAGATGTCATTACAGGCTTTAACAAGAAAACATGATGAAGTGAATACACAAACATAACATTATAACAGGGTGGGACGAGTGCAGTAAAAAAAAATATTCTCATCAATAGCAAATAAATCTCTGCAAAACAACCCTCGACTAATATTGGCAGAAAGGTTCAATATGCTGGATATTCCAATTTACTGTAGCTACTGGTCGTAGCACCTCCAACCACCTGATAAACCCCAGATGATATATGCAGAGAAAGGGGTTTTCTGGTGGGATCGAGGAATCTTGCGATAGATCAAGTGTATTTCCTATCTCGGATCAACAACAAACACCATTCAAATGCATTATTGGCAATATCACGATGTTGATCTTTCCTATGCAACAATTAGGTATATAATTTATTTATTATTTCTAGAATTCTTTCTTCCTTTACCTTCTTCACCAATGATGGCAGGCATCTCACTATTAATTCAGAAAACATTGCCAGCAGCATCACCGAATTGTTGGAGTGCAGTATTAGACAACTAAATCTCCATATCACTTTCAGTTTTAAAGTATTCCTAACTTGGCTCAATTAGCAGATCAGATGGTACCATATATCTATAATCCCAGATTTGCATCGAATGACAGGGCAAACGAGTGGTATTAACAATCAATTAATAGAGAAAAATAGGAAAACAAAATAGGCACGAATTGTAAAAGATGAGAACATTGCTTTGATGATAACTATATAACCATGAACTGCAAAAGGATAGTAAAAGAGCAGAAATATTATCAAAGGATTGAGATGAGCAGGATGAGGATGATTGTAAAATGATGTTTAATGCAACATGGGATTATGGATGGTGAACTAAATAGGTAGAACGTAAACTATGCAAAGATCAAAGGATTACTATTATGCATAGGGGAAACAAGCATGCAATGTAATGAAATGGATATTCACGTATCTACAGGTACATAAGATGGACTTCCAACTTTATGATTTAAAAATAAGACACAGACCATAATATCAATATTGAGCAGAGGAAATAAAATGATATTGATAGATTTTGCAAGTAAGACAACACAACGAAATGAATGCTCCACAGGGATATATGATGTTGCTGCAACTGCTATGATGTAAGGGAAATGTAATAAGGAAAAGAAGGGAAATAGCGGTAACAACAAATAAATTACAAAAAGAAGAAGACGGGGGATCATGATATAGCAAGAAAATGAAGAACATCCGATCAAACGTTGCATGAAATCTGATCCATTATGAGGACCATCCGTGATGCTTGATGAGGGTTTTACGACGAATCAAACAAGAATTTCATCAACAACCCAGATCGAATGATGCATTAGATTAACTGCCGACTCAAGCATGTAGGTAAATGTGATCAGGTATTGTTGAAACAGTAATGTAATAAGGGAATTCAATGAACAAAGGCATTCACACAACATGATGGAAAGTTTAAACAGAGATGCAAAAAGAAAATGAAATCAATATATTAAAAACAGAGAACGGTTTTTTATGAAATGTAACCTTAAATATAATAAGCATCAGAAAAGAGAAAACATACAGATGATTAACAGAAGAACAAAATAACAGGAGCTTAAAATCCACCAAAAAAAAAGAAAAAAGAATGAAAAAGAAAAATAAAATAAAATAAAATGTGTTGGAATGAGGCAATTCCGTTGATCTTGATAAATGTAGGCCAGCACTGCTACAAGCAGATCGATACTACATATGAGGCTTGCTGAGAGATATCTCAGGGGAGGAATTGACAAAAGAGGGAAGAAGAGAATGCGTAAGAGAATGAGCAAAGAGAAAAAAAAGGAAAAGAGGTCTTTAGCAAAAGGGCGTTTTAAAAGAGAAAAGGTTTTTGGTTAAAAGGGATCTTAAAAGCTAATTTTTTTCTGAGTTTTTGAAAGAAAAACCCCAAAAACATGAGGATTTTAACAGATGGACCAAAACGAGGCATTTTGAAGTATTTTTTTGCAAAAACTTTTATAAGAATTTTTAAAATGAGGTTTTTGAGGAAGAGAAATTCAGAAATGGGGTTTCAAAAATGGTTTTGGGTCTGATATTTTGAGGAAATATTGAATTTAGATATAGAATTTGAGATCAGCTCCAGATAAAACCTTTAAAAAAATATGAAGAAATTTATTTTTTTAATTTTTTGAAGAATAAGGGATCCGAGATCAGAATTGGATTTGGATATTCAATTTGGGTTCGAGATTGGGTTAGATATAAAAATGGAGTCTGGATTCCAATGAATCTGAGAAATGAATGGAAATCTGATCAGAAATTGACCCAGTTATTCAGAAGATGGAGTCAGGGGCAAAAGTGGTTTTTTTTTGGATTTTTTTGGAAAATTTGGGGTGTTCACAATTACTTAATCCAACACTCCAACTTCTAGTATATCTTCACTACCCACACATGCATCCTCACATTTCAGCAATACTCACTCCGCCCACTGTTATGCATCTCATCTTCCCAAACCCTTGTCGTCCCTCACATGCACATGATCCTCCAGCCCCTGTATTATTAGGTTCTTCACTAACCACCTACCTGCTACCACACCACAACATATACACCTCATTACCTCTACACCTCCAGTTGTATATATTCCTGTAGCATCCTCTTTTACCCTTGAAGATATAATTGTATATCACTTATTACCTCTTCACCTTGTTGTATACCCAATATATTCACCATTTACCTACAACAGCCTCCATCCGTATACTACACTTATCACTCCTTATGCTCCTACATTTCCAGCCACTTACCATTACTCTTATCGCCTGCTGTAACCATTCACTCACCTTCACCATATTGCAACAACATATGTTCAGCCCTCTTTCACCCTCATATTCATTGCATCTATGCATTGTGCTTCATTCACCTGACATTCACATCCCCGACATTCACATGCTTTCCAAGCTACTTCACCATTCCACCATCTGCGTTTACACCCTTACAACACCTCCTCCCAACATTCGGCACCTCCAGCCCAACATCACAGGCTCCCTGCAACTACCTGTATATTCCAGCTTCACTCCCATCATTAGCCATTCCCTGCACATCCTACCTGTTAGTCATCTTCACTACATTCCTTCACAAGTACAATTTTGTTGTGTAACTCCACCACCACACAACAACACATCCATATGCTACTACATTGTCACAGTCCCAAACATCCTCTTCATACCTTCTTGTTGCATCTACTATATCGCCTCACATCACCATACTATACCTGCTACAACTCCACCTTCTTACAACATATAACCTCTACACTCTCACACCATATTCATAATTAACCTACTATACATCACACTTGCACTGTATGTTACAACATCCAGCTACACCATCTTCACCAATTCACTTCCATTATACTACTCTTACATCTTATATTCACATTCCTTGTGCACGCCACAACATCCTCATAACCCTTTGCATTTACCTCTTTCTTATGCATTTTCAAATTTTCAGATTAGAATTTTGGTCATGAGAACATATGCATATCCTCATATCCATTCTTATGTATATATGTATTTTCATACATCCTCATATACATCTTGCCATATGCCTTCTCATATACATGTTGGGTTTTTGTACATTATTTCTCATTTTCTCATATATTTGCTTTTTCATTTGGCTTTATACTAACCTTGTTTTGCAAGGATACATGGAAATGTTGATTTCCTCTCTTATATTAAGACTTTATTATTTCAATTTCAATTTAAGAGCTGTAATAATTAGATATTAATGAGAATTTTATTTTTCCAGCTTAGGTAGAATGTATGAGCATACATTTTCATAAAAATCACATGTTTCATATTATTTTCCTTTTATTTTCAAAAATTCACAATGGTGAAACACGAATGGCACATGCACCATTCTAATAAAAGGTAATTAATCCTAAGTAAATGATTTGCATTTATGGCTATAGTCAAAATGTGAACAATGCTTTGGATTTTTATCTTTTATGGAATAACACTTGATCCACACTTGGGTCTCTTTTTGAAAATCATCATATTTTCTGAAATTTTCTTCCTTTATTAGAGTTTGACCTGTAAATTAACTTAAAATATATATTTATGACCATAGTCAGGATATATTGAAGGTTAATTTCATTTCAAATTCTATAAAGGCACCAAAATATATTTCATTCTTTATCTGAATTTAAATACAGATTATTTTATAATACATCTGTGACCATAGTCATGAATGTATTATAACTTTAATCTTATTTCAATTCTCCTAAAGAATGAAATATGCTTTTCAAATTTCAAATTTCAAAATTCTTTCAAAGCATTCATCATTTAGGATAGAGTTGCATTCTTTTTCATATTATTTCAAATCATCCAAGTGATTTTGAGGTAAAATTTTCAAACATCTTTCTCATTTCTCAAATCAATCTTCAACTCTTATTTATAAATTCAAAACTCACCTTGTTATTCTCAATTCTACCTTATTTTATAATTCAAACTTCAAAATCCCAATTTCAAAGTTCAATTCAACTTTGAAATTTCAGGTTCATCTCTAAATTCAAAATTCAACTTCCAAATCAGATCATATTTTAGAGTTCAATTCAACTTTGAAATTCCAAAATTAATTCAATGTTCCAAATCAAATTTCAAAGTTCAATTCAACTTTGGAATTCCAAGATTCATCTCCTGATTTCAAAATTCAAAGTTTTAAAAACAAAGTTTTATTCTCCATTCTCCATTTTCAAAATCCATCTAGATTTCTCAAATCCAATTCCATTTTAAATTCCATCTAGATTTCTCAAATCCAATTCCATTTTCGAATTCCATCTGGATTCTCAAATCCAATTCCATTTTTGAATTCCATCTGGATTTCTCAAATCCAATCTTCAAGTTCCATCTGAATTTTCTCAAATCCAATTCCATTTTCAAATCCCATCTTAAAATTTTCAAAAAATTCTAAAAACTCTGAATTCCAATTCTATTTCCAAAGTTCATTTTTCAGAGATTTTAATTCCTTCTTTGAAATTCGAATTCAATTTCAGATTTTAAACTCAATCTCAAATTCAAGACCCATTCCCAATTCCAAATCCTATTTCCAAGTACAGAATTCAATTTCATTTCTACATCCCATCTTGATTTTCAAATCCAAATCCCAAATCCATTTCCCATCTCTAGATCAGAATTCAATTTCGAAACCAATTCAAAGTTTCAAATTGAATTTCCAATTGAAAATCCAAAGTCTGAGTTCAAATATCAGAATTCAAAGATCTAATATCTACTTCAAAATCAAAAATCGATTTCTGAGATCCAGAATCGGATTTCATTCAGACTCCAAGTCTGAAATTTCAAAATCAATATTTTCTCCCAAATTTATCAGACTCTAAACCCAGTCTTTCTCCTTTAAATTCAAATCCTAATCCATTTTCCTATCTCTGATTATTCCAAGGCTTAAAACTTCAAAGTCTCTTCTATTTTCAAGTCTTAAGTTTAGATTCAAAGCTTAAATTCTTCCAAATCAATTTTTCAACTTTGTAAAAACTATTTCTTCAAAGTATTTCAAACCCATTTCAAAACCACTTGGAAAATCCCAAATTTTTTGAATTATTCTTCTTAAAAGCATACATCTTTTCATTTGCATTTGCGTAAACATGATTCTTTATACATTTTAGACTTAGAATAATTTCTTAGACATTATTTAGGCAAAACAAAAGGCATAAGTTTGATCCTTGGTTCAATTACCCCTGGTAAAGGCGCCAAGAACGGTTGAACCTCGTACCGATGAGTGAATCCCGTCTCTCTATTTTTCTCACAAATTTTCAAAAACGGAGGCGAGTAGTTTCAAAATATTTTCAAATAAAGGTCAAGTGAGACCTTTGCAAAAGAGTTTCTCTCTTCTTTCTTTTCTTTTTTTCTTCTCTCTTCTTTTCTATCTTTTATTCCCCTTCAAAAAGGTAATAGAGTCTAGAAAGGAAAAGAGAAGGAAAAGAGGAAAAGAGAACATGAGGAAAAATTTTGCAATGATCACAAGGGGTAAAGGCGATGTGGCAATAAACATGCCTATTTAAGGCAATTTATGTCAAAAAAGAAACCCAGTTCTTCAAAACTGGTTGTATTTTGAGTCAGTGGACTCACGTGTGAGATTTTTAATGCCTATGTTCACGAGTGAGGCATGACCCTTGTAATTAAAGATGATGTATGCTTGTCTCTTTTGCTATGTGTATACAAGTAAATTTTCACTTCCCTATATACAATAAAAAAATTGAATTACATTAATTGTGTGTAAATAGACAAATGGCTCCTAAGATGAGGAGGACCGTGTCGAGCGAGGAGTCCCACACTCAGGGGTTTCTGTTGGAAACCCTCAACAACTTCGTTATTGCCATCCGTGAGATGAGGTAGGAACTAGCTCAACCTCATAACGAAAACACTAGAGGAATTACTTACGAGAAGTTCTTCAAGCTAGACCCATCGGTCTTCATCGGTAGAGCCGATTCAGAACTCACAAAAACCTGAATCGAAGAGACAAAACGTGCGTTTCTAGTACTGGGAGTGCCAGAAGAAAGAAAAACTAATTTCAGTATATACCAATTGAAGGACAACACACGAAAGTGGTGGGACATCACTAAGGTTATCTTGTTCTCGAGATACGAGGTCATCCCTTGAGGTGATTTTCGAAGGGCTTTTCTGGATAACTACTTTCTGATACACTTTAGGAATCGAAAGAAGATGAAATTCTTGAAGTTGGAATAAAGTAGTATGAGTCTCATCGACTATACTATAAATTTCTAAAACCTCGAGCGGTATTGCTTTAGGTTGTTCAAGACTGGCCAGGAAAGAGCTGATAAATAGGTTAATGGGTTGCGATCTCGCATGATAACCAGCATGCCTCAAACATTCCAAGTTGTTGTGATGACAACTTCGAGCATTAATACAGACTGGGAGAAATCCAAGGGGATCGTAGGAAACAAGCCAGTAGCAACTATTGGGAACAACAAGAGGACGTTCCTAGGTGAACATGAATCACGACCACCTTTCCGTAAGAGGGAGTTCTGAGAAAAGAACTTCACACCACCGACTGAGGGGCTATCGTAGATAGATAAACCCATTCATTCATACCAACAATCTAATTTTTGTTGCCCGAAGTGTAGCTCACATTACTCCAGAGAGGCATGTCCCCGCGAAATAAGTGGTTGACTATATTGCGGCAAACAAGACCATTATATAAGAAAATGTCGTAAGAAAGCCTCAGACCATCAATGGAGAAATATGGGATCTGTATGACCCTCCCAACAAACACAGTAGTGCCCCCCATTCCAATAGGCACCACCACCTAAGGCAGAGAAGAAACTCATGGTGAGTAGTGTCTATGCTGTATCAACTGAACAACTCATGAATAACAACTTTATCGAGGAACTCGAATATCCTTGATAGGTAGAAGTCAGGTTGGGTTGAAAGCAACCAAAAAATAACATAAGATCAATTGAATGCTCGAGCCCAGACAAATGACTCATGACCTTGTGTATGGTCATTTGAATCGATATACGTTTGTGCCTCAAAGTAATGATCGATAATCTTGTGACTTGTTAATTGAATTTATACTTGCTTGTGCCTAAATTGGTGGCCATCGACCCTATGAGTGGGTAACTATGATTGTGCAATTATGACAGTAGAAGTCTCTTGATAAAATTCGTAAAATGTTGAGGAACTATTCCCAAGAGGAGGATCATATGAGGTTTTACATATCCAAGATCAGATAGTCTAGCCAAGGCAAACCTGTGAGGATGTATAGCTCCACGATCAGGCAGTCTTGAGAGACCGTATACAAGTATACATGTCTAAAACTAGTAGCTTGACTAGGATGATTCTGTGAGGGTGTACTATTCTAATATCAAGTGAATCTGATAAGGATGAGCCTGTGAGGAGGTACATTTCCAAGAATAGGTAATCTGACATGTGACTTATTCCAATATGGTAAATCCTTCAGAAAATGATCAGGGTATAGTTACGTGTTATGACTATGATTGATAGTCAGAGAAAAGACTATAGATTTTGCTTTGCTGCCATTATCATAGCATAATTTGATACTGAACTCAGATATAAAAACATACCCTCATCAATTGTAGTTCGTGATATGAGATTATGATTAGAATAAATGTGATAACGAACTAGGTGAATGACACACCATACCTACTTACACACCTTACAAATGATTGCAAAATTGTTTATCTGATATCTGACTGGGATGAATACGTTCACATACTAGTGAAAGAAACATCATGCATACGTAGTCTTGTTGCTGATAGCATTATCGATTCGATATGCAAGAGAAATATCTCAAGCTATTCACGTAGTATTCACAACAGAATTTTGAGGATAATTTTTTTTAAGGGGGTAATGATATAAGACTCGCAATTTTTCAGTAAAAATTCTGAACAAAACTAAGAGGTATTTTATATAAAATTATCATATTAACCCAGAATACGAAATGAACAAATTTCATCAATTATAGTTAGGACGTATATATCCTCAGGGATATATACTCAAATAGTCAATGAACCATAACTCTCTTTTTGGATAAAATTAGGAGATTTCGCAGAAATAATCCACTTCGTCTTGTTGAGATAAAGAAAAATATCGGTGAAACCCTGAAAATGCATTAGCCCCATAAAAATATCTAGCAAGCCCTACAAAAATATCTCAATAAAAATATCTTGCGGACCCCACACAAATATCCCATAAAATTATTAAGTGGGCCCCATAGGGACATAAATGTCATTTAGTTACTTTGCCACTAAGTTTGGATCTTGGATCAGGTGGGCCATTTGGATCAAAACCAAACCCCATATGGATGCAAGATTCACTTTTTGCCTATAAATAAGAGGAGACCCTTCTTAGAAAATCGTCTCACACTCTCTCTCCTCTTTCTCTCTCTATTCTCTCTCCCCTCTCTACTCTCTCTTGGTTCAAGCCTAGACCAAACCCACTTGCAGTAAGCTTGAACCTGCCTAGCCTAGACTAAGCCTAGTTGGGTCAAGTCAACATGACCTACTAGGTTAACCTTTCTCTCTCTTCCCTTATTTTGGCCATAGCCTAGGTCAAGCCCACTTGGCTTAGACTAAGCTTACTTGAGGTGAGCTTGGACCCACCTAACCTAGACCGAACCCAGTTGAGACAAAACCCCTTAGCCCTGACTGCTTGACCTACTCTACCATTTCTGTGACTAGGTCCAATCCATCTGACCTAGCTTAGCCCACTTGAGGTAGGTTCAAACCCAGTTGGACCTAAACTAGGTCTAATTGGATTTTGGTCTAAAACATCATCGTTTAACCACATCGTTGAGTTCTGCAAGAGACATACTTGGTTGTAATGGTACCAAACATAAATGATGTGCCGACCATGACCTAGGAGTGCCTCAAACGCCATGTTGAGCCACCGCCATCGATCCTTGGTAGGTTTGCACACCGAACAGTGCCAAGGCTCCTGTTTTCCTCAATATATACTTTGCTTATACATTTTGTCTTGTCGTCACACTGTATGATGCCAAGGCTCCTACTTTCTGCAATATATATGTACTTTGCTCTTGCGTTTTGTCTTGCTGTCATGCCAAACAGTGCCAAGGCTCCTGCTTTCAGCAATATATACATACTTTGCTTATGCATTTCATCTTGTCATCACGCTGAACGATGCCAAGGCTCCTACTTTCCATAATATATACATACTTTGCTTATGTATTTTATCTTGTCGTTGCACCAAACGATGCCAAGGCTCATGTTTTTCATAATTTACTTAGCCCAATTTCACACGTCGGGCCTTGCTTACTCATTTTACATTGCTATCACGTTGTTATGTGCACAAACTCCCATTTTTACTAAATATAGCTGCACATAAATAAATGTAAAAATAGAGACTGCTTTCTATCACCAAAGCGATTCAAAATACCCTTGTTCATTCAAGATGTTGTTTGACGAAGAAACCTCTATTGGAAAGGTTTCACAATTTTCCCAAAATCGCTTTTATGTAAACATCTAAGTCACTAGCATATGACCTAACTAAAGCTTGGGTTTCCAATAAACCATGGAATATGCAAAGTACGCACAACAATGTACATCTATCTCTGAACGAATGTGGCGCTTCCTCCATCAAAGAGAGGAGGTGCTGCCAAATTTTCTGACAAGATGCTTACCCAACTTAAAAGAGTGTAATGTTTTCTCCGTTAAAGAGAGGAGATGCTGCCAATTTTTCTGACAAGATGCCACTAAGCTTAAAAGTGCATAGCGCTTTCTCCGTCAGACAAAGGAGGTGTTGCCAAAATTTCTAACAAGTTACCTTCTATAGTAAACAGAAACATCGCTCTTCTTCCGTCAAACAGAGAAAGTTTTGCCAAATTTTTTGGCAAAATACCTGCCTGAGCTAGTATGAATGACATGATGATGTCCTTGTTGTCGGAACCCTGCCTGGATGGCTCATTCCACTTCTACCTTCAAGGGCAACATACTCGTAAGGGTCAATACGCCAAAGTAGCCATTGTGCCTTGTTAGACTAGTGCCCGATGCAGCTATATACGCTGAGCAGTTGATCCAAAGAGATCATTGTTTATGCATTGTAAACACCCCAAATTTTCAGATCATTCACAAACACCTGCCTCCTGCCACTGGGACCCACTCTCTACAGTCTTTAGGGAACCAGTTGGTCGAAATCTGAGCCAGGGCTGTTCAAAACCCAAATTTTACAATAAATTTCAATACTTCATCCTATAATCAAGATCCAATCCATATCTTGGCTCAATTTCAATTGTCAGTTCTCATCCTCAGATGAGAGTCTCTAAATTCTTTATCTCTGCCAGAGGTTCGAGATTGCAAGTCCCTCATCCAGGGTCTACATTTCATGTGTCATTGCATATCACTGCATGCATTTGACATATCATTTCATGGCATTGCATCTCGTTATCGAGATCCAACACTCTTGTGTTCAAAATATTGAATCCAGATTCGAGTTTAAAGCTTTTCTTTCAAAATTAAAGTCAAAACCTGGGTTTTAAATCAACATTTTGCCATTTGCCAACCCCCAAGATCTTATATTCCAAAGTATTTTCTTAGAAAACAATCTGGGTTTATTTTAAACTCAATTTTAACCAATTTCAATCCTCAGATGAGACCCATTTAGGTGGTGTCGTTTCTAGATTCCTTCACTTGTCAAATTTCTCAAAATTTTCAGTCGTAGTTGGATCAAGACTCTGTATTTTCATATTTTTGAATCTTTTTCAAAACTCTATTTTGATTTTAAACCAGACAGTCTTATCCCTTATCCATTTCTGTCATTTTGGCCAAAATCTCAGAGCCCTAGTTGGACCAGGACTCTTTTTCCACAGTTTCAGTCGGAACAGAACTCTATCTTTTACTACCATTTTACCTTTTTTTGAGAAAATCTTTCAAAATCCTCCATTTTGGCCAAAATTCTAGAGTCTCAGTCGAATTAGAACACTTTCTCAGAATCCTAATCGAATTAGGATTCTATCCCGATTTCATCCTTTACTCCTGCTCTTCACCTATTTTTGAAAACCTTCTCATCTGATTTTCAAAAGAGCCAAAATTTCAGAGTCTCAGTCAGATTAAGACTCTTCCTCAGAGTTTCAGTCGGATCAGGACTCTATCTTTCATTGTTATTTTTACCGGTTTTCAACCAATTTTTTCAAAACCTTTCAAAAGGAGTCAAAACTCAGAGTTTTAGTTGAACTAGGACTCTTTTTCCAGAGTCCCAGTTGGATCAGGACTCTGACTCTGATTTCAATTTTGAGAGTCTTTTAAAAATCTTATCATTTATCTCTTCAGAAACCAAAATTGCTACACTTCTATCACAGGGTTTCAAAATTCTGAGATTCTATCCCAGAGTCTTGATCGAATCAGGACTTTATCCCACAGTTCTGATCAAATCAGGACTCTATCCTGAGTTCATTTTCTCACTTTATTTTCACTGGTTTTCAAAAGTTCTTTTTGAAAACTCATATATTTTCTTGAAAATAAAAAATTCTTAGAGACCTAGTCAAATTAGGACTCTTCCTCAGAGACCTAGTCAGATCAGGACTCTGAACCAGACTTCAATTTCTGTTTTATTTTAATCTATTTTTTAAAATCCTCTTGTTCGTTTTCTCAAAAAATCTAAAATTTAAGAGTCCTAATCAAATTAGGACTCTGTCCCAAGAGTCCAAGTTGGACCAGAACTCTATTCTGATTTCGCTGTTTATTGCCATTTTCATTGGTTTTCGCAAATTCTTTCATCTATTTTTCAGAAAAGACTCAAAATCTAGAGTTTTAATCTGATCAGGACTCTATCTTGAAGCTTGTTTTACTTCCATTTTCATTTTCTCCACTAGTTGTTCCAAATTTGGTCTATTTCACAGAATTTCAGTTGATTCAGAACTCTATTTCAGAGTTTTGGTTGAGTTAGGACTCTAACCCTGACTGCATTTTCTAACTTATTTTCACGGATTCTTAGAAAATCCTTCAAAAACCCCTTCATTTGGCTTTCAAAAATCTAAAACCTCAGAGTCCTAATTGGTTCAGGACTCTGGTCCAGAGTTTTAGTTCACTTAGAACTCTGTTTTCAAAATCTTTGAATTATATCTGTTGATTTTAACCCCTTTTCAAAGCCATTTTTAGTCTTCATTTTAGATTTTTCAAAATCCTGATGTGGGGCCCACTCAGTGAGTGCCATATCTAGAAGAGTTCTGACTCAGTAAGGACTCTGTGTCATTTCAAAACTTTCAATTTCAAATCTACTTTTAAACCTCTTTTGAAAAATCCCTCATTTTCAAGTTTTAATCATTTTTAAAAAATTCAAATGGGGCCCACTCGGGGTGGTGCCACATTTGCAGAAGTCAGGGTTAGACTAGGGTTAGTCAGTGTTCTAGTTAGGTTAGGGGTTTAGAAGAGTCAAAACCAATTTCAAAAATTCATTTTATTTAGGTTTTTAACTAGTGGTTTTTAAAAAGTTTTAAATTAAAGTTTTAAAATCCAATGTGGGCCCACACTAGGTGGCGCCACATTTGGAAGTTTTATAGGTCAATTAGAAGTCTAGTTAGAAGTTAATTAGGTTAGTTTGGGTTAGGGGTAGGATAGTCCTCTACAAAAATTGCCCCCCACTAATTTCTTTAGATAGAGTTTTAAAAGCACTAAACTTTCCAAAATGGTTAGACCTAAAAATTTCTATTTAAAGAGCCCATAAGGGGGGTCGACCCCTATTCCTCGCTCGTTTTCTTGGAGCTTATCTCTTCTCTAAGCACCCTTCTCTTCCTCCTTGCAGCTGCAACCATCCAAGGTAAGTTTTTATGATTTTTTTATGCTTTTCTTAATCTTTTTTATGAGTTTTACCATGGATTCCACCATGGGCGCCCCCTAGTTTATGGATTTGACCATGGATTTCATTCAAGAACCTCAAAAACAAAGCCAAGAAGATGATCTAACCCTATTTGATGGTGTTTTTTAAGATTCTAATCCGTTAGAATCATTTATAAATACGTTTTTTATGTTCTTAACCAAAGAAAGGTGTGATTTGCTCGTTACATGGGCTAAATCCATCTTTTCAAAGAGCAAATCAAATTCAACCATGGATTCCCTGTATTTTTTTTATTTTTTTGTCATATTGATGATTATTCTACATGTTAGAGCATTAAATTAAATTTCATTGTATTATTTGTCTATTTTTTTGTTATTTTTAATGTTAGAATTATGGTTTTTAGGGTTTTATTAAATGTTCATGTGTTTCAAATTTGGGCACTCAAAAATCGTATTGATTCATGCTTAAATATCTGTTAATTTTTTTTTATTTTTTATGGTTGGTCCTCAGATTTGTCAGTAATTACCTATAAAAAATTCAGATGTTTTTGGGTTCGAGAACCCTGTCAGAAAAATACAAAGTCGAACCGTAAATCCTGTTTCTTAAAATCGTTATTGATATTTAGGTATAACTTGCAGATGTGATATTTTTGTCATCCAAGGTTCGATTTGCAATCCGTAAACTGCAGTAGCTTTGTATTAGTATCTATTATTTTCTATAATTTTCTGTCTCTGTCTGCTATTTTTCTTTTGTCATAAGGTAAGATCAATTTTCAGAACTTGTTATGCTTCATTCAAACCCTAAGTCAACTTGTGTCAATCGTATCTCCCTAACCAAAGATCCGATTGACAATCTGTAAAAAGTAAACTCTTTATCTATATTTCTGCTATTCACTGATAAAATTTTAGAATTGCTGAATATGATTCAATATTTTTCTCTGTACCCGAAATCGGAAGCACCTATTTTAACATATTTTATATTCATTAAATTCAAGTATAGATTGCCAGAATGATATTTCCCTAAGTGAAGATCATTTTTCCAATCTGTTAAAAGTAGAATCTTTAGTTCTTTGTCTATTATTCCTATGTAAAATTTTATAAATTTCTATGGTGATTTTAAACCTGATTTGGGTCTGACACTGTGATAGGTACGTGCTCGCGAGTAAAAATAGCATTTTTTTGGGTTTTTGTGTAAATTTTGAATTAAAATAATGTCAAAAATCGATTTTTATGGTTCCAATTTAATTTTATGGTTACTATTAGTGCATATGTCTATTTGTATTAATTGTGGAACTCATTTGATGCTTGAATCAATTATATTACAAAATAGGGTGCCTGCAAGATCTCAAAGTACTGGCAAAATCGTGTTTTTATGATATTTCTGATTTTTTTTATAAAATTTCATGTTTTTAAGGTTTGTTCATATTTATAATCATGCTAGGACATTTCATATTTGATTTGGTTTTGATTTGAATCTTTTTAAACCCTAAATCCAAAGTTTTACCAAAATATTTTCTTAAAACCCTAATTTCAAGGCCAGACTTGTTTTCGGGGGTATTTATGTCATTTTTTTTTAAATTCTGAATTTTAAAGCTATTTATTTTTATTATTTATTCAGTTTTATTTCATATTTTATTATGTTTATATCAAGAAAATCATAGAAAAAGGCTTATATCTAGATAAATCCAGTAATTTCCAGATATTACTTGATAAATCTGGAAAAGCCAACATATCTTCATTAACATGTTTTCAAGTTTTGCAGGGATGTTCAAGGCTGTATTTTTTTTATTTTTCTTTATTTAAATTCAATTAGTGATGTAAATTGTAAACAAATTTGGAATAAGAATTTAAATTTCTGCTTAGAATTAGGGTTTGCATTGCATATAATTTAAACTTTGATATATAACTGTCATGTTTGTCATTAATACACATATTTCAATTCCACCATGGTCTATATGAATGGCACGTGCACTAGATTCTAGGGAGTTGGTAAACTCAATCGAGTTTGTATTTATGGCCATAGTCAAAATACGAACGAAATCCAGATTTACCATCTTCTTTTAAGCCACAATCAACCTATACTCTTAGGCTATTTTCAAAAAACCCATAGCATATTTCAATCCTTTATAAATGTTTTTATCCTTTTAGAATCAAATGGGTTATATTCAATCCATATTTGTAGCCATAGTCAGGGATATGTAGAGAATTTAATCCATGAAAATTCTATAAGGCACAAAGTCCCTTTTTCAAACATTTTTCTCAGAAATCTTAAGAGATCTTTTCTCAAAACCATATTCATGCATCATCTAGGTTTAGATTGCATCATGAACATATTTCACAGGGCCACATGCCCATCCTTTGGATGTATTTTCCAAATTTCATCTCATAAAATCGATTTTCTCAAATTTGCCCTGATTTTCTCAAAAACCTTTATTTTTTCAAGGATTTCTCAAGCATTTTCCAATCTCAATTCATAATTTTCCAAGTTGTATTATCATTTTGAAAGTTTAAATTCAGAGAAATCAACTTTCTCTAAGTCATTTTGAGTTTTCTCAGAAATCAATTTTCTTCAAAACTTTAGGATTTCTTCAGAAATAAATCTTCTTTTTCTTCAAAAATATTCTCTCAAACAAGGTTCACAATTTTCAAAGTGTTATCTTTTCAAGAATTCTCTAAGTATTCCAGTTATTCTGAAGCATACATCATATTTTCAAAACCTGCATTTTCAGAAATTTATAGCACCTGCGTGATTCTTTGTGCATTTAGGAATAGAACATTGATTTAGACAGTTGAACAAAGCAAAGCATATGATTGATCCTTGGTTCAATTACCCCTAGTAAAGGTGCCAGGAACGGTTGAACCTCGTATTGACAGGTGAGTCCCATTCTTCGGAATTATCCCGTATTTTAAAATGGAGGTGAGTTATTTTCAATTTCTTTTTCAAAGATCAGTTTGACTTGCAAAAGTAAAATTTTGCAATGATAACAGGTTTGGTGACCGAGATGGCACCTGTCTTCGCCTGATTAATCTTCTGCTTTGCTCTAGTCGACTTGTCAAAATCATGTTTTATAAAATGTCAGCTTTTATTTTGTGATATCATCTAAACCTAGAAGCCTAGACTCGAACCCAACAGACATGGATTACATATAGACTAGGCATGGTTTGGTAGGAGGAATTGAGAAGACTTTATTCATGCTCACATAGACTTAGGTCTCATACAACAATCTTCAATCTAGGATTCATATGTAAACATTGTTTGCCTCTTTAAAGTTTTCAAAAATCTACTTCTTTAGGTGATTAGAGCCTTCTGATTTGTTTGCATGTGATCATATTTCAAAAAACCACCCCACCTATCTCTACCCAATCTTCACGTTGCTAGGCTTTCTTCCAGAACCATAGTTCGGGACAAAGACTCACAACTAGGCCACTTATTTGGGTTGACGCCCCATTGCCACGTACCAAGGACCATAGTCCAATGTATATCGGCAGGCGCTAAAAGATGTTGGGAAAACACAAGCCTAGAACCAGGGATGAATTTTTATGCCACGTACTTGGGTTTCGACTCAAGTATATCGGCATAGCATGATTAGACACAACTGATCTGAGCCTAGAGTCAGGATTAGGATCCTACAACTCTTTCAAAATTGATGCATTTAGAGTCAGCTTTTTAGGAAATGTTGTATGTGCATAATTGTTTGTGCAGGATGTGATGTATTATAACAAATTTCCCTTTGTTTTACCATATTTCTATAATTTTTTCAAAATACTAGACGATTTTGCAAAATACCTCATTTTCTAATTTATGAAGCATTTCTTACTATTTTCTCAAAACCCTGAACGATTTTCCCAAATTATCCACTTTTCTTCAAAACTCTAGGTGATTTTCTATTCTTTCGTTCTTATGGATCTCGAATTTCCAGCTTCATTTTTATCCTGCCTGCAATTTTTCAAAAATTCCTGTATTTTCCTAAGTCTCATTTCAATTTCCCCTGTTTTCCATGAAAGTGCAGTAGGATCGAGGCAACGAGCACTAGAGAGGGGGTGAATAGTGCTTTTAAATATCGTCTGCGGAATATTGACGGATTTTGCAATTCGCAAAGCAATCACACAAAGAACACAATAATTTATCTTGGTTCGGTCTTTCCCGACCTACATCCAGTCCCCAAGCAAAACCCGTTTGAGATTTTCACTATCAACCTTGTGTAACTACAAGATCATACAGACCAAATCCGGTCCCACTTTCAGTAACAAACCTACTGAAAGCAAACAACTCCTTTAAACCAAGGAGTCCTGCCTTTTACAGAAAATTGAAACAACTTACAATACAACCTATGAGCCCTTCTTATGAATGCAAATGAGATGCAATTGACTTTTTGAGGTTGTTGAAATACTCTACTCACGAATTCACTATCTCTCAAAGGAATTTGAGTGAAAAACTGAAGTAAAAAATATCACGTGAGTGAGAAAATGAATATGAGTGAAAAGCAAAGAGTAATTGATTCAAATTGATTGAATTGTAGTGCTTTTGAGTGTAAAATGCACTCATATTTATAGTTGAAACATTTTATACGTTGAGGGTATAAAAGGGTGTCAAAACAGTCCATTTTGAATGATCAAAATGTTTGAAAAATGAAAATACACGCCTTTTCAAAGTTTAATTTTTTTTTGGCAAAATTAGTCGACTGGAACAGTAGTTAGTCAACTAATAATTAGCAATTGTTAGACTGACAGTTATCGTCGGTCGAGTGATCTGTTAATCGAGCTGTTTAAAAATCTGAAGTTTTGAAACTTAATCGACTAGAGAAAAAGTTAGTCGACTGATAATATCATCAGTAGACTGAAAAATCTTTTAGTCGACTACTGCTAAATTTTTATGAAAAACACAAATTCTGTCCGGTCGACTGATAAAAGCATTAGTCGACTGCTGCTAAATTTCCAGAAAACACATGTTCTATCCAGTTGACTGATAAAGTCATTAGTCGACTGCTGCTAAAATTTCCAGAAAACAGACATTCTGTCCGGTCGACTAATAAAACCTTCGGTCGACTAATTTTGATAAAAATAACATTTTGGTTAAAAAATATGGCGCGAAAGGGTTAGTCGACTGGTGAGTCTATTGGTCGACTAATAAACACGAAAATTTAAGAAAAGAGTTTTCTAAAAACATTTTCATGAAGGGTTCTTTTAGAAAAGTTTTTCTAAAGACTTTTTAGCTAAAATGCAACCGAAATATGCACTCTAAGTAAGGCTCTTACAAGAATCTAAGACTTTTAATGAAATTTACATTTGTACACTAATCTTCAAAGATTCTTCATCAAATTCTTCAATGTTTGTCATATTTCTTCATTGCCTTAGCTGAAATGCAGTTGATTCACTTGTTCATCATCAAAACCTTGTACTTGAAGTATCATGTATGGCTTCATTGTCGTAACAATCTCCCCCTTTTTGATGATGACAAACTTAATCAAAGATGAAGCATTTTGGTGCATAGATGGAGATTTTACTCCCTCTATCAATATGCTGCAAAACATTAAAAGTTAGTACATTGAAAGCACATATATCACATATTGATTAGTTTGCATTTTTATCATTACTTCATGCATTTTTAAAACTTTTTCATAAATGCAATTTTCAATGCTTTCTCATGATGTAATTTCCATATCATAATGCAATATTCAATTTCTATCTTTTTTCTTAATTTCTCATTTCTCATGCAAGGTCTATCTTTTTCTCCTGCAATTTCCATGCATGTGTCTACCAATTCTATCGTTTTCTCCCCCTTTGTCATAATAAAAAAGAGTAAGGGCAGAAATAGCATAAGCAAAATGTAAATTCAAGTTCAAAATATTACAACCCATAAAGTATCAAAATTCAGTAAATACAGAAAATAAAGATCAGAAAAGTGAGTTGAGCAAGTCCTTGATTGCAGTAATATCTTTCTGAATCGAAGAAAGTTGTTGAGTCACATCTTCACGAAAAGTGTATTGATGCAGCTCCAAAGCTTCCAGTCGCTGCAAAACTTCATCATTGTCTTGACTAGTAGAAAATTTCTTTCATTTTGCTTGAGATGAAGGTGTCACAGAAGATGGTGAGGGTTCAGAAATTGATGGTTCAGATGGTTCAGTTTGATCAAAGTTTAAAGGAGGCAGATATTTGATTTTCATTTGTTTAAAAATAGTTTGATCAAAGAACTCCTTTTGCTCAATATATTTTTCATTTGTTAAGGGAACTTTGAAATGTCTGAAAATATGAGTAAGAAGACATCCATAAGGAAGAAATGGTTTTTGTTTTCATAAATTAGTAAAATACACGTTGGCCCAATTTACAGAAATACTTTCAATTAAGACATAAAGAGCCATAGATAGATATGTGAAATAGTAATCAAAAGAACCAGTTTTAGGTAGAACATTGTGGGCAAGGATTTGTCCAGCAATGCGTGCACGAGTTTGAAGATTGGTATTTTTGAAAGGAGGACAATGAGGTGCACCGGGAAGAAGAATTTGTTCAAAAATTCTTTCATCATTAAGTTCAATAGTATTGAAAAGAGTATCTGAAGGTGGAATTTCTAGGATTTGTCCAAGCAGTTTAGAATCAAACTCAATTTCAACATCGCGAACAAGAGAGGAAAAAACTCCAGTTTCATGATCAATTTATAAATTTGTGTAAAACAAGTGGATCAGAAAAGGATAATGAAGGGGGTCTGCATAGGCATCAAAAAAATGTGAAATACCTAGAAATAATTTTCTGTTTTTGTAACAAGAAAACAGATGAAAGAGGATATTTCGGCCTGATAAAATAGGAAGTTGTAAACACCCCAAATTTTCCTCATCCACTTTCAAACAATCCTCCTCGTGCAATGCCAACCCTGTTAGGTCAGTGTAGGAGTCAAACCCCGAGTCAGTTTCAAAAAATCAATATTTTACCCATTTTTATTAGGAAAATTACCATTTTACCCCTAGGTCATCCCGAACCCCAGTCAGTCGGAGTCAACTAAGCTCATTGGTTAGTTCAGAACATTTAGAATATCTGTCATTTCAAATTCATTTGAGCTCACAGTGAGAAAGTCATTTTCATTTCTGATCGTTCCTGCCAAAATGGGATCATTTCTTCAGAAATGAGGTCATTTCTTGCTCAAATCCAAGCCAATTGTCTCCAAGTCAGTCATTCATAGTCAGTCATACTCCCCAGAGTCTAACCTGAGCTCACCAGGAGTTTGAGTGCTTCTGTTTCAGTTCAAAACCATTTCTAAGTGTTTAGGAGCCCATTTTAGTCCATTTCAGCTCTTTCAGCTGAAATTGAGCCGAGTTCAGTCAGTTGAGCTAGTGTTTGAGCCTTGATTTTAGTTCATCTCAGTATTACTGACCTTTGTTTTAGCTCAAAACCAGTTCAGGTTCGTAATTCACTTCGCTCCAATGACCATTCCGTATCATTTCTTTAAAAATGGCACCTTTTCTTGAAAATTCAGCCGGAAAGGTCAGTTGAGTCAGTATCATTGTCAGTTCATTTGAGTTCTAAAACTCTAAAACCCAGCTCAATCCAGTTCATTTCAGTTTAATCCAGCTCAAACCCTAATTTTCAGTGTCACTCTAGCTTGGCATAGCTCGAAAATCATTTCTTCAACCATTTTTGCAAATTTTGTCAATTTTAATGTTTTTTAAACTGATACAAGTGTCAATCGGGGTCTGACATCCAAAATTCTTTATTCAAGGTTAGCATTTCGCATAGCATTTCATGTCATTTCTCATTGATCATGCATATAATTCAGGGTTTATTAACATTTAAATATGCATGATTTTATGAAATAATGTTTCAAAAACCCAATTTTATGCTAGTTTTTGAGTAAATGTGCTAAAATGATTTAAAAATAGAAAATGCATGAAAAATAGTTTTATTTTTACATTTTTATACATATTTTAGTTTTTGTTATAAGTAGTTTAGTTTTAGTTTGCAATTAAAAATGAAATAAAAAAAAATAATATAGAAAAATATTTTTTTCATTTTAAGTGTTTGTTTTGTTTAGAAAAGAAAAATTAGTAGAATAGTTTTTTTTAGTTTCTTTATAAATAAGTTTTGATTTTTGAAAACTTTATAATAAACTAGTTTACATAGTTTTTGTTTTTTTTTTTAATTGAAAAAAAAAATTATTATAAAATAACCAACCCGTTTACACGGTTTGGGTTTTTTTTGAAAAAAATTGAGAAAATAATAAATAAACCGGCTGAACCGGTTTGAATTTTAAAAAATAAATAAATAAACAAACCGGCTTGAACCGGTTTGCATCTGTTACAAACCGGTTCAAACCGGTTTTGTGTTTTTAAAAACCCCCAAATCGTAAAAATTGGGCGCCTCCCCCATTTACGCCTGAAACCTCTCCTCTTTCCCCTCTTTCCCTCTCTTTCCCTCTTTTCTCACTCTCCTCCACCAACACCGGGCCATTTCTGACCTCTTTCTTCCCCTTCTCCCTCTTGCTCTGTTCAAATCCAACCGGCGGTGGTGGAGCTTCCTTCCGGCGACGGCAGCGGTGGTGGAGGTCGCCAGCTTCTTCCCTCAGATTCATTCACGGTGAGTGCTGAGTTCTTCTTTCCTTCTTCTTCTCTTATTATTTCTTCTTCTTCTTCCTCTTCTTTTTCATCCGAATCTTCTTTTTCTTCTTCCGGTTCAGATCTTCCTTTTCTTCATCTTTTGATCGGATTCTTCTTCTTCCGATATTTCTATTTCTTCTTCAGGTCTTCAGCTGATTGTTGATATGTCTGTAAAACGAAAATAAAAAGAAAAAACTGAAAAAAGAAAAAAAAAGAAAAAAATCAGTAGTTAATTCAGATTTGTTTTCATCGTACAATCTTCTGTTTCTTTTATCTGTATTTCTTTAATTCATTAGATTTAATTGTTTGTTAACATTTAAATTTCATTAGTTTAGCTCATTAGCATTTGTTAAATCTTGTTTTTCATTCATTCATCGCATAAAGTAGATTCCTGTTTGTAGTTTTTTTATTTCCTGTCTTTTAAGTTTTTTTTTCTTGTTTTGATTTTTCTTTTCATTCTGAATTTCATGTTGATTTACTTTGCTAAGTTCCTGTTATACCGGTAGTTTCTGTTTTTTAGTCATTTTCCTGTTTTGATTTTACAGTTAATTCTTGTTTCTTCCATTTCTAATTCTTGTTTTAGTTTTAGTTCAATAATTTTGGATTTGATTATGTAGTAGATTCCAATTTTTTTTTCCTGTTTAGTTGAATCGTTACTAATTTTTTTTGTTTTACTGTTTTTTTTTTCTTTCTTTAATTGCAGTTTGTTGTTTTTTTTAGAATTTTCTTATTGTTTTTACTTCTTCCCTTATGTTTTGAATTCCTTAATTTTCTGTTTCTTTCATTCAATTTCGGTTTTTGTCATTTCTGTTTCCTGTTTTACATTCTTAGTTTAATTTTTGTTTACTAAGTCATTGCAAATTCTGTTTATATTCCTTGATTTACGATTTTCAATTCATTTCAGGTTTGATAAGTAAGTGTTAGTTGTTAATTGAAATTACTGTTAGTTAATTGAGTAATTAGTTAGTTGTTTAGTTAAGTAACTAGTTTGATGTTAGTTTATCCAATTGTTATGGATTAGGAGAATAAGTTTGTTTCATTGAGTTAAGTAAGATAATTAGCATTTGTACTTAGTTTGTAATTAGTAATCAGAAATCTTGCATAATTTCCTTCGTATTTTTAGCATTTAGCTAGTTTAGTATAGTTTTATTCTTGTATTGTGTACTGCTCGTGTTTCATTTGAATTGTGCAGGGTTGAAAGGGATTGGAGCGGAAGTGATTACACGACAAGCGAAGTGCAAGAATAGAAGATGTTTTTCTCTTATTTTTAGAATTAGGAATTTTAATTGGGTTTGTAAATATTGCACTTTACGCCCTCTGCGAAGGGTATTCATTTGTTGTAATAGTTAGTTGTTTTTTACCTTTTTTGAACATTTTACATTTCAATAATTTGGCAATAAAGAATAGTTCAGATTTGTGTGCTTGAATACGAAGTATTCTCGTTCCCTGAGTTCGACCCGGTCTCATCCACTAGTGAAAACCAGTTTTTATTATTTGATGTCTGGTTTTCACATGTTTTTCATATAAAAATCTTTTCAAAATTTACAACGATTACAAAAAGACATCAAATTTTTGGCGCCGTTGCCGGGGAACGGCGTAATATTAGTAGTCGCTTTATTGCCTAGTGTTTGTGTGCATTTAGGTTTAGAACCACGCATGTGCATATCTTAGAGACGAGTTTACTTTTCTGCACAGCCCACCTATTAGGATTCCCTTAGAGGTGACTGTGTACGATTGGTATTGTACACATAGATTTTATCTTTTTATGCATAATCTCTGTTATGTGTAACTGCGTGGTGTTTGTTTAGTTTTGTGTTGTTTTTAGTTCACTCGCTTTGTGGTTTGCGTGGTTTGGCCGCTTAGTGCGTTAGTTAGGTAGAAAACCCAAAGTTAGGACGTGTGCTACACCAGTCTACTCTAAGGTGTACGCAATGGCTGACGATCATCATTTGATCCGTCCTTTGAGGGAGTACTTCATGCCAAATACGTATACTCCCGCCTCCTGCATCACGAGACCTGATGTAGGAGCGAGCCATTTTGAGATTAAGGCCAGTGTGATTCAAATGTTACCTTCGTTTTATGGCCTTAGCAATGAGGACCCATATCTTCATCTCGACGAATTCCTTGAGATTTGCTCGACTGTGCGAATCAATAATTTTGGAGAAGATGCTATGAGGTTAACTTTGTTTCCGTTCTATCTCAAAGATAAAGCCAAGCACTGGTTAAAATCTCTTGAGACGGTTCGTATTACTACTTGGGAAGGAATGCAAAAAGAATTTTTAAAAAAATATTTTCCAATTAGTAAAACGAATCAGTTTCGTAAAGCTATAACCAGTTTTTCTCAAATTGAGGGAGAACAATTTTACGAGTCTTGGGAGAGATTGAAAGATCTTCTCCGTAAGTGTCCCCATCACCAGGTGCCTCGTTGGCAGTTGGTGCAGTATTTTTTTGACGGGCTTACTGAAAAGCACTGTCAAATGGTTGATTCATCTTGTGGGGGCACTTTTATGCTCAAGAGTGAGGACGAGGAGTGGTCTTTATTCGAGACCTTGAGTGAAAACACGATGCATCATACCTTGTCTTCACGGCTCGATAGGACTACATCTCTGCCTAGTGGTCCTAGAAAAGTTGGGATTTCTGAAGTTGGGTCCGAATTAGAATTGCGTACCAAGGTTGACCAGTTGACTAGGAAGTTAGATCAATTCCTAGCCAATTCTTCGAGAAATCCAGTAGAAAGAGTGTGCGAGATATGTGCTAGCCCTGCACACTATGTTGCGGATTGTCCGACAGCGTCATTATATCCTGAATTCGTTTAGGAGCAGGTGAATGCTGCCCAAGGTTTCGCTAAACCCATGCCTGATTCATTTACATCCTCATATAACCCAGGTTGGCGAAACCAGTCTATTTCCACATCCCATCAGCCCTCCCAGACACAGTATAGACCCAGTAACCCTTCACAAGGTTACTCGCATCCTATATTTCCGCAGGTTCATTCCCAGTATTGTCTACCTTCTCCTCAAGAGCCCATTCCAAGTTCATCATTTCAAGAGAAGATGTTAGAAGCTTTTTCTGATATCAAGGCAACTCTTTGTTCCCATACGCAGTCAATAGCCAAGCTAGAAACTCAAATGGGACAGTTAGCTCAGACATTGAGTAGACAAAGTCAGGGGAACCTTCATAGTCAGTCTGTTGTCACATCCAAGGGAGAGGATTCCATGTTATTTGATTTGCAACCCACTACTTCACATCATGAGCAAGTCAAATCTGTTACATTCCTTCAGTATGGGAAGGCGTGTCACCCTACTCAGGAATCGACTCATGAACCCCATATCATTTCTACTGACGAGTCGATCTCTATGATACCTCAACAGAATGGGCTTTACTCACAGCATACATTTTCATCATATAAAGTCCCATTTTCTCAGCCTTTAGGATCACCAATTTTTAGTAAGCAAGAGGTACAGATGCAGAAGGTGCTTGACTAAGTCAAGCCAGATCATATTCACCACTTGTCTGAAGTTGCATTCATTGGTACTCGATCGGTCCTAGACTCTCGATTCTTGACCAGTCTCTCAGATGAGACTAATCTCCGTTCTTCATGTCAAGAGAGTCATGGTGATACATTTGGAGGTAGAAGGGATGGAAACACAGTGCGTAGTGTCACAGATGACACTCTTTTCTTCATAGAGCCCGGTTGAGTCTGACTTCATGTCCATTGATCTCATGGACGATGAAGGGTTTTCCAGGGATCCGTCTGGCTGGGGACGTGAAACTTAGCGCTTTATGGGAGGCAACCCATATCTTGTATATTATTAGATTTGATTAGAATTTATAGATTTTATTTTGTTTTTACTTTTTCATGAGTTTTTCATGTTGTTTTTGTTTCATTCATGAGTTTCATGTTTTGTACAGTTTTACATTTGTTAGAATTTGTAGATTTTATTTGGTTTTATTTTCATGAGTTTCAGGTTTTGTCATGTATACATTGCATTTATTACATTCATAGAATGTGCATTTTTAATTCATGTCAGGTCATTCTACTCTTTTCCCTCATTTATTTCTCTCATGTGCATTCACTTAGTTTCATTCAAGCATGGGGGGAGTGCCACTGGGACAATGTCATTCAAGCATGGGGGAGGATGTAGAATGCACACCTTGATATTTCTGTTTACGTTCTTGCACATGTTTACACATTTCTCATGAAAAGTAGATTTTTAAAGAAAGAGTTTGAACTTATATGAATGTTATTTCAAATCTAATGTTTTTAGAGGATTTTTTTAAGCCCCACGAAAAATTTTCTTTTCTGACATAGATCTAAAAATTATGGTTGTTTATGCGGATTTCGAGGAAATGATGATAGATACATGTTAGAGTTTATTTTGAATCATAAATATGAATATGCACAGTTCTATTTTTGAAAAACTAAGCAAATGAACAAAAGCATAAAAATGAGCTCAAAAAGTGAGAAAAAGCATGCGTTAGGTTGTTTGGATAATTCCACAATCCTTAGTAGATGGAACTTAGATGTAAGTTGAAACTTTTAATTCCATTTTTCGAAAAGGAGAGTGGAAAACTTTGTGATCCTAAGTAACTGAGAACAGATACAAGTTGAAATATTTGACTCTCATGTTATAAAGGTGAATGAAGGAAGTCACTTTTATGTCTTAGTTGATATCTTTTGGTATGTATTGAAAAAGTATAGAAGATATTGACATTGCACAAGGCATAAAAGCAGACCACACGCAAGCTATATGAGAAAAATAAGTGCGCAAAAAGAAAAAGCGTGAAAAGAAAAAAAAAAGAGAGGAAAGAGCTGAAAAAGAAAGAAAAGTTCAATGCTTAGAAGTATGATTGAGAAAACCTGTGCAGAAAACATATGAGTGAGGATAAGTAAATAATAATATGTTTTTATTGGATTTTCTAAGAATAAAACATAAATAATTGTGATATTTTAGAAAAGTGAAAGAAATTCTTTTCTGTGGTGGTGCATAAAAGACTCTAATTATATTTCGATTTTGAAATAACAGGAAATATTTGTGAAAATAAAGTTTTTGATTATCTACTGATTGTGAGGATGTGTAATATTATGCATACATGACAGAGATGTTTGTGGGTAGCATCACTGCAAACCCTCACGAGACCTTACTCGTCCACTAGGGTAACCCAGGGGCTGAAAGGGCTTGTTGCATGAGCTAAATGCAACCGTGATTCCTACAAAAGTGAGTTAGGTGATAGTTTGATTTCTTGCATTTTTCTAGTTTGCTCGAAGACTAGCAAAACATAAGCATGGGGGTATTTGATCATGCATATAATTCAGGGTTTATTAACATTTAAATCTGCATGATTTTATGAAATAATGTTTCAAAAACCCAATTTTATGTTAGTTTTTGAGTAAATGTGCTAAAATGATTTAAAAATAGAAAATGCATGAAAAATAGTTTTATTTTTACATTTTTATACATATTTTAGTTTTTGTTATAAGTAGTTTAGTTTTAGTTTGCAATTAAAAATGAAATAAAAAAAAATAATATAGAAAAATAATTTTTTTCATTTTAAGTGTTTGTTTTGTTTAGAAAAGAAAAATTAGTAGAATAGTTTTTTTTAGTTTCTTTATAAATAAGTTTTGATTTTTGAAAACTTTATAATAAACTAGTTTACATAGTTTTTGTTTTTTTTTTTAATTAAAAAAAAAATTATTATAAAATAACCAACCCGTTTACACGGTTTGGGTTTTTTTTGAAAAAAATTGAGAAAATAATAAATAAACCGGCTGAACCGGTTTGAATTTTAAAAAATAAATAAATAAACAAACCGGCTTGAACCGGTTTGCATCTGTTACAAACCGGTTTTGTGTTTTTAAAAATCCCCAAATCGTAAAAATTGGGCGCCTCCCCCATTTACGCCTGAAACCTCTCCTCTTTCCCCTCTTTCCCTCTCTTTCCCTCTTTTCTCACTCTCCTCCACCAACACCGGGCCATTTCTGACCTCTTTCTTCCCCTTCTCCCTCTTGCTCTGTTCAAATCCAACCGGCGGTGGTGGAGCTTCCTTCCGGCGACGACAGCGGTGGTGGAGGTCGCCAGCTTCTTCCCTCAGATTCATTCACGGTGAGTGCTGAGTTCTTCTTTCCTTCTTCTTCTCTTATTATTTCTTCTTCTTCTTCTTCTTCTTCCTCTTCTTTTTCAGTTCTTCTTTTTCATCCGAATCTTCTTTTTCTTCTTCCGGTTCAGATCTTCCTTTTCTTCATCTTCTGATCGGATTCTTCTTCTTCCGATATTTCTATTTCTTCTTCAGGTCTTCAGCTGATTGTTGATATGTCTGTAAAACGAACATAAAAAGAAAAAACTGAAAAATGAAAAAAAAAGAAAAAAATCAGTAGTTAATTCAGATTTGTTTTCATCGTACAATCTTCTATTTCTTTTATCTGTATTTCTTTAATTCATTAGATTTAATTGTTTGTTAACATTTAAATTTCATTAGTTTAGCTCATTAGCATTTGTTAAATCTTGTTTTTCATTCATTCATCGCATAAAGTAGATTCCTGTTTGTAGTTTTTTTATTTCCTGTCTTTTAAGTTTTTTTTTTCTTGTTTTGATTTTTCTTTTCATTCTGAATTTCATGTTGATTTACTTTGCTAAGTTCCTGTTATACCGGTAGTTTCTGTTTTTTAGTCATTTTCCTGTTTTGATTTTACAGTTAATTCTTGTTTCTTCCATTTCTAATTCTTGTTTTAGTTTTAGTTCAATAATTTTGGATTTGATTATGTAGTAGATTCCAAATTTTTTTTCCTGTTTAGTTGAATCGTTACTAATTTTTTTTGTTTTACTGTTTTTTTTTTCTTTCTTTAATTGCAGTTTGTTGTTTTTTTTAGAATTTCCTTATTGTTTTTACTTCTTCCCTTATGTTTTGAATTCCTTAATTTTCTGTTTCTTTCATTCAATTTCGGTTTTTGTCATTTCTGTTTCCTGTTTTACATTCTTAGTTTAATTTTTGTTTACTAAGTCATTGCAAATTCTGTTTATATTCCTTGATTTACGATTTTCAATTCATTTCAGGTTTGATAAGTAAGTGTTAGTTGTTAATTGAAATTACTGTTAGTTAATTGAGTAATTAGTTAGTTGTTTAGTTAAGTAACTAGTTTGATGTTAGTTTATCCAATTGTTATGGATTAGGAGAATAAGTTTGTTTCATTGAGTTAAGTAAGATAATTAGCATTTGTACTTAGTTTGTAATTAGTAATTAGTAATCTTGCATAATTTCCTTCGTATTTTTAGCATTTAGCTAGTTTAGTATAGTTTTATTCTTATATTGTGTACTGCTCGTGTTTCATTTGAATTGTGCAGGGTTGAAAGGGATTGGAGCGGAAGTGATTACACGACAAGCGAAGTGCAAGAATAGAAGATGTTTTTCTCTTATTTTTAGAATTAGGAATTTTAATTGGGTTTGTAAATATTGCACTTTACGCCCTCTGCGAAGGGTATTCATTTGTTGTAATAGTTAGTTGTTTTTTACCTTTTCTGAACATTTTATATTTCAATAATTCGGCAATAAAGAATAGTTCAGATTTGTGTGCTTGAATACGAAGTATTCTCGTTCCCTGAGTTCGACCCGGTCTCTTCCACTAGTGAAAACCGGTTTTTATTATTTGATGTCTGGTTTTCACATGTTTTTCATATAAAAATCTTTTCAAAATTTACAACGATTACAAAAAGACATCACTCATCATTTCATATCATTTCTCAGCATTTCATAACATTTCATCACATTTCATTTCATTTTCGAAGTCCAGAACTCCAGTTTTATAAATTTCAATACAGATTGAGTTTTAAAAGCTTTCAGAAATCAATTTCAAACCCTGGGTTTCCAAAATTAACATTTTTACCCCTAGGAGTCTAAATTTGGAAATATTTTCTCAAGAAAAATAATCTGGATTTATTTCAAACTCAAATTTTTGAATTGTACACTGGATTTGCTTCGCAACGGGGTATTGAACTTCAAAATCTGAGCTCGTTTCAAAAACTGCCAAAAATAGCTCATTTTGTTTGAAAATAGAGTTGGAAGCATTTTCTCGAGAAAAACAATATGGATTTCTTTCAAAATTACATTTTTAAATTCTACATTAGATTTGCTTCGCAACGGGGTATTGAACTTCAAAATCCGAGCTCATTTCAAAAACTGTCAAAAATAGCTCATTTCGTCTGAATTTTTTTGGAAAAGACTATTTTACCCCTCTAATCGTCAAAATGAATTTCAAAATAGGAATTTGGACCCGCTCTGAGATGGCCCATTCATTTACATTTCTACTTTATTAAAAAAATGTTTCTTTTTATTTGTTTGTTTTTGTTTTTATTGTTTTTTATTATTTTTATTTTATTTTATTTTAGAGAGGAGGTGGGACCCACAAGGTGGTCACCCAAACCTCCAGCCCCACTTTCCATTTTTTTCTCATTTTTCTTTCCCTTTTCCTTTTCCCCTCCTTTTCTTTCTTTCCTTTCTTTTTCCCTTTTCTTTCTTTTTCTTTTTTTTCTTCTTCCTCTTCTTTCCTTCTTCCCTTCCTTCCTCCCTTCTTTTCCCTCTTGCCCAACCATTCACGTAGAGGCCCTTTCCCTTTCCTTCCCTAATTAAAACTAAAAACTTAGGGGAAGATATGATCTTCCCTAAGTTAAGAAAACCAAAAAAAAAAACAAAAGAGGCTACGGCTGGCCCTCTTCTCTACCCATTCTCTCTCTCTCTCTCTCTCTCCCTTGAACTCTCTTTTTCTCTCCTCTTGGCTGCAACCTCCAGCCATTGAAGAACACTCCTCATCCACTTTGAAGCAACATCTCTCCATTCAACCTTCAATCAAGTTCCAGCCTTCAAGCAAGTAGCAGCAGCCTGTTCCAGCCATGGAGGCCACCAAGCTTCCACCTTCAGCCTTCTACTGCAGCACAACAACAACTCCCACCGGCAACTACCATCATCTTCAACCGTGCAGCCTTCCTCCCACCATCTTCACGTTTTGAAGGATCACCTCCATTGCTCCACCTTCAACAAACTCCAGCTGCAGCCTTCACCACCTCTCACTACAGCAGCACACAGCCTCTTCACCTTGGTTTCAACCATCACACAAGAGAAGCTCCTCCCTCCAGCCATCTCCAACGTTTTCAAGTAGGTGCTTCCACCTTTGCCCCAGCCGTCGTCCAAGCATCCTCTTCACATCAGCTTCAATGCCAACAACACCTCCTTGCAACCCCACTTCGTAGCACCTTGGCTTCAACCCCCATCTTCACCACCTTGAACCACCACCAGCCACTCTTTCAGCAGCAGCCGGCCTTCAAGTTGAGGCAGCCTCCACCTTCAATACACCACCCCTAGTAGGTCTGCAGCCAACGCACACCAGCTCCAACTCATAGCCGACCACCAGTCTTCTTCTTCAACCCCTTTCACGGGTGTTGCAATAGGTCATTGGCTGCATCAAAACCTAAGGTATATCTCTCTCTCTTGATTTAACATTTGTGTTAAATTTTATTGAAGTGATGCTCTCATGAACATAGCTGGAAATCAGTTCAAAATTGTTTTGTGTTACATGGTTTAAAACTTTTATGATTGAGGCTATGTATGGGAGATGATCCGTCTGAGGGATGGACCGGATCTCTCACATCAATGGCCAATATTAAGATCTAAGTCATACCCCTGATCATTTTATCTTTTTTTTTAGCTTTCATATAGGTTTTATATTTTTAAAAGCATCACATTTAGGTTCATATAGATTCATTTTGCTGTTTTATTCATATAATGTAAATTTGTTAGTATTTGGTTTAAGAATTCACAAGTTTTGATTTTGTGTGAGAAGTCCATACATTATTTTATGTGAGATTCTGCATTAGTAAATTCTATAAAATTTAGATCAATTAGGCCTATATGTCTCTGATTTACTTCTGAAAATTTGATTCTATTCGGGTTTCGGAACCCTTCTAAACCGATCAAACCCCACAACGGGTTTTCTGTCTTTTTGAATTTCCAGTTTGCGCTTTAGCAGACAAGAACCTCCGGCACCACCCTTGTGGGAGATTCGGATCATCTTACAAAAATCACAGTGGATTCATGATTGAATCTACTAATGATCTGGAAATTTTTAGGTTTTTCCAGTTAGTTTTGTTCTCTGTAAAAAATCGGATTTCTCAGACCTCTGGGAAAATATTGATTTTCTTTTGTTAGGGTATAGACAGACCCTAATGCACCGAGACCATCCAATCTGTAACCCGTCTGCAAAAACTTTCAACATGAAAGTTGTTCCTAACATAATTTCATGTCATTTCCCAAAATTTGGGAATTTTTGAATCTGTTTCATTATTTTTCCCGGTTTTTATCTTTCTGTCTAACAGATTCCAATGTCCAGAAATCTCAGAGATTTAGGTCTCTGATAACAGTATAGCCTTTTCCAAACCATAACCCGAATCCCAATTCTGTAAAAAGATCAAATCTTTCTCTGTTTGTCAGGGACATTTTCCCACAATTTCAGCCTTTTTCCCATCTGTCCTCAATTTTTCCCATGTTTTCTACCGAAACCTATCTGTTTCTCCTAAATTCTAGAGTCGCCGGATTCCGATCCGACTTGCCGGAGTGGCACAACTCCGAACATAGGTAAAAACCAGTAAAGTGTAAAAGGAAAAAATCCTTGCCTTACTGTCTTTTGTCACCCCATAAAATTTGGGAATTTTTTATGGAAATTGGATGTCCTAAATCCCCTTTAGAATCAACATTTTAGGCAAAAATCACAAAATTTGGGGTTTTTATTTGAATTTCCATATTTAAAAATACAAAAAAATTATATTTTCGAGCTCCATTATGTTTCTAGGGTTATTTTAGGTGTCCATGCTAAATTTGGTTTAATTCCAAGTTCATTTGCTTCATGTGTTAGTTTATCTTTAAATTCAGAAGCGAAAATCAGGTTAAATGCGATATTTTATGATATTTTTGTCATATTAAGGTTTTTATCATGCACATGAGCATATAGAATTATATTAGGGTTAATTTCAATGTCATTTTCATTTCATATTTTTCCATTTTGCAAAATTTATTTCAGAAAACCCTGGTTTCAAGACCATAGTCTTGTTATCGGGGGTATTTTGGTCATTTTGACCTAAATTTCGAAATTTCAATTTCTAATTCCACAAAATTTCATGCATATCATCATATTTTATCATATTATGTTTGATTTATTTCATTTGATTTTCAAAATTCCAAAATTTACAAAATTTCTTTCAAAAAAACCTTGATTTCAAGGTCATCAGGGGTATTTTGGTCATTTTGACCCCCAATTTCGAATTTTCAAGTTTATTTTTGAAATTTATTCATTATTTATCATGTTTATATCAAAGGGGGTATGAATTTGGGTTTATATCTGAATAATATCCGATAATTTCCCATATTTTCAGATAAATTCAGAAAAACCTACATTTTTGTGCTAACCTTGTTTTCTAGTTTTGCATGAACATTCAAGAAGAAGACTTAGTTATTTTATTTCTTTATTTTATTCAATTCAATGTAAAAATCAATGTAATATTTGGAATAAGAGTTACTTTTCTGCTTAGAATAGGGTTGCATTGCATATAGTTTAATTTATGCAAATTTCAATATGTGATGTATGATTCATGCACATTATTTCAAATTCACTATGGTTTACACGAATGGCACGTGCACAAGCTCTTATGGAGTTTATAAACTCGGTGGGATTTGTATTTATGGCCATAGTTAGAATACGAAGAAAACAAAGATTTATGATCTTCATATTAGCCACATTCAACCTACACACTTAGGCTAACTTCAAAAATGCACTGCATTTTTCAAAACTTCAAAAGGATTTCTCAATTCCTCAATGAAATTCCCTTTTCAAATTCATATTCATTCATTCATATTATTCAAATTGCACTGTTTTCAAATTCATTTTCCAATTTCAAAAAAATTCAGTTTTCTCAAGAATTTCCAAGTCTTTCTCAGGATCTGATTTTCTCAAAATCCTAAGTTTTCAAATGACATTTCAAAGAATTTCCCAAGTTCAAATCAAGATTTTCCTATGTTTTCAAATTCTCAAATTTCAAAATCCCAAGTTTTCAGAAATCGATTTTCTCATATTTTCCAGTTTTCCTGAGAATTCATTTTCCATTTCAAAAGTCATTTTCCAATGAATTTCTTAGATTTTCTCAGAATTCTCAAATCCATTTTCTCAGAAAAGCAATTCCAAATTTCAAAATCGATTTTCTAAAGTTCAAATTTTCCTGAGAAATCACTTTCCAATGCAAATTTCTGATTTCCAATAAAATTCAATGATTTTCCCAGGAATTCCATTTTCAAGCATTTTTCAGTCCTTTTCTAAATGCATTTCAATTTTCCAAAGCAAACATCATATTTTCTCAAACTTGCATTTTTCAAAATTCCATAGCAAAAGCCTGATTCTTTGTGCATTCTAGGAAAAATAGAGTATAATTTAGATATTTGAGTCAAGTTAAAGCACATAATTGGTCCTTGGTTCAATTACCCCTGTTAAAGGCGCCAGGAACGGTTGAACCTCGTACCGACAGGCGGATCCCATTCCATGAAATTTTCTCGCAAATTTTTAAAACGGAGGCGAGTAAATTTTCAAAACAATTTTCAAAACTTTGGTCGAGTTTGACTCGCAAATTCGTTTCTCTCTCGCAAGGGAGGGAAAAATTTTTGCGATGATAACAGAAGTGCAGAAATCGATCCAAAAGTATCATATAAAAGAGGATTTCAGAGTAATCTGAGAGAAAATCCATGTCTTGCTGGAGGTGTAGGAGGAGGAGAACCTTTTGTGGATGCAGTCTTCTAACGAGGCATGGTTGAAACAGATTCACCCTAAAAAAAATTCAGTTGTAGAGAATGATTGATCAACACAGTTGTTGAGAGGAACAGTTGAAGATGGTGTTGATGTCGGCTTCCAAATGACGTCTGGTGGGAGGAAGATATTCGTCGTCGTGCAACAGAAACACTTTGTGCAAAGTGAACGATGTGCCTTCAGATTCGTTGGTAGTGGCCAAAATAATCAACAGTAACAACCCACTGAAGATGGATGTTGATTCTCCACAGATTTTAGGCAAGAGGGAAGAGACGAGGAGGAGTCCGCGGTGGATGACGGCAGGTGAGAAGGGGCTGCCACACGAGGATTCCGGTGAGAACTGAAGATGCACCGGTCACGACAAGAGGATTCCGACAAAAACTGAAGATGCACCGGTCACGACAAGAGGATTCCGGTGAGGAGAGGTTCGAACGGCACTCCGAGGGTTTTTCGGAAGATAGAGAGGAGAAAGAGAGAGGTTCGTTTAAGAAAAGGGAAAACGAATGGGCATAAAAAAAATGAAACAGTGCCCTTTTAAAAAAAAATCGGGTGTTTAAAACAAATCCAAGGGGTATCAGGTCCCTTCAGTTGAAATTTAAAAAAAAAATTTGGTCGACTAAAAGTTTATCGGTCGACTAATAAGGTGCGACTCATTCTAATTTTTTTTTTAAAGCATCAGTCGACTAGAATTTTATCAGTCGACTAATAAGGTGCGATTTTGAGATTTTGTTCAAAAAATCAGCATTTTATAAATCTAAAAATGAGCAAATGCCTAGTTCTCTCCTAATTTTCATAAAATCTTCATTTTTAAGTGGTTTAGTGAAGATATCGGCATGTTGTTCATTAGTGTAAATAAAATTTAGCAAAATATCTTCTTTTAACACATGATCTCTTAAGAAATGATGTCTAACTTCAATATGCTTAGTTCTTGAGTGCTGAATAGGATTTTTCGAAAGATTTATAGCACTAGTGTTATCACAATAAATAGTCGTTGTGGAGTAATTCAAACCAAATTCTTTTAAGGTTTGTTTCATCCATAGTACTTGTGAACACGCTAAACTAGCCGCTATATATTCTGCTTCAGTTGTTGAGAGTGACACTGAATTTTGCTTTTTACGAAACCAAAAGACTAAAAAATTTCCTAAAAAATGACAAGTTTTGCTAGTACTCTTGCGATCAGATTTACTTCCTGCAAAATCTGCATCACTATATGAAACTAAATCAAATGAAGGTGATTTTGGGTAAAACAAACAAAAATGTGAAGTATCTTTCAAATATCGAAGAATTTGTTTTACTGCAGTTAAATGAGATTCCTTTGGATTAGCTTGAAATCTTGCACACATACAAACACTAAACATTATATCAGGTGGACTAGCAGTTAAGTATAATAGAGATCTGATCATACCTCTGTAGAGCTTAGTATCTAGATTTTTACCATTTTCATCTTTATCAAGAAAAGTAGTTGTACTCATAGGATTCCTTCTTGATTTCGATGAATCCATCCCAAATCTCTTGAGAAGTTCTTTTGTATACTTAGCCTGATTGATGAAGATTCCTTCTTTAGTTTGCTTTATTTGAAGTCCAAGGAAATAGTTTAATTCGCCCATCAAGCTCATTTCAAACTCTTCCTGCATAGCTTTAACAAATTCTTTACAAAGAGAATCATTAGTAGAACCAAATATTATGTCATCAACATAAATTTGCACAATAAGAATATCTGAATTAAGATTTTTAATAAATAAAGTGGAGTCTACCCGACCAATGGAAAAACCAGATTGTTGTAGAAAATTTTGTAGTCTTTCATACCACGCTCTTGGTGCTTGTTTAAGTCCGTATAAAGCTCTTTTTGATTTGTAGACTTTTTTTGGATATTTCTCATTTTCAAAGCCTGAAGGTTGCTCTACATAAACTTCTTCATTGATGTGTCCATTTAAGAATGCACTCTTAACATCAATTTGATATAACTTAAAGTTCATGTAACTAGCAAAAGCAAGCATCATTCGAATTGACTCCAGTCGAGCCACCGATGCATAGGTTTCATCAAAATCTATGCCTTCTTCTTGATTATAGCCTTGTGCTACTAGTCTTGCTTTGTTTCGAATGACTTCACCATTTTCGTCCAGCTTATTTCGGAAGACCCATCTTGTTCCAATTACTGAATGATCTTTTGGTCTATCAACTAGATCCCATACATCATACCTAATAAATTGGTTAAGTTCTTCAGACATGGCCAAAAGCCAAAATTCATCATCACAAGCCTCATTGATATTCTTTGGTTCTATTTTAGATATGAAAGCAATATTTGCAATTGGCTTCTAGTTTGGACACCACTCTTTATTTCTCCAATAACTTGTTCATGTGGATGATTGAGAACTTCTTTCCAAACAGGTTAAAGAGAAACATTTTCTTGAGAAGTACTCTCTATCAAAGGTTCTTCTTGAAGTATTACTTCTTCTCCTTCGCATAGAGGTATAACCTGCTCACAATTCTCATCAAATGCAACATGTAAAGATTCTTCAATGCAAGATGTTCTTTTATTAAAAACATGATAAGTTTTACTTCTAGAAGAATATCTAAGAAATATTGATTCATCTGATTTTGAATCAAACTTATCAAGATTATCTTTGGTATTTAACAAGAAGCATTTACTACCAAAAATTTTGAAATATGAGATCTTTGGTATACGATCATAATACAATTCAAAATATGTTTTATGTAAGATTGGTCGAATAAGAACACGGTTTAAAACATAACATGCTGTATTTATTGCTTCAGCCCAAAAGTATTTTGGTAAATTTTTATCTTGAAGCATGGTTCTAGCACATTCTTGCAAAGTTCTATTCTTTCTTTCAACAACTCCATTTTGTGGAGCCACTCTAAGAAAAACAAAGTTGTGAGATATACCATGTAGATCACAAAACTTTAGAAAAGATTCGTTTTCAAATTGACCACCATGATCACTATGATTTTTAATTATAGATATAGATTTTTCATTTGTAATTCTTCTACAAAGTTTGGAAAATTCAGAAAAAGCATCATTTTTGCTTTTTAGAAAAATCACTCATAAAAATCGAGAATAATCATCTACTATAACAAAAGCATACTTGCTACCATTCAAATTTTGAATTCTAGATGGTCCAAATAGATCTAAATGTAAAAGTTCAAGAGGACGTTTTGTTGAAACTATATCTTTTGTTTTAAAAGAACTTTTGATTTGTTTACCCCTTTGGCAAGCATCACATAAGTGATCTTTCATATATGGTATTCTAGGTAGGCCTCTTACAAGATCATTCTTGGATAACTTGGAAATAATTTTAAAGTTAACGTGTCCAAGTCTCTTGTGCCATAACCATTGAATTTCATTTGAAACAATAAGACATTTTTCATTAAAAGTGGGTAACTCATCTAGATAAAGTTCATACACATTGTTCCTTCTTTTACCTTTAAAAATGATCTTTTTAGGTTGAAAATAAGAAATTAAGCATAAATCATGTTCAAAAGAAACAAGAAAACCTTTATCACATAATTGACTAATGGATAATAAATTATGCATTAAACCATCTACTAAAAGAACATTTTCTATCAAGGGAAATTTTGGATTACCAATATTACCAATACCTATTACTTTTTCCTTGTTATTGTCACCAAAGGTGACGGTTCCTCCATCCTTATTTTGGAGGGTGGAAAATAACTCCGGCCTTCTAGTCATATGTTTGGAACAACCGCTGTCCAATATCCATTTGCTCCTTATTTTGTGTACCTACAACAAAATTAGAAGACAAAGCATTTGACCCCTTTCTATTTTCGGGTCCATGAGAGTTAGTCTTAGGAACCCATATCCATTTGGATTTTGGTTTCCTTTGATAATAAATATTCTTTTTATAAAAAGATTTAACATTTCTAGAATAATCATGTCTAGGCTTATAAGCATTATAAGTTCCATAATTAGATGCATTTCTATTAGAACTGGAAAATTTAGTTCTATGAACAAATGGTTGAGGATATTGTCTTTGATTCTTCACTACATAGTTTGGTCTATTTTGAGTATCAAAGAAGCTATATCCCAATCCAGTTTTATTAACCGAGCATCTTTGAGAATCAAGAAGTCTTTCTAGATTCTCTTGACCATTTGTGAATTTGGTCACTATAGAAAGAAGATCATTTGATTTTTCTTTTAGACTCGTTATTTTTTTTTGTAAGAGATTGGTTCTAATTCCAATTTCTTTTATCTCAAATGCTTGACAAGAGTTTTCCTTCTTGAGATCTTCTATCTCTTGAAGTAACACTTTATTTTGAGAGTCAAGAGTTGAATTCTCAGTTTTTAACTCTTTGTTTTTAGAACTTAGTCTCTTAAATTTAGTATATAAATCATTGAATGCTTCTAATAAATTATCATAGTCAAATTGACTTACCGAGTCTTCTTGTGCTACAAAGCACATGTTGGCGACTTCTTCATTTGATTCTTCATCGGAAGAGGAGTCACTATCATCCCAACATGCTTGAAATGCCTTTTTCTTCTTGAATTGGTCCTTGGGCTTGATTTTGAGAAGAGGACAATCTTTCTTGATGTGTCCTGCCTTTTTGCAGTTAAAGCACTTGACTTCATTTGGATTGGAAGAATCCGCTTTCTTTACCTTTCTTTGAAATCTTCCCCTTTTGATGAATCTTTTAAATTGCCTTGTGATGAGAGCAATATCTTCATCTTCATCTTCTTCTGAATTTTCAGAGTCAGAAGTAGCCTTAAAAGCAAGAGATTTCTTCTTGGGTTCTTCTTCTTGTCTGTCTTGAAGTTGGACTTCATATGCCATTAAGTTACCAACCAAATCTTCAAGAGTGAGAGTGCTTAAATCATTTGCTTCCTCAATAGCTGTAGTTTTTCTCTCCCATTCAGGAGTTAAACACCTTATGATTTTTCTGACTAAATCGACTTGTGAATATTCTTTTCCAAGGGATTTCAGAGTGTTAGTGATATCGGTCATTCTTGTTACCATGTCCGATATAGATTCATTTTGCTTCATTTTAAACAATTCAAATTTATGAACTAAAGAAGCGATTTTAGATTCCTTTACCTTTGACGTACCTTCGTGAGTCACGAGAAGAGTATGCCAGATTTCATTTGCTGTAGAGCATTGAGAGATGCGATTGAACTCTACCTTGTCAACGGCACAATACAATGCATTCATCGCCTTGGCATTAAGTGAAGCAGTCTTCTTTTCTTCATCAGTCTATTGACTGAAATCAGTTGATGGCATTTGGTACTTTTTTGAAACAACTCTCCAAATTTCGAGATCCATGGATTGCAAGAATATTGTCATTCTCACTTTCCAGTATCCATAGTTTGTTCCGTCGAAGAGAGGACGACGAACAGAGGAGCATCCTTCTTTGTGCTGAGAAGATGTTGTTGTTGCCATGCTAGATGATGGTCAAATCAAAATAATAGCAAATCTGCTCTGATACCAAATGAAAGTGCAGTAGGATCGAGGCAACGAGCACTAGAGGGGGGGTGAATAGTGCTTTTAAATATCGTCTGCGGAATATTGACGGATTTTGCAATTCACAAAGCAATCACACAAAGAACACAATAATTTATCCTGGTTCGGTCTTTCCCGACCTACATCCAGTCCCCAAGCAAAACCCGCTTGAGATTTCCACTATCAACCTTGTGTAACTACAAGATCATACATACCAAATCCGGTCCCATTTTCAGTAACAAACCTACTGAAAGCAAACAACTCCTTTAAACCAAGGAGTCCTGCCTTTTACAAAAAATTGAAACAAGTAACAACTTACAATACAACCTATGATCCCTTCTTATGAATGCAAATGAGATGCAATTGACTTTTTGAGGTTGTTGAAATACTCTACTCACGAATTCACTATCTCTCAAAGGAATTTGAGTGAAAAACTCAAGTGAAAAATATCACGTGAGTGAGAAAATGCATATGAGTGAAAAGCAAAGAGTAATTGATTCAAATTGATTGAATTGCAGTGCTTTTGAGTGTAAAATGCACTCATATTTATAGTTGAAACATTTTATACGTTGAGGGTATGAAAGGGTGTCAAAACAGTCCATTTTGAATGATCAAAACATTTAAAAAATGAAAAGACACGCCTTTTCAAAGTTTAAAAAAAAATGACAAAATTAATCGACTGAAACAGTAGTTAGTCAACTAATAATTAGCTATTATTAGACTGACAGTTATCGTCGGTCGAGTGATCTGTTAATCGAGCTGTTTAAAAATCTGAAGTTTTGAAACTTAATCGACTAGAGAAAAAGTTAGTCGACTGATAATATCATCAGTAGACTGAAAAATCTTTTAGTCGACTACTGCTAAATTTTTATGAAAAACACAAATTCTGTCCGGTCGACTGATAAAAGCATTAGTCGACTGCTGCTAAATTTCCAGAAAACACATGTTCTGTCCAGTTGACTGATAAAGTCATTAGTCGACTGCTGCTAAAATTTCCAGAAAACAGACATTCTGTCCGGTCGACTAATAAAACCTTCAGTCGACTAATTTTGATAAAAATGACATTTTGCTTGGAAAATATGACGCGAAAGGGTTAGTCGACTGGTGAGTCTATTGGTCGACTAATAAACACGAAAATTTAAGAAAAAAGTTTTCTAAAAACATTTTCATGAAGGGTTCTTTTAGAAAAGTTTTTCTAAAGACTTTTTAGCTAAAATGCAACCAAAATATGCACTCTAAGTAAGGCTCTTACAAAAATCTAAGACTTTTAATGAATTTTACATTTGCACACTAGTCTTCAAAGATTCTTCATCGAATTCTTCAATGCTTGTCATATTTCTTCATTGCCTTAGCTGAAATGCAGTTGATTCACTTGTTCATCATCAAAACCTTGTACTTGAAGTATCATGTATTTCTTCATTGTCGTAACATTTCAGTCTGATGGCATCCAATCAACTCGACTCTGTCTTTCCTGAGGGCCACATCTCCTACGAGGTGCGGCAAAGTCTTCCCGAGCATTGAACTCTTAGCACCAGATCCTTTATTCCTCGGTGGTATTATTCATGGATCAAGAATTTCTCTCGTATGTTTCCGGACCATCTGGGGGATTGTGGGTTAGAACTGGCATCCACAGTGGGGAAGCAGACAATCAACAACAATTTGATCCATGCACTAGCAGAGCGGTGGAACCCGCGCACTTGTACCTTCTGGTTCCAATGGGGAGAGATGACCCTGTTGATGGATGAATTTTCAAAGATCATGGGATTGCTCGAGCCAGCCGGTCAGTCTGGAGATCCATTGGAGCAACAATTTTTGATCAATGTCAAGGGTCTGGATCCTCGAGACGCTTTAGCTCGCATGACAAGACGTAAGTCTTGGCCGTTGATGATGAAAATAAAAATGAATATGTGGATTTGCTCGAGATCTATCGACAATATGGGACATTTGTAGAATTCAGTTTACTATCCAGAACAACTCGAGAGAGAATTCAACATGCAATGGTCTTATGCACTATGGAACTGACCTTCTTTCGAGATGGACAAAATTATATGGACATCAGGATAGTTCAGCTTCTGCGACGATGGGGAAGTCGGCAGACCTGCCACCTCTCTATAGCCATGGCCACACTTGCTTTCTTGTACCGAGGGTTGACTTATTTTACACTCGAAGAATCAATTCTAGTCGAAGAGTGCACCTATACCTTGCAGTCCTGGTTCCTTCGACATGTGCCCACCGGAGCCAGTTCATTCAGATACAATGGCAAAAAGCTTCTTCCAGTTGCATGATACTGATTCTTGATCGATAACCTTCAAGAGAAAGAGGTCGTGTGTGACTACTTTGATTGTCAGGAGTCACCTCCAGGATACACCTATGCATATAGCAAACGATTTAAGCTACTTGGCCCATTCTTTTGCACTTACTACCATCCAGAGCGATGCGTCAGACAATTTTCTAAGAGGTAGAAGTGCGTAGAAGCTTGACTACTATCAGGAATCATGCCAGAGTTCGATCTCAAATCAGCGCAGTGGTCCGGAGCATACCATTCTGCCAGATATAACTGAGATTCTTTTGTTACCCTCACTCTTTTTTCGGGTCCTCGAGTGTCAACTAATTATAAGGAGTGGTGGAAAATTGTTTGTCCCCCTCCTCTTTGTCAAACTTATTATTAATAAAATCATGTTTTTCTTTAATAAAATTCCTTCAATTTTCATTCTATCATGGTTTGAAGACCTCACCTAGGTAACAAGGCACATTTCTAGTTGCTTATTTTGCAAAGAATAGCAATGCAATTGTCGTGACTCCAGTGACGACTCAGTCCCTAGTAATGGGATATTCTTCCAATTGTCTATCAAATTCCCAACAAATATTTTCTTCTCATTCAAAATCAACTCTTAGAACCTAACCCTCAATTTTGCTCTGCAGAGAGCATTTACAATTCTTCATGGTGTTGACAAGGTCCGGCAAGAAGACTGCACCCATTGATCACTCTTTCGAGTCTAAGTAGGAAATGTTGTCTCAACGATCTTTCAAGGGTCAAGGCCAGCAGGACAATGATGATGTTGATCCTCAGATGTATGCCCTTTTTTAGAAAATGATGAAAAAGATGATGAGTGAATAGGTTGGAGCTAGCTCAGAGAAGATCTCCACCAAGAAGATGGCCAAGAGCTGAAAACTGAAAAAGTAAGTGAAGATGTCTAAAAAGCGTATCCAACATGATGATACATCTGATGAATCAGAATTGGTGGGTGATGTGATATCGATGAAAAGTTTGAAACTCAGCAGGAATTTCGCAAGTCGACTCAGGGACAAAGGTCGGCCAACAAATTCAAAGATCAATCTGTCAATGATTCTGACCAACCGCAACTCAGAGATGTGGTCAGGATGGTCAAAGATTTGCATGCCCGTGATAAGGGCAAGAAAGTCTTCACGACTTAGGATTTCTATGATGGTTTGGATGGGGATGACAATCTCCCCAAAAAATTTATCAAGTTTGATGGTTCTGGCAACCCAAAGGCACACCTCGCCATGTTTTTTGCTGAATATGCAAAATTCAAGCTTGACAATCGAGCCCTCTTCCTTTGTTTCCCTCAAACCCTGGAGGGAATAGTTGAAAAATAGTACTCAAAACACATAAACCCAATCAAATTGAGAGAGTTCAACAAGGTGGTGAATTTGTTCATCGAACGATTCTTTTTCAATGCCGAGGCACTTTCGACTCTCAGCCATCTCTATGGCCTCAAGCAGAAAGAAAATGAGAAGGCTAGAGATTTTATTCACCGATGGAGGTCAGTTTGCAATATGATGAAGGACCCAATATCAGAGGGGCATGCATTGTCGCTGATCTTAAACAATTTTTTTCAACTCCTAAGAGGTCTTATTTCCACCGCATTGTCAAGGACTTTCATTAAATTGGCAGAACGAGCTGAATGACTCGAGATGAGCATGGAAAATAGAGTCTATGAAGGCTTTATCTTTACCCAGAATAACAATCAGAATGAGCAGAAGAAGAAGGCTCACTTCACTCTTTCTGCCAGTGATGGTAAAGGCAATAAGAAAAATCGTGATAACAATTCAGAGGGATCCAAGGGCCAAAAAGGAAAGTTTAACAATGATAAGCCTCTTCAATCTAGTCCTCAACATAAAGAGAAAGATCAAGAAAAATCAAAGCACAAGGATTGGAGTACTGACCGAAAGTTCACCCCTCTATACTAGACACTCGAGAGTATTCTGGAATACATGCTCGCGAGAGATATGATCTGTTTGCCTAAAGCAGATGATCCCCCAACCATCATGGGTAGATTCAAAGAGCAGTTTTACAAATTTCATCGGGCAGTAGGACATGACACCGAGAATTGTTTCATCCTGATGAACATCATCCAAGATTGCATCGACAAGAATCTCCTTATTGAAGATGAGGAAGACACCAATCGACCATCTTGATCAAGTTTTTCTAAGAAATTGACAATGTCAAGGCTATGCCACTTCTATCATTTTGATTTTTTGTCATTTTGAAAAGACAATGTAGTCCTCAATTCTTTTATCAATCTGTTATTTCTCTCTTAAATGCATTAATAAATTTATCAATTTTTCTCATGGCTTGGCACCATCTTTTATATTCCTCCTTCGCAAAAAGTTTAATGCCTTCTTACAAGGAGTGACTTCTTTCAGAGTACCTCTAAAATCAATCAAGAAGCTCATTGTTAGTTTTTACCCTGTTACCTTCAGAGAGCTTTCGTCAAATATCAATCCTTTAGTCCAACAACTTACACCCCAGTTACACTGAGGCATTTTTCTTGAAAATTTTGTTTTCAAAATGTCTTGTATGCAGGCAGAACCAAACAAAATCTTTCATCATTCATTTGCATATATCAGCATTCATCTTCATATATTTGCATATATTTGTATACACCTGCATTCATATGCATCAACTTTATCTTCCCGCTCAGGTTAAAAGATAAACCTGAACCCCCATTCAGGATAAGAGGATAATTCTGAAAGCAGGCCACGTACGGCTGACTACGATGGTCCATTTAAATCATGAATTAAGAATTTTTTGTCAAGAGTCTCCATTTCCTAAAATTCAACCTGCAAGTTAAACCAATCTCCTTCTTAAATTGTGATTCTTAGGTTGAACCCCTATAAAATCGATAGTTTGTAGGTTGAACCCCTGCTAAACCGATGTGATCCTTAGGTTGAACCACTGCTAAACCGATGTGATCTTTGGGTTGAACTCCTATGGAATCGATAGTTTGTAGGTTGAACCCCTGCTAAACCGATGTGATCCTTAGGTTGAACTCCTATGGAATCGATAGTTTATAGGTTGAACCCCTGCTAAACCGATGTGATCTTTAGGTTGAACCCCTATGGAATCGATAGTTTGTAGGTTAAACCCCTGCTAAACCGATGTGATCTTTTGGTTGAACTCCTGTGAAATCGATAGTTTGTAGGTTGAACCCCTGCTAAACCGATGTGATCCTTAGGTTGAACTCCTATGTAATCGATAGGTTGAACCCCTGCTAAACCAATGTGGTCCTTAGGTTGAACCCCTATGGAACCGATAGTTTGTAGGTTGAACCCCAGTAGAACCGATGTGATCCTTAGGTTGAATCCCTATGAAACTGACATTTTGTAGGTGGAACACCGACAAAACCGATGTGACTCTTAGGTTGAACCCCTGCTGAACCAACGTGATTCATAGGTTGAACCCCTGCTAAACCAATATGATTTGTAGGTTAAACGCCTGACAAACCAATATGGCTCATAGGACCAAAATTCTTACTGATCCGCGGTTCTTAGGTTGAACCCCTTTTGAATCAATCTCATTGTCAAAAAATTCGATTTGTAGGTTGAATTCCTCCCGATCCAATATTCTTTATAGTCCTTAGGTTGAACCCCTTTCGGATTGGTGTTTTTCAGAAATGTGATCTGTAGGTCGAATTTCTTCTGATCCAAGTTTCTTAGGTTGAACCCCTTTTGAACCAATCTCATTGTCAAAAAAAAATTTGATCCATAGTTTGAATTCCTCCTGATCCAATATTCTTTACAGTCCTTAGGTTGAACCCTTTTCAGATTGGTGTTTTTCAGAAATGTGATCTGTAGGTTGAATTCCTCCTGATCCAAGTTTCTCAGGCTGAATCCCTATTGAACCCATGTCGTTCCTAATCAAACCAATGTTGTTCTTAAACAAACCTATGTTGTTCTTAAGTGAACCAATGATGTTCTTAGTCGAACCGATTCGAGTTCCGACTCGAACTTTCCAGTTCTCCTTCGGAGATCCAAGTTCTGACTCAAACTTTCTTCTCAAAACTCAACTTTTGAGTTGATCTTTTATCAAATACTGAGTCTTTTCAGCACTCAATCCAGCCACGAATACATCATTAAGACCTCAAGCGATTTCTTTCATCAAGGATTCCAAGAATATTTTGCCAATCTGCTATAAAAAATAGTTGTTGATTTCAAAATCTTTATTGCGCAAATCTTTATCTCAGATTACCTTCAGTATTACTTCCGAATAAGCGAAGCTTTTACGAAGAAGGTTTCAAAATTCAAAATCTTTCTCTTGGCCAACCAAAAGAACGAAGAATAAATCCTTGATATGTCCATCAAAGAAAATTCAACGTTGTCACAAAGTCATAAGTGATTGATATTGATCGCATTCAATGACACGTTTTAAAGACCATTCTTATAAAGACAAGGCAGTCGAAATATCTTGGGTAAGAAAGAAAAATCCACTCAATTTCATATCTCCTCAGTCATTTAAGCTACAATCAAATATCCATAAAAGAGATCTCTTAATCATCGTCAAGTTGAAGACTGGTGGATGAGTTAGACTCTCAGAGCCAAAGAAGATTTGGATCATCTCCAAGATGAAGGAGCATGTGACGGATCCTTCCAGGAAAAGTTCAGATCACCGCCAAGTTGAAGACGGATGTGATGGACCTCCCGACAAACCTTAAAAGATATTTGATTTTTGCTATCATTAAGAGACCTTCAACCAATGAGACAATACCGTCAGTATAATTTCTAAGACAAAGAAGTCTCAGAACATCTCCAAGTTGAAGAAGTTTGTGACGTACCCTTCCCAGAAAAAAAAGAAAAGTCAGAATATCTTCAAAATAAAGGATGATGCAATAAAATTCTCCTAAAAAACCCAAGAGAGCTCCAATTCTGTCTCAAAAAGAGTGCAAAAAGATCATCATGGGAAAATCCAGGATATCAAACTACCAAATCTACCAAGAATCTTCTTTAATTTTGTGAAATCCTTTTATCAATATCATTTCACCAATTGCTTTCACAATGTCAATCTTTTCTTTTCTGTTCATATCAGGGAAATTGATAGCTTCCTCGAAGAAAGCCAATGGCAAGCGATTTGAATATGAATCTTGATTCTACGAAGTTAAGCCCCATTGGAGGTAATACTTTAGGTAGAAAAGAGAGAATATTTTTACACCAATGTGCATCATTTTCAATTATTTTGAATCAACAACAATTTTCAATATTTTGACAATATTTTCTAGTTATCCTGGAGTGAAGTGAGAACTTGAGGTTCATCTTTGATACATCCTGGAGCCATTTGTCATCCCTTTTAGGACTTGATAACGAGGGTTTTCAAGATTCCTTTCCTTTTTTTGTATAATCTGAGCACCTGGGCTCTCAGATTCGCACACTTCCCTGTGTCCCCACTGTCCCATTATAGATAGTCCAATTTCGGTTCGAGGTTAAGCCACCAATCATTTCCTCGCAAAAGGTCATCAATTTCAAAAGTTATTTAGTCTCGGCAATGAGGTGCCCAAAATCAACCCCTTTTCAAGCTTTAGGGATATCCAATTTCATCCTTTTACAAAACCCCTACCGAATTCATTGTGCGGAAGTCTGAAGGTTCCATCATGGTCTCTTCTTTCGAGGATTCCATCATTTCCCGACCAGGTTAAGGGTTAAACCTGAGCCTCATTTTGATAAGGTATTCCGTTTCCCGATCAGGTTAAGGGTTAAATCTGAGCCTCATTTTGATGAGGTATTTCATTTTCCGATCAGGTTAAGGGTTAAACTTGAGCCTCATTTTGATGAGGTATTTAGTATCTCCTTCAGGATAAGAGCTAAACCTAAACCATTCTTCGTAAAAGGCCATTTTTCAAAAGCTATTCAGTCTCAGTCATGGGACGCCCAAATCACTCCTTTTTCCAAAGCTTTTAGGGAAAATTATTTTTATTGCCTTCTTTGCGACCCCTCGTTCCTACACGAGACATTTTGTGTCCCATCTAGGTTAAGGGATAAGCCTAAGCCTCATTTCGATGAGGTGAATTTTCTTCTTTATTCTCCATCCCATACCTACCATAATCACCGGAGCTAATTCTCTCATACCTAGTCAGATTCCTCTAACTACGACATTTTTTTATAGTCCAAATTTGGTGTGTTGTTCTTTGCCACTAAGCTCGGCCTTCAACTGGCTTAGTAGTAAAGAGGGGGCATCTGTAAACACCTCAAATTTTCACCCTCATTCACAAACACCTGTCTCCTGTCACTGAGACCCACTCTCTGCAGTCTTCAGGTAACCAACTGGTTGAAATCTGAGCCAGGGAGGTTCACAACCCAAATTTTACAATAAATTTTAATACTTTATCCTATAATCAAGATCCAATCCTTATCTTGGCTCAATTTCAATTGTCAGTTCTCATCCTCAAATGAGAGTCTCCAAATTCTTTGTCTCTGTCAGGGGTCCGGGCTTCCAAGTCCCTGATCCAGGGTCTACATTTCATGTGTCATTGTATATCACTGCATGCATTTGACATATCATCTCATATCATTTCATGACATTGCATGTCATTGTATCTCGTTATCGAGATCCAGCACTCCTATGTCCAAAATATTCAATCTAGATTCGAGTTTAAAGCTTTTCTTTCAAAATCAAAGTCAAAACCTGGGTTTTAAATCAACATTTTGCCATTTGCCAACCCCTAGGATCTTATATTTTAAAGTGTTTTCTTAGAAAACAATCTGAGTTCATTTTAAACTCAATTTCAACCAATTTCAATCCTCATATAAGACCCATTTAGGTGGTGTCACTTCTGGATTCCTTCACTTGTCAAATTTCTCGAATTTTTTAGAATCCTAGTTGGATCAGGACTCTGTCTTTTCATATTTTTGAATCTTTTTTAAAACTCCATTTTGATTTTAAACCAGGCATAGTCTTATCCCTTGTCCATTTCTGTCATTTTGGCCAAAATCCCAGAGCCCTAGTTGGATCAAGACGCTTTTTCCAAAGTCCCAGTTAGATCAAAACTCTATCTTTTACTACCATTTTACCTATTTTTGATAAAATCTTTTAAAATCCTTCATTTTGGCCAAAATTCTAGAGTCTCAGTCGAATTAGGACTCTTTCTCAGAGTCCTAATCGAATCAGGATTCTATTTCGATTTCATCCTTTACTCCTGTTCTTCACCTGTTTTCGAAAACCTTCTCATCTGATTTTTAAAAGAGCCAAAATTTCAGAGTCTCAGTTTAGGACTCTTCCTCAGAGTTTCAGTCGGATCAGGATTCTATCTTTCGTCGTTATTTTTATCGATTTTCAACCAATTTCTTCAAAACCTTTCAAAAAGAGTCAAAACTCAGAGTTTTAGTTGAACCAGAACTCTTTTTCCAGAGTCCCAGTTGGATCGGGACTCTGACCCTGATTTTAATTTTGAGATAATCTTTTAAAAATCTCCTCATTTATCTCTTTAGAAACCAAAATTGCTACACTTCTATCACAGAGTTTCAAAATTCTGGGATTCTATCTCAGAGTCCTGATCGAATCAGAACTTTGTCCCAGAGTCCTGATCAAATCAGGACTCTATCCCGAGTTCATTTTCTCACTTTATTTTCACTGGTTTTCAAAAGTTCTTTTTGAAATCTCATTATTTGTTTTCTTGAAAATAAAAAATTCTCAGAGACCTAGTCGAATTAAGACTCTTCCTCAGAGTCCTAGTCAGATCAGGACTCTGAACCAGACTTCAATGTCTGCTTTATTTTAATCTATTTTTTAAAATCCTCTCATTTATTTTCTCAAAAATCCAATATTTAAGAGTCCCAGTCAAATTAGGACTCTGTCTCAAGAGTCCCAGTTGGACCATAACTCTATTTTGATTTCACTGTTTGTTGCCATTTTCATTGGTTTTCGCAAATTCTTTCATCTGTTTTTCAGAAAAGACTCAAAATCTAGAGTTTCAGTTCGATCAGGACTTTGTCTCAGAGTCCTAATATGATGAGGACTCTATTCTGAAGCTTATTTTACTTCCATTTTCATTTTCTCCACTTGTGTTTCCAAAATTGGTCTATTCTGCAAAGTTCCGGTTGATTAAGAACTCTATTTTAGAGTTTCAGTTGAGTTAGGACTCTAACCCCGACTGTATTTTCCAACATATTTTCACTGATTTTGAGAAAATCCTTCAAAAACCCCTTCATTTGGCTTTCAAAAATCTAAAACCTCAGAGTCTTAATTGGTTTAGGACTCTGGTCCAGAGTTTTAGTTCACTTAGAACTCTGTTTTCAAAACCTTTGAATTCTATCTGTTGATTTTAACCCCTTTTCAAAGCCATTTTCAGTCTTCATTTCAGATTTTTCAAAACCCTAATGTGGGGCCCACTCACTGGGTGCCATATCTAGAGGAGTTCTGACCCAGTCAGGACTCTGTGTCATTTCAAAACTTTCAATTTCAAATCTACTTTTAGACCTCTTTTGAAAAATCTCTCATTTTCAAGTTTTAACCATTTTTAAAAAATTCGAATGGGGGCCACTCAGGGTGACATTACATTTGCAGAAGTCAGGGTTAGACTAGGGTTAGTCAGTGTTCTAGTTAGGTTAGGGCTTAGAAGAGTCAAAACCAATTTCTAAAAATTCATTTTATTTAGGTTTTTAACTAGTGGTTTTTAAAAAGTTTTAAAATCCAATGTGGGCCCACACTAGGTGGCGCCACATTTGGAAGTTTCATAGGTCAATTAGAAGTCTTGTTAGAGGTTAATTAGGTTAGTTAGAGTTAGGGGTAGGATAGTAATCCTAAAAAAAAATGCCCCCACTAATTGCTTTAGATAGAGTTTTAAAAGCACTAAACTTTCCAAAATGGTTAGTCCTAAAAATTTCTATTTAAAGAGCCCATAGGGGGGGTCGATCCCTATTCCTCTCTCTCTTGTTTTCTTGAAGCTTGTCTCTCTTCCCAGCACCCTCTTCTTCCTCCTTGCAGTTGCAACCATCCAAGGTAAGTTTTTATGATTTTTTTATGCTTTTCTTAATCTTTTTTATGAGTTTTTACCATGGGTGCCCCGTAGTTCATGGATTTGACCATGGATTTCATTCAAGAACCTCAAAAACAAAGCCAAGAAGATGATCTAACCCAATTTGATGGTGTTTTCCAGGATTCTAATCCGTTAGAATTGTTTATAAATACATTTTTTATGTTCTTAACCAAAGAAAGGTGCGATTTGCCCGTTAAATGGGCTAAATCCATGTTTTCAAAGGGCAAATCAAATTCAACCATGGATTCCCTGTATTTTTTTATTTTTTTGTCATATTGATGTTTATTCTACATGTTATAGCATTAAATTAAATTTTGTTGTATTATTTGTCTATTTTTCCATTATTTTTTTGTTTGAATTAAGGTTTTTAGCATTTTATTGAATGCACATGTGTTTCAAATCTGGGCACTCAAAAATTGTATTAATTCATGCTTAAATATCTGTTAAAAAATTCTGATTTTTTTATGGTTGGTCCACAGATTTGTCAGTAGTTCCCTATAAAAAATTCAAATGTTTTTGGGTTTGGGAACTCTATCAGAAAAATATAAAGTCGAACCATGACTCATGTTTCTTAAAATCGCTATTGATATTTAGATATAACTTGCAGATGTGATATTTCCTTCATTCAAGGTCCAATTTGCAATCCATAAACTGAAATAACTTTGTATTAGTGTCTATTATTTGCTATAATTTTCTTATAATTTTTTCTCTCTATCTGCTATTTTTCCTTTGTCAGAAGGTAAGATCAATTTTCAAAACTTGTGATGCTTCGTTCAAACCCTAAGTCAACTTGTGTCAATCGTATCTCCATAACCAAAGATCCGATTGACAATCTGTAAAAAGTAAACTCTTTATTTATATCTCTGCTATTCACTGCTAAAATTTCAGAATTGTTGAATATGATTAAGTATTTTCTCTGTACTCAAAATCGGAAGCACCTGTTTTAACATATTTTATATTCGTTAAATTCAAGCATAGATTGCTGGAATGATATGTCCCTAATCAAAGATGATTTTTCCAATCTGTAAAAAGGAGAATATATGTTTTTTGTCTATTATGCCTTTGTAAAATTTTATAAATTTCTATTGTGATTTGACACTTGATTCGGGTCTAATACTGTGACAGGTACGTGCCCATGAGTAAAAATAACATATTTTAGGGTTTTTGTGCAAATTTTGAATTAAAATAATGTCAAAAATAGATTTTTATGGTTTAGTTTAATTTTAGGGTTACTATAAGTGTATATGTCTATTTTTATTAATTTTGGAACTCATTTGATGCTTGAATCGATTATATTGCAAAACAAGTTGCCCACAGGATCCCAAAATACTGACAAAATCATGTTTTTTTATGATATTTCTGATTTTTTTTTTATAAAAGTTCATGTTTTTAGGGTTTTTTCACATTTATAATTATGCTAGGACATTGCATATTCGATTTAGTTTTGATTTGAGTCTTTTTAAACCCTAAATCCAAAGTTTTACCAAAATATTTTCTTAAAACCCTGATTTCAAGGCCATAGTCTTATTTTCATGGGTATTTTTGTCAATTTTTCCAAAATTTAGAATTTCAAAGTTATTTATTTTTATTATTTCTTCAGTTTTACTTCATATTTTATTATGTTTATATCAGAAAAATCATGGAAAAAGACTTATATCTAGATAAATCCAGTAATTTCCAGATATTACTGGATAAATCTGGAAAAGCCAACGTATCTTCACTAACATATTTTCTAGTTTTGCAGAGATGTTCAAGGCTATATTTTCCTTTATTTAAATTCAATTAGTGATGTAAATTGTAAATAAATTTGGAATAAGAATTTAAATTCCTGCTTAGAATTAGGGTTTGCATTGCATAGAGTTTAAACTTTGATATATAACTGTCATGTTTGTCATTCATACACATATTTCAATTCCACCATGGTCTACATGAATGACATGTGCAATAGCTTTTAGGGAGTTAGTAAACTCGATCGAGTTTGTATTTATGGTCATAGTCAGAATACGAACGAAATCCAGATTTACCATCTTCTTTTAAGCCACAATCAATCTACACTCTTAGGCTATTTTGAAAAACACAATAACATATTTCAATCTTTTATAAATATTTTTATCCTTCTAGAATCAAATGAGTTATATTCAATTCATATCTGTGGCCATAGTCAGGGATATGTAGAGAATTTAATCCATGGAAATTCTATAAGGCACAAAGTCCCTTTTTCAAACAATTTTTTCAGAAATCTTTAGAGATCTTTTCTCAAAACCATATTCATGCATCATCTAGGTGTAAATTGCACCATGAACATATTTCACAGGGCCACACGCCCATCCTTTGGATGTATTTTCCAAATTCCATCTCATAAAATTGATTTTCTCAAATTTGCCCTGATTTTTCTCAAAATCGATTTTCTCAAAAACCTTTGTTTTTTCAAGGATTTCTCAAGCATTTTCCAATCTCAATTCATAATTTTCCAAGTTGTATTCTCATTTTCAAAGTTTAAATTCAGAGAAATCAACTTTTTCTAAGTCATTTTGAGTTTTATCAGAAATTAATTTTCTTCAAAACTTCAGGATTTCTTCATAAATCAATCTTCTTTTTCTTCAGAAATATTCTCTCAAACAAGGTTCACGATTTTCATAGTGTTGTCTTTTCCAAGAATTCTATAAGTATTTCAGTTATTTTAAAGCATACATCATGTTTTCAAAACCTGCATTTTTCAGAAATTCATAGCACCTGCCTGATTCTTTGTGCATTTAGGAATAGAACATTAGAAAGTTGAAGAAAGAAAAGCATATTATTGATTCTTGGTTCAATTACCCCTGGTAAAGGTGCCAGGAACAGTTGAACCTTGTACCGACAGGCGAGTCCCATTCTTCGAAATTATCCTGCATTTTAAAACGGAGGCGAGTTATTTTCAAAATCTTTTTCAAAGGTTAGTTTGACTTGCAAAAGTAAAATTTTGTGATGATAACATGCATGCCTATATGAAACACTATAATACAACAAGACTCGTAAGGGTCGTTGTGTAAGAGTTGGTTGTCTACTCGCAAGATGAAATTGAAGTCCCCATGTGATCATCGCAAAATTTTTTATCTTGGTTTCTCTCTCTTCTTTCTCTTTTTCTTTCTAATCTCTATTTCTCTTTTTAAAGGAGAAATAAAAGACAGAAAAATAATAGAGAAAAGGAAAGAAAGAAAAAGAAAGGAATTCTTTTGCGAAGGTCTCATCTGACCAAAATCTTGAAAATATTTTGAAATTACTCACCCCCGTTTTAAAAATTTGCGGGAAAATGGAGAGACGGGATTCACTCGTTGGTACGATGTTCGACCGTTCCTGGCACCTTTACCAGGGGTAATCAAATCAATGATCAAATTCATGCCATTTGCTTTGCTTAAATATTATCTAAGAATTTATTCTAAGTCTAAATGCACAAAGAATCATGCTTGTGCAATGTGAATGCAGAAATATATGCCTTTTAGAAAATATTTTAGAAATTTGGTGATTTTCCAAGTGATTCTGAAATAAACTTGATAATGGAGTGAAGAAATGATTCAAAGGGTTGAAATTGATTTAAAAAAGTCAGATTTTGAATCTAACTCAGAATTTGAAATAGATCTGGAAGAAGAGACTTGAAATTCCAAGTCTTGGAATAATCAGAACTTAAAAAATGGACTTTTGATTTGAAGAAATAAAAAGGAGATTTTGAAACTGAGATAGACCTTTTGAAGTGAAAATGAATTTTTAAAGTTTAGAATGAACTTTAAATTTTGATATGGAATCTTGAAAGAGAATTGAAATCCGAATTTAGAATGAATCTTGGATCTAGGTGGAATTTGAAAATAGAATTGGATTTAGAATCTGGATTTTAGGATGGATTTGAATCCAAAATCTGGAATGGAATTGGATCCAAAGTCTGGAATCCAAGATGAAGTTGAATCCAAAATCTGGAATCCTAAATGGAATTGGATCCAAAGTCTGGGATTCAAAATGAAGTTGGATTTGAAGTCTGGAATCCTAAATGGAATTGGATCCAAAGTCTGGAGTCCAAAATTGAGTTAGATCCAAAGCCTGGAATCCTAAATAGAATCGGATCCGAAGTCTGGAATCCAAAATGGAGTTGAATTTTGAAAATCCAAATGGATCAGGGTTTTGAAAACCTAGTTTTGAATTTAAAACTTAGGAAAAATTGAATTTTGAGATTCAGAATCAATCTCAAAACCTTGATTTTGAATTGAGAGTCAAGACTCAATGAAAAAAATAAAGGATAAACTTGATTTAAAACTTGAGTTTTGAAATCAGAAGATGAATTTTGAAAATTGGATCCAAGATGCTAAATTGAATTTGAATTTGAATCCTGGAAATGAAATAAATTTGAATTTTCAAAGTTGATTTGAACTTTGAAATTTGATTTAGATTGAAAATTGAATTTAGAATACAGGAATGGATTTGAAATCTCAAAGTCAAATTGAAATTTGAATCTTTGAAATAAGATAGAAGAATGAATTTGATTTGAGAAATGAAGAAGATACTCAAAATCACATGGATTTTGAGAAAAGGACTTTGAAAATATGATGCAATTCTATCCTAGATGATGAAATGAATTAAAGAAATTTGAAAATTGGATCTTTCAAAGCGTATTTCATTCTTTAGGTGAATTAAAATAAGATTGAAGATATAATACATTTATGACTATGGTCATAAAATGTATTATATAATAATCGTATTAAGATTCAAATGAAGAATAAAACACATTTTTGGTGCCTTTATAGAGTTTAAAATGAAATTAACTCTTAATATATCCTGACTATGGCCATTGATATATATTTTGAGTTAATTTTAAATTTAAACTCTAATAAAGAAAGAAAAATATTTTGGAAACATGATGATTTTTTGAAAAGAGATTCAGTGTGGATCTAGTATTATCCCATAAAAGATGAAAACCACAAGTTTTGTTCACACCCTGACTATGGCCATTGATGCAAATAATCAACTTAGGATTTAATCACCTTTTATTAGGATGGAGCACGTGCCATTCGTGTTTCCCATTCGTGGATTTTTTTTTAAATAAAAGGTAAAATGAGATGAAACAAGCAATTTCTAAGATATATACATGCTCATACATTCTAATCTAATGCTTGAAATTAAAATTCTCATTAATATCTAACTATTACAATATTGAATCTAATTTCGAATTACAAAAAGTCTCTAATTCTAGGAAGAAAAATAACAATTGCCATATATCTCCTGCAAAACAAGGTTAGCACAAGGTAAAAGATGCATATAGAACGGGAATATCACATTGTATTTAAGATGTAAGATGATGGGATGTTCATGCATATGCCTTATAGTCATGAAAAATCAATGTACTATGTTAGTGAGAGAATGTATCTATAGATGTATGAAGCATTATCACCCTATAATGATGGATATATATCTATATGCAAAGAAAATACAGAAATGAAGCAGTGCCTTATAAAAGAAAGAAAAAAAAAATGAACTTATAGATATATATAACATGGGGATGCAGGATATAGGAGTATAGGAAGCAAGGTAATGTCGGGAGCATAGGAGTGCAAGTGATATGGATTATGTAACAGTGAAATGCATGGGGCTGGAAGTGAAGGTGAAGACAATAATGGCAGCAAATGGTGAGGAAGATGATAAGTGTGTAGCAGCTAAGTGTGGGGATGCTGTGAAGAGGTGCTGAAATGATGAGAGGTAAGTAGTGAAGTGATGAAGAGGGATATGCTGTTATGACTGCATATGCTGCAGTAAGTAAGTATGGTATGGAGGTATCGTGGTGAGCCTTAGGTGGAGCAGGTGTAACACAAACTAATGGATACAGGAGTATGATTCAGTGGGTAAGCATTGAAGAACTGGAAGTTGATGACATTATAGGTGTTGTGAAACTAGAGATGGATGCTGTATGTGAAAGCGATAGATGCTAATATGCTGTAGTGGGTGCAACAGGTATGTAATGACAGGGAATATGCTGAAGGTTGAAATGGGGGCTATGCGAGGTAAGGGAATTGACTATGTGGTAGCAGCACATAGGTATTCTGAAGGTAGTGGCTGTATGGGGGTGTTTGAGCATTGTGCAGAGATTAGCAGATGCAGTGAGCACGCATGAATTGCCAATCAACGAAGGAACAAACTCATACAAAAGATAAAAAAAACCATACAAATGTCAGAGTGATTAATCGGCTATATCGTCACATATGCTCTGGATACAGGCTTTTGCATGTGAAACTTGACAGAATTTTTGGCATACTAATCAAGAGCATATCCAACGAATTAACTCCTCACAAGTCCATAAAGATGGTGACTACCAAAATTCCAGTTTAGCATATCCAAGGATTTTAGGCTTCGGTCTCCTGAGATTCTGAAGATTAATGAGCCAATTATTGAAGGCACACTAACATAGTTACAATACCCCAGTCCCAATATGCTTCTCATGATTTCAGGTAAAATGTAGCCAACTGAAAATTATAGCAAAGAAAGGTTCAGTCCGACAATGAAATGAACTTATTTTCTTGAACAGACTATCATGAATTCTGAGATTCTGAAGTTCAGAAGCTGGACTTTTCCTTCAAGTGCATTGGCACAAAAATAGCTTGTACGATGCTTTTACTTTGTTCCCTTTCCCCCTTTTTTTTGGTTTTCTTTTTTTGAAGTCATAGCGATATGACAAATAATACCAAAGGAAACACTATCAACAGACAAGACTACATCATCAGAAAACACACCAGATTTTACCATGAAGCAGTAGTAGCCAAAGCACATACTCTCTACCCCATGTTGATCGTCCAAGGCAGCTCCAACCAACAACAAAAGGAATGTTATGATAAACACAATTAAATTCACATTTTGCAGTAACCATATTGCTAGCACTATGACCTGCAGTGACATGCTAACAGAGACCTTTACTGATAGACCTGAAAATAGAAGTATGGAAATGTCTCGATGAGTAGTCATCATACGCCTGTATCTTTAAAATGCCTGTGAGACAACAAAGCAGATTAATGCAATTATACAGTTGGAACCAGGTGAAGATGGAACAATCCATGTAAAGCAATTGGCAAATTACTTCAAACAAAAGGGAAAATGGGGAGGAGATGCAAGGTATCATGAGATCATGTAGTAACAAACACCCACTGAAAGATTGACTCCACATCACGATTTGTGCAATAAGGCATATACATGGTGAACCAGCACATAGTGATTCACACGATGAACAATTGATCTCCTTAATATGATTGAAATAGGGAAATAATGCCAACAAAATCTGTGCATAAAAGTAACTGGGCACCATCACATATAATGCTACTGAATCAATTTTTTCTAAATTAGAGCCAAATCATGAGTGCACAGTAAGTAAGCATGGTAGAGAAAAGGAAAAGAAACAGGCAGTCAATTCTCCTTATAGGCCTACGGTTATCCTCAACAGCCACAGAAACGATGAAGCAAATATGGCTCTTCACGTAGTCTGTATAATACACCATTATCCATATGGCAAGAGGGTTCACCTGAACCGATGCCAAATTCTCTGAAGCTCACTTACGGGAGATCCCCACCATGGACTGGGATTTCTCCTGAGACAAGTTTACTAGCAAGGGAAAAATAGATAGGACAAATCACAGGATGGCAAATGGATATCAACGATGTTTCCTCACATAGGCATGAATGAATTTATAAATGAACTTTTTTTTTAAAACATGAAATGAATAAACAAAATATCTCAAGAGGATGAATAGTTCTCATTATTTCATCAGTAAAATGAACAGAAAACCCATTAGAAATGCAATACCAAGGCCAATCTTTACCAACAGTCGGATTTTATGTAATAAAATGGCAATATAGTGGCAAGTGAAACACTGCAACTGGTTGTGTTAATGAAGGCACCAGTAAAATAGGATCGCTCAACAATCGATGAAGTATGACAATGGTAAGTGATTCTACTGAAACAATATAGCATGGTTAGATTTATTGATGGATTGAGGCAAATGGATGGTATGCAATGGAAAACAAAGGTTGAACCTGCTTAAACAATGCTGCACCCTGGATGAGGGATATGGGTGATGAAATGCAAGGTGAAAGAAGACATGCACAGACGAGACCACTTGAGGACTCATACTTAATGAGAAACTAAATTAAAAAGACTCAGAGAAAATGCGAAACAATGGATGAAATGAATTTCGTCAAGTCATCGAATGAACTATGGGATTGACGAGAGATCACGGTATAAATAAGAGGAGATCCAGTTATATGAAATTGCAGAAGCAGGAAAAGAAGCGGGTCTTTGGCACCGACCTGGAGCTAGAAAGCTCGCAAGTTCGGTGCTCATTTGATTAATCACAATAGATGCAAGGGATACCAACAAAATGCAAATGCTAATGACGGATTCAACGATGATGACACTGCGTGATGTTGGACTAGCAATATACGACGAACTTAAGAAGACGTGAATCAGACTAGACACAGGAGACCGATGATGCTATGACAAAAATGGGCAAACAAAAATTGTAATGGGAGCATTTGCTAAATTATATAGATAAATGATAAAAAGGAGAAGAAATATAACTAGAAATGAAAGAAGAAACAATAAAATAATCAACAATGTGCGATGGTGAAATTAACGGTGCCCTCTGTTGTAGCCTCAAAATGCAGCTAGCATTTGGAATAGAGGCCATATTGCTATTGCAATATGCATCACTGAGACTACAATAAACAGATCAATGATGCAAGGTTGCCCTTGATAAACAGTAAAATAAAGAAAGAAAAGGGATCATGGAAAGATACAGAAGGAAAGAGCAAGGAAGAATGAGGAAGAAATAAGATACTTACCTTTGATTACTATTGCGAGGGTTGAAGCTCCTTCGTTCTTGATTCTGCTAGGAGGCAGGGCGCTCGCAGGGATGGCCGATCTTGCTGTTGATTGGAGAATACCAGAAGGAGAGGGGAAAAGAGAGGAGAAAGGGGAGAATCAATCTTGTAATGGAGCGATGGCGAGGCAGATTAATGTGCTAAAAATTGGATGCGTGATGGATCTGATGGATGAAAGCGCTAATGGATCCCCCTTCAAAGGCTCTTGGTACCTATTTATATAGGAAAACGAAGAAAGATCGAGAAGGGAGGGGTCGTTGGCGATCGATGGTTGAGGTTGAGGAAGGTCCATCCAATGGTTGGCAATGGAGGGATGAAGGAAGATGAGGATGTCGATGGAGGCACATGGGTGCTTCTAGAGAGAGAGAGAGAGAGAGAGAGAGAGAGAGAGAGAGAGAGACGAGCGTAACGGAAAAACCGTTGCAGAGGGCTCTTTCAAACATTTTCAGAAAAGAGGCTCTCTTAAAAGAAATTCTCAAAAAGGGTTTTATACTAAACAATTTTCACAAAAAGTGGCTTCTAAACTATTTATTTGTATTTTTCTGTGTTTTTCTATTTTTTGTTATTTTCTTCATATTTTCTGCATTTTTTTGTTATTTTGGAATAAAATTCTAAAATCTAGGCAAAACGAGGGATTTTACAACTATTTTTGTATTTTTGAGAAATATTTACAAAGAGAGGAGTTTCCTGAGAAAAACTTTTGAAATTTTCTTAGACAACGGGTTTGGATCCAGAATTTGAGGAGATATTCGAGTTTTGGATCTCAAATCGAGAAATATGATACAGTGGATCCAAATGGATACCAGATGGATCGATCTGAGCCTGTCAAAAATTATTTTTGATATTTTTGTAAATTTGGTTCAAAATTAGATAATGAGGCTCATATTTGGATTTTGATACTGGATCTGGATCCAAAATTGAGTCAGATATAGAAAATAGATTTGATTCCAGTAAATTCAAGCAATAAACTGAAATTTTGAGTGAAAATGACTCAATTTACTTAGAAAATGGGGACCAGGGGCAAAAAGGAAATATTTACAAAATTTTGAAAAATTTGGGGTGTTCACACCCCACCAATGCACCATTGGTATGTAATGGATGGGGTTATTGTATAGTAAATCTGCTTGAGCTTGCGCTAAAAATTTCTTTTGAGTGCACTAGTATATGGCTTCTAAACAGTAGTGAACAAGATGGGGCTACCATCCACAAAGTCATCAAATAGGAGGGATGTGAAAAATTCCCCAATGCTGTGAACCATAGCACAAATCCCCATCCTTTAAGCCAACAACATGCCTCCCAATTGCCCTCTAGTTGGTTTGTAGGTGAATTCGCAATCTCTCTAAATATCATCCATGAATTGCCTATCAATGGTGCTTATCTTCATCTTTTGAATGCTGATAAAATCCAGCTTCAAGTGAAGGATCTTATTGGATAGAAAATATGTTTATCGTGGCCACCCAAAGCCATGTGCATTCCAAGAAAGAGTCCTCGTGATGACAATTTTGGTAAACCCATTGAGGAGGCGAAAGATCACCTCAAACTACATCCTTGTGCGAGCGAGTCGCATAACGTTTCCTTCTCATCTTCCTCACAAGATCATCACATACGCGGTGGCTCTTCTTCAGCTTGATTGCACTCAGCACCTCCATCAAGGTGCACTCGTGGTGGAAGGATGTACAACCTTGATTTCCAAAGCGGAAAGGTGGGCTACAACCCATCACGTTCGGCGGTGGCGGCGAGCAAATGTGGGTGGTGCAGGTGGACAAGTGGTAGGGAAGAATGGAGGAGGTCGAGGTGGATGAGTGGGTCAAATGAGTTAAGAAGTCGAGCGTGCCTGAACAGGTGCGAGAGGGCAAGAGGGACAGTTGGGACAGATGAGGCTCTGGTTCAAGTGGTTCGGCAATGATGACGATGTCCAACTCAGCAGGAGGATGATGGGCATTATCCCAGCTGCAAGGTCCCTCAAGCTGAACCAGATCAGCGTCCAGTTTAAGGACTAGCGAAACCAAGCCGACGATGTTTAAAAGCATAATCGTAATCGTAATCAAGTCAGCGAACAACTGAAATCCTGGCGAGTGATTATGTCAAAGTTTGGCTGGGTCCCAAGAGGTTCAACCTTGTTTGCAACAACCTCCGACGGGCGAAGCAGGTTATATGTTCCCCCCCGAAGACGGTCGTTAGCTACATCTTGTGTTCGGGGGTCCCAATGAGCACCATGTATGTAAGCACGTGCGGCTCGTATCCCCATATTTGTTAGCATCAGTTAGCGTCAGAGTCTGGTGCGGTTGCAAAGACTTAAGTACCCTTTCCTCCATTGGTGCCATAAAATAACAATTCTAGAAAAAGAGCAGTTGCAAAGACTTAAGTACCCCATAGATGGTTATTTAAGACCCAGTCACTACACTGCAGGATTATCCGAGAAAGGAATCCTCCTTGAAGAAGGCCACATACATCAACCCTCTCTCTCCCTCTCTCCCTTCTCTTTATGCCTCTATGCACATCCAGCAGATGATCCTACACTACTCCATCAAGCACCGACTGACCTGCATACTGATTGTAGCATGGTTCAACTTGATGAGTTATGGAGCCTGATTCAGAGTTTTTGCCCTTACAGAAGGGGGGTCCGGGGGCTCCCCCCCAGTGCGGGTCTCGCTGCGTGGTCAGCGGGCGGGGGGTCCAAGGGGGGGCCACCCCTGGCGGTAGAAATGGCAGTGGACCGGGGGAAAGCGGGGCCCCGCCCCGCCTCGCCCCGTTTGGACCGGGGATGAAGGGTATGAAACGGGGATGGAGGCGGGGGTGGAGGATAAAATCCATCCCCGCCGCGGAGGTGGGGCAGGGGTGGACGTGCACTTTTCCCCGCCCCGCCCCGTCCCTGCCACGATCCCCGCCCCGACCACTTTTCCCCGCCCCGCCCCGCTCCGCCTCATCCCCGTTTGGACCGGGGATGAAGGGTATGAAACGGGGATGGAGGCGGGGGTGGAGGATAAAATCCATCCCCGCCACGGAGGCGGGGCGGGGGTGGAGGATAAAATTTTGAGGCGGGGCGGGGGTGGAAACCTTGTCCCCCGCCCCGCCCCACCCCACCCCACTGCCATCCCTACCTGGCGGGGGTCTCTGGGGAGCAGCGCCCCCCAGAAATTTTTTTTTTTGGGCCTTGTATAAATTCTTTCTTTTATTTTCCTCTTATAACTGTCAAAAAAGAGCAATAAAGTGTTTTGTTTGATCGTGGTGCTCATATGTTTCCTTCGGTTGTTTCTTGCTTGAGGTTTTCGTAACACCCTTTCCCGTGATTTTCTGGTTTTTTTTTCGCTACGCGATTTTCATAAATCGCTACTCAATTTAGCGATTTAAGAAAATTGCATAGCGATTTGCCATTTATTTTCGCTACGAGATTTTTGTAAATCGCTACTCGATTTAGTGATTTACGAAAATCGCATAGCGATTTGCAATTTATTTTTGCTACGAGATTTTCCTAAATCGCTACTCGATATAGCGATTTACGAAAACCGCATAGCGATTTGCCATTGATTTGGTAGGGAGATGGGTCCTGTCAGAGAGCACGACGTTGGATGTCGAGATGAGAACCTCGCAGTGCCAGAACCCGATGAATGCCCGCCAAGACTTGAGGGTGCGAACGCCCGTGTTGAGCAGCGTCAGGGTGCCCTGGAAGACATAGCCCTGATAAAAAGTATTGCCGACGTAGGGGTAGACAAATTGTACTTTGAAAGACTCCGTTGTAGGTGTACTGGAGGAAGATTTCGTTGTAGGTGTCCCTCGAAGGCGACGGAGGGCCGCCACAGTCGGTTGCCCGCTGGACGAGGGCAGCATTCCGACCACTACTAGTAGAAAGAGGACGACGATCACCATCGGATCGCCGACTCTTTGCCTCCCTTAATACAGTGTTTCACGGAGAAGGAAGAAGAAGAAGATGACGACGAAAAGTTCAAACAAAAAAGAAAGAGAGAGCGTTTCAGGTTTGTTTCATTGTTTGGACTTTGAAGAGTTAACATCATCCTCGACTTTCTAGATGGAGGATATTTTTGTCTTTTTTAAAATCATCGTTTCTCATTTTTTTTGAATGAAGGATATTTTTGTCATTTTCTTGAACTGGCGTTTCATGGCAAGAATAGCAAAAAAGGGTACTTAAGTCTTTGCAACCGCACCAGACTCCGACGCTAATTGATGCTGACAAACATGGGGATACGAGCCCCATGTGCTTACATATGTACGTGGCACTCATTGAGACCCCCCAAACATGCGATGTAGCTAACGGCCGTCTTCGGGGGAGAACACACACCACCCTCTCTCCGACGGGGGCCAGGGTGGTACAACGTCCCTTTCCACCAGCAAGGGGTGACGCAGTTCAGAGACAAGACTGCCCAGTGAGATGGGCCCTAGGGGATGCCGCCCCAAGTTCGGGTCTGATTCAGATGTTGCCGGGTCCGGGTCAAACAAGGTCTTGCCAGGGATAGGTGAGGACTGGTCCGAGTCTGGTTCAGGTGAGGTCAGGTTTGGGTCAAATGAGATTTTGTTTGGGTCTAGTGAGGTCAGGTCCAGGTCAGATGAGGTCTGGGATCTGGGTCCGGGTCAGGTGAGGTCTGGTTTGTATCAGATGAGGTCTTGTTCGGGTAGGGTGGGGCCAAGCCCATACATCAGATCTGACCGAGGTTGATCCAAAGACCCATAAGAAAACAATCTTGGGTCAAGGATCAGGGTCCACTGGTTCAGGATCAAAATCTGGAGCAGGAATTGGGTACGGGACCTGGTCAGCTTCCAACAACATAGCCGAGTCAGTGTCCGGCAAGACCAGGCCGGTTTCCGTCAGCTTCAATGGCAGAACTGGTACAATTTCCTGCTTAGGCAAATAATACTATGGGAGTCAGGATTGGAAAATGTTAATTCATTTGCTGTCTTAAATGAACTTGATGAAGATAATACTATGGGATTGAACAATGAAAAACGTCAAGAAGATGTGCAGGATGTCCTTACAGTTACAGAGGATTCCAATGCTCAACAGAACCATGACGCTGGCAAGGAAAACGAGAGGATTAATGCCATTGGTGAACGACAAACTGTTATGATAATCCCCCCTCAAATGGAGATGTCATTGCACATGTGGTGTTGGACAATGTTGAGTCGGTGGATGTTGAAAACGTTTGTGCAAAAGGTATTCACAAGCATAGTTTGGACACTAGTGATAAGAATGTGGTTGCTTCTGGTGATGAGGAATCCACATCACTTGTCATGCATGACAGATCAAAATCATTGGGTGGTTGTGAGCCCGTAGACATGGGAGGAGAGCAGCATGAGTCCTGAGAGCTTATTAGCGCCCTACCGGGTGCGGGTATTAAACTTTAAACCACTGCATCGGGTAAGGGAGTTTCTCATGAAACATAGGAGAGCCCTCAGAGTCGGGTAGCTGGAAACTCGACTGCTGTGGAAGGGAAAAGGAAGACTGGAAGGCCTAAAAAAATCGTCTAAGGAGCAAATACCTATTGCTGGGGGCGTTAGTTTGCGGCCACGGAATGGAGGTGATGGGAAGTCGAAACCTGAAAATATTAATTAATAAAGATATTTGTGTGGGACATAAGAGGATTTGCATAGGAGTCAGCCCATATAGAGAGTTGCAGAACTCAATTAGAACCTACAGGCCTTACGTCATGTTCATAATTGAACCAATGATTTCATTTAACATATTTAAAGCACTTAAGTTCAGGTATAAATATTTTAATTTGTGCATGATGCGTTAAAGGATACTGAATGCATGAATATTATGTGTTTGGGGACCCCTCAAGAGTTGTTTCTCTAATATTCGTGTGAATGATGATTATATATGGTGTCCTGCGTATGATACTCTAAAAGATAAGAAGTTTATGGTGGCAGGGGTTTACCTTAGTAACCACTATGGTTATAGGCTTTCAGTTCTATTATTGAGGATCATAGAGAACCCTGGATGATCATCAGTGATTTTAATTGTGTATTTAATGCTTTTGAGAAATTTGTTTATCCTCCACTTGTGCAGTTTTGTTCCCAGTTTCAGGATTTTCTTATAGTTGCTAGTCTTTTTGAAATCACGAAACCTCATTACAATTTCACTTGGACGAACAATCAGAAAGGCAAGTATAATGTTCAATGCAAGTTGGATAGATGCTTCGTCAATTATCAATGGTTTGATGATGTTGGAATGGGGAGTTCTCTCAAGATTGTTACTAAGATGGTTGCAAATCAGTCTTCTCATCTTCGATTCTGATTGTGTGGTTTTGCAAAAGAAAATGTACCCATTCAAATCCTATTCTTTATGGCTTTCAGAACCCGAGTGTAGGAGCATAATCGCTTATTGTTGGAACCCCCCTCAAGCTGGTTGCACTATGATCCGTGTGCTTAAATAAGCTTGATGAAGTTAGAATTAAATTCGTGAAATGGAAATGTGTTCATTTTGGCAATTTCAATTCCAGAATTTCCTCTATCCATGAGGAACCTCAAGTTTTGCAGCATAGGATTGATTGTCATAGTCCTGATTTTTTTGACATTGAGCGGAAAATTCTATTAAAGAAAGAGTTGGATAAATTATTGACTCAAGAAGAGAAGTATTGGAGGCAGAAATCTCAAATAATGTAAGAACCCGACCCTAAGAAAGGACAGATTATGTAATACTCATAAATTTTTTATGTTTATTTAAAACAATAAAGGCAAATTTTTTGTTTTAATTCTAGATTTAATTTTGATTAAATAGAATTAGAAGCAAATGAGAATCCGAAATATAAATTCAAAAGTTTTAATGAATTTAATTTGAAATTGAATTTCATGAGAAATTTGAATTTCGAGTAGAATTTAAAATTAATTTAATAAGAATGTGGATTTTGATCTAATTAAATTTAATTGGATCTGGTATTTGGATTTGGATCTCAGATAAGTCTGAAATCCACTTGAGAATTGAATACGGATTTGTGTTTGATTCAGGTAGAATTAAATTCAAACCAGATCTGAGATCAAACAAAAAACCTAGACTAGGGATTTAAAATGAAAAAAATAAGAAATAATTAAAAATCCTTTATTTTTGGCAGGTAGGATCCGGGTTGGATGCTGTATAATATATGATCCAATTGACATTTCTAAATTCATAAGCAGTCTGATAATGGATCACAAATATTTTAATAGTAGAACTCTGATATTCTAACAATGGATTTCAGATATTTTTAAATGGACTTTGGAATTTAATTGGGATATAGCATTTGGATTTGACTTTTGGATTGCATATAGGGTCTAAATTCAATTGGATAAAGCAAAATTGGATTTAAAATTTTCCTACCTCCTAAGTTTCTAAATCACCTAGGATTCCACCCTAATTAAAAATCAAAATATTTAGTTAGCTTCCAAAATTATGAGATAGGCTAATTAGTGTAAATAATTATTTCTTTAAGAAGTTAGTCCATAAGGTGGGATGCCCCACCTACTTGCCACATTTGAGAATTTAATTTAATTAATTAATTTGAGTTAGGATCCTAATTAAATACCTAAGTAGGGATCCTATGTAACGCCCCAAAATTTTAAGTCTCGGAAATCACATTTTTTTTTAAAAATTGCAGCAGGATAAAATCAATCGGGAGTAAAACTTGGCACACTACTTTTCCTTGACATTCACATTTGGACAGACATTAAATCTTAGAATTTTGAACATCCATAATAGAAATCACGATTTCACATATTCTGGATTAAAATTAAAAATCAATAATTTAATTAGAGTCCTGAACAAATAATATGCTCTTATTCATCAACTTTGGCAAGCTTGGAAAAGATTTTACTCCACCCTGTCGCAACCTCCTGCTGTCGCATGTAAATTCAATCACCGCTTAAAAAATATTGAATATTCATAGGGTCAGACAAATATGTCTTAATAGAGTAGAGCTATACTAAGCAAGTAATCTAGAATTCATAAGTAGGAATCTCTTCAAACTTTTATGCATTTATATTTCAATTTTGGCAATATTCAACAAGTATTGCAAGTATATCGAATAAGCAGGAAATCACAACAGATAACCACTATTCATCATTCACTTGAGTAAAATGCATGAACAATTAAATATGTATGAACTTACCAATGCAGAGGCCCTTTTTATGCATTAATAAATTCTTATCCTTGATTATCTTTCTTTTTTATATGATGCATGCCATGCCTACATGATGCACATATAATTAGGTTCCACTTGTTAGACCTGTTGTTACCATACAGGCAATAACCTGATGAAGGACCATGACACAAGTATAATTTCATGTAAGGGTGGCTTTGGCTTGACCAGGTATACTTCACCAATCTATGCTGGATGCAAAGAGTGAGAGAGACTCTAAACACAATAGTAATATACTTGATGCATCAGATTTCTCTCATGAGTTCTGTATTCTCTATGTTGCAGACTATGCAGAAGCTTCCCCTCTCTTCGTGGGTGGAAAAAGGAGCAACCTTTCATGCTCAAACAATATCCATAGAGCCAATACATATCGCTTACCCTCTCTTAATAAGCCAATACTTTAGTGTTATAGTTTTATTTATTTATATTAGTATTTTTTATGCAATACCATAACCAAATTTATGAAAGCTAACTCAGGCACTTTAGGACCCCAATTTACAAGTTTGAATAGGCATTAAATCATTCATTCATACATCTTGCTAAGTAAGCATGCACACATATCAATAACTATCATGATAAGCTTCATATTTTTGCATGTATGGCAACAATTTCAATGCATATCAAAATTCGTAGTTTCAAGATTTTGTCAGCCCAATTTTGGAAAATTCATCAAAATTTACAGATTACGAATCACATTTTCTTAATTTTTCTGCAAATACACATGTGTTTCAAAACAACCCAAGAAACAGAATTGAAAAATTCATCATAGATAAATCAGAAAAATTTGGGACTAAACCCTATTCTTGACAAATATAAGATAGTCCCTGTTTCTGTAGAAATAATTTTCCAGTTGGGGAAATTTCTCCCGACTTTCAGATAAATCTTTTTATAAAAGCCTTTTTACAGGACCATCTTATATATATTAAGATTCACCTAAAATTTTCTTGATTTATTTTGATAAGCCTTGAGTAGGTCTTTAAGGTCCTCACAACTATGGGTCAAAACAGTCCTGCAGACAGAGCAAAAAATCTGTACTCTGTTGCAAGGAGCATTTCGACCTCAATACATACCCAAATGAAAAAAATTAAAATTCCATGTTCAAGCCTTGGATGTGTAGAACACTTTAGTATTTTTATTTGAATTTATTGGATTGTTATTGAAGAGATATCAATTTATTTTTAAAATAGGTCAAGATTAAAAACAAGGGCAGGAATAACAAGATTTAAGCTCATGCAAGATTCATCAAGAAAGGGCAAACTCAAGGTAAAGGTCTATCTAAATTACAATTTTTTTTATAGTCTAAACATATTTTTTGTCATCATCAAATAAAGATTTTCTCATATCCAGGCTTAGCTTGCTAAAACATTAACAGACATCGTCGAAGAATCATAAAACTACTAGGAATTAACTGAAAAAAGATTTTTGTAAAGCAAGAATTATAGCAAACCAAAAGCAATCATAGAACATGAATTATTTATACAACAACGTAATGTTTAATCATGCTCAACATAAAATACTCTACCCTAGATGTTCAAATTATCCTTCTTTATCAAGAACAAGCATAAACCTGATATCAAGAGCCGTTCTTGAACAAACTCTTAAATTTTGAGAAAACCCTAACTCTGTCTCACTGTTATAGAGGCTGTAATTTTTTTTGTATGATGAATATACATAAATTTTTCCCAGAACTTTGTCAGCTTTCTGATGCCCCAAACCGTTCGTTAAAACTCCTCTGGATGAGGGAGATACAAACATTTTGGTGCAGACCTATACTATTCTATTCCAACGGTCACCGATTCGTGCTTAGTTCGTGAACAAAGCCTAAAATTTCATAGTGGATGCAAAATTTTGTTAGGTTTCCTGTAATACTACGTATTTTCTTACTTAGCCATTTTTTGGTTTTTCAAAAATTTGGCTAAGTCTGGGAGAAAAATTGTTTGAACCTCATTTTTTAACCGATGCTTTTGAGTCTGGGCTTAGCCCAGGTCTCATCAGCTAGGTCGAGATGAGCCAATCAAAACATGAGAAAAAAGTTTAATTTTTGACTTTTAAATTCAAGCAAAAATTAGGTTATTTTCAGGCAAAATTTAGAATTTGATATTCGTATAATATGTCGTTGGATGCGTCTCGACATGCCAAGTACAACAATATGTCACTTTTTCGAATTCGAGTTTCGGTTGGCCCAAAAATTGTATTTTTTCAAAAAATGAGCAGTTTGTCGGTTTGGATCAGACTGGATCCGATAGATTGATCCAAATTAAATTGATCTGGACTCTATCCAAGACCTATATTAATCTGGATTTGGTTCAGTCCAAAATTTATTTGGATTTTTGGAAATGGATTTGGATCTTGGATCAAGATCCATATCCAAATCCATGCTCAATGTTTTTCTAGCTTTAAATGTAATAACAATCTTTAATTTGGGGTTAAATAAGGTTGAAAAGTCTCCTAAGTTATTTTGCTATTTTTGGAAACTTCTTGATAATTATTAATTATTTAAAAATAAACAATTAATTAATTTTAATTAATTTTGAATTTTATTTTTACGACTGATTGGGACTTCTTAATAGAGTCCATACTCATGCCTAAAAATGCTTGAAAAGTTTTAAGAAGAGACTTTTGAAAAATTAGAAAACTTTGAAAAAAAGTCAAAACAAGAGAGTTGGAAATTTTTTAGAAAGATTGGAATAGAGTCCTAATGAGGAAACTCTCCTTCTCCAGCCCATTTAGAGAGGGCCGAAGAAGGGGGAGGGCATAATCCCCCTTTTCTTTATAAATAGCCTCAAAAAGAAAAGAAGGAAAAAGAAAGAGAAAGGAAGAAAGAGAGAAGGAAAGAAAAGAGAGAAAAAGAGAGGAAGAAAGAGGAAGGAGAGGAGGAGAGCTGCTCCAACCCTCCACCCACTTTTTCAACATTCATTATTATTTTTCTTCACTTTTTTATTCAAGGTATGAGTTTTCTCTCTTGAATCAAGTGAGAAATTGATATAGATTGAATTTCCAAGCAATAATTTGAAGAAAATCTATGGAAAAGGTGTTTAAAACCATGTTTTTGTAAAAACACATAGAGGATGATTCATGAATCTTCTTTCATGGATGTATTTTAGATTCTTTTCATCCTTTCAAAGAAATAAATTTCTGTATATAGTATATTTTTGCTAAAACAGATTTTTTACTTATGGTAGAGGTGTTTGTTTAGAGCTTCTTCTTGAGGAATATCGTTTTCCATGGATGTACTTGTGATTCTTTTAATCTTTTCTCACATAAAATTTCTGTACATGTTGTTTTTATGTTGAAACAAATTTTTATATCATGATATAAAGAGCACATGGAGTGCTTGTTTATTATAGCTTAATGTTCATGTAGAATCGTGGGATGCATGCAATATATTTCTATTTTCAGCTTGTATTTCTCTTTAATAGATGCATAATCAGGCTGTGAATCTGTGCATGAAAGGATTTGGTTATTCATGCCTCTAAAGTAAAAATTTTGGTATGTGCATAAGTATACAAATTTGCACATATTTAAATCAGCATATGCATGCCTACTTGTAAGTTAGATTTGTTTTCATAGGCTCACCTAATTGGAAACATGGATATGAACGACTGTAAATCGATGCTGGTATAAATGCTTGAGTTCTGAAAAAAAAGAGAGAACTTTATATGCCTATATGTGTATATGAGCCATGCACTTTGTTATGAACACAAATTCAAATTGGGCATTCAAACTTTGTTAAATCTATGTACTTCCAAGCTGAAAAAATAATAATAATAAATGGTCAGTGAGTTAGCAGTCTTGCAAATTGAAGTCAGACTGTGACTCGTTGTCAGTGATACCTGCTAGGCCTACCAGGCTGGCAGAACCGAGCTCAACAGGTCGATTCTAATGTAGCAACATTAAGTTGCAACATAAAGAAGAGCCTGGGGTTACTTAAAAGTCTTATTATGGGAATGGTAATCAATTCTGGAGATGGATGTGAATAGTCTCAAGGATGCAACAAGATTATTTTATCTTTGTAATATTGAAAAGCAAAAGTTGAATATCTCTCTCTCTCTCTCTCAAGGGACACTACCTGATTATTCTGTGGACTGGATAGTTCTGGCCAACAGGTCGTTGTTTTCTTTAAAACCGATGTGACATATTTTTTTCAATTTTACTTGGTTGGAAAGTTATAGAAATAAATCGCTGCATGGATTAACACCACCAGCTGAACTAAAGTTGATCTACATCAATTGGTTCTGAACTACCAAATTGATGAAAACTTGAAAACCAAGACAAGAAAGAACCTGAACACATTAGATTCAAACATTTTGATCAAAACATCAACTTCAGCCGGTGAATTTGATGTGAATTTGTAATATTTTGACAAGGCATACTATCTAATTGAGTTTTGTAATTAGCATGCCGTTTGATTGATCCTGGTTTATTTTTCGGACAGACCTGTCTGGGTGCAGCCAGGCCTCGTCAGACCTATTTTTGATGGGCCTGACTTGTGCCTGTGGGGCCCAGCCGAGTGGGGCTCGGCTGGGGCTGCACACTGTTATAAAAAAAATGAAACTTTGGGCTGGCTGGCAGCCAGTCGAGTGGAGCTCGGCTGATTGCCAGGCCTTGGCAGCCTATGGCAGACAATGCACAGGCCCAGTCTGGGCCGTGTGTCACCCTGCCAGGTGCAGGTCTGGTTTGTTCCAAAAAAAAAAAATTCCCTGGGTGCAGTTCTATATTTACAAGAAATACATATATGTATATAAACTATGTTGAGTTGTGGCCTGCTTGCATCAGGTGGGCCTGGACTGAACCCAGCTTGATAGGCCAACTACAAAGAAAAGGGTAATATTAAGACTGAATACCTTGACTTTGCAAAAAAAAATATGAAGTTTTAGATTTTATATACATGTAATTTCCAGATTATGTTTTATGCATACATGCTATGAATGAAAGAGTTTCATGTGCTTAAATTGATGCCACATCATTGAGCATTATGCCATATGCAACTTGTTTTAAGTACATGCATATACAAGAAATAATATATGTTTTACTGATGTATAAATGTGTACATTTTTAAATTGGACCCTCATAAATGAAAGCGTATATGTGGATGGTTACACACAAAGCTCATGCACATGAATGTTGTGAACATATGCATATGGATAGTTAATGTATGCACATTGTTATTTGACATATATGAGTGTGCATCTTAAAAGCATGTTGACATCATTGCATTCATAGCATGAGTGTTACAATTTTTGCATATGATGTATCGATGATCAATGAACCATCACGGGCCTGGTGAGCCCTGAGCTTGGATTGCTCCTTTACTTATTTTTATGCATCACAAAAATCACATTTGACATTTTTGTCTATATTGCACTGTTTTGCATTTTTCCATGGGCTAGAGTCCCGTGATAAGCCTCGCATTTGGAAATGCGAATTTATAATATTAATTTGACATGCTGAATTGCAAATTAATGAAACAATTATTGATAATAACATAAATAAAATAATAGTGTAATGTACTTTCTGAGATGTCTCGTCAGGAGTACGGGATTCTTGGAGTTACGGTTTTGGGGAAACCGAATGGACATACAAACTCAGTATGCGATGTTGTTGCCCCTAAACCCAATATTGAGGTTCTTGCTCTTGGCCACAGTTTTAGAGAGTTTCTGCCAGTTTTCCTGGGGGTAGTGTGTAGACACAACTGTTGTTTTGGTACACCAAGAAGTGGCACTTGTGGATGCTATTTTCCTTGGTGTCCTAACATTATATGTTATTTTCTAATGTTTCGATGAATGGTGTTGTTTCCTGATATCGGTTGAGGGCTAAGTTACCATGGGAACCCTATTTGACTTCAGAAATTTTTACCCATTTTGAGTATCTGCGGGCAATGGTAATAATAAAAAGTAGAACTTAAATGTGTATTTGCATCCTAATAGGGACATTCATATGAAAAAGAACTTAATTAAAGATAATAAATTATTCATACATCCGCACTAAGATCATGCATATTTTCCTGTTATGCATTTGATCATGCATATTTACTTGTTTACTTGTCTTGTATATTAATTGCATGAATTTGTATATTGTTGCATGGTTAGTATTTCTTACTGCTTACTTGATATTATGTAATTATTCTAGTAGTATTTCTTTAAATTATTGCATGAATCCTATCTGTATTCTTTAGGCTTATTTGTTTTATTAGAGGAATTCATGCGCAAAATTCCTTAAATTTTGACACCCTACTTTTGGTGTTTTTCACAGCCTCAGGTGTCCAGTGAGGTGACTTGTTCATGAGAGGAGCTACAAGGGGCGTACACGACTGCTTGACAGACTTCTATAGTGGCACTTTTTTTTTCTTTTATGTACTCTGATGTTCTTATTTATTTGTCTCATGACTCTATCATTTCTTAATTTAATAAAGTTGATTCAGTTTGGGTTTAATTTGAAGGGTGATGTGTAAGATCCCTTGTGGTTTTGTGGATGTGAAATAGAACTGTAAAGTCCCTGGGTTTCTGGGAAACTTTCCATAATTGAATTTAAAAAATTTTTTTTTTATATTTTTCAGTGGTATGAGTTAGGGTCGTTACATTTTCAATGCAATAAACCGTTCTTTAAAATTCTTCTGGACAAGGGAGATATAAACAATTTACTGGTCGGATGTCAGTCTAGAAAATGAAACATTTTCTAAAGAACCCGAATTGAAAAACTCATATTTTCTTAGAAAAATGATCATAAAAATTCATAAATTTTTTATAAAATGTTAATATAATTGTAATCTACCAACCCAAAATAAAATATTCTGGAAAACAATCATCTACCATTGATCTTTTACTAGTTTTGCAATTTTAGTTTCTGAAGAAATCAATTTGATGAAAAATGATTTTTCTTGTGGTTTATCTTTCGAAAACCCCTTCCAAATACATGATCCGACAGTCCTATATCAAACCCACACGTGGGAGGCATGATCTAGGGTCCGTACTCATGAAAAATCAAAGGTATTCATACCCACGAATCCCGATTTACGTGTAGAGTACAGAACTCCATACCTTAATAACGAAAATCGATTATGAGAGAATATATGACTCTCCTCACACAAACCTGCCATTCTACACCAACGAGGGCCTCACTCAAGATCTTTTCAAGCTTCCTCAATGTGCGTGGAAGCCTCCTATGCTGGACTATGTTGAGAAAACCCAACGTTGAAGTGTAGGGAAGAAGAATAAGGGAAATAGATTTTTGGGGGAGAGAGAAAGAGAGTTAACCTTGTTAATCCTTCTCATAAGAGTTTCTATTTATAAATGGGATTAGATGTGAGTCTCATCTCTAATATAAGAAGTTAATATTTATTATTTTTTTTACTAATAAAATAAAAAATAAATTATGAGACCTAATTAATTAAACTTCAAAATTACTTAAACTATAAAAGAAAAGTAGGGACTTTTTACCTTGGCTTGGTGATCATGCATACACTTTAGGGTTTAATTTACATTAAACTATGCATGATTTTATAGAAAAATGTATTAAAAACCCAAGTTTGTGTTAGTTTTGAGAAAACATGCAAAAAGAATAAAGAATGGAAAATGCTTGAAAAATGAGTTTATTTTCCAATTTATTTCAAAGTTCAACATTTGTAATTAATTTAGAAGGTTAGGTTAGAATAAAGTGGAAAAAGTTTTTAGAAAATAACTATGGCTTCGTTTGGCTAAATAACGTAGGAAGTAGTGCATTAGGGAATAGTTTGTTTTAGGAGGCTCTTTTTAGAATTTCTGAAAAACAATAGGGGGCTTATGGAAAAATCATATAACTGCCCAACAAACCTCTTTAAAAATTCAACAAAGAGGGAAAGAGAAGGGTCTTCCCCCTTGCTTTTGCCCCTCTTCCTTCCCCTTCCTCTCCCATCCGACTCTCTCCCTCCTCTTCTTCCTCTTTACTTCTTCCATTTTTCTTTCCTCCGGTGGAGATTTAGATTCGGCGACAGCAAGGGAGAAGCCCCTTCTTCCCTCAACCCCTGATGGTTTGGTAAGTTCCTTCCCTTCTTTTGTCTTCTTCTTCTCTATCTCTTCTCCTTTTCTCTTCTCTTCCTTTCTTATTCTGTAATTTCTGTAACTCATGCATATGCATCCACTGCCTCTTCACCGTGAAATCATCTGATTTCACGATGAAAATTTCTGTTGTGAGTTCCTCAGATTGAATTGCTTCAATCATGAAATCAGAGCAATTCATTTGATCTGATATCACATTACATTTGTCGGATTGAGTCTTTGATTGGCCAAAGTTACATCTGGCCTGCCTGAATCAGTTCTCACGGTGAATCTCTGATCCACCGTGAGATCATTTTCAAAGGCAAAACATATCTGGCGATTGTCCCCTTCTTTTCTCATTCGTTCCTCTTATCTTCTTCATTATGTAGTGTAGGATAGTTGCAGTGTTTTCAAATCAAACTAAAAAAAAGGGGATTTATCAGATCGAATTGTGTTTACTCGGTGATTTTTGTTTACTGCATTGTTTCTTTATCTGCTATTCATTTTAGCATGCTGCAATTGTTCAAGCTCTGTGTGTTAGTTCGTTCTTGAATTTGTATTATGCATTACATCTCATTTTCATCCTACTGTCTCATTGACATTGTTGTGCATACATGTGAATTATCTGTTTTAGCTGCATCCTAATCATCTTATATTAGATCTGTTCCATTATCATCATCTCATTTGCATTGAAGTCAATTAGTTCCTGTAACTCTGCATATCGGCATTCATAGCATCTCATCTGATCATAAGCATCAACATCCTCTGCATTTTATACAACTTGTTGTTGTTACAGAGAACCAACACTGCATCCCTTTGTGCACAACAGATCCTGTAATCGCAATGACCTGTGAAAATTTCTGATTTCTATACATAGCACTCTATTGCTGAAGCATCTGAAACACAGTTCAATAGAACTCTATCCATTGTGTATGAGTTAGCATTGCAGTACATTAGGAATTAGCATTGAAATTTTGGATTCAACATCATTTTGTTCACTGTATTTTATTCATTTTGATTGTATTTTACTTAATTGCATTTAATTCAATCAACATCAGATTCTTTTTGTTCAACCTTCCATCAGATTTTTATGTTGTGCATAATGGCCATTTAAACACTCAGCAATGCTAATTTGATACAGTATTGTATATCAGATTCGGTAGTGATTCATTTGAACATTCTGTGAATCCTTTGAACATGCTGAATGAAACGCAGCTGCAGGAAATCTGATTCATTTGAATATTTTGTGCATCACTTTGCTTTTTATAGCCTTCTTATAGCATCAGCATTAGCATTCTTATAATATTGCAGAATCATGTGCATCTGAGTGTTTTGCATGTGCTAGCATTGTGTTTAATGTGCATTTACCAGCATTTGCAACTGTCAGTTTGCTGTGTGAATTTGATTCACAACAACTTATCTGCGGGAGTTCAAATTGGTGAAATCAAGTTGGTGAGTGAATGTGAACACCCCAAATTTTCCAAAAAATCCTTTTTTTGCCCCTAACCTCACCTCTTCTGAATAATCGGGTCAACTTCTGATAAAAAATTCATTCATTTCTCAGATTCACTGAAATCCAGATTCAATTTCTATTTCTGACCCAATTTTTTATACAAATCGGATATCTGGATCCAATTCTGATCTCGGATCTCTTATTCTTAAAAAAAAAAAATCAAAAAAATCAATTTCTTTATATTTTCTCAGAGTTTTTTCTCAATTCAGGGTCCAAACTCAATTCAAAATCCAAATTCTAATGTTTTATCAAAATTCTCGGACCCGAATCTATTTTTTAAACCCAATTTTCAAATCTAACCTGGTATTTTCCAAAAACCTTATTTTTCAGAAAATCTTAAATATTTCAAAATAAATATTTTACAAAAATCTTTCAAAAGACCTCATTTGGGTCCCCTTTTCCCAAAAAACCCCTCATATTTTTCTCATATCTTTAGATCTTTTTATCAAAAACCTAAAAAAAAAAATCCAAAAAATATAGCTTTTTACACCATTTTTTTAAGAAACACTTGTAAATGGACCCTATTTTTGAAAATCCCTAAAAATAAAAGATCATTTTGAAAAATGGCCTAACGACCTTCTCCTATAAAAAATGATTGACGGGGTCTCCGACACTCACCGCTTTTCACCCCACCATATCCTTCTTCTTCTTCTCGATTTCTTCCTCCTCTGATCCCCTTTTTCTTCTTTCTCTCTGCTTACTCAATTGATAAGGGTGTGTTATCCAGCAAAAACAGAACTGAGGAGAAGCCTTTCTCCGATCCAAACCGGCTTTATCCACAGTGAGTAGCAAATCTCCTCTCTCTATACATTTTTTTACTCTCTTATGTTTCTTGATTTTTCTGTATCTCCATGGTCATATATGCCTCGTAAGCCATCTCGATTTCATGTTTTATTCTGACTTTTACTCTGTGCTTTAATTTCTGATTCATACCTGATTTTTTTTGTTTTGGGTCACATTCGATTGTCTTCCCAATTCTATTTTATGGTTTTGCCGTTATCCTTCCCTCTCCTTTCTGTTGTTTCCTATTTTCTTTTTTTTTTATATATATATACACATTTCTTTTGAATTTTCTTACTTTACTCCTTTAACGCATCCTCCATAATCCTGATTTGCATATAGCAAATTTGGTCTATGGATATGCAATATCAATGAAATCTCTGATTCTAACACATTTCATTTTCTTCATTTCTAAAAAATTCTTTATACTTAGGTGATCTGAATGTTGGTTAATTCTGTGTCTCCCCTTTGTTTTCATATCCCATTCCCTTTTTCTCATTTTTGATTCTTCATTCACCTTTGACGTTTATATTAGATTCGGTATTTGTTCTCCCATGCTCAGCATAGCGCAGCATCGCATGTTTATGATTGATCTTTTTCCTAGATTTAGTCTTTCCCTTTCCTGTATATTTTCTTTTGATTATTTAGGTGATTTATTATATTTTGATTTCGGATTCACATGGGATTCTCTACTTCAGATCATATTTGATTTATCTTTTGATTATATTTTTTTTCTCTTGGTCATTGTGTTATGCTCATTCCTTTTGTAATGTTGGATTGTTTATCATATTTGAGAATCGTCTAGCTCGATCTCCTGTTCCCACCTAAATTCCAACATTCAGTCAATATCATGCTTAATCCGGTCCCTTGTCTTATATAAAATTTCCAAGAGGAATTATTTCATTATCTCTATTATATTGTTGAAATAACCAAGAGTGATATGTAGATTATTATGTTTAAGGTTTCAGAATTTGGAGCAGAGAAGGAGACACATAGTCTTACAGTTAATGTTTCAGAGGTAAGAGCTAATCGCAGATGCTAAGAAATTTATGTATGATGTTATTCTTTGTAGGCTTGTACTGAGAGTCTTTAGTGTGATATACATATTACTTCTTCCATCACATTGTACTGGATAAAAACATGCCATATCTGGGGATTTCGTAAGTAATAATGTTGTTGCAGTCCCTGTGGATTCTATGAAGCCTTAGATTGCCAGATCCAATGCACTTTATGATCAAGCCATTAAATTTGCTATAAAGGGGGGGGGGGGACATCAAGTAAAGACTTGCAGAATATGGCTTCCCATGCCTTAAGAAAGGCTACAGAGGAGGTTTTCGTGGCTAAAACAAGTGGTGGGATAGTCGTACAACCTACATCCGCTATTAGACATAGTGTTGAGGATAACATCTGTGAGGGAAGTACAGGAAGCAGTGCCACTAACCAGGTAACTTCACATAGTCCTCAATGTGTAAGGAAGAAAGTATACTCAACTGCTGCTTTAGAAACATTATCTGAGGAGCATTTAAAGAAAAGAAAATATCAGCTTTGCAAGCAATTTGATCATGATCATCACTGTCCGTGGTTGAAAGATGTAGGAGCGTGCTCCATCAGGTTTGGTGTGGAGTTCAAATATGGTTTCTGGCATGGTGGGATGGATGAGGAACAACTGAAGCTCCAAGGACATCTATGAGTCATTCATTCATTGCCATGTTGCAGACTAACAACAGCAATTTAAAATTTTGGTGAGTTGTGTTAAAGAGGGAAATTGTGACAAGCATTTTCATTGATTTGTGTTATCGTACCATCATCCCTTACTCTATTATTGTTCTTTAGAGAGTTTTGTTTTTCTTACCCGTGTCCACCTGCTGTGATTTTTGTAGCATTTACATCTACCACAACATAATCCCCTTCCAACACACCACCTTGTATTTTGCTCACAATATTTTTGTTTTTGCAAAAATCCAACATTGCATTCATCTGTTTACTTACTGTCACCACCTGTCAATGTTTATATATATCCAGCATCCCTCCACTTAAGCATCACAGTGATTCACACTTTCCTACAAAAGTCATTGTTATAGCACTTACCTGTCACCACCTATGCTCTAACACTTTTCCTCTCAACAAACACTGCTGAAGCAATATGCATTATCACCTTCCAGCACACATGTTCACTACAACCTCCTCATTGCTGCTACCCCAACACCTACTTTGCCATTTTAGCATTATGTTGCACCAATTGAGCATACGTACAGTTTCTCCATTTCCCATTGTTATCACTGGACTGCAGACCCCTGTTTGCTGCCATGAAATAGTCTCCCACATCATTTGTCCCCTATCACTCTCACTTCATCACTCCATCTATTCCAGCCGCTCCATTTCATTGCTTACCTAATGTCACCAACTTCATTCCCTTTATGAACAGCCCAAGTAAGGCCATAGATTCCATGTACCTGTTGTAGCTAGTTCATCCATGTCACTGTCAGCATTTTCTTCACATACCTTCATATTTCCTGCACATCATGCATTACCCTTGTATTTTCAACTCCCATTATATGTTACATATGGATTTCATCATGTGAGACAAGTATCACATTTTTATTTGAATGCCTGCATTTTCATGTGTATTTTCCATCTAATATGAGCATAGCGTTTTAGACTTAGTTTGATATCTTCCATATCTTGCAATCTTGCTTTGTGATAACTATGTTTTGTAGGAGGGATTAAAGTGTAAAAATTCTCCCTCTGAGATTAGGAGCTCTTGTAATTCTAATTTCGAGTTGTAATAGTTAGGTGTCAATGAAAATATTTACTTTCTAGCTTAGATTAGCATGTATGGGCATGCATATTTTTCTAGAATTACTATTTTCATCTTATTTTCTCCTTTATTTCAAAAATCCACCTTGGTGAAACACGAATGGAACGCGCACCATTCTAATAAGAGGTATTTAATTCTAAGCAAGTGACCCATATTGATGACCATAGTAAAAATGTGGACAATGCTTAGGATTTTTATCTTTTATGGAATAACATTGGATCTACACTGGATCTCTTTTAAAAAATCATCACATTTTTAAATATTTTATTTTTTTATCAGAGTTTAACTTAAAATTAACTCAAAATATATATCAATGGCCACAACCAGGATATATTGAGAGCTAATTTTATTTCAAACTTTATAAAAGCACCAAAATATGTTTTATTCTTCAGTTGAATTTAAATACGATTATTATATAATACATTTTATGACCATAGTCGGGGATGTATTATATCTTCAATCTTATTTCAATTTATTTTAAGAATAAAATATGCTTTTTAATATTTAATTTTCAAAATTCTTTAATTCATTCATCACTTAAGATAGAATTACATCATATTTTTAAAATTCTTTTCGTATTATTTCAAAATCCAAGTGATTTTGAGATAATTCTTCAAATATCTTCTTCATTTCTCAATTATCTTCAATTTTTAATTCAATTCATCTTTCTATGCTCAATTCTATCTCATTTCAAAATTCAAACTTCAATTTCAAAGTCCAATTTGACTTTGAAATTTTGAATTCGCTTCTATATTCAAAATTCAATTTCCAAAATCAAATCAAACTTCAAAGTTTAATTCAACTTTAAAATTCCAAATTCGTTTTCAGGATTCAATTCCAAATTCAATTCAATATTCCAGATTGAATTTCAAAATTCAATTTAAACTTTGGAATTTCCAGATTCATCTCCTGACTTCAAAATTCAAGTTCAAAATCAAGCTTATTCTTTATTTTTCAAAACCCCCAAAGTTCTATCTAAAAATTGAGATTCTCAATTAAATTCATTTATCCAAAATCAAGGTTTTGAGATTGATTCTGAATCTCAAAATTTTATTCAATTTGGATTTCAAAAATCTAGATTCATCTTCAAAATCCCACTTGGATTTTCGAAATCCATTTCCATATTGGATTCCAGACTTCGGATCCAATTTCATCTTGAATTCCAGACTTCGAATCCGATCCCACCTTGAGTTTCAGATTTCAGATCCAAATCCCATCTAGGATTCCAGACTTCAAATCCAATTCCATATTAGATTCCAAATTTAAAACCCAATTTCATCTTGGATTCCAGATTTTGGATCCAATTCCATCTAGGATTCTAGATTTTCAAATCCAATTCCATCTTGGATTCAGATTTTCAAATCCAATCCCATTTTCCAATTTGATTTCCATTTCCCAACTCAATTTCATTTTTCAAATTTCATCAGGATTTCAAGATTCCCATTTCAGTTCCTATTTTCAAAACCATTTTCAAATCTATTTCTTAAGTCTAAATCCAAATTCAATTCCTCTTTTAGGTTCTGAAATTAAGAATTCCTTTTTCAGAATCGATCCACTCAAATTCAAAGTCCATTTTGACTTTGAAACTCCATTTTTCTCAAAATTCTATCTCAAGTTCCAAAATATCCTTTTCCTTTTATTTCTTTAATTCAAAATCCATTTTTCGAACTCTGATTATTCTAAGACTTGGAATTTTAAGTCTCTTCTTCCAGATCTATTTCAAGTTCTGAGTTTGGTTCAAAATCTAACTTTTTCAAAAACCAACTTCAACCCTTTTAATCATTTCTCTAAGTATCTTCAAATTTATTTCAAAAATCACTCGGATAAATCCAGAAGTTTCTAAATTATTCTTTTCAAAAGCATACATATTTGCATTTTCATTATACAAGCATGATTCTTTGTGTATCCTTAGATTTAGAATAAATTCTTAGACAATATTTAGGCAAAGCAAAAGATATAAGTTCGATCCTTTGTTCGATTACCCTTGGTAAAGGCGCCAGGAATGGTCGAACCTCGTACCGACGAGCGAATCCCGTCTCTCTATTTTTCTGCAAATTTTTAAAATAGAGGCGAGTAATTTCAAAATCTTTTCAAAATTAAGGTCAAGTGAGACCTTTGCAAAAGAATTTCTCTCTCTTCTTCCTTTTCTCTTCACTCTTCTTTTTCTATTTTTTATTCTCCTTCAAAAAGAGAATAGAGGTTAGAAAGGAAAAGAGAAGGAAAAGAGGGAAACCAAGAGGAAAAATTTTGCAATAATCACAGATTTGGCAACCGTGATAGGACTTGTCTTCATTCGATCGAATTTGTGCCTTTTGCTTTGCTTTGATATTGTATAAATCTTTATTCTTCAAATGTCAACTTCATTTTCATGCAAACATTAGGAGCCTGGACTCTGTCCTAGCTGACATAATGCATATATGATCTAAGTATTGTTTGGTAGGACCATATTGAGGAGATTATTCCATGCTCACTTAGACTTAGGTTTGAAATACAACTGTCCTTAATTCTAGAGATTGAATGCAAACAATGTATGCAAGTGTATGCTTCTCTTCATTTAAATTCACTCTTCAGGACTTGCATTAGAAACATCTGGTTTTATTGCATGTTGAACATTTTTTTCGAAAACATCCCTACCTATATTGTCCTGGTCTTCACGTTGCTAGGCTGTCTCACTGAACCATAGTTTGGGAGAGATCCTCACAACTGGACCACTTATTTGGGTTAACGCCCCCCTACCACGTACTTAAGGGCCATAGTCCGAAGTATATCGGTATGTGCTCAAGGATGTTGGGAGCCATTACCTTAGAACCAGAGAAATATTTCTATGCCACGTACTTTAAGCTCGGCTTGAGTATATCGGGGTATCTTGGTTGGAATAAGATGATCTAAACTCTAGAGTTAGGATTGAGGTCCTACAAGCCATTTCAAATATTGCATTTAGAGTCAGCTTTAGGGAGTGCTGTTTGTACATCCTTGTTTGTACAACTGTGATTATGTGATATTTATTTATTATATTTCCTTATATTTTCCAAAGACCCTGGGTATATTATTCAAATTTCCTCTTTGCTTTTAAAACCTAGGTGTATTTTTCTTTTCTTCTTCTGATTTCTTTAAATTCTTTTGATCTTGCCTACAATTCTTCAAATTTTAAATCTTTGTCATCTATTTTCAAACTCTTCTTTCTTCATACCTTCCAGTGTATCTTCTGATTCTATTTCAAAAAAATCTTGTTTGCCTTTTCACAATAAAATCCCTTTTGTCAAGAGATGTCCTTTTCAAAATAAACATTTGTTTATATTCTAATTGTTTATTCCCTCTCACGGAGAAACAATGTAATTGCCACAATTTATGTGAGGACTCAATCCCTAGTAATGGGATATCATTTTGTCAACCTGATTTCTTCTTTTGTCAAAATTTATTTCAAAATTCTTTTTCTAAACATCATATTTTTAAGTTCTATTTTTTTTTTCAAATAGCCTTCTTCAAATATTATTCTTCCTTCCCAGATATACTGGGGCATTTATTTTTATTATTTTATGAAAATTTATTTTTCCAAAAACCTGTTTGCAGATAGGATCAAATAAACTCTTTTCTTTTCTCATTTTTTATCAATTTTCATTTATCTTTTGTCAATTGTTGTTAATATTTATCTATCTTTATCCATTTTTATCAATCTTTCATCAATTTTATTAAATTTTATCAAATCTTTATTCCTTCTACCCTTTTAGGTTAAGGGATAAACATGATGCCTCTTTCTAATGAGGTATTCCTTTCCCATATTTCCCACTCAGGTTAAGGGATAAACCTGAATTTTCCCGCTCAGGTTAAGGGATAAACCTGAACCTCGTCCTATGAGGTTCTTCTTCCTTCAGGATAAGGGATAGTCTTGAAGTCTTTTATCATCTTTCAAGCGTCATCAATTATCCAACAAATTTTACCAATTCTTACCAGATTTTTTTGTCCATCCTTGTCAATTCTTTATCAAATTTTATTCTTTATCAATTCTATTGATTCTTTATCGATCTTTATTTATTTTTTTGATTCATCAACTTTTTATCAATTTTGTCAATTTTTATTCATTTCCCTTTCAGGTTAAGGGATAAACCTGAATCATTTTCCATAATTTCCTCAATTCTCATCAATTATATTCTATTTTTCTTTTATCTTTTATTTTGAAGATCCGAGTTTCAACTCGGGTTTTTCCTTTTTATCTTTCGTTTAAAGTTTCGAGTTTCGACTCAGGCTTCTTTTTGGATCCAATGCTCGCATTGGGCCAATTGTTACGTCAAAAATTTGAGTTTTCAAACTCGATTTTCTCTTTCATCTTTTATTTTGAAGATCCGGGTTCCAACTCGGATTTTCCCCTTTGTACATTCTATTTTTGGAGTTTCGAGTTCCGACTCGGGCTTCCTTTTGGATCCAATTCTCGCATTTGACCAATTGTTACGTCAAAAATTCGAGTTTTCAAACTCGATTTTCTCTTTTTATCTTTTATTTTGAAGATCTGAGTTCCGACTCGGGTTTTCTCCTTTTATCTTTCGTTTGAAGTTTCGAGTTCCGACTCGGGCTTCCTTTTGGATCCAATGCTCGCATTGGACCAATTGTTACATCAAAAATTCGAGTTTTTAAACTCGATTTTCTCTTTTATCTTTTATTTTGAAGATCCGGGTTTGACTCGGATTTTCCCCTTTATATATTCCATTTTCGAAGTTTTAAGTTCCGACTCGGGCTTCTTTTTGGATCCAATGCTCGCATTGGACCAATTGTTACATCGAAAATTCAAGTTTTCAAACTCGATTTTTTCTTTTCTCTTTTATTTTGAAGATCCAGGTTCCGACTCAGATTTTCCCTTTTATATATTTCATTTTCGGAGTTTCGAGTTTCGACTCGGGCTTCCTTTGGGATCCAATGCTCGCATTGGACCAATTCTTAGATCAAAAATTCAAGTTTTCAAGCTCAATTTTCTCTTTTATCTTTTATTTTGAAGATTCGAGTTTCGACTCGGGTTTTTCCCTTTATGTATTCCATTTTAGAAGTTTCGAGTTCCGACTCAGGCTTCCTTTTGGATCCAATGCTCATGGTTCTACACTGCTCCTTCAAAATTCTAATTGGTCGTTCAAAATTCCAATGTTTACATTGGTCCTTCAAAATTCCAGTTTTACAGGTCCTTCAAATTCCAATTGGTCCTTCAAAATTCCAATGTTTACATTGGTCCTTCCAAATTCCAATTTTCTCAAATTGGTCCTTCAAATTCCAGTTTTTACACTGGTCCTTCAAAATTCCAATGCTTACATTGGTCCTTCAAAATTCTAATTTTCACAAATTGGTCCTTCAAATTCCAATTTTTACTGGTCCTTCAAAATTTCAATTGGTCCTTCAAAATTCCAATGTTTATATTCGTACTTCAAAATTCCAATTTTCTCAAATTGGTCCTTCAAAATTCTAGTTTTACACTGGTCCTTTAAATTTTAATTGGTCCTTCAAAATTCCAATGTTTACATTGGTCCTTAAAAATTTTAATTTTCTCAAATTGGTCCTTCAAATTCCAGTTTTTACACTGGTCCTTCAAAATTCCAATGCTTACATTGGTCCTTCAAAATTCCAATTTTCTCAAATTGGTCCTTCAAATTCCAGTTTTACATTGGTCCTTCAAAATCCCAATTGGTCCTTCAAAATTCCAATGTTTACATTGGTCCTTGAAAATTCCAATTTTCTTAAATTGGTCCTTTAAAATTCCAGTTTTACACCGGTCTTTCAAAATTCCAGTTTTACACTGGTCTTTCAAATTCCAATTGCTCCTTCAAAATTCCAATGTTTACATTGGTCCTTCAAAATTCCAATTTTCTCAAATTGTTCCTTCAAAATTCCAATTTTCTCAAATTGTTCCTTCAAAATTCCAATGTTTACATTGGTCCTTCAAAATTCCAATTTTCTCAAATTGGTCCTATAAATTCCAGTTTTACACTGGTCCTTCAAATTCCAATCGGTCCTTCAAAATTCTAGTTTTACACTGGTCCTTCAAATTCCAAATTGGTCCTTCAAAAAAAATTCAATGTTTACATTGGTCCTTCAAAATTCTATTTTTCTCAAAATGGTACTTCAAAATTCCAGTTTCACACTGGTCCTTCAAATTCCAATTGGTCTTTCAAAATTCCAATGTTTACATTGGTCCTTCAAAATTCTAATTTTTCAAATTGGTCCTTCAAATTTCAGTTTTGCACTGGTCCTTCAAAATTTTAATTTTTCAAATTGTTCCTTCAAATTCCAGTTTTGCACTGGTCCTTCAAAATTCCATTTTTTCTGAAATGGGTCCTTCAAACTCCAGTTAACACTGGTCCTTTACCAAAATCCTTTACCAAAATCCATTTAGTTGGTCCTGCGAAATCTAGTTTTTACTGGTTGAGTTTTTCAAAATCTAATTTTTTATATTATTTCTTTTGAATATCAGCTCAAGGTCCTATCAAAATCTATATTGAGTGATTATTTCACAAAGGGATTCTCGAAAACTTTGCCAATCTGCTAAAAATATGTTGATTCCAATATTTTACTGCACAAAAGAATCACCTCAGATTACCTCTAGTATTCTTTTCAAAAGGGTGAAGCTTTTTGCAAAAAAGGGTAAAATTCAAATCTTCTCTCTGTTGATCAACCAAAAGGATGTAAGAAATATCCTTGATATGATTAGTAAAAGAAATATTCAATGATGTTGAAAAGATAGAAGCGAATCGATATTGATCATAGCTATGACGCATGTTTAAAGACGATTTTCTGGCAATCAGGCAGTGGAAATATCCTGAGCGATAAAAAGAATCTACTCAATCCATATCTCCTCATTTATTTAAGTTGCAATCAAATATCTGCAAAAGGGATCTCTCAATTGTCGTCAAGTTGAAGATGAATATGCGAGTTAGACCCCCAAGGCCAAAGAAGATTTGGATCATCTCCGAGATGAAGGAGTTTGTAATGGATCCTTCCAGGGAAAGTTCAGATCACCGTCGAGATGAAGGCGACTGTGATGAACCTCCCAACAAACCCTAAAAGATATTTGATTTCTGCTATCATCAAGAGATTTTTGACCAATGAGACAATATCATCAATATAATTCCTGAGACAAAGAAGGATCAAAGCATCTCCAAGATGAAGAACTTTGTGACGTACCCTTTCTAGCAAAAGAAAAAGTCAGGACATCTCCAAAGTGAAGGATGATGTAATAAACTTCTCGCCAAAAACCCAAGAAAGCTCAATGTCTCAAAAAGAGTGCCAGAAAGATCATTATGGGAAAAGCCCCATGATATCAAACTGCCAAAATTTCCAAACATCATCTTTTCTTACGCAAAATCCTTTCATTAATATCTTTTCACTGCTTACCTTTATGAAATTAAGAGTATTTCTTCTCTATTCATATCAAGGAAATGGATAACTTCCTTGAAAAAACTCAATAGCATGAAAATTTGAATCTAACTCTGGAATCCGAAAAGTTAACCTCATTTTAGAGGAAATACTCTAGGTAAAAAGAGGGAACATCTTTCACACATACGTGCACGCTTTCAAGCATTTGAATCAACTACAATTTCATCTTATTGGCGAAATTTTTTGGTTCTCCAAAAATGAAATAAATGCTCAATATCTATTTTGATGCAACCTAGCGTTGTTTATATTTTTCAAAGAGAGTTGCCTTATTCTGGTGAGGTATTTCTCCCAGTTCCATTATGGTCTTCCCCATCAAGGAATCCATGCTTTGTGTATCCACTCAAATAAGGATTATACCTGAACCTAGTCTCATGAGATATTTTTCAAAAATGTCCTATCGTGGTTTTTCAAATATCTTTGTCCCATCCAGGTTAAGGGCTAAACTTGAGTCTTTTCAAAAATTCTTATTTTTTGTGTCAGCCATGAGACTTCTTCAAAATCTCTCATTTTTATCAGTTTTGGATATTTTTTCCAGTCCCATCATGATTTCCTCATTTTCTTTTGTCCAAATTTTTTTATTCTAGAGGATTTTGTTTCTTCTCAAAACTTTTCAGGATAAGGTATCAAACCTGAAAATAATGTTTTACAAAAACAATTCTTTCACACCCAGTTCAGACCTTCTGACTGGGGCATTTTTAAAAAAAAAAATTGGTATGTTTTCTTTGCCGCTAAGCTTGGCTTTCAAACCGGCTTAGCAACAAAGAGGGGCATCTGTGAACACCCCAATTTTTTCAAAAAATTCAAAAATTCCTTTTTTTGCCCCTGACCTCACCTCTTCTAAATAATCGAGTCAACTTCTGATAAAAAATCACTTCATTTCTTGGATTCACTAGAATCCAGATTCAATTTCTATTTCTAACCCAATTTTTTATCCAAATCAAATATCTGGATCCAATTCTGATCTCGGATCTCTTATTCTTAAAAAAAAAAATCAAAAAAATCAATTTCTCCATATTTTCTCAGAGGTTTTTCTCAATTCAGGGTCCAAATTCAATTCGAAATCCGAATTCTAATGTTTTATCAAAATTCCTGGACCCAGATCTATTTCTGAAACCCAATTTCCAAATCTAACTCGGTATTTTCCAAAAACCTCATTTTCAGAAAATCTTAAATATTTCAAAATAAATATTTTACAAAAATCTTTCAAAAGACCTCATTTGGGTCCCCTTTTCCTAAAAAATCCCTCGTATTTTTCTCATATCTTTAGATCTTATTATCAAAAACCTAAAAAAAAATAAAAAAATATAGCTTTTTGCACCATTTTTTTAAGAAACACTTGTAAATGGACCCTCTTTTTGAAAATCCCTAAAAATAAAAGATCATTTTGAAAAATGGCCTAATGGCCTTTTCTTATAAAAAATGACTGTCGGTGTCCCCAAAACTCACCGCTTTTCACCCTACCATATCCTTCTTCTTATTCTTGATTTCTTCCTCCTCTGATCCCCTTTTTCTTCTTTCTCTCTGCTTACTCAATCAATAAGGGTGTGTTATCTAGCAAAAATAGAATTGAGGAGAAGCCTTTCTCCGATCTGAACTGGCTTCATCCACAATGAGTAGCAAATCTCCTCTCTCTATAAGTTTTTTTACTCCATTATGTTTCTTGATTTTTCTGTATCTCCATGGTCTTATATGCCTCCTAAGCCATCTCGATTTCATGTTTTATTCTGCCTTTTACTCTGTGCTTTAATTTCTGATTCATACCTAATTTTCTTTGTTTTGGGTCGCATTCGATTGTCTTCCCAATTATATTTTATGGTTTTGCTGTTATCCTTCCCTCTCCTCTCTGTCATTTCCTGTTTTCTTTCCTTTTTTTTTATATATACACATTTCTTTTGGATTTTCTTACTTTACTCCTTTAACGCATCCTCCATAATCCTGATTTGCATATAGCAAATTTGGTCTATGGATATGAAATATCAACGAAATCTCTGATTCCAACACATTTCATTTTCTTCATTTCTAAAAATTTCTTTATACTTAGGTGATCTGAATGTTGGTTAATTTTGTGTCTCCCCTTTGTTTTCATATCCCATTCCCTTTTTCTCATCTTTGATTCTTCATTCACCTTTGATGTTTATATTAGCTTCGGCATTTGTTCTCCCATGCTCAACATAGCGCAGCATCGCATGTTTATGCTTGATCTTTTTCCTAGATTTAGTCTTTCCCTTTCCTGTATATTTTCTTTTGATTATTTAGGTGATCTGTTATATTTTGATTTCAGATTCACATGGGATTCTCTACTTTGGATCATATTTGATTTATCTTTTGATTATATATTTTTTTTCTCTTGGTCATTGTGTTATGCTCATTCCTTTTGTTACGTTGGATTGTTTATCATATTTGAGAATCGTCTAGCTCAATCTCCTATTCCCACCTAAATTCCGACATTCAGTCAATATCATGCTTAATCAGGTCCCTTGTCCTTTGACTGTCTGGCCAGCACTGCTTATAAAATTTCCAAGAGGAATTATTTCATTATCTCCATTATATTGCTGAAATAACCAAGAGTGATATGCAGATTATTATGTTTAAGGTTTCAGAATTTGGAGCAGAGAAGGAGACACATAGTGTTACAGTTAATGTTTCAGAGGTAAGAGCTAATCGCAGATGCTAAGAAATTTGTGTATGATGGTATTCTTTGTAGGCTTGTACTGAGAGTCTTTAGTGTGATATACATATTACTTCTTCCATCACATTGTACTAGATAAAAACATGCCATATCTGGGGATTTCATAAGTAATAAAGTTGTTGCAGTCCCTGTGGATTCTATGAAGCCTTAGATTGCCAGGTCCAATGAACTTTATGATCAAGCCATTAAATTTGCTTTAAAGGGGGGGGGACATCAAGTAAAGACTTGCATAATATGGCTTCCCATGCCTTAAGAAAGGCTCCAGAGGAGGTTGTCTCTGCTAAAACAAGTGGTGGGATAGTCGTACAACCTACATCCCCTATTAGACATAGTGTTAAGGATAACATCTGTGAGGGAAGTACAGGAAGCAGTGCCACTAACCAGGTAACTTCACATAGTCCTCAATGTGTGAGGAGAAAAGTATACTCAACTGCTTCTTTAGAAACATTGCCTGAGGAGCATTTAAAGAAAAGAAAATATCAGCTTTGCAAGCAATTTGATCATGATCACCACTGTCCGTGGTTGAAAGATGTAGGAGCGTGCTCCATCAGGTTTGGTGTGGAGTTCAAATATGGTTTCTGGCATGGTGGGATGGATGAGGAACAACTGAAGCTCCAAGGACATCTATGAGTCATTCATTCATTACCACGTTGCAGACTAACAACAACAATTTAAAATTTTGGTGAGTTGTGTTAAAGAGGGAAATTATGACAAGCATTTTCATTGATTTGTGTTATCCTACCATCACCCCTTACTCTGTTATTGTTCTTTAGAGAGTTTTGTTCTTCTTACCCATGTCCACCTGCTGCGATTTTTGTAGCATTTACATCTACCACAACATAATCCCCCACTGTCACTTCACTTTGCTACCTACATCTTCTTCGCACTCCAACACACCACCCTGTATTTTGCTCACAAAATTTTTGTTTTGCAAAAATCCATCGTTGCATTCATCTGTTTACTTACTGTCACCACCTGTCAATGTTTATATATATCCAGCATCCCTCCACTTAAGCATCACAATGATTCACACTTTCCTACAAAAGTCATTGTTATAGCACTTACCTGTCACCACCTATGCTCTAACACTTTTCCTCTCAACAAACACTGTTGAAGCAATATGCATTATCACCTTCCAGCACACATGTTCACTACAACCTCCTCATTGCTGCTACCCCAACACCTACTTTGCCATTTTAGCATTATGTTGCACCAATTGAGCATACATACAGTTTCTCCATTTCCCATTGTTATCACTGGACTGCATACCCCTGTTTGCTGCCATGAAACAGTCTCCCACATCATTTGTCCCCTATCACTCTCACTTCATCACTCCATCTATTCCAGCCGCTCCATTTCACTGCTTACCTAATGTCACCAACTCCATTCCCTTTATGAACAGCCCAAGTAAGGCCATAGATTTCATGTACATGTTGTAGCTAGTTCATTCATATCACTGTCAACATTTTCTTCACATACCTTCATATTTCCTGCACAACATGCATTACCTTTGTATTTTCAACTCCCATAATATGTCACATATGGATTTCATCATGTGAGGCAAGTATTACATTTTTATTTGAATGCGTGCATTTCCATGTGTATTTTCCATCTAATATGAGCATAGCCTTTTAGACTTAGTTTGATATCTTCCATATCTTGCAATCTTGCTTTGTGATAACTATGTTTTGTAGGAGGGATTAAAGTGTAAAAATTCTCCCTCTCAGATTAGGAGCTCTTGTAATTCTAAATTCAAGTTGTAATAGTTAGGTGTCAATGAGAATATTTACTTTCTAGCTTAGATTAGCATGTATGGGCATGCATATTTTTCTAGAATTACTTGTTTCATCTTATTTTCTGCTTTATTTCAAAAATCTACCATGGTGAAACACGAATGGCACGTGCACCATTCTAATAAGAGGTATTTAATCCTAAGCAAATGACCCATATTGATGGTCATAGTAAAAATGTGGACAATGCTTAGAATTTTTATCTTTTATGGAATAACATTGGATCTGCACTGGATTTCTTTTAAAAAATCATCATATTTTTAAATATTTTCTTCCTTTATCACAGTTTAACTTAAAGTTAACTCAAAATATATGTCAATGGCCATAGCCAGGATATATTGAGAGCTAATTTCATTTCAATCTCTATAAAGGCACCAAAATATGTTTTATTCTTCATTTAAATTTAAATACGATTATTATATAATACATTTTATGACTGTAGTTGGGGATGTATTATATCTTCGATCTTATTTCAATTCATTTAAAGAATAAAATATGCTTTTTAATATCTAATTTTCAAAATTCTTTAATTCATTCATCACTTAGGATAAAATTACATCATATTTTTAAAATTCTTTTCATATTATTTCAAAATCCAAGTGATTTTGAGATAATTCTTTAAATATCTTTTTCATTTCTCAAACCAATCTTCAATTTTTATTCCAATTCATCTTTCTATTCTCAATTCTATCTCATTTCAAAATTCAAACTTCAATTTCAAAGTCTAATTTGACTTTGAAATTTCGAATTCACTTCTATATTTAAAATTCAATTTTCAAAATCAAATCAAACTTCAAAGTTCAATTCAACTTTGAAATTCCAAATTCGTTTTCAAGATTCAATTTCAAATTCAATTCAATATTCCAGATTGAATTTCAAAATTCAATTTAAACTTTGGAATTTCCAGATTCATCTCCTGACTTCAAAATTCTAGTTCAAAATCAAGCTTATTCTTTATTTTTCAAAACCCCCAAAGTTCTATCTAAAAATTGAGTCTTGATTCTCAATTCAATTCATTTATCCAAAATCAAGGTTTTGAGATTGATTCTGAATCTCAAAATTTGATTCAATCTGGATTTCAAAAATTCAGATCCATCTTTAAAATCCCACTTGGATTTTCGAAATCCAATTTCATATTGGATTTCAGACTTCGGATCCAATTCCATCTTGAATTCCAGACTTCGGATCTGATCCCACCTTGGATTCCAGATTTCAAATCCAAATCCCATCTAGGATTACAAATTTCAAATCCAATTCTATATTCATTTTTAAATTTAAAACCCAATTTCATCTTGGATTCCAAATTTTGGATCCAATTTCATCTAGGATTCCATATTTTCAAATCCAATTCCATCTTGGATTCAGATTTTCAAATCCAATCCCATTTTCCAATTTGATTTCTAATTCCCAACTCAATTCCATTTTTCAAATTTCATCGGGATTTCAAGATTCCCATTTCAGTTCCTATTTCCAAAACCATTTTCAAGTCTATTTCTTAAATCTAAATCTAAATTCAATTCCTCTTCTAGGTTCTGAAATTAAGAATTCCTTTTTCAGAATCAATCCACTCAAATTCAACGTCCATTTTGACTTTGAAACTCCATTTTTCTCAAAATTCTATCTCAAGTTCCAAAATATTCTTTTCTTTTTATTTCTTCAATTCAAAATCCATTTTTCGAACTCTGATTATTCCAAGACTTGGAATTTCAAGTCTCTTCTTCCAGATCTATTTCAAGTTTTGAGTTAGATTCAAAATCTAACTTTTTCAAAAGCCAACTTCAACCCTTTGAATCATTTCTCCAAGTATCTTCAAATTTATTTAAAAAATCACTCGGATAAATCCAGAAGTTTCTAAATTATTCTTCTCAAAAGCGTACATATCTGCATTTGCATTGCACAAGCATGATTCTTTGTGCATCCTTAGACTTAGAATAAATTCTTAGACAATATTTAGGCAAAGCAAAATGCATAAGTTCGATCCTTTGTTCGATTACCTCTGGTAAAGGCGCCAGAAACGGTTGAACCTCGTACCAACGAGCGAATCCTGTCTCTCCATTTTCCCACAAATTTTCAAAACGGAGGTGGGTAATTTTAAAATCTTTTCAAAATTAAGGTCAAGTGAGACCTTTGCAAAAGAATTCATCTCTCTTCCTTTTCTCTTCTCTCTTCTTTTTCTATCTTTTATTTCCCTTCAAAAAGGGAATAGAGGTTAGAAAGGAAAAGAGAAGGAAAAGAGAGAAACCAAGAGGAAAATTTTTACAATGATCACAGTGAATTTATCTGTGAGTGAGAGTGAGAGAGTGTTGTAAGTGAGTGGCTGGTGAGTTCAATCTGAGCAGCAGATCAGAATAATGTGCATTTAGCAGTGTGTGTGTGGGTTAGTATTTTCTGTGAATGTGTGGTTGTTGTTTAGTAGTTTAGTTTTGTTTACTTTGCATTTTCAGCATTAGCATTTATCAGAAGAAATTACCAGTAGACATTTGCTGATTTTGCTACTTTTCATTTGTTGTAGCATACTTATATTCATTTAGTAATAGCTTACATTCATTTCCTGGGTATAGCACTATAATTAGCATTAGCATGTGTTTACTTAGTGCTTAGGTTTACTTAGTGATTGGTCATTAGGTTTAAAATAGTTAGTAATACTACTTAGTAATGTTGATGCTAATTAGTAGTGATATAAAATAGTTAGTAGCATGTACTTAGGTGTTTAGTAGTATTACTGTGAAATCATTTGCATTAGTAGTTAGTAGTTAGCTTGCATACATTAGTAGTATATGTTTAGCATATTTTTCTTACTTGCCATTTAGAATTTAGCATTCATTTAATAAATTTCATTCACGTTATCTTTCCTTGTTTCAATTTAGATTTTAGCATTTATTTGATATATTTTTCATAGTATAGTTTTTGTTCTTCTCTTGTGTTGCTCATGTGCTTTTGAATTGTGCAGGAAGGCGTGGAGCAGGAGCAAGCAAGCGATATCTTGTGCGCGCGCCCGATACGCGACACAAAAGCACAAGCATAGAAGACTTTCATTTTTTAGGAGTTTTATTTTCCATTTAATTCTTGGGTTGTAATAAAACCATTTTAAACCCTCTGCATTGGGTATTCATTTGCTATAATAGTTAATTAGTTTTACTTTCCTCGTACTTTTTAATTTTGGCAATAAAGAATAGTTAATTGCTTGTTTGAATACAAAGTATTCCCTGTTCCCTGAGTTCGACCCAATCTCTACCACTAGTGAGAACCGGTTTTTATATTTGGTGTCTGGTTTTCACATTACTTTTCATTTAAAAATATTTTCAAAAATCATTTCACAAAAAAAGGACATCACTTGGGCTCTAGTGACATGATAACCTTCTAAGAGGCCCGCAGACTCAAAGACTCATCAGAATTGGACATTTAAATTGTCAATTTGATAGCTCTTAAAACGTAGATAATCATGGTGGTCTTAGATTTAATCATACACATACAAATTGGCAAGAAAATTTAGTCGATATTGAAAAATATTATTTTTTGGCCTATAATTAGGCATGAACTTCGATCTATAATAAAACACTCAAATCAACACCAATTTGGTCATGTAAATAGTTGATTTTGATGCCCTCAAAATAAGGAACGTCAAAGTCAACTCCAATTTAATAGATGAGCCACTGATTAGCTAAAATTTCTATTGAAACAATAATGACATCTGATACTATTGGTCCAATCCTATGAGATTAGATCCAAATCTAAAATCCATAGTCTGAAATTATTTACTTTTTTGTTTAGTCCACATATTTTAGTTTTTTTCAATTATTTTTGAAATAATGTTCATAACTTGAGACAAAGGTTCATAATTAATCAAAATCAAGAAAATAAAAATATCAAGAAAATAAAAATATCAAGAAAATCATGAATTCACGATTATAGTCATGAATACACTAATAATTCATCATTTATTCATTTTAATTATTAAGGAAAAATCTTAGGTTTCATATCCTAAGTGAATGGTATAATTTAAGGGGACATGATAATGAGAGACCCATCTTGAGAAGAAATTAAATAGTGAAGTATTGACTTTTCCAAACCTCTCCCATACAATTTTGGGAAGTGGGTCACTTAAAAAAAAATAAAGAAAGAAATATCTCTCTCTCCCACACGTTTTGGAAAGAGAGAGAGAACTTGGAAATAAACCTAAGTAGGTAACTCCTCGTAGAAAGGAAATCACGTAAAGGATTTAATTAAAAAGGAATGTTTTTTCTTCACTTTCTTTCCTTTATGTTTTTTTTTTCTCACTTGTCTTCTTCTTCTCAACAAAATTTTTTTCTCACCTAAGGGGATGTCCCTTACCTTAGGCCCCTTTAGCATTTACGTGAAGAACTCTCTCTTCAATTCTCTCTCTTTCTCCCTTGTTCTTCTTCTCCCTATTTTCGGTCCAGACCTTCCTCTCTCTCTCTCTCTCTCTCTTCCTCTTCAAAGAAGTGACCTCCATTGAAGTGGAGGCGTATCTGCGAAGGAAGAGGACCAGCTGAAGGATCCAGCCGATCTGTGCATTTCAAATTTTGTCTTCTTTTCGGCCTTTACAAGGTAGGGGTTCTAATCCGATACCCATAGATTAAGACCTGTATCCACGAACATATTTAAGGTGCATACAAATTTGAAACCGTATAGCGATCCTAATTTATGACGGGATGAATATCGATTCAGACTCACTAAGCACCAAAATTGATTGCAAAAAACGATATAGGAATGCATGGACTGATCCATAGAGGTTATAATTTTGAGGATGCATCTATAAATTACTAATTTTGAGGACGCATCCATAACTTACTGTAGAAGTTTATAGAACCTACCACCTAGGATAATCATTGGTATCCCTATCTCTTACCTCCAATGACTAGGGACATCAAGTCATTACCAATTGAAGAACATGTTTTAACAATGTCTATCAGAGTTTGTACCACCTACCACCTCTTCAGGTAAGAACCAAAATGTGAATGAGTTATCATATCTTCTTTATTCAGAGATTTAATATATTTCACATGTCTAACATCATTAGGCATCGTCCACCCATTCTGGGTAGGTTTCTATAGTTCATATGCATCATATTAGGCATCTTCCATCCATTCAGGGTAGGTTTCCATTTTATTTGTATTATCATAATCCATTCACTTATGCTCTGGTGCCTTTAAACTGAAATAGCTTCTTGTTTGTGAAGGCAATTCCAAAAATTAAATGTGCATGTGGTTTTCATAACATAGTACATTGTCACACTTTGCGGGTTATTATAAACCCCAACTCATTCAAGAGTAAACAAGCATACATGCATGCATTATATGTCTCATAGTATAAACATAATATTTCACATGCCACTTATGTAATTAATCATTAAGACACCATATTGGTTTTATTGAACCATATGTTGCATCATGAGCAATCAAGTGCAAGCATGCAAGACATGTCAGATAGCACTATACAATATCATGCTTCAAATAAATAACAATATATTCATGCATCATAATAGCATATAAGATTTATGCTTCACATGGGGATTACAATATCATGATAATAATTTACATTCCATGTGTTTGAGGCATTTCAACATAACATGAAGATTACAATAGCATGATAATAATTCATATTCCATTCAACATTGCATAGAGATTACGATAGCATAATATATTTCATTCAACATTACATGAAAACTACGATAGCATGATACTAATTCACACTCCATATATTCCACAACTCACATATGCATTTAACACTCATCTATGCATAGCTTAAAGCTTAGAACATATATATTTTTATCATGAATAATGCTACTTCATACATATGTAAAAACATCTACTATACAAGTTTACGTAATGTATAATTTAGAGCATGCATATTCGACATCATAAATCATGCAAGTTCATGCATATGTAAACTCAAACTCGTAACATGCATGTTCATATTATTTGGAATAACGTAAAACTTAAAGCATACAAATCATTCAACTTTATGCATACATAAAATCATACGTATTCACATCATAGAGCATTTTGATAACCAAGTTTATGTAAAATTTGAAGTATGCGAGACATGCAACTTCATGCATATATAAAATCATACGTATTTACATCATAGAGCATTTTGATAACCAAGTTTATGTAAAATTTGAAGCATGCAAGACATGCAACTTCATGTATGCGTAAAATCATGTGTATTCACATTGTAGAACATTTTAATAATCAATTTTATATAAAATTTAAAGCATGTGAATCATACAACTTCATGCATATACAAATTTAAGTTTTTAACATACGTATTCACTATACATATACATCTAATAAACATGCATTCCACATATATTTTAATAATTTTTATGGAAATCAATTTTTTTGCTAATAGGCATGCATTAAAATCATACAACTATGTGAGATAATGTAATTTTCCTACCTCAAAATTCATGTAATTATAAAATAAGCGAAAAATCCCCACATATATTTTAATAATTTTTGTGGAAATCAATTTTTTTGCTAATAGACATGCATTAAAATCATACAACTATGTGAGATAATGTAATTTTCCTACCTCAAAATTCATGTAATTATAAAATAAGTAAAAAATTCCCAAAATATTGGGAGGGTTTTTTTTTTTCAAAAGAATATATGAGTTTTCGGCAAGGCAAATAGTGTTCACAACTGTACGTGGCAAGGGCTGGTCTAGGCTTCATAATTCATGCTAAAAAAATTAGCTAGGATGGTGCATGCATGGTTTTGGACCACGATGCAGGTTAGTAGAGGTACGAGAAACCATAACTCAACTGCAGTCTATACCACACTCCAATAGCATGCAGAGGAGTCCATGGAGTTATAGCAGTTTGCACCGCCATACAGGCAGTAGGGAGAGTTGCACTGGGTTGCGCAACCTACGGCAGGGGGTGTATAACACCCCAAATCTGAGACCCAAAAATCCATGATTTATTTTTTGAAAAATCCCTTTTCTCTTGAATGCAACAAAAAACTTTCCATGTTTGATTCGGCTTCCCAAAATTTAGGCGAGTTATAATTAATTAAACACACTCACATAGTGCTTATTTGATCAGAGTAACATTCAATCATAATTTAATAGAATAACTTAATCAAAATGTTGGACCCATACATGTCCTTAATAAGATTCAAATGCAATAATTTTAAGAAACCAAAGATATTTTATGAAAGACCCCCAATGAATCTAGGATTTGTAGCAGTCAGATTATGACTCCACATGTAGCATTCCATATTACTTCTGATAGCTCATTCAGAATACGTAAATTTTTTAAATTATATGGGGTTAGACTACAACCAATCTGAGTAAGAAAATACCATAGTAGTGCATCCATACACAATACTAAAACACAATAAGTCATAAACTAATCCTCAATAACTATATTACAACATAACAACCATTCATGCATTCAAGTAACAAAATTTTGAGATATATGCATTATAAAAGAAAACAAGAATGTATAATGCATAAACATCAATATCATTCAATTAATGTTTTCATAACAACATAAATTCATCTTTTAAAAATTACATTCATTTCATAATAGGCTCCAAGAGTGCTATTTGGCTTGAGGTACACTTCCTCTCATATGCCATCTGAATCTCATCCGATTCAGTCATACCTGACATCTTTTGCAATGTCCGATTGGGCTATTCTTCCATTCGGATCCACAGTGTACACTACGTGTACCATTATGTGCCAAGCACTATAACACAACACTATATACATGCACATATATTCATTTATGACTATGCATCAATATAAACACACACACACACACACACACACACACACACATATATATATATATATCATGCATGTTTATCCGTCATTTCAATATATCAGAGCCTGTTTCTAAGAATCTAATGCATTGTTTCACTTTTTACTCACCTGTGGGTACTATTGCAGGAAGCCACTCGAAAATAGCCAAGCCACATTAGTGTTTATTTTTCTATGTATTTTAGTTGCTCATGAGCCCAACTGAATCTGCCATGCACTGGGGCGAGTCTACCATGACCACATCGATCAAGGTCGGGAGAAAACCCCCAGTGTTAGACAAAATGATCATCTCATACTCTACAGAGCAAACTCGAGTCACCTAAATGGTATGTTCGGGATCCCTTACAACCAAGAGTGGGGAACCCAAGAGATGCCCTTGCTCTCCAAAAGTTGTACTTCTCCTTGGAGGTGCACCCCTCTACCCTCTCTAAGGTAGAGTATGCAAGAAGTGAGTTATTATTTTTTTATTTATTATTATTATTATTTTTCAATAGGTTACTCATTTTCAGGCCACCCAGTTGAGATACTAATGCCACCATTAGTCTCATATAGCATTTTGATTCAATACTAGTGCCACACTTGTGGTCTTACTCTACAGTCTACGTATCAATGCCTACCTAGGCTCATATGACGAATCAAACGATATGCTAATGCTTATACAGTCTTACATAGCACATCGATCCAGTAGCACATGCCACACACCACGGCCCTCATCGCTAGCTCGATGTCTCATGTCAATGCTTACCCGTGCTTATGAAAGATATGCATTCATTATCGAATGACAAAACACATCATAATATCATGCTTGAACATAATCATATCATTAATCACACACACGTACACATAACATGCCTTACACCAAAATATATCATGTGTCATTCTTTGCATACACATGTCAAATGCATATCTTTCATAAGCATCTTACCATTATGCTAGTTCACATAAAATTATCTCAACATGGAATCAAACAATTTTAATTTGATCATGTACAAAAAAAAATCATGATATTATAATTTCATTAAGCTCTAATATATCATGTGATGCACATGCACAATTTGGTCTCCTTAAAATCGAACTTGCAGAAATTTTGCGGTCATAGAAAAATCAGCCAAAATTCAAATTATATGAAATTAACTCTGGGATTTTTGCAAATACATACAATGTATGTTCCTCATATGTCCCCCAAACCCCATACTCAAACTCATTTAAGTCAAAGCTGCATAATTTCTTAAGCACAACTGTATCATTTATGAATCTAGAAATTTGGCAGATTTCTGTCTCATAAAGATTATACTACTGGGATTAATTCTCAACAAATTTAGACTTGATTTTTTTTTTGTAGATAGCCCCACATCTCAAGAGAAACTTTACAGAAGAACTTCATTTTAAAATCATTCCTAAAAATCACTAAAAATCCTACAACAAAAACTGATTCTACAAAACTACAAACAACTCCCTTTGGAATTTTTATAACTTGTTCCGACTTCCCGATTTTTCTAGTACTAAATCAGAGGGAGTTTGTTATTGGAATTTATTGTAGTTTAGTTAGTATATTGACTAATCACAATAAAAATTTCAACATCAGAATCCTAAAATATCTGCAGTTAAAAATGCTTTTCCCTAACACTATTTTCTGTAAGGCTACAAACAGGACAAAATTACTGTCTCATCTTGCAGACCTTGTATCTTCATGAATACGGATACGTTTGACATCAGGTTTGGATTGGATCCTTCGTTAAAGTGTCTAGAATTAGAATACAAAATTTTAGAATTTTTTAACCCATAGTTTGAGACAACCAAGTATTTCATTCAAGTTGGTTGGGTAGTAAAAAAAAACCAAAATGTCATGAGTTTCTCTTTTTTTTTTTCCTTTTTAAACCACAAACATACCATACCATGAGCATAAACATATTTAAATGCATATAAATCCTACATACATGCATATGTCATGCTATTAAAACATATACAACCATTATAAACTATGATCATGCAACTATGATCCACCGATTTACATAAACTCTACAAGAACTACATCTAATAACAATTCTTCTTTCTATGTATCAATCAAACATTAAAAAAACATGTAATCTAAGTATGTAAACATTAACTTATCGTAACACCTTAAATCTAACATTTAAATGCATATATAACACAAAACAATTTTTTGTTTAAATCCAAAAATCAAAGCACACGTTTTTCTCAAAAATGTGTTAGGCTTTCTCATTATATATATATATATATATATATATATATATATATATATAACACCTCCCATAACCGGTGTTAGATCTCTCTCGGCTGGTTTATGGACTAAACCATAGCCATGAATCAGACTGGGTATGCACATGTACCCGGGTATGCACATGTACCCTTGTGTTATGCATATATATAAGGCCAGGCATTTCCCATCTATCTACATGCATAAAAGGTTTATTTTGAAAAACTTTTTTTTTTAAAACAAAACCTGTATGCAAGAAATTTCATCAACCTTATGCATTTGCAGGTTGGTTATCATGTTGATCCATGGATCAAAATAGGGTATGCACACATACTCTAATATCGTATATAAACACACACATGGGCATGGGATCACCTACCTCCTTTTGAAGCTTTTCTTAAATCACCACCCTCTTCCAAGCTTTCTTTAATGGCTTTCCTACTTTGAAAACCATGTGAAAGAAAAAAAGGAATAGGGAGATGAGAATAGAGAAAGCCATAACAGAATGCTGAAATTGTGTGGGAGGGTGGATTCTAAGAGTACCCTTCTTTTTTTCTTTTATAAAGAGGTTGGGTTTAATTAGGAAACCCAACTCAATTAGGCCCTTGACTATTCCAACAAATACCATAGCATATAGGATTTTTTTTTAGAAAATATCCCCCCTTTTTGAGATGGTTTTGCTAGTTTCCAAAACACAAGTCAATTTGTTTCTTTTTTTTTCTATTTGTAACCTTTTAAAATTTACTAATGGTTTCTTGGTGTATTTGGATCTGGATATTAATTCATACACTCATAAATTTTAGATCCAACTATAAAAATAACACAAAACTTATTTTTATTCATATAAAATTATCAAAAATTCCTCAAATGTTTGAAGCAGGTTATATGTTCCCCCCCAGAATATGCAAGTGCATGTTCTTGGGTCTGAATGAGCGCCACGTATGTAAGCACATGGGGCTCGTGTTCTCGGGTCTGAATGAGCACCATGTATGTAAGCACGTGGGGCGCGTTTCCTTATGTGTGTCCACATCACTTAGCATTGAAGTCCGGTGCGTTTGCAAAGACTTAAGTATCCTTTTCCGCCATTAGCACCATGAAACGACATTTCGAGTAATGTACCAAAATGTTCTCTAGCCAGAAAATGGAGGACAACCTTTTGTTTTCGCCCTAAGTAGTAAACACCTCTGCTTGAAGAGTCTCAACCTCAAAATATGTCGCCCTCTCCATTCCAGATCACCCTTACACCTCCGGAGAAGCACCCTTTGTCGTCGTCTGCTGTCGCGGGAGTACCCTTTGCCATAGTCTGTTGCTGGAGCACCTTTTACCGTCGTCTGCTGTCGGACCACCTTTTACTGTCGTCTTGTGTCGGACCACCCTTTGTCGGGCAGCTGAGGATCTATCAGATATTAAATCAACAAGAGCATATTCAAAAGTATACTCTGCAGCTGGTAGCTCCATGTTCTTCTGCAAAAGTTCTGACAACTCTGTATCAGGGGTCAGATCCCACATATCCTTTGCAAGTAAATGAGCTCATTCGTAATGGTTGTACATACTTATCAAAGAGAAATAATTGAAGATCTTTATAAAGAATGGGTTGACCCTGCCAAAGGAAAGGTGGTTGGAAGCATGACAAAGCATGATAAGGTGGTTGGAAGCATGATAAGGTATCACTCGTGAGGAGTGTAATAAATTGGAGTTTATTAACTTAGTATACAAACTTTGTAAACTTTGTTCAACATTCAATACCATTCAATTATTTGTAATGATCTTCGAGTTATTATTTACCATGCCAATAAAACTAATGATTTATAGTATTAGCATGTTTTGACGTGATTCATACGACAAATATCATAATAATTGATACTAGCAAACACATAATATCTATTTACAATGATTCATACTTTAAATAATGTGCAGCGAGTTTAAAATAAATTGCTAAATGAGCAACAATTTGAACACACAAATCAATGTACATATCACATAATATACTACAAATCAATACGACAATTTAGCATAATCGCTTATTCATATTACAAATAGATACGATAAATGTAAGCATAATAGCTTACAAATCGATATTAACAAACAAAACAATATCTCTCAAATCAATAGTATATTACTACAACCGTGATTTGCATTATACTATTCCAATATTTTATATACAAAGGCAAATCATTGTGGCCGACATAGACGTCATTGAGTAAATCTCATAAATCGTCAACCAGAATACAGGTCTCACAAGGCATATCGATTTTTGACAACGAGTGGGATGTGAAACGATGTTTCTTTTATAAATGAATGACACATATTTTGGTAACAAATCCAAATCAACACGATTTATGATTTATACATTTAAAGCAGCAACAATTTATATATTTAACGCAGTAGCGATTTATGATATATAAAGTTACCAAGATTTGTAAGTTTGCTAAATCGTACAACGATGTTTACTGTTGAAGCCCAAACGTTACAACGATATGTACTTATGAAGGGTGCGATTTCTACATCAATTTGTAAGTTTGAAGCAGCGATTTGTATGTTTAAAGTAGGAACGATTTATACGTTTGAAGCAATAGCGATTTATACTAACCCTAAATGAGCAACGATTTGAACACGCAAATGGCCACCTCATGTCGCTATAATTGTTATTCCTCACGCACAGGTTTCAATTACATACTACAAATATCTAACCCTAACCCTAAACCCTAAACCTAAACACTAAACCTAAACCCTAAACCCTAAACCCTAACCCTAAACCCTAAACCCTAAACCCTAAACCCTAAACCCTAAATATCTTACTAAACCCTAATGGCAAACACTAAACCCTTAATATATTACTAAACCCTAAGTCTTAAACACTAAACCCTAAACCCTAAACCCTAAACCCTAAACCCTAAACCCTAAACCCTAAACCCTAAATCATAAACCCTAAACCCAAAACCCAAAACCCAAAACCCAAAACCCAAAACCCTGAACCCTAAATCCTAAACCCTAAACCCTGAACCCTAAACCCTAAACCCTAAACCCTAAACCCTAAACCTGAAACCCGAAACCCTAAACCCTAAACCCTAAACCTTAAACCTTAAACCCTAAACCCTAAACCCTAAACCCTAGATCCTAAACCCCAAACACTAAACATCGTGTTGATTTGTTCTTTAGTAAGTCTAAACATCATGTTGATTTGTTTATTGTTTTTCCTTTCCGCCTTTTATGAATCGGTATCAAGTAAATCGTTGTATGACATATCATTCACGTAGAAAATGCTCATAAAAGCAAATCGTGATAGTTATAAAGTTGTAAATCGATTTGTACTTTACTAGGTCTAAACGTCGTGTCGATTTGTTACTATACCTTAACCTAAACCCTAAACCTAAACCCTAAACCCTAAACCCTTAATATGTTACTAAACCCTAACGCTAAACCCTAAACCCTTAATAAATTACTAAACCCTTAACCTAGACCATAACTCCAAACCCCGAACCCCGAAACCCTAAACCCTAAACATCATGTCAATTTGTTCTTTAGTAAGTCTAAACATTGTGTCGATTTGTTTACAACTATTTCCTTTTCGCTTTTTATGAATCAATCATTAGGTACATCATGATATGATATATCATTCACGTAGAAAATGCTCGTAAAATCAAATTGCTATAGGATATCGTTCACATAGACAAAGCTCATAAACGAAAATCGCGATAGGATAAATCATTTTCGATTTAGATCCGTTGTTGTACAGATCTTGATAGAACACTTCTTCTATAAAACAGTGATAATGATTTGCAACTTTAACTTAATGTCTGTTGTTGTACAGATCATGATAGAACACTGCTTCTATATAATAGTGATAGCGATTTGCAACTTTTTAATAGTTATCAAGTTGTAAATCGATTTGTACTTTACTAAGTCTAAACGTCATGTCAATTTATGTACACGTGCATAAAACCCTATTCTATGTAAAACCCTAATATAGATCTATGTAAAACCCTAATCTATGTAAACCCTAGCCGACCCGTTGTCCATGTCTAAAACCCTAATCTATTTAACCTCTCTTCCTCTTTTCGGTGGCAGTGCAACTTCTTCTTCTTCTTCTTTTTTCTCCTTCGCCTTTTTCTTCTTCTTCTTCTTCTTTTCCCTTGTATTTTTCGTCTTCTTTGTTCTTCTGTGTTCCTTCTACTTGTGCTTGATAGATGGGTTTTCATGCTGATAATGTAGTTGTTTCATGCCGTGAGGAAAGATCTGTATAATCTTCGATGATGATTATGGTTGTTATCTTCTATGTATACATAGATATATTCATAACACATATAACTATGTCGTATTTGTCGTGAAGTATATCAAAGATTACGCAGAATATAACAACCATAATCTTCTTCAATCGTTGCCGACATACCAGAGCAAGCACAAATATTTTGCATGATAGACAGGGGGTGATGTTGATGTTCATCTATTTGATCTATTCCTACTGTCGGACCCTCCATTGTTCACAAACCATAACTCGTAGTTGGAAAAATATCTGCCTACCTTTGATATACTTCATGACAAATATGCACATAGAATCAGTTCCTTCTAGCGGTGAGTGCCTGAGCTGAAGTTTGTGAAGCATATTCTCAAGAGTATGCTCATTTCTTACTGCAAAGCGATTCTATGTGCCGATCGAATATATATCTCTCTAGAGCACTTGCTAGTTGGAATATGAACTCTGTGCCAGGAGTGATAACATTGAAGGATCTCTGAAAATAAAGAATGTACAACACTCTAAAAGCAAAGAATGTTCAATTGAGGATATTTGCATGAGAAGCAAAGAATGTGCAACACTCATATATTTTGTAATGAATGTAGTTGTAATGTATCGTTGAAGTTAACTCGATTTATAGTTTACTATGCCTAAACATCATGTCGATTTGTTTATTGTATTTTCCTTTCTGCCTTTTATGAATCAGTCATTGTATAAATCGCGGTAGGACATGTTGTTCACATATACAAAGCTCATAAAATTAATTCACGAAAGGACAATCGGTATCAAGCAAATCGCTATATCAATTATCGTACAGTGATATTGATTTGCTACTAAGTCAAGATTTGTAGTTTACTAAGTATAAACATCGTATCAATTTGTTTATTATTTTTCTTTTCCTTCTTTTATGAGTCAGTCAGTGTGTAAATCGCGGTAGGACATATCGTTCACATAGACATTGCTCGTAAAAGCAAATCGCGATTTGTTTAGTTTTCTTTCCGCCATTTATGAATCAGTCATTTTGTAAATCGCGATGGAACGTATCCTTCGCTTAGACAAAGCTCTTAAAGGTAAATTGTAATAGTTCATAGTCTTTATACATACAAATCGTTTATATATTTAAAGCAACAACCATTTATATATTTAATGATTTATGATTTATGATTTATACATTTAAAGCAGCAATGATTTATGATTTATATAATGAGGATTGAGAATGATAAAGAAAGGGAATTATAAATTGTGTTATATCTTACTAAACCCTAAACCCTAAATCTAAACCTAAACCTAAACATTATACCTAAACCCTAAACCCTAAACGAGGTATAAATTTGAAGGCTAGATGAGACAACGATTTGTCTGTGCAATTGTATCACAATTTGTACTCATGCCAATAACGATTTCCATCCAGTTGTGGTAGACATAGACGTCATTGTGTAGGTCGCTATATGACAATACATGGTATAACATCTTAAAAATTGATACTAGAAAATACCTAATATCTTACACATCGATATACATATTGCATAATATATTAATTATCGATACGACAATTCAGCATAATATTCTTAATATCAAATTAAGATATTGTTTTGATTCATAATATCGATTTCTATTGTGATTCTGTATATCGATTTAAGATATTGTTTTGATTATTAATATCGATTTAAGATATGATTTTGATTCTAAATATCGATGTTTAAGATATCAATACGAATTTTAAAATCGATTTAAGATATTGTTTTGAATCTTAATATTAACTTCTATGTTGATTCTTAATATGGATTTAAGATATTGTTTTACTCTTAATATCGATTTATAAGCTATCAACAGTAATTTTCATATCAATTTGTATGATATTTGAATATCCGATTGCGTTATACTATGACAATATTTTTGTAACAAAGGCAGATCTTTGTGGCCGACAACGGCGTCATTATAAAATATTTTATTATAAGATATGAACCGCCAAAAACGTGAACCACCAAAAAATCTTTAGCGGGTCCCATAAGCATTAAACTTTTCAGCTATAAAAGGAGTTTTTCGCAATATTTCCCCCTAAACGTTCCACAAAAATTCTAATGCTTCATCTTCTTTTGCCAGAGCACCCTTTGCCATCTCGGTAAATTTTTTTGTTGTACAGGTTTCCAATGGATTACATTCCTAAGAGAATAAACGCTTCGTCGTCAGCGGGAAAAACTCTTGACGTAATCGTCCAAGAGTATGCTTTGTATGAGCAAGTAAAAGCATACTACAGAATAATGAAGATTGAGAATGATAAAAAAAGGGAGCAATTGCTGGTAAAGTATAGATTAGAGCCTAATCCGTCAGATATTGAAGTTGATAATCCAATGATGAAAAAGAAGAAGAAGGATGACGAAGACAAGCAAAATGAAAGGAAGGAGGAGGATAATGAAAAAAAGCAAAGGAAACCAAGGCAAAGGAAGGAGGAGGTGGAGGATAGGGGAAAGCAAATGAATAATAAGGAGGAGGAAGAGAAGCGAAGGCAAAAGGAGGAAGAGGAGGAGAGGGAAAAGCAAAGAAAGAATAAGGAGAAGGAGGAGAAGCGAAGGCAAAAGGAAGAGGAAGAGGAGAGGGAAAAGCAAAGGAAGAATAAGGAGAAGGAGGAGAAACAAAGGCAAAAGAAGGAAGAAGAGGAGGAGAGGAAAAAACAAAGGAAGGAGAAGGAGGACGAGGAAGAGAAGGAAAGACAAAAGAAGAAGCAGGAGGAGGAGGAAAGGGAAGGGCTGTTGAAGAAGGAGGAGAAAATGGAACTAATGAAGCAGGATTTTTTTGAAAAGCAAAGGAGGATAAGGCAAATGAAGAAGGCGGCGGAGGAGTGGGAAAGGCAAAAAAAGAATAAGGAGGAGAGGGAAAGACAAAAAAAGAATAAGGAGGAGAGGGAATGACAATTGAAGAAGAAGGAGGAGGAAGAGAAGGAAAGCCAAATGATGAAGATGGAAGAGGAAATACAAATGAAGAAGCATCAGGATGAGGAAGAGAAGGAAAGGCAAAGGAAGGAAAAGTAGAAGGCAGACGAGGAAGAGAAGGAAAGACAAAGGAAAGAGAAGGAGGACGAGGAAGAGAAGGAAAGACAAAAGAAGGAGAAGGAGGACGAGGAAGAGAAGGAAAAAAAAAAGGAAAAAAACATACGATGGTCGCGAAAGACAAAAGGAAAGAAGAAGTACAGAAGCAGAGGAAGGAAGGGGATGAAGAAGAAAAAAGTGTGACCAAGGTACGTTAATCGCTACTGTATGTCACAGTGTACTATTGTAGGTATTACTATATATAGTGATTACTCTGTATAGTGATTACTATGTATAGCGATTATTATGTATAGTGATTACTTTGTATAACGATTATTATGTATAGTGATTAATACGATAGCGATTACTTTGTATAACTATTACTGTGATAGCGATTACTATGTATAGCGATTAACTGTGATTTGATATTTTATGTTACAGGCAGGTTAGAAGAGAAGCAGAGCAGCATGTGAAAAGCTGAGAGGGTGGTGTCAGTGACCTGCAATTCTGTCGTGGTTCAGAAAGCTGAGTGAATATCAGAAGGACCGATTACAAAAGATGCACTTTGGCAGCCTTCTGGACCAACATTATTTTGAAAATTGCTAGAACACCATGACCCACCTAGTCAATAAGTGGAACCATAAGACGAATATGTTCCAGTTTGGGGGTTTTGAGATGACCATGACCCTAGAAGATATGGCACAAATTACAGGTCTTAAGTGCCATAGAAGTGTTGTCCTAACACGGGATTCAAACTATAACCCAAGGGACAATTGCACGACCCTTCTAGGAATGTTGATAGAAAAATGGTGTGAGTGTATTTCTAGTGGAGGCAATTCTTCATCGACAAAAGTTTATTTTTTTCGTAATAAATGGGAAGGTTGGTCCGCTGCATGTGCATCTGAAGCAGTTGACCAAGAGTTGCGCAACTTCCTTTTTTATTTTTTTGGACTTACTTTATTTTCTGATTGTTCTAGTTCGAGAATAAGTTACTTGTGGTTGCAGTTCCTAGAAGACTTAGATGAAGTTGATAATTGGGCATGGGGTGCTGCTATCCTCGCACACTTGTACAATCAACTTTACCGTGCAAGTAGGGGTACGAAAACCGTCAGAGGGTTTTAGCCATTTGTTCAGGTATTTGTTTATTACATATTTGGTGCTTGTAGACTAAGCTCGTTGAAGGTTTCAGTCTTACTAATATATTATTTTTGTAGGCCTGGACTTGGGAGCATATTGTCGCCTTGCATTCTCAATGTGTCCCTGTTGTTTATGGTTTTTCCATGATCGGCAAGTGGGCTTCAATAAATGTCAAGTGCGAAAATGCTCAATTCATTTTAGATGGCCTGCAATTAAATGAGGTAAATAGTTTAAAATCGTTATAATGTTTAGCATTCCTAAGTAATCATCACTTTATGATTTTGTCTTCCTTAGTACAAATTGTTATCACCTTTGCATCTAACTTTTATTAGCATAAAATGTTATATGGTTTAGCATTCTTAAGTAATCACCGCTTTAGAATTTTGTCTTCCTTATTAAAAATCGTTATTGCATTTGCATCTAACTTTCATTAGCGTAAATCATTGTAATGTTTAACATTCTTAAGTAATCATCGCTTTAGGATTTTATCTTCCTTAGTACAAATCGTCATTGCCTTTGCATCTAATTTTTATTACTGTAAATTGTTGTAATGTTTAGCATTCTCAAGTAATTATCGCATTCAACATTTTGTTTTCCTTAGTATAAATCGTTATCGTATTTGCATCTAACTTTCATTACCATAAATCGTTGTAATGTTTAGCATTCTCAAGTAATCATCGCATTCGGTATTTCATTTTCTTTAGTACAAATCGTTATCACATTTGCATCTAACTTTCATTACCATAAATCGTTGTAATGTTTTGCATTCTTAAGTAATTATCACTTTAGGATTTTGTCTTCCGTAGTACAAATCGTCATCGCCTTTGCATCTAATTTTCATTATCGTAAATCATTGTAATGTTTAGCATTCTCAAGTAATCATCGCATTCAACATTTCATTTTCCTTAGTACAAATCGTTATCACATTTGCATCTAACTTTCATTACCATAAATTATTGTAATGTTTAATATTCTCAATTAATCATCGCATTCGGTATTTCATTTTCTTTAGTACAAATCGTTATCGCATTTGCATCTAACTTTCATTACCGTAAATTATTGTAATGTTTAGCATTCTCAAGTAATCATCGCATTTAGCATTTCATTTTCCTTAGTACAAATTGTTATCACATTTGCATCTAACTTTCATTACCATAAATCATTGTAATGTTTAGCATTTTCAAGTAATCATCGCATTCGACATTTCATTTTCTTTAGTATAAATCGTTATTGCATTTGAATAGAAATTTACACAATTGCCTTTCTAAATATCTTAGAGGGTGAATGCTAGGGGCAAAAGGAATTTTTGAATTTTTGAAAATTTGGGGTGTTCACACCCATGCGTGAAAATCGACAGATTAAGGAGAAGCAACCTGAAAGTGAGGTCACTCTTATCCTCAAGCGTGTTGTCCTCCAGCATAGATGTAACGTCCATTGTGTCCATTTGACGGATACTACGATTCCATTTGTTGCAGTACACGATAAGGAGCAAACACAACTCCCAAATGAGAAGGTATCGTCCGACCAAAGGTTAGCGATGCTGGAGAGTGAGAATAAGGAGTTACAGAAGGACATGTAAAATTTGAGTAAACAAATTAGGTCGCTGATTGAGATGATTACCAGTGAGTAAGATCAAGGAAATGAAGAGGCCACAGAATAAAGAGACTCCACCAAGCCCAAGAAAGAGATGAGTTCTATGTCCATCTGAGTCGTCAAGCGCAAGTGAATAAACATATATGATTTGTGTATTCCGGTAATTCTATATTATAATTCTGACATTCTTTGTTGTAATTATATAATTCTTTCCTTAATAAGTGTAACATAGAAGTGCCACTGAAAAATCGACAAGACTACACAAACTTAGGTTTGTAATTATATAACTCTTTCATGATTTGTACTTACGTTTGCTAAATCGTATAGCGATTACTAGTTTTGAGTTTATTATGTATAGTGATTCCTTTAGTTGCAAGAAACATCACATAACATTAGTATAGAGTTTAGGATCTAACACGCTACTGATGTTATACTACGTGTCATTCATTTACACGTACTAACATTGTGTCGATGATACTAGCAAATGAAATGGCGCCTTTTAATTAATGCGCAATGTAATTTATTTATTTGTTAGTATTCTTTTTGCATGATTTTTGAAAACTGACGGGATGTGAAACGATGTGAACAATAAATGAATGAATCATTGTGTTCTGCAAGGCACACAAGACGTTTTCTTTAATAGCATGGAACAAGCGACATTTTATTTAAAGAAGAAAAGGAGCCTTTCCTATAACATGCTTCATGAGCAACAAACAAAAAACTGATGTTTCCTCTAACCTCCTTGTAAGTGCAAGTTGTATCGATGTCGAAGAAGGATGCTACTATTTAGTCGAACGTTCGCAAAAAAAAGGTACCATTGATTTTTATAACCTCCTTCATCTTTTTTACGTCGTTTACAGTTCGTTTACTGAATATAATGCTACAGTTATTTTACTGAATATTCAGCTAATTTCAGTGCAGTATCTACAAAACAAGGTGCCAGAAAACTCAACAAAGTGTTCGAAGAGAACATCGACTGGATGTGAGATGAATTTGCAGAAGGACACACTCAGTAATTTTGTACGTATGAAACCACTATCAGTTATACATAAACGTATGCCATGGGTTTGTATATTAACAAATGCACATTTATTCTAAATAGACTATACACGATTTTGTCATGTATATTCAAAGCAAGGGAAGAACCATGTCGGTCTGCGTCGTCACCCCTTATTTTATGGTATATCAGTTATCTTATATGTTTATTTTATCATTTTATTTACTAATGTACCTTTGTATTTTAAACTTACTATTATTACTGTTTCGTTGAACAAAGTATTGTCCGCCGAATGCCATACATGGCTGAATTTCTAGACAGAATACAATACTGGGGTGATGATGACCAAATAGCAGACTTTATTTCAAGTGAAAAGGTTTGTGACCATATCAATTTGTAAGATGTTAAATCTATTTAAGATCTTGTTTTGATTCTTAATATTGATTTTTAAGCTATTAATAGGAATTTCCATATCGATTTGAGATATTGTTTTGATTCTTAATATCAATTTCTATGCTAATTATTCCTCATCGATTTTTAAGATATTGTTTAGATTATTAATATCGATTTAAGATATTGTTTTGATTCTTAATATCGATTTCTATGCTGATTCTAAATATCGATTTAAGATATTGTTCTCATTCTCAATATCGATTTCTATGATGATTCTTAATATCGATTTAGGATATTGTTTTGATTCTCAATATTGATTTTTAAGACATCAATACGAATTTCTAAATCGATTTAAGATATTGCTCTGAATCTTAATATTGATTTCTATGTTGATTCTTAATATCGATTTAAGATATTATTTTGATTCTTAATATCGATTTCTATGCTGATTCTTAATATCTATTTTTAAGCTATTAATAGGAATTTTCATAGCGATTTAAGATATTTTGATTCTATGCTAATTCCTAATATTGATTTAAGATATTGGTTTGATTCTTAATATCAATTTATATGCTGCTTCTTAACATCATTTTTTATAGTATTAGTATACATTTTCATATCTATTTTTTAAGATATTTTATAATCGATTTGAAGATATTGATTCCTACATTATGGCAATCAGAAAAGCATTGGGTCTTATACGTGATGGATGTACGTGAACAAAAAATATAGCTATACAACTTCTTGGACTGACATTGGTGTAGACCGTGACATTATGCATTTAGTAAGTTTCTATCTTTAATATTACCATATATTGTACCGTGGCCCAGAATTTATTTGCTTTTACATAAACCACAGGTTGGATTTTTCAAAGACGTGTTGGGTGTCGACATTGGCCGGTAAAGGCTTCACATCGCAGAGGATGCTCCTTTACAAAATAATGACATCGATTATGGCATCTTTGTAATAAAGTATATTAAAGCAATAAACTATGGACGAGCACCAGAATTCACCGATGTATGTTGTATACTTAAACATGTTTTATTAACCTATATTATTTATGACTACATTTTTATATTGTTCTCATTTCCGTTTTTTTTTTCAAGATGATATACCTAGATTCCACAAAGAACTATGCGAAGAATTGAAGGATTTTCTAGTTGAGAAAGATACAAAAACCCAGACTGCAAGATTACCTAGAAAGCTACGAAGGACATGGGGCCCTCAGAAGTAAAAGGAAGTCATTTTAAACGTCTACCTGTTCTCAAGGATAACGTGAAGAGGGTTACGTTCTACTGCTGAGAGAGAGATAGCAATTTTTTGTTCAACTTTTAATTTCTAAATTTTTTGTGTATAGACATTTGTAACAAATTTTGTAAGACTGTGTACAAAATTCACATTGATCTATAAACTAAAATTACAAACCTGGCAAATGTGTGTTGAATACGCAAATCGCCACCTCAAGCACCCAAATCGCAACAATATAAATTCTGCAACAATTTAAGATATTATATCAATTTTTATGAGATATGGTTTTGTTAATATCAATTTATAATATATTATGCTGAATTTCTGTATATAGATTTGTAAGATATTATGTGTTTTCTAGTGTCGATTACTAAGATATTATTTTGGTTGTTAATATCGATTTGTAATATATTATGTTGAATTACCGTATATCGATTTGTAAGACATTATGCTGAAATGCTGTATACCGATTTGTAATATATTATGTTGAATTATCGTATATCGATTTGTAAGATTATATGTGTTTTCTAGTGTTGATTTATGAGATATGATATTTTTGTTAATATTGATTTATGTATAAGTGTAGCACACAAATGCCACTAAATAAATCATTGTAATGATAGGCATTAAAAAATAAAAATCAAACAAGCATTTTGTATTGTCAAAATGCCACTGGTTTTCTTTTACGAGTTGTGTTCCTATCACGATTTACATAATGATTGATAAAAGTCAAATGATTTGCACAAACATTGACCATGCAATTTTACCGCGATTTGTACTCATGCACAGTGTGATTTTTATTGAGATATGGCCGACATAGATGTCATTGTGTAAATTGTTATACCATTGCGATTTACACAATGACGTATGTCTTTTAGACAATGAGCTTTGTCTAATTGAATGACATGTACCATCATGATTTACACAATGACGTATGAAGGCTACGTGCTATCGTCAATTGCTTTTACGGGCTATGTCTATGTCAACGATATTTCCTAATCGCTTTTACGGGCTATGTCTATGTCAACGAAGGGTGAACATTTGAAGCCTTTGTTCACCACATACATCGCTAATCCCTTTTGCGATTTTCATTCACGTAGGGTGAGCATCACAATGATTTATGAACAATACATGTCTCTAATCGCTTATTGGATTTTCATTGATGAAGGGCGAACATTACAAGCCTTTGTACACCGCATACATTGCTAATCCATTTTGCGATTTGTAAGATATTATGTGTTTTCAAGTATCGATTTGTGAGATGGTTTTGTTTGTTAATATCGATTTGTAAGTTATTATATTGAATTTCCGTATATCGATTCCTAATATATTATGCTCAATTATTATATATCGATGTGTAAGATATTATATATTTTCTAGTATCGATTTTTATGATATTTGTAGTATGATTTTTATTGTAGAATTACAACAAAGAATTATAACATTACAACACAGAATTATCTATTTACAACAAAGAATTATAGAATTACAATAAAAAATTATTGATTTACAACAAAGAATTATAGAACTACAACAAAGAATTATAGAATGCTAAACATTACAATGATTTGTAATATATAAAAGTTAAATGCTACAACTATTTTTGAGCTGAAGAATCCACACATGATTCTTGTGTTGCGTTGCTCGCTTTTGAATTGAACATAGCCTATCATAAAACAGAACAATATCAGACACTACATTAAGTTCAACAAGAAATGCTAACATTCTCCCAAAATTGTTACATACCAAAAGACTTGTCATACTCATGCCATCATTCCACTTAAACAGGTCGGATGGATTGCAGGTTCCAACATTGTAGTGCATATCTGTATGGTATTGCTGCATGTTGGAAATTACACAAGTAAGATATTGATAGGTTGTACGTAATACATGTTACATGGAAAGTAATATACTGTATTATATACTTGTTCATGTGAAGGGCTTGGTTGCTTAGGGGTTAGTTGTTTCTTAGACATTTTCTTGCCAACCAATTTCAGTGCACCCTTTGTCCTCCGATGACTGCGATCAGAGGTAGGTTTCTTTTTGATACCCTTTGCTAGGTGAATATTTCCATCATAATCTACAATGTTTACTCCTGACTTGTCAAAGATGATGTTTACGCTTTGGCCCAACTTTTCACAAGGGTCAAGAAAAGCATTATTTTCACCTACGTTGTTCGATTTTGTTTTCTTAGATTGGTCTGCACGAGCTGCAATAAACTCATGGTAAATTAACTGCACTTTTTCAAGTAATTCCGTTGACATGTTTCTCATACATACATAGGCTTCTTCGCTTTTCGATGCCAAATCTACAACATGCATAAGTAACCTACATAGTTGTTGGTAATGGGAGGCTATCTGGCACTTCTCATCAACACTAGATGGACTGACTTTATTTGTCTCTAGCAGTTCAATCTTTGTTTGTCTCATCCATCTTTGCATTATATATGACTCAGATATTTCTTGTAACTTCTCTTGATTAATTACCTTTAATGCATGACAACATAAAATACCTTTGAATTCAAACATTTTGCACGTACATTCCACTGTTCTGTTGTCAACATTTTACGTAACATGTGCTTCTTGCCTTTTTGGATACTCTTCACCATCCCATACAACATGGTATTTGTGCATATTCCCATATTGCATACGTCCTTCTATGTTGCAATTCATGACCTATATAACCTCTTTCTTAGTCCATTCAAATACAGTTAGTGTATACAGATCTGCAGTTCGCATTAATATTTTCATGCCCAAAGTTACAGGGTGGGTGTTGAAGCATTTTACATCTTGTTCAAGCTCATTCTGTCTAAGACCGTCTATAAATAATTCATACTATTCCATGAAACGAAACATTGTTAAACATGAAAACAATGTTTTTTTCAGTGTGGCATGCATAGATTCAGCTCTTTGTGTGCTTACATACCTGCACAAAAGTATTGTCTTCCATATGCTAATGCCCACTTCTCTTTGTCTGTATATAAATGCTGTAACCACACATAGTCTTCAAGGTCATATATTTGAATCATTTGCTCCCAATCAAACATAAATGTGACATCGTCTATGCTCTCAAGTACACATTGTCTAAAGTTTTTATCAAACCCTGTCTTTTGATTAAAAATGTGTCCTATGTTCTTTGCTGCATTTTGAAAAATATGCCACAAACATAGGCGATGATGTGCATATGACCATACATGAAACACTGCAGCTGCAATTGCATGATCACCTTCTGTAAGTACAGCTCTAGAGTGCTTCCCATTCATTGCCTGTGTAAATACTCTTAACAACCACTCAAAGGTTACCTTGGTCTCGTCATACAAAAAAGCGTTGCCTAATATGCAACTCCGTGAATGATGGTTCACTCTCACAAACTACACAAATGTCTATTGTTTCATATTAATCTTCACTGTCGTATAAAAAAAAAGTACATCATTGAAGCATTCAAAATTCACTCTTGACTTTGAATCTGCCCAAAACATATTCACAGCATACCCATCTTCATCCAGTTGCATTGCACTAAAGAAACCAGGGTCAATGTTTGATTTTTTCTGTAGGTAATCAACCAAAGAACATATTTATCCATTCTTCATGTTTTCTGACCTCTTCCTTCTTAAGTGGTTTCTTAGATCCATAGGTGTGAATGGTACATTCTCGCAACCACCATCTACGTGCGTGCAAAAATTGTATGTCTGTAAACACAACAAATTTTCCTTATCCATTTTCAAACACACCCCTCATGCAGTGCCAACTCTATTAGGTCAGTGTAGGAGTCAAACCCCGAGTCAGTTTTAGAAAATTACCACTTTACCCACTTTCATTAGGAAAATTATTATTTTACCCCTAGGACATCCCGGACCCCAGTCAGTCGGAGTCAACCAAGCTCATTGGTCAGTTCAAAACAGTTAAAATATCAGTTATTTCAAGCTCACATGAGCTCACAGTGAGAATCATTTCTGACCATTTCCTGCCAAAATGAGATTATTTCTTTAGAAATGATCTCATTTCTCACTTAAATCCAAGCATATTGTCTCTGAGTCAGTCATTCGCAGTCAATCCTATTCCTCTGAGTCTAGCCTGAGCTCACCAGGAGTTCAAGTGCTCCAGTTTTTGTTCAAAACCATTTCCAAGTGTCCAGGAGACCATTTTAGCCTGTTTCAGTTCTTTCAGCTGAAATTGAACTGAGTTCAGTCAATTGAGCTAGTGTTCGAGCTTCGATTTTAGTTCATGTCAGTATTACTGACCTTTGTTTTAGCTCAAACCCAGCTCAGGTTCGTAATTCACTTCACTCCAGTGACCATTTCGTACCATTTCTCTAAAAATGACAGTTTTTCTCAAAAATTTAGTTAGAAAGGTCAGTTGAGTCAGTGTCTTGTCAATTCTTTTGAGTTCTGAAACTCTAAAACCCAGCTCATTTCAGTTCAATCCAGCTCAAACCCTAATTTTCAGTATCACTCTAGCTTGGTAGAATCCGAAAACCATTTCTTGAACATTTTGCAAATTTTATAAATGTTAACACCTTTTGAACTTGTACAATTATCAATCGTGGTTTAAAATCCAAAATTCTTCATTCAAGGTCTGCATTTCGCATAGCATTTCATATTATTCCTCATCATTTCATATCATTTCTCAGCATTTCATAATATTTCATCACATTTCATTTCCTTTCATTTTCGAAGTCCAGAACTCCAGTTTTATAAATTCCAATCCAAATTGAGTTTTAAAAGTTTTCAAAAATCAATTTCAAACTCTGTGTTTCCAAAATTAACATTTTTACCCCCGAAAGTCTAATTTTGGAAATATTTTTTGAAGAAAAACAATCTAGATTTATTTCAAATTCAAAATTTTCAAATTCTACGTTGGATTTCTTCGCAACGGGGTATTGAACTTCAAAATCCGAGCTCATTTCATCAAAAGTCTTCCTAAAAAGACCATTCTATCCCTATGATTATCAAAATGAATTTCGAATTTGGAAAGAGAGTCCACTCTGAGATGACTTATCTACTTTCATTTTATTTTTAAAAGAAAAGAAAAAAACAATATAAATATTTTCTTTTACCTTATTTTATCATTTTCTTTATTTTTATCATTCATTTTTTTAGAGGTGGGACCCACCAAGGTGGTCAACCAAACCTCCAACCCCTTCTTTCTTTTTTCTTTTTCCATTTTCTTCTTCCTCCTTTCTCTTCTTTCTTTCTTTCTTTCCTTTTCCATTTTCTTCCCTCTTTCCTTTCTTCTCCTTCTTTGATTTCCTTCCTCTTTTCCCTCCACTTTTCCTTTCCCTACTTACTCCAGCCCATTCACGTAAACCAAAAGGCTTCCTTTTCATTAAGCCTCTCAACCTAAGTCTAGGAGGCATTAAAACCCTAAGTCTTTGTGAAAAAAGAAAAAAAGGGAATCTCCTAAGAAAAAGACGACTGGTGCTTTTGAGGGGAAGCCCATCTTCTCTCTCCCTTAGCCTCTCTCTCCCCTCCTTGCTTCCCCTTGGTGACTACAGCCACACCATGGTTCTAGCTCCAACATCTCACAGCCACTCCCACATTGGCAGCACCACAGGAACACTTCCAGCAGCACCCATTGCCCCTTACACGACAGCAAGCCTCCTCTAGCACCATCAAAGTGTTGCTGCCGCCTCTCCAAAATCTTCTTCAGCAGTCGCCCCAACACAACACCATCAAGGCACTCCCTTTAGCCAATCAAGCTCCAATTTTCCAAGGTAAGGACCTTCATTGCTCATGTCTTCGTTATTGTTTTAATAATAATGATTACCTATGTCATGTAATGCGATGGTGCTATTGGATCCGGTGCTTCACCCTTTCCATGCATGAAGTCACTCGATTGAATGGCCAATATCAAAGAAATGAATCATACTCCATTTGATTTTTATTTTATTTTTGTGTTTCATGTAGTTTCATGATTAAAAATATGCATTTAGATTAGTTTCATTATGCATCTCATTAATTTTACATAGCTTTATCAATATTTCATAGATTTTGGTTTTTTATGCAGAATCTAGTGATTGTTTCATGCATGTGTTCTTGTTAAAAAATTCTATAAAATTAATTTATGAATTCCTATGATTGTCTGGGATGTCCTGTAGAAAATATGGATCCATTTGGATTCTAAGACCCTACCTAATAAACTGAATTCCAAACTGGGATTTCACCTTTTCTAGAACTTCCAATTTTCATTTTAGCAGACAAAAACCTTTGTGATCTCCTAAATGGACGATTTGAATTTCCCTCAAAAAAATACCATGAACCCATGTTGGAACCTATTACTTTACTGTAAATTTTTAGCTTTTTCCAAGTAGCTTTGACACCTGCCAAAAATCAATTTTTCCAGGCCTATGAGAAAATCTCACTTTCTCTTTCTCAGGGTATAGACCGACGCTAATATGCTGTGTCCGTTCAATCCATAAGTCTTCTGTCAAAATTTTTAACATGAAAGTTGTTTCTAACACACTCCTTTGTCATTTCACAAAAGTTCAAATGTTTTGAGATTATTTATGTATTTTTCCTAGATTTATCTTTTATGTCTTACAGATTCTCATGCCTGAGAATTTCAGAGATCTAGGTCTCTGATAACAGTGTGCCCATTTCCAAACTATAACCCGAATCCCAATGCGGTAAAAAGAAGAAAACTTTCTATGTTTATCAGAAACATTTTACTAGAATTTCATCCATTTTCCCATCTGTTTGCTATTTTTCTTATAATTTTTCCCAAAACCTGTCTGTTTACCCCAAATACTAGAGTCGCTGGATTTTGATCTGACTTGCTGGAGTTGTCCAGCTCCGACCATAGGTCAAAACCAGAATCTGTAAAAAGCAAAAATCCTTGCCTAACCGTCCTTTGTCACCCTATAAAATTTGGAAATTTTTTATTGAAGTTTCATATCCGAAATCTAATTTAGAATCAGCATTTTAGGCAAAATCTTGCTTTTTTTAGGATTTTTAGCTATTTTCCATATTAAGAAAATAAAAAAAATATATTTTCGAACTCCATTCTATTTTTAGGGTTAGTCTAGGTGTACATGCCAAATTTGGCTCAATTCAAAGTTCATTTGCTTTGTGTGTTAGGTTAATTTTAAATTCAGAGGCGAAAATCGAGTTAAATTTGATGTTTTATGATATTTTCGCCATTTTACGGTTTTATTTATATAAATAAGCAGGACATGTCATATTAGAGTTAATTTCAATATCATTTGCATTTCAATTTCTCATTTTTGCAAAATTTATTTTAGAAAACTCTGGTTTCAAGGCCATAGTCTTGTTATTAGGGACATTTTGGTCATTTAGACCTCAATTTCAAAATTCCAAACTTCAAATTTCCAAATTTTTATGCATATAACCATATTTCATCATATTGTGTTTAATTTTATTTCATTTAATTTTCAAATTTTCAAATTTCCAAAATTTACAAAAATTCTTTTAGAAAACCCTAATTTCAGGGTCATCAGGGGCATTTTGTTCATTTTGACCCCAATTTCGAATTTCCAAGTTTATTTTCGAATTTTATTACTTATTTCTCATGTTTATATCAAATGAGGTATGAATTTTGGTTTATATCTGAATAATATCCGATAATTTCTAATATTTTTGGATAAATTCAGAAAAACCTATATTTCTGTGCTAACATTGTTTTCTAGTTTTGCAGGAACCTTCAGGAAGAAGATTTAGTTACTTTATTTCTTTTCTTTATTCAATTCAATGTAAAAAGCAATGTAATATTTGGAATAAGAGTTACTTTTCTGCTTAGAATAGGACTGCATTGCATATAGTTTAATTTCTGCAAATTTTTAATATCTGATGTATGCTGTATATGCACATTTTTCTAAAATCACTATGGTTGACACGAATGGCACGTGCACAAGCTCTTATGGAGTTTATAAACTTGGTGGAATTTATATTTTTGGCCATAGTCAGAATACGAATGGAACCTAGATTTATGATCTTCATATTAGCCACATTCAACTTACACTCTTAGGCTAACTTCAAAAATGCACTGCATTTCTCAAAACTCAAAAGGATTTCTCAATCAAATATCTTTTAAAATCATATTCATTCATTCAATTTGCATCATTTTCAAATTCTTTTCCCAATTCCATCTCAAAAAAATCAATTTTCCCAAAAATTCCCAAGTCTTTCTTAGGATTCGATTTTCTCAGAACTCTGAATTTTCAAATGAGATTTCGAAGTATTTTCCAAGTTCAAACTAAGATTTTCCAAGATTTCTACATTCTCAATTTCATTTTTCAATCTCAAAAATTGATTTTCTTATAGTTCCCATTTTCCTAAGAATCCATTTTCCATTTCAAAAATCATTTTTTAATGAACTTCCTGACTTTCTCAAGATTCTCAAATCCATTTTCTCAGAAAAGCAATTCCAAATCTCAAAAATCGATTTTCCCAAGATTCAAGTTTTCCTGAGAATTGATTTTCCAATCAAGTTTATGATTTCCAATGAAATTCAATGATTTTCCTAGGAATTCCATTTTCAGGCACTTTTCCAACCATTTTTCCAAGCATATTTCAATTTTCCAAAGCAAACATCATATTTCACAACCTTGCATCTTTTCAAAATCTCATAGCACATGCCTGATTCTCTGTGCATTCTAGGAAAATAGAGCATAATTTAGATAATTTAACTTAGTCAAAGCACACCTTTGATCCTTGGTTCGATTACCCCTGGTAAAGGCGCCTAGAACGGTTGAACCTCATACTGATAGGCGGATCCCATTCCACGAAATTTTCCCACAAATTTTCAAAATGGAGGCGAGTAATTTTCAAAACCATTTTCAAAACTTTGGTTGAGTTTGACTGGCAAAATCGTTCTCTCACTCTCGCAGAGGGGCGGGGGGGATTTGCGATGATACTAGGTTTGGCGATCGTGATGGGACCTGTCTTCGTCTGATCAATTATGTGCTTTGACTTAGTTTAATTATCAAAATCGTGCCCTATGAACTGTCAGCTTTTAATTTCTGATATCATGTGAGCCTAGGAGCCTAGACTTGTACCCAGCTGACATGGACTGCATGTAGACTAGGCATGGTTTGGTAGGACCATATTGAGGAGAATTATTCATGCTCACTTAGACTTAGGTCTGAAATATAACACTCCTTAATCTAGGATTTGTGTGAAAACAATGTTTGCTTCCTCAAAATTTTTAAAATCTCTATCTTTTTAGGTTTAGAGCCCTCTATTTGCCTGCATGTGATCATATTTCAAAAACCACCCCACCTATGTCTACACGGTCTTCACGTTGCTGGGCTCTCTTCCAGAACCATAGTTCGGGACAGAGCCTCACAACTAGGTCACTTATTTGGGCTAACGCCCCCTGCCACGTACCAAGGGCCATAGTCCAACGAATATCGACAGGCGCTCAAGAATGTTGGGAAAACACAAGCCTAGAACTGGAGATGAATTTTTATGCCACGTACATCGAGCCTCAGCTTGAGTATATCGTCATAGCATGATTGAACACAGATGATCTGAGTCTAGAGTCAGGATTAGGGTCCTAAAGCTCTTTCAAAATTGATGCATTTAGAGTCAGCTTCTTAGAGAACATTCTATATATGCATAATTGTTTATGATTGAATTTCATCTTATTTCTCATATTTTTCCCAATTTTTCCAAAATACCAGACAATTTTCTAAAATACCTCATTTTCCATCTTTTGTGAAATATCTCCTTTTTCTCAAAAACCCTGGACAATTTTTCCAAATTATCCACCTTTTCTTCAAAACTCCAGGTGATTTTCCATTCTTCCGTTCCTCTGGACTTCGAATTTCCAGCTTTTCATTTTATCCTGCCTGCAATTTTCAAAATTCTTGTATTTTTCCAAAGTCTAATTCCAATCTTCTTGTCTTTTAGTCCAATGAAATTCAGTCAGCTCGACTCTGTCTTTCCTAAAGGTGACATCTCCTACGAGGTGTGACAAAGTCTTTCCGAGCATCGAGCTCTCAACATCGAACCCTTTTTTCCCCGATGGTACTATACTTGGTTCAAGAACTTCTCTTGTATGTTTCCGGACCACTTGAGCGATTATGGGTTGGAACTGGCATCCGCAGTAGGAAAGTTGACAGACAATGAAAATCTGATCCATGCACTAGCAGAACGGTGAAACTCGCACACTTGTACTTTCTGGTTCCCATGGGGCGAGATGACCCTGCTGATGGATGAATTTTCAGAGATTATGGGATTGCCAGAGCCAGCCGGTCAGCCTGAAGATCCATTAGAGCAACAGTTTCTGATCAATGTCAAGGGTCTGGACCATAAAGATGCTATAGCTCGCATGACAGGGCGTAAGTCGTGGCCACTGATTGAAGAAAATGGGAATGAATATGTGAGCCTGATCAAGATCTACTGACAGTATGGGGAATTTACAGAAGTCAGCTTGTTATCCAGGATAGCTCGAGAGAGAATTCAGCATGCGAGGGTTTTGTGCACTGTGGGACTCGCTTTCTTTCCAGATGGACAAAATTATGTGGATGTCAGAATAGTCCAACTTCTAAGAAGATGGGGAAGTTGACAGACCAACCGTGTCTTGATAGCCATGGCCGCACTTGCTTTTCTATACAATAGATTTACTCGCTTCACGCTTGGAGAGTCCATTCTAGTCGAGGGATGTACTTATGCACTTCAGTCTTGGTTTCTTCAGCATGTACCGACCAGAGTTAGTTCGTTCAAATATAATGGCAAGGAGCTCCTTCCAGTTGCACGATACTGATTCCTGATTGATCATCTGTAGGAAGAAGAAGTAGTGTGGGACTATTTTGATCGAGAATTATAACCTCCCAGATACACCTATGCATATGGCAAGATATTCAAGCTACTTGGTCCATTCTTCTGCGCCTACTATCATCCGGAGCGGTGTGTTTGACAGTTTTCTCAGAGACAGAAGCGCATAGAGGTACGACTGCCATCAGGAATCATGCCAGAGTTCGACCTTGCATCAACATAGTGGTCTGGAACATACCATTCTGCCAGATATGGCTGAGACTCTTTTATTACTCTTCCACTTTTTTCGGTCCTCGTGTCTCTGTTGATTATAAAGAGTGGTGGCAAATTGTTTGTCCGCCCCCTCTTTCTCAAGTTTATAATTGATGCAATCATGTTTTCCCTTCAATGAATAAAAAATCTTTCAAATTCTTTATTCTTGGTTTGACGACCTCGCCTAGGTAACAAGGCATAATTTTCAGTTGTTTATTTTCTTTGTGAAGGAATGGCAACGCAATTGTTGTAATCCCAGAGTTGACTCAATCCCTAGTAATGGGATATTCTTTCAATTGTCTACCAAATTTCTCAGCAAACATTTTCTTCCAATCAAAATCTCTCTCAAAAGCCTAACCATCAATTTTGTTCTGCAGAGAGCATTCATGATATTTAAATGGTTCAGACGAGGTCAGGAAAGAAAATTGCACCAGTCGAGGGCATCACATATTCAACAGCTTCAGAAGAAGAAATGGACTCACCCCGATCAATCATAAGTTAGGGTCAGCAAGCAGATGATGACATCGATCCTCAGATGTATGCCATGTTTAAAAAGATGATGACCAAGATGTTGGCAGAACAAGCTGAAACCAGTACAGAGCAGACCCAGGTCAAGAACAAAAGGTCGGGTGGTCAAGAAAGTTTTCAAGGTAGCCAAGAAGCCTGTTTAGAATGCTTATACAAATGATGAAGAAGAATCAGTGGAAGACACAGATGAAGAAATTGAATCTCAGCAGGTACTCCGCAGAACTACTTAGGGGCAGGGGTCAACCCATAAGTTCAAAGAATAGTCTGTCAATGAATCTGACCAATCGCAATTCAGAGATATGGTCAGGATAGTTCGAGATCTGCAGGCCCGCGACAAGGGCAAGAAGGTCTTCACGAGTAAAGACCTATACAAGGGCATCACCCCCGTCAGGAATAATCAAGATTAAAAAAAAAAGATGAATTTCGCCTTCTTCGTCAATGCCAACTGTGATGATTGCAAAGATAACAAAGGCAATCATACAAGTCAGAAAGAGAAATCTTCAAAGCAGAGTGGAAAATTGAGTCAACAAAAAGAAAAGATAAAACGGGATGGCTGGGGTTACGATCGCCAGTTTACTCCTCTCGAGCAGTCTCTCGATGAAATCCTTGAATATATGTTGGCCAAAGAATTGGTAAAGCTCCCGAGAGTCACAAATCCTCCCACAATCATGGGAAGATTCATGGACCAGTTCTGCAAATTCCATCGGACAGTAGGGCATGATACCGACCACTGTTTCATCTTCAAGAACATTGTCCAAGATTATATCGACAAGAATTTCTTTGTTGAGAATGAGAAAGAATACTGGTCGACTATCTTGGCCAAGTCTCAACAGAAGTCAAGCAATCGGCAAAAAGTACAACATGACGGACGAAACCTGGACTGAAAGATGGCTCCATTGGATCAAATACTCCAGAGTTTCTTGGAATACATCCTCACAAAAGATATGGTCGGACCTCCAGAGGCTCACTTTACTCTTTCTGCCAATGATAGCAATCATGATAACTATTCAGAGGGATCTAAGGGCCAAAAAGGAAAGTTCTCCAACAATGATAAGCCTCTTCAATCTAGTCCTCAACATAAAGAGAAAGATCAAGAAAAGACAAAGCGCAAGGATTGGAGTACGAATCGAAAGTTTACCCCTCTGGATCAGACACTAGAGAGTGTTATGGAATACATGCTCGTAAAAGATATGATCTGTTTACCTAAAGTAGTTGATCCCGCAACAATCATGGGCAGATTCAAAGAAAAATTCTGCAAATTTCATCGGGCAGTAGGGCATGACACTGAGATTTGTTTTGTCCTGAAGAACATCATTCAAGATCGCATTGACAAAAATCTCCATGTTGAAAATGAGGAAGATACCAGTTGACCATCCTTATCAAGTTTTCCAAGAAACTGACAATGCCAAGGCCATGTCATCTTTAATCATTTTGCTTTTGGTCATTTTAAAGGACAATCCAGTCCCAGTTTTCTTACCAACTTGTTATTTCTCTTCAATGATTGAATAAATTATCTATTTTCCTCATAAACTTGATGTCACCTTTTATTCTCCTTCTCTGCAAAATGTTCTTTCATGAGGAATAACCCTCTTCAAAGTCTCTGAATCGATCAAAAGTCAGTTGCTTTGTTACCGTTCGAGAGCATTCTTCGAACGCCAATTATCTTTCTTTTATCCAAATTTTTTTTCCCTATTATACTGGGGCATTATTTTGAAAATTGTCTTCAAAACATCCTGTATGAAGGCAGGATCAAACAAATCTCTCATTTTGCACGCATGTGCATTCATTCATATCATTTTGCATTTATTCGCATACATTTGCATTCATTTACATTCATTTGCATCAAATTCATTTCTCCTTCAAGTTAAGGGCTAAACCTGAACTACCCATTCAGGATAAGGGATAAATCCTAAGGCCCCGACAGTTGTCCAAGTCATCATGAGGGTGAAGATTGAAAATCTCTCATCAGAATCAACTGATAATTTTTCAAAAAACCAGTGTTCATGCTGGTAATTTTTCAAAAACCAGTGTTCGTGCTGTTAATTTTCCAAAACCCAGTGTTTGTACTGGTAATTTTTTAAAAATCGGTGTTCATGCTGGTAATTTTCCAAAACCAAGTGTTTGTGCTGGTAATTTTCCAAAACCCAGTGTTTGTGCTGGTAATTTTCCAAAACCTAGTGCTTGTGCTAGTAATTTCCCAAAATCCAGTGTTCGTGTTGGTAATTTTTTAAAATCCAGTGTTTGTACTGGTAATTTTCTAAAACCCAGTGTTTGTACTGATAATTTTTTAAAACATAGTGCTTGTACTGGTTCATTTTCAAAATTTGATGTTCACACTGGTACACTTTAAAATTCAGTGTCCACATTGGTCTAATTTTCCTTCAGGATTCGAGTTCTGACTCGAATTTCTTTTCTTTCTAAATTGATCTACTTTTCCTTCAGGATTTGAGTTCCGACTCGAATTTCTTTTCCTTCTAAATTGATCTACTTTTCCTTCAGAATTCGAGTTCTGACTCAAACTTCTTTTCATTCCACAATGGATCTAGTTTTCCTTTGAAGTTTCGAGTTTCAACCCGAGTTTTCTTTTCCTTCTGAATTGGTCTATAAAATTAAAGTTCTGACTTGAATTTTCTTCTAAATCCATTTCAAATGTCTAGAATCGGTCTAGAAAATTAGAGTTCCGACTTGAATTTTCTCCCAAATCCGATTTGCTTAGCTTTCCTTTAAAGGTTTGAACTCCTACTCAAACTTTTATGCAATTTAGTAATTGGTCTAGAAGATCCATGTTCCGACTCGAATTTTCTTTCAAAACCCAATTCATTTAGTTTTCCCTTGAAGATTTGAATTCCGATTTGAATCTTCCTTCAAAACCCATTTTAGCACCTGGTTCATTCAAAGCCCACAAGTTGAACCCTTCCTTCTTAAACTGTGATCCTTAGGTTAAATCCCTATGGAATTGATAGTTCGTAGGTCGAACCCTTGCGGAACCGATGTGATCCTTAGGACAAATCCCTATGGAATTGATAGTTTGTAGGTTGAATCCCTGCGGAACCGATGTGATCCTTAGGTTAAATCCCAATAGAATTGATAGTTCGTAGGTTGAACCCGTGTTGAACCGATGTAATCCGTAGGTTAAATCCCTATGAAATTGGTAGTTTGTAGGCTGAATCCCTGTTAAACCAATGTGATTTGTAGGTTGAACGCCTGTCAAACCAATATGGTTCTTAGGTTGAACCCCTTTGGAACTAATCTCACTGTCAAAAAATTTGATCTGTAGGTTGAATTCCTCCTGATCCAATATTCTTTGCAGTCCTTAGGTCGAACCCCTTTTGGATTGGTATTTTTCAGAAATGTGATATGTAGGTTGAAGTCCTCCTGATCCAAGTTCTTAGGCTGAATCCCTATTGAACCCATGTCGTTCCCAATGAATCAATGTCGTTCTCAATTGAACCAATGTCGTTCTTAGGCTGAATACCTATTGAACCCATGTCGTTCCCAGTGAACCAATGTCGTTCTCAATTGAACCAATGTCGTTCTTAGGCTGAATTCCTATTGAACCCATGTTGTTCTCAATGAACCAATGTTGTTCTCAACTGAACCAATGTCGTTCTTAGGATGAATTCCTATTGAACCCATGTCATTCCTAGTGAACCAATGTCGTTCTCAACTGAACCAATGTCGTTCTTAGGCTGAATCCCTATTGAACCCATGTTGTTCCCAGTGAACCAATGTTGTTCTAAACTGAACCAATGTCATTCTTAGGCTGAATCCCTATTGAACCCATGTCGTTCCTAGTGAACCAATGTCGTTCTCAACTGGACCAATGTCGTTCTTAGGCTGAATCCCTATTGAACCCATGTTGTTCCCAGTGAACCAATGTTATTCTCAACTGAACCAATGTCGTTCTTAGGCTGAATCCCTACCGAACCCATGTCATTCCCAGTGAACCAATGCCGTTCTCAACTGAACCAATGTCGTTCTTAGGCCGAATCCCTATTAAACACATGTTGTTCCCAGTGAGCCAATGTCGTTCTCAACTGAACCAATGTCGTTCTTAGGCTGAATCTCTATTGAACCCATGTTGTTCTTAGCAAACCAATGTCGTTCTCAATCGAACCAACATCATTTTCTTAGGCTGGATCCCTATTGAACCCATGTCGTTCTTAGTGAGCCAATGTCGTTCTCAATTGAACCAATGTCGTTCTCAGGTTGAATCTCTACCAAACCCATGTTGTTCTTAGTGAACCAATGTCGTTCTCAATTAAACCAATGTCATTTTTTTAGGCTGAATCCCTATTGAACCCATGTTATTCCCAGTAAACCAATTCCAATTTCGACCTCCGGGTCACCCAATTTCTGACTTCCAGTTTTGACCTTCGGGTCATCCAATTTCCAATTTCCAAATTCCAAATTCTAATTTCCAATTTCCAATTTCCAATTTCCAATTTCAAACTTTTTTGAGTCACCCAATACGAATTTCAATCATCTTCTCTTGCGAGAGACCCTTTTTACAGGGAGAGTTCGAGGGAGCTCATTCTTTTCGCATGCTATCCTTTGTTCACTTAGCCCTATTTTCGAAGAGAGTTTGAAGGGACTTGTGTCTTTGTGAACCGCTTGCAAAACAAATTTCTGATTTCACACAAAGAACCCTTAGTTCAGGGAGAGCTTCGACGGAAGTTCACTTTCCTTGTTACCCCAATTTTATACTAGGCTATTTCGTCATGAAGAACCCTCTTTTCAGAGAGAGTGTGATGAACTTGCTCCTTCATGACCAATTCACCGACCTCACCATTACCGGCCCCTTTCCATAAGAGAAGCCTAATGTTAGGAAGTTTTGATGAAAGCTTAATTTCTCTTCGAAAGATCGTTTTGTAAACACCTCCACTTCAGGAAAGAGAGTTGTGATTTCTATTTCCTATTCCGAATCTTTTCCTTTGGGGAAAGGAGAAGAAGATTTTTGTCGTGGATGCGTTGAGTCACGCTTCAAATGCTCACTTTCACAAAGAATTTCAAGAAAATTTTGCCAATTTGTCATTAAATATTTGTTGATTTCAAAATCTTTATTGTACAAAAACATTACCTCAGAATACCTTCAGTATTACTTTCAAAAAGACAAAGCTTTCGCGAAAAAGTATTCAAAATTCAAAATCTTTCTATTGGCCAACCAAAAGGATAAAGAATAAATCCTCGATATGGCCAGCAAAGGAAATTCAATGTTGTCACAAAGCCATGAGTGATTGATATTGATCGCAGTCAATGGCACATTTTTAAAGATCACTCTTGGAAAATAAGGTAGTCGAAATATCCTGGGTGATACAGAAAAATCCATTTAATTTCCATATTTCCTCAATCGTTTAAGCTGCAATTAAATATCTGCAAAAAGGATCTCTCAATTGTCGTTAAGATAAAGACGAATTATGCGAGTTAGACCCCCGAGGCCAAAGAAGATTTGGATCATCTCCAAGATGTAAGAGTTTGTGGCGGATCATTCCAGGGAAAGTTCAGATCACCATCAAGATGAAGGCGACTGCGATGAGCCTCCCGACAAACCCTAAAGGGTATTTAATTTCTGCTATCATCAAGATATTCCCAACCAATGAGCCAATACCATCAATATAATCCCTGAGAGAAAAGAAGGATCGAAACATCTCTGAGATGAAGGAGTTTGTGATATACCCTTCCAAAAAAAAAGAGAGAAAAGTCAGGACATCTCCAAAATGAAGGATTATTTAATCCCCAAAAACCCAAGAGAGCTTTAATTCTGCCAATAAAAAAAAAGAGGGCATAAAGATCATCATGAGAAAAGAATCCCAAGATATCAAACTACCAAGTCTGCCAATAATCCTCTTTAAATTTTATGAAATTCTATTATCAATATTCTTTCACCAATTGCTTTCACAATATCAAAGAATACTCACTTTTCTGCTCATATCAAGAAAATTGATAGCTTCCTTGAAAGAAATCCAATCGCAAGCAATTTGAATTCGAATCTTGATTCTACGGAGTTAAGCCCAGTCGGAGGTAATACTTCAGGTAGAAAAGAGAGATTATTTTTGCACCAATGTGCATTATTTCCAATTATTTTAAATCAACAACAAATTTTCAACATTTTGACAATATTTTCTAGCTATCCTGACGTGAAGCGAGAGCTTGAGGTTCATCTTTGGCGCATCCTGACACCATTTGTTATCCCTTTTTGGACTTGATAATAGGAGTTTTCAAGATTCCTTCCCTTCTGTTGGTATAATCTGAGCGCTTGGGCTCTCAGATTCGTACACTTCTCTGTGTCCCCACTGTCCTACCATAGATAGTCCAATTTCGGCTGGAGGTTAAGCCACCAATAATTTTCTCTCAAAAGGTCATCAATTTCAAAAGTTATTTAGTCTTAGCAATGAGGCGCCCAAAATCAAACCCCTTTTCAAGCTTTAGGGACCCCAATTTCATCCTTTTGCAAAACCCTATCAGATTCATTGTGCGGAAGTTCGAAGGTACCATCATGGGTTCTTCTTTCGAGAATCTCATCATTTTCATTTTCCGGTCAGGCTAAGGGTTAAACCTGAGCCTCATTTTGATGAGGTATTTCATCTCCCGGTCAGGTTAAGGGTCAAACCTGAGCCTCGTTTTTACATGAGGTATTTTCCGTCCCATCCAAGTTAAGGGCGAAACTTGAGCTTCACATCTTTGAAGTAAATCTTTCTTCTTCATTCTCCATTTCGTATCTACCATTTTCATAAGGGCTAATTTCTTCATATCGAGTCAGATCCTTTTAATTGGGGCATTTTTATAGCCCAAATTTGGTGTGATTTTCTTTGCCACTAAGTTCGGCCGTAAACCGGCTTAGTAGCAAAGAGGGGCATCTGTAAACACCCCAATTTTTCCTCATCCATTTTCAAACACACCCCTCGTGCAGTGCCAACTCTGTTAGGTCAGTGTAGGAGTCAAACCTCAAGTCAGTTTCAGAAAAGCACCACTTTACCCACTTTCATTAGGAAAATTACAATTTTACCCCTAGGACATCCCGGACCCCAGTCAGTCAGAGTCAACCAAGCTCATTGGTCAGTTCAGAACAGTTAAAATATCATCATTTCAAGCTCACCTGAGCTCACAGTGAGAAGGCCATTTTCATTTCTGACCATTTCCTACCAAAATGGGATCATTTCTTCAGAAATGAGCTCATTTCTCACTTAAATCCAAGCCAATTGTCTCTGAGTCAGTCATTTCCACTCAATCCTATTTCATTGAGTCTAGCCTGAGCTCACCAGGAGTTCAAGTGCTCCAACTTTAGTTCAAAACCATTTCCAAGTGTCTAGGAGCCCATTTTACCCTGTTTCAGCTCTTTCAGCTGAAATTGAGCTGAGTCCAATCAATTGAGCTAGTGTTCGAGCTTCGATTTTAGTTCATGTTAGTATTATTGACCTTTGTTTTAGATCAAACCCAGCTCAGGTTCGTAATTCACTTCACTCCAGTGATCATTCCGTACCATTTCTCTAAAAATGATAGCTTTTCTAAAAAATTTAGTCAGAGAGTTCAGTTGAGTCAGTGTCTTGTCAGCTCTTTTGAGTAATGAAACTCTAAAACCCAGCTCAATCCAGCTCATTTCAGTTCAATCCAGCTCAAACCCTAATTTTCAGTATCATTCTAGCTTGGTAGAATCCGAAAACCATTTCTTGAATCATTTTGCAAATTTTATCAATTTTAACACTTTTTGAACTGGTACAATTGTCAATCGGGGTTTAAAATCTAAAATTTTTCATTCAGGGTCTGCATTTTGCATAGCATTTCATATTATTCCTTATCATTTCATATCATTTCTCAGCATTTCATAATATTTCATCACATTTCATTTCATTTCATTTTCGAAGTCCAGAACTCCAGTTTTATAAATTTCAATCCAAATTGAGTTTTAAAAGTTTTCAGAAATCAATTTCAAACCCTGGGTTTCCAAAATTAACATTTTTACCCCTGGGAGTATAAATTTGGAAATATTTTCTCAAGAAAAATAATCTGGATTTATTTCAAACTCAAAATTTTCAAATTCTACGCTGGATTTGCTTCGCAACGGGGTATTGAACTTCAAAATTCGAGCTCATTTCAAAAACTGCCAAAAATAGCTCATTTCGTAAAAAATCTTTCTAAAAAGACCATTCTACTCCTATGATTATCAAAATGAATTTCAAATTTGGAAAGAGAGCCCACTCTGAGATGACTTATCTACTTGCATTTTATTTTTAAAAGAAAAGAAACAAAATAATCTAAATATTTTCTTTTACCTTATTTTATCATTTTCTTTATTTTTATCATTCATTTTTTTTAGAGGTGGGACCCACCAAGGTGGTCAACCAAACCTCCAGCCCCTTCTTTCCTTTTTCTTTTCCCCTTTTCTTCTTCCTTCTTTCTCTTCTTCTTTCTTTCTTTCCTTTTCCCTTTTCTTCCCTCTTTCCTTCTCCTTCTTTTCTTTCCTTCCTCTTTTCCCTCCACTTTTTCTTTCCCTACTTACTCCAACCCATTCACGTAAACCAAAAGGCTTCCTTTTCATTAAGCCTCTCAACCTAAGTCTAGGAGGGAATAAAACCCTAAGTCTTTGTGAAAAAAGAAAAAAAGTGAATCTCCTAAGAAAAAGACGGCTAGTGCTTTTGAGGGGCAGCTCATCTTCTCTCTCCCTTAGCCTCTCTCTCCCCTCCTTGCTTCCCCTTGGTGGCTACAGCCACACCATGGTTCCAGCTCCAACATCTCACAGCCACTTTCACATTGGCAGCACCACAGAAACACTTCCAGCAGCACCCATTGCCCCTTACACGACAGCAAGCCTCCTCTAGCACCATCAAAGTGTTGTTGCCGCCTCTCCAAAATCTTCTTCAGTGGTCGCTCCAACACAGCACCATCAAGGCACCCCCTTTAAACGATCAAGCTCCAATTTTCTAAGGGAAGAACCTTCATTGCTCATGTCTTCGTTATTATTTTAATAATAATGATTACCTATGTCATGTAATGCGATGGTGCTATCGGATCCAGTGCTTCACCCTTTCCCTGGATGAAGTCACTCGATTGAATGTTCAATATCAAAGAAATGAATCATACTCCCATTGATTTTTATTTTAATTTTGTGTTTCATGTAGTTTCATGATTAAAAATATGCATTTAGATCAGTTTCATTATGCATCTCATTAATTTTACATAGCTTTATCAATATTCCATAGATTTTGGTTTTTTATGCAGAATCTAATCAATATTTCAAGCATGTTTTCTTGTTAAAAAAATCCATAAAATTGATTTATGAATCCCTATGATTGTCTAGAATGTCTTGTAGAAAATCTGGATTCATTTGGATTCTGAGACCCTACCTTATAAACCAAATCCCAAGCTGGAATTTCACCTTTTCTAGAACTTCCAATTTCCATTTTAGCAGACAAAAACCTTCGAGATCTCCTAAATGGATGATCCGAATTTCCATAAAAAAATATCATAAACCCCTGTTGGAACCTATTAGTTTTCTGTAAATTTTCAGCTTTTTCCAAGTAGCTTTGACCCCTACCAAAAATCGATTTTTCCAGGCCCTTGGGAAAATCCCACTTTCTCTTTCTCAGGGAATAGACCAATCTTAATGTGTTGTGTCCATTCAATCCATAAGTCTTCTGTCAAAACTTTCAACATAAAAGTTGTTCCTAACTCATTCCTTTATCATTTCCCAAAAGTTGGAAATTTTAAAAATTATTTAAGTATTTTTCCCGGATTTATCTTTTCTGTCTAATAGATTCTCATGCCTAAGAATTCTAAATATCCAGGTCTCTGATAACAGTGTGTTCATTTCCAAAATGTAACCCGAATCCCAATGCTGTAAAAAGTAGAAAACTTTCTATGTTTATCAGGGACATTTTCCCAGAATTTCATTCATTTTCCCATCCGTCTGCTATTTTTCCCATAATGTTTCTTGAAACCTGTTTGTTTGCCCCAAATCCTAGAGTCGTCGGATTCCGATCCGACTTGCCGGAGCTGTCCAGCTCTGACCATAGGTCAAAACCAGAATCTGTAAAATGAAAAAATCCTTTCTTAACTGCCCTCTGTCAACCCCATAAAATTTGGGAAATTTTTATGGAAGTTTCGTATCCGAAATCCAATTTAGAATCAACATTTTAGGCAAAATCTTGATTTTTTAGGATTTTTAGCTATTTTCCATATTAAGAAAATACAAAAAAAATAGATTTTAGAAATCCATTCTGTTTTTAGGGTTAGTATAGGTGTCCATGCCAAATTTGGCTCAATTCAAAGTTCATTTGCTTTGTGTGTTAGGTTATTTTTAAATTCAGAGGCGAAAATCAGGCGAAAATCGAGTTAAATTTGATATTTTATGATATTTTTGCCATTTTAGGGTTTTATTTATATAAATAATCATGGAATGTCATATTAGAGTTAATTTCAATCTCATTTTCATTTCAAGTTCTCATTTTTGCAAAATTTATTTCAAAAAACCCTGGTTTCAAGGCCATAGTCTTGTTATCAAGGCCATTTTGGTCATTTTGACCTCAATTTCAAAATTCCAAACTTCAAATTTCCAAATTTTTATGCATATAACCATATTTCATCATATTGTGTTTAATTTTATTTTATTTTATTTTCAAATTTCCAAAATTTACAAAAATTCTTTCAGAAAATCCTGATTTCAAGGTCATCAGGGGCATTTTGGTCATTTCGACCCCAATTTCAAATTTCCAAGTTTATTTTCGAATTTTATTACTTATTTATCATGTTTATATCAAAGTAGGTATGAATTTGGGTTTATATCTGCATAATATCCGATAATTTCCAATATTTTCGGATAAATTCAGAAAAACCATTTATATGTAAACATTGTTTTCTAGTTTTGCAGGAACCTTCAGGAAGAAGATTTAGTTACTTTATTTCTTTTCTTTATTCAATTCAATGTAAAAAGCAATGTAATATTTGGAATAAGAGTTACTTTTCTGCTTAGAATAGGACTGCATTGCATATAGTTTAATTTCTGCAAATTTTTAATATCTGATGTATGCTGCATATGCACATTTTTCCAAAATCACTATGGTTGACACGAATGACACGTCCACAAGCTCTTATGGAGTTTATAAACTTGATGAAATTTATATTTTTGGCCATAGTCAGAATACGAATGGAACCTAGATTTATGATCTTCATATTAGCCACATTCAACTTACACTCTTAGGCTAACTTCAAAAATGCACTGCATTTCTCAAAACTCAAAAGAATTTCTCAATCAAATATCTTTTAAAATCATATTCATTCATTCAATTTGCATCATTTTCAAATTCTTTTCCCAATTCCATCTCAGAAAAATCAATTTTCCCAAAAATTCCCAAGTCTTTCTCAGGATTCGATTTTCTCAGAACTCTGAATTTTTAAAATGAGATTTCGAAGTATTTTCCAAGTTCAAACTAAGATTTTCCAAGATTTCCACATTCTCAATTTCATTTTCCAATCTCAAAAATCGATTTTCTTAGAGTTCCCATTTTCCTAAGAATCCATTTTCCATTTCAAAAATCATTTTTCAATGAACTTCCTGACTTTCTCAAGATTCTCAAATCCATTTTCTCAGAAAAGCAATTCCAAATCTCAAAAATCGATTTTCCCAAGATTCAAGTTTTTCTGAGAATTTATTTTCCAATCCAGTTTATGATTTCCAATGCAATTCAATGATTTTCCTAGGAATTCCATTTTCAAGCACTTTTCCAACCATTTTTCCAAGCATATTTCAATTTTCCAAAGCAAATATCATATTTCACAAACTTGCATCTTTTCAAAATCTCATAGCACATGCCTGATTCTCTATGCATTCTAGGAAAATAGAGCATAATTTAGATAATTTAACTTAGTCAAAGCACACCTTTAATCCTTGGTTCGATTACCCCTGGTAAAGGCGCCAGGAACGGTTGAACCTCGTACTGACAGGCGGATCCTATTCCACAGAATTTTCTCACAAATTTTCAAACGGAGGCGAGTAATTTTCAAAACCATTTTCAAAACTTTGGTCGAGTTTGACTCGCAAAATCATTCTCTCACTCTCGTAGAGGGAGGGGGGGGGATTTTGCGATGATAACAATGTCTTCCTTGGTGTAATGCCGGTGGTATCAGCTATTTCAGCAATTGCAGCATGCGCTTCAGTTACTTTACGATGTGACCATAACATAAGAGTCATAAATGAAGTGGTTAATTCATGGTTATGATCATTGATTATAGTACGAATTACATATTTCTCATTCTAAAGTTTTCTTAACACCATTCTCACTGGACAGCCGCATCTTGAATGTAGCATGCTTCTTGTTGGATTTCCACTTGACTTCTTCCAACCTTGCTTAGAACAAACATATGCCTTTCTCACCACGACACCCTGTGCATTTTTTGCCCAAGAATATCTTACTGATGTCAAGTTTTAAGGCATAATCAATGTAAAATTTGTATGTAGCTTCCTCATTATTAAACTGCATTCCCTCTACAGAAATAGAGTCAAGTAGACTTGAGGTGCCTGCACCTTTGTCAAGTGCACTGTCATGATCGTCTACCTCATTATCGACTTGCATTTCGTCTGGTAGAATATTCAAGTCAAGAGTGAATCCAATGTATGCACCCTTCTTATCATGTGCATCATTAGTGCACATATTCAATTCTTCAAGTACGTCGATAGTACAAATATTTGTTGCTCGATGACTTTCCAATGATTGAGATACGTCATCTTCACTGCGACTAGCTGATATGCTCAACACTGTCATATGCAAAATATCAATTTGTGCTAGCCAGCTCATACGTTTACTATGATTTATTCAAGATGCATATAACAACAACTACTGATTAGTTAAGCATAATAGCTTACAAATCGATACTAACAAACAACACCATATCTAACAAATTGATACTCGAAAACACATAATATCTTACAAATCGATATACGATAGTTCAGCATAATATATTACAAATCGATAGTAACAAACAAAACAATATTTCACAAATCGATAGTAGAAAACACATAATATCTTACAAATCGATATACGACAATTCAACATAATATATTACAAATCGATATTAACAAACAAAACAATATCTCACAAATCGACAATAGAAAATACATAATATCTTACAAATCAATATACGACAATTCAGAATAATATATTACAAATCGATATTAACAAACATAATAATATCTCACAAATCGACAATAGAAAATACATAATATCTTATAAATCGATATACGGAAATTCAACATAATATATTACAGATCGATATTAACAAACAAAATAATATCTCATAAATCATCACTATAAAACACATAATAGCTTACAAATCGATATACGACAATTCAACATAATATTACAAATCGATATCAACAAACAAAATAATATTTCATAAATCGACACTAGAAAACACATAATATCTTACAAATCGATATACGACAATTCAACATAATATATTATAAATAAAACAATATCTCACAAATCGATACACATGTTACTACAATCGCAATTTGTGTTACATTGCATATACTGAGTGAATGGACGATACCTAATGAGGTAAAGGCCCTTGCTCGCATTTGTAACCAAACATTCTTGTCAATAGGTCCTAACGTCCTACAAATGTCTTCAAGTTTCCAACTATTGAAATGATAAAATCTACCTGGAATAACAAAACAATGCCTTAATGACACTCATGATGACATACATTAATCAACAATAGTACGATAACAAGGAAATGTACTCACGACGCTTTAATGGCACTTGTTGGAATGTTTGTGCATTGTCATGATCATCTACCTCATTATCGACTTGCATTTCGTCTGGTAGAATATTCAAGTCAAGAGTGAATTCAATGTCTGCACCCTTCTTATCATGTGCGTCATTAGTGCACATATTCAATTCTTCAAGTACGTCGATAGTATGAATATTTGTTGCTCGATGACTTCCCAATGATTGAGATACGTCATCTTCACTGCAACTAGCTGATATGCTCAACACTTTCATATGCAAAATATTAATTTGCGTTAGCCAGCTCTTACGTTTACTATGATTTATTCAAGATGCATATAACAATAATTACTGATTAGTTAAGCATAATAGCTTACAAATCGATATTAACAAACAACACCATATCTAACAAATTGATACTCGAAAACACATAATATCTTACAAATCGATATATGATAATTCAACATAATATATTACAAATCGATAGTAACAAACAAAACAATATTTCACAAATCGATAGTAGAAAACACATAATATCTTACAAATCGATATACGACAATTCAACATAATATATTACAAATCGATATTAACAAACAAAACAATATCTCACAAATCAACAATAGAAAATACATAATATCTTACAAATCAATATACGACAATTCAACATAATATATTACAAATCGATATTAACAAACAAAATAATATCTCACAAATTGACAATAGAAAATACATAATATCTTATAAATCGATATACGACAATTCAACATAATATATTACAGATTGATATTAACAAACAAAATAATATCTCACAAATCGACAATAGAAAATACATAATATCTTATAAATCGATATACGACAATTCAACATAATATATTACAGATTGATATTAACAAACAAAATAATATCTCACAAATCATCACTATAAAACACATAATAGCTTACAAATCGATATACGACAATTCAACATAATATTACAAATCGATATCAACAAACAAAATAATATTTCATAAATCGACACTAGAAAACACATAATATCTTACAAATCGATATACGACAATTCAGCATAATATATTATAAATAAAACAATATCTCACAAATTGATACACATGTTACTATAATTGCAATTTGTGTTACATTGCATATACTGAGTGAATGGACAATACCGAATGATGTAAAGGCCTTTGCTCGCATCTGTAACCAAACATTCTTGTCAATAGGTCCCAATGTTTTACAAATGTCTTCAAGTTTCCAACTATTGAAACGATAAAATCTACCTGGAATAACAAAACAACGCCTTAATGACACTCACGATGAAATACGTTCATCAACAATAGTACGATAACAATTAAATGTACTCATGACACTTTAATGGCACTTGTTGGAATGTTTGTGCTTTATTGCTTTTTTCCATACTGCCTAACGAAAATGAAGAAGAGAAGACTGTAAAAAGAGATGGCTGACAAATCCCCCTTTGATGCCCACCAATGATCAAAAAAATTATTCGATTTATAGTTATCTTCATGAGGTAGGAACGAACCAGGAAACGTTTTCTATCTGACACAAGGCAGGAATGAGAAGGCAGTCATGTGTTGTAGCACAAACTAAAAACAAAGGCGAAATGTGCAAATCTATATACGGGGAGTGAGAGGACATTTTCGTCCAACACATATCTATCTTACGGGAGGACATTTTCGTCAAAAGCATATCTACCTTTTTTTATATATTATTTTATTATAAAGTCATCGTGGGCAACATTGGCATATGAATTATCGCAGGTCCCAAGATATTCCTCCATACACACAGAAACACGCAAATTTGTGTTTTGGAGAGAACACACAACACCCTCTCTTAAATGTTACAAGGTGGCACCTAGTAGAGTAGGTCGATCATTGTCGGAGAACGAGCGACAATGCTGGACTATACAAGAGTGCAACAGCTAGCGGTTCAGCCCTAGGCGACCACTGCGACTCTAGTGGTGTTGTGCAACAGGGTGCAAGAACTATGCTCAGCTGCATTGTATCAGGTTACGATGAGGAGAATCGCGAAGCAAGTTATATGTTCCCCCCCCAGAATAGGCATGTGCATGTTCTCAGGTCTGAATGAGCGCCACATATGTAAGCACGTGGGGCTCGTTTCCCCATGTGTGTCTGCATCACTTAGCATCAAAGTTTGGTGCATTTGCAAAGACTAAAGTATCCTTTCCCACCATTAGCGCCATGAAACGACATTTCGAGTAATGTACCAAAATCTTCTCCAGCTAGAAAATAGAGGATAACCTTTTATTTTTGCCCTAAGCAACACCTCTGCTTGAAGAGTCTCAACCTCGAAATATGTCGCCCTCTCCATTCTGGATCACCCTTACACCTCTGAAGGAGCACCCTTTGAGTCATCTGCTGCCGTAGGAGCACCTTTTACCGTCGTCTGCTGCCAGACCACCTTTTACCATCGTCTATTGTCGGACCACCCTTTGTCATGCAGCTGAGGATCTATCAGATATTAAATCAAAAGGCACAGATTCAAAAGTATATTCTGCAACTGGTAGCTCCATGTTCTTCTGCAGAAGTTTTGACAACAACTCTGTATCAGGGGTCAGATCCCACATATCCTTTGCAAGCAAACAAGCTCATTCGTAATGGCAGCCCACTGCACCATTCAAATCGATATAGTTTCTCAGATGTTTGTTATGTTCAATATTGTTTCAATTGGTTGTTGTACATACTCATCGAAGAGAAATAATTGAAGATCTTTACAAAGAATGGGTTGACCCTGCCAAAGGAAAGGTGATTCAGTTATTTGTAATGATCTTCGAGTTATTATTTACCATGCCAATAAAAGTAATAATTTATAGTATCAGCATGTTTTAACGTGATTCATACGACAAATATCGTAATAATTGACACTAGCAAACACATAATATCTATTTACAATGATTCATACTTTAAATAATGTGCAGCGAGTTTAATAGAAATCGCTAAATGAGCAACAATTTGAACACACGTCGATGTACATATCGCATAATATACTACAAATCGATATGACATTTCAGTATAATCGCTTATTTATATTACAAATCGATACAATAAACGTAAGTACTTTATGCCTCACAAACCCTGAACAACAACAATCGTGGTAACTTCATAAATCATAAATACAAATCGCAAAGCCTGATCCATCAGATATGGAATGACACATATTTTGGTAACAAAGCCAAATCGACACGATTTATGATTTATGAGTTATGATTTATACGTTTAAAGTAACAACGATTTATACATTTAACGCAGTAACGATTTATGATATATAAAGTTACCAAGATTTGTACTCAAGTTTGCTAAATTGTACAATGAGGTTTACTGTTGAAGCCCAAATGTTACAACGATATATACTTATGAAGGGTGTAATTTATACATTGATGTGTACTTTTGAAGCAATGATTTGTACGTTTAAATTAGAAACGATTTGTACGTTTAAATTGGAAACGATTTATACGTTTGATGCAATAGCGATTTATAATTGTTGTTGATAGTGATTCACGTGACAGCTATTTAATTACAGGTACGATACTTTAAAGTGATTACCATAGAAATCATTAAAGGAGCAACGATTTGAACAGGCAAATGGCCACCTCATATCCCTACAATTGTTATTCCTCACGCACAGGTTTCAATTACATACTACAAGTATCTAACCCTAAAACCTAAACCCTAAACCTAAACCATAAATATCTTACTAAACCCTAATGACAAACACTAAACCCTTAATATATTACTAAACCCTAAACCCTAAACTCTAAACCCTAAATCCTAACCCTAAACCCTAAACCCTAAACCCTAACCCTAAACCCTAAACCCTAAACTCTAAACCCTAAATCCTAACCCTAAACCCTAAACCCTAAACCCTAAACCCTAACCCTAGACCCTAAACCCTAAACCCTAAACCCTAAACCCTAAACCCTAAACCCTAAACCCTAAACCCTAAACCCTAAACACTAACCCTAAACCATAACCCCTAAACATGAAACCCCTGAACCTGAAACCCTGAACCCTAAACCCTAAACACTTACCCTAAACCATAACCCCTAAACCTGAAACCCTGAACCCTAAACCCTAAACCCTTTTCTCGAAACCCTAAACCCTAAACCCTAAACCCTAAACTCTAAACCCTAAACCCTAAACCCTAAACCCTAAACCCTAAATCTCTAAACCTTTAAACCTCTAAAGCCTAAACCCTAAACCCTTAATAAATTACTAAAACCTTAACCTTAAACCCTAAACCCTAACCCCTTAATTAATTACTAAACCCTTAACCTTAAACCCTAAACCCTAAAACCTAGACCATAACTCCGAACCCCGAAACCCTAAATCCTAAATCCTAAACCCTAAACATCATGTTGATTTGTTCTTTAGTAAGTCTAAACATTGTGTCGATTTATTTAAAGCTATTTCCTTTCCGTCTTTTATGAATCAGTCATTAGGTAAATCGTGATACGACATATCGTTCACGTAGAAAATGCTCATAAAAGCAAATCGCGATAGGATATCGTTCACATAGACAAAGCTAGTAAACGCGAATCCCGATGGGACAAATCGTTAACGATTTAGGTCCGTTGCTGTACAGATCTTAATAGAACACTTCTTCTATAAAACAGTGATAACGATTTTCAACTTTAACTTAATTTCTGTTGCTGTACAGATCGTGATAGAATACTTCTTCTATATAACAGTGATAGCGATTTACAACTTTTTAATAGTTATCAAGTTGTAAATTGATTTGTACTTTACTAAGTCTAAATGTCGTGTCGATTTGTGTACACGTGCGTAAAACCCTATTCTATATATAACCCAAATATGGATCTATGTAAAACCATATTCTATGTGAAACCCTACCCGACCCGTTGTTCATGTCTAAAACCTTAATCTATTTAACCTCTCTTCATCTTTTCTGCGACAGCGCAACTTCTTCTTCTTCTTTTTTCTCCTCCGCCTTCTTCTTCTTCTTCTTCTCCTTCTTCTTCGCCCTTGTATTTTTCTTTCTTCTTTGTTCTTCTGTGTTCCTTCTACCTGTGCTTGATAGATGGGTTTTGATGCTGATAACATAGTTGTTTCACGTCGTGAGGAAAGATCTGTATAATCTTTGATGATGACTATGGTTGTTATCTTTTGTGTATACATCGATATATTCATGACACATACGATTATGGCATATTTATCGTGAAGTATATCGAAGCTTACGCAAAATATAACGACCATAATCATTTTCAATCGTTGCCACCATACCGGTGCTAGCACAAATATTCTACATGATAGATAGGGGGTGATGTTGATGTTCATCTATTTGATTTATTCCTACTATCGGACCCTCCATTGTTTGCAAACCATAATTCGTAGTTGGAAAAATATCTGCCTACTTTCGATATACTTTATGATAAATGTGTATATAGAATCAGTTCCTTCTAGCGGCGAGTGCTCGACCTGAAGTTTATGAAGCATATTCTCAAGAGTGCGCTCATTTCCTGTTGTAAAACGATTCTATGTGTCGATCGCATATATATCTCTCTAGAGATCTTGCTAGCTAGAATATGAACTCTGTGCCAGAAGTGATAACATTGGAGGATCTCTGAAAACAAAGAATGTGCAACACTCTGAAAGAAAAAAATGTTCAGCTGATGATATTTGCATGAGAAGTATAGAATGTGCAACACTCATATATTTTGTAATTGAATGTGGTTGTAATGTATCGTTGAAGTTAACTCGATTTATAGTTTACTATGCCTAAACATCGTGTCGAATTATTTATTGTATTTTCCTTTCCGCCTTTTATGAATCAGTCATTGTATAAATCGCGATAGGACATGTTCACTTATAAAAAGCTTATAAAATTAATTCGTGAAAGGACAATAAGTATCAAGCAAATCGCAATAGGATATTCAATGTATAAATCGCAATAGACAAAGCATAATATATTAATCATCGATACGACAATTCAACATAATATCGATTTCTATCATTATTTTGAAAGTGCAGTAGGATCGAGGCAACAAGCACTAGAGGGGGGGGTGAATAGTGCTTTTAAAAATTGTCTGCGGAATATTGACGGATTTTGCAATTTGAAAAGCAAACACACAAAAAACACAAAATTTATCCTGGTTCGGTCTTTCCCGACCTATATTCAGTCCCCAAGCAAAACCCGCTTGAGATTTCCACTATCAACCTTGTGTAACTACAAGATCATACAGACCAAATCTGGTCCCACTTTCAGTAACATACCTACTGAAATCAAACAACTCCTTTAAACCAAGGAGTCCTTCCTTTTACAGAAAATAAGTAATAACTTACAATACAACCTATGAGCCCTTCTTTTGAATGCAAATGAGATGCAATTGGCTTTTGAGGTTGTTGAAATACTCTACTCACGAATTCACTATTTCTCAAAAGAATTTGAGTGAAAAACTAAAGTGAAAATATCAAGTGAGTGAGAAAATGAATATGAGTGAAAAGCATAGAGTAATTGATTCAAATTGATTGAATTGAAGTACTTTTGAGTGTAAAATGCACTCATATTTATAGTTGAAAGTTTCCATACGTTGAGGGTATGAAAGGGTGTCAAAACAGTCCATTTTGAACGATTAAAACGTTTGAACAATGAAAAGACATGCCTTTTTAAAGTTTCAGGAAAAACAACAAAATTAGTCGACTGAAACAGTAGTTAGTCGACTAATAATTAGTTATTAGTAGACTGACAGTTATCGTCGGTCGACTGATCTGTTTATCGAGCCGTTTGAAAATCTGAACTTTTGAAACTTAGTCGACTAGAGATAAAATTAGTCGACTGATAATATCATCAGTAGACTGAAAAACCTTTCAGTCGACTGCTGCTAAAATCTTCTGAAAAACATACATTCTGTCCGGTTGACTAATAAAAGCATTAGTCGACTGCTGCTAAATTTCCAGAAAATACATGTTCTGTCCAATCGACTGATAAAACCTTCGGTCGACTAATTTGATAAAAATGACTTTTTAGAAAATATGGCGCAAAAGGATTAGTTGACTGGTGAGTCTATTAGTCGACTAATAAACACGAAAATTTAAGAAAAGAGTTTTCTAAAATGATTTTCATGAAGGGTTCTTTTAGAAAAGATTTTCTAAAGACTTTTTAGGTAAAATGCAACTTAAATATGCACTCTAAGTAAAGCTCTTACAAGAATCTAAGACTTTAAATAAATTTAACATTTGCACACTAGTCTTCAAAGATTCTTCATCGATATCTTCAATGTCTTCATTGCCTTAGCTGAAATGCAGTTGATTTCACTTGCTCATCATCAAAACCTTGTACTTAAAGTATCATGTATGGCTTCAGTGGCGTAACAATCTCCCCCTCTTTGATGATGACAAACTTAATCAAAGATGAACCATTTAGATGCATAGATGGAGATTTTACTCCCCCTATCAATATGCTGCAAAATATTAAAAGTTAGTACATTCAAAGCACATATATCACATATTGATTGGATTGCATTTCCATCATTACTTCATGCATTTTTAAAACTTTTTCATAAATGTAATTTTCAATGCTTTCTCATGATGTAATTTCCATGTCATAATGCAATATGCAATTTCTATATTTCTATATTTCTATATTTCTATTTTTTTCTCTTAATTTCTCATTTCTCATGCAAGGTCTATCTTTTCCTTATCTTTTTCTCCCCCTTTGTCATAATAAAAAAGAGTAAGGGCAGAAATAGCATAAGCAAAATGTAAATACAAGTTTAAAATATTACAACCCATAAAGTATTAAAGTTCAGTAAAGACAGAAAATAAAGATCAGAAAAGTGAGTTGAGAAAGTCCTTGATTGCAGTAACATCTTTCTGAATCGAAGAAAGTTGTTGAGTCACATCTTCACGAAAAGTGCGTTGATGCAGCTCCAAAGCTTCCAGTCGCTGCAAAACTTCATCATTGTCTTGACTTGTAGAAATTTTTTTCATTTTGCTTGAGATGAAGGTGTCGCAGAAGATGGTGAGGGTTCAGAAATTGATGGTTCAGTAGGATCAGATGGTTCAGTTTGATCAACATTTAAAGGAGACAGATATTTGATTTTCATCCTTTTAAAAATAGTTTGATCAAAGAACTCCTTTTGCTTAATATATTTTTCATTAGTTAAGGGAACTTTGAAATGTCTGAAAATACGAGTTAGAAGACATCCATAAGGAAGAAATGGTTTTTGTTTCCACAAATTAGTAAAATACACATTGGCCCAATTTACAGAAATATTTCCAAATAAAACATAAAGAGCTGTAGAGAGATCTGTGGAATAGTAATAAAAAAAACCAGTTTTAAGTACAACATTGTGGGCAAGGATTCGTCCAGCAATGCGTGCACGAGTTTGAAGATTAGTATTTTTGAAAGGAGGACAATGAGGTGCACCGGGAAGAAGAATTTGTTCAAAAATTCTTTCATCATTTAGTTCAACAGTATTGAAAAGAGTGTCTGAAGGTGGAATTTCTAGGATTTCTCCAAGTAGTTTAGAATCAAACTTGATTTCAACATCACGAACAAGAGAGGAAAGAACTCCAGTTTCATGATCAATTTGTAAATTCGTGTAAAATAAGTGAATCAGAAAAGGATAGTGAAGGGTATCTGCACAGGCATCAAAAAGATGTGAAATTCCTGGAAATAATTCTCTTATTTTGTAACGAGAAAACAGGTGAAACAATACATTTCAGCCTGGTAAAGTAGGTAGTGCAGAAATCGATCCAAAAAGTATCATATAAAAGAGGATTTCAGAGTAATCTGAGAGAAAATCCATGTCTTGAAGAAGGTGTAGGAGGAGGAGAACCTAAACCTTTTGCAGACGCAGTCTTTGAACGAGGCATGGTTAAAACAGATTCACCTAAAAAATTAGTTGCAGAGAATGATGTCGGCTTCCAAATGACGTCCGGCAGAAGGAAGATGTTGTCCGGCGTTATGAAGGAGAACCAATGCAATAGAAACAATGAATAGACAAGGAGAAGTCCGCGGTGGATGACAGCAGATGCGAGGAGGCTGCCACAAGGGGATTTCGGCGAGGGCTGAAGATACACCGTCACGACAAGAGGATTCTGGCGAGATCTGAAGATGCGCCGGTTACAACAAGAGGATTCTGGTGTTTCCCTGTCACGGCCAGAGGATTCCGGTGAGGAGAGGTTCGAACAGCACTCCGAGGTTTTTTCGGAAGAGAGAGAGGAAAGAGAGAGAAAGAGGGTTTTCGTTTTTCAAAGGGTTTCGTTTTTAAGAAAAACGAAAAGGTGTGAAAATAAAATGAAACGATGCCCTTTTTTTAAAAAAAAAATGGGTGTAAAAAAAATCCAAGGGGTATCGGGTCCCTTTAGTTAAAATTAAAAAAAAAAAAAATTTAGTCGACTAAAATTTTATCGGTCGACTAATAATGTGCGACTCTTTCTAAAAATTTAAAAGCATCAGTCAACTAGAAATTTTATCGGTCGACTAATATTGTGCGATTCATTCTAATTTTTTTTTTTAAAACATCAGTCGACTAAAATTTTATCGGTCAACTAATATGGTGCGATTTTGAGATTTTATTCAAAAAATCAGCATTTTATAAATCCAAAAACGAGCAAATGCCTAGTTCTCTCCTAATTCTCATAAAATCTTCATTTTTAAGTGGTTTAGTGAAGATATCGGCATGTTGTTCATTAGTGGAAATAAAATTTAATGAAATATCTTCTTTTAACACATGATCTCTTAAGAAATAATGTCTAACTTCAATATGCTTAGTTCTTGAGTGCTGAACAGGATTTTTCGAAAGATTTATAGCACTAGTGTTATCATAATAAATAGTTGTTATGGAGTAATTCAAACCAAAATCTTTTAAGGTCTGTTTCATCCATAGTACTTGTGAACACGCTAAACTAGCCACTATATATTCTGCTTCAGTTGTTGAGAGTGACACTGAATTTTGCTTTTTACTAAACCAAGAGACTAAGGAATTTCCTAAGAAATGACAAGTTCCGCTAGTACTCTTGCAATCAGATTTACTTCCTGCAAAATCTGCATCACTATATGAAACTAAATCAAAGGAAGGTGATTTTGGGTAAAACAAACCAAAATCTGAAGTATCTTTCAAATATCGAAGAATTTGTTTTACTGTAGTTAAATGAGATTTCTTTGGATTAGCTTGAAATCTTGCACACATACAAACACTAAACATTATATCAGGTCGACTAGCAGTTAAGTATAATAGAGATCCGATCATACCTCTGTAGAGCTTAGTATCTACATTTTTACCATTTTCATCTTTATCAAGAGAAGTAGTTGTACTCATAGGATTCCTTCTTGATTTTGATGAATCCATCCCAAATCTCTTGAGAAGTTCTTTTGTATACTTAGCCTGATTGATGAAGATTCCTTCTTCAGTTTGCTTTATTTGAAGTCCAAGAAAGTAGTTTAATTCGCCCATCAAGCTCATTTCAAACTCTTCCTACATAGCTTTAGCAAATTCTTTACAAAGAGAATCATTAGTAGAACCAAATATTATGTCATCAACATAAATTTGCACAATAAGAATATCTGAATTAAGATTTTTAATAAATAAAGTGGAGTCTACCCGACCAATGGGAAAACCAGATTTTTCTAGAAAATTTCGTAGTCTTTCATACTATGCTCTTGGTGCTTGTTTAAGTCTATATAAAGCTCTTTTTAATTTATAGACTTTTTCTGGATATTTCTCATTTTCAAAGCCTGGAGGTTGCTCTACATAAACTTCTTCGTTGATGTGTCCATTTAAGAATGCACTCTTAACATCAATTTGATATAACTTAAAGTTCATGTAACTAGCAAAAGCAAGCATCATTCGAATTGACTCCAATCGAGCCACTGGTGCATAGGTTTCATCAAAATCTATGCCTTCTTCTTGATTATAGCCTTGTGCTACTAGCCTTGCTTTGTTTCGAATGACTTCGCCAATTTCATCTAGCTTATTTTGGAAGACCCAACTTGTTCCAATTACTGGATGATCCTTTGGTCTATCAACTAGATCCCAAACATCATTCCTAGTAAATTGGTTAAGTTATTCAGACATGGCCAAAAGCCAAAATTCATCATCACAAGCCTCATTGATATTCTTTGGTTCCATTTTAGATATGAAAGCAACATTTGCAATATATTTTTCTAATTGCCTTCTAGTTTGGACACTACTCTTTATTTCTCCAATAACTTGTTCATGTGGATGATTAGGATCTTCTTTCCAAACCGGTTGAAGAGGAATATTTTCTTGAGAAGTACTCTCTATCAAGGGTTCTTCTTGAAGTATTACTTCTTCTCCTTCGCTTAGAGGTATAACCTGCTCACAATTCTCATCAAATGCAACATGTAAAGATTTTTCAATGCAAGATGTTCTTTTATTAAAAATACGCTAAGCTTTACTTCTAGAAGAATATCCAAGAAATATTGATTCATTTGATTTTGAATCAAACTTATCAAGATTATCTTTGGTATTTAACAAGAAGCATTTACTACCAAAAATTTTGAAATATGAGATCTTTGGTATACGATCATAATACAATTCAAAACATGTTTTATGTAAAATTGGTCGAATAAGAACACGGTTTAAAACATAACATGCTGTATTTATAGCTTCAGCCCAAAAGTATTTTGGTAAATTTTTATCTTGAAGCATGGTTTTAGCACATTCTTGCAAAGTTCTATTCTTTCTTTCAACAACTCCATTTTGTGGAGCCGCTCTAGGAAAAGCAAAGTTGTGAGATATACCATGTAAATCACAATACTTTAGAAAAGATTCATTTTCAAATTCACCACCATGATCACTACGAATTTTAATTATAGATGTAGATTTTTCATTTGTAATTCTTCTACAAAGTTTGGAAAATTAAAAAAAAACATCATTTTTGCTTTTTGGAAAAATCACCCATGTAAATCGAGAATAGTCATCTACTATAACAAAAACATACTTGCTACCATTCAAACTTTGAATTTTAGATGGTCCAAATAGATCTAAATGTAAAAGTTCAAGAGGACGTTTTGTTGAAACTATATCTTTTGCTTTAAAAGAACTCTTGATTTGTTTACCCCTTTGGCAAGCATCACATAAGTGATCTTTCTTATATGGTATTCCAGGTAGGCCTCTTACAAGATCATTCTTGGATAACTTTGAAATAATTTTAAAGTTAACATGTTCAAGTCTCTTGTGCCATAACCATTGAATTTCATTTGAAACAATAAGACAATTTTCATTAAAAGTGGGTAACTCATCTAGATAAAGTTCATACACATTGTTCCTTCTTTAACTTTAAAAATGATTTTTTTAGATTGAAAATCAGAAATTAAGCATAAATCATGTTTAAAAGAAACATGAAAACTTTTATCACATAATTGATTAATGGATAATAAATTATGCATTAAACCATCTACTAAAAGAACATTTTCTATCAAGGGAAATTTTGGATTACCAATATTACTAATACCTATTACTTTTCCCTTGTTATTGTCACCAAAGGTGACGGTTCCTCCATCCTTACTTTGGAGGGTGGAAAATAACTCCGGCCTTCCAGTCATATGTTTGGAACAACCGATGTCCAATATCCATTTGCTCCTTATTTTGTGTACCTACAACAAAATTAGAAGACAAAGCATTTGACCCCTTTCTATTTTCGGGTCTATGAGAGTTAGTCTTAGGAACCCATATCCATTTGGATTTTGGTTTCCTTTGATAATAATTATTCTTTCTATAAAAAGATTTAGCATTTCTAGAATAATCATGTCTAGGCTTATAAGCATTATAAGTTTCATGATTAGATGCATTTCTATTAGAACTGAAAAATTTAGTTCTATGAATAAATGGTTGAGAATATTTTCTTTGATTCTTCACCACATATTTTGGTCTATTTTGAGTATCAAAGAAGCTATATCCCAATTCGATTGTATTAACCAAGAATCTTTGAGAACCAAAAAGTCTTTCTAGATTCTCTTCACCATTTGTGAATTTGGTCACTATAGAAAGAAGATCATTTGATTTTTCTTTTAGACTAATTATTTCTTTTTGTAAGAGATTGATTCTTGTTCCAATTTCTTTTATCTCAAATGCTTGACAAGAGTTTTCCTTCTTGAGATCTTCTATCTCTTGAAGTAACACTTTGTTTTGAGAGTCAAGAGTTCAATTTTCAGTTTTTAACTCTTTGTTTTTAGAACTTAGACTCTTAAATTTAGCATATAAATCATTGAATGCTTCTAATAAATCATCATAGTCAAATTGACTTACTGAATTTTCTTGTGCTACAAAACACATGTTGGCGACTTCTTCATTTGATTCTTCATCGGAAGAGGAGTCACTATCATTCCAACATGCTTGAAATGCCTTTTTCTTCTTAAATTGGTCCTTGGGCTTGATTTTGAGAAGAGGACAATCTTTCTTGATATGTTCTGCCTTTTTGCAGTTAAAGCACTTGACTTCATTGGGATTGGAAGAATTCGCTTTCTTTACCTTTCTTTGAAATCTTCCCTTTTTGATGAATCTTCTGAATTGCCTTGTAATGAGAGCAATATCTTCATCTTCTTCTGAATTTTCAGAGTCAAAAGTAGCCTTAAAAGCAAGAGATTTCTTCTTGGGTTCTTCTTCTTGTCTGTCTTGAAGTTGGACTTCATATGCCATTAGGTTACCAACCAAATCTTCAAGAGTGAGAGTGTTTAAATAATTTGCTTCCTCAATAGCAGTGGTTTTTCTCTCTCATTTAGGAGTTAAACACCTTAGGATCTTTCTGACTAAATCCACTTGTGAATATTCTTTTCCAAGGGATTTCAGAGTGTTAGTTATATCGGTCATTCTTGTTACCATGTCCGATATAGATTCATTTTGCTTCATTTTAAACAATTCAAATTTATGAAGCAAAGAGGTGATTTTAGATTCCTTTACCTTTGACGTACCTTCGTGAGTCACAAGAAGAGTATGCCAGATTTTATTTGTTGTAGAGCATTGAGAGATGTGATTGAACTCTACCTTGTCAACGACACAATACAATGCATTCATTGCCTTGGCATTAAATGAAGCAGTCTTATTTTCTTCATCGATCCATCGGCTGAAATCAGTTGATGGAGTTTGGTATTTATCTAAAACAACTCTCCAAATATCAAGATCCATGAATTGCAAGAATATTGTCATTCTCACTTTCCAGTATCCATAGTTTGTTCCGTCAAAGAGAGGAGGACGAACAGAGGAGCATCCTTCTTTGTGCTAAGATGTTGTAGTTGTCATGCTAGATGATGATCAAATCAAAATAATAGCAAACCTGCTCTGATACCAAATGAAAGTGCAGTAGGATCGAGGCAACGAGCACTAGAGGGGTGGTGAATAGTGCTTTTAAAAATTGTCTGCGGAATATTGACGGATTTTGCAATTTGAAAAGCAAACACACAAAGAACACATAATTTATCCTGGTTCGGTCTTTCTCGACCTACATCCAGTCTCCAAGCAAAACCCGCTTGAGATTTCCACTATCAACTTTGTGTAACTACAAGATCATACAGACCAAATCCGGTTCCACTTTCAGTAACATACCTACTGAAATCAAACAACTCCTTTAAACCAAGGAGTCCTTCCTTTTACAGAAAATAAGTAATAACTTACAATACAACCTATGAGCCCTTCTTTTGAATGCAAATGAGATGCAATTGACTTTTGAGGTTGTTGAAATACTCTACTCATGAATTCACTATTTTTCAAAAGAATTTGAGTGAAAAACTGAAGTGAAAATATCAAGTGAGTGAGAAAATGAATATAAGTGAAAAGCAAAGAGTAATTGATTCAAATTGATTGAATTGAAGTACTTTTGAGTGTAAAATGCACTCATATTTATAGTTGAAAGTTTCTATACGTTGAGGGTATAAAAGGGTGTCAAAACAGTCCATTTTGAACGATCAAAACGTTTAAAAAATGAAAAGACATGCCTTTTTAAAGTTTCAGGAAAAACAACAAAATTAGTCGACTGAAACAGTAGTTAGTCGACTAATAGTTAGTTATTAGTAGACTGACAATTATCGTCGGTCGACTGATCTGTTTATCGAGCCGTTTGAAAATCTGAACTTTTGAAACTTAGTCGACTAGAGATAAAATTAGTCGATTGATAATATCATCAGTAGACTGAAACACCTTTCAGTCGACTGCTGCTAAAATCTTCTGAAAAACATACATTCTGTCCGATCGACTGATAAAAGCATTAGTCGACTGCTGCTAAATTTCCAGAAAACACATGTTCTGTCCAATCAACTGATAAAACCTTCGGTCGACTAATTTGACAAAACTGACTTTTTAGAAAATATGGCGCGAAAGGATTAGTCAACTGGTGTGTCTATTAGTCGACTAATAAACACGAAAATTTAAGAAAAGAGTTTTCTAAAAAGATTTTCATGAAGGGTTCTTTTAGAAAAGATTTTCTAAAGACTTTTTAGGTAAAATGCAACCTAAATATGCACTCTAAGTAAGGCTCTTACAAGAATCTAAGACTTTAAATAAATTTAACATTTGCACACTAGTCTTCAAAGATTCTTCCTCGATATCTTCAATGTCTTCATTGCTTTAGCTGAAATGCAGTTGATTTCACTTGCTCATCATCAAAACCTTGTACTTGAAGTATCATGTATGGCTTCAGTGGCGTAACATATTCTGTATATCAATATATCAATTTAAGATATTGTTTTGATTATTAATATCGATTTAAGATATTGTTTTGATTCTAAATATCAATTTTTAAGATATTAATACGATTTTTCAAATCGATTTGTGATATTGTTTTGAATCTTAATAATGATTTATATGAAGATTCTTAATATGGATTTAAGATATTGTTTCATTCTTAATATCGATTTAAGATACTGTTTTGATTATAAATATCGATTGTTAAGATATCAATAGAAATTTGCATATCGATTAAAATGTTTTGATTCCTAATATTGATTTAAGATATTGTTCTGATTCTAAATATCGATTTGAAAGATATTAATATGAATTTCCTAATCGATTTAAGATATTGTTCTGAATCTTAATATCGATTTCTATGTTGATTCTTAGTATTGATTTAAGATATTGTTTTGATTCCTAATATCGTTTTAAGACATTGTTTTGATTCTAAATATCACTTTTTAAGATATCAATAAGAATTTTCATATCGATTTAAGATGTTGTTTTGATTCTTAATATTGGTTTCTATCTTGATTCTGTACGTTGATTTATAAGCTATCAACAATAATTTCCATATCGATTTGTATGATATTTGATAATCCGATTGTGTTATATTATGACAATATTTTCGCAACAAAGGTAGATCTTTGTGGCTGACAACGACGTTATTTTAAAATCTTTTATTATAATACGTGAACCGCCAAAAATGTGAACTGACAAAAAATCTTTGGCGGGTCCCATAAGCATTAAACTCCTCGGCTGTAAAAGGAGTTCTTTGCAATATTTCCCCCTAAACGTTCCACAAAAGTTTTAACGCTTCATCTTCTTTTGTCGGAGCACCCTTTGCCGTCTCGGTAAGTTTTTTGTGTTGTGCAGGTTTTCAATGGCTTACATTCTTAAGAGAAGAAACGCTTCATCGTCAGCGGAGAAAACTCTTGACTTAATCATCCAAGAGTATGCTTTGTATGAGCAAGTAGAAGCATACTACAGAATAATGAAGATTGAGAATGATAAAGAAAGGGAGAAATTGTTGGTAAAGTATAGATCAGAGCCTAATCCATCAGATATTAAAGATGATAATCCAACAATGAAAAAGAAGAAGGATGACGAAGACAAGCAAAATGAAAGGAAGGAGGAGGATAATGAAAAAAAGCAAAGAAAACCAAGGCAAAGGAAGGAGGAGGTGGAGGATAGGGGAAAGCAAATGAATAATAAGGAGGAGGAGGAAGAGAAGCGAAGGCAAAAGGAGGAGGAGGAGGAGAGGGAAAAGCAAAGGAAGAATAAGGAGAAGGAGGAAGAGAAGGGAAGGCAAAAAGAGGAGGAGGAGGAGAGGGAAAAGCAAAGGAAGGAGAAGGAGGTCAGGGAAGAGAAGGAAAGGCAACGAAAAAAGTAGGAGGAGGAGGAGGAGAGAGAAAGGCAATTGAAGGAGGAGGAAGAGAAGGAAAGGCAAAAGATGAAGGAGTTTTTAGCAAAGCATAATAGGATAAGGGAAATGAAAGAGGCGGAGGAGAGGGAAAGGCAAAAAAAGAATAAGGAGGAGAGGAAAAGGCAATTGAAAAAGATGGAGGAGGAAGAGAAGGAAAGTTAAATGATGAAGATGGAAGAGAAAAGGCAAAGGAAGAAACATCAGGATGAGGAAGAGAAGGAAAGGCAAAGGAAGGAGAAGGAGGACAAGGAAGAGAAGGAAAGACAAAGGAAGGAGAAGACTGATGAGGAAGAGAAGGAAAGGCAAAGGAAGGAGAAGGAGGACGAGGAAGAGAAGGAAAGACAAAGGAAGGAGGAGGACAAGGAAGAGAAGGAAAGAGAAAGTAAGAAGCAGGACGAGGAAGAGAAGGAAAAAGAAAGAAAGAAGCAAGAGAGAAGCAATGGGAAAAAAAAAGCAAACGATAAACCAGGGGAAAGAAGAAGTACAAAAGCAGAGGAAGGGAGGGGACGAAGAGGAGAAAAGTGTGACCAAGGTACATTAATCGCTACTGTATGTCGTGATGCATTATTGTAGGTATTATTATGTATAACGATTATGATGAATAGAGATTACTATGTACAACGATTATGACATATAGTAATTTATCTTTAAAGTGACTACTGCGATAGTGATTACTCTGTATAGCGATTACTACAACAACGATTACTATATATAGCGATTAATGTGATAGCGATTACTTTGTATAGCAATTACTCTGTATAGCAATTACTAGGTGTAGCGATTAACTGTGATTTGATATTTTATGTTACAGGCAGATCAGAAGAGAAGCAGAGCAGCAGGTGAAAAGCTGAAAGGGCGGTGTATGTGTGTAAACACCCCAAATTTTCACTCTCATTCACAAACACCTACCTCCTACCACTGGGACCCACTCTCTGAAGTCTTCAAAGAACCAACTGGTCAAAATCTGAGCCAGGGTTGTTCATGGCCCAAATTTTACAATAAATTTCAATACTTTATCCTTTAATCAAGATCCAATCTTTATCTTGGCTCCATTTCAGTTTTCAGTTCTTATCCTCAAATGAGAATCTCTAAATTCTTTGTCTCTGCCAAGGATCCGAGATTCCAAGTCCCTTATCCAGGGTCTACATTTCATATGTCATTGCATATCACTGCATGTATCTGGTACATCATTGCATCTTATTTTCGAGATCCAACACTCCTATTTTCAAAATCTTTTAATCCATATTCGATTTTAAAACTCATCTTTTGAAAGCAATTTCACAAACCTGGGTTTTTGCATCGACATTTTTTATTTGTTAACCCCCAGAATCTTATTTTCTTCAGAAAAACAATCTAGATTTGTTTTAAAGTCAATTTTAACTGTTTCAATTCTCAAATGAAGCCCATCTAGGTGGTGTCGCTTCTGGATTCTTTCAATTATCAAATCTTTCAAAAAACTTCAGAGTCCTAATTGAATCAGAACTCTGTCTTTTCATCTTTTTAAACCTTTTTAAAACCCCATTTTAATTTTAAATCAGAGGTGATCTCATCCCCTGTTCATTTCAGACATTTTGGCAAAAATATCAGAGTCCTAGTTGGATCAGAACTCTTTTTCCAGAGTCCCAATCGGATCAGGACTCCGCCTTTTACCACCATTTTTACCTGCTTTTTGAGAAAATCTTCAAAATCTTTTATTTTAGTCAAAAATTTAGAGTCTCAGTCAGATTAGGACTCTTTTTCAGAGTTTTAGTCGGATTAGGACTCTATCTTTCATTGTTATTTTTACCTATTTTCAACCAAATTCTTCAAAATCTTTCGAAAGGAGTCAAAAACTCAAAATTTCAGTTGAACCAAGACTCTATTCAAGGAGTCCTAATTGGATCAGGACTCTGAACCTGACCTCAATTTTGAGAGAATCTTTCAAAAATCCCTTCATTTATCTCTTCAGAAAAAAAAATTGTTACCCTGTTATCACAGAGTTCCAAGATTTTGAGACTCTATCCCAGAGTCCTAATCGAATCAGGACTCTATCCTGAGTTCATTTTCACCTATTTTCAGAAAGTTCTTTTCAAAATCTCATCATTTTCTTTCTAGAAAACCAAAAATTTCTAGAGTTCTAGTCGAATTAGGACTCTTCCTCAGAGTCCTAGTCAGATCAGGAGTCTAAAGCGGACTTTAATTTTCACCTGTTTTCCAAAATCTTCTCGTTTGTTTTCTCAGAAAATCCAAAATTTTAAGAGTCCTTGTCAAATTAGGACACAGTCCTCAGAGTTCCGGTTGGATCAGAACTCTGTTCTAATTTTACTACTTGTTGTTTTCACTGGTTTTCACAAATTCTTTCATCTGTTTTTCAGAAAAGACCCCAAAAACTAGAGTTTCAGTCCGATCAGGACTCTACCTCAGAGTCCCAATCTGATTGACTCTATTATGGATCTTTTTTTACCTCCATTTCCATTTTCTCCATTTGTTTTTCGAAAATTAGTCTATTTTGCAGAGTTCCAGTTATTTCAGTTCTCTATTTCAGAGTTTCAGTTGAGTTAGGACTCTAACCCTGACTGTATTTTTCGACATATTTTCACCAGTTCTGATAAATTTTTCAAAAACTCCTTCATTTGGCTTTCAAAAAACTAAATCCTAGAGTCCTAATTGGTTCAGGACTTTGGTCCAGAGTCTCAGTCCGCTTAGGACTCTGCCTTCAAAACCTTTGAATTTCATCTGTTGATTTCAACCCCTTTTCAAAGCCATTTTTAGTCTTCATTTCAAAAATTTCAAAACCCTGATGTGGGGCCCACTCAGTTGGCACCATATGTAGAGGAGTTTTGTCCCAGTCAGGACTTTGTGTCATTTTCAAAACTTACAATTTCAATTATACTTTTAAACCTCTTTTGAAAAAACCCTCATTTTCAAGTTTTAAAATCATTTCTGAAAATTCAAGTGGGGCCCACTCGGGGTGCCGCCACATTTGCAGAACTCAGGGTTAGACTAGGGTTAGTCAGTGTCCTAGTTAGATTAGAGGTTTAGAAGAGTCAAAATTAATTTTTGAAAATCCATTTTAACTTTGGTTTTTAACTATTGTTTTTTCTAAGTTTTAAGTTGAAGTTTTAAAAATCCAATGTGGGCCCACACTAGGTGGCACCACATTTGGAAGTTTTTAAGGTTAATTAGAAGTCTAGTTAGATGTTAATTAGGTTAGTTAGGGTTAGGGGTAGGATAGTAATCTCCCATGAAATCCCCCCCCACCCCCACCCCCCCTATTTGACCTATTTCTTGAGAGTTCTAAAAATATTAGAATTCTTCCTAATTAAAACATTTAAAAATTTCTATTTAAAGAGAGCCCAAGGGGGTCGACCCCTATTCCTCTCTCATCCTATTCTTGGATCTTCTCTCTCCTCCCAGCTGCTCCCCCATTGCTGCAACACTCAAGGTAATATTTGATATTTTTTTTCCATGTTTTATTGATTTTTTTTTAATGTTTTTATTATGGATTCCACCATGGGTGCCCCCTAGTTCATGGATTTGACCATGGATTTCATCCAAGAACCTCAAAATCGGTTCAAGAAGATGATCTAACTCAGTTTGATGATGTTTTCCAAGATTCTAATCCGTTAGAATCGTTTAGAAATATATATTTTTTTATTCTTAACCAATAAAATATGAGATTTACCCGTTAAATAGGCTAAATTCATCTTTTCAAAGGGTAAATCAAATTCAACCATAGATTCCCTGTATTTTTTATTTTATTTGATTGTCATAATAGTGTTTATTTTATATGTTCCAGCATCAAATCAAATTTTGTTATACTGTCTATGTTTTTTTTATTTATTTCCATGTTTAGATTAGCTTTTTTAAGGGTTTTATTGGATATTCGTATGTTTTGATTCTAGGGCTATAAAAATCATGCTATTTCGTGCTTAAATATCCGTTGGAAAATTTTGATTTTTTTATGGTTGGTCCAAAAATTTGTCAATAACTCCCTATAAAAAATTTAGATGTTTTTGGGTTCGCGAACTTTGTCAGAAAAATACAAAGTCGAACCATGATTCATGTTTCTTAAAATCGCTTTTGATATTTAGGTGTAACTTTCAGATGTGATATTTCTGTCATTTGAGGTTCGATTTACAATCCGTAAACTGTGGTAGCTTCATATTGATGTCTATTATTTTATGTAATTTTATAATAATTTTATGTCTCTATCTGCTATTGTTCCTTTATCATAAGATAGGATCAACTTCTCAGACATCATTATGCTTTCTTCAAACCCTAAGTTGACTTGTGTCAATCATATCTCCCTAACTGAAGATCCGATTACAATATATAAAAAGGAAAAATCTTTGTTTGAGTGTATTTTAGTTGCTTCTAAAATTTCATAATTGTTGAATATGAATTACTATTTTTCTTTGTGCCTGAAACATAAAGCACCTGTTTTAGTATATTTTATATTCGTTAAATTCAAGCACAGATTGCCAGAATGATATCTCCCTAACCAGGGATGATTTTTCTGATATGTAAAATAGAAAATCTCTATTTTTTTTGTTTAGTAGTTCTTTGTAAAATTTTATGAATTTCAATGGTGATTTGGCCCCTGATTTGGGTCTAACACTATGACAGGTACATGCCCGCAGGTAAAAATAGCATATTTTAAGGTTTTTATATAATTTTCATTTTTAAATGATGTCAAAAATAGATTTTTATGATTTTAGTTTAATTTTAGGGTTATCAGCAGTGCAGGTGTTGATTTTTATTAATTTTGAAACTTATTTGATGCTTGAATTGAGTATATTGCAAAATAGGGTGCCCGTAGGATCCCAAAACACTGGCAAAATCATGTTTTTGTGTTATTTTTTATTTTTTTCATAAAAGTTCATTTTTTTAGGGTTTGTACATGTCTAGAATCATGCTAGGACATTTCATATTCGATTTGGTTTTGACTTGAGTCTTTTTAAACCTTAAATCCAAAGTTTTACCAAAATATTTTCTGAAAAACCCTTATTTCAAGGCCATAGTCTTGTTTTCAAGGACATTTTTGTTAATTTTCCCCAAATTCTGAATTTCAAAATTATTTATTTTTATTATTTATTCAATTTTATATCCTATTTTATTATGTTTATATCAAGAAAAACATGAAAAAGGCTTATATCTAGATAAATCCAGTAATTTCTAGATATTACTAGATAAATATGGAAAAGCCAACATATCTTCATTAAAAAGTTTTCTAGTTTTGCAGGGACATTCAAGGCTGTATTTATTTTTGTTTTTCTTTATTTAAATTCAATTAGTGATGTAAATTGTAAATAAATTTCGAATAAGAATTTCAATTCCTGCTTAGAATTAGGGTTTGCATTGCATATAGTTTAAACTTTGATATATAACTGTTATGTTTGTCATTCATGCACATATTTCATTTCCACCATGGTCTACACGAATGGCACGTGCACTAGCTTCTAGGGAGTTGGTAAACTCGATCGAGTTTGTTTTTATTGCCATAGTCAGAATACGAACGAAATCCAGATTTACCATCTTCTTTTAAGCCACAATCAGGCTACACTCTTAGGCTATTTTAAAAAACCATAGCATAATTCAATCTTTTATAAATGTTTTTATCCTTTTAGAATCAAGTGGATTATATTCAATCCATATCTTTGGCCATAGTCAGGGATATGTAGAGAATTTGATTCATGGAAATTCTATAAGGCACAAATTTTTTTTTCAAACAATTTTCTCAGAAATCTTTTCTTAAAATCATATTCATGCATCATCTAAGTTTAGATTACATCATGAAAATATTTCACAGGTCCACATGCCCATCCTTTTGATGTATTTTCCAAATTCCATCTCATAAAATCGATTTTCTCAAATTTGCCCTGATTTTCCTCAAAATTGATTTTCTCAAGTATTTTTCAAGCTCAATTCACGATTTTCCAAGTTATATTCTCAATTTCAAAGTTCAAATTCAGAGAAATCAATTCTCTCTAAGTCATTTTGAGTTTTTCTCTGAAATTGATTTTCCTAAAACACTTGGATTTCTCAAAAATTGGCATTTCTTTTCTTCAGAAATATTCTCTCAACAAGGCTCACAATTTTCAAAGTATCATCTTTTCCAAGTATTTCAAATCTTTAAGGCAAACATCATATTTTCAAACCCGCATTTTCAGAAAGTCATAGCACATGCCTGATTCTTTGTGCATTTAGGAATAAAACATTGATGTAGACAAATTGAGCAAAGCCGAGCACCAGATTGATCCTTGGTTTAATTACCCATGGTAAAGGAGTCAGGAACGGTTGAACCTCGTACCGATAGGTGAGCCCCATTCTTCGAAATTATCCCGCATTTTAAAACGGAGGCGAGTTATTTTCAAAATCTTTTTCAAAGGTCAGTTTGACTTGCAAAAGTAAAATTTTGCAATGATAGCAGGTTTGGCGACCGTGATGGGACCTATCATCGTCTGATCAATCTTCTGCTTTGCTCTAGTCAACTTGTCAAAATCGTGTTCTACAAATGTCAACTTTTATTTCATGATATCATGTGAACCTAGGAGCCTAGTTTCAAACCCAACTGACATGGATTGTATATAGACTAGGCCTGGTTTGGTAGGACCGATTAAGGAGACACTATTCATGCCCACTTAGACTTAGGTCAAGTACAATCCTCCTCAATCTAGGATCTGATTAAAAACATGTTTGCTTCTTAAAGTTTTTCAAAATTCTACTTATTTAGGTCTTAGAGCCCTCTGTTTTCTTGCATGTGATCATATTTCTAAAAACAACCTCACCTATCTTTACCCGGTCTTCACGTTGTTGGGCTTTATTCCAGAACCATAATTCGGGACAGCCTCACAACTGGGCCACCTATTTTGGTTGATCCTCCTCTGCCATGTACCGAGGGCCATAGTCCAAAGTATATCAGCAGGTGCTCAAGGATGTTGAAAAACATGAACCTAGAACTGGAGAAATTGATTTTATGCCACGTACATCGGGCCTCGGCTTGAGTATATAGGCATAGCATGATTGGACACAGCTGATCTGAGCCTAGAGTCAGGGTTAGGGTCCTACAACCATTTCAAAATTGATGCATTTAGAGTTGGCTTCTTAGGGAATGTTGTATGTGCATAATTGTTTATGCAGGATATGATTGAATATATTCTCCTTTATTTTTCATTTTCCTTTTATTTGCCTTTTACATTATTTCCCAAATCTCATTTTATTTTTCTAACAGTTTTATCAAAACCCTGGATGATTTTTCGAAAAACCTTATATTTTTCCTCAAAACGTCCAGACAATTTTCTTTTTTTTTCTACCTTTCCTCTGGATCTCAAATTTTCAACCTTATTGTTATCCTGTCTGCAATTTTTTAAATGTTCAAATCTTGTCAAACTTCTTTTCTCCATATGTGTCTTCCAAATTCTATTTAAAATTTTCATCTCTTTCATCATCCTTAGATATCTCCTTCATCATCTCTCTCTCCCAAAAATTCTTCATCCTAAACCATTCCTTTGTTCTGCAGAAAGCATTGGCATTTCACCATGGTTCAAACAAGGTCGGGAAAAAGAACAACACCAAGCAGTGTCAAAGAGATGAACTCCCCGAGATCAGTCAAGAAACAGGACCAGACAAGTGAAGATGACATTGATCCAGTCATGTACAGGATGTTTCAAAAGATGATGACAAAGATGTTATTGGAGCTACCCGAGTCAAGCATCAGAAAAGAGCCAGCCAAGCAGAATGACCGACCTCTCGAGTCCAATCCTCAACAAAAAAGGAATAGTCAGGGAAAACCAAAACACAAAGACTGGAGCATTGATCAAAAGTTCACCCCTCTGGACCAGAAACTCGAGACTGTTGTAGAATATTTGCTCGCAAAAGAAATGGTTCATTTACCAAAAGTCGCTGATCCCCCGACAATCATGGGTAGATTCAAAGAACAATTTTGCAAGTTTCACCGTGCAATAGGACACAACACAAAAAATTGTTTTGTCCTTAAGAACATCATCCAAGATCACATTGATAAGAATATTATAGGGGAAAACAAAACAGCAGACGAGCCAACTATCCTAGCCAAACCCCTTCAATCTTGCTCGCAGCAAAAAGCAAACACTTGAAAGAAGCCAAAACATGAAGGTTGGGGTCATGACCGCAAGTTCACTCCTCTGAATCAGCCCCTCAAAAGGATCCTCGAAGGCATGTTGAGCAAAGAAATGGTTAAACTTCTAAGAATTGCTAATCCTCCAGTCATCCTAGGGAAATGGAAAGATCGCTTTTGCAAATTCCACAGAACTATGGGGCACGATACTGAGCGATGCTTCGTCTTTAAAAATATTTTCAAGACTATGTTGACAAGAATCTCCCCATTGAAGAAGAGGATCAGTTGACCATTATGACCGAAACTTTCCCTAATCATTCATGAAAATGACAATGCCAATGCTTTCTCATTTCTATCAATTTTGCCTTTTGCTTCTTTGTCATAAGAATAATGTAGTCCCCAACTGTTTTCCTTAAATTTGTCATCCTTTCTTCAAGACATCAATGAAATCATCAATTTTCCTTATATTTGGGTGTCACTTTCTTTATAATGTTATTTTCTGAACTCTCATGCAGTATGTCTTTTGTGATGAATAATTTTTCCTGAAAAAATCTTCTTGCCTTCCTTCTCAGTTAATCTCCCAAGTTCACATGGAAGCTCATTGCCAATTATGCATTACTTTGTTATATTCCTTTAAAAATGTCTTTTTCTTCGTGATTGATGACCTCACCTAGGTAACAAGGCATATCTCGGTTGTTTATTTCCTCTCACGAAATAACAACACAATTGTCATGATCCCAGCAATAACCAAATCTCTGGTAAAGGGATATCCTTCAAATTGTCAACCTAACCCCAAATCTTCATCCATTATTCTTCTTCTATTCTCAAAGTTATTGCCTTCAAGAATTTTTCCATTACTCTGATCATCCCTTTGTCCTACAAAGAGTTTTGGCATTGTGGAGTGATTCAGGCTAGATCCTGGAAGAAAACAATGTCGCCTCACTACCCAAGCAGTAGCAGTAAGCAAGAAATGGATTCTCCGCGATCTGCCAGGAACCAGAACCAACAAGCCAATAATGATGTGGATCCATAAATGTACTCATTATTTCAGAAAATGATGAGTAAGATGATGGCAGAGCAAGCATGGGCCAGTTCAGAAAAGATTTCTAGCAAGAAGAAGATCAAAAGCCGAATAGTCAAGAAGTCGCTGAAGATATCCAAGAAGCGTATTCAACACGATGATACATTTGATGAAGCCAAGTCAGAGGATGACACCGATGAAGAGCATGCGGCTCAATAAACTTTTCAGAAGATGTCTCAAGGACAGGGGTCAGCTATTAATTCTAGGGATCAGTTTGTTAATGACCCTGATTAGCCACAACTCAGGGATGTGGTCAAAATGGTCAAAGATCTGCAAGCTCGCGACAAGAGCAAGAAGGTCTTCATGAGCGAAGACTTCTATGATGGTTTAGACGGGGATGGCAGCCTAGAGGATCTTCCTCATAAATTTATCAAATTTGATGGGATTGGCGACCCTAAGGCTCACCTGGCTATGTTCTTTGCAGAATGCAATCGATTCAAGAGAGACAATCATGTTTTGTTTAGGTGTTTTCCTTACAGCTTGGAGGGCACCACCGCCAAGTGGTACTCCGAACATATCAATCCAATCGAGTTGTGAAAGTTCGATAAGGTGGTCAATCTGTTCATTGAGCGATTATTTTTCAACACCAAAGCGCTGCCAATGCTCAACCACCTCTACAATACCAAACAAAGAGATAAAGAGAAAGCTAGAAACTTCATCCACAGATGGAGGGGCACTTGCAATAAAATGAGAAATCCTATCTCAGAGGAGCACACACTCCAGATTATTCTGAACAACTTCTCACACCCTTTGAGAGGTCTTATCTCTACCTTGCCTTCCAAATCTTTCATTGAGCTTACTGAACGAGCCAAGTGGCTCGAGATGAGAATAGAGAATGGGGTCTATAATGGCATCACCCTCGTCAAGAATAATTAAGATTCAAAGAAGAAGACAAATTTCACCTTCTCCGCCAATGTCGGCCGCAGTGATTGCAAGAATAGCAAGGGCAATCATACAGGGCAGAAAGAAAAGTCTTCAAAGCAGAATGAAAAACTGGGCCAACAGAAAGAAAAGTCTTCAAAGCAGAATAAAAAATTGGGATAACAAAAAGAAAGGATAAAGCGGGATGGTTAGGGTAACGATCGCGAGTTCACTTCTCTTGAGCAACCTCTCGATGAAATCCTTGAATATATGTTGACCAAGGAATTGGTAAAGCTCCCCAGAGCCACAAATCCTCCCACGATCATGGGAAGATTCATGGACCAGTTCTGCAAATTTCATCGGGCAGTAGGACACGATACTGACCATTGTTTCATCTTCAAGAACATCATTCAAGACTGCATTGATAAGAATCTTTTCGTTGAAGATGAAAAGAAGGACCAGTCATCCTGACTGAGCTTTTTCCTCAATTACTCAAGAAGCTGACAATGCTAGCATTTTCCCATTTCTCATTTTACTTTCATTATTTTAAAGGGATGATGTAATCCCGTTTATCTTTCCTTGATTTGTCATTTTTCTTTCAATGCATCAATAAAATTGTCAATTTTCCCTCATAAGTTTGATGCTATCTTTTGTTCTCCTTCGCTGCAAAATGTCCTTTCATGAGGAATGTCCCTCTCCAGAATCTCTCCTGAATCAATCGAAAGTCAGTTGCTTTGTCATCTTTCGAGATCGTTCTTCAAACATGAATTATCTTCCTTTTATCCAAAAATTGATTCCCCTATTACACTGGGGCATTATTTTGAAAATTGTCTTCAAAATGTCATGTATGCAGACAGGATCACACAAATCTCTCATTTTGCACGCATGTGCATCCATTTACATCATCTTGTATTCATTTGCATTTGCATGCATTCATTTGCATCAAATTCATTTCCCTATTCAGGATAAGGGGATAATCCTGAAACCAAGCCACATATAGTTAACTATGATGGCCTATTAAAATTTAGAATTTTCATCAATCTTTCCTCAATTTTCTTCAATTTCTATCAATCTTTCATCAATTCTCCTTTAAGATTCGAGTTTTGATTCAAACTTCCAATTCTCCTTTGAGATTCGAGTTTCGACTCGAACCTTCCAATTTTCCTTTGAGATTCGAGTCCTGACTCGAACTTTCCAGCTTTTCTTTGAAGATTTGAGTTTTGACTCGAGTTTTCTTTCCTTTAAAATCTGAACTTTTGTGATCATCGCAAAATTTTTCCTCTTGTGGTTTCTCTCTCTTCCTTTCTCCTTTCCTTTTTGACCTCTATTTTCTCCTTTTTGAAGCGAGAAAATAAAAGGAAAGAAAAGAAGAGAGAAGGGGAAAAGAAAAGAAAGAAGAGAGAGAGAAACGCTTTTGCGGGGTCTCACTTGACCTTAATTTGAAAATATTTAGAAAATTACTCGCCTTCGTTTTGAAATATTTTGTGGGAAAAATGGGAGACGGGGCTCGCTCGTCGGTACGAGGTTTGACCATTCCTGGCACCTTTACCAGGGGTAATCGAACCAAGGATCAAATCTATGCCTTTTTGCTTTGCTAAAAGATTATCTAAGAATTTATTCTAAGTCTAAATGCACAAAGAATCATGCTTGTGTGAATGCAAAGATGTATGCTCCTTTGGAAAAATGATTTGAAAATTTCCAAGTTTTCTGAGATGAAGTTGATAATGGAGTGAAGAAATGATTTAAAGGATTGATTTTGGATCTTAGATTTGGAATCCAACTCAGGATTTGAAATGGCTTGGGAAGAAGAGATTTGAATTTCCAAGTTGTGGAATGATCAAGATTTTAGAGAGATAAATCTGTGGAAAGAGGAATTTAGAATTGAAATTTTTGAGATAAAAAAGATTTTTCAAAGTCATAATGGACTTTGAATTAGAATCAATTTTCAAGGATCGTTTTTGAATTCAATATCAGAATAGGAATTTGAATTTAGACTTGAGAAATAAATTTGCAATTGGCTTTGAGAATAGGAGATGAAATTAGATTTTGAAATGAAATTTTGACCTAATGTCTGAGATGGAACTGGATCTGAGATTTGAGATCCGAGATAGGGTTGGATCCGGGTTCTGGAATTCTAAGTGGAATTGGATCCGAAGTCTAAGATCCAAGATAAAGTTGAATTCTGAATCATAAATGAAATTGGATCAGAAGTCTAAGATCTGAGATGAAGTCGGATCTGAAATCTGGATTCCTAAATAAAATTGGATCTGAAGTCTGAGATCCAAAATGAAGTTGAATTCTGGAACCCTAAATGGGATTGGATCCGAAGTCTGAGATCCAAGATAAAGTTGGGTTCTGGATTTCTAAATGGAATCTGGATCTGAAGTCTAAGATCCAATATGGAATTGGATTCTGACTTTGGATTTGGATTTTGAAAGTCCAAATGGGACTTTTGAAGATGGATCTGGGTTTTGAAAACCTAGATTGAATTTAAAATTTAGAAAAGCTTTGAATTTTGAGATTCAGAATCAATCTCAGACTTTGATTTTGAATAAGAAAAAAAACAAACTTGATGTTAAAGCAGAAGATGAATCAAAAACTTCAAAGTTAACTTGAATTTTGAAGTTTGAATTTTTGTTTTGAATTGGAAATTTGAAGTTTGAATATAAGATGATTTCGAAATTTCAAGGTCAAATTGGACTTTGAAATTGAATTTTTGAATCTTGAAATGAGATAGAATTGAATTTGAATCTATAAATAAGATTTGATCTGAGAAATGAAGAAAAAGAATCACTTGAATTTTGAAAAGGGAATTTTAAAAATATGATGCAATTCTATCCTAAATGATGAATGAATTTACATAATTTTGAAATTGGATTTTGAAAATCATATTTCATTCTTTAAATAAATGTAAATAAGATTGATGATATAATATATTCCTGACTATGGTCATTGAATGTATTATATAATAATCACATTTAAATTCAAGTGAAGAATAAAATACATTTTGGTGCTTTTATAGAGTTTAAAATGAAATTACCTCTCAATATATCCTGACTATGACCATTGATATATGTATTGATTTAATTTTAAACTAAACTCTGATAAAGGAGAAAAATATTTAAAGAAAACATGATGAATTTTGAAAAGGATCCAGTGTGGATCTAGTGTTATTTTATAAAAGATAAAAATCCTAAGTTTTGTTTACATCCTGACTATGGCCATTGATGTAAATCATCAACTTAGGGTTAATTACCTTTTACGAAATGGTGCATGTGCCATTCGTGGTCCATTTGTGAGATTTTTGAGAAATAAGATAAAAATGATATGAAATAGATAACTTACATGTTCATACATTCTAATCAGCAAAGAATGTCAATTCTCATTATATCTAACTTATTACAACATTTAAAATTGAAATACAACCCCCAAGTAATGATATTTTCCACGTATTTCCTGCAAAACACTTAGTTAGTATGAAAAGAAAAGAGTTGCACATATCATATGGATGTTTAATGGAAAAATGCTCATATGCCAAGATTTACAGGATGGAAAGATGAAAAATGACATACCTATCTATATGCATACATATATATATATAGGGCATAGATAGGAGATGTAGAAAAGGGAGATGTTGGCAGCTATAGGCAGCACCATGAATGTTGCAGCAGCCATGACTATGGCTAGCAAAAGGGTGTGCTGAAATGAGTCAGCATTATACACAGTGGATGGCAGGGTGTTGTTGCAAGTACAATAAATGGTGAGATGAAGCAGCAGGTGGCTGCTTGTGTATAGGCACTCAACCATATGATGTGCTGTGAGGAGTAATACCACGAACAATAGCAAGTGAAGCTATGTGGTAGTGTTAATGGTAACATACTGGAGGGGTTACTGTGAGACTGTGGAGATAGCATGGGTTGTTACAAGTGAATACACAGGTACAAGATGCAAGTGTATAAGTGAAAGGTGTAGCAGATGACACAGGGTGTGCTGCGAGTGATGTGCATCAACTGTGCACAGAGCATGGCCGTGAGGTGAGGTGCAGCAAGGTGTTAGTAATGAAGGTTGTGCTGTGGCAGGTGCTGCAAGTAGCAGACATGCTGCGAGATGTGCCAGGTGATGCTGAGATGATAAAAATGCAGGGGCTGGAGTGACTGTGGTGTTGTGCTCTTTTAAAATGATCAAAGCTGGGGATGAAAGGCTCAACAAAATGTATATTGTGGGTTGAGTCCGCCTTTGTATGTGCTACAAACCAAGGAATTCTTTATTGAAGTACCTTTTATGAAGCCAACCATCACGATTTTCTTGATCTCCGCATAAACACAAAATGTTCTTGATCTAGAGATTTCTTTCCAATAGACAAATTCATCCATAGGGAATCAAGAAAACCACTGACAGCCAATAGCAGACACTATAGCTATCAACAACATCACATAAACCAGCTTCTGCAATTGCATTTACCCATCTTCTTGCTGACCCATCTAGCAAAGGAACCTCATCACCACCTACTATCTCTGCATGACCACTGTCAATTCCCATTGCTTTCAGAGCTCCATTCTCTTGCTTTAGCTAGAAGTAACCTTATTAGCTCCTGAACATAGTCCATTTCCAACCATGACAACCTTCTTGGCAAGAGCCTATTACACCCTTCCGGCCTTATAAAACAGGTGTGCTACAGGAAGCTCTTGACTGCCATTTCGTGTGAGAAGAAATAGGTCCCTAGCAAAAAAAAAAAACTTCACACCAGCGAGATTTACTGAGGAAATGCAAGTGACACGCAATACTAAGGATATCAATTGGAACAGAAAAGAATGAAGGTGCATGATAGAATGAGGGAATTAAACTTGCAAATGAATGAGCATAGTGATTGCAGAACTACATAATATATATATAGGAATACAATGAAAACATAGAAATCAGAGCAATTTGAATACTAATCACTTCAAAGTCATCAGGATCGGATGATTTTTTTAGTGTAAATTTGAGCAGGGGGTTTAGTACCCATTCCAATCTGTCCTTTTGGAAAATCGAATTTGCTTTTATGGCAAATCGAATTTGTCCTTACGATAGATAAAAAACCATCTTTCATTTCCATGGTATATCAAATAGAAACACTCTGATAGAGCAATCATTTCATGGTAGCAATTTCAGGACAAACCAGGCTTTTAGAAATGGAATTCAGCAGAACCAAGAACTTCAAAGTGAAACAGAAATTCACCGTGGACCTCAATTCCAGCAACTGCAAATGGGATTTGTTAGGTGTGATGAGTGTAAATGTGAAAGTAACTATCCACAACTGAATTTTCAGTGTGAAATCCCTCAGATTGCAAGGCCTATTGACATGGTTGACGCAGATCTGAACAAGAGAAACTAAAAAAAAAATAACAATTCTTGTCAAAAATCATGATTAGAGCTATAGATAATGAATGTCACAGGGCATCAAAACCAGATCATACCGTGGAACTTAGATACAAGGTAAATGACAAAATGAATATACACTAATTGTAATGAAATCGGATATAGGGAAGGATTTCACTACTATTTCTAATTTTCCTACATTAAGATCCAGTCCAATGCTATTTAAAGTAGTTTACGAGAACAGAAACCCTTGTGTTTTATGAAGTTATGTTTTGATCACTCTGTAAATTTTCACTGATTCGATGACCTCCTTCAAGAACCTAAGGAATTGTCATGGCAGCGTAAGAAGCTGATCCTGAAGAAGAGATGTATCCACCAGAACCAACATATGGCTGAGTTGATTCTTGCTCGGGGACATAATTGCTTGTGATATAATGCCAATAAAGGAGTGGGAGGGTAGCAAGACAACCAGAACATATATCAGACAACTTAGTTTTTGCATATGACGACACCTCCACCTCCGCCCAATTTCGTTGATCCAGATGCTCAAGTGCATAATGCTCGAGCATCCTTCATGGCCAATCAACCAAAGAAGAAGTTGCATCACTGCTGGTAATAGTCGACCAACAAGCATATAATAGGCAAGTTGAATTCTGATAACACTTTGTAGCAGACGAAGAAAGCCACTTCGATGGCTGAGTATAACTTAAAAGTCAGTTGTTCCAAATCTAAAAGAAAACTGGACAGGGGTTATATACCCTTGCACGATGATGTATTAAGGGCAGAAAGTGGGGAATCAAGGAAATACAGAAAATGCAGAATGCTAAAATACCCAATATGGTCAGAATATATGCAGAAAAAAAAAAGAGTAAGGTAACATGAGAAAGCTTTGGCGTACAGAGATCCAGAAATTTCTCTATAGCAGTAAGCTTCCTGCAGTAAACCTCATTGAGAATGACGATGCCGATGTAATCCAATATGGTATGGTATGCTAACAAAACATGATACCTATACAATAGAATCAAAAGAAGATGGAAGATAAAAATTGTAATGACAAAACAAAGACAACAAAAGAAAATATGAACAGAAAATAGCAATGAAACTCTCATCGATCTAACATTCGATCATATGGCATGGCAGGTAACGAATACAAGACAAGAAAACATACTTACAGAACCAGAGCACGATACTGAATGTTGTCATTTGTGAAATTGATGGAACAAAGAGGGATATGCATCAATCAGTTAATCAAAACATCTCAAGTAATTACGATCAACAGAAACTTAATAAAAAAAAAACAGGAAATCAAATTGCAGTAGCGATGGCACTTTGAGCCATAATGCAGTAGACATTAGGATAACAGATTCAACATAAGAATCTAGACGAACATAACTAATTGAGGCTAAAGGAAAAAGCAGAGCATAGAAGCAAAATCAAAACCCATGTCGATTCATCAAGACGGGATTTGAGATTTTGATGTAAACCAAGAAATAACAGACGAAAATCGGGAACAAATCGACTATAAATCAGGAAGAACAAAAACAACAAAAGGAAAGAAAAAAAAGAAAAAAATAATAAAAATAAAAGAAAGATAAATAAAGGAAATATGTTGGAGGGTGGATCTCCACTTGCTGTAGCAATGAAGGGTCGATCCTGCTATATGCAGGTCGATACCCTCCATAATGCTATGAAAGGAAAATGAAATTTAAGCAAAAAAATATGACAATAAGAAATTCACATGGAAAATCAAAACGAAGGAAAGAGGGAGGGAACTCAGGAAGACTTAGATGAATACGATAATCAAATAGGAAATGTAGGGAATGCATCACTTACATTCTACTGCAGGGATTCCAAGGAGAGAGCTCTCCTTTTACGAAGTTTTGCAGAAACGCTGGCCTGGTTGTATTCTGAAAGAATGGGCGGAGGTTCCTTTACTGGCTTCAGAAAGGATTCTAAGGAGAGCCCCCAAAGAGAGGCGGCCAATGGAAAGGGAAATGAGAAGGAGAAGTAGAATCGAGAGGAGCGATGGATGGACTGGATTGTCGAAGTGGAGAATGGATGATGGTGGATGTTAATGGGATGAAGTGGATGAGATTATCGACCCTCTGAGGGTCGATTTTATAAGAGGTGGCCGTTAGGCCCCTCTCAGATCGGGTCCCCCATTTTTAAAAATTTTCTAAAAAGAAGGTTTTAACAAAAGTTTTTTCTAAAAAGTGTTTGTTACAAACTTGATTTTTCAAAAAGAGTACTTTTAAAAGGCCATTTGTGTTTTCTTTTTTCTGTTTTTTTGTTTTTTCCTTGACATTTTCTATATGTTTTTGTATTTTTGAAGACAAAAATTCTAAAAACTAAAAAAAATTAAACTAATTTTGCAAAATTTCAAAATATTTACAAAAGAAGGGTTTTTTTCTGAAAAATCAGGGTTATCTTGGGGAAATTTCTTCAATAAATGGGTTTTGATCTAGGTCTTGAGAAAAAGTTTGAGTTTTGAAACTTGAATCGAGAAATACAACGTGATGGATCCAAACAGATGTTGGATGGACTGTCTGAGCTATTTAAAAACTATTTTTGGTATTTTCTATAAATTTAATTTAAAAGTTGGACAATGAGACTTAGATTTGGATCTGGACAATGAATCCGGATCCAAAATCAAGTCAGATATATAAAATGAATTTAATTTCAGTAAAACTTGAGAAATGAACTGGAATTTAGATTTAAAAGTGACTCAATTGCTCAAAAAATGAAATCAGAGGCAAAAGGGAAATATTTAAAAGATTTTAAAAATTTTGGGGTGTTTATAAATGTCCCTCTTTGCTATTAAGCCGGTAAAAAGCCAAGCTTAGTGGCAAAGATAACACTCCAAAGCCAAAGCCAAATTTGAAGGTGAGCACTTTTGAAAAGATATTCCTCCTTCCATCTAGAGTATTACCCCCAACTAGGTTAACTCTATAGAATTCAAAATCAAAGCCAAATTTTTTTTGTTGGTTTTTCTTCAAGGATGCTATCAACTTCCTTGATATGAAGGGAGAGGAAATACTCTTAGCTTCATAAAAGTAATTGAAATGAAAAGATATTGATAGAAGAATTTTACATAGATGAAGAAGATTCTTTGCAGTTTAGGCAGTTTGATATCCTGACATTTTTCCCATGATGATCTTTTTGCACTCTTTTGAGTCACAGGGCTTTCTTGGGCTTTTACATCATCCTTCATTTTGGAGATGTCCTGACTTTTTTCTCTTTTCAGGGAAGGGTACGTCACAAACTCCTTCATCTTGGAGATGCTCTGATCCTTCATCTTCTCAGGGATTATATATGATGGTATTGGCTCAAAGGTATTTAGATGATAGCTGGAATCAAATATCTTTTAGGGTTTGTTGGTAGGTCCATCACATCCGCCTTCATCTTGACGGTGATCCGAACTTTCCCTGGAAGGATCCGTCACAAACTCCGTCATCTTGTAGATGTTTCAAATCTTATTTGGCCCCGGGGGTCTACTCACTTAATTCGCCTTCATCTTGACGACAATTGAGAGATCCCTTTTGTAGATATTTGATTTGCAACTTAGCTGACTTAAGGAGACATGAATTGGGTAGGTTCTTTTTCAAACTGCCCAAGATATTTCCATTGTCTTACTGCCAAGGAATAATCTTTAAGAATGTGCCATAGCTATGATCAATATCAGCTCATTTATGGCTCTTCAGCATCATTGAATATTTCCTTTACCGGTCATGTCGAAGATTTTTTCTTCATCCTCTTGGTTGACCAACAAAAAATTTGGAATTTGAGCCTTTCTTCACAGAAGTTTCACCCTTTTGGAAGGAATACTAAGAAGATTTGAGGAAATTCTTTATGTAATAAAAGTTTGAGATCAACAACTATTTTATGGAAATTTGGCAAGATATTCCTGAGATCCTTGATGACGAAACCTTTGCTTAACATCGAATTTTGGCATATCAGTGGGATTCTGGGGAAGAATCCAACATGAGGCTGAATTCTGAAGGTAAATATGAATTTAAAGTTCTGAAGGTAAGCTTGACATAAAACTGGATTTTGAAGGTAAGCCTTTGAAAGAGTATCTGAATCAAGACTCAGATTCTACAAGGAAAACAGAGAAATTTGAGTTAAAACTCAAGTTTTTCAAAGAAAAACTGGAAGGTTCGAGTCGGGACTCGAATCTCAAAGGAAAACTTGAAAGTTCATTTATTGAAGGCAAGAAAACTTGAGACAAAACTCAAATTTTTGAAGGAAAGTAGGAAGGTTCGAGTCAGGGCTTGAATCTCAAAGGAAAACTTGAAAGTTTATTTATTGAAGGCAAGAAAACTTGAGACAAAACTCAAATTTTCGAAGGAAAGTAGGAAGGTTCGAGTCAGGGCTCGAATCTCAAAGGAAAACTTGAAACTTCATTTATTGAAGGCAAGAAAACTTGAGACAAAACTCAAATTTTCGAAGGAAAGTAGAAAAATTCGAGTCAAGGCTCGAATCTCGAAGGAAAACTTGAAAGTTTAGATTTTGAAGGAAAGAAGGCTCGAGTTAAGACCCAAGTCTTCAAGGAAAGCTGAAAAATTTGAGTCAAAGCTCGAATCTCAGGGAAAGAGTTGGAAGTTCGAGTCGAAACTCAAATCTCAAAGGAGAATTGATGAGAAGGGATAGAAATAGATGGAAGATTGACAGAATTTGAGAAAAATTGAGGAGAGATTGTGACCTGAGGGCTAACTAATCGGTCAGCCAGACACTAGCACGAGTGCTAGGTTTACCTGTATGAGTACTGAATTTTTCAAAAAATGCCCCAGTGTAAGTACTGGGTTTTCTGATGGAGATTTGAAGAAAAAGGGGACACCGACATTCTTTAAGATACTTGAGATTTGAGCAAGAATGATTGTCGGCGTTTTCAGGATTTTCCCTTATCCTGAAGGGGAAATGGAATAGACATTTTGATGAGAATTTAGAAATGAATGATTCAAGTTTATCCCTTAACCTGAAAGGGAAAAGAATATACATTTAAGGAGAATTTAGGAAAATGATTCAGGTTTATCCCTTAACCTGAAAGGGAAAAGAATATACATTTGAGGAGAATTTAGGAAAATGATTCAGGTTTATCCCTTAACCTTAAAGGGAAAGAAAAAAATTTGTGAAGAGATGATTTGAGACTTGAATTTAGAAGGGATATAACAAGATTTAGGATTTATGATCTATGATTTAGATGGACCAGGTATGCGGTCCAATTTTCAGGATTAAACTCTTATCCTGACGGGGAATATAGAAAGAATAAACTTTTTAGAAGACAGAAGGATATAGAACTTTGAAAAAAAATGTAGAACATTTGAGGAAATTGATTTATTTTTGTAAAAAGAATTCTCACAGGTAGCATGGTTGCCCCTATGAGTGATCTTAGGATTATCCCTTATCCTGAATGGGAAGAAGAATAGAATTTAAAGAGAAATTGATATAAATTTAGAAATCAATAAAGATCGATAAAAATTGTATTTGCAAAAAGAATTCTCATAGATAGCATTGTTGCCCCTACGAGAGGTCTTCAGGATTATCCCTTATCCTGAATGGGAAAAAGAATTTGAGGAATTTTAATAATGAGAAATTGATATAATTTTTAGAAAATCAATAAAGGTTGACGAAACTTGTATTTACAAAAGAATCCTCATAGGTAGCGTTATTGCTCCTACGAGGGGTCTCAGGATTTTCCCTTATCCTGAATGGGAACACCTCGGACGAGGGTCAGGTTTTTCCCTTAACCTGAGCGGGAACACCTCGGACAACGAGGGTCAGGTTTTTCCCTTAACCTGAAAGGGGAGAAGATTTGAAAAATAGAATTGAGGAAAATTCGATAAAACTTGATAAAATTGACGTAAAACTTGATAAATATATGAATGAAACTGATAAAGATATCAAAATTTAACTGAAGATTTATAAGATTTGAGAAAAGAAGTTTTTCTGATCTTGCCTGCATATGGGATCTTGAAAGGAAAACGTTTATTTGAAAGATAGGTGAAAATTCATTTTTGGGAAGAAAATCTACCGTAAGAAGAATGATCAGTGCGAGAACTGATCCTTCAAATCAAACATGAGAGATCATCATGAGGGTCAAATTTTGAAGGCAATGGTTTGAAAAATTTAATTTTTGAAAAAGAAAATCAACAACAAAATTGATTTCTAAAAATAATAGTTTGAAACTGATAACAAAATCAATACAAGGGTTGATCTTTGAAGATAATGTTTAAAAATCAACCTTGGAAGATAAGATCAATCACATGGGTTGATCTTTGAATATAATGATTTAAAGCCCATTCTCGGAAAATAAGATCAATGCAAGGATTGATCTTTGAATATGATGATTTATAACCCATTTTGGAAGATAAAATCAATGCAAGGATTGATCTTTGAATATGACGATTTGAAAAACCAAACTTTGGAAGACAAGACCAACACAGGGGTTGATCTTTGACTATAATGATTTAAAATCAATTTTTGGAAGATGAGACCAATGCCAGGATTGATCTCTGAATATAACGTTTTGAAAAACCACTTTTAGAAAATATGATCAACACAAGATTTGAGACCTACTTTGGAAGATAAGACCAACACAAGGGTTGATCCTTCAATGCAATGGTTCAAAACCTATTTTGGAAAACATGATCAACACGAGGGTTGATTTTTGACAAAGCTTGGACCGAAGAATATTTGAACTCTTTGGTCATAACGAAGACTTTTTGAATTTTCATGATTTTTGAAAAAGCCCTCATAGGTAATATCATTTCTCTCATGAATGATGTCAGGATTGGTCCCGCATTCTGAAAAGAACAGGAATTTAAATGTGGTTTTAATAGAAGCCGATGAAGAGCTTTTTGAAATATAGATTTTCAAAAGCAAATGCCCCTATGTGGCAGAGGAAGAAAGTATTGTGATATTAGAGATATAAAGGAAAATTGACATTTCATTGACGAGCAAAACTGATAACAAAGGACTGAAATATTTACAAGTATTTTGACCAAAAGGTCACAAAAGGACTGGGCTGACTGCCCCCCTACAAGGTGACTTTGGCAAAAAAGGGGAGAAAAGTAGGAAAATTCTGACATCTTCAGTCTTCTGAGTAGCCGGGGAGAGACTTGGTCATGACGGCTAGGTCATCTTCCTCTTCGTCTTCAACAAAGAGACTCTTGTCGACACAATCCTGAACAATATTTTTGAAGACGAAGCAGTGATCGGTGTCATGCCCCACTGCTCGATGGAACTTGCAGAACTGATTTGTGAACCTTCCCATGACCGTGGGAGGATCCGCGACTTTTGGGAGTTTAACCAATCCTTTGGCCAGCATGAATTCTAGGGCTTCTTCGAGAGTTTGCTTCAGAGGAGTGAACTCACGATCATTACTCCAACCTTAGCGCTTTATCTTTTCCTTTTGCGGAAAGTTAGACTGAGACGACTTGTTATTCTGCTTGGAAGAGTTTTTCCTTTGAGCTGCGCCGTGGTTCTGACCATTCTTGCTGTCATTTCTGTTTCTTCTGCTGTTATCATGATTATTGTCAGAGGTATCAGCTGCATGAGTGAACTGCGCTTTCTTTTTCTGATCTTGGATATTTTTTATCAGAGGCATGCCCTCGTAAAGCCCACTTTCTATTCCTGCCTCGAGCCATTCGGCTCGTTCAATCAACTTGATAAAGGATTTTGCCAGAGAAGTGGCAATGAGGCTTCTCAGGGGCTGAGAGAAATTGCTGAGGATTATTTGCAATGCATGCTCCTCTGGAATGGGAACTTTTATCTTATTGCAAGTGCTTCTCCACCTGTGGATGAATTCTCCTGCTCTTTCAGTCTCATTCTGCTTTAAGTTGTAAAGGTGATTGAGCGTAGGTGAAACCTCAGTATTGAATAGGAAGCGCTCAATGAACAAATTTACCACTTTATTGAACTCTCACAGTTCGATAGGATTGATGTGGTCAGCATATCACCTGGCTGCTATACCCTCCAGACTGCGGGGAAAGCAAATGAATAAAGCCCTGTTGTCTTTTCTGAAGCGACAACATTCTGCATAGAAGGTGGCTAAGTGGGCTTTAGGGTTGCCAGTCCCGTCAAACTTGAGAAATTTATGAGGAAGGTTCTCCAGGTTATCATCCTCATCTAGACCATCATAAAAATCTTCGCCGGTGTAGGTCTGTTTGCCCTTACCCTTGGCTTGAATGTCCTTAATTGCTCGATTCATCTCCTTCATCTGCTTGCTCATCAGGTCCTCTGCTGGGATCCCAGACTTGGGCTTGTTGACAGATTCGGGCTCTTATGCAGCTATTTTTATAGGCTGTCTTGAAGGATTTTGTTTATAGACGATCTGCTCTTCCTCTTCTGATTCTTCCTCGACTGACTCCGATTCTTCCGAAGTAGTGTCTGACTGTACCCTCTTCTTGATGATTCTGACTTGCTTTTTTACAGGCTTCTTCCTCAATTTGCTTTTATGAACTGCCTCTTTCAATTTGGCCTCGGCTTGCTCCGACATCATTCTCGCCATCATCTTTTGGAACATATCATACATAGCAGGGTCGATGTCGTCTTTCCTGTTCTGACTCTGTCCCTGACTGATTTAGGAGAGCTTATCTCCTCCGCCTCACTGTCGCTGAGTTGAGGAACTGTTTCTTTTCCTGCTCTTGTCGTAACCATTTTCGGATATCAGCGATCTCTCTGTAGAGGAAAGAGGGGGTTTTTAGACCAGAGAATTTTTTTGGAGAAGTTTTGACAAGAGGGAGGATTTAGGTTGAAATCTAAACAATTGTATCCCATTACTAGGGATTGAGTCACCACAAAATTTATGACAATTGTGTTGTTTACTCCACGAGGGAGAGTAACCAACTAAAATATGAAAGAAAATACCATTTTGAAAAGGATATCTCTTGACGGAAAGAGATTTTTATGAAAATATAAACAAGAATATAAAAACAGAAGAACATAAAAGGAAAAAAAATGGAATTTGAGAATAAATGGTAAGGATTTAAAATTTGAAGAACTTGCAGGCAGGATCAGAAGAATTTTTGAAGAAATGTAGAAGAAGAAGAAAAATACACCTGGGTTTTAGAAACAAAAGAGGAAATTTTGAAGTATATACCCAGGGTTTTGGAAAATATAAGGAAGATATAAAATATCATACAATCACAGATGTACAAGCAAGGATGCGCAAACAGCATTCCCTAAAGCTGACTCTATATGCAATATTTGAAATGGCTGATAGGACCTTAATCCTAACTCTAAGATTTAGATCATCTGATTCCAATCAAGGTATGCCGATATACTCAAGCCGAAGCTCGAAGTATGTGGCATATAAAGATATCTCTTCGGTTCTAAGGTAATGGCTTCCCAACATCCTTGAGCACCTACCGATATACCTCAAACTATGGCCCTTAGGTACGTGGTAGGGGGGCGCGAACCCAAATAAGTGGTCCAGTTGTGAGGCTCTTTCTCGAACTATGGTTCAGTGAGACAGCTCAGCAACGTGAAGACCGGGACAATATAGGTAGGGATGTTTTCAAAATATGATCAATATGCAATAAAATCAGAAGGCTCTAATGCAAGTCCTAAAGAGATAGATTTAAAATGAAGAGAAGCATACACTTGCATACATTGTTTTGCATTCAATCCCTAAAATTGAGGAGAGTTGTATTTCAGACCTAAGTCTAATGTGAACATGGAATAATCTCCTCAATATGGTCCTACCAAACCATGCTTAGATCCTATATGCAATGATGTCAGCTTAGGACAGAGTCTAGGCTCCTAAGGTTTGCATGGAAATGAAGCTGACATAGAAGAATAAAGACTTAGATTATATAAAAGCAAAGCAAAGGCATAGATCCAACCAGACGAAGACGAGTCCCATCACGGTCGCCAAACATGTGATCATCGCAAAATTTTTCCTCTTTCGTTGTTTTCTCTCTCTTCCTTCTCTTTTCCTTTTCCAACCTCTATTTTCCTCCTTTTTGAAGGGATAAAAATAAAAGACATAAAAGAAAGAGAGAAGAGAAAAGAAAGAAAGAAAGAGAGCAGAGGAACTATTTTGCGCAGTCTCACTTGACCTTGATTTGAAAAAATTTAGCAAATAACTCGCCTCCGTTTTGAAATATTGCAGGAAAAAAATGGAGAGACGGGATTCGCTCGTCGGTACGAGGTTCGACCGTTCCTGGCGCCTTTACCAGGGGTAATCGAACCAAGGATCGAATCTATGCCTTTTGCTTTGCCTAAATATTATCTAAGAATTTATTTTAAATCTAAATGCACAAAGAATCATACTTGTGCAATGCAAGGATGTATGCTCTTTTGAAAGATGTTTTGAAAATTTCCAAGTGCTTCTGAGGTGAATTTGATAAGGGAGTGAAGAAATGATCGAATCTAACTTTAAAACTTGAGATAGATCAGAGAAGTTCCAAGTCTTTAGAGTAATTTAGAGTTGGAAGAATAAATCTGGATTTTGAAAAGAGAATGATTAAAGCTGAGATGAAAGGGAAAGAAGTTTCAAAGTCGGAGATGGACTTTGAATTTGAACTTGAATTTAGGAAAGGAAATGAATACTTGAGATGGAATTGAATTTAGATTTTGAAGTTTGAAATTTAGAATGGATCTGAGAAATCCAAATAGAAATGGATTTAGGAAGTTCAGATGAGATCTGAAAATGGAATTGAAATCTAGAATTGGAAATGGAATTTGGATTCTGGATCCTAAACAGAATGGGGATCCGAGATTTGGAATCCAAGATGGACTTGGGTTCTGAATCCTAAAATGGAGTGAATCTGAAGTCTGAGATCCGAATATAGAATTGGGTTCTGGATCCTAGAATGAATTTGGATCTGAAGTCTGAGATTCAAATGTAGAATTGGTTTCTGAATCCTAGAATGGATTTAGATCTGAAATCTAAGATCCAAAGTAGAATTGGATTCTGGATCTAGAATGAATTTGGATCTGAAGTCTGAGATCCAAATATAGAATTGGTTTCTGGATCCTAGAATGGATTTAGATCTGAAATCTAAGATCCAAAGTAGAATTGGATTCTGGATCCTAGAATGAATTTGGATCTGAAGTCTGAGATCCAAATGTAGAATTAGTTTCTGGATCCTAGAATGGATTTAGATCTGAAATCTAAGATCCAAAGCAGAATTGAGTTCTGGATCCTAGAATGGAGTTTGGATCTGAAGTCTGAGATCCAAGGTGAAATTGGATTCTGGATCCTATAAGGAAATTGGATCTGAGATCTGAGATCCAATATGAGTGTTGAACCCTGGATCCTAAAATGGTTTGGGATCTAAGGTTTGGAATCCATGATGCAATTTGGATCTGAAGTCTAAGATCCAAAAGTAGAATTTGTATTTAGAAAACTGGATCCAAATTGATCTAACTTTGGATTTGGGTCTTGAAAGTCCAAATGGGACTTTTGAAGATGGATTTGGGTTTTGAAAAACCCAGATTGAATTTAAAATTTAAGAAGAGTCAAGATTCAAAATCAATCTCAAACTTGTGATTTTTGATTTTGAAGGTAAAAAGATAAACTTGATTTTTGAATTTGAAGATGAATCAGAAACTTCAAAGTTAAATTGAACTTCGAAATTGAATTTTGAATTGAGTTGGAAATTTGAAGTTTGAATATAAAAATGATTTTGGAATTTCAAAGTCAAATTGGACTTTGAAATTGAATTTTTGAATCTTGAAATGAGATAGAATTGGATTTGAATAAGACTTGATCTGAGAAATGAAGAAGAAGAATCACTTGGAATTTTGAAAAGGAAATTTTGAAAACATGATGCAATTTTATCCTAAATGATGAATGAATTTAAAGAATTTGAATTTAGATTTTGAAAAGCTATCTTATTCTTAAACTGAATTAAAATAAGATTGAAGATATAATACATCCTTGACTATGGTTATTGAATGTATTATATAATAATCTATATTCAAATTCAGGTAAAGAATAAAATACATTTTGGTGCTTTTACAAAATTTAAAATGAAATGAACTCTCAATATACCCTGACTATGGCCATTGGTATATATTTTGAGTTAAATTCTGATAAAAGGAAAAAATATTTGAGGAAAATATGATGAATTTTGAAAACGGATCCAGTGTGGATCCAGTGTCATTTCGTAAAAGATAAAAATCCTAAGTTTTGTCCATACCTTGACTATGGTCATTGATGTGGATCATCAACTTAGGATCAGTTACCTCTTACGAAAATGGTGCACGTGCCATTCGTGTTTTCATTTGTGAATTTTTAAAAGAAGAGAGAAAAATAACATGAAACAAATATTTCTAGCAAATATGCATGCTCATACATTCTAATCTACGACTGAAAATGTAAATATTCTCATTAATGTCTAGTTATTACATTTCTGAAATTGAAATAGAAATTACAATTTTCTAGGCTAAGAAGAGAAATAGTCCCTTTCACACATTTCCTGCAAAACAGGGTTAATATGAAAGCATGGATGATAATGGAAATCATCACACCAAAGCCTAGTGCAACTATGCAAATAAGATGCCTACATGAAAGGAGTATATATGTACATATGCTCATGCTTTGATGATAAAAGAATGATGCTGCCCACATGATGCTTTATACTTACATGAGAAGGAGATGGGACAACCATTATAAAATTCAGAAAAGGATGCTCAGCCACATTGCAACCCAAGATTCAACGTATGTAATGGTGACTCAGATGTGATGTATATTTATACCATAACATGTTAGACTAAAAGAAAGTGAGGCAACAAGGGATGAACCATTGCAAGAAATGATGAAACAACACAATGTAATGAAGGTGACTCACGAGTAGAGTATACAGATGATAATATAGATGGAAGGATTGGGATGTGGTAGTTGTGCAAGTGTAGACATGGGAGGGGGTGCTAAGTCAGGGAAAATAGGGACTGTGCTGAGAAAATGGTGTTGCCAGCACAATGAACATATGAGTGTGTGTTGTCCTTGTGAAGATAGTCAGTTGAGAGTGGTTGCAATGTGCAATGAAGTGATGCTGCTGGAGGTGATAGAGGCAGGTTGATGGGCAGTTGTCTTACAGGTAGCAGAAGAATGTGTGTGAAAGAGTTTTAGCAGGAATATATAATGGTTTTGATGAAAAACCATAGAAGGAATCACAATATTCCTTAGGTTGCTGTGGAAGACCAATAGAAAGGGGAAGAAGACTATGAGGGTCAAAAAGCAGTTCGCGTGAACTGCTATGAAAGGCTTATCATTATAACAATCCATATAGATTGTCGTAACAGGCCCAAAGCCTCAGTAATTCAAAATCGGAATCATTGCGAACAAGGGAAAAGGGAAACATAGTGGTTTAGGCTGGATATATCACAATACTGGGCAGCATAGGTGACCCCAATCGTGACACTAAATTGGGGAACGATTCATCATCGGCATTGAGGTTGTATCATTTCCTTGGTATGTACAGATAACCACAATTGATACTTACCTTCAAAGACAATGTAAGGATTAGTCTAACTGTAAGAAGAATTGGTAAAAAAAAAGAAAACAATGATTATGAGGCCAAACTTAGGCTTCATCAAGCTCCTCTACTGCTTTATCAACATTTGCTTCAGCAACATCAATTGATTTGAAAGAAAAAAATGCAGAGGGGCGGAGATGAACAATGAATGTACTTCATCAGCAGATATTGGTGTAGCATGCTTAATTTCCTGCAAACGAAAGATATAGGAACTCTGTTTCTCTCTTTTTGAGCTCCTTCTTTTCTTTTTCCCTTTTTTTTTTAACTCCTGTGTAAGCAATCCCATGGTTTTTCACAGCAGTGGTTCAATACTTTCTAGATGAGCCGCTGATGAAATGGCACCATCTGTAAGTGTTATGCTCTGAATTGCTCTTACTGCCATTGCTATTTCATAAGGATGTTCCGTTTGATGGGACTTAAAAAAGGGGGAAATGGAAGCAATGGGAAATAATTACATGATACGAGACAATAACATAGACATGAAGTAATTACAAAATCAATAATGCAAATAATACCAAGAGTTTCTGTAGGCATTGCAATATAGGCCTAGTTAAAGAGAATCACCTGATTTGACAATCATACTTTTGAAGTAAAATATTCTCAAGATAATGGGGAGATCAACCATCCTCTGTATCTATTTCAGGAATCTAAGGTGAAATGGACACTCTTATTATCCACAATTGAAGCAAATTCCTTAATGCCCATAGTTTCAAAGATCCTGCATTTGTAAATCCAAAGATATATATATATATATATATATATATATATATATATTTGCCATTGGTAACAGACGTATCTGTAGCCTGGAAATCACATCCTCAAGAGGCTAATTGGTACTGGGCCTTCAATAACACCCAAGAGGTGACTTCCTCTTACCTGAACCTAACGAATTCCCTGTTGTACAGACCATGACATAAGATGCTAAAAAAATGTAGTATGGAGGATAAAACAGGAGATTAATATCTAAATCCATAGCATCCAGCCAAGACACAGGATGAAAGCAAAATATGGGCCTTGTGAGGGAGTCACGCCCAAATGGAAAAATTTATAGCAGACAAGGTAAATCAGCAGGATCAATATGATTGATCACAAGGATTATAGACAATAAAATTCAGAAATGATGGTGAATGAATGAACCAAAGCATATGACAGATGATATCAGGTGCTCTGCAGAAAAAAAAACTTGTCAAACCGTGAAGACTTGATAAATAACATAACTGCATTTCGCAGGGGAGACATGAAGTCGACTGAGGACCTCTGCTAAATAGCGATGATCCAGGTTTGGACCAGATCTAACGTTATTATGAAAGGGTGGGGGGGGATCATGGTAAATAACCAAAAAATTAAAAGCGCATCATCTTCTGATGATATAACGATTCCCCTGAATCAAGTATATTGCTAATATGGACATTTTTCTAAATTGTGAGAGAAAAGGAATCAACAGGCATAAATGTAATTTCAACTCAAATACTTGTGATGACATTCAGAAGATGAGGATGACACAGATAGACCAGGATGAGAGGATACATGTCAAAACGACTATTATAGCAAAAGGAAAGCAACTAAATCAATGAATCATAAAATCTGAAAGAAAATGTGTGGTGAAATCAAGAAACCCAAAATAAAAAAAACGAACCAAAGAAAATTTATGACTTAAGGAAAGGAAATGTTAGAATCTGAAGATTCAATTGATATTACACGAAATGTGTGGATCGGTATCTGCTATATGCAGGATCGACACCACAGTAGTGCTCTAATGAGGCGATTTAAACAGAAAAAACTAAGAGAAAGAAAAAAAAAAGGAAGAAAAAGAAGAAGAAAAAAAAAACAGAAATAACGAAGATAAATGGGAGGGGAAGGCTCTTACCGGGTTGCCTTATGCTGTTCTGATGATTTTCTCCAGTCAACCAGTACGAGAACAGGGGAAAAGAGAAATGGAAGGAGGAAGAAGGGAAGGATGAAGGAGGAGATGGTGGGGTGAAAGGCGGATCCCCTCTCTCTCCTGCGTGCTCCCCTTTTAAAGAAGGAGAGGAGCATTCGAGAGAGAGGGGGCGTTGAAGATGAGAGGTTGAGGGAGAAGAGGTTGTTTGAAGATGAAGGGTCCGACTGGCGAGAGGGAGGATGCGCGGGAGATGGTTGTTGGAGATTTTCTAAAATTTCCAGGGGGAGCTCCTTTTCAGAACTTTTTCTAAAAAATGGTTAAAAAGGAGGTTTTTGGCAAATATTCCATTTTTCAAGTTTTAAAACCATTTGCCTTCCTCAAATTTTTTTGATTTTTATATTGCTTTTCCATTTTTTTTTGTATTTTTGTAGTAGAAAACTAAGATTTTAAAAGGAAACAAAATTTTTAAACACTAAATTTTTGTATTTTTCTGAGAAATATTTTCAAAAGTATTTTTCTGAGAATTTTAATCCATTTCGAGAGAATTTCTTCAAAAAAAGGGGTTTTTGACCCAGGTTTTGAGAAAATGTTCGAGTTTTGACACTCGAATCAAGAAATACAATGTGATGGATCCAAACGGATGTCAAATGGACTGTCTAAGCTATTAAAAAAACCATTTTTGGTATTTTCTATAATTTTAATTAAAAATTTGAACAAGGAGACTCAGATTTGGATCTGGACAATGGATCCAGATCCGAAATCAATTTAAACATATGAAACGAATTTAATTTCAATAAAACTTGAGAAATGAACCGGAATTTAGATTTGAAATGACCCATTTGCTAAAAAATAAAATAAATGAATTTAGGGGCAAAAAGGGAATATTTAAGAGATTTTGAAAAATTTGGGGTGTTCACAGATGCATATGAATAAATACTAAGGAAATCTCTGTACATGCCATCACAAGAGAGACCATGACGAAAGAAGAAGGAAAAAAAAATTATACATAACCTGTACAAGTTTGGGGGCTTCAGTAGAGGAGGAATGGCCACCAAAAATCAACACATTGCCAACAACAAACCAAATAGCAAATAAGCAGTCCAATGCTATTTAAAGTAGTTTATGAGAACATAAACCCTTGTGTTTTATGAAGTTATGTTTTGATCACTCTGTAAATTTTCACTGATTCGATGACCTCCTTCAGGAACCTGAGGAATTGTCATGGCAGCGTAAGAAGCTGATCCTGAAGAAGAGCTGTATCCACCAGAACCAACGTATGGCTGAGCTGATTCTTGCTCGGGGACACGGTTGCTTGTGATGTAATGCCAATAAAGGAGTGGGAGGGTAGCAAGACAACCAGAACATATATCAGACAACTTAATTTTTGCATATGACGACACCTCCACCTCCGCCCAATTTCGTTGATCCAGCAAGCCTTTGCAGGTGCTTAAGTGTAACACGTTGATGCTCAAGCGCAGAGTGCTTGAGCATTCTTCATGGCCGATCAACTAAAGAAGAAGCTGCATCACTGTTGGTAATAGTCAACCAACAAGCATATAATAGGCAAGTTGAATTCTGATAACACTTTGTAGCAGACGAAGAAAGCCACTTCGATGGCTGAGTATAACTTAAAAGTCAGTTGTTCCAAATCTAAAAGAAAACTGGACTGGGGTTATATACCCTTGCACGATGATGTATTAAGGGCAAAAAGTGGGGAATCAAGGAAATACAGAAAATGCAGAATGCTAAAATACCCAATATGGTCAGAATATATGCAAAAAAAAAAAAGAGTAAGGTAACGTGAGAAAGATTTGGCGTACAGATATCCATAAACTTCTCTATAACAGTAAGCTTCTTGCAATAAACCTCATTGAGAATGACGATGCCGATGTAATCCAATATGGTATGGTATGCTAACAAAACATGATACTTATATAATAGAATCAAAAGAAGATGGAAGATAGAAATTGTAATGACAAAACAAAGACAACAAAAGAAAATATGAACAAAAAATAGCAATGAAACTCTCATCGATCTAACATTCGATCATATGGCATGGCAGGTAACGAATATAAGACAAGAAAACATACTTACAGAATTAGAGCACGATACTGAATGTTGTCATTCGTGAAATTGATGGAACAAAGAGGTATATGCATCAATCAGGAAATCAAAACATCTCAAGTAATTACGATCAACAGAAACTTAATAAAAAAAAAAACAGGAAATCAAATTGAAGTAGCGATGGCACTTTGAGCCATAATACAGTAGACATTAGGATAACAGATACAATATAAGAATCTAGATGAACATAACTAATTGAGGCTAAAGGAAAAAGCAGAGCATAGAAGCAAAATCAAAACCCATGTCGATTCATCAAGACGAGATTTGAGATTTTGATGTAAACCAAGAAATAACAGACAAAAATCAGGAACAAATCGACTATAAATCAGGAAGAACAAAAACAACAAAAGGAAAGAAAAAAAAAGGAAAAAAAATAATAAAAATAAAAGAAAGATAAATAAAGGAAATATGTTGGAGGGTGGATCTCCACTTGTTGTAGCAATGGAGGGTCGATCTTGCTATATGCAGGTCGATACCCTCCATAATGCTATGAAAGGAAAATGAAATTTAAGCAAAAAAATCTGACAATAAGAAATTCGCATGGAAAATCAAAACGAAGGAAAGAGGGAGGGAACTCAGGAAGACTTAGATGAATACGATAATCAAATAAAAAATGTAGGGAATGCATCACTTACCTTCTACTGCAGGGATTCCAAGGAGAGAGCTCTCCTTTTACGAAGTTTTGCAGAAACTCTGGCCTGGTTGTATTCTGAAAGAATGGGCGGAGGTTCCTTTACTGGCTTCAGAAGGGATTCTAAGGAGAGCCCCCAAAGAGAGGCTGCCAATGAAAAGGGAAATGAGAAGGAGAAGTTGAATCGAGAGGAGCGATGGATGGACTGGATTGTCGAAGTGGAGAATGGATGATGGTGGATGTTAATGGGATGAAGTGGATGAGATTATCGACCCTCTGAGGGTCAATTTTATAAGAGGTGGCCGTTAGGCCCCTCTCAGATCGGGTCCCCCATTTTTAAAAATTTTCTAAAAAGAAGGTTTTAACAAAAGTTTTTTCTAAAAAGTGTTTGTTACAAACTTGATTTTTCAAAAAGAGTACTTTTAAAAGGCCATTTGTGTTTTCTTTTTTCTATTTTTTTGTTTTTTCCTTGACATTTTCTATATTTTTTTGTATTTTTGAAGACAAAAATTCTAAAAACTAAGAAATTTTAAACTAATTTTGCAATTTTTCAAAATATTTACAAAAGAAGGGTTTTTCTGAAAAATCAGGGTTATCTTGGGAAAATTTATTTAGAAAATGGGTTTGGATCCAGGTTTTGAGAAAATGTTCAAGTTTTAAAACTCGAATCGAGAAATACAACGTGATGGATCCAAACGGATGTCGGATGGACTGTCCGAGCTATTTAAAAACTATTTTTGGTATTTTCTGTAAATTTAATTTAAAAGTTGGACAACGAGACTCAGATTTGGATCTGGACAATGGATCCGGATCGGAATACAAGTAAGATATATAAAATGAATTTAATTTCAGTAAAACTTTAGAAATGAACTGGAATTTAGATTTAAAAGTGACTTAATTACTCAGAAAATGAAATCAGGGGCAAAAAGAGAATATTTAAAAGATTTTGAAAAATTTGGGGTGTTCACAACTTTCTAATTTTCTTTTGAGATTCGAGCACTGACTCGAACCTTCCAGCTTTTCTTTAAAGATTTGAGTTTCGACTCAAATTTTCTTTCCTTCAAAACCCAAGTTGGTCTAGTTTTCCTTTGAAGATTTGAGTTTCGACCCGAGTTTTCTCTCCTTAAAAACCAAACTTTCTAATTTTCCTTGAAGACTCAAGTTTTGACTCAAATTTTTTCAACTTTTCTTGCAGAATCCGAGTTTTGATACGGATGATCTTTCAAAACCAACTTCTGAGCGGGATTTACCTTCAAAATTCTAATTTCGTATTGAAATTACCTTCAGAGTTCAACCTCATGTTGGACTTTCCTCTAGAATTCCATGGATGTGTCAACTCAGACCTCAAGCGATTTCTTTCATCAAGGATTTTAAGAATATTTTTCCAATTTATCATGAAAAATAGTTGTTGATCTTAAAATCTTTATTGCACAAAAGTTTACCTTATATTACCTTCAGTATTCCTTCCAAAAGGACAAAGTTCTAGCGAAGAAAGAAGAAAATTCAAGCTTTTTCTGTTGGTCAACTAAAAGGATGAAGAAAAATCCTTGATATGACCGGCAAAGGAAAAATTCAATGATGTTGAGAAGCCATAAGTGAACTGATATTGATCATAGCTATGTCACATTTTTAAAGATTAACTCTGCCTGTGTATAACTGTTTAGTTATACACTGCCGGTCCCAAGCCCGGATAAAGGAGGAGGGTTGTGGTAGGCCTGTGACAGCCAGCATAAAAACTTAGTCATACCCTATGAATATGAACCAATATGAGAATTTCGTTGGGGCGTTCCCTACTGAGTGACGCGCTGTACTCTATAGGCTCGGAGGCAGTGATAAATGGGCAAGGGTTGCTAGGTTGTCGCCCGGAAGCGACGCGTCACACCGGCGCTTGGGTGTGGTGTCAAATAGGCAAGGGTTCCCTCACTTTGTTGGACGGGTGGGGGTAAAGAAGTTAGTCCAAGACCATAAAATTAGGTTAGCCACTTGGAACATAGGATCTTTAACTGGTAAGTTGGTAGAGTTAGTAGATGTTATGTGTAGGAGAAAGATTGATATTTTATCTCTACAAGAGACCAAATGGGTAGGTGAGAAAGCAAAAGTGATAGAACCTTGGGGATATAAGATTTGGTATACAGGAATAAATAGGAATAGGAATGGAGTAGGGATTGTTATGAGTCGTGAGTTTATAGATAATGTAGTTGTGGTCCGTAGGAAGGGTGATAGGATTTTACTTATTAAATTAGTATTAGGTTCAAATATTATTAATATTATTAGTGTTTATGCACCTCAAGTAGGTTTAGATGATTCCATTAAGCGTCAATTTTTGGAAGATTTAGATAGAGTAGTACAAGGGATATCTTATGGAGAAAGGCTTTTCATCGGCGGTAACCTTAATGAGCATGTAGGCATTAGTAGGGATGGATTTGAGAGTATCCATGAAGGCTATGGTATAGAAGAAAGAAACGAAAGTGGAGAAAGAATTTTAGATTTTAGTTTGTCCTATGATATGATCTTAGCAAACACTTGGTTTAGGAAGAGGGAGTCTCACCTAGTAACATTTAAAAGTGGGGTTAATACGAGTCAGATAGATTTTTTCCTACTTAGAAAAAGAGATTGGGGTTGTTGCATCGATTGTAAGGTTATACCGGGAGAAAGTATGACTACACAACATAGAGTCTTAATTTTAGATCTTAAAATTAGACAATGCCGCAGAAGGGATAAACATAGGATAGATCCTAGAATTAAGTGGTGGGCACTAAAAGGAGCTAAACAATGAATGTTTGTAGAGCGGGTAGTTAAGGAAGTTGATTTGTGTCTCGAGGAGGATTCAGAATCTATGTGGAATAAGATAGCGGGTGGCAGGAGAAAGGTGGCTAAGGAGGTATTGGGTGAGTCTAAAGGCGGTGCACCGCTAGGTAAGGATACATCGTGGTGGAACGAGGATGTCAAATTAACTATTAAGGTTAAAAGAGAGTGTTATAGAAATCTAAGTAAGAGTCGTGATAATGAGAATTTGGAGAAGTATATGATAGCAAAGAAGGAAGCTAAAAAAGTAGTGATAAGGTATATAAGGAGGTTTATGACAAGTTGGATACCAAAGAGGGCGATAAAGATATTTATAGGCTTGCAAAGATGAGAGATAGGAAATCGAGGGATCTGGGTATGGTTAGATGTATTAAAGATGAAATGCAAAGGGTTTTAGTCAAAGATGAGGATATTAAGGAGAGATGGAAAGATTATTTTGATAAGCTATTTAATGAAAGTCATGCTCAAGATCTTGGAGACTTCTTCATTCATTTTCATGAGATGAATTGTGACTTCATGCGCAAGATTCAAAAGAAAGAAATTGCAGAGGCTTTGAAGAAAATGAAATCAAGAAGGCAGTTGGCCTAGATGGTATACCTATCGAGGCTTGGAAATGCTTGGGAGAGACAGATTTAGAATGGTTGACAAATCTTTTTAACAAGATTTGGCGGACAAATAAGATGCCTAATGAGTGAAGGAAAAGTACTTTTGTGCCTCTATATAAGAATAAGGGTGATATACAAGATTGCACAAACTATCATGGTATAAAACTCATGAGTCATACTATGAAACTTTGAGAGAGGGTGATTGAGTCTAGGTTGAGGAAGGTTGTCATGATATCGGAGAATCAATTTGGTTTTATGCCTGGAAGATCAACTATGGAAGCTATACATCTTCTTAGACAACTTATTGAGAGAAATAAAGAGAGGAACAAAGATTTGCATATGGTTTTTATTGATTTGGAGAAGGCATACAATAGAGTACCTAGGGACATTCTCTAGTGGACAATGATGAAGAAAGGTGTTTCTCTCAAGTACATTAGTATAATTAAGGATATGTATGAAGGAGTAGTAACTAATGTTCGCACTTGTGGAGGGGTGACAACCAATTTTCCTATAACGGTTGGGTTACATCAAGGATTTGCTTTAAGCCCTTTCCTATTTGCTATAGTGATGGATGAGCTTACGAGATCAATTCAAGAAAATATGTCATGGTGTATGTTGTTTGCTGATGATATTGTTTTGATTGATGAGTCTAGAGCTGGGGTTAATGCTAAGTTAGAATTATGAAGACAAACATTGGAAGCAATAGGTTTTAAGTTGAGTAAGAGTAAGACAGAATACATGGAATGTCGGTTTAGTAAGCAACGAAGTAGTGATGGGAGTGTAGTGAAGCTTGGTGAGCAAGAAATACCGGTGGATGATTGTTTCAAATATTTGGGATCTATCATTCAAAAGTATGGAGAAATTGATGGAGATGTAAATCATAGGATAAAGGTTGGGTGGATGAAATGAAAAAGTGCAACTGGAGTGTTGTGCGATCGTAGAATGCCATTGCGGTTAAAGGGAAAGTTTTATAGGACGACTATTAGGCTCGCTTTACTATATGGTACGGAATGTTGGGCTGACAAGAGACATCATATTTAAAAAATGAGTGTTGCTGAGATGCGTATGCTGAGATGGATGTGTGGAAATACAATAAAAAATAAGATTCAGAACGAGGAAATACGTAAGAAGGTAGGCGTTGCACCCATTGAAAATAAGATGAGAGAGAATCGTTTACGGTGGTTTGGACATATTCGGCGAAGGCCTAATGATGCTCCACTTAGAAGGATGGAGAAATGGGAAAATATATTAGTTAAAAGAGGTCGGGGTAGGCCTAGGAAGACATGGATGGAGGTGATAGGAAAGGATATGAATGCTTTGAACCTCATCGAGGACATGGCATTAGATAGAAATGATTAGAGGAGAAAGATTCATGTGGAAGACCCAGAATGATTTTCTTTTTTGGTTCATATCGCCGACCCCAATTGTTTTGGGATGAAGGCGTAGTTGTTGTTGTTGTATTCTGGTAATAAGGCAGTGAAATTATCCTAGGCGATATAAAAAGAATTCACTCAATCTCAATATCTCTTTAATCAATTAAGCTATAATCAACTATCTGCAAAAGGGATCTCTCAATCATCGTCAAGTTGAAGGTTGATGGATGGGTTAGACCCCCGGGGCCAAAGAAGACTCAGATCATCTCCAAGTTGAAGGAGTATGCGACGTGTTCTTTCAGAGAAAGTTTAAATCATTGTCAAGTTGAAGGTTGGTGCGATAAACCTCCCGACAATCCCTAAAAGATATTTAATCAGTGTCATCATAAAGAGATTTTCAACCAAAGAGACCATTTTATTAATTCACTTCTTGGGAATAAAAAAGATGTGAAATATCTCCAAGTTGAAGGAGCTTGTGGCGTGTCCTTCCTAAGAAAATTAGAACACAACTAAGTTGAAGGCTAATATTATGAAATTCTCACCCAATCCCAAGAAAGCTTACTTTTCGTGTCTCAAAAGAGCATAAAAGATTATCAAGATACTTCAATTAAAAGAGACAACATCTTTAATATAATTCTTGGGACCAAAGAAGATGCGAAACATCTATGAGTTGAAAGAGTTTGTGACGTGTCTTTCCAAGGAAAATCAGAACACAACTGAATTGAAGGCTGATGTCATGAAATTTTCGCCAAATCTCAAGGAAAACTCACCCTTCATGTCTCAAAAGAGTGCAAAAAGATCATCGTGAGTAAAACCCAGATATCAAACTGCCAAAACTACCAAGAATCGTCTTTATTTATGTGAAATTCTTTTATCAATATCCTTTTCATTAATTGCTTTTATGATACTGAGAACAAATTCCTTTTTTTTTATATCAAGGAAATGATGGCTTCCTTGAAGGAACTCAACAACAATAAATTTGATTTTAATTCTAGATTCTATAGAGTTAGCCCAGTTGGAGGTAATATTCTAGGTAGGAAGAGGGAATATATCTTTCAAATAAATGTGCTTATATTTCAATCAATTTTGAATTAAATGCAATTTTTATCATTTTAGCATTATTTTCTAATTATCCCGATATGAAGCAAGAGCTCGATGTCTATTTTGACACATCTTGGCATCACCTTTTCCCTCTTTGAGAGAGTTGCCTTACTCATCTTTCACATTGTCAAAAGAATTACCTTCTATTGCCTTATTCGTCTTTTGCGTTGTCGAAAGAATTGCCTTCCATTGCCTTATTTGTCTTTCGTGTTGTCGAAAGAATTGTCTTACATTACCTTATTCATCTTTCGCGTTGTCAAAAGAACTGTCTTACATTACCTTATTTATCTTTTGTGTTGTCGAAAGAATTGCCTTACATTACCTTATTTGTCTTTCACGTTGTCAAAAGAATTGCCTTATTTGTCTTTCACGTTGTCGAAAGAATTGTCTTCCATTGCCTTATTCGTCTTTTGCGTTGATGAAAGAATTGCTTTATTCATCTTTTGCATTGTCAAAAGAATTGCCTTCCATTTCCTTATTCGTCTTTCGCGTTAATGAAAGAATTGCCTTATATTGTCTTATTTATCTTTTGTGTTGTCGAAAGAATTGCCTTACATTGCCTTATTCGTCTTTCGCGTTGATGAAAGAATTGCCTTATTCGTCTTTCGTGTTGTCGAAAGAATTACCTTACATTGCCTTATTCATCTTTCGAGTTGATGAAAGAATTGTCTTATATTGCCTTATTCATCTTTCGCGTTGTTAAATGAATTGCCTTATTCATCTTTTGCATTGTAGAAAGGATTGCCTTACATTGCCTTATTTATCTCTCGCATTGACGAAAGAATTGCCTTATATTGCCTTATTCATCTTTCACGTTGTCGAAAAAATTGCCTTCCATTGCCTTATTCGTCTTTTCTGTTGACGAAAGAATTGCCTTATTCATCTTTCGCGTTGTTGAAAGATTAGCCTTATCTCCGAAAGGATAGCCTTTGTCGTCTTTCGCGTTGTTGAAAGATTAACCTTTTCTCCAAAAGGATAGCCTTAGTCATCTTTCGCGTTGTTGAAAGATTCGCCTTATCGTTGCTTCGAAAGGATAGCCTTGTTTGTCTTTCGCGTTGTCGAAAGAGTTACCTTATTTCTCTTTGAAAAGATCACCTTGTTCATCTTTCGCTTTGTCGAAAGAGTTGCCTTACTTCTCTTTGAAAGGATTACCTTGTTCGCCTTTCGCGTTGACGAAAGGGTTGCCTTATTCCTCTTCAAGAAAGTTGTCTTATTCACCTTCCAATTCACCTCCTACAAATGACATTTATCATTTTCAACCCCCTTTTTTTTCTTTTGCAAACCCCTCTCGAATTTATTCGAAGGTTCCATCATGGTTTCTTCTTTCGAGGATTCCGTCATCCCCTTTCAGGTTAAGGGTCAAGCCTGGACCTCATTTTTCCATGAGGTATCGTCTCTTTCAGGTTAAGGGTTAAGCCTGAACCTCATTTTTCCATGAGGTATCATCCTCTTCAGGATAAGGGTTAAGCCTGAACCTTATTCTTCCACGAGGCTTTTTTTTTGTCCCATCTAGGTTAAGGGCCAAGCCTGAGCCTCATCTCGATGAGGTAAATCTCCTTCTTCATTCTTCATTCCATACCTACCATTATCACCAGAGCTAATCATTTCACACCCAGTTAGATTATTCTAACTGGGGCATTTTTATAGTCCAAATTTGGTGTGTTTTTCTTTGCCACTAAGTTCGACCTTCAACCGGCTTAGTAGCAAAGAGGGGCATCTGTAAACACCCCAAATTTTTACCCTCATTCACAAACACTTGTCTCCTACCACTGGGACCCACTCTCTGAAGTCTTCAGGGAACCAGCTGGTCAAAATCTGAGTCAGGGTTGTTCATGACCCAAATTTTATAATAAATTTCAATACTTCATCCTATAATCAAGATCCTATCCTTATCTTGGCTCTATTTCAGTTGTCAGTTCTTATCCTCAAATGAGAATCTCCAAATTCTTTGTCTCTGTCAGGGTTCCGGGATTCCAAGTTCCTCATCCAGGGTCTATATTTCATGTGTCATTGCATATCACTGCATACAACTGGCACATCATTGCATGGCATTGCATCTCATTTTCGAGATCCAGCACTCGTGCTTTCAAAATCTTTTAATCCAGATTTGATTTTAAAACTTATCTTTCGAAAACAATTTCACAAACCTGGGTTTTTGTATCGGCATTTTTTATTTGTTAACCCCTAGGATCTTATTTTTTTCAGAAAAACAATCTAGATTTGTTTTAAAGTCAATTTGAACTGATTTCAATCCTCAGATGAAGCCTATCTAGGTGGTGTCTGTAAGGTCCACTTAAAAAAAAATAAAAAAATATCGGACACATATCTGACACGCGCTAGGCATGTGTCAGACACGTACCTGGGTTGATCTGCCGCTTCGGACCTAGGCTGGACCCGGATTTGCGCCCGAGCTGGACCTGGATCCACGCCCAGCCCGGGATCCGGCTTCTCGAACGATCAAGAAGCTTGTGACTTTTAAAAAGGCACAGGTGGCTTAGGCGAGGGGCTGACGCCCTCACATGTTCTCTCTCCTCCCTATGTTCACCGCCTTCACCTTCCTCTCGTTCCTTGTGGCCACTGTCGCCGACAAGCGACACCGCCGACCATCGGACCCTCGGGAGGGAGCAACGACGACTGGAGCCACTGCCTTCCTCTCACATTTTTTTGGCCGTGGTTGTCGGCAAGCGACGCCGCCTCCACCTTCCGCTTCGACGTCTGCGACTGACGTCCACCGCTGTTGTCTCAGACTGTCTCGGTCGACGTCCATGCCGCCACCCCCTTCTCCTGCTTTGCCTTTATGTCTGCGGGTGACATCAGAGTCTTCGCCAGTATCCCCCAGGTATGTAAAACCCTTTCTCTCCCTCATCTCATTGTGTTGGCAGGGGGTTTCGTCCCCCTCCCATTTGTTGTGTCAACAGGGGGGCTTCGCACCCCCCTGTTTGTTTTGGCTTGCCAGCAGGGGAAGCAGAGCCCCCTGCCGATTCAGGTGTCGACAGGGGGGCGCCCCCCTGTCCCTGTGTTTATCGGCAGGGGGGCGGAGCCCCCTGTCACTTCTCCTCTTTGACAGGGGGCTCCGCCCCCCCTGTTTCCCTATGTTTGCCTACAGGGGAGTAGAGCCCTTGACACTTCTCCTCTTTGACAGGGGGTCTGTCCCCTTGTCCCTGTGTTGCCAGCAAGGGGGAGGGGGGAGCCCCCCTGCCATTTTTGTTTTGACAGGGGGCTTTGTCCCTCATTTTCCGGCAAGTGGGGAACCCCCTGCCATTTTTTTTTTGATAGGGGGCTTCGTCCCCCTGTCCCTCATTTTTCGACAGAGGGCGGAGCCCCCTGCCATTTTTGTTTTGACAAGGGGCTCCATCGCTCTGTCCCTGTGTTTGTCAGCAGGGGGGTGTGGAGCCCATTGCCACCTCTCTTGGTCGATAGGGGGCTCCGTCCCCTTGTCCCTTCTGAGTTTCCGGCAGAGGAGCGTAGCCCCCCTGCCATCTTTTTTAGCTGACAAGGGGGCTTTGATTCCCCTGTCCGTTGTTGTTGCCAGCAGGGGGGCGGAGCCCCCTGCCATCTTTTTCAGCTGACAGGGGGGCTTCAATCCCCCTGTCCGTTGCTGTTGTCGGCAGGGGGCGGAGCTCCCTGCCATCTTTTTCAGCTGACAAGGGGCTCCGATCTCCCTGTCTGTTGCTGTTGCCGGCAGAGGGGCGAAGCCCCCTGCCATTTTTTCAGCTGACAAGGGGGGGCTTCGACCCTTCTGTTCGTTGCTTCTTTCGTCTTGTTTGCCAGCAGGGGGGGGATCTCCCTGCCACTTGTTTTGTTGTTCGACGGGGACTCTGTTTCCTTGTCCCTCTTTAGTAGCCAGGCCTTTGTCTCATCTTTGTCTTGCACGCTAATTTTTATGCTTGCAGGTTGCACGACGAAGCACACACGTATCTCGTGGCCCGAGACCGTTCGTACTTATGCCCGCAAGCGTTTGGGAACCTGCAACCCCCAAAAGTAGGGAAACGTTGCGTGAAAGGACTTTGAATAAACAAAACTAAAACTAAAGAAAAGATAATTGAACAAGTGGACATATAAGTTATATATGTACAATCTTTAACTCAAGGATGCGGTTTCGCGATCCTTGTCCTCTTTATCTTTTCAGCACTTTACTTTCTGTTGCCACCGCGCTTTATGTGCCTAGGCTTTACTTTTTGTCTTTTAACTCAAGGATGCTGTTTCACGATCCTTGTCCTGTTTACTTTCCAGCGCTTTACTTCTTGTCTTTTAACTCAAGGATGTGGTTTCACGATCCTTGTCTTGTTTACGTTTCAGCATTTTACTTTTTGTCGCCCCGCGCTTTATGCGCCTTGGTTGTTTACGTTTCAGCACTTTACTTTTTGTCACCCCACGCTTTATGCGCCTTGGCTGTTTACGTTTCAGCGCTTTACTTTCTGTTTCCCTACGCGTTATGCGCCTTGGCCTTGTGCTTGACCTGCTTGTTTATGCTCTTACTGCTTTACTTCTTGCCTGTGCCATGTAAATTGCGATCATGCTATTGTTTCTATTTCTCAGGTATCTTTAGAGATTGTTGACAACTTTTGAGCTTGTTTTGAGTGCCTCCTTGTGGCATGTGGCTATGAGCCTAGTCGCATCTCTTGACAATGCTGCGATGAGTAGCACGAGGTGGATAGACCTCATGGTATGCGATAAAGCATAATTGTGGACATCTTACTAAATGGTAATCATGCGTCTTCACAGGCAAGATGCTTGAGTGGGTCGAATAGACCAGGGCATGTAGAGCAAGGCGATGATGAAGAAAAACCCCTCATCGTACTTGTTTGGGATGGTTCATTAAGGGAGATGATGGATGGTACAAAACCTCTGATGGACAGGCCATTAATGGCTATTACGGGCAAAGGTCCGGCTTCCCCAGTCATCGGAGGTAGGAGAAATGGCGTTACCATAAGTATCCTAGGTGGTAGTCGCCCGACACTTCTGCAGAAGTTGGATGCATCCTTGGGCCCTGTTTGCCTTTGAGGACTTACTCTCTTGGTCACTGGTCGTCCCCTTAGGAGTGGACTCAGTCAGTCGTTCGGGGTATAATAAAATACATAGCATAATGGACCCTCAAATGGATCTTGACTGTTTTTACATTTTATAAATTGTGCGTACCCACAATGGCCAGCTAATAATTAGAACACAATATGGCATGCTCACAACTGTTCTTTGTTCTTGCTTTTGACTGCCTGCTTTACCTTGCTACTAGTTTTCTACTTGCGATAGTTAGAAGGTATGCATGATAAGTTTTGTTGTGACTGCTTACAGTTAGATTGTTATCACTGTAATACTAGTCTACTTGAGCTCATGATGATATTCTGGTTAGCTTTGCTATGGTCTTTGCTATTCACCTGCATACTGCCTTTTGCATCAGTTTATATCTGCCTAGATATGAGCATGCTTTAGATTAATTGATGTTCTTATTCTTTTGTGCACCTACCAGTTTTCAGGACTGACCCCATTTTTGTGGGTTTAGGTGATAGGTAGGCTCTCTTGACAAGCGACGGAGCAATGCTACATTATCAAAGCCTCTTGTCGGCATTCTGGCTACTTTTTTTGGGTTTTGTACTTTTGTTATTAAGGGTGGATGACTCCCCCTGTTCTAAACCTTTTTATGGATAAACTCTTTTCTATCTTTTGCTCACTGTTTGGCTTAGTTAAAAAATGGGTTTGTGTTGGGTCTTTTTGCTAACGTGTTCAGAAGAATCGACTTGTGCTTTTATCTAAAACCCTTTGGTATCTTTAAAAATCTTTGCCGCAAACTCTGACTTTCGAAGGTAATTTCATTCAAATCTTCTTGTCTTAAGTAGAACTTCTGGGGCATTACAGTGTCGCTTCTGGATTCTTTCATTTATCAAATCTTTCAAAAAACTTCAGAGTCCTAATTGAATCAGGACTTTGTCTTTTCATCTTTTTAAACTTTTTTAAAACCCCATTTTGACTTTAAATCAGAAGTGATCTCATCCTCTGTTCATTTTTGACATTTTGGCCAAAATCTTAGTCCTAGTTGGATCAGGACTCCGCCTTTTACCACCGTTTTACCTGCTTTTTGAGAAAAGCTTCAAAATCTTTCATTTTAGTCAAAAATTTAGAGTCTTAGTTAGATTAGGACTCTTTCAGAGTTTCAGTTGGATTATGACTCTATCTTTCATTGTTATTTTTACCTGTTTTCAACCAAATTCTTCAAAATCTTTCAAAAGGAGTAAAAAACTCAGAGTTTCAGTTGAACCAGGACTCTATTCAAGGAGTCCTAGTTGGATCAGGATTCAAAACCTGACCTTAACTTTGAGAGAATTTTTCAAAAATTCCATCATTTACCTCTTCAGAAAACAAAATTGTTACCCTGTTATCACAGAGTTTCAAGATTCTGAGACTCTATCCCAGAGTCCTAATCGAATCAGGACTCTATCCTGAGTTCATTTTCACTTGTTTTCAGAAAGTTCTTTTCAAAATCTCATCATTTGCTTTCTAGAAAACCAAAAATTTCCAGAATCTAGTCGAATTAGGACTCTTCCTCAGAGTCTTAGTCAGATCGGGACTCTGAACCAGACTTTAATTTTTACCTTGTTTTCACCTGTTTTCCAAAATCTTCTCGTTTGTTTTCTCAGAAAAATCAAAATTTTAAGAGTCCTGGTCAAATTAAGACTCTATCCCCAGAGTCCCGGTTGGATCAGAACTCTGTTATGATTTCACTGCTTGTTGCCATTTTTACTGGTTTTCATAAATTCTTTCATCTGTTTTTCAGAAAAGACCTCAAAAACTAGAGTTTCAGTTCGATCATGACTTTATCTCAGAGTCCTGATCTGATCAGGACTCTATTCTGGATCTTATTTTTACCTTCATTTCTATTTTCTTCATTTGTTTTTCGAAAATTAGTTTATTTTGTAGAGTTCCAGTTGATTTAGGATTCTATTTTAGAGTTTTGGTTGAGTTAGGACTCTAACCCTGACTGTATTTTTCGACGTATTTTCACCAGTTTTGATAAAATCTTTTAAAAACTTCTTCATTTGGATTTCAAAAACCTAAATTCGAGAGTCCTAATTGGTTTAGGACTCTGGTCCAGAGTCTTAGTCCGCATAGGACTCTGCCTTCAAAACTTTTGAATTCCATCTGTTGATTTTAACCCCTTTTCAAACCCATTTTCAGTCTTCATTTCAAATTTTTCAAAACCCTAATGTGGGGCCCACTCAGTTGGCACTATATTTAGAGGAGTTTTGACCCAGTTAGGACTCTGTGTCATTTCAAAACTTTCAATTTCAATTCTACTATTAAACCTCTTTTGAAAACTCTCTCATTTTCAAGTTTTAAAATCATTTCTGAAAATTAAAGTGGGCCCCACTCGAGGTGCCACCACATTTGCAGAACTCAGGGTTAGACTAGGGTTAGTGAGTGTCCTAGTTAGATTAGAGGTTTAGAAGAGTCAAAATTAATTTTTGAAAATCCATTTTAACTTTGGTTTTTAACTATTGTTTTTCTAAGTTTTAAGTTGAAGTTTTAAAAATCTAATGTGGGCCTACACTAGGTGGTGCCACATTTGAAAGTTTCTTAGGTTAATTAGAAGTCTAGTTATATGTTAATTAGGTTAGTTAGGGTTAAGGGTAGGATAATAATCTTTCATGAAAATCCCTCACCCCCTCCCCCCCCCATTTGACCTATTTCTTGAGAGTTCTAAAAATATTAGAATTCTTCCTAATAAGGCCATTTAAAAATTTCTATTTAAAGAGAGCCCAAGGGGGGTCGACCCCTATTCCTCTCTCATCCTCTTCTTGGAGCTTCTCTCTTCTCCCAGCTGCTCTCCCATTGCTGCAACACCCAAGGTAATATTTGATATTTTTTTCCATGTTTTATTGATTTTTTTTAATGTTTTTATTAAGGATTCCACCATGGGCGCCCCCTAGTTCTTGGATTTGACCATGGGTTTCATCCAAGAACCTCAAAATTGGTTCAAAAAGATGATCTAACTCAGTTTGATGATGTTTTCCAAGATTTTAATCCATTAGAATTGTTTAGAAATATATTTTTTATATTCTTAACCAATGAAATATGAGATTTGCCCGTTAAATGGGCTAAAACCATCTTTTCAAAGGGTAATTCAAATTCAACCATGGATTCCCTGTATTTTTTTTTTGTCATAATAGTGTTTATATTACATATTCCAGCATCAAATCAAATTTTGTTATGCTGTCTACGTTTTTTTTTTTATTTCCATGTTTAGATTATCTTTTTTAAGGGTTTTATTGGATATTCGTTTGTTTTGATTCTAGGTCTATAAAAATCATGGTATTTAGTGCTTAAATATTTGTTGGAAAATTTTGATTTTTTTATGGTTGGTCCACGGATTTGTCAGTAACTCCCTATAAAAAATTCAGATGTTTTTGAGTTCAGGAACTCTGTCAGAAAAATACAAAGTCGAACCATGATTCCTGTTTCTTAAAATCACTATTGATATTTAGGTGTAACTTTCAGATGTAATATTTCTGTCATCTAAGGTTTGATTTACAATCATTATACTGCGGTAGCTTTGTATTGATGTCTATTATTGTTTATAATGTTATAAGAATTTTTTATATCTATATGCTATTTTTCCTCTGTCAGAAGGTAGGATCAACTTCTCAGACATCGTTATGCTTTTTTCAAACCCTAAGTTGACTTGTGTCAATCGTATCTCCCTAACAGAGGATCCAATTGAAAATATGTGTAAAGAGAAAATCTTTGTCTGAGTGTATGCTATTCACTTCTAAAATTTTAAAATTGTTTAATATGATTTACTATTTTTCTCTATGCCTGAAACAAGAAGCGCCTATTTTAGTATATTTTATATTCGTTAAATTAAAGCACAGATTGCCGGAACGATATCTCTCTAACTAGAGATGATTTTTCCGATCTGTAAAACAAAAAATCTCTATTTTTTGGCCAGTAGTTGTCTGTAAAATTTTATGAATTTCCATGGTGATTTGACCCCTGATTCGGGTCTAACACTGTGATCGGTACATGCTAGTGGGTAAAAATAGCATATTTTAGGGTTTTTATGCAATTTTTATATTTAAATGTTGTCAAAAATAGATTTTTATTATTTCAGTTTAATTTTAGAGTTATCAACAATGCAGGTGTTTATTTTTATTAATTTTGGAACTCATTTGATGCTTAAATTGATTATATTGCAAAACAGGGTGCCCATAGGATCCCGAAACACTCGCAAAATCATGTTTTTTATGTTATTTTTTATTTTTTTCATAAAAGTTCATGTTTTTAGGGTTTATACATGTCTGTAATCATGCTATGACATTACATATTTGATTTGATTTTCACTTGAGTCTTTTTAAACCCTAAATCCAAAGTTTTACCAAAATATTTTTTGAAAAACCCTGATTTCAAGGACGTAGTCTTGTTTTCAAGGATATTTTTGTCAATTTCCCCCAAATTCCGAATTTCAAAATTATTTATTTTTATTATTTATTCAATTTTACGTTATATTTTATTATGTTTGTATCAGGAAAAACATGAAAAAAGGATTATATCTAGATAAATCCAGTAATTTCCAGATATTACTAGATAAATCTAGAAAAGCCAACATATCTTCATTAACAAGTTTTCTAGTTTTGCAGGGACATTCAAGGCTGTATTTATTTTTGTTTTCCTTTATTTAAATTCAATTAGTGATAAAAAATTGTAAATAAATTTGGAATAAGAATTTCAATTCCTGCTTAGAATCAAGGTTTACATTGTATATAGTTTAAACTTTGATATATAACTGTTATGTTTGTCATTCAATCACATATTTCAATTCCACCATGGTCTACATGAATGGCACATTCTGAACACTCTAAATTTTTCAAAATTTTGTAAATATCCCCTTTTTGCCCCTGACCCCATTTTTCGAGTAGTTGAGTCAGCTTTAAATCTAGATTTCAGCTTATTTCTCAAATTTTACTAAAATTAAATTCATTTTATATATCTGACTCGATTTCGGATCCGGGTCTAATATCAGAATCCAAATCTGAGCTTCGTCATCCAATTTTTAAACCAAAATCTCAAAATTACCAAAATAACTTTTGAAAGGCTCAGACAGTTCATCTGGTATCCGTTGGGATCCACTGCACTATATTCCTCAATTTGAGACCCAAAACTCAGATGCTTTATCAAAACCTTGGATCTGAACCCGTTCTTTGAGAAAAATCGAGCCCGAATGATCAGAAAACTTCTTTTTAGATATTTCTTAAAAATACCAAAAAAATAGTTTTGACCCCTTACTTTCCCTTAGATTTCAGAGTTTTTTATTTTTAAAAAATAATATATATATACATATATATAGAAAATTACAAAGAAAAAAGAAGAAAAAAATGGAAAATGCGAAAAAGTGGTTAAGTAAGCCCACTTTTATAAAAGTTGTTTTAGTAAAACCTTTTTTCTGAAAATTTCTTATAAAGCAGCCCCTTTTCTGATTTTCTAAAAATTTCGCGGATCATTCTCGCAAAACCCCCTTTCTCGATGTTTCTTCCCTCTTCTATAAAAAAATACAGGGGGAAGAGGGTCGGGACCGCCTCTTCACCCCCGTGCCCCTCGTCTTTTCCCCTTCGACACCCATCTTCTCGGATGGCTTCCCCTCTTCCTCTCTACGGACCGCACCTTAACCTAACCCCCCCCCCCCCACCCCACCCCACCCCACCCCACCCCACCCCACCATCGGATGATTTGATCCCTTCTCCTCATCTGTTTCATCTCCTTTCTCCCAAGCCCTTCTCTCTAGTGGCTGCCATCAATCCCTCTTCAAGGTACCTCCTCTACAGGTAGGTGATCGTATCCCTTTCCCTGTAAATTTTTTTTTGGTATCATATTTGTTTCTTCTTGAATGTTTGGATCTCCCCTCTCTAATCTTCTCTTTTGTTTCCTCTTATAGAGCATCAAGGGTAGGGTCGACCTACATATAGCAGGAACGACCCACCCATTGCTATATTACTGCTGGAATTCTCTCATTCCAACATCTTTCCCTCTTTTTTTTTTTACGAATTTCTTGATTTTCATAGATTTTAAATCATTTTTTTTATTCTCGCTTTCATTGTTCATTCATGTATATCTTCTCATCGGCTCTTTAATATCCGGTGCTTACTTCAGTTTCATATTCATGGTGTATTTTCAGTTTTATTCAGTATATTTTCCTATATATGGGAAACCAACGATGCCATCGCAATGGCATCGCCGATTCACCCGGGTTGGATTTTCAAGTTACATATGAGTTTATTTGACCCTTTCCCCTTTCTTTTCTTTTTTTTTAGTTTCAGTTGCCTTTATGTTTTTTAGATTTCTGTTGATTTTTAGTTTTCCTGTTTAATCTCTTTGTTGGAACATCCGCGTGGGATCGATCGATTTAAGGCAAGATCGATCCACGCATATGCCCAATCAATAGGAATATATAAGTTCTGACATTCTCCTTCCTTTTTTGGCAATTCGTTACAGTATCTCGTTGAGTTTTGCCTGGTTTGAATGATTGTTCCCCCATTTTCTTTTTCATTATCCTCTATATGTGGTTTCTTATTTGCATTGCCGATTCCATGTGCTTCCTTTCTTTTTTTTTTGTTCTTTTTTTTTTCTTTTTATTATAACATCATCATCTATCTTACTTGCATGATCTCTTTATCTCTTTGTTCGGTTCATCGGTTTCGCCTTATGAAATCTAGGCGATTAGACCATTTCTCTTATTCTAAATTATTCATTACACATCGATAGGATTGTTTAAGTGGCATTCATTCCCTTTGATTTACCTTGTAAATTCATTTCATTGGATAACCTTTAGTTTATCTGCAACATTTCGGTTCGTCGTTTAGTTTGTTGGTTTAAGCATTATGATACCTCGCCGCTCTCAAGTTTGGAAAAGAAGCAAGGAGGTTGTATCGATGCTGGAGGATTACCCAATTCATATCTTCAATTGCAGCATCGATACAACTGTTAAGTTTTTTTTTTCTTCTTAGAGAGGCAGTCCTGTCTAAACTCTGGTACAGGGTGTCATCTGATCCTTTATTACACCCTTCATCAGTGTCTGTCATTGTTTTGTTCTTTGTCTCATCCATTCTCAACGATGAGCATTATTGGGATTGCTCGCATTGTTTTGTTTCATTGGATAATATCAGCATTACGGGTATAATTTGTTTTGTTCATCATCCCATATTAGTGCCCTTTTTTTTCTGGATGAGTTGGTTCTCCAACGTCATCAAGGAAGCCTTCATTATGTGAATGGTAATTTCAATCCAAAACCTTAAGCTCCAAAGCATCTAAGAGATCTCTTAAAATCTGTATATAAATATGACCTTAAGGTTTCTAATCTGTTGAAGATGTTTGTTCTGTGGGATAACTCAATTAGATCAAGAGAGTTTGGCATCCTCATTGATGGAGTTGCATGTTTCAAGGGGGGCTCTCTAAACTGTTCCTTTGGAGTTCTCTTCAGAAAACAAGTGGAGAACTCACTTAGCTCTATAGGTTGTAAGCTACGAGACTTCCCATCTTCCCAGAAGGTCGAGGTAAGCAGTGCAACTCAGTAGAGGTATTCTTTTTTTTTTCCCTCTTTTTTTTTTAAGTTGACATGTTTGCTGTCATATCTCTGTTAACTTCATCAAGTAGATTGCAGTAAAAAAAAATTTAGTCAACCTTAATGGGAATTTCAACTGGGAAATGATGTGTAAGGTATCTGTTGAAAACCTTTCTTGGGATTTAGTCTTTATGACCAGTTTTGCATTCATGGTAAACATTGATCCAAGTATCTTGTATAAGACAACCCTTCTGTTGCTAATGCTATTCACTAGCTCTCTTGATCTCTGGTCGACTGTGTACCACCTGAAACGTGGTCATGTAATCTCGAAAGGTGGTTATGATCTGTGTCATCTGTACTCACAATATGCTAAAGCTATTGCTCCGAGTGCGCGCTCTTAAGGACTGACATTCAAAACTCTGAACGATCTCCAGTATATCAGGTTTACTTGTGAGTTTATATTGGGATATTTGAAGCTTGTATATTGTCTTTTCGGTACTCAGATCTGGAATCTTGTATTTACAAGGATTTAAAATTTCAAGATTGTACCATCATGAATATGTGATATTCATGCCTGCAACCCCGCTGCCGAAGGAGACAGCTATCTCCAATTGAAATTATATAACCAAGGTGTATTTAGGCCATTGTCAGCGTAATTGATCCAATACCATCTCCATTCGCCAAGGGTTCTGGTCATCTGGCAACAAGCGTCTAAAGATCCCAGAATTTCCTTACATCACAGGTATTTCCGTCCTGTGCATTCCCAATTTAAATTCATGTCTTGAGTTTATACACCACTTCTCTTTTACTGTCAATACCATGATTTGCTCATTACTTACCATATGGTGAGGCTGTTTAATGTCTGGAGAATCGCTGGATCCTTTTGATTTGTCAATATGCATTAATGTTTTTTTTATTTTTTATTTTTTTATTTATCTGAATGTTGAAAATACCTACGATAATAAATGCAGTTTTAAATCAATCCCCAAGGGCCTGAGGTCCCTTCCTTACTGAAACATCCACCTCAGTGATGTGAATCCACCTCTATGGTTACTCGAAAACATTCATACTCAGATTGGATAATTCTATGCTATTGTTGGATTATATCTAGTGTGGATTTCATGTTAATTGGCTCATTATTAATGGGTACATCAAACCAAAAACTCGCTGATCACATGGTTTGCATGAGATCTGAATGAAGCAATCCACCAATGTGTATGCATCCATGATCAATCATGACATAAGACGAGTGATTCAGCTACCTGTATCTCAACTCCCAAGGTATGTTCTTATGAGATTCAGACCTTGCATCTACATATATGAGAAGCATAAATTCATCACTATGTCATTCTTTTTACTGCTGCCAAGGCTTGCTGCCATCATCCCCTCAACTCGTCTACAATTAAAGCCACCTGTGCACTTTGATATTCCAATGTTCACTATCCTGCTACCTGCATCCATTATGCCACTCCATAGCACCTGTCAATACTTACACCACATCTGTTGTTATCCATTGTGACAGTTTCTTCCCCATTGCCTATTGAAAGTACAGCAACACACCTCCTTTGGTGCATCACATTCATTTTGCAGTATCATCTGTTGCATCTTCCCATACTTTCAAAACAGCAACATACATTTCCTGTCACATTATTTGCGGCATATGCTACATCTACTTGTTTTCACATTCATACACCCCCTCACATCCCTTCTTTTCTATGGTAGTTCATCAAGAACTACCATAGTTGTTATTTTACACAGTGGTTCACAATGAACCACCGTGGCCTTTTTTTTATAGTAGTTCATTAGGAACTACTATAGTGGTTATCTTTTACAGTGGTTCACAAAGAACCCCTGTAACCCTTCTTTACTATAGTAGTTCATTAAGAACTACTATAGTTTGTTTTCCTTTCACAGTGGTTCACAATGAAACATTGTGTCCCTTCTTTTCTATGATGGTTCATCAGGAACTACCTTATCTCATGTTGATTCATCTTGGATCATCCTGACTCTTGCCTTCATCCATTACATGTGCCTTCTCACATATAGGTTTTCGTTTGCTTATGATATTGTCCATATATATATATATATATATATATATATATATACACATGTATATATGCACATTTTCTCATAAATGCAAGATATATCATATGCCTTTCTCATTCAACATGAGTAAAGCATCTTGTGTAAGAATTGGAATAGTCATTTACATTCACATTTTTAAATTTCCTTTTTTTGTGCTAATTCTATCTTGCAGGAATATGTGAAGAGCTGGAATTAGAAATTTTCGATGTTTTCAATTCTGGTGTTGTAATAAGCTAGATATTAATGAAAACTCTACATTTCTAGTCTTAGATTAGAATGGATGAGCATGTAAATAACATTTGTTTCATTATTTTCCTTTATTTCTAAAAATTCACAAATGGGAACACGAATGGCACGTGCACCATTTTATAAAAGGTGATTAATCCTAAGTTGACGATTTACATCAATGGCCATAGTCCGGATGTAAACAAACCTTAGGATTTTCATCTTTTATAGAATAACACTGGGTCCACACTGGATCCTTTTAAAAAATCATCATATCTTTCAAATATTTTCTTCTTTTATGAGAGTTCAACTTAAAATTAACTCAAAATATATATCAATGGCCATAGTCAAGATATATTGAGAGTTAATTTCATTTTAAACTCTATAAAAGCACAAAAATATGTTTTATTCTTCACCTGAATTCAAATATGATTATTATATAATACATTCAATGACCATAGTCAGGGATGTATCATATCTTCAATCTTATTTTAATTCACTTAAAGAATGGAATAAGATTTTCAAATCCAATTTCAAAATTCTTTAAATTCATTTCATCATTTAGGATAGAACTGCATCATATTTTCAAAATTCTTTTTTTTTTAAATCCAAGTGATCTTGAATGTCTTTCTTCAAATTCTATTTCAATTCATCAAATTCTATCTCATTTCAAGATTCAAAATTCAATTTCAAAGTCCAATTTGACTTTGAAAATTCAAAATTCATTTTATATTCAAAGCTCCATTTCAAATTTAAATCAAATTTCAGAGTTCAAGTTCAACTTTGGAATTTTAAAGTCATTTCCCAAATTCAAATTCAAATCAAAAATTCAAAGTTCAATTTAACTTTAAAGTTTCTGATTCATCTTCTGATTTCAAATTCAAATTTTGAATTCAAAGTCCAATTTAACTTTGAAATTCATTTGTATATTCAAAATTCAAATTCTAATTCTGGTCAAATTTCAAAGTTCAAATCAACTTTTGAAAATTCCAAAATTCATTTTTTTGGATTCAATTTCAAAAATTCAAATCAACATCTAAAAATCCAATTTCAAAGTTTAATATAACTTTGAAATTTTTTATTCATCTTCTGATTTCAAAATTCAAGCTTTAAATCAAGTTCATCCTTTATTTTTCATTGAGTCTTGATTCTCAAAATTCAAAATTAAAGTTTTGAGATTGATTCTGAATCTCAAAAATTAATTCTTCTCTAGAATTTTAAATTCAATTTGGGTTTTCAAAAAACCCAGATCCATCTTCAAAAGATCCAAAATGTCTACCTTGAGTTCCAAAATTTGGAACCCAATTCCATATTGGATTCGGATCTTCAAAAACCAACTTCATTTTGGATCTCAGGCTTCAGATCCAATTCCATTTAGGATCCTAGAATTCAACTTCATTTTGGATCCCAGACTTCGAATCCATTTCCATTTAGGATCCTAGAATTCAACTTCATTTTGGATCCTAGACTTCGGATCCAATTTCACTTAGGATTCCAGAATTCAACTTCATTTGAATCTTAGACTTCAGATCCAAATTCCATCTTGGATCTCAGCCTTTGGACCGAAACCCATTTAGGATGCCAGATTTCAAGTTCAAGTCTATCTTAAATTCTAAATTCCAAAAACCAATTCCATTTCTCATATCCCATCTTGATCTCTTAAATCCAATTCTATTTGGATTTCTCAAATCTCATTCTGATTTCAAACTTCAAATATAGAATTCAGTTCCATTTTAAATATTCATTTCCTTTCCTAAAATCCAGGTTCAAAAGTCTAAATTCAAAGTCCATTCCTGACTTTGAAACTCCCTTCCTTTTTCTTTTATCTCAGCTCCAAATCATTCTTTTCAAATTCAAGATTTATTTTTCCAAACTCTGATTATTTCAAAGACTTAGAACTTCAAATCTCTTTCCTGATCTATCTCAAAGCTCTAAGTTAAAATCAACTATTCATAAATCATTTCTTCATTCCATCATCACATTTTCACTTGGAAAGTCTCAGATTTCCAAATCATCCTTTTCAAAAGAGCATACATCCTTGCATTGCACAAGCATGACTCTTTGTGCATTCAGATTTAGGATAAATTCTTAGATGATATTTTAGCAAAGCAAAAAGGCATAAATTTGATCATTGGTTTGATTACCCCTGGTAAAGGCGCCAGGAACGGTCGAACCTCGTACCGACGAGCGAATCCCGCCTCCCAATTTTCCTGCAAATATTTCAAAATGGAGGCGAGTAATTTTTCTAAATATTTTCAAAATTAAGGTCAAGTGAGACCTTCGCAAAAGAGTTCCTCTCTCTTCTTCCTTTTCTCATTCTCTTCTTTTCTATCTTTTATTCCCCTTCAAAAAGGGAACAGAGGTTAGAAATGCAGAGAGAAAGGAAAAGAGGAACGAGAGGAAAAAATTTGCGATGATCACAGTTTTGGCGACCGAGATGGGACCCGTCTTCGTCCGATTGAATCTATGCCTTTGCTTTGTTCTGATATTATCTAAGTCTTTATTCTAACAAATGTCAGCTTCATTTCCATGCAAACCTTAGGAGCCTAGACTCTGTCCTAAGCTGACATCATTGCATATAGGATTTAAGTATGGTTTGGCGACCATATTGAGGAGATTATTCCATGCTCGCAATTGACTTAGGTCTGAAATACAACTCTCCTCAATTCTGGGGATTGAATGCAAACATTGTATGCAAGTGTATGCTTCTCTTCATTTTAAATCTATCTCTGTAGAGCTTGCATTAGAGACATCTGATTTATTGCATGTTGAGCATGTTTTTGAAAACATCCCTACCTATATTGTCCCGGTCTTCATGTTGCTGAGTTGTCTCACTGAACCATAGTTCGGGAGAGAGCCTCACAACTGGGCCACTTATTTGGGTTAGCGCCCCCCTACCACATACCTAAGGGCCATAGTCCGAGGTATATCGGTAGGTGCTCAAGGATGTTGGGAAGCCATTACCTTAGAACCGAAGAAATATTCTTATGCCACATACTTCGAACTTCGGCTTGAGTATATCGACATACCTTGATTGAAATCAGGTGATATGAACCCTAGAGTTAGGATTAAGGTCCTATCAGCCATTTCAAATATTGCATTTAGAGTCAGCTTTAGGGAGTGTTGTTTGTGCATCCTTGTTTGTACATCTGTGATTGTGTGATATTTTGTATTTTCCTTATATATTTTTCAAAACCTTGGGTATATATTATTCAAAATTTTCTCTTTGTTTTTAAAACCCAGGTGTATTTTTCTTTTCTTCTTTTGATTTCTTCAAATTCTTTTGATCCTGTCTGCAAATTCTTCAAATTTTAAATCTTTTCCATCTACTTTCGAAATTCTTCTCTATTCTTTAATGTATTTTATTCCTTACCCTCTTTTGCGATAAAATATATTTGTCAAGAGATGTCCTTTTCAAAATTAACATTTGTTCATATTCTAATTGTTTATTCTTTCTCACAGAAAAACAATGCGGTTGTTAATTTTGGTGACAACCCTATCCCTCTTAATAAGATATTTTGTTGTCAGATTGTGATTTCTCCCTTTATTAAAATTCCTTCCAAGATCTTTTCTAAAAAAAAAAAACCCCATTTTGCTCTACAGAGAACATTGGCATTATCAGTTGACTAAGGCAAGATCAAAGTTTGCACCATTCTAACATCCCGGTTACAAGCAGAATGTAAGGAATGGATTCTCAAAAGTTGGTTAGAAGAGTTCAGGACAACAAGAATGAGATTGATCCCGCTATATATCGGTTATTCAAAAGGATGATGGTTGAAATATTATCCAAACAAGCTGAAGCCAGTTACGGAAAAGCTCCCACCGAAGGAGAGGCACCTGTCACCTTCCCCATGAATAAACACAACAATAGCAGTGCAGGAAACTCTAAAGCCAGCAGGGGCAGCAATCAGGGCAACCAGAGCAGCAACCTGGGAGAGTATAAAGGCCAGAGAGGGAAATGTTGTGAAAACCATAATAGACTTCTTCAATACAGTCCTCAGCAAAAGGGCAAGAAGCAGGAAGGACCAAAGCGCAAGGATTGGAGCAATGATCGAGATTTCACTCCTTTAGATGAATCACTCGACAAAGTCCTCGAATACATGTTGTCCAACGGATTAGTCAGGCTCTCAAAGGCCACCAGCCCTTCCACAATCATAGGAAAATATAAAGACCAATTATGCAGGTTCCATCGGGCAACAGAGCATGACATTGAGCATTGCTTTGTCTTCAAGAATATCGTTCAAGACTGCCTTAATAAGAATCTCTTTGTTGAAAACGAAGAAGAAAAGCGTCCAGATCTCCTAACCATGCAAGCCTAGTCCAACTCCCAGAAAGGGGTCAACACTCAGCAAAAGTCAAGCAAGCCGAAGAAAACAAAGCATGATGGTTGGGGTTATGATCACAAGCTTACCCCTCTAGGTCAGCCAATCGAAGAAGTTCTCAGATACCTGCTCGCGAAAGACATGATCAAACTCCCAAGGAAGGTTGATCCTTCTGTCACCATGAGGAAATAGAAAGATTTCTTTTGCAAATTTCATCGAGCAAGGGGACATGATATGGAACGTTGTTTCATCCTCAAAAATATTGTGCAGGACTACATTGACAAAGAGCTTTTGGTACCAGAGGAAGGAGAGGAGCAGCCTGCAGTTCCAAGCGAACCATTTCCAGACCACTCAAAGAACTGAGAAAGCCAAAAGTTTTTCGCTTTCATCCCCTTTTTGTCAGTCACTTTATAGGGGCAAGTCAGGCTAGTCTTTTTGACTTTTTGGTTAAAGTACTTATAAATATTCAGTTTTGTTATCAACCTTTGCTTATCAATGAAAATTCAATTTTCTTTATATCTTTGATATCCAATACTTCCTTCTTTTGCCATAATGGGGCATTAAATTCATGTTCTTTTTCAGAATGCGGGACATTCCTGACATCATTCATGAGAGAAATGATATTACCTATGAGGGTATTTCAAAAATCATAATATTTTGAAAGTTTCTGTAAAATCTTCGTCATGATAACCGAAAAGTTCAAATATTTTGGTCCAACCTTTTTCAAAAGTAAACCCTCGTGTTGATCATATTTTCTAAAAATGGGTTTCAAACCATTATATTAAAAAATCAACCCTTATATCGATCTTATTATCGGTCTCAAACCATTATCATCAAAAAAGTCAACCTTGGTGTTGATCTTCTTTTTCAAAAATTAGGTTTCAAACCATTGCCTTCAAAAAATTGACCCTCATGATGATCTCTCGTGTTGATTCCCTTTCAAAGATCAGCTCTCGCGCTGATCATTCTTCTCACGGTTAATCTTCTTTCCAAAAATGATTTACTCATATTCTTCTGTCACTTTAAAGATCTCACATGCAGGCAGGATCAAACAAACTCTTTTTCTCAACTTTTATCAATTTTTCGTTTATCAATCTTTATCAGTCTTCTCAGTTTTATTCATCTTTATCAATTTTATCAATTTTATCAATTTTATTGATTTTTCATCAATTTTTCTTGTCAATTCTTATTTTAATTACCCTCTCAGGTTAAGGAATAAACTTGATGCCTCTTTCCCATAAGGTATTTCTTTTTCTTTCTTTTTTTTCCCCTTCAGGTTAAGGGATAAACCTGAAACCTCGTCCTACGAGGTCTTCCTTTCTTCAGGATAATGGATAGTCCTGAATGTCTTTCTTCGTCTTTTAAAGCTTCATTAATCTCTGCCAAATCTTTATCAAAATCTTATTCTTTATCCAATTTTATCAATTTTATTTTTTTATCAAATTTTGTCGATCTTTTCGATTCTTTATCAAGCCTTTTATCAATTTTTGCCAAATTTTATTCCCTTCCCATTCAGGATAAAGGATAATCCTGAGACCACTCATAGGAATAACAATGCTACCTGTGAGAATTCTTTTACAAAGATAATTTTCATAAATTTCCTTGATTTTTCTCTTCATTTTTTGTCAAATCTTCCATCAATTTCTATCTCTTTTTATCAGTTCTTCTCAAATTTTATTTCTTCCTCAGTCAAGATAAGGGGGCAATCCTGAAAATCAGATCACATACAAATAATTCAGTCCTCGAACTGGTCATTCTCAATCCTAGATCCGGTCCTCACACTGGCAAATTTTCAAAATTCAATCTTCTGATTAAAACTTTTTGTCAGAAACTCGAGTTTCGACTCGGGCTTCCCTTTTTGGATCCAATGCTCGTGTTGGAACCAATCATTTCTTCATAAATTTGAATTTTTAAACTCGGGTTTCTCTTTTATCTTTTATTTTGAAGGTCCGAGTTCCTACTCGGGTTTTTCCCTTTTATTCTTTCATTTGAAGATTCGAGTTCCGACTCGGACTTCCTTTTGGATCCAATGTTCATGTTAGAACCAATCGTTGTGTCGAAAATTTGAGTTTTTCAACTCAAATTTCTCTTTTATCTTTTGTTTTGAAGATCCGAGTTCCGACTCGGGATTTCCCCTTTATTCTTTCATTTAAACTCTCGAGTTCAGATTCAGACCTCCTTTTGGATCCAATGCTCGTGTTGGAACGAATCGTTGCGTCGAAAATTCGAGTTTTCCAACTCAAATGTTCTCTTTTATCTCTTATCTTAAAGATCCAAGTTTCGACTAGGGTTCTTCCCTTTATATATTCTATCTTCCTTTTTAAATACTCGAGTTTTGACTCAGACTCTTCTCTTTTTCAAGGTTGGTCCGTCCATCTTTTTAATATCCGAGTTCCGACTTGGACTCTCTTCTTTTTCAAAAAAACCCAACTGCCAGGTGGGACCTTCTTCCAAAATCTAGCCTTCCAGCTAATCCATTCCAAAATTTCAAGCTTTATGTTTATTCTCTTTAACAATCCTTCTTCCCCGTTCAGGATAAGGGGATAAATCCTGAAAGCAGACCACATACAGTTAAAATGTGATGGTCCATTGAATTCAGAATTTTCACCAAGAATCTTTGCTTTCTAAATTCTTGAAAATCGAGCTCATCTTTAAAACCCGGTCCTCGCACTGGTTATTTCTCAAACTTTTCAATCATATATTGAGCTCATTTGAAAAATCCGGTCCTCGCACTGGTAACTTTCTAAATTCAACCTTCTGATCAAAGTTTTCATTCTACAAATCAAGTTCTGACTTGAACTTCCAAAAACTGACTTACTTTAAAAAATCCAACACTCGTTGGTCATGTATTCCAAAAAGATCCAGCTTTTGCTGGTCATATATTCTGAAAAGATCCAGCTTGCTGGTCATGTATTTCAAAGGATTCAGCTTTTGCTGGTCATGTATTTCAAAGGATCCAGCTTTTGCTGGTCATGTATTTCAAAGGATCCAGCTTTTGCTGGTCATGAATTTCAAAAGATCGAGCTTTAGCTGGTCATGTATTTCAAAGGATCCATCTTTTGCTGGTCTTGTATTTCAAAGGATCCAGCAGCTCGGTGGTCATGTATTTCAAAAGATCCAACTTTTGATGGTCATGTATTTCAAAGGATCCAATAGCTCGCTGGTCATGTATTTCAAAAAGATCCAGCTTTTGCTGATCATGTATTTCAAAAGATCCAGCAACTCGCTGGTCATGTATTTCAAAGGATTCAGCTTTTGCTGGTCATGTATTTCAAAGGATCCAGCTTTTGCTGGTCATGTATTTCAAAGGTTCCAGCTTTTGTTGGTCATGTATTTCAAAAGTCCCAGCTCACAATGGTCGAGCTCCCAAATCAACCTGTTCCACAAATCAAACCTTTAGGGTGCAATTTCTCAATTCTATCATTTCCAAACCTTCCGATCTTTCATCTCTCAATTCCATCAGTCCCCCAACCTCTGAGTTGCAATGTCTTCAAAAATTTCACCATTTTCTCAACACTCGGGTTATAATCTCCCAATTTCAATCATTTTTCAAACCTTCAAAACCTTTTTAAATAAAAAAATCCAGTTTCTTATAACTGGTCGGGATTTGAAAATCCAGTGTTTTCACTGATCGAGATTTCAAATCCAGTGTTTTCACTGGTCGGGATTTTCAAAATCCAGTTTTTTATAACTAGTCGAGATTTTCAAAATCCAGTTTTTCATAACTGGTCGGGATTTCAAATCCAGTGTTTTCACTGGTCGGGATTTTCATAATCCAGTTTCTCATAACTGGTCGGGATTTCAAATCCAGTGTTTTCACTGGTCGGGATTTTCAAAATCCAGTGTCTTCACTGGTCGAGATTTCAAAATTCAGTTTTTCATAACTGGTCGGGATTTCAAAATCTAGTTTCTCATAGCTGGTCGGGATTTTAAATCCAGTGTTTTCACTGGTCGGGATTTCAAAATCCAGTGTCTTCACTGGTCGAGTTTTCAAAATCCAGTTTTTCATAGCTGGTCGGGATTTCAAAATCCAGTTTCCCATAACTGGTCGGGATTTCAAATCCAGTGTTTTCACTGGTCGGGGTTTCAAATCCAGTGTCTTCACTGGTCAGGATTTCAAAATCCAGATTTTCATAACTGGTCGGGATTTCAAAATCCAGTTTCTCATAACTGGTCGGGATTTCAAATCCAGTGTTTTCACTGGTCGGGATTTCAAAATCCAGTGTCTTCACTGGTCGGGATTTCAAAATCCAGTTTTTCATAATTGGTTGGGATTTCAAAATCCAGTTTCTCATAATTGGTCGGGATTTCAAATCCAGTGTTTTCACTGGTCAGGGTTTCAAAACCCAGTGTCTTCATTGGTTGGGATTATCAAAATCCAGTTTCTTATAACTGGTCGGGATTTCCAAAATCTAATGTCTTTCATCAGTCAAGTCTGATTCTTACACCATTTCCCTAAATTACAACTACAGGTCTCATCAAAATCCATATTGAGTGATTATTTCACAAAAGAATTCTGGAACATTATGCCAATTTGCTAAAAACATTTGTTGATTCCAAATGATCTGACTACACAAAAGAATTATCTCAGATTACCTCTAGTATTCTTTCCAAAAAGGTGAAACTTTTTGCGAAAAAGGGATAAAATTCAAATCTTTTCCCTGTTGATCAACCAAAAGGATGAAAGAAATATCCTCGATATGATTAGTAAAAGAAATATTCAATGATATTGAAAAGCTAGAAGCGAATTGATATTGATCATGGCTATGGCGCATGCTTAAAGACAGCTATCTGGCAATCAGGCAGTGAAAATATCTTGAGCTATAAAAAGAATCCACTCAATCCATGTCTTCTCAACCATTTAAGCAGCAATCAAATATCTCAAAAGGGATCTCTCAACTGTCGTCAAGATGAAGATGAATAGGCAAGCCAGACCCCCGGGGCCAAAGAAGATTTGGATCAGCTCCGAGATGAAGGAGTTTGTGAAGGATCCTTCTAGGGAAAGTTCAGATCACCGTCGAGATGAAGGCGAGTGTGATGAACCTACCGACAAACCCTAAAGGATATTTGATTTCTGCTATCATCTAAAGACCTTTTGAGCCAATGTCATCAATAGAATTCTTGAGATAAAAGAAGGATCAGAATATCTCCAAGATGAAGGAGTTTGTGACGTACCCTCCCCCGAAAAAGAGAGAAAAAGTCAGCACATCTCCAAAATAAAGGATGATGTTAAAACCCGAGAAAGTTCAATGACTCACAAAGAGTGCAAAAGATCATCATGGGAAAACACCCAGATATCAAACTACCAAAATTGTTAGGAGTCAATCTTTTCTCATGCGAAATTCCTTTATCAGTATCTTCTCACTACTTGTTTTTATGAAATTAAGAATATTTCTTCTCTTCTCATATCAAGGAAATGGATAACTTCCTTGAAGAAAATCATCAACGCTAAAATTTTGAATTTGACTCTTAAAACTGAGGAGTTAACCTCGTCGAAGAAAATACTCTAGGTAAAAGAGAGAATATCTTTCGCACATACGTGCACATTTTCAAGCGTTTGAGTCAACTACAATTTTATCTTATTGGCAACATTTTCTAGTTATTCCAAGAAAGAAATAAATATTCAATATCCATTTTTGATGCAACCTAGCATTGTTTATATTTTTCAGAAGAGTTGCCTCCTTCAGAAGAAGTATCTCTTCATGTCCCATCACAGTTTCTCCATTCGAGAAATCCGTATGGTGGTACCCACTCAGGTTAAGGGTTAAAATCTGAACTTTCTGTGAAAGGCCATCCATTTTAAAAGCTATTTCAGTCTCAGCGATGAGACGCCCAAGATCATCCCTTTTCCAAGCTTTAGGGAACCCCATTTTTCTCCTTTCACAAAAAAAAACCTTTTGGATTTGTTCGTTTAAACTCCGAAGATCCCATCATGGTTTTTTCATTCGAGGATTCCATTTGGTCGTCCCCTTCAGGTTAAGGGTTAAGCCAAAACCTCACCCCTCGAGGTATCTTCCTTTTTCAGGTTTGGGTTAAACTTGAGTCTCGTTCTTACAAGGTTCCTGATTTTGATGAGGTGTTTTTTTCCAGTCCCATCATGGTTCTTCCCATCAAGGAATTCATGCTTTGTATATCCATCCAGGATAGGATTCTACTTAAGCTTTATCTCACAAGGCATTTTCCAAAAATATCCCATCAAGGTCCTCATGTATTTCTTTCCTCATTCAATTCATCTTGATATATCTTCGTCCCATCCAGGTTAAGGGCTAAACCTGAGTCATTCCAAAAAGTTGATCTTGTCTCACCCACAAGACTTGATCGAAATTCTTATTTTCACTATTTTGGGATTCTCGTCTAAAGTCCCATCATGATTTCCTCATCTTCTATTATTCAGTCATGTCATTTTCAAGGATTTCGTCTTTCCAAATCCATTTAGGGTAAGGTGTTAAGCCTGAGAAGTCATATTTTTAAAATAATTCTTCCACACCCAGTTCAGATCTGCTGACTGGAGCATTTTTTAAAATTTAGAGTATTTTCTTTGCCACTAAACTCGGTTTTCAACCGGCTTAGTAGCAAAGAGGGGCATCTGTGAACACCCCAAATTTTTCAAAATTTTGTAAATATCTCATTTTTGCCCCTGACCCCATTTTTCGAGTAGTTGAGTCAGTTTTAAATCTAGATTCTAGTTTATTTCTCAAATTTTACTAAAATTAAATTCATTTTATATATCTGACTCAATTTCGGATCCGGGTCCAATATCAGAATCCAAATATGAGCTTCATCATCCAATTTTTAAACCAAATTCTCAAAATTACCAAAATAACTTTTGAAAGGCTCAGACAGTTCATCCGATATCCGTTGGGATCCACTGCCCTATATTCCTCAATTCGACACCCAAAACTCGGATGCTTTATCAAAACCTTGGATCCAAACCAGTTCTCTGAGAAAAATCGATCCCAAATGATCAGAAAACCTCTTTTTAGATATTTCTTAAAAATACAAAAAAAATAGTTTTAACCCCCTTACTTTCCCTTAGATTTCAGAGTTTTTTATTTTTAAAAAACAAAAAAAATATATATATATAGAAAATTACAAAAAAAAAAGAGCACAAAAGGGGAAAATGCGAAAAAGTGGTTAAGTAAGCCCACTTTTATAAAAGTTGTTTTAGTAAAACCTTTTTTTTCTGAAAATTTCTTATAAAGCAGCCCCTTTTCTGATTTTCTAAAAATTTCCCGAATCATTCTCGCAAAACCCCCTTTTTCAATGTTTCTTCCCTCTTCTATAAAAAAATACAAAGGGAAGAGGGTCGGGACCGCCTCTTCACCCCCGCGCCCCTCGTCTTTTCCCCTTCGACACCTCTCTTCTCGGATGGCTTCCCCTCTTCCTCTCTACAAACCACGCCTTAACCTAACCCCCCCCCCCTCCCCACCCCCACCATCGGATGATTTGATCCCTTCTCCTCATCCGTTTTGTCTCCTTTCTCCCAAGCCCTTCTCTCTAGTGGCTGCCATCAATCCCTCTTCAAGGTACCTCCTCTACAGGTAGGTGATCGGATCCCTTTCCCTGTAAATTATTTTTGGTATCATATTTGTTTCTTCTTGAATGTTTGGATCTCCCCTCCCTAATCTTCTCTTCTGTTTCCTCTTATAGAGCATCAAGGGTAGGGTCGACTTGCATATAGCAGGAACGACCCATCCATTGCTATATTAACGCTGGAATTCTCTCATTCCAACATATTTCCCCTTTTTTTTTTTACGAATTTCTTGATTTTCATAGATTTTAAAGCATTTTTTTTATTCTCGCTTTCATTGTCCGTTCATGTATATCTTCTCATCTGCTCTTTAATATCTGGTGCTTACTTCAGTTTCACATTCACAGTGTATTTTCAGTTTTATTCAGTATATTTTCCTATATATGGGTAACCGACGATGCCATCACAATGGCATCGCCGATTCACCCAGGTTGGATTTTCAAGTTACATCTGAGTTTATTTGACCCTTTCCCTTTCTTTTCTTTTTTTTTAGTTTCAGTTGCCTTTATGATTTTTAGATTCCTGTTGATTTTTAGTTTTCCTGTTTAATCTCTTTGTTGGAACATCCGCGTGGGATCGATCGATTTAAGGCAAGATCGATCCACGCATATGCCCAATCAATAGCAGCATATAAGTTCTGACATTCTCCTTCCTTTCTTGGCAATTCGTTACAGTATCTCGTTGAGTTTTGCTTGGTTTGAATGATTGTTCCCCCATTTTCTTTTTCATTATCCTCTATATGTGGTTTTTTATTTGCATTGTCGATTCCATGTGCTTCCCTTTCTTTTTTTTTGTTCATTTTTTTTTCTTTTTATTATATTATCATCATCTATCTTACTTGCATGATCTCCTTATGTCTTTGTTCGGTTCATCGGTTTCGGTCTGTGAAATCTAGGCGATTAGACCATTTCTCTTCTTCTAAATTATTCATTATACATCAGTAGGATTGTTTAAGTGGCATTCATCCCCTTTGATTTACCTTGCTAATTCATTTTGTTGGATAACCTTTAGTTTATCTGCAGCATTTTGGTTTGTCATTTAGTTTGTTGGTTTACAGCATTATGTTACCTCGCCGCTCTCAAGTTTGGAAAAGAAGCAAGGAGGTTGTATCGATGTTGGAGGATTACCCAATTCATTTATGCATTTGCAGCATCGATACAACTGTTAAGTTTTTTTTTTCTTCTTAGAGAGGCAGTCCTGTCTAAACCCTGGTATAGGGTGTCATCTGATCCTTTATTACACCCTTTATCAACGTCTGTCAATGTTTTGTTCTTTGTCTCATCCATTATCAACGATGAGCATTATTGGGATTGCTCACATTGTTTTGTTTCATTGGATAATATCAGCATTATGGGTATAATTATTTTTGTTCATCATCCCGTATTAGTGCCTTTTTTTTTCTAGATGAGTTGGTTCTCCAATGTCATCAAGGAAGCCTTCATTATGTGAATGGTAAGTTCAATCCAAAACCTTAAGCTCCAGAGCATCTAAGAGATCTCTTAAAATCTGTATATAAATATGACCTTAAGGTTTCTAATCGGTTGAAGATGTTTGTTCTGTGGGATAACTCAATTAGATCAAGAGAGTTTGGCATCCTCGTTGATGGAGTTGCATGTTTCAAGGGGGGCTCTCTAAACTGTTCCTTTGGAGTTCTCTTCAGAGAACAAGTGGAGAACTCACTTAGCTCTATAGGTTGTAAGCTATGAGACTTCCGATCTTCCCAGAAGGTTGAGGTAAGCAGTGCAACTCAGCAAAGGTATTCTTTTTTTTTTCTTTTTTTTCTTTTCCTTCTTTTTTTTTTTAAGTTGACATGTTTGCTGTCATATCTTTGTTAACTTCATCAAGTAGATTGCAGTAAAAAAATTTTTTTTAGTCAACCTTAATGGGGATTTCAACTAGGAAATGATGTGTAAGGTATCTGTTGAAAACCTTTCTTGGGATTTAGTCTGTATGACCAATTTTGCATTCATGGTAAACATTGATCCAAGTATGTTGTATAAGACAACCCTCCTGTTGCTAATGCTATTCACTAGCTCCCTTGATCTCTGGTCGACTGTGTACCACCTGAAACGTGGTCATGTAATCTCGAAAGGTGGTTATGATTTGTGTCATCTGTACTCACAATATGCTAAAGCTATTGCTCCAAGTGCGCGCTATTAAGGACTGGCATTCAAAACTCTGAACGATCTCCAATATATCGGGTTTACTTGTGAGTTTATACTGGGATATTTGAATCCTGTATATTGTCTTTTTGGTACTCAGATCTGGAATCTTGTATTTACAGGGAACTAAAATTTCAAGATTGTACCATCATGAATATGTGATATTCATGCCTGCAACCCCGCTGCTGAAGAAGACGACTATCTCTAGTTGAAATTATATAACCAAAGTGTATTTAGGCCATTGTCAGCGTAATTGATCCAATACCATCTCCATTCACCAAGAGTTCTGGTCATCTGGCAACAAGCGTCTAAAGATCCCAAAATTTCCTTACGTCACAGGTACTTCTGTCCTGTGCATTCCCATTTTAAATTCTTGTCCTGAGTTTATACACTGCTTCTCTTTTACTGTCAATACCATGATTTGCTCATTACTTACCATATGGTGAGGCTGTTTAATGTCTGGAGAATCGCTAGATCCTTTTCATTTGTCAATATGCATTAATGTTTAGTTTTTTATTTTTTTTATTTATCTGAATGTTCAAAATACCTATGATAATAAATGCAGTTTTAAATCAATCCCCAAGGGCCTGAGGTCCCTTCCTTACTAGAACATCCACCTCAGTGATGTGAATCCACCTCTATGGTTACTAAAAAACATTCATACTCAGATTGGATAATTCTATGCTATTCTTGGATTATATCTACTGTGGATTTCATGTTAATTGGCTCATTTGTAATGGGTACATCAAACCAAAAACTCGCTGATCACATGGTTTGTATGAGATCTGAATTAAGCAATCCACCAATGTGTATGCATCCATAATCAATCATGACATAAGATGAGTGATTCAACACTAGCTTCTAGGGAGTTGGTAAACTCGATCGAGTTTGTATTTATGGCCATAGTCAGAATACGAACGAAATCCAGATTTACAATCTTCTTTTAAGCTACAATTAGCCTACACTCTTAGGCTATTTTAAAAAACCATAGCATATTTCAATATTTTATAAATGTTTTTATCCTTTTAGAATCAAGTGGATTATATTTAATCCATATCTGTAGTCATAGTCAGGGATATGTAGAGAATTTGATTCATGGAAATTCTATAAGACACAAAAAATCCTTTTCAAACAATTTTCTCAGAAATCTTTTCTCAAAATAATATTCATGCATCATCTAGGTTTAGATTGCATCATGAAAATATTTCACAGGGCCACACGCCTATCCTTTTGATGTATTTTCTAAATTCCATTTCATAAAATTGATTTTCTCGAATTTGCTCTGATTTTCCTCAAAATAGATTTTCTCAAGAACCTTTGTTTTTCAAGAATTTCTCAAGCATTTCCCAAGCTCAATTCACGATTTTCCAAGTTATATTCTCAATTTCAAAGTTTAAATTCAGAGAATTCAATTCTCTCTAAGTCATTTTGAGTTTTTTTTCAGAAATTGATTTTCCTAAAACACTTGGATTTCTCAGAAATTGGCATTTCTTTTCTTCAGAAATATTCTCTCAACAAGGCTCACAATTTTCAAAGTATCATCTTTTCCAAGAATTTTTCAAGTATTTCAAATTTTTAAGTCAAACATCATGTTCTCAAACCCGCATTTTCAGAAAGTCATGGCACATGCCTGATTCTTTGTGCATTTAGGAATAGAACATTGATTTAGACAAATTATGCAAAGCAAAACACCAGATTGATCCTTGGTAAAGGCTTTAAGAACAATTAAACCTCGTATCGACAGATGAGCCTCATTCTTCATAGTTATCCCGCATTTTAAAACAGAGGCGAGTTATTTTCAAAATCTTTTTCAAAGGTCAGTTTGACTTGCAACAGTAAAATTTTACAATGATAACAATGTGGCTTGTAGTTCTGTCATGGTTTAAAAAGCTGAGTGAATATCAGAAGGACCGATTACGAAAGATGCACTTCGGCGGCCTTTTGGACCAACATTATTTTGAAAATTGCTGGAACACCATGACCCACCTGGTCAATAAGTGGAACCATAAGACGAACACATTCCAGTTTGGGGGTTTTGAGATGACCATGACCCTAAAATATGTGGCATGAATTACGGGTCTTAAGTGCCATGGCAGTGCTGTCCTAACACGGGATTCAAGCTATAACCCAAAGGACAATTGCACGACCCTTCTAGGAATGTCGATGGAGGAATGACATGAGTGTATTTCTGGTGGAGGCAATTCCTTATCGATGAAAGTTTATTTTTTTCATAATAAATGGGAAGGCCGGTCCACTGCATGTGCATCTGCAGCAGCTGACCAAGTGTTGCGCGACTTCCATATTTATTTTTTTGGACTTACTTTATTTTTTGATTGTTTTAGATCAAGAATAAGTTACTTGTGGCTGCAGTTCTTGGAAGACTTAGATGAAGTCAACAACCGAGCATAGGGTGCTACTATGCTCGCACACTTGTACAATCAACTTTACCATGCGAGTAGGAGTACAAAAATCGTCGGGGGGTTTTGGCCATTTGTTTAGGTATTTGTTTATTACATATTTAGTGCTTGTGGACTAAGCTCGTTGAAGGTTGTAGTCTTACTAATATATTGTTTTTGTAGGCCTGGACTTGGGAGCATATTATCGTCTTGCATCCTCAATGTGGCCCAGCGGTTTGTGGTTTTCTCTTGATCGGCGCGTGGGCTTCAATAAATGTCAAGTGCAAAAATGCTCAATTCATTTTAGATGGGTTGCAATTAAATGAGGTAAATGATTTAAAATCATTGTAATGTTTAGCATTCTTAAGTAATCATCGTTTTATGATTTTGTCTTCCTTAGTACAAATCGTTATCCCCTATGCATCTAACTTTCATTACCATAAATCGTTATAAGGTTTAGCATTCTTAAGTAATCACCGCTTTAGGATTTTGTCATATTAAAAATCGTCATCTCATTTGCATAACTTTTATTAGCGTAAATCATTGTAATGTTTAGCATTCTCAAGTAATCATCGCATTCGGCATTTCATTTTCCTTAGTACAAATCATTATCGCATTTGCATCTAACTTTCATTACAGTAAATCGTTGTAATGTTTAGCATCCTTAAGTAATCATCACATTTGGCATTTCATTTTCCTTAGTACAAATCGTTATCGCATTTGCATCTAACTTTCATTACTATAAATCATTGTAATGTTTAGCATCCTCAAGTAATCATCGCATTCGGCATTTCATTTTTCTTAGTAAAAATCATTATCGCATTTGCATCTAACTTTCATTATCGTAAATTATTGTAATGTTTAGCATTCTTAACTAATAATCGTTTTCAGCATTTTGTCCTCTTTAGTACATTCAACATTTTGTATGAATAATTATGTCTATATCTAAACCACAATCTCGATTGTGTAGGTTGTGTGGAGACCTTATGGGGATGGGGAGGACGAGGATGATGAGGTTGTTGTCAAGGCTGCGAGACTGTCTATATGCAATATTTGGCTCTTTAGCAAATGTGAAGTCGAGATGCAGCATGGTAGTCGAGTACTCCTACAAGCGGGCTTGGGACAGTCGATACCAGAATTGCCTCTGGCATTGAAAAGGAAGATGAATAGTGGTGGGGCCACAAATGTGAATTGGCATGAACGCTTCACGGAACAATTATATAACTGCAACAAAGGAGGTGTTCATGCCATACCATATGATTATAAAGAACGACAATATGACCCCAATTATTTCAAAAAATATTGCCAAGCCATACATGGAAATCGACAGATTGAGGAGAAGCAACCTGAAAGTGAAGTCACTCTTGTCCCCAAGCATGTTGTCCTCCAGTATAGACATAATGTTCATCGTGTCCATTCGGTGGATAATACATTTTCATTTATTGCAGTACACGATAAGGAGCAAACACAACTCCCAAAGGAGAAGGTATCATCCGACCAAAGGTTTGCGATGCTGGAGAGTGATAATAAGGAGTTACGAAAAGACATGTAGAATTTGAGTAAACAAATTCGGTCGTTGGTTGTGTTGATTACCAGTGGGTTTAATAAGATCAAGGGAATGAAGAGGCCACCAAATAAAGAGACTCCACCAAGTGCAAGCAAGAGACGAGTTATAGGTCTATTTGACTCATCAAGCGCAAGTGAATAAACATATGTGATTTGTGTATCTCGATAATTCTATGTTGTAATTCTGACATTCTTTGTTGTAATTATATAATTCTTTCCTTAATAAGTGTAACACAGAAGTGCCACTAACTCTTTCATGATTTATACTTATGTATATCGATTACTGGCTCCGGGTTTATTATGTATTGTGATTCCTGTGATAGCGATTACTCTGTATAGCGATTAATATGTATAGTGTTTAGGAAGTTACAACGATTTATCCTTACGTTTACTAAATTGTATAGCGATTACTAGCTTAAAGTTTATTACTTTTAGCATTTCTTGTGATAGCGATTACTTACTATGTCGATTACTCAGTATAGCGATTATGAAGATACCATTATTTGTACTTACATTTTCTACTCTGTATAGCGATTACTGACTTAGGGTTTATTATTTATAGCATTTCTTGTGATAGCAATTACTTAGTTTAGCGATTAATAGGTATAGCGATTATGCAGTTACCACGATTTGTACTTCCTGTGATAGCAATTATAGCGATTAATAGTTTTGAGTTTATTATGTATAGAGATTACTAGTTTTGAGTTACAAGAAACGTCACATAACATTAGTATAGGGTTTAGGGTCTGACACGCTATTGATGTTATGCTATGTGTCATTCATTTACACGTACTAACATTGTGTCGATGATACTAGAAAATGAAACGACGTCTTTTAATTAATGTGCAATGTAATTTATTTATTTGTTAGTAAACTTTCATTGCGTGATTTTTGAAAATTGGTGGGTTGTGAAACGACGTGAACAATAAATGAATGAATCGTCGTGTTCTGCAAGGCACACAAGACATTTCCTTTAATAGCATGGAACAAGGGACGTTTCATTTAAAGAAGAAAAGGAGACTTTCCTATAACCTGCTTCATGAGCAACGAACAGAAAAACCGACGTTTCCTCTAACCTCCTTCTAAGCGCAAGTTGTATCGATGTCAAAGAAGGACGCTACAATTCAGTCGAACGTTCGCAAAAAAGAGTACCTTCGATTTTTATAACCTGCTTCGGCCTTTTTATGTTGTTTAAAGTTCGTTTACTGAATATAATGCTACAGTTATTTTACTAAATATTCAGCTAATTTCAATGCAGTATCTACAAAATAAGGTGCCAGAAAACTCAGCAAAGTGCTCGAAGAGAACATCGACCGGATGCAAGATGAATTTGCAGAAGGACATACTATCAGTAATTTTGTACGTATGAAACCACTCTCAGTTATACATTAACGTATGCCATGAGTATGTGTATTCACAAATGCACATTTGTTCTAAACAATCATGTATATTCAAAGCAAGGGAAGAACCATGTCAGTTTACGTCGTCACCCTTTATTTTATGGTATATCAGTTATCTGATATGTTTATTTTATCATTTTATTTACTAATGTACCTTCGTGTTTTAAACTTACTATTATTACTATTCCGTTCAACAAAGTATTGTCCGTTGAATGCCATACGCGATTGAATTTCTAGACGGAATACAATATTGGGGTGACAATGACCAAATGGCAGACTTTTTTTCAAGTGAAAAGGTTTGCGACCATATCAATTTGTAAGATGTTAAATCTATTTAAGATCTTATTTTGATTCTTAATATCGATTTTAAGCTATCAATAGGAATTTGTCGATTTAAGATATTGTTTTGACTCTTAATATCGATTTCTATGCTGATTCTAAATATCAATTTTTAAGGCATTGTTAGATTCTTAATATCAATTTCTTTGTTGATTATTAATATCTATTTAGGATATTGTTTTGATTCTCAATATCGATTTAAGATATTGCTCTGAATCTTAATATCGATTTCTCTACTGATTCTTAATATCTATTTTTAAGCTATCAATAAGAATTTTCATAGCGATTTAAGATATTGTTTTGATTCAATGCTGATTCCTAATATCGATTTAAGATATTGGTTTGATTCTTAATATTGATTTATATGCTGATTCTTAACATCGATTTTTATGATATCAGTACTCATTTCCATATCTATTTTTTAAGATATTTTATAATCAATTTGCAGATATTAATTCCTACATTATGGCAATCAGAAAAGCATTGGGTCTTATACGTGTTGGATGTACGAGAACAAAAATTATGGCTATACAACTCCTTAGACTATGACATTAGTGTAGGCCGTGACATTGTGTATTTGGTAAGTTTCTATCTTTAAGATTATTGTATCTTGTACCGTGGCCCAAAATTTACTTGCTTTTGCATAAACCATTGGTTGGATTTTTCAAAGACATGTTGGGTGTCGACATTGGCCCATGGAGGCTTTACGTCGCAGAGGATGCTTCTTTACAAAATAATGGCATCAATTATGGCGTCTTTGTAATGAAGTATATTGAAGCAATATACTATGGACGAGCACCAGAATTCACCAATGTATGTTGTACACTTAAACATTATTTATTAACCTATGTTATTGATTACTATATTTTTATATTGTTCTCATTTCCATTTTTTTTTCCAGGATGATATACCTGAATTCCGCAAAGAACTATGCGAGGAATTGAAGGATTTTCTAGTTGAGGATGATACAAAAACCCAGACTGCAAGATTTCCTAGAAAGCTACGAAGGATGCGAGGCCCCCAGGAGTAAGACAAAGTCATTTTAAGTGTCTACCTGTTCTCAAGGATAACGTGAAGATGGTTACGTTCTACTGCTGAGAGAGAGAGAGAGAGCAATTTTTTGTTCAAGTTTTAATTTCCATTTTTTTTGTGTACAGACATTTGTAACAAATTTTGCAAGACTGTGTACAAAATTCACATTATACAAATTGTTAATATCGATTTGTAATATATTATGCTGAATTGCCGTATATAGATTTGTAAGATATTATATGTTTTCTAATGTCAATTTATGAGATATTGTTTGGTTGTTAATATTGAATTATAATATATTATGCTCAATTGCTGTATATCGATGTGTAAGATATAATGTATTTTCTAGTGTCATATTTTATGATATTTGTAGTATGATTTCTATTGTAGAATTGCAAAGAATTATAACATTACAACACAAAATTATTGTTTAGCATTTTGTAGCATGAAAATGCCACTGATTTGCTTTTACGAGCTGTGTTCCTATCGCGATTTACATAATGATTGATAAAAGTCTAAAATGATTTACACAAACATTGATCGTGCAATTTTATCGTGATTTGTACTCATGCACAGTGCAATTTTTATTCATATGTGGCCGACATAGACATCATTATGTAAATCGTTATACCATCGTGATTTACATAATGACGTATGAAAGCTATGTGCTATCATGAATTACTTTTAGGGGCTATGTCTATGTCAACGATATTTTCTAATCGCTTTTACGGGCTATGTCTATGTCAACAAAGGGCGAACATTACAAGCCTTTATTCACTGTATACATCGGTAATTCCTTTTATGATTTTTATTCACGTAGGGTGAGCATCACAACGATTTATGAACAATACATATCTCTAATCACTTATTGGATTTTCATTGATGAAGGGCAAATATTACAAGCCTTTATACACCGCATACATCGCTAATCCCTTTTGTGATTTGTAAGATATTATGTGTTTTTGAGTATCGATTTGTGAGATATGGTTTTGTTTGTCAATATCGATTTGTAAGCTATTATGTTGAATTTTCGTATATCGATTTGTAATGTATTATGCTCAATTGTTGTATATCAATGTGTAAGATATTATGTGTTTTCTAGTATCGATTTTTATGATATTTGTAGTATGATTTTTATTATAGAATTACAACAAAGAATTATAACATTACAACACAGAATTATCTATTTACAACAAAAAATTATAGAATTACAATAAAGAATTATCGATTTACAACAAAGAATTATAGAATGCTAAACATTACAACAATTTGTAAGATATGAAAGTTAAATGCTACAACTGTTTTGAAGCTGAAGAATCCACCCACGATTCTTGTGTTGCGTTGCTCACTTTTGAATTGAACAAAGCCTATCATGAAATAAAACAATATCAGACACTACATTAAGTTCAACAAGAAATGCTAACATCCTCCCAAAATTGTTACATACCAAAAGACTTGTCATACTCATGCCATCGATCCACTCAAACAGGTTGGGTGGATTGCAAGTTACAACATTGCAGTGCACGTCTGTATGGTATTGCTGCATGTTGGAAATTACATAAGTTAGATATTGATAGGTTGCACATAATATAATTTACATGGAAAGCAATATACTATATTATATACCTGTTCATGCAAAGGGTTTGGTTGCTTAGGAGTTGGTTGTTTCTTAGGTATTTTCTTGCCAACCAATTCCAGTGCACCCTTTGTCCTCCGACGACTGCGATCAGAGGCAGGTTTCCTTTTGATACCCTTCGCTAGGTGAATATTCTCATCATAACCTACAATGTTTACTTCTGACTTGTCGAAGATGATGTTTACGCTTCGGCCCAACTTCTCACAAGGGTCAGGGGAAGCATGATTTCCACCTACGTTGTTCGATCCTGTTTTCTTAGATTGGTCTTCATGAGCTGCAACAGACTCATGGTAAATTAACTGCACTTTTTCAAGTAATTCTCTTGACACGTTTCTCATACATACATAGGCTTCTTCGCTTTTCGATGCCAAATCTGCAACATGCATAAGTGATCTATATAGTTGTTGGTAACAGGAGGCTATCTGGCACTTCTCATCAATACTAGATGGACTGACATTATTTGTCTCTAGCAGTTCAATCTTTGCTTGTCTCGTTCATCTTCGCATTATATATGACTTAGGTATTTCTTGTATCTTCTCTTGATTAAGTGTCTTTAATGCATGACGATATAAAATATCTTTGAATTCAAACATTTTGCATATACATTCAACTGTTCTGTTGTCAACATTGTACGTAACAAGTGCTTTTTTCCCTTTTGGATACTCTTTGTCATCCCATACAACATGGTATTTGTGCACATTCTCATATTGCATACGTCCTTCTATGTTGCAATTCATGACCTATATAACCTTCTTCTTAGTCCATTCAAATACAGTTAATGTATACAGATCTGCAGGTCGCGTCAATATTTTCATGCCCAAAGTTACAGGGCGGGTGTTGAAGCATTTCACATCTTGTTCAAGCTCATTCTGTCTAAGACCGTCTACAAATAATTCATACTGTTTCATAAAACGAAACATTATTAAACATGAATACAATGTTTTTTTCAGTGTGGCATGCATAAATTCAGCTCTTTGTGTGCTTATCATACTTGCACAAAAGTATTGTCTTCCATATGCCAATTCCCACTTCTCTTTGTCTGTATATAAATGTTGTAACCACACACTGTCTTCAAGGTCGTACATCTGTATCATTTGCTCCCAATCAGACATAAAGGTGACCTCGTCTATGCTATCAAGTATACACTGTCTAAACTTTTATCAAACCTTGTCTTCTGATTAAAAATGTGTCTTATGTTCTTTACTGCATTTTGAAAGATATGCCACAAACATAGGCGATGATGTGCATATGGCCATACATGAGACACTGCAACTACAATTACATGATCACCATTTGTAAGTACAGCTCAAAGGTGCTTCCCATTCATTGCCTGTGTAAATACTCTTAACAACCACTCAAAGGTTTTCTTGGTCTGGTCATACAAAAAACCGCCGCCTAATATGCAACTCTGTGAGTGATGGTTCACTCTGTCAAACTGCGTAAATGGCTACTGTTCTGTATTAATCTTCACAGTTGTATAAAAACAAGCACATTATTGAAGCATTCATAATCCACTCTTGACTTTTAATCTGCCCAAAACATATTCACAACATACCCATCTTCATCCAATTGCATTGCACTAAAGAAACTAGGGTCATTGTTTGATTTTTTCTGTAGGTAATCAACCAACGAACATATTCCTCCATTTTTCATGTTTTCCGACCTCTTCCTTCTCAAGTGGTTTCTTAGATCTATAGGTGTGAATGGTACATTCTTGCGACCATCATCTACATGTACGCAGAAATTGTATGTCTTCCTTGGTGCAATGCTGGCGGTATCAACTATTTCAGCAATTACAGCATGCACTGCAAATACTTTACTATGTGACCTTAATATAGGAGTCATAAATGAAGCAGATAATTCATGGTTATGATCATTGATTAAAGTACAAATTACATATTTCCCATTCGGAAGTCTTCTTAAGACCATTCTCGCTAGACAACCGCATCTTGAGTCTGACTTGCTCCTTGTTGGATTTCCACTTGACTTCTTCCAACCTTGCTTTGAACAAACATATGCCTTTTTCACCATGACACCCTGTGCATTTTTTGCCCAAGAATACCTTCTAACACTGATGCTAATTTTTAAGGCATAACCATTATAAAATTTGTATGCAGCTTCCTCATTATTAAACTACATTCCCTCTATGGGAACAGAGTCAAGTGTACTATCATGTAGACTTGAGGTGCCTGTACCTTTGTCAAGTGCATTGTCAAGATCGTCTACCTCATTATCGAATTGCAATTCGTCTGCTGGAATATTCAAGTCAAGATTGAATCCAATGCTTGCACCCTTCTTATCATGTGCATCATTAGTGCACATATTCAATTCTTCAGGTGCGCCGATAGTACGGATGTTCGTTGCTCCATGACTTCCCAATGATTGAGATACATCATCTTCACTCTAACTAGTTGATATACTCAACACTGTCATGTGCAAAACATCAATTTGTGTTAGCCAGTGCATACATTTATTATGATTTATTCAAGATGCATATAACAATGGCTACCGATTAGTTAAGCATAATAGCTTACAAATCAATATTAACAAACAACACCATATCTAACAAATCGATAATCGAAAACACATAATATCTTACAAATTGATATACGACAATTCAGCATAATATATTACAAATTGATAGTAACAAACAAAACTATATATCACAAATCCACAATAGAAAATACATAATATCTTACAAATCGATATATGGCAATTTAGCATAATATAATACAAATCGATATTAAAAAACAAAACAATACCTGACAAATCGATAATAAAAAATACATAATATCTTACAAATCGATATACGATATTAACAAACAAAACAATATCTCATAAATCGTCACTATAAAACACATAATAGCTTATCGATATACGATAATTCAGCATAATATTACAAATTGACATCAACAAACAAAACAATATTTCAAAAATCGGCAATAGAAAACACATAATATCTTACAAATTGATATACGACAATTCAACATAATATATTACAAACGAAACAATATCTCACAAATCGATATACATGTTACTACAACCGCAATTTATGTTACATTGCATATACTAAGTGAATGGATGATACCGGGTGGGGTAGAGACCCTTGCTCGCATCTGTAACCAAGCATTCTTGTCAACAGGTCCCAGCGTCTTACAAATGTCTTCAAGTTTTCAACCATTGAAACAATATAATCTACCTGCAATTACAAAACAATGCCTTAATGACACTCACGATGACATACGTTCTTCAATAATAACATGATGACATAGAAAGGTACTCACGATGCTTTAATGGCACTTGTTGGAATGTTTGTGCTTCATTGTTTTTTTCCATACTGCTTAACAAAAACAAAGAAGAAGAGAAGATTGTAAAAAGAGATGGCCGACAAATCCCCCTTGACGCCCACCAATGTTCGAACCAGTCGTTCGATTTATAGTTATCTCCACGAGGTAGGAACAAACCAGGAAAAATTTTATAGAACGAACCAGGAAAAGTTTTCTATCTAATAAGTGCCTTTCTTTGCGTCTCCCTCTCATCCTCCTCCTCCTCCTTCTTTTGCCTTTGTTATTAGCTTGTGCTACAACAAAGGCGGAACATGAAAATGTATATACGGGGAGCGGGAGGACATTTTTGTCCAACACATATCTATCTTATGGGAGGACATTTTCGTTAAAAGCATATCTACCTTTTTTATATATTATTTTATTATAAAGTCATCGTGGGCAATATTGGCATATGAATTATCGTGGGTCCCAAGATATTCCTCCATACACACAGGAACACACAAATTTGTGTTTCGGAGAGAACACACAACACCCTCCCGAAGAATCATGACAACTGCACTCCATTGGCTGGTGGCAAAGATAAAGAAGGCGTCAGCCCATTTTTACAGTAGGAAGATGAAGATGATGTCACGAATGGCCGGTCTCACAAATGTCCAATAGAACCCGTCTGTGATAGTCTTGCGCTTGGTCGGGAATAGAGGTGCTCTTGGTCGGGACCAGAGGTGGTCCTCTGACCACCGAGAGAAGGAAGGAGGAGAATGTGAAGATGATGGTGGTGGTGGTCTTCCGACCACCCGACAGGGCAACTAGGAGAAGCCAGAGGAGCTGACAGTGATGGTGGTGGTGGCCCTTCGAATGCCCCATTCCAATAGAGGGGAAGAGGAGATGAGGATGATGGTGGCGGTGATGGTGGGGTGGCATTCAGTCGGGCTGGGTTGGATCTATTGTGGCTGGAATGCCTCTGTGTTTCTTCTGGTAGTGTAATATTTGGAAATCTTAGTATATTTATTAAGATGTTTTATCCAAAACCCTATATATATGAGTAGCGAATATTATATTAAAATAGCTATATATCAGGGAATTCTCGAGAAAAAATACCTAGTTGATAAGGGGTACTCAAAATATTATGTTAATGTTATTGGGGTTCTATTCGGGTCGAAAACCAGTCTAGAATAGACCCAAAACAGAGTTGGGACCCTAGCAGAATCCAGACCAGTTTTGGATTTGGTTGAGAAAAACTCATCCACTTAGCTTCTTAAAGTTGGATAATTTGAGTAAGATTTGGATTCAAATCCCAAATCCAAATCACAAAGATAACAATAAAATATATTAGATTGGAGTTGGACCCAAACTAGACCCAACTCAATCCCATTTATATATATACTTGGGATTTAGCAAATTGGATACGGTTTGAGTGGATTGGATTTAGATCCAAGTCCAACAAAACCCATATAAACACTATATAATCAACATAGTGGATTGAGTTGGATCTGAATGGATCCAACCCAATCCTACTAAACCATACTATATGGGTTTTAAGGTAGTAGATTGACTTGGATCCAAGTGGAACCAACCCAATCTAACCAAAAACCCAACTCACATGTTTAAACACTTTTGTGGATTGTGAATTTGGTCTTGGACCCATAGGGTTCCAACTCGAAGCCCAAAATGAACTTATCACCGCCATAAACATGCATCATAGCAAGACCTCTCCCCAATAGCCATAATTCATAACATTTCAAACCCCATAAAAGTTACCCTTTTACCCCCAAGATTAAATGACCATGCTGCCCATACCCCTTAGTGCCTTATTTAAAAAAGCCCTCATTTCCCCATTTTTTTATTGGTACATGAATCAGGTTATATGTTCCCTCCCTGAACACATAGGTGCGTGTTCGGGGGTCCGAATGAGTGCCACATATATAAGCACGTGGGGCTCATATCCCCATGTATGTCGGCATCACTTAGCATCAGAGTCTGGTGTGGTTGCAAAGACTTAAGTACCCTTTCCTGCCATTCCCGCCATGAAACGACGATTTGCGAAAAGGATTAAAATGTCTTCCATCCAGAAAATAGAGGATGATCTTAACTCTTCAAAGTCTAAACATTTTGTTTTTGCACTAAGCAGTAAACTCCTATGTTGCCGCTAGATCACTCTTTGATGACGCACCATCTGTTGTAACATGAGCTCCTTTTGTTGATGCACCCTTTGTTGTCATCTGCTACCGCCAGAGCACCCTTTTTCGTCGTCTGCTGCCATCGGAGCACCCTTTGCCATCATCTGTTGCCACTGAAGCAACCTTTGTCGTCGTTTGCACAGTAGGAGCATCGTTGCCACCATCGGCTGCATCTACCTTCTGGGTGTTTCTCCTCCACTGTCGGATTATCAAAACTCTTGTCATTTTGGTGAGTTTCATGTAAGGTTTCGTTATGTAAACAAATCGATTTGTAAATCTAAATGCTAAAACTTACAACTGGTTGTACTATTTATGCTAAATAACACCTATTTTCATATCGAAACAAATTGATTTGGACCTATCCACCTTCTGAGCATCGAAAAATAGTTAGCATAATTTATTCTTATGAAGGTGTGATCATGAAATTTTTTTCCTTTCGTTCCTCTTTTCCTTCTCTTTACCTTTCTAGCCTCTATTCCCTTTTGAAGGGGAATAAAAGATAAAAAAGAAGAGAGAAAAGAAAAGTAATAAGAGAGAGGAACTCTTTTGCAAGGTCTCATTTGACCAAAGAAACGTTTTAAAAAACACTCGCCTCCGTTTTGAAAATTTGTGGAAAAAATGGAGAGACGAGATTCGCTCGTCGGTACGAGGTTCGACCGTTCCTGGCGCCTTTACCAGGGGTAATCAAACCAAGGATCGAATTTATGCCTTTTGCTTTGCCTAAATATTATCTAAGAATTTATTCTAAGTCTAAGGATGCACAAAGAATCATGCTTGTGCAAATGCAAATGCAGAAATGTATTTTGAGAAGAGTGATTTAGAAATCTTGTGATTTTCCAAATAATTTTGAGAATATAGTGAAGAATTGATTTTTGAAAGTTGAATCTAACTTAGAATTTGAAATAGATCTGGAAGAAGAGACTTGAAATTCCAAGTCTTGGAATAATCAGAGATTTGAAAATAAATCTTGAATTGAAGAAATGAAGAAAAGGGGAGATTTGAAACTGAGATAGAAATTTTGAAGTAAAAATGAGGCCTCAAAGTCAAAATGGACTTTGAATTTGAATGGATTGATTCTGAAAAAAGAATTCTTGATTTCAGAACCTGAAACAGGAATTTGAATTGACTTCAGACTCAGAGAACAGATTTGAAAAAAATGGTTTTGAAAATGGGAATTGAAATTGGAATCTTAAGATCTAGATGGACTATGAAAATGAAATTGAATTTTGGAACTGGAGATCAATTTGGAAAATGGAATTAGATTTGAAAATCTGAATCTAATCCGGAATCCTAGATGGAATTTGGAAAATTTGGAATTTGAAATCTGGAATCCTAGATGGATTTGGATTTTGAAATCTGGAATCCTAAATGAAATTGGATCGGACATCTGGAATCCAATATGGAATTAGAAGATAGATATGGATTTTGGAAATCCGGATGGGATTTGAAGATAGATCTAGATCTTAGCACTAATCTTAGAATTTTGATCCTTAATTTTAAAGTGATTTGAAGATTAAAAACTCAGAAGATTTCAAAAGAACTTGGGGATTTGGGAATTTGAAGTGAAGAATAGAAGAATAAAAACTTGGTTTTTGAAATCAAGAAATGAATCTGGAAATTTCAAGGTTAAATTAAACTTTGAAATTTGATCTGAAATGTTAAATTGAATTTGAAGTTGAATCCTGAAAATGGAAATGAATTTGAATTTTTAAAGTTGAATTGAACTTTGAAATTTGATTTAAATTGGAAGTCGATTTTTGAATATAGAAGTGAATTCGAAATTTCAAAGTGAAATTGGACTTTGAAATTGAATTTTGAATTTTAAAATCAGACAGAATTAAGAATAGAAAGATGAATTTGATTTTATAAATAAGAATTGATTTGAGAAATGAAGAACATATTTGAAAATATATCTCAAAATTACATGGATTTTGAAAAAGAATTTTAAAAATATGATATAATTTTATCCTAAATGATGAATGAATTAAAAGAATTTGAAAATTGAATTTGAAAAGCCTATTTCATTCTTTAAGTAAATTGAAATAAGATTGAAGATATAATACATTTCTGACTATGGTCATAAAATGTATTATATAATAATCATATTTAAATTCAAGTGAAGAATAAAACATATTTTGGTGCCTGAAGGTAAAGTATATGCATGCAAGAGGTGTGCAGAAAGAATCTTAAAGCATTGTTGGCATTACCATTTTGAGCATGATCGTTGATCATGACAGTCCATATAACCATAAACCTATCCAACGAAGAGCTAGAAATCCCTGATGATGCGAACAAAATTTTTGCAGGCTCCATATGTTTGCACTTGACATACATGTTGATAAGAGAATTGTTCAGCATGTCATTTCCTGGTTGGCTACCATTAATTGGATAACATTTGACACTATGACTGTGCACTTCCTTCCCTTGAACCAATACTCCAACAGAAGCACATGCTGAAATATGAGTGTCATATCATTGGCTTTTGCACCTAAAACCTCTTTTATTATTCTCCTGCATCCTTGAGAACATCAACATACCAGTCTCTGGATTACCAGCTTTGAACATATGCTGCTACAATCAAGTTCCATGAGACAACATCCCTCTGCTTAGTTGGTATTGCACTGAACACATCATAAGCATCCTTGATGCATCCCCACCTTGTGTACATGGCAATCAGAGCATTGTAGACAACTGTATTTGCTATGAAGTCATCACCAGGAATGCAACAGTGAATATCTTTTCCATCATCTAAGGAGGATAATTCACCACATGCTTTTAAGACAAAAGGAAAGGTGAAATTAATCTAGCTTTATCCCAACTTTTAGCATGAATTTATGAAGGTTGAGTGCATCTGCAAAGAGGTTGTATTTGACATGTTCCTTGAGAGGGATATTCCACCAAAAAACAGATAAAGATTGCAAGAAAAACTGACAAATCCACACCACAGAGTGAGCTTCTGATAGACTGCCACATTTCAAGTACAAATATACCCAAACGGTTTTGGATTGCAGGATTGGGTTGTATGTCTAGATCCAGTGATTGTTGATGGATTTGTCTTCCATGAGACAAATACTTGCTTCCGATGCATTCTTTCAAGAGAGAAATCATGTACCCTTCTGTATTTGCTCCAACTCCTTTCACGTTATCCTCCACAGAACATAAATACTGATAAAAGGATGAAGAATTCTCTCACCATAAATGGCTACGACAGTAGCATGAGGGAAAAAATAACGTTTTTACCTAGCTGAATGACTGTATTATCATGCCTTTAGGGTCCGAATCCAATGAAAGAGATTCATGGCATATAGTTTTTAATTTGTAAATGACCACCCGAACCTTCTCTGCGCAGTTTCACTATATTTTTGAGATAATCATGACAATAGATAGCTCCAGCAGAATTGCCCCAAACATGGAAGCCAAGCAAGACAGATGCCATAACAGTAAAACCACGTGAGTCAGATGCCAACTTGAAATCTTATCTTCAATAATGAAGGCAGACAAGACTAAAGAAAGGGATGCTATTGTGTAAAAGCTACTTTCACGTTAATGAAGACTTCCCCTCATATTTGAGAAGGGACGCCATTCAATGCCGAATGCTATAAAGATGATGTAAATGGGTCATGTTGCAAATAGACTATGAGACAGAAAATGAGGGAATGATCAAAATGTTACATCCAGCAGAGGAGCGCCATACAGGGAGTACAAAAAAAATGTAAAATGGAACAAATCATCTAGATAATCAAAATAGACGTAAAGGATGATGGAGTAAACTAAAATAAAGATGAGAAACAAAATGGACTACATCCTAAAAACCTTACGGATATAGTAAGATGCAATTCTAACGAATGACAGGTGAAATGAGATGGATAATATGATGTTGCTCTGAATTAAAGCATGTATGCGCAAGATGGATTGACAAAACGCATGCGTTACACGAAGATGATCGATGCTTCAGACCATGCGACATGGTAATCCGAATAAAATGAAACTGGAGGGATCCGTAAATGTCTAGATCAACCAAATGTTAAAACGTACATAAAATGAATAAAGAAACTGAACTAAAAGCATCTAAAACACCACTGAATTAAAGTAAAACAACAAGTATGTTGTAAATTGGAAATCAATATAAGCATGAAAAATCAAAAAGGGGAAATGAGAAATCACATAAAAAAAAAGGACGAAGACAGGGGATATTGGAATATGACCACTCCTTTCAGTACCGCGCATATGTGGGCCGATCTTGCTATATACAGATCGATCCCACATGGATGCGTAAACAAACCTGAAAAACTTCACAGGATCGGGGAAGAATTTCTAGAAATCTGACCACGTATTAACCTGAAATAACAACAAACGATTGTAAACAATGAAGACATGACGACAAATCTATAGCAAAAAGGAAGAGAACGAATATTGCTAAAACAAGAAATCAAGTATAAATAGTCCATCAAAATAAACAGAAAACTAAAAAAAAGTATAGTAAAAAAAAAAAAGAATGCTGAAGGTTAAACAAACTGAAGAAGGCAAAAGTTGCAGCAAAGGGAAAAGAGAAAAAGTGTTGGAATCTGAGGATTCCATTGATATCGCACGTAGATAGATCAATGTTGTTATAGGCAACACGATGCTACCTATGGTGCTTTGTAAACACCCCAAATTTTCCACACTCATTTCAGACAACCCTCCTCATGCAGTGCCAACCCTGTTAGGTCAGTGTATGAGTCAAACCCTGAGTCAGTTTCAGAAAATCACCATTTTACCAACTTTCATTGGGAAAATTACCATTTTACCTCTAGGTCATCCCGAACCCCAGTCAGTTGGAGTCAACCAAGCTCATTGGTCAGTTCATAACAGTTAGAATATCAGTCATTTCAAGCTCATTTGAGCTCACAGTGAGAAAGACATTTTCATTTTTGACCATTCCTGCCAAAATGGGATCATTTCTCACTCAAATCCAAGCCAATTGTCTTTGAGTCAGTCATTCACAGTTAGTCATGTTCCCCAGAATCTAACTTGAGTTCACCAGAAGTTCAAGTGCTCCAGTTTCTGTTCAAAACTATTTCAAAGTGTCCAGGAGCCCATTTTAGTCTATTTCAGCTCTTTCAGCTGAAATTGAGCTGAGTTCAGTCAGTTGAGCTAGTGTTTGAGCTTTGATTTTAGTTCATCTCAGTATTAGTGACCTTTGTTCTAGCTTAAAGCCAGCTCAAATGCATAATTCACTTCACTCCAGTGACCATTCCATACCATTTTTCAAAAAATGGCAGTACTTCTTGAAAATTTAGTCTGAGAGTCCAGTTGAGTCAATATCTTGTCGGTCCATTTGAGTTCTGAAACTCTAAAACCCAGCTCAATCCAACTCATTTCAGTTCATTTCAGCTCAAACTCTGATTTTCAGTGTGACTCTAACCCAGTAGAGTCCAAAAACCATTTCTTCAACCATTTTGCAAATTTCAAAATCTCTCTCTTTAGGTTTTAGAGCCCTCTGTTTGCTTGCATGTGCTCATCTTTTCAAAAACCACCCCACCTATGTCTACCCGGTCTTTACGTTGCTGGGCTCTCTTCCAGAACCATAGTTCGGGATAGAGCCTCACAACTGGGTCACTTATTTGGGCTAACGCCCCCTGCCACGTACCAAGGGCCATAGTCCAACGTATATCGACAGGAGCTCAAGGATGTTGGGAAAACACAAGCTTAGAACCGAAGATGAATTTTATGCCACGTACATCGAGCCTCGGCTCGAGTATATGGGCTTAGCATGATTGGACACAGTTGATCTGAGCCTAAAGTCAGGATTAGGGTCCTAAAGCTCTTTCAAAATCAATGCATTTAGAGTCAGCTTCTTAGGGATTGTTGTATGTGCATAATTGTTTATGATTTAATGTATGATATTCATTTTCATCTTATTTTTCCCAATTTTTCGAAAATACCAGACAATTTTTCAAAATACTTCATTTTCTATCTTTTGTGAAATATCTTCTTTTTCTCAAAAACCCTGGACGATTTTTCCAAATTATCCACCTTTTCTTCAAAACTTCAGGTGATTTTCCATTCTTTCGTTCCTCTGGACTTCAAATTTCTAGCTTTTTATTTTATCCTGCCTACAATTTTTCAAAATCCTTGTATTTTTCTAAAGTCTAATTTCAATCTTCCTATCTTTCAGTCCAATGGCATCCAGTCAGCTCAATTTTGTTTTTCCTGAGGGTCACATCTCCTATGAGGTGCGACAAAGTCTTTCTGAGCATCGATCTCTCAGCATCGGACCCTTCTTCCCCCGGTGGTACTACATTTGGTTCAAAAACTTCTCTTGTATGTTTCCGAACCATTTGAGCGATTGTGGGTTGGAACTGACATCTGCAGTGGGAAAGCTGACAGTCAACGACAATCTGATCCATGCACTGACAGAGCGGTGGAATTCGTGCACTTGTATATTTTGGTTCCTATGGGGCGAGATGACACTACTGATGGACAAATTTTTAGAGATTATGGGATTGCCTGAGCCAGCCGGTCAGCCTGGAGATCCGTTAGAGTAGCAGTTTCTGATCAATGTCAAGGGTCTGGACCCTAAAGATGTTGTGGCTAGTATGACAGGATGTAAGTCTTGGCCAATGTATTGAAGAAAATGGGAATGAATATGTGAGCCTGATTAAGATCTACTAACAGTATGGAGAATTCTCAAAAGTTAGCTCTTTGTCCAGGATAGCTCGAGAGAGAATTCAGCATGCGATGGTTCTGTGTACTGTGGGACTCGCTTTCTTTCTAGACAGACAGAATTATGTAGATGTTAGAATAGTAAAGCTTCTGAGAAGATGGAGAAGTCGACAGACCAACCGTCTTTCAATAGCCATGGCCGCACTTGCTTTTCTATACAGAGGATTGACCCGCTTCACACTTGGAGAGTCCATCTTAGTTGAGGGATGTACTTATGCACTTCAGTCTTGGTTCCTTCAGCATGTACCGACCAGAGCTAGTTCGTTTAGATATAACGGCAAGGAGCTCCTTCCAATTGCGCGGTATCGATTCTTGATCGATTATCTGCAAGAAAAAGTGGTATGGGACTATTTTGTTTAAGAATTATCACCTCCCAGATACACCTATGCATATGGCAAGAGATTCAAGTTGCTTGGTCCATTCTTTTGCGCTTATTATCATCTAGAGTGGTGTGTTCGACAGTTTTCTCAGAGACAGAAGCACATAGAGATGTGGCTGCTATCAGAAGTTATGCCAGAGTTTGACATTACATCAGCACAGTGGTCCGGAACATACCATTCTGCCAGATATGGCTGAGACTCTTTTGTTACTCTTCCACTTTTTCTCGGTCCTCGTGTCTCTGCTAGTTATAAAGAGTGGTGGCAAATTGTTTGTCCGCCCCCTCTTTCCCAAGTTTATTATTGATGCAATCATGTTTTTCTTTCAATAAATAAAAAATCTTGCAAATTCTTCAATTCTTGGTTTGACAACCTCGCCTAGGTAACAAGGCATGATTTTCAGTTGTTTATTTTCTTTACAAAGGAATGACAACGCAATTATCGTAATCCCAATGACGACTCAATCCCTAGTAATGGAATACTCTTTCAATTGTCTACCAAAATTCTCAGCAAATATTTTCTTTCAATCAAAATCTCTTTCAAAAGCCTAACCATCAATTTTGCCCTGCAGAGAGCATTCGTGATATTCAATGGTTCAGAAAAGGTCAAGGAAGAAAATTGCACCAGTTGAAGGCATGGCACATTCAACAGCTTCAGAAGAATAAATGGATTCCCCACGTACAGGCAGAAATCAGGGGCAGCAGGTTGAGGATGACATTGATCCTCAAATGTATGCCATGTTCAAAAAGATGATGACCAAAATGCTGGCAGAGCAAGCTGAAGCTAGTGCAGAGCAAACCAAAGTCAAGCAAAAGGCAAAAGGTCGGGCTGTCAAGAAGGCCTCAAAGGTAGCCAAGAAGTTCATTCAGAATGCTGACACAACCAATGAAGAAGAATCAGTGAAAGATTCAGATGAAGAATTTGAGGCTCATCAGGCATTCCGCAAATCTACTCAAGGGCAGGGGTCAGCCCATAAATTCAAAGAGCAGTCCGTCAATGACTCTGACCAGCCGCAATTCAAAGATGTAGTCAGAATGGTTCGAGATCTGCAGACCCGCGACAAGGGCAAGAAAGTCTTCACCAGCGAAGACTTTTATGATGGTTTGGATGGGGACGACAATCTGGAGAATCTCCCAAGGAAATTTATCAAAGTTGATGGTTATGGCGACCCCAAGGCTCATCTCTCCATGTTCTTCGATGAATGCTCCAAATTCAAGCGAGATAATAGGGCACTTTTCCTTTGTTTCCCTTGCAGTCTGGAGAGAACAACGACAAAATGGTATTCAGAACATGTCAACTCGATCAAACTGAAAGAATTTGACAAAGTAGTGAATATGTTCATTGAAACATTCTTGTTCAATACCGAGGCGCTACCAACCCTCAATCATCTCTACAATCTGAAGCAGAAAGAGGATGAAAAGGCTAGAGACTTCATTCACAAATGGATATCCACTTGCAATCAAATGAAGGATCCGATATCAGAAGGGCATGCATTGTCGGTCATCCTGAATAATTTCTCCCAACCTTTGAGAGGCCTGATCTCTACTTCCCCAGCGCGATCTTTCATCGAATTAATAGAACGAGCCAAATGGCTCGAAATGGGGATAGAAAATGGTGTATATGAGAACCTCACGCTCTCGAAAAATAGCGCAGATGCCAAAGGAAAGGTACGAGTCACTTGCGCAACCAACACCACATGCCAAGGTAATAGCAGCGGCGTGAAAAGCAAAAGGGGGAATGCCCTCAAGCATGATGACAAGTCTTCTGGCTCCCCACATAAACCAAGCACTCGAGAGAAGATAAAGCATGACGGTTGGGGTTATGATCATAAATTCACTTCTTTAGATCAGCCACTTGAGGAAGTTCTCGAATACCTGCTTGAAAAAGATTTGATCAAACTTCCAAGGGTTGCCGATCCTACAGGTGCCCTAGGGAAATGGAAATATCATTTCTGCAAGTTCCACCGAGCAATGGGGCATGATACTGAGCATTGCTTCGTCCTCAAGAACATTATTCAAGACTGCATCGACAAAAAGCTCCTTGTGGTAGATGAAACGGATACTAGTCAGTCATCTTGATCGGGCTTTTCCTTAATCACTAAAAAAAAAAAAATTGACAATACCAGCATCTTCCCATTTTCCATCTTGCTTTTATTATTTTGAAGGGATGATGTAAATCCCATTTATTTTTTATTGATTTGTCATCTTTTCTTCAGTGCATCAACAAAACTATCAATTTTCTTCATGAGCTTAATGCCACCCTTTTATCCTCCTTCTCTGCAAAATGTTCTTTCATGAGGAATGACCCTCTTCAGAGTCCCTCTTGAATCAATCAAAAGTCAGTTACTTTGTTACTTTCAAAGAGCATTCTTGGAACATCAATTTTCTTTCTTTTATCCAAAGTGTGTTTCCCCCTATTATATTGGGGCATTATTTTGAAAATTGTCTTCAAAACGTCCTGTATGCAGGCAAGATCACACAAATCTCTCATTTTTGCACGCATGTGCACCCATTTACATCATTTGCATTTGCATGCATTCATTCGCATTCATTCGCATTCATCTGCATTCATATGCATCAAATTGCATTTGCATCAAGTTTCCCCTTCAGGTTAAGGGATAAACCTGAGCTACCCATTAAGGATAAGGAATAAATCCTGAGACCCCGACAATTGTCGAAGTCATCGTGAGGGTGAAGACTGAAAATCTTCTATCAAAATCAATTGGTAATTTTTCAAAAAAAAAAAACCCAGTGTTCATGCTGGTAATTCTTCAAAATCCAGTGTTCGTACTGGTAATTCTTCAAAACCCAATGTTCATGCTGGTAATTTTCAAAGAACCAGTGTTTGTGTTGGTAATTCTTCAAAACCCAGAGTTCGTGCTGGTAATTTTCAAACAACCAATGTTCGTGCTGGTAATTTTTCAAAAACCCAGTGTTCATGCTGGTAATTTTCCAAAACCCAGTATCCGTACTAGTAATTTTTTCTTCAAAATCCAGTGTTTGTACTGATAATTTTTCAAAATCCAGTATCTGTGCTGATAATTTTTCAAAATCCAGTGCTTGTGCAGGTACCCTTTCAAAATCCGGTACTCATGCTGGTATTTTTCTGAATCCTGTTTTACTGGTTAAAACTCTTAAATCCAATTTATATTGTCTAATTTTCCTTCCTTCAGATTCTAGAATTGGTCTAGAAAATTAGAGTTCTGACTCGAATTTTCTTCCAAATCCAATTCAAATGTCAGAATCAGTCTAGAAAAATTGGAGTTCCGACTTGAATTTTCTTCCAAATCCGATTCGCTTAGCTTTCATTTAGAAGTTTGAGTTTCTACTCAAACTTTTCTGGAATTTAGTAATTGGTCTAGAAGATCCAAGTTCCGACTCGAATTTTCTTTCAAAACCCAATTCATTTAGTTTTCCCTTGAAGATTTGAATTCTGATTCGAATCTTCCTTCTAAACCCAGTCTAGCACCTGGTCCGTCCAAACCCAGCTTAGCACCTGGTCCTTCTAAACCCAGTCTAGCACCTGGTCCTTCCAAACCCAGCTTAGCACTTGGTCCTTCTAAACCCAGTCTAGCACCTGGTTCTTCCGAACCCAGCTTAGCACCTGATCCTTCTAAACCCAGTTTAGCACCTGGTCCTTCCAAACCCAGTTTAACACCTGGTCATTCTAAACCCAGTTTAGCACCTAGTCCTTCTAAACCCAGTTTATGCACCTGGTCCATCCAATCCGGTTTAGCACTGGTCCTTCCCAAAAACCAATCTTCGAATTGGTCCTTCCAAAACCCGATTTAGCATCGGTCCTTCCCAAAGTCCAATCTTTGAATTGGTCATTCTAAACCCAGTTTAGCACCTGGTTCTTCCAAACCCGGTTTAGCACTGGTCCTTCCCAAAACCCAATCTTCGAATTGGTCCTTTCAAATCCGGTTTAGCACTGGTCCTTCCCAAATCCAATCCTCAAATTGGTCCTTTTACAAAATCTAACCTCGCATTGGTTATTTTACCAGTTCCTGTATGCATATTGGTCATTCTTTCAAATTGAATCTTTATATTAGTTCCAATTCCCAATTTCGACCTCCGGGTCACCCAATTTCTGACTTCCAGTTTTGACCTTCAGGTCAACCAATTTCCAATTTCGATCTTTTCGGTCACTCAATACCAATTTCAATCATTTTCTCTTGCAAGAGACCCTTTTTACAGGGAGAGTTCAAGGGAGCTCGTTCTTTTCGCATGCTATCCTTTGTTCACTTGGCCCCTTTTTAGGGAGAGCTTGAAGGGACTCGTATCTTTGTGAACCGTTTGCAAAACAAAATTCCAATTTTACACAAGGAACCCTTAGTTCAGGGAGAGCTTTGACGGAAGTTCGCTTTCCATGTGACCATAATTTCATACTAGGCCATTTCATCATGGAGGACCCTCTTTTCATGGAGAGTGTGATGGACTCGTTTCTTCATGACCAATTCACCAACCTCACCATTACCGGCCCCCTTTTCATAAGAGAAGCCTAATGTTAGGAAGTTTTGACGAAAGCTTAATTTCTCTTTGAAAGTTCATTTTGCAAACACCTCCTCTTCAGGGAAGAGAGGAGTAATTTCTATTTCCTATTTCTGAATCTTCTCCTTTGGGGAAAGGAGAGGAAAATTTTTGTCATAGATGCGTTGAGTCATGCTTCAGATGCTCGCTTTCACAAAGGATTTCAAGAACATTTTGTCAATTTGTCGTCAAATATTTGTTTATTTCAAAATCTTTATTATACAAAAACATTACCTCAGAATACCTTCAGTATTACTTCTGAAAGGACAAAGCTTTCGCGAAAAAGGATTCAAAATTCAAGATCTTTCAATTGGCCAACCAAAAGGATGAAGAATAAATCCTCGATATGGCTAGCAAAGGAAATTCAATGTTGTCACAAAGCCATGAGTGATTGATATTGATCACAGTCAATGGCACATTTTTAAAGATCATTCTTGGAAAATAAGGCAGTCGAAATATCCTGGGAGACATAGAAAAATCCATTCAATTTCCATATCTCCTCAATCGTTTAAGCTGCACTTAAATATTTGCAAAAGAGATCTCTCAATTGTCGTCAAGATAAAGATGAATTATGCGAGTTAGATCCCCGGGGCCAAAGAAGATTTGGATCATCTCCAAGATGAAAGAGTTTGTGACGGATCCTTCCAGGAAAAGTTCAGATCACCGTCAAGATGAAGGCGACTGCAATGAGCCTCCCAACAAACCCTAAAGGATATTTAATTTCTTCTATCATCAAGAGATTTCCAACCAAAGAACCAATAACTGTCAATATAATCCCTGAGAGAAAAGAAGGATCAGAGCATCTCCAAGATGAAGGAGTTTGTGACATACCCTTCCAAAAATAAAAGAGAGAGAAAAGTCAGGACATCTCCAAAATGAAGGATGATGTAATCCCCAAAAACCCAAGAGAGATATAATTCTGCCAAAAAGCAAAGAAAAAAAAAAGAAGAGTGCAGAAAGATTATCATGAGAAAAGAATCCCAGGATATCAGACTGCCAAATATGCCAAGAATCCTCTTTAAAATTTATGAAATTCTATTATCAATATTCTTTCACCAATTGCTTTCACAATATCAGGAATACTCGCTTTTCTGCTCATATCAAGGAAATTGATAGCTTCCTTGAAAGAAAGCCAATCGCAAGAAATTTGAATTCGAATCTTGATTCTACGGAGTTAAGCCCAGTCGGAGGTAATACTTCAGGTAGAAAAGAAGGAATATTTTTGTACCAATGTGCATCATTTTCAATTATTTTGAATCAACAATAATTTTCAATATTTTGACAATATTTTCTAGCTATCCTGGCGTGAAGCGAGAGCTTGAGGTTCATCTTTGGCGCATCCTGACATTAGTTGTTATCTCTTTTAGGACTTTATAATAGGAGTTTTCAAGATTCCTTCCCTTCTTTGGTATAATTTGAGCGCCTGGGCTCTCAGATTCGCACACTTCCCTGTGTCCCCACTGTCCCACCATAGACAGTCCAATTTCGGCTTGAGGTTAAGCCACCAATCATTTTCTCACAAAAGGTCATCAATTTCAAAAGTTATTTAGTCTCAGCAATAAGGCGCCCAAAATCAAACCTCTTTTCAAGCTTTAGGGACCCTAATTTCATCCTTTTGCAAAACCTCTATCGGATTCATTGTGCGGAAGTCCGAAGGTTCCATCATGGGCTCTTCTTTCGAGAAACCCATCATTTTCATTCCCGGTCAGGTTAAGGGTTAAACCTGAGCCTCATTTTGATGAGGTATTTCATTCCCGATCAGGTTAAGGGTTAAACCTGAGCCTCATTTTGATGAGGTATTTCATTCCCGGTTAGGTTAAGGGTCAAACCTGAGTTTCGTTTCTATACGAGGTATTTCACGTCCCATCCAGGTTAAGGGCAAAACCTGAATCTCACTTCTTTTTGAAGTAAAATTTCTCTTCTTTATTCTCCACTTCATATCTACCATTTTCATAAGGGCTAATTTCTTCATATCCAGTCAGATCCTTCTAACTAGGGCATTTTTATAGCTCAAATTTGGTGTTTTTCTTTGCCACTAAGCTTGTCTTCAAGCCGGCTTGGTAGCAAAGAGGGGCATCTATAAACACCCCAAATTTTCCACACTCATTTTAGACAACCCTTCTTGTAAAGTGTCAACCCTGTTAGGTCAGTGTAGGAGTCAAACCCTGAGTCAGTTTCAGAAAATCACCATTTTACCAACTTTCATTAAGAAAATTACTATTTTACCCCTAGGTCATCCCGGACCTCAGTCAGTCAAAGTCAACCAAGCTCATTGGTCAGTTCATAACAGTTAGAATATCAATCATTTCAAGCTCATTTGAGCTCATAGTGAGAAAGACATTTTCATTTTTTACCATTCCTGCCAAAATGGGATCATTTCTTCATAAATGAGCTCATTTCTCACTCAAATCCAAGCCAATTGTCTCTGAGTCAGTCATTCACAGTCAGTCATGTTCCCCAAAATCTAACTTGAGTTCACCAGAAGTTCAAGTGCTCCAGTTTCAGTTCAAAACGATTTCCAAGTGTCCAGGAGCCCATTTTAGTCAATTTCAGCTCTTTCAGCTGAAATTGAGCTGAGTTCAATTAGTTGAGCTAGTGTTTGAGCTTTGATTTTAGTTCATCTCAGTATTAGTGACCTTTGTTCTAGCTCAAAGTCAGCTCAAATCTCTAATTCACTTCACTCCAGTGACCATTCTGTACCATTTCTCGAAAAATGGCAGTATTTCTTGAAAATTTAGTCTGAGAGTCCAGTTGAGTCAATATCTTGTCCATCTATTTGAGTTCTGAAACTCTAAAACCCAGTTTAATCCAACTTATTTCAGTTCATTTCAGCTCGAACCCTGATTTTCAGTGTCACTCTAACCCAGTAGAGTCCAAAAATCATTTCTTCAACCATTTTGCAAATTTATCAATTTTAAGGCTTTTTAAACTGGCACAGCTGCCAATCGGGGTCTAACATCCAAAATTATTCATTCAGGGTCTGCATTTCGCATATCGTTTCTCATCATTTCATATCATTTCTCAGCATTTTATAACATTTCATTTCATTTTCGAAGTCCAGAACTCCAGTTTTATAAATTTCAATCCAGATCGAGTTTTAAAAGCTTTCATAAATCAATTTCAAACCCCGGGTTTTCAAAATTGACATTTTTTCCCCCGGGATTCTAAATTTGGAAATATTTTCTTGAGAAAAACAATCTGAATTTATTTCGAACTCAATTTTTCAAATTCTATACTGGATTTGCTTCGCAACGGGGTATTGAACTTTAAAATCTGAGCTTGTTTTAAAAACTGCCAAAAATAGCTCGTTTCGTTTGGAAATTTTCTGAAAAGACTATTTTACCTCTCTAAAAGTCAAAATGAATTTCAAAAGTGAAATTTGGACCCGCTCTGAGATGGCCCATCCATTTGCATTTTCTGTTTTAATTTATATATAAAAAAGAAAAAAAAATTGTTACCTTTTCTTTATTTTCTTTATTTTTTTATTATTTTTATTTTACTTAAGGTGGGACCCACAAGGGGGGTTGACCCCCCTAGCCCCTCTCTTTCTCTCCATTTCCTTTCTTTTCTCTTCTCCTTTCCTTTTCCCTCTTTCTTTTCTTTCCTGCCTTCTTCCTTCTTTTTCTTCTTTCTTTCTTTTTCTTCCTTCTTCTTTCTTTTCTTTTCTTTCTTTCTTCCTTTTTCTTATTTCCTTCCTCCTTTATTTCTTCTCCAGCCCACTTACATAAGGCCTTTCTCCCTCTCTTTCTTCTTCTTTCCCTCTCCTTTCTTTCCTTCCTCTTCTTTCCTTTTCCCTTCTTCCTTTTCTTTCCTTTCTTTTCTTCCCTTTCTTTCCTTCTTCCCTTCCTTCCTTCCTTCCTTTCCCTCTTGCCCAGCCATTCACGTAAAGGCTTCCTCTCTTTCTAAAGCCCAGCAACCAACACACGTTGGATGCTCTTCTCCAACCTCTCATTCCCTTCTCATTAAGCTTATCACTTTTTAGAAAGACCTAAGTCCATTTCATTAAGGGGGTAGTTTTTTTTTTCCTTTCCTATTCTCCCAGTTAAGGATATACGTGAACCTACCTCTCTCAGCAACTCTCTCTCTCTCTCTTTGTGCCTTTGACAACAACTGCACACCATAGCAGCCAACCACCTCCTCCTCCAGCAAGACTGGTTCAACACCATCTTCCTTCTTGCAGCCACAAGGCGGACCTCTAAGGTAGCAATCGTCCAGTTCAAGCCACCTCCAAGCAGCAGTCGGTCCTTCCATTGTTCTAGCTTGCAGCCACGGTTCCAACCGACGTCACAACAAGCTATCCCCATACCCAACACTCAACAACAGCTCCAGCCCAAGCATTATCTCCAGCCACTGGTACAACAACTCTAACCGATTCAAGTGAATCTCAAGGTCAGAACCCTTCCTCTATGATTCTTTTATGAGCCTAACATGAATCCAGTTCAGAATTGGATTCATATAGCTGGGAAATCTATTTTGGGAAGTGATAATGGTGGTTTCTTGTTGCTAAGGCTATATGAAAGAAGGGATCTATCTAATGGATGGGTCAGATCCCTCCTTTAGACAGCCAATATCAAGTAAATTGCATAGCTCTCTGTTTTATTTGTTTTAGGCATGGTAAATCGCATATTATAGGTATTTTGTTTAATTGGTTTTATCGTTTTATGGGCATGTTGCTTAGTTCCATCAGTGTTTGCTTGTTAGTTACAGTGTTTAACTCAAGTGTCGGGTCCCATCATCATTTTATGTAGAAACTCTTATAGATAAATCTCGAAACTTTTATGATGAATATGATTATATGTCTTTGATCCTGCAGAAAGAATTCTGGCTGATTCTAGGTCTGCAATTCTATTTTAAAAATCGAATCCCAAACTGGGATTTTGCATTTTCAGAACTTCCAGTTTCTGTTTAGACAGATAAAAACCTCCGGAATCACCCATATGGGAGATCCAGATCTTCACCTAAAAATCACAGTAGATCAACGATGGAATCTACTAAGTATATGGAGATTTTGAGATCTTCACAAGCAGTTTTTCCCTCTATCAAAAATGTATTTTCCCAGGCCCATGGGAAAATCTCAATTTTTCTTTGTCAGGGTATAGACAGACCCTAACGTGCTGTGTCTGCAAAAACTTTCAACACAAAAGTTGTTTCTAACCAATTTTCCTGTCATTTCCCAAAATTTGAGAATTTTTTAAATTGTTCCAGTATTTTTACCAGAATTTTTGTTTCTGTTTGACAGATTCCAATATCCAGAAATTTCAGAGATTTAGGTCTCTTATAACAGTGTGTCTTTTTCCAAACCGTAACCTGAATCCCAATGATGTAAAAATATCAAATTTTTATCTATTTATCAAGGACATTTTACCATATTTTCAGCCCTTTTCCCATCTTTCTGCTATTTTTCCCACATTTTCTACCGAAACCTGTATGTTTGCCCTAAATCCTAGAGTCGCCGGATTCCGATCTGACTTGCCGGAGTTGTACAGCTCTGACCATAGGTCAAAACCAGAAAGTGTAAAAAAAAACAATCCTTGCCTTACTGGCCTCTGTCACCCCATAAAATTTGGGAAATTTTATGGAAGTTTGATATTTAAAATCCCCTTTAGAATAAGCATTTTAGGCAAAATTCTGATTTTTTAGGATTTTTAGCTATTTTCTATATTAAGAAAATATAAAAAAATTAGATTTTCGAGCTCTATTCTGTTACTAGGGTTATTCTAAGTGTCCATGCCAAATTTGGATCAATTCCAAGTTTATTTGCTTTATATGTTAGTTTATCTTTAAATTCAGAAGCAAAAATCATGCGAAAATCAAGTTAAATTTGATATTTTATGATATTTTCATCATTTTAGGGTTTTATTCATGTAAATAAGCATATAAAATCATATTAGGGTTAATTTTAATATCATTTTAATTTCATATTTTTCATTTTTACAAAATTTATTTCAGAAAACACTGGTTTCAAGGCCATAGTCTTGTTATCAGAGGCATTTTGGTCATTTTGACCTAAATTTCAAAATTTCAATTTCTAATTCCATAAATTTTCATGCATATCATCATATTTCATCGTATTATGTTTGATTTATTTCATTTGATTTGCAAAACTCTAAAATTTACAAAAAATTCTTTTAGAAAACCCTGATTTCAAGGTTATCAGGGGCATTTTGGTCATTTTGACCCTAATTTCGAATTTTCAAGCTTATTTTCGAAATTTATTCATTATTTGTCATGTTTATATCTGTAAACACCCCAAATTTTCACTCACCTCCCCGACATTTTCACCAAACATCATCATTCAGCCTTTGAAATTGCCGGAGGGCAAAATGGTCATTTTCTGAGTTCGAACCTTGTAAAAGTCCAAATTTCATCTGGAACTCTCAAAGTCTCCCTATTTTAGCTCAGATGTTCAAAATTTTATTCCTGACAGGAGACAGGCATCTCCAAGTCTTGGTTCAAGATTATATTGCATAAGACATGTCATTGTATAGCATTGCATGAGCATTTTATATCACTGCACTGCAAAGCATGTCATTTCGAGGTCCAGAACTCTCGATTTCAAAATTTTCAATCCAGATTAGAATTTCAACTCTTTTCAAAATTGATTTCAAAACCCTGGGTCTTCAAAATTATCAGTTCTTCCCATTTTACCCCCAGGGCTCTGAATTTTAAAATATTTCCTCAGGAAAATGATCTGGATAGTTTTAATATGGATTTCAGCCACCTTATCTCAGATTTTGCCCTTTTGACAATTTCAAATATCTTCCTTTTACAAAATTGCCCTACAGGGGCCAACTCTTTCCAAAAATTTCTGTTTTACCAATTAGTCCAAATTTTTATGAAAATTCCAAAAAGAGGTTGTTGTCTTGTTCTTATTTCAATAAAGAAGCAATGTGGGACCCACACTGAGGTGGTGTCACATAGACTTTTCTTTTAAAAAACCTGAACTTTGAAAAACCCAAAAAAATAGGAACCTTGTCCCCTAGATTGGTGCCACTTGTCCTTTCTCTCTCCTCCCATTTACCTGCCATGTGTCAGCATAGGGTTCACCTAGAAGTGCCACATGTCACCTTCTCTCTTCTGCCATCCTTTGACACATGTCAGCGTGGGGCCACCTTAAGATGCCGCCACATGTCATTAGTCATCCTCTTCATTTTATGCCACGTGTCAATGTCTACCATCTTCACCCTGTGCCATGTGTCATTCCAAGGTCACCATGAGATGCCACGTGTCATGTGTTGTCCTGTTCAGAAAAAGTAGAACTTGTCTCCTCTGAGGTGGCACCATTTGAATTATGTCTCCTGCAAGTGACACATGTCACTCTCTCCTTTCCTCAGGAAAAGCAAGCGACACGTGTCAATCTCTGCTCCTTTCAGAAAAAGCAGAGGACACATGTCTCCCTCCTATTTTTCTCAGAAAAGTAGATGACACATGTCATCTCCAGCTTCCTTTAGAAAAAGTAGAAGACACATGTCACTCCCTGCTTTTCTCAGAAAAAGCAAGTGACACATGTCACCCTCTGCTCTTCTCAGAAAAAGCAAGGGACACGTGTCTCTCTCTGCTTTCTTCAGAAAAAGCAAGTGACACATGTCACTTTCTGCCTCCTTCAGAGAAAGCTAGAATTCAAATGTTCAAACTCCAGTCTGAGGTGGCGCAAATCCTGAACTTCACCTTTTCTATTTTGTGTGAGATGGTGCCACGTGTCCCTTTTCCTCCCTCTTGCCACATGTCATTGTAGGAGCCACCCTGAGGTGGTGCCACATGGCAGTCTCTCCTTTCCTCTAGAAAAAGCAGAAATTTAAATTTCAAACTCTCTCAGAGGTGGCACCATCTGAATCCTCTGCCTTTTCTTCTGACACATGTCAATGAAGATGCTCTGAGATGGCGCCACATGTCAGTCTCTCCTTTCATCAGAAAAAGTAGAATTCAAACCCCTCTGAGGTGGCGTCTTCTGCTTCCTCTGCTCCTACCTTCTGACACATGGCAATGTGGATGCTCTGAGATGGCGCCACATGGAAGTCTCTCCTCCTTCCAGAATAAAGCAGAATTTGAATTTCAAACTCCAAGACAACAGCCTCTGAGATGGCTCCACATGGAGGGCTCAGATTAAGCTTCTTTGAATTTCAAAATTTTCCAAAAATCTCTATAAATACAAGGCCCCATGCCCAGCCTAGGGAAGCTTCTTTTGGATTTAGCATTTTCACTCTGAGAGCCCTGTTTGAGAATTGAACTTCAGAATTCCATTTTCATTCTTTCTTGGTTTCCTCTGGATTCACGCCTCTCTGGAGCCCATTATCAAGGTAGCCACTCATTTTGGGAGTTCCAAAACCGCTGAAGAACACAAGGTAAGCTTCCATTCCTATTGATTTCACTATGATAATTCTTTTGGTTTGATTCGTGTTGTCGTTTGAAGAAAGAGCTCATCCGAGGGATAGATTGAGCTATTCTCATAAAACGACATATATAAAAATACATAATTATACTTCCTTGATGATTTTAACATGCATGTAGTTAGCTAGATTTAATTTGCATTTGATTTCATTCATTTAGTACATTTCATGAATTAATTAGGATTAATTTAGCCTTTATTTCAATTCTGCTTATTTTAAGTAGGTCTCTGTTTTTGTCAGTCAGTCCACACGTCATTTTATGCATTTATTTTTTATTAAAAATCCCAAAAAAATCACGGAATGCGCCCTTAGGTGTCCCTGAAATTTTGCCAAAAATTCAGAGGCATTTGAATTTGTTTACTGTGGTAAACATTCAAAATGGCAAGTCGGGTTTTGTCACCCGGGATGCGTTTTGAAAATCATTTGCCGACTTGTAAAATCGAGATATCCCTCAGGAAAGATCCAATTTTCGATTAGAAAACTGTTATGAATTTGGGAAAATGTCTAGTTTTAAATATGATGTTTTCAGATTTTTCTGATTTTTTTTTATATCTGACAAAAATCCGAGAGTTTGGGACACGTGTCAGAGCCTAATTTGGGTCTCTGAGATCTTGGATCGACTTAGGGCTATGGTTTCTCTTTGTGTGTTGCTCCAAATCCGAAACTGTAAAAAGTGAAAGTGGTGTCCAAGATGTCCTCTGTTTGAATCTGAAAGCCTGTAATTTTTCGAACAGTGTTGACTCCTGCTTCGGATTTTTCTTGACAGCTCCCTGTTTTGCTACATTTGTCTGTTCTGTTAGTTTAGGCAGAAATAGTTATATTTTTATCTGTGTTTCCGTTGATCAAATGCCGAAGTCGTAAACATGAAAGTTGTTCATGTAGGTGTCGTGCATAACTATGATTAATTTCATAAATTTCCATGGCCGTTTTGTATTTATTTAGCATTTTTCATCAGATTAGTGTGATTTTTACCTCTGTCAGAACTAAATCTCTGTTATTGAACTCACCATAGCTCAAATCCCGAGGCTATAAAAACCAAAAATGTTTCATTTTGAGTCTTTTAGCAGTCTGCAAAATATCAGAAGTTTTCATGGTGTAAATCTTGCATTATCATGTTAAGCATTGCATTTGGTTCGGATACATAGGCAAAATCCATCATTTTAGGACTTCCTTTAAATTTTAGCATTTAAATCATATCATTTCGTGATTTTTAGCATTCTAGGTTGTTTATCAAAGTGTTTAGATGCTTCATACCGAATTTGGTGCAATTTGGAATCCATTTGAGGTTCGGATCATCCATAATACCAAAACAGGGTCCCGCAGGACCCGGATCCAAGCGAAAAACAAGCGAAAATCGTTATTTTTGATTAATTGCAAAATACCAAATTCTGATTTTACAGTCTTAATGTGTCTAGCATCATGTCATCATATCTCTTACTGCATTTTATCATCATTTGATTCAATTTGAATTTCAAAATCTCAATTTTATCAAAATTTCCTTCAAAAACCCTGATTTTAAAGGTATCATTTTGATTTTAGGGGTATTTTGGTCATTTTGACCACCATTCCGAATTTCAAACTATTTTCTACTGAATTTCTAGCATTTTCATCATTTCAAAATATCAAGAAAGCATGAGAATAGGGTTTATATCCAATTAAATCCAATAATTTCATAATATTATTGAAAAATCTTGGAAAAACCCACATATTTGAGCTAACTTTATTCCAAGTTTGGCAGGGACATTCAAAAGAAGGAGCTGAAGTCTGCAAATTTCTTTTATTTCCTTTATTTAGTGATGTAATAATGTAAATTTTGGAATAAGAGAGTTAATTTCCTGCTTAGACTAGGATGCATATCATATAGTTTGAATTTATGCAATATCCTGCTTATATGATTCATGCATTCTATTTCAAAAGTACTATGGATGTTCATGAATGGCACATGCACCAACTCTTAGGGAGTTGATGAACTCGGTGGAATCCATATTTACGGCCCTAGTCGGAATATGGACGAGACCCAGATCCATTATCTTTCTACTAGTCACATTGAGCCTACACTCTTAGGCTATCTTAAAATGCACATCATATTTCTGAAGTTTTCAAAATCATGTGCATCAAATCAACTAAGTTCTGAACATATTCATGGCCACAGTCAGAATATGTAAAGGATTTATTTGGACTTAATGCACATTTTCCAACCAATTCCTCAGAAAATCTTCTCAAAGTGCATTCATTCACTCATGTCATTTGCATCATGAAATCATTGATTTTCTCAAGATTTTCTCAAGAAAACTTCATTCTCAAGAAATCGATTTCTCAAGAAATTCTAAGGATTTTTCAAAATTGGTTTTCCAAAGACAAGTTTCTCCACAGTTTTCCCTAGAAAATGATATTTTCTTAAGAGATTCAAAAGAGTTTTCCAATCTTTCTCCAAGATCCAAAATCGATTTCCATGTATTTCAAAAGGTAAAATTCCCAGGATTTCGATTCCCCAAGTTTTGAATTTCCTTCTCCAATGAGTTTTCCTATAAATTTTCCATCATTTTCCTAAGAAAACTCTCAAAGTCCAAGTTTTCCTAAGAAATATTTTCCTTTTCAAAAGGTTCATCTTTTCTCAAGAATTACTTCCATTTTCTCAGGATTTTCAACCATTCATGATTTTCCCACAACTTCATGAACTTTCCCGTGACTTCAAAAACCCTTTTTTTCACATGAGTTTTCCTAAGAAATTGACTTTCATCTTTTTCCTAAGAGAATCTTGTCAACTCCAAATATTTTTCAAGCATACATCATGTTTTCCCAAGCTGCATTTTCCAAAATCTCATAGCACATGCCTGAATTCTCTGTGCATTTAGGATAAAACATAATTTCGATGATCTTACTAAGTCAAGCACAATTTTGGTCCTTGGTTCGATTACCTCTGTTAAAGGCGGCAGGAACGGTCGAACCTCGTACCGACAGGTCGAGCCCCATCCCATGGATTTTCCCGCAATTTTCAAAAACGGAGGCGAGTATTTCAAAACAATTTCCAAAATCCGGTCAAAGTTTGAAGCGCGAAAGCGTTTCTCTCTTTTTCTCTTCCGCAAGGAAGGGAAGACGGGGAAAAATTTCGCGACGATAACAATATCAAAGGGGGTATGAATTTGGGTTTATATCTGAATAATATTCGATAATTTCCAATATTTTCGGATAAATTCAGAAAAACCTACATTTTTGTGCTAACATTGTTTTCTAGTTTTGCAGGAACCTTCAAGAAGAAGACTTAATTTTATTCTTTTATTTCAATTCAATGTAATATCAAATGTAATAATTTGGAATAAGAATTTATATTTCTGCTTAGAATAGGACTGCATTGCATATAGTTTAATTTCAACAATTTTCAATATTTGATGTATCATTCATACACATTTTTCCAAATTCACTATGGTTGACACGAATGGCACGTGCACAAGCTCTTATGGAGTTTATAAACTCAATGAGATTCGTATTTATGGCCATAGTCAGAATACGAAGAAAACCAAGATTTATGATCTTCATATTAGCCACATTCAGCCTACACTCTTAGGCAAACTTCAAAAATGCACTGCATTTCTCAAAGTTTCAAAAGGATTTCCCAATTCCTCAATCAAATTCCCTTTTAAATTCATATTAATTCATTCATATCATTCGAATTGCATTATTTTCAAACTCATTTTCCAATTTTAGTTTCAGAAAAATCAATTTTCCCAAGGATTTCCTAAGTCTTTCTCAAGATTTGATTTTCTCAGAATCCTAAGTTTTCAAATGACATTTCAAAGCATTCCCAAGTTCAAATCAAGATTATCCAATGTTTTAACATTCTCAAATTTCAAAATCCCAAGTTTTCAGAAATCAATTTTCTCAGAGCTCCCATTTTCCTCAGAATCCATTTTCCATTTCAAAATCATTTGCTAATGAGCTTTCTTGATTTTCTGAGAATTCTCAAATCTATTTCCTCAGAAAAGCAATCTAAATCTCAAAATCAATTTTCCCAAAGTCCAAGTTTTCATGAGTATTCATTTTCCCATGCAAATTTCTGATTTTCAATGAAATTCAATGATTTCCCAAGAATTCCAATTTCAAGCACTTTTTTCAATCATTTTCCATATTCATTTCAATTTTCCAAGCAAACAACATTCTTTTAAACTTGCATCTTTTCAAAATCCCATAGCACAAGCCTGATTCTTTGTGTATTCTAGAAAAATAGAGCATGAATTAGATGATTTAACTTAGTCAAAGCACACATTTGATCCTTGGTTCAATTACCCCTAGTAAAGGCGCCAGGAACGGTTGAACCTCGTACCGACAGGCAAATCCCATTCCATGAAATTTTCCCGCAAATTCTTAAAACGGAGGTGAGTAAATTTTCAACACCAATTTTCAAAACTTTGGTCGAGTTTGACTCGCAGGATCGTTTCTCTCTTGCAAGAGAGGGAAATTTTTTTGCGATGATAACATGCTTTCAAGTGGGGCGACGAATGAGAAAACTTAAAGAAAGCCACAAATGACAGAGAGAAAAGGAGTGCTCATTGAATTGCTGGAATTTTTTTGAAGGATGGATGTGAGAAACGCCTTTTCTGAGTGTCGTTGCTACAAGATAGGGCTTCTCTATAGAACATATGTTATAGGATCGATCTTGATTTTATTGATTGAGTGATGATATTTCCTCTGAAGATTAAAAATGGATCTGATTTGTCGCTTGACTGTGGAGATGACTGGCGTGCTTCAACCAGTTGTGGAAAGCCAGGGAAATAAAAGGAAGAAGAAGATGCAGAAGAGGAAAGGGGGAAACGAGAGAAAGAGAAGAAGGGGCGGATCGTGAAATGATGGGGGTGAGCAACGGATGGGCAAAAGCTCCTTCATGGTGAGAACGATCGATGTTGGTGAGTTGCGAGAAGATGGATCCTTAATAGAAGGTGGAGGGGTGAAACGCGGTCGATGCGTGAAGAGGAGAGGGGTGCGGGGGTGAAGAGGCGGTGCTCTCGATGAAGAAGGAGAGTCATTTTTATAAGAAAAGGGGAAGAATCCTGAAAGGGGGAGAAGAATTAGAGGGCGGCTCGTGAATGAAGAGGCGAGAGCAGCCGTCATGGCCGTCCGATCCCTTACGTTGGGTTTTCAGAGAGAAACCCTTAAAAATTTTGCAATGGGGCCCCCTTTGACGTTCTGAAATTTTTTCAAATCCGGACTCCTTTCAATGTTTTCAAAAGAGGGTTTTCACAAAAACCTGATTTTCAAAAGGATGCTTTTAAAAGGTATATTTTTGTATTTTTCTTTTCTATTCTGATTTTTTTGTTTTTTTTTTTATTTTCTAATTAATTTTTTTTTGTATTTTTCAAATAAAAATCCTAAAACTATGGGATTTCTAAACTATTTTGGTGAAATTTAAAAATATTTACAAAAGAAGGGTTTTCTGAGAATTCGGGTTTAAACCTTGAAAATTTTCTTAGAAAATGGGTTCAGATCTGATTTGGATCAAAAATTGGGTCAAGAATCAAAATTGAGTCTAGATTCTAGTGAATCCGAGAAATGAATGAAAATTTTGATTAAAAATTGAGCTGATTATTCAAAAGATGGGCCTAGGGGCAAAAAGGGAATTTTGTGTATTTTTTAGAAAATTTAGGGTGTTCACAGAAGGCCAAACATTACAATAATATGTACTTATGAAGGCTAAATTTCTACAACGATTTATACGTTTGAATGCAGCAATGATTTATACATTTAATGCAGTAGTAATTTATATGTTCGATGCAACAACAATTTATATGTTTGAAGCAATAGCGATGTGTATTTATGATTTATGAAGTTACCACGCTTTATATTTAAGTTTGCTAAATCATACATTTATGTTTACTTATGAAGCCCAAACGTTACAATGATATGTACTTATGAAGGGTGTGATTTCTACAATGATTTGTATGTTTGAAGCATGAACGATTTATACATTTAAATCTGTAGCGATTTGTATGTTTGAAGCAACAATGATTTATACGTTTGATGCAGTAGCAATGTGTATTTATGAAGTTACCTCAATTTATACTTAAGTTTGCTAAATCTTACAACAATGTTTACTTATGAAACCAAATATTGCGATGATTTATAATGTTGCTGATTGTGTAACGAATGTGATAATTTATAATAATATATACTTGGGGAGACAGTTGTAACATATAATGATGCGGTTAAATTTATGTGTTGTGCAGGTTAGCAATGACTAAAATTCGTAAGACAAAAAAGCCCCTATCGTTCGAGCGGATGACTACTGGAGAAGTGATCCGCCAGTCCGATATATATCAGCATCATGAAACGTACCAAAATATAATGAAGATTGAGAATGATAAAGACAAAGTGTTGGAATTTTATAAAGCGGAGCCTAATCCTTTAGGTATTGAAGATGAAAAGAAAATAAAAAAGGATGAGGAAGAACTAAAGATGATGAAGGAAAAGAAGGATGACGAAGAAAAGGAAAAGCAATGAAAGGAGGAGGAGAATGAAAAGCAAAGGAAGAAAAGGTAAATATAGAAGGAGGAGGAGGAGGAGGAGAGGGAAAGGCAAAGGAAGAATAAAGAGAAGAAGGAAGAGAAGGAAAGGCAATTGAAGAATAAGAAGGAGAAGGAGAAATAGAAGGAGAGGCAAATGATGAAGAAGGAAGAGGAAAGGCAAAGAAAGAAGAATCAAGATAAGGAAGAGAAGGAAAGACAAAAAAAGGAGAAGGAGGACGAGGAAGAGAAAGAAAGGCAAAGAAAGGAGAAAGATGACGAGGAAAAGTAGAAAAGGCGAAGGAAAGAGAAGGAGGTCAAGAAAGATAAAGAAAGGGAAAGGAAGAAGCAGGAGGAGGAAGAGAAGGAACGGGAAAGGAAAAAGCAGGAGGAGGAAGAGAAGGAAAGGGAAAGGAATGAATAAGTAGAAAAGCAGAAGAGGGAGGCGGAGGAGCGAAGGAAGGAAGAAGTAAAAAAGCAAAGAAGGGAGGCAGCGGAGCGAAGGAGCAACAAGAAAGACAAAGGAGGAGAAAGAGAGAATGAATAAGGAACAAGAAAGGTAGAGGAGGGAGGAGGAGGAGTGAATGATGGAGCAACAAGAAAGGCAGAGGAGGGAGGGAGGGGATGAAGAGAAGAAAAGTGTGACCAAGGTACGTAAATTACTCTTGTCTGTCATGATATACTGTGATAAATATTATTATGTATAGCAATTACTGTGATAATGATTACTATGTATAACGATTACTGTGGTAGCGATTACTATATATAACGATTACTATGTATAGCGATTACTATGACCTATGTATAACAATTACAGTAATAACGATTAGTACATATAGCGATTACTTTGATATTGATTATTGTGTATACGATTACAGTGATAGCGAGTGTACAACAATTATTATATATAGTGATTATTGTGTACATTGACGTGTAGAAGTACAAATAAGACTAATTATAATTTGATATGAATAATATTCTATTTTGTATTACAGGGAGGTCATAAGAGAAGTAAAGCACCAGGTGAAAAGCTTAAAGGGAGGTGTCAGTGGCTTATAGTTCTGTCGTAGTATGGACAACTGAGTGAATATTAGAAGGACCGATTGTGAAATATGCACTTCGACAGCCTTTTGGACCAGCATTATTTTGAAACATGCTGGAACACCATGACCCACCTTGTCAATAAGTGGAATCATAAGACGAACACATTCTAGTTTGATGGTTTTGAGATCACCATGACCCTAGAAGATATGGTGCGAATTATGGGTCTTAAGTGCCATAAAACTGCTATCTTAGCACGAGATTCAAACTATAACGCAAGGGACAAGTGAACGACCATTCTAGGAATGTCGATGGAGGATTGGGGTCAATGTATTTCTGGTGAAAGCAATTCCATATCGATGAAAGTTTCTTCTTTCTGTAATAAATGGGAAGGCTGGTCTGCTACATGTGCATCTGAAATAGCTGACCAAGAGTTACGCGGCTTCCTTCTTTATTTTTTTAGACTTTATTTTCAGATTTGTCTGGTTCAAGGTTAAGTTACCTGTGGCTTCACTTCTTGGAAGACTTAGATGAAGTCGACAACTATGCATGGGTGTTGCTATGCTCGCACACTTGTACAGTCAACTTTACCGTGCAAGTAAGGGTACAAAAACTATCAGAGGGTTTTGGCCATTTGTCCAGGTAATTGTTTATTACATATTTAGTAGTTATAGACTAAGATTGTTAAAGGTTATAGTCTTACTAATATATTGTGTATGTAGGCATGGTCGTAGGGAAATATCGTTACCTTGCGTCCTCAGTATGGCCCTGTGATTTGTGGTTTTCCCAAGATCGGTCGGTGGGATACAATAAATGTCAAGAAGGATAATGCTAAGTTCATTTTAGATGGTCTACAATTAAATGAGGTAAATTATTTAAAATCGTTTACAATCGTTTTAGCATTTATCATTCATTTATATAAATCGCTGAAATGTTTAACATTCTTAAATAATCATCGATACAGGATTTTATCTTCGTTAGTATAAATCGTTATCGCATTAGCATTTAATAGTATAAATCGTTCTAATGTTTAACATTCTTAAGTAATGATCGTTGCAAAATTTTGTATTCCTTAGTACCAATCGTTATCACTTTAGCATTTAACTTTCATTAGTGTAAATCGTTGTAATGTTTAGCATTCTTAAGTAATGATCATTATAGGATTTTGTCTTTGTTAGTACAAAGCGTTATCGCTTTAACATTTAACATTCATTATTGTAAATCGTTGTAATATTTAGCATTCATTAGTATAAATCATTTTAATACAAAGCACTCATTAGTAACAATCGTTGTAATATATTTAGCACTCGTTATTATAAATTATTTTAATATTTAGCATTCATTAGCATAAATAATTATGTCTATACCTAAACCACAATCTCCAATGTACAGGTTGTGTGTAGACCGTATGGAGATAGGGAGGACGAGGACTAAGAGGTAGTTGTTGAGGCTGCGAGACTATCTGACTGCGATATTTGACTGTTTAGCAAATTTGAATCTGAGTTCAACATGGTAGTCAAGTTCTCCTACAAGCTGGCTTGGGATAGTCGACCCCAAAGCAGCCTGTGGTAGTGAGAAGGAAGATGAATAATGGTGGGGCCAGGAACATGAATTGGCATGAACGCTTTAGAAAATAATTGGATAGCTGGAACAAAGGAGGTGTTTGTGCCATAATATATTATTATAAAGAACGACAATATGACCCCAACTATTTCAAAAAATATTGGGAACCCATCGTCAAAATCTGGAGATTGAGAAGAAGCAACGTGGAAGTAAGGTCCCTCCTGTCCCTCAACATGTCATCTCCCAGCATAGAAATAATGTCCATCGTGTCCCTCCGACTACAACTATGATTCTCTCAGTTACAATACACAATGAGGAGCCAACACAGCTCACAAAGAAGAAGGTAGTCTTCGCCACAAGGTTAGAGATGTTGGAGAGGGAGAATAAGGAGTTACGGAAGTAGGTGTATAATTTAAGAAGACAAATGCGGTCACAATATGATACACTGCTAGAGATGATTACCAGTAGTTTTAATAAGATCGAGGGAACCCAAAGGCCATCGAGGAAAGAGAGTTCACCAAGAAAAAGAAAAAGATGATTTGTATGTCATAGTCCAACTGAGTCGTCAAGTGCCACTGAATAAACATTATGTGATTTTTGTATCCCGATAATTATTTGTTGTAATTCTATAAATATTTGTTGTAATTCTATAATTCTTTTTTATAATGTTACATTCTATAATTCTATAATTCTTTTTTTAATAAATGTAACACACAAGTGTCACTGAACAAATCGTTATAATGTTCAGCCTTCATAAATAAAAATTGAATAAGCGCTTAGTGTTGTGTACTATGAAAATTATGATTTGCTTTTACGAGCTTTGTCTTCCTATCATGATTTACATAATGATTGATAAAAGGTTGAAACGATTTATATGTATGAAGGCTACGTGCTATCACAATTTGCTTGATACCGATTGGCTTGCAACCAGTTATAGTTCTTTGTTGTAACGTAACATTTTATAATTATATAATTCTTTCTATAATAGATCAAGATTTGTTTTTTATAGAAGAAATGTTCTATCACGATTTATATAGCCACGGACATAAAGCAGAAACTATTTGTCCTATCGCGATTTGCTTTTATGAGCTTTGTCTATGTGAACGATATGTTCTATCATGATTTACACAATAACTGATTCATACAAGGCAGAAAAGAAAAACAACAAACAAATCGATATGATGTTTAGACTTAGTAAAGTACAAATTGAGATAACTTCAATGATACAAATTGAGGTAACTTTATAAATACAAATTGATTTACAACTTGATACCGATTTAAGTTTTATATTAAAATAATATTTTAGTAATAGTTGTAAATTGATATGAGTAAATCACGATATTATATATCGATATCGCTCACAAAGATAAACAAAGACATATTGTTGTCGCGGTAACTTCATAAATATAAATCGACGTAATTTACAACCACATTCATTTACAAAAAATATGAGTATTTAGTTACAATACATTATAACCAATGGTTTAGCTTAGACACAATACATGACCATCATCATCAAAGAAAACTGACATCATCAGCAGCATCACCCCCACATCCAAATAGTGATGTGCTTCAAATGCAATCCAGGTGCGCATGAAATCCAGCTTACTAGTGTAGAAAGCTTCGAGGCAGAGCTGACAAAGCTGCAAAATGTATGGGATCCCATCATTATCAATATGTTTCTACAGGCAAAGTTGATGGACCCGCATGACTGTAGCATATTTGTCATGAAGTATATCAAAGATTAGGCAAATATTTTTCCAACTGCGAAAGATGGTTTACGAACGATAGAGGGTCCGACAATAGGAATAGATCAAATAGATGGTCATGAGCATCACCCCCTGTCTATCATGCAGAATATTTGTGCTTGCTCCGGTATAGCGGCAACGATTGAGGATGATTATGGTCATTATATTCTGCATAAACTTCAATATACTTTATGACAAATATGCCACAGTTGTGGTCTCCTCATTTGTTTTAGATCAAGCACATATAAGGCTTTGCATGACCAATAGGCAACCAAGCTCTTCTTTCATGCCTGCAGGCATTGATTTAAGGACAACGACTATGGCATATATGTTATGAATATATTGATGTATATACAGAAGATAACCACCATAACCATCATCAAAGATTATCCAAATCTTTCTTAACAGCGTGAAACCACTAAGTTATTAGCATTAAACCCCATCTATCAAGCACAGGTAGAAGGAACACAAAAGAACAAAGAAGAAAGAAAAATATAAGAAAGAAGAAGAAGAAGGCAGAGGAGAAAGAAGAAGAAGAAGAAGTTGTGCTACCGCAGAAAAGAGAAAGAGAGGTTAAATACATTAGGGTTTTAGACCAGGGCAATAGGTCAGGTCAGGTAGGGTTTTACATAGAATAGGGTTTTACACACTTATACCTCTTCTTCTTTTTCTTTGTTATTCTTCTTATGTCGTTCTTATTTCTTCTAATGTCATTCTTTTTTTTTATTCTCTTTTTCTTTTTTCTTCTTCTTTGTTTTGTCTACCTGTGCATGATAGAGGGGGGGGGGGGTGATGCTGATAACCTAAGATAGATTTGTTCCATCTACTTCGATATACTTCATCACAAATATGCCATATTTGGTACCTCTTTGTTGCCTTGGTCATGATGCTGATAAATGCTAATATGTGCTTGACCATTGGATCCATTCTAAATGGCATGTCACGTGGAATGCTGATATATACTTTGACGATGAAAACATCTATGTTTTCTTCAATGATGATGATGGCATCTCTTGTGTAAACTTTGATGATGATGGTCATGTATTGTATCTAAGTCACACCATTGGTCATGATGTATTGTAACTATAAAGCGATGGAGTATGTAAGCCAAACCATCTGTGTTTTCTTTGATGATCATATTTTACCTTCAATGATGATGGTCATGTATTGTATCTAAGCCAAACTAATGGTCACGATGTATCTATGAAACATTTATGGTTGTAAATTGCGCAAATGAACTACGATATTTGTTGCAACATCTATATCTCACAACTAGCTTGGATCAATACATGCTACCTGGATCTGAAAGCAGAAGTTGGCATGTTACTTGATGAATTTAAAGTACAAGTCGAAAATGATTTGTCCTATCACGATTTACACAATGACTAATAAAAGATAAAAAAGAGAAAGAAAAAATAAATTGAAATGATGTTTATTGGTAAAGTACAAATTGAGGTAGCTTAATAAATAAAAATTGACTTACAACCACATCGATTTAAGTTTTATACTATAACAATATTTTACTATCAAAGTCAAATCGTTGTGGTCGACATAGACGTCATTGCGTAAATCGCAATATTTATTGCAACATCAATATCTCACAACTAGCTTGGATCAATACATGCTACCTAGATCTGAAAGCATAAGTTGGCATGTTACTTGGTGACTTTAAAGTACAAGTTAGAAACGATTTATCCTATCACGATTTACACAATGACTGATAAAAGGCAAAAAAGTGAAAGAAAAAATAAATCAACACGATGTTTATTGATAAAGTACAAATTGATGTAACTTGATAAATACAAATTGACTTACAACCACATCGATTTAAGTTTTATACTATAACAATATTTTAGTAACAAAGGCAAATCGTTGTGGCAGACATAGACATCATTGCATAAATCATGATATTTATTGCAACATCTATATCTCACAACTAGCTTGGATCAATACATGCTACCTGGATCTGAAAGCACAAGGTAGCATGTTACTTGATGAATTTATAGCAGATCTCTAGGCATAATTGAATTGATTTTCCAAGATCTATATCTCATAACTAGCTTGGATCAATACATGCTACCTACATCTGAAAGCAAAAGTTGACATGTTACTTGATAACTTTATAGCAAATCTTCAGGCATAATTGGATCAATTTCCCAAGATCTATATCTCACAACTAGCTTTGATCAATACATGCTACCTGGATCTGAAAGCAGAAGTTGGCATGTTACTTGATGACTTTATAGTAGATCTCCAAACATAATTGGATCAATTTTCCAAGATCTATATCTCACCACTAGCTTGCATCATTACATGCTACCTAGATCTGAAAGCAGAAGTTGGCATGTTACTTGATGACTTTATAATAGATCTCCAAGCATAATTGAACCAATTTCTCAAGATCTACATCTCATAACTTGCTTGGATCAATACATGTTACCTGGATCTGAAAGCACAAGTTGACATGTTACTCGATGATTTTATAGCAGATCTTCAGGCATAATTGAATCAATTTTTTAAGATCTATATCTCACAACTAGCTTGGATCAATACATGCAAAAATGATTTGCTTATATGAGCTATGTTTTTTTGAAATATATATCATATAATGATTTATATAATGAGTGATATAAGGTAGAAATGATTTGTATTATGAAGATCTTATCTTGATATTCTATTTTCTATAGCAATTTGCAAATGAAACGATATTTTTTAATTTATGCAAAATATAATTTATTTGTTTATTATATACTTTGCACAAGATTTTTGAAAATGAGCGGGATGTGAAACGATGTTTCTTTTATAAATAAATGTCATGTCGCACAAGTTCAACAGGGTATTGCTTCACTTTGCTTCATGAGTAAGGAACATACGAACCAACATTTCCTTTATAAATGACATGTTCGGGGGCTGAACATATAACCTACTTCATCGCAAAGGGGGTATCGATAGTGAGGAAGGAGACTATGACAACTACATGGCCAGCGATGGCAAATCAAGCATATATTTTATAAACCTCGTGATGAGTATCTTCAAAATTTGTCTCTTTTATGTCGTATATTCAATTTGTTTTGTGTATTGTAGAAAAGAATTATAATATAATACGACAAATCATTTATTAAACATTCTACTAATGTCAGTAGAACATTCACAAAAAAGGTACTCGAAAACTCAATAAATTACTTCAAGAGAACATCAACTGGCTGCGAGATGAATTTGCAGAAGAAAATACTATCAGTAATTTTGTACATATGAAACCACTATCCGTTATACATTTACGTATGCCATGGGTATGTATATTAACATGTGCATATTTGTTGCAAACATACTATATATGATTTTGTCATGTATATTCAAAGCAATGCAACAACCAATACTAGACGCATCGTCAACCCTTATTTCATGGTATATCGGTTCTCTTATATGTTTATTTTTTTTTATTTACTCTTGTTGCTTCATGTTTTAACCTTACTATTATCACTATTTCTTTCAACATAGTTTCGTCCGCCGACTGCCATACGCCACTGGATTTCAACATGGACTATAATACTGGGGTAACGATGATTACTACGAAGACTTTTAGTCAAGTAAAAAGGTAAGTGAAGAAACCTGGTGTCCAAGGTTTGTGAGGCATAATAGTCTTAACATGATTTCTACTATCGATTTGTAAGATATTATATCGATTTAAGATATTGTTTTGATTCTTAATATCTATTTGTATGTTGATTCTTAATATTGAGTTCTAAGCTATCAATAGGAATTTTCATATTGATTTGTAAGATATTTTATCATTGATTTGCAGATATTGATTCCTACATTATGGTGATCATCTTAGCATTGGGTCCGATACATGATAGATTTACAAAAACAACAACTATAGTACTACAACTCATTGGACTTTCACACTGGTATAGAGTGTGACATTATGCATTTGGTAAGTTTCTATCTATAAGTGTATCATATCTTATACGATGGAGCAAAATTTACTTGCTTCTGCATTAACCACAAGTGGGGTTCCTCAAAGATGTCTTGGGTGTCGACATTAGTGAGTGAAGGTTTCACTACACACTCGATGCTCCTTTACAAAATAATGACATCAATTGTGGCATATTTGTAATGAAGTATATTGAAGTAATATACAATGGACAAGAGCCAAATTTTGATGTTGTATGCTCTACACTTAAACATGTTTTATTATCCTATATTATTGGGGACTCAATTTCTATATTGGTATCACATTACATTTTTGTTGCAGGATGATATACCTAGATTCCACACAAAACTATGCAAAAAATTGATGGAGTTTTTAATTACGAAAGAGAAAAAAACTCAGACGACAAGAATACTTAGAAGGCAACGAACGACGCAAGCCCCCCAAAAGTAATATGATATACAGAGATTTGTAACAGATTTTGCAGACTGTGTATACAAATTTTGTAAGACTGTGTATACAAATTATGTAAATCTCTGTAGGTTGAAATAAAAATTCAACAATTACCTCGGTTTCAAGAGAAATGCTGATAAAAACTTATATCAAGAGGAATGCTGATATATACTTTCAGAATAGAAAGATCTGTGTTTTCTATCCTTTTACATATGACACTATGTAAATTGATGTGGTTGTAAATCACGTCGATGGGCTACATGATAATCACTTTTACTATACATGTCAATAAATTAGACTGTTATTTATAGCAAAGGAAAATTGTTGTCTCTGACATAGATGTCATTGTGTAAATCGCTATAGGACACTATATGGTATAACGATTTACATAACATGTTGGAAGAAAAAATGTGTTATTTATTTACAATGATTTGTACATGTGAAGGATAGATGAGACAACGATTTTTACTTTTAATACAGTTTATTTACAGAATAATTTTTTGCGCAACGATTCAAATATAGTATATGTACAATGATTTGTATATGTGAAGGCTAGATTAGACAACGATTTTACCTTATAATACAATTTATTTACAGAACAACGAATGACGCGAGCCCGACAAGCGTAATATGATGTACAGAGATTTGAAATAGAATTTGTACTATATACAAATTTTGTAATAGACTATTTATACATATTGCTGAGTACATTCCTATTTAATCAAATATAAAATATGTACATCTATCTCGATTCAAATATAAATTCTACACATTGTACTTCTAATTATACTCATGTAAGTTGTGTTTAAAAGGCTAACTTTTACCATAATTTGTATTAATGTATAGTGCAATTTTTATCTAGTTATGGCCGACATAGATGTCATTGTGTAAATCGCAATAAGACACTACATGGTATAACAATTTATATAACAAGTAAATTGCCATAGAACACTACATGATATAACAATTTATATAACATAGACGTCATTTTTATACCATTAGTAAATCACGATAGAAAACTACAAAGGCAATTTACTAATGGTATAAAAATTAAAGTACAGTAATTTAACAACGATCATGCATAGGTAGTAAATGTAACTCATCGGCGTGGTTTACAACCACAAACGTGTCAGCAATAGCAATTTAATACTAGCGATTTACCAAATGGGGGAAGTCGGTAGATGCTATATTAGTTAGCACCCCTTGTACAAATTGTCATCACATGTTTAACATTCATAAATAAAAATTGCACTGAAAGAAAAAAACTATTTTGTATCTACAATGATTTGTACATGTGAAGGCTACATGAGACAATGATTTTTACTAATGGTATAAGCATTGAACAACGGCGATTTGCCAATGGTATCAAAACTGTAGCTCTGTAGGCTAGATGAGACAATGATTTATACATGTGAAGGATACATGAAATGATAACTATTTACAATGATTTTTACAGTGCAATTTTTACAGTGTGATTTCAATTACACAAGTCAATCATCACGAAGATTTATTAAGTTACATCAAATTACATAATTCTTAAATCACGCAGGTTTATTATGTTGCATCATGTTAATAAAATATTATCTGTATCCACCAATTCAATCTTTGCTTGTCTCGTCCATCTTCGTATTAAATATGACTCAGGTATTTCATGTATCTTCTCTTGATTAAGTGTTTTTAATGCATGACGACATAAAATACCTTTGAATTCATATATTTTGCATATACATTCAACTGTTTCATTGTCAATATTATACGTAACATGTGCTTCTTGCCTTTTTGGATGCTCTTTGCCCCTTATATAATATGATATTTGTGCATATTCTCAGTTTGCATACATCCTTCTATATTGCAATTCATGACCTGTATAACTTTCTTCTTAATCCATTCAAATATAGTTAGTATATACAGATCTGTAAGTCACATCAATATTTTTATGCCCAAAGTTACAGGGCGTGTGTTGAAGCATTTCTCATCTTGTTCAAGTTTATTCTGTCTAAGACCGTCTACAAATAATTCATATTATTCCATGAAGCAAAACATTGTTAAACATGAATACAAGGTTTTTTTCAGTGTGGCATGCATAGATTCAGCTCTTTGTGTGTTTATCATACCTGCACAAAAGTATTGTCATTCATATGCCAATGCCGACTTTTCTTTGTCTGCATATAAATTTTGTAACCACACACAGTCTTTAAAGTTGTACATCTGAATCATTTCTTCCCAATCAGACATAAAGGTGACCTCATCTACGCTCTCAAGTACATACCTTATAAACTTTTTATCAAACCCTATCTTCTGATTAAATATGTGTCCTATGTTCTTTGCTGCATTTTGAAAGATATGCCATAAACATAGGTGATGATGTGTATCTAGCTATACATGAGACACTATATCCGCAATTGCATGATCACCATCTATAAGTACAACTTTAAGGTGCTTCACATTCATTGCCTATGTAAATACTTTGAACAACCACTCAATTGTTTCATTGGCTAATATGCAACTCTATGAGTGATGGTTCACTCTGAAAAACTGCACAAATGGTCACTGTTCAGTATTAATCTTCATTGTCGTATAGAAAACAAGCACATCATTGAAGCATTCATAATCTACTGTTGACTTTGAATCAAACCAAAATATATTCACAGCATATCCATTTGTATCCAGTTGCATGGCACTAAAGAAACCAGGGTCATTGTTTGATTTTTTGTATAAGTAATTATGATCATCGCAAAATTTTTCCTCTTGTATCCTTCTCTCTTTTCCTCCTCTTTTTTCTTTCTAACCTCTATTTTCCTTTTTGAAGGAGATATAAAAGACAGAAAAGAAGAGAGAAGAGAAAAGAAAGAAGAGAGAAGAGAAAAGAAAGAAGAGAGAGAGGAACTCTTTTGCGAAGGTCTCACTTGACCTTAAAAAAAAGATTTTGAAAATTTACTGGCCTCTGTTTTGAAATGTTTGCGGGAAAAAGGAGAGACGGGATTCGCTCGTCGGTACGAGGTTCGGATTTGCTCGTCGATACGAGGTTCGACCGTTCCTGGCGCCTTTACCAGAGGTAATCGAACCAAGGATCAAATTTATGCCTTTTTGCTTTGCTAAAACATTATCAAAAAATTTATTCTAAAAATGCACAAAAGAATCATGCTTGTGAAAATGCACAAATGTATGCTCTTTTCAAGAAAGTAGTTTAAAAATTTTGGGATTTTCCAAGTGATCCTGAAATAAATTTGAGAATATGATGAAGAAATGGTTTTTGAAAGTTGAAGATGGACTTAGAGAAGTTAGATTTTCTAACTTAAGATTCAGAATAGATCTTGAGTTTTGAAATAATCAAAGATTGAGATGAACCTGAATTTGAAGAAGGGAGTTTAGAAAATAAGAATTGAAAGTTGAATATGGACTTCAAAAAAATGGAGTTTAGAATTGAAAAGTCAAGATGGAATTTAAAAATAGAGTGGGATTCTAGATTTAAAGTTTAAAATCAAAATGAAAGTTGGATGTGATTTAAGAAATCCAAATGGAATTTGAAAAATAGAATTGGATTTAAGAAGTCTAGATGGGATCTGAAAATGGATTTGCAGTTGGATTTGAGAAATCCAAATGGAAATCGAAAATGGGATTGGATTTGAGGAATCCAAATGGGATTTGGAAATAGAATTGAATTTGAAATCTGGATTTCAAGATGGAATTAGATTATAGAATTGGATTTTTAGATGAAAAAGGAATTGAATTTTGGAATTGGTTTTGAGAAATCTTGAATTGATCCTGAAACTTGCTTTGAATTTAGAGAAAACCAAATTTTGAGATTCAGAATTAATCTCAAAACCTTGGTTTTGGATAAATGAATTGGATTGAGAATCAAGACTCAATCTTTAGATAGAACTTGGGGGTTGTGAAAGAGCTTGATTTTAAAATTTAAATTTTGAAATCAGGAGATGAATCTGGGTTTTCAAAGTTGAATTGAGCTTTGAAACTTGATTTGAAATATTGAATTCAATTTTGAATCCTGAAAATAAATTTGGAATTTCAAAGTTGAATTGAACTTTGAAATTTGATTTGAATTGGAAATTGAATTTTTGAATATAGAAGTGGCTTCAAATTTTTAAAGTCAAATGGGACATTGAAATTGAATTTTGAATATAAAATGAACCTGAAATTTCAATGTCAAATTGGACTTTGAAAATTTTGAATTTTCGAAGTAAGATAGAATTTGAGAATAGATGGGAGATTTTGAATTTACAAATGAGAATTGAAGATTGATCTGAGAGATGAAAAAGATATTTGAAGAATATATCTCAAAATCACTTGGATTTTAAAAAAAGAATGATGTGATTCTATTCTAAATGGTGAATGAATTAAAGAATTTAAAATTGGATAGTGAAAAGCATATTTCATTCTTTAAGTGAATTGAAATAAGATTGAAGATATAATACATTTTTTACTATGGTCATAAAATGTATTATATAATAATCTATATTTAAATTCAGATGGAGAATAAAACACATTTTAGTGCCTTTATAGAGTTTAAAATGAATTAACTCTCAATATATCCTGACTATGGCCATTGATATATATTTTGAGTTAATTTTAAGTTAAACTCTGATAAAAGAAGAAAATATTTAGAAAAATATGATGATTTTTGAAAAGAGATCCAGTGTGGATCCAATGTTATTCCATAAAATATGAAAATCATAAGTTTTGTTCACACCTTGACTATGGCCATTGATGCAAATCATCAACTTAGGATTTAATCACCTTTGATAAAATGGTGCACGTGCCATTCGTGTTTCCATTCGTGAATTTTTGAAATAAAAGAGAAAAATGATATGGACACAAATAATTTAGGAGAAACTTATGCTCATACATTCTATTCTAAACTGGAAAATAAGAATTCTCATTAATATTTAACTATTACAATTCTGATTTGAAATTGAACTTAAAATCCCTAATCTAAGAAGGAAAGCATCATTTTCCACATATTTCTTGCAAAAACTAAATTAGTAAAATGCAAGATGCAAAGAAGATATATGAGAAAATGAAGACTACTATATTAGAACCCAATATGTATACGAGAAAACATACATCCAAGCATGTATGAGAATATGGGTGTGTATGAAAGGGTATACATATATAACAAAACATGGATATGCGAATATGCATACAGGTGATAGCGATAAACAAAGGAAGGTGTTGTATATTGATGCATAGGCTACGGTGTAATGCAATATTATTGTGCATTTGTGAAGGAAGTGGACATAGTGTCACTACTGTGGATGAGGCTACTGTGAGTGAAAGTGCAGTGTAATGCATGATAATGCACAAGGGGAGTAGGTGGAGCAGTGGCAGCTGCAGATAATGTGCCTCAACTATGCACAATGTATGGCTGTGAAATGCAAAAGCAAGGTGTAGGGCTGAAGGGTGCACTGTTGTTGTGAAGACGACATGTAGAGTGTGATGCGTTGGATGTTACTGTGGAAGTGATGGCAGTGCAATACATCATTGTAAGTGCAATGGTAGTGCAGAGATGGTGTTGTAGTATGCTGTGATGAAGGGCAGTGATGAAGGAGGATTAGAAGTTGGAACCGTAGTAGTGAGGTGATAGGTGACAAGGGAAGATAATGAAGTGGAACACAGCCAGGTGTTGTGGTGAGTGTAGTGAGGAGCAAAAGTGCAGCAGATGGAAGTATGGTGAAATGGGGGTATGTGATATGCTCTATATCAGATATGAAGGGGATTTGAAATTGCAGAAATATGGGTGTAAATGCAGCAATTGCTACTAACATGCAACGTGAAGGAAATTGTTGTGTTGTAGGTGATATAGTGAAGCTTGTGTAAAAGGGTGTATAAAATAGAAAAGTGTTGTGAGATGGTGAGATTGGGTAAGGAGTGGAAAGCTGCAGGGATATGGGCTGTGAAAGGTATTGGGAGGCAATGGGTATAGGTATTTGGGAGATGCCAATGACAGGTAGCTGAAGGGATGAGGAGCAACATGCTGCAGATGTCACTGTGAAAGTGTGGTGACAGGTAAGGCTAATGGAGTATTGTTGGGGGCTACAACAAGGGGAATGAGAATATAGCTGTAAAGGCTGAAGCTATGGGAGTGTGAAGTGGTGTGTGCAGTAGGTGGCTGGAAGTGATAGACTAAGTGGAGGAAAGTGCTAAAGCTGATAAGGTATCCTTTGAAGAATATGTTTTGCAAAGTAGTTTTCATGAAAATGCTTGACAAGGTGTATTTGCAGGTATTCATTCATAGCGAAACTTACAACAAATGAAATTTGCAAAGGTATGCGGTTGTTGGTGTTGCTGATGGAAAGCCATTTATCAAAAATCCATATATGACTAAGCTTAACAGAATATTGGGAATTTTAGAGGAACCAGATTTACAAGTCAAGGTATGCTACTTACCAACTTTAGTGATTGCAGCGAAATCGAAGAGGAGCAGAACTCATTGGCGATCTTTTGATTCTAAAATCCTGTGAGAAAAATGCTTATCAGTTTGCAGGAAGAGCAACAGAGAATGCACAGGTGAGATGAATGAATAATGTGAAGGTGCTGTGTGTGTGTAAGAGTGTGAGAATCTGAGAAGCAACAAGTGGGAATGACTGATATGCAGGTTGTTGAAGCCCCCAGCAGAGGCTGTTGTTGAAGCTAAAAAAAATATTCCACATTGGATAAAAAGCGAGCATTGTGTCTTTGAGAACGGTTAAATCTCTGGCCAACAGCTGAACCTGGAGACTCTGTATTCGGCCCTCAAAAGGCACCTTTAGGTAGGATAGGTTGTCCTATTGCTTGGACCATTGATTCTGCAACTGTTGTGAGAACAAATGGCCTGTGGGATCCAGTTTGATGAGCTTCTTGTTCAAGATGTAATAAGTAGAGAGCTTCCATTGTTTCATAAGCAATATTAGGACCTCATGACCGCCAAGGTACCTACAATGTTAGATGACATATTTGATGACCAGAAATACCGAGGGTTGGCCTCTTTAATATCACTCCCTGAAGAACCATGTGGATGCAACACATCTCTTTTGGAAGCAAAAACCGTTGGGTTCAGACCATTGCTATCTAATCCATTTATAGAAAATGCTTCATTGAAAATCTTTTGAAGGATTGGGAAGGCTTTCAGTTGGCTTTCCCAAATGACTGATATCACTCGGTTGCCCCTTCAAAAACAAATGTCTCAGCGATACTTCAAGAAACATTCTTACCACCTCGCTTGTTAGTATTGGGAATGCTTCTGCGGGACTTCTAAATCAGCATCACAAAATCCATCATAAAGAGCTTCCACTGACTCTTCATGTTTGGAAGTTCGATGATTACATGAATTAAACCACCACCAGAATCAGCTTTTTATACACTCAGCAATTGGATAAAAACTTGACACATCAACATAAGTTTTTAGAATATAATACCCATTATTAAGGCAAAGGTTGAGACTGTAACACTTGGAAAAGGGATGAGGTAAACCAGAGCACAAAGATGGTACATATAATATACAGGAGAGGTTACGTAGTGAAATAGAGCATATCAGAGGTAGGTGAGCATGAGAAATGTCAAGAAAACATATACGATGCATATGAATGCTTCGATATAAAGCTATTTGATATTTTTAGGCTACATAAGAAAAGAAACAAAAAAAAAACACATATAAAGAACGAAATTCAAAACCCATAAAACTCAGTTTACGATAGTAGATGCAAAGTGAACTTGATGCAGGATGGAGCTAAAATAAGGAATTAATGCAGATGGCTTGATGTAAGATGAGATGCGTTACAGGAATCATGTAGAGATTAAATATGACGCTCAAAATGAAGTTTATGCACAGGAAAATGCAGAATACTAGAGGAGGTAAGGATGTCGGATTGAATCCTCTGCCATGTTAGGTTCACTACAGTGGATCAGATCTATGCAGATCATGACACCGCCAATGATTCAATGAAATGCCGATTCAGATCATATGCAACTGATGAAGATCATATGCTCCACAGAAACAATGACACTTGACTATGCTGGTGATGCAGATGGCTATATGAATAACAAACGAAATGTCGTGAACATCGTGAAGTAGGAAATAGATGCAAACAGGAGATCAAAAGAAATTGAACCAAAAGAAAAATCAAAATATAAACCGATTATCGAAAATGGAATCAGAGATCTAATGCAAACAGAAAATCGTAATAATGAAGGGAAATCCAAAATCATAAAATTGACTATAGATTGGAATCGTAACTGAAACAACAAAAATAAAAGAAGAAAAAAACAAAAAAAAGAGAAAAAAAATGAAAAATATGTTGGAATGAAACATTCCTATTAATATTGCCATTTGTAAGCTGATTCTACTATACGTAGATCGATGCTACAAAGAGGCTTGCTAAAAAAATAAAAATAAAAGTAACTCAGAAATTCATAAAACAGGAAGAAAGAGGGAAGTGAAAGAAATCCTTACCGTGGCTTTGCTGTGGGATTCGCCGGCTTCCTTCAGTTGTTCACGGGAAAGACAGAGGAATAAGAAGAAGTGGAAGAAGAGTAAAGGAAGAGAAGGAGATCGGGAGCCAGAAGAGGCATGAGGAAGGAGAATCCATAAGTCAGAAGGATGGAGGGGTGAAGGCGATCCTGAACCCCTTCCCCTATGCCTCTTTTTATAGAGAGGGGGGGAAGAAGCCTTGAGAAGGAGGGGGTGCCGTTGGAGATGAACAAGAGAGGAAGATGAAGCTTGATCGATCATCGATGGTGTTTAGGGAAGAATCGAGAAGCGGTTGGGGATGGATGCTTCTAGAGGGGCGATCGAAGGGTGAGGGGAGGAGCTTTTGCGATCGCCGTTTAAATAGGGAGAGGCTGTTGCAGAAGTTTTAAACGGGTCCCTTCAGCTTTCCAAATTTTTGCAAGGGAGGGCTCTTTTACAAAAAAATTCAAAAAGAGGGGAAAAAGTTGTTTTTCTAAAAAATGTTTTTGAGGAAAAATGCGAGAGGAATGCGAGGGAAAATCTGAGGTTTTAGAAGATGGGATCCAGACGAGGTCTTTTTGAAAATACTTAATTTGAAATCTTGAAGTTTTTACAAAATGAGGCTTTTGAAATAACACAATTGTTTCAAAATGAATCTGGATCCAGAGTTTTTAGAAAAAACTCGAGTTTGGACCTCGAAATGAAGTGAATAGATCTAAATGGATACTGGATAAATTGTCTGAAAACTTGTTTTTTTGTATTTTTAGATTTTGAATTGGAAATTGGATAATCGGGTTCAGAATTGGATTCAGATATTTGAGTCGTATCCGAAATTGGTTAGATGTGAAATTTGAATTTGAATTTCGGATCGTCGGCAGTGACTCCGAGAGATGAATGAAATTTTTATTAGAAATTGACCCAATTATTTTAGAAGCTAGGGGTCAAGGGCAAAAATGGATTTTTTGGATTTTTTGGAAAATTTGGGGTGTTCATAGTAATCAACCAAAGAACATATTTCTCCATTCTTCATGTTATATGTCATCTTACTTTTCAAGTGGTTTCTTAGATCCATAGGTGTGAATGACATATTCTCGCGACCATCATCTATGTATGTGTACAAATTGTATGTCTTCCTTAGTGCAATGTCGGTGCTATAAGCTATTTCAACAATTACAGCATGCACTTCAGTTACTTTACGATGTGACCTTAACATAGGAGTCATTAATGAAGCTGCTAATTCATGGTTATGATCACTAATTAAAGTATGAACTACATATTTACCATTTGAAAGTCTTAACACTATTCTCGCTGGACAACCACATCTTGAATCTGGCTTGCTCCTTGTTAGATTTCCACTTGACTTCTTTCAACCTTCCTTAGAACAAACATATGTCTTTCTCACCACAACACCCTGTGCATTTTTTGACCAAGAATACCTTTTTAACACTGAAGCCAAGTTTTAAGGCATAATCATTATAAAATTTGTATGCAACTTCCTCATTATTAAACTGCATTCCTTCTACGGGAACAGAGTCAAGTGTACTATCATGTATTTTCCTAGTGTCTGCACTTTTATCATGTGTATTGTCATGATCGTCTACCTCATTATCGAATTGTATTTCTACTGCTGGAACATTCAAGTCAAGAGTGAATCCAATGCTTGCACCCTTCTTATCATGTGCATCATTAGTGCACATGTTCACTTCTTCTGGTGCGTCATTAGTACAAATGTTCACTTCTCCATAACTTTCTAATGATTGAGATTCATCACCTTCACTGCAACTAGATGATAAGCTCACCACTGTCATAAGCAAGATATCAATTTGCATTAGTCAGCGCATATGTTTACTACGATTTATTCAAGATGTATATAACAATGGATACCTATTAGTTAAGCAAGTCAAAGAAACGATTGAATGAATCATAGTATAAAAGCAACAACGATTTGTTATTTGCTTATACTATGCATCGAGCTATTATTTACCATGCCAATAAAAGAAATAATTTATCGTATATGTGTGTCGACGAGAGCGATTTAATTATATCCATGACACTGTGAAGCGATTTCAATAGAAATTGCTAAATGAGCAGCGATTTGAATACACAAATCGCCATCGCAAGCGCTCAACAATATAAATTTTGCAAGCACATGTTTTAAAATCATACTACAAATATCTTACAAATTGATACTAAAAAATACATAATATCTTACAAATCGATATACATATAACATAATATATTACAAATTGGTACGGCAATTCAGCATAATAGCTTAAAAATCAATATTAACAAATAAAACAATATCTCACAAATCGGTAGCATGTTATTACAACCGTGATTTGTGTTACATTGCATATATTGAGTGAATGAACGATACGAGATGGGGTAGAGGCCCTTCCTCGCATCTCTAACCAAGCATTCCTGTCAGCAGGTCCCAGCATCTTAAAATATCTTCAATTTTCCAACCCTCAAAAAGCCAACATCTACGTGCAATAACAAAACAACGCCTTAATGGCACTCACAATGACATACGTTCTTCAATAATAGCATGATGACATGGAAAGGTACTCACGATGCCTTAATGGCACTTGTTGGAATGTTTTTGCGTCATTGCTTTTTTTCATACTGCCTAACGAAAATGAAGAAGAGAAGACTGTAAAAAGAGATGGCCAACAAATCCCCCTATGACACCCACCAATCATCGAACCAGTCAATCGATTTATAGTTATCTCCACGAGGTAGAACGAACCCATAAATGTTTTGTAATACAAGGCAGGAACAAGAATATGACAATGTGTTGTAATACAAGCTAAAAACTAAGGTGGGAACCTGGACTCGCGGGAATGTGCAAAGCTATTTACGGGAGGACATTTCTGTCAAACGTATATCTATCTTACCAGAGGATATTTTTTGGCAAACACATATCTATCTTTTTTATATGTTATTTATCTTTTTATATGTTATTTTATTATAAAATCATCATGGGTAACATTGGCATATGAATTATCATGGGTCCCAAGGTATTCCTCCGTACACACCCGAACACACGAATTTGTGTTTGAGGGCGAACACACAACCACCTCTCATTGGTACATGCACCCTCTTAACCATCTCGTCTATGCACTTCCTCTCTTCCCTGCAGTCTACCTGAGTTGCAGAAGCCATGGCCAAGCTCAGCAACAAGAGCATGTAACATAAGTGGTGGCATGGACGCACATGATGGACAGGCTTTGTGGGCAGGAGTGACACATTATGTTCGCCCTGTTCCAAGCCAGGAGTGAGTCGGCGTGCCTTGTCGAACGACAAGGGTGGGCTGGTTCTTGGAGAGGAGAGAACCACATGAGGCTGGTTTATGCACTCCTTCCTCACTTGTTGAACTTGTCCTCCTATATGTAGACTTTAACCTGTTACTCACCAGCATCACCATCTTCTTCTTCTTCTATTCTTCGATTTTTGCTAGGGTAAAGGATTTTCCCCTGCAACTATTCCCCTCGGATCATCAGGTGAGTTTTCTCTTTCAATTTCTTTTCTTTTCTTGTTTTAATTTTATCTGGTTCATGGTGGTCACTCGTAGGGTATCCCCTTTCTCGGTGTTCGCAGTATACCATGGTGGTACCACCACCACCATGGTATCAGCACCACCTGCGGTTCACGATGGGACCATCATCATGCCAGCACCATGTGGGGGAGGGATTTGGTTTTGCCCATTTTCCCTTCTTCCCTAGATAGTCGACCCCGAACCTCCTCTTTATTAGGCATTCGGTAGCATTACCGTGAGCAGGGCTGCTGCTCTCCTATTGGACTGAGCTGTAATGGGTGTTCACCTACAACCAGAATATCCCCTTGTTCGAAAGCTTGTGCCCATGTCACTAATGAGAGTGGCCTCTTTCATCATTGTTGCAGCTCTGTCAGTAGTACCTACCACCTCACAAAGATGGTAGTTTTGCAACATACACTCAACCGCAAGGTAGGATTTCACTATGGTCACCCATACAATTGCAAGAACAACTGCACCTAGGCTGATACATATATGCACTTCATTTGTGCTTTCAAGCATCTTATATAGATGTTTCAAGTGTGTTTGTAAGCATCTGCAACTAGGCTAATATATATGCATTTCATTTGTGCTTTTAAGCATATGCAACTAGATTGTCAGATATGAGTTTTTGGTATGGGTTTCATGCACCAAAGATTGGATTATCAAGTGTGGGTTCTATTCATATGGTTATGGACCTTTATGCGTCAATTTCTTGGCACATGTTGACTCTTATACGTGAGTGGTTTGGAGTTGTTTTTACCATTTAAGCTTTGCACATTATGACTTTATAACTTCCAAGTTTAGCAGAAATCATGGTTGATGAAGGATTGTTTTCAATGCTTGTCAAGAGGCTACTTTAGGCCTATTTTAATAGCTATATGTGATGGGTTCAATGAGGGGCTGTTTATGCCTGTTGTGTATGAACAGTTCACATAAAAATGACAACTTTAAGCCTAGCTTTAGGTTGTATATAAGTTGTTCATTAAAATGGCAAAATTGTGCCTATTCCAATGGTACTTATGAGTTGTTCATTAAGGGCATATTTGAGGCAATTTCAAATGATGTATATGAGTTTTTCATTGACCAGGGGCAGAATTGAGCCCATTTTCAGTGTTGTATATAAACTACTTGTTAGAAGCCAGATTTGAAGCATCCTTTGATTCTTTGCATTTGAACTGTTAAGGTATATGATTCTTCATCATGCTAATGTATTGTGAGTGTCCTAATGAGGACCATGGGATGTGTGAAAGTATGATCCATATTTCGGGGGCATCCGAGTGATGCTATTATGCTCTAAGGGAGCGGGGGTCGTAAGGACTCAGGTGCAATGGTACACCAATTGCTATAAATGAATCATAAACACACACACACACCTAACTCGCTCTCACAGGCGATATGCCCTTATGGGTGGGCACATATGAACCACTATACCCTAAAAGGGTATTTGAGCTATCAAGCTCTATTTGGCTAGTAAGGCACGTGAAACCCCATAATAAGATGGCCTGGTAACCCATTCAGTCCGAAGTGCTACCTTGGAGAGGGTAGTTGGTACCAGCCCTAGTGACACAATAGTTTCAGAGTGATGTGTCCCCTTGGTCCTCAGTCACTGGTCGGTTAGAGGGTCAATCTGTCGATGAGTTCTAGGCGACTTGACCACATGTACTTCTATAGAAGGTCAAGTTGCAACTTTACTTAACCCAGATTTGTGGGGGGCCTTTGGGGAGTCTCCTGGTGTTATAATTGCAAAATTTTACTTTTGCAAGTCAAACTGACCTTTGAAAAAGATTTTGAAAATAACTCACCTCCATTTTTAAAATACAGGACAATTCTGAAGAATGGGACTCGCCTGTTGGTATGAGGTTCAACCATTCCTGCCACCTTTACCAAGGATAATTGAACCAAGGATCAAAAGTGTGCTTAGCTTTGCTCAACTTGTTTAAACCGATGTTCTATTTCCTAAATGCACAAAGAATTAGGCATGTGCTATGAATTTTCTGAAAATGCAGATTTGAAAACATGATGTTTGCTTTGAATATTTAAAACACTTGGAAAATTCTTGGAAAAGATGATACTTTGAAAATCGTGAGTCTTGTTGAGAGAACATTTCTGAAGAAATGCAAGTGCTTTGTGAAAATAGATTTCTGAGAAATTTCAAATAACTTTGGAAAAACTTGATTTCTCTGAATTCAGACTTTGAAATTGAAGATATTATGACTTGAAAAATCATGATTTGAACTTAAGAAATATTTGAAATACCATTTGAAAGCTCAGAGTTTTGAGAAAATCGATTTTTGAGTAAGACTTAGAAAATTTTGAGAAAATTGATTTCTCTGAATTGGAATTGGAATTTGCAAATTGAATGAAATGAATGTGGATTTGAAAACATTGTTTTGAAGAATTGAGAAAATATTTTTGTATATTTTTTTTTGAGAAATGCAGTGCATTTTGAAGTTAGCCTAAGACTATAGGCTGAATGTGGCTAATACGAAGTTCATAAATCTGGGTTTTATTCATATCCTAACTATGGTCATGAATACGAATTCCACCGAGTTTGTCGACTCCCTAAAAGCTTGTGCATGTGCTATTCGTGTAGACCATGGTGGATTTGTAATATGTGCATGAATGATGCATTTATCAAATATTGAAATTGTAAAAGCAAACTATATGCAATATATCCTATTCTAACTAGGAATTCAAATTCTTATTCCAAACACATTTAATTTACACCACTAATTGAATTTAAATACAGAAAAATAAAGGAAAATACAGCCTTAGAATATCCCTGCAAAACTAGAAAAGCTTGTTAGTGAAGATATGTCAGCTTTTCTAGATTTATCCAACAATATCTGGAAATTGCTAGATTTATCTAAACATAAGCCCTTTTCCATGATTCTCTGAGATAAACATAAGGAAATATGAAATAAAATGGAAGAAATAATAAAGATAAACAACTTTGAAATTCAAAATTTTATGAAAAATGATAAAAATACCCTGAAAACAAGACTATGACCTTGAAATCAGGGTTTTCAGAAAGATATTTTGTAAAATACAAATTTTGAAATTCAAATGAGAATAAATCAAACACAAAATGATATGATATGATTGAAAATATGAAAATCAAAGTTTGGAATTTCGAAATTGAGGTTAAATGACCAAAATGTCCCTAATAGCAAGACTATGGCCTTAAAATCAGGGTTTTCAGAAAATATTTTGGTAAAAACTTTGGATTTAGGGTTTAAAAAAATCAAATAGCAGCTAAATCGAACATGAGGTGTCCTAGCATGATTCTAAATATGAAAAAACCCTAAAAACATTAACTTATACCCAAAAATAAGAAATATCATGAAAATCATGATTTTGGCAGTGTTTCGGGATCCTACGGGTACCCTATTTTGCAATTTAACTCATTCAAGCATCAAATGATATCCAAAATTAGTAAAAATCAACATGTGAAATTCTTATAACCCTAAAATTAGATTGGAATAAGAAAAAGATATTTTTGACATTATTCCAATTCAAAAATTATATTAAAACCCTAAAATATGTTATTTTTACCCGCGGGCACGTGCCTATCATGGTGTCAAACCCGAATCAGGGGTCAATTCACCATGGAAATCTTTGAAATTTTATAGGGAAATAATATACAGAAAAATTGAGGTGTTACTATTTACAGATCAGAAAAATTATCTTTGGTTGGGGAGATATCATTCCGGCAATCTATACTTGAATATAACGAATATAAAATTGATCAAAACAGACACTTTCGGTTTCAAATACAGGGAAAAATAACAAAGCACATCAAAATTTTTTGAGATTTCAGTAGTGAATAGCAGAAAAAAATATAGATAGTTTCTCTTTTTACAGATCATTGTTCGAGGTTAGGGAGATACGATCAACACAAGTTGAATTAGGGTTTGAAATAAGCATAACGAGTTCTAAGAAGTTGATCTGACTCTCTGACAAAGGAAAAATATCAAACAATGATATAAAATTATAAAAATTTTACAGTAAATAATAGACTCTAATACAAAGCTACTGCAATTTATGTATCCTGAATCAGATCTTGGATGACAAAAATAATGCAACTACAAGTTGTACTTGAATATGATCAATGATTTTAACCAATAGGAATCACGATTCAACTTTATATTTTTCTAACAGGGTTTCTGAATCCCAAAACCTCTGATTTTTTTACAGGGACTCACTGACATGTCCGTGGACCATATATAAAAAAATAAAAAATTTTTAACAAAGGTTTAAATATGAAACAGTATGATTTCTATAGATCTAAAATCAGAATATACGAAAATCTAAGAAAACATAAAAAAAAACATAAAAAAAACATAAAAAAAACATGATTTAATAATGAAGAACAATAAAAAATATCTAAACAGCAAAATGAAATTTATTTTAATACTAAAACACATGAAATAAACATAATATGATAGAAAAATAAAGAAAATACAGGGAATCTATGATGGAAATTGATTTTACCTTTGAAAGGATGGATTTAGCCCATTTAACGGGTAAATCGCATCTTTCGTCGGTTAAGAACATAGAAAATGTACCTCTCATCGATTCTAATGGATTAGAATCCTTGAAAAATCCATCAATCTGAGTTAGATCACTTTCTTGGGTCGATTTTAAGGTTCTTGGTCCAAAATCATGGTTGAATCCATGAACTCAAGGGGCGATAATGGTTAAATCCATGATAAAAAGCATAAAAAATTAATAAAAACATGAAAGAAAATATAAAAATCTTACCTTGGGTGACTGCAGCTTCAATTGAGGAAGGAGAGGTGCTGGAGAGAGGAGAGAGGATACAAAAATTTGAGAGAGAAAAGAGCCTCTCAAAGGACTCTTGAAGTCCCCCTTTTATAGGTTTTCAAAAAGTCACTTAATTAGGGTTAATTAAGAGGTTTCCTTTTTTTTAGAACTCTTTCTAATAAATCCACTAAGGGGCAACAATTTTCCTAGAGGCTTCTAACCTAAATGGACTCCAACTAAACCCTAATTAACACCTAATTAAACCCTAAAAAGTCCAAATATGGCACCACCTAGTGTGGGCCCACATTTGGTTTTTAAAACTTGAATTTAAAACCTTTAAAAACTACTAGTTAAAAATCTAAACAAAATGAATTTTCAAAATTGGTTTTGACTACTCCTCTAAACCTCTAAACTAAGTAGGACATTGAGTAACCCTAGTCTAACCCTAACCTTATCAGATGTGATGCCATCCAGAGTGGGCCCCACTTGAATTTTCAAAAAACGATTTTAAAACTTGCAAATGAGAGGTTTTTCAAAAGATATTTAAAAGTAGATTTTGAGATTGAAAGTTTTGAAATGGTACAGAGTCCTGACTGGGTCAGAACTCCTCTGGATATGACACCAACTGAGTGGTCCTCACATCAAGGTTTTGAAAGTCTTGAAATAAAGACTGAAAATGGCTTTGAAAAGGGGTTAAAATCAACAGGTGAAATTCAAAAGTTTTGAAAACAGAGTTCTAAGCGAACTAAAACTCTGGATCAGAGTCCTGAACCAATTAGGACTCTAAGGTTTTAGATGTTAAAAGCCAAATAAAGGAGTTTTTGAAAGATTTTATCAGAACTGGTAAAAATAAGTCAAAAAATGCAGTCAGGGTTAGAGTCCTAACTCAACCGAAACTCTGAAACAGAGTTTTGAATCAGCTAAGACTCTACAAAATGGACTAATTTTGGAAAAACAAGTGAAAAAGATAAAAATGAAAGTAAAAACAAATTTCAAAATAGATTCATAACTGGATTAGGACTCTGGGATAGAGTCCTGATCGGACTGAAACTCTAGATCTTTTTGGTATTTTCTGAAAAATAGATGAAAGAACTTGTGAAAATAGTGAAAATAACAAGTATTGAAATCAAACAGAATTCTGATCCAACCGGGACTCTGGGGATAGAGTCCTAATCGGATTAGGACTCTCAAATTTTTGGATTTTCTAAGAAAACAAATGAGGAAATCTTGAAAAATAGGTGAAAACAGGATAAAATTGAAGTTTGTTTCAGAGTCCTGATCTGACTAGGACTCTGAGGAAAAGTTCTAATTCAACTAGAACTCTAAAAATGTTTGGTTTTTTTTAGAAAGTAAATGATGAGATTTTTTTAAAAAGAACTTTTTGAAACCAGTGAAAATGAAGTGAGAATATGAACTCAGGATAGAGTCCTGATTCGATCAGGACTCTGGGATAAAATCCCAGAATTTTGAAATTCTATGATAAAGGTGTAATAATTTTGAAATTTGAAAAGATAAATAAAGAGATTTTGGAAAGATTCTCGCAAAAATTGAAATCAGGGTCAGAGTCCTGATCCAACTGGGACTCTTTGAATAGAGTCCTCGTTCGACTAAAACTCTGAGTTTTTGGCTCATTTTGACAGATTTTGAAAGATTTGATTAAAGATAGGCAGAATACCAACGAAAGATAGAGTCCTGTTGTGCAAATATAAAATTCATTAAAAGTCTTAGATTCTTGTAAGATCCTTACTTAGAGTGCATATTTTGATTACATTTCACCTAAAAAGTCTTTAGAAAAACTTTTCTAAAAGAACCCTTCATGAAAATCATTTTACAAAACTCTTTACTTAATTTTTCTTATTTATTAGTCGACCAATAGACTCACTAGTCGACCAACTTTCTCGCATCAAATTTTCTAAGCAAAATGTCATTTTTGTCAAATTAGTCGGTTGAAGATTTTATCAGTCGACCGGACAGAACGTGTGTTTTCAGAAAAATTTAGCAGCAGCCGACTGAAAGATTTTTCAGTCTACTGATGATATTATCAGTCGACTAACTTTTTCTTTAGTCGACTAAGTTTCAAAAGTTCAGATTTTCAAACGGCTCTGTTAAACACATTAGTCGACCGACAATAACTATCAGTCTGCTAATATTTGATTTCAGTCGACTAACTACTGTTTCAATCGACTAATTTTGTCATTTTTCTATAACTTTTAAAAGGCGTATCTTTTCATTTTTCAAACATTTTGATCATTCAAAATGAACTGTTTTGACACCCTTTCATACCTTCAACGTATGAAATCTTTCAACTATAAGTATCAGCGTATTCCACACTCAAAAACATCGAATTGAATCGAATCATATCGAATTACATTGAATTATTCTTTGTTTTTCACTCCTACTTATTCAAGTATTTGTTTTCTCACTCACTTGATATTTTCACTCCAGTTTTTCACTCAAATTCTTTTGAGAGACAGTGAATTCGTGAGTTGAGTATTTCAACAACCTCAAAATCCAATTGCATTCCATTTGCATTCATAAGAAGGGCTTGTAGGTTGATTATAAGTTACTTATTTCATTTTTCTGTAAAAGAAAAGGATTCCTTGGTTTAAAGGAGTTGTTTGCTTTCAGTAGGTTTGTTACTGAAAGTGAGACCGGATTTGGTTTATATGATCTTGTAGTTACACAAGGTTGATAGTAAAAATCTCAAGCGGGTTTTGCTTGGGGACTGGATGTAGGTTTGTAAGACCGAACCATGATAAATTCTTGTATTCTTTGTGCGATTGCTTTGAGAATTTCAAAATCCATCATAATTTCAAAGACGATATTTAAAAGCACTATTCACCCCCCCTCTAGTGCTCGTTGCCTCGATCCTACTGCACTTTCATTTGGTATCAGAGCAGATTTGCTATATTTTGATCTTACCATCATATGGCATAGCAACAACATCGTCTTCTCAGCACAAAGAAGGATGCTCCTCCGTTTGTCCTCCTCTCTTCGACGAAACAAACTATGGATATTGGTAAGTAAGAATGATAATATTTATACAATCCATGGATCTTAAAATTTGTTGAGTTGTTTCAGAAAAGTACCAAACACCATCAACTGATTTCAACCTATGGACCGATGAAGAAAAGAAGACTGCTCCACTCAATGCCAAAGCTATGAATGCGTTGTATTGTACCGTTGACAAGGTAGAATTCAATCGTATCTCTCAATGTTCCATAACAAATGAAATTTGGCATACTCTTCTCGTTACTCATGAAGGTACGTCAAAGGTAAAGGAATCTAAGATTGCTTCTTTGGTTCATAAATTCGAATTATTTAAAATGAAACAAAATGAGTCTATATCGGACATGGTAACAAGAATGACCGATATTACTAATACTCTCAAATCCCTTGGGAAAGAATATTCGCAAGTGGATTTAGTTAGAAAAGTCCTAAGGTGTTTAACTTCTGAATGGAAGAGAAAGACCACAGCTATAGAGGAAGTCAATGATTTAAATAACATTTCTCTTGAAGACTTAGTTGGTAATTTGATGGCATATGAAGTTCAACTTTAAGATAGACAAGAAGAAGAACCCAAGAAGAAATCTCTTGCTTTCAAGGCCACTTCTGACTCTGAAGATTCAGAAGAAGATGAAGATATTGCCCTCATCACTAGGCAATTCAAAAGATTCATCAAAAAGGGAAGATTTCAAAGGAAGGTAAAAAAAACTTATTCTTCTAACCCTAATGAAGTCAAGTGCTTTAACTGCAAAAAGGCAGGACGCATCAAGAAAGATTTTCCTCTTCTCAAAATCAAACCCAAGGACCAATTCAAGAATAAAAAGTCATTTCAAGCATGTTGGGATGATAGTGATTGTTCTTTCGATGAAGAATCTAATAAAGAAGTCGCCAACATGTGCTTTGTAGCACAAAAAACTCGGTAAGTCAATTTGAGTATGATGATTTATTAGAAGCATTTAATGATTTATATGCTAAATTTAGGAGTCTAAGTTCTAAAAACAGAGTTAAAAACTGAAAATTCAACTCTTGACTCTCAAAACAAAGTGTTACTTTAAGAGATAGAAGATCTCAAGAAGGAAAACTCTTGTCAAGCATTCGAGATAAAAGAAATTGGAATTAGAACCAATCTCTTACAAGAAGAAATAATGAGTCTAAAAGAAAAATCAAATGATCTTCTTTCTATAGTGACCAAATTCACTAATGGACAAGATAATCTTGAAAGACTTCTTGGTTTTCAAAGATGCTCGGTTAACAAAACCGGTTTGGGATATAGCTTCTTTAATACTCAAAATAAACCAAACTATGTGGTAAAGAATCAAAGACAAAATTCTCAAAGAGCTCAATTTTCTAGTTATAATAGAAATGCATCTAATCATGGTACTTATAAAACTTATAACACACTCAAAAACATTGAATTGAATCGAATCATATCAAAATACATTGAATTATTGTTTGCTTTTCACTCCTACTTATTCAAGTATTCATTTTCTCACTCACTTGATATTTTCACTCCAGTTTTTCACTCAAATTCTTTTGAGAGACAGTGAATTCGTGAGTTGAGTATTTCAACAACCTCAAAAGCCAATAGCAGTCCATTTGCATTCATAAGAAGGGCTCGTAGGTTGATTGTAAGTTACTTATTTCATTTTTCTATAAAAGGAAATGACTCATTCGTTTAAAGGAGTTGTTTGTTTTCAGTAGGTTTGTTACTGAAAGTAGGACCAGATTTGGTTTGTATGATCTTGTAGTTACACAAGGTTGATAGTGGAAATCTCAAGCGGGTTTTGCTTGGAAACTGAATGTAGGTCTGGAAGATTGAACCAGGATAAATTCTTGTGTTGTTTGTGTGATTGCTTTGAGAATTTCAAAATCCGTCATAATTTTAAAGACGATATTTAAAAGCACTATTCACCCCCCCTGTAGTGCTTGTTGCCTCAATCCTACTGCACTTTCAACTAGGACTCTAAAATTTTGACAAAAATGACAAAAATGTGCAAGGATATGACCACAACTGGTTTAAAATCAGAATGGAGTTTTGAAAAGATTCAAAAAGATGAAAATACAGAGTCCTAATCCGACTAGGACTGAAATTTTTGAGATTTTTGATAAATAAAGGGATCCAGAAGCGACACCACCTAAATGGGTCTCATCTGAGAATTGAAATCGATTGGAATTGAGTTTCAAATGAATCCAGATTGTTTTCTGAGGAAAACATTTCAAAACATAAGATTCTGGGGGTTGGCAAATGACAAAAATATCGATTTAAAACCCAGATTTTGAAATTGATTTCGAAGGAAAGGTTTTTAAAACTTGAATCTGGATTTAATATTTTGAAAACAAGAGTTTTGGATCTCGATAATGAGATGAAATGTTATGCAATGCAATGAAATGATATGTCGAATGCATGTAATGATATGCCACATATGAAATGAAAACACTGGATGAGGGTGAAAATTTGGGGTGTTTACAGATGCCTCTCTTTGCTACTAAGCCGGTATAGGGCTGAGCTTAGTGGCAAAGAAAAACACACCAAATTTGGGCTATGTAAAAAAAATGCCCCAGTTAGTAGGATCTTACTGGTTATGAAAGAATTTGCTCTAATGAAAATGGTAGATATGGAATGGAGAATGAAGAAGAAAGATTCATTTTGTAGAAATGAAGTTCAGGTTTTGCCCTTAACCTGTATGGGACGAAAAATACCTCATATAGAAATGAGGCTCAGGCTTGACCCTTAACCTGAACGGGAAATGAAATACCTCATCTGAATCAGGCTCAAATTTATCCCTTAACTTGATCGGGAAATGGGAATGGTAAGCTGGATGGTGAATAAGACAACTTTTTTGAAGAAGAATAAGGCAACTCTTTCGACAACGCAAAAGACGAACAAGACGATTCAAAGGAGCAGGGCGATTCTTTCGACAACGCGAAAGATGACAAAGGCGATCCAAAGGAGCAGGGCGATTCTTTCGACAGTGCGAAAGATGAATAAGGCGATCCAAAGGAGCAGGGCGATTATTTCGACAACGCGCAAGATGAATTCTTTCATCAATATGAAAGATGACAAAGGTGATCCAAAGGAACAGGGTGATTCTTTCGACAACGCGAATGATGAATAAGGCGATCCAAAGGAGAAAAATGATTCTTTTGATAATGCAAAAGATGAATTCTTTCAACAACGCGAAAGATGACAAAGGTGATCCAAAGGAGCAGGGTGATTCTTTCGACAATGTGAAAGATGAATAAGGCGATTCTTTTGACAACGCAAAAGATGAATTCTTTCAACAACACAAAAGATGAAAAAGGTGATCCTTTCGACAACGCGAAAGATGACAAAGGTGATCCAAACGAGCAAGGCGATTCTTTCGACAATGCGAAAGATGGCAAAGGCGATTCAAAAGAACAAGGCGATTCTTTCGACAACGCGAAAGATGAATAAGGCAATCCAAAGGAGCAAGGCGATTCTTTTGACAACGCAAAAGATGAATTCTTTCGACAACGTAAATGATGGCAAAGGGGATCCAAAGGAACAAGTTGATTCTTTCGACAACATGAAAGATGAATTCTTTCAACAACGCGAAAGATGACAAAGGCGATCCATAGGAACAAGGCGATTCTTTTGAAAATGCGAAAGATGACAAAGGCAATCCAAAGGAGCAAGGTGATTCTTTCGACAACGCAAAAGATGGCAAAGGTGATCCAAAGGAACAAGGCAATTCTTTTGATAACGCGAAAGATGACAAAGGCGATCCAAAGGAGCAAGGCGATTCTTTTGACAACGCAAAAAATGAATTCTTTTGACAACGCGAAAGATGACAAAGGCGATCCAAAGGAACACGGTGATTCTTTTGACAACACAAAAGATGGCAAAGGCGTTCCAAAAGAGCAGAGGGATTCTTTCGACAACGCGAAAGATGAATAAGGTGATCCAAAGGAGCAAGGCGATTCTTTTGACAACACAAAAGATGAATTCTTTCGACAACGCGAAAGATGACAAAGGCAATCCAAAGGAACAAGGTGATTCTTTCGACAACGAGAAAGATGGATTCTTTCGACAACGCGAAAGATGGCAAAGGCGATTCTTTTTACAACGCGAAAGATGAATAAGGCAATCCAAAGGAACAAGGTGATTCTTTTGACGACGCAAAAGATGAATAAGGCGATCCATAGAAGCAGGGTGATTCTTTCAATAACGAGAAAGACAAATTCTTTCGACAATGTAAAAGATGACAAAGGTGATCCAAAGGAGCAGAGCGATTCTTTCGACAACGCGAAAGATGAACAAGGCGATCCAAATGAGCGAGGTGATTCTTTTGACAACGCAAAAGATGAATTCTTTTGACAACACGAAAGGTGGCAAAGTCGATCCAAAGGAGCAAGGCGATTCTTTCGACAATGCGAAAGATGAACAAGGTGATCCAAAGGAGCTGAGTGATTCTTTCGACAACGCGAAAGATGAATTCTTTTGACAACGTGAAAGATGAATTTTTTCGACAACGCGAAAGATGACAAAGACGATCCAAAGGAGTAGGGCGATTCTTTCGACAACGCAAAAGATGAATAAGGCGATTCAAAGAAGCAGGGCGATTCTTTCGACAACACGAAAGATGAACAAGGCTATCCTTTCAGAGAGAATTTTAATCTTTCAACAACGTGAAAGGCGACAAAAGCTATCCTTTCGGAGAGAAGGCTAATCTTTCAACAACGCGAAAGACGACAAAGGCTATCCTTTCGGAGAGAAGGCTAATCTTTCAATAACTCGAAAGACGACAAAGGTCACTCTCTGAAGGAGGCAAACGGTGATGCCAGAATATGTTAAGATGGGCATCAAGATTTTCACTTCATGTCAAGACAGTAAGAAAATATTGCCAAAATGTTAAAAATTATTTGTTGATTCAACATACTCAAAAAATGATGTATATTGGTACGAAAATATTTCCTCTTATCTACCCAGAGTATTACCTCCAATTGAGCTAACTTCGTAAAATCAAGATTCAAATTCAAATTGCTTATGATTGGCTTTCTTCAATGAAGCTATCAATTTCCTTGATATGAATAGAAAGGAGAGTATTCTTGATATTGTGAAAGCGATTGGTGAAAGGACATTGATAAAAGAATTTCACAAAATTAAAGAAGATTCTTGGCAGATTCTACAGTTTGATATCCTGAATTTTTCTCATGATGATCTTTTTGCATTTTTTTTATGGCATTGAGCTTTCTTGGGTTTTTGGGGAGTTTATTACATCATCCTTTATTTTGGAGATGTCCTGACATTTTTCTCTCTTCTCTTTTTTTTTGGAAGGGTACGTCACAAACTCCTTCAACTTGGAGATGTTTCAATCCTTATTTGTCTCAGGAATTATACTGATGATATTGTCTCTTTGGTAGGAAATCTCTTGATGATAGCAGAAATTAAATATCTTTTAGGGTTTGTCGGGAGGCTCATCGCATTTGCCTTCAACTTGGCGGTGATCTGAACTTTCGCTGGAAGGATTCGTCACAAACTCCTTCATCTTGGACATGATCCAAATCTTCTTTGGCCCTGATAATCTAGCTCGCATAATCATCTTCAACTTGACGACAATTGAGAGATCTCTCTTGCATATATTTGATTACAGCTTAAATGACTGAGGAAATATAGGAATTGAGTGGATTTTTTTTATCACCCAGGATATTTTCACTGCCTTATTTCCTACAAGAATGGTCTTTAAAGATGTGCCATTGACTGCGATCAATATTAATCACTTGTGGCTTTGCGACAACATTGAATTTTCTTTGCTGGCCATATCGGGGATCTATTCTTCATCCTTTTGGTTGGCCCAGAGAAAGATTTTGAATTTTGAATCCTTTTTCGTAAAAGCTTTATCCTTTTGGAAGTAATACTGAAGGTAATTTTGAGGTAATTTTTTGTGCAATAAAGGTTTTGAAATCAACAAATATTTAATGACAAATTGACAAAATGTTCTTGGAATCCCTGGTGAAAGAAATTGCTTGATATCCGAGTTGACACATCAGTGGGATTCTAGATGAAAGCCCAACACGAACCTGAACTCTGAAGGTAAATCCAATACGAAATTAGAATTCTGAAGGTAAGTCCTAGCACAATGCTAGATTTTGAAGGTAAGTCCAACTCAGAGGTTGGTTTTGAAAGAATGACCGAGTTGAAACTAAAATCCTATAAGGAAAACTGGAAAATTTGAGTCGGAACTCGAGTCTTTGATGGAAAACTAGACCCATTAAGATTTAAAGGAAAGAAAATTTGAGTCAGAACTCGAATCTTGAAGGAAAACTAGATCAATTTGGAAGGAAAAGAAATTCGAGTCGAAACTCGAATTCTGAAGGAAAAGTAGATCAATTTGGAAGGAAAAGAAATTTGAGTCAAAACTTGAATCCTGAAGGAAAATTAGATCAGTGCGGACTGGGTTTGGAGAAAGGCTTAACCCGAATGTTGATTTTGACAAGATTGAAAAAAATGGTTTTGATAAAAAGACTTGACTTGAAGGTCGAATTTGAAAAAGATTGGTGTTTTGAAAAGTGTTTGTTGGTCGCTATGGGAGATTTTCAATCTTCACCCTCGCGATGACTTAGACGACTGTCAGGGTCTCAGGATTTATCCCTTATCCTGAATGGGCAACTCAGGTTTATCTCTTAACCTGAAGGGGAAAATGAAATTGATGCAAATGGATGCAAATGAATGCATGCAAATGCAAATGTATGCAAAATGGGTGCACATGCATGCAAAATGAGAGATTTGTTTGATCCTGCCTGCATATAGGATGTTTTGAAGACAATTTTCAGAATAATGCCCCAGTGTAATAGGAGAAGAAAATTTTGGATAAAAGAAAGATAATTGACGTTCGAAGAATGCTCTCTGAAGGTAACAAAGAAATTGACTTTTTATTGATTTAGGAGACTCTGAAGAGGGTCATTCCTCATGAAAGGACATTTTGCAGAGAAGAAAAAATAAAAGGTGGCATCAAGATTGTGAGGAAAATTGATAAATTAAGGAAAGACAAATGGGATTACATCATCCCTTTAAAATGATAAAGCAAGATGAGAAATGGGAAAATGTTGGTGCTGTCAGCTTCTTGAGGAAAAATCTCAGTCAGGATGATTGGTCCTTTGTTTCATCTTCAACGAGGAGATTCTTATTAATATAGTCCTGAACAATGTTCTTGAAGATGAAATAGTGGTCAGTATCATGTTCTACTGCCCGATGGAATTTGTAGAATTGGTCCTTGAATCTTTTCATGATCATGGGAGGATCTGTGGCTCTTGGGAGCTTTACCATTTCTTTGGTCAACATATATTCGAGAATTTCATCAAGAGGCTGCTTAAAAGGAGTAAACTGACGATCGTCACCTCAACCATCCCATTTTTTCTTTTCTTTCTGTTGACTCAATTTTTCATTCTTCTTTGAAGACTTTTCTTTCTGACCTGTATGGTTGCCCTTGCTATCTTTACAGTTACTGTGACCGGCATTGGCGGAGAAGGTAAAATTTGCCTTCTTCTTTGAATCTTGATTATTCTTGATGAGGGTGATGCCATCATAAACCCCATTCTCCATTCCAATCTCAAGCCACTCGGCCCATTCGGTAAGTTCAATAAAAGATTTAGAAGGCGAGGTGGAGATAAGACCTCTCAAAGGCTGTGAGAAATTGTTCAGAATAATCTCAAGTGCGTGCTCTTATGAGATGGGATTTCTCATTTTGTTGCAAGTGCCCCTCCATCTACGAATGAAGTTTTTGGCTTTCTCATTATCTCTTTGCTTTGTATTGTAGAGGTGATTTAGTGTTGGCAGCGCTTCGGTGTTAAAAAGGAATCATTCAATGAACAGATTGACCACCTTGTCAAACTCTTTCAGCTCGATTGGATTGATATGCTCGGAGTACCACTTGGCGGCGGTGCCCTCTAGACTGCGAGGAAAACATATGAACAAAGCATGATTGTCTCTCTTGAATCGATTGCACTCCGCAAAGAACATAGCCAAGTGAGCCTTGAGATCGCCAATCCCATCAAATTTGACAAATTTTCGAGGGAGATCCTCCAGGCTGTCATTCCCGTCTAAACCATCATAAAAAACTTTGCTTGTAAAAATCCTTTTGCCCTTGTCGCGGGCTTGCAGATCCTTAACCATTTTGACCACATCTCTGAGTTGTGGCTGATCAGGGTCATTGACAGACTGATCCTTGGACTTAATGGTTGACCCCTGCCCCTGAGTCATCTTCTGAGAAGCTTGATGAGCCTCACACTCCTCATCGGTGTCACCTCCTGATTCTGCTTCATCAGATATAACCTCGTGTTGAATACGCTTCTTGGATATTTTTACTTGCTTCTTCAATGTTCGACCCTTGGCCTTTTTTTTGGTAGAAATCTTGCTGGAACTAGCCCTTGTTTGCTCTGCCATCATCTTTTGAAACATGGCATACATCTGAGGATTGACATCATCATTGTCTTGTTGATTTTGTTTCCTAGCAGATCGTGACAAATCCATTTCTTGCTCGCTGTCACTGCTAGGGTGTTGAGGCAACGCTGTTTTCTTTCCAGATCTGGTCTGAACCATTCTTCAACGCCAAAATTCTTTGTAGGACAAAGGGATGATCAGAGTGACGGAAAAATTCTTGAAGGCAATAACTTTGAGAATAGAAAGAAAATAATGGATGAAGATCTGAAATTAGGTTGACAATTTGAAGGATATCCCTTTACCAGGGATTGGATTATCGCTAGGATCGCAGCAATTGCGTTGTTATTCCATGAGAGGAAATAAACAACCGAGATATGCCTTGTTACCTAAGCGAGGTCGTTAACCATGAAGAAAAAGATATTTTTGAAGGAATATAGCAAAGTAATGCATAATTGGTAATGAGCTTCCTTGTAAACTTGGAAGATTATCTCAGAAGGAAGGCAAAAAGAATTTTTTCAGAAAAATTATTCATCACAAAAGACATACTGCATGAGAGTTCAGAAAATAACATTATAAAGAAAGTGACACCTAAATATAAGGAAGATTTGATGATTTCATCGATGTCTTGGAGAAAGGATGACAAATTTAAGGAAAACAGTTGGGGACTACATTTATTCAAAGAAGCAAAAATAGAAATGATAGAAATGAGAAAGCATTGGCACTGTCATGAACGATCAGGGAAAGGTTCAGTCAGAATGGCCGACTGATCCTCTTCTTCAACAGGGAGATTCTTGTCAACACAGTCTTGAAAAATATTTTTGAAGATGAAGCATCGCTCAGTATCATGCCCCGTAGCTCGATAAAATTTGTAGAAGCGATCTTTCCATTTTCCTAGCGCGACCGGAGGATTAGCAATTCTTGGAAGCTTAACCATTCCTTTGCTCAACATGTATTCAAGGACCTTTTCGAGGGGCTGATCTAGAGGAGTGAGCTTGTAGTCACGCTCCCAGCCTTCATGCTTTGGCTTCTTTTGAATGCTTGTTTTCTGCTGAGAGCAGGATTGAAGGGGTTTGGCGAGGATAGTCGGTTGGTCTGCTGTTTTGTTTTCTCCTAGAATTTTCTTATCAATGCGATCCTGGACGATATTCTTGAGGATGAAACAATTTTCTGTATCGTGTCCTATTGCATGGTGAAACTTGCGAAATTGTTCTTTGAATTTACCCATGATTGTCGAGGGATCGACAACTCTTGGTAAATGAACCATGCCTTTTGTGAGCAAATTTTCTAAAATAGTCTCGAGCTTCTGATCTGGAGGGTTGAACTTTTGATCAGTGCTCCAGTCTTTGTGTTTTGGTTTTTCATGATCTTTTCTTTTATGCTGAGGACTAGACTGGAGAGGTCGGGCATTCTGCTTGTCCATTTTATCTTTTTGACCTGTGTGGTCCTCTCTGCCTGGATTTGGGTTTCTTGATCTGCCAATATGATTTTTTCTGCCACCCCTTTTGCTTTTGCCATTGTTGTTGCCCTCGATGTTCACAGAGAATGTGACTGGTGTCATCTCCTCGGCTGGCTCTTTTCTGGTGCTTGACTCCGGTAGCTCCAATAGCATCTTTGTCATCATCCTTTGAAATATCCTGTACATGATTGGATCAATGTCATCTTCACTTGTTTGGTCCTAGTTCTTGACTAGTCTCGAGAAACTCATCTCTTTGACACTGCTTGGTGATGTTCTCTTTCCTGACCTTGTTTGAACCATGGTGAAATGCAAATGCTTTCTGCAGAATAAAGGAATGGTTTAGACTGAAGAATTTTTGGGAGAAATCGAGATGATGAAGGAGATGTCTAAGGATTTGGAAAGAGACAAAAATTTTGAATAGAATTTGGAAGACATATACGAAGAAAAGAAGTTTGACAAGATCTGAACATTTGAAAAATTGCAGGCAGGATGAAAATAAGGTTGGAAATTCGAGATCCAAAGGAAAGGTAGGAAAGGGAAATCGCCTGGACTTTTTTAAGAAAAAATATGAGGTTTTTAAAAATTGTCCAGGGTTTTGATAAAACTGTTGGAAAAAAAGATGAAATTTGGAAAATGATGTAAAAGGGGAATGAGAAGTAAAGGAAAATGTATTCAATCACATCCTGCACAAACAATTATGCATATACAACATTCTCTAAGAAGCTGACTCTAAATGCATCAATTTTGAAATAGCTGTAGGACCCTAATCCTGACTCTAGGTTTAGATCAGTTGTATCCAATCATGCTATGTCGATATACTCGAGCTGAGGCTCGATGTACGTGGCATAAAAATTCATCTTCGGTTCTAGGCTCGTGTTTTTCGAACATCTTTGAGTGTCTGCTGATATACATTGCACTATGGCCCTTGGTACGTGGCAGGGTTTTTTAACCCAAATAGGTAGCCCAATTGTGAGGCTTTGTCTCGAACTATGGTTCTGGAAGAAAGCCCAGCAACGTGAAGACCAGGTAGAGATAGGTGGGGTAGTTTTTTAAAAAATGAGCACATGCAAGCAAACAGAGGGCTCTAAGACCTAGAGAGATAGATTTTTGAAAATTTGAACAAGCAAACATTGTTTTCATATAAATCCTAGATTGAGGAGTGTTGTATTTCAGACCTAAGTCTTTGTGAGCATGAATAATTCTTCTCAATATGGTTCTACCAAACCATGCCTAGTCTACATGCAATCCATGTCAGTTGGGTTCAAGTTTAGGCTCCTAGGTTCACATGATATCATAAAGTAAAAGTTGACATTCCATAGAATATGATTTTGACAATTTAAACTAAGTCAAGCACACAATTGATCAGGCAAAGACAGGTCCCCTCAAGGTCACCAAACCTGTTATCATCATAAAATTTTACTTTTGCAAGTCAAACTGACCTTTGAAAAAGATTTTAAAAATAACTCACCTCCGTTTTTAAAATGTGGGATAATTTCGAAGAATGGGACTCACCTATCGGTACGAGGTTCAACCATTCCTGGTTGTGATCATCGCAAATTTTTTTCTCTCTTGTACTCCTCTTTCTTCTATTTTCCTTTCTAACCTCTATTTTCCCTTTTGAAGAGGAAAATGAAAGACAAAAAAGAAGAGAGAAGAAAAAAGAAAGAAAGAAAAGAGGAATTCTTTTGCGAAGGTCTCACTTGACTTTAATTTTTGAAAAGATTTAAAAGATTACTCGCCTCCGTTTTTGAAATATTTGCAGGAAAAATTGGGAGACAGGGCTAGCTCATCGGTACGAGGTTCGACCGTTCCTGGCGCCTTTACGAGGGGTAATCGAACCAAGGATCGAACTTATGCCTTTTGCTTTGCCTAAATATTGTCTAAGATTTTATTCTAAGTTTAAATGCACAAAGAATCATGCTTATGCAATGCAAATGCAGAAATGTATGTTTTTGAGAAGAATAATTTAGAAATTTTTAAGATTTTCCAAATGAATAAATTTGAGAATATGGTGAAGAAATGGTTTTTGAAAGTTGAAGTTGATTTGAAATGAAAATAAACTCAAAATTTAGAATCGACTTGTGTTTTGAGAAAGACAACTTCGAAACTCTGAAGTTGGAATCATATCTGAGATCAAAAAGACTTGAAATGACTTTAGGTTTGTTTTGGAAGAAGGAAGATTCAGTATTGAAGATAGAAAATTGGAATAAAATTTTTTGAAGATAAGAATGGAATTTGAAATAGAGATTGAATTTGGAACTTTGGAATTGAATTCAGACTTTGGAATTTGAAAGGTGAACTTGGAAATCTAGATGAGTTTTATGAAAATGGAACTGAATTCTAGATTTTTGGTGTTTAGATCTGAGGAATTTAAAAATGGATTTAAGAAGTCCAAGGTGATTTTGGAAATAGAACTTTGGATTTTAAGAAATCTAGATGAGATTTTAAAAATAGATTTTGGTTTTGAAATATGGAATTCAAGATAGGATGTTGATTGGAATTCTAGATTTGGGAATGGATTTTTGCAAATGAAATTGGATTTGAGAAATCCAAATAGACTTTGAAAATAGAATTGGATTTTGGAAATCTAGATGGAACTTGGAATTGGATTTAAGAAATCCAAACGGAATTTGAAGATAGAATTGGATTTTGGAGATCCAAATGGAACTTAGATTTGGATTTGAGAAGTCCAAATGGAATTTGAAGATAGAATTGGATTTGAGAAATCCAGATGAAACCTGGAATTGGATCTGAGAGATCCTAAATTGATTTTTGAAATTTAAAAGGAAGGATAGAGAATGAAAATTTGATTTTCAAACTTGAATTTTGAAATTAGGAGATGAATCTGAAAATTTCAAAATTGAATTTAAACTTTGAATTTTGATTTTGAATTGGAAATTGAATTCGGAATATAGAAATGAATTTTAATTTTCAAGGTCAAATGGGACTTTGAAATTGAATTTTTTAATATAAAATGAATCTGAAATTTCAAAGTCACATTGGACTTTGAAATTGAAGTTTTTTTTTTTGAATTTTCAAAGTAAGATAGAATTTGAGAATAGAAAGGAGATTTTGAATTTACAAATGAGAATTGAAGATTGATCTGAGAGGTAAAGAAGATATTTGAAGAATATATCTCAAAATCACTTGGATTTTGAAAAGGAATGTTTTGAAAATATCATGTAATTCTAGCCTAAATGATGAAATGAATTAAAGAATTTGAAATTGAATTTGAAAAGCATATTTCATTCTTTAAGTCAATTAAAATAAGATTAAAGATATAATACATCCCTGACTATGATCATTGAATGTATTATATAGTAATCATATTTAAATTCAAGCGAAGAATAAAATATATTTTGGTGCCTTTATAGAGTTTAAAATGAAATTAACTCTCAATATATCCTGACTATGGCCATTGATATATATTTTGAGCTAATTTCAAGTTAAATTATGATAAAGGAAGAAAATATTTAGAAAAATTATGATGATTTTTGAAAAAGATCCAGTGTGGATCCAATGTTATCCCATAAAAGATGAAAAATCCTAAGCATTGTCCACATTTTGACTATGGTCATCAATGTGGGCTATTTGCTTAGGATTAATTATCTCTCATTAGAATGGTGCATGTGTCATTCGTGTTCTCATTCATGAATTTTTGGAAAATAAAAGGATAATGGTATGAAACAGATAATTCATGATATTTACATGCTTATACATTCTAATCTAAAACTGAAAAATAAAATTCTCATTAATACCTAGCTATTACAAACGTGAATTGAACTGACATAAATGAAATCCTAATCTGAGAAGGAAATTAATATTCTCTGTATTTTCCCTACAAAAACTAAGTTAACCCAAGACAAGATGCAAAATAAAGAAGGGGATAAAAGATGCTACGTCAAAACTAATCATATACAAGCTAATGAAGGGATGAATACGTAAAATACTATGAAATGCTGAATGACAAAATGCATGTATAATGTGAAGATGTAATGTTCATACAAAAGGTGAGATACATACACCTAAGTGATGTGCACATGCTACTAATGCGACAAAGTTATACATATTGAATGATATGCGGGTGGTGTGTGACTGGATGAATGCTTGGTGAAGCTAGAAGTGTAGGGAAAATGTGAAGAGTGAAGTAATAAAGAAGACATGAAAATGTTGAAGTAAAAAAAAAGGATGTTGTGTATTGGCACAGTGTTATTGCAGCAGTGATGTGGAAGTGTGTGTTATGTTGTGTAGGCATAGGAGCTAGGGGTGTTATAATGCAGGGGAAAGGTAGTGAAAAGCAATTGTGCTGCAGCACAAGGGGTTGTAGGTTGTGAGTGACATATTGTGAAGAGTGTACGGTGAACAAGTGGTGCTGACAGTGAAGAATGGAATAAGAAGATGATGGATATAGGTGGTAAGGTGTGCAAGAAATCACTACAGGAGGTGTTGTGAGAGTGGAAAGGCTGCGATGGTGTTAAGGTGGGTGATATTGGCAGTGAAGAGCATGGTGTTGCCGTGTCATGAAGACACAACAGCTCACAGTAAATTACAGTAGAGATCTTTGGGTCTGGGCATAAGAGTCACTAACGGTCGTGTTTACCTTCCACTGATACAAGAGGTTCACCAACTTACCTCGATAGGACCCTCATGCGCATGACAACTCCCTTTTTTTTTTGGAAAATGTGGTGCCATCAGGCTGGTGGTGATTGAAATTACCTTCACCCACTCATCCCCTGTTCCAGAAGTGCAATTATGAACAAGTCCAATTAGCCAAAACCTGAGCTGTAAAAAAAATGTTGTTATTGTCATTCATTCCACGCTTTCCACCCCAAGATATAGCAACGGAATTTCTCTGGCTTGTATCGTATCATTCCAAGAATGAGAATTGAGAAAGGGGCATGAATGAGTCTTGATCCTCTTGGTATCTGAACTTTAAATATCATCCTACCCGAAGGCCCACGATGATCTCCTTCCTATCTTACCTAAGTGTTTGACTGTATTGTGACGGGTATTGGGTATTTGATGAGTGTTTTGGGAGAGGGTATGCTACTTTGAAGGTTATGCCACAAGGATTAACAAATGGGCATGGTGATCATGCTAATACATATAAGATGAAACAATATAACAGAATTAACAATGCTGAAATGGTTAGCCCATGCAATGAGAAAGAAATTCATGGATTGAGAAATGCTAATCAGTAATTTCAGAAGCATTATACAATGTAATTGACCTTTCGTGCCTAAATAAAATGAACATGAATGCCTGCATCACAGGGCTTGTATGAGATTCTCTGATTTTTTTTAGGAGCTGACATACCTGTTATGCCATATTGGGCCTCCTTTTACTTGAAGGTGCACCCACACATATAATCGGATTATAGTGCAAACTTTGCCAAACCTCATCAACGCTTAACACAGATTTTGTGATTACCATTCCAGATTGCAGAAAATAGACCATGAGGGATTGAATGAGAACATGAAAAACATGCTGGATCGACACATACAGATGAGTCTGCGATGTATAAAATGCTAAAACAGGAAGGAGCATGCTAGACTCAAAAGGGAAATGTAAATCTAAATAACACCCCAGTTCATCGAATATATTAAAATTTTCCTTTAATCGATGTACATCTGATAACAAAGGCATATCTGGCACCAAAATTGTGCACTCTTTTCTTTCCAGTAGATGCAAGTTCACCCAAATCTAGGCAAGAAGTGGTATTGCTGTTGACAAACAGCTGATGATAGAGATCCTATTTTGATCTCTATTTGGCAATGAGACAGACCGCAACCAGGCTATCCTCCTTCATTTGACCTTGGTAACAAGAGGGTTTACAAAGACAGCAACATACCCAATGAGCTCTCGGTTACAAGGGCGACACTTCCCCGTGCTTGATCCACTCGAAGAGGTGACCTGTGGCCACTCCGATGACACATGGGTTCGATAAATGCTATACCGGAGGAATTATTGAAACCCAAGTCCTGGAGACAGAGTGATCTCTTCATTACAGATGATCTTCTTAAATATCATTCCCTCTTAGGGGCTCATGGTTGAACAATGAACACCTCCGAGCATTGAATCCACAGATGATGGGAAGTGGGAAATCAGAAAATTCAAAAGATGCAGAAGGGTGAAACATCTGATATGGTCAGGGCATATGCTAACGAAAGCATCCCAAATAGTAAATATGATGGGTATTTGAACAACAAAACAAACAAACAAAAGGGTTTTACTCAGCAAACTAATACCAAGCCTATACTAAAATTTTGATCAGGGCGATTCATATTTTAATGTACCCTACGAACAAAGGATTTCAAAGAGTATGACAGCTGAAATTGCATGCTGCTGACATTAAAAAAGGAAACCATAATCAAATACAAAATCTTACCTGGTGGAGTGAAAGGAGATCTCATACGCAGGTACCCAAACAGTCCTTGTTACAGTTAATACCGTAGTACAGCAGGATTTTCCCGGCATGGAGTTTGCCCACCTTTTGGAACTCAAACGAGATATATTAAGGAAACGTGAAAATTTCCATAATAGCATTGTTGTTTTTCTTCAGACGCGAGAAACGAGAGCATCAATAATTGTTGCTTTTAAACATAGGTAACGCTTCGGAGTGACTTTATAAGTTTAAGGAGATATCCAGAAGTGATTTAGGCACTTTTCCTTCAGAAGTCATCAATTATGAATTCGGTGAGTAGTAGAATTTTTGTTGCTCCCAAAAGATTCCAATTAAGAGTGATTCCTATTGGATCACGTAATCCTCTTTTTCTCTATAATAGTAGTTGACCTGCCTAAACCAATTTCATACTAATGAGACATGGATAATTTATAAGAACCACAAACAAATCTCTGAGAAGAGTGCAGGAGATATAGTGTAATGGGCGTGAGAAACGGTTGGAGACAAATCGTGAAGGGGAGAGGAAAGTAGGGGACCGATAACATCAACTGAAAGTTAAAATCAAAAGATGATGAAAACATGCAAAATCATGACCAAAGAAGAAAGAAAATCGAAGAAAAAAAAAAGCAAATGTAGGAATACAGATGTTCCTTTAATCTTGCACTATATAAGTCGGTTCCACTGTAAGTGAACCGACATTACAGGGATGCTTCAACAAAAAGATTTAAATAAGGAAAATTAAAAAAAAAATGGAAAGCAAAGAAGTCGGAAATCACAAAGATGAAATGGGGATATGAAAAATCATAAGGGAAATTGAAACTGAAAAGTAAAAAAAGAAAACGACAATAAAGAAAAAAATAAAAAAAAAAGATAAAAATGAAATAAACTTAGACGAACATTCAAAAATCCTGGTGAATCGGTGATGCCATTATGAGGCATCACCGATTACCATATGTAAGAAAATATATTAAATAAAACAATGAATCCATAGTGAATTAAAAAAAAAGGCTAAGCACGGAAAATCTAAATGCCGATGAGGAGTCCATACATAAGCGGCCAATGAAGGCAAAAATAGAAGAATTCAAATTATAAACCTCTATAAAACCCAAAGAAATTGATGGATAAATGGCAAAAAAAGGGGGGGGGGGGTCTTACCTTACTCTGTTAGGATCCTGAAGGAGGGGGGAGTTCGGCTATGGGATTCCTTTCGGAATCAGTGGAGAAGAAGAAGAAGAGTAAAAAAAAGATTGGATGAAGGTGGAAGGGTGAAGACGGATGCCATGGTGTTTGAAATGCCGCTAACACATGGAACTCATATATAGATATGCAACAATGACATGAGGGAGATAAGATGTCGTAAAAACAGGTAGATGCAAGACAAATAAAAGAAACATGGAATTAAAAGAAAACAATTGCAGGAATAACAGAAAATCACGGTGCCAATGTGATGGAATATGACCTCGACACCAATCTGAAGCTAGAGAGCTTGCAGATCTGGTGTTTAGTCAATTAATAGCAATAGATGTAGAAAATGCCAAGAAGAATAGTGAAAAACGCAACCAGAATTAAACAAAAGGAAGGAAAGAACAATTGACCAATGCTACAAAAATTTCAAAGAAAGAAGAAGACAAAGATTCTTACCTTGGCTTTGCAGGCTGCTACTGGTTTGATCAAACTCCTTTATCAATCAGAGAAAATAAAGATTGGGGAGGGAAAGAGGGAGAAGCAGAAGAAGCGTCAAATGGTGCTGGGGTGAAGAAGCGGTGAAGGAGAAGGCCTCTCGACAATTGCTTAAATAAGAGGAAGCCGTTAGGCTAATTTTCAAAATTGGTTTTGTAATTTTAAGGATTTTCATAAAGAGGGCCTATTTTACAAGCTTTCGTCAAAATAGTGTAAATCTACATTTTTTGGAAATCCTTTTTATATTTTTAAGAGAAATTCTAAAAATAAGAGGGAAATACGAGGAAAATCTAAGGATTTTCAAGAGATGTAATCCAGATGAAGCTTTTGAAAGATTTTTATAAAATATTTGTTTTGAAATTGTAAGATTGTCTAAAAATCAGGTTTCTGAAAAATTCCGGGTTAAATTTGTTAATTGGGTTTTAGGGATAGATTCGGGTCGAGGAATTTTGATAGAACTTTAGAATTCAGATCTCGAATTGAGATCGGACCCTGAGTTTGAGACAAACCTCTGAGAAAATATAAAGAAATTGATTTTTTTGATTTTTTGAACGATAAGAGATCCGAGATCAGAATTGGATCCGGATATCCGATTTGGATCCAAGATTGGGTCAGATAGGGAAATTGAATCTGGATTCCAGCGAATCCGAGAAATGAATGAAAATTTTGATTAAAAATTGACCCGATTATTCAGAAGATGGGCCCAGGGGCAAAAATGGAAATTTTTAGATTTTTGGAAAAATTTGGGGTGTTCACAGATGCCCCTCTTTGTTGCTAAGCCGGTTGTAAGCCGAGCTTAGTGGCAAAGAAGATACACCAAATTTTCTTTAAAAAAAATGCCCCAGTCAGAAGGTCTGAGCTGGGTGTGGAAGAATTATTTTTGTAAAACATTATTCTCAGGTTTAATACCTTATCCTGAAAGGTTTTGGGAAGAAATGAAATCCTTGAGAATGAAAATAACTTGGACAAAAGAAAATGAGGAAATCGTGACGGGACTTTGGGATGAATATCCCAAAATGGTAAAAAGAAGAGATTTTGAAGAAGTCTCATGGCTGAGACAAAAATAAGAATTTTTGAAAAGACTCAGGTTTATCCCTTAACCTACATGGGACGAAGATATTTTGAAAGACCACGATGGGACATTTTTGAAAATTACCTCATGAGACAAGGTTTAGGTATAATCCTTATTTGAATTGATATATAAAGTATGGATTCCTTGATGGGGAAAACCATGATGGGACTGAGAGAAATACCTCACCAGAATGAGGCAACTCTCTTTGAAAAATATAAACAACGCTAAGTTACATCAAAATAGATATTGAGCTTTCATTTTTTTGGATAACAAGAAAATTTTGCCAATAAGATGAAATTGTAATTAATTCAAATGCTTAAAAGTGTGTACGTATGTGCGAAAGATATTCCCTCTTTTTACCTATAGTATTTTCTCCAAAATGAGGTTAACTTCTCAGATTCCAAAGTCCGACTCAAATTTTTATGTTGTTGAGTTTCTTCAAGGAAGTTATTCATTTTCTCGATAAGAATAGGGAAGAGATACTCTTAATTTCATAAAAGCAAGTAATGAAAAGATATTGATAAAAGAATTTCGCATAAGAAAATATGATTTCTCGCAATTTTGGCAGTTTTGATATCTTGGGGCTTTTCCCATAATGATCTTTCTGGCACTCTTTTTGAGACATTGAGCTTTCTTGGGTTTCGGGTAGAAGTCTATTACATCATCCTTCATTTTGGAGATGTCCTGGCTTTTCTTTTTTTCTTTAGGGAAGGGTACGTCACAAACTCCTTCATCTTAGAGATGTTCTGATCCTTTATTTTCTCAGGAATTATACTGGTGATATTGGCTTATTGGTCAAAAATCTCTTGATGATAGCAGCAATCAAATATCTTTTAGGGTTTGTCGGGAGGTTCAGCGCAGTCGCCTTCATCTTGACGGTGATCTGAACGTTTCCTGGAAGGATCCGTCACAAACTCTTTCATCTCGGAGATGATCCGAATCTTCTTTGGCCCCAGGGGTCTAGCTCGCATATTCGCCTTCAACTTGACAACAATTGAGAGATCACCTTTGCGGATATTTGATTGCAACTCAAAATGAATGAGGAGATATGGATTGAGTGGATTCTTTTTATCGCTCAGGATATTTACACTACCTGATTGCCAGAAAGTCATCTTTAAATATGCACCATAACTATGATCAATATCGATTCACTTCTGGCTTTTCAACATCATTGAATATTTCTTTCGCTAATCATACCGAAGATATTTCTTACATCCTCTTGGTTGATCAACAGAGAGAAGATTTGAATTTTACCCCTTTTTGCGAAAAGCTTCACCTTTTTAGAAAGAATACTAGAGGTAATTTGAGGTGATTCTTTTGTGCAGTAAAATATTGGAATCAACACATTTTTAGCAGATTGGCAAAGTTTTCGAGAATCCTTTGTGAAATAATCACTCAATATAGATTTTGATAGAACCTCGGGCTGAAAATTTTGATTTTTGCAATTTTGATCGGTAAAACTGGATTTTACAGGACCAACTTAAAAATAAAGTTAAGTAAAGAATTTTGGTAAAGGAACTTGGTAAAAGAATTTGGTAAAGAATCTGTGTTAAACTGGAATTTAAGAAGGATTTTGGCAAAGGAATTTTTGGTAAAAAGATTTTGGTAAAGGACCAGTGTTAAACCGGAGTTTGAAGGACCAATTTGTGAAAATTGGAATTTTGAGGGACAAATATAAATATTTGAAATTTTGAAGGACTAGGATAAAACTGAAATTTGAAGGATCAATTTTGAGAAAATTGGAATTTTGAAGGACTAATGTACATATTGGAATTTTGAAGGACCAATTGGAATTTTGAAGGACCAGTGTAAAATTGGATTTTTGAAGGACCAATTTGAGAAATTGGAATTTGGAAGGACCAATGTAAACGTTGGAATTTTGAAGGACTAATTGGGATTTTGAAGGACTAGTGTAAAACTAGAATTTTGAAGGACCAATTTGAGAAATTGGAATTTGGAAGGACTAATGTACATATTAGAATTTTGAAGGACCAATTGGAATTTTGAAAGACCAGTGTAAAACTGGATTTTTGAAGGACCAATTTGAGAAATTGGAATTTGGAAGGACCAATGTAAACGTTGGAAATTTGAAAGACTAATTGAGATTTTGAAGAACCAGTGTAAAACTGGAATTTTGAAGGACCAATTTAAGAAATTGGAATTTGGAAGGACCAATGTAAACATTGGAATTTTGAAGGACCAGTGTAAAACTGGAATTTTGAAGGACCAATGCAAACATTGGAATTTTGAAGGACTAATTGGGATTTTGAAGGACTAGTGTAAAACTGGGATTTTGAAAGACCAATTTGAGAAATTGGAATTTGGAAGGACCAATGTAAACATTGGAATTTTGAATGACCAATTGGGATTTTGAAGGACCAGTGTAAATCTGGAATTTTGAAGGACCAATTTGAGAAATTGGAATTTGGAAGGACCAATGTAAACATTGGAATTTTGAAGGACCAATTGGGATTTTGAAGGACCAGTGTAAAACTGGAATTTTGAAGGACCAATTTGAGAAATTGGAATTTGGAAGGACCAATGCAAACATTGGAATTTTGAAGGACTAATTGGGATTTTAAAGGACCAGTGTAAAACTGGAATTTTGAAGGACCAATTGGGATTTTGAAGGACTAGTGTAAAACTGAAATTTTGAAGGGCCAATTTGAGAAATTGGAATTTGGAAGGACCAATGCAAATATTGGAATTTTGAAGGACCAATTGGGATTTTGAAGGACTAGTGTAGAACTGTAATTTTGAAATACCAGTATAAAAACTGGAGTTTGAAGGACTAATTTGTGAATTGGATTTTATGAAGGACCAGTGTTAGACTGGATTTTAAAGGACCAATGCGAGAATTGGATTTTATGAAGGACCAGTGTTAAACTGGATTTGGAAGGACCAACATGAGAATTGGATTTTATGAAGGACTAGTGTTGGACTGGATTTGGAAGAACCAACGTGAGAATTGGATTTGATGAAGGACCAGTGTTAGACTGGATTTGGAAGGACCAATGTGAGAATTGGATTTGATGAAGGACCAATGTGAGAATTGGATTTGATGAAGGACCAGTTTGAATTGGATTTTTAAGGACCAATGTGAGAATTGGATTTAATGAAGGACCAGTGTTAAACTGGATTTGAAAGGACCAATGTGAGAATTGGATTTGATGAAGGATCAGTGTTAGACTGGATTTGGAAGGACCAATCTTGAGAATTGGATTTGAGGAAGGACCAGTGTTAGACTGGATTTGAAAGGACCAATCTTGAGAATTGTATTTGAGGATGGACCAGTGTTAGACTGGATTTGGAAGGACCATTGTGAGAATTGGATTTGATGAAGGACTAGTGTTAAACTAGATTTGGAAGGACCAATGTGAGAATTGGTTTTGAGGAAGAACCAGTGTTAGACTGGATTTGGAAGGATCAATCTTAAGAATTGGATTTGATGAAGGACCATTGTTAGACTGGATTTGGAAGGACCATTATAGAAGGTTGTGTTGATTCTATGAATGGTTTCACGATTATCCCTTATCCTGAATGGGAAAAAAATAAAATTGACAAATTTGACAAAATTAATAAAATGTTGATAAAGAATTGACAAAATTTGATAAAGAATCAATAAAATTGATAAAATTTGATAAAGAATAAGAATTAATAAAGAATTGACAAAGATTGACAAAGATCTGGTAAAAATTGGTAGAAAAATTGAAGATACTTGGAAGACGATGAAAGACTTCAGGATTATGCCTTATCCTGAAGGAAGGACCTCGTAGGACGAGGTTCAGGTTTATCTCTTAATCTGAGCGGGAAATTCAGGTTTATCCTATAACCTGAGTGAGAAAAAAAATAGAAGAAAGGAATACCTCATGGGAAAGAGGCATCAGGTTTATCCCTTAACCTGAAAGGTAGTTGACATAAGAATTGACAAGAAAAATTAATAAATTTGATGAAAAATCAATAAAATTGATAAAATTGATAAAGGTGAATAAAATTTGATAAGACTGATAAAGATTGATGAAATGAAAAATTGATAAAAAATGAGGAAAAGAGTTTGTTTGATCCTGCCTGCAAACAGGTTTTTGAAAAAAATGAATTTTCATAAAAAAAATGCCCCAGTATAACTGGGAAGGAAGAATAATGTTTGAAGAATGCTATTTGAGAAAAATAGGAGAATTTTAAAAATGGGATATTTAGGAAAAAAAGAATTTTGCAAGAAATTTTGACAAAAGAAGGAATCAGGTTGACAAAAAATGATATCCCATTACCAGGGATTGAGCGTCACAAAAGTTGTGAAAATTACATTGTTTTCCATGAGAGGGAATAAACAATTTAGAATATGAAGAAAAGTGTTATTTTGAAAAGGATACCTCTTGACGGAAAGAGATTTCAAAAAGGTAAACAAGAATAGAATCAAAAGATATACTAGAAGATATGAAGAAAGAAGAGTTTGAAAATAGATGGCAAAGATTTAAAATTTAAAGAATTGCAAGCAGGATCAAAGAAATTGAAGAAATCAGAAGAAGAAAAGAAAAATATACCTGGGTTTTGAAAATAAAGAAGAAATTTTGAATAATATACTCATGATCTTTGGAAAATATAAGAGAATACAATAAATATATATCATATAATCACAGTTGTACAAACAAGGATGCACAAACAACATTCCCTAAAGCTGACTCTAAATGCAATATTTGAAAAGGCTAATAGGACCTTAATCCCAACTTTATGGTTTAGATCATCTGATTTCAATCAAGATACACCAATATACTCAAGCCGAAGCTTAAAGTACGTGGCATAAAAATTATTTCTCCGATTCTAAGGTAATGGCTTCTCAACATCCTTGAGCACCTACCAATATACCTCGGAATATGACCCTTAGGTACATGGTAGGAGGGCGCTAACCCAAATAAGTGGTCCAGTTATGAGGCTCTCTCCCGAACTATGGTTCAGTGAGACAGCCCAACAACGTGAAGACCGGGACAATATAGGTAGAGGATGTTTTCGAAAACATGTTCAATACGCAAGAAATCAGATGGCTCTAATGCAAGTCCTAAAGAGATAGAATTTAAATGAAGAGAAGCATACACTTGCATACATTGTTTGCATTCAATTCCTAGAATTGAGGAGACTTGTATTTAAGATCTAAGTCTAAGTGAACATGAAATAATCTCCTCAATATGGTCCTACCAAACCATACTTAAATCCTATATGCATTATGTCAGCTAGGACAGAGTCTAGGCTCCTAAGGTTTACATGGAAATGAAGCTGACATTTGTAGAATAAAGACTTTAGACAATATCAAAGCAAAACAAAAAGCAAAAATCTGAACGAACGAAGACGGGTCCTATCACGGTCACCAACTTCTGTGATCATCGCAAAATTTTTCCTCTCTTGTACTCCTTCTCTTCCTTCTCTTTTTCTTTCTAACCTCTATTTTCCCTTTTGAAGAGGAAAATGAAAGACAGAAAAGAAGAGATAAGAGAAAATAAAGAAAGAAGAGAGGAATTCTTTTGCGAAGGTCTCACTTGACTTTAATTTTTGAAAAGATTTAAAAGATTACTCGCCTCTGTTTTTGAAATATTTGCGGGACAAATTGGGAGACAGGGCTCGCTCGTCGGTACGTGGTTCGACCGTTCCTAGTGCCTTTATCAGAGGTAATCGAACCAAGGATCAAACTTATGCCTTTTGCTTTGCCTAAATATTGACTAAGATTTTATTCTAAGTTTAAATGCACAAAGAATCATGCTTGTGCAATGCAAATGCAGAAATGTATGCTTTTGAGAAGAATAATTTAGAAATTTTTGAGATTTTCCAAATGAATAAATTTGAGAATATGGTGAAGAAATGGTTTTTGAAAGTTGAAGTTAATTTGAAATGGATATAAACTCAAAGTTTAGAATCGACTTGAGTTTTGAGAAAGACAACTTCGAAACTCTGAAGTTGGAATCATATCTGAGATCAAAAAGACTTGAAATGACTTTAGGTTTGTTTTGGAAGAAGGAAGATTCAATATTGAAGATAGAAAATTGGAATAGAATTTTTTGAAGATAAGAATGGAATTTGAAATGGAGATTGAATCTGGAACTTTGGAATTCGAAAAGTGAACTTGGAAATCTAGATGAGTTTTATGAAAATGGAACTGAATTCTGGATTTTAGGTGTTTAGATCTGAGGAATTTGAAAATGGATTTAAGAAGTCCAAAGGGATTTTGGAAATAGAACTTTGGATTTTAAGAAATCCAGATGAGATTTTAAAAATAGATTTTGGTTTTGAAATATGGAATTCAAGATATGATGTTGATTAGAAATCTGGATTTGGGAATGGATTTTTGCAAATGAAATTGGATTTGAGAAATCCAAATAGACTTTGAAAATAGAATTGGACTTTGCAAATCTAGATGGAACTTGGAATTGGATTTGAGAAATCCAAACAGAATTTGAAGATAGAATTGGATTTTGGAGATCCAGATGGAACTTAGATTTGGATTTGAGAAGTCCAAAGAATTTGAAGATAGAATTGGATTTGAGAAATCCAGATGAAACCTGGAATTGGATCTGAGAGATCCTAAATTGACTTTTGAAATTTGAAATTTGAAAGGAAGGATAGAGAATAAAAATTTGATTTTCAAACTTGAATTTTGAAATTAGGAGGTGAATCTGAAAATTTCAAAATTGAATTTAAACTTTGAATTTTGATTTTTAATTGAAAATTGAATTTTCAAAGTCAAATGGCACTTTGAAATTGAATTTTTGAATAAAAAATGAATCTGAAATTTCAAAGTCACATTGGACTTTGAAATTGAAGTTTTTTTTTTGAATTTTCAAAGTAAGATAGAATTTGAGAATAGAAAGAAGATTTTGAATTTACAAATGAGAATTGAAGATTGATCTGAGAGGTAAAGAAGATATTTGAAGAATATATCTCAAAATCACTTGGATTTTGAAAATGAATGTTTTAAAAATATCATGTAATTCTAGCCTAAATGATGAAATGAATTAAAGAAGTTGAAATTGAATTTGAAAAGCATATTTCATTCTTTAAGTGAATTAAAATAAGATTAAAGATATAATACGTCCCTGACTATGATCATTGAATGTATTATATAGTAATCATATTTAAATTCAAGCCAAGAATAAAATATATTTTGGTGCCTTCATAGAGTTTAAAATGAAATCAACTCTCAATATATTCTGACTATGGCCATTGATATATATTTTGAGTTAATTTCAAGCTAAATTCTGATAAAAAAAGAAAATATTTAGAAAAATTATGATGATTTTTGAAAAAGATCCAGTGTGGATCCAATGTTATCCCATAAAAGATGAAAAATTCTAAGCATTGTCCACATTTTGACTATGGCCATCAATGTGGGTCATTTGCTTAGGATTAATTACCTCTCATTAGAATGGTGCATGTGTCATTCGTGTTCTCATTCGTGAATTTTTGGAAAATAAAAGGAAAATGGTATGAAACAGATAATTCATAATATTTACATGCTTATACATTTTAATCTAAAACTGAAAAATAAAATTCTCATTAATACCTAGCTATTACAAACTTGAATTGAACTGATATAAATGAAATCCTAATCTGAGAAGGAAATTAATATTCTCTCTATTTTCCCTACAAAAACTAAGTTAACCCAAGACAAGATGCAAAATAAAGAAGGGGGTAAAAGATGCTACGTCAAAACTAATCATATACAAGCTAATGAAGGGATGAATACGTAAAATACTATGAAATGCTGAATGACAAAATGAATGTATAATGTGAAGATGTAATGTTCATACAAAAGGTGAGATACATACACCTAAGTGATGTGCACATGCTACTAATGCGATGAAGTTATATATTTTGAATGATATGTGAGTGGTGTGTGACTGGATGAATGCTTGGTGAAGCTAGAAGTGTAGGGAAAATGTGATGAGTGAAGTAATAAAGAAGACAAGAAAATGTTGAAGTAAAAAAAAAGGATGTTGTGTATTGGCACATTGTCATTGCAGCAGTGATGTGGAAGTGTGTGTTATGCTGTGTAGGCATAGGAGCTAGGGGTGTTATAATGCAGGGGAAAGGTAGTGAAAAGCAGTTGTGCTGCAGCACAAGGGGTTGTAGGCTGTGAGTGACATATGGTGAAGAGTGTAGGGTGAACAAGTGGTGCTGACAGTGAAGAAGGGAATATGAAGATGATGGATATAGGTGGTAAGGTGTGCAAGAAATCACTACAGCAGGTGTTGTGAGAGTGGAAAGGCTGCGATGGTGTTAAGGTGGGTGATATTGGCAGTGAAGAGCATGGTGCTGCCGTGTCATGAAGACACATCAGCTCACAGTAAATTACAGCAGAGATCTTTTGGTCTGGGTATAAGAGTCACTAATAGTCGTGTTTACCTTCCACCGATACAAGAGATTCACCAACTTACCTCGGTAGGACCCTCATGCGCATGACAACTCCCATTTTTTTTTTTTTTGGAAAATGTGGTGCCATCAGGCTGTTGGTGATTGAAATTACCTTCACCCACTCATCCCCTATTCCAAAAGTGCAATTATGAACAAGTCCAATTAGCCAAAACCTGAGCTGTAAAAAAAATGTTATTACTGTCATTCATTCCACGCTTTCCACCCCAAGATATAGCAACAAAATTTCTCTGGCTTGTATCGTAACATTCCAAGAATGAGAATTGAGAAAAGGGCATGAATGAGTCTTGATCCTCTTGGTATCTGAACTTTAAATATCATCCTACCAGAAGGCCCACAATGATCTCCTTCCTATCTTACCTAAGTGTTTGACTGTATTGTGATGGGTATTGGGTATTTGATGAGTGTTTTGGGAGAGGGTATGCTACTTTGAAGGTTATGCCACAAGGATTAACAGATGGGCATGGTGATCATGCTAATGCATATAAGATGCAACAATATAACAGAATTAACAATGCTGAAATGGTTAGCCCATGCAATGAGAAAGAAATTCATGGATCGAGAAATGCTAATCAGTAATTTCAGAAGCATTATACAATGTAATTGACCTTTCGTGCCTAAAGAAAATGAACATGAATGCCTGCATCACAGGGCTTGTATGAGATTCTCTGATTTTTTTTTAGGAGCTGATATACCTGTTATGCCATATTGAGCCTCCTTTTACTTGAAGGTGCACACACACATATAATCAGATTATAGTGCAAACATTGCCAAACCACATCAACTCTTAACACAGATTTTGTGATTACCATTCCAGATTGCAGAAAATAGACCATGAGGGATTGAATAAGAACATGAAAAACATGCTGGATCGACACATACAGATGAGTCTGTGATGCATAAAATGCTAAAACAGGAAGGAGCATGCTAGACTCAAAAGGGAAATGTAAATCTATATAACACCCCAGTTCATCGAATATATTGAAATTTTCCTTTAATCAATGTACATCTGATAACAAAGGCATATCTGGCACCAAAATCGTGCACTCTTTTCTTTCCAGTAGATGCAAGTTCACCCAAATCCAGGCAAGAAGTGGTATTGCTGTTGACAAATAGCTGATGATAGAGATCCTATTTTGATCTCTATTTGGCAATGAGATGGGTTGCAACCAAGCTATCCACCTCTAGTTGACCTTGGTAACAAGACGGTTTACAAAGACAACAACAGACCCAATGAGCTCTCGGTTACAAGGGCGATACTTCCCAGGCTTGATCCACTCGAAGAGGTGACCTGTGGCCACTCCGATGACTCATGGGTTCGATAAATGCTACACCGGAGGAATTATTGAAACCCAAGTCCTTAAGACAGAGTGATCTCTTCATTATGGATGATCTTCTTAAATAGCATTGAATCCACAGATGATGGGAAGTGGGAAATTAGGGAAATTCAAAAGATGCAGAAGGGAGAAACATCTGATATGGTCAGGGCATATGCTAACGAAAGCATCCCAAATAGTAAATATGATGGGTATTTAAACAACAAAACAAACAAATAAAAGGGTTTTACTCAGCAAACTAATACCAAGCCTATACTGAAATTTTGAATAGAGCGATTCATATTTTAATGTAACCTACGAACAAAGGATTTCAAAGAGTATGAGAGTTGAGATTGCATGTTGCAGACATCCAAAAAGGAAACCATAATCAAATACAAAATCTTACCTGGTGGAGTGAAAGGAGATCTCATACGCAGGTACCCAAACAGTGCTTGTTATAGTTAATACCGCAGTACAGTAGGATTTTTCCGGCATGGAGTTCGCCCACCTTTTGGATCTCAAACGAGATATATTAAGGAAATGTGAAAATTTCCATAATAGCATTGTTGTTTTTCTTCAGACGCAAGAAACGAGAGCATCAATAATTGTCGCTTTTAACCATAGGTAAAGCTTCAGAGTGACTTTATAAGTTTAAGGAGAAATCCAAAAGTGATTTAGGCACTTCTCCTTCAGAAGTCATCGATTATGAATTCGGTGAGTAGCAGAATTTTTGTTGCTCCAAAAAGATTCCAATTTAGAGTGGTTCCTATTGGATCATGTAATCCCCTTTTTCTCTATAATAGTAGTTGACCTCCCTAAGTCGATTTCATACTAACGAGATATGGATAATTTATGAGAACCACAAACAAATCTCTGAGAGGAGTGCAGGAGATATAGTGTAATGGGCGTGAGAAGCGGTTGGAGACAAATTGTGAAGGGGAGAGGAAAGTAGGGAGGCGATAACATCAACTGAAAGTTAAAATCAAAAGATGATGAAAACATGCAAAATCATGACCAAAGAAGAAAGAAAATCGAAGAAAAAAAATCAATTGTAGGAATACAAATGTTCCTTTAATTTTGCACTATATAAGTCGGTTCCACTGTAAGTGAACCGACATTATAGGGATGCTTCAACGAAAAGATTTAAATAAGGAAAAAAAAAAAAAAAGGGAAAGCAAAGAAGTCGGAAATCACAAAGATGACATGGGGAATTGAAAAATCATAAAGGAAATTGAAACTGAAAAGGAAAAAAAGAAAACGACAACAAAGAAAAAAATAAGAAAAAGATAAAAAATGAAATAAACTTAGACAAACATTCAAAAATCCTGGTGAATCGGTGATGCCATTACGAGGCATCATCGGTTACCATACGTAAGAAAATGTATTAGATAAAACGACGAATCCATAGTGAATTAGAAAAAAAAGCTAAGCATGGAAAATCAAAATGTCGATGAGGAGTCCATACATAAGCGGCCAATGAAGGCGAAAATGGAAGAATTCAAATTATAAACCTCTATAAAACCCAAAGAAATTGACGAATAAATGGCAAAAAAAAAAGGCGGGGGGGGGGGGGGGGGGGGGGGGGGTTCTTACCTTACTCTGTTAGGATCCTGAAGGAGGGGGGAGTTTGGCTATGGGATTCCTTTCGGAATCAGTGGAGAAGAAGAAGTCTAAAAAAAAGATCGGATGAAGGTGGAAGGGTGAAGACGGATGCCATGGTGATTGAAATGCCGCTAACACAGGGAAGTCATATATAGATACGCAGCAATGACATGAGGGAGATAAGATGCCGTAAAAACAGGTAGATGCATGATAAATAAAAGAAACATGGAATTAAAAGAAAACAATTGCAAGAATAACAGAAAATCACGGTGCCAATGTGATGGAATATGACCTCGACACCGATCTGAAGCTAGAGAGCTTGCAGATCTGGTGTTTAGTCAATTAATAGCAATAGATGTAGAAAATGCCAGAAAGAATAGTGAAATACGCAACCAGAATTTAACAAAAGGAAGGAAAGAACAAGGGACCAACGCTACAAAAATTTCAAAGAAAGAAGAAGACAGAGATTCTTACCTTGGCTTTGCAGGCTGCTACTAGTTTGATCAAACTCCTTTATCAATCGGAGAAAATAAAGATCGGGGAGGAAAAGAGGGAGAAGCAAAAGAAGCGTCGAATGGTGTTGGGGTGAAGAAGCGGTGAATAAGAAGGCCTCTCGACAGTTGCTTAAATAAGAGGAAGCCGTTAGGCTAATTTTCGAAATTGGTTTTGTAATTTTAGGGATTTTCATATAGAGGGCCTATTTTACAAGCTTTCGTCAAAATAGTGTAAATCTACATTTTTTGGAAATCCTTTTTGTATTTTTAAGAGAATTTCTAAAAATATGAGGGAAATACGAGGAAACCTTGAGGATTTTCAAGAGATGTGATCCAAATGAAGCTTTTGAAAGATTTTTATAAAATATTTGTTTTGAAATTGTAAGATTGTCTAAAAATCAGGTTTCTGGAAAATACCGGGTTGAATTTGGAAATTGGGTTTCAGGGATAGATCCGAGTCCAGAAATTTTGATAGAACTTTAGAATTGAGATCTCGAATTGAGATCGGACCCTGAGTTTGAGACAAACCTCTGAGAAAATATAAAGCAATCAAATTTTTTGATTTTTTGAATGATAAGAGATCCGAGATCAGAATTGGATCCGGATATCCGATTTGGATCCAAGATTGGGTCAAATAGGGAAATTGAATCTGGATTCCAGTGAATCCGAGAAATGAATGAAAATTTTGATTAAAAATTGACCCGATTATTTAGAAGATGGGCCCAAGGGCAAAAATAGAATTTTTTGGATTTTTGGAAAAATTCGGGGTGTTCACACTGGCGCCTTTACCATTTATAATTGAACCAAGGATCAAAAGTGTGCTTAGCTTTGCTCAACTTGTCTAAACTGATGTTCTATTTCTTAAATGCGCAAAGAATCAAGCATGTGCTTTGAATTTTCTGAAAATGCAAATTTGAAAACATGATGTTTGCTTCGAATATTTAAAACACTTAGAAAATTATTGGAAAAGAAGATACTTTGAAAATCATGAGTCTTGTTGAGAGAACATTTCTGAAGAAATGCAAGTGCTTTGTGAAAATCGATTTCTGAGGAATTTCAAATAACTTTGGAAAAACTTTATTTCTCTGAATTCAAACTTTGAAATTGAAGATATTATGACTTCGAAAATCGTGATTTGAACTTGAGGAATATTTGGAATACCATTTGAAAGCTTAGAGTTTAAAGAAAATCGATTTCTGAGTAAGACTTAGAAAATTTTGAGAAAATCGATTTCTTTGAATTGGAATTGGAATTTGCAAATTGAATGAAATGAATGTGGATTTGAAAGACATTGTCTTGAAGAATTGAGAAAATCTTTTTATAATTTTTTTTTTGAGAAATGCAGTGCATTTTAAAGTTAGCCTAAGAGTGTAGGTTGAATGTGGCTAATACGAAGTTCATAAATCTGGGTTTTATTCGTATCCTGACTATGGCCATGAATACGAATTCCACCGAGTTTGTCAACTCCCTAAGAGCTTGTGCACGTGCCATTCGTGTAGACCATGGTGGATTTGTAATATGTGCATGAATGATGCATTTATCAGATAATGAAATTGTAAAAGCAAACTATATGCAATGCATCCTATTCTAACCAAGAATTGAAATTCTTATTCCAAACGTATTTAATTTGCGTATTTAATTTACATCACTAATTGAATTTAAATACAGGAAAATAAAGGAAAATACAGCCTTGGAATGTCCCTGCAAAACTAGAAAAGCTTGTTAGTGAAGATATGTTAGCTTTTCTAGATTTATCCAGCAATATCTGGAAATTACAAGATTTATCTAGACATAAGCCTTTTTCCATGATTCCCTGAGATAAACATAATGAAATATGAAATAAAATGGAAGAAATAATAAAGATAAACAACTTTGAAATTCAATTTTTTAGTGAAAATGATAAAAATACCCCTAAAAACAAGACTATGGCCTTGAAATCAGGGTTTTCAGAAAGATATTTTGTAAAATGCAAATTTTGAAATTCAAATAAGAATAAATCAAACACAAAATGATATGATATGATTAAAAATATGAAAATCAAAGTTTGGAATTTTGAAATTGAGGTCAAATAACCAAAATACCCTTGATAGCAAAACTATGTCCTTAAAATCAGGGTTTTCAGAAAATATTTTGGTAAAAACATTGGATTTAGGGTTTAAAAAGATCAAATAGCAGCTAAATCGAACATGAGGTATCCTAGCAAGATTCTAAACATGAAAAAACCCTAAAAACATGAAGTTAAACCCAAAAATCAGAAATATCATGAAAATCATGATTTTGGCAGTGTTTCGGGATCCTACGGGTACCCTGTTGTGCAATTAAACTCATCCAAGCATCAAATGATATCCAAAATTAGTAAAAATCGACATGTGAACTTCTTATAACCCTAGAATTAGATTGAAATTAGAAAAAGATATTTTTTACATTATTCCAATTCGAAAATTACATTAAAACCCTAAAATATGCTATTTTTACCCGCGGGTACGTGCCTGACATGGTGTCAGACATGAATCAGGGGTCAATTCACCATGGAAATCTCTGAAATTTTATAGAGATATAATATACAAAAAAACTGAGGTTTTCTCTTTTATAAATCATAAAAATCATCTCCGATTGGGAAGATATTGTTTCGGCAATCTGTACTTGAATATAACGAATATAAAATTGATTAAAACAGACACTTTTAGTTTCAAATACACGGAAAAATAACAAAGCACATCAAAAATTTATGAGATTTCAGCAGTGAATAGCAGACAAATAAATAGACAGTTTCTCTTTTTACAGATCATTGATCGAGGTTAGAGAGATACGATCAACACAAGTTGAATTAGGGTTTGAAATAAGCATAACGAGTTCTAAAAAGTTGATCTGACTCTCTGACAAAGGAAAAATATCAAACAATGATATAAAATTATGAAAATTTTGCAGTAAATAATAGACTCTAATACAAAGCTACTACAATTTATGCATCCTGAATCAGATCTTGGATGACAAAAATAATGCAACTACAAGTTGTACTTGAATATGATCAATGATTTTAACCAACAGGAATCATGATTCGACTTTATATTTATCTAATAGGGTTCTCGAATCCCAAAACCTTTGATTTTTTTACAGGGACTCACTAACACATCCGTGGACCACATATAAAAAAATCAAAAAAATTTAACAAAGGTTTAAATACGAAACAATATGATTTCTACAGATCTAAAGTCAGAATATACGAAAATCTAAGAAAACATAAAAAAAAACATGATTTAATAATGAAGAACAATAAAAAATATCTAAACAGAAAAACAAAATTTATTTTAATATTGAAACACATAAAATAAACATAATATGATAGAAAAATAAAGAAAATACAGGGAATCTATGATGGAAATTGATTTTACCTTTGAAAGGATGGATTTAGCCCATTTAACGGGTAAATCACATCTTTCGTCGGTTAAGAACATAGAAAATGTACCTCTCATTGATTTTAATGGATTAGAATCCTTGAAAAAACCATCAATCTGAGTTAGATCACTTTCTTGGGTCGATTTTAGGGTGCTTGGTCCAAAATTATGGTTGAATCCATGAACTCAAGGGGCAATAATGGTTAAATCCATGATAAAAAGCATAAAAAATTAATAAAAACATGAAAGAAAATATAAAAATCTTACCTTGGGTGGTTTCAACTTCAATGGAGGAAGGCAAGGTGCTGGAGAGAGGAGAGAGGCCACAAAAATTTAAGAGAGAAAAGAGCCTCTCAAAAGCCTCTTGAAGTCCCCCTTTTATAGGTTTTCAAAAAGTCACTTAATTAGGGTTAATTAAGAGGTTTCCTTTTTTTTAGAACTCTTTCTAATAAATCCACTATAGGGAAACGATTTTCCTAGAGGCTTCTAACCTAAATGAACTCTAACTAAACCCTAATTAAGACCTAATTAAACCCTAAAAGGTCCAAATGTGTCACCACCTAGTGTGGGCCCACATTTGGTTTTTAAAACTTGAATTTAAAACCTTTAAAAACTACTAGTTAAAAATCTAAACAAAATGGATTTTCAAAATTGGCTTTGACTACTCCTCTAAACCTCTAAACTAAGTAGGACATTGAGTAACCCTAGTCTAACCCTAACCTTATCAGATGTGTTGCCATCCAGAGTGGGCCCCACTTGAATTTTCAAAAAACGATTTTAAAACTTGCAAATGAGAGGTTTTTCAAAAGATATTTAAAAGTAGATTTTGAGATTGAAAGTTTTGAAATGGTACAGAGTCTTGACTGGGTCATAACTCCTTTGGATATGGTGCCAACTGAGTGGGTCCCACATTAGGGTTTTGAAAGTCTTGAAATAAAGACTGAAAATGGCTTTGAAAAGGGGTTAAAATCAACAGGTGAAATTCAAAGGTTTTGAAAACAGAGTTCTAAGCGAACTAAAACTCTGGATCAAAGTCTTAAACCAATTAGGACTCTAAGGTTTTAGATTTTAAAAGCCAAATGAAGGATTTTTTGAAAGATTTTATTAGAACTGGTAAAAATAAGTCGAAAAATATAGTCAGGGTTAGAGTCCTAACTCAACCGAAACTCTGAAATAGAGTTTTGAATCAACTAGGACTCTACAAAATGGACTAATTTTGGAAAAACAATTGGAAAAGATAAAAATGGAAGTAAAAATAAATTTCAGAATAAATTCATAACTGGATTAGGACTCTGGGATAGAGTCCTGATCGACTGAAACTCTAGATCTTTTTGGTATTTTCTAAAAAATAGATGTAAAAACTTGTGAAAATAACAAGTATTGAAATCAAATTGAGTTCTGATCCAACTGGGACTCTGAGGACAGAGTCCTAATCAGACTAGGACTCTCAGTTTTTTGGATTTTCTGATAAAATAAATGAGGGAATCTTGAAAAACAGGTGAAAATAAGATAAAATTGAAGTTTGTTTCAGAGTCCTGATCTGACTAGGACTCTGAGGAAGAGTCCTAATTCAACTAGAACTCTTAATTTTTTTGGTTTTTTTAGAAAGTAAATGATTAGATTTTTTTAAAAAGAACTTTTTGAAAACCAGTGAAAATGAAGTGAGAATATGAACTCAGTATAGAGTCTTGATTCGATCAGGACTCTGGGATAAAATCCCAGAATTTTGAAATTCTATGATAAAGGTGTAATAATTTTGAAATTTGAAAAGATAAATAAAGAGATTTTGGTAAGATTCTCGCAAAAATTAAAATTAGGGTCAAAGTCTTGATCCAACTGGGACTCTTTAAAGAGAGTCCTGGTTCGACTAAAACTTAGAGTTTTTGACTCATTTTGAAAGATTTTGAAAGATTTGATTAAAGATAGGCAGAATACCAATGAAAGATAGAGTCCTGATTCTATTAGGACTCCGAGAAAGAGTCCTAATCCGGTTAGGACTCTAGAATTTTGGCTAAAGTGAAAGATTTTGAAAATCAAATGAGAAGGTTTTAAAAATAAGTGAAGAACAGGGGTAACGAATGAAATCGAGATAGAGTCCTAATTCAATTAGGACTCTAAGAAAGAGTTCTAATTCAACTAGAACTCTAGAACTTTGGCAAAAAATAAAGCATTTTGATAGGTTTTCTCAAAAACAGGTAAAAAGGGTAGTAAAAGGTCGAGTTCTGATCTGACTAGGACTCTGGAAAAAAAGTTCTAATTCAACTAGGACTCTAAAATTTTGGACCAAAATGACAGAAATGTGCAAGGATATGACCACAACTAGTTTAAAATCATAATGGAGTTTTGAAAAGATTCAAAAAGATGAAAATACAGAGTCCTAATCCGACTAGGACTCTAAAAGTTTTGAAATTTTTGATAAATAAAAGGATCCAGAAGCGACATCGCCTAAATGGGTCTCATCTGAGAATTGAAATCGATTGAAATTGAGTTTCAAATGAATCCAGATTGTTTTCTGAGGAAAACATTTCAAAACATAAGATTCTGGGGGTTGGCAAATGGAAAAAATATCAATTTAAAACCCAGATTTTGAAATTGATTTCGAAAGAAAGGTTTTTAAAACTTGAATCTGGATTTAATATTTTGAAAACGAGAGTTCTTGATCTCGATAATGAGATGAAATGACATGCAATGCTATGCAATGCAATGAAATGATATGTCGAATGCATGCAGTGACATATGAAATGAAAACACTGGATGAGAGTGAAAATTTGGAGTGTTTACACCTAGTTGATGAACCATCCCCTTAGGAGTGGAGTTAGATAGCCACTCAGGGTATTGAAAACACATAAAATAATGAACCCTCGTGGATGGTCTAAGTTGCCACTATGATTATCCTATACGTACCCATCGGTAGCTTAATATCAAAACAAAGACTTCTTGGAAGACTACTATAATTGAAATGAAAGCATGCCCTAACTTTTAAAACAATGAATAATCTGTGGTTTGTATTGGTAGATAGCTTTGCATTTGAATATCTTTGCGTGACATTGTTTGTCCCTTTACAACATATCTAGAAATGATAATTGTATAGTTGAAGTGATATTATTGGTTGTTTTGTGCCCAGTAATAGCATAAATTACAAACTGTACATTATGTTGTTTACCTGATTAGTTCTCTTATTGTTCTATGCCCAATAATGCATACTTCGATGGCATAAATTGCAAACTACACATTATGTTGCTTACCTGATTAGTTCGCTTATTGTTTTATGCCCAATAATGCATACTTCGATGACATAAATTGCAAACTACACATTATGTTGCTTACTTGATTAGTTCTCTTATTGTTTTGTGCCCAGTAATGCATACTTCGATGGCATAGATTGCAAACTGCACATTATGTTGCTTACCTGATTAGTTTGTCTCCATTTCCTGTAATTATGTGTAGTGGTCGTTACACCCACTAGACTTTCATGACTCTGACCCCATTTCATGGGATACAAGTGACGCTTAGCTACAACAGTCGATGGCGAGATGACATGATGATGTCCGAAGATCTTTCCTTGTTGTTTCATTTTTTTGGGCCTATTTTGATGTTGACATAAACTTTATATTTTGAATGTGGGTTTAATATGTAACCTTTTAAAAGCATTTATGGGTTAAATGAATGTTGTCATGAATACTTGGAGATTGGGACCCAAATCCAAATCAATTGGGGACCCAATCACCATAGCAAGATACTTTGCCTATGACCTCTCAAGATTTTCTAACATTAGGCCTTTTTAAAGCCAATCTTTTCACTAAAATTTTAATTTACTCTGAAATATATATATATAAATATATATATAACTAGTTTAGCAAAGTTTAAATTTTTTTATTTTTTTTATAAGTTAGAAATTTTGGGGCATTACAGGCAGAATGCAGAGAGAGAGAGAGAGAGAGAGAGAGAGAGAGAGAGAGAGAGAGAGAGAGAGATAGAGGTTTTTGAGAATCCTTCTTTCACCAAAATGGAAAAAGAAGAAAGATGGAAAAAACAAGGATAAGTGGTGCTTATTTATATGCGTGTAGACCTCCCCCTCCTAGGGTTTTGGAATGTTGTAGAAGCATGGAGAAGAATCTTTATGCATGAATGGGTAGTGGAAAAAAGAGAAAAGAAGGCAAGGTGAAGTGGGCCCCACATCCAACATGACTCCAAAAAGAAACCATGCGTGAAACCCTAGATGGCTTTTCCATTTGTGGGTCAAACCCAATCCATTACCCAATGTGTTGATCCATAATTCAAAGCGAGATTCAAGTGAAACTATAATGCCCTAGAGTTTCTATTAATATAAATTTTCAACCAATTTTTTTTTTAAATATAATCCAACTTGAATGAGAGGATTAGTAAACAATGAAAATCATTTTGGTTTTGAATTAGACAACTCTGGGCGAGTTATGGAAACTAGAACAAACTAAACTGAACTGGATCTAATTTTCATTTGGACTTGGTTTTAGGTCTGCACACCAAATGATTTCATTGGAGAATCTGACTCTACATAAAGAAGAAACTAGGAGTAATGTCATTCCAAGCATAAACCATAATATATCAACATTTTGAACTTAACAATAACATATTCAAAATATAAAGAATAAAAAAATCCCAGTTTAACTAAGATCCAAAATTTCCTAAGATCAAGGGTTGATAGATCATGATAGCTTGGCCTCGCCACCTTTTCACGCCATTGCACAATAACTCAGTTGTCACCCGAAAATATCCCTTTAAAGGGTCTGGTAAGGTATACACCAATTACATTCATGAACATCACATTTATGATAACATAATTTAACAAATAACATATCCATGATATGAATTTTAACATGATGAACATCAAACATGCCTCACAACATTTAAAAACAATTCCAATTCACTTTGGCAGTTCACATTAACAAGACATATGTTCATTCTAAATATATGCAAGTAAGGAAATTATTATTTTTCTTCATTATTGTTTCCTCGGGTACTTTAAGACACAAAGCGCTACATAAAAGAGAACTTTAGGTGTTTATTATTTTATGTATTTTAATTTCACGAAGGTCTAACTGCGAGCGGTCTGTGACCAAGAGAAAAGCTCCCATAGAGGTAAACAAGAATTTAGATGCATCTAGTACTAACTGTAGTAGTTGGAGACCTATTACCTAGGATACATTGATAGCCTCAACCTCCAAACCTCCTAGTGACTTGAGACCATCTGAGTTGCCTTGCTCTCACAAAACATAAAGATAAACATATGGATGAACGTATATGTATTGTTCTCACTCGAGGTTGTATCACCTACTCTCTCAAAGGTATACTATAAATGAGATGGGTTATGATTCTCTTAATATTTCAAAACCCATCTGATTGCTTTGATGCCTTGTACTAGTTAAGCATCTCGCCTGTGAAGGCGAATCAAGTACAATTATATGTGCATGTATAGTATTTATCATAACTTAGTGCTTTTATTGTACCCATGGATTTTTATAGAACCCAATACCCCTACAAGAGCCAACATATATACATGCATTACATGTCACATATACATATGCATCTTAGGCACCACATTGATTCCTTGAACCATAGGATCCATCATGAGCCAATTATGCGTAAACAGATAGCATGTAGATACATACATTCATGCCTTACAGTACACCATTCATTAATATATAACATCAAATTTTGCCAAATATTATGTACATGCATGTCTTCATGCCTTACAATACATCATTCATTTATATATGTCATCCATGAACATAAGTATAACATGAAACCTTAAACATGATAAATAGTCAGATTTACCATCCAGCAGCACATAGCACCATTATTGTTGCTTAACATAGCATAAGTAACATTATGGTGAATGAATTTTGAAAACCATAATGCAGAAACATCATCAACTATGGTGCAGAAAATTAAAAGTCATAGTATAGATACATCATCAACTATGGTTCAGGAATTTAAATAACATAGTGAAGAAACATTATAACTATAGTTTGAGATTGATTAAAACAGAACAAACTATAGTTCAAATTCATTAAAACAGAATTGACTATAGTTTCAGACTATGTCACACGGACTCTTCTAACAGGGCACCACACCCGCATCGCACCCGCACCCAGGCGAGTGCAACACTTGGACACAACTTCCTTTATGTTAGGTGAAGTCAACTACATTGAGGTCCATTTCTATCCAAAAGTAGATTCAGTTAACCCTAATAAAGTCTATTTTTATCTATCTATCTATCTATATATATATATATATATATATATATATATATATATATATATATATATATATATATATATATATCCTTCCCGCACCCCCGCACCCAAGCTTTTTTAAAGTGTCACACTGTCGCATCCGCACCTGCACCTGCACCCGCAACTATGTGACAGGTTTTAGATTCATTAAACTAAAACTGACTATAGTTTCATGTTTAATAAATCAGAACAGACTATAGTTTGAGATTCATTAAAACAACAATAACTATAGTTATAGGTTCATTAAAACAAAAATGATTGTGGTTTCAGATTTAATAAATTCATAGTTTTAGATTCATTAAAACAAAAATGACTGTGGTTTCAGATTTAATAAATTCATAGTTTCAGATTCATTAAAACAAAATTTACTATAGTTACAGGTTCATTAAACATAAATGAATATACTTTCAAGTTTAATAAATCAGAACTGACTATATTTCCATATTTATTAAAAAAAAAACTATAGTTCAAATTCATTAAAACAAAACTGACTATAGTTTTAGATTCATTATAACATAACTAACTATAGTTTCTGGTTTAATAAATCAGAACAAACTATAATTTCAGATTCATTAAAACAGAAATAACTATAGTTACAGGTTCATTAAAATAAAAATGACTATGGTTTCAGGTTTAATAAATCAGAACAAACCATAGTCTCATATTCATTAAAACAAAAATAACTATAGTTACAAGTTCATTAAAATAGAAATGATTATGGTTTCAGGTTTAATAATTTAAAATGGACCATAGTTCTAAATTCATTAAAACAAAAATAACTATAATTACAGGTTTATTAAAACAAATATGATCAGGTTTAATAAATCAGAAGTGACCATAGTTTTATATTCATTAAAACAAAAATAACTATAGTTACGAGTTCATTGAAATAAAAATGACTATGGTTTCAGGTTTAATAAATCAGAACAGACCATAGTCCTAGATTCTTTAAACATAAATAACTATAGTTATAGGCTAATTAAAACAAAAATGTCTATAGTTTCAGAACATTAACAGGTTTAATAAAATATAATAAATATAGTTTCAAAGCATTAACAAGTTTAATAAAACAAAATGACTATAATTTTAGAAGATTAATAGATTTAATAAAAATGTTGACTATAGTTCCAGAATATTAAAAGGTTTAATAAAATAGGATGACCATAGTTCCAGAACAGAACATTATAAGTTCTAATAAAACATAATGACTATAGTTCTAGAATATTAAGAAGTTTAATAAAATATAATGAATATAGTTTTAGATGAAATACAACAGAAATCACTATAGTTTTAGAGTTACAAAAAATAAAAAATGCATGTCTAATACATGACTCAATGCTATAAAAAATGCAAGCACACCCATCATGAATCAATGCACGAATATAAAAAATGGTGACATCTATAATATGAGTGAATATCAAGTATACAAACATATACATCATTCATGAACATCAAAACATCATGCATGAATATCAAAAAATACAACCATATACATTCATAAATCGATACTTGCATATTAAAAAGGCAAACATATATACATCATGAATGAATATAAAAAATGCAAAGATATACATCATGCATGAATATTAAAATACAACTATATACATTTTTGAATCAATGCTTGCATATAAAAAATGCAAACATATATACATCATGAATGAATATAAAAAATACAACCATATACATTCATGAATTAATGCCTGCATATAAAAAAATGCAAACATATATACATCATGAATGAATATAAAAAATACAACCATATATATTCATGAATCGATGCTTGTATATAAAAAATGCAAACATATATACATCATGAATGAATATAAAGATGTAAACATTTACATCATGAATCAATGCTTGCATATTAAAACTGCATATATATATATATATATATATATATATATATATATATATATATATATATATATATATATCATGACTTAATATAAAAAATGCAAACACATTCATCATGTATCAATACAAAAAATGCAAACCTATACCATGGTGGATGCATATTTTAGCTTCTAAAATCTCTATGAGAAAGGTGTTCAACCCTACCTTGATGAAGAATACAAAAACACCAATAAGATGAACTAGAGGACCTTCTTTAAACTGTGTAGAAGGGAGTTCCAAAGGCACCCCACACTACACTAGAATGTGAGGAGGTGTGGTTCCACACCAAGAGACTTCTTCTTCAACCTTAAGGAAGCTCCAATGGCTTCCAAAAAAAAAACTTTTTCAGAGAGGGAGAGTAGAGGAGAGGAAAGACAACCAAGACAAAAAAAAAAATTAAGAGGGGGGAAGTGTAAGAACTCAAAAAAAAAAAAAACTTAGATTTGGGTCGGATCCGGACCCGGACTTGACCTGGACCCACCTGAGGCACCGACTCCGTTGTCTTCTAAAGACAATGTGGCCGAGGGTTGGGAGGTTCTCAAAATCCCTCCTCTGCTCTCTCGTCTCCCTCTCTCCCTGACCGCCTCTCCCACTCTCTCTCTCACGTCCACGGTCACCGCCACCGGTGATCCTCGTCGACAAGCCATCCCAGAGATTCCTGTCAACCAAACACCACCTGCGACCTCCTATTCGACCGCTGACAGCCCAAAGCTCCTCTGGCGACCACCAAGTACACCTTTTCTTTTTCCTTCCACCGCCTCCTCTTCCTCTTTTCTCTTCTTCTCCCTGTCGTTGATAGACGGGGGCAAAAGCCCCTTCCCGTCGGTTTTTTACGACGAGGAAAGGCCGTGCAGCAGGAACTTTAGCCCCTACCAGTTGCCGTCAGGTCGGTAGGGGTAAAACCTCTGCTGCCTATGAGGAGGGTTTTGGCAGGGGGTTTTGTGTCCCTTGCCTGCTCTTTTGTCTCTACCAGGCAGGGTCGAGACCCCTCCCTGCCTCTTTTTTCCTCTAAAAAATGGCAGGGCCATTTGGCCTCTGTCTCGTTTCCCTGTTAAGCAATCCGGCAAGGGCCATTGGCCCCTGTGCTTCTCTCTCTCTGCTCATTTTCCCTGCAGGGGCCATCGGCCCCTACCCTTTTTTACTGTTCCAGCAGGGGCCGAAGGCCCCTGCCCTTCACCTCGTCCAGTAGGGGCCATCGGCCCCTGCCCCTTTTACTGTTCCAGCAGGGGCCGATGTCCCCCTGCCCTTTTAAAATTTCCAGCAGGGGCCGAAGGCCCTTGCCTTTTTAAATAACCAGCGGGGTCGATGGCCCCTGCACCTATTCTTTTGGCGGCAAGGGTCATTCGGCCCTGCCCCATCCTTTTTATCAGGTTGGTTGGGACAATTAGCCCCAGTCCTATGTATCAGAGAAGTCGAGTCTTCTCCTTGCTATTGCTTTATCTCTTAGTTGCATGTTAATATTGCATATTTGCATATGCAATGGAGCTCGCTCGCGCCCCGCGAACCGAGCCGACAATCACTTACACCCACAGATGCCAGCAAGCTCGCAGCTCTCCAAGGTAGGGGAAGATTGCACGGAGGACTTGGACAATTGATTTAAGTTTAATTAATTAAAAAGGATAATTAAGTAAATATATATACAAATATATATTTATACGAGTACACATTTAACTCAAGGATGCGGTTTCGCGATCCTTGTCCTTTACTTTCTATGAGTCTTTACTTTATTTTCGCGCATTGCGCCCAGGCTTTGCGTTGCACTTCTGCTTACAGTCTTTACCTTGCTGTCACGTATTGCGCCCAGGCTTTGCGTTGCACTCCTGCTTACAGTCTTTACTTTGTTGTCGCGCATTGCGCCCAGGGTTTGTGCTGCACTTTTGCTTACAGTCTTTACTTTGTCGTTGCGCTTTGCGCCCAGGCTCTTGCTTTTGCATATATGTTGTTACTGCCTTGCCATTGCAAATGGTGCTCAGGTTCTTGCTCATTGCATGCACTTTAGAGGCATCCTCGTGGAGGATACAAGAGGCACTTATCGCTCTCCCTCTTGCGACAAGAGTTGAGTCGGGAGCTTAGCGATTCTTCCTCATCTAAGAAGAGTGATACCTCGCAAGGATCTTAGTTCTTCGAGTGCGTAGTCCTGCAGTCGATTTGGGGTTCAAGCAAACTTCTTACCGGGGGGTTTGTTGAGAAACCCATATCCCGTCTATCGAGTCCGGTATCGAGCCATGCAAGGCATGTAGATACCCCGATTGCGGATGAGATTCTAGAAAGTCGCATGTTAAATGTTGGCACAAGTTGTTGGCTGTTTCAAAAGATAAAGAATGTCAAAAGCAAAGTTTAAGAAACATTACATCTTTGTGAAACACTTATGTTGAAGCTCCTATTGAGGAGCTATACCCCTTTTATCCTAGAATACTTGTAGTCATGCACAACACGCTAGCACTGCGATGATCAGATGAGACGGTCGTGCAACCTCGAATAGTGTTAAATGCATAATGTTGTAATCACTTAAATGGTGACTGATCGCCTTCACAGGCTAGATGCCCGAGTGGTTTAAAAACCACAGCATAGGATGGGTCATTAGTTAAGAAACCCCTAACGCACCCATTCGTTTCTTGTTGTCTGTGAAGGGAGAGGATTGAGCAGTACAAAACTCCAATGGACAGGTTGTTAACAACCACCCCATGGGCAAAGATTCAGCCTCCCCAGTCATTGGAGTTAGGGGAAGGGACTACCAAACATTATCCTAGGTGGTAGATCCCATGGACTTCTGTAGAAGTTAGATACATCCGTTGCCACTTACCTGCCTTTGGAGAATCCTCTCTCGGTTAAAGTCGTCCCCTTAGGAGTGGACTCAACTAGCTATTCAGGTTATTGAAAATACATAGAATAACAAACGCCCAAACTAGTCTTAGTTGTTTCTATGTTTTGCCTGCGCGTACCCGTAGAGCAGTAATATCGAAACATAAAGTCTGTTCACACTGGTCGATGGGTCATGAGACTTGCTTACTTGCTTATTGCGTACTAGTTCATATCTTACGATCAAATGAATCGTCATGCTATGTTTGACAGTTGCACTGCTTACCTGTTTGCACTGCTTACCTTTTTAATTTCATATATGTTTTAAATTGTGTAACCTACTGAATTAAATGTACTTAATTCAGTTTCCTGTAGTCTCGCTTGTGCACCTTCTAGTTTTTCGTGAAACTAACCCATTCTATGGGTATAGGTGATGATTAGGTACACCACGGGCGATGGCAAGATGGCTTCAAGACTTTCTTCTTCTTGCTCTTAGCTCGCATCCTGGACGTTTTGGGTTTTATAACGAATTTTCCTTGGGATATCCAAATTTTGTACTATTTAAAAACTTCTTTTAATGGAAGTGGATTTTCCAAGTGTCTTGCAAGTATCATGATTTATGCATTTTGGTTCTTTTAGCTAACGTGCCCAAAGTTGTCAGCTTGGCTTTCTGAATTTAACAAAAGAATAGACTTCTGTTGATTTCATAAACGAACTCTAAAGAAAAGAGATTTTTTCTAGTCTCTTGCCTATTTTTTGAAATGTTCACAAGTTTGAAATTTTAGGGTGTTACAACTTAGTATCAGAGCTAAGGGAAGCAAGGATTCTTGACCATTGAGCATCTGCATCGCGCTGTGAGTATACATTTTCTCTTGCTTAGTAGGTGTATTTTGCATTGTTAAGCTAAGTGACTTGACATGTTCTGCTTATGTACCTGCATTGTTGAGTTTTTGTAAACTACTCATGTTAAGCATGAATAGTACTTATGTTTTTGGCTTTGTTTTTTTAGCTTCTTGAAATTTTTGATCTTTGTATCTCTTGTTTGCTTAAAGGATGGTAAGAAACTCGAACGAAGAGTCGACTGACGAATGGTCAGATCAGCGGGGATTCGTGATGGATTCCCTAAGTACCTTAGCAGCGGCTATGCGAGACCAGATTCGTTCCCAAAAGAAACCAGTGGTCATTCCTGAACCTAACCCACATACCGCAGTAATGTATGAGAAGTTTTTGAAGCTTGACCCCCCGATCTTCGACAACAAGCCCAACCCAGACATGGCTAATAACTGGGTGAAGGAGGTGGAACATGTGTTTGAGGTCTTGTCAATCCTTGATGACAAGAAGATGTTATTTAGGACCTTCAAGCTGAAGGACAATGACCGCAGTTGGTGGGACATGGCTCGGGGTGTGCAGTTTCTGGGAATTTCACCCATTCCTTGGGAAGCTTTCAAAAAGGCTTTCTTGGAGAACTACTTCCTGCCTCATGCGAGGGAGAAGAAGAAGGTGGAGTTCTTGGAGCTTAGTCAGGGCGATTCGAGTTTGATGGATTATATCACCAAATTCCAGAGTTTAGAACCGTACTGCCCCAACCTGTTCACGGACGATCGTGAGCGGGCAGGAAAGTTTATTCAGGGACTGAAAGAGGGGCTCATGTATCAGGTCCTAACTAGCATGCCCTCAACCTTCTTTGCGGTAGTTGCTGCCACCACTCTCTTAAGTGAAGCCTAAGAGCGTTCTAAGAGTGTACACGGCAGGAAGCCACCCGTTGCGGGTGGTGAGCCGAAGACACCATCCGGCGGCTCAAGCAAACTGTCGTTCTTTTCCGTAAAGATCAAAGGAGGAAAGAAATAGTTTCCTCCTTCGAAGCGTCAGCAGCCTCAGGGCAACCCTCAAGCTAGGCAACAGGCTGGCAAGGTATGCCCTAGATGTTGACGATCTCAATATGGGCAGGCGTGCCTGCTCGAGACAGGCGGATGCCTATATTGTGGCAAGATGGGCCACCACATCCACGATTATCGCAAAAAGGCGGCTAATGACCTCAAGCAGAGCAGTGGAGCACCTCTGCTCCCTCGGCCACCGCAGCAACAACAGTATCAGTCGTCGCAACCACAATCGAGCAGTCAGAGGAAGGCACCGGGATGCATCTACACCGCCAAGTCCGAGCAGTTGACCAAGGGAGACCTAGTGCAATGTACCATTTTTGTCGTTAACCAAGTGGCCTTTATGCTTTTTTATTGTGGTGCCACACAATCTTTTATTTCGGTAAATTTTGATGAGTTTTTGCATATACCTGTAAAACCCTTGCATAATACCCTTAAAGTGTATAACCCAATTGGGAAAAAACACCAGTTGTGCGGCTGTAAACACCCCAAATTTTCCTCATCCATTCTCGAACACACCCCTCGTGCAGTGCCAACCCTGGTAGGTCAATGTAGGAGTCCAACCCTGAGTCTGTGTCTGAAAACTATCATTTTACCCACTTTTATTAGGAAAATTACCATTTTACCCCTAGAACATCTCAAACCTCAGTCAATCGAAGTCAATCAAGTTCACTGGTCAGTTCAAAACAGTTAGAATATATGTCATTTCAAGCTCATCCGAGCTCACAATGAACAAACCATTTTCATTTCTAACCATTTCTGCCAAAATGGGATCATTTCTTCAGAAATCAGCTCATTTCTCACTTAAATCCAAGCCATTTGTCTCTGAGTTAGTCATTCCTAGCCAGTTATATTCCCTAGAGTCTAGCTTGAGCTCACCAGGAGTTCAAGTGCTCCAGTTTCAGTTCAAAACCATTTCCAAGTGTCCAGGAGCCCATTTTAGCCTGTTTCAGCTCTTTCAGCTGAAATCGAGCTGTGTTCAGTCGATTGAGCTAGTGTTCGAGCTTTGATTTTAGTTCATCTCAGTATTACTTACCTTTGTTTCAGTTCAATCCAGATCAAACCCCAATTTTTAGTGTCACTCTGGCCCGTTAGAGCCCAAAAACCATTTCTTGAATCATTTTGCAAATTTTAACAATTTTAACACTTTTTGAACTGGTACAAGTGCCAATCGGGGCCCAATATCCAAAATTCTTCATTCAGGGTTAGCATTTTGTGTGACATTTCATGTCATTTCTCATCATTCCATATCATTTCTCGACATTTCATAACATTTCATCACATTTCATTTCATTTTCGAAGTCCAGAACTCCAGTTTTATAAATTCCAATCCAGATTGAGTTTTAAAAGTTTTCAGAAATCAATTTCAAACCTTGGGTTTCCAAAATTAATAGTTTTACCCCCAAGATTCTAAATTTGGAAATATTTTCTCGAGAAAAACAATCCAAATTTCTTTCAAATTCAAATTTTCAAGTTCTAAACTAGATTTGCTTCGCAACGGGGTATTGAATTTCAAATTCCGAGCTCATTTCAAAAACTATCAAAAATAGCTCATTTCGTCCAGAAATTTTTCTAAAAATACTATTCTACCCCTATGATTCTCAAAACGAATTTCAAATTTGAAAAATGGGCCCACTCTGAGATGGCTTATTCATTTGCATTTCCTTTTTATTAAAATATATATATATATATATATATATATATATATATATATATATATATATATATATATATATATATATATATATATATATATATATTTCTTTTATTCCCTTTCAATTTTCTTTTTATTTGTTTGTTTTTGTTTTTTTATTTTATTTCACATTTTTAGAGCGGTGGGACCCACAAGGTGGTGGACCAAACCTCCAGCCCCCTCTCCCTTCCTTTCTTTCCTTTTTCTTTCTCCCCTTCTCTTTCCCTCTTCTTCTTCCTTCCTTTCCTTTTCTTTTTCTTTTTCTTCATTTTCTTCTTCTTCTTTCTTTCATTTTTTCTTCTTCCCTTCCCTTCCTTCCTTTCCCTCCTTGGTACAGCCCATTCACGTAAACCTCAAATCTCCCTTTTCATTATCCAAAAAAAAAACCCTAAGTCTACCCTCATTAAAGACCTAAGTTTGCTTTTTGTTAAGAAAAAAGGAATCTAACTCCATTCACACGGCTGCCTTGGGTCTCTTCTCTCTCTCTCATTCACTCTCCCACACTCAGCCCCCAACAGCTCTCTCTTGCTAACTCTCTCTCTCTCTCTCATCCAAGCCAGCCTCCCTTCCTTGACAGCCTCCATTGCAGCCCATCTCCAGCATCAAGGCAGCCACACCTTGGAAGTACCACCGTCAGCCTTCAGCCACCACCTTCATCAACTACTCCAGCCGGCGACAAGCCTTGCATCATCTTCAAGGGATCATCCCCAACCTTGGATCATCCATCTAGGAGATCCCAGAGGTTTTTGTCTGCTAAAACAGAAATTGGAGGTTCCACAGGGTTTAAAACCCGATTGAGCTTTGGATTTATTTAATGGAGTTTCAAAACCTAAATTAATCCAGTTTTTTGCAGAGAAACCAATATTAAACACATGCATCCACCATAAAAATGTCAATATTTATAAACGAAAAATTGAACATGAACTATTGACTGGACTTTACATAAAAAAATGAAATCCTAAGTTAGACACTAATGAAAGCAATATAACAAATTATCCTAAATGCAATACTTGAGAATGAAACATAAAAATAAAAACAAAACCAGCAGGGGGCATGATTTCTATTTGCTTTTATGTTAGCCATTGAAGTGATAAACTTCATCCATGGAACGGATGAAATACCTCTCTCGATAGCCCTATTATGACAAGAAAGACAAAAAGAAACAAAGATATGAAACTTTAATAAACAAGAAGGGGTCTCACCTTAGAAGAAGAGCTTGTACTTGATCCGGCTATGAAGAGGATACTACGTTGTTGTGGCTTGAGATGGTTGTAGCACTGATTTGAAGATGGTGAGGCTGTTAGGGTGTGGTTGGAATAATGAAGTGAAATTCCACTAGAGGGGGGGTGAATAGTGAAATACGATAAAGATCGATAAAATAAAATAATCAGGCAATAAGGCACAACACAAAAAAACACAGAATTTATACTGGTTCGGTCAATACCCAGACCTACATCCAGTCCCCAAGCAAACCACTTGAGCTTTTCACTATAACATCCGAGTCACCGGATAAATAATACAACACCCTCTTCCTCAGAGGTCTTCTTCTCTCAACAGAGAAGGGCACACCCTCTTCCACAGAGGTCTTCTTCTCTCAACAGAGAAGGGCAACACCCTCTTTCTCAGAGGTCTACTTCTTTCAACAAAGAAGAAATACACTGAATAACAGAAAGTTACAATACTTCCTATAGAACCTTCAGAATGATATGAATGCACGAATGAAGGATTCTCAGAATGTTTTGTTTGTCACTCAGAAGATAATCTTTGTCAAAGAGCTATACTTGACTTTTTCTCTTTTCTTTCTTTCCTTTTTCTCTTTCTTTTTCAAGGCTCTCTTTTTCAAATAATGAATAGGAATTTTTCTCGTTGTAAGCTCACACGTCCATTCCATTCCATGTTGAATAGTTTATTTGAGTGTGTTTATATAGCATTTAAAAAAGTAGTCGTTATAGTTTGAAATCGTAGCCTTTTTGAAATGTGAAATGTTATGTCATTTCAAAAACATCTTTTACAGAAATTCGAGAATGCCTTTTTCCATAAAAGTAAAATATAGGGTACACTAGTCGTTGTAATATTTTAGGTAATGCATATTTTATGTAAAAAGTCTATTTCTTACAATAGTACATTGAACGTTGGATTGTAGTTTTGTCTTTATTCTAATTAATGATTTGAGGTACATAAGTACTTCTTTACTTTAAATGAGTGTAAGTACAATGAGTGCTTTAAGATATTTATTTGTACATAGTCATGTCAAGTGTTTTCTTTATGTTGTGGTTTTCAAAGTCTTCAAAGAGAATGAGGACTACAAGAAAGTCGACATTCTTGAGAAGGATATTTAACAAGGATTTCTTACAGGAGGTATTTAATGCTTGTACAAAGAGAATGATGACTTCAAGTAAGTCAACATTCTATGGGTTTGTAAAAAGGTAACTAGAGTCTTTATCAAAACCTTTATTGTATTTGTTTTCTTTGTGTAGCCGATTTTCCTGTTTTGTCTTTTACCCATATTTAAAATCATTTCTTTAAAGAAGGTAATTAGAGTCTTTTCAAAAACATATTATATTTGTTTTTCTTTATGTAGCCGATTTCATGTTTTGTCTTTTACCCATATTTAAAATCATTTCTTTAAAGAAGGTAACTAGAGTCTTTTCAAAACATATTATATTTGTTTTTCTTTATGTAGCCGATTTCATGTTGTCTTGTATATGATGTAAGGTACAATTATTACATTTTGAAATCATGTCAAAATACCTTTTTCATAAATGGTTGTAAGAAGGTACAATTATTAGTTTTCAAAAAGCAGCTTTTTGAAACTATCGTATACTTTTATGATATAGTTTTTATGAATGAGTATGTAATATGCAATATGCATGTTCCTGAAGGTTCTGTTACATATGACTCTAAAGAAGAAAAAAATCTTCATCTTGAGGTAGCCGATCTCTTCAGTTGAACTTTAGGAATGCATGGCTCATCAAGCTTTTTCTTCAAGGAGTATGATTGCACTAGTTGTACTTGAACAGGAAGTCTCCATCCTTTTTGGGTGAGATATCCTTGCATCAAATACTCGTTAGATTTATGGCAAAACATATTCAGTCATAATATAACATTTTTCAAGAGGACATATTATCATATCATATAAAATCAAATACGACAGTGTATCATATTATGTGACATCAAAACAGAGTTTCTCAACATTCTCCCCCTTTTTGATGATGACAAAATATGCTCCCCTGTCAAAAAGACATTATGCATAGAAATAATAATATGATAAAATATTAAAAAATGTTTAAAGAGAGTATTTCTCCAATAATGGAGACAGGAGTTCTCCCCCTTTGTCATAGACAAAAAGGAAGGGATCAGATTAAGAGAGTTATTACAGACCAAAAGTAATTAAAAGTTATTACAGACCGAAAAAAAATAAGTTTATTTTGAGCCGGAGGAAGTGTGAAACTTTTGGAGTAATGCATCTTGGCCGAGTTGTAGTGAAGATTGATTCTTCAAAAGGAGATCCTGGGTGTTCTGAATATTGACAATGGCTGTGAAGATGTCAAGGTCAGAAGTTGCTGCTTGATCTGCTTCTTGATGGCCTTCGTCGTCAGAGTTTAGAGGAGAGGACTCTTCTTCATGAAGAGAGGAGTCATCAATTATATTGTTTGAGTAGTAGACGACATCGGTTGCAAGAGGAATATGGAAGAATTCAAGAATGAGTGAGATGAAGTATCCGAAGGGAAGAGACTTAAAAGAACGAAAGTTGATCATGTTGTGGAAGATGACACTGGACCAGTTGATAGGAAAGGCAGAGAAGATGGCATAAAGAAGAAGGGAGACTTCATTTGCAATAAATCCCCTGGAGGGCGACTTGGGGACGATATTGGAGGAAAGAATTTTGGACAACAACAGAGCATGAGGTTGGAGATTGCTCTCATGCCATGGGAAGTGAGTGGAGCGAGTGGAGAGGAGGATTTTCTGAAACACAGAGTGGTCGAGAGGAACAACGTTGGGAAGTTCAATACCGTAAGAAGAATATTCAAAATATTGCCTAACTGAGATATGTCAAAGGAGAAAATTTTTTCATGTACCATGGATGTGATAGAAGAGTGATCATGGTCGATAGAAAGGTTGGTGTAGAAAACTTTGATAAGGTGAGGATAGATGGACATTTGTTTTGGAGAGGCTAGAACATGAATAAGTTCAGAAAGAGAAGTTTGTAAGTCAAATGCTGGAAGGGCTTCAAGGTGAATCAAGTTGCCTGGTAGGATGGTCAAAGATTTTATGGAGTGATAAGTGTGAACGAGATCAGGAAATCTCAACTCAGAAGCTTGGAGTAAGTCGGATGTGCCAGAGAATGTCATTGCAAGAGCAAAAAAAAAATGAGCAAGAGAGAAGATCTTGGAACGAGTAAGGATTTGTAAGAGAATAGAGAAAATTGTGGGAATGAGATATGAATCAATCTAATAAATAGAAGAAGAGAAATAATGGTGATAAGAAATGAATGATATTGGAAGTGAAGGATTTTTGGATTGTAGTTTGAATAAGGAAACTCGTGAGTTGTAAGTTAAGGGGCTTGTGAATGACAAATCAAATCAATGGTGGAAGATAGTGTATCATATTGGTATGTAAGTTAAGAAGGACATAGATTTGAACAAATATACTATGGGAGAGTGTATCGAGTAGTGAGAAATGTTATGAGTGGAGTATGGAGTGACCTATTGAAGAGAGTGAAGAAAATAATGGCCTAATAAAACAAACAACTTTAACTACATGATATTACTTGTTATGAAAGCATTCCAAATTCGTGAAGTGTGATTTTGGAATAAGACAAACAAAGATGAGTGAGTGAGAGGCAATAATTGGTTATTTAATAAATATATATTTTGATAGACATGGAAGAAGAATGAATAGACATAAAGAAGGGTGATACGGATATGTGGTTTGAAAGATATGACATTTTTGAAGGAAAAGAATGCTTTTAAAAAATGTGTCATGATTATTGTGTCTTCACATTTGTATTGTTTTATGAGTATACGTAAAGATGAGAGGGACACACTTTGACTATAAATAGTGATGAGACAAAAAGATATTTATGAATGAAGAGTAATAATTGTTTGTATAAGAAATTTTTTTTATGGATATGTGTAGAAGGAGTGAGAGTAGTCATGGAGAAAAGTGAGATAACATATATGGATTGTCGAGTAGGATAAGAAGTAATAAAAAACATGATTGATAAAAGACATAAAGTTATGATTGATATGAATTATTGTTTATTCGATAAACATATTTTTAAAGAAACTCGATTTAAGGAAGTTCATAGAGAATAAAGTTAAGTTTTAAAAGTAGTAACGGAGTCATACACACGAGTCAATATGTTATGAGAGAGAGAAAATACTAAAGGGTGGAGTACGAGTGTTTTTACAATACTTTTTGTAAAAGATGTAAAATAAGAAGAGATGATAATAGATAGTTCTTTAGGCTATGATATACAAGATGATATAGTAAAAATTTACGTGAGAACATAGTAACTAGACCTTAAAAAAAACCATCCGATTTTAACTAAAAATTTGAAAAGCAAGATTTTTCATAAACTAATTATATTATTATGTTGAAGGTGAATCAATTTATCGTAAGAGAAGTTTTCCCCAAAGGACAAAAAAATAATAAAGGAGTTATGATATGAGTGATGTGAACAATGTCATGATAGCTTTTAATATAATTATTTTTTTTTATGGATATGAGTGAAAAAAGATAGGACAAGAAGTCATAATGGATGTGTACTTGAAAAGATGACAAGTTGAAAGACATAAAGAATGTGTCTTATAAGAGTTTTGAAGTGTACGTGAAAAGGGAAATCTAGTTTGACTAACAAAAATCGATAAGAAGAAGAAAACTTTTAAAATAAGATTTTAACAAAACTTATAAGAAGTATTATAATAAGTGTGATTAATTTATAAGTCACTTAGTTTGCATATTCCTAGTTCTCTTCTAATTCGTCTAAAGTCTTCATGTTTCAATGGTTTAGTGAAAATATCTGCTAACTGTTGATTAGTGGGTATGAATTCCAGTTTAATTATTTTGTTTAAGACTTGTTCTCTTAAGAAGTGGTGTCTTATTTGAATGTGCTTAGTTCGTGAGTGTAGAATAGGATTTTTAGATAAGTTTATAGCACTAGTATCATCACAGAAGATAGTTGAATTTTCAAAATTTAAACCAAAATCTTTTAAGGTTTGTTTCATCCAGATAACTTGTGTACAGGCTAGGCTAGCAGAAATATATTCGGCTTCAGTATTTGATAAGGATACACAATTTTGTTTCTTACAGAACCACGATACAAGAGAGTGCCCTAGCATATGACATGTTCCACTTGTGCTTTTTCTGTCAGATTTACTTCCAGCAAAGTCAGCATCGCTGTATGAGATTAAATCAAATGTAGAGGATTTTGAATAGAATAATCCAAAATCAACTGTGTCTTTTAAATATCTCATTATTCTTTTTACAGCCTTAAGATGTGATTCTTTTGGGTTTGACTGAAATCTAGCACACAAGCAAACACTGAACATAATATCTGGACGGCTAGCAGTTAAATATAGAAGTGATCCTATCATACCTCGGTATACCTTTGTAACAACAGACTTACCATCTTCATCTTTGTCCAAAACAGTAGTAGTGCTCATAGGAGTTGTTTTTGAAGCAGTTGAGTTCATGTTGAACCTCTTCAGAAGTTCACGAGCATACTTAGATTGATTGATGAAAACTCCATCCTTGGTTTGCTTAATATGCAGTCCAAGAAAGTAGGTGAGTTCTCCCATCATACTCATGTCAAATTCTTTCTGCATGGACTTAGAAAATTCTTCACAAAGAGTGCTGTTAGAAGATCCGAAGATGATATCATCTATATATATTTGAACAATTAGGGTATGATTATTCACTATTTTTACAAATAATGTAGAGTCTGCTTTGCCTACAGAAAAACCAGTTTTTAACAAAAAGGTTTTAAGTCTATCATACCAAGCACGAGGTGCTTGTTTTAAACCATACAAAGCACGTTTGAGTTTGAACACATGGTCTGGATATTGTTCATTTTCAAATCCTGGAGGTTGTTTTACATAAACTTCTTCATTTATAAAACCATTTAGAAAAGCACTTTTAACATCCATTTGATATAATTTGAAATCTAAATAGCTTGCATATGCTAAAAATATTCTAATAGATTCAAGTCTAGCAACAGGAGCAAATGTTTCATCAAAATAAATACCTTCCTCCTGGTTGTATCCTTGAGCTACTAGTCTTGCCTTATTTCTTATAACATTACCTGTTTCATCTAGCTTGCTTCTGAAGATCCATCTTGTCCCAATGATCGGATGATCCTTTGGTCTTGGTACAAGATCCCAAACTTCATTCCTTTGGAATTGATTCAGTTCTTCAGTCATGGCTAGCATCCAGAACTCATCGATGATGGCTTCATCAATCTTCTTTGGTTCAAGTTGAGAAATGAATGCCATATTTGCAATCCGTTCTAGTTGAGCTCTAGTTTGAACCCCCTTTGTCAGTTCTCCCAAAATTTGCTTTTGAGGATGATCTTTGATATCGACAAATGTTCTTTGATGATCATCTTCATTAGACTTAGCTGTGTTATCTAAAAATAAATCTGTACTTTCAACATCATCATCGTTGGTTTGCTTATGAACAGATTGATCAATAGATTCACAGAAACTAACATGCATAGATTCTTCAATAGACTTTGAACACTTATTGAAAACCCTGTATGCTTTACTATGACTTGAATATCCTAAAAATATGCCTTCAATAGATTTAGCATCAAATTTATCTAGGCTATCTTTTGTGTTTAGGATAAAGCATGTACAACCAAAGACTTTGAAATAGTCTATTCTTGGAGTTCTGTCATAGAATAGTTCATAGGGAGTTTTATTTAATAAGGGTCTAATAAGAACTCTATTTGTTATGTAGCATGCAGTATTAACAGCTTCTGCCCAAAAAGATTTAGCAAGAATGTTGTGTTGGAGCATAGTTCTAGCAGATTCCTGAAGGGTTCTATTCTTTCTTTCTACTACACCATTTTGAGGTGCAACTCTAGGAAAGGCAAAGTTATGAGAAATACCATGCAAGTTACAAAAATTTTCAAAAAGTTCATTTTCAAATTCTCCTCCATGGTCACTACGGATTTTAACAATAGAGCAAGATTTTTCATTTTGTAATTTTTTACATAAAATTTCAAATTGACAAAACGTATCACTTTTGTTTTTCAAAAATATTACCCAAGTAAATCTTGAGTAGTCATCTACAATGACAAAAACGTATTTATTGTGATTATAACTAGCTACTCTAGAAGGACCAAAAAGATCCAGGTGGAGAAGTTCTAGAGGTCTTTTACTAGAAATGATATTTTTTGATTTAAAAGATGATTTGGACAGTTTTCCTAATTGACATGCATCACAAAAATAATCCTTTTTAAAAGATATTTTGGGTAACCCGCGTACTAACTTATTTTTAGCTAATTTAGACATGTACTTAGAATTTACATGACCCATTCTCATGTGCCATAAATGTTGAGAGTCATTATTAGCTATAAGGCAATGTTCTGTGATGTTTTCTAGGTATAGTTCATATATATTATTCTTTCTTATACCTTTAAGATGATGTTTTCGTTGGTGTCTGCTATGAGGCATGCATCATGATTAAAGCTAACATTATAACCTTTGTCACACATTTGACTGATACTTAGTAGGTTATGTTTTAAGCCTTTAACAAGGAGAACGTCTTTGATAAGAGGTTTATCTATGTTACCAATATTACCAATGCCAATTATCAAACCTTTGTTGTTATCTCCAAAGGTGACGGTTTCTCCTTCTTTATGATGAAGAACAGCAAAAAGGTCTGGATGTCCTGTCATGTGTTTTGAACATCCACTCTCTAGAATCCATCTGTTCTTCTTATTTGGAGCCTGCAAATCATCAAGTAAAATTTCTTTTTGGTACCCAATCGGGTCCCTTTTTGTTAGACTTTGGAACACATATCCATTTGGATTTGGGTTTGTCTACAACCTTAGAGGAGTTAAAAAAATTAACATTATAATACTCCTTATTTGGTTCAGACGAACTTTTCACAAAAGTGGTCTTTTGATTCATACAAGAAGGCTTGTTGAAATCAGAGTAGCCAATACCATTCTTGTGTTTATCCAAGTTCTCTTTTCCTTTGGTAAACTTGAAAACCGTTTTCATAAGGTTTTCAGTTTCACTTTTTAATTCTGAAATTTCTACTTGCAGTTTTTTAGTCTTGAAGCTAGTAGATAAGATTTCAGATGTAATAAGAAGATTTTTCTTTTTCAACTCAGAGTTTTCACTACTGAGTTTTTCATTTTTTTGGGAAAGCTCTAAATTTTCAGATTTTAAAGTTTTATTTTTGAAGCTTAATTTTCTAGATTCTTCAAATAGTTCTTGAAAAGCATTTAGAAGTTCTTCAAAGGAAAAATCAGAAATTTCACTTACCGAGCTTTCGTTTGCCATGAAGCACATGTTTGCAGTTTCGGCTTCATCATCACTTGACTCTTCACTGGTGGATGGATCTGAGTCATCCCATTGAGCATGCAGAGCCTTTTTCTTGAAGAACCACTTTTTTGGTTCCTCGGTCTTGGACTTTCTTTTGAGAAGGGGACAGTCACGCCTCAAGTGACCTTGCTTATTACACTGATAGCACATGGGATCTTCCTTAGGGTCTTTTTTTTCCTTGTGCTTGTTTGGAAGCCGGTTCCTTCTCATGAAGCGCTGGAATTTTCTAGTTAATAGCGCAATTTCAGATTCTTTATCTGAGTCTTCATTCTCAGATAGAGCTGGGAAGGCTAGAGTTTTCTTTATTGGTTGTTCTTCTTCCCTTCTTTCTTTCATGTGGACTTCATAGGCCATAAGATTGCCTATTAAGTCGTCTAGAGTAAGCTTAGATAAATCTTGAGCTTCTTCAATAGCTGTAGTCTTTTTCTCCCAATCAGTTGTGAGAGATATCAAGATTTTCTTCACCTTTTCTGTCTGGGAATATGTTACACCCAGAGATTTCAGATCGTTGGTGATGTTGGTGAATCTAGTAAACATCTCTGTGATGGGTTCATCTTTGTTCATTTTGAACAACTCATATTTTCTAACAAGAGATGAGATTTTGGCTTCTTTTACTTTGTTGGTTCCTATATGAATAACCTCCAAAGAATGCCAAATATCATATGCAGATTCACATATAGATATTCTGTTGAATTCGTTCTGATCAATGGCATAATATAAGGCATTCATAGCCTTTGCATTTAGGTTTGCCATTTTCTTTTCTTCATCAGACCATAAGTTATAGTCTGCGGATGGAGATGTGTATGGATGCTCAACAATTTTCCATACAGCAAAATCTATGGATTTGAGAAATATAGTCATTCTGCACTTCAAGTATCCATAGTTGGAGCCATTGAAGAAAGGAGGACGAGATGCGTGTTGACCTTCAATATCACAAGCATAAGAGGTAGATGTCATTTGTGCTGGAAGACTTGTTATGTCGTAACCAGCAAACCTGCTCTGATACCAAATGAAATTCCACTAGAGGGGGGGGGGGGGGTGAATAGTGAAATACGATAAAGATCGATAAAATAAAATAATCAGGCAATAAGGCACAACACAAAAAAACACAGAATTTATACTGGTTCGGTCAATACCCAGACCTACATCCAGTCCCCAAGCAAACCACTTGAGCTTTCCACTATAACATCCGAGTCACCAGATAAATAGTACAACACCCTCTTCCTCAGAGGTCTTCTTCTCTCAACAGAGAAGGGGCACACCCTCTTCCACAGAGGTCTTCTTCTCTCAACAGAGAAGGGCAACACCCTCTTTCTCAGAGGTCTACTTCTTTCAACAAAGAAGAAATACAGTGAATAACAGAAAGTTACAATACTTCCTATAGAACCTTCAGAATGATATGAATGCACGAATGAAGGATTCTCAGAATGTTCTGTTTGTCACTCAGAAGATACTCTTTGTCAAAGAGCTATACTTGACTTTTTCTCTTTTCTTTCTTTCCTTTTTCTCTTTCTTTTTCAAGGCTCTCTTTTTCAAATAATGAATAGGAATTTTTCTCGTTGTAAGCTCACACGTCCATTCCATTCCATGTTGAATAGTTTAATTGAGTGTGTTTATATAGCATTTAAAAAAGTTGTCGTTACATTTTGAAATCGTAGCCTTTTTGAAATGTGAAATGTTATGTCATTTCAAAAACATCTTTTAGAGAAATTCGAGAATGCCTTTTTCCATAAAAGTAAAATATAGGGTACACTAGTCGTTGTAATATTTTAGGTAATGCATATTTTATGTAAAAAGTCTATTTCTTACAATAGTACATTGAACGTTGGATTGTAGTTTTGTCTTTATTCTAATTAATGATTTGAGGTACATAAGTACTTCTTTACTTTAAATGAGTGTAAGTACAATGAATGCTTTGAGATATTTATTTGTACATAGTCATGTCAAGTGTTTTCTTTATGTTGTGGTTTTCAAAGTCTTCAGAGAGAATGAGGACTACAAGAAAGTCGACATTCTTGAGAAGGATATTTAACAAGGATTTCTTACAGGAGGTATTTAATGCTTGTACAAAGAGAATGATGACTTCAAGTAAGTCGACATTCTATGGGTTTGTAAAAAGGTAACTAGAGTCTTTATCAAAACCTTTATTGTATTTGTTTTCTTTGTATAGCCGATTTTCCTGTTTTGTCTTTTACCCATATTTAAAATCATTTCTTTAAAGAAGGTAACTAGAGTCTTTTCAAAAATATATTATATTTGTTTTTCTTTATGTAGCCGATTTCATGTTTTATCTTTTACCCATATTTAAAATCATTTCTTTAAAGAAGTTAACTAGAGTCTTTTCAAAACATATTATATTTGTTTTTCTTTATGTAGCCGATTTCATGTTTTGTCTTTTTCCTACATTTCTTTTCATGTTGTCTTGTATATGATGTAAGGTACAATTATTACATTTTGAAATCATGTCAAAATACCTTTTTCATAAATGGTTGTAAGAAGGTATAATTATTAGTTTTCAAAAAGCAGCTTTTTGAAACTATAGTTTTTATGAATGAGTATGTAATATGCAATATGCATGTTCCTGAAGGTTCTGTTACATATGACTCTAAAGAAGAAAAAAATCTTCATCTTGAGGTAGCCGATCTATTCAGTTGAACTTTAGGAATGCATGGCTCATCAAGCTTTTTCTTCAAGGAGTATGATTGCACTAGTTGTACTTGAACAGGAAGTCTCCATCCTTTTTGGGTGAGATATCCTTGCATCAAATACTCGTTAGATTTATGGCAAAACATATTCAGTCATAATATAACATTTTTCAAGAGGACATATTATCATATCATATAAAATCAAATATGACAGTGTATCTTATTATGTGACATCAAAACAGAGTTTCTCAACATGAAGAAGGTTGAGCGTGTGATGTTGATGCTGTGCTTAGAGATGGTGTTGGATGTAGTTGGGCTGCCACCAAGTGTTGAAGCTGGATGGAGGTGCTTGGAGGAAGTAGCTTCAGTGATGGAGCTGGAACCGACTGATGCTACAAAGGGGAACCAGCTAGAGGAGATGTTGTTGCCATTATGGACTCTAATCCATCGTGTCTGTTCAATCCATAGGTTGTCTGTCAAAACTTTCAACATAGAAGTTGTTCCTAACCCTTCCCTTTGTCATTTCCCAAAATTTGGGAATTTTTAAAAAAACCTAGGTATTTTCTCAAAATTATCTTCCCTGTCTGACAGATTCTCATGTCTTAGAATTTTAGAGATCCAGGTCTCTAATAGTCGTGTGCTCTCTCTCAAACCGTAATCTGAATCCCAATGCTGTAAAAAAAGGAAATCTTTCTCTGTTTGTCAGAGACATTTTCCCATAATTTCATATATTTTTCCATCTGTCTTCTGTTTTTCTCATAATTTTTTCTGAAACCTGTCTGTTTGCCCCAAATCCTAGTGTTGCCGGATTCCAATCCGACTTGCCGGAGTTGTCGAGCTCCGACCATAGGTTAAAACCAGAATATGTAAAAAGAAAAAATCTTTTCCTAACCATCCTCTGTCATTCCATAAAATTTGGAAAATTTTTATGGAAGTTTAGTATCCGAAATCCCATTTAGAATCAACATTTTAGGCAAAATCTTGTTTTTTTAGGCTTTTTAGTTATTTTTCATATTAAAAAATTAAAAATAAAATACATTTTCGAGCTTTATTCTCTTTTTAGGGTTAGTCTAGGTGTTCATGCCAAATTTGGCTCAAATCCAAGTTCATTTGCTTTGTATGTTAGTTTATTTTTAAATTCAGATGCGAAAATCGAGTCAAATTTGATTTTTTGTGATATTTTTGTCATTTTAGGATTTTTATTATGTAAATACGCATGTCATGTCATATTAGGGTTAATTTCAATGTCATTTGCATTTCAATTTCTCATTTTTGCAAAATTTATTTCAGAAAACCCTAGTTTCAAGGCCATAATCTTGTTATTAGGGGAACTTTGGTTATTTTGACCTAAATTTCGAAATTCCAAAGTTCAATTTTCCAAATTTTCATGCATATCATCATATTTCATCATATTATGTTTGATTTTATTTCATTTGATTTTCAAATTTCTAAATTTTACAAAAATTCTCTCAAAAAACCTTGATTTCAAGGTCATCAGGGGCATTTTGGTTATTTTGTCCTCAATTTCGAATTTCCAAGTTTATTTTCAAAATTTATTCCTTATTTCTCATGTTTATATCAAAAGGGGTATGAATTTGGGTTTATATCTGAATAATATCCGATAATTTCCAATATTTTTGGATAAATTCAGAAAAACCTATATTTCTGTACTAACATGTTTTCTAGTTTTGCAAGAACATTCAAGAAGAAGACTTTTATTTGCTTATTTTATTTCAATTCAATGTAATATCAAATTATAATAATTTGGAATAAGAGTTACTTTTCATCTTAGAATAGGACTGCATTGCATATAGTTCAATTTCTGCAATTTCCAATATCTGATGTATAATGCATATGCACATTTTCCAAAATCACTATGGTTGACATGAATGGCATGTGCATAAGCTCTTAGGGAGTTCATAAACTTGGTGGGATTCGTATTTATGGTCATAGTCAAAATACAAAGAAAACCAAGACTTGTGATCTTCATATTAGCAACATTCAGCCTACACTCTTAGGCTAACTTAAAAAATGCACTACATTTCTCCAAATTTCAAAAGGATTTTCCCAATTCCTCAATGAATTCTCTTTCAAATTCATATTCATTCACTCAATCTACATTATTTTCAAATTCATTTTCCAATTTCAATTCAAGGAAATCGATTTTCCCAAAAAAATTTAAGTCTTTCTCAGGATTTGATTTTCTCAGAACTCTGAATTTTCAAATGAGATTTCAAAGTATTTCCCAAATTCAAATCAAGATTTCCCAAGGGTTCTGAAATTCCACTAGAGGGGGGGTGAATAGTGAAATACGATAAAGATCGATAAAATAAAATAATCAGGCAATAAGGCACAACACATAAAACACAGAATTTATACTGGTTCGGTCAATACCCAGACCTACATTCAGTCCCCAAGCAAACCACTTGAGCTTTCCACTATAACATCCGAGTCACCGGATAAATAGTACAACACCCTCTTCCTCAGAGGTCTTCTTCTCTCAACAAAGAAGGGGCACACCCTCTTCCACAGAGGTCTTCTTCTCTCAACAGAGAAGGACAACACCCTCTTTCACAGAGGTCTACTTCTTTCAACAAAGAAGGAAAACAGTGAATAACAGAGTTACAATACTTCCTATAGAACCTTCAGAATGATATGAATGCACGAATGAAGGATTCTCAGAATGTTCTGTTTGTCACTCAGAGGATACTCTTTGTCAAAGAGCTGGACTTGACTTTTTCTCTTTTCTTTCTTTTCTTTTTCTCTTTCTTTTTCAAGGCTCTCTTTTCAAATATCGAATAGGAATTTTTCTCGTTGTAAGCTCACATGTCCATTCCATTCCATGTTGAATAGTTTATTTGAGTGTGTTTATATAGCTTTAAAAAAGTAGTCGTTACATTTTGAAATTGTAGCCTTCTTGAGATGTGAAATGATATGTCATTTCAAAAACATCTTTAGAGAAATTCGAAAAAGTCTTTTTCCATAAAAGTAAAATATAGGGTACACTAGTCGTTGTAATATTTTAGGTAATACATATTTTATGTAAAAAGTCTATTTCTTACAATAGTACATTGAACGTTGGATTATAGTTTTGTCTTTATCCTAATTAATGATTTGAGGTACATAAGTACTTCTTTACTTTAAATGAGTATAAGTACAATGAATGCTTTGAGATATTTATTTGTACATAGTCATGTCAAGTGTTTTCTTTATGTTGTGTTTTATAAAGTCTTCAGAGAGAATGAGGACTACAAGAAAGTCGACATTCTTGAGAAGGATATTTAACAAGGATTTCTTACAGGAGGTATTTAATGCTATACAAAGAGAATGATGACTTCAAGTAAGTCGACATTCTATGGGTTGGTAAAAAGGTAACTAGAGTCTTTTCAAAAACCTTTATTATATTTGTTTTCTTTGTGTAGCCGATCTTCATGTTTTGTCTTTTTCCTATATTTGAAAACATTTCTTTAAAGATGGTAACTAGGGTCTTTTCAAAACATATTATATTTGTTATGTAGCCGATTTCATGTTTTGTCTTTTTCCTATATTTAAAATCATTTCTTTAAAGAAGGTAACTAGAGTCTTTTCAAAACATATTATATTTGTTTTTCTTTATGTAGCCGATTTCATGTTTTGTCTTTTTCCAACATTTCTTTTCATGTTGTCTTGTATATGATGTAAGGTACAATTATTACATTTTGAAATCATTTCAAAATACCTTTTTCATAAAGGGTTGTAAGAAGGTACAATTATTAGTTTTCAAAAAGGAGCTTTTTGAAACTATCGTATACTTTTATGATATAGTTTTTATGAATGAGTATGTAATATGCAATATGCATGTTCCTGAAGGTTCTGTTACATATGACTCTAAAGAAGAAAAAAAGTCTTCATCTTGAGGTAGCCGATCTCTTCAGTTGATCTTTAGGAATGCATGGCTCATCAAGCTTTTTTTTCAAGGAGTATGATTGCACTAGTTGTACTTGAACAGGAAGTCTCCATCCTTTTTGGGTGAGATATCCTTGCATCAAATACTGGTTAGATTTATGGCAAAACATATTCAGTCATAATATAATATTTTTCAAGAGGACATATTATCATATCATATAAAATCAAATACGACAGTGTATCGTATTATGTGACATCAAAACAGAGTTTCTCAACATTCTCCCCCTTTTTGATGATGACAAAATATGCTCCCCCTGTCAAAAAGACATTATGCATAGAAATAATAATATGATAAAATATTGAAAAATGTTTAAAGAGAGTATTTCTCCAATAATAGGGACAGGTTTTCTCCCCCTTTGTCATAGACAAAAAGGAAGGGATCAGAGTAAGAGAGTTATTACAGACCAATAATAAATATTACAGTAAAAAAAATAAGTTTATCCCGAAGGTGGAGTAGGTTGATGTCATCGGTTGACTTGATCCGACTGGAGGGTCTGTAGGGTTTGCTGCAACGAGGCTTGACGGCGAAGAATACGATCCTGAGAACGCTGGACATCCATCAGAGCAGGGAAGTAATTGAAGGTGGATGTTGGATCTTCTTCATCAGAGCCGGGCATGTGCAGGGACCTTAGATTGAAGGTGGTAGCATCGAGGACCTAGAGGGATGGAGGATAACTTCGTTGTGAAGGGGTACTTTGAAGTATTTGAGAATGAGAGTTATAAAACACCCGAAAAGAAGAGGCTTGAATTTTTGATAACGAATAAAATGGTCGAAAATAATGGAGGACCAGCTTATCAGAGTAGAGGAGAAAATGACGTAGATAAGGAGAGAGATTTTTCGTGGAACTAATCCCTTGCGGGGAAGCTTGGGATAGATGTTGTGGAGAAGAATCTGGGCAAGTAATTGAGCATGAGGTTGGAGATTTCTCATGTGCCAGGGAAGTGGGTAGCAGTTGGTGCAGAGAAGAATTTTTCGAAGTATCGATCGTTCGATTGGTACTATGTTGTTGAGGTCGGTGGCGGTGGAAGGTAGGTTTAGAATTCTACCTAGGTCGGAAGCATTGAAAAACATCAGCTTTCCTCAAACTTTACTGGTGATTGTAGTTTGTTCATGATCAGTAGAAAAGTTTGTATAGAATAGTTGAACTAGTTCAGGATAGTAGGCAGCTTGGGATGAAGATCCTAGTAGATGTTTGAGTTCGGGGAGATAGTTGTCTAGGTCAAATAGCATGAAGTCTTCATAGTGAACTAATTTTCCTTCATAAATGGGTCGAGAACAAAGTAAGTTGTAGTCATGAAAAAGACTTGGATACCTAAGATCTGCAGCAGTGATTGTAGAGGTTGAAGAGGAAGCCATTGCAAAAGGAAGTTGAGAGAGAAGGAGTTTGAAAGTATGTATGAAGATAGTGAGCTATGAGTGGTATTGTTGAGGAATGAACCAAACGGTTAAATAGAAGAGAGAAAATAATTGTGACAATAATTGAATGACAATGGAAGTGAATGATTTTTGGATTGTAGTTTGAATAAGGAAATTCGTGAGTTGTAAGTTAAGGGGCTTGTGAATGACAAATCAAATCAATGGTGGAAGATAGTGTATCATATTGGTATGTAAGTTAAGAAGGACATAAATTTGAACAAATATACTATGGGAGAGTGTATCGAGTAGTGAGAAATGTTATGAATGGAGTATGGAGTGACATATTGAAGAGAGTGAAGAAAATAATGGCCTAATAAAACAAACAACTTTTTCTACATGATATTACTTGATGTGGAAGCATTCCAAATTCGTGAAGAGTGATTTTGGAATAAGACAAACAAAGATAAGAGAGTGAGAGGCAATAATTTGTTATTTAATAAGTATATATTTTGATATGTGTGGAAAAAGAATGACTAGACATAAAGAAGGGTGATACGGATATGTGGTTTTAAAGATATGACATTTTTGAAAGAAAAGAATGCCTTAAAAAAATGTGTCATAATTAATGTGTCTTTACATTTGTATTATTTTATGAGTATACGTAAAGATGAGAGGGACACACTTTGACTGTGAATAGTGATGAGACAAAAAGATATTTATGAATGAAGAGTAATCATTGCTTGTATAAGAAATATTTTTATGGATATGCGTGGAAGGAGTGAGAGTAGTCATAGAGAAAAGTGAGATGACATATATGGATTTTCGAGTAGGATAAGAAGTAATAAAAAATCATGATTGATAAAAGACATAAAGTTATGATTGATATGAATTATTGTTTATTTGATAAACATATTTTTAAAGAAACTCGATTTGAGGAAGTTCATAGAGAATAAAGTTAAGTTTTAAACTAGTAAAGGAGTCACAAACTCGGTTTGACAAGAATGGAGAGAGATATAAAATGAGAGAGTGATGGTCACAGATGAAAAAGGAGCTTCGTATAATATATATATATAGAGAGAGAGATATAAAAGGTGATACAAAACGTACTAATGGGTGGAGTACAAATACTTTTTGTAAGAGATGTAAAGCATGAAGAGATGAGAATAGATAGTTCTTTTAGGCTATGATATAACAGATGATATAGTAAAGTTTTACGTGAGATATAATAGAGTGTACATAATCTATGATATATTAAATGATATAGTAAAAATTTACGTGAGAACATAGCAACTAGATTCTTTTAGAGAAAGGTAAAAGAACCAAAATAAACATTCGATTTTAACTAATAATTCGAAAAGCAAGAGTTCGCATAAACTAATATGTTTTCATGTTGAAGGTGAATCAATTTATCGTAAGAGAAGTTTTCACAAAAGGACAAAAATAATAAAGGAGTTATGAGATGAGTGATGTGAACAATGTTATGATAGCTTTTAATATAATTTGTTTTTATGAATATGAGTGAAAGGAGATAGGACAAGAAGTCATAATGGATGTGTACTTGAAAAGATGACAAGTTGAAAGACATAAAGAATGTGTCTTATAAGAGTTTTAAAGTGTACGTGAATATGGAAATCTAGTTTGACTAACAAAAATCGATAAGAAGAAAAACTTTTAAAATAAGATTTTAACAAAACTTATAAGAAGTATTATAATAAGTGTGATTAATTTATAAGTCACTTAGTTTGCATATTCCTAGTTCTATTCCAATTCGTATAAAGTCTTCATGTTTCAATGGTTTAGTAAAAATGTCCGCTAACTGTTGATTAGTGGGTATGAATTCCAGTTTAATTATGTTGTTTAAGACTTGTTCTCTTAAGAAGTGGTGTCTTATTTGAATGTGCTTAGTTCGTGAGTGTAAAATAGTATTCTTGGATAAGTTTATAGCACTAGTATTATCACAAAAAATAGTTGTATTTTCAAAATTTAAACCAAAATCTTTTAAGGTTTGTTTCATCCAGATAACTTGTGTACAGGCTAGGCTAGCAGCAATGTATTCGGCTTCAGTAGTTGATAAGGATACACAATTTTGTTTCTTACTGAACCATGATACAAGTGAGTGCCCTAGCATATGACATGTTCCACTTGTGCTTTTTCTGTCAGATTTACTTCCAGCAAAGTCAGCATCGCTGTATGAGATTAAATCAAATGTAGAGGATTTTGAATAGAATAATCCAAAATCAACTGTGTCTTTTAAATATCTCATTATTCTTTTTACAACCTTAAGATGTGATTCTTTTGGATTTGACTGAAATCTAGCACACAAGCAAACACTGAACATAATATCTGGACGGCTAGCAGTTAAATAGAGAAGTGATCCTATCATACCTCGGTATACGTTTGTATCAACAGACTTACCATCTTCATCTTTGTCCAAAACAGTAGTAGTGCTCATAGGAGTTGTTTTTGAAGCAGTTGAGTTCATGTTGAACCTCTTCAGAAGTTCACGAGCATACTTAGATTGATTGATGAAAACTCCACCCTTGGTTTGCTTAATATGCAGTCCAAGAAAGTAGGTGAGTTCTCCCATCATACTCATTTCAAATTCTTTCTGCATGGACTTAGAAAATTCTTCACAAAGAGTGCTGTTAGAAGATCCAAAGATGATATCGTCTACATATATTTGAACAATTAGGGTATGATTATTCACTATTTTTACAAATAATGTAGAGTCTGCTTTGCCTACAGAAAAACCAGTTTTTAACAAAAAGGTTTTAAGTCTATCATACCAAGCACGAGGTGCTTGTTTTAAACCATACAAAGCACGTTTGAGTTTGAACACATGATCTGGATATTGTTCATTTTCATATCCTGGAGGTTGTTTTACATAAACTTCTTCATTTATAAAACCATTTAGAAAAGCACTTTTAACATCCATTTGATATAATTTGAAATCTAAATAGCTTGCATATGCTAAAAACATTCTAATAGATTCAAGTCTAGCAACAGGAGCAAATGTTTCATCAAAATCAATACCTTCCTCCTGGTTGTATCCGTGAGCTACTAGTCTTGCCTTATTTCTTATAACATTACCTGTTTCATCTAGCTTGTTTCTGAAGATCCATCTTGTCCCAATGATTGGATGATCCTTTGGTCTTGGTACAAGATCCCAAACTTCATTCTTTTAGAATTGATTCAGTAATTCAGTCATGGCTAGCATCCAGAACTCATCGATGATGGCTTCATCAATCTTCTTTGGTTCAAGTTGAGAAATGAATGCCATATTTACAATTCGTTCTAGCTGAGCTCTAGTCTGAACCCCCTTTGTCAGTTCTCCCAAAATCTGCTTTTGAGGATGATCTTTAATATCGGCAAATGTTCTTTGATGATCATCTTCATTAGACTTAGCTGTGTTATCTAAAAATAAATCTGTACTTTCAACATCATCATCGTTAGTTTGCTTATGAACTGATTGATCAATAGATTCACAGAAACTAACATGCATAGATTCTTCAATAGACTTTGAACACTTATTGAAAACCCTGTATGCTTTACTATGACTTGAATATCCTAAAAATATGCCTTCAATAGATTTAGCATCAAATTTATCTAGGCTATCTTTTGTGTTTAGGATAAAGCATTTACAACCAAAGACTTTGAAATAGTCTATTCTTGGAGTTCTGTCATAGAATAGTTCATAGGGAGTTTTATTTAATAAGGGTCTAATGAGGACTCTATTAGTTATGTAGTATGCAGTATTAACAGCTTCTGCCCAAAAAGATTTAGCAAGATTATTGTGTTGGAGCATAGTTCTAGCAGATTCCTGAAGGATTCTATTCTTTCTTTCTACTACACCATTTTGAGGTGCAACTCTAGGAAAGGCAAAGTTATGAGAAATATCATGCAAGTCACAAAAATTTTCAAAAAGTTCATTTTCAAATTCTCCTCCATGGTCACTACGGATTTTAACAATAGAACAAGATTTTTCATTTTGTAATTTTTTACATAAAATTTCAAATTGACAAAACATATCACTTTTGTTTTTCAAAAATATCACCCAAGTAAATCTTGAGTAGTCATCTACAATGACAAAAATGTATTTATTGTTATTATGACTAGCTATCCTAGAAGGACCAAAAAGATCCAGGTGGAGAAGCTCTAAAAGTCTTTTGCTTGAAATGATATTTTTTGATTTGAAAGAAGATTTTGACAGTTTTCCTAATTGACATGCATCACAAAAATAATCTTTTTTAAAAGATATTTTGGGTAACCCACGTACTAACTTATCTTTAGCTAATTTAGACATGTATTTAGAATTGACATGACCCATTCTCATGTGCCATAGATGTTGAGAGTCATTATTAGCTATGAGGCAATGTTCTGTGATGTTTTCTAGGTATAGTTCATATATATTATTTTTTCTTATACCTTTTAAGATAATATTTTCGTTGGTGTCTGCTATAAGACAAGCATTATGATTAAAGCTAATTTTATAACCTGTATCACACATTTGACTAATACTTAGAAGGTTATGTTTTAAGCCTTTAACCAGGAGAACGTCTTTGATAAGAGGTTTATCTATATTTCTAATATTACCAATACCTATTATCAAACCTTTGTTGTTATCACCAAAGGTGACGGTTCCTCCTTCCTTTTTATGAAGAACAGCAAAGAGGTCTGAATGTCCAGTCATGTGTTTTGAACATCCACTTTCTAGAATCCATCTGTTCTTCTTGTTTGGAGCCTGCAAATCATTAAGTAAAATTTCTTTTTGGTACCCAATCGGGTCCCTTTTTATTAGACCTTGGAACCCATATCCATTTGGATTTGGGTTTGTCTATAACCTTAGAGGAGTTAAAAAAATTAACATTATAATACTCCTTATTTGGTTCAGATGAACTTTTCACAAAAGTGGTCTTTTGATTCATACAAGAAGGCTTGTTGAAATGAGAGTAGCCAATACCATTCTTGTAGAAAGAGACTTTTTGAGAAGATAGGAGTTTATCCAAGTTCTCTTTTCCTTTAGTAAACTTGAAAACTGTTTTCATAAGGTTTTCAGTTTTACTTTTTAATTCTGAAATTTCTACTTGCAGATTTTTAGTCTTGAAGCAAGTAGATAAGATTTCAGAAGTAATAAGAAGATTTTTCTTTTTCAACTCAGAGTTTTCACTACTGAGTTTTTCATTTTTCTGGGAAAGCTCTAAATTTTCAGATTTTAAAGTTTTATTTTTGAAGCTTAATTTTCTAGATTCTTCAAATAGTTCTTGAAAAGCATCTAGAAGTTCTTCAAAGGAAAAATCAGAAATTTCACTTACCGAGCTTTCGTTTGCCATGAAGCACATGTTTGCAGTTTCGGCTTCATCATCACTTGACTCTTCACTGGTGGATGGATCTGAGTCATCCCATTGAGCATGCAGAGCCTTTTTCTTGAAGAACCACTTTTTTGGTTCCTCGGTCTTGGACTTTCTTTTGAGAAGGGGACAGTCACGCCTCAAGTGACCTTGCTTATTACACTGATAGCACATGGGATCTTCCTTAGGGTCTTTTTTTTCCTTGTGCTTGTTTGGAAGCCGGTTCCTTCTCATGAAGCGCTGGAATTTTCTAGTTAATAGCGCAATTTCAGATTCTTTATCTGAGTCTTCATTCTCAGATAGAGCTGGGAAGGCTAGAGTTTTCTTTATCGGTTGTTCTTCTTCCCTTCTTTCTTTCATGTGGACTTCATAGGCCATAAGATTGCCTATTAAGTCGTCTAGAGTAAGCTTAGATAAATCTTGAGCTTCTTCAATAGCTGTAGTCTTTTTCTCCCAATCAGTTGTGAGAGATATCAAGATTTTCTTCACCTTTTCTGTGTGGGAATATGTTACACCCAGAGATTTCAGATCGTTGGTGATATTGGTGAATCTGGTAAACATCTCTGTGATGGGTTCATCTTTGTTCATTTTGAACAACTCATATTTTCTGACAAGAGATGAGATTTTGGCTTCTTTCACTTTGTTGGTTCCTTCATGAATAACCTCAAAAGAATGCCAAATATCATATGCAGATTCACATATAGATATTCTATTGAATTCATTTTGATCAATGGCACAATATAAGACATTCATAGCCTTAGCATTTGGGTTTGCCATTTTCTTTTCTTTATCAGACCATAAGTTATAGTCTGTGGATGAAGATGTGTATGGATGCTCAACAATTTTCCATACAGCAAAATCTATGGATTTGAGAAATATAGCCATTCTGCACTTCCAGTATCTATAGTTGGAGCCATTGAAGAAAGGAGGACGAGATGCGTGTTGACCTTCAATATCACGAGTATAAGAGGTAGATGCCATTTGTGCTGGATGACTTGTTATGTCGAAACCAGCAAACCTGCTCTGATACCAAATGAAATTCCACTAGAGGGGGGTGAATAGTGAAATACGATAAAGATCGATAAAATAAAATAATCAAACAATAAGGCACAACACATAAAACACAGAATTTATACTGGTTCGGTCAATACCCAGACCTACATCCAGTCCCCAAGCAAACCACTTGAGCTTTCCACTATAACATCCGAGTCACCGGATAAATAGTACAACACCCTCTTCCTCAGAGGTCTTCTTCTCTCAACAGAGAAGGGGCACACCCTCTTCCACAGAGGTCTTCTTCTCTCAACAGAGAAGGACAACACCCTCTTTCACAGAGGTCTACTTCTTTCAACAAAGAAGGAAAACAATGAATAACAGAGTTACAATACTTCCTATAGAACCTTCAGAATGATATGAATGCACGAATGAAGGATTCTCATAATGTTCTGTTTGTCACTCAGAGGATACTCTTTGTCAAAGAGCTGGACTTGACTTTTTCTCTTTTCTTTCTTTTCTTTTTCTCTTTCTTTTTCAAGGCTCTCTTTTCAAATATCGAATAGGAATTTTTCTCGTTGTAAGCTCACATGTCCATTCCATTCCATGTTGAATAGTTTATTTGAGTATGTTTATATAGCTTTAAAAAAGTAGTCGTTACATTTTGAAATCGTAGCCTTCTTGAGATGTGAAATGATATGTCATTTCAAAAACATCTTTAGAGAAATTCGAAAAAGTCTTTTTCCATAAAAGTAAAATATAGGGTACACTAGTCGTTGTAATATTTTAGGTAATATATATTTTATGTAAAAAGTCTATTTCTTACAATAGTACATTGAACGTTGGATTGTAGTTTTGTCTTTATCCTAATTAATGATTTGAGGTACATAAGTACTTCTTTACTTTAAATGAGTGTAAGTACAATGAGTGCTTTGAGATATTTATTTGTACATAGTCATGTCAAGTGTTTTCTTTATGTTGTGTTTTTCAAAGTCTTCAAAGAGAATGAGGACTACAAGAAAGTCGACATTCTTGAGAAGGATATTTAACAAGGATTTCTTACAGGAGGTATTTAATGCTATACAAAGAGAATGATGACTTCAAGTAAGTCGACATTCTTTGGGTTTGTAAAAAGGTAACTAGAGTCTTTTCAAAAACCTTTATTATATTTGTTTTCTTTGTGTAGCCGATCTTCATGTTTTGTCTTTTTCCTATATTTGAAAACATTTCTTTAAAGATGGTAACTAGGGTCTTTTCAAAACATATTATATTTGTTATGTAGCCGATTTCATGTTTTGTCTTTTTCCTATATTTAAAATCATTTCTTTAAAGAAGGTAACTAGAGTTTTTTCAAAACATATTATATTTGTTTTTCTTTATGTAGCCGATTTCATGTTTTGTCTTTTTCCGACATTTCTTTTCATGTTGTCTTGTATATGATGTAAGGTACAATTATTACATTTTGAAATCATGTCAAAATACCTTTTTCATAAAGGGTTGTAAGAAGGTACAATTATTAGTTTTCAAAAAGGAGCTTTTTGAAACTATCGTATACTTTTATGATATAGTTTTTATGAATGAGTATGTAGTATGCAATATGCATGTTCCTGATGGTTCTGTTACATATGACTCTAAAGAAGAAAAAAAGTCTTCATCTTGAGGTAGCCGATCTCTTCAGTTGATCTTTAGGAATGCATGGCTCATCAAGCTTTTTCTTCAAGGAGTATGATTGCACTAGTTGTACTTGAACAGGAAGTCTCCATCCTTTTTGGGTGAGATATCCTTGCATCAAATACTCGTTAGATTTATGGCAAAACATATTCAGTCATAATATAACATTTTTCAAGAGGACATATTATCATATTATATAAAATCAAATACGACAGTGTATCATATTATTTGACATCAAAACAGAGTTTCTCAACAGGTTCCGCATTCTTAATTTCATTTTCAAATCCCAAAAATTGATTTTTCCAAAGTTTCTTGAATTATTTCAGAAGTTGGTTTCTCATAATTCTCAAATCTCCTTCAGAAATTGATTTTCATTTCAAACTCAAATTCCAAAAATCATTTTCTTAGAGTTTTCATTTTTTTGAGAATCCATTTTTCTTTTCAAAAAACATTTTCCAATGAACTTTCTTGATTTTACAAAAATTCTCAAATCTATTTCCTCAGAAAAACAATCCAAATCTTCAAATCGATTTTCTCAAAGTCCAAGTTTTCCTGAGAATTCATTTTCCAATGTAAATTTCTGATTTCTAATGAAATTCAATGATTTTCCCAAAAATTTCATTTTCAAAGCACTTTCTCAACCATTTTCCAAGTACATTTCAATTTTCCAAGCGAATATCATCCTTTCAAAACTTGTATCGTTTCAAAATTTCATAGCACATGCCTGATTCTCTATGCATTCTAGGAAAATAGAGCATGATTTAGATAATTTAACTTAGTCAAAGCACACATTTGATCCTTGGTTCAATTACCCCTGGTAAAGGCGCCAGGAACAGTTGAACCTCGTACTGACAGGCGGATCCCATTCCATAGAATTTTTTCATAAATTTTCAAAACGGAGGCGAGTAATTTTCAAAACCATTTTCAAAAGCTTTGGTCGAATTTGACTCGCAAAATGATTTTTCTCTCTCTCGCAGAGAGAGGGGGAAAAATTTTGCGATGATAACAGGTTTGGCGACCGAGATGGGACCTGTCTTCGTCTGATCGATTGTGTGCTTGACTTAGTTCAATTTTTTAAATCATGTTCTATGAATTGTCAACTTATGTTTTCTAATATCATGTGAACCTAGGAGCCTAGACTTGAACCTAGCTGACATGGACTGCATGTAGACTAGGCATGGTTTGGTAGGACCAATTGAGGATGACTATTCATGCCCACTTAGACTTAGGTCTGAAATACAACACTCCTCAATCTAGGAATTGTATGAAAACAATGCTTGCTTCTTCAAATATTTCAAAATTCTATCTCTTTAGGACTTAGAGCACTCTATTTGCTGGCATGTGCTCATGTTTTCAAAAATCACCCCACCTATGTCTATCCGGTCTTCACGTTGCTGGGTTCTCTTGCAGAACCATAGTTCGGGACAGAGCCTCACAACTGGACCACTTATTTGGGCTAACACCTCCCTGCCACGTACCAAGGGTCATAGTTCAACGTATATCGGCAGGTGCTCAAGGATGTTGGGAAAACACATGCCTAGAACCGGAGATGAAATTTTATGCCACGTACATCGAGCCTTGGCTCGAGTATATTGGCATACCATGATTGGACACAGTTGATCTGAGCCTAGAGTCAGGATTAGGATCCTAAAGCTCTTTCAAAATTGAAGCATTTAGAGTCAACTTCTTAGGGAATGTTGTATGTGCATAATTGTTTGTGATTGAATATATGATATTTATTTTCATCTTATTTTCCCATATTTCTCCCAATTTTTCTAAATTACTGGACAATTTTCCAATTTATAAAACATTTTTTTGTAAACCCTGGACAATTTCCCCAAATTCTCCACTTTTCCTTCAAAACTCCAGGTGATTTTCCATTCTTCTGTTCCTCTGGACTTCGAATTTTCAGCATTTTATTTTATCCTGCCTGCAATTTTCAAAATTCTTGTATTTTTTCAAAGTCTAATTTCAATCTTCCTATCTTTCAGTCCAATGGCATCCAGTCAGTTCGACTCTGTCTTTTCTGAGGGTCACATCTCCTACGAGGTGCGACAAAGTCTTTTTGAGCATCAAGCTCTCATCATCAGACCTTTCTTTCCTCGATGGTACGATACTTGGTTCAAGAACTTCTCTCGTATGTTTCAGGACCACTTGTGTGATTGCGGGTTGGAACTGGCATCTGCAGTGGGAAAGTTGACAGTCAACGACAATCTGATTCATGCACTGGCAGAGTGGTGGAACTCGTGCACTTGTACTTTCTGGTTCCCATGGGGCGAGATGACCTTGCTAATGGATGAGTTTTTAGAGATCATGGGACTGCCCGAGCCAGCCGGTCAGCCTGGAGATCCATTAGAGCAACAATTTTTTAACAATGTCAAGGGTCTGGACCCCAAAGATGTCGTAGCCCGCATGACAGGGCGTAAGTCTTGGTCACTGATTGAAGAAAATGAGAATGAATATGTGAGCCTGATCGAGATTTACCGATAGCATGGGGCATTCGCAGAAGTCAACTCGTTATCCAGAACAGCTCGAGAGAGAATTCAGCATGCAATGGTTTTGTGCACTGTGGGACTCGCTTTCTTTTCAAATGGACAGAATTATATGGATGTCAAAATAGTCCAACTTCTGAGAAGATGGGGAGATCGACAGACCTGTCGTCTCTCGATAGCCATGGTCGTACTTGCTTTTCTATATAGAGGATTGACTTGCTTCACGCTTGGAGAGTCCATCTTAGTCGAGGAATGTACCTATGCACTTCAGTTCCTCCAGCATGTGTCGATCAAAGCTAGTTCGTTCAGATACAACGACAAAGAGCTCCTTCCAGTTGCATGATACAGATTCCTGATTGATCATCTGCAGGAAAAAGAAGTGGTGTGGGATTATTTTGATCGATAGCTATCACCTCCCAGATACATCTATGCATACGGCAAGAGATTCAAGCTACTTGGTCCATTCTTCTGCGCTTACTATCATCCAGAGCGGTGTGTTCAACAGTTTTCTCAGAGACAGAAGCACGTAGAGATGCGACTGTTATCAGGAGTTGTGCCAGAATTTGACCTTACATCAACACAGTGGTCCAAAACATATCATTCTGCCAGATATGGCTAGAACTCTTTTGTTACTCTTCTACCTTTTCTCCAGTTCTCATGTTTCTGCTGATCGTTAAGAGTAGTGGCAAACTGTCTATATGCCCTCTCTTTCTCAAGTCTACTATTGATGCAATCATATTTTTCCCTCAATTTTCATGGTTTGACGACCTCGCCTAGGTGACAAGGCATATTTGCAGTTGTTCGTTCTTCTCGCAAAGAATGGCAACACAATTGTCGTGATTCCAGCGGCAATCCAATCCCTATTAATGGGATGTTCTTCCAATTATCTACCAAATTCTCATCAAATATTTTTTCTATATTCATTTCTATCAGGAATCTTCATCATCAAAATTTAATCATCCATCTCATTCTGCAGAGAATATCGGTATTCCCAAGTGGTCCAGATCAAATAAGAAGACGATGCAATATCAAGTGCATCAGTGATTTTTAAAGCATCAAGTAAAAAGAGATGAATTCTCCAAGAACTGCTAGAAGACAGATTCAGCCTGATGGAGATGGCATCGATCCCGCTGTATATCAAATGTTCAAGAAGATGATGATCAAGATGATGTCTGAGCAAGATGGAGACAATCTCGAAAAGGTTCCCCTCAAGGAAAAGACATCTATCTCATTCTCCCAGAATATTATTGGCAAGAGCAGCAACGCAGAAAGTTCTAAGTCCAGCAGAAGTAGCAATGGAGGCAAAAGGAGAGAAGCCTTCAAACAAGACAACAAGCTCTTCTCGTCTGACTCTCACCAGAAATCTCAGCAAAAAGAAAAGATAAAGCAGGACGACTGGGGTTACGATCGCCAGTTTACTCCTCTCGAGCAGTCTCTCGATGAAATACTTGCATATATGTTGGCCAAAGAATTGGTAAAACTCCCAAGAGTCACAAATCCTCCCACAATCATGGAAAGATTCATGGACCAGTTCTACAAATTTCATCGGGCAGTAGGGCATGATACCGACCATTGTTTCGTCTTCAAGAACATTGTCCCAGATTATATCGACAAGAATTTCTTTGTTGAGAATGAGAAAGAATATCGGTCGACTATCTCGGTCAAGTCTCAACAGAAGTCAAGCACTCGACAAAAAGTACAGCATGACAGTCGGAACTAGGACCGCAAGATGGCACTATTGGGTCAAATACTCGAGAGCTTTTTGGAATACATGCTCGCAAAAGATATGGTCGGACTTCCAAAGGATCACTTTACTTTTTCTGCCAATGATAGCAAAAGCAATAAGAAAAATCATGATAACTATTCAGAGGGATCTAAGGGCCAAAAAAGGAAAGTTCTCCAATAATGATAAGTCTCTTTAATCTAGTCCTCAGCATAAAGAGAAAGATCAAGAAAAGTCAAAGCGCAAGGATTAGAGTACGGATCAGAAATTCACCCCTCTAGACCAGACACTCGAAAGTGTTCTGTAATACATGCTCGAAAAAGATGATCCAGTTACCCAAAGCAGTTGATCCTGCAACAATCATGGGCAGATTCAAAGAAAAATTCTGCAAATTTCATCAGGCAATAGGGCATGACACTGAGAATTGTTTCATCCTGAAAAATATCATTCAAGATTGCATCGACAAGAATATCCTTATTGAAGATGAGGAAGACACCAGTCGACCATCCTGAGCAAGTTTTTTAAGAAATTGCAACGTCAAGACTATGTCACTTTCATCATTTTGTCATTTTGAAGGGACAATGCAGTCTCAGTTCTCTTATCAATTTGTTATTTTCTTCTTCCATGCATCAATAAAATTATCAAATTTTCTCATAAGCTTGTTCTCTTTCTCTGCAAAATGTCCTTTCATGAGGAATGACCCTCTTCAGAGTCCCTCCTGAATCGATCAAAAGTCGGTTACTTTGTAACTTTCAAAGAGTATTCTTCAAACATCAATTCCCTTCCTTTTATCTAAAATGTGTTTTCCCTATTACACGGGGGCATTATTTTGAAAATTATCTTCAAAACGTTCTGTATGCAAGCAAGATCAAACAAATCTCTCATTTTGCATGCATGTGCATCCATTTACATCATTTTGCATTCATTCGCATTCATTTGCATTTGCATGCATTCATTCACATTCATCTGCATTCATTTGCATCAATTTGCATTTGCATCAAGATTCCCCTTCAGGTTAAGGGATAAACCTGAACTACCCATTCAAGATAAGGGATGAATCCTGAGACCCCGACAGTTGTCTAAGTCATTGTGAGGGTGAAGACTGAAAATCTTCTATCAGAATCAATTGGTAATTCTTTAAAACCGAGTGTTTGTGCTGATAATTTTTTCAAAAAACCAGTGTTCGTGATGGTAATTCTTCAAAACCCAGTGTTTGTGCTGGTAATTCTTCAAAATCCAGTGTTTGTGCTGGTAATTCTTTAAAAAACTAGTGTTTGTGCTGGTAATTTTTCAAAAACCCAGTGTTCATATTGGTAATTTTTTTAAAATCCAGTGTTCATGTTGGTAATTTTCCAAAACCCAGTGTTCGTGCTTGTAATTTTTCAAAACCCAGTGTTCATGCTGGTAATTTTTCAAAAACCTAGTGTTCGTGCTGGTAATTTTCCAAAATCCAGTATTCGTGCTGGTAAATTTCCAAAACCCAGTGTTTATGCTAGTAATTTTTCAAAAACCCAGTGTTCGTGCTGATAATTTTCCAAAATCCAGTGTTCGTGCTGGTAATTTTTCAAAACTCAGTGTTCGTGCTAGTAATTCTTCAAAATCCAGTGTTCGTACTGGTAATTTTTCAAAACATAATGTTTGTACTGGTTCATTTTCAAAATCCGGTGTTCACACTAGTACGCTTTAAAATTCAGTGTCCACATTGATCCAGTTTTCCTTCAGGATTCAAGTTCTGACTCAAATTTCTTTTCCTTCCAAATTGATCTAGTTTTCCTTCAGGATTCGAGTTCTGACTCGAATTTCTTTTCCTTCCAAATTGATCTACTTTTCCTTCAGGATTTGAGTTCCGACTCGAATTTCTTTTCCTTCCAAATTGATCTACTTTTCCTTCAAGATTTGAGTTCCGACTCGAATTTCTTAACCTTCCAAATTGATCTAGTTTTTCTTCAGGATTCGAGTTCGGACTCAAATTTCTTTTCCTTCCAAATTAATCTACTTTTCCTTCAGGATTTGAGTTCCGACTCGAATTGCTTTTCCTTAAAACTAAATTGGTCTAAGTTTTTTCTTTAGGATTCGAGTTCCGACTTGAATTTCCTTTCCTTCTAAACTTTTCAGTTTTTCCTTTAGAATTCGAGTTTCGACTTGAATTTCTTTTCCTTTAAATCCAAATTGGATAAAATTTTCCTTTAGGGTTTGAGTTCCGACTCAAATTTCCTTTCCTTCTGAAATTTTCCAGTTTTTCCTTTAGGATACGAGTTCTGACTCGATTCCTTTCTTTTAAATCCAAATGGGTTTAGTTTTTCTTTCGAAGATTTGAGTTTCGACTCAAATTTTCTTTCCTTCAAAACCAAACTTTCTAGTTTTCCTTTGAAGACTCGGGTTTTGACTCGAATTTTCCAGTTTTCCTTACAGGATCTGAGTTTCGACTCAGTCGTTCTTTCAAAACCAACTTCTGAGTTGGACTTATCTTCAAAATTCAGCATTGTGCTAGGACTTACCTTCAGAATTCCAATTTCATATTAGATTTACCTTTAGAGTTCAGGTTTGTGTTGGACCTTCATCCAGAATCCAACTGATGTGTCAACTCGGATATCAAGCAATTTTTTTCACCAAAGATTCCAAGAAAATTTTGCCAATTTGTCATTAAATATTTGTTGAATTCAAAACCTTTATTGCACAAAAGAATTACCTCAAAATTACCTTCAGTATTACTTTCAAAAGGATGAAGCTTTTGTGAAAAAGGATTCAAAATTCAAAATCTTTTAATTGGCCAACCAAAAGGATGAAGAATAAATCCTTGATATGGCCAGCAAAGAAAATTCAATGTTGTTGCAAAGCCATAAGTGATCGGTATTGATCGCAGTCAATGGCACATTTTTAAAAATCATTCTTGGAAAATAAGGCAGTTAAAATATCCTAGGTGATACAGAAAAATCCATTCAATTTCCATATCTCCTCAATCACTTAAGCGGCAATTAAATATCTGTAAAAGAGATCTCTCAATTGTCGTCAAAATGAAGATGAATTATGCGAGTTAGACCCCCGGGGCCAAAGAAGATTTGGATCATCTCCAAGATGAAGGAGTTTGTGACGAATCCTTCCAGGGAAAGTTCAGATCACTGTCAAGATGAAGGCGATTGTGATGAGCCTCTCGACAAACCCTAAAAGATATTTAATTTCTGCTATCATCAAGAGATTTCCAACCAAAGAACCAATATCGTCAATCCCTAAGAGAAAGAAGGATCAGAGCATCTCTGAGTTGAAGGAGTTTGTGACACACTGTAAACACCCCAAATTTTCACTCATCTTCCTGACATCTTCCTCAATCATCACATTTTAGTTCTCCGGAATCAATGAAGGGCAAAATGGTCATTTTCTGAGATTGAACCTTGCAAAAAGTCTAAAATTTCATTCTTGAACCTCAAAATTTCTATATTTAGGTTCAAAAACACCTTCAAAATGCAAATTTTCAAAATCCTACTCTTAACAAAAGGTTAGAATTGCCAATTCCTGATTCAGAGTAGTATTTCTTAAAACATGTCTTTGCATAGCATTGCATGAGCATTTCATATCATTTCACTGCATAGCATGTCATTTCGAGGTCCAGAACTCCTGATTTTCAAAATTGTCAATCTAGATTCGAGTTTTAACTCTTTTCAAAATTGATTGCAAAACCCTGGGTCTTCAAAATTGCCAATCTTTCCCATTTTACCCCCAGGACCCTAAATTATAAAAGTTTTTCTCAGGAAAACAATCTGGATATTTTGATATTGATTTTAAATTTATAAGATTTTATCTCAAAACCTTTTGTAAACTTTAAATCTCCTTTACAAAATTTTTGTATTTTCTTTATACATATTTTTGCCCTGAAAACCCATTTTCTTCCAAATTCTTGAAAAAAGACAAAGTTTTATCTCGTATTATAAAATTCCAAAAAGAAGTTATTTCTTCTATTTTTTTTCTTTTTATTTTCAGATGAATGGTGTGGGACCCGCCTTTGAACTAGCATCACACTCAGATTCTCAGGTAAGTTTCTTATTTTCAAGCCGGACCCACCCGGAGATGGCACCAATTTTGTAAATTCCTCTTCTTTTTATTTTATTTTATTTATTTTTATGTTATTTATCTTCTAAAAAAGTTAATGGGCCCACACACATGTGGCACCCCACTTGAAAATAAGATTTGCCAAACAAAATAAACTTTATTTTCAAAAGGATTTTAAAGTGGGTTGAAGTGGAATTTCCCTAAATAACCTCCCATTTTTTTTTTCACTATTTATTTTTTTTTAAGAACAACCTAAGATGGCGCCACAGCCAAACTTTCCTAAAAAAATATATATTCATTTTACCTAAACTTTAGGTAAATGAACCGAAATTTTTGAAAAACATGAGATTCGCCCCTTTTGAAAACAGCAGATTTTCAAATATCAGTTTCAAAAGTTTCAAAAAAATGTAACGGAAACTCAAAAAAAGAAAACTGCGATTTTTTTTTAGAAAGAGGTTGAAAGTCTTTAAAAAGACACAACTATTGATCGAAAAGGAGGCCGATTGAGGGTTTTCTTTTGTTCTGATCGCAGGGGATTCACTAGGCTGGAAGCCATTTTCCTTCAGCCGAAGAGAAGAGGAGGCTGAACTGTTGTGGAGCCTTTCACCCTTTGAGGATTTCATCTCCTCCCTTCAGCGCGAAGAGGAACCACCAGGATCATTTGATGCAGGAGATTCACCCAGCTTTTACCTCTTTCATTCAGCCCAATAGAAGAGGATCAGGCCTTTTCATCGCTGGTTACAGGAGATCCAACTGGTTCCTTTCCCCATCTTCCTTCAGCCCAGCAGCAAAGAATCGCCCTTTTACTGCTATCTACCAATCGTTGGGTACAGGGGATCTACAAGGTAACTAAAAGATACGATTCTACTATACTTTCGTTCAATTCTATTAACTCAAAATCCTGTTTACCGTTTGTTAGCTGGAGTAAACGTGAGATGAATACCCATTTAATGTTTTGTTTTCAGCATAATAGCATAATTTTTTTTTTCTTTTTCTTTCTGTTGTGCATCTATCGACAGCCCATCTACTGTTACACTATTTTGACATTCCATTTCTTTCTTCTTTTTTCTGGTTTTTCTGTATCTTTTGGTTATCTTTAACATCTCACGATTTTTGTATCTTATGTTAGCTTCAGCACTTCATGTTTCTCTATTTTCTGCATCTTATGTTAGCATAATTTTTGCATCCAATCCATGGGTTTTCAGCCTTACAAAGATTGTTGAGATTGCACATTATGATATGAACCATATCAGGTGTGTTTAGTCAAGCATTTGGCATGTGTTTGGTGATCGCTTTGTGAATATTGGCTGTTCTGAAAATCTCTCTATTGTAATTCTGCTAGGGATGCCTTGCGGCAACTGTCAATGATGTTTCTAGAGAGGGGAAAATTGGCAAATTGCAATTTCCAGAATGGGTTCATGAAATTTTTTGTCATTGTTATGTGAAAAAGCAGTGCAGTTGAAATTAAAATTGATAATCAGATGTGTCTCACAAATGGTACTGGCCCATGTCAACAATGTTAAGTCAGGCTGAAAAAGCACGTTCGTGGTTTTCACAACAGCCGCTTATGATGACCACAAAAACATAGTGTTGTTGGCTTTTGAAAACATTGAAAAGATTGTGAGAGATGATTACTGATTGTGCAAATTGCTTGATAATATTCACCAATAGCAGATTCAACAAAGAAATTAGCCTCGATGCAATTACTTTTCTGCGATTTTGTGCTGTCAAGCTCACAAATCTATACGTTTTTTATCAATGCATCTCCTTATAAATCTGTTGTAACTCATTTCTTGTTGTCATTCTATCTTGTCCTAACAATTTTTTTTTTTTTTTTGCTTTCTTTGTGATGTTTTCATGGATTTTGATTCTATCTATTAATGTTTGATGTCATTTAAAACATAAAGATCTCAACCCTTAGCTGGAAATGGTTGCACATGGGAGTTGTTTAAGTTGCTGCAAACTTGTCTCAGTGAGCTATGGATTTTTTTTTTTTGTGAAGCATTCCTTTTGAAGGCTAAGTCTGGCCAATCTATACATGCTCAAGAATATATACCTCGGATCCTCGGATCTATGCATAGGCTGATCGGTAGAGATGATGATTCATTGATATCCACAAAAAGGGAAATCCATCAACCCCTTTTGGATAACTTGTAGCATACGATGAACTGTTCATTTTCTTCTGCAGGTACCCAGTCTTGATAATTAGTCATATTCATGGATGGATATGTCAATATTCATTCATGACTTCTGGACCATCTTTAGTATGCTCTTTTATTGATATATAGGGAGTCTTTATAACAAATTTTACTGAAAAATATGTTAAAATTTACGAATTATGACTTTTCAAAGTCATGTACAGAAACTGTGTATATCCTGTATTTTCTGATCTATGCATTTGCCCATTACATATAGAATTTCAATTACTATCTATATTTTCTCATTATATGTATACATATATATATATATATTATATATATATCGCCATGTACACTTGTTTTTTCATATACAAGCATTTAGGTAGATATTTTTTCATGACTTCTAGACCATCTTTGGTATGCTTTTTTATTGATATATAGGGAGTCTTCATTCCAAATTTTACTGAAAAATATGTTATAATATAGGAATTATGACTTTGCAAAGTCATGTACAGAAACTATATATATCCTGTATTTTCTGATCTATGCATTTGCCCATTACATATAGAATTTCAATTACTATGTATATTTTCTCATTATATGTATACATATCTATATATATATGTATATATATATACTTATATATATATAGGGATATCTCCATGTACACTTGTTTTCATATACTAGCATTTAGGTAGATATTATTTTTTTTTGTAAATATACCTTCATTATCATATGTCACTTAGCACAAATTTGAGCATTTAGAGATATACCTATATATCTTCGTTGTACATGTTCTAGATATGCCCATTTCCTTGGATATATGGTATATCCATTCCTTGTACTTATTCTCATTTTGCATGAAAATCTAGAAGATATGGTTTCTTGTGGAGCTATCAAACATTTAGTTATATTTTTTTTACTTTTTGTCAGCAATGTAACAATCAAATGTAAACTTTGGAATAATATTTATTTTTCTGCTTAGATTAAGATGCATCTCATATAGTTTGAGTTTCTGCAATATCCTGATTCTATGAATCATGCATTTTATTTCAAAGTCACTGTGGATGAACACGAATGGCACGTGCACCAACTCTTAGAGAGTTGATGAACTCGGTGGAGTCCATATTTACGGCCCTAGTCGGAATATGGACGAGACCCAGATTCAACATCTTTCTACTAGTCACACCGAGCCTACACTCTTAGGCTATTTTCAAAATTGCACATCATATTTTCAATTTTATTAATATTGTGAATTAAATCAATTAAACTCTGAATATGTTCATGGCCACAGTCAGAATATATGAAGAATTTACTTTGGCTTAATACACAATTTTCCAACAAATTTCTCCTAAAACCTTTCCAGATGTTATTTTCAAAGTGCATTCATCCATTCAAATCATCTGCATCATGGCATCATCTATTTTTCTCATGATTTTCTCAAGAAAATTTCATTCTCTGGAAATCGATTTCTCAAAAAACTCTGAAAATTTTAGAAGTTGGATTTCCCAAGTCAAGTTTTCCCGTTATTTTCCCTGGAAAATATTCTTTTCTTAAAGATTCATTTTCAAAAGGAGTTTCTCATCTTTCTCAAGAATCCAAATCGATTTTCAGATACTTCAAGGACAATATTCTCAGGATTTCAATTTCCTAAGTTTGGATTTTCCTTCTCCAAAGAGTTTTTCGATGAATTTCAATCATTTTCCAAAGAAAGTTTTCAAAGTTGGAATTTTCCCTGACAAGCATTTTCCCTTCAAATGTTTACCCTTTTCCTAAAAATTACTTCTATTTTCCTAGGATTTTCAACCATTCATGATTTTCCCAAAACTTCATAAATTTTCTCGAGATTTTAAATCCTTTTTATCAAAATTTCCTAAGAGACTGATTTCCACCTTTTTCCTGAGAAATGCTTTTTAACTCCATATGTTTTCTAAGCATACATCATATTTTTCCAACTTACATTTTACAAAAACTCATCGCACATGCCTGAATTCTCTGTACATTTAGGATATAACACGATTTCGATGATTTAACTAAGTCAAGCACATTTTGGTCCTTGGTTCGATTACCCCTGCTAAAGGCGGTAGGAACGGTCGAACCTCGTACCGACAGGTCGAGCCCCATCCCATGGATTTTCCCGCTATTTTAAAAAACGGAGGCGAGTATTTCAAAACAATTTCCAAAATCCGGTCAAGTTTGACTCGCGAAAGTATTTTCCTCTCTCTCCCGCAAGGGAAGGGAAGGGAAAAATTTTGCGACGATAACAGGTTTGGCGACCGTGATGGGACTTGTCCTTGTCTAATCAAAAGTGTGCTTGATTTAGTTCAATTATCGAAACTATGTTCACAAAATGTCAGCTCTTTTACTTTTGATATCATGCGAACCTAGGAGCCTAGATTCTGACCTAGCTGACATTGATTGCATATAGCTTAGGCATGGTTTGGTAGGACTATATTGAGGAGATACTTTCATGCTCACATAGACTTAGGTCTAAATACCACTCTCCTCAATTTAGGATCTGAATGCAAACAATGTATGCTTCTTCAAAGATTTTCAAAAGTCTATCTCTTTAGGTTTTAGAGTCATCTATTTCTTGTATGTGATCATTTTTTTCAAACCTCCTTTACCTAATTTTACCAAGTCTTCACGTTGCTGGGCTCTCTTCCAGAACCCTAGTTTGGGACAGAGTCTCACAACTGGGCCACTTATTTGGGTTAACGCTCCCTACCATGTACCGCGGGCCACAGTCTGAAGTATATCGGTAGGCGCTCAAGGATGTTGGAAAACCTTACCTTAGAACCGGAGTTGAAATTATATGCCACGTACCTCGGATTTCGGTTCGGGTATAACGGTATAACTGGATTGGACAAAGATGATCTGAACTTAGAGTTAGGATTAGGGTCCTACAGCTGTTTTCAAAATGATGCATCTAGAGTCAGCCTTTTAGGGACTGCTGTATGTGCATAAATGTTTGTGCAGGATGTGATTGTTTGTATGTTACCTCTATTTCTCTCATATTTTCCCCAAAATATTTTTTCAAATATCCATATTCTCATCCTTTCCCTTTATTTTCTCAAAACCCTGGATGATTTTCTCAAATATCCAATTTCTTTCAAAACTCCAGGTGATTTTCCATTCTCCCGTTCTACTGGATCTCGAATTTCCCGCTGCATTTTATATCCTGCCTGCAATTTTCAAAAAGTTTCCTATATTTTCCTAAGTCTTATTCCGAGCCCTTCTTTGTTTTCAGTCTGATGGCATCCAGTCAAGTCGATCCTATATTTTCAGAAGGTCACATCTCCTACGAGGTGCGACAAGGTCGTCCTAAACATCGAGCCCTTAGCACCGGAACTTTCATTCCCCGGTGGTATTATTCCTGACTCAAAAGCTTTTCTCGCATGTACCCGGACCATTTGAGCGAGTGCGGATTAGAAGTGGCATCAGCAGTCAGAAAGCAGACCATCAATGGCAACCTGATCCATGCAATGGCGAAGCGATGGAATCCACAGACATGCACTTTCTGGTTCCCGTGGGGAGAGATGACCATTCTAATGGATGAATTTTCAGAAATTATGGGATTACCAGAATCAGCTGGTCAACCAGGAGATCCATTAGAGCATCAATTCCTGATCAATGTCAAGGGTTTGGACCCTCGAGACTCATTAGCTCGTATGATAGGCCGTCGATTCTGGCCCCTGATCCAGTTGGACGGAAATAAATATGTTAATCTGCTCGAGTTGTACCATCAGTACGGGACCTTCATTGAAGTCAGCTCACTATCAAGGACAGCTAGAGAAAGGATTCAGAATGCAATGGTCCTATGCACTGTAGGATTAGCCCTCCTCCCAGACGGACAAAACTACATGGATATCAGAATAATCCAGCTTATAAGAAATGGGGAAGTCGACAAACAAACCATCTCTCCATAGCCATGGCAGCGCTCGCTTTCTTGTATCGGGGTCTGACTCGTTTCTCACTTGGAGAATCCATCTTAGTTGAAGGATGCATCTACGCACTTCAATCCTGGTTCTTCCAGCACGTTCCAGCCTGAGCAAGCTCTTTCAGATACAATGGTCAAGAACTTCTCCCAGTGGCGCAATACCGGTCCATGATCGACAACATTCAAGAAGACGACATAGTCTGGGACTACTTTGATCAACAATTATCCCCTTCGAGATACACCTATGTTTATGGCAAGCGGTTCAAGTTGTTGAGACCATTCTTCTGCACTTACTACCAACTGGATCGATGTGTTCGACAGTTTTCCCAAAGACAACAGTACATTGAAGCTAGACTACTATCAGAAGCTATGGCAGAATTCGATCTCACTTCCGCACAATGGTCCGGGGCATATCATTTTGCCTGCTACGGCTAGGATTCCTTTGTCACTCTCAAATTCTTTCCTGGTCCTAGAGTGTCTGCTGACTATCATGAGTAGTGGCAAATTGTCTGTCCTCCACCTCTCTGTCAAGATCAATAAAAAATTCAAATTTTCTTACTTCAATAAAATCTTCTCTTTTTCTATTGTGGTTTGACGACCTCGCCTAGGTAACAAGGCACATTTTCCGTTGTTCATTTCTCTTGCAAAAGATGACAACACAATTGTCGTGTTTTCTACGATGACTCAGTCCCTAGTAATAGGATATCTTTTTTAAATTGTCTACCATATTTTCAATAAATATTTCTTCCAAAAGCCAATTCCTTCAGAATCTAATCAGGTCTTTGCCCTGAAGAGAGCATCCACAATATTTGATGGTTCGAATAAGATCAGGAAGAAGAACAACATCACCCCAGCACTCCTCAACCTCAGAAGGAGAAATGGATCCCCCCAGAAACCAAGATCAGTAGCAAGAGGATGATGACATAGATCCGCAAATGTATGCCATGTTCCAGAAAATGATGAACAAGATGATGAGCGAACAGGCTGGAACCAGTGCAGAGAAGAATCCGTTTAGACAGAAGTTTCATGGTCACCAGGCTAAGAAATCAACAAAGACTTCCAAGAAGCAGGTTTAGCCAGAGAAAATTTGAGATAGAATCAGCGGAAGACACTGATGAAGAATATGAGGTGCCTCCGACATTTCAGAAACAGGGCCGAGAACAAAGGAGGAGCCACAAACCAAAGAGTCAGGCCGCAGAAGAGCCCCTGCAGACACAGTTCAGGGAAATGGCCAGAGTTGTTAAAGATCTTCAAGCCCGCGACAAGGGCAAGAAAGTCTTCACCAGCGAGGACTTTTATGATGGCCTAGAAAGGGGTGATGATCTGGAGAACCTTCCCCGAAAATTCATCAAGTTTGATGATTCTGGCGATCCAAAAGCTCATCTCGCCACATTCTTTGCCGAGTGCTCAAGGTTCAAGAGGGACAACAGAGCACTATTTCTATGTTTTCCCCGCAGCTTGGAAGGAGTTGCAGCCAAATGGTATGTTGAGCATATCAATCTCATCGAGCTCAAGGAGTTCGATAAAGTAGTGAATTTGTTTATCGAACGCTTTCTGTTCAACACAGAGGCGCTTCCGACACTAAGCCATCTCTGCAATCTGAGGCAGAACGAAAATGAAAAAGCAAGGGACTTTATTCATAGATGGAGATCAGCCGACAACAAAATGAGAGATCCTATATCAGAAAGGCATGCTCTATCCCTAATCCTCAACAACTTTTCTCAACCTCTAAGAGGATTGATATCCACCGCACCATCCAGGACCTTCATTGAGCGAGCAGAATGGCTCGAGTTAAGTGTGGAGAATGGAGTCTACGAAGGCTTCACATTTTCCAAGAATAACCCCCAAGGTGAGCAGAAGAAGAAAGCTCACTTCACCTACTCTGCCAACAACAACAACAACAACAATCGTTATAAAGGGAAAAAGAAAAATTACTGCTACGGCGCGGGCAATTCTAACAACAAAGGAGATCAGAAAGGAAAGCTTGCTCCTCAATACAGCAAGCCTCCTCAGCAGAATCAAGGGCCGAAACTGCGTGAAAAAATTAAACATAAAGGATGGAGCTACGACAGAAAATTCACTCCTCTCGATCAATCACTCGAAGATGTGCTCGAGTACATGCTGACAAAGAAAATGGTCAAATTGCCAAGATTGGTCGATCCCCCTGTGCCTATGGGGAAATGGAAAGACCAATTTTGCAAGTTCCACAAGACAGTGGGACACAACACTGAGAACTGTTTCGTTCTCAAGAACATTGTGCAGGATCTTATTGACAAGAATCTATTGGTGGAAGGAGATGAAGAAGAGAAAATGGATATTCTCAAACAACCATTTCCGCCACATACCACAGCAGTAGTATCAGAACAGTCATTCCTACCTCATGAGCACATCAAACCATGTTCTGTTCAAGATCTCCAAGTTCAGCAGCAGGTTTTGGTGTTACGACAAGCAGCACCAGCCACTAAGAAGATGGACCTAATCTCAGCATTTGGCAAGATGAAAGTGTTTGAAGAACCCACAAGATCATCCCCCAAATTAAAAGGAATTCCTAATTTTCTTAATCAGTTCATCAAGCCTAGGCCGGAAAATTGAAGTCAAAAGCCTTTGACTGCTCTGTCCAATGTTTCAATCTTGGACTTAGCCAAGAGTTCCTGCAAGCATCAACAAGTACTGGATGATTTACTTAGAAAAATTAAAGTCAAGCCCAGTACCACACCTGAAGACATGACTCAAATTGTGAATTCAGCCATGACAAATGCACCAATCACTTTCTCGGATGAGGACCTTCCAAAGCCTCACTCCTTCCATAACAATGCCTTGTACATTGTCGTTCGAGTGAGAGGAATGACAGTACCCCATGTGCTGGTTGATGGAGGCAGCAGCTTCAACATATGTCCCGAAATGACCGCGAAGGCACTAGGCATCAAGGAAGAAGAATATATTCCAGATCCTATCACTATATATGGGTTTGACAACCATGGTCAAACGGCCAAAGGCAAAATATTTCTGGAAGTATTCATCAATTACTCAGTACACTCAGTGCTTTTTTATGTGGTCAATATACCACCCACCTATAATTTACTGCTTGGAAGGACGTGGATTCACAATGCGAATGTGGTACCTTCCACCCTTCATCAATGTGTAAAATGGTCCAAAGGTAGAATGATTACAACGGTATTAGGAGAAGACCCAGAAGAAAGGCTCTCGCAGCCCATGATCCCTCGACCGTCATTCACCGCAGATATCCCCAGCATCAGGGAAAGTGAAGAAGTCAGTCTCAGAGAAAGTCAGGAAATACTCCATACAACATCAGAATTATCTCTGCACACCGTAGCCATGACTTGATGGAGAGGTCCCAAATTCTTCAAGATTGGAGGTCGGGTCAACTACAACACTCTCAAAGATCATCCATTGTTTCCGCAGTTCATGAGAGCAAGAAAGGGATTTGATTTACTTCTGAAGCATGGTTATCAACCCTTCAAGGTACTGGGCAAAAATGAAGACGGTCGCATAGAGCCAATGATTCAGAAGCATCGTTCCCATAGAGCAGGACTAGGATTTTTCGGCGGAAGCTCACCAAAGAAGACTGTTTTTGTTAAAGAGGCACATTAAGAAATCATTGTCGCACTTTCTTTTCTATTCCCTTCAAAATAAATATCTCCATGTCTTTGATCAAGTCAAAATCAATAAAATTTCAAGTTTCTTTGTCTATCTGGATGCCATCCATTTCCTTTCTCTCTATCTCCTAATTTCAATGTCATTTTTATGCGTGGTTCTTTTCAAATGATTGTTTGTCTTATGATGGGCAATTTTATCTGAATCAAATTTCTTATCCAAAATTTCAGAATGTCTTCCCGAACATTCAAGAAACTTGTTCTCAATCCAAAGGTTTTCCAGAGGCCGACAGCGATTCACTGAGTCAAAGCGAGCACCGAAGATGGCAAGGTTGCATAACAGTCAGATGATTATGCAGAATTTGATCAATCTCTTCAGGAATTACCAGAGTTCGCCTCAGTTCAGAAGCAAGACGAACCATCTACTCTAGTCCAAGATCCGATTGAAGATGTCAATATTGATTCAGAGGACAATCCCAAGATTCTCAAGATCGGTACCAGTCTGAGCTTGGAAGAGAAAGAATAGCTCACTAACTTTCTCAAGCAACATGAAGAAGTGTTCGCATGGACATATGAAGATATGTCGGGCTTAAATCCCAAATTGGTCGAACACCGACTCGTTTTGAAGCCAGATGCTAAGCCAGTTAAGCAGAAGCTGAGAAAAATGGATCCCAAAATAGAACAACAAGTCAAGGAAGGACTTGAAGATTTGCTCAAAGCAAGATTTATCTGAACTATTGACTACCCGGATTGGTTAGCCAATATTGTCGTTGTTCTAAAGAAAAGTGGCAAAGTGAGAATTTGCATAGACTTCAGAGACCTCAATAAAGCAACCCCGAAAGATGATTATCCACTTCCAAGCATAGATCTTTTAATTGACAGCATGGCAGGACATGCCATGTTCTCTTTCATGGATGTATATTCCGACTACAATCAGATTAAGTTGGCCGCCCGCGACCAATCCAAAACTTCCTTTACTACGCCTTGGGGCACTTTCTGCTATACAGTTATGCCTTTTAGGGCTCAAGAATGCAGGAGCAATGTATCAACGAGCAATGACCATTATCTTTCACGATCAGATGCACAAAATCATGGATGCGTATATTGACGATATCCTCGTAAAATCCAAAGAGGAAAAAGATCACCTCGAAGCTCTTGACCAAGTGTTTAAGCGACTCATTCTTTATAAGTTAAGGCTTAACCCGCAAAAGTGTGTCTTTGGAGTTGAATCAGGCAAATTGTTGGGCTTTCTGGTCAGCAAAAAGGGAATTGAAGTTGACCCAGCCAAAGCAAAGGCTATCATTGATATGCCACCCTCGAAAAATCTCGAAGAATTGCGTAGCCTTCAGGGACGCATGCAATCAATTCTGTGATTTATTTCCAACTTGGCAATGAGATGTGAACCTTTCAATCACTTACTCAGAAAAGGAGTGAAATTCGAATGGGGACCAGAGTGTCAGCAATCGTTCGATCGGATCAAGAAATATCTTCTCAATCCTCCAATCCTGAAGCCGCCAGAATTGGAAAAACCTCTTCTGTTATATATCTCAGTCAATCAAGTCGCATGCGGCGGATTCTTAGTGCAATACAAAGAAGGCAACTTGATAGAGAACGCCATTTATTATGTGAGTAAGACTTTCATAGACTATGAAAAGAAATACTCTCAAATAAAGAAGACCTGCCTAGCCCTGGTATGGATGTGTCAGAAGCTAAGACACTACTTGCTGGTATCTGAGGTCAAAATCTTGACAAAACTCAATCCTCTCAAGTACATCCTAGAGAAACCTTTTCTCAGCGGACGAGTCGCTAAATGGCAAGTCTTACTGATGCAGTATAACTTAGAATATGTCTCACAGCAATCAATAAAAGGACAAGCAATTGCAGATCAATTGGCAGATTTTCCTCTGGCAGAAGAAGTGAAAGTCGAAGATGATTTTCCTAATGAGCAAATTTGCAATATCCAGCAATCTCTAATCTAGAATTTATTTTTCGATGGTTCCAAGAATATGGCTGGAATAGACATTGGAATCTTAGTAATCACTTTTGAGAAGAAGATGATTCCATTTTCTCTCAAGTTAGATTTTCAATGCACCCATAACATGGTTGAGTATGAAGCCCTGATCCAAGGACTAAAAATTCTACTAGACTTCAACGTCAAGAGAGTGCATGCTTACGGCGACTCATTACTCGTTGTCAATCAAGTTCGAGCCGAATGGCAAGTGAAAGATCAGAAGCTATTTTTCTATCAGAAAATCGTTTCAGCCCTTGTCAGCAAGTTTGAAGAATTTCAGCTCTTTCATATCAAGAGAGATTTTAATCAAGTGGCTGATAGCCTAGCCAGTTTAGGCTCCATTATGGCATTCAAGAATGGAGAATCCTGTCGTTCTTTTGAAATTGGCAGATTTGACCAACCTGCTTTCCTTCCAACAGAACAAGTAAACCAGGCTGAGCAAAAGAAGAAGCCTTGGTATTACAATATCAAAACTTTCATAGAAACCGGTGAATTTCCTCCAGAGCTCTCAAAGAAAGAGTAGCGAGCAATTCAGTGTATGTCTACTCGATATTTCATTTTGGTCAATGTCCTCTATCTTTGTGGATTTAGTTCAGAGTATTCCAGATGTTTAGATGAAGACGAAGCCAAAGAAGTCATGCGAGAAGCACACGAAGGCATTTGTGGTGGCCACGTCGGCTACCAAACCCTTGTCAAGCAGATCATCAGAGCAAGTTACTATTGGAAGACTATGCAGCAAGATTGTTACCATTTTGTGAAGAAGTTTGTTCAATGTCAAATACACGCGCCTTCTATTCATGCTCCAGCAACATATTTACAGTCTGTTGTCTCTCCATGGCCATTTTCTATGTGGGCCTTCGATGTCGTAGGTCCCATCACTCCCTCTGCTTCAAATGGCCACAAATACTTTCTTGCCGCAACAGAATATTTCACCAAGTGGGTAAAAGTTATCACTCTCCGCACAGTGGAAGGCCGACACGTGGTCTCTTTCATTCACAAGAGCATCCTTTGCCGTTTCGGCATCCCACATGACATCGTGTCAGATAATGGCAGTCATTTCAAAATTGAAAGAATGAAGACATTCTGCTCAAAGTACAAAATCTATCATCATTTTTCTGCTCCCTACTATCCTCTAGGGAATGGTCAGGCAGAAGCTACCAACAAGATCTTATACCGTATCTTAGAGCGAACTGTGGAAACAGGTCGTGATTGGCATGAGAAGATCCATGATGCACTATGGGCCTACCGGACCACCATTCGCACTCCAAAAATGCTACTCTATCAGAGCTAGTCTATGGAACAGAAGTAGTATTGCCGCTACATGTTCAGAAACCCGCTTTGAAATTTGCATCACTGCTAGAATTACCTCTTGATCAATACCAGCAGTAGCGACTGGTACAACTAGACTTGCTCGACGAGAATAGTCAGGCAGTACGCGAAGTCCGTCATCAAAAGAATATTCAAAGTCAATGATTTAGTACTTCGATCCACAACTTATCTCAAACATCATCGTGGCGGTAAATGGTCGCCAAATTGGGAAGGTCCCTATGTCGTCAAAGAAGCATTACCCCGCAACTCATATCGGCTCATCAATGTCGATGGGGTAGAGTTACCAGATCCCATTAATGCTCGACACTTGAAAAGGTTCTATACTTGAAGCATCTATTCTTCCCTTGTAATTCTCCCATTTTCTTCAAATAATGATCAAACTTTCTTTTCCCAATTACATTGGGGCATTTTTAAATTTTTGTTCTATATGCAGGCAGGATAAACAAATCTCTCATTTTACACACTTGTGCATTCATGTGCATCAATTTGCATTTGCATTCAACTGCATTAATAACAATCTGGCCAGTATTGGGATTTCAACAAACAGTCTCAGCGCAAATCCTAATTGTAATTCAAAATTGAAAAACAATCATTAATACTGAACCAAAATCCAGTGCTTGAACTGGTATTATTTCAAAATCCAGTGCTCGAACTGGTATTATTTTTAAAATCCAACTTTTAAGTCGGTCTTTGAAAAACCGAGTTCCGACTCGGGTTTTATTCAAATTATTTTTCTTTGAAGATCCGAGTTCCGACTCGGGTTTGTTTCAAATTATTTTCTTTGAAAAACTGAGTTCCGACTCAGGTTTTTATTCAAATTATTTTTCTTTGAAGATTCGAGTTCCGACTCGGGTTTGTTTCAAATTAGTTTTTTTGAAAAACCAAGTTCTGACTCAGGTTTTCCTTAAAATTATTTATTCTTTGAAGATCCGAGTTCCGACTCGAGTTTGTTGATCCGAGTTCTGACTCGTGATCTCTTTACCTTATTCAAGATCTGACTCGAGCCATTTATTCTCCTATGTTGATCCAAATTATTTCGACCCTCAGGGTCAATCAATTTCTCAAATTTGATATTTTGCCCACCAATTTCCAATTTAAATCTTCGGATCATCCATGTAACACCCCGAGGTTTTAAAACCTTTAAAAATGCAGATTTTTTTTTTTTAAACAGCGGAAATAACTTTTGATTTTCGGTTTCCTAAACCTCAGGCACGTCACATTCCAATTAACAACAAAAACAACAATAATTTATATCAACATTATATACATAGTCTTTTCACAAGGTTCAAAAATGAAAACATTTAGGATTAAATTTAAAATAAATCCTAAATTAATCTCAGGATCTTGGGAATCTGGATTCTTCGATGCCACACTTGTCCAACATCCATTGTAAGATTTCCTATTCCATATCTGAACCTGAAATTCCCATAAAACGGGGTTAGACTTATGATAGCCAAGTAAGTCATTAATCAAAACCATACAATTCAAATATTAAGCATGATTTCAATAATTTACAAATCAAAATGCATTTATTCAAGAACAATTATGCAATTAAAAATAAGGCAATTAAAAATAATTTAAAATAATGCATAATCTCAGATCAAATTTTGTGAAAGAAAAAGGTCATTGTTTCGATATTAACGCCCTCCTGGTATGGTGGAGAGTACTTCGATCTCAAACTAAGTATTCCGGGGGTATATTATTCTATTGTGCATTACCCGGATACCTGAGTGAAACGGGCTCCCAAGTGAGCGGTCAACGACCGGGAAGATTCTCAGCAATGGCGAGCAAACAACGAGAGTTGGATGCATCCACTGGCATGCGGCAGCCTTGAGACCCGTTGTCTCGACCTCCTCAACCCGAGTGACAGGAGGTCCAGGGAATCTATTGCTCCCAACAATCATCATCTTCACAATGTCACTTCTGGTTGTACCACTACCCCTTCCAGGGTAGGCTAAACCTAGATGGGCTTGAAGGATTCTTTTATAGGACTTTTCATCTTTTCAAAACTAGGCTCAATAGCCAAATCATTCCTTTCAAATAAACACGATTCATATGTATCCAGCCCATCCAGAACTTTGCTCTATCACAACGAGCATTCGCCTATGAAGGCGAGAATTAAGTTTGTATAGACATGACTCCTGCAACAATAAAATCTTTCGAAAATCAACATGCTATACAAATTCTTTTATCAAAATCAAAGTTATGATCATAGTATCCATCAAAATCTTATTCAAATCATAAAATTGAAAATCTTGTCATTCAAAACAAATATTTATTCATGCGGATATTATAATATGCATTTGATCAAGAATCAAATTTAGATAATCATGCATGAATTAAAAACATGAATCAAAAGCATGTCTAATATAAAATTATAAGATTTTGATAGAATAACTTACTTGGATTTCGATAGAACTAAGGAGAACAGGATAAAGCGCTCGTGCTTTGATTTAATCTGATAGAATTCATTATATTAGTTAATATTTTTATATCAAATTTCGAGTAGTATTTGCCCTATAATTTAAAGAAGTATCTTTTAAAGAAATTATTAAAAATCTAAAAATTTATCTATAATTGACCTTAAAACTTTTATAAAAAATTTCACAGAGTTTCCTCTGTAATAACTCAAATGTTCGAAAAAGGGTTTGAACTTGAATTCGAGTTGTAAGAATTCAAACATGACTTTGCGTCACAAATATTTTTATAAAGGTTTTTCAAAAAAATTGATTCAAATATTTAAAAGGATTTTTGAAAACTTTAACAGAATTTCCTTTATAAAAATCGATTTTTTTCTGAAATAGTTATAAAAATTTTGATATAACTTCTACTAAATAAACTGAAAATTTTTAAACTATCTGAAAAACTTTTGCCAGAATTCTAATTAAAATAATTAATCTTTTTCAGAAATCATTTAAAAATTTGGTCAGAATTACTGTTATACTAATTCTATTTTTTTCAAAAATCTTTAAATCATTTTGACAGAATTCCTGTTATAAAAACTCAATTTTTCAAAAGTCTTTTAGAAAATTTTGCCAGAACTACTGTTAAAGTAGTTCTGAATACTTAAAAATATTTAGAAAAATTTGAACAGAGCTTCCCCTATGTAAAGGCTGAGTTGGATTAAATTTTGGCAAAATTGCCAAAATTTAAATCCAAAAGAAATAGAGTTGGGGTTCAGAAAGAGAGTAGGGAAGCTCAGGAAGTATGAATTCGAATTTAGAAGAGGGTTTTTGAATACTAACCTTGTTTAGTTGATTTGAGCAGTGCTTCCGCTATCCAAATCTGACTTTTCTGCTAAGTTTAGCAGAACTCTTGCAGGCAGCACTCCCGAGGCTGTTTCTGATTCGATGGAGCTTCTTGCAGAAGAACAGACTTCGCTTAAGGAAAGATGAAAAGGGATAGAAGAGGTTTCTCAGAAAAAATCTGAGATTCTACGGAGGTTTAGGTTTAAAAGTTAGAGAGAGAAATTCAAAGGTAGAGAGAGAAAGTAGGAGAGAGAGAGAGCTTAGAGAGAGAAGGGGTCTTGGAACTTGGGTTGAGAGAGAGGGGGTGAGGGGGTATTTATAGGAGAGAGAGGGGATGTCGCCCCCCCCTGTGGGGCCCACTTTGGTGACATTTGTCACCAAAGTAATTAAAAAATTAATTTTTGAATGACACTTGTCATTCTTCTGACAAGTGTCAAAGAGAGAGAGAGGCTTAGTGTCACCTCCTCACTGAGGAGTGACACTTGTCCTCCCATGGTTTTGGAAAACCATGGCCTGTCCATGGTTTTGGGCCAGTGGTTTTTCTAAAACCATGGTCTGAGATTAAAATATTATAAATTAATATATTTTATTCAGTTTACTACTTTTTAATACCCAATTTAACCTTGGCTCAATCCCATCTTTCAGGATTGCCGTAAGGGGATTTAGAATTACTTGAGTGTCCTTCTGTAGTTCAATAAATTACATAGCCTGCCATTGAAAATGGTAAATTACCATTTTCGTCCCTGACAATTTTATTAATTCCCTGAAAATATCCTAAAAGAAAAATTACTATTTTGACCTTATATAGTTGGGTATTTTACCGAAAAATGCCACTGAATTGGTAAATTACTAAGCTACCCTTTGACGATTTGATTAATGACTAGAATATCCCTGAACTCTGATTTTTGAACCAGCCTCAACAAAATTTTATCAGGATTTCAAATATGGATTCAGATCTTTACTTTGAGCAGTACTAACCATAAAAATCAGGGTTTTAACACTATAATACACATTCAGAATAAATAAAAATTAAAACTTGAATTTTCTTCAGAATTTATAAATCATTAAAAATTTTGGGTATTACATTCTACCCCCCTAAAAGAAAAAATTTCGTCCTCGAAATTTATGTACAATTTAAACAAACAATTCTGGATACTTCTCTCTGATGCTGTTTTCAGGTTCCCAAGTACATTCTTCAATTCCGTGATGCTGCCATCTAACTTTAACCAAAGGAATAGTGTTTGATCTCAAAATTTGATCCCTTCTATCCATAATTTCTATAGGCTTTTCCTCAACAGTCATGTCTTCTCGAATTGCTATATCTTGATGCTGGATAATATGAGATGGATCATAAACGTATTTTCGCAGCATTAAAACGTGAAATACATTATGAATCTGTGCATATTGAGGAGGCAATTCGATTCTATAAGCAGTTTCACCGATTCGTTCTAGAATCTTAAAAGGTCCTACAAATCTAGGACTTAACTTTTCCTTCTTTCCAAATCTGAACACACTTTTGGTTGGTGATACTTTGACAAAGACCATATCATCAACTTCAAAAGCGAGTTCTTTCCGTCTTTGATCAGCATATCCTTTTTGTCGGCTCTGGGCAGCACGTAGTCTGTCTCGGATCAAATTTACTTGCTGAGTGTAATGTTGTAGTATCATTGGTGACTCTAACTTTCGTTCACCAATTTCATTCCAATAGAGTGGCGATCGACAAGGTCTTCCATATAAAGCTTCGTATGGCGCCATTCCAATACTGGCATGATAACTATTATTATAAGCGAATTCAGCTAGCATAATATGAATGTCCCAATCTCCTTTCCATTCTAGCATACATGCGCGTAACATATCTTCCAGAGTTTGAATAGTACGCTCTGATTGTCCATCAGTTTGGGGATGAAATGCAGAACTGAACTTTAACTTTGTTCCCAAAGTTTGCTGAAGTTGGTTCCAGAATCGAGAAGTAAACCTGGGATCACGATCAGAGATAATTGAAAATGGTATTCCATGTAGTCTTACAATCTCTTGAATGTATAAATCTGCCAGACTTTTCAAAGATTGACTTATACGAATAGGTAGAAAGTGAGCTGATTTAGTTAATCGGTCAATAATAACCCAAATTGCATCATGCTGTTTTCGAGTCTTTGGTAAACCCACTATGAAATCCATAGTAATTTCTTCCCATTTCTATTGTGGAATTTCAATTTGTTGCATCATTCCACTTGGCTTCCGGTGTTCTGCCTTTACTTGTTGGCAAATCAAACACTTTGAAACATAATTTGCCACATCTCTCTTCATACCAGTCCACCAGTACTTTCTTTGCAAATCTTTGAACATCTTTGTACTTCTTGGGTGGATAGTATACTTGCTTTTATGGGCTTCTTCAAGGATTTCATTTCTCAATTCAAGGTTGTTTGGTACCCATATTCGATCATTCATCAAAATACTCCCATCTTCTTTAAGTCGAAAAGAAACATCATCTTCCTGTTGGGCTCGAGCTAAAAATTCTCTATATTGAGAATCCTTACTTTGTTCAGAAACAATTCGGATGAGGATTTCTGGTTGAACAATTAAGTTTGATAATAAAATCCTTCCTGTATCAGTTGCAAAGGGTTTCCAATTAATGAAATCTTCAATAAGTTTCCATTCTCTGTCTATGAGACTTGCCAAAGTGTCTCTAGTTTTGCGACTAAGAGCATCAGCTACAATATTTGCCTTTCCAGGATGATAAGAAAGTGTGAACTCATAGTCTTTAATAAATTCTAGCCAACGTCGCTGTCTCATATTCAATTCTTTCTGCGAGAACAAATATTTGAGGCTCTTGTGATCACTGAATACTTCAAATTGTTCTCCGTATAAATAATGTCTCCAGATTTTTAGTGCAAAAACAACTGCCGCAAGTTCTAAGTCATGGGTTGGATAATTCTTCTCATGATTTTTCAACTGTCTTGATGCATAAGCAATAACTTTTCCGTGTTGCATTAATACACAACCTAGACCGGTACCAGAAGCATCTGCATATACCTCAAATCCACCATGTTCTGAGGGTAAAGTAAGCACTGGAGATGTAGTGAGCTTTTCTTTCAAAATTTGGAAACTTTCTTCACATTTAGTGTCCCAATCAAATTTAACACCCTTCTTCAGAAGTCTAGTCATCGGTGATGCTATACGGGAGAAATCTTGAATGAATTTTCGGTAGTATCCAGCAAGTCCAAGAAAACTTCGAATATCTGTAATATTCTTAGGTTGTTTCCATTCTAATACTGCTTCCACTTTAGCAGGATCCACTGAGATTCCATCTTTCGAAATTACATGACCCAAAAACATAACTTTTTCCAGCCAAAATTCGCACTTAGAAAATTTGGCATATAACTGATTTTTCCTCAAAGTATCCAAAATAATCCTTAAATGTTCCTGGTGTTGTTTCTTATTTTCAGAATAAATAAGAATATCATCAATAAAAATAATCAAAAATGTATCTACAATTGGTCTGAACACACGGTTCATAAGATCCATAAAGGCTGCTGGTGCATTTGTAAGTCCAAAAGGCATGACAGTGAATTCATAGTGTCCATACCTTGTCCGAAAGGCTGTCTTAGAAATGTCTTCTTCCTTGATTCTAAGTTGATGATATCCAGATCTAAGATCAATCTTTGAAAATACCTTAGCCTTCTGTAATTGATCAAATAAATCTTCAATTCGTGGCAACGGATATTTATTCTTTATGGTAACTTGATTAAGAAGTCTGTAATCTATACATAATCTTAATGACCCATCTTTCTTCTTTACAAATAATACTGGGGCTCCCCAGGGAGACATACTTGGTCAAATAAATCTCAGCTCCATTAATTCCAATAATTGCTTTTTTAATTCTGTAAGTTCTGCTGGAGCCATCCTATAAGGAGCTTTAGAAATTGGTGCAGTTCTTGGTATTAACTCAATACCGAATTCTATCTCTCTATGTGGAGGAGGTCCTGGTAATTCATCAAGAAAAACATCTGAAAATTCACAAACAATATCCAGACTTTCAAGAGAAATTTCTGCTGGCTTGGCAAGAGTAATGCTGACTAAAAAGGTTGTACATCCATTCCTCAAATATCTCTGGGCCTTTAAAGAAGAAATAACTCGACTCTTAGGAGTTGAATTGGATAATCTAAATTCTACCTTAGGAATACCTGGTTGAGAAAAAATAACTTTTCCTTCCTGACAAAATATTCTTGCATGATGTTGATGTAGCCAATCCATACCCAATATAATATCAAAATCTGACATGTCTAATAGAATTGGGTCAGCAGGTAAATTCTGTCCTTCAATATATACTTCTAGATTCGGCAAGTATAACCCACAAAAAGATTTACATCCTACTGGGTTGACCACTTCCAGAGCACAGTTCAAAGACTTGATAGGCATATTAAGTAAAGTAGTAAACTTCTTGGAAATAAAAGAATGAGTTGAACCGCAATCAAATAGAGTAAAAGCAGCATGTCCAGCTATAGATAAAGTACCTTGAATCAGGTCACCCTTAGGTAGTTGATCAACATTGGCGGCATAAACGCGACCTGATACTTTTTTATTCTGCGGTCGTTGTTGTTGTTGTTGTGGTTGTTGTTGTTGCTGCTGTTGTTGTTGTTGCTGGTACGGATACTGGGGTTGTTGCTGAGGGCGAGGTCTAATAAGGCCTCGAGCATGTTCATCTATTTCCTTTTTATAGCAGTCTTTAATAAAATGGCCTGACTTACCACAATATAAACAACCACCAGTTGTTCGGGGGCAGGGTTGTCCTGGATGGGATCGATAGCAATTCTGACACGATCTAGCTGGTAGTTGTGTAGCTGGTAGTTGTGGTTGATTGGCTTGAAACTGCTGTCGTGGCCTCTTTGCTGGAGGGATGAACCTTCTTCCTTCAAAATTTCTTTTAGGCCAAATCCTTTGGCCTCTGAATTGAGAAACCGTTCTGCCAGATTGATTCTTCTGTATTTCTTCCCAATCCTCTTGTATCAATGTAGCTATTTTCACTGCCTTGTCTAAAGTTTCTGGCCTACTAGTGAGGACTTTGGTTCGTAGAACTGGTTTCAATCCTCTAGTAAATTTCATTGCCCTTTCGTCTTCCGTATTATAGACATTTGGGCAATACTTCTCTAAATTTCTGAATTTAGTAATGTATTCAGATAAAGAGAGTCCTTGTAGTAATTCAAGGAATTCCCTCATCTTACGACTTCTTTCATGCTTGGGGAAATATGCAGCATAGAAAACTTCAACAAATTGCTCCCAAGTAACGGATCCATTGCTGAATTTAATTTCTAAGGTGGATGCCCACCATCTTTCTGCATCTCCCTTTAATCTGTATGCTGCATAGTTCACCTTACGATCTTCAGGTACGGTCAGAACACGAAAAATCTTTTTTATTTCTAGGATCCAAACCTCTGCAGCTTCTGGATCCATTTTTCCTGAGAATATAGGTAGATCTAATTTGAGAAACTTCTCATAAGAAATTTCATTATGGCTTTGACAGGATTTTGAAGATGTAGCTGAGTCTTGCCTATTCTGATTTTGATCTCTTATAACAGCTGCCAAATTATTTAATGTTTCCATAATGAATTCTTGTTGACCATTATGCTCCTTGGTTTGCTTCTTTGATGCTTGACGAGGCATCCTTGATAAATAATGATCAGACTTAGATTAAATTAGAAAAAACATTTATTCATATGAACATATATATACATCAAAACCCATATTTACAAGAATTTACATATTTAACAAAAACTTAACAAAAGATATCCTATGGAAGCTTGAGGAATTTTCTCAAATAATTCCTCTTGTTCCTAATCCGCTCTGGTGGATGAGAAGGCCCTGCAACATTTGGATCTATATTATAAACTTGTTTATCTGGATTTCCTAAATATAAGCTAAGGTCATCCGTAGGTTCCCTTGGGGTATATATAGGATCAGGGGGTTGGACTGAAAATACAAAGTTCAAAGGAGTTAAAGTGGGTGCAGGAGCAGGTATTATGGGTGAGTCGGATGAAATGACAATAGGTTCCATTGGAGGAGGAGGAGCAAGAATATCCACACGGGATTGTTGATCTGGTAGGTTTTCAGCGGCTTGCTGTCTTTTAATACAACCCATCTTCACTTGGCATTCTTTTTCTATATGCCCAACTTCTCCACAGAATAAGCATTCTTCCAATTCCAGTGGGCAAGGTTGTGATAAATGGGTCTGTAAACACTTATGACATTTTTCTAAGTTTTCTTTTTCTTTTGTGAGACTTCGAACTTGATTTTCTAAATTATCCACCACCCGTTTTTGTACTGTATATGATTCTTCTAGCTTTTGAACATCCTTGACAAGCTCTTTAATGATATTGACCAAATCTTGAGGAGTCATCTATAAGAAAAACAATGATTTAACAAAAATAATAAAATAAAAATCTAAAGTACATACTTACAGTGTAATGTATGAACAAGGTGGATCTCGAACCAGATTTCCCAAAACTCTGCTCTGATACCAACTGTAACGCCCCGGGGTTTTAAAACCTTTAAAAATGAAGATTTTTTTTTTTTTAAACATCGGAAATAACTTTTGATTTTCAGTTTCCTAAACCTCAGGCACGTCACATTCCAATTAACAACAAAAACAACAATAATTTATATCAACATTATATACATAGTCTTTTCACAAGGTTCAAAAATGAAAACATTTAGGATTAAATTTAAAATAAATCCTAAATTGATCTCAGGATCTTGGGAATCTGGATTCTTCGATGCCACACTTGTCCAACATCCATTGTAAGATTTCCTATTCCATATCTGAACCTGAAATTCCCATAAAACGGTGTTAGACTTATGATAGCCAAGTAAGTCATTAATCAAAACCATACAATTCAAATATTAAGCATGATTTCAATAATTTACAAATCAAAATGCATTTATTTAAGAACAATTATGCAATTAAAAATAAGGCAATTAAAAACAATTTAAAATAATGCATAATCTCAGATCAAATTCTGTGAAAGAAAAAGGTCATTGTTTCGATATTAACGCCCTCCTGGTACGGTGGAGAGTACTCCGATCTCAAACTAAGTATTCCGGGGGTATATTATTCTATTGTGGACTACCCGGATACCTGAGTGAAACGGGCTCCCAAGTGAGCGGTCAACGACCGGGAAGATTCTCAGCAATGGCGAGCAAACAAGGAGAGTTGGATGCATCCACTGGCATGCGGCAGCCTTGAGACCCGTTGTCTCGACCTCCTCAACCCGAGTGACAGGAGGTCCAGGGAATCTATCGCTCCCAACAATCATCATTTTCACAATGTCACTCCTGGTTGTACCACTACCCCTTCCAGGGTAGGCTAAACCTAGATGGGCTTGAAGGATTCTTTTATAGGACTTTTCATCTTTTCAAAACTAGGCTCAATAGCCAAATCATTCCTTTCAAATAAACACGGTTCATATGTATCCAGCCCATCCAGAATTTTGCTCTATCACAACGAGCATTCGCCTATGAAGGCGAGAATTAAGTTTGTATAGACATGACTCCTGCAACAATAAAATCTTTCGAAAATCAACATGCTATACAAATTCTTTTATCAAAATCAAAGTTTTGATCATAGTATCCATCAAAATCTTATTCAAATCATAAAATTGGAAATCTTGTCATTCAAAACAAATATTTATTCATGCGGATATTAAAATATGCATTTGATCAAGAATCAAATTTATATAATCATGCATGAATTAAAAACATGAATCAAAAGCATGTCTAATATAAAATTATAAGATTTTGATAGAATAACTTACTTGGATTTCGATAGACCTAAGGAGAACAGGATAAAGCGCTCGTGCTTTGATTTAATCTTATAGAATTCATTATATTAGTTAATATTTTTATATCAAATTTCGAGTAGTATTTGCCGTATAATTTAAAGAAGTATCTTTTAAAGAAATTATTAAAAATCTAAAAATTTATCTATAATTGACCTTAAAACTTTTATAAAAATTTTCAAAGAGTTTCCTCTGTAATAACTCAAATGTTCGAAAAAGGGTTTGAACTTGAATTCGAGTTGTAAGAATTCGAACATGACTTTGCGTCACAAATATTTTTATAAAGGTTTTTCAAAAAAATTGATTCAAATATTTAAAAGGATTTTTGAAAATTTTAACAGAATTTCCTTTATAAAAATCGATTTTTTCTGAAATAGTTATAAAAATTTTGATATAACTTCTACTAAATAAACTAAAAAATTTTAAACTATCTGAAAAACTTTTGCCAGAATTCTAATTAAAATAATTAATCTTTTTCAGAAATCATTTAAAAATTTGGTCAGAATTATTGTTATACTAATTCTATTTTTTTCAAAAATCTTTAAATCATTTTGACAGAATTCCTGTTATAAAAACTGAATTTTTCAAAAGTCTTTTAGAAAATTTTGCCAGAACTACTGTTAAAGTAGTTCTGAATACTTAAAAATATTTAGAAAATTTTGAATAGAGCTTCCCCTATATAAAGGCTGAGTTGGCTTAAATTTTGGCAAAATTGCCAAAATTTAAATCCAAAAGAAATAGAGTTGGGGTTCAGAAAGAGAGTAGGGAAGCTCAGGAAGTATGAATTCGAATTTAGAAGAGGGTTTTTGAATACTAACCTTGTTTAGTTGATTTGAGCAGCGCTTCCGCTATCCAAATCTGACTTTTCTGCTAAGTTTAGCAGAACTCTTGCAGGCAGCGCTCCCGAGGCTGTTTCTGATTCGATGGAGCTTCTTGCAGAAGAACAGACTTCGCTTAAGGAAAGATGAAAAGGGATATAAGAGGTTTCTTAGAAAAAATCTGAGATTCTACGGAGGTTTAGGTTTAAAAGTTAGAGAGAGAAATTCAAAGGTAGAGAGAGAAAGTAGGAGAGAGAGAGAGCTTAGAGAGAGAAGGGGTCTTGGAACTTGGGTTGAGAGAGAGGGGGTGAGGGGGTATTTATAGGAGAGAGAGGGGATGTCGCCCCCCCTTTGTGGGGCCCACTTTGGTGACATTTGTCACCAAAGTAATTAAAAAATTAATTTTTGAATGACACTTGTCATTCTTCTGACAAGTGTCAAAGAGAGAGAGAGGCTTAGTGTCACCTCCTCACTGAGGAGTGACACTTGTCCTCCCATGGTTTTGGAAGACCATGGCCTGTCCATGATTTTGGGCCAGTGGTTTTTCTAAAACCATGGTCTGAGATTAAAATATTATAAATTAATATATTTTATTCAGTTTACTACTTTTTAATACCCAATTTAACCTTGGCTCAATCCCATCTTTCAGGATTGCCATAAGGGGATTTAGAATTACTTGAGTGTCCTTCTGTAGTTCAATAAATTACATAGCCTGCCATTGAAAATGGTAAATTACTATTTTCGTCCCTGACAATTTTATTAATTCCCTGAAAATATCCTAAAAGAAAAATTACTATTTTGACCTTATATAGTTGGGTATTTTACCGAAAAATGCCACTGAATTGGCAAATTACTAAGCTACCCTTTGACAATTTGATTAATGACTAGAATGTCCCTAAACTCTGATTTTTGAACCAGCCTCAACAAAATTTTATCAGGATTTCAAATATGGATTCAGATCTTTACTTTGAGCAGTACTAACCATAAAAATCATGGTTTTAACACTATAATTCACATTCAGAATAAATAAAAATTAAAACTTGAATTTTCTTCAGAATTTATAAATCATTAAAAATTTTGGGTATTACAATCCAATTCTCCAATTTCGACCCTCGGGTCATTCAATTCTCCAATTCTTCAAATTCAATTCCCAATTTCAACCATCAGGTCATTCAATTCTCAATTCCGACCTCCTGGTCGCCCAATTTTCATACTCTCAATTTTCAATTCTCAATTTTGACCTCTGGGCCATCCAATTTCAACCTCCGGGTCACCCAATTTCCAACAATCAAATTTCCAATTTCGACCTTTGGGTCAATCAATACCAATATCTAATTTCAATCATTTTCTCTTACAAGAGACCCTTTTTAAGGAGAATTCGAGGGAGCTCGTTCTTTTCGCATGCTATCCAATTCGTTCACTTAGTTTCTTTTTAGGTAGAGTATGAAGGGACTCGCGTCTTCGTGAACCGTTTGCAAAACAATTTTCAATTTTACACAAGGAACCCTTTTATAGGGAGAGGCTCGATGGAGACTCGCCTTCCTTGTGGCCACCCCAATTTTCCTACTAGGCCATTTTTGTCATGGAGGACCCTCTTTTACGGAGAGTGGGATGGACTCGTTCCTTCATGACCCAATTTTTCGACCTCACTATTATCGGCCCCCTTTTCATAAGAGAAGCCTAATATTAGGAAGCTTTGACGAAAGTTTAATTTCTCTTTGAAAGTTCGTTTTGCAAACACTTCCTCTTCAGGGAAGAGAGGAGTATTTTTCATTTCCCATTCAGGTAAGGGCTAAGCCTGAGTCTCTCTTTTTGGGAAAAAAGAGAGGAGAATTTTCGTCACGGATGTGTTGAGCCAGACCTCAAATGCTCTCTTTCACCAAGGATTTCAAGAACATTTTGTCAATTTGTCAATCAATTACCTATTGATTTCAGAATTTTATTGCATAAATCTTTACCTCAGTTTACCTTCAGCATTACTTCCAAAAGAGTGAAGCTTTTGCGAAGAGAGATTTAAAATTCAAATTCTTTCTATTTGCCAACCAAAAGGACGAAGGATAAATCCTCGATATGGCTAGAAAAGAAGATTCAATGTTATTGCAAAGCCATAAATGATTGATATTGATCACAGTCAATGGCACATCTCTAAAGATTATTCTTGTAAAGAAGAGGCAGTTGAAATATTCTGAGTGCTAGAAAAAGAGAGAATTCACCTAAGCCATGTCTTCTCAAAATCACCTAAGCTGCAATTAAATATCCACAAAGGGGATCTCTCAATTGTCGTCAAGATGAAGGCGAATTAAGCGAGTAGACCTCCGGGGCCAAAGAAGATTTGAAACATCTCCAAGATGACGGAGTTTGTGACGGATCCTTCCAGGGAAAGTCCAAAGCACTGTCGAGATGAAGGCAAATGCGATGAACCTCCCGACAATCCCTAAAAGATATTTAATTTCAACTATCATCCCAAGATCTCTAACCCATGAGCCAATATTATCAAGATAACCCTGGAGTAAAGAAGGATCGAAACATCTCCAAGTTGAAGGAGTTTGTGATGTACCCTTCCAAAAGAGAGAAAGAGAGGAAAAAGAAAGAAAGAAAAGTCAGAACATCTCCAAAATGAAGGAGAATATAACCGAAACCCAAGAAAGCCAAAAGAGTGTAGAAAGATTATCATGAGAGAAGCTCCCAGGATATCAAACTGCCCAATTTATCAAGAATCTTCTTTAAATTTGTGAAATTCTATTATCAATATCCTTTCATCAATTGCTTTCATAATATTAAATTCTCTCTTTTTTGTTCATATCGAGGAAATTGATAGCTTCCTTAAAGAAGGTCAATTGCAAGCAATTTGGATTTCAAATCTCGATTCTACGAAGTCAATCTCGTTCGGAGGTAATACTTCAAGTAGAATGAATATTTTTGCAACAATGTGCATCATTTTCAAATACTTTGAATCAACAACAAAATTCTCAGCATTTTGACAATATTTTCTAGCTATCCTTACGTGAAGTGAGAGCTTGATGTCCGTCTTTCATACATCCTGACACCAATTTTTAAATTCCTTCCTTCCCTTCTTCGAGAGCGCGAGCTCTCAGATTCGCACACTTCTCTGTGTCCCCACTGTCCCACCAAAGACAGCCCCATTTCGGTTTGAGGTCGAACCACCAATCATTTTCTCGCAAAAGGCAATTTCAAAAGCTATTTAGTCTCAACAATGGGACGCCCAAGATCAACCCCTTTTCAAGCTTTAGGGACCCCATTTTCCTTCCTTTTGCAAAACCCCTGTCAGATTTATTGTGCAAAATATGAATGTCCCATCATACCATCCATTTTCCGCCCGATCAGGACAAGGGTACAAACCTGAGCCTCATTCGATGAGGTATTTCATTTTCTGTCCCATCTAGGTTAAGGGCAAAAACCTGAACTTCACTCTCACAGAATGAGTCTTTCCTCTTTATTCTCCATTTCATATCTACCATCTTCCTTGGGCTAATTTCCTCATTCCCAGTCACATCATTTCAACTGGGGCATTTTATATATAGCCCAAATTTGGTGTGTTTTTCTTTGCTACTAAGCTCGGCCACAAGTCGGCTTAGTAGCAAAGAGAGGCATCTGTAAACACCCCAAATTTTCACTCATCTTCCAGACATCTCCTTCAATCATCACATTTTAGTTCTCTAGAATCAATGAAGGGCAAAATGGTCATTTTCTGAGATTGAACCTTGCAAAAAGTCTAAAATTTCATTCTTGAGCCTCAAAATTTCTATATTTAGGTTCAAAAACACCTTCAAAATGCAAATTATCAAAATCCTACTCTTAACAAAAAGTTAGAATTGCCAATTCTTGATTCAGAGTAGCATTTCTTGAAACATGTCTTTGCATAGCATTGCATGAGCATTTCATATCATTTCACTGCACACCATGTCAATTCGTGGTCCAGAACTCCTGATTTTCAAAATTGTCAATCCAGATTCGAGTTTTAACTCTTTTCAAAATTGATTTCAAAACCCTGGTTCTTCAAAATTGCCAATCTTTCCCATTTTACCCCCAGGACCCTAAATTACAAAAGTTTTTATCAGGAAAACAATCTGGATATTTTGATATTGATTTTAAATTTAGAAGATTTTATCTCAAAACTTTTTATAAACTTTAAATCTCCTTTACAAAATTTCTGTATTTTCTTTATACATATTTTTTGCCCTGAAAACCCATTTTCTTCCAAATTCTTGAAAAAAGACAGTTTTATCTCGTATTATAAAATTCCAAAAAGAAGTTATTTCTTCTATTTTTTTTCTTTTTATTTTTAAATGAATGGTGTGGGATCCGCCTTTGAACTGGCATCACACTCAGATTCTCAGGTAAGTTTCTTATTTTCAAGCGGGACCCACCCGGAGATGGCACCAATTTTGTAAATTCCTCTTCTTCTTTTTTATTTTTTTTATGTTATTTATCTTCTAAAAAAGTTAATGGGCCCACACACGTGGTGCCCCACTTGAAAATAAGATTTGCCAAACAAAATAAACTTTATTTTCAAAAGGATTTTTAAGTGGGTTGAAGTGGCATTTCCCTAAATAACCTCCCATTTATTTTTCGTTCACTATTCATTTTTTTTTTAAGAACAACCTAAGATGGCGCCACAGCCAAACTTTCCTAAAAAAATCATTTTACCTAAACTTTAGGTAAATGAACCAAAATTTTTGAAAAACATAAGATTCGCCCCTTTTGAAAACGATAGATTTTCAAATATTGGTTTCAAAAGTTTCAAAAAAATGTAACGGAAACTCAAAAAAAGAAAACTGTGATTTTTTTTAGAAAGAGGCTGAAAGTCTTTAAAAAGACACAATTATTGATCGAAAAGGAGGTCGATTGAGGGTTTTCTTTTGTTATGATCGCAGGAGATTCACAAGGCTGGAAGCCATTTTCTTTCAGCCGAAGAGAAGAGGAGGTTGAACTGTTGTGGAGCCTTTCACCCTTTGAGGATTTCATCTCCTCCCTCCAACGTGAAGAGGAACCAGCAGGATCATTTGACGCAAGAGATTCACCCAGCTTTTACTTCTTTCATTCAGCCCAATAGAAGAGGATCAGGCCCCTTCATCGCTGGTTACAGGAGATCCAGTTGGTTCCTTTCCTCATCTTCCTTCAGCCCAGCAGCAAAGAATCGCCCTTTTATTGCTATCTACCAATCGTTGGGTACCGAGGATCTACAAGGTAACTAAAAGCTAGGATTCTACTATACTTTCGTTCAATTCTATTAACCCAAAATCATGTGTGTCGTTTGTTAGCTGGAGTAAACGTGAGATGAATACGCATTTATTGTTTTGTTTTCAACATAATAGCAGAAATTTTTTTTCTTTTTCTTTCTGTTGTGCATCTATCTACAGCCCATCTACTGTTACACTATTTTGACATTCCATTTCTTTCTTCTTTTTTCTGGTTTTTCTGTATCTTTTGGTTATCTTTAACATCTCACGATTTTTGTATCTTATGTTAGCTTCAGCACTTCATGTTTCTCTATTTTCTGCATCTTATGTTAGCATAATTTCTGCATCCAATCCATGGGTTTTCAGCCTTACAAAGATTGTTGAGATTGCATATTATGATATGAATCATATCAGGTGTGTTTAGTCAAGCATTTGGCATGTGTTTGGTGATCTCTTTGTGAATATTGGCTGTTCTGAAAATCTCTCTATTGTAATTCTGCTAGGGATGCCTTGCGGCAACTGTCAATGACATTTCTGGAGAGGGGAAAATTGGCAAATTGCAATTTCCAGAATGGGTTCATGAAATTTTTTGTCATTGTTATGTGAAAAAGCAGTGCAGTTGAAATTAAAATTGATAATCAGATGTGTCTCACAAATGGTACTGGCCCATGTCAACAATGTTAAGTCAGGCTGAAAAAGCACGTTCGTGGTTTTCACAACAGCCGCTTATGATGACCACAAAAACATAGTGTTGTTGGCTTTTGAAAACATTGAAAAGATTATGAGAGATGATTACTGATTGTGCAAATTGCTTGATAATATTCACCAACAGCAGATTCAACAAAGAAATTAGCCTCGATACAATTACTTTTCTGCGATTTTGTGCTGTCAAGCTCACAAATCTATATGTTTTTTTATCAGTGCATCTCCTTATAAATCTCTTGTAACTCATTTCTTCCTGTCATTCTATCTTGTCCTAACAGATTTTTATTTTTTTTTGCTTTCTTTGTGATGTTTTCATGGATTTTGATCCTATCTCTTAATGTTTGATGTCATTTAAAACATAGAGATCTCAACCCTTAGCTGGAAATGGTTGCACATGAGAGTTGTTTAAGTTGCTGCAAACTTGTCTCAGTGAGCTATGGATTTTTTTTTTTTGTGAAGCATTCCTTTTGAAGGCTAAGTCTGGCCAATCTATACATGCTCAAGAATATATACCACGGATCCTCGGATCTATGCATAGGCTGATCGGTAGAGATGATGATTCATTGATATCCACATAAAGGGAAATCCATCGACCCCTTTTGGATAACTTGTAGCATACAATGAACTGTTCATTTTCTTCTGCAGGTACCCAGTCTTGATAATTAGTCATATTCATGGATGGATATGTCAATATTCATTCATGACTTCTGGACCATCTTTAGTATGCTCTTTTATTGATATATAGGGAGTCTTTATAACAAATTTTACTGGAAAATATGTTAAAATTTACGAATTATGACTTTTCAAAGTCATGTACAGAAACTGTGTATATCCTGTATTTTCTGATCTATGCATTTGCCCATTACATATAGAATTTCAATTACTATCTATATTTTCTCATTATATGTATACATATATATATATATATACATATATATATATATATATATATATATATATATATATATATATATATATATATATATCGCCATGTACACTTGTCTTTTCATATACAAGCATTTAGGTAGATATTTTTTTTGTAAATATACCTTCATTATCATATGTCACTTAGCACAAATTTGAGCATTTAGAGATATACCTATATATCTTCGTTGTACATGTTCTATATATGCCCATTTCCTTGGATATATGGTATATCCATTCCTTGTACTAATTCTCATTTTGCAGGTAAATCTGGAATATATGGTTTCTTGTGGAGCTATCAAACATTTAGTTATATTTTTTTTACTTTTTGTCAGCAATGTAACAATCAAATGTAAACTTTGGAATAATATTTATTTTTCTACTTAGATTAAGATGCATCTCATATAGTTTGAGTTTCTGCAATATCCTGATTCTATGAATCATGCATTTTATTTCAAAGTCACTGTGGATGAACACGAATGGCACGTGCACCAACTCTTAGAGAGTTGATGAACTCGATGGAGTCCATATTTACGACCCTAGTCGGAATATGGACGAGACCCAGATTCAACATCTTTCTACTAGTCACACCGAGCCTACACTCTTAGGCTATCTTTAAAATTGCACATCATATTTTCAATTTTGTAAAATATTGTGAATTAAATCTATTAAACTTTGAATATGTTCATGGCCACAGTCAGAATATGTGAAGAATTTACTTTGACTTAATACACAATTTTCCAACAAATTTCTCATAAAACCTTTCCAAATGTTATTTTCAAAGTGCATTCATCCATTCAAATCATCTGCATCATGGCATCATCTGTTTTTCTCATGATTTTCTCAAGAAAATTTCATTCTCTGGAAATCGATTCCTCAAAAAACTTTGAAAATTTTCGAAGTTGGATTTCCCAAGTCAAGTTTTCCCGTGATTTTCCCTGGAAAATATTCTTTTCTTAAAGATTCATTTTCAAAAGGAGTTTCTCATCTTTCTCAAGAATCCAAATCAATTTTCAGATACTTCAAAGACAATATTCTCAGGATTTCAATTTCCTAAGTTTGGATTTTCCTTCGCCAAAGAGTTTTCCGATGAATTTCAATCATTTTCCAAAGAAAGTTTTCAAAGTTGGAATTTTTTGTGACAAGCATTTTCCCTTCAAATGTTTACCCTTTTCCTAAGAATTACTTCTATTTTCCCAGGATTTTCAACCATTCATGATTTTCCCAAAACTTCATAAATTTTCTCGAGATTTCAAATCCTTTTTATCAAAATTTCCTGAGAGACTGATTTCCACCTTTTTCCTGAGAAATGCTTTTTAACTTCAAATGTTTTTAAGCATACATCATATTTTTCCAACTTACATTTTACAAAATCTCATCGCACATGCGTGAATTCTCTGTGCATTTAGGATATAACACGATTTCGATGATTTAACTAAGTCAAGCACATTTTGGTCCTTGGTTCGATTACCCCTATTAAAGGCGGCAGGAACGGTCGAACCTTGTACCGATAGGTCAAGCCCCATCCCATGGATTTTCCCGCTATTTTAAAAAACGGAGGTGAGTATTTCAAAACAATTTCCAAAATTCGGTCAAATTTGACTCGCGAAAGTATTTTCCTCTCTCTCCCGCAAGGGAAGGGAAGGGAAAAATTTTGCGACGATAACACACACCCTTCCAAAAAAAAAGAAGAGAGAGAAAAGTCACAACATCTCCAAACTGAAGGACGATGTAATCCCCAAGAACCCAAGAGAGCTTCAATTCTGCCAAAAAAAAAAGAGAGGACAGAAAGATCATCATGAGAAAAGAATCTCAGGATATCAAACTGTCAAATCTGTCAAGAATTCTCTTTAAAATTTGTGAAATTCTATTATCAATATTCTTTCACCAATTGCTTTCACAATATCAAGAATACTCTCTTTTTTGTTCATATCAAGGAAATTGATAGCTTCCTTGAAAGAAAGTCAATCACAAGCATTTTGAATTTGAATCTTGATTTTACGGAGTTAGCCCAATTGGAGGTAATACTTTGAGTAGAAAAGAGGAAAGAATTTCATACAAATATACATCAGTTTCAAGCATTTTGAATCAACAAACAATTTTTAACATTTTAGTAATATTTTCTTACTATCTTAACATGAAGTGAAGAGCTTGATGTCCACCTTGACACATCCTGGCATCACCTTTTACCTCTTTGAGAGAGTAATTTTTATCGTCTTTCGCGTTGTCGAAATAATCGCCTTGCTACTTTGGATTGCCTTGTCATCTTTCGCGTTGTTGAAAGAATCGCCTTGTTCCTTTGGATCGCCTTCGTTATCTTTTGCGTTGTCGAAAGAATTCATCTTTTGTGTTGTCAAAAGAATTCATCTTTTGTGTTGTCAAAAGAATCGCCTTGCTCCATTGGATCGCCTTGTCATCTTTCGCGTTGTTGAAAGAATTGCCTTGTTCCTTTGGATCGTCTTTGCCATCTTTCGCGTTGTTGAAAGAATTCATCTTTTGCGTTGTCAAAAGAGTCGCCCTGCTCCTTTGAATCACCTTGTCATCTTTCTCATTTTTGAAAGAATCGCCTTGTTCCTTTGGATCACCTTTGTCATATTTCACGTTGTCGAAAGAATTCATCTTTCGCGTTGTAAAAAGAATTGCCTTGCTCCTTTGGATTGCCTTGTCATCTTTCGCGTTGTTGAAAGAATCGCCTTGTTCCTTTTGATCGCCTTTGTTATCTTTCGCGTTGTCGAAAGAATTCATCTTTTGTGTTGTCAAAAGAATCGCCTTGCTCCTTTGGATCGCCTTGTCATCTTTCACGTTGTTGAAAAAATTGCCGTGTTTCTTTGGATCACATTTGCCATCTTTCACGTTGTCAAAAGAATTCAACTTTTGCGTTGTCAAAAGAGTCGCCCTGCTCCTTTGGATCGCCTTGTCATCTTTCGTGTTGTTGAAAGAATCACCTTGTTCCTTTAGATCACCTTTGTCATCTTTCACGTTGTCGAAAGAATTCATCTTTCACGTTGTCAAAAGGGTCGCCTTGCTCCTTTGGATAGCCTTGTCATCTTTCGTGTTGTTGAAAGAATCGCCTTGTTCCTTTGGATCGCCTTTGTCATCTTTGGCGTTGTCGAAAGAATTCATCTTTCGCGTTGTCGAAAGAATTCATCTTTTACGTTGTCAAAAGAATCGTCTTGCTCCTTTGGATCACCTTGTCATCTTTTGCGTTGTTGAAAGAATCGCCTTGTTCCTTTGGATCGCCTTTGCCATCTTTCGCGATGTCGAAAGAATTCATCTTTCGCATTATCGAAAGAATTCATCTTTTGCGTTATCAAAAGAGTCGCCCTGCTCCTTTGGATCGCCTTGTCATCTTTCGCGTTGTTGAAAGAATCGCCTTGTTCCTTTGGATCACCTTTGTCATCTTTCACGTTGTCGAAAGAATTCATCTTTCGCGTTGTCGAAAGAATTCATCTTTTGTGTTGTCAAAAGAGTCGCCTTGCTCTTTTGGATCGTCTTGTCATCTTTCGCGTTGTTGAAAGAATCGCCTTGTTCCTTTGGATTGCCTTTTTCATATTTTGCGTTGGCGAAAGAATTCATCTTTCGCGTTGTCGAAAGAATTCATCTTTCGCATTGTCGAAAGAATTTATCTTTTGCATTGTCAAAAGAATTGGCTTGCTCTTTTGGATCGCCTTGTCATCTTTCGCGTTGTTGAAAGAATCGCCTTGTTTCTTTGGATCACCTTTGTCATCTTTCGCGTTGTCGAAAGAATTCATCTTTTGCATTGTCAAAAGAATCGCCTTGCTTCTTTGGATCGCCTTATCCTCTTTTGCGTTGTTGAAAGAATCACCTTGTTCCTTTGGATCGCCTTTGTCATCTTTTGCGTTGTTGAAAGAATTCATCTTTCACATTGTCGAAAGAATTCATCTTTTGTGTTGTCAAAAGAATCGCCTTGCTTCTTTGGATCGTCTTGTCATCTTTTTCGTTGTTGAAATAATCTCCTTGTTCCTTTGGATTGCCTTTGCCATCTTTCGTGTTTTCGAAAGAATTCATCTTTCGCGTTGTCGAAAGAATTCATCTTTTGCATTGTCAAAAGAATCGCCTGGCTCCTTTGGATCGCCTTGTTATCTTTCACGTTCTTAAAAGAATCGCCTTGTTCCTTTGGATCTTCTTTGTCATCTTTCACGCTGTCGAAAAAAATCATCTTTCGCGTTGTTGAAAAAATTCATCTTTTTCATTGTCAAAAGAGTCGCCCTGCTCCTTTGGATCGCCTTGTCATCTTTCGCGTTGTTAAAAGAATTGCCTTGTTCCTTTGGATCGCCTTTGCCATCTTTCGCGTTGACGAAAGAATTCATCTTTTGCGTTCTCAAAAGAATCATCTTGCTCCTTTGGATCGCCTTGTCATCTTTCACGTTGTTGAAAGAATCGCCTTGTTCCTTTGGATCGCCTTTATCATCTTTCGCTTTGTCGAAAGAATTCATCTTTCGCGTTGTCGAAAGAGTCACCTCATTCCTCTTCAAGAAAATTGTCTTATTCACCGTCCAACTCATCATTTCATCTCCCGGTCAGGTTAAGGGTCAAACCTGAGCCTCGTTTTTACACAAGGTATTTCCCGTCTCATCCAGGTCAAGGGCAAACCTGAATTTCACTTCTTTGAAGTAAATTTTTCTTCTTCATTCTCCATTTCATATCTACCATTTTCATCATGGCTAATCTTCATAACTGATCAGATCCTTCTAACTGGGGCATTTTTATAGCCCAAATTTGGTGTGTTTTTCTTTGCCACTAAGCTCGTCCTCAAGCCGGATTAGTAGCAAAGAGAGGCATTTGTAAACACCCCAAATTTTCCTCATCCATTCTCGAACACACCCCTCGTGCAGTGCCAACCCTGGTAGGTCAGTGTTAGAGTCCGACCCCGAGTCTGCGTCAGAAAACTACCATTTTATCCACTTTCATTAGGAAAATTACCATTTTACCCTTAGGACATCTTGAACCTTAGTCAATCGGAGTCAATCATGTTCATTGGTTAATTCAGAACAGTTAGAATATCAGTCATTTCAAGCTCATCTGAGCTCACAATGAACAGACCATTTTCATTTCTAACCATTCCTGCCAAAATAGGATCATTTCTTCAGAAATGAGCTCATTTCTCACTTAAATCCAAGCCAATTGTCTCCGAGCCAGTCATTCCCAGTCAGTTATATTCTCTAGAGTCTAGCTTGAGCTCACCAGGAGTTCAAGTACTCCGGTTTTAGATCAAAACCATTTTCAAGTGTTCAAGAGCCCATTTTAGCACGTTTCAGCTCTTTCAGTCGAAATCGAGCAGAGTCCAGTCGATTAAGCTAGTGTTCGAGCTTTGATTTTAGTTCATCTCAGTATTACTGACCTTTGTTTCAGTTCAATCCAGCTCAAATCCCAATTTTCAGTGTCACTCTAGCCCGTTAGAGCCCGAAAACCATTTCTTGAATCATTTTGCAAATTTTATCAACTTTAACACTTTTTGAACTGGTACAAGTGCCAATCGGGGCCCAATATCCAAAATTCTTCATTCAGGGTTAGCATTTTGCGTGACATTTCATGTCATTTCTCATCATTCCATATCATTTCTCGGCATTTCATAACATTTCAGCACATTTCATTTCATTTTCGAAATCCAGAACTCCAGTTTTATAAATTCCAATCCAGATTGAGTTTTAAAAGTTTTCAGAAATCAATTTCAAACCCTGGGTTTCCAAAATTCACAGTTTTACCCTCAAGATTCTAAATTTGGAAATATTTTCTCGAGAAAAACAATCCAGATTTCTTTTAAATTCAAATTTTCAAGTTCTAAACTAGATTTGCTTTTCAACGGGGTATTGAACTTCAAATTCTGAGCTCATTTCAAAAACTGCCAAAAATAGCTCATTTCGTCCGAAATTTTTCTAAAAAGACTATTCTACCCCTACGATTCTCAAAACGAATTTCAAATTTGAAAAATGGGCCCACTCTGAGATGGCTTATTTATTTGCATTTCCTTTTTATTAATATATATATATATATATATATATATATATATATATATATATATATATATATATTTCTTTTATTCCCTTTCAGTTTTCATTTTATATGTTTATTTTTGTTTTTTTTATTTTATTTCACGTTTTTAGAGAAGTGGGACCCACAAGGTGGTCGACCAAACCTCCAGCCCCCTCTCCCTTCCTCTTTTTCCTTTTTTCTTTCTCCTCTTCTCTTTCCTTCTTCTTCCTTTCTTTCCTTTTCTTTCTCTTTTTCTTCCTTTTCTTCTTCTTCTTTCTTTCCTTTCTTCTTCTTCCCTTCCCTTCCTTCCTTTTCCTCCTTGGTCCAGCCCATTCACGTAAACCTCAAATCTCCCTTTTCATTATCCCCCAAAAAACCCTAAGTCTACCCTCATTAAAGACCTAAGTTTGCTTTTTGTTAAGAAAAAAGGAATCTAACTCTATTCACACAGTTGCCTTGGGTCTCTTCTCTCTCTCTCATTCACTCTCCCACACTCAACCCCAGCAGCTCTCTCTCTCTCTCTCTCTCTCTCAGCCAAGGCAGCCTCCCTTCCTTGACAGCCTCCATTGCAGCCCATCTCCAGCATCAAGGCAGCCACACCTTGGAAGTACCACCGTCAGCCTTCAGCCACCACCTTCATCAACTACTCCAGCCAGCGGCAAGCCTTGCATCATCTTCAAGGGATCATCCCCAGCCTCCATTAACGGCAGCACCATCTCCTCTAGCCGGTTCCCCTTTGTAGCATAAATCGGTTCTAGCTCCATCACCGAAGCTACTTCCTCCAAGCACCTCCATCCAGCTTCAACACTTGGTGGCAGCCCAACTACATCCAGCACCATCTCCAAGCACAACATCAACATCACACGCCCAACCTTCTTCATTATTCCAACCACACCCTAACAACCTCACCATCTTCAAATCAGTGCTACAACCATCTCAAGCCACAACAATGTAGTATTCTCTTCGCAACCGGATCAAGTACAAGCCCTTCCTTCAAGGTGAGACCCCTTCTTGTTTATTAAAGTTTCATATCTTTGTTTCTTTTTGTCTTTCTTGTCATAATAGGGCTATCGAGTGAGGTATTTCATCTGTTCCATGGATGAAGTTTCTCACTTCAATGGCTGACATAAAAGCAAATATAAATCATGCCCCCTGCTGGTTTTGTTTTTATCTTTATGGTTCATTCTCAAGTATTGCATTTAGGATAATTTGTTATATTGCTTTCATTAGTGTCTAACTTAGGATTTCATTTTTTTATGTAAAGTCCAATCTATAGTTCATGTTCAATTTTTCGTTTATAAATATTAAAATTTTTATGGTGGATGTTTGTGTTTAATATTGGTTTCTCTGCAAAAATCTGGATTAATTTAGGTTTTGAAACTCCATTAAATAAATCCAAAGCTCAATTGGGTTTTAAACCCTGTGGAACCTCCAATTTCTGTTTTAACAGACAAAAACCTCTAAGATCTCCTAGATGGATGATTCGAAATTTCTTAAAAAAAAATACCATGATTCTCTGTTAGAGCTTACTGTTTCCTAGTAAATTTTTAGAATTTTCCAATGGGATTTAGGTTCTGCCAAAAATTGATTTTCGCAAGCCCCTTAGAAAATCTCATTTTACCCTTGTCAGGGTCTAGACCGACCCTAATCCACCATGTCCTTTCAATCCATAGGTTGTTTATTAGAACTCTCAACATATAAGTTGTTCCTAACCCTTCTCTCTATCATTTCCCAAAATTTAGGAATTTTTAGAATAACCTAGGTATTTTTCCAGAAATTATCTTCCCTGACTAACAGATTCTCATGTTTGAGAATTTCAGAGATCCAGGTCTCTGATAATCGTATGCTCTCTCTCAAACCATAATCTGAATCCCAATACTGTAAAAAAAAGAAATCTTCCTCTAGTTGTCAGGAACATTTTTCCACAATTTCAGCCATTTTCCCATATGTCTTTTATTTTTCCCATAATTTTGCCCAAAACCTATTTGTTTGCCCCAAATCCTAGAGCCGCCGGATTCCGATCCGACTTGCCGGAGTTGTTGGAAGTTTAGTATCAGAAATCCCATTTAGAATTAGTATTTTAGGCAAGATCTTGTTTTTTTAGGATTTTTAGTTATTTTTCATTTTAAAAAATAACAAAAAAATAGATTTTTGAGCTTCATTTTGTTTTTAGGGTTAGTCTAGGTGTCCATGACAAATTTGGCTTAAATCCAAGTTTATTTGCTTTGTATGTTAGTTTATTTTTAAATTTAGAGGCGAAAATCGAGTCAAATTTGATATTTTGTGATATTTTTTTTATTTTAGGGTTTTTATCATGTAAATAAGTATGTCATGTCATATTAGGGTTAATTTCAATGTCATTTGCATTTCAATTTCTCATTTTTGCAAAATTTATTTCAGAAAACCCTAGTTTCAAGGCCATAGTCTTGTTATCAGGGGCACTTTGGTCATTTTGACCTAAATTTTGAAATTCCAAACTTCAATTTTCTAAATTTTACAAAAAATCTCTCAAAAACCCCTGATTTCAAGGTCATCAGAGATATTTTGGTCATTTTGACCCCAATTTCAAATTTTCAAGTTTATTTTCGAAATTTATTCCTTATTTCTCATGTGTATATCAAAGGGGGTATGAATTTGGGTTTATATCTGAATAATATCCAATAATTTTCAATATTTTTGGATAAATTCAGAAAAACCTACATTTTTATGCTAACATGTTTTCTAGTTTTGCAGGAACATTCAAGAAGAAGACTTTTATTTGCTTATTTTATTTCAATTCATTGTAATATCAAGTTGTAATAATTTAGAATAAGAGTTACTTTTCAGCTTAGAATAGGATTGCATTGCATATAGTTTAATTTCTGTAATTTTCAATATCTGATGTATGATGCATATGCATATTTTTCAAAATCACTATGGTTGACACGAATGGCACGTGCACAAGCTCTTAGGGAGTTCATAAACTTAGTGAGATTTGTATTTATGACCATAGTCAAAATACGAAGAAAACCAAGATTTGCGATCTTCATATTAGCCACATTCAGCCTACACTCTTAGGCTAACTTCAAAAATGCACTATATTTCTCCAAAATTCAAAAGGATTTTCCCAATTCCTCAATGAATTCTCTTTCAAATTCATATTCATTCACTCAATCTACATTATTTTCAATTTCATTTTCCAATTTCAATTCAAGGAAATTGATTTTCCCAAAAAAAATTAAGTCTTTCTCAGGATTTGATTTTCTCAGAACTCTGAATTTTCAAATGAGATTTCAAAGTATTTTCCAAATTTAAATTAAGATTTCTCAAGGTTTCCACATTCTCAATTTCATTTTCAAATCCCAAAAATTGATTTTTCAAAAATTCCTTGAATTATTTCAGAAGTTGGTTTCTCAGAATTCTCAAATCTCCTTCAGAAATTGATTTTCATTTCAAACCCAAATTCCAAAAATCATTTTCTCAGAGTTTCTGTTTTCCTGAGAATCCATTTTCCATTTCAAAAATCATTTTCCAATGAACTTTCTTGATTTTCCCAGAATTCTCAAATCTATTTCCTTAGAAAAGCAATCCAAATCTCCAAATCGATTTTCTCAAAGTCCAAGTTTTCCTGAGAATTCATTTTCCATTATAAATTTCTGATTTCTAATAAAATTCAATGATTTTCCCTAGAATTCCATTTTCAAAGCACTTTCTCAAGCATTTTCCAAATACATTTCAATTTTCCAAGCAAACATCATCCTTTCAAAACTTGCATCTTTTCAAAATTCCATAGCACATGCCTGATTCTCTGTGCATTCTAGGAAAATAGAGCATGATTTAAATAATTTAACTTAGTCAAAGCACACATTTGATCCTTTGTTCAATTACCCTTGGTAAAGGCACCAAGAATAGTTGAACCTTGTACCGACAGGCAGATCCCATTCCACAGAATTTTCTCACAAATTTTCAAAACGGAGGCGAGTAGTTTTCAAAACCATTTTCAAAAACTTTGGTCGAGTTTGACTCGCAGAATCATTTTTCTCTCTCTTGCAGAGGGAGGAAGAAAAAATTTGTGATGATAACAGCGGCCTACGTACCAGAGTTGAACGTAGTCTTGGCAGATCGACATTTGTCGACTTGTGCTATCCTGCTAGAGATGACGGAATTTGACGTCATCCTAGGCATGGATTGGCTGCACAAGTATCATGCCAAGATAGCAGGATTGTTTTATCTCCACCGGGAATGCCCAAGGTGGAATTCAAGATCATGAAACCCGTTCGGGCGAGCAAGTTGATTTTGTCGCTCAAGGAGCAGAACTACTTGAGGAAGGGATATACTGCCTTCTTGGTCAGTGTCATCCAGTCAGAGCCGATGCGAGTCTCGATGGGAGACTTGGAGGTTGTTCTAGATTTCCTAGACGTCTTTCTGGAGGAACTGCCAGGGCTTCCTTCACCTCATGAGATACACTTCAGCATCGAGTTGTTGCCGAGTACTATGCCAATTTCAAAGACTTCATATCAGATAGCGTCATCCAAGCTCGAAGAGCTCAAGAAGCAGTTGCAGGAGTTGATGGATCAGGGATTCATCTGCCCCAGCATCTCGCCCTGGGGAGCTCCTATCTTGTTCATGAAAAAGAAGGACAGATCATTGTGGTTGTGCATCGACTATCGGATGCTCAACCAGACAACAATAAAGAATAAGTACCCATTGCCACACATTGAGGATCTGTTCGGCCAGTTGCAGAGGGCCAAGATATTCTCAAAGATCAACCTTAGATCTGGGTACCATCAGCTCAGAATTAAGGGTGATGATATCTCCAAGACAGCTTTCCGGACTGGGTATGGGCATTACGAATTTATGGTCATGCCCTTCGGACTCACTAACGCTCCTACAACGTTCATGGATCTCATGAATAGGGTGTTCAAACCCTTTTTGGACACTTTCATAATCGTGTTCATCGACGACATCCTGGTGTATTCAGACAACTGGGAGCAACATCGTGAGCACTTGAGAGTTATTCTTGAAACCTTGCAAAAGGAGTGTTTGTTCGCTAAGTACTCTAAGTGCGAGTTTTGGCTCAATGAGATCATGTTTTTGGGACATGTCATCTCCAAGGAAGGTGTATCCGTGGAAGACTTGACGTTCGAGGAAAGGTCTGTGGCAATCATTGATCGCCGAGACCAAGTGCTCAAATCGAAGACGATTTCTCTTGTAAAAGTACATTGGAAACACCATGGAATAAATGAATGTACATGGGAGCCTGAGTCTATTATCAGAGAAAAATTCCCTGACTTGTAATTTGACCAATGAATGCAATAGAAATTTCGTGGACGAAATTATTTTAAGGAGGGTAGGATGTAAAAACTCAAAAAAAAAAACTTGGATTCGGGTGGGATCCGGACCCACCTAAGGTACCACCTCTGTTGTCTTTTAAAGACAACATGGTCGAGGGTTGGGAGGTTCTCGAAACCCCTCCTCTGTTCTCGCGTCTCTCTCTCCCCGATCGCCTCTCTCTCTCTCTCTCTCTCTCTCTCTCTCTCTCTCTCTCTCTCTCTCTCTCTCTCTCTCTCTCTCTCTCTCTCTCTCGCTCATCCACGATCACCGCCACCGGCGATCCTCTCCGGCGAGCCATCCCGGAGACTCCTGTCAACCTAACACCACCTGCGACCACCCGTCCGACAGTCGACAGCTCGAAGCTCCTCCAGCGACCACCAGGTACGCCTTTTCTTTTTCCTTTTGCCGCCTCCTCTTCCTTTTTTCTCTTCTTCTCCCTATCATCAATAGATGGGGGCAAAAGCCCCTTCTCGTCGGTTGTTTACGACAAAGAAGAGCCATGCAGCAGGGGCTTTAGCCCCTACCAGTTGCTGACAGGTCGACAAGGGTAAAACCCATGCCGCCTGTGAGGAGGGTTCCGGCAGGGGGTTTTGGGGCCCCTGCCTGCCCCTTTGTCTCAACCAAGGAGGGTCGAGACCCCTCCCTGTCTCCTTTTTCCTCTCAGAAATGACAGGGGCCTTTGGCCGTCCTGTCTCGTTTCCCTGTTAAGCAAACCGACAGGGGCCATTGGCTCCTGCCTCCTCTCCCAAAAGCCGCAAGGAGGTTGTTGGCCCTTGCGCCTCTCTCTCTTTTTCTCTCTCTCTGCACATTTTTCCTGCAGGGGCCATCGACCCCTGCCCTTCACCTTGTCCAGCAGGGGCGATCGGCCCCTGCCCCTTTTACTGTTCCAGCAGGGGCCGAAAGGCCCTACCCTTTTTGTTGTTCTAGCAGGGGTCATCAATCCCTGCCCTTTATCTTTTTCAGCAGGGGCCGATGGCCTCCTGCCCTTTTAAAATTTTCAGTAGGGGTCGAAGGCCCCTGCCTTTTTAAATAACCAGCGGTGGTTGATGGCCCTTGCACCTGTTCTTTTGGCGGCAAGGGTCATTCGGCTCTGCCCCATCCTTTTTATCGGGTCGGTTGGGACAGTTGGCCCCAGCCCCATGTATCAAAGAAGTTGAGTCTTCTCCTTGCTATTGATTTGCGTCTTGGTTGCATGTTAATATCGCATATTTGCAGTTGCAACGGAGCTCGTTCGTGCCCCGCAAACCAAACCGGCAATCACTTACACCCGCAAACGCCAGCAAGCTCGCAACTCTCTAAGGTAGGGGAAGATTGCACGGAGGATTTGGACAATTGAATTAAGTTCAATTAACTAAAAAGGATAATTAAGTAAATATATATACAAATATATATTTATACGATTACACATTTAACTCAAGGATGCGGTTTCGCGATCCTTGTCCTTTACTTTCTATCAGTCTTTACTTTGCCATCGCACATTGCCCCCAGGCTTTGCGTTGAACTCCTGCTTACAATCTTTACCTTGTCGTCGCGCATTGCGCCCAGGCTTTGTGTTGCACTCTTGCTTACAGTCTTTACTTTGGCGTCGTGCATTGCACCCAGGCTTTGTGTTGCACTCCTGCTTACAGTCTTTACTTTGTCATCGCGCTTTGAGCCCAGGCACTTGCTTTTGCATATATGTTATTACTGCCTTGCCATTGCAGATGATGCTCAGGTTCTCGCTCATTTCATGCGCTTTAGAGGCATCCTTGTGGAGGATGCAAGAGGCACTTATCGCTCTTCCTCTTGCGACAAGAGTTGAGTCAAGAGCGTAGCAATTCATCCTCGTCTAAGGAGAGGGATACCTCGCAAGTATCCTAGTTCTTCGAGTGCATAGTTCTGCAGACGATTTAAGGTTCGAGCAAACTTCTTAGCGGGGGTTTTGTTGAAAAACCTGTATCTTGTCTATCGAGGCCGGTATCGAGCCATGCGAGGCATGTAGATACTCTGATAGCGGATGCAATTCTAGAAAGTCGCACGCTAAATGTTGGCACAAGCTGCTGGTTGTTTCAAAAGATAAAGAATGTCAAAAGTAAAGTTTGAGAAACATTACATCTTTGTGAAACACTTCTGTTGAGGCTCCTATTGAGGAGCTATACCCCTTTCATCCTAGAGTAGTTGTAGTCGTTCACTACACGCTAGTACTGCGATGATCGAATGAGACGGTTGTGAGACCTCGAATAGTGCTAAATGCACAATGTTGTAATAACTTAAATGGTGATTTATCGCCTTCACAGGCTAGATGCTCGAGTGGTTTAAAGACCACGGCATAGGATGGGTCGTTAATTAAGCAACCCCTAACGCACCCATTAACTTCTTGTTGTTTGTCAAGGGAGAGGACAGAGCGGTACAAAACTCCAATGGACATGTTGTTAACAACCACCCCACGGGCAAAGATCTGGCCTCCCCTGTCATTGGAGTTAGGGGAAGGGACTACTAGACATTATCGTAGGTGGTAGATCCCATGGACTTCTGCAGAAGTTGGATGCATCCATTGCCACCTACCTGCCTTTGGAGAATCCTCTCTCGGATAAAGTCATCCCCTTAGAAGTAGACTCAGCTAGCTATTCGGGTTATTGAAAATACATAAAATAACAGACGCCCGAACTAGTCTCAGTTGTTTCTACGTTTTGCCTGTGCGTTCCCGCAGAGCAGTAATATCAAAACATAAAGTTTGTTCACACTGGTCGATGGGTCATGAGACTTGCTTACTTTCTTATTGCGTAGTAGTTCACAACTTACGATCAAATGAATCATCATACTGTGTTTGACAGTTGCACTGCTTACATGTTTGCATTGCTTACCTGTTTGAACTGCTTACCTGTTTGCACTACTTACCAGTTTAATTGCATATCTGTTTTAAATTGCGTAACCTGCTGAATTAAATATACTTAATTCAGTTTCCTGTAGTCTCTCTTGTGCACCTTCTAGTTTTTCGGGAAACTAACCCATTCTATGGGTACAGGTGATGATTAGGTACACCACGGGCGATGGCAAGATGGCTTCAAGACTTTCTTCTTCTTGCTCTTTGCTCGCGTCCTTGATGTTTTGGGTTTTGTAATGGATTTTCCTTAGGATATCTGAATTTTGTACTATTTGGAAACTTCCTTTAATGGAAGTGGCTTTTCCAAGTGTCTTGCAAGTAGTATGGTTTGTGCGTGTTGGTTCTTTTAGCTAACGTGCTCAAAGTTGTCAGCTTGCCTTTCTGAATTTAACAAAAGAATAGACTTCCGTTGATTTTATAAACGAACTCTGAAGGAAAGAGATTTTTTCTAGTCTCTTGCCTATTTTCTGAAAGGTTCGCAAGTTTGAAATTTTGGGGCGTTACAGGAAGAATAGGCCCCTTTCATTTTTTTAACCCTTTTATAAGTAGGGTTTTGAGATGGATGGTGGAGATTAAATGGTAGAGATGGAGGGTTGTGAAGGGGTCAACCCAATCCCCTTTTTCTACTTTCAGAACCCCTTTTTCTACTTTCACAAAAAAAGAAAAAAACACAAATGGGTGAAGAGGGCTTGGGAGGTTCATTTCTAGAACCACCTTGGGAGAGGGTCCACCCTCTTGGATTCCCTTGTGGCCCCCACCCCCAAAATTGCCCTCTACTATTCATCAATTTTTTTACTTGTTCCTACTCTACAAAGTTGACTTCCACTTTGGGTCCCCTATTTGGATCCAAATCCGGTTGGGTCCAATCCAACTTAGATCCAAACTCCAAAAGAATCTAAAAACCCTTTTTAATAGTTAGAAAGAATTCCACATTAAATTAAATTCCAAATTTAATTTATAGATCAAGTGTGATAATCCACTTAATGCTAATTAAGCATAGTTTACAATTAAATGCTTGTTAATTAGTAAATAATAATTAATTACTTATAATAAATAAATAAATACTTAATATTTTACAAATAAATGCTAATTAATCCTAATTAGCAAAATAAATACTAAGTCACTACAATTGACCAATACTATTAGTTAGATATAAATTGAATTTGCCACACAAAATTCTCTGTGTATATATTAAAAATTCCAAAATTTTGTGGATCTTACAAGAACTCTCTCTCTCTAACGTGGATCTGGGTTCGAAACCCAATTTGTGTGGATTGACCATTTTGGGTCGCACTAAGGTCCAAACCCAAAGTCATTTTGTTTTTTGGTACACGTGGATACTTAATTAAATTTATTATTTAATTAAATAAAAAAGATAGTTTAAGTACTAATTAACTCTAGTTTGTCAATTAATTACTAAATAAATAATTATAAATAGCAATTAATTTCTAAATAACTAAAATTCACCAATATGGGCCAAAAATAGGTAGAGTCCACTATATTTCATTTAAATATTCTCTAAAATTTATGAATATTATAGTCTTCCCAAATGCGGTTGGGTACTGGTAGGGGTTGCAGTAACTCGACAGGAGAGGCCACCTCATATTTGTCTCTCTAGCACACATCACACTGTTCAACGACCCGTTGCACCTGCTTCTTTGTTCTTGCCCACGTGAATTCCTGGCTTAACTGTCGGTATGTCCTTTGAACCCCTTCGTGCTCAGCCGAGGGTGTGGCTTGGTATTGCCCTATCAAGACTCCCATTAGATCAGACTCGTGTGGAACTACTATCCTTCCTCAATGCATCACCAGGTCCCCTTGAATATCATACCCGATTGCCTCCCCTCGTTGAATCCTCACCCAAATAGTTGAAAGGAAGTCGTGCATCTTGTACTCATGACGTAGATCACCCTAGGAATCAGAACATCACCGCCATCATGATGAAGTAGGACAACTCATCCTCGTGGCCCCATCGTGAAAGCGCATCCGCCACTTGGTTGTTGGTGCCTTTGCGATACTAGATCTCAAAATCATATCCGAGGAGCTTAGAGACCTGCTTCTGTTGGGTCAGAGTACTCACCCTTTGCTCAATCATGTACTTGAGGCTCAGGTGATCTGTCTATACCACAAAGTGCCATCCAATCAGATAGGGTCGCCATTTGTCTATGGAAAGGATAATAACCATGAACTCTCTCTTATAGGTCGAGAGTCTTTGCTTCTTTACGACGATAACCCTGCTAAAGTAGGCCAAGGGATGCTCTTCTTGGGTAAGGACAACCTCTATTCCCAACCCAGACACATCCATCTCCACCATAAAAGTATTTATGAAATCCAGTAGAGTCAACACAAGGGCTCAGGTCATGGTGTCCTTCAATGACTCAAAGGCCCTCATAGCTTCCTCAGTCCAGCAGAAGGCCCCTTTCTTTAGCAGCGTGTTCAAGGGCTGGGCGATTTGAGCATACCCCCAAATATTTTTTTGATAATACACAGTGAGGCCCAAGAATCCCTACAATGCATTGGGAGTCTGAGGCACCGACCAGTTCTGCATAGCCTCAACCTTATTGTGGTCCATCTCAATGCCCTGTCCCGAAATCAAACAACACACAGATCAAGATTTTTGAAAACAAGTTTCCTAGTTCTTCGTGAATGCTCCACAAATCTATGAGGTCTGCTCCAAGTAAGTTCTATTGAAATGGGCTTTCTCCTCACTAGACCTTTCATGATATATCTGAACTAAGGTTCTTGGTACGATAAGCGAGTTACTGATCTCCTTGGCCCACCACCGATATACCCAAGTTGAAGGCTTCTGGTACTAGTGGGAGGATCCAAAGATCCAAATTATAGAACAGGTTGGAGGGTTTTGAGAATTCAATTAGAAAACAGAGTCTCTATAATCAAAGTCCTAAGAAAAAGGATAAAGTATTGTGAGCATAGACAAAGCAAAACATTATTTTCACACAGAGTGATTTCTTATTTTTGTTAGGGGTTTGATATTTTTTTAAGAAGTTCTAAGTGACATGCAATTCTCCAATAATTTTTTCTAAGTTTATTTTTCCTAAATCTAAAGCAATAAAGTAAACACGCAATCTACCTATTGTTTCTACTTACTAAAAACAGGAAATTCATGCGAGAAAACACTATGGTTTTGTGTTTAAAATAAATTTTATGCAAAAAAATAAAATGGATCGGATTTTAGATTTGGATATAGATCTTATCTAAAAAGATATATCTTGTCCAAACACAATACACAACAAAAAAGACAGGATGCAAACACGGGTTATGAGAACCAAGGCTCCAAAACCTAAGAAAATCATATTCAAACCAAAGAAAAATGTTTTTCCTGAAAAAATTCTAAGTCAAGAAAACAACAATAGTTGTTGCTACTTATTTTCGACTCAAAAAATGACAAAATCCGAAAAAACTCCCAATAGAAAAAAAAGCAAATAAAATTATATTTCAAACAACATATGACATGCGAGAAACATACATATGAGTACTCAGATACGACCTAAGAAACACTCTTAAAAATAAGTGTTAAACAGGCATCAAGACTCCTATTTTGACTGTTCTAGCCTATTTTTTGGCAACTTGCACTAGAAATTCAGAAAAATGTCAAAAATAAAAATAAAAATAGTGAAGTTTGTTATCTTTCCAACTCCACCAAGAACACATCTGATGAGCGGTTGGAGAGATAAGTCTCCTGGAATGCCGACTGCTTGACTGTTTCATATAACTTGGAAAGTAGCAATGCTAAATTTTAAACCGAAAAAATGAGCCCTCCAAAGAAGTTTTTTGGTTCTGACTCAAAACTAGACAATCTTTTATCTAAATCTAAGCTTTTCAACGAATCAAAAAATATGCAATTTTGTTGTTGGATTGCTGAGATACGGATAAAAGAACATGTACTTATGATAAAAAAATAGTTACAAAAATGACTACTTTTTCCTGTTTGTGTCAATTTTTAGAGGTTGTACAAACTAAATTTGAAAATGAGACGAACATGTAAAACATAGTTATGTTCATCAGATTTCAAATGAGTCTAAGAACGTGAAAAACTCATCTATGATTAAGAATCTGAATCTATCGCATAGACAATGACAAAAACAAAAAAAAGCAGGAAAATAGAAAATCAAAATCTGCAGATTTGAATTCGAGGTGGATCCAAATATGAAAACATGCAAATGGTACTGATGAACGTGAACCAAGAGAGCAAGACCAGTTTCCACAATATGTCTATGTTTCCTTTCAATAAAACCATTTTGCTCATCAGTGAGTGGGCAAGTAATATGATGTACAATTCCACGAGACTTTAAGTAAACAAAAACAAAACAAAATTCACCGCTCCAATAAGAATGTAAAGATTTAATCTTTGTCTAAAATTGGTTTTTAACTAATTTTTGAAAATCTTGAAAAACATGTAGAACTTAAGATTTTCTATGAATAAGAAATATCCATGTAAATCTAGAAAAAACATCAATAAAGCTCACATAATATGAATATCCTCTAGTACTCGAAATAGTAGCAGGACCCCACGCATTAGAAAAAAACAATTCATCGTGGTCTATGCCATGATCTGGATCTAGTGGATCTGATGGAGTTTCACTATTACCTTCTAATAAGGCTTGAAAAGTTGTTTGGGAAGCATGTTTAGAAGCCTTTTTGGTCTTTAAATGAGAATCACAGTGGTGAAATTGTTTACAGCAGGGGAGCTGGTTGTGGAACCTATCTTTTATGGTGATAATAAGCAGGTAGTGTTCAGTTTTTACGTCTCTTTTGGACCTGTTAAATACATTTTTCTATGAAGCTTTTAACAGGAATTCTATTTTGTTTATTGGAGGTCTAAAGATGAGAAAGGAGATGAATCTTATCGAAGAAGATTGCTGCCAATATTTCCCGGAAGTTCTGGACAAATCTAAAGTCGTTAGTTTCAAACAGCAGGCGTTGTGTCATTCTTTGGCTGATGCATTACAAGGGCAGGGCAGATCTCTCTCGACCAGATATTTGTTATTGAGGGTATCACTTGTAAGGGCCATTTATGGCAACGGGTTATGTTCTTTTCATGCTTCCAAAAGCTGATTATCTGTATTGGAAAGATAAGCCACCTGATTGGCTACCCTCTTTAGCGTGATCGTTGTATATTTTTTTATCTCCATTAATAGATATTCAGGGTAACCCCCCAACGTTTCCTTGTCAAAAAAAAATGTAAAAAAGTACATTTCTTTTGACACGAAGGCCATGCATCACAACTAGATCGATAAGTTCAATATATTGTCAACTTAATTTGCTCTTGGACATGTGACCAATGGTTCAAATACATTAGCGCTCGTGCATCTCTTCGATAGAAAATTCAGCAAAAACTCCCATAGATATCAAAAATTTCCTAATGTAACTAATTAATGAGATTAATTAAACACCATTTAGCATAGGAAAGAAATAATATCATCCAAAAACTGGATAGTTTAGCTAGTTTCAGAATGATTTCATCTTTGACTAAAAAGTATTGGAACCAAGATTTAGATAGTTTTGAAATACATGTTACGGCGATAAGGAAAATGCCTGAATATGGTCATTATTAAACATGAATGTTGCCTCATGTAAAACAACGACAAATACAGCCATAGTGAGATATATTTAATTTATAACCACGATAATTTCACAACAAATAGAACTAAGCGCAAGTGCTCGCTTATTATGAATTTGATGTTGGATCGATTTTCGGATCACACAGTTTCACAATCATCATCATGATATAAAACATGATATAAATCAAGAAATATAATAGTATATACATCATGATCAACAGACGATCGAAACAATAACAGGGAGCAGGCATGTCGGGTTCCACCATATACCAAAATATAGAAAGCAGCATATGAACAAGCAGATGCAGAGAACACAACGAACACAAGAGAAGCATGTTAATACTATGTAAAAGGCTAAGGCGTACGAAAGTACTCCCCTTAGAGAAGATTTGCCCCCACATACAGTGCAAACATGGTCCGGCATCCTTCCCCCAGGATACAATAGCCTCGACGATCAGACCAGTGCACTCCAACGGATCGTCCTTCGAAAACAACCTCCACGAACCGAAGTTGCAAAAAACCCCTTTCGAGATAACTCAGGAAAGAGAGAGAGAGCGATAGGGAAAGAGAAAACCGCAGAGCTCTTCTTCAGATATCAGTCTGTCTAGGATCTGTCGTAACCCCAGCCCTATCCACGCTTTTATAATCCACGAACTGTTACAAAGCATGGAAGGAACCCATTACGGAATTCGAGGAGACATGACCCGTTAACGGAAATCGAAGACTCGAGATCCGTTAAAAGAATTCGAAGAGTCATAACGGGCATGAACTACGAGGAGTCATGACTCGTTATCATTTCTCATAACCCGTTAAAGAATTCAAATATCCACAGAAACTTTGGGCAAAAAGGTACTTTGGTCTTGATTGGATATGGCTCTAAAGGGCCAATTACCCGAATCTGAGCCCGGCCCGGCCCGGCTCGGCTTGGCATGGCACGACACGGCACGGTGCGACATGGCACAGCACGGCGGGCGGGCGGGCGTGCACGTGCATGTGTATGGTAGTCATCCCACCCTCTTGTTCTCAGAAACAAGTGTAAGAGTTTACATGTGGATTATAAATCCCACAACAAACTCAAACACGATCAATGTGGGACTATTCCATGTCATCAAAACCACTTTTTCCAAACAGCCCACATTTCATATTTGAATTCTCTCTTCCCTTACTTCTTATACCTAACATTCCCCCACAAATTCAAAGAATGAAACGGGCGAAAACCAAGATGCAAGATAAGACAATCTGCAACAGGACATATCATGCTTTCAGCAATGGTACCTTCCAGTTTGAACCACTACCTTAGTTGACTAACTTTACCCCCACAGGAACGAAGTGAACTGAAGTCTTGAACTTGAACCTTAGGTGTAGGAGTGTCCATTAGCAACAACACGATAAAGGTTCTGGTTGTAATCTTTAGGGGCGACGCGTTAAAGGCCATGCGCCCGAATCTTGTTTCATGAGTGACTTCAGGAATAACCCAATTCCTTAAATTGCGGCCACACAGTCACACTCACATAGGTGAGCTTCTCCAGAGATGCACTGCTAACATCTCACCTAGAAAGCTTTGAACCCATTTAGAGTTTCAACTCTTCCTTAACTAGCAGGTACAACACCTTTCCAGAGTAATCAGGGGAACAGACACAGATACATAGTATCTCATAAATAAGGTGTTATACAGTTCACCCTACAGCTTGTTATTACCACATTGAACCTACTTTGTGGGATCTCCACTCAGATAGGTTGGGTTGCTACTGTAGATGAACTACTGATGGGTTTCAGTCCCATCCCCTCTTTGGATTTTAGGACTAATGACTTATCTAGTCCTTTTGTTAATGAATCAGTTGTGTTCTCCTTGGATCCAACATAGTCTACATCAACCACTAACTGAGACATTGGTTTCCTTACAGATTTTATTCTGACTTGGATGTGTCTCCTCTGCTTTTGGTTATATTTTGTACTTTTAATCTTTACAGTAGTGGTTATATTGTCACAATGCATAGATATCGCAGGAATTGGTTTGCACATTAAAGGAAGTTCCTCAAGAAGTCTCTTTAACCATTCAGCTTCCAATCCTGTGATATCTAAAGCACAGAGTTCAACCTCAAAAGTAGACCGAGACAAGATGATCTGCTTTACTGATCTCCAGGCAACTGCGCCGCCACCCAAGGTAAATACATACCCTATCACGCCATAACTACCAGAGTTCATGGCTATCCAGCTCGCATCACTATATCCCTCAAGAACTGCAGGGAATCTCTTGTAATGCAAACTCAAGGAAATAGTTTCTTTTAGGTATCTAAGTACATTGTCCAATGCCTTTCAATGAGTGCGATTTGGACAACTTGTGTATCTACTTAATTTTGTCACGGAGAACGAAATATCTGGTCTCGTGCAATTTGCAAGATACATCAAACTTCCAATAATCTGGGAATACCTTAATTGAGACACAGGAACACCAGTCGTATTCTTATGAAGAGGAATAGACGGGTCATATGGAGTTGCTACAGATCTCCCTTGGTTATAGCAAAATTTCTCAAGAACTTTATCAACAAAGTGAGATTGAGAAATGGCTATCCCCTCAGCCGAACGAGTTCGCTTTAAGCCTAAGATCACATTTGCAACACCCATATCTTTCATATCAAACTTACTACTAAGAAACGACTTTGTCTCATTCACAATTTTCATATTTGAACCAAACAATAGAATATCATCTACATACAGCCATAAAATAATACAACCATCACTTTTAACTTTGCAATAAACACATTTATCAGATTCATTGACAACAAATCCAAATAATAAAATAATATTATCAAACTTCTCGTGCCATTGTTTAGGGGTTTGTTTTAATCCATATAATGACTTAACAAGTCTACAAACTTTGTTTTCATTATCAGAAGCCACATAACCCTCAGATTGATCCATATAGATTTCTTCTTTTAGATCGCCATGCAAGAAAGCGGTCTTCATGTCTATTTGATAGACCGAGAGATTATAAATTGAAGTCAGTGCAACAAGCACCCTAATCGTGGTCATCCGGGTAATCAGAGAATAGGTGTCAAAATAGTCTATTCTTTCCTTTTGTTTGAACCCCTTGGCAACCAGTCCCGCCTTGTACTTGTCAATGGAACCATCTGGTTTCAACTTCTTCTTAAAGATCCATTTGCACCCAATTGTAGAGCTACCACGAGGGAGGTCAACCAGTTCTCAAGTGCCATTAGAGATAATGGAGTCCATTTCACTCTTTATGGCTTTTTTTCAATGCCTTGCTTCAGGTGAAGCTATTGCATCTCGGAAAGTGGGAGGATCTTCCTCGATAAGGTAAGTGATAAAATCACTTCCCAAATCCTTGGTAATTTGTGGTCTCTTGCTCCTTCTAGGTTCAACCACTTCCTCAGACTCACTAGGTCTAGAATGGGAACAAGATGGTTCTACCCTCACATTTGTCATCCTTTCCACATGTTCGGGAATGAAACCAGAAGTTGAAGGTATATCTAAAGAAGGAAGATTCTGAGGTACACCAACTTTCATGGGAAATACATCCTCAAAAAATGTAGCTTCTCGAAGCTCAACAATAGAGTTTACATCTATGCCAGATATCTCAGACTTAATTACTAAGAACTTGTAGGCATAGTTGTTCTCTATATAACCCAAAAAGACAGCATCTATTGTTTTAGGACCAGCTTCTTCCTATTGTGCTCTGGGGCAAGTACCTTTGCAAGGCACCCCCACACTTTAAGGTATTTCAAGCTAGATTTCCTATTCCTCCAGAGTTCAAAAGGGCTACTATCCTTATGCTTCTGAAGAACTCTATTCAGAATATGGCAAGCTGTATTCAGAGCATCCCCCCACATATAGGTAGGTAATCCAGAACTCCCAAGTAGAATATTTATCATGTCAGTTAGGGTTCTATTCTTCCTTTCTGCAATCTCATTAGATTGAGGAGAATATGGAGCAGTAAACTCATGAACTATGCCAACAGACTTGCAATATTTATCGAGTTTATTAGAGGTATATTCTCCCCCTCTATCAGACTTCAATCTTTTCAGTTTTCTATCACTTTGTGTTTCTGCTTCATTCTTAAAAATAAGAAACTTATCAAAAGCTTCATCTTTTGATTTTAGCAGATACACATAACAGTATTTAGTGTCATTATCTATAAAAATGATAAAATACTTTTTATGATTTCTGGTTAACACTCCATTAAACTCACAGATATCTGTGTGCACCAGATCCAATTTTTTAGAATCTCTAACAATTGTATAGAATAGTTTCCTACATTGTTTTGCTTGCACACAAATTTTACATTTTTTATTTTTATCAATGGAATGCTCAGGAATCATTTTCAAGTTCATCATGTGTTTCACAGAATTAAAATTCACATGACCTAATCTATTATGCCACAAATCAGATGATTTTATGTTATATGCAATATTAGACAATGAATCAAAAGTAACATCATTTTTTAATTTATCACTGCAAACATGTTCAACATAAAGTTTAAACAAACCATCATCTAAATACCCCTTGACAATAAAGGTTCCAGAATGTAAAATAACAACTTTATTACATTTAAAGTTAAATTCATAACCCTATCTAACAAGATATGAACCACTTAAAATGTTCCTTCTAACTACAAGCACATGGTGCACTCTGTGTAAAGATAGAACTCGTCTTGAAGGAAACTTCAGATCCACGCGTTCAATCCCTAACACCTTTGCAGCCGTTGAATTGCCCATAGTCACGGATCTGCCTGCAGCAGCAGCAGCCTGGTATGACACAAAGACAGACTTATCAGCATAAACGTGCACATTAGCCCCAATGTCAACGAGCCACTCAATTGGCTCATAAATGTGATAGATTTGCGGGTTAACAGAAACATACCCAGTACTGGTCCCAATGACCTCAGTCACCATGTTGACTTGAGGTGTTCCTTCTGTGGTCCCATGAACATTGGCCTTCTTGAAAGGACATTCCTTAGCCTAGTACCCAACCTGTCCACAGTTCCAGCACGGTTTGTTCTTTGCCTTTTTCTGGATTTTGGCCTTAGGTTTAAACTGGTTTTTCATTGCGGATTTCGGTTTTTGTCCCTTGCCCTTAAAAGATCTGGTCATCATGTTCACCTTAGGCTGTTCAGTTGGCATCACGACATGTTTCTGGCTTTTATGCTCTTCTTCAATGGCGATGACTACCATAAGATCATCCAGGAAAATCTTTCCTCTACGATGCTTGAGAGACATACCAAAGTCTAGCCAAGACTTAGGAAATTTCTCCACGATGGTCATAACTTGAAACTTCTCAGGAAGTTTCATATCAGCCTCAGCCAAACTATGGAGCAACAGCAAAAACTCGTGTGCCTGTTCAGTGACCGACTTACCCTCTACCATCTGATATTTCATAAACTTGGCAAGAGAGTACTTTTCAAGACCTTGGTCTTCGGTATTTTACTTCTTGTCAAGTTGATCACATAGGCCCTTAGCAGTGGTAGACGAGGAACGATACACATCGAACAATGTGTTGGACAGAGCCAACAATATGCAACCACGACATATACTGCCATTTTCTCTCCACTCTACTGCCGCAGTGACCACAGCAGGGTCAGGGTCAGTATCAGAAATCGAAGTGCAATCGAGTTCCAGAACAGACAGCAGCCCTATCGTTGTAAACCAGATTTTCATGTGTTGCTGCCAACGCTTGAAATTCTAACCGGCAAACTTTTTCGGCATACCGGACATGTCCACTTTTGGTATAAAAGCGGAAGAGGTCAACATGCTTAGAATCTTCTCTAAGACTGTTGGATCAATTTTCGAATCACACAGTTTCACAATCATCATCATGATATAAAACATGATATAAATTAGGAAATATAACAGTATATACATCATGATCAACAGACGATCGAAACAATAACAGGGAGCAGGCATGTCGGGTTCCACCATATACCAAAATCCAGAAAGCAGCATATGAACAAGCAGATGCACAAAACACAATAAACACAAGAGAAGCATGTTAACACTGTGTAAAAGGCTAAGGCGTACGAAAGTACTCTCCGTAGAGAAGATTTGCCCCCACACACAGTGCAAACAGGGTCTGGCGTCCTTCCCCCAGGATACAATAGCCTCGACGATCAGACCAGTGAACTCTGACAGATCGTCCTTCGAAAACAACCTCCATGAATCGAAGTTGCAGAAAACCCCTTTCGGGATAACTTAGGAAAGAGAGAGAGAGCAACAGGGAAAGAGAAAACCGCAGAGCTCTTCTTCAGATATCAGTTCGTGTAGGATCTGTCGTAACCCCAGCCCTATCCACGCTTTTATAACCCACGAAAGGTTACAAAGCATGGAAGGAACCTGTTACGGAATCCGAGGAGACGTGGCCCGTTAACAGAAATCGAAGAGTCGAGATCCGTTAAAGGAATCCGAAGAGCCATAACGGGCACGAACTACGAGGAGTCATGACCCATTATCATTTCTCATAACCCGTTAAAGAATCCAAATATCCACATAAACTTTGGGCAAAAAGGTACTTTGGTCTTGATTGGATGTGGCCCTAAAGGGTCAATTACCCGAACCCGAGCCCGGCCCGGCTCGGCTCGGCACGACACGGCACGACGTGGCATGGCACGGCGAGCGGGCGCACGTGCGTGTGTGTGTGTGTGGTAGTCATCCCACCCTCTTGTTCTCAGGAACAAGTGTAAGAGTTTACATGTGGATTATAAATCCCACAACAAACTCAAACACGATTAATGTGGGACTATTCCATGTCATCAAAACCACTTTTTCCAAACAGCCCACGTTTCATATTTGAATTCTTTCTTCCCTTCCTTCTTACACCTAACATTTGAGAATGTCAATTAAAACGTCCTAGTTATACTATTATTTTCCTCATTTTTACATACAACAAGTTACTTACCAAATGGTGTCTCATTTCCTTTTGAATCCAAACTGCATCACTAATGCATGTTTGATTAATGGTGCCTATTATTGTATTACTAAAAAAGATGATAGAATAAAGAAATAGATAGATGGTAAATTAATAGGTCAATATAAGAGTAGAGCTTGACATGTTTGTTTCAGTCTGAATTTCAAAAGATAATGGGGATTTAGAGCTTTAAGATCCACACGACTTTTCCTGCGAGCAATGAGGGTCGTCCAGGCCTAGGTGAGACCCATAAAGATGACAAGGCAACTGAGGTGTCCCCTTCACATGTTAAAAGGTCAATAGACACATGTCCATACCAGAAGAAAAAAAGTGCATGAATGAGAGCCAGCTGGTGGGGCCCACATGGGGGGGCATTAATTAAGAAGTCTAGGATGGAACGTTGATGTCAGTTTTATAAAATAATTTTTGAAAAGATTTTTAATTGTAAAAATAACGTGAAAGCCAGACACCAAAAATAAAAACCGGCTCGCACGAGTGGTAGAGTCCGGAAATTAACACGCAACTAAACTAAGCTTTATTGCCCAAAATGGAAAAATGCGAGAAAATAAAACTACTTAGCTATTACATCAAATGAATACCCTACGTAGAGGGTTTACAATGGTTTTATTACAAACCCCAAAATTAACTAGAAATTAAAACTCCAAATCTAAAAGAAAAACAAAAGTCTTTTGCGCTTATGCCTCGTGTCGCATGTCGAATGCGCGCCACCACGTATCTCGCTCGCTTGCCTTCGCTCCGCGCTTTCGTGCGAAACACGAACACACAAAGCAGAAAGATGAAACAAATAGTGTTGTACTAAAAAAAATATAAAATACTATAAGAATATGCAAAATGAAAGAATGCGACATGTAAAAGTCAAAATGACTAAAATACCTAAAAAATGACTAAAATGTATAAAATGCCATGCCTAAAATAAAACTAAGTGCAATACGTAAAATAGAACTAAAATGAAATGCTTGAACTACGAAATGAACATTACTGAAAGAAAAAAAAATAAAAACTAATACTTGCCGTAAAAAAATGATTTTAAAAACAAACACACCGTGAAAAAATTTCTTTAAAAGCTAACTGTGAAAAACAATTTTTAAAAAAGACAAGCACCATGAAAATTAATTTTTAAAAGCAAAGCACCGTGAAAATTGCTTGTAAAAACACACCGTGAAAAACCTTTTTCACGGTTGAAGATGCAAAGAAGCGAGTCCGACCTCACAGCAGGTGAGGTTGGCATTCCAGGTGGCTCAGAGAGAGGGTAAGTTGTCGGTGAGCAGCAGAGGAACTGCCGGTGAAGTGGACCTCAAACAAAGGTTTCCCGACAGGGGAACTCCAGTGAGAACAAATAGAGGTGCCATTAAATTGTATCCAACAATTGAAAGGGGATTCTGACAAGTGGAAGAGTCGATTCCACGGCAAGGTGAAGACAGTCTACAGAGGCAAAATGGATCTGGCAGAAAGAATTTATCTCCGGTGACTGCTATGCCGGTGATGAACCGTGAAACTCTGTTTCACAGTGAAAAAGAGGCAGGATGAAGACAGTCCGACAGATCTACCAGAAGAAGCAATAGAATATGGCAGCTGATAAGTAAATTCGGCGTACAAGGATTGAATCTGGCGGAGCACGATGAAGTTCAGATGCCTGTGATCTAGCCAGAGGACGCCGATTGAAGCAATAGAGTTCCAGCGGAACAGGATTCAGCCTCACAGTAGAGGAATTTTGGCTGGTCTGGGACGATTTCGACAGATGCGATGGGGATTTTGGCTGAATCAAAGACTTTTGGCAAACGACATGGATCCGACGAATCTGATTAGGATTTGGATTTGATCTCACATTCTGGCCGATCTGGAGTACTGGTCTGAGGCGCCGATGTTGAGCTTGCCGAAATTCGCAGCAGATGCTAACAACTAGCGGATGAGATCTGCTTTTCACGGCAGATGGAAAATAGGGAATGCAGGGAATAGATGCTGGAAGAATTGATCGGTAAGCAAATATGCAATCACGGTGAAATACAGAGTCTCACGGTGTTATAAAATCCACAGATGCAATGTTGTGGCATCAGCAGCACCTGATGCAATGCAGATGAATGCACGATGCATATGCTGAAGAAATGAAATGCAGATGATAATGATTGAAATCAAACACGCACAACAAAGAATACAAATTCTAAGATGCAGCGATGAAATGCTTAAGTAAATCAGATGCAAAAGCACAAAATTAAACATAAACGCAGATCGAAAAATGCATAAAATCAAATTGAAATAAAAATTGCATAAACAAAATTAAGAAAATGTGAAAAGAGAAGGCAGGAAGAAGAAGACTTACTGATTTGGTTTGGGTTGAGAAGAGAAGGTTGGACTCCTCTTCCTTGCATTGTTGTCGGACTGTGTCACTCCACCAGAGAAAAAATAAGGGAAAGAAGAAAAGAGAGGGAAAAGAGAGAGAAAAAGAAGAAGAGGTAAGAGGATCCGGAGGAGAAAGAAAGGGAAGAAGATAGGGCTCATGCACATGGAAGAGAAGACACTCTTTCCCTCCTTTACGTTGGCTTTTAAAATGGATTGTGGTAAAATTACCATAACTCCAATAATTTTTAGAAAATTGTAAAAACCTCACTTCTAAACAAAACTTTATTTGCTAAAAAACTTGATTTCACTATTTTATTAAAACTAAGACTAAACATATTCTAAACAAATTTTTTCATTATTTTTCTACCCCAACCTTCTAAATTAATTACAAATGATAGGCTACGACATAATTTGCAAAATAAACTCATTTTTCAAGCATTTTTCATTTCTTATTCTTTTTGCATGTTTTCTCGAAACTAACACAAACTTGAGTTTTTAATACATTTTTCTATGAAATCATGCATAGTTTAATATCAAATAAACCCTAAAATGTATGCATGATCAAATACCCCCATACTTATCTTTTGCTAGTCCTCGAGCAAACTAGAAAAATGCAAGAAATACAAACTATCAACTAACTCACTTTCGTAGGAATCAAGGTTACATTTAGCACATGCAACAAGCCCTTTCAACCCCTCGATTACACCAGTGGACGAGTGAGGTATCGTGAGGGTCTGCAGTGATGCTACCCATAAATATCTCTGTCATGTATGCATAATATTACACATCTTCACAAGCAGTGGGTAATTAAAGACTTTGTTTCCACAAATATTTCATATTATTACATAATCAAAACATAATTAGAGCCTTTTATATACCACCACAGAATAAAAAAATTTCTTTCACTTTTTTAAATATCACAATTATTTATGTTTTATTCTTGAAAAGTCCAATAAAAATAGGTTATTATTTACTTATCCTCACTCATATGTTTTCTGTACAGGTTTTCTCAATCACACTTCTAAGCACTGAACTTTTTCTTTTTAAGCTCTTTTCTTGATTTTCAATTTTTTACGCTTTTTCTTTTTTTGCAGTTTTTTTTTATTTTATGTCTTGCGTATGGTTTGCTTTTATGCCCTGTGCAATGTCAATATCTTTTATACTTTTTTTCTTTAATGTATACCAAAAGATATTGAGTAAGACACAAAAGTGACTTCCTTCATTTACCTTTTCGACATGAAACTCAAACACTTCAACTTGTGTCTGTTCTCAGCTACTAAGGATCACAAAGTTTTTCACTCTCCTTTTTGAAATGGAACTCAAATGCTTCAACTTGCGTCTAAGTCCCATCTAGTAAGGATTGTGAAATTATCCAAACAACCTAACGCATGCACTTTTTCTTTTGAGCGCATTTTTGCTTTTGTTCATTTGCTTAGTTTTTCAAAAATAAAACTATGCATATGCATATTTGTGATTCAAAATAAACTCTAACATGTGTCTATCATCATTTCTTTAAAATCCACATAAACAACCATAATTTCTAGATCCATATCAGAAAAAAAATTTGTGGGGCTTAAAAATCCTCTAAAAACATTACTTTTGAAATAAGATTCATATAAGTTCAAACTTTTTCTTTAAAAACCTACTTTTCGTGAAAGATGTGTAAAAATATGCAATAACGTAAACAGAAATATCAGGGTGTACAAACTACACCCTCCCCCATGCTTGAATGACATTGTCCCAGTGGCACTCCCCCATGCTTATATAAAACTAAGTGAATGCACATAAGACACAATAAATGAGAGAAAAGAGTAGAAACACCTGACATAAAATATAAATAAATGTTCTATGAGTATAATGAATGCAATGTATACATGACATGACATAAAAACTCATGAATGAAACAGAAAAGAAAGACCTAAGACAGTCTACAACTCCTAAGGGTAAAACTAATAATATACAACATATGGACTGTCTCCCACAAAGTGTTAAGTTTCACGTCCCCAACTAAACGGATCCCTAGAAAAATCCTTCACCGTCCATGAGATCAATGGACATGAAGTCAGGCTCAATCGAGCTCTTTGAAGAAAAGAGTGTCATCTGTGACACTGCGCACTGTGTTCCCGCCTACTCGACTCCTAAAAGTAATATCATGACTCTCGCTACAGGAATGATGGAGGTTAGTCTCCTCTAGGAGACTACTCTCAAAAGGAGAGTTTAGGACCGATCGATTATTGATATATGAAACATCAAACAAGGTGTGGCTATGATCCTGCTTGACTAGGTCAAGCATCTTTTGCATCTATACCTCTTGCTTGCTAAAAGCAATCGATGATCCTAATACCTGGGAGAATAGGGCTCGGTGAATATATGATGGCAATACGAACTGTGGTCCTTGCCCCTTCTCCTGGGGCCTAATGGAGGAGATTGACTGGTAAGTGGGTATGACATTGGGCTCATGAGTCGATTCCTGAATGAGGTGACACGCCTTCCCACTCCGAAGGGATGTAACAAATTTGACATGTGCAGGGTGTGAATCTGTGGGGTGCAGGTCAAATGACATGGAATCCTCTCCCTTTGGGATGACAACAGGCGAACTAGATACGTGCCCCTCGCTTTGCCTGCTGAAGGCCTCAGTCAACTGTCACATTTGAGTCTCTGGCTTGGCTATTGATTGCGTATGGGAACAAAGAGTAGCCTTAATGATTGAAAAGGCCACTAATATCTTCTCCTAAAACGATGGGCTCAATATGTGCTCCTGAGGAGAAGGCAGACTACATTGGGGGTGGACCTGTGGAACTATGGGACACGAGTAACCTTGTGAAGGGTTACTTTGTCTATGTTGTGTCTGGGATGGTTGATAGGGTGGGTCAAAATTAAGGTTTCACCATCCCGGCTTATATGTGGGTGCAAATAGATCGTGCACAGATCTAGCAAAACCTTAGACAACTTTCACCTGCTCCTGAATGAATTCAGGATATAGCGGTATTGTCGGACACTCGAAAATATAGTGTGCAGGGCTAGGGCATAGCTCACACACTCTTTCTATTGGACTTCACGAAGAATTGGCTAGGAATTGATCTAATTTCCAAGTCAATAGGTCAACTTTGGTTTAAAATTCTTGCTCGAACCCTACTTCAGAAATTCTCATTTTCCTAATACCACTAGGCACATATATAGTCCTATCGAGCTGTGAAGACAAGGCATGATGCATCACGTTCTAACTCAAGGTCTCAAATAAAAACCAAACCTCATCCTCACTCTTGAGCATGAAAGTACCCCCATACGAAGAATCAATCATTTGCATGTCCTTCTTGGTCAGGTCATCATAAAAATACTGCACCAATTACCAACGGGACACCTGGTGGTGGATGCACTTGCGGAGAAGATCTCTCATCCTCTCCCAAGTTTCGTGAAAATGTTCTCTCTCGATCTGAGAAAAACTGGTTATAGCTTTACGAAACTGATTCGTCTTACCAATTGGGAAGTACTTCTTAAAGAATTCACACTACATTTCTTCCCAAGTGGTAATCTGAACCGTCTTAAGAGCCTTTAGCCAATGCTTGGCTTTGTCTTTGAGGGAGAACGGAAACAACGTCAATCTTAACGCGTCATCTCCAAAGTTGTTGATTCGCACAGTCGAGCAAATTTCAAGAAATTCATCGAGATGATGGTAGGGGTCTTCGCTACTAAGGCCATAGAACGAAGGTAATATTTGGATAACGTTGACCTTAATTTCAAAATGACTCGCTCCTACATCAGGTCTCGTGATACAAAAGGCGAGAGTATACTAATTTGGCATGAAATACTCCCTAAGAGGACAAATCAAAGGCTGGTCGTCGACCATGGTGATGGGGCGAGGTGTTTTCCTAACGAGAGACTTTGAATCCTCAAAAGATTCAACTAGCTCGGGGTCGAGCGATCGTAGCCCTTGCATGCACCAACGGAGTAGACCGGTATGACAAACGTCCTAACTTTAGGTTTTCTACCTAACTAACGCGCTAGCGGCTAAACCACGCAAACCACAAAGCGAGTAAAAAACAAATACTAAATACGAGAAACAAACAAACACCACACACTTGCACTCCGTAGGGAATTTGCGAAAAGTAAACTAAGAGCATGGTACCAATCCTGTACAGTCACCTCTAAGGGAATCCTATAGGTAGGCTATGCAGGAAAAGTAAATTGTTCTTTACGTTGTGCAAACACGTGGTTCTAATTCTAAGTACGAAAAGCAAATTAAACAATCCTAATTAATCAACTAAACAATCCTAATTAAAGAACATAATTAAACTAACAACCTAAACTACAAGAACAAACACAAGACAATAAAGTGAATACTCGTATTTCGCCGTTCCCCTGCAACAGTGCCAAAAATTTGATGTCAGATTTTATAAAATAATTTTTTAAAAGATTTTTAATTGTAACAACAATGTGAAAGCTAGACACCAAAAATAAAAACTGGCTCGCACGAGTAGTGGAGTTTGGGTCGATCTCAGGGAACGGGGGATACTTTATATTCAAAACACGCAACTAAACTACGTTTTATTGCCCAAAATAGAAAAGTGCAAGAAAATAAAACTACTTAGCTATTACATTAAATGAATACCCTACGCAGAGGGTTTAAAATGATTTTATTACAAACCCCAAAATTAATTGGAAATTAAAACTCCTAATCTAAAAGGAAAACAAAAGTCTTTTGCGCTTGTGCCTCGTGTCACGTGTGACACCACGTATCTCGCTCGCTTGCCTTCACTCCGTACTTTACTGTGAAACACGAACACACAAAGCAGAAAGATGAAACAAATAGTGTTATACTAAAAAAAATGTAAAATACTGTAAGAATGTGCGAAATGAAAGAATGCGACACGTAAAAGTCAAAATGACTAAAATACCTAAAAAATGCCTAAAATGTATAAAATGTCATGACTAAAATAAAACTAAGTGCAATACGTAAAATAGAACTAAAATGCAATGCTTGAACTATGAAATGAACATTACCGAAAGAAAAAAAATAAAAATAAAAACTAACACTTGCCGTAAAAAATGATTTTAATTACAAACACACCGTGAAAAAACTTCTTTAAAAGCAAACTGTGAAAAACAATTTTTAAAAAAGACAAGCACCGTGAAAATTAATTTTTAAAAGCAACGCACCATGAAAGTTGCTTATAAAAACACACCGTTGAAAACGTTTTTAAAAGCAAACTGTGAAAAACCTTTTTCACGGTTGAAGATGCAGAGAAGCAAGCCCGACCTCACAGCAGGTGAGGTCGGCATTCCCGGTGGCTCAGAGAGAGGGTAAGCTGCCGGTGAGCAGCAGAGGAACTGCCGGTGAAGTGGACCTCAGGCAAAGGTTTCCCGACAGAGGAACTCCGGTGAGAGCAAATAGAGGTGCCGTTAAATTGTATCCAGCAATTGAAAGGGGATTCCGACCAGTAGAAGAGTCGATTCCACGGCAAGGTGAAGACACTCTGCAGAGGCAAAACGGATCAGGCAGAAAGAATTTATCTCTGGTGACTGCTATGCCGGTGATGAAGGCTTTTCACCGTGAAACTTTGTTTCACGGTAAAAAAGAGGCAGGATGAAGACAGTTCGACAGATCTACCGGAAGAAGCAATGGAATATGGTGGCTGATAAGTAAATTCAGTGTACAAAGATTGAATCCAGAAGAGCATGATGAAGTTCAGATGCCGGTGAAACTTTTGGCAGAACAGGTGACTCCGGCCAGAGGACGCCGACTGAAGCAATAGAGTTCCGGCGGAACAGGATTCGGCCTCACAGCAAAGGAATTTCGGCCGGTCTGGGACGATTTTGATAGATGCGATGGGGATTCCGGCTGAATCAGAGACTTCCGGCAAACAGAATGGATCCGGCAAATCTAATTAGGATTTGGATTTGATCTCACGTTCTGGCCGATCTGGAGCACTGGACTGAGGCGCCGATGTTGAGCTTGCGAGAATTCGCAGCAGATGCTAACTCCCGTTGTATGAGATCTGCTTTTCACGGCAGATGGAAAATAGGGAATGCAGGGAATAGATGCCGAAAGAATTGATCGGCAAGCAAATATGCAATCACTGTGAAATAGAGAGTCTCACGGTGTTATGAAATCCACAGATGCATTGTTGTGGCATCATCAGCACCCGATGCAATGCAGATGAATGCACAATGCAAACGCTGAAGCAATGAAATGCAGATGAATGATTGAAATCAAACACGCACAACAAAGAATACAAATTCTAAGATGCAGCCATGAAATGCTTAAGTAAATCTGATGCAAAAGCACGAAAACGCAGATCGGAAAATGCATAGAATCAAATTAAAATAAAAATTGCATAAACAAAAATAAGAAAACGTGAAAAGAGAAGGGAGGAAGAAGAAGACTTACTGATTTGGTTTGGGTTGAGAAGACAAGGTTGGACTCCTCCTGGTTGGGCAGTCGCCTGACTGTGTCACTCCACCGAAGAAGAAAGAAGGGAAGGAAGAAGAAGAGGGAGAAAAAAGAGAGAAAGCGAAGAAGAGGTAAGAGGATGAGAAAGAAGGGGAAAAAGAGAGGCTCATGCACAGGGAAGAAAAGACTACGTGGGCTTTTAATGGACTATGGTAAAATTAGCACAACTCCAATAATTTTCAAAAAATTCTAAAAACCTCATTTTTAAATAAATTTTTATTTGCTAAAAAACTTGATTTCACTCTTTTATTAAAATTAAGACTAAACATGTTCTAAACAATTTTTTACATTATTTTTCTACCCCAACCTTCTAAATTAATTACAAATGATAGACTATGACATAATTTACAAAATAAACTCAATTTTCAAGCATTTTTTATTTTTTATTCTTTTTGCATGTTTTCTCGAAACTAACACAAACTTGGGTTTTTAATACATTTTTCTATAAAATCATGCATAGTTTAATATGAATTAAACCCTAAAATGTATGCATGATCAAATGTCTTCACCACTTTAGAGGATTCTTTCATGAAGGTGATTAGGGAGAGTCTAATAAGGTCTTCTCAAGTTGGTTTTAATTAAGATTTTTAATTAGGTACCGTAACACCTTAAAATTTTTACCTGAAAACTTAGTGAATTTTTTTTAAAGCAATTAATGTGTGATCTTATTTATAACATTGTTATAACTAGACTAAGCTCTAGAGAGTTAGCTTGTATGCAAACGTTAGCGTTTAATAGCCCTTAGAACCATGTTTGAGAAAGAGATAACTAAGAACAAAAACCTATCTATAGCATTGTTTTAACTAGACTAAGCTCCAAAGGGTCAGCTTGTATACATGCGCTAGCGTTTAATAACTTAGTAGAACCAAGTTCGAGAAATAAACCATCAAAGTCAAAACCTTATATATGACATTGTTCTAATCAAACTAAGCTCTAAAAGGTCAACTTATGCACAAGCGCTAGCATGTAATAGCTCAATAGAGCTAAGTCTAAGGAAGAGGCAACTAAAGACAAGAATTGTTTCATCAAAGAAACCATAATACAATGAAAACATTTTTTCTTGGTTTTTTGTTAAAAATCTTGGACCGGTTTCAGATAATTGAACACAGCGTGAAACTGGACCTAAATTCCATTTTGAAAACATAAAAGATAACATACATTACATAAACCGTATTTCAAATCATTCATTAAGCAAACATAACTGTCTAATTCAAAATTAAAATTAATAGTCTTAATACATCAAAATAAAAATAAAATTTATAGTCTTAGAAACATAACTACTTTTTAAACCAAGTCTAGAGATCTAAAAAAATAGTTTAGTTCTTGGCACCGCCTGTTTCATTCCGCCAATTGCCCCTAAAGGGTCAAACATTTATAAGTGGATCACTTGGGGGTGGTCTCATATTCAGATGTTAGTATCCTTTGAGGTGGAGGGATCTAAATAAGGGTAGGCAACAGGTCGGGAGGCCTGGTTTGGGCCAAGGTTTTAGGCCTCGGCTTGTTAAGTACTAGGCCAAAATCAGACCCGTTATATACATGGGTGGTTCGGGCATAGGTCTGTCTGTGGGCTACTACCCACGTAGCATCCATTCTCCACCTTCATCATCCACATAGCCATCCACCTTTGTCATCCACCGAAGTAGGTTATATGTCCCCCCCCCCCCCCAAAGACGGCTATTAGCCACAGTGTGTGTTCGGGGGTCTCAATGAGTGCCACATATATAAGCTCATGGGGCTCGTATCCCCATGTGTGTCTGTATCACTTAGCATCATAATCCAGTGTGATTACAAAGACATAAGTACCCTTTCCCGCCATTCTTGCCATGAAATGACGGTTCGAGAAGATGACAAAAATGTCCTCCATTCAAAAAAAGGAAAACGACTGTTCAAGATCCTCCATCTGGAAAAGTGAAACACTGGTTCGAGAATGATGTTAACTCTTTATAGTCCAAATGTTCTGTTTTCGCCCTAAGCAGTAAAATTTTGCACAATCTGTTGTAACAAGAGCTCCCTTTGACGATGCAAACTTTGTCGTCGTCTTCTGCCACCAAAGTAGCAGTTGTACCATCTTTTGTTGCAGCCGGAGCACCCTTTGTCATCGTCTGCTGCCACCAGAGCACCCTTTTTCGCTGTCTGTTGTCGCTGGAGCATCCTTTGTTGTCGTCTGCGCAGTGGCAGCATCGTTTCCACCATCGACTGCATCTACCTTTTGGGTGTTTCTCCTCCACTGTCGAATTACCAAGGTTTTGTTATGCAAACAAATCGATTTGTAAATGTGAATGCTAAATCTTACAACTGGTTTTACTATTCATGCTAAATAACACCTATTTTCATACTGAAACAAATCGATTTGTACCTATCCACCTTCTGGGTGTCAAAAAATAGTTAGCACGATTTGTTCTTATAAAGGCCAAACATTTCAACGATGTGTACTTATGAAGGCTATATTTCTATAACGATTTGTATGTTCGATGCTGCAATAATTTATATGTTTGAAACAGTAACGATTTAATGAAACTACCATGATTTGTACTTAATTTTGATAAATCATACAACAATATATATGTATGAATCCAAACGTTACAACGATATTACTTATGGAGGTTGTGATTTATACAATAATTTATAAGTTTGAAGCAGCAACGATTTATACATTTAAAGCACTAGCGATGTGTATTTATGAAGTTACCTCGATTTGTACTTAAGTTTGTTAAATCTTACAACAATGTTTACTTATGAAGTCAAATATTGTGATGATTTGTAATGTTGGTGATTGTGTAATGAATGAGATAATGTGTATTATTATATACTTGGGGAGGCGGTTGTAACATATAATGATGCGGTTAAATTTATGTGTTATGCAGGTTAGCAATGTCTAAAGCTCCTCAGACAAGAAATCCTCCTTCATTCTATGGGATGAATATTAGAGAAGTTATCCGTCAGTCATATCTATATAAGCGTTATGAAAGGTATAAAAATATAATAAAGAATGAGAATGATAAAGACGGGGATAGAGCATTGGAATTATATTATGCAGAGGATTATCTATCAGATATTGAGGCTGAAGACCAAAGGAAGAATGAGGAAGAACTAAAGATAAAGAAGAAGAAGGATGACGAAGAGAAGGAAAAGTAAAGAAAGAAAGAGGATGATAACAAAAAGCAAAGGCAAAGGAAGAAAGCGGAGGAGAGGGAAAGGCAAAGGAAGAAGAAGGAGGAGGAGAATGAAAGGCAAAAAAAAAATAAGGAGGAGGAGGAGGAGAGGGAAAGAGAATTGAAGAAGAATGAGGAAGAAGAGAAGGAGAGGCAACTGATGAAGCAGAAATATTTTGAAAAACAAAAGAGGATAAGGCAAATGAAGAAGGAGGCGGAGGAGATGGAAATGCAAAAAAAGAATAAGGAGGAGGAGGAGGAAAGGGAAAGGCAATTGAAGAAGAAGAAGGAGAAAGAAGAGAAGGAAAGACAAATAATAAAGATGAAAGATGAAAGGCAAAGGAAGAAGCATCAGAATGAGGAAGAGAAGGAAAGGCAAAAAAAGGAGAATGAGAACGAGGAAGATAAGGAAAGAGAAAGGAAGAAGCAGGAGGAGGAAGAGAAGGAAAGGGAAAGGAAAAAGCAGGAGGAGGAAGAGAAGGAAAGGGAAAGGAAGGAAAACATTGAAAAGCAGAGGAGGGAGGCAATGGAGCGAAGGTTGAAAGAAGTAGAAAAGTAGTTAGAGGTGGCAGAACAACAAGAAAGGCAGATGATGGAGAGAGGTGATGAAGAAGAGAAAATTGTGACCAAGGTATGTAAATTGATCCTATCTGTCACGATTTACTGTGATAGGTATTACTGTGATAGCGATTAATGTATAGCGATTACTGTGAATGATTTACTGTGATAGGTATTACTATGTATAATGATTATTGTGATATTGATTATTGTGATAGTGTGTGTGCAAAGATTATTATTTATAGCGATTACTGTCTACAACAAGGTATAAAAGTACAAATAGAACTAATTTACAATTGATACAAATAATATGCCATTTTGTGTTACAAGGAGGTCAGAAGAGAAGTAGAGCACCAGGTGAAAAGCTCCGAGGGTGGTGTCAGTGGCTTGTAGTTTTATGATGGTATAGACAACTGAGTGAATATCAGAAGGATTGATTACAAAATATGCACTTCGGTGGCCTTCTCGATCATCATTATTTTAAAATGTGCTGGAACACCATGACCCACCTGGTAAATAAGTAGAATCATCAGATGAACACATTCCAGTTTGATTCTTTTAAGATCATCATGACCCTAGAAGATGTGGCACAAATTACTGGTCTTAAGTGCCATGGTAGTGTTGTCCTATTACGTGATTCAAACTATAACTCAAGGGAAAAGTGCACGGCCCTTCTAAGAATGTCGATGGATGACTGGAGTCAATGTATTTCTAGTGGAAGTAATTCTACATCGATGAAAGTTTCTTCTTTTCGTAATAAATGGGAAGGTCGGTCTGCTACATGTGCATCTGAAAGAGCTGACCAAAAGTTGTGCGGCTTCCTTCTTTATTTTTTTGGTCTTATTTTATTTTCCGATTGTTCTGGTTCAAGAATAAGTTACTTATGGTTGCAGTTCCTAAAAGACTTAGATGAAGTCGACAACTATGCATGGGGTGCTGCTATGCTCGCACACTTGTACAGTCAACTTTATCGTGCGAGTAAGGGTACAAAAACTATCGGGAGGGTTTGGCCATTTGTTCAGGTATTTAGTTATTACATATTTAGTACTTGTAGACTAAGCTCGTTGAAGGTTGTAGTCTTACTAATATATTATTTTTGTAGGCCTGGGTGTGGGAGCATATTATCACGTTGCATCCTTAGTGTGGCCCTACGATTTGTGGTTTTCCAAAGATCGGTCAGTGGGCTAGAATAAATGTCAAGGAGGATAATGCTAAGTTCATTTTAGATGATTTACAACTAAATGAGGTAAATGGTTTAAAATCGTTTATAATCGGTTCAGCATTTATCATTCAGTAGTATAAATCGTTGAAATATTTAGCATTCTTAAGTAATCAACGCTGCAGGATTTTGTCTTTGTTAGTATAAATCATTATCGCTTTAGCATTTATCTTTTAGTACTGTAAATCGTAGTAATCGTTTGCATTCTTAGTAACAATCGTTATAATATATTTAGCACTCGTTATTATAAATAATTTTAATATTTAGCATTCATTAGCATGAATAATCATCTATACCTAAACCATAATCTCCAATGTACAGGTTGTGTAGAGATTGTATGGAGATGGGGAGGATGAGAACCAAGAGCTTGTTGCTAAGGGTGCGAGACTATCTAACTATGATATTTGGTTGTTTAGCAATTATGAAGTCAAGTTGCAGTATGATAGTCGAGTTCTCTTACAATCTAGCTTGGAATAGTCTATCCCAAAGAAGTCTGTGAAAGTAAGAAGGAAGATGAATAGTGGTGGGGCCAGGAACGTGAATTGGCACGAACGCTACAGGGAACAATTGTATAGCTGGAACAAAGGAGGTGTTCGTGCCATAGCGTATGATTATAAAGAATGATAATATGATCCTGACTATTTCCAAAAATATTGGGAACCCATGCATCGAAATCTGGAGATTGAGAATATTGAGAACCTATGCCTCCCTCCTGTCCCCCATCACGTCGCATCCAAGCATAGAAAACACGTACATCGTCTCTCTCCGACTACAATAACGATTACCTCAATAACAGTACACGATGAGGAGTGAACACAACTCACAAAAGAGAACGTAGTCTCTGGCACAAGGTTCAGAATATTGGAGAGGGAGAATAAGGACTTACGGAAGGAGGTGAGCAATTTGGGGAGATAAATGCGATCACTGGTAGAAATGTGGTCACCATTGTGTATAGTGAACAAAGGCTTGTAATGTTCTCCCTTCATAAATGAAAATCCTATAAGCGATTAGCGTTGTGTATAGACTGTGTATACCAAATTTTGTAAGACTGTATACAAATTATGTAAATATCTTTGGGTTGAAATAAAATTTCAATTTTACTAAACACGCGAATAAGTTGGACTCTTATTTGTCACCTCAATAGACGACTACTCGTTGTACATGTATCTCTACTTACAATTAGAGAAATCTGAACTATTTCAGACCATTAGTGTGGTTTCTTAAAAAAGGCATTATGCCTCATTATACCATGTGTATATTGGCTCTGACATAGACATCATTTTGCAAATAGTATTTGTCCTATCATGATTTGCATTTTACGAAGTTTGTCTATGTGAACAAATCATTGTAATATTCTCCTTTTGTAAATAAAAATCGCAAAAGGGATTAGCGATGTATACAGTGAACAAATCGATGTAATGTTCGGCCTTCATAAATTTAAATCGAACAAGCATTTATATAAGTCTGAAAAGATTTGCACAAACCTTCATAAACGGATGAAACGATTTGCACAAACATTGACCGTGCACTTTTACAACATTTTGTACTCATGCAAAAACTTTCATAAGCGGTTTAGGGTTTAGGGTTTAGGGTTTGGGGTTTAGGGTTAGGGTTTAGGATTTAGGTTTTAGGTTTTAGGACTTAGGGTTTAGATAGTAGGGTTTAGGGTTTAGGTAGCAGGGTTTAGGGTTTATGGTTTAGGTAGTAGGATTTAGGGTTCAATGTTTAGGGTTTAGTGTTTAGGGTTTAGGGTTTAGGGTTTAGGGTGTAGAGTTTAGGATTTAGGGTGTAGGGTGTAGGGTTTAGTGTCTAGGCTTTTGGGATTAGGGTTTAGGGTTTAATGTATAGAGTATAGGGTTTTAGGTTTTAAGAAGCTACAGTGACAACGATATATCTTTGTTTGTCTTTGTGAACGATAGCGATATATAATATCACGATTTGACGAGCTTTGTGTTTTAAGTTTTGGGGTTTTTAGTTTAGGTATTTGGGTTTAGTGTTTAGGGTGACAAACTTTGTCTATGTGAACGATATATCCTATCACAATTTACAACTTCATGCCGATTTAAGTCATAGTTTCAAATCAATTTTGCTGCAACGATTTGTCCTATCGCGATTTGTTTTGACGAGCTTTGACTAAATTAACGATTTTTCTATCACGATTTACACAATGACATATAAAAGATGAAAAAGAGTTTGAAAAATAAATCCACACAAGACGTGCTATCGTGATTTGACTGATATGTCCTATCGCGTTGATTAGTTTTTTAAAAGCTAGATGAAATGACATTATTTAATTTAATTAATGCGTGTTGCAATTTATTTGCTCATGCTTTTTGAAAACTGACATTAATTTTTTTGAAAATTGGCAGTCTGTGAAATGACGTTTCCTTTATATATGAATGACATGTCGCACAAGTTCTGGTTGGTGTAGCTAAGCTTTGCTTCGTGAACAAGGAACATACAAACCGACGTTTCCTTTATAAATGACGTGTTTGTGAATCAAACATATAACATGCTTTGTCTCAAATGGGGTATCGATATCAAGGAAAGAGATGAGGAAGGAGAAGACAAAAGCTACACGACCAGTGATGGCAAATCAAGCATATATTGTCTAAACATCATGTCAATTTTCTTTAAAATTTGTCTCTTTTATGGCGTTTATGCGATTTGTGTTGTGTATTGTATAACGGAATTTCAATATCGTTTCTTGAATATTATGCTACTGTCGGTGGAACATTCACAAAAGGCAGTGCCTGAAAACTCATCAAAGACCTCCAAGATAACATCAAACGGATGCAAAACGAATATGCAGAAGGGAACACTATCAGTAATTTTGTACGTATGAAATCACTATCAGTTTTATATTTACGTAAGTCATGGGTATGTATGTTAACAAGTTCAGATTTGTTGTAAACAGACTATATCTGATTTTGTCAAGTATATTCAAAGCAACGCAACAACCAATACTAGACGCATCGTCATCCCTTATTTCATCGTATATCGATTCTATTTTTTATTTTTTTTATTTACTCTTGTTGTTTCGTGTTTTAACATTACTATTATCACTATTTTGTTCAACATAGTATCGTCTGTCGATTGCCATACTCTATTGGATTTCAAGATGGACTACCATACTGAGGTAACGATGATCATTGCGGAGACTTTTGGTCAAGTGAAAAGGTAAGTGAACAAATCTCTTGTGCAAGGTTTAGGCATAACAGTCTTAACACGATTTGTCCTATTGATTTGCATATATTGATTTCAACACTCTGGCAAACTGAAGCGCATTAGGTCTTATACATGATGGATTTACATGAAAAACAACTATGGTGCTACAATTCATTAGAGTTACACAATGGTGTACATCATGACATTTTGCATTTCATAAGTTTCCATCTATAAGGATATCATATCTTGTACGGTGGCCAAGATTTTACTTTCTTTTGCATTAACCACAGGTAGGATTCGTCAAAGACGCTTTGGGTGTCGACATTGGCAAGTGGATCTTTCGCTCAGCACACGAGGCTCCTTTACAAAATAATGGTGTTGATTGTGGCATATTTGTAATGAAGTATATTGAAACAATATACAATGGACGAGAACCTGATTTCGATGTTGTATGTTGTTTATTATCCTCTATTATTGGGGACTCAAATGTATATATTGGTGTCACATTTTTTATTGTAGGTTGATATGCCTGGATTCCACACAGAACTATGCAAAAAATTGACAGAGTTTCTAATTGCAGAAGAGAAAAAAACTCGGTTGGCAAGAATACCTAGAAGGCAACAAACAATACACCCCCCTAGGAGTAATATGATGTACATCGACTTCTAATAGATTTTATAGACTGTACAACCAAATTTTGTATAAAATTTTTTGTAAGACTATATATACAAATTATGTAAATATCTCTAGGTTGAAATAAATAAAATTTCAATTTCACTAAACATGACAAATAAGTTGGACTGTTATATAGTAAAAGCAAATTGTTGTTATGTTCGACCTTCGCAATTGAAAATCGTAAAAGAATTAGCGCTGTGTAAAGTGAAAACAAGCTATTTTCTTTAATGTGACTTTCTATAAGTGTATAAATCTATTTTAGTCCGAGTAGCACACAAATGTCACTGAATAAATAGTTATAATGATCGGCCTTCGTAAATTAAAATCGAACACGCATTTATATAAGGCTTAAACGATTTGCACAAACAGTCATAAACGACGATCACGATTTGCACAAACATTGACAGTGCACTTTTACCATGATTTTTACTCATGCACAGAGCAATTTTTATCGAGTTGTGACCAACATAGACATCATTGTGTAAATCGTTATATCATCACGATTTATACAATGAAGTCTATCTTTAAGACAATGAGCTTTGTCTAAGTGAACCATAAGTACCATCGTGATTTACAAAATGACATATGAAGGCTACGTGCTATCGCGATTTGCTTTTACGGGTAATGTCTATGTCAACAAAATTTCCTAATCGCTTTTACGGGCGATTGGGGTTGCGGATTTAAGGATTTTGGATTTTGCTTCAACGATACAAAATGAGTTAAATTCTTAAATACAAATCGATTTTGTTCACAAATATAAACAAAGACATATCGTTCTCGCCATAACTTCATAACTACAAATCCACATGATTTACAGCCACATTCATATAGAAAAATTATTAGTATTTAGTTACAATATCTATGGGAGGACAATTCCATCGAACATATATTTATCTTTTAAATACTCAAATTTTTACAGAAGAGATCACCAAAACATTCATATCGTTCATCGTTGCGTCCTTCTATGCTGAGGATACAACCCCTTCAAGCAAATGAGCTCATTAGTAATGGCAACCCACTGCACCATTTTCCTTGGACTGAGGCCGATTCTTAGAAACTAGCATTGGTGTACTCTTGACAATAAGCTTCAAAGGTCAGGAACCATTCCCTTAAAGGAGCCGAGGGGCTACATGATAAATCGCTTTTACATATTTGTCATGAAGTATATCGAAGATTAGGCAAATATTTTTTCAATTGTGAAGTATGGTTTGCAAACAATGTAGGGTCCCGTCAGTAGGAATAAATCAAATAGATGGACATCTGTATCACCCCTCTGTCTATCATGCAGATAACCACCATAATCATCATCGAAGATTATACAAATCTTTCCTCATAGCGTGAAACAACTACGTTATCAGCATCCAAACCCCATCTATCAAGCACAGGTAGAAGGAACTAGGAAGAACAAAGAAGAAAGAAAAATACAAGGAAGAAGAAGAAGAAGGCGGAGGAGAAAAAAGAAGAAGAAGAAGTTGCGTTGCCGCAGAAAAGAAAGAGAAAGAGAGGTTAGATAGATTAGGGTTTTAGACCTGGACAACGGGTCGGGTAGGGTTTTATATATAGATCTATATTAGGGTTTTATATTTTGCAGGGTTTTACGCACATGTACATGCATCGACAAGATGTGTAGTCTTATTAAAGTACAAATCCAATTAAGTAACAGTTGCAAAACATTATGAGTAAATCGCTATGTTACATATCGATATCATTCACGTAGACAAACAAAGATATATCAATTTTTTTTTATATAATTAGACGTCCTGTGAATTACCTACTGATGATGATATCTATTTTTTTTATGATGATGGTAATGTATTTTATCTAAGCCAAACCATTGTGGTCAGGTAAAAAAGACTAGTTTTTTTCGTAAATGATTGTGGTTGTAAATGACATTGATTTGTAGTTTTAAAGTTACTGCGACAACAATATGTCTTTGTTAGTCCTAGGGCTGGGAAATCAATTTATATTTATGAAGTTACCGCGATAACAATATGTCTTTGTTAGTCGTTGTGAATAAAATCGATTTGTATCATTGAATTATTCTCAATTTGTTTTTTACTAAGTCTGTGCATCGTGTGGCTTTGTTTGTGAACGAATTATTCTCGGACAATACCGGATGTTGTAGAGGCCCTCCCATACAATATGGATGATACAATTTATATATAACGATTTGTATATGTAAAGGCTAGATAAGACAACAATTTTCACTAATTGTATAAACACTGAGTTCATATACAACACCCAATTTTCATGATTTTCACTAACTACGATTTATACATGTGAATAATACATATTACAAGGATTTATACATGTGAAAGATACATTATTAAACAGAGTTCACACGTGATTCCTTTGTTCTATAGCTTTTTGGATAAAGCCATTTTCATGAACGGTGATCCATAAAAATATTAACAATTCTATTTTTGTGGCTCATGATTCATGAAAATGGCTTCATCCAAAAAAAAAATCTTAATAAGACCATCAAGTGTATAAGCATATTCACCTCCAAGCACATCATTGAAGCATTCATAATCTACTCTTGACTTTGAATCTGCCCAAAACATATTCACAGCAGATCCATCTTCATCTAGTTGCATTGCACTAAAGAAACCATGGTCAATGTTTGATTTTTTCTATAAGTAATCAACCAAAGAACATATTTTTTCATTCTTCATGCTATATGTCTTCTTCCTTTTCAAGTAGTTTCTTAGATCCATAGGTGTGAATGGCACATTCCTGCGACCACCATCTATGTGCGCGAACAAATTGTATGTCTTCCTTGGTGCAATGCCGGCGCTATCAGCTATTTCAGCAATTACAACATGCGCTTCAGTTACTTTATGATGTGACCTTAACATAGGAGTCATAATAAAGCAAATAAATCATGGTTATGATCATTGATTAAAGTACGAACTATATATTTCTCATTCGAAAGTCTTCTTAACACCATTCTTGTTGGACATCTACATCTTGATTCTAGCATGCTCCTTGTTGGATTTCCACTTGACTTCTTTCAACCTTTCTTAGAATAAACATGTCTTTCTCACCATGACACCCTGTGTATTTTTTGACCAAAAATACCTTCTAACACTGAAGCCAAATTTTAAGGCATAATCATTGTAAAATTTATATACAGCATCTTCATTATTAAACTGCATTCCTTCTACGGGAACAGAGTCAGGTGTACTATCATGTATATTCACAATGTTTGCACCTTTATCAAGTGTATTGTCATGATCGTCTACCTCATTATCGAATTGCATTTCTTCTACTGGAACATTCAAGTCAAGAGTGAATCCAATGCCTGCACCCTTGTTATCATGTGCATTATTAGTGCACATGTTTACTTCTTTAGGTGTGTCATTAGTACAAATGTTCACTTCTTTATATCTTTCAAATGATTGAGATAGATCATATTTATTACAACTAGATGATAAGCTCACCACTGTTATAAGTAAGATATCAATTTGTGTTAGCCAGCGCATACATTTACTACTATTTATTCAAGATGTATATAACAATGGATACCTATTAGTTAAGCAAGTCAAAGAAACGATTGAATGAATTACGGTAAAAGCAATAACGATTTGTTATTTGCTTATACTATACATTGATTTGTTATTTACCATGCCAATAAAAGAAACGATTTATCGTATATGTGTGTTGATGATAGCGATTTAATTATATCTATAATACTGTGAAGCGATTTCAATAGAAATTGCTAAATGAGCAGCGATTTGAATACACAAATCGCCATCACAAGCGTGCAATAATGTAAATTCTACACACACATGTTTTAAAATTATACTATAAATATCTTACAAATCGACACTAGAAAATACATAATATCTTACAAATCGATATATATATCGCATAATATATTATAAATCAATACGGCAATTCAGCATAATAGCTTACAAGTCGACACTATGAAACACATAATATCTTACAAATCGATATATATATCACAAAATATATTACAAATCAATAAGAAAATTCAACATAATAGCTTAAAAATGATATTAAAAAACAAAACAATATCTCACAAATCAGTAGTATGTTACTACAATCGCGATTTGCGATACATTGCATATACTGAGTGAATGGAGGATACTGGATGGGGTAGAGGCACTTTCTGGCATCTGTAACCAAGCATTCTTGTCAACAGATCTCAGTGTCTTACAAATATTGTTAAGTTTCCAACCATCGAAAGGACAAGATCCACCTGCAATAACAAAACAACACTTTAATGGCACTCACAATGACATGTTTTTCAACGATAGCATGATGACATGGAAAGGTACTCACGACGCCTTAATGGCACTTGTTGGAATGTTTGTCTGTCATTGCTTTCTTCCATAATGCCTAACGACAATGAAAAAAAAGAGAAGACTATAAAAAGAGATGGCCGGCAAAATGCCCCTATGACGCCCACCAATGATCGAACCAGTCGATCGTGAACCCGAGAATGTTTTGTAACACAAAGCAGGAACGAGAAGGCAGCAATGTGTTGTAACACAAGCTAAAAGCCATGGCGGGAACCTCGACTCAAGACGACGACAAAGGCTGCTACTCCGATGGCAAAGCTTGCATCGTCAAAGGGAGCTCCTATTACAGCAGATGGTGCAAAAGTTTACTGCTTAGGGTGAAAACAGAACGTTTGGACCACTACAAGAAAAATACATATTGGCGACAGATTCTATCCGTCGCTGTACATGTTTACGACAGATTTTGCGATGGACTAGCAACGGATAGCATCTGTCGCATAATCCCAGTCGCTAAATTGCGACAGAATTTAGTTGTCGCCAATCCGTCGCTATGTTGTGATGGCTTAACAACGAATTATGTACGTCGTGAATTCATCGTTAAACGGAGACCGATTTGGTTAAGCGACGGAATTTAATCTGTCGCTACCATTTATCGACGGATGAGTATCCATCACTAATGTCCATCGGTAATTGGCGACGGACATTAGAGACGGCTTAAATTCTGTCGCTACTCCGACTGCTTCAAATTGGCGACGAAGTAGCGAGGGATAATATTCGTTGCTACTCCGTCGCTAATTTGTAATAAAAAATTTAAATTTTTTATTGAAATATTTTGAAAATCGAGAAAAAATTCTGGTACAATTCATATATCCTGCTTATAAAAAAATTGTACAAATAAAAAATGCATACAAATTAAACAGAAATGCTAAGTTAAGCAAACTTTAACTACCAAGTACAGTCCTTGCAAAGTTATAATTAGTTACAAGTTTGTCAAATAAATTAAACAAAAAAATCTAATCCTCGCCAAGATTTTGGGAATCATCCTCTTCATTTTCTCAATCTGCCCCTTCCTCCATGCCTCCATCAGCTCCTCTACGCTGATCATCTCCAGCATCCTAAAAAAGAGAACCAAAATGTTAGTATTTATAAACAAAACATAATAAAATAAATTATATGCAATCCACCTAATCTAATGTAACAAAGTAAATGACTGAATGACACATAGACTAGTAATAAACTGAAGGACATTAACAAAATTATAAGAAAAAATTTATAGCAATTCAATCATACATACCTGACGGGCACTTGAGCTCATGTTGAATGCAGATGAAGTTCTCATGTCCTGAAAAAAAGTTCCACAACTCATTACGAACAAGGTTGGGAATGGCTTCATTTAAAAAGTGTTGCATTTTATCCTCAAGACGCTGATAAACACCATCCCAAGACATAGCAGGGTCAATAGGACGTTGGGAGTTGATGTTGCAGGGAGAACTCTGTGAGCTCAAACTGCAGGAGGCAACGACTAGTGTGGTAGACGAATGCTGAGTAGAGTCATCGTCATATCGTTGTATCATTTGTTGCCCGTATGACTCCTACAAAGTAATAATTAGAATATGAATTAATAATTACAATGTTTTTGATAAAATAATTCAAAGTAACTTGTATATTACAATGTTTATTAATACAATAAATACATATTGTTGTCGTTCTCGCCTTCTCTAATACAAAATCTCTCGTACTCTTGCGTTTATGTGTTTCAACAAACACATCCTTGTAAGGCACTATGCTTCATTTTTCTGCTTCCTACAATGTGACATGATATAAAAAATCGATTAATAAGTATGCAGAAATACTTAGAAATTTGACAATACAACAACAACAACAACTACTACTACTACTACGCCTTCATCCCAAAACAATTGGGGTCGGCGATATGAACCAAAAAAGAAAATCATTCTGGGTCTTCCACATGAATCCTTCTCCTCCAATCATTTCTATCCATTGCCATGTCCTCGGTGAGGTTCAAAGCATTCATATCCTTTTCTATCACCTCCATCCATGTCTTCCTAGGCCTACCCCGACCTCTTTTAACTAATATATTTTCCCATTTCTCCATCCTTCTAACTGGAGCATAACTAGGCCTTCACCGAATATGTCCAAACCACCGTAAACGATTCTCTCTCATCTTATTTTCAATGGGTGAAACGCCTACCTTCTTACGTATCTTCTCGTTCTGAATCTTATCTTTTATTGTATTTCCACACATCCATCTTAGCATACGCATCTCAGCTACACTCATTTTTTGAATATGATGTCTCTTGGCAGCCCAACATTCTGTACCATATAGTAAAGCAGTTCTAATAGTCGTCCTATAAAACTTTCCCCTCAACCGCAATGGCATTCTACGATCGCACAACACTCCAGTTGCACTCTTTCATTTCATCCACCCAACCTTTATCCTAAGATTTACATCTCCATCAATTTTTCCATACTTTTGAATGATAGATCCCAAATATTTGAAACAATCATCCATTGGTATTTCTTGCTCACCAAGCTTCACTACACTCCCATCACTACTTCGTTGCTTACTAAACTGACATTCTATGTATTCTGTCTTACTCTTACTCAACTTAAAACCTCTTGCTTCCAATGTTTGTCTCCATAATTCTAACTTAGCATTAACCCCAGCTAGACTCATCAATCAAAACAATATCATCAGCAAACAACATACACTCCACCTCTAACTTACAAATTTGACAATATATATGTATATATATATATTGATGACTTACCATTTTCTTCTGGTGGCTCCCAAAAGTCCTAGATCCACCTGTGTGTAGATGTGCATTGGGCATCGTTGCTCGATTTTGTGCAGCCTTTGCTGAGCGGTTTCGAAAATCATTGTTCGCCCACTTGTCACACATGTCCTCCCAATAATCTCGCTTGACAGTAGCCGGCCCATGGCCCTTCCACTGCAGTGGATCATCTATCCCACCAGTTGTTTTTCTGCTGCAGTCTTCATATTATGCAGCATGTCGGCAAATCGATTGGCAGCCACCTTCTGCCACACTACCCTTGTGTCCTCGTTTGCACTCACGAAGCGATAGGAGGCCTACAAATACTTTCAGAACATTAGCATACATAAATATAAAACATTGCTTGTTATGATAAATGATTGCATACCATGAATGAGGAAATTAAGTTGTCCAACACCTCTCTCGGGTACTCCTTTCATTGCGCTACCGGTCCTGGAAGATGATGCAGTAATGACTTCGTAATTCTTCGTATTACTTCTTGCTGCTCAAACATCGCATTGTACATGAAAAGATACACATTAACAATCGACCATCAATATACATTTTTTATAAGTTAAATATTGAACAAGTGACAATAAAATACTTACGGTTGACCATCGATATATACTATTTGAATTACTTGTCATGGGTCACACTGAGAAGACCCTACATCTGGCGTAGGTGGGTCATGTGTAGGCGAAACAGCACCTACAGAACAATGAGTTAGAAATTCACATAATGTAAATTTCAACTAATCAAATATACAATTATTTAAACGATATACCTATCGAAGGAGCCTGTCAAGATGAAGGCTCAGACTGGCTACCACTGGGTGCTCAACGACTGTGTCCTCCATGAACCATATTCTAATAAATAAAAATGTACTGGCAATACATTCAAACATTGCAATACATTTCAATCTATTCAAATCAATACAATACATTTCAAATCATTCTAATCATTCAGATCATTCAGATCAAATTGAAAAAAACTTCATGCAAGACATTCAAACATTGCAATACATTTCAATATATTCAAATCAATATAATACATTTTAATACATTCTAATCATTCAGATCAAATTGAAAAAACCTTCATACAAGACATTCAAACATTGCAACACATTTCAATATATTCAAATCAATATAATACATTTTAATACATTCTAATCATTCAGATCAAATTAAAAAAAACTTCATGCAAGACATTCAAACATTACAATACATTTCAATATATTCAAATCAATATAATACATTTCAATACATTCAAATCATTCTAATCATTCAGATCAAATTGAAAAAACCTTCATGCAAGACATTCAAACATTGCAATACATTTCAATATATTCAAATCAATACAATACATTTCAATATATTCAAATCATTCTAATCATTCAGATCAAATTGAAAAAAACTTCATGCAAGACATTCAAACATTGTAATACATTTCAATATATTCAAATCAATACAATACATTTCAATACATTCAAATCATTCAGATCAAATTGAAAAAAACTTCATGCAAGACATTCAAACATTGCAACACATTTCAATATATTCAAATCAATACAATACATTTCAATACATTCAAATCATTCTAATTATTCTAATCAAATTGAAAAAAACTTCATGCAAGACATTCAAACATTGTAATATATTTCAATATATTCAAATCAATACAATACATTTCAATACATTCAAATCATTCTAATCATTTAGATCAAATTGAAAAAAGCTTCATGCAAGACATTCAAACATTGCAATACATTTTAATATATTCAAATCAATATAATATATTTCAATACATTCAAATCATTCTAATCATTCATATCATTCAGATCAAATTGAAAAAACCTTCATGCAAGACATTCAAACATTGCAACACATTTCAATATATTAAAATCAATACAATACATTCAAATCATTCAAATCATTCAGATCAAATTGAAAAAAACTTCATGCAAGACATTCAAACATTGCAATATATTCAAATCAATATAATACATTTCAATACATTCTAATCATTCAGATCAAATTGTATTACAAGTTGTATTTCACTAGCTCGTGAATGACTCATCATCACTTATCTGACTTTTATAGTCTTCTTCTTCCCCCTCCTCTTCGTCATCATCTTCTTCTTCTTCTTCTTCATTTAGCGCCCATCCACTTCGTATATCATTTGGATCACATTCTTTCACGCATGTGCATCGTACTTGAGAACACTGTCATCCCACAGTATTTTCAGTTCATCAATCAATGACCTCAAATATACATCGAGATTTTGGCCGGGAGACGTCGGGCAAGGGATCAATAGAGACAAGAAAAGATTTTGACGCTTCTTACACAAGCTTGAAGAAAGTCTATATGGGTGACAAATACCAGCCAACATGAGTATGGGGTTGATCTACCCCCAAATGGATTAAATCTATCTGTACATAAACCTAGCCTAACATTTCTCACTTCCAAAGTGAAGTTTTGATGAGTACGATCAAAGTGCCTCCAAGCTTCTGCATCAACAAGATGTGTGATATTGTCTTCATCATGTCGAACTTTATTTGCATGTCATATCATTTGTTTAGCTATTCTCAAAGACATATAAAGATGTTGCAATCTAGGGGTGAGAGAGAAGTAGCGAAGTGACTTATACGACACTTCTTTTGACCTTGTGCTACCATTTCCCTTTGTCTTTGGCTTGAACCGAGGATGTTCATATGATGGACATGATCTGCTTTTTCTTGATCTTTAAAATACAACATGCAGTGATTGGGACAAGCATCTATCTTTTGATACCCCATACCTATAGCATTAACCATAACCTTCGCACGATAGAAATTTTGTGGCAATTTCTCATCTTTGGGCAACATACTCTTCACAATAGAGCACAGACGGTCAAAACATGATTGACTCAAATTAAACTCGCACTTCAAATTCAGTAGTTGAAGAACTGCAGACAGGATAGTGTGACTCTCGCAACCATTCCACAGTGGTTCATCAGCATCTCTAAGTAAGTCATAGAATGTACTAGTTGCATCGTTTGTTGCTTCTTCCTCTACCCTAGTTGGTGCATCACTATGTCCCATAGCAAAACCCATTTTTGGTCCTACGACATCAAATATCAGGTTCATAAATGAATTATCATGCACCACATTCACCCTTGCATCATAATTATTCCAAAATTCTTCATCATGAAGCGTCCAATTTTGATAATCACTAACAAAACTCTTCCTGTATAGGTGATGTCTAACGCCATGAGGTTCTACAAATCGATTGTTCTTATACATCATGCAGGGGCATCTGATCCGACCGGTGGGATCCACTTTACTGACACTTGCTGTTGCGAATTCAATAAAACTGTCAACAACATTCATATATTCATGTGACACCTCATTATCAGCTATCCTACGATACATCCATTCATGATTTGCAGTCATTTTGTTCTATAATATTACATATATTTTCATCACCAGTTAAAAGAAAATCTTAATAATGCTATGATGAAACAAATATCTAATTTATCTATTAATTATCAAGCGAGGCAGGGGGGCGACCCCCTGTCAACATCACCATGTTGATGAACATAAATAGACTGATAGAGATACTGAAACAAACAGATATCTAATTCCTACACCCAAGTGTGCTTAAAACATTGAAACAATGTTATTAATTTTGTAAACCTACAAAATGGGTCGATTGTTAAATTAAATATGCTAATAGATTTTTGATATTTTTTTTTGAAATTCTGACCCTATAAATGTGTTTAGCATCATCAACACTTGGATAATGCTTTTGGATAAAATAATTGGTATTTAGAGCCTCAAAAATTTATAAAAATTGTATGTCGTTGATTTTTAAAACCTTATAAAAATCTATCTATGCATTTAAATCAAATGCTTGAAGAAATGATTTCTAAATAATTGTTTGTGAGCAATTTTTTATTTAAACTTTCATGTGCAATACACCATCACATCATATTTATACACATCACAAGGATATTTACAAATTTGAAATCAAATTACATAGAACGATACATTCATTTGAACAAAAAATTTATGATACAATTTTACATGGAAGGCATAATCAAATGGAAAATAACTTCATGCGAGCATGGATACAGACACATCAAACATTGCAATACATTCAAATCATTCATATCAAAACAATATAAAACATGTACCTGCAACAAACACACTTCAATATCCCGCTAACTACTACCATGCCTAGCATGGAATCCATACTCTAAAAATAAGAACACTTCTATTCTCATACATTTAAATCATGCTCAGCATGATCTCCAAACTCTATCAAGGCAGTCCTAGATATCAACTACTGAGTGAGTGTGTGAACAGTAAAGTGTTTCATCCAATAAATTAAATAACATGTGATGCGCTTGCATCACTTACTCACCACGGGTATTTATCATATTTGCATTATTTTTGTCACTTACTTACCACGGGTGTCGGGCACAAGCGGGATCCGTTAAGAAATTTGCAAGAGACACTGTGTTAAAATGAAGCTATTATCTGCCGAAAAGAAAAAAAATCAGTCAACAAGGCACTTAATCGTGCACCAACAACTTATCTAGAGCTCAAAGCTATAAACTAAATATTGAATAGGATTCACAAGCAAACCAACATACTATATCGGGCCCTTGGTTCTTGCAATACTTTATCAAAACAACAACCAGTCAACCATTCAATGAAGAATAATTTAAATATCACAAAATGTTGATGTTGTGTGAGGATACTTTCATAAGAATGCCGCTTGAACATCTGCATAACATTAAACAAGTCCAAACTTAGTAATACAAAAAATTAGTAGCATATTTACCTTTTAACCCATTTAAATTAAAATGTTTTTTTATTTGTGAAAAATCGAAACACTTCACCCCTGAATTGCTTTGGTGCCAACACAAGTCAATTAATTAACTCGAGTCATAAGTTGACTCGTTGAGTTTTCCAACTATGCCTGCAGGTGTGGTCACCATGGTTTGTTTAGTAGGAAAGGACCTTTCAATGATCTAATTACAACATATGAGCAGGTTTTTATAAAGCTTCAAAAACCAATGGTCCAAAATTTTTATAAATTTCAAGACTTATAACAAAATCATATTTTTCTCATAAAAATATATAATTCAAGAATCAGTTCCTAGCAAATAGACCATGTTAAACACATATATTGGGATCTAATTTAAAAAAACAGAACCTAAAACATAAAGAATTAGCACCTTAAGCACCTTGTGATGCTCTAAATATCATTGGTCATTAAGATAATAAATACGTAAACGGTAAATTATTAACTTTTAATCGTATTTATTTTCAGGAAATACGCTGGTGGCTCAAAGAAAAGAAAGGTAGATTTGAGCTTTAAGGTGGGATTTAGGACGATGTCTGAGGTCGAAATAATGGACGATGGCTACAGATGGAGGAAATATGGAAAGAAGTTTGCAGATATGGAACTTAGTAACACCAATGAAAAATCACAAAACATAGACAAGAAACCAAAACCTACGAGAAATTTCCACGTAAATAAATCACGATCAGGCTTCTTACCTTATGCAAATCGTCAGTAATTCCACCACCACAGCCACCTATCAGACTCAGACTCAGGAACAAACTCTGCACCTCTCTTCCCGACACAACTCCCTAACAGGCACCCAATACAGGAGTCAAAATAAAACCCAACCTTAAAACCAAAAAAAGGAAAAAAAACTAAACATAAGGCAGGGCCATTTTCTGCAACCAATCGTTGCCGCCATTGGCCTCGCCGGAGCCATCTTCTACAACCGAGAAGGCAGCAGCTCTCTTTTTACAACATCAAAAGGGGATTTCTTCCCTTTTGCTTCCGGCGGAAGGCCGGTGGTGGCTGACGGTGGTTGTTGTCGCTATCGACAGACCGTCAGGGCCAACTGACCAAGTTGGCTACCGGCAGCCATGATCGATTACCGGTGGAGGGAGCAACCACGACAAAAACAAAAACAAAAATGTGCTAACCCTTACCTTTGTTGGGGTTTCTGTCCTGGGTCATCCTCCGGACAGAGGGGTGACCTTCGTCAGGGGTCGCCGATTGACTGGGAGCCTAGCGTTTCGACAGAGAGAGGGAGGGGCGGTAGCCGGAGAGAGGGAGGGGGCAGTCGACGGAGAGCGGCATGGGTGAGAGAGAGAGAGAGAGAGCGGCGCGGGTGAGAGCAAAAAAAAAATGAATTTGTGCCCTAGGGCATTTTACATCGACATTTAACGATGGATGGGCAACGGATTTTTTTCGTCGTAACCGTCATCGCTAACTAGCGACGAAAAACAATATGTCGCTAAGTGCGCCAGGTTTTGCAACATAAAACTTCGGTCGCTAATCCATCGAAATGTTGCGGCGGAAAAAATTTGTTGCAAAGTTCTGTCGCTAATTAGCATTTTTCTTGTAGTGGACTTTGAAGAGTTAACATCATCCTCGACTTTCTGGATGGAGGACTTTTTTGTCCTTTTCTCAAACCATCATTTTCCTTTTTTTGAATGGAGGACATTTTTGTCATTTTCTCGAACTGTCGTTTCATGACGAGAATAGCATAAAAGGGTACTTAAGTCTTTGCAACTACACTAGACTCTGATGCTAAGTGATGCCGACACACACGAGAATACGAGCCCTATGTGTTTATATATGTGGTGCCCATTGAAACCCCGAACACGCATTGTGGCTAACGACTGTCTTCAAGGGAGAACACACACCACCCTCCCATCATCCACCTTCATCATTTGTGAAAACGTCTTCCACCTTCACCTTCGTCTCACTCTCTCTCTCTCTCTCTCTCTCTCTCTCTCTCTGGGTAGTGAGTGCCCAGACAGAAATGGCACCACCACCATTAGGGGTAATGAGGGTTGACCTAAAAAGCGACCAAGTAGTGATCCCACCAGCAGAGGCGGCCATGCGCAGGTGAAGCATAGGTTGAGATGTCTTCAATGTTGTCCATAGCGACAAAAGTTTTTATTGGCAATTTCTCATTTTTCAAAAACTCACGAGAAATTGAAAAAATTCCATAAATCTTGCATTTTTTTCGGCAAAATCTTGGCAATAAAAAAATAATTAAAAAATATAAAAATTATTTTTTATAATAAAATATTAATAAAAATTATTTAAAAATAACAATATAGGATTTTTTCGTGATAAATAGCTGTTCAAAACGTAAATATCACGTTTAAATCACGGTATTTATGTTTTTTCATAAATCTCGTGATATTTTGAAAATCTTGCGAGAAATTGCCTTTTTAAACTTTCAGGCAATTTCTCATGATATTATCGCGAGATTTTCATAAATTTTGTGGTATTTGTCACACTGGTGTTGTCTATTCAATCCCATGTGCATTTCATTGTGGGATAGATTGGTCACATGTTTTGGACCTTCCTTAACCGGATCTGGGTCCATATTGCAAGATCACATATGCTGTCAGATCTGAATCTCACCAGAAGAGGTGCAGGCCTCAGTTAGCACGGGTAAAACTCCACTTCTTTAATTTGAAAATGAAAAAATTTTGTTGGAACAGGCTTGTGCAGGAATACCTGAATTGGGTCTGGTTCCTAATTGAGCTTGAGAATGGGGATCCTACCACAGGTCTGTATGCCTTTCGGAGCACTAGGCTCAGCATGTCCTTTTTTTCTCTTTAATCTAACCTGGAGATCAAGTAAATCAACACTAACCTGGAGATCATAGAATTCTCACCATTTTTTTTGTCATTAATTTTTACAAGGACCAGTTGCTGGCCCTCGGGCGCCTCAATTTCAAGTCAATAAAGAATTTGTTTAATGAATGAAAAATGATCGACTTTCTACCAAGTAATTTTTGGGATGAATTCCCATGATATTCTGCTGCCATATGTAAAGATCTAGTTATTTTTTGAAAGTTCCCTAGGGCTGCAAACGGATCAGATATGGTCTGGATCCTGCTTGATCCAAATCAAAATCCATACTTTGTACAGTATATAGGAATGAGATCCGATGATATAAAGTTGAGTCCGGATCCAAAATGTGTTGGGTAATACTGGATCCAGTTAAAGAGCACAAAAAAACAAGGTTATTACATGTAAAAGATGAAAATAGATCGGATCAGGCCAAATCCAAACAAAGATCTGATTTAAAATGTTGATCCAAATCCAAAAATTATCTGAATGGGTAAATCCAAATCCAATCCAAATGGAATTTGAGATCTTACCTTGGGAATCCATGCCTGCAAATATAGTGCCAGATATGGATTGGAGGTCCGACTCTTTCCGTTTCATTTTCAGCATTGTGACCCAAGAGTCCTTGTATATAGGGGTGTCAATGGGTTGGGTTTGGTTCGGATCTAGGTAGAACCAGACCCTGACCTGATCCATGATTTGGCATGCTGGTACCAGGTCTGGACTCGGGTTCAATCCCATAAGAGAAACCATACCCAGATGGGCCAGATCTTATAAGAATTACATGAACCAGACCCAGACGATACCCAATTAAATAATATTTTTATCCTTTTTACATTGAAAATTTGCGGATTTTATTCGAAACTTGGGTCAGGCATGGGTCTGGTATAAAATTTTGCAAACCATACCGGGCTCCATGTATTAATCAGACCCTTCGGGTGTGACCCGGATTCTAATCAAACCTTCTTATTTATCACCAAACCCTAACCCTATAGGGTTTGGTATGGGTCAGGTCAAGGTCAAACCCGACCCATTGACACCCCTACTTGTATAGTTTCCTTGCTGCACATGACACAGGCTGGTACGGCGGAAACATGCTGATTTATGTTTGTGCATGGGAAAAGAATATAAATTAAATTCTGTACATAAAGAGAAATGAAAAAAAAATCATGCTATTTCAAAACAGGGAAAAAAATTGATATGAAAAAATGAGCAATTTCACCTGCTATACGTGTGAAATGTTTCCCCACGTAAATTCCACGCTGGGAGTGATAGATTGTTCCAAGAGAATTTGAATATTAGCATAATACAAAAAAAAAAAAAAAGAGGTGCAATTTTACCTGCCATATACACATGCGAACCGTTTCTGTGCCTAATCGAGCTGGATCGATGTCCACCCCTAGAGAGATGACTGGGCAAGGATATATATGTTACTACTTATGGGAGAAAGAAGTCTGAGATCATCTTCAGCTAAACGTCTTTAAGTATTTTCTAGTTTGCCTGCCTGGCTGCCCTCTAATTGCCCGATTCCTGACACTAATTATGGAATTTATAGTGATTTAACCAAGCTGGGTTTTTAGTGCTTATCCATACTCCTCTTTTAAGATAAGAGACAATTATGAACTATAACTCTAGTATAGAACAATTAATGACAGAAAATCATTAAAAAAAAATCTAAACATAAAAGGGCATGGAGAAGGCATCATTTTACTGATGAGAGCCTTCTACTTGGAGGAACGAAACGAGTTCAGCACAAACTATACACTTCCTTTAGATATCAATGGAAGTTTATGACTTCAGCATTATCAACTCATTAGACACGGAATGTGGTAGTATAGAGGTGATGGATGAGGAACCTTGTTATTTTTACATGGAATGCAATTTTCTTTGGCAAAGGAGGTTTAAAAACTAGATGGGATTCTTCAGAAAGCTTTTATGAGGCAATTGAAATAGTCTAGCCATTGTCAAAAGCTGGTTGGTTTTCTCTAAATACTTTTTTTTTCTTGTTTAATGCACACACGATGAAAATATTTCATTGGAGTATTGGGTTTTGGTCAAGAAGTAAATCTTTAATTAAGGAAAACAGGATATTCTGGGTATGGATTCTTAGCAATGACTTTATTGTATGGAATCTATGGATGAGAGATTATTTTGCAAGACCATTTAAGGTTGGTTATTTATAAAACTTAGTAAATGAACTTGTTGCAGGAATTTTGTTTATCATGGTGTGTGACGGAAGGTTCAGTTTCTAGAAACTCTCTATTGATATCATTATTGTAACATCTGTGATCTTCTTGGCTTTTTTGAAATTCTTGATTTTCTTGATTTTGATTTATTATAAAATTAAGACTCAAGTTATGAAAAAAATTACAAGAATAATTATAAAATTTAAAATATAAAGATTTAACAAGAGAATAAACAATTTATATATAATATAATTACGATTATAAATATTGGATTAGGTTAGGTTCGGATTCAAACTTTTGTTTGGATCCAATGTTGATTTTAGATCTCATGTTTGGATATGAATCTTTAATGGAGTTTTGGTTTTGAATCTTTTTATTTGGTTCTTAGATCCAACTCAACTAGGTTTCTAGTTTTGGATCAGATTTTGGATATGGATCAGGATCGAGTTTTTAGATCTAGTTTATTTTTCGATTTGGACCTAAGTAGGATCCACTCTAGCTCCTAGAGAATTTTGAAACCTTAGAAGGCTCTAGAGAGGGTGGGACACCCCTCTCTAGTAGAGCCACAATTAATTTTAATTAATTAGTAATTAATTGAGATTAAAATAAGAGTAAATTAAAGTAATTACTTAATTAATTAAGAGAATTAGTTAGAATATTCATGGAATATGACTCATAGGGATCATCCCTAGAGAGTATCAGTTGGGATGGAACTCCAAGGAGGGGGACCCCCCCCCCCCTTAGTGGATTTTTCATTATAAAAAAAAAGAGTTCTCTCTTATTCTTCTTTCCTATTCTTTTCTTCTCATTTTTACTTCTCTTATTTATTCTTCCTTTTTGGAACTTTTTCAGTAGCCATTGAAGTTTTCTCAAGGTTCTAAGATGGGAGATGAAGGTCGATCTATGGTTGAAAACTCCATTAAGGTATGTACATCAATCGCGTAGACATTGATTTTTCCAAACGCATGAAATATGCATAGGACGATTTTTAGATATAAATTAATGATAGATTAGACCTTAAAATACCTCTCTAAGATTGATTTTCAATCTAGAGAATATATTTTTATGGATCTATGTTACCAAAGAATAAAAAAGAAAAATAGTTTTTAAAACAGGACGATTTACGGTCCTTTAAAGAAAAAAAAATGATTTGGAAAAAAACTTCTTTATTGTTCTTTGTTAGATCTTTTTGTTTCAGCATGATTAATGTGTTAATATTAATTTATATTGATGAGATATAGGTTTTATAAGTTTTGAAAATTTATTATGTACTTGAATTCATGATCTTGTATGCAAAAGATCGATTTAAATAAGGTTTTGGCAAAAACGTTTTTAAGGTTTTGATGTATGTTATTTATTTTAGCAAAATTAGCATGGATCTCAGTAAATAATTGTTGTATGATGATATAAACATGATTAGAGCATAAAAAATCATGATTGTATGGATCTTTACCTTTAATCTTGTTCTTTCTTGATGAATCTTGCATGAGTTTGAATCTTGATTTTTCTGTGCTCATTTTTTATCCCACCCTGTTTTACAAACAAATTGATAACTTCTTGAAAAAAAAGTAAATAAATTAAAATAAAAATACTGAAGTGTTCTACACACAAGGGCTTGAATTTAGAACCTTGAATCGCTTCATTTGGAGCAGTATTGAGGTCGAAACATCCCTTGCAATAGAGCACTAGTTTTTTGCTCTGTCTGCAGGATTATTCCGACCCACGATTTGTTGATTCTAAAGACCCAACCAATACTGACTAAAATAAATTGAAAAAACTCTGGGTAAAAGAAAATTGTATAAAAAGATCCTGTAAAAAGGGTTTTGTAAAAAGATTTTTGTGTAGGCCTGGAGAAATTCCCCAAACCGGGATAAATTTCTGCATATGACAAGAGCTGACTTATATTTTTTCTAAATAGGGTTTAGTACAAGAATTTTCATGATTTATGTACAATAAATTTTTTGGTTCTATTTTTTGAACTGCTTTTGTGAGACATAAGGGCATTGCCAGTAAAATTGAAAAAATGTAATTATGTCTCTATGATTTTGGGTAGGTTTTTCAAAAATGCGTTAACAGGGATCCAAATTTACACATGATGACATGTATGAATGTTAAAATGTATTTTACATTATGCAGCATGGCTATGGATGTTTATCTTAAAAATTAAGCTGATATGCATGCAAACTGAATGCATTTTATGTTATTCTTGATTTATAACAATTCATATGACATGCATGTTAATAAACATTGAATCTCATAAGGCATGATCAGTGTAAAGTAAATTGTTACACATGTTGTTGCTTGTTTAAGCATGATCATAAATTGCATGTGGTTGCACCATTTATGTATGCATGTGAGCATATGACATGTTGATAATGATGTGTGATATGAGCATGTATATATGGCTTGGTGTGAGCCAAGGTTAGGTGGAACCTATAGGTGTCTGTGGTGTACTAGAGATAGAAAAGATATTCATACACATAATCATATAATTGCCTCGTGAAGGTCGGGCTCACAGTGTTAACTGTGAGATTTGGATGGGTCAAAAAAAAAAAATAGACTTGCTTATGGAATCTTCAGTGGTGAGATTGGGATGGTGAGCCCGGGTGTGTGTGCGATGTGCACATGTTATTTAATTTATGAGTCTAATAATTAAATAACACTCATGACCCATTCGAAATAGGTCCTTTAGACTGGAGCCCACTTTAAAATGAGTGGGGGTGCACATGACCAGGTGACCATTGTTTTTTGTTTTAGAGAAAGACGGTGTCTCCTAGTCTTCTGTATTCAATCGTAGGGGACCCGGACTACCATGTGTTTTAGGTGGTAAGTCTAAAATCTTTGCAGAGTAGGAATTGATTCTACAAGAGACCATTAGGAGTTCTCTTGGTTACGAACCACTCCAGTGGGACCTCGAGGTAAGGTTGCATGTTCTTTCAGTTCAATAAAGTTAATAAAATACATGGCATAATATACCCCTCACTGGAATAGATGAATCGAAGTTAGGAACTCGAGAGTATACCTTCGGGAAAGAGGAAAAGTGGTACATAAGAAATCAGAATAGAATCATTATAATATTTCAGGTTGTGTATAAATTGTTATTTCATTGGCATGATGCATTATAACATGTTTATCTTGTAATATGAATACAAGCATGATTAGTTATATAATTGTGATTTATGCATAATTTTGATATTATGATGTGCATGCCTTACATGTTATCTGAAAGTGTGTCAATGTTTACTTATGTGATTGGAATAATTGTGTTCACATGTTGGTGATTACCTACTGAGGTTGTGGACTTACGCTTCTACTTATAATATTTCAGGTAATGAGTAGGCTAATAGATGATGACCGTAGGCTCAGGGTGGCGCTAAGAGGGTTACAACTTTTTACAGTTTTGAGATGACTTGATATTTTGTTATTTATTTATTTGATTAAGTCTTGTTAACTCTGATAAAGTTTTGAGACTATTATTTGATTTAATTTCATGCATACCATGGTTTGATTTAGTTATTCTAGTCTTATACATGTGTGTTATGTCTATAACCTGCCCAATGCTTGAGCCATATTTAAAAAGAGTTCCCGCCGTGTTTCTTGAAAAAGTAATAATTTAAGAATTTTGTTATTTGGATGCTTTAATTTCGAACTTGGTTATACAGAGCTATTAAACGCTAGTGCATGCACAGGTTGACTCCCTAGAGCTTATTTCGGTTAAGGCAAGACCAATGATGAAATACTAGGTTTTCTTATATATAATGGCCCAATCAGATTTGTTGACGGTAGTTTTGTACTGAACCTGATCACGCTTGCGCTCAAGCGGGTTGTCTAGTACTTGGTACGGTTGGAACAAGTCTACTGATGAGACTGTTGTATTATTACATTAAAAGAAAAAAAAAATTTGGTTTAAAAAATTAGGGTGTTATAGTTTTGGTATCAGAGCCAAGTTAAAGAATTTATGACTCTTGGCCCATCGAACATTCAGTCATTACTATAAGTATGGTCCAATTTAAATGTTTTATTGCTTGATTGTTGATGATTGAAAAATTATAGTGTAATGCGAGAACCTAGACATATGCTAGGGACACTACTTAGAATTTTGTTTAGAATTTGACTAAGTTTTCTTGTTGGTTTAGATGGCATGGTCTATTCGATGCAATGATATAATGGACACCCTAAACAACCTCGTAGGAGTTGTGGGCCAGCAGGCCGAGGCCATGGGAGCCAACCTACAACATGTGGCTCAGGACATGCTAGTTGCGGGAGGTGACGACATGTCTTATAAGAAGTTTATGGACATGGCTCCACCTTCGTTAGCAGGGAAGACAGATACTAAGGAAACAAACAATTGGATTAGGGATATCAAGCATATCTTCCAAGTTCTTGAGGTTCTAGCGGGCCGAAAGGTGGGAGACCACCCATGCAGTTCGTTTCTAGAATGGTCCCATGACTTGGGCCCAGTCCTGTGAAGTTTTTAATGCGACATATTTTTTGAAGCATGTGAGGGACAAGAAGATGTAGGAGTTCCTTGACTTGAGGTAGACTGGTACTTTGGCGGAGTATATTATGAGGTTCCATAGCTTGAAACACTTTTGCCCCAATTTGTACATTGAGGCCCAGGATTGAGCCATGAAGTTCGCCTGAGGTCTGAAGCAAGCCCTAAGGACTAAGGTCTTTACACGAGGACCACAGTCACTAGATGAAGCCATTGAGGTGGCCACTCTGTTGGAGGAAAACTGGGCAGAGATGCTGAAGTCCCAGGGGAAGTAGTCTGGGCAATATTCTGGCAATCAGCGGAAGTGTTTTGGCGAGAAGGGATCTGCACCACCTGCCAAGAAGGGCAAGAAGTTGTATCCACACAGGGAGCAGGACATAGTATGCCATAGGTGTAGCCATGGTTACCAAGGAAAGTCATGCCCTTTTGACACAAGTGTGTTCCTTTAGTGCAGATAAATGGGTCACTTCGCAAAGGAGTGTCCCCAGCGGAGGAACAACGGTGGGAGACAAGCAGCAGGAGGCCAACCTCAACCTCAACAGCTACAACGTCAACCTTAGGGGCAACAAAAGAAGGCTACGGGGAGAGTGTATGCTACTACATCAGCAGAATTGGAGCACGATGCCTAATAATGCACAATAATGCATTCATTCTTAATACATAAAACATGCATTTTAGCATATTTTATTAGTTTACATTCCATGGTTATGATGTTTCAGGGTTAAAGAAGCCATTGTTCAAATTTTGTGTAATTCAGAGTTAAAACGGGGAAGTTATGGTCGTTTTACGGTTTTGGAGTGAATCTCAAGGCAATTCGGACCTTGATATAGTCCAAAACATGTTAATTGGATCATGGATCCAATTCAAACATGTTCAACAAACACTCCAACACAAATCCACATTCAAAAATTCTAAAAAAACCCTTTGAAAATGGTGCCACCCTCTTTTTGCAATTTTAGTTTAGTTAGGGTGTGTTTTGGAATTAGAAATAAGTTAGGTAGTTAATTTATAATTTTAAAACTTATTTCTAAACTATAAATAGTCACCTTGGGGGGCATGAAAGGGGTCTTGCATGCCAGCCCCTTCTAGTCTCTTTTCCCCTTCAATTCCTTGATTTTCATCTCTTTTTCTCTCACTCACTCTCTCTTCTCCTTCTTCCTCTTCATCTTCTCTTTCTTCCTCTTCCTCTTCTTTTTCTTCTTTTATTCTCCTCTTTTCAAGAGAGATCTGAGTGGAGATCAATTCGGAAGATGGCTTCAATGAAGATCATGAGTTGAAGACCACTCTACTTCACCTAAATCATCGGATTTGTTATTTGGTGAGTCTTCTTTACCTCCTCCAATTCATGCATAGAAATGCATGAATTCCTCTTTTAATTTCTTTTTTCTTTGCTTTTAATTATGTACTTTTGTAGTTTTTTAATTTCTATACTTCAATTAGTTATTTTATATCTGATTTTTGTTTTTGCTTTTGCTAAAAAACCAAAAAGAATTTGTGGATCTATACTTAATTGGCTTAAATCCACTTGTAGCATTAGATCAATTCATCTCATAGTTTAGATTTCAATTCTTGCATTTTAATTTCTATTTCTTGATTTCATTTTGTAATGATCATTTAGGAATTAGATCTCATTTCATGAATTTTGCATCCTTCATTCTTTAATCTAATTCAATAGATCAAAGTGTGAAAATCGAAAGTCTAGAAATTCATTTTTGCTAATTTTTTTTAGCTTTTTGTTTTTAGTATAAATAGAGTTTTCAGAATCCAAATCACGATCCGTAAATTGGATTTGATTCTTCTTGAATCCTCTATCTCTCTGCAAAAATTCAACAAGATCGGATTCTGTTTTATGGTGCATTCTAAGCTTTTCCGATGACATATTCTGGCAACTCTTTTTTCTGCACTTTTATTTTTTGTGTTTTTTTTGCATTTTGTTTTTAATAAATCTGAAGCTTCCAAACTTCGAATCTAAATCTGTAAAATGGATTGAACTCCTGAACAAGTCTAGTTTCTTTTGTAAAATTTTTGTTCAGTTTCAATCTCTTTACTATGTCAAATATGTTAGATATTAGAAGCTATCAGAAAGCTTGGCAGTAATTTCCTGCTTTTTGAAGTTGTTGTTCATCGATTAGTAACTGGAGTTTCGCATGATTTTTTTAATTTCGTAAATTGAATTCTTTTTCTATATGTGTTGAGATCATATCTAAAAATTTTCAGAAGGATCTGAATCCAATTAACATTCGTTTCTGCCAAATTATAGAAACTTGTCTTGACAGAAAATTCTGGAATTGTCAATGGTAGAACTGTAATTTGGTGTGCTAACCTCAATTAGTGTAGATTTTGTATTTTCTTGTTTTTTTTTTTTACAGAATGTCGCCATTAGCTGACTTTATTGTGCTAAAGTAACGTGAATTTGGAGTTCAAGTGAAGAGGCGAAAGGCGAAAAAACTTTATTTTTATATTTTCTTAGCATTTTTCTTTTCTAGTTAATTAGGGCCTTTTTGGCCACATTAAAGATTTGTAATTAATTTCATTTTCAGTCATTGGGTTGTAATAAGCACTTTAATATTTTATTGATGAATATTGTAATTAGTTTTAAATTTTCTTTTTAAGGCAATAAATAATTCGAATTGAGTGGAATATAAAGTTTATCAAACTCGTTTCTCGAGTTCGACCCGATTCTCACTACTTGTGAGAGTTGGATTTTTATTATTTGGTGGTCAACTTTCATAAATACTTTTCATAAAAATATCCTTTTAAAAATATATTGATAAAGTGTACACCAAATTTTTGGTGTCGTAGCTGGGGAACGGCGATTGAAAAACGAGTATTCATTTATTGCCTTCTTATTTGTTTACGCTTAATTAGGATTGTTAGTTTTTAATTTTTGCAAAATAATTAGGATTGTTAGTTTAATTAATTATACTTTTTAATTATAATTATTAGTTTATTTTTGCAATTAGGATTAGATCCACGTCGCTTGAAATCCATAGTGCCAAGTTTACTTTTCTTGCACAACCCACCCAAATAAGAAAACCCTTTTCTAGGTGACATATGCATGATTGGTACCTTGCACTTAGTTTAATTTTTGAAAATTTAATTGCGTAATTGCAAGTGCATGTTTGTTTGTGTTTATTCGCTTTTTGCCTTTTAGTTTTGCAAATAGTTGTTTGCTTCGTGGTTTGTGTAGTTTAATCACGTGTGCATGCTAGGTTTATGTAGAAAACCCATTTAGGACGGTTGCCTACACCGGTCTCGATCGAGGTGTATGCAAGGGCATAGGTCCAAAGATCCCAAACTTATTTTGCCAATAGAGGACCCCAAGTCCTTAATCAGACAAGTCCATCGATCTAGCCAGATGGCTGAAGATCAACATCTCAACCATTCCCTTTGGGAGTATTTCATTCCAAACATTTACACTCCCGACTCCTGCATCACGAGACCTGATGTGGGGGCAAATCAATTTGAAATCAAGACCAGAGTTATACAAATACTTTCATCTTTTTATGGCCTTAACAATGAGGACCGATATCGTCACCTCGACGAATTTCTTGAGACCCGCTCCACTGTGTGAATCCATAATTTTGGAGATGACACTTTGAGGTTAACTCTTTTTCTATTCTCTCTTAAGGAGAAAGCGAAACATTGGCTTAAATCCTTAGATACAATTCGTTTTGCTACTTGGGATCAAATGCAAAAAGAATTTCTAAAAAAATATTTTTCCATTGGCAAAATGAACCAATATCGAAAGGCAATAACCAGTTCTCTCCAAATAAAAGGAGAACAATTTCATGAGACGTAGGATAGGTTGAAAGACCTACTCAAGAAGTGTCCTCACCACCAAGTACCCAAGTGACAGTTAGTGCAGTATTTTTACAACGGCCTGACTGACAAAGACAGGCAAATGGTTGATTCATCTTGTGGAGGCACGTTTATATTGAAAAGTGATGATGAATGATGAGCTTTATTTGAAACATTGAGTAAAAACTCAATGCATCATGCCGCAACCTCGCGCATTGATAGGACACCTACGGGACCCAAGAAAGAGGGGATATATGAGGTAGGAGCCTCCCTAGAGCTGCACCAAAAAGTTGATACACTGACCTAAAAATTAGATCAGTTACTTTCATGCTCTACCCCAGCATAGCAGGGATATAATTAACTATTGATTAATTATCAAATAAATATTAATGAATTATTCTTAATAATTAATGCTTAATATTTAATTCAACAAATGCTAATAAATCTTAATTAGCAAAGATAAACATTAAGTCACCTATTTTATCAATAGTTTTATAACTTGAATTTTTCACACAAAAATTCTCTTTATTTTGATTAAAATTCCAAGAAATTTGTGGGTCTTATATTAGCGGTGCTTTTAAAGCGCTGCTAAACCTTTAGCGGCACTTCAAAAGCATTTTTAATGCTACAGCATGCTGAACCCATACACATGCGATGTATGCTCGCGCCTGTCTGGAGAGGCTGAAAAGTGGTCAGGCAATTACCATGTTTATATATATATATATATATATATATATATATATATATATATATATATATATATATATATATATATATATATATTCGTTTTCTCATTTTGGTTTCTCAACGCGTTTTTCATTTTTGTTTCCCTTCTTGAAAACCTTGGGCCAAATCAAACAATTCCTTGATGGCATTTTAGATGCCGCCAACTGAAAAACTGCAATAAATTGGGGTAGTGTAGTTTTGTTGACCATACAACTTTGCAGCTTGTCCCACCTTTTTGGAATTATTAGTATTCAGAATGCATTTGAGCACCACCAAATTAAAATGTGACTGATATTGCGGATACATCTTTTATCTAAAAGTATATTTCTTTCCCTTGCGTTTGTATATTTTGATGGAATTTTTTGGGTGCTTCCACAAAACCTGGTAAGGAAGAAAATGAAGGGATTTTAGACATTCATATGAGAATTCATAAGCAGCTCCTATACCATATGATAAAGCAATTGATGCTCAGACAGCACGAGCAAACTTGCAATATCGTACAGTTCCAATTACACATTGGGTTCATATTCCACATATACAGTTTAGGAAAGGTCCATGGAAAACTAAACAATAATTTCAGAAAGTGTACATATAAAAAAAGAAAGAAAAAAGCATCAAATGCACGATTAGTCTGATGAGGCGGCAACTCTGTATAGCCCACAGATGGAACAGGGGAAAAAATTAATTAAATCAGATTTTGGTATATAAGTCTGCTAGTTGGGACTAGCAAGAGGAATGAAAACATTACACAAACATCATGAAATATAAAATATAGAATTATCACATATAATAGCAACACTCAAGACAGGTACATCAATACATGAAAAGATCTGGGGATGGTAGACATCCTCATCTTCATGAATAAGGTCAACCATCAATGTGTTTTTCCATGTTCTGGACCTTCTGTTCCTGCTCCATTACTTTGGAGGACAGGTTCTCTGCCTGTGCACTCTCTTGGTTGACATTGCCAATATCCTTTTCAAGTGCCTTCAATAGACTTTCCTGTTCCTTAATTATCAATGTCAATGACCTCACATCCAAAGCTTCTGATTTCTCAGTAGGAGAAAGAGACTGCACATTCATGAAGAAATCAAAACTAAATTTCTTAACATGATTCTTCCCAAGTATATAATCTGCAGAACCCTTCTACTACCTTATTCTGACATGTCTACTAAGAAACCAAGAATCCAATGGAAGAAAAACTTGGAGATATGTGAATGTGACCCATAATTGGTGTGCTCAAGGAAGGTGCAGACCAAAGGAATAAGGTAGATAAGTGACATCTTATGTGGTCGAGAAGTCCAAAAATACATAGGCAAGCAAACAACATGAATTTGTTGACCGGTCAGACAAAACTACACATTCAATACTTTGAAGAAATTTGATCTATAAGCTATGAATGAGAAGAGAGATAGTGTGAGGACAATAATGGTTGATGAGCAATTCCTTCTCATTTATAGGTCACACAAATTTGTTCATAGTATTGAATCTGACTTTTTGTACAAGATGGCATCAACACAATCATGCTGCTCATTTTTCTGCTTGGATTTTCTGACTTCTCAACCACATAGAAGATCAATCATCTACCTTTCTCCCTTTGGCTACACCTTAATCACACCATGATGTATCACTTTCATGTATTTCCAAGTTTTTTTTTCTGTTGGATGCTTTATATATATATATATATATATATATATATATATATATATATATATATATATATATATATATATATATATAACAAAAACAACAAAGAAATAACTCGAGTAGGGATAACATCCTTACAACTAGATGACTATGATATGATGGCTAGAAGCTCTCATATGACTGAGCCAGCTTCATTGCATAAATGATTAGTAAGCTCCAAAACAAATGGCCATATTGAACAATTGATAAGCAAACAATGCTATTGTCAACAGTAGTAGGCACCTTTCTTAGAAGATAAAATACTTGTCACAGGCCAGATCTTTATCTAAACCATGTTTAAACATCACATTTGCATGCAAATAGCTCTTAAGTACACAAGTAATCTATAGGATTCAATAATAATGGAAAGAACACAAGCATTGTTAAGGAACACAAAGCATTCAAGTTGTATGATGCACACAATATGATCAGCTTATCTAGAATGAAAAAAAAAGTGCAGCAAAGTTTGTGAGTGCATCCAAGCTGATATAAGGAAGTTCCTGATAATTTGTTACAAGGAAAACAAAGATTGTAATAAACATATACGTGTGGATGCTTTGGCCAAAAGCATTTACTGCCCTTAAATACATTTCTCTAAAGAAATTTGAAAGTGCTACAGTGCCCAGTTTAAAAAGTTTAGGGTTGGAGCCAGGTGAAAGAAGACAGTTGTGCCTGCTTAGTGAAATTTACGTTAGCCATTGTTTGTAAATTAGCATTCTTCTGCCTCCTTAAAAAAACTACATCAGATACTGCCATTCCTAAATATGGGTAAAGATTCCATCCTGCATGATTCACTGCTCTAGCCAGTACATGATATAATTAAAAGTCATTAACTTGACAGTTCATTCTTGAGAAGTCCCCTGCTGGGACTTAAACTCGAGGTCCTCTGATTAAGATAGCGATCAAATTGCCAAAATCAACATTATTTTAGCAGCATAAACCATTGTCAAATTTGAGGTGGTTATAAGTCATACCTTCATGTCCTTTAAAACTAGGGCTGGAGAATGGGTGGGTCAAGCCAGCTCAGCCCATTTAGTGGACGGGCTTGACCAGGGCCATTGACAGGTCGGGCTTGGTCAAGCCCGACCCGTCGACCAACTGGGTTGGGCCTAGGCCCAGTTCGGGTTGGGCCTGGGTCTAATACAAAACCCATGGTCTGCTTGTTAGTCCCATGGGCCTAATTCGGACCAGGTCGGTTCTTTTAGCGAAAAATTAAAAAATACAAAAGAATAGATGGGATCTGTAAACACCCCAAATTTTTCACCTTCATTCACAAACACCTACCTCTCGCCACTGGGACCCACTCTCTGCAGCCTTCAGGGAACCAGCTGGTCGATATCTGAGCCAGGGTTGTTCATAGCCCAAATTTTACAATAAATTTTAATACTTCATCCTATAATCAAAATTCAATCCTCATTTTGGCTCAATCTCAATTATCAGTTTTCATCCTCAGATGAGAATTTCCAATCCTTTATCTCTGCCAGGAGTCCGGGATTTCAAAACTCTCATCCAGGGTTTGCCTTTTGCACCTCATTGCATATCATTTCATATCATCTCACATCATGGTATGTCATCTCATATCATTTCATAACATTGCATGTCATTGCATCTCATTTTTGAGATCCAACACTCTTGTTTTTCAAAATCTTTCAATCCAGATTCGAATTTTAAAACTTTTCTTTCGAAATCAATTTCAAAACCTGGGTCTTTAAATCGACATTTTGCAATTTGTTAACCCCCAGAATCTTATATTTCAAAATATTTTTCTTAGAAAACGATCTGGATTCATTTTTTTAACTCAATTTTAACTTATCTCAGTTCTCAGATGAGACCCATCTAGGTGGTGTCGCTTCTGGATTCCTTCATTCCTCAAATTTTCAGAGTCATAGTCGGATCAGGACTCTATCTTTTTACTTTTTAAACCCTTTTCAAAATTTCATTTTGGTTTTAAATCAGAAGTAGTCTTATCTATTGTCCATTTCTGTCATTTTGGCCAAAATCTCAGAGTTTCAGTCGGATTACGACTCTTTTCCAGAGTTTCAGTCGAATCAGGACTCTACTTTTCACTTTTATTTTTTTTATCTCTTTTCGAGAAAACCTCTCAAAACCTTTCATTTTTGCCAAAAGTTTAGAGTTTCAGTTGGATTAGAACTCTTCCCCAGAGTCCTAATCGAATCAGGACTCTATCCTTATTTCATTTTCTTATTTCATTTCAACTTGTTTTCAAAAGTCCTTTTTAAAATCTCGTCATTTGCTTCTCAAAAAATAAAAAATTCTCAGAGTTTTAGTCGAATTAGGACTCTTCCCCAGAGCCCTAGTCAGATCAAGACTCTGAACCTGACTTCAATTTCTATCTTATTTTCACCTGTTTTCTAAAATCCACCCATTTTTTTTCTAGAAAACCCTAAATTTTAAGAGTTTTAGTCGAATTAGGACTTTGTCTCAGATTCCAGTTGGATCAGGACTCTAATTCTGATTTCAGTTTTCACTTTGTTTTCATCTATTTTTGCGAAAAAGCTTCTAAAACCTCCTTGTTTGTTCAAAGTTCTAAGAGTTTTAATTGAATTAGGACTCTGTCCCAGAGTCCTAATTGGATCAGGACTCTAGTTCCGATTTCAGTTTTTATCTTGTTTTCGCGAAAAGCTCTTAAAATCTTCTTGTCTGTTTTCAGAAAAATCAAAATCTCTAGAGTCCTAGTCGAATTAGGACTCTGTCTCAAAGTCCTGATCGGATCAGGACTCTGTTCTGACTTCTATTTTAAGCCCCATTTTTACTCGTTTTTAAAACCTTTTCACCTATTTTTCGAAAAAAAAGTCCAATTTTGTAGAGTTCCAGACAACTTAGGACTTTATTTCAAGAGTTTCAGTTGAACTAGGACTCTGACTCTAGCTTCATTTTTCATCTCATTTTATCAAATTCTGAGAAAACTTTTTAAAATTTCTTTATCTTTCAAAAATGCCAAAAATCTAAAGTTTCAGTCCTATCAGGACTCTGTCCCAGAGTCCTAATCCGGTTAGGACTCCATTCTGATTTATGTTTCTACTTCTATTTTCATTCTCATAACTAGTTTTTCAAAAATTAGTCCATTATGCATAGTCTCAGTTGATTCAAGACTCTATTTCAAAGTTTCGGTTGAGTTAGAACTCTAACCCTGACTGCATTTTCTGAATTATTTTCGCTAGTTTTGAGAAAATCCTTAAAAAAACTTCTTCGTTTGGCTTTCAAAAATATAAATTTAGAGTTTCAGTTGGTTTAGGACTCTGGTCTAGAGTTTTAATTCGCTTAGGACTCTATTTTCAAAACCTCTGATTTTCATTCGGTGATTTTAATTCTGTTTTGAAACCATTTATAATCTTTATTCCAACTTTTTCAAAAAACTGGTGTGGGGCCCACTTAGTTGGCACCATATCTGGAGGAGTCCTGATCCATTCAGAACTCTGATGGACTCAAAACCTCCAATTTCAAAACCAACCTCATTCTAAACCCCTTCTTGAAAACCTGTATTTTAAAATTTTAAAATCGTTTTTGAAAAATCAAGTGGGACCCATTCTTGGTGGCGCCACACTTGAAGAAGTTGGGGTTAGCTTAGGCTTAGTCAGTGTCCTAGTTACGTTAGGAGTCTAGAAGAGTCCAAACTTGATTTTAAAAATTACATTTTTACTTTAGATTTTAACCTTGATTTTAAAGTTTTAAAAAATAGGATTTTGAAGAAAAACAAGTGGCGCCACATTTAGAGTCTTTCTTAGTTAATTAGGTTAGGCTAGTTAGAATCCCACCTAGGTTAGGACTTTCAACCCCCCCCCCCCCCCTTTTAGTTAGTTTAGGTAAGATTTTGAAAAGTCAAAACTCTCATTAATTAGCCCTAATTAATAGCTTTTTCAAAAAACTATAAAAAGAGGCTCTATGGGGGTCGACCCCTAGGCTCTCTCTCATTATTTCTTGCTCTCTCTCTCTCTCTCTTCTCCAGCAGTTCTCCTTCCTCCATTGAAGCTGCAGCCCCAAGGTAAACTTCTTCCACATTATTTCACTAGTTTTATTAATTTTTTAATGTTTATTTCGTATATCTCACCATTATGGCCCCTTGTGTGTTGGATTTAAGCTTAGATTTCGTTCAAGAACCGTAAAATCGATTCAAGAAAGTGATCCAATATTGTTTAATGGTGTTTTTTATGATTCTAATCCGTTGGAATTGTTTAAATTGTTATTTTTTATGCTTTTGCCAAATAAAAGATGAGATTCGCCCGTTTAATTGGTCAAATCCCTCTTTTCGAAGGCCAAATCAAATCCAACTGTGTATTCCTTGAATTTTTTTTATTTTCTTATCATATTGATGTTTATTTTACTTATTCCAGCATCAAATCCAATTTCGTTGTGTTATTTACATATTTTCTTCATTATTTTTCATGTTTAGATTAGGGTTTTTAATGTTATATCGAATATCCATGTGTTTTGATCTCGGGCACGCGGAAATCCCGTTATTTCATGATTAAGTTTTCTTCAAAAAAATACAATTTTTTTATGATTGGTTCACGGGTTTGTCAGTGACTTTCCATAGAAAATCGGATTATTTTGGATTCTGTAATTCTGTCAAAAAAATAAGAAACCGAACCATGATTTTTAAACCGTGAAATCACTATTGGGATTCGGGAACAACTTGCAGAGGTGATATCTCCCTCGTCAGAGATCCGATTGACGATCCGTAAGTTACAGTGGTTTTGTCTTGATGTCTAGTATTTACTGTAAATTTTTCATATTTTTATGCATCTGTTTGCTATTTTTTCTTTGTCAGAAAGTATAATCAGTTTCTCAGAGCTCGTTATACCTTGTTTAAATCCTATATCAACTTGTGTCGATCATATCTTCCTAACCGGAGATCCGATCTATGATTCGTAAAAGCAAAAATCTTCCTCTATGTATCTGTTGTTCACTGCCAAAATTTTATAATTTTTTAATATGATTTGCTATATTTTCCTGTATCTGAAACCGGATGTACTTATTTCAAATCGTTATATATTCGTCAGAATTGAGCCTATATTGTCGAAACGATATCTCCCTAACCGAAGATGATTTTTCCGATCTGTAAAAAGAAAAATCTTTGTTTTTCTGTCTAGTATCTCTCTATAAATTTTTATGAATTTCCATTGTGATTTGATACCTGATTCGGGCCTGACACTGTGACAGGTACATGCCCGCGGGCAAAAATCGTATATTTTAGGATTTTATTCAATTTTCGTATTAGAATAATATCAAAAATATATATTTTTTTAATACAATTTAATTTTAGTTTTAATTTTTAAGTTCATTTGATATGTTGTTTGATTAAATCATGAAAATAGGGTGCCTGCGGAGTCCCGATTCGAGTAAAACACCGTTAAAATTTGTTCTTTTTGTGGTATTTCAAATTTTTATGCATGTTTTTTCATATTTTTAGGGTTTGATCATGTTTATAATCATGCTATGGTACTTCATACCCGATTTGGGTTTGATTTGAATCCATTTGAGCCCTAAATCCAAAGTTTTACCAAATTTTTTTCTGAAAACCCTAATTTCAAGGCCATAGTCTTGTTTTCAAGGGTATTTTTGTCATTTTTCTCTAAATTACGAATTTTAAAATTGTTTATCTTTATTATTTATTCAATTTTATATCATACTTTATTATGTTTATCTCAGGTAAACATGGAAAAGGGCTTATATCCAGATAAATCCAGTAATTTCCAGATATTATTGGATAAATCCAGAAAAGCCGACATTTTTGCCACTAACAAGTTTGCTAGTTTTGCAAGGATATCCAAGACTGTATTTTGTTTATTTTTCTTTATTTCTTTTCAATTAATTGATGTAAATTGTAAATAAATTTAGAATAAGAACTTACTTTTCTTGCTTAGAATAGGATTGCATTGCATATAGTTTTATTTTTCAATGATGTTAATGTGTGATAGATGATGATTCATGCATATTCAAATTCACCATGGTCTACACGAATGACATGTGCACTAGCTTATAAGAAGTTAATAAACTCGATTGAGTTCGTATTTATGGTCATAGTCAGAATATGAACAAAATCCAGATTTATCTTCTTTTAAGCCACAATCAGCCTACACTCTTAAGCTATTTTAAAAAAACATTGCATATTTCAAAGTTTTCTAAATATTTTCTCCTTTTAGAATTAAATTGATTAGATTCAATCCATATCTGTGGCCATAGTCAGGGATACGAGGAGAATCTATCTTATTGAAATTCTACAAGGCACAAAAATGTCTTTTTCAAACAATTTTCTCAAAAGTTCTTCAGAAAATGTTTTCTTCAAAATTGCATTCATTCATGTAAGTTAGATTGCATCATGAAAGGATTTTCATAGGGCCACAGGCCCATCCCTTTTGATATATTTTCCAAATTCATCTCAGAAAAATCAATTTTCTCAAAGTTATTTGAATTTCTCCAGAATTCGATTTTCTCATAAAGCTTCGCTTTTCTTCATAAATCAATTTTTCTTTCTTCAAATTACTTCTCAAATCCTGATTCATGATTTTCAAAGTTTCTACTTTTCCAAATATTCTAAAATATTTCAAGCATACATCATGTTTTTCAATCAAAAATTTCTCTAAGTCATAGCACATGCCTGATTCTTTGTGCATTTAGGAAATAGAACATTGATTTAGACCAGTTGAGCAAAACAAAGCGCATGGTTGATATTGGTTCAATTACCCCTGGTTATGGTGTCAGGAACAGTTAAACCTCGTACCGACAAGCGAGTCTCATTCTTCAGAATTATCCTGCATTTTAAAACGGAGGCGAGTTATTTTCAAAATCTTTTTCAAAGGTCAGTTTGACTTGCAAAAGTAAAATTTTGCAATGATAACAGGATCCAAGATAGATTCATTTTTTGAATTACATACTTGGCTCGATTTGAATATATATATATATATATATATATATGTATAGGGAAATGGAAACCTACAAAATGGGCACGTAGTTAAATGAAACATTCTATTGCATTTATGGTGTTTTTCTCAAAATTTTGACCCCATAGATGTGTTCAGCATGATTGATTTACTAGAAATCAACACTTGGATCATGCATTTTGGATGTGGAAAAAATGGTATTTGGAGACTCAAAAAATTGTAGGCCATTGATTTTTTGAAACCTTATAAAACCTATCCATGCATCTGAATCAAACAATCTAAGAAGTGATTCCTATAAAAATAAGCATATAGATCACATTTGTATGATGGTCAGAAATTCGAAAAAAATACCAGAAATCTATTAGCATGTTTCATTTAGCACCGTGGCCATTTTGTAGCCCCGGGGGTGGCCCGACCCAACCCATGATTTTGTCGGCTCAGGCTTTCTTCTAAAAACTAAGCCCAAGCCCGACCCATTCAGGCCGGGCACGGGCTGCCCGGCCCATTGTCCATCCCTATTTAAAACCATCTTGAAAATGTTGCATTCAGACAAACTAAAATATTTTTATTATAGTCAAGCATCAGGTTGACCCCCATGGATTCAAATATGAGATCCCTTGGTTAAGAGATTGCAACTAGGGCCAGCCATCTTATTTGATCCCCAAACTGAATCTAATCTGCAAGTAAAATAAAACGGCTTTTACATGTAAAATATGCTACAGAATGGGCTTTTGTCTATTAAGTTCAGATATATGGAAGTTAAGAACGGTAGCTATCTGAGCCAAATGTGATTCAGACTCACATGGAATAATTGCTATCCCTCTTTACCACTAAAAAGTCACTCCACTACAGAAAATGTCCATACCATCTATTCCGTTTATGGAAGAAAAATGAAAGGGTGTTTGTGGAGACCAGACAATGAGAAAAAAATAGCTGCAAAAGCTACTGGACTAATTACTCAAAGACAATGAGAAAAAAATAATGTGAATTTATCTATGTGGAGACCAGTAGAGACTTATCTCATAAATCATAGTTATTGCGTAGCAATGTTGAAAACTCATTGGTTGACACAGCTAATCAAATCAATCTTTCTTTCTAGGGGGTGTGACAGGGTGCCCATGCACTGGAGGTCAGAATCTTGCCCTTGTTGGCTCTGGAGAGCTAGTCATATCTGTTCCAGTACATGAGGTGCATCTCAGCCAGCCAAACAGGCCTTCCCATGGTACAGAAAGTTAGCTCCGTATATATATATATATATATATATATATATATATATATATATATATATATATATATATATATATATATATATATATATATATATATATAACGTTTGCTACCCTCGTGGATAAGGAACCCCTTAGTAAAAAACAGTAACATTTTAAATTTTTTAATGTTTTTTGTACATCTGACCCTCCAGATGTGATCTACACGTTTGGGTTAGTAGAAATCCGTGCTTGGATCATCTTATTCCAACATGCATGTAAGATTTTGCAGGAGTTCAAAAATCAACAACCTACAAAAGCATAAACTAAAGCAAGTGTTGGATTCAAATCTGGTGTTAAAGATTACAGATTAACTTATTACACTCCTTATATATATATATATATATAGAGAGAGAGAGAGAGAGAGAAAGAGAGAGAGAGAGAGAGAGAGAGAGAGAGAGTGGTAGCTAGGGGTGGCAATCGGGTCGGGTTGGCGGGTTGGCGGGTCAGCATACCTCAACCCGAACCCGACCCGTTTATTAAACGGGTCAGCTGTGGCAAACACGAACCCGACCCGTTTAATAAACGGGTAACCCAACACGACCCGCCAACCCATTTAATAAATGGGTTGGGTCGGGTAAACGGGTTTTCAGGTTCGCGGGTCAGGTTTGCGGGTCGGGTTGGCAGGTAGTCAGGTTGGCGGGTCGGGTTGACAGGTCGGGTTGGCGGGTTGACCCACCCGCCTAACCCGTTTATTAAACGGGTCAGCCGGGTTGGCATACCCCCAACCCGAACCCGACTTGTTTAATAAACGGGTTACGCGGGTCGACCCGTTTTTTAAACGGGTTGGCTTAAGCCCAACCCGAACCCGCCTAAGAGGCGGGTTGGCGGGTCGGGTCAGAAATTGCCACCCCTAGTGGTAGTTGTGCAACCCTTAGGTACGCACTCAACGTCATTGTTTCTGCAAAAACACTTTTAGCGATGACTTTTGTCGTCGCTAAAGTTTTGGGACCTTTACCAAACCTCTCGCTGCTCTTCGATTTTACTTTCTCTTAAACAAACTTTTGGTTATTCAACCGTAAGTTTGAGGGGGAGTGTTAAAAAAGTAATATCATAATGTAACTCTTTTTAGTTTGTTACCTTAGTTTTGTACTCTAGTTAGAAACTAGTTAAGTTAGCTTTTTTAACCTTTATTTTGTTGGACCCTTTTAGACTCTACTTTTTGACCAAAGTCAAAAAGTAGAGTTGTGCTAGGGAGTCGTTGGACTCCCAATGGTTCTATTTAGAGTCGTTGGGAGCCCAACGACTCCCTCTTGAAGCCCTCCTTTGTGTATTGCAAATATGGGGCTATTTTCCCTTATTATGTATGACTTTAAGGGTGTTTTACCCATTCAATAAAATTCTTTTTGCTTTATTGAATACCTCTTCTTTGGGTATTGTTGTATGAACCCTTGTGGTTCTTATGTGCATTCTCTTTTCGGTATTTTGATTGAAGCTATTTGAAGCTTCTTTTGATGATAATCCAAGAACTCGTCTTCTTTCAGCATACATTGTTGTGTTATGTGATAGATAAGTGCTTCTAGGATTAAAGGGCACTTTCTAAAAATCACTATAGGAGCAACACTCACATGTGTAAAGCCTTGGAACTATGAAACAACAGCAAGAAGGCATTCATGTATCTAAAACGCGTACATTAAAATGGATGCATAGATGACTTTTAAGAGTTACAATTATAGCACAAACTACACGAGTATCAGACACTTCATATAAAGACATATTATAGCACCATAAAAAAGCATCATGCGATTCAAATGGAAAGAAATAAGAAGAAAATGCAGACAATGAAAACTTGAAGGGAGACTATGGCAAGGAATATGAAATATTTTGGGATGGCACACAGGTTTTAACTCAATCAAGATAACAGCCAATTCTGTGCATATCAAAGGCTAGAAAATTCATTTGAATATATATATATATATATATATAGAGAGAGAGAGATATATATATATATATATATATATATATATATATATATATATGTGTGTGTGTGTGTGTGTGTGTGTGTGTGTGTGTGTGTGTGTGTGTATGTGTGTGTGTGAGAGAGAGAGAGAGCTTTAGTTTATAACTTTGTATGGGCTTTAGTCCTAACATCATGTTATGTAAACCTTTTGGCTTGTGTATGCAGTAATATTTTATTTTGAGTTTAAATTAAAACCATTTGTGGTAATTAGATGATGAGCAACAAGAGGCACAACAAGGTATCATCTTTGATTTTGAATGCAAAATGTTTGATAATGAAGACAAGTGATGAGTCTTGTTGTATTGAAGTTGTTGACTTTTGCAGTCATGCAGTGAACTATACTGCTACCGAACTCTATTTGATGTTAATGACATGTTAGTAGTCTATGTTTATTTTTATTTGATCACTTCAATTTAATGCCTCTACATATGCTTAATTTTTTTTTTGTATTTTATGAAATTTTTATTTTTAGATAAGTTTTAGATTTTTTCTATTTTTTTATTTTTTGCAAAATTTAAGTGTTTTTTTCTCCATATCTTATGATACCCGCATCCCTAGCCTTTCCAATACAAGATTTATGACATTGCTTGAAACTCCAAAAAAACATCAAGGAATTTGCAGGACAAGAACTCTGTCTAGTCTTTGGTTTGCATATAACCTTTAGTATTGGATTATGAAATTCAAAGAATCTCATGGGGTATTACATGATAATGAATGCTTCAACAACTGAAGAATACATGAAGTGGCATACATTGTTGTGTTATGCGATAGATAAGTGTTTCTAGGATTAAAGGGCACTTTTTAAAAATCACTATAGGAGCAACACTCGCATGTGTAAGCCTTGCAACTATGAAACAACAGCAAGAAGGCATTCATGTATCTAAAAAGCGTACATTAAAATGGACGCATAGATGACTTTTAAGAGTTACAATTATAGCACACACTACACGAGTATCAGGCACTTCATATAAAGACATATTATAGCACCATATAAAAGGTTGATGCGATACAAATGGAAAGAAATAAGAAAAAAATGCAGACAATGAAAAGTTGAAGGGAGACTATGGCAAGGAATATGAAAGATTTTGGGATGGCACACAGGTTTTAACTCAATCAAGATAGCAGCCAATTCTGTGGATATCAAAGGCTAGAAAAATCATTTGAATGAGAAAGATAAGAATTTAGAGAATTGGAAGGATTCCAATTTTGTGGAACGCTTCTAATTTTTCGTAGCTAGCATAGCAAGCAATGCTGTATCAGAAAGCATATAAAAACATACACAATGGGAGACACCATGTCATACAGAAAATGAAGATCTAAAATCATATGGAAAGGTAAAAGAAAGAATAAATGAGGAAGGAATGGTACAAGACACACCTTCTCGAGCAAGGAAACGCGCTGTTTGAGGTCTTCCACCGATATATCATGTTTATGAATAGCTTGAAGGACATATACCATGTGTGAACGAAGGAATTCAGCGCAATGCTGCTTGGTGTTGCACCAAGGAAAGCTTGATTCGCAACCAACTTGATAGAAGGGGCACTTGATAAGCTTCATGGGGCAAACAGTAATGCAATGCCTGTCCATCTCGCGCCGCAGAACCTTCTCCGAGCACCCCTGCTCACAATCCAAAACCTGGAGCGGGCAGTCCGAGTCGTGCTTCTCCGCATACACCGCGCAGAACGTGGAACGACACCCTTCGTTCCGACAATTCATAACCCTGAACCTGCACACCTTCTTGTGATCCTCGAGCTCTTCAAGGGAATCAAATTTCGAGCCGCAGTGATACTCATTTTTGAAATCGACGTTCTTGACCAGAATCTCTGATACCGTCTCCCTCCGATCGATCGGCCAGAACCCTCCCCGCCCCAACTCCTGAACGAAATCGTCGATCTTGTCCTCCCTCATGTCGCTGAGCAACCACCCCGAGACCCGGCTCCAAAGCTTCCTCCTCGCTGCGGAGAAATCGTCCATCATATTGGAAATGATCTCTGTGGGATGGAAGGGGTCTGAATTCTCATCCGATTCCTCCTGAATCACAGATTCAGCGACGAACGATTCGCTCTGTTGCCGGAGGTAATCCACCATTTCTTTCTTGAAATCAATCGCCACCGATTTTGGGTTCTTGAATAGATCCCCTGTAGTGTGGTCCACACAAGCGGTGGCCAATCCAACAAGCAGCATCTGCGCGATTTCGTGCCCCAATTCAACATCAAAATACTCACAAGCACTCAGAGACCCATCTTTCTTTGCTTCCATTTTCTTCTTCTCATCGACATTCAATTCCACGGTATCCATTGGATCAACCTCCACCAACAATAGAAATCAACCACGATAAGCACTCCTCATCAATGTATGAATTGAACAAGAAAGTTTCACGCCCACGCCCCAGAAGCTACCACTATTCGCCCCCTCCCCAAATTTTTTTTTTTTTGCCTCCTGTGGATCCCACTGTAAGAAAATTCACAGGATGACAATCCAAACAGAAATTCGATCATAATGTACCTTCTCACGACCAAAATAACAGTTAGAAATCAATCATAATAAACCCTTCTGACCATTTCGTACCTGAGAGAGAGAGAGAGAGAGAGCAGGCTATTCATGGAAAGAGAGGAAACAGTTAAGTTTTCGGGGTGGTCGGTAATCGTAAATACGTGGTAATTGCTATAAAATGGACGTTATTTTTCGCCAACCCAAGAAAATATTATTTTTCCTTTTTGGATTTCCTTCTTTCTATTTAAGTAACAATAATAAAGAAATTTTTTCGGCCCATTAGGACACGAGAAAGAAATATTGAGGAATATGCACAAATAGGGATGTCAATGGATTGGATTTTATCCAACTCCATTTAGTAGAAGTCGGTAAGCCAAAACGATATCAGATTTTAATCGGATGCAAATATGGTTATGAATTTTTACTACCGAATCCGACAAATATTCGGATTTGATTGATATTTGAGTGCGTTTACATGAAAAAAAAGAGGATATGGAATGAGCTTTTCACCATGAATTCAAATTCGCATCCGTTCAGCCAGCATTCTATTAGTCAAATTTGGTACTGGTTACATCCGACCGAATCCAAACAGTTAACATCCTATGCACAAAATTAGCACAAAACATTTTTCTTGTCATGATTTAATTGGGTTGTGATTTGGGATTGCATAAATTCTATCGTCAGTTCCATTTTACCCGTCTTTCCCTAGTTTAAAATTTAAAGAAAGTTACTTTTAGGAAGAAATTACACAGAAAATTGACTACTATCATAGTTATTTGACGCCAAGGACAGATATGGTCACTGTTAGCCTATATAGGGGGGCTGATTGTGGAGATAAATAGTCGATGAATATTTATCCACGCATTGAAAATCGGGAATAAATAATCCTGCAACTTAAAAAATGATGGACAAAAATGCCGTGTTTGATTGTGAAGTGGGTAGAGATGCACACTAGCCCAGTTTGGGCTGTTTGAACTCGGCTCGTTTCAAAATGCTCTTGTTCAAGCTGGAGCCGATCTTCAATGGACATTGTTCAGGCTCGGCTAGGTTCCGAGCTTAAGCAGTAATCTAAAAAATATACAATGGAGATTTAAGATTTAAAGAAAGTTACTTTTACGAAGAAATTACACAGAAAATTAACTACTATCATAGTTATTTGACGCCAAGGACAGATACGGTCACTCTTAGCTTATTTAGGGGGGTGACTGATTGTGGAGATAAATAGTCGTTGAATATTTATCCACGCATTGAAAATTGGGAATAAATAATCCTGCAACTTAAAAAAAGATGGACAAAAATGCCGTGTTTGAGTGTGATGTGGGTAGGGATGCACACTAGCTGAGCTTGGGCTGTTTGAACTCAGCTTGTTTCAAAATGCTCTTATCTAACCTCCTCAATCACTGCACAAACAACTCACCACTACACCAAACCATGTTTTTTGTCTATCGTGACCCAGAAAAATATACAAATACTAAAACCACTATATTAGCGTTCAGCAAAAAAAGTGAGGCCCAATTCGATCTCAGCACCCTACCCAGTAAGCAGACACTAACTCGTATGAATTATATTGGACATATTTTATATATATTTATTCGAGCTTAATCGAGTTCGACTTGATCAAACTCAGCTAGTTTATGCACACTAAGCCTGGACTTGTATTCAAGCTTGGTACATTTATGTTCACGGACGAGCTCAGACCCAGCTTAAACAAGCCGAGCTAGCTCAGCTCGTTGTGCATCCCTATCCCTATACATGGGGAGGATGCCTAAATCGGTGTGAATAGTCTTGATTGACATTAGGAATGTTATGATTGGGATTGAATCACATATCTGTCATAATCTGAATTAGTTGAATTCAATAAATCAAGTAGTATCCGATTTAGCGATGTGATTCAATTCCACATGTTATTTCTTCCATTTCACATCCGAATCTGAATGCAATGAGCTAATCTAGGGCTACCAACTGATCAGGTTTGTGTCAGATCGTGATTTACCCAAACTGGCCCAAATAACAAACAATCTGGTGTGGGTACTTCACCTAGATTACATGGGAAAAGAAAATGAATCTCCAACCTGACCCATATAATTTTATGGAAAATTACCATATTGCATGACAAAAATGACGTGTTTGCTGAAATGCCTTGCAATTTTTAAAATTTGCTTGATACTCAAATTCGTAAATGTCTTACTTTTTTAAGGCTATTTTACCATTTGCACAAGCGAACCTCTTGAAGTTCGAGGGATATATCGGTATGCTCTTTGAGTATCGCAAATTCTAACTAAAAGTTAGATTCACACATTGTTTTTGTAGACCTCATAATGTTCGCATGACCAAACTTGTGAACTTCCTATAACTGAAACCTGTTGAAACTTTGCATATATAGTATGAAGTTTGCATAACCAGATTTATGAATTTTCTGTAATTGAAACCTATCAAAACTTCACAAATATTTTTTTAAATTCGCATATATAGCACAAAGTTCACTTAACTAAATATGTGAACTTTCAGTAATTGAAACATATCAAAATTTCACAAATATTTCACAAAATTCGCATATATAGCATAAAGTTTGCATAGATCTTAGTGGATCTTCTTTAAGTAACAACTCCTTAAAGAAATTCGCAAATATGCGGCGATTTGTGCATATAACATGTTGCAAAGTTCAAATTCTAAAATGACCATCGCAAATACGGTACTAACTTTACAAATAAGGTCATTGTGGATTTGTCGAAACATCCTAAATATTGGGGATGAATACAATGTGAATTTTGTTCTTGTTTATGAATTTTCATACAAGCATTAAATGTAACCCTTCGATTGTTTAAAAACTGATTGTTTATACCCCAAGGTTATTTTCGCATAAACTAAGATTTTTTGTGGTCCCCAATATGCTTATCCTTGGCAACAATTTTTGGCCATCATTATCAGTGACTAATTTCGATGATAATTCATTATCAAGCTTTTTAAAATCATCGACTATACATGTAACGTTCAGAGATTTCTAACTTTTGGAAAATATGTAAAAAAATTAAAACTTTTATTTTCTTTTTAAACTTGACAGCAGAAACTTGTTTTACTCTGGTTTAAACCTCGGGTAGGTCACATTTCAAAAGTTTTGATAACCGTCTTTATAAAAATGTCATAGCATCCCTAAAACATTCTTTATTTTCTAAATAGAGTAATTGATTGTAAACCTTCAAAGGATTTTCAATCCATTTACAAAAAGGTGTAGTACGAAAGTTTGTACAGACAAAATACAAAATTCTAGGAAAGTAAAAAGAAAAAACTGAATCAAGTCACTGTCCCTTCCGCCTATCACATTCAACATCATTTATCACCTATACAGGTTAAAATATAATATGTCAGACTCCCAGTTTGGTAGGTTCAAATATCTCATAGTGTAAGCATTATATTATACATGTCAACAAGTAATATAACATGTATAATTTTGTAATGGCATGCATTCAGTAAGTCTCCAAGGTGTCATAAGTGTCTACCAAAAATGTCTACCTTGTTGAACCATGATATCACCAATGGCTAACCATAGGTATTTCTAAGTTATGCCAACTATCAAACGATTTGTATAAACATACATGTATTTTCATTTAAAGTAAGATTATTTCGATATTAATCCCACCTGCGGGTATGCACAAAACAATACATAAATCAAACTGAGGCTATCCGAGGGTTTACTATACCATGTATTTTAGTACCTCGAATGACTAGTTGATTCACTCTAAAGGGGACAATGTAACAATCGAGAGAGAACTCTCTAGAGGGTAACTCCCAAAGATGGATCATACAAGGATGCAACCTAACCTTCTTTAGAAGTAGTGGGATCTATTACCTAGGACAATTATTGGTAGCCAAGTCTCCTAACTCCGATGATTAGAGACATAGAGTTATTGTCACTCAATGAGCATGTCTATGTAATAACAATGACATCAAAGCTTGCACCATCTACCACCTCTCCGGGTAGCCAATAAACGTAAATGGGTTAATGGGTCATCTTTATTAAAGAGTTGTACCATTTATAGCTTATGCCATAACTAGGTGGTGTAAGTTTTATAAAAGATATTTTAAAAAGGATATTTTCAAAAAAACATTTATGCAAACAAAATACCAAATAATAAAAATCGGTTCACACTAATGGTGAGATCCAAGTTGAACACAGGAAACATGAACAAAAGTTAAGTATTCCAAACATAAGCACACCTTTATTGCCTTAAAAAAAATTAAGTGCAGAAAATAAACACGTAAACCCTATTACAAAATGTCAAAAAAAGAGAAATTAATACAACCCAATTAAATGTGGCCTAATGCCCTACTTTAACTAAAATAAAAAGAAAAGAAACAAAAAAAGATGACGCCTCTGCTCATGAACCACGATCCTTATATGCGAGTATCAGAATTTGAGTGCGTCTACCTCAACACCAACCTTCTAGCTCATGGCAGCCACCTACACAAACACAACTACACAAACAAAACAAAGAACTACAAACGAATATGTTAGTGAAAAATGCAGGAATAAGAGCATTAAAATAAAATAAAAGAACAAAAATCTAAACACAAATCCCAATGTAATCTCATTGGTTTCTAAACTAAAACGGAGTGTCCTCTGTTTCAGGACACGTCATTGACTCAAAACTTCACACGCGACACTTAAAAATCACGAAAACCATGAATCTATCCTACGTGATTTAGAGAATCGTCTATTTAGGACAAATTCTCGTAAAACAACCAGACATACCAGTAAATGGCGTTGGATTCTGCTGAAATTTTAAATATTTCTAACATGCTTAGGAATCCAACACAATTTACATAATCGAAAAACACCATAGAAAGTTACATAAAATGATGACTGCAACCTAAAAAACACAAAACCGATAAACAGGAGATTTCTGGACAGAGTTCGGGAAAACAACTTGACAACCCATCAAATGGATTCAGATTCTAACGAATTTTGAAATATTCTAGACTCGTCCAGAGACCTAATCTAATTTACAGATTTGAAAAATACGTATGAAATCTCCAGATACACACAAAACAATCTTGAAAATAAAACAGAAATTTAAAACTAACGATTTTTCAAAACTCAACAACTATTCTAATTAAGTTTTTTTCTCTAAAAAAAATAAATTCTAACCAATAATATTAACATAAAAGAAAATGAATTAATCTCCTAAAAAAATAAGAATTAAAAAAAATGCAGACAAAAAAAAGCTAACTAACTATATACCCGGCGGCTTGGGTTGAGCATTAGCCGACTCTAGCCATCAGATATTTTTTTCTTATTATTTAAAAAAAGAAACATAAAAAATAAATTTAGAATATATGCAAAAAAATAAATTAAATTAAACCTAATCTAATCTATAGAAAAAGATAAAAAAAATAGCAGAAATAAAAATTAGATCTAATGATAGAGAGAAAGGGAAAGGAGGTACCGAACCGACCGATTCAACATCTCTCAATGGATTGGGTTGAGAAGAGAGCGAGTTGTGGCCTCGTGGAATGTGTAGATGCCTCACAGAGTTGTTCTCATGTTGACCTGCAGAAAATGAAAAGAGAAGAAGAAGAAGGAGAAGAAAAGAAAAGAAGAAGATAAAGAAGAAGAAAAATAAAAAGTTGAGAAGAGAAAAAAGAGAAGAGAGGAGGGTTTCACGTGAATAGGAAAGAAGAGAAAAAGAAGAGGGGGCGCGTTGTAGAAAGAGAGCCAAAACTTATTCATGCCTCTCTCAAACGAATACTTATATTAGATTTTTAGGTTAAAACAAAAATTACAAAACTATTCTTAATTTAAAAACTATTTCAAATTACTACCTAAGTCTATTCTAAATTACAAAAACAAGGTGGCACCTATGAGGAGGGCATTTTAGAAATTCTGTTAATCAAACCACAATGGATTTGAGTTGAGTGGCCTACTAAACACGTGTGGGTCAGATCCAAGATCCGTAAGATGACATTTTGGGTTGGATCTGGAACCTTCTCCTTGACATTTGATCTAAAATCATAAAACAACTATAACTTTGTCATTTTAGCTCCAATTTAGACAAAATTTGAACCATGGCTCCTTGACACCTGAAACATCAGAAAATAGGCATCAAAACAATAATAAACACATAAATTCATGAATTTAATAATAAATATGAATGCATTTTCATGCATTATCAAATTCTCTCATGCTTATTGTTTGCTAGTCCTCGAGAAAACTTTATTCCTAAACTAAGAGAAAGCAAACCCTACATGCAAAACAAAAGCAACAATACAAAACTAATATACAATATCTAACTCACTTTCGTAGGAATCATGGTTGCATATAGTGTATGCAATAAGCCCTTTAAACCCCTGGGTTACCCCAGTGAACGAGTGCGGTCTCGTGAGGGTTTTCAGTGATGATACCCACAAACATCTCTATCATGCATACTTATACAATTTCAAAAAATGTTAGGCAATTAAAGCTCTTTTCAACAAGTATATCTCATGAATTCACATTCTTTCTCATTTTTTAAATCAGCAATGCCTCCACAATAGAAAATTTTTCTATCTATTTCTTTAGCATTTAAGATTATCTATACTTTATTCTTAGAGAAACTTGCCTACTCATGTCATCACCTATTATCATTACATGAATTTTTTTGCACAATTTTGCAAAAATTTCCAAGCAATGTTTTTCTTTATGCTTTTCTAATATTTTTATTCATTTATTTTTCTAAGCACTATGTCAATTTTCTTATTTCGTAACCCATGTAACGAGCTTTAGGCCAGAGACTCCCAGGCTAGACGACCTTAGAGAACTAGACATAGAGTGTCCCTCAGAATTAATCATTCGAGTCACTACATCCTAGATTTTCATAGCTACTTGTAGTTTTTCTCCATGTCGTGTGCAATGTCTTAATTGACCGAGCTTTCTAATGGATCCATGTAGTGAGCTTTGGGTTGGTGGCTCCCAGGCCAAATAGCTTTAAAGCACCAGGTGTAGAACACCCCTTATACTTAATTGCTCGAATCCAAAAGGCTTCATGTGTTGGCTAGACATGAAGTTTTGATAGTATTATCTGCCCTATTCGCATGATCACAAACACTTCAACTTGTGCCTGAACCTAGCTACTAAGAATTCTATTCGCATGAGCACAAACACTTCAACTTGTGCCCTAGACCAGCTATTAAGGACAAAACTGCTAAGAAAATCAAAATATTACATGTGTGCTCTTTCTTTTCTTCACTTTTTAACATTGCTCATTTTCAAAAAGAATATTAGTGCATCTACATCCGTATAAATCAAAGTAGAATCTAACAATTATAAACAAGTATTTTCTTCAAAATCCACATAAATAACTTATTCATCTAAATCCATTTCAGAAAAAAATTCTGCATGAATCTTAAAATTCATCTTAAAATGCCAAAAACATGAAAAAACAATCATATATTGTTAAAAATTGCTTCAAAAATGCCTATTTTTATGAGTTTTCAAATAATACATGGACAAAAAAAGATTTGAGGTTTGCATCGTACCCTCCTCCATGCTTGAATAACACTGTTCTCAATGACACTCCCCCATGCTTGAATAAAACTATATAAATGCATGAGTGCACACAAAGAACAACATAAAAGGGGAAAATGAGAGATACAACTTGATATTTATGCTGGAGCTCGCTTGATAAGATGTCTCATTTTGCACTACCATGCACATACAGGGCTCCTCAATGTCCTGTATTCTTACAAAAAAAACTCATACACATTGAAGTACATCAAATCATAATACATGCATGTATCTATCCTAATTCTATTTAAAGCAAACCAAAATTAAAAAAACTAGTTTTACCGGTTCTTTTTCAAAATCAACCCTTGGGTTGAGTCTTTTATTAAAACTAGTTTTACTGGTCCCTTTTTCAAAATCAACCATCGGGTTGAACTTCTTTTTCAAAACCAGTTTGCATCGATTTTTTTTTCAAAATCAACCCTTGGGTTGAACTTCTTTTTTAAAACTAGTTTGCACCATTTTTTTTCAAAATCAACCCTTAGGTTGAACTTCTTTTTCAAAACTAGTTTGCACCGGTCTTTTCAAAATCAACCCTCGGGTTAAACTTCTTTTTCAAAACTAGTTTTTACCGATCTTTTTCAAATTCAACCCTCGGGTTGATCCTTCTTTTTATAAAAAAAAACTATTTTTTACCGGTCTTTTTCAAATTCAACCCTCGGGTTGATATTTCTTTTTATAAAAAAAAAAATAGTTTTACCGGTTTCTTCCAAATTCAACTCTCAGGTTGATCCTTCTTTTTATCATCAAACTAGTTTGCATCGGTCTTTTTTCAAATTCAACCATTAGGTTGATCCTTCTTTTTATCATCAAACTAGTTTTACCGGTCTTTTCCAAATTCAACTCTCGGGTTGATCCTTTTTTTTATCATCAAATTAGTTTTACCGGTCCTTTCCAAATTCAACACTCAGGTTGAACTTCTTTTATAAAAACAAGTTTCACCGGTCTTTTTTAAACCAACCCTCGGGTTGATCCTCTTTTATAAAAACTGGTTTTTACTAGTCTTTTTCAAAATCAACCCTCGGGTTGAGTCTTTTTATCAAAACTATTTTTTCATCGATCTTTTCAAAGTCAACCCTCGAGTTGATCCCCTTTTTATCAAAACTAGTTTTCATCGGCCTTTTCAAATTCAACCTTCGTGTCGAGCTTCTTTTTTTACAAAACTAGTTTTCATCGATCTTGTCTATTTCAATCCTCGGGTTGAGCTTATTTTACCCAAACTAGTTTTCCACCAGTCTCGTAAATTCAATCTTCGGGTTGAATCTTTTATCAAATCCAGTTTTTGAACTGGTCTTTTACAATTCAATATTTGGGTTGAACTTTCTATCAAATCCAAAATTCAATCTTCGGGTTGAGCTTTTCATCAAATCTAGCTTTTGAGCCGGTCTTTTCTAAATCAACTTTTGGGTTGAACTTTTTCAGCTGGTTTCCAGAATGCAACCTCCGAGTTGATGTTTTTGTCAATGCCAATTTTTTAAAGATCCAACCTTCGAGTTGAACCAGTTTTTGAACTGGCCCAATACTTCAATCATTTTTCATCTTTTTTCTAGAGAGAGTTTGAGGGAACTCACGCCTTTTGCTACCATTGTCTTCTTTCGCAAGAACCCTTTTTCCAGAGAGAGTTTGAAGAGACTCATTTCTTCGTGAAGCCGTTTGCAAAACAACAACCTTTGTCTTACATAAAGAACCCTCTTTTCAGGGAGAGTTTCGACGAAAACTCATTTCTTTATGGCTCCCTTGTTAGCTTATTTTAGCCTCCCCCTTCATAGAGGATTCCTTTTTCCAGGAAAGAGTATGATGGAACTCGCTCCTCTATGATACCTTTTCAACCTTTATTATTGGCCACTTTCAAAAAGAGAAGCCTAAGATTAGTAAGTTTTGACGAAAACTTAATTTCTCTTTAAAAGACCCGTTTTGCAAACACCTCCTCTTTAGGGAAAAGAGGAGTCATTTTTATCACCCGTTCAGGTAAGGGGTAAACCTGAGTCTCTCTTTGGGGAAAGAGAGGTCCAATCTTCATCAATTTGATGTCAAGTAATTCTTTTATAAAGGATCACAAGATTTGTTGCCAATATGTTATTAGAAACATTTGCTGATTTCAAAAATTTTATTTATTACACTAGGGTTCACCTCAAACTACCTCTTGTTTTCTCTTTTAAAAGGGTGAAACTTCTGTGAGATAAAGAGAAAAATTCAAGCTTTTCCTGTTGGTCAACTAAAAGGGATGAAGGAAAAAAAATCCTTGGTATGGCTAGCAGAGAAAAAATTCAATGATGTTGAGAAGCCAAAAATGAATTGATATTGACTATAGCAATGAAACATTTTTAGAGGCAGTTCTTCTGGCAATGAGGCAGTTGAAATATACTGTGTGGTATAGAACCCACTCCATTTCTCTAAACATTCAAGCATAATAAGTTACCTGCAAAAGGGGATCTCTCAAGTATCACTAAGTTGAAGGTTGATATGAGAGTTTAGATCTCTAAAAGACAAAAAAAGACTCAGATCATCTTTAAGTTGAAGGCAGATGTGACATGCACTTCCAGAGCAAATTCAGATTGCCACCAAGATGAAAGATGACATGAGAGTTTAACCTCTGGGGACAAGGAAGACTTTGATTATCTCCGAGTTGAAGGAGGATGTGATGTTCTCTTCTAGAGAAGATTTGAAATATCTCCAAGTTGAAGGCTGATAAGGTAAACTTTCTGCCAAACCCCCAAAGAGCTTAAACCTCAAGTTTATGTGTCAAAGAATGCAAAGAGATATGATGGGAGCACCCCAGATATCAAACTGCCAAGAATCGTCTTTACTTATGTGAAATTCTTTGTCAATATTTTTTCATTCACTTGCTTCTATGAAACTAAGAACGATTCCTCTCTTTTCATACCAAGGAAATGGATAGCTTCCTTAGAGAAACTCGATGGTAACAACTTGAATTTGATTCTTGTTTTTATGAGGTTAGCCTAATTAAAGGTAATACTCCAGGTAGAAGAGGGAATATCTTTTGCACATATGTGCACATTTTTATACATTTTGATCAACTATAATTTCTGTCTTATTGGCAATTTTTCCTGGCAGGAAACAAGAGTTTGACTTCTTTTGATGTATTCTTACACCTTTTTATTATCCCTCTTTAAGATTTGAAAACCTGGGTTTTCAAGATCCTTCCCTTTTTTTGGTTTGAATGCTCGGGCTCTCAAATCTTTAACACATTCCCTATTTTTTTCCATTCTCCTGCCATAGCCAGTTCCCATTCAGGTTAAGGGTTAAACCTGAATCTTTTCAAAAGGATTTTTCTTTTAAAAGCTTCTTCTATGTCTCAGTCATGAGACCCCCTTTTTAAACTTTCCTTTTCAAAGCTTTTAGGGACCTTATTTTCTCACATTTTGCAACTTCTTTCAGATTTAGTGCAAAATTCAGAAGTCCATCATAATTTCCTCACCCCTTTTTTTTATCAGCCTTTTGTTATGGAGGATTCTGTTCTTTTCAACCCCGTTCAAGTCAAGAGATAAACCTGAGTCTTACCCTTCAAGTTAAGGGTTAAAACTGAATCTTTGCAAAAAAGGCCATTTATTTTTAAAAACTTCTTCTATATCTCAGTCATGAGACCCCTCCTTTATAAACTTCTCTTTTCAAAGATTTTAGGGATTTTGTCTTCTAGCCTTTTGCATCTCTTTCGTATTTTAGGGCTAAACCCGAAAGTTTCATCATGATTTCCTCACTCATTTTTTATCAACACCTTTGTTTTTTAGAATTCTGTTCTTTTCAAAGCCATTTAGGATAAGGTATTCAACCTGAACCTCATTTCATGAGGGCCTTTTAAAATCAATTCTTCCATACTCAGTTCAATTTTTCTAACTGAGGCATTTTTGTTTTGAAAATTTGATGTATTTTTCTTTGCCATTAAGCCCAGCTTTCAACCGAGATAGTAGCAAAGAGGGGCATCTATAAACACCCCAAACTTTCTAGGTTCACTTTTGGATACCTTTTTTTACAGATGCCAACCTCTATAGCACAATGTAGAAGTCTAATCCCTAGGTCCAGTCCAATTTAGGTGTCATTTTACCCCCATTTTACCAGTAAAATTACAATTCTACCCCTAGGTAACCTTGGATCCTTATTAGTTAGACCCAGCCAAGCTTATTTTGAGCTTAAAAGAGTTAGAATATCAGTCATTTCTAGCTCCTCTGAGCTCACGATAAGTAGACTATGTTCATTTCAGCTAAATTTGGTTTATTTCACATGACATGAGCTTATTTCTAGCTCAAATTCAAGCCAATTGTCTCAGAGTGAGTCAATTCCAGTAGATCCTATTCCTCTGTGTTTAACTTGAGTTCATCAGGAGTTAAAGTGGTCCAGTTTTAGTTCAAATTTGTCTCCCACATTCTTAGAGTTCATTTTAGCTCAATTCAGCCCATTTTAGCTAAAATTGAGCTAACCCCAATCAGCCCAGCTAGGATTTAGCTCCAAATTTAGTTCACCTTAGTTCAGTTGAGTGCCATCTCAGCTTAAACCCAGTACACTCCCATTGCTCACTTCACTCTATAGTGAATTTCTCTTTATTTCATATAGAATTGTGTTTATTTTCAATCACCTGGTCTAGGAGTCTAGTTGAGACAGTGTCGTTTTAATTCACCTGAGTTTAGAAACCCTAGAACCCAGTTCAACCCAATTCAAACCAGCTCAAACATTGCTTTCTAAGTGTCACTCTGCATTTTACCTCATGCCCCTGCCCAGGAGAGAAAAATCATCCATACTTGTGTCTCAATAAGGGGTAATTTAGTCAATTTCTCAGCCAGGGCAATTCTAGTCTGGATTCAGATCAATTCTTTTCTGATATTATATCTATATACGAGGTCCAATTCATTGTTCCAATTCGGACATTGGATACCTGATTGAATCCAATACCAGATCTGATATCTAATATCCATTCTCTATTCTGGACCTGGATCCTTTTATTTAATTCACTTTGTTATCTATATCCACAGTCCAATTTGCTTTCAAAACCTGGAATATTTCACCAAATATCTAGGGTCTACCCTTTTATTATCCGAGATTCATTCTTCAATTCTTATTCAATATCCCGGATCCACTTTCTATCTTTGATTCAGGATTTGTTATTCAACTCTTATTCAATATCCAGGATCCACTTGCTAATTCTATCTTTAATCTAGGATTCATTTTCCAATCTTAACTTTGATCCAGGATTCGTTCATCATTTTTTGAATATGGATCATACTCATTGTCTGAGATCCAGATCCATTTATTATTTGAAACTTCAGATCCAGATCCAAATTCAAATCTTTTCATCCAATCTCAAAAATTGTGTTCAAAATTGATTTTTACATTTTAATCCAAACACAGTATTTTATATTTGATATTTTGAAATGCCTTTTTCAGAAAAATAATGTGTCAGATCTGGATCTAGTTTGGGTTTTGATTTGGATTTTTATGAGGATCAAACTTCAAAATGGATCTTAGATCCAATCCAAATCCAAAAGACCTACCTAGGTGGCGTCACTTATGAATTCCCATTTTCACTTTGTTCTGGTTACTTCAAAAGACTAGTTGGTTTAGGACTTCATTTTCATTTTTTTTATCTTATTGATTTTATCTTTTATTTTTAACTTTTGTTTTAAAATCAAATGTGGACCCCACTTAGGTAGCGCCATATTTGGATTTCTTTGTTTAGAGTTTCAATTAGGTTAAAATAAGAAAAGTCAAAATAAAATTTCAATTAGGACTCTATTAGGGAGGTCAACCCCTCTAGTCTCTAAAATTTTTAAAATTTGCTATTTAATTAAGCAAATCTAGAACCCCTAGAGCCCTTATATTCTTCCACTTATTATTATAAATAGAGCTCTAGGGGGAGGGGGGGGGGTCCAGCATGCTCTCTTCTTCTTCTTGAATTCTTTCTTTTTTTCCTCCTCTTCCCATAGTTGCCGCCCCTCTAGCTCTTCTTCTTCCTTTTTATTTTCTTTTTTTTTTGTTGCAGGAAGGAAAGAAAGATCAAGTAATCTCTTTTCCTTTTCTCTTTATTTTCTCTTTTTTATTTCATTTGCTATATTTCCTTTGTTTTTACCACCATAAGAAAAGCTGATTCTTTCGAATTAATTCTTGAGAAAAAAAAGCATATGCGTATTGGGCATATTTTTCGGCCAAAAGGCTAAGGAAAAATATGATCTATCTTAGATAAAATATATCAGATTTAACTATATATTTTATTCTGGTTTTTATTTAAAATATGAAAGAAAAATCATGGATGTACGGATTCAGGTGACTCAGTTTAGACCAACCCGATTGCATAGACCAGGAATTGTAGTTTTTTGGCTAGACCTCCAACAAGTAAAACATTTGTATCTCCCTCGTTCATAGGAGTTTTAATGAACGGTTTATTGTGTTGGAAAGCTACAAGCTTAGCATATTACACTCTACTGAGACATGTTTTGTCTGACCCTCTATGGTTTAATATTTTTCAGGTAATAAGGAATAGCTTACATACGAAGGCAGAAGGTTGTGACGAGAAACGAGTCTACTTTTCTTTCGCATTTACAAGATTTTCAGACTCTGATTTATTATTTGATTTTTATGGCAATGGATGATTTAATTAATATTTTGCATGATTGTGGACATTGATTTATTTTATACAAGATGAAATCTATTTATTTTAAGTTCCCATAATTATATGGTTATGCATGAATAAGAGAAGTAGCACGCCAACTTTTAGACCTTATGAGTTTTTCTGTTGTTATATGTTACAATATTTAAAGGTATTTAAAAAAAATCCACCATTTTTGGGTTATAAAAATTGGGGTGTTACATATAATGCCCATACCATGTTTGAAAGGCAGAGTTTAGAATATCTTCGTCTTTAATTCTAAGTTGAAAGTACTCAGACCTAAAGTCGTTTTTTAAAAATACTTTAGCCTTTTGCAACTGATCGAACAAATCTTTAATATGTGGTAACAAATACTTGTTCTTTATGGTAGCTTGATTGATCATCCTATAGTCAATGCATAATCTCATCATTTTGTCTTTCTTCTTCACGAACAATACCGATGCACCTGAGGGAGATACACTCGGTCGAATGAATCCTCGATCCATTAGTTCTTGCAGTTTCTTTTTCAACTTCTCAAGTTCAGCTGGTGCCATATGGTATGGTGCCTTGGAAATCGGTGCAGATCTAGGCAACAACTTGATACCGAATTCTATTTCTCGATATGGAGGAAGTCTAAGTCTCTAGAAACACATCTAGAAATTCTCGTACCACATCTAGTTCCTTTATTGATATAATTTTTTATTCTACTAGAGTGATATTGACCAAAAAGGCAGTATACCCTTTCTGTATATACTTCTATGCTTTCAATGAAGAAATTACTTCACTTTTTAGTGTGGGTCTAGAGAGTTTAAACCCCACTTTCAGACATTCGGGTCGAGACAAGACAACCTTCCTTTCTCGACACAAGACTCAAGCATGATACTCAAACAACCAATCCATGCCTAATATGACATCAAAGTCAGTTATATCTAGGAGGATAATATCAACAATCAAATTTTGCTCTGCTATCAACACTTCTATATTGGGCACATACGTTACGCATAAAGAACGTTCATCGATCAAAGTGTATACCTCCAATGGGTAGTTCAAAGATTCAACGACTACATACAAATGTTTTATAAATTTCTCTAAAATGAAAGAATGAGTGGCACCATAATCAAATAAAGTAAGGGTCACTTGTCCAGCGATTAGTACAATACCTTACACCAATTCACCTTTGATCAATTGCTCCACAACAGTGGCAAAAATGCATCCTACTACTACTTTCTGTCTAGCTTGCTTTTGCTACTACGGTGGCCTCTGAGATTGTTATTGCGATGTTCAAGGACCTTTTTTCCATTCATCATACTTCTTCTTGCGGCAATCCTTGACATAGTGACCCATTTTGTCACAATACAGGCATCTATCGATCTTGCGAGGACAAAGCTACCCTGCATGATCGATTCTACACTTTGGACAAGATTAAAAGGGTTTTTGTGGTTGTGGTTGAGGCCTCATGCCTCCTTGTGGTCTTGATTTCTTTACTAGTGGAGTCAACTTCCTTCCACCTGAGTGCTTCTGAAATGTCTTTCTCTTAGGCCAGCTCTTCTAACCTATTGACTGTCATACATCATGGTTAGGTTGGGACTTTTGTGACTCTGACTAATCTTGGTCCAGGAAAGTAGCCACTTCAATGGCCTTATTCAGGGTCTTCGATCCACGTGTGTAGACCTTGGTCCTTAATACTTTTTTAAGCCTGTGTGCGAACTTCATCGCACTTTCCTCCTCTGTGGTATATACATTGGGGCAATATCATTCCAAACCCCAGAATCTTGTGATGTAATTTGCCAATGTCGCTCCTCCTTGCTGTAGATCCGAGAATTCTTGCATCTTTCAACTCCTCTTGTGTTTTAGAAAGTAAGTCTCAGAGAACACTTCAACGAATCGTTCCCATAGTATTGGTTCATTCATGAATTTGACTTCAAGAGTCGTAACCCACCATCTTTCTGCATTCTCCTTGAGTTGGTATGTTCTGAAGTCCACTTTGCTATCTTCGAAGACTTGCAGAACTTGAAAGATTCTTTTAATCTCTCATATCCAATTTTTTCCCCTTCTGGGTCTAATTTTTCGATGAAAGAGGGAGGATTCATGTCCATGAACCTCTTGTAAGAGATTTCGCCAACTGCTATTGGCATAGGTGTTGTGCCATCATGAACGACTTGTTGGAGATTGTTCTCTATTGTGCGCATTACTTTCGCTTGTTTCCCCACAACCTCTACAAGGTTGTTAAGGGTATCTATGATGGTTTTGCATCTTCTTTGCCACACCATTTAATGACCACTTAAGAAAGCGCTTTAGAAGTTAAAAAAGTTTATTCTTGGTGTCATACATTCTATAGAGTGGTTCTCATAATCAGACAATTATCACACCAGTAATAAGCAAACAAGTCATATGTATTAACTATGTTTTAATATGAATAGGTTCACAAAAGTCGAACGAACACCCAACAATGCTGGCAAAAACTTGAACTTATTTCATCAAAAGAAACTAGGAGTTTCTAATTCCTACAAAAATTGGATGTGTCTCTACATCCTACTTGTGGCTGGTGTAATGCCTGCGGTATTCGTTCTTGTTCATGGTATGTCTCTGCTTAGGCACAAAAGAATGTGGTGGTGATGCAGGTGTGTATTGTGGCAAGACTGAGGGAGTAATGAATGCAGCTCGGGAATAAGTTGGGGATGTCAATGTATAAATTGGTGAATTTGGTCTCGCTTCAAGCACAATTTCCAATGGATTTGGATCTTCCACAATCAAGAGTATTGGTGCAGGACTAACTCGGGAAATCACATCCTCGAGTACTACTGTGTTTCCTTGCCACATTTCATGTTTAGTTTTCAGTTGGCACTCATCAATAATGTGCTCCCTCATGCCACAATAGATGTACTCAGTTCTCGCAGACACATCTGTCTTGTGTGGTCTTGATGACACCTTCTATAGAAATGTGCTTCCTGTAGGAGCATATGAATGCTCCAGGATATTGTTTGAACTGCTTGGTTCAAGTGTTCAGCTCCATATGTTATGTAACACCCCAATTTTTATAACCCAAAAAATGGTGATTTTTTTAAACCCTTTTAAATTAAATATAAATAACAACAAAAAAACTCATCGGTTTAAAAGTTGGTGTGCTACTTTCTGTATTCATGCGTAACCATACAATTATGGAAATTTAAAAGAAATAACTTTTAACATGCATAAAATAAATCAATGTTCACAACCATTCATAATTAATTACATTATCCTTTGAAATAAATATTAATTAAATAATCAGAGTCCAAAATCTTCAAATATATAAGAAAGGTAGGCTCGGTCTCCGTTGTAATCTTCTGCCTTCGCATGCAAGCATCTACACACTTTCTAAAAAATATTAAATCATATGGGGTTGTGATCATGCAATTTTTTTTCTCTTGTTCCCCTTTTCCTTCTCTTTACCTTTTTAGCCTCTATTCCCTTTTTAAAGAGGAATAAAAGATAAAAAAGAAGAGAAAAGAGAAAAGAAAGAAGAGAGGGGAACTCTTTTGCAATGTCTCATTTGACCAAAGAAATGTTTTGAAAATCACTCGCCTCCGTTTTGAAAATTTGTGAGAAAATGAAGAGACGGGATTCACTCGTCGGTACGAGGTTCGACCGTTCCTGGTATCTTCAACAGGGGTAATCGAACCAATGATCGAATTTATGCCTTTTTGCTTTGCCTAAATATTATCTAAGAATTTATTATAAGTCTAAGTATGCACAAAAAATCATGCTTGTGCAATGCAAATGCAGAGATGTATGCTTTTGAGAAAAATAGTTTAGAAATTTGGGGATTTTCCAAGTGATTCTGAAATAAATTTGATAATAGAGTGAAGAAATAATTCAAAGAGTTAAAATTGATTTGAAAAAAAAGTTAGATTTTGAATCTAACTTGAAATTTTTAAATAAGTCTGGAAGAGACTTGAAATTCCAAGTCTTGGAATAATCAGAATTCGGAAAGATAAGCCTTTAGATGAAGAGAAAAGGAATTTAAAATTGGAATTTTGAAATGAGAATGAATTTTCAAAGTCAAAATGGACTTTGAATTTGGATCGATTTTCAAAAATCAATTTTGAAAAAGGAAACTTTGAATTCAAAACATAAAATAGGAATTGAATTTGAATTTAGACTTGAGAAATGGATTTGAAATTGGCTTTGGAAATAAGAATTGGAAATAGAATTGGATTTTAAATCCGGAATAGAATTTGATCTAAAATCTAGAGTCCTAGATGGATTTGAATCCAAAATATGAATCCTAAATGGAATTGGATCCGAACTCTAGAATTCAGAATGGAGTTGAATCTGAAATCTGGAATTCTAAATGGAATTGGATCCAGAGTCTGGAATAAAAAAATGAAGTTGGATCCGAAGTCTAGAATTCTAAATGGAATTGGATCCAAAGTCTGGAATACAAAATGGAGATTGGATTTGGAAATCTGAATCCTAAATGGAATTGGATCCAGAGTCTGGAATAGAGTTGAATCCTAAATCTGAAATCCTAAATGGAATTAGATCCAAAGTCTGAAATCCAAGATGGAGTTGAATCCAAAATCTGGAATCCTAAATGGAATTAGATCCGAAGTCTGAAATCCAAGATGGAGTTGAATCCAAAATCTGGAATCCTAAATGGAATTGGATCCGAAGTCTGGAATCCAAGACGGGATTGGGTTCTAAATCCAAAACCCAAGATGGATTTGGATTCTGAAAATTCGAATGGGATTTTGAAGATGGATCTGGATTTTGGAAATCCAGATTGAATTGAAAAGTAGGCATAAATTTAAGAAAAATTGAATTTTGAGATTCAGAATCAATCTCATTTTGAATAAATGAATTGAATTGAGAATCAAAACTCAATCTTTAGATAGAACTTTAGAGATTTTAAAAAAACAAAGGATAAACTTGATTTAAAGCTTGAGTTTTGAAATCAGGAGACGAATCGAGAATTTCAAAGTTAAATTAAACTTCGAAATTTGAAGTGAAATGCTAAATTGAATTTGAATTTGAATCCTGAAAATGAATTCAAATTTTCAAAGTTGAATTCAACCTTGAAATTGGATTTTGATTTGGAAATTGCATTTTGAATATAGAAATGAGTTTGAAAGTTCAAAGTCAAATTGGACTTTGAAATTGAAGATTGAATGTTTGAAATAAGATAGAATTGGGAATAGAAGAATGAATTTGAATAAGATTTAAAGATTGATTTGAGAAATGAAGAAGATATTTGAAAACATATCTCAAAATCACTCGGATTTTGAAAAAGAACTTTTGAAAATATGATGCAATTCTATCCTAAATGATGAAATGAATTAAAGAATATGAAATTGGATTTGAAAAGCATATTTCATTCTTTAAATGAACTAAAATAAGATTGAAGATATAATACATCTCTGACTATGATCATAAAATGTATTATATAATAATCATATTTAAATTCAAGTGAAGAATAAAACACATTTTGGTGCCTTTATAGAGTTTTAAAATGAAATTAACTCTCAATATATCCTGACTATGGCCATTGATATATGTCTTGAGTTAATTTTAAATTAAACTCTACTAAAGAAAAAAATATTTTGGAAACATGATGATTTTTGAAAAGGATCCAGTGTGGATCCAATGTTATTCCAGAAAAGATGAAAATCCTAAGTTTTTTTCACATCCTGACTATGGCCATTGATGCAAATCATCAACTTAGGATTTAATCACCTCCTATTAGAATGGTGCACGTGCCATTCGTGTTCCCGTTCGTGAATTTTTGAAAATAAAGAAAAAATAAAACAAGCAATTTATGATATTTGTATGCTCATACATTCCAATCTAAGAGTTGGAAAGTAAAGCTTCTCATTTATCTCTAGCTATTATAACTTTGAATGGGATTTGAAATTTAAATTCCTAAACTAAGTAGGAGAATAGCTTTTCCTACCTAATTCTTGCAAAATTTTAAGTTTGTACAAGATGAAAGATATGGATGGAAGTAATTTGGAAAAATATCATATTGAATATAAAATGTAATTGATAAAAGACTTATACATATATTTTACACTAATGAAAATGTAATGGGAATGACAAAATATGACATTAGGCTAACGAAGAAGAAATATCAGAGTGCATAGGTAATATCCCAAGATGATGATGAAGAATGGAGGTGGAAATATATAAATGATATCCTAAGCTACTTAGGATATATATGTGATATATTTTCTAAATGAAAATGTGATGCTTGCAGTTGATGAAGGAATGGGTATGACTTATGCTCATATAAGGTTATTATTAATGGAAAAGATGTAGCATGCAGCTTATCCAAGGGCTGGACTGTTACTAGATAATATACATGGGCTATTATGAAGGCACTCAGTGATTTCAACCGAAGTTGTGAAGGTGTTGATGCTATCGAGGATTGAAGCTATATGAGGTATGTTGGATTATGCTTGTTGTGTAAGGGTGAGATATATGAGGATGCTGAGTGCCATGTGAATGAAACTGATAATATACAACAGTACTGTGGTGTGAGATATATATGGACAGTTGTACGTGGCAGGGGGTGTGGGACAATGTGAATGTTGATGAGAATGCATGATGGAAATGTAGAAACATGGTAAGAAATACTTGTTCTAGATGCTATCGATGAGGAACAATAAATGAGAGAAACTATAAGTGGACATATATTGTGGATGCTAAGTGAATGCCCAAGAGACAAAGCAAGATGTTCTTTGATCCTTTGATCGACCAGGCTTTTGATCTATTGCCATTCAAACTTTTGATGATAAGAAGCACCTCTTTATTAAGCATTATAGTTCCCAGCCAAAATCTGGCACTAGGTGGTTCTTTGTTCAAATGAATCCAGAACGAAATTGAAAATTCACCGGACAAAGTAGTGCTCCCTACAAAGTTGATAGGCGTTGCCAAACCTGATTCTGAAATATATCCATTCGCTCAAGAAGCAAGCAAACATGGATATCATTCTCGGCTGGATCATCCACAACTCTACACAAAGCTTTCCATAATGCGACTAACATCCTCAAAGGTGGATGTAGTTCCTGGAAAACTAGTGTTAGTTCTGCATCTTCTCATAAAACCAATGCCAAGCTCCAGTAACAAGCGATTGGGGTCACACATTCATTCAGTACAGGTTTGAGGGTCCTGTTGGTAGGAACAAATCTGCACTAAGTCCCTCCATTCTGATAATCCGTTTCAAATTTCACTCCAAGGGTTGGCATTATTACCACAGACTCTCTCTTAACCACCTTCCCATGTAAGACTATCATAAAATAAATATAAAATGCTATGACCATATCTTCAATCAATGTTCTGAAGGAAATACAGAGAAAAGAAAATCTGTAGGAATCTTGAGCAATCCTGTAGCTTTTCAACAATAAAATTTCTAGAGATACTAATAGCATAGGATATACGAAACAAAGTGACTAATGTAATGAATCTAAAAGGGAAACTAATAGAGAAAAGGAAACTTAAAATAGAGAAGAAAAAAAAAACGACTATGTTCAAAATGGGTTCTATGCTGAAGGCCTAGATCCTTTTCCTTGAATAGCCATTAAGATGTGAATGGCTCCTGATATATGATTTCGGAGAGTAGTTAGGGACTGAAATACCTTTTTACTTTGCTTTACAAATATCTTGAATTTCTTTTTAAAGTCATGCTACTAAAGATAAATTCATCATTGTCGATGCCATTCTCATTACCATTCTGGCCATCTTCACCATGCTTATCACAGGCTTCACCTGGAAAAGATAGCTGTCTTCTTTTGACGGTGAGGCGTGTTGGAAATAGGCGATATCATCTCACATTAAGCAATCTCCACGACTTGTGTAACAATTTCTCCTGTTGTCACTATTGTAATTTAATGAAGAAGATGCAAATGGACCCTTAGATTGTGAAATCGCAAGATGAATCCGCAACTAGTGTAGCAGGATAAATCCTCCTTGGGAAAGAAATCAATCGATCTATGTGGATCTGATTGTGAAATCGCAGAAGACAATAAGAAGAATGAAGAAGAAGGCAGATCCAAAGAGAGAATGAGTGCGGGGTTACAGCAAATGGATGCTTGTCGAGGCAGAGTGGTGATGGAGTATAGTGAAATGCTGGAGTAAGTAAAATAAATTAAAGAAAATGCATATGGTATAAGTTGAAGTATGCAGGTGTAAACTGGCGAATGCAACGAATGAAGTGTTGACGAATGGGGAACAAGAGATGCAAAATACGATGTTAGGCATTAAAGCATTAACACTCAACAAAATGATATGTCCTAGATTGATGGATTGAACAAACAAAAAGAAAACACCCATATCGTTAAACTGAAGATGATGATATGCCTAACTGCTGAACAATGACACCCAATGGAGAAAGGGATTTCAAATCATCAACATGTGATGATTTAGAATTCTCCCCATGGCTCCAGAGATATGCTCACGATGAAATAGAAAAGCGTTTTTATAATAGATTAGAAACTAGTAAACCATATGCTGAATGTGGGTAATAAAACCGCAATGCTGAACGGAAGTGAAAACAGAAGGAATTGATGTGTATATGCTAGCCGATGAAGGATAAATAAAATAAAATAAAATAAACCAAAATGCTGGAAACAATACTAAGGTAATGGAAAATGGAAAATATAAGTTGCAACTCGATGAATAAGTGCATTCAAGCAAATTATCAAGGATTTAAACAGAAAATCAACCAAGAAGATGAAAATAATATGCGTGCATTTTGTTGTAGCCCCAAATGCAGTAAACATCAGAGGCAATGCTGTTGTAACAATGTGCGACATTGAGGCTGCGATAGGCAGATCAACGATACAAGATTGCATCCGAAAATAAAATAAGAAGAGGAGAAAAATCATGAAGAAACATAGGAGATGTAACAAGAAAAATACAGAAAAACAAAAGGATGAGCTGCTTACCTGATTACTGCAGAGATTGGTCGGCTTCCTTCGGCCAAATAGGGAAAACCAAGGGAATAGGAAGGAGATCGGGCGGCAAGCCAGGAGGGATGAAGACCGATCGAAAATGGATGTGGTTCACCAAAAAAAAAATGGATGGCTTCCCCTTCCTCGATGCTTTGTTTTTATGAGCCTCAGAAGGATCGAGAAGGGGAAGTTAGGTATTGATGGTTGAGGCTGATGGATGTCGATCGAATGGTGGATCGAGCGAGAGAGATAAAAAGAGCTCGTGATCGAGAGAGGAAGAGGTTAGGGATCGATGGTTGAGGCTGATGGATGTCGATCGAATGGTGGATCGAGCGAGCGAAAGAGAGAGAGAGAGAGAGAGAGAGAGAGAGAGAGAGAGAGAGAGAGAGAGAGAGAGAGAGGCATGCGCAACCATTGCAGGTTTTTCGATTTTTAAAAAACAGGGCTCTTTTAATAAATTTTTTCTAAAAAGGTTTTTTTTTACTAAAACAACCTAAAAGGGGCCTCTCAACCAATCTTTCATATTTTTCTTTTCTATTTTGATTTTTTTGTTCTTTTCTTCATGTTTTCTGTATTTTTTTGTATTTTTGAAATAAAACTCTAAAAACTAAAAGATTCTAAACTAAATTTGCGAAATTTAAAAATATTTACAAAAAAAGTGTTTTCTAAGAATTCGGGTTTGAATTTTGAAAATTTCTTCAAAAAATGGGTTTAGATCTGGGTTTTGAGGGAATATTCAAGTTTTTAACCTCAAATCGAGAAATATAGGGGCAAGGATCCGAAACCGGGTTAGATATATAAAAATGGAGTTTATTCCAGAAAATCCGAAGAATAACTGAAATTTATATTGAAATTGACTCAATTTTCTCAGAAAATGGGACCTAGGGGCAAAAAGAGGATATTTACAAAATTTTAAAAAATTTGGGGTGTTCACAGATGCCCCTCTTTGCTACTAAGCCAGTTGAAAGCCAAACTTAGTGGCAAAGAAAATACTCCAAATTTTGAAAAATGCCCCAGTCAACAGATCTGAACTGGGTGTGGAAGAATTTGCTCTAAAAGACAGGGTTTCTCAGGCTTAAAACCTTATTCTGAATGGTTCTAGGGAGACGAAACCCTCGAAAATGATATGACTAAATGGCAGAAGTGAGAAAATCATGATGGGACTTTGGGTGAAGATCCCAAAATGGTGAAAAAATAAGAATTTTGATCAATTCTCCTGGGTGAGATGGGATTAGCCTTTTGGAATGACTCAGGTTTAGCCCTTAACCTGGATGGGATGAAGATATATCAAGATGAATTGAATGGGAGAAAGGAATACATGAGGATCTTGATGGGACATTTTTTGAGAAAAAATGCCTCATGAGATGAAGCTCAAGTATGATCCTTTCTTGGATGGCTATGAAGAACATGGATTCTACGACGGGAAACCATGATGGGATTGAGAGAACTACCTCGTCGAAACGAGGAACCTCGTCGAAACGAGGAACCTCGTCGGAACGAGGCTCACGTTTAACCCAAACCTGAACAGAAGATACCTCGCGGAGCGAGGTTCAGGCTTAACCCTTAACCTGAAAGGGATGATACTTCGAGGAACGAGGTTCAGGCTTAACCCTTAACCTGAAAGGGACGACCATACGGAATCCTCGAGTAGAGAAACCATGATGGGACCTTCGAAGTTTGGACAAACAAATCTGAAAGAGGTTTGCGAAAGGAAAAAATGGGGTTCCCTAAAGCTTGAAAAGGGATGATCTTGGGCGCCTCATTGCTGAGACTAAATCAGCTTTTAAAAACAGACGACTTCTCACAGAAAATACAGGTTTGACCCTTAACCTGAGCGAGTGATACCTCGAGTAGCGAGGTAATAGGTTTAATCCTTAGCCTGAATGGATACAGAATCTGCGAGGAGCGAGAAAACTATGATGGGACCTCTAGATTTTGCACATCAAATCCAAGAGGGGTTTGCGAAATAAGAGAAATGGGGTTCCCTAAAGCTTAGAAAAGAGATGTTCTTAGGCGCCTTATTGCTGAGACTAAATCAGCTTTTAGAAACAAAAGACCTCTTACAAAAAGTTCATGTTTAACCCTTATCTTGAGCGAGAACTGTCTATGACAGGACAGTGGGGAACACAGGGAAGTGTGCAGATCCGAGAAGCTCAGATCAAACAGAAGGGAAGGACCTTTCAGTCCTAATGAGGGACGGCGTCAGGATATGTCAAAATAAACATCAAGTTCTTGCTTTATGTTGAAACAACTAGAAAATATTACCAATAAGATGCCAAAAATTGTAGTTGATTCAGAATGATTGAACTGTGCTCATATACATGTGAAAACATTACCTCTTTCTACCTAGAGTATTAACTCCAATCGGGCTAACTCTATAGAATCAAGAATTAAATTCAAATTTATTGCTGTTGAGTTTCTTCAAGGAAGATATCAATTTCCTTGATATGAAAAGAGAGAAAATATTCTTAGCTTTATAAAAGCAATTGAATGAAAAGATATTGATAGAAGAATTTCACATAGATAAAAGATAATTCCTGGTAGTTTGATATCCTGGGGCTTTTTCCATGATGATCTTTTTGCGCTCTTTTTGAGTTATTGAGCTTTCTTGGGTTTCAGGAAGAAGCTTATTACATCATCCTTCATTTTGGAGATGTCCTGACTTTTCTCTTTTTTTAGGAAAGGGTTCGTCACAAACTCTTCCATCTTGGAGATGCTCAATTGGTCCAATGCGAGCATCGGATCCAAAAGAAAGCCCGAGTTGGAACTCGAAACTCCAAAAAAATGGAATATAAAAATGAGACCCGAGTCAAAACCCGGATCTTAAAATAAAGAAAATAAAATGAAAAACAAAACCTGAGTCGAAACTCAGATGGGAAGGAACCGATTCCAACCCGGGAGTCGAATTCTGGAGGGATTGACAAAAAGGTATGAATAGATTCCGACGATTATAAAGAAGATGAGAGATTTATTCAAGATTCTTGACTCAAGATGGCCTAAGATTCAAATTTATTCATGATGGTTTTCAGGATTATCCCTTATTCTGAAGAAAATTCGACAAAATCGACAAAATTGATAGAGATTGATAGAGGATAAAAGGAATTGATAAAAAGGAAAGAATCAATAAAATTGATAATAAAAATTGAAAAAGATTGGTAAGAATTTGGTAGAAATTTGAGGAAAATTTGATGATAGAAGACTTGAGGATTATCCCCCGTCTTGAAAGAAAAAAGACCTCGCAGAATGAGGTTCAGGTTTATCCCTTAACCTGAAAGGGTATGCGAATAAGGATTTGATAAAACTTAATAAAATCAATGAAATTTTTTGATAAACTTGATAAAAACTAATAAAATTGATAGTAAATTGATGAAAATTTGATCAAATTGAAAAATGAATAAAAATGGATGAAACTAATAAAGGTAACAAGATTAACTGAAAATCAATAAGATTTTAGGAAAACAGAGTTTTGTTTGATCCTGCCTGTATATGATGAAAGGAAGATAAATGTATATAAAAATAAAAAATAAAAATACCCCAGTATCATGGAGAAGAATGTGAGAATTGATAGAAGATCATTATTTTATTGAAAAGGCTCTTTGAAGAGTACAAAAGGCTGGAATGAATATTTTAAGTATAAAACCTCTTCAAGTGTAGAGCATTGATTGGATCTGGCAGTCCCACCCCATCTGCGTTGATCAGACGATACGAATTGCGAGGCAATACTTCTTTAACAACATAAGGGCCTTCCCAATTGGGTGACCACTTGCCCCGTAGTCGATGCTTGAGATGAGCTATCGATCTGAGCACCAGATCGTTAACTCAGAATTTTCTCTCAATGACTGACTTGGCATAGTGTCGAGCTATCCTTTGGCGATAAGCTTGAGCGTGCTCTACTGCCTTGATTCTCTTCTCATCAAGCAGATCTAGTTGTACCAATCTCTGTTGCTGATATTAATCAAGCGAGAGTTTAATGAGCGACGCAAATTTGAATGCAGGCTTCTGAATGTAGAGAGGTAATACTACCTTTGTCCCGTAAACAAGTTCTAAAGGAGTAATATTGGTTGGAGTCCGAATGATGGTTCGGTACGCCCAAAGCGCATCATGCATCTTCTTGTGCCAATCACGACCCGTTTCCACAGTTCTTTCTAGAATGTAGATCAAGATCTTGTTGGTGGCCTCTGCCTAGCCATTCCCTTGAGGATAATATGGAGCCGAGAAATGATGATGAATTTTAAACTTCGAACAGAAGGACTTCATCCGCTCATTCTTAAAGTGGCTGCCGTTATCTGACACAATATCATGTGGTACGCCAAAACGACAAAGAAGATTCTTATGAATAAAAGGAACCACATGTCGGCCTTTCATTGTTCACAGAGTTACAACCTCAACCCATTTGGTGAAGTATTCTGTAGCTGCGAAAAAATATCGGTGGCCATTAGAGGCAGAAGGAGTGATTGAGCCTACCACATCGAAGGCTCACATTGAGAAAGGCCAAGGAGAAACCGCAGACTGCAAGTATGCGGCTGTCGCATGGATGGAAGGTGCATGCACTTGGCATTTGACGCACTTTCTCATGAACCGATGGCAATCCTGCTGCATGGTCTTCCAGTAATATCCTGCACAGATGATCTGCTTGACGAGGGTTTGGTAGCCGACGTGACCACCACAAATTCTCTCGTGTGCCTCTTGGACAACTTCCATCATTTTGTCTCTGTCTAAGCATCTGGCGTACTCAGAACTGAACCCATGACAGTTGAGAGTATTGGCAAGAATGAAATAGCAGGCTTACATGCGCTGAATCACACGTTTCTCCTTTCTTGGCATCTCTGGTGGAAATTCACCGGTTTCGATAAAGTTTTTGATGTCTTGGTACCAAGGCTTCTCTTTCTGAGTGGCTTGGTTTACTTGCTCAGTCGGAACGAAGGTAGGTTGATCAAGTCTACCAATCTCAAAGGAACGACAGGATTCACTGTCTTTGAATGACAAAATGGAACCCAGGCAGGCTAGGCCATCTGCTATATGGTTGTATTCTCTCTTGACATGGTTAAGCTGAAATTCTTCGAAGTTGCCTATGAGAGCTAAGGCAATCTTCTGATAAGGGATTAATTTTGAGTCTTTCACTTGCCATTCAACATTAACCTAGCTGACCACAAGCAATGAATCACCAAAGGCATGTACTCTCTTGACGTTGAAGTCTTGCAAAATCTGGAGGCCTTGTATTAGAGCTTCATACTCGCCATGTTGTGAGTACACGAAAAGCTGAGCTTGAGGAAATAATGGATCATCTCCTTTTCAGAAGTGATCAATACGATCCCAATCCATATGCCAAACATATTCCTGGCTCCATCAAAGAATAGGGTCCAAATTGGAGATTCCTGAACATTGCAGATGCGATCGTCGGGAAAATCATCTTCTGCCTTTATCTCTTCTGTCAACAGAAAGTCTGCCAATTGATCTGCTATAGACTGGCCTTTGACTGACTTCTGGGATATATACTCTAAGTCGTATTGCATCAGGAGACTTGCCATTTCACAATCCATCTAGTAAGGAAAGGCTGCTCAAGGATGTACTTGAGAGGATTGAGTCTTGATAGAATTTTGATTTCTGAGGCCAGTAGATAATGTCTCAGCTTCTGACACATCCATACTAAGGCTAGACATGTCTTTTCCATCTGAGAATATCTTTTTTCATAGTCGATGAAAGTCTTGCTCATGTAGTAAATGACGTGCTCTATCCGGCTGCCTTCCTCATACTGTGCAAGAAATCCATCACAAGCATTTTGATTAACGAAAATGTACAGAATGAGTGGTTTTCTAAGTTCTGGTGGCTTCAGAAATGGTGGATTGAGGAGATACTGCTTGATGCACTCAAACGAAAGCTGACATTCTGATCCCCATTCAAATTTCACTTCTTTTCTTAACAAGTGATTGAAGGGCTTGCATCTCATGGCCAGATTAGAGATAAAGCGCCGAATTGACTGAATGTGCCATTGAAGGCTCCTCAATTCTCTGAGATTGGTTGGAGGCGGCATATCAATAATTGCTTTTGCCTTAGCTGGATCCACCTCTATTCCTTTCTTGCTGATCATAAAACCCAACAGTTTTCCTGACTCTACTCCAAAGACACATTTCTGTGGGTTGAGCCTCAACTTGTAAAAAATGAGTCTTTTAAAGACTTGGCTGAGAGCATCGAGATAATCCTCTTCTTCTTTGGATTTGACCAAGATGTCATTCACATAAGCATCCATGTTTTCATGCATCTGGTCATGAAAAATAACTGTCATTGCTCTTTGATAGGTTGCCCCAGCATTCTTGAGCCCAACTGGCATGACTGTGTAGCAAAACGTACCCCAAGGCATGGTAAAAGAAGTTTTTGACTGATCAAGAGCGGCCAGTTTGATTTGGTTGTAGCCTGAGTATCCATCCATAAAGGAAAACATGGCGTAGCCTGCCGTGTTGTCGATCAAAAGATCGATATTGGGTAGTGGATAATCATCCTTTGGGGTAGCCTTGTTGAGATCCCTTAAATCAATACAAATTCGGACCTTGTCATTCTTTTTAGGAACTGCTACGATGTTTGCCAACCAGTTTGGATAATCAATAGTCCGGATGAATCTTGCTTTTAAAAACTTCTCAAGTCCTTTAACTTGTGGTGCTACTAGGGGATCCATTTTTCTGAGTTTCTGCTTTATTGGCTTGCAGTCTGTCTTCAGCACAAGACGATGCTCGACCAGTTTGGGATCTAAGACTGGCATATCCTCATAAGTCCAAGTGAAGACTTCTTGATGTTGTTTGAGAAAATGGATGAGTTTTTCCTTCTCATCTGAACTTAAGCTGAAGCCAATCTTGAGGATCTTTGGATCATCTTCTGAACCAATGTTGACATCCTCTGTCGGATCCTGAACCAAAGGCGATGGCTCGTCCTGCTTCTGAATGCTGGCAACTCTTGAATCACTGAGTCGAACTCTGCTAGCTCTTCAATCTGCTCTGCCATTTTTCTGACCCCTGCCCTTGCCTTGCAGATTCTGGCTGGTTTGGAGTTATTTTGAGAAAAATTGGGATTGATAATGAGCCTTTTGAGAAATTTAGGGGCCATGATTTGGCAATCCTGTAAAACGCAAAGAAGGTTTTTGAGAAAAGGTAAGAGATTCAAAAATGGCCTTTTGTATAGAAACAAAGAATGATGACATAGACAAAAATGTAAGTAGAGGATAATATACGCCAAGATGTGAAGAGAAAAGATCAAAATTTCATTGATATAATAGAAGTTGAAAACATCAACTCAATATTTACATAAGACTTTGACAAAGACAGAAAAACTGGGACTGAGTCGTCCCTATAAGATGACGAGAAAAGAAAGCAGAAAACAATGACATTATCTTCCTCATTCTACTCCTTTGATGAAGGTAGTTTTTTTGCCTGATGACTGACCTGTGAAACCCAAACCTGCACCGGTAATATGTTGGGTGGGAACGATTGGCTCCAGAATGCAATCCTCATTCTTACCAAGGCCCTTGAAGGGTTGGTAGCCATGCTTCATCAGAAGACCGAATCTTCTCTTTGCTTTTTCAAATTGAGGAAAAAGAGGATGATCTTTAAGAGAAGCGCAATTGAGGCACCCTTCAAGCTTGAAGAAGTGAGGTCCCTGCCACTGAACCACTGCTGTGATATTCTCTGATGGCTGAATTTCTTTCAGCTTCAGCATGTTTAGACTTTCACTAAGACTGATTTCATCAACTTTCCGGATGCTTGGGATGTCGGCAGTGAAAGTAGGGTGAGGGATCATGAACTGTGGGAGCCTTTTTTCTGGATCTTCCCCCAAAATGGTGGTAATCATGCCCCCTTTTGACCACTTGGTGCACTGGTGAAGGGTAGAAGGAACAACATTGACATTGTGGATCCAAGTACACCCCAAAAGAAGATTGTATGTGGGCGGCACATTGACCACGTGAAACAACACAGTATGCATTGAATAGTTGATGAAAATTTCAAAGAAGATCTTCCCTTTGGCTATCTGCCCATGGTTATCGAAGTCGTAGATCGTTATCGGATTTGGGGTATACTCCTCCCCTTTCAGGCCCAAGGCCTTGCTCGTCATCTACGGACAGATGTTGAGGCTACTGCCTCCATCAACGAGCACGTGGGGGACCGTCATGCCCCTGGTGTGCACCACTATATACAAAGCATTGTTGTGGAATGTATGAGGCTTAGGCAGGTCCTCATCTAAGAAAGTTATAGGTGCGTTGGTCATGGCTTGGTTGACTATCTGAGCCATGTCTTGCGGAGTCGTGCTCGACTTGACCTTCATTTTACTTAACAAATCATCTAGCACTTGCTGGTGTTCAGAAGAAGCATGGGTCAAATCCAGGATGAAGATGTTCGACAATGTCGTGATAGGCTTTTGAACTGATTTAGCATCTTCATCCTTCTTTGAAACGAACTTGATGAAGCGTCTTGGAATCCTGGGAATCTGCTTGGTGACTTATGTTGTCACCTTTGCTGACTCACTGACTGGTTTCTTGTTGCTGAGAATTGAAGTGATATCCACCCTCTTGGTGGAAGACTGTGCTTGACGGAGCATTAGGACCTGATGCTGATCCTGAATGTCTTGGCTGGAACATAGTTGAATATTATTTTGAAGAAAGACTGCTTATTCTGAAATAACTGAAGCAGAATGTTTGGAGAAAGACTTGGACAAGATCTCAGATTGCTCTTCGTCCTCATCTTCGATTAATAGATTCTTGTTGATACAATCCTGGATAATGTTTTTGAGGACAAAACAATGCTCTGTGTCATGTCCTACAGTTCGATGGAATTTACAAAATTTTTCTGTCCATTTGCCCATAACAACTGGCAATTCATCCACCTTAGGGAGTTTGACCATCCCCTTCGACAACATATATTCCAGGACATCTTCCCGAGATTGCTCTAGAGCGGTGAATTCTCTCTCATAACTCCAGCCATCGTGCTTTGGTTTTAATTGTTGCTTTGCTTCAGGCTGTGGCACTGGCTGAACAGGCTGCGGCTTGACAAACTTTCCCTTCTGGGTTGTAGAGTTTGTTCTCTCAGCCTTGGAGCTTTCCGAGCCCTTGCTGCGGTTCTTATTTTTCTTGCCGCTGGCACTGCTGCTGTTGCCTGAAAAATTTGTAGAATAAGCAAAATGTGCCTTTTTTTTCTGCTCGAGGTTGCCTCGAACGAACAAGTACCCTTTATAAAGGCCATTGTTCAGTCTTGTTTCGAGTCATTCGGCTCTCCCGATCAGCTTGATGAACGACTTTGCAAGAGACATGGAGATGAGGTTCCTTAGAGGTTGGGAAAAGTTATTAAGGATTATCTGTAGTGCATGTTCCTCTGGGATGGGAACCTTCATTTTGTTATAGGTGCTTCTCTACCTATGAATGAACTCTCCTGCTCTTTCGTTTTCATTCTACTTCAGATTATACAAGTGGTTGAGAGTGGGTGAGGCCTCAACATTGAACATGAAGCGCTCGATGAATAAGTTCACAACTTTATCGAACTCTTGTAGTTTGATAGAATTGATGTGGTCTGCGTACCACCTGGCTGCTACTCCTTCTAAGCTGCGCGAGAAGCAAATGAACAAAGCCCTATTATCTTTTCTGAAACAACCACATTCTGCATAGAACGTGGCCAAATGAGCTTTTGGATTGCCCGTTCCATCAAATTTAAGGAATTTGCGAGGAAGATTTTTCAGATCATCGTCCCCATCAAGGCCATCGTAGAAATCTTCTCCAGAATAGGTTTGCTTGCCTTTTCTCTTAGCCTGAATATCTTTGATTGCTCGAGTCATCTCCTTCAATTGCTCATGCATCGGATCCTCAGCTGGAGTCCCAAACTTAGGCTTGTTCACATATTCGGGCTCTTTAGTGATCTTCACAAACTGTCGCTGAGGAATCTAACTGAAGACAAACTGCTCTTCTTCTTCTAACTCTTCTTCCGCTGATTCAGTGCTTTCAGAAGTACTGTCTGGCTGGACCTTCTTTCTGACGATCCTGACCTACTTTTTCACATCCTTCTTCTTCAGTTTGCTCTTAGGAATGACCTTTTTCAGACTGGCCTCGGCTTGCTTCGACATCATCCTGGCCATCATTTTCTGAAACATACCATACATAACGAGATCAATATCATCTCCCTTGTTCTGATTCTGTTCTCTGACTGATTTAGGAGAGTCTATTCCTTTGATCTCACTGTCATTGTGTTGAGGAACCGTCTCCTTTCCAGTCCTTGTCTGAACCATTCTGACAATGCCAATGCTTTCTGCAAAATAAGGGAATGGTTAGAGCGCAGAAGAAGATTTTTCAAAACAAAATTTTGAGGAAAAAATGGAGGACGTGGTAGACAATTAAAAGGACTATCCCGTTACCAGGGATTGGGTCATCACAAGATTTGTGATAATTGCGTCATCATTCTCATGACAACTAAAGAATGTGACTTGTTACCTAGGTGAGGTCGTCAACCATGATAAAAGATACTGAAGATAAATGAAGAAGATATTTAAAAGAATGTCCCTATTGTCGAGGATAAGGTCGCCACAAGCATCACGGCCATTTATGCTTAAAAATAATATTTGGCCAAAAAATGTTTTTTAGTAGAACAAAAAGTAAATTTTATTGATAATAGATTAAGAGACAAAGAGAGGGTGGACAGACAGTTTGCCACCACTCTTGATATTCAGTAGATACATTGGGTCTAGGAAATACAGAAAGAAAAATGAAAGAATCCCAAGTGTATTTGACCACGTGGTATGCCCTAGACCACTGATCTGACTGCAGATCGAATTCTGGCATGTTGTCTGTCGAGAAACGAGTGTTGACACAAACCTGCCATTGCGAGAACTGTTTGAGACACCTCTCTGGCTAATAGTCGACATAGAAGAAGGGCCCCAACAATCTGTAACACTTGTCACAGGCATAAGTGTAGCGAGGACTTGATCATTGCCTATTGAAGTAATCCCAAGCGATCTCCTCCTGATGCAGACCCTCGATCAAAGCTCGACACTGAATGGCGGACTTCGGCTTCTTGTTGTTGAATCTAAAGGAACTGGCCTTTGATGGCACGTATCATAGAAACCACGCCTGTAAAGCATAGGTGCATCTTTCCACCAAAATGGTCTCTCCAAGAGCGAAGTGAGCTAAGCCTCGGTAGAGGAAGGCTAAGGCAGCCATGGAAACTGAAAGTTGACGGGTCTGCTTATTTCCCCATCTCCGAAAGAGCTGAACAATTCTAACATTGACAAAGTTCTGACCGTCCTGAAAGAATGCTAATCCCACTGTGCACAGGGTCATGGCATGCTGAATTCTGTCTTTCACTGCTCGAAACAAGGTGTCGACTTCCTCGTAAGCTCCGTACTTGTGATAGAGTCTAAATAGATCAATGAACTGATTTCCATTGATCTCAGTGAGAGGCTAAGATCTGCTCCCTGTCGCTCTGGCTAAAGCTTCTCGAACATCTACCCCCTTGATGTTAATCAGGAACTGCTGCTCGACAGGATCATCTGGCTGACCCACTGGTTCTGGCAATCTCATGATGTCATTGACTTCATCCATTAGTAGAGTCATCTCTCCCCATGAAAACCAAAATGTGCATGTACGTGGATTCCACCGCTCTGCCATAGCCTGAATCAAATTTCCATTGATGGTTTGCTTGCCCACTGTTGATGCCATCTCCAATCCATAATCATCCAAGTGGTCTGGGAACATACGCGAGAAGATGGCGAACCAAGAATAATACCACCGAGGGAAGAATAAATGAGTCTGGATAACCCGAGGATCTGGGGATCCATCTCTTATCTGATAGAAGACATGATCTTTGGGAAAGACAACATCGAGAAAATTGGACGCCATTGAAAAAATACTGAGGTAAAGAAGAATGAGGATAATCAGATAGAATGCAGGACTTATGGATAGACTCTTGAAGAATAAACCTGGAAAATTTTGAAAGATTGAGGAAATTTAAAAGAATTTTTCAAGGTTTTTGAAGAAAATTTGATCTAAAAGAATGCAGATAGAGAAAATATACGCCTGGGTTTTTTGAAAATAAAGAGGAAATTTTGAATAATATACCCAGGGTTTGGAAAAAGGTCTGATAGATATAGGAGAATACAATAAAACATCGCATAATCACAGCTGCATAAACAAGGATGCGCATACAACACTCCCTAAAGGCTGACTCTAAATGCAATATTTGAAATGTCTTGTAGGATCTTAATCCTAACTCTATGGTTCAGATCATCTGATTCCAGTCAAGGTACGCCAATATACCCAAGCCAAAGTACGTGGCATAAAAATATTTCTCCGGTTCTAAGGCAATGGCTTCCCAACATCCTTGAGCACCTACCGATATACCTCAGACTGTGGCCCTTAGGTACGTGGTAGGGGGGAGCTAACCCAAATAAGTGGTCCAGTTGTGAGGCTCTCTCCCAAACTATGGTTCAGTGAGACAGCCCAACAATGTGAAGATCGGGACAATGTAGGTAGGGATTTTTTTTAAAACATGTTCAACATGCAATAAAACCAGATGACTCTAATGCAAGCTCTAAGGAGATATAATTTTGAATGAAGAGAAGCATACACTTGCATACATTGTTTGCATTCAATCTCTAGAATTGAAGAGGGTTGTATTTCAGACCTAAGTCTAAGTGAGCATGCATAAATCTCCTCAATATGGTCCTACCAAACCATACTTAGATCCTATATGCATTATGTCAACTTAGGACATAGTCTAGGCTCCTAAGGTTTGCATGAAAATGAAGCTGACATTTGAATAATAAAGACTTTGAAAATATCAAAGCAAAACAAAAAGGCATAAATTCGACCGGACAGAGACAAGTCTCATCACGGTCGCCAACTTCTGTGATCATGCAAAATTTTCCTCTTGCACCTCTTTTCCTTCTCTTTGCCTTTTTAGCCTCTATTCTCTTTTTAAAGCGGAATAAAAGATAAAAAAGAAGAGAGAAGAGAAAAGAAAGAAGAGAGAGGAACTCTTTTGTAAGGTCTCATTTGACCAAAGAAATGTTTTAAAAATCACTCGCCTCCATTTTAAAAATTTGCGAAAAAATGAAGAGACGGGATTCGCTCGTCGGTACGAGGTTAGACCATTCCTGGCGCCATCACCAGGGGTAATCGAACCAAGGATTGAATTTATGCCTTTTTTCTTTGCCTAAATATTATCTAAGAATTTATTCTAAGTCTAAGTATGCACAAAGAATCATGCTTGTGCAATGCAAATGCAGAGTTGTATGCTTTTGAGAAAAATAGTTTAGAAATTTGGAGATTTTTCAAGTGATTCTGAAATAAATTTGATAATAGAGTGAAGAAATAATTCAAAGAGTTGCAATTGATTTGAAAAAAAAAAGTTAGATTTTGAATCTAACTTGGAATTTTGAAATAAATATGGAAGAAGAGACTTGAAATTCCAAGTCTTGGAATAATCAGAATTTGGAAAGATAAGCCTTTAGATGAAGAGAAAAGGAATTTAGAATTGGAATTTTGAAATGAGAATGAATTTTCAAAGTCAGAATGGACTTTGAATTTGGATCGATTTTCAAGAATCAATTTTGAAAAAGGAAATTTTGAATTCAGAACCTAAAACAGGAATTGAATTTGAATTTAGACTTTAGAAATGGATTTGAAATTGGCTTTGGAAATAAGAATTGGAAATGGAACTGGATTTTAAATCTGAAATAAAATTTGATCTGAAATCTAGAGTCCTAGATGGATTTGAATCGGAAATATGAATCCTAAATGGAATTGGATCCGAAGTCTGGAATCTATAATGGAGTTGAATCCGAAATCTGGAATTCTAAATGGAATTGGATCCGGAGTCTGGAATCCAAAAATGGAGTTGGATCCGAAGTCTGGAATTCTAAATAAAATTGGATCCAAAGTCTGGAATCCAAAATGGAGATTGAATTTAGAAATCTGAATCCTAAATGGAATTGAATCCGAAGTCTGGAATCCTAAATGGAATTGGATCCGAAGTCTGGAATCCAAGATAGGATTGGGTTCTAAATCCAAAACCCAAGATGGATTTGGATTCTGAAAATCCGAATGGGATTTTGAAGATAGATCTGGATTTTGAAAATCCTTGGAGATTTTGAAAAAACAAAGGATAAACTTGATTTAAAGCTTGAGTTTTGAAATCAGGAGATGAATCATGAATTTCAAAGTTAAATTGAACTTTGAAATTTGATCTGAAATGCTAAATTGAATTTGAATTTGAATCTTGAAAATAAATTCGAATTTCAAAGTTGAATTCAACCTTGAAATTGGATTTTGATTTGGAAATTGCATTTTCAATATAGAAATGAGTTTGAAATTTCAAAGTCAAATTGGACTTTGAAATTGAAGATTGAATGTTTGAAATAAGATAGAATTGGGAATAGAAGAATGAATTTGAATAAGATTTAAAGATTGATTTGAGAAATGAAGAAGATATTTGAAAACATATCTCAAAATCACTCAGATTTTGAAAAAGAACTTTTGAAAATATGATGTAATTCTATCCTAAATGATGAAATGAATTAAAGAATTTGAAAAGCATATTTCATTCTTTAAATGAATTAAAATAAGATTGAAGATATAATATATCTCTGACTATGGTCATAAAATGTATTATATAATAATCATATTTAAATTCAAGTGAAGAATAAAACACATTTTGGTGCCTTTATAGAGTTTTAAAATGAAATTAACTCTCAATATATCCTGACTTTGGCCATTGATATATATATATATATATATATATATATATATATATATATATATATATATATATATATATATATATATATATATATATATTGAGTTAATTTAAATTAAACTCTAGTAAAGAAAAAAATTATTTTGGAAACATGATGATTTTTGAAAAGGATCTAGTGTGGATTCAATGCTATTCCATAAAAGATGAAAATCCTAAGTTTTGTTCACATCCTGACTATGGCCATTGATGGAAATCATCAACTTAGGATTTAATCACCTCCTATTAGAATGGTGCATGTGCCATTCATGTTCCCATTCGTGAATTTTTGAAAAATAAAGAGAAAAAGAAACAAGCAATTTATGATATTTGTATGCTCATACATTCTAATCTAAGACCTGGAAAGTAAAGCTTCTTATTTATCTCTAACTATTACAACTTTGAATGGGATTTGAAATTTAAATTCCTAAACTAAGCAGAAGAATAGCTTTTCCTACCTAATTCTTGCAAAATTTCAAGTTAGTACAAGATGAAAGATATGGATGGAAGTAATTTGGCAAAATATCATATGGAATCTAAAATGTAATTGATAAAAGACTTATACATATATTTTACACTAATGAAAATGTAATGGGAATGGCAAAATATGACATTTTAAGCTAATGAAGAAGAAATATCAGAGTGTATAGGTAATAGCCCAAGATGATGATGAAGAATGGAGGTGGAAATATATAAATGATATCCTAAGCTACTTAGGATATATATGTGATATATTTTCTAAATGAAAATGCGATGCTTGCAGTTGATGAGGGAATGGGTATGACTTATGCTCATATAAGGTTATTATTAATGGAAAAGATGTAGCATGCAACTTATCTAAGGGCTGGACTGTTACTAGATAATATACATGGGCTATTATGATGGCACTCAGAGATTCCAACCAAATGCTGTGAAGGTGTTGATGCTACCGGGGATTGAAGTTGTATGAGGTATGTTGGATTATGCTTGATGTGTAAGGGTGAGATATGTGAGGATGCTGAGTGCCATGTGAATGAAACTGATAATATACAGCATTACTGTGGTGTGAGATGTATATGGACAGTTGTATGTGGTAGGGGGTGTGGGACAATGTGAATGTTGATGAGAATGCATGATGGAAATGTAGAAACATGGTAGGAAATACTCGTTCTAGATGCTATTGACGAGGAACAGTAAATGAGAGAAACTATAAGTGGACAAATATTGTGGGTGCTAAGTGAATGCCCAAGAGACAAAGCAAGATGTTCTTTGATCCTTTGATCGACCGAGCTTTTGATCTATTGCCATTCAAACTTTTGATGATAAGAAACACCTCTTTATTAAGCATTATAGTTCCCAGCCAAAATCTGGCACTAGGTGGTTCTCCGTTCAAATGAATCCAGAACAAAATTGAAAATTCACCAGACAAAGTAGTGCTCCCTACAAAGTTGATAGGCGTTGCCAAACCTGATTCTGTAATATATCCATTCGCACAAGAAGCAAGCAAACAGGGATATCATTCTCGGTTGGATCATCCACAACTCTACACAAAGCTTTCCATACTACGACTAACATCCTCAGAGGTGGATGTAGTTCCTGGAAAACTAGTGTTAGTTCTGCATCTTCTCATAAAACCAATGCCAAGCTCCAGTAACAAGCGACTGGGGTCACACATTCATTCAGTACAGGTTTGAGGGTCCTGTTGGTAGGAACAAATCTGCATTGAGTCCCTCCATTCTGGTAATCCATTTCAAATTGCACTCCAAGGGTTGGCGTTATTACGACAGACTCTCTCTTAACCACCTTCCCATGTAAGAGTATCATAAAATAAAAATAAAATGCTATGACCATATCTTCAATCAATGTTCTAAAGGAAATACTGGGAAAAGAAAATCTGTAGGAATCTTGAGCAATCCTGTAAATTTTCAATGATTAAATTTTTAGAGATACTGATAGCATAGGATATACAAAACAAAGTGACTAATGTAATGAATCTAAAAGGGAAACTAATAGAGAAAAGGAAACTAATAGAGAAAAGGAAACTTAAAATCGAGAATAAAAAAAAAATGACTATGTTCAAAATGGGTTCTATGCTGAAGGCCTGGATCCTTTTCCCTGAATAGCCATTAAGATGTGAATGGCTCCTGATATATGATTTTAGAGAGTAGTTAGGGACTGAAATACCTTTTTACTTTGCTTTACAGATGTCTTGAATTTTTTTTTAAAGTCAGGCTACTGAAGATAAATTCATCATTGTCGATGCCATTCTCATTACCATTCTGGCCATCTTCACCATGCTTATCACAGGCTTCACCTGGAAAAGATAGTTGTCTTCTTTTGACGATGAGGCATGTTGGAAACAGGGGATATCATCTCACATTAAGCAATCTCCATGACTTGCATAACAATTTCTCCTGCTGTCACTATTGTAATTTAATGAAGAGGATGCAAATGGACCCTCAGATTGTGAAATAGCAGGATGAATCTGCAACTAGTGTAGCATGATAAATCCTCCCTAGGAAAGAAATCAATCGATCTGTGTGGCTCTGATTGTGAAATCATAGAAGATGATAAGAAGAATGAAGAAGAAGGCAGATCCAGAGAGAGAATGAGTGTGGGGTTGCAGCGAATGGATGCTTGTCGAGGCAGAGTGATGATGGAGTATAGTGAAATGCTGGAGTAAGTAAAAGAAATTAAAGCAAATGCAGATGGTATAAGTTGAAGTATGCAGATGTAAACTGGCAAATGCAGCGAATGGAGTGTTGATGAATGGGGAACAAGAGATGCAAAATACGATGTTAGGCATTAAAGCATTAACACTCAACAAAATGATATGTCCTAGATTGATGAATTGAACAGACAAAAAGAAAACACCCAGATCGTTAAACTGAAGATGATGATATGCCTAACTGCTGAACAATGACACCCAATGGAGAAAGGGATTTCAAATCATCAACAAGTGATGATTTAGAATTCTCCCCATGGCTCCAGAGATATGCTACCGATGAAATAGAAAAGTGTTTTTATAACAAATTAGAAACTAGTAAACCATATGTTGAATGTGGGTAATAAAATCACAATGCTGAACGGAAGTGAAAACAGAAGGAATTGATGTGTATATGCTAGCCGATAAAAGATAAAAAGATAAAATAAAAAATAAAATAAAATGAACTCAACCAAAATGCTTGAAACAATACTAAGGTAATGGAAAATATAAATTGCAACTCGATGAATAAGTGCATTCAAGCAAATTATCAAGAATTTAAATAGAAAATCAACCAAGAAGATGAAAATAATATGCGTGCATTTTGTTGTAGCCTCAAATGCAATAAATATCAGAGGCCATGTTGTTGTAACAATGTGTGTCATTGAGGCTGCGATAGGCAGATCAACGATACAAGATTGCATCCGAAAATAAAATAAGAAGAGGAGAAAAATCATGAAGAAACATAGTTGATGTAACAAGAAAAATACAAAAAAACAAACGGATGAGCTGCTTACCTGATTACTGCGAAGATTGGTCGGCTTCCTTCGACCAAATGGGGAAAACCAAGGGAATATAAAGGAGAGGAAGGAGATCGGGCGGCGAGCCAAGAGGGGTGAAGACCGATCAAAAATGGATGTGGTTCAGCAAAAAAAAATGGATGGCTTCCCCTTCCTCGATGCTTTGTTTTTATAAGCCTAAGAAGGATCGAGAAGGGGCAGTTAGGTATCGATGTTTGAGGCTGAGGGATGTTGATTGAATGGTGGATCGAGGGAGAGAGATAGAAAGAGCTCGTGATCGAGAGAGGAAGAGGTTAGGGATCGATGGTTGAGGCTGATGGATGTCGATCGAATGGTGGATCGAGCGAGAGACAGAGAGAGAGAGAGAGAGAGAGAGAGAGAGAGAGAGAGAGAGAGAGAGGCAAGCGCAACCGTTGCAGGTTTTTCGATTTTTCAAAAACAGGGCTCTTTTAATAAATTTTTTCTAAAAAGAGTTTTTTTACTAAAACAACCTAAAAGGGGCCTCTCAACCAATCTTTCATATTTTTCTTTTCTATTTTGATTTTTTTGTTCTTTTCTTCATGTTTTCTGTATTTTTTTGTGCTTTTGAAATAAAACTCTAAAAACTAAAGGATTCTAAACTAATTTTGCGAAATTTTAAAATGTTTACAAAAGAAGTGTTTTTTGAGACTTCGGGTTTGAATTTTGAAAATTTCTTCATAAAACGGGTTTAGATCCGGGTTTTGAGGGAATATTCGAGTTTTTAACCTCAAATTAAGAAATATAAGGGCGTGGATCCGAAACCGGGTTAGATGTATAAAAATGGAGTTTATTCTAGAAAATCTGAATAATAACTAAATTTTATATTGAAATTGACTCAATTTTCTCAGAAAATGTGACCCAGGAGCAAAAGGGGGGTATTTACAAAATTTTGAAAAATTTGGGGTGTTTACAAGGGTCAAATATAACATGTCTCAGTAGAGTGAAATATACTAGATTTGTAAAACAGAATACGAAGCAGGGCAAACTTTTGATAATTTAAAACTAAAAATTAACTAAAACACTTGCACCGCTGCCATGCGTATTCAATTTACTAAATTAAACAAGTGTGCATCAATCCATTAATCCAAAACAAATAAAGTGCATGAGTAGTTAAAATGCATGAACTTACCAAATACAGAAGCCATTGAATGCATGCACAAATTTTTATCTTTAATTAAGTGTTCTTTCTTAAATGATGTATGCAATGCCTAACTAATGCACACACATCTTAAGTTATCACTTCTTAGCCCCGTGGGTATAATACAAGCAAAAAACTAGTTTAGGGTCATGACTCAGGTAGTGTTTTACATACAGGGGTAGCTTTGACATGGTCGAGCACCTTTCACTAGTACCGGGTGCAGGACGACAAGAGTGAAAGAGACTCCTAACACCACCAACCCAATGCATTCACTCATGAGTTTCTTACCCTCTGCACTGCAGTCTACTGCAAAGGTTTTCTCTATCTTCGTGAGTAGGGAGGAGCAACCTTCCATGCTTAAAACAGAGTTCCATAAAGCCGAATATACCGCTTGCCCTCTCTTTACAAGCCCTTACTTTAATGTCACATGTTTTACTTAGTTGCTTTAATGGCTTCCATGAAACATCGTGATTGAATCCGTTATAAGGATACGACCACTTTTTGGGCAATGAATGCATTTGTAAAGCATTGGTATTGAAACATTTATTCATTCATGCATTTAAACAGAGACATGTGCATATGCGTAAATACAAATCTCATTCATTACTTGGCATTCATCCATGCATACATGACAACATCATCATCATCATTACCATCATCATCATAATCATAAGAGTTTTCATGCAATCTCACCAGGGATTTCATTATCACTCATAAACACATTACGCAAATTTGAACTCTTCGATCCTCTGTTTGCGCATAGCCCCCTTTTGGACAAACATACTTAATATTTAAACATGCATGCATGCCTTATCATAGGCACCTTATACCCTGCATAAAATCAAACATTTCCAAGCATATACACTATGTACTTTGTTTGAAATAAGTGAATATACAAAACACATAAGTAACTATGCAAGTATCGGGGTTCGGTCCTTAGACAGGTTCTGATTTACAAAACTTTCAATTATGTTCGATTGTTTCAGAGTTAACAAAAATTTTTATATTTAGTGAACATAGCTGATATTTTCACAAATCATAGGAAAATTTTGTCAGCTTTTTGTAATTGCAAACCGCTCATAAAAATTTCATGGTATGAGGGAGTTATGAACATTTTACCACAGTCATATCATTTTCTTTTCTGACTATTATAGAGTCGTGTTCATTCTATGAACAGAGCCAAAATTTCATAATAGACAAGAAATTTTGTTAGCTTTCTAATGCAATAAACCTCTTAACAAAACTCCTCTGAACGAGGGAGTTACAAGTATTTTACTGGTCGAGTGTCTAGTCGAAAAGTTGTAATATCGAGTCTATGCATTTGGGTGGGGCCAAACCAGGTCATCTGAATCCGTACACCCATATTTTTTACATAAATTAACTTTAAAAAAATAAATAAATCACACATCTAAGGCTAATATATTATAATTTAGACAAATCATATTTTTTGTCAGCTGTTTGGCCAAAAAAATAAACATGTCTTAATCGAGGCTTATTTCCTTAGAATTAATTTCGATAAAATACCTAATTAAACAAATAAATCATAGAATTTACCTATAATTAAAAATAAAAAAAAAATCTACAAAAATCACAAAATATACACATGAACCTACTATACCATCTAAAATCAAAATATTGAATGATCTTAATTATGAAAGTCACAATTTTCCTAAATTTACCAAAATCTTTTCTAAAAATCCCGATATGACTAAAATCACAATATCTCTAAATTTTGACCATGAAAATCCACCATTTTTTTACAAAATGTTTACAACATCATATACTATTGACCCAAATCAGATTTTATATAAAAACATTAACCTAATTTATGTATTTTAAAAATTTATGGTTTTATTTTCTGACAAACTAATTTTTTGGGGAAAACATGTTTTTAAGATGGTTTTCTCTCAAAAAACCATTCTTTTTCCATCATTTGATAGTCCTAAGCCAAACCCACGTATGTGAGGCTTTGTTTAGAGTCTATGCTTATGAAAAATCAGTGAAATTTATGTTACAAAATCTGTTTCATAAGAAAAATATAGATCCCCCTATCTTTTATAAAAAAATCTGCTCCTACACGAACTAGTGGGTCTTTTTGCATGATCCGGCCATTCTATGCATACCACGACCTCGATGGAATATTCTTTAAGCCTTCCTCAATCATGTGAAGGCTACTCTTGTTGAACCAAGGGAGAAAATACTAAGAGATTTGGTGTGAAAAAGAGAGAGAAATAGGAGAAGAGGTAGGGAATTGGGAAAAAACAAAGGCTCTCGAAAAAAAAATTCAAATAGGGGAGGCATGAGCCCCTCATCTCTTTAAATAGGGTTAGAGAAGGTCAAGAGCTGGGGCTAATCTCAGCCCTTGATCTAGTCCTTGATTTAGTTTCTAAATCTCATGGCTTTTTATTTTTTATCTTTTTCTTCTCTTGTTCCTATGCTCTTTCCTTTTTTTGTCTAAGCATAATATAAAATTTATATACATAGTATAGTATATAATGCTATATGAATACATGTATGAGGGAGGGGGGTAGGTCGACCCCCATGGTTGGCCCCCCTCTTTCTATTTTTTTTAATACGCAACTTGCTTGCTTGACAAGCAAATTGACTTTTAAATTTAATTTTATTTTTTTATTAGCCTAAGCATACTACATAATATATACTACCTACCTTATATAGTATAATATTTGTATATGGTGGTTTTAACAAAAAAATGAGGAAGGGTGGTCGACCCCCATGGGTTGGCCCCTTTCTAAAAACAGAATTTGGCAAGTTACTTGCCATGTCATTTCTAAATATTTTTTTTTCTTACCTTTCTTCTTCTTGTTTTTGGTCTAGCCATCCCCTTTACTTTGAAATAGATGCCCTCCCCACCCCCCCCCCCCCCCCCCACCCCCCTTTTGGGGTTTATTTTTAAAATATGGAAACTTTGACTTTTTACTCTTTTGGTAAGCTTCATTTTTAACTTCAATTTCAAGTTTATTTTTTGTTTTTAACATTTTGAACTTTAAATTAGGATGTCACATAGGATGGGATGTCCCAGCTATGGACTCCCACCAATTTATAAATTTTAATTAATTTTTGAAATCCATTTCATGAAACTCATGTTAAATTCATTCTAAATTAAATTAAAATGTATCATAAATTAATTTATAGTCCATATGAACTGCTAATAAATGAAATTTAATTAAATCATGCCTAATTAAATTTTATTAATATATTTTCAAAGTCTTAAATATTTTAAATCATTTATTTTTAATTAATTCCACTAAGGCTAACTCTGAATTTTACAAAAAATATGATTCAAAATTCCAAATTCACCTTAAATTGTACTTAAATTCTAAATGTCATTTAAGCCTAAATTAAATTTGAATTTCAATTAAATTCAAATTCAAATGTAAATGTCCATTTATGTAAATTATTTATATTTCTTAAGGGTTAATTCAAATTCTTTAGAAATAATTTCTAAAAAATTTGAAACTCAATGGGGTTGATGAGACCCTGGGGCATGTAGGGGTTCTTTTTTGATATTTTTAATTTCTTCTAAACCCTACAAACCCTCTAGTGTATTTCTTGGCTAGAACTTAAGAATTGTAATTAAAATCCAAGAATTTAAAAAAAAGCCTTAAAATTCTTAGGTGTTACATCTAAATTCAAATTCAGATCCGACCTAAATTCATAAATCGAAATCCACTTTTGATAAACTCTTGAAACTAAAATTGAAATTCCATAAGACTCCTAATTCAAATTCAAATTTGAATTCTCGAATTGAAATTCAAATTGATAAAACTTCAAAAATTGAAATCAAAATTCAATAAAACTTCAAATTTAAAATACACACTTAGTTTGAATTTTGTCTAATATTTAAAACTCAAATTATGATTCGATAAAAATCAAAACCCTGATTCAAAATAAATTCTCAACTCAAACTTTATTCTGAATCCCAAATAATACTTGAATTATAATTAAATTTATAGCTTAATTTTGAATATTATTTTAGCCTTAATTTTCTATTATTTCTCATAAAGTATAAAAAAATTATGAGTTTTACATGCTAAGTCTTATAGTGCACCTAGCATCATGTTGCAATATTCTCCCCAAGACATCTAAATCACAAGCATTTTACTAAGTTCATTATATGTAAATCATGATTATTTACATAGAATAAAACAAAAAACTTAAAGTTGGTGACACTCATAGTGTGATGCCAATGTTGCACAAGCTTTGAACAATTTTTCTAATCTTGCTCTGATACCAAAGTTGTAACACCCCAAAATTTTTAACTTGGAATATGTGAAAATTTCACCCATTTTTTTTTGAAAAATAAGTTTTAGAAAGAGCGCAACAGATATAGTTAGAATAAAAGTTGGACAATTCTAGTGGATTATGGAAAGGAAGTAAACAAAATCAGACTGGACTCCATTCCATTAGTACCAGATTTGCCCCTACTAACATGATAAGAACAAGAGTAATTTCATTCCAAATCCATAATAAAGTTTATAACTGAAAATACAAGTCTTTACAATATAATTAAAAATAATCTCAAATAAATTGAGATATCCCAAAATAGTTTTTAGGACCACCAAGATAGTAGAAGAATGGTTTTTGGCCTAGCTGTCATATCGCACCCTCGCACTGCATCCTCATTCATCACATATGCCCCATGAAACGAGGTCAAACTCTTGCGAGTAGGTAAGAAAATCTATATTCATGTACATAATGAATATTATCAAAGCATAAATCATAGATGACATTTCATGCTATCATGGTTTCATATTCTAACAATCATGTAAGCAGTATAGATGCATAAAAAGGAAACTATTCACAGATATTGCAACTAATAACAATATCACAATTACTAAAGTCATCTAACATGAGTATGACAAACATAAAGGTTAGATAGTTAGCAATGTTAAAAATATTTGTTTCTCTTGATTACACCTCGATATAAACCTACGATTTTGATTTAGTTTAACTTTTAAATTTAGGCAAAATTCAAGAGTCTAGTTGATCGGGCTATGTTTTGAACTCAAACAATGTTCCAGAAGAGGCTCAGGGGGTCATGCCCAGTCCAGTGGGGTATCAGGTGCTGCTAGGGTGGCCCATAGGGGTTTAGGGGTGACTCAGGGTTTTATGGATCCTAGATGAGTTAGGTTCAGATCCTAACCTAAGTTGTGGATCCAATGTTGATTTGGATCTCATGTTTGGATATGGATATTTAAATTGAGTTTTGGATTTGGATTCTTATTTGGTTCCTGGAACTAACCCAGTTGGGTTTGGATTTGAATCAGGGTTTGTGGATCTAAATCACTTGGATTTGGACCCAAGTGGGGTTCCACCTAGGTGGGACCCACTTTTCACTTTCTAGAAAATATTTAATTAATCTAAATAAAAGTAGAGGGTTCTAGAGAGGGTGGAACATCCCCCTCTAGTGGACCCCATATTAGTTAGATAAGATGAATCTTATTCAAGTAGGACTCTAAAGAGTCCTTAGTTAGTTGGAACTCTTCTAGAAGAAGAGTTTTATTTTTGTTAAAAGTCCCATAGAAGGAGACTTCTAGATGCGTCGACCCACCTAGTAGTTACTAGAGATAGATCATATCTCTAGGGGGGGGGGGGGGGATGGCCCCCTACAGTGGGATTTTTAAGGCCTTTTTCCTCTAGTCTCATTTTCTTCTTCTATCTTCTTCTTTTTCTTCTTTCTTTTATCTTATATCTTCTTCTTTTTTTTCTTTCTTCTTCCTTCTTTCTTGGAGATTTTCTAGCAGACATTAAAAGTCCTCCAAGGTTTGAAGACGGGAGACAAAGACCATTTTATGTTTGAAAACCCGATTAAGATAGGTACATCAATCTTGTAGATATAGATCTATCCAAACACATGGAATATGCATAGAGATGATTTTCAGATCTAAACTAGTGAGAATCAGACCATGAAACACATCTCTAATATTGGTTTTCAATTTAGAGAATATGTTTTTGGTGGATCAATGTCACCATGGAATCAAAATGAAAAACGATTTCAAAACGAGATTATTTTTGGGCTTTCAATGTGAAAAATGATTTGGAGAAACTTATTTTCTTATTATTTGATAGATCTTATTTCTTTTAGCATGATTAAGATGTTAATATTAGATTATATTGATAAAATATAAGTTTTATAAGTTCTAAAAATTTGATATATGCTTAAATCCATATTCTTGTATGTAAAATCATTTTTGAAGAAGGTTTTGGCAAAAATGTTTTAGGATTTTGATGTTATATGATAAAGAAAGTTGATCTGAGCATATATGGTAGTTTAGTTAATGTGTAGCATGATTAAACAAAATGTTAATGCATAAATAAACCATGATTTCATGTTGTTTAAGGTTTCTTGTGATTCTTGCATAGATAACATTATATTTGAGATATTCTATAAAGGTTTTGTGATTCTTGGATGATAAATGTTAATATTCAAGCAAGATTAGCATGAATATGATCAAGATGTATTGTATGATGTTATAATATGTTTAGAGCATAAAAAATCATGATTGTATGGATTATACCATGAATCTTGTTCTTGCTTAATTGATCTTGCATGAGTTTGAATATTGAATATTCAGTCTTCATTTTCTATTTCGACCAATTTCATAAAAAAACTGATATCTCTATAAAAATGAAATCAATAAATTAAACTAAAAATATTGAAGTGTTTTACACATATAGGGTTTGAATTAAGAATCTTGTTTTGTTTCAGTTGGATCAGTTTTGAGAGTGAGACATCCATTGCAAGAGAGCATAGGTTTTCTGCCTTGTCAGGAGGACTATTTCGACCAGAGATTTTGATAGTTTTAAAAACCCAATCAAAACTGATTAGAATAAATTATGCAAAATCTAGGTGAAAGTTAGTATGTATAAGAAGGTCCTGTAAAAGGTTTTTGTCAAATGATTTTTTTTAAGTCTTGGAAAATTCTCCAAACTAGGATGAATTTTTGTAGTTGACAGGATCTATCTTATATTTTTTGTGAACAGGGTTCAGTCCCAGCCTTTTCCTAATTTTGTTACTATTGATTTTGTAGTTCTGTTAATTGAACTGTGTTTATGAGATGTTGGGGCAGTCCTAGTCAAATTTTGAGAGTAGAATTCGGTTTCTGTGATTTTTGATGAGTTTTCCAAATTTGGGTTAACAGAGATCTAAACTTAACTGTATGGCATATGTTGGTGCCTAGATGTGTTCCACTTTATGCAGCATGGTTATGGATGCTTATATTGAAATTTGATCTGATATGTATGTAAACTGAATGTATTTCATGTTATTCTTAATTTATAACCATTCATATGACAAGCATGTTAATGAGCATGATACATTATAAGGCATGATCAGTGTAAAATAACTGGTTACATATATTTGCTTGTTGAAGCATGATCATGATTGCATGTGTGTGCAACATTTATATATGCATGTGAGAATATGATATGGTGATAATGATATGTGATATGAGCATGTGAGTGGCTCAGGTGTGAATCTAGATTCGATGAAACTTATGGATGCCTACAGTGCACCCAGGGAAAAAAAGATATTCATGCACATAATCACATAATTGCCTTATAGAGACCGTATTTATGGTGTGAATTATGAGTTGTTTGAATGGGTTAAAACAAATTTGCTTATGGAATCTTTAGTGGGGAGATGGGGCTTGTGAGCTTGGGTGTGTGTGCTGTGAGCACATATAATTTAATTAATATGCCTAATAATTAAATAACAGCCACGACCCATTCAGACCAGGTCCATTGGACCGATGACCATTTTAGAGAGAGTGGTGGTACACACAATCAGTTGATCGTTATTGGTTTTTAGGACAATGGTGTCTCTCTTGGTCCCCAGTCTCTGGTCGTAGGGGCCCAGACTACCAGGTGTTCTAGGTGGTATGTCCAGAATCCCTGTAGAGTAAGAATCGATTTTGTGCTTGACCACTATGAGTTTCTCTCAGTCAATGACCGCTCCAATGGAACCTCCATGGGAGGTCATAGATTCTTCAATTCAATGAGGTTAATAAAATACACAACATAATAAACCCCTCATTTGGATTGGTTGAATTGGAGTTAGGAACCCAGAAGTGTAATTTTGGGAGGGAGGAAAAGAAAAACAAAATTAAAAATAAAATTATTGCATGTTTCAGTTTGTGCATGAATTGTTATTTCATTGGCATGATGCATTGTACCGTAGCTATTCTAAAAATATGAATGCAAGCATGATTGATTGTGTAAATATAAATTATGCTTAATTCTAATATGTTATGTTGCATGATTTAGATGTTATCTGAAAACATGTCAATGCTTATTTTTGTGATTGGAATATATTTGTGTTCATGTGTTTTGGTGTTACTTGCTAAGACTGTGGTCTAATGCCTTTACTTATAACATTTCAGGTAATGAGTAAGTTGGAGGGTGATGATAGTAGGCTTGGAGTAGTGACAATAAGGTCACAATTCTTTAAGGAAGTTGAGAGAACTGTATATTTTTGTCATTTGATTATTTTATTAAGTCTTGTAAACTTTGATAATATTTTAGACTAGTATTCAATTCATTTTAATGCAAACTGTGGTTTGATTCAGTTATTCTAGCCTTATATGTGTATGTTGTCTATGTAACCCACTCAAGTCTTGAACCGTATTTAAAAAGAGTTTCTGTTGTATTCTAAAAAATCATGTAAAGGGATTTTTAAAAAAAATATTCTCTAAAATTTTGGTTTCAAAAATTGGGGCATTACACTCGAGTATGCGAAGGTCATTGTCATTGTGTCTACTAGAGTATACCATCGGTGTTTATTATGCCATTGATGTATTTTTACTATGGTACCTACAAACTAGATAAACACACCCAAGCGAGCTATCTGTGATCAAGAGAATCCTCGCAAGGATAACTAGATTGCAATCCATACTACTGCAGTAGCTAAGGAAATACCACTTTTGGGTAACCCCAACCTTCTTAACTTCAAGTGACTGGAGGTTCAAGGACACCATTGCTCCTTGTTTCAAGTCGGTATGACATGTAGATGATACCTACATGGGACATTGTCACACAAGGTTGTATCATTTCACCCTCTCTAAGGTAGACCAACATTGTGAATGGGTTATTGGGTAGTCTTATCTTTCTTAAGATGGTTAGCAATTCATGCTCTTGCTTCATGAGGAAAATAGGCTCAATGGCCTTAATATTCTACTCAACATGGCCTTGACCCACCCATTCATGTGTTCTATCGCCTTTAAACCATAGGAGCACCTTGCCTGTAAAGGCAATAACAACAAAATTTCAATGTGTTGATATATGCATGTGAAGTGAGACTTTATGTCACAATTGTGGGCTCATGTCCCACTTATGCTTGTAAGAACGCATTTTTCGGCATGCATTGTAACATTTATTTACATAGAAGATCCACACAAAGTCAGTGATGTTCTCTTAGGTTCATCAAACCTTATGCCTTAACATTCATAGCATAGAACAAGACATTTAATTTCATGATGTATGTCTATGCATTGTACATTTCTAAAACATGCTATGTGTTTCATTCATGTATGAACCTCATGGCAAATTCATGGCATTCAAAAACATATCTAGTAATAGCCTCTAAAGCAATGTTTGGCGCAATCAATAAGGGCTCAACTTTTCGCAAGCGCCTTGTCTCGCATGGACTGCAGGGTATAATCAAATAAAGATGCCCCTGGAGATGAAGAGTACACTGCTTTTCGCACCCCCAAAGGCATCTTTTGCTATAAAGTATTTTGGATTCATCAAAATATGAATTTTTGGCATAAACATGCTCAAATAGATGAATGAATGATTTTTTTGTGTCATAAGCATATCATTTATGAATGCACGGACATACTCACATAAATAAGCATTTATGCATTGCATGAGTTATTACATTTTGATCATGCATAATTTTTATGCATAATTTCATACATTTTCATGCATGTTCATATGCGATAAATGCTTGTTTGCAAAGGTTTTTTATAGTTTCTCATCAAAGTATAATTCAAACAAATTGAGCCTCTTTGGAGTATTTTGAGGAAACTAATTAAGTTTTTAGAAAATATTCTTAGAAAGAGAGGCCTTTTGAAATATTAGAAATTTTATGGACTATTTTTGAAAGAATTTCTAAAAACCTAATTAGAAGATTATAAATAGTGGTTTTAGAGGAAGAGGGGGCATTTTTCCCTCTAGCCTTCTGCGCCCCCCCTCTCTCTCTCTCTCCTCTCTACCTCTTCTTCCCCTTGTTCTCTTCTCAACCGGTTTCCTACCCTATTCTTCCTTCTTCTTCTTCTTATTCACTCTTCTCTCTAAACCTCATCATCACCGGTTCTTCTTGTTCTTATCGTCGGAGAGAGAGCGAAGATTCGTTGGATCGCAATCAAAAAGTCATCTTCTTTTTCTCAACCCTTTCATCGGAGGTAAACTTCTTCGCTCCCTTTTCCATAGTATTTAGGATCATTGCATACATAATATTTTATTTTCTGCATTTGCATAGCATCTATGATAGTTTGCTTTTATTTTTTTTGTTTTTGTATTGAGGAAAAGAATACATTGAAGTTGTTGCAGTATTTATTTAGTTTCTTGAATTTTGATTTCATCTTAGTTAACTTTAGAATACGCAACATACATCCATCTTTGTAAAAGCCAACAAACCGACTTATGTAATCTGTGTGATTCACGCAAATTAGCATGGATTTATGGTCTCATGCCAATCCCAATATGAAGTTATATTGCGTGCTTTAGTGATCTCATGTAAAACTTTGATCAAATCTGGTTCTTGCTCTGATCAAATCAGATCAAAGTCGATCTTTTAGAATAGATTCAATGTCAAAACCTGTTCTTGAGCAGATTTAATTAAAACTGTTCACGTGATTTTTTTTATCATGCCACACAACATAGTTGTTAAAACACACGTTTTGACGTGTATCTGAACTTCTAATTTTCATTGTTGATTGGCAAAGTCATGGTCTGCAGAAACCAGCGTAAATACGTTATTTATAACAATTTCTTTTTGCTGGATATTCAGCAGCCCGTGTGATTCACGTGGATTGTATCGTTAGCATGAATCATATATTCCAGTGTGATTGATGCTGACTCTTTGCGGCTTGCATGATCAATATTTTTTTTGCTATGTCGGTTAGTTAGCATAAATTCCTAAATTTTGTTAGACTAAGTCATTGATTTTTATTTTATGGCTTTAGTCAATTCCATTACTCTAGCGATTAATGATAGGATAAATTAGTTCATAGTTTCATACAATTTTCTATGTTTAGTCATTAAGTGATTAATTTAGTTCAGCATTAGTTTTTTAGTGTCAAGGTTAATTGGTTAGAGTAGATTTACGTGTTTTCATAAGTCTCATTTAGTTGATTATAAAGTAACATGTTCCTTAGATTTGTTTTAGTTTGTTTGCAAGTAGTTAGAATCTTTTAGTCTGTCACATTATGGTTGGTTGTTTAGCTATTTTGTCATTTAGTGATTTAGTTGTTACATGTTAGTGGTTTGCTATAGTTTGTTAAAGTAGTTTCTTGATTAAATTATTAGATTTTAGTAGTGTTTCTTTTCATGGTTCTGCTTGTTTTGTGTTTTTGTTTTGCAAGAAAGCATTCAGACATGCAGTGAGCCCTCAAAAGTACCCTTGAACAACCCTCTGAGGTCCCCAAAAGGTTCCCTCAAAAGTCCCCTCAGGGAGCCCTTCAAGATTAAAAATCAATGATAAATAAACAAAGAAGGGAAGCAGTGAAGATAAAAAGGGACTAGAAGCTTCGAGCATTGAAGACCTTTCCTTTCTTTTTAGCTTAGGTCTTATTTATTTAATTCAGTGGGTCTATAATAAAACCATTAATTATTCTTTGTAAGTCCTCTGTAGAGGGCATCACTCATTCTTTTATTTAGTTAATTGATTTTTCTTTTCAAGGCAACAAAAGTAGTTTTGTGTGGGGTACAAAAGTACTTATCCCGTTTCCTGAGTTTGACCCAGATTTCACCACTAGTGTGAATCGGTTTTTATGATTTGATGCATGGTTTGAATAAACATTTTTACTGAAAATATATCTAAAAGATACTCTATTAAAAAAGACACATCTCATGGCATCTCATATTTCATTCTTCTATGAATGCATGAATGAAGTATTTAATTTCTCACATGCATCCAATGCATATATCATATTTATTCATAGTTCGCATAGAACCATATCACATGAAAAACATATGCATGTGATGTATATATTTACTTATGCATTTTCATAAGCATTACACGATTTGCATGGACTAGCATCACATGGGCATATATGCATGTACTTATGCATTTTCATAAGCATTTCTCTATGGTTTGCATATGTTAAAATCACTTTGATTGCATATGCATACAATATGCATTTTTATAAACATTTCTTCATGGTTTGCATATGTAAAAATCACTTGATTGCATATGCATATGATATGCATAAACATTTCTTCATGATTTGCATATACTAAAATCACTTTGATTGCATATGCATATGATATGCATTTTTATAAGCATTTCTTCATGGTTTGCATATGTTAAAATCACTTGATTGCATATGCATATGATATCCATTTTTCATAAACATTTCTTTATAGTTTGCATATGCTAAAATCAGTTTGATTGCATATGCATATGATATGCTTCTTTACAAACATTGTATCATGGTTTTCACATACAAAAATCACTTAATCACATATGCTTATGATATGAATTTTTCATAAACATTTTATCATGGTTTGCATATATAAAAATCACTTGATTGCATATGCATATGATATGCATTTTTTATAAACATTTTATCATGGTTTGCATACACAAAAATCACTTTGATTGCATATACATATGATTTGCATTTTTTATAAACATTTTATGCATCATTTTAAAGTATATGCATTTTCATTAACCTTCTTCTTTTTTGCAGGTGCACCACTGACGGGTTGTCCATCCTAATCCAAAATTGGTATGGTCTAGGACAAACCAGACCATATAGTCAAGGACTAAACCGAACATGTCGGTTCAGGCCTGGCCATCCCAGCTTGGATGAAGGTTGGGCTGAACCGATGTACCAATTCAGGTCAGCCTGGGTCTGACCCATGACTCAATATGAATCATGACACGGTTTAGACCTAGTCAGGTCTGTCCAAACCAGGTCAGAACCATGACACGGTTCAGGGTGGTCTGGCCAACAAGGTTAGCCCTTGCCTCATATTAAAAACTTATTTTTTTTAAATGTTTATCAGAAACTTTTAATTGAAAACTTAATTTACAAAATAATTTTATAGGATTATAACTCATATGAACAAGTTGTCAAAATCATGTCTTATGTACGAATCAAGTTTTTGAACCATGAATGGGTTTAAAAAATTTAACATTTGATGTATAATACATAAGCAAAGATTTTAAAGATGAAGGTGTTTAAAAAATGATCACATATTATCCATAATGCATAGACAATCTATTCAACTATGAATGTATTTCTAAAATATAACACATTATCAATAAATGCATAAGCAAGATATTAATCATGAATGTGTTTAAAAAATGGTCACACATTATCATAATGCATAAACATGATCTTTAACCATGAATGTGTTTAAAAAATGATAACACATTATTCATAATGCATAAGCATGATCTTTAACCATGAATGCGTTTAAAAAATGATAGCACATTATTTATAATACATAAACAAGCTATTCAACCATGAATGTTGGTGTAAGTTTTATGAAATGATATTTTAAAAGATATTTATGGTAAAAACGGTTTTGTGAAAGCCAGGCACTAAATAATAAAAACCGGCTCACACTAGGGTGAGATCTAGGTCAAACTCAGGGAACGGGAGAAAACTTTGTATTCCACACAAATTGCAAGCTTTATTGTCCTTAAAATAAAATTAAGTAAAAATAACTAACTATTACAATGTGTTACCCTCTTGCAAAGGGCTCAAAAATAATAATGAATGGCCTTATACAAATGTAAATTAATGAATTAAATAAACTTAATTTAAAAGAAAAAGAAAAATGGGTCTTTAGTTGCTTGAGCCTTAGTCCCTTTTATCTTCACTGCTTCCCTTTGACCTCTTAATATGATCAGTGCTTTGGATCATTTGATAAGGGCTCTCTGAAGGGCCTTTTAGAAACCTTTGAGGGACCTCAGAGGGCTCTTCAGGGGTACTTTTGAGGGCCTATCGCACGTCCAACTGGTTTTCTGCTGTAAACACCCCAAATTTTCCACACACATTTCAGACAACCCTCCTCGTGCAGTGCCAACCCTGTTAGGTCAGTGTAGGAGTCAAACCCCGAGTCAGTTTAAGAAAATCACCATTTTACCCACTTTCATTAGGAAAATTACCATTTTACCCCAAGGTCATCCCAAACCCCAGTCAGTCGGAGTAAACCAAGCTCATTGGTCAGTTCAGAATAGTTAGAATATCAGTCATCTCAAGCTCACCCGGGCTCACAATGAACAAACCATTTTCATTTCTGACCATTCCTGCCAAAATGGGATCATTTTTTCAGAAATGAGCTCATTTCTCACTCAAATCCAAGCCAATTGTCTCTGAGTCAGTCATTTCCAGTCAGTCATGTTCCCCAGAGTCTAGTTTGAGCTCACTAGGAGTTCAAGTGCTCCAGTTTCAGTTCAAATCCACTTCCAAGTGTCCATGAGCCCATTTTTAGCCCATTTCAGCTCATTTAGCTGAAACTGAGCTGAGTCCAGTCAGTTGAGCTAGTGTTCGAGCTTTGCATTTTAGTTTATCTCAGTATTAATGACCTTTGTTCTAGCTCAAAGCTAGCTTAGATCCGTAATTCACTTCACTCCAGTGACCATTCCGTACCATTTCTCTAAAATGGGCAGCTTTTCTTGAAAATTTAGTCGAAAAGGTCAGATAAGTCAGTGTCTTGTTAGTTCATTTGAGTTTTAAAACTCTAAAACCCAGCTTATTTTAGTTCAATTCAGCTCAAACACTAATTTTCAGTGTCACTCTAGCTTGGCAGAGCTCGAAAATCATTTCTTCAACCATTTTGCAAATTTTGTCAATTTTAACATTTTTTGAACTGATACAACTGTCAATCAGGGTCTAACATCCAAAATTCTTCATTCAGGGTCTGCATTTCGCATAGCATTTCATGTCATTTCTCATTATTTCATATCATTTCTCAGCATTTCATAACATTTCATAACATTTCATTTCACTTTCGAAGTTCAAAACTCCAGTTTTATAAATTTCAATCCAGATCGAGTTTTAAAAGTTTTTAAAAATCAATTTCAAACCCCGGGTTTTCACAATTGACATTTTTACCCTCGGGATTCTAAATTTGGAAATATTTTCTCGAGAAAAACAATCTGGATTTCTTTCAAACTCAAATTTTCAAATTCTACACTGGATTTGCTTCGCAACGAGGTATTGAATTTTAAATTTCGAGCTCATTTCAAAAACTGCCAAAAATAGCTCGTTTCGTCCAGAATTTTCTAAAGAGACTATTTTACCCCTATAATCGTCAAAATGAATTTCAAAAGTGGAATTTGGACCCACTCTGAGATGGCTTATTCATTTATATTTTCCTTTTATTAAAAAAAATATTTCTTTTATTCCCTTTCAATTTTTTTTATTTGTTTGTTTTGTTTTTTTTATTTTATTTCGCATTTTGAGAGGAGGTGGGACCCACAAGGGGGTTGACCAAGCCTTCAGCCCCATTTCCTTCTTCCTTCCTTTTCTTTCTTCCCTTCCTTTCCTTCTTTTTCTTTCTTTTCTTTCCTTTTTTTTTTCTTCTTCCTTCCTTTTCTTCTTTTCTTTCTTTCTTTCCTTCTTCCCTTCCCTTTCTTCTTTCCCTTCTCCAGCCCATTCACGTGCTTTTCTTTCCTTCTCATTAGCCTCTCATTAAAAACCTTAGCCCTAATTCATTAAAGTCTAAGTTTTAAAAAACAAAAAAAAGGAAAGGGAAGGGCATTAGACGGTTTCCCATCTCCTCTCCATCTCACGCCTCTCGCTTTCTCCCTCTTTCTCTTCACCTCCTCAACACAACAGCCCCTTCAATTTGGGTTCCAAATATTGGTGGCCACCACCTTCAACGGCTTTGAAGTAGCACTTGCAGCCAGCGCTACCACCTTCACCTCCAACCTTGGATCACCACCTTCACCAGTCGGACCTCCTTCCTCCAGCCACTCCTCCCAGCCGGTCCAGCCATCTCCAGCACCTTCAAGTACAAGACTGCAGCCATCTTCACCATCAGTGCCTTCCACCTTCCAACACCAGCCTCTAACCTCCTTGAAGCCCAGCTGCAGGCCTCCCATATGACCATCCTCCTTGGTGTAGCCGATCCAAGCCTTCTCCATTAGAAGTCAACACATCCAAGGTAAAGCTCCTTGATTGCATGAAGTGGATAAAGGTTTCTATGAGATTTTGCATGAATCTAAGGGAAATCCAGTTCAAAATTGGATTTACGATTTTCAAAACTTTGATTTTGAATAAAATGAAAATCGTGTTCATTCATGTCAATGGCTATGCAAATAGAGGATCCGTCCAGAAGATGGATTGGATTCCCTAATGTCAATAGCCGAAAAAAAATTTGATTTACATGCCTCACTGATTTTTTTTTATTCATAGTTTTAGATATATTTCATGTCTTTCTTCATGTTATGTTTATTTTGTTTTATTGTTTTATACTATTTAGTATGATTTCATTGATAGCACATAGTTTTGATTTTAGGCATGTAATCTAATCGTTATTTTATGCGTAATTTTTTATTCATAAATTCTAGAAAACTTATTCATTAGTGACTTAGTTTATCTATGATATTCTACTAAAAATTTGAGTCCATTTAGGTTTTGGAACCCCTTCTAACAAATCAAACTCTAAATCGGGTTTTCTGTTCTCCAGAAACTCCAAATTCAGTTTTAGCAGACGAGAACCTATGAGATCCCCTAGATGGGAGATCCGAATCTTCTCCTTAAAATTACAGTAGATTAACGGTGTAATCTACTAATTGTCTAAAAATTTTAAGATCTTTAATAGTATATTTGACCTCTGTTAAAAATTGATTTTCCCAGACCCATGAGAAAACCTCGATTTTTCCTTGTTAGGGTATAGACAGACACTAATGTGCTGTGTCCGCTCAACCCGTTGCCTGAATGCGAACATTTTCAACATAAAAGTTGTTTCTAACCTATTACTCTGTCATTTCACAAAATTTGGGAATTTTTGAAATTATCCAAGTATTTTTCCCAAAATTATCTTTTCTGTCTGACAGATTCCAATATCTAGAAATTCCAGAGATCTAGGTCTCTGATAACAGTGTGCCCATTTCCAAACCGTAACCCAAATCCCAATACTGTAAAAATATCAAAATTTTCTCTATTTGTCAGGGACATGTTTACACAGTTTCAGACATTTTCCCATCTGTATGATATTTTTCCCACATTTTCTCCCAAAACCTGTCTGTTTGCCCCAAATCCTAGAGTCGTCGGATTCCGATCCGACTTGCCGGAGCAGTCCAGCTCTGACCATAGGTCAAACCCAGAAGGTGCAAAAGTCACAAATCTTTGCCTAACTGTTCTCTATAATCTTATAAAATTTGGGAAATTTTTATGAAAGTTTGATATCCGAAATCCAATTTAGAATCAATATTTTAGGCAAAATCTTGTTTTTTTTTGGATTTTTAGTTATTTTCCATATTAAGAAAATACAAAAAAATAGATTTTCGAACTCCATTCTATTTTAACGGTTAGTTTAGGTGTCCATGCCAAATTTGGCTCAATTCTAAGTTTATTTGCTTTGTGTGTTAGTTTATTTTTAAATTCAAAGGCGAAAATCAGGCGAAAATCGAGTTAAATAAGCATGTCATGTTATATTAGAGTTAAATTCAATCTCATTTGCATTTCAATTTTTCATTTTTGTAATTTTTATTTCAGAAAACCTTGGTTTCAAGGCCATAGTCTTGTTATCAGGGGAATTTTGGTCATTTTGACCTAAATTTCAAAATTCCAAACTTCAATATTCCAATTTTTTATGCCTATCATCATATTTTATCATATTATGTTTGATTTATTTTATTTTATTTTCAAATGTCCAAATTTTATAAAAATTCTTTCAGAAAACCCTGATTTCAAGGTCATCAAGGGTATTTTGATCATTTTGACCCCAATTTCGAATTTTCAAGTTTATTTTTGAAATTTATTCATTATTTCTCATGTTTATATCAACAGAGGTATGATTTTGGGTTTATATCTGAATAATATCCGATAATTTCCAATATTTTTGGATAAATTCAGAAAAACCTACATTTCTGTGCTAACATGTTTTCTAGTTCTGCAGGAACATTCAAGAAGAATATTTTATTTTCTTATTTCATTTAAATTCAATGTAATATCAAATAAGAGTTACTTTTATGCTTAGAATAGGGTTGCATTGCATATAGTTTAATTTCAGCAATTTTCAATATCTGATGAATTATTCATGCACATTTTTCCAAATCCACTATAGTTGACACGGATGGCACATGCACAAGCTCTTATAGAGTTTATAAACTCGGTGGGATTCATATTTATGGCCATAGTCAAAATATGAAGAAAACTAAGATTTATGATCTTCGTATTAGCCACATTCAACCTATACTCTTAGGCTAACTTAAAAAAATGCACTGCATTTCTCCAAATCTCAAAAGGATTTCCCAATTCCTTAAAGAATTCTTTTTCAAATTCATTCATTCATTCAATTTGCATCATTTTCAAACTCTTTTTCCAATTCTATTTCAAAAAAATCAGTTTTCCCAAAAATTTCTAAGTCTTAGGATTTGATTTTCCCAGAACTCTGAATTTTCAAATGAGATTTCAAAATATTTCCCAAGTTCAAACCATGATTTTCCAAGATTTTCACATTCCCAATTTTATTTTCAAATCTCAAAATCGATTTTTTCAAAGTTCCTTAAATTATTTCAGAAATTGATTTTCTCAGAATCCTTAATTCCAATCTCAAAAATCGATTTTCTCAGATTTCCCATTTTCCTGAGAATCCATTTTCCATTTTAAAAATCATTTTCCAATGAACTTCTTGATTTTCTCAAGATTCTCAAATCCATTTCCTCAGAAAAGCAATTCAAAGCTCAAAATCGATTTTCCCAAAGTTCAAGTTTTCCTGAGAATTCATTTTTCAATGCAAATTTTTGATTTCCAATGCATTTCAATGATTTTCCCAGGGATTCTATTTTCAAGCACTTTTCCAATCATTTTCCAAGTACATCTCAATTTTCCAAAGCAAGCATCATATTTTCTCAGACTTACATCTTTCTAAAATTCCATAGCACATGCCTGATTCTTTGTGCATTTTAGAAAAATAGAGCATAATTTAGATATTTGAGTCAAGTTAAAGCACACATTTGATCCTTGGTTCGATTACCCCTGGTAAAGGCGCCAAGAACGGTCGAACCTCGTACCGACATGAGGATCCCATTCCATGGAATTTTTCCGCAAATTTTCAAAACGGAGGCGAGTAATTTTCAAAATCAAATTTCAAAACTTTGGTCGAGTTTGACTCGCAGAATCGTTTCTTCTCACTCTCGCAGAGGGAGGTAGGAAAAATTTTGTGATGATAACACCTGCAAAACGAAAATATAAGCCGAGCAAAACAACGCAAAGAAACAATACCAAAATCTAATATTTCAATTAAGAAAAGCAAGAAACAAATTTAACAAACTATGCTAATTGTATGAAAAAATTTGAAATTAACTAATTCAATTAAATATATAAAAACATGATTTCAAGAGAAAAAGAAGCTAATTAACAACTTAACTAACTTATATCTATTCTAACTAATCAGGAATTGACTAACTAAATAATCAAGAAATAAGAAGAGAGCATTAATCGAATTCAATTTCAAGATATAAAATCTAACAAGATTCTAACTAACTAATTATAAAGTGCTAACTTGCTGTATGGAATCCAATCTAAACTAATTGATAAAAAGCTAAAAATGATAACTAACTTAGATCTAAATAATTATCAAGAACCGGATTCAAGATTAATGATTTAAACTATTTAAAAACTAAAGAAAAGACAAGATTACTAATAAATAACACATGAAACTAACTAATAACTAATAAAGAAACATGTTATACGGTGTCCTAATGAATTAACCGTTCTGGAATAAAAAAAACTAACCTACAACTATTTAATGAATTAATCAAATTAAACTAGGAACATAACTCGACTATTTAAGAAATATCAAAACTACTATGCAAGATGGAATTGAGAACTAACTCAGATTAACTAGCGTGCATCAACTAACAACTAATCTAACTAATACATTAAACTAGAATTAACTACAAAAATTATGATTAATCTAGAAACAGCAAAATAAAAATTAACTATTCAAGAAAACGATAATTAACTAATATAGTAAATCGGCTAATATAATTAAATCTAAACTACATTTTAATTAAACTAATTTATGTCTACTGAAATTAACTAATTAATTCCGATCAAATCACCTAAAAGCAAGAATTGACATAAATTTAAAATTAAGAACTAACTATAAAAATTGATACTATCCAATTCGGCTATTAAATGATCTATCTTAATAAAAATGATAATTACACTAAAACACCTAATATCTAATCTAATTAATGAATTAAAAAATTCTGAAACTAAAAGAGTAATTAACTACTGATAAATATAGAAAAATTAAATATCCTATTCGATGGAAATAAAAATTAATTATAATATCTAATTATTCTACCAATTAATTTAATTTAATCTAATAATTGAGTAAAACTAATTTAAGCAATTAACAAATATCAAGAACATGAATTAAGCACTAACAAAACTATTTTAATACTAAAAATAAATATAAAATATTCAGATCTAATTGATAAAAATTAAAAAGATTATAAAAACCTTAAATCGGCTAATTTATTCTAATCTAAATAATTAATATAATAAATACTAAAAATAATGAACCTATTCTAAATTAATTCTACACTAAATCCGAAAACCTAAATAAAATATAATATGGTTAAGGGAAAACATCTAACTACACACATCGATCTAATTAAAATAATATATTTCGACATAAAAATTGAGGAAATCGGCTAAAACTAAATTACTCTATTTTTATTTTATTATTTTTTTTTTGTATTTTATAAAAACAAAACTCCTCTAAACTATATACAGTGATTAAACTATGCTATATGCAATGATGAAATATTATTCATATATTCTACAAAATAAATAAAAAACTAATCTAAATAATAAACAATGGAGAGACGGGAGAGAAGAAGCAAACCTCACAATTTGCCTCCAATTGAGGGGTTGAGAAGAAGAACATGGTCTTCCTCTGGGCTGCACGTAGCTCCAATGATGGGGACAAGAAGAAGTCGGTGAAAGCAAGGATTAGGAGCAAGATGAAACAATGAGGGAAAGAAGAACCGAGGGAGGAACCGGCCAAGAGTGAAATGGGAGAAAAAGAGAAGAGAGAGAGGGAGACAAAGGCTGCATGAAATCCAAGAGAAAGACACCCCTATATGGATGGAAAATGAGTTTTTATATTACAATATTTAAGTCACATGATTTTTTGAGAAAGTCCAATTAAGATTTAAAATTTTTGAAAAGCCTCCTTCTAAAAAAATGTGTTTCCATAAAAGACACTTGTAAACAGAATAAAACACTAGTTAAACACTTCTAAACTAAATAGACTAATAATTAAAAAAAGTTCTAAACTAAACAAAACATTGAAAAATATAGGAAAGAGCTTGAAATATGCGATTTTACCTTTATTTTTAAATTTAAAGCAGTTTCTCAAAAACACTGATAAGAATGAGTTTTTAATACAATTTTTCGATGGATTATGCATAGAATAGTATGAATAAAATGCAAAAATTATGCATGATTAAATATGTTTTAGAATGAAAACACACTATTCATATTGGATAGACAAGATATTCAACCATGAATGTGAAATAAAAAAAGACAAGACACAATCATTAATGCATAAACATGATATTTAACCATAAATGCGTTCCAAAAATAATCACATTATTCATAATACATAAACAAGTTATTCAATCATGAATGTGTTTCAAAAAATGACAACACATTATTCATATTGCACAGACAAGATATTCAACCATGAATGTGTTTAAAAAATGACAACACACTATAAATAATGCATCAACATGATATTTAACTATGAGTGTGTTTCAAAAATGATAACACACCATACGTTTTGCATAGACAAGATTTTCAACCATGGATATGTTTAAAAATGACAACATACTATCAATAATGCATAAACATGATATTTAACCATGAATATATTTCAAAAATGATAACACACCATACATTTTGCATAGATAAGGTTTTCAGCCATGGATATGTTTCAAAAATGACAACACACCATACATTTTGCATAAACAAGTTTTTCTATAATGAATGTTGATAATGCATGAAATGCCTTATAAATTAAACATTATATGCATGTAATTTTCTATATTTTTATAGTTAAAACCTATGTTTATGTTAGTCCAAGTGATAGGGAGCTACGTTTTAAATTTCGTCCAATTCTGAGTTAAATTGGCGAAGTTATGAGCATTTTCGTGTAATAGAGCAAAATCTGTCGAGATTCAGATCCAGACCCATCTAAAGCATGACATCATTTTGGATTTTGGATCAGATTGGATCATAATATCTCAATCCTTAGACCTATTACTGTTTCTCTAAAAGCGGCGCCCAACAAATTTTAAGAATATTTGAGTGTTTCTGAAAATAATTTGTCATAAGAGTGTTTTTGAAAATTCTTAAAAGAAAGAATCAAAAGGGGGAATGTAATGCCCCAAAATTTTCAACTTAAAAACTTAGAATTTTAACCCCATTTTTTTTTTGAAATAGTATAGCGAAAATAGTTTGGGTTTTGAAGAAAGAGTCGAACAATTCTGGCAGTGTTACAGAGATGAGAAATATGTTTGAAACAGAGTTGCATAATCATGAAAGCCATTCCATGCATTGTAAATAAAACAAGTTATTAAAGTTTATACATCATCAAAGTTTAATCAAAATATCTGTATCCATACAAAATTTTTCCTTTGCAGGATCCTTTCGCATTTCAACATTTTTTTGAAAATAAGAGATAACTCACCTCGATTTTTGAAAAAGATGGGAATTGAGGACTCACTCATCGGTACAAGGTTTGACTGTTCCTGGCACCTTTATATGAATCATGCTTGTGTTATGAACTTTGAAAAATAAAGGTTTAAAATATGATGCATGCTTTTGAATTTTGAAAATGGAAATTGAAAATAAAAGTTGAGTTTGAGTTTGAATTTGAAATTGAGATTTGAAATTTATGTTTAAATTTTGAAATTGAAATTTAACTTTGAAATTGGAAATGAATTTGGAAATTGAAATTTCAAATTTAAAAATAAGCTATGAAACTGAATTGAAATTGGGATTTTGAATTTAGACTTTGAATCTGAAATTGAAATTGAAAACCAAAATTTAAAACTATATCTTAAAATTGAAGTTTGAAATAAACTTAACTTTATTTTGAAAATTAGTTTTTGAAAATGAATTTCAAAAATCACTTGGAATATTTTGAAATTGAAATTAAAATAACTTGAAAATGAAAAATGATGAAATGATATAATTTTATGATGAATGCATTTAATAAAAGAAATTTAAAAGATTTTATTTTAAAATATGATTTTGTGCCTTTATAGAATTTAAAACAAAATTAATTTTTAATATATTCATGACTATGACCACAAATATATCTCAAATTAATTTATATTTTAAATTCTAATAGAGGAAGAAAAAGAAATTAATTTTCGAAAATATGACACTTTTCAAAAATGACCTAAAGTGTAGATCAAATTTTATTCAATAAAAGATAAAAATCTTAAGTATTGTTTGCATTCTGACTATGGCCACAAATGCGAATCATCGACTTAGGGTTATTTACCTTTTATTAGAATGGTGTATGTGCCTTCGTGTTTCACCATAGTGCCTTTTAAAGATAAAAGTGCAACAATTAAAATACAACTATATGCTCATCCATTCTAATCTAAACAGAAAATAGAAATTCTCATTAAATAAAACTATTACAATCTCAAATTTAAACTCAATATTAAAATTTTCTAATATAAAAGTGAAACCATGATCTTATGCGCTTCCCTGCAAAAACATGAAATAATACAAAGCAGCAGAGGTACAAAATACAAGAATACAAAGTAAAAGATGCAAGAAAGAAAATATGGAATCTAAATGGTTGCAAATTAACATGCACTAGATGAAAAGTGAAGATTATATTGTGAAATTGAAAGGGAAATGATGTGAATGTGTAAATGATAAAAGAAGAACAAGATGCTAAAGGAAAATTTATAAAGGAAAATCACAAAAACTCAAGGTGCACGAAATGCGAAGAAGATGCAAAACTAAAAGACGAGATGTGCAAAAAGAGAAAATCATGACTAAGTAAAATGTGCTAAGTATAAAGGTGCAAGGATTGAATGTAAATGCAATAATGAAATTATTTATAAACTTAAACACTTAAATGTAAATTCATTCAAAATTAAAATGTTAATGAAAAACAAGAAATAAAATGCAATTGAGAAATGCTAACGTGCTAAAAATAGTATGCAATTGCAGGATAAAACATGATAGAGATATGATGCCGAACATGAAAGGAATGTCGGTGCCCAAAGGCTAAGCTAATACAAATGAAAACACAACTTCTACTTGAAATGCCATGCTCATGATGTATTATAATTTAATGTATGTAGCGACACACAGATGCAATGAGGTGTAATGTGTGAATGACAAAAGGAAAACAAGATGCCGAGTGAGCAAAGAGGAAAATGCAAAAGAAAAAGAAATGCAATGCAGTGTTGAATTGAAGAAGGGATGCAGATGCCAATAATGAAGATGAAGTGAGATATAGATGTTGAACCAAAACACAATGAAGATGTAAAATTTGATGCTGAAGCAAGGAAGATGCATAGATATCCAAATGCAGTGAACAATAATTATGCTGAACAACAATGTAAAAGATGTATCTGTGATAAAGAAAATCAATGTATTATTAATAGGAGAGTGCAGTGATATTAAAAAAAATGAATGCAGATGCTATGCGTATACGACAATGAAATGAACAGGTGAAACACCGGTTATGATGTATATGTTGTGCTGTTGATGAAATCAAGTTAAAGATGCTAAATGCGCAGGTAATGGAAGGAATAAAATGCAAATGAACCGTGAATGACATATACAAGTGAAGTACATTTTATGCTTTGTTGCAGAGGTGTTGATGATGATGATGCTGCAACATGTGTAGTGAATGCAAATGAGGATGAAGCAGAAGTGCGTGCACATATGGAAATCTAAAATGCAATGAAGACAATGAATGTTAAATTTAATGAATGGATAATGCAATAACTATTGTAATGGTGTTGATGCAATGATGTAAATGCTAACAAACATAGCGAAGATGAAATGTATATGCATATGCATATGCTAAAATACAGATGAAATATGATTCACAACAATAGAGAATTAAAGAAAACATAGAAATATGATTCACAGCATCTGCTGGAATGCATATGAAATATGCTGAAGCACAAATGAAATGTAAATGAGGATGAAATAATAAATGATGTTGATGCTAAAGATCAATATGGAATGATGCAGGATGATCAAAACATATAACAAATGTCAAGAATGTAGATCAAATTAGACAGACAAACGATAAAAATCAAACATCGAGAATGCTAATGCACAGAAAATACGATCAATGTTGATGGAATGAAGTCCTAATATAGATCCGATGCTAATGATATGCAGGAATGATAACCGAATGATGCTGGAAAACAATGCATTTAATATGGATTAATGAAAAAGATATTTACAGAGACAAAATCACTGCAATGAGATGCATAGTAATATATGAAGAATGTGAGATTACAGAGATGCGAATGCAAATCCAATGAAAAATGAAAGTGATGTTGTAAATAGATTAGATTTGTGATACATAAGAGATTGAACAAGAATAAACGTGAATACACATGACTGCAGATCGGATGAATGAATTCTAATAAAATGTCGCAAGTGATTAGGATGCTTATATGCAATTTATCAGAGGCTGCGTATATGACGCAGTGATGCAGCAATTAACATTTGATCAAAGGTTGATCCATTAAAGTCACACACTGCAAATGCTGGTGTAAGCAAATGCAAAGACACTGCATCAGATGCTGAAATTTAATACATCAGATGGCTTTATCAGCAGAGCAAAAGCTGATTTCATGTTGAACCAGAGAAGTTGACCTCTGATGGAAGGTTTTACAGCAGAGCAGATCTGATTTTACTATAAAACACATAGTAATCTCACAGCAAACACACACAGATGTTGTCACAAGATCAATGCAAACGAAGCTACGATGATGCTTATTCAGGATCCAAATTTGATTAGATTGAGAAGGAAGGAAGATGAGAGGAAGAAGAAGAAGAAGATAAAGAGGAAGAAAAGGCTTGCCATGGATTAGATTGAGAAGAGAGGGATTCTTCCTCTTTTGCACCGCCGTTGGATCGATCTCCTTCAACTGTGAGAAAAGAAATGAGAAGGATAAGAAGAGAGAAAGGGAAAGAGAAGAAGAAGAAAGGAAGAGAGGAGGGAAAGAGGGAAAAGAGAGATCAGAAGGGAAGAGGGAAAGAGGGAGAGGAGAAGAGCTCGATTTTCCTTTTCTTTTTAAAAGATCGAACCCCCTTTTCCCTCTCCTTTACATGAGTTTATAAAGGAGAGGGTGGTTACGAAATTTTAAAAAATGCCCCTTTTAGATTTTTAAAATTTTAAAAAGAAGGCTTAGTTGCGAAAATTTTCTAAAAATCCTTTTTATTTAACCTAAAGCCACTTTTATAAAACTTTCTAAAATTTTGCCTTTTTATTTTTTGAACTTAATCCAAGAAAATGATATAAGAAGTACAAGTGACTCAGAAAGTGGAATCCAGAGTTAGAAAAAGGTAATCTTGAAAAAATTTAGGGTGTTTACAATATCCCATAAGAATGAGATAAACAAAAGTTGGTTCCAAGATCAGAACTTAGTTAGAAAGATTTTGGATTCAGGGTCCCACCACACATCTAGCCCTTGCACTGCCTCATTCTTCATTACTTGGGCCCCATAACAAACGGGGTCAAACTCTTGCGAGCAGGTAAGCAAAATTAAACATCATGCATTATGATAAGGCATCAACATCCATTATGCAGTATGTAACATGCTAGAGTCATATGAAATGTAATGACCATGAATTAACAACAGTAGCAAGATGATAATAAGACAGTAATAAGAACATCATGATTTCAACAATATAATCAAATAACTTGCAGCTAGCTATGTCAGTATGTGAGCAATGTTAGTATTAAGTTTTGATAGTTTTACTCCTTCGGATACGCAGAGGTGGTCATCATGACAGCGAGAGTTACTACGGTGTTTATTATGCATGGGGTGAATTTGTCGTAGCTTCTGCTGCTCGGATCCTTGTTCCCATGCCATGGCCTCCTAGGACTAAGAGAGATAACCAGTTCATAGGCAAATTGGATTGTAATCCCTACTGCTGTAGCATCTAAGGTACACCCTCAGGTGACCAGACCTTCACGCCTCGAGTGACGGAGGTCGGGGGATGCTTTGCTCCTCATTTTTCAAGTTGGTATGACATGCAGTTATAAAACTCTACATGCGACATTTGTCACTCGAGGTGCGAATAAGTAGGGACATTTAGTGGCAATAATATAAGATTTAATGTGTGGGAGTTAATACAAGTAGTGAGACTTTATCTCATAGGGTGTAGTCACCTGTTTTCATTGCAAAATTTTACTTTTGCAAGTCAAACTGATCTTTTGAAAAAGATTTTGAAAATAACTCACCTCCGGTTTTAAAATGCAGGAAAATTCCATAAAATGAGACTCGCCTGTCGGTATGAGGTCCAACCGTTCCTGGCACCATAACCAGAGGTAATGGCACCAAGGATCAATCATGTGCTTTGCTTTGCTCAACTTGTCTAAACTGATATTCTATTCCTAAATGCACAAAGAATCATGCATGTACTATGACTTAGAAAAATGCAGATTAAAAACATGATGTATGCTTCAAAGATTTGAAAGTACTTAAAGAAATGAGATACTTTGAAAATCATGAACCACATCTGGGAGATATTTTGAAGAAAAAGAAAATTGATTTCTGAAGAAATCCTAATGTTTTGAGAAAATTGAATTCTGAAGAAAACTTGAGTAAATTTTGAGAAAATCGATTTCTCTGAATTTAACCTCCGAATTTGAGAAATATTGAAGCTTGGAAAACATTTCTAAAGAAAAGAAAACTTGGAAAATTGTGAACTGGACTTAGAAAAAGCTTTAAAAATTTATTGACAAACCAAGGGTTTGGAGAAAATTAATTTTGAGAAAAATTCAGGATAACTTGGAGAAAATCGATTTCTCTGAGATGGATTTATGAAATAACTCAACAGGGATGGGTGTGTGGCCCTATGAACCCTTTCTATGATGCAATCTAAACCTAGATGGTGCATGAATGCAATTTGCAAAAATATTTTCTGAAGAATTTGAGAAAATCATTTGTAAAAGGATTTTATGCCTTATAGAATTTAGATGAAATAAACTTACCACATATCCCTAACTATGACCATGAATATGTATTGAATATACCTCATTTTGATTCTAAAAAGGGAAACACTTAGAAAAGTTTTAAAAATATGCAATATTTTATGAAGATAGCCTAAGAGTGTAGGTTGTTTATGGCTTAAAAGAAGGTGATAAATCTAGATATTGTTCGAATTCTGACTATGGCTACAAATACGAACTCAACCGAGTTTATTAACTCCTTAGAAATGAGTACACATGTCATTCGTGTTGACCATGGTGGATTTGAAATATGCATGAATCATCATCCATCACACGATTAATATTATAGAAAGTAAACTAGATATATGCAATGCAACCCTAATCTAAGCAGAAAAAGTAAATTCTTATTCCAGGGTTTACATTTATATTTTATATCAATAATTGAATTAAAATAAGGAAAATAAAAATAAAAAATTTAATCTTGAGTGTCTTTGCAAAATTAGCAAACTTGTTAGTGGGCAAATATCAACTTTTTGGGATTTATCTAATAATATCTTGAATTGAGGGACTTATCCAGATATAAGCACTTTTTCATGCTTTCTTGAAATAAACACAATAAAGGACGATGCATCACTGAATAAATAACAAAAATAAACAACTTTGAAATTCAAAATTTTGGGAAAATAGCTAAAATACCCTTGAAAATTAACCTTTATTACAAAACAAGGTTAAAAACAAGGTTTTTCAGAAAATATTTTTATAAAATGCTTAATCTAGGGATCAAACCAATTCAAAACAACGCAAAATCGGGTGGAGAGAACCTTGACACGATTAAAAACATGATAAAATCCTAAAAATATAAAACTTTTCATAAAAAAAAACAAAATATTGAAAAAATATCAAATTTTTGCCCGTGTTTCAGTTGAATCAGGACTTCGCGGGCATCCTATTTTTATGAAATAAGCAAATAATGCATCAAATGAATTCTAAAATTTGTAAAAATTGACATGAACACTTATAATAACCCTAAAATTAAAATGCAATAAAAAATTATATATTTTGGGATTATTTTGATATAAAAATTAAATAAAAAGATGAAAATATGTAATTTTACCTGCAATCACATACCTGTCATAGTGTTAGGCTTGAATTAGATATTAAACAACTGTATAAATTTATTAAATTTGACAGAGGTAAACTAAACAGATTAATGAAAATAACCCTTTTTACAGAGTTGGAATATGTTCTCCGGTTAGGGAGATACACCTTTGGCAGTATGTACCTGATTCTGGTCTATGCATAACAAGGTAAAACATGCAGATCCAGTTTTGGGTTCAGAGAAACATAGCAAACCACCATTAAAATTTATAAAAATTTACAGAAGCAAACTATAAATCACAACTAGAATAACCCTTTTGACGGATCGGCGAAACGATCTTCAATGAGGGAGAAATCGCTTCAGCAAGTTGAACCTTTGTTCAAATCAAGATTATCAATCAAGAAATATAGGTTCTGATTGCGGGCTTCAAGAAAATAGAAATCCATGGTGCAAATTTATATTTATATGACAAAAATTAGACATGCATATAAATATGTGGCTTCTTACAGATTGTCGATACAATCTTCGGTTAGGGAGAAATTGCTTCGAGAAGTTGACCCAGACCCTGAATCAGGTCTGTCGGTTCAAGAAACATAGGGGTTGTTATTGAATCAAAGAAATAGAAAAATCCACCGTAGTGTTGAGAAACTATGTTTTGATGACACATAATATGATATACTGTCATATAGGCTTTAATATGATATGATAATATGCCTTCATGAATAATGTTAGATTATGACTGGATATGATTTGTCATGTATTTAACGAGTATTTGATGCAAGGTTATTTCACCCAAAAAGGATGGAGACCTCCTGCTCAAGTACAATCTTTGATACAATCATACTCTCTGAAGAAAAAGCTTGATGGGCCATTCATTCTTAAAGATCATCCAAGAAAATCGGTTACTTCAAGATGAAGATTTTTTTCTTCTTTAGAAGTCATATGTAACAGAACCTTCAGAAGGATGCATAGTGCATATTTCATATTGCATGCTTTATCATACAAAGCCATCTATTTACAAAAGCTATGTTTCATAAAAGCATACGATATCTCAAAAAGCACCTTTTTGAAAACTAATCATTGTACTTTCTTACAAACTTTTATAAAAAAGGTATTTTAACAAGATATAATAGCTCATGATTTCAAAAGCATTAATTGTACCTTCTAATATGCATTTATGAATAAAACAACTTGAAAAGAAATAAAAACTAATGATTTCAAGTATGAAAGAAAAAAACAAAATGAATTTAAGTCATAATACAAAATCGTCTACCTTGAATTGACAATGTAAGAAAACTAATATTATTATATTGTGTTTGGAAAAGACTTTAGTTACTTTATACAACTCAAGAATGTCGACTTACTTAAAGTCATCATTCTTTCTGTAAACATTAAATACCACCTCAAAAGCATTTAAGAAATAACTATTTATTTAATCTCCACTCAAGAATGTCGACTTACTTAAAGTCATCATTCTTTCTATAGACATTAAATAACACCTCATAAAGCATTTTGAGAAATGACCATTTACAAATAAAGTACTCAACAAAGCATTTATTGTACTTACATACATTTAAGTAAAGAAGTGACGATTTATAATAAAAATACTAATATACTACAAATCATTAAATTGAATAAAGACAAAACTGCATGATGATTTACAATCCAACGTTCAATGTACTATACATCATTTATTATGAGAATAGACCTTTTACAAATTATCACATTTAAAATACAACAACGAATAGTGTACCCCAAATGCTACACTTATGGAAAGAAGACTTTTTCGAAAAAGCAATGTAGTACACATATTTTTATACAAAGTTGTTTTTGAAATGACTTGACATCTCATATCTCAAAAGGACAAACATTTAAAAAAGACAACGACTATTTTTTTGAGGCTATATATACACTAACAAAATAGTATTTCGAACAAGACATGTGAGCTTACAACGAGAAAAATTTCTATTCGATATTTGAAAAAGAGAGCCTAGAAAAAGAAAGAGAAAAGAAAGTGAAAAAGTCAAGAATAGCTCTTTGACAAAGAGTATTATCTGAGTGAAAAGAACAGAACATTCTGAGAATCCTTTATTCGTGCATTCTCATCATTCTGAAGGTTCTATAGGAAGTATTGTATCTTTCTGTTATTCACTCTATCCCTTCTCTGTTGAGAGAAGTAGACCTTTGAGAAAGAGGGTGTTTCCCTTCTCTGTTGAGAGAAGTAGACCTCTGAGAAAGAGGGTGTTTCCCTTCTCTGTTGAGAGAAGTAGACCTCTGAGGAAGAGGGTGTTGTACTATTTATTTGGTAACTCGGATTTTATAGTAGAAGGCTCAAGTGTTTTGCTTGGGGACTGGATGTAGGTCAATGACTTGACCGAACCAGTATAAATCTTGTGTTTTATGTGTTGTGTCTTATTGTCATAATTTTTATTTTATCGATCTATTTCATATTTCACTATTCACCCCCCCTCCCCCTCTAGTGGAATTTCATTTGGTATCAGAGCAGGTTTGCTGGTTTCGACATAACAAGTCTTCCAGCACAAATGGCTTCAACCTCTTATGCTCGTGATATTGAAGGTCAATAAGCATCTCGCCCTCCTTTCTTCAACGGCTCCAACTATGGATATTGGAAATGCAGAATGGCTATATTTCTAAAGTCCATAGATTTTGCAGTATGAAAATTTTTTGAACATCCATACGCATCTCCATCCGCAAACTATAGCTTATGGTCTGATGAAGAAAAGAAGATGGTCAATCTAAATGCAAATGCTATGAATGTCTTGTATTGTGCCATTGATCAGAATGAATTCAACAGAATATCTATTTGTGAATCTGCTTATGATATTTGGCATTCTCTGGAGGTCATTCATGAAGGAACCAACAAAGTAAAAGAAGCCAAGATCTCATCTCTGGTTAGAAAATATGAGTTGTTCAAAATGAACAAAGATGAACCCATCACAGAGATGTTTACAAGATTCACAAACATCACCAATGACCTTAAATCTCTGTAAGAAACCTATTCCCAGACTAATAAGGTGAAGAAAATCTTAAGATCTCTCACAACTGATTGAGAGAAATAGACAACTGCTATGGAGGAAGTTCAAGATTTATCCAAGCTTACACTGGATGACTTAATAGGCAATCTTATGGCCTATAAAGTCCATATGAAGGAAAGAAGGGAAGAGGAACAACCTACAAAGAAAACTCTAGCCTTCTCAGCCCTTTCTGAAAATGCGAACTCAGAAAAAGAATCTGAAATCGCGTTGTTTACTCAAAAATTTCAGTGCTTCATGAGAAAGAAAAGGCTGTCAAATAAGCACAAGGAAAAGAAAGACTCTAAAGAAGATTCCATGTGCTATCAATGTAATAAGCCAGGTCACTTAAGACGTGACTGTCCTCTTCTAAAAATAAAATCCAAAATCGAGGAACCCAAGAAAAGGTTCTTCAAGAAAAAGGCTCTGCATGCTCAATGGAATGATTCAGAACCATCCACAAGTGAAGAGTCAAGTGATGATGAAGCTGAAACCGCCAACATGTGCTTCATGGCAGAAAGCTCTGTAAGTGAATCCCTTGAATTTTCTTTTGAAGAACTTCAAAATGCTTTTCAAGAACTTTTTGAAGAATCAAGAAAAACGATTCTCAAAAACAAAAGTTTGAAATATGAAAATCTAGAGCTTCTTCAGAAAAATAAAGAACTCAGTATTGAAATTTCTGAGTTAAAAAAGAAAAATTGTATTATTACTTCTGAAATCAGTTCTACTAATTTCAAAACAAAAATTCTTCAAGTAGAAATTTCTCAAGTTTACCAAAGGAAAAGAGAATCTGGATAAACTCCTATCTTCTTAAAAACTCTCTTTTTACAAGAATGGTATTGGTTACTCTCACATAAATAAACCTTCTTGTATAAATCAAAAGACTATTTTTTTCAAAGGTTCTGCTGAACCTAAGAAGGAGTATTACAACCTTCACTCTATGTACTCCTCTAAAGTTATAGACAAACCCAAATCAAAATGGATATGGGTTCCAAAGTCTAACAAAAAGAGACCTGATTGGGTACCACAAAGGATTTTTACTTGATGTTTTGCAGGCTCCAAAGAAGAAGAACAGATGGATACTAGACAGTGGATGTTCAAAACACATGACAGGACATTCATATCTTTTTGTTGTTCTTCATCATAAAGAAGGAGGAACTGTCACCTTTGGAGATAACAACAAAGGCCTGATAATTGGTATTGGCAATATTGGTAATATCGATAAACCTCTTATCAAAGATGTTCTCTTATTAAGGGCTTAAAACATAACCTCTTAAGTATAAGTCAAATGTGTGACACAGGTTATAATGTTAGCTTTAAACATGATGTATGCATTATAGCAGACACCAATGAAAATATCATTTTAAAAGGTATAAGAAGAAATAATATTTATGAATTATACCTAGAGAATATTACTGAACATTGCCTTATAGCTAATAATGACACTCAAAATTTATGGCACATGAGAATGGGTCATGTCAACTCAAAATACATGTCTAAATTAGCTAAAAACAATTTAGTACACAGGTTACCTAAAATATCATTTAAAAAGGACTATTTTTGTGATGCATGTCACTAGGAAAATTGTCAAAATCATCTTTCAAATCAAAAAATATTGTTTCAAGTAAAAGACCTTTAGAGCTTCTCCACCTGGATCTTTTTGGTCCTTCTAGAGTAGCTAGTCTTAATCATAGTAAATATGCTTTTGTGATACGTTTTATGAATTTGAAATTTTATGTAAAAAGTTACAAAATGAAAAATCTTCTTCTATTATCAAAATTCATAGTGACCATGGAGGAGAATTTGATAATGATCTTTTTGTAAATTTTTGTAACTTGCATGGTATTTCACATAATTTTACCTTTCCTAGAGCTGCACCTCAAAATGGTGTAGTAGAAAGAAAGAATAGAACCCTTCAGGAATCTGCTAGAACTATGCTCCAACATAATAACCTTGCTAAATATTTTTGGGCAGAAGCTGTTAATACTGCATGCTATATATCAAATAGAGTTCTTATCAGACCCTTATTAAATAAAACTCCTTATGAATTATTCTATGACAGAACTTCAAGGATAGACTACTTTAAAGTCTTTGGGTGTAAATGCTTTATCCTTAACACAAAAGATAGCCTTGATAAATTTGATGCTAAATTTGTTGAAAGCATATTCTTAGGATATTCAAGTCATAGTAAAGCATACAGGGTTTTAATAAGAGTTCAAATACTATTGAAGAATCTATGCATGTCAGTTTTTGTGAATCTATTGATCAATCTGTTCATAAGCAGACTAACGATGATGATGTTGAAAGTACAGATTTATTCTTAGATAACACAGCTAAACCCAATGAAGATGATCTTCAAAGAACATTTGACGAAATCAGAGATCATCCTCAAAAGCAGATTTTGGGAGACCTGACCAAGGGGGTTCAAACTAGAGCTCAGCTAGAACGGATTGCAAACATGACATTCATTTCTCAACTTGAACCAAAGAAGATTGATGAACCCATCATCGATGAGTTCTGGATGCTAGCCATGACTGAAGAACTGAATCAATTCCAAAGAAATGATGTTTGAGATCTTGTACCAAGACCAAAAGATCATCAGATCATTGGGACAAAATGGATCTTCAGAAACAAGCTAGATGAAACAGGTAATGTTATAAGAAACAAGGCAAGGCTAGTAGCTCAAGGATACAACCAGAAGGAAGGTATTGATTTTGATGAAACATTTGCTCTTGTTGCTAGACTTGAATCTATTAGAATGTTTTTAGCATATGCAAGCTATATGGATTTCAAACTATATCAAATGGATGTTAAAAGTGCTTTTTTAAATGGTTTTATAAATGAAGAAGTTTATGTAAAACAACCTCCAGGTTTTGAAAATGAACAATTTCCGGATCATGTTTTCAAACTAAAACGTGCTTTATATGGTTTAAAACAAGCACCTCGTGCTTGGTATAACAAACTTAAAATCTTTTTATTAAAAACCGGATTTTCTATAGACAAAGCAGATTCTACTCTATTTGTAAAAATAGTAAATGATCATACCCTAATTGTTCAAATTTATGTGGACGATATCATCTTTGGATCTACTGACAGCAGTCTTTGTGAAGATTTTTCTAAGTCCATGCAGAAAGAATTCGAAATGAGTATGATGGGAGAACTCACCTACTTTCTTGGACTGCATATTAAGCAAACAAAGGATGGAGTCTTCATCAATCAATCTAAGTATGCTCATGAACTTCTGAAAAGGTTCAACATGAACTCAACTGCTTCAAAGAATACTCCTATGAGCACAACTATTGTATTGGACAGAGATGAAGATGGTAAGACTGTGGATACAAAGTTATACAGAGGTATGATAGGATCACTACTTTATTTAACTGTTAGTTGTCTAGATATCATGTTCAGTGTTTGCTTGTGTGCTAGATTTCAGTCAAATCCAAAAGAATCACATCTTAAAGCTGTAAAAAGAATAATGAGATATCTAAAAGACACCGTTGATTTTGAGTTATTTTATTCAAAATCATCTATATTTGATTTAATCTCATACAGTGATGCTGACTTTGCTGGAAGTAAATCTGACAGAAAAAGCACAAGTGGAACATGTCATATGCTAGGGCACTCACTAGTTTCATGGTTCAGTAAGAAACAAAACTGTGTATCATTATCAACTACTGAAGCAAAATACATAGCTGCTAGCCTAGCATGTACACAAGTCATCTGGATGAAACAAACTTTAAAAGATTTTGGTTTAAAATTTGAAAATACAACTATTTTATGGGATAACACAAGTGCTATAAATTTGTCTAAAAATCCTATTTTACACTCTCGAACTAAACACATTTAAATTAGACACCACTTTTTAAGAGAACAAGTCCTAAACATTATAATCAAACTAGAATTTATTCCCACTAATAAACAATTAGCAGACATTTTCACTAAACTATTGAAAAATGAAGACTTTATAAGAATTAGAAGAGAGTTAGGAATCTGTAAATTAAGTGATTTATAAGTTTAATCCTTATGACTAATTAGGATATAACAAGATTAGTCTACTCGAGTTCACCTCTACCAAATATTAATACAAACTGTACTTGACAAGATTAACAAGTAAGAATGATAAAAACACTTTATGTCAAATCTTGTTTTCATTTACAAATTATTTTTTTTTAATCGACTGTTTGTATTTCTTACTATTTTTTATATTTTGTCATCATTCCATTCACCACCTTTTTCAAAGTTGAAAAAGAGTCTTTCATACATCATAAAGTTTTTCTTTTAATTTAATGCTTTATGTCATCTTTTATAGTACAATCTACTTTTTGTCCTATCCTCTTTCACACTTTTCTATAAAAAAAAACCATAAAAAGACTCCTCCTCGACAAACTTGTCTTTCATCTTATCTTTTAATTATTAAATGTTCCTTTCATTAGTACCATTAGTACCATCTTTTTCTTTCTCTCTCTCTCATACGAAATGTGCCTCCATTATTTTCAATCTGTGACTTTGACTCCTTTACAAGTTTAGAAAAACTTAATTTTATTCTCCAAAAACTATGAACTCCCTCCAATCGAGTTTCTTTAAAAACATGTATATCAAATAAACATTAATTCATGTCAATCATGACTTTACTTTATGTCATTCATCTCATATCAATCATGAATTGTTTTTTTTTTGTTTTTGTGTCCATTCCTTTCCTACTCGAAAATTCATATATGTCATCACCTTTTCTTTATGTCTACTCTTACTCCTTCCACGCATATCCATAAAAACTACTTCTTATATAAGCAATCATTACCTTTCACTCATGCATTTCTTTTGTCTTCTTCTAAATTCATCTCTCACGAATATAGAATTTATTCTCATAAGGTAAAAATATTGTTTAAAGTTGTTTGTTTTATTAGGCCATTATTCATCTCACATGATAACACTCTTACACACCTTCCTTTCACAATTTTTTATCTCATCACATCTTCACATAAAAATCTTTAAAATCCATGGATCATAATTCACATCGTAAAGCATGAAATTCCACTAGAGGGGGGGGTGAATAGTGAAATATGATAAAGATTGATAAAATAAAATAATTAAGCAATAAGGCACAACACATAAAACACAGAATTTATACTGGTTCGGTCAGTATCCAGACCTACATCCAGTTCCCAAGCAAACCACTTGAGCTTTCCACTATAACATCCGAGTCACCGGATAAATAGTACAACACCCTCTTCCTCAGATGTCTTCTTCTCTCAACAGAGAAGGGGCACACCCTCTTCCACAGAGGTCTTCTTCTCTCAACAGAGAAAGACAACACCCTCTTTCACAGAGGTCTTCTTCTCTCAACAGAGAAGGGCAACACCCTCTTTCACAGAGGTCTACTTCTTTCAACAAAGAAGGAATACAGTGAATAACAGAGTTACAATACTTCCTATAGAACCTTCAGAATGATATGAATGCACGAATGAAGGATTCTCAGAATGTTCTGTTTGTCACTCAGAGGATACTCTTTGTCAAAGAGCTGGACTTGACTTTTTCTCTTTTCTTTCTTTCCTTTTTCTCTTTCTTTTTCAAGGCTCTCTTTTCAAATATCGAATAGGAATTTTTCTCGTTGTAAGCTCACACGTCTATTCCATTCCATCGTTTGAATAGTTTATTTGAGTGTGTTTATATAGCTTTTAAAAAGTAGTCGTTACATTTTGGAATTGTAACTTTTTGAAATGTGAAATGTTATGTCATTTCAAAAATATCTTTTAGAGAAATTCGAGAATGCCTTTTTCCATAAAAGTAAAATAGAGGGTACACTAGTCGTTGTAATATTTTAGGTAATACACATTTTATGTAAAAAGTCTATTTCTTACAATAGTACATTGAACGTTGGGTTGTAGTTTTGTCTTTATTCTAATTAATGATTTGAGGTACATTAGTACTTCTTTGCTTTAAATGAGTGTAAGTACAATGAGTGCTTTGAGATATTCATTTGTACATAGTCATGTCAAGTGTTTTCTTTATGTTGTGTTTTTCAAAGTCTCCAGAGAGAATGTGGACCAAAAGAAGGTCGACATTCTTTGAGAAGGACATTAACAAGGATTTGTTACAGGAGGTATTTAATGCTTTATAAAGAGAATGATGACTTCAAGTAAGTCGACATTCTATGGTTATAAAAAAGGTAACTAGAGTCCTTTCAAAAACATATTTTATTTGTTTTTCTTTTGTGTAGCCGATTTATGTTTTTGTCTTCTTCTTATATTAAAAAAACATTTCTTTAAAGAAGGTAACTAAAGTCTTTTCAAAAACATATTTTATTTGTTTTTCTTTTATATAGCCGATTTATGTTTTTGTCTTCTTCTTATATTAAAAAACATTTCTTTAAAGAAGGTAACTAAAGTCTTTTCAAAAACATATTTTATTTGTTTTTCTTTTGTAGCCGATTTTATGTTTTTGTCTTTTTCTTACATTTCTTTTTCATGTTGTCTTGTATATAGTGTAAGGTACAATTATTACATGACAAAATATCTTTTTCATAAAGGGTTGTAAGAAGGTACAATTATTGGTTTTCAAAAAGGACCTTTTTGAAACTATCGTATACTTTTATGATATAGTGTTTATGAATGAGTATGTAATATGCAATATGCAAGTTCCTGAAGGTTCTGTTACATATGACTCTAAAGAAAAAAGTCTTCATCTTGAGGTAGCTGATCTCTTCATTTAAACTTTAAAAATGCATGGCTCATCAAGCTTTTTCTTCAAGGAGTATGATTGCACCATATTTGTACTTGAACAGGAAGTCTCCATCCTTATTGGGTGAGATATCCTTGCATCAAATACTCGTTAGATTTATGGCAAAACATATTGAGTCATAATATAACATTTTTCAAGAGGACATATTATCATATCATATAAAATCAAATGAGACAGTGTATCATATTATGTGACATCAAAACAGAGTTTCTCAACATTCTCTCCCTTTTTGATGATGACAAAATATGCTCCCCCTGTCAAAAAGACATTATGCATAGAAATAATAATATGATAAAAATTTGAAAAATGTTTAAAGAGAGTATTTCTCCAATAATGGAGACAGGTTTTCTCCCCCTTTGTCATGAACAAAAAGGAAGGGATCAGAGTAAGAGAGTTATTACAGACCAAATATTACAGTCCAAAAGTAATTAAAAGTTATTACAGACCAAAAAAAATGAGTTTATCTCGAAGGTGGAGGAGGTGAATGTGTTCGGTCGGCACGATTCCGCTTGCGAGTCTGCTGCAACAGGGCTTGATTACGAAGGATACGATCCTGAGAGTGCTCGATATCCATCATAGCAGAAAAGTAATTGAAGGAGGATGTTGGATCTGCTTCATCAGAGTCGGGCATGTGAAGGGACCTTAGATTGAAGGTGGTACCATCGAGGACTTGAGAGGGACGGAGGATGACTTCGTTGTGAAGGGGTACTTTGAAGTATTTGAGAATGGGAGTTATGAAACACCCAAAAAGAAGAGGCTCGAATTTTTGATACCGAATAAAAAGGTCGAAAAGAATGGATGACCAGTTTATCGGAAGAGAAGAAAAGATTGCGTAGATAAGAAGAGAGATTTTTCGAGGAACTAATCCCTGGCGGGGAAGCTTGGGATAGATGTTGTGGAGAAGAATCTGGGCAAGTAGTTGAGCATGAGGTTGGAGATTCCTCATGTGCCATGGAAGTTGGTAGCAGTTGGTGCAGAGAAGTATTTTTCGAAGTACCGATCGTTCGATTGGTACTATGGTGTTAAGGTCGGTACCGGTGGAAGGTAGGTTTAGAATTCTACCTAGGTCGGAAGCATCGAGAATCATCAGCTTTCCTCGGACTTTGTTGGTGATTGAGGTTTGTTCATGATTAGTAGAGAAGTTGGTATAAAACAGTCGAACTAGTTCGGGATAATAGGCAGCTGGGGATGAAGATCCTAGTAGAGGTTTGAGTTCAGGGAGATAGGTGTCTAAGTCAAAGAGCATGAAGTCGTCAAAGTTAACCAATTTACCTTCATGAATGGGGCGAGAGCATAGTAAGTTGTAATTGTGAAACAAATCTGGATACCTTAGATCTGCTGCAGTAATCACATTGTTGGAAGAGGAAGAGGCCATTGCAAGAGTTTGTAAGAAAAAAAGGACTAAGGAGAGCGAGTTTGAAGTGGGTAATAGTTTGTAGGAGAATTGATAGATACGAGTGGAATTGGTGTGGGATGAACCAATCCATTAAATAGAAGAATGAAAATAATTTTGATAGGTTTTGAATGACATTGGAAGTGAGTGATTTTTAGAATTTAGTCAAATAAGGAAATCCGTGAGAAGTAAGTTAAGAGGCTTGTGAATGACAAATCAAATCAAGTTTGGAGGATAGTGTATTATATTTGAGAAGAAGTCAAGGAGGACATGGTTTTGAATTATTCTTTTATATAAGAAAGAATTATCATGTGAGAGTTTTATCGAATTGTGAGTTTGTGCCATGTATGGAGTGACTTGATGTGTGATAAAGTCAAAAGAGTGAATTTTTCTATGGTTTTTAAAGATTTTCGAGAGATGAGGTGAAATAATGGCCTAATAAAAACAAATATCCTTTTATAAGATGTTTCTACTTTATGGAGAGTATTCGTGAAGAATGTGTTTGGAATAAGACAAATAGAGATGTGTGAGTGACATAAGATGAAGTTTTTCTTGAGGACAAGTTTTTAATGAATCTTGATTGGAGAGAAAGATATACAATATAAAAAAGGTCATGATTGCTAAAGACGATAATTGATTGTACATAGGCTATGATATAGTAGATGATATAGTAAAAATTTACGTGAAATGTAGTAACAAAAAGATTGATGGATAAATAATCAAAATTTTGACCCAAGTTTTAGAGAAGTATATTGATAGGACAAAGAAAGAGATATATCATTTGAATATGAGGAATATACTATTCTGTTGAAGATCAGCTAGCCTATCGTGAGAGAGAGGAGTGATGATGATGGAAAGAAGAAGATATTTTGATTAGACATAAAGTTGTTTTGAGAGAAACAAAGAGAAACTCGTGAAGAGAGAGAGAGAGAGAGAAAAAGTGAGAAATGATGGCCTACTAAAACAAGAAACAAGTGGGTGTTATTAAAATATAATGCATGGGTTGAAGTGTAGAAGATTGTTATTCGTATGAGGGGTTTTCACAAGAGGACAAAAGGTGATGAAAGGATGTTATGAGATGAGTGATATGAAAGAGTGTCATAATTACTTATATTTAAAGAAGGTAGTACTCATGGGTAAGCATGGAGGAGGATAGGACAAAGTGTGATTATTAATGTGTACTTGAAAGGTGACAAAATGAAAGACATAAAGAATGTGTTGTTATTCATAGAAGTTTTGGTTTGAGGAACAAGGTTTTTGGAGGAATTCGATTGAAGGAGTTCATAGTTTCTTTAGGAAAATAGTAAAGAAGTCAAAGTTATGAATGGAGATTTAAATCGTATGTGTGTGAGAGAGAAAAGTAACTAAAGTAACTATATAGTAAAGAGAAAGTCAAGTTATGAGAAACAATAATTATGAAAGTGATGTGAAAGATGATGTGACAAGAGGTAGAATGTACTTTGACATGAAGTTTCAACTTTTAAGGCAATTTGTGGTATTCGAGACCCTTAGAAATGATTCTTTTGTAAAAATAAAAAATTGTAAAAGGAAGACACGATTAAAAGTTCTTTTATTATCCTTATTAAGATGAATTTAGTAAATATTATGAACTCGAGTGAACTTAATATTTTAGTTTTATATATCATTCAATTTACATATACCTAGTTCTCTTCTTATTCTTATAAAATCTTCATTTTTTAAAGGTTTAGTAAAGATGTCTGCTAGTTGTTTATCTGTGGGTATAAATTCTAGTTTAATTATATTATTTAAGACTTGTTCTCTTAGAAAGTGATGTCTAATTTGAATGTGTTTAGTTCGAGAATGTAAAACAGGATTTTTGGAAAGGTTTATAGCACTTGTGTTATCACATAAAATAGTTGTATTTTCGAATTTTAAACCAAAATCTTTCAAAGTTTGTTTCATCCAGATGACTTGTGTACATGCTAGGCTAGCAGCTATGTATTTTGCTTCAGTAGTTGATAATGATACACAGTTTTGTTTCTTACTGAACCATGAAACTAGTGAGTGCCCTAGCATATGACATGTTCCACTTGTGCTTTTTCTGTCAGATTTACTTCCAGCAAAGTCAGCATCGCTGTATGAGATTAGATCAAATGTAGAGGATTTTGAATAGAATAATCCAAAATCAACTGTATTTTAAATATCTCATTATTCTTTTTACAGCTTTAAGATGTGATTCTTTTGGATTTGACTGAAATCTAGCACACAAGCAAACACTGGACATAATATCTGGACGGCTAGCAGTTAAATAAAGAAGTGATCCTATCATACCTCGGTATACCTTTGTATCAACAGACTTACCATCTTCATCTTTGTCCAAAACAGTAGTAGTGCTCATAGGAGTAAATTTTGAAGCAGTTGAGTTCATGTTGAACCTCTTCAGAAGTTCACGAGCATACTTAGATTGATTGATGAAAACTCCATCCTTGGTTTGCTTAATATGCAGTCCAAGAAAGTAGGTGAGTTCTCCCATCATGCACATTTCAAATTCTTTCTGCATGGACTTAGAAAATTCTTCACAAAGAGTGCTGTTAGAAGATCCAAAGATGATATCGTCGACATATATTTGAACAATTAGGGTATGATTATTCACTACTTTAACAAATAATGTAGAATCTGCTTTGCCAACAGAAAAACCAGTTTTTAATAGAAAGGTTTTAAGTCTATCATACCAAGCACGAGGTGCTTGTTTTAAACCATATAAAGCACGTTTGAGTTTAAAAACATGATCTGGGTATTGTTCATTTTCAAATCCTGGAGGTTGTTTTACATAAATTTCTTCATTTATGAAACCATTTAAGAAAGCACTTTTAACATCCATTTGATATAATTTGAAATCCATATAGCTTGCATATGCTAAAAACATTCTAATAGATTCAAGTCTAGCAACAAGAGCAAATGTTTCATCAAAATCAATACCTTCCTCCTGGTTGTATCCTTGAGCTACTAGTCTGGCCTTGTTTCTTATAACATTACCTGTTTCGTCTAGCTTGTTTCTGAAGATCCATCTTGTCCCAATGATTGGATGATCCTTTGGTCTAGGTACAAGATCCCAAACATCATTTCTTTGGAATTGATTCAGTTCTTCAGTCATGGCTAGCATCCAGAACTCATCAATGATGGCTTCATCAATCTTCTTTGGTTCAAGTTGAGAAATGAATGCCATGTTTGCAATCCGTTCTAGCTGAGCTCTAGTTTGAACCCCTTTTGTTAGTTCTCCCAAAATCTGCTTTTGAGGATGATCTTTGATATCGACAAAGGTTCTTTGATGATCATCTTCATTAGACTTAGCTGTGTTATCTAAAAATAAATCTGTACTTTCAACATCATCATCATTAGTTTGTTTATGAACAGATTGATCAATAGATTCACAAAAACTAACATGCATAGATTCTTCAATAGTATTATGACTCTTATTGAAAACTCTGTATGCTTTACTATGACTTGAATATCCTAAGAATATGCCTTCAACAGATTTAGCATCAAACTTATCCAGGCTATCTTTTGTGTTTAGGATAAAGCATTTACATCCAAAGACTTTGAAATAGTCTATTCTTGGAGTTCTGTCATAGAATAGTTCATAGGGATTTTTATTTAATAAGGGTCTAATGAGAACTCTATTTGTTATGTAGCATGCAGTATTAACAGCTTCTGCCCAAAAAGATTTAGCAAGATTATTGTGTTGGAGCATAGTCCTGGCAGATTCCTGAAGGGTTCTATTCTTTCTTTCTACTACACCATTTTGAGGTGCAGCTCTAGGAAAGGCAAAGTTATGAGAAATACCATGCAAGTTACAAAAATTTTCAAAAAGTTCATTTTCAAATTCTCCTCCATGGTCACTACGGATTTTAACAATAGAACAAGATTTTTCGTTTTGTAATTTTTTACATAAGATTTCAAATTGACAAAACGTGTCACTTTTGTTTTTCAAAAATATTACCCAAGTAAATCTTGAGTAGTCATCTACAATAACAAAAACGTATTTATTGTGATTATGACTAGCTACTCTAGAAGGACCAAAAAGATCCAGGTGGAGAAGCTTTAAAGGTTTTTTACTTAAAATGATATTTTTTGATTTGAAAGATGATTTTGATAATTTTCCTAATTGACATGCATCACAAAAGTAATCCTTTTTAAAAGAAATTTTGGGTAACCCACGTACTAACTTATTTTTAGCTAATTTAGACATGTATTTAGAATTTACATGACCCATTCTTAAGTGCCATAAATGTTGAGAGTCATTATTAGCTATAAGACAATGTTCTGTGATGTTTTCTAGGTATAGTTCATATATATTATTCTTTCTCATACCTTTTAAGATGATGTTTTCATTGGTGTCTGTTATGAGGCATGCATCATGATTAAAGCAAACATTATAACCTGTGTCACACATTTGACTGATACTTAGTAGGTTATGTTTTAAGCCTTTAACAAGGAGAACGTCTTTGATAAGAGGTTTATCTATGTTACCAATATTTCCAATACCAATTATCAAACCTTTGTTGTTATCTCCAAAGGTGACGGTTCCTCCTTCTTTATGATGAAGAACAGCAAAAAGGTCTGGATGTCCTGTCATGTGCTTTGAACATCCACTATCTAGTATCCATCTGTTCTTCTTCTTTGGAGCCTGCAAAACATTAAGTAAATCTCCTTTTTGGTACCCAATCGGGTCCTTTTTTGTTAGACTTTGGAACCCATATCCATTTGGATTTGGGTTTGTCTATATCTTTAGAGGAGTTAAAACAATTATCATTATAATACTCCTTATTTGGTTCAGATGAACTTTTCACAAACGTGGTCTTTTGATTTATACAAGAAGGCTTTTTGAAATGAGAGTAGCCAATACCATTCTTGTAAAAAGAGACCTTCTAAGAGGATAAGAGTTTATCCAAGTTCTCTTTACATTTAGTAAACTTGAAAACCGTTTTCATGAGGTTCTCAGTTTTACTTTTTAGCTCTGAAATTTCTACTTGCAGATTTTTAGTTTTGGAGCTAGTAGAAGAAATTTCATACATAAGCATAAGATTTTCCTTTTTCAACTCAGAATTTTCACTGCTGAGTTTTTCATTCTCTTGGGAAAGCTTTAGATTTTCAGATTTTAAATCTTTATTTTTGAAACTCAATTTTCTAGATTCTTCAAATAGTTCTTGAAAAGCATCTAGAAGTTCTTCAAAGAAAAAATCAGAGATTTCACTTACCGAACTTTCGTTTGCCATGAAGCACATATTTGCAGTTTCAGCTTCATCATCACTTGACTCTTCACTAGTGGATGGTTCTGAATCATCCCATTGAGCATGCAGAGCCTTTTTCTTGAAGAACCTCTTCTTTGGTTTCTCAGTCTTGGACTTTCTTTTGAGAAGGGGACAGTCACGTCTTAAGTGGCCTGGCTTATTACACTGAAAGCACATGGGATCTTCTTTAGGATCTTTTCTTTCCTTGTGCCTGTTTGGAAGCCGGTTCCTTCTCATGAAGCGCTGAAATTTTCTGGTAAGTAGCGCAATTTCTGATTCTTTATCTAAGTCTTCATTCTCAGATAGGGCTGGGAAAGCTAGAGTTTTCTTTACTGGTTGCTCTTTTCCCTTCTTTCTTTCATGTGGACTTCATAGGCCATAAGATTGCCTATTAAGTCGTCCAAAGTAAGCTTAGATAAATCTTGAGCTTCTTCAATAGCAGTAGTCTTTTTCTCCCAATCAGTTGTGAGAGATCTCAAGATTTTCTTCACCTTTTCAGTCTGGGAATATGTTACACCCAGAGATTTCAGATCGTTGGTGATGTTGGTGAATCTGGTAAACATCTCTGTGATGGGTTCATCTTTGTTCATTTTGAACAACTCATATTTTCTAACAAGAGATGAAATTTTGGCTTCTTTCACTTTGTTGGTTCCTTCATGAATAACTTCCAAAGAATGCCAAATATCATATGCAGATTCACATATAGATATTCTATTGAATTCGTTTTGATCAATGGCACAATATAAGGCATTCATAGCCTTTGCATTTAGGTTTGCCATTTTCTTTTCTTCATCAGACCATAAGCTATAGTCTGCGGATGGAGATGTGTATGGATGCTCAACAATTTTCCATACAGCAAAATCTATGGATTTGAGAAATATAGCCATTCTGCACTTCCAGTATCCATAGTTGGAGCCATTGAAGAAAGGTGGACGAGATGCGTGTTGACCTTCAATATCACGAGCATAGGAAGTAGATGCCATTTGTGCTGGAAGACTTGTTACGTCGAAACCAGCAAACCTGCTCTGATACCAAATGAAATTCCACTAGAGGGAGAGTGAATAGTGATATATGATAAAGATCGATAAAATAAAATAATTAAGCAATAAGGCACAACACATAAAACACAGAATTTATACTGGTTCGGTCAGTATCCAGACCTACATCCAGTCCCCAAGCAAACCACTTGAGCTTTCCACTATAACATCCGAGTCACCGGATAAATAGTACAACACCCTCTTCCTCAGAGGTCTTCTTCTCTCAACAGAGAAGGGGCACACCCTCTTCCACAGAGGTCTTCTTCTCTCAACAGAGAAGGACAACACCCTCTTTCACAGAGGTCTTCTTCTCTCAACAGAGAAGGGCAACACCATCTTTCACAGAGGTCTACTTCTTTCAACAAAGAAGGAATACAGTGAATAACAGAGTTACAATACTTCCTATAGAACCTTCAGAATGATATGAATGCACGAATGAAGGATTCTCAGAATGTTCTGTTTGTCACTCAGAGGATACTCTTTGTCAAAGAGCTGGACTTGACTTTTTCTCTTTTTTTTCTTTCCTTTTTCTCTTTCTTTTTCAAGGCTCTCTTTTCAAATATCGAATAGGAATTTTTCTCGTTGTAAGCTCACACGTCTATTCCATTCCATCGTTTGAATAGTTTATTTGAGTGTATTTATATAGCTTTTAAAAAGTGTCGTTACATTTTGGAATTATAACTTTTTGAAATGTGAAATGTTATGTCATTTCAAAAATATCTTTTAGAGAAATTCGAGAATGCCTTTTTCCATAAAAGTAAAATAGAGGGTACACTAGTCGTTGTAATATTTTAGGTAATACACATTTTATGTAAAAAGTCTATTTCTTACAATAGTACATTGAACGTTGGGTTGTAGTTTTGTCTTTATTCTAATTAATGATTTGAGGTACATTAGTACTTCTTTGCTTTAAATGAGTGTAAGTACAATGAGTGCTTTTAGATATTCATTTGTACATAGTCATGTCAAGTGTTTTCTTTATGTTGTGTTTTTCAAAGTCTCCAGAGAGAATGAGGACCAAAAGAAGGTCGACATTCTTTGAGAAGGACATTAACAAGGATTTGTTACAGGAGGTATTTAATGCTTTGTAAAGAGAATGATGACTTCAAGTAAGTCGACATTCTATGGTTATAAAAAAGGTAACTAGAGTCCTTTCAAAAACATATTTTATTTGTTTTTCTTTTGTGTAGCCGATTTATGTTTTTGTCTTCTTCTTATATTAAAAAAACATTTCTTTAAAGAAGGTAACTAAAGTCTTTTCAAAAACATATTTTATTTGTTTTTCTTTTGTATAGCCGATTTATGTTTTTGTCTTCTTATATTATAAAACATTTCTTTAAAGAAGGTAACTAAAGTCTTTTCAAAAACATATTTTATTTGTTTTTCTTTTGTAGCCGATTTTGTATTTTTGTCTTTTTCTTACATTTCATTTTCATGTTGTCTTGTATATAGTGTAAGGTACAATTATTACATGACAAAATATCTTTTTCATAAAGGGTTGTAAGAAGGTACAATTATTGGTTTTCAAAAAGGACCTTTTTGAAACTATCGTATACTTTTATGATATAGTGTTTATGAATGAGTATGTAATATGCAATATGCAAGTTCCTGAAGGTTCTGTTACATATGACTCTAAAGAAAAAAGTCTTCATCTTGAGGTAGCCGATCTCTTCATTTGAACTTTAGGAATGCATGGCTCATCAAGCTTTTTCTTCAAGGAGTATGATTGCACCATATTTGTACTTGAACAGGAAGTCTTCATCCTTATTGGGTGAGATATCCTTGCATCAAATACTCGTTAGATTTATGGCGAAACATATTCAGTCATAATATAACATTTTTCAAGAGGACATATTATCATATCATATAAAATCAAATGAGACAGTGTATCATATTATGTGACATCAAAACAGAGTTTCTCAACAAAGCAAACCTATTTGAATCTATTCTTCTATCATATTTTTTATCACACTTCACAATTTGATGGACTCTCCTCTATCAAAAATCTCCTTATATAGATTTTTTATTTAAACTATGTTCTTGTCACCTTTCCTAATATAATATACTCTCATCAACACTATCCTCTAAAGAATGATTTGATCTATCATTCACAAGAGCCTTAAGTTACAACTCACGAATTCTCCTTTCAACTAAAATCTAAATTTCATTCACTTCAAGTGTCACTCACTTCTTATCATAATAATTTTCCTCTCTCTATTTAATGAAATGATTCTTTCCTCACCAATTCATTCAAATACTTCTATCATCCTTCAAGCTATTACTCTCTCCAAGTTCTTAATTCCTTTAAAACTTTCTATTTTCTCAAGATTACTTAAAATGGAATCCTCTTCAACATCCTCCGATGTTAACATGATTGAAGCAGCTGAATTGAGATATTCAGATCTCATTCACCACTTTTACTCCATCAACTCTCTGCCAATTCAAACCGGTAAACTAGTTCACCTTGAAGCATTCCCCTCATTTGACCTACAAACCTCCCTTTCGGATTTTGTTCATATTTTAGCATCTTCCCAATCTATGACCATTTATCCCCATCTTATCAAAATTTTCTACACCAATCTTTCAGTCGACCATGATCATTCAACTATCAATTCCATGGTTCATGGAAAAATCATTTCTTTTGACATTCCTCAATTAGGCCGCATTCTCAATATTTCTTCTTATGGCATTGAACTCCTCAACATAGTTCCTATAGATCGGACTGTGTTTAAGAAGCTCCTCCTCTCTACTCGTTTAACCCACTTCTCGTGGCATACAAGCAATTTAAAGTCTCATGCTCTGTTATTGTCAGAGATCCTCTCATCCAATGTCATCCCTAAACCGCCATCCAAGGGATTCATTACTAATGAAATCTCTTTTCTTCTCTATGCAATTTTCTGTGCTTTTCCCATAAACTGGTCCAGTATCATCTTCAACAACATGATTAATTTTCTCTCCTACCGCTCTCTTCCTTTCGGGTATTTCATCTCCCTTATTCTTCAATACTTCCAAGTGCCCCTTCGAACCGATGTTGTCTACTACTCCATTCATACTTTTGATGACTCTTACCTCCCTGAGGAAGAGTCACCTCAACCCAAATCTGACGACGAAGGCCATGAAGAAGCAGATCCAGCAGCAACTTCTGAACTAGACATCTTCTCAGCAATTGTCGATGTCCAGAATACCCAGGATCTCCTTCTGAGGAATCAAGCCTCTCTGCATCAAGCCTTTGAATCTTTGAAGATCGGCCAAGATGCTTTGCTTCAGAAGTTTTATCCCACATCCGACTCTGAATGAACATTTTCTATTTATTGGTATGTAATAACTTTTTATACTCTGATCCCCTCCTTTTTGTCCATGACAAAGGGGGAGAAAAACCTGTCTCCTATGCTGGAGAAAAATACTCTGATTTTTTTTTTTTAACTTTTATGTTTTATGCTTATGTTTTATGCATTTTTATAATATCATTATTGTTATGCATATGGCTTTTTGACAAGGAGAGCATATTTTGTCATCATCAAAAAGGGGGAGAATGTTGAGAAACTACGTTTTGATGACACAAAATATGATATACTGTCATATAGGCTTTAATATGATATGATAATATGCCTTCATGAATAATGTTATATTATGACTGAATATGATTTGTCATGTATTTAACGAGTATTTGATGCAAGGTTATTTCACCCAAAAAGGATGGAGACCTCCTGCTCAAGTACAATCTTTGGTACAATCATACTCTCTGAAGAAAAAGCTTGATGGGTCATTCATTCTTAAAGATCATCCAAGGAAATCGGTTACTTCAAGATGAAGACTTTTTTCTTCTTTAGAAGTCATATGTAACAGAACCTTCAGAAGGATGCATAGTGCATATTTCATATTGCATGCTTTATCATACAAAGCCATCTATTTACAAAAGCTATGTTTCATAAAAGCATACGATATCTCAAAAAGCACCTTTTTGAAAACTAATCATTGTACTTTCTTACAAACTTTTATGAAAAAAAGTATTTTGACAAGATATAATAGCTCATGATTTCAAAAGCATTAATTGTACCTTCTAACATGCATTTATGAATAAGACAACTTGAAAAGAAATAAAAACTAATGATTTCAAGTATGAAAGAAAAAAATAAAATGAATTTAAGTCATAATACAAAATCATCTACCATGAATTGACAATGTAAGAAAACTAATATTATTATATTGTGTTTGGAAAAGACTTTAGTTACTTTATACAACTCAAGAATGTCGACTTACTTAAAGTCATCATTCTTTCTGTAAACATTAAATACCACCTCAAAAGCATTTAAGAAATGACTATTTATTTAATCCCCACTCAAGAATGTCGACTTACTTAAAGTCATTATTCTTTCTGTAGACATTAAATAACATCTCATAAAGCATTTTGAAAAATGACCATTTACAAATAAAGTACTCAACAAAGCATTTATTGTATTTACATACATTTAAGTAAAGAAGTAATGATTTATAATAAAAATACTAATATACTACAAATCATTAAATTGAATAAAGACAAAACTGCATGATGATTTACAATCCAACGTTCAATGTACTATACATCATTTATTATGAGAATAAACCTTTTACAAATTATATTATATTTAAAATACAACAACGAATAGTGTACCCCAAATGCTACACTTATGGAAAGAAGACTTTTTCGAAAAAGCAATGTAGTACACATATTTTTACACAAAGTTGTTTTTGAAATGACTTGACATCTCATATCTCAAAAGGACAAACATTTAAAAAAGGCAACGACTATTTTCTTGAGGCTATATATACACTAACAAAATAGTATTTTGAACAAGACATGTGAGCTTACAATGAGAAAAATTCCTATTCGATATTTGAAAAAGAGAGCCTAGAAAAAGAAAGATAAAAGAAAGAGAAAAAGTCAAGAATAGCTTTTTGACAAAGAGTATTATCTGAGTGAAAAGAACAGAACATTATGAGAATCCTTCATTCGTGCATTCATATCATTCTGAAGGTTCTATAGGAAGTATTGTATCTTTCTGTTATTCACTGTATCCCTTCTCTATTGAGAGAAGTAGACCTCTGAGGAAGAGGGTGTTGTACTATTTATCCGGTAACTCGGATTTTATAGTGGAAGGCTCAAGTGTTTTGCTTGGGGACTGGATGTAGGTCAGTGACTTGACCGAACAAGTATAAATCTTGTGTTTTATGTGTTGTGCCTTATTGTCATATTTTTTTTTTATCGATCTATTTTATATTTCACTATTCACCCCCCTCTAGTGAAATTTCACGTAGGAATTTATAAAAATTGCATATATTTAAGTATACATCATGAGGAGTATGTTGCTTTTTACGGATCGTCGATCTGATCTCCAGTGAGGGAGATATGACCTCAAAAAGATGCTTCTGGATTTCTACAGTGTTTTCCTGACTCAAAAAACAGCTTCTGACTTCGATTTTTGAACACAGAGTTACATACCTCTAAAAATCCTGATTTTTTTTATTAAAGATCGTAGGCACATTCATGATTTCACTATAAAAAATTCAGATTTTATTAATAAATATAAACTGGTGAAATAATTACATTAACAGACGTCCAGAATTACGAATATGAAATCTAAAATCCTAGAATAAAATAAAATTGATTAATCATGCTAAAAACATAAAAAAACATAAATATGATTAAATAAACAAAAAAAATGATATGAAACATGATTTAATGCATGAACAACTAAAATAAACATAAATATGATTAAATAAACAAAAAAAATTAGGGAAGCATGGCTGAGATTTTGATTTAGCCATTAAAATAGAGAGATCAAATCTCGATCTTTTTTAGGCATTTAACATAACAAACGCATTACCAACAATTCTAATGGATCAAAATCATGCAAAATATCATAGATGAACAGTAGATTAATATCTTGGGTCATGGATCATGGGTTTTAGAAAGAAAATATAAAAACAATTCTAACAAAGGGGACGGCAATGGGGATCTTAATGGAAAATAATAAAAAAAAGTAAATAATCATAAGAGAGAAGGAAGGTTTACCTTAGATCTTCAATGGAGGCTGTTGGAGGAGGAATAAGAAGAGCTAGAGAGGGAGAGAACACATGCTGGTCAAAATTCTCACGGTTGGTATTTATAGTTTTTCAAAAAAACCTAATTAAGAGAGTTGCATTTGTTTTAAAGAGTTTTAAAAAAATCCAAAACTAAAAGGGGTGATTTTTCCTTAGAATTCTAACCTAAACAAAACTCTAACTAATTAATCCTAATTGAACCTTGATTAACCTCCAAAAATCTAAAATATGACGCCACCTAATGTGAGCCCACATTTGATTTTTAAAACCTTAATTAAAAGTTAAAAACAAGGTTTAAAACACTAAAGTGAAAATGGAGTTTTAAAATCAATTTTGACTTTTTCAAACTTCTAATTTAATTAGAACACTAACTAAACCTAAACTAACCTAAATATTCTCAATTGTGGCACCACCTATTGTGGCCCCATTTGATTTTTCAGAAAATGATTTTAAAAACTTGAAAATAAAGGGGTTAAAAATGATTTTTTTCGAAAAACTTCAAAAGGACACCTAGACTAACTAATATTTTATATTTTTGAAATGTGTAAGACATGAAAATGAGATAAAATCAAATAAAGGTGGAAAAATTAGGGTTTGCACCCATGTAGGGTGGGCCCCACATGAAGAAAGTTGATAAAAATTGGAAATTGATTTAGAAATCAAGTTTAAAACAAATCCAGATCATTTTTCTAAGGAAAATATTTTTGAAATAAGGAATGTAAAGCCCTGGGGGTTGGCCAAATGGTAAATGTTGATTTAAAACCCAGGTTTTTGAAATAAGGTTTTAAAACTTGAGTCTGGATTGAAGATTTTGGAGAATCAGAGTGCTGGACCTCGAGAATGACATACAATGCAATAAAATGACATGAAATGACAAGAAATGACATGAAATGATACGAAATGATACTGAATGATATGAAATGATGACAAAATGTAAACCCTGGGTGAGGGATTTGAAGTCCCGGACCCCTAGCAAAGACAAAGAATTGAGCATTTTTGTTCAAGGATGAAAATTGAGGATTGAACATCAGACCCGATATTGGATCTGATCCAATGTGAATTGAGTCTTGGATATAACAAAAATTTTCAGGAAGGAATTGATCTGAGCTCATATTAGCAGTTGTACTAGCTTAAGGAATGACAAAATGATGTTTCAAACGAAGTGATCCAAGAAATGATTTTTGCCCCTGCAAGGCATGGAGTGACACTGAAGACTGAGGTTTGAATTGGTTTCGACTGGTTTAAACTGGGTTATAGGGTTTCTAAACTCAGATAAACTAAAATAACCCTGACTCAACCAAACTCCCAGACTGATTGATTGAGAAACAACATCATCTCTTAGAGAAATGGTGAGAAATGACCACTAGAGTGAAGTGGGCCACAAGACTGTATTGTGTTTGAGCTGGAATAAGGGTCAAAAATACTAAGATAAACTAAATTTGGAGCTCAAACACTAACTGAACCGACTGGACTTAGCTCAATTTTAGCTGAAATGGGCTAAAATGGATTCTGTCACTACGAAGAATGGATTTGAACTGAAACTGGATCACTTGAACTCCTCATGAGCTCAATGTGACTCAGAAGAATAGGGTCGACTGAAATCAACTGACCCAGAGACAATTGGCCTAGATTCAAGCTAGAAATGAGCTAATTTTTTAGAGAAAAAATAGATTTTAGCTGAAATGGTCAGAAATGAACATGATTCGTTCATCGTGAGCTCAAGGGAACTAGAAATGACTGACATTCTAACTTTTCTGAACTTAAAAATGAGCTTGGTTGACTCTGACTGATGATGGTCTGAGGTTATCTAGGGGTAAAATGGTAATTTTTTTGACAAGATGGGGTGAAATGACACCTAACTAGGATAAACTTAGGGTTAGACTACTAAGACGATTGGCATCTGTTGAAAAGGGGATGTTAAAAAATGAACAAAGAAATTTTAGGGTGTTTACAGATGCCCCTCTTTGCTGCTAAGCCGGTTGATAGTCGAGATTAGTGGCAAAGAAAAACACACCAAATTTTGGCTATAAAAATGCCCCAGTTAGAAGAATCTGACTGGGTATGAAAGAATTAGCTCTAGTGATAATGGTAGATATGGAATGAAGGATAAAGAAGAAGATTCATCTCATCGAAATGAGGCTCAGGCTTGACCCTTACCTGAATGGGAAGAAGATACCTCACGAAGGAGGCTCAGGTATAACCCCTAACCTGAACGGGCATGGATAATACTTCATGAAATGAGGCTCAGGTGTAACCCTTAACTTGAACGGGCATGGATAATACCTCATGAAATGAGGCTCAGGTGTAACCCTTAATCATGAACGAGTATGGATAATACCTCATGAAATGAGGCTCAGGTGTAACCCTTAATCCTGAACGAGTATGGATAAAATACCTCATGGAATGAGGCTCAGGTGTAACCCTTAACCTGAATGGGTATGGATAAATCTCATGAAATGAGGCTCAGGTATAACCCTTACCCTGAACGGGTATGGATAAATAGAATCCACAAATAAAGAAACCATGATGGAATCCTTCAAATTTTGCACAATAAATCTGAGAGGGGTTTACAAAAAAAAGAAAATGGGGTTCCCTAAAGCTTTGAAAATAGATTGATCTTAGGCGTCTCGTTGCTGAGACTGAATAACTTTTACAATGACCTTTTGCTGGAAAATATAAATGTTGGCTTGACCTTGAACCAAAAACAAAAAAATGAACTGTCTATGGTGAGACAGTGGGAAACATAGGGAAGTGTGTGAATTTGAGAGCCCAGGCGCTCAGATTAAAAACAGAATGGAAGGATCTTAAAAACTCTTGTTATCAAGTTCTAAAGAGGGATAACAACAACGTCAGGTGTAAACACCTTAAATTTTCCTCGTGTACTTCCAGACACCTCCATATCATAGATGCCAAACCTATAGGTCAGTGTAGGAGTCTAACTCTAGGTATGTCGCCTTTTAGGTGTCATTTCACCCCCATTATGTCAGTAAGATTCCCATTTTACCCCTAGGTCACCTTAGATTCTTGTCAGTTAGAGTCGACTAAGCTCATTTTTAAGTCCAGAACAGTTAGAATGTCAGTCATTTCTAGCTCACTTGAGCTCACGATGAGCGGATCATGTTCATTTCTGATCATTCTTGCCAAAATGGGTTCATTTTCTAAGAAATGAGCTCATTTCTAACCTGAATCCCAGTCAATTGTTCTTGGGTCAGTCAAATCCAGTCGACCATATTCCCTTGAGTCTAACCTGAGCTCACTAAGAGTTCAAGTAGCGCAGTTCCAATTCAAATCCATTTCCCACGGTCTAAGAGTCCATTTCAGCCTATTTCAGCTGAAACTGAGCTAAGTCCAGTTAGTTGAGCTAGTGTTTGAGCTTCAGTTTTAGTTTATCTTAGTATTACTGATCTTTGTTTCAGCTCAAACTCAGTTCTTGTTTGTAACTCACTTCACTTTAGTGATCATTTCTTACTATTTCTCTAAGAAAATGATATCATTTCTCGATCGTTCAGTCTAGGAGTTTAGTTGAGCCAGTGTCTTGTCAGTTCATTTGAGTTCTGAAACCCTAGAACTTAGTTCATTCCAGTTAAAACCCCAGTTTTCAGTGTCACTCTTGGTTCTGCAGGGACAAAGACCATTTCATGAATCATTTTGTTCATTTTTACCAATTTTATCACTTTTTAAACTAGAACAACTGTCAATCAGGGTCCAATACCTGAAATCCTTTATCCAAGGTTTGCATTTCACATGACATTCTATGTCATATCTCATCATTTCTTATTATTTCTCATCATTTCATTGCATTTTATCTCATTTTCGAGATCCAGCACTCTGGTTTTTCTAAACATCTAATCCAGATTCAATTTTAAAACCTTTCTTTCGAAAGAATTTTCAAAAATCTGGGTTTTTTAAATTGTCATTTGCCATTTGGCTAACCCACAGAGCTTCATTTCAAAAGCATTTCTTCAGAAAAACAATCTGGATTTTCTTTAAACTAATTTTCAATTTATTTTAAACCTCAGATGAGACCCATCCAGGTGGTGTCACTTCTGAATCAATGATTTCTTTCAAAATTTGCATAATTTCAGTTATTTCAGAATTCTAGTTGAACTAGTACTCTGTCATTTTATGTTTTTGAGCCCTTTCAATCTTTGATTTATTGATTCTGAGTTAGAAGTGGGTCCATACCTTGTTTACTCTCCTTATTTGATCTTTTTCTTAGAGTTCCAGTTGAATTAGGACTCTGCCCTAGAGAATAAAGATAATTATTGATAGTTTGGAAGTTTGATATATGGGGTTTACCCATGATGATCTTTTTGCACTCTTTTGAGACGTGGGGACTAAGCTCTCATGGGATTGAACGAGAATTTCATCACATCAACCTTCAATTGAGTGATGTTTTGATTTTCTCTAGAAGGACACGTCACATGCTCCTTCAACTCGGAGATGATTCAAATCTTCTTTAGTCCCGAGGATTATATTAATGATGTTGTCTCTTTGATTAAAATCTCTTGGTGATCTTTTGTACTCTTTTGAGACATGAAAAGTAAGTTCTCTTGAGATTTGGCGAGAATTTCATCACATCAGCCTTCATCTTGGCAATGTTCTGATTTTCTCTAAAAGGGCACGTCACATACTCCTTCAACTCGGAGATGATTAAAGTCTTCTTTGGTACCAAGAGTTATATTGATAAAATTATCTCATTGGATTGAAAATCTTTTATGATAACAGTGATTAAATATCTTTTAGAGATTGGCGGGAGGTTCATCATATCAGCCTTCACCTTGTCGATGATTTAAACTTTTCCTGGAAGGACACGTCATATGCTTCTTCAACTTGGAGATGATATGAGTCTCCTTTGGCCCCGAGGGTCTAACTCATCCATCAGTCTTCAACTTGATGATGATTGAGATATCCCTTTTGCAGACAGTTAATTACAGCTTGATTGATTAAAGAGATATTGAGGTTGAGTGAATTCTTTTTTATCGCTCAAGATATTTTCACTGCCTTATTGCCAGAAGAATGGTCTTTAAAAATGTTCCATAGCTATGATCAATATCATTTCACTTATGGCTTTTCAATATCATTGAATTTTCCTTGCTAGTCAAATCAAGGATTTTTCTTTATCCTTTTGGTTGACCAATAGAAAAGCTTGAATTTTATTCTTTCTTCGCAAAAGTTTTGTCCTTTTGGCAATAATACTAAAGATAATTTGAGGTAAATCTTTGTGCTATAAAAGTTTTGAGATCAACAATTATTTTTGATAGCAAATTGGCAGACTTTCTTGAAATTCTTGGTGAAAGAGATTACTTGACATCGAGTTGACACATCCATAGGATTCTGAAAGAAAGTCCAATATGAGGCTCAATTTTGAAGGTAAATCCAATACAAAGTTGGAATTCTGAAAGTAAGTCCTGGCACAATGCCATATTTTGAAGGTAAGTCAAATTCATAAGTTGGTTTTGAAAGAACGCCTGAGTCAGAACTCAGATCTTCCAAGGAAAACTAGAAAATTCAAGTCAAAACTTGAGTCTTTAAAGGAACACTAGGAAGTTCGAATTTGAAGGAAAGAAAATTTGAGTCGAAACTCGAATCTCTAAAGGAAAAAATAGACCAATTCGGACTTTAAGAAAAGAAAATTTGAGTCGAAACTCGAATCCCAAAGGAAAATTAAACCAATTTGGGTTTTAAGGAAATAAAATTTGAGTTGAAACTCGAATCCCAAAGAAAAGTTAAACCAATTCAGGTTTTAAGGAAAGAAAATTTGAGTCGAAACTCGAATCCCAAAGGAAAATTAAACCAATTCAGATTTAAGGAAAGAAAATTAGAGTCAGAACTCGAATCCCAAAGGAAAATTAAACCAATTCGGATTTAAGGAAAGAAAATTCAAGTCGAAACTCGAATCCCAAAGAAAAATTAAACTAATTTAGGTTTTAAGGAAAGAAAATTTGAGTCAGAACTCGAATCCCAAAGGAAAATTAAACCAATTCGAATTTAAGGAAAGAAAATTTGAGTTGGAACTCGAATCCCAAAGGAAAATTAAACCAATTCAGGTTTTAAGGAAAGAAAATTTGAGTCGAAACTCAAATCCTAAAGGAAAATTAAACCAATTCGAATTTAAGGAAAAAAAATTTGAGTCAGAACTCGAATCTCTAAAGGAAAAACTAGACCAATTGAAGGAAAGAAAATTTGAGTCGAAACTCGAATCCCAAAGGAAACTGGAAAATTCAAGTCGAAACTCGAATCTTCAAAGGAAAACTATACAAGTGTAGACTGGGTTTGAAAACATTGACCAGTAAAAATCGGGTTTAGAGAGTTCAACTAGTAAGAACTAGATTTAGGAAAAGGCTCAACCCGAAGGTTGATCTTGGCATGACCGATAAAAATGGTTTTAACGAAAGATTCAACCCGAGGGTCGAATTTGAAAAAGACCAGTGTTTTGAAAGTGCTTAATGATTGTGATGGGAGATTTTCAATCTTCACCCTCATGATCGCTTGAAAAACTATCGGGAATCTCAGGATTATCCCTTACCCTGAATGGGTATAAATTCGATGTAAATGCAAATGAATGCAAACAAATGCCAATAAACACAAATATATGCAAATGAATGCAAAATGCAGATGAATGCAAATAATTGGTTAGAGATTTTGTTTGATCCTGCCTGCATATAGGACGTTTTGAAGAAAAAACAAATTTTTAAAAGATGCCCCAGTGTAACTAAGGGGTAAGATATTGGACAAAAGGATAAATAATTGATATTTAAAGAGTGCTCTCTGAAGGTAATAGGGCGACAAACTTCTTGATTGATTCAGGAGGCACTCTAAAAGAGGTCACTTTTAGCGAGAAGATATTTTGCAAAGAAAGAGAAAGTGAGGAAAATTGATATTTTTATTGATATATTTGAAGAAAGAATGATAAATTGAGGGAAAAAATGCGACTAAATTGTTCCTTTAAAAGCAAAATGAAACAAGGAGAAAAACATTGGCATTGTCAGTTTCAAGGAAAAGCTCGATTAGGACGGTTGATTAGTATCTTCTTCATCTTCGACAAGGAGATTTTTGTCAATGCAGTCTTGAATGATGTTCTTAAGGACGAAGCAGTTCTCTGTGTCATGCTCTACTGCCCAATGAAATTTGCAGAATTGTTCTTTGAATCTGCCTATAATTGTTGGGGGATCAGCGGCTTTAGGCAGATGAATCATATCTCTCGCGAGCATGTATTCCAGAATACACTCGAGTGTCTAGTTCAGAGGGGTGAACTTCCGATCAGTACTCCAGTCCTTGCACTTTGGTTTTTTCTGAATTTTCTCTTTATGTTGGGGACTGGATTGGAGAGGCTTATCGTTATTGAAAAACTTTCCTTTTTGGCCATTGAATCCCTCTGAATTGTTACCATGATTATTTTTGTTGCCTTTGTTATTGTTGGAGGAATTGGCAGAAAGTGTGAAGTGAGTTTTCTTCTTGGCATCTTGACTGCCTTTTGAGAGTATGAAGCTCTCATATACACTATTCTTCATCCCTATTTTGAGTCATTCTGCTCGTTCTGTTAATTCAATGAAAGATCGCGACGGGGAGGTAGAAATGAGGCCCCTTAGAGGCTGAGAGAAATTATTTAGGATCATTGACAATGCATGCCTTTTTTATATCGGATCCCTCATTCGATTGCAAGTAGATCTCCATCTGTGAATAAAATCTCTAGCCTTTTCGCCCTTTTTTTGTCTCAGGTTGTAGAGATGGTTCAATGTGGGCAAGGTTTCAGTATTAAACAAAAATTGCTCAATAAATAAATTAACCACCTTGTCAAATTCCTTTAATTCGATAGGATTAAAATGCTCTGAGTACCATTTGATAGCGGCGCCCTCCAAACTACATGGAAAACAAAAGAATAGAGCTTGATTGTCTCTTTTGAACTTGGAACACTCAGCAAAAAACATGGCAAGATGGGCCTTGGGATCGCCAGAACCATCGAACTTGATAAATTTTCTGGGGAGGTTATCGAGACCATTATCCCCTTCTAAACCATCCTAGAAGTCTTCACTTGTGAAGACCTTTTTGCCTTTGTCACGGGATTGCAGATCTTTGACTATCTTGGCCATTTCCTTCAATTGTGCCTGAATTGGGTCATCGACAGACTAATCTTTAGATTTGTTGGCCGGCCGTTGCCCCTGAGTTGACTTCTGAAATACTTGCTGATCCTCACACTCTTCATCGATGTCATTCACTGACTCAAATTCATCAAAGGTATCTTCGTACTTAACCCTTTTCTTTGAGATCTTCAAGTGCTTTTTTATGGTACGACCCTTGACTTTTTTCTTACTGGGGATTTTGCCTGAACTTGCCCTTGCCTGTTCATTCTTCATTTTATTCATCATCTTCTAGAATAGTGAATACATCTGAAGGTCAACATCATCATTGTCTTATTGGCTTTGATCTCTGGGAGATCAGGGAGACGACATTTCTTTTTCAGATACAGAGGATTGATCGATATGCTGGATAGATGCGGTCTTCTTGTCGGACCTTGTCTGAACCATGTAGGATTGCAAATGCTCTCTGCAAAATAAAATGAGCGATTAGTTTTGATGAATAGCTTTAGGATAAAACAAATAAGAAAAAAATATTTGATGAGAGTTAGGCTGACAATTTGAAGGATATCCCATTACCAGGGATTGGGTCATCGATGGAATTACGATAATGAAGTTGTTATGCTTGTAAAGGAAATAAATGACTAAAATATGCCTTGTTACCTAGGCGAGCTCGTCAAACCATAATAAAAAGATTAATTATTAAAGAAGAATGGTTTTATTAATAATAGACTTGATAGAGAGGGAGCAGACAAATAATTTGTCACCATTCATGGTAATCAAAAGACACTCGAGAACCAAAAAAATAGTGAGGGTAACAAACGAATCCCAACTATACTTGGCAGAATAGTATGTTCTGGACCATTGAGCAGACTTCAGATCGAACTCTAGCATAATGCCTGACAATAATCGAGCTTCAATGTGCTTCTGTCTCTGTGAAAACTGCCTAACACATCGCTCTGGTTGGTAATAAATAGAGAAGAAAGGTCTGAGTAACTTGAATCTTTTGCCATATGCATAGGTGTATCGAGGGAGTGACTCCTGACGGTCAAAGTAGTCCCATATGATTTCCTCTTCATGAAGGTTCTCGATCAAGAATTTGTACTGATAAGTGGGTAATGGCTTCTTGCAGTTATATCTGAATGAGCTGGCTCGAGTTAGTACGTGCAGAAGGAACCAAGACTGTAGTGCATAGATGCACCTTTCTACTAAGATAGAATCTTTAAGCACAAAATGGGTCAATCCACGGTATAAGAAGGCAAGCGCGGCCATGACGATCGAGAGATGGCTAGTCTGCCGACTTCCCCATCTTTGCAACAACTATACTATTCTGATATCAACGTAGTTTTGTCCATCCTGGAAGAAGGTTAGCTTTATGGTGCACAAGATCATTGCATGTTGAATCCTTTCTCGCGCTGCTCGAGATAAAGAGTCAACTTCTTCAAATGCTCTATACTATAGCATAAACAAGTCAACATATTGGCTCTCATATGCCTCTATCAGTGGCTAGGATTTGCGTCCAGTCATACGAGCTAAAGCATCTTGGAGGTCAAGTTCCTTGACGTTGATCAGAAATTGCTGCTCTATAGGATCATCTGGCTGACTAGCTAGCCTAGGTAGACCCATGATGTCTGAAAATTCATCAAGTAGTAGAGTCATCTCTTTCCATGGGAACCAAAAGGTATAGGTATGCGGATTTCATCGCTATGCTAAAGCTTGAATCAAATTGCCATTGACGGTCTGTTCTCCCACTGTTGATGCCAGTTCTAATCCGCAATCAGTCAGATGGTCCGGGAACATACGAGAGAAGTTCTTGAGCCAAGAATAGTACCACCGAGGAATGAAAGATCCGTTATTCAGAGTTCAGTGATCAGGGAGACCTTGTCGCACCTCATAAGAGATATAACCCTCAGGAAAAACCAAATCGAGTTGACTGGATGCCATCAGGATAGACTGGAAAATAAAGAAGAAGGACAAGACTTAAAGAACATACACGATTTTTGAAAAAAGTTGCAGGCAGGATAAAAACACGACTAAAAATTCGAGATCTAGAGGAACAGAAGGGTAGAAAATCGCCTAGAGTTTTGAAAAAATAAAAGATTTTTTAAAAAATTGTTCAGGGTTTGAGAAGCTAAAATGGAATATTAGGTAATAAATGGAAAATAGGGTGTTTTGAAAAATCATTCAGTATTTAAAAAAAAATATGAGAGATAAGAAAATAAAAGAAATAACTAAAAATGCATTCAATCATATCCTGCACAATCAAGTATGCACATACAACACTCCCTAAAAGCTGACTCTAGATGCAGAAGTTTTAAAATAGTTGTAGGACCCTAATCCTAATTCTAAGGCTTAGATCATCTGTGTCCAATCATGCTATGCCGATATACTCGAGCTGAGGCTCGATGTATGTGGCATAAAAGAATTTCTCTGGTTCTAGGCTCATGTTTTCCAACATCCTTGAGCACATACTGATATACTTTGGACTATGGCCCTCGGTATGTGGCAGGAGGGATCAACCCAAATAGGTGACCAATTATGAGGCTTTATCCCAAACTATGGTTCTGGAAGAAAGCCCAATAACGTGGTGGCCAGGTAAAAGTAGGTGGGGTTGTTTTTGAAATATGATCAACATGCAAGAAAACAGAAGGCTCTAATGACCTAAGTAAATTTTTGAAAAAATTGAGAAGCAAACATTGTTTTCAATCAAACCCTAGATTGAGGAGGATTGTATTTGACCTAAGTCTAAGTGAGCATGAATAATGTCTCCTCAATCGGTCCTACCAAACCATGCCTAAGTCTACATGCAATCCATGCCAGCTGGATTTGATTCTAGGCTCTTAGGTTCACATGGAATAAAGCTGACATTGTAGAACACAATTTTGACAAGTTGAATAGAACAAAGCACTAGATTGATCAGGTGAAGACAGGTCCCATCACAGTCACCAAACCTGTTATTATTGCAAAATTTTACTTTTGCAAGTCAAACTGACCTTCAAAAAAGTTTTTGAAAATAACTCGCCTCCCCTCCATTTTAAAATGCAGGATAATTTTGAAGAATAGGACTCGCCTGTCGGTACGAGGTTCAACCGTTTCGGGCACCATAACTAGGGGTAATCGAACAAAGGATCAATCTGGTGCTTTGCTTTGCTCAACTTGTTTAAATCGATGTTCTATTCCTAAATGCACAAAAAACCAGGCGTGTGCTATGGATTTCAGAAAATACAGATTGAAAAACATGATGTATGCTTGAAATGCTTTGAAATATTTGGAAAAGGGGATACCTTGAAAATCGTGAACCATGTTGAGGGAACCTTTTCAAAGGAAAGAAAATTGATTTCTGAAGAAACCTTGATGTGTTGTCAAAATCGATAATTCTATGAATTTGATCTTTGAAATTGAGAATATTAGAGCTTGGAAAATCATGATTTGAACTTAAGAAAGTATTTGGAAAATCTTTGAAAATTGTTTTTAATAAATAGGAAACCTTAATGCTTTGAGAAAATCACTTTCTGAAGAAAATTTAGGATAACTTTGAGAAATCGGTTTTCTGAGATTGGATTTTTGACTTAGTCAAAAAGAGGGGCGTGTAGCCTTGTGAAACCCTTTTCATGATGCATTCTAAACCTAAGTGATACATGGATGCAATCTTGTAAAAGATATTTTCTGAAGAATTTAAGGAAAAGCTTTGAAAAGAGATTTTTGTGCCTTATAGAATTTAGATGAAATAGATTCTTTACATATCCCTGACTATGGCCACAAATATGTATTAAATATATCTCATTTGATTCTAAAAGGGAAAAATATTTGGAAAAACTTTGAATTATGCAATGGTTTCTGAAAAAGGCTAAGAGTGTAGGACATTTGTGGCTTAAAAAAAGATGATAAAATCTGGGTTTTGTTCGTATTCTGATTATGGCTACAAATACGAAACTCATCGAGTTTATCAACTCCTTAGAAGCTAGTGCACGTGCCATTCGTGTAGACTATTGTGAGTTTGAATATGCATGAATCATCATCCATCACACATTGACATTTATATAAAGAAATAAACTATATGCAATGCAGTCCTATTCTAAGCAAAAAATTAAATTCTTATTTCAAATTGTTTATAATTTACATCAATGATAAATTGAAATAAAGAAAAGAAAAATAAATGAAATACAATCTCGAATGTCTCTGCAAAACTAGAAAACTTGTCAATGAAAATATGTCACCTTTTCTGGATTTATCCAATAATATCTAGAAATTGCTGGATTTATCCATATATAAGCTTTTTTCCATGCTTCCCTGGGATAAAAATAATAAAAGATAATATAAATTTGAATAAATAATAAAAATAAACAATTTTGAATTTCAAAATTTTGATAAAAATAACCAAAATGCCCCTAAAAACAAGACTATGGTCTTCAACTCAGGGTTTTCAGAAAAGATTTTTGTAAAATACTTGATTCGAGGATCAAACAAATTCAAATCAATACCAAATCGGATGTGGAGCATCCTAATATGATTATAAACATGGTCAAACATTAAAAACAATAAAATCAAACATAAAAATAATGAAATATGCAAGAAATCATGATTTTTGCCCGTGTTTCAATTGAATCAGGACTCCGTGGGCACCCTGTTTTTGTGATTTGATCAAATAATATATAAAATTAATTCCAAGATCTGTAAAAATTGACATGAATAGTTTTGATAACTCTAAAATTAAACTGCATTAAAAAAATTTTATTTTTGATATTATTTTAATATAAAAATTAAATAAAACCCTAAAATACACGATTTTACCTCGAGCACATACTTGTCACAATGTTAGACCCGAATCGGGTATTAAATCACCATATAAATTTATAATAATTTATAAAGAGATATAAAACAGATAAAGAAAACTTTTCTTTTTTACAGATTGAAAAAATCATCGTCGGTTAGGGAGATATTGCTCTGGCAATATACGCTTGATTCCAACGAATAAATAACGAGTTGAAATAAACACATCTGGTTTCGGGTACAAAAAAATATACCAAACTGTTTTAAAAAATTATAAAATTTTAGAATCTGATAGTATATACACAGATAAAGGTACTCTTTTTTATGTATCATCGATCAAATCTTTGGTGAGGGAGATATGATCTACACAATTCAATCTAGGATTTAGATAATGCATAATGGGCTTTGTAAAACCGATTATGATTTATGTCAAATAAAAGATAACAAAAAGATATATAAAAATCTAAAAAATTTACAAGAAATACTAGACAGAATGAATAAGACACTGCAACTTATGGATCATCAATCGGATCTCTGACGAGAAAGATATCACCTCGGTAAGTCATTACTGAATCCACATAGCATTTTTATGATTCAAAAAACATAGTTTGGTTTTTTATTTTTTGACGGCGTTATAGAACCCAAAATAATCCTATTTTTTTATAGGAAATCACTGACAAACGCATAAATCAACCCTAAAAAAATTGTATTTTTTAACAAAAAATCAAACATAAAATAACATTGTTCCCGCATGCCCAAGATCAAGATTTATAGATTATTGATAATGCATTAATAAACCTAATCTAAACATGAAAAATAATAAATAAAAAGCTATAAATAATATAACGAATTTGGATTTGATGCTTGAATGAATAAAATAAATATAAGCATGATGAAGTAATAAAAAAAATCAGAGAAAGCATGGTTGAAATTTGATTTAGTCTCTAAAAGAGGGATTTGACCATCGAATGTTCGAACCTCGATCTTTTTCGGGCGTTTAACATAATAAACAAAAAATAAATATTATTAATAGATCAAAAATATGTAAGGAACCATCAAACATCAGATGATCATCATCATGAGGTTCTCATATGACTTTTTTGAAATAAAAATAAGGGAAAAGCATGCTAAAAGTGGCGACAATGGTGAAAATTCATAAAAAAAAATAAAAAAAGGAGAAAGGGAAGAAGAAGGAAGGCTTACCTTGGCTGCACCAATGGAGGAAGGAGGAAGGCTGAGGGAGAGGAGAGAGACATGAATTTTGGGAGAGAGAGAGGGTGAGAAAAACATGGGTTGACCCCCCCTAGAGTCCCCTATTTATAGTTTTTCAAAACATTAATTAAGGAGGAGTTTTAATTAGTTTAAAACTTTCTTAACTGAGTTAATTAAAGGGAGTGGTTTTTTCAGCTGAGTTTGACTTTTCAACCTTTTTAATTAGACTCTACTTAGCCTAATTGAGTCCTAATTAAATTAAAACAAATCCAAATGTGGTGCCACCTATTATGGGCCCCATTTGTTTTTTAAAGCTTTAAATAAAAACAAAATTTAAAATGAAAGTGAGGTTTTAAAATCAATTTTGATTCTAACCTAAATAGGACACTAGTTAATCCTAAACTAACCAAAATACTTTCAAATGTGGCACCACCTAATGTGGGACCCATTTGTTTTTTTCAGAAAACGATTTTGAAACTTTGAAAATAAAGGGGTTAAAATTGATTTTTTTCAGAAACTTCAAAAGGACACCTAAACTAACTAATATTTTTTTTGTATTTTTGAGATATGAAAGATGTAAAATGAAATGAAATTGAAAATTAGGGTTTTGTACCCCTATAGGGTGGGCCTCGCTCAAGGAAAGTTGAAAACTGATCTGAAAATCAAGTTTTTGAAATAAAGAATTTAAGAAAGAGAATTTTTAAAAGAAAGTTTAAAAATAAAATCAAAGTTCTAAATCAACTAGAGTCCTAAATGGATTAAAACTCTTGCAGATGTGACGCCAACTGTGTGGGCCCCACACTAGGGTTTTAAAAAAGTTGAAATAAAGACTGAAAAGGGTTTTGAAACGAAGTTGAAATCACTAGATGAGAATCAGAAGTTTTAAAAACAGAGTTCTAAACTAACTGGAACTCTGGAATAGAGCCCTGAAATTTTGAAACTCTTAAATTTGGGTTTTTGAAAGACGAACAAAGAGATTTTGAAAGATCTTTTCAGAGATTAGTAAAAATGAACAAAATACGAGACTAGAGTCAGAGTCCTAATCAACTGGGACTCTAGGATAGAGTCCCAGAATTTTGAAACTCTTAGAACTGGATCTGTTTTCAAAAAAAAAGTAAAATAAAAGTAAAAAAAGGATATCAGAGTAGAGTTCTGGACCAACTGAAACTCGGGTAGAGTCCTAAAATTTTAAAACTCTATAATGAAATCCTGAAATTTGAAATTTGATTGTTCGAAAGATAAATAAAGAAGTTTTTGAAAGATTTTCTGAAAAAATAAAGTCAGGGTTAGAGTCCTAATCCAACTGAAACTCTGAGATAGAGACCTGATTCGACTAAAACTCTAAAATTTTGACTTCTTTCAAAAGTTTTTAAAAGATTTTTATGAAAACAGATAAAAATAGAGGTAAAAGATAGAGTCCTGATTTGACTGAAACTCTGAGACAGTCCTAATCTGATTGAAACTCAAAGATTTTGACCAAAATAAGAGATTTTGACAGGTTTTGTTGAAAACAAGTAAAAATAGAGATGGAAGACAAAGTCTTAGTCCAACTGAAACTTTGTGATAGTCCTAGTTCGACTGAAACTCTGAGATTTTTGTCTTTTTGAAAGTCAGATGAAAAGGTTTGTAAAAATAAGTGAAAAATAAGAATAAAGGATGAAATCGGGAAAGAATCCTAATCTGAATAAAACTTTAGGATGTAAACACCTTAAATTTTCCTCATCCATTCTCAGACGATCCCCCTTATGCAGATGCCAACCTTAGTAGGTCAATACAGGAGTCCAACCCCGATTCTGCCTTAGGAAATTATCACTTTACCCCACTTTTATTAGAAAAATTACCATTTTACACCTAGGTCATCCTAGACCCCTATCAGTCAGAGTCAACCAAGCACATTTTTAAGCTCAGAACAGTTAGAATGGCAGTCATTTCTAACTCACATGAGCTCACAATGAGCTGATCATGTTTATTTTTGGTCATTTCTATCAAAATGGGTTCATTTCCTCAGAAATGAGCTCATTTCTAGCTCAAGTCCAAGCCAATTGTCTCTGAGTCAGTCATTTCTAGTCAATCACATTCCTTTAAGTCTAGCTTGAGATCACCAAAAGTTCAAGTGCTCTAGTTTCAGTTTAAATTTAGTTCTCACAATCTAGAAGTGTGTTTCAGCTCATTTTAGCTGAAATTGAGCTAAGTCCAGTCAGTTGAGCTAGTGTTTGAGCTTTAGTTTTAGTTCATCTCAGTATTACTGACAATTGTTCCAGCTCAAACCCAGTTCTTGTTCGTAACTCACTTCACTTCAGTGACCATTTCTTACCATTTCTCTAAAATGGTAGTATTTCTTGACAATTCAGTCTCGGAGTTCAGTTGAGTCAGTGTTTTGCCAGTCCATTTGAGTTCTTAAACCCTAGAACCCAGCTCAATCCAGTTTATTTCAGTTCAAACCAGCTCAAACCTTAATTTTCAGTGTCACTCCCAGCCCGGTAAAGACCCAAAACAATTTCTTGAACCATTTTGCCCATTTCTTTTATTAATTTTACCACTTTCTGAACTGGTACAACTGTCAATAGGTGTCCAATACTTAAAATTCTTCATCCACGGTTAGCATTTCGCATGGCATTTCATATCATTTCATCACATTTCATTTCATTTTCGAGATCCAGAACCCCAGTTTTAAAAATTTCAATCCAGGTTTGAGGTTTAAAGTTTTCAAAGATCAATTTCAAACCCTGGGTTTCCAAAATTGACATTTTTACTCCCAAGGCTCTAACTTTGAAAATATTTTCTCGAGAAAATAATCTAGATTCTTTTCAAACATGATGTTTCAAATTTCAAATTGGATCTACTCTGCAAAGGGATATAGAATTTCAAATTTCAAGCTTTATTGCAAAGTTGCCAAAAATAACTCATTTCATCCAAAAATTTTTCTAAGAAACCATTTCACCCTTTTGGTTTTCAAAATTGGCTTTTAAAAAAATAAGTGTAACCCACTCTAAGTGGTGTCACACTAAAGCTTTTTGGGTTTTATTTATTTCCTTTTTTAGAAATCATGTGGGGCCACTCCAATGTGGCTCCCACTTTGAAAACCCTTTTTGAAAAACCGTGTGGGCCCACTCCAAGGTGGCGCTACATGTAAAAATAAATAAATAAATAAAAATAAAAAAAATCAGATTTCTTTTCTTTTCCTCCTTTTTTTCCTTCCTTTCTTCTTTTCCTTCATTCTTTTCCTTCTTCTTCTTTCTTTCCTTTTCTTTCTTTCTTCTCTTTCCTTTCTTCCTTCTCCTTCCTCCCTCTTCCTCCTTGGTCGACCCCCTCTCCCCCTTTGCTTCTTCTCTTCCTTCCTTCTTCCCTTCCTTCTTTCCTTTTTCCTTTCCTTCTTTCTTCCTCTTTCTTTCCTTTATTCTTTTCCTCCTCCCTTCTTATTGTTTCTCCCTCTTTCCAATTTCCTATCTACCACACGGCTGGAGCATCCCTTTAGCCTCTCAACCCTAACTCTCTAATTCCTCTCTCTCTCTCACATTCCCTCATTCATGCCTCTCTCTCCCTTAGCTTATCATTCTTCAATCTCAGTAACACCCTCTCAACCCTAAGAAGAAAGACATTACACGACTGCCTCTGCTCTCCCATTGACACCCTATGTCTCCCTCTCATTCACACCCAGCCCTGGGCTTCTTCCTCTCTCCTTCACTATAGCAGACCAGCCATAACACAACAACCATTCCTTCTAACTCCCTCTAGCCGATCCTTCACTAGTGGCAGCCCCACCACCTCCAGCCGGTGCAGTCACTATAGCAACCCTCCTTGCAGCATCAATCAACTCCAACCATACAAGAGACAATCCTCCATTTCAGCCTCCTCCGCTCTTGCCTTCAGTAGCTACAACTCCAACCACATCAAGCCGCAACCTCTACTTCCAGGTAGAAGCAGCCGCCTTCAAGACTTCCAGCCACCATTGGCTTCAATCTCCGCTTCCAGCAGGTGTTGCTACCTCCTCCAAACCTTCCACCTTCCAGACGTCCAGCTCCATCAAGGCAATAACACTGGTGCATCCTCCAGCTATATCTCCAAGATCATCTCTAACTCGTTCAACCCAGGAGATCCCCCTTTAGCCTTTACCTCAACCCCTTTTCAAGGTAAAAAAAAAGGTTTTATTTGTCGCTAGGGGTAATGGAAGCTTTTATAATTTGCTTACATGAGTCTATTATGAATCCAGTCTAGAACTGGATTCATGATTCTCCTTATAGTTTTAAATGACATGAAGAGATGGTTGTTCATGTTCAATGCTATGCAAGAGAGAGGATCCGTCCGTTTGATGGATCAGATCTTCTCCTCATATCAATAGCTATATCCAATAAACACTTCACCTCCCTGGTTTTCTTTTATTTTTGTTTGCATATTGTGTGTTTTAGGTATTATTTTAGCTTATTTTATTGTTATTATAGGTATGTCATTAGTTTTCATTAATGGTTATCTAATATTCATAGGATTCATCCCATATCCGTAGTCCAGTTATTATTGTATGCTCAATTTTTTGTTAAATGAATCATAAAATCTTTGTTATGGATACCTCTTTTTGTATGTGATTCTCTGCAAAAAAACCAGTCTGATTCGGGTTCGGGAGTCCTATTTTAAAAATCGAGAACCAAACAAAGTTTTTAGCCTTATGAAAAATCTAGATCTCTCTGTAGCAGATTTGTCCATTCAGAATCTCCCCCATAAGAGATTTGATTCACTCTCTAAAAAATACAGTGGTTTTAGGATTAGATCTACTATTTTATTGTATTTTATGAGATTTTTCTAAAAGAGTTTGCTATCTATCAAAATTCGGTTTTCACAGACCACTGTGAAACATCTGTTACATGTTTGTCGGACCCTAGATCGATCTGGATCGATTGTGGCCTCCCTATCTGTAGATCGAATGCTCTGACTGTAAAAAATGAATTTATTTCTCACAGTATCCTTTATCATTTCCCAGAATTTCAAGATTTTAGGACTTAGGTTTCTATTATTTCTAGATTTTAAAAGTTTACTAGTCAATTTCCTGTTATTTTAATTTTGTCAGAATTAGGGGTCTGATAATTCAATGTGTCTTTTGTAACCATAAGTCGTACGCCAAAATAGTAAAAAAAGAATTGTTCTTCTATTTGTCAGTGAGATACTCCTAAAATGACAAATCTTTTATCCACTGTTTGCTATTGTTCCTGCAATTATTACCAAAACTTGCCAGTTTGCCTTCACTCCCAAACTCATCAGATTCTGACCTAGATTGCCGAAGCTGTAATTCTCCGACCATAGGTCGAATCTTAAATTTGTAAAAAGCTAAAATCATTTTCTCACTATCCTATGTCACCCCATAAAATTTGGTGTATTTTCATGGTAAGTTTCTATTCGAAATTAGGTTTGCATTAGGTTAGGTCTAGAATAAAAGGCAAAAATCATGATTTTCTAGAATTTTTTATTATTTTCCATATTAGAAAATGTCAAAAAAAATAAATTTCAGATTCCATTATGTTTTTAGGGTTAGCATAAATGTCCATGCCAAATTTGGGGTAATTTCAAGTTCATTTGCCATGTATGTTAGTTGAATTGCCAAAATAAAAGTGAAACTCTAGCGAAAATCAGTGCTTTGTGATATTTTTGTAATTTTAGGGTTTTATCATGTGTATAAGCATCCCATATCATATTAGGTTTGATTTTAACTTCATTTTCATTCACTTGAATTTCAAAAATCCCTATTTTTACAAAATTACTTTATGAAAACCCTAATTTCAAGGTCATAGTCTTGTTATCAGGGGCATTTTAGTCCTTTTCACCTCAATTTCAAAATTCCAAACTTTCATTTTCATATTTTCATGCATACAATCATATCATATCATCTTGTGTTTGATTTTATCTTCATTTGAATTTCAAAGCTCTCATTTTACAAAATATCTTTCTGAAAACCCTGATTTCAAAGCCATAGTCTTGCTATCAGGGGCATTTTGGTCATTTTCATCTCAATTTCGAATTTCCAAATCTTATTTTTGAATTTTCAATCCATTTTCAGCATTTATTTCTTATGTTCATATCAGGGAGGTATAAATCTGGGTTTATATCCGGATAAAATCCGATAATTTCATGATATTGTCGGATAAATCCAGAAAAACCTATATTTCTGTGCTAACCCCATTTTCTAGTTTTGCAGGGATATTCAGAAGAAAGATTTAATTTATTTTTCTTTTATTTTAATTCAATGTAAAAAGCAAATGTAAATTTGGAATAAGAGTTACATTTCTGCATAGAATAGGATGCATTGCATATAGTTTGCTTTCGTACAATTTCAATATCTGATGTATGATTCATGCACATCTTTTCAAATACACTATGGTTGACACGAATGGCACGTGCACAAGCTCTTAGGGAGTGTACAAACTCGGTGAAATTCATATTTATGACCATAGTCAGAATACGAATGAAACCTAGATTTGTGATCTTCGTATTAGCCACATTCAGCCTACACTCTTAAGCTAACTTCAAAATGCACTGCATTTCTCAAAAATACAAAAGGATTTTCTCAAATTCCTCAGAAAATATCTTTCAAATCCATATTCATTCATTCATTTCATTTAATTTGCATCATGAAAGTATTTCAAATAATCATATGCTTTTATTTCAATTCAGAGAAATCGATTTTCTCAAAATCTTCTAAATCTTTCTCAGAAAGTGATTTTCTCAAAACTCTGAGTTTTCAAATGATGTTTTAAGTGTTTCCTAAGTTCTAATCATGATTTTCCAATGTTTAATATTCTCAATTTCAAGGTTCAAAGTTCCAAAATTGATTTTCTCAAAATCTTTGAATTAGCTTTGAAACTGGTTTTCCCAGAATTCTCAAATTTTCTTTTGTAATCGATTTGCATTTCAAAGGTTATTTTCCAATGTAATTCATGATTTTCCAAGGAATTCCTTTTTCAAGCATTTTCCAAATATCAGAAGCAAACATCATATTTCTCAAACTTGCATTTTTCAAAATCTCATAGCACATGCCTGATTTTTCTATACATTTAGGAAATAGAGCATGATTTGGATATTTGAATATTAGCTAAGTAGACATTGATCCTTGGTTCAATTACCCCTAGTAAAGGCGCCAGGAATGGTTGAATCTCGTACCGACAGATGAGTCCCATTCTACAGAATTTTTATGCAAATTTTAAAAATGGAGGAAAATAATTTTTAAAAACCATTTTCAAAACTTTGGTCAAGTTTTACTTGCAGAATCGTTTCTCTCTCTCGTAGAGGGAGGGAAAAATTTTGCGATGATAACAGGTTTGGCGACCGAGATGGGACCTGTCTTCGCCTGATCAATCATGTGCTTTGGCTTAGCTCAATTATCAAAATCATGTTCTGCAAAATGTCAGCCTTTATTTTCTGATATCATGTGAACCTAGGAGCCTAGACTCAAATTCAGCTGACATGTACTGCATGTAGACTAGGTATGGTTTGGTAGGACCATATTGAGGAGGAAATTTTCATGCTCACATAGACTTAGGTCTAATATAACCCTCCTTAATCTAGGATTTGTATGTAAACAATGTTTGCTTCTTCAAAAATTTTAAAAATCTCTATCTCTTTAGGTTTTAGAGCCCTCTATTTGTTTGCATGTGCTCATATTTCAAAAAACCAACCCACCTAAAAGGATGATATTGATTGATATCAATCACTTATGGCCAACTAAAAGGATGAAGAAAAAATCATCGATATGGCCAGCAAAGAAAATTCAATGTGTCGCAAAGCCATAAGTGATTGATATTGATCGCAATCAATGGCACATTTTTAAAAACCATTCTTGTGGTAATAAGGCAGTGGAAATATCCTAGGCGATAAAAAAAAACACTCAATCTCAATATCTCTTCAATAAATATTAAAGCTGCAATTACATATCTGCAAAAGGGATCGCTCAAATATCGTCAAGTTGAAGACGGTGGGCGAGTCAGACCCCCAGGGGTAAAGAAAATTTGGATCATCTCCGAGTTAAAGGAGTTTTTGACGAGTCCTTCTAAGGAAAGTTCAAATCATAGCCAAGTTTAAGGCTGATGAGATGAGCCTTCTGCCAATCCCTAAAAGATATCTAATCAAAGCTATCGTCAAAAAAGATTTCCAACCAAAGAGACAATATCATCAGTATAATTCCTGAGACAAAGAAAGATCGGAATATCTCCAAGTTGAAGGAGTTTGTGATGTACCCTTCCAAAAAAAGAAGAAAAGTCAGGATATCTCCAAAATGAATGATGATATAATAAACTTCTCCCCAAAAACCCAAAAGAGCTTCAATTCTGTCTCAAAAAGAGTGCAAAAAGATTATCATGAGAAAAAAATCCCAGGATATCAAACAGCCAGCTTTGCCAAGAATCTTCTTTAATTTTGTAAAATTCTATCATCAATATTCTTTCACCAATTGCTTTCACAATATCAAGAATACTCTCTTTTCTGTTCATATCAATGAAATTAATAGCTTCCTTGAAAGAAAGCCAATCGCAAGCAATTTGAATTTGAAATCTTGATTCTATGGAGTAAAGCCCAATCAAAAGTAATACTTCATGTAGGAAAGAGAAAATATTTTTGCACCAATGTGCATCACTTTTCAATTACTTTGAATCAACAACAAATTTCAACATTTTGACAATATTTTCTAGTTATCCTGGCGTGAAGTGAGAGCTTGTTGTCCGCTTTGACACATCCTGGCATCATTTGTCATCCCTTGTTAGGACTTGATAACTGAAGTTTTCAAGATTCCTCCCCTTCTTTGGTATAATCTGAGCGTCTGGGCTCTCAGATTCGCACACTTCCATGTGTTCTCCACTGTTCTGCTATAGACAGTTCAATTTTGGTTCGAGGTTGAACCACCAACCATTTTCTCGCAAAAGGTCATCAATTTCAAAAGTTATTCAGTCTCAGCAATGAGGCACCCAAAATCAAACCCTTTTCAAGCTTTAGGGACCCTCATTTTCATCATTTTGCAAAACCCCTATCAGATTTATTGTGTGAAATCTGAAGGTTCCATCATAGTTTCTTCAGTCGAGGATTCCATCATGTTCATTTCTCGATCAGGTTAAGGGTTAAACCTGAGCCTTAGTTTGATGAGGTATTTCATTCTCCCCTTCAGGATAAGGGCTAAACCTGAATCATTCTTCGCAAAAGGCTATTTTTCAAAAGCTATTTAGTCTCAGTAATGAGACACCCAAATCACACCCTTTTCCAAAAGCTTTTAGGGAAAATCATTTTCATTGCCATCTTTGCAACCCTTCGTTTCTACATGAGGTATTTTCCGTCCCATCCAGGTTAAGAGCAAAACCTGAACCTCACTTCTATGAAGTAAATCTTTCTTCTTCATTCTCCACTTCATATCTACCATTTCCATCAGGGCTAATTTCTCATACCCAGTCAGATCCTTTTAACTGGGGCATTTTTTTATATATAGCCCAAATTTGGTGTATTTTTCTTTGCCACTAAGCTCGACCCTATACCGGCTTAGTAGCAAAGAGGGGCATCTGTAAACAACCTAAATTTTCCTCATCCATTCTCAGACGATCCCCCTCATGCAGATGTTAACCTTGGTAGGTCACTACAGGAGTCCAACCCCGAGTCTACCTTAAGAAATTACTACTTTACCCCACTTTTATTTAGAAAATTACCATTTTACCCTTAGGTCATCCTAGACCCCTATCAGTCAGAGTCAACCAAGTGCATTTTTAAGCTCAGAACAGTTATAATGTCAGTCATTTCTAACTCACATGAGCTCACAATGAGCCGATCATGTTTATTTCTGGTCATTCTTATCAAAATGGGTTCATTTCCTCAGAAATGAGCTCATTTCAAGCTCAAGTCCAAGCCAATTGTCTCTGAGTCAGTCATTCCTAGTCAATCACATTTCTTTAAGTCTAGCTTAAGCTCACCAGGAGTTCAAGTGCTCTAGTTTCAGTTCAAATCCAATTCCCACAGTCTAGGAGTGTGTTTTTGCCCATTTCAGCTCATTTTAGTTGAAATTGAGCTAAGTCCAGTCAGTTGAGCTAGTGTTTGAGCTTTAGTTTTAGTTCATCTCAGTAATACTGACATTAGTTCTAGCTCAAACCCAGTTCTTGTTCGTAACTCACTTCGCTCCAGTGACCATTTCTTACCATTTCTCTAAAAATGACAGTATTTCTTGACAATTCAATCTAGGAGTTCAGTTGAGTCAGTGTTTTGTCAGTCCATTTAAGTTCTGAAACCCTAAAACATAGCTCAATCCAATTCATTTCAGTTCAAACCATCTCAAACCTTAATTTTCAGTGTCACTCCTGGCCCGGTAGAGACCAAAAACAATTTCTCGAAACATTTTGCCCATTTTTTATCAATTTTACCACTTTCTGAACTGGTATAATTGTCAATCGGGGTCTAATACTTAAAGTTCTTCATCCAGGGTTAGCATTTCACATGGCATTTCATATCATTTCTCATCATTTCATATCATTTCGTCATATTTCATTTCATTTTCGAGATCTAGAACTCCAGTTTTGAAAATTTCAATCCAGATTTGAGTTTTAAAGTTTTCAAAGATCAATTTCAAACCCTGGGTTTCCAAAATTGACATTTTTACTCCCAAGGCTCTAACTTTGAAAATATTTTCTCAAGAAAACAATCTGGATTCTTTTCAAACATGATGTTTCAAATTTCAAATTGGATCTACTATGCAAAGGGATATAGAATTTCAAATTTCAAGCTATATTGCAAAGTTGCCAAAAATAGCTCATTTCATCCAAAAAAAATTCTGAGAAACCATTTCACCCCTTTGGTTTTCAAAATTGGCTTTTAAAATAATAACCGGGACCCACTCTAAGTGTTGTCACACTAAAGCTTTTGGGTTTTATTTATTTCCTTTTTTAAAAATCATGTGGGCCCACTCCAATGTGGTGCCCACTTTGAAAACCCTTTTTAAAAAACCGTGTGGGCCCACTCCAAGGTGGCACCACATGTAAAAAAAAAAAATCCAGATTTCTTTTCTTTCCCTCCTCTTTTTCCTTCCTTTCTTCTTTTCCTTCTTCTTCTTCTTTCTTTCCTTTTCTTTCTTTCTTCTCTTTCCTTTCTTCCTTCTCCTTCCTCCTTGGTCGACCCCCTCTCCCCCTTTACTTCTTCTCTTCCTTCCTTCTTCCCTTCCTTCTATCCTCTTTCCTTTCCTCCTTCTCTTTCCTTTTTTCTTCCTCTTTCTTTCCTTTCTTCTTTTCCTCCTCCCTTCTTATTGTTTCTCCTTCTTTCCAATTCCCTATCTACCACACGGCTGGAGCATCCCCTTAGCCTCTCAACCCTAACTCTCTAATTCCTCTCTCTCTCCCACATTCCCTCATTCACGCCTCTCTCTCCCTTAGCTTATCATTCTCCAATCTCATTAACACCCTCTCAACCCTAAGAAGCAAGACATTACGCGGCTGCCTCTGCTCTCCCATTGACACCCTATGTCTCCCTCTCATTCACACCCAGCCCTGGGCTTCTTCCTCTCTCCTTCACTATAGCAGACCAGCCATAACACAACAACCATTCCTTCTAACTCCCTCTAGCCCATCTTTCACTAGTGGCAGCCCCACCACCTCTAGTCGGTGCAGTCACTATAGCATCCCTCCTTGCAGCATCTATCAGCTCCAACCATACAAGAGACAGTCCTCCATTGCAGCCTCCTCCACTCTTGCCTTCAGTAACTACAACTCCAACCACATCAAGCCGCAACCTCTACTTCCAGGTAAAAGCAGCCACCTTCAAGACTTCCAGCCACCATTGGCTTCAATCTCTGCTTCCAGCAGGTGTTACTACCTCCTCCAAACCTTCCACCTTCCAGACGTCCAGCTCCATCAATGCAATAACACTGGCGCAACCTCCAGCTATATCTCCAAGATCATCTCTAACTCATGCAGCCCAGGAGATCCCCCTTTAGCCTTTACCTCAACCCCTTTTCAAGGTAAAAAAAAGGTTTTATTTGTCGCTAGGGGTAATGGAAGCTTTTATATTTTTCTTACATGAGTCTATTATGAATCTAGTCTAGAACTGGATTTATGATTCTCCTTATAGTTTTAAATGACACGAAGAGATGGTTGTTCATGTTCAATGCTATGCAAGAGAGAGGATCTGTCTGATGGATGGATCAGATCTTCCCCTCATATCAATAGCTATATCAAATAAACGCTTCACCTCCCTGGTTTTCTTTTATTTTTGTTTGCATATTGTGTTTGTTTAGGTATTATTTTAGCTTATTTTATTGTTATTATAGGTATGCCATTATTTTTCATTAATGGTTATCTAATATTCATAGGATTCATCCCATATACGTAGTCCAGTTATTATTTCATGCTCAATTTTTTTGTTCAATAAATCTTAAATTTTTTTTATGGATACCTCTTTTTGTTTGTGATTCTCTGCAAAAAAACCAGTCTGATTCGGGTTCAAGAGTCCTATTTTAAAAATAAAGAACCAAATAGGGTTTTTAACCTTTTGGAAATTCTAGATCTCCCAGTAGCAGATTTGTTTATTAAGAATCTCCCCCATAAGAGATTTGGTTCACTCTCTAAAAAAATACAGTGGCTTCAAGATTAGATCTACTATTTTAGTGTATTTTATGAGATTTTTCTAAAAGAGTTTGCTATCTGTCAAAATTCGGTTTTCACAGACCACTATGAAACATCTGCTACATGTTTGTCAGACCCTAGATCGATCTAGAACGACTGTGACCTCCCAATCTGTAGATCGAATTCTCTAACTGTAAAAAATGAATTTGTTTCTCACAATATTCTATATCATTTCCCAGAATTTCAAGATTTTAGGACTTAGGTTTCTATTATTTTTAGATTTTAGAAGTTTACTAGACAAATTCCTGTTATTTTAATTTTGTCAGAATTAGGGGTTTGATATTTCAGTGTGTCTTTTGTAACCATAAGTCAGATGCCAAAATAGTAAAAATAGGAATTGTTCCTCTGTTAGTCAGTGAGATACTCCTAAAATTTTAGATATTTTATCTATTGTTTGCTATTTTTCCTACAATTATTACCAAAACCTGTCAGTTTGCCTTCACTCGCAAACTCACCGGATTCTGACCTAGATTGATGGAGCTGTAATTCTCTGACCATAGGTTGAATCCTAAATCTGTAAAAGGATAAAATTCTTGTCTAACTATCCTATGTCAACCCATAAAATTTAGTGCATTTTCATGGTAAGTTTTTATTTGAAATTAGGTTTGCATTAGGCTAGGTCTAGAATAAAAGGCAAAAATCATGATTTTCTAGAATGTTTTATTCATTTTCATATTAAAAAATGCCAAATAAATTATATTTCAGATTCTATTATGTTATTAGGGTTAGCATAGGTGTCCATTCCAAATTTGGGGAAATTTCAAGTTCATTTGCCATGTGTGTTAGTTAAATTGCCAAAATAAAAGCGAAACTCAGGCGAAAATTAGTGTTTTATGATATTTTTGCAATTTTAGCATTTTATCATGTATATAATCATCCCATATCATATTAGGTTTGACTTTAACTTCATTTTCATTCACTTGAATTTCAAAAATCCCCATGTTTACAAAATTACTTTCTGAAAACCCTAATTTCAAGGCCATAGTCTTGTTATCAGAGGCATTTTAGTCCTTTTTACTTTAATTTCAAAATTCCAAATGTTCATTTTCATATATTCATGGATACAATTATATCATATCATCTTGTGTTTGATTTTATCTTCATTTGAATTTCAAAGCTCTCATTTTACAAAATATCTTTCTGAAACCCCTAATTTTAAAGCCATAGTCTTGCTATCAGGGGTATTTTGATCATTTTCATCCCAATTTTGAATTTTCAAATCTTATTTTCGAATTTTCAATCTATTTTCATCATTTGTTTCTTATGTTTATATCAGGGTGGTATGAATCAGGGTTTATATCTGGATAAAATCCGATAATTTCCTGATATTGTCGGATAAATCCAGAAAAACCTATATTTCTATGCTAACCCCATTTTCTAGTTTTGCAGAGATATTCAGAAGAAAGATTTCATTTATTTTTCTTTTATTTTAATTCAATGTAAAAGGCAAATGTAAATTTGGAATAAGAGTTACATTTCTGCATAGAATAAGATGCATTGCATATAGTTTGCTTTCGTACAATTTCAATATCTGATGTATGATTCATGCACATTTTTCCAAATCCACTATGGTTGACACGAATGGCACGTGCACAAGCTCTTAGGGAGTTGACAAACTCGGTGGAATTCGTATTTATGACCATAGTCAGAATATGAATGAAACCCAGATTTATGATCTTCGTATTAGCCAATTCAGAGAAATCAATTTTCTCAAAATCTTCTAACTATTTCTCAGAAAGTGATTTTCTCAAAACTCTGAGTTTTCAAATGATGTTTCAAGTGTTTTCCAAGTTCAAATCATGATTTTCTAATATTTAATATTCTCAATTTCAAGGTTCAAAGTTCCAAAATTGATTTTCTCAAAATCTTTGAATTATCTTTGAAACTGGTTTTCCCAAAATTCTCAAATTTTCTTTTGGAATTGATTTCTATTTCAAAGGTTATTTTCCAATGTAATTCATGATTTTCCAAGGAATTCTTTTTCCAAGCATTTTCCAAATATTAGAAGCAAACATCATATTTCTTAAACTTGCATTTTTTAAAATCTCATAGCACATGCCTGATTTCTCTATGCATTTAGGAAATAGAGCATGATTTGGATATTTGAACATTAGCTAAGCACACATTGATCCTTGGTTCAATTATCCCTGGTAAAGGAGTCAGGAACGGTTGAACCTCATACCGACAGGCGAGTCCCATTCTACGGATTTTTCCCACAAATTTCAAAAATGGAAGCAAGTAATTTTTAGAAACCATTTTCAAAACTTTGGTCGAGTTTGACTCGTAGAATCGTTTCTCTCTCTCACAGAGGGAGGGAAAAAATTTGCGATGATAACATGGGACAGAGTCCTAGTCCAACTGAAACTTTAAAATTTTTGCCAAAATGAAAGATTTTGAAAGGTTTTCTCGAAAATAGATAAAAATAGAAGTGAAAGGTAGAGTCTTGATCCGATGGAAACTCTGGAAAAGAGTGCTAATCTGACTGGGACTCTAAGATTTTGGCCAAAATGAAAGGAATAGACAAGGGATAGGACTACTTCTGGTTTAAAACAGAAATGGGATTTTGAAAAAGGCTTAAAAAAGGTGAAAAGACAGAGTCCTAGTTCAACTAAAACTCTAAAATTTGATAAATGAGGGAGTTCAGAAGCAACACCACCTAGATGGGTCTCATCTGAGAATTGAGATCAGTTAAAAATTGAGTTTAAAATAGATCCAGATCGCTTTTCTAAGAAAAATATTTTGAAATAAAGAAATATAAGATCTTTGGGGTTGATAAATGACAAATTTCAATCTAAAACCCAGGTATTTGAAATTGATTTTGAGAGAGAAGTTTTAAAATTGAATCTGGATTTAAAGATTTTGAAAAACCAGAGTGCTGGATCTCAAAAATGCCATGCAATGCAATAAAATGACATAAAATGATATGGAATGAGATAAAATGATATGCAAAATGCAAACCCTGGATAAGGGATTTGAAATCTCAAACCCCTAGAAGAGACAAAAAATTGAACATTTCTGTTCGAGGATGAAAATTGATGATTGAAATCGAGCCAAAATAGAGATTGAATCTTGATTGCAAGATGAAATATTGGAATTTGATGGAAAATTTTGGCTCTAGACGGCCCTGGCTCAGGTGTCGACCAGCTGGTTCTCTGAAGGCTTCATAGGGTAGGTCCCAGTAGCAAAAGAAGGGTATTTGTAAATGAAAGGAAAAAAGTGGGGTGGTTACAAACTCACACCAAATTTTTGGTGCCGTTGTCGGGGAACGACGATTAATACTAGTATTCACTTTATTGCCATTGTATGTTCACATTTTGATAGATTGCTTAGTTTCTTTTCTACTTTATATTTAGGAGTGTTTAGTTTCTTTTCAGTATTTAGGTTTATAACCACATTGCTTGCAAACCCCATATACGAGCTTACTTTTCCTGCACAACCCACCTATTATGATACCCTTAGAGGTGACTGTGCACGGTTGGTATCGTGCCCATAGTTTGATTTTTCACAGAATATATGAGGGTGCAAGTGTGTGATGCTTGTTTCTTTCCTACTTTCCAGTTATTTCTATTTTACCTACTTTATGGTTTGTTGTGGTTTGGCTGCTTTGCACGTTAGGTAAGTAGAAAACCAGTGTCTTAGGATGGTTGTTGCATCGGTCTACCCTCTGGTGCATGCACATGCGACGCTCGCTTGACCCCGAGCTTGTTGAGTTAGTTGAGGACCCTGAGTCCCTTATTAGGAGAGCTCGTTGATTTGGCCCCATGGCCCAAGATCAGCAGTTGACCCGTTCTCTTAGGGAGTACTTTATGCCCAATACTTACACTCTCGCCTCTTGCATCATGAGACCTGATGTGGGAGCAAACCATTTTGAGATTAAGGCCAATGTCATCTAAATGTTACCATCCTTTTACGGTCTTAGCAACGAAAACCCCTACTGTCATCTCAATGAATTCCTTGAGATCTGCTCTATGGTGCAGATCAACAATTTCAGAGATGACGCGTTAAAGTTGATGTTGTTCCCTTTCTCCCTCAAAGACAAAGCCAAGCACTGGCTGAAGGCTCTTGATACAGTTCAAATCATCACTTGGGAACGCATACAAAGAGAGTTCCTCAAGAAATATTTTTTGATCGGTAAGACGAACCAATATCGAAAAGCCATCACCAACTTTTCACAAATTGAGGGAGAAATGTTTCATGAGACGTGGGAGAAGATGAAAGATCTTCTCTAAAAGTGCCCCCATCACCAGGTGCCCCATTGGCAACTGGTGCAGTACTTCTATGATGGGCTGACGGAAAAAAATCGTCAGATGGTTGGTTCAGCCTGGGGGGCATGTGATCGTTGTAAAAAAACTTCCTTTTTCCTCTATCCTTCTTTTCCTTTCAGCCTTCTTCCCTTTTTGAAGGTGAAAAAAAAAAATAAAGAAAGAAAAAAGGAAACTCTTTTGCAAGGTCTCACTTGACCTTTATTTGAAAAAGATATTTTGAAAAATTAACTCACCTCCGTTTTGAAAATTTTGCGGGAAAAATGGAGAGACAAGATTCGCTCGTAGGTACGAAGTTCAACCGTTCCTTACGCCTTTACCAGAGGTAATTGAACCAAGGATCGAATCAATGCCTTTTGCTTTGCCTAAATTTGTCTAAGTGATTATTCTAAAATCCTAAATACACAAAGAGTCATGTTTGTGCAATGAATTTTGAAAATGATGGTTTGGAATATGATGCATGCTTTGAAAGTATTTCAGAAATTTGGATGTTCTAAGTGATTTTGAAATAAGTTTGAAAATATCTTTGAAGAAGTGGTTCAGAAATTGAACTTGATTTGGAAGATTGAAATTTTAAATTTAAACTTGGATCTGAAATGAATTTGAGATTTGAAATTTGGAAGTTGAAATTGCAACTGAAATCATGAGTTGAAATAAAATTTTGAGATTTTGAGAGTTTCTGAAATTGAAATTTGAATTGAAAAGGAAGGTTTGAAATTGAGAATGAAATTTAGAAAAGAGTGAAATTTGAAGAATAAAGACTGGATTTGGAGCTTTGAAATTGATAAATCAGAATTTTGAAGTTGAAATAGAATCTCAAAATTGAAATTGAGATTTGGAATTTAAGTCTAATTGAAATCTGGCTTTGAAATTGAAATTCAAAATTGAATTTAGGAGCTGGAATTCGAAATTTAAAGTTAGAATTTAAAATTGGATTTAAAATTGAAATTGGAACTTAAGAAATGAATTTAGAAATTGAGAATTTAGAATCTTGAAAATAAACTTCGAAAGTGGATTTCGAAATTAGGATTTGAAGTTGGACTTAGAATTTGAAATCATAATGGAATTTGAAAGTTGAATAAGAAGTTCCAATTAAATCTCAAAGCTTGATTTGGAATCTCAAAGTGAATTTCAAAACTTTGATTTAGAGTTGAATTAAACTCAAGATTTGAAATAGAATTTGAAGATTTGAAATGGAAATAAAGAATTTGAATAAAATTTTAAGTTAAAATGTGAAATTCAGAAATAAGAATTGAAAGTTGGAATTTGAAATAAGATGGAATTGAGAATAAAAGATGATTTTGAATTTGTAAATAAGAGTTGGAAAATGATTTTGAATTTAGAGATGAAAACTGTGTTTTGAAAGTTTATTTCAAAAATCACTTGGAATTTTGAAGATGATTTGAAATAATTTGAAAAAAAATGCAATTCTATCCTAAATGATGAATGTTTTTGAAATTTATTTAAAGATTAAAATTTAAAGGCAAATTTTATTCTTTAATAGAATTGAAATAAGATTAAATTATAATGCATTCATGACTATGGTCACAAATATATTATAATATAATCTTTATTTAAATTCTAATAAAAAATAAAATAAATTTTTGGCGCCTTCGTAGGATTTAAAATAAAATTAACTTTTAATATATCCATGACTATGGCCACAAACATATCTTAAGTTAATTTATATCTTAAATTCTGATAGAGAAAGAAAAGATATTTAGAAAAATATGATGGAAATTAAGTGTTATTCCATAAAAGATAAAAATTCTAAGTATTGTTCACATTTTGACTATGGCCATAAATGTGAATCATTTACTTAGGGTTATTTACCTCTTATTAGAAAGGTGCATGTGTCATTCGTGTTATATCATAGTGCTTTTGAAGAATAAAATGAAATGTCATAGAGAATTATGAGAATTTTAAAGTATAACTACATGTTTATACATTCTAATCTAAACTGAAAAGTAGAAATTCTCATTAATGTCAAATTATTACAGTCTTAAATTGAAATAAAAAATATCAAAATTTCTAATCTAGGAAAGGAAATCAACATCTTCCATTTCCTGCAAAACTGAGTTAGCACAAGGCAATAAAATGCAAAACATAGAAGAAAATGGAAAATGCCATGTTAAAACTAATATGCAGATGATTATGCCTAAGCTATAGTGGAAATGCACATATTAATGAAGACACAATGCTTAATGCATGAATGAAATGCATATGCATTTGCCTAAGTGCAATGCTTGTGTTAAATAAAGAATGCATGTGGAATGCCTAAATGTGATACATTATAAGGAAATGCATATGCAATGCTTAAGTGTAATGCTTATGCTAGATGGAGAATGTATATACATATGTATAATTGCTATGCTTATGCTAAGAGGGAGTATATCTATATGTGCCCATGTCTAACTGAGACTGAATTCACATAAAAGATGAAGTACCAATGCCTAACTATGTTAAATGTGTATATAGAATGAAGTGTTGTACCTAAACAAAAAAAAATGCATAGACTAACATACAACTTGATGCAGGGTAGAGGTTAGAAGCATAGAGGTGCAACAGGTGATTAGTGCAGTGTAAGATGTGCAACAAGTGATTAGTGCAGTGTAAGATGTGCAGCGGAGAATTAGTGCAGTAGGTGCAGTGGGGAAGGTAGGTGGTGGCTGATAGATAGGTGATGAAGCAGGGTATAGCAGGTGAAGGTGTTGTGCATGTGCAGATGAAAGTGTAACAGGTGGCAATATGCAGAAAATGGGCCAAACACAGTGAATGGTGTGTTGTACTCATGCTCAGAATAAAACATACAAAACAAAAGATATATCTATTAAATCAGCCTAACAAGATAATCCCAGCCAGTCCATTGGTTTTAGCAAAAGTAAGATGAATCGGCAAAAACAACATAGTAAATTGATTTCTTAAAATTGTTGTACACTGCACAATAAATTGGTTTTAACAGTACTCAGTGTCTTCCAGACTCGATATTGCAGGAAATCGGGGTGATTCCACCCAACACTTCAAGGCACCTTTGTAGTAAGTCAGAAAGGTTTCAAAATAGTAAATCAATGGATTCCCTTCTTAGCAACAACAAATGGTGGATTGTGAGAGGTTACATGATATGCTATGAGCATAGCAAATGTTGTGCTATGAGGAGTCAAGATGATATGCTATGAATCTATTACTAATATCAAATCTGAAATGCAGGTAAATAGTGAATCATTAAAACAATGAATAGCAGAATGATTGGACAATATTCACACATGACTTTACTCTCATACACTTGGTGGTCCTGTTGCAAGCATGTAACAGACACTATTTTTAAGCAATGGAGGCATATGGATGGCTTCTTGATGAATCCCCTACAAGACCTCACAATAGCTTAGACAGAATCATACTGTAGTGTGGCACAGAGGACTAACAGAACAACGATGCTAGGCTGTGAAACAGGTGCGACGAAAACTAATCAAATGCTGGTGGATGGTGGATGCAATCTGATATACAAGTATGAGCACGAGTTGCTGTGGTGCAGGACATGGAAATGGAGTGAGTGCACAGGTGACGATGTGCAAGTGAATGCGCAACAGTGTGACAGTGACGATGAGAAATGAAGGTGAAGAAGGTGTTGCTGCAAATGTGGAGTGCAACAGGTGGCGCTGTGAAGGGTGTGGCAATGAACATGTAGGTGAAACACTGATAAAAAAGTTTAATAACATGCCGTGAACATAAGTTCAGTCAGACTGAGCAGATGCAATGGGATTTTGCACCTAGAATGTTATCTAACAATGACAGTTTCATGGCTTTCAGACTTTGGAAAAAAAATTTGATTCTTTTGGGCTAGAAAAAAAAATGTCTAGTCGAGAGATATTATGCTTCAATGAAGCACGACTGCTTAAATTCAGATCATGTAAATAAGAATCGAGTGTTACTTCACTAGGAACATTAATGCCTGACGTTGTCTAGGTTCTCCCCAAAATTAGATCCTGCCTTCAGCTTGCTTCCACAAGAGCTTGAACAGATGGTGTCTCGGGATGACTTACAACATGAACTGAGTCCTTGAGAATTTCTTGAGAAAGTCTCCTGTCAATGATTTCAAATAGGTGGATGCAAGTGCTTCAAAGCAATACATCATTACCCCTCACCACACACACAGACGTATATATACACATATGAGGGTGACTCAAACTTTAGTCCACAGAAAATGAATATGATGCAGAAATATTTTATCTGAAGGCTTATTGAGAGAGTGAAAGAACAAGTTCCAATTCAATCATAGCTATTTCCTTGATTAGTTACTCTGTAGGCTGTGAGTTTGAGTGCAGAGGTAAAGGAGTTGAAGCAAGTTCTGGGACTCCAAGCTGAATCATCTGCTTCTTGAGTAGTTGTTGACGCTCAATGTCAACATTACCCACTGTGGGTGGTGAGAACAAGATAAGATGGTGAATGATGGATGAAGTGAATTAGATGAAAATAACAAGATATGATTGGAGTATATGGGAGATATAATGTAAAACACACCCGTATAAGGGAGGCAACACAGAACATTCAGATATAAGGTATGAAATACTGAATAAAACTAAATGCAATTACTTGGAAAAATGCAGATGCAATTTTAACTGAGATATGAATGCATACTAAACGGCATTCAACATACAATCAGTAATGCTGAGATGAATGGAAGAACACAAAACATGAGGAATCAATGAGATATGGCATAAGGCATACAGGGTAAAACAAAATGCGAGTGAATTAACACACAGATGAGATGCAACAAATACAATTCAAATCCACAAAGCATATGATGCAGGAATTGACCTGAAATAGAAGAAATGCAAAATGAAAGAAAATATGAAGATGCACAGATATGCATAAGAATATGAGATGCAATGAAGCAACAAGGGAAAATACATCATAAGATCAAATAAAAATTGGTGATGTAGTAAGATCGAGACAACAGATATACTAGTGATATGCGATGACGACCATATGATGAATCAATAATTTGTTACATAAATGCTTCTCTATAACCGAACATGTGAATGAAGATCAAAAGATAATGCAATGATGCAGAGAATATCAAACAAAATAAGGTAAAGTGATGATGCTAAACCAAAAAAAATAAATTGCAACAGGGAATGAAAGGGAACACGATGAACAAATACACCCACGCAATATAACAGGAATTAAACAGAAAAATAGAAAGAAAATGGAAGCAATATGATGAAATGAGAGAAATGTAACAAGTAAAATGAATGAATAAAATCAGCTGATAAAATGAATTGACAGAAAAGAATGAATGATGCATTTCCATAGTAAATGTGGCTCAAGATTTCACAATGAAATCAATGTGGATTAAGATTTCACTATGAAATCAGAAGCAGAAGATTAAATCCCTGAACAGAATATATCCAGGAAAGGATCTTCACTCTATTACAAAATGCAAAATCGATTTTGCTATAGGCAAATCGATATTACATGTTATGCTTTAACAAAACATCAATGATATGAAAATTCAAAGAAAGAAAGAAGAAACAAGGGATAGATTTGCAAAACAAAAGGGGAAAGGATCTGGCCCTCACCGTGCACTGATTGGAGGGGGAGAAAGCTTCTTCTTGATGGTGGATAGAGCCTCTTTAGAAAAGGGGAGAGAAACAAAAAGGGGGAAAGAGAAAAAAAAAAAAAAAAAGAGGAGGAGAGGAATGCGTGATTGAAGGTAGAGAGGTGAGAACAAATGGGAGATGCGAAGAATGGATCGAGAGGATGTTGGGGTGAAGACGGATGATCATGGTTGACCACTGCGACTTCTTTTATAACAAGAAGTCGTTAGAAAATTTTCAACAAGGGTCCTTTAGGTTTTTGAATTTTTTTAAAATGATGGTTCTTTTTATAAGTTTTTTTAAAAAAAGGTGATAAGGCCATCTTCTGAGATTCTTTTTCTTTTATATTTTTGAAAAAGAAATTTAAGAAAATATGAGGGAAACACGAGGATTTTAAAAGATGGGATCCAGACGAGGTTTTTGAAAGGTTTTTGTATAATATTTGTTTTGAAATATAAGAATTTTTCGAAATAAGGTTTTTGTGAAAATACATGATTAATTTCAGAAACTAAGTTTTAAAATGGATATGGATTCGAGGTTTTTGGTAAACATTCAATTTTGGATCTCAAATTGAGGAAAAAAGAATAGTGGATCCAAATGGATATTGGATCTGGATGAAATGTTTGAACTATTCAGAAAATTGATTTTGTATTTTTAGATTTTGTTTTAAATTTTGAAAACATGGGAATCTAGCTCAGAATTAGATTTAGATATTTGATCTGGATCCGAAATTGGGTCAGATGTAGGAAATGAAATTGGATTTTGGATCTTCAACCAATGAATCCGAGAAATGGATGGAAATTGACACAATTGCCCTTCTGAATATCTCAGAAGGTAAATGCTAGGGGTAAAAAAGGAATTTTTGAATTTTTTGAAAAAATAAGGGTGTTCACAGGGCACTTTCATGCTTAAGAGTGAGGATGAAGCATGGGTTCTTTTTGAGACCCTAAGCGAGAACTCGATGCACCATGCTTCTGCTTCATGTTCTGAAAGGGCCACACCTGCGCAGGATGGCGCAAAGAAGGCTGGCATATTCGAGATAGGGACACACCTTGAGTTGCAAAACAAGGTCGACCAACTGTCCCAAAAATTAAACCAGCTGTTGTTGAATCCCTCTCTAGCCCTACAGGTGTGTGTGTGTTGTGTGCTAGCCCCACACACCATATTGTTGATTGCCCCATGGTGCCACAGTACCATGAGTTTGTCCAGGAGCAAGCTCAGATGACACAAGGTTTCGCTAGGCCCGTACCGAACCCATATTCCAACACTTATAACCCAGGTTGGCGAAACCATCCCAATTTCTCATAAAGAAATCCACAAACCCAACCCCCCATCTCTTCCCATAACCAACCCAGGCAATGCGGTTATGCGCCTAGTTTTCAGAGACCCAGTTTTTCCTCTTTCTAGCCGTCTTATGGTCAGCCTCAATCTCAAGCGTCAGCATCCAGACAGTCCTTTGAGGACAAGATGTTGCAGGCCTTCTCGAATATTAAGGCGAACCTGAGTTCCCACACTAAGTCAATTTCCAAGTTAGAAATGCAAATGGGACAACTCATTGAGGCGCTTAGCAGGCAAAGCGAGAAGACACTGCCCAGTTAGTCGATGGTGAATCCGAGGGGTAAGGAGTCATTGCATGCCTTGCATAGAGCAGATGGTCATCAGAAGCAGGCCCAAGCGATTATCACCCTTAGGAGTGGGAAGTAGTACCAATCGAGAGAGGTTGCAGAAGAAAGTGAGAGATCAGTTGAGCAGGCGGTCCCTATCGACCCACCTTGGGAAAGCGGAAAGTCTCTCCCTTTTCAGCCTTCCACATCGTATATACCTAAAGCCCCCTTTCCTGAGGCGCTAGAAAAGCCGAAGTCATTTGGCAAACAGGGGGTGAAGATACAAGAGATGCTTGAGATTTTCAAGCATGTACAAATTAACCCCTCCCTCCCCCCCTACTTGACGACATTCAGCAGGTCCCAGCATACACAAAGTTCTTGAAGGAGCTTTATACACAGAAACAAAAGTTGAGGTGCAATGTGTCGAAAAAGATATATTTGACTAAGCAGGTGAGTGAGATGCTTCAACACCAAACTCCACCAAAGCTCAAGGACCTAGGAGCGCCTATCATTTCCTGCGTCATTGGAGACATTACTGTTGAGTGTGCCCTGCTCGACCTTGGGGCATGTATGAACATCTTGCCGGGTTTCTTTTATGACGCTTTTAGACTGAAGGAGATGAAACCGACACCGATAACCCTGCAGTTGGCGGATCGCTCTGTCAAGATCTCGCAAGGGATTCTTGAAGATGTATTAGTTAAGGTGGAAGACTTCTACTTCCCTATTGACTTCATCATTCTTGATATAAAGGGAGTTGACAATGTTAGGCAGATGCCCATTATCCTTAGTTGCCCCTTCCTGGCCACTGCCAATGCGTGCATCAATTATCGCACTGGAGCAATGGATGTGTCATTTGGTAACAAGAAGCCAAGGCTGAACATCTTCAATGCAGCGATGGGCCATGCAGGATCAGATGCCTCTTTGCATGCAAATTTCATTCAGGATCTGGTAGAGGCAAAGCCAGTATGGACGTTGAGTGACCCTCGTCAGGATGAGGATGATGAATCACTCATAGGAGATGACCATGGTCTACTTGATCAGTTGACAGGAGAAGTGCAGTGGATCTGACAATTTGAGCCACTTTTAGAGCTGGTAGAGAAGCTCGCCTTACCTTTCATTGAGAGTCCGCCCGAACTTGAGTTAAAGCCCTTACCAGGTTCGCTCAAGTATGCCTTTTTAGGCAAGGATCAGACTATCCTCGTCATCATTTCTGCAGACCTAACTAACTCGCAGGAGAGTCAGCTTCTTCAAGTCTTGCATGCACATAAGGAGGCGATTGGTTGGTCGGTGGCAGATCTGAAGGGGATAGATCCCTCTTTCTTTATTTCTGTATGTATCAGATCATCATAGATGAGGGTGCTAAACCCTCTAGAGAGATGCAAAGGAGGTTGAATCCCCATATGAAGGAAGTGGTGAAGAAGGAGGTGGTTAAATGGTTGGACACAGAGATTATCTATCCCATCTCTGATAGTCCATGGGTAAGCCCTACCCAGGTTGTCCCCAAGAAGTCGGGGCTCACCGTTGAGCTGAATGAGAAAGGAGAAAGCATCCTCATGAGGACCACTACGAGGTGGGGTATTTGTATTGACTATCAAAAGTTGAATAGTGTCATTCATCAACCAGATCTTAGAGCGGCTAGCAGGCCAATATTATTTTTGTTTCTTGGATGGTTATTCAGGTTATAATCAGGTAGCCGTCCACCTCGAGGACCAATAGAAGACTACCTTCACCTGTCCATATGGCACCTTCGCATTCAGAAGAATGTTGTTTAGGCTATGGAATGCCCCCAACAACTTTTCAGAGGTGCATGATGGTCATCTTCTCTCATATGGTCGACGATGTCCTGGAGATATTTATGGACGACTTCTCGGTCTATGGCTCTTCATTTGATGATTGTCTCCAAAAATTGGCAAGAGTGCTTACACATTGTATGGAAACCAATCTCGTGCTTAGTTGGGAGAAGAGTTATTTTATGGTACAATAGAGAATTGTGCTCGGACACATAGTGTCAAAGAAAGGGATTGAGGTCGATAAGGCCAAAGTGGAGACCATTGCCAAATTATCTCCACTGACCTCTATGCGGTATGTACGTTCTTTCTTAGGGCATGAAAGTTTCTATCAGTGGTTCATCAAGGACTTAAGTCAAATTTCTAGGCCGTTATGTAACCTGCTCTCTAAAGACCAGTCATTCTGTTTTGATGATGCTTGTTTGGAGGCATTTTTTTCTCTCAAGGAGGCCCTGACCACTGCGCCAATTCTGTGATCTTTCGATTGGTCAGCACCCTTCGAGATCATGTGTGACACTTCTAATTATGTGGTTGGAGCCATTCTAGGACAGAAGGTAGAACGGAAGTCTTATGTCATTTACTACGCTAGCAGGACCCTCTCCACTGCTCAGGTGAATTACAAGGATGTCAAACCGTGTCTCGTTGGATCCTTCTTCTACAAGAATTTAATCTCGAGATTCGAGATAAGAGTGGATGTGAGAATCTTGTAGCCAATCATTTGTTCAGACTGACTGTGGAGACGTCCACTGATCAAGGACAGATTGATGATTCTTTTCCAGATGAGCAATTGCTTCATGTCAAGCATCTACCCTGGTTTGCACATATTATAAACTATCTGGAGACCAGAGAGTTCCCAGAATATTGAAACAGGAATGAGAGAGATTAGTTCATGTCGTTGATGAAACACTATTTTTGGGAGGATCCAGAGTTGTTTCAGTTATGCCCAGATCAGATGATTCGAAGGTGTGTTTCTGAGGAGGAGTTTGATTCTATCTTGGAGTTTTGTCATTCCTTAGTTTGTGGAGGTCACTTTTCTAGCTGGAAGATCGCTGCAAAGGTCCTTCAGTCTAGATTTTGGTGGCCGGCACTTCATAGAGATGCTCACAATTTTTGTCGGAGGTGTTTACGCTGTCAGCAGACAGGTAGCATTTCCAAGCGCGATATGATGTCTCTTTCTCCCATTCTTGTTGTTGAGATCTTTGATGTTTGGGGCATCAATTTTATGGGTCCCTTTCCGCCCTCGTTTGGCTTTGTTTATATTTTAGTGGCGGTTGATTATGTATCCAAGTGGGTTGAGGCAGTGGCCACCCGGACCAATGATCATAAAGAGGTGCTTTGATTTATCAAGCACAACATCTTTAGTCAGTTTGGTGTTCCCAGATCGATGATTAGTGATGGAGGTACACACTTTCAAAATGCGCAAGTTGCTTCCTTACTCAGGAAGTACTTAGTACATCATTGGATTGCTACGCCTTACCATCCACAGATGAGTGTCCAGGTCAAGGTCTTCAACAAGGAGATCAAGCAGATTCTTAAAAAGACAATCCGGCCAAACCGCACAGACTGGTCTCAATGCCTTGATGATGCCCTATAGGCTTATAGGATTGCTTTCAAGACTCCGATTGGAATGTCCCCTTACCGACTGGTTTTTGGGCAACCATGTCATCTCCCTGTTGAGTTGGAGTATAGAGCCTTTTAGGCAATTAGAAAGCTCAATTTTGATATGACCCAAGCTGGCGTTGAGCGCAAATTATAGATGAGTGAAGTAGAGGAGTTGCAAAATGAGGCATACGAGAGTGTCAAGATCTACAAGGCTTGAACCAAGCATTTTCATAATCAACATATTTTGAGAAAGCAGTTCGAGTCTGGTTAGAAGGTCTGGCTTTATAATTCGCGATTCCATTTTTTTCCAGGGAAGCTGAAGTTCCGATGGGATGGCCCGTTCATAGTACAAGAAGTATTTACACATGGAGTTGTTATTTTTTATCCTCGTATGAATGGGACCTTCAAGGTTAATGGGCAATAGTTGAAGCCCTATATTTTTGATGCCTTGGTTAGTCAAAATATCGAGGTCATTGACTTCTTTGATGAGTGAGGTAGCACATAGGGTTTGTATGTTGTATTTTTAGGATTAGATGTTTGCTTATTTTATAGTTTTCTTAGGACGTGGTTTTCTGCTTTCATGAGTTAAATATTAGATCATGTATGCATTGCATTTTCTTGTATATTTTTATGAGTTACATAACTGTGAGACAGGTGGAAACTAAGCAGAGCCATTCACATGTCATATCAGGTAAAGTTCCACAGTGTGGATCAGGTGTCTTCTATCCCTTTTGTCCTAGTTATTTTTGTTCTCATATGCATTCACTCAATTTCATACAAGCATGAGAGAGGGTGTAGTTTGCACACCCAGTTTTTTCTGTCTTTGCACTTGCACTTTTGATGTCAACTCATAAACATTTGGGCTTTTAAGGAATGAGTTTGACCTTGTATAGATGCTTTCCAACATCTAATTTTTTAGAGAATTTTTAAGCCCCACAAAAATTTTTTCTGACACTGATCAATAAAAACATGGTTATTTATGTGAATTTCAAAAAAATGGTGATAGATGCATGTTAGAGTTTATTTTGAATCACAAGTATGAATATGCACAGTTTTATTTTTTAAAAACTAAACAAATGAACAATATTGAAAATATGAGCTAAAAAGTAGAAAAAATATATATTTAGTTGTTTGATCTCTTCGTATTCTCCAGTAGCTGGGCTCAACCACAAGTTAAAGTACTTGAGTTTCATGTTGAAAAGGATACCGAAGAAAATCACTTCTTTGTCTAAGTTGATATCTACGACATATTTTGTTCGAGCAAGTAGAGCCTGAGGGGTGTTTACACCTGGTGCCCTAAAGTCATCTGGTTTGGGAGCCACCGGCCCAAAAGCCTGTTACATAGACTTTATAGAGAGCCGAATAGATGTTGACCTTGCACATGACAGAGAAACAAGTTATACGTAAACTATAAAAAATTGAAGGTCTAGTGACTTGAGCAATTAAGTCTGAGGGGTACTTAGTACCTGGTGCCCTAAGGTCATTTGGCCTGAGAGTCACTGACCCAAAGCTCGTTACACGGGTCACAGAACTAAAAATTTAAATTAGTACTCAACAAAAGAAAGAAAAGAAAAATGGTGTAAAAAATTGAAAATCAAGAAAAGGAAAAGAGCGTAAAAGAAGAAAAAATTCACTGCTTAGAAGCAAATATTGAGAAAACCTATGCAGAAAATATATGAGTGAGGATAAATAAATAATGACATGTATATATTTGATTTTTTGAGAATGAAACATAAATGATTATGCTATTTAGAAAAGTAAAATAAAATATTTTAGTCTGTGGTGGTCTGTAAAAGACTCTATCATGTTTTGAAAATGTAATGACACAAAATATTTGTGAAAACAAACTCCTTGATTGCCTAATTGATTTTTGAAGTTGGTTATTGTTATGCATACATGACAAAGATGTTTGTGGGTAGCATCACTGCAAACCCTCACGAGACATTACTCATCCACTGGGATAACCTAGGGGTTGAAAGAGCTTGTTGCATTTGCTAAATGCAATCGTGATTCCTACAAAAGTGAGTTAGGTTTTTGTTTTGATTAGTTTAGTTATTTTTGCTTTTTGCTTCAGTTTGCTCGAAGACTAGCAAACGATAAGCATGAATGTATTTGATCATGCATAATATTTGCACTTTATTCATATGATTTTATGCACGATCCATGATAAAATTGCTTTAAAAACCTATTTTTATCGTTAGTTTTGAGAGACCGCATTGAAATTGAAATATCAGAAAAAATCATGCTTTTTCAAAGCTTGCCCTGCATTTTTTAGTGTTTTATTTAGTTTAGAAATTTTTAATTAGTGTGTTAGTTTAGAAGAGTTAAGTAGAAGTATTAATTAGTTTAGGAATTCTACGTTTTGAAAAACATGTTTTCTATAGGAGATCTCTTTTAAAATTTTTGAAAACTATCTGGACTTCCATAGAAAATGTGTAGCCCTAATATTTTATTATAAATAGTAGTCATTGAGGGCTGAAAAACTATTTTTTTTCAGCAACCTCAAGCCCCCTTTTCTCCCTCCCTCCCTCTCTTCTCTTCCTCCTCCTTTTCGATCCTTGTTGATCTCTCCTCCGCCCTTCTTTTTCTTTTTCTATTTTTCTCTTTTTTTTGCATCCAATCTGTCATTGGCAATCGTGCTTTTCATCGAAGAGGTGTGTGTTTAGCTGAGAAAAACCATCTTCTCTTCTCATCCAATCTATCAGAGGTGATCCGTGATGGTTTGCTCCTTCTCTCCCTTCTCTTTGGCTTGTATATTGCATGCATCATATTCAAATTTTTTTCGCATATTCATTGCATATAGCATTATCTGATTTTTATTCATTGTTTTCGCATATTAGAATAGAATAGATGCATCGAAAAAATTAGTTTCCTGATTGTTCCTGTCATATTCCATTTTTGTTTGGTTGGTTATTTAGCGTAGAGTATTAACTTTTGTGCAAGCAATCTAAAAAAAAGAAATCTTAACGTAGAGGTTAGTGACAAGCGTTCTTTTTATTTAGATTAGGATATAAATCATGTTGCATAGTACACGTAGCTGCAGCCCCTTGAATGTGAAAGTAGATTCGATGCACGATCGGACTTATCAATGGGTAGGCATGAAAATATCGATCAGCATGTTTTGACGTGGTCAGAGACATCAACGTGAAGAACAACTCACGCTAGATCAACATCTTTTACTCACAGTCTGGTTCAACAGCCCAACCTTGAGCATATCGTTTTTAGAACACATCATAAACACACCGATCAATGCATTTTATATTAGTCGGTCTAATCAGTTTGGTTTAGCTGCAGCAACGAATCGTAGACTGTTAGTTAATTTAGTTTTTTTTTTAGGTTTGTTGGTAGTCACAGTGTGATATTGAAATCCAGTAAAGCCATTGGCAACCGTTTCATAATATGATGATAGGCATTTCATAATTTGATGATATCCCCATATTTTCATTCAGCTACCCTAAGTTCAATACTTTTTAGTTGGTCATAGTTTGTTTATATTAATGGTTTGTGTCATTGATTTAGTTTATTTTGAAGTCGGTCATTAGATTTAGATTTTAGTTTTTACAATTAGTTAATTAGTCTTAACTCCATCTCGTAATCAAGTTGATTAGTCTAACATATCTTAGCCGACTCTAGATTTTTTTATATATTTCCAGTTTATATATTTCCAGTTTTGATTTAATGTATTAATTAGATTGATTAATAGGATAGCTTTTATTCTCAGATCTCGTTATTGGCCTACTTTCATAATTCATACATCATATAGATTTTGTTGAGCATTATGCAGTCTACATATTAGTTCTGATTAATTTAGGGATGTTTAGTTAGTTTTATTTGTTGAGTGTCACATTCCATATTCTAGTTGTTATATAGATTGAGTCTGTATTGTTTAGAAAGTAATGTTTAGACTAACAAAGAATTGATTCTTATTTGTCTTCTTTGCAGCTGTTCTTTGAGTACGTCCTATGTGTTTAACGTCAATTAGTATATGTTGTTGATTCCGGTATCTCATTGTTTGACTTCAAGGGTATATATTTTACTTAGTTAGATTTTTTACATTAGTTCCATAACGTGTTTTACTAGTAGTATAGTTAGTTGTTGAATTTGTTAGTTTGCTAGGAACTTGTGATGTTATTTCATTTTTTAGTGAGTTTGTTACTTGTCTAGTTAGTTTAGATCGTGTTTTTGCTGATTTTTAAGTGTAGATTTAATTTAGTTTTTCTTCATTGCTGCTGGTTTCGTATTTTTTTATTTTTGTAGGGAGCGATCCCAGGTGCGATGAGCTCCTTTTTGTGCCCTCGAAGTGCCTTCTGAGGTGCCCTCGGAAGCGCCTTCAGAGAGCCCTCAGAAAGTCATTAATCAAAGGCATACAATAAGAAGATGCACAAAGAGGCAAAGAAGGGTACACAGAGGGAAGGACAAAGGGAAGCAAATCAATTAAGAAGAGACTAAAAGCCTCAAGCACAGAAGACACTTTTGCTTTTATTTTTTTTAGAATAAGCTTTATTTTATTTAATTCAACTCATTTGGAGTTGTAATAAAACTATTTATTTTATTTGTTTAAGCCCTCTGTGTAAGGCAATACTCTCTTGTTTATTTTAATTAATTATTTTTTTTATTTTTGACAATAAAGAGTAGTTTAGATTGTGTACTTGAATACAAAGTATTTTTCATTCCCTTTGATCGACCCGAACTTTACCACTCGTGCGAGCCAATTTTTATTATTTGGTGTCTGTCTTTCACTTGTTTTCATTAAAATTATTGTTTTAAGAATCATTTTCATAAAACTCACACCAGGTCTTATATTATTTTTAGAAAACTTCAAATTATAAAATTCTTGCTTTGGATGTTCTAGTTGGATATGGTCCTAATCCAAGCTAGATCAAAACTCTAAAAAAATATTAAATTCCTCTTTAATACTTTAACAAATTTTTTATTTTAAATTCATAAATTAATGAATAATTCAACTCTAATTATTCATTTAATATTAATTAGGTATAATTTATAATTAACTATTTGTTAATTACCAAATAAATACTAATTAACTATAATTAACAATTAGATGCTTAATATACAAATTCAACAAATGCTAATAAACCCTAACTATCCAGTATAAATATTAAGTCATCAAATTGATTAATATTTTCATACATTGAATTTGCCACACAAAATTCTCTTTATTTTGATTAAAATTTCATAAAAATTTTTATTAAAATTTCATAAAATTTGTGGACCTTACACTAGATCTGCAAAACATGGGTCTGCATGAAGAACCTGTACCGCTGTGTCGGATCTAGGTCATCCTTAGCTTGGTTCACATCACATCCCTTTGGAGACGGGACAAAGATCCTACCCATTTTCACGATCCGGTTAGGATCCATAACCCAAACCCCAAAATGCTAAATCCGGGTAATCCGATACATCAGAGAGAGACGACTAGTAGGACACCAAATATAAATGGCCCGGGCTTGACCTCGCAGAAGGAAGGAAGCCAACGGCAACGCCTTCAGAGGCGTCCCAAAGAAAAAACTAACCTTAACCTAATCCTAGTTCCTGCAACTAACGACCAAGAGGAAGAGGAAGAGGAAGAGGAAGAAGAAGAATAAGGAAGAAGGCCCTAATTCTATCGGTCTCCCCCAACTTTGCGCTAGAAACCCTAACCCTGAGATGGGAATGGAAGGAAAGGAGCGAGCGCGGGAGCGCCAGAGGCTGCTGGATCAGGGTCTCTTCTTCGCCTATCAACGACCGGAGGAGGCGGACGAGGATGACGATCTCGACCAGCGGATGCAGATCCAGGGCGAGCTGGGCGTCCTCCTGCAGGAACTCTCCCGCCTCCAGTACCGCATGACGTCCCTCCTCGAGAAGATCGGATCCCTCCCACTCGATATTATCCGCAACATGCGTGAGGAGGTCGTTCAGGTCACCGATCAGCTCCGCAATCTCAACCGATTCCATGATCCGTGAGCCCGTCAGGGCCTTCGAGTTGGCGCCCTTGATTGTCCAATTTGGCCTCTCCATTGCTTCGTTCCTGGTATCTCTTTCCTTCCCTCTATTTCTCTTTCGATCTGTAAAATAAGAATGCTTGTGCATCTTTTCTGTATTTCTTTTGGTTTTGTTAATTTTGTTTTCCTCCGGTGAATTCTCCCTATCTACAACTCCCCTCTTTTATTGTTGCTATTACTATTTCTTTTTCTTTTCTTTTGTTTTGGGTTTCCCTTTCTTTTCCTTCTGTGTTATTGTCCTATGGATCTGGAAACATTATAAGGTCGATGCTATTTGATTATTTCGTCATGATTGTGTATTGGTTCGGTGTATGTTTGGTTGGAACCATTCGAAAGGATATGCAACTCCTGATTGATTGAATGCTTGGAGCGACCATCTCAATTTTGATAATAAAACCCAATGGTTTTCAATAACCATTGCTCTTCATCGTTGCTATTTAAAAAATCGTGTTCGTTTCATTTTGGAAACCATGTTTATCTGATTTTTTTTTTTAATCCTTGCGGGTTATTTGGTTGCAATCGGTTATGATGACTTGCGCATGATCTGAAACATTGTCTGCTGTGTTATGACTGCTTTATGCAGTCTTTGCAGTTGAGTACAAGTTTTCAGGCGTTTATGGTTATCCGTGTGAGGATGCTGCGCTGATCTAGTTAGAAAGAATGTGTTTTATACAGGGTCTTGTGTGCAAGGTGCAGATTGTTATTTTGCTTTGAATCACATGTATTCTTGGGTGCAGATGATTGTGAAGATCCCTTTTGGAGGAACTTGGGATGTGAAGGTCCTCCTTGGTCATGTACCCTATATCTCACTGTTTGCATTAGATGCCCCCTTAATTTTGGCTAGTTTTCAACATTTACAATCCAATAGTGTGGGATTGGTTGGCCTTCTTTACACTTAGTAAACCAGGCAGCATCAAACTGAAGATGCTAAGTTACCACTCATCCTAGGCACTTACCAACATTACAGGTGCCATAGGCTTCAGCGTTGTTAATGGTGTGGCTGCCTCAAGGCATGAAGCATTCCCCTCAAGGCAGGCTGCACGCGCCATACCTTGTGGCAACCTGCAGACTTGTAATGTGGAGCAAGGTGTGCTGCAGGTTTGAGGTGCACTGCCTCACCATGAGGCTGCATCTCTATACCTGAGACGCATTCCTCGTATGATGAAAGTCTACGGGGTCAAATCCTCTATTGGACCAAATTTTACCAAAAGCAAAATTAAAAACCCTATGTTGAACCCTCAAAAGTTGATCCTTTCACTTCTTCGCACCCCGTATTTCATTCCGAGCCTTTCTGATGATCCTAGTGATCAGCATCTCTCTCTCTCTCTCTGCGCGCAAGAGAGGAATGAATTAGAAAATGTGTTAAAGCAGTACGCTGATGTTATGGGTTGTTCATTTGGTCTGCTTGTGCAAGTATGGGGCATCGGATGCTGTTGTCTGTTGATTGCTGAAGAATGCAGGTTTGGTAATGCATTGGATACCATGACTTCTTTTGGAGATGCCAGGAAACGTGGTTTTTTCACCAACGTCTTCAAAGTGCTTGTGAAATTATTGAGAGGAATTTCGTCATTTGGGTGATATGATTCGCACTTCTAAGATCAGAGGGGAATCTATAATGAGCATCATGCCACCTGGTACGATTGGAATGTAAGCTTAGTTTGTTTGATTCAAATGAGATTTTTCTGCTCTCACGGAGAGTAAAACACTAATGTTTTTTCGGATGAGGCGTACTATATGTAACTATTTTCAATAAACAGTAAGGCCATTGCATTTCGTGGTTTTTTCAATGCATGGACAAAGAAGGTTGACGTCGATGTATTTCATGCAATGGGAAGAGCAGGGATTTAGCTGGATGGTCACTGTCACTGGAATTTTATCTGCTTGTAGATGCTGGGCTAGTTGATGAAAGCAGACTGGTCACAATCATAAACACTAAATCATATCTTGCTATATCAGCGCATCTTTAATCCTGAGCTTTATCTCTTATTCTCTTCATCAGCCTTTTTTCCCCCTTTTTGTTACAACTTTAATCAAGAATGGAGCTTTTGTTTTGACAGATTAGTGTGAAGGTGTACGTGCATAGCATCGATTTTCTTCATTATCTGGTGGCGTAAATGGACATGCATGATGGTACTGTTTACTATGCAGTGTGGGTTGATAAAATGGAAAAATGAAACAGGGTAGGTGTATGCTTTTTTGGTTAAATCGACTACGAAGTCAATGTGATGGGCTACATTATGAGAGGGTTGTGTATGTTCGCCCCCGATGATTCACTGAATCCCACGTCTGTGTTCGGGGCTTTGAATGAGCACCACGTATACAAGCACATGGGGCTCGTATTCCCGTGTATGTTGACATAACTTTGCATCAGACTCTGGTGTTGTTGCAAAGACTTAAGTACCCTTTATTGCTATTCTTCTCATAAAGTGATGGTTTGAGAAAATGACAAAAATGCCTTTCATTCAAAAAAGAAAAAACAAATAGTTCAAAAAAAGGACAAACATGTCCTCCATCCAGAAAGTGAGGATGATGTTGACTCTTCAAAGTCTTCTTCTTTTTCTGTTCAAAAAAAGGACAAACATGTTTTCTTCTTCTTTCTCCGTAAAACACTGTAAAACCCTTTCTCTCTCTAGAGAAGAAACATGTTCATCTCGTTCCGGTGACGGGTGTTCTACGAAATGTAAATCCCCTCTTCTGTAAGGGCAAAAGGCCATGAACACGTTGGGAGGAGCCCTCAGACCCCCCTTCTGTAAGGGTAAAAGCTCTGAATCAGACTCCATAACTCTTCAAGTTGAATGATGCTACCCACACTGGGAGAAGCTCTCAGACCCCCCTTTCTGTAAGGGTAAAAACTCTAAATCAGACTCCACAACTCTTCAACTCCAGGGAACGAGATGAACACCCGTCACCGGAACGACGGCTCCGCTGAGACCTCCTCGTTAGGGAGAAGAAGACGACGTGGTGGAGCTTCTGCTGGCCATCCTCAGCGCGACTGCACCGACTGGGTTGCTGTCGAGGAGGAGGGCGAGAACGGTGACTCTTAGCTTGGGCAATCTTTTTTTTGATGATTGTGGTTGTAATGTATCGTTGAAGTTAAAATGGGGAATGAAATAACAATAGAAATTGCTGAAAATTTACAGAAATAAACTAGACTCAATAACGAAGACACCACTTTTTACGGATTTGGAATATGACCTCCGGTTAGGGAAATATGACTCTGACAAGTTGGTCCTAATTTGCGGAAGACACTACAAATCGCTATAGCGATTTGCGGAAGACACTACAAATCGCGGATTTGGAATATGACCTTTGGTTAGGGAGATATGACTCTGACAAGTTGATCCTAATTTGTGGAAGACACTACAAATCGCTATAGCGATTTGCGGAAGACACTACAAATCGCTATAGCGATTTGCGGAAGACACTACAAATCGCTATAGCGTTTCGCGATTTACGGAAGACACTACAAATCGCTATAGCGTTTCACGATTTACGGAAGACACTACAAATGCTAGAAATTGTTGTAGGAAAGCCCGATAATACTACAAATCAGCGGGATCCGCGCTGGGGGGGACCCCCCGGACCCCCCTCCTGTAAGGGCAAAAACTCTAAATCAGGCACACAAGTAGAGAGAGAAGGGAGAGAGAGTGAGAGGGTTGGTGTTTATGGCCTTCTCCAGGAGGAACCCTTTACCTCTCTTGATTTCTTCTCTACAGAGAGAGAGGGTTTTACAGTGTTTTACGAAGAAGGAAGAAGAAGAAGATGACGATGCAGCAATGTAGGATCGTCTGTTGGATGTGCACAGAAGTAGAGAGAGAAGGGAGAGAGAGTGAGAGGGTTGATGTTCATGGCCTTCTTCAGGAAGAACTCTTTGTTTCCCTTGATTTCTTCTCTAGAGAGAGAAAGGGTTTTACAGTGTTTTACGGAGAAAGAAGAAGAAAACATGTTTGTCCTTTTTTTGAACAGAAAAAGAAGAAGACTTTGAAGAGTCAACATCATCCTCGACTTTCTGGATGGAGGACATGTTTGTCCTTTTTTTGAACTATTTGTTTTTTCTTTTTTGAATGAAAGACATTTTTGTCATTTTCTCAAACCATCACTTTATGAGAAGAATAGCAATAAAGGGTACTTAAGTCTTTGCAACAACACCAGAGTCCGATGCAAAGTTATGTCAACATACACGGGAATACGAGCCCCATGTGCTTGTATACGTGGTGCTCATTCAAAGCCCCGAACACAGACGTGGGATTCAATGAATCATCGGGGGGGAACATATAACCTGCTTTGCTACATTATGGATGCGATGTGCCTCCAACACAGTATTGTCGTATGTTCCTTTTTCTTTCTTTCTTTTTTCGTTTGGGAGTATTGTTGGGTTTGGTTCGGACCCAGGTGGAACCAGACTTGGACCAGATTTTTGGGTATGGTATCGGGTCCAGACCTGGGTCTAATCGAGTCTACTATAAGAGAAAACATGTCTGGACCTGATAAGAACTACATGAACCAGACCTGACAAAATAATATTTTTTATCATTTTTTGGTCTTAATCGGAACTCGGGTCAGGCCTGGGTCTGGTATAAAATTTCACAAACTATACTTGGGTCCATCTATTAATCCGACCTTCGGGTCCGAACCGGGTCTTCTTATTTGTCCCCATACCTCGACCCTACTGTTGACAACCCCTAGTTTTTGTGCATAGTTTTTACGTAACATTTTTATGCAATCTTCATTTTCTTAGGGTTCATTCTACACATATCGGTTATGGATTTGAATCGGGATTGATTCGATTGAAGTAGGCAAGTAAGAATTCTAGATTCCCCTTCTTTGCAGAAGGCTTCATGAAATGCATAATTATTACATTTTAATGATGCTTGTACATTATTGTTGAATAATATTATGCATGCATAGCATTTTTTAATTGTTTCTATATTAATTTATCTATTTTGGTAATATTTAAGTACTTGTTTGCGAGAGTTGCGCTTTACAGTTGGGGCTGAATGAGATAGCCGGATGTCTATCTGACACTGAGGTGTTTCCAATTCGAATCTCATGGAGGTTATCCCTCAGCTTGCTTATAAGGTAAAAAAACTTGATTGCCTCGAGGCTTACGCCCCTTGGCTTTTGGCGCTATAGCATTTTGCCTCGCCTTAATCTCTGTGTGTGTGTGTGTGTTTTCGGAACATTGGTAACTATTTGTCACTTGTGAACCTTTTTCATTTTAGTCTTTGCCTAATCAGTGCTTTCATGGTTACCAAAAGTGACCATAATGAACTATAAAAATGATGCATTTTTCAAGGAACCCTATAATTTTTCAAAATCTGCCCAATATTCAAACTTGCAAATATCTGGCTTTAAAAGGATCATTTTAATCTTCGTATAGCTTGAGGTTCGCACAATATATCGGTACACTTGTGAACTTTCGTGAGGTTCACAAAAAAAATTGTGTGGATATACCTTTAAGTGAGAGAGTTTGATACCCGACTCAAAGCACACACTTTTTCCACCTCATTAGACTCCTTAGCATCCTCCGGAGCACTCACTGCAACTAGGTTCTTCTCATTTTGTTGAAGACCATTAATATCATTCACCACCTCAGCATATCCATATCTTATCTTCTCCACCTCGGTCAGACTCTTCTTGTTGTTTCAATCGTTAACGATATGCTTATGAAGGAAAAAACTAACCCTAAAATGTGAACCATTACTTTTTAAATATTGATGTTATGAAAAATTTTTAAGAAACTTTTTTTAAGCCTTAACCCTTTTTTTTTAAATCACAGAGGAAGTAATAGTCAAACCATGAACAAACCCGATTCAACTTGGGTGGGTTACAATCAAACGATAAATATACATACAATTGAAATTAGAAATTTAATATCATCTATTCACTTGAATGAAAAATAGCCAATTGTTTAATAACTCAGAGTTTTAACATAATCAAAATGTCTCAAATATCCAAGATCCAAAATATGAGCTAAATATTCAGGAAGAGTGTTATGATATTTGTCTTGGCACTACTCCATGCATGCTTTATCACACAACCTACTCATTACCTAAAAATTGTTAAAAGTAGACGGTTAACCTGAGCCTTGGTAGGTAATACTCTACCATATAAACAAGAAAAAGAATTCAAGTACACAAAACATGCAATTGATACATCAAACACGACAAATATCATAGATCTTGATTACTGTCAAACATAAACTAAATATACAAACACTGAACTTACATTTTATGACGTTACCTGCATCCAAAATTATACAAACACTAAACTCCGCCTATGTATAACTGTTTAGTTATACACTGCCGGTCCCAAGCTCGGATAAAGGAGGAGGGTTGTGGTAGGCCAGTGGCAACCAACATAAAAACTTAGTCATACCCTATGAATATGAACCAATATGAGAATTTCGTTGGGGCATTCCCTACTAAGCGACGCGTTGTACTCTATAGGCCCGAAGGCAGTGATAAATGGGCAAGGGTTGCTAGGTCGTCGCCCGGAAGCGACGCCTCACACCGACGCCCGGGTGTGGTGTCAAATAGGCAAGGGTTCCCTCACTTTGTTGGACGGGTGGGGGTAAAAAAGTTAGTTCAAGACCATAAAATTAGGTTAGCCACTTGGAACATAGGGTCTTTAACTGGTAAGTTGATAGATGTTATGTGTAGGAGAAATATTGATATTTTATGTCTACAATAGACCAAATGGGTAGGTGAGAAGGCAAAAGTGATAGAACCTTGGGGATATAAGATTTGATATACAAGAATAAATAGGAATAAGAATGGAGTAGGGATTGTTATGAGTTGTGAGTTTATAGATAATGTAGTTGAGGTTTGTAGGAAGAGTGATAGGATTTTACTTATTAAATTAGTATTAGGTATGGATATTATTAATATTATTAGTGTTTATGCACCTCAAGTAGGTTTAGATGATTCCATTAAGCGTCAATTTTGGGAAGATTTAGATTGAGTAGTACAAGGGATATCTTATAGAAAAAAACTTTTCATCGGTGGTGACCTTAATAGACATGTAGGCATTAGTAGGGATGGATTTGAGAGTATCCATGGAGGCTATGGTATAGGAGAAAGAAACGAAAGTGGATAAAGGATTTTAGATTTTGGTTTGTCCTATGATATGATCTTAGCAAACGCTTGGTTTAGGAAGATGGAGTCTCACCTAGTAACATTTAAAAGTGGGGTTAATACGAGCCAGATAGATTTTTTCCTACTTAGAAAGAGAAATAGGGGTTGTTGCATCGATTATAAGGTTATACTGGGAGAAAGTATACCTACACAACATAGATTCTTAATTTTAGATCCTAAAATTAAGTGGTGGGCACTAAAAGGAGCTAAACAAGGAATGTTTGTAGAGCAGGTAGTTAAAGAAGCTGATTGGTGTCTCGAGGAGGATTCAGAATCAATGTGGAATAAGATAGCGGGTGGCATGAGAAAGGTGGCTAAGGAGGTATTGGGTGAGTCTAAAGGCGGTGCACCTCTAGGTAAAGATACATCATGGTGGAACGAGGATGTCAAATTAGCTATTAAGGTTAAAAGAGAGTGTTATAGAAATCTAAGTAAGAGTCGTGATAATGAGAATTTGGAGAAGTATATGATAGCAAAGAAGAAAGCTAAAAAAGTAGTTTGAAACACGAGGGATAAAGTATATAAGGAGGTTTATGACAAGTTGGATACTAAAGAGGGCGAGAAGGATATTTATAGGCTTACAAATGTGAGAGATAGGAAATCGAGGGATTTGGGTATGGTTAGATGTATCAAAGATGAAACACAAAGGGTTTTAGTCAAAGATGAGGAGATTAAGGAGAGATGAAAAGATTATTTTGATAAGCTATTTAATGAAAGTCATGCTCAGGATCTTGGAGACTTCTCCATTCCTTTTCATAAGATGAATCGTGACTTCATGCACAAGATTCAAAAGAAAGACATTGCAGAGGCTTTGAAGAAAATGAAATCAAGAAGGGAAGTTGGCCCAGATGGTATACCTATCGCGGCTTGGAAATGCTTGGGAGATAAATGTTTAGAATGGTTGACAAATTTTTTTAACAAGATTTGACAGACAAATAAGATGCCTAATGAGTGGAGGAAGAGTACTTTGGTGTCTCTATATAAGAATAAGGGTGATATACAAGATTGCACAAACTATCATGGTATAAAACTCATAAGTCATACTATGAAACTTTGGGAGAGGGTGATTGAGTCTAGGTTGAGGAAGGTTGTCATGATATCGGAGAATCAATTTGGTTTTATGCCTAGAAGATCAACTATGAAAGCTATACATCTTCTTAGACAACTTATTGAGAGAAATAGAGAGAGGAACAAAGATTTGCATATGGTTTTTATTGATTTGGAGAAGGCATATGATAGAGTACCTAGGGACGTTCTCTGGTGGACAATGATGAAGAAAAGTGTTTCTCTCAAGTACATTAGTATAATTAAAGATATGTATGAAAAAGTAGTAACCAATGTTCTCACTTGTGGAGGGGTGACAACCAATTTTCCTATAACGGTTGGGTTACATCAAGGATCTGCTTTAAGCCCTTTCCTATTTGCTATAGTGATGGATGAGCTTATGAGATCAATTCAAGAAAATGTGTCGTGGTGTATGTTGTTTGCTGATGATATTGTTTTGATTGATGAGTCTAGAGTTGGGGTTAATGCTAAGTTAGAATTATGGAGACAGACATTGAAAGCAAGAGGTTTTAAGTTGAGTAAGAGTAAGACAAAATATATGGAATGTCGGTTTAGTAAGCAACAAAGTAGTGATGAGAGTGTAGTGAAGCTTGGTGAGCAAGAAATACCGGTAGATGATTGTTTCAAATATTTGGGATCTATCATTCAAAAGTATGAAAAAATTGATGGAGATGTAAATCATAGGATAAAGGTTGGGTTGATGAAATGGAAAAGTGCAACTGGAGTGTTGTGCGATCGTAGAATGCCATTGCGGTTGAAAGGAAAGTTTTATAGGACGACTATTAGGCCCGCTTTACTATATGGTATGGAATGTTGGGCTGCCAAGAGACATCATATTCAAAAAATGAGTGTAGCTGAGATGCGTATGCTTAGATGGATGTATGAAAATACAATAAAAGATAAGATTTGGAACGAGGAGATACGTAAGAAGGTAGGCGTTGCACCCATTGAAAATAAGATGAGAGAGAATCATTTACGGTGGTTTGGACATATTCGGTGAAGGCCTAATGATGCTCTAGTTAGAAGGATGGAGAAATGGGAAAATATATTAGTTAAAAGAGGTTGGGGTAGGCCTAGGAAGACATGGATGGAGATGATAAGAAAGGATATGAATGCTTTGAACCTTACCGAGGACATGGCATTAGATAGAAATGATTGGAGGAGAAAGATTCATGTGGAAGACCCAGAATGGTTTTCTTTTTTGGTTCATATCGCCGATCCCCAATTGTTTTGGGATGAAGGCGTAGTTGTTGTTGTTGTTGTACCTGCATCCAAAATCATCAGTAATCAAGATCATACCCAATTGCATAATACATATATTTATATCATCATAAAACATGTGAACCTCATTTTTTAATGCATTGTTTTTCTTTTCTCACCCTGTAAAAGTGCACTCTCAGAGACTCTATCTTTAATTCAACCAATTCGATGGGATGTTCATTATGCCATGTGTTTTATTATCTTGCTGGACTCAAAGGATATGCAAACACCAACTGGATCAGTTCATAACTGAGAGACACTCTAGTAGTAAAGAAAATAAATTCCAATTCTGCATAGTCGTGGAGCTACCTACCTAGGCCTCATTAGGTAGTCTTGGTTTCCTATGCTGAGGATGGGGAATCAGAGAGACGCCTCGCTCTCCAAAACAACCATCTCTTTCCTTGATCGTGTGTACTGCCTACCTTCTCTAAGGTAGACAATGGTTTAAATATGTTACTTAGTATTGATTAATTAGACTCACAAGTCAACTTAAGTGATTTAGTACTAAGGCTCTCTAGCCTGAGTTTTTTCTTAAGATGCTCTCACAAACAACACAAGATAGACCTCAACTCATTCAAAATCGAGCTCTTAGGAACATATCGTGTAAAACTCGAGATTTTTTCATGATAATTAAAATGAATAAATGATGAATTATTGGTGCATTCATGACTATAATCTTGAATTTTTGTTTTTCTTAATATTCTTGATTTTCTTAAAATTCTTGATTTTCTTGATATTCTTGATTTTCTTGATTTTGATTAATTATAAACCTTTGTCTGAAGTTATGAAGATTATTTCAAGAATAATTGAAAAAGCTAAAATATGCAGACTAAACAAGAAAGTAAATGATTTGTATATTTTTAAATTATGGATTTTGGAATTGAATTCAAATTTAATAAACATGTCTAAAATGTTATAATTAGATTTGAGTTTGATTCAAATCTAAATTAAGACTTAATTGAGTGTTAAATTAAAGTTGAAAAAAAATATAATAAATTATATTTTTGTTAAAATTAAGTCTACGATTTTAAATTTAGTTTGAAAGTTATACATGTGATTCTTTAGGGCATTTCTAATAAATAAATAATAAATTTTACAAGAAAGAAGCTTAAAAATATAAATTAGCCAGTGGATTTAACTAATGATATTTAAATCAAACTCAATTAAGTTGAATATAATCTATTACATTTAGATCAATTAAATGATAGATTATATGAGATATAACTCAGGATATCTTGAATCATATATCATTGAATTTGACCCATAGAGTTAATGCTCTAAAAAAATGTTATTATTGTTTTGATTTGACCAATCAGTAGCTCCTCTATTAAATCGGAGTTGACTTTAATGTTTCTCGTTTCGAGGGCATTGAAATCAACTATTTATATGCCAAAATTGGTATTGATTTGAGCATTTTATTATTAAGCGAAGTTTATGTTGAATTATAGATCAAAAATTAACATTTTTTGATATCGACTAAAATTTCTTGCCAATCCGTATATGTATGATTAAATCTAAGACTACCATGATGATCTACGTTTTGAGTGCTATCAAATTGACTATTTAAACATTCAATTATGATGAGTCTTTGGGTTTGTAGGCATTTCGAAAGGTTACATTGTCACTAGAGCTCAAGATAGAGTAAAAAATCCCTACTTTTCTTTTATAGCTTAAGTAATTTTGAAATCTATTGAATTAGGTCTTATAATTTATTGTTTTATTTTTAATAAAATAAATTAATAAATATTAACTTATTATATTAGAGATGAGACTCTTGTCTAAGCCCATCTATAGACAGAGGCCCTCATGAGAAGGATTAATAAGGTTAGTTTTTTCTTCTTTCTTCCTCTCTTTCCCACGCTCCTTAGGGCCTTTCTTCTTCTTTTTTGGATTCAAGAAAGACCTTCACGTGATTTCAGAGGATGTATTAGATCATTTTCAAGCTAGTAGAAGGTGCAGATCATCCAGATTGTGCAAAAAAATCTGTCAGAATCTTTAAAAATGTTTTTGCGATAAGAGGTAGGTGATTTATGCTTTTCTTGCAAGAACGGAGTTCTTGGCATGAATTTCAATGATTTTTCATGAATTTAGACCATGATCAGAACCTTCTAACTGTGAGTTTGACTCAGATCTAAATATCCATGGAAAAATAACATTTTTCCCAAAGAAAAGCCCCTTTTGAAATTAGGTTTTTCACAAAAAACGGTTTCTCAAAAAAGAAATTTGTAAAATTTATAAATATTCAATTTATGCCATGATTTTCTTACAAGTATCAATTTTTATTGGTAGAATATGTTATTGTAGACGTTCTGTAAAAATTTTAAGAATTTCTATGGTCAAAATCTTGAGATATTGCGATTTTAGCAATATCAAGTTTCTTAGAAAAAATTTTGATAAATTTAAAAAGAAAGTAGATTTCATGCTTGGATTCATGCAAGATTTGATGGTTTATGATAGATTATAATTTTTTAGATATTCTATAATTTTTTTGGATTTTTTTTAATTTTATTTCATAAATATTACATATTTTAGTTAATTTATTGTGTATTCTTCCGAATTAATTCTTGAGAAAATAAAGCATATGCATATCAAGCATATTTTTTTGGCAAAAAGGCTGAGAAAAAATATAATCTATCTTAGATAAAATATATCAGATTTAACTATTTATTTTATTCTCATTTTTATTTAAAATATGCAAGAAAAATCATGGGTGTACGAATTCGGGTGACTCGGTTTGGTCCAACCCGAATGCATAGACCCAGAATTTTAGGTTTTCAGCCAGACCTTTGACAAGTAAAATGTTCCTATCTCCCTCGTTCGGAGGAGTTTTGACGAACGATTTGTTGCGTTGGAAAGATAATAAAATTTCGTATCTACTATGAAATTTTGGGCCTTGTTCATTCATTGAGCACGACCCTGTGACAGTGAGAACAAAATATGGTATGTTTGCAGTAAAATGTTCATAACTCCCTCATATGGAGGAATTTTCACAAACGGTTTGCGGCTATGGAAAGCAAAAAAAAAATTCTATATACTGTAGAAAATATCAACTCTGTTCACTGAACATAAAATTTTCTGTGAGCTCTGTAACAGTCTGGCAGAGTTATTAGTTTCATAAATCAAGACCGATCTTTGGACCGAGGGTCGACCTATGCATAGTTCACTCATTTTTGTATAAATTTATTCGTTTCGAATAACATGCAATATCTGAATAAGTATGCAGGTCTGATCTTATGCAAAAACTTATATGAATATGCCTATGACTTGAATAGTTAATAAAGCCTACACATTAAGATCAATGATCAAAGGGTCCAATGAATACAAGTTTATGTTTTAAATTTTGAATATGTGTTTGTTGCAAGTATGATCATGTTATGATGATGATATGAATGTTTCTCTAAGATGGATGCTCATATTCATATCATTTATTGCATTGGTCAGGTACATACATATGTGTTAGCCGAAGTATGAAAATGAATAAGATTTTCATTTATGCTTATGTTCAAGTTTATGTTACAAGTATGATTAAGTGAATTTTTCAATGCTTTATAAGAATGCATCTATGGCCCATAAAGTGGTTCAAATTTTAATATTGCATGAAAAAAATAAGTATGTAATAAAGTAATCATGTGACATTAAAACTCAAGATACTTGCTAGGAGAGTGACAGGTGGTACAAAACTTTGTGGAGTAAGTCTGTTTTGAGCATGAAAGGTTCTTCTCTCCTCCCATGATTTTATAGAGAAACCTCTGTATTAGACGGCAGTGTAGAGGATATAAGGTACTCATGAGAAAAACTGGTACATCAGGTTGATAGGTGTTGAAAATCTCTCTCGTATTAACGTTCCTCACCCAGTCTTGGTAAATGGACCTGGCCAAACTAAAACCACCCCTGTATGTAAAACACGTCCTGAGCCATGGTTATAATCTGAGAAGATAAGTCTGTATCGTATCAGCAGGGCTAAGAAGTGATAACTTAAGATGTGTGTGCATTAATTAGGCATTGCATGCATCATTTAAGAAAGAAAATGTAATTAAAAATAAGAATATATGCACGCATTGAAGGGCTTCTGCATGAAGAGCTGATTGAGGTAGCTAGTTATGAACCTATAGATTTTACTTTTCTATTGTAACATGATTATATGTTGAACTTAGATATCAGAATCAGATCCTTATTGATTTTATATCTTGATATGAGGTTATGATTGTGACACTTATGTTAGCGTATTGGTAAATGACACATCACACCTACAAATGACTAGGTTGACTTATTAGGTGAATGACTTATCATGCCTACATAGTTTTGTTGCAAATGATTGCATTATGATTGTCTAATTCAAATATATCACAACCACTTGGCAATCTGGCATATCGTTGTAAGTATTATCTATTTAAATTATTTGCTTTTAATGGTTGCATTGAAAAAAAAAATTAAATCATATTGTGAGAATTGAGAACGTATAAATAAAGAGCTAGGTACATCACACAACAACCTTGACTGTAGGGCTTAGAAACTCATATAAAATTTATTTTTGAAGTTAAATTAGTTAATTAGAGGGAATAGTAGAAGCGTGATAAAATATATTTTGATAGTTCTTTTGTTTGATGCTTATATTGAATTGTGAGGACTAAATTCTTTTTAAGGGGGGTAGGATGTAAAACCCAAGATTTTTTCTTAATAATGAAAATAAATAAATGATGAGTTATTGATGCATTCATGACTATAATATTGAATTCTTGTTTTTTTTTTTATTTTCTTAATATTTTTGATATTCTTGATTTTCTTGATTTCGATTAATTATGAACGTTTGTCTCAAGTTATGAAGATTATTTTAAGAATAATTAAAAAAGCTAAAATATGTGAACTAAATAAGAAAGTAAATGCTTTGTATATTTTTAGATTATGGATTTTAAAATTGAATTCAAATTTAATAAATATGTCTAAAATGTTATAATTAGATTTGAGTTTGATTCAAATCTAAATTAAGACTTAAATGAGTGTTAAATTAAGGTTGAAAAAAATATAATAAATTATATTTTTATTGAAATTAAGTCTATGATTTTAAATTTATTTCAAGTCATACATGTGATTCTTTAGGGCTATTCTAATAAATAAATAATAAATTTTATAAGAAAGAAGCTTAAAAATATAAGTTAGCCAGTGGATTTAACTAATGATATTTAAATCAAACCCAATTAAGTTGAATATAATCCATAACATTTAGATCAATTAAATGATAGATTATATGAGATATAACTTAGGATATCTTGAATCATATATCATTGAATTTGACCCATAGAGTTGGCGCTCTGAAAAACTGTTATTATTATTTTGACAAAAATTTTGGCCAATCAGTGGCTTGCCTATTAAATTGGAGTTGACCTTGATGTTCCTCGTTTTGAAGGCATTGAAATCAACTATTTACATGCCAAAATTGGTATTGATTCGGGCATTTTATTATCGACCGAAGTTTATATCGAATTATAGGTTGAAAATTAATATTTTTTGATATCGACTAAATTTTCTTACCAATCTGTATATGTACGATTAAATCTAAGACTACCATGATGATCTACGTTTTGAGTGCTATCAAATCGACTAATTAAACATTCAATTCTGACGAGTCTTTGAGTTTGTAAGCCTTCTGAAAGGTTACCTTGTCACTAGAGCTCAAGATACGGTAAAAAATCCATACTTTTCTTTTATAGCTTAAGTAATTTTGAAATTTATTGAATTAGGTCTTGTAATTTATTATTTTATTTTATTAATAAAAAAATTTAATAAATATTAACTTCTTATATTAGAGATGAGACTCTTGTCTAAGCCCATCTATAAATAGAGGCCCTCATGAGAAGGATTAATAAGGTTAGTTTTTTCTTTTTTCTTCCTCTCTTCTTTTTTCTTGGATTTAAGAAAAATATTTTTGCGATAAGAGGTAGGTGATTTATGCTTTTCTTGCAAGAACGGAGTTCTTGGCATGAATTTCAATAACTTTTTATGAGTTTAGACCATGATCAGAGCGTCCTAACTGTGGGTTTGACTCAGATCTAAAGATCCATGGAGAAAAATGCTTTCCTCAAAGGAAAACCTCTTTAGAAATTAGGTTTTTCATAAAAATCAGTTTTTGATAAAAGAAATCTATAAAATTTATAGATATTTGATTTATTTCATGATTTTCTTGCAAGTATGAATTTATATTGATAGAATATGTTACTGTAGGCCTTTTGTAAATATTTTAAGATTTTCTATGGTTGAAATCTTGAGATATTACGATTTTAGCAATATCAGGTTTCTCAAAAAAGAAATCGGTAAATTTAGAAAGAAAGTAGATTTCATGGTTGGATTCATGCAAGATTTGATGGTTTATGATAGATTATAATTTGTTAGATATTCTATGAACTTTGTAGATTTTTTTGAATGTTATTTCATGAATATTGCATATTTTAGTTAATTTATTATATATTTTTCTGCATTAATTCTTGAGAAAATAAAGCATATGCGTATCAAGTATATTTTTCTGGCCAAAAAGCTGAGAAAAAATATGATCTATCTCAGATAAAATATATTAGATTTAACTATGTATTTTATTCTAGTTTTTATTTAAAATATGCAAGAAAAATTATGAGTGTACGAATTCAGATGACTCAGTTTGGTCCAACCCGAATGCGCAGACCCGAAATTTTAGGTTTTCGACCAGATCTTCGACTAGTAAAATGTTTGTATCTTCCTCGTCCGGAAGAGTTTTGATGAATGATTTGTTTCATTGGAAATCTAACAAAATTTTGTATCTACTGTAAAATTTTGGGTTTTGTTTATGGACTGAGCGCAACCCTGTAAATGTCGAAACAAAATATGGTATGTCTGTAGTAAAATATTCATAACTCTTTCATACGGAGGAATTTTCATGAACGACTTGTGGCTATGGAAAGATAACAAAATTTTCTACATACTGTAGAGAATATCAGCTTTGTTCATCGAATATAAGTTTTTCTGTGAGCTCTGTAACAGTCTGGAAGAGTTATTGGTTTCATAAATCAAGACATGTCTTTGGACCGAAGGTCAACCTATGCATAGTTCTTACATTTTTGTATAAATTTCTTCGTTTAGAATGGCATGCAATATGTGAATAAGTATGCAAGTCTAATCCTATACAAAAACTTATATTAATATGCATATAACTTGAATAGTTAATAAAACTTACACATTAAGATCAAGGATCAAAGGGTCCAATGAATACAGGTTTATATTTTAAATTATGAATATGTGTTGGCTGTAAGTATGCTCATGTTATGATGATGATATGAATGTTTCTCCGAGATGGATGCTCATATTCATATTCTTTATTGCATTGACCATGTACATGCATATGTGTTAGCCGAAGTATGAAAATGAATAAGATTTTCATTTACGCATATGCTCAAGTTTATATTACAAGTATGATTAAGTGAATTTTCCAATGCTTTATAAGAATGCATCCATGACGCGTAAAGTGGTTCAAATTTTGATATTGCATGAAAAAAATAAGTATGTAATAAAGTAAGCATGTGACATTAAAACTCAAGATACTTGTTGGGAGAGTGACAGGTTGTACAAAACTTCATGGGGTAAGTCTGTTTTGAGCACGAAAGGTTATTTCTCTCCTCTCATGATTTTATAGGAAAACCTCTGCATTAGACTGCAGCATAGAGGATATAAGGTACTCATGAGGAAAACTGGTGCATTGAGTTGAAAGGTGTTGGGAATCTCTCTCGTATTAACGTCCCTCACCTTGTCCTGGTGAATGGACCTGGCCAAGCTAAAGCCACCCATGTATGTAAAACACGTCCTGAGCCATGGTACTAATTTAGGAATATATGCCTGTGTTGTATGAGCAGGGCTAAGAAGTGATAACTTAAGATGTATGTACATTAGTTAGGTATTATATGCATCATTTAAGAAAAAATATATAATTAAAGATAAGAATATATGCACGCATTGAAGGGCTTCTGCATATGATAAGTCATGCATATTAATTGCTCGAGCATTTTATTTCTTAAATGTATGAATTGATGCTCTCTTGTTAAATTTATAAATTTTGAACATGCAGAGTTAGTTGTGTAATTGTTTCAATTAATTCCAAATGTTAAACTATGAAATTTCTATTGAAATTCCTGCTTTGAATTTCTGTCTTACAAGCTTAGCATATTTCACTCTACTAAGACATGTTTTGTCTGACCCTATATGGTTTAATATTTTTTAGGTAATGAAGAATAACTTACATGCGAAGGCGGGAGGTTGCGATGGGAACCGAGTCTACCTTTCCTTCCTATTTACAAGATTTTCAGACTCTGATTTATTATTTGATTTTTATGGCAATGAATAATTTACTTAATATTTTGCATGATTGTGAACATTGATTTATTTTATGCAAGATAAAATCTATTTATTTTAAGTTCCTACAATCGTATGGTTATGCATGAATTTGAAAAGTAGCACGCCAACTTTTAGACCCTATGAGTTTTTTCACTGTTATATGTTAAAATATTTAAAGGTATTTAAAAAAAAAAATCCATCATTTTTTGGGTTATAAAAATTAGGGGGTTACATATCGCCTCTTTGGGATACCCTTTAGCCTCGAGTCGCGGTAACATACTCCCCTTGGGAGCACCCTTGAATCATACCTCTCCTAAGGTTTAAGTGTGTATGAGCATATGTTACAATCATTCATCCATATGGTGCATACAAACACTATAGTAGCTCTACGAAACCTAAGCTCACCCCCAAAATAAGTGCATGCATGACCCCTCATGACTTACTACACATGCAACATGCTGCATATACACCACTCAAAACAATTCATGATGCCTATGCCCATAACATAAACCAATAATGCATCATTTTATGCAAATTAGCTATTTGATATGGTTCATATCAATATATTACATCACATCAAGTAAGCATGACATTTCTTATAACATCATGCATATTCAAATATTATGCTAGCATACAACAATTACGTATAATTTTCTTGTTGCACCTTGAATCACAATTTCATAACACTCATGTAGGCATGATAGGTATCATATAACATAGGTTCACAATATAATGCATAAAAATATACATTGATATCCTGGGCTCTTCCACCCCAAAGCTCCATAGGACTGCCAAAAATTTCAGGTGACACCTACATGTGTCTCCTAACATCTTCAGGTGACGAATTCAAAAAATCTACTATATCCTTATTGCAGTAACTTTCAGACCAAAACTAGTTTTTCTGCCAACCAACACAGGTGGAGAATTCTACTTCCAAAAGAAGTAGTGATTCAACAATCCTACCGAAGGTTTCTAATTTTTATCATTTTTTGGAGATAGCTTTATATGTTATCTTTCAAGAGAATTCATTATTGCATCAAAACTCCATACCCTGAATTTTAAACATTTTCTAGACCAGATCCCTATTAAAAGACTGCATAGGTCTTGAATTTCTATGAAAACTAAAATTTTATCAACTTGTTTGAAGTTCTGGCACCCATAGGTAGGAGTTTTGTTTTTTAAATTAATTTTCATGGGTTCTACACGTTGTCTAGCACTATATATTAAAAACTTGAAAAGTCTATAAAATCATTTTACTAGATTTTTCATGGCAACGTCTACCGGATTAACTCTGCACACGGTCCAAAATGCTTGACGCCTATTATAGCAACCATAAACCCCAGTTCTGTCTCACCACTGAGCCCATTTTTATTTTTCTATGCTCCTCCTATGTGTAAACCTCATGAATTTTTAATATTTTTATAAGGAATAAAGGTGAATTTAATGCTAAAATATTATTTGAACTTAAGATGAGATTTAATTATAATTCAATCTTTAATTAGATTTGAAATGAATCTCAAACTGAGAATTTATTTTGAATTAGGTTTTAATTTTTAATTAATCCAGATTTAAGTTGGACTTAATTGGAATTTAATTTGAGTTTCAATTTAGTCTGGATTTGAATTGAGTGTGCATTTGAGTTTGGAGTTTCATTGAATTTCAATTTCAATTTCTGAAATTTAAATTCGAATTTGGATTTAATAAATAGATCTTGGATATCCTAATTGGATTTGGATTTGATTCAAATTTTCATCTAAACTATAATCAGATTGAATGTAATTCATAATTTGAATTATACAATAATTTGAATTTTTGTTAAAATTAAACTTGGAATTTTAAATTGAATTTGGATGTGACACCTATAATTTTTTAAAGTTTTTTAATGAATAAAATAATATTAATAATGATTTTTATAAGAAGCAAATATAAAAATGTAAATTAGTATAGAGCTAATATTTTCACAATTTGTAGAAAATCTCTTCAGCTTTCTCTAGCCATAAACCGTTCATGAAAATTCCTCTGTATGATGGAGTTATAAACGTTTTATTATAGACATACTATATTTTGTTTCGACTGTCACAGGGTCATGCTTAGTTCATGAACAGAGCCCAAAATTTCACAGTAGATGAAAAATTTTGTTAGCTTTCCAACGCAATAAACCGTTTATCAAAACTTCTCCAGACGAGGAAGATACAAACGTTTTACTGGTCAGAGGTCTGACTGAAAAATTATAATTTTGAGTCTATGCATTCGGGTCAGACCATACTAGGCCACCAGAATCCGTACACCCATGATTTTTCTTGCATATTTAAAAATAAAAAGCATAATAAAATACACAGGTTGATCTGACATATTCTATCTGAGATAAATTATATTTTTTTTCAACCTTTTGGCCAAAAAAATAAGCTCATCTTGCATATGCTTTATTTTCTCAAGAATAATTTTGGCAAAATACACAATACACTGACTAAAACATGTAATATACATGAAATAAAAATTCAGAAAGATCTATAAAAATCATAGAATATCTACCTAATCATAATATATCAAAAACCATCAAATCTTGCATGAATCTAACCACAAAATCCACATTTTTTCTAAATTTACTGATTTCTTTTCTAAAAAACTTGATACTGACAAAATCGTAATATCTCAAGATTTTGACCGTAGAAATTTACAAAAATTTTACAAAAGGTCTACAACAACATATCCTACAAATATAAATTGATACTTGCAAGAAAATCATAGAATAATTCAAGTATTTATAAAGTTTATAAATTTCTTTTCTGAGAAACCGATATTTATAAAAAACCCAACTTCAAAGAGGGTTTTCTTTTGAGAAAAACATTCTTTTTCCATGGATATTTTGATCTGGGCCAAACCCGTGGTTAGAAGGGTTTGATCATGGTCTAAACTCATGAAAAATTATTGGAATCCATGCTTCTTTTTCCATGGATCTTTAGATCTGGGCCAAACCCGTGGTTAGAAGGGTTTGATCATGGTCTAAACTCATGAAAAATCATTGGAATCCATGCTTCTTTTTCCATGGATCTTTAGATCTGGGCCAAACCCGTGGTTAGAAGGGTTTGATCATGGTCTAAACTCATGAAAAATCATTGGAATCCATGCCAAGAATTTTGTTCTTACAAGAAAAGCATAAATCACCTACTTAGTGTTGGAAAAATATTTTTTGAAGATTCTGGCAGGTCTTTTTGCACGATCTGAACGATCCACACCTTCTACTAGCTTAAGAAAGATCTAATACACTACGTAGAATCACGTGGAGGTTTTTCTTAAATCTAGGAAACAGAAGGAAAGGCTCTAAGGGGCGTGGAGAAAAGAGGAGAGAAAAAGAGAACTAACCTTGTTAATCCTACTTATGAGGGTCTCTATTTATAGATGGGCTTAGACAAGAGTCCCATCTCTAATATAAGAAGTTAATATTTATTAATTTCTTTTATTAATAAAATAAAAAAATAAATTATGAGACCTAATTAATTAAATTTTAAAATTACTTAAAGCTATAAAAGAAAAGTAGAGACTTTTTACCTTGGCTTGGGCTATAGTGACATGGTAACCTTTCGAGAGGCCTACATACCCAAAGACTCATCAGAATTGAATGTTTAAATAGTCAATTTGATAGCCCTTAAAACATAGATTATTGTGGTGGTCTTAAATTTAATTATACATATACAGATTAGCAAAAAAAATTAGTTGATATTAAAAAATGTTAATTTTTAACCTATAATTAGGCATGAACTTTGGTCGATGATAAAATACATAAATCAATACCAATTTAGGTATGTAAATAGTCGATTTTGATGCCCTCAAAATGAGGAATGTCAAGATCAAATTCGATTTAATAGATGAGTCATTGGTCGGCCAAAAATTCTGTCAAAACAATAATGACATTGTTTAGAGTGTCCAATGCTATGGGTCCAATCCAATAAGATTAGATCCAAATCTAAAATCCATAATCTAATAATATACAAATAATTTACTTTCTTGTTTAGTCCGTATATTTTAGCTTTTTTCATTATTGTTGAAATATTTTTTTTAACTTAAGACAAAAATTCTTAATCAAGAAAATAAAAAAATCAAGAATATTAAGAATATTAAGAAAATCAAGAATTCATGATTATAGTCATGAATACACCAATAATTCATCATTTATTCATTTTAATTATGAAGAAAAAATCTTAGGTTTTATAAGCATAGACCCTAAACAAACCCTCACATACATGAGTTTGGCTTAGAGTTATCAAACTATGAAAAAATGGTTTTATGAGAGAAAACCTTTTTTGAAAATATATTTTGCTCAAAAATCAGTTTCTCAAAAAAGAAATCTATAAATTTCAAAAATACATGAATTATGCTATTATTTTCCTGCAAGTATTGATTTGGATTAGTAGAGTAAGTTGTGGTAGACATTTTGTAAAAATTTAGTGAATTTCTATCATAAAAAATTTGAGATATTGCAATTTTAGTCATATCGGGTTTTTAAAAAAAAATGATAAATTTAGGAAAATAATGAATTTTGTAGTTAGATCCATGCAATATTTAATTGTAGTTGGTAGATTATGTCTATGTATATATTCTATGATTTTTTTAGATTGTGTTTTATTTTTAGTTGCATGTAAATTCCATAATTTATTTGATTAATTATGGATTTTACCGAATTAATTTTTGAGGAAATTAGGCATGTGTTAGATGGGTCTATTTTTTTGGTAGAACGGCTAAGAAAAAATAGGATTTGTCAAAATTAGGATATACTAACCTTATATATAAAATTTTATTTAAGTTTTTAAATTAATTTATGTAAAAAAAACACTGTTGTATGGATTCAGGTGACCCGGTTCGGCCCCACCCGAATGCATAGACCCAAAATTACAATTTTCTAGCTAGACATCTGACCAGTAAAATGCTCATAACTCCTTCATTCAGAGGAGTTTTGATAAGCGATTTATTGTGTTGGAAAGGTAATAAAATTTTATATCTTCTGTAAAATTTTATGCTCTATTCATAGAATAAGCACAGTTTCATGATAGTCGGAATAGAATATGACATATCTATAGTAAAACATTCATAACTCAATTATACGAAGAAATTTTTATGACCGGTTTGTGGCTATAGAAAGATGACAAAATTTTCTACAATCTGTGAAAATTTCAGCACTATTTACTGAGTGTAAATTTTTTTAAACTCTGTAATAGTCAAACAGAGTTAAGAGTTTCGCAGTTTGGGGTCGGTCTAAGGACCAAACCCCAATATGTGCGTAGTTGCATATGTTTTGTGTAATTTTCCTTATGATTAGCATGCAAAATGTGTATGCATATACAGGTCTGATTTTAAGCAGGTTATGATGTGCCCACCTTATAGCATGAATGAATATTGAAAAGTCTAAACATGTTGCCTAAAGGGGGCTAAACATTAATTAAGAGATCAAAGGGGTCCAACATGCAAAATGTAAAGTTTAATTTCAAATGTTGTTTGTGGTTGCATGTTTGATCATGTTATGATGATGATGATGATGATAATGATGATGCTGTGAAATAATTGTGTGGATGCATGTAAGATATGTTTCATTATCGCATTGCTCATACACATGCATATGTATTAGCCAAAGCATGAGAATGATTAGGTAGTCGAATGCAATGCTTTCAAAGAATGCATCCATTGCTCAAGAAGTGGCCAAATCCTAATGACGGATTCAATCATGATGTTGCTTATAAGTCATTAAAGTAATTAAATAAAACATGCGATATTAAAGTAAGGGCTTGCAAAGAGAGGGCAAGTGGTACATCTGTCTTTGTGGAACTCTGTTTGAGCACAAAAGATTGCTCCTCCCTACCCATGAAGATAGGAAAAACCTCTGCAATAGACTACAACGTAGAGGGTAAGAAACTCATGAGTGAAAGTCTGATGCATTGGGTTGGTGGTGTTAGGAGTCTCTCTCATTTTTGGTCATCCTGCACCCGATACTAGTGAAAGGTGCCTGACTAGGCCAAAGCCATCTCTGTATATAAAACACTGCCTGAGCCATGATCCTGAACTAGTTTTCTGCCTGTATTGTACCCACGGAGCTAAGAAGTGATAACTTAAGATGTATGTACATTAGTTAGGTATTACATGCATCATTTACGAAAGAACACTTAATTAAAGATAAAAATTTGTGTATGCATTCAATGGCTTCTGCATTTGGTAAGTTCATGCATTTTAACTACTCATGCACTTTATTTGTTTTGGATTAATGGATTGATGCACACTTATTTAATTTAGTAAATTGAATACGCATGGCAGTTGTGCAAGTATTTTAGTTAATTTTTTATTTTAAATTATGAAAAGTCTGATAGAATCCCTACTTCATATTATGTTTTACAATTACTCTAATGAGACATGTTATGTCTGACCCTATATAGTTTAATGTTTTTCATGTAATGAGTAGAAGATTATATATGAAGGCTGGAGGTTGCGACGGGGACAAAGCCTACCTTTCCTCTGCCTCCACAAAATTTTAGACTCTAATTTTATTTTAATTTAAATTTTATTCAAAGATAATTGTAATTAATTATGGACATTATGGACTTTGATTTATTTTATGCATGGTTTATTATTCATTAAATTTTAAATTCCAAAATTGTGTGATTGCAAGTGACCATGTGAAGTAGTATGCCAAATTTTAGAATCGATGAGTTTTTTCGTTGTTATTTGATTAAAATATAAAGAAGTATTTAAAAAAAATCACTATTTTTTGGGTTATAAAAATTGAAGTGTTACACAATGAATGTTGCTGAGGCATTTGTGAGTCCAAAGGGCATAACCATGAACTCATAATGCTTATAACAGGTCCTGAATGCCATCTTAGAGATGTCCTCATCCCTAATCTTAAGCTGGTGATAACTTGATTTCAGGTCAATCTTAGAAAATACCTACAATCAATTAGCAAATCACGTAAAAAACTTTGTCCTCGCAATCCTTCAAATCCCTAAATTATAAGTCAGGATTTACCTTAGACTTTTGTAGTTGATCAAATAAGTCCTTGATCCACAGTGAAGGATATTTATTCTTGATCGTAACTTGATTCAACATCCTATAGTTGATGCATAACTGCATGGAACCATCCTTCTTTTTGACAAAGAGTATCGATGCTCCCCATGGCAACACACTTGGTTGAATGAAGCCTTTGTTTGTCAATTTCTGCAACTACTTCTTGAGCTTCTCAAGCTCAGCTGGTGCCATCCTAAATGGAGCTTTGGAGAATGAGGTCATTCCAGGCACCAACTCAATAGCAAAGTTCATTTCCTGTATAGGGAGTAACTCAGATAGCTCATCGGGAAAAACATCAACAAACTCTCTTATAACCTCCAGTTCCTGTATCGAGGTCGGGTTGGGCTCAACCAGAGATACACTAGCAAGGAAGGCCTCACAATCACATCCAACCAGATGTTTGACATTTATTGGTGAAAGTAACTTCGCCTTCTCCATCAGTTTACTCACTTTGTATCCGAAGATGGGTTGGTCTAGGCAAACAAAACATATCCGCCTCCTATAATACTTCATACAAGTGTAATGCTTGTGTAACCAATCCATCCTCAAAATCACATCGTAATCGATCATATCCAGAATGATCAGGTCAGCAGATAGACTCTACCCCGCAATCAAAACCTCCACCTCTGATAGGTACTCTCGAGCGATGGTCCTATCTCTCAAAGGTTTAACTATCTTTAAGGTATATCCCAAGACTAATAGATGGTAGATTCAACAAAGAAGCAAAATGAGTGGCAACAAAAGAATGTGTTACTCCTGTATCAAACAACACTCTAGCAATAAAACCAACAATAAGAATGGTACCTTCAATGACATTGACATCCTACTCTAACTCAGTTGTTGTAGTAGTGTATACTCGACTAGTAATCCTCTTCTACCCTTGATGTTGGTGCTACTGCTGTTGTTGAGGCTGAGGCTGGCCTCCCACTGCCCATCTCTCGTCGTTGTTCTTTCGCTGGAAATACTCGTTCGAGAAGTGACCTATCTACCCACACTTTAGGCATGCACCCATGTCAAGAGGACACTCTTTCCTTGGATGATGACAATGACACTTAGGGCATATTGCGCCCTGGTCCTGATGCTGACGCTTACCCTTCTTGGCTAGTGGTATAAATTTATTTCCACCAAAGCGCTTCTTCTAACGGCCAGAGTGTTGCCCATACTGCCTCCATTGGGACTTTTGTCCCTCTACCCAGTCGTCTTCTAATAGAGTGGCCACCTTAATGGCCTCATCCAGTGACCTTGGTCCTTAGAGCTGGTCTCAACCCATAGACGAACTTCATGGTCTGATCCTGATCCTTAGTATACAAATTTGGGGTAAAATTGCTCCAAATTGTGGAACCTCGTGATGTACTCTGTCAGAGTAGCAATCTACTTCAGGTCAATAAACTCCTGCATCTTTTTGTCCCTCGCAAACTTTGGAAAGTATGATGTATTGATGACCTCACAGAATTGCGTCCAAGTCATTGGTCCGTTCTAGAGTTGAATTGAATGGGTGGAACAAAATAAAAAAAAAAACTAGGTAAATTTCCAACCAAACCATCGAGTATGTCTCTAGCAAGTTTTTAGGTTCTCGATTACACAAAAGTTTTTCTGCAACCTACATCGACAATTCTGAAATTATTAATATAGGGCTGGAACATACTTAGAGTGATGTTGGATAGTCGGACGTGTTAGGAATCATCAAGTACTTTCCCAGGTTATGATAATAAAATCCGTCTTTACACAAAGACAAATTGGTATCACCAGAGAATCTTATCCCTGCTCTCATACCAAAAGTTGTAATGCCCTAATTTTGTATTGGAAAGTTTCAAGAATTAAAAAAAAAAATACAACGGAATCACGTCAGTGAAAATCGATACATCTTTGGGCGGGTTACAGTAATGCAAACACACATATACACATGGGCTTAAAAAACTTAATTAAAGAAATTAACTCAATTCAACCCTTAATTAAAATTAAAATTTACACATCATATCAAAATCCAACTTAATAAAAAACATCCCAAAAGAAGTTGGATTCTCTAGGAAAAAAGAAAGATGATGATCCCTGTAATGTCGTCGAGCAACCCGCCATCACACTAGCCTAAACATTATCTAAAAAATATTAAAGTAGAGGCATTAGTCCATAACCTCAGTAAGTTACACCAAAATACATAAACACAGATATAAACCAATCACAAAAGATAAGCATTGACATATTTTTAAATAAGTGACTAAAAGCACAAAAATCATAATTTACAATTATATAATCAATCATGATTGCATTCAGATTTTCAGAACAAATATGCTACAATGCATCATGTCAAGGTAATAACAATTCATGCACAAATTGAAATAATGCAATGATTCTAATCTTGATCTTTTGTTTCTCTTTTTCTGCCCTAAAGGTACACTCTTAGTTTTCTAACTCCGATTCAAACAATCTTTTTTCTTCTATCTTTTGTGGTTTTTCCTATTGTGTAATCAAAAGGTTAACCTACGTACGTGGGTGGAGTGACTTGACCATCTAGACGCATCTACCATACGAATCAAAAGGTCGGTTTGCTTGTGAAGATCATTTTTTCTTATCGAAATGAGTGTTTTTGCGCAAAAAGGTAAGGGGTTTTATTCTCTACACAAAAATTAAAATTCGTAGGCATAAGTTTATTACGATTTCAAATAAAACAAACCTTATACCCCCTATGGGTGGGATTGGTGTTGGATTTGTCAAAATTAATGGAGAGGGTTTTAATGAGAAAAATCCTCTCAAAAATTGTTTTTGTAAAAAACAAAATTTTCTTGAATTCGAATTATTAAGTTGATAAAAAGGGAATAGTCTTCATAAAAGAAAATCTAATTTGGATTAATGAAGAAGGGGTTGATTCTGATTCTCTCAAGGAGGAAATGGTTCCACCCCTAAAGTGAATGATTTATTAGAAATAAAAATGAATAAAGTTGATTAAGTCATGTCATGGGATTTTCAGAAACAAAAATCATATTTGCATTAAAGTAGTGTAAAGTTATTGCTTTCTTGTAAATCTTCTAGTTAGAAATTGTGGTTTAATGTTCATGTACATGTGCTATGATGTTTGTCATGATTCTGTTACTTTTGTCATGAAAAACTATACACCTTTATGCTTGATATTGTGAAAATACCAAAATTATTTTTAAGAAATTAAGGTTCGGGAGGATGGATCAATTTTTAGCCTAATGGCTGCAAAAATGGGATTTGTCTATAATGGATTATGTAAAAACCATGTATTAATATTATTAAGATTTTATTTGATGAGTTCATGTAAAAAAACAATGAAAATATAAATTTGAGTGGCATATTTTTGCTCACATGAATGCATATAACCCGCTATTATGTATTTCTGGCCTGACACCCGATCAGTAAATCATTCGTATCTTCTTCGTCCAGAAGAGTTTAGATTAACAGTTTATTGTGTTGGAAAGCCAACAAAATTTCACAGATTTTGTGAAATTTTGAATCATGTTCCTTGATTAAGCACTCATTCACAATAGTTAGAATAGAAAAGTATAGACGTGTACTAAACTAGTCGTATCTCCCTCATCCAAAAGAATTTTTATGAATAATTTATGACATCAGAAAGCTGACAGAATTACCTACAAACTATAAAAAACCAACTTTGTCTAATGAATATGCACTTTTTTTAACAATTATAACAGTTGGACATAATTGAGGTCTAACGGGTTCTCAACCAGCTAAAGGCTTGGTTAGCGAATAAGTGCAATACCTATACGTTTTTTTAATATGTTTTCACAATCCTATCATGCTTCATATTTACTGTCGAATTAATTTTATACAGGGATTAAGCGCTCATCATGGGTAGAAATTGAATGACATAATTATGCACCGATTGAATGGAACAATTATGCATCAATTGAATGAAATGGTTATGCATGAATTTGGCTTAATAGCACTTACTTTTGAATTGTGCGAAATGAATATATATTGTAAATAAAAATGGATGCTTAACTTGTTATGACCGCTAAATGTGCATAAATGAATGTAAAGTTAAAGAAATGCATTGATGCATAAGTGTTCTTGTATTTGAGGCATGTGCATCCATGGGCCTTGAAAGAGTTGAATTGTGTAAATATGACCAAATGGAGTGTTGCATGGAATCAATAGATTAAAATTTTAAAAATATAACACTAAATATTGACGCTTACAAGGAGAAGGTAATCAATAGATATTGTATTTGAGCACGAAAGATTACACCTCCCCAACCATGAAGATAGGGGAACCCTTTATATTAGACTGCAGTGTGGAGGAACAAAATCTCATGAGTAAAGTTTGATGCATCAGGATGGTGGTGTTGGGAGCTTCTCTCGCTCTTGTCATCCCTCACCAGCCACTGGTGAATGGTGCTCGGCCATGACAAAGCCACAACTGTGTGAAAATATCGCCTGCACCATAGCCCTGATCCAGGTTACTGCCTATATTTGTACTTACAGGGATAAGAACTGAAACATAAAGTGAATATGCATTGAGTTAGGTATAGCATGCATCATTTAAAAAGAAAACTTAATTAAAGATGTTAAAGTCACTCATGCATACAATTTGAATTTTGTAATGGTAAGTGCATGCATTTTTTTTAATTACTAAAAGTCCTGTATAGTAATGCACAATGTATCCTTAATGTGGTTAATTGCTATTTGATCATGTTAGTATATGATTAATCTTTGACATGCATGTTTTAATTTATGTGTATCAAATAGCTCTGCCCTACTGAGGACTTAATTGTCTGACCCTATTATTATTTAATATTTTCAGGTAGTGAATAGACAACCATGAGATGGCGGGAGGTTGTAATGACGATTGAGCTAGACCTTTCCCATTTTTAGACTTATTTTGAATTGCGAGCATTTACAAGTACTTAAGACTCTGATATTCATTTAATTTAAAAAGACTATGTTATTATTTAGTTTCAAGTGTAATAAACATTTAATTAATGGTGGATGTTAAAATTTAAATTCTAAGTGCATTTAAAAAAGATGTAATTGATATGTAATACGCCAAAACTTTTATCCCATTCAGATTTCTGCTGTAATTTATAAAACTATTACAAAAATTACACAATTTTTAGGATAGAAAATTTGGGTTGTTACAAGGTGTCTAGAAAAATAAAGTGGGTCCCACCTATGTGGCACCCCACTTGGGTCAATATCCAATTAATTTGGATCCACAAATCTCGATCTGTATCCAATCCCAATTGGGTTGGATCCAGAAACCAAATAAGAATTCAAATCCAAAACTTAAATTAAAGATCCAAATCCATAAAGGAAATCCAAATCAATATTCGATCCAAAACTTAGGTTGGGATCTGAATATGACTCATCTAGCATCCATAAAAATACTAGGTCACCTCCGAACCCCTGTGGGCCACCATGACCACATTTGGTTTAACACCTCAATTTTTATAACACGAAAAATGTTGTTTTTTTTTTTTGAAATACTTTTGAGAAATTTTAAAAATAGAAAATTCATCGGGTCTAAAATTTGGCATGCTACTTCACATAATCACTTGTAATCATACAATTATGGAATTTGAAATTTAACAAATAGTTAACCATGCATAAAATAAATCAATGTTCATAACCATTCATAATTAATTATATTTGTCCTTTGAAATAAAAATTAATTAAATAATAAGAGTCCAAAATCTTCAGAGATATAGGAAAGGTAGGCTCGGTCCTCGTGCAATCTCCTGCCTTCGCATGTAAGCCTCTACTCATTACCTGAAAAACATTAAACCATATAGGGTCAGATATAACATGTCTCAGTAGAGTGAAATATACTATACTTGTAGAACAAAATACAAAATAGGAATTTCATCAGATTTTTCATATATAGAAATTAAGATTAACTGAAATACTTGTACAACTGACATGTGTATTCAATTCGCTTAATTAAACAAGTATACACCAATTCATTCATCTGAAGCAAATAAAATGCATGAGCAGCTAATATGCATGAACTTACCATATTCAGAAGTCATAGAATGCATGCACCCATTTTTTTTTATCTTTAATTAGGTGTTCTTTCTTAAATGATGTATGCAATGCCTAACTAATGCACATACATCTTAAGTTATCACTTCTTAACCTCGTAGGTACAACACAGAAAACAAACTAATTCAGAGCCATCATTCAAACAATATTTTACATACAAGGGTGGCTTTGGCCTGGCCGGACACCTTTCACTAGTACCGGGTGCAGGATGACAAGAGAGAAAGAAACTCCTAGCACCACCAACTCAAAGCATCAGACTTTCACTCATGAGTTTCTTACCCTCTACGCTGCAGTCTATTACAGAGGTTTTTCCTATCTTCATGGGTGGGAAGGAGCAACCTTCTATACTCAAATAGAGTTTCACAAAGCTAGATGTACCGCTTGCCCTCTCTTTGCAAGCTCTTACTTTAATGTCACATGTTTTACTTAATTACTTTAATGTCTCACATACAACATCATGATTGAATCCGCTATAAGGATTTAACCATTTTTTGGGCAATGGATGCGTTCTTTGATGCATTGCATTTGATTATACATTTGTTCTCATGCTTTGGCTAACATATATGCATGTACATGGGCAATGCGGTAAAGAAACATAATTTACACGCATCCATATAATTACAACATTGCATCATCATCATCATCATCATCATCATCATCATATAATAAGATCAGACATGCAACCAAAAACCATATTCAAGATTAAACATTGCACTTTACATGTTGGACCCTTCGTTCCCATAGTTACGCTTAGCCCCTTTCAGGAAATACGTTTAGTCTTTTTCAATATTCATTCATGCCTTAGGGTAGGCATATCATACCCTACATAAAATCAGGTCTAAAACTATACATCCACGTTCATTATAAAAAAAAAATTATGCGAAATGCATGCAAACAACGCAAATGTTAAGATTTGGTCCTTAGATCGGCTCAAATTTACGAAACTCTTAACTTTGTTTGACTGTTACAATGTTAACAGAAAATTTTATACTTAGTGAGTAGAGTTGAAATTTTCATATATTGATGAAAATGTTGTTAGATTTCTGTAGCCACAAACCGTTTATAAAAATTCTTTCGTATAAGAAAGTTACGAATGTTTTACCGCAAACATTTCCTTTTCTACTCCGACTATCATAGAGCTGTGCTCAGTCCATGAACAGGGCTCAAAATTTCACAGAAGGTAAAATTTTGTTAGCTTCCCAATGCAGTAAACCTCTTATCAAAACTCCTCTAGATGAGAGAGTCACGAGTGTTTTACTGGTAGAATGTCTGGCCAAAAGCAGTAATATCGGGTCTATACATTCAGGTTGGACCAAACCGGGTCACCCGAATCTGTACACCCATATTTTTTTGACATAAAACTTTAAAAATTGAAATTAAATAAAATTTTAAATTTAAAACACACACTTAGTTTGAATCCTGTATAATATTTAAAACTCAAATTATGATCCGGTAAAAATCAAAATCCTGATTCAGAATAAATTCTCAACTCAAACTTTATTCTGAATCACAACTAATACTTGAAGTATAATTAAATTTATAGCTTAATTTTGAATATTATTTTAGCTTTAATTTAGTATTATTTCTCATAAAGTATCAAAAAATTATGAGTTTTACATATGGCACCCCATTGGGCTGGATGCGACCCCCCTGTGCCTCACCTGAAACCTGGTTTGAGTCCAAAACATAGCCTGATCTATTTTACAAAAAAAAAAAAAATTGAATCTTATCTAAGTTGGAAAACCCAAACTAGAGGCTGGCCAATTTTAAAAATTATATTTTCTAAACCAACAAAAATCCAAAATCGCCAAATCGAATCTCCTACAAGATCTACGGCTCATAGGGGATCTAACTAGAGTCTTAGTTCAACTTAAACTCTTGAATTTTTCCTAAATTTAACTTAAATTTTGATTGAATTTAAAAGTTAAACTACATCAAAATTGTAGGTGTTACATCCATTCCCATGCATATTTATATTACATGTCACTCGCCCAAGATTCGTAATCTATTTTTAAAAGGAAAGATCCACGGTTTTCTGCCAATTTATTTGGATAAGGTAGTTCCTTACGTGCACTAGGTTTTACGATGATCTTCTTGCTTAGGAGTACTTGCACGCAAGCTGACCCCCTAGAACTTAGTTCAGTAAAACAATACCTTCGGATTTTTTTTTATGTTTTATCTAGAATTTTGTTCTAAGGAGCTATAAAACGCCGGTGCTTTAACAAACTGACTCATTAGAGTTTGATTCGATTAAAACAATGCCTTAGACAAAACCTCGCCTTAAATGGTGCCTTAAAAAAAGTTTAAAAATTTGGGTTAAAATTTTGAGATGTTACACATCATTACTCAAGATGATTGAACCCCATGGCCAAGACAAGTTTTTTTTTTTCTATACAAACATTTTAAGAAAGACGTGTAATACCAGCTCTGGTCTTTTGAATTGTTATGGTAATATATTGGTATCTCCTTCAAATTGTTCTTGTACTTTATTTTGCTTCCAGATTAGGTTATTTTGTCGTATCAACGTGATAGTGATGAAGGTTTAGTTAATTACGTTAATAACCAGTTCCAATCATAATCTCCCGTTTTTTATGCAATTAAGAACTCGATCAAACTGCGATAGTTTCGCCTGCTTTAACCCAACGGCCACCCCAATACCCCGCTTGCCTGGAGAAGAGACAAGAAAGTTGAACCTTATGTCTAGTACTTAAATTGGATCCACGTCAGATATATACTTTGAATAATTCGATCTTTCTTTGGGGGTTTAAGTTGTGGAAGGATCCATGCTTGGCGCAAGTAGGAAATAGTGGGAACATGATGCATGGACGATGCCAACATCTAGAGAATGTTTGGGATTATTTTCAAACTTTGGATCTTGGTTCAGATCTAGATGATATGAATATGATCAATTTAGTCGGGTATTAGTGTGAGTCGAACCTAGGAAAAATATGTCGTGTAAGTCTACCCGAAAAGAAATGGGTTCGGTTTTCCATCCTAGATGTGGTTTCTTGGCGTAATAAATAAAAAACAAAGTACGGTGAAGTTTACAAAAGCCATAGCTCGAACCCGACTCACTTATTACACTTGGGTATGGCAGACGGATATATACCTTGTTTGGATCTGCTCTCCAAACTCGATCCTGGTCGGCATTTTTATACCATTCAGGCATTTGAGAAATTTGCATCTGTAACCGACACTGAACTTTGGCCCATTGGCAGCCCTGAAAATTAGAGCTACTGATCTGTTTTGGGTTGGATATCCGAAGCATAGCACCAATTATGTTAGCTGGATTCAGAAGCCCTACTGGGCCCGATGAATCTAGACCGTGCATTTGGGTTGAATTTCCATATCCCAATCAGAAAGGAAAGGTCTCCCAATCAGACATGAATGCACCTTATCTGTTCACCTATGCATGGAACTTGAATCTAATAAGGATAGAAGGCAGCCGAATCTGGATCTAACAAGGGCTCATCGCAAAGGGTAGATAGGTCTTTTTGCATCGGTGCCACGCTGCCTCCATCGTCCAACTACAAAGATTTTCATCCACAATAGTAACCACCCTGGGACAGAACTTCATTTTGACGTCTTCAGAAGTTCAATTCTGTCCTTGACTGAAACAATAGGGGCATTTTGACAACCTCTCCTCACTAAAAATAACTACCCCACGAATATAGAACATCATTAATGAGAAGGGGAGAGCGAGAGCGAGAGAGAGAGGGGAGGGAGATTTCTTCTCCAATTGTTCACCAAGATGAAAAAAGTATGATAGACCCATTCAAAAGGAGACCATCATCATCACGGGTATCATAATCCCCCTCATCTATGGAATACTGATTGTTTCAATCATGCATGCAGCTATGGCTTTAGTTTTCTCTTTATGTGCCTCTAGACCACGTAAATCATCACCATCGTCATCACCATCCCTACAATCAAATCCAACATCATCACCATCAACATCAACATCATCATCATCACCCCCACCCCCACCCCCACCACCACCGCCACCACCATCATTAATATTATCACCTCCACCATCACAAGCCCAACAAACGATTCTACCACCACCACCACCAATGAACCTGAATAGTTATAGAATTGGTATCAATAAAGAAGGTGCCATTGGAAAAGGAAGGTTGATGGGGAGCCTAAGTCAGAAGCTCTCAAGAAATTGGACGAGGAGGGAGACCAGAAGAGTTAGAGGGAAGTCGGCATCAACCACATTCGATGAGCGAGACTCGATATGGAGGAAACAAATCATTTTGGGAGAGAAATGCAAGATCCCTAGCGGTGGGGAGGATGAAGATGTTGCTGTGTATGATCACAAGGGAAACAAGGTTGCTCCCTATCATCCAAGAGGGCCAAAGCCTCTGCCCATATCACGTACAACTTCTTCCATTGATTTTTGAGACAATGCATCTCTCTCTCTCTCTATCTCTCTGTTTATATGTATTTTCTCATGTAACTAAAATATGAATTGCTGAGGTAATTAATTACAAGCTATGAAGAATTGAAGGGATCATTCGGGATTCAACTTTGTGTTACGAAAGGGTTCAACCCTAAACTTGCTCTTGCATTTTATTGGTTTTCTCCCAATATAGAATTTTCAAAAATGAATCTTGGCATATAATAAGATTCAAGTCGTGGATAATGTGGGCCCGAGGAAGCCATGACAACTGTTGTTTCTTTTTTTTTCTGTTGGAAACAGGGAACTATAAAGGTCTCTCTCTCTCTCTCTCTCTCTCTCTCTCTCTCTCTCTCTCTCTCTCTCTCTGGTTGTGATCTCACTATGTCATACATTGAGGCGTGGTTAGGTGATTGGGCAAGTGCACTCAATAAGTGTGCGGCCCGCTTCATCAGAGAGGGTGGTGTGTGTTCTTCCCGAAACACAAATTCACGTGTTCCTGTGTGTACGGAAGAATATCTTGGGACCCGTGATAATTCATATGCCAATGTTGCCCACAATGACTTTATAATAAAATAACATATAAAAAAGGTAGATATGCTTTTGACGAAAATGTCCTCCCGTAAGATAGATATGTGTTGGACGAAATGTCCTCCCGCTCCCCGTATATAAATTTGCACGTTTCGCTTTTGTTTTTAGCTTGTGCTACAACACATGGCTGCCTTCTCGTTCTTGCCTTGTGTTAGATAGAAAACATTTCCTGGTTCGTTCCTACCTCATGGAGATAACTATAAATCGAACGACTGGTTCGATCATTGGTGGGCGTCAAAGGGGGATTTGTCGGCCATCTCTTTTTACAGTCTTCTCTTTTTCTTCATTTTCACAAGGCAATATGAAAAAAAGCAATGACACACAAACATTCCAACAAGTGCCATTAAAGCGTCGTGAGTACCTTTCCATGTCATCATGTTATTGTTGAAGAACGTATGTCATCGTGAGTGTCATTAAGGCATTGTTTTGTTATTGCAGGTAGATTATATCGTTTCAACGGTTGAAAACTTGAAGACATTTGTAAGACGCTGGGACCTATTGACAAGAATTCTTGGTTACAGATGTGAGCAAGGGCCTCTATCCCATCTGGTATCGTCCATTCACTCAGTATATGCAATGTAACACAAATCGCAGTTGTAGTAACATGTATATCAATTTGTAAGATATTGTTTCGTTTGTAATATATTATGCTGAATTGTCGTATATCGATTTGTAAGATATTATGTGTTTTATAGTGTCAATTTGTGAAATATTGTTTTGTAATATTATGCTGAATTGTCGTATATCGATTTGTAAGCTATTATGTGTTTTATAGTGGCGATTTGTGAGATATTATTTTGTTTGTTAATATCAATCTGTAATATGTTATGCTGAATTGTCGTATATCGATTTGTAAGATATTATGTGTTTTATATTGTCGATTTGTGAGATATTGTTTTGTTTGTTAATATCGATTTGTAATATATTATGCTGAATTGTCATATATCGATTTGTAAGATATTATGTGTTTTCTATTGTCGATTTGTGAGATATTATTTTGTTTGTTAATATCAATTTGTAATATATTATGTTGAATTGTCGTACATCAATTTGTAAGATATTATGTGTTTTCTACTGTCGATTTGTGAGATATTGTTTTGTTTGTTACTATTGATTTGTAATATATTATGTTGAATTGTCGTATATCGATTTGTTAGATATTATTTGTTTTCGAGTATCAATTTGTTAAATATGGTGTTGTTTGTTAATATCGATTTGTAAGCTATTATGCTTAACTAATCAGTAGCCGTTGTTATATGCATCTTGAATAAATCGTAGTAAATGTATGCGCTGGCTAACGCAAATTGGCATTTTGCACATGACATTGTTGAACATATCATCTAGTTGCAGTGAAGATGACATATCTCAATAATTGGGAAGTCATGGAGCAACTGGCATCCGTACTATCGACGTACCTGAAGAATTGAATATGTGCACTAATGATGCACATGATAAGAAGGGTGCAGGCATTGGATTCACTCTTGACTTGAATATTCCAAGACAAAATGCAAGTCGATAATGAGGTAGACGATTATGACAATGCACTTGACAAAGATGCAGGCACCTCAAGTCCACATGATAGTACACTTGACTCTCTTCCCGTAGAGGGATTGCAGTTTAACAATGAGGAAGCTACATACAAATTTTACAATGATTATGCCTTAAAAATTGGCTTCAGTGTTAGAAGGTATTCTTAAGAAAAAAATGCACAGGGTGTCATGGTGAGAAAGGCATATGTTTGTTCTAAGCAAGGTTGAAAGAAGTCAAGTAGAAATCCAACAAAGAGCAAGCCAGATTTAAGATGCTATTGTCCAGCGAGAATGATGTTAAGAAGACTTTCGAATGAAAAATATATAGTTCGTACTTTAATTAATGATCATAACCATGAATTAACTGCTTCATTTATGACTCCTATGTTAAGGTCACATCGTAAAGTAACTGAAGCGCATGCCGCAATTGCTGAAATACCTGATACCGCTGGCATTGCACCAAGGAAGGCATACAATTTCTGCGTGCACGTAGATGGTGGTCGCGAGAATGTACCATTCACACCTATGGATCTAAGAAACCACTTAAGAAGGAAAATGTCAGAAAACATGAAGAATGGAGGCATATGTTCTTTGGTTGATTACCTACAGAAAAAATCAAACATTGACCCTGGTTTCTTTAGTGCAATGCAACTGGATGAAGATGGGTATGCTGTGAATATGTTTTAGGCATATTCAAAGTCACGAGTGAATTATGAATGCTTCAATGATGTGCTTGTTTTTTATACGACAATGAAGATTAATACAGAACAATGACAATTTACGCAATTTGTCGGAGTGAACCATCACTCACGGAGTTGCATATTAGGCAACACTTTTTTGTATGACCAGACCAAGGAAACCTTTGAGTGGTTGTTCAGAGTATTTACACAGGCAATGAATAAGAAGCACCTTGGAGCTGTACTTACAGATGGTGTTCATGCAATTGCAGCTGCAGTGTCTCATGTATGGCCAAATGCACATCATCGCCTATGTTTGTAGCATATCTTTCAAAATGCAGTAAAGAACATAGGACATATTTTTAATCAGAAGACAGGGTTTGATAAAAAGTTTAGACAGTGTGTACTTAAGAGCATAGACGATGTTACCTTTATGTCTGATTGAGAGCAAATGATTAAGATGTATGACCTTAAAGACTGTGTGTGGTTACAAAATTTATATGCAAACAAAGATAAGTGGGCATTGGCATATGGAAGGCAATACTTTTGTGCAAGTATGATAAGCACACGAAGAACTGAATCTATGCTTGCTACAGTGAGAAAAATATTGTATTCATGTTTAATAATGTTTTGTTTCATGGAACAATATGAATTATTTATAGACAGTCTTAGACAGAATGAGCTTGAATAAGATATGAAATACTTCAACACCCGCTCTATAACTTTGGACATAAAAATATTGACGCAACCTGCAGATCTGTATACACTAACTGTATTTGAATAGACTAAGAAGGAGGTTATACAGGTCATGAATTGCAACATAGAAGAATGTATGCAATATGAGAATATGCACAAATATCATGTTGTATGGGATGACGAAGAGTATCCAAAAAGGCAAGAAACACAAGTTACGTACAATGTTGACATCAGAACAGTTGAATGTACGTGCAAAATGTTTAAATGCAAAGATATTTTATGTCGTATGCATTAAAAGCACTCAATCAATAGAAGACACAAGAAATACCTGAGTCATATATAATGCGAAGATGGATGAGACAAGCAAAGATTGAACTACTAGAGACAAATAAAGTCAGTTCATCTAGTGTTGATGAGAAGTACCAGATAGCCTCCCGTTACCAACAACTATGTAGGTCACTTATGCATGTTGCAGATTTGGCATCGAAAAGTAAAGAAGCCTATGTATGTATGAGAAACGTGTCAAGGGAATTAATTGAAAAAGTGCAGTTAATTTATCATGAGACCATTGCAACTCATAAAGACCAATCTAAGAAAACGGGATCGAACAACGTAGATGAAAATCACGCTTCTCCTGACCCTTGTGAGAAGTTGCACCGAAACATAAACATCATTTTTGACAAGTCATGAGTAAACATTGTAGATTATGATTTAAATATTCACCTAGCGAAGGGTATCAAAAGGAAACCTGCCTCTGATCGCAGCCATCAGAAGACAAAGGGTTCACTGAAATTGGTTGGCAAGAAAATGTCTAAGAAACAACCAACCCCTTCGCATGAACATGTAAATAATATAATATAATGCTTCCCATGTAAATTGTATTACATGTAACCTATCAATATCTTACTCGTGTAATTTCCAACATGCAACAATACCATACAGACGTGCACTACAATATTGAAACCTGCAATCCACCAGACCTGTTTGAGTGGAACGATGGCATGAGTATGACAAGTCTTTTGGTATATAACAATTTTGGGAGGATGCTAGCATTTCTTGTTGAACTTAATGTAGTGTCTGATATTATTCTGTTTCACGACAGACTCTATTCAATTCAAAAGTGAGCAACCCAACACAGGAATCGCGTGTGGATTCTTCAACTTCAAAATAATTGTAGCATTTAACTTTCATATCTTACAAATCATTGTAATGTTAAGCATTCTATAATTCTTTGTTGTAGTTCTATAATTCTTTATTGTAAATTGATAATTCTTTGTTGTAATTCTATAATTCTTTGTTGTAATGTTATAATTCTTTGTTGTAATTCTACAATAGAAATCATACTACAAATATCATAAAAATCGATACTAAAAAACACATAATATCTTACACATCGATATACAACAATTGAGCATAATATATCACAAATCGATATACGAAAATTCAACATAATAGCTTACAAATCGATATTAACAAACAAAACCTTATCTCATAAATCGATACTCGAAAACACATAATATCTTACAAATCACAAAAAGAATTAGCAATGTATGTCGTGTACAAAGGCTTGTAATGTTTGCCCTTCGTTAATAAAAATCCAATAAGTGATTAGAGACATGTACTGTTCATAAATTATTGTGATGCTCATCCTACGTGAATGAAAATCGCAAAAGGGATTAGCGATGTATGCAGTGAACAAAGGCTTGTAATGTTCGCCCTTCGTTGACATAGACATAGCCCGTAAAAGCGATTAGGAAATATCATTGACATAGACATAGCCCGTAAAAGCAAATCGCGATAGCACGTAGCCTTCATACGTCAATGTGTAAATCGCGATGGTACGTGTCATTCAATTAGACAAAACTCATTGTCTAAAAGACAAATGTCATTGTGTAAATCACAATGGTATAACGATTTACACAATGACGTCTATTCGGCCACATCTGAATAAAAATTGCACTGTGCAAGAGTACAAATCGTGGTAAAATTGCACGTGCAATGTTTGTGCAAATCGTTTTAGACTTTTATCAATCATTATGTAAATCGAGATAGGAACACATCTCATAAAAGCAAATCAGTGACATTTTCATGCTACAAAATGTTAAACGCTTATTTGATTTTTATTTTCGAACGCCTATCATTAGAACGATTTGTTTAGTGGCATTTGTGTGCTACACTTATACATAAATCGATGTTAACAAAAACATCATATCTCACAAATCGACACTAGAAAACACATATAATCTTACAAATCAATATATGACAATTCAACATAATATATTACAAATCGGTATACGACATTTCAGCATAATGTCTTACAAATCAATATACGGCAATTCAACATAATATATTACAAATCGATATTAACAACCAAAACAATATCACAGTAATCGATACTAGAAAACACATAATATCTTACAAATTGTTATACGACAATTCAACATAATATATTACAAATCGATATTAACAAAACAATATCTCACAAAAATCAATATAATATCTTAAATTGTTGCAGAATTACATTATTGCAATTTGGGCACTTTAGGTGGCGATTTGCGTATTCAACACATGTTTGCCAGGTTCATAATTTTGGTTTATGGATTAATGTGAATTTTGTACACAGTCTTACAAAATTTGTTACAAATGTCTACACAAAAAAATTGGAAATTAAAAGTTGAACAAAAACTTGCTATCTCTCTCTCAGCAGTAGAACGTAACCCTCTTCACGTTATCCTTGAGAACAGGTAGACGTTTAAAATGACTTCCTCTTACTCCTGGGGGGTGGTAGCTTTCTAGGTAATCTTGCAGTCTGGGCTTTTGTATCTTCCTCAACTAGAAAATCCTTCAATTCTTTGCATAGTTCTTTGCGGAATCCAGGTATGTCATTCCGAAAAAAAAACCCGGAAATGAGAACAATATAAAAATGTAGTCATCAATAATATAGATTAATAAAACATGTTTAAGTGTACAACATACAACGGTGAATTCTGGTGCTCGTCCATAGTATATTGCTTCAATATACTTCATTACAAAAATGCCACAATTGACACCATTATTTTGTAAAGGAGCATCATCTGCGACATGAAGCCTCCATGAGCCAATGTCGACACCCAACATGTCTTTAAAAATTCCAACCCGTGGTTTATGCAAAAGCAAGTAAATTCTGGGTCACGGTACAAGATACAATAATCTTAAAGATAGAAACTTACCAAATGCACAATGTCACGGTCTACATCAATGTCATAGTCCAAGGAGTTGTATAGCCATATTTGTTGTTCTCGTACATCCAACACGTATAAGACCTAATGCTTTTCCGATTGCCACAATGTAGGAATCAATATCTGCAAATCGATTATAAAATATCTTAAAAAATAGATATAGAAATATGTACTGATACCATAAAAAATGATGTTAAGAATAAAAATATAAATCGATATTAAGAATCAACATAGAATCAAAACATCTTAAATCACTATGGAAATTCTTATTGATAGCTTAAAAATATATATTAAGAATCAACATAGAAATCAATATTAAAAATCAAAATAATATCTTAAATCGATATTAAGAACCAACATAAAAATCAATATTAAGATTCAGAGCAATATCTTAAATTGATTTAGAAATTCGTATTGATATCTTAAAAATCGATATTGAGAATCAAAACAATATCCTAAATCGATATTAAGAATCAACATAGAAATTGATATTAAGAATGAAAGCAATATTTTAAATCGATATTTAGAATCAACATAGAAATTGATATTAAGAATCAAAACAAATCTTAAAAATCGATGAGGAATAATCAACATAGAAATCAATATTAAGAATCAAAACAATATCTTAAATCAATATGCAAATTCCTATTGATAGCTTAAAAATTGATATTAAGAATCAAAACAATATCTTAAATAGATTTAACATCTTACAAATCGATATGGTCACAAACCTTTTCACTTGAAAAAAAGTCTGCCATTTGGTCATTGTCACCTCAGTACTGTATTTCGTCTAGAAATTCAACCGCGTATGGCATTCGGCGGACAATACTTTGTTGAACGGAACAATAATAATAGTAAGTTTAAAACACGAAAGTATATTGTTAAATAAAATAACAAAATAAACATATAAGATAACCAATATACCATAAAATAAGGGGTGACGATGCAGACCGACATGGTTATTCCCTTGCTTTGAATATATATGATGAAATCGTGTATAGTCTGTTTAGAAGAAATGTGCATTTATTAATATACATACCCGTGAAATACGTTAATATATAACTGATAGTGGTTTCATACATACAAAATTACTGAGAGTGTGTCCTTCTGCAAATTCATCTTGCATTCGGTCGATGTTCTCTTTGAGCACTTTGCTGAGTTTTCTGGTACCTTGTTTTGTAGATACTGCACTGAAATTAGCTGAATATTCAGTAAAATAACTGTAGCATTATATTCAGTAAACGAACTATAAACGACGTAAAAAAGATGAAGCAGGTTATAGAAATTGAAGGTACCCTTTTTTGCGGACGTTTGACTGAATCGTAGCGTCGTTCTTCGACATCAATACAGCTTGCGCTTATAAGGAGGTTAGAGGAAACTTTGGTTTTTCTGCTCGTTGCTCACGTAGTAGGTTATAGGAAAGGCTCCTTTTCTTCTTTAAATAAAACGTCGCTTGTTCCATGCTATTAAAGGAAACGTCTCGTGTGCCTTGTGGAACACGATGATTCATTCATTTATTGTTCACGTCGTTTCACATCCCGCCAATTTTCAAAAATCACACAAAAACAATATTAACAAATAAATAAATTATATTGCGCATTAATTAAAAGGCGTTGTTTCATTGGCTAGTATCATCGACACGATATTAGTACGTGTAAATGAATGACAAATAGCATAACGTCAGTAGCGTGTTAGATCCTAAACCCTATACTAATATTATGCGACATTTCTTGCAACTAAAGGAATCACTATACATAATAAACTCAAAACTAGTAATCGCTATACGATTTTGCAAACGTAAGTACAAATCGTGGTAACTACATAATCGCTATATCTATTAATTGCTAAACTAAGTAATCACTATCAATAATAAACCCTAAACAAGTAATTGCTATACGATTTAGCAAACATAAATACAAATAATGGTATCTTCATAATCGCTATACTGAGTAATCAACATATTAAGTAATCGCTATCACAAGAAACGTTAAAAGTAATAAACCCTAAGCTAGTAATCACTATATGATTTAGCAAATGTAAGTACAAATCGTGGTAACTTCCTAAATAATATACATATTAAGTGCTATACAGAGTAATCACTATCACATGAATCGCGATACATAATAAACTCTAAGCCACTAATCGCCATAATCATGAAAGAGTTACATAATTACAAACCTAAGTTTATGTAGTCTTGTCAATTTTTCAGTGGCACTTTTGTGTTACACTTATTAATGAAAGAATTATATAATTACAACAAAGAATGTCCGAATTACAATATAGAATTACCGGGATACACAAATCATATATGTTTATTCACTTGCGCTTGACGACTCAGATGGACATAGAACTCGTCTCTTTCTTGGACTTGGTGGAGTCTCTTTATTCAGTGGACTCTTCGTTCCCTTGATCTTATAAAACCCATTGGTGATTATCTCAACCAGCGACCCAATTTGTTTACTCAAATTTTGCACATCCTTCCATAACTCCTTATTCTCACTCTCCAGCATCGCTAACCTTTAGTCGGACGATACCTTCTCCTTTGGGAGCTGTGTTTGCTCCTTATCGTGTACTGCAACAAATAAAATTGTAGTATCCGCCAAATGAACACGATGAACGTTACGTCTATGCTGGAGGACGACACGCTTGGGGACAAGAGTGACCTCACTTTCAGGTTGCTTCTTCTCAATCTATCGATTTTCATGCATGGGTTGCCAATATTGTTTGAAATAGTTGGGGTCATATTATCGTTCTTTATAATCATATGGTATGACACAAACACCTCCCTTGTTACAACTATCCAATTGTTTCGTTAAGCATTTGTGCCAATTCATGTTTGTGGCCCCACTACTATTCATCTTCCTTTTCAATGCCACAAGCAATTTTGGTATCGACTGTCCCAAGGCAGCTTGTAGGAGTACTCGACTACCATGTTGCATTTCGGCTTCACATCCCGATAAGGTCAAATATCGCATATAGACAGTCTGACAGCCTCGACAACAACCTCGTCGTCCTCGTCCTCCTCATCCCGATAAGGTCTCCACACAACCTGTACAATCGAGATTGTGGTTTAGATATAGATATAATTATTCATGCCAAATGCTGAATGTGATAAGGATTTATACAAAAGAAGACAAATTGTTGAATGCAATGATTACTTAAGAATGCTAAACATTACAACAATTTACGGTAATGAAAGTTAGATGCAAATGCGATAACGATTTATACTAAAGAAAATGAAATGCTGAATGTGATGATTACTTGAGAATGCTAAACATTACAATGATTTATGGTAATGAAAGTTAGATGCAAGTGCGATAACGATTTGTACTAAAGAAAATGAAATGCCGAATGCGATGATTACTTGAGAATACTAAACATTACAACGATTTATGGTAATGAAAGTTAGATGCAAATGCGATAACGATTTTTACTAAAGAAAACAAAATGCTGAATGCGATGATTACTTGAGAATGCTAAACATTACAATGATTTACGGTAATGAAAGTTAGATGCAAATGCGGTAACGATTTATACTAAAGAAAATGAAATGCCAAATACGATGATTACTTGAGAATGCTAAACATTACAACGATTTATGGTAATGAAAATTAGATGCAAATGCGATAACAATTTGTACTAAAATTCTAAAGCGATGATTACTTAAGAATGCTAAACATTACAATATTCAGTCAGCTTTCTGAACCCTGACAGAACTACAGGCCACTGACACCGCCCTCTCAGCTTTTCACCTGCTGCTCTGCTTCTCTTCTGACCTACCCGTAACACAAAATATCACATCACAGTTAATCACTATACATAGTAATTACTATCGAAGTAATCACTATACAAAGTAATTGCTATCGCAGTAATCGCTATATAGAGTAATCACTATATATAATAATCGTTATACATAGTAATCATTGTATAGAGAAATCGCTATACATAATAATACCTACAACAATACACCGTGACATACAGTAGCGATTAACGTACCTTTGTCACACTTTTCTCCTCTTCAATCCCTTCCTTCCTATGCTTTTGTACTTCTTTATTACTTTCATCCTTCGCGACCATCGTATGCTTTTTTCTTTCTTTTTCCTTCTCTTCCCCGTCCTTCTTCTCCTTCTTTTGTATTTCCTTCTCTTCCTCATCCTCCTTCCTTTGTCTTTCTGTCTCTTCCTCGTCCTCCTTCTCTTTCCTTTGTCTTTCCTTCTCTTCCTCGTCTGCCTTCTCCTTTCTTTGCCTTTCCTTCTCTTCATCATCCTGATACTTCTTCCTTTGTCTTTCCTCTTTCATCTTCATCATTTAGCTTTTCTTCTCTTCCTCCTCCTTCTTCTTTAATTGCCATTCCTTCTCCTCATTCTTTTTTTGCCTTTTTCACTCCTCCTTATTCTTTTTTTGCCTTTCCCACTCCTTCGCCTCCTTCATTTGCCTTATCCTCCTTTGCTTTTCAAAAAATTCCTGCTTCATCAGTTCCATTTCTTCCACCTCCTTCTTCTTCAACTGCCTTTTCCTCTCCTCCTCCTTCTTTTGCCTTCGCTTCTCCTCCTTCTCCTTATTCTTCCTTTGTTTTTCCCTCTCCTCCTCCTCCTCCTTTTGCCTTCGCTTATGTTCCTCCTTCTCCTTATTATTCCTTTGCTTTCTCCTATCCTTCACCTCCTCCTTCCTTTGCCTTGGTTTCCTTTGCTTTTTTTCATTATCCTCCTCCTTCCTTTCATTTTACTTGTCTTCGTCATCCTTCTTCTTCTTTTTCATCATTGGATTATCATTATCAATATCTGACGGATTAGGCTCCGATCTATACTTTACCAGCAATTGCTCCCTTTCTTTATCATTCTCAATCTTCATTACTCTGTAGTATGCTTCTACTTGCTCATACAAAGCATACTCTTGGACAATTACGTTAAGAGTTTTCCCCGCTGACGACGAAGCATTTCTTCTCTTAGGAATGTAAGCCATTGGAAACCTGCACAACACAAAAACTTACCGAGATGGTAAAGGGTGCTTCGGCGAAAGAAGATGAAGCGTTAGAATTTTTGTGGAACGTTTAGGGGGAAATATTGCGAAGAACTCCTTTTATAGCCGAGGAGTTTAATGCTTATGGGAGCCGCCAAAGTTTTTTTGTCGGTTCACATTTTTGGTGGTTCACGTCTTATAATAAAAGATTTGATAATGATGTCATTGTCGGCCACAAAGATCTGCCTTTGTTGCAAAAATATTGTCATAGTATAACGCAATCAAATATTCAAATATCACACAAATCGATATGAAAATTATTGTTGATAGCTTATAAATCGATATTAAGAATAAAACAATATCTTAAATCCATATTAAGAATCATCATAGAAATCGATATTAAGTTTCAGAACAATATCTTAAATCGATTTGAAAATTCGTATTGATATCTTAAACATTGATATTTAGAATCAAAATAATATCTTAAATCAATATCAATAATCAAAACAATATCTTAAATCGATATACAGAATCATGATAGAAATCGATATTACGAATCAAAACAATATCTTAAATCGATATTAAGAATATTATGTTGAATTTTCGTATCGATAATTAATATATTATGTGATATGTATATCAATGTGTAAGATATTAGGTATTTTCTAGTATCGATTTTTAAGATGTTATACCATGTATTGTCATATCGTGACCTATATAATGATGTCTATGTCTGTCACAACTGGATGAAAATCACTATTGGCATGAGTACAAATCGCGATACAATTGCACGGACAAATCGTTGTCTCATCTAGCCTCCAAATTTACACCTTGTTTAGGGTTTAGGTATGATGTTTAGGATTTAGGTTTAGGGTTTGGGGTTTAGGGCTTAGTGTTAGGGTTTAATAAGATATGACATAATTTGTAAATCTCTTTCTTTATCATTCTCAATCCTCATTATATAAATCATAAATCATTGTTGCTTTAAATGTATAAATGATTTATATGTATAAAAACTATGAACTATCACGATTTGCCTTTAAGAGCTTTGTCTAAGGGCACAATACGTTCCATCGTGATTTACAAAATGACTGATTCATAAATGGAAGAAAGAAAACTAAACAAATCATGATTTGCTTTTACGAGAATATCTATGTGAATGATATATCCTACTGTGATTTACACACTGACTGACTTATAAAAGAAGGAAAAGAAAAAGAATAAATAAATTGATACGATGTTTATACTTAGTAAACTACAAATCTTGACTTAATAGCAAATCGATATCACTGCACGATAATTGATATAGCAATTTGCTTGATACCGATTGTCCTTTCATGAATTAATTTTATGAGCTTTGTATATGTTAACAACATGTCCTACCACGATTTATACAATGACTGATTCATAAAAGGCATAAAGGAAAATACAATAAACAAATCGACATGATGTTTAGGCATAGTGAACTATAAATCGAGTTAACTTCAACGATACATTACAACCACATTCATTACAAAATATATGAGTGTTGCACATTCTTTGCTTCTCATGCAAATATCCTCAACTGAACATTCTTTGCTTTCAAAGTGCTGCACATTCTTTGTTTTCAGATATCCTCCAATATTATCACTCCTGGCACAGAGTTCATATTCCAGCTAGCAAGAGCTCTAGAGAGATATATATTCGATCGACACATAGAATCACTTTGCAGCAAAAAATGAGCGCACTCTTGAGAATATGCTTCACAAACTTTAGCTCAGGCACTCACCGCTAGAAGGAACAAATTCTATGTACATATTTGTCATGAAGTATATCGAAGGTAGGCAGATATTTTTTCAACTACGAATTATGGTTTGCGAACAATGGAGGGTCCGACAGTAGGAATAGATCAAATAGATGAACATCAACATCACCCCCTGTCTATCATGCAAAATATTTGTGCTTGCTCCGGTATGGCAGCAACATAGATCTATATTAGGGTTTTACATAGAATAGGGTTTTACGCACATGTACACAAATCGACATGATGTTTAGACTTAGTAAAGTACAAATCAATTTACAACTTGATAACTATTAAAAAGTTGCAAATCGCTATCACTGTTATATAGAAAAAGTGTTATATCACGATCTGTACAACAACAAGCATTAAGTTAAAGTTGCAAATCATTATCACTGTTTTATAGAAGAAGTATTCTATCAAGATCTATACAACAACAGTCCTAAATCAGAAATGATTTGTTTTATTGCGATTGGCGTTTACGAGCTTTGTCTATGTGAACGATATCCTAAAGTGATTTGATTTTACGAGTATTTTCTACGTGAACGATATGTCGTATCACAATGTACCTAATGATTGATTCATAAAAGGCAAAAAAGAAATAGCTGTAAGCAAATCGACACAATGTTTAGACTTACTAAAGAATAAATTGACACGATGTTCAGGGTTTCGGGTTCAGAGTTATGGTCTAGGTTTTAGGGTTTAGGATTTAAGGTTAAGGGTTTTATTAAGGGTTTAGGGATTAGCGTTAGGATTTAGTAAGATATTAAGGGTTTAGGGTTTAGGTTAAGGTATAGTGACAAATCGACACGACATTTAGACTTAATAAAGTACAAATCAATTTACAACTTTATAACTATCACGATTTGCTTTTACGAGCATTTTATACATGAACGATATGTCGTAGAGCGATTTACTTGATACCGATTCATAAAAGGCGGAAAGAAAAAACAATAAACAAATCAACACGATGTTTAGACTTACTAAAGAACAAATCAACACAATGTTTAGGGTTTGGGGTTTAGGATCTAGGGTTTAGGGTTTCAGGGTTCAGGGTTCGGGTTTAGGGTTTAGGGTTTCAGGTTTATGTTGTAGGAATTAGGGTTTAGGGTTTATGATTTAGGGTTTAGGGTTTAGGGTTTAGGGTTTCGGGTTTCAGGTTTAGGGTTTAGGTTTTAGGGTTTAGGTTTTAGGGTTTAGGGTTTAGGGGTTATGGTTTAGGGTTAGTGTTTAGGGTTTAAGGCTTAGGGTTTAGTAATATATTAAGGGTTTAGTGTTTGTTGTTAGGGTTTAGTAAGATATTTAGGGTTTAGGGTTTAGGGTTAGGGTTTAGGGTTAGGGTTTAGGGTTTAGGGTTTAGGTTTAGGGTATAGGGTTTAGGTTTAGGGTTAGATATTTGTAGTATATAATTGAAACCTATGTGTGAGGAATAACAATTGTAGCGATATGAGGTGGCCATTTACGTGTTCAAATCGTTGCTCATTTAGGGTTAGTATAAATCGCTATTGCATCAAACATATAAATTGTTCCTACTTTAAATGTATAAATCACTGCTTGAAACTTACAAATCAATATAGAAATCTCACCCTCCATAAGTACATATCGTTATAACATTCGGGATTCAATAGTAAACCTCGTTGTATGATTTAGCAAACTTACAAATCTTGGTAACTTTATATATCATAAATCACTACTGGGTTAAATGTATAAATTGTTGTTGCTTTAAATATATAAATCATAAATCATGTCAAAACATGCTAATACTATAAATCGTTAGTTTTATTGGCATGGTAAATAATAACTCGAAGATCATTACATATAACTGAATGGCATTGAATGTTGAACAAAGTTTACAAAGTTTGTATACTAAGTTAATAAACTCCAATTTATTACACTCCTCACGAGTGATACCTTATCATGCTTCCAACCACCTTATCATGCTTTGTCATGCTTCCAACCACCTTTCCTTTGGCAGGGTCAACCCATTCTTTGTAAAGATCTTCAATTATTTCTCATCGATGAGTATGTACAACCATTATGAATGAGCTCGTTTGCTTGCAAAGGATATGTGGGATTTGACCCCTGATACAGAGTTGTCAGAACTTCTGCAGAAGAACATGGAGCTACCAGTTATAGAGTATACTTTCAAATATGCTCTTGTTGATTTAATACATGATAAATCCTCAGCTGCACGACAAAGGATGGTCCGACAACAGATGACGGTAAAAGGTGGTCCGGCAGCAAACGACAGTAAATGGTGCTCCCGCGGCAGCAGACGACGACAAAGGGTGCTCCTCCAGAGGTGTAAGGGTGATCTGGAATGGAGAGGGTGACATATTTTGAGGTTGAGACTCTTTAAGCAGAAGTGTTTACTGCTTAAGGCAAAAATAAAAGGTTATCCTCCATTTTTTGGTTGGAGGACATTTTGGTACATTATTTGAAATGTCGTTTCATGGCGCTAATGGCAGAAAAAGATACTTAAGTCTTTGCAAATGCACTAGACTTTGATGCTAAGTGATGCAAACACACACATGGAAACAAGCCCCACGTGCTTACATACGTGGCTCTCATTCAGACCCGAGAACACGCACCTGCGTGTTCTAGGGGGGAACATATAACTTGCTTCGGGTTCATCGGGCTACACATCCTTGGGATGTAATTGTACATGGTTAACCTCAAAGCAAGTAAAAAGAGAAAACGTAAACCCCCCTCACTTGGTCGCTCTCTGCGATTGGTGACGACCCTCCGCATTAGCTCTCTCTTTTCTCTCTGCCATTGGCTGTAAAACCCGTAAAATTTTGATAATTATCAAAATAAATAAATGCTATAGTTCTTTGAAATAGATATGGTAAAGTAATAAAGAGTCAATCCAAATGGATCTTGTATCCAAATTGGATCAAATGGATCTAATATTTGGATTCAAATACGACGTATGGGTTCAAATCCTGGATGAATCTGAAACCCAATTGGAAATCCAATTGGACCTTAATGGATCCAAATATGGTCGAATCCTAATCAAGATCCGAAAACGTAGTTAGAAAGTTTAGAAGATCTAAAATATAATCTAACTCGTACTTGAGATTCGTCAAGAACCAAATTCGTATACATATAAATTAATAAAGACCTATCATGCAACAATAAGTGATGTGGTGTAATGGCAAGAGGTCTTGCCCAATTATGAGGCAACCCGAGTTCAAATCTCAATAGACAAACAAACAGATTTTAGAAAGAGGAAGTGTCTTTTTGTCAAAAACGTCAAACGTCAGAAGGAAATAAGCAGATTAAAGTTGCAAAGATATGCAATAAAATGTACTATGGTGCAATGGTGAGGCCCATTGCCTCTTTGGGAAGAGAACTTTGGTTTGAATCCCCCTGTGCGCCAAATGGTTTTGCCAAAAAATGTTATTTTGGCCAAACATGTCAAAAACGTTAATAGAGGTTAAGTAAAATTTTGTTGCAAAGATATGCAACGAAATTGAGTATGGTGCACTGGTGGGGCTTGTTAACCTTAGAGAAGAGGTCCTCGGTTCAAATCCCTTGGTGTGACAAGAAATTAAGTTTTTACCAAAATGGTTATGAAACTTTTTTGGAATTTTTCTTGAAGTTCAAAATAAGCAATTAAGGAAGCACTTCTGGGACGACTTTCCAAAGAAAGAGGCTTGAATGGTTGGGTCACCTCGGAAGCCCAACCATCCAAAATAAAAGGAAAGGCATCCCTTCCCTATTTTTGAGGTGGAAAAGAGTTACAAGACGGGAGTAAAGAGGGTAGCCGTTTTTGAGGCGGTAGTAAAGGCAACAAAAAGAAAAAAAACATTTAAAAGTGGGCATCCATTTTGGGGAGGGCCATAATAAAGAAACATCTTTTTTTTAGAAGATTCTACAAAGATTGAGGTGCCTTGATGGCTCCTCTCCCAACTCTCTCTCTCCCACGCCTATCCTCTCTCAACCAGCCGTAGGACAACCCTTTTCTTCCACCATGGATTCCAGCAAGAAATGTGTGCAAGGCTACGGGACATCCGTGGGGAAGAAGGATGCCTCACCCTCAGATATGCGTCTACATAAGCCATTTCCATCACCATCTTTCTATCTCCGCTTCTTATTGACGCTGAATTGAACGATGAAAGGAGACATGTGGAGAAAGAGGAAGCCCTCTCGCAAAACTCCGGATTCGGTCTTCAACTAGGTAAGGAGCATAGTGTCTCTAAGCATGTGCAAGGTGCCATGGTGCACGCGTATGTAGCATACCATCTAAATCGATGTATGAAATATACATATGTTCAACTATGGTTTTAGCCATAGTCGATGTAGGAGCATTTCGTTCCTATGTTTCTTCTTAGGGACGTGTGATGCACATAAGCATCAGCAGTCCGAATATGTGAAGCTATTCATATCTATGGCCTTGAGACCTTGGTACATATTGTGATTTATTTTCTATATATACAAATCAAAATTTAGTATGTATGATCAAATCATATCTTGATTGAACGTGTGCATTGTAATGTAGTATGTGGTTCGCTTAAGATGTGTACAAAAAGTAGACATATAACATCAGATCGTATCAAGGAATTTATGTGCTTAATAAGGGAACTGAGCATCAATCTGGATTTTTATGATCATGTACATTTTGTAATTTCATGTTTCCTCTATTTTCTCTTTATGCTCAATTTACAGAATTAGATCAATCTGTTTGTATCATGTTAGTGTCTGCATTGAGATGATTTACTAACTTTTTGTAATATATGTTGCTTCCGTTAACAAAAAAATTAATGGAAATCATTTTCCTTTGAAAAAGGAGAACCCACATTAATGTGGATGCCACATCCTTTTCCTGCTGGACATTCATTGCAGCCATGGCAGGAAAGACCACACCTTTAAAATGAATGGGGCTCAAACAAATGCCCCTAGTATTTCCTTATATGGAAGACGTTTGAAGAGTTTAGGCAGCAATGTATGGCCAATGCAAAGTCTTGGCTATAATTAATGCATTCTCCACTTTTAGCAGCCCAAGTTTGAAGCATATTGTTGTCCTCTTCTGTTCAAACATTTATATCTAGTATACCTAGAATTTTCAGTTCTTGTTGACCTATGGCCTTGGTAACTATGGCCCTTTCCAAAGTATTGCTCCTCCATATCTTCTAGAAGTAATGTATGTGGACCAACCTACCTCCAAGTTCATGATGCGATAAATATATATATATATATATATATATATATATATATATATATATATATATATATATATATATATATATATATATATATATATATATATATATAAAATTCATGTTGGGTCTTAGCACGTCTTGGTAATTATTTTTGCATACAAATCAATGAACTTAAAAGAATTCATGAGAAGTCTAGGTTACATCATTGAGTCACCAGTAGTTGCCATGATACCCATTATACATGTTAAATGTGGTTCTAGCTCAGTAGTCGTGGTATCCACAACTTATGCAATATAAGAAGTCAGAAGCCTATTGTTTTGTTCCTTCTTTGCCACGAGTCTAATGGGTCTCACGTTAGGCTGTATTTAAAGTGTTTGAGTTATATAGGAAATTATAAAATAGACTGGTTACAAGGAAGTTGTACAATTAGAACTATGTTACACCTGATTTTGCTTCCACATAAATAACCTATGTTCTTGTTATGTCAGTCTGATCAATGTGGAAACAAACTAAGATGATTTTATGTTAGCTTGTTTTATGCCAACCTCGTCTAACACACAGTATGTGGCATTCCTTCCACCAAAGTGTAGAACACCATTAACTCAAATGAAGAGGCTAGTTTTGCCAAATCCCCGATGTCTGATCTACCTATTTGCATCTGTTTCAGTGTCTGCCAATGGCAATGAAATTGGTGTGCCATCCCAAGGGAGGTCCCTTCCTGGTTGCTATGTCACAAGGACACTTCCTTTTGAGCGAGTATATATTAAATCCTTGTGAGCGACAAAGGTTTTGTGTTGTCTTTAAATAATAAATGCTTCATTAATATGGGAATTCGGAATGGTTTTTACTATCATCGTGTGCACTTACACACTTTTACAAAAGGTGCATATTACACTATCCGTTCCATGAAATGAACATTTCTCTCATTTATGAGTTTGTCAGTTATAGGAAAAGGGCAATTTCGCATGATACTTTACCTTTAAATGATATATGTATTACATTGGAAGTTCACTACGATACACATACTCACAGTAGATCTGAAACTCATAAAGGTAGATATACATTGGCTATGGCACACCTTACTGCAATGCACATGTTTAAACAACCTAATGGTTTTATTATCTACTTAAGGAAAGAATGTTATGCGTCAATGAATGTAGCACATGAATGAGATATCCATGACATATTCATGTTAAACATGGTTTACATACGTAATTGCCATATGAAGTTTATGACCAATGTTTCAATACATGAATCTCCTATGACTAAATGCATAAGTTTGTTATAATTGCACAAATAATAGAAAACTACAAAGGGCACAATAGTATAAATTGAAACTAAGCATGTCAAATCCTTGTGATGCCTTATGGGCAAATATGATGTTATATGAATTGTATATAAGTGAATCATGATTTCGTGTTATGACATGTTTATGTGCTAGTTGATTCTATGTTTGTTCTATAAAAGTTGCATAATAAAGGATATTTTCATGCCATGATCATGTGAAAGCTTAAAATCGAGCTGACAGCTTCGCAGAAAACTGATAATGCCATACAAGCACTTATGAATCGTTAAAGTTGGGTTATGCCATGTTGCGGCACAACCAGTGGGGTATGATATGTTTACCCTGACACCAAAAACAAAAGTTAAATTAATACATGATGACATAAATAAAAATTATAGATTCTGGGTATACTTGAAAGATGGTATACGTTATCAATTTTTATTTGAGATGCTGGGTATACCTGAAAGATGGTATATGTTACTGGATTTTTCCCAAAGTTTTGGGTAAAGCTGAAAGACGGTGTATGTTACTGAATTAAAAAAAAACAAGAATGAAAAATATGCGAAAAAAAAATAATTAAGGGGATTCTGGGTATACCTGGAAGACAGTATATGTTACTGGTTTCCCGGGATACTGGGTATACCTGATAACGGTATATGTTACTGGTTTCCTAGGGCTCTGGGTACACCTGAAAGACAATGTATGTTACTGGACCCATGGTCTACCTTGGAGAGGGTAGATGGTACAAGCTCCATGGGATAATTTTTGTGAGAGCGAGGCATCTCACCCGGTCCCCAGTCCTCAGATTTAGGGGGCCAGGACTACCAATTCGTCTTAGGTGGTAGGTCCAAGTCTTCTGTAGAAGTACAGGGTGCATCCTAATTCTAGTTCTAGCAACTGGGGAGTACTCTCTCGGTCATAAATTGTTCACTTTGGATATCCGTACAGCTAGTCACACGGGTTATAAAAAAATAGACCCCCGTGTGGTCTCGGTCCACTACGATGTCGAATGCCTGTGCGTACCCACAAGTTAATTAACAAGATGAAACATAAAGTTAGTGCATTAAGAAAAATCTTCAAGTAGTTGCATACAGCTTGATGTTGCAATTATTGAGTAAGCTGTGATTCCTATGGTGCATGCCTCAGATCGGTTTTCCTTTTCAAGAAAGATGTGATAACTTATAAATGATGTGTTGCACATTGGTTTGTGCTTTATGCAAACTTTACATGGAATGCTTTACTTAAGTCAGGTGTACATCCACTTAAGTTCCAATGTTGTTATTACTTATATAAATATGGTTCATGCATATGATGTGTCATGCTTTGATGTTGATGGAAATTAATCATAAAATATTTGACTTTAGTGACCTGTATATTTATCACTTATTAAATGGTTATTAGTTCTATCTAAACATGTTGCACATATACTTGTACACATGAAATTGTGCACACTCATATGGATATTATGCTTCTTACTCAGATGTGATAGTCTGACTCCTTTTGAATTAATATTTTTAGGAAACAGTATGGCAAGCAATTGCGGTCATCACTGCGGACACTGCCATGTGGCCATATCTTCTTCGGATGTCCTGAGGAATATGATTTGTAATAAATCATTAAGTTATAATTTAAAACTTGTGGTATATCAATGCAATAGTTTATTTTACTTAATGCCTAGAGTCTGTGATATTACTTGCAACTTGCCCAAATAATTTGACTAAGAATTTAATAAAGCTTTTCCGTTGTTGTTTAGAAAAAAAAATTTATTCCAAAATTTTAAAGCTAAATATTTGGGGTGTTACATTGGCGATGTCTATACTAGTGAACCCTCTCTCTCACACACATTGGAATCAAGTGACGGTCGCTGCTTTGCTCTCTTTCGTGTGGGAATCAAGTGATGACCGCTACCTCACCCTCTCCCATGTTCGAATCAACTGATCTGTTAATTTTTCTTTTATTTTCTTGGATTTTTCATTTTTTTATTCACGTAGAAAAATGAATGATAGAGTTCCATTGATATTATTAGTTTTACACATCTGTATGGAAGGATGGTGTGTGTTCTCCCTCGAAGACGGCCGTTAGCCATGCGTGTTCGGGGTCCCAATGAGTGTCATATATATAAGCACATGGGGCTCATATTACTGTGTGTGTCAGCATCACTTAGCATCAGAGTTTGGTGCAGATGCAAAGACATAAGTACCCTTTTCTGCTATTCTCGCCATGAAACAATGGTTTGAGAAAATAACAAAAATGTCCTCTATTCAAAAAAAAAGAAAATGATGGTTCGAGAAAAGGACAAAAATGTCCTCCATTCAGAAAGTCGAGGATAATGTTAACTCTTCAAAGTCCAAACGTTCCATTTTCACCCTAAGTAGTAAACTTTTGCACTATCTGTTATAACAGGAGCTCCCTTTGACGATGCAAACTTTGCCACCAGAGTAGCAACCTTTGTCGTCGTCTCAAGTCGAGGTTCCTCCCTTGGTTTTTAGCTTGTGTTACAACACATTGCTGCCTTCTCGTTTCTGCCTTATGTTACAAAACATTCCCGGGTTCGCGATCGACTGGTTCGATCATTGGTGGGCATCATAGGACATTTGTCGGTCATCTCTTTTTACAGTTTTGTCTTCTTTTTCATTGTCGTTAGGCATTGTGGAAGAAAGCAATGACACACAAACATTCCAACAAGTGCCATTAAGGCATCGTGAGTATCTTTCCATGTCATCATGCTATCGTTGAAGAACGTATGTCATTGTGAGTTCCATTAAAGCATTGTTTTGTTATTACAGGTGGATCTTGTCCTTTCGATGGTTAGAAACTTAACGATATTTGTAAGACGTTGGGACCTGTTGACAAGAATGCTACCTCTACCCATCCGATATCCTCCATTCACTCAGTATATGCAATGTATCACAAATCACGGTTGTAATAACATACTACCGATTTGTGAGATATTGTTTTGTTTGTTAATATCAATTTGTAAGCTATTATGCTGAATTTCTGTATCGATTAGTAATATATTTTGCGATATGTATATTGATTTGTAAGATATTATGTGTTTTGTAGTACCAATTTGTAAGCTATTATGCTGAATTGTCGTATCGATTTGTAATATATTATGCGATATGTATATCGATTTGTACAATATTATATGTTTTCTAGTATCGATTTATAAGATATTTGTAGAACGACTTTTAAAATGTGTGCGTATAGAAATACATTGTTACGCGCTTGCGGTGGCGATTTTCATATTCAAATCACTGCTTTGTTAGCAATTTCTATTGAAATCGCTTCACAACATCGTAGATATAATTAAATCTCTATTGTCACCACACATATACGATAAATCGTTTCGTTTATTGGCATGGTAAGTAACAACTCGATGCATAGTATAAGTAAATAACAAATCACCATTGCTTTTATACTGTGATTCATTCAATCATTTCTTTGACTTGCTTAACCTTATCAGTATCCGTTGTTATATGCATCTTGAATAAATTGTAGTAAACGTATGTGCTTGCTAGCACAAATTGATATTTTGCTTATAACAGTGGTGAGCTTATCATCTGGTTGTAATGAAGATGATCTATCTTAATCATTTGAAAGATATGAAGAAGTGAACATATGTACTAATGATGCACTTAAAGAAATGAACATGTGCACTAATGATGCACATGATAACAAGGGTGCAGGCATTGGATTCACTCTTGACTTGAATGTTCCAGCCGAAGAAATGCAATTCGATAATAAGGTAGACGATTATGATAGTACACTTGATAAAGGTGCAAACACTGGTAATGTACATGATGGTACACCTGACTCTGTTCCCGTATAAGGAATACAATTTGATAATGAGGATGCTGCATATAAATTTTATAATAATTATGCCTTAAAATTTGGCTTCAGTGTTAGAGGGTATTCTTGGTCAAAAAATACAAAGGGTATCGTGGTGAGAAAGACATATGTTTGTTCTAAGGAAGGTTGGAAGAAGTCAAGTGAAAATCCAACAAGGAGCATGCTAGAATCAAGATGTGGATGTCCAGCGAGAATGGTGTTAAGAAGACTTCCGAATGGGAAATATGTAGTTCGTACTTTAATCAGTGATCATAACCATGAATTAGTAGATTCACATATGAGTCATATGTTAAGGTCACGTCGTAAAGTAACTGAAGCACATGTTACAATTGCTAAAATAGCTTATAGCACCAGCATTGCACCAAGGAAGACATACAATTTGTTTGCGCACATAGATGATGGTCATGATAATGTGTCATTCACACCTATAGATCTAAGAAACCACTTGAGAAGGAAGATGATAGATAATATGAAGAATGGAGAAATATGTTCTTTGGTTTATTACTTACAAAATAAATCAAGCATTGGCCCTGGTTTCTTTAGTGCAATGCAACTGGATGAAGATGGATATGTTGTGAACATGTTTTGGGCAAATTCAAAGTTAAGAGTAGATTATGAATGCTTCAATGATGTTCTTATTTTTTATACGATAGTGAAGATTAATACTGAACAGTGCCATTTGCGCAGTTTTTCGAAGTGAACCATCACTCACAGAGTTGTATGTTAGGCGACGCTTTTTTATACGACCAGACCGAAGAAAGCTTTGAGTGGTTGTTTATAGTATTTATACAAGCAATGAATGGAAAGCAACTTGAAGTTGTACTTATAGATGGTGATCACGCAATTGCGGCTGTAGTGTCTCAGGTGTGGCCAGATGCACATCGCCTATGTTTATGGCATATTTTTTAAAATGCAACAAAGAACATAAGACACATATTTAATCATAAGATAGGGTTTGACAAAAAGTTTACTAGGTGTGTACTTGAGAGTGTAGATGAGATCACATTTATGTCTGATTGGGAGGAAATGATTCAAATATATGACCTTGAAGACTGTTTGTGGTTACAAAATTTATATGCAGAAAAAGAGAAGTGGGCATTGGCATATGAAAGACAATACTTTTGTGCATGTATGATAAGCACACAAAGAGCAGAATCTATGCATGCCACACTGAAGAAAACCTTGTATTCATGTTTAACAATGTTTCACTTTATGGAACACTATGAATTATTTGTAAACGGTCTTAGACAGAATGAACTTGAACAAGATGTGAAATGCTTCAATACATGCCTTGTAACTTTAGGCATGAAAATATTGATGCGACCTGCAAATCTGTATACACTAACTGTATTTGAATGGATTAAGAAGAAGGTTATACAGGTCATGAATTGCAACATAGAAGGACACATGCAAACCGAGAATATGCACAAATACCATATTGTATGAGAGGGCGAAGAGCATCAGAAAAGGCAAGAAGCACATGTTATGTACAATGTTGACAACGTAATAGTTAAATGTACGTGCAAAAAGTATGAATTCAAAGATATTTTATATCGTTATGTATTAAAGGCAGTTAATGAAGAGAAGATACGAGAAACACTTGAGTCATATTTAATGCGAAGATGGAAGAGATAAGCAAAGATTGAACTGCTGGATACAGATAATGTCACTCAATTTGGTGTTGATGAGAAGTGCCACATATCCTCCCGTTACCAACAACTGTGTAGGTCATTTATGCATGTTGTAGATTTGGTAAAAGTGAAGAAGCCTATGTATGCATGAGAAAAGCGTCAAGGGAGTTACTTGTAAACGTGCAGTTAATTCACTATCAGTTCGTTGCAGCTCATGAAGACCAGTCGAAGAAAATGGCAGCGAACATTGGAGGTGAAAATCATGCTTCCCTTGACACTCCTAAGAAATTATGCCGAAGCGTAAACATCATCTTCAACAAGTCATGAGTGAATGTTGTAGATTATGATGGAAAAATTTACCTAGTGAAGGGTATCAAAAGAAAACCTGCTTCTGGCCGCAACCGTCAGAGGACAAAGGGTGGACTAGAATTGGTTCACAAGAAAAGGTCTAAGAAATAACCAACCTCTAAGAAAAAGCAACCAAGTCCTTCGCATGAACAAGTATGCAAGACTTTATATTGGTTCTCATGTAAATTGCATCATGTGAAGCAATATCTAACTTGTGTAATTTTCAACATGCAACAATACCCTACGGACATAATTTCCAACGTTATAACCTTCAATCCTCCCGACCAGTTTTTTTGGAATGATAGCTTCAGTTTTACAAGTCTTTTTGTATGTAATCAATGTTGGGAGGATGTTTGTATTTCTTGTGAAACTTAATGTAGTGTCTTATATTGTTCTGTTTCATGACAGGCTCAAATGAATTCGAAAGCAAGCTATGAAGCACATGAATCATGTATGAATTCTGTTTAAGTCTTACCATAAAGTTAGTTGTCATGCCTCTTTACATGACCCAATTTCCACATTGTCGGATTTGTTAATTGTTTAACAAAATAGGAGGTGAATATGCTTATACACTGGATGGTCTTATTAAGAAAGAGTTTTTGGATGAAGCCATTTTCATGAATCGTGAGCCATAAAAATAGAATTGTATCTTTCACATGTATTTAAAATAGAACTATGTTTAATAATGTATCTTTCACATGTATAAATCCTTGTAATATGTATCATTCACATGTATAAATCATAGTTAGTGAAAATCGGGTATGAAAATCGGGAATTGTATGTGAACTCAGTGTTTATACAATCAGTGAAAATTGTTTTCTCATCTAGCCTTCACATATACAAATTGTTATATATAAATTGTATCGTCCATATTGTATGGGAGGGCCACTACAACATCTGGTATTGTCTGAGAATAATTCATTCACAAACAAAGGCACACGATGTACAGACTTAGTAAAGAACAAATCATGAATAATTCAACAATACAAATCGATGTAACTTTATAAATACAAATTGATTTTATTCACAAAGACTAACAAAGACATATCATTGTCGCGGTAACTTCATAAATATAAATCGATTTCCCAGCCTTGGGTAATTAACAGCAATGGTTTACAACCAATGTCATTTACAATCGATAACTTTAAAACTATAAATCGATGTCATTTACAACCGCAATCATTTACCAAAAAACCTAATATTTTTTACCTAACCACAATGGTTTGGCTTAGATAAAACACATGACCATCATCATCAACAAAACAGATATCATCACTAGTAGGTAATTAACAGGACGTCTAATTGTATAAAAAAAATAGATATGTCTTTGTTTGTCTATGCGAACGATATTGATATGTAATATGGCGATTTACTCATAACGTTTTATAACTGTTAATTGGATTTATACTTTACCAAGATAATACATCGTGTCGATGCCTGTACACGTGCGTAAAACCCTGCAAAATTTAAAACCCTAATATAGATCTATATATAAAACCCTACCCGGCCCGTTGTCCAAGTCTTAAACCCTAATCTATTTAACCTCTCTTCCTCTTTCTTTTATGTGGCAGTGCAGCTTCTTCTTATTCTTTTCTCATCTGCCTTCTTCTTCTTCTTCCTTGTATTTTTCTTTCTTCTTTGTTCTTCTGTGTTCCTTCTACCTGTGCTTGATAGACAGGGGGTGATGCAGATGTCCATCTATTTGATCTATTCCTACTATCAGACCCTACATTGTTCGCAAACCATACTTCACAGTTGAAAAAATATCTGCCTAATCTTTGATATACTTTATGACAAATACGTAGGGTGAGCGATCTATCATGTAGCCCCTCGGTTCCTGACCTTTGAAGCTTATTCTCAAGAGCGCACCAATGTTGGAGTCTCTAAGAATCGGCCTCTATCCGAGGAAAATGGTGCAGTGGGCTGTCATTACTAATGAGCTCGTTTGCTTGCAGAGGATGTATCCTCAGCATAGAAGGAAGCAACGATAAATGATACAGATGTTTTGGTGATCTCTTTTGTAAAAAAATGAGTCTCTAAAAGATAGATATGCGTTCAACAAAATTGTCCTCTCATAGATATTGTAACTAAATACTAACATTTTTTCTATATGAATTTGGTTGTAAATCATATACATCATGTGAATTTGTAGTTACAAAGTTACGGCGAGAACAATATGTCTTTGTTTATATTTGCGAGCAACATCAATTTGTATTTAAGAATTTAACTTATTTTGTATCATTGAAGTAAAACCCAAAATCCTTAAACCCTCAACCCCAATCTCCCGTAAAAGCGATTAGGAAATTTTGTTGACAAAGACATTGCCCATAAAAGTAAATCGCGATAGCATGTAGCGTTTATTCGTTATTGTGTAAATCGCGATGGTACTTATGGTTCACTTAGAAAAAGCTCATTGTCTTAAAGACAGACTTCATTGTGTAAAACGTAATGGTTTAATGATTTACACAATGACGTCTATGTCAGTCACAACTGGATAAAAATCGCTCTATGCATGAGTAGAAATCATGGTACAAGTGCACTGTCAATGCTTGTGCAACTCGTGATCCTTGTTTATGAATGTTTGTGTAAATTGTTTAAGCCTTATATAAACGCTTGTTCGATTTTAATTTACGAAGGCCGATCATTACAACTATTTGTTTAGTGACATTTGTGTGCTACACTGATTAAAATAGATTTATACACTTATAGAAAGTCACGTTAAAGAAAATTGTTAATGCATGTGCAAATCGTGATCACCGTTTATGAATGTTTGTGCAAATCGTTTAAGCCTTATATAAACGCTTGTTTGATTTTAATTTATGAAGGCTAATCATTACAACTATTTGTTCAGTGATATTTGTTTGCTACACTAATTAAAATAAATTTATATACTTATAGAAAGTCACGTTAAAGAAAACTGTCAATGCTTGTGCAAATTATGATCGTCGTTTATGAATGTTTGTGCAAATCGTTTAAGCCTTATACAAACACTTGTTTGATTTTAATTTATGAAGGCCGATCATTACAACTATTTATTCAATGACATTTATGTGCTATACTGATTAAAATAGATTTATACACTTATAGAAAGTCACGTTAAAGAAAACAACTTGTTTCTACCTTACACAATGCTAATCGCTTTTATGATTTTCAATTACAAAGACCGAACATAACAACGATTTGCTTTTACTATATAACTGTCCAACTTATTTGTCATGTTTAGTGAAATTAAAATTTTATTTATTTCAAGCTAGAGATATTTACATAATTTATATACAGTCTTACAAATTTTTTATACAAAAATTGGTTGTACAGTACATAAAATTTGTTAGAAGTCGATGTACATCATATTACTCCTGGGTGGGTCGCATCGTTTATTGCCTTTCAGGTATTCTTGCCGGCTGAGCTTTTTTCTCTTCTGCAATTAGATACTTCGTCAATTTTCTGCATAGTTATGTGCAAAATCCAGGCATATCAACCTGCAACAAAAATGTAATGTGACACCAATATATACATTGAGTCCCCAATAATAGAGGGTAATAAACAACATACAACGTCGAAATCAGGTTCTTGTCTATTGTCTATTGCTTCAATATACTTCATTACAAATACGCCACAATCGATGTCATTATTTTGTAAAGGAGCATCTTCTGCTGAGCGAAAGATCCACTCGCCAATGTCGACACCCAAAGCATCTTTGACGAATCCTACCTGTGGTTCATGCAGAAGAAAGTAAATTCGTGACCACCGTACAAGATACGATATCCTTATAGACGGAAACTTACAAAATGCAAAACATCACGACGTGCACCACTGTGTAACTTCAATGAACTATAGCACCATAGTTGTTTTTCTTTTAAATCCATAACATATAAGATCCAATGCGCTTCGGTTTGCCAGAGTGTTGGAATCAATATCTGCAAATCGATAGGACAAATCGTGTGAGGACTGTTATGCCGAAACCTTGTATAAGAGGTTTGTTCACTTACCTTTTTACTTGACCAAAAGTCTCCACAATGATCATTGTTACCCCAATATGGTAGTCCATCTTGAAATCCAATAGAGTGTGGCAATCAATGGACAATATTCTATTGAACGAAACAATGATAATAGTAATGTTAAAACATGAAGCAACAAGAGTAAATAAAAAAACAAAATAAACATAAAATATAACCAATATACCATGAAATAAGGGTTGATGATGCATCTAGTATTGATTGTTGCATTATTTTGAATATACTTGACGAAATCGGATATAGTCTATTTGAAACAAATATGAACTTGTTAACATACATACCATGGCATACATAAATATATTACTTATAGTGGTTTCATACATACAAAATTACTAATAATGTTCCCTTCTGCATATTCGTTATGCATTTGTTTAATGTTATCTTGGAGCTCTTTGTTGAGTTTTCGGGCACCGCCTTTTGTGAATATTCCATTGACAATAACAAAATATTCAAGAAACGATATTGAAATTTCATTATACAGTATTGTGAACACCCCAAATTTTTTAAAATTTCAAAAATTCCCTTTTTGCCTCTGGCCCCATCCTCTAAATAAATTGGGTCAATTTCTGATCAACTTCTAATCATTTCTCGGATTCACTGGTTGAAGATCTGAAATCCAATTTCATACATCTGACCCAATTTTGGATCCTGATCGAATATCCGAATCCAATTCTGAGCTAGATTCCCCTGTTTTCAAAATTTTAAAAAATATAAAATCAATTTTCTGAATGGCTCAGACATTTCATCCAGTATCCATTTGGATCTACTAATTTCATTTTCAAAATTTTGAGATCCAAACTCGAATATTCACTCAAAATCCCAGATCCAAATCCATTTTGAATCTCAATTTCTGAAATTAACCATGTATTTTCCCAAAAACCTCATTTCAAAAAATCCTTAAATTTCAAAACAAATATTTTATAAAAACCTTTCAAAAACCTCATTTGGATCCCATCTTTTAAAAATCCTCATGTTTTCCTCATATTTCCTTAAAATTTTCCTTCAAAAATATAAAAAGAAAAAGAATTTCAGAAAATGGCCTAAGCCCCTTTTTTCTGAAAAGCCTTGTAAAAAGAAACACATTAAAAAACTTCAAAATAAAGAGGGACCCATTTTGAAAAATTTCTAACGGTCTCGCCTTATAAAAACGACCATCGCAATGGTCGATCCCATTCATTCTTGACAACCCCATCTGCGCATGATTTATTAACCACCAAGCCCATCCATTAGACCCTTCCACCCTTCTCACATACCTCCCTCTCCTCCTCCTTCTTCTCTTCCTTTGCCCCTTCTGTCATCAAAATCACCAGAGTTTCCCTACAGAAATCACCAAAGAAACCAATCTACGGGAGTCCATTTCATTTCAGCTAAACTGGTAAGATGCTCTCCCTCTCTTCACCCTTCTCGTTTTAGGGGTTAAACCAATTACTTAGAATCACTACTCGATCCATTTTTTTTTGTTGTTGAATATTTGTTTATTTGCGTTTTTATTTCTTTTGTTGTATTTTTTTTCTTATGCTTCGCTCTTTTTATTCATCGAAGTCTGATTCAAATTATATCTACTAGCATCGTGTGATTGATATCAGCTTTGCAAACTCGCTAGTTTCAGGCCTATATCATCACCTCGTTCTATCAAAATTACCCATCTGGATATGATCCTTTCTCTGGATGCACCTCTATTCATCATACATACCTTGGTTTTTAATTGTTATGCATCATCACTTTGAAATTTTTGTTGGCCATAATGGCATCCGATTCCCAGTTCATCGAGAGATGCTCCTCCAGTTCATCATAACAACATTTCAGGAATCAATGGGAAAATTTCAAATCAACACCTGTTGATGATTTTGAAATCCCTTTCCTATGATTAATTTCATCGTAGTCTCCCTTTGCTGCACTTGATTTTATCCCTCTGCCTCTGATTTCACTGTAAAATATTGAGCTATATGTACTGTGGAGATGCTCTATTTTGATCGTGAAGTCTAGCTAATGGCTGTTGCGAAACATACCTCCCTTTTGAGCTATACATTTACACCTCACACTATACATCCCACTCCCTCATCTCAGAATTCTGAGACCGTCAACATCTTGCCCATCTAAAAAGGCCTCACCATCTTGAGTTGTTCTTGCTCTAGCTAGAAGAAGCTTCTCCCTCACAAAAGACCCAATTGCATCACATGCTGATTTGCATTATGAATCGCCACTTAAGATTGTTGAGTATCCAGACCCATTGCTAAGGATGAGAAACAAATGCATTAACGCATTTGATGATAATATGAAGAAGCTGGTTGATGAGATGTTTGATGTTATGTACAAACACAGGGTCATCAAGCCTTATAGGAGCCCAGAAAGCATCACTTTATCCAGATAATATGCTTTTACTTTCCAATTTTGTGTTATCTTCTGAATCATTCAGAACGTCTGAATCCCTTTCGCCAATTTGCTTGCCAAGACACAATCCAACGACATTTCTTTATACTTACTGTAGTCATCTTGATGTTGATACATATTTGATGTTGCTTACTACCGTCTTAGAGCCAATCTCAATGGAAGATTGCCTTACTATTGGAGGAATTCGTGTGAACTCCAACTCCTCAATTTGGATCTTAATTACATTAATGGAATCATACCCATTGGATTGAGCAAGTGTAAGAATCTTTCATTGGTTGATCTAAGTTCGAACAACTTGCATGGACAAATTCCAGCTGGTGTATGGCTTACTTTAATGTGAGTAGAAATTCATTGTCCAGTTTGATGTCTGAATTTGCTGAAACAGGTTGTCATAGTGGTGTTGGAATGTTATATATTGTTTCTATTAATTGGTATAATGATTCGATGAATTCTCAGAAACTAGATCAAAATCTTGCGTACCTGTACTTCATTCTTCTTTCTCAATCTGTGAATATGACCAATCCTTTCTATTTGCTTTTGACCAATGGCTTCATCATTCTACATGACCTTAGTTGGAATAAGCTTTTTGGTCTGGTTCATTTCTCTCCGATTGCTGATGGGTTATTAGTTGATAAACCATCTTATGGATTGTTACTTAGTAACAATCAGTTTGATGAATCACTTCCTGGCTCATTTGGTTCAACATGCCGAGATTTGCAAGGCTTTGTTGAGAACGCAGGTTTTAATCAAATCTCTGGTGAGACACCTCTCGGGTTCTTCCTGAGCTGCCCTCAGATGATGGATTTTGTCGCAGCCTATAATCAGCTAAGCGGTCCAATCCCTACTGATATTGGTCACTTTTTTTTGAGAGATAACCATTTGGATGGAACTATTCTTGATCAGTTGGTGAATTTGAAGAACCTACAATCAGTTCTTTTAGGAGAAGACCAATTAACGAGAGAGATCTCTGCACAATTTAGTCAATCCGGTTCTCTTGTGACACTTGATCTTTCCAACAACTCTCTCATCGACACAATTTTTGTAACCCTGGCAAATGCCTCGAATCTCTGAATTTTGTTGCTCGATCACAATAGACTTACAGGAGAGATTCCTTCATCTTTCTCAGGGTTGGCCAATCTCCTTGAATTTGATGTTTCTTACAATAACCTCTCTAGATATGTGCCAATTCTTCAACACCAGATCAATTGTGATAACTTCAATGGTAATATCTACTTGCACCCTGCATATCTCTTGCACTTTCAAGCATACATATCCTTTCACAACCCCCTTGTTATGAGTGTTCACAGCAACTTATAGTTGTTGTGTATTCACATCACCTGCACCATCAGCAACACCTTGCATTTCTCCACAACACTTTGAAAGCACACTCACCTGGTTCACTTCATTGAGTGCACACCCACCTCCTGTACAATGTCTGTGCACATTTCTTCATTGCTGCACCTGCCACTTCATCTTACCACCTGCACATTACATCACTCACCTGTTGTTTATCATTTTCTACTTGCCTATATATCCCTATAGCACTTGTGCACCCGTTGCACCCTGTTGCACCCTCATGTTCACCTGCATCTTTACTTTTCATAGCACCTCTGCATTTTTGCACCCCACGTCACCTGTGCATCCTGTACACCCTGCTGCACTCTCATATTCTCTTGTACCTGCACATTATTCTCTACACTCATATATCCTTCATTACCTCACTTCCCTACACTTTGGTTTTGCAACACCCCCCCCCCCCTCCAGTCATGGACTGTCTTTTGCTGCAACTAGTATTCTGATTCCAGCATAGCGTAGGCATGACTTAATCTTTGCATTTGCCATATAGCTTATAGGTAAGCATCTTTAAATACACATTTCTCATTTAGCATGAATATCATACCTAGATGTATATGTATGTTTCTATCATTAGCATAGGCCTAGTTCCTTGCATATTCATTTTCCTCATTAGCACAACCATATGCATGAATGGTTTTGACATGACATCTTCTATTTTTCTCTATATTTTTTACCTTGTGCTAATCCATTTTGCAAGAAAAATATGGATAGTGTTGATTTCCTTTCCTAGATTAGGAACTTGATATTTCAATTTCAATTCAAGATTGTAATAATTCAATATTAATGAGAATTTCTACTTTTCAGCTTAGAATAGAATGTATGAGCATATAGTTCTCATAATTGCCTGTGACATCTCATTTTATTTTTATTTCAAAATTCACAATGGTGAAACACGAATGGCACATGCACTATTCTAATAAAAGGCAAATAATTCTAAGTAAATGATTCACATTTATGGCCATAGTCAAAATGTGAACGATACTTAGGATTTTTATCTTTTATGGAATAACATTTGACCTCCACTTAGGTCTCTTTTGAAAATCATTATATTTTTCTAAAAAAATCTTTTCTTCCTCTATCAGAATTTAAAATATAAATTATCTTGAGATATATTTGTGTCCATAGTCATGGATATATCAAAAGTTAATTTTGTTTTAAATCCTATAAAGGCAAAAAAATTTATTTTATTATGTATTAGAATTTAAATATATATTAGATTATAATATGATTGTGACCATAGTCATGAATGTATTACGATTTAATCTTATTTCAATTCTATTAAAGAATAAAATATGCTTTTAAATTCCAATCTTTAAATAAATTTCAAAGCATTCATCATTTAGGATATAATTGCATTCTTTCTCGAAATTATTTCAAATCATTTTCAAAATTCCAAGTGATTTTTGAGATAAATTTTCAAATATAGTTCTCATTTCTAAATTCAAAATTATTTTCAACTTTCATTTAAATTTCATCTTTTATTTTCGATTCCATTCAGTTTTTTTTTATCTTGTTCCAAGTTTCAATTCTTATTTCTAAATTTTACCTTTCTGAATTTCATATTTTAAATTTCATTCAAATTCATTTTTCCATTTTCCAATTCTATTTCAAATCCCGAGTTTTAATTCAACTTTAAGTCAAAGTTTTGAAATTCATTCTGAGATTCCAAATCAAATTGTGAGATTTACTTTAAAATTCAATCCAATTTTCAAATTCTCTTCTGATTTTAAATTTCAAATTTGAATTCGAGTTCTATTCTCAAATTCAAAATCCAAAGTTTATTCTAAATTTTCAATTTCTAAATTCATTCTTTAAATTCCTATTTTATATTCAATTTCAAATTCAAATTTGAATTATGAATTTCTAAATCCACTTCCAATTTTAAAGTTAAATTTCAAAATTCAATATCAATTCCCAAAATCCCAATTTGAACCTAATTTCCATTCTAACTTTAAAATCCAAATTCCAAAATTCGATTTTGAACTCCAATTTCAAAACCAGATTTTAATTAGATTTCAAATTCAAAATATTTCAATTTCAAAGTTCTGATTTATCAATTTCAAAAACTTCAAATCTAGTCTTTCTTTTTCCAAATTTCAATCTTTTCTAAATTTCATTTTCGATTTCAAATCTTCCTTCTTCAATTCAAATTTCGACCTATTTCAATCTTTAATTTCAAATTTCAAGTTCCCTTTTTAAATCTCAAATTCATTTCAGATCCAAGTTTAGATCTAAAAATTCAAATTTTCCAAATCAAGTTCAACTTTTGAACCACTTCTTCAAGGATATTTTCAAACTCATTTCAAAGTCACTTGGAATATCCAAATTTCTGAAATATTTCTAAAGCATGCATCATATTTCAAATCATCATTTTCAAAGTTCATTGCACAAGCATGATTTAATGTGCATTTAAGATTTTAGAATAATCACTTAGACAAATTTAGGCAAAGCAAAAGGCATTGATTCGATCCTTGGTTCAATTACCTCTGGTAAAGGCGCCGAGAACGGTTGAACCTCGTACCGACGAGCTAATCTGTTATCATTGCAAAATTTTACTTTTGCAAGTCAAACTAATCTTTGAAAAAGATTTTGAAAATAACTCACCTCCGTTTTAAAATGCGGGATAATTATGAAGAATGGGACTCGCCTGTCGATACGAGGTTAGACCATTCCTGACACCTTTACCAGAGGTAATTGAACCAAGGATCAACCATATGCTTTGCTTTGCTTTGCTCAACTTGTCTAAATTATATTCTATTTCCTAAATGCACAAAGAATCAGGCATGTGCTATGAATTTCTGAAAATGCAGGTTGAAAACATGATGTTGGCTTCAAATTCTGGAGAATACTTGGAAAAGAAATACTTAGAAAATCATGAACTATGTTGAGAGAACATTTCTGAGGAAAATGAAAATCGATTTCTGAAGAAATCTTGAAGTTTTGAGGAAAATTGATTTCTAATAAAACTCAAAATGACTTCGAGAAAGTTGATTTCTTTGAATTTAAACTTTGAAAATGAGAATATAACTTGGAAAATTATGAATTGAGATTGGAAAATACATGAAAATCCTTAAAAAACCAAAGGTTTTTTATAAAGTCATTTTTTGAGAAAAATCAGGGTAAATTTAGGAAAAATCAATTTTTCTGTACTGAAGTTGAGGAATAGATAAAAAATAAGGGCATGTGGCCTTGTGAAATATGTTCATGATGTACTCTAAACCTAGATGATGCATGAATATGGTTTTGAAAAAAGATTTCTGAAGATTTCTGAGAAAATTGTTTGAAAAGAGATTTTTGTGCCTTATAGAATTTTCATGAATCAAATCCTCTATATATCCCTGACTATGGACACAGATATAAATCAAATATAACCCATTTGATTCTAAAAGGAGAAAATATTTAGAAATAAATTTGAAATATGCAATAGTTTTTTGAAAATACCCTAAGAGTGTAGGCTGATTGTGGCTTAAAAGAAGATGGCAAATATGAATTTCATTCGTATTCTGACTATGGCCATAAATACAAACTCAATCGAGTTTACCAACTCCCTAGAAGCTAGTGCATGTGCCATTTATGTATACCATGGTGAATTTGAATATGCATGAATCATCATTCAACCCATATTAACATTATTATAAAATTAAACTATATGCACATGCAAACCCTAATCTAAGTAGGAATTTAAATTCTTATTCCAAATTTATTTACAATTTACACCACTAATTGAATTTAAATAAATGAAAGTAAAAAATCACAGCCTTGAAATATCCCTGCAAATCTAGAAAACTTGTTAGTGAAGATATGTTGGCTTTTCTGGATTTATCCAGTAATATATGGAAATTACTGGATTTATCCAAATATAAGCCTTTTTCTATATTTCCCTGATATTAACATAATGAAATATGATGTAAAATTGAAGAAATAATAAAAATAAATAAATTTAAAATTCAGTTTTTGGGGAAAATTGATAAAAATACCTCTGAAAACAAGACTATGGCCTTGAAATCAGGGTTTTCAAAAAATATGTTGGTAAAATTTTGGATTTAGGGTTCAAAAAAACTCAAATCAAGGTCAAATCGAATATGAGGTGTCCTAGCATGATTTTAAACATGAACAAACCATAAAAATATGAACTTTTATGGAAAAAATTAAAAATAACACAAAATCATGATTTTTGCTTGAATCGGAGACTTCGCAAGCATCCTGTTTTCATATTTTCATCAAATAGCCTATCAAATGAATTCAAAAATTAATAAAAATCGGCATGGACAATTATCATAACCCTAAAATTGAAATAGAATAAAAAAGATTTATTTTTGACATGATTTTAATATGAAAATTGCATAATAACAGTAAAATATGCAATTTTTACCTGCAGGCACGTATCTGTCACAGTGTCAGACCAGAATCAGAAATCAAATCACCATAAAAATCCATAAAATTTTACAGAGAGATACTAGACAAAAACAAAGATTTCCCTCCTTATAGATTGGAAAAATCATCTCCGGTTAGGGAGATATCATTCTAGTAATATACGCTTGAATTTAACGAATATAAATATGTAAAAATAGGTACTTTCGATTTTGGGTAAAAAAAAAAAATAACAAATCTCATCCAACAATTCTGAAATTTTAGCAGAGAATAGCAGACATATAGATAAAAAATTACATTTTTACAGATAATCAATCAGATCTCCGGTTAGTCAGATACGATTGACACAATTTGGCTTAGGGTTTAAGCAGGATATAACGAGTTATGATAAACCGATTCTACCTTCTGACAGTAGAAAAATAGAAGACAAAAACATAAAAATATAAGAAAAATACAGTAAATAATAGACACTAATACTAAGCTACTTTAATTTACAGATCATAAATCGGACCTTATATGACAGAAATATCACATTTTCAAGTTATACATAAATATCAATAGCGATTTCTTGGGGTAGGAATCATGATTCAACTTTCTATTTTTTGACAAGGTTCCCGATCCCAAAACCATTTGATTTTTTTATAGAAAGGCATTGACAAATCCGTGAGCCTACCCTAAAAAAATCAAAATTTTTTAATGAATATTTATGCATTAAATAATATATTTTTTATAGATCCAAAATCAAAACACATGGATATCCAATAAAACACTAAAAACCTTAATTTGAACATGCAAGTTAATAAAAAAAATATGTAAAAAGCATAACAAAATTGAAATAGATATTTGAACATGTGAAATAAACACTAATATGATAAGAAAATAAAAAAAATCCATGGAATTCATAGTTAGATTTGATTTACCCTTTGAAAAGATGGATTTATCCCATTTAACGGGTAAATCTCATCTTTTATTGGTCGAATGCATAGAAAATAGTATTCTAAATGATTCTAATGGATTAGAATCTTGAAAAACACCATTAATAGATTTAGATCATCTTCTTAAATGGATTTTGAGGTTCTTGAATGAAAACCATGGTCGAATTCAATGAAGGAGGGGCAACAATAGTGAAAACTATAAAAAAAGTAATAAATTTTATAAAAAAACAATGAAATAAAAGATAGAGATCTCACCTTAGATGTTGCAGCAATGAGGGAAGCAGCTGGGAGGAGAGAAAGAGTCCAAGAAAGGAGAGGTCAAAGCCTTAGGGGTCGACCCCCCTTTGGCTTCTATTTATAGAAATAAATTAGGTTTAAAGAGTTTGGAAAAATCCAAACTCTTTTCTTAATTGGATTCTTTAGAGGGGGGCAATTTTTATGGAGGATTACTAAACTACCCCTAACCCTAACTAACCTAATTAAACTCCTAATTGACCTAAAAGGGATCTAAATGTGGCGCCACCTAGTGTGGGCCCACATTGGATTTTTGAAAAACAATTTTGAAACTTTAAAAGAACCAATGGTTAAAAATCAAAGTAAAAACAAATTTTCAAAGTTAATTTTGACTCTTCTAAACTCCTAACCTAACTAGAACACTGACTAACCCTACTCTAACCCTGACTTCTTCAAATGTGGAGCCACCCAGAGTGGGCCCCATTTGATTTTTCAAAAATGAATTTAAAACTTGAAAATGAGTGATTTTTTAAAAGAGATTTGAAACTGGAGTGAGAATTAAAAGTTCTCAAAATAACACAGAGTCCATGACTGGATTAAAACTCTTCCAGATATGGCGCCAACTGAGTAGGCCCCACATTAGAGTTTTGAAAAAGTTGAAATAAAGACTAAGAAGGGTTTTAAAAACAGAGTTAAAATCAATAGATGAAATTCAGAGGTTTCAAAACTAGAGTCCTAAGCGGACTGAAACTCTGGATCAGAGTCCTGAACCAACCAGGACTCTGAGATTTAGGTTTTTGAAAGCCAAATGAAGAAGTTTTTGAAAGATTTTATCAGAACTGGTGAAAATAAGTTAGAAAATACAGTCAGGGTTAGAATCCTAACTCAACTGAAGCTCTGAAATAGAGTCCTGAATCCACTGGGACTCTGCAAAATGATCTAAGTTTTTAAAACAAATGAAGATAGGAACAAGATTCAAAATAGAGTCCTGATCAGATTAAGACTCTGAGTCAGAGCCCTGATCGGAATGAAACTCTAGATTTTGGGACTTTTCTTAAAAACAGATGAAAGAATTTGCAAAAACCAGTGAAAATAGCAATGAGCAGTAAAATCAAAACAGAGTTCTGATCCAACTGGGACTCTAGGGACAAAGTCCTAATTCGACTAGGACTCTTAAACTTTTGGATTTTCTAAGAAAACAAATAAGAGGATTTTGGAAAATAGGTGAAAATAAGTTGGAAATTAAAGTTCGGTTCAAAGTCTTGATCTGACTAGGACTCTGAGGAAGAGCCCTAATTTGACTAGAACTCTAAAAAAATTTTGTTTTTTAGAAAGCAAATGATGATATTTTGAAAAAAAACTTTTGAAAACAGGTAAAAATGAAGTAAGAAAATGAACTCAAGATAGAGTCCTGATTCGATTAGGACTCTGAGATAGAGTCCCAAAACTTTGAAATTCTATGACAAAAGTATAACAATTTTGGTTTCTGAAGATATAAATGAAGAGATTTTGAAAGATATTCTCAAAATTGAAATCAGGGTCAGAGTCCTGATCCAACTGGGACACTTTGAATAGAGTCCTGATTCAACTTAAACTCTGAGTTTTTGACTTCTTTTCGAAAGATTTTGAAAGATTTGGTTGAAAACAAGTAAAAATGGCAACGAAAGATAGAGTCCTAATTCGACTGAAACTTTGAAGAAGAGTCCTAATCTGACTAAGACTTTGAATTTTAAGTCAAAACGAAAGAGTTTGAGAAAATTTTATCAAAACAGATAGAAATGGCAGTAAAACATAGAGTCTTGATCCGACTGGGATTTCGAAAAAGAGTCCTAATCCTACGTGACTCTAAGATTTTGGCTCTTTTGAAAGTCAGATGAGAAGGTTTTCAAAAATAAGTGAAGAACAAAAATAAAGGATGAAATCAGGATAGAATCCTAGTCCGACTGAAACTCTGAAAAAGAGTCCTAATCTAACTAGAACTCTAAAATTTTAGATAAAATGAAAGATTTTGAAAGGTTTTCTCAAAAACAGGTAAAACTGAAAGTAAAAGCAGAGTCCTCATCCAACTGGGACTCTGAAAAAAGAGTCCTGATCTAATTAGGATTTTGAGATTTTGGACAAAATGACAAAGATGGACAAGGAATAAGACCACGTCTGGTTTAAAATCAAAATGGAGTTTTAAAAAGATGAAAAGACAGAGTCCTAATCCAACTAGGACTCTGAAATTTTTGAAGACTTTGATAAATACAAGAATCCAGAAGTGACACCACCTAGCTGGGTCTCATCTGAGGATTGTCATCAGTTAAAAAATAGTTTTAAAACAAATCCAAATTGTTTTTCTGAAGAGAATAAGATCCTGGGGGTTAACAAATGGAAAATATTGATGCAAAAACCCAGGTTTATGAAATTGATCTTGAAAGAAAAGTTTTAAAACTTGAATCTAGATTCAATATTTTGAAAAACAGGATTGTTGGATCTCGATAATGAGATGTAATGACATGCAATTCTATGTGATGCAATGAAGTGATATGCCAAATGCATGTAGTGATATGCAATGACCCATGAAATATAAACCCTGGATGAGAGACTTGAAATCCCGGACCCCTGGTAGAGACAAAGAATTTGGAGATTCTCATTTGAGGATGAGAACTGACAATTGAAATTGAGCCAAAATAAGGATTGGATCTTGATTGTAAGATGGAGTACTTAAAATTTTATAAAATTTGGGCTACGAATAGCCCTGGCTCAAATATCGACCAGTTGGTTCCCTGAAGACTGCAGAGAGTGGGTCCCAGTGGCAGGAGGTAAGTGTTCGTGAATGAGAGTAAAAATTTAAGGTGTTTACAGATGCCCCTCTTTGTTACTAAGCCAGTTGAAAGCCGAGCTTAGTGGCAAAGAAAAACACACCAAATTTGGACTATAAAAATACTCGAGTTAGAAGAGTCTGACTGGATATAAAAGAATTGGCTCTGATGATAATGATTGATATGGGATGGACAATAAAAAAAAAAATTTACCTCATCGAGATGAGGCTCAGGCTTAGCCCTTAACTTGGATGGAACAAAAAATACCTCATGAAAGAATGAGGTTCAGGCTCAACCCTTAACCTAAAGAGGACGATACCTCATGGAAAAATGAAGTTTAGGCTTAACCCTTAACCTGAAGGGGACGATACCTCATGAAAAAATGAGGTCCAAGCCTGACCCTTAACCTGAAAGGGGACAATACCTCGTGGAATAATGAGGTTCAAGCTTGACCCTTAACCTAAGAAAGGACGATACCTCATGGAAAAATGAGGTTCAGGCTTAACCCTTAACCTAAAGGGGATGATACCTCGTGGAAAAATGAGGTTCAGGCTTAACCCTTAACCTGAAGGGGATGATACCTCATGGAAAAATGAGGTTCAGGCTCGACCCTTAACTTGAAAGGGGACAAACAGAATCCTCAAAAGAAGAAACCATGATGGGACCTTCGAATTTTGCACAATAAATTCGAGAGGGGTTTACAAAAGAAAGAAAGGAGGTTCTCTAAAGCTTAAAAAGGGATTGTTCTTGGGCATCTCATTACTGAGACTGAATGACTTTTAAGACAAATGACCTTTTACAGAAATAATTCAGGTTTAACCCTTATCCTGAACGAGAACTGTCTATGGTGGGATAGTGGGGTACACAGAGAAGTGTGCAAATCTGAGAGCCCAGGCGCTCAGATTAAAACAAGAAGTGAAGGATCTTGAAAACTCTCGTTATCAAGACCTAAAAAGGGATAAAAACAACGCCATGATATATCAAAATAGACATCAAGCTCTCACTTCATGTCAGGATAACTTGAAAAGATCGTCAATAAGATAAAAATTATAGTTGATTCAAGATAATTGAAAATAAGCACATTTGTTTAAAAAATATTCCATCTTCTACCTAGAGTATTACCTCCAACTGGGCTAACTCCGTAGAATCCAAAATCAAAATCAAATTATTCTTGTTGAGTTTCTTCAAGGAAGCTATCCATTTCCTTGATATGAAAAGAAAGGAATTTGTTCTTAGTATCATAAAAGCAATTGCTGAAAAGGATATTGATAAAAGAATTTCATATAAAAAAATTGATTCTTTGCAATTTTGACAGTTTGATATCTAGGTTTTACCCATGATGATCTTTTTTCACTTTTTTGAGACATAGAGAATGAGTTTTTCTTGGGGTTTGGCGAGAATTTCATCACATCAGTCTTCAACTTAGCCGTGTTCTGATTTTCTCTGAAAGGACATGTCACAAACTCCTTCAACTCGGAGATGTTCTGCATCTTCTTTGGTCCAAAGAATTATATTAAGGATGTGGTCTCTTTTAATTGAAGTGCCTTGATAATCTTTTGTGCTCTTTTGAGACATGAAAAGTGAGTTTCTTGGGATTGGGCGAGAATCTCATGACATCAGCCTTCAACTTAGCTATGTTCTGATTTTCCCTGGAAGGACACATCACAAACTCCTTCAACTCGGAGATGTTTCGCATCTTCTTTGGTCCCAATAATTATATTAAGGATGTGGTCTCTTTTAATTGAAGTATCTTGATAATCTTTTATACTCTTTTGAAACATGAAAAGTGAGTTTCTTGGGATTGGGCGAGAATCTCATCACATCAGCCTTCAACTTAGCTATGTTATGATTTTCTTAGGAAGGACATGCCACAAACTCCTTCAACTTGGAGATATTTTGCATCTTCTTCATTCCTGAGAAGTGAATTAATAAAGTGGTCTCTTTGGATGCAAATCTCTTTATGATAACATTGATTAAATATCTTTTAGGGATTGTCAAGAGGTTTATCGCATCAGCTTTCAACTTGACGATGATTTAAACTTTCCTTGGAAGGACACGTCACATACTCCTTTAACTTGAAGATGATCTGAGTCCCCTTTGGCCCCGGGGGTCGAACTCATTCATCAGTCTTCAACTTGACGATGATTGAGAGATCCCTTTTACAGATAATTGATTATAGCTTGATTGATTAAAGAGATATTGAGATTGAGTGAATTCTTTTAATATCACCCATGATATTTTCACTGCCTTATTAGCAGAAGAATGATCTTTAAAAATGTGTCATAGCTATGATCAATATCAATTCACTTATGACTTTTCAACATCATTGAATTTTTTCTTTGTCGGCCATATTGAGGATTTTTTTTTATCCTTTTGGTTGACCAACACAAAAGCTTGAATTTTCTTCTTTCTTCGCAAAAGCTTTATTTTTTTTGGAGAGAATACTGAAGGTAATATGAGGTAAAAATTTTATGCAATAGAGATTTTGAGATCAACAACTGTTTTTCATGACAAATTGGCAAAATATTCTTGGAATCCTTGGTGAAAGAAATCGCTTGTTGTCTAAATGACACATCCTTGGCTGGATGCTCCTCTCCTTTCCCCAAAGGAGAGACTCAGGCTTGACCCTTACCTGAACGAGTAATAAAAGATACTCCTCTCTTCCCTGAAGATGAGGTGTTTGCAAAATAAACTTTCGAAGAGAAATAAAGTTTTCATCAAAACTCCCTATCTCTAGGCTTCTCTTATGGAAAGGTGGTCGATGACAAAGGTTGGAAAGGATATCATGGAGGAGCGAGTCCATCACACTCTCCCTGGAAAAAGGGTCATCGATGATGGGATGGCCTAACAAAAGACTTTGGGGGGTCACAAGGAGAACGAGCTTCCGTCGAAACTCTCCCTGGAAAAAGGGTTTCTTGTGTGATAATAAAGATTGCTTTGCAAACTATTCATGAAGCACGAGTCCATTCAAATTCTGCCTAAAAAGGGGTTCAACGAACGAACATTAAAGACAAGCGAAATGAGCGATCTCCTTCGAACTCTTCCTAGAAAAAGGGTCCCTCGCAAGAGAAAAAATTGATAATTGATTTTGTGCTAATTGGCAGACGAGTTCGACACATAGGTCAAATCTTGAAAGATTATGATTAACGGGTGTGACCTGAAGGTCAGAAAAGTGCGACTGGCTTTGATAGAATTGATAACCCTAAGGTTTGCTTGATATAAATTGATGACCTAGAGGTCTGACAAATTGGTGACCCGAAGGTCAGATTGATAGACTTGAGTGACCCGAAGGTCTGGTTAACAAAAATGGTTGACCCAAAGGTTGATTAGACAAAAATTGATTGACCCAAAGGTCAGATTGACAAAATTGATTGACCTGAAGGTCTGATTGACAAAATTGGCCTTGATCTTGATGCATAAAGATTGATTTTGAAAGAATGACCAATACAAATACGAGATTTGATGAAAGAACCAAGGCAAAGTTGGATTTTGTAAAAGGACCATATTGAAAATTGGATTTAACCGAACTGGTGTAAATATGGGTTCGACAAGAAGATTTGAATCAGAATTCAAATCTTCAAGGGAAAACTAGATGAATTGGATTTTGAAAGAAAATTTGAATCCGAACTCGGATCTTCTAGACCAATTACTAAATCTGCAGGAAAGTTCGGGTAGAAGTTTGAATCTTTAAAGGAAAGCTAGGCGAATTGGATTTGGAAGAAAATTTGAGTCGGAACTCTGATTTTCTAGACCAATTCTGGCATTTGAATTGGATTTGGAAGAAAATTCGAGTAAGAACTTGGATCTTCTAGACCAATTCTAGAATCTGAAGAAAAGCAAATTAGACGATATGGATTTGGAAGAAAATTTGAGTCGGAACTCGGATCTTTTACACCAATTCGGGCATTTTGAATTGGCTTTGGAAGAAAACTTGAGTCGAAACTCGGATCTTCTAGACCAATTCTAGAATCTGAAGAAAAGTAAGTTAGACGAATTGGATTTGGAAGAAAATTTGAGTCGAAACTCGGATCTTCTAGACCAATTTTAGAATCTGAAGAAAAGTAAGTTACACGAATTAGATTTGGAAGAAAATTTGAGTCAGAACTCGGACCTTTTAGACCAATTCTGGCATTTTGAATTGGATTTGGAAGAAAATTTGAGTCAGAACTTGAATCTTCTAGACCAATTCTAGAATCTGAAGAAAAGTAAGTTAAACGAATTGGATTTGGAAGAAAATTCGAGTCAGAACTCAGATCTTCTAGACCAATTCTGGCATTTGAATTGGATTTGAAAGAAAATTCGAGTCGAAACTCGGATTCTCTAGACCAATTCTAGAATATAAAGAAAAGCAAATTAGATCAATGTAAATTGGGTTTGAAAACATTGATTAGGAAGAAATACAAAATCAGGTTTAAGAGTTTTAACCAGTAAAACTGGATTTTAGAAAAGTACCAACACGAGCACTAGATTTTGGAAAATTACCAGCGCGAACACTGAGTTTTGAAAACTTACCAGCACGAACACTGGATTTTGAAAAATTACCAACACGAACACTGAATTTTAAAAAATTACCAGCATGAACACTAGATTTTGAAAGATTACCAATACAAACACTGGATTTTGAAAAATTACCAGCACGAACAAAGGATTTTGAAAGATTACCAGCATGAACACTAGATTTTAAAAGATTACCAGCACGAACACTGGATTTTGAAAGATTACCAGCACGAACACTGGGTTTTGAAAAAGTACCAGAACAAACACTGGATTTGCAAATTGATTGTGATGGGAGATTTTCTGCTTCACCTTGATGATTGATTGTCATAAATGACTGTCAGGGTCTCAGGATCTATGCCTTATCCTGAATGAGAAATAAATTTGATGCAAATGGATGCAACTGAATGCAAAATGCAGATGAATGCAAAATGCAGATGCATGCAAATAAATGAAAACAAATGTGAATGAATGTAAATGAATGATGGAAGATTTTGTTTGATCCTGCCTACGTACAGGACGTTTTGAAGTAAAGACAAATTTTTCAAAAAAAATGCCCCAGTGTAACTGTGGGGTAGGATATTAGACAAAAGAATAAGTAATTGATGTTTGACGAACTCACTTTGACATTTTGTAAAGAAGGAGAAACATTAAAAAATGGTGTCAAGCCATAAGGAGAATTGATAATTTTATTGATGCATTGAAAAGAGAAATAACAGATCAATGAGAGAACTAGGACTATATTGCCCCTTCAAAATGACAAAAACAAAATAACGGAAGTGGTATAGCTTTTGCATCATCCTTCTTCGCGTTCAGAGAGGATGTTGGCAAGACAGTTGGTTGGCTTTCCTTCTCATCAATAAGATTTCTGTCAATGCAACCTTGTACGATGTTCTTAAAGACAAAGCAACATTCAATATCATGCCCCATTGTTCAGTGAAACTTGCAAAATCGATCTTTCCATTTGCCTTTTGTAATAGGAGGATCAACGATCTTTGGGAGTTTAACCATTTCCTTGACCAACATATATTCAAGAATCTTTTCGAGGGACTAATCTAGAGGAGTAAATTCGTGATTGTAACCCCAATCATCATGTTTTATCTTCTGTCGAGCACTTGCTTTCGGCTGGGAGCTAGATTGGAAAGCCTTGGTCAAGATGGCCGACTGGTCCTCTTTTTTATCAAGGAGATCTTTATCAATGTAGTCATGAATGTTGTTTTTGAAAACAAAGCAGTGCTCAATATCATGCCCGAATGCTCGATGAAAATTGCAGAACTGATCCTTAAACCTTCCTTTGACCACTATAGGATCAACGACTTTTGGGGATTTAATCATTTCCTTGGCCAACATATATTTGAGAATTTCTTTGCGTGGCTGGTCCAGGGGAGTAAAGTTGTGGTCGTATCCCCAACCGTCATGCTTTGGTTTTTCTTGTGGCTTTAATTCTTGTTGGGCATTTGAAAGGGTGGGATTGTCATTCTGCTTGTCCATCTCATCTTTTTGTCCTATGTGGTTATCTCTGTCAGGATTTTGGTTCTCTGAGTTGTCTTTGCAATTCTTTTTACCGCCCTTCTTGCCGTTGCTATTGTTGTTTTCGGTGGTATTCATGGGGAAGGTGACAAGTATCCTTTCCTTGATAAGAGCCTTTCTGAGACTGTCTTCAGCTTGCCCAGACATCATCTTAATCATCATTTTCTTAAACAATTGATATGCAGTGAGATCTATGTTATCCCTGCTAGCCTGACTCTATCCTCTCATAGATCTTGGAGAATTTATCTCTTCTTGATTGCTGTTGAAATCACTGATGTACTGATATAGTGACGTCTTCTTGCCTGATCTGATCTGAACCACTTGGGAATACTGATGCTCTCTGCAGAACAAAATGGGCAATTAGCTTTGAAGAATAGCTTTGAGATAAAACAAATAGGGGGGAAAACATTTGATGAGATTTAGGTCGACAATTTGAAGGATATCCCATTACTAGGGATTGGGTCGTCGCTAGAATCACGACAATTACATTGATATTTCTTGTAAAAGAGATAAACAACTAAAATATGCCTTATTACCTAGGCGAGGTTGTCAAACCATAAGAGAATGAGAATTATTGAAGGAGAATAATTTTATTAATAATAAACTTGAGAAAGAGGGGACAGACAAATAATTTTCCACCAGTCATGATAATCAAAAGACACTCGAAGACCAGGAAAAATAGTAAGAGTGACAAAAGAATCTCAGCTATGCTTGGCAGAATGGTATGTTCCAGACCACTGAGCAGATTTTAGATCAAACTCTGGCACGATGCCTGACAATAATCGAGCTTCAATGCACTTCTGTCTCTGCGAAAACTGTCTAACACATCGCTCTGGCTGATAATAAACAGAGAAGAATGGTTCAAGTAACTTGAATTGCTTGCCATATGCATAAGTGTATCGAGGGAGTGACTCCTGATGGTTGAAGTAATCGCACACGATTTCTTCTTCATTGAGGTTCTCAATCAAGAATCTGTACTGAGAAGTGGGTAATGGCTTCTTGTTATTATATCTGAGTGAGTTGGCTCAAGATGGTAGATGTTAGAGAAACCAAGACTGTAGTGCGTAGATGAATCCTTCTACTAAGATAGAATCTTTAAGCACGAAACGGGTCAATCCATGGTATAAGAAGGCGAGCGCAGCCATAGCAATAGAGAGATGGTTGGTCTGTTAGCTTCCCCATCTTCGCAGAAGCTGTACTATTCTAATATCCACGTAGTTATATCCGTCTTGGAAGAAGGCTAGCCCTACGATGCACAAAACCATCGTATGTTGAATCCTTTCTCATGCTGCTTGGGATAAGGAGTCAATTTCTTCAAAAGCTCCATATTGTTGGTATAGCTCAAACAAATCAACATATTGGCTCTTATATGTCTCAATCAGTGGCCAGGATCCGCGTTTAGTCATACGAGCTAAAGTATCTTGGGGGTCAAGCCCTTTGACATTGATAAAAAACTGCTGCTCTATCAGATCATCGTTCTGACCAGCTGGCTCAGGTAGACTCATAATGTCTGAAAACTCGTCCAGTAGTGGAGTCATCTCTCCCCACGGGAACCAAAAGGTACAGGTAAGTAGATTTCATCGCTCTGCTAATGCTTGAATCAAACTGTCGTTGATGATCTGCTCCCCCACTGCTGATGCCATTTCCAATCTGCAGTCACTCAGATGGTCTGGGAACACACGACAGAAGTTCTTAAACCAAGAATAGTACCACTGAGGAATGAAAGGTTCGGTGTTCAGAGTTCGATAATCGGGGAGACCTTGCCACACCTCATAGGAGATATGGCCCTCAGGAAAGACTAAATCAAGCTAACTGGATGCCATCGGGGTAGACTGGAAAATACAGAAGAAGTAAGGACAGGACTTGAGAGAAAAACCACATAATTTTTTGAAGAAATTGCAGGCAGTATAAAAACAAGACTGTAACTTCGAGATCTAGAGGAAAGGAATGATGGAAACCACCTGGAGTTTTGAAGAAAAGAGAGGAGTTTTCTGAAAAATCATCCAGGGTTTGAAGAAAGCAAAAGGGAAATGTTTTGGTAATATGTGAAAGTAAATGAAAAATAGGGGATTTTGAAAAGTCATCTAGTATTTTTGGGAAATTATGGAGAATATGATAAAATAAAAAAAAAATAACCAAAGTATATTCAATCACATCATGCACAAACAAGTATGCACATACAACATTCCTTAAAGGTTAACTCTAGATGCACCACTTTTGAAATAGCTGTAGGACCCTAATCCTAACTCTAAGGCTCAGATCATCTGTGTTTAATCATGATATGCCGATATACTCAAGCTAAGGCTTGATGTACGTGGCATAAATCAATTTTCTCCAGTTTTAGGCTTGTGTTTTCCAACATCCTTGAGTGCCTGCCGATATACTTTGGACTATGGCTGTAAGGTCCGCAAATATTTTTGAGGAGTTTACTGCTTATTTAGTGTTGATATGCGTACTTTTGTATAATTACGAGATTATATTGCATAATTAAGTATATTTTGGATGTGCCTTGTATTTCTGCCTTGTGCGCGCGACCCAAAAATCGCGTAAATATACTATGTAAGTAAGAAGTGCCTAATTCTGGATGAATTGATATTTGAAAATTTAAGGGTTAATTTATAATGTGATTTTATAGTTTTTCCCTGAATTTGGGACCTATACGACTTAGAAACCTCGTCAGTGCATGTGAATTACGAGTGTCGGACCCGAAATCATAATACGCTTAATTCTCGCAAACGAAAGGTAATTTTTTTGAAAGACCTTGACCATTTCGTATTAATTGAGGTTATTTAGAGAACTAAATGATTTAATTAAATTAACTTGATGGTTTAATACAGTAATTAAGCGTAGTTCTGAAATATATCATATGGCGATTTTTGGATTTGGAGCGGATCAACTCGGAGAGGACCCAAACCCATTGGGCGTCCTCCCAAGAGGACGTTTTTAGTCTTGGTTGACCATTTGACCAGCTGGGTGGCGATTTTGAAAACTTTTGCATGGATTTTGAAAGGTGGCCACTATTGGCCATTGCTTTTTCAAAAAGAGCCATTATGAAGCATTATGAGGGGGGCACATTTTTCAAAGAAGCATGGGGCTGGCGCCCCATGGTAGTTTTGTAAGGATTTTAAAACAATTCAAATGCTGAAAAATGATTGGGCATAGCCAAGGGGCAGCCCATGTTATTTTCTTAAGTTTTAATGGTTTTTCATAGTGGCGTTTTTGAAAGGATTTGAAATGATTTCAAAACACCTACATGAATTGGGCGTGGGTTTTTAGGAGGGGGGCATGGAGCACCCCAGCCCTCCATCCTAGCTGGGTTAATCCCAGCCGTCAAATGCCTTAACCCTAACTATTTAATGTTGTGAAGAGAGAGAAAGAGGGACCCTTGGGCGATTTTTTTTTCTTGAGGAGCTTCTCTCTCCTCCTCCCTTTCCTTCCCTTCTCTAAACCGTGAGTGAGGTGCGAGAGCTTGAGTGGCTGAACCTAGTGCAGCCCCCCAACCATGTACACCACCTCCTTTTTCTCCACTAAAGCCTTGATGGTGAGACACTCTGTCACTTGTTCAAATGTGGTTTCCGGATTGAGCAATATTTTTAGGCGTCTTTGCATTCTCGTGAGCTTTCTTGGCATGCATAAATTGGGGGTTTTGCTTTTGAACCAGATTTCTTCCTTGTTCATGCTCTTCCATTTTTCATGAGCTGTCTTTACCCTAACCGAAGATCCAATTGATGATCTGTAAAAGGAGAAATCTTTACTTGTATGTTTGCTATTTTATACTAAAATTTAAGAATTTTTGGATGAGATTTGCTATTTTTTTATATACCCGAAACCAGAAGTACCTGTTTTTAAATATTTTATATTCGTTAAATTCAAGCGTATATTGCCGGAACAATATCTCCCTAACCAGAGATGATTTTTATGATTTGTAAAAAAGTAAATCTCTATTTTTTTGTCTAGTATCTCTCTATAAAATTTTATAGATTTTTATGGTGATTTTATTCCTGACTCAGGTCTAACACTATGACAGATACGTGCCTACGGGTAAAAATCACATATTTTAGAGTTATTATACAATTTTTATATTAAAATCATGTCAAAAATAAAATTTTTTTTATTCTATTTCAATTTTAGGGTTATGATAACTGTCCATGCCGATTTTGAATAACTTTTGAATTTATTTGATAGGCTTTTTGTTGAAAATATGAAAACAGGATGCCCGTGGAGTCTCTAATTCAAGCAAAAATCATGATTTTGTGTTATTTTTAATTTTTTACATAAAAGTTCATATTTTAGGGTTTTTTCATGTTTAAAATCATGCTAGGATACCTCATATTCGATTTGACCTTGATTTGAGTCTTTTTGAACCCTAAATCCAAAATTTTACCAAAATATTTTTTGAAAACCCTGATTTCAAGGCTATAGTCTTGTTTTCAGGGGTATTTTTATCAATTTTCCCTAAATTCTGAATTTCAAATTTATTTATTTTTATTATTTCTTAAATTTTATATCATATTTCATTATGTTTATATCTGGAAAACATAGAAAAAGGCTTATATTCAGATAAATCCAGTAATTTCCAGATATTACTGGATAAATCCAGAAAAGCCAACATATCCTCACTAACAAGTTTTCTAGTTTTGCAAGGGTATTTCAAGGTTATATTTATTTTACTTTCATTTATTTAAATTCAATTAGTGATGTAAATTGTAAATAAATTTGGAATAAGAATTTAAATTCCTGCTTAGATTAGGGTTTGCATGTGCGTATAGTTTAATTTTATAATAATGTTAATGTGGGATGAATGATGATTCATGCATATTCAAATTCACCATGGTCTATACGAATGACACATGCACTAGCTTTTACGGAGTTGGTAAATTCGATTGAGTTTGTATTTATGCCCATAGTCAGAATACGAACGAAATCCAGATTTGCCATCTTCTTTTAAGCCACAATCAGCCTACACTCTTAGGCTATTTTCAAAAAATATTGCATATTTTAAATTTTTTTCTAAATATTTTCTCCTTTTATAATCAAATGGGTTATATTCGATTCATATCTGTGGCCATAGTTAGGGATATGTAGAGGATTTGATTCATGGAAATTCTACAAGGCACAAAAATCCCTTTTCAAACAATTTTCTTAGAAATCTTTTCTCAAAATCATATTCATGCATCATCTAGGTTTAGAGTACATCATGAACATATTTCACAGGGCCACACGCCCTTATTTTTTATCTATTCCTTAACTTCAGTCCAGAAAAATCGATTTTCCCAAAATTTACCCTGATTTTTCTCAAAAATCGTCTTTTTAAAAAAACTTTGGTTTTTCAAGGATTTTCATGTATTTTTCAATCTCAATTCATAATTTTCCAAGTTATATTCTCATTTTCAAAGTTTAAATTCAGAGAAATCAACTTTCTCTAAGTCATTTTGAGTTTTATCAGAAATCAATTTTCCTCAAAACTTCAAGATTTCTTCAGAAATCGATTTTCATTTTCCTCAGAAATATTCTCTCAACTTAGTTCATGATTTTCTAAGTATTCTTTTTCCAAGTATTCTCCAGAATTTGAAGCAAACATCATGTTTTCAACCTACATTTTCAGAAATTCATAGCACATGCCTGATTCTTTGCGCATTTAGGAAATAGAACATAATTTAGACAAGTTGAGCAAAGCAAAGCGTATGGTTGATCCTTGGTTCAATTACCCCTGGTAAAGGTGCCAGGAACGGTTGAACCTCGTACCGACAGGCGAGTCCCATTCTTCGAAATTATCCCGCATTTTAAAACAGAGGCAAGTTATTTTCAAAATCTTTTTCAAAGGTCAGTTTGACTTACAAAAGTAAAATTTTGCAATGATAACAGGTTTGGCAACCGAGATGGGACCTGTCTTCGCCTGATCAATCTTCTGCTTTGCTCTATTCAACTTGTCAAAATTGTGTTCTACAAATGTCAGCTTTTATTTCATGATATCATGTGAACATTGGAGCCTAGACTCAAACCCAGCTGATATGGATTGCATATAGACCTAGGCATGGTTTGGTAGGACTAATTGAGAAGGCATTATTCATGCTCACTTAGACTTAGGTCTCATACAATCCTCCTCAAACTAGGATATTATTGAAAACAATGTTTGCTTCTTAAAGTTTTTCAAAATTCTACTTCTTTAGGTCTTAGAGCCCTCTATTTTCTTACATGTGATCATATTTCTAAAACAACCCCACCTATCTTCACCCGGTCTTCACGTTGCTGGGCTTTCTTCCAGAACCATAGTTCAGGAGAAAGCCTCACATCTGGGCCACCTATTTGGGTTAAAAAAACCCTTGCCACGTACCGAGGGCCATTGGGGCACCCCAGAATTTCTACTCGAAAAATCCTTTGGGTTTTAGGTAATTTTTTTTTTTGAAAACCAGAGAGCATAAGTGTGGAAAACTGAAAGGAAAAACAAGTGGAAACTTTGGGTGGGCTACAGAGAACAACAGAAAAGGAAACATCTTTTTATTAAATACATTTACAAATTGTACAAATCATTCCCTTATACAAAACCGAAACTGCCAAGATCCATCGACTGCCAGAAGTGTGGGTTCAGAGTTCGCTGCAGCACATCAACCCCCATCGCACGCCTAAGCAACCTATATCCCCATAAAACAGGGTCAGTACTCTTTCGAGCTGGTGAGACAAACCAAACACAATATACCAAAGTGTGGAAAACGAACTAGAGCTATACATGACATACATAGCATGCACATTTACAATAATTAAGCAGCTATAGCATGAGCAAGAGTACAAAATTATAAGTGGAAGTAACTAGCAGAAATTCATGAATAGTGACTATGCTACTTCATTTCACAATCCATATCAACTGGTAAAGCATGCATCAAGGAACTTAAATAACCAAATGTGTTGTGATCGGTGTCAGGTAAGTGCGAGAAGGACAAGTACAAGTCAGCTGAAAGGTAACAAACTGTAGCAACTGTAACAAGTGCTGGAAACGAACAAGCAACTAGAGCAGCCGTACAACAAATAACTAAAACAGCCAATCTGAACGGTAACGAGAGCTAATCAGCAAGCAACTATAGTAACAACTGTAATAGCTGTAAAGCAGACACACAAGGTCGTAACAACCTATACCAAGTACTGAACAACAAGACAACCAAAGTAACAACTGATCAAGAATGGCAACTGAAGCATAGACTACAAAACAAGTAAAGTACAACTACAATAAGTCAGCTGATTGGTTAGTCTTTAAGTTCTTCTGATTACTCCTTCGGGTACGCGAAGGAACCTCGCATTCTGTGAGACACGCACCCGGCGTCTGTTATTCACGTTCTAGTGGGGTAACCGGGGAAGCTACAGACCGAGTTCAACCTCATGCGAGCAACACACGGCTAGGAGAAATTACTCGCATAGGCAAGGATTGCAATCCATACTACTGCAGTAGTGAGGTCCTAAGAAGGCAACCTCGACCTCCCTAACTCTGAGTGACTGGAGGCCAAAGGACGCTACAGCTCCTGTCAAACACGTGTCGTAGTAACGATAAGTCACTCAGGGTTGTACCATCCACCCTCTCCCAAGGTGAACCGTTTTATGAATGGGGCGAAGCCGGTTTATCTTTCTTAGGCTCATTATTCAGTCATACCTCACAACGAGGAATTTGCCTCATGGTCCCTGCGGGGTACGCAAAACGAGGACTTGGCCTGCCCATTCACGTGCTCAGCCTCACACGGCCAACAGAGCACACTGCATGTGAAAGCAGTCACAACACCATATTATTTATTTCTCATTCAGGGTATATCACACAAGAGTCCACACAACACAAGGGCCACCGCCCAAAGACTCTAACTGAGCCCATATCAAGTCATATCATTATTCATACCCTATGGTGTTATATTTTCATTTCATGAAGTAAGGGCACGTGGTGCGCTTACCAAAGCCTCAAGCAAAGTACCTCCTCAGGGTACGCACTACTCAACAATTGTGTCAGGGTGTGCCAAGTGCAAAGTGTAAGAATATCACAAGTTCTATCTTTTGCATAAAAGCAACCACAGAGGTATTGCATATAACATTTCTGAGAGACAGATAAGTGTACAAGCAAATACACATTCATATGCATATGATATTTCATCAATATTCTATTGCGTAAAGCATTTTCTCTAAACATTAACAATGGCACTCGCATATCCACAAATAAGGCAAAACAGTACGAGTATGTACTGCACAATCAAGTGTAACCATGCATCGCAATTCAATGCAATAGTACGAGCTAAGCGAGTATATCTCAAGTGCGAGTAGTCATACATGAGCAGAATATGACAAGTATACAACAAGCTAATTCAACATTGCAGAGCAACTTGCCTCATGATGAGACAGTTAGAAACATGTGGCCACGGTAAAACCGCTCTCGAACAAATCGAGACAACATGCAAAGCACATATCTTTAATATAAGCGGGCTCATCTCGCAAAGTGGGTCTACAGCCCAAAAATGACATGCTAAGGAGGTCTACGACAAGAATACACAGAGTATCGTCGTACAAACACTCGCATCTCATGAATCTCGTGACTATACAACGAGGGACAAATACCTCGAAAGGAGTGCAATAGCCGAGTGTTATGAACACGTAGGACAAGACACATTGTTCGGATCATCGAACCAAAGCCTCCAGATAATCTACTTTCATGCAAACCAATACGCACACAGTTACAGGGAATCGTGTCACACACAAGTGTTCACATGCTTTACATTTGGCAAACCACACATAACAAAGAGTGCTAACTCCAATGTATTTATCGTAACAATGCACACATAACAAAATACATATTTAACTATTTACTATTGCCATCAAGGCGGCGACATAGACAGTCGTTGTTAACGAGTAAAGTGGCAACTATGTCATGCAATGGGGAAGGTACGACTAGTCAACTAGCTATCTCATACAAAGGACTACGAAACTATAAGGACGAAACCCAAACACTTGATGTACCGAAGCCGCAGCAGCAACAACCCAATCTGGTTGTAACAAGGGCCAAACTCTTGCCCAAAACCCACAACATCATCCAGTTAGAAGGCAGCCCAAGTACTGTAGCTGCACAACTTGCGAACGAAGTCTCCGACACTATAAAAGTGATACTACCATGCAGACCCACGCGGCCCGTTGGTCTAGACAACGGTACAGACCTAGGTAGCTGGTTCATCAGGTCGTGTCTTGTAGGCATTAATGCAACCTCTTAGGCTGGGGTTCGAAACTCTCTATCGAAATGGGAAAACAAGATGAAAGGGAAGAGAATCCAACAACTGTGTTGGAACAGTTCCCAAAAAGGGGTAGGCGATCTTACCTACCACGTCGATAAAAAGGCAATAAGCTTACACACGCAAGCTCGGTTTGGGCTATGCTGCTGAACTGCGACAACACCCACAACGAGGTGAAAGCAAACCAGTCACAGCAGGGGTCTAACTAAGGAAAGAGACAAAGAGGGACAGCCAGCCACATTGTCCTGCAATCCGCATACTACCGGAACTGAATCCCCTGGACCAAATGGGTTTGGCCCAGAAAGAACTATCAAGGATAGTCATGGCAACCAGAAGAGGTATGCATCAGAGAACATAAAGTTATTGATGTAATATCGTGGAGTGTGTAAGGATACACGTGGATACGTATGTGCACCATGCCACCAGTGCGAGAACTAGACAAGCGACAATGCCAACCATTGTACGCTAAGATGAGACGGTTAGAAACATTTGTCATGGTAAGGTGTGACTCAGAGGTTGTGACAAGGTTCATAACCATGCATTCGCAACTACAAGCGAGCTCATCTCGCTAAGTGGGGTCATTGCCCGCAACAAGACTCGCCAAGGAGTTCTAGCAGTCGTATAAGTCTCATAAGACTGCGACTACAACATAAGGGTGCCTCAAACTCCCTCCATACTAAGGTAAAACCGTGAGGTGTGCCAATGTGATAGTGCATTCAAATGTCACCAGGGTGGACATACGATAGCATTCATTAGAGAAAAGCTTAAATGCTCGAGTGTGTACAACTACGTTACGTGACATTATCAAGATACATTTAAATAATTGAGTTATGAAGTGTCAAGGATATATACACATATAACAAGGGTGGTGTCATACTTGAAATAATTCATTCAACAGGCAACATACATTCTCAATTCCGCAACCACCTTATTTATAACGAGGCATTAAACAAGACATCGTTTGCGAACACTTCCCGCTCTATGCAAAGACGACCACACCCACAACGGGGGTGAAATAGTACTACAACAATTAATGGTTTTCACCATTCACTACGTATACATATCTATGCATGCACCCCTATCTCCATGTAACTTGCATTGAACAACGACCACTCACACACGCCGCACAAGTTATGATTAATCCACGTACTTGTGGACTCGTTGGGATATTGGATCCCGCACCAACACGCTTGCAGCCCCTTTGGCTGCAGCTCGAAGGTTTTGCTAACAAGGCTAGAAGCTCTACGATGAAGGTGGAAAAATACATATAATATTTCTTCGGCCAACAAGCACAATACATTGAGTCACAATGAGTCAAAACTATAACGTTGTTGGGGTATTGGACCCCGTGCTGCATAAGCACCTGCAGCCACGTAGGCTGCATCCCAAAGGCCCACTCTCAACTCTCTAAGGCTAAAAAAAAGGAACATAAATATGTATATATATAGATATACATATATACACTAGCTGCCAACACCAAAAGGGGATGGCAGCGAACCCGACAGCGAGGCGGCTGCATTCCGCGGATAGGCTGGAGTTTGTCCAAAACAAACCCACGCCAAGGTCTAACATATATGTGTCGTGGGGCATCTCACACGCACAACAGCAGCCCCGAAATGGACAGCACTGCTGGAAGGGTAAAACAAAAGAAAACAGCATGTCATGCTGTCGCACAATGAAGGAACCGACCGAATAAATGGACAACGACTATGTTGTCCCGGGGTGTGCTAAGCTTGAGCACGGTCTGGACTACGAGCCCAGACCTAGCCGGCTTCAGCCAGCACCAACGAGGTGGGGTGCAGGCCTACTGCCTGCACCCAGCTGCAGCCTAACAACTGCAAGGCTGCAGCAAGAGCTGAAACTAAACTCGAAACACAAAAAGGGCCTAACGCCCAACTAGATTGGGCTCAGCCATGGCCTTTGACAGGTCTGGACCAGATTCGGTCCAGACCATGTCAGGCCCAGCAAAATTCTCCAAACAGGTTACACCACAAACTGGAAAAGAAGGCGAAGAAGACGCCTCAACCGAACAAGCTATGGACACAACTTTGATAGGTCTGGACCACATTCGGTCCAGACCGTGTCAAGGCAATATGGGGTGTCCGACAACCACGAATCCAACAAGGGTTCGGCTATAGATCGTTCCAGACCATGCGAACCCAGACCAAGGTTCGGTCATGGGCGTTGGACGTTGTTGGACATGTCCAGCGATCCGAGCTAAACCATCAAACAGAAGGAAAAAATGCAGATGAGAGGCCGAACAGAAACTAAGGAAACAAAAAGGGCCAAGATGAGGGAAGGTCGGTGCCTCCCATCATGGCTCGGCCTGCATAACATAAGCTATCAGCACCCAAAGGGGCGAACCCGAATGGTGGGTTGTTGGGCTTGTGCTAACGCAATACCTCCTTGCCAAACGCACCAAAACATAGAAAGCCAAGCTTCGGCTGACACAAAATGATCCAAAGAAATAAGGTGCCCCATCCACCAAAAGAAAAACGCATAAAAGCGAAATGGCTTCCAGCCATTGTACAACCAAAGATACCTACGCAACACATAACTAGTATATATGATAAAACAATAAATCTAAAACTATCTACTAGTGATTCATGAAGAGGATACAACAACTCAAGACAAAACTCAAGAAACCAAGAATGACCTCAACCATTCAGCCACTTGCTTAACAAGGAAAAACGACTTCTTAAGAGCATACTCAAACACCCAAATATGAAATGAATGTGATACAATTGACACAATTTGACTTAGGGTTTAAACATGATATAACAAGTTATGAGAAACTGATTCTACCTTATGACAGAGGAAAATAGCAGACAGAAACATAAAAATATAATAAAAATACAATAAATAATAGACACCAATACAAATCTACTGCAATTTACGGATCATAAATCGGACCTTGGATGATAGAAATATCATATCTACAAGTTATACATGAATACCAATAGCGATTTCACAAGGTAGGAATCACGATTCAACTTTCTATTTTTTTGACAGAGTTTCTGAACCCAAAACCATCTGATTTTTTTACAGGAAGTCACTAACAAATTCTTGAGCCTACCCTAAAAAAATATGATTTTGTTAATGAATATTTATGAATTAAATAATATGATTTCTACAGATCTAGAATCAAAACACATGAATATCCAATAAAACACTAAAAATCCCAATTTGAACATGCAAGTTAATAAAAAAAATATGTAAAAAGCATAAAAAAATTGAAATAGATGCTGGAACATGTGAAATAAACACTAATATTATAAGAAAATAAAAAAAAACCATGGAATCCATGGTTAGATTTGATTTACCCTTTAAAAAGATGGATTTAGCCCATTTAACGGGTAAATCTCATCTTTTATTAGTTGAATGCATAGAAAATAGTATTCTAAATGATTCTAATGGATTAGAATCCTGAAAAACACCATTAAACAAAGTTAGATCATCTTCTTGAACCGATTTTGAGGTTCTTCAATGAAAACCATGGTCGAATCCAATGAAGGAGGGGCGACAATAGTAAAAACTATAAAAAAAGTAATAAATTTCATAAAAAAAAACAATGAAATAAAAGATGGAGATTTCACCTTAGATGTTGCAGTAATGGGGAAGCAGCTGGGAAGAGAGAGAGAGTCCAAGAAAGGAGAGAACAAAGCCTTAGGGGTCGACCCCCCTTTGGCTTCTATTTATAGAAATAAATTAGGTTTAAAGAGTTTGAAAAAATCCAAACTCTTTTCTTAATTGGACTCTTTAGAAGGAGGAGATTTTTATGGAGGATTACTAAACTACCCCTAACCTTAACTAACCTAATTAAACTCCTAATTGACCTAAAAGGGCTCCAAATGTAGCACCACCTAGTGTGGGCCCACATTGGATTTTTGAAAAAACGATTTTGAAACTTTAAAAAAGCCAATGGTTAAAAATCAAAGTAAAAACGAATTTTTAAAGTTAATTTTGACTCTTCTAAACTCCTAACCTAACTAAAACACTGACTAATCCTAGTCTAACCCTGACTTCTTCAAATGTGGAGCCACCCAGAGTGGGCTCCATTTGATTTTTCAAAAATGATTTTAAAACTTGAAAATGAGAGATTTTTTAAAAGAGATTTGAAACTGGAGTGAGAATTAAAAGTTTTCAAAATAACACAGAGTCCATGACTGGATCAGAACTCCTCCAGATATAGCGCCAACTGAGTAGGCCCCACATTAGAGTTTTGAAAAAGTTGAAATAAAGACTAAGAAGGGTTTTAATAACAGAGTTAAAATCAATAGATGAAATTCAGATGTTTCGAAAATAGAGTCCTAAGCGGATTGAAACTCTGGACCAGAGTCCTGAACCAACCAGAACTTTGAGATTTAAGTTTTTAAAAGCCAAATGAAGAAGTTTTTGAAAGATTTTATCAGAACTGGTGAAAATAAGTTGGAAAATACAGTCAGGGTTAGAGTCCTAACTCAACCAAAACTCTGAAATAGAGTCCTGAATCCACTGGGACTCTGCAAAATGATCTAAAATTTTAAAACAAATGGAGAAAATAGAGATAGAAACAAGATTCAGAATAGAGTCCTGATCAGATTAGGACTCTGAGACAGAGCTCTGATCGGACTGAAACTCCAGATTTTGGGTCTTTTCTAAAAAACATATGAAAGAATTTGCGAAAACCAATAAAAATAGCAATGAGCAGTAAAATCAGAACAGAGTTCTGATCCAACTAGGACTCTAGGGACAAAGTCCTAATTCGACTAGGACTCTTAAACTTTTGTATTTTCTAAGAAAACAAACGAGAGGATTTTGGAAAGCAGGTGAAAATAAGGTGTAAATTGAAGTCCAGTTCAGAGTCTTGATCTGACTAGGACTCTGAGGAAGAGCTCTAATTCGACTAGAACTCTGGAAATTTTTTGTTTTCTAGAAAGAAAATGATGAGATTTTGAAAAGAACTTTTGAAAACAGGTAAAAATAAAGTAAGAAAATGAACTCAGGATAGAGTCCTGATTTGATTAGGACTCTAGGATAGAGTCCCAGAACTTTCAAACTCTATGACAAAAGTATAACAATTTTGGTTTCTGAAGAGATAAATGAAGAGATTTTGAGAGATTTTCTCAAAATTAAAATCAGGGTCAGAGTCCTGATCCAACTGGGACTTTGAATAGAGTCCTGGTTTAACTAAAACTCTAAGTTTCTGACTTTTTTTTTAAAGATTTTGAAAGATTTGGTTGAAAACAAGTAAAAATGGTAATGAAAGATAGAGTCCTAATTCGACCAAAACTCTGAAGAAGAGTCTTAATCTGACTGAGACTCTAAAATTTTGAGTCAAAACGAAAGAGTTTGAGAAAATTTTATCAAAACCGATAGAAATGGCAGCAAAACATAGAGTCCTGATCCGACTGGGATTCTAAAAAAGAGTCTTAATCCTACTAGGACTCTAAGATTTTGGCTCTTTTGAAAGTCAGATGAGAAGGTTTTCGAAAACAAGTGAAGAACAGAAGTAAAGGATGAAATCGGGATAGAATCCTAGTCCGACTGAAACTCTGAAAAAGAGTCTTAATCCAACTAGAACTCTAGAATTTTAGCTAAAATGAAAGATTTTGAAAGGTTTTCTCAAAAATAGGTAAAAATAAAAGTAAAAGGTAGAGTCCTAATCCGATTGGAACTCTGGAAAAAGAGTCCTGATCCAACTAGGACTCTGAGATTTTGGTCAAAATGATAGAGATGGACAAGGAATAAGACCGTATCTGGTTTAAAATCAAAATGGAGTTTTAAAAAGATTTAAAAAGATGAAAAGACAGAGTCCTGATCCAACTAGGACTCTGAAATTTTTAAAGACTTTGATAAATGCAGGAATCTAGAAGCAACACCACCTAGCTGAGTCTCATTTGAGGATTGACATCAGTTAAAAATTGGTTTTAAAACAAATCCAAATTGTTTTTCTCAAGAGAATGAGATCCTGGGGGTTAACAAATGAAAAATATCGATGCAAAAACCCAGATTTGTGAAATTGACCTTGAAAGAAAAAGTTTAAAACTCGAATCCGGATTCAATATTTTGAAAAACAGGAGTGCTAGATCTCGATAATGAGATGTAATGACATGCAATGCTATGCGATGCAATGAAGTGATATGCCAAATGCATGCAGTGACACATGAAATGTAAACCCTAGATAAGGGACTTGAAATCTCAGACCCCTGGCAGAGACAAAGAATTTGGAGATTCCCATCTGAGGATGAGAACTGACAATTGAAATTGAGCCAAAATAAGAATTGGATCTTGATTGTAAGATCGAGTACTTGAAATTTTGTAAAATTTGGGCTACGAATAGCCCTGGCTCAAATATCGACCAGTTGGTTCCCTGAAGACTGTTGAGAGTGGGTCCCAGTGGCAGAAGGTAGGTGTTCGTGAATGAGAGTAAAAATTTGAGGTGTTTACAGAATCCAGTCTCTCCATTTTTTCTGCAAATTTTCAAAAATAGAGGCAAGTAAAATTTCAAATCTTCTTCAAATAATGGTCAAGTGAGACATTGCAAAGAGTTTCCTTCATTCTTTCTCTCTTCTTTCTTTCTTTCTTTTTTTCCCCCTTCAAAAAGGGAAAAAGGGCAGAAAGAAAGGAAAACGGAGTTTTTTTTGCAACGATCACAGAAGTGGGGACCGTGATGGGACTCGTCTTCATTTCATCCAATTAAATGCCTTTGCCTTGCTTAAAATTGTCTAAGTCATTCTACAAATGTCAACTTTATTTTCATACAACCTTAGAGACCAAGAATCATACCCAGCTGACATTAGGCATATAGGGTTAAATATGGTTTGGTAGGACCATATTGAGGAGATTTATCCATGCTCACTTAAACTTAGGTCTGAAATACAACTCTCCTCAATCTATGGTTTGAATGAAAACAATGTATGCAAGTCTGTGCTTCTTATGATTTTTAAAATTCTATCTCTTTAGGACTTTGCGTTAGAGTCATCTGACTTCTTGCATGATTGAGCATATTTTCAAAACATCTGCATCTTCATTGTCCCGGTCTTCATGTTGCTAGGTTGTCTCACTGAACCATAGTTTGGGAAAAAGCCTCACAACTGGGTCACTTATTTGGGTTAACACCTCCCTGCCACGTACTAAGGGTCATAGTCCAAAGTATATCGGCAGGCGCTCAAGGATGTTGGGAAACCATTACCTTAGAACCGAAGAAAATTTTTATGTCACATACTTCGAGCTTCAGCTTGAGTATATCGGCGTATCTTGATTGGAATCAGATGATTTAAATCTTAGAGTTAGGTTTAAGGTCCTACAAGTCTTTTCAAGTATTGCGTTTAGAGTCAGCTCTTGGGTGCATCATTGTTGGTATAGTTTTGCTTCTTTTGTGGATATTATCTTGTAAATCCTCATTTACTTCACCTTTTCCAAACCCTGGATATTTATTTCAAAATTTCTCTCTATTTCTCAAAATTTAGGAGTATATTTTTCTTTCCTTATTTCTTTAAGATAATTTTCTTAAACCTTGAATATTTTCAAAGCTTCCCTATATTTCTCAACATCTAGGTTGTATACTTCTCCTTCTTTATTTTTTCATAATAATTTTCTTAAACCTTGGACATTTTTTTAAAGATTTTCCTATATTTCTCAAAATCTAGGTATATATTCCTTTTTCTTTATTTCTTTAGAATAATTTTTAACCCCTAGATATTCTTTTAAGATTTCTCTGTATTTCTCAAAGTGTAGATATATATTTCTCTCTCCATATTTCTTCAGAATTATTTTCTAAAAAACCCTAGATATTTGTTTTGAAATCTTCTTTTATTTTTCAAAGTCCAGTCATATATTTTTCTTCTTTTGATATCGCTTTTATTTCATCATCATAAATTTCAAAAAACCCTAGAAATCCTTTTTAAAAACTCTCCTTAGATTTTCAAAACTCCAGGTATATTTTCTTTTTCTTTCTTCAATTTTTTTTATCCTACCTGCAATTTTTCAAATTTTAAATCTTTGCCATCTATTTTCAATCCTTTCTTTCTTCTAGTGTATATTCTGATTCTATTTCAAAGATTCTTGTTTACCTTTTTCACAATAAAGTCTCTTTCGTCAAGAGATATCCTTTTCAAAGTAACATTTTCCTTCATATTCTAGTTGTTTATTCCTCCCCATGGAGTAACAATGCAATTGTCGCAATTTTTATGATGATCGAATCCCTGGTAATGGGATATCATTTTTTTTTAAATTGTCAACCTGATTCTTTCTTTTTTCAATTTTTTTTCCAAAAATACTTCAGTCTAAACCATCCCTTTATTCTGCAGAAAATATTGGCATTTCATCATTGTTTAGACAAGGACGGGAAAGGAAACTGTTCAGCAGCACAGTGACAGTGAGGTAGAGGAAATGAATTCTCCCAGATCATTCAGGAGACAAGGCCAAGAAGTGGAAGATAATGTTGATTCAGTCATATACAGTCTATTTCAAAAGATGATGGCAAAGATGATATCTGAACAGGCTGGGGCAAATTCAATGAAAATATCTTCCCAAAGCAAAATCAAGGGAAAGCTTGTTAGGATCAACAAGAAGAAACTTCAGCATGACGGTGCTTCTGAAAGCACAGAGTTAGCAGAAGAAGACTCAGAGGAAGAGCAACCTGCATTTTTTCAAAACCCCCTATATTGGCTCAAGAAATCACTGAGAAGCCTAAGTCAGTAAAAAAACTAAGTTTTAGATTCTGATGGAAGACCCGCTCCAGCTGCAATTGAAAGAGATGACTAGTGTGGTCAAAGATTTGTAAGCTCGGGATAAAGTCAAGAGAGTCTACACCAGCAAGGATTTCTATGACGGCCTAGAAGGGGATGACAACCTGGAGGACCTTCCTCGTAAATTCATTAAATTTGATGGAACTGGCAATCCCAAGGCTCATTTGGCCATGTTCTTCACAGAATGCAACCAGTTTAAGAGGGACAACAAAGCTTTGTTTATATGTTTTTTGTGCAGTCTAGAAGATGCTAAGGTGAGATGGTATGCTGAACAAATCAACCCGATTAAACTGCGATAAAGTTGTCAATTTATTCATTGAAAGGTTCCTGTTCAATACCGAGGTGCTACCAACCCTCAATCACCTGTATAATCTGAAACAAGATGACAAAGAAAAAGCCAAAGACTTCATTCACAGATGGAGAGACACCTGCAACAAAATTAGAACCCCCATCTCAGAGGAGCACGTGCTCCAGATCATCCTAAATAACTTTTCTCAACCTCTCAGAGGTCTTATTTCCACTTCACCTTCCAAGTTGTTCTTCGAACTTATTAAACAAGCTGAATGGCTCGAGATGGGAATAAATAACGGGGTCTATGAAGGCATCACTTTCATCAAGAACAATCAAGATCCAAAAAAGAAGACAAATTTCACCTTCTCCGCCTATTATGGCGACAATATTAGTAAAGGTAACAAGAACCACCGTGCAACTCAAGGGGAGAAGTCTTCCAAGCAGAATAGCAAGTCGTTTCAGTCCAACTTTCTACAAAAAGAGAAGATAAAGCATGACGGATGGGGAAGCCACCGCAAGTTTACTCTTTTAGAGCAACCGCTCGAAGAAGTCCTTGAATACATGCTAACCAAGGGATTGGTGAAGCTCTCAAAAGCCACAGATCCTCCCACAATCATGGGAAGATTCATAAATCAGTTTTGCAAATTCCATCAGACGGTAGGGCATGACATCGATCACTATTTCATCTTCAAAAATATTGTTCAAGACTGCATTGACAAGAATTTCCTTGTTGAAGATGAAGAAGAAGACCAACTAGCTGTCCTGACCAAACCTTTCTCGAACCACTCAAAAGAATGATAATGCCAAAGTTTTTCTGCTTTCTTCTTTTATGCCAGTCATATTATAGCGGCAAGTCAGTCCCAGTCTTTTGTGACCTTAGGTCAAATACTTGTAAATATTCAGTCCTTGTTATCAACTTTGCTTATCAATGAAATATTAATTTTCTTCGTATCTTTGATGTTCAATACCTCTTTCTTTTGCCTCACTTAGGCATGTTTTCGAAAATTTATCTTTACTTCAAAATGTCCTGTATGCAAGCAGGATCAAATTCTTTCATCGCCAATTTGTACCAATTTCTATCAACTTTTTGTCAACTTTTGTTTCTTTACCCCTTTCAGGTTAAGGGATAAACATGAACCTCCTTCTAACGAGGTATTTTCTTTATTCCCCATTCAGGATAAGGGGATAATCCTGAAAGCAGGCCACATACAGTTAACTATGATGGTCTATTGAATTCAAAATTTTCACCAATCTTCATCAAAAAAAAATTCACCCTTCTTTTTTATCAATCTTCCCAGATTTTTATCAATTCCTATCAATCTTTCATCAATTATCACCATTTTTCATCAATTCTCCTCAATCTTTATTCATGCCCATTCAGGATAAGGGGATAATACTGAAAGCGAACCATATACAATTAACTATGATGGTCTGTTGAATTAAAAATCTTTCATCTTTCAAAAATTCAACTTGCAAGTTAAATCCTTTTTCAAAACTCAGTTCTCGAACTGGCCTTTTTTTTAAAAAAAATTGATCTTAGATCAAACCATTTTCAAAACCCAGTCCTCGAACTGGACATTTTTCAAAATCCTCGATCTTAGATCGAACCATTTTCAAGGCATACTGAATGGGGTCAGGTACATCTCCTCAACAACTGCCTTATAGGCATGCAATGTTCGACAACTAATTGGTAAAATTGGCGGACCCCTTCAGGACTTTCTCACTGAGGTTGATGGTGATGGTATAACCATGAGTGATATATGTTAACTTTGAACCTGATAGAGTTCACGATGGCCTCAATCACTCAGGGGCATTGAGGTCATGGTTATCCTTAAATATATGAGGATTGAACCCAGCTACTGTAGTAGCAGGATGCATCCAAATACCTAGTAGGGACTTCTTCTGGTATGAAACATACCGTCCTACTAGAAGGTGAGGTCGGCAAACCTCTGGGGTATCTAAAATACATGGAATAATCAACCCCCAGAACGCCCCAGAACGTCGTGTTGATGCCTAGACAAATACCTCCTTTAAGTACCAGGAGGAGGGGTTAATATCGAAATAATGCATTAGCTTAGGTTCAGCGATGCTTGAATGTATGAGTGGATAGACGTTGTTGTGTCAAGTCATGCATAACCTTATGAAAAGTGTCATGATCGGTATACCACTAGACGATTGGGCAAAGACCCATATTGTATCCGCACGACTAAGCGAAGCTCGAGAAGCTTGCCCTTAGATTCGTGGGATATGGATGTGCCAAGTATGAAGACTTGAGTTCGACATCCCTTTGAAACCCTAAAGAGGTCAACACTAAGTCGTGGAGACTTGAGCATGATATTCTAATCACAGCTCTGAAGAGGCTTGCGCTAAGTCATGAAGACTTGAGCGAATGTTCAACTCATAGCCCTGAGAAGGCTCTTGCGATATACGTAAAGTCGTGGAGACTTGAGCGTCGTTATTGCAAACTGTGACCTTGAGTGGTCAACACATTTACTTGAGTTGAATGGATGTATGATTGCTTGCTTACCAGACCGTCAGTGGTTCTAACCCCGTTTAATAAGGATTTCAGGTGTTGGACCTGCGTTGCAATATGCGGAGCAAGGCGGCATCGAGTTCCAGGGTTTCTCTAGACAGAGTTATACTATTTCTTTTTATTGAACCTATGTTGCTTTTTCAAGCAGTTATGTTTCTAATAAACAAGTGGTTTTGATAAATGGAACACCTTGGTGGTCAAGGGGTGCTTAGTCACATACCTATGATGTGCCCAGAGCTTTCTAAAACCGATGACTCATTATTGTCTGATTCCACTGCTAAAAGTTTTTCTAAGTTCAGCTGCAAAGAAAAAAAAGAAAAAATTTATGAAAATTTTAACTTAGATTTGTTTTGGAAATTCAAGGTGTTACGCTGTCAGTGGCTAGGATCTGCATCCAGTCATATGGGCTAAATCATCTTGGGGGTCCAATCCCTTGACATTGATAAAAAATTGTCGCTCTAATGGATCCTCTGGCTGACCAACTGGCTCAAGTAGACCCATGATCTCAGAAAATTCATTTAATAGTAGGGTCATCTCTCCCCACGGGAACCAGAAGGAAAAGGTGCGTAGATTCCACCGCTCTGCTAAAACTTGAATCAAACTGTCATTGATAATATGCTCTCCCACTGATGTTGTCAGTTCCAACTCGCAGTCACTCAGATGGTCCGGTAACATACGGGAGAAATTTTTTAGCCAAGAATAGTACCATCGGGGAATGAAAGATTCGGTGTTTAGAGTCTGATGATCAGAGAGACCTTGCCTTACCTCATAAGAGATATGGCCCTTAGAAAAGACTGAATCAAGTTGACTGGATGCCATTAGAATAGGCTGGGAAAAAAAGGAGAAATCAGGATAAGACTTGAGGAAAACCACATGATTTTTGAAAAAATTGTAGGCAGAACCAAAACAAGGCTGGAATTTCAAAATCCAAAGGAAAGGATGGATGAAAAATCACCTGGAGTTTTGAAGAAAATAGAGGTTTTGGAAAAATTGTCTAGGGTTTGAGAAAATACAAGGGAATGTATGAAAATAAATAAAAAATAGGGTATTTTGAAAATCGCCCAGTATTTTAGAAAAATTATGGAAAAAAATGAGAAAATAAAGAGAATAAAAGGAAATAACCAAAATACAATTCAATCACATCCTGCACAAACAAGTATGCACATACAACATTCCCTAAAGGTTGACTCTAGATGTACAAATTTTGAAATAGCTGTAGGATTCTAACCCTAACTCTAAGGCTCAGATCATTTGTGTCCAATCATGCTATGCCGATATACTCGAGCCAAGTCCCAATGTACGTGGCATAAAATCAAATTCGCTGGTTCTAAGCTCATGTTTTCCAACATCCTTGAGCGCCTGCCTATATACTTTGGACTATGGCCCTTGGTATATGTGTTATCATTGCAAAATTTTACTTTTACAAGTCAAACTAACCTTTGAAAATAATTCGCCTCTGTTTTAAAATGCAGAATAATTCTGAAGAATGAGACTCACCTGTCGGTACAAGGTTCAACCATTCCTGGCACCATAACCAGGGGTAATCAAACCAACGATCAACCATGTACTTTGCTTTGCTCAACTTGTCTAAATCGATGTTTTATTTCTAAATGCACAAAGAATCATGCATGTGCTATGAATTTTTAAAAATACATATTTGAAAACATGATGTTTGCTTGAAAATTCTTGGAAAATACTTGAAATGAATACTTTGAAAATCGTGAATCACATTGAGAAAGCATTTATGAAGAAAGAAAAATTGATTTCTGAAGAAATCCTGAGGTTTTGAGAAAATCGAGTTCTAAAAGAAACTCAAATAACTTTGAGAAAAGTTGATTTCTTTGAATTCTGAAATTAAGAAGTTATTGGAAATCCCTTGGAAAATCAATTTTTAAACTTAGAAAAGCATTTGGAAATCCCTTGAAAATCATTTTTGATGAAGAGGAAACCTTAGTGTCTTGGGAAAAATCAATTTCTAAAGAAATTTCAGGACAACTTTGAGAAATCAATTTTCTTGAAATTGGATTCTTGATTTGATCAAAAGAAGGGCGTGTAGCCTTGTGAAGTCCTTTTCATGATGCATTCTAACCTAGATGATTCATGAATGCTATCTTGTGAAAATATTCTTTTTGAAGAAATTTTGAGAAAATTATTTGAAAAAGGGATTTTAGGTACCTTATAGAACTTCAACGAAGTAAATTCGCCTCATATCTCTGACTATGGCCACAGATATGGATTGAATATAACTCATTTGATTCTAAAAGGATAAAAATGTTTAAACAACTTTGAAATATTCAATAGTTTTTTAAGATAGCCTAAGAGTGTAGGCTGATTGTGTCTTAAAAGAAGATGATAAATTTGGGTTTCGTTCGTATTCTGACTATGTCCATAAGTACAAAACCGACCGAGTTTATCAACTTCTTAGAAGGTAGTGCATGTGTCATATGTATAGACCATGGTGAATTTGAATATGCATGAATTATCATCCATCACAGATTAACATTATTTAAAAGAATGAACTATATGCAATGCAATCCAATTATAAGCAGGAAAAATAAATTCTTATTCCAAATTTACAATTAATTTACATCACTAATTGAATTGAAATAAAGAAATACAATCTTGAATATCCTTACAAAATTAAAAAATTTGTTAGTGAAAATATGTCAGCTTTTCTGAATTTATCCAATAATATCTTGAAATTACAGGATTTATCCAGATATAAGCCTTTTTCCATGTTTCTCTGAGATAAACATAATAAAATATGATGTAAATTTGAATAAATAATCAAGATAAACAACTTTAAAATTTGAAATTTAGAGAAAAATGATAAAAATATCCCTAAAAACAAGACTATGGCCTTGAAATCAAGGTTTTTAAAAAAGATTTTTGTAAAACTTTGGATTTAGGGCTCAAATGGATTCAAATAAACACCAAATCGGGTGTGAAGCACCCTAGCATGATTATAAACATGATAAAACATTAAAAACATAAAATTTTATATCAAAAAATTAAAATATCACAAAAATAGTAATTTTTGCTAGTGTTTTACTCCAATTGGGACTCCGTGGGCACCCTATTTTCATGATTTAATCAAATAATATATTAAATGAATTCAAAAATCTATAAAAATCTACATGGATAGTTTTGATAACTCTAGAATTAAATTGCTTTCAAAAAAAAATATTTTTGATATAATTTTAATATGAAAATTGAATAAAATTCTAAAATATGTGATTTTATCTGCGGGCACATACTTGTCACAGTGTCAGACCCGAATCAAGTATCAAATCAAAATAGAAATTCACAAAAATTTATAGAGAGATACTAGACATAAAAATAAAGATTTACTTTTTATCGATTGGAAAAATCATCTCTGGTTAGGGAGATATCACTCCGACAATATACGATTGATTCTGACTTATATGTAACGAGTTGAAATAAGTACATCCAGTTTTAGGTACAGGAAAATATAGCAAATCATAGGGTATAGAATTTTAAATTCTGAGTTTTATTTCAAAGTTGCCAAAAATAACTCATTTTATCCAAATTTTTTTTGAGAAACTATTCTACCTCGTTGGTTTTCAAAATAATGTGTGAGACCCACTCTTAGCGGCGCCACACTGAAGCTTTTGGGTTTTATTTATTTTACTATTTCTTTCTTTAGAAACCATGTGGGCCCACTCCAATGTGGCGCCCACTTTGAAAATCCCTTTTGAAAAACCGTGTGGGCCCACTCTGTTGAGAAACTATGTTTTAATGATACATGATAAATATGATATGCTTTCATGATGCATATATATGATACATGATAAATATATGATATGCTTTCATGAGATATGATAAATATGATATTCTTTCATATTTGAAATTGGATATGTTATATTATGACTGGATATGATGTGCTATGTATTTAACGTGTATTTGATGCAAGGTTATTTCACTTAAGAAGAGTGAAGACAACTTGATCAAGTGAAACAATTTGATGCAATCATACTTCTCTGAAGAAAAAGCTTGATGGGCCTTACATTCATAAAGATTATCCAAGAAGATCGGCTACTTCAAGATGAAGATTTTTTTTTTTATTTAGAGTCATATGTAACAGAACCTTCAGAAGCATGCATATTTCATATTAGACTATATGCTTTGAAATCATACAAGCCATTCATTTACAAAAAGTAAAGCTTTCATAAAAAGATACGTTATGTATATTATAGTATTTCAAAAACACCTTTTTGAAACAAATCATTGTACTTCATACAAGCATTTATGAAAAAGACATTTTTGACAAGATATAATAGCTCATGATTTCAAAAGCATTAATTGTACTTCCTACAAGTATTTATGAAAAAGACAATTTGAAAAGATATAAAAGCTCATGATTTGAAAAGCATTTATGTAAGAAAAGACAAAATACATTGGTTCGTAATATACAAACATTTACATACGAAATTTTGATTCATTTGAGAAATGACTATTTGTAATATAAATATTACTCAAAGCATTTATTGAACTTCAAATCATTCATTTTAGAAATGACGATTTGAGAAAATAACTATTATTTTATATACAAATATTCATTGTTGAACAAAACAATTAAATTAAGAAATGACCATTTAATTCTTTAATTATTAAATAGAACTTCAAAAACACTCAAAAAATGATGACTTATATTTGAAGCCATCATTCTTTTTGTAAGCATTAAATGGTACTTCAAAAGCATTTACTCAAGAAATGACCATTTGTAAAATAAAGTACTAAACAAGCATTTATTGTACTTACATACATTTAAACAAAGAAGTGACGATTTTTAATAAAAATAAACTCAACGTCTAATGTACTATAAAACATTAATTTAAGAAAAGACACATTACAAATTAAAAACTCATTTATAATACCCCAACGTATAGTGTATCTCAAATATTTAAATTTAGAAATGACGACTTGTAGAAAGTATCATTATTTAAATACACCAAACATTTAATACTTAACAATTCTTTAAATTATAGAATGAAAACTTTTTGAAAAAGGAATATATAGTACACATATCATTTCACACATTTTCTTATAGAAAGTTGTTTTTGAGATGACCTGGCATCTCACATCACAAAAGGACAATTATTTCAAAAGCATTTCAAAAAGCAACGACTAATTTTTTTAAGACCTATATATACAGACAAAATAATATTTCAAACAAGATATACAAGTGAGCTTTCAAAGAGAAAATTTCTTACTCGACACACTGAAAAAGAGCTTAGAAAAAAAAAGAGAAAAATACAAGAAAAGCTCTCTGACAAAAGAATCAAGTGTGTGAAGAAAAAGAAAAAAATATTTTGTTCTCCTGAAACATTATTCTACCTATTTTCAAAAGAAAGAATATTCTGAGAATCTTTATACGTGCATTCATACTCTGCATATCATTCTGAAGGTTCTATAGGAAAGTATTGTAACTTTTTGTTTTTTGCTGTATCCCTTCTCTGTTGAGAGAAGTAGACCTCTGAAGAAGATGGTGTTTCCCTTCTCTGTTGAGAGAAGTAGACCTTTGAGGAAGAGGGTGTTGTACTATTTATCCCGTAACACGGATTTTATAATGAAAGGCTCAAGTGTTTTACTTGGGGACCGAATGTAGCTCAGTAACTCGGCCGAACCAATATAAATCCTGTGTTTATTGTGTTGTGCCTTATTGCCTTATTTTTTTTATCGATCTGCATCGTATTTCACTATTCACCCCCCCTCTAGTGGAATTTCATTTGGTATCAAAGCAGGTTCTGTTGGTTTCGACATAACAAGTTTTTCAGCACAATGTCATCAACCTTTTATGCTCGTGACATCGAAGGTCAACACTCGTCTCGCCCTCCTTTTTTCAATGGCCCGAACTATGGATATTGGAAATGTAAGATGGCCATATTTCTATAGTCTATAGACTTTGTTGTATGGAAAATTGTAGAATGTCCATATACATCTTCAACTTCAGACTATACTTTATGGTCTGATGAAGAAAAGAAGATGGCAAACCGAAATGCAAAAGCTATGAATGCATTATACTGCGCCATTAATGAAAATGAGTTTAACAGAATATCAGTCTGTGAATCTGCATATGATATATGACACTCTCTGGAGGTTATTCATGAAAAAACTAACAGAGTAAAAGAAGCAGAGATCTCATCTCTAGTTCGGAAATACGAGCTATTCAAAATGAATAAAGATGAATACATCACAGAGATGTTTACTAGATTCACCAATATCACCAATGATATTAAATCCCTGGGAGAAACTTATTCCCAGACCGATAAGGTGAAAAAGATCTTGAGATCTCATACAACTGACTGGGAGAGAAAGACCACAACTATTGAAGAAGCCCAAGATCTTTCCAAGCTCACTCTGGATGACTTAATAGGCAATCTTATGGCCTATGAAGTTCATATGAAAGAAAGAAGGAAAGAAGAACAACCTTCAAACAAAAATCTAGCCTTCCCAGCCATTTCTGAGAATGAGGACTCAGAAAAAGAATCTGAAATTGCGCTACTTACTCGAAGATTTCAGCGCTTCATGAGAAAGAACATGCTGTCAAATAAGCACAAAGAAAAAAAAGATTTTAAAGAAGATACTATGTGCTATCAATGCAATAATCCAGGTCACGTAAGACGTGACTGTCCTCTCCTAAAAATAAGATCCAAAATCGAGGAACCGAAGAAAAGGTTCTTCAAGAAAAAGGCCCTACATGCTCAATGGGATGATTCAGAACCATTCACCAGTGAAGAGTCAAGTGATGATGAAGCTGAAATTGCAAACATGTGCTTCATGGCAGAAGAAAGCTCTGTAAGTGAAACTTCTGACTTTTCTTTTGAAGAACTTCTAAATGTATTTCAAGAACTGTTTGAAGAATCTAAAAAAATGATTCTCAAAAACAAAGTTTTAAAATTCAAGAATTTGGAGCTTTCCCAGAAAAATGAAAAACTCAGTATTGAAAATTCTGAGTTGAAAAAGAAAAATTTTATGCTTACTTCTGAAATCACTTCTACTAGCTCCAAGACTAAAAATCTTCAAGTAGACATTTCAGAATTAAAAAATAAAACTGAAAACCTTATGAAAACGGTTTTTAAATTTACCAAAGGAAAAGAGAACCTAGACAAACTCTTATCCTCTCAAAGATTCTCTTTTTACAAGAATGGTATTGGTTACTCTCATTACAGTAACCCTTCTTGTAAGATTCAAAAGACTACGTTTGTCAAAGGTACTGCAAAACCTAATTTGTCAAAGGTACTGCAAAACCTAATCAAGAGTACTATGATTCCAATTTTTATTTCATGCACTCCTCTAAGATTATAGATAAACCCAAATCAAAATGGGTATGGGTTCCAAAATCTAAAAAAAAGGGACCCGATCGGGTACCAAAAAGAATTTTTACTCGATCTATTGCAGGCACTAAAAAAGAAGAACAAATGGATATTAGATAGTGGATGTTCAAAGCATATGACAAGACATCCAGATCTTTTTGTTGTTCCTCATCATAAAGAAGGAGGAACTGTCACCTTTGGAGATAACAACAAAGGTTTAATAATTGAGATTGACAATATTGGCAATATCGATAAACCTCTTATTAAAGACGTTCTCCTTGTTAAAGGTTTAAAACATAACCTCTTAAGTATCAGTCAAATGTGTGACATACGATATAATGTTAGTTTCAAACATGATGCATGCCTCATAGTAGACACAAACGAAAATATTATTTTTAAAGGTATAATGAAAAATAATGTATATGAATTATACCTAGAAAATATCTCTGAACATTGCTTTATAGCAAATAATGACTCTCAAAATTTATGGCATATGAGAATGGGACATGTTAATTCTAAATATATTTCTAAACTGACTAAAAACAACTTGGTTTGTGGGTTACCTAAAATACGATTTAAAAGGGACTATTTTTGTTATGCTTTTCAATTAGGAAAATTGTCAAAATCATCTTTCAAATAAAAAAATGTTGTGTCAAGTAAAGAACCTTTAGAACTTCTCCACCTGGATATTTTTGGTCCTTCTAGGGTAGCTAGTCTTAATCACAATAAATATGCTTTTGTCATTGTTGATGATTACTCAAGATTCACTTGGGTAATATTTTTGAAAAATAAAAGTGATAGGTTTTGTGAATTTGAGATTTTATGTAAAAAGTTACAAAATGAAAAATCCTCTATTATTGTTAAAATTAGTAGTGACCATGGAGGAGAATTTGATAATGATCTTTTTGTAAATTTTTTTAACTTGCATAGTATTTCACATAACTTTGCCTTTCCTAGAGTTGCACCTCAAAATGGTGTAGTAGAAAGAAAGAATAGAACCCTTTAAGAATCTGCCAGAACTATGCTTCAACATAACAATCTTGCTAAATATTTTTGGGCTGAAGCTGTTAATACTGCATGCTATATTTCAAATAGAGTACTTATTAGACCTTTCTTGAATAAAACTCTCTATGAATTATTCTATGACAGAACACCAAGAGTAGACTACTTTAAAGTCTTTGGGTGTAAATGCTTTATCCTGAATACAAAAGACAGCCTTGATAAATTTGATGCTAAATTTGTTGAAGGCATATTCCTAGGATATTCAAGTCATAATAAAGCATATAGAGTTTTTAATAAGAATACTAATACAATTGAAGAATCTATGCATGTCAGTTTCTATGAATCTGTGGATCAATCTATTCATAAGCGGACTAACGATGATGATCTTGAAAGTACAGATTTTCTCTTAGATAACACAACTAAATCTAATAAAGATGATCATCAAAGAACATTTGCCGAAATCAGAGATCATCCTCAAAACCAGATTTTGGGAGACCTGACCAAGGGGGTTCAAACAAGAGCTCAGTTGGAATGTATTACAAATATGACTTTCATTTCTCAACTTGAACCTAAAAAGATTGATGAAGCCATTATAGACGAGTTCTGAATGCTAGCAATGACTGAAGAACTTAACCAGTTCCAAAGAAATGATGTGTGGGATCTTGTACCAAAACCAAAAGATCATCAAATTATTGGGACAAGATGAATCTTCAGAAACATGCTGGATGAATCAGGTAATGTTATAAGAAACAAGGCAAGGCTAATGGCTCAAGGATACAATCAGGAGGAAGGTATTGACTTTGATAAAACATTTGCTCCTGTTGCTAGACTTGAATCCATAAGAATGTTTTTGGCATATGCAAGCTATATGGATTTTAAACTATATCAAATGGATGTTAAAAGTACTTTTTTGAATGGTTTTATAAATGAAAAAGTTTATGTAAAACAACCTCCAGGTTTTGAAAATGAATAATTTCTTGATCATGTTTTTAAACTAAAACGTGCTTTATATGGATTAAAACAAGCACCTCATGCTTGGTACGATAGACTTAAAACTTTTTTATTAAAAACTAGATTTTCTGTAGGCAAAGCAAACTCAACTTTATTTGTAAAAATAGTGAATGATCATACCTTAATCGTTCAAATATATGTGGACGATATCATCTTTGGATCTACTAACAATGGTCTTTGTCAAGATTTTTCTAAGTCTATGCAGAAAGAATTTGAAATGAGTATGATGGAAGAACTCACCTACTTTCTTGGACTGTATATTAAGCAAACCAAGGATGGAGTCTTCATCAATCAGTCAAAATATGCTCATGAACTTCTGAAGAGGTTCAACATGAACTCAATTGCTTCAAAGAATACACCTATGAGCACAACCACTGCATTAGACAAAGATGAAGATGGTAAGACTGTTAATACAAAATTATTCAGAGGTATGATAGGATCACTACTATATTTAACTGCTAGCCGTCCAGATATCATGTTCAGTGTTTGCTTGTGTGCTAGATTTCAATCAAATCCAAAAGAATCACATCTTAAAGCTGTAAAAAAAATAATAAGATATCTAAAAGGAACCGTTGATTTTGGGTTATTTTATTCAAAATCATCTATATTTGATTTAATATCATACAGTGATGCTGATTTTGCTGGTAGTAAATCTGATAGGAAAAGCACAAGTAGAACATGTCATATGCTAGGGCACTCACTAGTTTTATGGTTCAGTACGAAACAAAATTGTGTATCATTATCAACTATTGAAGCTGAATATATTGTTGCAAGCCTAGCATGTACACAAGTCATCTGGATGAAACAAACATTAAAAGATTTTGGTTTAAAAATTGAAAATACAACTATTTTATGTGATAATACAAGTGCAATTAATTTATCTAAAAATCCTATTCTTCATTCACGTACAAAGCACATACAAATTCAACATCATTTTTTAAGAGAACAAGTTTTAAACAATATAATTAAACTTGAATTCATGCCCACTAATCAACAATTAGCAGACATTTTCACTAAACCTTTAAAACATGAAGACTTCATATGAATTAGAAGAGAATTATGAATCTGTAAATTAAGTGATTTATAAAATATCACTAAATTAAAAATCATCTACTCTAACATATGACTAATTGGGATATAATAAAATCACTCTACACAAGTTTACTTTTTCAAATATTAAACTATAACTTTACTATAAACCTCCCTTTACGAAATTTCTTTTATGTTTCTAGTAAATAATTATTGAAGTTTGACACATAAGCATATCAAAACACTTTATGTCACTCACGTTGATTCATTCATGCATTGTGTTTAAAAACAATTATTTCTTTTGCTTTTCTCGCCACTTTTGGTATTCTCTCTTTCTCTCTCTCTCTCAAATACTTTACTTTATGTCTCATCATTTTTTTTACACCATATCACTCATTCAAATAATACTTTAAGTTCAAAACACCTTTTCACGACATTTTTGGTTCTTCCTTTATGCCTCAACATTTGGTTCATTGTCTTGTAACATCATGCTACACATTTTTTTTATCTCTATTTATTCTTCCTTTATATCGTGTTTGTACTTAACTTGTCCAAAATTGGACACTATTCTCAAAATTACAATGAACTCTCCCATATCGAATTTCCCTTATGATAAAAAGTAATGTTTGAAACTATGTTTTTACTCACACATAATAATTCAATATTCTATTTGTGTCTCATCTCTAAACATGACTCATCCTTGTGTCCATATCCACACACTCTTCCAAAGAGTGACTTGAACATACATTCACGAGTCTCTTAAAATATATAATTCACTCTTCATGAATAAACATTCATGAATAATGAACCCAACTAAATTCCAAATCTTATTCATTTCAATTGTCATTTACAAAACATTAAGTTATTATTAAAATATACATCATCCTTCTATTTAATGAACTCGTGCATTCATCACTTATCCATCACACACTCGAAAGTTTCTATCTCTTTGCATTCTCTCCAAGTTTATTTTTTATCTTCTTAGTTACTCTTCATGGCCTCCGCTTCTAACTCCTTCTTTGTTGACTTTGACATGATTGAATCGTCAGATCTGCGATATCCAAATCTCATTCACCACTACAATTATGTAAGTTTACTACCTATCCAAACGGGAAAGTTAGTACACTTCGAGGATTTTACCTTGTTTGACCTCGAGACCTCTCTTTTTGACTTTATTCACATTCTAGGGTCATCAAACCAAGCCTCCTACCATCCAGATCTTATCCAACTGTTTTATACCAACCTAACTATTGATCATGACCAAACCAATGTTTCTACAATGATTCATGGAAAAATCATCTCGTTTGATGCTCCTACTTTAGGGCGCATTCTGAACCTTTCATCCAATGGCATTGATCTACCCAACATAGTACCTATCGATCGTATTGTGTTTAAAAAGGTGCTTCACTCCACAAGATCTACCCACTTTCCATGACACATGAGCAATTTAAAACCTCATGCTCAACTTCTATCACAAATCATATCGCATAATGTCTTTCACAAGCCACTTTCCAAGAGATTTGTGCCAAACGAGATCTCTCTCTTAATCTATGTGATTTTTTGTTCTTTCCTCATCAACTGGTCGAGCATCATTTTTAACAACATGATAAATTTTTGTGTCTTTTGTTTACTTCCGTTTGGGTGTTTTATAACTCTCATTCTTAAATACTTCAATGTGTCACTTCATAATAATGTTGTCTGCTATTCTACACATGTTTTTTATGATACCTACTTCTCCGAAGAAGGGTCACTTCCACAACATACTGACGACAAAGGCTCTGGTGAAGCAGATCCTGCTCAGACATCTGAATTTGATATATTCTCTGCTCTAGTGGATGTCCAAAACACACAGGATCTTCTGATGAAGAATCAAGCCTCTCTACAGCAAGCCTTTCATTCTCTGAAGATTGGCCAAGATGCTCTCCTTCGACAACTTCATTCCTCATCCAATTTCGAATTATTTATAATATTTGGTCTGTAATATTAACTTTCCTACTCTAATCCCTCCTTTTTGTCAATGACAAAGGGGGAGAAAAACCTACCTCTCCTATGTAGGAGAAAAATGAATTTCAGAACTTAAACTTTTTATTAATTATATTTTTTCAATACTATCTTTTTATGCATTTTTCACGTATGATATCATATTTAAATTATCATTATACATATGACTTATTGACAAGGGGAGCATATATTATCATCATAAAAAAGGGGAGAATGTTGAGAAACTATGTTTTGATGATACATGATAAATATGATATGCTTTCATGATGCATATATATGATACATGATAAATACATGATATGCTTTCATGAGATATGATATGCTTTCATATTTGAAACTGGATATGTTATATTATGACTGGATATGATGTGCTATGTATTTAACGTGTATTTGATGCAAGGTTATTTCACTTAAGAAGAGTGAAGACAACTTGATCAAGTGCAACAATTTGATGCAATCATACTTCTCTAAAGAAAAGGCTTGATGAGCCATACATTCATAAAGATTATCCAAGAAGATCGGCTACTTCAAGATGAAGATTTTATTTCTTCTTTAGAGTCATATGTAACAGAACCTTCAGAAGCATGCATATTTCACATTAGACTATATGTTTTGAAATCATACAAGTAACTCATTTACAAAAAGTAAAGCTTTCATGAAAAGATACGTTATGTATATTATAGTATTTCAAAAATACCTTTTTGAAACAAATCATTGTACTTCATACAAGCATTTATGAAAAAGATATTTTTGACAAGATATAATAGCTCATGATTTCAAAAGCATTAATTGTACTTCCTACAAGTACTTATGAAAAAGACAATTTGAAAAGATATAAAAGCTCATGATTTAAAAAGCATTTATGTAAGAAAAGACAAAATACATTGGTTCATAATACACAAACATTTACGTAAGAAATTTTGGTTCATTTGAGAAATGACTATTTGTAATATAAATATTACTCAAAGCATTTATTGAACTTCAAATCATTCATTTTAGAAATGACGATTTGAGAAAATAACTATTATTTTATATACAAATATTCATTATTGAACAAAACAATTAAATTAAGAAATGACCATTTAATTCTTTAATTATTAAATAGAATTTCAAAAACACTAAAAAAGTGATGACTTATATTTAAAGCCATCATTCTTTTTGTAAGCATTAAATGGTACTTCAAAAGCATTTACTCAAGAAATGACCATTTGTAAAATAAAGTACTAAACAAGCATTTATTGTACTTATACACATTTAAACAAAGAAGTGACGATTTGTAATAAAAATAAACTCAATGTCTAATGTACTATAAAACATTAATTTAAGAAAAGACACATTACAAATTAAAAACTCATTTATAATACCCCAACATATAGTGTACCTCAAATATTTAAATTTAGAAATGACGACTTGTAGAAAGTATCATTATTTAAATACACCAAACATTTAATACTTAACAATTCTTTAAATTATGGAATGACAACTTTTTGAAAAAGCAACATATAGTACACATATCATTTCACACATTTTCTTATAGAAAGTTGTTTTTGAGATGCCCTGCATCTCACATCACAAAAGGACAATTATTTCAAAAGCATTTCAAAAAGCAACAACTATTTTTTTTAAGACCTATATATATAGACAAAATAATATTTCAAACAAGATATACAAGTGAACTTTCAAAGAGAAAAATTCCTACTCGACACACTGAAAAAGAGCTTAGAAAAAGAAATAGAAAAATACAAGAAAAGCTCTCTGACAAAAGAATTAAGTGTGTGAAGAAAAAGAAAAAAAAATATTTTGTTCTCCTGAAACATTACTCTGCCTATTTTCAAAAGAGAGAACATTCTGAGAATCTTCATACGTGCATTCATACTCTGCATATCATTCTGAAGGTTCTATAGGAAAGTATTGTAACTTTTTGTTTTGTGTTATATCCCTTTTCTGTTGAGAGAAGTAGACCTCTGAGGAAGAGGGTGTTTCCCTTCTCTGTTGAAAGAAGTAGATCTCTGAGGAAGAGGGTGTTGTACTATTTATCCCGTAACACGGATTTTATAGTGAAAGGCTCAAGTGTTTTACTTGGGGACTGGATGTAGGTCAGTAACTCGGCCAAACCAGTATAAATCTTGTGTTTATTGTATTGTGCCTTATTGCCTTATTTTTTATTTTATCGATCTTCATCGTATTTCACTATTCACCCCCCCTCTAGTGGAATTTCACACTTCAAAGTGGCACTACATGTAAAAAAAACAAAAAAATTCAGATCTCTTTCTTTTCTTTCTCCGTTTTCTTCTTTTCTTTTCCCTTTTTCTTCTTTCCTTCTTCTTCTTTCCCTTCCTTTCTTTCTTTTTTTTCTTTCCTTCTTTCTTTCTCTTCTTTCCTTCTCCTTTCTTTCCCTCTTTCTAATACCAAAAGCAATGCACGGCTGGGCCTCTCCTTCTAAAAAATCCATTTCTCTCATTAAAACCTAAGTTCTTCCTTTCTAATTGGGATATACATCATATGGATGAGCATTGGCTTTCATTCTCTCTCATTCTCTCAGCCTCTCCCACTCTCATTCATGTAAGCACTCTCTTCTCTCTAATTCCCCCTCTTACTACTTCTCTCTCTCTCACTTTCTCTCTTATTCTAATTCCCTCTCTCTCTCTCACGCACATGGGATCTCCCTCCTTTCTTCACCCATCTCTCTGGTAGCAGCCCCATCAACACAACAGCTGCAGTATCTCCACCTTGCAGCCTCCTCCAGCTATTACGGCAGCCTCCACTTGGTGCAGTCATCTTCAACTTTGGTAGCAGCCAACCATCTCCAGCCCCTCCTTGCTCCAGCACTACCTCCAACTTCCTTCTCCATTACAGCAAGCATTACAACACCATTCAGCTCCTCCACTACCGCCATCTCCTCCAGCAGCTCCACCACCTTTAACTTTCAAGGCCTCCAGCCATACCTTGGCAGCAGCCACAGCAGTAAGTGGTTCAACAGCCTCTTCCAAGGATCCCACCAGTCACAACACGCCTTTCATTGCTCCAGCTACATCAATCTTGAAGCCATCTTCAGCATAGCAGCACCTCCATCTTCAGCCCCACTTGCTTCGCCCTCCTTCAAACAAATCCTAGCAAAACCCCAAGGAGACGCCCCTCAGCCTTTGCTTAAAACTTTTCCAAGGTAAAATTTGTTTTATCTCTTTCTTTTGATGAGTCCAATGAAACAAAAAAAAAGAAAGAAAATTTTTGTTAAGGCTATATAGAGGAAGGGATCCATCCAATGGATGGATCGAGTCCCTCCTTTCAACAGCCAAAATCAAAGTAAATGCTTTGTGCCTCCCTGTATTTTTGTTTTATCATTTTCTATATAGTCTTCATATTGCATTTAGGTTCATTTTTTTTAGTTAAATAATTGTTTTATTCATTTAGTATAGTCTCATTAGTATTTTGTTTAGGATTTACAAGTTTTGATCTTATACATAAAGTCCAATCATCATTTCATGTCTAATTTCTCATCAATAAATCTCGAAATTTTCATGATAGTTGGGTTTGTTTATCTGTGATCTTCTGGCAAAAATTTGAACAAATTTGGGTTTTGTAACCCCATTAAACAAATCAAGCATCGAACTGGGTTTTTAACTCTGTGGAAATTCTGGATCTCCCTATAGCAGATTTGTTGAATCGAGATCTCCCTCCTAGGAGATTTAATTCACCTCCAAAAAATACAGTAGATCCGTGGAGAAACCAACTATTTTCCTATAATTTATGGGATTTTTATAAAAAAGTTTGTCATCTGTTAAAATTCAGGTTTTGCAAACCCCTATGAAACACCTGCTACTAGTCTTGTCAGGGTCTAGACCGACTTCAATCTGTTGTGGCTTCCCAATCCGTAGGTTGGATGCTCTAATTGTCAAAAGAAGAGTTGTTTATCAGAACATTCTTTGTCATTTTCCAGAATTTTAGGATTTTAGGATCTAGATTTCCAATTTTCCTAGATTTTAAAAGTTTGCCTGTCAATTACCTGTTAGTTCAATTTTGTCAGAATTAGGGGCTTGTTAGTTCGATGTGTCTTTTGTAACCATAAGTCAGATGTCAAAACATGAAAAAAAGAAATTATTCTTCTGTTTGTCAGCAAGATACTCCTAAAATTTTAGAGGTTTTTTCCACTGTATGCCATTTTGCCCCTAATTTTTGTGAAAACCTGTCAGTTTGCCTTTACTCCCAAACTCACCGGATTCCGATCTAACTTGTCGGAGTTGTAATTATCTGACCATGGGTCAAATCCTAAATCTGTAAAAGACAAAAATCATTGCCTAACTGTCCTCTGACACCCTACAAAATTTGGTGCATTTCCATGGTAAGTTACTATTTGAAATCAGGTTGTCATTAGGGCAAATCTAAGCTAAAAGGCAAAATCATACATTTTTAGGTTTTCCTTATTAATTTCTATATTGAAAAACACCAAAAAATAGATTTTTGGATTTCATTCTGTTATTAGGATTAACATAGGTGTCTATGCCAAATTTGGGGTAATTTCAAGTTCATTTACCATATATGTTGGTTAAATTGTTAAAATCAAAAGCGAAACTCAGGCGAAATACAGGCGGAATTTAGTGTTTTGTAGTATTTTTGCATTTTTAGGGTTTTAGCATGCATATAATCATCTCATACCATATTATATTTGATTTTAACTTCATTTTCATTCATTGGAATTTCAAAATCCTCATTTTTACAAAAATTATTTCAGAAAACCCTGATTTCATGGTCATAGTCTTACTATCAGGGGTATTTTCATCATTTTCACCTCAATTTCAAAATTCCAAACTTTCATTTTCATATTTTCATACATACAATCATATCATATTATCTTGTGTTTAATTTTATTTTCATTTTGCATTCATTTGGATTTCAAAACTCTCATTTTTACAAAATATCTTTCTAAAAACCCTGATTTCAAGGCCATAGTCTTGTTATCAGGGGCATTTTCATCATTTTCATCCCAATTTCGAATTTCCAAATCTTATTTTCATATTTTAAATCCATTTTCATCATTTATTTCTTATGTTTATATCAAGAAGGTATGAATCAGGGTTTGTATCTGGATAAAATCTGATGATTTCCCAATATTGTCAGATAAATTCAGATAAACCTACATTTTTGTGCTAACCCCATTTTCTAGTTTTGCAGGAATATTGAAGTGGAAGACTTTATTCTTTTATTTCTTTTTCTTATTCAATTAAATGTAAATATCAGATGTAATATTGGAATAAGAGTTACATTTCTGCATAGAATAGGATTGCATTGCATATAGTTTGCTTTCGTACAATTTCAATATCTGATGTATGATTCATGCACATTTTTCCAAATTTACTATGGTTGACATGAATGGCATGTGCACAAGATCTTAAGGAGTTGACAAACTCGGTGGAATTCCTATTTATGGCCATAGTCAGAATACAAATGAAACCCAAATTTGTGATTTTCGTATTAGCCACATTCAGCCTACACTCTTAGGCTAACTTCAAAATGCGCTGCATTTCTCAAAAAAAATTCCCAAATTCCTCAAAAAATATCTTTCAAATCCATATTCATTCATTCATTTTATTCAATTTGCATCATTTTTCTGACTTATTTTCCAATTCCACTTCAAAGAAATTGATTTTCTCATAATTTTCTAAGTCTTTCTCAGAAAATGATTTTCTTAAAACTCTGAGTTTTCAAATGATGTTTCAAGTGTTTACCAAATTCAAATCATGATTTTCCAATGTTTAATATTCTCAATTTCAAGATTTAAAGTTTCAAAATCGATTTTCTCAAAATCTTTGAAACTGGTTTTCCCAGAATTCTCAATTTTTTTTTGGGAATCGATTTCCATTTCAAAGGTTATTTTCTAATGTAATTCATGATTTTCCAAGGAATTCCTTTTTCAAGCATTTTCTAAATATCAGAAGCAAACATCATATTTCTCAAACTTGCATTTTTCAAAATCTCATAGCACATGCTTGATTCTCTGTGCATTTAGGAAATAGAGCATAATTTAGATATTTGAGCCTAGTTAAAGCACACTTTTGTCCTTGGTTCAATTACCCCTGGTAAAGGTGTCAGGAACGATTGAACCTCGTACCAACATGTGAGCCCCATTCTACAGAATTTTTCCATAAATTTAAAAAACGGAAGCGAGTAATTTTCAAAAACCAATTTTCAAAACTTTGGTCAAGTTTGACTCACAGAATCATTTCTCTCTCTCATAGAGGGAGGGAAAAATTTTGTGATGATAACACTCTTACCCTAAACGGGAACTGTCTACGGTGGGACAGTGGGGAACACTGAAAAGTGTGCGAATCTGAGAGCCCAGACGCTCAGTTTAAAAACAGAAGGAAAAGATCTTGAAAACTCCCGTTATCAAGTCCTAAAAAGGGATAAAAACAAAGCCAAGATATATCAAAATGGACATCAAGTTCTCACTTTATGTCGAGATAACTTAAAAATATTGTCAATAAGATAAAAATTGTAGTTGATTGAAAATAATTGAAATGTAAGCACATTTATGTAAAAATATATTCCCTCTTCTACCTAGAGTATTACCTCCAACTGGGATAACTCTATAGAATCCAGAATCAAAATCAAATTTATTGTTGTTGAGTTTCTTCAAGGAAGCTATCATTTTCTTTGATATGAAAAGAAAAAAATTTTGTTCTCAGTATCATAGAAGCAATTGATGAAAAGGATATTGATAAAAGAATTTCATATAAAGAAAGATAATTCTTGGAAATTTGGCAGTTTGATATATGGGGTTTACCCATGATGATCTTTTTGCATTCTTTTGAGACATAGAGATGGAGCTTTCATGGGGTCTGGCGAGAATTTCATCACATCAGCCTTCAACTTGATGTTGTTCTAATTTTCTCTTGAAGGACACGTCACATACTCTTTCAACTTGGGGATGTTCCGAGTCTTCTTTGGTCTTAGGAATTATATTCATGTTGTCTCTTTAATTGAAATCTCTTGATAATCTTTTGTGCTCTTTTAAGACATGAAAAGTAAGTTCTCTTGAGATTTGGCGAGAATTTCATCACATCAACCTTCAACTTGGCGATGTTCTAATTTTTCCTGGAATGACACATCACATACTCCTTCAACATGGAGATGATCTGAGGCTTCTTTAATCCCAAGAATTATATTAATAAAATTGTCTCATTATAAATCTCTTGATGATAACAGTGATCAAATATCTTTTAGGGATTGACAAGAGGTTCATCGCATCAACCTTCAACTTGACAATGATTTGAACTTTTCCTGGAAGGACACATCATATACTCCTTCAACTTGGAGATGATTTGAGTCTTCTTTGGCCCCGGGGGTCTAACTCATCCATCAGTCTTCATCTTGACGATGATTGAGAGATCTCTTTTACAGATAGTTGATTGTAGCTTGATTAATTAGAGAGATATTGAAATTGAGATTGAGTGAATTTTTTTATATCGCCCGAGATATTTTCACTGCCTTGTTACTGGAAGAATAATCTTTAAAAATGTACCATAGCTATGATCAATATCAGTTCATTTATGGCTTTTCAACATCATCGAATTTTTCCTTTGTTAGTCATATCAAGGATTTTTCTTTATCTTTTTGGTTGATCAACGGAAAAATCTTAAATTTTATTCTTTTTTCGCAAAAACTTTGTCCTTTTGGAGGGAATACTGAAGGTAATTTGAGGTAATTCTTTGTGCAATAAAGTTTTGAGATCAATAACTATTTTTCATGACAAATTGACAAAATATTCTTGAAATCCTTGATGAAAGAAATCGCTTGACATCCGATTGACACAACCGTAGCTAAATTTTCCTCTTCTTTCCCCAAAGAAGAGACTCAGGCTTGACCCTTACCTAAATGGGTAATAAAAAACACTCCTCTCTTCCTTGAAGAGGAGGTGTTTACAAAACAAACTTTCAAAGAGAAATAAAGTTTTTGTCAAAACTCTCTATCTTCACGCTTCTCTTATGGAAAGGTAGTCGATAATAAAGGTCAAGAAAAATATTATAGAGAAGCAAGTCCATCACACTCTCCCTGAAAAAGGGCCCTCGATGACGGGATGGCCTAGTAAAAATTATTGGAGGGACACAAGGAGAACGAGCTTTCGTCAAAGCTCTCCCTAGAAATAGGGTTCCTTGTGTGATAATAAAAAAATTGTCTTACAAACTGTTCGTGAAACACGAGTCCCTTTAAACTTTCCCTAAAAAGGGGTTCAACAAACCAACAAAAATTGCATGCAAAAAGAATGAGCTCTCTCAAACTCTCCCTATAAGAAAGAGTCCCTCACAAGAGAAATGATTCATAATTGATTTTGAGCCAATTGGTAGACAAATTCAACACAAAGGTCAAATCTTAGATGACCATGATTGGCGGATGCAACCCAAAGGTTGGAAAATAATGATTGACTTTGATAGAATTGATAACCCGAAGGTTTGCTTGATAAAAATTGATGACCCGAGGTCTGATTGACAAAATTGATGGAAATGGCGAGCCGCAGGTCTGATTGATAAAAATTGGGTTGATGAAAATTGATTGACCTGGAGGTTTGAAGATGATTGATTTTGACAAAATTGGTGACCTGAAGGTCGGTTGGATAGACTAGAGTGACTCGAAAGTCTGATAAAGATTATTTGGCTCGCAGATCTGAAGATTGGAATTGAGCCTGGACCTTAATGCGAGACTAGTGTTCAGATTGCAACTAGTATGAAAACCAAATTTTGAAGAAGAACCAACATGAACATTGGGTTTTGAAAACAAAGTAACAGCATGAGCACTGGATTTTGGAAAAGTACCCACACGAACACTTGATTTTGAAAACAAAGTACCAGCACAAACACTGGATTTCAAAAAAGTACCAGCACGAACACTGTGTTTTTGAAAATAATGTACCAGCACAAGCACTGGGTTTTGAAAACAAAGTACTAGCACTGGGTTTTGAAAACAAAGTACCAGCATGAGCACTGGATTTTGAAAATGTACCAGCACTAGGTTTTGAAAAGGTACTCATTGATTGTGATGAGAGATTTTTAATCTTCACCCTCACGATGACTTGGACAATTTGTCGAGGTCTCAGGATTTGTCCCTTATCCTGAATGGGTAAAAATTCGATGCAAATGTGCATGGATGCAAAATGTGGATGAATGTAAACAGATGCAAATGGATGCAAATGGATACAAATGAATGTAGATAGATGCAAATAGATGGTGAGAGATTTTGTTTGATCCTGCCTGCATACAAGGTATTCCAAATAAAACACAAGTTTCATAACAAAAGGTGCCCTAGTGTAACCTGGGAGGAAGATGTTCATATAAAAGAATAGTTGATCATTATTTAAAGGAGATTCATTGAGAAATACAAAAGATAGAATAGAAGTTATCTACATATAGAATTTCTTTAGATGTCAGGCATTGATAGGATCGGGTAATTCTACCCCGTCTGCATTAATCAGACGAAACGAATTGCATGATAATGCTTCTTTGACCACGTAGGGAACTTTTCAGTTTGATGACCATTGGCCACATGGGCGGTGCTTGAGATGAGCCATAAATCTAAGGACCAGATTGTTAACTCGAAATCTTCTTTCGATGACTGACTTGCCATATTGCCTAGCTATCCTCTGATGATAAGATTGAGCATGCTCTACCGCCTTGAGTCTTCTCTCATCTAGTAGATCAAGTTTACCAACCTCTGTTGCTGATACTGATCGAGCGGTAGCTCTAGTAATAATGTGAACTTAAGAGCGGGTTTCTAAACATGAAGAGGCAGTACCACCTCGGTTCCATAAACAAACTCTAAAGGAGTTGCGTTGGTTGGGATCTGAATGGTGGTTCGATAGGCCCAGAGTGTATCATGGATTTTCTCGTGCCAATCATGACCCATCTCAATAGTTCTTTCCAAGATGCAAATCAGAATTTTATTTGTAGCTTCCGCCTGACCGTTCCCTTGGAGATAGTAAGGAGCTGAGAAAAGATGATAAATTTTGAATTTTGAACAAAAGATCTTCATTCTCTCATTCTTGAAGTGAGTACCATTATCTAAAACAATGTCTTGTGGTATGCCAAAATTACAAAGAATATTCTTGTGGATGAATGAGACCACATGTCGGCCTTCTATTGTACGTAAAGTGACAGCCTCAACCCACTTGATGAAGTATTCTATTGTGGGAAGGAAATATTTGTGTCCATTGGAGGCAGAAGGGGTAATTGGGCCTACTACATCGAAGGCCCACATAGAGAATGGTTATGGAGATACGACTGATTGTAAATATGTGGTTGGCGAATGAATGGAAGGTGCATGCATCTAACATTGAACACACTTCTTCACGAAACGATAGCAGTCTTGTTGTATGGTTTTTCAGTAATATCTTGCCCGAATGATCTGCTTAACAAGAGTTTGATAACCTACGTGGCCACCTCAAATACCTTCATGCGCTTCTCGGATGACTTCCTTGGCTTCTTCCTTGTCCAAGCATCTAGAATACTCAGCACTAAACCCACGACAATAAATCACATCGGTAAGAATAAAATATCGGGCAGACATACATTTAATCACTTTCTGCTCCCTCTTTGACAATTTTGGTGGAAGCTCACCAGTTTCAATAAAATTTTTGATATCTTGGTACCAAGGCTTCTTCTTTTGCTCCACCTGATTGATTTGCATAACTGAAATGAAGGCATGTTAATTGAGTCTATCAATTTTAAAAGAGCAATAGGATTCCCTGTCTCTAAAAGACATAATGGAGCCTAAGCTAGCTAAGCCACCAGCTATTTGATTAAATTCTCTTTTGATATAATAAAGTTGAAATTCATCAAAATTGTTGATGAGGGCTAGAATGATTTTCTGGTAAGGAAGTAGCTTCTAATCTTTCACCTGCCATTCAGCTTTGACTTGGTTGATGACGAGCAATGAGTCGCTGAAAGCATGCACTCTTTTGACATTGAAATCTTGCAGAATTCTCAGACCTTGTATTAAAGCTTCATACTTGGCCATGTTATAAGTGCATTGAAAATCAAGTTTGAAGGAGAAAGGAATCATCTCCTTCTCAGGCGTGATCAATATGATTTTGATCCCTATGCCGGCCATGTTCTCGAAACCATTGAAGAATAAACTCCAAACTAGAGACTACTGAATGTTATGGATGCGCTCATCAGGGAAATCATCTTTGGCCTTCACACCTTCTGACAAAGGAAAATCGACTAGCTGGTCGGTGATAGTCGGACCTTTGATTGACTTTCGAGAGACATACTCTAAGTCATATTGCATTAACAGAACTTGTCACTTGGTGATCTGTCTGCTGAGAAATGGTTGTTCGAGAATATACTTGAGAGGATTAAGCTTTGATAAAATCTTGACTTCTGATGCTAGCAAATAATGCCTCAATTTTTGACACATCCAGACCAGTGCTAAGCATGTCTTCTCTACTTGAGAGTACTTCTTTTTATAGATGATGATGCATAAATTATACATTTTATTAACACATTTTCACTGCATAAATGCATCATCTATAAATTAAGGGCATACACTTAGGTGCATAATGATATTATAGAACTCTGGTTCGAATTTCATCAAAATCAGAGTTAATTTGAGGAAATTAATACATTTACAGTGTAACGGGTCAAATCTCGGAGCCGATTTTGAGAGATCTGGATCCAGACGCCCATTTGGATCTTGGATTTGGGTCAAAACACATAGATTTAACTCAGCTCCAGCCCATTTGAGTTTTTCATAAATACTTTTCTAAAAAAACCCTCCTACATGAGGCGCCCAGTAAATATTTATCTTTTAACACTGTTTTTGTAAAATGCCTAAAATAGGCAAAATCGTGTATAGGGGTGAGGGGCGCCCATTCCAGCCTTGTCTTTGCTTTGGTTTTCGTGCCCTAGGGGCACAAATCTAGCTCCATCCCCCTTCTCAACCCTCACCTTCTTCCATCTTCATTGAAGACATAAAGAAAAGCTTGGAAATCCAAGCATTATTCTTGCCTCCCTTTCAAATCTTTTCAGTTCTTAATCTCCCTTGTTGGCTAATCACTTTGTTGCTGTGTTTTGCAGGTGCAGCAGAGGTGGGAAACACTTTTCTCATGTGGAAGTGTGAAACACTCCAACGAGAAGGGCCGACTCTACCTCCATCTGATCTTCTATGCCCCCCGATCGAGAATCGGTTCATCCTCCATCTTCGGTGGATTTCCAACGTGTTGCAGCTGTAAGACATGGTTCCATGGTGTATTTTCAGCATCAACGAGGTTCCTAACAGTGCGAAGCCAAGCAAAGTCCGCTCTTTTCTCCCCCTCAGTCGTCAGACCGCCCTAGAGGTTGGTCTTCTCAACCCTTTTTTCTAGTTAAAACCTAATCATGTGCGTGAGTTGTGTGTTGTGTTTTCTGTATTTTTGTCCAGCTTTAGCATAGATTTTTCGTGCATAAACCAGCATGTAGGGTGTTTAGGTTTTGTGTTATTGAAAATAATCTTTTTAAGCCAACGTTGGATGTTTTTTATTTTTCGGATGCATGTGCGTGTGATATGTTTTTCGGTTGTGTGTTTCATGCGTGTGTACATTATTTTTTTTCGTCATAGTCAAGTCTGAATGTGTCTCTTTCAGCTGTAGATTTTCTATATGGTTTATTTTTGCATTCCGTTTAATCCTTCTTGACATAATTTACTCAATGTGAATATCGATAGTTTTAGAATAGTGTAAATTGTTGATCTAATGTAGTTTGCTGTGATGTTTTTTGTAGTCTTTTAATTTGATAAATTAGTTTAGATTCATTAATTTTTGTTTAGATGTCAATAGATTTAATCTGGTCGTAGTGTTAGTTGTTGATGTATTTTCGTTGTAGATTTAGGAAGTTGATTGCATTATGTTCTTGATCTAGCGTTTCCTATTCTTGATTTTATGTACAGCATAATAGATAAATTATTTAGTGTTTTATAGTTTTGAAAGTCCCTGCATAATCGTGTCTTAATATAGTTTAAATTAGATTAGTGATTTATGTTATAGTGTAGTTACATGTAATGCAGTTTTTATTGTCATGTAGAATTGCGGTAGTGATTTGTTTAATTAGTTGTTTAGGTAGTTCTTATTTTGCTTACCTAGGAGTTAGCATTAATTAGGTTATAATGAATTAATTTAGTAAGTATTAGAATTAGAGTTTAGAAAATCGTGTATGCCTAGGTGTTAATATTAGGTTATATTTAATTTAGGAATTGATGAGTAGAGTAATTAGTAACCTAGGTGGCGTGGATCCTATTCATGCTTTATCTTAAAATTGCCACTTAGTTAACCTTTAACCCTAGTTAGTAGTGCTAGTTAGTTAACCCTTACCTATAGTTAATCATCATAACCGTACCATGTAACCTAGTTGACCTTAGTTCGAAATTAACCTAGTAGACTAACCGTAGTTAACTAACTCTAGTTAGTTATTGGCCTAGTTAGCTTAACTGTAGGTTAGTAGTTGTTCTATTAGGTTAGAATTAATACTAGATTAGTTAGTTTATTAAGTTACTGATATTAGATAATATATATTAGGATTAATTAGAGTAATTATGCAGTCCAATAGTTTAGTTAGTTACTTAGTGAGTTTAGGTTTAGATTAAACTTAATGATTTGTTTAGAATAGGTTTGACATAGTTGTTTATTGATTTTTATTAATTTTATTAATTAGTTTAATGTGAAATGGTCTAATTTTTTAAAAACAAGTGAAGAGAATGAAAATGGAAGTAGAAACAAAAATCAGAATAGAGATCTAACCGGATTAGGACTCTGAGACAAAGTCCTAATCGGACTGAAACTATAGATCTTTTTGTTTTTCTGACAATAATTGAGAGAGTTTTGAGAAAACAAGTGGAAATAGGATGAAATTTGAAATCAGGATTAGAGTCCTTATCCAACTGGGACTCTGGGACAGAGTCTTAATTTGACTAAAACTCTTATAATTTAGGGTATTTTAGAAAACAAATGAGAGGGTTTTAGAAAGCAGGTGAAAATAAGATAGAAATTAAAGTTTGGTTCAGAATCCTGATCCGACTAGGACTCTGGGGAAGAGTTCTAATTCGACTAGAACTCCGAGAATTTTTTGGTTTTCTAAGAAGCAAATGATGAGATTTTAAAAGAGACTTTTGAAAACAAGTGAAAATGAAGTAAGAAAATGAAATCAGGATAGAGTCCAGATTCGATTGGGACTCTGAGAAAAAGACCAAATAAGGGGAGTAAACAAGGTATGGGCCCACTTCTAACTCAGAATCACTAAATGGGAGATTGAAAGGGCTAAAAAAATATAAAATGACAGAGTCCTAGTTTAACTAGAATTCTAAAATAATTGGAATTATGCAAATTTTGAAAGAAATCAATGATTCAGAAGTGACACCACCTGGATGGGTCTCATTTGAGGTTTAAAATAAATTGAAAATTAGTTTGGAATGAATCTAGATTGTTTTTCTAAAGAAATACTTTTGAAATGAAGCTTTGGGGGTTAGCCAAATGGCAAATGTCAGTTTAAAAACCTAGATTTTGAAATTGCTTTCGAAAGAAAGGTTTTAAAATCGAATCTGGATTAGATGTTTTAGAAAAACTCGAGTGTTGGATCTCGAAAAGAGATGAAATACAGTGACATGATATGAAATGATGATAAATGATAAGAAATGATGAGATATGACATAGAATGTCAAGTGAAATGCAAACCCTGGATGGAGGATTTCAGGTATTGAACCCTGATCGACAGTTGTACTAGTTTAAAAAGTGATAAAATTGGTAAAAATGAACAAAATAATTCAAGAAATGGTTTTTGTCCCTGCAGGGCCAAGAGTGACACTGAAAACTGGGGTTTTAACTAGTTTAAACTGGAATGAACTGAGTTTTAGGGTTTCAGAACTCAAATGAACTGACAAGACACTGGCTCAACTAAACTCCTAGACTGAACAATCAAGAAATGATATCATTTCTTAGAGAAATGGTGAGAAATGATCATTGGAGTAAACTGAGTTACGAACAAGAACTGGGTTAGAGCTGGAACAAAGTTCAGTAATACTGAGATGAACTAAAACTGAAGCTTAAACACTAGCTCAACTTACTGGACTTAGCTCAATTTTCAGCTGAAATGAGTTGAAATGGACTAAAATGGACTCCTAGACTATGAGAAATGGATTTGAACTGGAACCACACTACATGAACTCCTGATAAGCTCAGGTTAGACTCAAGGGAATAGGGTCGACTGAATTTCACTGGCCCAGGAACAATTGACTAGGATTCAAGTTAGAAATGAGCTCATTTCTCAGAAAATGAACCCATTTTGGCAGGAATGGTCAGAAATGAACATGATCTGCTTATCGTGAGCTTAGGTGAGCTAGAAATGACTGATATTCTAACTGTTCTGGGCTTAAAAATGAGCTTAGTCGACTCTGACTGACAAGGATATAAGGTGACCTAGGGATAAAATGGGAATTTTACTAACAGAATTGTAAACACCCCAAATTTTCACTCACTTCCCCGACATTTCCACCAACCATTGTGAACCATCCCTTAAGATCACCGGAGGGAAAAATAGTCATTTTTTGAGCTTGGACTCCGCAGGAGTCTAGATTTTACCCCTGATTCTCAAAATTTCTCTATTTAGGCTCAGAAGCATCTTCAAATCGTAAATTTTCAAAGTCTTACCCTTGACAGAAGATTGGAATCTCCAATTCATGATTCAGAACTGCATTTCATAAGACATGTCTTTGCATATCATCGTAGGAGCATTTCATATCACTTCACGGCACAACATGTCATTTCGAGGTCCAGAACTCTTGATTTTCAAAACTTTCAATCCAGATTCGAGTTTTAACTCTTTCAAAATTGATTTCAAATCCCTAGATTTTCAAAATTGCCAATTTCTCTCATTTTTAACCCTCAGGGCCCCGGATTGCAAAAAGTTTTCTCAAGAAAACAATCTGGATAGTTTTTAATATTGATTTTAAATTTTGTCGGTTGGATCAGCTCTGCCTAAAGAAGGGGACGAAGCTTTAGACTTAAATTTTACAAAATCTCTTTATTTTATCAGTAATTTCAATATCATTTTACAAAATTGCCTTGAAGGGCCACCTTTCTTTCGAAATTTTCATAATTAGACCGAGTTTTATTTCTTATTTGCCAGTTAGTTTAGGTTTTTATAAAAAAAAATCCAAAAAAAAGTTTTAATTTCTCACTTTAATTTTGCTTTTTATTTAATAAGAAATGATGTGGGACCCACCCTGAGATGGCGTCACACCTGAATTTCCTTTTATTTCTCTTGTTTAATTTTAATTTCATGTGGGGTCCACCCTGAGGTGGTGCCACACAAAAATCAAACATTTGTTTTATTTAAATCTTTTGGAAAACAAAAAAATATGCAGCTCCTGAGGTGGCACCATCTGGCGTGTCCTTGTCTTATTCACAACCATGTGGCAGTGTGGAGGCCACCCTGAGGTGACACCACCCTAAGACCTCCTGTTTTTATTCATTTTATTTTTATTTATTTATTTTTTAATAAAGGTGGCCCTAGATGGCGCCACATCCGAGCCCTCCTCAAAAAATGGTTACTTTACCTAAACTTTAGGTAAAATGAACCAAAAAAAATTTAAAAAGCAAAGAGTCGTCTCCTCTCAAACGGCGATTTTTCAAAACTTTTCAAAAATCAGTTTTAAGATTTTCAAAAATTTTCAAAAGTCAGTTCAAGAGCTTTATAGAGAGGGCTCCGATCTTTAAAAGGTCCCTCTTAGATCGCAAGAAGGGCATCGAATCTCCGATTTCTTTTCTCCCTATCTTTCGAACCCCCCCTGGCTTTTCCTCTTCTCTTCCATTTCTCGTTCATCCCCCTCATGGTCTCCTGCTTCCACTCTCCTTCCTTTGAACAGTCAAGGAAGATCGAGCGAACCTGCAAGGTATACAAAAGAAATACCGTCTCCTTTTAATCGATCTTGGATATTGTGTTTCTCGCTTTCAAGAAACAAGTTTCCAAGAATCATCATCCGAAAGGTGTCCATTTCAAAGCAATCAGGTGAGGAGCTACCTTCCTTCTTTATTTTTATCTTCTAAGAAGTCGTATACCATTGATTTCATTAGAGTTGACATACACATAATCTTGTTTGTTATGCATTTTGTCTAATCTAATGGTTTTATCGCATCATAGGATTATCTCATTACCTATGTCTGTAATTTTGGTAATTATGCATCATACTCATATCATATGTACTGCAAATCCGTTGCATTTGTTGATGTGGTTTGCATCCATGGTTGTCTCATACATTGATGATCGATGATGCCTCGCAATGGCGTCATCGGTTCCTCTGAATATCATATTTTAACGAAATCATCATCTTTTCCATGATATTTTATTTGATTTGTTTCAGCATTATAAACATCATGGAATGACATTTTTGTTTCAATTTATGGTTTTTCAGACTCGTATTTATACCATCCCATATTGCATATCATTGACTTCATCCATGTTATTGAAAGTTATTTTTGCAATAAATCTCGATTTCATTAATGTTTCAGTCTCTGCAAACACAGTGAATGAAATCTTAAATGGTATCACATTCATTATAATCTTTTTGCAATCTTGTCATTTCCGCATGTTTTTCCCTGTTTTCTTACATGTTTTTCTGTTTGTTATTAACCTTAACTCTTCTGCATCTCATTAGTTCCTACCTACCCATATGGCTTTTGATGAGGACGTCTGCATGTCATTGCATCAAATGATGTCCAGAAGGATTTATCGTACAGTGAATAGTGCCATTAACTTAGGCACAACACCTTCATTAATATGTGCATTTCCACTATAGTTTAGGCATGATCATCTACATGTTAGTTTTAATGTAAAAATTTTAATTTCTTTTCTGTATTTTGTATTTCTTGTGTCAACTCATACTTGCAGGAACGATTTGAGAGATGCCAATTCTTTTGGTTCTATTTTGTTTCTATTTGTTTATTTTGCTTTATATCATCAATGTAATAATTAAGTGTAATCTTGGAATAAGATTTACTTTTACTGCTTAGATTAAGGCGCATATCATATAGTTTATTTTTGTAATATCCTGATCATGTGAATCATGCATTTTCTTTTGAAAACCACTATGGATGAACATGAATGGAACACACTTGCTATTAGGGAGTCAGTAAACTCGAAGAATTCCGTATTTTTGGCCCTAGTCAGAATACGAACGAATCCCAGATTTTCTATCTTCTCATTAGCCACATTGAGCCTACACTATTAGGCTATATTCAAGATCACATTATATTTTCATTTTTGCAAAATATTGTGGAATTAAATAAATTAAATTCTAAACATGTTCACGGCCACAGTCGGAATATGTAAAGAATTTAATACACATTTTTCAATGAATTCCTCGGAAATTTTCTGAATATCTTTATCAAAGTGCATTCATCCATTCAAATCATTGGCATCATGAGATTACATGCATTTCTTATGTTTTTCTCAAGAAAATTTCATCTCAAGGAAATTGATTCCTCAAGGATGCTCTAAAAATTTTTCAAAGTTTGATTTTCCCAAGCTAAGTTTCCTATGATTTTCCCGGAAAATATTTCTTATCTTAGAATTCATTTCCAGTTTTTCAAGTGAAGTTTTCCATCATTTTCCAGAGTCAAAATTGATTTCCAATTCCTCAAGGCTAGGATTCCCAGAATTTCAATTTCCTAGGATTTGATTTCCTTTCTCAAAATAGTTTTCCTATGAATCTTCAATCATTTTCCAAAGGTGATTTTCAAAGTTGGAGTTTTTCTTGACAAATATTTTCCATTCAAGTGCTTATCCTTCCCCAAGAATTCACACTATTTTTTTTAAGGATTCTCATTCCTTCATGATTTTCCCAAAATCTTCATAGACTTTCTTAAGATTTTCAAATCCTTTTATCAGGGTTTCCTCGAGAAATCGATTTCCATCTTTTGCCTTAGAAACATTTTCCAACTCCAAAATATTTTCTAAGCATACATCATGTTTTCCAAGAGGCATTTTATACAATTTCATAGCACATGCCTAAATTCTCTGTGCATTTAGGATAGAACACGATTTTGTCAATTTGGCTAAGTCAAGCACACATTTTGTCCTTGGTTCGATTACCCCTGGTAAAGGCGCCAAGAATGGTCGAACCTCGTACCAACAGGTCGAGTCCCATTCTTCGAAATTTTCCTGCTATTTTCAAAACAAAGGTGAGTGTTTCAAAACCATTTTCAAACTCTGGTCAAGTTTGACTCGCATGATCGTTTCCCCTCTCTCTCACACAAAGGGAAAAATTTTGCGACGATAACAAAAATGGAGGTGGAATGACACCTAAAAGGGGACAGACCTAGGGCTAGATTCCTACACTAACCTACATGTTTGGCATCTATGGCAGGGGGTGAACAAGAAAAATTTGGGGTGTTTACACCTAATCAGCCCATCGTCAATCCGAGGGGTAAGGAACCCATACACCATGGCTTGTATTTGAGAGAGGATAATTAAGAGCAATCCAAGGTTGTGATGACCCTTTAGAGTGGTGTTATCAGTGCAAAATTTTACTTTTGTAAGTCAAACTGACCTTTAAAAAAAGATTTTGAAAATAACTCGCCTCCGTTTTAAAATGCGGGATAATTCCGAAGAATAGGACTCGTCTGCCGGTACGAGGTTCAACCGTTCCTGGAACCTTTACCAGAGGTAATTGAACTAAGGATCAATCTGATGATTTTCTTTGCTCAACTTGTCTAAATCATGTTCTATTTCCTAAATGTACAAAGAATCAGGCATGTGCTATGAGTTTCAGAAAATGCAGGTTTGAAAATATGATGTTTGCCTTAAAGATTTGAGATACTTGGAAAATTCTTGGAAAAGATAATACTTTGAAAATCGTGAGCCTTATTGAGAGAATATTTTTGAAGAAAAAGAAGATTGATTTCTGAAGAAATCTTGAAGTTTTGAAGAAATCGATTTCTAATAAAACTCAAAATGACTTAGAAAAAGTTGATTTCTTTGGATTTGAACTATGAAATTGAGAATATAACTTGGAAAATCATGAATTGAGCTTGGAAAATGCTTGAGAAATCCTTGAAAAACCAAAGGTTCTTGAGAAAATCGATTTTAAGGAAAATCAGGGCAAATTTGAAGAAATTCAATTTTATGAAATGAAGTTCAGGAATCCATCAAAAGAAGGGGTGTGTGGCCTTGAGAAATATGTTCATTATGCTCTCTAAACCTAGATGGTACATGAGTGCAATTTGTTAAGGATATTTTCTGAAGAAATTTTGAGAAATCATTGATAAAAGAATTTTTTTGCCTTATAGAACTTAGATGAAATATATTCTTTACATATCTCTGACTATGGCTACGAATACGTATTAAATATACCTCATTTGATTCTAAAAGGAGAAAAACATTTATAAAGCTTTGAGATATGCAATGGTTTTTGAAGATAGCCTAAGAGTGTAGGCTGATTGTGGCTTAAAAGAAGATAAATCTGGATTTCGTTTGTATTCTGACTATGGCCATAAATACAAACTCGATCGAGTTTACCAACTCCCTAGAAGCTAGTGCATGTTCCATTTGTGTCGACCATGGTGAGTTTAAATATGCATGAATCATCATTCATCACATATTGACATTATTATAAAATTAAACTATATGCACATGCAAACCCTAATTTAAAGCAGGAATTTAAATTCTTATTCCAAATTTATTTACAATTTACATCACTAATTGAATTTAAATAAAGGAGAATACAACCTTGAGCATCCCTGCAAAACTAGAAAACTTATTAGTGAAGATATGTTGGCTTTTATAGATTTATCCAGTAATATCTAGAAATTTTTGGATTTATCTAAATATAAGCCTTTTTTCATATTTTTGCTGATATAAACATAATAAAATAGAATATAAAATTGAAGAAATAATAAAAATAAATAACTTTGAAATTCGGAATTTGGAGAAAATTGACAAAAATACCCCTAAAAACAAGACTATGACCTTGAAATCAGGGTTTTAGAAAATATTTTGGTAAAAGTTTAGATTTAGGGCTTAAAAAGACTCAAATCAAAGCCAAATCGAATATGTAATGTCCTAGCATGATTCTAAATATGTACAAATCCTAAAAACATAAAATTTTATGAAGAAAATTAAAAATAACACAAAAAACACGATTTTGCCAGTGTTTTGGGATCCTACGGGCACCCTGTTTTGCAATATAATCAATTTGAGCATCAAATGAGTTTCAAAATTAATAAAAATCAACACCTGCACTGATTATAACCCTAAAATTAAACTCGAATAAAAAAATTTTATTTTTGACATTATTTCAATTCAAAATTTACACAAAAACCCTAAAATATGCTATTTTTATGGGCGGGCATGTACCTGTCATAGTGTCAGACCCGAATTAGGGGTCAAATCACTATAAAAATTCATAAAATTTTACATAAGACTACTGAACAAAAAAATAAAGATTTTTCTTTTTACAGATTGGAAAAATCATCTCTCATTAGTGAGATATTGTTTCGGCAATCTGTACTTGAATTTAACAAATATAAAATATACTAAAATAGGTGCTTCCGGTTTTGGGTATAGAAAAAAATAACAAACTTCATTAAAAAAATCATTAAAAAATTCTGATATTTTAGAAGTGCATAAAAAACATTTAGACAAAGATTTCTCTTTTTTACGGATTATCAAACGAATCTCTGATTAGGGAGATACAATTGACACAAGTTATCTTAGGGTTTAAAGGAAGCATAACAAGTTCTGAGAAATTGATCTTACTTTCTGACAGAGGAAAAATAGCAGACACAGACAGAAAACTATGAGAAAATTATAGAAACTAATAGATACCAATACAAAGCTATTACAGTTTACGGATCATGAATCGGGTCTCAAATGACAAAAATATCTCATCTGCAAGTTATACCTGAATTTCAATAGCGATTTTAAAGAACAGGAATCACGATTCGACTTTTTATTTTTCTTACATAGTTCCTGAACCCAAAACCCTTTGATTTTTTACAGGAAGTTACTGACAAATCCGTGGATCAACCATAAAAAAACATAATTTTTTAACGGATATTTAAGCATGAACTAGCATGATTTCTACTTACCTAGAATCAAAACATACGACTATCCATTAAAACACTAAAAACTATTGTTTAAACATGGAAAATAAAGAAAAAAAGATGTAATCAGCATAAAGAAATTGAAATAGATGCTGGAACATGCAAAATAAACACTAGTATAATAAGAAAATAAAAAAAAAATCCAGAGAATCCATGGTTGAATTTGATTTGCCCCTTGAAAAGATAGATTTAGCCTATTTAATGGGCAAATCTCATATTTCGTTGGTTAAGAACATAAAAAATATATTTTTAAATGATTTCAATGGATTAGAATCCTAGAAAAACTCATTGAACAAAGTTAGATCATCTTCTTGGACCGATCTTGAGGTTCTTGGATTAAAATAATGCTCAAAATCTAATAATAGAGGGGCGGCAATGGTGGAATCCTTACTAAAAACATAAAAAATTTAAAAAACATGGAAGGAAAATATAAAATATTACCTTGGGAGTTGCAGCTGCTAAAGAGGAAGGAGAGGGTGCTGGGAGGAGAGCGAAGCTCCAAGAAAGTGGATGAGAGAGGAATAGGGATCGACCCCCCCCCCCCCCCCCCCCCTTCTTGTTTCTATTTATAAAAATAAATTAGGTATTAATTAGGGTTAATTAATTCCAAGTTTGCCCTTTTACAATCCTATCCAAAGCCACTAGTGGGGGGCGATTTTTCTTAAGTTCCCTAACCTATGTAGACTCTAGCTAACCTAACCAAACTTTTAATTAACCTAAAAGACTTCCAAATGTGGTGCCACCTAGTGTGGGCCCACATTGTTTTTTTTAACTCTAATTTAAAACCATTAAAAACTAATGATTAAAAACCTAAATAAAATGGATTTTCAAAATTGATTTTGACTCTTCTAAACCCCTAATCTAACTAGAACACTAACTAACCCTGACTTCTGCAAATGTGGCGTCACCCCGAGTGGGGCCCGTTTGATTTTTCAAAAACGATTTTAAAACTTGAAAATAAGAGGTTTTTTAAAAGAGGTTCAAAAGTAGACTTGAAATTGAAAGTTTTGAAATTACATAGAGTCCTAACTGGGTCAGAACTCTTCTAGATATGGCGCCAACTGAGTGGGCCCCTCATCAGGGTTTTGAAAATTTTGAAATGAAGACTGAAAATGCCTTTGAAAAGGAGTTAAAATCAACAGATGGAATTCAAAGGTTTTGAAAATAGAATTCTAAGCGAACTTAAACTCTGGACCAGAGTCCTGAACCAACTAAGACTCTGAGATTTTAGATTTTTGAAAGCCAAATAAAGGAGTTTTTGAAAGATTTTATCAGAACTGGTAAAAATATGTCGGAAAATACAGTCAGGGTTAGAGTCCTAACTCAACCGAAACTCTGAAATAGAGTCTTGAATCAACTGGAACTCTGCAAAATAGACTAATTTTTGGAAACAAAATGAAGAAAATAAAAATGAAAGTAAAAACAAGATTTAGAATAGAGTCCTGATCAGATTAGGACTCTGAGACAAAGTCCTGATCGGACTAAAACTCTAGTTTTTGAGTCTTTTCTGAAAAACAGATGAAAGGATTTGTGAAAACCAATGAAAATGACAACAAGTAGTGAAATCAAAATAGAGCCCTAATCCAACTGGGACTTTGAGAATAGAGTCCTAATTTGACTAAGACTTAGAATTTTAGATTTTTTGAGAAAATAAATGAAAGGATTTTTGAAAACAGGTGAAAATAAAGCAGAAATTAAAGTCCAATTTTGATCTGACTAGGACTCTGAGGAAGATACCTAATTTGACTAGAACTCTGGAAATTTTTGGTTTTCTAGAAAGCAAATGATGAGATTTTAAAAAGAACTTTTGAAAACAAATGAAAATGAAGTTAGAAAATGAACTCATGATAGAGTCCTGGTTTGATTAGGACTCTGGGATAGAGTCCCGGAATTTTGAAACTCTGTGATAAAAGTGTAACAATTTTGGTTTCTGAAGAGATAAACAGAGAGATTTTTGAAAGATTCTCTCGAAATTGAAGTCAAGGTCATAGTCTTGATCCAACTGGAACTCTTTGAATAGAGTCCTAGTTCAACTAAAACTCTAAGTTTTTTACTCCTTTAGAAAGATTTTGAAGGATTTGGTTAAAAAAAGGTAAAATAGCAATGAAATATAGAGTCCTAATCTGATTGAAACTCTTAAAAAGAGTCCTAATCCAACTAGGACTCTGAGGTTTTGGCTATTTGGAAAGTCAGATGATAAGGTTTTTGAAAACGGGTGAAGAACAGGAGTAAAGGATGAAATCAGGATAGAATCCTGATCCAATTAGGACTCTGGAAAAGAGTCCTAATTCGATTGAGACTCTAAGATTATGGACAAGATGAAAGATTTTCTCAAAAAGCAGGTAAAAATGGTGGTAAAAGGCAGAGTCTTGATCCGACTGGGACTCTGAAAAATGAGTCCTGATCCAACTAGAACTCTGAGATTTTGGCTAAAATGTCAAAAATGAATAGGGGATGAGATCACCTCTGATTTAAAATCAAAATGGAGTTTTGAAAAGGTTTAAAAAGATGAAAAGACAGAGTTTTGATCCAACTAGGACTATAAAAATTTTTAGGATTTTGATAAATGAAGGAATCCAGAAGCGACACCACCTAGCTGGGTCTCATCTGAGGATTGAAGTCAGTTAAAAATTGGCTTTGAAAACAAATCCAGATTGTTTTTTTGGAAAAAAAAAAAGATCCTGGGGGTTAACAAATGAAATTTGTTGATTCAAAACCCAGGTTTTTGAAATTGACCTTGAAGGAAAAAGTTTTAAAATTGAATCTGGATTGAAATGTTTTAAAAACAGGAGTGTTGGATCTTGAAAATGAGATGCGATGACATGTAATGCCATGAAATGATATGAGATGATATGCCAAATGCATGCAATGATATACAAAGACACATGAAATGTAGACCCTGGATGTGAAACTTGAAATCCCGGAACTCTGGCAGAGACAAATAATTTGAAGATTCTCATTTGAGGATAAGAACTGACAACTGAAACGGAGCCAAGATAAGGATTGGATCTTGATTATAAGATGAAGTATTGAAATTTATTGTAAAATTTGGGCTATGAACAGCCCTGGCTCAGAGGTCGACCAACTGGTTCCCCGAAGACTATAGAGAGTGGGTGCTAGTGGTAGGAGGCTATGAACACCCCAAAATTTTCAAAAATTACAAAAAATCCCCTTTTTGCCCCTAGCCCCCATTTTCTGAGTAAATTGAGTCAATTTCAATCTACATTTCAGTTATTTCTTAGATTCACTGGAATCAAAATCAATTTTCTATATCTGACTCAATTTTGGATCTGGATTCAATGTCAAATTCAAAATCTGAACCCGTTTTCTGAAGAAATTTCCAAATGATAACCCTGAATTCTCAAAAAACACTTCTTTTGCAAATATTTTTAATTTTCGCAAAATTAGTTTAAAATCCTTTAGTTTTCAGAGCTTTTATTTCAAAAACACCAAAAAAAATTAGAAAACACAAAGAAAAGAACAAAAAAATCAAAATAGAAAAGAAAAATCAGAAAAGGAATAGTTTAGTACCCCTTTTTAGAAGAAATTTTTATAAGAGAACCATTGTTCGGATTTTTCTTAAAACTTCTTCGACCTCTTTTGAAAAATTCCCCAGTGGTATCTCATTGTGAAAGGGAAACCGCAGGGAGAGCATCGAGCTCCTTATCCGCCATGTGAAACCATTCTTCTCCTTCTACCCTTCTCGATTCTTCCCTAAATCTCCCACCCTTCGATCATGCTTCATCTGCCTCATCCGTCGATCCCTAACCACCCCTCGAACCTCCTCCCCTTTCTCGATTCTTCTTCCCTCTCTATATAATCAGAGCCACCGAAAAGAGGGAAGGGGGGGGGGGGGGGGTCATTGATATCATCCATTAATCCATCTATTTTCTGGTCATAATCCATTCGCACCCGATCATCGATTGTTGGCTTACATCCCCCTCTTTGTCTTCATCGGAAAGAAGTTCAGCCAACAGAGGGAAGCTCCTCTTTCTGTTTCAAATAGCAGAAGGCCTCTACAGTAGAAGGGAAGAGCTTGTATCCTTTATTCAGAACCTCTGCGGCATATCTGTAAGTACCCCTCCTCCTCTGTTATTTCCTCGAGCTTCCTGCTAGTTTTCTTTTCTTTTCATTTTCCCCCATTAAATGCACCATCGAGTCGTGATTGGGTTGCCTATAGCGTCGTCAATCCCTCTCTTGTGCAATAGCAAAGGAACAATGTTGTTCCAACATTATATTTCTCTGTTTTATGTATAGTTTACTACTTTATTTCCAATTCGCGATTTGCTTACTTCTCCTAGTTAGTTTGATTTTCTGTTGATATTCGAGACGTAATTCTACTATGAAAATTGATTGATATTTTGATTTTTCAGTTTCTACCGTTTTCATTTTATGTTTGGTCGTGATTACCTCTCATTTGATCCCCTTTTGGCCTCTGATTTGCCATCTTGAATATTAGATTTCACTCATCATCATTTACTGCATTTCATTCACTTAAATTCTGTTTTGCCCCAACAAGCTCCATCATCCCTCGCTTCATTTTCATTTTGTGGTGTCTGATATGAGTTTCGGTATGATTTATTGTTTTCATCTAATTAAGAGTTTTGGTGGTCCCATTGCATATTTTTGCGCAAGCTCATTGCATCTGTTGAGAGGGATAGACTTCTATAGTCATTTCGCATGCCGTGGATCAATGACGTCTCACAATGGCATCATTGATTCGCTCGAACATTACAGTTCTACCCATGTTTCGTTTTGTCTCAATATTTTTCTTATTTTGATTTCTTGCTTATGGTCAATTTTTTTTTAAGCTATCATGATAATCCATTTTATCCGTTGTGGTTCTCTTTATTACTCCCTATTTTTAGTCTAATTGCTCATAGCATGTAACTTTCCATTGGCCCTACCAATACCTCAAGTTTATTCCAGATCTCTGATTCATACTTCATCATCTGCTTTATGTTGCTCGTCATACTGTTTATAGTTAATTAGCATTAGATTTCATATTTGTTCATGAATTCTGTTAAATGGTGATGTTTGGATGCCTTTCCTTATTCATGTTATAACATTACCATCCCCTTTTCATCCAGCGTTAGCATGCAATCAGACCCGATAAGGTGTCAAATTTTTCCTCTTATTCTGCTCACTTGTGTTGTGGCAACATTGCTTGGGACATATATCTATCTGAAATGTGAAATGTTGTGCCGGTTGTGATCCTAAAGCATACCCTTAGGTGGTTGTAGGTTATTCATTTTTTTTTACAAGAAGAAAAGGAAGCAAACCCGATAACTCTGTAATCCTTATAACTCTGGCTACTAGTAGGCTCTTAGGAGAGATAATTGATGCCCCATTGCAATCAGATCCCAGCAGAGGTTAGGATTGACAAAATAAAGAATCACAACGAAGTTCAGGACCACTCCCAACTGATGATCCTCCATCATTTTAGTCTTCATTCAAAGCACACTTTTAAAAGATCAGGATAATGATGGGTTCCGTTGTGGGATCATTAGTTGAGGAGTTTGATGATTCATTGTCTTTTGTCTTGCAATAAATCAATGCTCATGCTCTGGTCCCTTTGATTTTTCTGGGAAGATGCTAAAGTCAGGTGAACCTTTCAAATTTTATATTGGGCTTCGTGTTTACTATGATCGAACTACCCCACAGGCCATGATGCCATGAATACTTCTAAACCAGATCCAGAAGTTGGGGAAGGATGTTGGGTTGTAAGAGTGGTGATTTGTTGGCCCTTTATCCAATTCTGGTGCCTCTAATTGAGGAATATTTTTGCTTTAAAGAATGTTGTTTTGTTTTCCTGACATTTGTTTTTTGTACCTAGGTTTTCTCTTCTCTATGGCTGTAATGTTCATTTCTAAGCACAGTGACTAACCAGGACCTGGTAATAAGAATCCAACTGGATCCTTGTTTTGGGATTAATATAATTAGGTTGTCTAGAACAGGATTGAAGCTTGAGCCCGAGTTACAAGCATATTGAGTAATAATGGTAGGTCGGTTCTTCAGGATGCTTACTTTGTCTGTTATCTGAAGCTCTACTATAGTTGCAAGCTCGGTTGGAGACTGATGTCATTGACATTGGCTGAGAGTTGGATTACTTCAAATGTGACATTTGTTCAGAAGTTATTCTTGCTAAAATATTTGTTCCTGATGTAGCTAAGAAGAGACTGGTATTTCTTGGTGAGGCTGGTCATTCTTCCATGGCGGAAGTACTTTGTTTCCGTGCTCGAATTCCAGTGAATGCAGAAATAGTGAAATGCACACATGTGGGTGGTCCTCCTCGGGATCATGACAGTAAATATGGCTGTGAATCCTCCAGTTTCAATGCAAAAACCATTGCCCAAAAGCCGGTTCTCAATTTCTTGTGTTCATTTTGATGAATATTGTCATGAGCATCAGCACTTGTGTTTTTCATGCTAACTGCACTGTTTATCCTATTACAATTGCCATCCACCTGTAGTTGGCCAAATATATAAGATTCCATCTCGTATCATGCATATGGTTCCGCAAAATACACTATTCACCATCATTTCATCACTAATCACTCACTACATCACACCACATACATCTTCCTTGCACATATCTACCTGTTAACTACACTCCTCCAGCAGTGCTCAAGGCATTCCATCCTCATTAAACCTTCATTAGCCTGAACCCCATCATATTTCATTTCTCTCCAATACTCTCCACATTCACTAAATCATCTGCTGCATTAACAGCCCCTCCTTGTGCATATTTTCCCCTTATCAAACATATTTCACTGTACACCAATACTGTATATACATTCATAGGGTTCACTCATTATAATGCATTTGTATTGCATTACTACAATCAGTTTGGAGAGTCGGTCTGCCTCAGCAAATCCCTCTATCATTTACCTACATCCTGCCAAATTTGAGGTCAAAATCCTGGAAACACTTGTTCCACCAAGGTGGAGCAGAATTCCAGATTACTCTTTTGCTGGATAGGGTCTAAATCCTGGCTTTTATCCAATGTTTGTCATCATACATGCACTCAAATTTGTATCTCAGTATGCTTAGTATATATTGTTACGACAATGAAGTCATACATGATACTTCAAGTACAAGGTTTTGATGATGAGCAAGTGGAATCAACTGCATTTCAGCTAAGGCTATGAAGAAATTGAAGAATTCGATGAAGAATCTTTGAAGACTAGTGTGCAAATGTTTAATTCATTAAAAGTCTTAGATTCTTGTAAGAGCCTTACTTAGAGTGCATATTTAGGTTGCATTTCACCTTAAAAGTCTTTAGAAAAACTTTTCTAAAAAGAACCCTCATGAAAATCTTTTTATAAAACTCTTTTCTTAAATTTTCATGTTTATTAGTAGACCAATAGACTTACCAGTCGACTAATCCTTTCGCGCCATATTTTCTAAAAAGTCATTTTTGTCAAATTAGTCGACCGAAGGTTTTATCAGTCGACTGGACAGAATGTCTGTTTTCTGGAAAATTAGCAGCAGTCGACTAATGGTTTTATCAGTCGACTGAACAGAACTTGTGTTTTCTGAAAATTTAGCAGCAGTCGACTAATGCTTTTTATCAGTCGACCGAACAGAATGTTTGTTTTTCAGAAGATTTTAGCAACAGTCGACTAAAAGTTTTTTCAGTCTACTGATGATATTATCAGTCGACTAACTTTTCTCAAGTCGACTAAGTTTCAAAAGTTCAGATTTTTAAACGGCTCGATTAACAGATCAGTCGACCGACGATAACTGTCAGTCTACTAATAACTAACTATTAGTCGACTAACTGATGTTCCAGTCGACTAATTTTGCTGTTTTCCTGAAACTTCAAAAAGGCGTGTCTTCATTTTTCAAATATTTTGATCGTTCGAAATGGACAGTTTTGATACCCTTTCATACCCTAAACGTATGGAAAACTTTAACTATAAATATGAGTGCATTGTACACTAAAAAACTACAAGAATTCAATCAATTTGAATCATTTACTTATTGCTTTTCACTCCTATTCATTCAAGTATTTGTTTTCTCACTCACATGATATTTTCACTTCAGTTTTTTACTCAAATCACTTTGAGAGATAGTGAATTCGTGAGTAAGAGTATTTCAACAACCTCAAAAGCCAATTGCATCTCATTTGCATTCAAAAGGAAGGCTCATAGGTTGTTTTGTAAGTTGTTACTTATTTTCTGTAAAAAGAAGGACTCCTTGGTGTAAAGGAGTTGTTTGCTTTCAGTAGGGTTGTTACTGAAAGTGGGACCAGTTATGGTCTGTGTGATCTTGTAGTTTACAAGGTTGATAATGGATATCTCAAGCGGGTTTTGCTTGGGGACTGGATGTAGGTCGAGTTAGACCGAACCAGGATAAAATCTTGTGTTCTTTGTGTGTTTGCTTTGAGATTTGCAAAATCATTAAATATTCGCAGACAATTTTTTAAAAAGCACTATTCACCCCCCCTCTAGTGCTCGTTGCCTAGATCCTAGTGCACTTTCATTTGGTATCAGAGCACATGTTTGCTATTACTTTGATTTGACCATCATCTAGCATGGCAACTACAACATCTCAGCACAAAGAAGGAAGCTCCTCTGTTCGTCCTCCTCTCTTTGACGGAACAAACTATGGATACTAGAAAGTAAGAATGACAATATTCTTGCAATCCATGGATCTCGATATCTGGAGAGTTGTTTCAGAAAAGTACCAAACTCCATCAACTGATTTCAGCCGATGGACCGATGATGAAAAGAATACTGCTTCACTAAATGCCAAAGCCATGAATGCATTATATTGTGGCGTTGACAAGGTAGAATTCAATCGCATCTCTCAATGCTCTACAGCAAATGAAATTTGGAATACTCTTCTAGTAACTCACGAAGGTACGTCAAAGGTAAAGGAATCTAAAATTGCTTCTTTAGTTCATAAATTTGAATTGTTCAAAATGAAGCAAAATGAATCTATATCGGACATGGTAACTAGAATGACCAATATAACTAACACTTTGAAATCCCTTGGAAAAGAATATTTACAAGTGGATTTAGTCAGAAAGATTCTAAGGTGTTTAACTCCTGAATGAGAGAGAAAAACCACTGCTATTGAAGAAGCAAATGATCTCAATACTCTCACTCTTGAAGACTTAGTTGGTAACCTAATGGCATATGAGGTCCAACTTCAAGACAGACAAGAAGAAGAGCCTAAGAAGAAATCTCTTGCTTTTAAGGCTACTTCTGACTCAGAAAATTTAGAAGAAGATGAAGATGAAGATATTGCCCTCATCACAAGGCAATTCAGAAGATTCATCAAAAAGGGAAGATTTCAAAGAAAGGCAAAGAAAGCAGATTCTTCCATTCTCAATGAAGTAAAGTGCTTTAACTGCAAAAAGGCAGGACATATCAAGAAAGATTGTCCTCTTCTCAAATTCAAGCCCAAGGACCAATTCAAGAAGAAAAAGGCATTTCAAGCATGTTGGGATGATAGTGACTCCTCTTCCGATGAAGAATCAAATGAAGAAGTCGCCAACATGTGTTTTGTAGCACAAGAAGATTCGGTAAGTCAATTTGACTATGATGAGTTATTTGAAGCATTTAATGATTTATATGCTAAATTTAAGAGTCTTAGTTCTAAAAATAAAGAGTTAAAAACTGAAAATTTAACTCTTGACTCTCAAAATAAAGTGTTACTTCAAGAAATAGAAGACCTCAAGAAGGAAAATTCTTGTCAAGCACTTGAGATAAAAGAAATTGGAGTTAGAACCAATCTCTTACAAAAAGAAATATCTAGTCTTAAAGAAAAGTCAAATGATCTTCTTTCTATAGTGACCAAATTCACAAATGGTCAAGAGAATCTAGAAAAACTTCTTGGTTCTCAAAGATGCTCGGTTAATAAAACCGGATTGGGATATAGCTTCTTTGATACTCAAAATAGACCAAACTATGTGGTGAAAAATCAAAGACATTATTCTCAACCTTTTGTTCATAGAACTAAACTTTCTAGTTCTAATAGAAATGCATCTAGATATGATTATTCTAGACATGTTTATTCTAAATCCTTTTATAGAAAGAATATTTATTATCAAAGGAAACCAAAATCCAAATGGATATGGGTTCCTAAGACTAACTCTCATGGACCCGAAAATAGAAAGGGGTCAAATGCTCTGTTTTCTGATTTTGTTGTAGGTACACAACATAAGGAGCAAATGGATATTGGACAGCGGCTGTTCCAAACATATGACTGGAAGGCCGGAGTTATTTTCCACCCTCCAAAATAAGGATGGAGAAACCGTCACCTTTGGTGACAATAACAAGGGAAAAGTGATAGGTATTGGTAATATTGGTAATCCAAAATTTCCCTTGATAGAAAATGTTCTTTTAGTAGATGGTTTAATGCATAATTTAATATTTATCAGTCAATTATGTGATAAAGGTTTTCATGTTTCTTTTGAAAATGATTTATGCTTAATTTCTGATTTTCAATCTAAAAAGATCATTTTTAAAGGTAAAAGAAGAAACAATGTGTATGAACTATATCTAGATGAATTACCCTCTTTTAATGAAAAATGTCTTATTGTTTCAAATGAAATTCAATGGTTATGGCACAAGAGACTTGGACATGTTAACTTTAAAATTATTTCAAAGTTATCCAAGAATGATCTTGTAAGAGGCCTACCTAGAATACCATATAAAAAGGATCACTTATGTGATGCTTGTCAAAAGGGTAAACAAATCAAGAGTTCTTTTAAAGCAAAAGATATAGTTTCAACAAAACGTCCTCTTAAACTTTTACATTTAGATCTATTTGGACCATCTAGAATTCAAAGTTTGAATGGTAGCAAGTATGCTTTTGTTATAGTAGATGATTATTCTCGGTTTACATGGGTGATTTTTCTAAAAAGCAAAAATGATGCTTTTTCAGAATTTTCTAAACTTTGTAGAAGAATTACAAATGAAAAATCTACATCTATTATTAAAATTCGTAGTGATCATGGTGGTGAATTTGAAAATGAATCTTTTCTAAAGTTTTGTGATTTACATGGTATATCTCACAACTTTGCTTTTCCTAGAGCGGCTCCACAAAATGGAGTTGTTGAAAGAAAGAATAGAACTTTGCAAGAATGTGCTAGAACCATGCTTCAAGATAAAAATTTACCAAAATACTTTTGGGCTGAAGCAATTAATACAGCATGTTATGTCTTAAATCGTGTTCTTATTTGACCAATTTTACATAAAACATGTTTTGAATTGTATTATGATCGTATACCAAAGATCTCATATTTCAAATTTTTTGGTAGTAAATGTTTCTTGTTAAATACCAAAGATAATCTTGATAAGTTTGATTCAAAATCAGATGAATCAATATTTTTTGGATATTCTTCTAGAAGTAAAGCATATCGTATTTTCAATAAAAGAACATCTTGTATTGAAGAATCTTTACATGTTGCATTTGATGAGAATTGTGAGCAGGTTATACCTCTAAGCGAAGGAGAAGAAGTAATACTTCAAGAAGAACCCTTGATAGAGAGTACTTCTCAAGAAAATATTCCTCTTCAACCGGTTTGGAAAGAAGTTCCTAATCATCCACATGAACAAGTTATTGGTGAAATAAAGAGTGGTGTCCAAACTAGAAGGCAGTTAGAAAAATATATTGCAAATATTGCTTTCATATCTAAATTAGAACCAAAGAATATCAATGAGGCTTATGTTGATGAATTTTGGCTTTTGGCCATGTCTGAAGAACTTAACCAATTTACTAGGAATGATGTTTGGGATCTAGTTGATAGACCAAAGGATCATCCGGTAATTGGAACAAGATGGGTCTTCCGAAATAAGCTAGATGAAAATGGTGAAGTCATTCGTAACAAAGCAAGGCTAGTGGCACAAGGCTATAATCAAGAAGAAGGCATAGATTTTGATGAAACCTATGCACCAGTGGCTCGATTAGAGTCAATTCGAATGATGCTTGCTTTTGCTAGTTACATGAACTTCAAGTTATATCAAATTGATGTTAAGAGTGCATTCTTAAATGGACACATCAATGAAGAAGTTTATGTAGAGCAACCTTCAAGCTTTGAAAATGAGAAATATCCAGAAAAATTCTACAAATTGAAAAGAGCTTTGTATGGACTCAAACAAGCACCAAGAGCGTGGTATGAAAGACTACGAAATTTTCTAGAACAATCTGGTTTTTCCATTGGTCGGGTAGACTCCACTTTATTTATTAAAAATCTTAATTCAGATATTCTTATTGTGCAAATTTATGTTGATGACATAATATTTGGTTCTACTAATGATTCTCTCTGTAAAGAATTTGCTAAAGCTATGCAGGAAGAGTTTGAAATGAGCTTGATGGGCGAATTAAACTACTTTCTTAGACTTTAAATAAAGCAAACTGAAGAAGGAATCTTCATCAATCAGGCTAAGTATACAAAAGAACTTCTCAAGAGATTTGGGATGGACTCATCGAAATCAAGAAGGAATCCTATGAGTACAACTACTTCTCTTGATAAAGATGAAAATGGTAAAAGTGTAGATACTAAGCTCTACAGAGTTATGATCGGATCTCTATTATACTTAACTGCTAGTCGACCTGATATTATGTTTAGTGTTTGTATGTGTGCAAGATTTCAAGCTAATCCAAAGGAATCTCATTTAACTGCAGTAAAACAAATTCTTCGTTATTTGAAAGATACTTCAGATTTCGGTTTGTTTTACCCAAAATCATCTTCCTTTGATTTAGTTTCATATAGTGATGCAGATTTTGCAGGAAGTAAATCTGATCGCAAGAGTACTAGTGGAACTTGTCATTTCTTAGGAAATTCCTTAGTCTCTTAATTTAGTAAAAAGCAAAATTCAGTATCACTCTCAACAACTGAAGCAGAATATATAGCGGCTAGTTTAGCATGTTCACAAGTACTATGGATAAAACAAACCTTAAAAGATTTCGGTTTGAATTACTCCACAACAACTATTTATTGTGATAACACTAGTGCTATAAATCTTTCGAAAAATCCTATTCAGCACTCAAGAACTAAGCATATTGAAGTTAGACATCATTTTTTAAGAGATCATGTGTTAAAAGGAGATATTTTGTTAAATTTTATTTCCACTAAAGAACAACATGCCGATATCTTCACTAAACCTCCTAAAAATGAAGATTTTATGAGAATTAGGAGAGAACTAGGTATTTGCTCATTTTTGGATTTATAAAAATGCTGATTTTTGAACAAAATCTCAAAATCGCACTATATTAGTCGACCGATAAAATTCTAGTCGACTGGTGTTTTAAATTTTGGAATGTATCGCACCATATTAGTCGACCGATATATTTCTAGTCGACTGATGATATTTTTTTTTTAATGAGTCGCATATTCTTAGTCGACCGATAAAGATTTAGTCAACTAAAATTTTTTAAAATTTTTAAATGAAGGGACCCGATACTCCTTGGATTTTTAAAACACCCGTTCTTTTTAAAATAAGCATTGTTTCACTTCATTTTCGTATCTTTTCGTTTTTCTTAAAAACGAAAACCTTAAAAAATGAAAACCCTCTTTCTCTTTTGCCTCTCTTTCTTCCGAAAAACCCTCGGAGTGCCATTCGATCCCATTTTCGCTGGGATTTTCTTACCGTAACAAGGAGACACAGGAGTCTTTTGGTTGTGATCTTGAAACGCCGGAATCCTCCTGCAGTAACTGGCGCATCTTCAAAACACGCCGGAACCCTCTTGTGTGACAGTGCATTGCCGGAATCCCCTTGTGGCCGACTTTTCACTCGCCGTCAGCCATTGTATCCTCCTCTGGTTCTGTTTCACATCGCCGGACAGCGTTCTACTTCTGCCGGAAATCATTTGGAAGCCGTCATTGTTTTTGGTAACTCTATTTTTTTTAACCATGCCTTGTACGAAGTCTGCATCTGCAAAAGGTTTAGGTTCTCCTCCTCCTACACCTTCTTCAAGACATGGTTTTTCACTAAGATTACTTCGCAATCCTCTTCTATATGATACTTTTGGATCAATTTCTGCACTACCTATTTTACCAGGCCGAAATGTTCTATTTCACTTATTTTCTCGTTACAATATAAGAGAATTATTTCCTGGAATTTTACATCTTTTTGATGCTTGTGCAGATACCCTTCACTATCTGTTTCTTATTCACTTGTTTTACACGAATTTACAAATGGATCATAAAACTGGAGTTTTGTCCTCTCTTGTTCGTGATGTTGAAATCGAGTTTGATTCGAAATTACTTGGAGAAATTCTTGAAATTCCACCTTCAGACACTCTTTTCAACACTATTGAATTGAATGATGAAAGAGTTTTTGAACAAATTCTTCTTCCAGGAGCACCTCACTGCCCTCCTTTCAAAAATACTAATCTTCAAACTCGTGCACGCATTGCTGGACGAATCCTTGCCCACAATGTTCTACCCAAAACTGGTTCTTTTGATTATTATTCCACAGATCTATCTACGGCTCTTTATGTTTTATTTGAAAATATTTCTGTCAACTGGGCCAATGTGTATTTTACAAACTTGTGGAAACAAAAACCATTTCTTCCTTATGGTTGTCTTTTAACCCATATTTTTAGACATTTCAAAGTTCCTTTAACAAATGAAAAATACATTGAGCAAAAAGAGTTCTTTGATCAAACAATTTTTAAAAGAATGAAAATTAAATATCTGCCTCCTTTAAATGTTGATCAAACTGAACCATCTGATCCTAATGAACCATCAATTTCTGAACCTTCACCTTCTGCGACACCTTCATCTCATGCAAAAAGAAAGAAATTTTCGACAAGTCAAGACCATGATGAAGTTATGCAGAGACTGGAAGCTTTAGAGCTGCATCAACATACTTTTCGTGAAGATGTGACTCAACAACTATCTTTGATTCAGAAAGAGATTACTTCAATCAAGGATTTGCTCAACTCACTTTTCTAATCTTTGTTGTCTGAACTTTCAAACTTTATGGGTTGTAATATTTTAAACTTGTATCTCTATTTTGCTTATGCTATTTCTGCCCTTACTCTTTTTGATTCTGACAAATGGGGAGAAAAAGATGATAGCAATTACATTGAAATTGCAGGAGATCTTGCATGAGAAATACAAAATTAAGAGAAAAAGAAAGCTTTGAATGAATGTATTTCTAAATGCATGAAGAAATGATGAATGGAAAGCTTTCTTTTTCTCTTAATTTTGCATTTCTCATGCAAGATCTCCTGCAATTTCAATGTAATTGCTATCATCTTTTTCTCCCCCTTTGTCAGAATAAAAAAGAGTAAGGGCAGAAATAGCATAAGCAAAATAGAGATACAAGTTTAAAATATTACAGCCCATAAAGTATGAAAGTTCAGACAACAAAGATTAGAAAAGTGAGTTGAGCAAATCCTTGATTGAAGTAATCTCTTTCTGAATCGAAGATAGTTGTTGAGTCACATCTTCATGAAAAGTATGTTGATGCATCTCTAAAGCTTCCAGTCTCTGCATAACTTCATCATGGTCTTGACTTGTCGAAAATTTCTTTCTTTTTGCATGAGATGAAGGTGTTGCAGAGACTGGAAGCTTTAGAGCTGCATCAACATACTTTTCGTGAAGATGTGACTCAACAACTATCTTTGATTCAGAAAGAGATTACTTCAATCAAGGATTTGTTCAACTCACTTTTCTAATCTTTGTTGTCTGAACTTTCATACTTTATGGGTTGTAATATTTTAAACTTGTATCTCTATTTTGCTTATGCTATTTCTGCCCTTACTCTTTTTGATTCTGACAAAGGGGGAGAAAAAGATGATAGCAATTACATTGAAATTGCAGGAGATCTTGCATGAGAAATGCAAAATTAAGAGAAAAAGAAAGCTTTGAATGAATGTATTTCTAAATGCATGAAGAAATGATGAATGAAAATGAAAACCAATCAATATGTGATATATGTGCTTTAAATGTGCTAACTTTTAATGTTTTGCAGCATATTGATAGGGGGAGTAAAATCTCCATCTATGCATCTAAATGCTTCATCTTTGATTAAGTTTGTCATCATAAAAAATGGGGAGATTGTTACGACAATGAAGCCATACATGATACTTCAAGTACAAGGTTTTGATGATGAGCAAGTGGAATCAACTGAATTTCAGCTAAGGCTATGAAGAAATTAAAGAATTCGATGAAGAATCTTTGAAGACTGGTGTGCAAATGTTTAATTCATTAAAAGTCTTAGATTCTTGTAAGAGTCTTACTTAGAGTGCATATTTAGGTTGCATTTCACCTTAAAAGTGTTTAGAAAAACTTTTCTAAAAAGAACCCTCATGAAAATCTTTTTATAAAACTCTTTTCTTAAATTTTCATGTTTATTAGTCGACCAATAGACTTACCAGTCGACTAATCCTTTCGCGCCATATTTTCTAAAAAGTCATTTTTGTCAAATTAGTCGACCGAAGGTTTTATCAGTCGACTGGACAGAATGTCTGTTTTCTGGAAAATTAGCAGCAGTCGACTAATGGTTTTATCAGTCGACTGAACAGAACATGTGTTTTCTGAAAATTTAGCAGCAGTCGACTAATGCTTTTTATCAGTCGACCGAACAGAATGTTTGTTTTTCAGAAGATTTTAGCAGCAGTCGACTAAAAGGTTTTTCAGTCTACTGATGATATTATCAGTCGACTAACTTTTCTCAAGTCGACTAAGTTTCAAAAGTTCAGATTTTCAAACAGATCGATTAACAGATCAGTCGACCGACGATAACTGTCAGTCTACTAATAACTAACTATTAGTCGACTAACTGATGTTTCAGTCGACTAATTTTGTCATTTTCCTGAAACTTCAAAAAGGCGTGTCTTTTCATTTTTCAAACGTTTTGATCATTCGAAATGGACAGTTTTGATACCCTTTCATACCCTCAACGTATGGAAAACTTTAACTATAAATATGAGTGCATTGTACACTCAAAAACTACAAGAATTCAATCGATTTGAATCATTTACTTATTGCTTTTCACTCCTATTCATTCAAGTATTTGTTTTCTCACTCACGTGATATTTTCACTTCAGTTTTTCACTCAAATCACTTTGAGAGATAGTGAATTCGTGAGTAAGAGTATTTCAACAACCTCAAAAGCCAATTGCATCTCATTTGCATTCAAAAGGAAGGCTCATAGGTTGTTTTGTAAGTTGTTACTTATTTTCTGTAAAAAGAAGGACTCCTTGGTGTAAAGGAGTTGTTTGCTTTCAGTAGGGTTGTTACTGAAAGTGGGACCAGTTATGGTCTGTGTGATCTTGTAGTTTACAAGGTTGATAGTGGATATCTCAAGCTAGTTTTGCTTGGGGACTGGATGTAGGTCGGGTTAGACCGAACCAGGATAAAATCGTGTGTTCTTTGTGTGTTTGCTTTGAGATTTGCAAAATCATTAAATATTCCGCAGACAATTTTTTAAAAAGCACTATTCACCCCCCCTCTAGTGCTCGTTGCCTAGATCCTAGTGCACTTTCATATATATGTTACACTTCATCACCCATAACATAGAACCTTTACTTTCACCCAGCTGCCACCAGGAATTTTCTCATAGTATTGCTTCCAGCCTCACAGAAAATGTTAGTAGTTTTAGCTGTTAGGTGCATTGTTCTCTCCCACACACAGCACCATTCGTACATTACCACATTCACCTTTCCCATAATATATCATACATACATTTTTGACATTTATTTCCTCTCTCAAGTGTATATTTTCTCATCCAGGATGCATTAAAATTTCATTTAATTCATAGCATGGATATGAGCATTCCTCCACTAGCATCTTAAATTTCAGATATAATATTTCTTCCCATAGTTATCTTTTATCCTGTGATAAGTTGAATTTTGTAGGAGTTAGGCAAAAAGAGTTATTCTCCTTCTTAGTTTAGGAGTTTGAATCTCAACTTCATTTCAAAACTTGTAATAGCTATATTATAATGGGAAGTTTACATTTCCTGTACTAGAATAAATCGAATGAGCATACATATCTTCTAGAATTGCTTATTTCATGATATTTTCTCCCTTATTTCAAAAATTCACAAATGGGAACACGAATGGCACGTGCACCATTCTAATAAAGGTGATTAAATCCTAAGTTGACGATTTGCATCAATGGCCATAGTCAAGATGTGAACAAAACTTAGGGTTTTCATCTTTTATGGAATAACACTGGATCCACACTAGATCTTTTTCAAAAATCATCATATTTGTCTAAATATATATCAATGGCCATAGTCTGAATATATTGAGAGTTAATTTCATTTTAAACTCTATAAAGGCACCAAAATGGGTTTTATTCTTCACTTGAATTTAAATATGATTATTATATAATACATTTTATGACCATAGTCAGAAATGTATTATATCTTTAATCTTATTTCAATTCATTTAAAGAATAAAATATGTTTTTCAATATCCAATTTTCAAAATTATTTAATTCATTTCATCATTTAGGACAGAATCATATCATATTTTCAAATTATTTCAAATTTTTCTTTAAAAATCAAAGTGATTTTGAGATAATTCTTCAAATACCTTCTTCATCTCTCAAATCAATTCTTATTCATAAATTCAAACTCATCTTCTCAATTCTATCTCATTTCAAAATTCAAAATTCAAAATTCAATTTCAAAGTCCAATTTGACTTTGAAATTTCGAATTCACTTCAATTTCTAAATTCAAATCCAAATTCAAAGTTCAATTTAACTTTGAAAATTCAAATTCATTTTCATTTTAGGATTCAATTTTCAATATTCAAAGTTCAATTTAAAACTTTGGAAATTTCCAGATTGTAAACACCCCAAATTTTCCTCATCTATTTTCAAACACACCCCTCGTGCAATGCCAACTCTGGTAGGTCAGTGTAGGAGTCAAACCCCAACTTTGTGTCAGAAAAACTACCATTTTACCCACTTTTATTAGGAAAATTACCATTTTGCCCCTAGGTCATCCTGGACCCCAGTCAGTTGGAGTCAACCAAGCTCATTGGTCAGTTCAGAACAGTTAAAATATCAGTCATTTCAAGCTCATTTGAGCTCACAATAAACCAATCATATTTATTTCTGACCATTCCTGCCAAAATGGGATCATTTCTTTAGAAATGAGCTCATTTCTTACTCAAATCCGAGTCAATTGTCTTTGAGTCAGTCCTTCTCAGTCAATCCTATTCCCCTGAGTCTAGCTTGAGCTCACCAGGAGTTCAAGTGCTCTAGTTTCAGTTCAAAACCATTTCCAAGTGTCTAGGAACCCATTTTAGCCTGTTTCAGCTCATTTAGCTGAAATTGAGTTGAGTCCAGTTAGTTGAGCTAGTGCTCGAGCTTCAGTTTTAGTTCGTCTCAGTGTTACTAATCTTTGTTCCAGCTCAAACCCATCTTAGATTCGTAATTCACTTCACTCCAGTGACCATGTCGTACCATTTCTCTAAAAATGACAGCTTTTCTTGAAAATTTAGTCGGAAAGGTCAGTTGAGTCAGTGTCTTGTCAGTCCAGTTGAGTTCTGAAACACTAAAACCCAACTCAATCTAGTTTATTTCAGTTCAATCATGCTCAAACTCTAATTTTCAGTGTCACTCTGGCCAGGTAGACCCCGAAAAACATTTCATAAACCATTTTGTGATTTTTATCAATTTTAACAACTTTTTTAACTAGTACAAGTGCCAATCGGGGTCCAATGTCCAAAATTCTTCATTCAGGGTCTGCATTTTGCATGACATTTCATAACATTTCATATCATTTCATATCGTTTCTCAGCATTTCATAACATTTCATTTCATTTTTGAGATTCAGAACTCTAGTTTTATAAATTTCAATCCAGATTGAGTTTTAAAAGTTTTCAGAAATCAATTTCAAACCCTGGGTCTTCAAAATTGACATTTTTATCCCCAAGATTCTGAATTTGGAAATATTTTCTAGAGAAAAATAATCTGGATTTCTTTCAAACTCAAATTTTCAAATTCTACACTGGATTTGCTTCGCAATGGGGTATTGAACTTCAAATTCTGAACTCGTTTCAAAAACTGCCAAAGATAGCTCGTTTTGTCAGGAATTTTTCTAAAAAGACTATTCTACCCCTATGATTCTCAAAATAAATTTCAAATTTGGAAAGTGAGCCAACTCTGAGATGGTTTCTCCATGTACATGTTATTTTAATTAAAAAAAAAGAAATCTTTTTATGCTATTTACTTTTCTTTTTGTTTTTGTTTTTTTATTATTATTTTTTTTTTTTTTTGTGGAACCCACCCAGGTGGTCGACCAAGCCTCCAGCCCCTTCTTCCTTTTCTCCTTCTTTCCTTTTTCTTTCTCCCTTTCTCTTTCCTTCTTCTTCCTTTCTTTCCTTTTCTTTTTCTTCTTCTTCCTTTTCTTCTTCTCCTTTTCTTTCCTTCTTCTTTTCCCTCCTTTCTTTCTTTCCCTTTCCCTATTCTCCAGCACATTCACGTAAACCTCAATTCTTTCTTATTATTAGTCCCTTTCAACCCTAAGTAGAGGCCAATTAAAACCTAAGTTGCTTTTGGTTTTAAAAAAAGGAAAGAGAGGAGGCACTACACGGGTGTGCATCTCTCCTCTCCCTTAGCTCTCTCTCTCTCTCTCCCTCTTTCTCTTCACCTCCTCACACAGCAGCCCCTTTCAACCTTGGTTCTCCACTACAACTTCCAGCAGCAAGGCCTTCACCTTCAATCAGCTCCAGCCAGCCCTTTGGAGCACCACCTCTTCCTTGACAGCGCCTACCTTCAGCCACCATCTCCTTCATGCCCAACATGTTGCACCCTCAAACCTCCTCCAACTTTGAAGTAGCTCCAGTCGGCGCCCAGCAACCAAGGCAACCTCCACGTCTCCCACAGCCCTTCTCTCAACCGAATCTATCCCTTCCTAAGGTAAGATCCCTTGTTGTATTGAAATTTTCATTACATGTTATATGTTTGTTTTCCTTTCTTTTGTATATTTCATGCTTTGGCTATCGAGAGAAAAGGATCCATTCAATCAATGGATTGGATCCTCTCTTCTCATAGCCACAAAAAAAGAAAAGGATGATTTGTATGCCCTGTTCATCTTTGTTTTTATTTTTAACATTCTCATATAGGTAACATGTGCTAGGGATCATATGTAGTTCATTTAGTTGTTTGACATTGATTCCAACAGTTTCATTAATATATGCTTTTTAGTTCGTAAAGGTTGATTCGGGTGTCCAGTCCAATTATGATTTCACGCTCAAATTTTTGTTTATAATTTTTGAGTTTTTTGTGATAGATGTACTTATGTGTTTGAGATTTCATGTAAAAAATTTAGATTGATTTGACAAATACAATCTTATTTTAAAAATCAAATCCCAAACTGAGATTTCACATTTCCAGAAATTCTAATTTATGTTTTAGCAGACAAAAATCTTCGAGATCTCCTAGATGGACGATCTGAAATTCCCTAAAAAAAATACCTTGAGTCTATATTAAAGTCTATTAATTCCCAGCAAATTTTTAGATTTTTCCAGTGAGATTTAGGTTCTTCTAAAAATCGATTTTCCCAGACCTTTGGGAAAATCTTACTTTTTCCTTGTCAGGGACTAGACCGACTCTAAGTCCGTTCAATCCATAGGCTGTCTCTCAAAAACTTCCAACATAAAAGTTGTTTCTAACTTTTCCCTTTGTTATTTTCCAAAATTTGGGAATTTTTAGAAGAACCTAAGCATTTTTTTTGGATTTAATTTCCCTGTCTGACAGATTCTAATGTCTGAGAATTTCAAAGATTCAGATCTCTGATAACTCTCTGATCTCTCCCAAACCATAACTCGAATCCCAATCCTATAAAAAAAGGAAATCTTCCTCTGTTTGTCAGAAACATTTTCCCAGAATTTCGGCCATTTTCTCATCTATCTAATATTTTTCTTTTAATTTCTCCCGACACTTGTCTGTCTGCCCTAGATCCAAGAGTCGCCAGATTCCGATCTGACTTGCCGGAGATGTCCAGCTCTGACCATAGGTCAAAACCAGAATTTGTAAAAGGAAAAAATCTTTACTTAACTATTCTCTGTCACCCCATAAAATTTGGGAAATTTTTATGGAAGTTTAGTATCCAAAATTCAAGTTAGAATTAGCATTTTAGGCAAAATCTTAATTTTTTAGGATTTTTAGTTTTTTTCCACATTAAAAAAGTAACAAAAAAATAGATTTTCGAGCTTCATTCTGTTTTTAGGGTTAGTCTAGGTGTCCATGTCAAAATTGGCTCAATTCCAAGTTCATTTGCTTTATATGTTAGTTTATTTTTAAATTCAGAAGAAAAAATGAGGCGAAAATCAAGTTAAATTTGATATTTTATAATATTTTTGTCATTTTAGGGTTTTTATCATGTAAATAAGCATGTCGTGTCATGTTAGTGTTAATTTCAATATCATTTGCATTTCAATTTACCATTTTTGCAAAATTTATTTCATAAAACCCTGGTTTCAAGGCCACAGTCTTGTTATCAGGAGCATTTTGATTATTTTGACCTCAATTTCGAAATTCCAAATTCTAATTCTCTAAATTTTCATGCATATCATCATATTTCATCATATTATGTTTGATTTTATTTCATTTGATTTTCAAATTTACAAAATTTACAAAAATTCTTTCAGAAAACCCTGATTTCAAGGTTATCAAGGGCATTTTGACCCCAATTTCGAATTTCTAAGTTTATTTTCAAAATTTATTCCTTATTTATCATGTTTATATCAAAGGGGGTATGAATTTGGGTTTATATCTTAATAATATCTGATAATTTTCAATATTTTTGGATAAATTCAGATAAACCTACATTTTTGTGCTAACATGTTTTCTAGTTTTGGAGGAATATCCAAGAAGAAGACTTTTATTTTATTTTATTGCTATTCAATGTAATATCAAATATAATAATTTGGAATAAGAGTTACTTTTCAGCTTAGAATAGGACTGCATTGCATATAGTTTAATTTCTGAAAAATTCAATATCTATGTATGATGCATATGCACATTATCCAAAATCACTATGGTTGACATGAATGGCACATGCACGAGCTCTTAGGGAGTTTACGGATTTGGTGGGATTATCATTTATGGCCATAGTCAGAATACGAAGAAAACCAAGATTTGTGATCTTCGTATTAGCCAGATTCAACCTACACTCTTAGGCTAACTTCAAAAATGTACTGCATTTCTCAAAAACTCAAAATGATTTTCCCAATTCCTTAATGAAATATCTTTCAAATTCATGTTCATTCATTCAATTTGCATTATTTTCAAACTCATTTCCCAATTCCATTTCAGAGAAATCGATTTTCCCAAAAATTTCCAAGTCTTTCTCAAGATTTGATTTTCTCAAAACTCTGAGTTTTCAAATGATATTTCAAAATATTTTCCAAGTTCAAATCATGATTTTCTTAATATTTTAATATTTTCAATTTCAAGTTTCAAAGCTCCAAAATCGATTTTTCTAAAGTTCCTTAAATTATTTCATAAGTTGGTTTCTTAGCATTCCCAAATCTCCTTCAGAAATTGATTTTCATTTCAAACCCAAATTCTAAATATCAATTTTCTTATAGTTCCCAGTTTTTTTCTGAGAATTCATTTTTCATTTCAAAAATCATTTTCTAATGAACTTCCTTATTTTCTCAAGATTCTCAAATCCATTTCCTCAGAAAAGCAATCCAAATCTCAAAATCGATTTTCCAAAGTTCAAGTTTTCCTAAGAATTCATTTTCCAATGCAAATTTTTTATTTCTAATGAAATTCAATGATTTTCCCAGGAATTCCATTTTCAAAGCACTTTTCCAATCATTTTCCAAGTACATCTCAATTTTCCAAAGCAAACATCATATTTCTTAAACTTGCATCTTTTCAAAATTCTATAGCACATGCCTGATTCTCTGTGCATTTTAAAAAAAAGAGCATAATTTAGATAATTTAACTTAGCCAAAGCGCACAATTGATCCTTGGTTCGATTACCCCTGGTAAAGGCACCAGAAACGGTTGAACCTCATACCGACAGGCGGATCCCATTCCATGAAATTTTCAAAATGAAGGCGAGTAATTTTTGAAACTTTGGTCGAGTTTGACTCGCAGAATCGTTCTCTCACTCTCGCAGAGGGAGGGGAAAAAAATTGCGATGATAACAGATTTGGCGACCGAGATGGGACCTGTCTTCGTCTGATCAACTATGTGTTTTAACTTAGCTCAATTATCAAAATCATGTTCTATGGAAAGTTAGCTTTTACTTTTTTATATCATGTGAACCTAGGAGCCTAGACTTGAACCCAGCTAACATGGATTGCATGTAGACTAGGCATGGTTTGGTAGGACCAATTGAGTAGAATTATTCATGCTCACTTAGACTTAGGTCTGAAATACAACACTCCTCAATCTAGGATTTGTATGAAAACAATGTTTGCTTCTTTAAATATTTCAAAATTCTATCTCTTTATGACTTAGAGCCCTCTGTTTGCCTTCATGTGCTTATATTTTTAAAAAACTACCCCATCTATGTCTACCCGGTCTTCACGTTACTGGGCTCTCTTTCAGAACCATAGTTCAAAACAAAGCCTCATAACTGGGTCACTCATTTGGGCTAACGCCCCTTACCACGTACGAAGAGCCATAGTCCAACGTATATCGACAGGTGCTCAAGGATGTTGGGAAAACACAAGCCTAGAACTGGAGATGAATTTTTATGCCATGTACATCGAGCCTCGGCTCGAGTATATCGACATAGCATGATTGAACACAGTTGATCTGAGCCTAGAGTTAGGATTAGGATCCTAAAGCTCTTTCAAAATTGATGCATTTAGAGTCAGCTTCTTAGAGAATGTTGTATGTGCATAATTGTTTGTGATTGAATGTATGATATTCATTTTCATCTTATTTTCCCATATTTTCCCTAATTTTTCTAAATTACTGGATAATTTTCCAAAATACTTCATTTTCTAATTTATAAAACATTTATTTGTAAACCCTGGACGATTTTTCTAAATTATCCACTTTTCTTCAAAACTCCAGGTGATTTTTCATTCTTTCGTTCCTTTGGACTTCGAATTTCCATCTTTTCATTTTATCCTGCCTGTAATTTTTAAAATTCTTGTATTTTTCCTAAGTCTAGTTCCAATCTTCTTGTCTTTCTGTCCAATGGCATCCAGTCAACTCGATTCTGTCTTTCCTGAGGGTCACATCTCCTACGAGGTGTGACAAAGTCTTCCCGAGCATTGAGCTCTCAGCACCGGACCTTTCTTTTCCAATGGTACTATACCTAGTTCAAGAACTTCTCTCATATGTTTCCAGACCATTTGAGCGACTGTGGGTTAGAACTGGCATCCGCAATGGGAAAGTTGACAGTCAACGACAATCTGATTCATGCACTGACAGAGCGGTGGAATCCGCACACTTGCACATTCTAGTTCCCAAGGGGCAAGATGACCCTGCTAATGGATGAGTTTTTAGAGATCATGAGATTGCCCGAGCCAGCCGGTCAGCCTGGAGATCCATTAGAGCAGCAATTTTTTATCAATGTCAAGGGTCTGGATCCCAAAGATATTGTAGCTCGCATGACAGAGCATAAGTCTTGGCCACTGATTGAAGAAAATGGGAACGAATATGTGAGCCTGATCGAGATCTACCAACAGTATGGGGCATTTGCAGAAGTCAGCTCGTTATCCAGGACAGCTCGAGAGAGAATTCAGCATGCGATGGTTCTATGCACTATGGGACTCACTTTCTTTCCAGACGGACAGAATTATGTGAATGTCAGAATAGTACAACTTCTGAGAAGATGGGAAAGTTGACAGACCAGCCGTCTCTCGATAGCCATGGCCGCACTTGCTTTTCTATACAGAGGATTGACTCGCTTTACGCTTGAAGAGTCCATTTTAGTCGAGGGATGTACCTATGCACTTCAGTCTTGGTTCTTTCAGCGTGTGCCGATCAGAGCTAGTTCGTTCAGATACAACAGCAAGGAGCTACTTCCATTTGTGCGGTATCGGTTCTTGATTGATCATCTGCAGAAAGAAGAAGTGGTGTGAGACTATTTTGTTCGAGAGCTATCACCTCCCAGATACACCTATGCATACGGCAAGAGATTCAAGCTACTTGGTCCTTTCTTCTGCGCTTACTATCATCGAGAGCGGTGTGTCTGACAGTTTTCTCAGAGACAGAAGCGTGTAGAGATGTGGCTGCTATCAGAAGTTGTGTCAGAATTCGACCTTACATCAGCACAGTGGTCCAGAACATACCATTCTGCCAGATATGGCTGGGATTCTTTTATTACTCTTCCACTTTTTCCTGGTCTTCATGTCTCTGCTGATTATAAAGAGTGGTGGCAAACTGTCTGTCCGCCCCCTCTTTCTCAACTTTATTATTAATGCAATCATGTTCTTTCTTCAATGAATAAAAAATCTTTCAAATTCTTCATTCTTGGTTTGACGACCTCGCCTAGGTAACAATGCATAATTTTCAGTTGTTTATTTTCTTTGCAAAGGAATGACAACGCAATCGTCGTAATCCTAGTGACGACTCAATCCCTAGTAATGGAATATTCTTTCAATTGTCTACCAAAATCCTTAGCAAATATTTTATTTCAGTCAAAATCTCTCTCAAAAAGCCTAACCATCAACTTTTCCCTGCAGAGAGCGTTCGTGATATTTAATGGTTCAGATGAGGTCAGGAAAGAAAATGGCACCAGTAGAAGGCATCGTGTATTCAACGGCCTCAGAAGAAGAAATGGACTCTCCTCGATCAGGCAGGAATCAAAGGCAGTAGGTCGAGGAGGACATTGATCCCCAAATGTATGCCATATTCAAAAAGATGATGAGCAAGATGCTGGCAGAGCAAGTTGAAGCCAGTACAGAGCAGTCCCAGGTCAAGCAGAAGGCTAAGGGTCACACAGTCACGAAGCAGGTGAAGATATCTAAAAAGTGTGTCTAGCATGAAGATACATCTGGTGAAGAGGAATTAGTGGGTGACACAGATAAAGAAATTGAGACTCAGCAAATACTCTGCAAATCTACTCAGGGGCAAGGGTCGACCCACAAGTTCAAAGATCAGTCTATCAGTGATTCTGACCAACCGCAATTCAGAGATATGATCAAGATAGTTCGAGATCTACAAGCCCGCGATAAGGGCAAGAAAGTCTTCACCAACGAAGACTTCTATGATGGTTTGGATGGGGACGATAATCTAGATAATATCCCCAGAAAATTCATTAAATTTGATGGTTCTGGTGACCCTAAGGCACATCTCACCATGTTCTTCGCTGGATGTGCCAAATTCAAGCGAGATAATCAGGCTCTTTTCCTTTGTTTCCCTCGCAGTCTAGAGGGAACCACAGCTAAATAGTATTCAGAGCATGTTAACCTGATTGAATTAAAAGAATTTGACAAAGTGGTGAATATGTTCATTGAAAGATTTTTGTTTAATGTTGAGGCACTTCCAACCCTCAGCCATCTCTGCGGCTTCAAACAGAAAGAAGATAAGAAGGCTCGAGATTTTATTCATCGAAGGAGGTCGGCTTGCAACAAGATGAGGGACCCAATATCAGGGAGACATGCATTGTCGCTGATCTTGAATAATTTTTCGCAACCCTTGAGAGGTCTCATTTCCACTGCACCGTCAAAAACTTTCATCGAACTAACAGAATGAGCTGAGTGGCTCGAGCTAAGCATGGAAAATGGAGTTTATGAAGGCTTCATCTTTAAAAAGGACAACAATCAGAATGAGCAGAAGAAGAAGGCTCACTTCACTCTTTCTACCAATGATAGCAAAAACAATAAGAAAAACCATGATAACTATTCAGAGGGATCCAAGGGCCAAAAAGGAAAGTTCTCCAACAATGATAAGCTTCTTCAATCTAGTCCTCAGCATAAAGAGAAAAATCAAGAAAAGCCAAAGCGCAAGGATTGGAGTACAGATCGAAAGTTCACCCCTTTAGACTAGACACTCGAAAGTCTTCTAGAATACATGCTCGCAAGAGATATGATCCGTTTACCTAAAGCAGCTGATCCCCTAGCAATCATGGGCAGATTCGGAGAGCAGTTCTGCAAATTTTATCGGGCAGTAGGTCATGACACTAAGAATTGTTTCGTCCTAAAGAATATCATTCAAGATTGCATCGACAAGAATCTCCTTGTTGAAAATGAGGAAGATACCAGTTGACCATCCTGATTAAGTTTTCCAAGAAACTGACAATGCCAAGGCTATGTCATCTCTAATCATTTTGCTTTTGGTCATTTTAAAGGACAATACAGCTCCAGTTTTCTTGCCAATTTCTTATTTCTCTTCAATGATTCAATAAAATTATCAATTTTTCTCATAAACTTGATGTCACCTTTTATTCTCCTTCTCCGCAAAATATTCTTTCATGAGGAATGACCCTTTTCAGAGTCCCTCGTGAATCAATCAAAAGTCAGCTGCTTTGTCATCTTTGGAGAGCATTCTTTAAACGACAATTATCTTCCTTTTATCCAAAATTTGTTTTCCCTATTACACTAGGACATTTTTTTTAAAATTTGTTTTACTTCAAAAATGTTCTGTAAGCAAGTAGAATCAAATAAATCTCTCATATTGCACACATGTGCACCCATTTACATCATTTTGCATTCATTTGCATACATATGCATCGAATTCATTTCTCCTTCAGATTAAGGGATAAACCTGAGCTGCCCATTCAGGATAAGGGATAAATCTTGAGGCCTCGACAGTTGTCTAAGTCATCGTGAGGGTGAAGACTGAAAATCTTTCATCAGAATCAATTGGTAATTTTTCAAAAACCCAGTGTTTGTGCTGGTAATTTTCAAAATCCAGTGTTCGTGCTGATAATTTTTCAAAATCCAGTGTTCGTACTAGTAATTTTTTAAAATCCAGTGTTCGTTCTGGTAATTTTTCAAAATCCAGTGTTCGTGCTGGTAATTTTTCAAAATCCAGTGTTCGTATTGGTAATTTTTTAAAATCCAGTGTTCGTGTTGGTAATTTTTCAAAATCCAATGTTTATGCTGGTAATCTTTCAAAAGTCCAGTGTTTGTACTGGTAATTTTTCAAAACCTGGTGTTTGTACTGGTAATTTTTCAAAACCTGGTGTTTGTACTGGTAATTTTCTAAAACCCAGTGTTCGTATTGGTAATTTTTCAAAACACAGTACTGGTACTGGTTCATTTTTAAAATTCGATGTCCATACTGGTACACTTTAAAATTCAGTGTCCACATTGGTCTACTTTTCTTTTAGGATTTGAGTTCCGACTCGAATTTCTTTTCCTTCCAAATTGATCTACTTTTCCTTCAGGATTCGAGTTCCAACTCGAATTTCTTTGCCTTCCAAATTGATCTAGTTTTCCTTCAGGATTCGAGTTCCGACTCGAATTTCTTTTCCTTCCACAATGGATCTAGTTTTTCTTCGAAGATTCGAGTTCCGACCCGATTTTTCTTTCCTTCTGAATTGGTCTAGAAAATTAGAGTTTCGACTCAAATTTTCTTTCAAATCCAATTCAAATGTCTAGAATTGGTCTAGAAAATTAGACTTCCGACTCAAATTTTCTTTCAAATCTAATTCAAATGTCTAAAATCGGTCTAGAAAATTAGAATTCCGACTCGAATTTTCTTCCAAATCCAATTCAATTGTCAGAATCGGTCTAAAAAATTAGAGTTTTGACTCGAATTTTCTTCCAAATTCATTTCAAGTGTCAGAATCGGTCTAGAAAATTAGAGTTTCGACTTGAATTTTCTTCCAAATCCAATTTGCTTAGATTTTCTTTAAAGGTTTGAACTCCTACTCAAACTCTTATGCAATTTAGTAATTGGTCTAGAAGATCCAAGTTCTGACTCGAATTTTCTTTCAAAACCCAATTCATTTAGTTTTTTCTTGAATATTTGAATTTTGATTCAAATCTTCCTTCAAAACCCAGTTTAGCACTTGGTCTTTCTAAACCCAGTTTAGCACCTGGTCCATTCAAAGCCCACAAGTTGAACCCTTTGTTCTTAAACTATGATCCCTAGGTTAAATTTTTATGGAATCAATAGTTTGTAGGCTGGATAGCTGCCAAACCGATGTGATCCTTAGGTTAAATCCCTATGGAATTGATAGTTTGTAGGTTGAACCTCTGCCAAACTGATGTGACCCCTAGGTTAAATCCCTATGGAATTGATAGTTTGTAGGTTGAACCCCTGCTAAACCAATGTGCTTTATAGGTTGAACACCTATCAAACCAATACGGCTCATAGGTTGAACCTCTTTGTGAACCAAAAGTCCTTCTCAACCTCAGTTCTTAGGTTGAACCCTTTTAGAATTAATCTCACTGTCAAAACTTCGATCTGTAGGTTGAAAACCTCCTGGTCCAATATTCTTTACAGTCCTTAGATCAAACCCCTTTTTGGATTGGTATTTTTCAGAAATGTGATTTGTAGGTTGAAGTCCTCTTGATCCACATTTTTAGGCTAAATCCCTATTGAACCCATGTTGTTCTCAGTGAACCAATGTCGTTCTTAATTAAACCAATGTCGTTCTTAGGTTGAATCCCTATTGAACCCGTGTTGTTCCCAGTGAACTAATGTCGTTCTCAATTGAACCAATGTCGTTCTTAGGCTGAATCCCTATTGAACCCATGTCGTTCCCAGTGAACCAATGTCGTTCTCAATTAAACCAATATTGTTCTTAGGCCGAATCCCTATTGAACCCATGTCGTTCCTCGTGAACCAATGTCGTTCTTAATTGAACTAATGTCGTTCTTAGGCTGAATCCCTATTGAACCCATGTCGTTCCCAGTGAACCAATAATGTTCTCAACTGAACCAATGTTGTTCTTAGGCTGAATCCCTATTGAACCCATGTCGTTCCTAGTGAACCAATGTCGTTCTCAACTGAACCAATATCGTTCTTAGGCTGAATACCTATTGAACCCATGTCGTTCCCAATGAACCAATGTCGTTCTCAATTGAACCGATGTCGTTCTTAAGCTGAATCTCTATTGAATCCATGTCGTTCCCAGTGAACCAATGTCGTTCTCAACTGAATCAATGTCGTTCTTAGGCTGAATCCCTATTGAACCCACGTCATTCCTAGTGAATCAATGTCATTTTTAATTGAACCAATGTCGTTCTTAGGCTGAATCCCTATTGAACCCATGTCGTTCTCAACTGAACCAATGTCGTTCTTAGGTTGAATCCCTATTGAACGCATGTTGTTCCTAGTGAACCAATGTCGTTCTTAGGCTGAATCCCTATTGAACCCATGTTGTTCCCAGTGAACCAATGCCATTCTTAACTGAACCAATGTCGTTCTTAGGCTGAATCCCTATTGAACCCATGTCGTTCCCAGTGAACCAATGTCGTTCTTAGAATGAATCCCTATTGGACCCATGTCGTTCTCAGTGAACCAATATCGTTCTCAATTGAACCAATGTTGTTCTTAGGCTGAATCCCTACCGAGGCCATGTTGTTCCCAATGAACCAATGTCGTTCGCAATTGAACCAATGTCGTTCCTATTGAACCCATGTCGTTCCCAGTGAACCAATGCCATTTTCAATTGAATCAATGTCATTCTTAGGCTGAATCCTTATTGAACCCATGTCATTCCCAGTGAACCAATGTCATTCTTAAGCTGAATCCTTATTGAACCCATGTCATTCCCAGTGAACCAATGTCGTTCTCAATTGAACCCATGTCGTTCCTATTAAACCCATGTCATTTTCAGTGAACCAATGTCGTTCTCAATTGGACCATGTCGTTCTCAATGAACCAATGTCGTTCTCAATTGAACTGGTGTCATTTTTTAGGATAAATCCCTATTGAACCCATGTCATTCCCAGTAAACTAATTCCAATTTCGACCTTTGGGTCACTCAATTTCCAATTTCGACCTTCGAGTCAATCAATTTCTAATTTTGACTTTTGGGTCAATCAATGTCCAATCTCAACTTTCGAGTCAATCAATTCCAATTTCGACCTTTGGGTCAATCAATTCCAATTTCGACCTTTGGGTCAATCAATTCCAATTTCGACCTTTGGGTCAATCAATTCCAATTTTGACTTTCGGGTGAATCAATTTCCAATTTCCAATTTCCAATTTCCAATTTCCAATTTCCAATTTCCAATTTCCAATTTCCAATTTCCAATTTCCAATTTCCAATTTCCAATTTCCAATTTCCAATTTCCAATTTCCAATTTCCAATTTCCAATTTCCAATTTCCAATTTCCAATTTCCAATTTCGATCTTTTTGGTCACTCAATACCAATTTCAATCATTTCCTCTTACGAGAGACCTTTTTTATAGGGAGAGTTCGAGGGAGATCGTTCTTTTTGCATGCTATTCTTTGTTCACTTAGCTTCTTTTTAGGGAGAGTTTGAAGGGACTCATCTCTTTGTGAATCATTTGCAAAACAAATTTTCAATTTCACACAAGGAACCCTTAGTTCAGAGAGAGCTTTGACGGAAGCTCACTTTCCTTGTGACCCCAATTTCATACTAGGCCATTTCATCCTTGAGGACCCTCTTTTCAGGGAGAGTGTGATGGACTCATTTTTTCATGACCAATTCACCAACCTCACCATTACCGTACCCATTTTCATAAGAGAAGCCTAATGTTAGGAAGTTTTGACGAAAGCTTAAATTCTCTTCGAAAGTTCGTTTTGCAAACACCTCCTCTTTAGGGAAGAGAGGAGTAATTTCTATTTCCCATTTCTGAATCTTCTCCTTTGGGGAAAGGAGAAGAAAATTTTTGTTAGGGATGCATTGAGTCGTGCTTCAAATGCTCGCTTTCGCAAAGGATTTCAAGAATATTTTGCCAATTTGTCATTAAATATTTGTTGATTTCAAAATCTTTATTGCAAAAATTATTACCTTAGAATACCTTCAGTATTACTTCTGAAAGGACAAAGCTTTTATGAAGAAGGATTCAAAATTCAAAATCTTTCTATTGGTCAACCAAAAGGATGAAGAATAAATCCTCGATATGGCCAGCAAAGAAAATTCAATGTTGTTGCAAAGTCATAAGTGATCGATATTGATCGCAGTCAATGGCATATTTTTAAAGATCATTCTTGGAAAATAAGACAGTCAAAATATCCTGAGTGATACAGAAAAATCCATTCAATTTCCATATCTTCTCAATCATTTAAGCTACAATTAAATATCTGCAAAAGGGATCTCTCAATTGTCGTCAAGATGAAGACAAATTAGGCGAGTTAGACCCCTGGGGCCAAAGAAGATTTGGATCATCTCCAAGATGAAGGAGTTTGTGACGGATCCTTCCAGAGAAAGTTCAGATCACCGTCAAGATAAAGGCGACTGCGATGAACCTCTCGACAAACCGTAAAGGGTATTTAATTTTTGCTATCATCAAGATATTTCCAACCAATGAGTCAATACCATCAAAGATAATCCCTAAGGCAAATAAGGATCAGAACATCTCTGAGATGAAGGAGTTTGTGACGTACCCTTCCCAAAAAAGAGAGAAAAGTTAGGACATCTCCAAAATGAAGGATGATGTAATCCCCAAAAACCCAAGAGAGCTTTAATTCTGCCAAAAAGAAAAAAAAAAGAGTGCAGAAAGAACATCATGAGAAAAGAATCCCAGGATATCAAACTGCTAAGTCTGCCAAGAATCCTCTTTAAATTTTGTAAAATTCTTTTATCAATATCCTTTCACCAATTGCTTTCACAATATCAAGAATACTCGCTTTTCTGATCATATCAAGGAAATTGATAGCTTCCTTGAAAGAAAGTCAATTTCAAGCAATTTGAATTTGAATCTTGATTCTACGAGGTTAAGCCGAATATGAGGTAATACTTAAGGTAGAAAAGAGAGAATATTTTCAAAACAATGTGCATCACTTTCAATCATTTTGAATCAACAACAATTTTCAACATTTTGGCAATATTTTCTAGCTATCTTGACGTGAAGCGAGAGCTTGAGGATCATTTTTGATACATTCTGACATCATTTGTTATCCCTTTTAGGACTTGATAATGGGAGTTTTCAAGATTCCTTCTCTTCTGTTGGTATAATCTGAGTGCCTAGGCTCTCAGATTCGCACACTTCCCTATGTCCCCACTGTCCCACCATAGACAATCTAATTTCAGCTTGAGGTTAAGCCACCAATCATTTTCTCGCAAAAGGTCATCAATTTCAAAAGTTATTTAGTCTCAGCAATAAAGCACCCAAAATTAAAACCATTTTCAAGCTTTAGGGACCCCAATTTCATCCTTTTGCAAAACCCCTATCGGATTCACTGTGCGAAAGTCTGAAGGTTCCATCATGAGTTCTTCTTTCAAGAATCCCATAATTTTCATTCCCGATCAGGTTAAGGGTTAAACTTGAGCCTTATTTTAATGAGTTATTTCATTTTCCAGTCAGGCTAAGGGTCAACCCCAAGCCTCGTTTTTACATGAGGTATTTTCTGTCCCATCCAAGTTAAGGGCAAAACCTGAATCTCACTTCTTTAAAGTAAATCTTTCTTCTTCTTTCTCCATTTCATATCTACCATTTTCATCAGAGCTAATTTCTTTACACAAGTTAGATCCTTCTAACTGGGGCATTTTTATAGCCCAAATTTGGTGTGTTTTCCTTTGCCACTAAGCTCGGCCCTAAACCAGTTTAGTAGCAAAGAGGGGCATCTGTAAACACCCTAAATTTTCCTCATCCATTTTCAAACACAACCCTCGTGCAGTGCCAACCTTGGTAGGTCAGTGTAGGAGTCAAACCCCAAGTTTGTGTCAGAAAAATTGTTATTTTACCCACTTTTATTAAGAAAATTACCATTTTACCCCTAGGTCATCCTGAACCTCAGTCAGTCGGAGTCAACCAAGCTTATTGATCAGTTCAGAATAGTTAAAATATCAATCATTTCAAGCTCATTTGAGCTCACGATGAACCAATCATTTTCATTTCTGACCATTCCTGCCAAAATGGGATCATTTCTTCATAAATGAGCTCATTTCTTACTCAAATCTGAGCCAATTGTCTTTGAGTCAGTCTTTCTCAGTCAATCCTATTCTCCTGAGTCTAGCTTGAGCTCACCAAAAGTTCAAGTGCTCCAGTTTCAGTTCAAAACCATTTCCAAGTGTTTAGGAACCCATTTTAGCTCGTTTCAGCTCATTTAGCTGAAATTGAGCTAAGTCCAGTCAGTTGAGTTATTGTTCGGCTTCAGTTTTAGTTCTTCTCAGTGTTATTAATCTTTGTTCTAGCTCAAACCCAGCTCAGATTCGTAATTCACTTCACTCCAGTGACCATTTCATACCATTTCTCTAAAAATGGCAGTTCTTGAAATTTAGTCAAAAAGGTCAGTTGAGTCAGTGTCTTGTCAGTTTAGTTGAGTTCTGAAACTCTAAAACCCAGCTCAATTCAGTTTATTTCAGTTTAATCCAGCTCAAACCCTAATTTTCAGTGTCACTCTAGTCAGGTAGACCCCGAAAACCATTTCTTGAACCATTTTGCGATTTTTATCAATTTTAACACCTTTTTGAACTGATACAAGTGTCAATCGGGTTCAATGTCTAAAATTCTTCATTCAGAGTCTGCATTTTGCATAACATTTCATAACATTTCATATTATTTCTCAGCATTTCATAACATTTCAACACATTTCATTTCATTTTCGAGATCCAGAACTCCAGTTTTATAAATTCCAATCTAGATTGAGTTTTAAAAGTTTTCATAAATCAATTTCAAACCCTGGGACTTCAAAATTAACATTTTTACCCCCAAGATTCTGAATTTGGAAATATTTTCTTGAGAAAAATAATCTGGATTTCTTTCAAACTCAAATTTTTAAATTCTACACTGGAGTTGCTTCGTAATAGGGTATTGAACTTCAAATTTTGAACTTGTTTCAAAAACTGCCAAAGATAGCTCATTTTGTTTGGGAATTTTTCTAAAAAGACTATTCTACCCCTATGATTCTCAAAATGAATTTCAAATTTGGAAAGTGAGCCCACTCTGATATGGTTCCTCCATGTACATGTTCTTTTAAATAAAAAAAAAGAAATCTTTTTATGCTATTTGCTTTTCTTTTTGTATTTTTTATTTTTTATTTTTGTGGGACCCACCCAGGTGGTCGACCAAGCCTCCAGCCCCTTCTTCCTTCTCTCCTTCTTTTCTTTTTCTTTCTCCCTTTCTCTTTCCTTCTTCTTCTTCCTTTCTTTCCTTTTCTTTTTCTTCTTCTTTCTTTTCTTCTTCTCCTATTCTTTCCTTCTTCTTTTTCCTCCTTTCTTTCTTTCTCTTTCCCTATTCTCCAGCACATTCTCATAAACCTCAATTCTTTCTTATTATTAGCCCCTCTCAACCCTAAGTAGAGGCCAATTAATACCTAAGTTGTTTTTTGTTTTAAAAAAAGGAAAGAGAGGAAGCACTACACTGGTGTGCATCTCTCCTCTCCCTTAGATCTCTCTCTCTCTCTCTCTCTCTCTCTCTCTCTCTCTCTCTCTCTCCCTCTTTCTCTTCACCTCCTCACACAGCAGCCCCTTTCAATCTTGGTTCTCCACTACAACTTTTAGCAGTAAGGCCTTCACCTTCAATCAGCTCCAGCCATCCCTTTGGAGCACCACCTCTTCCTTGACAGCGCCTACCTTCAGCCACCATCTCCTTCACGCCCAACATGTTGCACCCTCAAAACTCCTCCAACTTTGAAGTAGCTCTAGTCGGCACCTAGCAACCAAGGCAACCTCCACGGCTCCCGCAGCCCCTCTCTCAACCGAATCTATCCCTTCCTAAGGTAATATCCCTCGTTGTATTGAAAATTTCATTACATGCTATATGTTTATTTTCCTTTCTTTTGTATATTTCATGCATCGGCTATCGAGAGAAAAGGATCCGTCCAATCAATGGATCGGATTCTCCATTCTCATAGCCACAAAAAATAAAAAAGATGATTTGTATACCTTGTTCATCTTTGTTTTTATTTTTAACATTCTCATATAGGTAACATGTGCTAGGGATCATATGTAGTTCATTTAGTTGTTTGATATTGATTCCAATAGTTTCATTAATATATGCATTTTAGTTCGTAAAGGCTGATTCGGGTGTCCAGTCCAATTATGATTTCATGCTCAATTTTTTTTTTATAATTTTTGAGTTTTTCGTGATAGATGTACTTATGTGTTTGAGATTTCATGTAAAAAAATCAGTTTGATTTGACAAATACAATCCCATTTTAAAAATCAAATCCCAAACTGAGATTTCACATTTCCAGAAATTTCAATCTCTGTTTTAGCAGACAAAAACCTTCGAGATCTCCTAAATGGACGATCTGAAATTTCCTAACAAAAATACCCTGAGTCCCTATTAAAGTTTACTATTTTTCAGTAAATTTTTAGATTTTTCTAGTGAGATTTAGGTTCTGTTAAAAATTGATTTTTCCAGACCTCTAAGAAAATCTTACTTTTTCCTTGTCAGAGTCTAGACCGACTCTAACCCACTGTGTCTGTTCAATCCATAGGCTGCTTGTCAAAAACTTCCAACAAGAAAGTTGTTTCTAACTCTTCTCTTTGTTATTTCACAAAATTTGGGAATTTTTAAAATAACCAAAGCATTTTTCCCGGATTTAATTTCCCTATCTGACAGATTCTAATGTCTGAGAATTTCAGAGATCTAGGTCTCTGATAACTCTCTGCTCTCTCCCAAACCATAACCCAAATCCCAATGCTGTAAAAATAAAAAATCTTCCTTCATTTGTCAGAGACATTTTCCCAGAATTTCGACCATTTTCTCATCTGTCTACTATTTTTCCCTTAATTTATCCTAGAACTTGTCTATCTGCTCTAGATCCTAGAGTCGCCACATTCTGATCCGACTTGCCGGAACTGTCCAGCTCCAACCATAGGTCAAAACCAGAATCTGCAATAGGACAAAATCTTTGCCTAACTGTCCTCTATCACCTCATAAAATTTGGAAAATTTTTATGGAAGTTTAGTATCCAAAATCCAAGTTAGAATTAGTATTTTAGGCAAAATCTTGATTTATTAGGATTTTTAGTTATTTTCTACACTAAAAAGTAACAAAAAATAGATTTTTGAGCTTCATTCTATTTTTAGGGTTAGTCTAGGTGTCCATGCCAAATTTGGCTCAATTCCAAGTTTATTTGCTTTAAATTCAAAAGCAAAAATCAGGTGAAAATCAAGTTAAATTTGATATTTTATGGTATTTTTGCCATTTTAGGGGTTTTATCATGTAAATAAGCATGTCATGTCATGTTTGTGTTAATTTCAATATCATTTGCATTTCAATTTTCCATTTTTGCAAAATTTATTTTAGAAAACCCTGGTTTCAAGGCCATAGTCTTGTTATCTGGGGCATTTTGATCATTTTGACCTCAATTTTAAAATTCCAATTTCTAATTCTCTAAATTTTCATGCATATCATCAAATTCCATCATAATATGTTTGATTTTATTTCATTTGATTTTCAAATTTCAAAAATTTACAAAAATTCTTTCAGAAAACCTTGATTTCAAGGTTATCAAGGGCATTTTGGTCATTTTGACCTAAATTTTGAATTTCCAAGTTTATTTTCAAAATTTATTCCTTATTTATCATGTTTATATCAAAGGGGGTATGAATTTGGGTTTATATCTTAATAATATCTGATAATTTTCAATATTTTCGGATAAATTCAGATAAACCTACATTTTTATGCTAACATGTTTTCTAGTTTTGCAGGAATATCGAGGAAGAAGACTTTTATTTTCTTTTATTTCAATTCAATGTAATATCAAATTTAATAATTTGGAATAAGAGTTACTTTTCAGCTTAGAATAGGACTGCATTGCATATAGTTTAATTTCTGAAAAATTCAATATCTAATGTATGATGCATATGCACATTATCCAAAATCACTATGGTTGATATGAATGGCACGTGCACGAGCTCTTAGGGTGTTCACGAATTTGGTGGGATTAACATTTATGGCCATAGTCAGAATACGAAGAAAACCAAGATTTGTGATCTTCGTATTAGCCACATTCAACCTACACTCTTAGGCTAACTTAAAAAATGTACTGCATTTCTCAAAAACTCAAAAGGATTTTTCCAATTCCTCAATGAAATATCTTTCAAATTCATGTTCATTCATTCAATTTGCATTATTTTCAAACTCATTTCCCAATTCCATTTCAGAGAAATCGATTTTCCCAAAAATTTCTAAGTCTTTCTCAAGATTTGATTTTCTGAGAACTCTGAGTTTTCAAATGATATTTCAAAATATTTTCCAAGTTCAAATCATGATTTTCCCAATATTTTAATATTCTCAATTTCAAGTTTTAAAGCTCCAAAATCGATTTTTCTAAAGTTCCTTGAATTATTTCAGAAGTTGGTTTCTTAGAATTCCCAAATCTCCTTCAGAAATTGATTTTCATTTCAAACCCAAATTCCAAAAATCGATTTTCTTAGAGTTCCCAGTTTTTTCTGAGAATTCATTTTCCATTTTAAAAATCATTTTCCAATGAACTTCCTTGTTTTCTCAAGATTCTCAAATCCATTTTCTCAGAAAAGCAATCCAAATCTCAAAATTGATTTTCCAAAGTTCAAGTTTTCCTGAGAATTCATTTTCCAATACAAATTTTTTATTTCTAATGAAATTCAATGATTTTCCCAGGAATTCCATTTTCAAAGCACTTTTCCAATCATTTTCCAAGTACATCTCAATTTTCCAAAGCAAACATCATATTTCTCAAACTTACATCTTTTCAAAATTTCATAGCACATGCCTGATTCTCTGTGCATTTAAAAAAAAAGAGCATAATTTAGATTATTTAACTTAGCCAAAGCCCACAATTGATCCTTGGTTCGATTACCTCTGGTAAAGGCGTCAGGAACGGTTGAACCTCATACCGACAGGCGGATCCCATTCCACAGAATTTTCTTGCAAATTTTTAAAACGGAGGCGAGTAATTTTCAAAACCATTTTCGAAACTTTGGTCTAGTTTGACTCGCAGAATCGTTCTCTCACTCTCGCAGAGGGAGGGGGAAAATTTTGCGATGATAACACAGATTCATCTTCTGGTTTTGAAATTCAAGTTTAAAATCAAATTTATTCTTCATTTTTTTTTAAATCTCCAAAGTTTTATCTAAAGATTAAGTCTTAATTCTCAATTCAAAGTCAATGTTCGAGATTGATTTTAAATCTCAAAATCTGATTTTTCCTAAGTTTAAACCGACTTTTAAATTCAATCTAGATTTTTAAAATCCAGATCCATCTTCAAAAGTCCCATTTGGATTTTCAAAATCCAATTCCATCTTGGATTATAGATTTAGAACCCAATTCCGCCTTGGATTCAGATTTTCAAATCCAATCTCATCTTAGATTCCAGATTGTAAAAATCCAATTCATATTGGATTTTAGATTTAAAATCCAATTTCGTCTTAGATTCCAGTTTTTAGGATCCAATTCCATCTAGGACTCTAGATTTCAGATCCGATCCAACCTAGGATTCCAGATTTCAAATCTAGTTCCATTTCTAAATTCCAAACCCAATTCCATTTCTAAATCTCGCATTAATTTTTTAAATCAAGATTCCAATTTCAATTTCTATTTCCAAAACCATTTTCAAATCTATTTCCAAGTCTAAATTCAAGTCCTCTTTCAGGTTCTGAAATTAAGAATTCCTTTTTCAGAATCGATCCACTCAAATTCAAAGTCCATTTTGACTTTGAAAATATATTTTTTTCTCAAAATTCTATCTCAGGTTCCAAAATCTCCTTTTCTTTTTATTCCATTCAAATTCAAAATTCATTTTCCAAATTCTGATTATTCCAAGGCTTGGAATTTCAAGTCTCTTCTTCCAGATCTCTTTCAAATTCTGAGTTAGATTCAAAATCTAGCTTTTTCAAATCAAATTCAACCCTTTGACTCATTTCTTCATTACATTATCAAATTTATTTTAGAGTCACTTGAAAAATCCCAAAATTTCTAAACTATTTTCTCAAAAGCATACATTTTTGCATTTGCATTGCACAAGCATGCTTCTTTGCGTATTTTTAGACTTAGAATAAATTCTTAGACAATATTTAGGCAAAGCAAAAGGCATAAGTTTGATCCTTGGTTCGATTACCTCTGGTAAAGGTGCCAAGAACAGTCAAATCTCGTACCGACGAGCGAATTTCGTCTCTCCATTTTCCCATAAATTTTCAAAATGGAGGCGAGTAATTTCAAAACATTTTCAAAATTAAGGTCAAGTGAGACCTTTGCAAAAGAGTTTCTCTCTCTTCTTTTTTTTCTCTTTTCTCTTCTTTTTTATCTTTTATTCCCCTTCAAAAAGAGAATAGAGGCTAGAGAGAAAAAGTGGAGGAAAAGAGGGAAACAAGAGAAAAAAAAATGTAATGATCACAAAAGTTGGTGACCGAGATGGGACTCGTCTTCGTCCGGTCAGATTTTTGCCTTTTGCTTTGCTTTGATATTATCTAAGTCTTTATTTTTAAAAATGCCAACTTCGTTTCCATGCAAACCTTAGGAGCCTAGACTCTGTCCTAGCTGACATAAAAGCATATAGGATTTTAAGTATGGTTTGGTAGGACCATATTGAGGAGATCTATTCCATGCTCACTTAAACTTATGTCTGAAATACAACTTGCCTCAATTCTAGAGATTGAATGCAAACAATGTATGCAAGTGTATGCTTCTTTTCATTTAAATTCTATCTCTTTAGGACTTGCATTAGAAACATCTAGTTTTATTGCATGTTGAACATTTTTCAAAAACATCCTTACCTATATTGTCTCGGTCTTCACGTTGTTGGGTTGTCTCACTGAACCATAGTTTGAGAGAGAGCCTCAAAACTGGACCACTTATTTGGGTTAACACCCCCCCTACCACGTACTTAAGGGCCATAGTCCGAAGTATATTGGTAGGTGCTCAAGGATGTTGGGAAGCCATTATCGTAGAACTGGAGAAATATTTCTTTGCCACGTACTTCGAGCTTCGGCTTGAGTATATTGGCGTACCTTGATTGGAATCAGATGATCTAAATCATAGAGTTAGGGTTAAGGTCCTATCACCCATTTCAAATATTGCAGTTAGAGTTAGCTTTAGGGAGTGTTGTTTGTGCATCTTTGTTTGTACAGTTGTGATTCTGTGATATTTATTATATTTTCCAATGACCCTGGTTATATTATTCAAAATTTTCTCTTTATTTTCAAAACCCAGGTGTATTTTTCTTTTCTTCTTCTGATTTCTTCAATTCTTTTGAACCTGCCTACAATTCTTCAAAATTTTAAATCTTTGCCATCTATTTTCAAACTCTTCTTTCTTTATATCTTCCAGTGTATCTTCTAAATTTTATTTCAAAAATTTTTGTTTACCTTTTTATAAATGAAGTCTCTTTTTGTCAAGAGATATCCTTTTCAAGATAACATTTTCCTTCATATTCTAGTTGTTTATTCGTCCACACAGAATAACAACGTAATTGGCATAAATTTTGTGATGACTTAATCCCTAGTAATGGGATATCATTTTCAAATCTATTAACCTGATTCCTTCTCTTGTCAAAAATTTCTCTCAAAAATTCTTCAGTCTAAAACCCTCCCTTTTCTCCGCAGAAAACATTGGTATTCAATATGGTTCAGACGAGGACATGAAAGGAAACTTTTCAGCAATACAGTGACAGCAAAATAGAAAAGATGGACTCTCCCAGGTCGTCTAGAGGACAGAGTCAGGACAGATGGGATGATGTAGATCCTGTCATTTACAGCTTGTTCTAAAACATGATGGCCAAAATGGTGTCTGAGCAAGCCGAGGCCAATCGAAAGAAGGCAGCTCCTAAGAACAAACTGAGGAAGAAGCCTGTGAGAAAGCAGATCAGGATCACCAGAAAGAAGGTTCAGCCAGACAATACTTTTGAGGGCACTAAGTCAGAAGAGGAAGAAGAGTCAGAGAACGAACAGTTCATGTTCAGTCAGAATCCTCCGCGGCAGTCCATGAAAATAGCTGAAGAGCCTGAATCAGTGAACAAACTCAAGTATGAGATTCCAGCAGAGGATCTGATGCACGAGCAATTGAGGGAAGTAACCCGCGTAGTTAAGGACATACAGGCTAAGAACAATGGCAAGCAGACCTATACTGGCGAAGATTTCTATGATGGCCTAGATGGAGATGATAATCTGGAGAACCTTCTCCGTAAATTTCTCAAGTTTGACGGAACCGGTAACCCCAAGGCTCATTTGGCCACATTTTATGCGGAATGCAGCTGCTTCTGGAAAGATAACAGGGCCTTGTTCATTTGCTTCTCTCGTAGCCTAGAAGGTACAACGGCCAGGTGGTATACGGACCACATCAATCCTATCGAACTACGAGAGTTCGATAAAGTGGTAAATTTTTTCATTGAGTACTTCTTATTCAACACTGAGGCTTCGCCTACGCTCAATCACCTTTACAACCTGAAGCAGAATGAAAATGAAAAAGCTGGAGAATTCGTCCACAGGTGGAGAAGCACCTGTAATAAAATGAAAACCCCCATTTCTGAGGAGCATGCATTGCAGATAATCCTCAACAACTTTTCTTAACACCTAAGGAGCCTCATCGCCATATCTCTGGTGAAATCCTTCATCAAATTAATTGAGCGAGCCGAATGGCTCGAGACAGGAATGGAGAATGGCCTTTACAAGGGCATTACTTTGGTCAAAGATATCCAAGATCAGAAGAAGAAGTCACAATTCACTCACTCAGCTGATTCCTTTGACAATAATCATGGCAGCAGCAGTAGAAGAAACAAAAATAACAATAAAAGTGACCAGAACCACAGTGCAGCTCAAGGAAAAAAATATTTTGAGCAAAATAGCAAGTTGTCTCAGGCAAATATTCCGCAAAAGGAAAAGATAAAGCGCAAAGGTTGGAGTAATGATCGTGCATTCACTCCTCTCAAACAAACACTCGAAGAAGCCCTTGAATTCATGTTGACCAAGGGATTAGTGAAGCTCTCAAAGGCCATGAATCCTCCCATAATCATGGGAAGGTTCATGAATCAGATCTGCAAGTTCCATCGAGTAGTGGGGCATGACATCGATCATTGTTTTGTCTTCAAAAATACTGTTCAAGACTGCATTGACGAGAGTCTCCTTGTTGAAGACGAAGAGGAAGACAAGCTGGCCATCCTGATCAAGCATTTCCCAGACCACTCAGAAAATTGATGATGTCAAAGTTTTCTGCTTTCTTTCCTTTTTGCCAGTCACCTTGTAGGGGCAGGTCAGCTCCCGTCCTTTTTGTGACCTTTGGTCAAATACTTGTAAATATGCAGTCTTTTGTTATCAGCTTTGTTTATCAATGAAATGTCAATTTTCTTTATATCTTTGATATCAAATACTTCTTTCCTTTGCCACACTGGGGCATTTTATTTTTGAAAAATTATATTTTCATTTCAAGAACTCTGCCTGTGTATAACTGTTTAGTTATACACTGTCGGTCCCAAGCCCGGATAAAGGAGGAGGGTTGCGGTATGCCAGTGACAGCCAGCATAAAAACTTAGTCATACCCTATGAATATGAACCAATATGAGAATTTCGTTGGGGTGTTCCCTACTGAGCGACGTGTTGTACTCTATAGGCCCAGAGGTAGTGACAAATGGGCAAGGGTTGCTAGGTTGTCACCCAAAAGCGACACGTCACACCGGCGCCTATGTGTGGTGTCAAATAGGCAAGGGTTCTCTCACTTTGTTGGACGGGTGGGGGTAAAGAAGTTAGTCCAAGACTATAAAATTAGGTTAGCCACTTGAAACATAGGGTCTTTAACCGGTAAGTTGGTAGAGTTAGTAGATGTTATGTGTAGAAGAAAGATTGATATTTTATGTCTACAAGAGACCAAATGGGTAGGTGAGAAAGCAAAAGTGATAGAACCTTGGGGATATAAGATTTGGTATACAGGAATAAATAAAAATAGGAATGGAGTAGGAATTGTTATGAGTCGTGAGTTTATAGATAATGTAGTTGAGGTCCGTAGGAAGGGTGATAGGATTTTACTTATTAAATTAATATTAGTTACGGATATTATTAATATTATTAGTGTTTATGCACCTCAAGTAGGTTTAGATGATTCTATTAAGCATCAATTTTGAGAAGATTTAGATGAAGTAGTATAAGGGATATCTTATGGAGAAAAGCCTTTCATCAGCGGTGACCTTAATGGACATATAGACATTAGTAGGGATGGATTTGATAGTATCCATGGAGGCTATGGTATAAGAGAAAGAAACAAAAGTGGAGAAAGGATTTTAGATTTTGGTTTGTCCTATGATATGATCTTAGCAAACACTTGGTTTAGAAAGAGGGAGTCTCACCTAGTAACATTTAAAAGTAGGGTTAATACGAGTCAGATAGATTTTTTCCTACTTAGAAAGAGAGATAGGGGTTGTTGCATCGATTGTAAGGTTATACCGGGAGAAAGTGTAGCTACAAAACATAGAGTCTTAATTTTAGATCTTAGAATTAGACATTGCCGCAAAAGGGATAAACATAGAATAGATCCTAGAATTATGTGATGGGCACTGAAAGGAGCTAAACAAAGAATGTTTGTAGAGCAGGTAATTAAGGAAGTTGATTGGTGTATCGAGAAGGATTCAGAATCAATGTGGAATAAGATAGCGGGTGGCATGAGAAAGGTGGCTATGGAGGTATTGGGAGTCTAAAGGCAGTGCATCGCTAGGTAAGGATACATCATGGTGGAACGAGAATGTCAAATTAGCTATTAAGGTTAAAAGAGAGTGTTATAGAAATCTAAGAGTCGTGATGATAAGAATTTGGAGAAGTATATCATAGCAAAGAAGGAAGCTAAAAAAGTAGTTTGAAACGCGAGGGATAAGGTATACAAAGAGGTTTATGACAAGTTGGATGCCAAAGAGGGCAAGAAGGATATTTATAGGCTTGCAAAGATGAGAGATAGGAAATCGAGGGATTTGGGTATGGTTAGATGTATCAAAGATGAAATGCAAAGGGTTTTAGTCAAAGATGCAGAGATTAAGGAGAGATGGAAAGATTATTTTGATAAGTTATTTAATGAAAGTCATGCTCAGGATCTTGGAGATTTCTCCATTCTTTTTCATGAGATGAATCGTGGCTTCATGCGCAAGATTCAAAAGAAAGAAATTGCAGCGGCTTTGAAGAAAATGAAATCAAGAAGGGCAGTTGGCTCAGATGGTATACCTATCGAGGCTTGAAAATGCTTGGGAGAGAAAGGCTTAGAATGGTTGACAAATCTTTTTAACAAGATTTGGCAGACAAATAAGATGCCTAATGAGTGGAGGAAGAGTACTTTGGTGCCTCTATATAAGAATAAGGGTGATATACAAGATTGCACAAACTATCGTGGTATAAAACTCATGAGTCATACTATGAAACTTTGGGAGAGGATGATTGAGTCTAGGTTGAGGAAGGTTGTCATGATATCGGAGAATCAATTTGGTTTTATGCTTGGAAGATCAACTATGGAAGCTATACATCTTCTTAGACAACTTATTGAGAGAAATAGAGAGAGGAACAAATATTTGCATATAGTTTTTATTGATTTGGAGAAGGCATACGATAGAGTGCCTAGGGACGTTCTCTGGTGGACAATGATGAAGAAAGGTGTTTCTCTCAAGTACATTAGTATAATTAAAGATATATATGAAGGTGTAGTAACCAATGTCCACATTTGTGGAGAGGTGACAACCAATTTTCCTATAATGGTTGGGTTACATCAGGGATCTGCTTTAAGCCCTTCCTATTTGCTATAGTGATGGATGAGCTTACGAGATCAATTCAAGAAAATGTGTCATGGTGTATGTTGTTTGTTGATGATATTGTTTTGATTGATGAGTTTAGAGCTAGGGTTAATGCTAAGTTAGAATTATGGAGACAGACATTGGAAGCAAGAGGTTTTAAGTTGAGTAAGAGTAAGACAAAGTATATGGAATGTTGGTTTAGTAAGCAACGAAGTAGTGATGGGAGTGTAGTGAAGCTTGGTGAGCAAGAAATACCAGCGGATGATTGTTTTAAATATTTGGGATCTATCATTCAAAAGTATGGAGAAATTGATGGAGATGTAAATCATAGGATAAAGGTTGGGTGGATGAAATAGAAAAGTGCAACTGGAGTGTTGTGCAATCATAGAATGCCATTACGGTTGAAGGGAAAGTTTTATAGGATGACTATTAGGCTCACTTTACTATATGGTACGGAATGTTGGGCTACCAAGAGACATCATATTCAAAAAATGAGTGTAGCTGAGATGTGTATGCTTAGATGGATGTGTGGAAATACAATAAAAGATAAGATTTGGAACGAGGAGATACGTAAGAAGGTAGGCGTTGCACCCATTGAAAATAAGATGAGTGAGAATCGTTTACGGTGGTTTGGACATATTCGGCGAAGGCCTAATGATGCTCCAGTTAGAAGGATGGAGAAATGGGAAAATATATTAGTTAAAAGAGGTCGGGGGTAGGCCTAGGAAGACATGGATGGAGATCATAGAAAAGGATATGAATGCTTTGAACCTCACCGAGGACATGGCATTGGATAGAAATGATTGGAGGAGAAGGATTCATGTGAAAGACCCAGAATGATTTTCTTTTTTGGTTCATATCGACGACCCCAATTATTTTGGGATGAAGGCGTAGTTGTTGTTGTTGTTGTTGTTGTATATTTTCATTTCAAGAATCTTCTTTGCCATTGGCCTTCAATAGGCCACATTAAATTCCTATTCTTTTCAAGATGAGAGGCAATCCCAACATAATTCATGAGAGAAATGAAATTACCCATGAGGGTTTTTCAAAATCGCAAAATTTTGAAAATTTCTGCAAAAAATCTTCGTTATGATCGCCAAGATTTTAATATTTTTGTCCAATCTTTTTCAAAAATCAACCATCGCGGTGATCTTCATTCCCTAAATTGGTTTTGAACCATTGTCTTCAAAAATCAACCCTTGTGTTGATCTTATTTTCCAAAAATTGGTTTTGAACCATTGTCTTCAAAAATCAACCCTTGTGTTGATCTTATTTTCCAAAAGTGGTTTCAAACCATTGTCTTCAAAAATCAACCCTTATGTTGATCATCTTTCCCTAAATTGGTTTCAAACCATTGTCTTCAAAAATTAACCCTTGCGTTAATCTTATTTTCTAAAATTGGTTTTGAACCATTGTCTTCAAAAAATCAACCCTTGTGTTGATCTTATTTTCCAAAGTTGGTTTCGAACCATTGTCTTCAAAAATCAACCCTGGTGTTGATCTTCTTTTTCAAAAAATTAGTTTCAAACCATTGTCTTCAAAAATCGACCCTTATGTTGATCTCTCTCCAAAATAAACCCTCGTGGTGATTCTTCTTCTAAACTGACCCTCATGTTGATCATCCTTCAAAACCAACCTTGCGGTTGATCTTCTTCCCAAAATGATTTCTCATTTATCTTTCAAATGAACATTCTCCTCTCACTTTAAAGATCCTATGTGCAGGCAGGATCAGACAAACTCTTTTTCCTTAAATCTTGTTCATCTTCAGTTATCTTTATTAGTTTCATCCACTTTTATTTATTTTTCAAATTTTCATCAATTTACTATCAATTTTATTAAGTTTTATCAATTTTTCATCAATTTTATTAAATTTTATCAATCTTTATTTACCCTTTCAGGTTAAGGGATAAACCTGATGCCTCTTTCCAATGAGGTATTCCTTTCCTCTTTTTCCCTTTCAGGTTAAGGGATAAACCTGAACCTCGGCCTTCGAGGTATCTCCTTCTTCAATCTTAGGTTAAGGGATAAACCTGAACCTCATTCGTCGAGGTATTTCTTTTTTTTCTTTCAGGATAAGGGATAATCCTGAAATCTTCTATCATCTTTCAATTTTCTACCAATTTTCATCAGACTTTCGTCAGTCTTTATCAATTTTTATTTTTTTCGATTTTTATCAATTTTATTGATTCTTTATCAATTTTATTGATTCTTCATCAATTTTTATTCTTTGTTAATTTTTATCAATTTTATTGATTCTTCATCAACTTTTTATCAATTTTGTCAAATTTTTTCTGCCCCCCTCCCCCTTCAGGTTAAGGGTTAAACCTGAACCTCGTTCTCCGCGGTATTTCCCTTTCAAGTTAAGGGATAAAACCTGAATCATTTTCTATAATTTCCTCAAAAATTCTCATCAATTTTTATTTTTTTCCCTTCAGGATAAGGGATAATCCTAAAACCCCATCAATCATTCCCGCTTCGATTTTCAAATATCTTGAGAATGTCGGTCTCCTTTCAAAATTCAAATTGGAAAACAGTGTCAGCATTTTCCAAAAATCTAGTGCTCGTACTGTGGCACTTTTTCCAAAAATCCAGTACTTGTACTGGTATAATTTCAAAAATCCAGTGCTCGTACTGGTATACTTTCAAAATCCAGTGCTTGTACTGGTACATCTTTTAAAATTCAGTGCTCGTACTGGTACATTTTCAAATATTCAGTGCTCATACTGGTATATTTTCAAAATTCAGTGCTTGTACTAGTACATCTTTTAAAATCTAGTGCTCGTACTGGTACATTTTCAAAAATCCAGTGCTCATACTGTGTGATCATCGCAAAAAAATTTCTCTCTTGGTGGTTTCTCTCTCTTCCTTCTCTTTTCCTTTTCCTAACCTCTATTTTCCTCCTTTTTGAAGGGCGAAGAATAAAAGACAGAAAAAGAAAGAAAGAAGAGAAAGAGGAACTCTTTTTGGGGGGTCTCACTTGACCTTAATTTGAAAACATTTAGAAATTTAACTCGCCTCCGTTTTGAAATATTGCGGGAAAATGGAGAGACGGGATTCGCTCGTCGGTACGAGGTTCGACTGTTCCTGGCGCCTTTACTAGGGGTAATCAAACCAAGGATCGAATTTATGCCTTTTGTTTTGCCAAAATAGTATCTAAGAATTTATTCTAAGTCTAAATGCACAAAGAATCATGTTTGTGCAATGCAAGGATGTATGCTCTTTTCGAAAAGAATGGTTTTGGAAATCTCCAAGTGTTCTGCGATGAACTTGATAATGGAGTGAAGAAATTATTGAATCTAACTTAGAACTTGAGATAGATCAGGGATTTGAAGTTCTAAGTCTTTAAAATAATCAGAGCTGAGAAAATAAATCTTTGAATTGAAAAGAATGATTTGAAGATGAGTGAAAAAGAAAATGAAACTTCAAAGTCAGAAAGGGACTTTGAATTTGAATTTAAACATGGATTTAAGAGAGGAAATGAATATTTTGAAGTGGAGTTGAATTCTAGATTTAAGGTTGGAAATCAGAATGAGATTTTGAGAAATCTAAATAGAATTTGAGAAATGGATTTGGTTTTTGGAGTTTTGAGGGTTAATATAAACTTGGATTTTTGAAATCTGGAATGAGATAGAATTCAAATCCAAAGTCTGGATTCTAAATAGATTTGAGATTCAAAATGGAATTCTGGATTTAGAATCTGGAATGGGATTTCGATCTGGAATCTGGGATCCGAGATGGAATTGGACCCGAAATTTGGAATGGACTTTGGATCTGAAATCTAAGATCCAAGATGGAATTTGAATTATGGATCCTAAATGGAATTTTGGATCTGAGATCCAAAAAATGGAATCGGATCCAAAGTCTAAGATCCAAAATGAAATTGGATTCTGGATCCTAAAATGGATTTGGATTTGAAGTCTGAGATCCAAAGCAGAATTGGGTTCTGGATCCTAAAATGGATCTGAAGTCTGAGATCTAAAGTGAAATTGAATTCTGGATCCTAAAGTAGAATTGGATCTGAAGTCTGAGATCCAAGATTGGATTGAATCTGGAATCTGGATCCTAAAATGAAATTGGATCTGAAGTCTGAGATCCAAGATGGAGTTGGATTTTGGATCCTAAATGGAATTGGGTCCAAGGTCTGGAATCCAAGATGTAATTTGGATCTGGAGTCTAAGATCCAAAAGTGGAGATTTGTATTTAGAAATCTGGATCCGAGTTGATCTAACTTTGGATTTGGACTTTGAAAGTCCAAATGGGATTTTGGAATATGGATCTGAGTTTTGAAAACCCAGATTGAATTTAAAATTTAGGAAAGATCAAGCTTTGAGATTCAGAATCTATCTCAAACTTTGAATTTTGAAGACAGGAAGATAAACTTGGTTTTGAATTTGAAGATGAATTAGAAACTTCAAAGTTAAATTGAACTTTGAAATTGAATTTTGAATTGAGTTGGGAATTTAAAGTTTGAGTATAAAAATGATTTTGGAATTTGATTTGAAAATTGAATTTTGAGTATATAAATGAATTTTAAAGTCAAATTGAATTTTGAATTTAAAACTTGAATTGAGAATCAGAAGATGAATCAGAAATTTCAAAGTTAAATCGAACTTCGAAATTTAATTTGAATTAGAATTTGAATTTTGGATATACAAATGAATTTCAAAGTCAAATTGGATTTCGATTTTAAAGTTAGAATTTGGAATTATAGAGTTGATTTGAACTTTGAAGTTCGATTGGAAATTTTGAAGTTTTTTTAAATGAATTTGAAATTTCAAAGTTAAATTGGACTTTGAAGTTGAATTTTGAATCTTGAAAATGAGATAGAATTGAATTTGAATCTATAGAATAGAATTAATTGGAGAAATGAAGAAAGATACTAAAAATCACCTGGAGTTTTTGAAAAGGAATTTTGAAAATATGATGCAATTCTATCCTAAATGATGAATGAATTTAAATAATTATGAAATTGGATTTGAAAATCTTATTTCATTCTTTAAGTGAATTAAAATAAGATTGAAGACATAATACACTTTTGACTATGGTCATTAAGTGTATTATATAATAATCATATTTAAATTCAGGTGAAGAATAAAATATATTTTGGTGCTTTTATAGAGTTTAAAATGAAATTAACTCTCAATATATCCTGACTATGGCCATTGATATATATTTTGAATTAATTTTAAATTAAACCCTGATAAAAGAAGAAAATATTTTGAGAAATATGATGACTTTTTGAAGAGGATCCAGTGTGGGTCCAGTGTTATTCCATAAAAGATGAAAATCCTAAATCTTGTTCACATCCTGACTATGGCCATTGATGCAAATCATCAACTTAGGATTGATCACCTCTTATTAGAATAGTGCACGTGCCATTCGTGTTTCTCATTTGTGAATTTCCAAAAAACAAAGGAAAACAATGAAAACAAATGCTTATTTATATGCTCATTCATTCTAATCTAGTGCGAAAAATTTCTCATTATACTCTAACTATTACAACACTTGCTAAGATTGGGATTACAAAAAGTCTCTAATTTCACGAGGAAAATGACGTATCTCGTATATTTCCTGCAAAATTCAAGTTTTAGCAATAGATAAATGTAGAGAAGACACATCATGAAGAAGAAGAAAAGAAGACTAACTCATATACGCCCCTACCTAAGAGCTGCCTGAGGGTATGTGTACCTGAAAAAGACATCCTAACTCTGAAAAGTCAGATATAACCATGCATGTTGAACCAAAGGGACAAGTGCAGGTTATGACACCCATGACAGTGCTAAGGCCTATTGTGTGGACTCCAGAGACTGGATCTATGCCAGAACCGGGGTTAACACATGCTAAGAAAGGGATGAGGTTACTACCATGGATGTTTGGTGGGATGTATTGGGGAAAACATTAGTAGAACATTGATTGTAAAATAGTTTAACCAGGGTAATGAGGCTTTGAGAATCATTACTGAGCAATGAAATGACTGTTGAAAACTTAACTATAAGACTTGGACATGGAAAAGATAATACAGTAACCATGATAAACTGATCTTAACTATATACCTTGGCATCCTGTTGACCTTATGATGTTAAACCTGGACATTAAACTTACGTTGCTGGCCCACACTATACCATTCCTACATTATTGACTCACATATTGGCTATGATATTAAGACTCTCATGTATGAACTGAATATTAACTGTCATGGAGATACCGCAAAGGATGAGATGGATGCAGATGCAACTACTGGTGTAGTTGCAGTAGTGAAAGATGCAGTGGTGCTGGTAGAAAATTCACATGAGGAATGGGTTCTAACTGTCATGGGCTATAATATAGGGGATATCCTACGTGGCCATATGGTATATTATGCTAATGCTTGAACAAAGCTCGAAGTGTACATGAGATGTTCTCTATGGCATATAAATATCCAAAGAAAAAAAGATGCATTAGTATACATAGGAATGACATATTGAACAAGGCAATGGATATGTACAGGTTATCTATGCCTTGCATTGTGTGTAAGTGTGATAGGTTGTTGATGGATGAGAGGGCTGGATGCTGTGAAGTGAAGATGGCTATGAACTATTAATATGGGTGAGAAAATATGCTTTTGTGGGTGCCACAGTGTCTCGCTGAAAATTAAGATCACTGGCATAGCCTAAGATAGGCACACTGTTGGGATGGCCAATGGCATAAGTGAGCAGCAAGCAGCAACCTAGCAACTGCAAAAGGGAACACAGTTTCTGTCTGTTAAAATCCAAGTAAGTAATATTTTTTTTGTATAACATATAACCGTTAAACATAATCATGATAGAGAACCATAAGCCATGCGATCATAAAAAGCATTTATATAGTGCATTACCACCCAAGAGAACATCTAAAACCATAAAATGTACTGTACTCACCTGCAAACAGAAACAAGAGACATATATCATGGAAACTCTTAACAAACACCTGAGTTGATGATGGAATTATCAATTTGAATAGTGACTTTGTATTGCATTACATATATGGAGTTTCAAATCAAGGTGTTTAAACTTTCGCACAGGAAGTGTAAAAGAAAAGGGATAAAAGAATATAAGCAAAGTTGTTGTGCATAGAGTACAAGAATTTTGTAAATTAAGTGCACTTCCAACACACTTTTGAAATAACAACTAAATTAAGATAAATAACAAGAACAAAAGCAGGAAAAAAAAATTCTATATATGACTAAAGAACTAATTCTAAAAAAAATGGTCTGGTTATGCACAGATGCTTTATAGATGATGCCATTAAGGCTCAACTGAGGTCAGTCATTAACTTTGCCAATCATTCTTAACAGATGAATTGACCCAGCCTCCAATTCAATATGTTAGGATATATATACCTAAACCAATGGTTTGTACATTCAACTGAATATCGGAAGTCAAGCACAATTTTTAACTTATGGCCCATCGATCCCAAAACCAGCTTCTGGTAAGGCTTGGATCTTTAAACTGGGATTTGATCAGACACGTTAACCAACAAGTATGTACATCAAAAGCATCTTGATGGATTATAAATTTCAAAAGAAATATCACAGATACACAACAGAGATTGATAACCTACCTTGCTGATAAGGTGCCCAATATTAGATTAAGATCACGGACATAAGAAATGAATAATCGGCTGAGGCTATACTCCCAATCTTTCCAGATGCCAACTGATGCACTGGAGTCTACAACAGGCATTAGTCAAATGTGAAATTCTAGGAAAATGAATCTCCCTCTTTGATCAACCGGAACGAACACGCCATTAACCTGCCAGAGCAACATGAGATGGAAAAAAATGGTCCAGATTTAACCAGTTATATATGTAAAAGAAAATCTGAATCTCACAGGATGTCCCCTTTCTCTTTTTTTTGGCATTGTTATTACTATGCCCAAAACTTTCTCAATGCAACTTGGGACAAAACCACGATTGCTAAAAGGCTCTCATCTTCCTGTACCAAGTCATTTTAAAATTGCATAGGACAATCTACAGTAACTTGTCAGGAGCAACCAACTTCATGATTGATCCAATGGTCAGGGTCATCGGGATGCAGCCTTATTGCATCAAACGTCCCTTTATCTGCAGCAAGTTGAAATGTCTTCTCCAATGTTTGTTTCAAGAACATCGTCAGCCAAATATCAAATATATATATATTTTTTTAAGAAAAGTCATCACGATCAGCGAGATTCCAGACCACCCACATTACCTGTTTATCAGAATTCTGATGAACCCCAGTTAAGAAAAATAAGACGGCAAGCCAACTGTCTATGACACCAGCCAAGAGTATTCAAATGTGTGGTATCTCTTTCTCCGGATTCGAAGACTAAGTATCTGCTAAGACATGCTTGGTAACTAAACTCATCACAATGGTGAACATCCTAATTCTAGGCTCCAGATTTCTCAAGTTTCCCTGGGCTGGTTATCTTTGCTGGAGGTGTAGGCAAGATTAAAAGAGAACACATAAACGACCCAGGAATGCTGAATCCATCATAACAGCAAAGCATAAGACAATGAGAACCATAAAACAAAGGAGATGATACACTCAGATAAAATATAACAAAACTAAGCATGATATAGTTATGATGTGAGTATGAAAAAAAAAAACGAAACTAGAACCTGCACAGAATAATGCAATAGTAGTGTCGAACAGGAGCACATATGTCATACTGGTGAACTCTTTTCATAACAATTCCCAATCAGAATGAAAGCATGATGCATCGTAGCCCCAATATTAGAACGGGGGCAATGGAAAATCCTCTTTTACACTATAGCAGAGCAGATGACCTAGTAAAACCCCAGGAATATGAGCTTGCATCTATGCTACGGCAAAGCATGGACCAGCAAAAGCATGAAAATAACACAGAGGAAATGATGACAATCAAATGATCAAAATCAAAATGAATTAGACGGGATGATTTCAAATGAAAATGAACGATATTAAACAGAAATGTAACTTTACTAGAGTAAGAACAAATGGAAAACCGAAAGGAATTCAGAGATAATTATAAGGAAGAGGAATAGATGTTGGAATCTTTGTATTCCATCGATATTGTCGGATATAGACCGATGCTGCTATAGATCGGTGCTATATATGAGGCTTCGTAACTAAACAAAAAAAAAAAGAGGGAAAGGAGAGAAAAGCCCTTACCCGATTTGCCGAATTCGGATGACTACAGTCGATTGATTTGAACTCCAATAGTTCTACAAATGCTCTGAAGAGGAAGAGAGGGGGAAGACTTTCTCCTCCTACCGCAGAGATCCTCTTTCTTGCAGAACCAGGTTTTCTTTAAGGGCAGATTAGGTCTTCTTCGTCGAGGAAAGTAGGAAAATGGGTAAAAAGGAGGGGGAAGAGGATGACGATTGGGAGTTCCGTTCAATGTGATCGATCCTCCTCCCCCTCTCCCTTCTGTGCCTTTTTAACGAGAGAGGAGAAGGATCGGGACAAGGTGTTCGTTGGAGATGAAGAGTGGATGAAAAGCCATGGCAATCAAGGGCGGAGGATGGTGAAGGCGGTTCTGCGAAAAGGAGAGTGTGGCTGATGGGTTGAATATGTTGAGAAGCTTCTGGAGGAGGGGAGAAAGTGTTCAGCCTCCGAACCCTTGCGAGAAAACCCTAAAAAAAGTGTTCGGTCCTTCAGATTTTTTACGTAATTTCCAAAAAGAAGGCTCCTTTACTAGATTTTTCTAAGAAAGTTTTTTTTTCTTAACAAGGATATTTTCAGAAAGAGGTTTTCAAAAAAATCGATTTTTGTTTCTTTTCTATACTATTATTATATTTATTTATTTTTATTATTCTTTTCTTCATTTCTTATATTTTTTGATATTTTTGGAATAAAAATCCTAAAATTTACGAAAAAACAAGGATTAAACTAATTTTTTTTTTGAGAAATATTTACAAAAAGACGGTTTCCAAGGCTATTTTGAGGAAATTTCTTCAGAAAATGGGTTTGGACCCAAGTTTTTGAGAAATTTATTTGAGTTTTAAACCTCGAATCGAGGAATATAACATGATGGATCCAAACGGACTCTGGACGAACTTGTCTGAGCTTTTCAAAAGTTATTTTGGTAATTTTGAGAATTTAATTTAAAACTTGGATGATGAGGCTCAGATTTGGATTTTGACAATGGATCCGGATCCGAAATTGAGTCAGATATATAAAATGGATTTAATTTCAATAAAACTTTGAGAAACAAACTGGTATTTAGATTTAAAACTGACTTAATCACTCAAAAAATGGGATCAAGGGCAAAAAAGGAAATGTTTACAATATTTTAAAAAAATTGGGGTGTTCACAGATGCCCCTCTTTGCTACTAAGCCGGTTGAAAGCCGAGCTTAGTGGCAAAGAAACACTCCAAATTTTGAAAAATGCCCCAGTCAGCAGACCTGAGCTGGGTGTGGAAGAATTATTTTGAATGTGGCTTTTCAGGCTTAAGACCTTATCCTGAATGGTTCTGGGGGGTGGACGAAATCCTCGACAATAGTGTGACTGAATAATAGAAATGAGGAAATCGTGATGGGACTTTTGGGCAAAGATCCTGAAATGATGAAAGGTAAGAGTTTTGATCAAGTCTCGTGTGTGAGACAAGATTAGCTTTGAAATGACTCAGGTTTATCCCTTATCCTGGATGGGACAAAGATATATCAAGAAAATTTGGAATGGGGAAAGGAATATGAGCGGACCTCGATGGGACATTTTTGAGGGAAATGTCTTGTGAGATGAAACTCAAGTATGATCCTTTCCTGGATGGATGTACAGAGCATGGATTCCTTTGTGGGGAAAAACCATGATGGGACTAGAAGGATTACCTCATCGAAATGAGGTTCAGGTTTAACCCAAACCTGAACGGAAGGTACCTCGTAGAACGAGGTTCAGGCTTAACCCTTAACCTGAAGGGGACAATACCTCGAGGAGCGAGGTTCAGGCTTAACCCCTTATCCTGAAAGGGATGACCATATAGAATCCTTGAACGAAGAAACCGTGATGGGACAAAAAAATGCATCGCCAAGGCGAGATTCAGGTTTGACCCTTGACCTGAGTGGGGAAATCGCACGAAGTTCTCGAATGAAGAAATCGTGGTGGGACTAGAAAGGACATCTAGTCGAAATGAGACTCAGGTTTAACCATAACCTGAATGGAAGGATACCTCGCAGAGCGAGGTTCAGGCTTAACTCTTAACCTGAAAGGGGCGACCATACAGAATCCTCGGATGAAGAAACCATGATGGGACCTTTGGAATTTGGACAAACAAATCCGAAAGGGGTTTGCGAGAAGAGAAAAACAAGGGGTTCCCTAAAGCTTGGAAAGGGGATGATCTGGGGCGTCTCATTGCTGAGACTAAATCAGCTTTCTAAAAATAGACAACCTCTCGTAGAAGGTTTGGGTGATACCTCGAGGAGCGAGGTAACAGGTTTAATCCTTAGCTTGAATGGATACAGGATCCTCGAGGAGCGAGGAAAACTACGATGGGTCCTCTAGAGTTCGCACAACAAGTCCAAGAGGGGTTTGCAAAAGGATGAAAAACGGGGGTCCCTAAAGCTTGAAAAAGGGATTGATCTTGGGCGCCTCATTGCTGAGACTGAAAATAGCTTTTGACAATAACAGACCTTTTGCAGAAAGTTCAGGTTTAACCCTTATCCTGAACGAGAACTGTCTATGGCGGGACAGTGGGGAACGCAGGGAAGCGTGCAAATCTAAGAGTGCTCAGATCAGACGAAAGGAAAGGAATTTCCAGTCCTAAGGAGGGATGACGTCAGGATACGTCGAAACGAACATCAAGTTCACACTTTATTTTTGGGATAACGAGAAAATATCGCCAATAAGATGTCAAAATTGTAGTTGATCTAAAATGATTGAATTGTGTATGAAAATATCACTTCTTTCTACCTAGAGTATTAACTCTAATGGGGCTAACTCTGTAGAATCAAGAATCAAACTCAATTTTGTTATTGTTGAGCTTCTTTAAGGAAGATATCAATTTCCTTGATACGACAAGAGAGGAAACATTCTTAGCTTCATAAAAGTGTTTGAGTGAGAAGATATTGATAAAAGAATTTCACATAGATAAAGATGATTCCTGGCAGTTTCGGGCAGTTTGATATCCTGGGCATTTCCCATGATGATCTTGTGCACTCTTTTGAGTCATGGAGCTTTCTTGGGCTTTTACATCATCCTTCATTTTGGAGATGTCCTGACTTTTCTCTCTTTTTCAAGAAAGGGTACATCACAAACTTCTTCATCTTGGAGATGCTCCGATCCTTCTTTTTCTTTTTCAGGAATTAAGCTTGATGGCATTGGTTCATGGGTTGAAATCTCTAGATGATAGTAGAAATCAAATATGTTTTAGGGTTTGTCGAGAGGCTCATCGCAGTCGTCTTCATCTTGACGGTGCTCTGAACGTACCCTGGAAAGATCCATCACAAACTCCTTCATCTTGGAGATGATCCAAATCTTCTTTAGCCCCGGGGGTCTAGCTCGCATAATTCGTCTTCATCTTGACGACAATTGAGAGATCCCTTTTGCGGATATTTGATTACAGCTCAAATGATTGAGGAGATATGGATTAGGTAGGTTCTTTTTACTGCCCAGGATATTTTCACTGTCTTACTGCCAAAAGAATGATCTTTAAGAATGTGCCATAGCTATGATCAATATCAGTTCACTTATGGCTTTTCAACATCATTGAATTTTTCCTTTGTCGGTCATATCGAAGATTTTTCTTCATCCTCTTGGTAGACCAACAGAAAAAGCTTGAATTCAGTTCTTATTTCGCAAAAGTCTTGCTCTTTTGGAAATAATACTTAAAGGTAGTTTGAGATAATTCTTTATGTGATGAAAACTTTGAGATCAACAATGACTTTTGATAGCAAATTGGCAAAGTATTCTAGGAATCCTTGATGAAAGAAATTACTTGGTATTGAATCGACACGTCCGTGACAAAATTCTCCTCTCTTTTTCTCCAAAAAGAGAGACTTAGGCTTAGCCCTTACCTGAATGGGAAGTTGAAAATACTCCTCTCTTCCCCAACGAGGAGGTGTTTGCAAAACAGAACTTTCAAAGAGAAATTAAGTTTTCGTCAAAACTCCCTATCTCTAGGCTTCTCTTATGGAAAGGCGGCCGAAAAACAAAGTTGAGAAAATATCACAGAGGAACGAGTCCATCACACTCTCCCTAGAAGAGGGTTCTCTGCAAAGGGTTAGGCCAAAGATGAGAAAAACAGGGGCCACAAAAGAAATGAGCTTTCGTCGAAGCTCTCCCTGGAAAAGGGTTCTTTTGTGTAAAGTTGGTTGTTGTTTTGCAAACTGTTCGCGAAGAGAACGAGTCCCCTTCAAACTCTCTCTGGAAGAGGGTTTTTGCGAAAGAAAGATGGTTGCATGCAAAAAGGAACAAGCTCCCTCGAACTTTCTCTGAAGCGGGTCATTCGCAAAAGAAAAAGATTGATTTTTGACATGATGGTGACCCGAAGGTCGAAATCGAAAATTTAGAGCTTGAATGATGATGATCGGTTAGTACAAAGACTGAACCTGGAGAGCTAACTTGATCAATCAGCCAGACACTAGCACGAGCGCTAGATGTACCAGTACGAGTACTGGTTTTGGAAATGTACCAGTACGAGCACTGGGTTTTGAAAGCACATCATCATGAGCACTGAATTTCGAAAATGCCCCAGTACGAGCGCTGGGTTTCAAAAATGCACACCAGTACGAGCACTGGGTTTTAAAAAGTGCATACCAGCACGAACATTGGATTTTCGAAAAATGCACCAGTACAAGCACTGGTTTTTAAATGGAGAATTTAAAGAAGAGATCGACATCTGAAGATACTTGAGAATTTAGCGAGAATGATTGTTGGCATTTCAGGATTATCCTTTATCCTGAAGGGGAAGTTCAGGTTTGTCCCTTAACCTGAAAGGGAAGGCAAGGAGAATTTTGGTACAATACGAGCACTGGATCAACAGGAAAATTTGAGTCGGAACTCGAGAAAATGAGAATATACAAACGTGAAAATCCGAGTCGGAACCCGGTTTTTCAAAGATAAAAGAATGAGTGAGAATCGAGTTTAAGAACTTGAATTTTCGATGCAGTGATTGGTTCCAATATGAGCATTGGATCCAAAAGGAAGTTCGAGTCTAAACCCGGAACTTCGGAAATAAGAATATACAAAAGGAAAAAATCTGAGTCAGAACCCGGTTTTTCAAAAATAGAAGAATGAATGAGAATCGAGTTTGAGAACCCGAACTCTCGGTGTAGCAATTGGTTCCAATATGAGCATTGGATCCAAAAGGAAGTCTGAGTCGGAACCCGATTTTTCAGAAATAAATATAAAAAAGGGGAAAATCCGAGTCGGAACCCGTGTTTTTTTCAAAAAATAAAAGAGTGAATGAGAATCCAGTTTGGGAACTCGAATCCTCGACGTAACGATTGGTTCCAATACGAGCATCGGATCCAAAAGGAGGAAGTCTGAGTCAAAATCCGAAACTTCAAAAATAAGAATATACAAAAAAAGGGAAAATCTGAGTCGGAACCCGGTTTTCAAAAATAAAGATAAAAGGAATGAATGAGAATCGAGTTTGAAAATTCGAATTCTCGACACAACAACTGGTTCCAATACTGTAAACACCCCAAATTTTCACCCTCATCTAGTGTTTATATATTTCATGTGCCATTGCATATCATTGCATAGCATTATATGTCATTGCATCTCATTTTCGAGATCCAGCACTCCTGTTTTCAAAATATTTAATCCAGATTTGGGTTTTCAAACTTTTCTTTCAAAATCAATTTTAAAACCTGGGTTTTTAATCAACATTATGTCATTTGCCAACCCCCAGGACCTTATATTTTGAAGTGTTTTCTCAGAAAACAATCTGGATTCATTTCAAACTCAATTTCATTTGATTTCAATTCTTAGATGAGGCCCATTTAGGTGGTGTCGCTTCTGGATTCCTTCATTTATCAAAAATCTCAAAAATTTTAGAGTCCTAGTTGGATCAGGACTCTGTATTTTCATCTGTTTGAATCTTTTTGAACCTTTTTTAAAACATCATTCTGATTTTAAACCAGTTATGGTCATATCCCATGTCTGTTTCCTCCATTTAGGCCAAAATCTTAGAGTCCTAGTTGGATCAAGACTCTTTTTCCAGAGTCTCAGTCGGATCAGAACTCTACTTTTTACTACCTTTTCTACCTGTTTTGGAGAAAACCTTTCAAAATCTAACATTTTGGCCAAAATCCTAGAGTCCTAGTTGGATTAGGACTCTTCTTCAAGAATCTCAGTCAGATTAGGACTCTTCTTCCAAGCTCCAGTCGGACTAGGACTCTGTCTTTTGTCACTATTTTTATCTATTTTTAACCAAATCTTTCAAAATGAGTCAAAACTCAAAGTTTTAGTCAAAACAGAACTCTGTTCAGAGAGTCCTAGTTGGATCAGGACTGATCGTGCTTTCAATTTTGAGAGAATCTTTCAAAAATCTTTCCATCTATCAAAACGGTTACACTTTTATCAAAGAATTCTGAGGTTTTATCTCAGAGTCCTGATCAAATCAGGACTCTATCCCAGAGTTCTGATCGAATTAGGACTCCATCCAAAGATGATTTTCGCACTTCATTTTCACTGGTTTTCAAAAGCTTTGTTTAAATTTCATCATTTACTTATCATAAAAACCAAAATTCTTAGAGTTCTGATTGAATCAAGACTCTTTCTCAAAGTCCTAATTAGATCAGAACTCTGAACCAAAACTTCAATTTCATCCTGTTTTCACTTATTTTTCAAAATTTTCTCATTTGTTTTCTCAGAAAATCCAAAAATTGGAGAGTCCTAGTTCAATTAGGACTCTGTCCCCCGAGTCTCAGTTGAATCAGAACTCTGTTTTATTTCAATATTTGTTATTGCTTTCACTGTTTTCACAAGTTCTTTTATCTGTTTTTCAGAAAATACCAAAAAAAATCTAGAGTTTCAGTCCGATCAAGACTCTGTCACAGAGTCCTAATACAGTCAGGAGTCTGTTCTATAGTTTGCTTTTACTTCTATTTTCATTTATTTTTCAAAAATTAGGTCATTTTGTAGAGTCCAGTTAATTCAGAACTCTATTTCAGAGTTCTGATTGAGTTAGGAGTCTAACTCTGACTGTATTTTTTGACTTGTTTCACAATTTTTGATGAAATCTTTTCAAAAACTTCTTCATTTGGCTTTTAAAAACCAATTCTGTGTGTTTTAAGCTTGAATCAGCAAAGAACATGTTATTTCGTATTGAAGTACTCTCTGTAAATTTATGATTTTTTAATATGTGATACATTGATATGTCAGTGAACCACTGTAAATATGTTGGATGTTTTGGGATTCGGGAACTCTGTCAAAAAAATAAAAGATTAAACCGTGATTTTCAGTCGTTTAGAATCGATATTGAAATTCATAGGTAACTTGCAGTTGTGATATTTCTCTCATCTGATATCCGATTCAAAATCCGTAAAGTGTAGTGGATTTATATTGATGTGAAATATTTACTCTAAATATTTGATAATTTTTAACTTCTGTTTAATATTTTTCCTCTGTCAGAGAATCAGATTTGAGATTTAAAACTCGTTAGGGTTAACCAAAACCCTAATCTGACTTGTGTTGATCTTAGATCTCAGACCGTAGATCCGATTCATGATCTATAAAAAAGGAGTTTCATTATTTTTAGTTCTACTATTTACTGCTGAAAATTCAGAAATGTTTGATTAAGTTTGCTATTTATTTATATATTTTCAACCCGAAGTATCTTTTTTAACCAATGCTAGATTCATTAAACTTTAGTCCAAATTGCCGAAAGGGTTTCTCCCTAACCGGAGATGATTTTTCTGATCTGTAAACGAGGAAGTTTCTATTTTTCTGTCTAGTTTACCTCTGTGAAATTTCAGAAATTTGTATGGTGATTTTACCCCTGATTTGGGTCTAACATTGGAACTGGTCTGTGAACATAGGTAAAAATAGCTTATTTTAGGGGTTTTATGCAATGTTTGAATTAAAACAATGTCAAAAATATATTTTTATGACTCCAACCTAATTTTAGGGTTATAATAAGTACAGGTGTCGATTTTTATTAAATTTGGAATTCATTTGATGCTGGACTAGATCAAATTGCAAAACAGGGTCCCTGAAAGAACCAAAAACATTACCAAAATCGTGATATTGGTGATATTTCTTGATTTTTGTGTGAAAGTTCATAGTTTTAGGGTTTATTCATGTTTAGAATCATATTAGGATGTTTCATGCTCAATTTTGTGCTTATTTGACTTCATTTAAACCCTAAACCCAAAGTTTTTACCAAAATTTATTTCAGAAAAACCCTGATTTTAAGGCCATAGTCTTGCTATCACGGGTAATTTGGTCATTTGACCTCAATTTCAAAATTCAAAACCCTAATTTTCATGTTTTTAATCATGTCATCTCATATTTGGTTTAATTTATCCTTATTTGAACTTTAAAACTTGCATTTTTACAAAATATCTTTCTAAAAACCTTGATTTCAAGGCCATAGTCTTGCTATCAGGGGTATTTTGGTCATTTTGACCCCAATTTTGAAATTCCAAATTCTATTTTCATATTTATTTCATCTTATTTCATATTTCATTAAGTTTATATCAGGGAATCATGGAAAAAGGCTTATATCTAGCAAAATCCAGTAATTTCTAGATATTACTGGATAAATCTAGAAAAGCCAACATATCTTCACTAACAAGTTTTTTAGTTTAATTTTAAGACTTTAATTTTATGTATTTAAATTCAATTAGTGATGTAAATTAAATGTAAACTTTGAAATAAGAATTTCAATTTCTGCTTAGATTAGGACTTGCATTGCATATAATTTTAAACTTTAATATATAATTGCTATGTATGCCAATTCATGCACATTCTTTACAAATCCACTGTGGTCTACACGAATGGCACGTGCACTAGCTCTTATGGAGTTGACAAACTCGGTGGAATTCGTATTTATGGCCATAGTCAGAATATGAATGATACCCAGATTTATAATCTTCGTATTAGCCACATTCAGCCTACACTCTTAGGCTAACTTCAAAATGCACTACATTTCTCAAAAATACAAAAGGATTTTCTTAATTCCTCAAAACCATGTCTTTCAAGTCCATATTCATTCATTTCATTCATTTGCAAATTCAAATTCTAAATCAGAAAAATCAATTTTCTCAAAATTTTCTAAGTCTTATTCAGAAATCAATTTTCTCAAAACTCTAAGTTTTCAAATGATATTTCAAGTATTTCTCAAGTTCAAAATTCGATTTTCTAAGTTATATTTTCAATTTCAAAGTTTGAATTCATAGAAATCAAGTTTCTCCAAAGTTATTTGAAATTTCTTAGAATCGGTTTTCACAAAACCCTTATATTTCTTCAGAAATCGATTTTCATTTTCTTCAGAAATATTTTCTCAACAAGGCTCACAATTTTCAAAGTACTATCTTTTCCAAGAATTTTCCAAGTATCTTCCAAATATTCAAAGTAAACATCATGTTTTCAAATGTGCATTTTCAGAAAATCATAGCACATGCCTGATTCTTTGTGCATTTAGGAAATAGAACACGATTTAGACAAGTTGAGCAAAGCTAAGTACACAATTGATCCTTGGTTCAATTACCCATGGTAAAGGCGCCAAGAACGGTTGAACCTCATACCGACAGGCGAGTCCCATTCTTCGGAATTATCCCGCATTTTAAAACGGAGGTGAGTTATTTTCAAAATCTTTTTCAAATGTCAGTTTGATTTGGAAAAGTAAAAATTTTGCGATGATAACAGGTTTGGCGACCGTGATGGGACCTGTCTTCGCCTGATCAATTGTGTGCTTGACTTAGTTCAAATTGTCAAAATCGTGTTCCATGGAATGTTAGTTTTTATTTCATGATATCATTTGAACCTAGGAGCCTAGACTTGAACCCAGCTGACATGGATTGCATGTAGACTAGGCATGGTTTGGTAGGACCATATTGAGGAAAATTATTCATGCTCACATAGACTTAGGTCTAATACAACACTCCTCAATCTAGAAATTATATGAAAACAATGTTTGCTTCTTTAAATATTTCAAAAAAATCTCTATCTCTTTAGGTTTTAGAGCCCTCTGTTTGCTTGCATGTGCTCATGTTTTCAAAAACCACCCCATCTATCTTTACCCGGTCTTCACATTGCTGGGCTATCTTCCAGAACCATAGTTCAGGACAGAGCCTCACAACTGGGCCATCTATTTGGGTTAACACCCCCCTACCACGTACCAAGGGCCATAGTCCAACGTATATCGGCAGGTGCTCAAGGATGTTGGAAAACTTGAACCTAGAACCGGAGAAATTGATTTTATGCCACGTACATCGAGCCTCGGCTCGAGTATATAGGCATAGCATGATTGGACACAGATGATCTGAGCCCTAGAGTTAGGATTCAGGTCCTAAAGCTATTTCAAAACTTGTGCATCTAGAGTCAACTTTTAGAGAATGTTGTATGTGCATACTTGTTTGTACAGGATGTGATTGAATGTCAGTTTCTTTCATTACATTTTTCCCTAAGTTTTTCCAAAAACATTGGACGATTTTCAAAAATCTCCAATTTTTCCATCTGTTTCCATATACTATCTAAAATTCTTGTTTTATTCAAACCCTGGACGATTTTTCAAATTCCCCTTTATTTTCCTCAAAACTCCAGGTGATTTTTCATCCTTTCGTTCTTCTGGATCTTGAATTTTCTGCTTCATTTGTATCCTTCATGCATCTTTTCAAAACCCTTGTGTTTTCCCAAGTCTTATTCCAATTCTTCATGTTTTTCAGTCTGATGGCATCCAGTCAACTTGATTCGGTCTTTCCCGAGGGTCACATCTCCTACGAGGTGCGACAAGGTCTTTCTGAACATCGAGTCCTCAGCACCGGATCCTTCATTCCCCGGTGGTATTATTCATGGCTCAAGAACTTCTCTCGTATGTTTCCGGACCATTTGGACGATTATGGATTGGAACTGGCATCCGCAGTAGGAAAGCAGACAGTTAACGACAATCTGATCCACGCACTGGCGGAGCAGTGGAATCCGAGCACTAGTACCTTCTGGTTTCCATTGGGGGAAATGACTTTGTTGATGGATGAATTCTCGGAGATTATGGGATTACCTGAACCAGTTGGTCAGCCTGGAGATCCATTGGAGAAGCAATTTTTGATCAATGTCAAGGGTCTGGATCCCCGAGATGCTTTAGCCCACATAACAGGACGCAAGTCTTGGCCCTTGATCGAGGAGAATGGAAATGAATATGTGGACCTGCTCAAAATTTACAGACAGTATGGGGCATTTATGGAAGTTAGTTCCTTATCTCGAACAGTTCGAGAGAGAATCCAGCATGCGATGGTCTTATGCACTGTGGGATTAGCTCTTTTTCCAGATGGACGAAATTACATGGATATCAGGATAGTTCAACTTCTGCGAAGGTGGAAAAGTCGACAAACCAGCTGCCTCTCTATAGCCATGGCCGCACTCACTTTTCTGTACCGAGGGTTAACCCGTTTCACACTCGAAGAATCAATTCTAGTTGAAGGGTGCACCTATGCATTGCAATCTTGGTTCCTCTGGCATGTGTCAACCCGAGCCAGTTCATTCAGATACAATGGTGAAAAGCTTCTTCTAGTTGCTCGATACCAATTCTTGATCGATAACCTTCAGGAGGAAGAAGTCGTATGGGACTACTTTGATCATCAGGAATCACCTCCCAGATATACTTATGCATACGGCAAGCGGTTCAGGCTACTTGGCTCATTCTTCTGTGCATACTACTATCCAGAGCGGTGTGTCAGGCAGTTCTCTCAAAGACAGAAGCGCATAGAGATTCGTCTACTATCAGGGATCTTGCCAGAATTCGATCTCACATCAGATCAGTGGTCCAGAGCATACCATTCTGCCAGACATGGCTGGGATTCTTTTGTTACTCTCACTATTTTTCCTGGTCCTCGAATGTCCAATGATTATCAGGAGTGGTGGAAAATTGTTCGACCCCCTCCCCTTTGTCAAGTTTATTATTAATAAAATCATATCTTTTTTCTTCAATAAAATTCCCTTAATTTTCATCCTATCTTGGTTTGACGACCTCGCCTAGGTAACAAGGCATATTTTTAGTTGTTTATTTTGCAAAGAATAGCAGCGCAATTGTCGTAACTCTAACGATGACTCAGTCCCTAGTAATGGGACATCCTTCAAATCGTCTACCAGATATTCAACAAATATTTCCTATTCAAAACCATTTTCAGCAACTAATCCTCAGTTTGCCCTGCAGAGAGCACCCGCATCCTTACATGGTTAAGACAATGTCCGGAAATAAAACTGCATCAGTCGAAGGCATGGCACACTCAACAGCTTCAAAAGAACTGAGGGGCAATCCCAACATCATTCATGAGAGAAATGAAATTACCTATGAGGGTTTTTCAAAAATCGTGAAATTTTAAAAAAAATCTACGAACATCTTCATTATGATCACCCAAAAGTTTAATACTTCGGTCCAATCTTTTTCAAAAATCAACCATCGCGGTGATCTTCTTTTCTTAAATTTAATTTTGAACATTATCTTTAAAAATCAACCCTTGTGTTGATTTTCTTTTCCAAAATTATTGTTAAACCAATTTGTTTTCAAAATCAACCCCCGTGTTGAATCCCCTTTCAAAGATCAGCTCTCACGCTGATCATTCTTCAAAATCAACCTTGCAGTTGATTTTCTTCCCAAAATGAGTTCTCACTTTCAAAATAACATTCTCCTTTTACTTTAAAGATCTCATGTGCAAACACTTTCTCACTTCTCATTTTGCTTTTATCATTTCAAAGGGATAATATAATTTTGTTTCCTTTCCTCGATTTTTAAGCATCAATAAAATTATTAAATTTGCCAATAATTTGGCACCATTTTATTTGCGTCTCTTTCCTTTTCACAATATGTCTTTTGTGAGGAATGACCTTGAGGATGTCTCTCAATCAAGAAGCTTGTCACCTTATTCCTCGATTATCCTTCTTTGTATTCAAAATCTTCCTCCCTAGTTACACTAGGGCATTTTTTTTTGAAAAAATCTATCTTTACCTCAAAACATCCTGTATGCAGGCAGGATAAACCAATCTCTCATTTTGCATGTATATGCACCCAGTTGCATTCATTTACATTTCATATGCATTTGCATTTCATTTTGCATTAATTTCGCATCCATTTTCTTCCCCTTCAGGTTAAGGGATAAACCTGAATCATTTTCCATGATTTCCCCAAAATTCTCCAATTTATATTCATATCCCCGTTCAGGATAAGGGGTTAATCCTGAAAATCAGACCACATACCTCTAAATATGATGGTCTTTTTCATTGCAAGTCCAATAATCCAGTCCTCAAACTAGCCATTTTCAAAACTTTCAATCCCAGTCCTCGCACTGTCGATTTTCAAAATTCAATCTTCTGATTAAAGATTTTCCTTTAAGATTTGAACTCGATTCGAACTTCCAATTCTCCTTGACATTCGAGTTTCTACTCGAACTTCTAAATTTTCTTTGAGATGCGAGTTTTGAATCGAATTTTCCAACTTCTAAATTAAGGTCAAGTGATACCTTTGCAAAAGAGTTTCTCTCTCTTCTTTCTTTTCTCTTCTTTCTTTTCTATCTTTTATTCTCCTTCAAAAAGGGAATAGAGGCTAGAGAGGAAAAGAGGGAAACAAGAGAAAAAATTTTGCAATGATCACAGAGGCAGGTGTTTGTGAATGAGAGTAAAAATTTAGGGTGTTTACAGATGTCCCTCTTTGTACTAAGCTGGTTGAAAGTTGAGCTTAGTGGCAAAAAAAATACACCAAATTTGGACTATAAAAATGCCTCAGTTAAAAGAATCTGACTGGGTATGAAAGAATTGGCTCTGTCGATTATGGTACATATGGGATAGAGAATAAAGAAGAAAATTCACCTGATCGAAATGAGGCTCAGGCTTAGCCCTTAACCTAGATGGGACACAAAATGTCTTATGGAAGAACGAGGTTCAACCTTAACCCTTAACCTGAAAGGGGATGATACCTCGTGGGAGCACGAGGTTCAGGCTTGACCCTTAACCTGAAAGGGGATGATACCTCATAGAATAACGAGGTTCAGGCTTTACCCTTAACCTGAAAGGGGATGATACCTCATGGAAAAATGAGGTTCAGGTTTGACCCTTATCCTGAAAGGGGACCGACGGAATTCTCGAAAAAAGAAACCATGATGGGACCTTTAAATTTTTCACAATAAATCCAAGAGGGGTTTGCAAAAGGAAGAAAGGGGGTTCCCTAAAGCTTGAAAAGGGATTGATCTTGGGTGTCTCATCACTGAGACTGAATGGCTTTTAAAACAGATGACCTTTTGCAGAAAAAATCAAGTTTAACCCTTATTCTGAATGGAAACTGTCTATGATGGGACAGTGGGGAGCATAGGGAAGTGTGTGAATCTGAGAGACCAGGTGCTCAAATCAAAACAAGATGGGAAGGATCTTGAAAACTCCCGTTATCAGATCCTAAAATGGGATAAAAACATTGTCGGAATATATCAAAATAGACATCAAGCTCTCACTTTATGTCAGGATGGCTTAAAATATTGTCAATGAGATAAAAATTGTAGTTGATTCAAGCACATTTGTTTAAAAGATATTCTCTCTTCTACCTAGAGTATTACCTCCAAGTGGGCTAGCTCCGTAGAATCTAGAATCAAAAATCAAATTATTCCTATTGAGTTTCTTCAAGGAAGCTACCCATTTCCTTGATATGAAAAGAAAGGAATTTGTTCTCAGTATCATAAAAGCAATTGATGAAAAGGATATTGATAAAAGAATTTCACATAAATAAAGAGGATTCTTGACAGTTTTGGGAGTTTGATAACTGGGTTTTACCCATGATGATCTTTTTGCACTCTTTTAAGACATAGAGAATGAGTTTTTCTTGGGGTTTGGCAAGAATTTCATCACATCAGCCTTCAACTTAACTGTTATCTGATTTTTCCTGGAAGAACACATCACAAACTCTTTCAACTCGGAGATGTTCCGCATCTTCTTCAGTCACAAGAATTATATTAAGGATGTTATCTCTTTTAATTGAAGTGTCTTGATAATCTTGTGTGCTCTTTTGAGACATGAAAAGTGAGTTTCTTGGGATCGAGCGAGAATCTCATCACATCAGCCTTCAACTTAGTTGTGTTCTGATTTTCTTAGGAAGGACACGCCACAAGCTCCTTCAACTCGGAGATATTTTGCATCATTTTTTATTCTCAGGAAGTGAATTAATAAAATGGTTTCTTTGGTTGAAAATCTCTTTATGATAACAGTGATTAAATATCTTCTTTGGCCTTGGGGGTCTAACTCATCCATCAGCCTTCAACTTGACAATGATTGAGAGATCCCTTTTGTAGATAGTTGATTGTAGCTTGATTGATTATTGAGATTGAGTGAATTTTTTTTATAACGCCCAGGATATTTTCATTGCCTTATTACCAGGAGAATGATCTTTAAAGATGTGTCATAGCTATGATCAATATCAGTTCAATTTTGGCTTTTTAACATCATTGAATTTTTCCTTTGCTGGTCATATCGAGGATTTTTCTTCATCCTTTTGGTTGACCAACAGAAACGCTTGAATTTTGATTCTTTCTTCGCAAAAGCTTTGTCCTTTTGGAAGTAATACTGAAGGTAATATAAGGTAAACTTTTGTGCAATAAAGATTTTAAAATCAACAATTGTTTTTCATGACAAATTGGCAAAATATTCTTGGAATCCTTGGTGAAAGAAATTGCTTGAGGTCTAAATGACACATTTTTTGCTAGATTCTCCTCTCCTTTCCCCAAAATAGAGACTTAGGTTTGACCCTTACCTGAACGGGTAATAAAAGATATTCCTCTCTTCCCTGAAGAGGAGGTGTTTGCAAAATGAACTTTCGAAGAGAAATAAAGTTTTTGTCAAAACTTTCTATCTCTAGGCTTCTCTTATGGAAAGGTGGCTGATAACAAAGGTCAAGAAGGATATCATAGAGGAGCAAGTCCATCACACTCTCCCTGGAAAAAAGGGTCCTCGATGACAGGATGGCCTAAGAAAAGACATTTGGGATCACAAGGAGAACGAGCTTCCGTCGAAGCTCTCCTTAGAAAAGAGGTTCCTTGTGTGATAATAAAGATTGTTTTGCAAACTGTTCGTGAAGCATGAGCCCCTTCAAACTCTCTTTAAAAGGGGTTCAACGAATAAACAATAAATACATGCGAAAGAGCGAGCTCCCTCGAACTCTCCTTGGAAAAAGGGTCCCTCTTAAGAGAAAAGACTGATAATTGACTTAAGAGAAAACACAAGGGTCAAATCTTGAAAGACCATGATTGACATATGTGACCCGAAGGTCAAAAAAATGTGACTGACTTTGATAGAATTGATGACCTGAAGGTCGGTTGGACAGACTGGAGTGACCCAAAGGTCTGATAAAAATCGTTTGGCTCGCAGATCTGAAGGTTGGCATTAAGCCTGAACTCTAATGTGGGACTAATGTTTGGATTGTGACCAGTATGAAAATCGGATTTTGAAGAGGCACCAACACGAGCACTGGGTTTTGAAAAGGTACCAGCACAAACACCGGGTTTTGAAAACAAAGCACTAGTATGAGCATTGGGTTTTGAAAATAAAGTACCAGCATGAGCACAGGGTTTTGAAAATAAAGTATCAGCATAAGCACTGGGTTGTGAAAACAAAGTACCAGTACGAGCACTGGGTTTTGAAAATAAAGTACCAGCACTGGGTTTTGAAAACAAAATACCTGCACGAGCACTGGGTTTTGAAAACAAAGTACCAGTACGAGCACTGGATTTTGAAGACAAAGTACCAGCACGAGCACTGGATTTTGAAAACAAAGTACCAGCATAAGCATTGGGTTTTAAAGACAAAGTACCAGCATGAGCACTAGATTTTGAAAAATTACCAGTACGAGCACTAGATTTTGAAGAATTATCAGTACGAGCACTGGATTATGAAAGATTACTAGTATAAACATTGGATTTTAAAAAATTACCAATACGAGAACTGAATTTTGAAAAATTGTCAGTACGAGCACTAGATTTTGAAAAATTACCAGTACGAGCACTGGATTTTGAAAATTGTCAGTACAAGCACTAGATTTTGAAAAATTACCAATACAAACACTGGATTTTGAAAAATTGTCAGTACGAGCACTGGATTTTAGAAAATTACAAGTACGAGCACTAGATTTTGAAAAATTACCAGTACGAGCACTGGATTTTGAAAAATTGCCAGTACGAGCACTGGATTTTAAAAAATTACCAGTACGAGGACTGGATTTTGAAAAATTATCAGTACGAGCACTGGATTTTGGAAAATTACCAGTACGAGCACTAGATTTTAGAAAATTACCAGTACGAGCACTGGATTTTGAAAAATTACCAGCACGAACACTGGATTTTGAAAAATTACCAGCATGAACACTGGATTTTGGAAAATTACCAGCATAAACACTGGATTTTGGAAAATTACCAGCACAAACACTGGAAAGTACTAGCACGAACACATTTCTCTTTGGAAAAGACTGACTAGTGAAAAGTGGATTTAGAGGGTTTGACCAATAAAACTGGATTTAGAGAGTTCAACCAGTAAAAATCGGATTTAGGAAGTTCGGATAGTGAAAACCGGATTTAGGAAGTTCGATCAGTGAAAAGCGAATTTAGGAAGTTCAACCAGTAAAAACCGGATTTAGGAAGTTCGACTAGTAAAAACTGTATTTAGAGAGTTCGACCAGTGAAAACTGGATTTAAGGGGTTCGACTAGTGAAAACTGGATTTAGAGAGTTCGACCAGTGAAAACTGGATTTGGAAAGTTTGACTAGTAAGAACTGGATTTAGGAAGTTCGACTAGTAAAAACTGAATTCAAGAAAAAGGCTTAACTCGAAGATGGATTTTGGCAAGATTGGCGAAAATGGTTTTGATAAAAGACTTGACCCAAAGGTCGAATTGGGAAAGACTAGTGTTTTTTTAAAAAGTGCTTGTTGATTTATGATGAGAGATTTTCAATCTTCACCCTCACAATGACTCGGACAACTATTGTCTCAGGATTTATCCTTTATCCTGAATGGGTAATGAATCGATGCAAATGCAAATGAATGCAAATAGATGCAAATGGATGGTAAAAGATTTTTTTTATCCTGCCTGCATATAGGATGTTTTGAAGTAAAGAGAAATTTTTAAAAAAATGCCCCAGTATAACTGAAGAGTAAGATAAAGGATAAATACTTGATATCTGAATATCACTCTTCGAGGATAACAAAGAGGCAGATTTCTTGGTTGATTTGAGAGGCACTTTGAAAGAGGTCACTCCTCACAAAATGATATTTTGCAAAGAAGAAGAAATAAAGAAGATGGCGCCAAGCTATTAGGAAGATTGATATATTTATTGATGAAAAATATGGGACCACATCTTCCCTACAAAATGGCAAAAGCAAAATGAAAGAATGAGAGAGTGTTGGCCATATCGCTCTTAGGGTGCTGATGAGGTGACCGTTTTATCCTCTTTTTTGCCTTCCACAAGGAGGTTTTTATCAATATAGTCTTGAATAATATTCCTAAGAACGAAGCAGTACTTTGTATCATGCCCCATTGTGCGATGAAACTTGCAAAATTGATCTTTAAAATTTTCCCTAATGATAGGAGGATCATCTACTCTTGGGAGCTTAATCATCTCCTTGGCCAACATATACTCAATGATTTTTTCACGTGGCTGATCTAGGGGAGTAAAGTCACGTTTAAAACTTCAGTTGTCGTGCTTCGGCTTTTCTTGAGTTTTTGATTTCTGATGAGAGCTTGACTGGAGAGGCTCACCGTTCTGCTTAAAGATATCAATGTTTTTGCTTTTCTTATCGCTTCTAGCAGTATTCATGGTGACGGGTGCCTTTTTCTTGGTGTCTTGACAGCTTTTTTAGAGCATAAGGCTCTCATATACACCATTCTTCATCTCCATTTCGAGTCACTCTGCTTATTCTGTTAATTCAATAAAAGATCTCGATGGGGAGGTAGAGATCAAGCCTCTTAGGGGTTATGAGAAATTATTTAAGATCACTAATAGTGCATGCCCTTTTGATATTGGATCCCTCATTTTGTTGCAGGTGGATCTCTACCTGTGAATAAAGTCCCTAGCCTTTTCGTCCTTCTTCTTGCTTGAGGTTGCAAAGATGGCTGAGGGTTGGTAAGGCTTCAGTATTGAATAGAAATCGCTCAATAAAAAGATTGACCACATTATTGAATTTCTTCGACTCGATGGGATTAATATGTTATGAATACCACTTGGCCGCGATACCCTTCAGACTGTGAGGGAAGCAAAGGAATAAAGCATGATTGTTCCTTTTAAACTAGGAACATTCTGCGAAAAACATGGCAAGATGTGTTTTAGGGTCGCCAGAACCATCAAACTTGATGAACTTCTTAGGGAGATTGTCGAGACTGTCATCCTCGTCTAGACCGTTATAAAAGTCTTCACTCGTGAAGACCCTTTTACCCTTATCACGATCTTGCAGATCCTTGACTATCTTAACCACGTCTTTGAGTTATGGCTGAGTAGGGTCATCAACAGACCGATCCTTGGATTTATAAGCTGACCCTTGCCCCTGAGTCGATCTTCAAAGTTTCTGTTGAATCTCACATTTCTCATCTGTATCACCCACTGATTCTGCTTCGTCGGAAGTGTCCTCATGACGACTCTGCCATTTGTAGATCTTCATCAATTTCTTCATTTTTCGGCCCTTGACCTCTTTCTTATTTTGAGATTTTCCTAGGCTGGCCTCTGTTTGTTCAGACAACATTTTGCTCATTATTCTCTGAAACAGTGAGTACATCTGTGGGTCAATGTCATTGTTGCCCTATTGGCTTTTGTTCTCGACAGATCGTGGACAGGTCATTTCTTGTTCGGCTGACGAATAGCTAATGTGTTGGACGGGTGCGGTTTTTCTGTCGGACCTTGTCTGAACCATGTAAGATTGCTAGTGCTCTCTGCATAATAAAATGAGCAATTAGTTTTGAAGAACCACTTTAGGATGAAACAAATAAAAGGGGGGGAAATATTCGATGGGGGTTAGGTTTACAATTTGAAGGCTATCTCATTATTAGGGATTGGGTCGTCACTGGAATCACGACAATTGGGTTGATATTCTTTGTAAAAGAGATAAACAACTAAGATATGTCTTATTACCTAGGTGAGGTCATCAAACCATAATAGAATGAGATTTATTGAAGGAACATGAAGGAAAATAATTTTATTAATAATAAACTTGGGAAAGAGGGTCGGACAAATAATTTGCCACCACTCCTTATAATCAGAAGACACTCAAGGACTAGAAAAAATAGTGAGGGTGACAAAAGAGTCCCAGCTATGCTTGGCAGAATGGTATGTTCCGGACCACTGAGCAGACTTCAGATCGAATTCGGGTACAATGCCTGACAATAATCGAGCTTCAATGTGCTTCTGTCTCTGTGAGAACTATTTGACACATCGCTCTGGTTGATAATAAACTGAGAAGAAAGGTCCAAGTAACTTGAATTGTTTGTCATATGCATAGGTGTATCGAGAGAGTGACTCTTGACGGTCGAAGTAATCCCACGCAATTTCTTCTTCATGGAGGTTCTCGATCAGGAATTTGTACCGAGGTATAGGTAATGGTTTCTTGCTGTTATATCTGAATGAGCTGGCTCGAGTTGGTACATGCCGAAGAAACCAGGATTGTAGTGCGTAGATGCACCTTTTTACTAAAATAGAATCTTTAAGCACAAAACGGGTCAATCCACGGTATAAGAAGGCGAGCACAACCATGGCAATAGAGAGATGGTTGGTCTGTCGACTTTCCCATCTTTGCAAAAGTTGCACTATTCTGATATCAACGTAGTTATGTCCTTCCTGAAAGAAGGATAGTCCTACTATACACAAGATCATCGCATGTCGAATCCTTTCTCGCGCTGCTCGAGATAAGGAGTCTGTAAGAATCTAAATAAGTCTTCAAGATAGAGCGCCTTCAAGCTTTGGAGAACAATCTTCAATCTGAAAATCAAAGTAATGAAAGAGAAGAGAGGAAAGGAAGAGAGGAGGAAGACGCCAAAAGGAGAGAGAAAAGTAGGGCACATAATAATCTGTGTCCCTCTTCAATTATGTATATATAGGATCTTACACCTCTAAACAAAATACATAAAAACATTACAAGATTTACAAGTATGCCACCGCCCAAGTATGGGGGAGCATACATACGGATATGGATCCCATATTAGATCCATATCCAAGACAAATACAATTCTAACATCCCCCCTCAAGTTGTGCATGAGTTTTCATCATGCCCAACTTGTTCTTCAAATGCCAAAACTGTGATCCAGTGAGTCCTTTGGTGAAAAGATCAGCAACTTGCTCAGAAGTATGTATATATGCAGGGGAGATTTCCTCATCTTCTATTTTCTGACGAATGAAATGTTGATCAATCTCAATATGCTTGGTACGACTGTGAAGTATGGGATTGAATGAAATTTTAATGGCACTCTGATTGTCAACCAACACGGAAGACTGAGCAATAGGAAGAGATAATTCCCCAAGGAGGTGACGAAGCCAAGTAGCACCAGCAGTGCCAGCAGCCATGGCCCTATATTCAGCTTCTGTGCTGGATTTTGCAATGGCGCGTTGTCTGCGACTACTCCAACAGACAAGGTTAGAATTGAGAAAGACACAATAGCCAGAAACAGATCGGCGTTCATCAAGGTCGCCTCCCCAATCAGCATCAGTGTAAGTAGAGATAATATGACCATCCACAGTAGGAGACATGCGTTTATAAGTAAGTCCATCGCCAATAGTCCCCTTGAGATAACGTAAGATACGCTTGACAGCTTCCATATGAGTGTCTGTGGGAGCATGCATAAATTGGGAAACTTGATTGACAGCATATACAATGTCGGGCCGAGTGAATGTCAGATATTGAAGTTTCCCAACAATACTGCGATAAAAGGTCGGATCAGGATATGCAGGACTGCCATCTGAAACGTTCAACTTTGCATGCAAAATGCTGGGCGTGTTAATGGGCTTACAATCATTCATACCAGAGGAGGTGAGAATATCAAGGGCATACTTGTGTTGGGAAAGAGTGAGAGAGTCATCAGTCTTGTCTAATTCAACACCCAAGAAGTATCTTAGGTCCCCGAGATCCTTCATTTTGAAGTGTTGTTCTAACACCTCTTTGACTTGAACGATGTGAGAGGAAGTATTACTCGTGAGAACTATGTCATCCACATATATCAATAACCAAGTGGTGATCCCTCCTTTGTGATAGATAAATAGAGAATGATCAAGGGCACTCTTCTGAAAATCAGCTTCTTGAATGTGAAGGGAGAACCTTTCAAACCATGAACGAGAAGCTTGTTTTAACCCATATAATGACTTGTGCAACTTCCATACCCATAAATTAGAATCATTAGTAGCATATCCTGGTGGTTGTTCCATGTAAACGTCCTCTTTGAGGAAACCATGAAGAAATGCATTTTTGACATCAAGTTGATGTAATGGCCATCCAAGAGTAACTGCAAGAGAAAGAATAACTCGAATGGTACTCATCTTAACAACAGGGCTGAAAGTCTCATCATAATCTTCGCCATGTTGTTGAGTAAAACCTCTAGCCACAAGTCGAGCTTTAAACCTATCAATACTGCCATCTGGTTTATATTTGATTTTATAAACCCATTTAGACCCAACAACATTCTTATCCCTTGGCCGTGGAACAACTTCCCATGTTTGACATTCATTCAAGGTTTCCATTTCTTCATTCATAGCTTCAATCCAACGGGAATTTTTAGAGGCTTGAGAATAACACTTTGGTTCAGTCTGTTTATGCAAACTGGTCATAAAAAGCTGAAAATCCAAAGTGAAAGTGTCATAGCTTACCCATCTATCCACGGGATGCCTTACTCGAGTGGACCTTCGTGGATGGGAAGGAACAATGGCAGAATCAGTAGTAGAGGCAGGAGTGCAACGAGAATAAACCAAGCCAGAAAACCTGTCTAAAGGAGGATCATCCATCTGGGCATCAGACATATCTACTTCAATGTGAGTACTGTCATAAGGGGCTGGGAAGGTGGTCGGTTGAATCCCATCGCCTAAGATATCAGCACATAACCATGGATCATACAGTTTGGACGCTGAATCATGAAGAGCCTTGGAAGAAGTGTGAAACTGCAACCTGAGTTCATCAAAAACAACATGTCTTGAAATATGTATACGACCTGTTAGGGGATTATAGCACCTATAGCCTCGATAATGATCTGCATAGCCCACAAACTGACACATAACAGCCCGAGCTTGAAGTTTGTTCCGGAGGCTGGAATCAACATGAACATAACAAATGCATCCAAAAACCCAAAGCTCATCATACTTAGGATGCTCATGATTCAAAAGGAAGAAAGGAGATTTCCCTGCGAGAAGAGCTAAAGGCAATCGATTTATAACATAAACAGCCGTGTGAAATGCCTCAGTCCATAGAGTCATAGGGAGATCAGTGTCATGGAGCATGCTTAAGGCAGTCTCTACAATGTGTCGGTGCTTGCGTTCTGCAATGCCATTTTGCTGTGGTGTGTGTGGACAAGATATCTGTCTAGTGATGCCATGATTTAGCAAGTATTCAGTAAATTCAGATGATAAATACTCACCACCACCATCACATTGAAAATGCACTATGTTGGATGAAAATTTGTTTTGAATGAGGGCATGAAATTGAGTGAACAGATGGAACACTTCAGACTTGTGTTTTATGAAGTGTATCCATGTATAGCGAGAAAAAGAATCAACAAAAATGACATAGTATCTACTGCCGGAAGAAGATGAGACAGGAGCTGGTCCCCAAACATCAGAGTAAATTGTCTCAAACAATTTAGAAGCTCTTTTATTGATGGAATTAAAAGGGAGGGCATGACTCTTACAAAGTTGACAACTTGAGCACATGCCTGACTCACTAACAGGACTCAAACTGGATTTGTGCAACAATTCATCCATAACAAGACTAGAAATAAAAGAATGACTACAATGGCCTAATCGATTATGCCAAACAGAGGGAATATCAATTTGAGTCAAATTAACTTCATTCGGACTAATAGGAAAGGAAACAGGTGGACTGGACTTGGACACTAGAGGAGCTTCTTTGAGGACGTACATGTTGCCTTCACGAGTTCCTTCAGCGAATATCGTCTTGGTGAGAGGATCCTTGACAAAAACAGAAGAAGGAGTGAATTCAACTGATGAGGAAGAGTCATCAATGAGTTTAGATACTGAAATAATGTTTTTCTTGACATTAGGGACAACTAAAACATTGTGTAAAGGAAGAGAAGTATGCGGCAAAGAAACATATGCATTTCCAATGTGAGTAATTTTGTGATGAGTGCCATCACCTGTAACTACAGAACCTTTTGCTAAATATGGAGAAGCACTAGAGAGTTTACCTGCATCATCTGTCACATGGGCGACAGCACCAGAATCCACATACCAGACACCATCATCATTTTGCTTGAGATTCAGGTTAGACATAGCTGTCATTAGGAGTTGTTGTGCATCGGGCGTGAAGGAGGAGGAAGACGATCTAGAAGTGGTAGAGGGGGTGGGCTTGTGATCACGTCGACCTCCCTTGGCTTTGTTCTGAGGATTGTGCCAACATTCAGATTTAACATGTCCTCTCTTGTTGCAATAGAAACATGTAGGGATACGCTTTGGCATGTTAACAGGAGTACTGCTCTGAGGAGTAGGAAGAATACCCTTTCCTTGGCCGGATGTGTGAGCCCAAGTATGTGCACGTTGTCCTGACATACCATGTGTAGAAGTAACTAAAACACTAGGTGAAGTAGAAAGGGAAGCATCATGCCTGTGAACTCTACTAGCCTCATGCTAGATCAATTTTGCCTTTAAGTCTTCAAAAGAGGGTAAAGTAGGAAGAACCTCTAGAGCAGTGCAAAATATATCAAATTCTGACCCTAGTCCACTGAGGGCCTGCTGAACTTTATCCTTGTCTGAAATAGGATGACCAATAATGGCAAGTTGATCGCTAACATTTTTAATCTCATAGAGATACTCAAGTACAGATCTGGAGCCTCTATTGATGCTTTGAAATTGACGCTTCAATTGGAGATATCTAGCTTCTCAAACTTGAGAGTATGTATTTGCAAGCATATTCCATAATTGAAAAGCTGAGATATCATCATCTATACCTGCAAGCACTTCTTCAGAGAGAGTAGAAGTAATATAAGCAACTAAAGCCTGATCATGTGCCATTCATACGGCATATGCCGGATTAGGGATATTATCTGTAGCAGTCACCGAACTAGTAGCATCCTTTGTTTCACACAAAATTGATTCAGGCGGGACTGGAGTAGAGCCATCAATGTGACCATATAGACAATGGCTTTTAATGAAAGGGACTATTTGACGTTTCCACGTCAAATAGTTGGAATGGGTTAACTTTTGGGAGATGAGTTGGGAGAGGAAACTCGAAGAGAGGGCAGACATGGTTGTGCTGATATAAACACAGAACACAAGAGAATAACAATCAGAATAGACACAGACAGTATATTTTGACGTGGACAAAAAAAAATATTAGGGTTAGGGTATTTCTGCGTTTATATTGACGCAGACAGAAAAAGAGGTATTAGGGTTTGGGTATTTCTGCGTCTATGTTGACGCAGGCAGAGTATTACGAACGAGGGAGATGAGAGAAAAAAAATAATGGCGGCAGAAATAACGATTTTAGGGTTAGGGTAAAGAAGACAGATTTGGGGGTTTGGATTACCAGGTGACATTCTGCTTTGATACCATGTAAGAATCTGAATAAGTCTTCAAGATAGAGCGCCTTCAAGCTTTGGAGAACAATCTTCAATCTGAAAATCAAAGTAATGAAAGAGAAGAGAGGAAAGGAAGAGAGGAGGAAGACGCCAAAAGGAGAGAGAAAAGTTGGGCATGTAATAATCTATGTCCCTCTTCAATTATGTATATATAGGATCTTACACCTCTAAACAAAATACATGAAAACATTACAAGATTTACAAGTATGCCACCGCCCAAGTATGGGGGAGCATACGTACGGATATGAATCCTATATTGGATCCATATCCAAGACAAATACAATTCTAACAGAGTCGACTTCTTCAAATGCTCCATGTTGTTGGTATAGCTCAAACAGGTCTACATATTGACTATCATATGCTTCTATCAATGGCCAGGATCTGTGTCCAGTCATACGAGCTAAAGTGTCTCGGAGGTCCAATCCCTTGATGTTGATCAAAAATTGCTACTGTATCGGATCATTGGGCTGACCAGCTGGCTCAGGTAGACCCATAATGTTTGAGAACTCGTCCAGTAGTAGAGTCATCTCTCCCCACGGGAACCAAAAGGTACAGGTATGTGGATTCTACCACTCTGCTAATGCCTGAATCAAATTGTCATTGATGATTTGTTCTCCCACTGTTGATGTTAGTTCTAATCCGCAGTCACCCAGATGGTCCGGGAACATACGAGAGAAGTTCTTGAGCCAGGAATAGTACCACTAGGAAATAAAAGGTTCGGTGCTCAGAGTTTGATAATTGGGAAGACCTTGTCGTACCTCATAAGAGATATCACCTTCAGGAAAGACTGAATCAAGTTGACTGGATGCCATCAGGAAGGATTGGAAAATAAAGAAGAAGTAAGGACAAGACTTTGAGGAAAATACATGATTTTTGAAGAAAGTGCAGGCAGGATAAAAAAAAGGCTGGAACTTCAAGATCTAGAGGAAAGGAAGGATGGAAATCACCTGGAGTTTTGAAGAAACTAGAGAAATTTTCTGAAAATCGTCTAGGGTTTGGAGAAAATCTTTGTAGAAATAATAAGAATATAAGTAGAAAATAAGGGTTTTTGAAAATCATCCAGTATTTTTAGAAAATTTATAGAAAATATGAGAAAATAAAGAGAATAAAAGGAAATAACCAAAGTACATTCAATCACATCCTACACAAACAAGTATGCACATACAGCATTCCCTAAAAGCTTACTCTAAATGCATAGGTTTGAAATGGCTATAGGACCCTAACCCTAACTCTAAAACTTAGATCATCTGTGTCCAATCATGCTATGTCGATATACTCAAGCCGAGGCTTGATGTACGTGGCATAAAATCAATTTCTCCGGTTCTAGGTTCATGTTTTTCAACATCCTTGAGCGCCTGCCGATATACTTTAGACTATGGCCCTTGGTAGGTGGCGGGAAAGTTTTAACTCAAATAAGTGGCCCAGTTGTGAGGCTTTGTCCCAAACTATGGTTCTGGAAGAAAGCCCAGCAACGTGAAGACCGAGTAAAGATAGGTGGGATTGTTTTTTAAATATAATCAGCATGCAAGAAAACAGAGGGCTCTAAGACCTAAAGAAGTAGAATTTTGAAAAACTTTAAGAAGCAAACATTGTTTTCAATCAGATCCTAGATTGAGGAGGATTGACTTTGACCTAAGTCTAGGTGAGCATGAATAATGCCTTCTCAATTGGTCCTACCAAACCATGCCAAAGTCTACATGCAATCCATGTCAGCTGGGTTTGAGTCTAGGCTCCTAGGTTCACATGATATCATAAAATAAAACCTGACATTTATAGAACACGATTTTGATAAGTTGAATAGAGCAAAGCAGAAGGTTGATTAGATGATGACAGGTCTCATCTCGGTCACCAAACCTGTTATCATTGCAAAATTTTACTTTTGCAAGTCAAACTAACCTTTGAAAAAAAAATTGAAAATAACTCGCCTCCGTTTTAAAACGTGGGGTAATTTTGAAGAATGGGACTCGCTTGTCGGTACGAGGTTCAACCGTTCCTAGCACCTTTACTAGGGGTAATTGAACCAAAGATCAATTTGGTGCTTTGATTTGTTCAACTTGTCTAAATCATGTTCTATTTCCTAAATGCATAAAGAATCAGGCATGTGCTATGAGTTTTAGAATATACAGATTTGAAAATATGATGTTTGTCCTAAAAATTTGAGATACTCATAAAAAATTTGGAAAAGATAATACTTTGAAAACCATGATCCTTGTCAAGAGAATATTTCTAAAGAAAAAGAATATTGATTTATGAAGAAATCTTGAAGTTTTAAAGAAATCAATTTCTAATAAAACTCAAAATGACTTAGAAAAAGTTGATTTCTCTGAATTTGAACTATGAAATTGAGAATATAACTTAGAAAATCATGAATTGAGCTTGGGAAATGCTTGAGAAATCCTTGAAAAACCAAAGGTTCTTGAGAAAATCGATTTTGAGGAAAATCAGGGCAAATTTGAGGAAAATTGATTTTCTAAAATGAAGTTCACATGTGGCCTTGAGAAATATGTTCATGATGCTCTCTAAACCTAGATGATACATGAATGCAATTTGTTAAGGATTATTTCTGAAAAAAAATTGAGAAATCATTGATAAAATAATTTATGTGCCTTATAGAACTTAGATGGAATACATTCTTTACATATCCATGACTATGACCACGAATACGTATTAAATATACCTCATTTGATTCTAAAAGAAGAAAAACATTTATAAAGCTTTGATATATGCAATGGTTTTTGAAGATAGCCTAAGAGTATATGCTGATTGTGGCTTAAAAGAAGATAAATCAGGATTTCATTTGTATTTTGACTATGGCCATAAATGCAAATTCGATCGAGTTTACCAAATGCCTAGAAGCTAGTGCACATGCCATTCATATTGACCATGGTGAGTTTAATATATATGAATCACCATTCATCACACATTGACATTATTATAAAATTAAACTATATGCACATGCAAACCTTAATTTAAAGCAGGAATTTAAATTCTTATTCTAAAATTATTTATAATTTACATCACTAATTGAATTTAAATAATGGAAAATAAAGGAAAGTATAGCCTTGAGCATACCTTCAAAACTAGAAAACTTATTAGTGAAGATATGTTGGTTTTTCTAGATTTATCCAATAATATCTAAAAATCTCTGAATTTATCTAGATATAAGCCTTTTTCATATTTTTTCTGATATAAACATAATAAAATAGAATGTAAAATTAAAGAAATAATAAAAATAAATAACTTTAAAATATAGAATTTAGAGAAAATTGACAAAAATACCTCTAAAAACAAGACTATGACCTTGAAATCAGTGTTTTAGAAAATATTTTGGTAAAACTTTGGATTTAGGGTTTAAAAAGACTCAAATCAAAGCCAAATTGAATATGCAATGTCCTAGCATGATTCTAAATATGTAAAAACCCTAAAAACATAAAATTGCATGAAGAAAATTAAAAATAACACAAAAAACATGATTTTGCCAGTGTTTCGGGATCCTACGGGCACCTTGTTTTGCAATATAATTAATTCGAGCATTAAATGAGTTCCAAAATTAATAAAAATCAACACCTACACTGCTGATAACCGTAAAATTAAACTTGAATAAAAAAAAATTAATTTTGACATTATTTCAATTCAAAATTTGCACAAAAAACCCTAAAATATGCTATTTTTACCCACAAGCACATACCTGTCATTGTGTCAAACCCGAATTAGGGGTCAAATCATCATGAAAATTTATAAATTTTACAAAGAACTATTGGACATAAAAACAGAGATTTTCTTTTCTACAGATCAGAAAAATCATCTTCAGTTAGGGAGATATCGTTCTGGCAATCTGTGCTTGAATTTAACGAATATAAAATATACTAAAATAGGTGCTTCCGGTTTCAGGTACAGAGAAAAATAGCAAACTTCATTCAAAATTCTAAAATTTTATAAGTAAATAACAGACACTCATACAAAAATTTTCCCTTTTTATAGATTATCAATCAAATCTTTGGTTAGGAAGATACGATTGACACAAGTTATCTTAGGGTTTAAAGGAAGCATAACGAGTTCTGAGAAATCGATCTTACTTTCTGACAGAGGAAAAATAGCATACACAGATAGAAAACTATGAGAAAATTAAAGCAAATAATAGACACCAATACAAAGCTATTACAGTTTACGGACCATGAATCGGGTCTTGGATGACAAAAATATCGCATCTGCAAATTATATCTGAATTTAATAGTGATTTCAAAGAACAGGAATCACGATTCGATATTTTATTTTTCTGACAGAGTTCCCGAACCCAAAACCCTCTGATTTTTTTATAGTGAGTTACTGACAAATCTTTGGATCAACCATAAAAAAAAATAGAATTTTTTAATGGATATTTAAGCACGAACTAGCATAATTTCTACGGACCTAGAATCAAAACATACGACTATCCATTAAAACACTAAAAACTATGGTTTAAACATGGAAAATAAAGAAAAAAAGATGTAATCAGCATAACGAAATTGAAATAGATGATGGAACATGTAAAATAAACACTAGTATAATAAGAAAATAAAAAAAAAAATCTAGGGAATCCATGGTTGAATTTGATTTGCCCCTTGAAAAGATAGATTTGGCCCATTTAACAGGCAAATCTCATATTTCGTTGGTTAAGAACATAAAAAATATATTTTTAAATGATTCCAATGGATTAGAAACCTAGAAAACCTCATTGAATAGAGTTAGATCATCTTCTCGGACCAATCTTGAGGTTCTTGGATAAAAATAGTGCTCAAATCCAAAAATGGAGGGGCGGCAATGGTGGAATCCTTAGTAAAAACATAAAAAAATAATAAAACATGGAAGGAAAGATAAAATATTACCTTGGGAGTTACAGCTGCTAAGGAGGAAGGAGAGGGTGCTGGGAGAAAAGAGAAGCTCCAAGAAAGTGGATGAGAGAGGAATAAGAGTCGAACCCCCCCCCCTCTTGGTTCTATTTATAGAAATAAATTAGGTATTAATTTGGGTTAATTAATTCCAAGTTTGCCCTTTTAAAATCCTATCCAAAGCCACTAGTGGGGGGCGATTTTTCTTAAGTTCCCTAACCTATGTGAACTCTAGTTAACCTAACCAAACTTCTAATTAACCTAAAAGACTTCCAAATGTGATGCCACCTAGTGTGGGCCCACATTTTTTTTTTAACTCTAATTTAAAACCTTTAAAAACTAATGATTAAAAACATAAATAAAATGGATTATCAAAATTGATTTTGACTCTTCTAAACCCATAATCTAACTAGAACACTAACTAACCCTAGTCTAACCCTGACTTTTGCAAATGTGGCGCCACCCCAAGTGGGCCCCGTTTGATTTTTCAAAAACGATTTTAAAAGTGAAAACGAGAGGTTTTTTAAAAGAGGTTCAAAAGTAGACTCAAAATTGAAAGTTTTGAAATGGCATAGAGTCCTGACTGGGTCAGTTTTCTTCTAGATATGGCTCCAACTGAGTGGGCCCCTCATCAGGGTTTTGAAAAAATTGAAATAAAGACTAAAAAAGCCTTTGAAAAGGAGTTAAAATCAACAGATGGAATTCAAAGGTTTTGAAAATAGAGTTCTAAGCGAACTGAAACTCTGGACCAGAGTCCTGAACCAACTAAGACTCTGAGATTTTAGATTTTTGAAAGTCAAATGAAGAAGTTTTTGAAAGATTTTATCAGAACTGGTGAAAATACGTCAGAAAATATAGTCAGGTTTAGAGTCCTAACTCAATCGAAACTCTGAAATAGAGTCCTGAATCAACTGGAACTTTGCAAAATAGACTAATTTTTTAAAACAAAATAGAGAAAATGGAAATGAAATTAAAAACAATATTCAGAATAGAGTCCTGATCAGATTAGGACTCTAAGACAAAGTCCTCATCGGACTGAAACTCTAGATTTTGAGTCTTTTCTGAAAAACAGATAAAAGGATTTGAGAAAATCAATGAAAATGGCAACAAGTAGTGAAATCAAAATAGAGCCCTGATCTAACTGGGACTCTGGGGACAGAGTCCTAATTTGACTAGGACTTAGAATTCTGGATTTTTTGAGAAAACAAATGGAAGAATTTTAGAAAATAGGTGAAAATAAAGCAAAAATTGAAGTCTGATTTAGAGTCCTGATCTAACTAGGACTCTAAGGAAGAGTCCTAATTCGACTAGAACTTTGAAAAAAAATTGTTTTCTAGAAAGTAAATGATGAGATTTTAAAAAGAATTTTTGAAAACAAGTGAAAATGAAGTTAGAAAATGAACTCAGGATAGAGTCCTAGTTTGATTAGGACTGTGGGATAGAGTCCTAGAATTTTGAAACTCTATGATAAAAGTGTAACAATTTTGGTTTCTGAAGAGATAAACATGGTAATTTTTTAAAGATTCTCTTGAAATTAAAGTCAGTGTCAGAGTCCTGATTCAACTGGGACTCTTTGAATAGAGTCCTAGTTCAACTAAAACTCTGAGTTTTTACTCCTTTCAAAAGATTTTGAAGGATTTGGTCAAAAAAAAGGTAAAATAGCAACGAAAGATAGAGTCCTAATCTGATTGAAACTCTGAAAAAGAGTCCCAATCCAACTGGAACTCTAAGGTTTTGGCTATTTTGAAAGTCAGATGAGAAGGTTTTCGAAAATTGGTGAAGAACATGAGTAAAGGATGAAATCAGGATAGAATCCTGATCCAATTAGGACTTTGGAAAAGTGTCCTAATTCGACTGGGACTCTAAGATTTTGGCCAAGACAAAAGATTTTGAAAGATTTTCTCAAAAAATAGGTAAAAATGGTGGTAAAAGGCAGAGTCATGATCCGACTGAGACTCTGGAAAAAGAGTCCTGGTCCAACTAGGACTCTGAGATTTTGGCTAAAATGTCAGAAATAAAGAGAGCATGAGATCACCTCTGATTTAAAATCAAAATGGAGTTTTGAAAAGGTTTAAAAAGATGAAAAGACAGAGTCCTGATCCAACTAGGACTCAGAAATTTTTTAGGATTTTGATAAATGAAGGAATCCAGAAGCGACACCACCTAGCTGGGTCTCTTCTGAGGATTGAAATCAGTTAAAAAATGGCTTTGAAAACAAATCCAGATTATTTTTTTGAAAAAAAATAAGATTCTGGGGATTAACAAATGAAAAATGTCGGGTCAAAACCCAGGTTTGTGAAATTGACCTTGAAGAAAAAGTTTTAAAATCGAATCTGGATTGAAATATTTTAAAAACAGGAGTGTTGGATCTCGAAAATGAAATGGGATGACATGTAATGCCATGAAATGATATGAGATGATATGCCAAATGCATACAGTGATATGCAATGACACATGAAATATAGACCTTGGATGTGAGACTTGGAATCCCCGACTCCTGGCTGAGATAAAGAATTTGAAGATTCTCATCTGAGGATAAGAGCTGACAACTGAAACAGAGCCAAGATAAGGATTGGATCTTGATTATAAGATGAAGTATTGAAATTTATTGTAAAATTTGGGCTATGAACAGCCCTGGCTCAAAGGTCAACCAGCTGGTTCCCCGAAGACTGCAGAGAGTGGGTCTCAGTGGTAGAAGGCAGGTGTTTGTGAATGAGAGTAAAAATTTGGGGTGTTTATAAGTGGGAAAGAGTTTCACCCACCTAAGATGACGACTGAAGAAACCATTAACCCACCCATAGAGCAGTCGAGTCCTACCAGGCCCAAGGAAAGTGCCAAGGCACACAACCTGAGCCATCGCCTTCTTACATCCCTAGAGCCCCTTTTCCACAGGCCTTAGAGAAGTCAAAGTCTTTCGGCAAGCAGAGAGTGAAAATCAATGAAATGCTTGAATTATTCAAGCAAGTCTACATTGATGTTCTGAAAAGATGGCATCTTGATTAACAATTCTCATGTTATAAGAATTTAGTGAATCGATTGTCTACTACCTCAAAAGTTTGCTTGTTTCCTGCATGCTTAAATCCCAAATCGTTTTCTCAAGTAATTTGGCTCCAAAAATATAACAATGTATTTTTATCATAACTCTATGTGTTTTAATCCAAAAATTATAAATTTTGCTTGGTTGGAAATATAAGAAAATTCTACATAACTCACCTGTTTGAGTTTTTCCAAACGCCGAATTTTGAGGGTTTAAAAAGCCTTCTTAAATCGGCAACCTATCTGTCGGTTGGACCATAGTGATCTGATAGTTTAGTCTGGTAAATTTATCATATTTCGGCTATCACATGTCCAATATATGTGTTCTTAGATCCATTGGCAAGGTGTGCTTATTGCGCATCTTTTCTATGTTTTCACCAACTATCAAAACAAAGTGTCGCTACCTCTAATTAGAGATAGTTTGAGTCCTATTCAAACTCTACTTTAAAACATTAAGCTTCCGTGCGTGGAGATCCATCGGGATCTCGGATTGTGGATCGACTTCATCGCTGACTCTGCATCATTTGGTATCAGCGCTGGTTGTTGGATTTCTTAATCCAACATGGTTCAAGATTTTATAGTTGTCGTCAGAAAAAAAATTAGGAGTTTTTCGCCATGGCTGGGTGAATGGGAGGTAGAGGTCGAAATGAATATAACCCAGAAAATGAAAATTGATATCTTAAATATAAAAATCAATACTTGCAGCGACAAGTTGAGGAAACTAATAGGAGATTAGAGGACATGAGTCAAAAGATGGAAGAACTCGTGAGGGAATGAGAAAGGCAATTCGAGTACAGTCTGCACTGATCCCGAGAAGTGAATACATACGATTCAGATAGTGAATTTGACTTGTATCGACAAGGTCAGGATAGTAAGGAGACTCACCAGCCTTGGAGGTCACATTGGAACTCCAGATTGAGGTTTGAAATTCCTGAATTCAAAGGAACAGGAACTCTTGAAGAATTTCTGAATTGGATTATCGAAGTTCGTGATATCCTTGAATTTAAAGAAGTTCCAGAGGACAAACATGTGGGATTAATTTCCCTCAAACTTAAGGGTCGAGTTACAGCTTAGTGGCGCTAGCTTAAACAAATGCGTAGGCATCAAGGTCGTGCACCTATTGAGCGATGGGAGCACATGGAGCATAAATTGCGTGCTCAATTCCTTCCACTTAACTACCATCGAGAACTACATCAAAAATATCAAAACTTAAAATAAGGTACAAAGTCAGTGGATCGGTACACTGAAGAATTTCATGACTTGGTTGCATAAAATGATATTTGAGAAAGTGAAGAGCAACTTGTGTCCAAGTATATTGGGGGTTTGAACTTCCAATTATAAGATATGTTTTTTGTTGAGTGTTGGTCGGTGTCTGAAGCTCATCAGAAGGTGCATCAATGGGAAAGGGCTTCTCAACGAAAGACTTTGACTCGAGCTAGTTAAGCGGCTAAACCTGCAATGCGGGCCCCTATGGTCTCTAATGTTAAGATTGTCCCACTCTACTGATATCTCAATGCTACTACCCAACCTAAGGTTATAAGTCAGAATGTTTCGATAGGATTCCAAGCGAGACCCACTAGTTCTAATGTTCCCATCAAATGCTATACTTGTAGGAAACCCGGTCATAAGTCCACTGAATGTCGTGGCAAAGCTTTATTCATCGAAGGATCTCATGAAGAAGAAGACTCAAAATTTAATCCATAGTTTGATCCTATCTATGATCCCAAAATTGAAGCTTTTGAAGAAGAACTAAAAGAGGAGGTTATAGAGGAAGATGTGTTGTTGCCTGATAGAGGAGAAGCACTCATCTCTAAGAGGATCTGTTTAGCTTCTTGTCAAGAAGCGAGTGATCATTAGCTTAAAACTCACATTTTTTAGTATGTTTGTGCCATAAATGAAAAGGTTTGCAAATTCATCATAGACTCTAGTTGTTGTGAGAATGTTATATATGTTGAGGCTATGACCAAATTAAAAGTAGGTTGTAGAACTCACCCCCGTCCATACCAAATGTCTTGGCTCCAAAAGCGCATAGATGTTCGTGTTGACCGGTAGTGTTTGGTCAAATTTTCTATTAAAAATATCTATTTTGATCAAGTGTGGTGTGATGTACTTTCCATAGATGTGAGTCATCTCATTTTAGGGAGGTTGTGGCAATACGATAGGTCGGTCATGCATAATGGTCGAAATAACACCTATTTCTTCACATTCGAGGGAAGGAAAATCTAGTTGAAGTCATTTAAAGAGTTACTCTCATTATTCTCTACTCCATCTGTTTTCACATCTCAAACATCATCAGCCACCCAAAATTCTCACCCCACTACTTACAAAAGTGCTACCTCAAAGGTTAAGCTCTCTAGTGCATTTATCACATGACATAAACTTCAAGAAGCTTTAAATCAATGCAGTATGTGTTACTTCTTGTTTTCAGTTGATTTTGATATTGTGCATAGTGAATCAAGTCTGAATATCATGGATTCTAGAGTGTCACCCTTGCTTGAGGAGTTTAAAGAAGTTTTTCCTGAAGAGTTACCAGATAAATTATCCCCACTTCGGGATGTCCAGCATCATATCGATTTTCATACAGGATCTATCTTACCTCATGCTCCACATTATCGAATGAGTCCTATGGAGTATAAAGAACTTCATAGACAAGTTGAAGAATTATTGACTAAGGGTCATATTCTTGAAAGCCTTAGTCTTTATGTCATTCTTGACCTTCTAGTACCTAAGAAGAATGGTACTTAGAGAATGTGGATTAATAGTCGAGCTATCAATAAGATAACCATCAGGTATAGGTTCCCCATTCTAAGATTAGATGATCTTTTGGACCAATTGACTGGCTCAAAAATATTTTCCAAATTGGATCTTAGAAGTGGATATCATCAAGAGTTAAATCTAGGGATGAATGAAAATTAACATTTAAAACTTGCGATGAACTTTATGAATGGCTTGTGATGTCCTTTGGGTTGTCCAAGGCCCCATCTACCTTAATGAGAATCATGAACCATTTTCAGACCTTACATCCAAAAATTCCTAGTTGTTTATTTTGATGATATTTTTATCTATAGCCAAAGTGAATCAGATCACCTACGACACTTAAAGTTAGCGTTTGAAATCCTTAGGAGAGAGCAATTATATGCTTTGGTCGATAAGTGTGTTTTTTTGGCCATGGAAGTTTTATTCATTGGTTATGTAGTGTCGACCACCGGCATATCTATTGACCCATCTAAAGTCGAGTTTATTCGAGATCGGCCTGTGCCAAATTCCACCACTGTTGTGCATAGTTTTCAAGGATTAGCTTTCTTCTATAGGAGATTTATTACACATTTCAGCAGTATAGCTGCCCCATTGAAGGATTGTATAAGGTAAAACCTTTCAATAGAATCTTGAGGCTCAAAAAATGTTTGAGCTCTTGAAATCCTATATGTGTTTGACACCTGTGTTAGTCTTGCCTAATTTCAAACTTGCTTTTGAATTATCTTATGAAAAGTTTGGTGTAGGTATATGATGTAGAGCATCCTGAAGATTCGAGCTTTGAAGACAAATTGGATCTAAATCCATTTCCCAAGATCCAATCGAGGATGCAATCCATGGTAGATCTAATTGAGCAGGACCATCTGGGTCCAATTGGATCTCCGAGTACCCAGATCCATTTTTAATATCGTGCTGCAATATCTGAGATATTTTATATCTTTATTAGAGATTATAATTTTATGTTTTGATTTCATTTTGTCATGTTACAGAATCATATTAATTTTGTTTTTGTTTTTGTTTTTGTTTTTGTTTTTGTTTTTAGTTTTATTTTTAAATTTATTTTTAAATTTATTTTTAAATTTATTTTTAAATTTATTTTTAAATTTATTTTTAAATTTATTTTTAAATTTATTTTTAAATTTATTTTTAAATTTATTTTTATTTTTATTTTTATTTTTATTTTTACTTTTTTAGGTGTTGGATTCTATAGATTTGGATAGTTCTAGTGCTCTGTAGGATTGTTTTATGGCACTAGAGGGTGTACAGGGTATTAAGGGTAGTTTTCTTTTTTTTCAATTTAGAAACCAAATATCGTGAAGGGTTTTTGGAGCAAAAACACCATTTGGATATTGAATCTTATCCAAAATCTAATTCAACCCCAATCCATAGATGGCACCACCTTGGTTGGACATCAATAGCCCTCCTTTGAATCTAGTTTGACCATAGAAGGTCAAAAGGGTTGTTGGAAGGCAATGCTGCCTTCTTTTTAAAAGGAGCTCATGCATTGGGCAAGTGAGCGGCAACTTGGAGAAGCCCACCCCCTTTTTGTGAGTGATTGGTGTTGGGGGTGGCATCATTATTTCACTCCCTTGAGGGCTTAAGACCCTCATGGTAGTCGACCATGAGGAGGCTGGCTTTTGTTTTGAGAAAAAAAAGGAGAAGATTCTGAAAATGGAGTGGAGAAGAAAGGTTTGAAGGTTGAAAACAATCCTGGTATTTTGGTCATATCTCCTGAGATACTGATCCAAATTGCAAGATATTTAGCTCAATGAAAAGCTAAGATTTTTCTCTAAAAGTTTTCTGTATACCATTTGGCTTGATTCAGCTCGATTAAGCCGCTAAAGTCCCAGACAAGTATTTTGCTGACGGCATCAAGGAAGAAGGTGAAAAGAAAACATGAGTTGGAGCTTGGTGTGTGCTTGAAGGTTCGATTGGATAAGGTCACGTTGGCTGAGTTATTGTAGGAGTCACGTTCATGGCTGGAGGGCTCAACATCTCTCACCTTCTATGAACTGGTGATGGTATTGGTTGCTGCACAGTCGCACCATCTTCTTTATGAAACTGTGTTTGCATCCCTTGATCTCTTGTTATTTTTGGGATTCAATCTTGATGTTTGTTGAATATAACTGTAAAGTAACTGATTGATGTTGATGTACTGATTACTTAAGAGTATTTTATGTAATTTTCAGTTCCATCTTGTCTCTGAGCATCATGGTTTTACCCAACTCAGTTTCTGTCAAGAAACAAGTCACCCGAGTCCAGGGTTGTCAGAGACAGCCCCAAAGAATTGATTGTATCAGCCTCAATACAAGTCAAAATCTGATGTTCTTTGGCTTTAGAGAAATTTAAGACATAGGCCTTTAACTTTGTAGTTGAAGACTTAGCCTGATTTGGCTTGACGGATCCTTAAAAATCCCTGTCAAACTGTCAGACAGTCGAATTTTCTTAGTCCCAGTCCAGTCCAGAACACTCTAGATAGTGTTCAGTATTTTTGGGATTCCTCCTGATTACCTTTATGAAAATTGGATTTGTTTGATTCTATAGAAATTTAAGATGCAGATCTATAACTTTCATGTTTACATATTTTGCTGAATCATCTTGTAAGTTACTCAAAAAGAGTCAATCTTTCTGCATCTACCTAGGTCTGAGTATGATATTTTGTGTTATGGCATCCTGCGTATATTTTTGTAATTTTTTAATATCTGGATATTTGTGGTGTGAAATTAAAAACTAAAAAATAGTCTGGTTAGATAACACTCTGATGAACCCTATTTAAGTTTGGAGTTTCTTCTGAATCCCATGTTTGAGTGCCTGAACCCGTGGTGGTTTGGGTGCACGAATAGAGCCCCCTGTCGCAGGTTGTGACAGTTGCCAACTAGTTTTTCAGAAAGTTCAAAAATTCGTAGACACCCATAGGCTAAGCAAAAAATTGTGTATCATAGCTCGTTGGAAAGGTCTGGATCTGACCTACATTTCTTTTGTTGATAATTTTTGCAAACTCTGCCTTTTGGGTGGTCAAAAACCTCTTTGAACAGACTATCCTTTGATCCTGGGAGTCTGTCATAGACTTGCCTATCAATCTTAGTTCTGAGTCCGTGGAGCAGACACTTCTGATCCAAATTTGTTGATTTTGGATTTTTTGGAAAGGCGCATGAGTCGCGCACAAATTTCTTTTGGAATGCTTCTTTCGAAATAGAGTGCACAGGTTCCACAAACTCCATTTCCCAAGCCGTATTTAGATTCATCCCGTGAAACTCTTCTGCACGTATTGAGGTATGTTTAGATCTGGGATCGTGGATCGGTGCTCACCGAGTTCACATCATTTTGGTATCAGAGCGAGGTTTGCTAGATTTCTCAATCCTACATGATCCTCAATATAGTGGGAAGGTCAAATCTTTTTTAGGATCCATGCACCATGTCTGAGCGAACCGAATATAAGAGTTGAAGTGAGTATATCCCTGAAAGGGACATTCGCGACCTTAGGGGTAGAACTGAAACCTTGCAACGTCAAAGCAATGATCTTCTCCATAAAATAGAAGATTTTACCAAGGAGCAGGAGAAGTCATTCAAGCGAAGTCAATGTGTTTCTCGAGAAATACGTAGAACACTTCCTTATGACTCTGATAATGAATTTAAGTCAGAACGAGATAAGAAAATGAGGTTTTTGCAAAATCAATGGCTCACTGAACAAACTCTGATGGCAAGGATAAAATCTAGAGTTTGTGAACTGAAGTTAGAGGAAGACTGTCGTCACAGATCTGGTCTGCTTCAATCTTGAGGTCTGATTCCATTCGTGGGTCTGACCCACATCGATATTCATACTCGTGTTGTCAGTTTGATCCGCCCAGAAGATCCAGTCGGGAGCCTAGAACTCCAAATCTAAAGTCCAACTATGCAAACTTTTCGCATAGAGAATGGAGGCGTGGCCCTTGTAAGCCCGTTTCAGCCTTTAGTCCCCGACCCAACCCAACCTCATTTGAATCCATTAATGCTAGGGTTAGGTTTGAGGAAATCTCATACGTGAGTTGCGAGGATGAAGAAAATCTCATTTTGTATGACTTAAAACCTCAAAAAATTGAAGAAGGCATAGGCAAGAGTAGCGATGTCGAAATTAATTCGAATTTCGAAAGAGAGTCCAAGTGTGAAGAAATCAATTGCACTCAAGTCCATTTCACAAAGGATCATTTTCATGAAATTATCGGTAACCCAATATTTGATGAGGAACCTACCTCGATGTAGCATTCAATGAGTTGTTCGATGAAGTTGATGAAATCAAGAAGGAACCCTCACTTGAATTTGAGGGTATTCCTATGAATGTGTTCATTACTGATCCAATCTATGAAAACATGTATGAAGAGATGCCCCACATCTTATCATTTTGGGAAATATCACCTCTAAAAGACCCGTCCTATGTCAGTCTTGATGATCCGATCTTCAAGAAATTTTATGAACCCATGGACGTTACGGTTGTGCCTTGAAAAGATAGATTCTATTGATAAGGATCACCAAGAAATATGTGTCAATGTACACCAAGAGGTTGAAACTCCTCCTAGGAAGTTGATTGAGAATTTGGAATTTTCTTTTAGTCCTGACACATTAGGTCAAGCTAAAGCCCAAACCATCAGAATCTAATAGATAATGTGGATTTTACAACCATAATAAGTTCTGATAATAAATTGGCACTATTATTACAATATATTGTTTGTCAATTGCCTTATAATTGTCAGCATTTTAATGAAAAATTTGCAATTTTGAATCACGTGCTATATAGTCAATTGATATTTGTGGCTGACTTAAAATTTCTTATTATCTACAGAGCGTTGATGTAAGGTTATTAAATATAATGTTTTACATAATTTTGAGCTTCAATAACATTGTTCTGCATCACATTTATCTGAATTTTTTTTTGCTCGATATATTGCATTACATTGCATCAAATATTCTTGTCATTCTTATATAGAATTTCATGTCTTGTTTAGTTCTCTTTTATTTTCCTTGAATAGATTCTACGCTGATTACATTTTGAACTTGTGCAGGGATTATAGAGTGACATTTGAGCAGAAACAGGCTCTGAGGATGAAGCCTTTTGACTCAGAGGGGGATGATGCAAAGCATCCTCAAGATTTGAGCTTTGAAGATGCATTGGATCCAAATCCAATTCTCAAGATTCGATCCAGGATGCGATCCATGACAAATCCAATTGAGCAGAACCATCTGAGTCCAATTGGATCTCTGCGTACCCAGATTCATTTTTAATATCGCGCTGCAATATCTGAGATATTTTGTATCTTTCTCAGAGATTGTAATTTTATGTTTTGATTCTATTTTGTCATGTTACGGAATCATATTAAATTTGTTTTTGTTTTTGTTTTTGTTTTTGTTTTTATTTTATTTTTTGTTTTTTTTAGGTATCGAATTCTACGAATCCGGATAGTTCTAGTGCCCTGTACGATTGTTTTGCAGCACTAAAGGGTGTATGGGGTATTAATGGTAGTTTTCTTTTTTTTCCAATTTAGAAACCCAATATCGTGAAGGGTTTTCAGAGCAAAAGCACCATTTGGATCTTGAATCTTATCCAAGATCCAATTCAACCCAAGCCATAGATGGCACCACCTTGGTTGGACATCAACAACCCTCTTTTGAATCTAGTTTGACCATAGAAGGTCGAAAGGGTTGTTGGAATGTAATGATGCCTTCTTTTTAAAAGGAGCTCATGCATTAGGCAAGTGGGCAACAACTTGAAGAAGCCCACCCCTGTTATCGTCGCAAAATTTTTCCTGTCTTCCCTTCCTTGCGAAAGAGAGAGGAAAATGCTTTCGCGATTCAAACTTGACTGGATTTTGGAAATTTGTTTTGAAATACTCGCCTCCGTTTTGAAAATTGCAGGAAAATCCATGGGATGGGGCTCGACCTGTCGGTACAAGGTTCGACCATTCCTGCCGCCTTTAACAGAGGTAATCAAACCAAGGACCAAAATTGTGCTTGACATAGTTAAATCATCGAAATTGTGTTCTATCCTAAATGCACAGAGAATTCAGGCATGTGCTATGAGATTTGGTAAAATATAAGTTGGAAAAACATGATGTATGCTTGGAAAATATTTAGAGTTGAAAGATATTTCTCAGGGAAAGTCAATTTCTCAGGAAACTCAGATGAAAGGGGTTTTGAAATCACGAGAAAGTTCATAAAGATGTGGGAAAATCATGAATGGATGAAAATTCTCAGAAAATTGAAAGAATTCTTGAGAAAAGGGTAAATATTTGAAGGGAAAATGCTTGTCAAGGAAAATCCCAACTTTGAAAAGTTTCTCAGGGAAGTGATTGAAATCCATTAGAAAACTCTGAGGGAGAAGGAAAATCCAAACTTAAGAAATTGAAATCCTGAGAGTATTGTCCTTGAAATGTCTAAAAATCAACTTTGATTCTTGAGAAAGATGAGAAATTCCTTTTGACAGCATCTTAAGAAAATAATATTTTTCAGGGAAAATCAAGGGAAATCTTTGATTTTGGAAATCCAACTTCAGAAATTTTAGAAGTTTCTTGAGAAACTGATTTCCATGAAAAACTGTGAAAACTTGCCTTGGGAAAACCAATTTTTTAAAAAAATTCAAAATTTCTTGAGAAATCGATTTGAGAATGAAATTTTCTCAAGAAAATCATGAGAAAACCAATGATTTCATGATGCAAATGATATGAGTGAATGAATGCACTTTGAAAAGATTTTCTAAGAGATTTTATTGAAAAATGTGTATCAAGTCAAAGTAAATCCTTCACATATTCTGACTATGGCCATGAATATGTTCAGGGTTTTATTTGAGTTAATTCACAATGTTTTGAAAAATTGGAAACTTGATGTCCATTTTTAAGATAGCCTAAGAGTGTAGGCTCAATGTGACTGGTGGAAAGATGATGGATCTGGGTCTCGTCCATATTCTGACTAGGGACGTAAATATGGACTCCACCGAGTTCATCAACTCCCTAAGAGTTGGTGCATGTGCCATTCGTGTACATCCATAGTGCTTTTGAAATAAAATGCATGAATCACATAAACAGGATATTGCATGAATTCAAACTATATGATATGCATCCTAGTCTAAGCAGAAAATTAAATCTCTTATTCCAAAATTTACATTATTACATCACTAAATAAATGAAAGAAAGGGAAATTGCAGACTTCAGTTCCTTCTTTTGAATGTCCCTGCCAAACTTGAAATGGGGTTAGCTCAAATATGTGGGTTTTTCCAAGATTTTCCAATAATATTCTGAAATTATTGGATTTAATTGGATATAAACCCTATTATCATGCTTTCTTGATATTTGAAATGATGTAAATGCAAGAAATTCAGTAGAAAATATTTTGAAATTCTAAATTGTGGTCAAAATAACCCAAATACCCCTAATATTAAGGTTACACCTTTAAAATCAAAGTTTTTTTAAGAAAATTTTGGTAAAATTGAGATTTTGAAATTCGAATTGAATCAAATGTTGATGAAATGCAGTATGAGGCATGATTACATGCTGATAAACACATTACAACTGTAAAATCAGAATTTGACATGCTACTCTTCATCGAAAATAATGAATTTTTCTTGATTTTCGCTTGGATCAGGGTCCCACGGGGCCCTATTTTGATGATATGGCTAAACCGAGCCTCAAATGAATTTCAAATCGCACCAAATTCGGTATGAAGTATCTAACTATTCTGATAAACAGCCTAGAATGCTAAAAATCACAAAATGACATGGTTTAGATACTAAAATTTAAAGAAAATCCTAAAAAGGGCGAATTTCGCCTACGGACCCGAACCAAATGCAACACTTAATGCATTAATACAAAAATTCCACCATAGAAACATCTAAGATTTTGCATAAAGCTAAATGACATTAAAATAAGCAATTTTTTCTTTTACAGCCTCGGGATTTAAACTACGGTGAGTTCGGTAACGAGAATTTGGTTCTGATGGAGGCAAAATCAACTCAATCTGATGTAAAATTGCATAAAAAATAGCATCCTACCATAGCAATTTCAGATATTTAACAGAAAAACTAATGACACAGACAGGAATAACTTTCATGTTTATGATTTTGGCATTTAATCAACAGGACTAGAGATAAAAATGCGACTTTTTAGGCCTAAATCAACAAAGCAGATAAATATCATAAAACAAGAGACTGGCAAGAAAAATCCGAAACTGATATCAAAACTATTCTAAAAATCATAACATTTCAGATGCAAACAGAGGACATCCCAAACATGACATTCAATATTTACAGATTCAGATTTAGAGTGACACCCAAAGAGAACTCATCGACTTAAGTTGATCCAAGATCTCAGAGACCCAAATCAGGCTCTGACATGTGCCCTGAACTCTCGGATTTTTGTCAGACATCAAAAAAAATCATAAAAACATTCGAAAATCACATTAAAAACTAGACATCATTCTGAGTTCAGAACTTTTTTCGTATCGAAAAGCGAACCTCATATGAGAGAAATCTCGATTTTACAAGTCGGAAATAACTTTTTAAAATGTATCCCGAGTAACAAAACCCGACCTACCATTTCGAACATTTATTGCAGTAACTAAATTCAAATCATTCCAAATTTTTGGCAGATTGTTAGGGATACCTAAGGACGCGTACTGTGTTTTTTTTGGCATTTTTAAAGAAAAATAATTACATGAAATGACGAGTGGACTGACTGACAAAAACAGAGAATCACTGAAATAACACAGAATACATGAAACATCAAATAAATTCCTAAACAATGCTATTTTAATGAAGTAAGACATAAATCTACCTTATTTTAATGCAAGAACGTGATGAAGTGCTAAAATTTGAATCAAGAAAGCATGAAAAACTCGTTTGCTATATGTCATTTTACGAGAATAGCTCGATCCATCCTTCGAATGAGCCCTTTTCTCAAAACGACAATACGAATTTAATAAAGATATTACTATAATGAAATCAATAGGGATAGAAGTGCACCTTGTGTTTTCCCGTAGCTTTGGAACTCCCGAAATGAGTGAGTATGAATGGCTTCCCTTGTCCTTCGATCCGAGCTTCGGAAGGTTCACGAAATTCGATCCACACGCTTAGATCGAGTTGGAATTGATGCGAGCAAGCTTGGTGCTTCAATGCACCCTCTCAACTGAGCCCAAAGGGGGCGTGAACTCAGAAATCAAAATTGTATTCTGAAGAAGATCTAGGTTGAAATGCAAAATCAAAAGGAGCTCTCTAAGCTGGGCGTGGGGCCTTGTATTTATAGAAATTTTTGGAAAATTTTGAAATTCAAAGAGGCTTAATCTGAGCCCTCCACGTGGCGCCATCTCAGAGGGTGTTGTCTTGGAGTTTGAAATTCAAATTCTGCTTTATTCTGGAAGGAGGAGAGACTGCCATGTGGCGCCATCTCAGAGCATCCACATTGACATGTGTTAGAAGGAAAGTCAGAGGATTCAGATGGTGCCACCTCTGAGATAGTTTGAAATTTAAATTTCTGCTTTTTCTAGAGGAAAGGAGAGACTGACATGTGACATCACCTCAGGGTGGCTCCACATTGACATGTGTCAGGAGGCAGGAGCTGAAGAAGCAGAAGACGCCACCTCAGGGGGGAGCTGTTCCTACTTTTTCTGATGCAGGGAGGTCTGGCCATGTGGCAGTCCAGGATGGTTCCATATCTGACAAGTGTCAGCTTGCTGGAGGAGGTTCTTTAGATGGTGACACCATAGGGAAGAAATTTGAAATTCAAATAAGGTTGGCTCTGGAAGAAGGGAGGGTGGACATGTGGCGCCTCCTCTAGGAGATCCTGCAGTGACATATGGCGGTTGGGGAGAGAGGAAGAACCATGTGGCGTCACCTCAAAAATAAAATAAAGGTGAGTTTGTGCAGGAAAATCAGCATTTACGCCACCTAGGCCTTGTCTGAAAATTTTTGAATGGTTGTTTTTTCTGAAGAAGGCCAAGAGTGACACGTGTCCTCTACTTTTTTCTGAAGGAAGCTAGGAGTGACATGTGTCACTTACTTTTTCTAAGAAAAGTAAGGAGAGACATGTGTCATCCTACTTTTTCTAAAGGAAGGAGAGAGTGACACGTGTCCTCTGCAGGAGACACACTTCAACTGGCGTCACCTCAGGGGAGACAAGCTTTACTTTTTCTGAACAGGACAACACATGACACGTGGCATCTCATGGTGACCTTGGAATGACACATGGCACAGGGTGAAGATGGTGGACATTGACACGTGGCATAAAATGAAAATGATGTCTAATGACATGTGGCGGCATCTTAAGGTGGCCCCACACTAACACTTGGCAGGTAAATGGAAGGAGAGAGAAAAAGGTCCAGTGGCGCCAATCCAGGGACAAGGCTCCTATATTTTTGGATTTTTCAAAATTCAGATTTTTCAAAAGAAAAGCCTATGTGACACCACCTCAGTGTGGGTCCCACATTGCTTCTTTATTGAAATAAAGACAAGACAACAAAACCTCTTTTTTAGAATTTTCATAAAATTTTGGAGTAATTGGCAAAACAGAAATTTTGAAATGAGTTAGCCCCTGTAGGGCGATTTTGTAAAAGGAAGATATTTGAAATTGTTGACAAAAGGGCAAAATCTGAGATAAAGTGGCTGAAATCCATATTGAAAACTATCCAGATCATTTTTCTGAGAAAATATTTTGAAATTCAGAGTCCTGGGGGTAAAATGGGAAGAATTGACAATTTTGAAGACCCAAAGTTTTGGAATTGATTTTGAAAATAGTTGAAATTCGAATCTGGATTGAAAATTTTGAAATCAAGAGTTCTGGACCTCGAAATGACATGTTGTGCAGTGCAGTGATATGAAATGTTCATGCAATGCTTTGCAAAGACATGTTTCCTGAAATGTCGCTCTAAATTCAAAATTGGAAATTCTAGCTTCATGTCAAGAATAGGATTTTGAGATTTTGGAGTTTGAAGATATTTCTGAGTCTAAATAGAGAGATTTTGAGACTCAAGCATGGAATTTAGGACTTTCTGCACTGTCCAATCTCAGAAAATGACCATTTTGCCCTTCGGCAATTTCGGAAGCTGGATGATGATGCTTGGTGAGAATGTCGGGGAGGTGAGTGAAAATTTGGGGTGTTTACAACCCCTCTTTTGTGAGTGATTGGTGCTGGGGGTGACATCATTATTTCACTCTCTTAAGGGCTTAAGAGCCTCATGGTGGTCTACCATGAAAGTGGCTTTTGTTTTGAGAAAAAAAAGGAGAAGAATCCGAAAATAGAGTAGAGAAGAAAGGTTTGAAGGTTGAAGACAGCCCCGGTATTTTGGTCGTATCTCCCTAGATACTGGTTCAAATTGCTTGATATTTAACTCGATGAAAAACTAAGATTTTTCTCTATAAGTATTTTGTATACCATTTGGCTTGTGTCAGCTCGATTAAGTCGCTAAAGTCTCAAACAAGTTTTCTGTTGACGGCATCAAGGAAGAAGGTGAAAAGAAAACGTGAGTTGGAGCTTGGTGTGTGCTTGAAGGTTCGATTGGAGAAGGTCATATTGGCTGAGTTGCTGCATGAGTCACGTCTATGGTTGAAGGGCTTAGCATCTTCCACCTTCCATGAACTGGTGATGGTGTTGGTTGTTGCACAACCGTACCATCTTTACGAAACTGTGTTTGCATCCCTTGATCTCTTGTTATTTTTGTGATTCGATCTTGATGTTTGTTGAATATAACTGCAAACTAACTGATTGTTGCTGATATACTGATTGCTTAAGAGTATTTTATGGTATTGTATGTGATTTTCAGTTCCATCTTATCTTTGAGCATCGTGGTTTTACCTAACTCGGTTTCTGTCAAGAAATAAGTCACCCGAGTCCAAGGTTGTCAAAGACAACCCCAAAGAATTAATTATATTGGCCTCAATACGAGTCGGATTCTTATGTACTTAAATTATTTGGAAAGATAAGACACAGGCTTCCAACTTTGTAGTTGAGGACTTAGCTTGATTCAGCCCAAACGGTCCTTTAAAATCCCTATCAAACTGTCAGACAGTCAGATTTTGTTAGTCCTTGTCCAGTCCAGAACGCTCTAGATAGTGTTCCATATTTTCAGAATTCCTCCTGATTCCCTCCATGAAAATTAGATATGTTTGATTTTATGGAAAGATAAGATGCAGGTCTATAACTTTCATGTTTACATTTTTCGCTGAATCATCTTGTAAGTTACTCGAAAAGATTCAATCTTTATGCATCTACCTAGGTTTGAGTATGATATTTCGTGTTATGGCATCCTGCGTATATTTTTGTAATTTTTGAATATCTGGATATTTGTGGTGTGAAATTAAAAACTGAAAAATAGTCTGGTTAGATAACACTCTGATGAATCCTATTTAAGTTTGGAGTTTCTTCCAAATCCCACGTTTGAGTGCCTGAACTCATGGTGGTTCGGGTGCACGAATAGAGCCCCCTGTTGCAGGTTGTGACAGTTGCCAACAAGTTTTTCAGAAAGCTCAAAAATTTGTAGACACCCATAGGCTAAGCAAAAAATTGTGTATTATAGCTCGTTGGAAAGGTATGGATCTGACCTACATTTTTTTCGTTGATAGTTTTTGCAAACTCTACCTTTTGAGTTATCAAAAAACCCTTTGAACAGACTGTCTGTTGAGCTCAGGAGTCTGTCGCAGACTTGCCTACCAGTTCCAGTTGTGAGTCCGTGGAGCAGACACTTCTGATCTGAATCTGGTGATTTTGGATTTTTTGGAAAGGCGCACGAGTCATGCATAAATTTTCTTTGGAATGTCTCTTTTTAAACAGAGTGCATGAGTTTCAAAAACTCTATTTCATGAGCCCTATTTGGATTCATCCCGTGAAATGTTTCCACACGTATCGAGATCTGTTTGGATCTGGGATCATGGATCAGTGCACACCGAGTTCACATCAGTATTAAGTGTTATGTTGAGTCAGAAAGGCAAACATGTTGCCTATTTTGATGAATAGTTGAATAAAGCTAAACTTAAATATAGCACCTATGACAAAAAAATCTATGTGATAGTTAGAGCATTAATTAATTGGAAGCATTACTTAGTGCATAGAGAATTCATCCTCCATACCGACCATGAAGCTCTCAAGTATATTGATGATCAACATAAATTGAATCCCTATAGAGCCAAATGAGTTGAGTACCTACAAGAATTTATGTTTGTTCTGAAACATAAAGTAGGTAAGAAAATTGTAGTTGTGAATGCGTTAAGTAGAAAAACCATGTTGCTTTCTACCATGAAGTTGTCTGTTTGGGGTTTTGAAGAGTTTGCTTCTTTATATGAATTTGATAGTTATTTTTATAAAATTATCAATGAAGTGAATGATAATGTCCATGATAATTTTTTATTAATTGATAGATTTCTGATCATGCATATATTTTAGGGATTTTTCATATAAAAATATGCATGATTTCATGAGAAAATGATTTAAAAACCCAATTTTATGTTAGTTTCGAGTAAATGTGCTAAAATGATTTAAAAATAGAAAATGCATGAAAAATAGTTTTATTTTACATTTTAATGCCTATTTTAGTGTTTGACATCATTGTAGTAGTTTAGTTTTTGAAAATCATAAAAAAATTAGAGTTAAAATAGACTTAGTTTTGTATTTTCTAAAACATAGTCATTTTGAGTTGTTTTGTAAATAACTTTTTGAAGAGAGGTTTTTGAAATGCAATTTTACAAAGAAGAGGGACTTATGGAGAAAAGTTCAAAATTATAAATATCATACATAGGGGGAAGAGAGGCTTGTCTTCTCTCTTTTGCCCAAGCCCTCTCTTCTTCCCCTTCCTCTCCACCTCTTCTTACCTCTTCTTCTCCTTCTCCCTATTTTCCCCTCTTTTTCTCATCCTCTTTCCGGTGGAGAATTCCGACAACGGCTGAAGCAAGAGAGAGGATTCCAACCTCTCTTCTAACCCTTCCAGTTTGGTAAGTGTTTCTTCTTCTTCTTCCTCTTCTTCTTCTTCCTATTCTTCTCCTTTTCTAATTCCAGTTTTCAAATTTTTTTAATTAGTCGAATGTAAGCATGAGCATATGAATTTTCAGCATATCTTCTTTTCATTCATAGATTCATTGTGAGCATTATTTCTATTTCCATTTTGTTTTAGTTTACTGTTTGGTTGTTTCAATTTTTTTTTTCTCTACAGCATAGTAGTGTGCGTACAGTGAAATATCAGAAAATTGATAGCCGTGAAATCAACATTTCCTGGTTGTGTGAATTTATCAGATCTGTTGTGGATTCATCGGATCTGTTGTGAAAATTGATAGCATACTCAATTCATCAGATCTGTTGTGGATTCATCGGATTTGAACATTTTCTTAAAAAGATTGATCGATCGATCACTGTGTTTTCAGATTATCATTTTCAAAGTTAATTGAGTTTGATTTCCAGCATTGATCAGAGAATTGGATAAATTCCAGCTGATCATAATCTCTTTATTTTCTGTGTTAGCTGGAATTCCTTGCTTTAATCGGATTCACTTCACATTTATCATGAAAATGTGAAATAGGTGTTTTCATTTAAGTCACCGTGAAATTCATTTCACGGCTGTGGCTATTTCACGGCTGTGGCTATTTCCGGTGGAGGCTGTGGCTAGTTCCGGTGGAGGTTGTTTAATGAGTAGTTTTGAAAAAATTCAATCAGATGTTGGAATCTGATGAGAAAGTGTGAAGTTGGCATCATCAGTGTTGAGCAGTTGTGAAATCTAACGGAACCAGAAGAATCTGCCGGAAATTCTCTGCAAGTAACTGTGCTCTATCAGATTACCGGAATCTTGATCATCTGATCAAGAACCATCAGATCTCTTCCAAATCACTGGCTGGAATTCAGTTTTTTTTACTCGAATCACTCTTTCTTGCCAGAAAATTACTTTGATCTGTTCTCTGGTTGTTGGAATCTTCATCTCGAATCCGCCGGAAGTTCCCATTTCCATTGTGAACTGTATTTTCTGTAGAATTCACCGGCGGTTACACAGTTCTCCAGTTACTCTTCTTACTGAGCCATTGTGAGAGCCGATCAAATTGGTGTGTATCAAATGTGAAAAGTTATTTTCACAATGTGTTGAAACAAAAACTGGTTTTCACAGTCGGTTGAATTTAAAAACTGATTTTCACGGTTGTGTTGATTTTAAAACTGGATTTTCACTGAAATTTATCCAGTTTTTACTGTTGGTTCTCAATGGAACTTTTATTGTTAGCTAATTGATAAAATTAGTTAGCTATTAGATAATTGAATAGTTAGTTGTTAGTTTATTAAATCATTAGTGATTAGTATAAAATTTTTGTTTGAAGTAGCTAAGTAATGTGTAATTGTTAGATTAGTTACTTTTGTTAAGTAAGTATTAAGTATTAGTAAAATGTTAGTAATTGTTTTGGAATTAGTTAGTTGTTATTAGATTTACTTAGAATTAGTTTTCAATTGTAATTAGTCATCTAGATTTCATTAATAATTTCTTTCGTATTCTTAGCATCTAGTTAGTATATTTTGTTTAGTATAGTTTTATTCTTTTATTTTGTATTGCTCGTGTTCATTTGAATTGTGCAGGATAGCACGGGACTGGAGCGGAAGTGATTACGTGACACAAAGTACAAAGAATAAAGTTTTTTTTTTACTTTGTAGTTTAGAATTAGGCATTTAATTGGGTTTGTAAATATTGCACTTTACGCCCTCTGCGAAGGGTATTCATTTGTTGTAATAGTTAGTTGTTTCACTCTTTTGAACCATTTACATTTCAATAATTCGGCAATAAAGATTAGTTTAGATTTGTGTGCTTGAATACGATATATTCCCGTTCCCTGAGTTCGACCCGGTCTCATCCACTAGTGAGAACCGGTTTTTATTATTTGATGTCTGGTTTTTACATGTTTTACATTTAAAAATCTTTTCAAAATTACAACGATTTAAAAGAAGACATCAATTTCTTTTTAAGGATAATTTACTTTGTATCCTGAATTGTTCTCTTAGTGTGATCGATGTAAAAATTTTCCTTCTTCCTTTTTAGGGAAAGGAGAAAATTCTGCAAGGTCCACTTGACCTTTTGAAAAGGTTTTGAAATAACTCACCTCCGTTTTGAAATTTATAGGAAAATGAGGAGACGGGATTTGCTCATCGGTACGAGGTTCAATCATTCTTGGCGCCTTTACCAGAGGTAATCGAACCAAGGATCAAACGTATGTCTTTGCATTGCCTAAATTTGTCTAAAAAATTATTCTAAGTCCTAAATGCACATTTAATCAGGTTTGTGCTATGATTTTGAATTTTGAAAATGTGTATGCTTTTGAAAGGATTCCAGAGATCTGATTTTTCCAAGTGACTTGGAAATGGGTTTGAAAATATCCTTTAGAAAGAAGAATTGAACTTGATTTGAGAGTTTTGAATTTGAGTTTGAACTGAAATTTTGAAGTTGAAATGAATTAGAACTTGAATTGAAAATTTGAAATTGAGTTTAAACTGAAAATTTAAAGTTGAATTGAATTGGAACTTGAATTCAAAGCTTGAAATTCGAATTGAAAACTTAAAGTTGAATTGGATTTGAGAGTTGAATTTTGAAATTTGAGATCTGAATTATTTGAAATTGAAAATTGAAATTAAATTTGATTTTGAAATCAGAATTGAACTTAGAAATCGAATTTAGAATTTGGAACTCTTAAAATGAATTTGAAAATCAAAGTTAGAATTGAAATTTGGAAATTAAGATTGAACTTTGGATTTAGAAATTGAAAATGTAATGGAATTTGAAAATTAGAAAACGAAATTGAAATTTTGGAAATGGAATTGGAATTTAGAATTAGAAATTCAAAACAAAATTCGAAATTTAATTTGAAATAAAATCAAGAATTAGAATGAAACTAAGAATTGATATTTGAAAATGGAAAATTTGAAATTGATATTTGAATATAAAAATGAAATTCGAAATTTGAACCTTGAAAGAAATAGAAAATTGAAGTTGAAATTAAATTTGAATGAAATGGAAAACTGAAATTAAAATTGAAAATGAAATTCGAAATTTAGAATTTGAATTTTGAGAGAAATAAAAAAATTGAAATTGATATTCGAAATTGAAAATGAAACTCAAAGTTAAAATTTTAAAATTTGAAAATGGAAAGTTAGAATAAAGAAAAAAAATAAAATCAAAAATTGGAAATTGAAAGTGAATATTTGAAATAAAAATTGAAAATGAAAATTGAAAAATAACTTTGAATTTGTGAAAATGGAAATCAAAAAATGACTTTGAAATTGTTTTTGAAAATCATTTCCAAAATCTCTTGGAAATTTGAAAATAACTTAAAATAATTTTAAAAAATGATGCAATTCTATCTTAAATGATGAATATGTTGTTTCTTTGAAAAATCATTTGAATTTTAAAGAAAGTTTCATACTTTATAGAACTAAAAACAAGATTAATTTCCATATATTCATGACTAGGGCTAAAAATATACTTTAAATTAATCTTTATTTAAAATTCTAATAAAGAAAAAAAAAGAAAAAAGTTTTTTGTCTTTATAGAATTAAAACAAAATTAATTTTATTATATTCATGACTAAGGCCAAAAATATATTTTGAATTAACTTTTATTTCAATTCAAATAAAGGAAGAAAAGGTAATTATGGAAGAAATGATGATTTTCAAAAATGATCTAAAATGTAGATCAAATTTTTATTTAATAAAGAATAATAACTATAAGTATTATTTGTATTCTGACTAGGGTCATAAATATGAACTTTACTTAACGTTATTTACCTTTTATTAAATAGTGAATGTGTTATTCGTGTTGTCCATAGTATATTTCATAAGAAAAGAAAAATGAATGAAATACATCAATTATGAAATTTAATCTAAATGCTCATTCATTCTAAACTAAGCATAAATTCAAAATTTTCATTAATAAATTATTACAACACTTGAATGAATTTACATCAATTGAAAATAAAGAAAAAAAAATCATGTAAAATGAGCAAACATTATTGAAAAATTAAAGAAAGATCCATAATTTAGCCTTTTATGCCCCAAAAAATAAAGGAAAAATCCCTTAACATATTGAAAATTAATAATATTTGATGTGAAGACTTCTAATGACTTCAAAAGTGTTTTAAAATTGAAAAATATAGAAAAAGATTAGAGAAAAACCTATTTTTTGTTTTTTTATCCAATCAAAATAAGATATTTCAAAATCAAGATATGCAAATCGACCCTATTAGATTGTTTTGAATGAATGAAAGCCTAAAACAACTCAAATTGAGATAAAAATGTCTCTATGAATTTCTAACTTCACAAGAAAATATTTCTTTTTTACATATTTTGAAAAGCAGTTTTAGAACTTGAGATATGATTGAAACATTGAAAAATAAATTTTGAAATCAGGAAAATGAATTTTGACAGACAAGTTTCTGTAATTTTGAAGTTTCAGAGACTAAACTCTCTGATTCAATTTCTCCCAAATTTATGGGAGGTGCTATTAAGTTCAACCATAAAATATTCTCAATTTACAGAATTAGAAAATGATTCTTAGTTTGGAAATGGTGACTTCGGGAAGTCACTGTTCTATTTAAAGAATGAAACCTAGTACAGAAATTGAAATTCTGTAACTTGTTCTAGTTTTTGACAGATTTGAAACATTAAAACATCATAAAAGTTTATGAAATTTTATATGGAAAAACTAGACAAAATTTAGAGAATAACCCTTTTTATATATTTTGAAAATAATTTTTCATTAGAGAGATCACATCCAATCAATTTGAGATAAAATTTAAGAAATACTAAATGAGACAAACTGATAGGGTTTTGATTTTTGACCAGATCAGATATGAACAATTCATGAAAGTTTCTAAAAATTTATTGAGATAAACTAGATATTTAAGGCAGAAATTTTCAATTTATAGATCTAGAAAATGATCTCCCATTGAAGAGATCCAATCAAAACAAATTGGATCAAAACCTGTGAAAAACTTGTGAAAGAAAATCAGCAGGTTTCTAGTTTTTTATCCGAATGATCAATAAAAAAGAAATAAAAATTAATGAAATTTGTCATGCATAAACTAGACATTTTAATGATAAAACTTCTTTTTACATATTTAAAAAATGATCGCCCATTAGAGAGATATGAATGCAATAAGCGGATTTTGGGCCTGAGCAATACTTGGGATTGCAAATAGGAAGGGTTCTGACTTAAAATATAAAAGAAATAGAAATATTCTATAGAAATGGTCTCTACACATACGAACCTCTGTGTTCGTGCATAACCTTGCATGCGGCAGACCAGTGCATCCCACACCTAGTTGTGCATCCTCTCATTTAATTTACAGTACATCGTTAGGTTGCCAAAATCCCCACTCACTATTAAAGTTTTGATAACATGTAGTAGAAGTACTGCCAAAAAAATCATCGCATCCAGAAGTATTACAGAAGTGATGTCCAAATCTCTACCCTCATAACATATTTGTTATTCTTCCCTACTTCGATCCTCAATCATATTTTTATCATCCTATATAAGATCAAGGTAAATTATTATACCAAAAGCTCATAATTTATAATGTTTAATACATTTTCAAGGCATGCATAATTTTATTAAAAACCCTAAGTATTAATTTATGTTAGCATGCCAAAAATGATTGTTTATATATTTTGATCCATGTTTACATATTCTGAATAATGTTCACATGCCCAAATTTTTGTTTACATACATTGACTACTAGCATGCTTAAATACTTATTGTAAGTGTTTTTGTTTAGTAATGAAGCTAGGGATTACCAAAACTTTACAGGCTTGGAATTTTTATGCCCAAAATTTGGTTTATACAATATTTGGACTAGATTTTGACCAAGGTTTGAGTAGCCTCTGGTGTCATTAAGGTACATTGGATTTGTGTAGAACATGCAAATTTATTCTTATAAAATATAGTTATACTTGTATGGGTCAGGGTATCTCAAACTTATGAGGTGCAAAAAGAGCACCATATGTTAAAGGGTTCATGCTTACACACATACTTAAAGTATTATTCGTCTTCACAAGTGAAGTGCTTATATATACAAAGCAACATTGAATGCCTTGGTTACATATGACCATAGTTGTTACCCTAAATAGGTACTTGGCTATTGAGCTCTGAATTTACTTACTAGTATAATGCACATGAAATTATAAGTCTCGCTAAAAAGATAACCCTTATAACTCATTCACAGTGGCCCTACCTTAGAGAGGGTAGGAGGTACAAGCCTCGAGTGACATGTATATTGTTGATGGGAACAAAAGCATCCCAAAGGGCCTCTAGTAACTCAAGTTCAGAGTACAAGGCTATCGACTTAGGTGATAGACCTTAACTTTTGCAGTAAGTGGTTGTTTTTTTGCAATGGTATTTTTAAAACATGTTTTCCAATAAAAACTTTGAAAAATCGACAACCAAATAAATAAAAACCGACTTTCCACAATCGTGGCAAGTATTGGTTGAATCCACAAAGAACATGATGATATTCAAAATTAAATCTGAATATTTTAATTTATTAATATTATAAAATGTCCGCAATAAAATAAACAACTACAATTAAGTTACACACTATTAAAATAAAAATTAACTAAAGCAAATTATAAATTAGGTTGTTCAAGCTTCCTCCAAGTCACAAGGGCATTTTCATCATTTCAACAGATGTGGCATTCACGTTTGTGACATAAATATCTTTTAACCTATAGTATGCTTGTCAACCTACAACAAAAATAACAAGTTAGTAATGAAAATAACTATAATTAATGCAAAATTACCACTAATTCTAAAAGATATAACTCATAAAACTAAATCGTAATTTAAATAAAAATAATCTAAAATGTAAATTCTGATTAAACTAACTAATTTACACTAAACTAAATTTTGAAACTACACTAACTATTCTGTAGAAAAATCAGGACAATTACAGAAAACCAACTAACGAGTGAAATGTCTGTTTTGCCCTCGCTATAGTGCATGAATCACTTTCTAATAGGTTTTCGAAAATAGGCAGTTTGAAGGGTCAAAATAGATCCAAAAATTCTAAATTTTGTTTTGTTTGATTCCTGACACGTGAAATCTAACCCTTTTTACATATTTTAAAAATTCATCTGGAAACTCAAGATATAAGCATTTTAAGATCGATCAAAATCTAGAAATTTGCCAGTCCCGAAATTCAAACTTTTGAAAAATCGGTTTTTGGAAAACATTTAAAAATCCAACCAAATCAACTCTGAATGGGTTGAAATTTGGTTTGCAGACAGTGGACATGTGGATGAAGAGAATAGAAGTGATTTTTTAGAAAAACCTTAAAAAATTGTACATAAAATGACGTGTGCAAATAACTATAAAATCTGGTTCAAAAGTTCAATTCATTTCAATTGAAAATTATTCACTCCATGCACTGTTATGATAACAAGCATGAAATAACAGACCATTCAGACCTAGTACTATGCTAAACTACAAAAAACAAAGTGTTAATGATGCTAAAAACTAAATCTAAAAAGAACATAGAATGTATTAGACAAGAATTAAATTACTCTAGCTTATAAATGACTTGGTTAAATACACAAACCTAAAACATAGATGTTAGTTAGAATGAATGCAAACTAATGTTAGATGTCTCTTCGTGAGAACTTACTAATATATGGATAAAACAATAAAAAAAAATTACCAGAAGTGAAATAACACATACACACACCCACATACCTAACTAAGCAAGCTTGAATGCTAAATCATATGGACTGTCCCCTATGTGGGACCTACTTAGTATTTAAGTAAAGAGCAAAAATGAAATGAATCATAAACACCACTACCTAATTAATATGCAAAGTTAATTAGTGAATGCATGCATTACTCTAAACATCTAATTCAAAAATTTCCTAAAAAGAGTTAATTCAATATACAATGAAGTATATTATATTAAATTGCTAAATGAAAGGGTCATTAAAGTATATTTAGGCTAAATTGTAATTAAGTGGGCCCATGACATCTTTCCTAAAACTATTCTTTGACCTTTCAAAGTAAAAAACACCAGCCTGGAGGGCCCCACACATTTTTGACTAAGTTCTAGAATTATAGAGAATATCTCCTTATGGCGCCCCAGACCCCAACCTTGGGGAAATCCTTAGAATTTTTTTTTGAGGATTCTTTTTATTTGGTTTTATGACAAACAACGGAAATCTAGAGAAAGGGGTAAACAAGGGAAAAGGTTGCAAGTTTGCGCGGGCCACAATAAGTGATACATATAAATATCAAGTCCAAAAATGTACACAAATCCAAAGTGTTTAATATACAAAATGAGACAATATCCAATCATTCTCAATAGTTTCACAAAACAAGAGAAAATCCCCTCAAAACCCCCAAAATAAAAAAGGAGCCAAGATTTGCAGCTAAGTATGGGTCCCCAAGCCTCCAACTATGCATCGTCGCACTGCAGTTGTGCCTACTCATCACCTACATCCCCATAAAACGATGTCAGAACTCTTGCGAGTTGGTGAAGAACGACAACATCATATATCCATCTCTCAAGGAAAAAAGGCATATAGCATGAAACATGTGACATAACAGACATATGTGCATGTGTTAGGTAAGTGCACGTGCTACAAGTCTAAGTAACCCGAAAAGTAACAAGTGCAACAAGCTATAGCAACAAGGCAGAGTAATAAGCACTATTGAACAACAAGTAACGAGTAATGAAGAGTAAGGCAGTACAAGAATAATAACGACATAAATAAGTAAAGGAACTAGCAAGTAAGTTAGCTATGATTGATTAGTATTTAAGTTCTTATTATTACTCCTTCGTGTATACGAAGGAACCTCGCATTCTGTGAGACATGCACCCGACGTCTGTTATTCAAATTCTAATATGATAACTGGGGATGCTACAGACCGAGTAAACCTCATGTGGGCAGCCACAGTTAAGAGAAACTCATGCATGGGTAAAGGATTGCAATCCATACTACTGCACCGGTGCTGAGAGATCGATACTCAGGAAGACTTTGTCGCACCTTGTAGGATATGTGACCCTTAGGAAAAACAGAATCGAGCTGACTGGATGCCATTGGACAGAAAGATAGGAAGATTGGAATTAGACTTTGGAAAAATACAAGAATTTTAAAAATTGCAGGCAGAATAAAATAAAAAGCTAGAAATTTGAAGGCCAGAGGAACGAAAGAATGGAAAATCACCTGGAGTTTTGAAGAAAAGGTGGATAAATTGGAAAAATTGTCCAGGGTTTTTGAGAAAAAGGAGATATTTCACAAAAGATGGAAAATGAGGTATTTTGGAAAATATGTCTGGTATTTTGGAAAAAATGGGGAAAATATGAGAAAATAAGACGAAAATGAATATCATACATTCAATCACAAACAATTATGCACATACAGCAATCCCTAAGAAGCTTACTCTAAATGCATCAATTTTGAAAGAGCTTTAAGATCCTAATCTGGTCTCTATGCTCAGATCAGCTGTGTCCAATCATGCTATGCCGATATACTCGAATCGAGGCTCGATGTACGTGGCATAAAATTCATCTCCGGTTCTAGGCTTGTGTTTTTCCAACATCCTTGAGCGCCTGCCGATATACGTTGGACTATGGCCCTTGGTACGTAGCAGGGGGGTGTTAGCCCAAATAAGTGGCCCAGTTGTGAGGCTCTGTCCCGAACTATGGTTCTAGAAGAGAGCCCAGCAACGTGAAGACCAGGTAGACATAGGTGGGGTGGTTTTTGAAATATGATCACATGCAAGCAAACAGAGAGCTCTAAACCTAAAGAGATAGAGATTTTTAAAATTTTGAAGAAGCAAACATTATTTTCATACAAATCCTAGATTGAGGAGTGTTGTATTTCAGATCTAGGTCTAAGTGAGCATGCATAATTCTCCTCAATTGGTCCTACCAAACCATGCCTAGCCTACATGCAATCCATGTCAGCTGGGTTCAAGTCTAGGATCCTAGTCTCCCATGAAATCAGAAATTAAAAGTTGACATTCCATAGAACACGATTTTGATAATTGAGCTAAGTCAAAGCATATAATTGATCAGACGAAGACAGGTCCCACCACGGTCGCCAAACCTGTTATCATTGCAAAATTTTCCCCCCTCCCTCTGCGAGAGTGAGAGAAACGATTTCGCGAGACAAACTCGACCAAAGTTTTGAAAATTGATTTTGAAAATTACTCACCTCTGTTTTGAAAATTTGCGGGAAAATTCTGTGGAATGGGATTCGTCTGTCGGTACGAGGTTCAACCGTTCCTGACGCCTTTACCAGGGGTAATTGAACCAAGGATCAAATGTGTGCTTTGACTAAGTTAAATTATCTAAATTATGCTCTATTTTCCTAGAATGCACAGAGAATCAGGCATGTGCTATGAAATTTTGAAAAGATGTAAGTTTGAGAAATATGGTGTTTGCTTTGGAAAATTGTAATGTGTTTGGAAAATGCTTGAGAAAATCATTGAATTTCATTGAAAATCAAGAATTTGCATTGAAAAATGAATTCTCAGGAAAACTTGAACTTTGGGAAAATCAATTTTTGAGATTTGAATTGCTTTTCTAAGGAAATGGATTTGAGAATCTTGAGAAAGTCAGGAAGTTCACTGGAAAATGATTTTTGAAATAGAAAATGGATTCTGAGGAAAATCAGATCTTTGAGAAAATCGATTTTGGGATTTAAAAATGAAATTCAGAATATGGAAATCTTGGAAAATCTTGATTTGAACTTGGAAAATACTTTGAAATCTCATATGAAAACTTGGAGTTTTGAGAAAATCAGATCCTAAGAAAGACTTAGAAATTTTTGGAAAAACTGATTTTTCTGAAATAGAATTGGAACATGATTTTGAAAATAATACGAATTTAACGAATGAATATGAATTTGAAAGATATTTCATTGAGGAATTGGGAAAAACTTTTGAGTTTTGAGAAATGCAGTACATTTTTGAAGTTAGTCTAAGAGTGTAGGTTGAATGTGACTAATATGAAGATCATAAATCTAGGTTTCATTCGTATTCTGACTATGGCCAAAAATACAAATTTCACCATATTTATAAACTCCATAAGAGCTTGTGCATGTGCCATTCGTGTCAACCATAGTGAATTTGGAAAAATGTGCATGAATGATACATCAAATATTGAAAATTATTGAAATTAAACTATATGCAATGCAATCCTATTATAAGCAAAAAATGTAAATTCTTATTCCAAATTATTACATTACTTTTTACATTGAATTTAATAAAATAAATAAATAAAATGGCTAAGTCTTCCTCTTGAATATTCCTGCAAAACTAGAAAACAATGTTAGCACAGAAATGTAGGTTTTTCTGAATTTATCCAAAAATATTAAAAATTATCGGATATTATTCAGATATAAACCCAGAATCATACCCTATTTTATATAAACATGATAAATAATGAATAAAAATTGAAAATAAACTTGGAAATTCGAAATTATGGTCATAATAACCAAAATGCCCCTGATGACTTTGAAATCAGGGTTTTCTGAAAGAATTTTTATAAATTTTGGAATTTTGAAAATTAAATGAAATAAATCAAACATAATATGATGAAATATGATTATATGCATGAAAATTTATGGAATTAGAAATTTGAATTTCGAAATTTAGGTCAAAATGACCAAAATATCCCTGATAACAACACTATGGTCTTGAAACCAGGGTTTTTTGAAAGAAATTTTCCACAAATAGAAAATGTGAAATGTAAATGGGATTAAAATTAACCCTAATATGACATGACATGCTTACTTACATGATAAAAGCCCTAAAATGGTGAAAATATCACAAATTATCAAATTTGACTTGATTTTCGCCTGATTTTCCCTTCTGAATTTAAAGATAAACTAACATATAAAGCAAATGAACTTAGAATTGAGCCAAATTTGGCATGTATACCTAGACTAACCCTAAAAAGAGAATGGAGCTCAATTCAAAAGCATATACTAAACTTATGCATGATCGTAATTGCATAACATGAATAAATTCATAAATGAATACTAACTTTATGCATGAGCAAATAGATAAGACATGCACTTACTAATGCAAAATAGGTGGTTCTTCCATGCATGTGTAACTTTAACTTCCTTTATTTAAGTTTCCTTTTTAAATGTTGCATGTCATGACTATGTTAATGCAAACATAATTATTGTATTACGTTTAGTCCTGTGGGTACTAACACGGGCTTAACCTGAATCAAGGTCATAGCTCACAAGGGGTATATTCAAACAAGTTTTGGCTTAACCTTAGTCGAGCACCAGTCACCAGTCCTAGGTGAGGGACGACCTTGTTGAGAAACAACTCCCAAGACCTCTATCCTAATATATCAGACTTCACTCATGAGTTCTTTATTTACCACCCCGCGGCTACTATAGAGGTTTTCTCTATTTCCATGGTTGGGGGAGAAGCAACATTTTGTGCTTAAAACTTGGTCTCACGAAGCCAAAAGTACTACTTATCCTCTCATTGTAAATATCAATAGAATCAATATTTGTACTTTGTTCTTTAATTACATTAATCTTATTGTCTTTCATGTACAAATAATGAACCTATATCAAAGGGTTCGTGCCTCTATTTTGGGTACCTTGATGCATGATTTCAATGATATTATCACTATCATGCCATGCATGTTAATCGTAAAGCATTTATATTCATTCATACATTCATTTTAGGCATTAAATATAAATAACATCATGCATTTATATTGTCACATGCCACATACTTCACTACACATGCATTTGCATGTTCAGTGTAAATTTTTAATCAGTGGCATGAATTTAGAACAGAACATTCAAATGACATGCTTTATCACAATTTAGAACATACATTCAATCAATATCATAGTGCATGGTTGCATATTCTACACTAAATATCATGTCATCCTATTCACTTATCAAAATTGAAAGCCTATGCTTCGCAGAGTTATTCTGGCCCATACCCAGTTAATGGTTCGATTCGGTGGAAACTACCATGTTGTTGTACACAAGTTGAGTTCAAGGTCCACTTTTCTGTCATGGGTGCTCTCATATGTCACCTTTCACACTCATAAACTGTTCTTAAAAACTCCTCGTAGATTGAGTGTTACGATCAATTTACCGAGTAGTGTACAGGCTAATAACAATCAAGAATAAATGAATATTAACTAGCAACAAAAGAGTATGTGATCATTCATCATCTTGATTAGTGTGGCTGGATCTAAATAGAGCTTCAGATCAAGGCATAAGCTTTGCCTAATGTCACAACCGGGTTGGATCGTGCCGATAGCTAACACAAGCATGCCAATGTTTCAGAAATTCTAAATCGATCATGCAGTCAGCAAGGGCAAAAGCTTGATATGACAATTCATTTCCTGATTGTTGGCCTTTAAGCCTTCACCAACACCACAACTGACGTTAATTAAAATTTTCAGCTCAATTGACTTGACCAATGATTTGGGCCAATAATGCCCATGCTCATGTGTATATTTGGCTCCTCTAAGAATTTTCAACTTTAAAGAGAGCCCTCACCTAATTTTTTTTTTCAACTAAACGACGTTCAATTAGTAAGACCTGAATCCACTTTTATTATTTGATATCTTACACTAACCATTGGAAACAAAATCTAACATATTAATCGTGGCAAATAAATGGTTGTTTTTTTGTGTGTTGGAATTATAGCCGAGTTGCAGCAGGCCTGTGGCGAGCTGGGGTCTGGTTGACCCAGCCTGCTGCACCCAGCAGCTACTGCCCAATGATCAACACTGCAGCACGGTTCTGTTGTGTTCATCAGTGCAGTAGCGGCTTGCGGCACACCAAGGTTACAACTTCACAAACAACCCTTTAAATGGCCCAGTTAACATATCACGAAAGCACCCATATAGGGATTCAAAACAATGATGTAGAGGTTAGTGACAGGTATAAATGAAACAACTAACTCATGGGAAGGGACAAATAAATAATAATAATTTAAATTTTGTTCAAATAAGAACCTAAAGTAAAATCCAAATTAGACCCAATAACTGTAATACATATATTATGGGACCGTGTCTGTTAGCAGAGGACACCATAACCAGCCTGTGAACTCTATAATTGAATCACTTGAACAAAAAAAAATAAGATTACAGCATAGTAAATCACAGCATTAGTCGCGGGTAATGATTTAATGTTAGATTCTACCATATTGATGTTGTCATATTTAAAAAGCTTAGACACCACACAACAGCGGATGCCTGTTTCCAAACCTATTCAAAAACTCATGGATTGCTCCACGAACTTCAAAAATAAAAATTAACGCTCAATATTTTACCATAAGCACAAAGAAAACTGCCAAGGACACCAGTTTTTATGGATTTATCAAGTAGTGTCATTTTCTTTATTACATATTTTTATTTTTTTTAAGATCCGATCAGTCCCATCCCAGTCAAGGACTGATCTGGAATGTTCCCAAATAGTGTCCAGGACTGATTCACGAGTGAATCAACCCCTCAAATCAGTCTCTCAAACACGTTTAGAAAAATGCCCATATTTCAAGCATTCATACAGGAAGTATATATATTATATTTTTTTAAGAACCAATTTGTCCTAGGACTGCTTTGGTTTACATCATGAGGTTTAAAACATGTCCAGGTCTGGTATACTATTTTTTTCCCGAGTCATTTTTGGGAAAAAACTGCTTCTATACCAAAATCAAGGTTTTCTCTCAAAATCGATTTCGTTATTTGCGAAATCAGAATATATATCAGTCCCAACGATGTTAGGACTGATATAAGGTTCGAATAACAGTATTTTAACCCTGAAGCATGTTCATGCATACTGACCCTAATCTACAAGTATTGGATTAGAACCCCTACCTCGAAACATTGAAACCGAAGCCAAGATCCAGAATACGTAGGATCAAAAGGTACATCTTCAATGTTGGAACCTCCTTCCAACAGTAGCTGCACCTTCAAGATAGGTTCAATGGCACCCCACAATGGCATGTCCCTCCAAACGTGTGGGATGAAGGAGAAGAGGGGAGAATGGAAATACCGAGGGATAATGAGAGAGAGAGAAACAAATAGGGGGGTGATGTGACCCGCTTTATAGGCTCTAATTTTTTTTATATACATATAATCATTGTGGCAATGTAGGGGCTATAACTATATGGACTCACTCTTAATCAAGAGGGCCCACTAAGAAGGGCATCCCCTCTTGATTTCAATTTTTCAATTAAGTTTTAAAAGAAATCTTAGTTTTTTAAAACCTAAGCCCATTTTAAATTTTGGTAACTATTGACCTTCTTTCTCTTTTATAGGTTCCTAATTTTTATATTTTAGAAATGTAGAAGACCAGCCACTAAAGAGGGCCCACTAGGGTGGGACGTCTCACCCTAGAGTCCTTCTTACCTAATGAAATAAAAATCTAAATTTTATTTCCATTCCATAGCTAATTTGCCTCGAAGTTTAATTTAGGAAACTTAGTTATTCTTCCTTTTTTTTTACTTCTATTTCAAGGTAGATAGTTTTCTTAAAATTTTCAAAACTCTTAAAGTACAGATTTGCTAAGTAGAATAGTCCCACATAAGGGGATGTTCCACCATATTGGACTCATACAATTTTATAAATTATATTTGAGTCCCAATTTTCCATTCCACTATGTTACTTAATTTAAATTTTATATGGATTTCTTTTTGGATTTCAAATCCCATTGAGATCCAATTTAAATTAAGTTACAACACATCAATATTCATACCCAAATTAAGAATCCATATGCAAATAAAAATCCAAATTCACATTAAATTTCACTCAAAATTAAATCAAATTCTAATTATAATTTAGATCTAAATTAACTTTGAATTTAAATTCAATTTCAAACCTTAATTCAATTACGATTTAATTTAACATGTGAATTCAAATTCAAGTTGACATTAATCAAATTTCTAGGTTTTACCTAATTTAAATATAAAAATTTAATTTTTAATTATTTATTAATTACCAAAAAATTGTAAGTATTACATTTAAATTCAAATTCAATTCTAAATTCAATTTCAATAAAGATTCAAATTAATGTTTAATTCAAATTCCAAATTGGCATTCAATTTAATCCTAGTTTTAGATGAAAATTCGAATAAAATCCAAATCCAATTATAATATATGATATTTATTTATTAAATCTGAATTAAATCAAAAAAACAAATTTAAATTCCCAAATAAAACTTCAATTTCAAATGCACACTCATTTCAAATCCAAACTAAATTGAAACTCAAATTCAATTCGCAATAAACCTCAAAATTAAATCCTAATTAAGTCCAACTGAAATCCAATTTTAAAAAAAAATAAAACGATTCAAAATAAATTCTCAACTTGAAATTTAATAATATTTAACATTAAATTCATTTTTATTTCTCATAAGTCATCAAAAATTTATGGGTTTTACATTGGAGGTATGTAGCAGGCTAAGAAGAAGTTTCCCACATTTTGAAACTCGAACACGATATGCAATGCAGAGATGTCGCTCAATTCACTGGAAAGCGGAAATGCACTTTTCGGGATACTAGGGGAGCTCGAGCTCCTGAAGAGGTTGGAGGGCCAGCCTTGGGAGTCTGGACCTAACATGAACCAGTGTAGTTCAGAGAAGAAGAGAGAGAGGGAGATGGGGGCGGCAAAATAGAGAACTTAAGAAATTTCAATATAATTCAATGCATAAAAGGGGAACCCCATACCTCTATTTATAGATGGAAGGTTTGAGATAAAGTCTCTACTTAACTACATAATCCATAAGCTAAAAAGAATCTTACTGTGAAACAAAAACTAGATTAGAGAAAATATTCTAAAGTTTTACCTCTATCGGGACTCCTACTCTAACTAAAAGTTTTCATTAATTATAAAAAATTAATTAGACTCTTCCTAATTAATCTTGATAGACATCTAGAGAGGAAAAGACGTCGCACTGTGATCCTTCAATTAGATGCCCCTATGTGGGCCCCATAGGGTGACTCTCCTTGGTTCTGACAGAGACATGTGTCAGGCTCTCCTTCCTTCTGATATGAACACGTTCTTTGACTTTTTCATATGTGAGGATGCCACGTCAGCTGCCACATCACTCATGCTCTCACTTCTTGCAAGGAAAGGTGTATGGATCTTGGAGCTTGAATCCACACCATCTTCTGAATTTCGAGCTGTAACGGTCTTAAACAAGTTGTGAATCCAAACTTTTAAGTGTGTAGATAATTTTGACATATTTATGGGCATTTGAAAAAATGTGATATTTTTCAATGACAGGACAGTCGTTTGCCATTATAACAAACAAAAAAGTTGTAGCTCCTAACAGGAAGCATCCAGCTTTTAGCATATTGACCAGCCATCCCCTTTCAAGTTAGTCAAGGGGAAATGGGATAATAGTTATTCTTTTGTTTTTTTTTAGAGGCAAGCTGGGGTTAGGCAGACCCCCACCAGTTATTATTCAATGTACCACTGGGGTTTGAACATGCAACATCCCAGCACAAGGAGACGTGCACTGACAGCTCCTACCAACCACGCGGAGCCCCCGTTGGTAGGATAATAGTTATTCTTATCAAGTATAAACCACAGCTAATGGAATTTGGAAGCGCAAAGCCATGTCATTCATTCATGCTTCTGAAATTTTGGGAGAGAAGCGGACTTTTTTCAATATAGAATTAAACTTTAACTGATGTTGGAGATGCACTTTTAATAATTGTTTCAGGTTTTTAATAGTTATTTTTAATTTTTTTGGACAAAAAGCTTAAAGATGCACTTAAATAAAAAAACGCTTCATACTTCACGCATCAAGGTATTTTTTAAACATTCACTTTTGTTTCATGCTTCACGTTACTTCTGGCACCCACTTCTTTCTCTGGTAATTATGGTATAAGCGTGTAACTTTGGATGAACAAATTACCTATATATGTTTGTACTCGAGTTAAGATTTGATGCTCTCATGCTAAGTTCCTGCTGAGAAAGTAATTCTTCTGTCATCTACATCAGCAGGCAACGCTTGATTCATTTCTTGTGTTTGATAGACAAGCTGGATGATAGCACCCAGTCGGATTCAAGCCTTTTGGTATAGTGCAGCTTTTTAAATCCAACAATAATATTCGACATAAACTCTTGAAAAACTCTTACAGAAATTGTTACTTTCTAGTAAAAGCATAAATCAATCTGAGACTTCCAGCGTTAAAGGACATCTTTCAGACATGAAGCACCGAATGTCCAAAGTGGCAGGCTTCTTTTAGGTATTACGGGTTTTTCAGTCAGCTTGGGAGAAGTTAATGTTTCAACAGCAAAGTACTCTTCTGGAGTGCTGAGAGTAACGCCACCAAGGACTCACAGCTGGGGTGATGTGTCAACCAGGTAGCCTCAAAAGAGAGCAAACTTGCCAAGGGGTTCCGCGTAGTTGGTAGGAGCTGTCACTGCACGTCTCCTTGTGGTGAGAAGTTGCAGGTTCGAAACCCAGTGGTAGAGTTGAATAACTGGTGGGGGTCTGCCTAATCTCATATTGCCTTTCAAAAAAAAAAAGAAGTGAATATATTTTAAACTCTCTAAAACTGATTTAGTATAAATCAATTTTTGACAGGATTCTCAATCCAAAAACCGTCACTGTTTTAAATATGATAAATCTGACACCAAATCCTCACATGAGAGGTTCGGTACAGAGTATATCTAATTAAAATAAGAATAAACTCGTGCGTATGAATTTCGATCTACATGTAGAAGAATAGAACCCCTACCTTTTTTCAAAAAAAATTGATTATGTTTATCAAAAAAAACAGTTTCACTACTCAAATTGCCTCCTCCTCTTCGTGTGGTGGTTGCAGCCCTATGCCTAGCCCCTCTCTAACGTGTTGTAGAGTCCTCCTTGTTGTGTAAAGGAGAAAAAAAAAACATAAAAAGAAAAAAAAATGCAAAAATGATCAAATATGGGAGGCATAAGACCCTCCTCTTTTTTAGGCCCTAACCTAGTTCAAGATATGGAGATTTAATCTCAGTCTTTGATTTAGATCGCCTACCTCTTCTTTTTCTCTTTCCTTAATTTCCTTTAAGCATATAATTATTATTTTTCTATGTGCCTTACATATGTATATTTTCTAATTAGTTAACCTATGTTAGGTACCCACATGTACATCATATGACTTAATGTCAACGATGTTCAACAAGGCTGAACGTCTTGTAAGTTTTTTTTTTTCAAAATTCAAAGTAATCAAGCTTACTTGCTTCGCTAGAAAGTTGACTTGTCCTGTTTTTTTTTCTTCATTCTTTCCATAAAAAGTGTCTTCATTCTTTCCATAAAAAGTGTACCACAAAGCTGACAGACTCAAGAGCACATTAAAGCTCTACTTGGAGGGAAGTTTGGAAGTTGGAGAGTAAGGAACCTCAAGGAGAGTTTTACTTTAACCTTTTACAACCAGTGAAAAAAGATAAAAATCTCACTTCCTCTTAGGGTTCATTCTATTGTCATCATTTCTGGCAAAAACCCTTTGTTTCCTGCATCCCGATGATGCAATTAGGGCTATCAAATGAGATAAGGCACTCATTCATCAGCTTGTGTTCAGATCATAAAGAGCTCATTTGAGCTCATGAGCTTTGGCTCGTATTAGAGTTAATCAATAATACATATATTTTACATATATTCTATATCATAAAGCATAGATGGCTGAAGTGTTTTGGTTTGCAAGCAATAAGTTAAAGAGTTGAAATCTTATTGCTTACAACTTTGAAACAATTATTTCTTTTGTAAATGAGCCAGTTCAAGCTTGGCTCAATAGGTCTACAATCCAAATTCTATTGTTTTAAACTCTAAAAGCATTTTTTTGTGACCCAGCTAGCAGAAGCTCAGCTGGTTTAGCTCGGGCTCTCCATGAGCTTAAGCTCGATTGAGCTCAACATAAAGATACGAGACAAACTTGAACACCCTATGGTTTAATAATGTTTGGCTCGTTTACAAGCCATATCTGCAATACCCTTCAACAGACTTCCAAATGAACCCAAAGTGCATTTTATTAGGATCAGAAGCTCCTCCATTGGCTTTCACCCAGCCACACTGAGCATGCCAATGGCCTTGTTTAGGATCACACAAAGGCATTTTTAAAGCCACAAAACATCACCCAAATGTGGCCCTCGTACAACCTCTAAAAGAACAAGACATCATCCCTTTAAGAGCTAGCAACCAAGCAACTCTTGGCACCATACACCATAATAGCAGGCTATAAAGGAAGCTGTGTATCGGCTATTAACAGACCACTTATTGACTAACCACACCAAGAAAATGAAGATGTTCATTGTCACTGAATGGTGAGCCACCAAGTGAAAAATGACAACTTGGGGCATTTTTTCCAATACCCTGTGATTCTTGGATTTTCTAAAGATCCTGTGATTGAAAATCACTATCACAACACTTTCTCAAGGTTAGTGAAACATGAGGAAAGTACAAGTTCTGTGATTGCCAACTATGATTGTCTCTGACTTGAATCTTGTGAAAGTTAGTCACAAGACAGACATCGTGACCAACAATCACAGCTTCTACTTTTAGCAGTTGTGATTGTTCATCCCTACCTGTGACCAAAGAAAATTAGGGATAGCTCCAGAAATATTACTTCAACCCACAATTGCATACCTGAAAATACATTTACATTGCAAGAAACAAATACAGTGAACAAATCAATTAATAAGATTAATGAAATAGCAGTTATTGCAAAAACAACCAATTGGAAAGCAATAGCCATAGTTGTAAAGTGAACACGATGGGATGCCTTAGTATCAAGAGAACAATTAGAAGCACTGGTATAACATTATGCAAGGCAAAATGGATTACCCCTAACGACAATGTTAACCAAATCAATGCATAGATGAACATACTTTCACTAATCATGTATCTCTTGATCTTAGAAACACAATGCTTAAAAGTTAAAAAGTAAGGGAGCACATCAGGCCCAGTAACCCACAGAATTGTGTTGAAGGGGCAGGACGGGCCATGCTACGACCACAGGTGCAGCCCAAAACGTGATTAGACCCAAGCCAGAACCAGATGAATAGATAAACCATCTGATCTTAGGTCTAGGTAAACCTTTTTCACTGATGCCATATCCAGAAAATTATGTCAATGCGCAGGGGCTTGAGTCAGGTCATCCCCAAGGCCTCAGGGGACCATCATGGGGCAAAACCAAGCCTGACCTGATGCCCAACCCTACTGATAATGTTGCTTGCTTACCAGTTGAACAAACAGAGCTGACAGCAGCAGCATGTCACTTGGGCAAAGATCTGCGCGGCTCTAATGCCATAAAAGAATCGCCTCTGTTATTGTTTACTCTAGGTCGGGTTTAGACCCAACATCCCTCTGTTGCCAGGTATCCAGTTCCACCAGCTATGCTGTCCAACCACATATCAGAAATTTATCCAGGAAACAACAATCAATTATGAAAACACTTGCATAAAATTCTTTTTCCGTTACATGGCTTTCCCAGCATTCTCTGCCTATGGAAAATATTGCCACCTAACTTAAGCCTAGTGAAACTCATTTTCAAGAGCAAAATAACAATTCACGAGAGTATTTAGAAAACCCTTTCAGTATGAAATAACCAAGGACTTACGATTCCCTTCTAACGTTCCATTCAGAGAGTAATTGCAGCAACACACTGTCAGTCCCACCTATAATGGGGATGCATATTCCACGCATTCACAAGAGCATTTAGAAAACCCTTTCAGTATGGAATAACCAAGGACTTCTAATTCCTTTCTAACGTTCCATTCAGAGAGTAATTGCAGCAATTCAGTCCCACCTATACTGGGGATGCATATTCCAGGCTATCTTCCGTCAAGCTTGCAAAGGCACCAAGGAGAAAAGAACAAGAAATTATATAACCATGAATTCTGATTCCATGTCCCAAGACTAGTAGCATGGAGAAAACACTTTCAGAATCTCCACAGCTTATCTTCCGTAAGGGTGATACCTGCCATTGGCAGAACTTCCGTAGCCAGCAGGGCCACCACCTCCACCATAGCCTTTACCACTATAGCCACTCATACTGCCACCGTAACCACCACCACCACCATATCCACCCATGCTACCATCACCGCCACCTCCATACCCAGTTCCACCACCATATCCACCCATTCGACCACTATAACCATCATAAACACCATAGCCATAAGCCCCAAACATCCCACTACCACCACCACCAAAGCCATGCCCATATCCATATACACCATATCTCTGGCCCATGGCTCCACCATAGCCACCTCCTGACCTACAGGAATTGCCTCCATATCCATGTGCAGGGCCTTCATAGCTTCCATATGCACTACCACCACCACCACCACCATGGATAGTTCGTCTACCAAATCCTTGACCTTCACCTGACCTTTTTGGTGCAGCCTTCTTGATTTCCACCTACAAATTACAAAGTGTTGTCAGACAATAATAACACAAAAGCTGGGGCTGTTTATATCTGTATTACTTGAAGCCCTTCAGACTTGCCTGCTTCCCTTTAATTTCATGTGACTGTGATCCCGATAGAATTTCTTCAACCGTTTCTTCACTCTCAAAGGTGACAAACCCAAAGCCACGCGAACGACCACACTGATCAGTCATGATATGATGCTCAACAACTTTGCCATGTGAAGAGAAGTACTCCTTCAATTCATCTGCACTTTATAAGGACAAGATCAGATAAAGACCAAACTTCATAGCAAGGGTCCGCATATTACCATCTGTAACAGATGTAGGTATCCTGCCAACAAAGATCTTCTTTGTTTGGGTCTCTGTGGCCACTGTCATTTCCTCCCTTGGGACAGTCCGTTTTACCTCAACCTGAGATCAGACATATAACTAGCTGAAAACTCACATTTCTAGATGCAACAGAAGAAATGAAGAGCATCCTACAGGAGGCAAGTCCAAAGAATCACTGTTTTTTTCCTTAACAGTAATATGATGCTCACCATCCTGTCATCAATGACATGGTCGTCCTTCAATACCTTCCCCACAACAGACGCGTCAGCAAATGTAATGAATCCAAAACCACGAGGTTTTTTTGTGTGCTTATCCTTCATAATCACAGAATCAGTAATCTCTCCATATTTTTGAAAATGCTCTGTGAAGGTCTCTGGAATAAATTACCAAAGGAAGAATAAGATGGGCACAAAATCACAAAACAACTGAATAGTTGACAAACCATGAATTACACCGTCAAAAGTAAAGCATTGCCATTCTAAGAATAATATTTTTCAACAAATAGAAAAGCAAACAAAGCTTTAGAAAACAAATTGAAGCAAAATTGATATGCCAATAAAACTAAAATGACACACAGATAGGCATATGTATCAGTTTATCAGCAGTCCATGGTCAAGTTCAAGGAAAATCTTCCACATTAAACTGATCGACATATTGCCTCATAACATACTAAGCATTTCTGAAGCAAACACGAGCAAAAAACAAAAATTCAAACGGGGTTGGATTTAGGTTCGCTGTGGGCGTGATTAAATACCACATAACAGATATGGCCTAATTGGGTTCTGATGTAGATTTGGATTTTCTTTTCTTTTTTTTCAGAGGCAGATTTTAAATATAGAAGGGAAAAAGCCTTTACCAGACCCAGTCCGATCTCCTGTTTGCCCAAAACAAGTACACTATACATGTAAATGGGTTCATATGTCAATTTGATTCCTTTTTTTTCTCAGGTTCAGATATTAAAAAGCTAAAACAGAATCTGAACCATTCAACTGTACCTGAAAGGTTCTCACAAAATCCAATTAAATGGATGCTGATATGCAAGGAATTGTACAAAGTTGGATTCAGTATTGAGTGACTTGGGTCTTGTAGTTGGGTATGGTTGGGAGTTATCGACTTAAGTTGGGTTTGAAGGGTTTGGAGTTATCGACTTGAGTTGGGTTTGGATATATCCAACCTGGTCTAATAACCCAATTAGGTTAGGAACTTAGGTAATAACAGGGCTACTACTATCGTAATGAAATCACCTTGCTAATGAAATCTGAGAATTTGAGGCGGTCTCTCCATTTTCCTTGCATGCATTCAGTGCATACCCTTCATCAACAAACTCATCATCATCAACCCTCATGCCTCCATCACCATCTATCCTGCCCTGTTCTGGTCAGAATTCATCCTTGCACACATCCCTACACCCCTATTCTAGCAGCTAGAAACACGGCAAGACAACAGTCTCCTCATTCTAGACGGCTTAGCCAATAGCCTCATCCGGCTAGCCGTTTCGTGTAATTATAGCTCAGATCTATGTCACATAAGTGCGAGTGCGGATGAGAAGGGTGTGACATGACAGTTTCAAAAAAACTTGGGTGCAGGGTGCGGATATATATATATATATATATATATATATATATATATATATATATATATATATATATATATATATATATACAGAGAGAGAGAGAGAGAGAGAGAAATGTGTAGATGTGCAATCCTTAGGTGCACAGCTACAGTGGAACCACGCTGGCCGTCCATCGCACGTACGGTGGATGGCCGGCATACAAAAATGTGTGTTTTTGCGCTAAAAAATGAATTAGCAGCGCTTCAAAAGCGCCTCTAAAGACCTTAAAGGATGCACCCGGTATTAACGAAAAAGGTCTTTAGCAGCACTTCAAAAGCGCATTTTTTTGGCTATTTTGCATGATTTTGTGTGAGAATAACGCTGAGTGTCCATCACGCGTGATGGACACTCAGCAACATTCTGTTTTGAGTTGTGCACCTATGGATTGCAGTCCTACACATCACTATATATATATATAGTGTGTGTACACATTTATCATTTATGTATATAACATAGATAAAACTGGACTTGGTGTGGGTTAAACGAGTCCAGTTCCAGACAGAAATGGACCCCGATGCAGTTGACCACACATGACATTGCGGAAGTCGTGTCCAAGTGTCACATCCACGTCGGTGCGGGTGCGACACAGGTGTGTTTCCCTTTTAGAAGTGTTTGTATTACATAGGCTCAGATCGAAAGAGGATTCATCTTCCTCAGTTGGGTCAATGAATCTAGAATTTTCTGATGTGAAATTCAAAGCATGACAGAGTTTTATAATCAAGTGGCGTCAAAGCCATGATCTTGGCTTCAAGAAGATGGTGCTTTGAGATGTGAGAACAAACAAAACAGCAAAGCATGATGGAGGAAAACCTCAATTGAGAGCTATTCAAGAATATTTCAGGCAAGTCACCATGCAAGATGACACAGCAAATTAATGCAACCAACCAGCAATTAGCCTAGAATGTGGGAGCCTCAAAACTCCACACATTCAACCACGAACATGCAAGATCCCAAGGGCATCATTGCATGGGCTGTATCTGTTAAATTATGTAATCAAACTTGTAATTTCGTATATATATTTTATATATATAAGGTAATACATATACATATATATAATATATGTATATGTATTTACCAATTATATATATAAAATATATATAGTCATAGTAAGGGTAGTTTAGGAATTTTACACATATTCTTTTTCAAGAATATGTTTTTTTTGTATTTTCTTTTTTCTTTTTCTTTTTGTATTTTTGTTTTTTGCATTTAATGCATTGTACATGCATTGGGAGGGGCCCAACCCACTAGTCGTTGGACCCCTCCAACGGTCACATTTGTGACCGTTGGAGGGGCTCCAACGACTATGTGGAGCCCCTCCCAAGGCCTCCTCCAAGCCCTATTTATATGGGAAGCTCCTCTTGTATTTCTTCAAGGGTTTTGGGATTATAGCCCAACCTCTTTAGTGTTTATGAAACTTATGGGTGCAAGTGCACATTTGTGATTCGGTGTGTTGTGTTTGTTGTGCACAAGTGTTCTTGGGTGTGTATGTTCACACATTTATTCTTAAGGTTGTTGTGTTATCGACTAAAGTATCTTGTTGAAGATACTTTTACATGGTATCAGAGCCTCGTTGAAGAAGAAGAATTGTGACTCGCCTTCTTTTGCATTCCTCGGGAAGCGTGCCTTCAAGTTTTTTGAAATCAAAGAGGATCATCTTCTTCGAGCAATATTTTAGGAGCTTCTTTTGTCAAGAAAGACGCAAAAAGTAATTAAGGTACATACTATCTCTTGCATTCTTTCCTCTCTAATGGGCGAAAAAGACTCCCATTTCTCTCTTGGGTTTAAGTTTAATGGCTCAAACTATCATGTTTGGGCCGGTAATATAGAAGCCCATATTAAAGGAAAGGGGCTTTGGGGTTACGTTTATGGATCCATACCGGAACCGGAACCCAAAATTACCATTGTTGAAGGAGGTGATATTAAGATTCTTGAAGGGGATGAAAGACAAAAGGCCCTTGAAGAGTATTCTAAGAAACATGATGATTGGGAAATGAAGAACTTCAAGATATTATCTTGGATTTTCTCATCCGTTGAGACCAAGATAAATGCCAACATCATCAAATTTAAAAGGGCTTCCGAAGCTTGGGTATATCTTGAGAAAATGTACACCTCAAGAGATCTATCCCACAAGTACTTTCTTCAAAAGAGGGCTTTGACTCTCCAACAAAATGACATGACCATTCGGGAGTACTTTGCCGAATTATCCTCTATTTGGGACGAGCTCGCAATCCTTGAACCTAAATGGAGTGGTGAGGCTATCGAATTAAGGCACAAACAACTTGAAGAAGACCGGTTCTTCAATTTTTTAAATGGCCTTAGACCCGAATTTGAACAAGTTCGGTCCTCTCTTCTCTCCGCCTTCACATCCCCCTCACTCGAAGATGTTATCACCAAGCTAAGTGGTGAAGAAACCCGTATGGGGATTGGCAAAAATAACCCTAGCATTCTTGTTACTTCTTCTACTCAAGAAGATGGTGAAATGGCTAATGCCGTGTCAAGACCGGGAAATAACATGAGGACCTATAGACCTCCTCATTTCAAGAATCAAGGTCAATGAGGAAATGATCGGTATGGCAAAAGAGACTATAGCAAAGTAACTTGCTATCATTGTAAAGAACCCGGACATATCAAACCCTTGTGTCCTAAATGGAAGAAATTGATTGCAACGGCTATGGCATCTCAAGTTGAAGAACGACCCTCCTTATCAAGTGAGTCTCTTTCTCTTCAACAAATCGTGGAAGCCCTACAACCTCTTCTCAAGGGAGGTACTTCCGGAGCCGCTATGTCATCCTCTTCCCCCGGTAAGACATCTTGGCTTTTAGATTCCGGGGCATCCTTTCACATGACCCCTAGTTATTGCACTCTTTCAAATTTTTCTAAAAGTGCTTTTTCATCCTTTGTATCAACCGCGGACGGTACATCTCTTGAGATTAAAGGAATAGGTAATTTTGAAAAACAAGACTTCTTTGTTCCAAAAATTCGTTTTATCCCAAACCTTAACCTAAATCTTCTTTCCGTTTCCCAACTCTCGGACCATGGTTGCGATATAAAATTTTCTTCTAATAAATGTTGGATACAGGATCGCCAGTCCGGGAGATTGATTGGGGAAGGCTCTAGAAGAGGAGACCTCTACTACGTAGATTTTCTTCAAGTTCCCAAGAGTCAATTTTGCAACGTTGTCCAAAACAAAGACATTCATGTATGGCATAAGAGATTGGGTCATCCCAATATTGTTAAAATCTCGTACTTGCCTTTTGTTAAACATCTTTGTAAAAGTGACTTTTTGTGTAATGAATGCATTCTTGGGAAAATGAAATGTTTGCCCTTTCCTCAAAGATCCATGTTTACGACAAAACCATTTGAAATTGTCCATTCCGATGTATGGAGACCGGCTCCGGTAATGTCTAAAGGAGGTTTTTCATATTATGTAATCTTTGTGGATGACTATACTAGGTTTTGTTGGATCTATTTCCTTAAACATAAACATGAAGTTTTTTCAACCTTTAAAAATTTTCACATGATGATTTCAAATCAATTCAATGGATGTTTAAAAATTTTTAGGTCTGACTCTGGAGGAGAATACCTCTCAAATGAATTTAAGGGTTATCTTGAAAATTTTGGAATTCTTCACCAAAAATCATGTCCAAAAACCCCTCAACAAAATGGGTTAGCCGAACGAAAACACAGGCACATCATTGAAACAACTAGGACTTTGCTCATTTCTCAAAACATTCCAAAAAATCTTTGGGCTGAGGCAGCTCTTACCTCTGTCTATCTCATAAACCGACTTCCATCGAAAAATTTAAACAAAATTTCTCCGTTTGAAAAACTGTATGATAAGGAACCTGATTATAGCAGGTTAAGGGTCTTTGGGTGTAAGTGTTTTGTTCTTACTGATAAGAATGACAAACTTTCTCCAAAGGCCATTCCTTGTGCCTTTCTTGGCTATTCTGAAACCCAAAAGGGGTTTCGTTGTTATGATATCAAAAGTGATAAGTTGTATGTTTCCAGGAACGTGAGTTTTTTGGAAAATGTTAGTGGATTTGAAAGTTGTGACCCCCATAATGAAAATATGGATTACTCTTTTTTATTTGATTTACTGAATAAGGACGATGATACTAGTGATAATGAGTCAGATCAAGGTAACCCAAATGAACTTGAAACCGAGGAAAACATCTCCTTGTCTCCTTCGTCACATCAACCTATTGAATTACCTAGAGACCCTATCACCTACTCTCATAGAGATCAAAACAACTTTAGGAGTGCTCTTGACAGATATAATGATGTCAGTTCCAGTGCCTCTCAGAATGAAGTGATCCCTCGTAGAACTGAGAGAAGTAGAAGGCCTCCTTCTAGGTTCATTTCCTATGACTCTTTCTCACCAAGATATAGAGCCTGCCTTAGTGCCATCCACTCTTATATAGAACCTAGAAATTTTGAAGAAGCACGTAAATGCCCTGAATGGATTAATGCCATGGACAATGAACTTGAGGCTTTGAGAAGAGCCAAAACCTGGGAATTCCAAAATCTTCCTAAAGGCAAGAAAACAATAGGGTGCAGATGGGTTTTCAAAGTAAAAACTAAAAGTGATGGATCCCTTGAAAGGTATAAAGCTCGCTTGGTTGCAAAAGGATATAGTCAAGAATATGGTATTGACTATGAAGAAACTTTTGCTCTTGTAGCTCGTATGGTCACTGTTCGATGTCTTATAACCGTTGCCTCTATCAACAAATGGAACATCTATCAAATGGATGTGAAAAATGCCTTTTTAAATGGCGATTTAAGCGAAGAAGTCTACATGGATGCTCCTCCTGGAATGGAGACTCCTAAGGGAAAGGTGCTTCGTCTTCAGAAAGCACTCTATGGCCTAAAACAAGCTCCCAAGGCTTGGTATGATAGATTTAACTCTGTTATGATTGAGAATTGTTTTTCCTCTTGTTTTACTGACACTGCTCTATTTGTTAGAAAATCCAATGCAGGGATTGTTATTTTACTTCTGTATGTTGATGACATGCTCATCACTGGGAGTGATTCTAACGGGGTTAAAAGTATAAAATCTATCTTAAAAGATAAATTTGAAATGTCTGACTTGGGTTTTTTAACTTATTTTTTGGGAATTGAAGTGGCATACTCTCTTCGAGGATATTTCTTATCTCAAACTAAGCTTGCTTCTGAGATCATTGACAGGTCAGGTATTACAGATGAGAAGTTGTGTGAAACTCCTGCGGTAGTAGGAGCAAAGATGAAAATTGATGATGGAGTTCCCCTATTGGATCCTACACCTTACAGACAGCTTGTAGGGTCCCTGATGTATCTGAGTATTACCAGACCAGATATATCCCATGCAGTCCATACTGCAAGTCAATTTCAGCATGCGCCTACATCCGTTCACATGAGTGCCATCTTACGGGTCGTAAGATACATAAAGGGTACTCTAAATAAGGGAGTTTTTTTGTCCTCTTCCTCTGATTTAAAATTGATTGCTTATACTGACTCAGATTGGGGAGGTGACCCAAATAACCGTCACTCCACCACTGGTTTTTATGTGTTCTTAGGAGACTCACTAATTTCGTGGAGATGCAAGAAGCAACAAAAGGTGTCGCTCTCCTCAACTGAAGCTGAATATCGTGCCATGGCCACTACTACCATGGAGATTGTTTGGATTCACCAACTGCCAGAAGACATGGGGATCAAAATTGAAGGACCCACCAAGCTATGCTGCGACAACAAAAGTGCAATCTACATTGCAAAGAACCACACCTTTCATGAGCGGACAAAACACATCGAAATGGACTGTCACTATGTTCGTGAAGCATATCTCCGAGGGGTTATCGACCTTCCTTATGTCACGTCCGAATATCAGTTGGCCGATTTCTTTACTAAAGCCCTGTGCGCTCCGCGGTTCAACTTCCTTCTTGGCAAACTATCGGTCATCTTGCCCTAAGTTTGAGGGGGGGTGTTAAATTATGTAATCAAACTTGTAATTTCGTATATATATATTTTATATATATAAGGCAATACATATACATATATATAATATATGTATATGTATTTACCAATTATATATATAAAATATATATAGTCATAGTAAGGGTAGTTTAGGAATTTTACACATTCTTTTTCAAGAATATGTTTTTTTTGTATTTTCTTTTTTCTTTTTTCTTTTTGTATTTTTGTTTTTTGTATTTAATGCATTGTACATGCATTGGGAGGGGCCCAACCCACTAGTCGTTGGACCCCTCCAACGGTCACATTTGTGACCGTTGGAGGGGCTCCAACGACTATGTGGAGCCCCTCCCAAGGCCTCCTCCAAGCCCTATTTATATGGGCAGCTCCTCTTGTATTTCTTCAAGGGTTTTGGGATTATAGCCCAACCTCTTTAGTGTTTATGAAACTTATGGGTGCAAGTGCACATTTGTGATTCGGTGTGTTGTGTTTGTTGTGCACAAGTGTTCTTGGGTGTGTATGTTCACACATTTATTCTTAAGGTTGTTGTGTTATCGACTAAAGTATCTTGTTGAAGATACTTTTACAGTATCATCAACAGGGTCTAACCACCAAGGTTGAATGGCCTAAATGTTTTGTGGACGATCCGCTCAGCTGAATCTTTCAAGCAGAACAATACTTGAAACACCATGCCACATCAAAAGAAGAGGTCAAGCATGCCATGATCCATCTCAACAAAGATGTGATAATGTGGTACCAATGATATAAGGCTCAAATCCGTATAAATATGTGGAGAGAGTTCACAAAGGCCATGTCACTAATATTTGGTCATATCTAAATTTCACTGTTTCATTGTAAAAAACTAAGCAATCTGGGATTGTAACCGAGTACCAAATCCAGTTTGAGAAATTAAGCAACATGGTAAGAGGATAGCTAGTAGAGGCATTGATCAGTGCATTCGTGGAATTGAAGCTACCATCCCCAGTCACTATTGGAGTGTTGATTTAGCGAGAGTTGCAGAAGAGAAGCATCAACTCTTCACAAACCATGGCTGAATGCTACTAGCTATTGATGGGCTAAGACGACTAGTCTCGTGCCAATTGTTTGATGGGATGTCAAGCCCAACAAGGAGCCATTTCATCGAGAGAAACTCAGACAACCTAATATACTGGTCAAAAATATCTCTTCAGATCAGATGAAGGACAGAAAATGAGGGGCTTACAGTATCATTGTGATGATAAATGAAGTCCAAGATATAGGTATAAGGCCCTTCAATTGTACAAAGTAGCCAATGACGATAAAGAGTAATGAAAGGATGAACCAACTGAAGATGCTCAAGAGGTTACAAAAATATTATTACAAGACTAGCTCGTGATGTGGATCCTGAAGCCATGCACATAACTGGAATTATTAAAAGCTCTTCCATCTCAATCCTGGTGGGGATCCACTCACAACTTCATGTATAGCTCAACCGCTAAAAAGATGGGTTGCACTATACAGCCCAACTGGTTTTTGAGGTTATGGTTGGTGATGGCAACAAGTTGACGAGTGATAAAAATTGTAGGGAAGTAAACATTGACGCGCAAGGCAATATTTTCCAAGTTGAATTGTTTTCCCTCCCAATACAGTGTCAATGTTGTGCTAGGGATGCAATGAGTTCAGGGACTCCTCCCAATGCAGTGTCAATGTTGTGCTAGGGATGCAATGAGTTCAGGGACACGGTATGGTCGTATGGCATTTTATCAAAAGGAATATGCACTTCGAACAACAATGGCCAGATTATTGAACTTCAAGCATAGTCTAGAATTCAGTTTAAAGGGGTCAAGGAAGGGCAAGTCATGCATTTTTTGAGAGCCAAACCAATAGCTTACTAGCTATAATTTATCGGCCAGCTTGAAGTGGCACCCAAGAAAGAGTATCCAACTGACTTTCAAGCTATACTGACTATGAAGAAGTGTTTCAAGAACCACCTGAGTTTCCTTATCCATGTAGCCATAACCACCTAAACAAGGTGATTTTGAGTGCCCCACCAACCAACACCAGGCCCTATCATTATGCCCATACATAAAGCAAGAAACAGAACAATTGGTGGGTGATATGCTTCTTAGAGGGATCATTAGGCCGAGCAAGAACCCTTCCTCTTCCCTATGCTTCAAGTGAAGAAGAAAGATGGTACTTTGCATTTTTGTGGGGATTATAGAGCACTTAATGCTATGACATTGATGGATAAGCACCCAATCTAGTCATGGATGAATTACTTGATGAACTACATGGTGTGGCCTACTTTTTCTAAACTAGATCTTCGATCCAGGTATCAACAAATAAGAGTAGCACCTTAAGATATCCACAAGGTAATATTTTGTACTCATGATAACCACTTTGAGTTATTCGTGATGCTCTTCTAACTCATCAACGCTCCAGCCACATTTCAATCTCTCATGATAGATCCTACCATCAAAAATTTGTTCCTGCATTTTTCGATGACATCTTAGTATAATGATATGAGCATCTGCAGCATGTTGACGTTGTTTTCTAGGTGTTAACCCACCAACTATGTCACAGGGATTCGGCTAGCAGGGTGTCGCACCCGCGTCGACACGACTCGACGCGGATGCGGGTGCGGGTGCGGTCAACCCGATCCTGGGTGTGTTGACCGCACCCAGGATCATTTCAGTCCATTTTTTTGATTTTTTTTTTTAAAAAAAAATTGCCCTGTGAAATGGGCTGCGAAATTAAAAAAAAAAAACTGCTGACAGCTGCTGCTCTTGTTTTATAAAGGGGCACTTTTAAAACCATCCAGATCCTTCTTTTTCGTAAAGGATTTTCTCTCTCCATAATAAATGATAATGATGGTGGTAGCCTTGCTGGCTATTAGTATTCATTGTTCTCCTGACGAGATGTAGCTTTCGGTCCATGTTCGTAAGCCAAGTGGTGGGGACGGCCATGGGCTGCGTGATCGGGCCGAGCGTGTTCTGGCTCTTCTACAAGGCCTTCAAAGTGGGCAATCCCAATAGCGAGTACCAGGCGCCCTACGCGACGCTCTACAGGAACATCTCCATACTGGGGTTGGAGGGCTTCTCGGCGCTGCCCAATCACTGCTTCGAGCTCTGCTGCGGCTTCTTCGCCCTGGCCGTCGTCATCGACCTGCTCAAGTACAGGATCCTCCCCGATAGGTGGGCCAAGTTCGTGCCGATTCCGATGGCGATGGCCATCCCGTTCTACATTGGGGGTTACTTCACCATCGACATGTGCGTGGGGAGCTTGATACTGTATGTTTGGGAGAGGACGGACAAGGCGAAGGCGAAGGCGTTCGGGCCGGCAGTGGCGTCGGGATTGATATGCGGGGAAGGGATATGGACGCTGCCCGCCTTCATACTCTCTCTTGCCAAGATCAACCCACCCATCTGCATGAAGTTCCTGTCCCGCGCCCTCAACAACCGGGTGGATTCCTGGTTGAGAAGGGTTGGTGATGGAAAGTTGCTCTCTCTCTCTCTGCTTTTATCTGTTGATATTTGCTTGGACGGTCCAGTTAATTGTGTGGTGCTACCGTGTGTTGCAACAACACTCAGCCTGCTTTTGATTTAAGTCTATGGTTTTATTCGTATTTTATCAGCAGGCTCCATTCTTGAAATAGTAGTAGGGTATGATAATACAAGATTAACTTAATTAGTTCTATCATTCACCCAGTTGAGTTGGTTGAGTCTTTATCTAAATGTTTGTCTTTTTCCAATTTATATGTCAACTTTGGTTGCTCTCAGATTTGAGTTACGGATTTGCCAACCATTATTACCAATGATATGACCATGTAACCGGCATGGTTTCTTTTTCTTTTTTTGGTTATGGGCCAAAGCTATATGATAATGATGGTGGTAGCCTTGCTGGCTATTAGTATTCACTGTTCTCCTGACGAGATGTAGCCTTGTGTAGAATAAAAACTATTAGTATCTCGGTGCTACAGTTGTAACCTTGTGTAGACCTCTCTTTTTCACATGTCAAATCCAATAAATTTCTTTTAGCTGTCATCACTGTGCAGCTGTATATAAAATGAAATTTGAAAAATTTTGTGGCGTGGCAGTGGAGTGGTAGGCCTCATGAAGACTCTCTCTCCAACAAACCACATCAAACCTTGCGCTTATATTTTTTTCGTGAAGACCAGGGAGTTTCAGACATGATTGAAGCATGACAATCAGCAGAACGCAGCAGGCTGGGATTGCCAATCCTTTCGTTTCATCAATTTTGTCTCGTTGCCTCAAAGTACACAACAAGCAGAACGTGGGTAACAAGTCTTCAAACAAACTACCAACCCGCGCCGGGGGAACCCCCAGACCCCTTTTATATATATATATATATATATATATATATATATATATATATATATATATATATATATATATATTTATTTATTTATTTACATTTTTGCCCCTGCCGCACCCCCGCACCCGGGTTTTTTGGAAGTGCCGAATCCCCGCACCCATGTGACATAGCCCACCAACTGTTCAATTTAGCCAGCCCAAGGTGAATTACTTAGGCCAAGTCATAACCAACATATCAGCCAAAGCAGAGAAGATCGTAAGCATGGTAGAATGGCCTAAACTCAAGACCCCAAGAGCAATCTTGAGGGTTCCTTGGATTAGCAAGGTATTATCAAAGATTTGTATGGGATTATGCTTAACTAAGTTGGCCCCACACCAACCTTCTCAACAACGCATTCATTTGGAACCAGACTGCCACCAAAGCTTTTGAAGCACTTGAAGTGATGACCACTATCCCCCTGCTAGCCCTTGCTCAATTTCAAAAAGGTGCTCATGGTGGAAAGAATTGCCTCTAAGAAGAGAATCAAAGTTAGGTCAACTCAAGAAGGATTCATGATTGCCTTCTATGAAAGGCAAGCCTAATCGATCTATGAGAAGGAACAATTTACAATGGTCATAGCCGTCTACAGATTGCATCCCTACTTGTCGGGGCGTGAGTTCGCCGTACAGACTGATCATCACAGCCTTTAATACGTCAGGTAGAAAATCCACTCCCATGCAGCATAAATGGACTGTCAAGTTAATCAGTTATGAGTTCAAAGTACCTTATGAAAAGGGGCCCGAGAACTAGGCAATCAATGCTCTTGCAAGGATAGAGGATGGCAAGCATTGGTCTACCACAAACCCGAGAGCTTAAATAAGAATATTACACTCATGAAGATGTCAAGTTTATGAAGTCAAATTGCTTGAAAACCATCACTACAAGGGATAGAATGGCGAGAAGCCTTTTTTGTACTACCGAAGCTGCATAGTAGTCGTTAAGAACTTGGCCCTTAAGCTCAACATTGTCCAATTTTTTCATCTCCCCCCTGGCTGGTCATGAGGGGTACCTTCAGATGCCCAAGAGAATGGCTGCAACTTTTATTGGATGGAGAGGAAGCATATACATGCTGGCGAAGGGTAAAATGAGACTGCAAAACCACTTGGACTCGTTCTCGACCTTGAAGAGGGTGTAGTAGGACATATCAATGTGTTTCATTGAGGGGCTGCCAACTGCGAAGTGAAGATCTGTTATCTTGATGATGGTGGATTGACTCTCCAAGTAGGTGCATTTTATTGGTCTATCTCACCTATATAGTTCAAGTATCGTAGCTAACACTTCATTATGTTGCCAAACTCCATGACATGCCTCAAACCATTGTAAGTGATCGAGATACTAACTTCATGAGTGCACTTTAGCATGAGTATTTTGATTTGCAAGGCACTAAACTAGCCATGAGCATTATATATCACCCCCAAACTGACAACAAAAAAAGGTGTTAATTTGAAGCCTCGAGTGACGTATTCAAGTGCCTTTGCAGCATATTACTTGGGACTACAGATGTGACACTTGGCTTGGCCAAAGTGTGAAAACAACTCTACCTATCACAAGTCAATCTGTATAACCTTGTTTGAGTCACAACAGTTGCCTATTGTCTAGATCTTCCTCCCAAGAGTGTCATACACCTTATCTTCGGCATCTTAAAGCTGAAAGCAAACAAAAGGGAATTCCCCAAAGAAGCAACATGACTACCACAATATGAAGAGCAAGACTACTTGAAACTGGACAAGTGTTTGGCAAAATGCTGAATACACGTCAATGACCGATTTTGTGACCATAATCTTGGTTCTTTGACATAACAAATGGCCCAAAGGAAGCAAGATACGAGCTTGATGATCAATTGCTCATGAAGTTTTCAAAGTTCACACATTGAGGGCAAGTTGTTGCTTAAGAGGGAGGGAATTAACTGTTAGAACTTGAGTTCTGACCTGTGCTGATCTGCAATGAGGAGAAAATAAGAAGAAAAGATAACAGAAGAAGAAAACGCTGAAGTAGAGAAAGGAGACGCAGAGAGGCTTTGGACTGCAAGGGTTCACGCTTGAATTAATTCAGCGTGACCTGATGATACATTATATTTAACTATTAGGTTACAAGTAATTTTATCATGGACATATCTGTCCTACAACAAAACATAGAATTACATGTGTGTCCCCAATAAACACGTCAAACACGCAATTCTGAGTTCGGGTCTGGATCAGACCCAAACCGAACCCAGACTGAATTCACGACACTTAATAGCCTCCCTCAAGTTGTGCATGGTCTTGTTATACCATGGACAACTTGTTCTTCAAGAACAAGAATCTACTTTTCGTCAAACCCTTTGTAAATAAATCTACCACCTGGTCTTCCGTAGGTATGAAATGATACTCAATCTCTTTGTCTTCAACCTTCTGTCGAATGAAGTGCTGATCTATCTCAATATATTTTGTCTTACTGTGGAAAATAGGATTAAAAGATATTTTGATGGCACTTTGGTTGTTACACAATAAGATAGATTTTGAGATTCGTTCCTCCAATTCATTCAACAAATGCCTTATCCAAGTAGCTTCAGCACTTGCAGTAGCCATTGATCGCTATTCAGCTTCAGTACTTGATCTAGCTTGCCTTTTGTTTTCTATTGCTCCAGGATATTAAGTTTTCCCCAAGAAAGATGCAATACCCAAAAACCGACCTCATTTCATCAGGATCTCCTGCCCAATCTGCATCACTGTAGATCATTACATCATGCATGCCCCCTTCTTTCCAACTTTTCTTATATATCAACCCATCTTCAATGGTACCTTTTAAATACCTCAACACACGTTTGACGGCATCCATGTATCCTATTCGCGGCTCATGCATGAACTGTGATACTTGATTGACAGAATAAACAATGTCAGGACGAGTAAAAGTAAGATATTGAAGCATACCAACTACACTTCGATATCTTGTAGGATCTGAGTACAAATCTCCATCATGTGAACTAAGCTTTTGATGTAAGACACTCGATGTAGACAAAGGTTTGCAATCTTGCATATCAAATTTCTTCAATAAATCTAGTGTGTATTTATGTTGTGTCAGTGTCAGGCAACCCTCCAATCTGTCTACCTCGACTCCAAGGAAATAACGCAAACCTCCCAAGTCTTTCATCTTAAACCTTTGACTTAAGAGTCTATTTATTTCTTCAATGTGGTTCATCGAGTTCCCTGTGACAATAATGTCATCAACGTATATCAACAACAAGGTGGTGATGTCTTCACCCTTGAATATAAACAATGAGTGATCCAAGAGAGATTGACAGAACCCATGTTTCTGTATTTCTAAGGAGAAACTTTCAAACCACAAGCGTGAGGCCTGCTTTAAACCATATATGGCTCTTTTTAATCTGCATACATGTGTGCTTAGGTCTCCCTCAACATATCCTGGAGGTTGTTCTATGTAAACTTCTTCCTTCAAGTCTCCATGAAGGAATGCATTTTTGACATCTAACTGACTCAATGTCCATTCATGTTTGACAGCTAAAGACAATATAATTCTTATTGTCCCCATTTTAACCACGAGACTAAAAGTTTCATCATAATCCTGGCCATATGCTTGTGTAAACCCCTTTGCAACAAGTCTTGCTTTGTATCGTTCTATGGTGTCATCGGGTTTGTATTTAATTTTATAAACCCACTTAGAATCAACAACATTTTTGTTAGAAGGTCTGGAAACAATTTCCCACGTCTGACATTCATGAAGGGCTTCCACTTCTTCATTCATGGCCTCAATCCATTTGTTTGATTTCATTGCTTGATGAAACCCCACGGGTTCATCATACTTGTCAACCTGAGATAAAAAGAGTTGAAGATCCATAGAAAAATTATTGTAACTGACCCACCTGTCAATAGGATGTCTGATTCTATTTGAACTCCTCAAGTTTCTAGCAGACACATAAGTGTTGAGGAGCGCCTTTCTCTCTTCGCACATACACATACCCCTTGAATTTATCAATTTGATGAGATTATGGGTTTGTCCCTCCTTCAGCATATAAAGCTCTACCAACCTGATCACCAGATTGAGGTAAGCACGCTTGATTTGAGTCAATGTCATTTCGGTCAGCCGACTGTGTTTTCTGAGTGCACTGAGATGAACAATCACCATAAACACTTGCAAATAATTCTGCATTCATCCATGGATGATAAACTTCTTCTCTGGGAATTCTTTGACAGGTATCAAAAGATGCATTTCCAAAATTATTCTCATCAAACACAACATTCCTGGAGATTTTAACATGTTTAGTCATAGGATCATAACACTGATACTCCTTGTAATCATCAGCATATCCCACGAATCTACACTTGGAAGCCTTTGGTTGAAATTTATTTCTGAGAGAATCATCAATATGAACATAGCAAGTGCATCCAAATACACGCAGAGCATCATAAACAGGTTGAATGCCGAAAAAAGAAAAATATGGTGTACTCTTTTGTAAAACTGTCATGGGCAAACGATTTATAATATAGACCATGGTTGCCAGTTGAGAAAGCGGGAGCGGGAAGCGATACGGGAAGCGGGAGCGGGAAGCGAGGCACCTTCAAAATTTTAGGAAGCGGGGAAGCGTGGGACCACTTAGGAGCGATTCGGGAAGTGTCTCGGAAGCGACCTAGGAAGCGTCTCGGAAGCGACATAGGAAGCGTCTCGGAAGCGAGGGGGAAGCGAAAAAAATAAAAAAAAAAATAAAAAATACAAAAAACTTGAAAAAAAACAGGGGAAGCGTGGGGGAAGCGCGCTTCCCATTAAAGGGAAGCGCGTCCCCCATTAAAGGGAAACGCGTCCCCCATTAAAGGGAAGCGCGCTTCCCAAAAAAGGGGGATGCGCTTCCCAAAAAAGAGGGACGCTTCCCCCCATGCTTCGGAAGCGCGACGTTCCGCGCTTCCGAAGCGCGCTTCCCCTTTTAGCTAGGCGCTTCCGGTAACCCTGATATAGACTGCAGAATGGAATGCAACAACAACAACAACAACTACTACGCCTTCATCCCAAAACAATTGGGGTCGGCGATATGAACCAACAAAGAAAATCATTCTGGGTCTTCCACATGAATCCTTCTCCTCCATTCATTTCTATCCAATGCCATGTCCTCGGTGAGGTTCAAAGCATTCATATCATTTCCTATCACCTCCATCCATGTCTTCCTAGGCCTACCCCGACCTCTTTTAACTAATATATTTTCCCATTTCTCCATCCTTCTAACTGGAGCATCATTAGGCCTTCGTCGAATATGTCCAAACCACCGTAAACGATTCTCTCTCATCTTATTTTCAATGGGTGCAACGCCTACCTTCTTATGTATCTCCTCGTTCCGAATCTTATCTTTTATTGTATTTCCACACATCCATCTCAGCATACGCATCTGAGCTACACTCATTTTTTGAATATGATGTCTCTTGGCAGCCCAACATTCCGTACCATATAGTAAAGCGGGCCTAATAGTTGTCCTATAAAACTTTCCCTTCAACCTCAATGGCATTCTACGATCGCACAACACTCTAGTTGCACTCTTCCATTTCATCCACCCAACCTTTATCTTATGATTTACATCTCTATCAATTTCTTCATACTTTTGAATGATAGATCTCAAATATTTGAAAGAATCATCCACCGGTATTTCTTGCTCACCAAGCTTCACTACACTCCCATCTCTATTTCGTTGCTTACTAAATCGACATTCCATGTATTCTGCCTTACTCTTACTCAACTTAAAACCTCTTGCTTCCAATGTCTACAACAACAACAACAACAACTACGCCTTCATCCCAAAACAATTGGGGTCAGCGATATGAACCAAAAAAGAAATTCATTTTGGGTCTTCCACATGAATCCTTTTCCTCCAATCATTTCTATCCAACGCCATGTCCTCGGTGAGGTTCAAAGCATTCATATCCTTTCCTATCATCTCCATCCAAGTCTTCCTAGGCCTACCCCTACCTCTTTTAACTAATATATTTTCCCATTTCTCCAACCTTCTAACTGGAGCATCATTAGGCCTTCGCCGAATATGTCCAAACCACCGTAAACGATTCTCTCGCATCTTATTCTCAATGGGTGCAACACCTACCTTCTTACGTATCTCTTCGTTCCGAATCTTATCTTTTATTGTATTTCCACACATCCATCTAAGCATCCGCATCTCAGCTACACTCATTTTTTGAATATGATGTCTCTTGGCAGCCCAACATTCCGTACCATATAGTAAAGCGGGTCTAATAGTCGTCCTATAAAACTTTCCCTTCAACCGCAATGGCATTCTACGATCGCACAGCACTCCAGTAGCACTTTTCCATTTCATCCACCCAACCTTTATCCTATGATTTACATCTCCATCAATTTCTCCATACTTTTGAATGATGGATCCCAAATATTTGAAATAATCATTCACCGGTATATCTTGCTCACCAAGCTTCACTACACTCCCATCACTACTTCGTTGCTTACTAAACCGACATTCCATATATTCAGTCTTACTCTTACTCAACTTAAAACCTCTAGCTTCCAATGACTGTCTCCATAATTCTAACTTAGCATTAACCCCAGCTCTAGACTCATCAATCAAAACAATATCATCAGCAAACAACATACACCACGGTACATTTTCTTGAATTGATCTCGTAAGCTCATCCATCACTATCGCAAATAGGAAAGGGCTTAAAGCAGATCCTTGATGTAACCCAACCGTTATCGGAAAATTGGTTGTCACCCCTCCACAAGTGCGGACATTGGTTACTACTCCTTCATACATATCTTTAATTATACTAATGTACTTGAGAGAAACACCTTTCTTCATCATTGTCCACCAGAGAACGTCCCTAGGTACTCTATCGTATGCCTTCTCTAAATCAATAAAAACCATATGCAAATCTTTGTTCCTCTCTCTATATCTTTCAATAAGTTGTCTAAGAAGATGTATAGCTTCCATAGTTGATCTTCCAGGCATAAAACCAAATTGATTCTCCGATATCATGACAACCTTCCTCAACCTAGACTCAATCACCCTCTCCCAAAGTTTCATAGTATGACTCATGAGTTTTATACCACGATAGTTTGTGCAATCTTGTATATCACCCTTATTCTTATATAAAGGCACCAAAGTACTCTTCCTCCACTCATTAGGCATCTTATTTGTTCGCCAAATCAAGTTAAAAAGATTTGTCAACCATTCTAAACCTTTCTCTCCCAAGCATTTCCAAGCCTCGATAGGTATACCATCTGGGCCAACTGCCCTTCTTGATTTCATTTTCTTCAAAGCCTCTGCAATTTCTTTCTTTTGAATCTTGCGCATGAAGTCACGATTTATCTCATGAAAAGGAATGGAGAAGTCTCCAAGATCTTGAGCATGACTATCATTAAATAGCTTATCAAAATAATCTTTCCATCTCTCCTTAATCTCCTCATCTTTGACTAAAACCCTTTGCGTTTCATCTTTGATACATCTAACCATACCCAAATCCTTCGATTTCCTATCTCTCATCTTTGCAAGCCTATAAATATCCTTCTCGCCTTCTTTGGTATCCAACTTGTCATAAACCTCCTTATATACCTTAGCCCTCGCGTTTCAAACAACTTTCTTAGCTTCCTTCTTTGCTATCATATACTTCTCCAAATTCTCATTATCACGACTCTTACTTAGATTTTTATAACACTCTCTTTTAACCTTAATAGCTAATTTGACATCCTCGTTCCACCATGATGTATCCTTACCTAGTGGTGCACCGCCTTTAGACTCACCCAATACCTCCTTAGCTACTTTTCTCATACCACCCGCTATCTTATTCCACATTGATTCTGAATCCTCCTCGAGACACCAATCAACTTCCTTAACTACCTGCTCTACAAACATTCCTTGTTTAGCTCCTTTCAGTGCCCACCACTTAATTCTAGGATCTATCCTATGTCTATCCCTTTTGCGGCATTGTCTAATTCTAAGATCTAAAATTAAGACTCTATGTTGTGTAGCTACACTTTCTCCTGGTATAACCTTACAATCGATGCAACAACCCCTATCTCTCTTTCTAAGTAGGAAAAAATCTATCTGACTCGTATTAACCCCACTTTTAAATGTTACTAGGTGAGACTCCCTCTTCCTAAACCAAGTGTTTGCTAAGATCATATCATAGGACAAACAAAAATCTAAAATCCTTTCTCCACTTTCATTTCTTTCTCCTATACCATAGCCTCCATGGATATTCTCAAATCCATCCCTACTAATGCCTACATGTCCATTAAGGTCACCGCCGATGAAAAGCTTTTCTCCATAAGATGTCTCTTGTACTACTCCATCTAAATCTTCCCAAAATTGATGCTTAATGGAATCATCTAAACCTACTTGAGGTGCATAAACACTAATAATATTAATAATATCCGTACCTAATACTAATTTAATAAGTAAAATTCTATCACCCTTCCTACGGACCTCAACTACATTATCTATAAACTGACGACTCATAACAATCCCTACTCCATTCCTATTCCTATTTATTCCTGTATACCAAATCTTATATCCCCAAGGTTCTATCACTTTAGCTTTCTCACCTACCCATTTGGTCTCTTGAAGACATAAAATATCAATATTTCTCCTACACATAACATCTACTAACTCTACCAACTTACCAGTTAAAGACCCTATATTCCAAGTGGCTAACCTAATTTTACACCCGGGCGCCGGTGTGACGCGTCGCTTCTGGGCGACGACCTAGCAACCCTTGCACATTTATCACTGCCTCCGGGCCTAGAGAGTACAGCGCGTCGCTCAGTAGAGAACGCCCCAACGAAATTCTCATATTGGTTCATTTTCATAGGATATGACAAAGTTTTTATGCTGACTGTCACAGGCCTACCGCAACCCTCCTCCTTTATCCGGGCTTGGAACCGGCAGTGTATAACTACACAGGCAGTGTATAACTGCAGAATGGAATGCCTCTGTCTACAAACCAATGGGAAGATTGCTATCATGCATCATGCTCATTGTCGTTTCAACAATATGTCTATGATTTCTCTCACCAATCTCATTTTGTTGTGGCGTATGTGGACAAGACACTCTACGTTTTATTCCATTACTTTGGAGAAAATCAATAAAATTCTTCGATGTATACTCACCACCTCCATCACCGTGAAAATGCATGATATTGGTAGAGAAATGGTTTTGAACAAAGGCATGAAAGTTACGAAATATGTGAAAAGTTTCAGACTTGTGTTTCATAAAGAATATCCAAGTATAACGAGAATAACTGGCAATAAAGATGAGATGAGATCTGCTGCCAGAAGAAAAACAGACGGGTGCAGGACCCCAAACATCAGAATAAATAATTTCAAAAGGTCTTGAAGCTCTTTTATTTATAGAATCAAAAGAAAGAACATGACTCTTACGCATTTGACAACTGGAGCACTTTTTACTGTTTTCCTCAGGAGTTAAACTTGATTTAGGAATTAATTTACTTGATACAAGTTTCTCAAAAAAAGAATGACTGCAGTGTGCAGACCAAGACGATCATGCCAAAGACTTGGCTTATTACATTTAGAAAGGCTAAAAACAGACTCAGGACTTGACACAGATAATTCATACTGAAAAGACTTGAACTTCAATAAGGGCTTCAAGACAGAACTTGTATGCGCAAATGGATCTTACTTAAAGATGTACATATTTCCTTTTCGCCCCCCTTTAACGAATATCTCCCTCGTTTGAAGATCCTTGACATACACAGAAGAGGGAGTGAATTCAACATAAGAATGTGTATCATCAACAAGTTTAGACAGAAATAATGTTCTTTTTTATGTTAGGAGCATGAATGACATTTGACAAATTGAGAGATGATGTGGATAAAAGAATGATTGCATCACCAATATGAGAAATATAATGGTGAGATTCATCTCCAGTAACAATACTATTTTTACCAAAGTAAGGAACAGAGCTCGAGAGCTTACCAACATCCCCCGTAACATGGGTCATTGCTCCTGAATCAACATACCATAATCCTTGATCATTCTGCTTCAAATGCAACCCAAACAATGCAGCTAACAAAAGTTGTTTTACCTCCCCATCAGTTTTGGTAACATTATCTTCCTTGCTTTCAGTGTTTTGCAACTTTCCTTTATTTTGAGGATTAAACCAGCAATTTGCTTTAACATGTCTCTTTTTTTTTGCACAAGTAGCATGTAGGGACAGCTCTTTGATTGTGGTTCCTCGCATTGGAGTTGAACGGCATATTTGGTGTGGGAAGCAAACCTGGACCGGCAAATCTACCACGACCTCTTCCTCCTCTAAAGCTATTTCCTCCACGACCACGATCAAAGGAGAACCCAGTAGCTAAAACATCTTGGGAGTCAGATTGAGCACCAGAATCTTTAGCAATGCCTTTCAACGACATTTCGTATTGAAGGAGTTTTGCCCGAAGGTCCTCAAACGTGGGAAGCATGGGCAAGCATAGCAATGATGTCACCAATACATGAAAATCTGGGCTCAAACCATTCAATGTCTGTTGTACTTTATCCTTGTCCGGCACTTCACATCCAATAATGGCAAGTTGATCTGTAATAGTCTTCACCTTATTCAAATAGTCCATAATAGATAAGTTGTCTTTCTTGAGAAGTTGAAATTCACGGTTGAGGAACAAAACTCTGGCTTCAGATATCTGAGAATATGTCTGTGTCAACTGGTTTCACAATTTCATCGTTGTACAGTCGTCGGGAATAGCAATTAGTACTTCTTGAGACAGGATAGATGTAATATAGGCAATTATTGCCTGGTCTTTTCTCATCCAAGAAACATAATCCGAGCTTCGAACAAGCTTAGTAGATGCAACACCTAGCACGTTTGTTTCCTCCTTTGTGATGAACTCTGGTGGAGCTGGAATTGATCCATCCTGATGACCAAAGAGATCTTGACTCCTGATAAAAGGAACTATTTGTCTCTTCTAGGTCAGAAAATTGGAATTATTTAATTTCTCAAAGATAAGTTGATTAAGGAAGTTTGATGACAAGCCGGACTGGTTTAAATAAGGATCCATGGTTTAAAGAAAGGAGCAATGAAATAGCTAATCAAACTTGGAAATAATGTGATGGTTTAAAAACAGTCCAAAAGTGAACTGGTTGTAACAGATTTCGGATCTGCCTCTTTTTTTTAGCAGATTTCAGATCACGAGAAAAATCAAATAATCAATATAATATGCATGAATGGGAAAGTGCAGTAGGATCGAGGCAACGAGCACTAGAGGGGGGGTGAATAGTGCTTTTAAAAATTGTCTGCGGAATTTTGATGGATTTTACAATCCGCAAAGCAAACACAATAATTTATCCTGGTTCGATCTTTCCCGACCTACATCCAGTCCCCAAGCAAAACCCGCTTGAGATTTTCACTATCAACCTTGTGTAACTACAAGATCATACAGACCAAATCTGGTCCCACTTTCAGTAACACACCTACTGAAAGCAAACAACTCCTTTAAACCAAGGAGTTCTTCCTTGTACAAAAAATTGAAACAAGTAACAACTTACAATACAACTTATGAGCCCTTCTTATGAATGCAAATGAGATGCAATTGGCTTTTGAGGTTGTTGAAATACTCTACTCACGAATTCACTATCTCTCAATGGAATTTGAATGAAAAACTGAAGTGAAAAATATCACGTGAGTGAGAAAATGAATATGAGTGAAAAACAAAAAGTAATTGATTCAAATTGATTGAATTGCAGTACTTTTGAGTGTAAAATACACTCATATTTATAATTGAAAGTTTACATACGTTGAGGGTATGAAAGGGTGTCAAAACAGTCCATTTTGAACGATCAAAACGTTTGAAGAATGAAAAGACATGTCTTTTTAAAGTTTCAGGAAAAACGGCAAAATTAGTCGACTGGAACAGTAGTTAGTCGACTAATAATTAGTTATTAGTAGACTGACAGTTATCGTCGGTCGACTGATCTGTTAATCGAGCCGTTTGAAAATCTGAACTTTTAAAACTTAGTCGACTAGAGAAAAGTTAGTCGACTGATAATATCATCAGTAGACTGAAAAACCTTTCAGTCGACTGCTGCTAGAATTTTCTGAAAAAAACACAAGTTCTGTCCGGTCGACTGATAAAAGCATTAGTCGACTGCTGCTAAATTTCCAAAAAACAAATGTTCTGTTCAGTCGACTGATAGTCATTAGTCGACTGCTGCTGAATTTTCAGAAAACAGACATTCTGTCCGGACTACTAATAAAACCTTCGGTCGACTAATTTGATAAAAATGACATTTTTACAAAATATGGCACGAAAGGATTAATCGACTGGTGAGTCTATTGGTCGACTAATAAACACGAAAATTTAAGAAAAGAGTTTTCTAAAAAGATTTTCATGAAGGTTTCTTTTAGAAAAGTTTTTCTAAAGACTTTTTAGCTGAAATGCAACCGAAATATGCATTCTAAGTAAGGCTCTTACAAGAATCTAAGACTTTTAATTAATATAGCATTTGCACACTAGTCTTCAAAGATTCTTCATTGAATTCTTCAATTTCTTCATTGCCTTAACTGAAATGCAGTTGATCTTGTTCATCATCAAAACCTTGTACTTGAAGTATTATGTACGGCTTCATTGTCGTAACAATCTCCCCCTTTTTTGATGATGACAAACTTAATCAAAGATAAAGCGTTTAGATGCATAGATTGAGATTTTACTCCCCCTATCAATATGCTGCAAAACATTAAAAGTTAGCACATTCAAAGCACATATATCACATATTGATTGGTTTGCATTTCCATCATTACTTCATGCATTTTTAAAACTTTTTTTTTCATAAATGCAATTTTCAATGCTTTCTCATGATGTAATTTTCATGTCATAATGCAATATTCAATTTTTATCTTTTTCTTTTAATTTCTCATGCAAGGTCTATATTTTTCTCCTGCAAGTTCCATCATGTGGCTACCAAGAGACACCAAGTTCTATCTTTTTCTCCCCCTTTGTCATAATAAAAAAAAGTAAGGGTAGAAATAGTATAAGCAAAATGGAAATTCAAGTTCAAAATATTACAACCCATAAAGTATCAAAGTTTAGTAAAGACAGAAAAAACAAAGATCAGAAAAGTGAGTTGAGCAAGTCCTTGATTGCAGTAATATCTTTCTGAATGGAAGAAAGTTGTTGAGTCACATCTTCATGAAAAGTGTGTTGATGCAGCTCCAAAGCTTTCAGTCGCTGCAAAACTTCATCATTGTCTTGACTTGTAGAAAATTTCTTTCGTTTTGCTTGAGATGAAGGTATCGCAGAAGATGATGAGGGTTCAGTTTGATCAACATTTAAAGGAGGCAGATATTTGATTTTCATTCGTTTAAAAATAGTTTGATCAAAGAACTCTTTTTGCTCAATATATTTTTCATTGGTTAAGGGAACTTTGAAATGTCTGAAAGTACGAGTTAGAAGACATCCATAAGGAAGAAATAGTTTTTGTTTCTACAAATTAGTAAAATACACGTTGGCCCAATTTACAGAAATATTTCCAAATAAGACATAAAGAGCCGTAGAAAAATATGTGGAATAATAATCAAAAGAACCAATTTTAGGTAGAACATTGTGGGCAAGGATTCGTCCAGCAATGCGTGCACGAGTTTGAATATTAGTATTTTTGAAAGGAGGGCAATGAGGTACACCGGGAAGAAGAATTTGTTCAAAAATTCTTTCATCATTAAGTTCAATAGTATTGAAAAGAGTATCTGAAGGTGGAATTTCTAGGATTTGTCCAAGCAGTTTAGAATCAAACTCAATTTCAACATCACGAACAAGAGAGGAAATGACGTTCGGCGGGAATGATTGATCAACACAGTCGTTGAGAAGAACAGTTGATGTTGACTTCCAAATGACGTTCGGCGGGAGGAAGATGTTGTCGTGCGTCGTGCAACAGAAATAGAGGAGGATACAGTGGCTGACAGCGAGTGAGAAGGCTGCCACAAGGGGATTCCAAGAACTGAAGATGCACTGATCACGGCAAGAGGATTCCGGCAACTCCCTATCACGGCCAAAAGATTCTGGCGAGGAGAGGTTCGAACGTCACTCCGAGGGTTTTTCGGAAGAGAGAGAGAGGGTTTCGTTTTTCAAAAGGTTTCGTTTTTAAGAAAAACGAAAAGGTGCGTAAAAAAAATGAAACGATGCCTTTTTTTTTTAAAAATCAGGTGTTTAAAAAAAATCCAAGGGGTATCGGGTCCCTTCAGTTGAAATTTAAAAAAAAATTTAGTCGACTAAAATTTTATCGGTCGACTAATAAGGTGCGACTCATTCTAAAAAAAAATTTAAAGCATCAGTCGACTAGAAATTTATCGATCGACTAATATGGTGCGATTTTGAGATTTTGTTCAAAAAATCAGCATTTTATAAATCCAACAACGAGCAAATGCCTAGTTCTCTCCTAATTCTCATAAAATCTTCAGACATGGCCAAAAGCCAAAATTCATCATCACAAACCTCATTGATATTCTTTGGTTCTATTTTAGATATGAAAGCAATATTTGCCGTATATTGCAATTGCCTTCTAGTTTGGACACCACTCTTTATTTCTCCAATAACTTGTTCATGTGGATGATTGGGAACTTCTTTCCAAACCGATTAAAGAGGAACATTTTCTTGAGAAGTACTCTTTATCAAAGGTTCTTCTTAAAGTATTACTTCTTCTCCTTCGCTTAGAGGTATAACCTGCTCACAATTCTCATCAAATGCAACATGTAAAGATTCTTCAATGCAAGATGTTTTTTTATTAAAAACACAATATGCTTTACTTCTAGAAGAATATCCAAGAAATATTGATTCATCTGATTTTGAATCAAACTTATCAAGATTATCTTTGGTATTTAACAAGAAGCATTTACTACAAAAAAATTTGAAATATGAGATCTTTGGTATACGATCATAATACAATTCAAAACATGTTTTATGTAAAATTGGTCGAATAAGAACACGGTTTAAAACATAACATGTTGTATTTATTGCTTCAGCCCAAAAGTATTTTGGTAAATTTTTATCTTGAAGCATGGTTCTAGCACATTCTTGCAAAGTTCTATTTTTTCTTTCAACAACTTCATTTTGTGGAGGCGCTCTAGGAAAAGCAAAGTTGTGAGATATACTATGTAAATCACAATACTTTAGAAAAGATTCATTTTCAAATTCACCACCATGATCACTACGAATTTTAATAATAGATGTAGAATTTTCATTTTTAATTCTTCTACAAAGTTTGGAAAATTCAGAAAAAGCATCATTTTTGCTTTTTAGAAAAAATACTCATGTAAATCGAGAATAATCATCTACTATAACAAAAGCATATTTGCTACCATTCAAACTTTGAATTCTAGATGGTCCAAATAGATCTAAATGTAAAAGTTCAAGAGGACGTGTTGTTGAAACTATATCTTTTGCTTTAAAAGAACTCTTGATTTGTTTACCCCTTTGGAAAGCATCACATAGGTGATCTTTCTTATATGGTATTCTAGGTAGGCCTCTTACAAGATCATTCTTGGATAACTTGGAAATAATTTTAAAGTTAACATGTCCAAGTCTCTTGTGCCATAACTATTGAATTTCATTTGAAACAATAAAACATTTTTCATTAAAAGTGAGTAACTCATCTAGATAAAGTTCATACACATTGTTCGTTCTTTTACCTTTAAAAATGATCTTTTTAGATTAAAAATCAGAAATTAAGCATAAATCATGTTCAAAAGAAACAAGAAAACCTTTATCACATAATTGACTAATGGATAATAAATTATGCATTAAACCATCTACTAAAAGAACATTTTTTATCAAGGAAAATTTTGAATTACCAATATTACCAATACCTATTACTTTTCCATTGTTATTGTCACCAAAGGTGACAGTTCCTCCATCCTTATTTTGGAGGGTGGAAAATAACTCCGGCCTTCCAGTCATATGTTTGGAACAACCGATGTCCAATATCCATTTGCTTCTTATTTTGTGTACCTACAACAAAATTAGAAGACAAAGCATTTGACCTCTTTCTATTTTTGGGTTCATGAGAGTTAGTCTTAGGAACCCATATTCATTTGGATTTAGGTTTCCTTTGATAATAAATAATCTTTTTATAAAAAAATTTAGCATTTCTAGAATAATCATGTCTAGGCTTATAAGCATTATAAGTTCCATGATTAGATGAATTTCTATTAGAATTGAAAATTTTAGTTATATGAACAAATGGTTGAGAATACTGTCTTTGATTCTTCACCACATAGTTTGGTCTATTTTGAGTATCAAAGAAGCTATATCTCAATCCGATTTTATTAACCGAGCATCTTTGAGAACCAAAAAGTCTTTCTAGATTCTCTTGACCATTTGTGAATTTGATCACTATAAAAAGAAGATCATTTGATTTTTCTTTTAGACTAGTTATTTCTTTTTGTAAGAGATTGGTTTTAATTCCAATTTCTTTTATCTCAAATGCTTGACAAGAGTTTTCCTTCTTGAGATCTTCTATCTCTTGAAGTAACACTCTATTTTGAGAGTCAAGAGTTGAATTTTCAGTTTTTAACTCTTTGTTTTTAGAACTTAGACTCTTAAATTTAGCATATAAATCATTGAATGCTTCTAATAAATCATCATAGTCAAATTGACTTACCGAATCTTCTTGTGCTACAAAGCACGTGTTGGCGGCTTCTTCATTTGATTCTTCATCGGAAGAGGAGTCACTATCATCCCAACATGCTTGAAATGCCTTTTTCTTCTTGAATTGGTCCTTGGGCTTGATTTTGAGAAGAGGACAATCTTTCTTGATGTGTCCTGCCTTTTTGCAGTTGAAGCACTTGACTTTATTAGGATTGGAAGAATTTGCTTTCTTAACCTTTCTTTGAAATCTTCCCTTTTTTATGAATCTTCTGAATTGCCTTGTGAAGAGAGCAATATCTTCATCTTCATCTTCATCTTCTTCTGAATTTTCAGAATCAGAAATAGTCTTAAAAGCAAGAGATTTCTTCTTAGATTCTTCTTCTTGTCTGTCTTGAAGTTGAACTTCATATGCCATTAAGTTACCAACCAAATCTTCAAGAGTGAGAGTGTTTAAATCATTTGCTTCCTCAATAGCAGTGGTTTTTCTCTCTCATTCAGGAGTTAAACACCTTAGGATTTTTCTGACTAAATACACTTGTGAATATTCTTTTCCAAGGGATTTCAGAGTGTTAGTGATATCGGTCATTCTTGTTACCATGTCCGATATAGATTCATTTTGCTTCATTTTAAACAATTCAAATTTATGAACTAAAGAAGCAATTTTAGATTCTTTTACCTTTGACGTACCTTCGTGAGTCACGAGTAGAGTATGCCAGATTTCATTTGCTGTAGAGCATTGAGAGATGTGATTGAACTCTAACTTGTCAACGATACAATGCATTCATAGCCTTGGCATTAAGTGAAGCAGTCTTCTTTTCTTCATCGGTCCATTGGCTGAAATCAGTTGATGGCATTTAGTACTTTTCTGAAACGACTCTCCAAATTTCGAGATCCATAGATTGTAAGAATATTGTCATTCTCACTTTCCAGTATCCATAGTTTGTTTCGTCGAAGAGAGAAGGACGAACAGAGGAACATCCTTCTTTGTGCTGAGAAGTTGTAGTTGTCATGCAAGATGATGGTCAAATCAAAAGAATAGCAAACCTGCTCTGATACCAAATTAAAGTGCAGTAGAATCGAGGCAACGAGCAGTAGAGGGGAGGGGGGTGAATAGTGCTTTTAAAAATTGTCTGCGGAATTTTGATGGATTTTGCAATTCGCAAAGCAAACACACAAAGAACACAATAATTTATCATGGTTCGGTCTTTCCCGACCTACATTCAGTTCCCAAGCAAAACCCGCTTGAGATTTCCACTATCAACCTTGTGTAACTACAAGATCATACAGACCAAATTCGGTCCCACACAACCTATGAGTCATTCTTATGAATGTAAATGAGATGCAATTGGCTTTTGAGGTTGTTGAAATACTCTACTCACGAATTCACTATCTCTCAATGGAATTTGAATGAAAAACTGAAGTGAAAAATATCACGTGAGTGAGAAAATGAATATGAGTGAAAAACAAAAAGTAATTGATTCAAATTGATTGAATTGCAGTACTTTTGAGTGTAAAATACACTCATATTTATAATTGAAAGTTTACATACGTTGAGGGTATGAAAGGGTGTCAAAACAGTCCATTTTGAACGATCAAAACGTTTGAAGAATGAAAAGACACGCCTTTTTAAAGTTTCAGGAAAAACGGCAAAATTAATCGACTAGAACAGTAGTTAGTCGACTAATAATTAGTTAATAGTAGACTGACAGTTATCGTCGGTCGACTGATCTGTTAATCGAGCCGTTTGAAAATCTGAACTTTTAAAACTTAGTCGACTAGAGAAAAGTTAGTCGACTGATAATATCATCAGTAGACTGAAAAACCTTTCAATCGACTGCTGCTAGAATTTTCTGAAAAAAACACAAAGTTATGTCCGGTCGACTGATAAAAGCATTAGTCGACTGCTGCTAAATTTCCAAAAAACAAATGTTCTGTCCAGTCGACTGATAAAGTCATTAGTCGACTGCTGCTGAATTTCCAGAAAACAAACATTCTGTCCGGTCGACTAATAAAACCTTCGGTCGACTAATTTGATAAAAATGACATTTTTACAAAATATGGCGCGAAAGGATTAGTCGATTGGTGAGTCTATTGGTCGACTAATAAACACGAAAATTTAAGAAAAGAGTTTTCTAAAAAGATTTTCATGAAGGTTTCTTTTAGAAAAGTTTTTTTAAAGACTTTTTAGCTGAAATGCAACCGAAATATGCACTCTAAGTAAGGCTCTTACAAGAATCTAAGACTTTTAATGAATATAACATTTGCAATCTTCAAAGATTTTTCATCGAATTCTTCAATTTCTTCATTGCCTTAGCTGAAATGCAGTTGATTTACTTGTTCATCATCAAAACCTTATACTTGAAGTATTATGTACGGCTTCATTGTCGTAACAGAATCAAGTCATCTGAACATGCCGTGTTCCATTAGCGTTAATCGGCAAAAGAGAACGTGATTCCAAAATCACGATAAAGGTGTCTACAGACTGATTAAGAATCAGTTTTGAGATGAGAGAACCAGAGAACAGAATCTAGGAAAGAAAAAAGGTTTTATCTTGGAATACGATAACAATTTCAGAAGGGGACTCGATTCAAGAAGATAATGATTCAAGAAATCAAGATGAGAGAGATGGGTCACGAATCAAGAAGGTACCGATTCAAGAAAATGACTCAAGATGGAAATACGATAGGTTTTAGAAACTTGTGAACAGACATTAAGAAAAGACGTGTTTCAGTCTTTCAGATGGAAACACGAAAACTTTTTCAAGAAGAGATGGCGGCAAGGAGAAGAGATCGTATATTTTTTTTTGTTTGAGGAAATACGATAGCATAGAAGAAATAGTGAGGCAAGGAAGTTTTCTTGACTGAAATCAAAAGATCTCTTTGTTCATACCTTTTTGGAAGCAATATCGAGCCCTATACCCAACCTTGCTTTGATACCATGTTAGAACTTGAGTTCTGACCTGTGTTGATCTGCAATGAGGAAAAAAATAAGAAGAAAACGTTGAAGTAGAGGAAGGAGACGCAGAGAGGCTTTGAACTACAAGGGTTCACGCTTGAATTAATTCAGCGTGACCTAATGATACATTATATTTAACTATTAGGTTACAAGTAATTTTATCATGGACATATCTGTCCTGCAACAAAACATAGAATTACATGTGTGTCCCCAGTAAACCCGTCAAACACGCAATTCTGAGTTCGGGTCTGGATCAGACCCAAACCGAACCCAGACTGAATTCACGACACTTAATATTAACATGAGAGGAACTATTCAAAGTTCGGATTTGGCATAGAGGAATTGAGACTTGTAGTTGGGTGTAGTTAGGAGTCATCATCTTGAGTTCAGTTTGGATATATGTTACATGCCCAAGCACCCACCAACACTTAGCTGGCTAGCCTATTTGGTCCATTATTTGGCAGCATGGCATCCTTGTAATATCTCACTTGTAGTTGGTCATTTTACTTGTTCTTAGGGGCTGGGATGGCATGATTGTAATAAGGATATGTAATGGGGTAGTTAGTAGGGTGTGGCCTATATAAGGTCCAGCCCAAGGCCTCTTGGCTAATTCATTCATCCATGTACTTGGGAATTGCCTCTAATGCAATCTTATGAGAGAGTTTTCCTTGTGAATGCTCTTGGGGAGTTTGCCCTACTCTAAAAGGGTTTGGCTTGAGTGATTAGAGCACTTAACTAATTAAGATTCTTCTTAACAAACCCCAAACCACTCTTATCTTCCCTAACCATACCCAACCAGCCTTCTCTCTCTTTCCCTCTCCCAAGCTAGGTGACCCCCTCTCCCTTCCTCTATTGTTTTCCCACTTCCATCACCCATCTTCCTACCTTCATTCTCCATAACTTAAGCCCTTTGAGGGAGATCCATAACATTTGGTATCAAAGCAGCCACGATTCCAGGGCTGCCATTGTAGATCTACACTTTAAGATCTACCAAGAAGCTCAACTCCGAAAGAGGAGCTCACCCGGCTGATCAAGGAGTTGCAGTTGCACCATCAAGCTACATCAAGAACCAGTCCAGATCATGTTTCACGTGGAGATTGACCTGATAGAGGACTGAAAATGAGTTGAAGATCCAACTCGTTGCTGGTGTTGAGAATCGTTGAGACAATAGAATCTTGGTTGAGTTCTAGAGTGAATTTCAACACTATCAAGCTCCCAAGCTTGGAACTCTTAAGTGATTTTTTGGGAAGTTCTCAAAATCGATTCAACCATTTGATTTGGGTGTAAGATATGATATTCTACATTGCATGAGTAGATCCATGTTTGTATCTATTTAGAATCAGATCAAATTAGAAATTGGGTGAGTTTCTTGATTGTGAGCATGTTCATGCATGGCCACCTCGTGAAGATACTTCTTGATTAGTCGATATTTTGAAAAAATCTCGAGTTTGAAAGAGTTCAAGTGTAGATTTTAGATATGTTAGACTACTGTTCATCTGATGTTTGATGTTAAGATTGAAATTCCACTAGAGGGGGGTGATTAGTGAAATACGATAAAGATCGATAAAAATAAAATAATCAGGCAATAAGGCACAACACATAAAACACAGAATTTATACTGGTTCGGTCAGTACCCAGACCTACATCCAGTCCTCAAACAAACCACTTGAGCTTTCCACTATAACATCCGAGTCACCGGATAAATAGTACAACACCCTCTTCCTCAGAGGTCTTCTTCCCTCAACAGAGAAGGACAACACCCTCTTTCACAGAGGTCTTCTTCTCTCAACAGAGAAGGGCAACACCCTCTTTCACAGAGGTCTACTTCTTTCAACAAAGAAGGAAAACAGTGAATAACAGAGTTACAATACTTCCTATAGAACCTTCAGAATGATATGAATGCACGAATGAAGGATTCTCAGAATGTTCTGTTCGTCACTCAGAGGATGCTCTTTGTCAAAGAGCTGGACTTGACTTTTTCTCTTTTCTTTCTTTTCTTTTTCTCTTTCTTTTTCAAGGCTCTTTTTTCAAATATCGAATAGGAATTTTTCTCATTGTTAGCTCACACGTCTATTCCATTCCATGTTGAATAGTTTATTTGAGTGTGTTTATATAGCTTTAAAAAAGTAGTCGTTACATTTTGAAATCGTAGCCTTTTTGAAATGTGAAATGTTATGTCATTTCAAAAATATCTTTAGAGAAATTCGAGAATGCCTTTTTCTATAAAAGAAAAATATAGGGTACACTAGTCGTTGTAATATTTTAGGTAATACATATTTTATGTAAAAAGTCTATTTCTTACAATAGTACATTGAACGTTGGATTGTAGTTTTGTCTTTATTCTAATTAATGATTTGAGGTACATAAGTACTTCTTTACTTTAAATGAGTGTAAGTACACTGAGTGCTTTGAGATATATATTTGTACATAGTCATGTCAAGTGTTTTCTTTATGTTGTGTTTTTCAAAGTCTTCAGAGAGAATGAGGACTAAAAGAAAGTCGACATTCTTTGAGAAGGATATTAACAAGGATTTGTTACAGGAGGTATTTAATGCTTTGTACAAAGAGAATGATGACTTCAAGTAAGTCGACATTCTATGGTTTTGTAAAAAGGTAACTAGAGTCCTTTCAAAAACATATTATATTTGTATTTCTTTGTGTAGCCGATTTTATGTTTTTGTCTTCTTCTTATATTAAAAACATTTCTTTTAAAGAAGGTAACTAGAGTCTTTTCAAAAATATATTATATTTGTTTTTCTTTGTGTAGCCGATTTTATGTTTTTGTCTTCTTCTTATATTAAAAACATTTCTTTAAAGAAGGTAACTAGAGTCTTTTCAAAAACATATTATATTTGTTTTTCTCTATGTAGCCGATTTTATGTTTTTGTCTTTTTCCTACATTTCTTTTTCATGTTGTCTTGTATATAGTGTAAGGTACAATTATTACATGACAAAATATCTTTTTCATAAAGGGTTGTAAGAAGGTACAATTATTAGTTTTCAAAAAGGAGCTTTTTAAAACTATCGTATACTTTTATGATATAGTTTTTATGAATGAGTATGTAATATGCAATATGCATGTTCCTGAAGGTTCTGTTACATATGACTCTAAAGAAGAAAAAAGTCTTCATCTTGAGGTAGCCGATCTCTTCATTTGAACTTTAGGAATGCATGGCTCATCAAGCTTTTTCTTCAAGGAGTATGATTGCACTAGTTGTACTTGAACAGGAAGTCTCCATCCTTTTTGGGTGAGATATCCTTGCATCAAATACTCGTTAGTTTTATGTCAAAACATATTCAGTCATAATATAACATTTTTCAAGAGGACATATTATCATATCATATAAAATCAAATACGACAGTGTATCATATTATGTGACATCAAAGCAGAGTTTCTCAACAAAGATCTGCTTTAGTTGATAAATCTTGAGAAGTTGGATTCCAAAAGATCGAACTCACATGTCCATGCATTAGCTCGCATTGGAGTTTCCTTGTGTTGCTGATTTTCTTGAGATAATTTCAAATTTGTTGAGAATTGGAATTTGGGTCAGATTATGTGAAGTATTAATGTTTGGAGAGTTGATTGAAGCTTGATTTGTGTTTGTGTGAGATTGGAACCAATGTTAGGGTCAATCTTGATTGAATTCACAAGGTCATCCACACACCTTGTTAGAGTTCTCAGGTATTAGACCAAGATCACTTGTTCTTGGTGTGTGGATTGATTTTCTTGTAGAAGATCGTTGATATTCTTGGTGTTTGGAGCATTTTGGTGTGGAAAGGTAGTGGCAGTCGTGTGGGTGAGACTGAGGTCAGTTTGGACTCATGAAGACCAGGTTCTTGATCTTGGGAAGGTGTTGTTCAGACCGGTCTAACCCAGACCAGGACTGAGAATTCGGGTCTAGCTTTGAAAAATCAGATCTCCCAAACCCAGTCTTCATCTAAGCCTGAAAATTTTTCTGTAGATCCCTCCACGTGTCCACTAAACACTGTCCAAATTTCAGAATTTTTACTACCCTGAGTTCTGAGATAAAACTTCTGTACCAAAACCTGTTTCACCTTGACTGTCACCAACTGAACCTAGCCTGTTTTGACCTTTTCACTTAAGTGTAGTCAAAACCCAACCTAAACCCACTCAATCAACCTCAAATTTGGACCTCACACCCCCAAGACACCCATTGACTCTTCAGTTTCGTTTGTTTAGCGTAGTCTGATTTTTTATTAGATTAGGTTCGTGTGCATACCTGGTTCAGGCACCAGTGTATGCAAGGGTGGACTTTGGGTAACCCATTGCATCCCTTTGTCGACGATTCCGAGAGAATGATTCATTCTCCTCAAGGTCCAAGAAAAATGGGTGACATGGAATCTGCTCTACACGCCCTCTGAAAGAGTACTTCATGCCCACGAAGTATACCCAGGTGTCTTGGGTCAGGAGACCCAGCTATAGGACCGCCGCAATATAAGATTAAGGCCAACTTAATCCAAACGTTATCATCTTTTTACGATCTTAGTTACAAAGATCCCTATAGGCACCTTAACGAGTTCCTCGAAATAAGTTCCACCGTGAAAATCTAGAATTTCAAGAATGATGCTTTGAAATTGACCCATTTTTCGTTCTTATTGAAGGACAAGGCCAAGTATTAGTTAAAGTCTTTAGATACCGTAAAAATAGGGTCATGGGGTCAAATGCAGGAGTTTCTTAAGAAATATTTTTTCATAAGCCACACCAAGCAATTTAGGCGAGCCATCACTAGCTTCTCAGAGCTAGAGGGCGAGCAATTCCATAAGACCTGAGAAAAGATGAAAGATTTCCTTCGTAGGTGTCCCCATCACCGACTGCCCAGATGACAATTGGTGCAGTGCTTCTATGATGGTCTATCTGAATGGAATCGTCAGATGATCGATTCTTCCTATGGGGGCACATTCATGTTGAAGAGCGAAGATGAGGCATGACAGTTATTTGATACATTGAGCGAAAACTCCCTACATCATGCCTCCAGCTCTCGTACCGAGAGACTCACACACAGCATTCTCAAGAAAGGTGGTGCTCTAGAGATTGGGGAAGCTGTTGAGTTAAGGAGCAAAGTTGATCTGATTACTCAAAAGCACGACCAACTTCTCGCGGGCCCATCACCCTCTCTTCAAGTGTGTGCTCTTTGTGCCAGTCTGGCACATTCTATTACTGAGTGCCCTTCAGCATCTCAGTACCCTTAATTTGTTCATGAACAAGTTCAAGTTGCTCAGGGGTTCGCCAAACCCATGAATGACCCATATTCTTCTACATATAATCCGGGTTGGCGAAACCGTCCTAACTTCTCATGGAGAAATCCACAAGCTTCTATTTCAGTCCCTCCAAATCAACAGGTTAGGCCCCATGCTTTCCCTCATTCATTTTAGAGGCTGAACCATCCCCAACCCTTTCCAAACTTTCTTATAGTTACCCCTCAAGAGACTGCTCCGCAGTTGTCTTTTGAGGAGAAACTTCTTCAAGCACTTCAGGATGTGACAACTTTCAATCAAATTACTTTCGATAAGTGTAACCAAGTGCTAAGTTCTTATACCCTCATACCCAATCAATAGTCAAGCTTGGGCAGTAAATGAGACAATTAGCAAACGCTTTAACGTGGAGAACTAATAGTAGTTTACCCAGCCAACCTGTCATGAATTCTAAGGGCAAGAAACCCATGTCTGGCCTGCACATGACTAATATTCACCAACAACAAGCTATGACAGTGATGGCCCTTAGGAAAAGACACGAGTATCATGTATCCCCGAGAGAGATGACCGATGAGCTTGGTAAGACCATGCCATCCACTTCTGCTCAATCGTCTATCCCCGATAAGAGAAAGGATAGAGGTGAGTATCCTCAACAAGAGGAGAAACCCCCAGAATATGTCCCTAAACCACCCTATCCTAAAGGGTTAGAATCTCTCGTTGGCATCATCAAGCAAGAGGTTAAGATACAAGACATGCTTGAAGTATTCAAGCAAGTGCGGATTAACCTTCCCTTGCTGGATGTCATTCAGCAAATCTCAACATACGTCAAATTTCTGAAGGAGCTTTGCACACAAAAGCGTAAATCCAAAGGCAAAGTTCCTACCAAGGTTCTCCTGGCCGAGCAGGTGACTTCGGTGCCTCAGCACCAAACTCCACCCAAGCTTAAAGATCCTGGCGCCCCAATCATTTCATCTATTATAGGAAATATCAAAATCGAGCGAGCATTGTTAGATCTAGGAGCCAGCATGAATATCTTATCAGGATATTTCTACGATTCTTTTGGGTTAGGAGAAATAAAGCCAACACCTGTGACCCTACAACTAGAAGATCGTTCTGTCAAGGTTCCGAGAGAAATCCTAGAGGACGTGCTAGTCAAGGTCGATGAGTTCTATTTTCAAGTCGACTTTATAATCTTGGACATGGAGGTCATAAATAGCGATCAACACACTGCAATTATTTTATGTCGACCGTATTTGGCGACAGCCAATGCGTGTATTAACTGTCGTACTGGAGCAATGGACTTATCATTTGGCAATAAGAAGGTGGAGACCGAATATCTTTAATGCTAGACCCACCGAAGATGAGTCTTGTTTCCATACAGATATTGTTCAAGAATTGCTCGAAGAAGACTCAGACTTGTTATGTAGTGATCCACTTGATGTATATTATGAAGTAAAAGATAGCCTAGACAGTGATTTTGTTGAGATGTCTTTTTTTGCGTTAGAGGAGGGGATTCACTACAAGAAAAATGATATTTAGTGACAGAAATTTATGACGAAAATAATTCATCGCAACATTGCGACGGATTAGTGAGAGAAAACTATCTGTCCCTAAAATTGAAAATAGTTGCGGAATTTGCGACGGAAAAATTTTGTCGCAAATGTTGTCGCAAATTTGCGATGGATTAGCAACGGACAAATTTTGTCTCACTCCGTTGCAACTTCGTGACGGATGAGCTATACCATTTTTCCGTCGCTAATTTGTGATGGCGTTTGCGACAGAAGTTTTTTGTCGCTAATCTGTCGCTAAATTTTTAGTAAAACCCTAATCTGAGCCCCTTTCTTTTCCCTTTCTGTTTCATTATGTCTCCCATCGCTCTTCGCCCATCGCCCGCCGCCTGTCGTCCGTCGCCCATCGCCCATCGGTTGCCGCCCACCGCCCTCTCCTTCACCTACTCTGTCTTCCCTCACTCCATCTCTCGCCATCGTGTGCCAACGACAACGACCTCCGAGCACCGACGTCGCCGTGTGCCATGTGCCGCCGACGATGACCCCTGAGCACTGACGCTGTCGTGTGACGTGTGCCAATGACCCGACGACCCCCAAACAACCTGACTCGTTGACAGTGTCTCGTGTTGCGATAGGGTCCAGACACAACTGGGCTCTCACCCTCTCTGATGCCCCTTTCCAAGGGACTTGGGTATAATCCGTTAGTGAAGATGCTTCTACAGACTACAATTCGGTAGACGAAGTCTACCGATTCTCAAGTTGGGCTATTCCCAGTTCGCTCGCCATTACTAGGGGAATCCTTGTAAGTTTATTTTCCTTCGCTTATTGATATGCTTAAACTCAGCGGGTGGCCTCACCTGACCTGGGGTCGCTAAGCTGAGACGAGAAATCGCCTTTAGAGTTCCAGCAAACTTCTGACGCTTCATGCGAGCTGCGACAATCCCACCGCACACAGAGTGCACGGGTATGGTAATCCACCGCTTGCCTCACTACATTGTGCAGTGAGCCAACATTTCAACCGACGGCACACCCATAAAAAAGGCATGGCAGGTCAATCCTCCGTTTGTACATTTGTGCTTTGCAAGTGCGTAACTGAGCTAATTACGCGATGTTTATTGCTAAGCATCGCATGCAGCTAAAAATGCCATGCAAAAAGAAATAAGAAAAATGCAAAGGCAAAAGCATGCAAATTGGGTAAATACCCGTGGTAAGTGATGCAGGCGCATCATAGGTTATTTAATTTCTTGGAATGCAACATTTTTTTGTTCACACACTCACTTAGTTGTGGATATCTAGGATTGCTTTGCTGGAGTTCGGAGATCATGTTGAGCATGATTTGAATGTATGAAAGTGCTCTTATTTTTTGAGTTCGGATTTCATACTAGTCATGGTAGTAGTTAGCGAGATATTGAAGTGTGTTTGTTGCAGGTACATGTTTGACATTGTTATGGTATGAATGAGTGATTGTATTGTCATGTTTGATGGTATTGTATCCGTGCTTGCATGAAGTTATTTTCAATTTGATTATACCTTCAATGGAAAATTGTATCATGAAAACATGTTTCAAATGAATGTATCGTGTTGATGAATGTGATTTCATCATTCTAAATATCTTTGTGATGAGTGTAAATATGATGTGATGGTTTTGCACATGAAAATATTAAGTTATCAATGCATGCATCATAGTTCTTGTGATTGAATGACATCATATATATATATATCAAATCATTACATCCACCGTCAATGCATGATAAATTAGATATTTTCTTCATCGTAGCATTCTTATGATTCTCTTTTAACTAGTTATGATAATATCTGTAACATCATAGGACAAAATTACTGCAAACCGTGAATGGATGTATCGTAGGATAGTTTACAATGAGGTATCGTTTGAATATATGGATGGTGTTGACAATTTTATTGAATTTGCAACGGCAAGTGTCAGTACAGTGGATCCCACTGGTCGGATCAAGTGCCCCTGCACGATGTGTAAGAACAATCGATTTGTAGAACCTCATGGCGTTACACATCACCTATACAGGAAGGGTTTTATGAGTGATTATCAGAATTGGATGTTTCATGGTGAAGAATTTTGAAACAATTTTAACGCACGGGTGGATGTGATGCACGATAATCCATATATAAATTTAATATTTGATGCCGCAGGACCAAAACTGGGTTCTGTTATGGGTCCTAGTGATGTACCAACTTGGGTAAAGGAAGAAGCAACAACAAACGATGCAGCTAGTACATTTTATGACTAAATTAGAGAGATGTTGAAGAGCCACTTTGGAATGGTTGAGAGAGCCACCACTATCTTGTCTGCAGTTCAAAACATGATTGACTCAAATTATACTCAGTATTCAAATTCAGTAGTTGAAGAATTTCTTGTATAGGTGATGTCTAACGCCATGAGATTCTACAAATCGATTGTTCTTACACATCGTGCAGGGTTTTACGAGTGATTATCAGAATTGGATGTTTCATGGTGAAGAATTTTGAAACAATTTTAATGCACGGGTGGATGTGATGCACGATAATCCATATGTAAATTTGATATTTGATGCCGCAGGACCAAAACTGGGTTCTGCTATGGGTCCTAGTGGTGTACCAACTTAGGTAAAGGAAGAAGAAGAAGCAAACGATGCAGTTAGTAGATTTTATGACTAAATTAGAGAGATGTTGAAGAGCCACTTTAGAATGGTTGAGAGAGTCACCACTATCTTGTCTGCAGTTCTTCAACTACTGAATTTGAATTCCGAGTATAATTTGAGTCAATCATGTTTTGACCATCTGTGCTCTATTGTGAAGAGTATGTTGCCCAAAGATGAGAAATTGCCACAAAATTTCTATCGTGCGAAGGTTATGGTCAACGCTCTAGGTATAGGGTATCAAAAGATAGATGTTTGTCCAAATCACTGCATGTATTTCAGAGATCAAGAAAATAGCAGATCATGTCTGTCATGTGGGCATAGGCAATGGTAGCACGAGGTCAAAAGAAGTATCATACAAGTCACTCTGCTACTTCCCTCTCACCCCTGAATTGCAATGATTGTATATGTCTTCGAGGACAGCTAAACACATGAGATGACATGCAAATAAAGTTCGACATGATAAAGACAAAATCACGCATCATGTTGACACGGAAGCTTGGAAGCAATTTGATCGTACTCATCAGACCTTCGCAATGGAATTGAGAAATGTTAGGCTCGATTTATGTACAGATGGATTTAATCCATTTGGAGGTAAATCAACTCCATACTCGTGTTGCCCAGTATTTGTCACCACATACAACCTTCTTCCAAGCTTGTGTATGAAGCGTCAAAATCTTTTCTCATCTCTATTGATTCCTGGTCCGACCTCTTCGGGCCAAAATCTTGATGTATATTTAAGGTCATTGATTGATGAACTGAAAATATTGTATGATGACGGTGTACTCATGTACAATGCCCACAAAAAACAAAACTTCAATATGAAGGTTGATGTTCTATAGACAATCAATGAGGAGGTTGGCATGTTCGTACTGCATGGAAGATACAAAATCTTTTAGATTGACGCATGGAAAGAAGTCGTGTTGGTTTGATTGTTACCGTCGATTTCTACCCAACGACCATCTGTTTCGACGACAAAGGGATGTGTTTTAAGCAGGCACAACTGAAATGAAAGGTCCACCTATATGGTTGTCTGGCATAGAGATTTTAAGACGATTGCGATACTTTCCATACGGACTGACAGATGCCTGTAGTCCGACGCCCTTCCTTGGATTTGAGAATGATCACAATTGGACAAAGAAATCTATATTTTGGAAACTACCATATTGGTCAACCTTATTGATACGATATAAGTTAGATGTGATACATGTGGAGAAAAATGTGTTTGATAATGTATTCAGTACGGTAATGAATATCAAGAAAAAAACAAAGGATAATCCGAAGGCCCGTATGGATTTAAAAGTAATATGTAAAAGACCAGAATTGGAACTCAAAGAGTACAATGGCAAAGTACTGAAACCAAAGGCAAGTTACGTGTTTGGACCAAATCAAGTAAAGCAGGTATGTCAATGGTTGAGACAGTTGAGATTTTCAGATGGATACGTCTCTAGCATTGTTCGGGCCGTGAAGATAGACGAGGGACAATTATATGGGTTGAAGAGCTATGATTGTCATATCATTATGCAACGATTGATTCCCCTAGCATTTCATGATATGTTAGACAAACCTATATGGGGAGTATTATCCGAGTTGAGTAGATTTTTTAGAACATTATGCGCATCGAAAGTTGTAGTAACTGAGGTAAAGAATCTCGAGGATTCTGTAGTCACTACTATTTGTCAGTTAGAGAAGATATTTCCGCCAGCATTTTTCGATGTTATGGAACATGTGATCATACATTTGTCATATGAACTTAGGATTGGTGGTCCCGTGCAATATCGGTGGATGTACCCATTTGAAAGGTATATTTTTTTATATTTTTTTCTGCAATGCTATTGGGAATTTATTGTATTACGAGATGTATAGTGTTAATAGATGCATGTTTGACCTCAAAAAAAGGTTCGAAATAAAGTAAGAGTGGAGGGTTCAATTTGTGAAGCATACGCTTTAGAAGAGATTTCAAATTTCTCATCTATGTACTTTGAACCTCACATTTCAACACGTTACACTTACCTACCTCGTAATGATGATGGAGAACAAGTTATTGTGACTGACGAAATATCGATATTTAAACTACTTGGGCATGCCTTTAGCAGTTGCTGGTCAAGACACTTGAAAGATCGAGAGCAAGACACAGCACAAATTTATATCCTTTTTAATTGCTCAGCGATCGACCCATGCATCGAGTAAGTATACTTAATATGTTACACTAAGTTCTCTATGTACGTACATGGTTCGGTAATATAAATATTTGTTAAGTGCATACGATTAGATCTAGAGTTGCGAAGAGAACTTCCACATCTCACTGATTCAGAAGTACAGAAACAACGTGAAAATAAGTTTGTGGCATGGTTGAAAGAGTTGGTAAGGACGATGACATACATTCTTTCCGTGTAAACAACAATATATTACTTAATTGGTCGTGATCACAATCATTGTTTATGCTTGTAGGTCCGTCATGGTGATATTAATGACCAAGGAATATGTGATTTACAAAATAGTCTGACCAAAGTTGTGTAATGTTACAACGGTTACATCGTAAATGGTTATTAATTTCATACAAAAGACTATGGTGTAAACAAGTCAACGATGAATAAATGGTGTGTGTCAAGGGTAGTAGCTACGGTGAAAATGAACATGACTACTACGGTGTTATTGAAGAAATAATGAAGTTGACTTACTTCGGCATAAATTAGAGGATAACTTTATTCAAGTGTCATTGGTTTGATGTCACGGCAACAAGAGTCGACAAAAGCTCAGGCATTGTGGAGGTGAATCATAAATCAAGGTTTGAAACATATGAACCACTCATATTAGCCTCGCAAGCTCAACAAGTTTACTATACTTCATATCTGAATACAAGGAAGTCAGATAGAAATGAATTGTGGGTAGTTTGCAAGATGAAGTCTAAATTATACCCCGAGTATGATCAGTTACAGGAAGACAAGATGGATGAAGAGGGTGATTACTATCAATCAGATGATATGTATAATTTCTCTTATGGCCACCACGATTTCACACATGGTCTGCATGTCACATCTCTATTGTTCGATGGCACACGTATGAAAGAATGTGATCCAAATGATATACCAAGTGCATGGGCGCCCAATGAAGAAGAAGACGAAGAGGAGGAGGAGGAAGAAGAATATGAAAGTCAAACAAGTGACGAGGAAGCATACTCGAAATAGTGAAATACATCTTATAATGCATATCACATCACTTTCTCGTATGCTCATATGCTCTTTTGTTTGTATTTTGGAGACCATGGTAGTCATGGTTGTAGTTAGCGGGATATTGGAGTGTGTTTGTTGCAGGTACATGTTTGACATTATTGTGATATGAATGATTTGAATGTATTGCAATGTTTGATGTAACTGTATGCATGCTTGCAGGAAGTTATTTTCAATTTGATTATGTATATATGTTCATGGTATTGCACATCATGTTACATTCCATGCATACTTACCGTGTACATGCCCAGTTCATGCATAGTTATAAAACGGATTCATGTAGGACCTTTAAATCTTTAAATTTCATGTATATGTCATGTCCATGATAAGATCAAGAGTTATGTAACTGATCCAAATAACATTTTTATTTGTTAGAATATGGTTCGTGGAGGTCACAGTGGTCGAGCACCCAGTGGTCGAGGATCAAGTGGAGGTCGTGATAACTAGTCTCAACCTTCGTTTTCAGCTAATGCTTTGATAGGTATATCATTTAAATAATTATATACTTGATGATTAGTTTAAACGTGCATTGTGTGAATTTTTAACTCATTTTTCTATATGTTGTTTTGCCTGCACATGACCCACTTACACTAGCTATCACAACGTCGGATGCAGGGTCTTCTCAGTCTGACACACTACGACTCATTCAAATAGTGTATATCGATAGTCGACTGTAAGTATTTCATTTTTACTTATCCAATACTTATCTTATAAATAGTGTATATCGATAGTCGATTGTTAATGTGTATCAATATGTACACCGCGAGGTTCGAGCCACAAGAAGTAATACGAGAAATTAGGCAGTCACTAGTTCAACATCTTTGAGGACCGGTCGCTCAATGGAAAGAGTACCTGAATGAAGTGTTGGACAGATTGTGGTCCTCATTCATGGTATACAATCGTTTATCATAGCTAATGTGTTTCATATTTAATTTTTTTTTATAGTCATGTGTACTAACTTTCTGAAATTATTTGTATGCTTCGAATCGCTTCACGACTGCGAAGGAGGAGCAGGACGCGAGGCGGGTGTGGCAGAAGGTGGTTGTCAATCGATTTGTCGATATGCTGTACAATATGAAGACTGCAACAATAAAAGCATCTGGTGGGATAGATGATCCACTGCAGTGGAAGGGTCATGGCCCTCCTACTATCAGGTCAGATTATTGGGATGCAACGTGCGACAAGTGGGCAGGGTATGATTTTCGAAACCGCTCAGCAAAGGCTGCACAAAACCGAGCGAAGATGCCTAATGCCCATCTACACACAAGTGTTTCTAGGACTTTTGGGAGCCACCTGAAGAAAATGGTAACTCCTCAATATATATATATATATATATATATATATATATATATATACCAAATTTATAAGATTTGTTGCATACTTTTTAATTGATTTTTTTATCATTTAACCTTGCAGGAAGCAGAAAAAGTAGGCATTTTGCCTTACAAGGATGTGTTTGTTGAAACACATAAACGTAAGAGCACGGGAGAGTTCGTATCAGAGAAGGCGAAAGCGACAACGATATGTATTTATTGTATTAATAAACATTGTAATAGACAAGTTACCATAAACATTATAATTCTTAATTATTAATCCTTACTTTGTAGGAGTCAAACGAGCAACAGATGGTAGAGCGATATGGCGATGACTCCACTCAGCATCTGCCTTTTGATCATGTAGCATAGATGACTGCAACCGGTGAACCGAAAAAGGGTCGTGTGTTCGGGTTTAGGAGTAATACGAACACCACACCAGTCGTTGTCAACTCGCTCTCAGAGTTCTCCCGCCAGCATCAATTCTCAGTGTTTGATTAACCCTGTTAATTCTTGGAATGGTGTTTGTCAGCTTGTTAAGGACATAGTGCGTGACTTTTTACATGAAGTCATTTATGACGTTGTCCGTAATTAGTTGTGCAACTTTTTTCGGGACAGAAAAACTTTGTCTGCAGATGTCTGTCAAGTATAAAAGTTTCATGTCATTTGTTTCATGTTGTTAGATTTCAAGCTATTATATGCATGATTTCATCACATATGAGCATGATTTCATCGTTATGAAAGATTTTTTAGTGCCTTATAACACATATATGCATGATTGAATTACTACGAAAGTTTTTTGACAACCTTAGAATACATATGAGCATGATTTCATCATTATAAAAGTTTTTTGACTGCCTTAGAACACATATATGTATGCTTGAATCACTATGAAAGTTTTTTGACAACCTTAGAACACATATATGCATGATTGAATCACTATGAAAGTTTTTTGACAACCTTAGAACACATATATGCATGATTGAATCACTATGAAAGTTTTTTAACAACCTTAGAACACATATATAAGCATGATTTCATCACTATGAAATTGTTTGACTGCCTTATAACACATATATGCATGATTGAATCACTATGAGAGTTTTTTGACAACCTTAGAACACATATAAGCATGATTTCATCACTATAAAAGTTTTTTAGCTGCCTTATAACACATATATGCATGATTGAATCACTATCAAAAAGATTTTACAACATTAAAACACATATAAGCATGATTTCATCACTATAAAAGTTTTTTGACTGTGTTATAACACATATATGCATGATTTCATCACTATGAAAGTTTTTTGACAACCTTAGAACACATATATGCATGATTGAATCACTATGAAAGTTTTTTGACAACCTTAGAACATATATAAGCATGATTTCATCACTATGAATTTGTTTGACTGTTAACACATATATGCATGATTAAATCACTATGAGAGTTTTTTGACAACCTTAGAACACATATAAACATAATTTCATCACTATGAAAGTTTTTTAACTGCCTTATAACACATATATGCATATTGAATCACTATGAAAGATTTTTTACAACATTAGAACACATATAAGCATGATTTCATCACTATGAAAGTTTTTTTAGTGCCTTATAACACATATATGCATGATTGAATCACTATGAAAGTTTTTTGACAACCTTAGAACACATATATGCATGATTGAATCACTATAAAAGTTTTTTTACAACTTTAGAACACATATATAAGCATGATTTCATCAGTATGAAATTGTTTGACTATCTTATAACACATATATGCATGATTGAATCACTACGAAAGTTTTTTTACAACCTTAAAACACATATAAGCATGATTTCATCACTATGAAAGCTTTTTGACTGCCTTATAACACATAGATGCATGATTGTGATACATAACACATTTATTTGACAGCCTTATAAACCATATATGCATGCTTGAATCACTATTACATTTTTTTGACAACCTTAGAATACATATTTGCACGATTGAATCACTATGAATTTTTTTTTGGCAGCCTTAGAACACATATCTGAATTCTGTTAATGTGCTTCACTTTATTGCTAGTCTATGTGTCATTCATCCATGTTACTTTGATTGCCTTAGATTAGGTGCATTGCATATAATTTATTTCATTATATTTTGTTTATCAATACTAACCTTTCAGTTCTATTGTAGGATGCTGGAAATAATCAGCGTAGAGGAGCTGATGGAGGCATGGATGAAGGGGGCAGATCGAGACAATGAAGAGGATGATGCTCTGAATCTTAGCGATGATTAGATTCATGTGTTGAATTTGTTGCACCTACTTGTTGTTTCAAACGAAACTCTTTGTATATGTTCACGTGTAAATAATTAGAACTTGGCGAGGATTATAGTGGATCGCTAAATTTTTTTCCCTTGTAACTTGTGTTAAATTTGTTTCACCTGCTTTGTATATGTATTTTTTATATGTACTTTGTTTTTTATACACAGGATATATAAATTGTATAACGAGAAAATTTTTCTCAATATTTATATTTCAAACAAATTTTTAAAAATTTTTTTATTTTTGCGACGGATTAGCGATGGATACTATATGTCGCTAATTAGTATCAGCCTCTAATTTAGCGACGGATTAGGGATGGATATTTATCTATCGCAAAACTGAATCAGTGATGTTTTGCGGCAGATTGTAATCCATCGCAAATCCATCGCTACAATAGTGACGGATGTGCATCTGTCGCAAAACCAAATCTCTGCGGATTAGCGATGGCCTCGCGATGAATCATGGCATTCGCTAATCCATTTCAAATTAGCGACGGAAGTAACGACGGATGTGTTTTATCGCTAATTAGCTACTAGGAAATTGCGATAAAGTTATCTGTCACTAGTCCATCGCTAAACTGTTCAGTGACGGATTTGCGACGGATTATGTCTGTCGCTAATCCGCAGACTTCTTGTAGTGATTGTGCTCGGACATATTGTGCCCAAGAGAGGAATTGGATAGGATTTGAGCAGAAATCTTATATCATATGTATATAGTAAGAGTAGGATTAGATTGTATTTTCTTTTCATCTTTGCTTTGCTTTTGATTTGATTGTTTCATTTTTTATTTTTGTTTCTTTAGATTTTGTCATGCATATATGCTTTGATCTTTTGTGCTTTAGTGTTATGAGTTACAGGACACAAGGCACTTTTATAGGAGTATACCATTTGTCGGACCGGCAAAAAATCATGCATTTGTATATGCATGGTGGTGGTGCAAGGACAAGGCAATATGCATGCTTAAAAGGGCTTTGTGCATAAACAGGTTGTATCTTTCTATCCTCCCATATTTATTTCTTCATGTTCTTAGGTGTGCATCTGCATCTGTATGTTTGCATTTTTTGTATGCTACTAGGGACAGTGTCATTCAAGCATGGGAGAGGATATGAGATGTACACCCAAATTTTTTTGTCCATGTATATGATAAAAACCCATAAAATTAGGCCTTTAAGAAACAATGTTAGAGTTTGTTTTGAATCACAGTCTTATTTTTGAAAAACTAAGCAAATGAAATATATATATATGAAAAAAAATAAGTGCTTCAAAGAAAAAGAGCATACGTTTAGTTTGCTTGATATCCTAGTTGTTCCTTAGCAGCCGAACTCAGACACAAGTTGAAGTGTTTGCTTCTCATGTTGAAAAGGAAAACTAAGGAGATCACTTCTTTGTCTAGTCGACATATGTGGCCATTTGGTTCGAACAAGAAGAGACTGAAGGGTGTTTTACACCTGGTGCCCTAAAGTCATCTGGTTTGGGAGCCACCGGCCTGAAATCCCACTACATGGACTTAACAGAAAGCCTAATAGATGTAAACGTTGCACATGACAGGAAAAGGACTATACGTAACTATAAAAATCTAAGGTCTAGTGACTCGAGCAATTAAGTCTGAGGGATACTCTATATTTGGTGTCCTAAGGTCGTCGGGCCTGGGAGTCACTGACCTAAAATTTAATATAGTGCTCAACTGAAGAAAAAAAAGTATGAAAATTTGAAAAAGAAAAAAAATAAGAATAAGAGCTTAATGACAAATTCATTAACTGTGCAGAAAACATACAAGTGATGATAAATATACATGACTTTATGAGGAAAAAACATAGATAATTACAATTTTTAGAAAGGTGAAAGAAAAAATTTTCTACTGTGGAGGCAAGTAAACTCTAAATATGTTGTGAGAATGTAATTGCATAAAATATTTTTTAAACTAATTTCTTAATAGCCTAATGCTTTTTAAAAAATATATACTTATGCATGACAGAGATGCTTGTGGGTTGCATCGCTACAAACCCTCACAAGACCTTACTTGTCCACTAGGATAACCCAGGGGTTTAAAGGGTATGTTACATATGCAATGCAATTGTGATTCCTACGAAAGTGAGTTAGGATTTGTTTATTATTTGCTTTTAAATTCATGCATTGTTTATTTCTAGTTCTTAGCAAAGTAATTTCGATTTAGTTTGCTCAGGACTAGCAAACAAATAAGCATGGGGGCATTTGATAATGCATAAAATGCATATTATATTATCACAAAATTATGCAATTATATAAACTTTTATAGTTTAAACACCCTTGTTTATGTTGTTTTAGGTATGAATGAGCTACGGTTTGAATTTTATAAGAATCAGAGTTAAAATGAGAAAATTAGAGCATTTTCTTTGAAATTGAATCTGTATCGATGCGAACTGGATCCAGATCCAATCCAAAATTATTCAAATAGCATTGGGATCTGGTCCACACGTCCTCTTAAACCTAAATCCAAGATCTACACGTAAATATTTTCATAAAAAAAACTTTTTGAAAATGGCACAGGCACTTTTTTGTAATTTTAGAATGTTTTGGGTACTATTTTTAAAATAGTTAAAATAAGGACCTATTTCATAATTTTCATAAATTATTTTTTATAAAAGGAGAACGTCCAACAATGTAGAGATTGTCTTCCCCTAGGGTTTAATGCCACCCTCTCTTCCAAACCTTTTCTACCCTTTTGCTTTCTGACTTCTTCTTCTCCCTTGTTCTTTCTCGCCTTCGATTTTCAATCTTCTTCCCCTCCATTGTTTTTGTATTTCTTTTCGTTGTTTTGGTTTTGGTTTTGGTTTTGGCACACTATTGGAGGCTTCAACTCGGATTTGGTGTGAACCACCATCTACCTTCATGATCGGTCGGTCGATAAAACTCTCCCTTTGCAACTGACCGATCACTTTTCTCCACCATTAATCTCCCTCTTCGTCAACTCGGTCTCCAACGTAGTGGTCAAAAACGGATTCCAACGACAAAAAGGATGTCTGCGGCGTAAAAAACTATGTGTAAGTTCGCTCCCCTCTACCCGCACATTTGTCGAGCAGCCCTTGCGGTGTGTCTTCCTCCCCCTCTCTACTTTTCGGTCTTTAAACCCTTTGTTTTTTTTAAAAGTAACCAATCTTGGCTCATTTTTTTTTCGTTTTGTTTTGGGTTTTTTATATTAGGTGTTATTTAGTGTCTAGAATACGTTTATGTGATCTGATCATTTTCATTTTGGTGTTTTGGTCGAGTCTTATTTCGTCTGGGTCCAAGAACTTAACCGAAAAGGCCCGTCGAGAAAGTTCTGTTTTGTAAAATCTGTATGTATATATTCGTAGCATAGTTTATTTATATTTTTTATTTGATTAGAGTAGATTTAGATCAAATCTGAGTTTCTTGGTTTTTAGATTTAGGTTTTTCTAAAAATAAATTAGGCAAAATTAGGGTTTTTCGATTTTTAGTGTTTTTCTTCATATTTTTTATATTTTCTTGAAATCATTAGTTGTAGAATAGTTTCTTTTTATGATCTTCGTGATTTTAAGATAGTTTAGGTTAAGATTTAATGTAGAATTAATTTAGAATAAGTTCTTTATTTTCAGTATTCATTATATTAATTATTTAAATTAAAATAAATTAGTCGATTTAGGGTTTTTATAATATTTTTAATTTTTGTCAATTAGATCTGAATATTTTTTGTTTATTTTCAGTATTAGAATAGTTTAGTTAGTGTTTAATTCGTGTTCTTGATATTCATTAATTGCTTTAGTTAGTTTTATTTAATTATTAGATTAAATTAGATTAATAGGTAGAATAATTAGATATTATAATTAATTTTTATTTCCATCGAATACGATAGTTTAATTTGTTGTCTTTATCAGTAGTTAAAGTTAGCTTTAGTTCCAGAAATCTTAATTCCATTAATTAGATTAGAATTAATTTTTTTAGTTGTCATTGTCATTTTTTAATTAATTAGAACAAATTAAGCATAATTAGATAGATGAGATTTTGTTTTAATCACTTAGTCAATTTTAATTCACGTTAATGCATATTTGTTTTAGATTAGTCAGTTTAATATTGTTTTAGTTTCACATAAGTTAGATCAATTAAAATTATATTAGCCGCTTCCTTTTCTCTAGTGTAATTATCATTTTCCTTTTAACATAATTACTATTAATTTTCATTGTATATGTGAGTAGTTGTAGGTAAATACTAGCTTTAATTCAACATTCAGTTAGTCTAGATTCACGTTAGTTTAGCCAGCCTTTGATTTCATGCCTTGCCCTTTAATCTTGTCCAAGTTCGTTAGATGAATAGATAGCTGATCATTTATTTCTTTATTCATTGATTAATTAATTAGTTTAGATAGTTAGATTAATTATTATTATTGCTAGATTCATTGTTTAGTTAAATTCACGTCAATTTGGTTCAGTTCTTATTCCAAGCTTGTAGTCAAATTAGTTTAGTTAAATAGATTTAGAATAGCTGATTCTTCCTTTTTTCTTTTAATTCATTGATTCAACAGAGTAAATTAGATAGCTTAAGTAGTCTATTTTATTTCCAGATTTATAATCAGTTACATTAGTTATTTCCATACAACATTATTTGTTAATTAGTTAACCTTTTCTTGAATTTTGATTATTGAATTCTTGTTACTCAATTAGTTAATTTCTTTCTTAATATTTTAGTTGGTTATTGTCTTTTGATTAATTCGGTGAGTTGTTTGCTTTCTTTATTTATTAGTTGTTAGCTTAGTTAGTTAGTTTGTTATTTTTTGTCATTTAGTGAGTTAGTTTGTAATTAGTTTTAATTCTTAAATTCGGTTAGCTTGTTTTCTTGTTTGTTAGTCAATTAATTAAATTAGTTAGTTGCTTTATTGTTTCTTGGTTAGTTAAATTAATTAGTTAATTTAGATTAATTATTGTGTAGCATTAAGTGTAGTTATTGTCTAGTTTACTTCATTTGTTAATTGCATTGTTTCCTTTAAATTTATAGTTCTCTCTTAATTTAGTTCCCTTAATTGGTTTGTCCCTCAATTTTAGGTCCCTTTATTTACTTAGTGACTATATTTTCTTTATTTAATATTTATTGTTTAGATTAGGGAAGGACCCTTTTTGTTTTTTTTATATTACAGGTCCCTACCTAGCCAGCGTAAGGAGGAAGGGTGGGTTGAGGTGAATATACAAAGAATAGGATTATAAAGATCCTTGAATTTCATCTGAGGGCCCAAGCATAATTAGGATTTTTATTATTTTTGTTCCATTTTTATTTGTATTAGCTTGTAACTAAGAGATAGCGTAATTTTCTTTTCTCAGTTATTAATAAAGTTAAGTTTAGTGAATTCTTTTGCCTAAGTATTGTTGCCTGTGGAGACAATCCGACTAGATACTCTGCAGCGAGTGCAACAACTGGTTTTAAAATTTATTATTTTGTGCACAGTTCTTGGTTTAAAAATATTGTTTTCTCAACATAGATAAAATTACATTCACCATCATGAATAGAACCAGACATCGATGGCATGAACAAATGCCACTTAACACATTGGTTTTGTTTAAATCCAAGTCCATGCAATCCTTTGCAGCAGGAAACAGACTATAAATTCACATAAAATAGTCATGTATTCATCCTTCTTTATCATAGCATAGTTAGTAAACTAAGAATAATCCAACATAGATGCACCTCTATCTACACTCAATTTCTCCAAAGCCAAAATCGCATATTTATGCTGATTCTCAAGGAAACCCAACAAAAGGTGAGATTCTTAATCAGAAGATGTTCATTCAATATTTTTCTTTTTTTCTAATTTCTTTCCTCAAGCTACATGGCATGTCAAATTGTTCTATGAATACAGAACATATTATCTGCATAATAAACAGATTATTATAAACATCCCAAATACAAATATGTTTTCAAGACAAAGAAAAATGACAACCAAAGTCAAGGAGACAATATAAGACAAGAGAATAGAAAAGCTACCAATTGCACTTCTATTCAGTATTCACCATGTAAGAATTAAAGTACCAATATCTACGGAAACAACTTATGAAATTCAATGTATACTTATTTCATTGCAGAGCAACTCCACTCCAATGTTGATCATATTCCATCAACCCAACAAAGAGAAGAAGAAACGCAGCAAGCACAATTTCCGAGAAAAAGAGAAGAAGACATCAGGAATTCGTGCATACCCTTTGTAGTCTTCCAGGCAATGCCACCAACAAATAGTTTCCTACCAAGCAAAGAAACAACCAGGGGGGTCAGAGTTAGCTAAACCGAATGATCGTCTGGCGGGTTCAGAAGATTTTCGGGAGTCGCATTGTGAATGGGGAACACAGACACACGGACAAACACATAAAAAAATCATTTCCCCTAAAAATCCAATTTTGAGAAACAACACTAGAAATTCACGAGTCCACAGCCACGGCGAAACTAACTAACCCTGAAGAAGCGTCCGACGGAGAGCCCATCCGCTTTTCACCGACACTATGGACACCGTCGATTCCTTCATCAGACCCTTCCCCCTCGTTTTCCACCCGCTCCTTCTCCTCCTCCTCCTCGCCGTTCGCGACGGGGATATCCTCGCCATCGATGCTGTCCCGCGCATACTCCTCTGCCGCGACGTCCATGGAAGTTTTCCACTCTGAGACCTGCAAACAAACACACGTAGAGAGAGCGCGACGGTGTCCTCGTCCTCCTCTTCCTCTTCTTCCGAAGAAACCCACTACACCGCCATAAAGAAGAATGGCCCGAGGATGAGCTCTAGGGCCTCTCGAATTCCCGTTCCTCAGCAGAACCCTAAACCCTAAACTAGGGTTTCGGCCATTTTTGAGTTTAGGAGAAGGCACAAACCCTAAAGTCGCAGACCAATGTTTGGGGATTCCCTGTTTCTCTTCTCCTTTTAAAGTTTTTTAGTAACTCATAGCACGTGCGGCCTGCCTATGATGCACGTGTCGAGCAAAAGCTGGTTTGGAAGTTGTAGGGGTGCAAGCGGGGGTTGGGTCTTTTTCCAAATCTGATCTGACCAAAGAGAGCGAAGCATTTAACCCCCCAATAGGGCATCTCATGCTCGGGGGTCTCAAAAAGCACGATGTATTTAAGCATGTGTGTCTCGTATCCTCATGTTTGTCAGCATTAATTAGCGTTGGAGTTTGATGCGATTGCAAAGACTTAAGTACCCTCTCCTCCATTGATGTCAAAAAAATGACGATTCTAGAAAAGGAGTGGTTGTAAAGACTTAAGTCCCTCGAAGATGATTATTTAAGACTCAGTCTCTGCACTGCAGGATTATCCGAGAAAGAAATCTCTCCTTGAGGAGGCCATGAACATGAACCCTCTCACTCTTTCTATCTCTTCTCTTTTTGCTTCGGTGCATATCCAACAGAAGATCCTACATTGCTTCATCAAGCACCGACTGACCTGCACATTGATTGTTGTGGAGCCTGATTCAGAGTTTTTACTCTTACAGGAGGAGGGTTTGGGGTCTCCTCCCAGCGTGGGTAGCATCATTCAACTAAATGAGTTGTGGATCCTGATTCAGAGTTTTTACCCTTACAGGAGAGGGGTCTGAGAGCTCCTCCCAGCGTGGGTAGCATCATTCAACTTGAAGAGTTGTGGAGCCTGATTCAGATTTTTTATCCTTACAAAAGAGGGGTCTGAGGGCTCCTCCGAGCATGGGTAGCATCATTCAACTTGATGAGTTATGGAGCTTGATTCAGAGATTTTTCCCTTACAGGAGGAGGGTTTGGGGGCTCCTCCCAGCGTGGATAGCATCATTCAACTTGATGAGTTGTGGAGCCTGATTTAGAGTTTTTGCCCTTACAAGAGAGGAGTTTGGAGACTCCTTCCAGCGTGGGTAGCATCGTTCAACTTGATGAGTTGTGGAGCCTGATTCATAGTTTTTGCCCTTACAGGAAGGGGTTTGGGGGCTCATCCCAGTCTGGGTAGCATCATTCAACTTGATGAGTTGTGGAGCCTGATTTAGAGTTTTTGCCCTTACAGGAGGGGGGTCCGGAGGCTCCCCCCCCCCCCCCCCCCGCGCGGTTAGTGGGTGGCCGAGGGGGGGAGTGCCCCCCGGACCAAATTTTTCGGGGTCCTTGTATAAATTTTTTATTTTCTTTCCCTCTTTTAACTATCGAAAAAGAGCAATAAAGCATTTTGTTTAATCGTGGGGCTCATGTTTCCTTCGGTTGTTTCTTGCTCGAGGTTTTTGTAACACCCATTCCCACGATTTTTTTATTTTTCTGTTTCTGTTTCTTTTTCACGGTTTCTTTAATGACTCCTTTACAGCGATTTTTAGTGTTGTCGGGTCTTCAATGAGCCCCACAACAGTTTATAGTATTGTTCGGTCTTCCAACAACGATTTGTAGTATTGTCGGGCCTTTCTATAACGATTTTTAGTGCTTTCGGGTCTCTAACGACCCGAACAACGATTTATAGTGTTATCTGGCCTTCCAACAACGATTTGTAGTATTGTCGGGCCTTCCTACGGCGATTTGTAGTATTTTCGGGTGTCCAACAAACCTCATAACAATTTATAGTGTTATACGGTCTTCCAACAGCGATTCGTAGTATTGTCAGGCTTTCATACAACGATTTGTAGTGTTTTTGAGTCTCTGACGAGCCCAACAACGATTTATAGTATTATTCGGTCTTCTAACAACAATTTGTAGTATTGATGAGCCTTCCTACAATGATTTGTAGTATTTTTGGGTCTCGAACAAGCCCCACAGCGATTTATAGTGTTATCCGGTCTTTCAACAATGATTTTTAGTGTCTTCTGCAAATCACTATAGCGATTTGCAGTGTTTTTGGGTTGCACAACACAAAATAATAGGGGTCTAGTTTTTAGTTAAAATGGATAATGAAATGATCATAGAAATCACTAAAAATTTACAGGATTAAACTACACTCAATAACGAAGACACCACTTTTTACGGATTTGAAATATGACCTCCAGTTAGGGAGATATGGCCCTAACAAGTTGGTCCTAATTCGAGTAGCGATTTACAGCGATTATACAAGGCCCCAAAAAAATTTGGTCCGGGGGGCACTGCCCCCCAAGCCCCCCGCCAGAGGCGGCCCCCTGGATCCCCGCCTGCGGTCAGCAAGGCCCGCGCTAAGGGGAGCTATCGGACCCCCCTCCTGTAAGGGCAAAAACTCTTAATCAGGCTCCACAACTCATCAAGTTGAATTATGCTACCCGCGTTGGGAGGAGCCCCCAAACCCCCTCCTGTAAGGGCAAAAACTATGAATCAGGCTCCACAACTCATCAAATTGAACGATGCTACAGTCAGTGTGCGGGTCAGTCGGTGTTTGATGGAGCAATGTAGGATCGTTTGCTGGATGTGCACAACAGTAGAAAGAGAAGAGAGAGAGAGAGAGGGTTGATGTTCATGGCCTTCTCCAGGGGGAACTCTTTGCCTCCCTTGATTTCTTTTCTAGAGAGAGAGGGTTTTACAGTGTTTTACGGAGAAGGAAGAAGAAGATGATGACGATAAAAAGTTCAAACATACATTTTTTATGGCTCAGGTTCGTTTCGCCGGATGTCCATCGGATCACCGACTCACCATCGGATCATCAGCTTACCATTGTTTTGCTGAATCACCATCAACGAAACGATTAAGGTTTGTTTCGTTGTGTAGACTTTGAAGATTCAACATCATCCTCGACTTTCTGGATGGAGGACATGTTTGTCCTTTTTTTGAACCGTTTGTTTTTCCTTTTTTGAATGAAGGGCATTTTTGTCATTTTCTCAAACCGTCATTTTATGAGAAGAATAGCAAGAAAGGGTACTTAAGTCTTTGCAACCACACCAGACTCCAATGCTAAGTGATGTCAACATACACAGGAATATGAGCCCCATGTGCTTGTATACATGGTGCTCATTCAGACCCCCGAACACATATGTGGGATTCAGTGAATCATCGGGGGAGAACATACACCACCCTCTCCCAAAGAGAGATACTTCGCGCAATGCATGGTCGGCATGCGGAAGTAATGTATGTTTTATAGACGTCTTCGGGTTCTAGAGCAAGCAGTGTCAGGGTCTGTCAGACCCGGACCACAATGGGATAAATAAATAGGTTTGGAACCGGGTAAGAACTAGGTCTGACCCAACCCGTTTCGTCTGTTTTACAGGAAAGTAAATGTACTTGACCTGTTTTCTGTGGATCCTATCTCAAATGGGAGTCCGATCATATCCAACTCCTGAATTCTACTGTGTGCTCTATCAAATCTAGATTTGTAACCGAACCCAGATTCAACCCTTTTTGGAGACCTCGGGTTTGGAGGAGGCTGCCTTGGGTCATTTTCATATTAGTGCTTCGATTGACACTCCTACTCAGGACTGGACAATGGGTTGGCTGGGACTGGCTTGACCTGGCCATTGATGTGCCCGTTGACCGGCTGGGTTGGGCCTAGGCCCGGTTGGGCTTAGGCTCGGCTGTAATACAAAACCCACGACCCTCTTATTAGGCTCATGGGTTTAATTCGGACTGGGTTGCAAGTCAGCATATATTCACAATATTTGTCATTCATTTCCTTGAATTCATAGTTTTTTTTAATTAAAATTTAAAACCATAAAGGAATACATAGGAATCAAGATGAATCCATTTTTTGAATCGTAGACTTGACCCGATATACGTTTGCCCACAGGCTGGTCCTACCCAACTCAGGATTTTGTTGGGTCAGGTTTAAGCTCAGTTTGGGTTGGACCTTCTTTTGAAAACTAGGTGCAAGCCCAACCTGTTCGAACTGGGCCACAAGACCCGGCCTATTGCTTAGCCCTACTCCTACCTTCCCAACACAATTTTATTAAAATGACAATTTTAATTTTCATCCCTTTTCTAAAATTATAACAAATTTGAACTGTCTGACCCATTCACATCCCTCTTCTCACTTTAAACGAGTAGTCAGACATAAGCTTCAATTGAATTATAAACATAACGATGTAAATGGATCAAATTCAGTCAGTTTTGAGATGGACCTGAAATACAATATGATGATTTAAGATCAGATCTAGATTTAACAGTATTGCTTTATATCTAGTTTGGACCCAAATTGTGATTTATGCTTGTTGTTTAATATTCGGATTTACCATGATCCAGTTCGTGTGCAACACATTTGTGTATGGTCAAGGGCTGGGACTAGTGCTTGCAAAAGAAATGAATTAGCCAAGCTTGACTCATTCGAGTGCCAAGCCAAGCCAAGTTTGAACTCATAATGAGCCCGAGTTAAACTTGTTTGTAGAAGAAATACATTTTTTTTATAGCCGGAAGAAATAGGATTACAAAAAAATACATATAAAATATATCTAAAATACATTTTTTACCAACTCACAAGCTTATACTAGTCGAGCCTAGCCTACTACCTATTGTTCATATTCAACTTTCCAAGCCTATGTTAGGAGATCAAATGAGCTCTTTATGCTGAACTTAGTCAAACCATGAGCAACTGACTTGTTTCCTAGCCCTAGCTAGGACCATTTAAGTTTTTGGGAAAAAAATTTATTTGATAGAGAAGTTGGGGTATACAGGACACTCGAACAATTACATATGAAAGAAACCAGTTTGATGGTTTATCCTTTCACTCCTTACTAAGCCTTGAGACATCTTATATTTACTAGACATTTGGTGTAACGCTCTTAAAATTTTAACCTTAATTATTATTCAAATATTAATTTTTTTTAGACCAATTTTTTTTATAAGTATAAGTAAATCGGATCTTATAATGTAAAAATAATTTTAAAAAATGGTTAAGACTTTGGGTAGAGTTACACTAAAGATAACAATTAAATCAAAATATGCGGAATATGCATATTTCAAACCACGTACAATATAAGATTGGAATATGAAGAATTTTAATTTCATTTCAAATTAGAATATAAAAACAATAGTTCAGTCTCTACATGAGCAAGTACTTAAAATGAAAAGATCATGTCTACCAAGATTGCAATATAAGAGTGAACCATCGAGGATGCAGCTAAACCAATCATTCGCTCAAACTACTCATCATACTTTACTTGCATTACCTGACCCCCATAAAATGTGGTCATACTCGCTAAAGTTTGGTAAAACAACCTAAACTCAAACTTAAAGAAAATATATCAAGTATTTAATGGTAAAACATGATATATTATTCATCAATCGTCAAGTGATAGACATGAGAACAATGTCCTATGAGTCATTCATTTCAAGCATTCGAATATAAAGCATTTAAAAGTATTTTATCACTCAATATTATATTCAACCTTAATTCACATAATAAAGAATAATTTATATACATTCAAGTCAGTCATCGTGTATATATATATATATATATATATATATATATATATATATATATATATGCATCTAAGACATTTAGATCATTGCATCATTTTCATATGTATTCATAATTCTTATAAACAATTAGACAAATCACATTTTTACCATCCTAGCATAAAAAACACACATGTACCTTCTAAATAATTTTGTTAAATATTCATGATACACATCAATCACGATACATAAGCATGATATATTTACTCAGACAATCATAATGCAATTATTTGCAATAAAACTATGTATGTATGATATATTATTCATTGTAGGCGTGATGTGTCATTCACCTATACGCTAACATAAGCGTCACAATCATAACCTTATATCAAGATTTAAAATCAATAAGGATTTTATTCTCACATTTGAGTTCAATATATAATCATGCTATAATAGAAAAGCTAAATCTATAGATTCATAATTGGCTATCACAATCAGCTCAGAAGATTATCATAATTCATCATAACATTTCATTTAGTCATATAAACATTCATAAGATCCACGTTGGATCGCCTGGTCTGGGAAATGCATAACCTCACAAGGAGTTATTGTCCTAGACGGATGGTCTACCTGGTCTTGGACAATGCACTTCCTCACAGGAATATATCATCTTCACGGGCTACCTGCTCTTGGGCAATGCACTTCCTCACAAAGACTTACTGCTATAGCCAGATTATATGATCTGGTCATGCACACCCTCACTAAGAATCATTTTGGAACAGTTCCTTAATGGGTATCATATCAAGTAAAAACTATTATGATACATGCATCAATACAATTGACCACTCTCAAGGTCGATAGCCACCAACACAGGCACAAACATGTATACAATTAATATGCATCACATCATACATCACTTCATATGGCACTTAAATCATAAAATCACACATTTAACTAATAAGTTTCCATAAACCATAGTTTACTATTGAACTTAAATATTTATCACATGCATTCATAATTTCATATCACATGGCATTTGAATCATATCATACAAAAGCATATTATCTTACGCATCATATCATCGCTACAAGGAATATTGTATTTTATAAATTAAATATCGAAGCATGCACAAACAAAATATGAGTTTTATGCATTCATACATGAACATGCACATTTTATAATACGAAACAACCAAATCTCAATATACGTAACTCCTATGCAGTTCGAGTTATGCACATAGAATTAAAGTTATATATGAATTATTTCACCACATGAATCAATATGCAAAGCAAGCATTTTATGCATAATGTGTCTCATACATAATATATATATACATATATATATATTAATAGCATTCAAAAAAACCATGGTTTGTTCTTGAAAGCACAGGATGTATTAGTCCATGTATAATGGTAATTGTATAATCTTATCATAAACATGATTTTATCGCTTATGCTTTCATGCATGATTACATAATTATTATTTCACACTAACATTCAATATGGTCTTGTCAAATACATCAATTTATGCAATATTCATTCACATAAATGCATGCTCAACCATTTACCTGCAACAAACACTCCATATTCTGCTATCTAAAATCATAACGAGCATGATCTCTGAACTACGATAAAAAATTAACTTATATTCTCATACATTTAAATAATGCTCAACATGATCTCTGAACTACAATCACAACAATCCTACATATTTACAACCAAGTGGTGTGTGTGAGTAGAAAAGTGTTGCATATAATATAAATAAATCTATTGGGTGATGCATTTGCACAACATACTTACCATGGGTATTTACCCGATTTGCATTTTGCATTGCATTGCATTCAATGCATATTGGCTTATAGTTGTTTTGATACTTAGCGTAAGTATCATATTTTTAGTATATCATGCACTCAAATCAGTTAAACATAGAGGCAACCATACTGCCCCTAGATATCCACAACTATGTGTGGTTAGTGTGCATAACTTGTATTTGCAATTCAGTAAAGTATTTAGCACAACAACATCATACTTACACAATTAGTACATAAACATGATCTCTACAAGTTCAGTTAAGAAAACTTACTTTAATAATGTGAAGAACAACAAATCAAAACCCAAAAGATCGAGCAATTTTAAAATTCACAAAGACCGTTGATCATGAATAATTTTTATGCATAATTTCATACATTTTCATGCATGATCATGTGCGATAAACATTTAAAAATGTTTGTTTGCGAAGGTTTCCATGTTTTTATCAAAATTAAAAATTGAGTAAATTTGAGCCTTTTGGAGTAATTTTGGGAGAATAATTAAGTTTTAGAAGTTACTTTTTAAAAGAGAGGTCTTTTGGAAATATTGAAAATTTATTAGACTCTTTTTAAAATAATCGCTAAAAACCTAATTAGCAATTATAAAAAGAAAGTTTTGAGAAAGAGGGGGAATTTTTCCCCTTTGAAGTCCACGCCCCCTCCTCTGCCTCTCTCTCTCTTTTCCCTCTCTCTTCCTATCGGTTTTTTTCCTTGTTCTTCCTTTCTTTTTTCTCTTCTTCTCTTCTTTTAAACGCTTTCATTGTCGGTATCTTCGTTCTTTATTCGTCATGGAGGTGTGTGCGACAAGTGAAAAGGCCATCTTCTTTCTCTCAAGCCCTCTGTCAGAGGTAAGCCGTAAGGTAAACTTCTTCTCCCCCTTCTTCGTAACATTTAGGATCATTGCATGCATTATTTAATTTGTTACATCTTCATAGCATAGAAAATAATCTGATTATTATATTTTTGTTTCAGCATATTAGAGTAGAGCATATACATCATAAAAAGTAGTTTTGATGATTTTTTTTATCATAAATCAGTTCTTGTTTGCTTATTTTATTTAGTGTAGAGTAAAATTTAATTTTCTGCAATAGCTAAGAAGTAGATTGTTATTTGTCAGGTGTTTTATTGTCGTGATTTTTGGCTTGGATTAGATCGCACACAGGCATCATTAGCAAAACCGATCGACGTGATATCTTTCATTATGCAGACCGGTGTGACCATGAACATGAACAACAAATCGTGCGTACATGCATGAGTTGTGCGTCATAGCTACAACCTGCCATTAATATTCGCCATCGTCGATCCATGCTGAACAATGAGTTTCTTTTTGTCCAGATTTAACATCTCGTTGATTAAGCATCGATTGGCAGTCTGCTGGAGCCTATATTTTTGCTGCTAAATAAATCATTAGAGGACCAACAGATTGCAAGTGGCACGCACATTAGGCACGAGCTAGTACAACACTTCATGTGTATCATTTTCTATTGGAGAGTAACGTCAATCACAATCCAGCGTGATTGACACTAAACTCAATATTCATTCAGTCAACATGACCCAGGGTAATCAAATTTTATTAGTGTGTATCATGCCAAACTTTTTTTTTATATAATTAGGTTCATTGAAGTTTTTTATTTAGCTTGTCGTGTAGTTAACGTCTTCTCTTCATTCTTACATTAGTTAACGTGAATTTCATATTAGATGTATTAGAAGTATTAAAGTAAGTAATATTCATTTATATTAGAAGGTTTTTGTTTTATAGTGTTAGGTAATTTATTTTGAGTCAATGTGTTCTTTTAGTCAAGAATTGTTTAGTTTCTTTGTTTTCAATCAGATAGATTTCATTAGTTTAGTTAGTTCTAAACACTATTCACGTTTTCTTCTTGGTGGCTAAGTAGATTAGTTTGTTTCTTTTAAGTGATCATAGTGAATTAGTTTATGTTTATTTACTTAGTTTCATAAATTGTTCTTGTTAATTAGTTAGTTTGTTTTGCTAATTTATCTTTTAGTAGTTTATTTCATGTTAGTTAGTATCTTATTTTTATGATTTTTTGCTTAAACTAGCATTAGATTTTATGTAGTTTTTGTGTTTCGTGTTTTGATTTTTGCAGGGAAGCATTCAGATGTGCGGTGAGCCCTCAAAAGTACCCCTAAAGAACCCTCTGAGGTCCTCTCAAAAGGCCCTTTAGGCTCTTCAGGGCATAGTGACAAACGTTTTTATCGACAATTTCTTGTTTTTCAAAAACTCATGAAAAATTAAAAAAAACCCATAAATCTCACATTTTTTGGCAAAATCTCGACAATAAAAATAATAATTTAAAAATATTTTTATAAGAAAATATTAATAAAAATTATTAAAATAAAAATTATTTAAAATAAAAATACATGATTTTTTTGCGATAAATAGTTGTTTAAAACATAAATATCGCATTTAAATCGCGACATTTATGTTTTTTTTATAAATCTCACAATATTTTGTAAATCTCACGAGAAATTACCGTTTTAAACTTTTAGGCAATTTCTCACTATATTATCACGAGATTTTCATAAATCTCGCGATATTTGTCACACTGCCTCAGGGAGCCCTCAAAGAAAAAAAAAGGAACATAAGTTAATATTCAAGCAACAATGAAGGGACTAGAACTCAAAACACTGAAGGCCTTTGCTTTTCTTTTTAGCTTAGGCTTTTATTTTATTTGATTCAATTCAATTCAAATTGGGTTTGTAATAAGGCACTCCACCACTCATGCGAGCCAGTTTTTATTTATTTGGTGTATGGCTTTCAGATTGTTTTTATATAAAATATCTTTTAAAAAACTATTTCATAAAACTCACACCAACAGCTCAAGCAACAATGCACTGAACACTTGGTGTATGGTCGAAAATGCCAAAAGCTCTAAAAATATGAAATCCCAAAAAATCCAGAAAGACAGGGTGAACCACAAATAAATATTAACTACTGAGCAGAAAATGCTGGATACACCAGCATCTCTATCTCCATCTCCATCTCACCAAATTTGGTTACTACAAAACATAGATTAAATATTTTAAATAGTACTTTTGATTAAAATAACAAAAATACCCCTTAAAAATTAATATTTTTAACTTGCTAAATTCATCTAGTAAATTTCAAAATTCAATGATATCACACCAATATTTTACAGAACTCTTAAAAACATGTCTTTGATCAAAAGTAATATAATCGATTGTTAAATATCTAAAATAGTTTTAAAAATACCAATTTGACCCTTGTTAGCCAAAGATAAGTAATTGAGCATTTAAACACCAATAAATGATATTTAAATGATAGAAACACATTTCTAACTCAAAGATAAAGATGAATTATTTATTTATTAATAATATCCAAAATTCATAGGTTTTACATTCGGTCACATAATTATAGTTATGAACAATCCATTCACTCACAATCAAGTATTTCAAATTTATAAAAATATTCCAAGGACTTTATTTCTATATATGAATGTCCCTCCAAAGCACGAGTCACCACACTGACCACATTCCCTTCTAGATGACTCTACCAACAAGATGCCTGGTGAGCCTCATCTGACACCTACGACCACCCTTGCCACTCTCAAGTAGCCAGCTTTAAAGAAAAATTTCAACATGATTCCTAATGGAATAGCCCACACACTAGTAGGGGCATTTGTTTAAAGTGTGAGAAAGAGACACAAATCTCACATGATTTGTTGATTCAGATGATTGTAAAAGAGTTTTCATGCTATAGAGAACAACTATCACTCTATGCTGGAGAGAGAAAAAAACAACAAAATAGTGAACTCACATATAGGGTTATCAAAGAGACCGGTTCGTATCGAATGCCTGACCCAACCCAAACACAAATTCTTAGGTTTGGGCATGGAAAATGCTGAACAAAATAATATTTGGGTCAACTTGAACCCAACTCAAACAATATTTTGGTCGCATTTGGGTTATGATTTTGGTCAAGTGCCCGAGCTGACATGGCCTTTTCGCCGGGTACTGTGGATCCTCCGATTTTTGTAGGGTGAAATGATTTTTTTACTAAAATATTTTGTTTATAAAATGAATCCAAGATCTGGATTTAAACTTGAGAATATTATGGAAACCGTTCTTCAAGACGTTGCATCTTTCTTTCTCCGTTTAGCAAGGATTAATCAGATTAGGAACTTCTGATCATCATTGTTGGAGTTGTGCTGCAAATAGGGGCATACTTCATATATAAAATCCTATAAAAAGCGAGTTTGGTGGTGAAAACTACCAAAACTCTGAAATTGGGGTGTTCACACCCTTGTGGTCTGGTCTGACAGACCAGACCTAGTGGTCTCGCCGTGTTTTTGCTGGAATGACTGAACGAGTCCAATTCGGTGCAATTCCAACAAAGCCTATCTCTTTGGCAGCCGCCTGGTCTGAGCCATCTTAGTTCAGACCAGGGCTTGGGTAAGACCTAGCAGGGCCTGATTACCTTCAGATCTGAGACAGAGTAGGAGTCCCTAGGTGTTCAGCCATGTGTCCGCGTTTCTTACTCCTTGCAACAAGTTTTTTTTTTTGAGGTTTTAAAAAGAAAGCAATTGTTTTTTAAAAAGTGAATATTTATGAGAGCGTAATCTAGAGATTAGAATATTCCTTGATTCACAGTCCAGCAGACCCAGCTGGACACTTGGCACGATTTGTGCGGCATTAAGACCCATGGTATGTGGATATCCGAGTCACCGTGTTGTTATGGGATTGTCGGCACTTCGTGCCTTGAGCTTGACACATTCAGGTGGCCGAATGTGTGGTGAGTCCAGAGTGGCTTTCATGGTTTCTTTGCTGCCCTGTTTTGGCAGCCTTGTAGTGAGTTGTTGGTGAGCAGAACGCTGCCCACTCGTATTTGCAAAATTTCCTCCATTTTGAGGTTTTTGGTCGTTTCATAAAAAATTGTTGCCTTTTGCATTGTTACTTCTCGCAAGTGCAGCGACCCACCTTGGGAATGCCAATGTAATTCCTATACGTATGAAAATATTCTAAAATTCACCTTCAACACTTGGGTGTGTGATATCGCAAAGATTTTATGCGAATGGTTACATTATGCAAACTTGCCGATGTATGATGCTTGAAAATACATGTACTTGGAAATTTGCAATATTGGTTCACACTCAAAGCATGCGATACTTGTCTATTTTGATATACATGCAATCATGATTAGGTTATGCTTTTTGAGTTGCATATCCCTTAAAGAATGTGCGATGGTACGCTCACTTGCACATTGTCACTTGTTGAAATGTTTTTTTTTTGTAGATATGCAAACATATCTTTGCCTCTGTTTCGTTACTTGTGTGAAAGACTTGAGAATATGTGGCATTTAGCTTCGCACGTGCACGTAGCACATCCTGACACTTATACTAGTTAGTACATACCTCAAGTGGTACACTTTGGTCTCGTGCTTGAGGCATAGATGAGTGCACGAATTGCATATTACACTTGTGATATAAAGAATGACAAAGATTTAAACACCATAGGGTATGAGCAATACACTTGTTATGGTTTTTTGACTCAGCTGGAGTCTTTGGGCGGTGGTCCCATGTTCGTGAGTGAGCTCACATATGTATATACCCTAGAATGAAAAAGATAAAATGGTGTTGTATCACCTTCACAGGCGATGTGCTCTTTTGTGGCCGTGTGAGGCTGAGCATGTGAATGGGCAGGCCAAGTCCTCGTTTGCGTACCCCATGGGGACCACGGGGCATAAATAGCTCAGAAGGAGATATGACTTGTTAACCCATCCTAAGAAAGATAAACCGTCGTGCCCCATTCACAAAATGATTCACCTTAGAGATGGTAGATGGTACAACCCTGAGTGACTAGTCGTTACAACGACACGTGCTTTTATAAGAGCTGAGGCATCCTTTGACCTCCAGTCACTCAGAGTTAGGGAGGTCAAGGTGACCTTTTGAGATATTGCTTGGTCCATTCTTCTACGCCTACTATCATCCAGAGCGGTGTGTTCGACAATTTTCTCAGAGACAGAAGCACATAGAGATGCGGCTGCTATCAGGAGTCGTGCCAGAGTTCGACCTTACATCAGCATAGTGGTCCGGAACATACCATTCTGCCAGATATGGCTGAGACTCTTTTGTTACTCTTACACTTTTTCCCTGTCCTCGTGTCTCTGTTGATTATAAAGAGTGGTGGCAAATTGTCTGTCCGCCCCCTCTTTCCCAAGTTTATTATTGATGCAATCATGTTTTTCCTTCAATGAATAAAAATCTTGCAAATTATTCAAATCTTGGTTTGACGACCTTGCCTAGGTAACAAGGCATAATTTTTAGTTGTTTATTTTCTTTGCAAAAGAATGACAACACAATTGTCGTAATCCCAGCGACGACTCAATCTCTAGTAATGAGATACTCTTTCAATTGTCTACCAAAATTCTTAGCAAATATTTTCTTCCAATCAAAATCTCTTTTAAACGCCTAACCCTCAACTTTGCCCTGCAGAGAGCGTTCATGATATTTAATGGTTCAGACAAGGTCAGGGAAGAAAACTGCACCAGTCGAGGGCATTGTATATTCCATGGCCTCAGAAGAAGAGATGGACTCTCCTCAATCAGGCAGAAATCAAGGGCAGCAGGTCGAGGATGACATTGATCCTCAAATGTATGCCATGTTAAAAAAGATGATGAGCAAGATGCTGGCAGAGCAAGCTAAAGCTAGTACAGAGAAAACTTAGGTAAAGCAGAAGGAAAAAGGCCGGACAATCAAGAAAGCCTTGAAGATATCCAAGAAGCCTGCTCAGAATGCTGATACAACTGATGAAGAAGAATCAGTGGAAAACACAGATGATGAATTCGAGACTCAGCAAACATTTCAAAAATCAACTCAAGGGCAGGGGTCAGCCCATAAATTCAAAGAGCAGTCCGTTAATGACTTTGACCAGCCGCAATTCAGAGATGTGGTCAGAATGGTTCGAGATCTGCAGACCCGCGACAAGGGCAAGAAAGTCTTCACCAGCGAAGACTTCTATGATGGTTTAGATGTGGATGATAATCTTGAGAATGTCCCCAGAAAGTTTATCAAATTCGATGATTCAGGCGACCCTAAGGCTCATCTCGCCATGTTCTTTGCTGAATGCTCCAAATTCAAGCGAGATAACCGGGCGCTTTTCCTTTGTTTTCCTCACAGTTTGGAGGGAAAAACAGCAAAATGGTATTCGGAGCATGTCAACCCTATTGAGATGAAAGAATTTGACAAAGTGGTAAACATGTTCATCGAGCGATTCCTCTTTAATGCTGAGGCACTTCCCATCCTCAGTCATCTTTGCGACCTCAAGCAAAAAGAAAATGAGAAGGCCAGAGTTTTTATTCATCGCTGGAGGTCAGCTTGCAACAAGATGAGGGACCCCATATCAGAGGGACACACACTGTCTCTAGTTCTGAGCAATTTCTCACAGCCTCTAAGAGGTCTCATCTCTACTGCAACATCCAGAACATTTATTGAGCTAACGGAGCGAGCCGAATGGCTCGAATTGAGCATGAAAAATAGAGTCTATGAAGCTTCACATTTACTAAGAACAATAGTCAGAATGAGCAAAAAAAGAAGGCTTATTTCACTCATTCTGTCAGAAATAATAACTGGAACCATCGTAAGGGACATAATAGAGACTTTTGTTATGGTGCAGGGGGTTCAAATCCCCATAAGAATGATCAGAAAGGAAAATCTATCCCCCAGTTCAACAAGCCACTTCGGTTAGAGCAGGGACCAAAGCTCCGTGAAAAAGTAAAGCATGAAGGATGGAGCTATGACAGGAAGTTCACTCCACTGGACCAATCACTCGAGACTGTGCTCAAGTATATGTTGACCAAGGAGATGGTCAAATTGCCTAGGCTGGTCGATCCCCCTGTTCCCATGGGAAAATTCAAAGATCAATTCTGCAAATTTCATAAAACAGTGGGGCACAATACTGAGAACTGCTTTGTTCTCAAAAATATTTTTCAGGATCACATCAATAAAAATCTTTTGGTAGAGGGTGCCGAATATGAGAATATGAAAATTCTGAAAAAACCATTTCCTCATCATTCTACAGTGGTTATTTCTGAACAACCTTTTCAGCCGCAGGAGCATATCAAGCCATGCTCTGAAAAAAATATGTAAGCTCAACATCAGGTCCTTGTGCTGCAACAGGCTCAGTCCAAAGCTCAGAAAATAGACCTTATCTCAGCTTTTGGCAAAATGAAGGTATTTTTCCAAAAATTTCTAAGTCTTTCTCAGGATCTGATTTTCTCAAAACTCTGAGTTTTCACATGAGATTTCAAAGTATTTTCCAAGTTCAAATCAAGATTTTCCAAGATTTCCATATTCTGAATTTCATTTTTAAATCCCAAAATCAATTTTCTCAAAGATCTGATTTTCCTGAGAATCCATTTTCTATTTCAAAAATCATTTTCCAATGAACTTCCTGACTTTCTCAAGATTCTTAAATCCATTTCCTTAGAAAAGCAATCCAAATCTCAAAAATTGATTTTCCCAAAGTTCAAGTTTTCCTCAGAATTCATTTTCCAATGCAAATTTCTGATTTTCAATGAAATTCAATGATTTTCCCAAGCATTTTCCAAATACATTTCAATTTTCCAAAGCAAACACCATATTTCTCAAACTTGCATCTTTTCAAAATTCCATAGCACATGCCTGATTCTCTATGCATTATAGGAAAACAGAGCATAATTTAGATAGTTTAACTTAGTCAAAGCACACATTTGATCCTTGGTTCAATTACCTCTGGTAAAGGCGCCAGGAACGGTTGAACCTCGTACCGATAGGCGGATCCCATTCTACGAAATTTTCCCACAAATTTTCAAAATGGAGGCGAGTAATTTTCAAAATCAATTTTCAAAACTTTGGTCGAGTTTGACTCGCGAAATTGTTTCTCTCACTCTCGCAGAGGGAGAGGGAAAATTTTTTGCGATGATAACAGCGAGCCAGAGTAGCAACAGTATTCCACACAAGTGTTTTCCCCAACAAAAGCCTAAGCACCAGGGCTATTGATATCAAGCCTTATCCAGTGGGGATGAGAGCCAACAGACTTGTAAGCACGTCAACAATCTTGAAACTAGTGAGCTTCAGCAAGAGGACAAAAACTAAAATCATAAAGATTATGACAAAGAATTGAATAGCTCGGTAACATATGTACTCCTTTGCATCATACCTTTCTCTAGTATAGGACACAAACTATATAAAATGCAAGGACCACTATCACATAGATCCAGGAAATCAGGTACACTGATATATTAGTGCCGATGAAGAAGATACCAATGCAAATGCTATAAAATGCAGAGGATAAAAAAAAAGCAATGGACAAAAATCTAAAACGATGATGCCATGAACAGATGCAAGATGACGTTGAACAGAAAATAGAATACGTGAGACCTTGATGCAAAAAACAAAAAATGACTAGATGATGCTGGATACTTGTTGTGCAGGTCAAATGTCACTAAATGCAGGGGAAATTTGAATAAACACGATGCAATGAGATGGGATGGTAATTGATGCTATGCTATAAGACCCCAACAACTCAGATGCATATATTATGGGATGCAGGATGCTAGCACAAAACAACCGATGATGACACTGATGAGCAGAAGGCACCAGATCGATACAGTCATATATAAAATGCAACGATATACAGAGGATGGATCAATGCAAAAAGGAGAAAATGAGGTATAATAATGGATGCAGAAATGGGTGAAATAAGAATGATAAAGGAAAACAAAAGGTATGATACAATGAAATGGTGATCAATGATGTTGCTGTGTAAGTTAAAAATAAGGAATAGAAAGGGAGCGCAATGACCAGATACATTCACGCAGTATAACAGAAATTAACAAAAAAAAAATGAAAGAAAATGAAAGCAATACATTAAGGTAGAGAATAAACTATGCAATATGTTGTCACCTCAAATGCAGTAAGTACTGAAACAGAGGCAATGATACTGTTGCAATATGTAGCATCGACGCTGCTATAGGCAGATCAATGCTACAAAACATGCTTTCGGTGAACAGTGAAATAAGAAAAGGGAAACAAAATTGTGAAGATCAAAGAGGATGAAATGCAGAGAAAGGAAAGAAATAGCATCGATCAAAAGAAGTGATGAGCTGCTTATTGTGAATCAAAAGAGATGATGCTTCCTCTGTATATTATTGTTGCTGGATGTTGATCCGCTTCAATCGATCAGGTAGAGGAACCAGAGAAAGGAAAGGGGAAAGAGAAGAAGAAAGAAGAGGGAAAGGGGAAAATGAGAAGAGGGGAAAGCTTGGTTGATGGGCTGTGAGAGGTGGGAGGTGGTCGATGGATGGCGAGATGGCCTCTCAATGTCTGTTTAAATAAGAAGAAGCCATTAGGAGATTTTTCAAAAGGGTCCTTTAGTTTTCCAAAAATTTTCAAAAGAAGGTTTTAACTTTTGTAAAAACTTAAAAAAAAAACTAAAACAACTTTTCTTAAATTTTGCCTTTTTTCTATTTTCTTGAAAGAAAAATCCAGAATACAAAGGGGGGAGGGGTCCAGATAAAGTTTTTAAGAGGTTTTGTAAAAATATTTTGTTTTAAAATTTTGAGAATTTTACAAAAAAACAAAGTTGATTTTTAAAAATTGAGTTTCAAAATGGATCTGGATCCTAGGTTTTGAGCAAATATCGAGTTTGGATCTCGAATTGAGAAAATATAATGAGATTAGATCTGGACAAAATACCTAAGCTAATACAGAGAATTAATTTTTTATTCTTGAAAAATAGAAGATCCAGACTCAGAATTGGATTTGGATATCTAATCTAGATCCGAGATTGGGTCAGATATGGAAAATAAAATTGGATTTTGGATCTTCAACAATGAAATGGATTTGAGAAATGAATAAAAATCAACCTAACTGATTAGAAGGTGGATGCCAGGGGCAAAAAGGGAATTTTTGAAATTTTTAAAATTTTGGGGTATCACAAATATCTTTCAAACAAATGTGCTTACATTTCAAATTATGTTGAATCAACTATAATTTTTATCTTATTGACAATATTTTTAAGTTATCCCGACATGAAGTGAGAGCTTGATGTCCATTTTGATATATCCTGGCATTGTTATTATCCCTCTTTAGAACTTGATAACAGGAGTTTTCAAGATCCTTCCCTTTTTGTTTTAATTTTAGCACCTCAACTCTTAGATTCACACACTTCCCTGTGTTCCCCACTGTCCCACCATATATAGTTTCCATTCAGGGTAAGGGTTAAACCTGAATTGTTTTTGCAAAAGTTATTGTTTTAAAAGCCATTCAGTCTCAGCAATGAGACGCCCAAGATCAACCCCTTTTCAAGCTTTAGGGACCCCCATTTTCATCCTTTTGCAAACCCCTCTCGGATTTATTATGCAAAATTCGAAGGTTCCATCATGGTTTTTCCTTTTGAGAATTTCATTTTTCCCGTTCAGGTTAAGGGTCAAGCCTGAACCTCATTCTTCTACAAAGTATTTTTCATCCCATCCAGGTTAAGGGCAAAGCCTGAGCCTCATTTTGATGAGGTGAATTTTCTTCTTTTTTTTCCCGTTCAGGTCAAGGGCTAAGCCTGAGCCTCATTCCGATGAGGTGAATTTTCTTCTACATTCTATTTTCCCCGTTCAGGTCAAGGGTCAAGCTTGAACCTCGTTCTTCCACGAGGTATTTTTTGTCCCATCCAGGTTAAGGGCTAAGCCTGAGCCTCATTTCGATGAGGTGAATTTTCTTCTCCGTTCTATTTCCCCCGTTAAGATCAAGGGTAAAGCCTGAGCTTCATTTCGATAAGGTGAATTTTCTTCTCCGTTTTATTTTCCACATTCAGCTCAAGGGTTAAGCCTGAGCCTCATTTCGGTGAGGTGAATTTTCTTCTTCGTTCTATTTTCCTCGTTCAGGTAAAGGGTCAAGCCTCAGCCTCATTTCGATGAGGTGAATTTTCTTCTTTGTCCTCTATTTCATATCTACCATTATCACTAGAGCTAATTCTGGAATCCAAGATGGAATAGGATCCGAAGCCTGAAATCCAAGATGGAGTTGAATCCGAAATCTGGAATCCTAAATGAAATTGGATCCGAAGTCTGGAATCCAAGATAAAGTTGAATCCAAAATCTAGAATCCTAAATGAAATTGGGCTCTAAATCTAGAGTTCAAGATGAAATTGGATTTTGAAAATTCAAATGGGACTTTGAGGATGGATCTGAATTTTCGAAATCTAGATTTGAATTCAAAAGTGGGCTTTTTAAACTTAGGGAAAATCGAATTTTGAGATTCAGAATCAATCTCAAAACCTTGATTTTCAATTGAGAATCAAGACTCAATCTTTAGATAGAGCTTTGGAGATTTTGAAAGATAAAGAATAAACTTGAATTTAAACTGAAGTTCTGAAATCAGAAGATGAATCTTGGAAATTCCAAAGTTTAAATTAAACTTTGAAATACGATCTGGGATATGGAATTGAATTTAACAATCGAATTTTGAAAATGGAGATGAATTTGAATTTTCAAAGTTGAATTGAACTTTGAATTTATATTTGAATTTGAAAATTGAAATGAATTCGAAATTTTAAAGTAAAATTGGACTTTGAAATTGAATTTTGATTTTTGAAATAAGATAGAATTTGAGAAGATGAGTTTGAACTTATAAATAAGAATTGATTTGAAAAATGAAGACGATATTTGAGGATTATCTCAAAATCACTTGGATTTTGAAATAATATGATTTTTTTTTGAAAATATGATGTAATTTGTATCCTAAATGCTGAATGAATTTAAAAGGAATTTTCAAATTGAATTTGAAAAAAAACATATTTCATTATTTAAATCAATTGAAATAAGATTGAAGATATAATACATTTCTAACTATGGCCATAAAATGTATTATAAGATAATTTATATTTAAATTCAGATGGAGAATAAAACACATTTTGGTGCCTTTATAGAGTTTAAAATGAAATTAACTCTCAATATATCCTGACTATGGCCATTGATATATATTTTAAGTTAATTTTAAATTAAACTCTGATAAAGAAAGAAAATATTAAAAAAAATATGATGATTTTTGAAGGAGATCCAGTGTTATTCCATAAAAGCTGAAAACCATAAGTTTTGTTCGCACCTTGACTATGGCCATTGATGCAAATCTTCAACTTAGGATTTAATCACCTTTTATTAGAATGGTGCACGTGCCATTCGTGTTTCACCATTGTGGGTTCTTTAGAAAATAAGAGGAAAATAGTATGAAACAAGCAATTTATGATATCTATGACGCTCATACATTTTATCTAAAACTGGAAATATAAAGTTCTCATTAATGTCTAGCTATTATAAGGTTTTAAATTGAATTGAAAATCAAATTCTTAAACAGGGAAGGAAAATAGTCTTTTCTACCTAATTCCTGCAAAATCCAAATTAGCATAAGGTAAATGAAAGATATAATATCAAAAATACAAATGCATGTCTGCACTTACTCTACTTGGAGGATGCACCTACAAATTTCTACCCTTATTCGAAACATACATGGATTATCTGAATGCTAAAGAAAAAAATCTTCATGAGAAGGTATAAGCCTTTAGCTAGGTGGGGGAGATATCTAGGTTAGGTGGAGGGTGCATGTATGTGAAGAATAAAATAGAACTGAAAGATGAACAAAGGGGGGTGGGGAGTCAAAAGGAGTACTGGGGCTCAACGCATCAGGTAATGGGTAAGTATATGGTTGGACCAAAACACATGTATGCGAAGAAAAAAAAATCATATACTACATATAGTAAATATATAAAAAAGAAGAAGTAAATGCTCCACAGGTTATGGCTGGTGTTAAGCATACACAGCTCATGGTAAATACAGAAGAATGAAGAAAAGGAGAAAAAGTAAATGCTGTAGTGCTATTATTCAGATTAGTGGTAAAAAAAAAATGCAGGGAATGTATAGTTGTGACATTAGGTTGCAGGGAAATCATATACAACAGAGTGTCGGTGGACTGTTTTCTACTTAATGTCAATTGGGTTGCTATGACATACCGCGAACATATGCAACAATACTTTGAATTCTGGTAAAGCATACGCGACTAAAAAAATTCAAGGGCATACTGTGGATGATCAGGGGATATATGTGAAGCAATGATGGAGAATATGCTAGAATATATGGAAATGAGGGTGTTGTGCTATGGTGCACGTGTGTGATAGGCATAAAGGTAATGAATAGTGTATTTTGCAGAAAAGGAAAATGTGCATGATGTGAGGTGGTGATATAACAGGGGATCACAACTCAATCTTCAAAGAAAATTTTCTTTTCTTTTTGCAGAATGGTATCCATTTTCATGCAAACTTTAATGTTACTGTCAATAATTCAAATGTTAGCTTGGTATCACTATCACTTGAGATGTGTCTAGCAACCTTTTGGACTGGGTAGTTCATTGCCAGAAATAAAAAAAATTGGTATTGATAGTAACCAATGGAGATTGGTACTGATATTAGCAGGCTTTGACAGTTTACGATCACTCTCATATCTCAATGAGAGTCGATCCAGGTATATCTCTCTTTCCATAGGGGACCATCCAAAATCCATGATAATATAAAATCTAACTCACAAATGACAGAAATAAGCCGCAACTTAAGGGTATCTGGGACAGGACATAAAATTCTGTAATGGGAAAAGAAACCAAGGACCATAAGATGCAACAAAATAGTCGATCTATATTGATTCATTTTGCTTGGGGAAACACTTTTTTTTTGGATAATTGCTATTTCCTTTCATCAGTCCTATAATCACCGTGTTTTGGCATCTTTCTGCAAATATTTCTCAAACAACATATAAAAGAGTGAATGGAAGTTGTTGGGTGAAATATGACAGGGAATTTAGCTAAAATGAATAACATGCATATCATGATAGTCATGCTGGATCAAATGAATGTAGATGATATAAATCCTCATACATACAGTTGCTGGAACTAAATATCAAAGTACATGAAATACAGTGGTCCTAGCCATGAACTTCAGTAAATTGGTTTTTGGACAAAGGATAGAATGACAAATCAACAGGATGTCATTGTTTAAATAAAAGCAAAGGTATCTTATGAAGCATGACCCCTAACCATGGTACCCCTGATTTTGGGCAGCACAGAGGTTACAATTCTCGGAGGGAGGGCGTGTGTTCATGCTATGACAGAGCATAACGCAGGCCTGTGATGAAACTGCAGGGACATCACCCCCGGAGATCCAAGTCGCCCAGATGAGCTATGCTTTTAGATCATTTATGATAGCAGCCCAATCCCGGAAGTAGAAATCACAAAAGATGCATAACGTCTCTAAATCACCCATTACGGGAGTGTAATTTCAGAAAGAAAATCACCGAAGCGCATGCCATCCTGCGATCATCCATTGCAATCATAATTTCAGAAAGACAAAATACTAAAACGGCTCAGTAACTTCAGGTCGCAGTTTACAGGAAGACAATCTTAGGAAATATAGATTCAGATCCCAAATTACAGCGATATACGAAAAGCGATGCCTAGATTAAAATGGGAAATAGTCATAACTAAAAGTAGCCAATGGAAATATAAAACACAAAAATGAAAGATACAGAGAGTGAAACGATGAAAGGGAGCCTCGATCATAAACTGATATTTACATTTATACAAACTGCAGAAATCCCCCCCCCCCCCCCAAAAAAATGAACAGTAAAATAACTAAAGAAAAAAAAATGGGTGTTGGAATTGATCATTCCATTGATGTGGCACAGAGAGATATTGGGATTGCTATAGGCAATCCAATATCATTCAAGGTGCATTACTGGGGATCGAAAAACAGAAAATCAACAAACAATTTTAGAGAAAACTAAGAAGGAAGAGGGGTACTCGCCTGGGTTTTGAGGCGGATTGGACCCTTTCCGAGCAACTGCCGGGGTGGCACCTTGCGATGGGATCGTTCTTCGGTTTTATGCTGGGAAAACCAGAGGAAGGAGGGAGCGTGGTGTGGATGAGCGGAAATATTGAGGGAATGGATGCTTCCCAATGTAATCGATGAACAACGAATGAAATGGAAAAGAAATGGTGCAAAAACTCAATGCCTTCTCTCTATTCAACACCTGCTTTTATAGAGGGAGAAGAAGGTTTAGGAAGGTGGCAGTTGAGGATCAATGGTTGGAAGGTAAGTGCACTTGATCGAAACGTCTTCCGACTCCCTCCCTGCGGTCTCTCCTTTGCAACGAAAGGCCGTTGGAAATTTTTTGAATTGGATCCAAGAGGTTTTTGACATTTTTTAAAAAGGTGGCTCCTTTTAACAGATTTTTCTAAAAAGTGTTTTTAACAAGACTTTCAAAGGGAGACTCCTACACTATTATTTTTTTGCATTTTTCTTTTCTATTTTGATTTTTTTTGTTCTTTTCTTTGTATTTTCTATTTTTTTTGTATTTTTAAAATAAAACTCTAAAACTACGGGAAAATAAGAGATTTAAAACTATTTTTTTATATTTTTTTGGAAAATATTTACAAAAGAGGGGTTTTCTGAGAATTCGAGTTTGAATTTTGGAAATTTCTTTAGAAAAACGAGTTTTGGATCCAGGATTTTAAGAAAATATTTGAGTTTTGAACCTCGAATCGAGAAGTACAGAGTAGTGGATCCAAACGGATACCAGATTGACTGTCTGAGCCTTTCAGAAATTATTTTTGGTATTTTTGTAAATTTGGTTTAAAAATTGGATAACGAGGCTCAGATTTGGATTTTGACACTACATCCAGATCTAAAAGTAAGTCAGATATATAAAATGGATTTGGATTCCAGTGAATCTTAGAAGTAACTAGAATTTAGATTGAAAATGACTCAATTTACTTAGAAAATGGGGGCTAGGGGCAAAAAGGAAATATTTGCAAATTTTTGAAAAATTTGGGGTGTTTACAGATGCCCCTCTTTGCTACTAAGCCGGTTGAAAGCTGAGCTTAGTGGCAAAGAAAACACTCCAAAATTTGAAAAAAAAATGCCCCAATCAGCAGATCTGAACTGGGTGTAGAAGAATTATTTTGAAAACATATTTTTTCGGGCTTAAAACCTTATCCTGAATGGCTTTGAGGAGACTAAATCCTTGAAAACGATATGACTAAATAACAGAAATGAGGAAATCGTGATGGGATTTTGGATGAAGATCCCGAAATGGTGGAAAATAAGAATTTTGATCAGGTCTCATGGGTGAGGCGAGATCAGTTTTTTTGGAATGACTCAGGTTTAGCCCTTAACCTGGATGGGATGAAGATATATCAAGATGAATTTCAGGTTCTACTCGTACCTGAATGGGAAAGGAATACATGAAGATCTTGATGAGACATTCTTGAGAAAAATGCCTCGTGAGATGAAGCTCAAGTATGATCCTTTCTGGATGGATATAAAGAGCATGGACTCCACGATGGGAAAAACCATGATGAGACTAAGAGAACTACCTTGTCGAAATGAGGAACCTCATCAAAACGAGGCTCAGGTCTAACCCAAACCTGAACGAAAGATACCTCATGGAGCGAGGTTCATGCTTAACCCTTATCCTGAAAGGGGCAATCATACGGAATCCTCGAATGAAGAAACCATGATGGGACCTTCAGAGTTTGGATGAACAAATCCGAGAGGGGTTTACGAAAGAAAGAAAATGAGGTTCTCTAAAGCTTGGAAAATGGATGATCTTGGGCGCCTCATTGCTGAGACTAAATCAGCTTTTAAAATTGATGATCTTTCGCAGAAAGTTTAGGTTTAACCCTTAACCTGAGCGGGTGGTACCTTGAGGAGCGAGGTAACAGATTTGACCCATAGCCTGAATGGATACAGAATCCTCGAGGAGCAAAAAAACTGTGATGGGACCTATGGATTTTGCACAACAAATGCAAGAGAGGTTTGCAAAAGAAGGAAATGGGTGTCCCTAAAGCTTGAAAAGGGATTGATTTTGGACGCTTCATTGCTGAGACTGAAATAGCTTTTAAAAACAGAAGACCTCTTGCAAAAAGTTCAGGTTTAACCCTTATCCTGAGCGGGAACTGTCTATGGCGGGACAATGGAGAACACATGGAAGTGTGCAAATCTGAGAGCCAAAACACTCAGATCAAAACAAAAGGGAAGGACTTTCCAGTCCTAAATGAGAGACAACGTCAGGATATGTCAAAATGAACATCAAGTTCTTGCTTCATGTTGGGATAACTAGAAAATATTGTCAATAAGATGCCAAAAACTGTGGTTGATTCAGAATGATTGAACTGTGCTCATATGTGTGAAAACATCACCTCTTTCTACCTAGAGTATTAACTCTGATTGGGCTAACTCCGTAGAATCAAGAGTCAAATTCAAACTTGTTGCCGTTGAGTTTCTTTAAGGAAGATATCAATTTTCTTGATATAAAAAGAGAGGAAATATTCTTAGCTTTATAAAACAATTGAATGAAAAGATATTGATAGAAGAATTTCACATAGATAAAGATGATTCCTGGCAGTTTTGACAGTTTGATATCCTGGGGCTTTTTCCATGATGATCTTTCTGGCACTCTTTTTAAGACATTGAGCTTTCTTGGGTTTCGGGAAGAAGTTTATTACATCATCATTCATTTTGGAGATGTCCCGACTTTTCTTTTTCTAAGAAGGTTACGTCACAAACTCCTTCATCTTGGAGATGCTCCGATCCTTCTTTTTTTCTCAGGAATTATACTGGTGATATTGTTTCTTGGGTGAAGAATCTTTTGATGATAGCAGAAATCAAATATCTTTTAGGGTTTGTCGGGAGGTTTATCGCAGTCGCCTTCATCTTGACAGTGATCTGAACTTTCTCTGAAAGGATCCATCACAAACTCCTTCATCTCGGAGATGATCCAAATCTTCTTTGGCCCCGGGGGTCTATCTCGCATATTCGTCTTCATCTTGATGACAATTGAGAGATCCCTTTTGCAGATATTTGATTGTAGCTTAAATGACTGAAAAGATATGGATTGGATATGGATTGGGTAGATTCTTCTATTGCCCATGATATTTCCACTGTATTACTGCCAAAAGAATGATCTTTAAGAATGTGTCATAGCCATGATCAATATCAATTCACTTATGGCTTTTCAACATCATTGAATTTTTTTTTGCCAGTCATATCGAAGATTTTTCTTCATTCTCTTGGTTGATCAACAAAAAAGCTTGAATTTTGTTCTTTCTTCACAAAAGTCTTGTCCTTTTGAAAATAATACTGAAGGTAGTTCGAGGTAATTCTTTGTGCAATAAAAGCTTTGAGATCAACAATGGTTTTTGATAGCAAATTGACAAAATATTTTGGAAATCTTTAATGAAAGGAATTGCTTGACATCAAATTGACACATCCATGACAAAATTCTCCTCTCTTTTTCCCAAAAAAGCGAGACTCAGACTTAGCCCTTACCTGAATGGAAAATAGGAAATGCTCCTCTCTTCCCTGAAGAAGAGGTGTTTGCAAAACAGAACTTTCGAAGAGAAATTAAGTTTTCGTTAAAACTCCCTATCTCTAGGCTTCTCTTATGGAAAGGCGATAAAAAATGAAGTTGAAAAAGTATCACAGAGGAACGAGTCCATCACACTCTCCCTGGCAGAGGGTCCTCTGCAAAGAGGGTGGCCAAAATGAGAAATTGGGGGCCACAAAAGGAAACATGCTTCCGTCGAAGCTCTCCCTAAAAAAGGGTTCCTTTGTGTAAAAATTGGGTTATTGTTTTGCAAACAGTTCACAAAGAAACGAGTTCCTTAAAACTCTCCCTAGAAAAAGGGTTCTTGCGAACAAAAAAGATGGTTGCATGCGAAAGGAATGAGCTCCCTCGATCTCTCCCTGGAAGAGGGTCCTTTGCAAGAGAAAAACTTTGATTTTTGACAAAAATGGTAACCCGAAGGTTGGAATTGAGATTTAGAGATTGAATTCTAATGAATGATTAGTACAAAGACTGAACCTGGAGGGAGGCTAACTGATCAGTCTGCCAGACACTAGCATGAGCACTAGATACACCAGTACGAGCACTGGATTTTGAAAATGCACCAGTACGAGCAATAAATTTTGAAAAGCACCAATATGAGCACTAGATTTTTTTTTTTGAAGATGCACCAGTACGAGTACTGAATTTTGAGAATGCACCAGTACGAGCACTGGATTTTGGAAAAGAGACCGACACTATCAAGATATTTGGAAATCGAAGCGGGAATGATTGTCGTTTTTTCAGGATTATCCCTTATCCTGAAGGGGAAGTTCAGGTTTGTCCCTTAACCTGAAAGGGAAATGAAAAACCGAGTCCAGAACTCGATTTTTCATAGAAAAACTTTGGTCTAATATGAGCATCAGATCAAAGGAAAAATTCAAGTCAGAACCCGAAATTTCAAAATAAGAGAAGGAAAACTCGAGTTTAGAACTAGACTTTTCAAAGAAACGATTGGTCCAATACGAGCATCAGATCAAAGGGGAATCCGAGTCAGAACCCGAAATTTCAAAATAAGAAAAGGAAAACTTGAGTTTAGAACTCGACTTTTCGAAAAAACGATTGGTCTAATACGAGCATCTGATCAAAGGGAAAATCTAAGTCGAAACCCAGAATTTCAAAATAAGAGAAGGAAAACTCGAGTTTAGAACTAGACTTTTCAAAGAAACGATTGGTCCAATACGAGCATTGGATAAAAAAGGAGTTTGAGTCGGAACCCAGAATTTCAAAATAAGAGAAGGAAAACTTGAGTTTAGAACTCGACTTTTCGAAGAAACGATTGGTCCAATACGAGCATCGGATCCAAAAGGAAGCCCGAGTCAGAACTCGAATCTCCGAAAGTGGAATGAATAAAGGGGAAAACCCGAATCAGAACCTGGATCTTAAAATAAAAGATAAAAGAGAGAATTGAGTTTGAAAACTTGAATTTTTGTCGTAACAATTGGTCCAATGCAAGCATTGGATCCAAACAGAAGCCCGAGTCGGAACTCGAAACTCCGAAAATGGAATATATAAAGGGGAAAACCCGAATCAGAACCCGAATCTTCAAAATAAAAGAAGGAAGAGAAAATTGAGTTTGAAAACTCAAATTTTTGACGTAACAATTGGTCCAATGCGAGCATTCAATCCAAAAGGAAACCCGAGTCAGAACTCGAAACTCCGAAAATGAAATATAAAAAAAATAAGAAAACCCGAGTTTGAACTCGGACCTTCAAAATAAAATAAGGAAGAGAAAATCGAGTTTGAAAACTCGTTTTTTCGACGTAACAATTGGTTTAATGCGAGCATTGGATCCAAAAGGAAGCCCGAGTCGGAACTCGAAACTCCGAAAATGAAATATATAAAGGGGAAAACCCGAGTCAGAACCCAGATTTTTAAAATAAAAGAAGAGAAAATTAAGTTTGACAACTTGAATTTTCGACGTAACAATTGTTCCAATGCGAGCATTGAATCCAAAAGGAAGCCCAAGTCAGAACTCGAAACTCCGAAAATGGGATATATATAAAAAAAGGGAAAAACTCGAGTTGAAACCTGGATCTTCAAAATAAAAGAAGAGAAAATCGAGTTTGAAAACTCGAATTTTCGACATAACAATTGGTCCAATGCGAGCATTGGATAAAAAAAGAAGCCTGAGTCGAAACTTGAAACTCCAAAAATGGAATATAAAAAAAGGAGAAAACCCGAGTCGGAACCCAGATCTTTAAAATAAAAGAAGAAAGAGAAAATTGTGTTTGAAAACTCAAATTTTTGACTTAATAATTGGTCCAATGAGAGCATCAGATCCAAAAGGAAGCCCGAGTCGGAACTTGAAACTCCAAAAATGGAATAAGAAAAGGGGAAAACCCGAGTTGGAACCCGTATCTTCAAAATAAAAGAAGGAAGAGAAAATCGAGTTTGAAAACTCTAATTTTCGACGTAACAATTGGTCTAATGCGAGCATCAGATCCAAAAGGAAGCCTGAGTCAGAACTCGAAACTCTGAAAATGGAATATAAAAAGAGGAAAACCTGAGTCAGAACCTGAATCTTCAAAATAAAAGAAGGAAGAGAAAATCGAGTTTGAAAACTCGATTTTTCGACGTAACAATTGATCCAATGCGAGCATTAGATCCAAAAGAAAGCCCAAGTCGAAACTTTGAAAATGGAATAAAAAAGGGGAAAACCCGAGTCGGAACTCGGATCTTCAAAATAAAAGAAGGAAGAGAAAATCAAGTTTGAAAACTCAAATTTTTGACGTAACAATTGGTCTAAAGCGAGCACCAGATCCAAATGGAAGTCTGAGTCGAAACTTGAAACTCCGGAAATGGAATATAAAAATGAGACCCGAGTCATAACTCAGATCTTAAAATAAAGAAAATAAAATGAAAAACAAAAAGCTGAGTCAGAACTCAGATGGGAAGGAAATAATTCCAACCTGGAAGTCGGATTCTGGAGGGATCGACAAAAGGTATGAATAGATTCCGACGATTATGAAGAAGATGAGAGATTCATTCAAGATTCTTGACCCAAGATGGCCTAATATTTTAAATTTATTTATGCTGGTTTTCAGTATTATCCCTTATCCTGAAGAAGAATAAAATAAATTTTTTAAAAATTGATAAAATTGATAAAGAACTTAATAATGAATCAATAAAATTGACAATAAAAATTGAAAAAGATTGGAAAACAAATTGGTAGAAGTTTGATAAAAAATTGATGATGAAAGACTTCAGGATTATCCCTTATCCTGAAGGAAGAAGGACCTCGCAGGACGAGGTTCAGGTTTATCCCTTAACCTGAAAGGGGATACCTCGGAGGACGAGGTTCAGGTTTGTCCCTTAACCTGAATAGGGAAAGAATACCTCAAAGGTCGAGGTTCAGGTTTATCCCTTAACCTGAAAAGGTAAATAAAATTTATAAAAATGAAGAAAAATTGAAGAAATTTATGAAAATTTGTTTTGAAAAAGAATTATCACAGATTGCATTGTTGCTCCTATGAGGGGTCTCAGGATTATCCCTTATCCTGAATGGAAACACCTCGAAGAACGAGGGTCAGGTTTATCCCTTAACCTGAGCGGGAAAAAGAGGAAAGGAATACCTCATTAGAAAGAGGCATCAAGTTTATCACTTAACCTGAAAGGGTATGCGAATAAAGATTGATAAAATTTAATAAAATTGATGAAAAATTTGATAAAACTTGTTGAAAATCGATAAAATTGCTAGTAAATTAATGAAAATTTGATCAAATTGAAAAATGAATAAAAATGGATGAAAACTAATAAAGATAACAAGATTAACTAAAAATTGATAACATTTTAGGAAAAAGAGTTTGTCTGATCCTGCCTGCATATGATGATTGAGAGGGAAATCATTTTTTGGGAAGAGGATCAACCGAAAGGTTGATTTTGCAGAATGATCAATACGAGGGTCGATTTGGAAGAAGAATCAACACGATGGTTGATTTTGAAGAGAGATCAACATGAGGGTTGATTTTTTGAAGACAAATGGTTCAAAACCTATTTTTGAAAAAGAAGGTCAACACCAGGGTTGGTTTTTGAAGACAATGGTTCAAAAGCAAAGAAGATCAACACAAGTTTTGATTTCTGAAGACAAAGGTTCAAAACCTATTTTTGAAAAAGAGGATCAACACAAGGATTGATTCTTAAAAACAAATGGTTCGAAACCAATTTTGGAAAATAAGATCAACATAAGGGCTGATTTTTGAAGACAATGGTTCAAAACCAATTTTGAAAAAGAAGATCAACACGAGGGTTGATTTTGAAAAAGATTAAACCAAAGTATTGAACTCTTGGTGATAATGATGAAGATTTTGCAAAAATTTTCAAAATTTCATGATTTTGAAAAACCCTCATAGGTAATTTCATTTCTCTCACGAATGATGTTAGGATTGTCCCTCATCCTGAAAAGAATAGGAATTTAATGCGGCTTAATAGAAGTCGATGGCGAGGAAGATTCTTGAAATGATTTTTTTTAAAAATAAATGCCCCAGTATGGCAAAAGAGAGAAGCATTTGATATCAAAGATATGAAGAAAATTAACATTGCATTGATAAGCAAAGCTAATAACAAGAGACTGCATATTTACAAGCACTTGACCAAAGGTCACAAAAGACCGGGGTTGACTTGCCCCTACAAGGTAACTGGAAAAAGGAGGGAGGAAAGCAGAAAACTTTGGCATCATCAATTTTCTGAGTGGTCCGGAAAAGTCTTGGTCAGAACTGCAGGTTGCTCCTCTCCTTCCTCTGGTACCAGAATTTCTTTGTCGATGTAGTCTTGTACTATGTTTTTGAGGATGAAGCAACGCTTTGTATCGTGTCCCCTTGCTCGGTGGAATTTGCAGAAACACTCTTTCCATTTTTCTATGGTGACAAAAGGATCAACAATTCTTGGGAGTTCGATCATATCCTTCGCAAGCAGGTATTCGAGAACTTCCTTGATTGACTGACCTAAAGGGGTAAACTTACGATCATAACCCTAACCATCATGTTTTATTTTCTTTGGCTTGCTTGACTTCTGTTGGATGCTGACCCCTTTCTGGGAACAAGACTAACCCTGCTCAGTTAAGACCACCGGATGCTCTTTTTCTTCATCTTCAACAAAGATATTTTTATCAATGAAATCTTGGACAATATTTTTGAGGACGAAACAATGATCAATGTCATGCCCCACTGCCCGATGGAATTTGCAGGACTGGTCTCTGAATCTTTCCATGATCGTGGGAGGACTCGTGGCTTTTGGGAGTCTGACTAGTCTCTTGGTCAGCATGTACTCTAGAATTTTGTCGAGCGGCTTATCTAAAGGAGCGAAGTCTCGATCCCTACTCCAGTCTTTGTGCTTTGGCTTCTCCTGATTCTTGCCTTTTTGCTGAGGACTGGATTGAAGCGGTCTATCATGGCTTTCGCAAAACTTTCCCTCCTGGCCTCTAGGCTCTCCTAGGTTGCTTCCTTGATTCCCCTAGTTGACTTTGTGGCTGCCCCTGCTGGCCTTAGAACTTCTTGCACTGCTATTGATGTGTTTGTTCATTGAGAAGGCGATAGGTGCCGCTTCTTCGGTGGGAGCTTTTCCGAAACTGGCTTCAGCTTGCTTAGATAATATCTCAACCATCATCTTTTTGAACAACGGATATATAGCGGGATCAATCTCATTCTTGCTGTCCTAAACTCCCTCCCTGGTAAACCTTTGAGAATCCATTTCTCACTTTCTGCTTGCAACTGAAGTGCTAGAGTGGTGCGGTCTTTGATCTTGTCTGAATCATTCGACAATGCCAAATACTCTCTGTAGGATAGAGTGGGATTTTTTTAGAAAGATTTTGGGAGGGAAATTTTGATAAAAGAAGAAATCAAATTGACAAAAAGATAGCCCATTACTAGGGACCGAGTCTGCGCAGAAGGTACGACAATCGTATTGTTTTTCCGTGAGAAGAAATAAACAATTTAGAATATGACCAACCACTATTTTTTGAAAAGGACATCTCTTGATGAAAGAGTTTTTTATTGCAAAAAGGCAAGGAATAGAATTAAAAGATACACAAAAGAAATGAAAATAGATGGTAAATTTTGAAATTTGAAAAATTACAGGCATAATCAAAAGGAATTTGAAGAAATCAGAAAAAGAAAAGAAAAGAAAGAAAATACACCTGGGTTTTAAAAATAAAGAGGAAATTTTGAATAATATACCCAGGGTCTTTGGAAAATATAATGAAATAAATAAATATCACTGAATCACAGATCTACAAACAAGGATGCACAAACAACACTCCCTAAGGCTGACTCTAAATGCAATATTTGAAATGGCTTGTAGGACCTTAATCCTAGCTCTATGGTTCAGATAATCCAATTCTAATCAAGGTACGCCGATGTACTCAAGCTGAAGCTCAAAGTACGTGGTATATAAATATTTCTTCGGTTTCTAAGGTAATGACTTCCCAACATCCTTGAGCACCTACCGATATACTTCAGACTATGGCCTTTAAGTAGGTGGTAATGGGGCGCTAACCCAAATAAGTGATCCAGTTATGAGGCTTTCTCCCAAACTATGGTTCAGTGAGACAGTCCAACAACGTGAAGACCGGGACAATATAGGTAGGGATGTTTTTGAAAACATGTTCAACATGCAATAAAACCAGATGTTTCTAATGCAAGTCCTAAAGAGATAGATTTTAAATAAAGAGAAGCATACACTTTGCATACATTGTTTGCATTCAATCCCTAGAATTGAGGAGAGTTGTATTTCAGACCTAAGTCTAAGTGAGCATGGAATAATCTCCTCAATATGGTCCTACCAAACCATACTTAAATCCTATATGCATTAATGTCAGCTAGGACGGAGTCTAGGCTCCTAAGGTTTGCATGAAAACAAAGCTGACATTTGAAGAATAAAGACTTAGACAATATCAAAGCAAAGCAAAAGGCACAAATTCAACCAGACGTAGATGAGGTCCCATCATGGTTGCCAAATCCTGTGATCATTGCAAATTTTTTTCCTCTTGTTTCTCTCTTTTCCTTTCTCTTAGCCTTTCTAACCTCTATTCCCCTCTTTTTTTTTGAAGGGAAATAAAAAGATAGAAAAGAAGAGAGAAGAGAAAAAGAAAGAAGAAAAAGGAACTCTTTTGCAAAGGTCTCACTTGACCTTAATTTTGAAAATGTTTTGAAATTACTCGTCTCCATTTTTGAAAATTTGCAGAAAAATGGAGAGACAGGATTCGCTCGTCGGTATGAGGTTCGACCGTTCCTGGTGCCTTTACCAGAGGTAATCGAACCAAGGATCGAACTTATGCCTTTTGCTTTGCCTAAATGTTATCTAAGAATTTATTCTAAGTCTAAAATGCACAAAGAATCATGCTTGTGCAATGCAAATGCAAGGATGTATGCTTTTGACAAAATAATTTAGAAATTTTAGGATTTTCCAAGTGATTCTAAAATAAATTTGATAATGGAGTGAAGAAATGATTCAACGGTTTGAAATTGGTTTGGAAAAGTTAGATTTTGAATCTAACTTTAGAATTTAAAATAGATCTGGAAGAAGAGACTAGAAATTCCAAGTCTTGGAATAATCAAAGTTTTGAAAATGGATTTTGATTTAAAGAAATAAGAAGAAAAGGAGATTTTTGAAACTTGAGATAGAATTTTAAAAAAAAATGAAGTTTCAAAGTCAAAATGGACTTTGAATTTGAATGGATCGATTCTGAAAAAGGAATTCTTAATTTCAGAACCTGAAAGAGGAATTTGAATTCGGATTCAGATTCAAGAAATAGATTTGAAAATGGTTTTTGAAAGTAGGAATTGGAAATGGAACTGGATTTGAAATCTGGAATCCTAGATGGAATTTGATCCGAAATCTGGAATCCTAGATGAAATAGGATCCGAAGTCTGGAATTCAAGATGGAGTTGAATCCAAAATCTGGAATCCTAAATGAAATTGGATCCGAAGTCTGGAACCCAAGATGGAGTTGAATCCAAAATCTGGAATCCTAAATGGAATTGGGTTTTAAATCTAGAGTCCAAGATGAAATTGGATTTTGAAAATCCAAATGGGATTTTGAGGATGGATCTGGATTTTGGAAATCCAGATATGAATTTAAAAGTGGGCTTTTTAAACTTAGGAAAAATCGAATTTTGAGATTCAGAATCAATCTCAAAACCTTGATTTTGAATTGAGAATCAAGACTCAATCTTTAGATAGAGCTTTGGAGATTTTGAAAGATAAAGAATAAACTTGATTTCAAACTTGAGTTCTGAAATCAGAAGATGAATCTTAGAAATTCCAAAGTTTAAATTGAACTTTGAAATACGATCTGGGATATGGAATTGAATTTAACAATCGAATTTTGAAAATGGAGATGAATTTGAATTTTCAAAGTTGAATTGAACTTTGAATTTATATTTGAATTTGAAATTTGAAATGATTTCAAAATTTTAAAGTCAAATTGGACTTTGAAATTGAATTTTGATTTTTAAAATAAGATAGAATTTGAGAAGATGAGTTTGAACTTATAAATAAGAATTGATTTGAGAAATGAAGAAGATATTTGAGGATTATCTCAAAATCACTTGGATTTTGAAATAATATACTTTTTTTGAAAATATGATGTAATTCTATCCTAAAGATGAATGAATTTAAAAGAAATTTGAAAATTGAATTTGAAAAAAAAAAGCACATTTCATTTTTAAATGAATTAAAATAAGATTGAAGATATAATACATTTCTAACTATGACCATAAAATGTATTATAAGATAATCCATATTTAAATTCAGATAGAGAATAAAATACATTTTGGTGCCTTTATAGAGTTTAAAATAAAATTAACTCTCAATATATCTTGAGTATGGCCATTGATATATATTTTGAGTTAATTTCAAATTAACCTCTGATAAAAGAATAAAATATTAAAAAAATATGATGATTTTCGAAGGAGATCCAGTGTGGATCCAGTGTTATTCCATAAAAGCTGAAAACCATAAGGTTTGTTCGTACCTTGACTATGGCCATTGATGCAAATTGTCAACTTAGGATTTAGATTTAATCACCTTTTATTAGAATGGTGCACGTGCCATTCGTGTTTCACCATTGTGGGTTCTTTAGAAAATAAGAGGAAAATAGTATGAAACAAGCAATTTATGATATCTATGACGCTCATACATTCTATCTAAAACTAGAAATATAAAGTTCTCATTAATGTCTAGCTATTACAAGGTTTTGATTTGAATTGAAATTCAAATTCTTAAACTGTTTAGGAAAATGGTCTTTTCTACCTAATTCTTGCAAAATCCGAATTAGCATAAGGTAAATGAATGATATTATATAAAAAATACAAATGCATGTGTCTGCACTTACTCTACTTGGAGGATGAACCTACAAATTTCTACCCTTATACGAAACATACATGGAATATCTGAATGCTAATCAGGAAAATCTTCATGAGAAGGTATAAGACTTTAGCTAGGTGGGGGAGATATCTAGGTTAGGCGGAGGGTGCATGTGCTAATGCTGTATGCAAAGATGCAGGTGAATGATGGTGATAAGGTGGGTGATAAATTATGAAAAGAGAGAAACCAAAATCAAGCTCCAGACTCTGCACTGATTTTGACCCCTTAAACAGTATTAGGGGAAACCAATCCTCCAGCATCATAAGAGGTGATCAATCCACACCAGTCAGGCTGTTTCTCATTGGTGTCGAGTTTCTCTAGACACAACAGTTTGATGGAGGAGGATGGAATAGGCTCCAGCAAAGCATTTTTTTATTGGGGTGAACCAACACATTCAGTTAAACCCATTCTCAGACATGAACAACCCATCCCTTTTTTGTTGTTGTTGAAGATCAATGGCCAACTGAGTTATTTATAGCATGCTATGACATATCATCAATACCTACCTATTGACCAATTATTATACCAAAATTCAACATCAGCTGTATGACAACATATGTTTTTTTTTACTTGGCGCACCCACTGATGATGAGCTGATTGGTATAGAATTTGCAACAGGCATAATAGGAAAGGACATAGAACTGGTCAGTTCTGGCATGGATAAATTTCAAGTAAACATAAAGATGGCTCTTAGTAGTGTATATTCTGATGATTGAGGAACAACAGGTCTTTGTGGTGAGTTTGAAATCCGATCTGACACTAAAGATGTTTTAGCCTTGAGCCCTTAAATCACAAACAAGAGTGCGCTTCTTGGATCAGACATGGGGCAAAAGAATAAAATGGGACTGAAAGATGAACAAAGGGGGGGGGGGGGGGGAGAGAGAGAGAGAGAGTCAAAAGGAGTACTGGTGCTCAACGTATCAGGTAATGGGCAAGTATATGGTTGGACCAAAACACATGTATGTGAAGAAAAAAAAAATTATATACAACATATAGTAAATAATAAAAAAAGTAAATGCTCAGCAGGTTATGGCTGGTGTTAAGCATACGTATGAAAAATCATACACAGCTCATGGTAAATACAGGAGAATTAAGAAAAGGAGAAAAAGTAAATGCTGTAGTGCTATTATTCAGATTAGTGGTAAAAAAAAATGCAGGGAATGTATAGTTGTGACATTAGGTTGCAGGGAAATCATATACAACAGAGTGCCGATGGATTGTTTGCTACTTAATGTCAATTGAGTTGCTATGACATACCGCGAACATATGCAACGATACTTTGAATTCTGGTAAAGCATACGTGACTACAAAAATTCAATGCCATACTGCGGATGATCAGGGGATATATGTGAAGCAATGATGGAGCATATGCTAGAATATATGAAAATGAGGGTGTTGTGCTATGGTGCACGTGTGTGATAAGCATAAAGGTAATGAATAGTGTATTTTGCAGAAAAGGAAAATGTGCATGATGTGAGGTGGTGATATAATAGGTGATCACAACTCAATCTTCAAAGAAAATTTTCTTTTCTTTTTGCAGAATGGTATCCATTTTCTAACAAACTCCAATGTTACTGTCAATAATTCGAATGTTAGCTTGGTATCACCATCACCTAAGATGTGTCCAACAACCTTTTGGACTGAGTAGTTCATTGCCAAAAAAAAATGGTATTGATAGTAACCAATGGAGATTGGTACTGATATTAGCAGGCTTTGACAGTTTACGATCACTCTCATATCTCAATGAGAGTCGATCCAGGTATATCTCTCTTTCCATAGGGGACCTTCCAAAATCCATGATAATATAAAATGACAAAAATAAGTCGCAACCTAAGGGTATCTGGAACAGGACAAAAAATTCTGTAATGGGAATAAAAACCAAGGACCATAAGATGCAACAAAATAGTCAATCTATATTGATTCATTTTGCTTGGGGAAACAAATTTTTTTTGGATAATTGCTATTTCCTTTCATCAGTCCTATAATCACCGTGTTTTGGCATCTTTCTGCAAATATTTCTCAAACAACAGATGAAAGAGTGAATGGAAGCTGTTGGGTGATATATGACAGGGAATTTAGCTAAAATGAATAACATGCATATCGTGATAGTCATGCTGGATCAGATGAATGCAGAAGATACAAATCCTCATACATACAGTTGTTGGAACTAAATATCAAAGTACATGAAATACAATGGTCCTAGCCTTGAACTTCAGTAAATTGGTATTTGGACGAAGGATTGAATGACAAATCAACAAGACATCATTGTTTAAATAAAAGCAAAGGTATCTTATGAAGCATGACCCCTAACCATGGTACCCTTGATTTTGGGAGAGGTTACGATTCCCGGAGGGAGGGTGTGTGTTCATGCTATGACAGAGCATAACGCAAGCCTGTGATGAAACTACAGGGACATCACCCCCGGAGATCCAAGTCACCCAGATGAGCGATGCTCTTAGATCATTCTTGATAGCAGCCCAATCCCAAAAGTAGAAATCACAAAAGATGCATAACGTCTCTAAATCACCCGTTACGGGAGTGTAATCTCAGAAAGGAAATCACTGGAGCGCATGTCATCCTCCGATCATCCATTGCAATCATAATTTCAGAAAGGCAAAATACTAAAACAGCCCAGTAACTTTAGGTCGCAGTTTATAGGAAGACAATCTCAGGAAATATTGATTCAGATCCCAAATTACAGAGATATACGAAAAGTGATGCCTAGATCAAAATAGGAAATAGTCATAGCTAAAAATAGCCTATGGAAATGTAAAACACGAAAACAAAAGATACAAAGAGTAAAACGATGAAAGGGAGCCTCGATCATAAACTGCTATTTACATTTATACAAACTGCAGAAATCCAAAAAAAAAAATGACCCGTAAAATAACTAAACAAAAAAAAAATGGGTGTTGGAATTGATCATTCCATTGATGTGGCCTAGGGAGATATTGGGATTTCTATAGGCAATCCAATATCATCCAAGGTGCGTTACTGAGGATCAAAAAACAGAAAATCAGCAGACACATTCAGAGAAAACTAAGAAGGAAGAGGGGTACTCGCCTGGTTTTTGTAGCGGATTGGACCCTTTCCGAGCAACTGCCGGGGAGGCACCTTGCGGAGGGACCGTTCTTCGGTTTTATGTTGAGAAAACCAAGGGAAGGAGGGAGCGTGGTGTGGATGAGAGGAAATATTGAGGGAATGGATGCTTCTCAATGTAATCGATGAACAACAAATGAAATGGAAAAGTAATGGCGCAAAAACTTGATGCCTGCTTTTATAGAAAGAGAAGAAGGATCGGGAAGGTGGCAATTGAGGATCAATGGTTGGAAGGTAAGAGCTCTTGATCGAAGGGTCTTCCGACTCCCTCCCTGCGGTCTCTCCTTTGCAATGAGAGGCCGTTGGAAAATTTTTGAATTGGGTCCAAGAGGTTTTTGACATTTTTCAAAAAGGTGGCTCCTTTTAACTGATTTTTCTAAAAAGTGTTTCTAACAAGACTTTCAAAGGGAGACTCCTACACTATTATTTTTTTGCATTTTTCTTTTTTCTTTTGATTTTTTTTGTTCTTTTCTTTATATTTTCCATTTTTTGTATTTATGAAGTAAAACTCTAAAACTACGAGAAAATGAGAGCTTTAAAACTATTTTTTTTGTATTTTTTGGGAAATATTTATAAAAAGGGGTTTTTTGAGAATTCGGGTTTGAAATTTGGAAATTTCTTTAGAAAAACAGTTTTGGATCAAGGATTTTGAGAAAATATTCGAGTTTTGAACCTCGAATCGAGAAGTACAGAGTAGTGGATCCAAACGGATACCGGATGGACTGTCTGAGCCTTTCCAAAATTATTTTTTGGTATTTTTGTAAATTTGGTTTAAAAATTGGACAACAAGGCTTAGATTTGGATTTTGACACTGGATCCAGATCCAAAATTGAGTCAGATATATAAAATGGATTTGGATTCCAGTGATTCTGAGAAATAATTGGAATTTAGATTGAAAATGACTCAATTTATTTAGAAAATGGAGGCTAGGGGCAAAAAGGGAATATTTGCAAAATTTTGAAAAATTTGGGGTGTTCACAGTATTTCACATCTTTTTGATGCCGGAGTAGACCCACTTCATTATCCTTTATTGACCCATTTGTTTTACACTAATTTATAAATTGATTATGAAATTAAATTTCTTTCCTCTCTTGTTCGAGATGTTGAAATTGAGTTTGATTATAAACTTCTTGGATAAATCCTAGATATTCCACCTTCAAAAACTCTTTTCAATACTATTGAACTTAACGATGAAAGAATTTTTGAATAAATTCTTCTTCTAGGTGCACCTCATTGTCCTCCTTTCAAGAATACCAATCTTCAAACTCGCGCTCGCATTGCTGGACGAATTCTTGCCCACAATATTCTACCTAAAACTGGATCTTTTGATTACTATTCCATAGATCTCTCTATGGCTCTTTACGTCTTATTTGAAAATATTTCTGTAAATTGGGCCAACATGTATTTTACTATGTTGTGGAAACAAAAACCCTTTCTTCCGTATAGATGTCTTCTTACCCGTATTTTCAAATATTTTAAAGTACCCCTAACCGATGAAAAATCTATTGAACAAAAGGAATTCTTTGATCAAACTATTTTTAAACGAATGAAACTCACCTATCTACCTCCTGCAAATTTTGGATCTCCTGAATCCTCTGAACCATCACCATCTCCTATGACACCCCCATCTTCAGTAAAACGAAAGAAAGTCTCCATTGGTCAAGACAATGATGAAATTTTGCAACGAATAGAAGCTTTAGAGCTACATCAATACACTTTTCGTGAGGATATGACTCAACAACTTTCGTCAATTCTGAATGATATTACTGAACTCAAGGAGATGATCAAGCAACACTTCTCTTGAACTTTTTTTACTGTTATTGCTTTGATAAAACAACTTTCTTTTCACGAACTTTGATAATTTCTGGGTTGTAATATTTTGGACTTGAATTTGCATTTTTCTATGACTACACTTACTCCTTTTGATTATGACAAAGGGGGAGAAAAAGACAAACCATGGAAATTGCATGAGAAAACATTGAAAATTGCATAAACTTGATACCAATTTCATGAAAAAGAAATAGAAATGCATGAAGTAATGATGGAAATACAAAACAAACAATATGTGATATATATATGCTTTGATTGTGCTAACTTCTTATGTTTTACAGCATATTGATAGGGGGAGTAAAATCTCCATCTATGCATCTAAATACTCTATCTTTGACTAGTTTGTCATCATAAAAAAGAAGGAGATTGTTATGACAATGAAGCCGTGCATGATACTTCAAGTACAAGGTTTTGATGATGAACAAGTGAATCAATTGCATTTTAGCTAAGACAATGAAGAAAGATGACAAGAATTGAAGAATTCAATGAAGAATCTTTGAAGACTAGTGTGCAAATATAAAATTCATTAAATGTCTTAGATTCTTGTAAGAGCCTTACTTAGAGTGCATATTTCGATTGCATTTCACCTAAAAAAATCTTTAGAAAAGCTTTTCTAAAAAAACCTTTTATGAAAATTATTTTAGAAAATTCTTTACTTAATTTTTCATGTTTATTAGTCGACCAACCGACTCACCAGTCGATCAACTTTTTCGCGCCAAATTTTCTAAGCTAAAATATAAACTTTCTGAATTAGTCGACTAATCAACTCTTAGTCGATCAGACAGAATGTCAGGTTTTTGGAAAATTTAGCAGCAGTCGACTGAAGGTTTTATCAGTCGACCGAATAAAATGTTTGCTTTTAGAAAATTTAGCAGCAGTCGATTGAAAGGTTTTTCAGTCTACTATCAGTCAACTAACTTTTTCTTTAGTCGACTAAGTTTCAAACTTCAGATTTTTAAACGGTTCTGTTAAACACATTAGTCGGTCGACGATAACTATCAGTCTGCTAATATTTGATTTAAGTCGACTAACTACTGTTTCAGCCGACTAATTTTGCCATTTTTCCTAAAACTTTTAAAAGGCGCATCTTTTCATTTTTCAAGTGATTTGATCATTCAAAAGTGACTGTTTTGACACCCTTTCATACCTTCAACGTATGAAATCTTTCAACTATAAATATGAGTGCATTCCACACTCAAAAACATCAAATCATATCAAATTACATTGAATTACAAAGATCAAATTCTTTGCTTTTCACTCCTATTCATTTAAGTATTTGTTTTTTCACTCACTTGATATTTTGACTCCAGTTTTTCACTCAAATTCCTTTGAGAGATAATGAATTTGTGAGTTGAGTATTTCAACAACCTTAAAAGCCAATTGCATTCCATTTACATTCAAAAGAAGGGCTCGTAGGTTGATTGTAAGTTGATTATTTCATTTTTCTATAAAAGAAAAGGACTCCTTGGTTTAAAGGAGTTGTTTGCTTTTAGTAGGTTTGTTACTGAAAATGAGAGCGGATTAGGTCTGTATGTTCTTGTGGTTACATAAGGTTGATAGTGAAAATCTCAAGCGGGTTTTGCTTGGAAACTGGATGTAGGTCTGGAAGACCGAAGCAGGATAAATTCTTGTGTTCTTTGTGTGATTGCTTTGCGAATCTCAAAATCCTTCAAAATTTCAAAGAAGTTATTTAAAAGCACTATTCACCCTCCCTCTAGTGCTCGTTGCCTCGATCCTACAACACTTTCAGCATATACATTTTTTTCATTTAGCATAGGCATCACACTTAGGTAGATGCATATACATTTCTCGTTTTATATAAGCATTGCACTTAGGCAAATGTATATACATTTCATTCATGCATTAGGCATTGCATCTCCATTAACATATGCATTTCCATTATAGCTTAGGCATAACCACATGCATATTAGCCTTAATATGGTATTTTCAATTTCTCTTCTATATTTGACATTTCTTTTGCCTTATGTTTTACAGGTAAGCATGAGAAATCCTGATTTCTTTTCTTAGATTAGGAATTTCAATATTCAATTTCAATTGTAATAATTTGATATTAATGAGAATTTCTATTTTCTGTTTAGAATAGAATGTATGAGCATATAATTGTATTTTAAATTCTCATAATTGCTTATGGCATTTCATTTTATCTTATTCTTCAAAAAGCACTATGAGATAACACGAATGACACGTGAACCATTCTAATAAAAGGTAATTAATCCCAAGTAAATGATTCACATTTATGGCCATAGTCAAAATGTGAACAATACTTAGGATTCTTATCTTTTATGGGATAAAATTTGACCTACACTTCAGGTCTTTTCTGAAAATCATCATATTTTTCAAAAATATCTTTTCTTCTTTTATCAGAATTCAAAGTAAAGACTAAATTAAAATATATTTGTAGCCATAGTCATGGATATATTGAAATTTAATCTCATTTCAATTCTATTAAAGAATGAAATTTGCTTTAAAACTCCAATTTTAAACAAATTCTCTCAATAGATTTATCATTTTGCATCATTATTTGCCACCTTTTCAAATTATTTTTCATTTTCAAAATTCAAAGTGATTTTGAAATAAGTTTTCAAAAACATAGTTTTCATTTCCAAAATTAAAAAAAACATTTGCAAATCCCATTCACATATGCAAATCTATCTTTTCACTTCAAAATTCCATTTAGCTTTAAATCTTACTTCAAATCCCTACTTTCAATCCTTATTTCTGAACTTCTAATTTCGGAATTTCATATTTTAATTTTATTTCAAATTCAAATGCTAAATTCAAAATTATTTATTTCTCCTCAAAAATCCCAAAAATCTTGAATTCTCATTTTCAAGTTCAATTCTGAAGTTTACTTCAATTCTCAATTCAATTCTAAATCCAATATTTGAAGTTTATTTCAAAATCTCATCTTAAGTTCAATTTCAAAAATCGATTTCCAATTCAATTTCAATCTCAAATCCTGAGTTCTAACTTAAAATTCCAATTTCAAAGTTTACTTTTAGATTCTAAATTCCCATTTTAATTTTAATTTCAAATTCTTATTTTAATTCCAAGTCTAATTTCAAATTTTATCTTCAAATTTCAATATCCAAATTCAAAGTTCAAATTCAATATCAATTCTAATTTCAAAACTTAGAATTGATTTCTAATCTTGATTTTCAATTCAAAAATCAACTCAAATTCGATTTTCGGTCAATTTCAGATTTCAAAGTTCTTAAATTCAGAATCCAATTTCCAAATCCTCAACTGCAGAGATGATTTCAGTTTCAACTTTCAAATTTTCAATTTTTCAAATTTTTAATTTCCTTTTCAAATCTCAAAATTCAATTCAAATCCAAGCTTTGGATTCAAAGTTTCAATCTTTTTCAAAACAAATTCAATTTCTAAACCATTTTTCAAAGGATATTTTTCAAACCTTTTTCAAAATCACTTGAAAAATCTAAAATTTTAAAATATCTTCAAAAAGCATACATTACAGCACAAGCATGACTCTTTGTGCATTTAGGATTTCAGAATAATCACTTAGACAAAATTAGGAAAAGCAAAAGGCATTGATTCGATCCTCGGTTCAATTACCTCTGGTAAAGGCGCCAAGAATGGTTGAACTTCGTACCAACGAGCGAATCTCGTCTCTCCATTTTTTCCTGCAAAATTTCAAAACGGAGGCGAGTAAATTTTAAAACATCTTTTTTTCAAAAAGGTCGTGAGACCTTGCAAAAGAGTTTCTCTTTTTCTTCTTTTGTTTCCCCTAAAAAGGAAAACTAAGAAAGGGAAAAGAGAAAATTTTTATAATGATCACAGGTTTGGCGACCGTGATGGGACCTCATCTTCGTCTGATCGAACTAATGCCTTTGCCTTGTTTAAATTCTTCTAAGTTATTATTCTTCAAATGTCAGCTTCATTTTCATGCAGCCTTAGAGACCAAGAATCATACCCAACTGACATTATGCATATATGATTAAGTATGGTTTGGTTGGACCACATTGAGGAGATTTATACATGCTCACTTAAAATTAGGTCTGAAATACAACTCTCCGCAATCTAGGGATTGAATGAAAACAATGTATGCAAGTTTGTGCTTCTTTATAATTTTCAAAATTCTATTTCTTTAGGACTTTGCATTAGAGCTATCTGATTTCTTCCATGTTGATCATATTTTAAAAAACATCCCCACTGTAAACACCCCAAATTTCTAGCTCACCTGAGCTCACAGTGAGCAGGTCATGTTCATTTCTAATCATTTATGCTAAAATGGGTTCATTTCCTTAGAAATGAGCTCATTTCTAACTCAAATTCAAGCTAATTATCCCGAGTCAGTTATTCTTGGTCAATCTTATTCCCTTGCGTCTAGCTTGAGCTCACCAGGAGTTCAAGTGATCCAGTTTCTGTTCAAAACCCTTTCTCGTAGTGTAGGAGTCCATTTTATCCCATTTCAGCTAAAATGGAGCTAAGTCCAATCAGTTGAGCTAGTGTTTAAGCTCTAGTTTTAGTTCATCTCAGCATTGCTGACCTTTGTTCCAGCTCAAACCCAGGTCTTGTCCATAGCTCACTTCACTCCAGTGACCATTTCTCTAAAAATGGCAATAGTTCTTGACAATTCAGTCTAGAAGTTTAGTTGAGTCAGTGTCTTGTCAGTCCATTTGAGTTCTAAAACCCTAGAACCCAGCTCATTCCAATTTATTTTAGTTCAAACCAGCTAAAACCATGATTTTCAGTGTCACTCTCGATGCAATAGAGACCAAAAACCATTTCTTGAACCATTTTGCTCATTTTTTGCCAAAATTATCACTTTTTAAATCGGTACAACTGCCAATCAGGGTTCAATACATAAAATTCTTCATCCAAGGTTAGCATTTCGCATAGAATTTTATATCATTTCTCATCATTTTCCATCATTTCATATCATATCATTACATTTCATTTCATTTTCGAGATCTAGAACTCCAATTTTGAAAATTTCAATCCAGATTTGAATTTTAAAGATTTTCAAAATCAATTTCAAACCCTGGGTTTCTAAAATTGACATTTTTACCACCAGGACTCTAAATTTAGAAATATTTTCTCGAGAAAACAATCTGGACTCTTTTCAAGCTCGATTTCAAATTGGATCTGCTCTGCAAAAGGGTATAGAATCTCAAACTTCGAAGTTCAATTCAAAATTTCCAAAAATAGCTAAAAATCTTTCTCAGGAATTTTACAAAGTCATTTTACTCCTTTTGTTTTTGTCATTCTTTTAATTCCTCCATCCTTGGTTCCAGCCACAACCGGTGCAGCCTTGCTTCCACCTCCAATCCTGGTAGCAAGCCATCACCAACCTCCAACAAGTTGCAGCCTCTCCAATTTTAAAACAATATCTTGAGCCAGGGCTCCACCAAGCAAGCTGCAACCCCTCAATTGAGGCAGCAAGTCCCCTCTAACCGACGCTAAAACTCCAACAAAGAAGCAAACCTCCAGCCAGTGCAATAGCCCTCAAGCAACCTCTTCAAGCCACACCTCCTTTCCCAAGGTAAAAACACTTGCTTCTACAACTTCTTCATGATTTTATTACAAATCCAGTTTTGAAACTGGATTCATATGGTTAAAGAGGGCTATTTCATGACCTTATAATCTTGATTTATCATAGTCAAGGCTGCATGGAGGAGGGGATTCACCCGATTGATGGATCGGATCCTCTACCACCAATAGCCAATATCAAATATAGATCGTATATCTCTGCTTATTTTTTTACTGTTTTTCATTATAGACGCATATCCTAGACCTTGCATTTAGTTTACCTTATCATTTTAGATATATTTCATTGTTTTCATTAATGTATGTCTAATTAGCTTATAGGTTTTGATTTTCATATGCGAAGTCCAGTCATTATTTCATGTGGGAAATTTTATCAAAAAAATCTTAAATTTTTGTCGTGAATATCTTTATTTGTTCTTGATTTCCTTCCAAAAACTTGATTTAATTTGGGTTCGGTAACCCCATTGTAAAAATCAAGCACCGAACCAGGTTTTCACCCCTGTGAAAACGCTGAATCCCCCTGTAGCAGACTTGTTGATTCGAGATCTCTCTCATGAGAGATTCGATTCACCTCTGAAAAATACAATAGATCCATGGAGGAATCTATTATTTACTGTATTTTATGAGATTTTTACAAAAAAGTTTGCTATCTGTGAAAATTCGGGTTTTACAGTCCATTAGGTTATGCCTGTTATAGGTCTGTCAGGGACTAGACCAATCTAAATGGCCTGTGGCACTCTGATCTGTAGGTCGGATGTTATGACTATCAAAAGTGGATTTGTTCTTCATAGTATCCACTGATGTTTCCCAAAATTCCAGGATTTTAGGACTTAGATTTCTATTTTTGCTAGATTTTACAAGTTCATCTGTCAATTTCGTGTTAGTTCAATTTCATTTAAATTAGGGGTCTGTTAATTCAATGTGTCCTCTGTAACCATAAGTCAGATGCCAAAACTATAAAAAGAGAATCTGATTCTCTGTCCGTCTTCAACATCTTCCTAAAATTTTAGCCTTTTTAGCGACAAAGTAGTATTTTTACTATAATGTTTACCGAAACCTGTCAGTTTTCCTACAATCTCAAGGTCACCGGATTCTGACCTAGATTGCCGGAGCTGCAGCTCTCTGGCAATAGGTCGAATCCCAAGTCTGTAAAAAAAAAAAAATCTTACTCACATTGTCCTCTGTCACCATAAAGAATCTTAGAAAATTTTATGGTAAGATTAGTCTACAAATCCGCTCTAATTAGGGCATGTAAGCAAAAATCTTATAATTTTAAGGTTTTTATTGAATTTCTATATTGAAAAATATAAAAAAAAAATTAAATTTTGTATTCCATTCCATTCTTAGGGTTAATAATGGTGTCCATGCCAAATTTGGTTTCATTCTGAGTTAAATTTCCATGTGTGTTAGTTAAACTATCAAACTCAGCCGAAATTCAGTGTTTTGTGATATTTGTGCAATTTCAAAGTTTTAGCATGCATATAATCATATCATATTATATTATGTTTGATTTCAATCTCATTTGCATTCATTTGAATTTCAAAAATCTTATTTTTACAAAAATTATTTCTGAAAACCTTGATTTCAAGGCCATAGTCTTGTTATTAGGGGAATTTTAGTTATTTTCACCTCAATTTCGAATTTCCAAACTTTTATTTTTTGTATTTTCATGCATACAATCATGTCATATCATCTCATGTTTAATTTTATCTTCATTTACATTTATTTGGATTTTAAAAACTCTTATTTTTACAAAATATCTTTTTGAAAAGCGTGATTTCAAGGCCATAGTCTTGTTATCAGGGGTATTTTCATCATTTTCATCCTAATTTTGAATTTCCAAATCTTATTTTTGAAATTTTCATACTTTAGCATCATTCATTTCTTATGTTTATATAGGGAGGTATGAATTGGGTTTATATATTGATAAAATCTGATAACTTTTCGATATTTTTGGATAAATCCAGAAAAACCTACATTTCTGTGCTAACCCCATTTTCTAGTTTTACAGGGATATTCAGGAAGAAGATTTTATTTATTTATATTTTATTTCAATTCAATGTAAAAAGCAAATGTAAATTTGGAATAAGAGTAACATTTCTTCATAGAATAGGATGCATTGCATATAATTTACTTTTCATAAAATTTTAAGATTTGATGTATGACAATTCATGCACATTTTTTCAAATCCACTATGGTTGACACGAATGGCGCATGCACAAGCTTTTAGGAGCTTTTAGGGAGTTGACAAACTCAGTGGAATTCGTATCTATGGCCATAGTCAGAATACGGATGAAACCCAGATTTGTGATCTTCGTATTAGCCACATTCAACCTACACCGTTAGGCTAACTTCAAAATGCACAACATTTCTCAAAAGATTTTCTCAAATTCCACAAAAAATATATTTTAAATCCATATTCATTGATGCATTTCATTCAATTTGCATCATGAAAGTATTTCAAACAATCATATGCTTTTATTTCAATTCAGAGAAATCAATTTTCTCAAAATTTTCTAAGTCTTTCTCAGAAAACAATTTTCTCAAAACTCTGAGTTTTCAAATGATGTTTCAAGTATTGTCCCAGTTCAAATCATGATTTTCCAATGTTCTAACATTCTCAAATTTCAAAATCCAAAGTTTTTAGAAATCGATTTTCTTAAAATCTTTGAATTACCTCTAAAACTGGTTTTCCCAGAATTCTCAAATCTTCTTTAGAAATCGATTTTCATTTCAAAAAGCAATCCAAATCTCAAAAATCAATTTTTTCATAGTTCCAATTGTCCTGAGAATCCATTTCCATTCAAAAGTTAATTTCCAATGTAATTCTTGATTTTCTCAGAATCATCACTTTTCCAAACTATTTTCCAAGCACATTTCAATATTCCAAGCAAACATCATATTTCTCAAACTTGCATTTTTTTAAAAATCTCATAGCACATGCCTGATTCTCTGAGCATTTAGGAAATAGAACATGATTTAGATATTTAAGCCTAGCTAAGCACATTTTTTATCCTTGGTTCAATTACCCTTGGTAAAGGTGCCAGAAACGGTTGAACCTCGTACCCACATGCGAGTCCCATTCTATAATTTTTTTCTGCAAATTTTAAAAATGGAGGCGAGTAATTTTCAAAACCAATTTTCAAAACTTTGGTCAAGTTTGACTCACAGAATCGTTTCTCTCTCTCGTAGAGGGAGGGAAAATTTTTGCAATGATAACAGGTTTGGCAACCGTGATGGGACCTGTCTTCGCCTGATCAATCATGTGCTTTGACTTAGTTCAATTATTAAAATCATGTTCTACAAAATGTCTGCCTTTATTTTCTGATATCATGTGAACCTAGGAGCCTAGACTTAAACCCAACTGACATGGATTGCATGTAGACTAGGTATGGTTTGGTATGACTAAATTGAGGAGGAATTTCTCATGCTCACTTAGACTTAGGTCTCATACAACACTCCTCAATCTAGGACTTATATGTAAACAATGTTTGCTTCTTCAAAATTTTCAAAAATCTATCTCTTTAGGTCTTAGAGCCTTTTGATTTTCTTGCATGTACTCATTTTTCAAAAAATCAGTCTACCTATTTCTACCATCTTCATGTTGCTGGGCTTTCTTCCTGAACCATAGTTCGGAACAAAGCCTCACAACTGAGATACTTATTTGGGTTGACGCCCCCCTGCCACGTACCAAGGGCCATAGTCCAACGTATATCGACAGGCGCTCAAGGATGTTGGAAAAACACATTCCTAAAACTGGAGTTGAATTTTTATGCCACATACTTCGGGTTTCGGCTCGAGTATTCCAGCATAGCATGATTGGGCACAACTGATCTAAGCCTAGAGTCAGGATTATGGTCTTACAACTATTTCAAAATTGATGCATTTAGAGTAAACTTCTTAGGGAATGCGGTATGTGCATAATTGTTTGTGCAGGATGTGATTTAATACATTCTCCTTTATTTCTCATTTCCCTTTTATTTGCCTTTTACATCATTTCTCAAATCTCATTTATTTTTCCAACAATTTTATCAAAACTCTGGACGATTTTCAAAAACCTCACATTTTCCCTCAAAAAGTCCAGGTGATTTCCCTTTTTTTATCTTTCCTCTGGATCTTGAATTTTCAACCTTATTTTGATCCTGCTTGCAGTTTTTCAAAAAATCAAATATTCTCCTATTTTCCCCGGATTTCCAATCCTTTTGTCAATCTGCAAAATTCTTCACCTTATTTTCCTCGTATATTCCCTGATTAGTGCAGTGGAGATTGTCTATCCACCTCCCCATTTGGTTTCTTTTCCTTCCAAATCCCTGTTGTGGGATATTTTTACCAAGAAACATTTATTTCCTTCAAAAGTGTCTTTTTCTTCATGGTTGCGACCTCGCCTAGGTAACAAGGCATATCTCGGTTGTTTGTTTCCTCTCACAGAATAACAACGCAGTCATTGCAATTCCAATCTCTAGTGATGCAATATTTTCTTCAAATTGTCAACCTAACTTCAATTCTTCATCCATTGTTCTCCTTCTATGCTTGTCCTCAAAGTCATTGCCTTCAAGAATTTTTCCTCATTTTAATCATCCCATTTATCCTATAGAGAGTTTCGACATCATAGAATGGTTTAGACCAAATCTGTGAAGAAAACAACATTGCATCAATGCCCTAACAGTAGCAGCAAGCAAGAAATGGATTCACCGTGATCTACTAGGAACCAGAGTCAACAAGACAATGATGATGTTGATCCACAAACATACTCATTATTTCAGAAAATGATGAGTAACATGATGATAGAGCGGGCAGGGGCTAGTTTCGGCAAGATTCCTAGCAAGAAGAAGATTAAGGGACGTACTTTGAAAATGCACCCAAAAATTTCAAAGAAACGGGTTCAGCATGAGAACATTTAAGAAGAAACGGAGTCAGAGGGTGACACCGATGAAGAGTGTGAGGCTCAACAAGTTTTTCAGAAGATGACTCAGGAACAAGGGTCAGCCAATAAGCTAAAAAATCAGTCTGCTAATGACCCTGACCAGCTACAACATAGAGACGTGGTCAAAATGATCAGAGATCTGCAAGCTCATGACAAAAGCAAAAGGGTCTTCATAAGAGAAGATTTCTATGATGGTTTAGACAAAGATGACAGTCTTGAGAATCTCCCCAGAAAGTTTACCAAGTTCGATGGTTCAGGCAATCCAAAGGTACATCTGGCCATGTTGTTTGCCAACTGTGCAAAATTCAAAAAAGATAATCGAGCTCTCTTCCTTTGCTTCCCTCGCAGTCTGGAGGGAATGGCGGCCAAATGGTATTCAGAGCACATCAATCCCATTGAGTTAAAGGATTTTGACAAGGTGGTTAATCTTTTAATTGTGCAATTTTTATTCAACTCAGAGGCTTTACCAACCCTCAATCATCTCTACAATCTGAAGCAAAAAGAGGACGAAAAGGCCAGAGATTTCATTCACAAATGGAGATCCACTTGCAATCGAATGAGGGATCCGATATCAGAAGGGCATGCATTGTCAGTAATCCTACACAATTTCTCTCAATCTTTGAGGGGTCTGATCTCCATCTTTCCGACGCGATCCTTTATTGAATTAATAGAACGAGCTGAATGGCTAGAAATGGGGATAGAAAATGGTGTGTATGAGAGACTCACGCTCTCGAAGAATAGCTCAGACTCCAAAGGAAAAGTGCGAGCCACTTGCATAACCAACACCACGAGCCAAAACAATAGTTTCAACATAAAAAGCAAAAAGGGTGATGTCCTCAATCATGATAACAAGTCTTTTGGCTCCCCGCAGAAACCAAACACTCGAGAGAAGATAAAGCACTACAGTTGGGGTTATGATCGCAAATTCACTTCTTTAGATCAGCCGCTTGAGGAAGTTCTTGAATACCTGCTCAAAAAAGATATGATCAAGCTTCCAAGGGTTGCAGATCCTCTAGTTACCCTAGGAAAATGGAAAGATCATTTGTGAAGTTTCACCAAGCAATGGGGCATGATTCTGAACGCTGCTTCGTCCTCAAGAACATCATTCAAGACTGCATTGACAAAAAGCTTCTTGTGGTAGATGAAGAAGAGAACCAACCGACTTCTTGATTGAGCCTTTCCTCGATTAGCCTAATATTTTCTCCGTTCTTGCTTTGTTATTCTGAAGGGATGATATAATCCCGTTCTTCTTTCATTGATTTGTCATTTTTACTTTAATGCATCAATAAAATTATCATTTTTTCCATAAGCTCGGTGCCACATTTTGTTCTCCTTCTCTATAAAATGTCCTTTCACGAGGATTGACCATCTTCAGAGTCTCTCCTGAATCAATCAAAAGTCAGTTGCTTTGTCACCTTCAAAGAGCGTTCTTCAAACATCAATCATTTATCCTTTTGTTTACAATCTTCTTCCCCATTACACTGAGGCATTTTTTTTTAAATTTGTTTTCAAAACATTCCGTATGCAAGCAAGATCAAACAAATCTCTCATTTTGCATGCATGTGCACCCATTTGCATACATTTGCATTTGCATGTATTCATTTGCATCAAATTCAGCTCCCCTTCAGGTTAAGGGATAAACCTGAGTTCCCCATTCAGGATAAGGGGATAATCCTGAAATCAGACCACATACAATTAACTATGATGGTCTTTTTTATTGCAAGTCAATTAATCCAGTCCTCAAACTGGTCATCCTCAAAAGTTTCGATCTTAGATCAAACCATATTCTGAATCTAGGCCTCGCACTGAAAATCTTCAAAATTCAATCTTCTGATTAAAGTTTTCTTATGAATACCTGAGTTTCGACTCGGCCTTTTCTTTTAAATATTTGAGTTCCGACTCAGCCTTTTCTTTTAAAACCAAGTTCTGACTCGGTCTTTCTTTTAAAAGCAGGTCTCGACTTGGCCTTTCTTTTAAAAACTGGGTTTTGATTTAGCCTTTCTTTTAAAATCGAGTTCCGACTCAACCTTTCTTTTAAAACCAGGTTCCAACTCGACCTTTCTTTTAAAAACCCGGTTCTGACTCATCCTTTCTTTTAAAACCGAGTTCTAACTCAACTATTTTCTTCCAAATTCGAGTTTCGACTCAAATTTTCTTTCCTTCTGAATTAGTCTAGTTTTTCCTTTAGGGTTCGAGTTCCAACTCAAATTTCCTTTCCTTTTGAATTGGTTTAGTTTTTTCTTTGGGATTCGAGTTCCTACTCGAAATTCTTTTCCTTTAAATCCGAATTGGTCTAGTTTTTCTTCAAAGATTTGAGTTCCAACTCGAATTTTCTTTCCTTCAAAACCAAAATTTCCAGTTTTTCTTTAAAGACTCGAGTTCCGACTCGAACTTTCTCCCAAATCCAATTCGTCTAAGTTTTCCCTTGAAGATTTGAGTTTTGACTTGAACCTTCCTGATAAACCCAGTTTAACACTGGTCCTTTACCGAAATCCATTGAGTTGGTCCTTCCAAAACCCAGTTTAGCACTGATCCTTTACCAAAATCCATTGAGTTGGTCCTTACAAAACCCAGTTTAGCACTGATCCTTTACCAAAAATCCATTGAGGTGGTCCTTTCAAACCCAGTTTAGCACTGGTCCTTCCCAAATCCAATTTTCAAGTTTGTCCTTCTAAATCTAGTTTAGCACTAGTCCTTCTAAATCCGGTGTAGCATCAGTCCTTCTATAAAATTCAATTTTCAAGTTGGTCCTTCCAAATCTAGTTTAGCACTAGTCCTTTCAAATCCGATTTAGCATCAGTCCTTCCATAAAATCCAATTTTCAAGTTGGTCCTTCCAAATCTAGTTTAGCACTAGTCCTTCCAAATCCGGTTTAGCATTGGTCCTTCCATAAAATCCAAATTTCAAGTTGGTCCTTCCAAATCTAGTTTAGCACTAGTCCTTCCTATTCCGGTTTAGCATCAGTCCTTCTATAAAATCCAAATTTAAAGTTGGTCCTTCCAAATCTAGTTTAGCACTAGTCCTTCCAAATCCAGTTTAGCATCGGTCCTTCCATAAAATCCAATTTTTGAGTTGGTCCTTACCAAATCTAGTTTAGCACTTGTCCATTCAAATCCGATTTAGCATCGGTCCTTCCATAAAATCCAATTTTCGAGTTGGTCTTTACCAAATCTAGTTTAGCATTAGTCCTGCCAAATCCGGTTTAGCATCGGTCCTTCCATAAAATCTAATTTTCGAGTTGGTCCTTACAAATCTAGTTTAGCACTAGTCCTTTCAAATCCGGTTTAGCATCGGTTTAGCATCAGTCCTTAAATAAAATCCAATTTTCAAGTTGGTTCTTCTAAATCAAGTTTAGCACTAGTCTTTCTAAATCCGGTTTAGCATCGGTCCTTCCATAAAATCCGATTTTTGACCTGGTCCTTTTAAATCTAGTTTAGCACTAGTCCTTCCAAATCTAGTTTAACATCGGTCCTTCCATAAAATCCAATTTTCAAGTTGGTCCTTCCAAATCTAGTTGACACTAGTCCTTCCAAATTCGGTTTAGCATCGATCCTTCCATAAAATCCATTTTTCAAGTTGGTCCTTAGTTTAGCACTAGTCCTTCCAAATCTGGTTTAGCACCGGTCCTTCTATAAAATCTAATTTTCAAGTTGATCCTTCCAAATATAGTTTAGCACTAGTCCTTCCAAATCCGGTTTAGCATCGATCCTTCTTCAAAATTCAATTTTCGAGTTGGTCCTTACAAATCCCGTTTAATACTGGCCCTTTTACTAAATCTAGCCTTGCATTGGCCTTTTTACAAAATCTAGCTTTGCGTTGGTCCTTTTACTAAATCCAGCATCGCATTGGTCCTTTTACAAAATCTAGGTTTGCGTCAGTTCTTTTACCAAATGCAGTTTTTGTGTTGGTCACCTCACCAAATCTAGTCTTGTGCTGGTCTTTCCAAAATTTAACTTTTGAGTTAATCTTTTATCAAATACTAGGTCTTTTAGGGTTCAATCTTTTGTCATGAACGTGTTAAGTCGGACTCCAATGCTCGCTTTTACCAAGGATTTCAAGAACATTTTGTCAAATTGTCGTCAAATAATTATTGATTTCAAAATCTTTATTGCACAAATCTTTACCTCAGGTTACCTTCAGTATTCGTTCCAAAAGGGCAAATCTTTTGCGAAAAAGGATTCAAAATTCAAAATCTTTCTCTTGGCCAACTAAAAGGATGAAGAATAAATCCTCGATATGGGCAACAATGAAAATTCAATGTTGTCGTAAAGCCATAAGTGATTGATATTGACCGCAGTCAATGACACATTTTTAAAGACGATTCTTGTGGTAATAAGGCAGTGAAAATATCCTAGGCGTTAAAGAAAAATATACTCAATTTCAACATCTCTTCAATAAATATCAAGCTGTAATTACATATCTATAAAACTGATCTCTCAAATATCGTCAAGTTGAAGACGGTGGACAAATCAGATCCCTGGGAGCAAAGAAGATTTGGAACATCTCCAAGTTGAAGGAGCATGTGACGTGTCATTTCAGAGAAAGTTTAAATTATCATCAAGTTGAAAACTGATGCGATGAACCTCCCGCCAATCCCTAAAAGCTATTTGATCAATGCTATATTCAAAAGAGATTTTCAAACAGATAATATTATCAATATAATCTTTGGGACCAAGGAAGACTCAGATCATCTCCAAGTTAAAGGAGTTTGTGACGTACCCTTCCCAAAAAAAGAAAAGAAAAGTTAGAGCATCTCCAAGTTGAAGGTTGATGCAATGAAATTCTTGCCAAATCCCAAGAGAGCTCAAATTCTGTCTAAAAAAGATTGCAAAAAGATCATCATGGGAAAATCCAGGATATCAAACTGTCAAATCTGCCAAGAATCTTCTTTAATTTTATGAATTTTTTTTATCAATATCCTTTCACCAATTGCTTTCACAATGTTAATCCATTCCTTTTGTACATATCAAGAAAATTGATAGCTTCCTTGAAAGAAAACCAATCATAAGCAATTTGAATTTGAATCTTGATTCTACCGAGTTAAGCCCAATTGGAGGTAACACTTCAGGTAGAAAAGAGAAAATATTTTCACACCACTGTGCATCATTTTCAATTATTTTGAATCAACAATAATTCTCAACATTTTGATAACATTTTCTAGCTATCTTGGCGTGAAGTGAGAGCTTGGTGTCCGATTTGACATGTCCTGGTGTAATTTGTCATCCCACTTTAGGACTTGATAACGAGAGTTTTCAAGATTCTTTCTCTTCTTTTTTATAATTTGAGCGTCGGGGCTCTCAGATTCACACACTTCCCATGTGTTCCCCACTGTCCCACCATCGACAGTCTCATTTCGGTTTGAGGTTGAGCCACCAATCATTTTCTCGCAAAATGTCATCAATTTCAAAAGTTATTCAGTCTCAACAATGAGACACCCAAAATGAATCCCTTTTCAAGCTTTAGGGACCCACATTTTCATCCTTTTGCAAAACCCTTATCAGATTTATTGTGCGAAATCTAAAGGTTCCATCATGGTTTCTTCAGTCGAGGATTCCATCATTTTCATTTCTCGATCAGGTTAAGGGTTAAACTTGAGCCTCATTCTGATGAAGTATTTCATCTCCCCTTTAGAATAAGGGCTAAACCTGAATCATTTTTTGCAAAAAACCATTTTCCAAAAGCTATTCAGTCTCAGCCATGGGACGCCCAAATCACTCCCTTTTCCAAAGCTTTTAGGAAAAACTATTTTCATTGTATTCTTTGCGACCCCTCATTTCTACACGAGGTATTTTTGGTCCCATCCAGGTTAAGGACAAAACCTGAACATCACTTCTATGAAGTGAATCTTTCTTCTTCATTCTTCATTTCATACCTACCATTTTCATTAGGGTTAATTTTTTCATACCCAGTCAGATCCTTCTAACTGGGGTATTTTTTTATATATAGCCCAAATTTGATGTGTTTTTCTTTACCAATAAGCTCGGCCTTAAATCGACTTAGTAGCAAAGAGGGGCATCTGTAAACACCCCAATTTTTCCTAATCCATTCTTAGACATCCCCTCTTGCAGATGCCAACCCTGGTAGGTCAATGTAGGAGTCCAACCCCAAGTCTATCTCAGTTTAGGTACCATTTTGCCCTTTTTATTAAGAAAATTACCATTTTACCCCTAGGTTATCCCAGATCCCTGCCAGTCAGAGTCGACCAAACTCATTCTTAAGCTTAGAACAATTAAAATGTCAGTCATTTCTAGCTCACAGTGAGCAGGTCATGTTCATTTCTGATCATTTCTGCCAAAATGGGTTCATTTCCTAAATAATGAGTTGATTTCTAACTCGAATCCAACCCAATTATCCATGAGTCAGTTATTCTTGGCCAATCCTATTCCTTTGAGTCTAGCTTGAGCTCACCAAGAGTTTAAGTGCTTCAGTTTCAGTTCAAAACCATTTCTCGCAGTGTAGGGGTCTATTTTAGCCCATTTCAGCTGAAATGGAGCTAAGTCCAGTCAGTTGAGCCAGTGTTTAAGCTCTAGTTTTAGTTCATCTCAGTATTACTGACCTTTGTTACAGCTCAAACCCAGGTCTTGTCCACAACTCACTTCACTCCCATGACATTTTCTCTAAAAATGACAGCAATTCTTGACAATTCAGTCTAGGAGTTTAGTTGAGTTAGTGTCTAGTCAGTTTATTTGAGTTCTGAAACCCTAGAACCCAGCTCATTCTAGTTCATTTTAGTTTAAACCATCTAAAACCGCAATTTCCAGTGTCACTCCCGACCCAGTACAGACCAAAAACTATTTCTTGAACCATTTTGCATATTTTTGCCAAAATTATCACATTTTAAACTGGTACAACTGCCAATCGGGGTCCAATATATAAAATTCTTCATCCAGGGTCAGCATTTCGCATGGCATTTTATATCATTTCTCATCATTTTTCATCATTTCATATAAGTTCATTATACTTCATTTCATTTTCGAGATCCAGAACTCTAATTTTGAAAATTTCAATCTAGATTTGAATTTAAAAGTTTTTCAAAATCAATTTCAAACCCTGGGTTTCCAAAATTGGTATTTTTATCCCAAGACTCTAAATTTGGAAATATTTTCCTAAGAAAACAATCCAGATTCTTTTCAAACTCGATTTTCAAATTTTTAAATTGAATCTGCTCTGCAAAAGGGTATAGATTATCAAACTTTGAAGTTCAATTCAAAATTGCCAAACATAGCCAAAAATCTTTCTGAGGAATTTTATAGTCATTTTACTCCTTTTATATTTGTCAATCTTTTAAAAATAAGTGGGACCCACTCTAAGTGGTGCCACACTGAAGCTTTTGGGTTTTATTTATTTTAATATTTCTATTTCTTTAGAAACCGTATGGGCCCACTCCAATGTGGCACCCACTTTGAAAATCCTTTTTGAAAAATCATGTGGGCCCACTCCAAGGTGGCGCCACACGTAAAAAAAAAAAACAAAAATTTCAGATTTTCTCTCCTCCTTTCGTTTCTTTTCCTTTTCCCTCCCTAGGATCACACGATTGGTGCTTCCTTCCCCTTATCATCCTCTCTCTCCCTCTCAACCCTAACATTCCCTCTCACACCCTTTTAACCCTAGCACACTCTCTCTCCCATTAGCTCTCTCCATTTCACGCCACTCTCTTCTCTCCAACTCTCTCCTTTTCTCTACCTCATGGAACACCCTCTTTCCCTCTCTTGGTTCCCCTTTGGCTCCAGCTACCACTACCTCCTCTCTCATCTAGCTAGTGTAGCCATCTTCTATTCCATTGCAACCAGCCTTCAACCACCATAACAACATCCTTTCATTACCTTCAACCTTCCTTCATGCTTGGTTCCAGTCACAACCGGTGCAACCTTGCTTCCACCTCCAACTGTGGCAGCAAGCCATCACCAACCTCCAGCAAGTTGCAGCCTCTCCAATTTTGAAACAATATCTTCAGCCACAGCTCCATCAAGCAAGCTGCAGCCCCTCCATTGAGGCAGCAAGTTCCCTCCAACCGGCGCTACAACTCCAACAAGGAAGCAAACCTCCAGCCAGTGCAACAACCCTCAAGCAACCTCTTCAAGCCACGCCTCCCTTCCCAAGGTAGAAACACTTGCTTCTACAACTTCTTCACGATTTTATTACAAATCCAGTTTTAAAACTGGATTCATATGGTTAAAGAGGGCTATTTCATGACCTTATAAACTTGATTTATCATAGTCAAGGCTGCGTGGAGGAGAGGATCCAGCCAATGGATGGATCGGATCCTCTACCACCAATAGACAATATCAAATATAGATTGTATATCCCTTTTTATTTTTTTTACTGTTTTTCATGATAGATGCATATCCTAGGCCTTGCTTTTACCTTATCATTTTAGATATATTTCATTGGTCTCATTAATATATGTCTAATTAGCTTATAGGTTTAGATTTTCATATGCGAAGTCCAGTCATTATTTCATGTGGGAAATTTTATCAAAAAAATCTTGAAATTTTGTCGTAAATGTCTTTATTTGTTCTTGATTTCCTGCCAAAAACTCAATTTAATTTGGGTTCGGTAACCCCGTAGTAAAAATCAACCACCGAACAAGGTTTTCACCCTTGTGAAAAAGTTGAATCCCCCTATAGCAGAATTGTTGATTCGAGATCTCTCTCATGGATGATCCAATTTACCTCTAAAAAATACAGTAAATCCATGGAGGAATATACTATTTTACTGTATTTTTCTAAAAAAGTATGCTATTTGTCAAAATTCAGGTTTTACAGTCCATTAGGTTTTGCCGGTTACAGATTTGTCAGAGCCTAGACCGATCTAAATGGCCTATGCCCGTCCGATCTCTATGTCGGATGCTTTGACTGTCAAGTGGATTTGTTCTTCATAGTATCCTCTTCCATTTTCCAAAATTCAAGGATTTTAGGACTTAGATTTTTATTTTTTCTAGATTTTACAATTTCATTTGTCAATTTTCTGTTAGTTCAATTTCATTAAAAGTAGGGGTATGTTAATTCAATGTGTCCTCTGTAACCATTAGTCAGATGCCAAAACTGTAAAAAGAGAATCTAATTCTTTGACTGTTTTCAACATTGTCCTAAAATTTCAGCCTTTTTGGCCACAAATTAGTATTTTTTTGTAATTTTTACCGAAACTTGTCAGTTTGCCTATAATCCCAAGGTCACCGGATTCTGACCTAGATTGTCAGAGCTGTAGCTCTCTGGCCATAGGTCGAATCCCAAGTATGTAAAAAGTAAAAATCCTTCTCTAGTTGTCTTCTGTCACCATCTAGAATCATAAATTTTTTTATGGTAAGATTAATCTGCAAATCTGCTGTCATTAGGGCATGTAGGCAAAAATCTTATAATTTAAGGGTTTTTTATTGAATTTTCATATTAAAAAATACCAAAATTTTTTTAATTTTCGTATTCCATTCTATTTTTTGGGTTAATATAGGTGTCCATGTCAAATTTGGTTTCATTCTTAGTTAAATTGTCATGTGTGTTAGTTAAACTATCAAATTTAGGTGAAACTCAGGCAAAATTCAGTGTTTTGTGATATTTTTGCAATTTTAAAGTTTTAGCCTGCATATAATCATATCATATTATGTTTGATTTTAATCTCATTTGCATTCTTTTGAATTTAAAAAATTATATTTTTACAAAAATTATTTCTGGAAACCCTTATTTCAAGGCCATAGTCTTGTTATCATGGGCATTTTAGTCATTTTTACCTCAATTTCGAATTTCCAAACTTTCATTTTTCATATTTTCATGCATACAATCATATCATATCATCTTGTGTTTAATTTCATCTTCATTTACATTTATTTGGATTTTAAAAACTCTAATTTTTATAAAATATCTTTCTGAAAACCCTGATTTCAAGGCCAGTCTTGTTATCAGGGACATTTTGGTTATTTTTATCCCAATTTCGAATTTCCAAATCTTATTTTCGAAAATTTCAAACTTTAGCATCATTCATTTCTTATGTTTATATTAGGGAGGTATAAATTGGGTTTATGTCTGGATAAAATCCGATAATTTCTCAATATTTTTGGATAAATCCAGAAAAACTTATATTTCTGTGCTAACTCCATTTTCTAATTTTGCAGGGATATTTAGGAAGAAGATTTCAATTATTTTTCTTTTATTTCAATTCAATGTAAAAAGCAAATGTAAATTTGGAATAAGAGTTGCATTTTTGCATAGAATAGGATGCATTGCATATAGTTTACTTTTCGTAAAATTTTAATATCTGATGTATGGCAATTCATGCACATTTTTTTTAAATCCACCATGGTTGACACGAATGGCACATGCACAAGCTTTTAGGGAGTTGACAAACTTGGTGGAATTCGTATTTATGGCCATAGTCAGAATATGAATGAAACCCATATTTGTGATCTTCGTATTAGCCACATTCAGCCTACACCCTTAGGCTAACTTCAAAATGCATTGAATTTCTTAAAAGATTTTCTCAAATTCCTTAGAAAATATCTTTCAAATCCATATTCATTCATTAATTTCATCCAATTTTCATCATGAAAGTATTTCAAACAATCATATGCTTTTATTTTAATTCAGAGAAATCAACTTTCTCAAAATTTTCTAAGTCTTTCTCAAAAAACAATTTTCTTAAAACTCTGAGTTTTTAAATGATGTTTCAAGTATTTTCCCAGTTCAAATCATGATTTTCCAATGTTCTAATATCCTCAAATTTCAAAATCCAAAGTTTTCAAAAATCGATTTTCTCAAAATCTTTGAATTACCTCTGAAACTGGTTTTCCCAGAATTCTGAAATCTTCTTTAGAAATCAATTTTCATTTCAAAAAGCAATCCAAATCTCAAAAATCAATTTTCTCATAGTTCCAATTGTCTTGAGAATCCATTTCCATTCAAAAGTTATTTTCCAATGTAATTCATAATTTTCTCAGAATCATCACTTTTTCAAAGTATTTTTCAAGCACATTTCAATATTGCAAGCAAACATCATATTTCTCAAACTTGCATTTTTTTTAAAATCTCATAGCACATGCATGATGCTTTGTGCATTTAGGAAATAGAACATGATTTAGATATTTGAGCCTAGCTAAGCACATTTTTGATCATTGGTTTAATTACCCCTGGTAAAGGCACCGGGAACGGTTGAACCTCGTACCGACAGGCGAGTCCCATTCTACGAATTTTCCCACAAATTTTTAAAAATGGAGGCGAGTAATTTTCAAAAACAAATTTCAAAACTTTGGTCGAGGTTGACTCGCAGAATCGTTTCTCTCTCTCGTAGAGGGAGGAAAAATGATAATAGGTTTGGGGACTGTGATGGGACCTATCTTCGCCTGATCAATCGTGTGCTTTGACTTAGCTCAATTATTAAAATCATGTTCTACAAAATGTCAGCCTTTATTTTCTGATATCATGTGAACCTAGGAGCCTAAACTTGAACCCAACTGACATGGATTTCATGTAGACTAAGTATGGTTTGGTAGGACTAAATTGAGGAGGAATTTCTCATGCTCATTTAGACTTAGGTCTCATACAACCCTCCTTAATCTAAGATTTGTATATAAACAATGTTTGCTTCTTCAAAATTTTCAAAAATCTATCTCTTTAGGTCTTCGAGCCTTCTGATTTTCTTGCATGTGCTTATTTTTCAAAAAACCACCCCACCTATTTCTACCTGGTCTTCGCGTTGCTGGGTTTTCTTCCTGAACCATAGTTCAGGACAAAGCCTCACAACTAGGCCACTTATTTGGGCTGACACCCCCTGCTACGTACCAAGGGCCATAGTCCAACGTATAACGGTAGACGCTCAAGGAAGTTGAGAAAACACAAGCCTAGAACCAGAGATGAATTTTTATGCCACGAACTTTGGGTTTCAGCTTGAGTATATCGGCATAGCATGATTGAATACAACTGATCTAAGCCTAGACTCAAGATTAGGGTCCTACAACTATTTCAAAATTGATGCATTTAGAGTAAGCTTCTTAGGAAATGCTGTATGTGCATAATTGTTTATGCAGGATGTGATTGAATACATTCTTCTTTATTTCTCATTTTCCTTTTATTTGCCTTTTACATCATTTCTCAAATCTCATTTATTTTTCCAACAATTTTATCAAAACTCTGGACGATTTTCAAAAACCTTATGTTTTTTCTCAAAAAGTCCAGGCGATTTTCCTTTTCCTATCTTTCCTCTGGATCTCAAATTTTCAGCCTTATTTTGATACTGCCTGCAATTTTTCAAAAAATCATATATTCTCCTATTTTCCCTGGATTTCCAATCCTTTTGTCTATTTGCAAAATTCTTCACCTTATTTTCCTCGTATATTCCCTGATTAGTGCGGTGGAGATTGTCTATCCACCTCCCCGTTTGGTTTCTTTTTCTTTCAAATCTCTGTTGTGGGATATTTTTACCAAGAAACATCTCTTTCCTTCAAAAATATCTTTTTCTTCGTGGTTGACGACCTCGCCTAGGTAGCAAGGCATGTCTCGGTTGATTGTTTCCTCTCACAGATTAACAACGCAATCATTGTAATTCCAATCCCTGGTGATGGGATATTTTCTTCAAATTGTCAACCTAACTTCAATTCTTCATCCATTGTTCTCCTTCTATCCTTGTCCTCAAAGTCATTGCCTTAAAGAATTTTCCCTCATTCTAATCATCTCATTTGTCCTACAGAGAGTTTCAACGTCGAAGAATGGTTTAGACCAGATCTAGGAAGAAAACAACATCGTATCAGTACCCTAACAATAGCAGTGAGTAAGAAATGGATTCACCGCAATCTGCTAAGAACCAGAGTCAACAAGACAATGATGATGTTGATCCACAAATGTACTCATTATTTCAGAAAATGATGAGTAAGATGATGATAGAGCAAGCAGGGGCTAGTTCTGGCAAGATTCCAAGCAAGAAGAAGATTAAGGGCCGTACTCTGAAAAAGCATCCAAAAATTTCAAAGAAACGGGTTCAGCATGAGAACATTTGAGAAGAAATCGAGTCAGAGGGTGACACCGATAAGGAGTGTGAGGCTCAACAAGTTTTTCTAAAGATGACTCAGGAACAAGGGTCAACTAATAAGCTAAAAAATCAGTCTGCTAATGACCCTGACCAGCCACAACTCAAAGACGTGGTCAAAACGGTCAGAGATCTGCAAGCTCGTGACAAGGGCAAAAGGTTCTTCACAAGCGAAGATTTCTATGATGGTTTAGACGGGGATGACTGTCTTGAGAATCTCCCCAGAAAGTTTATCAAGTTCGATGGTTCAGGCAATCCAAAGGCACATCTGGCCATGTTCTTTGCCGAGTGTGCAAAATTCAAAAAAGATAATCGAGCTCTCTTCCTTTGCTTCCCTTATAGTCTTGAGGGAATGAGAGTCAAATGGTATTCAGAGCACATCAATCCCATTGAGTCGAAGGAATTCAGCAAGGTAGTTAATTTTTTCATTGAGCGATTTTTATTCAACACAGAGGCACTACTGACCGTCAATCATCTCTACAATCTGAAGCAAAAAGAGGACGAAAAGGCCAGAGATTTCATTCACAAATGGAGATCCACATGCAATCGAATGAGGGATCCGATATCAGAAGGGCATGCATTGTTAGTAATCCTAAACAATTTCTCTCAACCTTTGAGGGGCCTGATCTCTACCTCCCCGGCACGATCCTTTTTTGAATTAATAGAATGAGCCAAATGACTCGAAATTGAGATAGAAAATGGTATGTATGAGAGCCTCACACTCTCAAAGAATAGCTCAGACGCCAAAGGAAAAGTGCGAGCCACTTGCGCAACCAACACCACAGGCCAAAACAATAGCAGCAACATAAAAAGCAGAAAGGGTGATGTCCTCAAGCATGATAACAAGTCTTCTGGCTCCCCGCAAAAACCAAACACTCGAGAAAAGATAAAGTGCGACGGTTGGGGTTATGATCGCAAATTCACTTCTTTAGATCAACCACTTGAGGAAGTTCTTAAATATCTGATAAAAAAAGATATAATCAAGCTTCCAAGGGTTGCAGATCCTCCAGTTACCCTAGGAAAATGGAAAGATCATTTCTTCAAGTTCCACCGAGCAATGAGGCATGATACTGAACACTGCTTAGTCCTCACGAACATCATTCACGACTGCATTGACAAAAAGCTTCTTGTGGTAGATAAAGAAGAGAACCAACCAACTTCTTGATTGAGCCTTTCCTCGATTAGCCTAATATTTTCTCCTTTTTTGCTTTGTTATTATGAAGAGACAATATAATTCCGTTCTTCTTTCCTTGATTTGTCATTTTTCCTTTAATGCATCAATAAAATTATCAATTTTTCCATAAGCTCGGTGCCGCCTTTTGTTCTCCTTCTCTACAAAATGTCCTTTCACGAGGAATGACCCTCTTCAGAGTCTCTCCTGAATCAATCAAAAGTCAGTTGCCTTGTCACCTTCAGAGAGCATTCTTTAAATATCAATCATTTATCCTTTTGTTCAAAATCTTCTTCCCCCATTACACTAGGGCATTTAAATTTTTTTTTTCAAAACATTCCATTTGCAGGCACAAACAAATCTCTCATTTTGCACGCATGTGCACCCATTTGCATACATTTGCATCTGTTTCAACTCCCCTCTAGGTTGGGATAAACCTGAGTTCCTCATTCAAGATAAGGGGATAATCCTGAAATCAGACCACATACAATGAACTATGATGGTCTTTTTTATTGCAAGTCAAATAATCCAGTCCTCGAACTGGTCATCCTCAAATTTTTTGATCCTAGATCAAACCATCATGTGAATCCAGGCCTCACACTGGCAATCTTCAAAATTCAATCTTCTAATTAAAGCTTTCTTATGAATACCCGAGTTCCAACTCAGATTTTCTTCTTTTAAAAAACCCAACTCTCAAGTTGGTCTATTTTTCTTTTAAAATCGAGTCTCGACTCAGATTTTCTTTTAAAATCGGGTTCTGACTCAGCCTTTTCTTTTAAATATCCGAGTTCCAACTCGGCCTTTTCTTTAGAAACCGGGTTCCGACTCGGCCTTTCTTTTAAAACCGGGTCTCGACTTGGACTTTCTTTTAAAAATCAGGTTCCGACTCAGCCTTTCTTTTAAAATCGAGTTTTGACTCGGCCTTTCTTTCAAAACCGAGTTCCGACTCAGCCTTTTCTTCTAAAAACCAGGTTCTGACTCGGTCTTTATTTTAAAACTGGGTTCCGACTCAGCCTTTCTTTTAAAAACTGGGTTCCGACTCGACCTTTCTTTCAAAACCGAGTTCTGACTCAACCATTTTCTTCCAAATTCGAGTTTCGACTTGAATTTCCTTTCCTTCTGAATTAGTCTAGTTTTTCCTTTAGGGTTCAAGTTTCGACTCGAATTCCCTTTCCTTCTGAATTAGTTTAGTTTTTCCTTTGGGATTTGAGTTCCAACTCAAATTTCTTTTCCTTTAAATCCGAATTGGTCTAGTTTTCCTTCAAAGATTTGAGTTTCGACTCAACTTTTCTTTCCTTCAAAACCAAACTTTCTAGTTTTCCTTTGAAGACTCGAGTTCCAACTCAAACTTTCTCCTAAATCCAATTCGTCTAAGTTTTCCCTTGAAGATTTGAGTTTCGACTTGAACCTTCCTGATAAATCCAGTTTAGCACAGGTCTTTTACCAAAATTTATTGAGTTGGTCTTTCCAAAATCCATTGAGTTGGTCCTTCCAAAACCCAGTTTAGCACTGGTCATTTACCAAAAATCCATTCAGCTGGTCCTTCCAAACCCAATTTAGCACTGGTCATTCAAAACCCACTTTAGCACTGGTCCTTCCCAAATCCACTTTTCAAGTTGGCCCTTCCAAATCTAGTTTAGCACTAGTCTTTCCAAATCCAGTTTAGCATCGTTCCTTCCATAAAATCCAATTTTCAAGTTGGTCCTTCCAAATCTAGTTTGGCACTAGTCCTTCCAAATCCGATTTAGCATTAGTCCTTCTATAAAATCCAAATTTCAAGTTGGTCATTCTAAATCTAGTTTAGCACTAGTCATTCCAAATCCGGTTTAGCATCGGTCCTTCCATAAAATCCAATTTTTGAGTTGGTCCTTACCAAATCTAGTTTAGCACTTGTCCATTCAAATCCGGTTTAGCATCGATCCTTCCATAAAATCAAATTTTCGAGTTGGTCCTTACCAAATCTAGTTTAGCACTAGTCCTTCCAAATCCAGTTTAGCATCGGTCCTTCTATAAAATCCAATTTTTGAGTTGGTCCTTACAAATCTAGTTTATTCCTAGTCCTTCCAAATCCAGTTTAGCGTCGGTCCTTCCATAAAATCCAATTTTCAAGTTGGTCCTTCCAAATCTAGTTTAGCACTAGTCCTTCCAAATCTGGTTTAGCATCAATCCTTCCATAAAATCCAGTTTTCAAGTTGATCCTTTCAAATCTAGTTTAGCACTAGTTCTTCCAAATCCGGTTTAGCATCGATCCTTCCATAAAATCCATCTTTCGAGTTGGTCATTACAAATCCCGTTTAGCACCGGTCCTTTTACTAAATCCAGCCTTGCATTGGTCTTTTTACAAAATCTAGCTTTGCGTTGGTCCTTTTACTAAATCCAGCCTTGCTTTGGTCCTTTTACAAAATCTAGGTTTGCATTGGTTCTTTTACCAAATGCAGTTTTTGTGTTGGTCACCTCACCAAATCTAGTCTTGTGCTGGTCTTTTAAAAATTTAACTTTTGAGTTAATCTTTTATCAAATACTAGGTCTTTCAGGGTTCAATCTTTTGTCATGAACGTGTTAAGTCAGACTCCAATGCTCGCTTTTACCAAGGATGTCAAGAACATTTTGTCAATTTGTCATCAAATAATTATTGATTTCAAAATCTTTATTGCACAAATCTTTACCTCAGGTTACCTTCATTATTCCTTCCAAAAGGGCAAAGCTTTTGCCAAAAAAGATTCAAAATTCAAAATCTTTCTCATGGCCAACCAAAAGGATGAAGAATAAATCCTCGATATGGGCAACAATGAAAATTCAATGTTGTCGCAAAGCCATAAGTGATTGATATTGACCGCAGTCAATGACACATTTTTAAAGACGATTCTTGTGGTAATAAGGCAGTGGAAATATCTTGGGCGTTAAAGAAAAATATACTCAATTTCAACATCTCTTCAATAAATATCAAGCTGCAATTACATATCTACAAAAGTGATCTCTCAAATATCAAGTTGAAGACGGTGGACAAATCAGATCCCCGAGAGCAAAGAAGATTTGGAACATCTCCAAGTTGAAGGAGCATGTGATGTGTCATTCCAGCGAAAGTTCAAATTATCATCAAGTTGAAGACTAATGCGATGAACCTCCCACCAATCCCTAAAAGCTATTTGATCAATGCTATATTCAAAAGAGATTTTCAAACAGATAATATTATCAATATAATCTTTGGGACCAAGGAAGACTCAGATCATCTCCAAGTTAAAGGAGTTTGTGATGTACCCTTCCCAAACAAAGAAAAGAAAAGTTAGAGCATCTCCAAGTTGAAGGTTGATGCAATGAAATTCTTGCCAAATCCCAAGAGAGCTCAAATTCTGTCTAAAAAAGATTGCAAAAAGATCATCATGGGAAAATCCAGGATATCAAACTGCCAAATCTGCCAAGAATCTTCTTTAATTTTGTGAAATTCTTTTATCAATATCCTTTCACTAATTGTTTTCACAATGTTAATCCTTTCTTTTTGTTCATATTAAGAAAATTGATAGCTTCCTTGAAAGAAATCCAATCGCAAGCAATTTGAATTTGAATTTTGATTTTACAGAGTTAAGCCCAATTGGAGGTAATACTTGAAGTAGAAAAAAGGAAATATTTTTGCACCACTGTACATGATTTTCAATTACTTTGAATCAACAACAATTCTCAACATTTTGACAATATTTTCTTGCTATCCTGGCGTGAAGCGAGAGCTTGGTATGAACTTTGATACATCTTGGTGTCATTTGTCATCCCTCTTTAGGACTTGATAATGGGAGTTTTCTAGATTCCTTCCCTTCTTTTTTATAATTTGAGCGTCAGGGCTCTCAGATTCACACACTTCTCTGTGTTCCCCACTGTCCCACCATAGAAAGTCCCATTTCGGTTCGAGGTTGAGCCATCAATCATTTTCTCGCAAAAGGTCATTAATTTCAAAAGTTATTCAGTCTCAGCAATGAGATGCCATAAATCTATCCGCTTTTCAAGCTTTAGGGACCCCCATTTTTATTCTTTTGCAAAACCCTTATCGGATTTATTGTGTGAAATCCGAAGGTTCTATCATGGTTTCTTCAGTCAAGGATTCCATCATTTTCATTTCTCGATCAGGTTAAGGGTTAAACCTGAGCCTCATTCTGATGAAGTATTTCATCTCCCCTTCAGGATAAGGGCTAAACTAGAATCATTTTTTGCAAAAAACCATTTTCCAAAAGCTATTCAGTCTCAGCCATGGGACCCCCGAATCACTCCCTTTTCCAAAGCTTTTAGGGAAAACTATTTTCATTGCATTCTTTGCGACCCCTCGTTTCTACACGAGGTATTTTCGGTCCCATCCAGGTTAAGGGCGAAACCTGAACGTCACTTCTATGAAGTGAATCTTTCTTCTTCATTTCATACCTACCATTTTCATTAGGGTTAATTTCTTCATACCCAGTCAGATCCTTCTAACTGGGGTATTTTTTTATATATAGCCCAAATTTGATGTGTTTTTCTTTACGAATAAGCTCGGCCCTAAACCGGCTTAGTAGCAAAGAGGGGCATCTGTAAATACCTTAAATTTTCCTAATCTATTCTCAGACATCCCCTCTTGCAGCTACCAACCCTGGTAGGTAAATGTAGGAGTCCAACCCCAAGTCTATCTCAGTTTAGGTACCATTTTACCCCTTTTATTAGGAAAATTACAATTTTACCCCTAGGTCATCCCAGATCTCTGTCAGACAGAGTCGACCAAGCTCATTCTTAAGCTTAAAACAATTAGAATGTCAGTCATTTCTAGCTCATAGTGAGCAGGTCATGTTCGTTTATGATCATTCTTGCCAAAATGGGTTCATTTCCTCAGAAATGAGTTGATTTCTAACTCGAATCCAACCAAATTATCCCTGAGTCAGTTATTCTTGGCCAATCCTATTCCTCTGAGTCTAGCCTGAGCTCACCAAAAGTTCAAGTGCTCCTGTTTCAGTTTAAAACCAATTCTCGCAGTGTAGGAGTCTATTTTTACCCATTTCAACTCATTTCAGCTGAAATGGAGCTAAGTCCAGTCAGTTGAGCTAGTGTTTAAGCTCTAGTTTTAGTTCATCTCAGTATTATTGACCTTTGTTCCAGCTCAAACCCAGGTCTTGTCCACAACTCACTTCACTCCAATGACCATTTCTCACCATTTCTCTAAAAATGGCAACAGTTCTTGACAATTCAGTCTAGAAGTTTAGTTGAGTGAGTGTCTTGTCAGTCCATTTGAGTTCTGAAACCCTAGAACCCAGCTCATTCCAGTTTATTTTAGTTTAAACCAGCTAATACCATAATTTCCAGTGTCACTCTTGGCCCAATAGATACCAAAAACCATTTCTTGAATCATTTTGCTCATTTTTGCCAAAACTATCACTTTTTAAACTAGTACAACTGCCAATCGGGGTCCAATACATAAAATTCTTCATCCAAAGTTAGCATTTCATATCATTTCTCATCATTTTCCATCATTTTATATCATTTTATTACATTTTATTTCATTTTCGAGTTCCAAAACTCCAATTTTGAAAATTTTAATCTAGATTTAAATTTTAAAGCTTTTAAAAATCAATTTCAAACCCTGGGTTTCCAAAATTAATATTTTTACCCCCAGGACTCTAAATTTGGAAATATTTTTCTGAGAAAATAATCTAGATTCTTTTCAAACTTGATTTTCAAATTGGATTTGCTCTACAAAAATGTATAGAATCTCAAACTTCAAAGTTCAATTCAAAATTGCCAAAAATAGCCAAAAATCTTTTTGAGAAATTATACAAGTTATTTTACTCCTTTTGTATTTGTCATTCTTTTAAAGATAAGTGGGACCCACTCTAAGTGGTGTCACACTGAAGCTTTTGGGTTTTATTTATTTTAATATTTCTATTTCTTTAGAAACCGTGTGGGTCCACTCCAATGTGGCGCCCACTTTGAAAATCCTTTTTGAAAAACCGCGTGGGCCCATTCCAAGGTGGCGCCACACGTAAAAAAAAAATAAACAAAAATTCCAGATTTTCTCTTCTCCTTCTTCTTTCCTTTCTTTTCCTTTTCCCTCCTCCTTTTCCTTCCTTTCTTCTTTTCCTTTTCTTTCTTTTCTTTCTTTTTCTTTTTCTTTCTTCCCTTTCTTTCCTTTTTCCTTTCTTTCTTCCTTCCTTCCTCTTTTCCCTCTTCCTCCTTGCCGTCAGCCCCCTCTCCCTTTTCTTTTTTTTCTTTCTTTCCTTTCTTCTTCCTCCTCTTCTTTCCTTTTCCTTCCCTTCCTTCTTTCCTCTTTCTTTCCTTCTTTCTTTCCCTCCCTTTTTTCCTCTATTCTTATTTGCCTTCCTCTCTTTCCAATTCCCTAGGATCACACAACTGGACCTTCCTTCCCCTTATCATCCTCTTTCTCCCTCTCAGCCCTAACATTCCCTCTCACACCCTTTCAACTATAGCACACTCTCTCCCCCATTAGCCCTCTCCCTTTCACACCACTCTCTTCTCTCCAACTCTCTCCTTTTCTCTACCTCATAGATCACTCTCTTTCCCTCTCTTGGTTCCCCTTTGGCTCCAGCTACCACTACCTCCTCTCTCATCCAGCCAGTGTAGCCATCTTCTACTCCATTGCAACCAGCCTTCAACCACCACAACAGCATCCTTTCCTTACCTTCAGCCTTCCTCCATCCTTGGTTCCAGCCACAACCGGTGCAATCTTGCTTCCACCTCCAACCGTGGTAGCAAGCCATCACCAACCTCCATCAAGTTGCAACCTATCCAATTTTGAAACAATATCTTCAGCCAAAACTCCATCAAGCAAGATGCAACCCCTCTATTGAGGCAGCAAGTCCCCTCCAACCGGCGCTACAGCTCCTACAAGGAAGCAAATCTCCAGCCAGTGCAACAACCCTCAAGCAACCGCTTCAAGCCACGCCTCCCTTCCCAAGGTAAAAACACTTGCTTCTACAACTTCTTCACAATTTTATTATAAATCCAGTTTTGAAACTTAATTCATATGGTTAAAGAGGGCTATTTCATGACCTTATAATCTTGATTTATCATAATCAAGGTTGCATGGAGGAGGGGATCCACCCGATGGATGGATCAAATCCTCTACCACCAATAGCCAATATAAAATATAGATCGTATATGCCTGTTTCGTTTTTTACTATTTTTCATGATAGATGCATATCCTAGGCCTTGCATTTAGTTTACCTTATCATTTTAGATATATTTGATTGGTTTCATTAATGTATGTCTAATTAGCTTATGGGTTTTGATTTTCATATGCGAAGTCCACTCATTATTTCATGTGGTAAATTTTATCAAAAAAATCTTGAAATTTTGTCGTGAATATCTTTATTTGTTCTTGATTTCTTGCCAAAAACTCGATTGAATTTGGATTCGGTAATTCCATTGTAAAAATCAAGCACCAAACCAGGTTTTCACCCTTGTGAAAACGCTGAATCCCCTTGTAGTAGACTTGTTGATTCGAGATCTCCATCATGAGAGATCTGATTCACCCTCTGAAAAATACAATAGATCCATGGAAGAATCTACTATTTTTCCGTATTTTATGGAGTTTTTCTAAAAAATTTTGCTATCTGTCAAAATTCAGGTTTTACAGTCCATTAGGTTATGCCTGTTACAGGTTTGTCAGGGCCTAGACCGATCTAAATGGACTGTGGCACTCTGATCTGTAGGTCGGATGCTCTTATTGTCAAAAGTGGATTTGTTCTTCATAGTATCCTTTTCCATTTCCCAAAATTCCAGGATTTTAGGACTTAGATTTATATTTTTTCTACATTTTACAAGTTCATCTATCAATTTTCTGTTAGTTTAATATCATTAAAATTAGGGGTCTGTTAATTCAATGTGTCCTCTATAACCATAAGTTGGATGCAAAAACTGTAAAAAAAGAATCTGATTCTATATCTATCTTCAACATTCTACTAAAATTTCAGCCTTTTTGGCCACAAATTAGTATTTTTCCTATAATTTTTATCGAAACCTGTCAGTTTGTCTACAATCTCAAGGTCACTGGATTCTGACCTAGATTGCCGGAGCTGTAGCTCTATGGCCATAGGTCGAATCTCAAATCTGTAAAAGGAAAAAATTATCCTCTAGTTGTCCTCTGTCACCATCCAGAATCTTAAATTTTTTATGGTAAGATTAATCTGCAAATCTGCCGTCATTAGGGCATGTAGGCAAAAATCTTGTAATTTTATGATTTTTATTGAATTTTCATATTGAAAAATACCAAAAAAATTTAATTTTTGTATTCCATTCCATTTTTAGGGTTAATATAGGTGTCCATGCCAAATTTGGTTTCTTTCTGAGTTAAATTTCCATGTGTGTTAGTTAAACTATCAAATTCAGGCGAAACTCAGGCAAAATTCAGTGTTTTGTTATATTTTTGTAATTTTAAAGTTTTAGCATGCATATAATCATTTCATATCATATTATGTTTGATTTAAATCTCATTTGCATTCATTTGAATTTCAAAAATCACATTTTTTTAAAAATTATTTCTGGAAACCCTGATTTCAAGGCCATAGTCTTGTTATCAGGGGTGTTTTAGTCATTTTTCCTCATTTTGGAATTTCCAAACTTTCATTTTTCATATTTTCATGCATGCAATCAAGTCATATCATCTTATGTTTAATTTTATCTTCATTTACATTTATTTGGATTTCAAAAACTCTCATTTTTACAAAATATCTTTCTGAAAACCCTGATTTCAAAGCCATAGTCTTGTTATCAGGGGCATTTGGTTATTTTCATCCTAATTTCGAATTTTCAAATCTTATTTTTGAATTTTTCATACTTTAGCATCATTCATTTCTTATATTTATTTCAGGGAGGTATGAATTTGGTTTATATCTGGATAAAATTTGATAATTTCTTAATATTTTTGGATAAATCCAGAAAAACCTACATTTCTATGCTAACCCCATTTTCTAGTTTTGCAGGGATATTCAGGAAGAAGATTTCATTTATTTTTCTTTTATTTGAATTCAATGTAAAAAGCAAATCTAAATTTGGAATAAGAGTTACATTTCTGCATAGAATAGGATGCATTGCATATAGTTACTTTTCATAAAATTTTAATATCTAATGTATGTCAATTCATGCATATTTTTTCATATCCACTATGGTTGACATGAATGGCACGCGCACAAGCTTTTAGGGAGTTGACAAACTTGATGAAATTCGTATTTATGGCCATAGTTAGAATATGAATGAAACCCGGATTTGTGATCATCGTATTAACTATATTCAGCCTACACCCTTAGGCTAACCTCAAAATGCACTGCATTTCTCAAAAGATTTTCTCAAATTCCTTAGAAAATATCTTTCAAATCCATATTTATTCATTCATTTCATTCAATTTTCATCATGAAAGTATTTCAAACAATCATATGCTTTTATTTCAATTAAGAGAAATCAACTTTCTCAAAATTTTCTAAGTCTTTCTCAGAAAATAATTTTCTTAAAACTCTGAATTTTCAAATGATGTTTCAAGTATTTTCCCAGTTTAAATCATGATTTTCCAATGTTTTAACATCCTCAAATTTCAAAATCCAAAGTTTTCAGAAATCGATTTTCTCAAAATCTTTGAATTACCTCTGAAACTGGTTTTCCCAGAATTCTCAAATCTTCTTTAGAAATCGATTGTCATTTAAAAAAGAAATTCAAATCTCAAAAATCAATTTTCTCATAGTTCCAATTGTCTTGAGAATCCATTTCCATTCAAAAGTTATTTTACAATGTAATTCATAATTTTCCAAGAATCATCACTTTTCCAAAGTATTTTCCATGCACATTTCAATATTCCAAGCAAACATCATATTTCTCAAACTTGCATTTTTTTTAAAATCTCATAGCAAATGCTTGATTCTCTGTGCATTTAGGAAATAGAACATGATTTAGATATTTGAGCCCAGCTAAGCACATTTTTGATCCTTGGTTTAATTACCCTTAGTAAAGGCGCTAGGAACGGTTGAACCTCGTACCGATAGGCGAGTCCCATTCTACGAAATTTTCTCGTAAATTTTCCAAAACGGAAGCGAGTAATTTTCAAAACCAATTTTAAAAACTTTGGTCGAGTTTGACTCGCAGAATCGTTTTCCTCTTTCACAGAGGGAGAAATTTTTTTTGCGATGATAACACCCACCTATATTGTCTCGGCCTTCACGTTACTGAGCTGTCTCACTTAACCATAGTTCGGGAAAGAGCCTCACAACTGGGCCACTTATTTGGGTTAATAACCCCCCTGCCACGTACTACGGGCCTGTAAACACCCTAAATTTTCACTCTTATCCAGTGCTCACATTTCATGTGTCTTTGCATATCATTGCATGCATTCGGCATACCATTTCATTGCACTACATAGCATTACATGTCATTACATCTCATTTTTGAGATCCAGCACTCCTGTTTTTCAAAACATTCAGTCCAGATTTGAGTTTTAAAGCTTTCTTTCAAAATTAATTTCAAAACCTGGGTTTTTAGTCAACATTCTATCATTTTCCAACCCCAGGACCTCATATTTCAAAATATTTTGTTAGAAAACAATCTGGATTCATTTCAAACTCAATTTCAATTGATTTCAATTCTCAGATGAGACCCATTTAGGTGGTGTCACTTCTGGATTCCTTTACTTGTCAAAAATCTCCAAAAATTTCAGAGTCCTAGTTGGATCAAGACTCTTTTTCCAGAGTCCAGTCGGATCAGAACTCTACTTTTCACTACCTTTTTACCTGCTTTCGGAGAAAACCTTTCAAAATCTTCTGTTTTGGCCAAAATTTCAGAGTCCTAGTTGGATCAGGACTCTTTTTCCAGAGTCTAGTCGGATCAGGACTCTTCTTCGGAGTTTCAATTGGATTGAGACTCTAATCTTTTACAGGTATTTTATCTATTTCAATCAAATCTTTTAAAATCTTTCAAAATGAGTCAGAAACTCGGAGTCTCAGTTAAAACAAGACTCTGTTCAGAGAGTCCTAGTTGGATCAGGACTCTGATTCTGATTTCAATTTTGAGAAAATCTTTCAGAAATCTTTCAATCTACCAAAACTATTACACTTTTATCAAAGAATTTCAAAATTCTGAGGTTTTATCTCAGAGTCCTGATCAAATCAGGACTCTACCCCAGAGTCTTGATCGAAGTAGGACTCTATCCAAAATTGATTTTCTCACTTCATTTTCACTAGTTTTCAAAAAGCTTTGCTCAAATTTCATCATTTGTTCATCAGAAAACCAAAATTCTTAGAGTTCTGATCGAATCAGGACTCTTTCTCAGAGTCCTAATCAGATCAGGACTCTGAACCAAAACTTCAATTTCATCCTGCTTTAACTGTTTTTCAAAATCCTCCCATTTGTTTTCTCAAGAAAATCCAAAAATCTGAGAGTCCTAGTTCAATCAGGACTCTGTCCTCAGAGTCTCAGTTGAATCAGAACTCTATTTTATTTCAGTATTCGTTATTGTTTTCACTGTTTTGACAAGTTCTTTCATTTGTTTTTCAGAAAATACCAAAAAAAATCTAGAGTTTCAGTCCGATCAGAACTCTGTCCCAGAGTCCTAGTCCAGTCAGGAGTCTGTTTTGAAGTTTGTTTTTATTTCATTTTTATTGTTTTCAAAATTTAGGTCATTTTACAGAGTCCAGTTAATTCAGGACTCTATTTTAGAGGTCGGTCGAGTTAGGAGTCTACCCCTGACTGTGTTTTTTGACTTATTTCGTCAGTTTTTGATAAAATCTTTTAAAAACTCTCCCATTTGAATTCTAAAATCTAAAATCTCAGAATCCTAAGAGTTCAGGACTCTAACTCGGAGTTCTAGTTCGCTTGATACCCTATTTTCAAAGATCTTGAATTTCAAATACTGATTTTAACCCCTTTTCAAAACCATTTTCAGTGTTTATTTCAAAATTCTTCAAAACTCGATGTGGGCCCACTCAGTTGGCACCATATTCAGAGGAGTTATGACTTGGTTAGAACCCTATGCCATTTCAAAAATTCTAATTTTAAGATTGCTTTTGAAAATCCTTTTGAAAACTCCTTCAATTTCAAGTTTTAAAATCGCTTTTTGAAAAAAAAACTCAAGTAGGGCCCACTCGGGGTGGCACCATATTCGAGTAAGTCGGGGCTAGACTAGGGTTAGTCAGTGTCTTAGTTAGTGTTAGGGGTTTAGAAGAGTTAATATCATTTTGAAAACCCATTTTGAAGTTTAGTTTTTAAAACTAGTGTTTTTAAAGGTTTTTAAAAAACCAAATGTGGAAGATGCCAAGTGGCATCACATTTGGACTTTCTAGGGTTTAATTAGGGGTTAATTAGGGATTAATTAGAGTCCCACCTAGGCTATAATTCTCCAAAAAATCGTTGCCCCCTTTATTGGATTTACTAGAAATAGTTCTAAAAAAATAAAACTCCTTAATTAACCCTAATTAAGGAGGTTTTGAAAACCTATAAATAGGGGACTTCAAGAGGTCAAAAGGAACTCTTTTTCTCTCAAATTTTCGTGGCTTCTCTATCCTTTCCAGCATCTCCACCTTCCTCCATTGCAGTTGCAAGCACCAAGGTAATATTTTTAATATTTGTTTTAGTTTTATTCAATACTTTTTCATGTTTTAAATCAATTTTAGCCATTGGTGCCATCCCCTTCATGGATTAAACCATGGATTCAAGTCCAAGAACCTCAAGAGAGGTTCAAGAAAGTGATCTAACTCTGTTTCATAGTGTTTACAGGGATTCTAATCCATTAGAATCAATTTTAGCATTAGTCTTTGCATTATTAACCAATAAAATACATGATTTACCCTTTTAATGGGTTAAATCTATGTTTTAAAGGTAATATTGAATTCCAGCCATTGATTCCCTGCTTTTATTTTATTTTCATGGTTTATTCATGTTTGTTTTACGTTCTATAGCATATAAATAATTTTTATTTACTGTTTTATGGTTTATTTTATTGTTTTCATTAGTTAATGCATATTTTCTCAAGTTTCTTAGATTTCTGTGTGTTTTTTAGTTTAGAACAGAAAAAAGTATGCTGTTTCGGATTGAAATATGTGCTGTTAATTTTTGATTTTTTTATATGTAATGCATGCATATGTTATTGATCTACTGTAAAAAAATCAGAGTTTTTAAATTTCGGGAACCCTGTCAGAAAAATCAGACATAAAATCGGGTTTTTAAAACTTTAAAATCCTTGTTAAAATCAAGAGGGTAACTTGCTGTGATGATATTTTTCTCATCTTATTTCCGATTTTAGATCTGTAAAGTGCCATGGATTCATATTGATTAGATCTAAATACTGTGAAATTTTCAGAATTTTATATTACTATTTAGTATTTTTCCTATGTCAGAGACTCTGATTTTTAATTTAAAACTCGTTAGGGTTTTCCAAAACCCTAATCAGACTTGTGTTGTTTATAAATCCCAAACTACAGATCCGATTCATGATCCGTAAAAAGTGAGTATTGTTATTTTTCTGTCAACTATTCAATGTTAAAATCTCAGATATTGTGAATGAGTAGTGCTATTTATCCCAAAATTTTCAATTGAAAGTATCAGTTAAGACCAAAGTTAAAATCAATATATTCAAGTCCGGATTGTCGGATAGGGATCTCCCTGGTTTTAAAAACTTTTTCAGATTTGTAAAAGAGAAAAGTTTTTTTTTCTTGTCTATTTGTTCTCTGTAAAAATTTCATAAATTTTCATGGAGGTTTGACCCCTGGTTCGGGTCTTGGACTGAGACTGGTTGGTGAGCTAGGTCAAAAATAGCATATTTTTAGAGTTTAATGCAATTTTCAAATTAATTTAATGCCAAAAAAACATTTTTATAATTCTAATCTGATATTAGGGTTATAACAAGTGCAGGTACCAATTTTGAGGATTTTTAGAATCCGTTTGATGCTTGAATGGCTTGAATTGCAAAACAGGGCACCCGAAGAATTCCAAAACATTGCAAAAATCACAAAATTTGTGATATTCTTGGATTTTTGTGCATAAGCATATATTTTTAGGGTTTAATCATATTCATAATCATATTAGGATGCTTTAGGTTTAATTTTATGCTCATTTGATTTCATTTAGTGCATAAAACCTAAGTTTTTTCCAAAATCTATTTAAAAAAACCCTGATTTCAAGGCCATAGTCTTGCTATCAGGGGCAATTTGGTCATTTGACCTCAATTTCGAAATCCCTAACCTTAGTTTTCATGTGTTTAAGTATGTCATATCATATTTTAGCCTAGTTTATTTGCATTTGAATTTCAAAACTTGCATTTTACCAAATATCTTTCTGAAAACCCTAATTTCAAGGCCATAGTCTTGTTATTAGGGGTATTTTAGTAATTTTGACCCCAATTTCGAAATTTCATATTTTATATTTATTATTTCTTCATATTTTATCATTTTTATTTAAGGGAATCATGGCAAAAAGGCTTATGTCTAGCAAAATCCAGTAATTTCTAGATATTACTGGATAAACCTAGAAAAGCCAACATATATTCACTAACCAAGCTTTCTAGTTTTGCAGGTACATTGAAGATTTTATTTTTCATGTATTTAAATTTCAATAGTGATGTAAATTAAATGTAAACTTTGGAATAAGAGTTTACATTTCCTGCATAGAATAGGATGCATTGCATATAGTTTAATTCTGCCAATATTAAATGTCTGATGAATGTATGCCAATTCATGCACATTTTTATTAATTCACTATGGTCTACACGAATGGCACATACACTAGCTTTTATGAAGTTTATAAACTTGGTGGAATTCGTATTTATGGTCATAGTCAGAATATGAATGATACCCAGATTTATGATCTTCACATTAGCCACATTCAGCCTACACTCTTAGGCTAATTTCAAAATGGCTGCATTTCTCAAAAATACAAAGAGTTTTTCCCAATTCCTCAAAATCATATTCATTCACTTCATGAATTTTCCAATTCCAATTCAAATTCCAAGTCAAAGGAATCAAATTCTTCAAAATTTCCTAAGTCTTATTCAAAATCGATTTTCTCAAAAATATGGATTTGCCAATGATATTTCAAGTATTTCCCAAGTTCCAAATTCGATTTTCTAAGTTAGATTTTCAATTTCAAAGTTTGAATTCAAAGAAATCGAGTTTTTCAAAGTTATTTCACATTTCTCAAAATCGATTTTCACAAAATCCTTATATTTCTTCAGAAATCGATTTTCACTTTCTCAAATACAACATCTAAAAAATAATTCACAATTTTCAAAGAGTTTATTTTCCAAGAATCTTCCAAATATTTTCCAATCTTTGAAGCAAACATCATGTTTTTAAATGTGCATTTTTAAAAATTCATAGCACATGCCTGATTCTTTGTGCATTTAGGAATTAGAATATGGTTTAGACAAGTTGAACAAAGCAAAGCATTTGATTGATCCTTGGTTCAATTACCTTTGGTAAAGGCGCCAGGAACGGTTGAATCTCGTACCGACAGGCGAGTCCCATTCTTCGGAATTATCCCGCATTTTAAAACGGAGGCGAGTTATTTTCAAAAACTTTTTCAAAGGTCAGTTTGACTCGCAAAAGTATAAAATTTTTGCGATGATAACAGGTTTGGCGACCGTGATGGGACCTGTCTTCGCCTGATCAATCTAATGCTCTACTTAGTTCAAATTGTCAAAATCGATTTCCATGGAATGTCAGCTTTGCTTTATGATATCATGTGAACCTAGGAGCCTAGACTTGAACCCAGCCGACATGGAATGCATATAGACTAGGTATGGTTTGGTAGGACCATATTGAGGAGAATTATTCATGCTCACATAGACTTAGGTCTAATACAACACTCCTCAATTTAGGAATTGTATGAAAACAATGTTTGCTTCTTCAAATATTTCAAAATTCTATCTCTTTAGGACTTAGAGCCCTCTGTTTTCTTGCATGTGCTCATATTTCAAAAATCACCCTACCTATATTGTCCCGGTCTTCACGTTGCTGGGCTCTCTTCCAGAACCATAGTTCAGGACAGAGCCTCATAACTGGGCCACCTATTTGGGTGAAAACCCCCCTGCCACGTACCAAGGGCCATAGTCCAACGTATATCGGCAGGTGCTCAAGGATGTTGAAAAACTTGAACCTAGAACCGAAGAAATTGATTTTATGCCACGTACATCGAGCCTTGGCTTGAGTATATAGGCATAACTGGATTGGATATAGTTGATCTGAACCTTAGAGTTAGGATTAAGGTCCTACAACTATTTCAAAATTTGTGCATCTAGAGTCATCTTTTAGGGAATGTTGTATGTGCATACTTGTTTGTGCAGAATGTGTTATAGTCATTTCCTTTTTATTTTCCATATTTTCCCAATTTTCTAAAATACTGGACGATTTTCTCAAAATTCCCCAATCTATGTCCATGTACTGTCCATGTTTTAAACCTTTGACGATTTTCCAAATACTTCATTTTCCATTTATTTCTTCATATTTCATCAAACCCTGGACGATTTTACAAATTTCCTTTAATTTCCTTCAAAACTCCAGGTGATTTCCCATCTTTCCTGTCTTCTGGATCTCGAATTTCCTACTTTATTTTTTTATCCTGCCTGCATTTCCCTCAAATTTCCTGTATTTTCCCAAGTCTTAGTCCAATTTTCCATGTTTTCCAGTCTGATGGCATCCAGTCAGCTTGATTCAGTCTTCCCTGACGGTCACATCTCCTACGAGGTGCGACAAAGTCTTCCCGAGCATCGAGTCTTCAGCACCGGATCCTTCTTTTCCCGGTGGTACTATTTATGGTTCAAGAATTTCTCTCGTATGTTTCCGGACTACTTGGACGATTGTGGGTTAGAACTGGCGTCCGCAGAGGGAAAGCAGACAGTCAACGGCAACTTGATTCATGCACTAGCAGAACAGTGGAATCCGAGCACTTCTACCTTCTGGTTCCCGTGGGGCGAGATGACAATACTGATGGATGAATTTTCAGAAATCATGGGATTGCCCGAGCCAGCCGGTCAGCCTGGAGATCCATTGGAGAAACCGTTTTTTATTAATGTCAAGGGTCTGGACCCTAAAGATGCCTTAGCTCGCATGACGGGACGCAAGTCTTGGCCTTTGATTGAAGAAGATGGAAATGAATATGTGGACCTGCTCAAAATCTACAGACAGTATGGGATATTCATAGAAGTCAGCTCATTGTCCAGGACAGCTCGAGAAAGAATTCAGCATGCGATGGTTCTGTGCACGGTGGGATTAGCTTTCTTTCCTGATGGGCGGAATTATATAGATATCAGAATAGTTCAGCTTCTAAGGAGATGGGGAAGTCGACAGACCAACCACCTCTCCATAGCCATGGCCGCACTCGCTTTTCTATACCGAGGGTTGACCCGTTTCACACTCGGAGAATCAATTCTAGTCGAAGGGTGCACCTACGCATTACAATCTTGGTTCCTCCGGCATGTGCCTGCCCGAGCCAGTTCATTCAGATACAATGGTGAAAAGCCTCTTCCGGTTACTCGATACCGGTTCTTGATCGATAACCTTCAGGAGGAAGAAGTCGTATGGGACTACTTCGATCGTCAGGAATCACCTCCCAGATACACTTATGCATACGGCAAGCGATTCAGGCTACTTTGCCCGTTCTTCTGCGCATACTATCATCCAGAGCGGTGCGTCAGGCAGTTCTCTCAGAGGCAGAAGCGCGTAGAGATTCGTCCACTAGCAGGGGTTCTGCCAGAATTCGACCTCGCATCAGATCAATGGTCCGGAGCATACCATTCTGCCAGACATGGCTGGGATTCCTTTGTTAATCTTACTATTTTTCCTGGCCCTCGTGTGTCTTCTGATTATCCGGAGTGGTGGAAAATTGTCTGTCCCCCTCCCCTCTGTCAAGTGTATTATTAAAATCATATTTTCAATAAAGTTCATTTAATCTTCATTTCACTTTGGTTTGACGACCTCGCCTAGGTAACAAGGCATATTCTCAGTTGTTTATTTTGCAAAGAATAGCAGCGCAATTGTCGTAAACTCCAGCGATGACTCAATCCCTAGTAATGGGATATTATTTCATTTGTCTACCAAAATTCTTAACAAATATTTTCCTCCAACCAAATTTCCTTCAAAAGCCTAATCATCAGTTCTACCTTGCAGAGAGCATCAGCAACATTCAGAAGAACATTTGTGATACTCAATGGTTTATACAAGATCCGGAAAGAAAACCTCATCAATCGAAGGTGTGGCATACTCGATCGCTTCAGAAGAGGAAATGGACTCACCTCGATCAGCTAGAAGTCAGGGTCAACAAGCAAAGGATGATGTTGATCCCCAGATATATGCTATGTTCAAAAAGTTGATGACCAAAATGTCGATAGAACAAGCTGAAGCTAGTACAGAAAAGATTCAGGTCAAGCAAAGGGCAAAAGGCCGGTCAACCAAGAAAGTTTTAAAACTATCCAAGAAATATATCCAACACGAGGATACATCTGATGAATCAGAATCAGTAGTTGGCACTGATGAAGAGTATGAAGTCTGGCAAGCACTTCAAAGATCCTCTCATAGACAAGGGACAACCTATAAATTGAAAGATCAAGCAATGGATGATCCAGTCCAAATAGAGCTGAAGGAAATGGCCAAGATGATTAAAGATTTGCAAGCTCATGACAAGGGAAAGAAGGTCTTCAGGAACAAAGATTTCCATGATGGCATCACCTCCGTCAGGAATAATCAAGATTCAGAAAAGAAGACAAAACACATCTTCTTTGTTGATGCCAATCACAGTGATGGCAAAAATAACAAAGGCAATCATACAAGTCAGAAAGAGAAATCTTTAAAGCAGAGTGAAAAATTGAGTCAACAGAAAGAGAAGAAAAAGCATGACGATTGGGGTTACGATCGCGAATTCACTCCTCTAGATCAGCCCCTCGAAGAGGTCCTTGAATACATGCTGAGCCAAGGAATGGTTAAGCTTCCAAGAATTGCTAATCCTCTGGTCGCCCTAGGGAAATGGAAAGACCGCTTCTGCAAATTCCACCAAACAACGAGGCACGATATTGAACATTGTTTCGTCTTTAAGAACATCGTCCAAGATTATATCGACAAGAATTTCGTTGTTAAGGGTGAGAAAGAATACCAGTCGACTGTCTTTGCCAAGTTTCAACAGAAATCAAGCACTCGGCAAGAGGTACAACATGATGATCGAAATCAGGACCGCAAGATGGCCCCTTTGGATCAAATATTTGAAAGTTTTTTGGAATACATGCTCGCGAAAGATACAGTAAAATCTCTGAAGGCTCACTTCACTCTTTCTGCCAATGATAGCAAAAACAATAAGAAGAATCATGATCACTATTCAGAGGGATCCAAGGGCCAAAAAGGAGAGTTCTCCAACAATGATAGGCCTCTTCAATCTAGTCCTCAGCATAAAGAGAAAGATCAAGAAAAGCCAAAGCGCAAGGATTAGAGTACGGATCGAAAGTTCACCCCTTTGGACCAGACACTAGAGAGTATTTTGGAATACATGCTTGCGAAAGATATGATCCGTTTACCTAAAGCACCTGATCCCGCAACAATCATGTGCAGATTCAAAGGAAAATTTTGCAAATTTCATCGGGCAGTGGGACATGACATTGAGAATTGTTTCGTCCTGAAGAATATCATTCAAGATTGCATCGACAAGAATATCCTTATTGATACCAGTCGACCATCCTGAGCAAGTTTTCTAAAAATTGACAATGTCGAGACTATGTCACTTTCATCATTTTGTCATTTTGAAGGGACAATGTAGTCCCAGTTCTTCTATCAATTTGTTATTTCCTTCTTCAATGCATTAATAAATTTGTCAATCTTTCTTATGGCCTGGCGTCATCTTTTATATTCCTCATTTGCAAATGTTTAAATGTCTTCTTATAAGGGGTAACCTTTTTCAAAGTGCCTCTCTGATCAACCAAGAAGCTCATTGTCAGTTTTTACCTCGTTATCCTCAGAGAATTCTCATCAAATATCAACTACTTATCCTTTCATCCAAACTCTCACTCCCCAGTTATACTGGGGCATTATTTTGAAAATTGGCTTCAAAACTTTCTGTATGCAGGCAGGATCAAACAAATCTCTCATTTTGCACACATGTGCACCCATCTACATTCATTTGCATTTGCATGCATTCATTCGCATTCATCTGCATTCATCTACATCAATTTGCATTAAACTCCCAATTCAGGATAAGGGATAAATCCTGAGGCCCCGACAGTCGCCCAAGTTGTCGTAAGGGTGAAGACTGAAAATTTTCCATCAAAATCAATTAGTAATTCTTCAGAATCCAGTATTCGCGCTGGTAATTTTTTAAAATATCAATGTTCATGCTGGTAAACTTTCAAAACCCAGTACTCGTACTGGTAATAATTTAAAACTCAGTGCTCGTACTGGTAACCATTTAAAATCTAGTGCTCGTACTGGTAATCTTTCAAAATCCAGTGCTCGTACTGGTACTCTTCCAAAATCTGATGCTCGTGCTAGTTGAACTAGTCCCAAATGTCATCTTTATACTTATCAACTTTTCTTTCCTTTAAATGTCTTGAATTGGTCTAGAAGAGTCGAGTTCCGATTCAAATCTTCTTCCAAATCCAATTCAGAATTGGTCTAGAAAATCCAAGTTCCGACTTGAATTTTCTTACAAATCCAATTCGTATAATTTTCTTTCCTCTAGATTCTAGAATTGGTCTAGAAGAGTTGAATTCCGATTCGAATCTTCTTCCAAATCCAATTCAAAATTGGTCTAGAAAATCCAAGTTCCGACTTGAATTTTCTTACAAATCCAATTCGTATAATTTTCTTTCCTCTAGATTCTAGAATTGGTCTAGAAGAGTCGAGTTCCGATTCGAATCTTCTTCCAAATCCAATTCAGAATTGGTCTAGAAAATCCAAGTTCCGACTTGAATTTTCTTACAAATCCAATTCGTATAATTTTCTTTCCTCTAGATTCTAGAATTGGTCTAGAAGAGTCGAGTTCCGATTCAAATCTTCTTCCAAATCCAATTCAGAATTGGTCTAGAAAATCCAAGTTTCGACTTGAATTTTCTTACAAATCCAATTCGTATAATTTTCTTTCCTCTAGATTCTAGAATTGGTCTAGAAGAGTCGAGTTCCGATTCGAATCTTCTTCCAAATCCAATTCAAAATTGGTCTAGAAAATCCAAGTTCCGACTTGAATTTTCTTACAAATCCAATTCGTATAATTTTCTTTCCTCTAGATTCTAGAATTGGTCTAGAAGAGTCGAGTTCCGATTCGAATCTTCTTCCAAATCCAATTCAGAATTGGTCTAGAAAATCCAAGTTCCGACTTGAATTTTCTTACAAATCCAATTCGTATAATTTTCTTTCCTCTAGATTCTAGAATTGGTCTAGAAGAGTCGAGTTCCGATTCGAATCTTCTTCCAAATCCAATTCAGAATTGGTCTAGAAAATCAGAGTTCCGACTCGAATTTTCTTTCAAATCCAATTCGCTTAGCTTTCCTTTACAAGTTTGAACTTCTACTCAAACTATCCTGCGAGTTGGTCTAGAAGATCCGAGTTCCGACTCGAATTGTCTTTCAAAATCCAATTCATCTAGTTTTCCTTGAAGAATTGAATTCCGATTCGAATCTTCCCTCAAAAACCAAGTTTAGCACCTAGTCCATTCAAAGCTCACAAGTTGGAATCATTCCTTCTTGGGCTATGATCCTTAGGTTGAATTCCTATGGAATTGATAGTTCGTAGGTTGAACCCCTACGGGACCAATGCCGTTCTCAATAGAACCAATGTCGTTCTTAGGCTAAATCCCTATAGAACCCATGTCATTCTCAGTAAACCAATTCACAATTTCGACCTTCGGGTCAATCAATTTCCAATTTCCAATTTCCAATTATCAATTTCCAAATTTCCAATTTCCAATTTCAAATATCAAATTTCAAAATTCCAATTTCCAAAATTTGACCCTTTTGGTCATCCAATACCAATTTCAATCATTTTCTCTTGCGAGAGACCCTTTTTATAGGGAGAGTTCGAGGGAGCTCGCTCTTTTCGCATGCTATCCAATTCGTTCACTTAGCCCCTTTTCAGGGAGAGTTTGAAGGGACTCGTGTCTTTGTGAACCGTTTGCAAAACAAAATTCCAAATTTCACACAAGGAACCCTTTTTATAGGGAGAGACTCGACAGAGACTTGCCTTCCTTGTGGCCCCATAATTTCAGACTAGGCCATTTCATCATGAAGGACCCTCTTTTCAGAGAGAGTGTGATGAACTCGTTCCTTCATGACCAATTTACCAATCTCACCAATTCCGACCCCCTTTCCATAAGAGAAGCCTAATGTTAGGAAGTTTTGACGAAAGCTTAATTTCTCTTCGAAAGTTCATTTTGCAAACACCTCCTCTTCAGGGAAGAGAGGAGTAATTCCCAATTCTAATTTCTGAATCTTCTCCTTTGGGGAAAGGAGAAGAGAATTTCTGTCATGGATGTGTTGCGTTGTGCTTCAAATGCCCGCTTTCACAAAAGGATTTCAAGAAATTTTTGCCAATTTGTCATTAAATATTTGTTGATTTAAAAAATCTTTATTGCACAAAATTATTACTTCAGAATACCTCCACTATTACTTCCGAAAGGGCAATGCTTTCACGAAAAAGGATTCAAAGTTTAAAATCTTTTTATTGGCCAACCAAAAGGATGAAGAATAAATCCGCGATATGGCCAGCAAAGAGAATTCAATGTTGTTGCAAAGCCATGAGTGATTGATATTGATCGCAGTCAATGACACATTTTTAAAGACCATTCTTGAAAAATAAAGCAGTCGAAATATCCTGGGTGATACAGAAAAATCCACTCAATCTTCATATCTCCTCAATCACCTAAGCTGCAATTAAATATCCGCAAAAGGGATCTCTCAACTGTCGTCAAGATGAAGGCAAATTAGGCGAGTAGACCCCCGAGGCTAAAGAAGATTTGGATCATCTCCAAGATGACAGAGTTTGTGACGGATCCTTCCAGGGAAAGTTCAGATCACCATCAAGATGAAGGCGAGTGTGATGAGCCTACCGACAAACCCTAAAAGATATTTAATTTCTGCTATCATCAAGAGATTCCCAACCAAAGAGCCAATAATCATCATAATAATCCCTGAGAGAAAAGAAGGATCAGAACATCTCTGAGATGAAGGAGTTTGTGACGTACCCTTCCAAAAAAAAAAAGAGAGAGACAAGTCAGGACATCTCCAAAATGAAGGATGATGTAATTCCCGAAAAATCCAAGAGAGCTCCAATCTGCTAAAAAAAAAAGAGTGCAGAAAGATCATCATGAGAAAAGAATCCCAGGATATCAGACTGCCGAATCTATCAAGAATCTTCTTTAATTTTGTGAAATTCTTTTATCAATATTCTTTCACCAATAGCTCTCGCAATATCAAGAATACTTTCTTTTCCGTCCATGACAAGGAAATTGATAGCTTCCTTGAAAGAAAGCCAATCGCAAGCAATTTGAATTCGAATCTTGATTCTACGGAGTTAAGCCCAGTCGAAGATAATACTTCAGGTAGAAAAGAGGGAATACTTTCAAAACAATGTGCATCAGTTTCAATTATTTTGAATCAACAACAATTTTCAACATTCTGACAATATTTTCTAGTTATCCTGGCATGAAGCGAGAGCTTGAGGTTCATCTTTAGCGCATCCTGACACCATCCCTTTTTAGGACTTGATAACAGGAGTTTTCAAGATTCCTTCCCTTCTTCGGTATAATCTGAGCGCCTGGGTTCTCAGATTTGCACACTTCCCTGTGTCCTCACTGTCCCACCATAGACAGTCCAATTTCGGCTTGAGGTTAAGCCACCAATTTCAGCAAAAGGCAATTTCAAAAGTTAATTAGTCTCAGCAATGACACGCCCAAAATCAAACCCTTTTCAAGCTTTAGGGACCCCAATTTTCTTCCTTTTGCAAAACCCTTATCGGATTCATTGTGCGGAAATCCGAAGGTTCCATCACGGTCTCTTCTTTCGAGGATTCCGTCCATTTTCTGCCCAATCAGGTTAAGGGTATGAACCTGGGCCTCCTTTGATGAGGTATTCCATTTTTTGCCCGATCAGGTTAAGGGTACAAACCTGAGCCTCCTTTGATGAGGTATTTTATTTTCTGCCCAATCAGGTTAAGGGTATAAACCTGAGCCTCCTTTGATGAGGTATTCCATTTTCTGCCCAATCAGGTTAAGGGTACAAACCTGGGCCTCCTTTGATGAGGTATTCATTTTCCACCCAATCAGGTCAAGGGTACAAACCCGAGCCTCCCTTGATGAGGTATTCCATTTTCAACCCGGTCAGGTTAAGGGTTAAGCCTGAGCTTCGTTTCATATGAGGTATTTCTCGTCCCATCCAGGTTAAGGGCAAAACCTGAATCTCATTTCTTTTTGGAGTAAAATTTTCTCCTTATTCTCCATTTCATATCTACCATCATCATTTGAATTAATTCTTTCATACCCAGTCAGATTTATCCAACTGGGGCATTTTTATGGTTCAAATTTGGTATGTTTTCTTTGCCACTAAGCTCGGCCCTATACCGGCTTAGCAGCAAAGAGGGGCATCTGTAAACACCCCAAATTTTCACTCTTATCCAGTGCTCACATTTCATGTGTCATTGCATATCATTGCATGCATTCGGCATACCATTTCATTACACTACATAGCATTACATGTCATTACATCTCATTTTCGAGATCCAGCACTCCTGTTTTTCAAAACATTCAATCCAGATTTGAGTTTTAAAGCTTTCTTTCAAAATCAATTTCAAAACCTGGGTTTTTAGTCAACTATCTATCATTTTCCAACCCCAGGACCTCATATTTCAAAATATTTTGTTAGAAAACAATCTGGATTCATTTCAAACTCAATTTCAATTGATTTCAATTCTCAGATGAGACCCATTTAGGTGGTGTCACTTCTGGATTCCTTTACTTGTCAAAAATCTCAAAAAATTTCAGAGTCCTAGTTAGATCAGGACTCTTTTTCCAGAGTCCAGTCGGATCAGAACTCTACTTTTCACTACCTTTTTACCTGCTTTCGGAGAAAACCTTTCAAAATCTTCTGTTTTGGCCAAAATTTCAGAGTCCTAGTTGGATCAGGACTCTTTTTCCAGAGTCTAGTTGGATCAGGACTCTTCTTCGGAGTTTCAATTGGATTGAGACTCTAATCTTTTACAACTATTTTATCTATTTCAATCAAATCTTTTAAAATCTTTCAAAATGAGTCAGAAACTCAGAGTTTCAGTTAAAACAAGACTCTGTTCAGAGAGTCCTAGTTGGATCAGGACTCTGATTCTGATTTCAATTTTAAGAAAATCTTTCAGAAATCTTTCAATCTACCAAAACTATTACACTTTTATCAAAGAATTTCAAAATTCTGAGGTTTTATCTCAGAGTCCTGATCAAATTAGGACTCTACCCCAGAGTCCTGATCGAAGTAGGACTCTATCCAAAATTGATTTTCTCACTTCATTTTCACTAGTTTTCAAAAAGCTTTGCCCAAATTTCATCATTTGTTCATCAGAAAACCAAAATTCTTAGAGTTCTGATCGAATCAGGACTCTTTCTCAGAGTCCTAATCAGATCAGGACTCTGAACCAAAACTTCAATTTCATCCTGCTTTAACTGTTTTTCAAAATCCTCCCATTTGTTTTCTCAAGAAAATCCAAAAATCTAAGAGTCCTAGTTCAATCAGGACTCTGTCCTCAGAGTCTCAGTTGAATCAGAACTCTATTTTATTTCAGTATTCGTTATTGTTTTCACTGTTTTGACAAGTTCTTTCATTTGTTTTTCAGAAAATACCAAAAAAAATCTAGAGTTTCAGTCCGATCAGAACTCTGTCCCAGAGTCCTAGTCCAGTCAGGAGTCTGTTTTGAAGTCTGTTTTTATTTTATTTTTATTGTTTTCAAAATTTAGGTCATTTTACAGAGTCCAGTTAATTCAGGACTCTATTTTAGAGGTCGGTCGAGTTAGGAGTCTACCCCTAACTGTGTTTTTTGACTTATTTCGTCAGTTTTTGATAAAATCTTTTAAAAACTCTTCCATTTGAATTCTAAAATCTAAAATCTCAGAATCCTAAGAGTTCAGGACTCTAACTCGGAGTTCCAGTTCGCTTGATACCCTATTTTCAAAGATCTTGAATTTCAAATACTGATTTTAACCCCTTTTCAAAACCATTTTCAGTGTTTATTTCAAAATTCTTCAAAACTCGATGTGGGCCCACTTAGTTGGCACCATATCCAGAGGAGTTATGACTTGGTTAGAACCCTATGCCATATCAAAAATTCTAATTTTAAGATTGCTTTTGAAAATCCTTTTGAAAACTCCTTCAATTTCAAGTTTTAAAATCGTTTTTTAAAAAACTCAAATAGGGCCATATTCGAGTAAGTCGGGGCTAGACTAGGGTTAGTCAGTGTCTTAGTTAGTGTTAGGGGTTTAGAAGAGTTAATATCATTTTGAAAACCCATTTTGAAGTTTAGTTTTTAAAACTAGTGTTTTTAAAGGTTTTTAAAAAACCAAATGTAGAAGATGCCAAGTGGCATCACATTTGGACTTTCTAGGGTTTAATTAGGGGTTAATTAGGGATTAATTAGAGTCCCACCTTGGCTATAATTCTTCAAAAAATCGTTGCCCCCTTTATTGGATTTATTAGAAAGAGTTCTAAAAAAATAAAACTCCTTAATTAACCCTAATTAAGGAGGTTTTGAAAACCTATAAATAAGGGACTTCAAAAGGTCAAAAGGAACTCTTTTTCTCTCAAATTTTCGTGGCTTCTCTCTCCTCTCCAGCATCTCCACCTTCCTTCATTGCAGCTGCAAGCACCAAGGTAATATTTTTAATATTTTTTTTAGTTTTATTCAATACTTTTTCATGTTTTAAATCAATTTTAGCAATTGGTGCCATCCCCTTCATGGATTAAACCATGGATTCAAGTCCAAGAACCTCAAGAGAGGTTCAAAAAAGTGATCTAACTCTGTTTCATGGTGTTTACAGGGATTCTAATCCATTAGAATCAATTTTAGCATTAGTCTTTGCATTATTAACCAATAAAATACATGATTTACCCTTTTAATGGGTTAAATCTATGTTTTAAAGGTAATATTGAATTCCAGCCATTGATTCCCTGCTTTTATTTTATTTTCATGGTTTATTCATGTTTGTTTTACATTCTATAGCATAGAAATAATTTTTATTTACTGTTTTATGGTTTATTTTATTGTTTTCATTAGTTAATGCATATTTTCTCAAGTTTCTTAGATTTCTGTGTGTTTTTTAGTTTAGAACAGAAAAGAGCATGCTGTTTCGGATTGAAATATGTGCTGTTAATTTCTGATTTTTTTATATGTGATGCATGCATATGTTATTGATCTACTGTAAAAAAATCAGAGTTTTTGGATTTCGGGAACCCTGTCAGAAAAATCAGACATAAAATCGGGTTTTTAAAACTTTAAAATCGTTGTTAAAATCAAGAGGGTAACTTGCTGTGATGATATTTTTCTCATCTTATATCCAATTTTAGATATGTAAAATTCCATGGATTCATATTGATTAGATCTAGCTACTGTGAAATTTTCAGAATTTTTTATTACTGTTTAGTATTTTGCCTCTGTCAGAGACTCTGATTTTCAATTTAAAACTCGTTAGGGTTTTCCAAAACCCTAATCAGACTTGTGTTGTTTATAAATCCCAAACTACAGATTCGATTCATGATCTGTAAAAAGTGAGTATTGTTATTTTTTTGTCAACTATTCACTGTTAAAATGTCAGATATTTTGAATGAGCACTGCTATTTATCCCGGAATTTGCAATTGAAAGTATCAGTTAAGACCAAAGTTAAAATCAATATATTCAACTCCGGATTTTCGGATAGGGATCTCCCTGGTTTTAAAAGCTTTTTCAGATCTGTAAAAAAGAAAAGTTCTGTTTTCTTGTCTATTTGTTCTCTGTAAAAATTTCATAAATTTTCATGGAGGTTTGACCCCTGGTTCAGGTCTTGGACTGAGAGTGGTTGGTGAGCTAGGTCAAAAATAACATATTTTTAGGATTTAATGCAATTTTTGGATTAATTTAATGCCAAAAAAATATTTTTATAATTCTAATCTGATATTAAAGTTATAACAAGTGCAGGTACCAATTTTGAGGATTTTAGAATCCGTTTGATGCTTGAATGACTTGAATTGCAAAACAGGGCACCCGAAGAATTCCAAAACATTGCAAAAATCACAAAATTTGTGATATTCTTGGATTTTTGTGCATAAGCATATATTTTTAGGGTTTAATCATATTCATAATCATATTAGGATGCTTTAGGTTTAATTTTATGCTCATTTGATTTCATTTAGTGCATAAAACCTAAGTTTTTACCAAAATCTATTTCAGAAAACCCTGATTTCAAGGCCATAGTCTTGCTATGAGGGGCAATTTGGTCATTTGACCTCAATTTCGAAATCCCTAACCTTAGTTTTCATGTGTTTAAGTATGTCATATCATATTTTAGCCTAGTTTATTTGCATTTGAATTTCAAAACTTGCATTTTACAAAATATCTTTCTGAAAACCCTAATTTCAAGGCCATAGTCTTGTTATTAGGGGTATTTTGGTCATTTTGACCCCAATTTCGAAATTTCATATTTTATCTTTATTATTTATTCATATTTTATCATTTTTATTTAAGGGAATCATGGCAAAAAGGCTTATGTCTAGCAAAATCCAGTAATTTCTAGATATTACTGGATAAACCTAGAAAAGCCAACATATATTCACTAACCAAGCTTTCTAGTTTTGCAGGTACATTGAAGATTTTATTTTTCATGTATTTAAATTTCAATAGTGATGTAAATTAAATGTAAACTTTGGAATAAGAGTTTACATTTCCTGCATAGAATAGGATGCATTGCATATAGTTTAATTCTGCCAATATTAAATGTCTGATGAATGTATGCCAATTCATGCACATTTTTATTAATTCACTATGGTCTACACGAATGGCACATACACTAGCTTTTATGAAGTTTATAAACTTGGTGGAATTCGTATTTATGGTCATAGTCAGAATATGAATGATACCCAGATTTATGATCTTCACATTAGCCACATTCAGCCTACACTCTTAGGCTAATTTCAAAATGGCTGCATTTCTCAAAAATACAAAGAGTTTTTCCCAATTCCTCAAAATCATATTCATTCACTTCATGAATTTTCCAATTCCAATTCAAATTCCAAGTCAAAGGAATCAAATTCTTCAAAATTTCCTAAGTCTTATTCAAAATCGATTTTCTCAAAAATATGGATTTGCCAATGATATTTCAAGTATTTCCCAAGTTCCAAATTCGATTTTCTAAGTTAGATTTTCAATGTCAAAGTTTGAATTCAAAGAATTCGAGTTTTTCAAAGTTATTTCACATTTCTCAAAATCGATTTTCACAAAATCCTTATATTTCTTCAGAAATCGATTTTCACTTTCTCAAATACAGCATCTAAAAAATAATTCACAATTCTCAAAGAGTTTATTTTCCAAGAATCTTCCAAATATTTTCCAATCTTTGAAGCAAACATCATGTTTTCAAATGTTCATTTTTAGAAATTCATAGCACATGCCTGATTCTTTGTGCATTTAGGAATTAGAATATGGTTTAGACAAGTTGAACAAAGCAAAGCATTTGATTGATCCTTGGTTCAATTACCCCTGGTAAAGGCGCCAGGAACGGTTGAATCTCGTACCGACAGGCGAGTCCCATTCTTCGGAATTATCCCGCATTTTAAAACGGAGGCGAGTTATTTTCAAAAACTTTTTCAAAGGTCAGTTTGACTCGCAAAAGTACAAAAATTTTGCGATGATAACAGGACCATAGTCCAATGTATATCGGCAGGCGCTCAAGGATGTTAAAAAACCATTACCTTAGAACCGGAGAAAATTTTTTATGCCACGTACTTCGAGCTTCGGCTTGAGTATATCAGCATATCCTAATTGGAATAAGATGATCTAAACCTTAGAGTTAGGATTGAGGTCCTACAAGTCTTTTTCAAATATTGCATTTAGAGTCAGCCTTTTAGAGAGTGTTGTTTGTGCATCCTTGTTTGTACAACTTTGATTCTATGATATTTGCGTATTTCTTATGTTTTCTTACCTTTTCTTACCTTTTTCAAAATAAAACTTTCCTAAAACCCTAGGTATTTATTTCAAAATTTCCTCTCTATTTCCAAAACCCAAGCATATATTTTGTTCTTTTTTCTTCATTCTCTTTAGATCAATTTTTTCAAAAACCCTGGAAATCCTTTTCTAAAATTTCTCTTTCTGTTTTTCAAAATTTCTAGGTGATTTTCTTTCTTTTCTTCTTCTCTTTTGGATCTCAAATTCTCAAATCTTATTTTGATCCTGCCTGCTATTTTTTTCTTTTCTCCTAGATTTTGATCCTTATATTTTAATCTTGTTTTCAAAATCTCTTTATATTACTCTTCTCATGTTTCTCAGTAAAACCCCTGATCATTGCAGAGGGAAAATGTCAGCCCAAATCTTTTGTTTTCTCACTCATTCTTCCATCATGGTTGACGACCCCGCCTGGGTAACAAGGCGTATTTTAGTTACTTACTTCTTTTATGGGCATAATAACGCAATTGTCACAACTTTCGTGATGACCCAATCTCTGGTAATGGGATATCTTTTTCAAATTATTAACCTAATTCTCAAAATATCTCCTTCATAATCTCTCTTTCTTCCAATTTTTTTTGGCCTAAACCATTCCTTATTCCGCAAAGAGCTTTGGCATTATCACAATATCAGATTAGAAGATTGCATCATCTTAGTGTGTCAGTTAGAGCAGCAATAGTGAGCAAAAGATGGATTCTCTAAGATCTGCCAGAAGACAGGGTCAGGAAGATATATAGGACATCAATCCCTATATATATCAGTTGTTCAAAATAATGATGATCGAGATACAATCAGAGCAACCCAAGATAAGTTCAGGAAAGGGGCCTTCCAAGGAGAAATCCAAGAGCAAGCCTATGAGGAAGCTTGTCAGAATTGCCCAATATGAAGATATCTCAGAAGAGACAAATTCTGCAGATGAAAGCTCTGATAAAGAACAAGAAGCATACTTTCCAACTCACCCAATATTCAAGAAGCAGATCCTAGAGCCTGAATCTGTCAAAAAGCCCGTGGATCAGCTAGATATCAATCATATACAACTACAACTGAGAGAGATGAGTTGCTTAGTCAAAAACCTGCAGGCCCGAGATAAAGGAAAGAAGGTGCACACAAGCAGAGATTTCTACGATGATTTCACAGAATGCATAAAATTCAAGGTGCCTGCCAGGGAAAAGACACATGTCGCCTCATCCAAGAACATCACTAACAACAACAACAACGTAGGAGGCAGAAGCAACAATAAAGGCAAAAAGGGAGACACCTTCAAACATGATTATAAACCATTTCAGTCAAGTTCTCACCAAAAATCCTTGCAGAAAGAAAAGATAGAACATGATGGCTGGGATGGCGACCGCCAGTTTACTCCTCTAGAGCAGCCGCTCGAAGAAGTCCTCGAATGCATGCTGACCAAGGAACTAGTCAGGCTCCCAAGAGCCACAGACCCTCCCACAATCATGGGAAGATTCCTGAATCAATTCTGCAAATTCTATCGGGCAGTAGGACATGACACCGACCACTGCTTCATCTTCAAAAATATTGTTCAAGACTGCATCGACAAGAGTTTCCTTGTCGAAGACGAAGAAGAAGACTAGCCAACCGCCCTGACCAAGCCTGTTCAATCCCGCTCCCAGCATAAGGCAAACACTCGGCAAAAACCAAAGCATGATGGCTGGGGTTACAACCGTGAATTCACTCCTCTAGATCAACCCCTCGAGAAGATTCTTGAGTATATGCTGGTCAAGAACATGGTAAGACTTCCAAAGGCCGTTGATCCTTCGGTCACTATGGGAAAGTGGAATGATTGATTTTGCCAATTCCACCAAGCAATGGGGCACGCTATTTAACATTGCTTCATCTTTAAGAATATTGTGTAGGATTGCATTGACAAAGAGCTACTTATGAAAGACGAGGAAGAGAGTCAACCAACTCGCTCACTGACATCTTCCCCGGCCACTCAAGAGGAGGACGAGGCCAATGCTCTCTCATTCCTTTCATTTTGCTTTTGCCATTTTTAAAGGGACAGTGTAATCCCAGTTTCTTTTCCTCCTTATGATGTCATGTCAAGTCCCTAGTTACTTGTTAATATTTTAGTAATAAAGTATTAAGTTTCTTTGCATTTCTATCCAATATTTCTTTCCTTTACTATACTGGGGCATCTTTTATTTTGAAAATCTATACCAACGTCTTGTACACAGATAGGACCGGACACAATCTTTTCATTATCAATTTTTTAGTTTTCGTCAATTTCCTATTATTTTCTCCTTTAGGACAAGGGACAATCCCGACGTCATTCATGAGAGCAATAGGATTGCCCATAGGGTTTTTTCTCAAAATCGTGAGTTTTTGAAAATTTTTGCAAAGTCTCTATCATGATCATCGAGAGCTTTCCAAAGCAACGACCTTTTTCAAAATCATGAGTTAAGTATTTTTGTCAAAGATAATTTTTACCAATCTTTTTCGAGATCAATCCCCAGATTGAGTCTTTTATAAAAATTGGTTTTGAATCGGTCATTTCAAATCAACGCTCATGTTGATCTTTTTTTCGGTCATTTTCAAAATCAACCCTCGGGTTGAGTCTTTTATAAAAACTGGTTTCCGATTGGCCTTTTTCAAATCAACCCTCGGGTTGAGTCTTTTACGAAAACTGGTTTCAAACCGACCTTTTCAAATGAACCCTCGGGTTGAGTCTTTTCTGGTTTTGAACCAACCTTTTCGAAGTCAACCCTCTGGTTGAGCCCTTTTCGAAAACTGGTTTTGGGTCGAGTCTTTTATCAAAACTAATCTTTCAATTTTTTTTTTGGGGCCAACCCTCGTATTGAGCTCTTGTTTCAAAAACTAGTTTTCACCAAACATTTTCAAAACTCGACCCTCGTGTTGATCATCTTCCAACCTTCAATATTGATCCCCTTTTCAAAATTCAATTTTTACCAAAATCAGCCTCTAGGTTGATATTCGTTTCAAAATTAAATTCTATCAGTCCTTTCCAAAATCAGCCCTTGGGTTGATACTCCCTTTCAAAAATTATATTTTTCTGGCCTATTTTCAAAATCAATCTTTGGGTTGATCTCTTTTTAAATTTTTAATCAATCTTTTTTCAAAATTAGCCCCTGGGTTGATCCTTTCCATCATCTCTTTCAAAATCAACCTTTAGGTTGATCCTCTTCTCAAAAATAAATTCTTTTTAAACCTAACATTCTTATCTTATTTCAAGAATTCCATATACAGACAGGATCAAACAAACCCTTTCTTCATCAATTTTTAACAACTTTCATCAAATTTTTCATCAATCTTTATCAGTTTTCACCATTTTTTATTGACTTTTCATTAATTTTTATCAATTTTCATCAATTCGCGTATCATTCCCATTCAGGATAAGGGATAATCCTGAGACCATCATGAACAATTCAAATCTTAAACCATCTTGGATCAAGAATTTTAAATAAATTTCTCATTCGTAATCTTCGATTCAATTCATAACTTTTGCCGATCCCTCTCAAATCCATCTTCCAGGTTGGAATATTTTTCCTTTGAAGATTCAAGTTTCGACTCGGGTTTTCCTTCAAATTATTTTTCCTTTGAGGATCCGAGTTCCGACTCGAGTTTTTCTTCAAATTATTTTTCCTTTGAAGATCCGAGTTCTGACTCGGGTTTTTCTTCAAATTATTTTTCCTTTGAAGATCTGAGTTTCGACTTGAGTTTTCCTTCAAATTATTTTTCTTTTGAAGATCCGAGTTTTGACTCGGGTTTTCCTTCAAATTATTTTTCCTTTGAAGATCCAAGTTTCGACTCGGGTTTTCCTTCAAATTATTTTTTCTTTGAGGATCCGAGTTTTGACTCAGGTTTTCCTTCAAATTATTTTTTCCTTTAAGGATCCGAGTTCCGACTCAAGTTTTTCTTCAAATTATGTTTTCTTTGAGGATCCAAGTTCCGACTCAGGTTTTCCTTCAATTTGTTTTTCCTTTGAGGATCCGAGTTCTGACTCAGGTTTTCCTTCAAATTATTTTTTCTTTAAATATCCGGGTTTTGACTCAGGTTTTTCTTTAAATTATTTTTCTTTTAAAGATCCGAGTTCCAACTTGGGTTTTCCTTCAAATTGATTTTCCTTTAAAAATCCGGGTTCTGACTCGGGTTTTTCTTCAAATTATTTTTCCTTTAAAGATCTGTGTTTCGACTCAAATTTTCCTTCAAATTATTTTTCTTTTGAAGATCCGAGTTTCGACTTGAGTTTTCCTTCAAATTATTTTTCCTTTGAGGATCCAAGTTCGTACTCGAGTTTTCCTTCAAATTATTTTTCCTTTGAAGATCCGAGTTCCGACTCGGGTTTTCCTTCAAATTATTTTTCCTTTGAGGATCCGAGTTTCGACTCGAGTTTTCCTTCAAATTATTTTTCTTTTGAAGATCCAAGTTCTGACTCAGGTTTTTCTTTAAATTATTTTTCCTTTGAGGATCCGAGTTCTGACTCGGATTTTCCTTCAAATTATTTTTTCCTTTGAGGATCCGAGTTTCGACTCGGGTTTTCCTTCAAATTACTTTTTCTTTGAGGATCGGAGTTCAACTCGGGTTTTCCTTCAAATTATTCTTTCTTTGAGGATCCGAGTTCCGACTTGGGTTTTCCTTCAAATTATTTTTCCTTTGAGGACCCGAGTTCCGACTCGTGTTTTCCTTCAAATTATTTTTCCTTTAAAGATCCGGGTTTCGACTCGGGTTTTTCTTCAAATTATTTTCCTTTAAAGATCCGAGTTCCAACTCGTGTTTTCCTTTAAATTATTTTTCCTTTAAAGATTCGGGTTCTGACTCAGGTTTTTCTTCAAATTATTTTTCCATTAAAGATCCGGGTTCCGACTCGGGTTTTCCTTCAAATTATTTTTCCTTTGAAGATCAGAGTTTCGACTCGGGTTTTCTTTCAAATTATTTTTCCTTTGAGGATCCGAGTTCCGACTCGGGTTTTCCTTCAAATTATTTTTTCTTTTGAAGATCCGAGTCCCGACTCAGACTTCCTTTTAAAAATTCAATGCTCGAGTTGGACAAGTCTTTTCTTTGAATATCCGAGTTCCGACTTGGACTTCCTGTTAAAAATCCAATGCTTGAGTTGGACAAGTTTTTTCCTTTCAAATTCAAGTTCCGACTCGAACTTCTTTTTCAAAATCCAACTTCTAAGTTGGAATAATTTTCCTTTAAAGATCCAAGTTTCGATTCAGACTTCCTTTTAAAAATTCAACTTTCAAGTTGGGCTAGTTTTTCCTTTCAGATCCGAGTTCCAACTCGAACTTCTTTTTCAAAATCCAACTTCCGAGTTGGAATAATTTTTCTTTGAAAATTCAAGTTTCGACTCAGACTTCCTTTTAAAAATCCAACTTTCAAGTGGGGATAATTTTTCGTTTCAAATCCGAGTTCCAACTCGGACTTCTTTTTCAAAATCCAACGTCCAAGTTGGAATAATTTTCCTTTGAAGATCTGAGTTCTGACTCAGACTTCTTTTTAAAAATCCAAGTTTCAAGTTGGGCTAGTTTTTCTTTCAGATCCGAGTTCTGACTGAGACTTCTTTTTCAAAATCCAACTTTCGAGTTGAAATAATTTTCCTTTGAAATATGAGTTTCGACTCGAACTTCCTTTTAAAAATCCAGCTTTCAAGTTGAGTCAGCTTTCCTTTAAAAGATCTGAGTTCCGACTCAGATCTTCCTTTCAAAAATTCCTACTTTCGAGTTATGCCTAATTTACCTTTAAAGAACTGGGTTCCAGCTCGGACAGTCTTTCAAAAATGAGTTTTGACTTGGACAATCTTTTGAAAACGAGTTCCGACTCAGACAATCTTTCAAAAATGAGTTTAGACTCAAATAATATTTCAAAAATGAGTTTTGACTCAGACATTCTTTAAAAAATGAGTTCTGACTCGGACAATCTTTCAAAAATGAGTTTCGACTCAGTCGATCTTTCAAAATGAGTTTCGACTTTCATTGTCTCTCAAAAATGAGTTCCGACTCAGACTTTCATTTCAAAAATCCAAAACTTCTAAGTTGGACTTTCTTCAAAACCCCACTTTCGAGCGGGTCAAAACTCCCAAAATTCAGTTTCATGGTCAAATGCCATGTTTTACAATTAGACCTACAGGTCAACTAATTTTATCGGCTTCTTTCGCTCCGTTTCAAGTTAAGGGATAAACCTGAGCTTCTGTTTAACGAGGTATTTCTTTCATCCCCATTCAGAGTAAGGGACAATCCTAAAACATTATTTTCACCCATAACATCCTGTAGACATACAGGATTAAGAGGGTCCTTCACCATCAATTCTTGTCATCTCTTAATCAACTTCTTTTCTACCCATTCAGGATAAGGTGATAATCCTAAAAATAGACCACATACAGTTAACTATGATGGTCTATTGAATTAAGAATTTTCATCAAGAATCTTTATTTTCCAAATTCAGCCGGCAGAAGCCAGTCCTCATATTAATTTCTTCTCCTCAAAATTGTTGTTCTTAGGTTGAATCCCTATTGAATCAATGTTGTTCCCAGTGAACCAATGTTCTTAATTGAATCAATGTTGTTCTTAATTGAACCAATGTTGTTCTTAGGTTGAATCCCTATTGAACCGATGTTGTTCCTAGTGAACCGATGTTGTTCTCAATTGAACCGATGTTGTTCTTAGGTTGAATCCCTATTGAACCAATATTGTTCTTAGTGAACCAATATTATTCTTAATTGAACCGATGTTGTTCTTAGGTTGAATTCCTATTGAACCGATGTTGTTTCTATTGAACCGATGTTCTTAATTGAACCGATGTTTCTAGTGAATCGATGTTGTTCTTAGATTGAATCCCTATTGGACCGATGTTGTTGCCAGTGAACAAATGTTGTTATTAATTGAACCAATGTTGTTCTTAGGTTGAATCCCTATTGAACTGATGTTGTTCCCAGTGAATTGATGTTGTTCCCTGCGAACCGATGTTGTTCTTAATTGAACCAATGTTCCTAGTGAACCGATGTTGTTCTTAGGTTGAATCCTTATTAAACCGATGTTGTTCCCAGTAAACCGATGTTGTTCTTAATTGAACCAATGTTGTTTTTTGCTGAACCAATATGATTTGTAGGTTGAATCCCTTCTGATCCAGTTTTCTCAGCGGTTCTTAGGTTGAATTCCTTTTGAACCAATCTTTTTTCAAGAAATTCGATCTGTAGGTTGAATCACTCCTGATCCAGTTTTCTTGGCGATTCTTAGGTTGAATCCCTTTTGAACCAATCTCTTTTCCAAAAGATGCGGTCTGTAGGTTGAATCCCTCCCGATCTAATCTTTCTGTTATCAAATCTAATTTGTCAAATGCCAAACCTTTTAAAACCTTAAATCATTTTCTCTTGCGAAAGACCCTTTTTCTAAGGAGAGTTCGAGGGAGCTTGTTCCGTTCGCATGCAATCATTTTTTTTGTTCACAAGAACCTTTTTTCTAGAGAGAGTTTGAAGGGACTCGTTTCTTCGCGAATTGTTTGGAAAACAATAATCAATTTTTACACAAAGAACCCTTTTTCTAGGGAGAGTTTCGATGAAAGCTCAATTCTTTTGTGGCCCCCAATTTCTCATTTTGGCCTCACCATCATAGAGAACCCTTTTTCTAGGAAAAGTGTGATGGACTTGTTTCTCTGTGATATTCATCAAACTTACCCACCGGCCGCCTTTCCATAAGAGAAGCCTAAGATTAGAAAGTTTTGACAAAAAATTAATTTCTCTTCGAAAGTTTTGTTTTGTAAACACCTCATCTTCAGGGAAGAGAGGAGTATTCACCCATTCAGATCAAGGGTTAAGCACGAGCCTCTCTTTTGAGGAAAAAGAGAGGAGATTTAGTCATGAATGTGTCAATTTAATGTCAAGCAATTCCTTCCAAAGGATTTCAAGAATATTTTGCCAATTTATCATGAAGAATAACTGTTGATTTCAAAATTTTATTGCACAAAACTTTGCCTCAAGCTACCTTCAATATTCCTTCTAAAAGGGCGAAGCTTTTGCGAGAAAAGAATAAAGTTCAAGTTTTTCTGTTGATCCACCAAAAGGATGAAGAAAAATCCTCGATATGACTAGCAAAAAAAAATTCAATAATGTTGAAAAGCCATAAGTGAATTGATATTGATCATAGCTATGACACATTTTTAAAGATCATTCTTCTGAAAACAAGGCAGTAGAAATATCCTGAGCGATAAAATAATCCACCCAATCTCCTCAATCATTCAAAACTCTAATTAACTATCTGCAAAATAGATCTCTTAACTGTCATCAAGTTGAAGACTGATGGTCGAGTTAGACCCCTGGGGCCAAAGAAGACTCAGAACATCTTTGAGTTGAAGGAGTATGTGACGTGACCTTCTAGTGAAAGTCAGAACATCGCCAAGTTGAAGGTCAATGCGATGAACCCCCGACAAACCCTAAAAGATATTTAATTTATGTTATCATCAAGAGATTTCAATCAAAGAGACAATATTATCAATTAAATTCCTAGGACCAAAGACGACTCAGATCATCTCCAAGTTGAAGGAGTATATGACATATCCTTCCAAGGAAAGTCAATACATCACCAAGTTGAAGGTTGATGCGATGAAATTCTCGCCAAAGTCTCAAGGGAGCTCAACTTTATGTATCAAAAGAGAGCAAAAAGATCGTCATTGGTAAACCCCAGATATCAAACTGCCAAGAATCCTCTTTATTTGTGTGAAATTCTTTTTCATCCAATTGCTTTTATGAAACTAACGATATTTCCTCTCTTTTCATATCAAGGAAATGGATAGCTTTCTTGAAGAAATTCAACAACAACAAATTTGAATTTGATTCTTGATTCTACGAAGTTAGCTCAATTGGAGGTAATGCTCTAGGTAGAAAAAGGTAATATTTTTCGTACTAAACATGCATATTTCAATCATTTTGAATCAACTATAATTTCTCATCTTATTGGCAATATTTTCTGGCTATCCCGACATGAAGTGAGAACTTGGTGTCCATTTTGATATATCCTGGCGTTATTTTATCCCTCATTAGGACTTGATAATAGGAGTTTTCAAAGTCCTTCCCTTCTGTTTAATCTGAGCACTTGGGCTCTCGGATCTGCATATTTCTCAATTTGTCCCCATTGTCCCGCCATAAACAGTTCCCATTCAGGGTAAGGGTTAAACCTGAATTGTTTTTGCAAAAGTTCATCTGTTTTAAAAGCCATTTCAGTCTCAGCAATGAGACGCCCAAGATCAATCACTTTTCAAGCTTTAAGGAAATCCCATTTTCATCCTTTTGCAAACACCTCTCGGATTTATTGTGCTAAAACCCGAAGATTCTATCATGGTTTCATCTTTCGAGGATTCAATTTTTCCCATTCAGGTAAGGGTTAAACCTAAACCTTATTCTGATGAGGAATTTCTTTCAGTCCCATCCTGGTTTCCCCATCCTGATTAGGAATCCATATTTTTTCATGTAAGGATTGTACCTGAGCCTCGTCTCACAAGGTATTTTTCAGAAATGTCCCATCATGGTTTTCCCGTTCTGACGAGGAATCCATATTTTTTCTTTCTATTCAGGTAAGGGTTAAACCTAAATCTCAACTTCATTCTGACATATTGTCATCCCATCCAGGTCAAGGGCTAAACCTGAGTCTCTTAAAAAAGCTTATTTTGTCTCCGCCATAAGACTTCATCAAAATCTCCTTTTGTCACAATTTTGGGATCTTCATCTAAAAGTCCTATCACCATTTCCTTATTTCATTTTTATCCAATTATCTCATTTTCAAGGATTTCATCTTTTTCCAAGCCTTTCAAGATAAGGTACAAAACCTAAGAATAATTTTCACAAAACAATTCCTCCACTCACAGTTTAGATTTTCTGACTGGGGCATTTTTGTTTTAAAAAATTTGGCGTGTTTTATTTGCTACTAAGCTTGAATTTTAACCGGCTTAGCAGCAAAGAGGGGCATCTATGAAGACCCCAAATTTTCAAAAATTTCAAAAATTCCTATTTTGCCACTGGCATCTACCTTCTGAGCAGTTAGGTCAATTTCTATTCATTTCTCAGATTCATTTCCTTGTTGAAGATCCGAAATCCAATTTCATTTTCCATATCTGACCCAATCTCAAATCCAAATCAGATATCCAAATCCAATTCTGAGTCTAGATCTTCTATTTTTCAAGAATCAAAAATCAATTCTCTGTATTAGCTCAGGTATTTTGTCCAGATCTAATCTCATTTTATTTTCTCAATTCGAGATCCAAACTCGATATTTGCTCAAAACCTCAGATCCAGATCCATTTTGAAATTCAATTTTTAAAAATCAACTCTATTTTTTTTATAAAATCCTCAAAATTTCAAAACAAAATATTTTCACAAAATCTCTTAAAAACTTTATCTGGACACCCTCCCCCCTTTATATTCTGGATTTTTCTTTCAAGAAAATAGAAAAAGGGCAAAATTTAAGAAAAGCTATTTTAGCTTTTTTTTTTTTGAAGTTTTTACAAAAGTTAAAACCTTCTTTTGAAAATTTTTGGAAAACTAAAGGACCCTTTTGAAAAATCTCCTAACGGCTTCTTCTTATTTAAACAGACATTGAGAGGCCATCTCGTCATCCATCGACCACCTCGTACCTCTCACAACCCATCGACCGAGCTTTCCCCTCTTCTCCTTTCCCCCTTCCCTCTTCTTTCTTCTTCTCTTTCCCCTTTCCCCTTTCCTTTATCTTCTTTCTCTGGTTCCTCTACCTAATCGATTGAAGCAGATCAACATCTAGCAACAATAATATATAGAGGAAGCATCATCTCTTTTGATTCATGGTAAGCAGCTCATCACTTCTTTTGATCGATGCTATTTCTTTCCTTTCTCCTCATTTCATCCTCTTTGATCTTCACGATTTTGTTTTCCTTTTGTTATTTCATTGTTCACCAAAAGCATGTTTTGTAGCATCGATCTGCCTATAGCAGCGTCGATGCTACATATTGCAACAATATCATTGCCTTTGTTTCAGTACTTACTGCATTTGAGGCTACAACGTATTGCATAGTTTACTCTCTACCTTAATGTATTGCTTTCATTTTCTTTCTATTTTTTTGTTTAATTTATGTTATACTGCGTGAATGTATCTGGTCATCGCGCCACCTTTCTATTCCCTGTTTTTAACATACATAGTATCATCATTAATCACCATTTCATTGTATCATACCTCTTGTTTTCCTTTATCGTTCTTATTTCACCCATTTCTGCATCCATTATTATACCTCATTTTCTCCTTTTTGCATTGATTCATCCTCTGTATACCGTTGCATTTTATATATGACTGTATCGATCTGGTGCCTCCTGCTCATCAGTGTCATCATCGGTTGTTTTATGCTAGCATCTTGCATCCCATAATATACGCATCTGAGTTGCTGGGATCTCATAGTATAGCATTAATTACCATCCCATCTCATTGCATCGTGTTTGTCCAAATTTCCTCTGCATTTAGTGACATCTGACATGCACAACAAGTATCCAACATCATCTAGTCATTTCCTGTTTTGTGCATCAAGATCTCACACATTCTATTTTCTGTTCAGCGTCATCTTGCATATGTCCATGGCATCATCATTTTAGATTTCTGTCCATTGCATTTTTTTTTATCCCCTGCATTTTATAGCATTTGCATTGGTATCTTCTTCATCACCACCAATATATCGGTGTACCTAATTTCCTGGATCTATGTGATAGTGGTCCTTGTGGTTTATATAGTTTGTGTCCTATACTAGAGAAAGGTATGTTGCAAAGGAGCACATCTGTTACCGAGCTATTCAATCCTTTGTCATAATCTTTGTGATTTTAGTTTTTGTCCTCTTGCTGAAGCTCACTAGTTTCAAGATTGTTGACGTGCTTACAAGTCTGTTGGCGCTCATCCCCACTGGGTAAGGCTTGATATCAATAGCCCTGGTGCTTAGGCCCTTGTTGGGGAAAACTCTTGCTGCTCTGGAACACCTATATGATATATTTTTTGGTATGATAGTCATGGCTCCCATATCCCTCCTATCTCGATTGCCTGGCTTCCACTCATTGCACAATTTATATTCCATAGGGTAGTATCTTCTTTATCCATTACATTGTTTGCTATCATCGCACAACCATGGAACCACTATGGAAACTAGCAGAACCATCTTCAATAGCACTTATCTTCACAATTGTTCTTGTTGCATTTGCCTCTGCTCAACAAACATTGACTTATGGTAAAGAAATGGAGAGGAGCCGTGATTTTTGGAGGCACCAGTTACTTTCCGCAAGCGCTGATGATTCCACTTGCTAGTCCATGCAGTCTCTTGTTAATGTTCTATCTCTTCTCTTCTGTTTTACACTTGGTTACAACTTTCACTGCAATTGCTTCTATTGTCTCACTCTTCTTTTGCTTGTTACTATATGTATTATATCTCAAGGCACAGTTTTCATATCTCATTGTTGTTCGCATTCTTTTACAAGGACCCAAGAGATACCTGTCTTAGTAAGCTTGGGTATAGTTAATGCTTGGCTCATTTCTGGGCATTGGCTACTGAACAATGTCTTGGGCATTTCAACACGCATTGCTTTTGTGAGCCATGTTATGCTGTCTAATATTAAAGTTTCTGTTCTCTTTCTTGTCTGTTTGTTTATGACATATTTTGGGTATTTTTTCTGAGATGTTCTTTGAGGACAAATGTCATGGTGTCTGTCGCTACCCAGCATGCCTCAAATCCTGTTCATATAATTGCAAATAGTTAAAATTCACCAGAGCTGCAGTTAATAGCCAAGAAACTCGAGATGCCTATCAATATTGTTTTTCCTAGGAACTTGATGGGTGGAATAGTTCCTGGTAGTAATGCTAAGGAATTCATGATGCTTGGTCTTGGTGACATGACTATTCCAGGCATGCTTCTAGCATTGGTTTTGTGTTTTTGATCCTCGGGAGACAAGAGATTCTGGCAATCCGATAGAAATCAGTTATATCAAACGACACAAATATATATGGCATGCCCTTTTAGGATATGCGATCAGATTTGTCAGTACCTTAGCTCCTGGAGTTTTTGATAAGGCCTTTTCAGCCTTGCCTGAGGAGTATATCTGCTAACAATAATTTCCCTGTTTCTGCAAGAATCTCCTGCAAGTGTTTTCTGCAAGCATTCCTACGCGTGCATATTAAATTAAGTTTGTAATGTCGCGTCTTATCACACCTTCTGCACATTATCTGCATATCACTGTGGTCACTTCGTTTCTTAAAACCTATTTTCACCATGCACACACACACACACACACTGTGTACACATACACTATGTGCACATACACTATGTGCATATACATATTGAGTACACATTCATTGAGTATACTTCACTATGTGTATGCACGCAGTAGGCATACTCCCTAAGCTCACTCCCACTGTGAACACACTATGAAACATTTCCACTGTGTACAATCGTGTTACTCTCTACACCTTCAAGATTCTGATATGCCTCAGAAAATTACTTCAATATGGCATATTAGATTGGCCTAATGTGTCGATTGGAAGTGCCTTGATAGGCTAGCTGAAGTTACTGTAATGTGTTACACTGGAAACATACGGGTTTGCTATAGAATCATTACTATTCGCTGGATGAGATTATCCAAATGGGTTGTGTGGAGTTACTGTGGAACACAATTCAGGCACTGAATTTTCAATTTACTGCAAAATGCATACATGATTGGCTTGAAGTTAGGTCTTTGATTTGCTGTGCATGGCATTACAACACCTTTACACTCACCTTCCCCATATCCACTACACTTCATTTTCCCCTATGTTACACATCATTATGTGCATTTTACTAATTTGCTGCACACCCCTACAACACCTTTGCACCCTTTACACTCACATGTCAGCCACTTGCATAGTATCATTACCTCATCATTTTATTTGCATACATTTTTATCTATATTGTCTCTACCATAGTTAGTCATTCTTCATTTATACACCTGTATCTAAGCATATTAATTAGCATTGGCATGGCATTGGTTAAGTTCACAGTGTATCATTCATAGCAAGTATCTCAATTAGCTCTGGTTTGCATCGGTCTGCCAGAACCACTTAGTTTCCAGATATTAGTATCATGTATGCCACTGAATCTGCTATGAATCCACAACAGAACTTTTTTTTGCATTTGTTCAGCCTAAAGGCACTTACATTCACAACATACTACTCAGTCGCATTACCATGTGTTGTAGGCCATACAATTTGCACCTATATGCCCAAGTCTTCGTATTCCAGATGTATCTTATTGCCCAAATACCTTACTGAAGTTTGTCAGATTATCACTACTAGCAGACTTTGAACCTACACCTGCCCCTAGTCGCCTGCATATGCACTCTTTATCTGCAAATACCTATGCATATGCATTAAAATTTGGTCATATATCTTGTAGTTGCAGGAATATAGGTATTTTAGCAACCTATACACCTTCCATCTCAATAGTATATACATCTTCACTTAGGTATATGCATATGCATTTCTCATTTAGCATAAACATCATACTTAGGTAGATGCATATGCATTTTTTTCATTTAGCATAGGCATCACAGTTAGGTAGATGCATATACATTTCTTGTTTTATATAAGCATTGCACTTAGGCAAATGCATATGCATTTCATTCATGCATTAAGCATTTCATCTCCATTAACATATGCATTTTCATTATAGCTTAGGCAGAACCACATGCATATTAGCTTTAATATGGTATTTTCAATTTCTCTTCTATATTTGGCATTTCTTTTGCCTTGTGTTTTACAGGTAAGCATGAAAAATTCTGATTTCTTTTGCTAGATTAGGAATTTCAATATTCAATTTCAATTGTAATAATTTGATATTAATGAGAATTTCTATTTTCTGTTTAGAATAGAATGTATGAGCATATAATTGTATTTTAAATTCTCATAATTGCTTATGTCATTTCATTTTATCTTATTCTTTAAAAAGCACTATGGGATAACATGAATGGAACATGCACCATTCTAATAAAGGTAATTAATCCTAAGTAAATGATTCACATTTATGGCCATAGTCAGAATATGAACAATACTTAGGATTCTTATCTTTTATGTGATAAAATTTGACCTACACTTCAGGTCTTTTCTGAAAATCATCATATTTTTTGTTTATCTTTTCTTCTTTTATCAGAATTCAAAGTAAAGATTAAATTAAAATATATTTGTGGCCATAGTCATGGATATATTAAAATTTAAGCTCATTTCAATTCTATTAAAGAATGAAATTTGCTTTTAAAACTTTAATTTTAAACAAATTCTCTCAATGCATTCATCATTTTGCATCATTATTTGCCATCTTTTAAATTATTTTTTATTTTCAAAATTCCAAGTGATTTTGAAATAAATTTTCAAAAACACAGTTTTCATTTCCAAAATTCAAAAAACATTTTCAAATCCTATTCACAAATGCAAATCTATCTTTTCACTTCAAAATTCCATTCAACTTTAAATCTTATTTCAAATCCTGACTTTCAATCTTTATTTCTGAACTTCTGATTTCTGAATTTCATATTTTAACTTTGAATTTTATTTCAAATTCAAATGCTAATATCAAAATTCTTTATTTCTCCTCAAAAATCCCAAAAATCTTGAATTCTCATTTTCAAATTCAATCCTGAAGTTTACTTCAATTTTCAATTCAATTCCAAATCAAATATTTGAAATTTATTTCAAAATCTCATCTTAAATTCAATTTCAAAAATCGATTTCCAATTCAATTTTAATCTCAAATCCTGAATTCTAACTTTAAAATCCAATTTCAAAGTTTACTTTTAGATTCTAAATTCCCATTTTAATTTCAATTTCAAATTCTTATTTTAATTCCAAGTCTAATTTCAAATTTTATTTTCAAATTCCAAATTCAAAGTTCAAATTCAATATCAATTCTAATTTCATATTCAAATTTCATGTTCAATTATGATTTCAAAACTTAGAATTGATTTCTAATCTTGATTTTCAATTCAAAAATCAACTCAAATTCGATTTTTAGTCAATTTTAGATTTCAAAGTTCTTAAATTCAGAATCCAATTTTGCAAATCCTCAACTGCATAGATGATTTCAGTTTCAACTTTCAAATTTTCAATTTCCTTTTCAAATCTCAAAATTCACTTTAAATCCAAGCTTTGGATTCAAAATTTCAAATTTTTTTAAAACAAATTCAATTTCTAAACCATTTTCCAAAGGATATTTTTTAAACCTATTTCAAAATCACTTAGAAAATCCAAATTTCTGAAATATCTTCAAAAGGCATACATTACAGCACAAGCATGACTCTTTGTGCATTTAGGATTTTAGAATAATCACTTAGACAAAATTAGGCAAAGCGAAAGGCATTGATTCGATCCTTGGTTCAATTATCTCTGGTAAAGGTGCCAGGTACGGTTGAACCTCGTACCGAGTAGCAAATCCCGTCTCTCCATTTTTTCTCACAAAATTTTAAAATGGAGGCGAGTAAATTTTAAAATATCTTTTTCAAAAAGGTCAAGTGAGACCTTGCAAAAGAGTTTCTCTTCTTCTTCTTCTACTTTTTCCACTAAAAAGAAAAAAGAAGAAAGGGAAAAGCGAATTTTTTTGCAACGATCACAATATTCTCTCTTCTACCTAGAGTATTACCTTCAATTGGGCTAACTTTGTAGAATCTAGAGTCAAAATCAAATTTATTGTTGTTGAGTTTCTTCAAGGAAGCTATCCATTTCCTTGATATGAAAAGAAAAGAATTTGTTCTCAGTATCATGAAAGCAATTGATGAAAAGATATTAATAAAAGAATTTTGCATAAATAAAGAAGATTCTTGATAGTGTTGGTAGTTTGATATCTGGAGTTTATCCATGATGATCTTTTTGCACTTTTTTAAGATGTAGAGATTGAGCTTTCTTGGGGTTTGACAAGAATTTCATTACATCAACCTTCAACTCGACAATGTTCTGATTTTCCCTGGAAGGACACGTCACATACTCCTTCAACTCAGAGATAATTCGAGTCTTCTTTAGCTCCATAAATTATATTGATGTTGTCTCTTTAATTGAAATCTCTTGATAATCTTTTGCGCTCTTTTGCGACATAAAAAATAAGCTCTCTTGGGATTTAACAAGAATTTTATCACATCAGCCTTCAACTTGGCTATGTTCTGATTTTCCCTCAAAGGACACGTCACAAACTCCTTCAACTTGGAAATATTCTGAGTCTTCTTTAGTCCCAAGAATTACATTGATTATATGGTCTCTTGGGTTGAAAATCTTTTATGATAACAATGATTAAATATCTTTTAGGGATTGGCGAGAGGTTCATCACATCAACCTTCAACTTGGCGATGATTTAAACCTTCTCGAGAAGGACATGTCACATGCTTCTTTAACTTCGAGATGATCCGAGTCTTCTTTGGCCCTGGGGGTCTAACTCATCCATCAGTCTTCAACTTGATGATAGGTGAGAGATCCCTTTTGCAGGTAATTAATTACAACTTGATTGATTGAAGAGATATTGAGATTGAGTGAATTCTTTTATATCGCCCAAGATATTTTCACTACCTTATTACCAGAAGAATAGTCTTTAAAAATGTGCTATAGCTATGATCAATATCAGTTCACTTATAACTTTTCAATATCATTGAATTTTTCCTTTATCGATCATATCAAGGATCTTTCTTCATCCTTTTGGTTGACCAACAGACAAAGCTTGAATTTTCTTCTTTCTTTGCAAAAGTCTTATCCTTTTGGAAGGAGTACTGAAGGTAATATGAGGTAAAATTTATGCAATAAAGATTTTGAGATCAACAACTATTTTTCATGACAAATTGGCAAAAATGTTCTTGAAATCCTTGGTGAAAGAAATCGCTTGACATCCAATTTACACATCCGTGACTAAATAGTGAACCCTGAAAAAAACTTAATATTTGATAAAAGATCAACTCAAAAGATGAATTTTGAAAGACCATTATAGGACTAGATTTGGTGAGAGAACCAACGCAAAGCTAGATTTGGTAAAAAGACCAACGCAAAGCTGGATTTGGTAAAAGGACCAACGCGAAGCTGGATTTTGTAAAAGGACTAATGCAAAGCTGAATTTTGGTGAAAGGATCAACACAAAGCTGGATTTGATGGAAGGACCAATGCTAAACTGAATTTTGGAAGGACCAATTCGAAAATTAGATTTAGAAGGACCAGTGCTGAACTGGATTTGAAAGGACCAACTCAAAAACTAGATTTTGAAGGACCAGTGCTAAACTGGATTTGAAAGGACCAACTCAAAAATTGAATTTTGAAGGACCAGTGCTAAACTGGATTTGGAAGGACCAATTCGAAAATTGGATTTAGAAGTACCAGTGCTAAACTGGATTTGGAAGGACCAATTCGAAAATTGGATTTAGAAGGACCAGTGCTAAACTGTATTTGGAAGGACCAACTTAAAAATTGGATTTTGAAGGACCACTGCTAAACTGGATTTGGAAGGACCAATTCAAAAATTGGATTTAGAAGGACCAGTACTAAACTGGATTTGGAAGGACCAATTCAAAAATTGGATTTTGAAGGACTAGTGCTAAATTAGATTTGAAAGGATGTAAACACCCCAATTTTTCTTCATTCATTCTCAGACAACCCCCTTGTGTGGATGCCAACCCTGATAGGTTAGTATAGGAATCCAACCCCGAGTCTGTCTTAGAAAATTACCATTTTGGCCACTTTTATCAAGAAAATTATTATTTTACCCCTAGGTCATCCTAGACCAATGTCAGTCAGAGTCGACCAAGCTCATTTGTAAGCTCATAACAGTTAGAATATCTTGTCATCCTAGACACATAAAGTTACCTCAGAGCGGATGCAAGGATATAAATGCTCAATTGGTTTAAAGGTACTAGGGAACATACCAAATGGGTTATCAACATGAATGTACCAATAATTTGTATAACTGTCGTGAGAGGGCAGTATGACGCTCTTGCCATAAAGGTAATTTTGAAAAGTTACCTTAGAGCAGATGCATGAGTACTTGACCATGAAGAGCAATTATGAAAATTTACCTTAGAGCGAATGCTAGGGTACTTGGCCTTAGAGAGCAATTATGAAAAGTTAACATAGAGTGGATATAGGGGCACTTAGTTATGAAGAGCAATTGTGTAAAGTTATCTTAGAGCGGATGTGAGGGTACTTAGCCATGAAAGGCACATGTGTTAAAATACATTGAACCTTTGCCTTTAATAAAGAGAACCCAATAACCATCAGAGAGCTCGTTATCTGTTTTGACAATATTGCAGGCCTTAGGCATTGGAAAGTTGACAAAATTGTGCACAGTAGGTGAAAAATTGAGTGTTGCTCTCAGACTATGCACAAAACAGTGACAATCAGAATAGAACAGTACATGCGATACCTAAATCGATCGTATCTCCCTCATTCAAAGGAATTTTTATAAGCAATTTGTGGCATTGAAAAGCTGATAAAATTTCTTATATTCTGTGAACATTTAAGCTCTGTTCTTAGATTGTACATAAAATAGTGATAGTTGAAATATCAGGTCAGTTTATAGCCCAAGCGCGTCTCGAACCAAATATGGACCAAATCAACCATACATTCATTGAATGAATATTTGTGAATAATGTTTATAACTAATAACTGAACATGTAAATGCAATTCTAATACTGAATGAATGTAGGTGATAAGTGCCTAAAGGGGCACAAATTGAAAAAGGCATTCTCTTCACTTGTATGCCTTAATGATCACTGCGATTCAAATGAATGACTTGTGAATTACATGTTAGATGATTGAGTATGAATGCATCTAATTATTTATGATCAATGCCTATTGTTGAATGCACGATTAAGTTGACATGTTACAACTGCATATGTGACATAATAGTTTCACTGGCACTGAATTCTATATCCATGAGCTCAAATGGAAGGCCTGAATCATAGATTAGATTCATCTTGTGCATGGATTGATGGTTGGAATCAATGAATTAAAAAGATAACAATGTGACACTAAATCTATTGAGCTTACAAAAAGAGGGTAAACAATACTTCTGGCTTCATGGGTATTGTTTTGAGCACAAAAGGTTGCTCCTCCTCAGCCACGAAGATAGGGGATGCCACCACATTAGCCATGGGGTGGATGGTTATGAAACTCATGAGTGAAAGTTTGATGCATTAGGTTGGTGGTGTTGGGAGCTCTCTCTCAATTATGGTCATCCCTCACCCGGGAATGGTGAAAGGTGTTCGACCACGATAAAGCCACAAATTGTATGAATACACCTCCTATGCCATAGCTATGATCTAGGTATTTCTTGTATAGTACCCACAGGGATAAGAAGTGAGAACCTAAATTTGTTTATGGATTTAAATAGACATAGCATCCATCATGTAATTTTTTTTTAATTAAAGTTAATTAAATCACTTATATATAAATGATCTCTTGTATGGCAATGGTAAGTGCATGCATATTTATCTGTTCTTGCATAATATTTCAACTGTCTATGAATGATAATCTTTTGATGCATTGTAATGTTATGCATGTTTGAATTGATAAATGTTTGCGTGCCTGTGAGATGTCAGGATATTATCTTGCATATTGGTTTTGGTTTGTGTGTATTGAATAGTACTTCATACAGGGGACTTGATGAGTCTGACCCCATTATATATTTTATATGTACTTATTTAATTGATTGAATGATTTAATTTGGTTTATGGGTTGAATTGTCTCATTTCTATCTTAGATTTCATATTCCAGAGTTGGACTCAATCCATGATTTGGACTGTAAAACTCGAGATTTTTTCTTGATAATTAAAATAAATAAATGATGAATTATTGGTGCATTCATGACTATAATCGTGAATTCTTAATTTTCTTATTTTTCTTGATATTCTTGATTTTGTTGATTTTTTTGATTTCAATTAATTATGAATTTTTTCTTAAGTTATAAAGAATATTTCAAGAGTAATTAAAAAATCTAAAAAATATGGACTAAACAAGAAAATAAATTATTTATATATTTTTAGATTATGAATTTTGGATTTGGATCTAGTCTCATTTGATTAGACCCATAACATAAGATGCTTTAAACAACATTATTATTGTTTCAATAGAAATTTTGGCCAATCAGTGGCTAATCTATTAAATAGGAGTTGATCTTGATGTTCCTCATTTTGAGGGGATTGAAATCGACAATCTGCATGCCCAAATTGGTATTGATTTGAGTATTTTATCATCGATTGAAGTTCATGACTATCTACATGCCCAAATTAACATTTTTTGACATTGATTAAATTTTTTTGTCAACTCATATGCTTATGATTAAATCTAAGACCACCACAATAATTTACGTTTTGAGGGCTATCAAATCGACTATTTAAACATCAAATTCTGACGAGTCCTTGAGTCTGTAGGCCTCCTAGAAGGTTACCATGTCACTAGAGCCCAAGCCAGGGTAAAAAGTCCTCATTTTTCTTTATAGCTTAAGTAATTTCAAAATTTAATTAATTACGTCTCATAATTTATTTTTTTATTTTACTAATAAAAAAATTAATAAATATTAACTTCTTATATTAGAGATGAGACTCTTGTCTAAGCTCATTTATAAATAGAGACTCTCATGAGAAGGATTAACAAGGTTAGTTCTCTCTCTTTCTTTCTTTCTTTTCTCTTTTTCCTTTTTGTTTTTGGGTTTTCTCTCTTCTCCAAAACGTGTAGGAGCCTTGGAGAAACCTTGTGCAACCATTAGACCTGAACTTAGTCGTTGGGTGGTGGTGGAATAGAAGTCAAATCGTCTGTTTCTTCGTTCTGACCATGAAAATCGATCGTAGGCAAGTAAGATTTACATGACCAATGTTTTTACACCGTTGGACCATGTATGATTGAAGTATTTTTATTTTCAACAACTTTTAATATGTTCTTGATCAATTCTACATGTTTTCTTGGTGGAAGAAATTATTTCTTGAATAAAAAAATATAAATATTATATTTTTTTCCAAAAATATTTTTGAGAAACATGCAAAATTGGGACTTTGTTATTATTTTGTATTAAATTTAATCATATTATAATTCTTTATGGTGTTATTCATGTATTGACCTATATTAAGTAAGATCAAACAAAAAAATATCAGATTCTAAAAGTTTTATAATCTTAAAAAGGATTTTTACAAAATTATTTTTTGAGAAACCAAAAGATATGATGTCTGATAATTTTTTCCCACCCAGTTTTAGAAAAAATCAATAACTTTGGGCAAAAACTAATGTTTTGGGGCATACATGACAAAAATGTTTTGGGGGCATACATGACCGAATTTAGGGAACAATTTCAAATAACTTATAGAGAACATGACCATCGAGCGTGCATTGCTCGATCTTGGGGCAAGTGTGAATATATTGTTGGGTTCCCTTTATGACACTTTTGGGATTGGGGATTTAAAGCTCACGATGACGGTCTTGCAGTTGGCTGATAGGTCTACCAAGTGTCCGTGAGGAATCTTGAAAGATGTGTTATTTAAGGTTGAGAACTTTTATTTTCCAATTGATTTTCTCATTCTGGAGATGGAGGGCACTGGTGTTGCTCACCAGACCCCATCATTCTTGGTAGACCATTCTTGGCCACGACCAATGCTCGTATTGATTGTCGTACTGGGGAGATGGATGTTTCTTTTGGCAACAAGCGTTTGCGTATAAACATTTTTAATGTTGCCACTAGAACGACAGGAAATGACGAATGTTTCCATGTAATGGACGTCAAAGGAAAGTAATTCGATCCACAGTTGGATGCTTGTATGGGTAAATGCTTGATTTATGGCTCACCATCTTGTGAGAATAGTCTTCATGTAGAGACTAAGCTCATTCTTAGCAGGCATAAGAGTCATTCTAAGGTTCAGAGGGGTAGAGTTGGAGGAAATGTTGTGGGCAGGGTCATAGATGAAACCATATCCCTCAGACTTTTTGATTGAGTATGACATCACGTTCATTGATCTCATGGATGTTAAAGGGTAACCAAAGATCTGTCTGGCTGAGGACGTAAAACTTAGCATTCTATGGGAGGCAACCCATATTAGTGTTGTAATATTAGTAATTTTTCTATTTTGTTTTTCGTTTTGAGTTATCTGTGTGGAAGATAGATCCTGTATGCATTGCATTTGGTGTATTTTTATGAGTTGTAAACATTGAGACAAGTAAAATCTCTGTAGAGCCAGTACAGAGCAACATCAGGTAAGATTCCACAATGCAGATCAGGTGACTTCTACTACTTTCCTCCTATTTCTTCTATTTCTCATGCACATTCATATAGTTTCATACAAGCATGGGGGAGCGCCACTGAGGACAATGTTATTCAAGCATGGGGGAGAGTGTAGTTTGCACACCGATTTTTTGCACCCAATTTTTTCTTGTCTACTTGCACATTGATGAAAACTCATAAAAATTGGGCTTTTAAGGAATGAGTTTGACCATATATGAATGCTTTACATAATCCAATATTTTTAGAGAATTTTTAAGCCCCATATTTTTTTTTCGACACTAATCTAGAAAAATGTGGTTAATTATATGGATTTTAAAGAAATGCCGATAGATGCATGTTAGAGTTTATTTTGAATCATAAGTATGAATATGCACAGTTTATTTTTGAAAACTAAGCAAATGAACAACATTGAAAAGAAGATCTCAAAAAGTGAAAAAGAAAATGTGTTTAGTTGTTTGATGTCTTCGTATTCTCGAGTAGCTAGGCTCAGACACAAGTTGAAGTGTTTGATTTTCATGTTGAAAAGGGTAACAAAGGAAGTCACTTCTTTGTCTAAGTTAATATCTATGGCCTATTTTGTTCGAGCAAGTAGAGCCTAAGGGGTGTTTACACCTGGTGCCCTAAAGCTATTTGGCTTGGGAGCCACCGACCTAAAAGCCCGTTACATGAACTTTATAGAGAGCCTAATAGATGTTGACATTGCACATGACAAGAAGCAAGCTATACGTAAAACTATTAAAATTAAAGGTCTAGTGACTTGAGCAATTAAATTCGAGGGATACTTTGTATCTGGTGCCCTAAGGTCGTCTGGTCTGGGAGTCACTCACCCAAAGCTCATTACACGGGTCATGAAAATTAAAAATTAAAAATAGTTTTCAACAAAAAGAAAGAAAAAATATAGAAAAATTGAAAATCTAGAAAAAGAAAAAGGAAGAAAATTAAGAGCAAGAAATAAAAAGTTCACTGCATAGGAATACGTATTGAGAAAACCTGTGCAGAAAACATATGAGTGAGGATAGGTAAATAATGACCTGTATATATTTGATTTTCTGAGAATAAAGCATAAATGATTATGATATTTAGAAAAGTAGAAGAAATAGTTTTACTCTGTGGTGGCCTGTAAAACACTCCAATTATGTTTTGAAAATGTAATGGCACAAAATGTTTTTGAAAACAAACTCCTTAACTATCTAATGCTTTGCGACTTGAAATTTTTATGCATACATGACATAGATGTTTGTGGGTAGCATCACTGCAAACCCTCATGAGACCTTACTCATCAACTGGGGTAACCCAAGGGTTTAAAGGGCTTGTTGCATGTGCTAAATGCAACCGTGATTCCTACGAAAGTGAGTTAGGTTTTTATTCTTTTTAGTTTGTTTGTTTTTGTTAGGCCAGTTTACTCGAGGACTAGCAAATGATAAGCATAGAAAAATTTGATCATGCATAATTTTTATGCATAATTTCATACATTTTCATGCATGATCATGTGCGATAATTGCTTAAAAATGCTTGTTTGCGAAGGTTTTCATGGTTTTTATAAAAAATTTAATTTGAGTAAACTAAGCCTTTTTGGAGTAATTTGGAAAAAATAATTAAGTTTTTAGAAATTACTTTTTAAAAGAGTTGCCTTTTTGAAAATATTAAAAATTTATTACTCTTTTTAAAAAATGGTCTAAAAACCTAATTAGACTAGTATAAAAAGATTTTTTTTGAGAAAGAGAAAACATTTTTCTCTTTTTAGCATGTGCCCCACTCTCTCCTCTCTGCCTTTCCTTCTTCCTTTCTCCCCCTTTTTCGATCGACTAGTTGCCTACCTCCTTCTTCTTGCTACTTATGCTTTTCACTCCTTCTTCTAAACCTTGTCATCGTCAGTTCTTCTCATCCCCTCTGTCGGAGAGAAAGCGAAGTTCGTTCGATTGCAATAGAAAAGCCAACTTCTTCTTCTCAACCCTTTCGTTGAAGGTAAGCCATAGGTAAACCACTTTTCCCCCTTTTCTGTAGTATTTAAGACTATTGCATGCATCATAGTTAGATTCATTGATTTTTTTATCATCTTCATGGCATCTTGCATGCATTGATTTTATTTTATTTTCAGCACATTGCATCTTAGATAGCTTATTGATTAACGTTCTTTTTTTTTTGAAGTAGTTGTGGTGTTTTAGTTAGGTTAGGGAGTCACGGCTTGCAGAGCACTCCCACCGTTAATAGCTAAACAACCGATCAAATCTACATGATTTACAAATCACATAGATTCAGTTGGATGCGTTTTAGGCATAAATCCAAGTAGAACACGAAGTTTGATCAACACGTATTTAGAGTTTTTGCTGATAACTGATCGATCATTTGGGTTATATGCAGCCAGATCAATTGGTCCAAGCAATACATAGCACCGACCCATTCAGCCTTATCATCTGTGTTGTGAATCTAAATCGGTCCAGATGAGGTCGGTTGCGGCTGCACCCTAACATGGACCAGATCTAGTATATTATTAGATCTGCACTTCATGAATGATAAGGAACAACAGTCTATGGTGCTCAGTCAGTGGAATTGTTGGACAGACAACATATGTATAGCAAACATGATTTCCATGTGCAATGCAAGTTGATTAACATGAATCACGTAGTCACGTGATTTATGTTAATACAAGTCTTTTTGTTACAACACATATTTCATAGCAGATTGGTTAGTTTAGATTTTTAAAGCATCATAGTTAATGAGTGATTAGTTTATGTTATGTTTAATTAGGTGTGAGTTAGTTGCAATAGATCTATGCGTTTCTTGTTTTGAGATAGTAGCTCTTACATGTTTTCTGTTAGCAGTTTCAGTTAATGGTTTTCTTGTTTTTAATAAATAGCTTATAGTTCATTTTCAATTGATTAGTTAGATAGTTACTTTTACTATTTTGCCTTGTAGTGGTTTGTTATTTCATGTTAGTTTACTTCATGTTTTTGTGAGTTTTGTTCATACTGACCTTTAATTTTTGTGTAGTTTTCTTTCTCGTTTTCGTGTTTTGTCCTTTTATTCTTGTAGGAAAGCGTTCAAATGTATGGTGATCCCTCAAACAAGCCCTCGAAGAGCCCTCTGAGGTCTCGAAAAGGTCCCCTCAAAAGGCCCTTCAGGTCCCTCAGAGAGCCCTCAAAATACCATAGTATAAACAAAATGTAAGGAGAGGATGGACAACTCAAGCACTGAAGACCCTTTTCTTTTCTTTTTAGCTTAGGCTTTCATTTTATTTGATTCAATTCAATTTGGGTTTGTAATAAGGCACTTATTATTTTTATTTGTTTAAGCCCTCCATAGGGGGTCATACTCTCATTTATTTAATTAATTATTTTTATTTTCAGGGCAATAAAGAGTAGCTTAGTTATTTGTGGAATACAAAGTATTTTTCCCATTCCCTGTGATCGACCCGGACTCCACCACTCGTGCAAGCCGGTTTTATAATTTGATGCACGATTTGCACAAACATTTTTATTGAAAATATATTTTAAAAATACTCTATTAAAAAAGTTGCATAAGTAATTGTAGTCATATCGATTTGATTGGTAAGAATTTATGGGAGTACTTATCGAGAAAGTTGAGTTAATGACTTCGATTATGCTTTGATGTTTCTTTAAACTTTTCATAAATTCAGTGCTTGAATCATATTTGATTTGAGATAAATATTTGTGATAGAGTTGACGGTAAGATTTATTATTTCTATACATGTTGCAAGTGAGATTTGTGGACCTGTTAAATTATAGCAGTTTGATTATGTGATTTTTATGATAAATTAATTATGATTATGACTATAATTGCAAAACATGTAAAAAATGAATAGTGAGCATGTTAATGTTGTTTCATGTTGGCCATAGATGCAGATGCATAATGATGTATATGTGATATTGTTGTATGTTTATCCTGGAATATTGAAACTAATACGATACTACATGAGTGGATTGCTAAATGGCATGCTAACATGATTCTTGACTTTTGAGAATGCATGTTATGATTTTGGTATGCGATATTTGTAAATACATGCAGGAAGTGTGATATCCCACAGGGTTTGATGGGCACTTGGTGTGCTTAATGAAATTAAGATAATAATGGTTCCATAAGAGAGAACAATAAGATGGAAAGTGCACTAGCCTAAATGGTAGTTGCATGTGCTACCTATGGCCTAAGTTAAAAATATCCCGTGATAGCCCTTTTGGGTATGCCTTGTTTCATCAAGGTATGTTTAACTGGTTGTTTGGCAGTGATCTACCTTAGAGAGGGTAGAAGGTATGAAATTCTCTAGATCCTCCAGTTTGACTCATGAGAGGCATTTCCTTTCCAGGTCCTCCAACCAAGGAGATTAGGGGGACCAGGACTGTCAATTCATCCTAGGTGACAGCTCTCGGGTACTTCTGCAGAAGTGAGTGATCATGATCATCATTGTAACACTGGTGTCACGCCTCTAAGTAGAGTTCTCTTGGAGAGGTTGTTTTCTCTCATGGTTTTGGGCTCCGTCCTTGGGGGATACGACTCAAGGGGCTACTCAAGCATAATAAAATACATAGCATTTCAAAAATTTTAGAAAATACATAAAAGGAAATTTTCCTTCAGAATGGATAGGATGATATGATATTTCAAATAAATTGGATCCAAATGGATCTTAGATCCGAACAAGATCATATGGATCCAATATTTGGATTTGAATATGGCAAGTGGATTTGGATCCCAGATAGATCTAAAACCCAATTGAAATTCAATTAAATCCTAATGGATCCAAATATCGTATAACCCCAATTACGATCCGAAAACCAACTAGTGGTTTCTATGGATTTGTAATATTTGGAAACTCAAATCCGAGACCTGTTAGGGAAAAACCCAAATAAAGGTATAAGTAAATTAAAGTAGACAAAGCTTGCAATGAAATAAGATGTGGTGTAGTGGAGAGGTTCGTTGCCCCTTGAGGGATTAACACAGGTTCAAATCCCACCACTATATTCTTTTTGACAAAAATGCATAACACTTGCACGTATATAAGTAAATTAAAATGGACAAAGCTAGCAACAAAATGAGATATGGTGTAGTGTAGAGGCTCGTTGCCTCTTAGGGGTTTGACGCAAATTCAAATCCTACTACATTCACATGCATGACTTAATGAAGAATTCTTTTATTCTTTTTGACAAGAATGCACAACACTTACACATGTAGAAGTACATTAAAGAAGACTCTCATTATAACGAAATAAATCATAGTGTAGTAGAGAGGTTCGTTGCCTCTTTGGGAAGTGACACAGGTTTAAATCCCCTCATGCACACGGGTTTTATTTTTATGCTAGGATTACTTTTTATAAAAAAAATCTGGAATCAAAATTCTAGAAAGATGAAGAAACTACCTTATGTTTTCCATCTAGGGGTTTCAAGATAGGATTAAGATGAAGTAAAAAGAATGAGAAGTTTGAAAACAAATGAATTAGAAAGTTAGCTATTTTCCCTCTCACATCCACAATTTTCATGGTTGGGCTTATGTAAATAACTGGAAGAAAGGGCAAAAAGTTAAAAATGATTTTGAGAGAAATCAAATGAGGAAAAAAGTGAATAGGCGTGAATGAGGATAGGGGTAAAAATGGTAACTATCATTTTGATAGCTTTATCAAAATGATAAGCTCGAATTTTGGTAAAAGGATGGGCGGTTTCAAGAGTTCAAAATTCTGGCCATGAACCAAAAAAAAAAGTTAAAAAGGGAAAATTCTTGAGTAGGTTACACGATTTTGGTGGTTGGATATCTCTCTATATCTTATTTCACTCATCTCTCTCTCTCTCTCGATTTCTTCTCTTTTCCTTTCTTCCCTTTTTCCTTCTTTCCCTTATATCTTCATCTTTACCATGCAACTATCCTTACTGTAGGTGCTAGACAAAGGAGTGATTGAAGGAGGGTGTGAGAATGTAGATCCATCCAAACCGTGCTAGAGTATTTGGTTATTCGACTCATTGGAAGAGGTAGGGAGTTTTATATCTCTATGCTTGTGTCTGGCGTCATGCGTTCATACCGATTAGTCTCAGAAAAATGACTGAATCTCCCTCTTATCTTGATAAAAAATCCTAAACAAGGATTCTATCATAATCTACACATTCTCATGAAACATATTCAATTAAATAAAAAAATAAACAAAATTCAAGTTTTAGATGTGTAGATCATGATAGAATCTTTTTTCATATTTATTGGATTTGTTATCTAGAAGATACAAATCTTTCTCCAAAACTAGTTAAGTTAGAGAAATTTGTATAGTCCTGCAATAAGACAAAAACTAGTCTCTCGTTGCAATAGATATATCTTCTAGGATACAAATTCAAATAAATCAAATAGATACACCAAATTCAATTTCAGAATATGTAGATCAAGATAAAATCTTCATTTAAAGTTTTTGAATTTTTTTCTAAGCGATACAGATGTTCTTCCAAAACTAGTTGGACTAGAACATCAATATAGTCTTGCAAATAAGACATAACTAGCCTTTGTTGCAATAAACATATTTCCTAGGATACAAAATTTAAATAAATCAAATAAATACACCATATTCAAGCTTAGAATGTATAGATCAAGATAAAGTACTCATTTATATTTTTGGATTTATCTTCTAGGAGATACAGATGTTCTTCTGAAATAGGTCAAATTAGAACATCTGCACAGTCCTGCAATAGGAAAGAACTAGTTCCTCTTCCAATAGACATATCTCCTAGTATACATATTTAAATAAATCAAATAAATATCCCATATTCAAGTTCTGAATGTGTAGATCTAGATAAAATACTCATTTATATTTTTTAGATTCGTCTTTTAGGAGATACAGATGTTCTTCCAAAATAGGTCAGATTAGAACATCAGTACAATCCTACAAATAGGACAAAACTAGTCCCTTGTTGTAATGGATATATCTCCCAGGTTACAGGTTCAAATAAATACACCATATTCAAGTTACAAATATGTAGATCAAGATAAAATGCTTATTCATATTTTTTTAATTAGTCTTCTAGGAGATAAAAATATTCTTTCAAAATAGGTCAGATTAGAACATCTACACAGTCCTGCAAATAGGACAGAAATCAGTCTCTTGTTGCAATAGACATATCTCTTAGGATACTATTTCAAATAAATCAAATAAATACACCATATTTAAGTACAGAATGTGTAAATCAAGATAAAATACTTATTTTTATTTTTTAGATCAGTCTTCTATGCGATACAAATGTTGTTCCAAAATAGGTTAGATTAGAACATCAGTATAGTCTTGCAAATAGGATAAAACCAGTCCCTTATTTTAATATATATATCTTCTAGTATACTACTTTAAATAGAGCAAATAAATACACAATATTTAAGTACAAAATGTGTAGATTAAGATAAAGTGCTCATTTTTATTTTTCGGATCTGTCTTCTAGGAGATATAGATATTCTTCCAAAACTAGTCGAGTTAGAATATCAGTACAGTTCTGCAAACAGGACAGAACTAGTCTTATGTTATAATGGACATATCTCCTAGGATACTACTTCAAATAAATTTATTGTATTTAAGTACAGAATGTGTAGATAAATATCAAGTACTCATTCATATTTTTTGGATTTTTCTTCTAGGAGATACAAATGTTATTTCAAAATAGGTCAAATTAGAACATCTGCATAGTCCTGCAAACAGGATAGAACTAGTCTTATGTTGCAATGGACATATCTCTTAGGATACAGATTCAAATAAATTAAACAATACACTATATTCAAGTACAAAATGTGTAGATCAAGATCAAGTGATTATTTATTTTTTCGGATTTGTCTTCTAGGAGATACAAATGTTCTTCCAAAATAGGTCAGATTAGAATATCAACACAGTCGTGCAAATAAGACATAACTAATCTCTTGTTGTAATAGACATATCTCCTAATTTATGAATCCAAATAAAACAAATAAATATACCAAATCGAAGTTCAAAAAAGATTTGTTCAGATGAAGAACTATTTTTGACTTATGTTAAGTTATAACTATAAGTCATATAGATATAGATATACATAAATGTACATTGGAGACATTTATTTATACATGTGGTTTTATCAAAATTAAGATCATGTTCATATGTACATTCATTAGTGTATAAGAATATGTCATAGCATGAATAAGATATCCATGATGCTAATTATCCCGCATATAAATTGACTATATGATTTGCATGACTATGTGTAAAACCCACAAAATTTCAATATTTAAAGAGAAATAATATTAAATTAAGGCTAAAATATTATTTGAAATTAAGTTAGAAATTTAATTATAATTCAAGTATAATTTGGATTCAAAATAAATTTCAAGTTGAGAATTTATTTTGAATCAGAGTTTTGATTTTTATCGGATCATAATTTGAGTTTTAAATATTAGATGAGATTCGAACTGAGTGTGTATTTTAAATTTGAAGTTTTAATGAATTTTGATTTTAATTTTTGAAGTATCATCAATCTGAATTTCAATTTGAGAATTTGAATTCGGATTAAATTTGAATTTGAATTTGAATTAAGAGTCTTATTGAATCCCAATTTTATTTTCTAGAGTTTATTGAAAGTGGATTTCAATTTATGAATCTAGGTCAAATCTGGATTTGAATTTAGATGTAATACCTAAGAATTTCAAGGTTTTTTATGTAATTCTTGGATTTTAATTACAATTCTCAAGTTCTCGCTAAGAAATGCATTAAAGGGTTTGTAGGGTTTAGAAGAAATTAAAAATATCAAAAAAGAACTCCTACACGCCCTAGGGTTTCATCGACCCCATTGAGTTTCGATTTTTTCAAAAATTATTTTTTAAGAATTTGAATTAACCCTTAAGAAAAAATAAAAATAAATAATTTATATAAATGGAAGTTAAAAAGGAAATTATAGATGAAATCTATTCACACTTAAGTGTAATTCCAATTTATTTAATGTCATTTCATTTAAATTCACATTTGAATTTGTTAAGATTAGAATTTGAATTTTATTGAGATTCAAAGTTAATTTAGGCTTAAGTGACATTTAGAATTTAAGGTGAATTTGGAATTTTGAATCACATTTTTAGTAAAATTCATATTTAGCCTTGAAAGAATGAATTAAAATAAATATTTTAAATGTTTAAAACTTGGAAAATTTAGTAGGTTTGAATTTAATTAAATTACATGTATTAACATTTCATGTGAATTATAAATTCATTTACGTAACAATTCAATTTAATTTAACTTGAATTCTATGAAATGAAATTCTAAAATTAAGTGAAAATTAGAATATGCTAGGAGTCCATAAGTGGGCCATCCCATCCTATGTGGCATCCTAATTTAAAGTTTAAAATAATAAAAACAAAAAAAAGCTTTAAATTGGGGTTAAATTGAAAGTTACAAAAAAATAAAACAAAGGTGAGAAAAGTCAAAACATCCTAATTAAGTGTAGTATATGGTATACATATATAATCCATAGTATATTATATGCTATTCATAGAGTGAGGAAAAATAAGGAAGGACTTGGTGGGACGTCCCACCATCCTCCTTCACCTTTTTGGAGTTTGTTATCATTGTAAAATTTTACTTTTACAAGTCAAACTGACATTTGAAAAAGATTTTGAAAATAACTCGCCTCTGTTTAGAATGCAGGATAATTTTGAAGAATGGGACTCGCCTGTTGGTACGAGGTTCAACCGTTCCTGGCGCCATAACCAGAGGTAATCGAACCAAGGATCAATCATGTGCTTTGCTTCGCTCAACTTGTTTAAATCAATGTTCTATTTCCTAAATGCACAAAGAATCAGGCATGTGCTATGAACTTTGGAAAATGCAGATTGAAATCATGATGTTTGTTTGGAATATTGAAAAATACTTGGAAAAGCGGACACTTTGAAAATCGTGAATCACTTTGGAAAAAGTATTTTGAAGAGAGGAAAATTGATTTCCGAGAAAAAAGAGATCTTTTTGAGAAAATCGAATTCTGGAGAAAGACTTAGAGAAAATCATTTTTTTTTGAGTTTTAAACTCTTGAATTGATCAAAAGGATGGACGTGTAACTTTGTGAAAAACTATTCATGATGCAATCTAAACCTAGATGAATGAATGAATGCAATTTTGAGAAAATATTTTCTAAAGAATTTGAGGAAAATAATTGATAAAAAGGATTTGTGTGCCTTATAGAATTTAGATGAAACAAATTCTTTACATATCCCTGACTATGGCCACGAATATGTATTGAATAATATCTCATTTGATTCTAAAAAGGGTAAATATTGTGAAAAGTTTGAAAAATATGTCATGATTTCTGAAAATGCCTATGAGTGTAGGCCATTTGTGGCTTAAAAAAAGATGATAAATCTGGGTTTTGTTCGTATTCTGACTATGACCATAAATACGAAACCCACCGAGTTTATCAACTCCTTAGAAGCTAGTGCATGCGTCATTCATGTAGACCATGGTGAGTTTGAATATGCATAAATTATCATCCATCACTCATTAACATTATTAAAAGAAATAAACTATATGCAATGCAACCCTATTCTAAGCGGGAAATTAAATTCTTATTCCAATTTTTTTTATAATTTACATCAATAATAAATTGAAATAAAGAAGAAAAAAATAAAGAAAGTACAACCTTGAATGTCACTGCAAAACTAGCAAACTTGTTAGTGAAGATATGCTAGCTTTTCTGGATTTATCCAATAATATCTAGAAATTGTTGGATTTATCCGGATATAAGCCTTTTCCCATGTTTTTTTGAGCTAAACATAATAAAATATGATAGAAGATTGAAAAAATAATAAAAATAAATAACTTTAAAATTCAGAATTTTGGAAAAAGTGACCAAAATGCCCTGAAAACAAGACTATGGCCTTGAAATCGGGGTTTTCAGAAAAGATTTTTATAAAACTTTTGATTTAAGGATTAAACAGATTCAAATGAACACCAAATCAGGTATGACGTACCCTAGCATGATTATAAACATTATCAAACCCTAAAAATATAAAATGTTTCATAAAAAATCAAAATATCATAAAAATTATAAATTTTAACAATGTTTTACTTGAATCAAGACTCTGCGGGCATCCTATTTTTGTGATTTAATTAAATAATATATAAAATGACCTAAAAAATTAACAAAAATTAACATTGATACTTATGATAACCCTAAAATTAAAACAGAATAAAAAAATAGGATTTTTGGTATTATTTTAATATAAAAATTAAGTAAAAACATGAAATACGCAATTTTGCCGGCGGGCACATACCTATCACAGTGTCAGACCCAAATTAGGGATAAAACCACCATAGAAATTTATAAAAAATTAAAAATAGATACTAGACAGATAAACAAAAGGTTTGCTTTTTATAGATTGGAAAAATCATCTTTGGTTAGGGAGATATCATTCCGGCAATATACGCTTGATTCCGGCTTATACGCAATGAGTTGAAATAAACACATCCGGTTTCAGGGATAGGAAAATATATCAAACTACATTAAAAAATTATAAAATTTTATAAGACAATAGTAAACACAAATATGAATATAGTCCTTTCTACCTATCATTGATCGGATCTCCGGTGAGGGAGATACGATCCACACAAGTCGATCTAAGGTTTAGACAATGCATAATGGGCTCTGTAAAACCAATTCTGATTTTTAACAGAAGAAAAATAGCAAACAAATACATAAAAATATGAAAAATTTACAGAGAATAATAGACATGATAAAGAACACACTTCAACTTACGGTTCATCTATCAGATCTTTGATGAGGGAGATATCACCTCAGCAAGCCATTCTCGAATCTATATAGCATTTACATGGTTCAAAAAGCATAGTTCGATTTTCAATTTTTTGACAAGGTTACAGAACTCAAAATAATCCATTTTTTATAGGAAATCATTGGAAAATGCCTGGATCAACCCTAAAAAAATCATATTTTTTTTACAGAAAATCAAACATGAAATAACAACGTTCCCGCATGTCCGGGATCGAAACTAACAGATTATCGATAATGCATAAATAACCTATTCTAAACATGAAAAATAATAAAAGAAAAACTACAAATAATATAATGAATTTGGATTTGATGCTTGAGCATATAAAATAAACATTAATATGATGAAATAAAATAAAAAAATTAAGGAAAACACGATTGAGATTTGATTTAGCCTCTAAAAGAGGGATTCGACCATCAAACGGTCGAATCTCGATCTTTTTCGGGCGTTTAGCATAATAAACTCACCAACAATGATTTTAATGGATTAAAAACATGGAGATCATCCTCACACAACATTAGATTACTTTCTTGAATCATCTCTATGGTTCTTGAACAAAAAGAGGCTCAAATCCCACATTAATGGGGCAGCAATGACTAAAACATGCAATAAAATGATAAAAAAAAATAATAAAAATAATGGAAGGAGTTCTTACCTTGGGATGCTGCACCAATGGAGGAAGAAGAGATTACTGGAGGAGAGAGAAGAAGCAAGAAAGCACTGAGGGAGAGAGCATGGGTCACCCCCCCCCTTTTGGCCCCTTTATATAGATTTTTTCAAGCATTAATTAAAAGAGTTCTAGTTTGTTTAAAATTTCCTTAATTGAGTTAATTAAGGGGGGGGGGGGACGATTTTGATTTGAATTTTCAACTCTTCTAATTAGACCTAATTGAATCCTAGTTGTTTAAAAAAAATCTTAAATGTGGCGCCACCCCCTCTGGGCCCATATTTGGTTTTTAAAACCCTACATTTTAAAACTTAAAAACAAGATTTTAAAATACTAAAGTGAAAATGCACTTTTAAAAACCAATTTTACCTCTTGTAAAATTCTAACTTAATTAATACATTGACTAATCCTAAGTTAACCAAAATACCTTCAAGTGTGGCGCCACTTAAGTGGGCCCCACTTGGCTTTTCAGAAAATGATTTTAAAACTTTAAAAACAAAGGGGTTAGAATGATTTTTCTCAAAAACTTCAAAAGGGCCCTTAAAATGACTAATATTTTTTGTATTTTTGAAATATAAAAGATATTAAATGAAATTAAAATTGAAAATTAGGGTTTTGCATCCCTGCAGGGTGGGCCCCGCTCGAGGAAAGTTGAAAACTGAATCAAGTTTTTGAAATAAAGGGTTTTAAGAAGGAGGGTTTTTTGAAAGAAAGTTTGAAAATAAAACTAAAGTTCTAAATCAACCAAAGTTCTAATTTGATTGAAACTCTTCCAGATGTGGTGCCAACTGTGTGGGCCCCACATCAGGGTTTTGAAAGACTTGAAATAAAGACTGAAAAGGGTTTTAAAATAGAGTTAAAATCATCAGATGAGAATCAGAAGTTTCGAAAACAGAATTCTAAACTAACTGAAACTCTGGAACATAGTTCTGAAATTTTGAAACTCTTAAATTTTGGGTTTTTGAAAGAAACACGAAGAGATTTTGAAAGATCTTCTCAGTGGTTAACAAAAATGGACAAAATACAAGACCAGAGTCAGAGTCCTAATCAACTGAGATTCTAGGATAGAGTCCTAGAATTTTGAAACTCTTAGAAATGGATCAATTTTCTAAAAACAAGTAAAATAAAAGTAAAAAGAGAAAATCAGAGTAGAGTTATGGACCTAATGGAACTCTGAGGTAGAGTCCTAAAATTTTGAAACTCTACAATAAAGTCCTGAAATTTGATTGTTTGAAAGATGAATAAAGAAGTTTTTGAAAGATTTTCTAAAAAATGAAGTCAGGGTTAGAGTCTTGATCCAACTGAAACTCTAAAACAGAGTCATGATCAAACTAAAACTCTAAAATTTTGACTTTTTTGAAAGATTTTAAAAGATTTTCATGAAAACATGTAAAAATGGCAATGAAAGATAGAGTCCTGATTAGGCTGAAACTCTGAAATAGAATCCTAGTCCAACTGAAACTCTAGAATTTGACCAAAATGAAAGATTTTGACAGGTTTTATTAAAAATAAGTGAAAATAGAGATGAAAGACAGAGTCCTAGTTTGACTGAAACTCTGTGATAGAGTCCTAGTTTGACTGAAACTCTAAGATTTTGGCTCTTTTTGAAAGTAGATGAGAAGGTTTTTAAAAATAAGTGAAAAACAAGAATAAGGGATGAAATCAAGATAGAGTCCTAATCCAACTAAAACTCTGAGACAGAGTCCTAGTCCAACTGAAACTCTAAAATTTTGGCCAAAATGAAGAGAATGGACTAGGGATAAGACTTCTTCTAATTTAAAACTAAAATAGAATTTTGAAAATGTTCAAAAATGTAAAAGGACAAAGTCCTGATCTAGCTAGGACTCTAAAATTTAAGAAATTTGGATGAAAGAAGGGATCCAGAAGCGACACCACCTAGATGGGTCTCATCTAAAAATTGAGATCAGTTAAAATTGAGTTTAAAACGAATCCAGATCGTTTTCTAAGGAAAATATTTTGAAATATAAGATCTTGGGGGTTGACAAAAGACAAATATTAATCTAAAAACTTAGGTATTTGAAATAGATTTCGAAATAGGGTTTTAAAACTCGAATCTGGATTGAAAGATTTTGAAAAAGCCAGAGTGCTAGATCTCGAAAATGTCATGCAATGCAATGAAATGACATAAAATGATATGAAATGATATGGAATGTTATAAAATCATTGCAAAAGGCAAACCCTGGATAAGGGATTCGAAGTCCCAAACCCCTAGCAGAGATAAAGATTTAAACATTTCTGTTTGAAGGCAAAAATTGATGATTGAAATTGAGCCAAAATAGACAATAATTCTTGATTGTAGGATGAAATATTTGGATTTTGATGTAAAACTTGCGCTTTGAATAGCTCTAGCTCATGTGTCGACCAGCTGGTTCTCTAAAAGCTTCAGAGGGCAGGCCCCAGTAGCAAGAGGAAAGAGTCGGTGAATGAAGGTGAAAAATTTAGGGTGTTTACAGATGCCCCTCTTTGCTACTAAGCCGGTTGAAAGTTGAGCTTAATGGCAAAGAAAACACTAAATTTTGGCTATAAAAATGCACCAGTTAGAATCTGAGTCGGTATGAAAGAATTAACTCTAGTGATAATGGTAGATATGAAATAGAGGATAAAGAAGAAAATTCACCTCATCGGAATGAGGCTCAGGCTTGACCCTTGACCTGAACGAGGAAAATAGAATGAAGAAGAAAATTTAGCTCATCGAAATGAGGCTCAGGCTTAACCCTTGACCTGAATGTGGAAAATAAAATGGAGAAGAAAGTTCACCTTATCGAAATGAGGCTCAGGCTTGACCCTTGACCTGAACGAAGAAAATAGAATGGAGAAGAAAATTTACCTCATCGGAATGAGGCTCAGGCTTAGCCCTTAACTTGGATGGGACAAAAAATACCTCATGAAAGAACGAGGTTCAAGTTTGACCCTTGACCTGAACGGGAAAAATAGAAATGAGAAGAAAATTCACCTCATTGGAATGAGACTCAGGCTTAGCCCTTGATCTGAATGGGAAAAAAAAAAGAAAATTCACCTCATCGGAATGAGGCTCAGGCTTTTCCCTTAACCTGGATGGGACGAAAAATACTTCGTGGAAGAATGAGGTTCAGGCTTGACCCTTAACCTGAACGGGAAAAATGAAATTCTCAAAAGGAAAAACCATGATGGAACCTTCGAATTTTGCATAATAAATCCGAGAGGGGTTTGCAAAAGGATGAAAATGGGGGTCCCTAAAGCTTGAAAAGGGGTTGATCTTGGGCGTCTCATTGTTGAGACTGAATGACTTTTAAAACAATAACTTTTGCAAAAACAATTCAGGTTTAACCCTTACCGTGAATGGAAACTATCTATGGTGGGACAGTGGGGAACACAGGGAAGTGTGTGAATCTAATAGCTCAGACGCTCAAATTAAAACAAGAAGGGAAGGATCTTGAAAACTCCTGTTATCAAGTTCTAAAGAGGGATAATAACAATGCTAGGATATATCAAAATGGACATCAAGCTCTCACTTCACTTCATGTCGGGATAACTTAAAAATATTGTCAATAAGATAAAAATTATAGTTGATTCAAGATAATTTGAAATGTAAGCACAATTGTTTGAAAGATATTTGTGACACCCCAAAATTTCAAAAATTCCAAAATTCCCTTTTTTCTCCTGGCATCCACCTTCTAAGCAGTTAGGTTAATTTTTATTCATTTCTCAGATTCATTTCATTGTTGAAGATCCGAAATCCAATTTTATTTTCCATATCTGACCCAATCTCGGATCTAGATCAGATATCCAAATCCATTTTTGACTCCAGATCTTCTATTTTTCAAGAATAAAAAATCAATTCTCTGTATTAGCTCAGGTATTTTGTCCAGATCCAATCTCATTTCATTTTCTCAATTCGAGATCCAAACTCGATATTTGCTCAAAACCTAGGATCCAGATCCATTTTGAAATTCAATTTTTAAAAATGAACTCTGCTTTTTTTGTAAAATCCTTAAAATTTTAAAACAAAATATTTTTATAAAACCTCTTAAAAACTTTATTTGGACCCCTCCCCCCTTTGTATTCTGGATTTTTCTTTCAAGAAAACAGAAAAAGGGCAAAATTTAAGAAAAGTTGTTTTAGTTTTTTTTTTTTTAAGTTTTTACAAAAGTTAAAACCTTCCTTTGAAAATTTTTGAAAAACTAAAGGACCCTTTTGAAAAATCTCCTAACAGCTTCTTCTTATTTAAACAGACATTGAGAGGCCATCTCGTCATCCATCGACCACCTCCCATCTCTCACAGCCCATCAATCGAGCTTTCCCCTCTTCTCCTTTTCCCCTTTCCCTCTTCTTTCTTCTTCTCTTTCCCCTTTCCTTTCTCTGGTTCCTCTACCTGATTGATTGAAGCAGATCAACATCCAACAACAATAATATACAGAGGAAACATCATCTCTTTTGATTCACGGTAAGCAACTCATCACTTCTTTTGATCGATGCTATTTCTTTCCTTTCTCCGCATTTCATCTTCTCTGATCTTCACAATTTTGTTTCCCTTTTCTTATTTCACTGTTCACCAAAAGCATGTTTTGTAGCATCAATCTGCTTATAGCAGCGTTGATGCTACATATTGCAACAATATCATTGCCTCTGTTTCAGTACTTACTGCATTTGAGGTGACAACATATTGCATAGTTTACTCTCTACCTTAATGTATTGCTTTCATTTTCTTTCATTTTTTTTTTGTTAATTACTGTTATACTGCGTGAATATATCTGGTCATCGCGCTTTCTTTCTATTCCCTGTTTTTAACTTACACAACATCATCATTGATCATCATTTCGTTGTATCATACCTCTTGTTTTCCTTTATCGTTCTTATTTCACCCATTTCTGCATCCATTATTATACCTCATTTTCTCCTTTTTGCATTGATTCATCCTCTGTATATCATTTCATTTTCTATATGACTGTATTGATCTGGTGCCTTCTGCTAATCAGTGTCATCATCGGTTGTTTTGTGCTAGCATCCTGCATCCCATAATATATGCATCTGAGTTGTTGGGGTCTTATAGCATAGCATCAATTACCATCTGTGATCATGCAAAATTTTTCCTCTTGTTCCTCTTTTCCTTCTCTTTGCCTTTCTAGCCTCTATTTCCCTTTTTAAAGGGGAAATAAAAGACAAAAAAGAAGAGAGAAAAGAAAAGGAAGAAGAGAGAGGAACCCTTTTACAAGGTCTCATTTGACCAAAGAAATGTTTTTAAAAAATCACTCGCCTCCGTTTTGAAAAATTTGCTGGAAAATGGAGAGACGGGATTCGCTCGTCGGTACGAGGTTCAACCGTTCCTGGTGCCTTTACCAGGGGTAATCGAACCAAGGATCGAATTCATGCCTTTTTGCTTTGCTAAAATATTATCTAAGTGTTTATTCTAAGTCCTAAATGCACACTAAATCAGGCTTGTGCTATGATTTTGAACTTGAGAAGAATGCATATTTTTAGAAATGCTTCAGAAAATTTAAGATTTTCCAAGTGATTTTGGGAATGAATTTTGGAAACATCTTTTAGGGAAAAACCCAAAAGTTCAAAAATTAATTTAAAATTTATTGAAGAATACTGTAAATCGCAATAGTGATTTTTTGAAAGATATTGTAAATCGCACAACGATTTTCTAAAAGACGCGATAAATTGCAACACCGTAAATCACATGATGATTTGCTAAAAGTCATTATAAATCGCACAATGATTTATGGAAAGGTACGGTAAATCACAATAGCAATTCACTTAAAGAACGAAATATGCTTTTCAAAACCTAATTTCAAATTTCTTTTAATGCATTCATCATTTAAGATAGAATTGCATCATTATCTTTCAAATTATTCAAGTTATTTTTGAATCTCTAAGTGAGTTTTGAAATAATTATTTTTCAAAAACAGTCTTTATTTTAAAGTTATCCCTTTTCTAAATTTCATTCCCAATTTCATGCAATTTCAATTCCTTATTTTTAAAATTAATTCTCTCCATTCAATTACATTTTCATTTTCAAACTTTACTTCTTCAATTCTTCAATTTTAAGTTTAAAGTTCAATCTCTTAACTTCTAAATTCAATTCTAACTTTTGATTTTCAAATTCAACTTTAATTTTTGAATTCAATTTCAGAATTTGATTTCCAGAGATATAATACATTTCTCACTATGGCTATAAAATGTATTATATAATAATCATATTTAAATTCATTTGAAGAATAGAATACATTTTGGTGCCTTTATAGAGTTTAAAATAAAATTAACTCTCAATATATCCTGACTATGGCCATTGATATATGTTTTGTGTCAATTTTAAATTAAACCCTGATAAAGGAGAAAAATATTTAGAAAAACATGATTTTTGGAAAAAGATCTAGTGTGGACCCAATGTTATTCCATAAAAGATGAAAACCCTAAGTTTTGTTCACATTTTGACTATGACCATAGATGCAAATCGTCAACTTAGGATTTAATCACCTTTTATTAGAATGGTGCTTGTGTAATTCGTGTTTCACCATAATGTTATTGAAAACGAAAATAAAAATGCAACATATTGATTATGAAAAATGAAAGTTAAACTACATGCTCATTCATTCTAAACTAAGCATAAAGTAAACTTCTTATTAATTAATTTATTACAACCTTTGAATTGATACAATGATTAAAAAAAAAGAAATAACAAAACAAAAAATCCTGCAAAATGAGCAAACTTGTTAGAAATAAGTGTAGGCTTTTATGGATTTTCTCTCAATTATTGAAAAATTGAAGAATACATCCAAAATTAGCCTTTTATGCCTCAGAGATAAAGAAAATTAAACAAAATAGACACATATGATGCATGATTTCATGAAAACATTTGAAAATGATGCTTTGGAGTTTTGAATTTTTGAAATTGGGGCTTTAAAACATATAAATACATTTTAAAGCTTGAGCTCAAAGTGAGTTTAAACTTGAAATTGAGATTTTTATGAAAATCTATTGAAAATTATTGAAATAAAGGCAAATAAACTCCAAAGTTTGCTTGAAATAAAGTTAAGGCATTCTAACTTGATAAAATTCATTTTTTATTTATGAAATATATGAATCATGTTTGAAAATCAAATTTAAGAATGATAAAATGCCCAATTTAACTTCATTTTAACAAAGCAATGCTTCTTTATGAAATCAATTTTTGAAAGATGCAATGAATGAATGGTCAATGACCTTAGAAATGCCTAAAATGATATGCAGATGCATAACAATCTGATGAATATTATAGAATTAAAAATGCCAAGCAATCATCTGAGGAAAACCCAAATTTGGATTCTCTTATTTAGATAAGACAAGATTTTGCAGAATCAAGATTTTGCAGGTGAACTTGTCAGAGCATTCTGAGTGGACAGAAGTCTTAAACAATTTGATTTTAACTCCAAATGAACCCTTGAATTCACAACGTAGCAAGAAAGCATTTCCTTTTTACAGAATATCAAAATCACTCTTGAAACTAGAGTTATAATCAAAACATTAGAATGTTAATTTCAGAATCAGGAAATTGGATTTTAACAGATAGGTTTCAGTAAACTGGATGTTACACATGCTAAACAGACGTGATTTCTCCCAAATTTGTAGGAAACATTGCTTAACTCAATCAAGAAACCAACTCAATTTACAAAATTGAAAAATCATTTTTGGTTAGAAAATGGCAACTTTAGGAAGTCACTGTTTCCAAACAAGAAATGAACCTGTTACAAAATTTAAAATTCTGTAACCAGTCTCGGTTTTCAACAGGTTTGAAATATCAAATGAGCATAGAAAGTTATAAAACTTTTTAGATATAAACTAGACACATATAGAAAGAAAACCATTTTTACAGATTTGAAAAATGATCTCCCGTTGGGGAGATATGACTCTTACAAAATGAACTAAAAACCTATGTCACTCAAATAAGGCAAACTGATACGAGTCTGGTTTTAGATCCAAATGAGGTATCAAATGACCATATAAATCGCTGAAATTTACAGGAATAAACTAGACTTTATGACAAAGACACCATTTTTTACGGATTTGAAATATAATATTTGGTTAGAGAGATATGGCCCTGACAAGTTGGTCCTGATTCGGATAGCGATTTACAATGGTTTGTATCACAAATTGCTATAGTGTTTAGCGAGAAACACTATAAATCGCTATAGCGATGTCCAACAACACTATAAATCGCTGTGGGTCTCATTAGAGACCCAAAAACACTATAAATCGTAGTTCAAATACTGGAAAATACTACAAATCGCTGTAGGATGACTGAACAACACTACAAATTGTTGTGGGGCTCGTTGGAGACCTAAAAACACTACAAATCGTAGTTAAAAGACCGGACACCACTATAAATCGTTGTGGGGCTCGTTGAAGACCCAAAAACACCATAAATCATAGTAGGCACTCATTGGAGACCCAAAAAATCATAACAATGATTTGTTGAAGAATATTGTCAATCAGATGACGATTTGTTGGAGTGCTACAACAATCATGATATGGGGGCCAAAATCAGAATATGTGCAAAATCTGGATACAGGGTTCCGATATTTAATCAAAATAAAATAACAATTAACAATGAAAAATTCTGACAATTTACAGAAATGAACTAGACATATAAACGAAGAGAACCCGTTTTTCAGAATTGAAAAATGATCTCTCATTAGGGAAATAAAATTCTGACAAAGTGGATCAAAATCTGAGTTGTTAAAATGACACAGAGTGATAGGGTTGCGGTTTTTGACCAAAAACAGGTATGAAAAAACACCATAGAAATCACTAAAATTTGGTATGCACAAACTAGATTCAATTTAGAAAACACCCCTTTTTACGGATCAGAAAGATCATCTCTGGTTAGGGAGAAATTACTCCCGCAAATTGGTCCTGATTCTGCTAAAATCTTGACGGTGCAAAATAACAGGTTCTGAATCTTGATTTTTAAAGTGAGCCAACAAACTCAGAATAATCTGATTTTTGGTAGAGAGCATGAAGACATATTGATAAAGTTGCAGTAAAAAATTCAGATTAAAATGAGCTCTAGTTACATACAAATCGATAGATCTAAAATGCACCAGAATTTAAAGTATAATCTAGAATACAATTGAACATGATGAAAGCAAAATGCACATGCGTAGATGTTCAAACATGAGATCTAATGCCTTAAAACATGAATGAATGCATGAATGATAAAAAAAATTAAGACAAAAAATTCATTAAAAAAAACCAAAATGGCTGAGGCACAAATCTAACTTATTGTAGCCCATTTGAAAGAACGATTTGATCTAAAAAGATCAAACCACTTCAATTCTTTTGGCTCAATCAAAATATGTTAAATAGAGATTAAAATGCAGAAAATAGGAAGATGAAAACTCATATTCTAATCTATTAATCATGTTATGAAAAAAATTTTAAGGGAATAAAAGAGAGATACTAACCTTGGCTGAAGGGGTCTGAAAGAAAGGGCTGAAAACTTCTCCAAATTTCGTAAACTCCAAGTGAAGAGGGGAGATGAGAGAGAGAAACTGCTGACCACCAATCGCTGAATGTTCTCCCTTTCTTTTTCTTCTTATTCTTTTTTTTCCTTCTTTTCCTTCTCAATTTCTGCTTCTTTTCTTCCTTCTTTCCTCCTGTTTTTCTTCCTCTGTTTCGTCCTCCTGTTCTTCCCCTTTTCCTGGAGGGTTTAGGGCTGAGGCAGCATCGAGCGAACTTTCTTAAAAAAAAAAGAAAATATTTTTATGATTTTAAAGGGTTTAAAATCTAAGTTAAACAAAATATAAAGGAGGATTTTAAAAATAACGAATTTAAAAGGAGATTTTTGCAAACTGATGGTTGCTTTCAAAAGATTTTTCTGAAAAGGGCTTTTTAAGCTAAAAGAGGCTTTTAAAAAGGCAGTTTCTAACATCGATTTGTATTTTTTCTTTTTCTGTATTTTGTATTTTTTTGTATTTTTGAAATAAAACTCTAAAAACTGAAGGAAAATAAAGGGGTTTACAACTCTTTTTTTTTGTATTTTTGAGAAATATTTACAAAAGAGAGATTTTTCTGAGAATTCGGGTTCGATTTCTTCAGAAAACGGATTTGGATTCTGGTTTTGAAAAAAGATTTGAGTTTTAAACCTCGAATCGAGAAACACAGAGTGAGTGGATCCAAATGGATACTGAATGGACTGTCTGAGCCTTTTAGAAATTATTTTGGTATTTTTGTAAAATTGATTTTGAAAATTAGATAACGAAGCTCAGATTGGAATTCTAGCACTGTATCCAGATCTGAAATTGAGTCAGATATATAATATGAATTCGGATTCCAGTGAATCTGAGAAATAACTGAAATTTGGATTAAAAATGACCCAATTTATTCAGAAAGATAAGGTCAGAGACCAAGAAGGAAATTTTATAAAATTTTGAAAAATTTGGGGTGTTCACAGATGCCCCTCTTTGCTATTAAGTTGGTTGAAAGTCGGGCTTAGTGGCAAAGAAAACACTCTAAATTTTGAAAAATGCCCCAGTCAACAGATCTGAACTGGGTGTGGAAGAATTTTATTTTGAAAAACATGATTTCTCGGGCTCAAAACCTTATCCTGAATGGTTTTGGAGAGATAAAATTCTCAAAAAAAAAATGATATGACTGAATATTAGGAATGAGGAAATCATGATGGGACTTTGGGCGAAAACTCCAAGATGATGAGAAAAATGCAAATTTTGATCAAGTCTCATGGGTGAGACAAGATCAACTTTTGGAACGACTCAGGTTTAGCCTCTAACCTGGATGAGACGAAGATATCTCAAGATAACTTGGATGAGAAAAGGAATATGAACAGATCTTGATGGGACATTTTTGAGAAAAATGCCTCGTGAGGTGAAACTCAAGTATGATCCTTTCCTGTGTGGATATGAAAGATATGAATTTCTTTGATGAGGAAGACCCTGATGGGACTGGGAAAACACACCTCATTGAAACGAGGAACCTCGTCGAAACGAGACTCAAGTTTTACCCAAACCTGAAAAGGAAGATACCTCATGGAAACATGAGGCAAACGAGTTTATCCCTTAACCCAAGTGGGACGACCATACAAAATCCTCAAAATGAAGAGACCATGATGGGACCTCCGGAGTTGGACGAACAAATCCGAAAGGGTTTTCCGAAAGGAGAAAAAAATAGGGTTCCCTAAAGCTGAGAAAAGGGGTGATCTTGGGTGCCACATTGCTGAGACTAAATCAACTTTTGAAATGGCTTTCGCAAGAAGTACAGGTTTGACCCTTAACCTGAGCGGGACGACCATACAAAATCCTCCAATGAAGAAACCATGGTGGGAATAGAAAGGATATCTAGTCGAAACGAGATTCAGGTTTAACCCTAACCTGAATGGAGAAATACCTCATGGAGCGAGGTTCAGGCTTAACCCTTAACTTGAAAGGGACGATTATACAGAATCCTCGGATGAAGAAACCATGATGGGACCTTAGAAGTTTGGACGAACAAATCCGGAAGGGGTTTGCGAGAAGAGAAAAATGGGGTTCCCTAAAGCTTGAAAAAGGAATGATCTTGGGCGCCTCATTGCTGAGACTAAATCAGCTTTTAAAAACAGACGACCTCTCGCAGAAGGTGTGGGAGATACCTCGAGGAGCGAGGTAACAAGTTTAATCTTTAGCCTGAATGGATACAGAATCCTTGAAGAGCGAGAAAACTGTGATGGGACCTCTAGACTTCGCATAACAAGTCCAAGAGGGGTTTGCAAAAGGATGAAAATAGGGGTCCCTAAAGCTTGAAAAGGGGTTGATAAAGGGGCGCTTCATTGCTGAGACTGAAAATAGCTTTTGACAATAACATACCTTTTGCAGAAAGTTCAGGTTTAACCCTTATCCTGAGCGGGAACTATCTATGGCGGGATAGTGGGGAACACAGGGAAGTGTGCAGATCCGAGAGACTTAGATCAAGCAAAAGGGAAGGACTTTTCAGTCCTAATGAGGGATGACGTCAGGATACGTCAAAACGAATGTCAAGTTCTTGCTTCATGTTGTGATAACTAGAAAATATAGTCAATAAGATGCCAAAAATTGTAGTTGATTCAAAATGATTGAATTGTGCATATATGTGTGAAAATATCACCTCTTTCTACCTAGAGTATTAATTCCAATTGGGTTAACTTTGTAGAATCAAGAATCAAATTCAAATTTGTTGTTGTTGAGTTTTTTCAAGGAAGATATCAATTTCCTTGATATGAAAAGAGAAGAAATTTTCTTAGCTTCATAAAAGCAATTGGGTGAAAAAGATATTGATAAAAGAATTTCACATAGATAAAGATGAATCATGACAGTTTCGGGCAGTTTGATATCCTGGGGCTTTTCCCGTGATGATCTTTTTGCACTCTTTTGAATCATGGAGATTTCTTGGGCTTTTACATCATCCTTCATTATGGAGATGTCCTGACTTTTCTCTCTTTTTTGAGGAAGGGTACGTCACAAACTCCTTCATCTTGGAGATGTTCCGATCCTTCATTTTCTCAAAAATTATGCTTGATTTCATTGACTTTATTGGTCAAAAATCTCAAGCTGATAGCAAAAATCAAATATCTTTTAGGGTTTGTCGGGAGGTTCATCGTAGTCGCCTTCATCTTGACGGTGATCTGAACGTTCCCTGAAATGATCCGTCACAAACTCCATCTCGGAGATGATCCAAATCTTCTTTGGCCCTGGGGGTCTAGCTCGCATTATCGTCTTCATCTTGACGACAATTGAGAGATCCCTTTTGCGGATATTTGATTGCAGCTTAGATGATTGAGGAGATATGGATTGGGTAGGTTCTTTTATCGCCCAGGATATTTCCACTGCCTTACTGCCAGAAAAATGATCTTTAAGAATGTGCCATAGCTATGATCAATATCAGTTCACTTATGGCTTTTCAACATCATTGAATTTTCCTCTGCCAGTCATATCAAAGATTTTTCTTCATCCTCTTGGTTGACCAACAGAAAAAGCTTGAATTCTGTTCTTATTTTGCAAAAGTCTCGCTCTTTTGGAAATAATACTAAATGTAGTTTGAGGAAATTCTTTATGCGATGAAAGCTTTGAGATCAACAATGGTTTTTGATAGCAAATTGGCAAAGTATTCTAGAAATCCCTGATGAAAGAAATCGCTTGACATTGAATTGACACGTCCATGACAAAATTCTCCTCTCTTTTTCCCCCAAAAAAGAGACTCAGGCTTAGCCCTTACCTGAATGGGAAGTTAGAAATACTCATCTCTTCACCAAAGAGGAGGTGTTTGCAAAACGGAACTTTCGAAGAGAAATTAAGTTTTCGTCAAAACTCCCTATCTCTAGGTTTCTCTTATGGAAAGGCGGCCGAAAAACAAAGTTGAGAAAGTATCACAGAGGAACGAGTCCATCACACTCTCCCTAGAAAAGGGTCTTCTGTAAAGGGGTTGGCTAAAGATGAGAAAATACCGGGGGCCGCATAAGGAAATGGGCTTCTGTCGAAGCTCTCCCCAAAAAAGGGGTCCTTTGTGTAAAGTTGGTTGTTGTTTTGCAAACAGTTCGCGAAGAAAATGAGTCCCTTCAAACTCTCCCTAAAAAAGGGTTCTTGCGAACGAAAGATGGTTGCATGCGAAAGGAACGAGCTCCCTCGAACTCTCCCAAAAGAGGGTCCTTCGCAAGAGAAAAATGATTTATTTTTTTTGACAAAATGATAACCCGAAGGTTGAAATTGAGAATTTAGAGCTTGAATTGTTGATGATTGGTTAGTACAAAGACTGCACCTAGAGGGCTAACTGATTAAAATTCGAATCGAAACTCGAAACCGCAAAAATGGAAGATAAAGGGGAAAACCCAAGTCGGAACCCGGATCTTCAAAAACAAAGATAAAATGGAAAATCCGAGTTTGAAAACCTGAATCTTCAAAGGAACGATTGGTTCCAACACGATCGTTGAATCCGATAGGAAGTCTGAGTCTGAACTTGGAACTCAGAACTCGGAACTCGGAACTTCAGACGATGTATAAAAAGGAAAAACCTGAGTCGAAACCCGGATCTTTACAATAATGGTAAAATGGAAAACCCGAGTTTGAAAACTCGAATCTTCAGAGGAACGATCACTTCCAACACGAGCGTTGAATCCGATAGGAAGTCCGAATCGGAACTCGAAACTTCAAACGACATATAAAAGGGGAAAGACCCGAGTCGGAACTCGATTTTTCAAAATAAAAGAATGAATGAGAAAATCAAGTTTGAGAACTCGAATCCTCGACGTAACAATTGGTCTAATGCGAACATCAGATCCAAAAGTAAGCCCGAGTCGAAACTCGCAACTCTGGAAATAAAAATATATATATAAAAAGGAAAACTCGAGTCGAACCTGGTTTTTCAAAATAAAAGAATGAATGAGAAAATCGAGTTTGAGAACTCGAATTCTCGACGTAACAATTGGTCCAATGCGAACATCGGATCCAAAAGAAAGCCCGAGTCGGAACTCGCAACTCCAGAAATAAGAATATATATATAAAAGGGAAAACCCAAGTCGGAACCCAGCTTTTCAAAATAAAAGAATGAATGAGAAAATCAAGTTTAAGAACTCGAATCCTCGACGTAACAATTGGTCCAATGCGAACATCAGATCCAAAAGGAAGCCCGAGTCAGAACTCGCAACTCCAGAAATAAGAATATATATATAAAAGGGAAAACCCGAGTCGGAACCCGATTTTTCAAAATAAAAGAATGAATGAGAAAATCGAGTTTGAGAACTCGAATTCTCGACGTAACAATTGGTCCAATGCGAACATGGAATCCAAAAGGAATCCCGAGTCGGAACTCGCAACTCCAAAAATAAGAATATATGTGAGATCCGAGTTGGAACCCAGACTTTAAAAAAAATAAAAAGAAAACAAAAACCTTTGTCGGAACTCAGATGGGAAGGAAATGATTCCAACCCGGGAGTCGGATTCTGGAAGGATTGACAAAAGGTATGAATAGATTCTGACAATGAAGAAGATGAGAGATTCATTTGAGATCCTTGACCCAAGATGGCCTAAGATTCAAATCTATTTATGACGACTCCAGGATTTTCCCTTATCCTGAAGGAGTATAGAGTGAAATTTGATGTGAATTGAGGAATTTATGGAAAGTAGTTCAGGTTTATCCCTTAACCTGAAGGGGACGTACCTCAAAGAACGAGGTTCAAGCTTTATCCCTTAATTTGAAAGGGGAAAAGAATAAAATTTATAAAATGAAGAAGAATTAAAGAAATTTATTGAAAATTTATTTTGGAAAAGAATTCTCACAGGTAGCATTGTTTCCCCCATGAGGGGTCTCAGGATTATCCCTTATCTTGAATGAGAACACCTCAAAGAACGAGGGTCAGGTTTATCCCTTAACCTGAGCGGGAAAGAAGGGGAAAAGGAAATACCTCATGGGAAAGAGGCATCAGGTTTATCCCTTAACCTGAAAGGGTAATAAGAATAAAATTGATAAAATTTAATAAAATTGATGAAAAAATCGATAAAACTTGACAAAAATTGATATCAATAATAAATTGACAAAAAATTGATTAAATTGGAGAATAAAATGAATGCAACTAATAAAGATAACAAGATTAACTGAAAAATTGATAAGATTTTTAGAAAAAGAGTTTGTTTGATCCTGCCTGCACGTGGGATCTTTAAAGTGAGAGAAAAATGTTTATTTGAAAGATAAGTGAGAAATCATTTTGGGAAGAAAAATCGATCGCAAGAAGAATGATTAGCACCAAAACTGATCTTTGAAAGGAGAATCCATCACGAGGGTTGATTAAAGAGAGATCATCATGAGGGTTAATTTTGAAGACAATCGTTCCAAACCATTTTTAGAAAAGGAGATCAACACAAGGGTTGATTCTTTTTTGGAGATAATGGTTCGAAAGCAAAATTGAAAATAAGATCAACTCAAGGGTTGATTTTTGAAGACAATGGTTCGAAACCGATTTTGGAAGATAGGATGAACACAAGGGTTGATTTTTGAATATAATGGTTTTGAAACCAATTTTGAAAAAATAAGATCAACACCAGGGTTGATTATTGCATATAATGGTTTGAAACTAATAAAATCAATACAAGGGTTGATTTTTTTGAAAAACAATGGTTCAAAACCAATTTAAGGAGAGAAGATCACCGCGATGGTTGATTCTGAAGATAATGGTTTGAAACCAATTTAGGAAAAGAGGCTCACCGCGATGGTCGATTTTGAAGAGGATTAAACCAAAAATATTGAACCTGTGGTGATCATAATGAAGATTTTGCAGAAATTTTCAAAATTTCATGATTTTGAAAAACCCCCATAGGTAATATCATTTCTCTCATGAATGATGTCACTTGTCCCTCTTTCTAAGAAGAAATAGAAATTTAATGCGGCTTAATAGAAGCCGATGACGAAGGAGATTTTTGAAACGAAAATGTAATTTTTCAAAAACAAATGCCCCAGTATGGCAAAAGAAAGAAATATTTGATATCAAAGATATGAAGAAAATTGATATTTGCATTGATAAGCAAAGCTAATAAGAGGAGACTGCATATTTACAAGCACTTGACCACAAGGTCACAAAAGACCGGGGTTGACTTGCCCCTATGAGGTGACCGAAAGGAGGAAAGCAGGAAAATTTTGGCATCATCAATTCTCCAAGTGATTCGGGAAAGTCTTGGTCAGAGCTGCAGGTTGCTCCTCTCTGTGAACACCCCAAAAATTTTCAAAATCTTTTAAATATTCCATTTTTTGCCCCTGATATCATTTTCTGAGAAATTGAGCCACTTTTAAATCTAAATTCCAGTTCATTTCTCAAGTTTTACTGAAATTAAATTCGTTTCATATGTTTGACTTGATTTCGGATCCAGATCCATTGTCCAGATCCAAATCTGAGTCTCATTGTTCAACTTTTAAATTAAAATTACAGAAAATACCAAAAATAGTTTTTAAATAGCTCGAACAGTACCTTCGACATCCGTTTGGATCCATCACATTGTATTTCTCGATTCGAGTTTCAGAACTCGAACATTTTCTCAAAACTTAGGTCCGAACTCATTATTCTGAAGATTTTTCCCCAAAATGGCCTGAAATTCTCAGGAAAACATTTTTTTTTAATATTTCTCAGAAAAATACAAAAATTTAGTGTTTAAACTTTGTTTTCATAAAATCTTAGTTTTCTATTACAAAAATACAAAAAAATTGGAAAAACGACGCAAAAATAAAAAAAAATGGGAAAAATATAAGGAAAACAAATGGTTTTAAAATTTTGAAAAAGTTGAACTTTACTAAAAACCTCTCTTAAAACCTCTTTTTGAAAACCAAAAGCCACTTTTTAGAAAAAGCCTGCAAAGGGAACTTCTATTGGGAAATTTAAAAATTTTTCTTAACGGCCATCTCCCGCGCACTCCTCCCTTTCACTCCTACCCTCCATCTTCAACAGTTTCTTCTTCTGTCAGCCTTCCATCTTCAACAAACGGGCCAGCGACTCTCTTTAAAGAAGAGGCATCCCAGCCTCTGAAAGGGGGGAGATCTCTTGGGGGGAAGAAGCCATTAACGTCAGCAATCCATCTGTCTTCACCCCTCCTGGCTGAGATTCAACGCTTTTCCTCTCAATCCCTTCTTCCTCTGCTCCTTGTTGGTTGTTCCCATAGAAAGGTTCCTATCCCGAGTCATCAGCCACGGTGAGCAACTATCATCTTCTCCTTCATTTTTTGATTTTTCTATAAGATATTTTGTTGCATTCCTTTCTTCACGATTTTGTTCTCGCTTATGTTATGTTTACCATGAAGCCTTCAAGTTGTGATCGACCTGCATATAGCAGGATCGATCCACCCATGGCTAAAGTAATGGAGTAGCCTCGATCCGACACATTTCCTTTCATTATCTTTTGTATTTCATATTTTTCTATGATTGCTAACCCGTAGTTTGTTTCATTGTCGATTTCCTCTTAGTATTTATCTTAATTTCCCACTTATACATGATTTCTGATATTTTGATTCAAGTTGAATTTTCTTGACGCGAAGCATTTTGATTTCCTCTGTCTGGATCGCCTTCCTCGTTATTTTTCATTGATTCCCCTCACATCTTTTTATCCTTTCTCTCTCCCCTTTTCTTGTTGTTTCAGATCTCTTCTGAATTCTATTGTTTTAACCCCATCAACGCACTTCTGCAAACTCGATTTGCATATAGCAAATCAAGTTTGCAAACAAGCAATATCAAAGGAACACTCGTGTTCCGACATTTCTCTTCATATTCTGGTTTATTTGATTTCATTTTGTTTTGGGAAATCGATTTCCTGTTTTTCTTTTTTTTAGCTTATTTTTCTATTTGGCCGTTGCACTTGGATTTTGCTAACATTGTAATTCCCCTTGAATTTTCATCATATCGTGTGATGCATTGAATGAAGGGCCTCTCTACAAGACAAGCAGTTCAGCACGCCTCTCTGTTATCTTCATTGGAGATGATATTTGTTCCACATAATCCTTTTCTGACCTTATTGGCTTCCCTGCCATTTTTAGATTTTTTTTTAGCAGGAAGAACAGGATTGAAGCACTGTTCGCAGCAGCCTGGGCATCACCAGCTCCTTCATCTCACAATACACACCCTCGTGTATTGACCACCCAACACTACAAGGGACGAGCTGCTGCTGCATCTTTCCCCCCAGAGGTGGAGCTTGGCAACCCCTTGATGCTCTACAAGCTGCATCATGCAATGACCTCTATGGTCACACAAAATTTATGTGTTAGCAACTCTAATTGGCAGATTACAATTACATCATCCATGCAACCAGTCATTTGAGATTAAGCAAAGACCAGCTCGTTTCAATTCGTATTCCTTAAAGACACGAGGGGTTCAAGTGAATCTACAGAGTCAAGGGAATTAGCTTCCAAAAAGATTGAGATCTATATAGCTGCATCCACCAAAGCTGCCTGTAAACAAGTGAGTTACGTAAATCAGACACTTTCTTGCTCATGCACTTTGGTTGATGTGGTAGTTAATTACATGCACTGTAGGCCCTAGATGAACTGGAATCCATATCAAATGTGGAAGGCAGACACCCTTTGGCTCTGCTTGCCAATGAACTAAGATTTGTCCCTGTGTTGAGAGAGAATGTACAATATTCAGCCCTGTGTTGTCCTGCTGGTATCCAGAAGCTAAGGCAAACTTTGCACTTCTTGTGCATGAGTTTTATGGAGAAAAGCTGGCGAAGTAACTTTGATTACTGTTTATTGCATACTTTTTCTTATTCTTGCTAGTCATTGTACCAGGTTACACTTGCCACAAGAACATTGTTTTGGATTCTTACTCTCTTCTCAACTTGTAATGGTTTGGTGGATTTGTCCCATTGGTTTGTACAAATCTGCTTTTATATGCAAAAAGTCCTGAAAGTCATCATTGTGTCATGTAACCACAATGGTTGTTCTAGAACTAACAAAAAAAATATTGGTACTTTAACAGGGACAAAAACCTGTAGGGAACTGCCAGGCTTCCATGTATCACTATCAAACCTAAAAAATTTCCTCTCAAATGGGTCATCTTTTCATTGTATTTTATAGCACTCACAACATTTGGTTGATTTTTGACATGCTTTACTGTAGGATTGTCTAAAAGTCTGTAGAACCAACATTGTCATTGGTGCATGTAATGTTGCTTTGTGGCTCTACAAATTTGTAGTAAATTCATTTGGGTTAGGTGCTTTTGTCCAAAATTACAACACATGAATCACAATATTTTCAGTTTGCTGTAATGTGTTTACTCTGTTCTTATGCTGCATGTTTATACCTGTGCCTAGTGTATTAGCGATGTAAGTTTGTGCAAACTTTCAATGCTGAATTCTTTTATTTGCTTTTCTGACTGCAAATCACACCACTCACCTTCCTGCCCGTTTTACCATCATACCAGCTGCCTTTCATTTTCACGCTTCCACTTCACTACATGAATACCATCATCAAACAAATCATACCCACCTATGGCAAAACTCCTTCAGCTAACTCTAGCTCCCGCTGTAGCTATTACACAACACTTTGCGGTGGCCACCAGTCAGCTCCACCTTTGCCTTACTTCACCATCCTTATCATCTGTCAAACATCCCTTCAGTTCCCATTCAGCCTCAGCAGGGCTAAGCACTGCAGTAGCTTCCTTGCATCTGCCAAAGATAATCATCGTTGTGATGATTTTCCTGCATCTACAGCAACTCCCTGAGTTGCTGTAGCTTCATGTTTAATTGTTGTAAATCACAATCAAGCTCACAACAAACTCAGTTGGCTGTATCTGTCAAGCACACTCTCATCCACCTACACTAAGTACATGTTATATATATATACATATATATATATATATATATACATATATATATATATATATATATACATATATGTATATATGTATGTGTGTGTACTCATGTATATGTAAGTATATATAACTCTCATGTATATATATATGTATGTATATAGGTATGTATGTCATTCTTCATCTTTTTCAGCATGTATATCTTGATATATGAACATTTTACCATTAACATCCATGTGATATGTGCCATTTTTCTTCTCTTTTCATCTTAACCCAGTTGTTTTGCACGGAATATGTGGAAAATATCGTCGCTTGGGATTTGTATTTTCAATTTTAAGTGTTGTAATAAGTTAGGCCTTAATGAGAATTTATATTTCCTGTTTTAGATAGAATGAATGAACATTTCATGAATTGCTTGTTTTCATGCATTTTTTTGCCTTTATTTCTCAAATTTTCACAATGGTGAAACACGAATGGCACGTGCACCATTTCGTAAGAGGTAAATTAATCCTAAGTTGATGATTTACATCAACGGCCATAGTCGGGATGTAAACAAGACTTAGTATTTTTATCTTTCATGAAATAACACTGGATCCACACTGGATCCCTCTTTTCAAAATCATCATATTTTCTTTAAATATTTTTCTCTTTTATCAGAATTTAATCTAAAATTAATTCAATATATATACCAATGGCCATAGTCAGGGTATATTGAGAGTTAATTTCATTTTAAATTCTATAAAAGCACCAAGAATGTATTTTATTCTTCACTTGAATTTAAATGTGGTTATTATATAATATATCCAATGACCATAGTCAGAGATATATTATATCTTCAATCTCATTCTTAATTCACTTAAAGAATGAAATAGCTTTTCAAAAATCAATTTCAAATTCTTTAAATTCATTCATCATTCAGGATAGAGTTCATCATATTTTCAAAAATTCTTTTAAAAAACCCAAGTGATTTTGAACATCTTTTCTTCAATTTCTACTTCAAACTCATCAATTCTATCTCCTCTTCAAAGTCCAAATTTTGACTTTTGAAACCAAATTCAAAGTTCAAATTAACTTTGAAATTCTTGATTCATTTTCTAAAATTCCAAATTCAGGTTTCAAAATCAAAGTCCAATTTGACTTTGAAATTCATCCTCAGACCAATTTTGAAATTCCAAAATCCAAGGTTAGATCGTAATCTCAACTTGGATCCAGATTTCCAAGTATCAATCTCCACTTTTGGATCTCAGACTTCAGATCCAAATCCATTTTAGGATCCAGAATCCGATTCCACTTTGGATCTCAGACTTCAGATCCAATTCCATTTAGGATCCAGATTCCAATTCTACTTTGGATCTCAGATTTCAGATCCAAAATCCATTCTAGGATCCAGATTCTAATTCTACTTTGGATCTCAGACTTCAGATCCAAATTCCATTTAGGATCCGGAACCCAATTTCTACTTTGGATCTCAGACTTCAGACCCAAATCCACCATAGGATCCAGAACCCAATTCTACTTTGGATCTTAGACTTTAGATCTAAATCTCATCCCAAACTTCATATTCAAATTTCATTTCAAAATTCGGATCGAATTACACCCTGGATCTCAGACTTCAGATCCGAATTTCATCTTGGATTCCAAATCTTGAATCCAATTCCATGCAAAATTTCAGGTCCAAATCCCATCCTGACTCCGATTCTTAAATCCAATTCCATTTTCATTTCAGATTTCAAACCCAATTCCTATTTCCAGATTTTAAATCCAGAATTCAATTTTGAACTTTATTTAGAATCCAGACTTTGGATTCAGATTTCATCTTGAAATTCTAAACTTTCAAATCAATTCTATTTCTCAATTCTATTTTTCCCACATTTTCATTCTGATTTCAAACTTCAAAAGTTAGAATTCAATTCCATTTCATCTCTATTCTGATTCGAAGTCCATTTATGACTTTGAAATTTCCTTTCTTCTCCTTTTATCTCAATTATTTCCTTTCAAAGCCAAGATTTATTCTCAAAACTCTGATTACTCTAAAAACTTAGAACTTTAAATCTTAAAATTCTAAAGTTAGAAATCATTTCTTCACTCTATTATCAGATTCATCTCAGAAACACTTGGGAATTTTTCAAATCATTTTCAAAAGAGAGGATACATTTTTGCATTGCACAAGCATGATTCTTTGTGCATTTTAGACTTAGAATAGATTCTTAGATAATTTCTTAGCAAAGCAAAAGGCATGAATTCGACCCTTGGTTCGATTACCCCTGGTAAAGGCGCCAGGAACGGTCGAACCTCGTACCGACAAGCGGATCCCGTCTCCTAGTTTTCCCGCAAATATTTCAAAAACGGAGGCGAGTTATTTTCTAAATATTTTCAAAATTAAGGTCAAGTGAGACCCCGCAAAAGAGTTCATCTTCTCTCTCTCTTTCTTTTCTCTTCTCTTCTCTCTTTCTTTTCTCTCTTTTATTTTTCTCCCTTTAAAAAGGAGGAAAATAGAGGTTAGAAAAGGAAAAGAGAAGGAAGAGAGAGAATATCACAAGAGAGGAAAAATTTTGCGATGATCACAGTTTTGGCGACCGTGATGGGACTCTTCTCCGTCTGGTCGAAATATGCCTTTTCTTTGCCTTAATATTTTCTAAGTCTTTATTCTTCTATGTCAGCTACATTTTCCATGCAAACCTTAGGAGCCTAGACTCTGTCCTAAGCTGACATTATTTTGCATATAGGATCTAAGTATGGTTTGGTAGGACCATATTGAGGAGATTATTCCATGTTCACATTAGACTTAGGTCTTAAATACAACTCTCCTCAATTCTAGGGATTGAATGCAAACAATGTATGCAAGTGTCTGCTTCTTTTTCATTTAAATTCTAGCTCTTTAGGACTTGCATTAGAGCCTTCTGATTTTATCTGCATGTGATCATGTTTTTGAAAACATCCCTACCTATATTTGTCTCGGTCTTCACGTTGCTGGGCTGTCTCACTAAACCATAGTTCGGGAGAGAGCCTCACAATTGGACCACTTATTTGGGTTCGCGCCCCCTACCACGTACCTAAGGGCCATAGTCCGAGGTATATCAGTAGGTGCTCAAGGATGTTGGGAAGCCTTTACCTTAGAACCAAAGAGATATCTTATATGCCACGTACTTCGAGCTTCAGCTTGAGTATATCGGCGTACCTTGATTGGAATCAGATGATATAAATCTTAGAGTTAGGATTAAGGTCCTATCAGCCATTTCAAATATTGCATATAGAGTCAGCTTTAGGGAATGCTGTTTGCGCATCCTTGCTTGTATATCTGTGATTGTATGATATTTTATATCTTCCTTATATTTTCCAAAACCCTGGGTATATATTTCAAAATTTTCCTTTTTGTTTCTAAAAACCCAGGTGTATTTTCCTTTCTCTTCCTCTAAATTTCTTCAAAATTCTTCTGATCATGCCTGCAAGTTCTTTAAATTTTAAATCTTTACCATTTATTCTCAAATTTCATTTATTCTCTTATTTTCTTCTGATTTTATATTCTTGTTTATATTTTCATAAAAATCTATTTCCTTCAAGAGATATCCTTTTCAAAATGGTATTTTCTTTCATATTTTAGTTGGTTACTCTCCCTCGTAGGGTAAACAACGCAATCGTCACAAATTTTGTGGTGACTCAATCCCTAGTAATGGGATACAATTTTAGATTTCAACCTAAATCCTTTCTCTTGTCAAAACTTCTCCAAAAAGTTTCTTTGGTCTAAAAACCTTCCGCTTTCCTCCACAGAGAGCACTGATATTAAAAAATGGTTCAAACTAGAGCTGGAAAAGAAACAATTCCTCAGCACAGCGACAGTGAGACAGATAGGATGAGCTCTCCTAAATTAGTCAGGGGACAGGGTCAGAACAGGAAGGATGACATCGACCCCGCTATGTATGACATGTTCCAAAAGATGATGGCAAGAATGATGTCGGAGCAAGCCGAGGCCAAGCTGAAAGAGGCAGTTCCTAAAAGCAAGCTGAGGAAGAAGCCTGTAAAGAAGCAAGTCAGAATCATCAGGAAGAAGGTACAACCGGACATTACTTCTGAGGAATCAGAGTCAGACAAGGAAGAGTCAGAAGAGGAAGAACAAATTGTCTACAAACAGAATCCTCCGAGGCAGTCCATAAAGATAGTTGCAGAAGAGCCCGAATCCATCAACAAGCCCAAGTCTGGGACTCCAGCAGAGGACCGAATGAGCAAGCAGATGAAGGAGATGAATCGAGCAATCAAGGACATTCAAGCCAAGGGTAAGGGCAAGCAAACCTACACTGGAGAAGATTTTTACGATGGACTAGATGGGGATGATAATCTGGAGAACCTTCCTCGTAAATGTCTCAAGTTTGATGGAACTGGCAACCCTAAAGCCCATTTAGCCACATTTTATGCAGAATACAACCGTTTCAGAAAAGACAACAGGGCTCTGTTCATCTGTTTTCCCCGCAGTCTGGAGGGCATAGCAGCCAGGTGGTATGCTGACCACATCAATCCTATCGAACTACGAGAGTTCGATAAAGTGGTAAATTTGTTCATAGAGCGTTTCCTATTCAACACTGAGGTTTCACCTACACTCAATCACCTTTACAACCTAAAGCAAAATGAGACTGAAAGAGCAAAAGAATTCATCCACTGGTGGAGAAGCACCTGCAACAAGATGAAAGTACCCATTCCAGAGGAGCATGCATTACAAATAATCCTCAGCAATTTCTCTTAGCCCTTGAGAAGCCTCATTGCCACTTCTCCAGCAAAATCCTTTATCAAATTGATTGAGCGAGCCGAATGACTCAAGGCAGGAATAGAAAGTGGGCTTTACGAGAGCATGCCTCTGGCCAAAAGCATCCAAGACCAGAAGAAGAAAGCGCAGTTCACTCATGCAGCTGATACCTCTAGCAATGATCTTGATAGCAACAGAAGAAACAGAAATGACAGCAAGAATGGCTAGAACCACGGCACAACTCAAAGGGAGAAGTCTTCCAAGCAGAACAACAAGCCGTCTCAGTCTAACTTTTTGCAAAAGGAAAAGATAAAGCGCGAAGGTTGGAGTAATGATCGTGAGTTCACTCCTCTGAAGCAAACGCTCGAAGAAGCTCTTGAATTCATGCTGGCCAAAGGATTGGTTAAACTCCCAAAAGTCACGGATCCTCCCACGATCATGGGAAGGTTCACAAATCAATTCTGCAAGTTCTATCAAGCTGTGGGGCATGACACCGATCACTGCTTCGTCTTCAAAAATATTGTTCAGGATTGCGTCGACAAGAATCTCTTTGTTGAAGACGAAGAGGAAGATGACCTAGCCGTCATGACCAAGTCTCTCCCCGGCTACTCAGAAGATTGAAGATGCCAGAATTCTCCTACTTTTTTACCCTTTTGCCCATCACCTTGTAGGGGGCCAGTCAGCCCAGTCCTTTTGTGACCTTTTGGTCAAAATACTTGTAAATATTTCAGTTCTTTGTTATCAGTTTTGCTCATTAATGAAATGTCAATTTTCCTTTATATCTCTGATATCACAATACTTCCTTCCTCTGCCACATAGGGGCATTTGTTTGTGAAAATCTATATTTCAAAAATCTCTTCATCGGCTTCTATTAAAACCACATTTTTTTCCTGTTCTTCTCAGAATGCGGGACCGATCCTGACATCATTCACGAGAGAAATGATATTACCTATGAGGGTTTTTCAAAAATCATGAAATTTTGAAAGTCTTCATAAACAAAAAATTCAAATATTCTTTTATCCAACTTTTGTCAAAGATTAAACCTCGTGTTGATCACATTTTCTAAAAAAAATGATTTCAAACCATTGCAAAGAAAGATCAACCCTCGTGTTGATCATATCTTTCAAAAATAGGATTTAAAATCTTTACCCTTGTGTTGGTCTTATCTTCCAAAATGGACGTCAAATTTTTATATTCAAAGATCAACCCTTGTGTTGGTCTTATCTTCTAAAATGGATTTCAAATCTTTATATTCAAAGATCAACTTTTGTGTTGGTCTTATCCTCCAAAATGGGTTTTTCATTATATTCAAAAGATCAACCCTTGTGTTGGTCTTATCCTCCAAGAGTGATTTTAAAATATTATTCAAAAATCAACCCTGATGTTGATCTTATTATCAAATTTCAAACTGTTATTTTTAGAAATTAAATCTGTTATTGATCTTCTTTTTTAAAAATTAGATTTCAAACCATTGCCTTCAAAAATTGACCCTCATGATGATCTCTCATGTTTGATTTAAAGGATCAGATCTCGCGCTGATCATTCTTCTTGTGGTGAATTTTCTTCCCCCAAAATGATCTCTCATTTATCTTTTAAATAAACATTTTCCTTTCAAGATCCCATATGCAGGCAGGATCAGAAAAACTCCATTTCCTCAAATCTTATAAATTTTTCAGTTAATTTTTGATATCTTTATCTGTTTCATTCATTTTTATTTTATCAAGTTTACATCAACTTTATCAAGTTTTATCAAGTTTATCAATATTTCCTCAAATTCCATTAAATTTTATCAATTCTTTTACCCTTTCAGGTTAAGGGATAAACCTGATGCCTCTTTCCCATAAGGTATTTCCTTTATTCTTTTTTCCCCTCAGGTTAAGGGATAAACCTGACCCTTGTTGTCCGAGGTGTTCCCATTCAAGATAAGGGAAAATCCTGAAACCCCTCGTAGGAGCAATAACGCGACCCTATGAGGATTCTTTTGTAAATATAAGTTTTGCAAATCTTTGTTGATTTTCTAGATCTATATCAATTTTCCTTCACTAAATCTCTTTAAATTCTATTCTTTTTCCCATTCAGGATAAGGGAAAATTCTGAGACTTCTCGTAGTAACAATAACGCTACCTACGAGAATTCTTTTGTAAACACAAGTTTTCTTTATTGATTTTCTAAATTTATATCAATTTATCTTCATTTATTTTCCTTAAATTCTATTTTTTTTTCATTTCAAGATAAAGGATAATTCTGAGACCCTTCGTAGGAGCAATAACGCTACCTACGAGAATTCTTTTGCAAATACAAGTATCCTCAATCCTTATTTTCTAAATTTATATCAATTTTTCTTCCTTAATTCTTCTTAAATTCTATTCTTTTTCCCTTTCAGGTTAAGGGATAAACCTGAATCATTCCTCTCTAAATTCTCATCAAATGTCTATTCCATTCCCCCTTCAGGATAAGGAAAAATTCTGAAAACACCGATAACCATTCTCGCTCAAATCTCAAGTATCTTAGAATGTCGGTGTCCCTTTTTCTTCGTCAGAAGACCCAGTACTCATACTGGGGCATTTTTGAAAAATCCAGTACTCATACAGGTAAGCCTAACACTCGTGATAGTGTCTGGCTGACCGATCAATTAGCCTCTCAGGATCAATCTTTGCACTGACCCTTCACCAAAAAATCAAAGCTCTAAATCCAATTTTGATCTTCGGGTTATTCAAAATCTCAATTTCAAGCTTTCAGGTCACAATCTTTCCTCAATTTTCCTCAAATTCTATCAATCTCTATCCCTTCTCATCAACTCTCCTTTGAGATTCGAGTTTCGACTCGAACTTCCAACTCTCTCCTTGAGATTTGAGCCTTGACTCGAATTTTCCAGCTTTCCTTTGAAGATTTGGGTCTTAACTCAAGTCTTCTTTCCTTCAAAAGTCTGAACTTTCCAGTTTTCCTTCGATATTAGAGCCCTGACTCGAATTTTCCTGCTTTCCTTCAAAGATTTGAATTTTATCTCGAGTTTTCTTGCCTTCAAATAAATGAACTTTCAAGTTTTCTTTTGAGATTCGAGCCCTGACTCAAATTTTCCTACTTTCCTTCAAAGATTTGAACTTTATCTCGAGTATTCTTTTCCTTCAAAAATCTAAACTTCCAAGTTTTCCTTCCAAATTCGAGCCCTGACTCAAACTTTCCTGCTTTCCTTTGAAAATTTGGGTTTTATCTCGAGTTTTCTTGCCTTCAATAAATAAACCTTCAAATTTTGATTCGAGCCCTGACTCGAACTTTCCTGCTTTCCTTCGAAAAATATGGGTTTTATCTCGAGTTTTCTTGCCTTCAATAAATAAACCTTCAAAATTTTGATTCGAGCCCTGACTCGAACTTTCCTACTTTTCCTTCAAAAAATTTAGGTTTTATCTCAAGTTTTCTTGCCTTCAATAAATAAACCTTCAAAATTTTGATTTGAGCCCTTACTCAAACTTTCCTACTTTTCCTTCAAAAAATTTAGGTTTTATCTCAAGTTTTCTTGCCTTCAGTAAATGAAACTTCAAAGTTTTGATTCGAGCCCTGACTCAAATTTTCCTGCTTGCCTTCGAAGATTTGAGTTTTATCTCGAGTTTTGTTGCTTTCAATAAATGAATTTTCAAGTTTTTCTTTGAGATTCGAGCCCCGACTCGAACCTTTTAGTTTCCCTTTGAAGACTCGAGTTTCGACTCGAATTTTCCTGTTTTCCTTGTAAAAACCTGAGTCATAATTCGGTTGGTTTTTCAAAACCAACTTCCGAGTTAGGCTTACCTTCAAAATCCAGTTTTATGTCAAGCTTACCTTCAGAACTTTAAATTCACATTTACCTTCAGAATTCAGCCTCATGTTGGATTCTTCCCCAGAATCCCACTGATATGTCAAAATTTGATGTTAAGCAAAGGTTTCGTCATCCAGGATTTCAGGAATATCTTGCCAAATTGCCATAAAATAGTTGTTGATCTCAAACTTTTATTACATAAAGAATTTCCTCAAATCTTCTTAGTATTCCTTCCAAAAGGGTGAAACTTCTGTGAAGAAAGGCTCAAACTTCAAATTTTCTGTTGGTCAACCAAGAGGATGAAAAAAAATCTTCGACATAACCGGCGAAAGAAATATTCAATGATGCTGAAGAGCCATAAATGAGTTGATGTTGATCATAGCTATGGCACATCCTTAAAGATTATTCTTTTTTGCAGTAAGACAGTGGAAATATCCTGGGCAGTAAAAAAAAAGGACCTACCCAATCCATATATATCCTCAGTCCTCCAAAGCTGCAATCAAATATCCGCAAAAGGGATCTCTCAATTGTCGTCAAGATGAAGACAAATTATGCGAGCTAGATCTCTGGGGCCAAAGAAGATTTAGATCATCTACCAAGATGAAGGAGTTTGTGAAGGATCCTTCCAGGGAAAGTTCAGATCATCATCGAGATGAAGGCGAGTGTGATGAACCTACCGACAAACCCTAAAAGATATTTGATTCCAGCTTTCATCTAAAGACCTTTGAGCCAATACCATCATATATAATCCCTGAGATAAAAGAAGGATCGAAACATCTCCAAGATGAAGGAGTTTGTGACGTACCCTTCCCGAAAAAGAGAGAAAAGTCATGACATCTCCAAAATGAAGGATGATATAAAAGCCCCAAAAAGCCCCATGACTCAAAAGAGTGCAAAAAGATCATCATGGAAAAATGCCCAAAATATCAAACTGCCCAAACTGCAAAGAATCTTCTTTATCTATGTGAAATTCTTCTATCAATATCTTCTCATTTAAATTACTTTTATGAAGCTAAGAATATTTCCTCTCCTTTCATATCAAGGAAATTTATAGCATCCTTGAAGAAAACCAACAACAAAATTTGACTTTGATCCTGGATTCTATAGAGTTAACCTAGTTGGGGGTAATACTCTAGGTGGAAGAGGGAACATCTTTCGAAAGTGCTTACCTTAAAATTACCTTGAAACGACTATAAATTTTATCATTTTGGCAAAAATTTCCAGCTTTCCTGATAAAGAAATAAGAACTTAACATCTGTTTTGATACATCTTGGTGTTGCCTTCTCCATCTTTCGCTTTGATTGAAAGATTTGCCTTCTCCTTAATAAAAGGATCGCCTTCTCCGTCTTTTGCTTTGTCGAGAGACTCGCCTTCTCCTTGATAAAAGGATTGCCTTCTCCATCTTTCGCTTGTCGAGAGACTCGCCTTCTCCTTGATAAAAGGATTGTCTTCTCCGTCTTTTGCGTTGTCAAAAGATTTGCCTTTCTCCTTGATAAAAGGATTGCCTTCCTCGTCTTTCACTTTGTCGAGAGACTCACCTTCTCCTTGATAAAAGGATTGTCTTCTCCGTCTTTCGCTTTCTCGAGAGACTCGCCTTCTCCTTGATTAAAGGATTGCCTTCTCCGTCTTTTGCGTTGTCAAAAGATCTGCCTTTCTCCTTGATTAAAGGATTGCCTTCTCCATCTTTTGCATTGTCAAAAGATTTGCCTTTCTCCTTGATAAAAGGATTGCCTTCCTCGTCTTTCGCTTTGTCGAGAGACTCGCCTTCTCCTTGATAAAAGGATTACCTTCTCTGTCTTTTGCTTTGTCGAAAGACTCGCCTTCTCTTTGATAAAAGGATTGCCTTATTCATCTTTTGCCTTCTCCTTGCTAAAAGGATTGCCTTATTCATCTTTTGCCTTCTCCTTGCTAAAAGGATTGCCATCTTCATAATTCATATCTTGCCTTCTCCTTGCTAAAAGGATTGCCATCTTCATATTTCACATCTTGCCTTCTCCTTGCTAAAAGGATTGCCTTCTTCATATTTCACATTTTGCCTTCTCCTTACCAAAAGGATTGCCATCTTCATATTTCACATTTTGCCTTCTCCTTGCCAAAAGGATTGCCATCTTCATATTTCACATTTTGCCTTCTCCTTGCTAAAATGATTGCCATCTTCATATCTTCATATTTTACCTTCTCCTTGCTAAAGTGATTGCCATCTTCATATCTTCATATTTTACCTTCTCCCTGCTAAAAGGATTGCCATCTTCATCGCCATCTTCATATTTCGCTTTCACCTTCCCCTGTCCAAAAGATTTGCCCTCTTCCATCTTTCGCCTTGTCAAGAGAGTCGTCTCCTTGATAAAAGGTTTGCCTTATTCATCTTTCACCCCATCGAAAGATTCGCCTCCTGTTACCTTATTCATCGTTCATTTTGTCTCACATCTCCTCATTTTTCCATCTCTCACTTTTCCAGAAGAGTTGCCTCATTCAGCTGAAGTATCTCTTCTGTCCCATCACGGTTTCGAGAAATCCATATGGTTGTACCCACTCATGTTAAGGGTCAAACCTGTATTTTCTGCGAGAGGTCGTCAAATTTTAAAAGCTGATTCAGTCTCAGCAATGAAACTTCCAAGTTCACCCCTTTTTCAAAGCTTTAGGGAACCCCATTTCCTTCCTCCTTTCGCAAACCCCTTTCAGATTTGTTCGTTCAAACTCCGAAGGTCCCATCATGGTCTCTTCACTCAAGGATTCCGTATGGTCGTCCCCTTCAGGTTAAGGGTTAAGCCTGAACCTCGCCCCTCGAGGTATTTCCCTTTTTCAGGTTTGGGTTAAACCTGAGTCTCGTTTCGACAAGGTGTTTTCCTCCAGTCCCATCATGGTTCTTCCCATCGAGGAATCCATGCTTTGTATATCCATCCAGGAAAGGATCATGCTTGAATTTCATCTCACGAGGCATTTCTCTCAAAACGTCCCATCGAGGTCTGCTTATATTCCTTTTCCCATCCGAATCATCTTGATATATCTTCGTCTCATCCAGGTTAAGGGCTAAACCTGAAAACATTCCAAAAGGCTGATCTGGTCTCACCCACGAGACTTGATCAAAATTCTTATCTTCATCATTCTTGGGATCTTTACTCTGAGTCTCATCACGATTTTCTCATTACTATCATTTCAGTCGTATCATTGTCAAGGATTTCATCTCCTCAAGACCATTCAGGACTAGGCTTTAAGCTTGAAAAGCCATAATTCTTCCACACCCAGTTTAGATCTGCTGACTGGGGCATTTTCAAAATTTGGAGTGTTATCTTTGCCACTAAGCTCGGCTTTTTACCGGCTTAGTAGCAAAGAGGGGCATCTGTGAACACCCCAAATTTTTTCAAAATCTTTTAAATATTCTCTTTTTTGCCTCTGATATCATTTTCTGAGAAATTGAGCCACTTTTAAATCTAAATTCCAGTTCATTTCTCAAGTTTTACTGAAATTAAATTCGTTTCATATGTTTGACTTGATTTCGGATCCAGATCCAAATCTGAGTCTCATTGTTCCACTTTTAAATTAAAATTACAGAAAATACCAAAAATAGTTTTTGAATAGCTCGGACAGTACCTCTGATATCCGTTTGGATCCATCACGTTGTATTTCTCGATTCGAGTTTCAGAACTCAAACATTTTCTCAAAACTTAGGTCCGAACTCATTATTCTGAAGATTTTTCCCCAAAATGGCCTGAAATTCTCAGAAAAACATTTTTTTTAATATTTCTCAGAAAAATACAAAAATTTAGTGTTTAAACTTTGTTTTCATAAAATCTTAGTTTTCTATTACAAAAATACAAAAAAAAATTAGATAAACGACGCAAAAATAAAAAAAATGGGAAAAATATAAGGAAAACAAATGGTTTTAAAATTTTGAAAAAGTTGAACTTTGCTAAAAACCTCTCTTAAAACCTCTTTTTGAAAACCAAAAGCCACTTTTTAGAAAAAGCCTGCAAAGGGAACCTCTATTGGGAAATTTGAAAATTTTTCTTAACGGCCATCTCCCGCGCACTCCTCCCTTTCACTCCTACCCTCCATCTTCAACAGTTTCTTCTTCTGTCAGCCTTCCATCTTCAACAAACGGGCCAGCAACTCTCTTTAAAGAAGAGGCATCCCAGCCTCTGAAAGGGGGGAGATCTCTTGGGGGGAAGAAGCCATTAACGCCAGCAATTCATCTGTCTTCACCCCTCCTGGCTGAGATTTGACGCTTTTCCTCTCAATCCCTTCTTCCTCTGCTCCTTGTTGGTTGTTCCCATCGAAAGGTTCCTATCCCGAGTCATCAGCCACGGTGAGCAACTATCATCTTCTCCTTCATTTTTTGATTTTTCTATAAGATATTTTGTTGCATTCCTTTCTTCACGATTTTGTTCTCGCTTATGTTATGTTTACCATGAAGCCTTCAAGTTGTGATCGACCTGCATATAGCAGGATCGATCCACCCATGGCTAAAGTAATGGAGTAGCCTCGATCTGGCACATTTCCTTTCATTATCTTTTGTATTTCATATTTTTCTACGATTGCTAACCCGTAGTTTGTTTCATTGTCGATTTCCTCTTAGTATTTATCTTAATTTCCCACTTATACATGATTTCTGATATTTTGATTCAAGTTGAATTTTCTTGACGCGAAGCATTTTGATTTCCTCTGTCTGGATCGCCTTCCTCGTTATTTTTCATTGATTCCCCTCACATCTTTTTATCCTTTCTCTCTCCCTTTTTCTTGTTGTTTCAGATCTCTTCTGAATTCTATTGTTTTAACCCCATCAATGCACTTCTGCAAACTCGATTTGCATATAGCAAATCAAGTTTGCAGACAAGCAATATCAAAGGAACACTCGTGTTCCGACATTTCTCTTCATATTCTGGTTTATTTGATTTCATTTTTTTTTGGGAAATCGATTTCTTGTTTTTATTTTTTTTAGCTTATTTTTCTATTTGGCCGTTGCACTTGGATTTTGCTAACATTGTAATTCCCCTTGAATTTTCATCATATCGTGTGATGCATTGAATGAAGGGCCTCTCTACAAGACAAGCAGTTCAGCACGCCTCTCTATTGTCTTCATTGGAGACGATATTTGTTCCACAGAATCCTTTTCTGACCTTATTGGCTTCCCTGCCATTTTTAGATTTTTTTTTAGCAGGAAGAACAGGATTGAAGCATTGTTCGCAGCATCCTGGGCATCACCAGCTCCTTCATCTCACAATACACACCCTCATGTATTGACCACCCAACACTACAAGGGACGAGCTGCTGCTGCTGCATCTTCCCCCCCCCCCCCCAGAGGTGGAGTTTGGCAACCCCTTGATGCTCTACAAGCTGCATCATGCAATGACCTCTATGGTCACGCAAAATTTCTGTGTTAGCAACTCTGATTGGCAGATTGCAATTACATCATCCATGCAACGAGTCGTTTGAGATTAAGCAAAGACCAGCTCGTTTCAATTCGTATTCCTTAAAGACATTAGGGGTTCAAGTGAATCTACAGAGTCAAGGGAATTAGCTTCCAAAAAGATTGAGATCTATATAGCTGCATCCACCAAAGCTGCCTGTAAACAAGTGAGTTACGTAAATCAGACACTTTCTTGCTCATGCACTTTGGTTGATATGGTAGTTAATTACATGCACTGTAGGCCCTAGATGAACTGGAATCCATATCAAATGTGGAAGGCATACACCCTTTGGCTCTGCTTGCCAATGAACTGAGATTTGTCCCTGTGTTGAGAGAGAATGTACAATATTCAGCCCTGTGTTGTCCTGCTGGTATCCAGAAGCTAAGGCAAACTTTGCACTTCTTGTGCATGAGTTTTATGGAGAAAAGCTGGCGGAGTAACTTTGATTACTGTTTATTGCATACTTTTTCTTATTCTTGCTAGTCATTGTACCAGGTTACACTTGCCACAAGAACTTTGTTTTGGATTCTTCCTCTCTTCTCAAGTTGTAATGGTTTGGTGGATTTGTCCCATTGGTTTGTACAAATCTGCTTTTATATGCAAAAAGTCCTGAAAGTCTTCATTGTGTCATGTAACCACAATGGTTGTTCTAGAACTAACAAAAAAAATATTCGTACTTTAACAGGGACAAAGACCTATAGGGAACTGTCAAGCTTCCACGTATCACTATCAAACCAAAAAAATTTCCTCTCAAATGGGTCATATTTTCATTGTATTTTATAGCACTCACAACATTTGGTTGATTTTTGACATGCTTTACTGTAGGATTGTCTAAAAGTCTGTAGCGCCAACATTGTCATTGGTGCATGTAATGTTGCTTTGTGGCCCTACAAATTTATAGTAAATTCATCTAGGTTAGGTGCTTTTGTCCAAAATTACAACACATGAATCACAATTTTTTTAGTTTGCTGTAATGTGTTTACTCTGTTCTTATGCTGCATGTTTATACCTGTTCCTAGTGTATTAGCAATGTAGCGATGGAAAATATCGTCACTTGGGATTTGTATTTTCAATTTTAAGTGTTGTAATAAGTTAGGCCTTAATGAGAATTTATATTTCCTGTTTTAGATAGAATGAATGAACATTTTATGAATTGCTTGTTTTCATGCATTTTTTTGCCTTTATTTCTCAAATTCTCACAATGCTGAAACACGAATGACATGTGCACCATTTCGTAAGAGGTAAATTAATCCTAAGTTGATGATTTACATCAATGGCCATAGTCGGGATGTAAACAAGACTTAGTATTTTTATCTTTCATGAAATAACACTGGATCCACACTAGATCCCTCTTTTCAAAATCATCATATTTTCTTTAAATATTTTTCTCTTTTATCAGAATTTAATCTAAAATTAATTTAATATATATACCAATGGCCATAGTCAGGGTATATTGAGAGTTAATTTCATTTTAAATTCTATAAAAGCACCAAGAATGTATTTTATTCTTCACTTGAATTTAAATGTGGTTATTATATAATATATCCAATGACCATAGTCAAAGATATATTATATCTTCAATCTCATTCTTAATTCACTTAAAGAATGAAATAGCTTTTCAAAAATCAATTTCAAATTCTTTAAATTCATTCATCATTCAAGATAGAGTTCATCATATTTTCAAAAATTCTTTTCAAAAACCCAAGTGATTTTGAACATCTTTTCTTCAATTTCTACTTCAAACAAATCAATTCTATCTCCTCTTCAAAGTGCAAATTTTGACTTTTGAAACCAAATTCAAAGTTCAAATTAACTTTGAAATTCTTGATTCATTTTCTAAAATTCCAAATTCAGGTTTCAAAATCAAAGTCCAATTTGACTTTGAAATTCATCCTCAAACCAATTTTGAAATTCCAAAATCCAAAGTTAGATCCTAATCTCAACTTGGATCCAGATTTTCAAGTATCAATCTCCACTTTTGGATCTCAGACTTCAGATCCAAATCCATTTTAGGATCCAGAATCAGATTCCACTTTGGATGTCAGACTTCAGATCCAATTCCATTTAGGATCCAGATTCCAATTCTACTTTGGATCTCAGATTTCAGATCCAAAATCCATTCTAGGATCCAGATTCTAATTCTACTTTGGATCTCATACTTCAGATCCAAATTCAATTTAGGATCCAGAACCCAATTTCTACTTTGGATCTCAGACTTCAGACCCAAATCCACCATAGGATCCAGAACCCAATTCTACTTTGGATCTTAGACTTCAGATCCAAATCTCATCTCAAACTTCAGATTCAAATTCCATTTCAAAATTCGGATCTAATTTCACCCTGGATCTCAGACTTCAGATTCGAATTTCATCTTGGATTCCAAATCTTGAATCCAATTCCATGCAAAATTTCAGGTCCAAATGCCATCCTGACTCCAATTCTTAAATCCAATTTCATTTTCATTTCAAATTTCAAATTTCAAACCCAATTCCTATTTCCAGATTTTAAATCCAGAATTCAATTTTGAACTTTATTTAGAATCCAGACTTTGGATTAAGATTTCATCCTGAAATTCCAAACTTTCAAATCAATTCTATTTCTCAATTCTATTTTTCCCACATTTTCATTCTGATTTCAAACTTCAAAAGTTAAAATTCAATTCCATTTCATCTCTATTCTGATTCGAAGTCCATTTATGACTTTGAAATTTCCTTTCTTCTCCTTTTATCTCAATTATTTCCTTTCAAAGCCAAGATTTATTCTCAAAACTCTGATTACTCTAAAAACTTAGAACTTTAAATCTTAAAATTCTAAAGTTAGAAATCATTTCTTCACTCTATTATCAGATTCATCTCAGAAACACTTGGGAATTTTTCAAATCATTTTCAAAAGAGAGGATACATTTTTGCATTGCACAAGCATGATTCTTTGTGCATTTTAGACTTAGAATAGATTCTTAGATAATTTCTTAGCAAAGCAAAAGGCATGAATTCGACCCTTGGTTCGATTACCCCTGGTAAAGGCGCCAGGAACGGTCGAACCTCGTACCGACTAGCGGATCCCATCTCCCAGTTTTCCCGCAAATATTTCAAAAATGGAGGCGAGTTATTTTCTAAATATTTTCAAAATTAAGGTCAAGTGAGACCCCGCAAAAGAGTTCCTCTTCTCTCTCTCTCTTTCTTTTCTCTCTTTTATTTTTCTCCCTTCAAAAAGGAGGAAAATAGAGGTTAGAAAAGGAAAAGAGAAGGAAGAGAGAGAATATCACAAGAGAGGAAAAATTTTGCGATGATCACACTCTCCTTCCTCTTGTACCATAATTTCTTTCTCGATGCAATCCTATACTATGTTTTTGAGGATGAAGCAACACTCTGTCTCATGTCCTCTCGCTCGATGGAATTTGCAAAAACACTCTTTCCATTTACCCATGGTGACAGAAGGATCGACGATCCTCGGGAGTTTGATCATATTATTCGCAAGCAGGTATCTGAGAACTTCCTCAATTGCCTGACCTAAAGGGGTAAACTTGCAATCATAACCCCAACCATCATGCTTTATTTTCTTTGGCTTGCTTGACTTCTGTTGGGTGTTGACCCCTTTATGGGAGCTGGACTGACCCTGCTCAGTTAAGACCGCCGGATGCTCCTCTTTTCCGTTTTTAGCAAAGAGATTTTTGTTAACGTAGTCTTAAACAATAATTTTGAGGACAAAACAATGATCAGTGTCATGCCCCACCGCCCGATGGAACTTGCAGAACTGGTCTTTGAATCTTCCCATGATCGTGGGAGGGCTTGCGGCTTTTGGGAGCCTGACTAATCCCTTGGTCAGCATGTACTCAAGAACTTTGTCGAGCGGCTCATCTATAGGAGTGAAGTCTCGATCCCTGCTCCAATCTTTACGCTTTGGCTTTTTCTGACCCTTTCCCTTGTGCTGAGGACTGGATTGAAGTGGTCTGTCTTGGGTCTTGCCGAACTTTCCTTTCTAACCTTTAGATTCCTCCAAATTGCTGCTTTGATTGCCTTGGGTGCCTTCGTTGCTGCCTCTGCTGGCCTTAGAACTCCTTGCACTGCTATCTCTTTGTTTGCTCATTGGGAAAGTGACAAGTGCTTTTTCAGCGGTGGGAGCTTTTCCGAAACTGGCTTCAGCTTGCTAAGATAATATCTCAACCATCATCTTTTTGAACAATCGATATATGGCGGGATCAATCTCATTCTTGTTGTCCTGAACTCCCTCTCTGGCAGACTTTTGAGAATCCATTTCTCACTTTCTGCTTCTAACTAGTGCTAGAGTGATGCGGTCTTTGATCTTTGTCTAAACCACCTAACAATACCAAATGCTCTCTGTTGGACAGAATGGGGCCTTTTTAGAAAGATTTTGGAGGAAACTTTGATAAAAGAAGAAATCAAATTGACAAAAGATACCAAACCACTAGGGATTGAGTCCGCATGAAAGGCACAACAATCATATCATTTTTCCGTGAGAAGAAATAAGCAATTTAGAATATGATCGAAAGGACATCTCTTTGATGAAAGAGATTTGTAAAAGGCGAGGAATAGATTTAGAAGATACATAGAAGAAAGTTTTGAAAATAGATGGTAAATTTTGAAAAAATTGGAAAATTGCGGGCAGGATTAGAAAAGAATTAAAGAAATAAAAAAAAAGAGAAGAAAAATACATCTGGGGTTTCTGAAAATAAGGGAAAAATTTGAATAATATACCCAGGGTTTTGAAAAGGTTTGATATATATATATATATATATATATAAGAAAACACGAGAAGCATCGCATAACCAAAGCTGCACAAATAAGGATGCACACACAACGCTCCCTAAAGGCTGACTCTAAATGCAATATTTGAAATGGCTTGTAAGACTTTAATGCTAACTCTATGGTTCAGATCGTCTGATTCCAATCAACGTATGCCGATATACCCAAGCCAAAGCTCGAAGTACGTGGCATAGAAATATCTCTTCGGTTCTAAGGTAAATGGTTTCCCAACATCCTTGAGCACCTACCGATATACCTCAGACTATGGCCCTTAGGTACGTGGTAGGGGGGCGCTAACCCAAATAAATGGTCTAGTTGTGAGGCTCTCTCCCGAACTATGGTTCAGTGAGACAGCCTAGCAACGTGAAGACCGAGACAATATAGGTAGGGATGTTTTCAAAAACATGCTCAACATGCAATAAAACCAGAAAGCTCTAATGCAAGCCCTAAAATAGATAGAATTTAAAGGAAGAGAAACATACACTTGCATACATTGTTTACATTCAATCCCTAGAATTGAGGAGAGTTGTATTTCAGACCTAAGTCTAAGTGAACATGGATAGATCTCCTCAATATGGTCCTACCAAACCATACTTAAATCTTATATGCATTATTGTTATCATCGCAAAATTTTTCCCCTCCCTTGCGAGAGAGAAACGAATTTCGCGAGTCAAACTCGACCAAAGTTTTGAAAATGGTTTTGAAAATTACTCGCCTCCGTTTTGAAAATTTGCGGGAAAATTCCGTGGAATGGGATCCGCCTGTCGGTACGAGGTTCAACCGTTCCTAGCGCCTTTACCAGGGGTAATTAAACCAAGGACCAATTATGTGCTTTAACTCGACTCAAATATCTAAATTATGCTCTATTTTTCCTAGAATGCACAAAGAATCAGGCTTGTGCTATGAAATTTTGAAAATAATGCAAGTTTAAAAAAAATATGATGTTTGCTTTGGAAAATTGAAATATGCTGGAAAAATGATTGGAAAAGTACTTGAAATTGGGATTCCTGGGAAAATCATTGAAGTTCATTGAAAATCAGAAATTTGCATTGGAAAGTGATTTCTCAGGAAAACTTGAACTTTGGAAAATCGATTTTGAAATTTGGAATTGCTTTTCTGAGAAAATGGATTTGAGAATTCTAAGAAAATATAAGAAATTCATTGGAAAATGACTTTTGAAATGAAAAATGGATTATCAGGAAACTGAGTTCTCAAGAAAATGAGAAATCTGAGAAAATCGATCTTTTTGAAAACTTGAGACTTTGAAATTTGAGAATTTTAAAAGATTGGAAAATCTTGGTTTGAACTTGGGAAATGCTTTGAAATCTCTTTTGAAAACTTAGGATTTTGAGAAAATTAGATCTTGAGAAAGACTTGGAAATTCTTGAGAAAGCTGAATTTTCTGAAATTGAAATTGGAAAATGAATTTGAGAATAATGCAATTTGAATGATATGAATGAATGAATATGAATTTGAAAAGGGATTTTTAATTGAGGAATTGGTAAATCCTTTTAAAACTTTGAGAAATGCAGTGCATTTTGAAGTTAGCCTAAGTGTGTAGGCTGAATGTGGCTAATATGAAGATCATAAATCTTGGTTTTCTTCGTATTCTGACTATGGCCATAAATACGAATCCCACCGAGTTTATAAACTCCATAAGAGCTTGTGCACGTGCCATTCGTGTAAACCATAGTGAATTTAAAATAATGTGCATGAATCATACATCACATATTAAAATTTTGCAGAAATTAAACTATATGCAATGCAACCCTATTCTAAGCAGAAAAGTAACTCTTATTCCAAATTATTACATTTGAGGTTACATTGAATTGAAATAAAAAAATAAAAGCTAAGTCTTCTTTTTGAATGTTCCTGCAAAACTAGAAAACAAGGTTAGCACAAAAATGTAGGTTTTTCTGAATTTATCCGAAAATATGGGAAATTATCAGATATTATTCAGATATAAACCCAAATTCATACCCCCCTTTGATATAAACATAAAATATAATGAATAAATTTGGAAAATAAACTTGAAAATTCGAAATTGGGGTTCAAAATGACCAAAATACCCCTGATGACCTTGAAATCAGGGTTTTATGAAAGAATTTTTATAAATTTTGGAATTTTGAAAATCAAATGAAATAAATCAAACATAATATAATAAAATATGATGATATGCATGAAATTTTGGAGAATTAGAAATTGAAATTTCGAAATTTAGGTCAAAATGACCAAAATACCCCTGATAACAAGACTATGGCCTTGAAACCAGGGTTTTCTGAAATAAATTTTGCAAAATTGAAAAATATGAAATGCAAATGAGATTAAAATTAACCCTAATATGATTCTACATGCTTATGTACATGATACAAACCCTAAAATGGCGAAAATATCATAAAATATCAAATTTAACCTGATTTTCGCCTGATTTTCGCTTTTGAATTTAAAGATAAACTAACACATGGAGCAAATGAACTTGGAATTAAACCACATTTGGCATGAACACCTAAATTAACCCTAAAAACAGAATGGAGCTCGAAAATCTAATTTTTTTTTGTACTTTTAAATATGAAAATTCAAATAAAAACCCTAAATTTTATGATTTTTGCCTAAAATATTGATTCTAAAGGAGATTTAGGATATCAAACTTCCATAAAAATTTCCCAAATTTTATGGGATGATAGAGGACAGTAAGGAAAGGATTTTTTCCTTTTACACTTTTTGGTTTTGACCTATGGTCGGAGCTGTGCCACTCCGGCAAGTCGGATCGGAATCCGGCGACTCTAGTAAATGAAAGAAACAGACATGTTTCGGTAGAAAATGTGGTAAAAATGGCAGACAGATGGGAAAATGGCTGAAATTGTGGGAAAATGCCCCTGACAAACATAGGAAGATTTTATCTTTTGACACTATTGGGATTCAGGTTACGGTTTGGAAAAGACCACACTGTTATCAGAGACCTAAATCTCTGGAATTTCTGGACATTGGAATCTGTTAGACAGAAAGAGAAAATCCGGTAAAAATAATGAAACAGATCCAAAAATTCCCAAATTTTGGGAAATGATAGGAAATTATGTTAGGAACAACTTTCATGTTGAAAGGTTTTGCGGACAGGATACGGATTGGGAGGACTTGATGCATTAAAGTCTGTCTATACCTTGACAAAAGAAAATCAAGATTTTCCCAGGGGTCTGGGAAATACGATTTTTTACAGAGAGTAAAACAAACTGGAAAAACTTCAAAATTTCCAGATAATCAGTATATTCAATGATGAATCCACTATGATTTTTTGAGGGAAAATTGAATCATCCATGGAGGCGATCTTGGGTCAACAACCCTGCTAAATGGGAATCTGGAATTTCCAGAGGGTTTAAAACCTGATCTGGACTTTGGATTTATTAGATAGAGTTATTAAACTCAAATCGATCCGAATTTTTGCAGAGAAATGAATGATTAACCCATACATCTATCATAAAATTTTTGAAATTTATAAATGAACAATTAAACATGAAACGAAGGCTGGACTGACGCTTAAAATCAAAACCTATAAACTAATAAGCAAATATTAAAGAAACTAATCAAAATACCTATAAAGCATTAAAATAATCTAAATATGAGGCCTATAATACGAAATTTACATGAATTCAATGATAAAACAAAAATAATCAGGGGGGTATAATCTAAACTCAATTTTGGCTATGGTGATAGGGGATCCGATCCATCCATCGGAGGGATCCCATACTCCATGTAGCCTTAAGCAAGAAAGTAATGAAAATAAAAAAGTAAAAAGATGAAGCTCTTACCTTGGGTTTGCTGGGATTGGCTGAAGGAAAGCGGATGTGGTGGAGATGATCCAAGGTTGAGGAAGTTGGGGCGTCAAAGGCACCAAGGTGAGGATGGCTGGAAGTCAAGAAGGAGGTGCCGGCTGGAACGTGTGATGAAGGTAGTGGCTGCACTTGAAGTTGGTTGTGGCTGGTAGCAAGGGTGTGAAGGAGGCTTGCTGGAGATGGCTATGCTGCTGTGGAGGTGTCCCTGTGGTGCTGCCAAGGATGAAGGTGTGGCTGTGGCTGCAAAGAGCTCCCCTTTGGTGGCTGCTGCCTTTGAGAAGTTTGAAGATGGCTGCAATGAAGGGCTGCTGTTGGAGGCCCAGCTGCTGTTGTGGAAGGTGGCCCAACTGCGGTTGTGGAAGGTGGCTGTGATGGAGGCCCAACTGCTTCGGTGGAGAGCTTGAAGTTTGAAGGTGCTGCAACGATGGAAGTTGGAGCTAATGATGATAGTATGTTGCTGCTGCCTTGATTAGGGAGGAGCTTGCTGGAACTTGAAGATGAAGCTGCTGTGCTGTGGTGAAAGATGGGCTGCATCAAGTGTAGGTGGTGCTGTCAAGGAAGGAGAGGTGGAGAAGCTGTTGTGGATGTTGCAGCAATGGTGAGGAGCTGCTACAAGGAGGATGGCTGTTGTGGCTGCAACAGCCAAGAGAGAAGGAGAGAGCTCAAGGGAGAGAGAGAGAGAGAGAGAGAGAGAGAGAGAGACGTGAATTGAGCTTGGGAGGCCAGCCGTTCTTTTTTTCCTTTTGTTTTTGATTGGTAACTTAGGAAAGATGATATCTTTCCCTAAGTTACCATTGATTAATGAAGAAGGCTGTGTAATGCCCAAGGCTACAGCCGTATGGCTTTGGAGGAAGAAAGGAGTAAGGAAGGGAAGAAGGAAAAAGAAAAGGAAAGAAGAGGGGAGAAAGAAAAGAAAAGAAATGGAGGAAAAGGAGAGGGAAAGAGGAAGAGAAGGGGCTGGATAGGGTATACGTGAGTGGCTGGGAGAGGAAAGAAAGGAGGAAAGAAAGAAAGAAAGAAAAAAAAAGAAGAAAGAAAGAAAAGAAAGAAAAAAAAGAAAAAAAAGGAAAGTAAAAAAATAAAAATAAAAAAGAAAATGGAGGAAGAAAGAAAGGAAATGGGCTGGATTGAGGGCTATGGTGGTCGACTCCCTTGTGGGTCCCACCTTAGGAAAATAAAATAATAATAAAAAAATAAAACAAACAAAAAAAATAAAGAAAAGGTAAATTTTTTTTTCTTTTTTTTATAAATTAAAACAGAAAAGGCAAATGGATGGGCCATCTCAGAGCGGGTCCAAATTCCACTTTTGAAATTCATTTTGACGATTAAAGAGGTAAAATAGTCTTTTCAGAAACTTTCCAGATGAAATGAGCTATTTTTGGCAGTTTTTGAAACAAGCTCGGATTTTGAAGTTTAATAGCTCATTGCGAAGCTAATCCAGTGTAGAATTCAAAAATTTGTGTTTGAAATAAATCCAGATTATTTTTCTTGAGAAAACATTTCCAAATTTAGACTCCCGGGGGTAAAAGTGTTAATTTTGGAAACCCGAGGTTTGAAATTGATTTTTGAAAACTTTTAAAACTCAATCTGGATTGAAATTTATAAAGCTGGAGTTCTGGACTTCGAAAATGAAATGAAATGTGATGAAATGTTATGAAATGCTGAGAAATGATATGAAATGATGAGAAATGACATGAAATGCTATGCGAAATGCTAACCCTGAATGAAGAATTTTGGATGTTAGACCCCGATTGACACTTGTACCAGTTCAAAAAGTGTTAAAATTGACAAAATTTGCAAAAATGGTTGAAGAAATGATTTTCGAGCTCTGCCAAGCTAGAGTAACACTGAAAATTAGGGTTTGAGCTGGATTCAACTGAAATGAACTGGATTGAGCTGGGTTTTAGAGTTTCAGAACTCAAATGAACTCAACGGACACTGACTCAACTGACCTTTCCAACTGAATTTTCAAGAAAAGCTGCCATTTTTAGAGAAATGGTATGGAATGGTCATTGGAATGAAGTGAATTACGAACCTGAACTGGGTTTGAGCTAAAACAAAGGTCAGTAATACTGACATGAACTAAAATCAAGTCTCAAACACTAACTCAACTGACTGGACTCGGCTCAATTTCAGCTGAAAGAGCTGAAATGGACTAAAATGGGCTCCTGAACACTTAGAAATGGTTTTGAACTGAAATTGGAGCACTTGAACTCCTGGTGAGCTCAAGTTAGACTCTGAGGAATATGACTGACTATGAATGACTGACTCAGAGGCAATTTGCTTGGATTTGAGTGAGAAATAAGCTCATTCCCGAAGAAATGATCCCATTTTGGCAAGAATGGTTAGAAATGAAAATGGTCTTCTCACTGTGAGCTCAGATGAGCTTGGAATGATTGATATTCTAAATGTTCTGAACTGACCAGTGAGCTTGGTTGACTCCGACTGACTAGGGGTCGGGATGACCTAAGGGTAAAATGGTAATTTTCCTAATGAAAATGGGTAAAATGGTGATTTTCTAAAACTGACTCGGGGTTTGACTCCTACATTGTCCTAACAGGGTTGGCACTGCACGAGGAGGGTTGTTTGAGAATGGATGAGGAAAATTTGGGGTGTTTACAGATGCCCCTCTTTGCTACTAAGCCGGCTTGAAGACGAGCTTAGTGGCAAAGAAAAACACACCAAATTTGGGCTATAAAAATGCCCCAGTTAGAAGGATCTGATTGGATATGAAGAGATTTAGCCCTGATGAAAATGGTAGATATGAAATGGAGAATAAAGAAGAAAAATTTTACCTCAAAAGAAGTGAGATTCAAGTTTTTGCCCTTAACCTGGATGGGACAGAAAATACCTCGTGTAGAAACGAAGCTCAAGTTTAACCCTTAACCTGACCGGGGAATGAAATACCTCATCAAAGGAGGCTCATGTTTGTACCCTTATCCCGATTGGGCGGAAAATGAAATACCTCATCAAAGGAGGCTTAGGTTTATACCCTTATCCTGATTGGGCAGAAAATGAAATACCTCACCAAAGGAGGCTCAGGTTTGTACCCTTAACCTGACAGGGAAATGAAATACCTCATCAGAATGAGGCTCAGGTTTGTACCCTTAACCTGACCGGGAAATGAAATACCTCATTAAAATGAGGCTCAGGTTTGTACCCTTAACCTGACCGGGAAATGAAATACCTCATCAAAGGAGGCTCAGGTTTGTACCCTTATCCTGATTGGGCGGAAAATGAAATACCTCATCAAAGGAGACTCAGGTTTGTACCCTTATCCTGATTGGGCGGAAAATGAAATACCTCATCAAAGGAGGCTCAGGTTTGTACCCTTATCCTGATTGGGAAGAAAATGAAATACCTCATCAAAGGAGGCTCAAGTTTGTACCCTTATCCTGATTGGGCAGAAAATGAAATACCTCATCAAAGGAGGCTCAGGTTTGTACCCTTATCCTGATTGGGCAGAAAATGAAATACCTCATCAAAGGAGGCTCAGGTTTGTACCCTTATCCTGATTGGGAAGAAAATGAAATACCTCATCAAAGGAGGCTAAGGTTTGTACCCTTATCCTGATTGGGCAGAAAATGAAATACCTCATCAAAGGAGGCTCAGGTTTGTACCCTTATCCTGATTGGGCAGAAAATGAAATACCTCATCAAAGGAGGCTCAGGTTTGTACCCTTATCCTGATTGGGCAGAAAATGAAATACCTCATCAAAGGAGGCTCAGGTTTGTACCCTTATCCTGATTGGGCAGAAAAATGAATAGAATCCTCGAAGGAAGAAACCATGATAGAACCTTCGGATTTCCGCACAATGAATCCGATAGGGGTTTTGCAAAAGGATGAAATTGGGGTCCCTAAAGCTTGAAAAGGGGTTTGATTTTGGGCGCCTCATTGCTGAGACTAAATAAGTTTTGAAATTGGTGACCTTTTGCTGGAATTGGTGGCTTAACCTCAAGCCGAAATTGGACTGTCTATGGTGGGACAGTGGGGACACAGGGAAGTGTGCGAATCTGAGAGCCCATGCGCTCAGATTATACCAACAGAAGGGAAGGAATCTTGAAAATTCCCATTATCAAGTCCTTAAAAGGGATAACAACTGATGTCGGGATGCGCCAAAGATGAACCTCAAGCTCTCGCTTCACGCCAGGATAGCTAGAAAATATTGTCAAAATGTTGAAAATTATTGTTGATTCGAAATAATTGAAAGTGATGCACATTGCTTTGAAAATATTCTCTCTTTTCTACCTGAAGTATTATCTCCGATTGGGCTTAACTTCGTAAAATCAAGATTCGAATTCAAATTGCTTGCAATTGGCTTTCTTTCAAGGAAGCTATCAATTTCCCTGATATGAGCAGAAAAGAGAGTATTCTTGATATTGTGAAAGCAATTTGTGAAAGAATATTGATAATAGAATTTCACAAAATTTAAAGAGGATTCTTTGGCAGATTTGGCAGTCTGATATCCTGAAATTCTTTCTCATGACGATCTTTCTGCCTACTATTTTTTTTTTGGCAGAATTAGAGCTCTCTTGGGTTTTTGGAGATTACATCATCCTTCATTTTGGAGATGTCTTAGCTTTTCTCTCTTTTTTTTTTTTTTAGAAGGGTACGTCACAAACTCCTTCATCTCAGAGATGCTCCGATCCTTCTTTTCTCTCAGGGATTATATTGACGGTTATTGGCTCTTTGGTTGGAAATCTCTTGATGATAGCAGAAATTAAATATCCTTTAGGGTTTATCGGGAGGCTCATCGCAGTCGCCTTCATCTTGACGGTGCTCTGAACTTTCCCTGGAAGGATCCGTCACAAACTCCGTCATCTTGGAGATGATTCAAATCTTCTTTGGCCCCGGGGGTCTACTCGCCTAATTCGCCTTCATCTTGACGACAATTGAGAGATCCCTTTTGCAGATATTTAATTGCAGCTTAGGTGATTGAGGAGATATAGGGATTTAATGGATTTTTCTGTATCACCAAGGATATTTTGACTGCTTTATTTTCCAAGAATGATCTTTAAAAATGTGCCATTGACTGCGATCAATACCGATCACTTATGGCTTTGCAACAACATTGAATTTCCTTTGCTGGCCATATCGAGGATTTATTCTTCATCCTTTTGGTCGGCTAATAGAAAGAATTTGAATTTTGAATCCTTTTTCACGAAAGCTTTGACCTTTCAGAAATAATACTGAAGGTATTCTGAGGTAATGTTTTTGTGCAATAACAATTTTGAAATCAACAAATATTTAATGACAAATTGGCAAGATTTTCTTGAAATCCTTTGTGGAAGCGAGTATTTGAAGCACAACGTAACACATCCATGACAAAAATTTTCTTCTCCTTTCCCCAAAGGAGAAGATTCAGACATTGGAAATAGGAATTACTCCTCTCTTCCCTGAAGAGGAGGTGTTTGCAAAACGAACTTTCGAAGAGAAATTAAGCTTTCGTCAAAACTTCCTAACATTAGGCTTCTCTTATGGAAAGGGGGCCGGTAATGATGAGGTCGGTGAATTGGTCATGAAGGAACGAGTCCATCACACTCTCCCTGAAAAGAGGGTCCTTCATGATGAAATGGCCTAGTTTGAAATTGCGGTCACAAAGAAAGCGAGCTTCCGTCGAAGCTCTCCCTGAATTAAGGGTTCCTTGTATGAAATTGGAAATTTGTTTTGCAAACGGTTCACATAGACACGAGTCCCTTCAAACTCTCCCTGAAAAGGGGCTAGGTGAACAAAGGATAGCATGCGAAAAGAATGAGCTCCCTTGAACTCTCCCTGTACAAAGGGTCTCTCGCAAGAGGAAATGATTGGAATTGGTATGAAATTGGAATTTGGAAAATTTGAAATTTTGAAATTTGAAATTTGAAATTGGAAATTTGGAAATTGATATTTGGAAACTGGAAATTGATTGACTCGAAGGTCAAAATTGGTTGACCCAAAAGTCGAAATTGGAAATTTGGAATTTAAAAATTGGAAATTGGAAATTGGAAATTGGAAATTGGAAATTGGAAATTGGGAAATTGGTTGACCCGAAGGTCGAAATTGGAAATTTTGGAAATTGATTGGCCCGAAGGTCGAAATTGGAAATTGAGTGACCCGAAGATCGAATTTGAAAATTGGTTGACCCGGAGGTCGAAATTGGAAATTGGGTGGCTCGAGGGCCGAATTGGTAATTGAAATTTGAACTTTGATGAATGATCAACACAAAGACTGAACCCGAGAGGTTGACTGAAATGACCCACCAGTGAGACACTAACACAAGTGCTCAATCTTGAAAGAACACCAGCATGAATACCGGGTTTTGAAAATATGTCAACATAGACATTGGATTTTAAAAATATATCAGTTCGAGCACTGGATTTTGGAAGTGTACCAGTTTGAGCACTGGATTTCAAAATTGTACCAGTTCAAGCATTGAGTTTTGAAAATATACCTTGTTTTTAATTTGAAATTTGAATTTTTAAAAGAGACCTATGCTCTTAAAGTATTTGGGAATTGTAACGAGAATGATTGTCGGGGTCTCAGGATTATCCCTTATCCTGAATGGGTAGCGAACTTGATGCAAATGCATGCCAATGAATGCAGATGTATGCAAATATGAAAATGATATAAATGAATGCACATGCGTGCAAAATGAGAGATTTGTTTATCCTGCCTGCATACAGGATATTTGTAGATAAAAACAAAATTTTAAAAATGCCCCAGTATAACTGGGAAAGGAGAATTTAATCACTATTGAACAAAATTTGGAGGAATTACAAAGAATAAGACATGGTTTAAGTATAGAATTTTTTCAAATGCCGAGCATTGATGGGATCTGGTAATTCCACTTCGTCGGCATTTATGAGCCGATATGAATTACGAGGTAATGCCTCTTTGACAACATAGGGACCTTCCCAATTTGGTGACCACTTGCCACCTGGGCGGTGCTTGAGATAAGCCATTGATCTGAGCACTAGATCATTGACTCGAAATTTTCTTTCAATGACTGATTTTGCATATTGTCTGGCTATCCTCTGACGATATGATTGAGCGTGCTCTGCTGCTCTGAGTCTTCTTTCATCTAGCAAATCAAGCTGTACTAGCCGCTGTTGCTGATACTGATTAAGAGGTAATTCGAGAAGTGATGCAAATTTCAGAGCAGGTTTCTGAACATGTAGAGGCAATACTACTTCGGTTCCGTAGACAAGTTCTGACGGAGTAGCATTAGTTGGAGTTCGAATGGTGGTTCGATACGCCCACAATGCATCATGAATCTTCTCATGCCAGTCACGGCCTGTTTCCAAAGTTCGCTCGAGGATTCGAATCAAAATCTTATTGGTGGCCTCTGCTTGGCCATTTCCTTGAGGATAATAAGGAGCGGAGAAATGATGATGAATTTTGAACTTCAAACAGAAAGTCCTCATTCTCTCATTTTTGAAATGACTGCCATTATCTGACACAATATCATGTGGTATGCTGAAACGACATAGGATATTCTTATGGATGAATGATACCACATGCCGACCTTCTACTGTGCGTAGAGTGACTGCTTCTACCCATTTAGTAAAATATTCTGTTGCCGCAAGAAAATATTTATGGCCATTTGAAGCAGAAGGAGTAATGGGACCAACAACATCAAAAGCCCACATAGAAAATGGCCATGGCGAGACGACAGATTGCAAATATGTCGCTGGCGCATGAATGGAAGGTGCATGCATCTGGCATTGAACACACTTTTTCACAAAACGATAACAATCTTGTTGCATAGTTCTCCAGTAATAACCTGCTCGGATAATTTGTTTGACAAGAGTTTGGTAGCCAACATGACCACCGCAGATACCTTCATGTGCTTCTTGCACAACTTCTTTGGCTTCTTCTTCGTCCAAACATCTGGAATATTCAGAGCTGAATCCACGACGATAAAGGATGTCAGTAAGAATAAAATATCGAGCAGACATGAGCTGAATTGCTCGTTGCTCTCTCTTTGATAATTCAGGAGGAAATTCGCCAGTTTTAATGAAATTCTTGATATCATGATACCAAGGCTTCTTCTTTTGCTCAGCCTGGTTTATCTGCTCTACTGGGACGAAAGCGGGTTGATCAAGTCTGCCAATTTCAAATGAGCGACAAGATTCTCCACCCTTGAAAGACATGATGGATCCCAGATTGGCTAAGCTGTCTGCAATTTGATTGAAGTCTCTCTTGACATGGAAAAGCTGGAATTCTTCGAAATTGCTAACAAGAGCTGAGACGATCTTCTGATAAGGAAGTAACTTCTGATCCTTCACTTGCCATTCAGCTAAGACTTGATTGACGACGAGCAAAGAGTCGCCATAAGCATGCACTCTTTTGACATTGAAGTCTTGTAGAATTTTCAGACCTTGTATCAAAGCTTCATACTCGGCCATATTATGAGTGCACTGAAAATCTAATTTGAGAGAAAAGGGGATCATCTCCTTCTCAGGTGTGATCAACAGAATCCCGATTCTTATGCCTGACATATTCTTAGAACCGTCAAAGAATAAATTCCAAATTGGGGATTGTTGAATATTGCAGATCCGCTCATCGGGGAAATCATCCTCGACTTCAACATCTTCTGCTAGAGGAAAATCTGCTAATTGATCTGCAATTGCTTGGCCCTTGATAGATTGCTGAGAGACATATTCCAAATCGTATTGCATCAATAAAACCTGCCATTTGGCAATCCGTCCACTGAGGAAGGGTTGCTCTAGAATATACTTGAGAGGATTTAATTTGGATAGGATCTTGACTTCAGATGTCAACAGATAGTGTCTCAATTTCTGACACATCCAAACCAGAGCTAGACATGTCTTCTCTATCTGAGAGTATTTCTTCTCATAATCAATGAAGGTTTTACTCACATAGTAAATGGCATGCTCTACCAGACTGCCTTTTTCGTATTGCGCCAAGAATCTGCCACAAGCCACTTGATTAACTGAAATGTATAGCAGTAGGGGTTTTCCTAATTCTGGCGGCTTTAACACAGGAGGATTGAGCAAATATTTCTTGATGCGTTCGAACGATTGCTGACACTCTGGTCCCCATTCGAATTTCACTCCTTTTTTGAGCAAATGATTGAAAGGCTCACATCTCATGGCCAAATTGGATATGAATTGCCGAATTGATTGCATACGTCCCTGAAGGCTACGTAATTCTTTCAAATTAGTCGGGGGAGACATGTCAATGGTAGCTTTGGCCTTAGCGGGATCAACTTCTATCCCCTTTTTGCTGACTAGAAAGCCTAACAATTTGCCAGATTCGACTCCAAAAACACATTTTTGTGGATTGAGTCTTAGCTTGTAAAGAATGAGCCGCTTGAAAACTTGATTGAGAGTTTCGATGTGATCTTCCTCTTCTTTGGATTTTACCAAAATATCATCGACATAGGCATCCATGATTTTGTGCATCTGATCATGGAAAATGACGGCCATAGCACGCTGATAAGTGGCTCCAGCATTCTTAAGCCCAAATGGCATGACTGTATAACAAAAAGTGCCCCAAGGAGTAGTGAAAGATGTCTTGGACTGATCACGAGCGGCCAACTTGATCTGATTATATCCAGAATATCCATCTATAAAAGAGAACATAGCGTGACCTGCTGTGCTATCAATCAAAAGATCAATATTAGGAAGTGGATAATCATCCTTAGGAGTCGCTTTATTGAGATCTCTGAAGTCGATGCAAATTCGAACTTTACCATTTTCTTGGGAACAACAACAATATTTGCTAGCCAATCTGGATAGTCAATGGTTCGAATGAACCCTGCTTTGAGTAGGTCTTCTAGACCTTCCTTAACTTGTTGTTCCACTCGAGGATCCATCTTTCTCAGTTTCTGCTTAACCGGCTTGACATTTGGTTTTAGGATGAGACGATGTTCAACCAATTTGGTATCTAGACCTGGCATGTCCTCATATGTCCACGCGAACACTTCTTCATGTTGCTTGAGAAAACGGGTGAGCCTTTCTTTCTCTTTCGGGCTCAAACTGCTGCCAATCTTGAGAATTTTAGGATCGTCTTCTGATCCAATATTGATATCCTTAGTCGGATCCTGAACTAAGGATGATGGCTCATCTTGTTTCTGAATTGCTGCAAATTCTGGTAATTCTTAAAGAGCTGAATCAAATTCTGCAGGTTCTTCTGACTGCTTTGTAATCTGACTACATTCTGCTCTTATTTTAACCTGATGAATCACTGTTGGCTTTGAAAAGGCCTCTGGATTAAGAACGAGCTTCTTGATAGATTGGGAAGACATTCTGAAAATTGGAGAATAAATCGATTCAGGAAAATCTCCTATCATAAAACAAATTACTTTTGTTAAGAAAATAATTTGAAAGATAAAAGAGAAGAATAATGGCAAATTTTCAAAGATTTGATAACGAGAAGTAAAGAGACAAATGACATCCAGATAGACAAAGGAAATTTGCAACTTTATTGAAAGATTGAATTGAGGACAATGATTGAAATGAAACGGGATATCATCCTAAATGTGAAAACAAAAGAATAGAAATGAAAGACAAGCAGATGCCCTTAGTGCGTCCCTTTGATAAAGATAGTGCCCTTCTGAGATCTTCTGCCACTAAAGCCCAATCCGGCCCTCTCAGGATAGTGCTGAGGAATTACTGGCTCGAGACGACCATTCCCATTTTTTCCCAGGCCTTGAAAAGGCTGATAACCATGCTTTACTAACAGATCAAATCCCTTTTTGGCCTTCATAAATTGGGAGAACAGTGGATGATCTTTGAATATACTATAGTCAATTCGTCCTCCAATCTTGAAAAACTGTGGGCCTCTCCATCAAGTCATGGCCACTGTATGTGCTGGTTGTTCAGCCGTCTGCAGTATTCCCGAATTTTCTTCAAAGCTGACCTCATCAATGCCCCTAATGCTAGGGATATCAGTAGTGAAAGTGGGCCTAGAAACCATGGGTTGTGCAAGCCTCTTCTCCGGATCCTCGCCCAAGACTGTTGTGATCATTCCACCTTTTGACCACTTGACACACTGATGCAAAGTAGACGGCACCGCGTTCGTGTTGTGAATCCACGGTCGTCCCAACAATAGATTATACGTTGGGGGTACATTGACCACATGAAAGAGGACAGAGTGGACCGAGTAGTCAATGAAAATTTCCAAGAAAATTTTCCCTTTAGCTGTCTGGCCATGATTATCAAACCCGTAGATGGTGATCGGGTCCGGGATATATTCCTCTTCTTTGATGCCCAAAGCTTTGGCTGTCATTTCTGGGCATATATTGAGGTTGCTGCCTCCATCTATCAGCACATGAGGAACAGTCATTCCTCTGGCTCGAATCACAACATACAAAGCGTTGTTGTGAAACACATGCGGCTTAGAAAGATCTTCATCTGAGAAAGTGATTGGAGCATTTGTCATGGCCTGATTGACTATCTGGGCCATGTCTTCAGGAGTTATGCTCGGTTTCACTTTGATTTTCCGCAACAGATCATTCAACACTTGCTGGTGCTTGGCGGAAACTTGGGCTAAATCCAAGATTGAGACATGGGATAATGCAGTAATCGGCTTTGGTGCCGATGTCTCACCTTTCTCCGGAGCGGGCTTAATAAAGTGCTTGGGGAGCCATGGCATTCTTTTAGCCACCTCAGGAGATACCCCAGCGGGTTTATCAGATACTTTCATTTTACCAAAAGCTGCAATGAGATCCATTTTCTGAGCTTTGGACTGAGCCTGCTGCAGCACAAGGACCTGATGTTGGACTTGCATATCCCTTTTAGAGCATGGCCTAATATGCTCCTGCAGCTGAAAAGGCTGTTCAGAGACGACCGCCATAGAATGATGGGGAAAGGGTTTCTTTAGAATATCCATATTTTCATCTTCGGCACCCTCTACCAGAAGATTCTTGTCGATGAGATCCTGAATAATATTCTTGAGAACGAAGCAGTTCTCAGTATTGTGCCCCACTGTTCTGTGAAATTTACAAAATTGATCTTTGAATTTCCCCATGGGAATAGGGGGATCAACCAACCTAGGCAGTTTGACCATCTCCTTGGTCAACATATACTCGAGCACAGTCTCGAGGGATTGGTCTAGTGGAGTGAATTTCCTGTCATAACTCCACCCTTCATGCTTTACTTTTTCTCGGGGCTTCGGTCCCTGTTCTAATTGAAGTGGCTTATTGTATTGAGGCACTGACTTGCCTTTCTGATCGTTCTTGTTGGAACTTCCTGCCCCATAACAGAAATCTTTGTTCTGCCCCTTATAGTGGTTCCAAATATTATTTCTGACAGAATGAGTGAAGTGAGTTTTCTTCTTCTGCTCATTCTGGCCGTTGTTCTTGGTGAAAGTGAAGCCTTCGTAGAAACCATTTTCCATGCTCAACTCGAGCCATTCAGCTCGCTCTGTCAGTTCAATGAATGTCCTTGATGGTGCAGTAGAGATGAGACCTCTTAGAGGCTGTGAGAAGTTACTCAGAATTAGGGACAAAGCATGTCCCTCTGATATGGGGTCCCTCATCTTGTTGCAAGCTGACCTCCATCGGTGGATAAAATCTCTGGCCTTCTCATTTTCTCTCTGTTTAAGGCCGTAAAGATGGCTGAGGGTGGGAAGTGCCTCAGCATTGAAGAGAAATCGCTCAATGAACATGTTTACCACTTTGTCAAATTCCTTCAACTCAATTGGATTTACATGCTCCGAGTACCATTTAGCTGCGGTTCTCTCCAGACTGCGAGGGAAACATAGGAAAAGTGCACGGTTGTCTCGTTTGAATCTGGAGCATTCAGCGAAGAACATGGCGAGATGAGCTTTAGGATCGCCAGAACCATCGAATTTGATAAACTTTCTGGGGAGATTCTCGAGATTGTCGTCCCCATCCAAACCATCATAGAAGTCTTCGCTGGTGAAGACTTTCTTTCCCTTGTCGCGGGCCTACAGGTCTCGAAGCATTCTGACCACATCTTTGAATTGCGGCTGGTTAGAGTCATTGAGAGACTGCTCTTTGAATTTGTGGGCTGACCCCTGCCCCTGGGTAGACTTGCGGAATGCCTGATGGGTCTCAAACTCTTCATCTGAATCTTCCACTGATTCCTCTTCATCAGTTGCATCAACATGCTGGGCAGGCTTCTTGGATATCTTCAAGGCTTTCTTGACTGCCCGGCCTTTTGTCTTTTGCTTCACCTGTGCTTTCTCTGTACTGGCTTCAGCTTGTTCTGCCAGCATCTTAGTCATCATCTTCTTAAACATGACATACATTTGAGGATCAATGTCATCCTCAACCTGTTGCCCCTGATTTTTGCCTGAGCGCGGGGAATCCATTTCTTCGTCTGAGGCTGTTGAATATGCGATTCCCTCGACTGGTGTAGTCTTCTTCCCTGACCTTGTTTGAACCATTGACTGTCACGAATGCTCTCTGCAGGGCAAAATCGATGGTTAGGCTTTTGAGAGAGATTTTGATTGGAAGAAAATATTCGCTGAGAATTTTGGTAGACAATTTGAAAGAATATCCCATTACTAGTGATTGAGTCGTCGCTGGGATTACGACAATTGCGTTGTCATTCCTTTGCAAAGAAAATAAACAACTGAAAATTAAGCCTTGTTACCTAGGCGAGGTCGTCAAACCAAGAATTGAAAAATTTGCAAGATTTTTATTTATTGAAAGAAAACATGATTGCATCAATAATAAACTTGAGAAAGAGGGGGCGGACAGACAATTTGCCACCACTCTTTATAACTAGCAGAGACACGAGGACCGGGAAAAAGCGGAAGAGTAACAAAAGAGTCCCAGCCATATCTGGCAGAATGGTATGTTCCGGACCACTGTGCTGATGTAAGGTCGAACTCTGGCACGACTCCTGATAGCAGTCGCATCTCTATGTGCTTCTGTCTCTGAGAAAACTGTCGAACACACCGCTCCGGATGATAGTAAGCACAGAAGAATGGACCAAGCAACTTGAATCTCTTGCCATATGCATAGGTGTATCTGGGAGGCGATAATTCTCGATCAAAATAGTCCCACACCACTTCTTCTTCCTGCAGATAGTCGATCAGGAATCGGTACCGCGCAACTGGAAGGAGCTCCTTACCGTTGTATCTGAATGAACTAGCTCTGGTTGGTACATGCTGAAGGAACCAAGATTGAAGAGCATAAGTACATCCCTCGACTAAGATGGACTCTCCAAGTGTGAAGCGGGTCAGTCCTCTGTATAGAAAAGCAAGCGCGGCCATGGCTATCAAGAGACGGCTGGTCTGTCGACTTCCCCATCTTCTCAAAAGTTGAACTATTCTGACATCCACATAATTTTGTCCATCTGGAAAGAAAGCAAGTCCCACAGTACACAAAACCATCGCATGCTGAATTCTCTCTCGAGCTGTCCTGGACAACAAACTGACTTCTGCGAATTCTCCATACTGTCGGTAGATCTCGATCAGACTCACGTATTCATTCCCATTTTCTTCAATCAGTGGCCAAGACTTGCGCCCTGTCATGCGAGCTACGGCATCTTTGGGGTCCAGACCCTTGACATTGATCAGAAACTGCTGCTCTAACGGATCTCCAGGCTGACCGGCTGGCTCAGGCAGTCCCATAATCTCTGAAAATTCATCCATCAGTAGTGTCATCTCGCCCCACGGGAACCAGAACGTGCAAGTGCGCGGATTCCACCGCTCTGCTAGTGCATGAATCAGATTGCCGTTGACTGTTAACTTTCCCACTGCAGATGCCAATTCCAACCCGCAATCGCTCAAGTGGTCCGGAAACATACGAGAGAAGTTTTTAAACCAGACATAGTACCACCGGGGGAAGAAGGGTCCGGTGCTAAGAGATCGATGCTCAGGAAGACTTTGTCGCACCTCGTAGGAGATGTGACCCTTAGGAAAAATAGAATCGAGCTGACTAGATGCCATTGGACTTAGGGACAAGAAGATTGGAATTAGACTTTGGAAAAATACAAGAATTTTGAAAATTGCAGGCAGGATAAAATGAAAGCTGGAAATTCAAAGTCCAGAGGAACGAAAGAATGGAAAATCTCCTGGAGTTTTGAAGAAAAGGTGGATAATTTAGAAAAATCATCCAGGGTTTTTGAGAAAAAGGAGATATTTCACAAAAGATGGAAAATGAGGTATTTTGGAAAATTGTTTGGTATTTTGGAAAAATTGGGAAAAATATGAGAAAATAAGGCGAAAATGAATATCATATATTCAATTACAAACAATTATGCACATACAACAATCCCTAGGAAGCCAACTCTAAATGCATTGATTTTGAAAGAGCTTTAGGACCCTAATCCTGACTCTAGGCTTAGATCAACTGTGTCCAATCATGCTATGCCGATATACTCGAGCCGAGGCTCGATGTACGTGGCATAAAACTCATCTCCGGGTCTAGGCTTGTGTTTTCCCAACATCCTTGAGCGCCTGCCGATATACGTTGGACTATGGCCCTTGGTACGTGGCAGGGGGGCGTTAGCCCAAATAAGTGGCCCAGTTGTGAGGCTCTGTCCCGAACTATGGTTCTGGAAGAGAGCCCAGCAACGTGAAGACCGGGTAGACATAGGTGGTGTGGTTTTTGAAATATGATCACATGCAGGCAAACAGAGGGCTCTAAGTCCTAAAGAGATAGAATTTTGAAATTTTTTGAAGAAGCAAACATTGTTTTCATACAAGTCCTAGATTGAGGAGTGTTGTATTTCAGACCTAAGTCTAAGTGACCATGCATAATTCTCCTCAATATGGTCCTACCAAACCATGCCTAGTCTATATGCAATCCATGTCAGCTGGGTTCAAGTCTAGGCTCCTAGGTTCACATGATATCAGAAATTAAAGCTGACATTTCATAGAACATAATTTTGACAATTGGGCTAAGTTAAAGCACATAATTGATCAGGCGAGGATAGGTCCCATCACGGTCGCCAAACCTGTTATCATCGCAAAATTTTTCCCCTCCCTTACGAGAGAGAAACGAATTTCGTGAGTCAAACTCGACCAAAGTTTTGAAAATGGTTTTGAAAATTACTCGCCTCCGTTTTGAAAATTTGCGGGAAAATTCCGTGGAATGGGATCCGCCTGTCGGTACGAGGTTCAACCGTTCCTAGCGCCTTTACCAGGGGTAATTAAACCAAGGACCAATTATGTGCTTTAACTCGACTCAAATATCTAAATTATGCTCTATTTTTCCTAGAATGCACAAAGAATCAGGCTTGTGCTATGAAATTTTGAAAATAATGCAAGTTTAAAAAAAATATGATGTTTGCTTTGGAAAATTGAAATATGCTGGAAAAATGATTGGAAAAGTACTTGAAATTGGGATTCCTGGGAAAATCATTGAAGTTCATTGAAAATCAGAAATTTGCATTGGAAAGTGATTTCTCAGGAAAACTTGAACTTTGGAAAATCGATTTTGAAATTTGGAATTGCTTTTCTGAGAAAATGGATTTGAGAATTCTAAGAAAATCTAAGAAATTCATTGGAAAATGACTTTTGAAATGAAAAATGGATTCTCAGGAAACTGAGTTCTCAAGAAAATGAGAAATCTGAGAAAATCGATCTTTTTGAAAACTTGAGACTTTGAAATTTGAGAATTTTAAAAGATTGGAAAATCTTGGTTTGAACTTGGGAAATGCTTTGAAATCTCTTTTGAAAACTTAGGATTTTGAGAAAATTAGATCCTGAGAAAGACTTGGAAATTCTTGAGAAAGCTGAATTTTCTGAAATTGAAATTGGAAAATGAATTTGAGAATAATGCAATTTGAATGATATGAATGAATGAATATGAATTTGAAAAGGGAATTTTAATTGAGGAATTGGTAAATCCTTTTAAAACTTTGAGAAATGCAGTGCATTTTGAAGTTAGCCTAAGTGTGTAGGCTGAATGTGGCTAATATGAAGATCATAAATCTTGGTTTTCTTCGTATTCTGACTATGGCCATAAATACGAATCCCACCGAGTTTATAAACTCCATAAGAGCTTGTGCACGTGCCATTCGTGTAAACCATAGTGAATTTAAAATAATGTGCATGAATCATACATCACATATTAAAATTTTGCAGAAATTAAACTATATGCAATGCAACCCTATTCTAAGCAGAAAAGTAACTCTTATTCCAAATTATTACATTTGAGGTTACATTGAATTGAAATAAAAAAATAAAAGCTAAGTCTTCTTCTTGAATGTTCCTGCAAAACTAGAAAACAAGGTTAGCACAAAAATGTAGGTTTTTCTGAATTTATCCAAAAATATGGGAAATTATCGGATATTATTCAGATATAAACCCAAATTCATACCCCCCTTTGATATAAACATAATAAATAATGAATAAATTTGGAAAATAAACTTGAAAATTCGAAATTGGGGTTCAAAATGACCAAAATACCCCTGATGACCTTGAAATCAGGGTTTTATGAAAGAATTTTTATAAATTTTGGAATTTTGAAAATCAAATGAAATAAATCAAACATAATATAATAAAATATGATGATATGCATGAAATTTTGGAGAATTAGAAATTGAAATTTCGAAATTTAGGTCAAAATGACCAAAATACCCCTGATAACAAGACTATGGCCTTGAAACCAGGATTTTCTGAAATAAATTTTGCAAAATTGAAAAATATGAAATGCAAATGAGATTAAAATTAACCCTAATATGATTCTACATGCTTATGTACATGATACAAACCCTAAAATGGCGAAAATATCATAAAATATCAAATTTAACCTGATTTTCACCTGATTTTTGCTTCTGAATTTAAAGATAAACTAACACATGGAGCAAATGAACTTGGAATTAAACCAAATTTGGCATGAACACCTAAAATAACCCTAAAAACAGAATGGAGCTCGAAAATCTAATTTTTTTTTGTACTTTTAAATATGAAAATTCAAATAAAAACCCTAAATTTTATGATTTTTGCCTAAAATATTGATTCTAAAGGGGATTTAGGATATCAAACTTCCATAAAAATTTCCCAAATTTTATGGGATGACAGAGGACAGTAAGGAAAGGATTTTTTCCTTTTACACTTTTTGGTTTTGACCTATGGTCGGAGCTGTGCCACTCCGGCAAGTCGGATCGGAATCCGGGGACTCTAGTAAATGAAAGAAACAGACAGGTTTCGGTAGAAAATGTGGTAAAAATGGCAGACAGATGGGAAAATGGCTGAAATTGTGGGAAAATTCCTCTGACAAACATAGGAAGATTTTATCTTTTGACACTATTGGGATTCAGGTTACGGTTTGGAAAAGACCACACTGTTATCAGAGACCTAAATCTCTGGAATTTCTGGACATTGGAATCTGTTAGACAGAAAGAGAAAATCCGGGAAAAATAATGAAACAGATCCACAAATTCCCAAATTTTGGGAAATGATAGGAAATTATGTTAGGAACAACTTTCATGTTGAAAGGTTTTGCGGACAGGATACGGATTGGGAGGACTTGATGCATTAGGGTCTGTCTATACCTTGACAAAAGAAAATCGAGATTTTCCCAAAGGTCTGGGAAATATGATTTTTTACAGAGAGTAAAACAAACTGTAAAAACTTCAAAATTTCCAGATAATCAGTATATTCAATGATGAATCCACTATGATTTTTTGAGGGAAAATTGAATAATCCATGGAGGCGATCTTGGGTCGACAACCCTGCTAAATGGGAATCTGGAATTTCCAGAGGGTTTAAAACCTGATCTGGACTTTGGATTTATTAGATAGAGTTATTAAACTCAAATCGATCCGAATTTTTGCAGAGAAATGAATGATTAACCCATACATCTATCATAAAATTTTTGAAATTTATAAATGAACAATTAAACATGAAACGAAGGCTGGACTGACGCTTAAAATCAAAACCTATAAACTAATAAGCAAATATTAAAGAAACTAATCAAAATACCTATAAAGCATTAAAATAATCTAAATATGAGGCCTATAATACGAAATTTACATGAATTCAATGATAAAACAAAAATAATCAGGGGGGTATAATCTAAACTCAATTTTGGCTATGGTGATAGGGGATCCGATCCATCCATCGGAGGGATCCCATACTCCATGTAGCCTTAAGCAAGAAAGTAATGAAAATAAAAAAGTAAAAAGATGAAGCTCTTACCTTGGGTTTGCTGGGATTGGCTGAAGGAAAGCGGATGTGGTGGAGATGATCCAAGGTTGAGGAAGTTGGGGCGTCAAAGGCACCAAGGTGAGGATGGCTGGAAGTCAAGAAGGAGGTGCCGGCTGGAACGTGTGATGAAGGTAGTGGCTGCACTTGAAGTTGGTTGTGGCTGGTAGCAAGGGTGTGAAGGAGGCTTGCTGGAGATGGCTATGCTGCTGTGGAGGTGTCCCTGTGGTGCTGCCAAGGATGAAGGTGTGGCTGTGGCTGCAAAGAGCTCCCCTTTGGTGGCTGCTGCCTTTGAGAAGTTTGAAGATGGCTGCAATGAAGGGCTGCTGTTGGAGGCCCAGCTGCTGTTGTGGAAGGTGGCCCAACTGCGGTTGTGGAAGGTGGCTGTGATGGAGGCCCAACTGCTTCGGTGGAGAGCTTGAAGTTTGAAGGTGCTGCAACGATGGAAGTTGGAGCTAATGATGATAGTATGTTGCTGCTGCCTTGATTAGGGAGGAGCTTGCTGGAACTTGAAGATGAAGCTGCTGTGCTGTGGTGAAAGATGGGCTGCATCAAGTGTAGGTGGTGCTGTCAAGGAAGGAGAGGTGGAGAAGCTGTTGTGGATGTTGCAGCAATGGTGAGGAGCTGCTACAAGGAGGATGGCTGTTGTGGCTGCAACAGCCAAGAGAGAAGGAGAGAGCTCAAGGGAGAGAGAGAGAGAGAGAGACGTGAATTGAGCTTGGGAGGCCAGCCGTTCTTTTTTTCCTTTTGTTTTTGATTGGTAACTTAGGAAAGATGATATCTTTCCCTAAGTTACCATTGATTAATGAAGAAGGCTGTGTAATGCCCAAGGCTACAGCCGTATGGCTTTGGAGGAAGAAAGGAGTAAGGAAGGGAAGAAGAAAAAAGAAAAGGAAAGAAGAGGGGAGAAAGAAAAGGAAAGAAATGGAGGAAAAGGAGAGGGAAAGAGGAAGAGAAGGGGCTGGATAGGGTATACGTGAGTGGCTGGGAGAGGAAAGAAAGGAGGAAAGAAAGAAAGAAAGAAAAAGAAAGAAGAAAGAAAGAAAAGAAAGAAAAGAAAGAAAAAAAAGAAAAAAAAGGAAAGTAAAAAAATAAAAATAAAAAAGAAAATGGAGGAAGAAAGAAAAGAAATGGGCTGGATTGAGGGCTAGGGTGGTCGACTCCCTTGTGGGTCCCACCTTAGGAAAATAAAATAATAATAAAAAAATAAAACAAACAAAAAAAATAAAGAAAAAAGGTAAATTTTTTTTTTCTTTTTTTTATAAATTAAAACAGAAAAGGCAAATGGATGGGCCATCTCAGAGCGGGTCCAAATTCCACTTTTGAAATTCATTTTGACGATTAAAGAGGTAAAATAGTCTTTTCAGAAACTTTCCAGATGAAATAAGCTATTTTTGGCAGTTTTTGAAACAAGCTCGGATTTTGAAGTTTAATAGCTCATTGCGAAGCTAATCCAGTGTAGAATTCAAAAATTTGTGTTTGAAATAAATCCAAATTATTTTTCTTGAGAAAACATTTCCAAATTTAGACTCCCGGGGGTAAAAGTGTCAATTTTGGAAACCCGGGGTTTGAAATTGATTTTTGAAAACTTTTAAAACTCAATCTGGATTGAAATTTATAAAGCTGGAGTTCTGGACTTCGAAAATGAAATGAAATGTGATGAAATGTTATGAAATGCTGAGAAATGATATGAAATGATGAGAAATGACATGAAATGCTATGCGAAATGCTAACCCTGAATGAAGAATTTTGGATGTTAGACCCCGATTGACACTTGTACCAGTTCAAAAAGTGTTAAAATTGACAAAATTTGCAAAAATGGTTGAAGAAATGATTTTCGAGCTCTGCCAAGCTAGAGTAACACTGAAAATTAGGGTTTGAGTTGGATTCAACTGAAATGAACTAGATTGAGCTGGGTTTTAGAGTTTCAGAACTCAAATGAACTCAACGGACACTGACTCAACTGACCTTTCCAACTGAATTTTCAAGAAAAGCTGCCATTTTTAGAGAAATGGTATGGAATGGTCATTGGAATGAAGTGAATTACGAACCTGAACTGGGTTTGAGCTAAAACAAAGGTCAGTAATACTGAGATGAACTAAAATCAAGTCTCAAACACTAACTAAACTGACTGGACTCGGCTCAATTTCAGCTGAAAGAGCTGAAATGGACTAAAATGGGCTCCTGAACACTTAGAAATGGTTTTGAACTGAAATTGGAGCACTTGAACTCCTGGTGAGCTCAAGTTAGACTCTGAGGAATATGACTGACTATGAATGACTGACTCAGAGGCAATTTGCTTGGATTTGAGTGAGAAATAAGCTCATTCCCGAAGAAATGATCCCATTTTGGCAAGAATGGTTAGAAATGAAAATGGTCTTCTCACTGTGAGCTCAGATGAGCTTGGAATGATTGATATTCTAAATGTTCTGAACTGACCAGTGAGCTTGGTTGACTCCGACTGACTAGGGTTCGGAATGACCTAAGGGTAAAATGGTAATTTTCCTAATGAAAATGGGTAAAATGGTGATTTTCTAAAACTGACTCGGGGTTTGACTCCTACATTGTCCTAACAGGGTTGGCACTGCACGAGGAGGGTTGTTTGAGAATGGATGAGGAAAATTTGGGGTGTTTACAATTATGTCAGCGAGGACAGAGTCTAGGCTCCTAAGGTTTGCATGGAAATGAAGCTGACATTTGAAGAATAAATACTTAGAAAATATCAAAACAAAGCAAAAGGCACAAATTTGACCTCACGAAGACGAGTGCCATCTCGGTCGCCAACTTCTGTGATTATGCAAAATTTTTCCTCTTGTTCCTCTTTTCTTTCTCTTTGCCTTTCTAGCCTCTATTTCCCTTTTTAAAGGGGAAATAAAAGACAGAAAAGAAGAGAGAAAAGAAAAGAAAGAAGAGAGAGGAACCCTTTTGCAAGGTCTCATTTGACCAAAGAAATGTTTTTAAAAAATCACTCACCTCCGTTTTAAAAATTTTGCTGAAAAATGGAGAGACGGGATTCGCTCGTCGGTACGAGGTTCAACCGTTCCTGGTGCCTTTACCAGGGGTAATCGAACCAAGGATCGAATTCATGCCTTTTTGCTTTGCTAAAATATTATCTAAGTGTTTATTCTAAGTCCTAAATGCACACTAAATCAGGCTTGTGCTATGATTTTGAACTTGAGAAGAATGCATATTTTTAGAAATGCTTCAGAAAATTTAAGATTTTCCAAGTGATTTTGGGAATGAATTTTGGAAACATCTTTTAGGGAACAACCCAAAAGTTCATAAATTAATTTAAAATTTATTGAAGAATACTGTAAATCGCAATAGTGATTTTCTGAAAGACATTGTAAATCACACAACGATTTTCTGAAAGACGTGATAAATCGCAACACCGTAAATCACATGATGATTTTCTAAAAGTCATTATAAATCGCACAATGATTTATGGAAAGGTACGGTAAATCGCAATAGCGATTTACTGAAAGATGTCGCAAATCAGACGACGATTTTGAAATTCAAGAATTTGAAATGAATTTAAGAGCATTGAAATCGAAGATCTGGAAATCGAAATCTGAAATTGAATTCAAAAATTAAAGTTGAATTTGAAAATCAGAAGTTAGAATTGAATTTAGAAGTTAAGAGATTGAACTTTAAACTTAAAATTGAAGAATTGAAGAAGTGAAGTATGAAAATGAAAATGTAATTGATTGAAGAGAATTAATTTTAAAAATAAGGAATTGAAATTGCATGAAATTGGGAATGAAATTTAGAAAAGGGATAACTTTAAAATAAAGACTGTTTTTGAAAAATAATTATTTCAAAACTCACTTAGAGATTAAAAAATAACTTGAATAATTTGAAAGATAATGATGCAATTCTATCTTAAATGATGAATGCATTAAAAGAAATTTGAAATTAGGTTTTGAAAAGCATATTTCATTCTTTAAGTGAATTGAAATAAGATTGAAGATATAATACATTTCTCACTATGGCCATAAAATGTATTATATAATAATCGTATTTAAATTTATTTGAAGAATAGAATACATTTTGGTGCCTTTATGGAGTTTAAAATAAAATTAACTCTCAATATATCCTGACTATGGCCATTGATATATGTTTTGTGTCAATTTTAAATTAAACCCTAATAAAGGAGGAAAATATTTAGAAAAACATGATTTTTGGAAAGAGAACTAGTGTGGACCCAATGTTATTCCATAAAAGATGAAAACCCTAAGTTTTGTTCACATTTTGACTATGGCTATAGATGCAAATCGTCAACTTAGGATTTAATCACCTTTTATTAGAATGATGCTTGTGTCATTCATGTTTCACCATAGTGTTATTGAAAATGAAAATAAAAATGCAACATATTGATTATGAAAAATGAAAGTTAAACTACATGCTCATTCATTCTAAACTAAGCATAAAGTAAACTTCTCATTAATTGATTTATTACAACCTTTGAATTGATACAATGATTAAAAAAAAGAAGAAATAACAAAACAAAAAATCCTGCTAAATGAGCAAACTTGTTAGAAATAAGTGTAGGCTTTTATGAATTTTCCCTCAATTATTGAAAAATTGAATAATACATCCAGAATTAGCCTTTTATGCCTCAGAGATAAAGAAAATTAAACAAAATAGACACATATGATGCATGATTTCATGAAAACATTTGAAAATGATGCTTTGGAGTTTTGAATTTTTGAAATTGGGGCTTTAAAACATACAAATACATTTTAAATCTTGAGTTCAAAGTGAGTTTAAACTTGAAATTGAGATTTTTACGAAAATCTATTGAAAATTATTGAAATAAAGACAAATAAACTCCAAAGTTTGCTTGAAATGAAGTTAAGGCATTCTAACTTGATAAAATTCATTTTTTATTTATGAAATATATGAATCATGTTTGAATATCGAATTTAAGAATGATAAAATGCCCAATTTAACTTCATTTTAACAAAGCAATGCTTCTTTATGAAATCAATTTTTGAAAGATGCAATGAATGAATGGTCAATGACCTTAGAAATGCCTAAAATGATATGCGGATGCATAACAATCTGATGAATATTGTAGAATTAAAAATGCCAAGCAATAATCTGAGGAAAACCCAAATTTGGATTCTCTTATTTAGATAAGACAAGATTTTGCAGAATCAGGATTTTGCAGGTGAACCTGTCAGAGCATTCTGAGTGGACAAAAGTCTTAAACGATTTGATTTTGACTCCAAATGAACCCCTGGATTCACAACGTAACAAGGAAGCATTCATTTTTTACAAAATATCAAAATCACTTCTGAAACTAGAGTTATGATCAAAATATAAAAAAGTTAATTTCAGAAATAGGAAATTGGATTTTAACAAATAGGTTTCAGTAAACTGGATGTTACACATGCTAAACAGACCCGATTTCTCCCAAATTTGAGCGAAAAGTTGCTTAACTCAATCAATAAACCAAACCAATTTACAGAATTGAAAAATCAATTTTGGTTAGAAAATGACGACTTCGGGAAGTCACTGTTTCCAAATAGGAAATGAACCTGTTACAAAATTTAAAAGTCTGTAACCAGTCTCGGTTTTCAACAGGTTTGAAATATCAAATGAGCATAAAAAGTTATAAAACTTTTCAGATATAAACTAAACACATAGAGAAAGAAAACCCTTTTTTACGGATTTGGAAAATGATCTCTCGTTGGGGAGATATGACTTACAAAATGAACTAAAAACCTATGTCACACAAATAAGGCAGACTGATAGGGGTGTGATTTTAGATCCAAATGGGGTAACAAATGACCATATAAATCGCTGAAAATTTATAAGAATAAACTAGACTCCATGACAAAGACACCACATTTTACGGATTTGAAATATGATATCTGGTTAGAGAGATATAGCCCTTACAATTTGGTCCTGATTCAGATAGTGATTTACAGCGATTTGTATCACAAATCGCTGTAGTGTTTAGCGAGAAACACTACAAATCGCTCTAGCGAGGTCCAACAACACTATAAATTGCTGTGGGTCTTGTTAGAGACCCGAAAACACTATAAATCGTAGTTAAAAGACAGGAAAATACTACAATTCGTTGTAGGATGACTGAACAACACTACAAATCATTGTGGGGCTCGTTGGAGACCCAAAAACACTACAAATCGTAGTTAATAGACTGGACAACACTATAAATCGTTGTGGGGCTCGTTGAAGACCCGAAAACTCCATAAATCGTAATAGAGACTCATTGGAGACTCAAAAAATCATAACAATGATTTGCTGAAGAATATTGCCAATCAGATGGCAATTTGTTGGAGTGCTACAACAGTCATGATATGGGGGCCAAAATCAGAATATGTGCAAAATCTGGATACAGGGTTCCGGTATTTAATCAAAATAAAATATCAATTGACCATAAAAAATTCTGAAAATTTACATGGATAAACTAAACAAATAAACAAAGAGAACTCGTTTTACAGAACGAAAAAGTGATCTTCCATTAGGGAAATAAAATTCTGACAAAATGGATCAAAATCTGATCCGTTAAAATAACACAGGGTGACAGGGTTGCGGTTTTTGACCAAAAACAGGTACAAAAACACCATAGAAATCGCTGAAATTTGGTATGAACAAACTAGATTCAATTTAAAAAATACCCTATTTTACGGATTAGAAAGATCATCTCTGGTTAGGGAGAAATCACTCCCGCAAGTTGGTCATGATTCTGCTAAAATCCTGATGGTGCAAAATAATAGGTTCTGAATCTCGATTTTTAAAGTGAGTCAAACAAACTCAGAATGATCTGATTTTTGGTGGAGAGCATGAAGACATATGCATGAAGATGCAGTAAACAATTTAGATTAAAATGAGCTCTGGTTACATACAAATCAATAGATATAAAATGCACCAGAATTCAAAGTATAATCTAGAATGCAACTGAACATGATGAAAGCAAAATGCACATGTGTAGATGTTCAAATATGAGATCTAATGCCTTAAAACATGAATGAATGCATGGGTGATAAAAAAAAATTAAGACAAAAAATACACTAAAAAAAAACAAAAATAGCTAAGGCACAAATCTAACTTATTGTAGCCTATTTGAAAGAAGGATTTGATCTAAAAAGATCAAAGCACTTCAATTCTTTTGGCTCAATCAAATTATGTTAAACAGAGATTAAAATGCATCAAATAGGAAGATGAAAACTCAGATTCTAATCTATTAATCATGTTATGAAAAAAAATTTAAGGGAATAGAAGAGAGATACTCACCTTGGCTGAAGGGGTCTGAAAGAAAGGGCTCAAAACTTCTCCAAATTTTGTAAACTCCAAGTGAAGAGGGGAGATGAGAGAGCGAGAAACTGCTGACCACCAATCGCTGAATGTTCTCCCTATTTTCTTCCTTTCTTTCTCTTCTTATTCTTTTTTTTCCCTTCTTTTCCTGCTCATTTTCTGCTTCTTTTCTTCCTTCTTTCCTCCTGTTTTTCTTTCTCTGTTTCCTCCTCCTTTTCTTCCCCTTTTCCTGGAGGGTTTAGGGTTGAGGCAACATCAGACGACCTTTCTTAAAAAAAAAAGAAAATATTTTTATGATTTTAAAGGGTTTAAAATCTAAGTTAAACAAAATATAAAGGAGGATTTTAAAAATAACGAATTTAAAAAGAGATTTTTGCAAAATGATGGTTGCTTTCAAAAGATTTTTCTGAAAAGGGATTTTTAAGCTAAAAGAGGCTTTTAAAAAGGAGGTTTCTAACATCGATTTGTATTTTTTCTTTTTCTGTATTTTGTGTTTTTTTGTATTTTTGAAATAAACTCTAAAAACTGAAGGAAAATAAAGGGGTTTACAACTTTTTTTTATATATTTTTGAGAAATATTTACGAAATAAAGATTTTTCTGAGAATTCGGGTTCGATTGCTTCAGAAAACGGATTTGGATTCTGGTTTTGAAGAAATATTTGAGTTTTGAACCTCGAATGGAGAAACACAGAGTGAGTGGATCCAAATGGATACTGAATGGACTGTCTGAGCCTTTTAGAAATTATTTTGGTATTTTTGTAAAATTGATTTTGAAAATTGGATAACGAAGCTCAGATTGGAATTCTAGCACTGTATTCGGATATGAAATTGAGTCAGATATATAATATGAATTTGGATTTCAGTGAATATGAGAAATAACTGAAATTTGGATTAAAAATGACTCAATTTATTCAGAAAGATAAGGTCAGAGACCAAGAGGGAAATTTTATAAAATTTTGAAAAATTTGGGGTGTTCACACCATCCCATCTCATTGCATCGTGTTTGTTCAAATTTCCCCTGCATTTAGTGACATTGAACCTGCACAACAAGTATCTAGCATCATCTAGTAATTTCCTGTTTTGTGCATCAAGGTCTCACGCATTCTATTTTTTGTTCAGCGTCATCTTGCATCTGTCCATGGCATCATCGTTTTAGATTTCTGTCCATTGCATTTTTTTTATCCTCTGCATTTTATAGCATTTGCATTGGTATCTTTTTCATCAACATTAATATATCAGTGTACCTGATTTCCTGGATCTATGTGATAGTGGTCCTTGCAGTTTATATAGTTTGTGTCCTATACTAGAGAAAGGTATGCTGCAAAGGAGTACATATGTTACCGAGCTATTCAATCCTTTGTCATAATCTTTGTGATTTTAGTTTTTGTCCTCTTGCTGAAGCTCACTAGTTTCAAGATTGTTGACATGCTTACAAGTCTGTTGGCGCTCATCCCCACTGGATAAGGCTTGATATCAATAGCCTTGGTGCTTAGGCCCTTGCTGGGGAAAACTCTTGTGTGGAATACTATTGCTGCTCTGGCTCGCCTATGTGATATATTTTTCGGTATGATAGTCATGGCTCCCACAACCCTCCTATCTCGGTTGCCTTGCTTCCACTCATTGCACGATTTATATTCCACAGCGTAGTATCTGCTTTATCTATTACATTGTTTGCTATTATCGCACAACCATGGAGCCACTATGGAAAGTAGCAGAACCATCTTCAATAGCACTTATCTTCATAGTTGTTCTTGTTGCATTTGCCTCTGCTCAATGAACATTGACTTATGGTAAAGAAATGGAGAGGAACCATGATTTTTGGAGGCACCAGTTACTTTCCGCAAGCGCTGATGATTCCACTTGCTAGTCCATGCAGTCTCTTGTTAATGTTTTATCTCTTCTCTTTTGTTTCACACTTGGTTACAACTTTCATTGCAATTGCTTCTACTGTCTCACTCTTCTTTTGCTTGTTACTATATGTATTATATCTCAAGGCACAATTTTCATATCTCATTGTTGTTCGGGTTCTTTTACAAGGACCCAAGAGATACCTGTCTTAGTAAGCTCGGGTATAGTTAATGCTTGGCTTATTTCTGGGTATTGGCTACTGAACAATGTCTTGGGCATTGGCTACTGAACAATGTCTTGGGCATTTCAACATGCATTGCTTTTGTGAGCCATGTTAGGCTGTCTAATATTAAAGTTTGTGTTCTGTTTCTTGTCCGTCTGTTTGTTTATGACATTTTTCGAGTATTCTTTTCTGAGATGTTCTTTGGAGACAAATGTCATGGTGTCTGTCGCTACCCAGCAGGCCTCAAATCCTGTTCATACAGTTGCAGATAGTTGAAATTCACCAGGGCTGCAGTTAATAGCCAAGAAACTCGAGATGCTTGTCAATATTGTTTTTCCTAGGAACTTGATGGGTGGAATTGTTCCTGGTAGTAATGCTAAGGAATTCATGATGCTTGGTCTTGGTGACATGACTATTCCAGACATGCTTCTAGAGTTGGTTTTGTGTTTTTTATCCTCGGAAGACAAGAGATTTTGGCAGTCTGATAAAAATCAGTTATATCAAATGACAAATACATATGGCATGCCCTTTTAGGACATGCGATCAGATTTGTCAGTACCTTAGCTGCTCGAGTTTTTGATAAGGTCTTTTCAGTCTTGCTTGAGGAGTATATCTGCTGACAATAATTTCCCTGTTTCTGCAAGTATCTCCTGTAAGTGTTTTCTGCAAGCATTCCTACGTGTGCATATTAAATTAAGTTTGTAATGTCACATCTTATCACACCTCCTGAACATTATCTGCATATCACTATGGTCACTTCGTTTCTTAAAACTTGTTTTCACCATGCACACACACACTGTGTAGACACACACTATGTGCACATATACTGAGTGCACATACACTATGTGCATATACGTATTGAGTACATATTCATTGAGTATACTTCACTATGTGTATGCACGCAGTAGGCATACTCCCTAAGCTCACCCCCACTATGAACACACTGTGAAACATTTCCACTGTGTACAATCATGTTACTCTCTACACCTTCAAGATCTTGATATGCCTCAAAAAATTACTTCAATATGGCCTATCGGATTGGCCTGATGTGTTGGCTGGAAGTGCCTTGATAGGCTAGCTGAAGTTACTGTAATGTGTTACACTGGAAACATACGGGTTTGCTGTATAATCATTACTATCCGTTGGATGAGATTATCCAAATGGGTTGTCTGGAGTTACTGTGGAACACGATTCAGACACTGAATTTTCAATTTACTGCAAAATGCATACATGATTGGCTTGAAGTTAGGCCTTTGATTTGCTGTGCATGGCATTGCAACACCGTTACACTCACATTCCCCATATCCACTACACATCATTTCCCCTATGTTACACATCAATATGTGCATTTTACTCATTTCCTGCATACCCCTACAATACCTTTGCACCCTTTGCGGCCTTTGCACTCACATGTCATCCACTTGCATAGTATCATTACCTCATCATTTTATTTGCATACATTTTTATCTATATTATCTTCAGCATAGTTAGTCATTCTTCATTTATACACCTGTATCTAAGCATATTAATTATCATTGGCATGGCATTGGTTAAGTTCACAGTGTATCACTCATAGCAAGTATCTCAATTAGCTTTGGTCTGCATCGGTCTGCCAGAACCACTTAGTGTCCAGATATTAGTATCATGTATGCCACTGAATCTGCTATGAATCCACAACAGAACTTTTTTTTTGCATTTGTTCAACCTAAAGGCACTTACATTCACAGCATACCACTCAGTCGCATTACCATGTGTTGTAGGCCATTCAATTTGCACCTATATGCCCAAATCTTTGTATTCTAGATGTATCTTATTGCCCAAATACCTCACTGAAGTTTGTCAGATTATCACTACTAGTAGACTTTGAACCTACACTTGCCCCTAGTCGCCTGCATATGCACTCTTTATCTGCAAATACATATGCATATGCATTAAAATTTGGTCATAGATCTTGTAGTCGCAGGAATATAGGTATTTTAGCAACCTATACACCTTCCATCTCAATAGTATATACATCTGCACTTAGGTATATGCATATGCATTTCTTATTTAGCATAAGCATCATACTTAGGTAGATGCATATGTTATGACAATGAAGCCGTACACGATACTTCAAGTACAAGGTTTTGATGATGAACAAGTGAATCAACTGCATTTCAGCTAAGGCAATAAAAAAAGATGACAAAAATTGAAGAATTCAATAAAGAATCTTTGAAGACTAGTGTGCAAATGTAAAATTCATTAAATGTCTTAGATTCTTTTAAGAGCCTTACTTAGAGTGCATATTTTGATTGCATTTCACCTAAAAAAATCTTTAAAAAAACTTTTCTAAAAGAACCTTTCATGAAAATTATTTTAGAAAACTCTTTACTTAATTTTTCATGTTTATTAGTTGACCAACAGACTCACCAGTCGACCAACTTTTTCGCGCCAAATTGTTCTAAGCTAAAAAATAAACTTTCTGAATTAGTCGACTAATCGACTCTTAGTCGTCCGAACAAAATATCTGTTTTCTGGAAAATTTAGCAGTAATCGACTGAAGGTTTTATCAGTCGACCAGACAGAATGTTTGTTTTTAAAAAAATTAGCAGCAGTCGACTGAAAGGTTTTTCAGTCTACTGATGATATTATGAGTCAACTAACTTTTTCTTTAGTCAACTAAGTTTCAAACTTCAGATTTTCAAATGGCTCTGTTAAACACATTAGTCGATCGACGGTAACTGTCAGTCTGCTAATATTTGATTTTAGTTGACTAACTACTGTTCCAGTCGACTAATTTTGTTGTTTTCCTTGAAACTTTTAAAAGGTGTATCTTTTCATTTTTCAAGCGATTTGATCATTCAAAAGTGACTATTTTGACACCCTTTCATACCTTCAACGTATGAATTCTTTCAACTATAAATATGAGTGCATTCCACACTAAAAAACATTGAATCATATCAAATTACATTGAATTACAAAGATCAAATTCTTTGCTTTTCACTCCTATTCATTCAAGTATTTGTTTTCTGACTCGCTTGATATTTTAACTCCAGTTTTTCACTCAAATTCCTTTGAGAGATAGTGAATTTGTGAGTTGAGTATTTCAATAACCTTAAAAGCCAATTGCATTCCATTTGCATTCATAAGAAAGGCTCATAGGTTGATTGTAAGTTGATTATTTTATTTTTCTGTAAAAGGAAAGGACTCCTTGGTTTAAAGGAGTTGTTTGCTTTTAGTAGGTTTGTTACTAAAAGTGGGACCAAATTTGGTTTGTTTGTTCTTGTGGTTACACAAGGTTGATAGAAGAAATCTCAAGCGAGTTTTGCTTGGGGAGTGAATGTAGGTTTGGAAGACCGAACCAAGATAAATTTTTGTGTTCTTTGTGTGATTGCTTTGAGAATCTTAAAATCCTTCAAAATTTCAAAGACGTTATTTAAAAGCACTATTCACCCCCCCTCTAGTGTTCGTTGTCTTGATCCTACAACACTTTTATTTGGTATCAGAGCGGGTTTGCTATATTTTGATCTAACCATTATCTAGCATGACAACAACATCATCTCAACACAAAGAAGGATGCTCCTCTGTTCGTCCTTCTCTCTTCGACGAAACAAACTATGGATATTAGAAAGTAAGAATGACAATATTCCTACAATCCATGGATCTCAAAATTTGGAGAGTTGTTTCAGAAAAGTACCAAACACCATCAACTGATTTCAACCTATGGACCAATGAAGAAAAGAAGACTGCTTCACTCAATGCCAAAGCTATGAATGCACTGTATTGTGCCATTGACAAGGTAGAGTTAAATCACATCTCTCAATGTTCCACAATAAAAAAAATTTGGCATACTCTTCTCATTACTCATGAAGGTACGTCAAAGGTAAATGAATCTAAGATTGCTTCTTTAGTTTATAAATTTGAATTGTTTAAAATGAAGCAAAATGAGTCTATATCGGACATGGTAACAAGAATGACAGATATCACTAACACTCTAAAATCCCTTGGAAAAGAATATTCACAAGTGGATTTAATCAGAAAAATTCTAAGGTGTTTAACTCCTGAATGGGAGACAAAAACCACTACAATAGAGGAAGCAAATGATTTAAATACCCTTTCTCTTGAAGATTTGGTTGGTAACTTAATGGCATATGAAGTCCAACTTCATGATAGATAAGAAGAAGAACCCAAGAAGAAATCTCATGCTTTCAAGGTCACTTCTGACTCTGAAGATTCAGAAGAAGATGAAGATATTGCCCTCATCACTAGGCAATTCAAAAGATTCATAAAAAAGGGAAGATTTCAAAGGAAGGTAAATAAAACCGATTCTTCTAATCCTAATGAAGTCAAGTGCTTTAACTGCAAAAAGACAAGATACATCAAGAAAGATTGTCCTTTTCTCAAAATCAAGACTAATAACTAATTCAAGAAGAAAAAGGCATTTCAAGCAAGTTGGGATGATAGTGACTCCTCTTCCGATAAAGAATCTAATGAAGAAGTCACCAACATGTGCTTTGTAGCACAATAAGACTCGATAAGTCAATTTGAGTATGATGATTTATTATAAGCTTTTAATGATTTATATGCTCAATTTAAGAGTCTAGGTTCTAAAAACAAAGAGTTAAAAACTGAAAATTCAACTCTTGACTTTCAAAACAAAGTGTTACTTCAAGAGATAGAAAATCTTAAGAAGGAAAACTCTTGTCAAGCATATGAGATAAAAGAAATTTGAATTAGAACCAATATTTTACAAGAAGAAATATCAAGTTTGAAAAAAAAATCAAATGATCTTCTTTCTATAGTGACTAAGTTCACTAATGGCCAAGATAATCTTGAAAGACTTCTTGGTTCTCAAAGATGCTCAGTTAACAAAACTGGATTGGGATATAGCTTCTTTGATACTCAAAATAGACTAAACTATGTGGTAAAGAATCAAAGACAAAATTCTCAATCATTTGTTCAAAGAACTCAATTTTCTAGTTATAATAAAAATGCATCTAATCATGGTACTTATAAATCTTATAAGCCTAGACATGATTACTTTAGAAATGCTAAATCTTTTTATAGAAAGAATATTTATTCTCAAAGGAAACCAAAATCCAAATGGATATGGGTTCCTAAGACTAACTCTCATAGACCCAAAAATAAAAAGGAGTCAAATGCTTTGTCTTCCAATTTTGTTGTAGGTACACAAAATAAGGAGCAAATGGATCTTGGATAGTGGTTGTTCCAAACATATGACTGGAAGGCCGGAGTTATTTTCCACCCTTCAAAATAAGGATGGAGGAACTGTCACCTTTGGTGACAATAACAAGGGAAAAGTAATTGGTATTGGTAATCCAAAATTTTCCTTGATAGAAAATGTTCTTTTAGTAGATGGTTTAATGCATAATTTATTATACATTAGTCAATTACGTGATAAAGGTTTTCTCGTTTCTTTTAAACATAATTTATGCTTAATTTATGATTTTCATTCTAAAAAGATCATTTTTAAAGGTAAAAGAAGAAATAATGTATATGAACTTTATCTAGATGAGTTACACACTTTTAATGAAAAATATCATATTGCTTTAAATGAAATTCAATGGTTATGACACAAGAGACTTGAACATGTTAACTTTAAAGTAATTTCTAAGTTATCCAAGAATGATCTTGTTAGAGGCCTACCTAGAATACCATATAAGAAGGAACACTTATGTGATGCTTGTCAAATGGGTAAACAAATCAAGAGTTCTTTTAAAGCAAAAGATATAATTTCAATAAAGCATCCTCTTGAACTTTTACATTTAGATCTATTTGGACCATCTAGAATTCAAAGTTTGAATGATAGCAAGTATGCTTTTGTTATAGTAGATGATTATTCTCGTTTTACTTGGGTAATTTTTCTAAAACGCAAAAATGATATTTTTTCTGAATTTTCTAAACTTTGTAGAAGAATTACAAACGAAAAATCTACATCTATTATTATAATTCGTAGTGATCATGATGGTGAATTTGAAAATGAATCTTTTCTAAAGTTTTGTGATTTACATGGTATATCTCACAACTTTGCTTTTCCTAGAGTGGCTCCACAAAATGGAGTTGTTGAAAGAAAGAATAGAACTTTGCAAGAATGTGCTAGAACCATGCTTCAAGATAAAAATTTACCAAAATAATTTTGGGCTGAAGCAGTAAATACAACATGTTATGTTCTAAACTGGGTTCTCATTCGACCATTTTTACATAAAACATGTTTTGAATTATATTATGATCGTATACCAAAGATCTCATATTTCAGAAAATTTGGTAGTAAATGCTTCTTGTTAAATACCAAAGATAATCTTGATAATTTTGATTCAAAATGAGACGAAGCAATATTTCTTGGATATTCTTCGAAAAGCAAAGCTTATCGTGTTTTTAATAAAAGAACATCTTGTATTGAAGAATCTTTACATGTTGCATTTGATGAGAATTATGAGCAGATTATACCTCTAAGCGAAGGAGAAGAAGTCATACTTCAAGAAGAACCTTTGATAGAGAGCACTTCTCAAGAAAATATTCCTCTTCTACTGATTTGGAAAGAAGTTTCCAATCATCCACATGAGCAGATTATTGGAAAAATAAAGAGTGGTGTCCAAACTAGAAGGCAATCGGAAAAATATATTGCAAATATTACTTTCATATCTAAAATAGAACCAAAGAATATCAATGAGGCTTGTGATGATGAATTTTGGCTTTTGACCATGTCTGAAGAACTTAATCAATTCACTAAGAATGATGTATGGGATCTAGTTGATAGACCAAAGGATCATTCAGTAATTGAAACAAGATGGGTCTTCCGAAATAAGCTGGACAAAAATGGCGAAATCATTCGAAACAAAGCAAGTCTAGTAACACAAGGCTATAATCTAGAAGAAGGCATAGATTTTGATGAAACCTATGCACCAGTGGTTCGATTGGAGTCAATTCAAATGATGCTTGCTTTTGCTAGTTACATGAATTTTAAGTTATATCAAATTGATATTAAGAGTGCATTCTTAAATGGACACATCAATGAAGAAGTTTATGTAGAGCAACCTTTAGGCTTTAAAAATGAGAAATATCCAGAAAAAAGTCTACAAATTAAAAAGAGTTTTGTACAGACTCAAATAAGCACCAAGAGAGTGGTATGAAAGACTACAAATTTTTTTAGAACAATCTGGTTTTTCCATTGGTCGAATAAACTCCACTTTATTTATTAAAAATCTAGATTTAGAGATTCTTATTGTGCAAATTTATGTTGATGACATAATATTTGGTTCTACTAATGTTTTTCTTTGTAAAGAATTTGCTAAAGCTATGCAGGAAGAATTTGAAATGAGTTTGATGGGTGAATTGAACTACTTCTTTAGATTTCAAATAAAGCAAGCTGAAGAAAAAATCTTCATCAACAAGGCTAAGTATACAAAAGAACTTCTTAAGAGATTTGGGATGGACTCATTGAAATCAAGAAGAAATCCTATGAGCACAACTACTTCTCTTGACAAAGATGAAAATGGTAAAAATGTAGATACTAAGCTCTACAGAGGGACCCGATACCCCTTGGTTTTGTTTAAAAGAAGCAATCGTTATTTTTACGCCCGAATTGTTTTTCCCCTCTTCAGAAGCCGATCAATCACTCCCTCTCCTCTGAAGCAGCCACACCCTCTACCACCTCTTCCCTCTTTCCTAAAACCCTTGGAAGATTGACATCCCTCTTCCGGTGGACTGCTCCCGCCGATTAATTTGGCCACTAACAGAGACCGTGATCGTGGACGACCTACTGTCCATCATATCCTCCCCGGTGATCAACAGAGCACCGTCCGCATCACACGAAGGCCCCTCCAGTTTTCTTCGGTAGACAACTACTGTCTTCCATAAACAATAGGAGATTTCAATCTCTTGCCGGTCGCACTCCTCCTCGCCGGAACCTTCTTGCCACGACAAAGTGATTCTGCAGCATTGGTTATCTTCCACGATGTCGGACGACATCTTTCTTTCATCGAACGTCATTCTTAAAGCATTAGAAAGCCGACATTAATAACGTCTCTGCTTGTTCCTCTCTGTGACCTTGTCGAATCAACCATTCTCTGCAGCACCGATTCTCTTTGATAGTTTCATTTATTTCATTTTGTTTCTTAATAACGATGCCTCGTCAAAAAACAGTCTCTGCACAAGGTTCCCCTCCATCTACACCACAAGCACATAATGGATTTTCTCTTAGACTACTCGGGAATCTCCATCTATATGATACTTTTGGATCGATTTCTGCACTCCCTATATTAGCCGATCGAAATGTTCTGTTTCACCTATTTTCTTGCTACAATATTAGAGAATTATTCACAGGTATTTGTGATCATTGCAAAAATGTTTCCTCTTGTTTATCTCTTTTCCTTTCTCTTAGCCTTTCTAACCTCTATTCTCCTCTTTTTTTTTGAAGGGGAATATAAAGATAGAAAAAAAGAGAGAAGAGAAAAAGAAAGAAGAAAAAATAACTGTTTTGCAAATGTCTCACTTGACCTTAATTTTGAAAATATTTTGAAATTACTCACCTCCGTTTTTGAAAATTTGCGAGAAAATGGAGAGACGGGATTCGCTCGTCGGTACGAGGTTCGACCGTTCCTGGTGCCTTTACAAGGGGTAATCGAACCAAGGATCGAACTTATGCCTTTTGCTTTGCCTAAATGTTATCAAAGAATTTATTCTAAGTCTAAAATGCATAAAGAATCATACTTGTGTAATGCAAATGAAAGAATGTATGCTTTTGAGAAAATAATTTAGAAATTTTGAGATTTTCCAAGTGATTCTGAAATAAATTTGATAATGGAGTGAAGAAATGATTCAAAGGTTTGAAAAAGTTAGATTTTGAATCTAACTTTAGAATTTAAAATAGATCTGGAAGAAGAGACTGGAAATTCCAAGTCTTGGAATAATCAGATTTTTGAAAATGGATTTTGATTTGAAGAAATAAGGAGAAAAAGAGATTTTTGGAACTTGAGATAGAATTAAAAAAAAAATGAAGTTTCAAAGTCAAAATGGACTTTGAATTTGAATGGATCAATTCTGAAAAAGGAATTCTTAATTTTAGAACCGGAAAGAGGAATTTGAATTTGGATTTAGATTCAAGAAATAGATTTGAAAATGGTTTTTGAAAGTAGGAATTGGAAATAGAACTGGATTTGAAATATGGATTCCTAGATAGAATTTGATCCGAAATCTGGAATCCTAGATGGAATTGGATCTGAAGTCTGGAATCCAAGATGGAATAGGATCCGAAGTCTGGAATCCAAGATGGAATAGGATCCGAAGTCTGGAATCCAAGATGGAGTTGATTCTGAAATCTGGAATCCTAAATGAAATTGGATCCAAAGTCTGAAATCCTAAATGGAATTGGGTTCTAAATCTAGAGTCTAAGATGGAATCAGATTTTGAAAATCCAAATGGGACTTTGAGGATGGATCTGGATTTTAGAAATCCAAATTTGAATTTAAAAGTGGGCTTTTTAAACTTAGAGAAAATTGAATTTTGAGATTCAGAATCAATCTCAAAACCTTGATTTTGAATTGAGAATCAAGACTCAATCTTTATATAGATCTTTAGAGATTTTGAAAGATAAAGAGTAAAGTTGATTTCAAACTTGAGTTCTGAAATCAGAAGATGAATCTTGGAAATTCCAAAGTTTAAATTGAACTTTGAATTACGATCTAGGATATGAAATTGAATTTAAAAATCAAATTTTGAAAATAGAGATGAATTTGAATTTTTAAAGTTGAATTGAACTTTGAATTTAGATTTGAATTTAAAAATTGAAATGAATTTGAAATTTTAAAGTCAAATTGGACTTTGAAATTGATTTTTGAAATAAGATAGAATTTGATAAGATGAGTTTGAACTTATAAATAAGAATTGATTTGAGAAATGAAGAAGATATTTGAGGATTGTCTCAAAATCACTTGGATTTTGAAATAATATAAAAAGAATTTTGAAAATATGATGTAATTCTATCCTAAATGATGAATGAATTTAAAAAAAAAGCATATTTCATTCTTTAAATGAATTGAAATACGATTGAAGATATAATACATTTCTGACTATGGCCATAAAATGTATTATAAGAAAATCTATATTTAAATTCAGATGGAGAATAAAACACATTTTGGTGCCTTTATAGAGTTTAAAATGAAATAAACTCTCAATATATCCTGACTGTGGCCATTGATATATATTTTGAGTTAATTTCAAATTAAACTCTGATAAAGGAAGAAAATATTAAAAAAATATTAAAAAAAAATATGATAATTTTCGAAGGAGATCTAGTGTGGATCCAGTGTTATTCCATAAAAACTGAAAACCATAAGTTTTATTCGCACCTTGACTATGGCCATTGATGCAAATCGTCAACTTAGGATTTAATCACCTTTTATTAGAATGGTGCACGTGCCATTCGTGTATCACCATTGTGGGTTCTTGAGAAAATAAGAGGAAAATAGTATGAAACAAGCAATTTATGATATCTATGATGCTCATACATTCTATCTAAAACTAAAAATATAAAGTTCTCATTAATGTCTAACTATTACAAGGTTTTGAATTGAAATGAAATTCAAATTCTTAAACTGGGAAGGAAAATAGTCTTTTCTACCTAATTCCTGCAAAATCCCAATTAACATAAGGTAAATGAAAGATATTATATCAAAAATACAAATGCATGTGTCTGCACTTACTCTACTTGGAGGATGCACCTACAAATTTCTACCCTTATTCGAAACATACATGGAATATCTGAATGCTAATCAGGAAAATCTTCATAAGAAGGTATAAGCCTTTATCTAGGTGGGGGAGATATCTAGGTTAGGCGGAGGGTGCATGTGCTAATGCTGTATGCAAAGATGCAAGTGAATGATGGTGATAAGGTGGGTGATACATTATGAAAAGAGAGAAACCAAAATCAAGCTCTAGACTCTGCGCCGATTTTGACCCCTTAAACAGTATCATGGGAAACCAGTCCTCCAGCATCATAAGAGGTGATCAATCCACACCAGTCAGGCTGTTTCTCATTGGTGTCGAGTTTCTCCAGACACAATAGTTTGATGGAGGAGGATGGAATAGGCTCCAGCAAAGCTTTTTTTTTATTGGGGTGAACCAACACATTCAGTTAAACCCATTCTCAGACATGAACAACCCATCTCTTTTATTTTTTTGTTGAAGATCCATGGCCAACTGAGTTATTTATAACATGCTATGACAGATCATCAATACCTACCTGTTGACCAATTATTATACCAAAATTCAACATCAACTGTATGACAACATATGTTTTTTTTTACTTGGCGCACCCACTGATGATGAGCTGATTGGTATAGAATTCGTAACAGGCATAATAGGAAAGGACATAGAACTGGTCAGTTCTGGCATGGATAAATTTCAAGTAAACATAAAGATGGCTCTCAGTAGTGTATATTCCGATGACTGAGGAACAAAAGGTCTTTGTAGTGAGTTTGAAATCCGATCTGACACTATAGATGTTTTAGTCTTGAGCCCTTAAATCACAAACAGGAGTGTGCTTCTTGGATCAGACATGGGGGAAAAGAATAAAATGGGACTGAAAGATGAACAAAGGGGGGGGGGGGGGGGGGGAGGGGGGAGAGTCAAAAGGAGTACTAGTGCTCAACGCATCAGGTAATGGACAAGTATATGGTTGGATGAAAACACATGTATGTGAAGAAAAAAAAATTATATACAACATATAGTAAATACAAAAAAAAAAAGTAAATGCTCAGCAGGTTATGGCTGGTGTTAAGCATACGTATGAAAAATCATACACAACTCATGGTAAATACATGAGAATGAAGAAAAGGAGAAAAAGTAAATGCTGTAGTGCTATTATTCAGATTAGTGGTAAATTTTTTTTTTTTTGCAGGGAATGTATAATTGTGACATTAGGTTACAGGGAAATCATATACAACAGAGTGCCAGTGGATTGTATGCTACTTAATGTCAATTGAGTTGCTATGACATACCGCGAACTTATGCAGCGATACTTTGAATTCTGGTAAAGCATACGCGACTACAAAAATTCAAGGGCATACTGCGGATGATCAAGGGATATATGTGAAGCAATGATGGAGCATATGCTAGAATATATGGAAATGAGGGTGTTGTGCTATGGTGCACGTGTGTGATAGGCATAAAGGTAATGAATAGTGTATTTTGCAGAAAAGGAAAATGTGCATGATGTGAGGTGGTGATATAACAGGGGATCACAACTCAATCTTCATAGAAATTTTTCTTTTCTTTTTGCAGAATAGTATCCATTTTCTAGCAAACTCCAATGTTACTGTGAATAATTCAAATGTTAGCTTGGTATCACCATCACCTGAGATGTGTCCAACAACCTTTTGGACTGGGTAGTTCATTGCCAAAAAAAAATGGTATTGATAGTAACCAATGGAGATTGGTACTGATATTAGCAGGCTTTGACAGTTTACGATCACTCTCATATCTCAATGAGAGTCGATCCAGGTATATCTCTCTTTCCATAGGGGGCCATCCAAAATCCATGATAATATAAAATCTAACTCACAAATGACAGAAATAAGTCGCAACCTAAGGGTATCTGGAACAGGACAAAAAATTCTGTAATGGGAATAGAAACCAAGGACCATAAGATGCAACAAAATAGTCGATCTATATTGATTCATTTTGCTTGGGGAAACAAAATTTTTTTTTTTGGATAATTGCTATTTCCTTTCATCAGTCCTATAATCACCGTGTTTTGGCATCTTTCTGCAAATATTTCTCAAACAACAGATGAAAGAGTGAATGGAAGTTGTTGGGTGATATATGACAGGGAATTTAGCTAAAATGAATAACATGTGATAGTCATGCTGGATCGGATGAATGCAGATGATACAAATCCTCATACATACAGTTGCTGGAACTAAATATCAAAGTACATGAAATACAGTGGTCCTAGCCTTGAACTTTAGTAAATTGGTATTTGGACGAAGGATTGAATGACAAATCAACAGGATATCATTGTTTAAATAAAAGCAAAGGTATCTTATGAAGCATGACCCCTAACCATGGTACCCCTGTTTTTGGGTAGCACAGAGGTTACGATTCCTGGAGGGAGGGCGTGTGTTCATGCTATGATAGAGCATAACGCAGGCCTGTGATGAAACTGCAGGGACATCACCCCCAGAGATCCAAGTCACCCAGATGAGCGATGCTCTTAGATCATTCCTGATAGCAGCCCAATCCCGAAAGTAGAAATCACAAAAGATGCACAACGTCTCTAAATCACCCATTACGAGAGTGTAATCTCAAAAAGAAAATCACTGGAGCGCATGCCGTCCTCCGATCATCCATTGCAATCATAATTTCAGAAAGACAAAATACTAAAACGGCCCAATAACTTTAGGTCACAGTTCACAGGAAGACAATCTCAGGAAATATAGATTCAGATCCCAAATTACAGAGATATACAAAAAGCGATGCCTAGATCAAAACGGGAAATAGTCATAACTGAAAGTAGCCTATGGAAATGTAAAACACGAAAATGAAAGATACAGAGAGTGAAACGATGAAAGGGAGCCTCGATTATAAACTGATATTTACATTTATACAAACTGCAGAAAAAAAAAAAAGAACCGTAAAATAACTAAACAAAATAAAACGGGTGTTGGAATTGATCATTCCATTGATGTGGCATAGGGAGATATTGGGATTGCTATAGGCAATCCAATATCATCCAAGATGCATTACTGGGGATCGAAAAACATAAAATCAACAGACAATTTCAGAGAAAACTAAGAAGGAAGAGGGGTACTCGACTGGTTTTTGTAGCGGATTGGACCCTTTTCGAGCAACTGCCAAGGAGGCACCTTGCGGAGGGATCATTCTTCGGTTTTATGCTGGGAAAACCAAGGGAAGGAGGGAGCGTGGTGTGGATGAGAGGAAATATTGAGGGAATGGATGCTTCCCAATGTAATCGATGAACAACAGATGAAATGGAAAAGAAATGGCATAAAAACTCGATGCCTGCTTTTATAGAGGGAGAAAAAGGATCGGGAAGGTGGCAGTTGAGGATCAATGGTTGGAAGGTAAGAGCTCTTGATCGAAGGGTCTTTCGACTCCCTCCCTGCGGTCTCTCCTTTGCAATGAGAGGCCGTTGGAAAATTTTTGAATTGGGTCCAAGAGGTTTTTGACATTTTTCAAAAAGGTGGCTCCTTTTAACAGATTTTTCTAAAGAGTGTTTTTAATAAGACTTTCAAAGGGAGACTCCTACACTATTATTTTTTTGCATTTTTCTTTTCTATTTTGATTTTTTTTTGTTTTTTTCTTTATATTTTCAATTTTTTTGTATTTTTGAAGTAAAACTCTAAAACTACAGAAAAATAAGAGCTTTAAAACTATTTTTTTGTATTTTTTGGAGAAATATTTACAAAAGAGGGATTTTCTGAGAATTCAGGTTTGAATTTCAGAAATTTCTTCAAAAAAATGGGTTTGGATCTAGGATTTTGATGAAATATTCGAGTTTTAAACCTCAAATCGAGAAGTACAGAGTAGTGGATCCAAACAGATACCGGATGGACTGTCTAAGCCTTTTAGAAATTATTTTTGGTATTTTTGTAAATTTGGTTTAAAAATTCGATAACGTGGCTCAGATTTAGATTTTGACACCGGATCCGGATCCGAAATTGAGTCAGATATATAAAATGGATCTGGATTCCAGTGAATCCAAGAAATAACTGGAATTTAGATTGAAAATGACTCAATTTACTTAGAAAATGGGGGATAGGGGCAAAAAGGGAATATTTGCAAAATTTTAAAAAATTTGGGGTGTTCACAGTATTAGACATCTTTTTGACGTCAGAGCAGACCCACTTCATTATCCTTTATTGATCCATTTGTTTTACACTAATTTATAAATTGATCATGAAATTGAATTTCTTTCCTCTCTTGTTCGAGAAGTTGAAATTGAGTTTGATTATAAACTTCTTGCACAAATCCTAGATATTCCACCTTCAAAAACTATTTTCAATACTATTGAACTTAATGATAAAAGAATTTTTGAACAAATTCTTCTTCTAGGTGCACCTCATTGTTCTCCTTTCAAGAATACCAATCTTCAAACTCGCGCTCGCATTGTTGGATGAATTCTTGCCCACAATGTTCTACCTAAAACTGGATCTTTTGATTACTATTCCACAGATCTCTCTACGACTCTTTACGTTTTATTTGAAAATATTTCCGTAAATTAGGCCAACATGTATTTTACTATGTTGTGGAAACAAAAACCCTTTCTTCCGTATGGATGTCTTCTTACCCGTATTTTCAAATATTTCAAAGTACCCCTAATCAATGAAAAATCTATTGAACAAAAGGAATTCTTTGATCAAACTATTTTAAAATGAATGAAACTCAACTATCTACCTCCTGCAAATTTTGGATCTCCTAAATCCTCTGAACCATCACCATCTCCTATGACACCCCCATCTTCAGTAAAATGAAAGAAAGTCTCCATTGCTCAAGACAATGATGAAATTTTGAAACGAATAGAAGCTTTAGAGCTACATCAACACACTTTTCGTGAGGATGTGACTCAACAACTTTCGTCAATTCAGAATGATATTACTGAACTCAAGGAGATGATCAAGCAACACTTTCTTGAACTTTGTTTATTGTTATTGCTTTGATAAAACAACTTTCTTTTCATGAACTTTGATAATTTCTGGGTTGTAATATTTTGGACTTGAATTTGCATTTTGCTATGACTGCACTTACTCCTTTTGATTATGACAAAGGGGGAGAAAAAGATAAACCATGGAAATTGCATGAGAAAACATTGAAAATTGCATAAACTTGATATCAATTTCATGAAAAAGAAATAGAAATGCATGAAGTAATGATGGAAATAGAAAACAATCAATATGTGATATATATATGCTTTGATTGTGCTAACTTATTATGTTTTACAGCATATTGATAGGGGAAGTAAAATCTCCATCTATACATCTAAATACTCCATCTTTGACTAGTTTGTCATCATAAAAAAGGAGGAGATTGTTACGACAATGAAGTCGTACACAATACTTCAAGTACAAGGTTTTGATGATGAACAAGTGAATCAACTGCATTTCAGCTAAGGAAATGAAGAAAGATGACAAGAATTGCAGAATTCAATGAAGAATCTTTGAAGACTAGTGTGCAAATGTAAAATTCATTAAATGTCTTAGATTCTTGTAAGAGCCTTACTTAGAGTGCATATTTCGATTGCATTTCACCTAAAAAAAATCTTTAGAAAAACTTTTCTAAAAAAACCTTTCATGAAAATTATTTTAGAAAACTCTACTTAATTTTTCATGTTTATTAGTCGACCAACAGACTCACCAATCGACCAACTTTTTCGTTTCAAATCTTTCTAAGCTAAAACGTAAACTTTCTGAATTAGTCGACTAATCAACTCTTAGTCGACCAGACAGAATGTCAGGTTTTTGAAAAATTTAGTAGCAGTCGACTGAAGGTTTTATCAGTCGACTGGATAGAATGTTTGCTTTCAGAAAATTTAGCAACAGTCGACTGAAAGGTTTTTCAGTCTACTGATGATATTATCAGTCAACTAACTTTTTCTTTAGTCGACTAAGTTTCAAACTTCAGATTTTCAAACGGCTCTGTTAAACACATTAGTCGATCGCCGATAACTGTCAGTCTGCTAATATTTGATTTCAATCGACTAACTACTGTTTCAGTCGACTAATTTTGCTATTTTTTCTGAAACTGTTAAAAGGCGTGTCTTTTCATTTTTCAAGTGATTTGATCATTCAAAAGTGACTGTTTTGACACCCTTTCATACCTTCAACGTATGAAATCTTTCAACTATAAATATGAGTGCATTCCACACTGAAAAACATCGAATCATATCAAATTACATTGAATTACAAAGATCAAATTCTTTGCTTTTCACTCCTATTTATTCAAGTATTTATTTTCTCACTCACTTGATATCTTGACTCCAGTTTTTCACTCAAATTTCTTTGAGAGATAGTGAATTCGTGGCTTGAGTATTTTAACAACCTCAAAAGCCAATTGCATTCTATTTGCATTCATAAGAAGGGCTCGTAGGTTGATTGTAAGTTGATTATTTCATTTTTTTTGTAAAAGGAAAAGATTCCTTGGTTTACAAGAGTTGTTTGCTTTTAGTAGGTTTGTTACTGAAAGTGGGACCCGATTTTGTTTGTATGTTCTTGTAGTTACACAAGGTTGATAGTGAAAATCTCAAGCGGGTTTTGCTTGGGGACTGGATGTAGGTCTGGAAGACTGAACTAGGATAAATTCTTGTGTTCTTTGTGTGATTGCTTTGCGAATCTCAAAATCCTTTAAAATTTCAAAGACGTTATTTAAAAACACTATTCACCTTCCCTCTAGTGCTCGTTGCCTCGATCCTACAACACTGTCAGTATATGCATTTTTTTCATTTAGCATAGGCATCACACTTAGGTAGATGCATATACATTTCTCATTTTATATAAGCATTGCACTTAGGCAAATGCATATACATTTCATTCATGCATTAGGCATTGCATCTCCATTAACATATGCATTTCCATTATAGCTTAGGTAGAACCACATGCATATTAGCCTTAATATGATATTTTCAATTTCTCTTCTATATTTGGCATTTCTTTTGCCTTGTGTTTTACAGGTAAGCATGAGAAATCATGATTTCTTTTCTTAGATTAGGAATTTCAATATTCAATTTCAATTGTAATAATTTGATATTAATGAGAATTTCTATTTTCTATTTAGAATAGAATGTATGAGCATATAATTGTATTTTAAATTCTCATAATTGCTTATGGTATTTTATTTTATTTTATTCTTCAAAAAGCATTATGGGATAACATGAATGACACGTGCACCATTCTAATAAAAGGTAATTAATCTTAAGTAAATGATTTACATTTATGGCCATAGTCAGAATGTGAACAATAATTAGGATTCTTATCTTTTATGGGATAAAATCTGACCTACACTTCAGGTCTTTTCTGAAAATCATCATATTTTTCAAAAATATTTTTTCTTCTTTTATCAGAATTCAAAGTAAAGATTAAATTAAAATATATTTGTGGCCATAGTCATGGATATATTGAAATTTATCTCATTTTAATTCTATTAAATAATGAAATTTGCTTTTAAAACTCCAATTTTAAACAAATTCTCTTAATACATTCATCATTTTGCATCATTATTTGCCACCTTTTCAAATTATTTTTCATTTTCAAAATTCAAAGTGATTTTGAAATAAGTTTTCAAAAACATAGTTTTCATTTCCAAAAATAAAAAAAAACATTTGCAAATCCCATTCACAAATGCAAATCTATCTTTTCACTTCAAAATTCCATTCAACTTTAAATCTTATTTCAAATCCCGACTTTCAATCCTTATTTCTAAACTTCTAATTTCTGAATTTCATATTTTAACTTTGAATTTTATTTCAAATTCAAATGCTAAATTCAAAATTCTTTATTTCTCCTTAAAAATCCCAAAAATCTTGAATTCTCATTTTCAAATTCAATTCTGAAGTTTACTTCAATTCTCAATTCAATTCTAAATCAAATATTTGAAATTTATTTCAAAATCTCATCTTAAATTCAATTTCAAAAATCGATTTCCAATTTAATTTCAATCTCAAATCCTGAATTCTAACTTCAAAATCCAATTTCAGAGTTTACTTTTAGATTCTAAATTCCTATTTTAATTTCAATTTCAAATTCTTATTTTAATTCCAAGTCTAATTTCAAATTTTATCTTCAAATTCCAAATTCCAAATTCCAAATTCAAAGTTCAAACTCAATATCAATTCTAATTTCAAATTTCAAATTTCAAAACTTAGAATTGATTTCTAATCTTGATTTTCAATTAAAAAATCAACTCAAATTCGATTTTCAGTCAATTTCAGATTTCAAAGTTCTTAAATTCAGAATCCTATTTCCAAATCTTCAACTGCATAGATGATTTCAGTTTCAACTTTTAAAATTTCAAATTTTCAATTTCCTTTTCAAATCTTAAAATTCACTTCAAATCCAAGCTTTGGATTCAAAATTTCAATCTTTTTCAAAACAAATTCAATTTCTAAACCATTTTCCAAAGGATATTTTTCAAACCTATTTCAAAATCACTTGGAAAATCTAAATTTCTGAAATATCTTCAAAAAGCATACATTACAGCACAAGCATTACTCTTTGTGCATTTAGGATTTTAGAATAATCACTTAGACAAAATTAGGCAAAGCAAAAGGCATCAATTCGATCCTTGGTTCAATTACCTCTGGTAAAGGCGCTAGGAACGGTTGAACTTCGTATCGACGAGCGAATCTCGTCTCTCCATTTTTTCCTGCAAAATTTCAAAACGGAAGCGAGTAAATTTTAAAACAACTTTTTCAAAAAGGTCGTGAGACCTTGCAAAAGAGTTTCTCTTCTTCTTCTTTTGTTTCCCCTAAAAAGGAAAAGGAAGAAAGGGAAAAGAGAAAAATTTCGCAATGATCACAGGTTTGGCAACTGTGATGGGACCTCATCTTCGTCTTATCAAACTAATGCCTTTGCCTTGTTTAAATTCTTCTATGTTATTATTCTTCAAATGTCAGCTTCAATTTCATGCAGCCTTAGAGACCAAGAATCATACCTAACTGACATTATGCATATAGGATTAAGTATGGTTTGGTAGGACCACATTGAGGAGATTTATGCATGCTCACTTAGACTTAGGTCTGAAATACAACTCTCCGCAATCTAGGGATTGAATGAAAACAATGTATGCAAGTCTGTGCTTCTTTATAATTTTCAAAATTCTATTTATTTAGGACTTTGCATTAGAGCTATCTGATTTCTTTCATGTTGATCATATTTTCAAAAACATCCCCACTGTAAACACCCCAAATTTTCCTCATCCACTCTAAGACATCCCCTCTTGCAGATGCCAACCCTGGTAGGTCAGTGTAGGAGTCCAACCCCAAGTCTGTCTCAGTTTAGGTACCATTTTACCCCTAGGTCATCCAAGATCCCTGTCAGTTAGAGTCAACCAAGCTCATTCTTAAGCTTAGAGAAGTTAGAATGTCAGTCATTTCTAGCTCACCTGAGCTCACAGTGAGCAAGTCATGTTCATTTCTGAACATTCCTGCTAAAATGGGTTCATTTCCTCAAAAATGAGCTCATTTCTAACTCGAATCCAAGCTAATTATCCCTGAGTCAGTTATTCTTATCAATTCTATTCTCTTGAGTCTAGCCTGAGCTCACCAGGAGTTCAAGTGCTCTTGTTTCAGTTCAAAACCATTTCTCGTAGTGTAGGAGTCCATTTTTACCAATTTATGCTCATCTTAGCTGAAATGAAGCTAAGTCCAGTCAGTTGAGCTAGTGTTTAAGCTCTAGTTTTAGTTCATCTCAATATTACTGACCTTTGTTCCAGCTCAAACCTAGATCTTGTCCATAACTCACTTCACTCCAGTGACCATTTCTCTAAAAATGGCAATAGTTTTTGACAATTTAGTCTAGAAGTTTAGTTGAGTCAGTGTCTTGTCAGTCCATTTAAGTTCTAAAACCCTAGAACCCAGCTCATTCCAGTTTATTTTAGTTCAAACCAGCTAAAACCATAATTTCTAGTGTCACTCCTGGCCCAGTAGAGACCAAAAACCATTTCTTGAACCATTTTGCTCATTTTTTGCCAAAATTATCACTTTTTAAACCGGTACAATTGCCAATCAGGGTTCAATACATAAAATTCTTCATCCAGGGTTAGCATTTCGCATAGAATTTCATATCATTTCTCATCATTTCATATCATTTCATTACATTTCATTTCATTTTTGAGATCTAGAACTCCAATTTTGAAAATTTCAATCCAGATTTGAATTTTAAAGATTTTCAAAATCAATTTCAAACCCTGGGTTTCTAAAATTGACATTTTTACCACCAGGACTCTAAATTTAGAAATATTTTCTCGAGAAAACAATCTGGATTCTTTTCAAACTCGATTTTAAAATTTTAAATTGGATCTACTCTGTAAAAGGGTATAGAATCTCAAACTTTGAAGTTCAATTCAAAATTGCCAAAAATAGCTAAAAATCTTTCTCAGGAATTTTACAAAGTCATTTTACTCCTTTTGTTTTTGTCATTCTTTTAAAAATAAGTGGGACCCACTCTAAGTGGTGTCACACTGAAGCTTTTGGGTTTTATTTATTTTAATATTTCTATTTCTTTAGAAACTGTGTGGGCCCACTCCAATATGGCGCCCACTTTGAAAATCCTTTTTGAAAAACCTTGTGGGCCCACTCCAAGGTGGCACCACACGTAAAAAAACAAAACAAAAATTCCAGATTTTTTCTCCTCCTTCTTTCCTTTCTTTTCATTTTCCCTCATTTTCCTTCCTTTCTTCTTTTCCTTTTCTTTCTTTTTTTTCCTTCTTCTTCTTCTTTCTTCCCTTTCTTTCATTTTTCCTTTCTTTCTTCCTTCCTTCCTATTTTCCCTCTTCCTCTTTGCCGCCAACCCCCTCTCCCTTTTTGTCTTTTCTTCCCTTCCTCTTCCCTTTCTTTCTTTCCTTTCTTCTTCCTCCTCTTCTTTCCTTTTCTTTCCCTTCCTTCTTTCCCCTTTCTTTCCTTCTTTCTTTCCCTCCCTTTCTTCCTCTATTCTTATTTTCCTTCCCCTCTTTCCAATTCCCTAGGATCACACAGCTGGAGCTTCCTTCCCCTTATCATCCTCTCTCTCCCTCTCAGCCCTAACATTCCCTCTCACACCCTTTCAACCTTAGCACACTCTCTCCCCCATAAGCCCTCTCCCTTTCATGCCACTCTCTTTTCTCCAACTCTCTCCTTTTCTCTACCTCACGGATCACCCTCTTTCCCACTCTTGGTTCCCCTTTGGCTCCAGCTACCACTACTTCCTCTCTCATCTAGCCAGTGTAGCCATCTTCTACTCCATTACAACCAGCCTTCAACCACCACAGCAACATCCTTTCATTACCTTCAGCCTTCCTCCATCCTTGGTTCCAGCCACAACCGGTGCAGCCTTTCTTCCACCTCCAATCGTGGCAACAAGCCATCACCAACCTCCAGCAAGTTGCAGCCTCTCCAATTTTGAAACAATATCTTCAGCCACGGCTCCATCAAGCAAGTTGCAGCCCCTCCATTGAGGCAGCAAGTCCCCTCCAACCGACGCTACAACTCCAACAAGGAAGCAAACCTCCAGCTAGTGCAACAACCCTCAAGCAACCTCTTCAAGCCACGCCTCCTTTCCCAAGGTAAAAACACTTGCTTCTACAACTTCTTCATGATTTTATTACAAATCCAGTTTTGAAACTGGATTCATATGGTTAAAGAGGGCTATTTCATGACCTTATAATCTTGATTTATCATAGTCAAGGCTGCATGGAGGAGGGGATTCACCCGATGGATGGATCGGATCCTCTACCACCAATAGCCAATATCAAATATAGATCATATATCCCTGCTTATTTTTTTTACTATTTTTCATTATAGATGCATATCCTAGGCCTTGCATTTATTTTACCATATCATTTTAGATATATTTCATTGTTTTCATTAATGTATGTCTAATTAGCTTATAGGTTTTGATTTTCATATGCGAAGTCCAGTCATTATTTCATGTGGGAAATTTTATCAAAAAAATCTTAAAATTTTGTCATGAATATCTTCATTTGTTCTTGATTTCCTTCCAAAAACTTGATTTAATTTGGGTTCGGTAACCCCATTGTAAAAATGAAGCACCAAACCAGGTTTTCACCCCTGTGAAAACGCTGAATCCCCCTGTAGCAAACTTGTTGATTCGAGATCTCTCTCATGGGAGATCTGATTCACCTCTGAAAAATACAGTAGATCCATAAAGGAATCTACTATTTACTATATTTTATGAGATTTTTATAAAAAAGTTTGCTATCTGTGAAAATTTGGGTTTTACAATCTATTAGGTTTTGCCTATTATAGGTTTGTCAGGGCCTAGACCAATCTAAATGGCCTGTGGCACTCTGATTTGTAGGTTGGATGTTATGACTATCAGAAGTGGATTTGTTCTTCATAGTATCCTCTGACGTTTCCCAAAATTCCAGGATTTTAGGACTTAGATTTCTATTTTTGCTAGATTTTACAAGTTCATTTGTCAATTTCATGTTAGTTCAATTTCATTAAAATTAAGGGTCTGTTAATTCAATGTGTCCTCTATAACCAAAAGTCGGATGCCAAAACTATAAAAAGAGAATCTGATTCTCTGTCTGTCTTCAACATCTTTTTAAAATTTCAGCCTTTTTAGACATAAAGTAGTATTTTTACTGTAATTTTTACCGAAACTTGTCAGTTTGCCTATAATCTCAAGGTTACCGGATTCTGACCTAGATTGCCGAAGTTGTAGCTCTCTGGCCATAGGTCAAATCCCAAGTCTGTAAAAGGAAAAAATCTTCCTCAAGTTGTCCTCTGCCACCATAAAAAATTTTAGAAATTTTTATGGTAAGATTAGTCTACAAATTTGCTCTCATTAGGGCATGTAGGCAAAAATATTATAATTTTAGGGTTTTTATTGAATTTCTATATTGAAAAATACCAAAAAAAATAATAATTTTTGTATTCCATTCCATTCTTAGGGTTAATATTGGTGTCTAAGCCAAATTTGGTTTCATTCTGAGTTAAATTTCCATGTGTGTTAGTTAAGCTATCAAACTCAGCCGAAATTCAGTGTTTTGTGATATTTTTGCAATTTCAAAGTTTTAGCATGCATATAATTATATCATATCATATTATGTTTGATTTCAATCTCATTTGCATTCATTTGTAATCAAGAGCATTTTAGTTATTTTTTCCTTAATTTCGAATCTCCAAACTTTCATTTTTCATATTTTCATGCATACAATCATGTCATATCATCTCATGTTTAATTTTATCTTCATTTACATTTATTTGGATTTAAAAAACTCTTATTTTTACAAAATATCTTTCTGAAAACCTTGATTTCAAGGCCATAGTCTTGTTATCAGGGGTATTTTCATCATTTTCATCCTAATTTCGAATTTTCAAATCTTATTTTTGGAATTTTCATACTTTAGCATCATTCATTTCTTATGTTTATATAGGGAGGTATGAATTGGGTTTATATCTGGATAAAATCCGATAATTTCTTGATATTTTTGGATAAATCCAAAAAAACCTACATTTTTGTGCTAAACCCATTTTCTAGTTTTGCAGGGATATTCAGGAAGAAGATTTTATTTATTTATTTTTTATTTCAATTCAATGTAAAAAGCAAATGTAAATTTGGAATAAGAGTAACATTTCTTCATAGAAAAGGATGCATTGCATATAGTTTACTTTTCATAAAATTTTAAGATCTGATGTATGCCAATTCATGCATATTTTTTCAAATCCACTATGATTGACACGAATGGCACACACACAAGCTTTTAGAGAGTTGACAAACTCGGTGAAATTCATATTTATAGCCATAGTCAGAATACAAATGAAACCCAGATTTGTGATCTTCGTATTAGCCTCATTCAGCCTACACCCTTAGGCTAACTTCAAAATGCATAATATTTCTCAAAAGATTTTCTCAAATTCCTCAGAAAATATCTTTCAAATCCATATTCATTCATGCATTTCATTCAATTTTCATCATGAAAGTATTTCAAACAATCATATGCTTTTATTTCAATTCAGAGAAATCGATTTTCTCAAAATTTTCTAAGTCTTTCTTAGAAAACAATTTTCTCAAAACTCTGAGTTTTAAATGATGTTTCAAGTATTGTCCCAGTTCAAATCATAATTTTCCAATGTTTTAACATCCTCAAATTTCAAAATCCAAAGTTTTCAAAAATCGATTTTTTCAAAATCTTTGAATTACCTCTGAAACTGGTTTTCCCAGAATTCTTAAATCTTCTTTAGAAATCGATTTTCATTTCTAAAAGCAATCCAAACCTCAAAAATCAAATTTCTCATAGTTCCAATTGTCTTGAGAATCCATTTCCATTCAAAAGTTATTTTCCAATGTAATTCTTGATTTTCTCAGAATCAACACTTTTACAAAGTATTTTTCAAGCACATTTCAATATTCCAAGCAAACATCATATTTCTTAAACTTGCATTTTTTTTAAAATCTCATAGCACATGCCTGATTCTCTGTGCATTTAGGAAATAGAACATGATCTAGATATTTGAGCCTAGCTAAGCACATTTTTTATCATTGGTTCAATTACCCCTGGTAAAGGCACCAGGAACGGTTGAACCTCGTACCGACAGGCGAGTCCCATTCTACGAAATTTTCCTGCAAATTTTAAAAAATAGAGGCGAGTAATTTTCAAAAACAATTTTCAAAACTTTGTTCAAGTTTGTCTCGCAGAATCGTTTCTCTCTCTCATAGAGGGAGAGAAAAATTTTGCGATGATAACAGGTTTGGCGACCGTGATGGGACCTGTCTTCGCCTGATCAATCGTGTGCTTTGACTTAGCTCAATTATCAAAATCATGTTCTACAAAATGTCAACCTTTATTTTCTGATATCATGTGAACCTAGGAGCCTAGACTTGAACCCAACTGACATGGATTGCATGTAGACTAGGTATGGTTTGGTATGACTAAATTGAGGAGGAATTTCTCATGCTCACTTAGACTTAAGTCTTATACAACCCTCCTCAATCTAGGATTTGTATGTAAACAATGTTTGTTTTTTCAAAAATTTCAAAAATCTATCTCTTTAGGTCTTAGAGCCTTTTGATTTTTTTTGCATGTGCTCTTTTTTCAAAAAACCACCCCACCTATTTCTAACCAGTCTTTATGTTGCTAGGATTTCTTCCTAAACCATAGTTTGGGACAAAGCCTCACAACTGGGACACTTATTTGGGCTGACGCCCCTTGCCACGTACCAAGGACCATAGCCCAACGTATATCGGCAGGCGCTCAAGGATGTTGGAAAAACACAAGCCTAGAACCCAAGATGAATTTTTATGCCACGTACATCGGATTTTGGCTCGAGTATATCAACATAGCATGATTGGGCACAACTGATCTAAGCCTAGAGTCATGATTAGGGTCCTACAACTATTTCAAAATTGATGCATTTAGATTAAACTTCTTAGGGAATGCGGTATGTGCATAATTGTTTATGCAGGATGTGATTGAATACATTCTCCTTTATTTCTCATTTCCCTTTTATTTTCCTTTTACATCATTTCTCAAATCTCATTTATTTTTCCAACAATTTTATCAAAACTCTGGACGATTTTCAAAAACCTCATATTTTTCCTCAAAAAGTCCAGACAATTTCCCTTTTTCTATCTTTCCTCTGGATCTCGAATTTTCAGCCTTATTTTGATCCTGCTTGCAATTTTTCAAAAAATCAAATATTCTCCTATTTCCCCCGGATTTTCAATCCTTTTGTCTATCTGCAAAACTCTTCACCTTATTTTCCTTGTACATTCCCTGATTAGTGCGGTGGAGATTGTCTATCCACCTCCCCATTTGGTTTCTTTTCCTTCCAAATCGCTGTTGTGGGATATTTTTACCAAGAAACATTTATTTCCTTCAAAAATGTCTTTTTCTTCATGGTTGCGACCTCGCCTAGGTAACAAGGCATATCTTGGTTGTTTGTTTTCTCTCACATAATAACAACGAAGTCATTGCAATTCCAATCCTTGGTGATGGAATATTTTCTTCAAATTGTCAACCTAACTTCAATTCTTCATCCATTGTTCTCCTTCTATCCTTGTCTTCAAAGTCATTGCCTTCAAGTATTTTTCCTCATTCTAATCATCCCGTTTGTCCTACAAAGAGTTTAGGCGTCGTAGAATGGTTTAGACCAGATCTGAGAAGAAAACAACATCGTATCAATACCCTAATAGTAGCAGCAAGCAAGAAATGGATTCACCGCGATCTGCTAGGAACTAGAGTCAATAAGACAATGATGATGTTGATCCACAAACATACTCATTATTTCATAAAATGATAAGTAAGATGATGACAGAGCGAGCAGTGTCCAGTTTCTGCAAGATTCCTAGCAAGAAGAAGATTAAGGGACGTACTCTAAAAAAACACCCAAAAATTTCAAAGAAACGGGTTCAGCATGAGAACATTTTAAGAAGAAACTGAGTCAGAGGGTGACACCGATGAAGAGTGTGAGGCTCAACAAGTTTTTCAGAAGATGACTCATGAACAAGGGTCAGCCAATAAGCTAAAAAATCAGTCTGCTAATGACCCTAACCAGCCACAACTCAAAGACGTAGTCAAAATGATCAGAGATCTGCAAGCTCGTGACAAAAGCAAAAGGGTCTTCATAAGCGAAGATTTCTATGATGGTTTAGACAGAGATAACAGTCTTGAGAATCTCCCCAGAAAGTTTACCAAGTTTGATGGTTCAGGCAATCCAAAGGTACATCTGGCCATGTTGTTTGTCGACTGTGCAATATTCAAAAAAGATAATCGAGCTCTCTTCTTTTGCTTCTCTCGCAGTCTGGAGGGAATGGCGGCCAAATGGTATTCAGAGCACATCAATCCCATTGAGTTAAAGGATTATGACAAGGTGGTTAATCTTTTCATTGAGCAATTTTTATTCAACTCAGAGGCGCTACCAACCCTCAATCATCTCTACAGTCTGAAGCAAAAAGAGGACGAAAAGGCCAAAGATTTCATTCACAAATGGAGATCCACTTGCAATCGAATGAGGGATCCGATATCAGAAGGGCATGCATTGTCAGTAATTCTAAACAATTTCTCCCAATCTTTGAGGGGCTTGATCTCTACCTCCCCAGCGCAATCCTTTGTTGAATTAATAGAACGAGCCGAATGGCTAGAAATGGGGATAAAAAATGGTGTGTATGAGAGCCTCACACTCTCGAAGAATAGCTCAGACTCCAAAGGAAAAGTGCGAGCCACTTGCGCAACCAACACCACAGGCCAAAACAATAGTAGTAGCATAAAAAGCAAAAAGGGTGATGTCCTTAATCATGATAACAAGTCTTCTGGCTCCCTGCAGAAACCAAACACTCGAGAGAAGATAAAGCGCGACGGTTGGGTGTGATCATCACAAAAATTTTCCTCTCGTAATATTCTCTCTCTTCTCTTTTTCTTTCCAATCCTCTATTTCCTCCTTTTTGAAGGGAGAAAAATAAAAGGCAAAAAGAAAGAGAGAAGAGAAGAGAAACTCTTTTTGCGGGGTCTCACTTGACCTTAATTTTGAAAAATATTTAAGAAAATAACTCGCCTCCGTTTTGAAATATTTGCGGGAAAACTGGGAGACAAGATTCGCTCGTCAATATGAGGTTCGACCGTTCCTGGCGCCTTTACCAGGGGTAATCGAACCAAGCGTCGAATTCATGCCTTTTGCTTTGCTAAGAATTTATTCTAGGTCTAAATGCAAAAAGAATCATGCTTGTGCAATGCAGGGATGTATGCTCTTTTTGAAAATGATTTAAAAAATTTCCCAAGTGTTTCTGAGATGAATCTGATAAGGGAGTGAAGAAATGGTTTCTGACTTAGAACTTAAGATTTAAAGTTCTAGGTTTTTGGAATAATCAGAGTTTGGAAAGAATAAATCTGGATTTTGAAAGAGATGATTTTGAAGTTTGAGATAAAAGGAAAAGAAAAAAAATTTTAAAGTCATAAATGGACTTTGAATCAGAAAATGGAATTGAATTCTAACTTTGAAGTTTGAAATAAAAAATGAAATGTGGGAAATCTAAATAGAATTGAGAAATGGGATTGATTTGAAAATTGGAATTTCAAGATGGAACTTTGAATCCAAAGTCTGGATTTTAAATTGAGATCAAAATTAGAATCCGAAAAATGGAAATTGGATTCGAAATTTGGGATGAAATGGAATTGGATTAGAAAATTAGAATTGAGAATAGAAGTTTATTTGAGATCTAAGATTCAAGATGCAATTTGAATCCAAAGTCTGGATTCTAAATAGAGTTGAGATTTAAATTGAATTCTGGATTTAGAATCTGAAAGGGGAATTAGATCTGAAATCTGGGATCCAAGATAAAATTGGATTCTGAATCCTATATTGAATTGGATCTGAAGTTTGAGATCCAATGTAGAATTGGATTCTGGATCCTAAAATGGATTCAGATCTGAAGTCTGAGATCCAAAGTAGAATTGGGTTCTGGATTCTAAAATGGGTTTGGATCTGAAGTCTAAGATCCAAAGTAGAAGTTGAATTCTGGATCCTAAGATGGGTTTTGGATCTGAAATCTGAGATCCAATGTGGAGATTGTTCTTGGAAGTCAGGATCCAAGTTAGGATTTAACTTTGGATTTGGGTTTTTTTGAAAGTCTAAATGGGACTTCTGAAGATGGATCTGGGTTTTGAAAAACCCAGATTGAATTTAAAATTTAGGAAGAGTTAAGTTTTTGAGATTCAGAATCAATCTCAAACTTTGATTTTGAATTTTTGAAGATGAATCTTGATTTCGAATGTGAAATCAAAAGATAACTCAAAAGTTTCAAAGTTAAATTGAACCTTGAAAACTAGAATTGAATTGAATTTTGAATTTTGAACTTCGATCTTTGAAAACAAATTTGGAATTTCAAAGTTGACTTGAAAATGAAATTTTGAATATATATATATATGATTTTCAAAGTCAAATTGGACTTTGAAGCTTGAATTTTGGAATTTAGAAAATGAATCAAGTTGAATTAAACTTTGAATTTGATTTCAAAGTCAAAATTTGAACTCTGAAAATGAGATAGAATTGAATTTGAATTCATAGACAAGATTTGATCTAAGAAAAGAATCACTTGAAATTTTGAAAAAGGAAATTTTGAAAATATGATGCAATTCTATCCAAAATGATGAATGAATTTAAGGAATTTGAAGTTGGATTTTTAAAAGTTATTCCATTCTTCAAATGAATTAAAATATAATATATCCTTGAGTATGGTCATTGAATGTGTTATATAATAATCATATCTAAACTCAAATGAGGAATAAAATACATTTTAGTGCTTTTATAGAGTTTAAAATGAAATTAATTCTCAATATATCCTGACTATGGCCATTGATATATATATTGAATTAATTTTAAATTAAATTCTTAAAAAAAGAGGAAATATCTAAAAAATATGATGATTTTTGAAGAGGATCCAGTGTGGATCCAATGTTATTTTATAAAAGATAAAAATCCTAAGTTTTGTTTACATCCTGACTATGGCCATTGATGTAAATCATTAACTTAGGATTAATTACCTCTTACGAAATGGTGCACGTGCCATTCGTGTCTCACCATTGTGAAGATTTTGGGAAAATGAAGGTAAAAGTATAAGCAATTCATGATATTTTACAATGCTCATTCATTCTATCTAAAGCAGGGAATGTAAATATTCTTATTGATATCTAACTTATTATATTATTCCAAATTTTAAAAGAGGGAATCGACTTGATTCACATATTCTTGTAAAGCAAGATTAGTATGAAGCAAAAAACATGAAAGAATTAACTACCAGCAGAGTACATGGCTATTTTATAATCCAAAAGTGCATGCCTTATACCTAAGATACAATGCTTTGCGAATATGCCATGACATGATGAAGACTAACATGTTGTGGAAATGATGTAAGAGGGGACAAAACACTGCATGAATATTTACAACATCATTTAAACAACACTTGAGTGACACCCATGATGGTAAACTGAAAATATAAAGAAATGATGGGTGTTGAATGTGAAATACATGTGAGTCATACAAGTGAATGGACAAGGTACCTTTATGTATAACAGGTTACAATCAGAGCTTGATATTGTCATAGGTACCCAAAGGGAAAAAGAACCCAGTAATGCACTGGCATTACTGTGAGTATCCCACCATGATGTCCAACATCGTTTTGTAGATGATGATCATTGGGTTGATGAATGCACACAGGTGGTACTAATGAGATCAGTAGGTGTTTGGAGGAAGCAAACCAATAAATTAGGTAGATGGTTCATGAATCAACTAAGCAAAATATGAATAATGAAGGTTTTCAATGAGAATCAATGAAATGACCTTGATGGCAATGACAGGTCCTATTGAATTTCCCACTTCACGAGGCACTTTGGCAATCTGTGCAGTAAAACTATGCTCACCTTGGTCCTGAAATGCCTGAGAATCACCTATTTGAGTTTTTGCACCTGTTAAATGAGACCTATGCCACCGAAATCTGGTGATAACTGTGAGCCATGATTTAGGTTTCAGGAGTTAATTCTGTACCTGGATTTGCTTTTGACAGAAAATGGCTAACTTAGCTGATCGACAAATCAACTTTAAAGCATAATGACAGATTGCAGTGTATATCACCTTTCCTTCATCCATGAGAGAGATAGACTTCTCACGATTTTCATCCAAGAAATGATGTTAATAGGAACACAACAACAGCACCCCTGATGATGTTTGTGATATTTACAACACACGTCTTGGGTATAACTGCTTGTTTAAGCTCATAAACCAAAGTCTTTAAAGATTCACATCCCATGCACACAACCGACACAAATACACACAAAAGCATCACCTCTATACTTCATATTAACTTCAGAAATTGGTAAAAAGGTGATGCACATTATTAATAACAGATTAAAAAAATATAGTCAACAATATAGTTCAAATACTGCAATATGACACAAGTGAAAACCACATGAAATCTTTAGTCCCTTTCAAGCATTTCATATTAATATGAATCGATACCTATAGGGTCAAGATAGGGACCTAGCGAAAACTAACAGCCACGAATTCTCTGATTTGATTCTGAAAAAAAAAAGAAGCCTGTCATAAAATAGATGAACAAAATATCTTAGGCAAATATTCAAAACCCAATGATCTCAAATTTCAGGAATGAGCTACCTAAATAAAGCTCTTGGATTTCACCGTCTGCAGGCTGAAATATGGCATTTTCTTTGACTCCATGCCGCAAGGAATGAAACTAAAACTGTTTTAGAAGGCTCTTTTTCCAAGGATATGTATAAGAAGGCTAAACATGTTAGAATTCTGATTGAAAAACCCTAGCTGGACCCATAACACTGATTATCAAAAAAAAGAAGAAGGCCAAAACCCTAAATTGCAAAGGATGCATACCTCATAGTTCAGAGGAATCAAATGAACAGAATCTTAAGTGGATTTGTAGCCATCATAGGGCAAAAAGCCATTGACTAAGCTAATCAAATACATATAGAATGCCACAAGTAACAGAGAAATTGCAGATGTTGGGAAATATTAACTAAAACAGTTGTAACACCTTTGGACTGAAACATCATGTGAAATCTAAGATGGAAAACAGAAATTATGATAAAAGACATGAACAAAAAGCAAATTATGCTTTGGATCTACCAGTTTATTGGCAAAATATAGTTGAGCTTTTATCACGATACATACCTTTACTATTCTATCAGACCCCTTTTTTTATATTTGATAAGCCCAGCAATCCCAAACGAGTTGGGATGGCTGGGAGGCTAAGCAAAATTGATGCTGAAATACGAATGCATTGAGAGAATGAAACCTGGCTAATTATAGAAATAAATCCAAACACAGAGAAACATAAATAAATAATAAAAAAAGGCACGTGACATGATATCACGGGGTCACATGAATGATTAGGCATCAGCAGAACACAGGGATTGATAACATTTTGCAGGGATGGGTATATAGCCGATAATAAAGTGCAGGAACCACAATGTAGAACACAAACTAAGGCACGAAGCAAAATGTTGAATGGGGAAATGTCATATGATGCATCAAAAAAAAATGTGAAATCATGAATGAGATACCCTTAAGGACGATCAAAACTTGGAAGTTGGTTCATCAGAAATGCCAAAAATCGATGTATTGTCAGCATACTTATCAAGATGGTACCCCACGAAACTTCATTCATCATTATTTGATTTTAACAGACGATGTAGCTTCGTAGGTGCTCTGAATGAGGGAGCAGAGGAGGGCGAACTCAATGAATCCCTTATGCAGTTTAGCAACAGTTCAAACAAGACAAATATTGCACTAGGCGATGTTCAATGAAATGCTTATCATGCTCATAGTTAGAGTTCAATGCAGCGGGCCAAACTCTGAATCAGAAGGAAATCTTACTAACTGAAGTTTTAGATTTTCAACAATTTGAAATCGGAAGATTAACATTTAATCAACAACAAATTTGTACTTCAGCCTGGTCCATAGATCAGCAGTTCCGTGAATAACCCATGCCTTTCACTCAGATATCAACAAACAAATAGTAAGAATTCGATATAGACCAGCATTCTCATTCTTCACATCATATAAATAATCCAACAGAACTTGAACAAAATTTCAATGGCAATTGGTTTCGATCAAAGCTCTACTTAGTACAAAGTGTTGCAAGATTCTTGCAGGCTTTTTTTAGTGAATGATTGCCAAAGGGCACTGAACTTCCTATTTCAAGCTGCCGGCATCCACTAGAATTTTAAACAATAGCCAAACAATATAATGTCAGGCCAGAATTTCAAATAATAAGCAACGCAGTGATAAGCCGGAATTCGGCCAGAATTCCAAACAGTGACAATTGGGTTTTTAATCATCGATCTGAGAATGATGTAACTTTATCTCACAGATTGAAAGAAAAAAGAAGAAGAATGACAAATAGAAATAAACAAAGCTAGTGCGTAAAATTAATTAAGGAAGCATTTAGACAGTATTGAGTCTGTCGTAAATGATCCTTCATGATATACATGAATCAGAGATAAATTGCAGAGAAAAGGGAAGAAAATAAATAACAAAGAAAAGGTATTGGAATAAGATCATTCCATTTGCTATAGCACAGGGAGGGGTCGATATTGCCATGAGCAAATCGACATCACTCAATCATGCGTTAGGGGAAAAACAACGAAAAATGAGAAAATCTTCAGAAGAGAGGGGGGGGGGGGGGGTAGAGATTTTACCTGGCTTATTGATGGTGTTGGGATTAGAAGCCCTTTTGCTGATCAAAGGAGGAGTGCAGATGAAGCTGACTTTGGTGGCAGGGTCGGTCTTCCTTTGGGAATGGCGAGAAGGATTAGAAGGAAGGGGAAAGGGATTTGCGAAACGATGAGTGAAAAGGGGGTGAATACAGATCTGAGGAAGAAGGGAAAAAAGGAAGGAAGAGAGATGAAGGAGTGTGGTCTTGAAGTTGCGGGCGGCCTTGTGCTTCAGCCGACAGAAAAAAAAAGAATTAGGGGAAGAAGGGAAGGAAGGAACGAAAATACGCGTGATAGGGTAAAAGGCCGATCGATTGAGAGGAAGGTGGAGTGGTGATAACGGGTGGCTGAAAAAGGGTTTCTTGAGTCCCCTTTTAAGGAGGAACAGGGAAGGTGCGGGAAGGTAGCCGGTTGGAGATGAGCGGTAGGAAGAGGAGGGTTTCGGTGATGAGAGGCTAATGGAGAAGGGGGCGTGTGATGGCCTGTGAATGGAAGCCGAGAAGGGGAGAGAGGGAGAGAGAGGTGAGAGTGAGAGGGCGGCTTTCTTTCGCCCTTTCCTTGCTTACGAAGGGTTTTCAAACCCTAAAAAAAAAACTTTTACAGAGGAGCCCCTTGGATTTTCAAGATTTTTCAAAGAAGGGTCTCCCTTTTAAAGAAATTTAACTTAAAAGGCTTTAAAATCATTTGATTTTCTCGTAGTTTTTCTAATTTTTTTGGTTTTTTTGTGTTATTTTCCATTTTTTGCATTTTTAGAATAAAGTCCTAAAAGCTTTACGAGAAGACAAAGATTAAAAACAAATTTTTTTGTTTTTGCAAAAATATTTACAAAAGGGAATTTTTTCTGAGAATTAAAAGCTATTTTGAAAAAATTTCTTCAAAAAATGGATTAATATCCGGATTTTGAGGAAATATCCGAGGTTTAAAGCCTCGAATCGAGAAATACAGAGTTGGGGATCCAACAGAGTGCCAGATGAATTGCCCGAGCCTTTCAAAACCACTTTTAATATTTTTGTAATTTTAATTTTTTTAAAAAATCGGACAACGGGGCTCAAATTTGGGTTTAAAACACTGGGTTTGGTTCCAGAATCGAATTTGAGTATATCAATATGGAATTCAATCCAGAAAATCTGAAGAACGATTGAAATTTAGCTTTGGTTTTCTCAGAAAATGGAACCAGGGGCAAAAAAAGTCATTTTTACAAATCTTTGAAAAATTTGGGGTGTTCACAGATGCCCCTCTTTGCTGCTAAGCCGGTTAAAAGCCAAGCTTAGTGGCAAAGATAACACTCCAAATTTTGAAAATGCCCCAGTCAGTAGATCTGAACTGGGTATGGAAGAATTATTTTAAAAACATGGCTTCTCAGACTTAAAACCTTATCCTGAATGGTTTTGAGGAGACGAAATCCTCGAAAATGATATGATTGAGTAGAAAATGAGGAAATTGTGATGGGACTTTGGGTGAAAATCCCGAAATGGTGGAAAATCAGAATTTTGATCAGGTCTCATGGGTGAGACAAGATACGCTTTTTGGAATGATTCAGGTTTAGCCCTTAACCTAGATGGGACAAAGATATAGCAAAAGATGAATTGAATGAGGAAAGGAAATACATGAGGATCTTGATGGGACATTTTTGAGAAAATGCCTCGTGAGATGAAGCTCAAGTGGAATCCTATCCTGGATGGATATACAAAGCATGGGTCCTTTGATGGGAAGAACCATGATGGGACTGGAAGGAAACATCTCGTCAGAACAAGGAATCTCGTTGGAATGAGACTCAGGTTTAACCCAAACCTGCAAGGAAGATACATCGCGAAGCGAGGTTCCGGGTTAACTCTTAACCTGAATAGAAAATCTACCATACAGGTTTCTCAAATGGAGAAATCATAATGGGCCCTTCAGAAATTGAACGAACAAATTCGCAATAAATTCCTTTTCTCTTCATCTAAAGGCTTGTCTTTCCAAGTCCTGATCATTCCGAGACTTGGGAATTTCAAGTCTCTTCTTCCAGATCTATTTCAAGTTCTGAATTAGATTCAAAATCTAACTTTTTTCAAATAAATTTCAAAACCTTGGAATCATTTCTTCATTATATTATCAAATTTATTTCAGAATCACTTGGAAAACCTCTAAACTATTCTCCCAAAAGCATACATTTATGCATTTGCATTGCACAAGCATGATTCTTTATGCATTTAGACTTAGAATAAATTCATAGATCATATTTAGGCAAAGCAAAATGCATAAATTCGATCCTTGGTTTGATTACTGATGTCTTCTTTTTAATCGTTGTAATTTTGAAAAGATTTTTATATGTAAAACATGTGAAAACCAGACATCAAATAATAAAAACCGGTTCTCACTAGTGGATGAGACCGGGTCGAACTCAGGGAACGGGAATATTTCGTATTCAAACACAAAAATCTAAATTAATCTTTATTGTCGTATTATTAAAATGTAAAATGTTCAAGAAAGGTAAAAACAACTAACTATTACAACAAATGAATACCCTTCGCAGAGGGCGTAAAGTGCAATATTTACAAACACAATTAAATTCCTAATTCTAAACTGAAAAGTAAAAATCTTCTATTCTTGCACTTCCGTGTCACGTAATCGCTTCGGCTCCACTCTCGTGCTATCCTGCACAAGTCAAATGAACACGAGCAGTACCAGAGATAGAAGTAAAATTATACTAAAAAAACTAATTAAGTGCTAGAAATATGAAAGAAATGACAAAAGACATCTAAATTACTAATTACAATTAAAAACTAATTCTAATTGAATCTACTAACAACTAACTAATTAGAAAACAATTAACTAACAGTTACTTAACTAATAACTAATGCTTACTTTACAAAAGCAAGAAAATAAACTGAATTTACACTCAACAGAAAATCAAAAGAGACTTAAACAAAACATGAATTTACACTGAATTGAAAGCAAACTAAAATAGGAAAGACAGAAAAATTAAAATTTCAGAAACAATAGTTAAAAGAATTAAAAGAAGACAGGAAAAATGTAAAAACAAAACTAAAAAAACAAAGCTGAATGTAAAAACAAAACAGGAAATTAGAAAAAACAGAAAATAGAAAATTACTGAAAGACTAAAACATGAATTTGGAGATTTATAAAACAGGAAGTGTTGAATGAAGAAAAGGAAACTTAAGAATTTCAGAAAACAAAAATGTGCGATGAATGGAAAACAGGAAAAAATTGAAATAAAAGAAGAACAATAAACAGAAATAAGGAAACAAAAAATGAATGGAAAAAACATTAATAACAATGAGAATGAAGAAATCAGAATTACAGGAAATCAGAATTTGCAGAAAATAAAAAAATATGACAGAAAATCAAAAGCTAATAAGAAATTACCATGATAAAAACAGGAAATGTAACAATCAAGAAATTGCAGAAATGATGAATCTAAACTAAAAAAAAAAACAGAAAATCATTAAAACAGGAAATGCACGAAAACATGCTGAAATGAAATAACAAAATTCAAGCAATTAACCGATTGACATTATAAGCAGAAACAAGAAATTGCAAAACTAATAAAATAAAACATGAAATGAATTTCAGTAATGAACAAACAGGGAAAACAAAGAATCAAGGTAAAAAAAAAAATAAATAAGTGAGAGATAATCAGAATGTAGAAACACTGAATGAAACATAAACAGACAATCAAACAATAGAATGCATTGAAACACAGAATTTCAAATTAAACGATGCATTGAAACAGAAATTTATTTGAAAATTAAAACAGAACAACAAAAATCAAACAATGCTTGAAACAACCAATACAGAAAATCAAATTACGGTACACACAGAAATTGAACAAATCTTTTTCTTTCTGTTTTTCTGTTTTTTTCTTCTTCTTCTTTTTCAGAACTAACACATCACCGATTGAAGGGACAACGAAGAAGAATGGATGAAGAAATTGAAAAAGAAGAAGAAGAAGAAGAAGAAGAAGAAGAAGATGAAGAAGAAGTAGAAGTTGCAGAACTTACCGTACCAGAGGGGTTAGAAGAGAAATGGCGGCCTCCACCACCATGCTGTCGCCGGACTGAAGAGCCACCACCACCACCGGCTGGAGATTGAACAGAGAAAGAGGGAGAAGGGGAAGGTAGGTCAAGAAGAGTCGGCGATGGTGGAGAAGGGTGAGAAAAAGAGGGAAGAGAAGGAAAGAGGGGAAAGAAGAAGGGTTCTGGCGCAAATGGGGAGACGACTTGTTTTTTCATTTTTTCTTGGTTTTAAAGAAGCAAACCCCAAACCGGCTTGAACCGGTTTGTAACAAAAAAATTTCAGTTTTCAAAATCACACACCGTGTAAACCGGTTTGTAATAATTTTTTCAAAAGACTCAAACCGTGCAAACCGGTTTGTTTTATTTATTTTTTTCAAAAATCTAAAAAACTATTTAAAGAGTTTTTATTTGCTAAAAACCTCAAAACAAAATTTACTCTAACCTAATTGTACTTATTATTTTTATTTTTATTATTATTTTTATTGAAAACTAAAACTAAAACTACTATGTTAATATCAAACATTAAAATATGTACTAAAATATACAATTAAAGCTATTTTTCATACATTTTCTATTTTGAAATCATTTTAGCTCATTTAACGAAAACTAGCATAAAATTGGGTTTTTAAAATATCTTTTCATAAAATCATGCATATTTTAATGTTAAATCACCTTGAAATATATGCATGATCAAATACCCCCATGCTTATGTTTTGCTAGTCCTCGAGCAAACTAGAAAAATGCATGAAATGAAAACTATCATCTAACTCACTTTCGTAGGAATCACGGTTGCATTTAGCTCATGCAACAAGCCCTTTCAACCTCTGGGTTACCCCAGTGGACGAGTAAGGTCTCGTGAGGGTTTGTAGTGATGCTACCCACAAACATCTCTGTCATGTATGCAAAATATTACACATCCTCATAAGTAGTAGGTAATTAAAGACTTTGTTTTCACAAATATTTCGTGTTACAAAAAAGATCAAAACATAATTAGAGTCTTTTATATACCACCACAGAAAAAGAATTTCTTTCACTTTTCTAAATATCATAATTATTTATGTTTTATTCTTAGAAAATCCAATAAAAACAAGTTATTATTTACTTATCCTCACTCATATGTTTTCTACACAGGTTTTCTCAATCACACTTCTAAGCACTGAACTTTTCTTTCTTTTTAAGCTCTTTTCTCTCTCTTTTTTTTTCATGCTTTTTCTTTTTGCGTATTCATTCTTCCCTTATAGCTTGCGTGTGGTCTGCTTTTATGCATTGTGCAATGTCAATATCTTCTATACTTTTTCAATGCATATCAAAAGATATCAACTAAGACATAAAAGTGACTTCCTTCATTCACCTTTATAACGTGAGAGTCAAACATTTCAACTTGTATATGTTCTCAGCTACTTAGGATCACGAAGTTTTCCACTCTCCTTTTCGAAATGGAATTAAAAGTTTCAACTTACATCTAAGTTTCATCCACTAAGGATTGTGGAATTATCCAAACAACCTAACGCATGCTTCTTTTTTCACTTTTTGAGCTCATTTTTACGCTTTTGTTCATTTGCTTAGTTTTTCAAAAATAGAACTGTGCATATTCATATTTGCGATTCAAAATAAACTCTAACATGTATTTATCATCATTTCTTCGAAATCCGCATAAACAACCATAATTTTTAGATCCATGTAAGAGAAAATTTTTCGTGGGGCTTAAAAATCCTCTAAAAACATCAGATTTGAAATAACATTCATATAAGTTCAAACTCTTTCTTTAAAAATCTACTTTTCATGAGAGATGTGTAAACATGTGCAAGAACGTAAACAGAAATATCAAGGTGTGCAAACTACACCCTCTCCCATGCTTGAATGACACTGTCCCAGTGGCACTCCCCCATGCTTATATAAAACTAAGTGAATGCACATGAGACGAAATAAATGAAGGAAAAGAGTAGAATAACCTGACATAAATTAAAAATGCACGTTCTATGAATGGAATGAATGCAATGTATATATGACAAAACATAAAACTCATAGAAAAAGATAGAAAACAAAAAATAAAACCAAAGAAAATCTACAATAAAACTCATAGAAAGAGATAGAAAACGAAAAATAAAACCAAAGAAAATCTACAAATCCTAATAACGAATGTAATACTATACAAAATATGGGTTGCCTCCCATAAAGCGTTAAGTTTCACGTCCCTAGCCAGACGAATCCCTGAAAAAACCTTCATCATCCATGAGATCAATGGACATGAAGTATCACTCAATGAGGCTCTATGAAGAAAAGAGTGTCATCTGTGACACTACGCACTGTGTTTCCATCCCGTCTACCTCTAAATGTAGGATCATAACTCTCTCGACATGAAGAACGAAAATTAGTCTCATCTGAGAGACTGGTCAAGAAATGAGAGTCTAGGACCGACCGACTATCAATGAATGCAACTTCAGACAAGTGGTGAATATGATCTGGCTTGACTTGGTCAAGCACCTTCTGCATCTGTACCTCTTGCTTACTAAAAGGAATCGGTGATCCTAAAAGCTGAGAGAATGGGGCTTTATGAATATATGATGATAATGCATGCTGTAGGTCAGGCCCCTTCTACTGAGGTATCATGGAGATCGACTCGTCAGTAGCAATGATATGAGGCTCATGAGTCCATTCCTGAATGGGATGATACGCCTTCCCATACTGAAGGGATGTAACAGATTTAACCTGCTCATGATGTGAATCAGTGGTTTGCAAGTCAAATGACATGGAATCCTCTCCCTTTGAGACAACAAGCCTACTAGATGGGTTCCCCTTGCTTTGCCTACTGAAGGTCTCAACCAACTGTCCTAGTTGAGTCTCTAGCTTGGCTATTGACTGCGTATGGGAGCTCAAAACTTGTAATATCCTATCTTGGAAGGATCGACTAGGTGAAGGTTCCTGAGAATGGGGTTGAGTATAAGCAAGTTGGGCTGGGAGATGAACCTGTGGAAAAATGGGATGCGAGTAACCTTGTGAAGGGTTACTGTGTCTGAGAGGGCTGATGGGATGGAGAAATGGACTAGTTTCGCCAACCTGGGTTATATGATGGTGCAAATGAATCAAGCATGGGTTTAGCGAAACCTTGGGCAACATTCACCTGCTCCTGAATGAATTCAGGATATAATGGTGCTGCCGCACAATCCGCAACACAGTGTGTAGGGCTAGCATAAAACTCGCACACTCTTTCTACTGGACTTCTCGAAGAATTGGATAGGAATTGATCTAACTTCCTAGTCAACTGGTCAACCTTGGTACGCAAATCTAACTCGGACCCTACTTCGGAAATCCCTATTTTCTTAGGACCACTAGACAGAGATGTAGTCCTATCGAGCCATGAAGACAAGGTATGATGCATCGTGTTTTCACTCAAAGTCTCGAATAGAGACCACGCCTCATCCTCACTTTTGAGCATAAAAGTGCCCCCACAAGATAAATCAACCATTTGACGATGCTTTTCAGTAAGCCCGTCATAAAAATACTGCACCAACTGCCAACGAGGCACCTGGTGATGGGGACACTTGCAGAGAAGATCTTTCAATCTCTCCCAAGACTCGTGAAACTGTTCTCCCTCAATTTGAGAAAAACTGGTTATAGCTTTACGAAACTGATTCGTTTTACCAATTGGAAAGTACTTTTTGAGGAATTCGCGCTGCATTCCTTCCCAAGTAGTAATCTGAACCGTCTCAAGAGATTTTAGTCAGTGCTTGGCTTTATCTTTGAGAGAGAACGGAAACAAAGTCAACCTCATAGCGTCGTCTCCAAAGTTATTGATTCGCACTGTCGAGCAAATCTCAAGGAATTCATCGAGATGACGATATGGGTCCTCATTGCTAAGGCCATAAAACGAAGGTAGCATTTGAATCACATTGGCCTTAATCTCAAAATGGCTCGCTCCTACATAAGAGCCGTGAAGCAAATCCCTGGCAATGGCGCCAAAAATTTGATGTCTTCTTTTTAATCATTGTAATTTTGAAAAGATTTTTATATGTAAAACATGTGAAAACCAGACATCAAATAATAAAAACCGGTTTTCACTAGTGAATGAGACCGGGTCAAACTCAGAGAACGGGAATATTTCGTATTCAAACACGCAAATCTAAACTAATCTTTATTGTCGTATTATTAAAATGTAAAATGTTCAAGAAAGGTAAAAACAACTAACTATTACAACAAATGAATACCCTTCGCAGAGGGCGTAAAGTGCAATATTTACAAACATAATTAAATTCCTAATTCTAATCTGAAAAGTAAAAATCTTCTATTCTTGCACTTCCGTGTCATGTAATCGCTTCAGCTCCACTCATGTGCTATCCTGCACAAGTCAAATGAACACGAGCAATACCAGAGATAGAAGTAAAACTATACTAAAAAAAAACTAATTAAGTGCTAGAAATATGAAAGAAATGATAAAAGACATCTAAATGACTAATTACAATTGAAAACTAATTCTAATTGAATCTACTAACAACTAACTAATTAGAAAACAATTAACTAACAGTTACTTAACTAATAACTAATGCTTACTTAACAAAAGCAAGAAAATGAACTGAATTTACACTCAACAGAAAATCAAAAGGGACTTAAACAAAACATGAATTCACACTGAATTGAAAGCAAACTGAAATATGAAAGACAGGAAAATTAAAATTTCAGAAACAGTAGTTAAAAGAATTAAAAGAAGACAGGAAAAATGTAAAAACAAAACTAAAAAAAACAAAGCTGAATGTAAAAACAAAACAGGAAATTAGAAAAAACAGAAAATAGAAAATTACTGAAAGACAAACATGAATTTAGAGATTTATAAAACAGGAAGTGCTGAATGAAGAAAAGGAAACTTAAGAATTTCAGAAAACAAAAATGTGCGATGAATGAAAAACAAGAAAAAAATTGAAATAAAAGAAGAATAGTAAACAGAAATAAGGAAACATAAAATGAATGGAAAAAACATTAATAATAATGAGAATGAAGAAATCGGAATTACAGGAAATCAGAATTTGCAGAAAATAAAAAAATATGACAGAAAATCAAAAGCTAATAAGAAATTACTATGATAAAAACAGGAAATGTAACAATCAAGAAATTGCAGAAATGATGAATCTAAACTAAAAAAAACCAGGAAATCATTAAAACAGGAAATGCACGAAAACATGCTAAAATGAAATAACAAAATTCAAGCAATTAACCGATTGACATTATAATCAGAAACAAGAAATTGCAGAACTAATAAAAAAAAACATGAAATGAATTTCAGTAATGAACAAACAGGGAAAACAGAGAATCAAGGTAAAAAAAAAAACAAATAAGTGAGAGATAATCAGAATGTAGAAACACTGAATGAAACATAAACAGACAATCAAACAATAGAATGCATTGAAACACAGAATTTCAAATTAAACGATGCATTGAAACATAAATTTATTTGAAAATTAAAACAGAACAACAAAAATCAAACAATGCTTGAAACAACCAATACAGAAAATCAAATTACGGTACATACAGAAAATCAAATTACGGTACACACAGAAATTGAACAAATCTTTTTCTTTTCGTTTTTCTGTTTTTTTCTTCTTCTTCTTTTTCAAAACTAACACATCACCGATTGAAGGGACAACGAAGAAGAATGGATGAAGAAATTGAAAAAGAAGAAGAAGAAGAAGATGAATCTGAAGGAGAAGAAGAAGAAGAAGATGAAGAAGTAGAAGTTGCAGAACTTACCGTACCAGAGGGGTTAGAAGAGAAATGGCGGCCTCCACCACCACGCCGTCGCCGGACTGAAGAGCCACCACCACCACCGGCTGGAGATTGAACAGAGAAAGAGGGAGAAGGGGAAGGGTGAGAAAAAGAGGGAAGAGAAGGAAAGAGGGGAAAGAAGAAGGGTTCTGGCACAAATGGGGAGATGACTTGTTTTTTCGTTTTTTCTTGATTTTAAAGAAGCAAACCCCAAACCGGCTTGAACCGGTTTGTAACAAAAAAATTTCAGTTTTCAAAATCACAAACCGTGTAAACCGGTTTGTAACAATTTTTTCAAAAGACTCAAACCGTGCAAACTGGTTTGTTTTATTTATTTTTTTCAAAAATCTAAAAAACTATTTAAAGAGTTTTTATTTGCTAAAAACCTCAAAACAAAATTTACTCTAACCTAATTCTACTTATTATTTTTATTTTTATTATTATTTTTATTGAAAACTAAAACTAAAACTACTATATTAATATCAAACATTAAAATATGTACTAAAATATACAAATAAAGCTATTTTTCATATATTTTCTATTTTGAAATCATTTTAGCTCATTTAACGAAAACTAGCATAAAATTGGGTTTTTAAAATATCTTTTCATAAAATCATGCATATTTTAATGTTAAATCACCTTGAAATATATGCATGATCAATTACCCCTGGTAAAAGCACCAGGAACGGTCGAACCTCGTACCGACGAGCGAACCTTGTCTCTCCAAGTTTTTCTGCAAATATTTTAAAAATGGAGGTGAGTAATTTTCTAAATATTTTCAAAAATTAGGTCAAGTGAGACCTTCGCGAAAGAGTTCCTCTCTCTCTTCTTTTCTTTTCTCTTCTCTCTTCTTTTCTATCTTTTATTTTCTCCTTCAAAAAGGGAAAATAGAGGCTGAAAAGGAAAAGAGAAGGAAGAAAAGGAATACAAGAGAGGAAAATTTTTGCTTGATCACAAGCCTTTTCTTTGTCCTCTTGCTTCAGATTGTATAAGTGATTGAGGGTTGGCAGTGCCTCAATGTTGAACATGAATCGTCCACAAATAGGTTAACAACTTCATCAAAATCTCGCAGCTCAATGGGGTTGATGTGTTCTGCATACCACTTTGCTGTTACGCCTTCAAGGCTGCGTGGAAAGCACAAGAAAAGAGCACAGTTGTCTTCGCTGAATCTGGCACACTCTGCGAAAAACATTGCAAGATGGGCCTTTGGGTTGCCGGATCCATCAAATTTAATGAATTTTCTGGGGAGGTCTTTCAGCTGTTGTCCCCATCTTAACCAAGGTAGAAGTCTTGCCTGGTATATACTTTTTTTCCCTTATCTCGGATTTGCAGATCCTTGACCATCTTAGTCAGTGCTTGAATTGAATCTTCTGCCGGAACCCCATCTCTAGGCTTGTTCACTAACTCAGGCTCTTCTGCCACCTTCTTGGGCTGTCATAGATGTCTTGGGCTGAACACGAACTGCTCTTCTTCAGAGTCTTCTTCGGCCGATTTTGTACCCTCAGATGTGTTGTCCTGCTGAACTCTCTTCTTATTGATCCTGACATGCTTTTTCACTGGTTTTCTCTTGATCTTGTTCTTAGAGGATGTTTTCTTTGAACCTGCCCCAGCTTGTTCGAACATCATTTTTGCCATCATCTTTTGGAATATCTTGTACATTGTTGGGTTGACATCATCCTCTTCCAAATCATGTCTTCGGGACAATCTGGGAGAGTTTACTTCCTCTACATCATTGTCATTGCCTTGCTGAGCTGCTCTCCTTCCTACTCTCGTTTGAACCATGATGGAAAGCTTGATGTTTTTTGTAGAATAAAGAAAGGGTTCAGACCTTGGGGAATTTTTTGGGAAAAAGAGAGACGATGAAGAAGATTTTAAAAGATTTGAGAGGAGATTTCTTGATAAAAGAGATCTTGGATGAGAAAAATAAAATTTTGAAGACATATTTGACGAGGGATGACAAGACCTGAATATTTTGAAAAATTGCAGGCATGATCAAAAGAATTAAATAAATGAGAAGAAAAGAAGAAAAAATACGCCTGGACTTTTGAAAGATAGAGGAAAAACTTTAAAAAAATGTCCAGGGTTTTAAAAATTTATGAAAGAATAAAGAATGAGAAATATACAACCCTGGATTTTGAAAAATAGAGGAAATTTTGAAACAAATATCTAGGGTTCTTGAAAGAGATGAAGTAAAATAGGATTTTACGAGATAATATCCACAAAGAATCAAATTATACAAGCAATGATGCACAGAATAGCACTCCCTAGAAGTTGACTCTAAATGCAATTTTTGAATGGGCTCGTAGGACCTTAATCCTAACTCTGTGTTTCTGATCATCTCATTTCAGTCAAGGTATGTCGATATACTCAAGTTGAAGCTCAAAGTACGTGGCATAGAAATATTTCTCTGGTTCTAAGGTAACGACTTCCCAACATCCTTGAGCACCTACCGATATACCTTGGACTATGGCCCTTAGGTACGTGGTAGGGGGGCGTTAACCTAAATAAGTGGTTTAGTTGTGAGGCTCTCTCCCGAACTATGGTTTAGTGAGACAGCCCAGCAACGTGAAGACCGAGACACTATAGGTAGGGATGTTTTAAAAAAAAACATGTTCAATATGCAAGAAATCAGATGGCTCTAATGCAAGTCCTAAAGAGATAAAATTTAAATGAATAGAAGCATACACTTGCATACATTGTTTGCATTCAATCCCTAGAATTGAGGAGAGTTATATTTCAGACCTAAGTCTAAGTGAACATGGAATAATCTCCTCAATATGGTCCTACCAAACCATACTTAGATTCTATATGCATTTATGTCAGCTAGGACAGAGTCTAGGTGTTATCATCGCAAAATTTTTCCCCTCTCCCTCTGCGATAGTGGGAAGAAATGATTCTGCGAGTCAAACTCAACCAAAGTTTTGAAAATTGGTTTTTGAAAATTTACTCGCCTCCATTTTGAACATTTGAAGGAAAATTTTGTGGAATGGGATCCGCCTATCGGTACGAGGTTCGACCGTTCCTGGTGCCTTTACCAGGGGTAATCGAACCAAGGATCAAATGTGTGCTTTGACTAAGTTAAATTATCTAAATTATGCTCTATTTTCCTAGAATGCACAGAGAATCAGGCATGTGCTATGGAATTTTGAAAAGATGCAAGTTTGAGAAATATGATATTTGCCTTAGAAAATTGAGATGTACTTGGAAAATGATTGGAAAAGTGCTTTGAAAATGGAATTCCTGGAAAAATCATTGAATTTCATTGGAAATCAAAAATTTGCATTGAAAAATGAATTCTCAGGAAAACTTGAACTTTGAGAAAATCAATTTTGAGATTTGGATTGCTTTTCTGAGGAAATGGATTTGAGAATTCTGAGAAAATCAGGAAGTTCATTAGAAAATGATTTTTGAAATGGAAAATGGATTCTCCAAAAAATGGGAACTCTGAGAAAATCGATTTTGGGATTTGAAACTTGAAATTGAGAATGTGGAAATCTTAGAAAATCATGATTTTGAACTTGAGAAATAATTTGAAATCTTATTTGAAAATTTAGAATTCTGAGAAAATCAAATCTTGAGAAAGACTTGGAAATTCTTGGGAAAACTGATTTTTCTGAAATAGAATTGGAAAAATGAGGTTGAAAATGATGCAAATTGAATGAATGAATGAATGAATGAATGAATTTAAAAGATATTTTATTGAGGAATTGAGAAATCCTTTTAAAATTTTGAGAAATGAAGTGCATTTTGAAGTTAGCCTAAGAGTGTAGGTTGAATGTGGCTAATATGAAGATCATAAATCTAGGTTTCATTCATATTCTGACTATGGCCAAAAATACAAACTCCACCAAGTTTATAAACTTCATAAGAGCTTGTACACATGCTATTCGTGTCAACCATAGTGATTTTGGAAAATGTGCATGAATGATACATCATATATTGAAATTTGCAGAAATTAAACTATATGCAATGCAATCCTATTCTAAGCTGAAAAGTAACTCTTATTCCAAATATTACATTGCTTTTTACATTGAATTGAATAAAGAAAAGAAATAAAACAACTAAATCTTCTTATTTAATGTTCCTGCAAAACTAGAAAACAATGTTAGTACAAAAATGTAGGTTTTTCTGAATTTATCCGAAAATATTGGAAATTATCATATATTATTCATATATAAACCCAGAATCATACCCCCTTTGATATAAACATGATAAATAATGAATAAAATTTAAAAATAAACTTGGAAATTCAAAATTGGGGTCAAAATGACCAAAATGCCCCTGATGACCTTAAAATCAGGCTTTTTTGAAAGAATTTTTGTAAATTTTCGAAATTCGAAAATCAAATGAAATAAATCAAACACAATATGATAAAATATAATGATATGCATGAAAATCTGGAAAATTGAAGTTTGGAATTTCAAAATTTAGGTCAAAATGATGAAAATGCCCTAGTTAACAAGACTATGGCCTTGAAACCAGGGTTTTCTGAAATGAATTTTGCAAAAATGAGAATTTAAAATGCAAATGAGATTGAAATTAGCTCAAATATGACATGTCATACTTATTTACATGATAAAAACCCTAAATTGGCAAAAATGTCACAAAATATCAAATTTAACTTGATTTTTGCCTGATTTTCACTTCTGAATTTAAAAATAAACTAACACACAAAGCAAATGAACTTGGAATTGAGCCAAATTTGGAATGGACACCTAGACTAACCATAAAAACAACAAAAATCTATTTTTTTGTATTTTTTTAATATAGAAAATAGCTAAAATCCTAAAAAATCAAAATTTTGCCTAAAATGTTGATTCTAAATTAGATTTCGGATATCAAAATTTCATAAAAATTCCCCAAATTTTATGGGGCGACAAAGGACAGTAAGGCAAGGATTTTTTCCTTTTACACATTTTGGTTTTGACCTATGGTCGGAGCTGGACAGCTCCGACAAGTTGGATCAGAATCCGGCGACTCTAGGATTTAGGGAAAACAGACAGGTTTCATGAAAAAATGTGGGAAAAATAGCAAACAGATTGGAAAATGGCTAAAATTATGCGAAAATGTTTCTAACAAACAGAGACAAATTTTATATTTTTACAGTATTGGGATTTAGGTCACGGTTGCGAAATGAGCACACTGTTATCAGAGACCTGAATCTCTGTAATTTTTGGATATGAGAATCTGTCAGATAGAAAAAATAATTTCAGAAAAAATACTTGGATAATCTCAAAATTTTCCAAATTTTGAGAAATGACAGAGTAATGGGTTAGGAACAACTTTCATGTTGAAAGTTTTTGAATTCAGGCTACGGGTTGAGCGGACACAGCACATTAGGGTCAGTCTATACCCTGACAAAGAAAAATTGAGGTTTTCCCAATTGTTTAGGAAAATCGATTTTTAACAGAGAACAAATCTGCTTATAAAATTCCCAAAATTTTCAAACAATTAGTATATTCCACCATGAATCTACTATAATTTTTAGAGGGCAATTCGAATCCTCCATTTAGGGGATCTTAGGGACTTTTGTCTGCTAAAACAGAAATTGGAAATTCTGGAAATGTGAAATCTCAGTTTGGGATTCGGTTTATTTGAGAGGGTTCCGAAACCCAAATTGAATCAAATTTTTGTTAAGAAATCAATAACATCTAACCACGACCATCATGTTATTTTCTAGGATTTTTGAATGAAATTATTTACATGAAATCATAACTAGACGGGATAGATAAAATAAAACATGCTAAACTATCGACTAAATTGACTTAAGTAACAAGAAACAAAGAAGCAAGATTAAATCTAATATATAAAACATAAAATTTATCTAAAACCTAGAATTAAACATGGGAAGCTCAGGGAGACATGAATCATATTCACCTTATTGTTGTGGCTATGAGGAAGGAGGATCCAATCCATTGATTGGATGGATCCTTTCCTCTCACTAGCAAAGCATAAAATAAGAAAAGAAAAAAATGGAAAAACCAAGGGAGATAATGGGAAGATCTTACCTTAGGTTAGCTTGCTGCATGGTTGGCGGTCTCGAAGGTAGCTGGTACCAAGTGAAGAAGGCTGGAACAGTTGAAGTTGAAGAAAATGACTGCTACAAGGAGGGTTGCGACCTTGGTGTTTGAAGGGAGGCGATGGCTGCTGCTAAAGGTTGGTGATGGTGGTAGACCGGCTGGTGTGGAAGCTGGATATGCAACCACAAGGTGGCTGGCTGCAAGGCTTGATGTAGTTGGAGTAAGATGGCTGAAGGTGTAGCTTGCTGGAAAGGAGGTGAAGAGAAAGGGAGAGAGAGAGAGAGAGGATCCAAGAGCCCATCGTGAGTCTTCCCCTCTTCTTTTTCTTTTTTAACAAAGACTTAGGGTTTTAATGAATCCTAGACTTAGGTTAAGAGGCTTAATGAAAAGGAAGCCGTTTTGGTTTACGTAAATGGGCCAGAGTAAGTAGGGAAAGGAAAAGTGGTGGGAAAAGAGGAAGGAAAGAAAGGGAAAAAAAAGAAAAGGAAAGAAAGGAAGAAGAAGAAGGAAAGAGAAAGGGAAAAAGAAAAAGGAAAGAAAGGAAGGGAGAGGGGTCTGGAGGTTTGGTCGACCACCTTGTGGGTCCCACCTTACAAAATAAAATAAAAAATAAAAACAAACAAATAAAAATAAAATTGAAAATAAACACATTTTTTTTAATAAAAGGGAAATATAAATGAATAAGCCATATTAGAGTGGGCTTATTTTTTAAATTTGAAATTCGTTTTGAGAATCTTAGGGATAGAATAGTTTTTTTAGAAAAATTCTTGGACGAAACAAGCTATTTTTGGCAGTTTTTTAAATGAGCTCGGATTTTGAAATTCAATACCCCGTTGCGAAGCAAATCCAGTGTAGAATTTAAAATTTTGAGTTTGAAATAAATCCAGATTGTTTTTCTTGATAAAATATTTCCAAATTTAGACTCCCGATGGTAAAAATGTCAATTTTGGAAACCCAGGGTTTGAAATTGATTTCTGAAAACTTTAAAAACTCAATCTGGATTGAAATTTATAAAACTAGAGTTTTGGACTTCGAAAATGAAATGAAATGTGATGAAATATTATGAATTGCTGAGAAATGATATGAAATGATGAGGAATGATATGAAATGCAGACCCTGAATGAAAAATTTTAGATTTTACACCCCGATTGACAATTGTACCAGTTTAAAAGGTGTTAAAATTGATAAAATTTGCAAAATGGTTCAAGAAAGGGTTGTTGGACTCTACTGGGTTAGAGTGACACTGAAAATTAGTGTTTTAGCTAAATTGAACTGAAATGAACTGAATTGTGCTGGTTTTTAGAGTTTCAGAACTCAACTGGACTGACAATGCACTAACTCAATTGACCTTTTTGACTAAGTTTTCAAGAAAATCTGCCATTTTTAGAGAAATTGTGTGTTATGGTCACTAGAGTGAAGTGAATTACGAATTTGAACTGGGTTTGAGCTGAAACAAAGGTCAGTAATACTGACATGAATTAATATCAAAGTTTGAACACTAGCTCAACTGACTGAACTCAGCTCAATTTCCGCTAAAAGAGCTGAAATGGGCTAAAATGGGCTCCTAGACACTTGGAAATGGTTTTGAACTGAAACTGGAGCACTTGAACTTCTGGTGAGCTCAAGTTAGACTCTGGGGAATATGACTGACTGTGAATGACTGACTCAGAGACAATTGGCTTGGATTTGAGTGAGAAATAAGTTCAATTATGAAGAAATGATCCCATTTTGGCAGGAATTGTCAGAAATGAAAATGGCCTTCTCATTGTGAGCTCAAATGAGCTTGAAATGACTGATATTTTAAATGTTCTGATTTGACCAATGAGCTTGGTTGACTCTGACTGACTGGGGTCTGAGATGACCTAAGGGTAAAATGGTAATTTTCCTAGTAAAAATGGGTAAAGTGGTGATTTTCGAAAATAGACTCGGGGTTTGACTCCTACACTGACCTAACAAGGTTGGCATTGCACGAGGAGGGTTGTCTGAGCATGGATGAAAAAAATTTAGGGTGTTTACACTAGGCTCCTAAGGTTTTCATGGAAATGAAGCTGACATTTGTAGAATAAAGACTTAGATAATATCAAAGCAAAGCAAAAGGCACAAATTCGACTGGACGAAGACGAGTCCCATCACGGTCGCCAACTACTGTGATCATCGCAAAATTTTTCCTCTCTGTTTTCCTTCTCTTCATTCTCTTTTCCTTTCTATCCACTATTCTCCTTTTTTGAAGGGAAAATAAAAGACAAAAGAAGAAGAGAGAAGGAAAACTAAAAGAAGAGAGAAAGGAACTCCTTTGAGAAGGTCTCACATGACCTAAATTTTTAAAAGATTTAAAAGATTACTCACCTCCGTTTTGAAATATTTGCGAAAAAATTGGGAGACGGGGCTCGCTCGTCGGTACGAGGTTCGGCTGTTCCTGGCGCCTTTACCAGGAGTAATCGAACCAAGGATCGAATTTATGCCTTTTTGCTTTGCCTTAATATTATCTAAGAATTTATTCTAAATCTAGAAAATGCACAAAGAATCATGCTTGTGCGATGCAAATGCAAGGATGTATGCTTTTGAGAAAATAATTCAGAAATTTTGGAGATGTTCCAAGTGATTTTCGAAAATGAATTTGAGAATATTTGTGAAGAAATGATTTTTTTGAAAGTTGAAGATGGACTTGGAGAAGTTAGATTTTTCTAACTTTAAGATTTAGAATAGATCTTGAGTTTTGAAATAATCAAAGATTGAGATGAACCTGAGTTTGAAGAAGGGAGATTTGAAAAAAAATGAATATAGACTTCAAAAATGGATTGAAAGTCGAGATGGTATTTGAGAAATGGAGTGGAATTCTAGATTTAAAGCTTGAAATCAAAATGGATCTTGGGCCTAGGTGAAATTTGAAAACAGAATTGGATTTTTAGATCTAGATTTCAAGATGGATTTAAATCTGAAATCTAGAATCCTAAATGGCATTGGATCCGAAGTCTGAAATCCAAGATGGAGTTGAATCCGGAAACTGGAATCCTAAATGGGATTGGATCCGAAGTCTGGAATCCTAAATGGAATTAGATCTGAAATCTGGAACCCTAAATGGAGTCGGATTCAAAGTTTGGAATCCTAAATGCAGTTGGATCTGAAGTGTGGAATCCAATATGGAATTAGAAGATGGATCTGGATTTTGAAAATCCAGATGAGATCCATGTTACGACAATGAAGCTGTACATGATACTTCAAGTACAAGGTTTTGATGATGAACAAGTGAATCAACTGCATTTCAGCTAAGGCAATGAAGAAATATGACAAGAATTAAAGAATTCGATGAAGAATCTTTAAAGACTAGTGTGCAAATGTAAAATTCATTAAAAGTCTTAGATTCTTATAAGAGCCTTACTTAGAGTGCATATTTCAGTTGCGTTTCACCTAAAAAGTCTTTAGAAAAACTTTTCTAAAAGAACCCTTCATGAAAATCTTTTTTGAAAACTCTTTATTTAATTTTTCATGTTTATTAGTCAACCAATAGACTCACCAGTCGACTAATCCTTTCGCACCAAATTTTCTAAGCAAAATGTCATTTTTGTCAAATTAGTCGACTGAAGGTTTTATCAGTCGATCGAACAGAATGTCTATTTTCTGGAAAATTTAGCAGCAGTCGACTAAGGATTTTATCAGTCGACCGGACAAAACATGTATTTTCAGAAAAAATTTAGCAGCAGTCGACTAAAAAAATTTTCAGTCTACTGATGATATTATCAATCAACTAATTTTTTCTCTAGTCGACTAAGTTTCAAAACTTCAGATTTTCAAACGGCTTGATAAACACATTAGTCGATCGACGATAACTGTCAGTCTACTAATAGTTAATTATCAGTCGACTAACTACTGTTCCAGTCGACTAATTTTGTCATTTTTTCTTAAAACTTTTAAAAGGCGTGTCTTTTCATTTTTCAAATGTTTTGATTGTTCAAAATGGACTGTTTTGACACCCTTTCATACCCTTAACGTATGGAATCTTTCAACTATAAATATGGGTGCATTCCACACTCAAAAGCAATGCAATCCAATCGAATTACATTGAATTACTCTTTGCTTTTCATTCATTTTCTCACTCACTTGATATTTTTCACTTCAGTTTTTCACTCGAATTCCTTTGAGAGAGAGTGAATTCGTGAGTTGAGTATTTCAACAACCTCAAAAGCCAATTGCATCACATTTGCATTTATAAGAAGGGCTCGTAGGTTGTTTGTAAGTTGATTATTTCATTTTTCTGTAAAAAGAAAGGACTCTTTCGTTTAAAGGAGTTGTTTGCTTTCAGTAGGTTTGTTACTGAAAGTGGGACCAGATTTGGTCTGTGTATGATCTTATAGTTACACAAGGTTGATAGTGGAAATCTCAAGCTGGTTTTGCTTGGGGACTGGATGTAGGTCAGGAAAGACCGAACCACGATAAATTCTTGTGTTCTTTGTGTGATTGTTTTGTGTATCTCAAAATCCATCAAAATTCCAAAGACGCTATTTACAAGCACTATTCATCCCCCCCTCTAGTGCTCGTTGCCTCGATCCTATAACACTTTCAATCCAAAGATGGGTCTGGGCTTTGGAAATATAGATGGGATTTGGATTTTGGAAACTCAGATAGAACTTGAAATTGGATTTGAGAAATCCAAACGAAATTTGAAGATAGAATTGGATTTTGGAAATCCAGATGAAACCTGGAATTGGATCTGAGATCCTAAATCAACTTTTGAAATTTGAAAAGGAAGGATAGAGAACGAAATTTGATTTTCAAACTTGAATTTTGAAATCAGGAGATGAATCTGGAAATTTCAAAGTTGAATTGAACTTCAAAATTGATTTTAAATTGGAAATTGAATTCAGAATATAGAAGTGGATTCAAAATTTTAAAGTCAAAATGGGACTTTGAACTTTGAATATAAAATGAATCTAAAATTTCAAAGTCAAATTGGACTTTGAAATTTTTGAATTTTTGCAGTAAGATAGAATTTGAGAATAAAAAGGAGATTTTGAATTTACAAATAAAAATTGAAGATTGATCTGAGAGGTGAAGAAGATATTTGAAGAATATATCTCAAAATCACTTGAATTTTGAAATAATATGAAAAGAATTTTTGAGAAATATGATGTAATTCTATCCTAAATGATGAATGAAAAAGGGATTTGAAATTAGATTTTGAAAATCATATTTCATTCTTTAAATGAATTGAAATAAGATTGAAGATATAATATATTTTTTACTATGGTCATAAAATGTATTATATGATAATCATATTTAAATTCAAGTGAAGAATAAAATACATTTTTGGTGCCTTTATAGAGTTTAAAATGAAATTAACTCTCAATATATCCTGACTATGGCTATTGATATATATTTTGAATTACTTTTAAGTTAAACTCTGATAAAGAAAGAAAAATATTTAAAAGTATGATGATTTTTGAAAGGGATCCAGTGTGGATCCAATGTTATTCCATAAAAGATAAAAATCCTAAGCATTGCCCATATTTTGACTATGGCCATCAATGTGAGTCTGTGATCATCGCAAAATTTTTCCTCTTGTGTTTCTCTCTCTTCCTTCTCTTTTCTTTTCTAACCTCTATTTTCCCTTTTTGAAGGGGAAAATAAAAGACAGAAAAGAAGAGAGAAGAGAAAAGAAGAGAAGAGAAGAGAAGAGAGAGGAGCTCTTTCGCGAAGGTCTCACTTGACCTTAATTTTGAAAATATTTAGAAAAAATACTCGCCTTCGTTTGGAAATGTTTACGAGAAAAATTGGGAGACGAGATTCGCTCGTCGGTACGAGGTTCGACCATTCTTGGCGCTTTTACCAGGGGTAATCGAATCAAGGATCGAATTTATGCCTTTTTGCTTTGCTAAAATATTATCTAAGAATTTATTCTAAGTCAAAAAAATGCACAGAGAATCATGCTTGTGTAATGTAAATGCAGAAATGTATGCTTTTGAGAAAACATTTTTGGAAATCTGAGATTTTCTGAGTGATTCTGAAGTAAATGTGATAAGGGAATGAAGAAATGATTTTTGAATAGTTTAAATTTAACTTAGAACTTAAGATAGATATGAAAAGATGTTTGAAGTTCTAAGTCTTTGAAATAATCAGGGTTGGGAAAATAAATCTTGAATTAAAAAGAATGATTTGAAGCTGAGAGGAAAAGAAATGAAGTTTTAGAGTCAGAAATGGACTTCTGAATTTTGAACCTGGATTTAGGAGAGGAGGTGACATTTGAAATGGAATTGAATTTCGGATTCGAAGTTTGAAATCAGGATGAAATTTGGATTTGAAAATACAAATGGAATTTAAAAATAGAAATGGAATTAAGAAGTCCAGATGGGATCTGAAAATGGAATTTGATTTGAAATATGGAAATCAAGACAGATTTGGATTTGAAATCTGGAATTGGGAATGGAATTGGATTTGAAATATTGGATCCAAGATGGAATTTGAATCTAAAGTCTGAATTCTAAATGGAATTGGATCCGAAGTCTGGGATCCAAAAATGAAGTTGAATTCTGAATCCTAAATGGAATTGGACCCGAAGTCTGGAATCCAAAAATGAAGTTGAATTCTAGATCTAGAATCCTAAATGAGATTGGATCTGAAGTCTGGAATCCAAGATGAGATTGAATTCTAGCATCCTAAATGGAATTGGATCTGAAGTCTGGGATCCAAAATGGGGATTGGATTTTAATTTTAGAGTTTGGATTTTGAAAGTCCAAATGGGACTTTTGAAGATGGATCTGGGTTTTGAAAACCCAGATTGAATTTAAAACTTAAGAAAAATTGAATTTTGAGATTCAAACTCAATCTCAAAACTTTGATTTTGAATTTTAAAAGTCAAGGCTCAATGGAAAATAAAGGATGAACTTGATCAGAAGATGAATCAGAAATTTCAAAGTTTAATTTGAACTTTTGAAATTGAACTTCGAGATATTTGATTTAAATTTTTGAAATTGAATCCTGAAAAATGAATTTGGAATTTCAAAGTTGATTTGAACTTTAAAATTTGTTTAGAATTAGAAATTGAATTTTGAATATATGAATGAATTTCAAAGTCAAATTGGACTTTGAATTTGAAGTTTGAATTTGGAATCAGAAGATGAATCAGAAATTTCAAAGTTAAATTGAACTTTGAAATCGAATTTTGAGATGTTGAATTGAATTTGAATTTGGTTTTGAATTGAATTTTGAATATAGAAATGAATTTGAAATTTCAAAGTCAAATTGGACTTTGAATTTAAAGTTAGAATCCGAAGATAGTGTTTGAATTTACAAGAGTTGAAAATTGATTTGAAAAGTGAAGAAGATATTTGAAGGAAATCACTTGGATTTTGAAAAAAAGAATTTTTTGAAAACATGATGTAATTCTATCCTAAATGATGAATAAATTTAAAGAATTTTGAAATTAGTTTTGAAAAGCATATTTCATTCTTTAAATGAATTGAAATAAGATTGAAGATATAATACATTCCTGACTATGATCATTGAATGTATTATATAATAATCATATTTGAATTCAGATGAAGAATAAAACATATTTTGGTGCTTTTATAGAGTTTAAAATGAAATTAACTCTCAATATATCCTGACTATGGTCATTGATATATATTTCGAGTTAATTTTAAATGAAACTCTAATAAAAGAAGAAAATATTTTGAAAAATATGATGATTTTTTTAAAAGGATCCAGTGTGGATCCAGTGTTATTCTATAAAAGATAAAAATCCTAAGTCTTGTTCACATCCTGACTATGGCCATTGATGCAAATCGCCAACTTAGGATTTGATCACCTTTTATTAGAATGGTGCACGTGTCATTCGTGTTCACATTCATGAAATTTTACAATAAAAGAGGAAAATGATATGAAAACAAGCAATTTCTAAGATATGTGCATGCTCATATATTCTAATCTAAGACTGAAATGTAAATTCTTATTTATCTATTACATTATTGAAATGGAATTTAGAATTACAGCTTCTAAGCTAAGAAAGGAGGTAACATTTTCCATATATTTCTTGCAAAAGATAGAGTTAGTATTAAGCAAAATATCAAATATGGAAAGAAATTTTAAATGTTTATGTGAGACTAAAAATGGAGATGCTGATGAGCGGATGTATGTATAACATGCTAAGAAAATGAAAAAAAAAATGAGTTCAAAAATGCACATGAGATATATTAGTTTAGTGAGAAAAATGCTTGTTTACAAAGTATACATGATGCCTAGATGATATCATAACACTTATATAAGATGATGGCTGGATCGGGTACAGAGATGTTAATGAAGATATCCTGTTAAATCTAAGACAGGTTGAATGACATGGTTGGTTCACAATATGAGGAATCTATGTTGTTAAGCACAGTCCTATAGCCCCCAATTAATAAGGTTGAGATCAAGGAAATGGAATGAACAAGTTGGAAACTGATGGGGGAAATCACCCCAGCTGATCTCAGGTAGGTAAGTGTAGAAGTGTTGTACTATGTTGACAGGTGAGATGACTGTTACCAGTAGTGAGTGGATGGGGTTTTGTATGGAGAAGGCTGTAAGGTTGGAGTTTTTTACAGGTTTTTACAATAGTGAACTGTGAGATTTGTGGCGGTTGTGCATATGGTGAGAGAATATGAGCTAGTGATGACAACCATAGGTGAGCGTGCCTGTGGCAAAATTATGATGAAATGGGAACCAGAATGCTTGTAGTGCAGTGACAGCAACAATGTGCTGTAGATGAACAATTTCATTAGTGGATGGCCATGGTAAAGAAAATCAACAGAAAAAGTGGTGCAGGGGATATGAGAAAGAAAAGGAAATATAGCCACAGGGTGCAGCAGGTGCATTGGATTGATGGCAAAGCGTGGTGCGATGTTGGGATGAATACTACTACATGGAGTGGAAAAACAAGGAGTGTTGTGAAATTGTGGTTACAGTGGGATGTAGTGTGACAATATGTAGTGTGATAGTATAATTGTTAAGATGGTGTAAGGGATAGTGTAGGGAGTACAACATGGAATCACAGCGAGGAGCCGTGAAGGTTGTGCTACAGGGATAGCGTGGCCATCTATGTAGATGTGTTGTGTAATGAAGGGTGCAAATTAGGTGTGATGGAGGTGTATGTGGGTGCTGCTGACAGCAGAAGTGCAAATATATTACCTACAGGTGGTGACAGGTAATATGAAAGGGATGTGTTACAACATGAGTGCATTTATGAAAGGAGTGGATACAAGGAAGTTGTGCACATGTAGTGAAAAGGTGAAGTGATGGTGCTAGTTGTGTAGTGGTACAAGTGGCTATACAGGAAGTGAAGGGGCAGGATGAATCAGGTGCACAAATGACACACAATCAAAGGTTTGACGCAATGCAGATACACATGACAGAGGCAAAAGATCTTTCTTTTTCACAGCAGAGATTTCTGATAAAACCGATTCAGAAGCCCAACTATCTTTTTCTTTTTTAGCTGATCTAATTGATTCCACAGCAAAATCAAGAATGATTTTATTTGTTAGCAAATGGAGATAAAATGATGAACACTTGAATGCCTAATTTTTAAGTTGAATATTAAACAGGGAAATGTATGACATTTAGAGATATATCATCTAACTGCTAAGGTGTGAGAAACATAATCCCGGAATGTATGACAACATGTTTTCCATTATTGCCTTCAATTCCTCATATTCAAAAGGGAGCAAAATCCCAACCTTGAAATTAACCCATGTGCTGATGGTGATTTTGAAGCCTTATATTTTCGACAGATCAGACCCACACAAGGAATTTCCCTACTGTATTACATGGCAATCTACTGAAGGCAATTTCTAACCAGATCCAGTTGCAAAACTGAAAAGGTCAGTCAGAACCCAACTATCCTTGTTTCAATCCTGTAGTTTAGAAATGGGCTCCTCACCAAGGCCAGACAACAAACTTTTATTGTAATGACTATGGAAATTAATTTCACTGTCAAGAAATATACATAGATGTCGGTTTCTGGCACCAAGCAGTAACAGATCCTACCAGTCTACAATGAAATTTGCATAATATAGTGATGTATAACTGAAATAACTTAAACCAATAATCCTGACAATCACATTTGGTAAAAAAAAAAGAAACGATTCCATGGAATCAGATAGAACTTTAAGTGGAGAATCTAGCAGGTTTCATATACTCATAACATACTAAAAAGAAATATGGTGGAAGAGTTAATACTTACAAATCTAAAATATTAAAACTCTTCAATAGCTTTCTTAACCGTGTATCAAAGTTTGATACCACTGCCAATTTAACTGTATATACAACCATGAAGTCAGACTGGAGGAAATGCACACAATTTGGATATTAGGATTTCAAGAAAGAAAAGAAGAAGAAAAAAAGAGAAAACAAAAAAAGGAAATCTGTGAGATTTTGTCCATCTCCTTAGACACAAAACATTCAAGGAGATCGCCATCTTACAATAACCCTTCAAGACAAGGCACGTTGGTAAAAACCTGCAGGAATTTCACTGTGGCTTTCTATTGCTGAGATTTTACCTCTAGCCACATCTCAGAGACCCAAAGCTAAAACAACGATGATAGAACACTTGTGATACAGAAATGAGTGAACAAGAATTACCAAATCTCTAGACATCTGATTGATGATAGATTTATTGAACTCTACATGCCCTGAGGTCTGATGGATACAGACGCCAGGACATTGCCCCAACCACAGAGGGTCACTGCATCGATCGCTTTTATTAGCTTGCCATGAATCAATTCTCACGGAATTTGATCCATGTCAGAGGTCGATACTTAGCAGTTGATGCTCATCAAGCGACGAAGATGCTACACATGCGTGAGATGGAGACGACCCAACAGACAAGGCCAAGGAGGAAACAAGCCCGAACATGGATGTTGAATGAACAAAATTTGCAGATCAATATCGTCAAATAGGAAATCAAATGCAAAAGTGTGACGCACCAAACCCCGACCTTGGAAAAAAAAACCTTTGGTTTTTAAACAAATTTTTTTTTATAAGAGTTTGAAACAAATAGCGGAAGTGCAAAAAGGGGTAAGCAAAGGCCGCAAGTCTGAGCGGGCCACAGTAAAAGATACAAACCACATGTCCATTCCACTTACATATAACATCAGAGTTTTACAAAATGAGACTGAAAACACCCATACAACGAGTCTCTCCTAAAATAAGAGGAAAACTCCCCTCAAAACCCCAAAACAAGACAAGGACCAAGATCTGCAGCTAAGTGTGGGCCTCAAGTCTCCAACCGTACACCGTCGCACTGCCACTGTGCTAACTCATCACCTGTATCCCCATAAAATGGGGTCAGAACTCTTGCGAGTTGGTGAAGAACAACAACATTGTATATCCATTTTATCAAGAAAAGGCACATATCATGCAACAGGTAAAGTGACAGATATGTGTGCAAGTGTCAGGTAAGTGCTCATGCTAAAAGACTGTAAAACTACAAGTAAGTAACAGTACGACAACTGAAACAGAGCAGGAGCTAACCAGCAAGGTACAATAATTAAAGGAAGTACAAGCAGTGCTAAAGTAAGCAAGTAACCAACTACTGTACGTCAGTCTGTTTGGTTAGTCTTTATGTTCTTCTTTTTAACCTCTTTCGGGTACGCGAAGGAAAGACCCTCGAGTTCTGTGAGACATGCACCCGGCGTCTGTTATTAAATTTCTAGTGTGGTAACCGGGGATGCTACAGAACGAGAAAACCACCTGCGGGCGACACGCAGCCAGGAGAAACCTCTCGCAGGGGCAAAGGATTGCAATCCGTACTACTGCAGTAGCAAAGGTCCCTGTGGAGGGCAACCTTGACCTCCATAACTCCGAGTACCTGGAGGTCAGAGGGCACATCGGCTCGTCAAAAGAACAGGTCGTAGTAACGACACATCACTCGGGGCTGTACCATTCACCCTCTCCCTGGGTGACCAAATTTGTGAATGGGGCGCGGCAGGATTATCTTATTTAGGCTCATTCTTCAGGTCATACCTCCCTTCGAGGTAGATGTGCCTCGTGGTCCCCGCGAGGTACGCAAACGAGGACTTGGTCTGCCCATCCACATGCTCAGCCTCTCACGACCACACGAGCACATCGCCTATGAAGACAATATTATAACATTTTCATTTTATGCCTAGGGTGACACAAGGTGTGAGTACACTCTCACAAACCCGGGCCACTGCCCGAAGACTCCAACTGAGTCCCAAACCTCAACAGGTCGAAAGTGTCATACCCTACAGTGCTTTCAGTTCTTTCCAGGTGTATGTCACATCGAGTACAAAACACGCCTCTGGTGCGTCGTATATCCATTGATATACGAATGTGAGCCAAAACAAGAAGTACTCGACGATCTGAACGGGTGACATACGTGTCATGATGTGCCACATGCATAAACCACACATTATCATGATTTGGAACACATATTCATAAAGGCACAATTCTGAGTGATAACAGGCTCAATATATATATATATATATATATCGACATGTTCGTACGACAACCAGTGTCCAAAGCTTTTAGCACGGATCTCCCAAATACATATATTTCCGCCGCCCTACGTCGGCTCCAACACTTAGCGAAACCATTCGCTTAGGGAAGACCGTAGTGTCGACACTTATGAGTGTCGAGAAAGGTTCTTAAAGTAACCCCATGTGTACGGGGATTACGTCAATACATCTGTGATGTGGCACCGCACTAGCAAAACTCAAAAAGGTCAAAACGACGGTTTTCTGCTGAAAACTTCAAAAAACCCAATACTTGGGAATCGTAATAAGTTACATGGGCAGCGTATTGCTCGCCTCACTATACCCCTTTCAAAACTCACCACGATGTGGCAGCGAAGGCTAAGGTGGTCATTCTGGACCACCGACGGGACGTGCAAGGGTAAAATGGCACAACGTGTGCCAAGATGCCAAAAAGGCTAACCGTAGCCCACCAGGCCCTATAGGCAGTTCCGAACCATGCACCGTTGGTGCCAAGTGTACTAAACGGGCTGTTTGGACATCATACACGTGCCGCAAAGATTCCATTAGTGACTCTCCATCGGTTTTGCCTTCATGCGCGCATTTTCGTGCTTTTTGAATTGGCGGCGAAGTGGAAATCGCATAAGTAGGTGGTCTAGGCATGTCGTACCAGACTCATAGGGCTGTGACAGCCACCAACACGAGCTTCACTAAGCTCTACAACGAGGCTACCGGGTGGGTGCAGCAGGACACGCAATCACCTAGTGGTTGGCTAAGCCTTGCGAGCACACCTAGCACCCGCCGCCACTTAACCGTAAGGCTCCAACCGGGGTCGTTTGGGCAGCCTGGTCTGCTGGACCAGACCCGGCCCCACCTTGGTCTGACCTATGTGTCAGACCCCAGGCTGCTAAGGCAGCATCCCGCAATGGGCCGCGAGCAGCCTGCACCATGGGGTGCGGCTAAGGTGCCGTTGGAAGGCAAACTGGCCAGCGACCAGCTGGTCTAGTCCACGTTGGACCAGACCCTGCCGGGTCTAGGAGAAAACCTCCTTGGCCAAGGGACAGCCAGCAGCAAGGCTGCAGCCTGCTGGCTGCTGGGGCATGTCCCAACAAAAGGGTGCTCCGGGTGTAAAGCACACCTGGTTACCCAAAACCGTGGGCGTCCCGTGTGGCGCCCCTTCCCCACGTGATTGGGGAAGACCCAACGGGTGGGTCCAAACCCCGAAGTGGGTCAGACCACCCTGCCATACCCAACGCTGCAGAGGTTGCAGCGGGACACGGCGAGTCCCAACCATCTTCCCTTTTTTTTTTTGTTATAGTTATATAGTTATCTATATAGCCCAGAAATGGCCCGAAAGATGACCCGATTCGGGGTTCGTCTGCACCGAATCAGTGGAGATTCTCAACATTGAACTCGTAGATCCATGTCTCAGCTTCGCACAGAAACCAAGATCATCCAGATCCGGCCAGCGGTCTGGGAAGTGGCGCCGAGTTACCAGACAGTGTCTGAAACTTCTGGGACCACTGTCGGAGACCCATTAGACCGCAAAAAGGGTACTTTTTGGGAAGTTTAAAAAATGAATCAAGAAAAATAGTCTACACCAAAGTCATAGTTAATGGTCTGACCTTTCCGAAAATCCATAGAGTGAAAAATTCCGGCGATTGGTTTGAGAGATACCACCGGATCACCGGACAGTGTTCAGGACTTCCTGTACATTGACAAAAAGTTCTGAATGTCTGCTAAAATCGAGGCTTTTTGGAGAGGGTTTCAAACCGAACCAGCGAAAAATATAAACACGAAGGTTGGAGAACGTCGTCTCGCCTTTCCGAAAAGTCCAAGATTGCCTCATTTGAACAAGTATCGAGTGAGATACGGTCTTTTTAGCAGAGGGGATTCAGGAGCTGCAGAACTCCGAAAACGCCTAAGGACAGTTCCATTGCGTAGAACGTCCGGTGTGTGCGTGTTTACCACAGCAATGTGTCGATCCCTCTAAAACACACCCACACTCATACAAGTTTCATGACTTAGAAGAAAAAGAAAAACCCAGACCTACCTTAACAATTTTTACATGCATTTTTTTCAAAAAGAAATGGAATGCAAAGTGGAAGCTCTTCACCTTCGGGGTTTTCCGTCGTAGGAACGGAGATGGCTCCGGTGTGGTGGTGCTGGTGCCCTCACTTGCACTCTCTCAGCCACACTCACCTCTCTCTCTACACCCTCTTCACTCTCACACTTGAGAGAGAAGAGAAAAAATGAAGGATGGAGGGAGATGGTGGAGGAGGAGGAAGAGAGAAATGAATTTCTCTCTCCTCACTCCCTTAAATAACCCCCCTCCAAGATGGAGGGTTGGGATGAGAGGGGAGGAGATGGAGAGCTCTCCTCCCACACGCTCCCCCCTCCCTCTATGTGCTATAGGGCTAGGAAAAGGGATTTGACTCCCTATGATGGGCCAAGCTCAAGGGTGTACAACCCTTGAGCCTATCTCCCAACCACTCTCCCTAAATTAGGGAGAGTAGGTCTCTCCATAGACCCTCCTTTCTGACCCAAAGGTCAACCTTTTTTTGAAATTCAAATTTTATATTTTTTTTTGACTTGATGGGCTGGAGCTACCCCCTAAGGGGCGTCCAGCCTATGGGGGCTAAGCCACCCACTTTTCTAAATTCCAAAAACCAACCCCTTTTTGAAAATTTTCCTCCTTTTCAAAAATGCCTATTAAATACCATTTTTTTTGTATTATATACATTTTTTTTGAAAAGTAGCATGGGCTGAGCTCATGCTCATGTGGGCCCCATGCTAACTACCTTTCTTAAATGTCCAAAACCAACCTCCTTTCAAAACTTTTCGAAAAACCTCTTTTAGGTTTTATGAAATTTACAATTTACTTTATGTAAAAACCCTAATTACTTATTATTTAAATGGATATATTTAAATTAATTCCAAAGTTTTATTTCTAATTTATTTTTCATGTATGAAGGCCAATATAATAATAATATATATTTAAATTTCTAATTTTGATAATTTTGGGCCTCGATCCGACTCATATTTACCAATATACCCATTTTGTGTCAATTCTATAAAATAACGAGATTTATTTCTCGTTTAGATCCCAAATTTGGGGTGAAACTAATTTAGTATAATATAAATATACTCTAGAAATATCAAGGCTAGATTCAACGTGATTAGCCTTGAATCGCCTTGTAAAGCGAATTTACGAGATTTAGAAACTCAGAAAACAAAATACACCAAATTTATGAGCAATTCTCGCCTAGAACACAAAATTTTCAACGCTAAAACATACTTCATATAAAATTTCCTTAGAAATGCAATGGATCTTACATCCTCTCCTCCTAAAAAGGGATTTCGTCCGCGAAATCACGAATGCTAGGCCACAAAAAGATCAGGATATTTCTCCCTCATGTTGGCCTCTGGCTCCCATGTGCACTCTTCGATGCCATGGTGTTGCCACCGTACCTTAACCAACGGAATGGCTTTGGTACGCAGAACTTGATCTCGACGATCAACAATCTCAACAGATCTCTCGGCTACAGTTAAGTCCTCTTGTACTTCGACATCTTTGTATCAGATGACGTGTGATGGGTCCGGAATGTACTTCCTCAGCATCAACACGTGAAAAACGTTATGAATTTGAGCATACTGCTGCGGTAGCTCAATCCGATAGGCTGCTCCACCGATCCTCTCAAGGATCCTGAACGGCCCAACATATCTAGGACTCAACTTTCCTTTCTTTCCGAAACGAAAGACGCTCTTCGTCGGTGATACTTTCACGAAAACCATGTCATCCACATCAAACTGAAGCTCTCGCCGCCTCTTATCGGCGTAACTTTTCTGTCTGTCCTCAGTTGCCTTCAGACGTTCTCAGATCTTCTGCACTTGCTGAGTGTAGTGCTGAAGAACAATCGGCGATTCACTGGATCGATCGTTGATATCATCCCAATATGACGGTGATCGGCAAGGTCTCCCATACAAAGCCTCATACGGAGCCATACCGATACTAGCATGATAACTGTTGTTGTAAGCAAACTCGACCAGACACAAGTGTGAATCCCATTCACCCTTCTAGTCGAGCATCTGAAAGAAGCAGAGATTGACACATGGCAGAGGGAAGAGAAGGAGGTCCAAGCCATATGGCGCCATCTCAGACAAAATAGAAAAGGTGAAGTTCAGGATTTGCGCCACCTCTAAGAGGATTTGAATTTTAGCTTTTTCTGAAGAGAGCAGGAAATGACATGTGTCATTTGCTTTTTCTGAGAAGAGCAGAGAATGACATGTGTCACTTGCTTTTTCTGAGAAGAGCAGGGAATGACATGTGTCATTTGCTTTTTCTGAAGGAAGCTAGAAATGACATGTGTCACTTGCTTTTTTGAGAAAAGCAGAAGGTGACATGTGTCAGTCTGCTTTTTCTGAAGGAGGGAGAGATTGACACATGTCCTCTGCAGGAGACACACTTTAATGGCGCCACCTCAAAGGAGACAAGCCTCACTTTTCTGGACAAGACAACATATGACACTTGGCATCTCAGGGTGATCTTTAGAATGACACATGGCGCAGGGTGGAGATGGCGGATACTGACACATGGCATGGAATGAAGAGGATGTTTAATGACATGTGGCGGCTTCTTAAGGTAGCCCCACACTGACATTTGGCAGATAAATGGGAGGAGAGAGAAAAGACAAGTGGCGCCGATCTAGGGGACAAGGCTCCTATATTTTTGGGTTTTTTAAAGTTCAGGTTTTTCAAAAGAAAAGCCCGTGTGACACCACCTCAGTGTGGGTCCCACATTGCTTCTTTATTGAAATAAGGACAAGACAACAACCTCTTTTTGGAATTTTCATAAAATCTGGACTAATTGGTAAAATAAAATTTTTTGGAAAGAGTTGGCCCCTGTAGGGTGATTTTGTAAAAGAATGATAGTTGAAATAGCTGACAAAAGGGCAAAATCTGAGATGAAGTGATTGAAATCCATATTGAAAACTATCCAGATTATTTTCTTGAGAAACTATTTTGAAATTTAGAGTCCTGGGGGTAAAATGGGAAGAATTGATAATTTTGAAGACCCAGGATTTTGAAATCAATTTTGAAAATAGTTAAAATTCAAATCTGGATTGAAAATTTTGAAATCGAGAGTTCTGGACCTCGAAATGACATGTTATGCAGTGCAGTGATATGAAATGCTCATGCAATGATATGCAATGCCATGTCTTATGCAATAGAATCTTGAACCGAGACTTGGAGATGCCTGTCTTCTGTCAGGAATAAAATTTTGAACATCTGAGCTAAAAATAGAGAAATTTTGAGAGTTGCAGATGAAATTTAGACTTTTGCAAGGTCCGTGGTCAGAAAATGACCATTTTGCCCTCTGACGATTTCAGAGGCTGGATGCTGATGCTTGGTGGAAATGTTGGAGAGGTGAATGAAAATTTGGGGTGTTTACAGATGCCCCTCTTTGCTACTAAGCCGGCTTGTGGTCGAGCTTAGTGGCAAAGAAAAACACACCAAATTTGAGTTATATATAAAAAAAATGCCCCAGTTAGAAGGATCTGACTGGGTATGAGGGGAAATTATCCTGGTGATCATGGTAGATATCAAATGGAGAATGAAGAGGAAATATTTGCTTTATGAGAGCGAAGTTCAGGTTTTTGCCCTTAACCTGGATGGGACAGAAATACCTCGCTTGGAACGAAGCTCAGGTTTTAACCCTTAACCTGATTGGGGAATGGAATATCTCATCGAAATGAGACTCAGGTTTGTACCCTTAACCTGATCGGGTGGAAGATAAAATACCTCTTTGATTGAGGCTCAGGTTTATACCCTTATCCTGATCGGGCGGAAATGAAATACCTCTTTGATTGAGGCTCAGGTTTGTGCCCTTATCCTGATTGGGCGGAAAATGGAATACCTCATCAAAGGAGGCTCAAGTTTGTACCCTTAACCTGATCAGGCGGAAAATGGAATACCTCATCAAATGAGGCTCAGGTTTGTACCCTTATCCTGATTGGGCGAAAAATGGAATACCTCATCAAAGGAGGCTCAGGTTTATACCCTTATCCTGATCGGGAGGGAAAATGGAATACCTCTTTGAATGAGGCTCAGGTTTGTACCCTTATCCTGATTGGGCGAAAAATGAAATACCTCTTTGAATGAGGCTCAGGTTTGTACCCTTATCCTGATTGGGCAGAAAATGAAATACCTCTTTGATTGAGGCTCAGGTTTATACCCTTATCCTGATCGGGAAAGAAAATGGAATACCTCTTTGAATGAGGCTCAGGTTTGTACCCTTATCCTGATTGGGCGAAAAATGAAATACCTCTTTGAATGAGGCTCAGGTTTGTACCCTTATCCTGATTGGGCGGAAAATGAAATACCTCTTTGATTGAGGCTCAGGTTTATACCCTTATCCTGATTGGGTAGAAAAATGAAATATCGGAAGGTGAATAAGACAACTTTTCTAGAAGAGGAACGAGGCGATGAAAATGGGATTATAAGAGGCAAATTTGGAAAATGATCAAGACGATCCGGTGAATTTTTCATCATTGTGAAATATGAATAAGGTAAGGAGTAAGATGACTCTTTCGACAATGCGAAAGATAGATATGGCAATCTTTTGACGAGAATAAGGTAACTTTTTCGGCAACGCGAAAGACAGATAAGGCAAACTCTTTCAGAGAAGAGTAAGGCAACTCTCTTGACAACGCAAAAGATGAATAAGGCATTTTTTTTAACGAAGGATAAGGCAACTCTTTTGTCAATGCGAAAGATGAATGCTGGCGATCCAAAGGAACAAGGCGATTCTTTCGACAATGCGAAAGATGATAAAGGCAATCCAAAGGAATAAGGTGATTCTTTCAACAACGCGAAAGATGACAAAGGCAATCCAAAGGAACAAGGCGATTCTCTCGACAACGCGAAAGATGGCAAAGGCAATCCAAAGGAATAAGGTGATTCTTTCGACAACGCAAAAGATGACAAAGGCGATCTAAAGGAGTAAGGCGATTTTTTCGACAACGCGAAAGATGATAAAGGCAATCCAAAGGAATAAGGTGATTCTTTCGACAACGCGAAAGATGACAAAGGCAATCCAAAGGAATAAGGCGATTCTTTCGACAACGCGAAAGATGACAAAGGCAATCCAAAGGAATAAGGCGATTCTTTCGACAACGCGAAAGATGATAAAGGCAATCCAAAGGAATAAGGCGATTCTTTCGACAACGCGAAAGATGATAAAGGCAATCCAAAGGAATAAGGCGATTCTTTCGACAACACGAAAGATGACAAAGGCGATCCAAAGGAACAAGGCGATTCTTTTGACAACGCGAAAGACGACAAAGGCAATCCAAAGGAACAAGGCGATTCTTTCGACAATGCGAAAGATGACAAAGGCAATCCGAAGGAGTAAGGCGATTCTTTCGACAATGTGAAAGATGTCAAAGGTAGTCCAAAGGAACAAGGCGATTCTTTCGACATTGCGAAAGATGACAAAGGCGATCCATTCGGAGAGAAGGCTAATCTTTCAAAAATGTGAAAGATGACAAAGGAAAATCTCTCTAAGGGGTCAAGATGCATCAATATGGACATCAAGCTCTCACTTAATGTCAGGATAGCTAGAAAATATTGTCAAAATGTTGAAAATTTTGTTGATTCAAAGTAATTGAAAATGATGCTCATCGTTGTGAAAATATTCCTTCTTTTCTACCTGAAGTATTATCTCCAAACAGGATTGACTTCATAGAATCAAGATTTGGAATCCAAATTGCTTGCGATTGACTTTCTTCAAAGAAGCTATCAATTTCCTTGATATGAGCAGGAAAGAGAATTTGATATTATGAAAGCAATTGATGAAAGAGTATTGATAATAGAATTTCACAAATTTAAAGAAGATTCTTGATAGATTTGGCAATTTGATATCCTGGGAGCTTCTCTCATGATAATCTTTCTGCACTCTTTTGGGCTCTTGGGTTTTTGCTACATTCTCCTTCATTTTGGAGATGTTCTGACTTTTTCTCTCTTTCTTTTTCCTCTTTTTTTGGAAGGGTACGTTACAAAGCTCCTTCAACTTGGAGATGTTTCAATCCTTTTTTTGACGATATTGGCTCATGGGTTAGAGATCTTTGAATGATAGCTAAAATTAAATATCTTTTGGAGATTGTCGGGAGGTTCATCGCATCTGCCTTCATCTCGACAGTGCTTTGCACTTTCTCTGGAAGGATCCGTCACAAACTCCGTCATCTTGGAGATGTTTCAAATCTTCTTTGTCCCCGGGGGTCTACTCGCTTAATTCGCCTTCATCTTGACGACAATTGAGAGATCCCTTTTGCGGATATTTAATTGCAGCTTGGGTGATTTTGAGAAGATAGGGCTTGGATGAATTCTCTCTTTTCCTAGCACTCAGGATACTTCCACTGCCTCATTTTCACAAGAATGGTCTTTAAAAATGTGCCATTGACTGCGATCAATATCAATCATCTATGGCTTTGCAATAACATTGAATCTTCTTCTCTGGTCATATCGAGGATTTATCCTTCATCCTTTTGGTTGGCCAATAGAAAGAATTTAGATTTTGAATCCTTCTTCACAAAAGCCTTACCTTTTTGGAAGTGATACTGAAGGTAAACTGAGGTAAAATTTTGTGCAATAAAATTATGAAATCAACAGGTAATTGATTGACATATTGACAAAATGTTCTTGAAATCCTTAGTAAAAGAGGTCGCTTGACATCCGAGTTGACACATCTCTGAAGATGGTACTCAATTTCAAAGGTAAATCCAATACGAAGTTGGAATTTTGAAGGTAAGTTCTAGCATAATGTTGGATTTTGAAGGTAAGCCCAACTCAAAAGCTGGTTTTGAAATACCATCCGAATCAGGACTCTGGTTTTACATGGAAAGCTGAAAGATTCGAGTCAAAACTCGAGCCTTCGAAGGAAAGCTAGGAAGTTTGGTTTCTAAGGAGATAAAGTTTGGGTCGAAACCCAAATCTTAAAAGGAAAAACTAGGTCAATTCAGATTTTTGAGTCGAAACTCAAATATTCAGAGGAAAGTGGGAAAGTTCGAGTCGGGGCTCGAATCTCAAAGGAAAACTGAGAAGTTCAGATTTTGAAGGAAAGAAAACTTGAGTTAAAACTCAAATCTTTGAAGGAAAGCAGGAAAGTTCGAGTCAGGGCTCGAATCTCAAAAGAAAATCTTTAATCACAAGATTGAATTTTGAAAATCGATAGTGCGAGAGCTGGTATTGAAAGTTTTGAGAATGGCCAGTTTGCGGACTGGATTATTTGCAATGAAAAAGACCATCATACTTAGATGTATGTGGTCTGATTTTCAGGATTAACCCCTTATCCTGAACGGGGATATGAATAGAAATTTGAAAATCATGGAAAATGATTCAGGTTTATCCCTTAACCTGAAGGGGAAGAAAATGGATGCAGAATTAATGCAAATGCATATGAAAATGTGAATGCAAGTGGGTGCATATACATGCAAAATGAGAGATTGGTTTATCCTGCCTGCATACAGGATGTTTTGAGGTAAAGATAGATTTTTCAAAAAAAATGCCCCAGTGTAACTAGGGAGGAAAATTTTTGGATTTTTGGATGAAAAATGTGGTAGACCATTGGAAGATTATCCCATTACTAGGGATTGAGTCGTCGTAAGGATTATGACAATTGTGTTGTCATCCTTTTGCAAGGGAAATAAACAACGGAAAATGTGCCTTGTTACCTAGGCGAGGTCGTCAGCCACGAGGAAAACACTGTTTTGAAGGAAAGAGATATCTCTTGAAAAAACAATCCGCAAACAGATTTAGAATAAGGAGAAGGCAAGTGGGTAAACAATTTCCACCACAATAATCAAGGTATGTATGAGGAAAATAAGATGAAGAATTTTGCAAATAGACAAAAGGATTAAAAATCCAATGAGAGAAAACATATGATTTTGAAAAATTGCAGGCAGGATGAAAATGCAGTTGAAAATTCGGGATCCAGTAGAACGAGAGAATGGAAAATCACCTGGAGTTTTTAAAGAAATAGGATATTTTAAAAAGTCATCCAGGGTTTGAGAAAATGAAGGAAAAGGATGAGAATATGGGTATTTGAAAATATTTTTGGGAAAAATGTAAGAAAATAAAGGTAATATACGAACAATCACATCCTGCACAAACATTCATGCACATAGAGCACTCCCTAAAAGGCTGACTCTAGATGCATTATTTTGAAAGCAGTTGTAGGACCATAATCCTAACTCTAGGTTCAAATCATCTTTGTCCAATCCAGTTATGTCGATATACCAGAATTAAAATCCGAGGTATGTGGCATACATTCTCAACTCCGGTTCTAAGGTAAGGTTTTTCAACATCCTTGAGCGCCTACCGATATACTTCAGACTGTGGCCCACTGTACGTGGTAGGGGGCGTTAACCAAATAATTGGCCCAGTTGTGAGGCTCTGTCTCGAACTAGGGTTCTGGAAGAGAGCCCATCAACGTGAAGACCGGGTAATGATAGGTAAGAGAGATTTTGAAAAAATGATCACATGCAAGAAATAGAGGGCTCTAAGTCCTAGAGAGATAGATTTTGAAAATCTTTGAAGAAGCATATATTGTTTGCATTCAGATCCTAAATTGAGGAGAGTTGTGTTTAGACCTAAGTCTATGTGTACATGAAAATATCTCCTCAATCTGGTCCTACCAAACTATGCCTAGTCTATATGCAGTCAATGTCAGCTAGGTCAGAATCTAGGCTCCTAGGTTCGCATGATATCAAAAGTAAAAGAGCTGACATTTTGTGAACATAATTTCGATAATTGAACTAAGTCAAACACACTTTTTATCAGACAAGGACAGGTCCCATCACGGTTGCCAAACCTGTGATCGTCGCAAAATTTTTCCCGTCTTCCCTACCTTGCGGAAGAAAAAGAGGAAAATGATTTCGCGCTTCAAACTTGACCGGATTTTGGAAAATATTTTGAAATACTCACCTCCGTTTTGAAAATTGCGGGACAATCCATGGGATGGGGCTCGACCTGTCGGTACGAGGTTCGACCGTTCCTGCCGCCTTTAACAGGGGTAATCGAACCAAGGACCAAAATTGTGCTTGACTTAGTTAAATCATCAAAATCGTGTTCTATCCTAAATGCACAAAGAATTCAGGCGTGTGCTATGAGATTTTGGAAAATGGAAGTAGGAAAACATGATGTATGCTTGGAAAATATCTGGAGTTGAAAAACATTTCTCAGGAAAAAGGTGAAAGTCGATTTCTCAGGAAACTCAGATGAAAAGGGCTTTGAAATCATGAGAAAGTTCCTAAAGATGTGGGAAAATCATGAATGGATGAAAATCCTGAGAAAATGAAAAGAATTCTTGAGAAAAAGGTGAACATTTGAAAAGGGAAACACTTCTCAGGAAAACTTGGACTTTGAGAATTTTCTTAGGAAAATGATGGAAAATTTATAAGAAAACTCATTGGAGAGGAAAAATGGAAACTTGGGAAATTGAAATCCTGGGAATCTTACCCTTGAAATACTTGGAAATCGATTTTGATCTTTGAGGAAGATTGGAAAACTCTCTTTTGAAAATCTTAAGAAAATAACATTTCCAAGGAAAAACGAAGGAAACTTGGATTTTGGAAATCCAACTTCAGAGATTTTAGAAGTCTCTTGAGAAACTGGTTTCCATGGAAACTGTGAAAACTTGACTTGGGAAAACCGATTTTGAAAAATTCTCAGAGTTTCTTGAGAAATTGATTTCTTGAGAATGAAACTTTCTTAAGAAAATCATGAGAAAACCAATGATTTCATGTTGCAAATGATATGAGTGAATGAATGCACTTTGAAAGATTTTCTAAAAAATTTGTTGGAAAAATGTATATTAAGTCAAAATAAATCCTTCACATATTCTGACTGTGGCCATGAATATGTTCAGAGTTTAATTGATTTAATGCACAATACTTTGAAAATATTAGAAATATGATGTGCATTTTAAGATAGCCTAAGAGTGTAGGCTCAATGTGACTAGTAGAAAGATGATGGATCTGGGTCTCGTCCATATTCCGACTAGGGCCGTAAATATGGATTCCACCGAGTTCATCAACTATCTAAGAGTTGGTGCACGTGCCATTCGTGAACATCCATAGTGCTTTTGAAATAAAATGCATGAATCATAGAAATAGGATATTGCATGAATTTAAACTATATGATATGCATCCTAGTCTAAGCAGAAAATTAAATCTCTTATTCCAAAATTTACATTATTACATCACTAAATAAATGAAATAAATGGAAATTGCAGACTTCAGTTCCTTCTTTTGAATGTCCCTGCCAAACTTGAAACAAGGTTAGCTCAAATATGTGAGTTTTTCCAAGATTTTCCAATAATATTATAAAATTATTGGACTTAATTGGATATAAACTCTATTCTCAGGCTTCCTTGATATTTGAAATGATGAAAATGCAAGAAATTCAGTAGAAAATAGTTTGAAATTCAAAATGGTGGTAAAAAATGACCAAAATACCCCTAATTATAAAGTTATACCTTTAAAATCCGTTTTTTTTTGAAGGAAAATTTGGTAAAATTGATATTTCGAAATTCAAATTGAATCAAATGATGATGAAATGCAGTATGAGGCATGATGACATGCTGCTAAACATATTAGGACTGTAAAATCAGAATTTGACATTTTGCAATTTATCCAAAATAACGAATTTCGCTTGTTTTTCGCTTGGATCCGGGTCCCGCGGGGCCCTGTTTTGATGATATGGCTAAATCAAGCCTCAAATGAATTCCAAATTACACCAAATTCGGTATGAAGCATCTACCTACTCTGATAAACATCCTAGAATACTAAAAATTATGAAATGATATGATTTGAATGCTAAACTTTAAAGAAAGTCCTAAAAAGGGTGGATTTCGCCTATGGACCCGAACCAAATGCAATGCTTAATATGATAATGCAACATTTACAAAATAAAAACTTCTAATATTTTGCAGACTGCTAAAGGACCCAAAATTGAACATTTTCGGTTTTTACAGCCTCGGGATTTGAACTAGGGTGAGTTCGGTAACGGGAATTTGGTTCTGATGGAGGTAAAATCAACCTAATCTAATACAAAATGCTAAACAAATAGAAAACAACCATGAAAATTTCTGATATTTACCTGAGCTACTCATGACACATACAGGGACAACTTATACGTTTATAACTTTGGCATTTGATCAACAGAAACATAAATAAAAATACAACGTTTCATGCCTGAAGCAACAGAACAGACAAATGTGACAAAACAAAAGACTGACAAGAAAAATCCAAAACAGATCTTAAAACTATTCTAAAAATCAAAAGCTTTCATATGAAAACATAAGACATCCCGAGCATGACATTCACTTTTTACAGTTTTGGATTTAGAGCAATACCCAAAGAGAAACCATCTCCTTAAGTCGATCCAAGATCTTAGAGACCCAAATCAGGCTCTAACACGTGTCCCGAACTCTCGGATTTTTGTTAGACATGATAATACATCAGAAACATCTAAGAAAATTATGTTAAAAACTAGACATTACCTCGAGTTCAGAACATCTTTCGGATCGAAAATCGGACCTCACATGAGAGAGATCTCGATTTTACAAGTCGGAAATGAGTTTTTAAAACGCATCCCGGGTAACAAAACCCGACTTACCATTTTGAATGTTTATCATAGTAAACAAATTCAAATCCTTCCTAATTTTTGGCAAGTTTCTAGGGACCCAAGGGCGCATACCACGATTTTTTTAGAATTTTTAATGAAAATTAAATGCATTAAATGATGTGTGGACTGACTGACAAAAACAGAGAGTTACTGAAACTGAGCAGAATTGAAATAAATACCGAATTAAACCTAATTAACTTATAAAACATGCTAAATTAACGAAATAAAATATAAATTAAATTTAACTAAATGCATGAATGCTAAAAATCATCTAGGAAGTATAATTGTATTTTTATATATGTCGCTTTATGAGAATAACTCAATCCATCCCTCGGATGAGCTTTTTCTTTAAACGACACGTGAATCAAATCATGATATTATGAAATCAAGAGGAAAGGAGGTGCACCTTGCGTCGTTATGCAGCTTTGAAACTCTCGAGAAGGACGGCTACCAATGGCTTTGTTCGTCCTTCGATCCGGGCTTCAAATGATTCACAAAGATCGACCCACCCACGCAAAAAAAAAATAATTATAGGATTCTAAGTCCACCACTCAGCCGAATACCCAAACGTATTACATGTCTTTGGTCGTTTGACAAAGTATGTGTTTTGGCCATTGAATGTTGTCAACCTGTTACTACTTATGTTGTCTTACTGTGTCATAACTGGAACTAACATTGGGAGCATGCTGTATGACTTGATATAAATTTTGAATTGTTGTTATTTCATAATGTCTTGAGAAATTTGGATAAGAAAGATAAGAGAAAAGAAAACGTATATAGCATGCCACTATAGGACTAGATTTAATGCTTGTGTGAGCCTGGTACGCATGCAGCATGTTAGTGTACAGAAATGCTAAGGCAAACATTAGATTTTATTGTTGTTGTATGTTCAGAAATGTTGGAAAATGATGTTAGCCGTTTTGGGTATGGTAGCTATAATGCCAAAAAAAAAAAATATCACATTAGATTGTGGTTTGAAGTAACATATGCACCCTTGGTCATGTTTAATGTGTCATACATGAGAACCGTAATGGGGCATATAAAGATGGGTTGGCACACGTTCATAGAGCATGACTTGTAAAAAAAAAAAAAAAAATTGCTTGTTGAGTTTTGGTGTACTAAATGTTTGAACAATGAAATGAGCGGTGTGTTGTAGAACTAGTTTGACAAATCATACACATCTTTGTTCATTTAAGTCATAGGGATTATAAAAGTTGATGACTGAATCCAGATGTATATAAGCTCTTGTTGAACGCACACTTCATGAAGAAAACAACGAGATAATCAATGTTAAAATGAATTGAACAAAACAATGGGTTGTAACACAGATCACACATTAACACATGGAGAGATTCTCCATGGGAGCTGTCAGACATCACTTATGCTAGCAACATTGTGGGCTCTGCTGGGTTGGAACCATGGTGCGTATGGTAGGCTGGCAGCAGCTTGCTGCCCTCGTTCCCTGCTGAATGCTGGGGGTTTACCTTGCTGCTCCAGTACGATCTGGGTGCACGGTTGTCGGCTAAGGAAGGTGGTCAAGGTGCGGGTGTTGCAACTATGTCGCAAGCCACTAACTGGAACATGGCAGCAGACCAATAAGGATCTGTTGTGGCCAAGAAAGACTATCTAGGGATGCCAAACAGCCTGGGGGCAGTGCAGCCAACAAAACTTGACTCCTCTCAGAGTGGTTGTTGGAGTCTCACACGTGTGAGAGTAATGAACCTGACAAAGTGGTCCAGCTCCACCCAAAATGGGGGCGACTAGGAGGTCGATTGTTGCGGGTCGCGTACCTGTGTGGTGGTGTGATCATCGCAAAATTTTTCCTCTCGTAATATTCTCTCTCTTCCTTCTCTTTTCCTTTCCAACCTCTATTTCCTCCTTTTTGAAGGGAGAAAATAAAAGACGGAAAGAAAGAGAGAAGAGAAAAGAAAAGAAAAGGAGAGAAGAGGAATTCTTTTGCGGGGTCTCACTTGACCTTAATTTTGAAAATATTTAAGAAAATAACTCACCTCCGTTTTGAAATATTTGCGGGAAAACTGGGAGATAAGATCCGCTCGTCGGTACGAGGTTCGACCGTTCCTGGCTCCTTTACCAGGGGTAATCGAACCAAGGGTCGAATTTTATGACTTTGGCTTTGCTAAGAATTTATCTAAGAATCTATTCTAAGTCTAGATGCCCAAAGAATCATGCTTGTGCAATGCAAGGATGTATGCTTTCTTTTGAAGATGTTTTGAAATATTCCAAGTGTTTCTGAGATGAATTTGATGATAGAGTGAAGAAAGGGTTTCTAACTTAGAACTTGAGATTTAAAGTTCTAAGTTTTTGGAATAATCAGAGTTTGGGAAAATAATCTAGACTTTTGAAAGGAAGGTTCTTGAGATTGAGATAACAGAAGAAGAAAGGGAACTTCAAAGTCATAAATGAACTTTGAATCAGAATAGAGATGAAATGGAATTGAATTGAAGTTTGAAATCAGAATGAAATGTGAAAAATATAAATAGAATTGAGAAATAGAATTGATTTGAAAGTTGGATTTCAAGATGGAATTTGAATCCAAAGTCTGGATTCCCAAATAGAGTTGAGATTTAAAATTGAATTCTGGATTTAGAATCCGAAATTGGATCTGAAATCTGAAGTTGGGTTTTGAGTTTTAAATAAAATTGGATCCAAGATTTGGGATCCAAAGTGGAATTGAATTCTGGATTCTATTATGGATTTGGATCTGAAGTCTGAGATCCAAAGTAGAATTGGGTTCTGGACCCTAGATGGAATTTGGATCTAGAGTCTGAGATCCAAAGTAGAATTGGGTTCTGGACCCTAGATGGAATTTGGATCTGTAATTTGAGATCCAAAGTGAATTTGGGTTCTGAATCCTAGAATGGATTTGGATCTGAAGTCTGAGATCCAAAGTAGAATTGGGTTCTGGATCCTAAAATGGATTTGGATCTGAAGTCTGAGATCCAAAGTAGAATTGGGTTCTGGATCCTAAAATGGATTTGGGATCTGAAATTTGAGATCCAAGATGGGATTGGATTCTAGATCCTAAATGGATTTTGGATCTTAAGTCTTTGATACTAAAGTGGAATTGGTTTTATACTTGGAAATCTGGATCCAAGATTAGAATCTAACTTTGGATTTGGGTTTTGAAAAGTCCAAATAAGACTTTTAAAGATGGATTTGGGTTTTGAAAACCCAGATTGAACTTAGGAAGGTTTGGATTTTGAGATTCAGAGTCAATCTCAACTTTGATTTAAAACTTGAAGAAAACTTGATTTTGAATCAGAAGATGAATCAGAAACTTCAAAGTTTAATTTGAACTTTGAAATTGAATTTTGAATTTGGGTTGAAATTTTGGAGTTTGAATATGAAATGATTTTGAAATTCCAAAGTCAAATTGGCCTTTGAAATTGAGATAGATTTGAAATTTGAAATATTAATTTGAAGAAGGGATATTCACAATCACTTGGGTTTTTGAAAGGGAATTTTTTAAAATATGATGCAATTCTACCCTAAATGATGAATGAATTTGAATAAGTTTGAAATTGGATTTGAAAATCATATTTCATTCTTCAAATGAATTTAAATAAGATAAATGATATAATACACTCCTGACTATGGTCATTGAATGTATTATATAATAGTCATATCTAATTTCAAAGGAAAAATAAAATACCTTTTTGGTGCTTTTATAAAATTTAAAATGAAATTAATTCTCAATATACCCTGACTATGGCCATTGGTATATATGTTGAATTAATTTAAAATTAAATTCTGATAAAAGACGAAAATATTTAAAAAAAATATGATGATTTTTTGAAAAAGGATCCAGTGTGGATCCAGTGTTATTTTGTAAAAGGTAAAAAATACTAAGTCTTGTTTACATCCCGGCTATGGCCGTTGATGTAAATCATCAACTTAGGATTAATTTATCTCTTACGAAATGATGCACGTGTCATTCATGTTTCACCATTGTGAAAATTTGAGAAATAAAGGCAAAAAGCATGAAAATGAGCCATTCATGATATTTACAATGCTCATTCATTCAACCTAAAGCAGAGAATGTAAATTCTCATTAAGGTCTAACTATTACAATACACAAAATTGAATTTACAACTCCCAATGATGATATTTTCCATATATTTCCTGCAAAAGTGGGTTAGTACAATCATAAGGAAAGATGACTATGTCATATGGAATCAAGAAAGCAAGTAGTAAAAGTGACAGTCTACAAACACACACACACACAAACATATATATATATATATATATATATATATATATATATATATATATATATATATATATATATATATATATATATATATACTAAAAGACAAGGCTTTAGGTCTAAATGAGGAAAGACACATGATCATGCTTACTCTATGATGGAGATACACAGATTAATGATGATGTCCAGATTTTTAAAACCCCTTTGCAAAGATTTGAACTCATACACATTTATCTAAATGTGGTACCTAAGTCTGATGGAGGAGCTAAAAGTGACTGGAAGGACATAGCCACAGGGTGGCTGTAGACAAGAGGGTGTTGGTGGCAGATTTTCTGCAAAACAGTGGCAGCAAGGTAGGTACTGTGGTGACTTAGTGATCCGAGGTGAATGGTAGTGGAGATAGAAGTATGAATGGAGGTAGAGATCAGCTGCGTACAGTAAGAATTTCAGCAGCTGGTAGATGCACAATAGGTGTGAGACATGTTGGGCTTACATTTATTCAACCTCAGGAAAGAGGTGCCACACCATTTGTCTTGGTTTCTTTCAGTGGGGATCTTCATATCATGCATCTAGCCTTTTCAAAGAGCTGACATTGTTTTCCTTACCAGCTGCTAAACTGACAAAGTGAGGAAAACTAGTTTATTTTTATTGCCTTTAACTCATATACTCCCACTATTGTAGCTCATGCATCAGTAGGAGCAGGAAGTGGAGCTTAGAAACAATGGATGGAGGTTGTGTTTATGTAACCCAGGGGAAACTACAAAGAGGATACTGTGAAGGTGATAATGAAGTGGAGGTGATGAAAGTGGCTACAGGAGATATAAGGTTTTTGTAAAAAAAAAAAAATGGTTGTGACAGGGTAATGATATGCCAGAGTGCCTGAATATGCAGAGTATGAAGTGTTGTGCTAGTGAAAGAAGGTGAAGTGGGTGACTGCAACAAATATAAGTGTTATTAGTGTGGTAATAGTCGTGACTAGCTGCAAGTGAAGGTGCCAATGGTGAGGCTGGAAATGAGAAGGCAAGTGTGAGTGAAAAGTGAGTGTAAGATATACATGAGTGTCATAGCAGATGGTGAAGTAGATGAGCTGTGCTGGTAAGAATTAAGGGGTGTTGGGACGTGACAACGGAATGCCCAATGATCACTATAATGACAGTATATGAGGATATGAATACAATACATAAATATCATATAATATACAAACCATACAGAGTTTGCACAACTCAACAGTAAAACCCAACAGAATTCTGCAACAGATTGAATCTACCCCTATAAGTGGAAAATCATATGTCAATTTCATGACAACCTGTTAACTAATGCAAAGATGCTGGTCATGCCAGCCACAGACAAAGGTATTTTACAACACCGGTTGAGAGGGGTGATGCTATTACAAATGAATGGGGGATGTCCCGATGACCAGCATCGCTGACATGATTTGATCAAACCTTGGCTTTCATATACTCAGAACTCGAAACATAGGTTTAACACATTCAACAGAGAAATATAAAACTTCGAATTCGATCAACTTGCTGCAGTAACAGTGAATTTGTTTCAGTCCTTATCCTTCAAGACACTCATTAGAATATGTTCAGCAAAATGAACTCTCTGCAACTCCCCTTTTTAAACATGATAAATACAAGAGACAAAAACCCTTCCGTCATCAACAAAGATTCCTTCAAGAAATATTAATGCTGCCTCAAAGGATAACATGTTTGATACCAGAACAAATCTAGCAAGCTTTTAATATAAAAACAACTAAAATCAAGCATAATAAGCCCAAAAAAAAAAACATTTTCCAGAAAAGATTTATAAAATTTACCCGAAATCTGATGCTCAGCCGATGATACTGATCTCATACTTATACCGTTGCTAAAATTAGAGTCTATCAGCTAAAACCTCTAAGTCATAGAAATCTAAATGGCCAAATAGGCGGTGCCAACACTTCAATTTTCGGTGACAGCAAGGACCCATACTTACCTGCCAATGTCCTCCAAAAGGTTCTAATACCACCTTTGAATCAGCGTTCACCCTGGTCATGACTTCACGGTGAGTTCAGTAGGACTTAGATCATTTATGCTGATAGGCTCTATCCAAGAGAGATCATTCGGGCACCATAACCTTGCTAGAATTTTAAATATGAACATTTTAACCCTGGTGCTAAAGTAATGTTGATGAGGTTAAGAAGGGGTCAGTTCCATTTGAACCTTCTTGAGAAACCTTTTCGTTTTTATATGTTCCAGAAAAACATCGACAGATGAATGGTCTAAGTCTCAAGCGGACTTGCTGAATTCCTGAATGTCTGAGACATGTAATGTTGATTTTATCTCAAGGACAGAGATCATATTGCTATTGAGGACCTCTGGAATTTCATGATCTTAAATCGTATGGTCAGTGTAAGAAATGAGATGAACTAAAAAATATATATATATATATAACAATGGATTAGCTAACAATTGATCGATAGACTAATGGTATGTTACATGAATAAAGATGATCAATGCAGAGGTTGTCGTTAAGATATGATGTTATGACAAACTGGTAATGCGATGAGATGAAACAGAGGATGTGACAGCCCTATGCAGCCAATTAACATAACAAGAAATTCTAGCAAGAATTATGAATCAACAGGTGATCAAATGTCAAAAGGGAAACAGGAAACCAGACCTAACGGAAGAAACATAAATGAGAAAAGAGAATCATAACAAAATGTAAATTAAAATTATACTCTATAATGCGATAACTAAGGGGATCACTGAAATATAAAACAAAATAAAAGGGGAAAGAAGATGTCGAAATTTACATGTTTCTGTCGATCTGGCATATGTGTGAGTCGATTTTGCTACAAGCAGATCGACTCTACACTAATGCTCTAATGGATAAAAGATAAAATAAAAAAAAAATGGAGAAAAACCAGGAAAATATCCAGAAACAAAGAAGGGTAAAGACACTTACCGTGATCCTATACCGCGGGATTGATCCTTCAGAGAAGCTGAGGAGGGCGGATTGTGAGAGGAGAGATGCCCAGAGGAGGAGACCGATCCTCGATGATAGTGAATTGTAAGTCAATACCCGCAATTCGAAGATTTGCTGGAGCTTCAGACTGAAAGTGAGCTGATTGCTTGTGTTGCAGGGTGAAATCGGGATTCCTCCAATTGCTCCAGGGAAGACACCAGGGAAGAGAAAAGGGTAGGGAAATTAAGCTCTTCTTCCTTTACGGTAGTGGTCTCCTGGATATCGCTTTCAGATGATCGATCCAAAGGGAAATCGATGAACGCTTGCAGATGATGGACCTCAGAGAAAGAAAATGGATAGTGTCGATAATGGATTTCAGAGAAGAAAAATAATGGAAGTGAGTGGCAGAGAGTGCTGCGTGAGGGTGGATGAGATAGGTAGACAATGGATGCCCTTTTAGAAGCTCGGGGGCCTCTTCTTAAAGGGGAAATTAGAGGGTTCGAGAGGAAGATCAGTTGAAGATGGGTGGAGGAGAATCCAGGTTTTGTTGCAGATGTGTGATGGAGAGAGAAGGAGATAGGCGCAGGAGAGAATCCGTTAGCATTTTTTCCTATTTCAAAAAGGTGGTCTTTTTTTTAGAAAGATTTTTGAAAAGTTGTTTAAAATGAGATTTTTGGTAAAAATGGTTTCAAAAGCTTGAAAAATCATTCGTTTTCCTTGTAGCTTTTTCTCAATTTTTTGGTTTTTTTTATGTTATTTTTCTATTTTTTTGTATTTTTGGAATAAAATCCTAAATTTTTACGAGAAACCAAAAGGTTAAAACTATTTTTTTTGGTGTTTTGTAAAATATTTACAAAAGGGAATTTTTCTGAGAATTAAAAGCTATTTTGAGAAAATTTCTTCAGAAAATGCATTAGGATCCGGGTTTTGAGAGAATACGGGTTTAAAACATTGGATTCGGATCAGGAATTGAATTTGAATACATCCATATGGAATTTAATTCAGAAAATCTGAAGAATGACTGAAATTTATCTTTGAAATCACTTTGATTTTCTCAAAAGATGGAGTCAGGGGCAAAAGGGTCATTTTGCAAATCTTTGAAAAATTTGGGGTGTTCACAGATGCCCCTCTTTGCTACCAAGCTGGTTGAAAGCCGAGCTTAGTGGCAAAGATAACACTCCAAATTTTAAAAATGCCCCAGTCAGCAGACCTGAACTGGGTGTGGAAGAATTATTTTTGAAACATGGCTTCTCAGGCTTAAAAACCTTATCCTGAATGGTTTTGGGGAGACAAAATCCTCGAAGATGATGTGATTAGATGATAGAAATGAGGAAATTGTGATGGGACTTTGGATGGAAATTCCGAAATGGTGGGGAATCAGAATTTTGATCAGGTCTCGTGGGTGAGACAAGATACTCTTTTTGGAGTGATTCAGGTTTAGCCCTTAACCTGGATGGGACGAAAATATATCAAGATGAATTTTGAAATGAGAAAAGGAATACATGAGGACCTTGATGGGACATTTTTGGAAAATGCCTCGTGAAATGAAGCTCAAGTAAGATTCTTTCTTGGATGGATATACAAAACATGGGTTTCTTGATGCGAAGAACCATGATGGGACTGGAAGAAAACATCTCGTCAAAATGAGGAATCTCATTGGAACGAGTCTCAGGTTTAACCGAAACCTGAAAGGAAAATACCTCGCGATGCGAGGTTCCGAGTTAACTCTTAACCTGAATAGGAAATCTACCATACGGATTTCTCAAATGGAGAAACCATAATGGGACCTTCGGAACTTGGATGAACAAATCCGAAAGGGATTTTACGAGAGGAAGAAAATATAGGGTTCCCTAAAGCTTTGAAAAGGGGAAGAAATTGGGCGCCTCATTGCTGAGACTGAAATAGCTTTTAAAGTAAATGACCTCTTGCAGATGGTTCAGGTTTGACCCTTATTCTGAGTGGGAGAAATCTACCATACAGGTTTCTCAAAAAATGAGAAAGCATGATGGGACCTTCGGAATTTGGACAAACAAATCCGAGAGGGGTTTTTGCGAAAGGAGTTAATATAGGGTTCCCTAAAGCTTTTGAAAAGGAAGAAGAAATTGGGCGTCTCATTGCTGAGACTAAAATAGCTTTTGAAATCAAATGATCTTTCACAGATGGTTCAGGTTTGACCCTTATTCTGAGTGGGGGAAATCTACCATACAGGTTTCTCAAAAATGGAGAAAGCATGATGGGACCTTCGGAATTTGGACAAACAAATCCGAAAGGGGTTTTGCGAAAGGAGGAAATATAGGGTTCCCTAAAGCTTCGAAAAGGGGAAGAAATTGGGTGTCTCATTGCTGAGACTAAAATAGCTTTTAAAATCAAATAATCTTTCGCATATGGTTTAGGTTTGACCCTTATCTTGAGTGGGGGAAATCTACCATACAGGTTTCTCAAAAATGGAGAAAGCATGATGGGACCTTCGGAATTTGGACGAACAAATCCAAAAGGGGTTTTGCGAAAGGAGGAAATATAGGGTTCCCTAAAGCTTCGAAAAAAGGAAGAAATTGGGCGTCTCATTGCTGAGACTGAAATAGCTTTTAAAATCAAATGATCTTTCGCAGATGGTTCAGGTTTGACCCTTATCCTGAGTGGGGGAAATCTACCATACAGTTTTTTCAAAAATGGAGAAATCATGATGGGACCTTCGGAATTTGGACGAACAAATCCGAAAGGGGTTTTGCGAAAGGAGGAAATATAGGGTTCCCTAAAACTTTGAAAAGGGGAAGAAATTGGGCGTCTCATTGCTGAGACTGAAATAGCTTTTAAAATCAAATGATCTTTCGCAGATGGTTCAGGTTTGACCCTTATCCTGAGTGGGGGAAATCTACCATACAGGTTTCTCAAATGGAGAAAGCATGATGGGACCTTCGGAATTTGAACGAACAAATCCGAAAGGGGTTTTGCGAAAGGAGGAAATATAGGGTTCCCTAAAGCTTCGAAAAGGGGAAGAAATTGGGCGTCTCATTGCTGAGACTGAAATAGCTTTTAAAATCAAATGATCTTTCGCAGATGGTTCAGGTTTGACCCTTATCCTGAGTGGGTCGTCCCTACGGAATTCTTTAATGAGAAAACCGTGATGGGACAGGAAGAGATACTTCCTTCAGAGGCAACTCTTTTGGGAAATATAAACAACGCTAGGTTGCATCAAAATGGATATTGAATGTTTTATTTCATTCTTGAAATAGCTAGAAAATTTTGCCAATAAAATAAAATTATAGCTGATTCAACTGCTTGGAAATGTGCACGTATGTGCAAAAGATATTCCCTCTTTTACCTAGAGTATTTCCCCCAAATGAGGTTAACTCCTCAGTTTTAAGAGTCAGGTTCAAATTTTTAGCGCTGATGATTTTCTTCAAGGAAGCTATCTATTTCCTTAATATGAGAATAGAAGAAATATTCTTAGTTTCATAAAAGCAAGAAATGAAGAGATATTGATAAAAGAATTTTGCATGTGAAAAGATGACTTCTGACAACTTTGGCAGTTTGATATCTGGGTGTTTTCCCAAGATGATCTTTTTGCACTCTTTTTGAGTCATTGGGCTTTCCGGGCTTTTTACATCATCCTTTATTTTGGAGATGTTCTGACTTTTCTCTCTTTTTCAGGGAAGGGTACGTCACAAACTCCTTCATCTTGGAGATGCTCCGATCCTTCTTTTTCTCAGGGATTATATATGATATTGGCTTAAAAGGTCTTTTAGATGTAGCTGGAATCAAATATCTTTTAGGGTTTGTCGGTAGGCTCATCACACTCGCCTTCATCTTGACGGTGATCTGAACTTTCCCTGGAAGGATCCTTCACAAACTCTTTCATCTCGGAGATGATCCAAATCTTCTTTAGCTCCGGGGGTCTGCTCGCATATTCGTCTTCATCTTGACGACAGTTGAGAGATCCCTTTTGCGGATATTTGATTGCAACTTTAAACGAATGAGAAGATATGGGTTGAGTGGACTCTTTCTATAACTCGAGATATTTCCACTGTCTGATTGCCAGAAAGCTATTTTTAAACATGCGCCATAGCCATGATCAATATCAAATCACTTCTGGCCTTTCAATATCATTGAACATTTCTTTCACAAATCATATCAAGGACATTTCTTACATCCTCTTGGTTGATTAACAAGAAAAGATTTGAATTTTACCTCTTTTTCGCAAAAAGTTTTACCTTTTGGAAGGAAATATTGGAGGTAATCTAAGAAAATTCTTTTTGTGCAGCAAGAATATTTAGAATCAACAAATGCTTTTAGCAAATTGGCAAAGTTTTCACAAATTCTTTGTGAAATAATCACTCAATATAGATTTTGATGAGACCTTGAGTTGCAATCTTTGATTTTAAAAATACATGACCAGCAGAAGCTTGAACCTTTGAAATACATGACCAGCAGAAACTGGAACGTTTGAAATACATGACCAGCAGAAAGCTGGAAGGTTTGAAATACATGACCAGCAAAATTTGGATCTTTTGGAAATACATGACCAACGAAAGTTGGATCTTTTGGAAATACATGACCAGCGAGATGCTGGATCGTTTGGAAATACATCAGATTTAAGTTAGAACTTGAATTTTGTAAAAAGGAAAGAATTTGATCAGAACACTAAATTTAGAAGGTTACCGATGCGAAGACCGGATTTCCTAAATGAGCTCAACATATGATTGAAAATTTTGAGAAATAACCAGTGTGAGGACTGGGTTGTGAAGATGAGCTAGGAAAGTAAAATTTGATGAGAGATTCTAAATTCAATGGATCGTCACATCCTAACTGCGTGTGGTCTGTTTTCAGGATTTATCTCCTTATCCTGAACTGGGCAGGAAGGAAAGAAATACCTCGTTAGCAGGAGGTATCAGGTTTATCCCTTAACTTGAAGGGGAAAAGGAAAGAAATACCTCGTTAGCAGGAGGCATCAGGTTTATCCCTTATCCTGAAAGGGCACAGAGGAAAAACCCGAACTGAGACTCGGATAAAAGAGAAACCCGAGTTTTGAAAAACTCGAATTTTTTAAAGAAATGATTGATTTCCAATGCGAGGATTGGATTAAAAAGGAAGTCCTGGTCGGAACTCAGAACTTCGAACGAAAAATAATAGAAGAAAAACCCGAGCTGGAACTCGGATTTCTAAAGAAATGATGGAATTCCAATGCGAGGGTTGGATTCAAAAGGAAGTCCTGGTCGGAACTCAGAATGTCGAACGAAAAATAATAAAAGAAAAACCTGAGCTGGAACACGGATTTCTAAAGAAATGATAGATTTCCAATGCGAGGATTGGATTCAAATGGAAGTCCTGGTCGGAACTCAGAACTTCGAACGAAAAATAATAGAGGAAAAACCCGAGCTGGAACTCGGATTTCTAAAGAAATGATTGATTTCCAATGCGAGGATTGGATTCAAAAGGAAGTCCTGGTCGGATCTCAGAACTTCGAACGAAAAATAATAGAGGAAAAACCCAAGCTGAAACTCAGATTTCTAAAGAAATGATTGATTTCCAATGCGAGGATTGGATTCAAAAGGAAGTCATGGTCGGAACTCAGAACTCCGAATGAAAAGTAATAGAAGAAAAACCCGAGTTGGAACTCGGATTTCTAAAGAAATGATGGATTTCCAATGCGAGAATTGGACTCAGAAGGAAGTCCTGGTCGGAACTTAGAACTTCGAACGAAAAATAATAGAAGAAAAACCTGAGCTGGAACTCGGATTTTTAAAAAAATGATGGATTTCCAATGCGATGATTGGATTCAGAAGGAAGTCCTGGTCGGAACTCAGAACTTCGAACGAAAGATAATAGAAGAAAAACCCGAGCTGAAACTCGGATTTCTAAAGAAATGATGGATTTCCAATGCGAGGATTGGATTCAGAAGGAAGTCCTGGTCGGAACTCAGAACTTCGAACGAAAGATAATAGAAGAAAAACCCGAGCTGGAACTCGGATTTCTAAAGAAGTGATGGATTTCCAATGCGAGGATTGGATTCAGAAGGAAGTCTGAGTCGGAACTCGGAACTTCAAACGAAAGAATAGAGGGAGAAGCCCAAGTGGAAACACGGGTTTTCGACAGAAAGTTTTTAATCAAAAGATTGAGTTTTGAAAATTTGTCAGTGCGAGGACCAGACCTGGGATTGAGAATGACCATTTAGAGGACTGAATTTATTTGCATGCTATTTGATTACCCCCTTATCTTGACTGGAGAGGAAATAAAATCTGAGAAGGAACTGATGAGAAAAGATATAAATTGTTGGAAGATTTGACAAAAGAGAAGAATCAAGGAATTTTTATGGAAATTATTTTTGTAAAAGAATTCTCACAGGTAGCATTGTTGCTCCTATGAGGGGTTTCAGGATTGTCCCTTATCCTGAATGGGAAAGGAATAAAATTTAGGCCAAAGTTAATGAAAAAAAGCTTTGATAAAGAATTGAAAGAATCAAAATTTAATTAAGAAATAAGATTAATAAAATTGGATGAAGAAAAAGATTTAGCAGAGATTAATGAAGCTTTTAAAAGAAAAAGACTTTCCAAACTATCTCTTATCCTGAAGAAAGAAGGACCTCGTAGGATGAGGTTTCAGGTTTATCCCTTAACCTGAAGGGGGGTCAAAGAAGGAAGAAGAAATACCTCATGGGAAAAGAGGCATCAGGTTTATCCCTTAACCTAAAAGGGAAGAAAGAAAAAAAAGAAGGAAAAAGAAATACCTCATGGGAAAGAGGCATCAGGTTTATCCCTTAACCTGAATAGGGAAGAAAGAAAGAAAAGAAGGAAAAAGAAATACCTCATGGGAAAGAGGCATCAGGTTTATCCCTTAACCTGAAAGGGAAGAAAGAAAGAAAAAAGGAAAAAGAAATACCTCATGGGAAAGAGGCATCGGGTTTATCCCTTAACCTGAAAGGGAAGAAAGAAAGAAAAGAAGGAAAAAGAAATACCTCATGGGAAAGAGGCATCAGGTTTATCCCTTAACCTGAATAGGGAAGAAAGAAAGAAAAGAAGGAAAAAGAAATACCTCATGGGAAAGAGGCATCAGGTTTATCCCTTAACCTGAAAGGGAAGAAAGAAAGAAAAGAAGGAAAAAGAAATACCTCATGGGAAAGAGGCATCAGGTTTATCCCTTAACCTGAAAGGGAAGAAAGAAAGAAAGAAAAGAAGGAAAAAGAAATACCTCATGGGAAAGAGGCATCAGGTTTATCCCTTAACCTGAAAGGGAAAGATTTTGAAATAAGAATTGATAAGAAAATAAAAATGGATGAATAAAATAAAATTTTGATAAAGGTAAATAAAACTGATAAAGACTGAAAGAAGATTTGAAATTTTTTGAAAAAGAGTTTGATCCTGCCTGCATGTGGGATTTTTAAAATGAGAGAAGAAGACGAGAAAATCATTTTTGGAAAGAAGGATTAATCACGAGAGCTAATCTTTGAAAGGGGATCATTCATGAGAGATCATCATGAGGGTTAATTTTTTGAAGCAATGATTTGAAAACCAAATTTGTAGAAAATATGATTAACACGAGGGTTGATATTTGAATGCAATGATTCAAAATCAATTTTTTAGAAAATATGATCAATGCAAGGGTTGATCTTTGAATGCAATGATTTTAAATCAATTTTTTAGAAAACATAATCAACACCAGGATTGATCTTTGAATGCAATGATTTGAAATCAATTTTTAGAAAACATAATCAACACGAGGATTGATCTTTGAATGCAATGATTTGAAATCAACTTGTTTTTTAGAAAACATGATCAACACAAGGGTTGATGTTTGAATGTAATGAAATCAATTTTTTGGAAAATGAGATCAGCACAAAGGTTAATCTTTTGAATATAATGGTTCGAAACTAATTTTTAGAAAATATGATCAACACAAGGGTTGATCTTTTGAATGTAATGATTCGAAGTCAATTTTTGGAAAATATGATCAACACAAAGGTTGATCTTTGAAGTGTAATAATTCGAAATCAATTTTCAGAAAATATGATCAACACAAGGGTTGATCTTTGAAATGCAATGATTTGAAATCAATTTGTAGAAAAAATATGATCAACACAAGGGTTGATCTTTTGAAAAAGGTTGTAATAAAATATTTGAACTAAAATTTTCATGATTTTTGAAAGACCCTCATAGGTAATATCATTTCTCTCATGAATGATGTCAGGATTGTCCCGTATTTTGAAAAAAAGAAATTTAATGCCCCAATATAGCAAAAAGAAGAAAGTATTGAATATCAAAGATATAAAGAAAAATCGACACTTCATTGATAAGTAAAAGTTGATAACAAAACTGAATATTTACAAGTATTTTAACTAAAAGAAGTCACAAAGACTGGGCTGACTTGCCCCTACAAAGCGACTGACAGAAAGGGATGAAAGCGAAAACTCTTGGCATTCTCAATTCTCTGATTGGTCTGAAAAAGGTCCGGCTGAAACTGCAGGCTGCTCTTCTCCTTCCTCTGGTACCAGAAGCTCTTTATCAATGTAGTCATGCACAATGTTTTTGAGGACGAAGCAGCGCTCTGTGTCATGCCCCCTCGCTCGATGAAACTTGCAAAAGCGATTCTTCCATTTCCCTTTGGTGACAGAGGGATCATCCTGCTTTGGGAGTTTGATCATTTCTTTCTCGAGCATGTATTGGAGAACTTCTTCGATCGGCTGACCTAGAGGAGTAAGCTGACGATCATAACCCCAACCTTCATGCTTTGCTTTCTTCGACTTGCTTAACTTCTGCCGAGTGCTGACCTCTGCCTGGTAGCTGGACTGAGCTTGCATGTTTGGGAGATTTGGATGCTTTTCTTCTTTATTTTTGACAAAGAGATTCTTATCAAGGCAATCCTGAACGATATTCTTGAAGATGAAGCAATGCTCAGTGTCATGCCCTGTTACCTGATGGTATCTGCAGAACTGGTCTATATATTTTCCCATGACTGTGGAAGGGCTGGCGGCTTTTGGGAGCCTGAGTAATCTGTTGGCCATCATGTATTCGAGGATTTTGTCAAGCAGTTCATCTAAAGGAGTGAAATCTCGATCCTTGCTCAAATCCTTACGCTTTGGTTCTTCTTGCTTCTTGCCTCTTTGTTGAGGACTGTATTGAAGAGGTCTATCATGGTTTTCACAATATTTCCCAATCTGGCTTTTATACTCTCTCAAGTTGCTACCCTGGTTGCCTTGATTGTTGCTCCTGCTGGCTTTAGCATTTCCTGCGCTGATATGGCTGCGTTCATTTATAGGGAAAGTGACAGGTGCCTTTTCTTCTGTGGGAGCTTTTCTGCAATTGGCTTCAGCTTGTTCAGACAATATTTCAACCATCATCCTTTTGAATAATTGGTATATCGCGGGATCAATCTCACTTTTGCTGTCCTGAACTCCCTTTCTGACAGATTTTTGAGAATCCATTCCTTACTCTCTCTGCTTATAACTGGGATGTTAGAGCAGTGTAATCTCTGAGCTTTGCCTGACTCAACTGATAGCGCTGATGCTTTCTGTGAGAGCATAAATGGGTCTTTTTAGAAAAGATCTAGAAAGAAATTTTAATAAAGGAGGAAATCATAATCTGAAAATGAAAACATCTCATTACGAGGGGTCGGGTTATCACCAAAATTTGCGACAACTGCACTATTTTCTAAAAAAGGATAGACAAGTAAAATATGAATAAAGATAAATTTTGAAAAGGACATATCCTGACAAAAGATATTTTATTGAAAAATGAGGGTAACGAATGGAATATAGAAAAGAGAAATTTTGAAGAATTGCAGGCAAGATCAAAAGGATTTAGAAGAAATTTAAGAGAAGAAAAAGGAGAATACACCTGGGTTTTAAAATAAAGAGGAAAATTTTGAATAACATATACCCAGGGTTTTGAGAAATATAGGGAATATAAAATATCATACAATCATAGATATACAAACAAGGATGCACAAACAGCAATCCCTAAAGACTGACTCTAAATGCAATATTTTGAAATGATTTGTAGGACCTTAATCCTAACTCTAGGGTTCAGATCATCTTATTCCAATCAAGATATGCCGATATACTCAAGCCGAAGCTCGAAGTACGTGGCATAGAAATATTCCTATGGTTTTCCCAACATCCTTGAGCACCTACCGATATACCTCAGACTATGGCCCTTAGGTACGTGGTAGGGGGCACGAACCCAAATAAGTGGTCCAGTTGTGAGGCTCTCTCCCGAACTATGGTTCAGTGAGACAGCCCAGCAACGTGAAGACTGAGACAATATAGGTAAGGAGGTTTTCAAAATATGCTCAACATGCAAGAAATCAGATGGCTCTAATGCAAGTCCTAAAGAGATAGATTAAAATGAAGAGAAGCATACACTTGCATACATTGTTGCATTCAATCCCTAAAATTGAGGAGAGTTGTATTTCAGACCTAAGTCTAATGTGAGCATGGAATAAACTCCTCAACACGGTCCTACCAAACCATACTTATATCCTATATGCAAATGATGTCAGCTTAGGACAGAGTCTAGGCTCCTAAGGTTTGTATGGAAAAGAAGCTGACATTTGAAGAATAAAGACTTAGATAATATCAAAGCAAAAGAAAAGGCATTAAATTCGACCGGACGAAGATGGGTCCCATCTCGGTCGCCAAAACTGTGATCATCGCAAAATTTTTCCTCTCGTAATATTCTCTCTCTTCCTTCTCTTTTCCTTTCCAACCTCTATTTCCTCCTTTTGAAGGGAGAAAATAAAAGACGAAAAGAAAGAGAGAAGAGAAAAGAAAAGAAAAGGAGAGAAGAGGAATTCTTTTGCGGGGTCTCACTTGACCTTAATTTTAAAAATATTTGAGAAAATAACTCGCCTTCATTTTGAAATATTTGCGGGAAAACTGGGAGACGGGATCCGCTCGTCGGTACGAGGTTCGACCGTTCCTGACGCCTTTACCAGGGGTAATCGAACCAAGGGTCGAATTTTATGCCTTTTGCTTTGCTAAGAATTTATCTAAGAATCTATTCTAAGTCTAGATGAACAAAGAATCATGCTTGTGCAATGCAAGGATGTATGCTTTCTTTTGAAGATGTTTTGAAATATTCCAAGTGTTTCTGAGATGAATTTGATGATAGAGTGAAGAAAGGGTTTCTAACTTAGAACTTGAGATTTAAAGTTCTAAGTTTTTGGAATAATCAGAGTTTGGGAAAATAATCTAGACTTTTGAAAGGAAGGATCTTGAGATTGAGATAAAAGAAGAAGAAAGGGAACTTCAAAGTCATAAATGAACTTTGAATTAGAATAGAGATGAAATGGAATTGAATTGAAGTTTGAAATCAGAATGAAATGTGGAAAATATAAATAGAATTGAGAAATAGAATTGATTTGAAAGTTGGATTTCAAGATGGAATTTGAATCCAAAGTCTGGATTCCCAAATAGAGTTGAGATTTAAAATTGAATTCTGGATTTAGAATCCGAAATTGGATCTGAAATCTGAAGTTGGGTTCTGAATTTTAAATAAAATTGGATCCAAGATTTGGGATCCAAAGTGGAATTGAATTCTGGATTCTAGAATGGATTTGGATTTGAAGTCTGAGATCCAAAGTAGAATTGGTTTCTGGACCCTAGATGGAATTTGAATCTGGAGTCTGAGATCCAAAGTAGAATTGGGTTCTGGACCCTAGATGGAATTTGGATCTGTAATTTGAGATCCAAACTGAAATTGGGTTCTGGATCTTAGAATGGATTTGGATCTGAAGTCTGAGATCCAAAGTAGAATTGGGTTCTGGATCCTAAAATGGATTTGGATCTGAAGTCTAAGATCCAAAGTAGAATTGGGTTCTGGATCCTAAAATGGATTTGGGATCTAAAATTTGAGATCCAAGATGGGATTGGATTCTAGATCCTAAATGGATTTTGGATCTTAAGTCTGAGATCCTAAAGTGGAATTGGTTTTATACTTGGAAATCTGGATCCAAGATTAGGATTTAACTTTGGATTTGGGTTTTGAAAAGTCCAAATAAGACTTTTAAAGATGGATCTGGGTTTTGAAAACCCAGATTGAACTTAGGAAGGTTTGGATTTTGAGATTCAGAGTCAATCTCAACTTTGATTTAGAACTTGAAGAAAACTTGATTTTGAATCAGAAGATGAATCAGAAACTTCAAAGTTTAATTTGAACTTTGAAATTGAATTTTGAATTTGGGTTGGAATTTTGGAGTTTGAATATGAAATGATTTTGAAATTCCAAAGTCAAATTGGCCTTTGAAATTTAGATAGATTTGGAATTTGAAATTTAAATTTAAAGAAGGGATATTCACAATCACTTGGGTTTTTGAAAGGGAATTTTTTAAAATACGATGCAATTCTACCCTAAATGATGAATGAATTTGAATAAGTTTGAAATTGGATTTGAAAATCATATTTCATTCTTCAAATGAATTTAAATAAGATTAATGATATAATACACTCCTGACTATTGTCATTGAATGTATTATATAATAGTCATATCTAATTTCAAAGGAAAAATAAAATACCTTTTTGGTGCTTTTATAAAATTTAAAATGAAATTAATTCTCAATATACCCTGACTATGGCCATTGGTATATATGTTGAATTAATTTAAAATTAAATTCTGATAAAAGAGGAAAATATTTAAAGAAAATATGATGATTTTTTGAAAAAGAATCCAGTGTGGATCCAGTGTTATTTTGTAAAAGGTAAAAAATACTAAGTCTTGTTTACATCCCGACTATGGCCGTTGATGTAAATCATCAACTTAGGATTAATTTATCTCTTACGAAATGATGCACGTGTCATTCGTGTTTCACCATTGTGAAAAATTGAGAAATAAAGGCAAAAAGCATGAAAATGAGCCATTCATGATATTTACAATGCTCATTCATTCTACCTAAAGCAGAGAATGTAAATTCTCATTAAGGTCTAACTATTACAATACACAAAATTGAATTTACAACTCCCAATGATGATATTTTCCATATATTTCCTGCAAAAGTGGGTTAGTACAATCATAAGGGAAGATGACTATGTCATATGGAATCAAGAAAGCAAGTAGTAAAAGTGACAGTCTACAAACACACACACACAAACATATATATATATATATATATATATATATATATATATATATATATATATATATATATATATATATATATATATATATACTAAAAGACAAGGCTTTAGGTCTAAATGAGGAAAGACACATGATCATGCTTACTCTATGATGGAGATACACAGATTAATGATGATGTCCAGATTTTTAAAACCCCTTTGCAAAGATTTGAACTCATACACATTTATCTAAATGTGGTACCTAAGTCTGATGGAGGAGCTAAAAGTGACTGGAAGGACATAGCCACAGGGTGGCTGTAGACAAGAGGGTGTTGGTGGCAGATTTTCTGCAAAACAGTGGCAGCAAGGTAGGTACTGTGGTGACTTAGTGATCCGAGGTGAATGGTAGTGGAGATAGAAGTATGAATGGAGGTAGAGATCAGCTGCGTACAGTAAGAATTTCAGCAGCTGGTAGATGCACAATAGGTGTGAGACATGTTGGGCTTACATTTATTCAACCTCAGGAAAGAGGTGCCACACCATTTGTCTTGGTTTCTTTCAGTGGGGATCTTCATATCATGCATCTAGCCTTTTCAAAGAGCTGACATTGTTTTCCTTACCAGCTGCTAAACTGACAGAGTGAGGAAAACTAGTTTATTTTTATTGCCTTTAACTCATATACTCCCACTATTGTAGCTCATGCATCAGTAGGAGCAGGAAGTGGAGCTTAGAAACAATGGATGGAGGTTGTGTTTATGTAACCCAGGGGAAACTACAAAGAGGATACTGTGAAGGTGATAATGAAGTGGAGGTGATGAAAGTGGCTACAGGAGATATAAGGTTTTTGTAAAAAAAAAAAATGGTTGTGACAGGGTAATGATATGCCAGTGCCTGAATATGCAGAGTATGAAGTGTTGTGCTAGTGAAAGAAGGTGAAGTGGGTGACTGCAACAAATATAAGTGTTATTAGTGTGGTAATAGTCGTGACTAGCTGCAAGTGAAGGTGCCAATGGTGAGGCTGGAAATGAGAAGGCAAGTGTGAGTGAAAAGTGAGTGTAAGATATACATGAGTGTCATAGCAGATGGTGAAGTAGATGAGCTGTGCTGGTAAGAATTAAGGGGTGTTGGGACGTGACAATGGAATGCCCAATGATCACTATAATGACAGTATATGAGGATATGAATACAATACGTAAATATCATATAATATACAAACCATACAGAGTTTGCACAACTCAACAGTAAAACCCAACAGAATTCTGCAACAGATTGAATCTACCCCTATAAGTGGAAAATCATATGTCAATTTCATGACAACCTGTTAACTAATGCAAAGATGCTGGTCATGCCAGCCACAGACAGAGGTATTTTACAACACCGGTTGAGAGGGGTGATGCTGTTACAAATGAATGGGGGATGTCCCGATGACCAGCATCGCTGACATGATTTGATCAAACCTTGGCTTTCATATACTCAGAACTCGAAACATAGGTTTAACACATTCAACAGAGAAATATAAAACTTCGAATTTGATCAACTTGCTGCAGTAACAGTGAATTTGTTTCAGTCCTTATCCTTCAAGACACTCATTAGAATATGTTCAACAAAATGAACTCTCTGCAACTCCCCTTTTTAAACCTGATAAATACAAGAGACAAAAAGCCTTCCGTCATCAACAAAGATTCCTTCAAGAAATATTAATGCTGCCTCAAAGGATAACATGTTTGATACCAGAACAAATCTAGCAAGCTTTTAATATAAAAACAACTAAAATCAAGCATAATAAGCCAAAAAAAAAACATTTTTCAGAAAAGATTTATAAAATTTACCCGAAATCTGATGCTCAGCCGATGATACTGATCTCATAATTATACCGTTGCTAAAATCAGAGTCTATCAGCTAAGACCTCTAAGTCATAGAAATCTAAATGGCCAAATAGGCGGTGCCAACACTTCAATTTTTGGTGACAGCAAGGACCCATACTTACCTGCCAATGTCCTCCAAAAGGTTCTAATACCACCTTTGAATTAGCGTTCACCCTGGTCATGACTTCATGGTGAGTTCAGTAGGACTTAGATCATTTCTGCTGATAGGCTCTATCCAAGAGAGATCATTCGGGCACCACAACCTTGCTAGAATTTTAAATATGAACATTTTAACCCTGGTGCTAATGTAATGTTGATGAGGTTAAGAAGGGGTCAGTTCCATTTGAACCTTCTTGAGAAACCTTTTCGTTTTTATATGTTCCAGAAAAACATCGACAGATGAATGGTCTAAGTCTCAAGCGGACTTGCTGAATTCCTGAATGTCTGAGACATGTAATGTTGATTTGATCTCAAGGACAGAGATCATATTGCTATTGAGGACCTCTGGAATTTCACGATCTTAAATCGTATGGTCAGTGTAAGAAATGAGATGAACTAAAAAAAAAAAATATAACAATGGATTGGCTAACAATTGATCGATAGACTAATGGTATGTTACAGGAATAAAGATGATCAATGCAAAGGTTGTCGTTAAGATATGATGTTATGACAAACTGGTAATGCGATGAGATGAAACAGAGGATGTGACAACCCTATGCAGCCAATTAACATAACAAGAAATTCTAGCAAGAATTATGAATCAATAGGTGATCGAATGTCAAAAGGGAAACAGGAAACCAGACCTAACGGAAGAAACAAAAATGAGAAAAGAGAATCATAACAAAAAGTAAATTAAAATTATACTCTATAATGCGATAACTAAGGGGATCACTGAAATATAAAAGAAAATAAAAGGGGAAAGAAGATGTCGAAATTTACATGTTTCTGTCGATCTGGCATATGTGTGAGTCGATTTTGCTACAAGCAGATCGACTCTACACTAATGCTCTAATGGATAAAAGATAAAATAAAAAAAATGGAGAAAAACCAGGAAAATATCCAGAAACAAAGATGGGTAAAGACACTTACCGTGATCCTATACCGCGGGATTGATCCTTCAGAGATGCTGAGGAGGGCGGATTGTGAGAGGAGAGATGCCCAGAGGAGGAGACCGATCCTCGATGATAGTGGATTGTAAGTCAATACCTGCAATTCGAAGATTTGCTGGAGCTTCAAACTGAAAGTGAGCTGATTGCTTGTGTTGCAGGGTGAAATCGGGATTCCTCCAATTGCTCCAGGGAAGACACCAGGGAAGAGAAAAGGGTAGGGAAATTGAGATCTTCTTCCTTTACGGTAGTGGTCTCCTGGATATCGCTTTCAGATGATCGATCCAAAGGGAAATCGATGAACGCTTGCAGATGATGGACCTCAGAGAAAGAAAATGGATAGTGTCGATAATGGATTTCAGAGAAGAAAAATAATGGAAGCGAGAGGCAGAGAGTGCTGCGTGAGGGTGGATGAGATTGGTAGACAATGGATGCCCTTTTAGAAGCTCGGGGGCCTCTTCTTAATGGGGAAAATAGTGGGTTCGAGAGGAAGATCAGTTGAAGATGGGTGAAGGAGAATCCAGGTTTTGTTGCAGATGTGCGATGGAGAGAGAAGGAGATAGGCGCGGGAGAGAATCTGTTAGCATTTTTCCCTATTTCAAAAAGGTGGTCTTTTTTTTAGAAAGATTTTTGAAAAGTGGTTTAAAATGAGGTTTTTGGTAAAAATGGTTTCAAAAGCTTGAAAAATCATACGTTTTCCTTGTAGCTTTTTCTCAATTTTTTGGTTTTTTTTATGTTATTTTTCTATTTTTTTGTATTTTTGGAATAAAATCCTAAATTTTAAAGAGAAATCAAAAGGTTAAAACTAATTTTTTTGGTGTTTTGTAAAATATTTACAAAAGGGAATTTTTATGAGAATTAAAAGCTATTTTGAGAAAATTTCTTCAGAAAATGCATTAGGATCCGGGTTTTGAGAGAATACGGGTTTAAAACACTGGATTCGGATCCGGAATTGAATTTGAATACATCAATATGGAATTTAATTCAGAAAATCTAAAGAATGACTTAAATTTATCTTTGAAATCGCTTTGATTTTCTCAGAAGATGGAGTCAGGGGCAAAAGGGTCATTTTGCAAATCTTTGAAAAATTTGGGGTGTTCACATGTGGCAATGTTGGGGCCACGTCGAGTTAAGATCCCATTGAACCGAGGGAGTGCCTACGGTTCACCAAACCATGTGGGAGCCTTTCAATATATATATATATATATATATATATATATATATATATATATATATATATATATATATATATATATATATATATATATATGGTAAGGGATCGAGCCAATATGCCACATGGATGGAAAAATTAGTGGGTACGAATGTGTATGCCATTACTTGAGAACAAATATTTAAAAATATGGGCTCCGAGTCAAGCCATGTTCTGAGAAATGCTACCTTGATGGTACTTATGGCACTCTGGCTCAAAAATGCATACTATGTGTGTGAACCCCAAGTCGGGTTCGGGATTTTGAGAATCCCCTATGCTGCGATGACTCGCACAGAAAAACAATTAAAAAATCAAATGCATTCACAAACATGAGATTCGTGAGGCTCTGGGTATACCTGAAAGACGATGTATGTTACCGGACCCCTCGTTGTGCGATGACTCACACCTGGTTTTAAAGAAATGTTAAATGTATACATAAATATAAAAACCTTTGAGATTCTAGGTACACCTGGAAGAAGGTGTATGCTACTGGATTCTTCGGGCTCTAGGTACACCTGAGAGAACAGTGTATGTTACCGGACCCATGATCTACCTTGGAGAGGGTCGGATACGATGTCGAATGCTTATGCGTACCCATCGGGTAATGGAAAGATAAACATAAAAAGTTTACATTGTTCTCATAGATGTTTGTGAATAAATGTTATAATCCTTGTAGTGGATCTTGTAAATGATGAAAACACATAGTGCATGTAAGAATGAACACACACCTGGTATTTTCTAGTTTCATAGCAAAGTAGAAAGCATGCCTATTCCATTAGAATTTTCCTTCTTAGCAAGTTATATATCCTGAAACTTTACAATTATGATATTTGCAAATGTTGCACATATTTGTACACAGAACACTTAGCACAACATATAAATATAATACTTCTTACGCAGACAGGGGAGTCTGACCCTTCTGCATTAAAATTTTTTAGGTAACGCATAATTCGAGCATCGTGGCGTCGTATTTGGAAGTAGTCAAGAGATCTCAGTTTTTCAGTGTTTCCTGTTTAAACTCTGAATAGTTAGATTTGTATTTCCATTTATGAGATGTACTTAATGCTTTAATAAATGAATGAAATGATTTCAGTACCTCTCTGGCTTACCTGTAACTCGCCCGACGCTTGGACTTGTCACTTCCGTTAATTCAAAAAAAAAAATTTTACTCCCAAATTTTTACTATAAAAAGTTGGGGTGTTACAGCTTTGGTATCAGAGCAGGACTGAAGAATCTGAGATCTTGTCTCTTCCAGCGACCGCGATGACTTTGTAAGTATGTAGAAATGTTGTTTTCTTAATGTAGAGATAAAAACATATAATTGCATATTATATTTTCATGAATTTGTAACTAAGGTTGTAACGACCTTTTTATTGCCCAAACAAATGGCTTGGGTAAACCGTTGCAATGATATTATGGAGATGCTACATAACCTAGCCGAAGTGGTAGGCCGACAGGCTGCTGCAATGCAGCTGGTGGGCGATAATTTACATCATGTGACCCATTAGAGGATACATAGAAGATGAGTGCCACTTAAAGTACCGTATAGATATTTTTTTTTCTGGATGGGAAGTATGGATGCGCTTGAGGGCGTAGCTTCCTAAGATAGTTTCTTGTCAACTCCTGCGAGAGTTGAAGTTCTGAACCGAAACTCAGAGACTGCTTGTGTATTTTACCTTCTCGAAAATGATTGGTGAATCATAATGAGTCTCAAAATTACTATCCCAATCACATTGGAAACGATGATTGTTTTGATAAGAGTCATTGGATGAGGCTCTAAGTTAATGTTTTTCCTTTTCCAACTTTGTTGGAGATGTTAGTGACCCTATCATTGATGAAGGGTACCTTCATGAAAAATCTTTCGGACAGAAGGCGAAAGCCTTGTCTGTGCCCGTTAAACCTTTGAGTTCCTCGTTGGAGGATGTTGTAGATCCTCAGTTGTTCTTGGTGATGAGAACGTAAATGATGTTATATGCTTAGCAAATGGATTCTGGGTTGCCGATGATGGCAATCGACTCCTGAGAAGGTCATAGTTGGGGACTACATAACACCAGACTTCTGGGTGTTATGGTTTTTGAAAGAGCATTGTGGAAATTCTTGTTTCCCAACCATAGTCAAAAGGGATTGTGGTGAGTTGGGTTGGCTCAGGTGGTGATTCCTGGTAATGCCAACGTTGTCATTAGGGTGGTGATGCTCTAATGATGTCATTAGAGTGGTGATTCTCTAATGAAGGTTGTTGGAGTGGTGATTCTCCGACGATGCCGTTAGAGTGGTGATTCTCTAACGATGCCGCTAGGGTGGTGATTGAAAGTGCACTAGGATCGAGGCAACGAGCACTAGAGGGGGGGTGAATAGTGCTTTTAAAACTTTCTGCGGAATATTGAATGATTTTGCAAATCTCAAAGCAAACACACAAAGAACACAAGATTTTATCCTGGTTCGGTCAAACTCGACCTACATCCAGTCCCCAAGCAAAACCCGCTTGAGATTTTCCACTATCAACCTTGTAAACTACAAGATCACACAGACCATAACAGGTCCCACTTTCAGTAACAATCCCACTGAAAGCAAACAACTCCTTTACACCAAGGAGTCCTTCTTTTTACACAAAAGAAATAACAACTTACAATACAACCTATGAGCCTTCCTTTTGAATGCAAATGAAATGCAATTGACTTTTGAGGTTGTTGAAATACTCTACTCACGAATTCACTATCTCTCAAAGTGATTTGAGTAAAAAACTGAAGTGAAAGTATCACGTGAGTGAGAAAACAAATACATGAATGAATAGTAGTGAAAAGCAAGAAGTAATTCAATATAATTCTATTGAATTTCATGTTTTTGATTGTAGAATACACTCATATTTATAGTTAAAAGATTCCATACGTTGAGAGTATGAAAGGGTGTCAAAACTGTCCATTTTGAACGATCAAAACGTTTGAAAAATGAAAAGACACGCCTTTTTGAAGTTTCAGGAAAACGGCAAAATTAGTCGACTGAAACATCAGTTAGTCGACTAATAGTTAGTTATTAGTAGACTGACAGTTATCGTCGATCGACTGATCTGTTAATCGAGCTGTTTGAAAATCTGAACTTTTGAAACTTAGTCGACTGGAGAACAGTTAGTCGACTGATAATATCATCAGTAGACTGAAAAACCTTTTAGTCGACTGCTGCTAAAAACTTCTGAAAAACAAACATTCTGTTCGGTCGACTGATAAAAAGCATTAGTCGACTGCTGCTAAATTTTACAGAAAACACATGTTCTGTTCAGTCGACTGAAAAATCATTAGTCGACTGCTGCTAATTTTCCAGAAAACATACATTCTGTCCAGTCGACTGATAAAACCTTCGGTCGACTAATTTGACAAAAATGACTTTTTAGAAAATATGGCACGAAAGGATTAGTCGACTGATAAGTCTATTGGTCGACTAATAAACATGAAAATTTAAGAAAAGAGTTTTCTAAAAAGATTTTCAAAAGAGTTTCTTTTAGAAAAGTTTTTCTAAAGACTTTTAAGGTGAAATGCAACCTAAATATGCACTCTAAGTAAGGCTCTTACAAGAATCTAAGACTTCTAATGAATTAAACATTTGCACACTAGTCTTTAAGGATTCTTCACCGAATTCTTCAATTTCTTCATAGCCTTAGCTGAAATGCAGTTGATTCCACTTGCTCATCATCAAAACCTTGTACTTGAAGTACCATGTATGGCTTCATTGTCGTAACAGTCTCCCCCTTTTTTATGATGACAAACTTAATCAAAGATGAAGCATTTAGATGCATAGATGGAGATTTTACTCCCCCTATCAATATGCTGCAAAACATTAAAAGTTAGCATATTTAAAGCGCATATATCACATATTGATTGGTTTGCATTTTCATTCATCATTTCTTCATGCATTTAGAAATACATTCATTCAAAGCTTTCTTTTTCTCTTAATTTTGCATTTCTCATGCAAGATCTCCTGTAATGTAATTGCTATCATCTTTTTCTCAAGATCTCCTGCAATTTCAATGTAATGCTATCTTTATCTTTTTCTCCCCCTTTGTCAGAATCAAAAAGAGTAAGGGCAAAAATAGCATAAGCAAAATAGACTTTTAACTCGTATCTCTATTTTAAAACACGTCAAGAGAGTTCCGGCGTGTTTTGAAGATGCGCCAGTCACTGCAAGAGGATTCCGGCGTTTCAAGATCACGGCCAGAAGATTCCGGCATCTCCCCGTTACAGTAAGAAAATCCCGGCGAAGATGGAGTCGAACGACACTCCGAGGGTTTTTCGGAAGAGAGAGAGGCAAGAGAGAAAGAGGGGTTTAAGGGTTTCATTTTTTTTTTTTTAAAAATGAAAAGGTACGAAGTGAAACGATGCCTCTTAAAAAACGGGTTTTAAAAAACAAATCCAAGGGGTGTCGGGTCCCTTCACTTAAATTTTTTTAAAAAATTTAGTCGACTAAAACTTTATCGGTCGACTAAAAAAGTGCGACATATTCTAAAAATATCATCAGTCGACTAGAAATATATCGGTCGACTAATATGGTGCGATACATTCCAAAATATAAAACACCAGTCGACTAGAATTTTATCGGTCGACTAATATAGTGCGATTTTGAGATTTTGTTCAAAAATCAGTATTTTTATAAATCCAAAAACAAGCAAATACCTAGTTCTCTCCTAATTCTCATAAAATCTTCATTTTTAAGAGGTTTAGTGAAGATATCGGCATGTTGTTCTTTAGTGGAAATAAAATTTAACGAAATATCTCCTTTTAACACATGATCTCTTAAAAAATGATGTCTAACTTCAATATGCTTAGTTCTTGAGTGCTGAATAGGATTTTTCGAAAGATTTATAGCACTAGTGTTATCAAAATAGTTGTTGTGGAGTAGTTTAAACCAAAATCTTTTAAGGTCTGTTTCATCCAAAGTACTTGTGAACATGCTAAACTAGCTGCTATATATTCAGCTTCAGTTGTTGAGAGTGATACTGAATTTTGCTTTTTACTAAACCAAGAAACTAAGGAATTTCCCAAGAAATGACAAGTTCCACTAGTACTCTTGTGATCAGATTTACTTCCTGCAAAATCTGCATCACTATATGAAACTTAATCAAAGGAAGATGATTTTGGGTAAAACAAACCGAAATCTGAAGTATCTTTCAAATAACGAAGAATTTGTTTTACTGCAGTTAAATGAGATTCCTTTGGATAAGCTTGAAATCTTGCACACATACAAACACTAAACATAATATCAGGTCGACTAGCAGTTAAGTATAATAGAGATCCGATCATACCTCTGTAGAGCTTAGTATCTACACTTTTACCATTTTTATCTTTATCAAGAGAAGTAGTTGTACTCATAGGATTCCTTATTGATTTCGATGAGTTCATCCCAAATCTCTTGAGAAGTTCTTTTGTATACTTACCCTGATTGATGAAGATTCCTTCTTCAGTTTGCTTTATTTGAAGTCCAAGGAAGTAGTTTAATTCGCCCATCAAGCTCATTTCAAACTCTTCCTGCATAGCCTTAGCAAATTCTTTACAAAGAGAATCATTAGTAGAACCAAATATTATGTCATCAACATAAATTTGCACAATAAGAATATCTGAATTAAGATTTTTAATAAATAAAGTGGAGTCTACCCAACCAATGGAAAAACCAGATTGTTCTAGAAAATTTCGTAGTCTTTCATACCACGCTCTTGGTGCTTGTTTGAGTCCATACAGAGCTCTTTTCAATTTGTAGACCTTTTCTGGATATTTCTCATTTTCAAAGCCTGGGGGTTGCTCTACATAAACTTCTTCATTGATGTGTCCATTTAAAAATGCACTCTTAACATCAATTTGATATAACTTGAAGTTCATGTAACTAGCAAAAGCAAGCATCATACGAATTGACTCTAATCGAGCCACTGGTGCATAGGTTTCATCAAAATCTATGCCTTCTTCTTGATTATAGCCTTGTGCCACTAGCCTTGCTTTGTTACGAATGACTTCACCATTTTCATCCAGCTTATTTCGGAAGACCCATCTTGTTCCAATTACTGGATGATCCTTTGGTCTATCAACTAGATCCCAAACATCATTCCTAGTAAATTGGTTAAGTTCTTCAGACATGGCCAAAAGCCAAAATTCATCATCACATGCCTCATTGATATTCTTTGGTTCTAATTTAGATATGAAAGCAACATTTGCAATATATTTTTCTAACTGCCTTCTAGTTTGGACACCACTCTTTATTTCACCAATAACTTGTTCATGTGGATGATTAGGAACTTCTTTCCAAACCGGTTGAAGAGGAATATTTTCTTGAGAAGTACTCTCTATCAAGGGTTCTTCTTGAAGTATTGCTTCTTCTTCTTCGCTTAGAGGTATAACCTGCTCACAATTCTCATCAAATGCAACATGTAGAGATTCTTCAATACAAGATGTTCTTTTATTGAAAATACGATATGCTTTACTTTTAGAAGAATATCCAAGAAATATTGATTCATCTGATTTTGAATCAAACTTATCAAGATTATCTTTGGTATTTAACAAGAAACATTTACTACCAAAAATTTTGAAATATGAGATCTTTGGTATATGATCATAATACAATTCAAAACATGTTTTATGTAAAATTGGTCGAATAAGAACACGATTTAAGACATAACATGCTGTATTAATTGCTTCAGCCCAAAAATATTTTGGTAAATTTTTATCTTGAAGCATGGTTCTAGCACATTCTTGCAAAGTTCTATTCTTTCTTTCAACTCCATTTTGTGGAGCCGCTCTAGGAAAAGCAAAGTTGTGAGATATACCATGTAAATCACAAAACTTAAGAAAAGATTCATTTTCAAATTCACCACCATGATCACTATGAATTTTAATAATAGATGTAGATTTTTCATTTGTAATTCTTCTACAAAGTTTAGAAAATTCTAAAAAAGCATCATTTTTGCTTTTTAGAAAAATCACCCATGTAAACCGATAATAATCATCTACTATAACAAAAGCATACTTGCTACCATTCAAACTTTGAATTCTAGATGGTCCAAATAGATCTAAATGTAAAAGTTTAAGAGGACGTTTTGTTGAAACTATATCTTTAGCTTTAAAAGAACTCTTGATTTGTTTACCCCTTTGACAAGCATCACATAAGTGATCCTTTTTATATGGTATTCTAGGTAGGCCTCTTACAAGATCATTCTTGGATAATTTTGAAATAATTTTAAAATTAACATGTCTAAGTCTCTTGTGCCATAACCATTGAATTTCATTTGACACAATAAGACATTTTTCATTAAAAGAGGGTAATTCATCTAGATACAGTTCATACACATTATTTCTTCTTTTACCTTTAAAAATGATCTTTTTAGATTGAAAATCAGAAATTAAGCATAAATCATTTTCAAAAGAAACATGAAAACCTTTATCACATAATTGACTAATAGATATTAAATTATGCATTAAACCATCTACTAAAAGAACATTTTCTATCAAGGGAAATTTTGGATTACCAATATTACCAATACCTATAACTTTTCCCTTGTTATTGTCACCAAAGGTGACGGTTCCTCCATCCTTATTTTGGAGGGTGGAAAATAACTCCGGCCTTCCAGTCATATGTTTGGAACAACCGCTGTCCAATATCCATTTGCTCCTTATGTTGTGTACCTACAACAAAATCAGAAAACAGAGCATTTGAGCCCTTTCTATTTTCGGGTCCATGAGAGTTAGTCTTAGGAACCCATATCCATTTGGATTTTGGTTTCCTTTGATAATAAGTATTCTTTCTATAAAAGGATTTAGAATAAACATTTCTAGATGCATTTCTATTAGAACTAGAAAGTTTAGTTTTATGAACAAAAGGTTGAGAATAATGTCTTTGATTTTTCACCACATAGTTTGGTCTATTTTGAGTATCAAAGAAGCTATATCTCAATCCGGTTTTATTAACCGAGCATCTTTGAGAACCAAGAAGTTTTTCTAGATTCTCTTGACCATTTGTGAATTTGGTCACTATAGAAAGAAGATCATTTGACTTTTCTTTAAGACTAGATATTTCATTTTGTAAGAGATTGGTTCTAACTCCAATTTCTTTTATCTCAAGTGTTTGGCAAGAATTTTCCTTCTTGAGATCTTCTATTTCTTGAAGTAACACTTTATTTTGAGAGTCAAGAGTTAAATTTTCAGTTTTTAACTCTTTATTTTTAGAACTAAGACTCTTAAATTTAGCATATAAATCATTAAATGCTTCAAATAACTCATCATAGTCAAATTGACTTACCGAAACTTCTTGTGCTACAAAACACATGTTGGCGACTTCTTCATTTGATTCTTCATCGGAAGAGGAGTCACTATCATCCCAACATGCTTGAAATGCCTTTTTCTTCTTGAATTGGTCCTTGGGCTTGAATTTGAGAAGAGGACAATCTTTCTTGATATATCCTGCCTTTTTGCAGTTAAAGCACTTTACTTCATTGGGAATGAAAGAATCTACTTTCTTTGCCTTTCTTTGAAATCTTCCCTTTTTGATGAATCTTCTGAATTGCCTTGTGATGAGAGCAATATCTTCATCTTCATCTTCATCTTCATCTTCTTCAGAATTTTCTGAGTCAGAAGTAGCCTTAAAAGCAAGAGACTTCTTTTTAGGCTCTTCTTCTTGTCTGTCTTGAAGTTGGACCTCATATGCCATTAGGTTACCAACTAAGTCTTCAAGAGTGAGAGTATTGAGATCATTTGCTTCTTCAATAGCAGTGGTTTTTCTCTCCCATTCAGGAGTTAAACACCTTAGAATCTTTCTGACTAAATCCACTTGTGAATATTCTTTTCCAAGGGATTTCAAAGTGTTAGTTATATCGGTCATTCTAGTTACTATGTCCGATATAGATTCATTTTGCTTCATTTTGAACAATTCAAATTTATGAACTAAAGAAGCAATTTTAGATTCCTTTACCTTTGATGTACCTTCGTGAGTTACGAGAAGAGTATGCCAGATTTCATTAGCTCTAGAGCATTGAGAGATGCGATTGAACTCTACCTTGTCAACGCCACAATATAAGGCATTCATTGCCTTGGCATTAAGTGAAGCAATCTTCTTTTCATCATCGGTCCATCGGTTGAAATCAGTTGATGGAGTTTGGTACTTTTCTGAAACAACTCTTCAGATATCGAGATCCATGGATTGCAGGAATATTGTCATTCTTACTTTCCAGTATCCATAGTTTGTTTCGTCGAAGAGAGGAGAACGAACAGAGGAGCTTCCTTCTTTGTGCTGAGATGTTGTAGTTTCCATGCTAGATGATGGTCAAATCAAAGTAATAGCAAATCTGTGCTCTGATACCAAATGAAAGTGCACTAGGATCGAGGCAACGAGCACTAGAGGGGGGGTGAATAGTGCTTTTAAAACTTTCTGCGGAATATTGAATGATTTTGCAAATCTCAAAGCAAACACACAAAGAACACAAGATTTTATCCTGGTTCGGTCAAACTCGACCTACATCCAGTCCCCAAGCAAAACCCGCTTGAGATTTTCCACTATCAACCTTGTAAACTACAAGATCACACAGACCATAACAGGTCCCACTTTCAGTAACAATCCCACTGAAAGCAAACAACTCCTTTACACCAAGGAGTCCTTCTTTTTACACAAAAGAAATAACAACTTACAATACAACCTATGAGCCTTCCTTTTGAATGCAAATGAAATGCAATTGGCTTTTGAGGTTGTTGAAATACTCTACTCACGAATTCACTATCTCTCAAAGTGATTTGAGTAAAAAACTGAAGTGAAAGTATCACGTGAGTGAGAAAACAAATACTTGAATGAATAGTAGTGAAAAGCAAGAAGTAATTCAATATAATTCTATTGATTTTCATGTTTTTGATTGTAGAATACACTCATATTTATAGTTAAAAGATTCCATACGTTGAGAGTATGAAAGGGTGTCAAAACTGTCCATTTTGAACGATCAAAACGTTTGAAAAATGAAAAGACACGCCTTTTTGAAGTTTCAGGAAAACGGCAAAATTAGTCGACTGAAACATCAGTTAGTCGACTAATAGTTAGTTATTAGTAGATGTGAACACCCCAAATTTTTCAAAGTCTTGTGAAAATGACCTTTTTGCCCCTAACCTCGTTTTCTGAGAAAATCAAGTTATTTCTTCAGATTTCTGGATTAGATTCCACATTGACATATTCAAATTCAACTCCGGGTCTGAACCCAGTATTTTAAATCCAAATCTGAGCCCCGTTGTCCGATTTTCCAAAATAAAAGCACAAAAATACCAAAAAAATGATTTTGAAAGGCTCGGGTGGCTCATTCGGCACTCTATTGGATCCTCGGCCCTATATTTCTCAGTTCGAGGTTGTAAACCTCGAATATGTCTCAAAAATTCGGACATAAACCCATTTTTGAAGAAATTTTCTCAAAATTCCCTTTTGTAAATATTCTACAAAAACACAAAAAAATTAGTTTTAAATCTTTGATTTCTCGTAAAGCTCTAGGATTTTATTCTAAAAATACAAAAAAATAGAAAAATAACATAAAAAAAAAAAAACCAAAAAATTGAGAAAAGCTACAAAGAAAACAGACGATTTTCAAGCTTTTAAAACCATTTTTGCCGAAAACCTCATTCCTTAAACCATTTTTTTTTTAAAATTTCTTAAAAGGGGAACCACCTTTTTGAAATAGGGAAAAGTTACAACGGAATCCTCCCGCGTGTTTTCACCTCCTCTCTCCACCTTCCATCCTCAACAAATCCCTCTCATCTCCGCCCTCAATCTTCAACAGCCTGCATATCCCCTCCGCCCTCAATCTTGAACGAAACCCCATTCTGGAGCCTTCCACGCTCTCCTTAAAAAGAGACCTTGGTCTTCTTTGCGAGGCATCCCTTTTCCCCTAGTGAATGCCGACCAATCGCCAAGTCTCTCTGCAAACTCCTAGCCGCTACCCATTCTTTTTTTTTCCTTTCTAGCCGACCATCCATCTTTCTTCCTTCACCCCTATCGTCCCTAGGATCGGTGATTATCCCCCAGCTATCATACCCCTTGTTTTCCTTGAGATCGGTCTTTACTTCAAGCATCCATCATCGACCCCATCCATCTTCTCGAATCATTCATTCCCCTTCTTCATTTTGAATACCCGATTGAGAGAAATCAGACCTTCCGGCAGCGAGAGAAGAAGCTGCGCCATCCGATCAACCGCAACTTTCTTAGAACTTCTGCCACTACAGGAGATACCCATCATGCACCTTCATCGACCTTCCTGCTGAAGTGTCCACTCTCTTCAAGAAAGGAACGCCCCCAGCCTCTCTCTTTGATCGCCTTCCCCTCAAAGGAGACGTCCGCTCCCTCCTTCAGAATCACCAGCACGCCAAAGGTAAGTGGTTCGTCTTCCTCCTTCTTTCGTATCGTCTATTTCTCTCTGCCAAAGATATCCCCTGTAAAAAAAAAAAAGGCATTCCTGTAACCTTGGTTTGCTCATTAGCAAATCCTATTTACAGACATGCAACATTGACGGGATGAGGAATCCCAACATTTCTTACCGTTTTACAATTTTTTTTTTAGCCTGTGCTCAGTCCCTGTTGTTTAGCAAGTTTGGAGGCTATCCTCATTGATGCATGATTATTGGTAAACTGCTATATGCTTCCCTCATTCACTTTTAGATTACGCTTTTGTTCCCCTCATTACCTCTTATTGACGTCTCATAGCGTTAATCGGTAGTCAGATCTCTTATCCTCGATACGTTTCGGGTGTTCCACCTGTGGTATATTCAAGTGTATTGGTAGCCTGCTGATGCATTCTACTTCATCCAGGGCTCCTGATTGTTCTGGTGTACATTCATCTTAACATCTCGGTCTAATGAATTTCTGATTGCATCATATTGTGTTGTGCACTTGATCCATTGGAATCACTGTTTTTACATTGTTGCATGCACCTTTACATCATGTAGATATACTTTTTTTTCCTTTCGTGTTTATATGTTTTCAACTCAGCAGAACGTCATTTATAAGCCCTGCTCATCCTTTCTATATTTCATATATATGAAATTTCCTATCCATACGGCATTTCATGTGTCTTCATGATCCTGCATTTTAAGTTCTTCCACTGTCTACTTTATGCAGCAAGTTTAGCTAGTTTACCAGTTCAGAAACTCTAGGCCCCTTTCGGAAGCCCTCATAGATCATAGCTTCACATAATTTCAGTACCTGCAAGTTTGAGTTAGCCTTTCTATTGAGAGTCTGTTCCCTTTGTGCTTTCTATCATGCTGGTGTCAATATCAAATGATCCAATCAGGATAAATAACAAGGAGTTCGAAAATCTCCATGATCCTGAGTGTTCCAAAGGTAGCTAGGGAGGTATATTCCATTATGTTTGATGCTCCTATAGAGCAATTTTTGTCTACAGTCTAGTTGCAGGAGTGCTGATCCTATTATCAGGATAAAACAGAGCAAGTCTTCTCCAAGACTCTGATATATAGTTAAGCAGCAGCTGCGTCGGAAAATGTTTAAGGGTAATGTAAGACATTAGATGTGGCTCTTTAGGGCTGGGACAAGCTGGTCAAACTGGATATGACCTGTTGCTATTACAGAATTCGGTTTACAGAAGAATCAATTTTCTATCAGTTTTTTAACAAATCACCTTGTTGCTGCTATAAAAAAAAACAATAGTTGCTGTAACGAAGTCTTCTTGGTTTACTGTATTAATGTGTTTTAATGATATTTCCTTGATTCCCTGCATCTCCTTTACTATCATACAATAATCATCCAGCATTACTATACTTTGCCTGCATCAAAATTATTTATGCTCATTGATTTGGTAGTTAGAAAAGTGCTGTAGTTTCTTTTGCAGCATCATGCGTTATACCTGCTATCTAATATATCACCTCCCTTTCCTGCGTAACAGCACACACACAGCTTCAGGTATCCATTATTTCTCTTACACTGTTATACAACTACCAACTCGTCCCCACTATCTCCCAGATCTACCATATTTCACAAACAGGGTGTATAAAAAAAAATGTGTTAGGATAACTCCTAAAAGTTTAGCTTTAGTTCTCCTTGGATTAACACATTGGGATTTTATTTGATTCCCTAAATTATGGATGCACACTTCGTAATATATTTGGTCACAAGAGACAGTGAATCCAAAATCTACATTATCCCAAATGATGTTGAAGGGTTCTTGTTTATGCTTCAAGGGAGCCTGATGCTGTCAAGTGAGACTGGAAGAAGTCATGAACGGGAGATGGATTTTCATGTATATCTGTATGCTAATACTCAATACTGCAACATGCTGCGCCCATATTTATTTGTCTCACCACCAACACTACCACCAACCACCTTAAACTCTTTCCATTTCACTGCTTGACTTATACAGCAGTTGGGCCACAGTGTCGGCACTCCCAGCTCACTGTTAATCTTCATAGCAATACACCTAGTTGTATGCTATTATGATTTCATTTATCTTCAGCCATATCTACATAACCGTCTCAGTAGCACCAACTGCTACCCATTATCCACAATCTCTCCATATTTCCCTTTATTATCTGGCTATACAGGAGACTGAACTTTTCAGACACTTAATGGTTGACTTGAACAATAGTAACTAGGACCTATATATAAATCCAATTCTTTTTTTTTGTGGAATTTCAACTGTTAGGATTCAGTTAGTATCTTTTTGCTGTATTTTGCCTATCTGCTGCTACTACAGCAATAAATCTTGCATTTGGCTGCACCCCACGGCTTACCACATAGCACCCTTCCTGCGGTAGGTACATCCTCTGTTTTACCATACAACAAGTATATTTTCTGTAAATGTTTCATCCCACTTACCATTGTTGCATACCACCATTATTGCTGTGAACCACCTACAACCCAGTCTCGCCATTCTCTCATTAGCCGCTTCCTATCATCCATGGCAACTGCTTACTTTTAGCCCAGCGGCAATATTACAGCACCAGCGGGTTGCTTTCCTGCATATTTTGACATATCAATATTTATGGTGATAATCACCCTCGGAATTCATATGTAGAAATCGATGGACAAGACAAATCCATCATGTTACACCTCTCATAGGCTGTTGATAGATGTATATGTATACCTGCAGGCCCCTATGAACATGTATAAGTATATCTTGATATGTGAGCATCTTCTCATCATTGGCATCTTCTGGAATCTGTGTGACATATCCATTTTTTTTATTCTTTATTAACCCAGTTATTTTGCAGGGAATATATGGAAAAGGTTATCATTTGAAATTGTATATTTGATTTTATCCATTGTAATAGTTAGGTTGGAATAAGAATTTACATTTCTTGCTTTAGGTAGAATGAATGAGCATCATAGAATACCATGAATTGTTTATTCCATGCATTTTTTCCTTTATTTCTCAAAATCCCCACAATGGTGAAACACGAATGGCACGTGCATCATTTCGTAAGAGGTAAGTTAATTCTAAGTTGACGATTTACATCAACGGCCATAGTCGGGGTGTGAACAAAACTTAGAATTCTTATCTTTTACGAAATAACATTGGATCCACACTGGATCCACTTTCAAAATCCATCATATTTTCTCAATTTTTTTTTTGTTCTTTTATCAGAATTTAACTTAGGATTAACTCAAAATATATACCAATGGCCATAGTCAGGGTATATTGAGGGTTAATTTCATTTTAAATTCTATAAAAGCACTAAAATGTATTTTATTCTTCTTTTGAATTTAAATATAGATTATCATATAATACATTCAATGACCATAGTTAAGGATGTATTATATTTTCAATCTTATTTTAATTCATTTAAAAGAATGAAATAGCTTTTCAAATCCCAATTTCAAACTTATTCAAATTCATTCATCATATAGGATAGAATTACATCATATTTTTCAAAATTCTTTTCCAAAATCCAAGTGATCTCAAATATCTTTCTTAAATCTATAGTTTAAAGATTTAAATTTCAAGTTCAAAGTCTAATTTGACTTTGAAATTTTAAAATTCAATCTTTATATTCTTGATTCATTCCAAATTCAAGCTCTAAATTCAAAGTCCAAATTGACTTTGAAGTTCATTTACAAATTCAAATTCTCAAATCAATTTTGAAATTCCAAAATTCCAACTCAATTCAAAATCCAATTTCAAAGTTCAATTTAACTTTGAAATTTCCGATTCATCCTCTGATTCAAAGTCAAGTTTTCTTCAAGTTTTAAACCAAAGTTGAGATTGACTTTGAAATCTCAAAATCCAAACCTTCCTAAGTTAAATCTGGGTTTTCAAAACCCAGATCCATCTTTAAAAGTCCTATTTTTGGACTTCTCAAAACTCAAATTCAAAAACAAATCCTAGTCTCAACTTGGATCCAAATTTCCAAGTATAAGACTCCATTCCACTTTGGATCTCCAATTACAGATCCAAATTCCATTTAGGATACAGATCCTCATTCCATTTAATCTCAGATTCAGATCCAACATCCAATTCTTAGGATCCAGAATCCAACTCTGCTTTGGATCTCAGATTCAGATCCAAATTCCAATTCTTAGGATCCAGAATCCAACTCTGCTTTGGATATCAGATTCAGATCCAAATTCCAAAATTCTTAGGATCCAAATCCTTATCCCATTTTGGATGTCCCATTACAGATCCAAATTCCATTTAGGATCCAAATTCTTATTCTACTTTGGATCTCCAAACATAGGTCCAAATTTCTTTTAGGATCCGGATCCTCATTCTACCAATGAATCTCAGATTCAGATCCAAATTCCAATTCTTAGGATCCAGAAACCAATTCTACATTGGATCTCAAATTTTAGATCCAAATCCATTCTAGGATCCAGAACCCAATCCTACATTGGATCTCAGACTTCAGATCCAATTCCATCTTGGGATCCAAATGTCCAACCCTATCTTGGATCTCAGATTTCGGATCCAAATACCATCTTGGATTCCAAATCTTGAATCCAATTCCATTCAAAATTCCGAATCCAAATTCCACTTTAATTCCAATTCTTAAAACCAATTCCATTTTCATTCCAGATGTCAAATCAAGTTCCCATTTCAGATCCTAAATTCAAAATTCAACTTTGAACTCTATTTAGAATCCAGACTTTGGATTTAAATTCCATCTTGAATTCCAAACTTTCAAATCAATTCTATTTCTCAAAATTCTATTTAAATTTCCCACATTTCATTCTGATTTCAAAGATAGAATTCAATTCCATTCCAAAGACTTAAAATCCAAATTTCTAATTCAAAATCCATTTATGACTTTAAAATTTCCTTTCTTCTCCTTTCCTCTCAATTCTAAGATCATTTTTCCAAATCCAGACTCATATTCCAAGCTCTTGCATATTCTAAAACTTAGAACTTTAATCTTAAGTTCTAAGTTAGAAATCATTTCTTCGCTTTATCAGATTCATCTCAGAAACACTTGGAATTCTTCAAAATATTTTCAAAAAGAGCATACATCTTTGCATTTGCACAAGCATGATTCATTATGCATTTAGACTTAGGATAAATATTTAGATAATTTCTTTGCAAAGCAAAAGGCATGAAATTCGACCCTTGGTTCGATTACCCCTGGTAAAGGCGCCAGGAACGGTCGAACCTCGTACCGACAAGCGGATCCCGTCTCCCAATTTTCTCGCAAATATTTCAAAAACGGAGGCGAGTCATTTCAAAATTCTTCAAAATTAAGGTTAAGTGAGATCCGCAAAAGAGTTCCTCTTCTCTTCCCTTCTTTCTTTTCTCTTTCTTTCCGTTCTTTTTATCTTTTCTCCCTTCAAAAAGGAGGAAAAATAAGAGGTTGGAAAGGATAAAAGAAGGAAGAGAGAGAGAATATTACGAGAGGAAAATTTTTGCGATGATCACAGGTTTGGCGACCGTGATGGGACTCGTCTCCGTCCGGTCGAATTATGCCTTTTCTTTTGCTTTGATATTATCTAAGTCTTTATTCTACATATGTCAGCTACATTTTCATGCAAACCTTAGAAGCCTAGATTTTGTCCTAAGCTGACATCATTGCATATAGGATTTAAGTATGGTTTTGTAGGACCATATTGAGGAGATTATTCATGTTCACATTAGACTTAGGTTTTAAATACAACTCTCCTCAATTTTAGGGATTCAATGTAAACAATGTATGCAAGTGTATGCTTCCTTTTATTTAAAACTATCTCTTTAGGACTTGCATTAGAGCCATCAGATTTTTGCATGTTGAACATGTTTTCAAAAACATCCCTTACCTATATTTTCCCGGTCTTCACGTTGCTGGGCTGTCTCACTGAACCATAGTTCGGGAGAGAGCCTCACAACTGGACCAATTATTTGGGTTCGCGCCCCCCTACCACGTACCTAAGGGCCATAGTCCGAGGTATATCGGTAGGTGCTCAAGGATGTTGGGAAGTCATTACCTTAGAACCGGAGAAAATATTTCTATGCCACGTACTTCAAGCTTCGGCTTGGGTATATCGGCGTACCTTGATTGGAATCAGATGATCTGAACCCTAGAGTTAGGATTAAGGTCCTACAAGCCATTTCAAATATTGCATTTAGAGTCAGCCTTTAGGGAGTGCTGTATGCGCATCCTTGTTTGTGCAGCTTTGGTTGTGTGATATTTCTCTTATATATATGTATCAGACCCTTTTCAAAAACCCTGGGTGTATTATTCAAAACTTACCCTTATTTTCAAAAACCCCAGGTATATATTTTTATCTACCTACATTTCTTTTTAGATTAAATTTTCTTCAAAACCCTGGAAAATTCTTTTAAAATCTCCTCAATCTTTCAAAATTTCCAGGTCTATCCGTAAGTCCTGAATTCTACCTGACTCTCTTCCTCTTTTTTCCTCAGTATCACTCCGATGGCATCCGAATCACCCGATACTATCTTTCCTTGGGATCATGTCTTCTATCAAATAAGGGATGGAACCCCAGATCTGCGGGTCATCCAGTCTCGTCCTTTCTTCCCTCGGTGGTATTATTCTTGGTTCGCCACCTTCTCACGTATGTTCCCAGACCACTTGGATGACTGTGGGTTGGAAATGGCATCAGCGGTAGGCAAGCAAACCATCAACGGAGCTCTGATTCAGGCTATGGCAGAACGGTGGAATCCGCGTACCTGTACCTTCTGGTTCCTCTGGGGAGAGATGACTCTGCTGATGGACAAATTCAATGATATTATGGGATTGCCCGAACCAGCCGGTCAGCCAGATGATCCTGTCGAGCAGCAGTTTTTGATCAACATCAAAGGGGTGGATGTTCGAGAAGCCTTGGCCAGAGCAACAGGGAGCAAATCTTGGCATCTCACTGAGATCGGTGGAAATCAGTTCATCAACCTGTTCGAGCTATATCAAAAATACGAAGCCTACAAAGAGGTTGACACTCTGTCTCGAGCAGCGAAGGACAGAATTCAGCATGCCATGATCCTGTGCATAGTAGGGTTAGCCTTCTTCCAAGATGGTCAGAATTTCATAGATATCAGAGTTGCTCAGCTCTTTCGGAGATGGGGAAACAAGCAGACCCGTCAGCTTTCAGTTTCCATGGCCGCATTAGCCTTCCTTTACAGAGGCTTGGCACGATTTGCGCTTGGGGAGACCATTCTGGTAGAAGGATGCACTTACGCCTTGCAGTCATGGTTCCTGCGACATGTTCCTTCGAAGGCCAGTTCTTTCAGGTTCAACAATAAGCAGCCGAAGACAGTCATCCAATACCGAGCTCTGATCGAGAAGCTGCATCAGGAGGAGATCATTTGGGATTTCTTTGACAGAAGAGAGACTGTTCCTCGATACACTTATGCTCGTGACAAGCGCTACAAGTTGATGGGCCCTTTCTTTTGTGTCGATTATCAGCCGGAACGATGTCTGAGGCAGTTTTCACAGCGGCAGGTCCGTGCCAACACCCGTTTCCCGACAGGCAACGTGTCAGAATTCAACCTGCAGTCGGATCAGTGGTCTGGGGCATATCATGTCGCAAAATATACCTGGAACTCCTTTATTTCTCTGTCTATATTTCCTGGACCAAATGTATCATCTGAATATCAGGAGTGGTGGCAAACTGTCTGTCCACCCTCTCTTTGTCTTTGAAAGTTAAAAATATCAATAAAAATTTACTTTTCTGGCCAAAAATGTTGTTCTCTATATTTTGTTTATAGCACAAATAAAAGTCACAAATTTTGGATGATGACCTAATCCCGGGAAAAAGGGATATTCCTTCCGTATTTCTTCAATATATCTTATCATGGTTGACGACCTCGCCTAGGTAACAAGGCACATTTCTCTGTTATCATCAAATGGTAACACAATTATCACAAATCGTGTGATGACCCAATCCCGGGTAATGGGATAATCTCTTGAAATTGTCTACCAAATCCCTTCATTTCTTGCTTTCTCTCAAAAAAATTATGATTTTTCAAAAAAGCTTCTCCATACTCTAACTATTCCCATATTCTGCAGGAAAGCTTTGGCATCTGAAAATGGTTCAGACAAGGGCTGATAAGAGGGCCGCTCAGCAGCACAGTGACAGTGAGCTAGAGGAGATGAATTCTCCCCGATTATCCAAAAAGCATGACTCCGGAGATGAGAGTGATGTTGATCCAGCCATGTATCGGGTTTTTCAGAAAATGATGACCAAGATGATGGCTGAGCAGGCCAAAGCTGCTCCCAAAAAGGTGGCTTCCAAGAGCAAAGTGAAGAAAAAGCCCATGAAGAAGCCCGTCAAGATCAACAAGCAAAAGGTACAACGTGACAGTACCTCTGAAGATTCTGAGTCAGCGGAAGAAAATTCTGAAGAAGAGCAGTTGATCTACATCCCGAAACATCTGTGGCAGTCCAAGAGGCCGATAGAGGAGCCAATGTCAGTAAACAAGCCCAAGCATGGGGCCCCCGCAGAGGATTCAATCCAAGCCTTGACCAAAATAGTCAAAGACCTGCAAGTCTGAGATAAAGGAAAAAGGTCATACACCAGGCAGGATTTCTACCTTGGTTTGGAAGGAGACATCAATTTGGAGAATCTTCCCCGAAAATTCATTAAATTCGATGGATCCGGAGACCCCAAGGCCCACCTTGCCATGTTCTTCGCGGAATGCGCCCGATTCAGTGAAGACAACCGTGCCCTCTTGTTATCATCGCAAAATTTTTACTTTTGCAAATCAAACTGACCTTTGAAAAAGATTTTGAAAATAACTTTCCTCCGTTTTAAAATGCGGGAAAATTCCGTAGAATGGGACTCGCTTGTCGGTACGAGGTTCAACCGTTCCTGCCACCTTTAACAGGGGTAATTGAACCAAGGATCAATCTTATGCTCTACTCTATTCAACTTGTCTAAATCATATTCTAATTTCTAAATGCACATAGAATCAGGCATGTGCTATGAATTTTCAGAAAATGCACATTTGAAAACATGATGTTTGCTTTGAATGATTGAAATATTTAGAAAATGTAAATCTTGGAAATGATATCACATGGAAAATCGTGAATTAGGACTTGAAAGATATTTCTGAGAGAAATAAAATCGATTTTGAGGAATCCTTGACATTTGGTGAAAATCGATTCTGAGAGATGTGAAATAACTTTGAAAAACTTGATTTCTTTGAATTCAAACTTTGAAATTGAATATATAACTTGAAAAATCAAATTTGGAACTTGAGAAATACTTGAAATATCATTGGCAAATCCATATTTTGAGAAAATCGATTTTTGAATAAGATTTAGAGAATCTTGAGAAAATGATTTCTCTGAATTGAAATTTGAATTGGAATTGGCAAATGCATGAAATGAATGAATATGAATTTGAGGAATTGAGAAATACTTTTTGTATTTTTGAGAAATGCAGTGCATTTTGAAGTTAGCCTAAGAGTGTAGGCTGAATGTGGCTAATGTGAAGATCATAAATCTAAGTATCATTCATATTCTGACTATGGCCATAAATACAAATTCCACCAAGTTTATAAACTTCATAGAAGCTAGTGCATGTGCCATTCGTGTAGACCATGGTGAATTTGTAAAAATATGCATGAATCATCATCCATCACACATTAAAATTATAAAAATAAACTATATGCAATGCAACCTAAGCTAAGCAGGAAATGTAAATTCTTATTCCAAAGTTTAATTACAAATTACATCACTATTGAAATTTAAATACATGAAAAATAAAGTCTTCAATGTACCTGCAAAACTAGAAAACTTGGTTAATGAAAATATGTTGGCTTTTCTAGATTTATCCAGTAATATCTAGAAATTACTGGATTTTGCTAGATATAAGCCTTTTCCTTGATTCCCTTAAATCAAAAGTGATAAAGTATGAAATAAAATGGAATAAATAAGGAAGATAAGATATGAAATTTCGAAATTGGGGTCCAAATGACAAAAATACCCCTAATAACAAAACTATGGCCTTGAAATTAGGGTTTTTAGAAAGATATTTTGATAAAATGCAAGTTTTGAAATTTGAATGAAATAAACTCAAACCAAATATGCTATGACATGATTAAAAATATGAAATTAGGGCTAGGGATTTCGAAATTTAGGTCAAATGACCAAATTACCCCCGATAGCAAGACTATGGCCTTGAAATCAGGGTTTTCTGAAATAGATTTTGGTAAAAACCTAGGTTTTATGCACTAAATGAAATCAAATGAGCATCAAATTAAACCTAAAGCATCTTAATATGATTATGAACATGATTAAACCCTAAAATATATGCTTATGAACGAAAATCCAATAATATCACAAAAACTGTGATTTTAGCAGTGTTTTTGGATCTTTCAGGAACCCGGTTTTGCAATTTGCTTAATTCAGCCATCAAATGGATTCCAAAATCCACAAAAATTGGTACCTGCACTTGTTATAACCCTAATGTCGAATTAGAATTATAAAAATAATTTTTTGACATTAAATTAATCCGAAAATTGCATTAAACCCTAAAATATGCTATTTTTGACCTAATTCACCAACCAGTTTCAATCCAAGACCTGAATCAGGGGTCAAATATCTATGGAAATTTATGAAATTTTACAGAGACTAACTAGAAAAAAAAACAGATATTTCCCAATTTACAGATCGGAAAAAGCATCTCCGGTTAGGGAGAAACCCTTCCGTCAATCTGAGCTAACATATTTCACTCTTAACAGGGATTAAAACAGCTATTCCAGATTGAAAATACAGACATAAATAGAAATTCTAAACAAAAATCTTTGAAATTTTAGTGGTGAACAGTAGACAGAAAAATAATAATACTCACTTTTTACAGATCATGAATCGGATCTATGGTTTGGGATTTATGACTAACACAAGTCTGATTAGGGTTTTGGTAAACCCTAACGAGTTTTAAATTTAAAAACAGATTCTCTAAAAAGATAAAAATACTAAACAGTGATCAAAAAATCCGAAAATTTCACAGCAGACAGATCTACTCAATGTGAATCCATAGCACTTTACAGATCTAAAATCGGATATAATATGAGAGAAATATCATAACAGAAAGTTACCTTCTTGATTTTAACCACGATTTTAAAGCTTTAAAAACCCGATTTGATGTCTGATTTTTTTGACAGGGTTCCCGAGATCCAAAACCTCTGATTTTTCTACAGTAACTCAATAACTCATGCATGCACCACATATAAAAAAATCAGAAATAAACAATGAGTGCTTCCATCCGAAATAACATCATCTTTACTGTTCTAAACCTAGAACACACAAAAATTTAAGAAACTTGAAAAACCATGCATTAACTAATGTAAATAAATAAAATAAACCATAAAACAGTAAATAAAACTTATTTCTATGCTATAAAATGTAAAACAAACATGAATAAACCATGAAAATAAATTAAAAACAAGGAATCAATGGCTGAAATTTGATATCACCTTTAAAACATAGATTTAACCCATTAAAAAGGGTAAATCATATATTTTATTGGTTAATAATGCAAAGAATCATGTTAAAATCAATTCTAATGGATTAAAATCTCTGTAAATCATCCAAAACAGGGTTAGATCACCTTCTTGGAGTGTTCTTGCTGATTCTTGATGGTTCTTGAGGTTGAATCCATGGTTTAATCCATGAAGGGGATGACACCAATGGCTAAAATTGATTTAAAACATGAAAAAGTATTAAATAAAACTAAAAAATATTAAAAATATTACCTTGGTGCTTGCAGCTGCAATGGAGGAAGGTGGAGGTTCTGGAGAGGAGAGAGAGGCCACGAAAATTTGAGAGAAAAGAGCCCTCCTTTTGGCCCCCCTTAGGTCCCTTTTTATAGTTTTTCAAAAGTCACTTAATTAGGGTTAATTAAGAGGTTTTTCATTTTTTTAGGACTCTTTCTAATAAATCCACTAAAGGCAACGATTTTTTGTGGTTTTCTAACCTAGGTGGGACTCTAATTAATCCCTAATTAGCCCCTAACTAAACCTAGAAAACCCCCAAATGTGATGCCACTTGGCATCTTTCACATTTGGGTTTTTAAAACACCTTTAAAAACATTTAAAAACACTAGTTTTAAAAACTAATTTTCAAAATGAGTTTTCAAAATGGTTTTGACTCTTCTAAACCTCTAACACTAACCAAGACATCAACTAACCCTAGTCTAGCCCTGACTTACTCGAATATGGCGCCACCCCGAGTGGGCCCTACTTGAGTTTTTCAAAAAAAACGATTTTAAAACTTGAAATTGAAGGAGTTTTCAAAAGGATTTTCAAAAGTAATCTTAAAATTAGAATTTTTGAAATGGCATAAGGTCCTGACTGAGTTAGAATTCCTCTGGATATGGTGCCAACTGAGTGGGCCCACATCAAATTTTGAACATTTTTGAAATAAACACTGAAAATGGCTTTAAAAAAAGGGTTAAAATTGACATTTGAAATTCAAGATCTTTGAAAATAGGGTCTCAAGCGAACTGGAACTCCGGGTTAGAGTCCTGAACCCTTAGAACTCTGAGATTTTATATTTTAAAAGCCAAATGAAAGAATTTTCAAAAGATTTTATCAAGAAATGATGAAATAAGTCAGAAAACACAGTCAGGGTTAGACTCTCAACTCGACCGAACTCTAAAATAGAATCCTGAACTAACTGGACTCTGTAAAATGACCTAGATTTCGAAAACAAACGAAAAAGATTGAGAATGGAAGTAAACCAGACTAAAAAACCAGACTTCTGACCGGATTAGGACTCTGAGACAAGAGTCCTGATCGGACTGAAACTTTCAAAAATTTGAGAAATTTGATGAATAGAGGCATTCAGAAGTGACACCATCTAAATGGGTCTCATCTGTGAATTGAAATCGATTAAAGTTTGAATTTGAAAGGAATCCAGATTGTTTTCTGAGAAAATATTTCGAAATATAAAGTCCTGGGGTTGGAAAATGACAAAGTATTGAATAAAAACCCAGGTTTTGAAATTGATTTTGAAATAAAGCTTTAAAATTCAAATCTGGATTGAATGTTTTGAAATAGGAGTGCTGGATCTCGAAGATGAGATGTAATGACATGCAGAATACGTGCAATGACATGCAATGATCTGTGATGACTTATGAAATGGACAAACACTGGATGAGGGTGAAAATTTGGGGTGTTTACACCTCTTCCTCTGTTTCCCCCGCAGTTTGGAGGGAATAGCTGCCAAATGGTATGCTGAGCACGTCAATCCCATCGAACTAAGGGATTTTGACAAGGTGGTCAACATGTTTGTTGAACGCTTCCTATTCAACACGGAAGCTCTGCCCACCCTGAACCACCTATGCAACCTGAAGCAGGAGCCCAATGAAAAGGCCAGGGACTTCATTCATAAATGGAGAAGCCTTTGCAACAAAATGAGAAACCCTATTTCTGAGGAGCATGCCCTCCAAATCATTCTCAACAACTTCTCACAGCCCCTAAAAAGCCTCCTCTTCCCATATCCCTCCAAATCGTTTATTGAACTGACGGAGCGAGCAGAATGGCTCGAGATGGGGGTAGAGAACGGGATGTATGAAGGTGTCGCCTTAGCCAAAAATGTGCAAGACCCAAAGAAGAAGGCACACTTCACCTACTCCACCGAGGTTTCAGGGGATGATCAAGGCAGTAGCAGTAAACAGGGCAGTGGCAGTGGCACAAAGCCCGAGCAGAACAGAGGAAAGAAAGGAAAATTCTTCAAGAACAATGATAAGCCTCTCCCGACCGGTCCTCAACAAAAGGGGGACCTTCAAGAAAAACCTAAACATATAAACTGGAGCAGGGATCGGAAGTTTACTCCCCTCGACCAGCCACTGGAGAAAATTTTGGAGTATTTGCTGTCTCACGGGATGGTAAAACTTCCCAAGGTTGCAGATCCGCCAGTGCTCATGGGAAGATTTAAGGAACAGTACTGCAAGTTCCATAGAGCAATGGGCCACGACACTGAGTATTGCTTTGTCCTGAAGCATCTGATTCAGGATTGTATTGATAAAAGCATCCTCATCGAGGATGAAGAAGAGGGCAAAATGGACATTCTGTCCGCCCCATTCCCAAAAATTCAGTGTCAACCGTTTCAGAAGGTTCTTTTCTCCCGCAGAGTCACATACATCCTTGTTCCGAAGAGGAGATGAGCCTGCAGCATCAGGTAATGGTTCTACGCCAAGACCAGCCTGCATCTCGGAGAGGGGATATCCTCTCATTTTTTAACATCAGAAACACGTCAGTGGAGAGTGGGAAAACCCAAGTTTTTCCAAAAAGATTTCTGAGACAGGAAACCTGCGCAGAGGAAGCAGAAACCTTAGAAGCAGCAGAAGAGCGGGCTAGAAGCCTTCAGAAGCCTATTACAGCGCTCTCCAACATCTCCATTTTCGAGTTGACTCATGATTCTCCCCAGCATCAGAAAAAGCTCAATGATCTATTAAGAAAGATCAAAGTAAAGCCGGGCACCACGCCCGAAGACATGGCGCAGATAGTAAACCAAGCAATGACTAACGCGCCTATTACCTTTTCAGATGAGGACTTGCCTAAGCCTCATTCATTCCACAACAATGCATTGTATATAGTGGTCAGGACCAGGGGCATGACTGTCCCGCACGTACTTGTGGACGGGGGCAGCAGTCTGAATATTTGCCCAGAAATGACAGCGAAAGCATTGGGATTAAAAGAAGAAGAATATGTGCCTGATCCCATCACCATCTACGACTTTGATAATCACGGGCAGACTGCCAAGGGCAAGATCTTCCTGGAAATTTTTATCAACTACTCAGTGCACACGGTGCTATTCCATGTTGTCAATGTGCCGCCAACTTACAATCTATTATTGGGACGAACATGGATCCACAACGTCAATGCAGTTCCATCAACTCTCCACCAATGCATAAAGTGGTCCAAAGGTGGAATGATCACCACCATTTTGGGTGAAGATCCTGAAGAGAGGCTGCCACAGCCTATGATTCCTCGTCCGACATTCACAGCTGATATTCCAAGCATTCGAGAAGCGGATGAGATCAATCTCAATGACAGTCTAGAGATGCTGAAGCTAAAAGATGTCATGGAAGAGGAAAATGTCGCAGCCACGGTCCAATGGCAGGGACCTTGTTTCTTCAAGCTAGGAGGACGCATCAATTACACCTCCTTCAAAGATCATCCCTTGTTTCCTCAGTTCTCCAAAGCCAGAAAGGGATTTGATTTGCTGATAAAACATGGATACCAGCCATTTCGAGGCATGGGAAAAGATGAAGACGGCATGATAGAGCCCATCATTCCAGTTCGGCATGCGGACAGTTCAGGGTTGGGATTTACCGGCCAGGATTCCAGCAAAAAGACAGTTTTTGTCAAAGGAAATAAGTGAAGATGATGCCTTAGTTCTGCTGCTTTCTTTTCTTCTCTTTTGTTTAAATCTTGTAGGGACAACACAGTCCCATCTTTTGTCAAGAGTCTTGTAAATACTTTACTTCAATCAATGAAAAATCAAATCTTCTCTTCGAGCATCTATCATTTCCTTCTTATGCTTTGTTTGTGTCATTTTTTTTTTTTGCTTCATACAAAAATTTGATTTGGCTCGTGCTTTCTCTTAAAAACCTTTCTTACATTTTCAGGACCATTAACTCCTGAATCAATGACAAGATTTGTTATCAATCCCAAGTATCTAAAATTGGCAAGGTTTCCTGAGATGAAAAACAGAGCAGAGGTCAGTCAGACAGCGGAACAGACTGAAGAGCCAGCTGAATTTGATTCCACTATTCAGGATTTGCTAGAATTTGCTCACATTCAGAAGCAGGATGAACCATCATCTTTGGTTCAGGATCCAACTGAGGATATTAACATTGGGTCGGAAGATAATCAAAAAATTCTCAAAATCGGGTCAAGTCTAAGCGAAACTGAAAAGGTTAGACTCATCCAATTCCTCAAAAAGCATCAAGAAGTATTCGCCTGGACTTACGAAGATATTTCAGGATTGGATATCAAGCTGGTTGAGCATCGACTCAAGTTGAAACCAGAAGCCAGACCAATCAAGCAGAAATTGAGAAAATTAGACCCTCGAATTGAGCAACAAGTCAAGGAAGGACTTGAAGATCTATTGAAAGCAGGCTTCATCCGAGCCATTGATTACCCAGATTGGTTGGCAAATATTGTAGCAGTCCCTAAAAAGAACGGAAAAGTTCGGATTTGCATTGATTTCAGGGATCTCAATAAGGCCACCCCGAAAGATGATTATCCACTTCCTAATATTGACCTCTTGATCGATAGCACAGCAGGTCACGCCATGTTTTCTTTCATGGATGGATATTCAGGTTATAATCAGATCAAGCTGGCCGTTCGTGATCAGTCCAAGACTTCATTTACTACCCCATGGGGAACCTTCTGCTATACAGTGATGCCATTTGGGCTCAAAAATGCCGGGGCAACTTATCAAAGGGCAATGGCCGTTATTTTCCATGATCAAATGCACAAGAATATGGATGCGTATGTGGATGACATTTTGGTTAAGTCTAAAGAAGAAGAGGATCACCTCGATGCTCTTAGTCAAGTTTTTGAAAGACTTATTCTTTACAAATTGAGACTTAACCCTCAGAAATGTGTTTTTGGAGTAAAGTCCGGCAAACTACTCGGCTTCATCATCAGCAAGAAAGGGATCGAGGTGGATCCGGCCAAAGCAAAAGCCATTATTGACATGCCGCCTCCAACTAATCTGAGAGAACTGCGAAGCCTTCAAGGGCGTATTTAGTCTATTCGCAGGTTCATCTCCAATTTGGCTATGAGATGTGAGCCTTTTAACCATTTGCTAAGAAAAGGAGTTAAATTTGAATGGGGATCGGAACATCAGCTCTCGTTTGAGCGCATCAAGCAGTATCTCCTTAATCCACCAGTTTTGAAGCCGCCAAAGCTGGGAAAGCCTCTCTTACTATACATTTCTGTCAATCAGAATGCTTGTGGTGGATTCCTCGCTCAGTATGAAGAAGGCAGCCTGATAGAGCACGCCATCTACTACGTGAGCAAAACATTCATTGATTATGAAAAGAAGTATTCTCAGATGGAGAAGACTTGTCTGGCTCTGGTCTGGATGTGCCAGAAATTGAGACATTACTTGTTGGCTTCTGAAATTAAGTTCCTATCGAAGCTTAATCCTCTCAGATACATTCTTGAACAACCTTTTCTCACTGGACGAATCGCAAAGTGGCAAGTCCTGCTGATGCAATATGATTTAGAGTATGTTTCTCAAAAGTCGATTAAGAGCTAAGCCATCGCAGATCAGTTGGCAGATTTCCCTCTAACAGAAGAAATTAAAACAGAAGATGATTTTCCTGACGAGCACATCTGTAATGTCCAACAGCCCCCAGTTTGGAACTTGTTCTTCGATGGCTCTAAAAACATGTCTGGCATCGGGATTGGAGTCCTGTTGATCACTCCAGAAAAAGAAATGATCCCTTATTCTCTCAAGCTTGGTTTCCAATGTACTCATAATATGGCCGAGTATGAAGCTTTAATACAAGGCCTCAAAATCTTGCAAAGTTTCAATGTCAAAAGAGTACACGCCTTTGGTGATTCCCTACTTATTGTCAGTCAAGTTAACACTGAATGGCAAGTGAAGGATTCCAAATTGATTCCATACCAGAAGATCGTCCTCGCTCTTGTGGACAGCTTCGAAGAATTTCAGCTCAGTCATATCAGAAGAGAGCATAATCAAATAGCCGATGGTTTAGCCAGTTTGGGCTCCACTCTGTCCTTCAAAAGTGGTGAATCATGTCGGTCTTTTGAAGTTGGCAGACTTGAACACCCCGCGTTTGATTCAAATATGCAAGTAAACCAGGTCAATCAGAAGGAGAAGCCTTGGTACCAAAACATCAAAAAATTTATCGAGACTGGTAATTTTCCGCCAGAAATGCCAAAAAGGGAGCAACACGCGATTCAGCGTATGTCTACTCGTTATTTCATTCTTGCTAATGTCCTTTATCGCCGTGGGTTTAGTTCTGAATATGCCAGATGTTTAGACAAAGAAGAAGCTATGGAAGTTATCCAAGAGGCACATGAAGGGATTTGTGGTGGTCATGTCGGCTATCAAACTCTCGTCAAACAGATCGTTCGAGCAGGGTACTATTGGAACACCATGCAGCAGGACTGCCATCGATTTGTGCTAAAGTGCGTCAAGTGCCAATTGCACGCACCTTACATTCATGCTCTGGCCACATATCTACAATCAGTTGTTTCTCCTTGGCCGTTTTCTATGTGGGCTTTTGACGTCGTCGGCCCAATTACCCCTTCTGCTTCCAACGGCCACAAATACTTCCTGGCTGCGACAGAGTATTTCACAAAATGGGTTGAAGCTGTTACTCTACGCACAGTAGAAGGCCGCCATGTGGTTTCTTTCATTCACAAGAACATTCTTTGCCGCTTTGGCATTCCACATGATATTGTGAACCCATTTCAAAAATGAGAGGGTGAAAACCTTCTGTTCTAAATTCAGAATTTCCCATCATTTCTCAGCTCCCTATTATCCTCAAGGGAACGGCCAAGCAGAGGCTACCAATAAGATCTTGATTCGTATTTTAGAAAGGACTGTGAAGACAGGTCGAGATTGGCATAAGAAAATTCATGACGCGCTTTGGGCATATCGGACCACCATTCGGACTCCGACTAACGCCACTCCTTCAGAACTTGTTTACGGGACTGAAATGGTGTTACCTCTCCATATCCAAAAGCCCGCTCTCAAATTCGCTTCTCTCATAGAATTGCCACTTGATCAGTATCAGCAGCAGAGATTGGTGCAGCTAGATTTATTGGATGAAAAGAGGCTCAAAGCAGCAGAGCACGCTCAAGCTTATCGACAGAGGATAGCTCGACATTATGCCAAGTCTGTCATTGAGAGAAAATTTCGAGTTAACGATTTGGCGCTCAGATCGACAGCTCATCTCAAGCATCAACCACGGGGCAAGTGGTCACCCAATTGGGAAGGCCCTTATGTGGTTAAGGAAACACTACCTCGCAATTCGTATCGTCTAATCAACGCAGATGGAGTGGAGATGCCAGATCCCATCAATGCTCTGCATCTGAAGAAATATTATACCTAGAATTTTCATTCTAAAGCCTTTGTACTCTTCGAAAGAGCCATTTCAATAAAATAATGATCTTCTATCAATTCTTACATTCTTCTCCATGATACTGAGGCATTTTTATTTCATTTTTATAATCGTCTTCTTCCATCATATGCAGGCAGGATTAGATGAAAGCTCTTTTCCTCAAATTTTGTTAAATCTTAATTAGTCTTGTAGTCTTTATTTTTCGTTTCATTTAATTCATATTGGTTTGATCAGATTTACATCAAGCTAATGCTCATCCCTGTCAAGTTTTAACAAATTTTTCAATCTTATTAAAATTTCATCTACCTTTATCTTTAAAATGCACCCTTTCAGGTTAAGGGATAAACCTGATGCCTCCTTTCAATGAGGTATTCTTTTTTTATTATTTCCCCCGTTCAGGATAAGGGGATAAATCCTGAATTATCTTCTAAAAACTCATTTTGAAAATCTAGCTCATCTTCAAAACCCAGCTCTCGCACTGGCTATTTCTCAAAATTGAGCTCATTTGGAAAATCCGGTTCTCACACCGGTAACCTTCTAAAATCAGTCTTCTGACCAAAGACCTTTCTCCTTCTAAATTCAAGTTCTAACTTAAATCTCCCAAAACTTCATGTATTTTCAAAAGATCCAGCTTTTGCCGGTCATGTATTTCCAAAGGATCCAGCATCTCGCTGGTCATGTATTTCCAAAAGATCCAGCATCTCGCTGGTCATGTATTTCCAGAGGATCCAGCATATCGTTGGTCCTGTATTCCAAATGATCCAGCTCCCGCTGGTCATGTATTCCAGAAGATCAAACCCTTAGGGTGCGACTTCTCAATCCTATCATTTCTAAAACCTTCAAGATCTTCAATCTTTCAAATTCTATCAGTTTCCCAACTTTTGGTTGCAATATCTTCAAAATCTCATCATTTTCTCAACCCTCGGGTTATAACCTCCCAAATTTAATCACTTTCAAAACATCAGATTAAATCCTTCATTTTCAAATCCAGTTTTTATAACTGGTCAGGATTTTCAAATCCAGTGTTTTCACTGGTCGGGATTTTCAAATCCAGTTTTTATAACTGGTCGGGATTTTCAAATCCAGTTTCTATAACTGGTCGGGATTTTCAAAATCCAGTTTTATAACTGGTCGGGATTTTCAAATCCAGTTTTTATAACTGGTCGGGATTTTCAAAATCCAGTTTCTATAACTGGTCGGGATTTTCAAATCCAGTTTTTATAACTGGTCGGGATTTTCAAAATCCAGTTTCTATAACTGGTCGGGATTTTTAAATCCAGTTTCTATAACTGGTCGGGATTTTCAAATCCAGTTTTATAACTGGTCGGGATTTTCAAATCCAGTTTCTATAACTGGTCAGGATTTTCAAATCCAGTTTTATAACTGGTCGGGATTTTCAAATCCAGTTTCTATAACTGGTCGGGATTTTCAAATTCAGTTTTATAACTGGTCGGGATTTTCAAATCCAGTTTCTATAACTGGTTGGGACTTTCAGATCCAGTTTCATAACTGGTCGAGATTTGAAATCCAGTTGTCATAACTGGTCGAGGTTTAAAATCCAGTATTTTTCACTGGTCGGGATTTAAAATCCAGTGTTTTCACTGGTCGGGATTTCCAAAACCTAATGTATTTCATCAGTCCAGTTTTCTAAAGTCTGATTCTTACACCATTTCTTTAAATTACAGCTAAGCGTCTTATCAAAATCTATATTGAATGATTATTTCACAAGAGATTCGTGAAAACTTTGCCAATTTGCTAAAAGCATTAGTTGATTCTAAAAGTCTGACTACACAAAAAAAATTTCCTCAGATTACCTCTACTATTTCTTTCCAAAAGGTGAAACTTTTTGTGAAAAAGAGGTAAAATTCAAATATTTTCCTGTTGATCAACCAAAAGGATGTAAGAAATGTCCTCGATATGATCAATAAAAGAAATCTTCAATGATGTTGAAAAGCCGGAAGAGAATTGATATTGATCTTGGCTATGTCGCATGTTTTAAAAATGATTTTCTGACAATCAGGCAGTGGAAATATCTTGAGCTATAAAAAAAATCTACTCAACCCTTCTCATTTTCGTTTAAAAGTTGCAATCAAATATCCTCAAAAGGGATCTCTCAATTGTCGTCAAGATGAAGGCGAATTAAGCGAGTAGATCACCGGGGCCAAAGAAGATTTGAAACATCTCCAAGATGACGGAGTTTGTGATGGATCCTTCCAGGGAAAGTTCGGATCGCTGTCGAGATGAAGGCAGATGCGATGAACCTACCGACAAACCCTAAAAGATATTTGATTTCAGACCTTTTTGAGCTAATATCATATATAATCCCTGAGAGAAAGAAAGATCGGAGCATCTCCAAGATGAAGGAGCTTGTGACGTACCCTTCCCTGAAAAAGAGAGAAAAGTCAGGACATCCAAATGAAGGATGATGTGAAAAACCGAGAAAGCCCAATGACTCAAAAGAGTGCAAAAAGATCATCGTGGGAAAACACCCAGATATCAAAATGCCGAAGTTGCCAGAAGTCATCTTTTCTCATGCAAAATTCTTTTATCAATATCTCTTCATTTTCTGCTTTTATGAAATTAAGAATATTTCTTTTATTCTCATATCAGGGAAATGGATAGCTTCCTTGAACAAAATCATCAGTGCTAAAATTTTGAATTTGACTCTTAGAACTGAGGAGTTAACCTCATTTGGGGGAAATACTCTAGGTAAAAGAGAGAATATCTTTTGCACATACGTGCACATTTCCAAGTGTTTGAACCTACTATGATTTTATCTTATTGGCAAAATTTTCTAGCTATTCCAAAAATAAAATAAACATTCAATATCCATTTTGATGCAACCTAGCGTTGTTTATATTTCTCAAAAGAGTTGCCTCTGAAGGAAGTATCTCTTCCTGTCCCATCACGGTTTTCTCATTGAAGAATTCCGTATGGACAACCCACTCAGGATAAGGGTCAAACCTGAACCATTTGCGAAAGATCATTAATTTCAAAAGTTATTTCAGTCTCAGCAATGAGACGCCCAATTTCTTCCCCTTTTCAAAGCTTTAGGGACTCTATATTTCCTCCTTTCGCAAAAACCCCTCTCGGATTTGTTCGTCCAAATTCCGAAGGTCCCATTGTGCTTTCTCCATTTTTGAGAATCCCGTATGGTAGATTTCCCATCCAGATTAAAAGTTAACCCGGAACCTCGCTTCGCGAGGTATCTTCCTTACAGATTTGGGTTAAACCTGAGTCTCGTTCCAACGAGATTCCTCGTTTGGACGAGATGATTTCTTCCAGTCCCATCATGGTTCTTCCCATCAAGGAACCCATGCTTTGTATATCCATCCAGGATAGGATTCCACTAAAGCTTCATTTCACGAGGCATTTTCCAAAATGTCCCATCAAGGTCCCCGTGTATCTCTTTCCTCAATTCAAATTCATCTTGATAGATCTTCGTCCCATCTAGGTCAAGGGCTAAACCTGAATCATTCCAAAGAGAGTATCTTGTCTCATCCATGAGACCTGATCAGAATGCTCATTTTCCACCATTTCGGGATTTCACCCAAAGTCCCATCACAATTTCCTCATTTTTCTACTCAACCATATCATCTTCGAAGATTTCGCCTCATCAAAACCATTCAGGATAAGGTTTCAAAGCCTGAAAAATCATATTTTCAAAATAATTCTTCCACACCGAGTTCAGACCTGCTGACTGGGGCATTTTTAAAATTTGGAGTGTTGTCTTTGCCACTAAGCTCGGCTCTCAACCGGCTTAGTAGCAAAGAGGGGCATCTGTGAACACCCCAAATTTTTCAAAGTCTTGTGAAAATGACCTTTTTGCCCCTAACCTCATTTTCTGAGAAAATCAAGTTATTTCTTCAGATTTCTGGATTAGATTCCACATTGACATATTCAAATTCAACTCCGGGTCTGAACCCAGTATTTTAAATTCAAATCTGAGCCCCGTTGTCCGATTTTCCAAAATAAAAGCACAAAAATACCAAAAAAATGATTTTGAAAGGCTCGGGTGGCTCATTCGGCACTCTATTGGATCCTCGGCCCTATATTTCTCAGTTCGAGGTTGTAAACCTCGAATATGTCTCAAAAATTCGAACATAAACCCATTTTTGAAGAAATTTTCTCAAAATAGCTCAGAAAAATTCCCTTTTGTAAATATTCTACAAAAACACAAAAAAATTAGTTTTAAATCTTTGATTTCTCGTAAAGCTCTAGAATTTTATTCTAAAAATACAAAAAAATAGAAAAATAACATAAAAAAAAAACCAAAAAATTGAGAAAAGCTACAAAGAAAACAGACGATTTTCAAGCTTTTAAAACCATTTTTGCCGATTTCATCTTGGTTTGACGACCTCGCCTAGGTAACAAGGCATATTTCCAGTTGTTTATCTTGCAAAAAATAGCAGCGCAATTGTCGTAACTCCAGCGACGACCCAATCCCTAGTAAGGGGATATTCTTTTAATCGTCTATCAAGATTCTCAACAAATATTTTTCTCCAATCAAATCTCTTTTAAAAGCCTAACCATCAATTTCGCCCTGCAGAGAGTATTAGTGATACTAAATGGTTCAGACGAGGCCAGAAAAGAAAATTGCATCAGTCGAAGGTGTCGCATATTCAGTAGCCTCAGAAGAAGAAATGGACTCACCTCGATCAATCCAGAGTCAGGGTCAGCAGGCAGATGATGGCATCGATCCCCAAATGTATGTCATGTTCAAAGAAATGATGACCAAAATGTTGGCAGAACAAACCGAAGCTAGTACAGAAAAAATTCAGGTCAGGCAGAGGGCAAAAGGTCGGTCAGTCAAGAAATGTTTGAAGCTATCCAAGAAACATATCCAACATAAAGATACATCTGATGAATCAGGATCGGTAGGTGACACCGATGAAGAGTATGAAGTTCAACAAGCACTTCAAAGATCCTCTCATAGACAAGGGACAGCCTATAAATTGAAAAATCAAGCAATGGATGATCCAGTCCAAATACAACTGAAGAAAATGGCAAAGAAGATTAAAGATTTAGAAGCCCGCGACAAGGGCAAGAAGGTCTTCACAAGCAAAGACCTCTACAAGAGCATCACCCCCGTCAGGAATAATCAAGATTCAAAAAAGAAGACGAATCCCGCCTTCTTTGTCAATGCCAACCGCGATGGGTGCAAAGATAACAAAGGCAATCATACAAGTCAGAAAGAGAAATCTTTAAAGCAGAGTGGGAAATTGAATCAACAGAAAGAAAAGATAAAGCGGGACGGCTGGGATTGCAATCGCCAGTTTACTCCTTTCGAGCAGTCTGTAAACACCCCAAATTTTCACCCTCATCCAGTGTTTGTCCATTTCATATGTAATTGCATATCATTGCATACATTTTTGCATATCATTTCATCGCATTGCATAGCATTGCATGTCATTACATGTCATTACATCTCATTTTCGAGATCCAGCACTCCTGTTTTCAAAACATTCAATCCAGATTTGAGTTTTAAAACTTTTCTTTCAAAAATAATTTTAAAATTTGGGTTTTTATTCAACATTCTGTCATTTTCCAATCCCCGGGACCTTATATTTTAAAATACTTTCTTAGAAAACGATCTGGATTCATTTCAAACTCAATTTCAATTGATTTCAATTCTCAGATGAGGCCCATTTAGGTGGTGTCGCTTCTGGATTCCTTCACTTATCAAAAATCTTAGAGTCCTAGTTGGATCAGGACTCTTTTTCCAGAGTCTTAGTCTGATCAAAACTCTACTTTTCACTACCTTTTTACCTGTCTTTGAAGAAAACCTTTTAAAATCTTCTGTTTTGGCCAAAATCTCAAAGTCCTGGTTGGATCAGGACTCTTCTTCAAGAGTCCAGTCGGATCAGGACTATTCTTTAGAGTTTCAATTGGATTGGGACTCTAATCTTTTACAGCTATTTTTATCCATTTTTAATCAAATCTTTCAAAATCTTTCAAAATGAGTCAGAAACTCAGAGTTTCAGTTAAAACAGGACTCTGTTTAGAGAGTCCTAGTTGGATCAGGACTCTGATCCTGATTTCAATTTTGAGAAAATCTTTCAGAAATCTTTCAATCTACCAAAACTATTACACTTTTATCAAAGAATTTCAAAATTCTGAGGTTTTGTCTCAGAGTCCTGATCAAATCAGGACTCTACCCGAGAGTACTGATCGAAGCAGGACTCTATCCAAAATTGATTTTCTCAATTCATTTTCACTGGTTTTCAAAAGCTTTGCCCAAATTTCATCATTTGCTCATCAGAAAACCAAAATTCTTAGAGTTCTGATCGAATCAGGACTCTTTCTTAGAGTCCTAATCAGATCAGGACTCTGAACCAAAATTCAATTTCATCCTGTTTTTAACTGTTTTTCAAAATTCTCTCATTTGTTTTCTCAGAAAATACCAAAAAAAATCTAGAGTTTCAGTCTGATCAAGACTCTGTCCCAGAGTCCTAATCCAGTCAGGAGTTTGTTCTAGAGTCTGTTTTTACTTATATTTTTATTTATTTTCATTTGTTTTTTCAAAAATTAGGTCATTTTGTAGAGTCCAGTTAATTCAGGACTCTATTTCATAGTTCTGATTGAGTTAGGAGTCTAACCCTGACAGTATTTTCTGACTTATTTCATCATTTTTTATTAAATCTTTTCAAAAACTCCTTCATTTGGCTTTTAAAAACCAAAATCTCAGAGTCCTATAAATCCAGGACTCTAGCTCAGAGTTCCAGTTTGCTTGGAACTCTATTTTTAAAACTTTGAATTTCAACTGTTGATTTTAACCCTTTTTTAAAAGCCATTTTTAGTATTTATTTCAAGTTTTTCAAAAATTCGATGTGGGGCCCACCCCGTTGGCGCCGTATCTAGAGGAGTTCTGACTCAGTCAAGACTCTGTACCATTTCAAAACTTTCAATCTCAAAGTCTACTTTTGAATTTCTTTTCAAAAACCTCTCATTTTCAAGATTTGAAATCATTTTTTAAAAATTCAAGTGGAGCCCACTCGGGGTGGCGTCACATTTGAATAAGTCAAGGTTAGACTAGGGTTAGTCATTGTCCTAGTTAGGTTAGGGGTTTAGAGGAGTCAAAATCAAATTTAAAAATCCATTTTATTTAACTTTTAAACCATTGGTTTTTAAAGGTTTTAAATTCAGGTTTTAAAAACCAAATGTGGGTCCATACTAGGTGGTGTCACATTTGGACTTTTTAGTGTTTAATTAGAGTTTAATTAGAGTTCATTTAGGGTTAGGAAACCACAAAAAATCGTTGCCCTTAGTGGATTTATTAGAAAGAGTCCTGAAAAAATAAAAAAACTCTTAATTAACCCTAATTAAGTGACTTTTTGAAAAACTATAAAAATGGGACTTCAAGAGGTCAAAAGAGGGCTCTTTTTCTCTCAAATTTTTGTGGCGTCTTTCTCCTCTCCAGCACCTCCACCTTCCTCCATTGCAGCTGCAGCCCCAAGGTGAGTTTATTTAATATTATTTTATTATTTTTTTATTAGTTTTTATGATTTTTCAATAGATTTCACCATGGAAACTCTTGTGTTCATGGATTTAACCATGGATTTCATCCAAGAACCCCAAAATCGACCCAAGAAGATGATCTAACTCAGTTTGAGGGTGATTTCAAGGATTCTAATCCATTAGAATAGATGAGAGGTACGTTTTTCATGTTCTTAACCGACGAAACGTGAGATTTACCCGTTAAATGGGTTAAATCCATGATTTTAAAGGTGAAAGCAAATTCCAGCCATGGATTCCCTGTATTTTATTTATTTCTTTGCTTATTCATGTTTATTATACATTTTCCAGCATAGAAATCAAATTTATTTTACTGTTTTAGTGTTTATTTTATTGTTTTTCATTAGTTAATGTATGGTTTCCTAGGTTTCTTAGATTTCTGTGTGTTTTTAGTTTAGAACAGAAAAGAGCATCCTGTTTCGGATTGAAATATGTGTTGTTAATTTCTGATGTTTTTATATGTGATGCATGCATATGTGATTAAACTACTGTAAAAAAATCAGATATTTTGGATTTCAAGAACTCTGTCAGAAAAATAAGACATCAAGTCGGGTTTTTAAAACTTTAAAATCATTGTTAAAATCAAGAGGGTAACTTGCTGTTATGATATTTTTCTCATCTGATATCCGATTTTAGATCTGTAAATTGCTATGGATTCATGAGAATTAGATCTATCTACTGTAAAATTTTAAGAATTTTTTATTACTGTTTATTATTTTTCCTTTGTCAGAGACTCTGATTTTCAATTTAAAACTCGTTAGGGTTTACCAAAACCCTAATCAGACTAGTGTTGTTTATAAATCCCAAAGTACAGATCCGATTCATGATCTGTAAAAAGTGAGTATTATTATTTTTTTGTCAACTATTCACTGTTAAAATATCAGATATTTTGAATGAGTGCTGATATTTATCCCGGAATTTTCAATTGAAAGTATCAGTTAAGACCAAAGTTAAAATCAATATATTCAAGTCCGGATTGTCGGATGGGTATCTCCCTGGTTTTAAAGGATTTTTCAGATCTGTAAAAAAGCAAAGTTCTGTTTTTCTGTCTATTGGTTCTCTATAAAATTGCATAGATTTCCATGGAGGTTTGACCCCTGGTTCGGGTCTTGGACTGAGACTAGTTGGTGAACTAGGTCAAAAATAGCATATTTTTAGGGTTTGATGCTATTTTCGGATTATATTAATGCCAAAAAAATATTTTTATAATTCTAATTTGATATTAGGGTTATCACAAGTTCCGGTACCAATTTTGAGGATTTTTAGAATCCGTTTGATGCTTGAATGGCTTGAATTGCAAAATAGGGCACCCGAAGAATTCCAAAACACTGCAAAAATCACAAAATTTGTGATATTCTTGGATTTTCGTGTATAAGCATACATTTTTAGGGTTTAATCATATTCATAATCATATTAGGATGCTTTAGGTTTAATTTTATGCTCATTTGATTTCATTTAGTGCATAAAACCTAAGTTTTACCAAAATTTATTTCAGAAAACCCTGATTTCAAGGCCATAGTCTTGCTATCAGGGTCAATTTGGTCATTTGACCTCAATTTCGAAATCCCTAACCTTAGTTTTCATGTGTTTAAGTATGTCATATCATATTTTAGCCTAGTTTATTTGCATTTGAATTTCAAAACTTGCATTTTACCAAATATCTTTCTGAAAACCCTAATTTCAAGGCCATAGTCTTGTTATTAGCGGTATTTTGGTCATTTTGACCCCAATTTCGAAATTTCATATCTTATCTTCCTTATTTATTCAATTTTATTTCATACTTTATCATTTTGATTTAATGGAATCATGGCAAAAAGGCTTATATCTAGCAAAATCCAGTAATTTCCTGATATTGCTGGATAAATCTAGAAAAGCCAACATATCATCACTAACAAAGTTTTCTAGTTTTGCAGGTACATTGAAGACTTTATTTTTCATGTATTTAAATTTCAATAGTGATGTAAACTAAATTAAACTTTGGAATAAGAATTTACATTTTCTGCTTAGCTTAGGCAGCATTGCATATAGTTTGTTTTTTTAAATAATGTTAATGTGTGATGGATGATGATTCATGCATATTCAAACTCACTATGGTCTACACGAATGGCACATACACTAGCTTTTATGAAGTTTATAAACTTGGTTGAATTTGTATTTATGGCCATAGTCAGAATATGAAGGATATCTAGATTTATGATCTTCACATTAGCCACATTCAGCCTACACTCTTAGGCTAATTTCAAAATGCACTGCATTTCTCAAAAATACAAAGAGTTTTTCCCAATTCCTCAAAATCATATTCATTCATTTCATGAATTTTCCAATTCCAATTCCAATTCAAATTCCAAGTCAAAGGAATCAAATTCTTCAAAATTTCCTAAGTCTTATTCAAAATCGATTTTCTCAAAATATGGATTTGCCAATGATATTTCAAGTATTTCCCAAGTTCTAAATTCGATTTTCTAAGTTAGATTTTCAATTTCAAAGATTGAATTCAAAGAAATCGAGTTTTTCAAAGTTATTTCACATTTCTCAAAATCGATTTTCACAAAATCCTTATATTTCTTCAGAAATCAATTTTCACTTTCTCAAATACAGCATCTCAAAAATAATTCACAATTTGCAAAGAGTTTTTTTTCCAAGAATCTTCCAAATATTTTTCAATCTTTGAAGCAAACATCATGTTTTCAAATGTGTATTTTTTAGAAATTCATAGCACATGCCTGATTCTTTTTGCATTTAGGAATTAGAATATGGTTTAGACAAGTTGAACAAAGCAAAGCATTTGATTGATCCTTGGTTCAATTACCCCTTGTAAAGGCGCCAGGAACGGTTGAATCTCGTACCGACAGACGAGTCCCATTCTTCGGAATAATCCCGCATTTTAAAAACGGAGGCGAGTTATTTTCAAAATCTTTTTCAAAGGTCAGTTGATTTGCAAAAGTAAAATTTTGCGATGATAACAGGTTTGGCGACCGTGATGGGACCTTCGAATTTTGCACAATAAATCCGAGAGGGGTTTCAAGGCCATAGTTCATAGGTCGAATTCTTATGGAATTGATAGTTCGTAGGTCGAATCCCTGCGGAACCAATGTCGTTCTCAATTGAACCAATGTCGTTCTTAGGCTGAATTCCTACAGAACCCATGTTGTTCCCAGTGAACCAATGTCGTTCTCAATTGAACCAATGTCGTTCTTAGGCTGAATACCTATCGAACTCATGTTGTTCCCAATGAACCAATGTCATTCTTAATTGAACCAATGTCGTTCTTAGGTTGAATCCCTACAGAACCCATGTCGTTCCCAATGAACCAATATCGTTCTCAATGGAACCAATGTCGTTCTTAGGCTAAATCCCTATTGAACCCATGTCGTTCCCAGTGAACCAATGACGTTCTCAATTGAACCAATGTTGTTCTTAGGCTAAATCCCTATTGAACCCATGTCGTTCCAAGTGAACCAATGCCGTTCTCAATTGAACCAATGTCGTTCTTAGGCTGAATTCCTACAGAACCCATGTCGTTCCCAGTGAACCAATGTCGTTCTCAATTGAACCAATGTCATTCTTAGGCTGAATCCCTATTGAACCCATGTCGTTCTCAGTGAACCAATGTCGTTCCCAGTGAACCAATGTCGTTCTTAATTGAACCAATGTCGTTCTTAGGCTGAATCCCTATTGAACCCATGTCGTTCCCAGTGAACCAATGTCGTTCTCAATTGAACCAATGCCGTTCTTAGGCTGAATCCTTATTGAACCAATGTCGTTCTCAATCGAACCAATGTCGTTCTCAATTAAACCAATGTCGTTCTTAGGCTGAATCCCTATCGAACCCATGTCGTTCCTAGTGAACCAATGTCGTTCTGAATTGAACCAATGTCGTTCTTAGGTTGAATCCCTATTAAACCCATGTCGTTCCCAGTGAACCAATGTTGTTCTCAATTGAACCAATGTCGTTCTTAGGCTGAATCCCTATTGAACCCATGTTGTTCTCAGTGAACCAATGTTGTTCTTAATTGAACCCATGTCGTTCCCAGTGAACCAATGTCGTTCTCAATTGAACCAATGTTGTTCTTAGGCTGAATCCCTACAGAACCCATGTCGTTCCCAGTGAACCAATGTCGTTCTCAATTGAACCAATGTCGTTCTTAGGCTGAATACCTATCGAACTCATGTTGTTCCCAGTGAACCAATGTCATTCTCAATTGAACCAATGTCGTTCTTAGGATGAATCCCTACAGAACCCATGTCACTCCCAGTAGACCAATTCACAATTTCAATCTCCAGGTTATCCAATATCCTAATTCCAATTTCCGAATCTTCTCCTTTGGGGAAAGGAGAAGAGAATTTCTGTCATGGATATGTTGCGTTGTGCTTCGAATGCTCGCTTTCACAAAGGATTTCAAGAAAGTTTTGCCAATTTGTCGTCGAATATTTGTTGATTTCAAAATTCTTTATTGCACAAAATTATTACTTCAGAATACCCCCAGTATTACTTCCGAAAGAACAATGCTTTCGCGAAAAAGGATTCAAAGTTCAAAAATTTTCTATTGGCCAACCAAAAGGATGAAGAATAAATCCGCGATATGGCCAACAAAGAGAATTCAATGTTGTTGCAAAGCCATGAGTGATTGATATTGATCGCAGTCAATGGCACATTTTTAAAGACCATTCTTGAAAAATAAAGCAGTCGAAATATCCTGGGTGATACAGAAAAATCCATTCAATTTCCATATCTCCTCAATCACCTAAACTGCAATTAAATATCTGCAAAAGGGATATCTTAATTGTCGTCAAGATGAAGGCGAATTAAGCGAGTTGACCCCCGGGGCCAAAGAAGATTTGGATCATCTCCAAGATGACGGAGTTTGTGACGAATCCTTCAAGGGAAAGTTCAGATCACCGTCGAGATGAAGGCGAGTGTGATGAGCCTAGCGACAAACCCTAAAAGATATTTAATTCCAGCCATCATCAAGAGATTTCCTACCAAAAAGCCAATAATCATCTTGATAATCCCTGAGAGAAAAGAAGGATCGGAACATCTCTGAGATGAAGGAGTTTGTGACGTACCCTTCCCCCCCAAAAAAAGAGAGAGAGACAAGTCAGGACATCTCCAAAATGAAGGATGATGTAATTCCCGAAAAATCCAAGAGAGCTCCAATCTGCTAAAAAAAAAAGAGTGCAGAAAGATCATCATGAGAAAAGAATCCCAGGATATCAGACTGCCAAATCTATCAAGAATCTTCTTTAATTTTGTGAAATTCTTTTATCAATATTCTTTCACCAATAGCTCTCGCAATATCAAGAATATTTTCTTTTTCGTCCATATCAAGGAAATTGATAGCTTCCTTGAAAGAAAGTCAATCGCAAGCAATTTGAATTCAAATCTTGATTCTACAGAGTTAAGCCCAGTCGGAGGTAATACTTCAGGTAGAAAAGAGGGAATACTTTCAAAACAATGTGCATCATTTTCAATTATTTTGAATCAACAACAATTTTCAACATTTTGACAATATTTTCTAGCTATCCTGGCATGAAACGAGAGCTTGAGGTTCATCTTTGGTGCATCCTAACATCAGTTCTTATCCCTTTTAAGGACCTGATAAAGGGAGTTTTCAAGATTCCTTCCCTTCTATTGGTATAATATGAGCGCATGGGCTCTCAGATTCACACACTTCCCTGTGTCCTTACTGTCCCACCATGGACAGTCCAATTTCGGCTTGAGGTTAAGCCACCAATTCCAGCAAAAGGCAATTTCAAAAGTCAATTAGTCTCAGCAATGAGGCGCCCAAAATCAATCTCTTTTCAAACTTTAGGGACCCCAATTTCCTTCCTTTTGCAAAAACCCTATCGGATTCATTATGCGGAAATCCGAAGGTTCCATCACGTTCTCTTCTTTCGAGGATTCCGTCCATTTTCTGCCCAATCAGGTTAAGGGTATAAACCTGAGCCTCCTTTGATGAGGTATTTCATTTTCTGCCTAATCAGGTTAAGGGTATAAACCTGAGCCTCCTTTGATGAGGTATTTCATTTTCTGCCCGATCAGGTCAAGGGTACAAACCTGAGCCTCCTTTGATGAGGTATTCCATTTTTCACCCAATCAGGTCAAGGGTACAAACCTGAGCCTCCTTTGATGAGGTATTCTATTTTCAACCCGGTCAGGTTAAGGGTAAAGCCTGAGCTTCGTTCCATACGAGGTATTTCTCATCCCATCCAGGTTAAGGGCAAAACCTGAATCTCATTTCTTTTTGGAGTAAAATTTTCTCCTTATTCTTCATTTCATATCTACCATCATCATTTGAATTAATTCTTTCATACCCAGTCAGATTTATCCAACTGGGGCATTTTTATGGTTCAAATTTGGTATGTTTTCTTTGCCACTAAGCTCGGCCCTATACCGGCTTAGTAGCAAAGAGGGGCATCTGTAAACACCCCAAATTTTCACCCTCATCCAGTGTTTGTCCATTTCATATGTAATTGCATATCACTGCATACATTTTTGCATATCATTTCATCGCATTGCATAGCATTGTATGTCATTACATCTCATTTTCGAGATCCAGCACTCCTGTTTTCAAAACATTCAATCCAGATTTGAGTTTTAAAACTTTTCTTTCAAAAACAATTTTAAATTTTGGGTTTTTATTCAACATTCTGTCATTTTCCAATCCTCGGGACCTTATATTTTGAAATACTTTCTTAGAAAACGATCTGGATTCATTTCAAACTCAATTTCAATTGATTTCAATTCTCAGATGAGGCCCATTTAGGTGGTGTCGCTTCTGGATTCCTTCACTTATCAAAAATCTCAAAAATCTTAGAGTCCTAGTTGGATCAGGACTCTTTTTCCAGAGTCTTAGTCTAATCAAAACTCTACTTTTCACTACCTTTTTACCTGTCTTTGAAGAAAACCTTTTAAAATCTTCTGTTTTGGCCAAAATCTCAGAGTCCTGGTTGGATCAGGACTCTTCTTCAAGAGTCCAGTCGGATCAGGACTCTTCTTCAGAGTTTCAATTGGATTGGGACTCTAATCTTTTACAACTATTTTTATCCATTTTTAATCAAATCTTTCAAAATCTTTCAAAATGAGTCAGAAACTCAGAGTTTCAGTTAAAACAGGACTCTGTTTAGAGAGTCCTAGTTGGATCAGGACTCTGATCCTGATTTCAATTTTGAGAAAATCTTTCAGAAATCTTTCAATCTACCAAAACTATTACACTTTTATCAAAGAATTTCAAAATTCTGAGGTTTTGTCTCAGAGTCCTGATCAAATTCGGACTCTACCCCAGAGTACTGATCGAAGCAGGACTCTAACCAAAATTGATTTTCTCAATTCATTTTCACTGGTTTTCAAAAGCTTTGCCCAAATTTCATCATTTGCTCATCAGAAAACCAAAATTCTTAGAGTTCTGATCGAATCAGGACTCTTTCTTAGAGTCCTAATCAGATCAGGACTCTGAACCAAAATTCAATTTCATCCTGTTTTTAACTGTTTTTCAAAATTCTCTCATTTGTTTTCTCAGAAAATACCAAAAAAAATCTAGAGTTTCAGTCTGATCAAGACTCTGTCCCAGAGTCCTAATCCAGTCAGGAGTTTGTTCTAGAGTCTGTTTTTACTTATATTTTTATTTATTTTCATTTGTTTTTTCAAAAATTAGGTCATTTTGTAGAGTCCAGTTAATTCAGGACTCTATTTCATAGTTCTGATTGAGTTAGGAGTCTAACCCTGACAGTATTTTCTGACTTATTTCATCATTTTCGATTAAATCTTTTCAAAAACTCCTTCATTTGGCTTTTAAAAACCAAAATCTAAGAGTCCTATAAATCCAGGACTCTAGCTCAGAGTTCCAGTTTGCTTGGAACTCTATTTTTAAAACTTTGAATTTCAATTGTTGATTTTAACCCTTTTTTAAAATCCATTTTTAGTATTTATTTCAAGTTTTTCAAAAATTCGATGTGGGGCCCACCCCATTGGCGCCGTATCTAGAGGAGTTCTGACTCAGTCAAGACTCTGTACCATTTCAAAACTTTCAATCTCAAAGTCTACTTTTGAATTTCTTTTCAAAAACCTCTCATTTTCAAGATTTGAAATCATTTTTTAAAAATTCAAGTGGAGCCCACTCGGGGTGGCGTCACATTTGAATAAGTCAAGGTTAGACTAGGGTTAGTCATTGTCCTAGTTAGGTTAGGGGTTTAGAGGAGTCAAAATCAAATTTAAAAATCCATTTTATTTAACTTTTAAACCATTGGTTTTTAAAGGTTTTAAATTCAGGTTTTAAAAACCAAATGTGGGTCCATACTAGGTGGTGTCACATTTGAACTTTTTAGTGTTTAATTAGAGTTTAATTAGAGTTCATTTAGGGTTAGGAAACCACAAAAAATCGTTGCCCTTAGTGGATTTATTAGAAAGAGTCCTGAAAAAATAAAAAAACTCTTAATTAACCCTAATTAAGTGACTTTTTGAAAAACTATAAAAATGGGACTTCAAGAGGTCAAAAGAGGGCTCTTTTTCTCTCAAATTTTTGTGGCGTCTTTCTCCTCTCCAGCACCTCCACCTTCCTCCATTGCAGCTGCAGCCCCAAGGTGAGTTTATTTAATATTATTTTATTATTTTTTTATTAGTTTTTATGATTTTTCAATAGATTTCACCATGGAAACTCTTGTGTTCATGGATTTAACCATGGATTTCATCCAAGAACCCCAAAATCGACCCAAGAAGATGATCTAACTCAGTTTGAGGGTGATTTCAAGGATTCTAATCCATTAGAATAGATGAGAGGTACGTTTTTCATGTTCTTAACCGACGAAACGTGAGATTTACCCGTTAAATGGGTTAAATCCATGATTTCAAAGGTGAAAGCAAATTCCAGCCATGGATTCCCTGTATTTTATTTATTTCTTTGCTTATTCATGTTTATTACACGTTTTCCAGCATAGAAATCAAATTTATTTTACTATTTTAGTGTTTATTTTATTATTTTTCATTAGTTAATGCATGGTTTCCTAGGTTTCTTAGATTTTTGTGTGTTTTTTGTTTAGAATAGAAAAGAGCATCTTGTTTCGGATTGAAATATGTGTTGTTAATTTTTGATTTTTTATATGTGATGCATGCATATGTGATTAAACTACTGTAAAAAAAAAAGAGATTTTGGACTTCGGGAACTCTGTCAGAAAAATCAGACATCAAGTCGTGTTTTTAAAACTTTAAAATCATTGTTAAAATCAAGAGGGTAACTTGATGTTATGATATTTTTCTCATCTTATATCCGATTTTAGATCTGTAAATTGCTATGGATTCATGATGATTAGATATATATACTGTAAAATTTTCAGAATTGTTTATTACTGTTTATTATTTTTCCTTTGTCAGAGACTCTGATTTTTAATTTAAAACTCGTTAGGGTTTACCAAAACCTTAATCAGACTTGTGTTGTTTATAAATCCCAAACTACAGATCCGATTCTTGATCTGTAAAAAGTGAGTATTATTATTTTTTTGTCAACGGTTCACTGTTAAAAGCTCAGATATTTTGAATGAGTTCTGATATTTATCTCAGAATTTTCAATTGAAAGTATCAGTTAAGACCAAAGTTAAAATCAATATATTCAAGTCCGGATTGTCGGATGGGTATCTCCCTGGTTTTAAAGGCTTTTTCAGATATGTAAAAAAGCAAAGTTCTGTTTTTCTGTCTATTTATTCTCTGTAAAATTTCATATATTTCCATGAAGGTTTAACTCCTGGTTCGGGTCTTGGACTGAGACTAGTTGGTGAACTAGGTCAAAAATAGCATATTTTTAGAATTTGATGCTATTTTCGGATTAATTTAATGCCAAAAAAATATTTTTATAATTCTAATTTGATATTAGGGTTATCACAAGTTCAAGTACCAATTTTGAGGATTTTTAGAATCCGTTTGATGCTTGAATGGCTTGAATTGCAAAATAGGGCACCCAAAGAATTCCAAAACACTGCAAAAATCACAAAATTTGTGATATTCTTGGATTTTCGTGTATAAGCATATATTTTTAGGGTTTAATCATATTCATAATCATATTAGGATGCTTTAGGTTTAATTGTATGCTCATTTGATTTCATTTAGTGCATAAAACCTAAGTTTTACCAAAATTTATTTCAGAAAACCCTGATTTCAAGGCCATAGTCTTGCTATCAGGGTCAATTTGGTCATTTGACCTCAATTTCGAAATCTCTAACCTTAGTTTTCATGTGTTTAAGTATGTCATATCATATTTTAGCCTAGTTTATTTGCATTTTAATTTCAAAACTTGCATTTTACCAAATATCTTTCTGAAAACCCTAATTTCAAGGCCATAGTCTTGTTATTAGGGGTATTTTGGTCATTTTGACCCCAATTTCGAAATTTCATATCTTATCTTCCTTATTTATTCAATTTTATTTCATACTTTATCATTTTGATTTAATGGAATCATGGCAAAAAGGCTTATATCTAGCAAAATCCAGCAATTTCCTGATATTGCTGGATAAATCTAGAAAAGCCAACATATCATCACTAACAAAGTTTTCTAGTTTTGCAGGTACATTGAAGACTTTATTTTTCATGTATTTAAATTTCAATAGTAATGTAAACTAAATTAAACTTTGGAATAAGAATTTACATTTTCTGCTTAGCTTAGGCAGCATTTCATATAGTTTGTTTTTTTAAATAATGTTAATGTGTGATGGATGATGATTCATGCATATTCAAACTCAATATGGTCTACACGAATGGCACATACACTAGATTTTATGAAGTTTATAAACTTGGTGGAATTTGTATTTATGGCCATAGTCAGAATATGAAGGATATCTAGATTTATGATCTTCACATTAGCCACATTCAGCCTACACTCTTAGGCTAATTTCAAAATGCACTGCATTTCTCAAAAATACAAAGAGTTTTTCCCAATTTCTCAAAATCATATTCATTCATTTCATGAATTTTCCAATTCCAATTCCAATTCAAATTCCAAGTCAAAGGAATCAAATTCTTCAAAATTTCCTAAGTCTTATTCAAAATCGATTTTCTCAAAATATGGATTTGCCAATGATATTTCAAGTATTTCCGAAGTTTCAAATTCGATTTTCTAAGTTAGATTTTCAATTTCAAAGTTTGAATTCAAAGAAATCGAGTTTTTCAAAGTTATTTCACATTTCTCAAAATCGATTTTCACAAAATCCTTATATTTCTTCAGAAATCGATTTTCACTTTCTCAAATACAGCATCTCAAAAATAATTCACAATTTTCAAAGAGTTTATTTTCCAAGAATCTTCCAAATATTTTCCAATCTTTGAAGCAAACATCATGTTTTCAAATGTGCATTTTTTAGAAATTCATAGCACATGCCTGATTCTTTGTGCATTTAGGAATTAGAATATGGTTTAGACAAGTTCAACAAAGCAAAGCATTTGATTGATCCTTGGTTCAATTACCCCTGGTAAAGGCGCCAGGAACGGTTGAATCTCGTACCAACAGACGAGTCCCATTCTTCGGAATAATCTCGCATTTTAAAAACGGAGGCGAGTTATTTTCAAAATGTTTTTCAAAGGTCAGTTTGATTTGTAAAAGTAAAATTTTGCGATGATAACACAGTCTCTCGATGAAATCCTTGAATATATGTTGGCCAAGGAATTGGTAAAGCTTCCAAGAGTCACAAATCCTCCTACAGTCATGGGAAGATTCACAGACCAATTCTGCAAATTCCATAGGGCGGTAGGGCATGATACCGACCACTGTTTCGTCTTCAAGAACATTGTCCAAGATCATATCGACAAGAATTTCTTTGTTGAGAATAAGAAAGAATACCAATCGACTGTCTTATCCAAGTCTCAGCAGAAATCAAGCACTCGACAAGAGGTGCAGCGTGATGATCCGAACCAGGATCGCAAGATGGCCCCATTGGATCAAATATTCGAGACTTTTCTGGAATATATGCTTGCAAAAGATACATTCGGATCTCTGAAGGCTCACTTCACTCTTTCTGCCAATGATAGCATAAGCAACAAGAAAAATCATGATCACTATTCAGAGGGATCTGAGGGCCAAAAGGGAAAGTTCTCCAACAATGATAGGCCTCTTCAATCTAGCCCTCAGCATAAAGAGAAAGATCAAGAAAAGCCAAAGCGCAAGTATTGGAGTACGGATCGAAAGTTCACCCCTCTGGACCAAACAGTAGAGAGTGTTATGGAATACATGCTCGCAAAAGATATGATCCGTTTACCTAAAGCAGCTGATCCCGCAACAATCATGGGCAGATTTAAAGAAAGATTTTGCAAATTTCATCGGACAGTAGGACATGACACTGAGAATTGTTTCGTCCTAAAGAATATCATTCAAGATTGCATCGACAAGAATATCCCTATTGGAGATGAGGAAAATACCAGTTGACCATTCTGATCAAATTTTCCAAGAAACTGACAGCATCAAGGCTATGTCATCTTTAATCATTTTGCCTTTGGGCAATACAGTCCCAGTTTTCTTACCAACTTGTTATTTCTTTTCAATAATTGAATAAATTATCCATTTTCCTCATAGACTTGATGTCACCTTTCACTCTCCTTCTCTGCAAAATGTTCTTTCATGAGGAATGACCTCTTCCGAGTCTCTTCTGAATCAATCAAAAGCTAGTTGTCGTGTCACCATCAGAGAGCGCTCTTCGAACATCAATCATTTATCCTTTTATTCAAATTATTCTTCCCCCATTACACTGGGGCATTTTTAATTTTTCATTTTATCTACAAATACCCTGTATGCAGGCAGGGTCAAACAAATCTCTCATTTTGCACGCATGTGCACCCATTTACATTCATTTGCATTTGCATGCATTCATTTGCATTCACCTGCATTCATCTACATCAATTTGCATTTGCATTGAACTACCCATTCAGGGTAAGAGATAAATCCTGAGGCCCCGATAGTTGTCCAAGTCGTCGTGTGGGTGAAGACTAAAAATCTTGCATCAAAATCAATTAGTAATTCTTCAGAATCCAGTGTTCGTGTTGGTAATTCTTCAAAAATCCAGTGTTCGTGCTAGGTAATCTTTCAAAACCCAGTGCTCGTACTAGTAATATTCCAAAACCCAGCATTCGTACTGGTAATTTTTCAAAACATAATGCTTGTATTGGTACATTTTCAAAATCCGGTGTTTGCACTTGTACACTTTAAGATTTAGTGTCCACATTGATCTAGTTTTCCTTTGGGATTTGAGTTCTGACTCGAATCTTCTTTCCTTCTAGTTGATCTAGTTTCCCTCCGGGATCCGAGTTCCGACTCGAATTTCTTTTCCTTCTAACCGGTTTAGTTTTTCTTCGGGATTTGAGTTCCGACTCGAATCTTCTTTCCTTCTAGTTGATCTAGTTTTCCTCCGGGATCCGAGTTCCGACTCGAATTTCCTTTCCTTCTAACCGATTTAGTTTTCCTTCGGGATTTGAGTTCCGACTCGAATCTTCTTTCCTTCTAGTTGATGTAGTTTTCCTCCGGGATCCAAGTTCCAACTCGAATTTCCTTTCCTTCGGGATTTGAGTTCCGACTCAAATCTTCTTTCCTTCTAGTTGATCTAGTTTTCCTCCGGGATCCGACTCAAATTTTCTTTCCTTCTAACCGGTTTAGTTTTCCTTTGGGATTTGAGTTGCGACTTGAATCTTCTTTCCTTCTAATTGATCTAGTTTTCCTCCGGGATCCGAGTTCTGACTCGAATTTCCTTTCCTTCTAACCGGTTTAGTTTTTCTTCGGGATTTGAGTTCCGTCTCAAATCTCCTTTCCTTCTAGTTAATCTAGTTTTCCTCCAGAATTCGAGTTCCGACTCGAATTTCTTTTCCTTCCACAATGGATTTAGTTTTCCTTCGAAGATCCGGGTTCCGACCCGAGTTTTCTTTTCCTTCAGAGTTGGTCTAGAAAATTAGAGTTCCGACTTGAATTTTCTTCCAAATCCAATCCGCCTAGCTTTCTTTTAAAAGTTTGAACTTCTACCCAAACTATCCTGCGAGTTGGTCTAGAAGATCCGAGTTCCGACTCGAATTTTCTTTCAAAATCCAATTCATCCAGTTTTTCCTTGAAGAGTTGAATTCTGATTCGAATCTTCCCTCAAAAACCCAGTTTAGCACCTGGTCCATTTAAAGCTCACAAGTTGGAATCAGTCCTCCTTAAACTATGATCCTTAGGTTAAATCCCTATGGAATTGATAGTTCGTAAGTCGAACCCCTGCGGAACCAATGTCGTTCTCAATTGAACCAATGTCGTTCTTAGGCTGAATCCCTACAGAACCCATGTTGTTCCCAATGAATCAATGTCGTTCTTAACTGAAGCAATGTCGTTCTTAGGCTGAATCCCTACAGAACCCATGTCGTTCCCAGTAAACCAATTCACAATTTTGACCTCCAGGTCATCCAATTTCCAATTTTTTAAATTTCCAATTTTTAAATTTCCAATTTTTAAATCTTAAATTTCCAATTTTTAAACTTCCAATTTCTAATTTCCAATTTCGAATTTTTAAATTTCCAATTTCCAATTTCCAATTTCCAATTTTTAAAATTTACAATTTTTAAAATTTCCAATTTTTAAAATTTCCAATTTTTAAAATTTCTAATTTTTAAAATTTCCAATTTTTAAATTTCCAATTTTTAAATTTCCAATTTTTAAATCTGCAATTTCCAAATTTTAAACTTTCAATTTCCAATTTCTAAATGTCCAACTTCCAATTTCAAATACCAAATTTCAGAATCCAAATTTCAAATTTTCAATTTCGACCTTTAGGTCAATCAATTCCCAATTTCCGAATATCAATTTCCAAATTTCAAACTTCCAATTTCTAATTTCAAATATCAAAATTCAAATTTCAAAAATTCAAAATTCCAACTTCCAAATTTCGACCTTTTGGTTATCCAATACCAATTCCAATAATTTTCTCTTGCGAGAGACCCTTTATATAGGGAGAGTTTGAGGGAGCTCGCTCTTTTCGCATGTTATCCAATTTGTTCACTTAGCCCCTTTTCAGGGAGAGTTTGAAGGGACTCGTGTCTTTGTGAACCGTTTGTAAAATAAAATTCCAATTTCATACAAGGAATCCTTAGTTCAGGGAGAGCTTCGACGGAAGTTCACTTTTCTTGTGACCATAATTTCAGACTAGGCCATTTCATCGTGAAGGACCCTCTTTTCAGAGAGAGTGTGATGAACTTGCTCCTTCATGACCAATTCAGTGATCTCACCAATACCGGCCCCCTTTCCATAAGAGAAGTCTAATGTTAGGAAGTTTTGATGAAAGCTTAATTTCTCTTCGAAAGTTCGTTTTGCAAACACCTCCTCTTCAGGAAAGAGGAGTAATTTCTAATTCCAATTTCTAAATCGTCTCCTTTGGGGAAAGGAGAAGAGAATTCCTATCATGGATGTGTTGCGTTGCGCCTCAAATGCTCGCTTTCATAAAGGATTTCAAGAAAATCTTGCCAAATTGTTGTCGAATATTTGTTGATTTCAAAAATCTTTATTGCACAAAATTATTACCTCAGAATACCCTCAGTATTACTTTCGAAAGGACAAAGCTTTCGCGAAAAAGGATTCAAAATTCAAAATCTTTCTATTGGCCAACCAAAAGGATGAAGAATAAATCCGCGATATGGCCAACAAAGAATATTCAATGTTGTTGCAAAGCCATGAGTGATTGATATTGATTGCAGTCAATGACACATTTTTAAAGACCATTCTTGAAAAATAAAGCAGTCGAAATATCCTGGGTGACAAAAAAAAATCCATATCATCTCTATATCTCCTCAATCACCTAAGCTGCAATTAAATATCTGCAAAAGGGATCTCTCAACTGTCGTCAAGATGAAGGCGAATTAGGCGAGTAGACCCCTGGGGCCAAAGAAGATTTGAATCATCTCCAAGATGACGAAGTTTGTGACAGATTCTTCTAGGGAAAGTTCAGAGCACCGTCAAGATGAAGGAGAGTGTGATGAGCCTACCGACAAACCCTAAAGGATATTTAATTTCTGCTATTATCAAGAGATTTCCCGCCAAAGAGCCAATAACCGTCAATATAATCCTTGAGAGAAAAGAAGGATCGAAACATCTCCGAGATGAAGGAGTTTGTGACATACCCTTCCAAAAAAAAAAAAGAGAGAAAAGTCAGGACATCTCCAAAATGAAGGATGATGTAATTCCCGAAAAATCCAAGAGAGCTCCAATTCTGTTAAAAAGAAAGTGCAGAAAGATCATCGTGAGAAAAGAATCCCAGGATATCAGACTGCCGAATCTACCAAGAATCTTCTTTAATTTTGTGAAATTCTTCTATCAATATTCTTTCACCAATAGCTCTCGTAATATCAAGAATACTTTCTTTTCCGTCCATATCAAGAAAATTGATAGCTTCCTTGAAAGAAAGCCAATCACAAGCAATTTGAATTTGAATCTTGATTCTACGGAGTTAAGCCCAGTCAGAGGTAATACTTTCAGTAGACAAGAAGGAATATTTTCATACCAATGTGCATCATTTTCAATTATTTTGAATCAACAATAATTTTCAACATTTTGACAATATTTTCTAGCTATCCTTGCATGAATCGAGAGCTTGAGGTTCATCTTTGGTGCATCCTGACACCATCCCTTTTAGGACTTGATAACGGGAGTTTTCAAGATTCCTTCCCTTCTTTGGTATAATTTGAGCGTCTGGGCTCTCAGATTCGCACACTTCCCTGTGTCCCCACTGTCCCACCATAGACAGTCCAATTTCGGCTTGAGGTTGAGCCACCAATTCCAGCAAAAGACAATTTCAAAAGTTATTTAGTCTCAATAATGAGGCGCCCAAAATCAAACCCCCTTTCAAACTTTAGGGACCCCAATTCCATCCTTTTGCAAAACCCTTGTTGGATTTATTGTGCAAAATCTGAAGGTTCCATCACGGTCTCTTCTTTCGAGGATTCCGTTCATCTTCCACCCAATCAGGATAAGGGTACAAACCTGAGCCTCATTTGATGAGGTATTTCATCTTCCACCCAATCAGGATAAGGGTACAAACCTGAGCCTCATTTGATGAGGTATTTCATCTTCCACCCAATCAGGATAAGGGTACAAACCTGAGCCTCATTTGATGAGGTATTTCATCTTCCACCCAACGAGGATAAGGGTACAAACCTGAGCCTCATTTGATGAGGTATTTCATCTTCCACCTAATCATGAAAGGGTACAAACCTGAGCCTCATTTGATTAGGTATTTCATCTTCCACCCAATCAGGATAAGGGTACAAACATGAGCCTCCTTTGATGAGGTATTTCATTGCCCGATCAGGTTAAGGGTATAAACCTAAGCCTCCTTTGATGTGGTATTTCATTTCCCGGTCAGGATAAGGGTATAAACCTGAGCCTCTTTTGATGAGGTATTTCATTGCCTGATCAGGTTAAGGGTATAAATCTGAGCCTCCTTTGATGAGGTATTTCATTGCCCGATCAGGTTAAGGGTATAAACCTGAGCCTCCTTTGATGAGGTATTTCATTGCCCGATCAGGTTAAGGGTATAAACCTCAGCTTCACTTTGATGAGGTATTTCATTTTCGGGTCAGGTTAAGGGTCAAACCTGAGCTTCGTTTTTACACAAGGTATTTTTTATCCCATCTAGGTTAAGGGAAAACCTGAATCTCACTTCCTTTTGAAATAAAATTTTCTTCTTATTCTCCATTTCATATCTATCATCATCACTTGGATTAATTCCTTCATACCCAGTCAGATTCATCTAACTGGGGCATTTTTATAGTCTGAATTTTGTGTGTTTTCTTTGCCACTAAGCTCGGCTCTATACTGGCTTAGTAGCAAAGAGGGGCATCTGTAAACACCCCAAATTTTCATCCTCGTTCAGTGTCTACATTTCTTGTGTCATTGCATATCATTGCATGAATTCGATATATCATTTCATTGCATTGCATCCCATTTTCGAGATCCAGCACTCATGTTTTCAAAATATTTAATCCAGATTTGAGTTTTAAATTTTTTTTTTTCGAAATCAATTTCAAAACCTGGGTTTTTATTCAACATTTTGTCATTTTCCAACCCCCGGGACCTTACATTTCGAAATGTTTTCTCTGAAAACAATCTGGATTCATTTCAAACTAAATTTCAAATGATTTCAATTCTTAGATGAGGCCCATTTAGGTGGTGTCGCTTCTGGATTCCTTTACTTATCAAAAATCTCAAAAATTTTAGAGTCCTAGTTGGATCAGGACTCTTTTTCCAGAGTCTTAGTCGTATCAAAACTCTACTTTTCACTACCTTTTTACCTGTCTTTGAAGAAAACCTTTCAAAATCTTCTATTTTGGCCAAAATTTCAGAGTCCTAGTTGGATCAGGTTTCTTCTTCAAGAGTCCATTCGGATCAGGACTCTTCTTCAGAGTTTTAATTGGATTGGGACTCTAATCTTTTATAGCTATTTTATCCATTTTCAATCAAATCTTTCAAAATCTTTCAAAATGAGTCAGAAACTCAGATTTTCAGTCAAAACAGGACTCTGTTTAGAGAGTCCTAGTTGGATCAGGACTCTGATCCTGATTTCAATTTTGAGATAAATCTTGGAGAAATCTTTCAATATACCAAAACTATTACACTTTTATCAAAGAATTTCAAAATTTTGAGATTTTATCTCAAAGTCCTGATCAAATCAGGACTCTACCCCAGAATCCTGATCGAAGTAGGACTCTATCCAAAATTGATTTTTTCACTTCATTTTCACTGGTTTTCAAAAGCTTTGCCCAAATTTCATCATTTGCTTATCAGAAAGCCAAAATTTTTAGAGTTCTGATCGAATCAGGACTCTTTCTCAGAGTCCTAATCAGATCAGGACTTTGAACCAAAACTTCAATTTCATCATGTTTTTAACTGTTTTTCAAAATTCTCTCATTTGTTTTCTCAAAAAATCCAAAAATCTGAGAGTCCTAGTTCAATCAGGACTCTGTCCCCAGAGTCTTAGTTGAATCAAAACTCTATTTTATTTCAATATTTGTTATTGCTTTCACTGTTTTCACAAGTTCTTTCAACTGTTTTTCAGAAAATACCAAAAAAAATCTAGAGTTTCAGTCCGATCAGGACTCTGTCCCAGAGTCCTAATCCAGTCAGAAGTCTGTTCTAGAGTCTGTTTTTACTTCTATTTTTATTTGTTTTTTTTTTTTTAAATTAGGTCATTTTGTAGAGTCCAGTTAATTTAGGACTCTATTTCAGAGTTCTGATTGAGTTAGGAGTCTAACCCTGACAGTATTTTCTGACTTATTTCATCATTTTCGATTAAATCTTTTCAAAAAACTCCTTCATTTGGATTTTAAAAAAACAATATCACAGAGTTTTAAAAATCCAGGACTCTAACCCGGAGTTCCAGTTTGCTTGAGACTCTGTTTTCAAAAATCTTGAATTTCAATTATTGATTCTAACCCCTTTTCAAAGTTATTTTTAGTGTTTATTTCAAATTTTCCAAAACTTGGTGGGGGCCCACTCAGTTGGCACCACATCCAGAGGAGTTCTAACCCAGTTGGAACTCTATGCCATTTCAAAAATTTAAATTCAAGTTTGCTTTTGAAAATCTTTTGAAAACTCTCTCAATTTCAAGTTTTAAAATCACTTTTTGAAAAAAAAGCTCAAGTAGGGCCCACTCGGGGTGGCACCATATTCGAGTAAGTCAGGGCTAGACTAGTGTTAGTCATTGTCTTGGTTAGTGTTAGAGGTTTAGAAGAGTCAAAAGTTATTTTAAAAACTCATTTTGAAGTTTGGATTTTAAAACTAGTGGTTTTAAAGGTTTTTAAAGAACTTTAAAAACCCAAATGTGGAAAATGCCAAGTGGCATCACATTTGGGGATTTTTTAGGTTTAGCTAGGGGTTAATTAGGTATTAATTATGATAATTTAGGTTAGGGGTATATAGGTAATCCTCTACAAAAATCGCCCCCCCCCTTAGAAGAGTCCAAAAATTTCAAAATTGTTAATTTTCAAAACCTAAAAATTTCTCTAAATTGAGACCCATAGGGGGTCGATTTTTCCAGCCACCTCTTGAGCAATTCTTGGAGCCTCTCTCTCCTCTCCATCCTTCCTCCATTGCAGAAACCTCAAGGTAATTGTTTTTTTTTTTTATTTTTAGCTTTTATTTAATATTTTTAATAGTTTTAAATCAATTTTAGCCATTAATACCATCTATTTCATGGATTAAACCATGGATTCAAGTCCAAGAACCTCAAGAGAGGTTCAAGAAAGTGATCTAACTCTGTTTCATGGTGTTTACAGGGATTCTTATCCATTAGAATCAATTTTAACATGGGTCTTTACATTATTAACCAATAAAACATGTGATTTATCCTTTTATTGGGTTAAATCCATGCTTTTAAAGGTAACATCAAATTCCAGCCATTGATTCACTAATATTTATTTATTTATTGGTTTATTCATGTTTATTACATGTTTTTCTGCATAGAAATAATTTTTATTTTACTGTTTTGGTATTTTCTTTATTGTTTTCATTGATTAATGCATGCTTTATTAGATTTTATCAAATTTCTGTGTGTTTTAAGCTTAGATCAGAAAAGAGCTTGTTATTTCGTATTGAAATATTCACTGTTAATTATTGATTTTTTTATATGTAATACATGTATATGTAATTGAACTACTGTAAAAAAATCAGAGTTTTTGGGGATTCGGGAACCCTGTCAGAAAAATCCGACATCAAATCGGGTTTTTAAAACTTTAAAATCGTTGTTAAAATCCAAAGGATAACTTGCTGTGATGATATTTTTCTAATCTTATATCCGATTTGAGATCTGTAAAGTGCCATGGATTCATATTGATTAGATATATCTACTGTGAAATTTTGAGATTTTTTGATATCTGTTTAATATTTTTCCTCTGACAGAAAGTGTGATTTTAAATTTAAAACTCGTTAGGGTTTACCAAAACCCTAATCAGATTTGTGTTGTTCATAGTTCTCAAACCACAGTTCCGATTCATGATCTGTAAAAAAGTGAGTATTATTATTTTTTTGTCTACTATTCACTGATAAAATTTTAGAAATGTTTGAATAAGTTTGCTATTTATGTATGTATTTTCAATCTGAAGTAGTTGTTTTGACCCATGTTAGGTTTGTTAGATTTTAGTTCAGATTGTCGGAAGGGTTTCTCCCTAACCGGAGATGATTTTTCCAATCTGTAAATTGGAAAATCTTTGTTTTTTTTCCTAGTTTGTCTCTGTAAAAATTCAGAAGTTTTAATGGAGGATTGACCCCTGATTCGGGTCTAACTTTGAAACTGATATGTGACCTAGGTTAAAAATAGTTTATTTTAGGTTGTTAATGCAATTTTTGGATTAAAATAATGTCAAAAAATTATTTTTGCAATTTTAATCTTATTTTATGGTTATAATAAGTGTCTGTGCCAATTTTTATGAAATTTAGAATTCATTTAATGTCTGAATTAATAAAATTGCAAAACAGGATACCTGAAAGATCCAAAAACACTGATAAAATCACAATTTTTGTGATATTTCTTGATTTTCGTGCATAAGTATGTAGTTTTAGGGTTTTTTCATGTCTAGAATTATATTAGGGTGTTTCATGTTTGATTTTGTGTTTATTTCCATTATAAATCTCAAGTTTTATCAAAATCTATTTCAGAAAACCCTGATTTCAAGGCCATAGTCTTGCTATCAAGGGTAATTTGGTCATTTGACCTAAATTTCGAAATTCTAAACCCTAACTTTCATGTTTTTAATCATTTCACATCATACTTTATTTAATTTATCCTTATTTGTATTTCAAAAGTTACATTTTATAAAATATCTTTCTGAAAACCCTAATTTCAAGGCCATAGTCTTGCTATCAGAGGTATTTTGGTCATTTTAACCCCAATTTCGAAATTTCATATTTTATCTTCCTTATTTATTCAATTTTATTTCATATTTCATCATTTTGATTTAAGAGAATCATGACAAAAAGTCTTATATCTAGCAAAATCCAGTAATTTCTAGATATTACTGAATAAACCTAGAAAAGCCAACATATCATCACTAACAAAGTTTTCTAGTTTTGCAGGGACATTGAAGACTTTACTTTCCTTTAATTTCTTGTATTTAAATTCAATAGTGATGTAAATTAAATTAAATTTGGAATAAGAATTTAAATTTCAGCTTAGACTAGGATTGCATTGCATATAGTTTAATTCTGCAAATATTAAATGTCTGATGAATGTATCATTCATGCATATTTTTATAAATTCACTATGGTCTACACGAATGACACATGCACTAGCTCTTATGGAGTTGACAAACTCGGTGGAATTTGTATTTATGGCCATAGTCAGAATACGAATGATACCCAGATTTGTAATCTTCGTATTAGCCACATTCAGTCTACACTCATAGGCTAACTTCAAAATGCACTGCATTTTTCAAAAATATAAAAAAAAGGATTTTCTCAATTCCTCAAAATCAAGTCTTTCAAATCCATATTCATTCATTTCATTCATTTTGCAAATTCCAATTTCAATTCAGAGAAATCAATTTTCTCAAAATTTTTTAAGTCTTATTCAAAAATCGATTTTCTCAAAATATTGATTTGCCAATGATATTTCAAGTATTTCTCAAGTTCCAAATTCATTTTCTAAGTAATATTTTCAATTTCAAAGTTTGAATTCAAAGAAATCAAGTTTTCCAAAGCTATTTCACATTTCTCAAAATCGATTTTCATAAAACCTCTAAATTCCTCAGAAATCGATTTTCATTTTCCTCAGAAATATTCTCTCACTAAGTTCATGATTCTCCAAGTATTTCAAATCTCAAAGCAAACATCATGTTTTCAAATATGCATTTTCAGAAATTCATAGCACATGCCTGATTCTTTGTGCATTTAGGAATTACAATATGGTTTAGATAAGTTGAACAGAGCAAAGCATACAATTGATCCTTGGTTCAATTACCCTTGGTAAAGGCGCCAGGAACGGTTGAACCTCGTACCGACAGTCGAGTCCCATTCTTCGGAATTATCCCGCATTTTAAAACGGAGGCGAGTTATTTTCAAAATCTTTTTCAAAGGCCAGTTTGACTTGCAAAAGTAAAAATTTTGAGATGATAACAATCTTGTAGCTGGAGTTTGTTACAGAGATGTTAAAAATCTTCTGGTTAATCCTCTTAAAGCCATGTGACTTTGGAAGTACTAAGGTGAGAGGTGAAGCTAACATCTCATACATCTGTCCCCATTACTATCGAGCTCCAAAACTCATATTTGGAGCTGTGACATATACCACTTCCATTGGTATATGGTCAGCAGGATGCGTTTTAGTTGGGTACTTCTTGGACAACCTCTGTTTCCTAAAGAAAGTGCAGTAGACCTATTTGTTGAGATCATTAAAGTGCTTGACACACCAACTAACAAAGGAGGTACAACAACAGATCTGTTCTGAATACGTTGAAGAAGAGGTAGGCTATTCCTCTGTTTGTATATATGAAGCACACTGTCACTCGTGCACCACTCTGCCACACAGCCACCTATGCTCCAATACTTTTTCTTCTCTGCAAAACCCTGTTGAAGTAATAGGTATTATCACCTTTCAGCACACATGGTCATCACAATAATGAAATGTTTCAGAAATCAGGGTGGAAATGACAATCCATCGGTTTATATAAAAAGAAACTTATGACTACTGTTGGATTTTTCTGAGGATGGGTCTGTCCTGGCAGTTGCTGCAGAGATTAGCATTATATCCAAACATAAATGATGTCATTGCTGTAATTTTATCTGTATAAAATCTGTTTGGCAGAGATAGATTCGTTTTGCTGTTGAGCACCGAAGACCCAATTCCTGCTGCTACATGGTCTTTTCAAGAAGGCAAAAGGAGGTAAAACTTGCTTCTGTGTTGGCACATTCATTGGCTCCGAATGAGGAGAGTACAGAGCAAAGAAGACCAGCTTACTATTGAGCCATCACACTGATATCACTATCCTACCTTATTTGCTGATTTACATTCATCCACAACCCACCTTTAACACCATCACATTCCTGTTGTATTTCACAAGTGCACAACATTACTGTGCAATTCCCCATTCCCATATACACCTGTTTCACAACACTACTTCACCATTTATCCTGTTGAGTCTGTGTATATAACATCTTCATTTTATGTGTTAACCAACATACCATTTCCTGTATCCTTCCCAATGACATTTCTGTTGTCTCACATCAAGCAAAGCACATCACTTATTAACACTATGTAGCACATCACCTTTTCATGCAATTACATTTCACAGTGTATATCTCTGTTGCACCTGTACTCTTTGGCATTACATTCACACCTCACTACGCTGCTACAGTACCACCTCCTTCACCTTGCAGCATACACATGCATGCACTTGTCACCTTTCTTTGTTGCACCCCTGCACCTACCAGGCCACCCATACCAATCATTCTTCATTGTAGCCATCCAAACTACTTACAACAACAAATTATCACCGCCAGTCACCTATTCTACATCCATGTTATACATATATATATATATATATATATATATATATATATATATATATATATATATATATATATATATATATATATATATATATATATATATGTATATATATATATATATATAAGTATATATATACATATGTACATATAGATATATATATATATACATACGTACATACACATAAATACATTGGATGGCTATCCTTCCATGCCTTAGATCATCCATATTATTTTATTAAGGTATTAAGCACAAGGTAGGTATATGAATGTCTCATAATTTGCATCTTTGAAATCAATATGATATATGCAAATTCTCCTCTGTTTTTTTTTTACTAACTAAGTGTTTTGCAGGGAACATATGGAAAATATCATTACTTGGAAATTGTAAATTCAATTTTATATGTTGTAATAAGTTACAATTTAATGAGAATTTACATTTTCAGTTTTTTAGAATGAATGAACATTGTAAATATCATAAATTGCTTGTTTTCATGTTTTTTTTTATTTTCCAAAATCTCACAAATGGGAACACGAACGGCACATGCATTCTTTCGTAAAAGGTAATTAATCCTAAGTTGATGATTTACATCAATGGCCATAGTCAAGATGTAAACAAAACTTAGGATTTTTATCTTTTATAAAATAACACTGGATCCACATTGGGTCCTTTTTTCATCATATTTTCTTTAAATACTTTCCTCTTTTATCAGAGTTTAATTTAAAATTAATTCAATATATATACCAATGGCCATAGTCAGGGTATATTGAGAGTTAATTTCATTTTAAACTCTATAAAAGCACCAAAAATGTATTTTATTCTTCACTTGAATTTAAATGTGGTTATTATATAATACATTCAATGACCATAGTCAGGGATGTATTATATCTTTAATCTCATTCTTAATTCATTTAAAGAATGAGATATGCTTTTTCAAAATTCAAAATCAAATTCTTTAAATTCATTCATCATTTAGGACAGAATTGCATCATATTTTCAAAATCTCTTTTCAAAAACTCCAAGTGATTTTTTAGTATCTTTCTTCATTTCTCAAATCAATTCTATTCTATAGATTCAAATTCAATTCTATCTCATTGTCAAGATTCAAAAATTTGATTTCAAAGTCGAATTTGACTTTGAAATTTCAAATTCATTTCAAAACTTCAAAATTTCCAATCAAACTTCAAAGTTCAAATAACTTTGAAATTCCGAAATTCAAGCTTCAAATTCAAAGTCCAATTTTGACTTTGAAATTCATTTGTATACTCAAAATTCAATTCTCAAATCAAATTCCAAATTCATTGTCAAGATTCAAATTCAAATTCAAATTCAATTTAATATTCCATTTTCAAAGTTCAATTTAAAACTTTGAAACCTGTGATTCATCTTCTAATTTCAAAATTCAAAAACAAGTTTATTTTCTCATCTTCAAAATCCAAGTTTTGAGATTGATTCCGATCTCAAGTCTTTTCCTAAGTTTTAAGTTTAATCTGGGTTTTCAAAACCCAGATCTATCTTCAAAAGTCTCATTTGGATTTTCAGAATCCAAATCCAAAGATAGATTTTAATCCCAACTTGGATCCAGATTTCCAAGTACAATCTTCACCTTTTGGATCTCAGGCTTCAGATCCACAATCCATTTAGGATCTAGAATTCAACTTCCACTTTGGATCTCAGACTTCAGATCCAAAATCCATCTTAGGGTCCAGAACCCAATTCCACTTTGGATCTCAGGCTTCAGATCCAAATTCTATTTAGGATTCAGTATTCAATTCCACTTTGAATCTCAGACTTCAAATCCAATTCCATTTTAGGATCCAGAATTCGACTTTCATCTTGGATCTCAGACTTCATATCCAAATCCATTTTAGGATCCAGAACCCAGTTCCACTTTGGATCTCAGACTTTGGATCCAAAATCCATCTTAGGGTCCAGAATCCAACTCTATTTTGGATATCAGATTTCAGATCCTAAGTCCATTTTAAGATCCCGAACCCATTTTAGGATTCAGAATCCAATTTCATCTTGGATTCCAGATCTGGGATCCAATTCCATTCCCAATTCTAGATTTCAAAACCAATTCCATCTTCAGATCTCATCTGAATTCCTAAATCCATTTCTATTTTTAAATACCAATTGATTTTCTCAAATCCATCTGTTATCGTCGCAAAATTTTTCCCGTCTTCCCTTCCTTGCAGAAGAGAGAGGAAAATGCTTTCGCGATTCAAACTTGACCGGATTTTGGAAATTGTTTTGAAATACTCGCCTCCATTTTGAAAATTGCGGGAAAATCCATAGGATGGGGCTCGACCTGTCGGTACGAAGTTCGACCATTCCAGTCGCCTTTAACAAGGGTAATCGAACCAAGAACCAAAATTGTGCTTGACTTAGTGAAATTATCGAAATTGTGTTCTATCCTAAATACACAGAGAATTCAGGCATGTGCTATGAAATTTTTGGAAAATGTAAATTGGAAAATATGATGTATGCTTAGAAAATATTTGGAATTGAAAAGCATTTCTCAGGAAATCAATCTCTTAGGAAACTCAGACGAAGAAGATTTGAAATCTCAGGAAAGTTTATAAGATCTGGAAAATCTTGAAGAAATGAGAATCTCGAGAAAATCTTGAGAAAGTTTATAAAGACTTGGAAAACCATGAAGAGATGAGAATCTCAGGAAAAATGGAAGGAATTCTTGAGAAAAGATGAATATTTGAAAAGGAAAACACTTATCAGGAAAACTCAGACTTTGAGAATTTTCTTAGGAAAATGAGGGGAAATCTATAGGAAAACTCATTCGAGAAAGAAATTCAGAACTTAGGAAATTGAAATACTGAAAATATTGTCCTTGAAATATCTGAAAATCGATTTTTGATTCTTGAGAAAGATGAAAATTCCTTTTGAAAATAGATCTTAAGAAAATAACTTTTTAGGAAAAATCACGGGAAAATTTTGATTTGGGAAATCCAACTCTGAATATCATCATAGTTTCTTGAGGAATCGATTCTCATGAAGTAAAAAAATTTCTTGAGAAAATCATGAGAAAAACAGATGATGCAGATGATTTGAATGAATGAATGCACTTTGAAAAGATTTCTGAAAAATTGTTTGGAAAAATGTGTATTAAGCCAAAGTAAAGCCTTCACATATTCTGACTGTGGCCATGAATATGTTCAGAGTTTATTTGAATTAATTCACGAGATTTTTGAAAATTTAGAAATATGATGTGCATTTTAAGATAGCCTAAGAGTGTAGGCTCAGTGTGACTGGTAGAAAGATGATGGATCTGGGTCTCGTCCATATTCCGACTAGGGCCATAAATATGGACTCCATCGAGTTCATCAACTCTCTAAGAGTTGGTGCACGTGCCATTCGTGCTCATCCACGGTGAATTTTGAAAAATTGAGATATATGCATCATAGAATCAGGATATTACTCAAATCAAACTATATAAGATGCAACCTAATCTAAGCAGTAAAAGTAAATATTATTCCAAGGTTTATATTTGATTGATACATTGCTAACATAAAGTAAAAAAAATGAAATGGAGCCAAGGAATCAGCATCTTCTAAATTTTCCTGCAAAATGAGAATTAGTACAAGATAACCCAGGAAATGGACATATATATATAATATATACAAAGAAGAGATGTATATATATATCAAAATTGTTAAAATTGGTGCTAAATGATATGTAACAATGGAGGTGTATTTATATGAGAAAATAGATACATGGATACTCATATATGAAAATAAGTGCACATGAAGGGATATATATATATATACAAGTATATATATATATGTATATATATATATGTACATAACATATATATATATATACATAAAAATGTATACATATAGATAGATATACAATAGATATACATATATATATATATATACATATCATGAGAAAATATACATATTAATGAAAATTCCATATAATGGGTAAAATCAGAAAATACAGGTATATACAGTTTCTGTAGGTGATTTTACAAAGCTGTAATTCTCAAATTATAGCATATTTCTTAGTGAAACTGGGTATGGAGCTTCCCTATATATCAGTGACAAAGCATACAAAAGATGACATAGGGATCATGAACGGATATGGATATATCCGTTCATGAATGTGGCTAATTATCAAGACTGCACACCTACAGTAGAAAATGAATATGTGCAGGAAATGGGTTGTGGAAGCACCATGGTAGCCCTTAGACCTATACCCTATATTGTCCAGCATGAGTTTGTACCACAAACACATCCAACCCAGCCTCATAGGGCTAAGAGCTGCAAGCACGATCCTCTCATTTTCGTCAGGCTCATATTAGAATACCCGCCTATTGCTAGCTTGGGGCTCCCTTCTGGTCCAAACTTCGAAATGAATCAAATGGATCTTGAGGAGGGTGCAACAACCAAGTAGAACCATTTCTACTTAGAGTTCATGGAATGAATTAACATACCGAAGGACACGACCTGATACAGTCGTGTACATGGAACCCGAACCAACTCCAGATGGACTAGACACTTTCTCAACCGTATGACATTCTCCTTAAACTGTATGCCTTCAAAACCCTTTTCCTAAAAGAAACTTAGGTAGTTTTGAGCCAAAAATCCAAAAGAACCTTATATATATCAGAAAGAGAGATAAAGAGAGCTATGACCTAAGCAGAATGAGATCCAACACTCAACAGAACATGCCAGTGCACACCTTCTCTCTCTACTGTGTATTTGTGCAGATGTAAGATTGCTAGATCTGAATGGCCCAGGCTACAGGTTTGTTGTATACCTGGGTAAATAATCTTTGCTTCACCGCTACATAACAAAATACATGGTCAATCATGACATAGTTATGAGTTCAGAAATACAAGCAACAACATTTTCAGGTAGAGAAAACAAAAGTAGATGGTGTATCCTATTAACAATTTCAGCAACTAATATTTCCACCTTTGTTGATCTAACCTACTACTTATCACAATTTGCAAAATAATTATGTAACACACAGTATGAAAGTAGAGAATGAAAAAGCACAAACAAAATGACCTGGAGAATTTCAAAACAAACAAAAATGTTGACTGCTCTTAGCTCTGTAATTTGAAACACCAAGTAGAGTACCTAGTTGTGTAAACTCCTGCAGCAACAGCAGTGGCTCCTCCAACAATGACTATTGATTTTTTTTTTTATCCATCCGTAATGTCTTGAAACCACCTTGCGATTCTTGTGATAAACTACTGTTGGATTTGAAGGAAATAGGAAAGATCCTGCTGGATTTCCTGCACCAAAGGGGCTATAGACAACATGAAAAGGGCGTTCTCTGCTGCTGGGCGTTTCAAGCTGGATGTAGCTTCTGCTGGCTGGGCTGCAGGACGGTGGGCAGCTGCTTCCCTTGAACTTGGTAGACAGCAGGAAGAAGTCGTTCTTTGCTACTGGGGTGGAAGAAGGATGGGCAGCAGTAGATGGGCTTCTGGAGAAAAGGCAGCCTGTTGGTGGGCTGAAGTAGATGCAGGAACACGTTGGGTTGAAGGAAAGGTGTGCAGAAAATGCTGGATCTCTGCTACGGCTGAAGGATGATGGCAGCCTGTTGGTGGGTTGAAGAAGGATGGCAGTCGTTGGAGGTGGAGCTTCCTGTTGGACTGACCTGCGGCTGGGCTGAAAGAAGGTGAAAGACAGCTGCTGTTGGAGGTGGAGAAAAGATCCACGTTGAATAGCATCTCCTGCGAAAATAAAAAAGAAAACTAGCAAATCCAATTCCCCTCTTCAGCCTCAATCGGCCAGCTCCTCCTCCTCTAATCCATCCATGGTCTCTCCTCTTTAAAGAATTTTGAATGCCTTTTCAAAAAGAAGAAAACACAGCCCCCATTCATGAGGTTCTGTTACCTCCTTTGAATTTTTTTTTTTTGAAATAGTCGTTTCAAGAAAAGCACACCTTATGATTTTTCAAAATTTTGGTTTCATTTCCCTAAGTTTTAGGCAAAATTTACATTTATTTCTTTAGGAAAATTCGGCTGTGCCATTTAAGGTTGCATCTTTCTTAAAAAAAAAAATTATTTAAACAAAGCAATAAAAAGGAATAAAATAAAATGAGTATTGAAATAAATGAGAGGCTTTTATGGAAATGCCACCGCAATCCATTTTTAAAATCCTTTTGAAAATAAAGTTTTGTTTTGTTTTTGCAAGTCTTTTATTTTCAATTGGGGTTCCACATGTGTGTGGGCCCACTAACTAAAAAATAAATAAATAATATTGAGAAATTAAAAAGAAAAATTTTCAAATTGGTACGATCTCCGGGTGGGTCCCGCTTGAGAATAAAAAAAAATTTACCTGAGAGTTTGAGTATAATGCTAGTTCAAAGGCGGGTCCCGCTCCATTTTGAAAATACGAGATAAAATATTATTTGTTTTCAAGAATTTGAAAAAATTGGTTTTTCAGGGCAAAAATATGGATAAAATAAATGTAAAAAATTTTGTAAAGAGATTTAAAATCTTTTTGCAAAAAGTTTTGAGATAAAATCTTTAAAATCAATATCCAAATATCCAGATTGTTTTCCTTGAGAAATTTTTTTTGTAATTCAAAGTCCTGGGGGTAAAATGGGAAAAATTGGTAATTTTGAATACCCAGGGTTTTAAAAATCAATTTGAAAAAGTTTAAAGATCAAATCTGGATTGACAATTTTGAAAATCAGAAGTTCTGGATCTGAAAATGATATGCCATGCAGTGAAATGATGCAATGCTATGCAAAGACATGTTCTATGAAATGTCACTCTCAGCTTGGACTTGGAAATTCTAGCTTTTTGTCCAAAAAAAAAGGATTTTGAAATTTTGCAATTTGAAGATGTCTCTGAACCTAAATATAGAAATTTTGAGGCTCAAGAATGAAATTTAGGACTTTCTGCAAAGTTCAATCTTGGAAAATGACCATTTTGCCCTTCATTGCTTCTAAAGAACTGAAATATGATGATTGAGGGCGATGTCAAGAAGGTGAGTGAAAATTTGGGGTGTTTACAGATGCCCCTCTTTGCTACTAAGCCAGCTCGTGGCCGAGCTTAGTGGCAAAGAAAACACTCCAAATTTGGGCTATATATAAAAAAAATGCCCCAGTTAGAAGGATCTAACTGGGTATGAAGAAATTAAGCCCGAGGAAGATGGTAGATATAAAATGGAGAATAAAGAGGAAATAGATTTTGCTCTGAGAGCGCGAAGTTCAGGTTTTTGCCCTTAACCTGGATGGGACAGAAATACCTCGTATGGAACGAAGCTCAGGTTTTAACCCTTGACCTGATTGGGGAATGAAATATCTTATTAAAATGAGATTCAGGTTTGTACCCTTAACCTGATCAAGCGGAAAATGGAATACCTCTTTGAATGAGGCTCAGGTTTATACCCTTATCCTGATCAGGCGAAAAATGGAATATTTGGAAGGTGAATAAGACAACTTTTCTTGAAGAGGAACGAGGCAATTCTTTCGACAACGCGAAAGATGACAAAGGCAATCCAAAGGAATAAGGTGATTCTTTCAACAACGCGAAAGATGACAAAGGCAAACTCTTTCAGAGAAGAGTAAGGCTACTCTTTTGACAACATAAAAGATGAATAAAGCAAAATTTCCAATAAAGAATAAGGTAATTCTTTCGGCAATGTGAAAGATAGACAAGGGAAACTCTTTCAGAGAAGAGTAAGGCAACTCTTTTGACAACGCAAAAGATGAATAAGGCAATTTTTCCAACGAAGAATAAGGCAATTCTTTCGGCAATGCGAAAGATAGACAAGGCAAACTCTTTCAGAGAAGAGTAAGGCAACTCTTTGACAACGCAAAAGATGAATAAGGCAATTTTTCCAACGAAGAATAAGGCAATTCTTTCGGCAATGTGAAAGATGAACGCTGGCGATCCAAAGGAACAAGGCGATTCTTTCGACAACGCGAAAGATGACAAAGGCAATCCAAAGGAACAAGGCAATTCTTTCGACAATGCGAAAGATGACAAAAAGGCAATCCAAAGGAATAAGGCAATTCTAACGCGAAAGATGATAAAGGTAATCCAAAGGAACAAAGCGATTCTAACGCGAAAGATGACAAAGGTAATCCAAAGGAACAAGGTGATTCTTTCAACAACGTGAAAGATGACAAAGGCAATCCAAAGGAACAAGGCGATTCTTTCGACAACGCGAAAGATGACAAAGGTAATCCAAAGGAATAAGGCGATTCTTTCGACAATGCGAAAGATGATAAAGACAATCCAAAGGAATAAGACGATTCTTTCGACAATGCGAAAGATGACAAAGGCAATCCAAAGGAATAAGGCGATTCTTTCGACAACGCGAAAGATGACAAAGGCAATCCAAAGGAACAAGGCGATTCTTTCGACAATGTGAAAGATGACAAAAAGGCAATCCAAAGGAATAAGGCGATTCTAACGCGAAAGATGACAAGGGTAATCCAAAGGAACAAGGCGATTCTTTCGACAATGCGAAAGATGACAAAGGCAATCCAAAGGAAAAAGGTGATTCTTTCGACAATGCAAAAGATGCCAAAGGAAATCCAAAGGAATAAGGCGATTCTTTCGACAACGCGAAAGATGACAAAGGCAATCCAAAGGAATAAGGCGATTCTTTCGACAATGCGAAAGATGACAAAGGCAATCCAAAGGAATAAGGCGATTCTTTCGACAATGCGAAAGATGATAAAGGCAATCCATTCGGAGAGGTGGCTAATCTTTCAACAACGTGAAAGATGATAAAGGCTATCCTTTCGGAAATAAGGCTAATCTTTCAACAGTGTGAAAGACGACAAAAGAAAATCTCTCGAAGGGGTCAAGATGCATCAATATGGACATCAAGCTCTCACTTATCGTCAGGATAGCTAGAAAATATTGTCAAAATGTTGAAAATTTGTTGATGCTTATTGTTGTGAAAATATTCTATCTTTTCTACCTGAAGTATTACCTCCAAACAGGATTGACTTCATAGAATCAAGATTTGGAATCCAAATTGCTTGCGATTGACCTTCTTCAAAGAAGTTATCAATTTCTTTGATACGAGCAGGAAAGTGAGAATTTAATATTATAAAAGCAATTGATGAAAGAATATTGATGATAGAATTTCACAAATTTAAATAAGATCCTTGATAAATGTGGCAGTTTGATATCCTGGGAGCTTCTCTCATGATATTCTTTCTGCGCTCTTTTGGTTTTTGGTTGCATTCTCCTTCATTTTGGAGATGTCTTTGACTTTTCTTTCTTTCTTTTTCTCTCTCTCTCTCTTTTTTGAAAAGGGTACGTCACAAACTCCGTCAACTTGGAGATGTTTTGATCCTTCTTTGCCTCAGGGGTCTTGTTGATGATATTGGCTCATTGGCTTGGAGATCTTTGGGTAATAGCTGAAATTGAATATCTTTTAGGGATTGTCGGGAGGTTCATCGCATCTGCCTTCATCTTGACAGTGCTTTGGACTTTCCCTGAAAGGATCCGTCACAAACTCCGTCATCTTGGAGATGTTTCAAATCTTATTTGGCCCCGGGGGTCTACTCGCTTAATTTGCCTTCATCTTGACAACAAGTGAGAGATCCCTTTTGCGGATATTTAATTGCAGCTTAGGTGATTTTAGGGAGACAGGGCTTGAATGAATTCTCTCTTTTCTAGCGCTCAGGATATTTTCACTGCCTCATTTTCACAAGAATGGTCTTTAAAAATGTGCCATTGACTGCGATCAATATCAATCATCTATGGCTTTGCAAAAACATTGAATCTTCTTTTCTGGCCATATCGAGGATTTATCCTTCATCCTTTTGGTTGGCCAATAGAAAGAATTTGGATTTTTGAATCCTTCTTCACAAAAACTTTGCCTTTTTGGAAGTGATACTGAAGGTAAACTGAGGTAAAATTTTGTGCAATAAAATTCTGAAATCAACAGGTAATTGATTGACAAATTGACAAAGTGTTCTTTGAAATCTTTAGTAAAAAAGATCGCTTGACATCCGAGTTGACACATCCATGACGATGGTAGTCGATTTCGAAGGTAAGTCCTGGCATAAGGCTGGATTTTGAAGGTAAACCTAACTCAAAAGTTGGTTTTGAAAGACCATCAGAATCAGGACTCAGGTTTTACAGGGAAAGCTTGAAGATTCGAGTCAAAACTCGATCCTTCGAAGGAAAGCTAGGAAGTTTGGTTTCTAAGGAGATAAAGTTCGGGTCGAAACCCAAATTTTAAAAGGAAAAACTAGGCCAATTCAGATTTTTGAGTCGAAACTCAAATATTCAGAGGAAAGTTGGAAAGTTTGAGTCGGGGCTCGAATCTCAAAAGAAAACTGGAAAGTTCAGATTTTTGAAGGAAAGAAAACTTGAGTTAAAACTCAAATCTTCAAAGGAAAGCTGGAAAGTTCAGGTCAAGGCCCGAATCTTAAAGGAAAATCTTTAATCAGAAGATTGAATTTTTGAAAATCGATAGTGCGAGAGCTGGGATTGAAAGTTTTGAGAATGGAAAGTTCGAGGACTGGATTTTTTTTACTTGCAATGAAAGAGACCATCATATTTAGATGTATGTGGTCTGATTTTCAGGATTAACCCCTTATCCTGAACGAGGATATGAATAGAAATTGGAAAATCATGGAAAATGATTCAGGTTTATCCCTTAACCTGAAGGGAAAAAAATGGATGCAGAATTAATGCAAAATGAAATGCAAATGCATATGAAATGTAAATGAATGCAAAATTAATGCGAGTGGGTGCATATACACGCAAAAAGAGAGATTGGTTTATCCTGCCTGCATACAGGTTGTTTTGAGGTAAAGATAGATTTTTTAAAAAAAAATGCCCCAGTGTAACTAGGGAGGAAAATTTTGAATACAAAGAAGGATAATCAAGGAATAAGGTGACAGGCTTCTTGATTGAGAGACGTCCGCAAGATCGTTCCTCACAAGAGACATATTGTGAAAAGGAGACGCAAATAAAATGGTGCCAAACTATTGGCCAATTTAATAATTTTATTGATGCTTAAAAATCTAGAAAAGGAAACAGAATTATATTATCCCTGATAAAGTGTTTGTACATGGGATCTTCAAAATAAAAGGAGAATGTTATTTTGAAAGTGAGAAATCATTTTGAGAAGGAAATCAACTGCAAGGTTGATTTTGAAGAATGATGAGCGTGAGAGCTGATCTTTGAAAAGGGGAATCAACACGAGGGTTGATTTTTAAGAGAGATCATCATGAGGATTGATTTTGAAAATGAATTGGTTTAACAATAATTTTGGAAAAGAAAATCAACACAAGGGTTGATTTTTAAAGATAATGATTCAAAATTGAATTTTGGAAGTTAAGATCAACACGAGGGTTGATTTTGAAAATAAATTGGTTTAACACTAATTTTGGAAAAGAAAATCAACACCAGGGTTGATTTTAAAGATAATGGTTCGAAACCAATTTAAGAAAAGAAGATCACCGCGATGGTTGTTTTTTGAAAAAGATTGGAACGAAACATTAAACTTTTGGGTGATCATAACGAAGATGTTTATAGAAAATTTTCAAGAATTTCACGATTTTTGAAAAACCCTCATAGGTAATTTCATTTCTCTCATGAATGATGTTGGGATTGCCCCTCATCTTGAAAAGAATAGGCAAAGAAGATTCTTTAAAACGAAAACAGGTGCCCTAATGGTGAAAAAGAAAGAAGTATTGGATGAAAAAAATTGATATTTTATTGATAAGCAGAACTGATAACAAAAAGACTGCATAGTTATAAGCACTCGACCAAAAGGTTGCAAAAACTGGGGCAGACTTGCCCCCTACGAGGTGACTGGCAAAACGAAAGAAAGAAAGCAGAAAACTTTAGCCTCGTCAATTTTCTAAATGATCTGGGAAAGGCTTGGTCAAGATGGCCAGCTCGTCTTCTTCTTCCTCTTCAGCAAGGAGGCTCTTGTCAATGCAATCCTGAACAATATTTTTGAAGACAAAACAATGATCAATGTCATGCCCCACTGCCCGATGGAACTTGTACAACTGATTCTTGAACCTTCCCATGATGGTGGGAGGAGTTGTGGCCTTTGGGAGCTTCACTAATCCCTTAGTCAGCATGAATTCAAGGGCTTCTTCGAGTGTTTGTTTGAGAGGAGTGAACACACGATCATTACTCCAACCTTCACGCTTTATCTTTTCCTTTTGTGGAAAGTTGGGCTGAAATAGCTTGCTATTCTATCTTTCCTCTCGATCCGCATGGTTGCCCTTACTACTTTTGTTATCATTGCGGCTGATGTTGGCGGAGGAGGTGAAATTTGCCTTTTTCTTTGGATCTAGATTGTTCTTGATGAGGGTGATACCATCGTAGACACCATTCTCCAACCCCATCTCGAGCCACTCGACTCGTTCAGTAAGCTCTATGAAAGACTTGGAAGGCGAGGTGGAGATAAGACTTCTCAAAGGTTGTGAGAAGTTGTTCAGGATCAACGATAAAGCATGCCTCTCTGATATAGGATCTCTCATTTTGTTGTAGGTCTCTCTCCATCTGCGAATGAAGTCCTTGGCTTTTTCACTATCTCCCTGCTTCAGATTACATAGGTGATTTAACGTTGGTAGCGCTTCAGTATTGAACAGAAATCGTTCGATGAATAGATTGACCACCTTATCGAATTCTCGCAGCTCGATTGGATTGATATGCTCGGAGTACCACCTGGCAGCAGTGCCTTCTAGGCTACGAGGAAAACAGAGAAATAGGGCTCTATTGTCTCTCTTGAATTTGGAGCATTCGGCGAAGAACATGGCGAGGTGGGCTTTGGGATCACCAGAACCCTCGAACTTGATGAATTTATGGGGGAGGTTTTCTAGATCTTCATCACCTTCTAGACCGTCATAGAAGTCCTCGCTAGTGAAGACTTTCTTGCCCTTGTCGCGAGCTTACAGGTCTTTAACAACTTTGGCCATTTCCCTGAATTGTGACTGTAGGGGTTCTTCTGTGACTTGACCTTTTGATTTGCGACCCCTCCTTTGTTCTTGGCTATGTTTCTGAAATGCCGGAGGTACCTCATATTTTTCATCGGTGTTTTCAGTTGAGTCTGATTCATCTGAAATTTCCTCTGGTTGAACTTGCTTCTTGAAAGTCTTCTTATCCTTGTGCCCGTGGAACTTTTCTCTGAATGGATTCTTCTCTGCATTGGTCCCAGCCTGTTCACCTATCATTTTGTTCATCATCTTTTGAAACATAGCATACATTTGTGGATCTATACCATCATCTTCTTGCTGCTGATCTTGATTCACGGGATGATCCATTTCTCCTTCTGAGGCTGAGGAGTACTGAGATGTCGTTGTTCTTTTGCTTGATCTTGTTCGAACCATCAAATGTTGTGGATGCTCTCTGCAGGATGAAGTCTTGATTAGACTCTGAGGGAATTTTGGATTGGGAGGAAAATGATTATTGACGATATGGTAAACAATTGGAAGAATATTCCATTACTAGGGATGGAGTCGCCGCTGAAATCACGACAATTGTGTTGTCATTCTTTGTAAGAGAAATAACAACGAAAAATGTGCCTTGTTACCTAGGCGAGGTCGTCAACCATGAGGAAAAACACAATTTTGAAGGAAAGAGATATCTCTTGGAAAAAAAACAATCCGCAAACGGATTTAGAATAAGGAGAAGGCAAGTGGGTAAACAATTTCCACCACAATAGTCAAGGTATGCATGAGGAAAATAAGATGAAGAATTTTGCAAATAGATAAAAGAATCGAAAATCCAATGAGAGAAAACATATGATTTTGAAAAATTGCAGGCAGGATAAAAATGCAGCTGGAAATTCGAGATCCAGTAGAACGGGAGAATGAAAAATCACCTGAAGTTTTGAAAGAAATGGGATATTTGAGAAAATCATCCAGGGTTTGAAAAAAATAAAGGAAAAGGTGAGAATATGGATGTTTGAAAATATTTTTGGGAAAATGTGAGAAATAAAGGTAGCATACAATCACATCCTACACAATCATTCATGCACACTCAGCACTCTCTAAAAGGCTGACTCTAAATGCATCATTTTGAAAATAGTTGTAGGACCCTAATCCTAACTCTGGGTTCAGATCATCTTTGTCCAATCCAGTCATGCCGATATACTTGAATCGAAATCCGAGGTAAGTGGCATATAATTTCAACTTCGGTTCTAAGGTAAGGTTTTCCAACATCCTTGAGCGCCTACCGATATACTTCGGACTGTGGCCCGCGGTACGTGGTAGGGGGGTGTTAACCCAAATATGTGGCCCAGTTGTGAGGCTCTGTCCCGAACTAGGGTTCTGGAAGAAAGCCCAGCAACGTGAAGACCGGGTAATGATAGGTAAGGGGGTTTTGAAAAATGATCACATGCAAGAAATAGAGGGCTCTAAATCCTAGAGAGATAGATTTTGAAAACTTTGAAGAAGCATACATTGTTTGCATTCAGATCCTAAATTGAGGAGAGTTGTATTTAGACCTAAGTCTATGTGAGCATGAAAATATCTCCTCAATCTGGTCCTACCAAACCATGCCTAAGTTATATGCAGTCAACGTCAGCTAGGTCAGAATCTAGGCTCCTAGGTTTGCATGATATCAAAAGTAAAGAGCTGACATTTTGTGAACACATAATTTCGATAATTGAACTAAGTCAAGCATTTTTTTGGTCAGATAAGGACAAGTCCCATCACGGTCGCCAAACCTGTTATCGTCGCAAAAAATTTCACGTCTTCCCTTCCTTGCGGAAGAGAGAGGAAAATGCTTTCGCGATTCAAACTTGACCGGATTTTGGAAATTGTTTTGAAATACTCACCTCCATTTTGAAAATTGCGGGAAAATCCATGGGATGGGGCTCGACCTGTCGGTACGAGGTTCGACCGTTCCTGCCGCCTTTAATAGGGGTAATCAAACCAAGGAACAAAATTGTGCTTGACTTAGTGAAATTATCGAAATTGTGTTCTATCCTAAATGCACAGAGAATTCAGGCATGTGCTATGAGATTTTTGGAAAATGTAAATTGGAAAATATGATGTATGCTTAGAAAATATTTGGAATTGAAAAGCATTTCTCAGGAAATCAATCTCTTAAGAAACTCAGACGAAGAAGATTTGAAATCTCGGGAAAGTTTATAAGATTTGGAAAATCTTGAAGAAATGAGAATCTCGAGAAAATCTTGAGAAAGTTTATAAAGACTTGGAAAACCATGAAGAGATGAGAATCTCAGGAAAAATGGAAGGAATTCTTGAGAAAAGATGAATATTTGAAAAGGAAAACACTTATCAGGAAAACTCGAACTTTGAGAATTTTCTTAGAAAAATGAGGGAAAATCTATAGGAAAACTCATTAGAGAAGGAAATTCAGAACTTAGGAAATTGAAATCCTGAAAATATTGTACTTGAAATATCTGAAAATCGATTTTTGATTCTTGAGAAAGATGAAAATTCCTTTTGAAAATAGATCTTAAGAAAATAACTTTTTAGGAAAAATCATGGGAAAATTTTGATTTGGGAAATCCAACTCCGAATATCATCATAGTTTCTTGAGAAATCAATTCCCATGAAGTAAAAAAATTTCTTGAGAAAATCATGAGAAAAACAGATGATGCAGATGATTTGAATGAATGAATGCACTTTGAAAAGATTTCTGAAAAATTGGTTGGAAAAATGTGTATTAAGCCAAAGTAAAGCCTTCACATATTCTGACTGTGGCCATGAATATGTTCAGAGTTTATTTGAATTAATTCACGAGATTTTTGAAAATTTAGAAATATGATGTGCATTTTAAGATAGCCTAAGAGTGTAGGCTCAGTGTGACTGGTAGAAAGATGATGGATCTGGGTCTCGTCCATATTCCGACTAGGGTCGTAAATATGGACTCCACCGAGTTCATCAACTCTCTAAGAGTTGGTGCACGTGCCATTCGTGTTCATCCACGGTGAATTTTGAAAAATTGAGATATATGCATCATAGAATCAAGATATTACTCAAATCAAACTATATGAGATGCAGCCTAATCTAAGCAGTAAAAGTAAATATTATTCCAAGGTTTATATTTGATTGTTACATTGCTAACATAAAGTAAAAAAAATAAAATGGAGCCAAGGAATCAGCATCTTCTAGATTTTCTTGCAAAATGAGAATTAGTACAAGATAACCCAGGAAATAGACATATATATATAATATATACAAAGAAGAAATGTATATATATATCAAAATTGCTAAAATTGGTGCTAAATGATATGTAACAATGGAGGTTTATTTATATAACAAAATAGATACATGGATACTCATATATGGAAATAAGTGCACATGAAGGGATATATATATATACACAAGTATATATATATATATGTATATATATGTACATAACATATATATATATATATATATACATATATATGTATACATATAGGTAGATATACAATAGATATACATATATATAGATATATATATACATATAATGAGAAAATATACATATTAATGGAAATTCCATATAATGGGTAAAATCAGAAAATACAGGTATATACAGTTTCTGTAGGTGATTTTACAAAGCTGTAATTCTCAAATTATAGCATATTTCTCGGTGAAACTGGATATGGAGCTTCCCTATATATCAGTGACAAAGCATACAAAAGATGGCATAGGGATCATGAATGGATATGGATATATCCGTTCATGAATGTGGCTAATTATCAAGACTGCACACCTGCAGCAGGAAATGGGTTGTGGAAGCACCATGGTAGCCCTTAGACCTATACCCTATCGTGTCCAGCAGGAGTTTGTACCACAAACACGTCCAACCCAGCCTCATAGGGCTAAGAGCTGCAAGCACGATCCTCTCATTTTCGTCAAGCTCATATTAGAATACCCGCCTATTGCTAGCTCGGGGCTCCCTTCTGGTCCAAACTTCGAAATGAATCAAATGGATCTTGAGGAGGGTGCAACAACCAAGTAGAACCATTTCTACTTAGAGTTCATGGACTGCACCAACATACCGAAGGACACGACCCGATACAGTCGTGTACATGGAACCCGAACCAACTCCAGATGGACTAGACACTTTCTCAACCGTATGACATTCTCCTTAAACTGTATGTCTTCAAAACCCTTTTCCTAAAAGAAACTTAGGTAGTTTTGAGCCAAAAATCCAAAAGAACCTTATATATATCAGAAAGAGAGATAAAGAGAGCTATGACCTAAGCAGAATGAGATCCAACACTCAAGAGAACATGTCAGTGCACACCTTCTCTCTCTACTGTGTATTTGTGCAGATGTAAGATTGCTAGATCTGAATGGCCCAGGCTACAGGTTTGTTGCATACCTGGGTCAATAATCTTGGCTTCACCGCTACATAACAAAATACATGGTCAATCATGACATAGTTATGAGTTCAGAAATACAAGCAACAACATTTTCAGGTAGAGAAAACAAAAGTAGATGGTGTATCCTATTAACAATTTCAGCAACTAATATTTCCACGTTTGTTGATCTAACCTACTACTTATCACAATTTGCAAAATAATTATGTAACACACAGTATGAAAGTAGAGAATGAAAAAGCACAAACAAAATGACCTGGAGAATTTCAAAACAAACAAAAATGTTGACTGCTCTTAGCTCTGTAATTTGAAACACCAAGTAGAGTACCTAGTTGTGTAAACTCCTGCAGCAACAGCAGTGGATACTCCAACAACAACTATTAAATTTTTTTTTTTTGATCCGTCAGTAATGTCTTGAAACCACCTTGCGATTCTTGTGATAAACTACTGTTGGATTTGAAGGAAATAGGAAAGATCATGCTGGATTCCCTACACCAAAGGGGCTATAGACAGAAGGAAAAGGGTGTTCTCTGCTGCTAGGCGTTTCAAGCTGGATGTAGCTTCTGCTGGCTGGGCTGCAGGATGGTGGGCAGCTGCTTCCCTTGAACTTGGTAGACAGCAGGAAGAAGTCGTTCTTTGCTGCTGGGGTGGAAGAAGGATGGGCAACAGTAGATGGGCTTCTGGAGAAAAGGCAGCCTGTTGGTGGGCTGAAGGAGATGCAGGAACACGTTGGGTTGAAGGAAAGGTGTGCAGGAAATGCTGGATCTCTGCTACGGCTGAAGGATGATGGAAGCCTGTTGGTGGGCTGAAGAAGGATGGCAGCCGTTGGAGGTGGAGCTTCCTGTTGGACTGACCTGTGGTTGGGCTGAAGGAAGGTGAAAGACTGCTGCTATTGGAGGTGGAGAAAAGATCCACGTTGAATAGCATCTCCTGCGAAAAAAAAAAAAACCCAACAAATCCAATTCCCCTCTTCAGCCTCAATCGGCCAGCTCCTCCTCCCCTAATCCATCCATGGTCTCTCCTCTTTAAAGAATTTTGAATGCCTTTTCAAAAAGAAGAAAACGCAGCCCCCATTCATGAGGTTCTGTTACCTCCTTTGAATTTTTTTTTTTGAAATAGTCGTTTCAAGAAAAGCACACCTTATGATTTTTCGAAATTTTGGTTTCATTTCCCTAAGTTTTAGGCAAAATTTAAATTTATTTCTTTAGGGAAATTCGGCTGTGCCATTTAAGGTTGCATCTTTCTTAAAAAAAAAAATTTATTTAAACAAAGCAATAAAAAGGAATAAAATAAAATGAGTATTGAAATAAATGAGAGGCTTTTATGGAAATGCCACCTCAATCCATTTTTAAAATCCTTTTGAAAATAAAGTTTTGTTTTGTTTTTGCATGTCTTTTATTTTCAATTGGGGTGCCACATGTGTGTGGGCCCACTAACTAAAAAAATAAATAAATAATATTGAGAAATTAAAAAGAAAAATTTGCAAATTGGTACGATCTCCGGGTCGGTCCCGCTTGAGAATAAAAAAAAGTTTACCTGAGAGTCTGAGTATGATGCTAGTTCAAAGGCGGGTCCCGCTCCATTTTGAAAATACGATATAAAACATTATTTGTTTTCAAGAATTTGGAAAAATTGGTTTTTCAGGGCAAAAATATGGATAAAATAAATGTAAAAAATTTTGTAAAGAGATTTAAAATCTTTTTGCAAAAAGTTTTGAGGTAAATTCTTTAAAATCAATATCCAAATATCCAGATTGTTTTCCTTGAGAAAATTTTTTTGTAATTCAAAGTCCTGGGGGTAAAATGGGAAAAATCGGTAATTTTGAATACCCAGGGTTTTAAAAATCAATTTGAAAAAGTTTAAAGATCAAATCTGGATTGACAATTTTGAAAATCAGGAGTTCTGGATCTCAAAATGATATGCCATGCAGTGAAATGATGCAATGCTATGCAAAGACATGTTCTATGAAATGTCACTCTGAGCTCGGACTTGGAAATTCTAGCTTTTTGTCCAAAAAAAAAGGATTTTGAAATTTTGCAATTTGAAGATGTCTCTGAACCTAAATATAGAAGTTTTGAGGCTCAAGAATGAAATTTAGGACTTTCTGCAAAGTTCAACCTTGGAAAATGACCATTTTTCCCTTCATTGCGTCTGAAGAACTGAAATATGATGATTGAGGGCGATGTCAAGAAGGTGAGTGAAAATTTGGGGTGTTTACACCATCCTGACTTCAAATTTTAAAATCTAGAAATTCAATATCGCTTCAAATTTCATCTCCTTCTCTTAAAACTAGGTTCAAAATTTAAATTCAAAGTCAATTTCTGATTTTGAAAATTACTTTCTTTTCCTTTTATCTCAGCTTCAAAAATCATTCTTTTCAAATCAAGATCTATTTTCCCAACTCTGATTATTTCAAAGACTTAGAACTTCTCTGATCTATCTCAAGTTCTAAAGTTTAATTCTACTATTCAAAAATCATTTCTTCACTCCATTATCAAGTTCATCTCAGAACACTTGGAGATTTTCAAAACCATATTTTCGAAAAGAGCATACATCCTTGCATTGCACAAGCATGATTCTTTGTGCATTTAGACTTAGAATAAATTCTTAGATACTATTTTAGCAAAGCAAAAGGCATAAATTCGATCCTTGGTTCGATTACCCCTGGTAAAGGCGCCAGGAACGATCAAACCTCGTACCGACGAGTGAATCTCGTCTCTCCATTTTCCCGCAAAATTTCAAAACGGAGGCGAGTAATTTTCTAAATATTTTCAAATAAAGGTCAAGTGAGACCCCACATAAAATCTTCCTCTCTCTCTTCTCTTCTTTTCTCTTCTCTCTTCTTTTTCTGTCTTTTACTTTTCTCCCTTCAAAAAAGAGGAAAATAGGGGTTAGAAAAAGAAAAGAGAAGGAAGAGAGAGAAACCACAAGAGAGAAAAAATTTTGCGATGACCACAGTTTTGTCGACCGAGATGGGACAGCATCTCCGTCCGGTCGAATTATACCTTTTTCTTTTGCTTTGATATTATCTAAGTTTTTATTCTACATATGTCAGCTTCATTTTTCATGCAAACATTAAGAGCATAGACTCTGTCCTAAGCTAACATCATTGCATATAGGATCTAAGTATGGTTTGGTAGGACCATATTGAGGAGATTATTCCATGTTCACATTAGACTTAGGTCTGAAATACAACTCTCCTCAATTCTAGGGATTGAATGCAAACAATGTATGCAAGTGTATGCTTCTTTTCATTTAAATCTATCTCTTTAGGACTTGCATTAGAGCCTTCTGGTCTTATTTTTTGCATGTTGAACATGTTTTTGAAAACATCCCTACCTATATTGTCCCGGTCTTCACGTTGCTGGGCTGTCTCACTGAACCATAGTTCGGGAGAGAGCCTCACAACTGGACCACTTATTTGGGTTCGCGCCCCCCTACCACGTACCTAAGGGCCATAGTCCGAGGTATATCGGTAGGCGCTCAAGGATGTTGGGAAGCCTTTACCTTAGAACCAGAGAGATATCTTATATGCCACGTACTTCGAGATTCAACTTGAGTATATCGGCATACCTCGATTGGAATCAGATGATATAAATCTTAGAGTTAGGATTAAGGTCCTATCAGCCATTTCAAATATTTCACTTAGAGTCAGCTTTAGGGAGTGCTGTTTGCGCATCCTTGTTTGTATATCTGTGATTGTGTGATATTTTATATTCCTTATATTTTCTAAAACCCTGGGTATATATTATTCAAAATCTCCTCTTTGTTTTCAAGAACCTAGGGGTATTTTTCCTTGTCTTCTCCTGATTTATTCAATTCTTTTGATCCTGCCTGCTATTTTTCAAAATTTTAAATCCTTGTCAACTATTTTAAAAATTCGTTTTCCTCCATCATGAGAGAAATGATATTACCTATGAGGATTTTCGAAATCATAAAATCTCGAAAATTTCTGCAAAAGTCTTCAAAAGTTCAAATATTTTGATCTAAATCCTTTTAAAATAAACTAACATGTTGATTTTCCTTTTCCAAATTAGGTTTTAAAACCATTTGTCTTCAAAATCATCCCTCGTGTTGGTTTTCTTTTTTCAAAATTGGTTTCAAACCACTATCTTCAAAATCAAACCTCATGACGATTTCCCTTTTTTAAAGCTTCAGATCTCGCGCTGATCATTCTTCTTGCTGTGGATTTTCTTCCCCAAAATGATTTCTCACTTATCTTTTAAATAAACATTTTTCTTTCAAGATCCCATATGCAGGCAGGATCAGAAAAACTTATTTTCCTCAAATCTTATAAATTTTCATCTAATTTTGTTTCATTCATTATATTCATATTTTTATCAAGTTTACATCAATTTTTCCTTAATTCTATTAATATTTTATCAAATCTTTACCCTTTCGGGTTAAGGGATAAACCTGATGCCTCTTTCCCATGAGGTATTTTCTAAATTCTTTTTCCTTCCCCCTCAGGTTAAGGGATAAACCTAACCCTCGTTGTCCGAGGTGTTCCCATTCAGGATAAGGGATAATCCTGAAACCTCTAGTAGGAGCAATATTGCTACCTATGAGAATTCTTTTTGCAAAACAAATTTTATCAATCTCTCTTTATTCTTGTAAATTTCTATAAATTTCTCTTTTAATTTTCCCCAAAATTCTATTCTTTACCCTTTCAGGTTAAGGGATAAACCTGATGCCTCTTTCCCAAGAGGTATTTTCTAAATTCTTTTTCCTTCCCCCTCAGGTTAAGGGATAAACCTGACCCTCGTTGTCCGAGGTGTTCCCATTCAGGATAAGGGATAATCTTGAAACCTCTCGTAGGAGCAATATTGCTACCTATGAGAATTTTTTTTGCAAAACAAATTTTATCAATCTCTCTTTATTCTTGTAAATTTCTATAAATTTCTCTTTTAATTTTCCCCAAAATTCTATTCTTTACCCTTTCAGGTTAAGGGATAAACCTGACCCTCGTTGTCCGAGGTGTTCCCATTCAAGATAAGGGATAATCCTGAGACCCCTCGTAGGAGCAATAACGCTACCTATGAGGATTCTTTTGTAAATACAAGTTTTGTCAACCTTTATTAATTTTCTAAATTTATATCAATTTTTCTTTATTTACTGTCCTTAAATTCTATTCTTTTTCCCATTCAGGATAAGGGAAAATCCTGAGACCCCTCACAGAAGCAACAAGGCTACCTGTGAGAATTCTTTTCAAAAACAAAATCTTCATAAATTTATTTGATTTTCCCCACTTTTTTAAAATCTATTTTTTTTCCCTTTTCAGGTTAAGGGATAAAACCTGAACCTCGACATTCGAGGTATTCTTTTCTTCACTCAGGATAAGGAATAATCCTGAGATCACTCATAGGAGCAACAATGCTACTTGTGAGAGTTCTTTTACAAAATAAAATTTTCAATTTTCTCCATTTTTATCAATCTTCCACCAAATTATATCTCCTATCTTCTCAAGTTATATTTCTTCCCCGTTCAGGATAAGGGGTTAATCCTGAAAATTGGATCGCATACAGCTAACTATGTTGGTCCATCTAAATCCTAGATCATAAATCATAAATCTTGTCATATCCATTTTAAATTCAAGTCTCAAGTTATCTCTTCACAAAATCTTCTTTCCTTTTCAGGTTAAGGGGTAAAACCCATTTTATTTTCCCTAATTTCTCATCAAATGTCTATTCTATTTTCCCTTAAGAATAAGGGATAATCCTGAAACCCCGGCAATCATTCTTGCTTTGATCTCTAAATGTCTTAAGAATGCCGGTCTCCTTCCCAACTCTAAGTTGGAAAATCCAGTGTTCGCACTGGTTATTTTGCTAAGTTTTTAAATCTAAACATCAAGTTCATCAGTCCTCGTGCTGTTTGTCTCTCAGAAAGTCTCAATCCTAGATCAAAATCATTAAATCAAAGGTCGTTAAATGAAATGTCCTAGCTACTTCGTTGGTCGTTAAATGAAATGTCCCAGCTACATCGTTGGTCGTTAAATGAAATGTCCCAGCTACTTCATTGGTCGTTAAATGAAATGTCCCAGCTACTTCGTTGGTCGTTAAATGAAATGTCTCAGCTACTTCGCTGGTCGTTAAATGAAATGTCCCAGCTACTTCATTGGTCGTTAAATGAAATGTCCCAGCTACTTCGCTGGTCGTTAAATGAAATGTCCCAGCTACTTCGCTGGTCGTTAAATGAAATGTCTCAGCTACTTCGCTGGTCGTTAAATGAAATGTCCCAGCTACTTCGCTGGTCGTTAAATGAAATGTCCCAGCTACTTCGCTGGTCGTTAAATGAAATGTCCCAGCTACTTCGTTGGTCGTTAAATGAAATGTCCCAGCTACTTCGTTGGTCGTTAAATGAAATGTCCCAGCTACTTCGCTGATCGTTAAATGAAATGTCCCAGCTACTTCGCTGGTCGTTAAATGAAATGTCCCAGCTACTTCGCTGGTCGTTAAATGAAATGTCCCAGCTACTTCGTTGGTCGTTAAATGAAATGTCCCAGCTACTTCGTTGGTCGTTAAATGAAATGTCCCAGCTACTTCGCTGGTCGTTTAATGAAATGTCCGAGCTACTTCGCTGGTCGTTAAATGAAATGTCCCATCTACTTCGTTGGTCATTAAATGAAATGTCCCAGCTACTTCGTTGGTCGTTAAATGAAATGTCCCAGCTACTTCGTTGGTCGTTAAATGAAATGTCCGAGCTACTTCGCTGGTCGTTAAATGAAATGTCCCAGCTACTTCGTTGGTCGTTAAATGAAATGTCCCAGCTACTTCACTGGTCATTAAATGAAATGTCCCAGCTACTTCGTTGGTCGCTAAATGAAAGATTTCAGCTCATTCGCTGGTCGTTAAATGAAAGGTCCCCGTTTACTGGTCAGAATGTCTAAAATCATAAATTCAGCTCAAGGTCGCATCAAAATCTATATCGAGTGAGTATTTCACACAGAATTCATGAAAACTTTGCCAATTTGCTAAAAGCATTTGTTGATTCTAAATATTCTTACTGCATAAAAGAATTACCTCAGATTATCTTTAGTATTCTTTCCAAAAAGGTAAAACTTTTTGCAAAAAAGAGGTAAAATTCAAATCTTTTCCTGTTGATCAACCAAAAGGACGTAAGAAATATCCTCGGTATGATTAGCGAAAGAAATATTCAATGATATTGAAAATCCAAAAGCAAATTGATATTGATCATGGCTATGACGCATGTTTAAAGACGATTTTTCTGGCAACCAGACAGTGGAAATATCCTGAGCGATAAAAAGAATCCAGTCAATCCATGTCTCCTCATTTCATTTAAAGTTGCAATCAAATATCTGCAAAAGGGATCTCTCAATTGTCGTCAAGATGAAGACAAATGTGCGAGCAGACCCCCGGAGCTAAAGAAGATCTGGATCATCTCCGAGATAAAGGAGTTTGTGAAGGATCCTTCCAGAGAAAGTTTAGATCACCGTCGAGATGAAGGCGAGTGTGATGAACCTACCGACAAACCCTAAATGATATTTGATTTCTGCTATCATCTAAAGACTTTTGAGCCAATACCATCAATATATATCCTGAGATAAATGAAGGATCGGAACATCTCCAAGATGAAAAAGTTTGTAATGTACCCTTCCCCAAAAAAGAGAGAAAAGTCAGGACATCTCCAAAATGAAGGATGATGTAAAAAGCCCGAAAAAGTTCAATGACTCAAAAAGAGTGCAAGAAGATCATCATGGGAAACACCCAGATATCAAACTGCCAAAATTGCCAGAAATCATCTTTTCTTATGCAAAATATCTTTTATCAATATCTTTTCACTACTTGCTTTTATGAAATTGAGAATATTTCTTCTCTTCTCATATCAGGGAAATGGATAGCTTCCTTGAAGAAAATCATCAACGCTAAAATTTTGAATTTGACTCTTAAAACCGAGGAGTTAACCTCGTTGGAGGAAATACTCTAGGTAAAAGAGGGAATATCTTTTACACACACGTGCACATTTTAAAGCGTTGTGAGTCAACTATAAATTTATCCTATTGGCAAAATTCTCTAGATATTCCAAGGATGAAATAAATATTCAATATCCATTTTTGATGCAACCTAGCGTTGTTTATATCTTCCAGAAGAGTTGCCCCATTTAGTTGAAGTATCTCCCCTGTCCCATCACGGTTTCAAGAATTCCGTATGGTTATACCCACTCAGGTTAAGGGTCAAACCTGTACTTTCTGCGAGAGGTCATTAAATTCAAAAGCTATTTCAGTCTCAACAATGAGACGCCCAAGATCATCTCTTTTCCAAGCTTTAGGGAACCCCATTGTCCTCCTTTCGCAAACCCCTTTCTGATTTGTTCGTCCAAACTCTGAAGGTCCCATCATGGTTTCTTCATTCGAGGATTTCATTTGGTTGTCCCCTTCAGGCTAAGGGTTAAGCCTAAACCTCTCCCCTCGAGGTATCTTCCTTTTTCAGGTTTGGGTTAAACCTGAGTCTCGTTCCAACGAGTTTCCCTTATTTCGACGAGGTGTTTTCTTTCCGTCCCATCATGGTTCTTCCCATCGAGGAATTCATGCTTTATATATCCATCTAGAAAGGATCATGCTTGAGCTTCGTCTCATGAGGCATCTTCCAAAAATGTCCCATTAAGGTCCTCCTATATTTCTTCCCCCATTCAGGTTATTTTGAGATATCTTTGTCCCATCTAGGTTAAGGGTTAAACTTGAGTCATTCCAAAAGGTTGATCTTTTCCCACCCATGAGACTTGATCAAAATTCTTATCTTTCATCATTTCGGGATCTTCGCCCAAAAGTCTCATCATGATTTCCTCATTTCTATTATTCAGTCATATCATTTTCGAGGATTTCGTCTCCCCAAGGCCATTCAGGATAAGGTTTTAAGCCTGAAAACCATGTCTTTCAAAATAAATTCTTCCACACCCAGTTCAGATCTGCTGACTGGGGCATTTTCAAAATTTGGAGTGTTATCTTTGCCACTAAGCTCGGCTTTCAACCGGCTTAGCAGCAAAGAGGGGCATCTGTGAACACCCCAAATTTTTTAAAATCTTTTTAATATTCCGTTTTTGCCCTTGATATCATTTTCTCAGCAATTGAGTCACTTTTAAATCTAAATTCCAGTTTATTTCTCAATTTTTACTGAAATTAAATTCATTTTATATGTCTAACTTAATTTCGAATCCGGATCCATTGTCCAAATCCAAATCTGAGTCTCGTTGTCCAGCTTTTTTAATAAAATTACAAAAAATACCAAAAATAGTTTTTAAATAGCTCGGATAGTCCATTCGACATCCATATGGATCCATCGCGTTGTATTTCTCGATTCGAGTTTTAAAACTCGAACATTTTCTCAAAACTTGGGTCCAAACCCATTTTTTGAAGAAATTTCCCCAAAATAACCCTGACTTTTCAGGAAAACCCTTCTTTTGTAAATATTTTGAAAATTTGCAAAAATTAGCTTAAATTTCTTAGTTTTTAGAATTTTTGTTTTCAAAAAATACAAAAAAAATAGAAAATGTCAAGAAAAAAACCAAAAAAATAAGAAAATAGAAAAAGAAAAACACAAAAATAATCTTTTTAAAACACCTTTTGAAAATCGAGTTTTATGAAAACACCTTTTAGCAAAAATGTATTAAAAAACCCCTCTTTGTAAAATTTTGAAATAACAGGGGCCATTTGCAAAATCGTTTCTAGGGTTTTTCTTTGAAAAGCTTTCGTAAAGAGCCAGAAGAAGGGCGTCGCACTCTCCTCTTCCAGAACCATCCCATTCTCAACCTCCACCTTCTCTCCATTCTCAACCCCTCATCACCAACAGCTCCTCCATCTCCCGTTCATCCCCCAAACGAACCCTCCTCTTCCTCTTTAAAAGAGGAACACACAGGGGAAGCAAGGCATCACCTCTCACCCCCGCACCTTTCTTCATATAGCATCCTCCCTTATCTTCTCTTCACGACCCCCCCTTCTTCATCCCCTTTTCCCTCAACCGCCTTCTCTATAAGCCGAACCCCTACAGAGCTACAAGAGCATCTTCCCGTCGCGTCACGTTCGAAGCAACCCTTCTTCCTTCTCAATCGAGGCCCAGCCACAAAGGCTCTACAACCGACCTCCCTCTTCCAAATCAGGAAAACCAAGCATCCCATTGTCGGCCTTTCTTCTGGAGCATCCATCATACATCTTCTTTTAACTATCGGGTTTTTCTCGGAAGGAATGAATTCAATCCATTTTCCATTCGGCATCTCCCTCTATAAAACCAGTTAAAAAAAAAAAATTTAAGATCGGACCCGGGTCGAGTCCAGACCCGACCCGGATCCAACCTGTGCCAGCCCCTCGAAAACCCTTTTCGAGGGGACTGGCAGCCCACAGGGGGAGGGGAGCCTCCGGCGACACAGGGGGCGAGCCCTGTGTGCGCCACCTCCCTATTAAAAGACGAGAGGGGAGAGGGGAGGGCCTACAAGCCTCCCCCGACTCTCTCTCTCATCTCTCGTCTCTCTCCCCCCGACTCCATCTCCCTCTCCCTTTTTGCCGACGCAGGACAACCCCCCCTCTTCACGGCGCCACCCTCTCCGGCGAACTCCCCTTCACGGCAGCCCAGGTAGCCCCCTCCTTTTCCCCCCTCTTTTTCCCCCTTTTTCCTCCCCCTGATTCGCCGGAAGGCCGGCAGGTGGCCGGCGGCCCCTGCCGAGCCTTCCTCCTCTTTTTTTCACTACAGGCAAGGGGCTCCGCCCCCTTGCCTTCCTCTTATCTCGACAGGCAAGGGGCTCCGCCCCCTTGCCTTCCTCTTTTTTTTTGACAAGCAAGGGGGCTCCGCCCCCTTTGCTTTCCTCTTCTTAGCAGGCAGGGGGCGGAGCCCCCTGCCCTTCCCTTTCCACCCTTCCCCTTAAATCATCTCGCAGTCGCGCCATCATGGGTTAGTTTTTGGTTTCCTAAGTATTATTGCAGATCGTCCATGGTAAGTCTTTGTTTTTCTCGCTAACGTGCCCAAGGTTGTCAAACCCATCCTTTTTCTTTTAAAGGAAATCGTTTCCGCTGATTTAGAAATAAACTCTGTAAAGAAAAGGTATTTTCCAACTATTTCAAGGAATTTATAAGGTTCAAAATTTTGGGGCGTTACAACTTGGTATCAGAGCAGATCGAAACGGTGATTCTTGGTCATTGAGCATCCGCATCGCGCTGTAAGTAATTTAATTTCTCTTTTTCTATACTATTAGACTAGAGTATACCTTACATGAGTATTTAGGATTTTTCTTGTCCAAAGAAAATGAACCCTCCGGATGGTGAAAGATTGGGACGCAGAAGGGGCGCAAGAAGAACGCGCTGTCATTCTGTGAGGGGCAGAAGCTCTGTGGTAGGAAGACTTGAGTGTTCTTCTATCGGTTCAGATCATTGGACCAGCGGGCCGCCCCCTCCCACTTTTGCGGATTCTTGGGGCTTTACGCTTTCGGATACCTACCAGGCACCGCTAGCCGCGACATGGGCAGCAGTGCACTTTCGGGAAGGAAGTCGTGTGCCAAATCATGTTTTAGTTAATCGACACACTTCTCGGGAATCCTCTGAAGCAGAATCCCCCTGGCAAGCCCAGATGGGATGCAATTTTTGCGGCGAAGAAGGACATACGATGGATAATTGTCAACTCAGGGAAGCATACGATAGAAGGGGGACTGCAGCACAAGATCTGGAAGACACAACATCCTCTGTCCAGGGTACTTATGACACACCATCGTGTGATGGACAAATATTACCCCTAGAGAGTGCTCAGGACATCGCTCCACCCACTCATATGCCTTCCCCCAACTCACCAATTTACACACCATCCCCAGACTCGCCACAGTATATATCAGATACTCCGGTAAACACTCCGGCTTCACCGCTATACATATCGGATTCCCCGATATACACACCAGCTCCACCGTTGTACATACCGGATTCTCCGGTGTACACTCCGGCTTCGCCACCCTATACACCGGATGCCTCACCACATTACTCCCCTACTACTCCTCTTCACGGGCAAGGAGTCCCGAATGAGGATTTGCATCCTTTTCCCCCTCTACGCGGGTTAAGGCGCACGGGTATCGCAAGAGAGTACTTGAGGAAGTACTCTCATCATCCCTAAAGGATATAAACTCGTTGGTTTTTGTACCGTGGACAGTTTTTGTTTTAACTTTTTGTAAGTGTCCTCCTATACCAGCACTACTGGGCTTTTGTAATCTCTATTACTCGGAAATATGATAAACTTTTTGATATTACTCTTCTCTTTCAAGTATTGACTTATGTATCATCTGGGTATTTTAAGGATGGTTCGAGGGTCGAACGAAGGTTCATCTGACGAATGGTCAGATCAACGGGGATTCATCATGGATTCCTTGAGCGCATTGGCTAGCGCCATGCGAAATCAAGCGCACAGCCAAGTACCTACCCCAGAACCAAGCCACCCTGCGACAGTATCATATGAAAAATTCTTAAAGCTCGATCCTCCAACCTTCGCAGGCAAGCCCGACCCCGATGCAGCTGAAAACTGGATTTTGGAAATAGAACGAGTTTTCCAAGTTTTGACAGTCCCAGAAGACAAGAAGACCCTTTATGGTACTTTCAGACTTTTGGGTGCCGCCCGCCATTGGTGGGACACGACTCAGAACATACAGTTCCCGACAGACTCGTTTATTCCTTGGGAGGCTTTCAAGAAGGCTTTCTTGGAGAACTATTTTCCTCCTCATGCTAGGGAGAGGAAAAAGGTTGAGTTCTTGAAACTTTGCCAAGGCTCGTCAAGTCTGGTGGACTACATCTCCAGGTTCCAGGAGTTGGAGCGTCATTGCCCCAACTTATTTGCAGATGATCGGGAGCGGGCGAGTAAATTCATCCGCGGATTAAAGGAAGGACTCCGACCAAGGGTCCTAAATAGCATGCCATCAACTCTCTCTGCAGCTGTTGCTGCAGCTACTCTCCTGACCGAGGATTGGGAACGCTCCAAGAGCACCCAAAGCAAGAAGCCACCCGTTGCGGGTAACTGTGAACACCCCAAATTTTTCAAAAGTCTTGTAAAAATGACCCTTTTGCCCCTGACTCCATTTTCTGAGAAAACCAAAGCTAAATTTCGGTCTTTCTTCAGATCTCTGGATTAAGTTCCACATTTCAAATTCGACTCCAGATCTGAACTCAGTATTTTAAATCCAAACCTGAGCCCCGTTGTCCGGTTTCCAAAATAAAAATCGCAAAAATATCAAAAAATGATTGGATCCTCGACCCTATATTTTTCAGTTCGAGGTTGTAAACCTCGAATATTTTTCAAAAATTCGGACACAAATCCATTTTCTGAAGAAATTCTCTCAAAATAGCTCAGAAAATTCCTTTTCGTAAATATTTTACAAAAAACACAAAAAAAAAATTAGTTTTAAATCTTTGATTTCTCGTAAAGCTTTAGGATTTTATTCTAAAATACAAAAAAATAGAAAAATAACATAAAAAACCAAAAAAATTGGAAAAATTACAAGAAAAGCAAATGATTCTCAAGGTTTTAGGAAGCCTCTCGCTGAAAACCTCAATTTTTAGCTATTTTTCCAAAAAAATCTTTTAAGGGGAACCTCTTTTAGGAAATAGCACAAAAAGCCAACGGAATCCTCCCGCACGTTTTCATCTCCCCTCTCCACCGTCCGATCTGCAACAACCTGCCCATTCTTCACCTTCCATCTCCAACGAGCTCTTCACTCGAACCTTCCACCTTATCTTTAAGAAGAGGTCTTCACCCATGATCGAGGCATCGACGATGGTCCTGGAGATCACTTTTCCCTCTTTCTCCCCCATTACTGACCAAGGGACCTTCCTCTCTCGTTTGGACTCTCCATTAACCCCTCATTCGCCAGAGATCGCATCTCCTCCGATCCTTTCTTCCTCATCTTCTCTTCTCACCGTCCTTCTGGTGCTTCCCCTCTGGGCTATCAAAGAAGGCTTTCTTCCCCATCGATTGAAATCGATCTTACTACGGGAGCTTCAAGCAGTCTGATTCCCCTTCTTCTGGTCCTCCTCCTCTCCATTCAGTTTCCCCTATAAGAACTGAAGAACAATCCCTCAAGGGGCCTCCTCTGTGGCTGTTTGAAGGAAGTCCAATTTCTCTACGAAAAACAGGTAAATATCCCTCTTCTTCTTTGATTTCCTTCGGATCTTCCCTTTTAATTTTTTTTTTCTTCTTTTCTTTTCAAACGGAGCACCCATGGTAACATTGATTTGTTTATAACAAATTGATCTGCCTCTGTGCGACATTAATAGAATGATTCGATTCTAACATTTTTTTTTTGTTGCTTTCCCTTCTTGTGATTGATGAATTACAGTGGTTTCACGTATGTCGACTTTCTCATTATCATGATGTAGATTATGATTCATGTCTTATTTTGATTTCCTTTCTCATCTTTTTTTTTAGTTTCTTTTGGTAGATCGACTCATATCCGGACCATTTATTGATTCATGGCTTCCTTCTCTCATGTCAGTTTTGATTTCCTGTTTTACTTCAAACACTTGTTGATATTAGATTTCCTGCTTCAATAATAGCCGACTGTACCCTTTTTTTTTATTATTTTGCTCATTATATGCGTGCTTCATCAGGCACACACTGTTTTCTTATTATATAACCCCTGCATTTTTTTTTATGGAAGTAGCCTCTGCGTGCATCCCATCCTCTGTATTTGTTTGTATAAATTGCCCATTATGTTTTTGATTCCTTGTTTTAAATTGGGTTCGATTGATGTATCAATTATACTTTGTTTATTCACTGTATTATGTTCTCCTTCTTCATGTACATACCCAACAATTCACCATGGCTGAGACTTCAACCCCTCCTGTTTCCTGTTTAATTTTCAATATATGCATGATCCCATATCTTACCTGGCCCAACGCCATATTTTTGTGCACCTCCTTCACATCGATAGAAATACATCCTAGTGTGTCTTATTTCAACAAATGAATCGACATTGCTCCTGTAAATAAGAGCCCCATAGCTAAATGCATCCAACATCAGCTGGCTGGTTGCTGCCTGATAATCCGACCCAAGCAAAGGTATCTAGGGAGAGGAAGTGAATAACGTGGCCACAACAGGTGTTTACTGACTTTTGCTAGCAGACAGTTTATGATCGTGCTCCCAATACCCATCATTACAAGGAATCGACGTTACAGGTAAGGTCTGCACTCTGGTTAGCATTTAGCATTATCGCAATGACCCATTAAACAACCTGCATGTCTCAGCTATCAGGGTCTTATAGAAGGATATTACCATCGTCCCATCTCCTGTAAATCGGTCTGGTGATTCATAATCAGACTGAGTTAAAAAAAAAAAGAAGAAAGAACTTTACATTGGCGTTCCAGTGGAGTTCCCAATATCCACTGCGTGGCATAATAATGAAGGCCCTGATTCATCCCTCTGGAATGGGGTGTCGATCCTTGGCATCTAGTTTTGCTATAAGACATCAGTTATAACCCTTCACTCCCAATGTCCCTTAGTTTCACCAGTAAATTTTAAATTCCTTTGTAAACTCACTTAATATCATCATTAGAAATCTCTTCTTCTTTCTTTACAAGTAGCTTGCTATATATGTATTCACGTATGTTACATTTTCCAGCATGAGCCTCACAATTACCTTTCAATCATTACCCTGTAACAGTTCATTGATATTAAACCCATGAAATTCGATTTTGTCCTATATCCTATCCTCTGTGCATAATAGCTTAGTTTGCAATGTCAATGATCTGTCCCTCATTTTTTTTATGTCTTCCCGGTTTCTGAAACCTTTCTAAAATTCATATGCTTTGAAGATGTTGATTGATTTTTTTTTTTTTTTGGAAGCGGACAACAGGAACAACAACAATATTAGTATTTGCTATTTCTTTTTCTTTTTTTTTTCTTTTTTTTTTATATTGCTATCATGGCTTCTGGTGTTTCTGGTATTGTTATTGTTATTTGCGGTGCTTGTGATGAACTCACCTTCACTATTGCTTCTGATTCGAGAAAGGGGAGGGGGCTAAGAGTTTGGAACTAACAGCTCCTGCCAATGAAAGCCATGTTGTGTATCTCTTACTGTCATAGATGAGTGATATCTGGAGGGCCAGTGTATATGACCATCCTTACTAGTGAGCCTAGGGGTTTTTGTTCCCTGGTTCTTCAGCAAAAACCAATGATGCATGACAGAAAATCTCAGTAGATGGTTTATGTCACGAATCTCTTTTCACAAGTGATATCTTTGCTGCTGTAGTCTTGTTAACAATACTTCTTCAATAAAATTGCTGGAGCCCAAGGCCCTAAGCCCATCTAGGTCCAGTAAATTTATGATCGATGGTCGATGTCATCCTGCATTTTTTTTAACATTCTTTCAGATTGCAGATGTGCTTCATTCTTGGTGTTACGAATCTAAGTGCTGTTGATGCTTTTGCTACCGCCTCACTGGTCATGTCTGCGGCATCAGGAATCTGTTCCTGTATTATTTCTCACATCTTGCAGGAGAAGGGAAGCTCAACTCAATTTTATTCAGAAGCCATCAATCAGTCGCTGGATTCTCCCTTTCTTGGCCATTAGAAACTCATTCTTTGTTAGGATCTATGATTTTATTCCCAAATATGCTTACAGCATGCATTCTTATCACAACATCCTACATGTGGATCACTTGAAATTTTACACACCTCCCCTGTCAACCCTTGCCTACCAGTATCATCACTATCACTGTAATATCTCTTCCACAGCACAGCACTTTCAACCTCCCTTTACTACCACATACACCACCTGTTGCATAACCAATAACTGCTACCACAACTCCTCTTTCTTGCATCATACCTTCACCATCCTTCATGGCACCTACTATGACATTTAAGCCTAACACTACACAACCCATACACATTCATTTCACCCTTGACATACCACTTCACTTACATTTCATTATTGTCTGGTTGCATTGCATTACTTACATTATGTTCACCTGTGGCTTCATTGTCTACAACACATAGCTTTCACCTTCCATCCAAGGTGCCGATATAATCCATAGTCACAAATAGGCATGAAAGGTCTCTGCTAGATCCTGTCAAAATACAACTGCCCCTATTTGCTGATACGAAAAGGTAATCCAGCAGACTCCAGCGGGCTGCTAACCTCGGTCATAATTTTGGATATTCCTTCAGAAGGAGCTTCCAAAAGGCCTGTTCTGTTGCCATCAGTTTTATTGTCTATAGTAGGAGCTGTAATTACCAAACTCATTCTTGAAGCTGTCCACCGTCCTGTCATATATGTGAATTAGGATCATTTTTTTTCTAGGTCGGTTGTTGCTGTGACTCCCTGCTAGGTAACCCTTCCACAACAAGTACCTCTCACAGCCCTATATCTACCTGCAAGTTCCTTTCCTTCTGCTGTTACATCATCTTAAACAGCAGCTGATGCTGATGAATATCCCGTATACCTTCCATCCGTGGCAGCACAGAACCCATTCTCGATATACCTTAGGTTGTCACCTCTGGTCATCATATTTCTGCACTTTCCCCATAACCAGTAGGTGATCATAGGCACTCACCCAGCATTCACCTCCAGCTATCATAAGCATTATATATTCCTCATTCCCTCCTCTTCATTGTCTATTACAACCTAAATTTATCACCTCAGCACATCTCCCCATTGAATATACTCCATATATACATATATATATATGTATATAGATATATATATATATATATATATATATCTTTTCCATCATTTTCATCATGCATATCTCTTCACTACTCGATTTCCATATGGCATCTGTGATCTTTCTTCTATTTTCATTGCTAATCAGAATGTTTTACAGGAAATACGTGGATAAAGTTATCATTTGAAGTTGAGAACTTGATTTTATGAGTTGTAATAGTTAGACTTTAATGAAAATTTACATTTCCTGCTTTAGGTAGAATGGATGAGCATTGTAAATATCATTGAATTACTTGTTGTTCATACATTTTTTTTCCTTTATTTCTCAAATTCTCACAATGGTGAAACACGAATGGCACGTGCACCATTTCATAAAAGGTAAGTTAATTCTAAGTTGATGATTTACACCAACGGCCATAGTCGGGGTGTAAACAAGACTTAGTATTCTTATCTTTTATGAAATAATACTGGATCCACACTGGATCCTCTTTCAAAAATCATCATATTCTTCAAATATTTCACCTTTTATCAGAGTTTAACTTAGAATTAATTCAATATATATACCAATGGCCATAGTCAGGGTATATTGAGAGTTAATTCCATTTTAAACTCTATAAAAGCACAAAATATGTTTCATTCTTCACCTGAGTTTAAATATAGATTATTATATGATACATTCAATGACCATAGTCAAGGATGTATTATATCTTCAATCTTATTTCAATTCATGTAAAGAATGAAATACAATTTTCAAAATCTAATTTCAAAATTTAAATTCATTCATCATTTAGGGTAGAACTGCATCATATTTTCAAAACTTCCTTTTTAAAATTCCAAGTGTTTCTTCTTCTTCATCAGATCTTATTCAAATCCAATTCTATCTCACTTCAAGATTCAAGAATTCAATTTCAAAGACCAATTTGACTTTGAAATTTCAAAATCATTTCATATTCAAAACTTCAAATTTCCAACTCAAATCAAAAATTCAAATTCAAAGTTCAATTTAACTTTGAAATTATCTCCTGATTTCAAAAACCAAGTTCATCCCCTTGTCTTCAATCAAGGTTTGGATTCGAATCTCAAGTTTAAATTTGGGTTTCTAAAACCCAGATCCGTCTTTAAAGGTCCTATTTGGATTTTTCATAAACCAAATCCAAAATAAAATCCTAATCTCAACTTGGATCCAGATTTCCAAGTATAAATTCCATTCCACTTTGGATTTCCCATCACCATTTAGGATCCGAAACCTTATTCCACTTTTTGATCTCCAATCATAGGTCCAAATTTCTTTTAGAATCCAGATCCTCATTCCACCATTGGATCTCAAATTCAGATCCAAATTCCAATTCTTAGGATCCAGAAACCAATTCTACATTGGATCTCAGACTTCAGATCCAAATCCATTTTTAGGATCCAGATCCTCATTCTACTTTGGGTCTCAAACTTCAGATCCAATTCCATCTTAGGATCCAGAGTCCAACCCTATCTCGGATCTCAGACTTCGGATCCAAATCCATCTTAGGATTCAGAGCCCAACTCTACCTTGGATCTCAGACTTCAGATCCAATTCCATCTTAGGATCCAGAGTTCAAATCCACCTTTTCAGATCCAAATACTATCTTGGATTCCAAATCTTGAATCCAATTCCATTCAAAATTCCAAATCCAATATTCCATTTTTTCTCCAATTCTTAAAGCCAATTCCATTTCATTCCAGATTTCAAATCAAGTTCCCATTTCAGACCCTAAATCCAAAATTCAATTTTGAACTCTATTCTGAATCCAGATCTCAGATTCGGATTTCATCTTGAAATTCCAACTTTTAAATCAATTCCATTTTTCAATTTTTCCCAATTCTATCTTTCCTACTGATTCAATTCCATTTTCATTTCTATTTCTGACTCAAAGTCCATTTATGACTTAGAAAATTTCTTTCTTCTTCTTTTGTCTCAAAAACTTCAAAAACCATCTCTTTCCAGATCTAGATTTATCTTCCCAAGCTCTTGATTATTCTAAAAACTTAGAACTTTAATCTTAAGTTCTAAGTTAGGAATCATTTCTTCACTTTATCAATTTCACTTGGAAATTCTTCAAAATATTTTCAAAAAGAGCATACATCTTTGCATATTGCACAAGCATGATTCATTGTGCATTTAGACTTAGGATAAAAACTTAGATAAATTCTTTGCAAAGCAAAAGGCATAAAATTCGACCCTTGGTTCGATTACCCCTGGTAAAGGCGCCAGGAACGGTCGAACCTCGTACCGACGAGCGGATCCCGTCTCCCGATTTTCTCGCAAATATTTCAAAAACGGAGGCGAGTTATTTTAAATATTTTTAAAATTAAGGTCAAGTGAGACCCGCAAAAGAGTTGCTCTTCTCTTCTCTTCTTTCTTTTCTCTTCTCTCTTTCTTTCCGTTCTTTTATCTTTTCTCCCTTCAAAAAGGAGGAAAATATGAGGTTGGAAAGGAAAAGAGAAGGAAGAGAGAGAACATTACGAGAGGAAAAATTTTGCGATGATCACAGTAACGATCAAAAGAAATATCCCTCTGGCGGTCAAACCAAGCGACCGCCCTTTTTCGTAAACAAGGAAGGTGGAAGAAAGCAATATCCTCCTTCCAAACGTCAGCGTCCTCAGGGCAACCCTCCCGCCCGGCAGCAGGCGGGCGATGTCTGCCCCAAATGCGGACGACCTCACCCCGGGCAAGCATGCCCTCTTCTTACAGGCGGATGCCTATACTATGGCAAGATGGGCCACTTTGCACGCGAGTGCCGCAAGAAGGCGGCTGACGACCTCAGAAGGAATAATGGAGCACCTCTGCTCCCCCGACCACCGCCGCAACAACAACAACAACAACTTTCTTACCAGGCGCAACAACCATAGTCCAGCGGCCAAAAGAAAGCACCAGGACGCATTTACACTGCCACGGTCGAACAGCTGACCAAAGGCGAGCTTGTGCAAGGTACCATCTTGATTGCTAACCAAGCAACTTTCGTACTCTTTGATTGCGGTGCCACTCATTCTTTCGTTTATGTAAAATTTGCTGAACTCTTGCACGTACCTGTAAGTTCGTTAGATAATGCTCTCAACGTCTATAACCCGATTGGGAAGAGCACTATTTGTGCGACCTACGTGCCAACTTTGGACGTAGTCTTGGCAGATCGACATTATCCGGCCTGCACTATCCTTCTAGATATGACCGAATTTGACGTCATCCTAGGCATGGATTGGCTGCACAAGTACCATGCCAAGATCTTTTGCCATGAAAGAAAAATTGTGTTATCTCCACCAGGGATGCCTAAGGTGGAATTCAAGTTCGTGAAGGCGGTCCGTGCAAGCAAGATGATTTCTTCGCTAAAGGCACAATATTACCTGAGAAGGGGATGCACTGCCTTTTTAGTCAGTGTCGTCCAGTCCGAACCAACACTAGTTTCGATTAGAGATCTGGAGGTGGTTCGGGATTTTCCAGACATCTTCCCAGAGGAGCTGCCAGAACTTCCCCCACCACGAGAGGTTGAATTCAACATCGAGTTGCTACCAGGTACTGCGCCAATTTCTAAAGCTCCATACCGTATGGCGCCAGCCGAGCTCGAGGAACTCAAGAAGCAGCTACAGGAATTGATGGATCTAGGATTCATTCGCCCCAGTGTCTCGCCTTGGGGAGCTCCTGTTTTATTCGTTAAAAAGAAAGATGGATCATTGCGGTTGTGCATCGACTATCGAATGCTCAACCAGGCCACGATAAAGAATAAATATCCGTTACCGCGTATCGAAGATCTGTTCGATCAACTGCGGAATGCCAAGATTTTCTCAAAGATCGACCTTAGGTCAGGATACCATCAACTCAGAATTAAGGGAGATGACATCTCCAAGACGGCTTTTCGAACCAGGTATGGGCATTTCGAGTTTACTGTCATGCCTTTCAGACTCACCAACGCTCCTGCAGCCTTCATGGACCTCATGAACCGTGTGTTTAAACCCTTTTTAGACACCTTCGTTATCGTGTTCATTGATGACATCCTGGTGTACTCAGAGACCTGGGATCAACATCGCGAACACCTGATCATCATTTTGGAAACCTTGCGGAAGGAGCGTTTGTTTGCTAAATTCTCTAAAAGCGAGTTTTGGCTCAAGGAGATTATGTTTTTGGGACATGTTATATCCGAGAAAGGCGTATCCGTAGATCCTGCAAAGGTGGAGGCCGTACTAAGCTGGCAGCAACCGAGGAATGTTCGTGACATCAGAAGTTTCCTTGTATTAGCTGGATATTATCGACGATTTATCCAAGACTTTTCCAAAATCTCTCTGCCTATGACAAAGCTGCTAAAGAAGGAGGCTAAGTTCGTGTGGGACGATTCATGCGAAAACAGTTTTCAGTTGCTGAAGGAACGACTTACTACCGCTCCTATCTTAGCCTTGCCTTCGGGACAAGGCGGCTTCGTAATTTATACTGACGCTTCCGGGACAGGCTTGGGCTGCGTCCTAATGCAGAATGGTAAGGTAATCGCCTACGCATCGTGTCAACTTAAGATTCATGAGAAGAATTATCCGACTCATGACTTGGAATTAGCGGTTGTGGTTTTCGCATTAAAGATTTGGCGACACTACTTGTACGGGGAACAATTCGAGGCTTTTACGGATCATAAGAGCCTCAAGTACTTGTTTTCACAGAAGGAGCTTAATATGAGGCAACGACGGTGGCTAGAATTTCTCAAGGATTACGATTTCACCCTTTCCTACCATCCAGGAAAGGCGAACGTGGTAGCTGATGCTCTCAGTCGTAAGGTTTTTAGCATTTCCGTCAACCTTTTATACGTTGGTTGGAAGTTGATTGAGGATTTGGTTTCCTGGAAACCGTTTGCAGTCTCATCAAATTCTATCAGTCTTTCTAATCTGATAGCTCAACCTGAGCTGTTAGCCAAGATTCTTGCTGGGCAAAAGACTGATGCGCAGTACGAGAAGTTGAAGGCTCGTACACAACAGACCGATACTCCTTTCCGACTTAAGGACGATGGAAGCATTTGGCTCAAAAATCATCTTTGAGTCCCAAATGATCCCGTTTTGAGAGACGAAATTCTCGTAGAGGCCCATAAATCCAAATATACGATTCACCCGGGAGGCACAAAAATGTTCAAAGACTTGCAGCGCAGATATTGGTGGAGCGGAATGAAGCAAGACGTGGCCGAATACATCTCTAAGTGTTTGACTTGCCAGCAGATTAAGATCGAGCATCAACGACCTGGCGGAGTGATGCAACAAATGGAGATCCCACAATGGAAGTGGGAAGACATCACTATGGACTTTATCGTCGGTTTGCCAAGAACACGAAGAAAGAACAATGCGATTTGGGTGATCGTTGATCGACTCACCAAATCGGCTCATTTCCTTCCTATCCGTATTAGTCAGTCCTTAGACAGTTTGGCGGATCTCTACATTCGTGAGATTGTGAGGTTGCACGGTGTTCCAGTATCTATCATCTCCGATCGTGATCCGAGGTTTACCTCGAGGTTTTGGGGACAACTTCAAATCGCGTTGGGTACGAATTTAAAGTTTAGTACCGCATTTCACCCTCAGACTGACAGACAGTTTGAACGCACAATTCAGACTTTGGAGGACATGTTGCGTGCGTGCATGATGGACTGGAAGGGAGAATGGGATTCTCATACCAGTCTGGCCGAATTCCCGTACAACAACAGTTACCACGCTAGCATCGGGATGGCCCCTTACGAGTCCTTGTATGGAAAGCCCTGTCGTTCGCCCCTCTACTGGGACGAGGTTGGCGAGCGAAGGATGGAATCTCCTGTAGTGCTACAACACTACACTCAGCAGGTGCAGATGATTCAAGAGCGACTCCGTACTGCACAGAGTCGGCAGAAAAGTTACGCAGATCGTCGTCGTCGAGAGCTCACCTTCTCGATAGGAGATATGGTTTTTGTTAAGGTATCTCCCACAAAGAGCGTTTTTCGTTTTGGGAAAAAGGGAAAGCTAAGCCCTAGATTTGTCGGATCGTTCGAGATCCTGGAACGGATTGGTGAAGCAGCTTATTGTGTGGCTTTACCTCCTCAGTACGCTCAGATCCATAACGTTTTTCACGTATCCATGCTTCGGAAATACGTTCATGACCCATCACACATCATCCATTATGATGATGTAGACATTCAGAAGGATTTGTCTTTTGAGGAAAGACCAGTCGGGATCGTTGATCGTCGAGATCAAGTGCTTCGATCTAAGACTATATCTCTTGTAAAGGTGCGTTGGAAGCACCATGGAATAGAGGAATGTACTTGGGAGCCTGACTCTGCTATTAGGGAGAAATACCCTGACTTGTACCTTGATCGTTAAGTTATTTTTAATTTCGAGGACGAAATTATTTTAAGGAGGGTTGGATGTAAAACCAGTTAAAAAAAAAAAAAATTAAGATCGGACCCGGGTCGGGTCCAGACCCGACCCAGATCCAACCTGTGCCAGCCCCTCGAAAACCCTTTTCGAGGGGACTCGCAGCCCACAGGTTGAGGGGAGCCTCCGGCGACACAGAGGGCGAGCCCTGTGTGCGCCCCCTCCCTATTAAAAGACGAGAGGGGAGAGGGGAGGGCCTACAAGCCTCCCCCGACCCCCCCTGACTCTCTCTCTCATCTCTCGTCTCTCTCCCCTCTGCTCTCTCTTCCCCCGACTCCATGTCCCTCTCCCTTTTTGCCGACGCAGGACAACCCCCCCTCTTCACGGTGCCACCCTCTCCGGCGAACCCCCCTTCACGGCAGCCCAGGTAGCCCCCTCCTTTTCCCCCCTCTTTTTCCTCCTTTTTCCTCCTCCTGATTCGCCGGAAGGCCGGCAGGTGGCCGGCGGCCCCTGCCGAGCCTTCCTCCTCTTTTTTTCACGACAGGCAAGGGGCTCTGCCCCCTTGCCTTTCTCTTATCTCGATAGGCAAGGGGCTCCGCCCCCTTGCCTTCCTCTTTTTTTTGACAAGCAAGGGGGCTCCGCCCCCCTTGCTTTCCTCTTCTTAGCAGGCAAGGGGCGGAGCCCCCTGCCCTTTTAATTTTCCCGCAGGGGCCATGGCCCCTGCCCTTCCCTTTCCACCCTTCCCCTTAAGAGAGGGGGGGGCAGGAGCCGAAGGCTCCTGCCCCACCCCTCAGAAACCAAGCAGGGGCCATTTGGCCCCTGCCCCTCTTTTAAACCGACAGGGGCCAGAGGCCCCTGTCTCTTTTCTGTCGAGCAAGGGCTCGGCAGAGGCCTTTGGCCCCTGCACTCCCCTACCTCCTCTCCTTTTGAGCCTTTGGCCCCTGCGCTCCCTCCTCCCTACTCGTTCCTTTGGCAGGGGCCATCGGCCCCTGCCCCTTTCTTTTAAGAAGGCTGGCAGGAGCCGAAGGCTCCTGCTTCTCCTTTTAAAAACCCAGCAAGGGCCCCTGCACCCATCTCCTTTTAGTGGCATGGGTCATTGGACCCTACCCCGTTCTCTTTCATAACGGTAGGGTCCAATGACCCCTGCATTGAGTTGCGGAGAAACCGAGCTTTCTCCCTACCTATCTTCATTTTATACATGCTAAACTACGTACTTTTGCAGTGTTACGCAACGGAGCCCGTTCGCGCCCCGCGAACTAAACCGACGATCACTTACGTTCGTAGACGACTTCATTCTCGCAATACTCCAAGGTAGGAGAAGTTGCACAAGGACTTAAATAATTAAATCAAGCTTAAATAATTGATAATCGAAAGGACTTAATGATATATTTATATACTTATATGTATATAAGTACACTTTTAAATCAAGGACGCGGTTTCGCGATCCTTGTCCTTTGCTTTCGCATTTCAGTTTGCCGTCGCGCTTTGCGCCCAGGCTTTTTACTTTCGTATTTACTGCTTATTGTCTTTTAATTCAAGGACGCGATTTCGCGGTCCTTGTCCTTTGCTTACGCACTTTCTGTTTCTGTTGCCGTCGCGCTTTGCGCCCAGGCTTTTGCTTTCATAGTTACTATTTACTGTCTTTTGATTCAAGGACGCGGTTTCGCGATCCTTGTCCCTTGCTTTCGCAGTTCCTGTTTGCCGTCGCGCTTCGCGCCCAGGCACTTCCTTTTCGCATTATTATCTTTTGTTTTTTTTCCTTGCCATAGACTCAGAGTATTCGAGAGGAATACCTATTCCTCTTTTCACCCGATACGTTTTGGGAAAACCCTTGATCTGGAGCAAGACCAAGTTGTTGGGTGATAGGTTCTTTTGTGAAACCCATTTACCAAAACCAGTGTCGTGACTTACATAGCACCCAGACACTGCGTCATCGGATGTCAGATTCGAGAAAATCACATGCCTTATGTTGGCAAGATTGTGTTGGTTTCGAAAGGTTTGATATGTTAAAATAGATTTAAAAAAAAAAACATTATATCTTTGCGAAACACACTCCCGAGGCTCCTATTAAGGACCTGTATCCCTTTTCTCGTAAGCGTACTTCTAAAACATGCGAGACATGTTAGTACTACGACGATTGGATGAGAGAGTCTTATGACCTCGATTAATGCTTAGTGCAGGTTGTTGAAAACACATATAAGAGTGGGATCGCCTTCATAGGCAAGATGCTCGTTTCGGTCTAATGGACCAGAGCATGAAGAATGAGGCAACGGCTAAGAAACCCCGTCGCGCTCAATTCAACCTTGCTTCGTCAAGAGAGAGGACGAAGGGTACCAACTCCGATGGACAGTCCATCTATGGCTTTCAAAAAGGGCAAAAGACCCATTTTTCCCCAGTCATCGGAGGATAGGGGGAGGGATAGGGGCTACATAAGTTAGCCTAACACTTCTACAGAAGTTGGATGCATCCCTATCAGGCCTTGGGGACTTACTCTCTCGACCATCGGTCGTCTCCATAGGAATAGGATTCAGTCAGACAACCGAGGTATATTAAAATACTTAACATAATGAACACTCGGTTTGGACTCGACTGTTTCGACTCACGTGCCATGTATGTACCCGCATGGCCGGTTATCAAGTAATAACTAAATTGAGCATGCACACCTTTTCAGTTTGTTGTACTTAGCTTATTCCTCCAGTCTATCTGCTTAGTTCGCTCGTTACTACCTGCTGCATAAATTATCTATGCCTAATTTAGTTCTTTCTGTCTTTGTACTCTCCTGCTAGTTTTTCGCAAAACTAACCCATTTCATGGGCACAGGTGACGATTAGGTCCATCAGGCGATGGCGCGACTGCGAGATGATTTAAGGATCCACTGTTTCTGCTCGTAGTGCTTCTCCTTGACATTTTTGGTTTTTGATACGGTTTTCCCTTGAGGAAACCCAAATTTTGTACAAACTTGATACTCTCTTCAAATAGAAGGAATGGTTTCCTAAGTATTATTGCAGATCGTCCATGGTAAATCTTTGTTTTTCTCGCTAACATGCCCAAGGTTGTCAAACCCATCCTTTTTCTTTTAAAGAAAATCGTTTCCGCTGATTTAGAAATAAACTCTGTAAAGAAAAGGTATTTTCCAACTATTTCAAGGAATTTATAAGGTTCAAAATTTTGGGGCGTTACACCCTCATCTAGGACTTCGATCAAGTTTTCCATCAGCATCTCCTTTCCCTTTTTTTAGAACTTCTGCAAATTGGTTGTTAGTTGAACCGCTCCCGGCAAAGGATCTGAGATCAGATCCAGGCTCACTACAAAGGCCCCCATTTGAATTGATGTGAACGCCTCTCTCGTTCATTGGAGATCCTGGATGGATTGCCGGAAAGTCTTTGATTGACATTTTAAGATCTGATCTTGCCGTGAAAGGCCAGAAAAGCTCATCCTATCGTTAAAAAGTTTTGACACTTTCTCAATCGGAAACTATATTGGAATGAGGGAAGTGATACCCAGGAATCAGAGGTTCTGCAACTCCAGACCCTACGGTAAGAAGATGATTAGACTCCCTAACCGATAGCACTAGCACGCCAGGTATTGTTATTTGATCAAAGAAGAGAAGGATCAGCATGGACATTGGCATTGGAAAAAGTAAGCCTCACTCAAGGGCACTTCATTTTTCCTAAATGACATTGATCGTTGTGTGGCCCAAAGGTAAGTGGCACCAAGATTGGGGGTTATGCCCTGTAAGGTGTCTCTACTTCATACTTTCTTCAGCAATACTGCGCGGATTGCATTAACATAGGTTTTTTATATTTTCAGTAGTTCTTTATTTTTGATATTGTGTTATCTACTTTACTCACATGGCATCAACAATACTGCGTAGGTTGCATTAATATAGGTTTCTATTTTTCAGTAGTTCTTTATCTTGATATTGTGTTATCTACTTTACTCACATGGCATCAACAATACTGCGTGGGTTGCCTTGACACAAGTTTTATTTTTCAGTAGTTCTTTATTTTGATATTGTGTCATCTACTTTACTCACCTGGCATCAGCAATATTGCGTGGATTGCATTAACATAGGTTTTTATTCTCTTCAGTAGTTCTTAGTTTTGATATTGCATCAACAGACAATCACACAATATCATATTCAGGTTCAACAGAGCTTGAGCTATGTTGTATCACTTTGGATTCCTATCTGATCCTATACTAATGCCTTCAATTATTATACATTGATTGTATATTAGCTGTTTGAAATAGTTACCCACATCATCCGCTGTATTCTTTGATGTAGCATGCTCTTCTCTGTTTAAATTTGTTCGATACTTATGCATCCTGCTTCAAGTCTGCCATACCATCATGCTGAGTTAAGGCCTTACAGGGGATAAATTGTTTTTCTGTTAGAGAGCTTAGAATCTTGTAGCTGGAGTTTGTTACAGAGATGTTAAAAATCTTCTGGTTAATCCTCTTAAAGCCTTGTGACTTTGGAAGTACTAAGGTGAGAGGTGAAGCTAACATCTCATACATCTGTCCCCATTACTATCGAGCTCTAGAACTCATATTTGGAGCTATGACATATACCACTTCCATTGGTATATGGTCAACAGGATGCGTTTTAGTTGGGTACTTCTTGGACAAGCTCTGTTTCCTGAAGAAAGTGCAGTAGACATTAAAGTGCAGTAGACATTAAATTGCTTGACACACTAACTAACAAAGGAGGTACACCAACAGATCTGTTCTGAATACGCTTGTTATCGTCGCGAAATTTTTCCCCCGTCTTCCCTTCCTTGCGAAAGAGAGAAAGAGAAAACGCTTTCGCGCTTCAAACTTTGACCGGATTTTGGAAATTGTTTTGAAATACTCGCCTCCGTTTTTGAAAATTGCGGGAAAATCCATGGGATGGGGCTCGACCTGTCGGTACGAGGTTCGACCGTTCCTGCCGCCTTTAACAGGGGTAATCGAACCAAGGACCAGAATTGTGCTTGACTTAGCGAAATTATCAAAGTTATGTTCTATCCTAAATGCACAGAGAATTCAGGCATGTGCTATGAGATTTTGGAAAATGCAGCTTGGGAAAACATGATGTATGCTTGGAAAATATTTGGAGTTGAAAAGATTTTCTCAGGAAAAAGCTGAAAGTCAATTTCTCAGGAAACTCAGATGAAAAAGATTTTAAATCTCGGGAAAGTTCATAAAGTTGTGAGAAAATCATGAATGGTTGAAAATCCTGGGAAAATAGAAGTGATTCTTGAGAAAAAGGTGAACTTCTTGAAAAGGGAAACACTTCTTAGGAAAACTTGGACTTTGAGAGTTTTCTTAGGAAAATGATGGAAGATTTATAGGAAAACTCATTGGAGAAGGAAATTCAAAACTTGAGGAATCGAAATCCTGGGAATTTTACCTTTTGAAATACTTGGAAATCGATTTTGGACCTTGGAGAAAGATTGAAAAACTCTTTTGAATCTCTTAAGAAAATGTCATTTTCCAGGGAAAACTGTGGAAAACTTGTCTTTGGAAAACCGATTTTAAGAAATCCTTAGAGTTTCTTGAGAAACCGATTTTCAGGGAAAACTATGAAAACTTGACTTTGGGAAAATCAACTTAAGAGTTTCTTGAGAAATCGATTTTTTTGAGAATAAAATTTTCTTGAGAAAATCAAATGATTTTATGATGCAAATGACATAAGTGAATGAATGCACTTTGAAAAGATTTTCTAAGAGATTTGTTGGAAAAATATGCATTAAGTCAAGATAAATCCTTCACATATCCTGACTGTGGCCATGAATATGTTCAGAATTTAGTTGATTTGATGCACATGATTTTGAAAACTTTGGAAATATGACGTGCATTTTAAGATAGCCTAAGAGTGTAGGCTCAATGTGACTAGTAGAAAGATGATGGATCTGGGTCTCGTCCATATTCCGACTAGGGCCGTAAATATGGATCCCACCGAGTCCATCAACTCCCTAAGAGTTGGTGCACGTGCCATTCGTGAACATCCATAGTGCTTTTGAAATAAAATGCATGAATCACAGAAACAGGATATTGCATAAATTCAAACTATATGATATGCATCCTAGTCTAAGCAGGAAATTAAATCTCTTATTCCAAAATTTACATTATTACATCACTAAATAAAGGAAATAAAAGAAATTTGCAGACTTCAGCTCCTTCTTTGGAAGGTCCCTGCCAAGCTTGAAATAAAGTTAGCTCAAATATGTGGGTTTTTCCAAGATTTTCCAATAATATTATGAAATTATTGGATTTAATTGGATATAAACCCTATTCTCATGCTTCCTTGATGTTTTGAAATGATGTAAATGCAGGGAATTCAGTGGAAAACAGTTTGAAATTCGGAATTGGTGGTCAAAATGACCAAAATACCCCAAATTATAAAGTTATACCTTTAAAATCAGGGTTTTTTGAAGGAAAACTTGGTAAAATTGAGATTTTGAATTTCAAATTGAATCAAATGATGATAAAATGCAGTAAGAGATATGATGACATGCTGCTAGACACATTAAGACTGTAAAATCATAATTTGGTATTTTGCAATTTATCAAAAATAACGATTTTCACTTGTTTTTCGCTTGGATCCGGGTCCTGCGGGACCCTGTTTTGGTATTATGGCTAATCCGAACCTCAAATGGATTCCAAATTGCACCAAATTCGGTATGAAGCATCTAAACACTCTGATAAACAGCCTAGAATCCTAAAATGCACGAAATGATATGATTTAAATGCTAAAATTTAAAGGAAGTCCTAAAATGATGGATTTTGCCTATGGATCCGAACCAAATGCAATGCTTAACATGATAATGCAAGATTTACATCATGAAAACTTCTGATATTTTGCAGACTGCTAAAAGACTCGAAATGGAACATTTTTGGTTTTTACAGCCTCGGGATTTGAGCCATGGTGAGTTCAATAACAGAGATTTAGTTCTGACAGAGGTAAAAATCACACTAATCTGATGAAAAATGCTAAAGAAATATAAAACGACCATGGAAATTTATGAAATTAATCAGAGTTATGCACGACACCTACATGAACAATTTTCATGTTTATGACTTTGGCATTTGATCAACGGAAACACAGATAAAAATATAACTATTTCTGCCTAAACTAACAGAACAGACAAATGTAGCAAAATAGGGGGCTGACAAGAAAAATCCGAAGCAGGGGTCAACACTGTTCTAAAAATTACAGGCTTTCAGATTCAAACAGAGGACATCTCGGACACCACTTTCACTTTTTACAGTTTTGGATTTGGAGCAACACACAAAGAGAAACCATAGCCCTAAGTCGATCCAAGATCTCAGAGGCCCAAATTAGGCTCTGACATGTGTCTCGAACTCTCGGATTTTTGTCAGACATAAAAAAAAAAATCAGAAAAATCTGAAAAAATCATATTAAAACCTAGACATTCTCCCGAGTTCAGAACATCTTTCGGATCGAAAATCGGATCTCCCATGAGGGATATATCGATTTTACAAGTCGGTAAATGATTTTCAAAACGTATCCCGGGTAACAAAACCCGACTTGCCATTTTGAATGTTTACCGCAGTAAACAAATTCAAATGGCTCCGAATTTTTGGCAAAATTTTAGGGAAACCTAAGGGCGCATTCCGTGATTTTTTTGGGATTTTTAATAAAAAAAAATGCATGAAATGACGTGTGGACTGACTGACAAAAACAGAGACCTACTGAAAATAAGCAGAATTGAAATAAAGGCTAAATTAATCCTAATTAATTCATGAAATATGCTAAATGAATGAAATAAAATGCAAATTAAACCTAGCTAACTATATGAATGTTAAAAATCATCAAGGAAGCATAATTAAACGTTTTATATATGTCGTTTTATGAGAATAGCTCAACCCATCTCTCGGATGAGCTCTTTCTTCAAACTACTCTCGAATCGGATTATGGAATTACATCAAGGGGAAAAGAAGTGCACCTTGCTTCGTTACGCAGCGTAGGAGCTCTTAAAAGGGACAGCTATCACGAGCTTCCTTCGTCCTTCGCTCCGAGCTTCGGATGGTCCACCAAAATCGAGCTCTGTTGGAATCGGATTGGCCACGGCGCGAACTTTACTCCACCTTCTTCAATGCGCCAAAGGGGGCACGATTTCCAAGGTTCAAAATCAGATGTTAGGAAGGCTAGGTTGGATTTTCCAAGTTCACAAGAGCTAAAAAAAAATGATCTCCTCAGGCTGGGCGTGAACCCTTGTTTTTATAAATTTTCTGAAAAATTTTTGAAATTCAAACAGGCTCAATCTGAGCCCTCCATGTGGCGCCGTCTCAGGGGGTGTCATCTGAGGGGTTTGAAATTCGAATTTGTCTTTTGCAGGGAACCCTCAGGTGGCACCACCTCAAAAGGCTATTTTGATTTTTTGAGAAAAATAAAAAATGGAAATTTTGTGGGTGAGACACCTCAGCAGGGGGAATTTGGAATTTTTCAAAAGTTTGCTTGATTCTCTCTGCAGGGAACTCCCAGAAGGCGCCACCTCAGAGGGTGTTTTCTTGGAATTTGAAATTCAAACTCACCTTTTGTAGGGAGTCCTCAGGTGGCGCCACCTCATGGTGGGCTACCTTTATTAAAAATAAAATAAAAAAATAAAAATGGAGCCAAGTGGAGTCCTGGAATGGCGCCACCTCAAAAGGTGTTTGACACATGTCAGCAGGTCAGAGCAGTGGGCTCAGAAGGCGCCACCTCAGAGGAATTTGAATTCTACCTTTTCTGGAGAAAGGAGATCTGGACATGTGGCGGACAAGTGTCAGCTGTCTGGAGAGGCTTTTTCAAATGGCGCCACCTCAGGGGGGAAGTTTGAAATTCGAATGGAGGTTGGCCCTGGAGGAATGGAGGGTGGACATGTGGCGCCACCTCAGGGTGGCTCCTACAATGCCATGTGGCAAGAGGGAAGAAAAGGAGGGAAAGGACATGTGGCGCTCTCATAGGCCATCTGGGAAATCAGAGCTCAGGATTTTCGCCACCTAGTGCCTTGTTTGAATTTTGAATGGTTTGCTTTTTCTGAAGAAGGCCAGGAGTGACATGTGTCTCCTACTTTTCTGAAAGAAGTAGGGAAAAGACATGTGTCCTCTACTTTTTCTGAAAGAAGCAGAGAATGACACATGGCAGAGGGGAGAGAAGGTGGGCCAGGCCATGTGGCGCCATCTCAGACAACCTGGAAAAGGTAGAAGTTCAGGATTTGCGCCACCTATGAGGAGTTTTGAACTTTTGAATTCTAGTTTTTCTGAATAAAGCAGGAAACGACACATGGCATCTACTTTTTCTGAGGAAATGAGAGCTTGCCACGTGTCCTCTGCAGGAGACACACTCCAGATGGCGCCACCTCAGAGGAGACAAGCCTACCTTTTCTGTAGGAACTTATGAGTGACACATGTCTCCTACTTTTCTGAGAAAAGTAGGGAGAGACATGTGTCAGGCTACTTTTCTAGAAGGAGGGAGGGGTTGACACATGTCCCCTGCAGGAGACACACTTCAAGTGGCGCCACCTCAGAGGAGACAAGCTCCACTTTTTCTAGACAGGACAACCTATGACACTTGGCATCTCCTGGTAATCTTGGAATGACACATGGCGCATGAGGGATAGGGTGACACATGGTAGATAAATGGGATGACATGTGGCGGCTTCTTAAGGTAGCCCCACACTGACACTTGGCATGGAAATGGGAGGAGAGAGAAATGACAAGTGGCGCCAATCCAGGGGACAAGGCTCCTATATTTTTGGGTTTTTCAAAATTCAAATTTTCAAAAGGAAAGCTTGTGTGACACCACCTCAGTGTGGGTCCCACATTGCTTCTTTATTGAAATAAGGATAAAACAACAACTTCTTTTTGGAATTTTCATAAAATTTGGACTAATGGGCAAAACAGGAATTTTGGAAAGAGTTGGCCCTTGTAGGGCGATTTTGTAAAAGAAAGATATTTGAAATTGTCAAAAAGGGCAAAATCTGAGGTGAGGTGACTGAAATCCATATTAAAAACTATTCAGATCGTTTTCCTGAGAAAATATTTTGACATTCAGAGCCCTGGGGGTAAAATGGGAAGAATTGATAATTTTGAATGACCCAAGGTTTTGAAATCAGTTTTGAAAAGAGTTGAAATTCTAATCTGAATTGAAAATTTTGAAATCAAGAGTTTTGGACCTCGAAATGACATGTTGTGCAGTGCAGTGATTTGAAATGCTCGTGCAATGATATGCAATGTCATGTCTTATGAAATGCAATCTTGAACCAAGACTCTAGAGATGTCTGTCTCCTGTCAGGAGTAAAATCTTGAATATCTGAGATAAAAATAGAGAAAATTGAGAGTTTTAGATGAAATTTGGACTTTTGCAAGGTCCGGGCTCAGAAAATGACCATTTTGCCCTCCAGCGATTTCAGAGGCTGGATGATGATATTTGGTGAAAATGTCGGGGAGGTGAGTGAAAATTTGGGGTGTTTACAACGTTGAAGAAGAGGTAGGCTATTCCCCTGTTTGTATATATGAAGCACACTGTCACTCGTGCACCACTCTGCCACACAGCCACCTATGCTCCAATACTTTTTCCTCTGTGCAAAACCCTGTTGAAGTAATAGGTATTATCACCTTTCAGCACACATGGTCATCACGATAATGAAATGTTTCAGAAATCAGGGTGGAAATGACAATCCATCGGTTTATATAAAAAGAAACTTATGACTACTGCTGGATTATTCTGAGGATGGGTCTGTCTTGGCACTTGCTGCAGAGATTAGCATTATATCCAAACAAAAATGTCGTCATTGCTGTAATTGTATCTGTATAAAATCTATTTGGCAGAGATGGATTCGTTTTGCTATTCAGCACCGAAGACCCAATTCATGTTGCTACATGGTCTTTTCAAGAAGGCAAAGGGAGGTAAAACTTGCTTCTGTGTTGGCACATTCATTGGCTCCGAATGAGGAGAGTACAGAGCAAAGAAGATCAACTTACCATTGAGCCATCACACTGATATCACTATCCTACCTTATTTGCTGATTTACATTCATTCACAACCCACCTTCAACACCATCACATTCTTGTTGTATTTCACAAGTGCACAACATTACTGTGCAATTCCCCATTCCCATATACACCTGTTTCACAACACTACTTCACCATTTATCCTGTTGAGTCTGTGTATATAACATCTTCATTTTATGTGTTAACCAACATACCATTTCCTGTATCCTTCCCAATGACATTTCTGTTGTCTCAAATCAAGCAAAGCACTTCACTTATTAACACTATGTAGCACATCACCGTTTCCTGCAATTACATTTCACAGTGTATATCTTTGCTTCACCTGTACCCTTTAGCATTACATTCACACCTCACTACGCTGCTACAACACCACCTCCTTCACCTTGCAGCATACACATGCAAGCACTTGTCACCTTTCTCTGTTGCACCCCTGCACCTACCAGGCCACCCATACCTATCATTCTTCATTGTAGCCATCCAAACAACTTGCAGCAACAAATTATCACCGCCAGTCACCTATTCTACATTCATGTTATACATATATATATATATATATATATATATATATATATATATATATATATATACATACGTACATACACATAAATACATTGGATGGCTATCCTTCCATGCCTTAGATCATCCATATTATTTTATTAAGGTATTAAGCACAAGGTAGGTATATGAATGTCTCATAATTTGCATCTTTGAAATCAATATGATATATGCAAATTCTCCTCTGTTTTTTTTTAATAACTAAGTTTTTTGCAGGGAACATGTGGAAAATATCATTACTTGGAAATTCTAAATTCAATTTTATATGTTGTAATAAGTTACGATTTAATGAGAATTTACATTTTCAGTTTTTTAGAATGAATGAGCATTGTAAATATCATAAATTGCTCGTTTTCGTGCTTTTTTTTTTATTTTTCAAAATCTCACAAATGGGAACACGAATGGCACGTGCATCATTTCGTAAAAGGTAATTAATCCTAAGTTGATGATTTACATCAATGGTCATAGTCAGGATGTAAACAAAACTTAGGATTTTTATCTTTTATAAAATAACACTGGATCCACATTGGGTCCTTTTTTTATCATATTTTCTTTAAATACTTTCCTCTTTTATCAGAGTTTAATTTAAAATTAATTCAATATATATACCAATGGCCATAGTCAGGGTATATTGAGAGTTAATTTCATTTTAAACTCTATAAAAGCACCAAAAATGTATTTTATTCTTCACTTGAATTTAAATGTGGTTATTACATAATACATTCAATGACCATAGTCAAGGATGTATTATATCTTTAATCTCATTCTTAATTAATTTAAAGAATGAGATATGCTTTTTTAAAATTCAAAATCAAATTCTTTAAATTCATTCATCATTTAGGAAAGAATTGCATCATATTTTCAAAATCTCTTTTCAAAAACTCCAAGTGATTTTTGAGTATCTTTCTTCATTTCTCAAATCAATTCTATTCTATAGATTCAAATTCAATTCTATCTCATTGTCAAGATTCAAAAAATCGATTTCAAAGTCGAATTTGACTTTGAAATTTCAAATTCATTTCAAAACTTCAAAATTTCCAATCGAACTTCAAAGTTCAAATCAACTTTGAAATTCTGAAATTCAAGCTTCAAATTCAAAGTCCAATTTTGACATTGAAATTCATTTGTATACTCAAAATTCAATTCTCAAATCAAATTCGAAATTCATTGCCAAGATTCAAATTCAAATTCACATTCAATTTAATATTCCATTTTCGAAGTTCAATTTAAAACTTTGAAACCTCTTATTCATCTTCTAATTTCAAAATTCAAAAACAAGTTTATTTTCTCATCTTCAAAATCCAAGTTTTGAGATTGATTTTGAATTCAAGTCTTTTTCTAAGTTTTAAGTTTAATCTGGGTTTTCAAAACCCAGATCCATCTTCAAAAGTCTCATTTGGATTTTCAAAATCCAAATCCAAAGATAGATTTTAATCCCAACTTGGATAAAGATTTCCAAGTACAATCTTCACCTTTTGGATCTCAGACTTCAGATCCACAATCCATTTAGGATCTAGAATTCAACTTCCACTTTGGATCTCAGACTTCAGATCCAAAATCCATCTTAGGATCCAGAACCCAATTCCACTTTGGATCTCAGGCTTCAGATCCAAATTCCATTTAGGATTCAGTATTCAATTCCACTTTGAATCTCAGACTTCAGATCCAAATCCATTTTAGGATCCAAAATTCAACTTCCATCTTGGATCTCAGACTTTAGATCCAAATCCATTTTAGGATGCAGAACCCAGTTCACTTTGGATCAAAGACTTCGGATCCAAAATCCATCTTAGGGTCCAGAATCCAACTCTATTTTGGATCTCAGATTTTAGATCCTAAGTCTATTTTAAGATCCAGAACTCATTTTAGGATTCAAAATCCAATTCCATCTTGGATTTCAGATCTGGGATCCAATTTTATTCAGGATCCAGAATCCAATTCCATTCCCAATTCTAGATTTCAAAATCAATTCCATCTTCAGATCTCATCTGAACTTCCTAAATCCATTTCTATTTTAAAATACCATTTGATTTTGTCAAATCCATCCTGACTTCAAATTTTAAAATCTAGAAATTCAATATCGCTTCAAATTTCATCTCCTTCTCTTAAAACCAGGTTCAAAATTCAAATTCAAAGTCAATTTCTGATTTTAAAAATTAATTTCTTTTCCTTTTATCTCAGCTTCAAAAATCATTCTTTTCAAATCAAGATCTATTTTTCCAACTCTGATTATTTCAAAGACTTAGAACTTCTCTGATCTATCTCAAGTTCTAAAGTTAAATTCTACTATTCAAAAATCATTTCTTCACTCCATTATCAAGTTCATCTCAGAACACTTGGAGATTTCAAAAACCATTTTTTCGAAAAGAGCATACATCCTTTCATTGCACAAGCATGATTCTTTGTGCATTTAGACTTAGAATAAATTCTTAGATACTATTTTAGCAAAGCAAAAGGCATAAATTTGATCCTTGGTTCGATTACCTCTGGTAAAGGCGCCAGGAACGGTCGAACCTCGTATCGATGAGCGAATTCTGTCTCTCAATTTTTCTGCAATATTTCAAAATGGAGGCGAGTAATTTTCTAAATATTTTCAAATAAATGTCAAGTGAGACCCCACAAAAAATCTTCCTCTCTCTCTTCTCTTCTTTTCTCTTCTCTCTTTTTTTCTGTCTTTTATTTTTCTCCCTTCAAAAAGGAGGAAAATAGGGGTTAGAAAAGGAAAAGAGAAGGAAGAGAGAGAAACCACAAGAGAGGAAAAATTTTGCGATGACCACACCACACAGCATTGATCTTGCAAATTGTAAGTATCGATCTGTGTAAAAGGTGCAAAATCAAAGGGAACAAATGGTTCCTACAATTTTCCTCCTGTTTCTGATGCTTTATACTTATGCTATAATTTTACGATTATCATTTTTTTTATCTCGTAGCTTTACATTCCTTTCTCTTTCTTTTTGCAACCTGTATAAGACTCATAATCCTAAACTGCTGTTTATCTTACTTCTTTTGCTTCCATTATTACCATTTGAGCAAACAGTAGGTCTGTAGATTCGCTAATTTCGGATCTGTGTGTGTTTATGTATCCTTCTAATTATTGAAATCGTTTGATCCCTTCTCATTTCATGTTGATTTTGCCCTGGTCAGGATATCACTCAGAAAATTATGTTTCGATCCCTCTTTTAGAACTCCCTCTGGTTTAATCTCCGATGCTTGCATTCATTCTCGATAGTTTCATTTTACTACTGTTGCAATCTGCATCGTTTAAGCATCTCCTTTAGGTCTTGAGCCATGTTTGTCAGGTAATTTCTGTTGTATTTATATATTGTTCCCTGCATTGGTTCACCCCCCCCAATCGATCGGTCACTTAATCCTGATATTTGAAGCTTTATTTTGTATAGCTTCTTCTAAAAAAAAACAACAGTTCACGGCTTTACTTCCTCTGACCCCTATTGGATTCTCTAAAACAAGAGAATTTCCTTACTGTCATTAAGGTGAGATATCATAAAGGCGATAGAGGTTTTGATCAGTTGCCTCTGGAAGTAATTGGATGGAATAAATCCCATATATTCCCCTTTTGTTCTCTGTTTTCATGTGTATTTAGCATTCTTTCTTTTCTTCTCTATGTATATATTGTCATAGTTTTGATATTCATTAATGTTACTGCTAAAACATTCCATCATTTAATCTGGTGTCCCATGGCAAATAAAGAAGAAAGTTAGATAAGTCAGTTTGGAATCAACGACTTACATCAGTTCGGCATTAGTATTCATGGCATCAACACCCGACCTATTCAAAGACGGGTGAAGTTTCCTTTTCCTCATTATCACTGCCTTTTGCTTTTTGCATTTTATTTAAGTTGTTTTATCAGCATCTTGTCAAAGACATGTTGCCACATCTGAAACTTTGACCCATCGTTAAATGGGTGCCTATTGATTTTGGTTTTGTCTTAAACCCCACATTGTTATCCTTAACACTTGTTTGTAATTGTGAAGGATGGAGTATATAAATTGGGTGAGTTCCAGAGGCTGCCTCACCTATCAAGGAAAGAGAAACGCCATAATGAATAATCGTCTTGTGAGCCCATGTCTGAGAGCAATCTCATACATAGCATCATGAACAGGTAAGTCAGGCTTAAGATGGCAGTCATTTTCCTTCTTTTTGATTTGTGTGGTGGCAACCCATGAAAGGCTTAGATGGTTGCTGGAATGCATGGTTATCCTTGCCATGTACTCAGACGTTAGGCAGTGACAAGGGGAAAACTGATATGAATATGACAGTTGCATCAAGAATGTGTGGTCAAGTCTGACCGTGTGGGTCTGGCTTCCTTGGAGGCCGCCGTCACAGGAATCGTATATATCTCAAGTAGGAGGGTCCTACCCTTTGCTTTTGGGTTGATGGTGAACTGGCAGCGTGTTCCACAGTAGCGCCAACAAACATATGTCAGGTTTCCTTGTCTATAGTTTTTAGAAATTCCTTTATGATGTTTCATGATAATAAGCATTCATTTGAGATTTTCATCTGTGCTAACTTTTTTTTTTATTCTGGGCTATACAGAGCATCAATCATGTTTGTTACCATCATTGTTTTTATTATTTACCTTGCCATCTCTGACATGTGTATATCTCTGAATTAACCTTCTATGATAGCAGATTCAATTTGATGCAAGAACAAGTTTGAATAATAGGCCTGATTTACTATGAAAAGTTTCATAGTGAATAATCATCTCCGTGCCACAACCCTTGTCACTTATCACACAGCATCTCATTGTCTTCTTCATTGTTCACCTTCTCCATTTGCAAGCATGTTACTGAATTATCTCTGCATTCTCACACCCCTCTAATACATGCCACCACCTGCTTATCACAGCCATCTATTCTGCTGTAAATATTTTGTTAATGCCTCTCTTAACACTTGCTGAAAATTTCCTGTAAATACGTGTTACTAAGCATCTGCTTCACAAAATGTGTTTTATGTGTACTTACTATAAATCATTCTTCAAAGTATATCTTGTTAGTATTTCACTATATCTGCTATGAACCATTTTTTTTTTCAGTCCATAGCATGTTATTCACTACATTCTCTGCAAAATTGTGGTAGGGTCACTCAGAATGTTCTTTGTCAGCCTTTCACAACATTGTATTAAGTTGTTATAGTTTTATTCAGATGCATCCCCTACTGATGCACCATTGTAAACACCCCAAATTTTAACTCATCTCCCCGACATTTCCACCAAACATCACAACTCTTCCCCTGAGATCGCCGGAGGGCAAAATGGTCATTTTCTGAGCTCAGAACTTGCAAAATCCAAATTTCATCTGCAACTCTCAAAATTTTTCTATTTTAGTTCAGATGTTCAAAGTCTTACTCCTGACAAGAGACGGGAATCTCCAAATCCTAGTTCAAGATTACATTTCATAAGACATGTCATTGCATATCATTGCATGAGCATTTCATATCGCTGCACTGCACAACATGTCATTTCGAGGTCCAGAACTCCCGGTTTCAAAATTTTTAATCCAGATTCGAATTTCAACTATTTTCAAAATTGATTTCAAAACCCTGGGTCTTCAAAATTGTTAATTATCCCCATTTTATCCCCAGGACTCTGAACTTTAAAATATTTTCTCAGGAAAATGATCTGGATATTTTCAATATGGATTTTAGCTTTGAATTTAGCCATTTTATCTCAGACTTTGTTCTCTCGTCAGCAATTTCAAATATCATTCTTTTACAAAATCGCCCTACATGGGCCACCTCTTTTCAAAATCTCTGTAATTAGGCCAAGTGTTCTTTGTTTGCCAGTTAGTCTAAATTTTATGAAAATTCCAAAAAGAGGTCTCACTGTCTTGCCTTTATTTCAATAAAGAAGCAATGTGGGGAACACCCTGAGATGGTGCCACATAGGCTCTCCTTTTGGCCCAAAAATATAGGAGCCTTATCCCTGGAATGGCACCACTGGACCATTTTCTCTCTCCTCCCATTTTCCAGCCATGTGTCACCTTCTCTCTCCTTCCATCCTCTGACACGTGTTAGTATGGGGCCGCTTTAAGATGGCGCCACATGTCATTAGCTACCCCTTTATTCTATGCCACGTGTCAATGTCTACCACCTTCACCCCTTGCCATGTGTCAGTCTGATGTCGCTCTAAGAATGCCATGTGTCATATGCTGCCCTATCTAGAAAAAGTAGAGTTTGTCTCCCCTGAGGTGGCGCCACTTGAGGTATTCCTCTTGTAAATGACACATGTCACTCTCTCCTTTCCTCAGAAAAAGCTGCTCTGACACATGTTTCTCCCTACTTTTCTCAGAAAAGTAAGTGACACATGTCACTCTTAGCTTTTCTCAGAAAAAGCAAAAGACATGTGTCACTCTTTGCCTCCTTTAGAAAAAGCCACAATTCAAAAGTTCAAACCCAGGCTGAGGTGGCACAAATTCTGATTTTTCCTCCATAAAATTCATTTTTTATTCAAATTGAGATGGCGCCACATGGCCCTTCTCCTCCTTTTCTACCCTCCTACCACGTGTCACTGCAGGATCTCCCAGAGGTGATGCCACATGGCCATCCTCCATTCTTCTAGAGCCAACCTCATTCAAATTTCAAATTCTTCCCTGAGGTGGCACCATTTGAAAAGACTCCTCCAGCTAGTTGACACTTGTCAAAGGCAGAACCATCCTGAACTGCCACATGTCCAAATCTCCTTTCATCATAAAAAGACAAAAACAACTCTCCTCTGAGGTGGCGCCTTCTAATTCCTCTGCTTTTGTCCTCTTGCCACATGGCAGTGTGGAGCCACCCTGAGGTGGATCCATATGTTAGCCCCTGCTTCCTCCAGAAAAAGCAGAAATTTAAACATTCAAACTCCTCTAAGGTGGCACCGTCTGAGTCCACTGCTCTGTCATTCTGACACATGTTAGTGTGGAGCAACTCCGAGGTGGCGCCACATGGCATTCTCCCTTCCTCCAGCTTTGAATTTCAAACCTCTTTTGAGGTGTCGCCATTCTAGAGCCCCCATTTGTCTTTATTTATTTTATTTTTTATTTTTATTTTTATTTTCAAAATAAAGGTGGCCCACCATGAGGTGGCACCATATGAGAACCCCCTGCTAAAAGCAAAGTTTGAATTTGAAATTCCAAGGTAACACCCTCTGAGGTGGCGCCATAGGGGGAATTCCTGCAGAGAAAATCAAGCAAAGTTTTGAAAATTTTTAAACTCCTCTGCTGAGGTGTCTCACTCACAAAATTCATATTTTATTTATTTCAAAAATCCAAAATGGCATGCTCTGAGATGGCGCCACATGGAAGGCTCAGATTAACCCTGTTTGAAATTCAAAAATCTCCAGAACCCCTATAAATGCCATAGCCCACGCCCAACTTAAGAAGGCTCCTTTGGATTTTGAACTTCAACCAAAATTTCCTCTAGAATTCGACATTGGATTTTCTTAATTCACTCCCCCCCTGGGCTCATTTGAGAGAATGCATTGAAGCACTAGCCTGGCTCGCATCACTTCAATCTCGATCTAGGAGCGTGGATCGATCTTTGTGAATCTTCTGAAACCCGGATCGGAGGAAGAGAGAAACCATTCATAGTCGCTCACTTCAGGAGTTCCAAAACTGCAGAAGAACGCAAGGTGAACTCCTATTCTCATCGATCTTATCATAACAATACCTTTTTCTTGATTCGTATTGTCATTTTGAAGAAAGAGCTCATCAGATAGATAGATTGAGCTATTCTCATAAAATGACGTATATCAAAAGAATTTTTTATGCTTCCTTGACTCAAAATTTCGCATTTCATCATATTCATGCATTAGAATAGGGTAGGTTTATATTTTGTTTCATGAAAATAGCATGCTCTATGAATTTATTTGATGTTGTATGCATTCAACTTCATTTCTGTATTTCCCTATTTTTGTCAGTCAGTCCACTCGTCATTTCATGTATTTACTTTTCTTTAAAAATGCTAAACAAAATCACAGTATACGCCCTTTGGTGTCCTTAACAATCTGCAAAAAAATCGAAGTGATTTGAATTTGTTTACTGTGTTTAAAGTTCAAAATTCTAGGTCGGGTTTTGTTACCCGAGAAACATTCTGAAGATTTATTTCCGACTTATAAAAACAATATATCCCTCATAAGAGATCCGATTTTAGATCCAAAAAATGTCTTGAACTCTATATGATGTCTAGTATTTAACATGATTTTCTTGAAGTTTTATGAATTTTTATAATGTCTGACAAACATCCGAGAGTTCAGGACACGTGTCAGAGCTTGATTTGAGTCTCTGAGACTTTGGATCGATTTAGGTCGATTGTTCTCTTTGGATATTGCTCCAAATATGAATCTGTAAAAAGTGAAATTTATGTTCCGAATGTCCTCTATTGCTTCCAAAATTTTGTGATTTTTAGGCCAGTCTTAATACCAGTTTCGTATTTTTCATCTCAGGCTTCTGTTTTTGCATTTTCATCTGTTCTTCTGATTTAGGCATATATTGTCGCAATTTTATCCCTGTTCTTGTTGACCAAATGCCGAAGACATAAAAATGAAAGTTATTCCTGAACATGTCATTAGTTCCCCATTTAAATTTCAAGAGTTTTTATGGTCGGCTGCTATTTTTCATTTAATTTCACATCAGAACAGGTTGATTTTACCTCTGTCAGAACCAAATTCCCGTTACCCAACTCACCGTAGTTCAAATCCCGGGGTTGTAAAAGCTAAAATTGGTCATTTTTATGTCATTTAGCAGTCTAAAAAATATCATATGTTTCTATGGTGGAAATTTTGTATTGTCGCATTAAATGCTATATTTGGTTTGGGCCCGTATGTGAAATTCATCCATTTTAGGATTTTCTTTAAATTTTCGTATCTAAACCACGTTATTTCGTGAATTTTAGCACTCTAGGCTGTTTATAAGGGTAGAGGAATGTTTCATACCGAATTTGACATTATTTAAAGATCGTTTGATGCTCAGTTTAGCCATATCATCAAAATAGGGCCTCGCGAGACCCTAATCCAAGCGAAAAACAAGCAAAATTCGTTATTTTGGATGAGTTGCAAAATGTCAAATTCTGATTTTACAGTCCTAAGGTGTTTAGCAGCATGTCATCATGTCTCATCTTGCATTTCATCATGATTTGGTCCAATTCAAATTTCAAAATTTTGAATACTACCAAAATTTCCTTAAAAAACTCTTATTTTAAAAGTGTAATTTCAAAATTAGGGGTATTTCGGTCATTTTGATCACAATTTTGAATTTCAAACTATTTCTTACTGGATTTTCTTGCATTTACATCATTTCAAATATCAAGGAAGCATGAAAATAGGGTTTATATCTGACTAAATCCAATAATCTCAAGATATTATTGGAAAATCTTGGAAAAACCCACATATTTAAACTAACCCCATTTCAAGTTTGGGAGGGACATTCAAAAGAAGGAGCTGAAGTCTGCAATTATCTTTATTTCATTTTATTTAGTGATGTAATAATATAAATTTTGGAATAAGAGATTTGCTTTTCTGCTTAGATTAGGATGCATATCATATAGTTTGAATTTCTGCAATATCCTGATTATGTGATTCATGCATTTCACTTCAAAATCACTATGGATGAACACAAATGGCACGTACATTAACTCTTAAGGAGTTGATGAACTCGGTGGAGTCCATATTTACGGCCCTAGTCGGAATATGGACGAGACTCAGATTCAACATCTTCCTACCAATCACACTTAGCCTACACTCTTAGGCTATCTTCCAAAATTTCACTGCATATTTCCAATTTTACAAATATTTTTATAATTAACTAAGTAAATTATAAACATATTTACGACCATAGTTGGAATATGTGATAATTCTACTCAGTTTAATCCTAAAATTGCATATTTTCCTTAAAAGATGTTTTCTCAAAAGGACATTCATCCATTCAAATCATCTGCATTAGGGCATCATCTGCTTCTCTCATGATTTTCTCAAGAAAATTTCATTCCATGGAAATTGATTTCTCAAGAAACTTCTAAAGTTTTCGAAGCTGGATTTCCCAAGTCAAGTTTTCCCGTGATTTTCCCTGGAAAATATTCTTTTCTTAAGATCCATTTTCAAAAGGAGTTTCTCATCTTTCTCAAGAATCAAAATCAATTTTCAGATATTTCAAGGACAATATTCTCAGGATTTCAATTTCTTGAGTTTTGATTTTCCTTCTCTAAAGAGTTTTCCAATGAATTTCAATCATTTTCCAAAGAAAATTTTTAAAGTTAGAATTTTCCTGACAAACGTTTTCTTTTTCAAATATTCATCTTTTCTCAAGAACTCTTTCCATTTTCACAGGATTTTCATCCATTCATGATTTTCCCAAATCTTTATAAGTTTTCCTAAGATTTCAAATTCTCTTATCAGAATTTCTTAAGAAATTGATTTCCACCTTTTGCCTGAGAAAAACTTTTTCAACTCCAAAGCATTTTCTGAGCATACATCATGTTTTCCGACCTACATTTTACAAAATTTCATAGCACATGCCTGAATTCTCTGTGCATCTAGGATAGAGCACGATTTTGATGATTTAGCTAAGTCAAGCACATTTTTGGGCCTTGGATCGATTACCTCTGTTAAATGCAGCAGAAACGGTCGAACCTCGTACCGACAGGTCGAGCCCCATCCCATGGATTTTCCCGCTATTTTAAAAAACAGAGGCGAGTATTTCAAAACTCAAGTCAAGTTTGACTCGCGAAAGCATTTTCCTCTCTCTCCCGCAAGGGAAGGGCAGACGGAAAATTTTTGCGACGATAACAGGTTTGGCGACTGTGATGGGACCTATCCTTGTCAGATCAAAAGTGTGTTTGGCTTAGTTCAATGATCGAAACTGTGTTCCCAAAATGTCAGTTCTTTCGCTTTTTGATATCATGCGAACCTAGGAGCCTAGATTCTGACCTAGCTGACATTGACTACATATAGACTAGGCATGGTTTGGTAGGACCAGATTGAGGAGATATTTTCATGTTCACATAGACTTAGGTCTAAATACAACTCTCCTCAATTTAGGATCTGAATGCAAACAATGTATGCTTCTTCAAAAGTTTTCAAAAAGTTATCTCTCTAGGACTTAGAGCCATCTATTTCTTGCATGTGATCATTTTTTCCAAACCACCTTACCTACTATTACCCGATCTTCACGTTGTTGGGCTCTCTTCCAGAACCCTAGTTCGGAACAGAGCCTCACAACTGGGCCACTTATTTGGGTTAACGCCCCCCTACCACGTACCGCGAGCCACAGTCTGAAGTATATCGGTAGGCCCTCAAGGATGTTGGAAAACCTTACCTTAGAACCGGAGTTGAAGTTATATGCCACGTGCCTCGGATTTCGGTTCGGGTATATCGGCATAACTAGATTGGACAAAGATGATCCGAACCTAGAGTTAAGATTAGGGTCCTACAGCTGTTTTCAAAATGATGCATCTTAGAATCGACCTTTTAGGGAGTGTTGTATGTGCATAAATGTTTGTGCAGGATGTGACTATTTGTATTTTATCTCTATTCCTCTCATATTTTCCCCAAAACATTTTTTCAAATATCCCTGGATGGTTTTCTCAAATATCCAATTTCTTTCAAAATTCCAGGTGATTTTCCATCTTCCCGTTCTACTGGATCTCGAATTTCCAGCTGCATTTTATATCCTCCCTGCAAATTTTTCTATATTTTCCTAAGTCTGATTCCAAGTCTTTCTCTGTTTTCAGTCTGATGGCATCAAGTCAAATCAATCCTATTTTTCCAGAAGGTCGCATCTCCTACGAGGTGCGACAATGTCATCCTGAACATTGAGCCCTTAGCACTGGAACTTTCATTCCTCGGTGGTACTATTAATGGCTCAAAAGCTTTTCTCGAATGTTCCCGAACCATTTGAGCGAGTGCGGATTAGAAGTGGCGTCAGCAGTCGGAAAGCAAACCATCAATGGCAACCTGATCCACGCAATGGCAGAGCGATGGAATCCACGGACATGCACCTTCTGGTTCCCGTGGGGAGAGATGACCATTTTAATGGATGATTTTTTAGAAATTATGGTATTACCAGAACCAGCCGGTCAGCCAAGAGATCCGTTAGAACATAAGTTCCTGATCAATGTCAAGGGTTTCGACCCCCGAGACTCCTTAGCTCGTATGACAGGTCGCCGATCTTGGCCCCTGATTCAGTTGGACGGAAATGAATAAATTCTTGATTCATTCTCAAAATCAAGTTCATCTTCTTATCTTCAAAATTCAAAAACCATAGTTTGAGATTGATTCTGAATCTCAAAAGCTTGAACTTTCCTAAATTTTAAATTCAATCTGGATTTTCAAAACCCTGATTCATAATTCAAAAGTCCCAGTCGGACTTTCAAAAGCCCAAAATCCCAAGTTAAATCTCAACTTGGATCTCAGATTTCAGATCAAATCCATTCTAGTATCCAGAACCCAATTCTACACTGGATCTCAGATTTCATATCTGAATCCATTCTAGGATCCAGAACCCAATTCTACACTGGATCTCAGATTTCATATCCAAATCCATTCTAGGATCCAGAACCCGATTCTACTTTGGATCTCAGATTTCAGATCCAAATCCATTGTAGGATCCAGAACCTAATTCTACTTCGGATCTCAGACTTCAGATCCAATTCCCCTTTAGGATCCAGAATCCAATTCTACATTTGGATCTCAGAGTTCAGATCCAAATCCATCTTAGGATCTAGAGTCCAAACTCATCCTGGATCTCAGATTTCAGATCCAAAATCTATTTTTTAGGATCCAGAACCCAATTCACCTCGGATCTCATATTCAGATCCAAAATCCATCTTAGGATCCAGAATCCAATTATACTTTGGATCTTAGACTTCAGATCCAAAATCTGTTCTAGGATCCAGAATCCAATCTCATCTTGGATCTTGGATCTCAGATTTCAGATCCAAAATCCATTTCTAGGCTTTAGTATCCAATTCCATCTCAGATCTCCAATTCTTAAATCCAATTCCATTCAGAATTTCAGATTCAAATTCCATCTTGAATTCCAAACATTCAACTTAATCCCAATTCTATCTTTCCTTCTAATTTCAAACTTCAAAGTTAGAATTCAATTCCATTTTCATCTCTATTCTGATTCAAAGTCCATTTATGACTTTGAAAATTCCTTTCCTCTTCTTTTTATCTCAAACTTCAAAATCATCTCTTTCCAAAATCCAGATTTATTTTCCCAAGCTCTTGATTATTTCCAAAAACCTAGAACTTTAAATCTTAAGTTCTAAGTTAGAAACCAGTTCTTCACTACTATCATCAGATTCATCTCAAGAATACTTGGGAATTTTTCAAATCATTTTCAAAAAAAGCATACATCTTTGCACCGCACAAGCATGATTCTTTGTGCATCTAGACTTAGATAATTTCTTAGCAAAACAAAAGGCATAAATTCGACCCTTGGTTCGATTACCCTTGGTAAAGGCGCCAGGAACGGTCGAACCTCGTACCGACGAGCGGATCCCGTCTCCTAGTTTTCCCGCAAATATTTCAAAAACGGAGGCGAGTTATTTTCTTTTCAAAAATTAAGGTCAAGTGAGACCCTGCAAAAGAATTCCTCTCTCTTCTTCCTTTTCTCATTTCTCTTCTCTCTTGTTTCCGTCTTTTATTTTTCTCTCTTCAAAAGGAGGAAAATAGAGGTTGGAAAGGAAAAGAGAAGGAAGAGAGAGAATATTATGAGAGGAAAAATTTTGCGATGATCACAGTTTTGGCGACTGAGATGGGACCCGTCTCCGTCCGGTCGAATCATGCCTTTTCTTTTGCTTTGACATTATCTAAGTCTTTATTCTTCAAAATGCCAGCTACATTTTCATGCAACCCTTAGGAGCCTAGATTTTGTCCTAAGCTGACATTATTTGCATATAGGATCTAAGTATGGTTTGGTAGGACCATATTGAGGAGATTATTCCATGCTCACATTAGACTTAGGTCTGAAATACAACTCTCCTCAATTTTAGGGATTGAATGCAAACAATGTACGCAAGTTTATGCTTCTCTTCATTTTAATCTATCTCTTTAGGACTTGCATTAGAGCCATCTGATTTCTTGTATGTTGCACATATTTTGAAAACCTCCTTACCTATATTGTCCCGGTCTTCACGTTGCTGGGTTGTCTCACTGAACCATAGTTCGGGAGAGAGCCTCACAACTGGACCACTTATTTGGGTTCGCGCCCCCCTACCACGTACCTAAGGGCCATAGTCCGAGGTATATCGGGAGGTGCTCAAGGATGTTGGGAAGCCATTACCTTAGAACCAGAGAAATATTTCTATGCCACGTACTTCGAGCTTCGGCTTGGGTATATCGGCGTATCTTGATTGGAATCAGATGATCTGAACCCTAGAGTTAGGATTAAGGTCTTACAAGCCATTTCAACTATTGCATTTAGAGTCAGCCTTTAGGGAGTGTTGTGTGCGCATCCTTGTTTGTGCAGTTTTAGTTGTATGATAATTCTCTTATTCTTTCATATATATGTATCAGACATTTTTCAAAAACCCTGGGTGTATTATTCAAAACTTAACCCTATTTTCAAAAACCCCAGGTATATATTTCTCTGTACCTACATTTCTTCTTTTAGATCAAATTTTCTTCAAAAACCCTGAAAAATTCCTTTAAAAATTTCCTCAATCTTTCATAATTTCCAGGTTTGATTCTTTAAAAGAGTCTATCCGTAAGTCCTGCATTCTATCTAATTCTCCCTATTTCTTCTTGTGCCCAGTATCATTTCAATGACGTCTGATTCTCTCAATGCGGTCTTTCCCCGAGATCATGTCTTCTATCAGATTCAGGATGGATCTCCGGATCAACGGGTCATCCAGTCTCGTCCTTTCTTCCCTTGGTGGTATCATTCTTGGTTCGCCACCTTCTCACGTATGTTCCCAGACTACTTGGAGGACTGTGGGTTGGAGATGGCATCAACGGTAGGCAAGCGAACCATCAATGGAGCTTTGATTCAAGCTATGGCAGAGCGGTGGAATTCACGTACCTGAACATTCTAGTTTCCTTGGGGAGAGATGACTCTACTGATGGATGAGTTCAACGATATCATGGGATTGCCCGAACCAGCCGGTCAGCCAGATGATCCTGTCGAGCAGCAGTTTTTGATCAACATCAAAGGGGTGGATGTTCGAGAAGCCTTGGCCAGAGCAACAGGGAGCAGATCCTGGCCTCTCATTGAAATTAGTGGGAATCAATTCATCGACCTATTCGAACTATATCACAAGTACAGAGCCTACAAAAAGGTTGGCACCCTGTCCTGAGCAACGAAAGACAGAATTCAGCATGCCATGATCCTGTGCACAGTGGGGTTAGCTTTCTTCCAAGATGGTCAGAATTTCATAGATATCAGAGTTGCCCAGCTCTTTCGAAGATGGGGAAGTAAGCAGACCCGTCAGCTTTCAATCTCCATGGCTGCATTAGCCTTTCTTTACAGAGGCTTGGCTCGATTTGCTCTTGGGGAGACCATTCTGGTAGAAGGGTGCACCTATGCCCTGTAGTCGTGGTTTCTGCGACACGTTCCCTCGAAGGCCAGTTCTTTCAGATTCAACAGTAAGCAGCCGAAGTCAGCCATTCAGTGCCGAGCTTTAATCGAGAAACTGTATCAGGAAGAGATTACTTGGGATTTCTTCGACAGAACAGAGACCGTTCCTCGATACACCTACGCTCGCGACAAGCGCTACAGGTTGATGGGCCCTTTCTTTCGTGTTGATTATCAACCAGAACGATGTCTGAGGCAGTTTTCGCAGCGGCAGGTTCGTGCCAACACCCGCTTCCCGACAGGCAACATGCCAGAATTCAACCTGCAGTCGGATCAGTGGTCTGGGGCATACCATGTCACTAAATATACCTGGGACTCCTTTATTTCTCTGTCTATATTTCCTGGACCAAATGTATCATCCGAATATCAAGAGTGGTGGCAAACTGTCTGCCCACCCTCTCTTTGTCTTTGAATATTAGAAATATCAATAAAAATTACTTTTTGGCCAAAATTTTATTTATTGTATTTTGTTTATAGCACAAATAGTCACAACTTTTGGTGACGACCTCATCCCGGGTAAAAGGGACATTCCTCTCATATTTGTCTTCAATATATTTTATCATGGTTGACGACCTCGCCTAGGTAACAAGGCACATTTCTTTGTTATCATCAAAATGGTAACACAATTATCACAAATCATGTGATGACCCAATCCCGGGTAATGGGATAATCTCTTGAAATTATCTGCCGAAATCCTTCATTCTTTTTCCTCAAAAAAGTTATAATTTTCAAAAAAGCTTCTCCATATTCTAACCATTCCTATATTCTACAGGAAAACTTTGGCATTCAAAAATGGTTCAGACAAGGGCTGATAAGAAGGCTGCTCAACAACATAGCGACAGCGAAACAGAGGAGATGAATTCTCCTAGATTATTCAAGAAGCATGACTCAGGGGATGAAAGCGACGTTGATCCGGCCATGTACCGGATCTTTCAAAAGATGATGGCTGAGCAGGCTAAGGCTGGTCCCAAGAAGGCAGCTTCTAAGAGCAAAGCTAAAAAGAAGCCCATAAAGAATCCAGTCATGATCAGCAAGCAGAAGATCCAGTGTGACAACACCTCGGAAGATTCAGAATCAGCAGAAGAGAACTCCAAAGAAGAGCAGTTGATTTACGTTATGAAGCATCTGCGATAGTCCAAAAGACCAGTGGAAGAACCAGTGTCAGTAAACAAGCCCAAGTATGGGGCCCCCATAGAGGATTCGATTCAAGCTTTGACCAAGATAGTCAAGGACCTACAAATCCGGGACAAAGGAAAGAGGTCATACACTAGGCAGGACTTCTACCTCGGCTTAGAAGGGGACAAGGATCTGGAGAACCTCCCTCGAAACTTCATTAAGTTTGACAGAACCGGCGATCCAAAAGCTCATCTAGCAATGTTCTTCGCAGAATGTGCCCGGTTCAGTGAAGATAACCGCGCCCTTTTTCTCTGTTTTCCCCGCAGCCTGAACGGGATAGCGGCCAAGTGGTACGCTGAACATGTCAATCCCATCGAATTGAGGGATTTTGACAAAGTTGTTAATATGTTTGTTGAACGCTTCCTGTTCAACACGGAAGCCCTACCTACCCTAAACCACTTGTGCAATCTCAAACAGGAGCCCAATGAGAAGGCCAGGGATTTCATCCATAAATAGAGGAGCATTTACAATAAGATGAGGAATCCCATTTCTGAAGAGCATGCCCTTCAAGTCATCATAAACATTTTTTGTCAACCTCTAAAAAGTCTCCTTTTCCCATATCCCTCCAAATCGTTTATCGAACTGACAGAACGAGCAGAATGGCTCGAAATGGGGGTAGAGAATGGGATGTATGAAGGCGTTGCTTTGGCCAAGAACATCCTGGACCCAAAGAAGAAAGCCCATTTTACCTACTCAGCTGATGTTCCCGTAGACAATCAGGGCAGTAGCAGTAAAAATTACAGCAGCAGTGGCATGAGGCCTGAACAGAATAGAGGCAGAAAGGGGAAGTTCTTCAAAAGCAATGACAAGTCTCTCCCAACCGGTCCTCAACAAAAAGGGGACTTTCAAGAAAAACCTAAACACATCAATTGAAGCAAGGATAGGAAGTTCACTCCTTTGGACCAGCCTCTGGAGAAAGTGCTGGAATACCTGTTGTCCCACGGGATGGTGAAATTGCCTAAAATTGCAGATCCTCCAGTATTCATGGGGAAGTACAGAGAGCAATACTGCAAATTCCATAGAGCCATGGGACATGATACAGAACACTGCTTCGTCTTGAAGCATTTGGTCCAGGACTGTATCGACAAAAGCATCCTCGTAGAAGATGAAGAGAAGGGCAAAAATGGAAATTTTATCTGCTCCATTCCCAAAGCATTCAGCATCAACCATCTTAGAACATTCATTCCTTCCGCAAAGCCATATACATCCATGCTCTAGTGAAGAGCTAAAACTTCAGCATCAGGTAATGGTTCTACATCAGGATCAGCCTGTATCTCAGAAAATGGATATCTTCTCACTTCTTGACCAAGTAAGTGTACCAGTCGAGAATGAAAGAATTCAAATTTTCCCAAGAAGTTTCCTTAAGAAAGAGGCCTGTACAGAGAAAGCAGAGACCTCTAAAGCAGCGGAAGAACGGGTTGATGATTTTCAGAAGCCAATTACATCACTCTCCAACATTTTCATTTTCGAATTAACTCATGATTCTCCCAAACATCAGGAAAAGTTGGATGATCTATTAAGAAAGATCAAGGTGAAGCTGAACACCACGCCCGAAGATTTAGCGCAGATGTAAACCAGGCGATGACAAATGCGCCTATTACTTTCTCTGATGAGGACTTGCCTAAACCTCATTCATTCCACAATAATGCATTGTATATTGTGGTAAGGACCCGGGGCATGACTGTCCCACATGTACTTATTGATGGGGGCAGCAGTTTGAATATTTGCCCAGAAATGATGGCAAAAGCCCTGGTATTGAAGGAAGAAGAATATGTGCCTGATCCCATCACTATTTACGGCTTTGATAATCATGGGCAGACTGCAAAAGGCAAAGTCTTTTTAGAGATTTTCATCAACTACTCAGTGCACACAGTCCTATTCCATGTCGTCAATGTGCTGCCAACTTACAATCTGTTATTGGGACGAACATGGATCCACAACGCCAATGCAGTTCCATCAACCCTCCACCAATGCATCAAGTGATCCAAGGGTGGAATGATCACTACCATTTTGGGCGAAGACCCTGAAGAAAGGCTGCCACAGCCTATGATTCCCCGTGCAACATTTACAGCAGACATTCCCAGCATCCGGGAGGTAGATGAAATCAATCTTAGCGACAACCTAGAGATACTGAAATTAAAAGATGTCATGGACGAAGAGAATGTTGCAGCTACGGTCCAATGGCAGGGACCTTGTTTCTTCAAGCTAGGAGGACGCATTAATTACACCTCCTTCAAAGATCATCCTTTATTCCCTCAGTTTTCCAAAGCAAGAAAGGGATTTGATCTGCTGATAAAACATGGATATCAACCATTCCAAGGCATGGGGCAAAATGAAGACGGCATGGTAGAGCCTATCATTCCAGTTCAGCACGCAAACAGCTCAGGGTTGGGGTTCACCGGCCAGGATTCCAGCAAAAAAACCATTTTTGTCAGAGGAAGCCAATGAAGAGATGATGCCTCAGTTTTCCTGCTTTTCTATTCTCATTTCTTTGTTTAAATCTTGTAGGGACAACACAGTCCCATCTTTTGTCAGTATCTTGTAAATACTATGCTTCAATCAATGAAAGATCAAGCTTTTTCTTCATATTCGGGCATCTATCATTCCTTCTTATATTTTGTTTATGTCATTGTTCTTTACTTTATACAAAAATTTGATTTGGCTCGTACTTTCTCTTAAAAAACCTTTCTTACGTTTTCAGGACCATTAACTCCTGAATCGATGACAAAATTCGTTATTAATCCCAAGTATCTAAAATTGGCAAGGTTTCCTGAGATGAAATACAGAGCAGAGGTCAGTCAGGCAGTAGAGCAGACCGAAGAGCTAACAGAATTTGATTCCACTATCCAAGAATTGCTAGGATTTGCTCACATTCAGAGGCAGGATGAACCTTCATCTTTGGTTCAAGATCCCACTGAGGATATCAATATTGGGTCGAAAGACGACCCGAAAATTCTCAAAATCGGGTCGAGTCTAAGCAATGTTGAAAAAGCTAGACTCATCCAATTCCTCGAAAAGCATCAAGAAGTATTTGCCTGGACTTATGAAGATATGCCAGGATTGGATATCAAGCTGGTTGAGCATCGACTCAAGTTAAAACCAGAAGCCAGACCAATCAAGCAGAAATTGAGGAAGTTAGACCCTCGAATTGAGCAGCAAGTCAAGGAAGGACTTGAAGATTTATTAAAAGTGGGCTTCATCCGGGCCATTGATTATCCAGATTGGTTAGCAAATATCGTGGCAGTCCCTAAAAAGAACGGAAAAGTTCGGATTTGCATTGATTTCAGGGATCTCAATAAGGCCACCCCGAAAGATGATTATCCACTTCCCAACATTGACCTGTTGATCGATAGCACTGCAGGTCATGCCATGTTTTCTTTTATGGATGGATATTCAGGCTATAATCAGATCAAGCTGGCCGTTCGTGATCAGTCCAAGACTTCATTTACTACCCCATGGGGAACCTTCTGCTATACTGTGATGCCATTTGGGCTCAAAAATGCTGGGGCAACCTATCAAAGTGCAATGGCCGTCATTTTCCACGATCAAATGCACAAGAATATGGATGCATATGTGGATGACATTTTGGTTAAGTCTAAAGAAGAAGAGGATCACCTTGATGCTCTTAGTCAAGTTTTTGAAAGACTCATTCTTTACAAGTTAAGACTTAACCCTCAGAAGTGTGTTTTTGGAGTGGAGTCCGACAAATTACTCGGCTTCATTATCAGCAAGAAAGGAATAGAGGTGGATCCAGCCAAGGCAAAAGCCATTATCGATATGCCTCCCCCAACTAATCTGAGAGAACTGCGAAGCCTACAAGGACGTATTCAGTCTATTCGCAGATTCATCTCTAATTTGGCCATGAGATGCGAGCCTTTCAACCATTTGCTAAGAAAAGGAGTTAAATTTGAATGGGGATCAGAATGTCAGCTCTCATTTGAGCGCATCAAGCAGTATCTCCTTAATCCACCAGTTTTGAAGCCACCAAAGCTGGGAAAGCTTCTCTTACTATATATTTCAGTCAATCAGAATGTCTGTGGTGGATTCCTCGCTCAATATGAAGAGGGCAGCCTGATAGAGCACGCCATCTATTACGTGAGCAACACTTTCATTGATTATGAAAAGAAGTATTCTCAGATGGAGAAAACTTGTCTAGCCCTGGTTTGGATGTGCCAGAAATTGAGACATTACTTGTTGGCTTCTGAAATCAAGTTCCTATCAAAGCTTAATCCTCTCAGATACATTTTGGAACAACCATTTCTCACTGGACGGATTGCGAAGTGGCAAGTCCTTCTGATGCAATATGACTTAGAGTATGTTTCTCAAAAGTCGATTAAAGGCCAAGCGATCGCAGATCAGTTGGCGGATTTCCCCCTGACAGAAGAGATTAAAGCAGAAGATGATTTTCCTGATAAGCACATCTGTAATATCCAACAACCCCCAGTTTGGAATATGTTCTTCGATGGCTCTAAAAACATGTCTGGCAAAGAAATCGGAGTCTTGCTGATCACTCCAGAAAAAAAAATGATCCCTTATTCCCTCAAGCTTGGTTTTCAATGCACCCATAATATGGCCGAGTATGAAGCTTTAATACAAGGCCTCAAAATTCTGCAATGTTTCAGTGTCAAGAGAGTGCGTGCCTTTGGCGATTCCCTACTTGTTGTCAGTCAAGTTAACACTGAATGACAAATAAAAGATTCCAAATTGATTACGTATCAGAAGATCGTCCTAACTCTTGTGGATAGCTTCGAAGAATTTCAGCTCAGTCATATCAGAAGAGAGCATAATCAGATAGCTGACGGTTTAGCCAGCTTAGGCTCCATCTTATCATTCAAAGGCAGTGAGTCATGTCGTTCTTTCGAAGTTGGCAGACTTGAGCAACCTGCTTTCACTTCAGCTATGCAAGTAAACCAGGTCAATCAGAAGGAGAAGCCCTGGTATCAAAATATCAAAAATTTTATCGAAAGTGGTGATTTTCCACCAGAAATGCCTAAAAGGGAGCAACGTGCAATTCAGCGCATGTCTACCCGATATTTCATTCTTGCCAATGTCCTCTACCACCGTGGGTTCAGTTCTGAGTATTCAAGATGCTTAGACAAAGAAGAGGCTATGAAAGTTATCCAAGAGGCGCATAAAGGGATTTGTGGTGGCCATGCTGGCTATCAAACTCTCGTCAAACAGATCGTCCGAGCAGGATACTACTGGAACACCATGCAGCAGGACTGTTATAGATTTGTGAAGAAGTGCGTCAAGTGCCAAATGCACGCGCCTTACATTCATGCTCCGGCCACATATCTACAATCAGTTGTTTCTCCTTGGCCATTTTCTATGTGGGCTTTTGACGTCGTCGGCCCGATTACCCCTCCTGCTTCCAACGGCCATAAATACTTCCTGGCTGTGATAGAGTATTTCACAAAATGGGTTGAAGCTGTTACTCTACGCACTGTAGAAGGCCGCCATGTGGTTTCTTTCATTCATAAAAACATTCTTTGCCGCTTCGGTATACCACATGATATTGTCTCAGACAATGGAACCCACTTTAAAAATGAGAGGATGAAAACCTTCTGTTCTAAATTCGGAATTTCCCATCATTTCTCAGCTCCCTACTATCCTCAAGGGAACGGCCAAGCAGAGGCTACCAATAAGATCTTAATCTGTATTTTGGAAAGGACTGTGAAGACAGGACGAGATTGGCATGAGCAAATTCATGACGCACTTTGGGCATATCGGACCACCATTCAGACTCCGACTAATGCCACTCCTTCAGAACTTGTTTACGGAACTGAAGTGGTATTGCCTCTCCATGTCCAAAAGCCCGCTCTCAAATTTGCTTCCCTTATAGAATTTCCACTTGATCAGTATCAGCAACAGAGATTGGTGCAGCTAGATTTACTGGATGAAAAGAGGCTCAAAGCAGCAGAGCACGCTCAAGCTTATCGGCAGAGGATAGCTCGACATTATGCCAAGTCTGTCATTGAAAGAAAATTTCGAGTTAACGATTTGGTACTCAGATCAACGACTCATCTCAAGCATCGACCACGGGGCAAGTGGTCACCTAATTGGGAAGGCCCTTATGTGGTTAAGGAAGCACTTCCTCACAATTCGTATCGTCTAATCAACACATATATAGTGGAAATGCCAGATCCCATCAATGCTCTGCATTTGAAGAAGTTTTACACCTGAAATGTTCATTCTAAAGCCCTTCTACTCTTCAAAAGAGCCATTTCAATAAAATAATGATCTTCTATCAATTCTTACATTCTTCTCCATGATACTGGGGCATTTTATTTTGATCTATAATCATCTTCTTTCATCATATGCAGGCAGGATTAGACAAAAGCTCTTTTCCTCAAATTCCGTTAATTCTCAATTGATCTTGTGGTCTTTTCATTTCATTTGGTTTACTTTTTTTTGACCGAATTTTCATCAAGCTATTGCTCATCCCTGTCAAGTTTTAACAAATTTTTCAATCTTATTAAAATTTCATCTACCTTTATCTTTAAAAACTACCCCTTCAACTTAAGGAATAAATGGTTGATATTTTGAAATGATATTTTTAAAACAAGTATTTGCAATAAAACTTTGGAAAATCATCAACCAAAAGTATAAAAACCGACTTTCCACAAAGTGGTAAGTACGGGTCGAATCCTTAGGGAACAGGAATTAATCAAGATATTTCTAGAAAATTTAATTTATTAATGACAAATATCAATCTACAATTATAAAGTTAATACAACTACAATTAATCACTAAAATGAAAATGAAAAAGCACTCAGTCTTCTGCTCCACACCAAGGGTATTTCCATCTTTTCGCCAATTAGAGAATCTTCGCACTTGGATAATAACCCTGGAAACTAAATATGCTTTTCAACCTAAAAATGCAGAAAAATACAAAGTTAGTATTCTATTCTAACAATGCAAACAATAACTAAAACTAATTTTAATTTTACGAAAATAATAAAACAAATGCTACTTATCAAACAATAATTAAATAAAATACTAAACTAAGTCTAAAATTAACTAAATTAATGCTACTAATGTTGTATGATGCTTATGCAACTCCTAAAATGTAGAAACTACTGAAAACAGGTCTAAAATGCCGAAATTAAGAAAATTACGAACTGCCCCTAACTAGTGTAAAATAGAATTCTGACAGGTTATCGGAAAACCACTGTTTGACAAAGTAAACGAGGTCCAATTTTCCCAAAATTTGTTCTGTTCTGCAACTGACAGATTAAACAAACTGACAGTTTTTACAGAATGGAAAAACAATATCTGGAACTCCAGATATAAGCGTTTCAAATCTAGGAAAAATCAGGATATCAAAAGTCCTGTAATTTGAAATCCAGAAAAAGCGGTTTTCGCAAAACGCTTAAAAATCAGACCAAATCAACTCCGAATGAGCTTAAATTTGGTCCGCAATCAAATAACACGTCAATAAAGTGAATAGGATAAAGTTTTTTGGAAAACACGAAATTTTTGCACAGAAAATAACGCTTGTGCGACAGGGAAAAAAACGGTTTTTTCGTTGAGTGTACTATTCACTTTATGAATCTATGTAAACACTAGAACACGTAAATGAAACCTAATGCAGTCTAAATGACACTGTATCACAGTGTATATGCAGACGAGTATTACAAATATGCTAAATGCACGACGAACAAAATACGATAAGCAAATTATGACTAGAACTAGGTTAACTAACGATGCAAATGCAACTATGCTAAACAATAAAATGCAATCCGACTACTAAGTTAAATAATATCTAACTACCAATCAAACAATCACAAAACACATTTCACACATACGAAACAAATACGATATACGTACACACACTTCTACACTAAAACTAAATTAAATAAATAAACTAATTAGTATAAAAATCAAAATAAATAATACTAAATGAAATTAATTCACTAAAGAACAAAGGCTAGGGTTAGGGTTCACTCGGTTGACTCAACGAAGCTTGGTTTTGACTTGGGTAGGTTCGATTGGGTTTGGGTGAACTCGGTTTGGAGTAGGTAGGCTTGAGCTATGTTTGACTCGACTCGGACTAATGTGGACTCGACTAGGTTTGGCCTAACTAGTTGGGTTCGGTTGACTTAAGATTGGGTTCGGTTTTGAGTTGATTTAGTCAAATAGGTTCGGTTGACTTAGGTGGACTCGGTTTCGCTTTAGCTAAGGTTGGGTTGACTTGGCTAAGGTTGACTCGACCTCGGGTTGGTCTTGACTTTGACTTAGGTTAGGCTTGGTCTTGACTCACCTTAGGTTGGACTTGGACTTGACTAGGGTTAACTTAGTCAACTAAGGTTCGGGTTGGGTGAAGTAGGGTGAGATAGAGTATGTTGACCTAAACTTAGGTTAGGTTTGACTCGACTAGGCTTGGCTAGGGTTTGGTCTTAGTCTTGGACTTAAGCTAGACTCGGTTTTGGGGTTGACTTAATCAACTAAGATTGGTTGGGTTTAGGTGGGCTCGGACTAAGTTTGAATCAACTAGGTTTGACTTAGATAGGGTTGGACTAAAGCTTGACTAGGGTTAGGTCTAGGTCTTGGACTCGACCTAGGTTCGGTTTTGACTCACCCTGGGTTAGACTAAAACTTGACTCGGGTTAGGTCTAGGTCTTTGACTAGGCTCAAGTTGGATTAAGTAGGGCTTAGGTTTGACTCAACTAGGCTTGACTAGAGTTGGTCTTGGTCTTGGACTCGACCTAAGTTTAAATTAGGGTTTGACTTGGGCTAGGGTTCAAGTTGACTTGGACACAAGGCACACCTAACTAAATCAACTAGGTTAACTCGGTTAGGTTAGGTTTCAATAGGTGGACTAAGTTTGACTCGACCTAGGTGTGGTATAGGCTTTGACTTAGGCTAATCTAGGTTTTGACTAGACTCAAAGGGGTGTAGACTAGGGTTTGACTCGACCTAGGTTTGGTTTGACTAGGTTAGGTTTAGACTAAAGTAGTAACCTCTTAATTCCTACAATTAATTCAAAGTTAACGATTTTAATGGAGAGGGTTGGAAAAGGAATGTAATAATTACCAATGTTCAAACTTTGAAATGCTTTGGATTCTCAAAAATCGCCCCATTTAAAGAGGGGGTTACATTCCTTAATTGCCTTTAAAGCTCATTTTGGAAAAATGAAAAGGCCAATCTAGAAATCCACGATTTTTGCTTTTCAAGATGGAATTAAAGTGCTTTTAATGCTCTATGGAAATCGTGGAGCCTAGATTGGAATTTTTGTTTAATTCCAAAAACACTTTCCAAAGTTAAGGAGTAACTCCTTCTTTAATGCCCATTCAAAATTCAAATCTTCCTTAAATGCCTCACACGATTTTTGAAGAATCTCCTTTTTCCAAAAGCTTTCCAATATTCAATTACTTTAATTACCTCCCTCCTCAAAAATCGCCAACTTCAATTGGTGCTACTTTCTAAACTAATAGAATTAAATCTACCTAGGGAATAAAAGAACTTAAATGGAAAATCGATTTCCTAGGAGTTAATGCTAACCTAATTCCCAAAACCTACTTAATTGACCCCTAAAAACGGCTAGGAAAGAAAACCCTAATACATTGAACCTAGACACCTTCCTAACTCAACTAATGGCAATTAAGACTTTCTAAAAAAATCGACCTAGAGCTCAATTGGAGCTCTAATGGCTGCCGCCCCACCTTGGGGAAGAAGAAGACCCATACAAAAATTAAAAATAAAAATATAAATTAACAAAAACAATAAAACTAAATAACCACTATTTTGATAAAACTAAATTAGAAAATAATAAAAAGGACTCCTAATTACACATAAGCAAACATGAACAGCAATATGCTGGAATTTATTTAAAAACATAAAGAAATGAAAAATCGACTTTTGTAATTTTTATTTTCCATAGATCCAAAACACTAAAAACACAAGAGGATAAAAACGATTATTTAGAACTATCCTAAACGAATGAAATGAACTAACACAACTTTATACTGCTGTTAACACCCAAAACACACAGCAACCACACGATTTACCAACATCAACACACACATTTAACGAAAATACAAAGATCGGCTAGAATAATCCTAGCCGGTTTTTTTTCTTTTTCAAAAATACAATCAAAACAAGACGAGCAAAACCCACGAATAAAATGAATTAAAATAAACTTTTATAATGGGATTCTTAGCAAAACAACTAAATACACATGCTGGACATAAAAAATTCAAAACAAAAAAATTATTTTTGTAAAAATCAAGAATCGGCTAGAATAAGTCTAGCCGATTTTTGGATTTTGCTTTTCAATTAAATAAAACAATCACAACACACAAACAACCGACTAAGGTGGATAGAAATGAACACTTTTTTATTGGATTTTCTGTAAAACAGCACCAAGAACACCTATGACAAACTTGAAGAATCGGCTAGATGAAGATCTAGCTGATTTTAATGAAAAGGATGAAAAATCAACAAAAACTCGATTCAAATGAATCAATTAAACAAATAAACCTAAGCTAACGTGCTGGCCTATGCACGAACTCTATTCAAAGGTTGAAAACAAAAAGAAAACAAGAAACACTCAGAAAAAAAAAAAACCAACACCCAATTCGGTTTTATCTAGAAGAGAAGGAAGAGGAAGACCTACCTCTTGGAAGATCCGACGATCGGGGGGTGTGAACACCCCAAATTTTTCAAAATGTTGTAAATGTCCCCTTTTTGCCCTTTTCCCCATTCTTTGGGTAATTGAGTCAGTTTTAAATCTAAATTCCATTTTGTTTCTCAAATTTCAATGAAATTAATTTCATTTTACATATCTGACTCAATTTCGGATCCGGATCTACATCAAAATCCAAATTTGAGCTTCATTATCCAATTTTAAATCAAATTCTCAAAATTATAAAAAATAACTATTTTGAAAAAGCTCAGATACTTCGTCCGATATCCGTTTGGATCCATCACGTTATATTTCTCGATTCGAGTATCAAAACTCAAATATTTCCTCAAAAATCGGAGTCAAAACCCATTTCTTCTGAAGAAATTTCCACGAAATGGTCTGAAATTCTCAGAAAAATACTTTTGTAAATATTTCTCAGAAAAATACAAAAATTAGTGCTTAATCTTTGTTTTCATGTAAAAAACTTAGATTCTGTTCCAAAAATACAAAAAAATGAAAAAATCATGCAAAAAATCAAAAAAAAAATTAGGAAAGACTACGTGGTTTTCAAAGATTTTGCCGAAAAACTCACCCTTAACTACCTTTTTAGAAAAATCTGAAAAGGAGGCCCCTTTTTGGAAAAACTGATTTTCGATGTTTAAGGGTCGAGTTAGGGTTTTGAAAACCCTAACTCGCCTTCCTCCCTAAACACCTGATCTCCCTCCATGGCCTCCATTGACCCCTCTTCGCAGAACCGCCTTCCTTATCCTCCGGCCTCGATCGCCATGGCCATTGGCCTCCTCCGTTCATCTTCAACGGCCTCGCAGGCCTTCTTCCTCTCCCCGCCAGCCCCATGTGCGACATCTAGCTCAACCCTCCGATCCCCTGCTACTTCCATAGACGAACAACCATCGGCCCTCCATCGCCAACAATTTTTCACTTTCAATCTCTACCTTCCGATCAATGGCTCGAGACCATCCGCCCTCCATCTGCAACGGAAAACCCTCTCTCGAACCCTCCACGCCCTCCTTAAGAAGAGACCTCGATCCCCTTTGGGGGATCATCCATTTTCTTCTTCCGAATATCCATTCCCTGTCTCTGGCATCCATCTTCTTTATCAGCATCCCTTCATCCCCATTATCGATCAAAGTCTTCTCGGCAAAACCCATTGTAATCCATCAATTCTACCGACTACCAACATTTCTCATACCATTATCAAGCTATTTTCTGAAGAATCCATTGCCAACATCCGGGAGCGACATCCATTATCGAGTAAAAAGGAAGCTGATCTCCCCTCTCCAACATCCGCTTCTTCCTGATCAGGACGAGAGCTTCGAAGGAGATAAGAAGGAAAATCCTCCTTCCCCATTAAGGGACCTGCGAACAGAGAGATCAATCTGGTCTCTTCCTCAATAAGGACCACAGTATTAGCCAGAAGCCACATCTCTGGGAAGGGCCCAGGTATGTTCTCAAGATCAGCACAACTCTACCAATGAAATTACCATTTTTTTTTTAGTATTGTTGTTGTCCCTTATGATTACTTCTGAAAACGATATCTTGAAGCATGTTTATCTTTGTTATCTGTTAAGAATCAGCATGAAACCATATTCACCTAAATGTCGAATCTGGAATAAACTCATTGTGTTTTCAACAAATCTGGGTTATCTGTACTCATGGCCTCGTTAATTCTCACACTTGTTGCATCCTGCAAGTTTTGTACCATTGAATTTTGTTTTCATGGCTAATCCATACTTCCCTCAGATCCATAGCAATAGCAGAAATAATCAAAATTTTACCAAGATATGCTGCTTCTTCGGGTCCATATATGATGAAATTATGTCAAAAGATATGTTGTTGACATATCAGCCAATTTCAGTGAGAGGACATTGTTTGATAGGATTAGATGGGAGGACTAGGGACGAAGTTAATTTTTGTCATTCCAGTGGATATGCTAAGTGGTCGTGAGGAAATGACCATCAGGTCAATAAGGGGCTTGTTCGGTAGCTTCAGAAATTTAAGGAGTCTAGACCTTCGGCTGCCTCAGATTAATCAACCTTTCCACCAGATCAGTTCAGCGCCACCGGTTGCGCAGGACTATCTCAAATAGCCAGATTGTCAGCCATCAACCGTGCCACTCCACCTGTCAATCATTTCATCTAACTGAAGCCAAGCGGCAAAGGTCGACTCACAGAGAGTCGATCGGCTGCTAAAAACACCTCGTTAAGCTATTATGATAGTTTGTGAAGCTTACTTGCAAAATAGCGAGCTATGAACATCAGATTGTATTGATTCCAATACAGGTAAGTATATCAATCTTGCATGTTAATATGCTGAATATTGGGTTAAATTCATTCTTCTTGCATTTTTTTTTCTTTTTCTTTCCTTTTTCTGCGTTGGGTTATTATTCTTTCATTTAACAGGCTACATGTATATTTTGCAGGCTAATTTTCTAGTCTTATTCAAGATCTCAATTTATTCAAATTTGGTCCCAACTAGCTATTGTCTGTACCTTTTCAAAGTTACCAAACCCCTTAGTTGGAAAAGATAACTCCAACTGTTGAAAGGAGATCCATTGAATCAAGCTACAGACCTTCACCACTTGTTAAAGTATACGTTCTACTTAATCATTTTAGCCCATTCCGTTAAATCATGAACCACTTAGGTCATCTTCTATTGCATTTGCAATATTGTCTCGCATCTTATCCACTTCCTAACACATATGCGACTCCCGGTAGTTGCATGCTCCCACATTGCTACAGCTCCCACATATAAGAGCAACCATTTTGTTTTCTCACTGTTAACAGTCCTTCCACAGCAACATCTATATAGGTCAGGCACTCATTGGTCACAACAAGGAACATACATTCTGTCAACGTAGAGCTGCACCTGTTATTTTGTTGTCATTAAGCACCATCTGCCTCACTACTGCACGCCACTAGTTTACCTATAAACCACATTCACAGTTTGATTGCCCCACATGCAAATGGAGCTCCATATAAAAGTCTTTTTTTTTTTTTAGCATTTCTGAGAGGCAATATCCTTAGAAAAGATTGTTCAAGCCACAGTTTTCTAGCTCTGCTTTACTGCTGCTAGGATAGTTGATGGCTGTCACAAACTTTGGCTGCCAGGTTCCCCACTCCATATATTTCCATAGGACTTCAGTCTTACAATATTTTTGTTGCCCATCATCATCCCTGATGATGGTATATGCCTTCATACCCACCTACAACAACTCCCCTAGTTGTTATGATATCTTGATTGCCCCGGCAGCTTAGAAAACTGCTGTAAGCAATCTTCTAACCCCTCATCTGTCATAATAGTTCATGCATATTAGTTACTTACTGGGCTGCAGTTTTACTTTGCTGTTCATATATATACCACCATGCAGTATCATGCATTCTCATGATATCTTTGTATACTTTTAGATCATTACACTCATATACACATTTCTCATATAACATAACCATAGTATTTCAAATTTTACTTGGCATCTCTCATCATTACCCACATTCATGCAGTTTTGCTTTATGGTTAACTCTACCTTTTGCAGGGAATGTATAGAAAACATCATTTCTTCTTTGTGACTCAATATTGTAATAACTAGATTATAATGAAAAGTGTACATTTCCAGCTTTAGATAGAATGAATGAGCATATAAACATCATTTGTTGCATCATTTTTCTTCACTTCAAAAGTTTCACAAATGGTGAAGACACGAATGGCACGTGCACCATTTCATAAGAGGTAAACCAGTCCTAAGTTGATGATTTACATCAACGACCATAGTCGGGATGTAAACAAGACTTAGGATTTTTACCTTTTATAAAATAACATTGGATCCACACTGGATGAATTTTCAAAAAAAAATCATCATATTTTCAAATATTTCCTCCTTTTATTAGAGTTTAACTTAGAATTAATTCAATATATATACCAATGGCCATAGTCAGGGTATATTGAGAGTTAATTTCATTTTAAACTCTATAAAAGCACCAAAATGTATTTTATTCTTCACTTGAATCTAAATATAGATTATTATATAATACATCCAATGACCATAGTCAAGGATGTATTATATCTTCAATCTTATTTCAATTCATCTAAAGAATGAAATAGCTTTTCAAAAATCCAATTTCAAAAATTAAAATTCATTCATCACTTAGGATAGAATTGCATCATATTTTTAAAATTTCTTTTTCATAAATCCAAGCAATTCTTTCCTTCATTTCTCAGATCAAATCCTATTCATAAATTCAAATTCAATTCTACTTCTCAAAAGGATTCAAGAATTCAATTTCAAAGTCCCATTTGACTTTGAAACTTCAGAATCATCTTGTATTTCAAATTCCAAATTCTATCTAAAATTTAAAATCCAATTTAACTTTGAAATTTATCTGTATATTCAAGATTCAATTCATTTTCCAAGTTCAAATTAAAACTTGGAAGTTCTTGATTCATCTTCTGAATTTAACTCCAAATCCATTTTAAGATCCAGGATTCAACACTCATATTGGATCTCAGACTTCAGATCCAATTCCTCTTTAAGATCCAGGATTCAACACTCATATTGGATCTCAGACTTCAGATCCAATTCCTCTTTAGGATCTAGGATTCAACACTTATATTGGATCTCAAACTTCAAATCCAATTCCTCTTTAGGATCCAGAGTCCAATTCCACTTTTGGATCTCAGACTTCAGATCCAATTCCTCTTTAGGATCCAGACTCCAATTTCATTTTGGATCTTAGACTTCAGATCCAATTCCTCTTTAGGATCCAGACTTCAGTTTCACTTTGGATCTTAGATATTAGATCCAAATCCATCTTAGGATCCAGAGTCCAACTCTATATTGGATCTCAGACTTCGAGATCCAAATCCATCTTAGGATCCAAAGTCCAACTCTACATTGGATCTCAGACCTCAGATCCAAATCCATCTTAGGATCCAGAACCCAAATTTACATCGGATCTCAGATTTTAAATTTTTAATCCATTTTAAGATCCAATTCCATTCCTAAATTCTAGATTTCAAATCCAATTCCATTTTCAGATCTCGTCTGAATCCATTTCTACTTTCTATATCATTTAGATCTCTCAAGCTTGTCCCGATTTCAAATCTTAAGATTACACTTTCAAATTTTATCTTCTTCTCCTAAATCCATGATTAAATTCAAAGTTCATTTCTGACTTTGAAATTCCATTTTCTTTCATTTTAAAGCTTCAAATCTTTCTCTTCAAAATCAATATTTATTTCCCAACTATGAAAACTTAGAACTTCTCTGATCAATCTCAAGTTCTAAGATTAAATTCAAATATTTTTTCATTCCCTTACCAAGTTCATCTCAGAATACTTGGAAATTTCCAAAACATCTTTGAAAAGAGCATACATTCTTGCATTGCACAAGCATGATTCTTTGTGCATTTAGAGTTAGAATAAATTCTTAGATTATATTTAGGCAAAGCAAAAGGCATAAATTCGATCCTTGGTTCAATTACCCCTGGTAAAGGCGCCAGGAACGGTCGATCCTCGTACCGACGAGCGAATCCCGTCTCTCCATTTTTCCCGCAAATTTTCAAAACGGAGGTGAGTTAAATTTCTAAATTCTTTTCAAATCAAGGTCAAGTGAAAACCCGCAAAATAGTTCCTCTTCTCTCTTTTTTTCTTTCTTTCTTTCCTTTCTTTTCTCTCTTTCTTTTCTTTCTTTTATTCTTCTCCCTTCAAAAAGGAGGAAAATAGAGGTTAGAAAAGGAAAAGAGAAGGAAGAGAGAGAAACCACAAGAGAGGAAAAATTTTGTGATGATCACAGTTTTGGCGACCGAGATGGGACCCGTCTTCGTCCGGTTGGATCTATGCCTTTGCTTTGCTTTAATATTTTCTAAGTCTTTATTCTTCTATGTCAGCTTCATTTCTATGCAAACCTTAGGAGCCTAGACTCTGTCCTAAGCTAACATTATTTTCATATAGGATCTAAGTATGGTTTGGTAGGACCATATTGAGGAGATTATATCCATGTTCACATTAGACTTAGGTCTTAAATACAACTCTCCTCAATTTTAGGGATTGAATGCAAACAATGTATGCAAGTGTATGCTTCTTCTCATTTAAATCTATCTCTTTAGGACTTGCATTAGAGCGTTCTGATCTTATTGCATGTTGATCATATTTTGAAAACATCCCTACCTATATTGTCCCGGTCTTCACGTTGCTGGGCTGTCTCACTGAACCATAGTTCGGGAGAGAGCCTCACAACTGAACCACTTATTTGGGTTCGCGCCCCCCTACCACGTACCTAAGGGCCATAGTCCGAGGTATATCGGTAGGTGCTCAAGGATGTTGGGAAGCCCTTACCTTAGAACCGGAGAAATATCTTATATGCCACGTACTTTGAGCTTCGGCTTGAGTATATCGGCATACCTTGATTGGAATCAGATGATCTGAACCGTAGAGTTAGGATTAAGGTCCTACAAGCTATTTCAAATATTGCATATAGAGTCAGCCTTTAGGGAGTGTTGCGTGCGCATCCTTGTTTGTGCAGCTATGATTGTGTAATTTTTTATTGTATTCTCCTATATATGTCAAACCTTTTTTCAAAACCCTGGGTGTATACTATTCAAAATTTTCCTCTATTTTTCAAAAACACCAGGTGTATATTTTTTTCTTTACCTACATTCTTTTCTCTTTTGTGTGTCAAAAATTTTCTTTAAAACCCTGGAAATTCTTTCTTTAAAGTCCCTTGATCTTTTACAAAATTTCCAGGAAATTATGTATGTTCCTCCTCTCATCAAAAGTCTATCCGTAAGTCCTGCATTCTATCTGACTCTCTTCCTCTTTTTGCCTCAGTATCACTCCGATGGCATCCGAATCTCCCGATGCTATCTTTCCTTGGGATCATGTCTTCTATCAAATAAGGGATGGAACCCCAGATCATAGGGTCATCCAGTCTCGTACCTTCTTCCCTCGGTGGTACTATTCTTGGTTCACCGCCTTCTCGCGTATGTTCCCAGACCACTTGGATGATTGTGGATTGAAGATGGCATCGGCAATTGGCAAGCGAACCATCAACGACAGTCTGATTCAAGCTATGGCAGAGCGGTGGAATCCACGAACCTGTACATTCTGGTTTCCATGGAGAGAGATGACTATGCTAATGGACGAGTTCAGTGACATCATGGGGTTGCCAAGACCAGCTGGTCAGCCAGATGACCCGATCGAGCAACAATTCTTGATCAATGTCAAAGGGATAGATGTTCGAGAAGCATTGGCTAGAGCTACAGGGAGCAGATCCTGGCCTCTCACAGAGATCAACGGAAGTCAGTTCATCGATCTGTTCGAACTCTACAACAAGTATGGAGCCTATGAAGAGGTCAATACCTTGTCCCAGGCAGCAAAAGAAAGAATCCAGCATGCCATGGTCCTATGCACAGTAGGATTAGCATTCTTTCAGGATGGTCAGAATTTCGTCGATATCAGAGTCGCCCAACTTTTTCGAAGATGGGGAAGCAAGCAGACCGGTCAGCTTTCAATATCCATGGCATCTCTAGCCTTTCTCTACAGAGGTTTAGCTCGTTTCGCCCTCGGAGAAACCATTTTGGTAGAAGGATGCATGTATGCCTTGCAGTCGTGGTTCCTGCGACATGTACCGTCAAAAGCCAGTTCTTTCAGATTCAACAACAAGCAGCCGAAGTGAGCCATTTAGTGCTGAACTTTGATCGAGAAGCTGCATCAGGAGGAAATCGTTTGGGATTTCTTCGACAGAAGAGAGACCGTTCCTCGGTACACCTATGCTCGTGACAAGCGCTACAAACTGCTCGGCCCTTTCTTCTGCGTAGACTATCAGCCAGAGAGGTGTCTTCGACAGTTTTCACAGCGGCAGGTTCGTGTCAACACTCGCTTCCTGACAGGCCGCATGCCAGAGTTTGATCTACGGTCGAATCAGTGGTCTGGAGCATACCATGTCGCCAAATACACTTGGGACTCTTTCATTCCTTTGTCTATATTTTTTGGTCCTAATGTATCATCAGAGTATCAAGAATGGTGGCAAACTGTCTGCCCACCTCCCTTTTGTATTTAAATTTTGTCATTAATAAAAATGCAAACTTTTATTCTGATAAAAAGCTTTTATGGCCAAAAATCTTATTTTGTTTCATATAGTTACGAATTCATCCCCAGTGATGAGACCCATTTTTTGTATATTCTTTCTTCGATTATCCCTCGTCATGATGGACGACCTCGCCTAGGTCATAAGGCGCATTTTTGTCGCCATAAAAGGGTGACGCAATCATCGCAAAAATTTGTGATGACCCAATCCCTGGTGGTGGGATAACTTACCTAAAAAGTTGTCTATCAATTCCTTCTTTCATGTCTTTTTTTCAAAAATCGCACTTTAAAAAATCTCCTCCGATCCCTAACCGTTCCTTTCACCTTCACAGGAAATCACTGGCATTGGCAAAATGGTTGTAACAAGGGCAGGAAAAGAAACAGTTCCTCAACACGGCGACAGCGAGGCCGAAGGGATGGATTCTTCCAAATCGGTCAGGGGACAGAATCAAGCAGATGATATAGATCCTGCCATGTATAATTTGTTCAAAAGAATGATAACTAAAATGATGGCTGAGCAGGCCGAAGCTAGTCAGAAAGAAGTTGCTCCAAAAAGCAAGCCAAAAAAGAAGGCTGTAAAGAAGCCAGTCAGGATTGTTAGAAAGCAAGTACAGCCCGACACCACTTCTGAAGAAACAGAATCAGCTGAAGAATCGGAAGAGGAAGAGCAGTATGTTTATCATCAGAATCCTCCACCACAGTTTGTAAAGACCGCTGCAGAGCCCAAATCAATCAACAAGCCCGTTCCGACTAATGACCCGATGCAAGAGCAGATGAAAGAAATGAATCGGGCTATCAAGGATATTCAAGCCAAAAGCAAGGGCAAACAGACCTACTCCGGTGAAGATTTTTACCATGGCCTGGACGGGGATGACAATCTAGAGAATCTCCCTTGAAAGTTCCTTAAATTTGACGGAACTAGCAACCCCAAGGCTCATTTGGCCACCTTTTATGCCGAATGTGGCCGTTTCAGGAAAGACAAATGGGCGTTATTCATCTGCTTTCCTCGCAGCTTAGAAGGGGTAGCAGCCAGATGGTATGCAGACCACATTAATCCTATCGAACTACGAGAGTTCGATAAGGTCGTGAACTTGTTCATTGAGCGCTTCATGCTTAATGTCGATGCCTCACCAACCCTTAATCATCTGTACAATTTAAAACGGATGGAGAATGAGAAAGCCAGCGAATTTATCCACAGGTGGAGAAGCACCTGTAACAGAATGAAAGTTTCCATCCCAGAGGAGCACGCCCTGCAGATTATTTTGAATAATTTTGCCCAGCCTCTAAGGAACCTCATTTCTACTTCGCCCGCCAAATCATTCATCAAACTGATTGAAAGAGCCGAGTGGCTCGAGACCGGCCTGGATAACGGCCTATATGAGGGTTACCCCTTCGTCCGAGGAAACCCTGAGCAGAAGAAAAAGGCTCATGCTGCTTATTCCACGGATTTTTCAGACAACAGCGGTAGTTTTGGCAAATAGAAAAGCAAGAAGAATCGCAGCAAGAACTCAGGGCATCCCAGGGCCGAAAGAACAAACTCAGCAGCCCAGAAAGGGAAATTTGTTAAGCCACAGCCTGTTCAGTCAGCGCCTCAGCCTGAAGCAAAGCAGTCAGAGAAGCCGAAGCACGAAGGGTGGAGTTATGATCGGGAGTTTTCAGCTTTAGAGCAGTCCCGCGAAGACATCTTGGAATATATGATGTCGAAAGGAATGATCAAACTTCCCAAGGTAGCAGATCCTCCCGTTGCTATGGAAAACTTGACTGACAAGTTCTGCAAGTTTCACCGGACGGTGGGACATGACACCGAGCATTGCTTTGTCCTCAAGAACATCATTCAGGATTGTATTGACAAAAACATGCTAATTGAGGATGAGGATGAGCAGCAGCCAGAAATCTTGTCCAAACCATTTCCTAAACATTCAGTTTCAGTCGTTACAGAGCAAGTATTCTCTCTGCAAGGCAGTATACAGCCATGTTCTAGTCGGGACATTCAGGATCAGCATCAGGTCCTAGTCCTCCGTCAAGCATAGTCTTCCGCCAAGAGGGCGGATGTCACTACATCTTCCAGCAAAACAAAGGCAACGGCAGAAATTGCCAAAACAGTCCCCAGAATCCCGAAGCGCTTTATCAAGGCAGCTTCAAAGAAAGAAGAAGCTTCCGAGTCAGTTCAGAAGCCGATTACTGCTTTATCCAACATCTCTATCTTAGACCTGACCCACGCTTCACCAGAGCACCAGCAAGTGCTAGAAGATTTGCTCAGAAAGATCAAAGTCAAGCCTAGCACGACTGCACAAGACATGGCTCAGATCGTCAATCAAGCAATGACGAATGCGCCAATCACCTTTTCGGATGAGGATTTGTCAAAACCTCATTCATTCCACAACAATGCACTTTACATAGTCGTGCGAACCAGGGGCATGACAGTCCCTCATGTGCTCGTTGATGGAGGCAGCAGCCTCAATATCTGTCCAGAGATGACAGCCAAAGCTTTGGGATTAAAAGAAGAAGAATATACCCCAGATCCGATCACGATCTACGGTTTTGATAACCATGGGCAGAAAGCCAAGGGGAAGATATTTCTCGAGATCTTCATCAACTATTCGGTGCATATTGTACTCTTCCATGTGGTCAATGTACTGCCAACATACAATCTATTGCTTGGACGCACTTGGATTCACAATGCCAATGTTGTTCCATCAACCTTGCACCAATGCATCAAGTGGTCAAAGGGAGGCATGATCACCACGGTCCTAGGAGAGGATCCGGAAGAATGACTCCCGCAGCCGATGATTCCCCGTCCTACTTTCACTGTCGACATCCCGAGCATCCGGGAAGCCGAAGAAATTGATCTAAGTGAAAGTCTGGATATGCTAAATTTGAAAGAAGTTCAGCCAACAGAAAATGTCACCGCAGTTGTTCAGTGGCAGGGACCTCGCTTCTTCAAGCTAGGAGGACGCCTCAATTGCACTTCATTTAAAGATCACCCTTTGTTTCCTTGATTCTCAAAATCAAGGAAAGGATTTGATCTTCTAATGAAGCACAGTTACCAACCCTTCAGGGGTTTGGGCAGAAATGAGGACGGCATTCTGGAGCCGATCATCCCCGCTCAGCATGTCACCGACACAGGCTTGGGTTTCACAGGTCAGTCATCAGGCAGAAAGACCATCTTCGTCAAGGGAGCCCAGTAAAGAAGACAATGCCAGTGTTTTCTGCCTTTTCCTTTCTTTCTGTCATCTTGTAAGGGCAAGATCCACCCCAGTTTCTTTCTCTCCTTCAAACGATCACTTGTATATATCAAAGTTTATTCAATCAATGAAAAGTTTGTTTTCTCTGTTCATCTTGGTGTACACGAATTCTTTGCTTATATTTTTGTCTATGTTGTCATTCTTCGTTTCTGTACAAAAGGCTATTTTTCGAACATTTTACCTTTTTCTCAAAGGCCTTCTTTTCGCTTTCAGGATTGCCGGGATCATGGCTCCTAAATCGTTCAAAAAGCTCGTTATCAATACCAACCTTTTTCAAAATAAACCGGCCAGAATCTGCAAGGCAAAGGCAGGAATAGAAGTTAGCAAAGTGATAGGGCAGATTGAAGAGTTGACAGAATTCGACTCGACAATTCAAAATTTGCCAGAATTTGCCAACATTCAGAAACAGGATGAACCATCGCCGTTGGTTCAAGATCCAACGGAGGATGTCAATATTGGTTCAGAAGACGATCCAAGAATCCTCAAAATTGGTTCCAGTCTAAGTTTAGATGAGAAGGAAAGGCTCATCTACTTCCTCAAACAACATCAGGAAGTCTTCGCTTGGACTTATGAGGATATGCCAGGCTTAGACTCCAAGTTAGTCGAGCATCGCCTTGTGTTGAAGCCGGATTGCAAACCGATCAAGCAGAAACTAAGAAAAATGGATCCTCGGGTGGCACCGTAAATCAAAGAAGGACTTGAAGATTTGTTAAAAGCAGGGTTCATTCGGACCATTGAATATCCAGATTGGTTGGCGAACATCGTGGCGGTTCCCAAAAAGAATGGCAAAGTTCGAATCTGCATCGATTTCAGATATCTGAACAAAGCAATCCCGAAAGATGATTATCCACTCCCCAACATCGATCTTCTGATCAATAGCACGGCGGGCCACGCCATATTTTCTTTTATGGATGGATACTCGGGCTACAATCAAATCAAATTGGCCGCTCGTGACCAATCCAAAACTTTCTTTACCACGCCTTGGGGGACCTTTTGCTATACAGTCATGCCGTTTGGACTCAAGAATGCTGGGGCAACCTATCAGAGAGCTATGGACGTTATCTTCCATGACCAGATGCACAAGAACATGGATGCCTATGTAGATGACATCTTGGTCAAATCTAAAGAAGGAGAAGATCATCTTGATGCTCTTGGCCAAGTCTTTGAAAGACTTATTCTCTACAAGCTGAGGCTCAATCCACAGAAATGCGTCTTTGGAGTAGAGTCAGGCAAGCTGCTTGGCTACATGATCAGCAAGAAAGGCATAGAGGTGGATCCTGCCAAGGCAAAGGCGATCATTGATATGCCGCCTCCCACCAATCTTAAAGAGCTGCAAAGCCTTCAAGGTCATATTCAGTAAATTCGGCGTTTTATCTCCAATTTGGCCATGAGATGCGAGCCCTTCAATCACTTGCTAAGAAAAGAAGTGAAATTTGAATGGGGATCAAAATGCCAGCTCTCATTTGAGCGCATCAAGCAGTATCTTCTCAATCCACCTGTTCTGAAGCCACCAGAACTCAGAAAACCACTCCTTTTATATATTTCCGTCAACCACAATGCTTGTGGCGGATTTCTTGCGCAATACGAGGAAGGAAGCAGGATAGAACATGCCATCTACTACATCAGCAAGACCTTCATCGATTATGAGAAAAGATATTCTCAGATGGAGAAGACGTGTCTAGCCTTAGTATGGATGTGTCAGAAGTTAAGACATTATCTTATGGCCTCAGAGATCAAAATTCTTTCGAGACTTAACCCTCTCAAATACATCCTTGAGCAGCCTTTCCTTACTGGACGGATTGCGAAATGGCAAGTCCTCCTGATGCAGTATGACTTGGAATATGTTCCTCAGAAGTCAGTCAAGGGTCAGTCCATCGCAGATCAGTTGGCAGCTTTCCCGTTAACAGAAGAGATCAAAGCAGAAGATGATTTTCCTGATGACCGCATCTGCAGTATTCAGGAATCTTCAGTCTGGACTCTATTCTTTGACGGAGCCAGAAATATGTCCAGTATAGGGATTGGGATCTTGTTGATCACTCCCGAAAAGGAGATGCTCCCTTATTCTTTCAAACTCAATTTCCAATGTACTCATAACATGGCCGAGTATGAAGCACTAATACAAGGCCTCAAAATTTTGTAAAGCTTTGATGTCAAGAGAGTACACGCCTTCGGCGACTCATTACTTGTTGTCAGCCAAGTTAATGCTGAACGGCAAGTCAAGGATTCAAAGTTAATCCCTTATCAGAAGATTGCCTTAGCTCTCATAGGCAACCTTGAAGAATTTCAGCTCAATCATGTCAAGAGGGAATAAAATCACATAGCCGATGGCTTAGCCTACTTAGGCTCTTTTTTGTCTTTTAAAGACAGTGAATCCTGTCGTTCCTTCGAGATCGGCAGACTTGATCAACCTGCCTACATTCCAACTGAACAAGTGAACCAAGCCACTCAGAAAGAAAAGCCTTGGTACCAAGATATCAAAAGCTTTATTGAAACCGGTGAATTTCTAGTGGAAATGCCAAGAAAGGAGCAACACGCGATTCAACGCATGTCAGCGCGTTATTTCATCCTTGCCAATACTCTCTACCGTTGTGGGTTCAGTTTTGAGTATGCCAGATGTTTAGATGAGGGCGAAGCCATAGAAGTGTCCAAGAGGCACACGAGGGAATTTGTGGTGGCCACGTCGGCTATTAAACGCTCGTCAAGCAGATTATCCGGGCAGGATATTACTGGAAAACCATGCAGCAGGATTGCCATCAATTTGTAAGGAAATGGGTCAAGTGTCAAATACACGCACCTTTCATTCATGCGCCAGCCACATACTTGCAATTCGTGGTCTCTCCTTGGCCCTTTTCAATGTGGGCCTTCGACGTAGTTGGTCCGATCACTCCTTCAGCTTCTAATGGCCACCGATACTTCCTCGCAGCCACAGAATACTTCACCAAATGGGTCGAAGTTATCACTCTGCGAATGGTAGAGGGCCGACACGTGGTTTCGTTTATCCATAAGCATCTTCTTTGCCGTTTCGGCATCCCACACGATATTGTGTCAGACAATGGCAGTCATTTCAAGAATGAGAAGATGAAGACCTTCTGCTCGAAGTTCGGGATTCATCACCACTTCTCAGCTCCTTACTATCCCCAAGGGAATGGCCAGGCTAAGGCCACCAACAAGATTTTGATCCGCATTCTGGAAAGAACAGTGGAAATAGGTCGCGATTGGCATGAGAAAATGCACGATGCACTTTGGGCGTACCGAACCACTATTCGGACTCCAACCAATGCCACTCCTTTAGAGCTTATCTACGGAACCGAGGTAGTATTACCTTTCCACGTTCAGAAGCCCGCACTCAAGTTTGCGTCACTCATCGAGCTTTCGCTTGATCAGTATCAGCAGCAGAGATTGGTACAACTTGATCTATTAGACGAGAAAAGACTCAAAGCAGCAGAGCACGCTTAGGCCTATCGTCAGAGGATAGCTCGGCACTACGCCAAATCAGTTATTGAGAGAAGATTCTGAGTCAATGACCTTGTGCTCAGATCAACAGCTCATCTCAAGCATCGGCCGAAGGGCAAGTGGTCACCCAATTGGGAGAGCCCTTATATGGTTAAGGAAGCGCTGCCCCGCAATTCCTATCGTCTGATCAATGCAGATGGAGTGGAATTACCCGATCCTATTAATGCTTTACATTTGAAAAGATTTTACACTTAAATTGTTCGTTATAGCCTTTTGTACTCCTCAAAAGTCTTTTCAAATAAAGCAATATTCTTCTCACATTCTTCTCCCTGATACTGGGGCATTTTATTTTGATCTATACTTATTTTCCTTCATCATGATGCAGGCAGGATCAGACAAATCCTTTTCCTAAAAACCTTACCAACTCTTTGCTAACAATGGTTATCTTTATTAAATTACGTTCATTTCATTCTCTTTTCATATTTTATCAGTTTGTTGTCAATTTTATCAATTTGTCAAAATTTCATCAAGTTTATCAATTTTACTAAATTTTATTCCTTAAAACCCCCTTCAGGTTAAGGGATAAACCTGATGCCTCTTTTCAATGAGGTATTCTTTTATTTTCCCCTCAGGTTAAGGGAAAAACCTGACCCTCATTGTCCGAGGTGTTCCCATTCAGGGTGAGGGAGAATCCTGAAACCCCTCACAGGAGCGATAGTGCTACCTACAAGGATTCTTTTGTAAATAACAAGTTCTATCAACCTTCATTTAATTTTTTAAATTTATATCAATTTCTCTTCATTTAAATTTTCCTTAAATTCTATTCTTTTCCCATTCAGGATAAGGGGTAATCCTGAAATCCCTCATAAGAGCATCAATGCTACCCATGAGAGTTCTTTTTCAAAATAAATTTTGAATAAATCTCCTTAAATTCTTCCCCATTCTTTTATTTTCCCTCTTCCTTCAAGATAAAGGATAATCCTGAAGTCTTTCCTCATCAATTTCTTTCTCAATTTTTTTTTATCAATTCTTAATTTTATCAATTTTGTTGATCCTTTGTTAAATTCTTCTTTTCAAAATCTATTTGTCACTTGTTCCTTCCCCTTTCAAGTTAAGGGATAAACCTGAACCTCGTTCTTCGAGGTACATCCCTTTCAGGTTAAGGGATATACCAGAATTATTTCCCATAAATTCTTCCGTTCATAATCAAGGGAAATCTTGAAGTCATCATAAATAATTCAAGGTTCAGACCATCTTGGGTCAAGAATCTTGAATAAATCTTTATATTCTTCGGAATCTATTCATGCCTTTGTCAATCCTTTCGATCCAACTCTTGGGTAGTAATTTTTTTCCTTCCTGTCTGAGTTCTGACTCAGGTTTTTCGTTTTGTTTTTGTTTTCATTTTTGTTTTCAAGATCCGGGTTTCGACTCGAGTTCTTTTCCTTTTTATATATATCGTTTGAAGTTTCGAGTTCCGACTCGGACTTCCTATCGGATTCAACGCTCGTGTTGGAACCGATCGTACCCTTGAAGATTCGAGTTTTTCAAAAAAACTCGGGTTCTTCCATTTTATCATTATTTTAAAGAATCCAGGTTCCAACTCGGGTTTTTCCCTTTTATATATCGTTTGAAGTCTCAAGTTTCGACTTGAACTTCCTTTTGAATCCAATGCTCTTGTTGGACAATTCATTGTTTTGAGAATTCGAGTTTTCAAACCCGATTCTCACCTTCTTTCTTGTATTTAAAAACCGGGTTCCGACTCGGATTTTCCTTTTTGTATATTCTTATTTTTGAAGTCTCAAGTTCCGACTTGAACTTCCTTTTGAATCCAATGCTCGTGTTGGACAATTCATTGTTTTGAGAATTCGAGTTTTCAAACCCGATTCTCACTTTCTTTCTTGTATTTAAAAACCGGGTTCCGACTCGGATTTTCCTTTTTGTATATTCTTATTTTTGAAGTCTCAAGTTCCGACTTGAACTTCTTTTTGGATCCAATGCTCGTGTTGGACAATTCATTGTTTTGAGAATTCGAGTTTTCAAACCCGATTCTCACCTTCTTTCTTGTATTTAAAAACCGGGTTCCGACTCAGATTTTCCTTTTTATATATTATTATTTTTGAAGTCTCAAGTTCCGACTTGAACTTCCTTTTGAATCCAATGCTCATGTTGGACAATTCATTGTTTTGAGAATTCGAGTTTTCAAACCCGATTCTCACCTTCTTTCTTGTATTTAAAAAAACCGGGTTCCGACTCAGATTTTCCTTTTTGTATATTCTTATTTTTGAAGTCTCAAGTTCCGACTTGAACTTTCTTTTGAATCCAATGCTCGTGTTGGACAATTCATTGTTTTGAGAATTCGAGTTTTCAAACCCGATTCTCACTTTTTTTCTTGTATTTAAAAACCAGGTTCCGACTCGGATTTTCCTTTTTGTATATTCTTATTTTTGAAGTCTCAAGTTCCGACTTGAACTTCCTTTTGGATCCAATGTTCGTGTTGGACAATTCATTGTTTTGAGAATTCGAGTTTTCAAACCTGATTCTCACCTTCTTTCTTGTATTTAAAAACCGGGTTCCGACTCGGATTTTCCTTTTTGTATATTCTTATTTTTGAAGTCTCAAGTTCCGACTTGAACTTCCTTTTGAATCCAATGCTCATGTTGGACAAATCATTGTTTCGAGGATTTGAGTTTTCCCAAACTCGATTCTCACTCATTTGAAAACCGGGTTCCGACTCGGATTTTCCTTTTTGTATATTCTTATTTCTAAAGTCTCAAGTTCTGACTTGAACTTCCTTCTTCCAATGCTCATATTGGACAAGTTATTGTGAATTCGAGTTTTCACACTCACTCATTTCTTCCCCTTCAGGATAAGGGATAATCCTGAAAAATCGGCAATCATTCTCGCTTAATTCTCAAGTATCTTTGAATGTCGGTCTAATTTCCAAATTCTCCTGTTAAAGCATCCAGTGCTCGTGCTGTTGTGCATTTCGAAAATCCAGTACTCGTGCTGGTGTGCATTTCGAAAACCCAGTGCTCGTATTGGTGTGCATTTCGAAAATCCAGTGCTCGTACTGGTGCGCATTTTTCAAAAACCCAGCGCTCATACTGGGGCATTTCTCGAAATCCAGTACTCGTGCTAGCACATCTAGCGCTCATGCTAGTGTTTGGCTGACTAATCAGTTAGCCCTCCAGGTTCAGTCTTTGTACTAACCAAACATCATCATTCAAGTTCTAAATTCTCAAATTTCAACCTTCGGGTTATCTTTTTGTCAAAAATTCAAAAATCTTTTCTTGCGAAGGACCCTTTTTAGGGAGAGTTCGAGGGAGCTCGTTCCTTTCGCATACAACCATCTTTTGTTCACAAGAACCCTCTTTCAGGGAGAGTTTGAAGGGACTCGTTTCTTCGCGAACAGTTTGCAAAACAACAACCAACTTTACATAAAAGAACCCTTTTTCCAGGGAGAGCTTCGACGGAAGCTCGTTTCTTTTTGTGGCCCCCGTTTTTATCCTCTTTGGCCAACCCCTTCGCAGAGGACCCTCTTCTAGGGAGAGTGTGATGGACTCGTTCCTCTGTGATACTTTCTCAACTTTGTTTTTCGACCGCCTTTCCATAAGAGAAGCCTAGAGATAGGGAGTTTTGACGAAAGCTTAATTTCTCTTCGAAAATTCCGTTTTGCAAACACCTCCTCTTTCAGGGAAGAGTGGAGTATTTCCAACTTCCCATTCAGGTAAGGGCTTAAGCTTGAGTCTCTCTTTTTGGGGAAAAAGAGAGGAGAATTTTGTCGCTAACGTGTCGACTCGATATCAAGCGATTTTCTTTCATCAGGGATTTATAGAATACTTTTGCCAATTTGCTATCAAAAGTCATTGTTGATCTCAAGGTTTTCATCACACAAAGAATTATCTCAGGCTACCTTTAGTATTATTTCCAAAAGAGTGAGACTTTGGCGAAATAAGAACTAAATTCAAGCTTATTCTGTTGGTCAACCGAAAGGATGGAGAAAAATCTTCGATATGACCAGTAAAGGAAAATTCAATGATGTTGAAAAGCCATAAGTGAACTGATATTGACCATAGCTGTGGCGCATTCTTAAAGATTATTCTTTTGGCGGTAAGATAGTGGAAATATCCTGGGCAGTAAAAAGAACCTACCCGATCCATATATCCTCAGTCATCTAAGCTGCAATCAAATATCCGCAAAAGGGATCTCTCAATTGTTGTCAAGATGAAGGCAAATTAAGCGAGTAGACCCCCGGGGCCAAAGAAGATTTGAAACATCTCCAAGATGACGGAGTTTGTGACAGATCCTTCCAGGGAAAGTTTGGATCACCGTCGAGATGAAGGCGGATGCGATGAACCTACCGACAAACCCTAAAAGATATTTGATTTCTGCTATCATTTTAGAGATTTCAACCCAAGAGCCAATGTCATAATTCCTGAGAAAGAAAAAGAAGGATCGGAGCATCTCCAAGATGAAGGAGTTTGTGACATACCCTTCCTCCGAAAAGAGAGAAAAGTCAGGACATCTCCAAAATGAAGGAGGATGTAAAAAGAACCCAGAAAAGGTCCATGGTTCAAAAGAGTGCAAAAAGATCATCATGGAAAAATGCTCAGGATATCAAACTGCCCGAAATTGTCAAGAATCATCTTTATCTATGCGAAATTATTTATCAATATCTTTTCACTTAATTGCTTTTATGAAGCTAAGAATGTTTCCTCTCTTTCATATCAAGAAAATTGATATCTTCCTCGAAGAAACTCAACAGCAACAAATTTGAATTTGATTCTTGATTCTACAGAGTTAGCCCAATTGGAGCTAATACTCTAGGTAGAAAGAGGTGATATTTTCACACATGAGCATAATTCAATCATTCTGAATCAACTACAACTTTGACATCTTATTGGCAATATTTTCTCTTATCCCAACATGAAGTGTGAACTTGATGGTCGTTTTGACGTATCCTGACGTCATCCCTCCTTAGGACTGAAAAGTCCTTTCCTTCCACCTGATCTGAGCGCTTTCAGATCTGCACACTTCCCTGTGCTCCCCACTATCCTACCATAGACAGTTCCCGCTCAGGATAAGGGTTAAACCTGAACTTTTTGCAAAAGATCTGTTATTGTCAAAAGCTATTTTCAGTCTCAGCAGTGAGGCGCCCAAAAACAACCCCTTTTCAAGCTTTACGGACCCCCCATTTCCATTCTTTTGCAAAAAACCCTCGTGGACTTGTTGTGCAAAGTCTAGAGGCCCATCGCAGTTTTCCTCGCTCCTCGAGGATTCTGTATCCATTCAGGCTAAGGATTAAACCTGTTACCTCGCTCCTCGAGGTATCACCCAAACCTTCTGCGAGAGGTCGTCTGTTTTAGAAAGTTGATTTTTAGTCTCAGCAATGAGGCGCCCAAGATCATCCCCTTTCCAAGCTTTAGGGAATCCCTTGTTTTTCTCTTCTCGCAAAACCCCTTCCGGATTTGTTCGTCCAAATTCTGAAGGTCCCATCATGGTTTCTTCATCCGAGGATTCCGTATGGTCATCCCTTTCAGGTTAAGGGTTAAGCCTGAACCTCACTTCACGAGGTACCTTCCGTTCAGGTTAGGGTTAAACCTGAGTCCCATTTCTGACTAGATATCCTTTCTAGTCCCATCACGGTTTCTCCATTCGAAGATTCCGCATCATCTCCCACTCAGGTCAAGGGTTAAACCTAAACCTCGCTTCGGCGATGCATTTGTTGTCCCATCACGGCTTCCTCGTTCGAAGATCCCGTATGGTCGTCCCTTTCAGGATAGGGATAAAGCCTGAACCTCGCTCCGCGAGGTACCCGCCTTTCAGGTTTGGGTTAAACCTGAGCCTCGTTTAGACGAGGTAATCCTTCCCGTCCCATCATGGTTTTTCCCACAAAGGAATTCGTGCTCTTTGTACATCCATCCAGGAAAGGATCGTCCTTGAGTTTCATCTCATGAGGCATTTCTCTCAAAATGTCCCATCGAGGTCCGTTTATGTTTCCTTTCCCCATCCAAATTATCTTGATTTATCTTCGTCCCATCCAGGTTAAGGGCTAAACCTGAGTCATTCCAAAGGGCTAATTTTGTCTCACCCATGAAACTTGATCAAAATTCTTATCTTTCACCATCCCTGGGATTTTCACCCAAAGTCCCATCACGATTTCCTCATTTCTATCATTCAGTCGTATCATTGTCGAGGATTTCATCCCCCCAGGACCATTCAGGATAAGGTTTTAAGCCTGAAAAGCCGTGTTTTCAAAATAAATTCTTCCACACCCAGTTCAGATCGACTGACTGGAGCATTTTTCAAAATTTGGAGTGTTTCTTTGCCACTAAGCTCGGCTTTCAACCGACTCAGTAGCAAAGAGGGGCATCTGTGAACACCCCAAATTTTTTAAAATGTTGTAAATGTCCCCTTTTTGCCCTTTTCCCCCATTCTTTGGGTAATTGAGTCAGTTTTAAATCTAAATTCTATTTTGTTTCTCAAATTTCGTTGAAATTAAATTCATTTTACATATCTGACTCAATTTCGGATCCAGATCTACATCAAAATCCAAATTTGAGCTTCATTATCCAATTTTAAATCAAATTCTCAAAATTATAAAAAATAACTTTTTTTGAAAAAGCTCAGAAACTTCGTCCGATATCCGTTTGGATCCATCACGTTATATTTCTCGATTCGAGTATCAAAACTCGAATATTTCCTCAAAAACCGGGGTCAAAACCCATTTCTTCTGAAGAAATTTCCCCGAAATGGTCTGAAATTCTCAGAAAAATACTTTTGTAAATATTTCTCAGAAAAATACAAAAATTAGTGCTTAATCTTTGTTTTCATGTAAAAAGCTTAGATTTTGTTCCAAAAATACAAAAAAATGGAAAAATCATGCAAAAAATCAAAAAAAAAAAATAGGAAAGACTACGTGGTTTTCAAAGATTTTGCCGAAAAACTCACCCTTAACTACCTTTTTAGAAAAATCTGAAAATGAGGCCTTTTTTTGGAAAAACTGATTTTCGATGCTTAAGGGTCGAGTTAGGGTTTTGAAAACCCTAACTCGCCTTCCTCCCTAAACACCCGATCTCCCTCCATGGCCTCCATTGACCCCTCTTCGCAGAACCGCCTTCCTTATCCTCCGCCCTCGATCGCCATGGCCATTGGCCTCCTCCGTTCATCTTCAACGGCCTCGCAGGCCTTCTTCCTCTCCCCGCCAGCCCCATGTGCGACATCTAGCTCAACCCTCCGATCCCCTGCTACTTCCATAGACGAACAACCATCGACCCTCCATCGCCAACAATTTTTCCCTTTCAATCTCTACCTTCCGATCGATGGATCGAGACCATCCGCCCTCCATCTGCAACGGAAAACCCTCTCTCGAACCCTCCACGCCCTCCTTAAGAAGAGACCTCGATCCCCTTTGGGGGATCATCCATTTTCTTCTTCCGAATATCCATTCCCTGTCTCTGGCATCCATCTTCTTTATCAGCATCCCTTCATCCCCATTATCGATCAAAGTCTTCTCGGCAAAACCCATTGTAATCCATCAATTCTACCGACTACCAACATTTCTCATACCATTATCAAGCTATTTTCTGAAGAATCCATTGCCAACATCCGGGAGCGACATCCATTATCGATTAAAAAGGAAGCTGATCTCCCCTCTCCAACATCCGCTTCTTCCTGATCAGGACGAGAGCTTCGAAGGAGATAAGAAGGAAAATCCTCCTTCCCCATTAAGGGACCTGCGAACAGAGAGATCAATCTGGTCTCTTCCTCAATAAGGACCACAGTATTAGCCAGAAGCCACATCTCTGGGAAGGGCCCAGGTATGTTCTCAAGATCAGCACAACTCTACCAATGAAATTACCATTTTTTTTTTAGTATTGTTGTTGTCCCTTATGATTACTTCTGAAAACGATATCTTGAAGCATGTTTATCTTTGTTATCTGTTAAGAATCAGCATGAAACCATATTCACCTAAATGTCGAATCTGGAATAAACTCATTGTGTTTTCAACAAATCTGGGTTATCTGTACTCATGGCCTCGTTGATTCTCACACTTGTTGCATCCTGCAAGTTTTGTACCATTGAATTTTGTTTTCATGGCTAATCCATACTTCCCTCAGATCCATAGCAATAGCAGAAATAATAAAAAAATTACCAAGATATGCTGCTTCTTCGGGTCCATATATGATGAAATTATGTCAAAAGATATGTTGTTGACATATCAGCCAATTTCAGTGAGAGGACATTGTTTGATAGGATTAGATGGGAGGACTAGGGAGGAAGTTAATTTTTGTCATTCCAGTGGATATGCTAAGTGGTCATGAGGAAATGACCATCAGGTCAATAAGGGGCCTGTTCGGTAGCTTCAGAAATTTAAGGAGTCTAGACCTTCGGCTGCCTCAGATTAATCAACCTTTCCACCAGATCAGTTCAGCGCCACCGGTTGCGTAGGACTATCTCAAATAGCCAGATTGTCAGCCATCAGCCGTGCCACTCCACCTGTCAATCATTTCATCTAACTGAAGCCAAGCGGCAAAGGTCGACTCACAGAGAGTCGATCGGCTGCTAAAAACACCTCGTTAAGCTATTATGATAGTTTGTGAAGCTTACTTGCAAAATAGCGAGCTATGAACATCAGATTGTATTGATTCCAATATAGGTAAGTATATCAATCTTGCATGTTAATATGCTGAATATTGGGTTAAATTCATTCTTCTTGCATTTTTTTTCTTTTTATTTCCTTTTTCTGCGTTGGGTTATTATTCTTTCATTTAACAGGCTACATGTATATTTTGCAGGCTAATTTTCTAGTCTTATTCAAGATCTCAATTTATTCAAATTTGGTCCCAACTAGCTATTGCCTGTACCTTTTCAAAGTTACCAAACCCCTTAGTTGGAAAAGATAACTCCAACTGTTGAAAGGAGATCCATTGAATCAAGCTACAGACCTTCACCACCTGTTAAAGTATACGTTCTACTTAATCATTTTAGCCCATTCCGTTAAATCATGAACCACTTAGGCCATCTTCTATTGCATTTGCAATATTGTCTCGCATCTTATCCACTTCCTAACGCATATGCGACTCCCGGTAGTTGCATGCTCCCACATTGCTACAGCTCCCGCATATAAGAGCAACCATTCTGTTTTCTCACTGTTAACAGTCCTTCCACAGCAACATCTATATAGGTCAGACACTCATTGGTCACAACAAGGAACATACATTCTGTCAACGTAGAGCTGCACCTGTTATTTTGTTGTCATCAAGCACCATCTGCCTCACTACTGCACGCCACTAGTTTACCTATAAACCACATTCACAGTTTGATTGCCCCACATGCAAATGGAGCTCCATATAAAAGTCTTTTTTTTTTTTAGCATTTCTGAGAGGCAATATCCTTAGAAAAGATTGTTCAAGCCGCAGTTTTCTGGCTCTGGTTTACTGCTGCTAGGATAGTTGATGGCCATCACAAACTTTGGCTGCCAGGTTCCCCACTCCATATATTTCCATAGGACTTCAGTCTTACAGTATTTTTGTTGCCCATCATCATCCCTGATGATGGTATATGCCTTCATACCCACCTACAACAACTCCCCTAGTTGTTATGATATCTTGATTGCCTCGGCAGCTTAGAAAACGGCTGTAAGCAATCTTCTAACCCCTCATCTGTCATAATAGTTCATGCATATTAGTTACTTACTGGGCTGCAGTTTTACTTTGTTGTTCATATATATACCACCATGCAGTATCATGCATTCTCATGATATCTTTGTATACTTTTAGATCATTACACTCATATACACATTTCTCATATAACATAACCATAGTATTTCAAATTTTACTTGGCATCTCTCATCATTACCCACATTCATGCAGTTTTGCTTTATGGTTAACTCTACCTTTTGCAGGGAATGTATAGAAAACATGATTTCTTCTTTGTGACTCAATATTGTAATAACTAGATTATAATGAAAAGTGTACATTTCCAGCTTTAGATAGAATGAATGAGCATATAAACATCATTTGTTGCATCATTTTTCTTCACTTCAAAAGTTTCACAAATGGTGAAGACACAAATGGCACGTGCACCATTTCATAAGAGGTAAACCAGTCCTAAGTTGATGATTTACATCAACGACCATAGTCGGGATGTAAACAAGACTTAGGATTTTTACCTTTTATAAAATAACATTGGATCCACACTGAATGCCTTTTCAAAAAAAAATCATCATATTTTCAAATATTTCCTCCTTTTATTAGAGTTTAACTTAGAATTAATTCAATATATATACCAATGGTCATAGTCAGGGTATATTGAGAGTTAATTTCATTTTAAACTTTATAAAAGCACCAAAATGTATTTTATTCTTCACTTGAATCTAAATATAGATTATTATATAATACATCCAATGACCATAGTCAAGGATGTATTATATCTTCAATCTTATTTCAATTCATCTAAAGAATGAAATAGCTTTTCAAAAATCCAATTTCAAAAATTTAAATTCATTCATCACTTAGGATAGAATTGCATCATATTTTTAAAATTTCTTTTTCATAAATCCAAGCAATTCTTTCCTTCATTTCTCAGATCAAATCCTATTCATAAATTCAAATTCAATTCTACTTCTCAAAAGGATTCAAGAATTCAATTTCAAAGTCCCATTTGACTTTGAAACTTCAGAATCATCTTGTATTTCAAATTCCAAATTCTATCTAAAATTTAAAATCCAATTTAACTTTGAAATTCATCTGTATATTTAAGATTCAATTCATTTTCCAAGTTCAAATTAAAACTTGGAAGTTCTTGATTCATCTCCTGAATTTAACTCCAAATCCATTTTAAGATCCAGGATTCAACACTCATATTGGATCTCAGACTTCAGATCCAATTCCTCTTTAAGATCCAGGATTCAACACTCATATTGGATCTCAGACTTCAGATCCAATTCCTCTTTAGGATCTAGGATTCAACACTCATATTGGATCTCAAACTTCAAATCCAATTCCTCTTTAGGATCCAGAGTCCAATTCCACTTTTGCATCTCAGACTTCAGATCCAATTCCTCTTTAGGATCCAGACTCTAATTTCATTTCGGATCTTAGACTTCAGATCCAATTCCTCTTTAGGATCCAGACTTCAGTTTCACTTTGGATCTTAGATATCAAATCCAAATCCATCTTAGGATCTAGAGTCCAACTCTATATTGGATCTCAGACTTCAAGATCCAAATCCATCTTAGGATCCAAAGTCCAACTCTACATTGGATCTCAGACCTCAGATCCAAATCCATCTTAGGATCCAGAACCCAAATTTACATCGGATCTCAGATTTTAAATTTTTAATCCATTTTAAGATCCAATTCCATTCCTAAATTCTAGATTTCAAATCCAATTCCATTTTCAGATCTCGTCTGAATCCATTTCTACTTTCTATATCATTTAGATCTCTCAAGCTTGTCCCGATTTCAAATCTTAAGATTACACTTTCAAATTTCATCTTCTTCTCCTAAATCCATGATTAAATTCAAAGTTCATTTCTGACTTTGAAATTCCATTTTCTTTCATTTCAAAGCTTCAAATCTTTCTCTTCAAAATCAATATTTATTTCCCAACTCTGAAAACTTAGAACTTCTCCGATCAATCTCAAGTTCTAAGATTAAATTCAAATATTTCTTCATTCCCTTACCAAGTTCATCTCAGAATACTTGAAAATTTCCAAAACATCTTTAAAAAGAGCATACATTCTTGCATTGCACAAGCATGATTCTTTATGCATTTAGAGTTAGAATAAATTCTTAGATTATATTTAGGCAAAGCAAAAGGCATAGATTCGATCCTTGGTTCGATTACCCCTGCTAAAGGCGCCAGGAACGGTCGAACCTCGTACCGACGAGCGAATCCCGTCTCTCCATTTTTCCCGCAAATTTTCAAAACGGAGGCAAGTTAAATTTCTAAATTCTTTTCAAATCAAGGTCAAGTGAAAACCCCCAAAATAGTTCTTATTCTCTCTTTCTTTTTTTCTTTTCTTTTCTCTCTTTCTTTTATTCTTCTCCCTTCAAAAAGGAAGAAAATAGAGGTTAGAAAAGGAAAAGAGAAGGAAGAGAGAGAAACCACAAGAGAGGAAAAATTTTGCGATGATCACAGAGGGATGAAGAAGAGCGGACCGTGGCTGGAGTAGGACATCCTAAACAGTTCGAGGATGCTGGAATTCACCAAAAACGGCACCTTTGCAGCTGCTACACGTTGGAGATCCACCGAAGATGGATTATGCGCCGATTCTCGATCGGAGGGGGTAGAAAGCTGGATGGAGGTAGGGCCGGCTCACCTTGTTGGTGTGTTTCGCACTCCCGCACAAGGTTAATGGTCTCCACCTCTGTTACACCTGCAAAAATACAGAAAAGTGGTGAAACTACAGCAAGGAGAAGGAAAGAAATGAAAAAGAACACAAGGGAGATCGAAAATATGCTTGAAAATCAAGCATAGACCGGTCTTCAATGGCCAAAACGTGGGATGATGGAGGGGAAGAAGCTGCTGGAGTTAGAATCACTGCAAGGGACGTCCAAACAAAGCCAAAGACAAGGCTGGAATGGGCACCCCTCTCCTTTTAGGCGATTTGGCTTCTTTTGGCTATTTTACAAAAACAGGTTTAAAATAAAAATATTTACTGGGCGCCTCTTTCTGCAGGGGGTTTTTAGAAAATGTTTTTACAAAACTTAAGTGGGCTGGAGTTGGGTTAAATCCATGTAATTTGGTCCAGATCCAAAGTCCAAATGGGCGTCTGGATCCAAATCTCTCAAATCGGATCCGATATTTGACCCGTTACACTGTAAATGCCATAATTCCTACGTTTTAAGTCTGATTTCAATGAAATTCGAACCCAAGCTCTATAATCATATTATGCACCTAAGTGTATGCTTTAAACCGATAGATGATGCATTTACGCAGTGAAAATGTATTAATAAAATGTGATATTTATGCATCATCAATAAACTTGATGCCTCCTGTCAATGAGGTATTCTTTTTTTTTTTTTCCGTTCAGGACAAGGGGACAAAATCCTGAAAGTCGACCACATGCAATTAAACTATGATGGTCCATTAACTTTTACCAAAGAATCTTTATTCTCTGAAAAATTCACTTTGTTTAGCTCATCTTTATAACTCAGTCCTCGCACTAGGGTATTTCCCAAAATCTTCAAACATACATTGAGCTCATTTGGAGGATCCGACCCTCGCACCAATAACTTTCTACATTCAATCTTTTGATCAAAATATTTTCTTCTACAAAATTCAAGTTCTGATTTAAATCTCCCAAAAGTTGATGTATTTTAAACGTCCCAGTTTTTACTGGTCAGGTATTTCAAACGTTCCAGCTTTTTACTGGTCAGGTATTTCCGAAAAGATCCAACACTCGTTGGTCATATATTTCAAACGTTTCAGCTTCTCGCTGGTCAGGTATTTCAAACGTCCCAGCTTTTGCTGGTCAGGTATTTCAAAAGATCCAACACTCGTTGGGCATGTATTTCAAACGTTCCAGCTTCTTGTTGGTCAGCTATTTCAAACGTTCCAGCTTTTTTGCTGGTCAGATCCAACACTTATTGGTCATATATTCCAAACGTTCCAGCTTCTCGCTGGTCAGGTATTTCAAACGTCCCAACTTTTGCTGGTCAGGTATTCCAAAAGATCCAACACTCGTTGGGCATGTATTTCAAACGTTCCAGCTTCTTGCTGGTCTGGTATTTCAAATGTTCCAGCTTTTTGCTGGTCAGATCCAACACTTGTTGGTCATATATTCCAAACGTTTCAGCTTCTCGCTGGTCAGGTATTTCAAACGTCCCAGCTTTTGCTGGTCAGGTATTCCAAAAGATCCAACACTCGTTGGGCATGTATTTCAAACGTTCCAGCTTTTTGTTGGTCAGATATTTCAAACGTTCTAGCTTTTTGCTAGTCAGATCCAACACTCGTTGGTTATATATTTCAAACGTTCCAGCTTCTCGCTGGTCAGGTATTTCAAACGTCCCAGCTTTTGCTGGTTAGGTATTTCAAAAGATCCAACACTCATTGGGCATGTATTTCAAACGTTCCAGCATTTCGCTGGTCATGTATTTCAAACGTCCCAGCTTTGGCTGGTCAGGTATTTCCAAAAAAAGATCCAACACTCGTTGGTCATGTATTTCAAACGTTCCAGCTTTTCGCTGGTCAGGTATTTCAAACGTTCCAGCTTTTCGCTGGTCACGCATTTCAAACGTTCCAGCTTTGCTGGTCATGCATCCCCAAAAAGGACTCAGCTTTTGGTTGTGTATTTCCAAAAGACCTAGCTCTTGCTGGTCATGTATTTCAAAAGGTCCCAGCTCACAATTGTCGAGCTCCCAAAATCAACCTATTTCATAAATCAAACTTTCAGGTTGTGATTTCTCCATTCTCTCATTACCAAACCTACGGGTTTCAATCTCTCAAAATCTATCATTTCCAAACCTTCATATCTCCAAATCTCTCAAGATTATCAATTCTCCAACCTCTGGGTACAATGTTTTCAAAAAATTCACCATTTTCTCAACCCTCGGGTTATAATCTCCCAATTTCGATCATTCTCAACCTTTTTATTAAAACCCAGTTTTTCATAACCATTCGTGTATTTCCCAAAAGACCCAACACTCGTTGGTCATGTATTTTCAAAATGTTCCAGCATTATTGTTGGTCATGTATTTTAAACGTTCCAGTTTTACTGGTCAAGTATTTCAAAAGGTTCCAGCTTCTCGCTGGTCACGTATTTCAAAGGTTCCAGCTTTTGCTGGATAGGTATTTCAAAAGATTTCAAACATCTATTGGTCAGGTATTTCAAAGGCTCCAGTTTTCGTTGGTAATGTATTTCAAAAAGGTTCCAGCTTTTGCTGGTCATGTATTTCTAAAAATCAAAAGATTGCAACTCAAGGTCTCATCAAAATCTATATTGAGTGATTATTTCACAAAGAATTCATGAAAACTTTGCCAATTTGCTAAAAGCATTTGTTGATTCTAAATATTCTTACTCCACAAAAAAAATTTTCTCAGATTACCTCCTGTATTTCCTTCCAAAAGGTGAAACTTTTTGTGAAAAAGAGGTAAAATTCAAATCTTTTCCTGTTGATCAACCAAAAGGATGTAAGAAATGTCCTCGATATGATCAATGAAAGAAATCTTCAATGATGTTGAAAAGCCAGAAGCGAATTGATATTGATCGTGGCTATGGCGCATGTTTTAAAATGACTTTCTGGAAAATCAGCCAGTGAAAATATCTTGAGCTATAAAAAGAATCCACTCAACCCATATTTTCTCATTTTCGTTTAAAAAGTTGCAATCAAATATCCGCAAAAGGGATCTCTCAATTGTCGTCAAGATGAAGGCGAATTAAGCGAGTACACCCCCGGGGCCAAAGAAGATGTGAAACATCTCCAAGATGACGAAGTTTGTGACGGATCCTTTCAGGGAAAGTTCAGATCACCGTCGAGATGAAGGCGAGTATGATGAACCTACCGACAAACCCTAAAAGATATTTGATTTCGGCTATCATCTAAAGACCTTTAGAGCCAATGTCATCAAAAGAATCCCTGAGATAAAAGAAGGATCAGAACATCTCCAAGATGAAGGAGTTTGTGACGTACCCTTCCTTGAAAAAGAGAGAAAAGTCAGGAACATCCAAATGAAGGATGATGTAAAAGCCCGAGAAAGTGCCATGACTCAAAAAGAGTGCAAAAGGATCATCATGGGAAAACACCCAGATATCAAACTGCCAAAGTTGCCAGAAGTCATCTCTTCTCATGCAAAGTTCCTTTATCAATATCTTTTCGCTACTTGTTTTTACGAAATTAAGAATATTTCTTCTACTTCTCATATCAGGGAAATGGATAGCTTCCTTGAAAAAAATCATCAGTGCTAAATTTTTTGAATTTGACTCTTAGAACTGAGGAATTAACCTCATTGGAGGAAATACTCTAGGTAAAAGAGGGAATATCTTTGCACATACGTGCACATTTTTAAGCATTTGAATCAGCTATAATTTTATCTCATTGACAAAATTTTCTAGCTATTCCAAGAAGTGAAATAAACATTCGATATCTATTTTTGATGCAACCTAGCGTTGTCTATATCTTACAGAAGAGTTGAAGTATCTCTTCCTGTCCCATCGCGGTTTTCTTCAGTCAAGGATTTCGTATGGTGTTCCCACTCAGGTTAAGGGTCAAAACCTGAATTTTCTGCGAGAGGTAATTTTGATTTCAAAAAAAAAAAAAAAGAGGCTATTTCAGTCTCAACAAATGAGACGCCCAAAATCATTCCTTTTTCCAAGCTTTAGGGAACCCTATATTTCTCCTTTCGCAAAACCCCTTTCGGATTTGTTCGTCCAAAATTCCGAAGGTCCCATTATGGTTTCTCCATTTGAGAAACTCGTATGGTAGATTTCCTATTCAGGTTAAGAGCTAACCCGGAACCTCGCTTCGCGAGGTATCTTCCTTTCAGGTTTAGGTTAAACCTGAGTCTCGTTCCAACGAGATTCCTCGTTTTGACGAGATGTTTTTCTTCCAAGTCCCATCATGGCTCTTCCCATCAAGGAATCCATGCTTTATATATCCATCCAGGATAGGATTTCACTTGAGCTTCATTTCACGAGGCATTTTTCAAAAATGTCCCATCAGGGTCTTCGTGTATTCCTTTCCTCATTTCAAAATTCATCTTGATGTATTTTCATCCCATCCAGGTTAAGGGCTAAACCTGAATCAATCCAAAAAGAGTATCTCGTCTCACCCGTGAGACCTGATCAAAATTCTGATTTTTCCACCATTTCGAGATTTTCACCCAAAAGTCTCATCACGATTTCCTCATTTCTATCATTTGATCACATCATCTTCGAGGATTTCGTCCCCCTAAAACCATTCAGGATAAGGTTTTAAGCCTGTGGAGTCATATTTTCAAAATAATTCTTCCACACCCAGTTCAGATATGCTGACTGGGGCATTTTCAAAATTTGGAGCGTTATCTTTGCCACTAAGCTTGGCTTTCAACCGACTTAGTAGCAAAGAGGGGCATCTGTGAACACCCCCAAATTTTTCAAAGCTTTGTAAAAATGAACCTTTTTGCCCCTGACTCCATCTTCTGAGAAAATCAAAGCGATTTCAAAAATAAATTTCAGTCATTCTTTAGATTTTCTGAATTAAATTTCACATTGATGTATTCAAATTCAATTCCGGATCCGAATCCAGTGTTTTAAATCCGTATTCTCTCAAAACCCGGATCCTAATGCATTTTCTGAAGAAATTTTCTCAAAATAGCCCTTTTGTAAATATTTTATAAAAACATAAAAAAATTAGTTTTAATCTTTGTTTCCTCACAAACTTTAGGATTTTATTCTGAAAATACAAAAAAAAAATTTGAAAAATAAACCAAAAACCGAAAAAAAAAATTTTTGAGAAAAGCTACACGAAAAATGAATGACTTTAAGCTTCCTAAAATTAGGTTTTGCTAAAAACCTCATTTTGGAAAACTATTTTATAAAAATTTCTTTTTAAGGGGAGCCTCTTTTAGGAAATATCACAAAAAGCCAACGGTTTGCTCCCGCACTTTTCCTCCTTCTCTCTCCATCGCAGATCTTCAAGCGGCCTCCTCCTCTCTCAGCCTTCGATACCCAACAAATTTCCTTCCTGAACCCTCCATTTCCCTTTAAGAAGAGGCCTTCAAGCTTCTTCTCGGGATCCATTTTTCTTTCTTCCATCGATTTTTTTTCATTAGCATCCATCTTTTTCCATCTACGTCCACGCATCCATCCGCTTTTCTTAGGCATCTTTTGTTTTCTCTTCTTTTTTCCCGTCTTCTTCTTCTTCCCATTTCTCTGGTTCTCCTTAATTAACAGAGGGGAAGATCAGCCATCTCGGCAGTCGTGGAGCTCCAGCATACCCGTCACGTACAGGAGGTGTCGCCCTTTCCTCAGAATTCCTGCAAAACTAGAGTCAAAATCTATTCGGTGCTCGGAGGAAAGATTCTTCCATATAACTTCATTTGAGGTATGAATCGACCCCTTTCTCTGGGAGTTCATTTTTTTAACAATGTCATTAATAGTATTGCTTATCCTTTTACGATTTTTCTTTCACTCTCTTCATCTTTTCTGATTTCTTTCAAATTTCCTTGTTATGCCCCATCGAAGCACCCATGGCGACATTGATTTGTTTACAACAAATCAATCTGCCCCTGTGCAACATTAACAGGAATGACTCGATTCCGATATTTCTTTTGGTTGGTTTTGAATTCCAGTAGTGCTATATACGCCGATATTCGGTTTATCATGCAGTAGATTGTGATTCTAACCAATGTCACACCCTACGGTGATTTCCTCTTTCCATCTCTGTTTCTATTTCATACATGATTTTCAGTTTCTCTTTTTCTTTTTCTTTTTCTTTTTCTTTTTCTTTTCTTTTTTTTTCTTCTTTCTCTTTCTTTCCCTGTCTTTCCAATGATCGGTCAGTATTTTTATCATCCATCGCTGGTTGTATCTCTATTTTGAGTATCTGCTGGATATTTGACTAACGACCAGTTGATCTCGACGATCATGGGTGGTCTACCTTCATCTTGGTCTCTTAGTAATTTATAGGTTTTTCATCGGCTCCTTTCGATGAGGTTATTTCATCTGCATTTTTTTTTATTATTTGCTTATCTTTTTGTTCTCTTCTTCCTTTCTTTCCGTCGATCTGTGCATTCCAATTCACATCTAACCCTGTTTTGATTTCCCTTCAAATTGCTTGGTTCTTCCTTTTATTTACCTGTTTATATGGTCTATTTTTTTTTTTTTTTTTTATTATCCCTCGTTTTCTTTATAGCAGTCCCATCCTATATCTCTATCTTCTTTTCCTTTACAGGTATATCCGATTTGAAGACACATTTCATGTCCTAATAACCTGCATATCATCTGCATCATTTACATAACTGTCTCTTTTGATCCATATATATGCTTTGTTTAAAGATTAATGTCAATGATGATCAAATGTTCTGCATCAGCATGTTCTGATTTTTACCTTAGCATTTTTTTCTTTCTTTTATTATTCTTTTAGGTAAATTCTGCATTGACGTTTTCAATTACCTTATCTAAGTTTTTAATGAATTTCAGCATTCCACTATCATCAGTATCCCCTTTTAGCAAGACTCCATATCTTACCTTTGCTGCACATTTTAGCATAAATTGCATCTAATGTGTGCGGTAGTGTAAGGTGCACTACAACATAATGTGATGGCCTCTAATGTGATTACGTTTTAGCACCTGCATACCTGTCAGCACTGCTACCCACATCTGCATTATCTGCAGCAAAGAACGAATTTCACTATTAACACCACACTCCATCTGCTGTTACAATTTCACTTAGTCACTGCTACACACCCATTTGCATACTACCTTCAAGCTCCAATTCACTCATCGCATGCTGAAGCTCTTTCAGAAACATGCACCACCAACTTAAACAGAGCTCCACCAATGCCACTTGATCTCTGTGATACAAGTGCCTCAGGTTTAGATGAATTCACCGCCAGCTCTTATTTTTCTCATTCTAGTGGTTTAACATTGTTATATTATAAAGGATCACTCACATTTATCCAATATACCTCAAGTCATATGCTATAAGGATCTGGGGCATTACTCTTGGAAACATTGTTCCATCACCACGTAGGTCACCTAACCAGACTGCAAGGAACGGTCAGAGATATGCCAATAGCAAGAACCAGATGTCAGGGAATGGGTTCATCAGGAATGCTAAACATGATTTCTTTGTGAATAAACAATGTGCTTACCTCTAGTCGTATGAAAATGTCAAATCCAGTTGAGGGCTATTTCTAGTTATGGTAATAATGTCCCCAGACCATGAAAGGCTCTCTAGATGCTGAGGCCTGGTCAACCTTCAGAGGATCCCTGTAAGATGCCAATGTGAGAGTTTCAGCTTCAAGGGAATGGCCAGGGTATGGCTTCTTTCAATAACTCGATTACATTTTTTTTTTTTTTTCGGATGGTCTCCCCACCTGTTCAGGCATTTCCTGTTCAGCATCCTTGATCCCATCAAACCTCATAATAGTCATATGGATTCAATAATGTTCAATACACTCAGATGCAGAACTTAAACAAGATATTACTCTTCACTAACACACCTCACTAAACAACATTTTTTGCCCATCACACTCCCTAGCACAACACTTCACATTTTTCATGTTCAAATACACCCTGCACCACCACATCCTATCTTCCTGTTTCACAATCTTTTATTTCACACTCATTATTTCCCTGTCATTTTTACCTACATTATATCGTGCATATACTTTCACATATAGCAGTAGCCTTTTATAAGATTTACAGCAGTGTCAATACACTGCTGTCAGTTTTTTTTATATATCTGTGGCAGTGCCTGGCACTGTTATGCAGCAGTGCCAAGGCACTGCTGTGGTTTGTCTTTCATAAACCCCAACACTTAACATATGCGCAGGGGCAATCCTCAGCTGTGTTTACATGTTCATTTGCCATCTTCATATACTTTTGTACTTCCGCCACCATCCATACCCTCATGTGTGTACATATATATATATATATATATATATGTATATACAATATATATATACATATACATATATGCCCATGTGTTTTCCCAAGTTATTAATGTATATGGACCTATATGTATATGTACATATATATATATATATACCCATATACATATATATGCATGTATATAGATGTATATATACATCATTTCCCATCTTTTCATCATGTATGAACACTTTTGACATCTATATGATATATACAATTTCCTTCTATTTTCTTCTACTAATCAAGTCTTTTGCAGAAAATATGTGGAAGATATCATTATTTGGGGTTGTAAATTTGATTTTGCATATTGTAATAGCTAGATTTGAATAAAAATTTACATTTCCTGCTTTAGGTAGAATGGATGAGCATTATAAACATCATGAATTGCTTGTTTTCATGCATTTTTTCCTTCATTTCTCAAATTCTCACAATGGTGAAACACGAATGGCACGTGCACCATTTCGTAAGAGGTAAATTAATTCTAAGTTGATGATTTACACCAACGGCCATAGTCGGGGTGTAAACAAGACTTAGTATTTTTATTTTTTATGAAATAACACTGGATCCACACCGGATCCTTTTCAAAAATCATCATATTTTTCAAATATTTCACCTTTTATCAGAGTTTAGCTTAGAATTAATTCAATATGTATACCAATGGCCATAGTCAGGGTATATTGAGAATTAATTTCATTTTAAATTCTATAAAAGCACCAAAAAGGTATTTTATCCTTCATTTGAATTTAGATATGACTATTATATAATATATTCAATGACCATAGTCAGGAGTGTGTTATATCATTACTCTTATTTAAATTCATTTGAAGAATGAAATATGATTTTCAAATCCAATTTCAAACTTATTCAAATTCATTCATCATTTAAGATAGAGCAACATCATATTTTTCAAAATTCTTTTCCAAAATCCAAGTGATCTCAAATATCTTTCTTCAATCTATAGCTTAGTTCATTCTTCTATCTTATTTCAAAGATTTAAATTCCAAATTCAAAGTCCAATTTGACTTTGAAATTTCAAAATTCAATCTTTATATTCTTGATTCATTCCAAATTCAAGCTCCAAATTCAAAGTCCAATTTGACTTTGAAATTCATTTATAATTCAAATTCTCAAATCAATTTTGAAATTCCAAAATTCCAATTCAATTCAAAAATTCAATTTCAAAGTTCCATTTAAACTTTGAAATTCTTGATTCATTCTCAAAATCAAGTTCATCTTCTTATCTTCAAAATTCAAAAACCACAGTTTGAGATTGATTCTGAATCTCAAAAGCTTGACCTTTCCTAAATTTTAAATTCAATCTGGATTTTCAAAACCCAGATCCATAATTCAAAAGTCCCAGTCGGACTTTCAAAAGCCCAAAATCCAAAGTTAAATCTCAACTTGGATCTCAGATTTCAGATCAAATCCATTCTAGGATCCAGAACACAATTCTACACTGGATCTCAGATTTCAGATCCGAATCCATTCTAGGATCTAGAACCCAATTCTACACAGGATCTCAGATTTCAGATCCAGAACCCGATTCTACTTTGGATCTCAGATTTCAGATCCAAATCCATTGTAGGATCCAAAACCTAATTCTACTTCGGATCTCAGACTTCAGATCCAATTCTCCTTTAGGATCCAGAATCCAATTCTACATTTGGATCTCAGACTTCAGATCCAAATCCATCTTAGGATCCAGTGTCAAAACTCATCCTGGATCTTAGATTTCAGATCCAAATTCCATTCTTTAGGATCCAGAACCCAATTCACCTCGGATCTCATATTCAGATCCAAAATCCATCTTAGGATCCAGAATCCAATTATACTTTGGATCTTAGACTTCAGATCCAAAATCTGTTCTAGGATCCAGAATCCAATCTCATCTTGGATCTCAGATTTCAGATCCAAAATCCATTTCTAGGCTTTAGTATCCAATTTCATCTCAGATCTCCAATTCTTAAATCCAATTCCATTCAGAATTTCAGATTCAAATTCCATCTTGAATTCCAAACATTCAAATTAATCCCAATTCTATCTTTCCTTCTGATTTCAAACTTCAAAGTTAGAATTCAATTCCATTTTCATCTCTATTCTGATTCAAAGTCCATTTATGACTTTGAAAATTCCTTTCCTCTTCTTTTTATCTCAAACTTCAAAATCATCTCTTTCCAAAATCCAGATTTATTTTCCCAAGCTCTTGATTATTTCCTAAAACCTAGAACTTTAAATCTTAAGTTCTAAGTTAGAAACCATTTCTTCACTACTATCATCAGATTCATCTCAGGAATACTTGGAAATTTTTCAAATCATTTTCGAAAAGAGCATACATCTTTGCACCGCACAAGCATGATTCTTTGTGCATCTAGACTTAGATAATTTCTTAGCAAAACAAAAGGCATAAATTCGACCCTTGGTTCGATTACCCCTGGTAAAGGCGCTAGGAACGGTCGAACCTCGTACCGACGAGCGGATCCCGTCTCCCAGTTTTCCTGCAAATATTTCAAAAACGGAGGCAAGTTATTTTCTTTTCAAAAATTAAGGTCAAGTGAGACCCCGCAAAAGAATTCCTCTCTCTTCTTCCTTTTCTCATTTCTCTTCTCTCTTCTTTTCGTCTTTTATTTTTCTCTCTTCAAAAGGAAGAAAATAGAGGTTGGAAAGGAAAAGAGAAGGAAGAGAGAGAATATTATGAGAGAAATTTTTGCGATGATCACAACCTTATTAACAAAAATCTTTTAGTGGAAGGAGATGAAGAAAAAATGAATATTCTCAACCAACCATTTTCGCCGCACACTATAGCAGTAATCACTGAACAATCATTTCAGCCTCAAGAGCACATCAAACCATGCTCTGCTCAAGACCTCCAAGTGCAACATCAGGTTTTCGTACTGCGACAGGCAACACCAGCCTCTAAGAAGATGGACATAATTTCAGCTTTTGATAAGCTCAAAGTATCAGCAGAGCCAGTCAAAGTATTTCCTACAGCAGACAGTCGAATTCCTGGGTTCTTAAAACACTTTATCCAATCCATTCCTAAAAAGGGAGAAATTTCAAGTCAAAAGCCTTTGACTGCTCTGTCCAATGTCTCAATTTTGGACTTAGCCAAGAATTCATGCAAGCATCAACAGGTATTGGACGATTTGCTCAGAAAAATCAAAGTCAAACCCAGTACCACACCTGAAGACATGGCACAAATTGTGAATTCAGCCATGACCAATGTGCCGATCACCTTCTCAGATGAGGACCTTCCAAAGCCTCATTCCTTTCATAATAATGCCTTGTACATCGTCGTTCGAGCAAGAGGAATGACAGTACCCCATGTGCTAGTTGATAGAGCTAGCATCCTCAACATATGTCCAGAAATAACAACGAAGGCACTAGGGATTAAGGAAGAAGAATACATTCCAGATCCTATCACTGTCTATGGGTTTGACAATCATGGTCAAATAGCTAAAGACAAGATATTCCTGGAGGTGTTCATCAATTACTCAGTGCATTCAGTGCTCTTTCATGTGGTCAATGTGCCACCCACCTACAATCTGCTGCTTGGAAGGACATGGATTCACAATGCAAATGCAGTACCTTCTACCCTTCATCAATGTGTAAAATGGTCAAAAGGTGGAATGATTACAACACTATTGGGAGAGGACTCAGAAGAAAGGCTCCCGCAGCCCATGATCCCTCGACCGTCATTCACTGCAGATATCCCTAGCATTGGGGAAAGTGAAGAAATCAATCTCGGAGAAAGTCAGAAAATACTCCAGACAACCTCAGAATTATCTCTGCACACTGTAGCCATGACCCGATGGAGAGGTTCTGAATTCTTCAAGATTGGAGGCCAGATCAACTATAGTACTATCAAAGATCATCCGTTGTTTCCGCAGTTCATGAAAGCAAAAAAGGGATTTGATTTACTCCTGAAGCATGGTTATCAACCCTTCAAAGGACTGGGCAAAAATGAAGATGGTCGTGTAGAGCCAGTGATCCAAAAACATTGTTCCCACAGAGCAAGACAAGGATTTTTCGGCGGAAGCTCACCAAAGAAGATTGTTTTTGTCAAAGGGGCACATTGAGAACCATTTGTTATTTCCTTTCTATTCTTTCCAAATAAATGTCTAATTCTATCAATGTCTTCGATCAATTCAAAATCAATAAAATTTCAAGATCCTTTTTCTATATGGATGTCATATGTCTCCTTTCTCTCTATCTTCTTATTTTATAATGCCATTCAAATTCCTTCTCCAAAATTTTTAGAATGTCTTCTCAAGCAATCAAGAAGCTCGTTCTCAACCCAAAGGCTTTCCAGAAGTCGACAACAATTCACCGAGTCAAAGCAAGCACAAAAGATGGCAAGGTTGCAAAGCAGTCAGATGATGATGCAGAATTTGATCAGTCTCTTCAAGAATTACCAGAGTTTGCCTCAGTTCAGAAGCAGGATGAACCATCAGCTATAGTCCAAGATCTGACTGAAGATGTCAATATAGGTTCAGAGGATGATCCCAAGATTCTAAATATCGACACCAGTATGAGCACAGAAGAGAAGGAAAGACTTACAAATTTTCTCAAGCAACATAAAGAAGTGTTTGCATGGACATATGAAGATATGTCGGGTTTAGACCCCAAATTGGTCGAGCATCGTCTCGTTTTGAAGCCAGATGCTAAGCCAGTCAAGCAGAAGCTGAGAAAAATGGATCCTAGAATAGAACAACAAGTCAAAAGACTTGAAGATTTGCTCAAAGCAGGATTCATTCGAACTATTGACTACCTAGATTGGTTAGCCAATATTGTCGTGGTTCCAAAGAAAAGTGGCAAAGTGAGGATTTGCATAGACTTCAGAGACCTCAATAAAGCAACTCCGAAAGATGATTATCCACTCCCAAGCATTGATCTTCTAGTCGACAGCACGGCAGGGCATGCCATGTTTTCCTTTATGGATGGATATGCTGGCTACAATCAGATTAAGCTGGCTGCCCGCGATCAATCAAAGACTTCCTTCACTATGCCTTGGGGCACTTTCTGCTATACAGTTATGCCATTTGGGCTCAAGAATGCTGGAGCAATGTACCAATGAGCAATGGCCGTTATCTTTCACAATCAGATGCGCAAAATCATGGATGCGTATGTTGACGATATCCTCGTGAAATCCAAAGAGGAAGAAGATCACCTCGAAGCTCTTGATCAAGTGTTTAAGTGCCTCATTCTTTATAAGTTAAGGCTTAACCCTCAAAAGTGTGTTTTTGGAGTCGAATCAGGCAAATCGTTGGGTTTTTTGGTCAGCAAAAAGGGAATTGAAGTTGACCCAGCCAAAGCAAAGGCTATCATTGATATGCCACCCCCGACAAATCTCAAAGAATTGCGTAGCCTTCAGGGATGCATGCAATCAATCTAACGATTTATTTCCAACTTGGCAATGAGATGCGAACCTTTCAACCACTTGCTCAGAAAAGGAGTGAAGTTCGAATGGGGACCAGAATGTCAACAATCGTTTGATCGTATCTAGAAGTATCTTTTCAATCCTCCCATCCTGAAGCCGCCAGAATTGGAAAAAACCCTTTTACTATACATCTCAGTCAATCAAGTCGCATGCGGCAGATTCTTGGCGCAATACAAAAAAGGCAACATGATAGAGCACGCCATTTATTATGTGAGTAAGACTTTCATAGACTATTGTGATCATCGCAAAATTTTTCCTCTCTCGTGGTTTCTCTCTCTTCCTTCTCTTTTCCTTTCCAACCTCTTATTTTCCTCCTTTTTGAAGGGAGAAGAATAAAAGAAAGAAAAGAGAAAGAGAAGAGAAAAGAAAGAAAGAAAGAAAGAAAGAGGGAAGAGGAACTATTTTGCGTGGTTTTCACTTGACCTTGATTTGAAAACATTTAGAAAATTTACTCGCCTCCGTTTTGAAAATTTTCGGGAAAAATGGAGAGACGGGATTCGCTCGTCGGTACGAGGTTCGACCGTTCCTGGAGCCTTTACCAGGGGTAATCGAACCAAGGATTGAATCTATGCCTTTTGCTTTGCCTAAATATAATCTAAGAATTTATTCTAACTCCAAATGCACAATGAATCATGCTTGTGCAAATGCAAAAAATGTATGCTCCTTTTGAAAATTGATTTGGAAATTTCCAAGTATTCTGAGATGAACTTGGGAGGGAAGTGAAGGAATGATTGAATCTAACTTAGAACTTTGGATAGATCAGAGAAGTTCTAAGTTTTTGAAGTAAATCAGAGTTTTGGAAGAATGAATCTTGACTTGGAGAGAGAATGATCTAAAGCTTTGAAATGAAAAGGAAATGAATTTTCAAAGTCAGAAATGGACTTTGAATTTAATCATGGGTTTAGGAGAAGAAGATGGAATTTTAAAGTGATATTGGCTTTGAATCTTAGAATGGGTCTGAGGAAATCAAATGGTATTTAATAATGGAAATGGATTTAGGGAACTCAGATGAGATCTGGAAATTGACTTGGATTTGAAATCTAGATTTTGAAAATTGAATTGGATCTCAAAATGGACTAAGATCCGGGATCTGAGATCTAATGTAAAACTGGGTTCTGGATCCTAAGATGGATTTGGATCTGAAGTCTGAGATCCGATATAGAGTTGGACTCAGGATCCTAAGATGGATTTGGATCTGAAATCTAAGATCCAAAGTGAAACTGAAGTCTGGATTCTAAAGAGGAATTGGATCTGAAGTCTGAGATCCAAAAGTGGAATTGGACTCTGGATCCTAAAGAGGAATTGGATCTGAAGTCTGGGATCCAATATGAGTGTTGAATCCTGGATCCTAAAGAGGAATTGGATCTGAAGTCTGGGATCCAATATGAGTGTTGAATCCTGGATCCTAAAGAGGAATTGGATCTGAAGTCTGAGATCCAATATAGAGTTGGACTCTGGATCCTAAGATGGATTTGGAGTTTAAATTCAGGAGATGAATTAATAACTTCCAAGTTTAATTTGAACTTGGAAAATGAATTTTAGAAATTGAATCTTGAATATACAGGTGAATTTCAAAGTTGAATTGGATTTTAAATTTAAGATAGGATTTGGAATTTGAAATACAAGATGATTCTGAAGTTTCAAAGTCAAATGGGACTTTGAAATTGAATTTTTGAATCCTTTTGAGAAATAGAATTGAATTTGAATTTATAAATAGGATTTGATCTGAGAAAGGAAAGAATTACTTGGATTTTATGAAAAAGAATTTAGAAATATGATGCAAATCTATCTGAATGATGAATGAATTTAAATTTTTTATTTTGAATTTTTGAAAAGCTATTCCATTCTTTAAATGAATTAAAATAAGATTGAAGATATAATACATCCTTGACTATGGTCATTGAATGTATTATATAATAATCTATATTTAAGTTCAGATGAAGAATGAAACACATTTGGTGCTTTTATAGGATTTAAAATGAAATTAACTCTCAATATACCCTGACTATGGCCATTGGTATATATTTTGAGTTAATTTTAATTTAAATTCTAATAAAAGGAGAAAAATATTTAAGGATGATGAATTTTGAAAATGGATCCAGTGTGGATCCAGTGTTATTTTGTAGAAGATAAAAATACTAAGTTTTGTCCACATCCTGACTATGGCCATTGATATGGATCATCAACTTAGGATTAATTTACCTCTTACAAGATGGTGCACGTGCCATTCGTGTTTCACCATTCGTGAGAATTTGAGAAATAAAGGCAAAAAAAAAAATGCATGAAAACCAGCAATTTATGATGCTTTACAATGCTCATTCATTCTATCTAAAAGCTAGAAATATAAAGATTCTCATTAGTATCTAGGTATTACAACTTGGAATTTTTACAAATTTTCTTAATCTAATCAAGAGAAATAGCATTTTTCATCAACTTTCTGAAAAAAAAAAAGGTTAGCACAAGGTAAATGGAAGATGTCATATCAAAGTACAAGTGCATAAGTCTATACCTACTCCACTAGAAAATGCACATGCAAATTACTACTCTCATGCTGAATTAGTGAGAAAAATTCAACTATATAATGTATAGCCTAGTGGGGAAATGCACAGGAAATTTCTAAGTGCCATGCAGCTAGTAAGGAAGTCTATGTAAAATGATAGATATATATGGTGAGGATATCTAACAAATGTCAAATATGAAGGCTGGCAAAAAAACAACCGTGGGTAGTGGTGGGATACAATGCAGTAAATGGTGACTATTGGTTTAGTGTTTTGCACTATTGTATACACAGGAGAGTCACAACAGGGTCAAAAACTACTAAGGGCGCCAAAATGGAAGCCACATCGGTATTGGCATGGTTGTGGATACATGAGAATCACAACAGTGCCAAGCACTGTTGTAGATACCCTGAAAGAACAGCCACAACAAGGCTGGGCACTGCTACAAGCAACCGAGGGCAATAGCAGTGCTTGTTACTGCTATAAATGCTAAGGTGAAAGCTACAACAAGCACTGTTGTAAGCCTGTGAAGGTCACACCAAAAAAAAAAGGCAAAAGCTATTAATGACAGATGACAGCATGAATGTAAAAAAAAAAAATGAAGATGCTTGCCGAATGTATAGGTACAGAAGATAAAAAAAAAAATCAGAAATTTCCATAGTGGAATCTGGTTACAAGATCAACAATTATATACATGAGGATATCCATTAGAGCAAAAGCATCAGTAATACAGGTGAAAGAAATGACCTAGGCGAAAGAGAGAAAAAAAAATGTGGATGTCGGTAATGTGATGGCAAGGCATAGGCATGCAAGAGGTGACCCTACCTTTCAGATAAGCCACAGAGACATATCTATTTTTTTTTCTATCAAGAAATTTGGGTTTTTAATCCACCTCTGTGAACCAACAAAACTCGCAGCTGCTAAGTCTCTCACAATAGAATTGGATTCTACACCTCCATGTCTGGTAGATTTTTTTTTTTTTAGAATAATAGGTTTCGTGATCCATGAGAACATGCTATGCCAAAATTGAATGGCCCATTGATGTCAATGAATAGGCCTTCTTTTAAATTCTGAAATAAACTAACGGAATTCTGCAAAATATGGGTGTTTCAGGATCTCCAAGCCAAGTGTAGCAATAACCAGTTACCCAACAGGCTTCATCTTGACAATTGACTTCCAAGAAGAAATCCTCAGATTCTTCATGGGATTGAATACATGATTTGAGAGAAGATCCCACCAGTTGGGATGACCTATTGCCACAAACCCTACATTGTTCAGTGAGATCACATTTTGCTACTCTTTGACGCTGATCTTTTAGAATATATAGCAGAGACAATTCCCTCAACACTTCGATTTTACAAACATCTGTGATTTGCAATACTAGCACCTCTAATATCAAAATGTTTTTTTTTTTATGGGTGTAATATTGGTCCTGTGTACATACTAAATCTCTAGAAAGGCTTTCAATCAAATGCCTCACACATCACATCCTGGCCAAAAATCCCCACTAAGGTTAACTAGAAAAGTTTTTTTATTTTTCACAATCTCTTTGATGAAGTTAACAGGGATATGACAGTAAGCATGTCAATCTAAAAAAAAAACTCTGCTAAGTCGCATTGCTTACCTCAACCTTCTGGGAAGATGGAGAATTTCGTGACTTACCACCTCTAGAATTAAGTGAGTTCTCTACTTGCTCTCTGAAGAAAACTACAAAGGAATGGGTTAGAGAGCCTCCTGAAACATGCAATTCCATTAATAAGGATGCCAAACTCTTTTGATCTGATTGAGTTATCCCTCAAAACAGGCATGCCCAACAGATTAGAAACCTTTATGTCACACTCATATACAGATTTTATGAGATCTCCTAGATGCTCTGCAACCTAAGGTTTTGGGTTGAACTTACTGTTCTCACTTTGAAAGCTTCCCTGGTTGCATTGGGGAACCATCTCAAAAAAAAAGCACTAACATGGAATGATGTTTGGGCATGAACGAAACAATTTATACACATGATGTTGACATTATCCAATGAGGCAGAACAATGATGAAGACACTAATAAAAAGGGGGGGGGTAGTAAAATACATGTTACGCATATAAATGGCAATTGAAAAAAAAAAAAAAAGACAGAAAAAAAAGGGCTAACGAGAAGCATCATGAAGAAAATGGGTCACTGATGAGCAAAACAATCGCTGAGAATTACTGCGACTGGAATGGTCCTGTCCCCTGATTAAGGTTGGAATGTGATTGTGTATCCAAAGTTTTGAAACGTGGCCCGGTATCCCTTTACTGATCCAGATGATTGATTCCAATATCAACAACATTCAGTAATTGCTGGACTTTGCAGTAACCTTTAATAATTTCACACGATTTCAAGGATCAAACGTGAATCAAAATCATGCATATCATTATCAAACATTCTACTCAATAGATTTTCAGTCATTAAAGCTCTCAAGTATTCAGAAATTAAGAGGAGTATACTTGCAGACATTCTGAAATTTGGATTTGATCATTAAGACTTTTAGTCTTTTATCATTCCGTCAATTCGGCAGACAAACTTTCAAAGACTCAGCAGGAATCCGACGCCCTTTATAAATCTGGATTTTACTTTGAAGATCTGATCCAGATTTCTGATTAAATTCATATTTATGATCAATTTTAGATATTCACTCAATCTATGTTTGTTTTTCATTCAATAAAGGAACCGTGAATAACTGATCAGTGGTCAAACAACGACAGAATCATGATGCATATCAGTATCAGAACTAAAGGAGAAAAGAAAAGAAAAGAAAATGCCTAAAACTATAGTGAAAGACTGAAAGCTAAATATGAGATGAAAGAGGAGAGAGAGCAGAACGACAGAAGGAGCATCCACTTAATTCAAACATCTCTAAATCCAAACATTCAATAATAAGTTGCAAAATAAAGAACAAATCGCCAGAACATAATATTCCATTGGTTTTGCAAACACGTAGATTGATAATGCTATAGGCAAATCAATGCTATGTTGGATGCGTGAGCAGGGCAAGGATAGAAAAATCAAAGAACAAAACCACAGAGGAAAGGAAAGATAAATAACGGATGATGCAAGAAAATCGGGTTGATTCAGATGAATCGGAGAGATTCATTAAGTCCGATATCATGAACTGAACAAAGATACATTGCAGAATCAAACAAAGAAAATAGAGATGGTAACGCTAAAGAAATGTCGGAATTAAGAAATTCCGTTTATTATTGCACAGGAGAGGGATCGATGGTGCTATAAGCAGCCCTGATCACAGCCCGATGGTGCGTTTAATGGAAGAAACCAAAAAAGAAACAAAAAAAAAAAACTAACAGGAAGTTCAGGGAAAATAACAAAGGAAGAGGAGTGCTTACAGACGCGTTGCCGAAGTAGAAATGGGACTTTTCTTCTTCTAGGGAAACCTTGAGGGAAGAAGAAGGTTGGGGACGAGAGCGAATCAGAGAAAATCGTCAAGTGGATGAGTGGAGACCGGATGAGAGGAACTGCAGGATGGCGATCGATTGATGCTTTTTTTTTTCTCCCCCTCCCAGTGTAAAGGGGTGGTTCTCTTTTTAAAGTAAGAGGAGAAGCTCCAGAAGCCTCTTCCGTTAGAGATGAAGGGTGGATCAATCGCATGGTGGAAGATGGAGGAAAGATCCGGCAACCGGGTGCACATGGGGGGTTCGGACGAGAGCGGCTGAAGGAGAGAAACAAACTCGAGAAACTTGAGAAAACTCTAACTCGACTATTTAGCTTTGTATTTTCCAAAAGAGGTTTTCTTATAAAAAGATTTTCAAAAACGGGTTTCTAAAAACCATTTTGCAATTTTCTTCATTCGTTTTTTATTTTTTTTTGTTCTTTTCTGAGTATTTTTATTTTTTTTTTGTATTTTGGAATGAAAAACTGAGAAAACAAAGACTAAACCCTAATTTTTTTGTATTTTTCTAAAAAAGAATATTTACAAAAGTATTTTCCTGAGAATTTCAGATTATTTCAGGAAAATTTCTTCAGAAGAATGGGTTTGGATCCAAGTTTTGAGAAAACATTCGAGTTTTAAACCTCGATTTGAGGACTATAATACGGTGGATCCAAACGGATACCGGACGGAGTGTCTGAGCTTTTCAAAAAGTTATTTTTGGTAATTTTGAGAATTTGATTTAAAATTGGATAATGAAGCTCAGATTTGGATTTTGATGTAGATCCGGATCCGAAATTGAGCTAGATATGTAAAATGAATTTAATTTCAACAAAATTTGAGAAATACAAATGGAATTTAGATTTGAAACCGACTCAATTACCCAAAAGATGGGGGAAAAGGGCAAAAAGGGGATATTTACAACATTTTGAAAAATTTGGGGTGTTCACAGATGCCCCTCTTTGCTACTAAGCCGGTTGAAAGCCGAGCTTAGTGGCAAAGAAACACTCCAAATTTTGAAAAATGCCCCAGTCAGCTGATCCGAGCTGGGTGTGGAAGAATTATTTTAAAAACACGGCTTTTTGGGCTTGAAACCTTATCCTGAATGGTCCCGGGGGGATGAAATCCTCGACAACGATACGACTGAATGATAAAAATGAGGAAACCGTGATGGGACTTTGGGTGAAAATCCCAGGGATGGTGAAAGATAAGAATTTTGATCAAGTTTCATGGGTGAGATAAGATCAGCCCTTTAGAATGACTCAGGTTTTAGCCCTTAACCTGGATGGGACGAAGATAGATCAAGATAATTTGGATGGGGAAAGGAATATAAGTGGACCTTGATGGGACATTTCTGATGAAATGCCATTGTGAGATGAAGCTCAAGCATGATCCTTTCCTGGATGGATATACAAAGTATGGATTGATGGGAAGAACTATGATGGGACAGGAGGATTGCCTCGTCAAAACGAGGCTCAGGTTTAACCCAAACCTGAAAGGAAGGTACCTCACGGAGTGAGGTTCAGGCTTCACCCTTATCCTGAAAGGGATGATCATACGGACTCTTTAAACAAAGAAACTGTGATGGGAAAGGAAGGAACATATCATCAGAAGAAGATTTAAGATTTTAATCCTTGACCTGAGTGGGGGATGATATGGAATCTTCGGATGAAGAAACTGTGATGGGGCCTTCAGAATTTGGATGAACAAATCCTGAAAGGGGTTTACGAGAAGAGAAAAACAAGGGATTCCCTAAAGCTTGGAAAAGGGATGATCTTGGGCGCCTCATTGCTGAGACTAAAATCAACTTTCTAAAAACAGACGACCTCTCGCGGAAGGTTTGGGTTACACCTCGAGGAGCGAGGTGACAGGTTTAATCCTTAGCCTGAATGGATACAGAATCCTCGAGGAGCGAGGAAAACTGTGATGGGCCTCTAGACTTTGCACAACAAATCCAAGAGGGGTTTTTGCAAAAGGATAAAAATGGGGGTCCCTAAAGCTTGAAAAGGGGTTGTTCTTGGGCGCCTCATTGCTGAGACTGAAAATAGCTTTTGACAATAACAGATCTTTTGCAAAAGGTTCAGGTTTAACCCTTATCCTGAGCGGGAACTGTCTATGGCGGGACAGTGGGGAGCACAGGGAAGTGTAAGGATCTGAGAGCGCTCAGATCAAACTGAAGGAAAGGACCTTTCAGTCCTAAGGAGGGATGACGTCAGGATACGTCAAAGCGATCTTCAAGTCCATACTTCATGTTGGGATAATCAGAAGATATTTCCAATAAGATGCCAAAAGTTGTAGTTGATGATTGAATTGTGCTCATGTGTGAAAATATCACCTCTTTCTACCTAGAGTATTAGCTTCAATAGGGCTAACTCTGTAGAATTTGAGATCTAAAATTCAAATTTATTGCTGTTGAGTTTCTTTAAGGAAGATATCAATTTCCTTGACATGAAAAGAGAGGAAAACATTCTTAGCTTCATAAAAGCAATTAAGTGAAAAGACATTGATATAGATAAAGATGATTATTGACAGTTTAGGGCAGTTTGATATCCTGGGCATTTCCCATGATGATCTGTTTGCACTCTTTTGAACCATGGATCTTTTCTGGGTTCTTTTACATCCTCCTTCATTTTGGAGATGCTCCTGGCTTTTCTCTCTTTTTCGAGGAAGGGTACGTCACAAACTCCTTCATCTTGGAGATGCTCCGATCCTTCTTTTCTTTCTCAGGGATTATGACATTTTTTCTTGGGTTGAAATCTCTAAATGATAGCAGAAATCAAATATCTTTTAGGGTTTGTCAGTAGGTTCATCGCATCCGCCTTCATCTCGACGGTGATCCGAACTTTCCCTGGAAGGATCCGTCACAAACTCCGTCATCTTGGAGATGTTTCAAATCTTCTTTGGCCCCGGGGGTCCACTCGCTTAATTCGCCTTCATCTTGACGACAATTGAGAGATCCCTTTTGCGGATATTTGATTACAGCTTAGCTTGGATGACTGAGGATATATGGATTGGGTAGGTTCTTTTTACTGCCCAGGATATTTCCACTGTCTTACCGCCAAAAGAATAATCTTTAAGAATGCGCCACAGCTATGATCAATGTCAGCTCACTTATGGCTTTTCAACATCATTGAATTTTCCTTTACCGATCATATCAAAGATTTTTCTTCATCATCTCGGTTGACCAACAGAATAAGCTTGAATTTAGCTTTTACTTCGCAAGAGTCTTGCTCTTTTGAAAATGATACTGAAGGTAGTTTGAGATAATTCTTTGTGCGATGAAAGCTTTGAGATCAACAATGGCTTTTGATAGCAAAATTGGCAACGTATTCTAGAAATCCTTGATGAAAGAGATTGCTTGATATCGAACTGACATGTCCATGACAAAATTCTCCTCTCTTTTCCCCAAAAAGAGAGACTCAGGCTTAAGCCCTTACCTGAATGGGAAGTTGGAAATACTCCTCTCTTCCCTGAAAGAGGAGGTGTTTGCAAAACGGAACTTTCGAAGAGAAATTAAGTTTTCGTCAAAACTCCCTATCTCTAGGCTTCTCTTATGGAAAGGCGGCCGAAAACAAAGTTGAGAAAGTATCACAGAGGAACGAGTCCATCATACTCTCCCTAGAAGAGGGTCCTCTGTGAAGGGGTTGGCCAAAGATGACAAAACAGGGGCCATAAAAAGAAACGAGTTTCCGTCGAAGCTCTCCCTGGAAAAAGGGTTCCCTTGTGTAAAGTTGGTTGTTGTTTTGCAAACTTTTCGCGAAGAAAACGAGTCCCTTCAAACTCTCCCTGGAAGAGGGTTCTTGCGAACGGAAGATGGTTGCATGCGAAAAGAACGAGCTCCCTCAAACTCTTCCTGAAGAGGGTCCTTCGCAAGAAAAGATTGATTTTTGATGAAATGATAACCCGAAGGTTGAAATTGAGAATTTATAGCTTGAGTTGTTGCTTGGTTAGTACAAAGACTGAACCTGGATAGCTAACTGATCAGTCAGAGCATTGGGTTTTCGAAATGCACACTAGTACGAGAACTGGGTTTTCGAAATGCACACCAGTACGAGCACTGGGTTTTCAAAATGCATACCTAGTACGAGCACTGGGTTTTTCAAAAGGAGGATTTGAAAAATGAGACCGACATTCGAAGATATTTGAGAATTGAGCGAGAATGATTGCCGGTGTTTCAGGATTATCTCTTATCCTGAGGGGGAATTTAAGGAGGAACTTTGAGAAAATAGGGATATACAAAAGCGAAAATCCAAGTCGGAACTCAGTTTTTCAAATATAAGAAAATGAGTGAGAATCGAGTTTGAAAACTCAAATTCTCAACCCAACAATTTTGTCCAACACGAGCATTGGATTCAAAAGAAAGTTCAAGTAGGGACTTGAGACTTCAAATGATATATAAAAGGAAAACCCGAGTCGGAACCCAGATCTTTTAAAAATGATGAAAAAGATGGGGAATTCGAGTTTCGAAAACTCGAATCTTCAAGGGTACGATCGGTTCCAACACGAGCGTTGAATCCGATAGGAAGTCCGAGTCGGAACTCGAGACTTCAAACGATATATAAAGAAGGGAAAACCCGAGTCGGAACCCGGATCTTTTAAAAATAATGATAAAAAATGGAAGAACCCAAGTTTTGAAAAACTCGAATCTTCAAGGGTACGATCGGTTCCAACACGAGCATTGAATCCGATAGGAAGTTCGAGTCGGAACTCGAAACTTCAAATGATATATAAATATAAACAGGGAAGACCCGAGTCGGAACCCGGATCTTTAAAAATAATGATAAAAAAATGGAAGAACCCGAGTTTTGAAAAACTCGAATCTTCAAGGGTACGATCGGTTCCAACACGAGCGTTGAATCCGATAGGAAGTCCGAGTCGGAACTCTAGACTTCAAACGATATATACATAAAAAAGGGAAACCCGAGTCGGAACCCGGATTTTTAAAAATAATGATAAAAAAATGGAAGAACCCGAGTTTTGAAAAACTCGAATCTTCAAGGGTACGATCGGTTCCAACACGAGCGTTGAATCCGATAGGAAGTCCGAGTCGGAACTCGAGACTTCAAACGATATATAAAGAAGGGAAAACTCGAGTCGGAACTCGGATCTTTTAAAAATAATGATAAAAAATGGAAGAACCCGAGTTTTGAAAAACTCGAATCTTCAAGGGTACGATCGGTTCCAACACGAGCGTTGAATCCGATAGGAAGTTCGAGTCGGAACTCAAAACTTCAAATGATATATAAATATAAACAGGGAAGACCCGAGTCGGAACCCAGATCTTTAAAAATAATGATAAAAAAATGGAAGAACCCGAGTTTTGAAAAACTCGAATCTTCAAGGGTACGATCGGTTCCAACACGAGCGTTGAATCCGATAGGAAGTCCGAGTCGGAACTCGAGACTTCAAACGATATATAAAGAAGGGAAAACCCAAGTCGGAACCCGGATCTTTTAAAAATAATGATAAAAAATGGAAGAACCCAAGTTTTGAAAAACTCGAATCTTCAAGGGTACGATCGTTCCAACACGAGCGTTGAATCCGATAGGAACTCCGAGTCGGAACTCGAGACTTCAAACGATATATACATAAAAAAGGGAAACACGAGTCGGAAACCGGATTTTTAAAAATACAACAACAACAACAACAAATTCTCATATTGGTTCATTTTCATAGGATATGACAAAGTTTTTAATGATAAAAAAAATGGAAGAACCTGAGTTTTGAAAAACTTGAATCTTCAAGGGTACGATCGGTTCCAACACGAGCGTTGAATCCGATAGGTAGTCCGAGTCAGAACTCGAGACTTCAAACAATATATAAAGAAGGGAAAACCCGAGTCGGAACCCGGATCTTTTAAAAATAATGATAAAAAATGGAAGAACCCGAGTTTTGAAAAACTCAAATCTTCAAGGGTACAATCGGTTCCAACACGAGCGTTGAATCCGATAGGAAGTTCGAGTCGGAACTCGAAACTTCAAATGATATATAAATATAAACAGGGAAGACCCGAGTCGGAACCCAGATCTTTAAAAAAAATGATAAAAAAAAGGAAGAACCCGAGTTTTGAAAAACTCGAATCTTCAAGGGTACGATCGGTTCCAACACGAGCGTTGAATCCGATAGGAAGTCCGAGTCGGAACTCGAGACTTCAAACGATATATACATAAAAAAGGGAAACCCCAGTCGGAACCCGGATTTTTAAAAATAATGATAAAAAAAAAAATGGAAGAACCCGAGTTTTGAAAAACTCGAATCTTCAAGGGTACGATCGGTTCCAACACTAGCGTTGAATCCGATAGGAAGTCCGAGTCGGAACTCGAGACTTTAAACGATATATACATAAAAAAGGGAAACCCGAGTCAGAACCCGGATTTTTAAAAATAATGATAAAAAAATGGAAGAACCCGAGTTTTGAAAAACTCAAATCTTCAAGGGTACGATCGGTTCCAACACGAGCGTTGAATCTGATAGGAAGTCCGAGTCGGAACTCGAGACTTCAAACGATATATAAAGAAGGGAAAACCCGAGTCGGAACCCGGATCTTTTAAAAATAATGATAAAAAATAGAAGAACCCGAGTTTTGAAAAACTCGAATCTTCAAGGGTACGATCGGTTCCAACACGAGCATTGAATCCGATAGGAAGTCCGAGTCGGAACTCGAGACTTCAAACGATATATAAAGAAGGGGAAACCCGAGTCGGAACCCGGATCTTTTAAAAATAATGATAAAAAGTGGAAGAACCCAAGTTTTGAAAAACTCGAATCTTCAAGGGTACGATCGGTTCCAACACGAGCGTTGAATCCGATAGGAAGTCCGAGTCGGAACTCGGGACTTCAAACGGTATATATGTAAAAAAGGGAAACCCGAGTCGGAACCCGGATTTTGATTATAAAAATGAAAACAAAAACAAAAATGAAAACCTGAGTCGGAACTCAGACGGGAAGGAAATAATTTCTACCCAAGAGTTGGAATTTGAAGGATTGACAGAAGCATGAGTAGATTTTGATGATGAAGATGAGGGTTTTATTCGAGATCCTTGACCCAAGATGGCCTAAGATTCAAACGGCTTCAGGATCTCCCCGTATCCTAAAGGAATATAGAATAAAATTTGATGAGAACTGAAGAGTTTATGGGGCAATAATCCAGATTTATCCCTTTATTTGAAGAAGAATAAAATTTATAAACATGGAGAGGAATTTAAATAGATTTATTTGGAAATTTGTTTTGGAAAAGAATTCTCACGGGTGGCAGCGATGCTCCTATGAGGGGTATCAGGATTATCCCTTATCCTGAATGGGAAAAGAATAGATTTTAAAGAAAATTTAAATAAAGAGAGATTGATATAAATTTAAAAAATCAAATGAAGGTTGATAAAGCTTGTTATTTACCAAAGAATCCTCATAGGTAGCACTATCGCTCCAGAGAGGGGTTTCAGGATTTTTCCCTTATCCTGAATGGGAAAAAGAATTTAAAGAGATTTAATGAAGAGAAATTGATATAAATCTAGAAAATCAACAAAGATTAAAAAAACTTGTGTTTACAAAAGAATCCTCATAGGTAGCATTGTGGCAACTACGAGGGGTTTCAGGATTATCCCTTATCCTGAATGGGAAGAAGAATAGAATTTAAAGAGTTTTAATGAAGAGAAACTGATATAAATCTAGAAAATCAACAAAGATTAATAAAACTTGTATTTATAAAAGAATCCTCATAGGTAGCGTCGTGGCTCCTACGAGGGGTTTCAGGATTATCCTTTATCCTGAATGGGAGCACCTCGGATAACGAGGGTCAGGTTTATCCCTTAACCTGAAAGGGTAAGACACCTCGGACAACGAGGGTCAGGTTTATCCCTTAACCTGAAAGGGCGAAAAAAAGAAGATTTAGAAAATACCTCATGGGAAAGAGGCATCAGGTTTATCCCTTAACCTGAAAGGGTTTTAAGAATAAAAATTTGATAGAATTTAATGAAATTGATGAAAACCTAACAAAAAATTGATAAGGATAATAAACTGACGAAAATTTGATTAAATCGAAGATGAAATGAATGCAACTAATAAAGATAACAAGATTAACTGAAAAGTTGAGAAGATTTTTTGAAAAAGAGTTTGTCTGATCCTGCCTGCATGTGGGATCTTTAAAGGAAAATGTTTATTTGAGTGAAAAATCATTTTTGGGAAGAAAATCCACCGCAAGAAGAATGATCGGTGCGAGGACTGATCCTTCGAATCAACATGAGAGATCATCATGAGGGTCAATTTTTGAAGAAAATGGTTTGAAATCTAATTTTCGAAAAACTGATTTCTGAAAGTAATAGTTCGAAACTGATAATAAGATCAACACAAGGGTTGATGCTTTTGAAACCCATTTTAGAAGATAAGACCAACACAAGGGTTGATCTTTGGATATACTGTTCTAGAAACCAATCTTGGAAGATAAGACCAACACAGGGGTTGATCTTTGAATACAATGATTTAAATTTAATACAAAGATTGATTTTTTTTGAATGATTTGAAAACCATTTTGAAAGATTAGACCAACACAAGGGTTGATCTTTGAATATAAAGATTTGAAATCCAACACAAGGATTGATCTTTGAATATGAAGGTTTAGAATTCATTTTGGAAGATAAGATCAGCGCAGGGGTTGATCGTTGAACATGACGGTTTTGAAAAATCACTTTTGGAAAATATGATCAACACGAGGTTTGATTTGCCAATGCAATGGTTCGAAAACTTATTTTTGAAGATATGATCAACACGAGGGTTGATTTGCCAATGCGATGGTTCGAAAACTTATTTTTGAAGATATGATCAACACGAGGGTTGATTTTTGACAAAGGTTGGGCCAAAGAACATTTGAACCCTTTGGTCATAACAAGGATTTTCAAAATTTCATGATTTTTGAAAGAGCCCTCATAGGTAATATCATTTCTCCCATGAATGATGTCAGGATTGTCTCGCATTCTGAAAAGAACAGGAATTTAAATGCCCCAGTATGGCAAAAGAATGAAGTATTTGAATATCAAAGATATAAAAAAAATTTGACATTTCATTGATAAGCAAAGGTTTGATGACAAAAATTGAATATTTACAGGAACTTTAAAAAGGAAAAGATCCATAGAAGGTTGAGCTGACTTGACCCTACAAGATAACTAACAAAAAGAGACGAAAGCAGGAAACTTTGGTTTTATCAACTCTTCGGGTGATCCGGAAGAGTCTAGGTTGGAACTGCAGGTTGCTCCCCTCCTTCATCTGGTACCAAAATTTCTTTGTCGATGAAATCCTGTATGATGTTTTTGAGGACGAAGCAATGCTCTGTATCGTGCCCCCTTACTTGATGAAATTTGCAAAAACATTCTTTCCATTTTCCCATGGTGATTGAAGGATCGATTCCCCTGGGAAGCTTGATCATATCTTCCGTGAGCAGGTATTCGAGAACCTCCTCGACTGGCTGACCTAAAGGGGAAAACTCGCGATCATAACTCCAGCCAACATGCTTTGTCTCCTTTGGCTTGCCTGATTTTTGTCGAGAGTCATCCTTTTTCTGAGAGCTAGACTGAGTATGCTTGGTTAGGGTAATCGGGCACTTTTCTTCTTTGTCTCCAACAAAATGATTCCTATCAATGCAGTCTTGAATAATATTTTTGAAAACAAAGCAATGATCAGTGTCATGTCCTGTTGTCCGATGGAATTTGCAGAATTGGTTCTTATATTTTCCCAAGATAGTGGAAGGACTCGTGGCTTTTGGGAGCCTGACTAGTCTCTTGGTTAACATGTATTCAAGAACTTTATCCAGCGGCTCATCCAAGGGAGTGAAATCTCGGTTACTACTCCAATCTTTACGCTTTAGCTTTTCCTGATTCTTCTCCTTCTGCGGAGGATTGGACTGAAGTGGTTCATCTTGGTTTCTGCTGAACTTTCCCTTCTGGTTCCTAGATGACTCCAAATTGCTGTTTTGATTGCCCGGGTTGCCTTTGTTGCCACTCCTGCTGGTTTTAGAACTTCCTGCACTGCCATCGTTGTGCTTGCTCGTTCGGAAAGTGACAGGTGCCTCTTCTTTGGTGGGAGCTTTTCCAAAACTGGCTTCAGCCTGCTCGGATAATATCTCAACCATCATCTTTTTGAACAACTGATATATGGCAGGATCAATCTCATTCTGGCTGTCCTGACCTCCTTCTCTGGCAAACCTCTGAGAGTCCATTTCTCAATTCTTGCTTCTAACTGGTACGGCCTCTGATCTCAGTCTGGACCACCCGTTAATACCAAATGCTTTTTCTGTAGGACAAAATGGGACCCTTTTAGAAAGATTTTGGAGGAAACTTTGATAAAGGAAGAAATCAAATTGATAAAGAGATATCCCACTACTAGGGATTGAGCCCGTACGAGAGGTATGACAATTGCATTATTTTCCCGCAAGAAGAAATAAACAATTTAGAATATGATTAAAAGGACATCTCTTGATGGAAGAGATTTTTGTTACAAAATAGATTTAGAAGATATGTAGAAGAAAATTTTAGAATAGATGGTAAATTTTGAAAAATTGGAAAAATTACAGGCAGGATCAATAAATAATTTAAAGAAATCAAGAAAAGAAGAAGAAAAACAGATACACCTGGGGTTTTAAAAGAGGAAATTTTAAATAATATATACCCATGGTTTTGGAAAGGTTTGATATATATAAGAAAACATGAGAGACATTGCATAACTAAAGTCATATCAACAAAGATGTGCACACAACATTCCCTAAAGGCTGACTCTAAATGCAATATTTGAAATGGCAGATAGGACCTTAATCCTAACTCTAAGATTTATATCATCTGATTCCAATCAAGGTATGCCGATATACTCAAGCCGAAGCTCGAAATACGTGGCATATAAAGATATCTCTCCGGTTCTAAGGTAATGGCTTCCCAACATCCTTGAGCACCTACCGATATACCTCGGACTATGGCCCTTAGGTACGTGGTAGGGGGGCGTGAACCCAAATAAGTGGTCCAGTTGTGAGACTCTCTCCCGAACTATGGTTCAGTGAGACAGCCCAGCAACGTGAAGACCAGGACAATATAGGTAAGGAGGTTTTCAAAATATGTTCAACATGCAATAAAATCAGAAGGCTCTAATGCAAGTCCTAAAGAGATAGATTTAAATAAAGAGAAGCATACACTTGCATACATTGTTTTGCATTCAATCCCTAAAATTGAGGAGAGTTGTATTTAAGACCTAAGTCTAATGTGAACATGGATATAATCTCCTCAATATGGTCCTACCAAACCATACTTAGATCCTATATGTAATGATGTCAGCTTAGGACAGGGTCTAGGCTCCTAAGGTTTGCATGAAAATGTAGCTGACATATGTTAGAATAAAGACTTAGATTATATAAAAGCAAAGCAAAGGCATAGATCCAACCGGACGAAGATGGGTCCCATCACGGTCGCCAAAACTGTGATCATCGCAAAATTTTTCCTCTCTCGTGGTTTCTCTCTCTTCCTTCTCTTTTCCTTTCCAACCTCTTATTTTCCTCCTTTTTGAAGGGAGAATAATAAAAGAAAGAAAAGAGAAAGAGAAGAGAAAAGAAAGAAAGAAAGAGGGAAGAGGAACTATTTTGCGTGGTTTTCACTTGACCTTGATTTGAAAACATTTAGAAAATTTACTCGCCTCCATTTTGAAAATTTTTGGGAAAAATGGAGAGACGGGATTCGCTCGTCGGTACGAGGTTCGACCGTTCCTGGAGCCTTTACCAGGGGTAATCGAACCAAGGATTGAATCTATGCCTTTTGCTTTGCCTAAATATAATCTAAGAATTTATTCTAACTCCAAATGCACAATGAATCATGCTTGTGCAAATGCAAAAAATGTATGCTCCTTTTGAAAATTGATTTGGAAATTTCCAAGTATTCTGAGATGAACTTGGGAGGGAAGTGAAGGAATGATTGAATCTAACTTAGAACTTTGGATAGATCAGAGAAGTTCTAAGTTTTTGAAGTAAATCAGAGTTTTGGAAGAATGAATCTTGACTTGGAGAGAGAATGATCTAAAGCTTTGAAATGAAAAGGAAATGAATTTTCAAAGTCAGAAATGGACTTTGAATTTAATCATGGGTTTAGGAGAAGAAGATGGAATTTTAAAGTGATATTGGCTTTGAATCTTAGAATGGGTCTGAGGAAATCAAATGGTATTTAATAATGGAAATGGATTTAGGGAACTCAGATGAGATCTGGAAATTGACTTGGATTTGAAATCTAGATTTTGAAAATTGAATTGGATCTCAAAATGGACTAAGATCCGGGATCTGAGATCTAATGTAAAACTGGGTTCTGGATCCTAAGATGGATTTGGATCTGAAGTCTGAGATCCGATATAGAGTTGGACTCAGGATCCTAAGATGGATTTGGATCTGAAATCTAAGATCCAAAGTGAAACTGAAGTCTGGATTCTAAAGAGGAATTGGATCTGAAGTCTGAGATCCAAAAGTGGAATTGGACTCTGGATCCTAAAGAGGAATTGGATCTGAAGTCTGGGATCCAATATGAGTGTTGAATCCTGGATCCTAAAGAGGAATTGGATTTGAAGTCTGGGATCCAATATGAGTGTTGAATCCTGGATCCTAAAGAGGAATTGGATCTGAAGTCTGAGATCCAATATAGAGTTGGACTCTGGATCCTAAGATGGATTTGGAGTTTAAATTCAGGAGATGAATTAATAACTTCCAAGTTTAATTTGAACTTGGAAAATGAATTTTAGAAATTGAATCTTGAATATACAGGTGAATTTCAAAGTTGAATTGGATTTTAAATTTAAGATAGGATTTGGAAATTGAAATACAAGATGATTCTGAAGTTTCAAAGTCAAATGGGACTTTGAAATTGAATTTTTGAATCCTTTTGAGAAATAGAATTGAATTTGAATTTATAAATAGGATTTGATCTGAGAAAGGAAAGAATTACTTGGATTTTATGAAAAAGAATTTAGAAATATGATGCAAATCTATCTGAATGATGAATGAAATTAAATTTTTGATTTTGAATTTTTGAAAAGCTATTCCATTCTTTAAATGAATTAAAATAAGATTGAAGATATAATACATCCTTGACTATGGTCATTGAATGTATTATATAATAATCTATATTTAAGTTCAGATGAAGAATGAAACACATTTGGTGCTTTTATAGGATTTAAAATGAAATTAACTCTCAATATACCCTGACTATGGCCATTGGTATATATTTTGAGTTAATTTTAATTTAAATTCTAATAAAAGGAGAAAAATATTTAAGGAAATATGATGAATTTTGAAAATGGATCCAGTGTGGATCCAGTGTTATTTTGTAGAAGATAAAAATACTAAGTTTTGTCCACACCCTGACTATGGCCATTGATATGGATCATCAACTTAGGATTAATTTACCTCTTACAAGATGGTGCACGTGCCATTCGTGTTTCACCATTCGTGAGAATTTGAGAAATAAAGGCAAAAAAAAAAAATGCATGAAAACCAGCAATTTATGATGCTTTACAATGCTCATTCATTCTATCTAAAAGCTGGAAATATAAAGATTCTCATTAGTATCTAGGTATTACAACTTGGAATTTTTACAAATTTTCTTAATCTAATCAAGAGAAATAGCATTTTTCATCAACTTTCTGAAAAAAAAAAGGTTAGCACAAGGTAAATGGAAGATGTCATATCAAAGTACAAGTGCATAAGTCTATACCTACTCCACTAGAAAATGCACATGTAAATTAGTACTCTCATGCTGAATTAGTGAGAAAAATTCAACTATATAATGTATAGCCTAGTGGGGAAATGCACAGGAAATTTCTAAGTGCCATGCAGCTAGTAAGGAAGTCTATGTAAAATGATAGATATATATGGTGAGGATATCTAACAAATGTCAAATATGAAGGCTGGCAAAAAAACAACCGTGGGTAGTGGTGGGATACAGTGCAGTAAATGGTGACTATTGGTTTAGTGTTTTGCACTATTGTATACACAGGAGAGTCACAACAGGGTCAAAAACTACTAAGGGCGCCAAAATGGAAGCCACATCGGTATTGACATGGTTGTGGATACATGAGAATCACAACAGTGCCGAGCACTGTTGTAGATACCCTGAAAGAACAGCCACAACAAGGTTGGGCACTGCTACAAGCAACCGAGGGCAATAGCAGTGCTTGTTACTGCTATAAATGCTAAGGTGAAAGCTACAACAAGCACTGTTGTAAGCCTGTGAAGGTCACACCAAAAAAAAAAGGCAAAAGCTATTAATGACAGATGACAGCATGAATGTAAAAAAAAAAAATGAAGATGCTTGCCGAATGTATAGGTACAGAAGATAAAAAAAAAATCAGAAATTTCCATAGTGGAATCTGGTTATAAGATCAACAATTATATACATGAGGATATCCATTAGAGCAAAAGCATCAGTAATACAGGTGAAAGAAATGACCTAGGCGAAAGAGAGAAAAAAAAATGTGGATGTCGGTAATGTGATGGCAAGGCATAGGCATGCAAGAGGTGACCCTACCTTTCAGATAAGCCACAGAGACATATTTATTTTTTTTTCTATCAAGAAATTTGGGTTTTTAATCCACCTCTGTGAACCAACAAAACTCGCAGCTGCTAAGTCTCTCACAATAGAATTGGATTCTACACCTCCATGTCTGGTAGATTTTTTTTTTTTTTAGAATAATAGGTTTCGTGATCCATGAGAACATGCTATGCCAAAATTGAATGGCCCATTGATGTCAATGAATAGGCCTTCTTTTAAATTCTGAAATAAACTAACGGAATTCTGCAAAATATGGGTGTTTCAGGATCTCCAAGCCAAGTGTAGCAATAACCAGTTACCCAACAGGCTTCATCTTGACAATTGACTTCCAAGAAGAAATCCTCAGATTCTTCATGGGATTGAATACATGATTTGAGAGAGGATCCCACCAGTTGGGATGACCTATTGCCACAAACCCTACATTGTTCAGTGAGATCACATTTTGCTACTCTTTGACACTGATCTTTTAGAATATATAGCAGAGACAATTCCCTCAACACTTCGATTTTACAAACATCTGTGATTTGCAATACTAGCACCTCTAATATCAAAATGTTTTTTTTTTATGGGTGTAATATTGGTCCGGTGTACATACTAAATCTCTAGAAAGGCTTTCAATCAAATGCCTCACACATCACATCCTGGCCAAAAATCCCCACTAAGGTTAACTAGAAAAGTTTTTTTTTTTTTCACAATCTCTTTGATGAAGTTAACAAGGATATGACAGTAAGCATGTCAATCTAAAAAAAAAACTCTGCTAAGTCGCATTGCTTACCTCAACCTTCTGGGAAGATGGAGAATCTCGTGACTTACCACCTCTAGAATTAAGTGAGTTCTCTACTTGCTCTCTGAAGAAAACTACAAAGGAATGGGTTAGAGAGCCTCCTGAAACATGCAATTCCATTAATAAGGATGCCAAACTCTTTTGATCTGATTGAGTTATCCCTCAAAACAGGCATGCCCAACAGATTAGAAACCTTTATGTCACACTCATATACAGATTTTAAGAGATCTCCTAGATGCTCTGCAACCTAAGGTTTTGGATTGAACTTACTGTTCTCACTTTGAAGGCTTCCCTGGTTGCATTGGGGAACCATCTCAAAAAAAAAAAAAGCACTAACATGGAATGATGTTTGGGCATGAACGAAACTATTTATACACATGATGTTGACATTATCCAATGAGGCAGAACAATGATGAAGACACTAATAAAAAGGGGGGGGGGTAGTAAAATACATGTTACGCATATAAATGGCAATTGAAAAAAAAAAAAAAAAGATAGAAAAAAAAAGGGCTAACGAGAAGCATCATGAAGAAAATGGGTCACTGATGAGCAAAACAATCGCTGAGAATTACTGCGACTGGAATGGTCCTGTCCCCTGATTAAGGTTGGAATGTGATTGTGTATCCAAAGTTTTGAAACGTGGCCCGGTATCCCTTTACTGATCCAGATGATTGATTCCAATATCAACAACATTCAGTAATTGCTGGACTTTGCAGTAACCTTTAATAATTTCACACGATTTCAAGGATCAAACGTGAATCAAAATCATGCATATCATTATCAGACATTCTACTCAATAGATTTTCAATCATTAAAGCTCTCAAGTATTCAGAAATTAAGAGGAGTATACTTGCAGACATTCTGAAATTTGGATTTGATCATTAAGACTTTTAGTCTTTTATCATTCCGTCAATTCGGCTGACAAACTTTCAAAGACTCAGCAGGAATCTGACGCCCTTTATAAATCTGGATTTTACTTTGAAGATCTGATCCAGATTTCTGATTAAATTCATATTTATGATCAATTTTAGATATTCACTCAATCTATGTTTGTTTTTCATTCAATAAAGGAACCGTGAATAACTGATCAGTGGTCAAACAGCGACAGAATCATGATGCATATCAGTATCAGAACTAAAGGAGAAAAGAAAAGAAAAGAAAAGAAAATGCCTAAAACTATAGTGAAAGACTGAAAGCTAAATATGAGATGAAAGAGGAGAGAGAGCAGAACGACGAAAGGAGCATCCACTTAATTCAAACATCTCTAAATCCAAACATTCAATAATAAGTTGCAAAATGAAGAACAAATCGCCAGAACATAATATTCCATTGGTTTTGCAAACACGTAGATTGATAATGCTATAGGCAAATCAATGCTATGTTGGATGCGTGAGCAAAGCAAGGATAGAAAAATCAAAGAACAAAACCACAGAGGAAAGGAAAGATAAATAACGGATGATGCAAGAAAATCGGGTTGATTCAGATGAATCGGAGAGATTCATTAAGTCCGATATCATGAACTGAACAAAGATACATTGCAGAATCAAACAAAGAAAATAGAGATGGTAACGCTAAAGAAATGTCAAAATTAAGAAATTTCGTTTATTATTGCACAGGAGAGGGATCGATGGTGCTATAAGCAGCCCTGATCACAGCCCGATGGTGCGTTTAATGGAAGAAACCAAAAAAGAAACAAAAAAAAAAACTAACAGGAAGTTCAGGGAAAATAACAAAGGAAGAGGAGTGCTTACAGACGCGTTGCCGAAGTAGAAATGGGACTTTTCTTCTTCTAGGGAAACCTTGAGGGAAGAAGAAGGTTGGGGACGAGAGCGAATCAGAGGAAATCGTCAAGTGGATGGGTGGAGACCGGATGAGAGGAACTGCAGGATGGCGATCGATTGATGCTTTTTTTTTTCTCCCCCTCCCAGTGTAAAGGGGTGGTTCTCTTTTTAAAGCAAGAGGAGAAGCTCCAGAAGCCTCTTCCGTTACAGATGAAGGGTGGATCAATCACATGGTGGAAGATGGAGGAAAGATCCGGCAACCGGGTGCACATGGGGGGTTCGGACGAGAGCGGCTGAAGGAGAGAAACAAACTCGAGAAACTTGAGAAAACCCTAACTCGACTATTTAGCTTTGTATTTTCCAAAAGAGGTTTTCTTATAAAAAGATTTTCAAAAACGGGTTTCTAAAAACCATTTTGCAATTTTCTTCATTCGTTTTTGATTTTTTTTTGTTCTTTTCTGAGTATTTTTTTTTTTTTTGTATTTTGGAATGAAAAACTGAGAAAACAAAGACTAAACCCTAATTTTTTTGTAATTTTCTAAAAAAGAATATTTACAAAAGTATTTTCCTGAGAATTTCAGATTATTTCAGGAAAATTTCTTCAGAAGAATGGGTTTGGATCCAAGTTTTGAGAAAACATTCAAGTTTTAAACCTCGATTTGAGGACTATAATACGGTGGATCCAAACGGATACCGGACGGAGTGTCTGAGCTTTTCAAAAAGTTATTTTTGGTAATTTTGAGAATTTGATTTAAAATTGGATAATGAAGCTCAGATTTGGATTTTGATGTAGATCCGGATCCGAAATTGAGCCAGATATGTAAAATGAATTTAATTTCAACAAAATTTGAGAAATACAAATGGAATTTAGATTTGAAACCGACTCAATTACCCAAAAGATGGGGGAAAAGGGCAAAAAGGGGATATTTACAACATTTTGAAAAATTTGGGGTGTTCACAGATGCCCCTCTTTGCTACTAAGCCGGTTGAAAGCCGAGCTTAGTGGCAAAGAAACACTCCAAATTTTGAAAAATGCCCCAGTCAGCTGAACCGAGCTGGGTGTGGAAGAATTATTTTAAAAACACGGCTTTTTGGGCTTGAAACCTTATCCTGAATGGTCCCGGGGGGATGAAATCCTCGACAACGATACGACTAAATGATAGAAATGAGGAAACCGTGATGGGACTTTGGGTGAAAATCCCAGGGATGGTGAAAGATAAGAATTTTGATCAAGTTTCATGGGTGAGATAAGATCAGCCCTTTAGAATGACTCAGGTTTTAGCCCTTAACCTGGATGGGACGAAGATAGATCAAGATAATTTGGATGGGGAAAGGAATATAAGTGGACCTTGATGGGACATTTCTGAGGAAATGCCATTGTGAGATGAAGCTCAAGCATGATCCTTTTCTGGATGGATATACAAAGTATGGATTGATGGGAAGAACTATGATGGGACAGGAGGATTGCCTCGTCAAAACGAGGCTCAGGTTTAACCCAAACCTGAAAGGAAGGTACCTCACGGAGTGAGGTTCAGGCTTTACCCTTATCCTGAAAGGGATGATCATACGGACTCTTTAAACAAAGAAACCGTGATGGGACAGGAAGGAACATATCATCAGAAGAAGATTTAAGATTTTAATCCTTGACCTGAGTGGGGGATGATACGAAATCTTCGGATGAAGAAACTGTGATGGGGCCTTCAGAATTTGGACGAACAAATCCTGAAAGGGGTTTGCGAGAAGAGAAAAACAAGGGATTCCCTAAAGCTTGGAAAAGGGATGATCTTGGGCGCCTCATTGCTGAGACTAAAATCAACTTTCTAAAAATAGACGACCTCTCGCGGAAGGTTTGGGTTACACCTCGAGGAGCGAGGTGACAGGTTTAATCCTTAGCCTGAATGGATACAGAATCCTCGAAGAGCGAGGAAACGGTGATGGGACTAGAAAGGATATCTAGTTAGAATGGGACTCAGGTTTAACCCTAACCTTAACGAAAGGTACCTCGTGGAGCGAGGTTCAGGCTTAACCCTTAACCTGAAAGGGACGACCATACGGAATCCTCGGATGAAGAAACCATAATGGGACCTTCGGAATTTGGACGAACAAATCCAGAAGGGGTTTGCGAGAAGAGAAAATCAAGGGATTCCCTAAAGCTTGGAAAAGGGATGATCTTGGGCGCCTCATTGCTGAGACTAAAATCAGCTTTCTAAAAACAGACGACCTCTCGCAGAAGGTTTTTGGGTTACACCTCGAGGAGCGAGGTGACAGGTTTAATCCTTAGCCTGAATGGATACAGAATCCTCGAGGAGCGAGGAAAACTGTGATGGGCCTCTAGACTTTGCACAACAAATCCAAGAGGGGTTTTTGCAAAAGGATAAAAATGGGGGTCCCTAAAGCTTGAAAAGGGGTTGTTCTTGGGCGCCTCATTGCTGAGACTGAAAATAGCTTTTGACAATAACAGATCTTTTGCAAAAGGTTCAGGTTTAACCCTTATCCTGAGTGGGAACTGTCTATAGCGGGACAGTGGGGAGCACAGGGAAGTGTGCGGATCTGAGAGCGCTCAGATCAGACGGAAGGAAAGGACCTTTCAGTCCTAAGGAGGGATGACGTCAGGATACGTCAAAGCGATATTCAAGTCCATACTTCATGTTGGGATAATCAGAAGATATTTCCAATAAGATGCCAAAAGTTGTAGTTGATGATTGAATTGTGCTCATGTGTGAAAATATCACCTCTTTCTACCTAGAGTATTAGCTTCAATAGGGTTAACTCTGTAGAATTTGAGATCTAAAATTCAAATTTATTGCTGTTGAGTTTCTTTAAGGAAGATATCAATTTCCTTGACATGAAAAGAGAGGAAAACATTCTTAGCTTCATAAAAGCAATTAAGTGAAAAGACATTGATATAGATAAAGATGATTATTGACAGTTTAGGGCAGTTTGATATCCTGGGCATTTCCCATGATGATCTGTTTGCACTCTTTTGAACCATGGATCTTTTCTGGGTTCTTTTACATCCTCCTTCATTTTGGAGATGCTCCTGGCTTTTCTCTCTTTTTCGAGGAAGGGTACGTCACAAACTCCTTCATCTTGGAGATGCTCCGATCCTTCTTTTCTTTCTCAGGGATTATGACATTTTTTCTTGGGTTGAAATCTCTAAATGATAGCAGAAATCAAATATCTTTTAGGGTTTGTCGGTAGGTTCATCGCATCCACCTTCATCTCGACGGTGATCCGAACTTTCTATGGAAGGATCCATCACAAACTCCGTCATCTTGGAGATGTTTCAAATCTTCTTTGGCCCCGGGGGTCCACTCGCTTAATTCGCCTTCATCTTGACAACAATTGAGAGATCCCTTTTGCGGATATTTGATTACAGCTTAGCTTGGATGACTAAGGATATATGGATTGGGTAGGTTCTTTTTACTGCCCAGGATATTTCCACTGTCTTACCGCCAAAAGAATAATCTTTAAGAATGCGCCACAGCTATGATCAATGTCAGCTCACTTATGGCTTTTCAACATCATTGAATTTTCCATTGCCGATCATATCAAAGATTTTTCTTCATCCTCTCGGTTGACCAACAGAATAAGCTTGAATTTAGCTTTTACTTCACAAGAGTCTTGCTCTTTTGAAAATGATACTGAAGGTAGTTTGAGATAATTCTTTGTGCGATGAAAGCTTTGAGATCAACAATGGCTTTTGATAGCAAAATTGGCAACGTATTCTAGAAATCCTTGATGAAAGAGATTGCTTGATATCGAACTGACACGTCCATGACAAAATTCTCCTCTCTTTTCCCCAAAAAGAGAGACTCAGGCTTAAGCCCTTACCTGAATGGGAAGTTGGAAATACTCCTCTCTTCCCTGAAAGAGGAGGTGTTTGCAAAACGGAACTTTCGAAGAGAAATTAAGTTTTCGTCAAAACTCCCTATCTCTAGGCTTCTCTTATGGAAAGGCGGCCGAAAACAAAGTTGAGAAAGTATCACAGAGGAACGAGTCCATCATACTCTCCCTAGAAGAGGGTCCTCTGTGAAGGGGTCGGCCAAAGATGAGAAAACAGGGGCCACAAAAAGAAACGAGTTTCCGTCGAAGCTCTCCCTGGAAAAAGGGTTCCCTTGTGCAAAGTTGGTTGTTGTTTTGCAAACTTTTCGCGAAGAAAACGAGTCCCTTTAAACTCTCCCTTTTAGAGGGTTCTTGCGAACGGAAGATGGTTGCATGCGAAAAGAACGAGCTCCCTCGAACTCTCCCTGAAGAGGGTCCTTCGCAAGAAAAGATTGATTTTTGATGAAATGATAACCCGAAGGTTGAAATTGAGAATTTATAGCTTGAGTTGTTGCTTGGTTAGTACAAAGACTGAACCTGGATAGCTAACTGATCAGTCAGCCAAACACTAGCGCAAGCGCTAGATGCACCAGCACGAGTGCTGGTTTTCGAAAAATGCCCCAGTACGAGCGCTGGGTTTTTTGAAAAAAGCACACCAGTACGAGCATTGGGTTTTCGAAATGCACACCAGTACGAGAACTGGGTTTTCGAAATGCACACCAGTACGAGCACTGGGTTTTCGAAATGCATACCTAGTACGAGCACTGGGTTTTTCAAAAGGAGGATTTGAAAAATGAGACCGACATTCGAAGATATTTGAGAATTGAGCAAGAATGATTGCCGGTGTTTCAGGATTATCTCTTATCCTGAGGGGGAATTTAAGGAGGAACTTTGAGAAAATAGGGATATACAAAAGCGAAAATCCAAGTCGGAACTCAGTTTTTCAAATATAAGAAAATGAGTGAGAATCGAGTTTGAAAACTCAAATTCTCAACCCAAAAATTTTGTCCAACACGAGCATTGGATTCAAAAGAAAGTTCAAGTAGGGACTTGAGACTTCAAATGATATATAAAAGGAAAACCCGAGTCGGAACCCGGATCTTTTAAAAATGATGAAAAAGATGGGGAATTCGAGTTTCGAAAACTCGAATCTTCAAGGGTACGATCGGTTCCAACACGAGCGTTGAATCCGATAGGAAGTCCGAGTCGGAACTCGAGACTTCAAACGATATATAAAGAAGGGAAAACTCGAGTCGGAACCCGGATCTTTTAAAAATAATGATAAAAAATGGAAGAACCCAAGTTTTGAAAAACTCGAATCTTCAAGGGTACGATCGGTTCCAACACGAGCGTTGAATCCGATAGGAAGTTCGAGTCGGAACTCGAAACTTCAAATGATATATAAATATAAACAGGGAAGACCCGAGTCGGAACCCGGATCTTTAAAAATAATGATAAAAAAATGGAAGCACCCGAGTTTTGAAAAACTCGAATCTTCAAGGGTACGATCGGTTCCAACACGAGCGTTGAATCCGATAGGAAGTCCGAGTCGGAACTCGAGACTTCAAACGATATATACATAAAAAAGGGAAACCCGAGTCGGAACCCGGATTTTTAAAAATAATGATAAAAAAATGGAAGAACCCGAGTTTTGAAAAACTCGAATCTTCAAGGGTACGATCGGTTCCAACACGAGCGTTGAATCCGATAGGAAGTCCGAGTCGGAACTCGAGACTTCAAACGATATATAAAGAAGGGAAAACCCGAGTCGGAACCCGGATCTTTTAAAAATAATGATAAAAAATGGAAGAACCCGAGTTTTGAAAAACTCGAATCTTCAAGGGTACGATCGGTTCCAACACGAGCGTTGAATCCGATAGGAAGTTCGAGTCGGAACTCGAAACTTCAAATGATATATAAATATAAACAAGGAAGACCCGAGTCGGAACCCAGATCTTTAAAAATAATGATAAAAAAATGGAAGAACCCGAGTTTTGAAAAACTCGAATCTTCAAGGGTACGATCGGTTCCAACATGAGCGTTGAATCCGATAGGAAGTCCGAGTCGGAACTCGAGACTTCAAACGATATATATACATAAAAAATGGAAGCCCGAGTCGGAACCCGGATTTTTAAAAATAATGATAAAAAAAAAATGGAAGAACCCGAGTTTTGAAAAACTCGAATCTTCAAGGGTACGATCGGTTCCAACACGAGCGTTGAATCCGATAGGAAGTTCGAGTCGGAACTCAAGACTTCAAAGGATATATACATAAAAAAGGGAAACACGAGTCGAAACCCGGATTTTTAAAAATAATGATAAAAAAAATGGAAGAACCCGAGTTTTGAAAAACTCGAATCTTCAAGGGTACGATCGGTTCCAACACGAGCGTTGAATCTGATAGGAAGTCTGAGTCGGAACTCGAGACTTCAAACGATATATAAAGAAGGGAAAACCCGAGTCGGAACCCGGATCTTTTAAAAATAATGATAAAAAATGGAAGAACCCGAGTTTTGAAAAACTCGAATCTTCAAGGGTACGATCGGTTCCAACACGAGCGTTGAATCCGATAGGAAGTCCGAGTCGGAACTCGAGACTTCAAACGATATATAAAGAAGGGAAAACCCGAGTCGGAACCCGGATCTTTTAAAAATAATCATAAAAAATGGAAGAACCCAAGTTTTGAAAAACACGAATCTTCAAGGGTACGATCGGTTCCAACACGAGCGTTGAATCCGATAGGAAGTCCGAGTCGGAACTCGGGACTTCAAACGGTATATATGTAAAAAAGGGAAACCCGAGTCGGAACCCGGATTTTTATTATAAAAATGAAAACAAAAACAAAAATGAAAACCTGAGTCGGAACTCAGACGGGAAGGAAATAATTTCTACCCAAGAGTTGGAATTTGAAGGATTGACAGAAGCATGAGTAGATTTTGATGATGAAGATGAGGGTTTTATTCGAGATCCTTGACCCAAGATGGCCTAAGATTCGAACAACTTCAGGTTCTCCTCGTATCCTAAAGGAATATAGAATAAAATTTGATGAGAACTGAAGAATTTATGGGGGAATAATCCAGATTTATCCCTTTATTTGAAGAAGAATAAAATTTATAAACATGGAGAGGAATTTAAATAGATTTATTTGGAAATTTGTTTTGGAAAAGAATTCTCACGGGTGGCAGCGATGCTCCTATGAGGGGTATCAGGATTATCCCTTATCCTGAATGGGAAAAGAATAGATTTTAAAGAAAATTTAAATAAAGAGAGATTGATATAAATTTAAAAAATCAAATGAAGGTTGATAAAGCTTGTTATTTACCAAAGAATCCTCATAGGTAGCACTATCGCTCCAAAGAGGGGTTTCAGGATTTTTCCCTTATCCTGAATGGGAAAAAGAATTTAAAGAGATTTAATGAAGAGAAATTGATATAAATCTAGAAAATCAACAAAGATTAAAAAAACTTGTGTTTACAAAAGAATCCTCATAGGTAGCATTGTGGCTCCTACGAGGGGTTTCAGGATTATCCCTTATCCTGAATGGGAAGAAGAATAGAATTTAAAGAGTTTTAATGAAGAGAAACTGATATAAATCTAGAAAATCAACAAAGATTAATAAAACTTGTATTTATAAAAGAATCCCCATAGGTAGCGTCGTGGCTCCTACGAGGGGTTTCAGGATTATCCTTTATCCTGAATGGGAGCACCTCGGATAACGAGGGTCAGGTTTATCCCTTAACCTGAAAGGGTAAGACACCTCGGACAACGAGGGTCAGGTTTATCCCTTAACCTGAAAGGGCGAAAAAAAGAAGATTTAGAAAATACCTCATGGGAAAGAGGCATCAGGTTTATCCCTTAACCTGAAAGGGTTTTAAGAATAAAAATTTGATAGAATTTAATGAAATTGATGAAAACCTAACAAAAAATTGATAAGGATAATAAACTGACGAAAATTTGATTAAATCGAAGATGAAATGAATGCAACTAATAAAGATAACAAGATTAACTGAAAAGTTGAGAAGATTTTTTGAAAAAGAGTTTGTCTGATCCTGCCTGCATGTGGGATCTTTAAAGGAAAATGTTTATTTGAGTGAAAAATCATTTTTGGGAAGAAAATCCACCGCAAGAAGAATGATCGGTGCGAGGACTGATCCTTCGAATCAACATGAGAGATCATCATGAGGGTCAATTTTTGAAGAAAATGGTTTGAAATCTAATTTTCGAAAAACTGATTTCTGAAAGTAATAGTTCAAAACTGATAATAAGATCAACACAAGGGTTGATGCTTTTGAAACCCATTTTAGAAGATAAGACCAACACAAGGGTTGATCTTTGGATATACTGTTCTAGAAACCAATCTTGGAAGATAAGACCAACACAGGGGTTGATCTTTGAATACAATGATTTAAATTTAATACAAAGATTGATTTTTTTTGAATGATTTGAAAACCATTTTGAAAGATTAGACCAACACAAGGGTTGATCTTTGAATATAAAGATTTGAAATCCAACACAAGGATTGATCTTTGAATATGAAGGTTTAGAATTCATTTTGGAAGATAAGATCAGCGCAGGGGTTGATCGTTGAACATGACGGTTTTGAAAAATCACTTTTGGAAAATATGATCAACACGAGGTTTGATTTGCCAATGCAATGGTTCCAAAACTTATTTTTGAAGATATGATCAACACGAGGGTTGATTTGCCAATGCGATGGTTCGAAAACTTATTTTTGAAGATATGATCAACACGAGGGTTGATTTTTGACAAAGGTTGGGCCAAAGAACATTTGAACCCTTTGGTCATAACAAGGATTTTCAAAATTTCATGATTTTTGAAAGAGCCCTCATAGGTAATATCATTTCTCCCATGAATGATGCCAGGATTGTCTCGCATTCTGAAAAGAACAGGAATTTAAATGCCCCAGTATGGCAAAAGAATGAAGTATTTGAATATCAAAGATATAAAGAAAATTTGACATTTCATTGATAAGCAAAGGTTTGATGACAAAAACTGAATATTTACAGGAACTTTAAAAAGGAAAAGATCCATAGAAGGTTGAGCTGACTTGCCCCTACAAGATAACTAACAAAAAGAGACGAAAGCAGGAAACTTTGGTTTTATCAACTCTTCGGGTGATCCGGAAGAGTCTAGGTTGGAACTGCAGGTTGCTCCCCTCCTTCATCTGGTACCAAAATTTCTTTGTCGATGAAATCCTGTATGATGTTTTTGAGGACGAAGCAATGCTCTGTATCGTGCCCCCTTACTTGATGAAATTTGCAAAAACATTCTTTCCATTTTCCCATGGTGACTGAAGGATCGATTCCCCTGGGAAGCTTGATCATATCTTCCGTGAGCAGGTATTCGAGAACCTCCTCGACTGGCTGACCTAAAGGGGAAAACTCGCGATCATAACTCCAGCCAACATGCTTTGTCTCCTTTGGCTTGCCTGATTTTTGTCGAGAGTCGTCCCTTTTCTGAGAGCTAGACTGAGTATGCTTGGTTAGGGTAATCGGGCACTTTTCTTCTTTGTCTCCAACAAAAAGATTCCTATCAATGCAGTCTTGAATAATATTTTTGAAAACAAAGCAATGATCAGTGTCATGTCCTGTTGTCCGATAGAATTTGCAGAATTGGTTCTTATATTTTCCCAAGATAGTGGAAGGACTCGTGGCTTTTGGGAGCCTGACTAGTCTCTTGGTTAACATGTATTCAAGAACTTTATCCAGCAGCTCATCCAAGGGAGTGAAATCTCGGTTACTACTCCAATCTTTACGCTTTAGCTTTTCCTGATTCTTCTCCTTCTGCGGAGGATTGGACTGAAGTGGTTCATCTTGGTTTCTGCTGAACTTTCCCTTCTGGTTCGTAGATGACTCCAAATTGCTGTTTTGATTGCCCGGGTTGCCTTTGTTGCCACTCCTGCTGGTTTTAGAACTTCCTGCACTGCCATCGTTGTGCCTGCTCGTTCGGAAAGTGACAGGTGCCTCTTCTTTGGTGGGAGCTTTTCCAAAACTGGCTTCAGCCTGCTTGGATAATATCTCAACCATCATCTTTTTGAACAACTGATATATGGCAGGATCAATCTCATTCTGGCTGTCCTGACCTCCTTCTCTAGCAAACCTCTGAGAGTCCATTTCTCAATTCTTGCTTCTAACTGGTACGGCCTCTGATCTTAGTCTGGACCACCCGTTAATACCAAATGCTTTTTCTGTAGGACAAAATGGGACCCTTTTAGAAAGATTTTGGAGGAAACTTTGATAAAGGAAGAAATCAAATTGATAAAGAGATATCCCACTACTAGGGATTGAGCCCGTACGAGAGGTATGACAATTGCATTATTTTCCCGCAGAAAGAAATAAACAATTTAGAATATGATTAAAAGGACATCTCTTGATGGAAGAGATTTTTGTTACAAAATAGATTTAGAAGATATGTAGAAGAAAATTTTAGAATAGATGGTAAATTTTGAAAAATTGGAAAAATTGCAGGCAGGATCAATAAATAATTTAAAGAAATCAAGAAAAGAAGAAGAAAAACAGATACACCTGGGGTTTTAAAAGAGGAAATTTTAAATAATATATACCCATGGTTTTGGAAAGGTTTGATATATATAAGAAAACATGAGAGACATTGCATAACTAAAGTCATATCAACAAAGATGTGCACACAGCATTCCCTAAAGGCTGACTCTAAATGCAATATTTGAAATGGCAGATAGGACCTTAATCCTAACTCTAAGATTTATATCATCTGATTCCAATCAAGGTATGCCAATATACTCAAGCCGAAGCTCGAAATACGTGGCATATAAAGATATCTCTCCGGTTCTAAGGTAATGGCTTCCCAACATCCTTGAGCACCTACTGATATACCTCGGACTATGGCCCTTAGGTACGTGGTAGGGGGGCGTGAACCCAAATAAGTGGTCCAGTTGTGAGGCTCTCTCCCGAACTATGGTTCAGTGAGACAGCCCAGCAACGTGAAGACCAGGACAATATAGGTAAGGAGGTTTTCAAAATATGTTCAACATGCAATAAAATCAGAAGGCTCTAATGCAAGTCCTAAAGAGATAGATTTAAATAAAGAGAAGCATACACTTGCATACATTGTTTTGCATTCAATCCCTAAAATTGAGGAGCGTTGTATTTAAGACCTAAGTCTAATGTGAACATGGATATAATCTCCTCAATATGGTCCTACCAAACCATACTTAGATCCTATATGTAATGATGTCAGCTTAGGACAGGGTCTAGGCTCCTAAGGTTTGCATGAAAATGTAGCTGACATATGTTAGAATAAAGACTTAGATTATATAAAAGCAAAGCAAAGGCATAGATCCAACCGGACGAAGACGGGTCCCATCACGGTCGCCAAAACTGTGATCATCGCAAAATTTTTCCTCTCTCGTGGTTTCTCTCTCTTCCTTCTCTTTTCCTTTCCAACCTCTTATTTTCCTCCTTTTTGAAGGGAGAAGAATAAAAGAAAGAAAAGAGAAAGACATGAGAAAAGAAAGAAAGAAAGAGGGAAGATGAACTATTTTGCGTGGTTTTCACTTGACCTTGATTTGAAAACATTTAGAAAATTTACTCGCCTCCGTTTTGAAAATTTTCGGGGAAAATGGAGAGACGGGATTCGCTCGTCGGTACGAGGTTCGACCGTTCTTGGAGCCTTTACCAGGGGTAATCGAACCAAGGATCGAATCTATGCCTTTTGCTTTGCCTAAATATAATCTAAGAATTTATTCTAACTCCAAATACACAATGAATCATGCTTGTGCAAATGCAAAAAATGTATGCTCCTTTTGAAAATTGATTTGGAAATTTCCAAGTATTCTGAGATGAACTTGGGAGGGAAGTGAAGGAATGATTGAATCTAACTTAGAACTTGGGATAGATCAGAGAAGTTCTAAGTTTTTGAAGTAAATCAGAGTTTTGGAAGAATGAATCTTGACTTGGAGAGAGAATGATCTAAAGCTTTGAAATGAAAAGGAAATGAATTTTCAAAGTCAGAAATGGACTTTGAATTTAATCATGGGTTTAGGAGAAGAAGATGGAATTTTAAAGTGATATTGGCTTTGAATCTTAGAATGGGTCTGAGGAAATCAAATGGTATTTAATAATGGAAATGGATTTAGGGAACTCAGATGAGATCTGGAAATTGACTTGGATTTGAAATCTAGATTTTGAAAATTGAATTGGATCTCAAAATGGACTAAGATCCGGGATCTGAGATCTAATATAAAACTGGGTTCTGGATCCAAAGATGGATTTGGATCTGAAGTCTGAGATCCGATATAGAGTTGGACTCAGGATCCTAAGATGGATTTGGATCTGAAATCTAAGATCCAAAGTGAAACTGAAGTCTGGATTCTAAAGAGGAATTGGATCTGAAGTCTGAGATTCAAAAGTGGAATTGGACTCTGGATCCTAAAGAGGAATTGGATCTGAAGTCTGGGATCCAATATGAGTGTTGAATCCTAGATCCTAAAGAGGAATTGGATCTGAAGTCTGGGATCCAATATGAGTGTTGAATCCTGGATCCTAAAGAGGAATTGGATCTGAAGTCTGAGATCCAATATAGAGTTGGACTCTGGATCCTAAGATGGATTTGGAGTTTAAATTCAGGAGATGAATTAATAACTTCCAAGTTTAATTTGAACTTGGAAAATGAATTTTAGAAATTGAATCTTGAATATACAGGTGAATTTCAAAGTTGAATTGGATTTTAAATTTAAGATAGGATTTGGAATTTGAAATACAAGATGATTCTGAAGTTTCAAAGTCAAATGGGACTTTGAAATTGAATTTTTGAATCCTTTTGAGAAATAGAATTGAATTTGAATTTATAAATAGGATTTGATCTGAGAAAGGAAAGAATTACTTGGATTTTATGAAAAAGAATTTAGAAATATGATGCAAATCTATCTGAATGATGAATGAATTTAAATTTTTGATTTTGAATTTTTGAAAAGCTATTCCATTCTTTAAATGAATTAAAATAAGATTGAAGATATAATACATCCTTGACTATGGTCATTGAATGTATTATATAATAATCTATATTTAAGTTCAGATGAAGAATGAAACACATTTGGTGCTTTTATAGGATTTAAAATGAAATTAACTCTCAATATACCCTGACTATGGCCATTGGTATATATTTTGAGTTAATTTTAAGTTAAATTCTAATAAAAGGAGAAAAATATTTAAGGAAATATGATGAATTTTGAAAATGGATCCAGTGTTATTTTGTAGAAGATAAAAATACTAAGTTTTGTCCACACCCTGACTATGGCCATTGATATGGATCATCAACTTAGGATTAATTTACCTCTTACAAGATGGTGCACGTGCCATTCGTGTTTCACCATTCGTGAGAATTTGAGAAATAAAGGCAAAAAAAAAAAAATGCATGAAAACCAGCAATTTATGATGCTTTACAATGCTCATTCATTCTATCTAAAAGCTGGAAATATAAAGATTCTCATTAGTATCTAGGTATTACAACTTGGAATTTTTACAAATTTTCTTAATCTAATCAAGAGAAATAGCATTTTTCATCAACTTTCTGAAAAAAATAAAAAAAGGTTAGCACAAGGTAAATGGAAGATGTCATATCAAAGTACAAGTGCATAAGTCTATACCTACTCCACTAGAAAATGCACATGCAAATTACTACTCTCATGCTGAATTAGTGAGAAAAATTCAACTATATAATGTATAGCCTAGTGGGGAAATGCACAGGAAATTTCTAAGTGCCATGCAGCTAGTAAGGAAGTCTATGTAAAATGATAGATATATATGGTGAGGATATCTAACAAATGTCAAATATGAAGGCTGGCAAAAAAACAACCGTGGGTAGTGGTGGGATACAGTGCAGTAAATGGTGACTATTGGTTTAGTGTTTTGCACTATTGTATACACAGGAGAGTCACAACAGGGTCAAAAACTACTAAGGGCGCCAAAATGGAAGCCACATCGGTATTGGCATGGTTGTGGATACATGAGAATCACAACAGTGCCGAGCACTGTTGTAGATACCCTAAAAGAACAGCCACAACAAGGCTGGGCACTGCTACAAGCAACCGAGGGCAATAGCAGTGCTTGTTACTGCTATAAATGCTAAGGTGAAAGCTACAACAAGCACTGTTGTAAGCCTGTGAAGGTCACACCAAAAAAAAAAGGCAAAAGCTATTAATGACAGATGACAGCATGAATGTAAAAAAAAAAATGAAGATGCTTGCCGAATGTATAGGTACAGAAGACAAAAAAAAAAAAACAGAAATTTCCATAGTGGAATCTGGTTACAAGATCAACAATTATATACATGAGGATATCCATTAGAGCAAAAGCATCAGTAATACAGGTGAAAGAAATGACCTAGGCGAAAGAGAGAAAAAAAAATGTGGATGTCGGTAATGTGATGGCAAGGCATAGGCATGCAAGAGGTGACCCTACCTTTCAGATAAGCCACAGAGACATATCTATTTTTTTTTCTATCAAGATATTTGGGTTTTTAATCCACCTCTGTGAACCAACAAAACTCGCAGCTGCTAAGTCTCTCACAATAGAATTGGATTCTACACCTCCATGTCTGGTAGATTTTTTTTTTTTTTAGAATAATAGGTTTCGTGATCCATGAGAACATGCTATGCCAAAATTGAATGGCCCATTGATGTCAATGAATAGGCCTTCTTTTAAATTCTGAAATAAACTAACGGAATTCTTCAAAATATGGGTGTTTCAGGATCTCCAAGCCAAGTGTAGCAATAACCAGTTACCCAACAGGCTTCATCTTGACAATTGACTTCCAAGAAGAAATCCTCAGATTCTTCATGGGATTGAATACATGATTTGACAGAGGATCCCACCAGTTGGGATGACCTATTGCCACAAACCCTACATTGTTCAGTGAGATCACATTTTGCTACTCTTTGACACTGATCTTTTAGAATATATAGCAGAGACAATTCCCTCAACACTTCGATTTTACAAACATCTGTGATTTGCAATACTAGCACCTCTAATATCAAAATGTTTTTTTTTTTTTTATTGGTATAATATTGGTCTTGTGTACATACTAAATCTCTAGAAAGGCTTTCAATCAAATGCCTCACACATCACATCCTGGCCAAAAATCCCCACTAAGGTTAACTAGAAAAGTTTTTTTTTTTTTCAAAATCTCTTTGATGAAGTTAACAAGGATATGACAGTAAGCATGTCAATCTAAAAAAAAACTCTGCTAAGTCGCATTGCTTACCTCAACCTTCTGGGAAGATGGAGAATCTCGTGACTTACCACCTCTAGAATTAAGTGAGTTCTCTACTTGCTCTCTGAAGAAAACTACAAAGGAATGGGTTAGAGAGCCTCCTGAAACATGCAATTCCATTAATAAGGATGCCAAACTCTTTTGATCTGATTGAGTTATCCCTCAAAACAGGCATGCCCAACAGATTAGAAACCTTTATGTCACACTCATATACAGATTTTAAGAGATCTCCTAGATGCTCTGCAACCTAAGGTTTTGGATTGAACTTACTGTTCTCACTTTGAAGGCTTCCCTGGTTGCATTGGGGAACCATCTCAAAAAAAAAAAAAAGCACTAACATGGAATGATGTTTGGGCATGAACGAAACAATTTATACACATGATGTTGACATTATCCAATGAGGCAGAACAATGATGAAGACACTAATAAAAAGGGGGGGGGGGGGTAGTAAAATACATGTTACGCATATAAATGGCATTTGAAAAAAAAAAAAAAAAGACAGAAAAAAAAGGGCTAACGAGAAGCATCATGAAGAAAATGGGTCACTGATGAGCAAAACAATCGCTGAGAATTACTGCGACTGGAATGGTCCTGTCCCCTGATTAAGGTTGGAATGTGATTGTGTATCCAAAGTTTTGAAACGTGGCCCGGTATCCCTTTACTGATCCAGATGATTGATTCCAATATCAACATCATTCAGTAATTGCTGGACTTTGCAGTAACCTTTAATAATTTCACACGATTTCAAGGATCAAACGTGAATCAAAATCATGCATATCATTATCAGACATTCTACTCAATAGATTTTCAATCATTAAAGCTCTCAAGTATTCAGAAATTAAGAGGAGTATACTTGCAGACATTCTGAAATTTGGATTTGATCATTAAGACTTTTAGTCTTTTATCATTCCGTCAATTCGGCAGACAAACTTTCAAAGACTCAGCAGGAATCCGACGCCCTTTATAAATCTGGATTTTACTTTGAAGATCTGATCCAGATTTCTGATTAAATTCATATTTCTGATCAATTTTAGATATTCAGTCAATCTATGTTTGTTTTTCATTCAATAAAGGAACCGTGAATAACTGATCAGTGGTCAAACATCGACAGAATCATGATGCATATCAGTATCAGAACTAAAGGAGAAAAGAAAAGAAAAGAAAATGCCTAAAACTATAGTGAAAGACTGAAAGCTAAATATGAGATGAAAGAGGAGAGAGAGCAGAACGACAGAAGGAGCATCCACTTAATTCAAACATCTCTAAATCCAAACATTCAATAATAAGTTGCAAAATGAAGAACAAATCGCCAGAACATAATATTCCATTGGTTTTGCAAACACGTAGATTGATAATGCTATAGGCAAATCAATGCTATGTTGGATGCGTGAGCAGGGCAAGGATAGAAAAATCAAAGAACAAAACCACAGAGGAAAGGAAAGATAAATAACGGATGATGCAAGAAAATCGGGTTGATTCAGATGAATCGGAGAGATTCATTAAGTCCGATATCATGAACTGAACAAAGATACATTGCAGAATCAAACAAAGAAAATAGAGATGGTAACGCTAAAGAAATGTCGGAATTAAGAAATTCCGTTTATTATTGCACAGGAGAGGGATCGATGGTGCTATAAGCAGCCCTGATCACAGCCCGATGGTGCGTTTAATGGAAGAAACCAAAAAAGAAACAAAAAAAAAACTAACAGGAAGTTCAGGGAAAATAACAAAGGAAGAGGAGTGCTTACAGACGCGTTGCCGAAGTAGAAATGGGACTTTTCTTCTTCTAGGGAAACCTTGAGGGAAGAAGAAGGTTGGGGACGAGAGCGAATCAGAGGAAATCGTCAAGTGGATGGGTGGAGATCGGATGAGAGGAACTGCAGGATGGCGATCGATTGATGCTTTTTTTTTTCTCCCCCTCCCAGTGTAAAGGGGTGGTTCTCTTTTTAAAGCAAGAGGAGAAGCTCCAGAAGCCTCTTCCGTTAGAGATGAAGGGTGGATCAATCACATGGTGGAAGATGGAGGAAAGATCCGGCAACCGGGTGCACATGGGGGGTTCGGACGAGAGTGGCTGAAGGAGAGAAACAAACTCGAGAAACTTGAGAAAACCCTAACTCGACTATTTAGCTTTGTATTTTCCAAAAGAGGTTTTCTTATAAAAAGATTTTCAAAAACGGGTTTCTAAAAACCATTTTGCAATCTTCTTCATTCGTTTTTTATTTTTTTTTGTTCTTTTCTGAGTATTTTTATTTTTTTTTTGTATTTTGGAATGAAAAACTGAGAAAACAAAGACTAAACCCTAATTTTTTTGTATTTTTCTAAAAAAGAATATTTACAAAAGTATTTTCCTGAGAATTTCAGATTATTTCAGGAAAATTTCTTCAGAAGAATGGGTTTGGATCCAAGTTTTGAGAAAACATTCGAGTTTTAAACCTCGATTTGAGGACTATAATACGGTGGATCCAAACGGATACCGGACGGAGTGTCTGAGCTTTTCAAAAAGTTATTTTGGTAATTTTGAGAATTTGATTTAAAATTGGATAATGAAGCTCAGATTTGGATTTTGATGTAGATCCGGATCCGAAATTGAGCTAGATATGTAAAATGAATTTAATTTCAACAAAATTTGAGAAATACAAATGGAATTTAGATTTGAAACCGACTCAATTACCCAAAAGATGGGGGAAAAGGGCAAAAAGGGAATATTTACAACATTTTGAAAAATTTGGGGTGTTCACAACTATGAAAAGAAATACTCTCAAATAGAGAAGACCTGCCTAGCTCTTGTATTGATGTGTCAGAAGTTAGGACACTACCTGCTGGCATCTGAATTCATAATCCTGTCCAAACTCAATCCTCTCAAATACATTTTAGAGCAACCCTTTCTCAGTGGATGAGTCGCCAAATGGCAAGTCTTACTGATGCAGTACGACTTAGAATATGTCTCACAGCAAACAATCAAAGGACAAGCAATTGCAGATCAATTGGCAGATTTTCCTTTGGCAGAAGAAGTGAAAGCCGAAGATGATTTCTCGGACGAGCAAATATGCAATATTCAGCAATATCCAGTCTGAAATTTATTTTTCGACGGTTCCAAGAATATGGCTAGAATAGGCATTGGGATCTTATTAATCACTCCTGAGAAGGAGATGATTCCATTTTCTCTCAAGTTAGATTTTCAATGCACCCACAATATGGCTGAGTATGAAGCCCTGATTCAAGGACTAAAGATTCTACTAGACTTCAATGTCAAGAGAGTTCATGCTTACGGCGACTCATTACTCGTTGTCAATCAAGTCCGAGCCGAATGGCAAGTCAAAGATCAAAAACTATTTTCTTATCAGAAAATTGTTTCAACTCTTGTCAGCAAGTTCGAAGAATTTCAACTATTCCATATCAAGAGAGATTTTAATCAAGTGGCTGATAGTCTAGCTAGCCTAGGCTCCATTATGGCATTCAAGAGCGGAGAATCCTGTCGTTCATTCAAAATTGGCAAACTTGACCAACCTGCCTTCCTTCCAACAGAACAAGTAAACCAAGCTGAGCAAAAGAAGAAGACTTGGTATTACAATACCAAAACTTTCATAGAAACCGGTGAATTTCCCCCAGAACTCTCAAAGAAAGAGCAATGAGCAATTCAGCGCATGTCTACTCGATATTTCATTTTGGCCAATGTCCTTTATCATCGCGGATTCAGTTCAGAGTATTCCAGATGCTTAGACGAAGATGAAGCCAAGGAAGTCGTGCGAGAAGTACATGAAGGCATTTGTGGTGGTCACGTCGGCTACCAAACCCTTGTCAAGCAGATCGTCAGAGCAGGTTATTATTGGAAAACTATGCAGCAAGACTGTTACCATTTTATGAAGAAATGTATTCAATGTCAGATACATGCACCTTCTATTCATGCTCCAGCAACATATTTACAATCTGTTGTCTCTCCATGGCCATTCTCTATGTGGGCCTTCGATGTCGTAGGTCCCATCACTCCTTCAGCTTCAAATGGCCACAAATACTTTCTCGCCGCAACAGAATATTTCACTAAGTGGGTAGAAGCTATCACTCTCCGCACAGTAGAAGGACGACACGTGGTCTCTTTTATTCACAAGAGCATCCTTTGCCGTTTCGGCATCCCACACGACATCGTGTCAGATAATGGCAGTCATTTTAAGAATGAAAGAATGAAGACATTCTGCTCAAAGTTCAAAATCTACCACCATTTCTCTGCTCCCTACTATCCTCAAGGGAATGGTCAAGCAGAAGCTACCAACAAGATTTTAATCCGTATCTTGGAGCAAATCGTGGAAACAGGCCGTGACTGGCATGAGAAGATTCATGATGCACTATGGGCCTACCGGACCACTATTCGCACTCCAACAAATGCTACACCATCGGAGTTGGTCTACGAAACAGAAGTAGTATTGCCGCTACATGTTTAGAAGCCCGCTTTGAAATTTGCATCACTCCTACAATTACCTCTCGATCAATACCAGCAGCAGCGAATGGTACAACTAGATTTGCTCGATGAAAGAAGGTTAAAAGCAATAGAGCATGCTCAATCCTATCACCAGAGAATAGCCAGGCAGTACGCGAAGTCTGTCATCGAAAGGAGATTCAGAGTCAATGAGTTAGTACTTCGATCCACAGCTTATCTCAAACATCATCCTGGCGGTAAATGGTCGCCAAATTAGGAAGGTCCCTATGTCGTCAAAGAACCATTACCTCGCAACTCATATCGGCTCATCAATGCCGATGGAGTAGAATTACCAAATCCCATTAATGCTCGACACTTGAAAAAGTTCTATACTTGAAGCATTTATTCTTCCCTTGTAATCTTCCTATTCTCTTCAATAAGGATCAAACTTTTTTTTCCCAGTCACACTGGGGCATTTTAAAATTTTTGTTCTGGATGCAGGCAGGATAAACAAATCTCTCATTTTACACACATGTGCATTCATGAGCATCAATTTGCATTCATTTGCATTCAACTGCATTAATAACAATCTGGTCAGTATTGGGATTTCAACAAACAGTCCCATCACAATTCCTAATGGTTATTCAAAATTGAAAGACAATCACCAGTACTGAACCAAAATCTAGCGCTCGAACTGATGTATTTTAAAAAATCCAGTGCTCGAACTGGTATATTCTCAAAATCCCGTGCTCGAACTAGTACAGTTTCAAAATCCAACTTTCAAGTTGATCTATATTTTCCTTTGAAAAACCGAGTTCCGACTCGGGTTTTCCTTCTAATTATTTTCCTTTGAAAAACCGAGTTCCGACTCGGGTTTTCCTTCAAATTATTTTCTTTTGAAAAACCGAGTTCCGACTCGGGTTTTCCCTCAAAATTATGTTCCTTTTAAAAACCAAGTTCTGACTCGGGTTTTCCCTCAAAATTATTTTTCCTTTAAAAAACGAGTTCTGACTCGGGTTTTCCATCAAAATTATTTTTCTTTGAAGATCCGAGTTCTGACTCAGGTTTTCCTTCCAATTATTTTCCTTTGAAGATCCGAGTTTCGACTCAGGTTCTCCTTTAAATTATTTTTTCCTTGAAGATTCGAGTTCCGACTCGGGTTTTCCTTCAAGTTATTCTCCTTTGAAAAACCGAGTTCTGACTCGGATTTTCCTTCAAATTATTTTTCCTTTTTAAAAACCAAGTTCCGATTTGGGTTTTCCCTTTAAATTATTTTCCTTTGTTGATCCGAGTTCCGACTCGTGATCTCTTTACCTTATTCAAGCTCTGACTCGAGCCGTTTTTTCTCCTATGTTGATCTAAGTTATTTCGACCCTCAGGGTCAGTCAATTTCTCAAATTTGATATTTTACCCACCAATTTCCAATTTAAAACTTCGGATCATTCAAATTTCTAACTTCGATCTTTGGATCACTCAATTCTCAATTTCGACCCCGAGTCAACCAATTTCCAACAATCAATTTCCCAATTTCCAATTTTGACCTTCGGGTCAATCACTTCCAATATCCAATTTCAAACATTTTCTCTTGCGAGAGACCCTTTCTAGGGAGAGTTCGAGGGAGCTCGTTCTTTTTGCATGCTATCCAATTCGTTCACTTAGCCCCGTTTTAGGGAGAGTTTGAAGGGACTCGTGTCTTTGTGAACCATTTGCAAAACAATTTCCAATTTCATACAAGGAACCCCTTTTAAATGGAGAGGCTCGACGGAGACTAGCTTTTCTTGTGACCCTCCAATTTTCATACTAGGCCATTTTCGTCATGGAGGACCCTCTTTTTAGGGAGAGTGTGATGGACTCGTTCCTTCATGACCCAATTTTTCGACCTCACTACTACCAGCATTCTTTCTATAAGAGAAGCCTAATATTAGGGAGCTTTGACGAGAGCTTAATTTCTCTTCGAAAGTTCGTTTTGCAAACACCTCCACTTCAGGGAAGAGAGGAGTAATTTCCATTTCCCATTCAGGTAAGGGCTAAGCCTGAGTCACTCTTTTTGCGGAAAAAGAGAGGAGAATTTTTGTCACGAATGTATTGAGCCAGACCTCAAATGCTCTCTTTCACCAAGGATTTCAAGAAACATTTTGTCAATTTATCAATTAATTACCTGTTGATTTCAAAATTTTATTGCACAAATTTTTACCTCAGTTTACCTTTAGCATTACTTCCAAAAGAGTGAAGCTTTTGCGAAAAGAGATTCAAATTTCAAATTATTTCTATCGGCCAGCCAAAAGAATGAAGGATAAATCCTCGATATGGCCAGAAAAGAAGATTCAATGTTATTGCAAAGTCACAAAATGATTGATATTGATCGCAGTTATGACACATCTCTAAAGATTATTCTTGTAAAAGATGAAGCAATGGAAATATCCTGAGCACTAGAAAAAGAGAGAATTCACCCAAGCCCTGTCTCCTCAAAATCACCTAAGCTGCAATTAAATATCCGCAAAAGGGATCTCTCATATGTCGTCAAGATGAAGGCGAATTAAGCGAGTAGACCCCCGGGACCAAAGAAGATTTGAAACATCTCCAAGATGACGGAGTTTGTGACAGATCCTTCCAGGGAAAGTCCAAAGCACTGTCGAGATGAAGGCAGATGCGATGAACCTCCCGACAATTCCTAAAAGATATTTAATTTCAACTATCATCCAAAGACCTCCAACCAATGAGCCAATTTCATCAAGATAACCCTGGAGCAAAGAAGGATCGAAACATCTCCAAGTTGAAGGAGTGTGTGATGTACCCTTTTCAAAAAAAGAGAGAGGAAAAAGAAAGAGAGAAAAAGTCAAGACATCTCCAAAATAAAGGAGAATATAACCCGAAGCCCAAAAGAGTGCAGAAAGATTATCATGAGAGAAGCTCCCAGGATATCAAACTGCCAAATCTATCAAGAATCTTCTTTAAATTTGTGAAATTCTATTATCAATATCCTTTCATCAATTGCTTTCATAATATCAAATTCTCTTTCTTGTTCATATCAAGGAAATTGATAGAATTCTTGAAGAAGGTCAATTGCAAGCAATTTGAAATTCTGAATCTTGATTCTATGAAGTCAAGCTCGTTTGGAGGTAATACTTGTGAACACCCCAAATTTTTCAAGACATGGTAAATATTCCCTTTTTACCCTTTACCCCATTTTTAGGTAATTGAGTCACTTTTCAAGTCTAAATTCCATTATTTATCAAAGCTTTACTATAATAAAATTCATATCTGACTCAATTACGGATCTGGATCCAGATAAAAAATCCAAATCTGAGCTTCGTTATCCAATTTTTAAATAAAAAATTCTCAAAATTACCAAAATAACCTTTTAAAAGGCTCAGACAGTTCATCTGATATCCGTTTGGATTCATTGCGTTGTATTTCTCTATTCAAGTTTTAAAACTCGAACATTCTCTCAAAACATGGATCCAAACCCATTCTTCTAAAGAAATTTTCCAAAAATGGCCTGAAATTCCAGGAAAACACTTTTGTAAATATTTATCAGAAAAATACAAAAATTTAGTGTTTAATCTTTGTTTTCTAGTAAAATCTTAGATTTCTATTCCAAAAATACAAAAAAATATAGATAAAAAAAAACAACACAAAAAACCAAAAAATTTTTTAGGGAAAATGTGGAGATCCAACCTGCTTTGAAGCTTGTTTTTGCTAAAAACTCCTCTTTAAAAACATTTTTTTGAAAAAACATTGTAAAGGGACCCTCTTTTTGAAAAAGAGAAAAAGTTTACAACGGCCGCGGGTTCGCGAGTTTCCCTTCTCCACCCTCGATTGTCTGGGAGACTCCCTCCTCCATTCATCCTCAACAAACCTCCACCCTCTGGAGCCTTTCACTCCTCCTTTAAGAAGAGCCCTCCAGGATCCCTCGGGGCATCGGATTTTCTTTGAAGCAACACCCATTCGTATCCATTCTTTTGACATCCATCCTTCACCGAGTCTTCATCGAGTTCTCCCAACTTCCTCATTCCCCTTTTTCTTCTAGAGTTTCCTCCTCTGCAAGCAGTTGAAGAACAACCCTCCCTCGAAAGCATCTCCCCCGCGAGAAGCCGGTAAGAACTTCTCTCTCCTCTCCTGTCTTATACCGATATCTCTTTATATTGTTGCATTCTATTTCCTCTCCTTATTCCATTATCTTGTCTCTGCGTATTTCTCTGGTTTTAGCCCCATTAATGCACTACTGAGTATTTCGGTTTGCTTATAGCAACACCGACCCCTCTCGTGCAAAATTAACGGGATCATAATATCCCAACATATCAAAATTTTCGTTTATACTATTACCTTCTATTTCGTTTAGATTTCAGTATCGACTAATCATGAATTTCTCATTTATTTTCCTTTTAGTTTCTGTTCTTGCCTCTTTCTTATTTCAATATGTTTATGATTTATGATCTGACTTTAGCTTCCGTCTGTCTTTTTCCTTTCATTTTTACTTGATTTTTGTGTGGCTTGGAATTCCTACTCATGTTTCCTTTAGTTTTGAAAGCACAATGATTCCTGATGTTCGATGGGGTAATCACTTGACTGCCGACCAGACAACTTCCAGGAAATCAAACGCATGGAAACTCTCCTTCTTATTGATCTCCTGTAAATTATCCATCGATAAGTCGGCTTGGATATCGTGATTAGATCGGAATGCTATTAACAGGGTTTTACTGAGTTTCCCCAAAGATGTTCAATAGGGCATTTTGTTGATTTCATTTTTTTTCCTTTTCTCTCTGCTTCTTTGTTTGATCATATGTTCATCTCAAGCCTCTATCTAAGATTGATTGGCATCTTATTTCATTTTGTTCCACAATATATATACTTTCAAGCTCATTCATACATTCTGATTCTCTGCTGCATTAAATGTCTCGATAGGTTCTGTTTGCATCCAAGCATCCCTACTTGAACTAAAATGGAAATCACTGAATATTAAGCATCTCACAATTCTCTGTAACATAAAGTGATCGAAATTAGGTTCAAGACTGGTTCACTGTGGAACCCCATGTTTGGTTTCAAATGCTTGAAGGTTCTTGTGTAATCCCATCATGAAAACTTACCTCTATCCAGATCTGTCAGGAGGATTTGCATCTAATTTCACCATATCTCACCATCAATCCAAAATTCTCAAACAGCTTGGCATGATGGGAAGTCCATATGATGAAACTTTGTTCAATATGACTGACCGAGCCTTAGAATCCACCATTGCCTGTACATTATATATGCTTTGTGCAGTATAGCTGTTAGAACACCAATGTTGGTATGCATATGTTTTCCATGTGATATCTCCAAGATAAAAAAAAAGAGAGAAGCAGGTTCAAATCAAGTGGATATCTAAGTTCAATCAAAAATTTGGGCTGGATTTTCAAATCAAACTTTGGATTTGTGAGGTACTTTGGATTCTTTCCAAATATCTGAACGTCACTTGTCGAGTTGTTGAGAGATCCAAGGCTTCATACTCTTGTTAGACTGGTGGGAATATCTTAGGCCATCTAAAAAAAAAAAATCCAACGTGTGCTCTGCTATGAAAGCATTGTATGATCTGCAGCAAGGCCCAATGCATTTTGTTTTGAGGTGCTCCACTGGAAATCAATTGCTCCTGTTCATTATGAATCAACCATCAATCCATTCTCTTGATATGTTGTAAGGTCCAATTGCTATACCAATGCATTGTAAAGTCGGTTGGTGAAACATGAATAAAACCATCTCTATGCATTGCATCCATTAGATCCAACAAATTCCTTTTTGTTTTGTCTTTCTCTCTTTTCTTTTTCATTTTCATTTCATCTAATAACTGTTGTATTATATTCCCCTTTTGGCAATTCCATTTTTTTATTTTGTTAATTTCTGTACATTAACGTTGTTGGTCGTGTTATCAGATCTGAGTTTTATTATACCCTACCGAGCTCCATCATACCATTGTATTGTTCCTTTGTATTGTCTTGCAATACATTAGTTTGTCGTGTCTGAGAGTGATCATTAGTCGTGTGAAATCAGTCCATTATAATGATCGTGATGCTTACTGAGGATGATGAGGGAGCCCATACAGAAGCAGGTCGTCCGAGTACCTCTGCAAGATGAAGGGAACGTGAATGTTGCATCTCAAAAAAAAAAAAAAAAAAGAGGGTTCTTGGAATTTAGTGCCCTTAACTAGGATCTGGGTCTTCCTACCCTGATCTGGTTGTTGAATTCTTGTAGTTGATGCCCATGGCATTAGTGTGCCATCGGCTGAAGCTATGCTCAAACAAGAAGGCCTGTTCGAAAGACATGTGGTGCCTAGCATCTTTTGAAAAGCCATAACATAATAGCCACTATGTTTTCCAGAAGTCACTGCAATCTCTTGTATCTGCAAGCAATACTACAAGCACCTCCTCCCCCCCCACAGCTTGTGATTGTACCTAATTTGTCACATATATATTTTCTTTCATTTCATTAATTTTTGTATCATATAGTATGCATCTAAAAGGGTCTCGCACCACATGCATTTTTCGATAGATCATCACTCAAGTCATACCCTACACCCTGTTCTCATGCATAGCACACATTTATGTATCTGTGTTCTTAGTCCCTTGAATCTTAGCATAGTGGGTGTTTTAGCTTCAATAACATAGACAGGTGCTTTCATTCCATGACATTGTATACTAACCATAATGGGTCATTTTGGATTTAGGATAACATTGCGACTCAGTATTCACAGAATGGAAATGACATCAGTGGGTATGTCAGCAAACTTCAAAGGAGTTTCCTTCTTTAGGCAAAAATTTTTATTTTAGATTCTACAGAATTGCCTATTCAAACCCATGCTATTAGAAACCATTTACTTTACCAGTGTTTACTGTGAGCTATTGGGGAGATAATCTGTTCTATGCCTGTTCATCCTAATCTATTAGGTTACCTGTAGCCTACCCTTGTCTCGTAATTGTGATCTTAGAATGGGAATTTTACTAGCTTCATTTTCTGTAAAAAAAAAAAAGGGGAGAGAAAGAAAGAGAATTTTCTTATCAAAGATCAGACTCTCTATCAAAGGTTGGGAGCCTCATTGTCTGCCATCATATTTTGAGACTTGCATAGTTGTTCAGAGGGTGTCAAGATCAAGAAATCAGGGCTGGTGATAGATCTATGTGAGCTTCAGCCTGTGAGCAAGGGTTATGTATTATAGTCATTTTGTGATATATCATACTCTGAGCGCCACCAGTCATTTCTGTGCACTGCCCACCATCAGCACACCTCTTCCACCATCACCTGTTGCAGCAGAGTCTATGCATCGAAGCCGTTGACATTGGCTGGCAAAACTGAGTCTTAGCAAAACCTCTGCACTTCACAGCATTTTTCTTTCTGTTGTTCCCTTCTCTACAATCACCACTATAGATTTATTCAAAGCATCACTGCACTAAGTCAGTACACCATATCATCCATTGTTATCCCATTGCCCATGCATAGTTATCCTCGTTATATATATGTATATCATCTACATTTGCATGTTTAGCTTAGACATAATGCTTAGGTCCTATATACCTATATATATATGTATATCACCTACATTTCCATGCTTAGCTTAGATATAATACTTAGGTCCTATATATATATATATATATATATATTCTTTAGCTAGCATAGGTATCATTCCTAGCTAAATACATATGTATTCTTTAGATATAAAAGCCTTTTTTTTCTAACTTTATATAAGCATTATAAGATGTCTTATACACATTCATTCTAGGTATCCACATTCTCATGCTAACTCTAATGTGATGTTTCTTTTTGCATACTTTTCTTTCTATTTGCATTGTGCTAACTTACATTTTGCAGGAAATACATGAAAAGTGTTATTTTTCTTCTTAGTTTAGGATTTTAATTTCCAGTCAATGATGTAATAGTTAGATATCAATGAGAATATTTTATTTTCAGCATTAGATTAGAATATATGAGCATACATATACTCGTGTCATGACAATTCTCTCTTTGATTTCCCAAAAATTCATGAATGAGATACGAATGGCACGTACACCATTTCGTAAGAGGTAATTAATCCTAAGTTGATGATTTACATCAATGGCCATAGTCAGGATGTAAACAAAACTTAGGATTTTTATCTTTTATAAAATAACACTGGGTCCACACTAGATCCTTTTCAAAATTCATCATATTTTATTTAAATATTTTCCTCTTTTATCAGGGTTTAATTTAAAATTAATTCAATATATATACCATTGGCCATAGTCAGGGTATACTGAGAGTTAATTTAATTTTAAACTCTATAAAATCACCAAAACATGTTTTATTCTTCACCTGAATTTAAATATAGATTATTATATAATACATTCAATGACCATAGTCAAGGATGTATTATATTTTCAATCTTATTTTAATTCATTTAAAGAATGAAATATGTTTTTTAAAATCAATTTTCAAAATCTTTAAATTCATTTCATCATTTAGGATAGAACTGCATCATATTTTCAAACTTCCTTTTTAAAATCCAAGTGATCTCAAAATATCTTTCTTCAATCTCTATTTCAATTCATTCTTCTATCTTATTTCAAATATTTAAATTTCAAAGTCCAATTTGACTTTGAAATTTCAAATCCAATCTTTATATTCAAAATTCCATCTTCCCATTCAAAATTCAACTTCAAAGTCCAATTTAACTTTGAAGTTTTTGATTCATCTTCAAATTCAAAACCGAGTTTATCTTCCTATCTTCAAATTCAAAATATAAGTTTGAGATTGATTATGAATCTCAAAGCTTGACCCTTCCTAAATTTTAAATTCAATCTGGGTTTTCAAAACCCGATCCATATTCAAAAGTCCCATTTGGACTTTCAAAACCCAAATCTAAAATTAGATCAACTTGGATCCAGTTTTCTAAATACAATTCTAATTTTGGATCTTAGACTCCAGATCCAAATTACATCTTGGATCTCAGACTTTAGATCCAATTTCATTTTAGGATCCAGAATCTAATCTCATCTTGGATCTCGGACTTCAGATCTAATTCCATTTTAAGATCCAGAATCCAATCTCATCTTGGATCTCAGACTTCAGATCCAATTCCATTTTAGGATCTAGAATCCAATTCCACTTTGGATCTCAGACTTCAGATCCAATTCCATTTTAGGATCCAAAATCCAATTCCACTTTGGATCTCAGACTTCAGATCCAATTCCATTTTAGGATCCAGAATACAATTCTACTTTGAATCTGACTTCAGATCCAAATCCATCTTAAGATCTAGACTTCGAATTTGAATTCCAGATTTTAAATCAAATTCTATTTTCAATTCCAAATTTCAAATTCAATTCCATTTCATTTCCATATTTCAAATCTAATGTCATTTTCAGATCTCATCCGAACTTCCTAAGTCCATTTCTATGCCATTTGAATCTCTCAAATCGATCCTAATTGCAAATTTTAAATTCAATTCTATTTCAAATTTTATCTCTTCTCCTAAATCTAAGTTCAAAGTCCATCTTCTGACTTCGAAATTTTTTTCCTTTTCCTTTTTTCATTCATCTTCAAAACATTTTTTTTTCTCCTAAGATTTGATTATTCCAAAAACTTAAAACTTTTAATCTTAAGTCCTAAGTTAGAAACCATTTCATCACTCCATTATCAAGTTCATCTCAGAACAGTTGGAAATTTTCAAAACATCCTTCAAAAGAGCATACATCCTTGCATTGCACAAGTATGATTCTTTGCGCATTTAGACTTAGGATAAATTCTTAGATAATATTTAGGCAAAGCAAAAGGCATAAATTTGATCCTTGGTTCGATTACCTCTGGTAAAGGCGTCAGGAACGGTCAAACCTCGTACCGACGAGCGAATCCCGTCTCTCCATTTTTCCCGCAATATATTTCAAAATGGAGGCGAGTAATTTTTTTTATATTTTCAAAGCAAGGTCAAGTGAGACCCCGCAAAAGAGTTCCTCTTCTCTCTTTCTTTTCTTTTCTCTTCTCTCTTCTTTTTTCTGTCTTTTATTTTCCTCCCTTCAAAAAAGGAGGAAAATAGGGGTTAGAAAAGGAAAAGAGAAGGAAGAGAGAGAAACCACAAGAGAGAAAAAATTTTGCGATGATTACAGTTTTGGGGACCGAGATGGGACCCGTCTTCGTCCGGTTGAATCTATGCCTTTGCTTTGCTTTTATTATCTAAGTCTTTATTCTTCTATGTCAGCTTCATTTCCATGCAAACCTTAGGAGCCTAGACTCTGTCCTAAAGCTGACATTATTTGCATATAGGATCTAAGTATGGTTTGGTAGGACCATATTGAGGAGATTATTCCATGTTCACATTAGACTTAGGACTGAAATACAACTCTCCTCAATTCTAGGGATTGAATGCAAACAATGTATGCAAGTGTATGCTTCTTTTTCATTTAAATCTATCTCTTTAGGACTTGCATTAGAGCTTTCTGGTTTTATTTGCATGTTGAACATGTTTTTTGAAAACATGCCTACCTATGTTGTCCCGGTCTTCACGTTGCTGGGCTGTCTCACTGAACCATAGTTCGGGAGAGAGCCTCACAACTAGACAACTTATTTGGGTTCGCGCTCCCCTACCAGGTACCTAAGGGCCATAGTCTGAGGTATATCGGTAGGCGCTCAAGGATGTTGGGAAGCCTTTTACCTTAGAACCGGAGAATTATTTCTATGCCACGTACTTCGAGCTTCGGCTTGAGTATATCGGCATACCTTGATCGAAATCTGGTGTTCTGAACCATAGAGTTAGGGTTAAGGTCCTACAAGCCATTTCAAAATATTGCATTTAGAGTCAGCCTTTAGAGAGTGTTGTGTGCGCATCTTTGTCCTACATTTCTTTCTCTTTTGTGTCGATTTTTCTTTAAAAAACCTTGGAAAGTCTTTTTCTAAGTCCCTTGATCTTTCAAAATTTCCAGGATTTATGTCTATCCTCCTCTTTCATCAAAAGTTTGTTTGTAAGTCATGCATTCTATCTGATTCTCTTCCTCTCTTGCCACAATATCATTCTGATGGCGTTCGAATCTCTCGATGCTATCTTTCCTAGGGATCATGTCTTCTATCAAATAAGGGATGGAACCCCGGATCATCGGGTTATCCAGACTCATTCCTTCTTCCCTCATTGGTATTATTCCTGGTTCGCCACCTTCTCGCGTATGTTCCCAGACCACTTGGACGATTGTGGATTAGAGATGGCATCGGCAGTGGGCAAGCAAACCATCAACGACAGTCTGATTCAAGCTATGGCAGAACGGTGGAATCCACGTACCTACACATTCTGGTTTTCATGGGGAGAGATGACTCTGCTAATGGACAAGTTTAGCGACATCATGGGATTGTCAGAACCAGCTGGTCAGCCAGATGATCCGGTCGAGCAACAATTCCTGATCAGTGTCAAGGGGATAGATGTTCGAGAAGCATTAGCCAGAGCAACAGGGAGCAGATCTTGGCCTCTCACCAAGATCAACAGGAGTTAGTTCATCGACCTATTCGGACTCTATCACAAGTATGACGCCTACGAAGAAGTTGACACCTTATCTCGAGCAGCGAAAGAAAGGATCCATCACACCATGGTCCTATGCACAGTGGGGTTAGCGTTCTTTCAGGATAGTTAGAATTTTATCGATGTCAGAGTCACCCAACTCTTTCGAAGATGGGGAAGCAAGCAGACCCGTCAACTTTCAATGTCCATGGCAGCTCTAGCCTTTCTCTACAGAGGCTTAGCTCGTTTCGCCCTTGGAGAGACCATTTTGGTGGAAGGATGCACGTATGCCTTGCAATCGTGGTTCCTGCGACATGTTCCATCGAAGACCAGTTCCTTCATATTCAATAGCAAGAAGCCGAAGTCTGTGGTTCAGTACCGAACTTTGATTGAGAAACTACATCAGGAGGAGATCCTCTGGGATTACTTTGACAGGCGAGAATCAGTTCCTCGCTACACTTATGCTCGTAGCAAGCATTACAGATTGCTTGGCCCTTTCTTCTGTGTCGACTATCAGCCAGAGAGGTGTCTCAGACAATGCTCGCAGCGGTAGATTTGCGTCAACACTCGCTTCCCGACGGGCCACATGTCAGAGTTCGATCTGCAATCGGATCAGTGGTCTGGGGCATACCATGTAACCAAGTACACTTGGGACTCCTTCATTCCTTTGTCTATGTTTCCTGGTCCTAATGTATCTTCAGAATATCGAGAATGGTGGCAAACTGTCTGCCCACCTTCTCTTTGTATTTAAATTTTGTCATCAATAAAAATGAAACTTTTGTTCTGATAAAAAACTCTTTATGGCCAAATTTTATTTTGTTTTATATGGTCATGATCCCCGTGACGACCTCATCCCTAGTGATGAGACTTCTTTCTCATATTTTTATTCGATTATCTCTCATCATGATGGACGACCTCGCCTAGGTCATAAGGCACATTTTTGTTGCCGCAAAATGGTGACACAATTATCGCAAAAAATTGTGATGACCCGATCCCTAGTGATGTGATAACTTGTCTAAATTGTTTGTCAATTCCTCTTTTCTTGTCCTTTTCTCAAAAAGGCCCAATTTTTCAAAAATTCCTCCGAGCTCTAACCATTCCTTTATCTTTGCAGAAATCACTGGCATTGGCAAGATGGTTTAAACCAGAGCCGGAAAGGAGACTGCCCCTCAGCACAGTGACAACGAAGCCGAGACAACGAGCTCTCCTAAGTCAGTCAGAGGGCAGAATCAGAACCAAACCAATGATATAGATACTGCCATGTACAACCTGTTCAAGAGAATGATGACTAGAATGATGTCAGAACAAGCTGAGGCCAGTCAGAAGGAGGTCGCTCCGAAGAGCAAACCAAAGAAGAAAGCTGTGAAAAAATTGGTCAGGATCGTCAGAAAGAAAGTGCAGCCTGACACCCCTTCTGAGGAATCAAAATCAGCTGAAGAGGAATCAGAAAATGAAGAACAGTTTGTTTATCATCAGAATCCTCCGCCGCAGTTTGTAAAGACCGCTGTAGAGCCCGAATCAATAAACAAACCCATTCTGGCTAATGATCTGATGCAAGAGCAGATGAAAGAAATGAATTGGGCCATCAAAGATATTCAGGCCAAAAGCAAAGGAAAACAGACTTACTCTGGTGAAGATTTTTACCATGGCCTAGATGGGGATGACAATCTGAAAAATCTCCCTCAAAAGTTCCTCAAGTTTGACAGAACAAGCAACCCTAAGGCTCATTTGGCCACTTTCTATGCCGAGTGCGGCCGTTTTAGGAAAGACAACCGGGCGTTATTCATCTGTTTTCCTCGAAGCCTAGAGGGAACAACCGCTAGGTGGTATGTAGACCACATTAATCCTATCGAACTACGAGAGTTCGATATGGTTGTTAACTTGTTCATCGAGCGCTTCATGTTCAATATTGAAGCATCACCAACTCTCAACCACCTATACAATTTAAAACAGAATGAGAATGAGAAAGCTAGCGAATTCATTCACAGGTGGAGGAGCACCTGTAACAGAATGAAAGTTCTCATCCCAGAGGAACATGCCTTGCAGATCATTTTGAACAACTTTGCTCAGCCTCTGAGGAACCTCATTTCTACGTCGCCTGCCAAATCATTCATCAAATTGATTGAGAGAGCCAAGTGGCTTGAAACCGGCTTCGACAATGGTTTGTATGAAGGATATCCTTTTGTCAGAGGGAATCCTTATCAGAAGAAGAAGGCACACGTTGCCTATTCTACAGAATTTTCAGGAGATAGTAGTGACTCTAGCAACAAAAAGAGCAAGAAGAATCGTAGAAAAAACTCAGGGCACTCTAGGGCCGAAAGGACAAACTCTGCAGCCCAGAAGGGAAAGTTTGTTAAGCCGCAGCCCGTTCAGTCAACGCCTCAGCCAGAAACAAAGCAGCCAGAGAAGCTGAAACACAAGGGATGGAGCTATGATCGGGAGTTCACAGCCTTGGAACAATCCCGCGAGGACATCCTTGAGTATATGTTGTCTAAAGGGATGATCAAACTCCCCAAGGTCGCAGAGCCTCCCGTTGCTATGGGAAAGTGGACTGACAAATTCTGTAAATTCCACCAGACTGTCGGACATGACACCGAACATTGTTTCGTCCTCAAAAACATCATTCAAGATTGTATTGACAAGAATTTACTGATCGAGGATGAAGAAGAACAGCCGAAAATCTTGTCCAAGCCATTTCCCAAGCATTAAGCTTCAGTCATTGATCATGCATATATTTTAGGGATATTTCATATAAAAATATGCATGATTTCATGAGAAAACGATTTAAAAACCCAATTTTATGTTAGTTTCGAGTAAATGTACTAAAATAATATAAGAATAGAAAATGCATGAAAAATAGTGTTATTTTACATTTTTATGCATATTTTAGTGTTTGACATAATTATAGTAGTTTAGTTTTTGAAAATCATAAAAAATTAGATTTAAAATAGACTTAGTTTTACAATTTCTAAAACATAGTCATTTTGAGTTGTTTTGCAAATAACTTTTTGAAGAGAGTTGAAATGCAATTTTTAAAAGAAGATGGACTTATGGACAAAACTTCAAACTTATAAATATGATACGTAGGGGGAATTTCAAATTGTCTTCTCTTTCTTGCCTAAGCCCTCTCTTCTTCCCCTTCTTCTCCACCTCTTCTTACCTCTTCTTCTCCTTCTCCCTATTTTCCCCTCTTTTTCTTATCCTCTTTCCGGTGGAGAATTCCTACAACAGTTGAAGCAAGAGAGAGGATTCCAACATCTGTTCTAATCCCTCAAGTTACAGTAAGTTCTTCTTCTTCTTCTTCTTCTTCTTCTTCCTCTTCTTCTGTTTTGTTAATTTGATTTGCTGAAATTAGTAGATAGCATGTGTGATTCCAATTTCATGTTACATTTTGAATTCATCGTAGGTAGTATTAGCATTAGCATCTGAATTTTCAACATATTTTCTTTTGATTCATAGATTCATTTTGCATACTATTTCTATTTCTTTTTATTTATTTTTTGTTTGCTGTGTGTTTATTTTTAAGCTTTTTCTTCAAGCGTTGCAGTGTGCATATAGTGAAATCAGACATCTGATAGCTGTGAAATCACGATTTCCAGTTTGCGTGGATCTAAAATCTGGAGAAAACATCATACTCAAATCATCAGATCTGTTTGTGGATTCATCGGATTTGAATATTTTCTTACAAAATTGATCGATCATCTGGATCGATCACTGTGTTTTCAGACTATTATTTCCAAAGTTAATTGAATTTGATTTCCAACATTGATCAGAGAACTGGATCAAATCCAGTCGATCATAATCTTTTTGTTCTCTGTTGATAGTTGGAATCCCCTGATTTAGCCGGATTCACTTCACATTTATCGTGAAAATGTGAAAGAGGCAATTTCACTTGAGTTACTGTGAAATTCATTTCACGGTTGTTGCTATTTCCGGTGGAGGCTGTTGATATTTTTGGTGGAGGTTGTTGCTATTTAAAATTCTAGTGAGTGTTTTTGAAAAAATTCGATCGGATGTTGTGATCTGAAGTGAAAGTATGAATCTGGCATCCTCATTATTGAACAACTGTGAAATCTAACAGAACTAGGAGGATTCGCCGGAAGTTCTCTGTATCTGATTACCGAAATCCCGATCATCTGATTAAGAACCATCAGATCTCCTCTAAGTCAGTGGTTGAACTTCATTCTTCTACTGGAATCATTCTTTCTTGCCAGAAAATTACTTTGATCTGCCGGGTAGATCTCTGGTTGTTGGAATCCTCATCTCTGAATCCGCCGAAAGTTACATTTACTATCGTGAATTTCATTTCCTGTAGAACTCACAGGCGGTTACCCATATCTCTGGCAGCTCATCTTTCTGAGCCACTGTGGGAACCGATCTCACCTGTGTAAAGTCGGGCATTGTGATTAAAATGTGAAAATTCATTTTCACGATAATGTGTGGTAAAACAAAGTTGGTTTTCATAGTCTGTTGCTTTTAAAAGTTATTTTCACATGTGTGTTGATTTTAAAATTGAATTTCACTGATTTTTACTGTTTGAGTAATAATGTTAGTTGTTAGTTAGGTAAGTAGTTAGTTGTTAAGTAAATAATTAGCATTATTAATTGTTTTGTAATTAGAATACTCAATTAATTAGTAGTTAGTTTACTTAGTTAAGAAAATGTTGTTAGTTAGTTTTTAAAAGTACTTAGTGAATTGTCAGAAGTTTCATATAGTTTATATCTAGCTTGCATACATTAGCATTATAGGTTAGTATTGTTTTGTTTATCATTTAAATTTCTTTTGCATTACCTTTCATTGTTTTAGCATTTAATTAGTATATTTTGCTTAGTATAGTTGATGATGCATTAAATACGCGTAAGCATAACATATTTTCACTGCATAAATGCATCATTTATAAGGTTAGAACCCACACATATGTGCATATTGATGTCATTGAGCTACGGTTTGAATTTCGTTCGAATCGGACTTAAAACGAGAGAGATATCGCATTTTTAGTGAAGCGGGTCGAACCTCGGGGCAAACCGGGGCATTTCGGATCCAAAAGGGCCATTTGGGCCTCGGATCTGGGCCAAAACGTACTCATTTTAACCCATATTAACCCCAAACTCGAGTTTTGAAAATATTTGCTAAAAACCCCTCTAAAAAGGGAGCCCAGCAATAGGTTTTATTTTAATCCTTCTTTTGGAAAATGCCAAAAAATGAGCTTTAGCTATAAAAACTCATTTTAAAACCCTAATAGGCGTCTTTGCCTTGGAAGCTGCGCCCCCAGGCCCGATGCTTCTTCCTCCAGCCTTCTTCCTCAGCCATCATACGCCCCATCTTCTTCCTCTTTGAGTTTGGCTCGGTTTTGCCAGCCATTACTCTTAGCTGCCATTCTTCTTCCTCCATTTCTACCGCCCAGACCTTTCTTCTCTTCTCCCCTTGCTGAAACTAACGACCCATGCTTCGTTTTTGCAGGTAGCAGCAGCTTGGAATGCACCAGCTGTGGAAGGGGTGCTGTCTGCCCCTTCCCAGCCAGCCGGCCCTACCTTCATCCGGCCTTCTTCACCATTCCAGCACGCCACGCTCGGAGCATCTCCATTCGGCCCCTTCCAGCAAACCTGCAGCAAAGAGGTGTTAGCCAGCACCATTGACGACCTTTAGGTGCAGAGACAAGGCAGATTCCGCTCACCCACGACCCCTCCATTCGTCGGACAACCGAAATCAGGTGATATTAAGTTGTCGTAAGAGCATCTCGTCTCAGTGATAGATTGACGCAGCAAGTAAACTAACGAAAATGCCCTTGTGTTCACAGGCTTGAGTCACTGCGCGCTTCTTTTATGTTCTTGTTCAATTTTGATTCCAGTGTAATACTCTCTGTAATTGGACAAGTTCAATATCAATAAAATGCAATATTTAGTTTTAATCTGAGTATATCCCGTTCCCTGTGGATTCGACCCGTACTCGCCACATCTGTGGAAAGTCGGTTTTTATTATCTTTGGTTGACGATTTTCCGAATGCTTTTAATGAAAAATACTGTGTTAAAAATAACCATTACAAAAGTGCAACCAAATTTTGGCGCCGTTGCCGGGGAACGGCGATTATACTCTGTTAATTCTAATTTTGTAATTTGTTGATATTTGCTTAGTTAGTTAGATTAACTGCAGTTTATTTTTCTAGTTAATAGGATTAATTAGTAAATATAGGGTTAACATAGTAAGTACATATAGGATTCACGGTTATTTCTCTAGGATTCATAAATTTTCATTCTTCTGGAGTGCTTAGATAGGTGAGTTCTAGATAACATATCTTGAATTCCTATTTCAGTACTTAAGTATATTTAGAATAGATTTAATTTTGAAGTTGAATTCCCCTTTTAGCATGATTAGCGTAGTTTAACTGCATTTAGTTTCAATTCCTTGTTTTTGTTTGTTGTTTACTGTTTTCTTTTCATTTAGGTAGTTTGGTCGCATAGTTAGTTAGGTTACGTTGCACATATCTGGACTTAGTTCCAGTATATGCAAGGGCACAGGAATTTGGGTGTCCTGCTCCAACCGCTCATTGAGGATCCAGAGAGAATTATACGTTCTTCTCGAAACCGATCCGAAATGGGGGACTTAGAACCCGAAGCTACTGTGCGCCCTCTGAGGGAGTACTTCCTACCCACGGAGTACACCCAGGCGTCGTGTATTCTCAGACCAACTATTGGGGCGCCGCACTACGAGATTAAGGCTAGCGTGATTCAGATGCTTCCATCTTTCTATGGCCTTAGTCACGAGGATCCCTATAGGCACCTTGACGAGTTCCTTGAAATCTGTTCTACAGTGAAGATTCAAAATTTTGGGGACGATGCCATGAAATTGACCCTCTTTCCATTCTCATTGAAGGACAAAGCCAAGTATTGGTTGAAATCCTTAGACACGGTAGTGATAGGGTCATGGGATCAGCTTCAGCAGGAATTCCTGAAGAAGTACTTTTCCATTGGTAGGACGAATCAGTTTTGTCGAGCCATCACTAGTTTTTCAGAACTAGATGGCGAGCAATTTCATGAAACATGGGAAAGGATGAAGGACCTGCTTAGGAAATGCCCTCACCACCAGGTGCCAAGATGGCAACTGGCGCAGTGCTTCTACGATGGATTGTCTGACAGCAATCGTCAGATGATTGACGCTTCATGTGGGGGTACATTTATGTTGAAGAGCGAGGATGAGTCCTGGAACTTATTTGACACTCTTGCCGAGAACTCAATGCACCATACCTCTACATCTCACTCTGAGAGAACCACAATCACACCCAGCACCTCCAAGAAAGGTGGGGTTCTTGAGATCGATTCGACTGTCGCGCTGCAAAGCAAAGTTGATATGCTTTCTCAGAAGTTGGACCAGCTCCTCTCGACCCCATCCCAACCTCATCCGGTATGCGCGTTGTGTGCGAGCCCAGCACATGTTGTTACTGAGTGCCCTTCGGCAGCTCAGTATCCTGAATTTGTGCAAGAGCAAGTTCAGGCAGCTCAGGATTACACCAGGCCCCAGAACAACCCATATTCATCTACATACAATCCGGGGTGGCGTAATCACCCTAATTTCTCTTGGAAGAACCCACAGTCTTCCACCCAGACTCAGCCTACTCGGCCATCTCAATTCACTCAGACATTTCAGAGGTTGAGCTATCCTCAACCCACTCCTTTTCCTCTCCAGCCTTCACGAGAGTCTGCCCCGCAGACTTCTTTTGAGGAGAGATTGCTCCAAGCATTTGACGAGGTGAAAACCTCAAGCCAGAATGCCTTTGAGCAGTGTATCCAGATGTTGAGTTCCCATACGCAGTCGATCGCAAAATTAGAATCGCAAATGGGGCAATTAGCGGATGGGCTAAATAGGAGACCTGAGGGAAGCCTGCCGGGTCAGGCTGTGATGAACCCTAAAGGCAAAGAATAGGGTCTGAGCAGAATGATGTATTATATGTATGCTAGAAGTAGAAGTTCAGTTAGCATATGTTTTTGTTTCGTTATTTGATTTTTTGTGAGCTTACATTTGCTTTGATTCATGCAGGTTTATCTGACATTCACTGAGTGAGTATAGGTTATTGACTTTAAGATATGGCTTTTAGAGCAGACAATCGATTCGGTCAACTGAAAACTGAGCATCGGCGTATGCTTAGTGGTGGAGCATGATCCAGTCAAGACTCAGCTCAAGAGGCCCCGCATATCAGGTCGTATTTATCCGTTCTCCTGTCTTGATTTCAAGTTATGTTAGTGTGTATCTGCACTGTAATTTTATATCTCTGCATGCCACTAGGGACAGTGTCATTCAAGCATGGGGGGATGGTTCAGTAGATACACACTATTTTATCCTATTTATCATGTTTTGGTAACTAAAACTCATAAATTAGGCGTTTCAGAAATTTTTTTTTAGCATATATGAATGTTGTTGACATAATTAGACATGTTAGAAACTTTTAGAAGCCCCATGAGGAAAATTTTTTCTGAACAAAGCTAAAAAGAGTGAGTATTTATGTGAAGTTCAAAGAAAATACTGTATCTGAATGCGAAAAGTTAATTTTGATTCACAAGTATAAGTAAGCACAGTTTGAAATAAACTACTAAGTAAATGAAAAATATTAGAAAAAGCTCGAGCTTAAAAGAAAAGAGTCTGTGTTAGGTTGTTTGGATGATTTCACAATCCCGAGTAAGATAAGTGCAGAAGCTAGTTAAAGTGTTTGCATTCCACCCGAAAAGGAGAAGGAAAGCTTTGTGAGCCTCAGAAGTTGAGACCAGATACAAGTTGAAGTGTCTGAATCTCGTGTCGAAAAGGTAAATGAAGGAAGTCACTTTTGTGTCTAGTTAGTGTCTTTAGCATACATATAGTGGTATAAGAAGGCATTAACATTGCACAGGGCACAAAAGCAGACCACACGTAGGCGAATGAAAAGAAAAGAAAAGAAAAGAAAAGAATTGAAAAAGTGAAAGTTGAAAATTCAATGAAAAAGAAAATAAGAGCTTAAATGAAAAGAAAAAGTCATTACTTAGAAGTAAAATGAAAGACTGTGCAGAAAAATACATAAGTGATGAAAAAAAATAAACAATAGCATGATAATACACGATTTTCTGAGAAACAATCATAGATAAATGCGATTTTTAAAAGAGTGAAAGGAAAATTTTTAGCGTGGAGGCATAAAATCTCTAATTATGTTCTGAGAAGTGAAAAATTACATGAAATGTCTGCTAAATTTGATTTCTGGAATTGCCTAGCATTTTAGAAGAAAATTTTAAATTTCTGCATGATTTCTGATGTTTGTGGGTAGCATCTCTGCAAACCCTCACGAGACCTTGCTCGTCCACTGGGGTAACCCAGGGGTTTAAAGGGCTTGTTGCATGTGCTAAATGCAACTGTGATTCCTACGAAAGTGAGTTAGTTGTTTAATAAAGTTGCATGTTATTCGAGTAGTCCATATCTTCATCGCGAGGGTAGGGTATATTGCTAGGGACTAACAATTATTCTAGCATGGGGGTATTTGATGATGCATTAAATACGCGTAAGCATAACATATTTTCACTGCATAAATGCATCATTTATAAGTTTAAAACCCACACTTCATTGAGCTACGGTTCGAATTTCGTTCGAATCGGACTTAAAACGAGAGAGATATCGCATTTTTAGTGAAGCGGGTCGAACCTCGGGGCAAACCGGGGCATTTCGGATCCAAAAGGGCCATTTGGGCCTCGGATCTGGGCCAAAACGTACCCATTTCAACCCATATTAACCCCAAACTCGAGTTTTGAAAATATTTGCTAAAAACCCCTCTAAAAAGGGCGCCCAGCAACAGGTTTTATTTTAATCCTTCTTTTGGAAAATGCCAAAAATTGAGCTTTAGCTATAAAAATTCATTTTAAAACCCTAATAGGCGTCTTTGCCTTGGAAGCTGCGCCCCCAGGCCCGATGCTTCTTCCTCCAGCCTTCTTCCTCAGCCATCATACGCCCCATCTTCTTCCTCTTTGAGTTTGGCTCGGTTTTGCCAGCCATTACTCTTAGCCGCCATTCTTCTTCCTCCATTTCTACCGCCCAGACCTTTCTTCTCTTCTCCCCTTTCTGAAACTAACGACCCATGCTTCGTTTTTGCAGGTAGCAGCAGCTTGGAGTGCACCAGCTGTGGAAGGGGTGCTGCTTGCCCCTTCCCAGCCAGCCGGCCCTACCTTCATCCAGCCTTCTTCACCATTCCAGCACGCCACGCTCGGAGCATCTCCATTCGGCCCCTTCCAGCAAACCTGCAGCAAAGAGGTGTTAGCCAGCACCATTGAGGACCTTTAGGTGCAAAGACAAGGCAGATTATGCTCACCCACGACCCCTCCATTCGTCGGACAACCGAAATCAGGTGATATTAAGTTGTCGTAAGAGCATCTCGTCTCAGTGATAGATTGACGCAGCAAGTAAACTAACGAAAATGCCCTTGTGTTCACAGGCTTGAGTCACTGCGCGCTTCTTTTATGTTCTTGTTCAATTTTGATTCCAGTGTAATACTCTCTGTAATTGGACAAGTTCAATATCAATAAAATGCAATATTTAGTTTTAATCTGAGTATATCCCGTTCCCTGTGGATTCGACCCGTACTCGCCACATCTGTGGAAAGTCGGTTTTTATTATCTTTGGTTGACGATTTTCTGAATGCTTTTAATGAAAAATACTGTGTTAAAAATAACCATTACAATAGTGCAACCAATAGTCTCTATTAGTATTTGGTACTGCTCGTGTTCATTTGACGTGTGCAGGATAGCACAGGAGTGGAGCGGAAGTGATTACGTGACACGAAGTACGAAGAGTAGAGCTTCTTTTTATTTTCAGTTTAGAATTAGGAATTTAATTGGGTTTGTAAATATTGCACTTTACGCCCTCTGCGAAGGGTATTCATTTGTTGTAATAGTTAGTTGTTTTTACCTTGAACATTTTACATTTTAATAATACGGCAATAAAGATTAGTTTAGATTTGTGTGTTTGAATACGAAATATTCCCGTTCCCTGAGTTCGACCCAGTCTCATCCACTAGTGAGAACCGATTTTTATTATTTGATGTCTGGTTTTCACATGTTTTACATATAAAAATCTTTTCAAAATTACAACGATTTAAAAGAAGGCATCAGTCATCACGGAGCAGACATTCTCTCTTCAAGACAGCATCCAGCCGTGTTCTAGTCAGGACATTCAGGATCAGCATCATGTCTTGGTCCTTAGTCAAGCACAGTCTTTCGCCAAGAGGGTGGATATCACTGCATTTTCCAGCAACAAGAAGACAACCAAGGAACCAACCAGAGTAATGGCAGAAATTGCCAGGCTAGTCCCCAGGATTCCGAAGCGCTTCGTCAAGGCTGCTTCAAAGAAAGAAGAGGCTTCAGGGTCAATTCAGAAGCCAATTACTGCTTTATCCAACATTTCTATCCTGGATTTGACTCATGCTTCTGTAGAGCACCAGCAAGTGCTAGAAGACCTGCTCAGAAAGATAAAGGTCAACCCTAGCACAACACCACAGGACATGGCTCAAATCGTCAATCAGGCCATGACAAATGCACCAATCACTTTTTCTGATGAGGATTTGCCAAAGCCTCATTCATTTTATAACAACGCTTTATACATAGTGGTGCGAACCAGGGGCATGACAGTCCCTCATGTACTAGTTGACGGAGGCAGCAACCTAATTATCTGTCCAGAAATGATGGCTAAGGCATTGGGCCTGAAAGAAGAAGAACATACCCCAGATCCCATAACGATCTATGGTTTTGAAAACCACGGGTAGACAGCCAAGGGGAAGATATTTCTCGAGATCTTCATCAATTATTCAGTGCATACAGTCCTGTTTCATGTGGTCAACGTGCCGCCCACGTACAACCTTCTTCTAGGGCACACTTGGATCCACAATGCCAATGCTGTCCCATCAACCTTACACCAATGCATCAAATGGTCAAAGGGATGCATGATCACCACGGTCCTAGGAGAGGATCCAGAAGAACGACTCCCGCAGCCAATGATTCCCCGTCCTACTTTCACTGCCGACATCCCGAGCATCAGGGAAGTCGATGAAATCAATCTAAGTGAAAGCCTGGACATGTTGAAATTGAAAGAAGTCCAACCAACAGAAAGTGTGACAGCAGTAACCCGGTGGCAGGGGCCTCACTTCTTCAAGCTAGGTGGGCGCCTCGACTGCACCTCCTTTCAGGATCACCCTCTGTTTTCTCAATTCTCAAAAACTAAGAGAGGGTTTGATCTTCTGATGAAGCACGGTTATCAGCCCTTCAGGGGCCTGGGCAGAAATAAAAACGGCATCCTGGAGCCAATCGTCCCCGCTCGGCATGTTGAGGGTACAGGCTTGGGTTTTACAGGTCAGTTGTCTGCAGGAAGACCACCTTCATCAAATGAGCACAATGAAGACAATGCCAGTGTTTTCTGCTTTCTTTTTCTTTCTTTTCCATGTCATCTTGTAGGGGCACAAAATCCGCCCCAGTTTCCTTCTTTTCATCAAAGCATATGTAAATATCTAGTGTGAGTTTTATGAAAACCCTTTTTAAAACAATATTTTTAATGAAAATCCGGTGAAAGCCAGACACCAAAAATATAAAAACCGGCTCGCACAAGTAGTGGAGTCCGGGTTGATCTCAGGGAACGGAAAATACTTCGTATTCAAACACACAATCTAACTACTCTTTATTGCCAAAATAAAAAGAATTAATTAAATAATTAACTACGAGAGTACGGCCCTACACAGAGGGCTTAAACAAAATAAATAAATGGTTTTATTACAGACCCAATTAATAAAATAAAATAAAACCCTAATCTAAAAAGAAAAGAAAGGCTTCAGTGCTTCGAGTCTTCTTGTCCCTTCTTGAGGTAATGTATGTTTTCTTGAACTTTTGCTTTTCTAAGGGCTCTCTGAGGACCTTTCTGAGGGTCTAAGGGTCACTTGAGGGGACCTCAAAGGGCTCTTTAGAAGCTCGAGATCACTTCTCTCGGAAGGCCAAAACGCTTTCCTGCAAAACACAAAAACAAAACAAAAAGCAGTACGAGGAAGACTAACTAGGAATTTCCTAACAAATGACAAAAAAAAAAATTTAACACAAACAGGATTTGACTTAACTAAACTAAACTAAACATGAACTGAACTATGAACGAACATGTAACAACCTACACTAAAAGCCAGAGTAGCAAAACTACCTAACTAACTAAAAAATTCAAGAAAACAATTGTAGTTGCTGAACTTAACTAATTCAAGAAGCAATAGATTAACTAAAGTGAATTAAAAAAAATCAAGAAGGTAATCAGCTGAACCTATTAACTAATATTAACAAGTAATGACATGAATGAGAACTAAAAATTGGCTGAAGGTAAATTACCCTAATTGGCTAATCCCGAATTGATTAAAACTACTTATTAACTATGTGCAAGATAACAAAAATTATTAACTAACTAATGAATGACAAAATAAACTAATTCAGTCTAAATTCTATGTTGTAAGGAAGATGAATATAAACTAATAGAATCTGGAAATAAAACACAAATATATGTTTGACCCAACTATGATAAAACATATGTCAATGCAATGATAACATAGCAATCAGCTACCCTGTTTTTTACTACATATGCATGCTCAATAACCCTACAACAAATCACGTGAGTTCAATGTAATATAAACTAACTAAATAAAACTACCCTAAGCTATCGCTACAGGCAATGCACTAGTTGACAAAACAAAACCCGTTAATAGGAAGCAACAAAAAGAAGGCTAAAACGTTACTTGAATCTGCCTAAAGTATGATTCACTAACCTATGTAAAAATCAAATAACCTTACCTACATAAAAATCTGTTAACTGCAATTGCTTAAAACGTTGGTTAAGGAATAAATGGCTGAAACATATAACTAATGAAATTAAAAGCTAAGGCACTTAAGCATGTATCGACTAAACTATGTTATTGACTTAAGAAAATGCTGATGTTAAACTGAATCACGCTGTAAAACAAAGATGTTGAACCTACAGAAACAAAAACGTTGAACAAGAATGAATAAAACAAACACAATGAAGCAAAATAAACTACCGGCCCAAAAAATATTGCTGAACCTAACACTATATGCACAGACTGAGCCGACCGTTGAGAAGGAATCAAAATAAAAGATCAAACACGTTGCTACCCTTTTTTTTCTCTTTTTTTAAATTTTGACAGACAAAAAACAAAGAAACTGTATACCATGTAGATCTAACTATACGGTACACACCACACACATTAACCCTAAAGACAAAAGAAGGAAACAATTTACGCAGAATTTAGGATATGATTTTTTTTTTATTCTTTTCAGCAAAAAAAAAAAAGAAACTATTCTGAACACGTAAAAAAAAGAGGGGAGAAGAAGTTACCGAGTGGATCGGCTGGACTGGTTGAGGGAAGAACGGTCTCTCCCTATATCAGATTTTCACGTTGCCTCCCTTTTGCTGAAGGAAGAAGAGGAACCCGCTGGCTAGAAAGAAGAAGAAGAAGAAAAAGAAAAACCGGCTGAAGGTAGAGAGAGAGAGAGAGAGAGAGAGAGAGAGAGAGGCGTCAACCCCAAAGAGAGAGACGTCTTTTTTTTTTGCTGTAGAAGATTACTTATAATACTAAATTAAGGTAAAAGAAAATTTTCAAAACAAGTCCACAATTTTCCATATTTTTCGAAAGACCCATTTTAGTAAAACAACTTTTATTGTCTAAAAACAAACAAACAAACTTCCTAAAAATTAAAAAACCTAAGCAAACTAAACTATGATTAAAACATTCTAACTATAATAGAAACACTAAAGAAAATATATGCAGGGAAAGCTTTGAAAAATATGAATTTCTGATAAAATTCAATTCAATGCAATTTCTCAGAACTAACAATAAAAATGGGTTTTTAGATCGATTTTAACATGAATCATGCATAAATAATTATTAATAAAATGCAAGTATTTTGCATGATCAAATACCCCCATGCTTATCGTTTGCTAGTCCTCGGGCAAACTGAAGCAAAAACAAAAATACTAAACTAGACACACAATAAATACCTAACTCACTTTCGTAGGAATAACGGTTCCATTTAGCATATGCAACAAGCCCTTTCAACCCCTGATTTACCCCAGTGGACGAGTAAGGTCTCGTGAGGGTTTGCAGAGATGCTACCCACAAACATCTGTGTCAAGTATGCATAAGAATTTTAAAACACAAAGCATTAGGCAGTTAAGGAGTTCGTTTCCACAAATATTTCATGCCATTGCATCATCAAAACATGATTAGAGTCATCTACTTGCCACCACAGAATAAAATATTTTCTTTCACTTTTCTAAATAGCATAATCATTTATGTTTCGTCCTTAGAAATTCAAATACATACATATCATTATTTACTTATCCTCACTCAGATGTGTTCTGCACAGGTTTTCTCAATATTTGCTTTTAAGCAATGAACTTTTCTCTTTTACGCTCTTTTCTCTTTCTTGATTTTCAATTTTCCACATTTTTCAATCAAATTTTTTTTCTGAGCACTATACCCAATTTCCAGTTTTTGTGACCCGTGTAGCGAGCTTTGGGTCAGTGACTCCCAGGCCAGTCGACCTTAGGGCACCAGATACAAAGTATCCCTCAGACTTAATTGCTCGAGTCACTAGACCTTCAATTTTCTATAGTTTACGTATAGTCTACTTCTCTGTCATGTGTAATGTCAATATCTATTAGGCTCTCTATAAAGTCCATGTAACGAGCTTTCGGGCTGATGACTCCGAAACCAGATGGCTTTAGGGCACCAGGTGTAAACACCCCTCAGGCTCTACTTGCTCGAACAAAATAGGCCACACATATCAACGTAGACAAAGAATTGACTTCCTTCGTTATCCTTTTCAACATGGACTCAAACACTTCAACTTGTGTCTAAACCCAGCTAATAGGGAGTACGAAGATGTCAAACAACTTGAGCTCTTTTGCAATGTTGTTCATTTGCTTAGTTTTCAAAAATAAAACTGTGCATATTCATACTTGTGATTCAAAATAAACTCTAACATGCATCCATAATCATTTCTTTGAAATCCACATAAACAACCATGGTTTTCTAGATTCGTGTTAGAAAAAGTTTTTCGTGGGGCTTAAAAATTCTCTAAAAATATTAGATGTTGCAAAGCAGTCATATAAGTTCAAACTCGTTCCCTAAAAGCCTAATTTTAATGAGTTGACATAAAAAATGCAAGTATAAAGACATGAAAAGTTTAGGTGTGCAAACTACACCCTTCCCCATGCTTGAATGACACTGTCCTCAGTGACACTCCCCCATGCTTGTATGAAACTAAGAGGATGTACTTGAGAACAAAATAATTGGGAGAAAAGAGCAGAAGTCACCTGAGATGACATATGAATGCATGTCCTACGATTACACAAGAATGCATACCTGATCTAACAAAACACTCATGAGATACAAGAAAGCAAAGCAAAATAACGAAAAACCATCTATGATATTTACTAGATTCTACTAAAAATACAACATACAAACCTGTGCTCCCCCTCATGCATCCACGAGGTTAATAGCCTCAATGTCTTGCTGCACCACCATATCAGAAATGTAGGGCTTCAGTCGCTGCCCATTAACTTTGAAAATGCTACCCGTTCGAGGGTCCAAAAGATCTATCGCTCCATGTGAAAAAACTCTATGGACTATGAATGGTCCATCCCATCTGGACTTCAGCTTCCCTGGAAAAAGATGGAGACGTGAATGATAAAGCCACACCTTTTGACCAGGCTCGAACTGCTTCCTCACAATATGTTGATCATGGAAATGCTTGGTTCGAGCCTTGTATATTTTGGCACTCTCGTAGGCTTCATTGCGCAACTCCGCAAGCTCACTCAACTGCAACTTCCTCTCAGCGCCAGCTTGGGCCATATCAAAATTGAACTTCTTGATAGCCCAATATGCCCTATGCTCCAATTCAACAGGAAGGTGGCATGGTTTCCCAAAAACCAATCGGTATGGGGACATGCCAATCGGAGTCTTGAAAGCAGTCCTATAGACCCAAAGGGCATCATCAAGGCGCTGAGACCAGTCCTTGCGGTCTGGCCGGACTGTTTTTTCAAGAATCTGCTTGATCTCCCTATTGGAGACCTCGACTTGGCCACTAGTCTGTGGGTGGTACGGTGTGGCAATCCGATGATGTACCGAGTATTTCCTAAGTAAGGAAGCTACTTGTACATTACGAAAGTGCGTACCACCATCACTAATGATCGCTCTAGGGACTCCGAACCGACTAAAAATGTTGTGCTTGATAAATCGAAGCACCTCCTTATGATCATTGGTTCCGGTGGCCACGGCCTCGACCCATTTTGAGACATAATCAACCGCCACTAGAATATAAATAAATCCGAACGAAGGCGGGAAAGGACCCATAAAATCAATGCCCCACACATCAAAAATCTCAATAATCAAAATAGGAAGGAGGGGCATCATATCACGCTTGGCGATGCGTCCTGTCTGCTGACAGCGCAAGCACCTCCTACAAAAATCATGGGCATCTCTATGCAGTGTCGGCCACCAAAATCCTGACTGGAGGACCTTCGCGGCGGTCTTTCGACTAGAAAAATGGCCTCCACAAGCCAAGGAATGACAAAATGATAGAATGGAGTCATACTCCTCCTCAGAAACACACCTCCGAATCATCTGATCTGGGCATAATCGAAACAACTCTGGTTCCTCCCAAAAATAGTGCTTTACCTGCGAGAAAAATCGATCTCTCTCATTGCGGTTCCAGTGCGCAGGGTACTCTCCAGTCACCAGAAAGTTGATGATATGTGCAAACCAAGGCAGATGCTTGACATGAAAGAGCTGCTCATCCGGAAATGAATCATCAATCTGCCCCTGATCAGTAGATGTCTCCATTGTCAGTCTGGATAAATGATCTGCTACAAGATTCTCACATCCCCTCTTATCTCGAATCTCGAGATCAAATTCTTATAACAGAAGGATCCATCGAATGAGACGCGGTTTGGCATCCTTTTTACTCATTAAATATCGCAATGCTGCATGATCTGAGTAAATGATGACCTTGGAGCCTAACAAATATGAGCGGAACTTCTCGAGAGCAAAAACTACGGCTAGTAATTCCTTCTCTGTGGTGGTATAGTGCATTTGTGCATCAGAGAGGGTCCTACTAGCATAATAAATTACATGAGATCGTCGCTCAATCTTCTGACCGAGAATCGCTCCAACCGCGTAATCTGACGCGTCACACATAATCTCAAATGGCACGGACCACTCAGGAGATCGAAGAATAAGAGCAGTAGTCAGAGCCGCCTTCAGGGCCAAGAATGACTTCAGACAGGCATCATCAAACACAAACGGCTGATCTTTTGTTAGCAGGTTGCACAACGGTTGAGAAATCTGGCTAAAGTCCTTAATGAACCTTCTATAAAAACCTGCGTGCCCTAGAAATGATCGCACCTGCCGCACAAAAGTTGGTGGGGCTAATTTTTCAATGGTCTCCACCTTGGCCTTATCAACCTCGATCCCTTTCTCAGACACAATATGTCCAAGAACAATCCCTTGTCTCACCATGAAATGACTCTTTTCCCAACTAAGAACCAGATTTGTCTCCCTACAACGCTGAAGCACACGCGATAACTTTTGGAGACAATCGTCAAATGAAGAGCCATAGACCGAGAAATCATCCATGAAGATCTCAAGGACATCATCCATCATATGTGAGAAGATCGCCATCATGCACCACTGAAATGTTGCCGGGGCATTGCAGAGCCCAAACGGCATTCTCCTATAAGCAAAAGTGCCATATGGACAGGTGAACGTCGTTTTCTTCTGGTCCTCGGGATGAACGACCACCTGATTGTATCCTGAATAACCATCCAGGAAACAAAAATACTGCTGACCCGCGAGTTTCTCCAAGATCTGGTCGATGAACGGCAGAGGGAAGTGATCCTTCCTAGTTGCACTGTTCAACTTTCTATAATCTATGCATACTCGCCATCCCGTGGTAGTTCTCATGGTGACACTCTCTCCTTTTTCATTCATCTCTACAGTGAGCCCAGACTTCTTGGGGACAACCTGGGTAGGGCTCACCCACTGGCTGTCGGAGATGGGATAAATGATCCCAGCATCCAACCATTTGACTACCTCCTTCTTTACCACCTCCTTCATATGGGGATTTAGTCTCCTTTGCGCCTCTCTTGAGGGTTTAGCCCCCTCATCCATGATAATCCGATGCATGCAAAAGGAGTGGTCTATCCCCTTCAGATCTGCCACCGACCATCCAATCGCCTCTTTATGCTCGTGCAAGACTTGTAAAAGCTGACACTCCTGTGTGTCAGTCAGGTCTGCAGAAATAATGACGGGGAGAGTCTGGTCCTTGTCTAGGAAGGCATACTTGAGTGTGGCCGGTAAGGGCTTCAACTCAAGCTCAGGCGGACTCTCTATGGATGGTCGGGCCGGCTTTTCTACCAATTCAGGAAGCGGCTCGAAGTGCCAGGTCCAACTCAGCTCACCTGTCTCACTCTCTATTGACCCATGGAGATCTTCTTCGAGTGATTCATCAACCTCCTCCTGAGGTGGTTCACTCAATAACCAGGTATGCTCTGCTTCTACCAGGTCCTGAATGAAGTCGACCTCGAAAGAAGCCTCATCGCCGGCAGGTCCCATCGCCGCATGAAAAATGTTCAGCCTCATCTTTCTGTTGCCAAATGAGACATCCATCGCACCTGTGCGGCAATTAATGCACGCATTGGCAGTGGCCAGAAAGGGGCATCCAAGAATAATGGGGGTCTGTCGCATATCATTAACTCCCTCCATATCTAAAATGATGAAGTTGACAGGGAAGTAGAAGTCCTCTACCTTGACTAAAACATCTTCCAAAATCCCTCGCGGGACCTTGATTGATCTATCTGCAAGCTGCAGGGTCATAGGTGTTGTGTAAGACCCGCAATTTTTCAGAAAATATCTGAATAAAATTCATGAGGCATTTACCGGTAAAAATAGCATTTCTTCTCAGAATGCGAAACGAATCAATTCCTGCGAGCCAGTTATACTTAGGATATTCGTCGAATCGCGAATATATGCTCAAACACTCGGGAAGCCATAACTTCCTAACTAAACGAAATCAATAGATTCGTACGAGCCAACTTTCTTAGTTACGTCAATACGAAGAAAATGGCGTACTCAGAATTTTTCGGAAAAAATCGCCGGAAACCCGAAATTCTTGCGGGACCCACGGAAATATTGGTGGGACCCACAGAAATATTCCTCAGAAAATATCTGGTGGGACCCACAAAAATATCCCATGGAATATCCAAGTGGGCCCCACACCAAGGAACCTCTTGAAATTAAAAAGAAGCCAAGGGGGTAGTTTGGGCATGGAAAAACCCAAGAGGAGGTGGGTTTGGGCTATAAATAGCCCTCCCCACTCTCTCTCTTCTCATAAAAATCGACCCCCCCTCTCTCTCTTGCCTTCTCTCTCTCTCCTAAACCTCCCCTACCTAGCCTAGCCCACCTGAGCCCACCTGACCTGGTCTGAGCCTGCCTGACTTAGCCTGAGCCTGCCTGACCTGGTCCTAACCCACCTGACCTGGGTCTGAACCCACTTGACCTGGTCCAAACCCAGTTGACTTGACTTGAACCTAGTTGGGTTTAAAGTCAAAGTCAAAGTCCTTTTTAGTCCTATTTCCGGTTTGGGTTTCTGAACCCAGACTTAGCCTACTTGAGCTGAGTTCGAACCTGCTGAACCCAGTTGACTTGGATTGAACCCTGTTAGGTTCAAACCACTTAGGTTGAGTAGCTTGACCTGCTCTACCTCTTTCTCAACTAAGTCAGCTTCATCTGACTTAGTCTGACCTCTCGAAGGAAGGCTCGAAGCCCAAGAAGCAACCCGGAGCCGTTTCTTCCACGATTTGAAGTAAGTTCGCTTCGTTGATCCATCTCTCTCAAGTATTTGATTGTTTGTATATAGAATATACTTTCTGAAGTAGTATCTTGCTTTAGTTCTTGGTTGAGCCCTCTAGGACGCTTCGGTGTTCACGCGCTCGCCTCGTAACTATCGTCGGATATATATGTTCGAATGCGCAGTATATGCGTTCTTCAAAAATAGTATCTCACCCTAGTTCTTGGTTGGGCCCTCTAGGACACTTCGGTGTTCACTCGCTCGCCTCGTAACTATCGTTGGATACAGATCTAGGTGTATATCTGCTGATTCTGCCGACGCGTCTTATATCGCACAGGCTATGTAATTTACCTTTGCCGTCGCGTCGTATGATGCCAAGGCTCCCTGCTTTCTGTACTTCCGATTATGCATTTACTTACGCCGTCGCGTCGAACGATGCCAAGGCTCCTGCTTTCTGCAATGTCTTTACTTACGCCGTCGCGTCGAACGATGCCAAGGCTTCTGCTTTGTTATATATGTAGAATATTTCGTTCAGTTACACACCCTGAACAATAGTATATGCATTTCTTTACGCCGCCGCTGTATAAAGCACAGGCTTCTGCTTATACTACATATATAGCGCATAAATGAGCGTTCAAATGGAGATCAAACTCCAAATCGCCCATGCGATTCCTTGACCGCTCCTCGTTCAAGATTCTGCTTGACGAATGAAGCCCCTATTGGAAAGGCTTCGGTTTTTGGCAAAATGCTCTTTACGTAATGACTAAGTCAATTTCGTATGGCCTGGCTATGGCCAAGGGTTCCTGCAACCTTGATGGATGCAAAGTACGCACAACGGTGCGCATCCATTTCCCGAATTAAGCGTGGCGATTTCCTACCAAAGAGGGGAGATGCCGCTGAAATGGATAAAAGAAACGCACGCTTTCTCCGTAAAAGAGAGGAAGTGCTGCTGAAATTTCTGAAGAAGCTATGAATAGCTCAGAAAGAACGTAGCAGGATACTCTGACATATAGCAGAGTGCTACCCAGTTCATGGTTTGCCCTCTACAACGTAGAAGGGTTCGTCGCACCACTGCCGGTAGAGCAGGGGAGGTGCTGACGAAATGGTTGGCAGAAGGGCTGCCGGAACCAATGGAACGGCATAATGATGTCCGTCGATGGAACGATGCCAGATCGGCTCGTATCCCTGTTGCCTGCAAGGGCACCTTGCTCGTAAGGGCCGCTGAGCCGGAGTAGAGGTTGCGCCTTGGCTAGGTTTGGACTCGTTGCGTAAAAATACGCCGAGTAGCCGATCTATTTAGATCGAGTCATATGCATGCTCATTGAGAACGGTTACACAACCAGACTCGTAAGGGCCGAAGAGCCAGAGTGTGTTGTTTCCACCCAAAGAGGTGTGATGCTCGTGGTGGCCGAAGTGCCAAAGAGCGGTGTTCTGCATGCATATGAATAAGACTTAAGGTCGCACATACCCCGCGGTTGAAGATCGTGTTAGGGGTACCCCCTCAGTAATGACTGTGTTGGGGAAGACTGAATGGGGTCGGGTACATACTCCCGTAGTGCTGAAAGCACGGGCTGCCTAAATGGCATGCAGATTCTGTCCAAGTAATTGTAAGACTGGCAGACCCCTTCAGGAATTATGCTCACTGTGGAATGACAGTGATGGTACAGCCTTGAGTGACATGTATTTTACTTTGGACCTGATAGAGTCCACGATGGCCTCAGTCACTCATGGGTTTTGGGGTCGTGGTTATCCTTAAGATCTAAGGATTGAACCCAACTACTGCAAGTAGAGGATGCATCCGAATATGGGCCTAGTAGGATTCTCCCAGTTGAAACACACTGCCCTACTATGGATAGGGTCAACAGGCCTCTGGGGTATCTAAAATACATAGAATAATCAACCCCCAGAACGTCGCGTTGATGCCCGGACAATAGCTCTACCTGCGTACCAAAGGCGGGAGCGGTTAATTATCGAAACAATGCATTAGTTCTAGGTTCAGCGATGCTTTGAATGTATGAGTGGATGACGTGTTGAGTCAGTCCTGCATAACCTTTGTGAAGGTGTCATGTTCGGTATACTACTGGACCGACTGGGCAAAGACCCGTGTTGTATCCGCACGACTAAGCGAAGCTCGAGGAGTTGTCCTTAGATGCGTGGGATACGGATGTGCCAAGTATGAAGACTTGAGCTAGACATCACTTTGAGACCCGGAAGAGGTCATGGCTAAGTCGTGGAGACTTAAGCGGCTATTCAAATCACAGCCCTGAAAAGGCTTGCTCTAAGTCATGAGGACTCGAGCGGATGTTCAACTCATAGCCCTGAGGAGGCTCTTGCGATATACGCTAAGTCTTGGAGGCTTGAGCGTCGTTATTGCGCATTGCGACCCTGAGTGGTCATTATCGTACTTGAGTTGAATGGTTACATGATTGCATGCTTACCAGACCATCAGTGGTTCTGACCCCGTTTTATGGGGATTTCAGGTGTTGGACCTGCGTGGCGATATGCGGAGCAAGGCGGCATCGAGTTCCAGGGTTTCTCTAGACAGAGTTGTACTGCTTCCTTTTATTGAACCTACACTGCTTTTCTAAGCAGTAGTGTTGTAATAAACATGAGTTTTCGATAAAATGGAACACCTTGGTGGTCAATGAATTGCTTGGCCACATACCTGCAACGTGCTCGGAGTTTTCTAAAACCGACGACTCATTATCGTCTTATTCCGCTGCTAAAAGCTTTTCTAAATTCCGCTGCAAAGAAAAAAAAAAGAAATTCATGAAAATTTTAACTTAGCTTTGTTTTGGAAATCCGGGGCATTACAGAATTGGTATCAGAGCATGAGTCTGAGAAACCTGGTTCAAGATCCGTCATGGTACCGATATCGCACTGTAAGTATATGTTTTTATACTTTTGTTCTGATCTGGGTGCATCTTTGTATAGATGGCAACTCATGACTCGCGTGGATATTGCTATCGCTGCAAGGTCATGCACGATGAGTGGATATGCCCGTATGAAGTCCAAGACTGCCAATATTGTGGCGAAGATGGGCATTCCGCCAACGAATGCCAAAGGAAATATACCGCCGATATGGGTCGGCGGGCTTCAAAGGGTCTCAGGGATGAGACTTCGCGTGTCAGTGGACCGCATCACTCTAGTGTTGGGAGCAACCATACCCCAACATCTTTTGATGACTTACCAAGGCTGAGGGATTTTGATTTGAACTTCCCTGCGGAGGTCTATCACTCGCCAAGCTACCATCCGGCATCACATACGCCGAGCTTAAATGGCAGGAACAAAAGAGGGGATTCTTTCTGTTCGCCAATCATTATTCCAGACTCCCAGAGTCTTGATCTTGCTGACTGGGAAAGTGGACTGGAGTCTCTCATATATCCCCAGTATTCGCTTGCTAGTGCGGAAGTGCCGCCCAAGCCAAAGCTAGTAGTGCCTGCACCAAGGCCATGTGGCAATAGATGGACCTTTTGGAGTTCGTCTTCATCAAAGAAATCCAAGTCTTAAAGAGACTGGTGATGTTTTGGAGTCAATAGACTCATGTATATAGTTTCTCAACGCCTAAAGTCTGCCAGTGCGGCATGACGTTTTGTTTAAGGCGATGCCTGTGTAAATGTGATGTATATTAAGTAAATAAAGCTTTTACTTCCTCATATACATCGAGAAACTAAAAACAAGTGCTTGTGTGTGCATAGATAAATGGCTCCTATGACGAGGAGAACCATACCAAGCGAGGAGTCTCATACGCAAGGATTCCTGTTGGAGACACTCAACAACCTGGTTACCGCCATCCGTGAAACGAGGCCTGAACCAGTCGCACCACGAAACGAGCACCTGGGAGGAGTGACTTATGAGAAGTTTCTCAAGCTTGACCCGCCAGTTTTCATTGGCAGAGCCGATCCTGAGCTCGCGGAGAGTTGGATCGAAGAGACAGAACGTGCCTTCTCAGTACTGGGAGTACCAGAAGAGAAGAAGACCAACTTTGGCACGTATCGATTAAAAGATAATGCACGAAAGTGGTGGGATACCACTAAGCTTATCCAGTTCTCACAAGTCGAAGTCATTCCTTGGACTGACTTTCGGAGGACTTTTATGGATAACTACTTCCCGTTGCATTCCAGAAACAAGAAAAAGATGGAGTTTCTGGAGTTGGAACAGGGCGGTATGAGTCTAATGGACTATACCACCAAATTTCAGAATCTAGAGCGCTACTGCTCTCGATTGTTCGAAACAGACCAAGAAAGGGCCGACAAATATGTGAATGGTCTGCGCGAAGGGCTGCGATCTCGAGTGATAACAAGCATGCCTTCGACTTTTCAGGCTGCGGTAGCAGCAGCTTCAAAAATCCAAGAGGACTGGGCACGATCTAAAGTGATCGTAGCAAAGAAGCCCATAGTAAATGGTGGGAATCGTAAAAGGACGTTCCCAAGTGGCCAGGGTTCACGACAACCCTTTCAAAAGAAGAAGTTCCAAGGAGGGAACAACACTCAGCAAGTCGTGAGGCCAAGACAGAACCCAACTCCGAATGGTCAGCAGTCCAACTTCAGCTGCCCAAGGTGTCGTATGAACCACCCCGGAAAGCCATGTCCTCGTGACATTGGTGGGTGCTTATATTGTGGCAAGATGGGCCACTTTATAAAGGATTGCGCCAAGAAGGCTGCAGATGAACAGAGGGGTAATGCCGGATCTGCCGGACCCTCTCGACCAGCACCACAACGTTCTCAGTTTCAACGACCTCCACCTAGAGTAGAACAAAGGCCTGCTGCAGGTCGTGTATATGCTGTAACGACTGAACAAGTCGAAAATGGTGACCTGATTGAAGGCACCGTACCTGTTAATGGACATGCAGCTTACGTCTTGTTTGATTGTGGTGCTACTCATACGTTTATCTCTGACGATTTCACCGAACAACTCCACGCTTCGGTGCAACCGATTGATAAAATGATCGAAGTATATAACCCGTTGGGTTCACGCACCAAATGTATCCGGTGTGTGAAAAATTTGGATATTGAGATAGCAGGGCAACACTTGCCTACCGACGCCATCCTGATCGATATGATACAGTACGATGTCATTCTGGGAATGAATTGGTTGGCTCAGAATAATGCCAAAATTCTGTGCCGCGAGGGCAGAGTGATTCTATCTCGACCCGGATTGCCTAAGATGGAGTACCGATTATCCAAACCAGTTCCACAGAAAAGGCTCATATCAGCACTTAAGGTACAAAAATACCTTAGGAAGGGTTGTGTGGCCTTCCTGTTGAGTCTCTCGGTGGAAAAATCCAATGACCAAACCCTTGAGAGTTTGGAAGTGGTGCGGGAGTTTCCCGATGTGTTTCCTGAGGAATTGCCAGGACTTCCGCCACTTCGTGAGGTTGAATTTGGAATTCAATCCTTACCTGGAACAGCGCCGATATCCAAAGCCCCGTATCGAATGGCGCCAGCTGAACTCAGTGAGTTGAAGTGTCAGTTGGAAGAACTGATGGAACAAGGGTTCATCCGTCCTAGTGTGTCACCGTGGGGAGCCCCGGTACTGTTTGTAAAGAAGAAGGATGGATCCCTTCGGTTATGCATCGATTATCAGATGCTTAACCAGGCAACTGTTAAAAATAAGTACCCGTTGCCTCGGATTGAGGACTTATTCGATCAACTCAGAACAGCGAGGGTGTTCTCCAAGATCGACCTCAGGTCTGGGTACCATCAACTCAGAGTAAAGGAAGAGGATATACCCAAGACTGCCTTCAGAACGAGATACGGCCATTATGAGTTCGTAGTAATGCCCTTCGGACTCACTAATGCGCCTGCTGCCTTTATGGATCTAATGAACCGGATATTCAGACCATATTTGGATAGCTTTGTCATCGTCTTTCTTGATGACATTCTCGTATATTCTGAGAACAAGGAACAACACGTGGAGCACTTGAAAATCGTCTTGAAAACCCTTCAAGATAACCAACTCTATGCTAAGTTTTCAAAATGTGAATTCTGGCTAGATAAAGTGATGTTCCTTGGTCATGTGATCTCAAAAGATGGAATCGCAGTGGATCCTGCGAAGGTGGAAGCTGTGATGGACTGGAAGCAGCCAGAAAATATCACTGAGGTTCGTAGCTTCCTTGGACTTGCCGGATATTATCGGAAGTTCATACAAGACTTCTCCCGAATCGCCGTACCGATGACGAAATTACTTAAAAAGGGAGTCAAGTTTGAATGGACTGACCAGTGTAAGGAGTGCTTGGAGGTTCTCAAACAGAGGCTTACCACTGCCCCTGTCCTTACCTTACCTTCTGGTCAGGGAGGCTTCGTGGCATATACCGATGCCTCAGGAACAGGTCTGGGTTGTGTGTTGATGCAGCATGGCAAAGTAATCGCCTATGCATCACGACAGTTGAGGGTCCATGAGAAAAACTATCCAACCCACGACTTGGAGCTTGCCGCGGTAGTGTTCGCGCTTAAAATCTGGCGACACTACCTGTATGGAGAGAAATTTGAGGTCATGTCGGACCATAAAAGCCTAAAATACCTCTTTTCTCAAAAAGAACTCAATATGCGGCAACGGCGATGGCTGGAATTCCTCAAAGACTATGAATTCACGCTTTCCTATCACCCTGGAAAGGCGAATGTTGTAGCAGATGCCCTTAGTCACAAGACTGTTGGCACTCTGGCCAGCCTAACCGGACAATGGAAGTTGATGGAGGATTTCGTCAAGTGGAAGCCATTTTTGGCTGATTCAGGTAGAATCCAAATGTCATGTTTGACGATCCACATTGAGTTCCTCGATCGCATCGTAGCCGAACAGTTCAAGGATCCCCAGTACTTGGAATTAAAAGCTCGTGCTGAAAAAGATGATACTTTCTTCCATTTGAAAGAAGATGGAGGAATATGGATGGAAGAAAGGATTTGGGTTCCAAATAACCCTGAGCTAAGACAGGAAGTACTCCAGGAGGCCCATAGTAGCAAATATACTATCCACCCTGGGGGTACGAAGATGTTCCGAGATTTGCAGAGAAAGTACTGGTGGAAGGGTATGAAGCGGGATGTGGCTACGTTTGTCTCGAAGTGTTTGATCTGCCAGCAAGTTAAGATCGAACATCAGCGCCCTGGTGGAAAGATGCAACGGATCGAGATTCCAGAATGGAAATGGGAAGGCATTACGATGGATTTCATCGTTGGATTGCCTCGATCCAGGAGACAACATGACTCAATATGGGTGATCGTGGACAGACTCACCAAGTCTGCTCACTTCCTGCCAATCAACACTCGATACTCAACTGAACGATTGGCGGAGATCTACATTCGGGAAATCGTTAGACTCCATGGAGTGCCGATTTCGATCATATCCGATCGTGACCCGAAGTTCACCTCTCACTTTTGGGAGCAGCTTCAGAGAGCCCTGGGGACGAAACTCAAGTTCAGTACAGCATTCCATCCCCAAACAGATGGGCAATCAGAAAGAACCATACAGACTCTTGAAGATATGCTCAGAGCCTGTATGCTGGAATGGAAAGGTGATTGGGATTCCCACCTAGCGTTGGCTGAATTTGCTTATAATAATAGCCACCACGCTAGCATTGGGATGGCGCCGTATGAAGCCTTGTATGGATGACCCTGTAGATCACCGATCCATTGGGGTGAAGTGGGTGAGCGAACCTTGGACTCGCCCATTGTGTTGCAGCATTATACTGAGCAAGTCCACATGATCAGAAAGAAGCTACTGACTGCTCAGAGTCGACAGAAGAGCTACGCCGATCAACGGCGTAGGGAACTCACTTTTGCGGTTGGAGATAAGGTTTTTATCAAGGTCTCTCCAACCAAGAGTGTGTTTCGTTTTGGAAAGAAGGGGAAGCTCAGCCCCAGATTCGTTGGTCCCTTCGAAGTTTTGAGCCGGATCGGAGAGACTGCCTACCGAGTAGCATTGCCACCACAATACGCGCAAATACATGATGTATTTCACGTATCAATGCTTAGAAAGTACGTTCATGATCCTTCTCACGTTATTCAACATGAAGACATTGACATCCGAGAAGATATGACGGTAGAAGAAAGGCCAGTGGAGATCATGGACCGACGGGAGCAAGTGCTAAGAACGAAGGTCATTCCACTTGTTAAAGTGAGGTGGCAGCATCATGGAATCGATGATTGCACTTGGGAGCCCGAATCGGATATGCGGGATAAATATCCTGAACTCTTCACCTTGTACTCTTAGCTGAATTTCGCGGACGAAATTCCTTTAAGGGGGTAATGATGTAAGACCCGCAATTTTTCAGAAAATATCTGAATAAAATTCATGAGGCATTTACCGGTAAAAATAGCATTTCTTCTCAGAATGCGAAACGAATCAATTCCTGCGAGCCAGTTATACTTAGGATATTCGTCGAATCGCGAATATATGCTCAAACACTCGGGAAGCCATAACTTCCTAACTAAACGAAATCAATAGATTCGTACGAGCCAACTTTCTTAGTTACGTCAATACGAAGAAAATGGCGTACTCAGAATTTTTCGGAAAAAATCGCCGGAAACCCGAAATTCTTGCGGGACCCACGGAAATATTGGTGGGACCCACAGAAATATTCCTCAGAAAATATCTGGTGGGACCCACAAAAATATCCCATGGAATATCCAAGTGGGCCCCACACCAAGGAACCTCTTGAAATTAAAAAGAAGCCAAGGGGGTAGTTTGGGCATGGAAAAACCCAAGAGGAGGTGGGTTTGGGCTATAAATAGCCCTCCCCACTCTCTCTCTTCTCATAAAAATCGACCCCCCCTCTCTCTCTTGCCTTCTCTCTCTCTCCTAAACCTCCCCTACCTAGCCTAGCCCACCTGAGCCCACCTGACCTGGTCTGAGCCTGCCTGACTTAGCCTGAGCCTGCCTGACCTGGTCCTAACCCACCTGACCTGGGTCTGAACCCACTTGACCTGGTCCAAACCCAGTTGACTTGACTTGAACCTAGTTGGGTTTAAAGTCAAAGTCAAAGTCCTTTTTAGTCCTATTTCCGGTTTGGGTTTCTGAACCCAGACTTAGCCTACTTGAGCTGAGTTCGAACCTGCTGAACCCAGTTGACTTGGATTGAACCCTGTTAGGTTCAAACCACTTAGGTTGAGTAGCTTGACCTGCTCTACCTCTTTCTCAACTAAGTCAGCTTCATCTGACTTAGTCTGACCTCTCGAAGGAAGGCTCGAAGCCCAAGAAGCAACCCGGAGCCGTTTCTTCCACGATTTGAAGTAAGTTCGCTTCGTTGATCCATCTCTCTCAAGTATTTGATTGTTTGTATATAGAATATACTTTCTGAAGTAGTATCTTGCTTTAGTTCTTGGTTGAGCCCTCTAGGACGCTTCGGTGTTCACGCGCTCGCCTCGTAACTATCGTCGGATATATATGTTCGAATGCGCAGTATATGCGTTCTTCAAAAATAGTATCTCACCCTAGTTCTTGGTTGGGCCCTCTAGGACACTTCGGTGTTCACTCGCTCGCCTCGTAACTATCGTTGGATACAGATCTAGGTGTATATCTGTTGATTCTGCCGACGCGTCTTATATCGCACAGGCTATGTAATTTACCTTTGCCGTCGCGTCGTATGATGCCAAGGCTCCCTGCTTTCTGTACTTCCGATTATGCATTTACTTACGCCGTCGCGTCGAACGATGCCAAGGCTCCTGCTTTCTGCAATGTCTTTACTTACGCCGTCGCGTCGAACGATGCCAAGGCTTCTGCTTTGTTATATATGTAGAATATTTCGTTCAGTTACACACCCTGAACAATAGTATATGCATTTCTTTACGCCGCCGCTGTATAAAGCACAGGCTTCTGCTTATACTACATATATAGCGCATAAATGAGCGTTCAAATGGAGATCAAACTCCAAATCGCCCATGCGATTCCTTGACCGCTCCTCGTTCAAGATTCTGCTTGACGAATGAAGCCCCTATTGGAAAGGCTTCGGTTTTTGGCAAAATGCTCTTTACGTAATGACTAAGTCAATTTCGTATGGCCTGGCTATGGCCAAGGGTTCCTGCAACCTTGATGGATGCAAAGTACGCACAACGGTGCGCATCCATTTCCCGAATTAAGCGTGGCGATTTCCTACCAAAGAGGGGAGATGCCGCTGAAATGGATAAAAGAAACGCACGCTTTCTCCGTAAAAGAGAGGAAGTGCTGCTGAAATTTCTGAAGAAGCTATGAATAGCTCAGAAAGAACGTAGCAGGATACTCTGACATATAGCAGAGTGCTACCCAGTTCATGGTTTGCCCTCTACAACGTAGAAGGGTTCGTCGCACCACTGCCGGTAGAGCAGGGGAGGTGCTGACGAAATGGTTGGCAGAAGGGCTGCCGGAACCAATGGAACGGCATAATGATGTCCGTCGATGGAACGATGCCAGATCGGCTCGTATCCCTGTTGCCTGCAAGGGCACCTTGCTCGTAAGGGCCGCTGAGCCGGAGTAGAGGTTGCGCCTTGGCTAGGTTTGGACTCGTTGCGTAAAAATACGCCGAGTAGCCGATCTATTTAGATCGAGTCATATGCATGCTCATTGAGAACGGTTACACAACCAGACTCGTAAGGGCCGAAGAGCCAGAGTGTGTTGTTTCCACCCAAAGAGGTGTGATGCTCGTGGTGGCCGAAGTGCCAAAGAGCGGTGTTCTGCATGCATATGAATAAGACTTAAGGTCGCACATACCCCGCGGTTGAAGATCGTGTTAGGGGTACCCCCTCAGTAATGACTGTGTTGGGGAAGACTGAATGGGGTCGGGTACATACTCCCGTAGTGCTGAAAGCACGGGCTGCCTAAATGGCATGCAGATTCTGTCCAAGTAATTGTAAGACTGGCAGACCCCTTCAGGAATTATGCTCACTGTGGAATGACAGTGATGGTACAGCCTTGAGTGACATGTATTTTACTTTGGACCTGATAGAGTCCACGATGGCCTCAGTCACTCATGGGTTTTGGGGTCGTGGTTATCCTTAAGATCTAAGGATTGAACCCAACTACTGCAAGTAGAGGATGCATCCGAATATGGGCCTAGTAGGATTCTCCCAGTTGAAACACACTGCCCTACTATGGATAGGGTCAACAGGCCTCTGGGGTATCTAAAATACATAGAATAATCAACCCCCAGAACGTCGCGTTGATGCCCGGACAATAGCTCTACCTGCGTACCAAAGGCGGGAGCGGTTAATTATCGAAACAATGCATTAGTTCTAGGTTCAGCGATGCTTTGAATGTATGAGTGGATGACGTGTTGAGTCAGTCCTGCATAACCTTTGTGAAGGTGTCATGTTCGGTATACTACTGGACCGACTGGGCAAAGACCCGTGTTGTATCCGCACGACTAAGCGAAGCTCGAGGAGTTGTCCTTAGATGCGTGGGATACGGATGTGCCAAGTATGAAGACTTGAGCTAGACATCACTTTGAGACCCGGAAGAGGTCATGGCTAAGTCGTGGAGACTTAAGCGGCTATTCAAATCACAGCCCTGAAAAGGCTTGCTCTAAGTCATGAGGACTCGAGCGGATGTTCAACTCATAGCCCTGAGGAGGCTCTTGCGATATACGCTAAGTCTTGGAGGCTTGAGCGTCGTTATTGCGCATTGCGACCCTGAGTGGTCATTATCGTACTTGAGTTGAATGGTTACATGATTGCATGCTTACCAGACCATCAGTGGTTCTGACCCCGTTTTATGGGGATTTCAGGTGTTGGACCTGCGTGGCGATATGCGGAGCAAGGCGGCATCGAGTTCCAGGGTTTCTCTAGACAGAGTTGTACTGCTTCCTTTTATTGAACCTACACTGCTTTTCTAAGCAGTAGTGTTGTAATAAACATGAGTTTTCGATAAAATGGAACACCTTGGTGGTCAATGAATTGCTTGGCCACATACCTGCAACGTGCTCGGAGTTTTCTAAAACCGACGACTCATTATCGTCTTATTCCGCTGCTAAAAGCTTTTCTAAATTCCGCTGCAAAGAAAAAAAAAAGAAATTCATGAAAATTTTAACTTAGCTTTGTTTTGGAAATCCGGGGCGTTACATGTTGGCTTCATCTCCTTTAATCCAAATTTGTCATAAAAGAAACCCGGCAAGATATTGACACTTACCCCAAGGTCGAGCAATGCACGCTCGACAGTGATGTCTCCTATGACACACGAAATAATTGGAGTCCCTGGGTCCTTAAGCTTTGGTGGGGTTTGGTGTTGCAGCACCGCACTCACCTGCTCAGTCAAGTATATCTTCTTCGGCACTTGTGACTTCAACTTTCTTTTTTGCGTACAAAGCTCTTTTAGAAACTTTGCGTATGCAGGGACTTGTTGAATGGCATCAAGCAAGGGGAGGTTTATCTGGACGTGCTTGAATATCTCAAGCATCTCCTGCATGTTCACTCCATGCTTGCCTAATGACTTCGGTCTCTCTAGCGCCTCAGGAAAGGGGGCTTTGGGAGTATAGGACTTTGAAGGCTCAGTTGGTAGAGCCCTTTCGCTTTCCTGAGGTGGGATGGTAGGGACAGGCTGCTTCTCACTCTATCTCTCTCTTTCTTCTGCAGCCTCCCTCGCCTGGTATTGCTTCCCATTCCTAAGGGTTATTACCGCTTGAGCTTGCTCTTGATGGGCATCCGTCATGTGCAAGCCATGCATCGGCTCCTTACCCCTAGGGTTCACCACCGGTTGGCTAGGTAAAGCCCCCTCACTCCGCCTGCTAAGCGCCTCGGCGAGTTGTCCGATCTGCGTCTCAAGCTTCGCAATAGAATGTGTATGGGAGCTCAGGTTTGCCTTGATATCCGAGAAGGCTTGCAGCATCTTGTCCTCAAAGGACTGGCTGGATGAAGGCTCCTGAGACTGGGGTTGATTATAAGTAGGCTGAGCTGAAGGGTAGCTAGTTCTCTGAAATCCAGGCGCATAACCGCCTTGCCTGGGTTGGCTTTGGGAAGGGTTGAGAGGTTGAGCTTGTGGATTTCTCCATGAAAAATTAGGATGGTTCCGCCAGCCCGGGTTATATGTACTGGAATATGGATTGGGTGCGGGCCTAGCGAAACTCTGCGTCATCTGAGCTTGCTCCTGGACAAACTCAGGGTACTGTGGCGCAACGGGGCAATCAACAACATGGTGTGCAGGGCTAGCACACAACGCACACACCTGTAGGACTGGAGAAGGACCCGACAACAACTGATCTAATTTCTGAGACAGTTGGTCGACCTTGTGTTGCAACTCAAGGTGCATCCCTATCTTGAATATACCAGCCTTCTTCGCGCCATCTTGCACAGGTGTGGCCCTCTCAGATCGTGAAGCAGAAGCATGGTGCATGGAGTTCTCGCTTAAGGTCTCAAAAAGGGCCCATGCTTCATCTTCACTTTTGAGCATAAAAGTGCCCCCACAGGCAGCGTCAACCATTTGACGGTTCTTCTCAGTGAGACCATCATAAAAATATTGCACCAGTTGCCAGCGGGGCACCTGGTGGTGGGGACACTTGCGAAGAAGATCTTTCATCCTCTCCCACGTTTCATGAAACATTTCTCCCTCGATCTGTGAAAAGCTAGTGATGGCTTTTCGATACTGGTTCGTCTTACCAATTGGGAAGTATTTCTTTAAAAACTCCCTTTGCATATGTTCCCAAGTGGTAATTTGAACTGTATCGAGGGCCTTCAGCCAATGCTTGGCTTTATCCTTAAGGGAGAAGGGGAATAACGTTAACCTTAATGCGTCATCTCCAAAATTGTTGATTCGCACCGTAGAGCAGATCTCGAGAAATTCGTCGAGATGACGGTATGGGTCTTCGTTGCTAAGTCCATAAAAGGAGGGTAACATCTGGATGACACTGGCCTTGATTTCAAAATGGTTCGCTCCCACATCAGGTCTTGTGATGCAGGAGGCAGGAGTGTATGTGTTGGGCATGAAGTACTCCCTAAGAGGACGGATCAACTGCTGATCTTCAGCCATGGGGCTGGATTGATGGGCTCTCCTAAAGAAAGATTCGGGATCCTCAACAAATTCGGCAAGCTCAGGTTCAAGCGAACGTTGCCCGTGCATGCACCAAAGGGTAGACCGATGCAGCAACCATCCTAAATTGGGGTTTTCTACCTAACTAACGCGCTAGCGGCCAAACCACACAAACCACAAAATGAGTAACAAAAACAATTACTGAAAACAAGAAATAACAAGCACCACGCAGTTGCACTCAGTAGAGAATTTATGAAAATGAAATCTATGTGCACGGTACTAATCGTACACAGTCACTTCTACGGGGATCCTAATGGGTGAGCTGTGCAGAAAAGTAAGCTTGTCTCTACGGTATGCACACACGTGGTTCTAAGCCTAAATGCGAAAAGCAACTAAACAATCCTAATTAAAGAACTGAATTAAACTAACAACCTATAAATACGAGAACAAACACAAGGCAATAAAGTGAATACTAGTATTTCGCCGTTCCCCGGCAACGACGCCAAAATTTGGTGTGAGTTTTATGAAAACCCTTTTTAAAACAATATTTTTAATGAAAATCCGGTGAAATCCAGACACCAAAAATATAAAAACCGGCTCGCACAAGTAGTGGAGTCCGGGTTGATCTCAGGGAACGGAAAATACTTCGTATTCAAACACACAATCTAACTACTCTTTATTGCCAAAATAAAAAGAATTAATTAAATAATTAACTACGAGAGTACGGCCCTACACAGAGGGCTTAAACAAAATAAATAAATGGTTTTATTACAGACCCAATTAATAAAATAAAATAAAACCCTAATCTAAAAAGAAAAGAAAGGCTTCAGTGCTTCGAGTCTTCTTGTCCCTTCTTGAGGTAATGTATGTTTTCTTGAACTTTTTCTTTTCTAAGGGCTCTCTGAGGACCTTTCTGAGGGTCTAAGGGTCACTTGAGGGGACCTCAAAGGGCTCTTTAGAAGCTCGAGATCACTTCTCTCGCACGTCCAAACGCTTTCCTGCAAAACACAAAAACAAAACAAAAAGCAGTACGAGGAAGACTAACTAGGAATTTCCTAACAAATGACAAAAAAAAAATTTAACACAAACAGGATTTGACTTAACTAAACTAAACTAAACATGAACTGAACTATGAACGAACATGTAACAACCTACACTAAAAGCCAGAGTAGCAAAACTACCTAACTAACTAAAAAATTCAAGAAAACAATTGTAGTAGCTGAACTTAACTAATTCAAGAAGCAATAGATTAACTAAAGTGAATTAAAAAAAATCAAGAAGGTAATCAGCTGAACCTATTAACTAATATTAACAAGTAATGACATGAATGAGAACTAAAAATTGGCTGAAGGTAAATTACCCTAATTGGCTAATCCCGAATTGATTAAAACTACTTATTAACTATGTGCAAGATAACAAAAATTATTAACTAACTAATGAATGACAAAATAAACTAATTCAGTCTAAATTCTATGTTGTAAGGAAGATGAATATAAACTAATAGAATCTCTAAATAAAACACAAATATATGTTTGACCCAACTATGATAAAACATATGTCAATGCAATGATAACATAGCAATCAGCTACCCTGTTTTTTACTACATATGCATGCTCAATAACCCTACAACAAATCACGTGAGTTCAATGTAATATAAACTAACTAAATAAAACTACCCTAAGCTATCGCTACAGGCAATGCACTAGTTGACAAAACAAAACCCGTTAATAGGAAGCAACAAAAAGAAGGCTAAAACGTTACTTGAATCTGCCTAAAGTATGATTCACTAACCTATGTAAAAATCAAATAACCTTACCTACATAAAAATCTGTTAACTGCAATTGCTTAAAACGTTGGTTAAGGAATAAATGGCTGAAACATATAACTAATGAAATTAAAAGCTAAGGCACTTAAGCATGTATCGACTAAACTATGTTATTGACTTAAGAAAATGCTGATGTTAAACTGAATCACGCTGTAAAACAAAGATGCTGAACCTACAGAAACAAAAACGTTGAACAAGAATGAATAAAACAAACACAATGAAGCAAAATAAACTACCGGCCCAAAAAATATTGCTGAACCTAACACTATATGCACAGACTGAGCCGACCGTTGAGAAGGAATCAAAATAAAAGATCAAACACGTTGCTACCCTTTTTTTCTCTTTTTTTAAATTTTGACAGACAAAAAACAAAGAAACTGTATACCATGTAGATCTAACTATACGGTACACACCACACACATTAACCCTAAAGACAAAAGAAGGAAACAATTTACGCAGAATTTAGGATATGATTTTTTTTTTATTCTTTTCAGCAAAAAAAAAAAATAAGAAACTATTCTGAACACGTAAAAAAAAGAGGGGAGAAGAAGTTACCGAGTGGATCGACTGGACTGGTTGAGGGAAGAACGGTCTCTCCCTATATCAGATTTTCACGTTGCCTCCCTTTTGCTGAAGGAAGAAGAGGAACCCGCTGGCTAGAAAGAAGAAGAAGAAGAAAAAGAAAAACCGGCTGAAGGTAGAGAGAGAGAGAGAGAGAGAGAGAGAGGCGTCAACCCCAAAGAGAGAGACGTCTTTTTTTTTTGCTGTAGAAGATTACTTATAATACTAAATTAAGGTAAAAGAAAATTTTCAAAACAAGTCCACAATTTTCCATATTTTTCGAAAGACCCATTTTAGTAAAACAACTTTTATTGTCTAAAAACAAACAAACAAACTTCCTAAAAATTAAAAAACCTAAGCAAACTAAACTATGATTAAAACATTCTAACTATAATAGAAACACTAAAGAAAATATATGCAGGGAAAGCTTTGAAAAATATGAATTTCTGATAAAATTCAATTCAATGCAATTTCTCAGAACTAATAATAAAAATGGGTTTTTAGATCGATTTTAACACGGATCATGCATAAATAATTATTAATAAAATGCAAGTATTATGCATGATCAATATCAAGAATGTTTCAAATCAATGAATATTTGATTCCTATTTCTCATCTTGGTGTACACAAATTCTTCGCTTATATCCTTGTCTATATTGTCATTCTCTGTTTCTGTACAAAAGGCTATTTTTAAATATCTTACTTTTTTCTCAAAAAACCCTTCTTTGCGCTTACAGGATTGCCAAAATCATGGCTCCTAAATCGCTCAAAAAGCTTGTCATCAATACCAACTTTTCTCAAAATAAATCCAAACCAGACAGAATCTGCAAGACAAAAGTAGGGACAGAAATCAACAAGGTAACAGGGCATATCGAAGAATTAGCAGAGTTCGATTCAGCAATTCAGAATTTGCCAGCATTCAGAAGCACGACGAACCATCGCCATTGTTTCAAGATCCGACAAAGGATATCAACATCGGTTCAGAAGATGACCCAAAAATCCTCAAAATTGGTTCCAGCTTAAGTTCAGATGAGAAGAAAAGGCTCATCCACTTCCTCAAACAACATCAGGAAGTCTTTGCTTGGACTTATGAGGATATGCCAGGCTTAGATCCCAAGTTGGTCGAGCATCGCCTTGTGCTAAAGCTAGATTGCAAACCAATCAAGCAGAAATTGAGAAAGATGGATCCTCGAGTAGCACCGCAAGTTAAAGAAGGACTTGAAGAGTTGCTAAAAGCATGATTCATCCGGACTATCGAATACCCAGACTGGTTGGCGAACATCGTGGCAGTTCCCAAAAAGAATGGCAAAGTCCGGATTTGTATTGATTTCAGAGATCTGAACAAGGCCACCCCAAAGGATGATTATCCACTCCCTAACATTGATCTTCTGATCGATAGCACAGCAGGTCATGCCTTGTTTTCCTTTATGGATGGATACTCAGGCTATAATCAGATCAAATTGGCCGCTCGTGACCAATCCAAAACTTCCTTTACCACTCTTTGGGGTACGTTTTGCTATATGGTCATGCCCTTCGGGCTCAAGAATGCTGGGGCGACCTATCAGAGAGCAATGACAGTTATTTTTCATGAGCATATACACAAGAACATGGATGCCTATGTGGATGACATCCTGGTCAAATCAAATAAAGGAGAGGATCATCTTGATGCTCTCAGCCAAGTCTTCGAAAGACTTATTCTCTACAAGTTGAGACTCAATCCACAGAAGTGCGTCTTCGGAGTGGAATCAGGCAAACTACTTGGCTATATGATCAGCAAGAAAGGCATAGAAGTGGATCCTGCCAAGGCAAAGGCGATCATTGATATGCCGCCTCCCACCAATCTCAGAGAACTGCGAAGCCTTCAAGGTCGCATTCAGTCAATTCCTCGCTTCATCTCAAATTTGGCCATGAGATGCAAGCCCTTCAATCACTTGTTGAGAAAAGAAGTGAAATTTGAGTGGGGACCAGAATGTCAGCTCTCATTTAAGCGCATCAAGCAGTATCTCCTCAATCCGCCTGTTTTGAAGCCACCAGAATTGGAAAAGCCACTCCTTTTATATATTTCCGTCAATGATAATGCTTGTGGCAGATTTCTTGCGCAGTACGAGGAAGGCAGCCGGATAGAGCATGCCATCTACTACATCAGCAAGACCTTCATCGATTATGAGAAAAGATACTCTCAGGTGGAAAAGACATGTCTAGCCTTAGTATGGATGTGTCAGAAGCTGAGACATTATCTCTTGGCGTCAGAAATCAAAATTCTATCAAGACTCAATCCTCTCAAGTACATCCTTGAGCAGCCTTTTCTTACTGGACGGATTGCAAAATGGCAAGTCCCCCTGATGCAGTACGACTTGGAGTATGTTTCTCAGAAGTCAGTCAAGGGTCAGTCCATCGCAGATCAGTTGGCAGATTTCTCGTTGACAGAAGAGATCAAAGCGGAAGATGATTTTCCTGATGATCGCATCTGCAGTGTTCAGGAGTCCCCAGTTTGGACTCTATTCGTTGATGGAGCCAGGAACATGTCTGGTATAGGGATTGGGATCTTGTTGATCACTCCCGAAAAAGAGATGCTCCCTTATTCTCTCAAGCTCAATTTCCAATGTACTCATAATATGGCCGAGTATGAAGCTCTAATACAAGGCCTCAAGATTCTGCAAGACTTTGATGTCAAGAGAGTACACGCCTTCGGCGACTCATTACTTGTCGTCAGTCAAGTTAATGCTGAATGGGAAGTCAAGGATTCAAAATTAATTCTTTATCAGAAGGTTGCCTTAGCTCTCATAGGCAACTTTGAAGAATTTCAGCTCAACCATGTCAAGAGAGAGTACAGTCATATAGCCGATGGCCTAGCCTACCTAGGCTCTATCTTGTCGTTCAAAGACAGTGAATTCTGTCGTTCCTTCGAGATCGGCAGATTTGATCAACCTGCCTACATTCCAGCTGAGCAAGTGAACCAAGCCGCTCAGAAAGAGAAGCCTTAGTACCAAGACATCAAAAGCTTTATCGAAACCGGTGAATTTCTAACAGAAATGCCAAGAAAGAAGCAGCATCCAATCCAGCGCATGTCAGCACGTTATTTCATCCTTGCCAATACTTTTTACCGTCGTGGATTCAGTTCTGAGTACGCCAGATGCTTAGATAAGGATGAAGCCATGGAAGTTATCCGAGAGGCACACGAGGGAATTTGTGGTGGTCACGTTGGCTACCAAACACTCGTCAAGCAAATTATCCGGGCAGGGTATTACTGGAAAACCATGCAGCAGGATTGCCATCAATTTGTGAGGAAGTGCGTCAAATGTCAAATGCACGCATCTTTCATTCATGCGCCCGCCGCATACTTGCAGTCTGTGGTCTCTCTTTGGCCCTTTTCGATGTGGGCTTTCGACGTGGTCGGCCCGATCACTCCTTCGGCTTCTAATGGCCATAGATACTTTCTCGCAGCTACAGAATATTTCACCAAATGGGTCGAAGTTGTAACTCTGCGAAAGGTAGAAGGCCGGCATGTGGTTTCGTTTATTCACAAGAATCTTCTTTGCCGCTTTGGTGTCCCACATGATATTGTGTCAGACAATGGCAGCCACTTCAAGAATAAGAGGATGAAGACTTTCTGCTCGAAGTTCAGGATTCATCACCACTTCTCAGCTCCTTACTATCCTCAAGGAAATGGCCAGGCAGAGGCCACCAACAAGATTTTGATCCGCATCCTGGAAAGAACTGTGGAAATAGGCCGTGATTGGCACGAGAAAATGCATGATGCACTTTGGGCGTACCGAACCACCATTCAGACTCCGACCAATGCTACGCCTTCAGAGCTTGTCTACGGAACCGAGGTAGTATTACCTCTTCACGTTCAGAAGCCCGCTCTCAAGTTCGCATCGCTCATCGAACTTCCGCTTGATCAGTGTCAGCAGCAGAGGTTGGTACAACTTGATCTGTTATATGAGAGAAGGCTCAAGGCAGCAAAGCACGCTTAGGCCTATCGTCAGAGGATAGCTCGGCACTACGCCAAATCAGTTATTGAGAGAAGATTTCGAGTTAATGATCTCGTGCTCAGATCAACAACTCATCTCAAGCATCGGCCGAAGGGAAAGTGGTTACCCAATTGGGAAGGCCCTTATGTGGTTAAGGAGGTACTGCCTCACAATTCTTATCGTCTGATCAACGCAGATGGGGTAGAACTGCCAAATCCTATCAATGCTCTACATTTGAAGAAATTTTATACTTGAATTGTTCATTCTAGCCTTTTGTACTCTTTAAAAGTCTTTTTCAATAAAGCAATAATCTTTTATCAAATTCTCACATTCTTCTCCATGATACTGGGGCATTTTATTTTGATCTATACTTATCTTCCTTCATCATATGCAGGCAGGATCAGACGAATCTTTTTCTAAAAATCTTATCAATTTTTCGGTTAATCTTATTTATCTTTATTAAATTATATTCATTTCATTTTCCAATTTAATCAAGTTTTCATCAAATCATTGTCAATTTTATCAATTTTTTTCAAGATTTATTAAGTTTTATCAATTTTGTTAAATTTTACCAAATCTTCATTTGAACCCTTTCAGGTTAAGGGATAAACCTTATGCTTCATTTTAATGAGGTATTTTCCCTTTTAGGTTAAGGGATAAAACCTGAACCTCGTCCCGCGAGGCCCTTTATTTTCTTTCGAGACAAGGGATAATCTTAAATTCTCCTATCATCAATTTCTCCTTAAATTTCTAAATCTTTATCAATCCTTTTATCCTTTATCCATTTCTACCAATCTTTTTCAATTTTGCCAAATTCTCTTCAGGAACAAGGATAATCCTGGAAACCGTCCTAAATAAAATTCATGTCTTAGGCCATCTTGGGTCAAGGACCTTGAATAAGTTTCTCATCCTTATCGTCGGAATCTATTCATGCTTTTTGTCAATCCTTCTAAAAATCCGACCTTTGGATAGGATTTATTTCTTTCCCATCTGAGTTCCGACTCAGGCTTTGCTTTCATTTTATCCTTTATTTTTGGAAGATCCGAGTTCTAACTCGGGTTTTCCCCCTTTTATCTTTCGGCTGAAGCTCCAGGTTCTGACTCGGACTTCCCTTTGGATCCAATACTTGTATTGAAACCAATTGATGCTTCGAGAATGCGAGTTCTCAAACTCAATTCTCACTCATTCTTTTATTTTGAAAAACTGGGTTCCGACTCAGATTTTTCCCTTTTGTATATTCTCATTTCGGGAGCTTCCAGGTTCCGACTTGGACTTCATTTTGGATCCAATGCTTGTATTGAAACCAATTGCTACGTCGAGAATTCGAGCTCTCAAACTCGATTCTCATTCTTTTATTCTTCTATTTTTGAAAAACCGAGTTCCGACTCGGATTTTTCCCTTTTGTATATTCTCATTTCGGGAGCTTCCAGGTTCCAACTTGGACTTCCTTTTGGATCCAATGCTTGTATTGAAACCAATTGTGACGTCGATAATTCGAGTTCTTAAACTCGATTCTCATGCCTTCTTTTTATCTTTATTTTTGAAAACTGGGTTTCGACTTAGATTTCCCCTTTTGTATATCCTTATTTTTGAAATTCCAGGTTCCGATTAGGACTTCCTTTTGGATCCAATGCTTGTATTGGAACCAATTGTGGCGTCGAGAATGCGAGCTCTCAAACTCAATTCTCATTCATTCTTTTATTTTGAAAAACCGGGTTCCGACTCAGATTTTCGCTTTTATATATTCTTATCTTCTCGGTTTTCGACTCGAACTTCCCTTTGGATCCAATGCTTGTATTGGAACCAATTGCTGTTTCGAGAATGCGAGTTCTCAAACTCAATTCTCACTCATTCTTTTATTTTGAAAAACCAGGTTCCGACTCGGATTTTCGCCTTTGTATATTCTTATTTTCTCGAGTTTCGACTCAAAGTTCCCCTGTTGATCCAATGCTCGTATTAGACCAAAATCTCTCCTTAATTTCCCTTTCAGGTTAAGAGACAAACCTGAATTTCCCTTTCAGAATAAGGGATAATCCTGAAAAAACCGACAATCATTTTCGCTTAATTCTCAAATATCTTCGAATGTCGGTCTCTTTCTCAACTCTTCGTGGGTAAGCCCAGTGCTCGTACTGGTGCATCTTGAAAATCCAGTGCTCGTACTGGTGCAGTTTCGAAGACTCAGTGCTTGTGCTGATATGCCTTTTCGAAAACCCAGTGCTCGTGTTGGTGTGCATTTTCGAAAACCCAGTGCTTGTGCTGGTGTACATATTTTTGAAACCCAGCGCTCATACTGGGGCATTTTTTGAAATTCAGTGCTCATGCTGATGTGCTTTTCAAAACCCAGTGTTCGTGCTGGTACATTTCCAAATCCAGTACTGGTACATCTAGCGCACGTGCTAGTGTCTGGCTGACTGATCAAGTTAGCCCTCCAGGTTCAGTCTTTGTACTAACCAATCATCAACAATTCAAGCTCTAAATTCTCAATTTCAACCTTCGGGTTATTATTTTGTCAAAAATCAATCTTTTTCTCTTGCGAAGGACCCTCTCCAGGGAGAGTTCGAGGGAGCTCGTTCCTTTCGCATACAACCATCTTTCGTTCGCAAGAACCCTCTTCCAGGGAGAGTTTGAAGGGACTCATTTTCTTCGCAAACAGTTTGCAAAACAACAACCAACTTTACACAAAAGAACCCCTTTTTCAGGGAGAGCTTCGACGGAAGCTCGTTTCTTTTTGTGGCCCCCATTTTTCTCATCTTTGGCCAACCCCTTCACAGAGGACCCTCTTCTAGGGAGAGTGTGATGGACTCGTTCCTCTGTGATACTTTTTCAACCTTGTTTTTCGGCCGCCTTTCCATAAGAGAAGCCTAGATATAGGGAGTTTTGACGAAAACTTAATTTCTCTTCGAAAGTTCTGTTTTGCAAACACCTCCTCTTTGGGGAAGAGAGGAGTATTTCCAACTTCCCATTCAGGTAATTTCTAAGCCTGAGTCTCTCTTTTTGGGGAAAAAGAGAGGAGAATTTTGTCACGGACGTGTCGATTCGATATCAAGTAATGTCTTTCATTAAGGATTTCAAGAATATTTTGCCAATTTGCTATCAAAAGTCATTTGTTGATCTCAAAGCTTTTATCGCATAATGAATTACCTCAAACTACCTTTAGTATTATTTCCAAAAGAGCAAGACTTTTGCGAAATAAGAACTGAATTCAAGCTTTTTCTGTTGGTCAACTTCGATATGACCAGTAGGGGAAAAATTCAATGATGTTGAAAAGCCATAAGTGAATCAATATTGATCATAGCTATGGCACATTCTCAAAGATCATTCTTTCGGCAGTAAGACAGTGGAAATATCCTAGGCAGTAAAAAGAACCTACCCAATCCATATATCCTTAGTCATTTCAGCTGCAATCGAATATTCGCAAAAGGGATCTCTCAATTGTCGTCAAGATGAAGACGAATTATGCGAGCTAGATCTCTGGGGCCAAAGAAGATTTGAATCATCTCCGAGATGAAGGAGTTTATGAAGGATCCTTCCAGGGAAAGTTCAGATCACCGTCGAGATGAAGGCGAGTGTGATGGACCTACCGACAAACCCTAAAAGATATTTGATTTTTGCTATCATCTAGAGAATTTTTGATCCACGAACCTATATTATCAAGCTTAATTCATGAGAAAGAAAAAGAAGGATCGGAACATCTCCAAGATGAATGAGTTTGTGACGTACCCTTCCCCGAAAAGAGAGAAAAGTCAGGACATCTCCAAAATAAAGGATGATGTAAAAGCCCAAGAAAGCTCCATGACTCAAAAGAGTGCAAAAGATCATCATGGGAAATGCCCAGAATATCAAACTTCCCAAAACTGTCAAGAATCATCTCTATCTATGTGAAATTCTTTTATCAATATCTTTTCACTCAATCGCTTTCATGAAGCTAAGAATTTCTCCTCTCTTGTCTTATCAAGAAAATTGATATCTTCCTTAATGAAGCCCAACAGTAACAAAATTGAGTTTTGATTCTTGATTCTACAGAGTTAGCCCCATTGGAGTTAATACTCCAGGTTGAAAGAGGTGATATTTTCACACATATATACACCAATTCAATCATTTTGATTCAACTACAATTTTTGGCATCTTATTGGCAATATTTTCTCGTTATCCCAAAATGAAGCAAGAACTTGATGTTCGTTCTGACGTATCCTGACGTCGTCCCTCCTTAGGACTGAAAAGTCCTTTCCTTCCATCTGATCTGAGCGCTCTCAGATCTGCACACTTCCCTGCGTTCCCCACTGTCTCGCCATAGACAGTTCCCACTCAGGATAAGGGTTAAACCTGAACTTTTTGCAAAAGGTCTGTTATTGTCAAAAGCTATTTTCAGCCTCAGCAATGAGGCGCCCAAGAACAACCCCTTTTCAAGCTTTAGGGACCCCCATTTTTATCCTTTTGCAAACCCCTCTTGGACTTGTTGTGCGAAGTCTAGAGGTCTCATCACAGTTTCCTTGCTCCTTGAGGATTCTGTATCCATTCAGGCTAAGGATTAAACCTGTTACCTCGCTCCTCGAGGTACCACCCAAACCTTCTGCGAGAGGTTGTCTGTTTTTAGAAAGCTAATTTAGTCTCAGCAATGAGACGCCCCAGATCATCCCCTTTTTCAAGCTTTAGGGAATCTCTTGTTTTTCTTCTCGCAAGCCCCTTTCGGATTTTGTTTGTCCAAATTCTGAAGGTCCCATCATGGTTTCTTCATCTGAGGATTCCGTACGGTCGCTCCTTTCAGGTTAAGGGTTAAGCCTGAACCTCGCTCTACGAGGTATCCTTTCATTCAGGTCATGGTTAAACCCGAGTCTCATTCTATCCTTTCTAATCCCACCACGGTTTCTTCATTTGAGGAATTTGTGCGATTTCCCCCCACTCAGGTCAAGGGTTAAACCTGAATCTCGCTTCGGAGAAGCATTTCGTTGTCCCATCACGGTTTCCTTATCCAAGGATTCTGTATGGTCATCCCCTTTCAGGTTAAGGGTTAAGCCCAAGCCTCGTTCCATGAGGTACCTTCCGTTCAGGTTTGGGTTAAACCTGAACCTTGTCTCGACGAGGTAATCCTTCCAGTCCCATCATGGTCTTCCCCACAAAGTTATCCATGCTCTATGTATATCCATCCAGGAAAGGATCATGCTTAAATTTCATCTCATGAGGCATTTTCTCCTAAAATGTTCCATTGAGGTCCGCTTATATTCCTTTTCCCCATCCAAATTTTCTTGATATATCTTCGTCCCATCCAGGTTAAGGGCTAAACCTGAGTCATTCTAAAAGGTTGATCTTGTCTCACCCAGGAGACTTGATCAAAATCCTTATCTTTCACCATTTTCGGGATCTTCACCCCCAAAATCCCATCACAATTTCCTCATCTTCTACTCAATCATATCATCTTCGAGGATTTCGTCTCTCCAAAACCATTCAGGATAAGGTTCTAAGCCTGAGAAGTCACATTTTCAAAATAAATTCTTCCACACCCAGCTCGGATCTGCTGACTGGGACATTTTTTTCAAAATTTGGAGTGTTTTCTTTGCCACTAAGCTCGGCTTTCTACCGGCTTAGTAGCAAAGAGGGGCATCTGTGAACACCCCAAATTTTTCAAGACATGGTAAATATTCCCTTTTTACCCTTGACCCCATTTTTAGGTAATTGAGTCACTTTTCAAGTCTAAATTCCATTATTTCTCAAAGCTTTACTAAAATAAAATTCATATCTGACTCAATTACGGATCCAAATCCAGATAAAAAATCCAAATCTGAGCTTCGTTATCCAATTTTTAAATAAAAAATTACCAAAATTACCAAAATAACCTTTTAAAAGGCTCAGACAGTTCATCCGATATCCGTTTGTATTCATCGCGTTGTATTTCTCCATTCGAGTTTTAAAACTCGAACATTCTCTCAAAACTTGGATCCAAACCCATTCTTCTGAAGAAATTTCCCCAAAATGGCCTGAAATTCCAGGAAAACACTTTTATAAATATTTCTCAGAAAAATACAAAAATTTAGTGTTTAATCTTTGTTTTCTCATAAAATCTTAGATTTCTATTCCAAAAATACAAAAAAAGTAAAAAAAATAAAAAAAAAACAACACAAAAAACCAATTTTTTTTTGGGAAAATGTGGAGCTCCAACCCGCTTTGAAGCTTGTTTTTGCTAAAAACTCCTCTTTAAAAACATTTTTTTGAAAAATCATTGTAAAGAGACCCTCTTTTTGAAAAAGAGAAAAAGTTTACAATGGTCGCGGGTTTGCGAGTTTCCCTTCTCCACCCTCGATTGTCTGGGAGACTCTCTCCTCCATTATCCTCAACAAACCTCCACCCTTTGGAGCCTTCCACTCCTCCTTTAAGAAGAGCCCTCCAGGATCCCTCGGGGCATCGGATTTTCTTTGAAGCAACACCCATTCGTATCCATTTTTTGGCATCCATCCTTCACCGAGTCTTCATCGAGTTCTCCCAACTTCCTCATTCCCCTTTTTCTGCCAGAGTTTCCTCCTCTGCAAGCGGCTGAAGAACAACCCTCCCTCGAAAGCGTCTCTCCCGGGAGAAGCCGGTAAGAACTTCTCTCTCCTCTCCTGTCTTCTACCGATATCTCTTTATATTGCTGCATTCTATTTCCCCTCCTTATTCCATTATCTTGTCTCTGCGTATTTCTCTGGTTTTAGCCCCATTAACGCACTACTGAGTATTTCTGTTTGCTTATAGCAACACCGACCCCTCTCGTGCGAAATTAACGGGATCATAATATCCCAACATATCAAAATTTTCGTTTATACTATTACCTTCTATTTCGTTTAGATTTCAGTATCGACTAATCATGAATTTCTCATTTATTTTCTTTTTAGTTTTTGTTCTTGCCTCTTTCTTATTTCAATCTATTTATGATTTATGATCTGACTTTACCTTCCGTCTGTCTTTTTCCTTTCATTTTTACTTGATTTCTGTGTGGCTTGGAATTCCTACTCATGTTTCCTTTAGTTTTGAAAGCACAATGATTCCTGATGTTCGATGGGGTAATCACTTGACTGCCGACCAGACAACTTCCAGGAAATCAAACGCATGGAAACTCTCCTTCTTATTGATCTCCTGTAAATCATCCATCGATAAGTCGGCTTGGATATCGGGATTAGATCTGAATGCTATTAACATGGTTTTACTGAGTTTCCCCAAAGATGTTCAATAGGGCATTTTGTTGATTTCATTTTTTTTTCCTTTTCTCTCTGCTTCTTTGTTTGATCATATGTTCATCTCAAGCCTCTATCTAAGATTGATTGACATCTTATTTCATTTTGTTCCACAGTATATATACTTTCAAGCTCATTCATACATTTTGATTCCCTGTTGCATTAAATATCTCGATAGGTTCTGTTTGCATCCAAGCATCCCCACTTGAACTAAAATGGAAATCACTGAATATTAAGCATCTCACGATTCTCTGTAACATAAAGTGATCGAAATTAGGTTCAGGACTGGTTCACTGTGGAACCCCATGTTTGGTTTCAAATGCTTGAAGGTTCTGGTGTAATCCCATCATGAAAACTTACCTCTATCCAGATCTGTGAGGAGGATCTGCATCTAGTTTCACCATATCTCACCATCAATCCAAAATTGTCAATCAGCTTGGCACGATGGGAAGTCCATATGATGAAACACTGTTCAATATGACTTACCGAGCCTTAGAATCCACCATTGCCTGTACATTATATTTGCTTTGTGCAGTATAGCTGTTAGAACACCAATGTTGGCATGCATATGTTTGCCATGTGATATCTCCAAGAAAAAAAAAAAAGGGAAGCAGGTTCAAATCAAGTGGATATCTAAGTTCAATCAGAAATTTGGGTTGGATTTTCAAATCAAACTTTGGATTCGTGAGGTACTTTGGATTCTTTCCAAATATCTGAACGTCACTTGTCGAGTTGTTGAGAGATCCAAGGCTTCATACTCTTGTTAGACTAGTGGGAATATCTCAGGCCATCTAAAAAAAAAAAATCCAACGGGTGCTATGCTATGAAAGTGTTATATGATCTGCAGCAAGGCCCAATGCATTTGGTTTTGAGGTGCTCCACTAGAAATCAGTTGCTCCTATTCATTATGAATCAACCATCAATCCATTCTCCTGATATGTCGTAAGGACCAATTGCTATACCAATGCATTGTAAAGTCGGTTGGTGATCCATGAATAAAACCATCTCTATGCACTGCATCCATTAGATCCAACAGATTCCTTTTTGTTTTGTCTTTCTCTCTTTTCCTTTTCATTTTCATTTCATCTAATAACTGTTGTATTATATTCCCCTTTTGGCAATTCCATTTTTTTTATTTTGTTAATTTTTGTACATTAACGTTGTTGGTCGTGTTATCAGATCTGAGTTTTATTATACCCTGCCGAGCTCCATCATACCATTGTATTGTTCCTTTGTATTGTCTTGCAATACATCAGTTTGTCGTGTCTGAGAGTGATCATTAGTCGTGTGAAATCAGTCCATTACAATGATCGTGATGCTTACTGAGGATGATGTGGGAGCCCATCCAGAAGCAGGTCGTGCGATTACCTCTGCAAGATGAAGGGAACGTGAATGTTGCATCTCAAAAAAAGAAAAAGAAAAAAAAAGAGGGTTCTTGGAATTTAGTGCCCTTAACTAGGATTTGGGTCTTCCTACCCTGATCTGGTTGTTGAATTCCTATAGTTGATGCCCATGGCATTAGTGTGCCATCGGCTGAAGCTATGCTCAAACAAGAAGGCCTGTTCGAAAGACATGTGGTGCCTAGCATCTTTTGAAAAGCCATAACATAATAGCCACTATATTTTCCTGTGTTTTCCAGAAGTCACTGCAATCTCTTGTATCTGCAAGCAATACTACAAGCACCTCCTCCCCCTCACAGCTTGTGATTGTACCTAATTTGTCACATATACATTTTCTTTCATTTCATTAATTTCTGTAGCATATAGTATGCATCTAAAAGGGTCTCGCACCACATGCATTTTTCGATAGATCATCACTCAAGTCATACCCCACACCCTGTTCTCATGCATAGCACACATTTATGTATCTGCGTTCTTAGTCCCTTGAATCTTAACATAGTGGGTGTTTTAGCTTCAATAACATAGACAAGTGCTTTCATTCCATGACATTGTATACTAACCATAATGGGTCATTTTGGATTTAGGATAACATTGCGACTCAGTATTCACATAATGGAAATGACATCAGCGGGTATTTCAGCAAACTTCAAAGGAGTTTCCTTCTTTAGGCAAAAATTTTTATTTTAGATTCTGCAGAATTGCCTATTCAAACCCATGCTATTAGAAACCATTTACTTTACCAGTGTTTACTGTGAGCTATTGGGGAGATAATTTGTTCTATACCTGTTCATCCTGATCTATTAGGTTACCTGTAGCATACCCTTGTCTCGTAATTATGATCTTAGAATGGGAATTTTACTAGTTTCATTTTCTGTAAAATAAAAAAAAGGGGAGAGAAAGAAAGAGAATTTTCTTATCAAAGATCAGACTCTCTATCAAAGGTTGGGAGCCTCATTGTCTGCCATCATATTTTGAGACTTGCATAGCTGTTCAGAGGGTGTCAAGATCAAGAAATCAGGGCTGGTGACAGATCTACGTGAGCTTCAGCCTGTGAGCAAGGGTTATGTATTATAGTCATTTTGAGATATATCATACTCCCAGCGCCACCAGTCATTTCTGTGCACTGCCCACCATCAGCACACCTCTTCCACCATCACCTGTTGCAGCAGAGTCTATACATCGAAGTCGTTGACAATAGCTGGCAAAACTGAGTCTTAGCAAAACCTCTACACTTCACAGCATTTCTCTTTTTGTTGTTCCCTTCTCTACAATCACCACTATAGATTTATTCAAAGCATCACTGCACTAAGTCAGTACACCATATCATCCATTGTTATCCCATTGCCCATGCATAGCTATCCTCGTTATATATATGTATATCACCTACATTTCCATGTTTAGCTTAGACATAATGCTTAGGTCCTATATACCTATATGTATATGTATATCACCTACATTTCCATGCTTAGCTTAGATATAATACTTAGGTCCTATATATATATATATTCTTTAGCTAGCATAGGTATCATTCCTAGCTAAATACATATGTATTCTTTAGATATAAAAGCCTTTTTTTTCTAACTTTATATAAGCATTATAAGATGTCTTATACACATTCATTCTAGGTATCCACATTCTCATGCTAACTCTAATGTGATGTTTCTTTTTGCAAACTTGTCTTTCTATTTGCATTGTGCTAACTTACATTTTGTAGGAAATACATGAAAAGTGTTATTTTTCTTCTTAGTTTAGGATTTTAATTCCCAGTCAATGATGTAATAGTTAGATATCAATGAGAATATTTTATTTTCAGCATTAGATTAGAATATATGAGCATACATATACTCGTGTCATGTCAATTCTCTCTTTGATTTCCCAAAAATTCATGAATGAGATACGAATGGCACGTGCACCATTTCGTAAGAGGTAATTAATCCTAAGTTGATGATTTACATCAATGGCCATAGTCAGGATGTAAACAAAACATTGGATTTTTATCTTTTATAAAATAACACTGGATCCACACTGGATCCTTTTCAAAATTCATCATATTTTATTTAAGTATTTTCCTCTTTTATGAGAGTTTAATTTAAAATTAATTCAATATATATGCCAATGGCCATAGTCAGGGTATATTGAGAGTTAATTTCATTTTAAACTCTATAAAAGCACCAAAATAAGTTTTATTCTTCACCTGAATTTAAATATAGATTATTATATAATACATTCAATGACCATAGTCAATGATGTATTATATTTTCAATCTTATTTTAATTCATTTAAAGAATGAAATATGCTTTTTAAAATCAATTTTCAAAATCTTTAAATTCATTTCATCATTTAGGATAGAACTGCATCATAGTTTCAAAATTCCTTTTTAAAATCCAAGTGATCTCAAAATATCTTTCTTCAATCTCTATTTCAATTCATTCTTCTATCTTATTTCAAATATTTAAATTTCAATTTCAAAGTCCAATTTGACTTTAAAATTTAAAATCCAATCTTTATATTCAAAATTCCATCTTCCCATTCAAAATTCAACTTCAAAGTCCAATTTAACTTTGAAGTTTCTGATTCATCTTCAAATTCAAAACCGAGTTTATCTTCATATCTTCAAATTCAAAATCTAAGTTTGAGATTGATTCTGAATCTCAAAGCTTGACCCTTCCTAAATTTTAAATTCAATCTGGGTTTTCAAAACCCGATCCATATTCAAAAGTCCCATTTGGACTTTCAAAACCCGAATCTAAAATTAGATCAACTTGGATCCATTTTTCTAAATACAATTCTAATTTTGGATCTTAGACTCCAGATCCAAATTACATCTTGGATCTCAGACTTCAGATCCAATTCCATTTTAGGATCCAGAATCCAATCTCATCTTGGATCTCGGACTTCAGATCCAATCCCATTTTAAGATCTAGAATCCAATCTCATCTTGGATCTCAGACTTCAGATCCAATTCCATCTTAGGATCCAGAATCCAATTCCACTTTGGATCTCAGACTTCAGATCCAATTCCATTTTAGGATCCAGAATCCGATTCCACTTTGGATCTCAGACTTCAGATCCAATTCCATTTTAGGATCCAGAATCCAATTCTACTTTGAATCTCAGACTTCAGATCCAAATCCATCTTAAGATCTAGACTTCGAATTTGAATTCCAGATTTTAAATCAAATTCTATTTTCAATTCCAAGTTTCAAATTCAATTTCATTTCATTTCCAGATTTCAAATCTAATCTCATTTTTAGATCTCATCCGAACTTCCTAAATCCATTTCTATGCCATTTGAATCTCTCAAATCCATCCTAATTGCAAATTTTAAATTCAATTCCATTTCAAATTTTATCTCTTCTCCTAAATCTAAGTTCAAAGTCCATCTTCTGACTTTGAAATTTCTTTCCTTTTCCTTTTTTCATTCATCTTCAAAACATTTTTTCTCTCCTAAGATCTGATTATTCCAAAAACTTAGAACTTTTAATCTTAAGTCCTAAGTTAGAAACCATTTCATCACTCCATTATCAAGTTCATCTCAAAACACTTGGAAATTTTCAAAACATCCTTTAAAAGAGCATACATCCTTGCATTGCTGTGAACACCCCAAAATTTTCAAATATTTACAAAATGACCCTTTTGTCCCTGACTCCATCTTCTGAGAAAATCAAGGCGATTTCAAAGCTAAATTTCAGTCATTCTTCAGATTTTCTGAATTAAAATTCCATATTGATATATTCAAATTCAACTCCGGGTCTGAACCCAGTGTCTTAAACCCAAATCTGAGCCCCGTTGTCCCATTTCCAAAATTAATTACGAAAATACCAAAAATAGTTCTAAATGGCTCGGGCAATTCATCTGGCACTCTATCGGATTCACAATCCTATATCTCTCGGTTCGAGGTTGTAAAACCTCGAGTATTTCCTAAAAATCCGGATATAAATCCACTTTCTGAAGAAATTTTCTCAGAAATCGTCTTGAATTCTCAGAAAAACTTCTTTTGTAGATATTTTTATAAAAACACCAAAAAAAATCAATTTTAATCTTTATCTCTCCCGTAAAACTTTAGGATTTTATTCTAAAAATACAAAAAATAGAAAAATAACATGAAAAAGCAAAAATTCGGAGAAACTACAGGAAAAACAAATGACTTCAAGCTTTGCAAAGTTGTCTTTTGCTAAAAAACTCATTTGAAAAGACATTTTACAAAAAATTTCTTAAAAGGAGTCTTCTTTTTGGAAAAAGAGAAAATCCACAACAAACTCCTCCCGCACTCCTTCCTTCTCCTCTCTCCATCGCAGATCTGCAAACGGCCTCCCCCTCTCTCCGCCCTCGATCTTCAACGAAACCACCTTCCGGATCCTTCCTCTTCCCTCAATAAGAAGAGGTGGAGGAGGAGGGGTCGGGCAGGAAGGAAATCCGACCTCCATACCCCTAGTGTATTTACTTTCAAGCTTCTCTCTTCTAAAAAAGAAAGAAACCCATCTTTTCCTCCAGCAATCATCGCTTCAGATCGAGCATCCGTTTTCTTTCTGGCATCCACAACCTTCCGGTCACTAGTTCTACACTTCCCCTGATCGTGAAGAGGGCATAATCCAACAAAAACAACAAGCAGGAAGAATCACTCTCCTGGATCTCAAACTCAATCAATTCGAGCATAGAAGCAGAAGAATAACCTCTCTGCAGGGCGTCTTCCCTGCAATCACCGGATAGTGACCTAATCCTCTGAAGGAGCCTGACTCCCTCCTTCCAGCTTTCTACAACAAGAACACGGTAAGTACCCCTTTTCTTCTTTGATTTTCCTTGAGTTTTCTTTTGGGTATTTTCTGTTTTGGCCCCTATTGATGCACCAAGGGTGGTGTTGGATTGTTTATAGCAATCTTGAACCATCCCTTGTGCAATATCAAAGGAAATTTTCTAATTCCAACATTTTTTTTCTCTATGATCTGTTTTATCAAAATTTCCTAGTTTATATGATGATGGATGCTTGTTTCTGTTATGTCAATTTCCTTTGGTTATTCATTGTATCGGTTTCCTTTATTTTATTTTTTTATTGATATGTTTACATTCCGGCGACATCATTTTGATGTTCTTTGAGTGGCATCTCCGGCTTTATCATTGCATCCTATGGCATCTCTTTTCATATGATTCAGCGTACCTGGATGGTCCCATTCATCCCCCTACGGTCCCTATTAATCCTATCCATCCGCCTAACTTATCTTTCAATTTCATTTGCATGATAGCTTTTAGTTCTGATTTTTTTTGTAGTTACTGCAGATATCGGATCATGCTTTCATAGTTTTTACAATCTCTACCTTTATTTCACCAAATTATTTTGGTGTTTGCCATGGATTTTCTATTCTACTATGATAGCACTTTAAATACCTTTTAGTTCATGCAGTATTTTTTTTTATTCTTTTTTTTTTCTTTTCTGCTATTTTAATATTTGATCGGCCATGGCATCTGAGGTTCCTCCCTGATCGTTTTCATTCAGATTAATATGCTGCATGACCAGTGTCATCAGCACTTTTATTTGAACCATGTTATCTATATCAAATTTCCAAGATGTCCCCTGCACATTCTGGAGCCTAGGAGATCAGACTTCTTTTTTTTGCAAGTAGCATTTGGTGATAATTAGTAAACCTTCTCCAAGGATTATTCCTAAATCCATTCCCAGATGGTGACCTTGCTCACCAATTTCGGTACAGAATTTACTTCATTGATGGCCGATAATGGAAAACCCATATCGTGAGCTGCAGTGGTCCCGAGCCTTTGATATCAAGGAAAACCTGTTTGAAATCACCAATGTAGTTCTGTGATATCTTGGATCCTGATTGGGACTGATCTCCCATCATCTGTTTGAACGATCCTTCTTTTGAGGATTATTGCTTCATCACAAGGATCAGTTGATAGGCTGGTAGTATGTGAAGATGAGTAAAAAAAAAAAAAATTTATGAACTAGTAACATTCTAGGTGACTCATATTTTTTTTGAATTTCCTCTTCTCTGTACCTCGCCAACATGTATTTGGAATCCCCAGTTTGCAGTAGCTCTCATTGCGGATTTGGTTTGTGTAGGTCTCTAGAACCCTGGAAACTTTTTTTCTTTATTGTAGCATGTGTGCGTATGCTCATGGCCACCAAGAGATGGTGTAGATAGTAGGTTGATTGAAAATGATACATTATGATTGTTCTACCATATTGAATCATCTAAGCTCAGGGTGTTAAATGATCAGGACGATCTTAACTGGTGTATGCTCTCATTGTTGGAATCATTTTTGCCTTTGTATTATGGCAACCTCATTGAATTTTATAAGCCAGCTTTCAAGGAAAAGAAGCAGGAAATTTCATAGCCTCCTCCAAATAAAGGTGATTTAAAATCCAAAAGGGGATACTGGCCATTGGTGAGGCTCAGTTATTTTTTTTTTCTTTTTTTTTTCTTTTCATGAATAGCGTCTCTCAGGCCAGGTCAGGTGGATAGCATGGGTGCTTAAGTGGACTTAGCAAAAGTTCCAGCAGGTCTTCTTTGTGGAAGATCTGATAGATAAAGTTTGCCATAAGGATAGTGACATGCTCAACAAGTGCAGGGTGCAAGTTTCATAAATGATATATAGGACCTCGGCCTATTAAATGGGTCTTCCAGATTTTAAAGATTCTAAGATTTATATGACGTGACAGGTAATTTCTGTGGAGTGCTGGAGCATGAGATTGTCCTATTTCATCATGGAGTCGTTTTATAATCAACTGCTTGATAGTTTATAAACATCTCATTCCATAGCATCTCATTCCCCATAACCCTCAGTACATTGCATCGGTACATTGGCTGTATTGTGCATCGACCACTGCACTTTCCATGTTATCCTATTCTCACATTCATCTTCGGCACAATATTCCCTAAGACCACCTGCTGTAATTTATTATTACCCCACCCATTGATGGCACCAATCATCGACTATCCAGTTCTATCTTTGCAATAATTATCACTGTACAATAGCTCCCATAACTTGTTGAACCTTCAGCATACAGCATACACCCAATATTTGCATAGGTTCATACAGCCTCCACTTGCATCCATACCTTCATTTCCATTTGATGCACCAGCATCCTCCTGATAGCACTCCAGCCGCTATGGCATAAATACCTACAGCAACCCTTTGTTGCTATCACCTTGCTGTCTCCATCACTAACTCTTATGTATATGAAAGTGTAATGGTAGCTAAAGTTGCTGTCAAGCATAGCAGTCTCTAACCTTTCAAGCATTACGGCTGTAGCTGTGCCATTACAGCTGCAATGTCTCTCCAACTGCGGTTGTACCCACCCTTCTGTCACCTAAGTGCTTTCAGCCACAACAGGGTTGCTGTAAACATTTACAGTAAAACATTTTCTTTGCTGTAAGCATACTTCCTTCTATTACCTCAACAGCATTTTACTGCAACCTCACCCTCCAGCTTCATTGGCTACAGCATATGACATCCACCTTTCAGCCTAAACCACCAGGCATGTCATTATACCATCCCCCATGCATTCTATGCCTACAGCAGCACATGCACATAACATATGCACATTGTTTTCCTATCTCTCTGCACTTATATTACACACTTTCACTATGACCCATCTCCAGCACCCTCATCCACATACACCACCACCCATGCTGCATGTATGTAAATACATATATATATGTATATGTGTATATAAATATATATACATACCCATATCCACATACGTATACATATCCATATATATGTACATGTACATACATAGATATGCATACACACATATAAATAGCATTTCTCATGAAAACTGTGGCATGTAAGTATCCCATATCTTGTATGTTTGAAAATATGCAAAATTTTCCTTCTCTCTTCATACTAACCTAGTTGTTTTGCAGGAAATATATGAAAGAAATCACTATTTGGGGTTATAAATTTGATTCTATCTGTTGTAATAGCTAGACCTTAATGAAAATTTATATTTCCTGCTTTAGGTAGAATGAATGAGCATTATAAAACATTACAAATTGCTTGTTTTCATGCAATTTTCCTTTATTTCTCAAAATTCTCACAATGGGAACACGAATGGCACGTGCACCATTTCATAAGAGGTAAGCTAATTCTAAGTTGATGATTTACACCAACGGCCATAGTCGGGGTGTAAACAAAACTTAGTATTTTTATCTTTTATGAAATAACACTGGATCTGCACTGGATCCATTTTCAAAATTCATCATATTTTCTTAAATATTTTCTTCTTTTATCAGAATTTAACTTCAATTTTAACTTAAAATATATACCAATGGCCATAGTCAGGGTATATTGAGAGTTAATTTCATTTTAAATTCTATAAAAGCACCAAAAATGTATTTTATTCTTCACTCGAATTTAAATGTAGTTATTACATAATACATTCAATGACCATAGTCAGGGATGTATTATGTCTTCAACTTCATTCTTAATTCATTTAAAGAATGAAATAGCTTTTCAAATTCCAATTTCAAATTCTTTAAATTCATTCATCATTTAGGGTAGAATTGCATCATATTTTAAAAATTCTCTTTCAAAAACCCAAGTGATCTCAAATATCTTTCTTTAGTCTATAGTCTAATCCATTCTTCTATCTTATTTCAAAGATTTAAATTCCAAGTTCAAAGTCCAATTTGGCTTTGAAATTTCAAGATTCAATCTTTATATTCTTGATTCATTCCAAATTCAAGCTCCAAATTCAAAGTCCAAATTGACTTTGTAGTTCATTTATAAATTCAAAATTCTCAAATCAATTTTGAAATTCCAAAATTCCAACTCAATTCAACATCCAATTTCAAAGTTCAATTTAACTTTGAAGTTATCTTCTGATTTCAAAATCAAGTTCATCCCCTTTATCTTCAATCAAGGTTTGGATTTGAATCTCAAGTTTAAATTTGGGTTTCTAAAACCCAGATCCGTCTTTAAAGGTCCTATTTGGACTTCTCAAAACCCAAATCCAAAGACCAATCCTAGTCTCAATTTGGATCCAGATATAAACTCCATTCATTTTGGATCTCCCATCACAGATCCAAATTTCATTTAGGATCCAGATCCCCATTCTACTTTGGATCTCAAATTACAGATCCAAATTCCATTTAGGATCCAGAACCCAATTCTACTTTGGATCCCAAATTACAGATCCAAATAACATTTAGGATCCAGAACCCAATTCTACTTTGGATCTCAGACCTCAGATCCAAATCCATTCTAGGGTCCAGGACCCAATTCTACCTTGGATCTCAGACTTCAGATCCAATTTCATTCTAGAATCCAGAATCCAACTTCATCTTGGATCTCAAATTGAAGATCCGAATTTCATTTAGGATCTAGAATCTAACCTTACTTTGGATCCCTGACTTCAGATCCAAATTTCGTCTTGGATTCCAAATCTCGGATCCAATTCCATTCAAAACTTTAGATCCCATTCTATCTAGGATCCAAAGATCCAACTTTACTTTGGATCTTAAACTTCAGATCCCAATTCCATTTTTGGATTCCAAATCTTGAATCTGATTCCATTCAAAATTCCAAATCCAAATTTCACTTTAATTCCAAAAGCCAATTCCATTTCATTCCTGATTTCAAATCAAGTTCCCATTTCAGATCCTAAATTCAACTTTGAACTCTATTCAGAATCCAGATATTGGATTCGGATTTCATCTTGAAAATCCAACTTTTAAATCAATTTCATTTCTCAATTTTGTTCAAATTTCCCAATTCTATATTTCCTTCTGATTCAATTCCATTTTCATTTTTATTCTAATTCAAAGTCCATTTATGACTTTGAAAATTCCCCTTTTTTCTCAAAACTTCAAAATCATTTTCCAAAATCCAGATTTATTTTCCCAAGCTCATGATTATTCTAAAAGACTTAGAACTTTTAATCTTAAGTTCTAAGTTGGAAATCGTTTCTTCACTTTATCAGATTCACTTGGAAATTCTTCAAAACATTTTTTCAAAAGAGCATACATCTTTGCATTTGCACAAGCATGATTCTTTGTGCATTTAGACTTAGGATAAATACTTAGATAATTTCTTAGCAAAGCAAAAGGCATAGATTCGATCCTTGGTTCGATTACCCCTGGTAAAGGCGCCAGGAATGGTCGAACCTCGTACCGACGAGCGAATCCGGTCTCTCCATTTTCCCGCAATATTTTCAAAAACGGAGGCGAGTTAAATTTCTAAATGTTTTCAAATTAAGATCAAGTGAGACCGCGCAAAATAGTTCCTCTTCTCTCTTTCTTTCTTTCTTTTCTCTTCTCTTTCTCTTTTCTTTCTTTTATTCTTCTCCCTTCAAAAAGGAGGAAAATAGAAGTTAGAAAAGGAAAAGAGAAGGAAGAGAGAGAAACCACAAGAGAGGAAAATTTTTGCGATGATCACAGGTTTGGCGACCGAGATGGGACTCGTCTCCGTCCGGTCGAATTATGCCTTTTTCTCTTGCTTTGATATTATCTTAATCTTTATTCTATAAATGTCAGCTACATTTCCATGCAAACCTTAGGGGCCTAGATTTTGTCCTAAGCTGACATCATTGCATATAGGATTTAAGTATGGTTTGGTAGGACCATATTGAGGAGATTATTCCATGTTCACATTAGACTTAGGTCTGAAATACAACTCTCCTCAATTTTAGGGATTGAATGCAAACAATGTATGCAAGTGTATGCTTCTCTTCATTTTTATCTATCTCTTTAGGACTTGCATTAGAGCCATCTGATTTCTTGCATGTTGAACATATTTTGAAAACCTCCTTACCTATATTGTCCCGGTCTTCACGTTGCTGGGCTGTCTCACTGAACCATAGTTCGGGAGAGAGCCTCACAACTGGACCACTTATTTGGGTTCGCGCCCCCTACCACGTACCTAAGGGCCATAGTCCGAGGTATATCGGTAGGTGCTCAAGGATGTTGGGAAGCCATTACCTTAGAACCGGAGAAATATTTCTATGCCACGTACTTCGAGCTTCGGCTTGGGTATATCGGCGTATCTTGACTGGAATCAGATGATTTGAACCCCAGAGTTAGGATTAAGGTCCTACAAGCCATTTCAAATATTGCATTTAGAGTCAGCCTTTAGGGAGTGCTGTATGTGCATCCTTGTTTGTTCAGCTTTAGTTGTATGATAGTTCTTTCATTTCTTTCATATATATGTATCAAACCTTTTTTTTTTTCAAAACCCTGGGTGTATTATTCAAAACTTACCCTTATTTTCAAAAACCTCAGGTGTATATTTCTCTCTACCTACATTTCTTTTCTCTTTTAGATCAAATTTTCTTCAAAACCCTGGAAAATTCCTTTAAAAATTTCATCAACCTTTTTTAAAGTTTCCAGGTTTGATTCTTTAAAAGAGTCTATCCATAAGTCCTGCATTCTATCTAATTCTCCTCATTTCTTCTTTTACCCCAGTATCATCTCAATGGCGTCAAATTCCCTCGATGCTGTCTTCCCCCAAGATCATGTCTTCTATCAGATCCAGGATGGACCCCCAGATCTGCTGGTCATCCAGTCTCGTCCTTTCTTCCCTCGGTGGTATTATTCTTGGTTCGCCACCTTCTCACGTATGTTCCCAGACCACTTGGATGACTGTGGGTTGGAGATGGCGTCAGCAGTAGGCAAGCGAACCATCAATGGAGCTTTGATTCAGGCCATGGCAGAACAGTGGAATCCACGTACCTGCACATTCTGGTTTCCTTGGGGAGAGATGACTCTACTGATGGATGAGTTCAATCATATTATGGGATTGCCCGAACCAGCTGGTCAGCCAGATGATCCCGTCGAACAACAGTTTTTGATCAACATCAAAGGGGTAGATGTTCAAGAAGCCTTAGCCAGAGCAACAGGGAGCAGATCTTAGCCTCTCACTGAGATTGGTGGAAATCAGTTCATCGACCTATTCGAACTATATCAAAAGTACGGAGCCTGCAAAGAGGTCGACACTCTCTCTCGAGCAGCAAAAGACAGAATTCAGCATGCCATGATCCTGTGCATAGTTGGATTAGCTTTCTTCCAAGATGGCCAAAATTTCATAGATATCAGAGTCGCCCAGCTCTTTCGAAGATGGGGAAGCAAGCAGACCCGTCAGCTTTCAGTTTTCATGGCCGCATTAGCCTTCCTTTACAGAGGTTTGGCTCGATTTGCTCTTGGGGAGACCATTCTGGTAGAAGGATGCACTTATGCCCTGCAGTCGTGGTTCCTGCGCCACGTTCCCTCGAAGGCCAGTTCTTTCAGATTCAACAATAAGCAGCCAAAGACAGTCATCCAATGCCGAGCTCTGATCGAGAAACTGCATCAGGAGGAAATTACCTGGGATTTCTTTGACAGAAGAGAGACTGTTCCTCGATACACTTATGCCCGTGACAAGCGCTACAAGTTGATGGGCCCTTTCTTTTGTGTTGATTATCAGCCGAAACGATGTCTGAGGCAGTTTTCGTAGTGGCAGGTTCGTGCCAACACACGCTTCTCGATGAGCAACGTGTCAGAATTCAACCTGCAGTCGGATCAGTGGTCTGGGGCATATCATATCGCCAAATATACATGGGATTCCTTTATTTCTCTGTCTATATTTCCTGGGCCAAATGTATCATCTGAATATCGAGAGTGGTGGCAAACTGTCTGCCCACCCTCTCTTTGTCTTTGAATGTTAATATCAATAAAAAATTTATTTTTTGGCCAAAATTTTTCTTGTATTTTGTTTATAGCACAAAATAGTCACAAATTTTTGAGTGACGACCTCATCCCGGGTAAATGGGACATTCCTTCCACATTTTCTTCAAATATATTTTTTTCATGGTTGACGACCTCGCCTAGGTAACAAGGCACATTTCTCTGTTATCATCAAATGGTAACACAATTATCACAAATCGTGTGATGACCCAATCCCGGGTAATGGGATAATCTCTTGAAATTGTCTACCAAATCCCTTCATTTCTTGCTTTTTCTAAAAGAAATTGTGATTTAAAAAAAAAAAAACTTTTCCATACTCTAATCAATCCCATATTCTGCAGGAAAGCTTAGGCATCTGAAAATGGTTCAGACAAGGGCTGATAAGAGGGCTGCTCAACAGCACAGCGACATCGAATCAGAGGAGATGAACTATCCTAGATTATCCAAGAAGAATAACTCCGGGGATGAAAGCGACGTTGATCCGGCCATGTATCAGATCTTTTAAAAAAATGATGACCAAGATGATGGCTGAGCAGGCCAAAGCTGCTCCCAAGAAGCCAGCTTCTAAGAGCAAAGCTAAGAAAAAGCCCATAAAGAAGGCAGTCAAGATCAGCAAGCAGAAGAAGCAACGTGACAGTACTTCTGAGGATTCCGGGTCAGCAGGAGAAGTCTCTGAAGAAGAAGAGCAGTTGATCTACATTTCAAAGCACCTGCGGCAGTCCAAGAGGCCAGTGGAAGAGCCAGTATCAGTAAACAAGCCCAAGTGCGGGGCCCCCGCAGAGGATTCAATCCAAGCTTTGACCAAGATAGTCAAGGACCTGCAAATCCGTGACAAAGGAAAGAGGTCATACACCAGGCAGGATTTCTATCTCGGTTTAGAAGGGGACAAGGATCTGGAGAACCTCCTTCGGAAGTTCATCAAGTTTGACGGAACCGGCGATCCAAAAGCCCATTTGGCAATGTTCTTCGCAGAATGTGCTCGGTTCAGTGAAGATAACCGCGCCCTTTTCCTTTGTTTTCCCCGCAGCCTGGACGGGATAGCAGCGAAGTGGTACGCTGAGCATGTCAATCCCATCGAACTGAGGGATTTCGACAAAGTTGTTAATATGTTCGTTGAACGCTTCCTGTTCAACACGAAGGCTTTGTCTACCCTGAACCACCTATGCAACTTAAAACAGGAGCCCAATGAGAAGGCCAGGGATTTCATCCATAAGTGGAGAAGTATTTGCAATAAGATGAGGAATCCCATTTCTGAGGAGCATGCCCTCCAGGTCATCCTCAATAATTTCTGTCAGCCTCTGAAAAGCCTTTTCTTCCCATATCCCTCCAAATCCTTCATTGAATTAACCGAGCGAGCAGAATGGCTCGAAATGGGGGTAGAAAATGGAATGTACGAAGGTGTCTCTTCGGCAAAAAACATCTTAGACCCAAAGAAAAAGGCCCATTTTGCCTACTCAGCCGATATCCCCGAAGACCATCCGGGCAGTAGCAGCAGGAATGACAGTGGCAGCGGGTCGAAACCTGAGCAGAACAGGAGAAGAAAGGGCAAATTCTTCAAGAGCAATGACAAATCTCTCCCAACCGGTCCTCAACAAAAAGGGGACTCTCAAGAAAAACCTAAACACATCAATTGGAGCAAAGATAGGAAATTCACTCCCTTGGACCAGCCTCTGGAGAAAGTGCTGGAATACCTGCTATCCCATGGGATGGTAAAGTTGTCCAAAATTTCGGATCCTCCAGTGTTCATGGGTAAGTACAGAGAGCAATACTGCAAGTTCCATAGAGCCATGGAACATGATACAGAGCACTGCTTCGTCTTGAAGCATTTGGTCCAGGACTGTATCGATAAAAGCATCCTCGTAGAAGATGAAGAGGAAGGCAAAATGGAAATTTTATCTGCTCCATTTCCAAAGCATTCAGCATCAACCATCTCCGAACACTCTTTCCTTCCACAAAGTCATATCCACCCATGCTCTAGTGAAGAGCTAAAACTTCAGCATCAGGTAATGGTTCTACACCAGGATCAGCCTGTGTATCAGAAAATAGATATCCTCTCGCTTCTTGACCAAGCTAGTATGCCAGTCAAGGATGAAAGAATTCCAATCTTCCCCAAGAGCTTTCTTAAGAAAGAAGCATGCGCAGAGAAGGCAGAAACCTCTAAAGCAGCAGAGGAACGGGCTGATGATTTCCAGAAGCCCATTACGGCACTCTCCAACATTTTCATCTTCGAATTAACTCATGATTCTCCCAAGCATCAGGAAAAGTTGGATGATCTATTAAGAAAGATCAAGGTGAAACCGGGCACCATGCCCGAGGATATGGCGCAAATAGTAAATCAAGCAATGACTAATGCGCCTATCACCTTCTCTGATGAGGATTTGCCTAAACCTCATTCATTTCATAACAATGCGCTGTACATTGTGGTCAGGACCAGGGGCATGACTGTCCCACATGTTCTTGTTGATGGGGGCAGCAGCTTGAATATTTGCCCAGAAATGACAGCGAAAGCCTTGGGATTGAAGGAAGAAGAATACGTGCCTGATCCCATCACCATCTACGACTTTGATAATCACGGGCAGACTGCCAAGGGCAAGATCTTCCTGGAAATTTTTATTAACTACTCAGTGCATACGGTGCTATTCCATGTCGTCAACGTGCCGCCAACTTACAATTTGTTGTTAGGACGAACATGGATCCACAACGCCAATGCAGTTCCATCAACTCTCCACCAATGCATAAAGTGGTCTAAGGGCGGAATGATTACTACTGTTTTGGGCGAAGACCCTAAAGAAAGGCTGCCACAGCTGTTCTCATCGCAAATTTTTTTTCCCTCCCTTGTGAGAAAGAAATGAATTTCGCGAGTCAAACTCGACCAAAGTTTTGAAAATGGTTTTGAAAATTACTCACCTCCGTTTTGAAAATTTGCGGGAAAATTTCGTGGAATGGGATCCGCCTGTCGGTATGAGGTTCAACCGTTCCTGGCGCCTTTACCAGGGGTAATTGAACCAAGGATCAATTATGTGCTTTAACTTGACTCAAATATCTAAATTATGCTCTATTTTTCCTAGAATGCACAAAGAATCAGGCTTGTGCTATGGAATTTTTTAAAAAAAATGCAAGTTTGAGAAAATATGATGTTTGCTTTGGAAAATATGCTTGGAAAATGATTGGAAAAGTACTTGAAAATTGAATTCCTGGGAAAATCATTGAAGTTCATTGGAAATCAGAAATTTGCATTGGAAAGTGATTTCTCAAGAAAATTTGAACTTTAGAAAATTGATTTTGAAATTTGGAATTGCTTTTCTGAGGAAATGGATTTGAAAATTCTGAGAAAATTGGGAAGTTCATTGGAAAAGGATTTTTGAAATGGAAAATGGATTCTCAAGAAAATTGGAAAATCAAAGAAAATTGATTTCTGAAAACTTAGGATTTTGAAATTTGAGAATGTTAAAACATAGAAAAATCTTGATTTGAACTTGGGAAATACTTTGAAATCTCATTTGAAAATTTAGAATTCTTGGAAAATCCAATCCTGAGAAAGACTTGGTAAATCCTTGAGAAAATTGAATTTTCTGAAATTGAAATTGGAAAATGAGTTTGAAAATAATGCAATTTGAATGATATGAATGAATGAATATGAATTTGAAAAGGGAATTTCATTGAGGAATTGGGAAATCCTTTTGAAACTTTGAGAAATGCAGTGCATTTTTGAAGTTAGCCTAAGAGTGTAGGCTGAATGTGGTTGATATAAAGATCATAAATCTTGGTTTTCTTCGTATTCTGACTATGGCCATAAATACGAATCCCACCGAGTTTATAAACTCCATAAAAGCTTGTGCACGTGTCATTCGTGTAAACCATAGTGAATTTGAAATAATGTGCATGAATCATACATCACATATTAAAATTTGCATAAATTAAACTATATGCAATGCAACCCTATTCTAAGCAGAAAAGTAACTCTTATTCCAAATTATTACATTTGAGGTTACATTGAATTGAAATAAAAAAAATAAAAGCTAAGTCTTTTTCTTGAATGTTCCTGTAAAACTAGAAAACAAGGTTAGCACAAAAATGTAGGTTTTTCTGAATTTATCCGAAAATATGGGAAATTATCAGATATTATTCAGATATAAACCCCAAATCATACCCCCTTTGATATAAACATGATAAATAATGAATAACTTTCGAAAATAAACTTGAAAATTCGAAATTGGGGTCAAAATGACCAAAATACCCCTAATGACCTTGAAATCAGGGTTTTCTGAAAGAATTTTTATAAATTTTGGAATTTTGAAAATCAAATGAAATAAATCAAACATAATATGATAAGATATGATGATATGCATGAAATTTTGGAGAATTAGAAATTGAAATTTTGAAATTTAGGTCAAAATGACCAAAATACCCCCAATAACAAGACTATGGCCTTGAAACCAGGGTTTTCTGAAATAAATTTTGTAAAATTGAAAAATATGAAATGAAAATGACATTTAAATTAACCCTAATATGATTCTACATGCTTATGTACATGATAAAAACCCTAAAATGGCGAAAATATCATAAAACATCGAATTTAACCTGATTTTCGCTTCTAAATTTAAATATAAACTAACACATGGAGAAAATAAACTTGGAATTAAACCAAATTTGTCATGGACACCTAAAATAACCCTATAAACATAATTGAGCTCGAAAATATAAATTTTTTGTATTTTTAAATATGGAAATTCAAATAAAAACCCTAAATTTTGTGATTTTTGCCTAAAATGTTGGTTCTAAAGGGGATTTAGGATATCAAACTTCCATAAAAATTTCCCAAATTTTATGGGGTGATATAGGACAGTAGGGAAAGGATTTTTTCCTTTTACACTTTCTGGTTTTGACCTATGGTCGGAGTTGTACCACTCCGGCAAGTCGGATCGGAATCCGGCGACTCTAGTAAATGAAGGAAACAGACAGGTTTCGGTAGAAAATGTGGGAAAAATGACATGAAGATGGAAAAATGGATGAAATTGTGGGAAACTGTCTCTGACAAACAGAGGAAGATTTGATCTTTTTACACCATTGGGATTCGGGTTACGGTTTGGAAAAGGCCACACTGTTATCAGAGACCTAAATCTCTGGAATATCTGGACATTGGAATCTGTTAGACAGAAAGCGAAAATCCGAGAAAAATAATGAAACAGATCTAAAAATTCACAAATTTTGGTAAATGACAGGAAATTATGTTAGGAAAAACTTTTATGTTGGAAGTTTTTTCATACGAATTACAGATTGTATGGACTCGGTGCATTAGGGTCTGTCTATACCCTGACAAAAGAAAATCGAGATTTTCCCAGGGGTCTGAGAAATCCGATTTTTTTAAGAAAGCAAAACTGCTTGGAAAAACATAAAGATTTCCAGATCACTAGTAGATTCAATGATAAATCCACTATGATTTTTGAAAGACGATCCGGATCTCCCACAAGGGTGGTGCCAGAGGTTCTTTTCTGCTAAAGCAGAAATTAGAAGTTCTGGAAATGGGAAATCCCAGTTTGGGATTTGATTTATTTGAGAGGGTTCTGAAACCCAAATTGCATCAAATTTTTGGCACAAAATCAAGGACATACAACTAAAGTTATCACAATTTTGTTTTGGATTTTTGAACCAAAATATATCCATGAAATGATGACTGGACTTCATATACAAACTAAAGCCTATGGATTTCTAAGCAAAACTTAATAAAGCTAACAAAACTACCTATAAAACAGTGAAATTAATCAAATAAAATGCCTAAAATACTCAATTTATACAAAACTAATGCTTGAAATAAAAGAAAAAAAAACAATGGGATATGAAGCCGATTTGATGTAGGCTATTAATGGAGGGGGTCCGATCCATGCATCGGATGGGCCACCTCATCCCTCTAGCATCAATATGTAAGGCCTATGCAAAAAAATAAAAAAAATCAAAACACAGACCTTATTAAAACTGCAGACAGACATTCCTTCATATATATATATATATAATACCATGCTAGCTTCCAACATATAACATCTCCATGGAAAAGAAATACATATTAGTCTGTGTGCATATGACGCATATCAATCCCTTTATAAAGATGTCTTTTTGTTTTGTTTTTTTTTGTTTTTATCTTTTAGGATTTCAAACGTAAAATCATTTAAACCCTCAACATGAATAGTCTATCACCCATGCAACCAAGGTCTGTTCTCATAGACTCAGCCAAAGCAACTTCCCTTATGAACAAATCACTTTCAGATCTTGGATTCACCCTTTTCTTGGTGAGCCACTCCTCAAACGTTCCAGGCTGGAAAGAGCGTGAAGGCTGGATGGGCAGCCGTGGGTTCCTGGTGGAGCTGGCTGAAGATGCAGCGAGGAGAGCTTGGTCCGCTGGAGGCTGTGGTAGCAGTGAGCTTGGAGGTGGGCTGCAGCAAGGATGGTGGCTGGAATGGAGAGCTGGCTGCAAGGATGAAGATGGCTGGAGCTGAAGCTTGAAGACGTGGCTGGGCTCTTGCTGCAATCAGAGATGGGTGCTGTGTAATGAGGGTGAAGAGCTTAAGGGAGAGAGAGAGAGAGAGAGAAAGAGAGAGAGAGAGAGAGAGAGAGAGAGAGGGAGAGGCGTGAGATGAGAGATGCGTTGAATCCCTTGGGCCAGCCATCTTTTTTTCTTTTTGTATTGAACTTAAGTTTTGATTTCATCAAAACCTAAGTTTCCATTCTTCTCTCTAATGAGCCATACGTGAATGGCTATTGCCTTGTGTTTTTTTGAAAAAGAAGGAAAGGAGGTAAGGAAGAAAGGGAAAGAAGGAAGGGAAAGAAAAGGAAAGAAGAGGGGAAGAAGGAGAGGGAAAGAGGAAAGAAAAGAGAGGGAAAGAGGAAAGAGAAGGGGAGCTGGAGAGTGGGCTAGGGTGGTTGACCCCCTTGTGGGTCCCACCTTAGGAAGAATAAAATAATTAAAAAAAATTTAAATAAATAAAACAAACCAAAAAAATAAAGAAAAAGATATTTTTTTTTCTTTTCTTATAAATTAAAACAAGAAAATGCAAATGGATGAGCCATCTCAGAGCGGGTCCAAATTCCACTATTGAAACTTATTTTGACGATTGGAGGGGTAAAATAGTTTTTTTCAAAAAAATTTCAGACGAAACGAGCTATTTTTGGCAGTTTTTGAAACGAGCTCGAATTTTGAAGTTCAATACCCCGTTACGAAGCAAATCCAATGTAGAATTTGAAAATGTAATTTTGAAAGAAATCTAGATTGTTTTTCTCGAGAAAATGCTTCCAACAAAACGAGCTATTTTTGGCAGTTTTTTAGACGAGCTCAGATTCTGAAGTTTAATAGCTCATTGTGAAGCAAATCCAGTGTAAAATTTGAAAATGTAATTTTGAAAGAAATTCATATTGTTTTTCTCGAGAAAATGCTTCCAACAAAACGAGCTATTTTTGGCAGTTTTTGAAACGAGCTCAGATTCTGAAGTTCAATAGCTCATTGTGAAGCAAATCCAGTGTAAAATTTGAAAATTTGATTTTGAAAGAAATCCAGATTATTTTTCTTGAGAAAATATTTCCAAATTTAGACTCCCGGGGTGAAAATGTCAATTTTAGAAACCCGAGGTTTGAAATTGATTTCTTAAAACTTTTAAAACTCAATCTGGATTGAAATTTATAAAACTGGAGTTCTGGACTTCGAAAATGAAATGAAATGTGATGAAATGTTATGAAATGCTAAAAAATGATATGAAATGATGAGAAATGACATGCGAAATGCAGACCCTGAATGGAGAATTTTAGATGTTAGACCCCGATTGGCAGCTGTACCAGTTTAAAAAGTATAAAAACTGATAAAATTTGCAAAATGATTGAAGAAATGGTTTTGAACTCTACTGGGTTAGAGTGACACTGAAAATTAGGGTTTGAGCTGAATTAAACTGAGATGAGCTAGATTGAGCTGGGTTTTAGAGTTTCAGAACTCCAATGAGCTGACAATGATGCTAACTCAACTGACCTTTCCGATTGAATTTTCAAGAAAAGTTGCCATTTCTAGAGAAATGGTACAGAATGATCACTGGAGCGAAGTGAATTACGAACCTGAGCTGGGTTTGAGCTAGAACGAAGGTCAGTAATACTGATATGAACTAAAATCAAAGCTTTAACACTAGCTCAATTAACTGAACTCAACTCAATTTCAGCAGAAAGAGCTAAAATGGACTAAAATGGGCTCCTAGACACTTGGAAATGGTTTTGAACTGAAACTGGAGCACTCGAACTCGTGGTGAGCTCAAGTTAGACTCTGGGGAGTATGACTGACTATGAATGACTGACTCGGAGACAATTGGCTTGGATTTGAGTGAGAAGTAAGCTCATTTCTGAAGAAATGATCCCATTTTGGCAGGAATGGTCAGAAATGGAAATGGTTTATTCATTATGAGATCAGATGAGCTTGAGATGACTGATATTCTAACTGTCTTGAACTGACCAATGAGCTTGGTTGACTCCGACTGACTGGGGTCCGGGATGACCTAGGGGTAAAATGGTAATTTTCCTAATGAAAATGGGTAAAATGGTGATTTTTTGAAACTGACTCGGGGTTTGACTCCTACATTGACCTAACAAGGTTGGCACTGCACGAGGGGGGTTGTTTGAGAATGGATGTGAAAAATTTGGGGTGTTTACAACAGCCTATGATTCCCCGTCCAACATTTACAGCTGATATTCCAAGCATCTGAGAAGCGGATGAGATCAATCTCAGTGACAGTATAGAGATGCTGAAACTGAAAGATGTCATGGAAGAGGAGAACGTTGCAGCCATGGTCCAATGGCAGGGACCTTGTTTCTTCAAGTTAGGAGGACGCATTGATTACGCCTCCTTCAAAGATCATCCCTTATTTCCTCAATTTTCTAAAGCAAGAAAGGGATTTGATCTGCTGATAAAACATGGATACCAGCCATTCCGAGGCATGGGGAAAGATGAAGATAGCATGATAGAGCCCATCATTCCAGTTCGGCATGCGGACAGTTCAGGGTTGGGGTTCACCGGACAAGATTCCAGCAAAAGGACAGTTTTTGTCAAAGGAAGCCAATGAAGAGATGATGCCTTAGTTTTTCCTGCTTTTTTTCTGCTCTTGTTTCTTTGTTTAAATCTTGTAGGGACAACACGATCCCATCTTTTGTCAATGTCTTGTAAATACTTCATTTCCAATCAATGAAAGATCAACTTTCTCTTCACATTTTGAGCATCTATCATTTCTTCTTATATTTTGTCTATGTCATTGTTCTTTACTTATACAAAAATTTGATTTGGCTCGTACTTTCTCTTAAATAAAAACCTTTCTTACATTTTCAGGACCATTAACTCCTGAATCAATGACAAGATTCGTTATCAATCCCAAATATCTGAAATTGGTAAGGTTCCTTGAGATGAAAGACAGAGCAGAGGTTAGTCAGGCAACAGAGCAGACTGAAGAGCCAGCTGAATTTGATTCCACTATTCAGGATTTGCCATAATTTGCTCACATTCAGAAGCAGGATGAACCATCATCTTTGGTTCAAGATCCAACTGAGGATATCAACATTGGATCAGAAGATGATCCGAAAATTCTCAAAATCGGGTCGAGTCTAAGTGAAATTGAGAAAGCTAGACTCATCCAATTCATCAAAAAGCATCAAGAAGTATTTGCCTGGACTTACGAAGATATGCCAGGATTGGATATCAAGCTGGTTGAGCATCGACTCAAATTAAAACCAGAAGCCAGACCAATCAAGCAGAAATTGAGGAAATTAGACCCTCGAATTGAGCAGCAAATCAAGGAAGGACTTGAAGATTTATTAAAAGCAGGCTTCATCCGGGCCATCGATTACCCAGATTGGTTGGCAAATATCGTGGCAGTTCCTAAAAAGAACGGAAAAGTTCGGATCTGCATTGATTTCAGAGACCTCAATAAGGCCACCCCAAAAGATGATTATCCACTTCCCAACATTGACCTGTTGATCGATAGCACAGCAGGTCATGCCATGTTTTCCTTCATGGACGGATATTGAGGTTATAATCAGATTAAGTTGGCCGTTTGTGATCAGTCCAAGACTTTATTTACTACCCCATGGGGAACTTTCTGCTATACAGTCATGCCATTTGGACTCAAAAATGCCGGGGCAACTTATCAGAGGGCAATGGCCGTTATTTTCCACGATCAAATGCACAAGAATATGGATGCATATGTGGATGACATTCTAGTTAAGTCTAAAGAAGAAGAGGATCATCTTGATGCTCTTAGCCAAGTTTTTTAAAGACTTATTCTTTATAAATTGAGACTTAACCCTCAAAAATGTGTTTTTGGAGTAGAGTCTGACAAACTGCTCGGATTCATCATCAGCAAGAAAGGAATCGAGGTAGATCCTGCCAAAGCAAAGGCCATTATTGACATGCCGCCTCCAACTAATCTCAGGGAACTGCGAAGCCTTCAAGGGCGTATTCAGTCTATTCGCAGATTCATCTCTAATCTGACCATGAGATGCGAGCCTTTCAACCATTTGCTAAGGAAAGGAGTTAAATTTGAATGGGGATCAGAATGTCAGCTCTCGTTCGAACGCATCAAGCAGTATCTCCTTAATCCGCCAGTTTTGAAGCCGCCTAAGCTGGGAAAGCCTCTCTTGCTATATATTTCAGTCAATCAGAATGCTTGTGGTGGATTCCTCGCGCAGTATGAAGAAGGCAGTCTGATAGAGCATGCCATCTACTACGTGAGCAAAACATTCATTGATTATGAAAAGAAGTATTCTCAGATGGAGAAAACTTGTCTAGCCCTGGTTTGGATGTGCCAGAAGTTAAGACATTACTTGTTGGTGTCTGAAATCAAGTTTCTATCGAAGCTTAATCCTCTCAGATATATTTTGGAGCAACCGTTTCTTACAGAACGGATCGCAAAGTGGCAGGTCCTTCTGATGCAATATGACTTAGAGTACGTCTCTCAGAAATCAATTAAAGGCCAAGCGATCGCAGATCAGTTGGCAGATTTTCCTTTGACAGAAGAGATTAAAGCAGAGGATGATTTTCCTGATGAGCACATCTGCAATATCCAACAGCCCCCAGTTTGGAACTTGTTCTTCGATGGCTCTAAAAATATGTCTGGTATCGAGATTGGAGTCTTGTTGATCACTCCAGAAAAAGAAATGATCCCTTATTCTCTCAAGCTTGGTTTTCAATGCACTCATAACATGGCCGAGTATGAAGCTTTAATACAAGGCCTCAAAATTCTGCAAAACTTCAATGTCAAGAGAGTGCATGCCTTTGGCGATTCACTACTTGTTGTCAGTCAAGTTAACACTGAATGGCAAGTGAAAGATCCCAAATTAATTCCATATCAGAAGATCGTCTTAGCTCTTGTGGACAGCTTCGAAGAATTTCAGCTCAATCATATCAGAAGAGAGCACAATCAGATAGCCGATGGCTTGGCCAGCTTGGGATCCATTTTATCCTTCAAAAGCAGTGAGTCTTGTCGTTCTTTCGAAGTGGGCAGACTTGAGCAACCCGCTTTTGATTCAATTATGCAAGTAAACCAGGTTAATCAGAAGGAGAAGCCTTGGTATCAAAATATCAAAAATTTTATTGAAACTGGTGAATTTCCACCAGAAATGCCAAAAAGGGAGCAACGTGCGATTCAACGTATGTCTACCCGCTATTTCATTCTGGCCAATGTCCTCTACCGCCGTGGGTTCAGTTCTGAGTATTCAAGATGCTTAGACAAAGAAGAAGCTATGGAAGTTATCCAAGAGGCACATGAAGGGGTTTGTGGTGGCCATGTCGGCTATCAGACTCTCGTCAAGCAGATCATTCGAGCAGGGTACTACTGGAATACCATGCAGCAGAACTGTCATCGATTTGTGAAGAAATGCGTCAAGTGCCAATTGCACGCGCCTTATATTCATGCTCCGGCCGCATATCTACAATCAGTTGTTTCTCCTTGGCCATTCTCTATGTGGGCATTCGACGTTGTGGGCCCGATTACTCCTTCTGCTTCTAACGGCCACAAATACTTTCTGGCTACGACAGAGTATTTCACAAAATGGGTTGAAGTTGTTACTCTACGCACAGTAGAAGGCCGCCATGTGGTTTCTTTCAATCACAAGAACATTCTTTGCCGCTTCGGCATACTACATGACATTGTTTCGGACAATGGAACTCATTTTAAAAATGAGAGAATGAAAACCTTATGTTCTAAATTCAGAATTTCCCATCATTTCTGAGCTCCTTATTATCCTCAAGGGAACGGCCAAGCAGAGGCTACCAATAAGATCTTGATTCGTATTTTGGAAAGGACTGTGAAGACAGGTCGAGATTGGCATGAGCAAATTCATGACGCACTTTGGGCATATCGGACTACCATTCGGACTCCGACTAATGCTACCCCTTCAGAACTTGTATACGAAACTGAAGTGGTGTTGCCTCTCCATGTCCAGAAGCCCGCTCTCAAATTTGCTTCTCTTATAGAATTGCCACTTGATCAGTATCAGCAGCAGAGATTGGTGCAGTTAGATTTACTGGATGAAAAGAGACTCAAGGCAGCAGAGCATGCTCAAGCTTATCGACAGAGGATAGCTCGACACTATGCCAAGTCCGTCATTGAGAGAAAATTTCGAGTTAACGATTTGGTACTCAGATCAACGGCTCATCTCAAGCATCGACCACGAGGCAAGTGCTCACCCAACTGGGAAGGCCCTTATGTGGTTAAGGAAGCACTTCCTCGCAATTCATATCGCCTAATCAACGCAGATGGAGTGGAAATGCCAGATCCCATCAATGCTCTGCATTTGAAGAAGTTTTACACCTGAAATGTTCATTCTAAAAGCCTTTGTACTCTTCAAAAGAGCAATTTCAATAAAATAATGATCTTCTATTCTTACATTCCTCTCCGTGATACTGGGGCATTTCATTGATCTATAATCATTTTTCTTCATCGTATGCAGGCAGGATTAGACAAAAGCTCTTTTTCTCAAATTTTGTTAAATCTCATTTGATCTTGTGACCTTTTATTCTCATTTCATTTGATTTACTTTTTGGTTTGAGCAAATTTTCTTCAAGCTATTGCTCATCTTTGTCAAGTTTTAACAAAATTTTCAATCTTATTAAAATTTTCACCTACCTTTATCTTTAAAATATACCCCTTCAGGTTAAGGGATAAACCTGATGCCTCCTTTCAATGAGGCATTCTTTTTATTATTTCCCCGTTCAGGACAAGGGGACAAAATCCTGAAAGTCGACCACATGTAATTAAGCTATGATGGTCCATTAATTTTTACCAAAGAATCTTTATTCTCTGAAAAATTCACTTTGTTTAGCTCATCTTTACAACCCAGTCCTCGCACTAGGGTATTTCCCAAAAAATCTCCAATCATCCATTGAGCTCATTTGGAGGATCCGATCCTCGCACCAATAACTCTCTACATTCAATCTTTTGATCAAAATCCTTTCTTCTACAAAATTCAAGTTCTGATTTAAAAATCTCCCAAAAGCTGATATATTTCAAATGTCCCAGTTTTACTGGTCACGCATTTTAAACGTTCCAGCTTTTGCTGGTCAGGTATTTCCAAAAGATCCAACAACTTGTTGGTCATATATTTCAAACATCCCAGCTTCTCGCTAGTCAGGTATTTCAAACGTCTCAGCTTTTGCTGCTAGGTATTTCAAAAAGATCCAACCCTCGTTGGGCATGTATTTCAAACGTTCCAGCTTCTTGCTGGTCAGGTATTTCAAACGTTCCAACTTTTGCTGGTCAGGTATTTCCAAAGGATCCAACACTCGTTGGTCATATATTTCAAACGTTCCAGCTTCTCGCTGGTCAGGTATTTCAAACGTCCCAACTTTGCTGGTCAGGTATTTCAAAAGGATCCAACACTCGTTGGGCATGTATTTCAAACGTTCCAGCTTCTCGCTGGTCAGGTATTTCAAACGTTCCAGCTCTTTGCTGGTCAGATCCAACACTCGTTGGTTATGTATTTCAAACGTTCCAGCTTCTCGCTGGTCAGGTATTTCAAACGTCCCAGCTTTTCGCTGGTCAGGTATTTCAAAAGATCCAACACCCGTTGGACATGTATTTCAAACGTTCCAGCATTCCGCTGGTCACGTATTTCAAACGTTCCAACTTTTGCTGGTCAGGTATTTCAAAAAAAAAAAAGATCCAACACTCGTTGGTCATGTATTTCAAACGTACCAGTTTTTCGCTGGTCAGGTATTTCAAACGTTCCAGCTTTTCGCTGGTCACGCATTTCAAACGTTTCAGCTTTGCTGGTCATGTATTCCCAAAAAAAAGAACTTAGCTTTTGGTCGTGTATTTTCAAAAGACCCAGCTCTCGCTGGTCATATATTTCAAAAAGTCCCAGCTCACAATTTTCGAGCTCCCAAATCAACCTATTTTCCATAAATCAAACCTTCAGGGTGCGATTCCTCCATTCTCTTCTTTTCAAACCTTCGGGTTTCAATCTCTCAAATATGTCATTTCCTAATCTTCAAATCTCTCAAGATTATCAATTCTCCAACCTCTAGGTACAATATTTTCAAAAATTCACCATTTTCTCAACTCTCGGGTTATAACCTTCTAATTTCTATCATTCTCAACCTTTTTATTAAAAACCCAGTTTTTCATAACCATTCCTGTATTTTCCAACAGACCCAACACTCGTTGGTCATGTATTTCCAAGAGGTTCCAGCATTATTGCTGGTCATGTATTTTAAATGTTCCAGTTTTACTGGTCAAGTATTTTAAAAGGTTTCAGCTCCTCGCTGGTCACGTATTTCAAAGGTTCCAGCTTTCGCTGGACAGGTATTTCAAAAAGATCTCAACATCTATTTGTCACGTATTCCAAAAGGTTCCAGCTTTCACTGGTCATGTATCTCGAAAAGGTTCCAGCTTCCGCTGGTCACGTATTTCAAAGGTTCCAGCTTTCGCTGGTCATGTATTTCAAAAGTCTCAGCTTTTGCTGGTCATGTATTTCCAAAATCGAAGATACAACTCAAGTTCTCATCAAAATCTATATTGAGTGATTATTTCACAGAGAATTCATGAAAACTTTGCCAATTTGCTAAAAGCATTTGTTGATTCTAAAAGTCTGACTACACAAAAAGAATTTTCTCAGATTACCTCCTGTATTTCCTTCCAAAAGGTGAAACTTTTTGCGAAAAAGAGGTAAAATTCAAATCTTTTCATGTTGATCAACCAAAAGGATGTAAGAAATGTCCTCGATATGATCAATGAAGGAAATCTTCAATGATGTTGAAAAGCCAGAAGCGAATTGATATTGATCTTGGCTATGGCACATGTTTTAAAATGACTCTCTGGCAATCCGGCAGTGAAAATATCTTGAGCTATAAAAAGAATCCACTCAAACCCATATCTTCTCATTTTCGTTTAAAAAGTTGCAATCAAATATCCGCAAAAGGGATCTCTCAATTGTCGTCAAGATGAAGGTGAATTAAGCGAGTAGACCCCCGGGGCCAAAGAAGATTTGAAACATCTCCAAGATGACGGAGTTTGTGACGGATCCTTCCAGGGAAAGTTCAGATCACCGTCGAGATGAAGGCGAGTGTGATGAACCTACCGACAAACCCTAAAAGATATTTGATTTCTGCTATCATCTAAAGACCTTTTAAGCCAGTGAGATCAATAGAATCCCTGAGATAAAAGAAGGATCGGAGCATCTCCAAGATGAAGGATGATGTCAAAGCCCGAAAAAGTTCAATGACTCAAAAGGAGTGCAAGAGAGATCATCGTGGGAAAACACCCAAATATCAAACTGCCAAAGTTGCCAGAAGTCATCTTTTCTCATGCAAAATTCTTTTATCAATATCTTTTCATTACTTGCTTTTATGAAATTAAGAATATTTCTTCTATTCTCATATCAGGGAAATGGATAACTTCCTTGAAGAAGATCATCAGCGCTAAAATTTTGAATCTGACTCTTAGAACTTAGGAGTTAACTTCATTTGGGGGAAATACTCTAGGTAAAAGAGGGAATATCTTTTGCACAAACGTGCACATTTAGAAGCATCTGAATCTACTATGATTTTATCTTATTGGAAAAATTTTCTAGCTATTCCAAGAATTAAATAAACATTCAATATTCATTTTGATGCAACCTAGCGTTGTTTGTATTTCCCAAAAAGAGTTGCCTCAGAAGAAGTATCTCCTTCTGTCCCATCACGGTTTTCTCATTAACGAATTCCGTATGGATGACCCACTCAGGATAAGGGTTAAACCTGAACCATTTGCGAAAGATCATTTCATTTCAAAAGCTATTTCAGTCTCAGCAATGAGACGCCCAATTTCTTCCCCTTTTCAAAGCTTTAGGGACCCTATATTTCTTCCTTTCGCAAAAACCCTTCTCGGATTTGTTCGTCCAAATTCCGAAGGTCCCATCGTGTTTTCTCTATTTTGAGAAACCTGTATGGTAGATTCCCCCCACTCAGGATAAGGGTCAAACCTGAACCATTTGCAAAAGATCATTAGATTTCAAAAGCTATTTCAGTCTCAGCAACGAGACGACCAATTTCTTCCCCTTTTCAAAGCTTTAGAGAACCCTATATTTCCTCCTTTCGCAAAAACCCCTCTCGGATTTGTTCATCCAAATTCTGAAGGTCCCATCGTGCTTTCTCCATTTTTGAGAAACTCGTATGGTAGATTTCCTATCCAGATTAAGAGTTAACCCGGATCCTCGCTTCGCGAGGTATCTTCCTTACAGGTTCGGGTTAAATCTGAGTCACATTCCAATGAGATTCCTCGTTTTGACGAGATGTTTTCTTCCAGTCCCATCATGGCTCTTCCCATCAAGGAACCCATGCTTTGTATATCCATCCAGGATAGGATTCCACTCGAGCTTCAATTCACGCGGCATTTCTCAAAATGTCCCATCAAGGTACTCATGTATTCCTTTCCTCATTTCCAAATTCATTGTTGATATATCTTCGTCCCATCCAGGTTAAGGGCTAAACCTGAATCATTCCAAAAAGAGTATCTTGTCTCACCCATGAGACCTGATCAAAATTTTCATTTCCCACCATTTCAGAATTTCCATCTAAAGTACCATCACGATTTCCTCATTTTCTACTCAATCATATCATCTTCGAGGATTTCGTCTCCCCAAAACCATTCAGGATAAGGTTTCAAAGCCTGAGAAGCCATATTCCCAAAATAATTCTTCCACACCCAGTTCAGATCTGCTGACTGGGGCATTTTCAAAATTTGGAGTGTTGTCTTTGCCACTAAGCTCGGCTTTCAACCGGCTTAGTAGCAAAGAGGGGCATCTGTGAACACCTTAAATTTTTCAAATATTTACAAAAATGACCCTTTTGTCCCTGACTCCATCTTCTGAGAAAATCAAGGCGATTTCAAAGCTAAATTTCAGTCATTCTTCAGATTTTCTGAATTAAAATTCCACATTGATATATTCAAATTCAACTCCGGGTCTGAACCCAGTGTCTTAAACCCAAATCTGAGCCCCGTTGTCCCATTTCCAAAATTAATTACGAAAATACCAAAAATAGTTCTAAATGGCTCGGGCAATTCATCTGGCACTCTGTCGGATTCACAATCCTATATCTCTCGGGTCGAGGTTGTAAAACCTCGAGTATTAACTAAAAATCCAGATATAAATCCACTTTCTGAAGAAATTTTCTCAGAAATCGTCTTGAATTCTCAGAAAAACTTCTTTTGTAGATATTTTTATAAAAACACCAAAAAAATTAATTTTAATCTTTATCTCTCCCGTAAAACTTTAGGATTTTATTCTAAAAATACAAAAAATAGAAAAATAACATGAAAAAGCAAAAATTCGGAGAAACTACAGGAAAAACAAATGACTTCAAGCTTTGCAAAGTTGTCTTTTGCTAAAAACCTCATTTGAAAAGACATTTTACAAAAAAATTCTTAAAAAAAGTCTTCTTTTTGGAAAAAGAGAAAATCCACAACAAACTCCTCCCGCACTCCTTCCTTCTCCTTTCTCCATCGCTGATCTGCAAACGGCCTCCCCCTCTCTCCGCCCTCGATCTTCAACGAAACCACCTTCCGGATCCTTCCTCTTCCCTCAATAAGAAGAGGTGGAGGAGGAGGGGTCGGGCAGGAAGGAAATCCGACCTCCATACCCCTAGTGTATTTACTTTCAAGCTTCTCTCTTCTAAAAAAGAAAGAAACCCATCTTTTCCTCCAGCAATCATCGCTTCAGATCGAGCATCCGTTTTCTTTCTGGCATCCACAACCTTCCAGTCACTAGTTCTACGCTTCCCCTGATCGTGAAGAGGGCATAATCCAACAAAAACAAGCAGGAAGAATCACTCTCCTGGATCTCAAACTCAATCAATTCGAGCATAGAAGCAGAAGAATAACCTCTCTGCAGGGCGTCTTCCCTGCAATCACCGGATAGTGACCTAATCCTCTGAAGGAGCCTGGCTCCCTCCTTCCAGCTTTCTACAACAAGAACACGGTAAGTACCCCTTTTCTTCTTTGATTTTCCTTGAGTTTTCTTTTGGGTATTTTCTGTTTTGGCCCCTATTGATGCACCAAGGGTGGTGTTGGATTGTTTATAGCAATCTTGAACCATCCCCTGTGCAATATCAAAGGAAATTTTCTAATTCCAACATTTTTTTTCTCTATGATCTGTTTTATCAAAATTTCCTAGTTTATATGATGATGGATGCTTGTTTCTGTTATGTCAATTTCCTTTGGTTATTCATTGTATCGGTTTCCTTTATTTTATTTTTTTATTGATATGTTTACATTCCGGCGACATCATTTTGATGTTCTTTGAGTGGCATCTCCGGCTTTATCATTGCATCCCATGGCATCTCTTTTCATATGATTCAGCGTACCTGGATGGTCCCATTCATCCCCCTACGGTCCCTATTAATCCTATCCATCCGCCTAACTTATCTTTCAATTTCATTTGCATGATAGCTTTTAGTTCGGATTTTTTTTGTAGTTACTGCAGATATCGGATCATGCTTTCATAGTTTTTACAATCTCTACCTTTATTTCACCAAATTATTTTGGTGTTTGCCATGGATTTTCTGTTCTACTATGATAACACTTTAAATACCTTTTAGTTCATGCAGCATTTTTTTTATTCTTTTTTTTTTCTTTTCTGCTATTTTAATATTCGATCGGCCATGGCATCTGAGGTTCCTCCCTGATCGTTTTCATTCAGATTATTATGCTGCATGACCAGTGTCATCAGCACTTTTATTTGAACCATGTTATCTATATCAAATTTCCAAGATGTCCCCTGCACATTCTGGAGCCTAGGAGATCAGACTTCTTTTTTTTGCAAGTAGCATTTGGTGATAATTAGTAAACCTTCTCCAAGGATTATTCCTAAATCCATTCCCAGATGGTGACCTTGCTCACCAATTTCGGTACAGAATTTACTTCATTGATGGCCGATAATGGAAAACCCATATCGTGAGCTGCAGTGGTCCCGAGCCTTTGATATCAAGGAAAACCTGTTTGAAATCACCAATGTAGTTCTGTGATATCTTGGATCCTGATTGGTACTGATCTCCCATCATCTGTTTGAACGATCCTTCTTTTGAGGATTATTGCTTCATCACAAGGATCAGTTGATAGGCTGGTAGTATGTGAAGATGAGTAAAAAAAAAAAAGATTTTATGAACTAGTAACATTCTAGGTGACTCATATTTTTTTTGAATTTCCTCTTCTCTGTACCTCGCCAACATGTATTTGGAATCCCCAGTTTGCAGTAGCTCTCATTGCGGATTTGGTTTGTGTAGGTCTCTAGAACCCTGGAAACTTTTTTTCTTTACTGTAGCATGTGTGCGTATGCTCATGGCCACCAAGAGATGGTGCAGATAGTAGGTTGACTGAAAATGATACATTATGATTGTTCTACCATATTGAATCATCTAAGCTCAGGGTGTTAAATGATCAGGACGATCTTAACTGGTGTATGCTCTCATTGTTGGAATCATTTTTGCCTTTGTATTATGGCAACCTCATTGAATTTTATAATCCAGCTTTCAAGGAAAAGAAGCAGGAAATTTCATAGCCTCCTCCAAATAAAGGTGATTTAAAATCCAAAAGGGGACACTGGCCATTGGTGAGGCTCAGTTATTTTTTTTTTCTTTTTTTTTTTCTTTTCATGAATAGCGTCTCTCAGGCCAGGTCAGGTGGATAGCATGGGTGCTTAAGTGGACTTAGCAAAAGTTCCAGCAGGTCTTCTTTGTGGAAGATCTGATAGATAAAGTTTGCCATAAGGATAGTGACATGCTCAACAAGTGCAGGGTGCAGGTTTCATAAATGATATATAGGACCTCGGCCTATTAAATGGGTCTTCCAGATTTTAAAGATTCTAAGATTTATATGACGTGACAGGTAATTTCTGTGGAGTGCTGGAGCATGAGATTGTCCAATTTCATCATGGAGTCGTTTTATAATCAACTGCTTGATAGTTTATAAACATCTCATTCCATAGCATCTCATTCCCCATAACCCTCAGTACATTGCATCGGTACATTGGCTGTATTGTGCATCGACCACTGCACTTTCCATGTTATCCTATTCTCACATTCATCTTCGGCACAATATTCCCTAAGACCACCTGCTGTAATTTATTATTACCCCACCCATTGATGGCACCAGTCATCGACTATCCAGTTCTATCTTTGCAATAATTATCATTGTACAATAGCTCCCATAACTTGTTGAACCTTCAGCATACAGCATACACCCAATATTTGCATAGGTTCATACAGCCTCCACTTGCATCCATACCTTCATTTCCATTTGATGCACCAGCATCCTCCTGATAGCACTCCAGCCGCTATGGCATAAATACCTACAGCAACCCTTTGTTGCTATCACCTTGCTGTCTCCATCACTAACTCTTATGTATATGAAAGTGTAATGGTAGCTAAAGTTGTTGTCAAGCATAGCAGTCTCTAACCTTTCAAGCATTACAGTTGTAGCTGTGCCATTACAGCTGCAATGTCTCTCCAACTGCGGTTGTACCCACCCTTCTGTCACCTAAGTGTTTTCAGCCACAACAGGGTTGCTGTAAACATTTACAGTAAAACATTTTCTTTGCTGCAAGCATACTTCCTTCTATTACCTCAACAGCATTTTACTGCAACCTCACCCTCCAGCTTCATTGGCTACAGCATATGACATCCACCTTCCAGCCTAAACCACCAGGCATGTCATTATACCATCCCCCATGCATTCTATGCCTACAGCAGCACATGCACATAACATATGCACATTGTTTTCCTATCTCTCTGCACTTATATTACACACTTTCACTATGACCCATCTCCAGCACCCTCATCCACATACACCACCACCCATGCTGCATGTATGTAAATACATATATATATGTATATGTGTATATAAATATATATACATACCCATATCCACATACGTATACATATCCATATATATGTACATGTACATACATAGATATGCATACACACATATAAATAGCATTTCTCATGAAAACCGTGGCATGTAAGTATCCCATATCTTGTATGTTTGAAAATATGCAAAATTTTCCTTCTCTCTTCATACTAACCTAGTTGTTTTGCAGGAAATATATGAAAGAAATCACTATTTGGGGTTGTAAATTTGATTATATCTGTTGTAATAGCTAGACCTTAATGAAAATTTATATTTCCTGCTTTAGGTAGAATGAATGAGCATTATAAAACATTACAAATTGCTTGTTTTCGTGCAATTTTCCTTTATTTCTCAAAATTCTCACAATGGGAACATGAATGGCATGTGCACCATTTCATAAGAGGTAAGCTAATTCTAAGTTGATGATTTACACCAACGGCCATAGTCGGGGTGTAAACAAAACTTAGTATTTTTATCTTTTATGAAATAACACTGGATCCGCACTGGATCCATTTTCAAAATTCATCATATTTTCTTAAATATTTTCTTCTTTTATCATAATTTAACTTCAATTTTAACTCAAAATATATACCAATGGCCATAGTCAGGGTATATTGAGAGTTAATTTCATTTTAAATTCTATAAAAGCACCAAAAATGTATTTTATTCTTCACTCGAATTTAAATGTAGTTATTAAATAATACATTCAATGACCATAGTCAGGGATGTATTATGTCTTCAACTTCATTCTTAATTCATTTAAAGAATGAAATAGCTTTTCAAATTCCAATTTCAAATTCTTTAAATTCATTCATCATTTAGGGTAGAATTGCATCATATTTTAAAAATTCTCTTTCAAAAACCCAAGTGATCTCAAATATCTTTCTTTAGTCTATAGTCTAATCCATTGTTCTATCTTATTTCAAAGATTTAAATTCCAAGTTCAAAGTCCAATTTGGCTTTGAAATTTCAAGATTCAATCTTTATATTCTTGATTCATTCCAAATTCAAGCTCCAAATTCAAAGTCCAAATTGACTTTGAAGTTCATTTATAAATTCAAAATTCTCAAATCAATTTTGAAATTCCAAAATTCCAACTCAATTCAACATCCAATTTCAAAGTTCAATTTAACTTTGAAGTTATCTTCTGATTTCAAAATCAAGTTCATCCCCTTTATCTTCAATCAAGGTTTGGATTTGAATCTCAAGTTTAAATTTGGGTTTCTAAAATCCGTCTTTAAAGGTCCTATTTGGACTTCTCAAAACCCAAATCCAAAGACCAATCCTAGTCTCAATTTGGATCCAGATATAAACTCCATTCATTTTGGATCTCCCATCACAGATCCAAATTCCATTTAGGATCCAGATCCCCATTCTACTTTGGATCTCAAATTACAGATCCAAATTCCATTTAGGATCCAGAACCCAATTCTACTTTGGATCCCAAATTACAGATCCAAATAACATTTAGGATCCAGAACCCAATTCTACTTTGGATCTCAGACCTCATATCCAAATCCATTCTAGGGTCCAGGACCCAATTCTACCTTGGATCTCAGACTTCAGATCCAATTTCATTCTAGAATCCAGAATCCAACTTCATCTTGGATCTCAAATTAAAGATCCGAATTTCATTTAGGATCTAGAATCCAACCTTACTTTGGATCCCTGACTTCAGATCCAAATTTCATCTTGGATTCCAAATCTCGGATCCAATTCCATTCAAAACTTTAGATCCCATTCTATCTAGGATCCAAAGATCCAACTTTACTTTGGATCTTAAATTTCAGATCCCAATTCCATTTTTGGATTCCAAATCTTGAATCCGATTCCATTCAAAATTTCAAATCCAAATTTCACTTTAATTCCAAAAGCAAATTCCATTTCATTCCTGATTTCAAATCAAGTTCCCATTTCAGATCCTAAATTCAACTTTGAACTCTATTCAGAATCCAGATATTGGATTCGGATTTCATCTTAAAAATCCAACTTTTAAATCAATTCCATTTCTCAATTTTGTTCAAATTTCCCAATTCTATATTTCCTTCTGATTCAATTCCATTTTCATTTTTATTCTAATTCAAAGTCCATTTATGACTTTGAAAATTCCCCTTTTTCTTAAAACTTCAAAATCATTTTCCAAAATCCAGATTTATTTTCCCAAGCTCATGATTATTCTAAAAGACTTAAAACTTTTAATCTTAAGTTCTAAGTTGGAAATCGTTTCTTCACTTTATCAGATTCACTTGGAAATTCTTCAAAACATTTTTTCAAAAGAGCATACATCTTTGCATTTGCACAAGCATGATTCTTTGTGCATTTAGACTTAGGATAAATACTTAGATAATTTCTTAGCAAAGCAAAAGGCATAGATTCGATCCTTGGTTCGATTACCCCTGGTAAAGGCGCCAGGAACGGTCGAACCTCGTACCGACGAGCGAATCCTGTCTCTCCATTTTCCCGCAATATTTTAAAAAACGGAGGCGAGTTAAATTTCTAAATGTTTTCAAATTAAGGTCAAGTGAGACCGCGCAAAATAGTTCCTCTTCTCTCTTTCTTTTCTCTTCTCTTTCTCTTTTCTTTTTTTTATTCTTCTCCCTTCAAAAAGGAGGAAAATAAGGTTAGAAAAGGAAAAGAGAATGAAGAGAGAGAAACCACAAGAGAGGAAAAATTTTGCGATGATCACAATTGCACAAGTATGATTCTTTGTGCATTTAGACTTAGGATAAATTCTTAGATAATATTTAGGCAAAGCAAAAGGCATAAATTTGATCCTTGGTTTGATTACCCCTGGTAAAGGCGCCAGGAACGGTCAAACCTCATACCGACGAGTGAATCCCGTCTCTCCATTTTTCCCGCAATATATTTCAAAACGGAGGCGAGTAATTTTTTTTATATTTTCAAATCAAGGTCAAGTGAGACCCCGCAAAAGAGTTCCTCTTCTCTCTTTCTTTTCTTTTCTCTTTTCTCTTCTCTCTTCTTTTTTCTGTCTTTTATTTTCCTCCCTTCAAAAAAGTAGGAAAATAGGGGTTAGAAAAGGAAAAGAGAAGGAAGAGAGAGAAACCACAAGAGAGGAAAAATTTTGCAATGATCACAATACTTCAGGTACAAAAGGAGGAATATTTTTTCAACAATGTGTACCATTTTCAAATACTTTGAATCAACAACAAAATTCTCAATATTTTGACAATATTTTCTAGCTATCCTGACGTGAAGTGAAAGCTTGATGTCCGTTTTTTATACATCCAGACACCAATTTTAAATCTCTCTTAAGGACTTGATTCCTTCCCTTCTTTGAGAGCGTGAGCTCTCAGATTCGCACACTTCCCTGTGTCCCTACTGTCCCACCATAGACAGTCTCATTTCGATTCGAGGTCAAACCACCAATCATTTTCTCGCAAAAGGCCAATTCAAAAGCTATTGAGTCTCAGAAATGAGGCGCCCAAGATCAATCCCTTTTCAAGCTTTAGGGACCCCATTTTCCTTCCTTTTGCAAAACCCCTGTCGGATTTATTGTGCAAAATCCGAAGGTTCCATCATGGTCTCTTCCTTCAAGGATTCCATTCATTTTTCGCCCAATCAGGATAAGGGTACAAACCTGAGCCTTCTTTGATGAGGTATTTCATTTTCCGCCCAATCAGGATAAGGGTATAAACCTGAGCCTCCTTTGATGAGGTATTTCATTTTTCACCCGATCAAGATAAGGGTACAAACTTGAGTCTCCTTTGATGAGGTATTTCATTTTTCACCCGATCAGGATAAGGGTACAAACCTGAGCCTCCTTTGATGAGGTATTTCTTTTTACGCCCGATCAGGTTAAGGGTACAAACCTAAGCCTCCTTTGATGAGGTATTTCATTTTCCGCCCAATCAGGATAAGGGTACAAACTTGAGCCTCATTCAATGAGGTATTTCATTTTCCACCCAATCAGGATAAGGGTACAAACCTGAGCCTTATTCAATAAGGTATTTCATTTTCTGCCTGTAATCATCACAAAATTTTTCCTCTTGAAATATTCTCTCTCTTCCTTCTCTTTTCCTTTCCAATCTCTATTTCCTCCTTTTTGAAGGGAGAAAATAAAAGACGGAAAGAAAGAGGGAAGAGAAAAGAAGAAGAGGAATTCTTTTGCAGGTCTCACTGGACCTTAATTTTTGAAAAATGTTGAAAAAACTCGCCTCCGTTTTTGAAATATTTGCGGGAAAACTGGGAGACGAGATCCGCTCGTCGGTACGAGGTTCGACCGTTCCTGGCGCTTTTACCAGGGGTAATCGAACCAAGGGTCGAATTTATGCCTTTTGCTTTGCTAAGAAATTATCCAAGAATTTATCCTAAGTCTAAATGCACAAAGAATCATGCTTGTGCAAATGCAAAGGTGTATGCTCTTTTTGAAAATATTTTGAAGAATTCTCAAGTGTTTCTGAGATGAATCTGATAAAGTGAAGAAATGATTTCTAACTTAGAACTTAAGATTAAAGTTCTAAGTTTTTAGAATAATCAAGAGCTTGGGAAAATAAATCTGGATTTTGGAAAATGATTTTGAAGTTTTGAGATAAAAGAAGAAGAAAGGAATTTTTCAAAGTTATAAATGGACTCAGAATAAAAATGAAAATGGAATTGAATCAGAAGGAAAGATGAAATCGGGAAATCTGAATAAAATTGAGAAATGGAATTTGATTTAAAAGTTGGAATTTCAAGATGAAATCTGAATCCAAGATCTGGATTCTGAATAGAGTTCAAAGTTGAATTTTGAATTTAGGATCTGAGATGGGAACTTGATTTGAAATCTGGAATGAAATGGAACTAGTTTTAAGGATTGGAATTAAAGTGAATTTTGGATTTGGAATTTTGAATGGAATTGAATTCAAGATTTGGAATCCAAGATAGTGTTTGGATTTGAAATCTGAGATCCAAGATAGGGTTGGACTCTGGATCTTAAGATGGAATTGGATCTGAAGTCTGAGATCCAAAGTAGAATTGGATTCTGGATCCTAGAATGGATTTGGATCTAAAGTCTAAGATTCGAGGTGAATTGGGTTCTAGATCCTAAAGAATGGATTTTGGATCTGGAATCTGAGATCCAAAGTGAAATTGGATTCTAGATCCTAGAATGGATTTGGATCTTAAGTCTAAGATCCGAGGTGAATTGGGTTCTGGATCTTAAAGAATGGATTTTGGATCTGAAATCTGAGATCCAAAGTGAAATTGGATTCTGGATCCTAGAATGGATTTGGATCTAAAGTCTAAGATCCAAGGTGAATTGGGTTCTGGATCCTAAAGAGTAGATTTTGGATCTGTAATCTGAGATCCAAAGTGGAGTTGTACTTGGAAATCCGGATCCAAGTTGGGATTTAGGGTCTAATTTTAGATTTGGATTCTGAAGGCCCAAAGTGGGACCTTTAATGATGGATCTGGGTTTTAAAAACCCAGATTTAAAATTTCAAGTTTTGAGATTCAAATCCAAACCTTGCTTGAAGATAAGAGGATCAAAAGATAACTTCAAAGTTAAATTGGACTTTGAAATTGAATTTTGGATTGGAAATTTGAAGTTTTGAATATAAAATGATTTTGGAATTTCAAAGTCAAATTGGACTTTGAAATTGAATTTTTGAATCTTGAAATGAGATAGAATTGGATTTGAATAAGATTTGATCTGAGAAATAAAGAAGAAGAATTACTTGGAATTTTGAAAAGGGAAAATTTGAAAATATGATGCAATTTAACCTAAATGATGAATGGATTTAAAGAATTTGAAATTGGATTTTTGAAAAGCTATCCCATTCTATAAATGAATTAAAAATGAGGTTGAAGACATAATACATCCCTGACTATGGTCATTGAATGTATTATGTAATAACTACATTTAATTTCAAGTGAAGAATGAAATTCATTTTTGGTGCTTTTATAGAATTTAAAATGAAATTAACCCTCAATATACCTTGACTATGGCCATTGGCATATATTTTGAGTTAATTTTAACTTAAATTCTGATAAAAGAAGAAAATATTTTAGGAAAATATGATGAATTTTCAAAAATGGATCCAGTGTTGATCCAGTGTTATTTTGTAAAAGATAAAAAAATGCTAAGTTTTGTCCACACCCTGACTATGGCCATTGATGTGGATCATCAACTTAATATCAATTACCTCTTACTAAATGGTGCACGTGCCATTCGTGTTGCCATTTGTGAGAATTTGAGAAATAAAGGCCAAAATGCATGAAAAACAAGTAATTCAGGATATTTACAATGCTCATTCATTCTACCTAAAGCAGAAAATGTAAATTCTCATTCCAATCTAACTATTACAATGGATAAAATCAAATGCACAACCCCAAGTAATGATATCTTTTCCATATTTCCTGCAAAACAACCAGGTTAGTAATGAAAAGAAAAGGAAAGTCATACATATATGGAAATCAAATGATGAAAATATATGTATGGTGAAAAGGATGGAAAATGGCATATATATAAATATATATGTACATATATATACATATGGGTGTATATAGATAGGTAGATGTTTATATATCAATAGCTTATGAGAAGGATATCATAATAGATTTATTTATCTATCGATTTCTACATATGATTTCCAGAGGTAATCATGAACATTGATATGTTAATATATGCAGGTGGAAAAGCAGTCCACTGGTGCTGTAGTGTTGCAGCTGGGCTAAAAGCAAATGATTGCTATGGATGGTTGTAAAACCCACGTTTTTCAAAAAAAAAAAAAAATTATTTTATCGGACCCGGGCCGGGTCGGGTCCAGACCCGACCCGGGCCCGACTACGATAGGGTTTTAATAACCCGACTCAGAAAGAGGATTTTAAATCCTCTTCCTGAGCGCCGCCCCCCTTCCACCTTCGTTTTCGGAAGATTAGGGAAACCCATCGGGGTTTCCCCATTCGTCGCCCCCCTGAGGCTTTTAAAAGCACTGCAGGGGGCGGGGGAAGGCACACAGGCCTTCGCCCCCCCTGTGAGTCTCCTCCTTCCCTGCGCACGCCGTCGATCACCAGCCACCTCGCCTCCCAGGTACGCCCTCTATCTCAGTCTCCTCCTCCCTCTTCTCCCCCTCCCATCTCCCTCTCTGACACCTCGTCGGGATGCCGGCAGGCGGCGCACGGCCCCTGTCGCGCCCTCCCACCTTCCTCCTTGCCTTTGGAGACCCGACAGGGGGCCTACAGGGCCCCTGTCGTCCCCTTCCCTCTTTTGGGGGTTCGCCGGAGTGCCGGCAGGGGGCCAAGGGCCCCTGCGACACCCCTTCGCCCCGATCTCTCTCTCTCTCTCTCTCTCTTCGGCAAGGGTTTGCTCCCCTGCCATTGTCCTTTCGCCGGACGGCAGGGGCTCGGCCCCTGCCGATTCGCTGTCGTCGGCAGGGGTGCAACCCCCTGCCGTCTCTGTGTTGTCGGCAGGGGAGCGACCCCTACCGATTCGTGGCTGTCGACAGGGGCTAGCCCCCTGCCGATTCGCAGTAGTCGGTAGGGGTGCGACCCCCTGCCGTTTCAGTGTGGTCGGCAAAGGAGCGACCCCTGCCGATTCATTTCTGTCAGCAGGGGCTAGCCCCCTGCCGATTCGCAGTCGTCGGCAGGGGTGCGACCCCCTGCCGTTTCAGTGTGGTCGGCAGGGGAGCGACCCCTGCCGATTCGTTGCTGTCGGCATAGGCTAGCCCCCTGCCGATTCGCTGTCGTCGGCAAGGGTGCGACCCCCTGCCGTTTCAGTGTTGTCGGCTGGGGAGCGACCCCTGCCGATTCGTTGCTGTCGGCAGGGGCTAGCCCCTTGCCGATTCGCTGTCGTCGACAGGGGTGCGACCCCCTACCGTTTCAGTGTGGTCGGCAAGGGAGCGACCCCTGCCGATTCGTTGATGTCGGCAGGGGCTAGCCCCCTGCCGCTTCGCTGTCGTCGGCAGGGGTGCGACCCCTGCCGCTTTAGTGTGGTCGGTAGGGGCTAGCCCCTTGCCGATTCGTTGTTGTCGGCAGTGGCTAGCCTTTGCCACTTCGCTGCTGTCGGCAAGGGTGGGACCCCTGCCACTTCAGTGCTGTCTGCAGGGGCTGACCCCCTGCCGCCTCGCTGTTTTTGACAGTGGCTCATTCCCTGTCGCTCCGTTGTCGTCGGTGCCGCCATTGCCTAATTCTACCCTTGCCCCGTTGCACCATTAATTATATTAACATAATTGAATATTTAACACTCTTGCCTATTTACGCAACAGGTCCCGATCGTGCTCCACGGCTCAACCCTCGTATTATCCTCTCGCGTAGGCGTACGCAGCTGCACGACATCCCAATGTAGGGTAAAGTCGCACAAGGGGCAATAAGATCTAATTAAGTTGAAATAATTAAAATGTCTATGCTAGTTGTACTTAGATTTATATTGCTGTTGCGTGACTTATTATTCTTGTCTCCATGTTTATGAGTCGAGGTACGGTTTTACTCTTCGAGTATTAATTTGTGTATTTGCTTACGTGTTGAAGGTGGTTTCGCACTTTTTGCAATACTTATGCCCTAAATTGCTTGCATGTATACTTGCCTGTACCTTTCTATAGGTGGATGTACAATTTCATTATTCGATTATTATTTTGCGTAGTGTTTTTGAATTTGAGGTGTGGTTTCGTATTTTTTGAAATACATATGCCCTTGTTTGCTTGTATCCATTTTTGCCTGCACGTTTCCTTTGAGTGAGGTACGACCTTGTGTCTCGTGTATTACTTATGACCTTATGTGTTTGCCTGTCTAAGTGGTCAATGTATGGTTTTGGTACCTCATGTATTACTTATGTGCTTTTCCCTCGATGTGCGGCATCGCAAGTCGAGAGTTGTTTGTTGACATGTTATAACCTGCATATGCTCACACTCATGGTAAATATGTACTTACATAAATGTAGTCTTGTGCCTATCCTGTTATCACCTGTTTTCAAAACACTAGAAGTTGCACTTGTGCACTATAGTTCTTTTAAAGAGGATTTCCTTCTGCAAACCCAGGGCTCTTCAAAATGCACAACTTTTGCAAAGTATGATTAAGTCTTGCAGGATTGCGAAGTCACATTTGGCACCTCCCAAGTCCACACACTTGGGAGAAATGTTTTATAACCTTGACTCAAGTTGCGGCTCATTTTGAATAACCCCGATCAGGGGCATGAGCATATGAATGAGTGGGGTTCTGTTGAAGGACCCATTCTTTATGTATCAATCTAGTGTAACATGTCGATACTAAGATAAATTTTGGATGTAAGATTGATAGTGTTGTGTCTTGTGTGAATGACTTAATGTGGCATTATGGCTTTTAAGGATGAATCGTGCCAAATGAGCACTCCTATATTCTTTGAATTGTTATGAAGTTGTGTGTTGGGTATTCCTTTTTAGAAGCCCACAGACCTCCCTGGTTCAGTATAGCGTACTTTTAGACATGCACAACATGTTAAGTACTTTGTTGATCAGACGAGAGATCCGAGATGACTTTGCATCATGAAATATGAAAAATGTTGTTGAAGTGAATTCAAGATTTATCTTGCCAGGCTGTGTTGTATTAATTCTTTTGCAGATAACATCTGTTGGGGTTTCTTTTGTGGAACCATATCCCTTTCATCGTAGTCGTACTTATGACATGTACGACCATACTTTTTGACAAGTACGTCTTCTTACGTTGCGATGATTGGATGAGTAGGTTGTGGCAACCTCGATGAGCGCAAATAACAAAATGTTGTGATCACCTAAATAAGTGATGTTTTCGCCTTCACCGGCAAGATACTCGAGTGGGTCGAAAGACCAGAGTATGTAGAATGAGTCTTCAGTTAACTACCCCTGATGTACTCATTTGAATCGCTGACTCCTGTCAGGAGAGAGGACATGAAGGTACAAAACTACGATGGACAGGCCATTAATGGCAGTTACGAGCAAAAGACTTGGCTTCCCCAGTTATCGGAGTTAGGGGAATGAGACTACCATAATTATCCTAGGTGGTAGCTCTCCATGTTTGGGATGCATCCATTGTTTATGCTGCTTTGGGGATTTCTCTCTTGGTCACCGACCGTCCCCTTAGGTGCGGACTTAGTCAGCTATCCGGGTTATCATAAAATACATAGCATAATAAACCCCCGGATCAGTCTAGGCTGTTTCTAGAGTCGTGCCTTGTGTGTACCCGCTTGGCCAGTTAATATCGAAACATAATTTAAATCCGATTACACAATGTGTTCAGTTATGCACGTATGAAAGTTATAGGGTACAATATGTTCAATACTTATGGAAGTGTGTGTGTGTGGTTGATGAAGCATTGTATTTTGCTAGTTAACTTTCTTGTGCAGTGCTTTGCTTGTAATAGTTAGCTTACTTGTGCCAGTAAAATGCTAGTAATAATTTTAGCATTATGCTCATGATAGTTTGCTCTATGACTCTGCTGAAATTAAATTGCTATTTAATTGCCTGTCTACTTGACATATTAAATTATTTTGCTTAACTATGTTCTATATTGTCCTGTCTATGCACCTACCAGTTTTTAGTGAAACTGATCCATTTTATGGGCAGGTGATGTATAGGTGATACACTCTGCGATGACACGATGGCGCGATGAGTTCAAGATAGAGCTCTTTACCTGACGTTTCGCTCCTGAGGACATGTTGGTAAATTTGGTATAAAGTGTGTTTCAAAATTTCTCTTTTATTAAACCGTGAGTTAATAAAACTGTTTTAGTAAGCTTCTTTTTGGTTTCAACAAACGAATTCTTAATTATTGAAACTCCGTTTCTAAACCATTTGATTTCAATGGTTGTGCGGGATTTGACAAAAGGAAAGTTTACGCTGTAATGCCCTCAAGGTCCATCGACTTGTGGTTTTAAAAACATCATTTTTCTACTGAAGTACTATTCAAACTCTGATTATTGTATGATTTCAAAGCTTTCTAAACTATTCTAAAAAGTTACAAGTCCTGGATTTTTGGGGCGTTACAACTTGGTATCAGAGCGATAGGGAAAATAGTGATTCTTGACCATCCGACATCTGCATCGCACAGTAAGTACTATTGATTTTGTTGTTTTGTACTTAATTTGATTAAAATATCTTGCTTCGATTTAGATGTTGTATAATGAGATGAGCGAGGCAATAAATGTTTTGACTGGAGCCGTTATTCATCTCCAATCTATGGTTCAGAACCTGAGTCATAGTGTGGCTTGCGAGAACACCTTTCAGGGTCAGTGCGATAAACAGATGGATAACCATCAAGTTACCCCTAATCTATTGTACTCCCGAAATTCTATTGTTTGCTCTTTCTGTGGTAACGTGGACCATTCAGGGAAAGAATGTCGCCATAAGCGAAAGTACGATGGGTGGCAACTGGCCACACAAGGCTTGAAGCAAGGGAAGCAAGTTAAAGATATTCAGATCAAAAAGTCAGTTGGTAGTAAGGAAGTTAGCAAATGCCGACTTGCCAATGATAGAATGCAGGGATCCCCATCTAAGAAACAAAAGCAAGGCAAAGGAATCAAGCTACATCGATCGTCTAGTCGTAAATGCTCGAAGTGTAATTATGGCCATCTGGGACAACTATGCCCTCGAGACACTGAAAGTTGTTTTTATTGCGGAAAGATGGGACATTTCGCCAGAGTTTGTTGCAAGAAGGAAGCAGATCTAAAGAAGCGAACCACGAAGGAAAGCCAACAACAACCCAAGCTGCCTCACTAGTAGCAATGAAACTAGAGAACCATTTTTATTTTCATCATGACGGGTTAGGTAGAGAATTAGCAAATAGACACTTTAATAAGTTCGGGTAAGACTTTATTTTCCAATACGGACCTTGTAGTAAAAGTTTATTAATGAAGTTACATATGAATTTTTGTCCGGCCTTTACCCTTATGATTATGATGCTTATGCAGGTAAATGACATGTTACGCCTACAACTGATTAGTTTTTGAGTAGTTAACTTGTTACGCCTAAAAATGATTAACTTTTAGATTGTTGACTTATAAGCCTACAAATCATTAGTTAGACTATTTAGAGGAATGACACCTCACGACTACAAACACTTAGTTTTTTTTTATGATACATCACGCCTACGTAGCAGTGTTGCAGGGTGTTGCATTATGATTGTTTGTGAGAATATATCATACCTGTATAGCATGATTGATGGATATCATATTGGACTAAAATGTCTTGTAGATCTGTGCGTGTGTTTCACACTGATATGATCGAATGCGATGTGCTTTGAAGTAAAAATTATATATGCATATGATGGTACCATGATTTGGATGTCTTAGATGCATATAGAATTTGAATTATGTGTGCATAACTCGAACTGCGTAGAAATTACGTATCTTGAGGTTTAGTTGATTCTTGATATATATCGAATCACATTGTATAGAACTCACACTTTGAGGTTAGATTTGGATAATGCAATGCTCCTGGTGGCAATGATATTATGCATAGAATAATATGCTTTTGTATGATATGATTGAAATGCATGTGACCTCAAATTTTGAAAGTATGCGATATATGTTTAAGTTCAATAGTGAACTATGGTTCATGGAGCCTTATTGGTGAAATAGGTGATTTTAGGAATTGAATACCATATGAAATGAAGTGATGTGATATATATACATTCTCCCATTATTGGTGGCTATCGACTCTGAGAGTTGTCAATTGTTTTGATGCATGTATCATTGATTTCGGTACCTGTTGAGGACCTTGTCCGCAAAGGATTCTCTGTGAAGGGTATGTATGATCAAGATCAGGTAATCCGACTAGAGTGGTGAATCTCAGTGATGAAGTATATTGTCCAAGACCAGGTAAACCATCTAGGGCGGTAATTCCTTGTGAGGTCATACATTTCCCAGACCAGGTGATCCAGCGTGGAACTTGTAGATTTTGATTTCGTAGGGAATTATGGTGTGTTAGGATGCTCTTCTGAGAGCATTTGTTATAGCCGGTTATGAATCTTTAAATTTGGCTTTCTATTGTAGCATGATTATATATTGGTTTTAGATTAGAAAGTTGGATCCTTGCTGATTCTAGATCTTGTTACGAGGTTATGTTTTTGTCTTCTATGAAAGTTAGGGCCATTCTACGAATGATAACTTAAGCGAAGTTAGGACAACTGGCCATGTAAGGCCTTGGGTTATGGGGATAAGTAGAGGCTACTCCGGACATAGAGTCTGTTAGAAATAGTAAGGGTAACGAACGACAACCTCATTATGATAAAGTACAAAAACCTCCGTTCAAGGAACGTAAACAAACTAGAGCAATGTCTTGTTGTGTCTCTTCATTCGTATCGAATCTAGTAGAAGGTGACGAATAAACATTCTTACAGTCTTCTGCCAAACCCTTTTTGTGACTTCGTATAAACTCTTGCGAAGACATAAATTATTAACAAAATTGCTCACATTTTGTTCGATCGAGTTGTTGGCTTCGAACCTTTCTTAAGAATTTATTATGTTATATCCTGATTACTTTAATAGCATACGTGTTTCAAGATCACTCACACATATAGTGTATCCTCATTAACAACGATTAACTAAGAACCAGATTGTTGCAGATAATCTTTTAATAAATATTTCGCGGACGAAATTCTTTTAAAAGGGGTAGGATGTAAAACCCACGTTTTTCAAAAAAAAAATTTATTTTATCGGACCCGGGCCAGGTCGGGTCCGGACCCGACCCGGGCCCGCCTACGATAGGGTTTTAATAACCCGACTCAGGAAGAGGATTTTTAATCCACTTCCCGAGCGCCGCCCCCCTTCCACCTTCGTTTTCGGAAGATTAGGGAAACCCATCAGGGTATCCCCATTCGTCGCCCCCCTAAGGCTTTTAAAAGCACTGCACGGGGCGGGGGAAGGCACACAGCCCTTTGGCCCCCCTGTGCGTCTCCTCCTTCTCTGCGCACGCCGTCGATCGCCAGCCACCTCGCCTCCCAGGTACGCCCTCTATCTCAGTCTCTTCCTCCCTCTTCTCCCCTTCCCATCTCCCTCTCTGACACCTCGTCGGGATGCCGGCAGGCGGCGCACGGCCCCTGCCGCGCCCTCCCGCCTTCCTCCTTGCCTTTGGAGACCCGACAGGGGGGCTACAGGGCCCCTGTCGTCCCCTTCCCTCTTTTGGGGGTTCGCCGAAGTGCCGGCAGGGGGCCAAGGGCCCCTGCGACACCCCTTCGCCCCGATCTCTCTCTCTCTCTCTCTCTCTTCGGCAAGGGTTTGCTCCCCTGCCATTGTCCTTTCGCCGGACGGCACGGGCTCGGCCCCTGCCGATTCGCTGTCGTCGGCAGGGGTGCGACCCCCTGCCATCTCTGTGTTGTCAGCAGGAGAGCGACCCCTGCCGATTCGTGGCTGTCGGCAAAGGCTAGCCCCCTGCCGATTCGCAGTCGTCTGCAGGGGTGCGACCCCCTGCCGTTTCAGTGTGGTCGGCAAGGGAGCGACCCCTGCCGATTCATTTCTGTCAGCAAGGGCTAGCCCCCTGCCGATTCGCAGTCGTCGGCAAGGGTGCGACCCTCTGCCGTTTCAGTGTGGTCGGCAGGGGAGCGACCCCTGCCGATTCGTTGCTGTCGGTAGCGGCTAGCCCCCTGCCGATTCGCTGTCGTCGGCAGGGGTGCGACCCCCTGCCGTTTCAGTGTTGTCGGCAAAGGAGCGACCCTTGTCGATTCGTTGCTGTCGGCAAGGGCTAGCCCCCTGCCGATTCGCTATCGTCGGCAGGGGTGCGACCCCCTGCCGTTTCAGTGTGGTCGGCAGGGGAGCGACCCCTGCCGATTCGTTGCTGTCGGCAGGGGCTAGCCCCCTACCGCTTCGCTGTCGTCGGCAGGGGTGCGACCCCTGCCGCTTTAGTATGGTGGGTAGGGGCTAGCCCCCTACCGATTCATTGTTGTCGGCAGTGGCTAGCCCCTGCCACTTCGCTGCTGTCGGCAAAGGTGCGACCCCTGCCACTTCAGTGCTGTCTGCAGGGGCTGACCCCCTGCCGCCTCGCTGTTTTTGACAGTGGCTCATTCCCTGTCGCTCCGTTGTCGTCGGTGCCGCCATTGCCTAATTCTACCCTTGCCCCGTTGCACCATTAATTATATTAACATAATTGAATATTTAACACTCTTGCCTATTTACGCAACAGGTCTCAATCGTGCTCCATGGCTCAACCCTCGTATTATCCTCTCGCGTAGGCGTACGCAGCTGCACGACATCCCAATGTAGGGTAAAGTCGCACAAGGGGCAATAAGATCTAATTAAGTTGAAATAATTAAAATATTTGTGCTAGTTGTACTTAGATTTATACTGCTGTTGCGTGACTTATTATTCTTGTCTCCATGTTTATGAGTCGAGGTACGGTTTTACTCTTCGAGTATTAATTTGTGTATTTGCTTACGTGTTGAAGGTGGTTTCGCACTTTTTGCAATACTTATGCCCTAAATTGCTTGCATGTATACTTTCCTGTACCTTTCTATGGGTGGATGTACAATTTCATTATTCGATTATTATTTTGCGTAGTGTTTATGAATTTGAGGTGTGGTTTCGTATTTCTTGAAATACAAATGCCCTTGTTTGCTTGCATCCATTTTTGCCTGCACGTTTCCTTTGAGTGAGGTACGACCGTGTGTCTCGTGTATTACTTATGACCTTATGTGTTTGCCTGTCTAAGTGGTCAATGTATGGTTTTGGTACCTCATGTATTACTTATGTGCTTTTCCCTCGATGTGCGGCATCGCAAGTCGAGAGTTGTTTGTTGACATGTTATAACCTGCATATGCTCACACTCATGGTAAATATGTACTTACATAAATGTAGTCTTGTGCCTATCCTGTTATCACCTGTTTTCAAAACACTAGAAGTTGCACTTGTGCACTATAGTTCTTTTAAAGAGGATTTCCTTCTGCAAACCCAGAGCTCTTCAAAATGCACAACTTTTGCAAAGTATGATTAAGTCTTGCAGGATTGCGAAGTCACATTTGGCACCTCCCAAGTCCACACACTTGGGAGAAATGTTTTATAACCTTGACTCAAGTTGCGGCTCATTTTGAATAACCCCGATCAGAGGCATGAGTATATGAATGAGTGGGGTTCTGTTGAAGGACCCATTCTTTATGTATCAATCTAGTGTAACATGTCGATACTAAGATAAATTTTGGATGTAAGATTGATAGTGTTGTGTCTTGTGTGAATGACTTAATGTGGCATTATGGCTTTTAAGGATGAATCGTGTCAAATGAGCACTCCTATATTCTTTGAATTGTTATGAAGTTGTGTGTTGGGTATTCCTTTTGAGAAGCCCACAGACCTCCCAGGTTCAGTATAGCGTACTTTTAGACATGCACAACATGTTAAGTACTTTGTTGATCAGACGAGAGATCCGAGATGACTTTGCATCATGAAATATGAAAAATGTTGTTGAAGTGAATTCAAGATTTATCTTGCCAGGCTGTGTTGTATTAATTTTTTTGCAGATAACATCTGTTGGGGTTTCTTTTGTGGAACCATATCCCTTTCATCGTAGTCGTACTTATGACATGTACGACCGTACTTTTTGACAAGTACGTCTTCTTACGTTGCGATGATTGGATGAGTAGGTTGTGGCAACCTCGATGAGCGCAAATAACAAAATATTGTGATCACCTAAATAAGTGATGTTTTCGCCTTCACCGGCAAGATACTCGAGTGGGTCGAAAGACCACAGTATATAGAATGAGTCTTTAGTTAACTACCCCTAATGTACTCATTTGAATCGCTGACTCCTATCAGGAGAGAGGACAGGAAGGTGCAAAACTCCGATGGACAGGCCATTAATGGCAGTTACGAGCAAAAGACTCGGCTTCCCCAGTCATCGGAGTTAGGGGAATGAGACTACCATAATTATCCTAGGTGGTAGCTCTCCATGTTTGAGATGCATCCATTGTTTATGCTGCTTTGGGGATTTCTCTCTTGGTCACCGACCGTCCCCTTAGGTGCGGACTCAGTCAGCTATCCGGGTTATCATAAAATACATAGCATAATAAACCCCCGGATCAGTCTATGCTGTTTCTAGAGTCGTGCCTTGTGCGTACCCGCTTGGCCAGTTAATATCGAAACATAATTTAAATCTGATTACACAATGTGTTCAGTTATGCACGTATGAAAGTTATAGGGTACAATATGTTCAATACTTCTGGAAGTGTGTGTGTGTGGTTGATGAAGCAATGTATTTTGCTAGTTAACTTTCTTGTGCAGTGCTTTGCTTGTAATAGTTAGCTTACTTGTACCAGTAAAATGCTAGTAATAATTTTAGCATTATGCTCATGATAGTTTGCTCTATGACTCTGCTGAAATTAAATTGCTATTTAATTGCCTGTCTACTTGACATATTAAATTATTTTGCTTAACTATGTTCTATATTGTCCTGTCTGTGCACCTACCAGTTTTTAGTGAAACTGACCCATTTTATGGGCAGGTGATGTATAGGTGATACACTCTGCGATGACACGATGGCGCGATGAGTTCAAGATAGAGCTCTTTCCCTGACGTTTCGCTCCTGAGGACATGTTGGTAAATTTGGTATAAAGTGTGTTTCAAAATTTCTCTTTTATTAAACCGTGAGTTAATAAAATTGTTTTAGTAAACTTCTTTTTGGTTTCAACAAACGAATTCTTAATTATTGAAACTCCGTTTCTAAACCATTTGATTTCAATGGTTGTGCAGGATTTGACAAAAGGAAAGTTTACGCTGTAATGCCCTCAAGGTCCATCGACTTGTGGTTTTAAAAACATCATTTTTCTACTGAAGTACTATTCAAACTCTGATTATTGTATGATTTCAAAGCTTTCTAAACTATTTTAAAAAGTTACAAGTCTTGGATTTTTGGGGCGTTACAATGGTAGGTGGAAGAGGTACCGGATTGATCAACCTTTATATTGTGACAAACACCATGGTTTATGAAAGATGGGTGCCATGAGCTACAGCCATCGTGAGCCACTATGAAGAGCCCACAGCCGAGTGAAGGTTTGGTATGCAATAGAAGGCCAGTACTAATAGAGTGCTTTACACAAACAGGATCAAGCTCCAGGTCACGCCAATGTAGCGGCCTGTTGATGGATTATAGATTTAACATGGATACAGTGACATACAATATTGTATGAGGTTTTGTCAACTTCTAAAAAAAAATTGAGACCCAATCCAAGCTTTCGACTGTTTGGCTTTCATATGCTAAAGAGGTACTTACAGCAGGTGTGTGTGGACTGGTATATAGTGGAAGATGCTGAATGTGAAGGGGCTGTGTAGGTGTGACAGTGCTAACAGCGAGCTATACATAAGTGGAGGCTGGATACAAGGTATGAGGGATTTGGTGATGTGGCAGAAGATATGAACATGTAGTGGCAAAGTGAATGTAATGGACAACAATAATGTACAATGGTGGACAGTGGTATGTAACAAAGGTTTCAACAAAGCTAAAAAAAAATGCAAAGATGGTGGCTACAGGAGTGGTTATCCTTGCTGTGAATGCTAACGTGAAAACCATAGCTAATACGGTTACAGCCTGTGGAGGTGTGGGTAGTATTGGAGTATGTGAATGTGAAGTATGGAGGACTGGAATGGAGTGGCAATCTACAACAGTGAGTTGAGATGGTGAGGAACCACTAAATGAAGCCACAAGGGACGTACAATATGAGTGAGTAGTGTGTGCTGTGAAAATGCAAGATGGAGTACTAATGTGGCACAAGATGTTAGTGTAACGGGAGTTTTGCAGAAAAAAAAAAGATGCTGAGTATAATAAGTGATAAATGGTGTATTTGATAGGTAACATGTGAAGAAATTTTTGTGTTATGACAGGTAATATTATGTGCACAGGTAACGTTGTAACAACAAGGTGATCATATACAAGAGAACGAGCTTTTGTAAAATCAAATCAATGACTTTCTCTTTTTCTCTGACAGCAATGGATTAATAGACCCTTTTTCTTGACAATACCAACTTAACTGCAGCGAAAACTGCTTTCATCCAAAAGGGTCATTGTAGCAACTGGAGACTTAATCAGCAAATGGTTAGGTCCACGCAATTTGCAGAAAATGCAGATGGGGTGCAGCAGGTGGTACCTGAACAGAGGAAATTCTTTTGCTGGGAACCTTATGCCTATTTGCAGCTTCTATGTTTTCGTGGTGATGAAACCTATACACCTTCTGATGAGAATCAAATGAACCATTGGGGATATCGATGTTTTGATAGGAGGTCTCTGCAAATGCCTCCGTATGTTGTTCCCAGAGATTTTCTGCAGAAATCTCTTACCATTTATGGAATTCTACCAGTAGTGCAAGGCCATCTTGTTGTTGGATTCCAAGCAAATTCATGAGCTAAGATGACAAAAACGCAAGGGGGAAGCAGGAAATATCATACCAAATTTGATGAGGAAGTAGACATTAGAACATGTAATATATGACTGTCAAATAACTGAAAAAAAGAAGAAAAAAAAACTTTCGGGAGTTGAAAGACATCGATTCATCAAATTAAATGCTCAGCATTGGCAATATTCAGGAATGGTTAAGACTAGCAAGAACATCCAAGGATTTCATTGATTCTCAGAGTAATGAATCCAATTATTCAGCCATCTTTGAACGCCTCTGTTTATTGGGTCTTTAATCGTGGAGTTTCAAACATCTAGCAATTAAGAGATGAAGCTTGTAGGCATCCTGAAATTCAAATTTTGTAACTGGAACTCACTGACCCCTCCGTCGGTTTAGCAGACAAACTAATAAGGGCCAGACACACTTCATAAATCCAGATTTGACTTGAAGATTTGATTTAGGTCTTTGAGCTCAAATTTTCTCCTCCATCATCCCCCTGTTCCAGATTGTCTCTCCCAACTAGGGCTCGAATGGTCTGCCAATGATTGATGGATGTATTGCAGGATTTGGAAATGAGTTGCAGCAGTGGAACGGCATGAAGACATTCAGGTCATCTCATTCCATGTAATGTATCAATCACTAATGTTGACACTTCAAACCCAACGATTAGCAGATCGTTGGTAGATATCCGATGCTTGGATTTCAAACAATAGCTTGGCCAATGAATAAGGCTCTGACATCCGATTCTTCAAAAAGCTTAAGTAGTAAACTGATTTCTGCTACTTGTATGTATAGAAGAGAAGGGATAGTTTCTTCTCTTTTTCTTTTTTTTTTATAAACCAGGTTATCCGTGTCATCGAGGCAGACTCGAGTGAAACAAATCATGGGTAAGGGACATTATACAGGTAATGACGACCAGCAATCAACTACTTGATCGCTGAAATCAGGTTGATCAGCAATCGCACGGTTACTTCATGCCATAAAGTGATATGAATCGAAGCTCGAGTTTAAAAACAGGTAAAACAGGAAACGAGATAATTTGACAGTAGGAACAAAACAAACACAGTATTGAGAATCAAAACAAAAATGAATCAAAACCAGGAAAGAGCATGAATCAAAACAAAACAAATGGGATCAAGACCAAAATGGATACCATAATCAGAATAAGCAGGAATAGAGACTGAAGCAAAGATTCAAAGTAAGTTAATTCTGAAACCGAAATCTCATTGCCAACTCCAATTGGAAATAAAATTAACTTGATAGGTATGTCCTAACTCTCTTAATATTAACATTAGAGAGAGGGTTCCAGTATGCGTGAATGACAAAGTAAGGGAAAATGACAAACAAAGCATAGAACATAGAAAAAAAAAGAAAAAGAAAAATAAAGAAAAATAAAGAAGAACGAGATGTGGGGATGAATCCCTGTTAAATGTTGCAATGAGGGGGTCGAATCTGCTATGCACAGACCGAGCTCTGCTCTAATGCCAAAAATATATAGAACCGAAAATACGAGGGTGCTAGGTTCTTATGAGAACCAAAATAATGAAAACAGAGGGAAGTTACAAAGAAATGAGAAGGGAAGAAAATGAATGGCTTACCTTCCTTCGAACGACAGCAGAGGTCTTGAGAGAAATCCTTCCTTATTTTTATTTGTAATAGAATTTCATCTTTGATTGATTTGATCGGCTGGTGCTGTTTCCTTGAAATTTGGGGTCGGATTGACCTTCCTCCAACTGTGTGAAGATGGATGGATGGATGTCGAAGGAGGGTTGAAGGTAGAAAGATGGATGATGGATTTTTGCAGAGGAAGCTCGGTGACGAAGATGTGGATAATAGATGGATACTGAAAGAAAGGGCGGATGAGGTCGATAATGGATGCTTCAAGTAAAAAAAAATCTCCAGAAAAACAAGGGATGGCCAGAAGCCGGGAGCTGGCCTCTTCTTAAAGAGGAAATGGAAGCTTCGAGAGGGGAAAACCCGTTGAAGATTAAAGGTGGAGATGAAGGTATGCGGTTGCAGATCGAACGATGGAGAGAGAAGGAAAGAGGCGCGGTAAGGGGTCGTTGGAATTTTTCCCTATTTCCAAAAAAGGTGGTTCCCCTTTTAAGAATTTTCTGAAAAATGGTTAAGGAATGAGGTTTTTGGTAAAAATGGCTTCAAAAGCTTGATAATCATTCGTTTTTCTTGTAGCTTTTCTCAATTTTTGGTTTTTATGTTTATTTTTCCATTTTTTTGTAGTTTTTAGAATAAAATCCTAAAGTTTTACGAGAAATCAAGGGTTAAAACTAATTTTTTTGTGTTTTTGCAAAAATATTTACAAAAGAGAAATTTAAAAGCCATTTTGAGAAAATTTCTTCAGAAATGGGTTTGGATCCGAATTTTGAGAAAATATGGATTTAAAAGTACTGGATTCGGATCCAGAATTAATTTTGAATACACCAATATGGATTTTAATTCAGAAAATCTGAAGAAACGACTTGATTTTCTCAGAAAATGGGGTTAGGGGCAAAAGGGTCATTTTTATAAAACTTTAAAAAATTTGGGGTGTTCACAGATGCCCCTCTTTGTTACTAAGCCGGTTGAGAGCCGAGCTTAGTGGCAAAGACAACACTCAAAATTTTGAAAATGCCCCAGTCAGCAGGTCTGAACTGGGTGTGGAAGAATTATTTTGAAAATATGGCTTTCAAGCTTAGAACCTTATCCTGAATGGTTTTGGGGAGACGAAATCCTTGAAGATGATGTAGTCAAATAATAGAAATGAGGAAATCGTGATGGGAATTTGGGTGAAAATTCCGAAATGGTGGGAAATGAGAATTTTGATCAGGTCTTAGGGATGAGACACGATACTCTTTTGGGATGTTTCAGGTTTAGCCCTTAACCTGGATGGGACGAAAATATATCAAAAAGTGTTTTGAATGAGGAAAGGAGTACATGAGAACCTTGATGGGACATTTTGAAAAATGCCTCGTGAGAGAAGCTCAAGTAAAATCCTTTCTTGGATGGATATACAAAGCATGAATTCCTCGATGGGAAGAGTCATGATGGGACTGGGAGAAATCATCTCGTTAAAACGAGGAATTTTGTAGGAACAAGACTCAGGTTTAACCCAAACCTACAAGGAAGATACCTCGCAAAGCGAGGTTCCAGGTTAACTTTTAACCTGGATAGGAAATCTACCATACGGATTTCTCAAATGGAGAAACCATAATGGGACCTTCGGAATTTGGACGAACAAATCCGAAAGGGGTTTGCGAAAGGAGGAAAATATAGGGTTCCTTAAAGCTTGGAAAAAGGAATGATTTTGGGCGTCTCATTTGCTGAGACTGAAATAGCTTTTTGAAATCAATGACCTCTCGCAGAAAATTCAGGTTTTGACCCTTAACCTGAGTGGGAACACCATACAGAATCCTTGACTGAAGAAACCGCGATGGGACAGGAAGAGATACTTCAACTGGATGAGGCAACTCTTCTGAAAGATATAAACAACGCTAGGTTGCATCAGAATAGATATCGAATGTTTATTTCATTCTTGGAATAGCTAGAAAATTTTGCCAATAAGATAAAATTGTAGCTGATTCAAATGCTTGAAAATGTGCACGTATGTGCGAAGATATTCTCTCTTTTACCTAGAGTATTTCCCCCAAATGAGGTTAACCCCTCAGTTCTAAGAGTCAAATTCAAAGTTTTAGCACTGATGATTTTCTTCAAGGAGGCTATTTATTTCCTTGATATGAGAATAGAAGAAATATTCTTAATTTCATAAAAGCAGAAAATGAAGAGATATTGATAAAAGAATTTTGCATGAGAAAAGATGACTTTTGGCAACTTTGGCAGTTTGATATCTGGGTGTTTTCCCTACGATGATCTTTTTTGCACTCTTTTTGAGTCATTGGGCTTTCTCGGTTTTTTACATCATCCTTCATTTGGATGGGTCCTGTCTTTTCTCTCTTTTTTTCAGGGAAGGGTACGTCACAAACTCCTTTATCTTGGAGATGTTCTGATCCTTCTTTTATCTCAGGGATTCTATTGGCTCAAAAGGTCTTTAGATGATAGCAGAAATCAAATATCTTTTAGGGTTTGTCGGTAGGTTCATCCCACTCGCCTTCATCTCGACGGTGATCTGAACTTTCCCTGGAATGATCCGTCACAAACTCCATCATCTTGGAGATGTTTCAAATCTTCTTTGGCCCCGGGAGTCTACTCGCTTAATTCGCCTTCATCTTGACGACAATTGAGAGATCTCTTTTGCGGATATTTGATTGCAACTTTTTTAAATAAAAATGAGAAGACATGGGTTGAGTGGATTCTTTTTATAGCTCAAGATATTTCCACTGCCTGATTGCCAGAAAGTTATTTAAAACATGCGTCATAGCCACGATCAATATCAATTCGCTTCTGGCTTTTCAACATCATTGAAGATTTCTTTCATTGATCATATCGAGGACATTTCTTACATCCTTTTGGTTGATCAACAGGAAAAGATTTGAATTTTACCTCTTTTCGCAAAAAGTTTCACCTTTTGGGAAGGAAATACAGGAGGTAATCTGAGAAAATTCTTTTTGTGGAGTAATCAGATTTTTAGAATCAACAAGTGTTTTTAGCAAATTGGCAAAGTTTTCATGAATTCTGTGTGAAATACTCACTTAATATAGATTTTGATGCGACCTTCTGCTGTATCTTTGATTTTGGAAATACATGACCAGCAAAAGCTGAGACTTTTTGAAATACATGACCAGCGGAGGCTGGAACCTTTGAAATACATGACCAGCAGAAGCTGAAACCCTTTTTTGAAATACATGACCAGTGAAAGCTGGAACCTTTTGGAATACATGACAAATAGACGTTGAGATCTTTTGAAATACCTGTCCAGCGAAAGCTGGAACCTTTGAAATACGTGACCAGCGAGAAGCTGGAACCTTTTGAAATACTTGACCAGTAAAACTGGAACATTTAAAATACATGACCAGCAATAATGCTGGAACATTTTGGAAATACATGACCAACGAGTGTTGGGTCTTTTGGGAAATACACGAATGGTTATGAAAAACTGGGTTTTAATAAAAAGGTTGAGAATGATAGAAATTGGGAGATTATAACCCGAGGGTTGAGAAAATGGTGAATTTTTTGAAAACATTGTACCCAGAGGTTGGAGAATTGATAATCTTGAGAGATTTGGAGATATGAAGGTTTTGGAAATGATAGATTTTGGGAGATGGAAACCCGAAGGTTTGGTAATGAGAGAATGGAGAAATCGCAACCTGAAGGTTTGATTTATGTAATAGGTTGATTTTGGGAGCTCGACAATTGTGAGCTAGGACTTTTTGAAATACATGACCAGCGAGAGCTGGATCTTTTGGAAATACACGACCAAAAGCTGAGTCCTTTTTGGGGATGCATGACCAGCAAAGCTGGAACGTTTGAAATGCGTGACCAGCGAAAAGCTGGAACATTTGAAATACCTGACCAGCGAAAAAAACTAGAACGTTTGAAATACATGACCAACGAGTGTTGGATCTTTTTTGGAAATACCTGACCAGCAAAAGCTGGAACGTTTGAAATACATGACCAGTGAAATACTGGAATGTTTGAAATACATGCCCAATGAGTGTTGGATCTTTTGAAATACCTGACCAGCAAAAGCTGGGACGTTTGAAATACCTGACCAGCGAGAAGCTGGAACGTTTGAAATACATAACCAACGAGTGTTGGATCTGACCAGCAAAAAGCTGGAATGTTCGAAATACCTGACCAGCAAGAAGCTGGAATGTTTAAAATACCTGACCAGCAAGAAGTTGGAACGTTTGAAATACATGCCCAACGAGTGTTGAATCTTTTGAAATACCTGACCAGCAAAAGCTGGGACGTTTGAAATTCCTGACCAGCGAGAAGCTGGAACGTTTGAAATATATGACCAACGAGTGTTGGATCTTTTCGGAAATACCTGACCAGTAAAAACTGGGACGTTTGAGATACCTGACCAGTAAAAACTGGGACGTTTGAAATACATCAGCTTTTGGGAGATTTTAAATTAGAACTTGAATTTTGTAGAAGAAAGGATTTTGATCAAAAGATCGAATGTAGAAAGTTATTGGTGTGAAGGTCGGATCCTCCAAATGAGCTCAATGTATGATTGGGGATTTTGGAAAATACCCTAGTGCGAGAACTGGGTTATAAAGATGAGCTAGACAAAGTGAATTTTTTAGATAATAAAGATTCTTTGGTAAAAATTAATGGACCATCATAGTTCAATTGCATGTGGTCGACTTTCAGGATTTTGTCCCCTTGTCCTAAACGGGGGAAAATAAAAAAGAGAATACCTCATTGACAGGAGGCATCAGGTTTATCCCTTAACCTGAAAGGGTAAATTTTAAAGATAAAGGTAGGTGAAAATTTTAATAAGATTGAAAATTTTGTTAAAACTTGACAAAGATGAGCAATAGCTTGAAGAAAATTTGCTCAAACCAAAAAATAGATCAAATGAAATGAGAATAAAGGTCACAAGATCAAATGAGATTTAACAAAATTTGAGAAAAGAGCTTTTGTCTAATCCTGCCTGCATATGATGAAAGAAGATGATTACAGATCCAAAAAAAAAAAAAAAAATGCCCCAGTATCATGGGGGAGAATGTAAGAATTGATAGAAGATCTTTATTTTATTGAAATGGCTCTTTTAAAGAGTACAAAGGCTTTAGCATGAACATTTCAGGTGAAAAACTTCTTCAAATGCAGAGCATTGATGGGATCTGGCATTTCCACTCCATCTGCGTTGATTAGACGATACAAATTGCGAGAAAGTGCTTCCTTAACCACATAAGGCCCTTCCCAATTGGGTGACCACTTGCCCCATGGTTGATACTTGAGATGAGCCGTTGATCTGAGTACCAAATCGTTAACTCGAAATTTTCTCTCAATGACAGACTTGGCATAATGTCGAGCTATCCTCTGCCGATAAGCTTGAGCGTGCTCTGCTGCTTTGAGCCTTTTTTCATCCAGTAAATCTAGTTGCACCAATCTCTGCTGCTGATACTGATCAAGTGGCAATTCTATAAGAGAAGCAAATTTGAGAGCGGGCTTTTGGACATGGAGAGGCAATACTACTTCAGTCCCGTAAACAAGTTCCGAAGGAGTGGCATTAGTCGGAGTCCGAATGGTGGTCCGGTATGCCCAAAGTGCGTCATGAATTTTCTCATGCCAATCTCGACCTGTCTTCACAGTCCTTTCCAAAATACAGATCAAGATCTTATTGGTAGCCTCTGCTTGGCCGTTCCCTTGAGGATAATAGGGAGCTGAGAAATGATGGCAAATTCTGAATTTAGAACAAAATGTTTTCATCCTCTCATTTTTAAAGTGGGTTCCATTATCTGAGACAATGTCATGTGGTATGCCAAAGCGGCAAAGAATGTTTTTGTGAATGAAAGAAACCACATGGTGGCCTTCTACAGTCCGTAGAGTAACAGCTTCAACCCATTTCGTGAAATACTCTGTCGCAGCCAGAAAGTATTTGTGATCGTTGGAAGCAGAAGGGGTAATCGGGCCGACGACGTCGAAAGCCCACATAGAAAATGGCCAAGGAGAAACAACTGATTGTAGATATGTGGCCGGAGCATGAATGTAAGGCGCGTGCAATTGGCACTTGACGCATTTCTTCACAAACCTATGACAGTCCTGCTGCATGGTATTTCAATAGTATTCTGCTCGGATGATCTGCTTGACAAGAGTTTGATAGCCGACATGGCCACCGCAAATCCCTTCATGCGCCTCTTGGATAACTTCCGTAACCTCTTCTTTGTCTAAGCACCTTGAATACTCAAAACTGAACCCACGACGGTAGAGGGCATTGGCAAGAATGAAATATCGGGTAGACATACGCTGAATCGCACGTTGCTCCCTTTTTGACATCTCTGGTGGAAATTCACCAGTCTCAATAAAATTTTTGATGTTTTGGTACCAAGGCTTCTCCTTCTGATCGACCTGGTTTACTTGCATAACTGAAGCGAAAGCAGGTTGCTCAAGTCTGCCAACTTCGAAAGAACGACATGATTCGCTGGCTTTGAATGATAAAATGGAGCCCAAACTGGCTAAGCCATCGGCTATCTGATTGTGCTCTCTTCTTATGTGATTGAGCTGAAATTCTTCGAAGCCGTCTACAAGAGCTAAGACGATCTTCTGATATGGAATCAGTTTGGAATCTTTCACTTGCCATTCAGTGTTAACTTGACTAACAACAAGTAATGAGTCGCCAAAAGCATGCACTCTCTTGACATTGAAACTTTGCAGAATTTTGAGGCCATGTATTAAAGCTTCATACTCGGCCATATTATGAGTGCATTGGAAACCAAGTTTGAGAGAATAAAGGATCATTTCTTTTTCTGGAGTGATTAGCGAAACTCCAATCCCTATGCCAGACATATTTTTAGAGCCATCGAAGAACATATTCCAAACTGGGGGCTGTTGGATATTACAGATGTGCTCATCAGGAAAGTCATCCTCTGCTTTAATTTCTTCCGTCAAAGGGAAATCTGCCAACTGATCTGCGATCGCTTGGCCTTTAATCGACTTTTGAGAAACATACTCTAAGTCATATTGCATTAGGAGGACCTGCCACTTTGCAATCCGTCCAGTGAGAAATGGTTGCTCCAAAATGTATCTGAGAGGATTAAGTTTCGATAGAAACTTGATTTCAGAAGCCAACAAGTAATGTCTCAATTTCTGGCACATCCAAACCAGGGCTAGACAACTTTTCTCTATCTGAGAATACTTCTTTTCATAATCAATGAATGTTTTGCTCACGTAGTAGATGGCGTGCTCTATCAGACTGCCTTCTTCATACTGCGCGAGGAATCCACCACAGGCATTCTGATTGACTGAAATATATAATAAGAGAGGCTTTCCCAGCTTTGGCGGCTTCAAAACTGGTGGATTAAGGAGATACTGCTTGATGCGCTCAAACGAGAGCTGACATTCTGATCCCCATTCAAATTTAACTCCTTTTCTTCGTAGATGATTGAAAGGTTCACATCTCATAGCCAAATTAGAGATGAACCTGCGAATAGACTGAATACGCCCTTGTAGGCTTCGCAGTTCTTTGAGATTAGTTGGAGGTGGCATATCAATAATGGCTTTTGCCTTGGCCGGATCCACCTCAATTCCTTTCTTGCTGATAATGAAGCCGAGTAATTTGCCAGACTCTACTCCAAAAACACATTTCTGAGGGTTAAGTCTTAATTCGTAAAGAATAAGTCTTTCAAAAACTTGACTAAGAGCATCGAGATGATCCTCTTCTTCTTTAGACTTAACCAAAATGTCATCCACATATGCATCCATATTTTTTTGCATTTGATCATGGAAAATGACGGCCATTGCCCTCTGATAAGTTTCCCCGACATTTTTGAGTCCAAATGGCATGACTGTATAGCAAAAGGTTCCCCATGGGGTAGTAAATGAAGTCTTTGACTGATCACGAACGGCCAGCTTGATCTGATTATAACCTGAATATCCGTCCATGAAAGAAAACATGGCATGACCTGCTGTGCTATCGATTAACAGGTCAATATTAGGAAGTGGATAATCATCTTTCGGGGTAGCTTTATTGAGATCCCTGAAATCAATGCAGATCCGAACTTTTCCGTTCTTTTTAAGGACTGCCACGATATTTGCTTACCAATCTCGGTAATCAATGGCCCGAATGAAGCCTGCTTTCAATAAATCTTCAAGTCCTTCCTTGACTTGTTGCTCAATTTGAGGGTCTAATTTCCTCAATTTTTGCTTGATTGGTCTTGCTTCTGGTTTCAACTTGAGTCGATGCTCAACCAGCTTGATATCCAATCTTGTCATATCTTCATAAGTCCAGGCAAATACTTCCTGATGCTTTTTGAGGAATTGGATGAGTCTAGCTTTTTCAATTTCGCTTAGACTCTACCCGATTTTGAGAATTTTCAGATCATCTTCTGACCCAATGTTAATATCCTCAGTGGGATCTTGAACCAAAGATGATGGTTCATCCTGCTTCTGAATGTGAGCAAATTCTGGCAATTCCTGAATGGTAGAATCAAATTCGGCTGGTTCTTTGGTCTGCTCTTCTGTCTGACTGACCTCTGCTTTGTCCTTCATCTCAGAAAACCTTGCCAATTTTAGATATTTGGGATTGATAACGAATTTCTTCATTGATTCAGGAGTTAATGGTCCTGAAAATGTAAGAAAGGTTTTATTTAAGAGAAAGTATGAGCCAAATCAAATTTTGTATAAAGCAAAGAGCAATGACATAGACAAAGAAGAAATGATAGATGCCCGAATATGAGGAAAAAGACTGATCTTTCATTGATTGAAGCAAAGTATTTACAAGACACTGACAAAAAGATGGGACTGTATTGTCCCTACAAGATTTAAACAAAATATAAGAAAAGAAAGAAGGAAAACTAAGGCATCATCTTCACTTGTTGGCTTCCTCTGACAAAAACTGTCTTCTTGCTGGAATCCTGGCCAGTGAATCCCAACTCTGAACTGTTCGCATGCCGAACTGGAATGATGGGCTCTACCATGCCGTCTTCATCTTTCCCCATGCCTCGGAATGGATGATATCCATGTTTGATCAACAGATCGAATCCCTTTCTTGCTTTAAAAAACTGAGGAAATAAGGGATGATCTTTGAAGGAGGTGTAATTAATGCGTCCTCCTAGCTTGAAGAAACAAGGTCCCTGCCATTGGACTGTAGCTGCAACATTCTCTTCGTCCATGACATCTTTTAATTTCAGCATCTCTAGGCTGTCACTGAGATTGATTTTCTCTGCCTCCCGGATGCTGGGAATATCTGCTATAAATGTCGGACGAGGAATCATAGGCTGCGGCAGCCTCTCTTCAGGGTCTTCGCCCAAAATAGTAGTAATCATTCCACCCTTGGACCACTTGATGCACTGGTGGAGAGTTGATGGAACAACATTGGCATTATGGGTCCATGTTCGTCCCAACAGAAGATTGTAAGTTGGCGGCACATTGACGACATGAAATAAGACGGTGTGTACTGAGTAGTTGATGAAGATTTCCAAAAAGATCTTGCCTTTGGAAGTTTGCCCGTGATTGTCAAAACCGTAGATGGTAATGGGTGTTTTCGTCGCAAAATTTTTTCCGTATTCCCTTCCTTACAGGAGAGAGAGGGAAACGCTTTCGCGATTCAAACTTGACCAGATTTTGGAAATTGTTTTGAAATACTCGCCTCCATTTTGAAAATTGCGGGAAAATCCATGGGATGGGGCTCGACCTGTCAGTACGAGGTTCGACCGTTCTTGCCGCCTTTAACAGGGGTAATCGAACCAAGGACCAAAATTGTGCTTGACTTATTGAGATTACCGAAATTGTGTTCTATCCTAAATGCACAGAGAATTTAGGCATGTGCTATGAGATTTGGTAAAATATGGGTTGGAAATCTATGATGTATGCTTAGAAAACATTTGGAGTTGAAAAGCATTTCTCAGGAAAATATGGAAATCAATCTCTCAGAAAAACTCAGACGAAGAAGGTTTGAAATCTCGAGAAAATTTATAAAGATTTGGAAAATCTTGAAGAAGGGAGAATCTCGAGAAAATCTTGAGAAAGTTTATAAGACTTAGAAAACCATGAAGAAATGAGAATCTCAGGAAAATTTTGAGAAAGTTTATAAAGACTTAGAAAAATGAGAATCTCAGGATAATTTTGAGAAAGCTTAGAAAGACTTGGAAAAATGAGAATCTCAGGATAATTTTGAGAAAGCTTAGAAAGACTTGGAAAAATGAGAATCTCAGGATAATTTTGAGAAAGCTTATAAAGACTTAAAAAATGAGAATCTCAGGATAATTTTGAGAAAGCTTAGAAAGACTTGGAAAACCATGAAAAAAATGAGAATCTCAGGAAAATGGAAGGAATTCTTGAGAAAAGATGAACATTTGAGAAGGAAAGCACTTGTTGGGAAAACTCGGACTTTGAGAATTTTCTCAGGAAAATGATAGAAAACCTATAGGAAAAATCATTGGAGAAGGAAATTCAGAACTTAGAAAATTTAAATCCTGAGAATCTTATCTTTGAAATATTTGAAAATCAACTTGGATTCTTGAGAAAATGAGAAATTCCTTTTGAAAAGAATCTTGAGGAAATAACTTTTTAAGGAAAATCACAAGAAAACATTTGATTTGGGAAATCCAACTCCGAATATCATCATAGTTTCTTGAGAAAATCGATTCCATGAAGTGAAAATCTTTTGAGAAAATCATGAGAAAAACAAATGATGCAGATGATGTGAATGAATGAATGAATGCACTTTTGAAAAGATTTCTATTAGAAAAATGTGGATTAAGCCAAAGTAAATCCTTCATATATTCTGACTGTGGCCATTAATATATTCAGGGTTTATTTGAGTTAATTCACAATATTTTGAAAACATTGGAAATACGAGGTGCATTTTCAAGATAGCCAAAGAGTGTAGGCTCAATGTGACTGGTAGAGAGATGATGGATCTGGGTCTTGTCCATATTCCGACTAGGGCCGTAAATATGGACTCCACCGAGTTCATCAACTCTCTAAGAATTGGTGCACGTGCCATTCGTGTTCATCCACGGTGAATTTTGAAAATTTGAGATATATGCATCATAGAATCAGGATATTACTAAAATCAAACTATATGAGATGCGGCCTAATCTAAGCAGTAAAAGTAAATCTTATTCCAAGGTTTACATTGGATTGTTACATTGCATAACATAAAGTAAAAGAAAATTGAAATGGAGTCAAGGAATCAACATCTTCTAGATTTTCCTGCAAAAAGAGAGTTAGTATAAAATAAACAAGGAAATGGATATATATATATAATATATACAACGAAGAGACATATACCTATATCAAAATGCTAAAATAGGTGCTAAATGTCATGTAACAATGGAGGTGTAACTATATGAGAAAATATATGGATGTTCATACATGGAAATAAGAGCACATGAAGAGATATATATATATATATAAGTATATATCTATGTATATATATATACATATATATATACATATATATGTATACATATAGATAAATATATATAGATATACATATATATACAGATATATATATATACATATAATGAGAAAATATGTACATACTAATGGAAATTACGTATAATAGGTAAAACCAGAAATTACAGGTATATACAGTTTCTGTAGGTGATTTCACACAACCATACTTCTCAAATTATAATGCAATTTTCAGTAAAAATGGGTATGGAACCTCACTATATTCCATAATGAAGCACGCCAAAGATGGTTGGGAGATCACGATTGGATATAGAGATATCCGTTCATGAATATGGTCAAATATCAAGACTGCACACTTGCAGCAGAAAATGAATATGTGCAGCAAGTGGGTTGTGGAAGCATCATGGGCTATTTCAAGGATATCATGAAAAGGAGATGAAAAGCTTGGTGAATAGGTGAAAATGTCGTGGAAAATGATGAAATAATATGTATAATTGGTGCTGCAAATGGGGTGATATAGCAAACAAGAATTTAGCACTAAGCTAAGCAAAATTTCTTAAAACCAAGGGTGATATTCCAGCCATAGCTTCATAAAACAGAAATTGTAGCATCAAATGATGAAGTTCCAGCCATAACTTCATAAAACAAGAATTTTACCATCAAGCTAAACAAAATTTCATAAATCAAATGATGAAATTCCAACATAACTTCATAAAACAGGATTTTGAATATCAAGCTCATAAATCAAATGATGAAGTTCCAGCCATAGTTTCATAAAACAGAAATGGTAGCATCAAATGATGAAGTTCCAGCCATAACTTCATAAAACAAGAATTTGAATATCAAGCTCATAAATCAAATGATAATGTATTTACAAGAGTAAGAGAAAAGAAAAATACATGTAATAGCAAAGACTCATGAAGGGATATATATATAAGTATATATATACATATATATATCCATATATACATATACACGTATACATATAGATAGATATACATATATATAGATATATATATACATATAATGAGAAGACATATATGTTTGATGGAAATTCCACATAATGGGTGAAACCAGAAAATACAGGTATATACATTTTCTGTAGGCAATTTTACACAGTCATATTTCCCAAATTACAACATATTTTTCAACAAATTTGGGTATGGAGCTTCCCTATATATCAACAATGAAGCATGCAAAAGATGGTTTATAGACAATGAATGGATATAAAAATATCCATCCGTGCACATGGCCGATTATCAAGACTGCACATCTGCAGAAAAGTGAATGGGTAAATGCATAACATGCAAAATGTGCAGGAAATATGTTGCAGTCACCCTTGATCCTTCTTCCTGTTGCCTCAATATCCATTGGTACAGTTTCTCATTGGAAGAGGAATATTTAACAAACATAAGCACAAAGATAAATGAAAATAATAACCAAACAACAACCACATAATAGTGATGTCTCCCCATCGCAGAAATCAACTGACTTAAAAAGCATTTGTTGCATTCCTTAGCTATTGTTCCACTCGCATGGGAAGATGAAGCCTCTTTCCATGAGACAATGTTCTTCTCTACATATGTTCTTCAGTGAAAAAGAATTAGATTTCTTTGTTTACTCGATAACATGTACTCCAGCATGCCTAGTTTGTTGAAAACATAGGCCTGTAAATAAATTTTGCTTCCTGCAACTGACACAGAGTCCTTTATTGATGGGTAAAACAGGAACTACGAATAAATAATAATAAATAAATAAAAAAAAACAGACACCATATAGACCTCCTATCTTTTTCTACATAATACAGATTGGTGATGGCAACCAAAGCATCGACTGGATACAGATAAACCAGGCTACATAATCCAGTTTTGCTAGTATTTAGCTCTAGGGCCCTCGACTTTGATCCTTGAACAACTTAAGCTAAGTCGTCTAAGGCTACGCAACACACAAGATTACCATTGATTCCCTTTAAACATACACTCTGAACATGGCAATCAAAATCTAAAATTCAGTTTATAGAAGAGACCCCAATTAAACAAATGATAATACAACCATCTCCATTGGCTTCTATCATCAGCACACAAAAGGCTTAGAAGAAACCAATCAACATTCTTGAACTCCAAACTACACAGCTCGAGATAAACATAAATCGGGAATTTAAAATGCCCACAATCTACAAACAATAAATCTAGCACAAAACCCAAAAGAATAATAACAAATCCAGACAAACAAGCAAAACAACGTATAATCTCTTCAAAAAAATAAAAAAAATGCAGAATATTTCTGTACCAAATGATTGGTAGATAGCAGTAAAAGAGGGATTCTTTGTTGTTGGGCTAAATGAAAATGGAGAAAGGAATCGGCTAGATCTCCTGTAACCAGCGATGAAGAGGCCTGATCCTCTTCTATTGGGCTGAAGGGAATGAACAGTTGTTGGAGGTCCTGCGGCTGAAGTGAGGATGGCAATCGGCTGTTGTGGCTGAAGCACCTTCGTTGCTGGATGGTTGAGGAAGATGCAGAAACCGTTGAAGAAGGATGGGCAAGAAGAAGTCGTTCTTTGCTGTGGCTGATTGAAGAAGGATGGGCAGCAGTAGATGGGCTTCTGGAGCTCTTCAATCGGGACGCCCAAGACAAAATTTCCAATGAGGGCACCCTCCACGGCAGAGAAGCTCCTCAATCGGCCAGCTTTCTTCTCCTTCTCCTCAATCGGCCAGCTCCTCCTTCTTCAATCGACCTCCCTTCCCCTTTTTAAAACTCTCTGTCTTTTGAAAACAAAACCGCAGCCTTGAGTTTCCGTTAGAAATTTTGAAATTTTTTTCAAATTGAAACTTAATGCTGCCGTTTTCAAAAGGGCGCAGCTTGTGAATTTTCAAAATTTTCATTTCATTTACCTAAGTTTTAGGTAAAATGAAATTTATTTAATTTTTTTATTTTTTTGGAAGTTCGGCTGTGCCATTTAAGGCTGCCTCCTTCTAAAAAAAAATTTAATTTATTTAAACAAATCAATAAAATAAAAAAAATGGATATTGAAATAAATGAGAGCTTTTATGGAAATGCCACCTCAATCCACTTTTAAAATCCTTTTGAAAATAAAGCTTTATTTTGTTTTGTAAAATCTTTTATTTTCAAATGGGGTGCCACATGTGTTTGTGCCCGCCAACTAAACAAAATAAATAAATAAATATTGAGAAAAATTCGCAAATTGGTATGAACTTCGGGTGGGTCCCGTTTGAGAATAAACAACTTACTTGAGAGTCTGAGTATGATGCTAGTTCAAAGGCGGGTCCCGCTCCATTTATTTGGAAATACGAGATAAAACATTATTTATTTTCAAGAATTTGGAAAAATTGGGTTTTCAATGCAAAAATATATGGATAAATGTAAAAAAAAATTGTAAAGAGATTTAAAATCTTTTGCAAAAAGCTTTGAGATAAAATCTTTAAAATCAATATCCAAATATCCAGATTGTTTTCTTGAGAAAATTTTTGTAATTCAAAGTCCTGGGGGTAAAATGGGAAAATTTGGTAATTTTGAATACCCAGGGTTTTAAAAATCAATTTGAAGTTTAAAAATCAAATCTGGATTGACAATTTTGAAAATCAAGAGTTCTGGATCTCAAAATGACATGTTGTGCAGTGAAATGATGCAATGTTATGCAAAGACATGTTCTATGAAATGTCACTCTGAGCTCGGACCTGGAAATTTTAGCTTTTTGTCCAGAAAAAGGATTTTGAAATTTTGCAATTTGAAGATGTCTCTGAATCTAAATATAGAAATTTTGAGGCTCAAGAATGAAATTTTAGACTTTCTGCAAGATCTAAACTCAGAAATTGACCATTTTGCCCTTCATTGATTCTGGAGAACTGAAATGTGCCGATTGAGGGCGATGTCAAGAAGGTGAGTGAAAATTTGGGGTGTTTACAGATGCCCCTCTTTGCTACTAAGCTGGCTTATGGCCGGGCTTAGTGGCAAAGAAAAACACTCCAAATTTGGGCTATAAAAAAAATGCCTCAGTTAGAAGGATCTGACTGGGTATGAAGAAATTAGCCCGGTGAAGATGGTAGATTATGAAATGGAGAAATGAAGAGAAAAGACTCACTCTATGAGAGCGAAGTTCAGGTTTATGCCCTTAACCTGGATGGGACAGGAAATACCTCGTATGGAACGAAGCTCAGGTTTTAACCCTTGACCTGATTAGGGAATGGAATATCTCATCGAAGTGAGACTCAGGTTTGTACCCTTATCCTGATCGGGCGGGAAATAAAATACCTCATCAACTGAGGCTCGGGTATATACCTCTATCCTGATCGGGTGAAAAATGAAATACCTCATCAACGGAGGCTCAAGTTTATACCCTTATCCAGATTGGGCGGAAAATGGAATACCTCCTTGAATGAGGCTCAGGTTTATACCCTTATCCTGATCGGGTGGAAAATAGAATTTTGGAAGGTGAATAAGACAACTTTTCTTGAAGATGAACGAGTCGATGGAAATGGAATTATGAGAGGCAATTTTGGAAAATGATCAAGACGATCCGGTGAATTTTTCATCATCGTGAAATATGAATAAGGTAAGGAGTAAGACGACTCTTTCGACAATGTGAAAGATGGATATGGCAATCTTTTGACGAGAATAAGGTAACTCTTTCGGCAACGCGAAAGATAGACAAGGCAAACTCTTTTTAGAGAAGAGTAAGGCAACTCTTTTGACAACGCAAAAGATGAATAAGGCAATTTTTCCAACGAAGAATAAGGCAACTCTTTCGGCAATGCGAAAGATGAACGCTGGCGATCCAAAGGAACAAGGTGATTCTTTTGATAACGCGAAAGATGACAAAAGGCAATCCAAAGGAATAAGGCAATTCTTTCGACAACGCGAAAGATGATAAAGATAATCCAAAGGAATAAGAAGAGTCTTTCGACACCGCGAAAGATGATAACGCAATCCAAAAGAGTAAGGCGATTCTTTCGACAACGCGAAAGATGTAAAGGTAATCCTTTTAGAGAGAAGGCTAATCTTTCAACAACGTGAAAGATGACAAAGGAAACTCTCTCGAAGGGGTCAAGATGCATCAATATGGACATCAAACTCTCACTTAACGTCAGGATAGCTAGAAAATATTGTCAAAATGTTGAAAATTTTGTTGATTCAAAGTAATTGAAAATGATGCACATTGTTGCAAAGATATTCCTTGTTTTCTACCTGAAGCATTACCTCCAAACGAGATTCACTTCGTAGAATCAAGATTTAGCATCCAAATTGCTTGCGATTGACCTTCTTCAAGGAGGTTATCAATCTCCTTGATATGAACAAGAAAGAGAATTTGATATTATGAAAGCAACCGATGAAAGAATATTGATAATAGAATTGCACAAATTTAAAGAAATTCTTGGCAAATTTTGGCAGTTTGATATCCTGTGAGCTTCTCTCATGATAATCTTTCTGCACTCTTTTGGCTCTTTTGAGTTTTTTGCTGCATTCTCCTTCATTTTGGAGATGTTCTGACTTTTTCTCTCTTTCTTTTTCCTCTCTCTCTTTTTTTTTTGGAAGGGTACGTCGCAAACTCCTTCAACTTGGAGATGTTTCGATCCTTCTTTGACGATATTGGCTCTTGGGTTTAGAGATCTTTGGATGATAGCTGAAATTAAATATCTTTTAGGGATTGTCGGGAGGTTCATCGCATCTGCCTTCATCTCGACAGTGCTTTGGACTTTCCCTGGAAGGATCCGTCACAAACTCCATCATCTTGGAGATGTTTTAATTCTTCTTTGGTCCGGGGGTCTACTCGCTTAATTCGCCTTCATCTTGACGACAAGTGAGAGATCCCTTTTGCGGATATTTATTTGCAGCTTAGGTGATTTTAAGGAGACAGAGCTTGGATGAATTCTCTCTTTTTCTAGCTCTCAGGATATTTCCACTGCCTCATTTTCACAAGAATGGTCTTTAAAAATGTGTCATTGACTGCGATCAATATCAATCATCTATGGCTTTGCAAAACATTGAATCTTCTTTTCTGACCATATCGAGGATTTATCCTTCATCCTTTTGGTTGGCCAATAGAAAGAATTTGGATTTTGAATCCTTCTTCACAAAAGCTTTGCCTTTTTGGAAGTAAACTGAGGTAAAAATTTGTGCAATAAAATTCTGAAATCAACAAATAATTTGATTGACAAATTGACAAAGTTTTCTCAAAATCCTGGGTGAAAGAGAGCATTTGATGTCCGGCTCCACACATCCGTGACAAAAATTATCCTCTCCTTTCCCCAAAGGAGGCGATTATCAGTTTACTGGGAATAATATCAGTTCAATGAAGAACGACCATCGGTTTATTTGGAACACTATCAGTTTAATAAAGAACGACTATCAGTTCACTTGGAACACTATCAGTTCAATAAAGAACGACTATCAGTTCACTGGGAACACTATCAGTTTATTTGGGACATTATCAGTCCACTTGGAACACTATCAGTTCAATGAAGAACGACTATCAGTTCACTGGGAACACTACAGTTCGATGAAGAATGACTATCAGTTCATTTGGAAACACTATCATTTCGATGAAGAACGACTATCAGTTCACTTGGGGACGCTATCAGTTCGCTTGGAACACTATCAGTTCGATGAAGAACGATTATCAGTTCACTTGGGAACACTATCAGTTTGGTTGGAACACTATCAGTTCAATGAAGAACAACTATCAGTTCACTTGGAACACTATCAGTTCGATGAAGAACGACTATCAGTTCACTGGGAACACTATCAGTTCAATGAAGAACGGGGACTATTATATAGAGTTGGATTGCTTCTATGAACGGTTTCAGGATTATCCCCTTATCCTGAACGGGGATGGAAATTGGATGACCTGGCAGTCGAAATTGAGAATTTTGGTAATTTGAAAATTGGATGACCTGGAGGTCGAAGTTAAAGAATATATGGAAAATGATTCAGGTTTTATCCCTTAACCTGAAGGGGAATGTTGATGTAAATTTAATGTAAATGAATATGATTAAATGCAAATTGATGCAAATGAATGCAGAATTAATGCAAATGAGTGCATATATATGCAAAATGAGAGATTGGTTTATCCTGCCTGCATACAGAATGTTTTGAGGTAAAGATAAATTTTCAAAAAAAAAAAAAAATGCCCAGTGTGACTGGAGAGGAAAATTTTGAATAAAAAAAGGATAATTGACAAGCTTCTTGACTAATAGACGTCCTCAAGATCATTTCTCACAAGAGAGACATTTTGAAAAGGAAGAAGAAGCAAATAAGATGGCGCCAAGCTATTGAAAAAAATTCGATGACTTTATTGATGTTTTAAAATCAAGGAAGGAGAATGGGATTACATTATTCTTTTTGAAAAAGCAAGATGAAAAATGGGAAATTGTTGGCATTGTCATCTTCTGGAATGATTGTGGAAAAAGCTTAGTCAGGATGACTAGTCCTCTTTTCCATCTTCAACGAGGAGCTTCTTGTCAATGCAGTCTTGAACAATGTTCTTAAGGACGAAGCAGTTTTCTGTATCATGCCCTACTGCTCGATGAAATTTGCAAAACTGTTCTTTGAATCTGCCCATAATTGCTGGAGGATCATCGGCTTTAGGCAACCGAACAAGGTCTTTCTCAAGCATATACTCGAGTATACTCTCGAGTGTCTGATCCAGAGGGGTGAATTCTCGATCAGTTCTCCAGTCCTTGCGCTTTGATTTTTCCTGATCTTTCTTTTGATGCTGAGGGCTGGATTGGAGAGGTTTATCATTGTTGATGTCCTTCCCTTTTTGCCTTTTGATTCTCTTCAAACTGTTGCCATGATCATTCTTGTTGCCTTTGCTATTATTGAAAGATTTGGCCGCAAAAGTGAAGTGAGCCTTCTTTTTGGCATCTTGACTGTTTCTTGCAATGGTAAGGCCTTCATAGACTCCATTCTCTACTCCCATTTCGAGCCATTCAGCACGTTCAATGAGTTCAACGAAAGACTTGGAGGGTGAGGTAGAGATTAATCCTCTCAGAGGTTGCGAAAAATTGTTGAGGATCAAGGATAAAGCATGCCTTTCTGATATAGGATCCCTCATTTTGTTGCAGGTCTCTCTCCATCTGCGAATGAAGTCTCTTGCCTTTTCATTTTCATTCTGCCTTAGATTGCAGAGATGGCTCAATGTTGAGAGCGCTTCAGTATTGAACAGAAATTGCTTAATGAATAGGTTGACCACCTTATCGAATTCTCGCAGCTCGATTGGATTAATATGCTCAGAGTACCACTTGGCGGCAGTGCCTTCTAGGCTACGAGGAAAACAGAGAAATAGGGCCCTATTATCTCTCTTGAATTTGGAGCATTCGGCGAAGAACATGGCGAGGTGGGCTTTGGGATCACCAAAACCATCGAACTTGATGAACTTGCGGTGCAGATTTTCCAGATCTTCGTCTCCTTCTAATCCATCATAAAAATCCTCGCTAGTGAAGACTTTCTTGCCCTTGTAGCGAGCTTGCGGGTCTTTAACAACTTTGGCCATTTCTTTGAACTGTGTCTGCAAGAGCTCTTTTGCAACTTGATCTTTTGATTTGCGACTCTTCCTTTGTTCTTGGCCCCGTTTCTGAAATGTCGGAGGCACCTCATACTCTTCATCGGTGTCTTCCTCTGATTCTAATTCATCTGAAATTTCCTCTGGCTGAACTTGCTTCTTGGAAGTCTTCTTATCCTTGTTCCCGTGGAACTTCTCTCTGAATGGGTTCTTCTCTGTACTGGTCCCAGCCTGTTCATTCATCATTTTGGTCATCATTTTCTGGAACATGGCATACATCTGTGGGTCTATGCCATCCTCCCCTTGCTGCTGCTCTTGACTCTTCGCGGATCGCGGGGAGTCCATCTCTTCTTCTGAGGCCGACGAGTACTGAGATGCCGTTGTTCTTTTTCCTGATCTTGTTCGAACCATCAAATGTTGTGGATGCCCTCTGCAGGATGAAGTCTTTATTAGACTCTGAGGAAATTTTGGATTGGAAAAAAATGATATGGTAGACAATTGGAAGAATATCCCATTACTAGGGATGGAGTTGCCGCTGAAATCACGACAATTGTGTTGTTATTCTTTGTAAGAGAAATAACAACGGAAAATGTGCCTTGTTACCTAGGCGAGGTCGTCAACCATGAGGAAAACACCCTTTTGAAGGAAAAAGATATCTCTTGGAAAAACAATCCGCGAACGGATTTAGAATAAGGAGAAGGCAAGTGGGTAAACAATTTTCACCGCAATAGTCAAGGTATGCACGAGGAAAATAATATGAAGAATTTTTTGCAAATAGACAAAAGAATTGAAAATTCAATGAGAGAAAACATATGATTTTGGAAAATTGCAGGCAGGATAAAAATGCAGTTGGAAATTCGAGATCCAGTAGAACGGAAGAGTGAAAAATCACCTGGAGTTTTGAAAGAAATGGGATATTTGAGAAAGTTATCCAGGGTTTGAGAAAAATATCTCGTGCAAAATAAGGATATTTGAAAAAGGCCTAATAAGTTGGAAAACATTGGGAAATATAAAGAATTGAGGAAATAACACACATACAATCACATCCTGCACAAACATTTATGCACATTCAACATTCCCTAAAAGGCTGACTCTAAATGCATCCATTTAAAAACAACTATAGGACCCTAATCCTAACTCTAGGTTCAGATCATCTTTGTCCAATCCAGTTATGCCGATATACCCGAACCGAAATCCGAGGTACGTGACATATAATTTAAACTCCGGTTCTAAGGTAAGGTTTTTCCAACATCCTTGAGCGCCTACCGATATACTTCGGACTGTGGCCCGCGGTACGTGGTAGGGGGGTGTTAACCCAAATAATTGGCACAGTTGTGAGGCTTTGTCCCAAACTAGGGTTCTGGAAGAGAGCCCAGCAACGTGAAGACCGGGTAATGATAGGTAATTGGGGTTTGAAAAAATGATCACATGAAAGAAATAGATGGCTCTAAATCCTAGAGAGATAGATTTTGAAAATCTTTGAAGAAGCATACATTGTTTGCATTCAGATCCTAAATTGAGGAGAGTTGTATTCAGACCTAAGTCTATGTGAGCATGAAAATATCTCCTCAATATAGTCCTACCAAACCATGCCTAAGCTATATGCAGTAAATGTCAGCTAGGTCAGAATCTAGGCTCCTAGGCTCACATGATATTGAAAGTAAAGAGCTGACATGTTGTGAACATAATTTCGATAATTGGACTAAGTCAAGCATAATTTAGGTCAGACAAGGACAGGTCCCATCACGGTCGCCAAACCTGTTTTCGTCGCAAAATTTTTTCCGTCTTCCCTTCCTTGCGGGAGAGAGAGGGAAACGCTTTCGCGATTCAAACTTGACCAGATTTTGGAAATTGTTTTGAAATACTCGCCTCCGTTTTGAAAATTGCAGGAAAATCCATGGGATGGGGCTCGACCTGTCGGTACGAGGTTCGACCGTTCCTGCCGCCTTTAACAGGGGTAATCGAACCAAGGACCAAAATTGTGCTTGACTTATTGAGATTACCGAAATCGTGTTCTATCCTAAATGCACAGAGAATTCAGGCATGTGCTATGAGATTTGGTAAAATATGGGTTGGAAATCTATGATGTATGCTTAGAAAACATTTGGAGTTGAAAAGCATTTCTCAGGAAAATATGGAAATCAATCTCTCAGAAAAACTCAGACGAAGAAGGTTTGAAATCTCGAGAAAATTTATAAAGATTTGGAAAATCTTGAAGAAGGGAGAATCTCGAGAAAATCTTGAGAAAGTTTATAAGACTTAGAAAACCATGAAGAAATGAGAATCTCAGGAAAATTTTGAGAAAGTTTATAAAGACTTAGAAAAATGAGAATCTCAGGATAATTTTGAGAAAGCTTAGAAAGACTTGGAAAAATGAGAATCTCAGGATAATTTTGAGAAAGCTTAGAAAGACTTGGAAAAATGAGAATCTCAGGATAATTTTGAGAAAGCTTAGAAAGACTTGGAAAAATGAGAATCTCAGGATAATTTTGAGAAAGCTTATAAAGACTTAAAAAATGAGAATCTCAGGATAATTTTGAGAAAGCTTAGAAAGACTTGGAAAACCATGAAAAAAATGAGAATCTCAGGAAAATTGAAGGAATTCTTGAGAAAAGATGAACATTTGAGAAGGAAAGCACTTGTTGGGAAAACTCGGACTTTGAGAATTTTCTTAGGAAAATGATAGAAAACCTATAGGAAAAATAATTGGAGAAGGAAATTTAGAACTTAGAAAATTGAAATCCTGAGAATCTTATCTTTGAAATATTTGAAAATCAACTTGGATTCTTGAGAAAATGAGAAATTCCTTTTGAAACGAATCTTGAGGAAATAACTTTTTAAGGAAAATCACAAGAAAACATTTGATTTGGGAAATCCAACTCCGAATATCATCATAGTTTCTTGAGAAAATCGATTCCATGAAGTGAAAATCTTTTGAGAAAATCATGAGAAAAACAAATGATGCAGATGATGTGAATGAATGAATGCACTTTTGAAAAGATTTCTATTGGAAAAATGTGGATTAAGCCAAAGTAAATCCTTCATATATTCTGACTGTGGCCATTAATATATTCAGGGTTTATTTGAGTTAATTCACAATATTTTGAAAACATTGGAAATACGAGGTGCATTTTCAAGATAGCCAAAGAGTGTAGGCTCAATGTGACTGGTAGAGAGATGATGGATCTGGGTCTTGTCCATATTCCGACTAGGGCCGTAAATATGGACTCCACCGAGTTCATCAACTCTCTAAGAATTGGTGCACGTGCCATTCGTGTTCATCCACGTTGAATTTTGAAAATTTGAGATATATGCATCATAGAATCAGGATATTACTAAAATCAAACTATATGAGATGCGGCCTAATCTAAGCAGTAAAAGTAAATCTTATTCCAAGGTTTACATTGGATTGTTACATTGCATAACATAAAGTAAAAGAAAATTGAAATGGAGTCAAGGAATCAACATCTTCTAGATTTTCCTGCAAAAAGAGAGTTAGTATAAAATAAACAAGGAAATGGATATATATATATAATATATACAACGAAGAGACATATACCTATATCAAAATGCTAAAATAGGTGCTAAATGTCATGTAACAATGGAGGTGTAACTATATGAGAAAATATATGGATGTTCATACATGGAAATAAGAGCACATGAAGAGATATATATATATATATATATATATAAGTATATATCTATGTATATATATATATATACATATATATATACATATATATGTATATATATAGATAAATATATATAGATATACATATATATACAGATATATATATATACATATAATGAGAAAATATGTACATACTAATGGAAATTACGTATAATAGGTAAAACCAGAAATTACAGGTATATACAGTTTCTGTAGGTGATTTCACACAACCATACTTCTCAAATTATAATGCAATTTTCAGTAAAAATGGGTATGGAACCTCACTATATTCCATAATGAAGCACGCCAAAGATGGTTGGGAGATCACGATTGGATATAGAGATATCCGTTCATGAATATGGTCAAATATCAAGACTGCACACTTGCAGCAGAAAATGAATATGTGCAGCAAGTGGGTTGTGGAAGCATCATGGGCTATTTCAAGGATATCATGAAAAGGAGATGAAAAGCTTGGTGAATAGGTGAAAATGTCGTGGAAAATGATGAAATAATATGTATAATTGGTGCTGCAAATGGGGTGATATAGCAAACAAGAATTTAGCACTAAGCTAAGCAAAATTTCTTAAAACCAAGGGTGATATTCCAGCCATAGCTTCATAAAACAGAAATTGTAGCATCAAATGATGAAGTTCCAGCCATAACTTCATAAAACAAGAATTTTACCATCAAGCTAAACAAAATTTCATAAATCAAATGATGAAATTCCAACATAACTTCATAAAACAGGATTTTGAATATCAAGCTCATAAATCAAATGATGAAGTTTCAGCCATAGTTTCATAAAACAGAAATGGTAGCATCAAATGATGAAGTTCCAGCCATAACTTCATAAAACAAGAATTTGAATATCCAGCTCATAAATCAAATGATAATGTATTTGCAAGAGTAAGAGAAAAGGAAAATACATGTAATAGCAAAGACTCATGAAGGGATATATATATATAAGTATATATATACATATATATGTATCCATATATACATATACACGTATACATATAGATAGATATACATATATATAGATATATATATATACATATAATGAGAAGACATATATGTTTGATGGAAATTCCACATAATGGGTGAAACCAGAAAATACAGGTATATACATTTTCTGTAGGCAATTTTACACAGTCATATTTCCCAAATTACAACATATTTTTCAACAAATTCGGGTATGGAGCTTCCCTATATATCAACAATGAAGCATGCAAAAGATGGTTTATAGACAATGAATAGATATAAAAATATCCATCCGTGCACATGGCCGATTATCAAGACTGCACATCTGCAGAAAAGTGAATGGGTAAATGCATAACATGCAAAATGTGCAGGAAATATGTTGCAGTCACCCTTGATCCTTCTTCCTGTTGCCTCAATATCCATTGGTACAGTTTCTCATGGGAAGAGGAATATTTAACAAACATAAGCACAAAGATAAATGAAAATAATAACCAAACAACAACCACATAATAGTGATGTCTCCCCATCGCAGAAATCAACTGACTTAAAAAGCATTTGTTGCATTCCTTAGCTATTGTTCCACTCGCATGGGAAGATGAAGCCTCTTGCCATGAGACAATGTTCTTCTCTACATATGTTCTTCAGTGAAAAAGAATTAGATTTCTTTGTTTACTCGATAACATGTACTCCAGCATGCCTAGTTTGTTGAAAACATAGGCCTGTAAATCAATTTTGCTTCCTGCAACTGACACAGAGTCCTTTATTGATGGGTAAAACAGGAACTACGAATAAATAATAATAAATAAATAAATAAAAAAAACAGACACCATATAGACCTCCTATCTTTTTCTACATAATACAGATTGGTGATGGCAACCAAAGCATCGACTGGATACAGATAAACCAGGCTACATAATCTAGTTTTGCTAGTATTTAGCTCTAGGGCCCTCGACTTTGATCCTTGAACAACTTAAGCTAAGTCGTCTAAGGCTACGCAACACACAAGATTACCATTGATTCCCTTTAAACATACACTCTGAACATGGCAATCAAAATCTAAAATTCAGTTTATAGAAGAGACCCCAATTAAACAAATGATAATACAGCCATGTCCATTGGCTTCTATCATCAGCACACAAAAGGCTTAGAAGAAACCAATCAACATTCTGGAACTCCAAACTACACAGCTCGAGATAAACATAAATCGGGAATTTAAAATGCCCACAATCTACAAACAATAAATCTAGCACAAAACCCAAAAGAATAATAACAAATCCTGTAAAACCCGCGTTTTACAAAAAAAAAAATCGGACCCGGGCCGGGCCGGGTCGGGTCCGGACCCGACCCGAGCCCATCGCCGTTCGGGTTTTAAAAAAAAAAAAAAAAAACCCGACACAGGAGGTCTTTCTCCTGTGCGCCGCACCCCCCCTCATCGCGCCAACGACCCATGAAGGGAAACCCATCGGGGTTTCCCCTTTTGTCGCCCCTCCTCGAGCTCTTTAAGAGCATTGCGGGAGGGGAGGATCGATGCCCCACCCCCCTTCTTGTTCCTTGCAGGTGACAACCTCGCCGGCAAGCCTACTGACGCCTACTGACGCCTCCTTCTGCTGGTCCGATCGCCGCCACCGCTGCAACCACCACCGGCGATCCGCCCCTTCCAGGTACGTCGTTTCCTCCCTCTTCACCTCCTTCTCCTCCTCACCCTCCCTCTCTGTCACCTCGCCGGGAGGCCGACAGGCGGCGCACGGCCCTGCTGCGCCCTCCCGCCTCGCCTGTGCCCATCGGAGGCCCGACAGGGGGCCTACGGGGCCCCTGTCGCCTCCCCCTCTCTCTTGAGGTTGCAGGTGAGCCTGCAGGGGGCCAGTCACCCCTGCGGCACCTCTCCTCCCTTCTTTCCCTCTCCTTGAGGGCTTGCCAAGAGGCCGATAGACGGCATACCGCCTGTGTTGTGCCTTTTTTTTTTTCCTCTATGCCTACCAGAAGGGTGGCAGGGTACTGACACCCCCCCTCCGCACCTTCCCCATTGTTTCGCCGCTGTTTCGTTAGGCAGGGGTTGGGTCCCCTGCCATTTTTTTTTTCGTTTCGTCAGGCAGGGGCCGAGGCCCCTGCCAGTTCTGTTTTGTTTGGCAGGGACTGAAGCCCCTGCCATTCTTTGTTTTGCAGGGGCCGAGGCCCCTGTAGTCCAATATTGTCAGGCAGGGACCCAAGTCCCTGCCATTTATTTCTTTCGTTAGGCAGGGGCCTAGGCCCCTGCCGTTTGTTGTTTTGGCAGACAGGGGCCGAGACCCCTGTCGTTGGTTGTTTCCGCGAGGTAGGGGCCTTGTCCCCTGCCATTTATATTCTTTCGTTAGGCAGAGGCCTAGACCCCTGCCGTTTGTTGTTTTGGCAGGCATGGGCCGAGATCCCTGCCGTTTGTTGTTTCGGCAGGCAGGGGCCTCGGCCCATGTCATTTGATGTTTCTAGTGAGCAGGGGCCTCGACCTTTGCCATGCACCCCCTTTCGGCAGTGGGCTTTGCCCCTGCCACTCACTCTCTAGCAGATCGACAGGGGCTGAGTCCCTGCCGACTGAGTCCTTTCGGTGGGTCGATAGGGGTTGAACCCTTACTACCTCCTATGACTTCCAACTTTTCGCAGGATCTAAGCTCTGCAGTTTTCTGACTTCTGGCAGGCAACAACCTAGTCCTTTGCCCCTGTCCGCGATGTCAGAAGATGGGTGGAGGGCCAGGCCCCTACCACCTTCTGTCACCACCAAGTGCCCTAGCGGACCGACATCCCTTGTTTAATATCGGGTTGGATCAGGATCACAACTGAGTCCACCAAGCCCCTTCTTTTTCTTATTCGAGTTGCTATTTATTTGTTCTTCACAGATTTGTACGACGGAGCACCCTCGCGTCCCGCGGCTCGAGATGTACATTACTATGTTCAATGATGCGTGCAACCCTGAGACCCTCAAGGTAGGGGAAAGTTGCGCAAAAAGGGCAGTATATGAACTGAATTAAGTTGAAATAACTAAAACAGTCACGCTAGATATGCCTAAGTCATACTTTATTTCCTTCCTGTACTTATCTGCCTTGCGTATTTACTTGCTTGCACGCTTATTGGTTGAGATATGGATTCGTACCATGTTCCATATTTGCACATTTACTTGCTTGCACGCTTATTGGTTGAGATATGGATTCGTACCATGTTCCATATTTGCACATTTACTTGCTTGCTTAGATATGTGACTGATGTATGGTTTCGTACCTCATGCCTTGTTTGCATAGTTACTTGCTTGTTTAGGTATTCAATCGATGTACAAATTTATACCTCGTGCGGTTTGCTTATACTTCTTTCGCTCAATGTGCGATTTTGCATGTCGAGTATTGCTTAGTACTTTGCTATCACACTATAATGTTCTCATGCTCGCAGTTATGGTATACAAGTCGATGCAACCTTCTATATATCCGGTCCTTGCTAATTTTTGAAGGATGCGAGTTACGCTTGTGCACAACAGTTCCTTTTAAAAGGATTCCTTATGCGAATCCAGTTTTCAGATGCACCGTTTTGCAAAGGCGAAAATTGGAATTCTTGCAGGTTGCGAAAGTGCGACTAAGTTTTTCAACACAATACTTTCGAATAAAATGTTTTACAACTATAATGGGATATTTTAATATGATTCAGAAACTCTGAAAAGGGGTCACAACTTATCAAGGGTGCAACCTTGCAAAGCAAGCTCGAAGGTTTTGGGAGTTTCAATATATATCAAGTAAGTCTCTCAAATTGCCGTGTCTTTGGAGAATGGAAGCTAGACTCTCAACGATCTCCTGCATGCAATGTGTATCGTCACTTCAAAAGAGTGATTCGAGGCAAATCTCGTATCGTACAACATGCCATTGTGTTAATATAAATTAAAAGACTTGATCTTATGAAACAAAATAATTATTGTATCACTTCTCTTATAAAGGATAAATGTTGGGGTTCCTTTTGAGAAACTGTTTCCCCCGTTTATCGTAGTTGTATCTTTTAATAGGTATGGTCGTACCTTTGGACAGGTACGTCATGTTAGTGTTACGATGATCGATTAAGAGGTAGATGGTAACCTCGAAACGTGTTTGGCACCTTATTGCAATCATGTAATGTTGATGATCGCCTAACAGGCAAGAGGCTCGTGAGGGTCTAAAGGACTAGAGCATGACAAATATGAAATTGAATGATTGTACTATGTACTTTTACAAAGCAGATGCGTTGGGGATTTCATATGAGAAATCCATTCCCCTCTCATCGTGATTGTACTTTTGAACATGTACGTTGTGTATTACGATGAGTAGGATGAGGGGTCCATGTTTACCTCGAACGTGCAATGGCACGTATAACACACATAATGGTGATGGTTTCGCCTTCGCAGGCAAGATGCTCGAGTAGGTCGAAAGACCAGAGCATGTAGAATGGGGCGGCGGTTAAGAAACCCCCGTCGTGCTCATTCGACATGGTTCGTCAAGAGAGAGGACGGATGGTACAAAACTCCGATGGACAGGTCCTTTAATGGCAGTTACGGGCAAAAGACTCGGATTCCTCAGTCCTCGGAGTTAGGGGAAATGGGCTACAAATGGTAGCTTACAGTTGGATGCATCCACAGACCACCTATGCCTTTGGGGATTTACTCTCTTGGTCACTGACCATCCCCTTAGGAGCGGACTCAGTCAGCCATCCGGGTTATCTAAAACACATAGCATAATAAACCCCTGGACTGGTCTCGATTGTTTTCATGTTTCGTGCCTTGCGCGTACCTGCCTGGCCAGTTAATATCGAAACATAATTTAAATCTGATCACACAATTTGTTGAGTTATGCCCATATGAAATCTATAGGGTACACAAGGTTCAATACTTATGGAATTGTGTGTGTTGTTGATGAAGCATTGTATTTTGCTAGTTAACTTTCTTGTGCAGTGCTTTGCTTGTAATAGTTAGCCTGCTTGTGACAGTAAAATGCGTGTAAAAATTTTAGCATTGTGTTCATGATAGTTGCTCTGTGAATCTGTTGAAATTAAATTGCTATATAATTGTCTGTCTACTTGACATTAAATTATTCTGCTTAATTATGTTTAATATTGTCATGTCTGTGCACCTCCCAGTTTTTAGCGAAACTGACCCATTTTATGGGCAGGTAATGGATAGGTAATACAGTCTGCGATGGCACGATGGCGTGATGAGATCAAGATAAAGCTCTTTCCCTAACGTTTTGCTCCTGAGGACATGTTGGTAAATTTGGTATAAAGTGTGTTTCAAAAATTTCTCGTTTATTAAACCGTGAGTTAATAAAACTGTTTTAGTAAGCTTCTTCTTGGTTTCAACAAACGAATTCTCAATTATTGAAACTCCATTTCTAAACCATTTCATTTCAATGGTTGTGCGGGATTTGACAAAGAAAAGTTTACGATGTAATGCGCTCAGGGTCCATTGACTTGTGGTTTTAAAAATATCATTTTCCGCTGAACTATTATTTAAACTCTGATTATTGTATGATTTCAAAGCTTTCTAAACTATTTTAAAAGTTACAAGTCCTGGATTTTTGGGGCGTTACAAATCCAGACAAACAAGCAAAACAACGTATAATCTCTTCAAAAAAATAAAAAAAATGCAGAATATTTCTGTACCAAATGATTGGTAGATAGCAGTAAAAGAGGGATTCTTTGTTGTTGGGCTAAATGAAAATGGAGAAAGGAATCGGCTGGATCTCCTGTAACCAGCGATGAAGAGGCCTGATCCTCTTCTATTGGGCTGAAGGGAATGAACAACTGTTGGAGGTCCTGCGGCTGAAGTGAGGATGGCAATCGGCTGTTGTGGCTAAAGCACCTTCGTTGCTGGATGGTTGAGGAAGATGCAGAAACCGTTGAAGAAGGATGGGCAGGAAGAAGTCGTTCTTTGCTGTGGCTGATTGAAGAAGGATGGGCAGCAGTAGATGGGCTTCTGGAGCTCTTCAATCAGGACGCCCAAGACAAAATTTCCAATGAGGGCACCCTCCACGGCAGAGAAGCTCCTCAATCGGCCAGCTTTCTTCTCCTTCTCCTCAATCGGCCAGCTCCTCCTTCTTCAATCGACCTCCCTTCCCCTTTTTAAAACTCTCTGTCTTTTGAAAACAAAACCGCAGCCTTGAGTTTCCGTTAGAAATTTTGAATTTTTTTTCAAATTGAAACTTAATGCTGCCGTTTTCAAAAGGGTGCAGCTTGTGAATTTTCAAAATTTTCATTTCATTTACCTAAGTTTTAGGTAAAATGAAATTTATTTAATTTTTTTATTTTTTTGGAAGTTCGGCTGTGCCATTTAAGGCTGCCTCCTTCTAAAAAAAAAAATTAATTTATTTAAACAAATCAATAAAATAAAAAAAATGGATATTGAAATAAATGAGAGCTTTTATGGAAATGCCACCTCAATCCACTTTTAAAATCCTTTTGAAAATAAAGCTTTATTTTGTTTTATAAAATCTTTTATTTTCAAATGGGGTGCCACATGTGTTTGTGCCCGCTAACTAAACAAAATAAATAAATAAATATTGAGAAAAATTCGCAAATTGGTATGAACTTCGGGTGGGTCCCGTTTGAGAATAAACAACTTACCTGAGAGTCTGAGTATGATGCTAGTTCAAAGGCGGGTCCCGTTCCATTTATTTGGAAATACGAGATAAAACATTATTTATTTTCAAGAATTTGGAAAAATTGGGTTTCCAATGCAAAAATATATGGATAAATGTAAAAAAAAAATTGTAAAGAGATTTAAAATCTTTTGCAAAAAGCTTTGAGATAAAATCTTTAAAATCAATATCCAAATATCCAGATTGTTTTCTTGAGAAAATTTTTATAATTCAAAGTCCTGGGGGTAAAATGGGAAAATTTGGTAATTTTGAATACCCAGGGTTTTAAAAATCAATTTGAAGTTTAAAAATCAAATCTGGATTGACAATTTTGAAAATCAAGAGTTCTGGATCTCAAAATGACATGTTGTGCAGTGAAATGATGCAATGCTATGCAAAGACATGTTCTATGAAATGTCACTCTGAGCTCGGACCTAGAAATTTTAGCTTTTTGTCCAGAAAAAGGATTTTGAAATTTTGCAATTTGAAGATGTCTCTAAATCTAAATATAGAAATTTTGAGGCTCAAGAATGAAATTTTAGACTTTCTGCAAGATCTAAACTCAGAAATTGACCATTTTGCCTTTCATTGATTCCGGAGAACTGAAATGTGCCGATTGAGGGCGATGTCAAGAAGGTGAGTGAAAATTTGGGGTGTTTACAGATGCCCCTCTTTGCTACTAAGCCGGCTTATGGCCGGGCTTAGTGGCAAAGAAAAACACTCCAAATTTGGGCTATAAAAAAAATGCCCCAGTTAGAAGGATCTGACTGGGTATGAAGAAATTAGCCCGGTGAAGATGGTAGATTATGAAATGGAGAAATGAAGAGAAAAGACTCACTCTGTGAGAGCGAAGTTTAGGTTTATGCCCTTAACCTGGATGGGACAGGAAATACCTCGTATGGAACGAAGCTCAGGTTTTAACCCTTGACCTGATTGGGGAATGGAATATCTCATCGAAGTGAGACTCAGGTTTGTACCCTTATCCTGATTGGACGGGAAATGAAATACCTCATCAACTGAGGCTCAGGTTTATACCCTTATCCTGATCGGGTGGAAAACGAAATACCTCATCAACGGAGGCTCAGGTTTATAGCCTTATCCTGATTGGGCGAAAAATGGAATACCTCCTTGAATGAGGCTCAAGTTTATACCCTTATCCTGATCGGGTGGAAAATAGAAGTTTGGAAGGTGAATAAGACAACTTTTCTTGAAGATGAACGAGGCGATGGAAATGGAATTGTGAGAGGCAATTTTGGAAAATGATCAAGACGATCCGGTGAATTTTTCATCATCGTGAAATATGAATAAGGTAAGGAGTAAGACGACTCTTTCGACAATGTGAAAGATGGATATGGCAATCTTTTGACGAGAATAAGGTAACTCTTTTGGCAACGCGAAAGATAGACAAGGCAAACTCTTTTTAGAGAAGAGTAAGGCAACTCTTTTGACAACGCAAAAGATGAATAAGGCAATTTTTCCAACGAAGAATAAGGCAACTCTTTCGGCAATGCGAAAGATGAACGCTGGTGATCCAAAGGAACAAGGTGATTCTTTTGATAACGCGAAAGATGACAAAAGGCAATCCAAAGGAATAAGGCAATTCTTTCGACAACGCGAAAGATGATAAAGATAATCCAAAGGAATAAGGCGAGTCTTTCGACACCGCGAAAGATGATAAGGCAATCCAAATGAGTAAGGCGATTCTTTCGACAACGCGAAAGATGATAAAGGTAATCCTTTTAGAGAGAAGGCTAATCTTTCAACAACGTGAAAGATGACAAAGGAAACTCTCTCGAAGGGGTCAAGATGCATCAATATGGACATCAAGCTCTCACTTAACGTCAGGATAGCTAGAAAATATTGTCAAAATGTTGAAAATTTTGTTGATTCAAAGTAATTGAAAATGATGCACATTGTTGCAAAGATATTTCTTGTTTTCTACCTGAAGCATTACCTCCAAACGAGATTCACTTCGTAGAATCAAGATTTAGCATCCAAATTGCTTGCGATTGACCTTCTTCAAGGAGGTTATCAATCTCCTTGATATGAACAAGAAAGAGAATTTGATATTATGAAAGCAACTAATGAAAGAATATTGATAATAGAATTGCACAAATTTAAAGAAATTCTTGGCAAATTTTGGCAGTTTGATATCCTGGGAGCTTCTCTCATGATAATCTTTCTGCACTCTTTTGGCTCTTTTGAGTTTTTTGCTGCATTCTCCTTCATTTTGGAGATGTTCTGACTTTTTCTCTCTTTCTTTTTCCTCTCTCTCTCTTTTTTTTTTTGGAAGGGTACGTCGCAAACTCCTTCAACTTGGAGATGTTTCGATCCTTCTTTGACGATATTGGCTCTTGGGTTTAGAGATCTTTGGATGATAGCTGAAATTAAATATCTTTTAGGGATTGTTGGGAGGTTCATCACATCTGCCTTCATCTCGACAGTGCTTTGGACTTTCCCTGGAAGGATCCGTCACAAACTCCATCATCTTGGAGATGTTTTAATTCTTCTTTGGTCCGGGGGTCTACTCGCTTAATTCGCCTTCATCTTGACGACAAGTGAGAGATCCCTTTTGCGGATATTTAATTGCAGCTTAGGTGATTTTAAGGAGACAGGGCTTGGATGAATTCTCTCTTTTTCTAGCTCTCAGGATATTTCCACTGCCTCATTTTCACAAGAATGGTCTTTAAAAATGTGTCATTGACTGCGATCAATATCAATCATCTATGGCTTTGCAAAACATTGAATCTTCTTTTCTGACCATATCGAGGATTTATCCTTCATCCTTTTGGTTGGCCAATAGAAAGAATTTGGATTTTGAATCCTTCTTCACAAAAGCTTTGCCTTTTTGGAAGTAAACTGAGGTAAAAATTTGTGCAATAAAATTCTGAAATCAACAAATAATTTGATTGACAAATTGACAAAGTTTTCTCAAAATCCTGGGTGAAAGAGAGCATTTGATGTCCGGCTCCACACATCCGTGACGAAAATTATCCTCTCATTTCCCCATAGGAGGCGATTATCAGTTTACTGGGAACAATATCAGTTCAATTAAGAACGACCATCGGTTCGCTGAGAACTATATCAGTTCAATTAAGAACAACCATCGCTGGGAATAATATCAGTTCAATGAAGAACGACCATCGGTTTATTTGGAACACTATCAGTTCAATAAAGAACGACTATCAGTTCACTTGGAACACTATCAGTTCATTAAAGAACGACTATCAGTTCACTGGGAACACTATCAGTTTATTTGGGACATTATCAGTCCACTTGGAACACTATCAGTTCAATGAAGAACGACTATTAGTTCACTGAGAACACTATCAGTTCGATGAAGAACGACTATCAGTTCACTTGGGAACACTATCAGTTCGATGAAGAACGACTATCAGTTCACTTGGGGACGCTATCAGTTCGCTTGGAACACTATCAGTTCGATGAAGAACGATTATCAGTTCACTTGGGAACACTATCAGGTTGGTTGGAACACTATCAGTTCAATGAAGAACAACTATCAGTTCACTTGGAACACTATCAGTTCGATGAAGAACGACTATCAGTTCACTGGGAACACTATCAGTTCAATGAAGAACGACTATCAGTTCACATGGAACACTATCAGTTCAATGAAGAACGGGGACTATTATATAGAGTTGGATTGCTTCTATGAACGGTTTCAGGATTATCCCCTTATCCTGAACGGGGATGGAAATTGGATGACCTGGCGGTCGAAATTGAGAATTTTGGTAATTTGAAAATTGGAAATTGGATGACCTGGAGGTCGAAGTTAAAGAATATATGGAAAATGATTCAGGTTTTATCCCTTAACCTGAAGGGGAATGTTGATGTAAATTTAATGCAAATGAATATGATTAAATGCAAATTGATGCAAATGAATGCAGAATTAATGCAAATGAGTGCATATATATGCAAAATGAGAGATTGGTTTATCCTGCCTGCATACAGGATGTTTTGAGGTAAAGATAAAATTTCAAAAAAAAAAAAAATGCCCTAGTGTGACTAGAGAGGAAAATTTTGAATAAAAAAGGATAATTGACAAGCTTCTTGACTGATAGACGTCCTCAAGATCATTTCTCACAAGAGAGACATTTTGAAAAGGAAGAAGAAGCAAATAAGATGGCGCCAAGCTATTGAAAAAAATTCGATGACTTTATTGATGCTTTAAAATCAAGGAAAGAGAATGAGATTACATTATTCTTTTTTAAAAAGCAAGATGAAAAATGGGAAATTGTTGGCATTGTCATCTTCTGGAATGATTGTGGAAAAAGCTTAGTCAGGATGACTAGTCCTCTTTTCCATCTTCAACGAGGAGCTTCTTGTCAATGCAGTCTTGAACAATGTTCTTAAGGACGAAGCAGTTTTCTGTATCATGCCCTACTGCTCGATGAAATTTGCAAAATTGTTCTTTGAATCTGCCCATAATTGCTGGAGGATCATCGGCTTTAGGCAACCGAACAAGGTCTTTCTCAAGCATATACTCGAGTATACTCTCGAGTGTCTGATCCAGAGGGGTGAATTCTCGATCAGTTCTCCAGTCCTTGCGCTTTGATTTTTCTTGATCTTTCTTTTGATGCTGAGGGCTGGATTGGAGAGGTTTATCACTGTTGATGTCCATCCCTTTTTGCCTTTTGATTCTCTTCAAACTGTTGCCATGATCATTCTTGTTGCCTTTGCTATTATTGAAAGATTTGGCCGCAAAAGTGAAGTGAGCCTTCTTTTTGGCATCTTGACTGTTTCTTGCAATGGTAAGGCCTTCATAGACTCCATTCTCTACTCCCATTTCGAGCCATTCAGCTCGTTCAATGAGTTCAACGAAAGACTTGGAGGGTGAGGTAGACATTAATCCTCTCAGAGGTTGCGAAAAATTGTTGAGGATCAAGGATAAAGCATGCCTTTCTGATATAGGATCCCTCATTTTGTTGCAGGTCTCTCTCCATCTGCGAATGAAGTCTCTTGCCTTTTCATTTTCATTCTGCCTTAGATTGCAGAGATGGCTCAATGTTGGGAGCGCTTCAGTATTGAACAGAAATCGCTCAATGAATAGGTTGACCACCTTATCGAATTCTCGCAGCTCGATTGGATTGATATGCTCAGAGTACCACTTGGCGGCAGTGCCTTCTAGGCTACGAGGAAAACAGAGAAATAGGGCCCTATTGTCTCTCTTGAATTTGGAGCATTCGGCGAAGAACATGGCGAGGTGGGCTTTGGGATCACCAAAACCATCGAACTTGATGAACTTGCGGGGCAGATTTTCCAGATCTTCGTCTCCTTCTAATCCATCATAAAAATCCTCGCTAGTGAAGACTTTCTTGCCCTTGTCGCGAGCTTGCAGGTCTTTAACAACTTTGGCCATTTCTTTGAACTGTGTCTGCAAGAGCTCTTTTGCAACTTGATCTTTTGATTTGCGACTCTTCCTTTGTTCGTGGCCCCGTTTCTGAAATGTCGAAGGCACCTCATACTCTTCATCGGTGTCTTCCTCTGATTCTGATTCATCTGAAATTTCCTCTGGCTGAACTTGCTTCTTGGAAGTCTTCTTATCCTTGTGCCCGTGGAACTTCTCTCTGAATGGGTTCTTCTCTGTACTGGTCCCAGCCTGTTCATTCATCATTTTGGTCATCATTTTCTGGAACATGGCATACATCTGTGGGTCTATAACATCCTCCCCTTGCTGCTGCTCTTGACTCTTCTCGGATCGCGGGGAGTCCATCTCTTCTACTGAGGCCGACGAGTACTGAGATGCCGTTGTTCTTTTTCCTGATCTTGTTCGAACCATCAAATGTTGTGGATGCCCTCTGCAGGATGAAGTCTTGATTAGACTCTGAGGAAATTTTGGATTGGAAAAAAATGATATGGTAGACAATTGGAAGAATATCCCATTACTAGGGATGGAGTCGCCGCTGAAATCACGACAATTGTGTTGTCATTCTTTGTAAGAGAAATAACAACGGAAAATGTGCCTTGTTACCTAGGCGAGGTCGTCAACCATGAGGAAAACACCCTTTTGAAGGAAAAAGATATCTCTTGGAAAAACAATCCGCGAACGGATTTAGAATAAGGAGAAGGCAAGTGGGTAAACAATTTTCACCGCAATAGTCAAGGTATGCACGAGGAAAATAATATGAAGAATTTTTTGCAAATAGACAAAAGAATTGAAAATTCAATGAGAGAAAACATATGATTTTGGAAAATTGCAGGCAGGATAAAAATGCAGTTGGAAATTCGAGATCCAGTAGAACGGAAGAGTGAAAAATCACCTGGAGTTTTGAAAGAAATGGGATATTTGAGAAAGTTATCCAGGGTTTGAGAAAAATATCTCGTGCAAAATAAGGATATTTGAAAAAGGCCTAATAAGTTGGAAAACATTGGGAAATATAAAGAATTGAGGAAATAACACACATACAATCACATCCTGCACAAACATTTATGCACATTCAGCATTCCCTAAAAGGCTGACTCTAAATGAATCCATTTGAAAACAGCTGTAGGACCCTAATCCTAACTCTAGGTTCAGATCATCTTTGTCCAATCCAGTTATGCCGATATACCCGAACCGAAATCCGAGGTACGTGACATATAATTTAAACTCCGGTTCTAAGGTAAGGTTTTTCCAACATCCTTGAGCGCCTACCGATATACTTCGGACTGTGGCCCGCGGTACGTGGTAGGGGGGTGTTAACCCAAATAATTGGCCCAGTTGTGAGGCTTTGTCCCGAACTAGGGTTCTGGAAGAGAGCCCAGCAACGTGAAGACCGGGTAATGATAGGTAATTGGGGTTTGAAAAAATGATCACATGCAAGAAATAGATGGCTCTAAATCCTAGAGAGATAGATTTTGAAAATCTTTGAAGAAGCATACATTGTTTGCATTCAGATCCTAAATTGAGGAGAGTTGTATTCAGACCTAAGTCTATGTGAGCATGAAAATATCTCCTCAATATAGTCCTACCAAACCATGCCTAAGCTATATGCAGTAAATGTCAGCTAGGTCAGAATCTAGGCTGCTAGGCTCACATGATATTGAAAGTAAAGAGCTGACATGTTGTGAACATAATTTCGATAATTGAACTAAGTCAAGCATAATTTAGGTCAGACAAGGACAGGTCCCATCACGGTCGCCAAACCTGTTTTCGTCGCAAAATTTTTCCCGTCTTCCCTTCCTTGCGGAAGAGAGAGGGAAACGCTTTCGCGATTCAAACTTGACCGGATTTTGGAAATTGTTTTGAAATACTCGCCTCCATTTTGAAAATTGCGGGAAAATCCATGGGATGGGGCTCGACCTGTCGGTACGAGGTTCGACCGTTTCTGCCGCCTTTAACAGGGGTAATCGAACCAAGGACCAAAATTGTGCTTGACTTAGTGAGATTACCGAAATCGTGTTCTATCCTAAATGCACAGAGAATTCAGGCATGTGCTATGAGATTTGGTAAAATATGGGTTGGAAATCTATGATGTATGCTTAGAAAACATTTGGAGTTGAAAAGCATTTCTCAGGAAAATATGAAAATCAATCTCTCAGAAAAACTCAGACGAAGAAGGTTTGAAATCTCGAGAAAATTTATAAAGATTTGGAAAATCTTGAAGAAGGGAGAATCTCGAGAAAACCTTGAGAAAGTTTATAAGACTTAGAAAACCATGAAGAAATGAGAATGTCAGGAAAAATTTGAGAAAGTTTATAAAGACTTAGAAAAATGAGAATCTCAGGATAATTTTGAGAAAGCTTAGAAAGACTTGGAAAAATGAGAATCTCAGGATAATTTTGAGAAAGCTTAGAAAGACTTGGAAAAATGAGAATCTCAGGATAATTTTGAGAAAGCTTAGAAAGACTTGGAAAAATGAGAATCTCAGGATAATTTTGAGAAAGCTTAGAAAGACTTGGAAAAATGAGAATCTCAGGATAATTTTGAGAAAGCTTATAAAGACTTAAAAAATGAGAATCTCAGGATAATTTTGAGAAAGCTTAGAAAGACTTGGAAACCATGAAAAAAATGAGAATCTCAGGAAAATGGAAGGAATTCTTGAGAAAAGATGAACATTTGAGAAGGAAAGCACTTGTTGGGAAAACTCGGACTTTGAGAATTTTCTTAGGAAAATGATAGAAAACCTATAGGAAAAATCATTGGAGAAGGAAATTCAGAACTTAAAAAATTGAAATCCTGAAAATCTTATCTTTGAAATATTTGAAAATCAACTTGGATTCTTAAGAAAATGAGAAATTCCTTTTGAAAAGAATCTTGAGGAAATAACTTTTTAAGGGAAATCACAAGAAAACATTTGATTTGGGAAATCCAACTCCGAATATCATCATAGTTTCTTGAGAAAATCGATTCCATGAAGTGAAAATCTTTTGAAAAATCATGAGAAAAACAAATGATGCAGATGATGTGAATGAATGAATGCACTTTTAAAAAGATTTCTATTGGAAAAATGTGGATTAAGCCAAAGTAAATCCTTCATATATTCTGACTGTGGCCATGAACATATTCAGGGTTTATTTGAGTTAATTCACAATATTTTGAAAACATTGGAAATACGAGGTGCATTTTCAAGATAGCCTAAGAGTGTAGGCTCAATGTGACTGGTAGAGAGATGATGGATCTGGGTCTTGTCCATATTCCGACTAGGGCCGTAAATATGGACTCCACCGAGTTCATCAACTCTCTAAGAGTTGGTGTACGTGCCATTCGTGTTCATCCACGGTGAATTTTGAAAATTTGAGATATATGCATCATAGAATCAGGATATTACTAAAATCAAACTATATGAGATGCGGCCTAATCTAAGCAGTAAAAGTAAATCTTATTCCAAGGTTTACATTGGATTGTTACATTGCATAACATAAAGTAAAAGAAAATTGAAATGGAACCAAGGAATCAGCATCTTCTAGATTTTCCTGCAAAAAGAGAGTTAGTACAAAATAAACAAGGAAATGGACATATATATATAATATATACAACGAAGAGACATATACATATATCAAAATGCTAAAATAGGTGCTAAATGTCATGTAACAATGGAGGTGTAACTATATGAGAAAATATATGGATGTTCATACATGGAAATAAGAGCACATGAAGAGATATATATATATATATATAAGTATATATCTATGTATATATATATACATATATATATACATATATATGTATACATATAGATAAATATATATAGATATACATATATATACAGATATATATATACATATAATGAGAAAATATGTACATACTAATGGAAATTACGTATAATAGGTAAAACCAGAAATTACAGGTATATACAGTTTCTGTAGGTGATTTCACACAACCATACTTCTAAAATTATAATGCAATTTTCAGTAAAAATAGGTATGGAACCTCACTATATATCCATAATGAAGCACGCCAAAGATGGTTGGGAGATCACGATTGGATATAGAGATATCCGTTCATGAATATGGTCAAATATCAAGACTGCACACTTGCAGCAGAAAATGAATATGTGCAGGAAGTGGGTTGTGGAAGCATCATGGGCTATTTCAAGGATATCATGAAAAGGAGATGAAAAGCTTGGTGAATAGGTGAAAATGTCATGGAAAATGATGAAATAATATGTATAATTGGTGCTGCAAATGGGGTGATATAGCAAACAAGAATTTAGTACTAACCTAAGCAAAATTTCTTAAAACCAAGGGTGATATTCCAGCCATAGCTTCATAAAACAGAAATTGTAGCATCAAATGATGAAGTTCCAGCCATAACTTCATAAAACAAGAATTTTACCATCAAGCTAAACAAAATTTCATAAATCAAATGATGAAATTCCAACATAACTTCATAAAACAGGAATTTGAATATCAAGCTCATAAATCAAATGATGAAGTTTCAGCCATAGTTTCATAAAACAGAAATGGTAGCATCAAATGATGAAGTTCCAGCCATAACTTCATAAAACAAGAATTTGAATATCAAGCTCATAAATCAAATGATAATGTATTTACAAGAGTAAGAGAAAAGAAAAATACATGTAATAGCAAAGACTCATGAAGGGATATATATATATATATATATATATAAGTATATATATACATATATATATACATATATATATCCATATATACATATACACGTATACATATAGATAGATATACAATAGATATACATATATATAGATATATATATACATATAATGAGAAGACATATATGTTTGATGGAAATTCCACATAATGGGTAAAACCAGAAAATACAGGTATATACATTTTCTGTAGGCAATTTTACACAGTCATATTTCCCAAATTACAACATATTTTTCAACAAATTCGGGTATGGAGCTTCCCTATATATCAACAATGAAGCTTGCAAAAGATGGTTTATAGACAATGAATGGATATAAAAATATCCATCCGTGCACATGGCCGATTATCAAGACTGCACATCTGCAGAAAAGTGAATGGGTAAATGCATAACATGCAAAATGTGCAGGAAATATGTTGCGGTCACCCTTGATCCTTCTTCCTGTTGCCTCAATATCCATTGGTACAGTTTCTCATGGGAAAAAGAATATTTAACAAACATAAGCACAAAGATAAATGAAAATAATAACCAAACAACAACCACATAATAGTGATGTCTCCCCATCGCAGAAATCAACTGACTTAAAAAGCATTTGTTGCATTCCTTAGCTATTGTTCCACTCGCATGGGAAGATGAAGCCTCTTGCCATGAGACAATGTTCTTCTCTACATATGTTCTTCAGTGAAAAAGAATCAGATTTCTTTGTTTACTCGATAACATGTACTCCAGCATGCCTAGTTTGTTGAAAACATAGGCCTGTAAATAAATTTTGCTTCCTGCAACTGACACAGAGTCCTTTATTGATGGGTAAAATAGGAACTACGAATAAATAATAATAAATAAAAAAAACAAAACAAAACAGACACCATATAGACCTCCTATCTTTTTCTACATAATACAGATTGGTGATGGCAACCAAAGCATCGACTGGATACAGATAAACGAGGCTACATAATCCAGTTTTGCTAGTATTTAGCTCTAGGGTCGTCGACTTTGATCCTTGAACAACTTAAGCTAAGTCGTCTAAGGCTACGCAACACACAAGATTACCATTGATTCCCTTTAAACATACACTCTGAACATGGCAATCAAAATCTAAAATTCAGTTTATAGAAAAGACCCCAATTAAACAAATGATAATACAGCCATCTCCATTGGCTTCTATCATCAACACACAAAAGGCTTAGAAGAAACCAATCAACATTCTGGAACTCCAAACTACACAGCTCGAGATAAACATAAATCGGGAATTTAAAATGCCCACAATCTACAAACAATAAATCTAGCACAAAACCCAAAAGAATAATAACAAATCCAGACAAACAAGCTAAACAACATATAATCTCTTCAAAAAAATAAAAAAAATGCAGAATATTTCTGTACCAAATGATTGGTAGATAGCAGTAAAAGAGGGATTCTTTGTTGCTAGGGTAAATGAAAATGGAGAAAGGAATCGGCTGGATCTCCTGTAACCAGCGATGAAGAGGCCTGATCCTCTTCTAATGGGCTGAAGGGAATGAACAGCTGTTGGAGGTCTTGCGGCTGAAGTGAGGATGGCAATCGGCTGTTGTGGCTGAAGCACCTTCGTTGCTGGATAGTTGAGGAAGATGCAGAAACCGTTGAAGAAGGATGGGCAGGAAGAAGTCGTTCTTTGCTGTGGCTGATTGAAGAAGGATGGGCAGCAGTAGATGGGCTTCTGGAGCTCTTCAATCGGGACGCCCAAGACAAAATTTCCAATGAGGGCACCCTCCACGGCAGAGAAGCTCCTCAATCAGCAAGCTTTCTTCTCCTTCTCCTCAATCGGCCAGCTCCTCCTTCAATCGACCTCCCTTCCCCTTTTTAAAACTCTCTGTCTTTTGAAAACAAAACCGCAGCCTTGATTTTCCGTTAGAAATTTTGAATTTTTTTTCAAATTGAAACTTAATGCTGCCGTTTTCAAAAGGGCGCAGCTTGTGAATTTTTAAAATTTTCATTTCATTTACCTAAGTTTTAGGTAAAATGAAATTTATTTAATTTTTTGGAAGTTCGGCTGTGCCATTTAAGGCTGCCTCCTTCTAAAAAAAAAAAATTTATTTAAACAAATCAATAAAATAAAAAAAATGGATATTGAAATAAATGAGAGCTTTTATGGAAATGCCACCTCAATCCACTTTTAAAATCCTTTTGAAAATAAAGTTTTATTTTGTTTTGTAAAATCTTTTATTTTCAAATGGGGTGCCACATGTGTTTGGGCCCGCTAACTAAACAAAATAAATAAATAAATATTGAGAAAATTCGCAAATTGGTATGAACTTCGGGTGGGTCCCGTTTGAGAATAAACAACTTACCTGAGAGTCTGAGTATGATGCTAGTTCAAAGGCGGGTCCCGCTCCATTTATTTGGAAATACGAGATAAAACATTATTTATTTTCAAGAATTTGGAAAAATTGGGTTTTCAATGCAAAAATATATGGATAAATGTAAAAAAAAATTTGTAAAGAGATTTAAAATCTTTTGCAAAAAGCTTTGAGATAAAATCTTTAAAATCAATATCCAAATATCCAGATTGTTTTCTTGAGAAAATTTTTGTAATTCAAAGTCCTGGGGGTAAAATGGGAAAATTTGGTAATTTTGAATACCCAGGGTTTTAAAAATCAATTTGAAAAAGTTTAAAAATCAAATCTGGATTGACAATTTTGAAAATCAAGAGTTCTGGATCTCAAAATGACATGTTGTGCAGTGAAATGATGCAATGCTATGCAAAGACATGTTCTATGAAATGTCACTCTGAGCTCGGACCTGGAAATTTTAGCTTTTTGTCCAGAAAAAGGATTTTGAAATTTTGCAATTTGAAGATGTCTCTGAATCTAAATATAGAAATTTTGAGGCTCAAGAATGAAATTTTAGACTTTCTGCAAGATCTAAACTCAGAAATTGACCATTTTGCCCTTCATTGATTCCGGAGAACTGAAATGTGCCGATTGAGGGCGATGTCAAGAAGGTGAGTGAAAATTTGGGGTGTTTACAATGGGATCAGGCACATATTCTTCTTCTTTCAATCCCAGTGCTTTTGCCGTCATTTCTGGGCAAATGTTGAGGTTGCTGCCTCCATCAACGAGCACATGCAGGACAGTCATGCCCCGGGTCCTGACTATGATGTATAATGCATTGTTGTGGAATGAATGAGGCTTTGGCAAGTCCTCATCTGAAAAGGTAATAGGCGCGTTTGTCATCGCCTGGTTTACTATTTGTGCCAAATCTTCGGGCGTGGTGCCTGGCTTCACCTTGATCTTTCTTAATAGATCATCCAACTTTTCCTGATGTTTGGGAGAATCATGAGTTAATTTAAAGATGGAAATGTTGGAGAGTGCTGTAATTGGCTTTTGAAGATCATCGGCTCGCTCTTTTGCTCCCTTAGAGGTTTCTGCCTTCTCTGTGCAGGCTTCTTTCTTTAGAAAACTCTTTGGGAAGATTGGAATTCTTTCATTCTTGACTGGTACACTTACTTGGTCAAGAAGTGAGAAGATATCCATTTTCTGATATACAGGCTGATCCTGATGTAGAACCATTACCTGATGCTGGCGCTTTAGCTCTTCACTAGAGCATGGATGTATATGACTCTGTGGGAGGAAAGAGTATTCTGAGATGGTTGATGTTGAATGCTTTGGGAATGGAGCAGATAAAATTTCCATTTTGCCCTCCTCTTCATCTTCTACGAGGATGCTTTTGTCGATACAGTCTTGGACCAAATGCTTCAAGATGAAGCAGTGTTCTGTATCATGTCCCATGGATCTATGGAATTTGCAGTATTGCTCTCTGTACTTCCCCATGAATACTGGAGGGTCTGCAATTTTGGGCAACTTCACCATCCCATGTGATAGCAGGTATTCTAGCACTTTCTCCAGAGGCTGGTCCAAAGGAGTGAATTTCCTATCCTTGCTCCAATTGATGTGTTTAGGTTTTTCTTGAAAGTCCCCTTTTTGTTGAGGACCGGTTGGGAGAGACTTGTCATTGTTGTTGAAGAACTTCCCCTTTCTACCTCTATTCTGTTCAGGCCTCGACCCGCTGCCATTGTCATTTCTGCTGCTACTGCCCTGATTATCTTCGGGAACATCAGTTGAGTAGGTAAAATGGGCCTTTTTCTTTGGGTCCAGGATGTTCTTGGCCGAAGAAACACCTTCATACATCCCATTCTCTACCCCCATTTCGAGCCATTCTGCTCGCTCTGTTAGTTCGATGAAGGATTTGGAGGGATATGGGAAAAGGAGACTTTTTAGAGGCTGACAAAAACTGTTTAGGATGACTTGAAGGGCATGCTCCTCAGAAATGGGATTCCTCATCTTATTGCAAATGCTTCTCCACTTATGGATGAAATCCCTGGCGTTCTCATTGGGCTCCTGCTTCAGGTTGCACAGGTGGTTCAGGGTGGGCAGAGCTTCCGTGTTGAATAGGAAGCGTTCAACGAACATGTTGACAACTTTGTCAAAATCCCTTAGTTCAATGGGATTGACGTGCTCGGCGTACCATTTGGCAGCTATCCCCTCCAGACTACGGGAAAAACAGAGAAATAGAGCACGGTTGTCTTCGCTGAATCGGGCGCATTCCGCAAAGAACATGGCAAGGTGAGCCTTAGGATCCCCGGATCCATCAAACTTAATGAACTTTTTGGGGAGGTTCTCCAGATTGATGTCCCCTTCCAAGTCAAGGTAAAAATCTTGTCTAGTGTATGACCTTTTCCCTTTATCCCGAACTTGCAGGTCTTTGACTATTTTGGTTAAGGCTTGGATTGAATCTTCTGCAGGGGCCCCATACTTGGGCGTGTTTACTGACAGTGGCTCTTCTACTGGCCTCTTGGATTGCCGCAGATGTTTCGGAAAGTAAATCAACTGCTCCTCTTCGGAGTTCTCTTCTGCTGACTCGGAATCTTCAGAAGTGCTGTCACGTTGTACTTTCTGCTTGCTGATCTTAACCGGTTTTTTTATGGGTTTTTTCTTAGCTTTGCTCTTGGAAGTCGCCTTTTTGGGAATCGCCTTAGCCTACTCGACCATCATCTTGGTCATCATTTTTTGGAAAACCCGGTACATGGCCGGATCAACATCGCTCTCATCCCCAGATTCATGCTTTTTGGAATTTCTAGGAGAATTCACCTCCTCTGGTTCGTTGTCACTGTGCTGTTGAGCGGCCCTCTTATCAGCCCTTGTCTGAACCATTTTGAATGCCAAAGTTTTCCTGTAGAATATGGGAATGGTTAGAGTATGGAGAAGCGTTTTTTGAAAATCATAACTTTTGAAGGAAAAAGAATGAAGGATTTCGGCAGACAATTTCAAGAGATTATCCCATTACCCGAGATTGGGTCATCACACGATTTGTGATAATTGTGTTACCATTTGATGATAACAGAGAAATGTGCCTTGTTACCTAGGTGAGGTCGTCAGCCATGAGGAAATATATTGAAGAAAATGTGGAAGGAATGTCCCATTTACCCGGGATTGGGTCGTCACCCAAAAATTTGTGACTATTTGTGCTATAAACAAAATACAAGAAATAAAATTTTGGCCAAAAGTAATTTTTATTGATTTTAACATTCAAAGACAAAGAGAGGGTGGGCAGACAGTTTACCACCACTCTCGATATTCAGATGATACATTTGGTCCAGGAAATACAGACAGAGAAATAAAGGAGTCCCAGGTATATTTAGTGACATGATATGCCCCAGACCACTGATCCGACTGCAGGTTGAATTCTGGCACGTTGCCCGTCGGGAAGCGGGTGTTGGCACGAACCTGCCGCTGCGAAAACTGCCTCAGACATCGTTCTGGTTGATAATCAACACAAAAGAAAGGTCCCATCAACTTGTAGCGCTTGTCTCAAGCGTAGGTGTATCGAGGAGCAGTCTCCCTTCTGTCGAAGAAGTCCCAAGTAATCTCCTCCTGATGCAGTTTCTCGATCAGAGCTCGACACTGGATGGCTGACTTCGGCTGCTTACTGTTGAATCTGAAAGAACTGGCCTTTGATGGAATGTGTCGCAGGAACCACGACTGCAGGGCGTAAGTGCATCCTTCTACCAGAATGGTCTCCCCAAGAGCAAATCGAGCCAAGCCTCTGTAAAGAAAGGCTAATGCGGCCATGGAGACTGAAAGCTGATGGGTCTGCTTACTTCCCCATCTTCGAAAGAGCTGGGCGACTCTGATATCTATGAAATTCTGACCATCTTGGAAGAAGGCTAACCCCACTGTGCACAGGATCATGGCGTGCTGAATTCTGTCTTTCGTTGCTCGAGACAGAGCGTCAACCTCTTTGTAGGCTCCGTACTTTTGATATAGTTCAAATAGGTCGATGAACTGATTCCCACCAATCTCAATGAGAGGCCAGAATCTGCTCCCTGTTGCTCTGGCCAAGGCTTCTCGAACGTCCACTCCTTTGATGTTGATCAAAAACTGCTGCTCGACAGGATCATCTGGCTGACCGGCTGGTTCGGGCAATCCCATGATATCGTTGAACTCATCCATGAGTAGAGTCATCTCTCCCCAAGGAAACGAGAATGTGCAGGTACGCGGATTCCACCGTTCTGCCATAGCTTGAATCAAAGCTCCATTGATGGTTCGCTTGCCTACCACTGATGCCATCTCCAACCCACAGTCATCCAAGTGGTCTGGGAACATACGTGAGAAGGTGGCGAACCAAGAATAATACCACCGAGGGAAGAAAGGTCGAGACTGGATGACCCGCAGATCCGGGGATCCATCCTGAATCTGATAGAAGACATGATCTCGGGGAAAGACAGCATCGAGAGAATTTGACGCCATTGAAGTGATACTGGGGTAAAGAAGAAATAAGGAGAATTAGATAGAATGCAGGACTTATGGATAGACCCTTGAAGAATCAAACCTGGAGATTTTAAAAGGTTGAGGAAATTTTTAAAGAAATTTTCCAGGGTTTTGAAGTAAATTTGACCTAAAAGAGAAAAGAAAATGTAGGTAGATAGAAATATACACCTGGGGTTTTTGAAAAATAAAGGTAAATTTTGAATAATACCCCCAGGGTTTTCGAAAAGGGTTTGATACATATATATGAGAGAATAAGAGAAATATCATACAACTAAAGCTGCACAAACAAGGATGCGCATACAGCACTCCCTAAAGGCTGACTCTAAATGCAATATTCGAAATGGCTTGTAGGACCTTAATCCTAACTCTAGGGTTCAGATCATCTGATTCCAATCAAGATACGCCGATATACCCAAGCCGAAGCTCGAAGTACGTGGCATAAAAATATTTCTCTGGTTCTAAGGTAATGGCTTCCCAACATCCTTGAGCACCTACCGATATACCTCGGACTATGGCCCTTAGGTACGTGGTAGGGGGGCGCAAACCCAAATAAGTGGTCCAGTTGTGAGGCTCTTTCTCAAACTATGGTTCAGTGAGATAGCCCAGCAACGTGAAGACCGAGACAATATAGGTAAGGAGGTTTTCAAAATATGCTCAACATGCAAGAAATCAAATGGCTCTACTGCAAGTCCTAAAAAGATAGCTTAAAATGAAGAGAAGCATACACTTGCATACATTGTTTTGCATTCAATCCCTAAAATTGAGGAGAGTTGTATTTTAGACTTAAGTCTAATGTGAGCATGGAATAATCTCCTCAATATAGTCCTACCAAACCATACTTAGATCCTATATGCAATGATGTCAGCTTAGGACAGAGTCTAGGCTCCTAAGGTTTGCATGGAAATGAAGCTGACATATGTAGAATAAAACTTAGAAAATATCAAAGCAAAAGAAAAGGCGTAATTCGACCGGACGGAGACGAGTCCCATCACGGTCGCCAAAACTGTGATCATCGCAAAAATTTTCCTCTTGTAATATTCTCTCTCTTCCTTCTCTTTTCCTTTCCAACCTCTATTTCCTCCTTTTTGAAGGGAGAAAATAAAAGACAGAAAGAAAGAGGGAAGAGAAAAGAAGAGAAAAGGAGAAGAGAAATTCTTTTGCAGGTCTCACTTGACCTTAATTTTTGAAAAATGTTGAAATAACTCACCTCCATTTTTTAAATATTTGCGGGAAAACTGAGAGACGGGATCCGCTCGTCGGTACGAGGTTCGACCGTTCCTGGCGCCTTTACCAGAGGTAATCGAACCAAGGGTCGAATTTATGCCTTTTGCTTTGCTAAGAAATTATCCAAGAATTTATCTGTGAACACCCCAAATTTTCCAAAAAATCCAAAAATGACCTTTTTGCCCCTGACCTCCGTCCTCTGAATAATCGGATAAATTTTTAACCAAAAATTTCATTCATCCCTTGGATTCCTTAGAATTCAGACCCAAAATCTTATCTCTGACCCAGTTTTTTATCCGAATCGGATCCGAACCCCTCTCTGAGAAAAGTTTCAAAAATAAAAACCCAAATTTCTCATAAAACCCTTCTCTTTGTAAATATTTCTGAAAAATTATAACATGACTTTTAAACCCCTCGTTTTTTTTAATTTCATAACTTTATATACTAAAATGAAGGAAAAAAAAAGTCAAAAAGAAGAAAAAAAAATGGAGTAAGCCTTTTTTAAAAACTCTTTTTAGCAAAATTTTCTTGAAAGAGCACCTTTTTGGAAAACTCATAAAAAGACCCGGGGGCCCCCGTTACGGATTTCTTTTAGGGTTTTGAGAGTTTTCGCAGGTCATGGGCTGGTTGGTGACTCCCTGCATTCTCTCCTCCTTCTCCCTCTCTCGCCCAAACGCTCGATGCCATCACCCTCCATCTTCCGCCAACCGTAGGATCAGCCACCTTCATCCTTCAGCCATCTGATCCCCAACGACCATCCTCCCTCATCTCCACCTTCCATCCGGAACGAACCCCCGTTCTCGATGGTTCTCCTCCTTTGATATAAGCAGGTATCGAGAAGGGGTAAAGGATCGCCTTCACCCCTCCACCCTTCTTACATTTACTTCTGCCCTCTTTTCTTCTTTTCCCCATTATCGATCGAGCTTTCCCCTGCAAAATTTATTATCGACATCCATCATCTGCCAAACCCAGACCTCTTTCACCACCGAGTTTTCCCCTTCTGCTTCCCTTCTTCCCATCATTGGACCAATTGGGGAGAATTCTGCAACATAGTGAAGCAAGCTAATCTCTTCATTCCTGAGTCGACCAAAGGAGCTTTCATCTTCAGCCTCCAGAGGAAACATCTGATCCACGATCTACTCAATCGATCAGTTTCTTCTTGGGATCAACTTCTCTGGCATCTAGTTTTTCCATTGCCGCTCTGACTTCATCCTTCCCCTTTCCTTCCTGAATTTTCTTCTCTACAAGAAGCGGGTCAGAGCCTCTCCCTTTCATTTCTCTTTATTATTTCTGATTCTGTCTTCTTTTCTTTTTTTAGTTTTTTTTTTTATCATCTCATCAGAGCACCACTATGGCGTCGGCTTTGCATATAGCAAATACCGAGCCACACATTTTGTGCAACATCAATGGAGTCTGAAGATCTCGACATTTCTTTTCCTTAGTTATAATTTTTTTTCTTTTTTTAGTTTTTCTTGTTACCACGCATTTTCTTATTAATTTAGTTGCATTCCTGTCGTTATAATAATCATTTTTGATATATATACGCCCATTCTGGTTCATCTGTGTTGTTCTGGTTCCCTTTTGGTATGTTGCTTTGTATACAATCATCGTCGTTCTCTCTGTTTTATTGTCATTTTCTAGCATCACTAGTTGTCTCTGTGTCATTTGATTTGTCTTTTCTGTGTTTACTTTGTGATTCAATATTACAAGACATCCTTCCTGCTTGATTTCTCGGTAGCTGCGAATATATTCCATATGTGACAGGCACAACAGAGCATCTTATTGGTTGGCAATCGGTTCTTTTGAAGCTTTTCATCTATTGTTATCTAATTTTGATTATATTAGTTGGTTTTGATTCTATCCCTATTTTAATATCACAAGATGTATCCAACTGTAGTTTCCAGCTTCATTTCCAGTTGAATTTCCCATAGTTGTCTTCCTTTATTTTCCAGTTTTGTTTGGATTCATCTGTCTTAATCTTCTGTTGTTAACCTCTGCACTTCAAATGGGTTTTTGCGGGGTACCATATCTCCCCAATGGAATTAGAACAAGAAACCATTCCAGCCCCCCCCCCCCCCTTTTTTCCATTACGGGCGACCAACATGAGCCCTGTTTGAATAGCACAGAGATGCTCACGATCACCCTGCTGCAATCCCCACCATGAATCGGGTACAACTTCTCTAAAAATCAGTTATTAAGCTCTCAATGAGGGCTGGATAATAAGCTAAGATGATCTGTTAAGTTGAACATCAAACTAGTCTGTCAAGAACTCAGGGGATTGGGATTTAAGTTACGATCATCCAAGATTGAACAGGAATTTTATTTTTAGTTTCAGTCTTTATCTTAGTCACTAGAGAAGATTAAGCTATTCTCCTGTTTTGAGAAATCAAAGTCACGCCTATATGTATATTCGTATATTTCAATTACGATCTTGCTGCCTTGAAAATGGCTATCATTCACTCTGTTGGTTTACTTGCTTCACTACAGACGATCCCCATTTTTTTGGTTTGCCTATCATAGGGAAAACGAAAGTTGCATTCCTTAACAGTGTAAGATTCACTACATGTTTCACTAGATGAAAACCAAAGTTCAGCGTGAAACAATTTTGCGATCTAATATCAAGGAAGGTTTTGGATCAATCAGAAGCAAGGCCAAATGCTGTCTCTCGTCTTACTCAACCAAAGGTTTTGTTGTTGTCAGGTTGCTTGCTCCAGTTTCTCACTCTAATTTTGATCTACCTTTGTTTGTTGCAGGACATTATAGTACGCCATCATATTGACAGTGTGCGATCACCATTTTTTTTTTTTGCATCTATGGTAAGAGGCTCATCTTCCATTTGTTTCTTTCAGCATGCTTGTTTTAGTCAATTCTATGAGAATTTGAAGACCTTATATCTGAGAAATAAATCTGCTGAAAATATTGTGTCATATGAACTGGCGAAATGATCCTTTCTCCTTCCTGTAATTATGATTTGGAGGTAACATTAAATTGGGGAAAAGGAGATTTCCCATAAAGTCAGGGGTTGCTGCCTTGCGTAAGGATTCTTACTAAAAAAAAATATATCTGTCAAATACAAGGTACTCTGTTCATTCAGAGTAGTTTCTGCAATTAGTTTTATCAGTTAGATTGAAATATTCTTTACCGGTGGGCTCACAATAGATATCTTGAAATTTTTTTTTTTGAAAACCCAAGATCAACAGTCATCTTGACAGGTAAATAAAACTGTAACCTGTTATTTAAATTCCAAATGTATAGCTGTAATAGTGATTCATTCTTACGGTTACATTGCTCCATGACTGCCATGACTGCCAAAATTATTTATGGTTAAGTATTAAACAGATTTAATTAAACCATTGTCCTCATGTTCTGGTGTGTTAAATAATTTCAACTAAGAGACGACATTAAATGGAAGCAATTGATGGAATGTCGGTAGTCATTTATCCGACTACTAGATTGATCATTGAAGGATTAAGCTGAACATGTCATCCTAGCCCAGTTTGCTGGACCTAGGAATGTAGTTTCTATTTCTTGTAGTATTCCAATCTACAGTATACCTTTCACCCCCTGTTTCCCAATACTTTTTCTGCATATTTCCACTCCATTGTACATTCCCAACAATCCAAGAGTGGCCCTTGCTCACGGCTCCATGGCCATCCCCTGTGGCCTCTGCAACATGCCTACAACAGTGATGCCAAATCAGCTTCTCACATGTTCACAGCAGTGCCGATGCACTGCTGTGTCTCATCCTTTTGAGGTTCATAGCAGTACATAGGTACTCTTGTGGTTCTGTTTAAATACCCACCAAGGTGCTGACCACCTCCAACATATTTCATTGTGTTGTCGCCAGCCCCTATACACTCACATTTTTTTTATCATTACACTACCTACCATCTACCTGCTGCATATCGCAGCCTTCCACCTCCAGTCTACCTTCATCCATTTACAAGCACACTTGCTGCCTCCATCTCACCTTGCACAGATTTTTCTGCAACATATATTATTCACCCTGTATATGTCTATTTTTCTGCCCCTTCTTTCAAAAATTGCCTGAATTTCTTCCTTTATCTTTATATTTCCTGTTTTACATCTCCTAAGTTCGCAGTCAACTAGCTAAATTGTATTTGTATAGCAAAATTACTCATTATCTGCTGTAACCCTTACATCATGACTGCCCCTTAGCCACAGTCCCATCTTTTACAATTGCCTTAAATCACATCTACTTCATCCATGGATATGCCTCATATAGCATAACCTTACTTAGGTATCCACACATTGCCATTACAGCAAACTCCTGCACCATTTCCACCATTAGTATTTACCTTCCCCATTACACTGACCATCACCTGTTATCACCTCTATATTGCCCTTCACTCAACCCAAGCAGCATACCACCTGTATCGCAGTATAGCACTTTCCCACATCATCTTCCAAAGTTCGATACGTCATAACACATGCAGGGGACATCATAATTATATATTTTGGGTCTTGATTGGTAATGCAATCTTGTATTATTTCTGAATAGTAGGTCCATGTGCATTGTAACCTCCTCCTCAATTCTAAATGTCTTCCATAAACATGATTAACACTTGTGCTTTTTCATCATCTTTGTCAAGTGCTAACCCTGTTTTTGCAGAAAATATGTAGAAAATATCATTACTTGGAGTTCTAAATTTGATTTTATATGTTAGGTTGGAATGAGAATTTGCATTCCCTGTTTTTAGGTAGAATGAATGAGCATTATAAACGTCATGAATTGCTTGTTTCCATGCATCTTTGGCCTTTATTTCTCAAATTCTCACAATGGGGAAACACGAATGGCACATGCACCATTTTGTAAGAGGTAATGGATGTTAAGCTGATGATCCACATCAATGGCCATAGTCAGGGTGTGGACAAAACTTAGCATTTTTATCTTTTACAAAATAACATTGGATCCACACTAGATCCATTTTCAAAATTCATCATATTTTTCCTCAAATATTTTCTTCTTTTATCAGAATTTAACTTAAAATTAACTTAAAATATATACCAATGGCCATAGTCAGGGTATATTGAGAGTTAATTTCATTTTAAATTCTATAAAAGCACCAAATGTGTTTTCATTCTTCTCTTGAATTTAAATATAGATTATTATATAATACATTCAATGACCATAGTCAAGGATGTATTATATCTTCAATCTTGTTTTAATTCATCTAAAGAATGAAATAGCTTTTCAAAATCCAATTTCAAAATTTTTCAAATTCATTCATCATTTAGGATAGAACTGCATCATATTTTCAAGATTTCTTTTTCAAAATTTCCAAGTGATGCAAATATCTTCCTCAATCTATCTTCAATTCTTATAAAATCCAATTCATCCTTTCATTTTCAAATTCAATTTTATTTTCAATCTCAAAGTTCAATTTAACTTTGAGATTCCAAAGTCATTTTTATATTCAAATTCAAATCAGATTTCAAAGTTCAATTTGACTTTGAAATTCCAAATTCATTTTATATTCAAAACTCTAATCAAAACTCAAAGTTCAAATTTTAACTTTGAGACTCGATTCATCTTTTAAATTCCAAATTCAAAAATTCAAGGTTTAATTTGACTTTGAAATCCGTTTGTATATTCAAGTTCTAAATTTCATTTTTTTTAAAAGTTCAAATTAAACTTAGAAATTCTTGATTCATCTTTTGAATTTAACTCCAAATCCATTTTAGGATCCAGGATTCAACACTCATATTGGATCTCAGACTTCAGATCCAATTCTTCTTTAGGATCTAGAATTCAACACTCATATTGGATCTCAGACTTCAGAGCCAATTCTCCTTTAGGATCCAAACTCCAAAATTCAAGTTGGATCTCAGAACACAGATCCAAATCCATGTTAGGATCCAGAAGCCAACTCTATATTGGATCTCAGACTTTAGATCCAATTTCCTTGTAGGATCCAGAACCAATTTCACCTTGGATCTCAGACTTCAGATCCAAATCCATTTTAGGATCCAGAACCCAAGTCTATCTTGAATTTCAAATCTCGGATCCCATTCTGTTTAGGATCCGAAATCCAATTCCAATTCTAGATTCTAATTCTATTTTCGGATCTAGTCTGAATCTCTTAAATCCATTTCTATTCTTAAATATCATTTGATTATCCTAGACCCATTCTAAATTTCAAAACCTCAAATTCAATTCCATCTCAAGTATTCATTTCCTTTCCTAAACTCAAGATCAAAATTCAAAGTCCATTTCCGACTTTGAAACTTCATTTTCTTTCATTTCAAAACTTCAAGTCATTCTTTCTCATTTATTCTTCCAATCCTGATTTACTTCAAAAACTTAGAACTCCTCTGATCTATCTCAAGTTCTAAGTTAGATTTAAGTCATTTCTTCACTCTTTTATCAGATTCATCTCAGAAAACTTGGAAATTTTCAAAACCTCTTTCAAAAGGAGAATACATTCTTGCACTTGCACAAGCATGATTCTTTGTGCATTTTTTTGATAGGATAAATTCTTAGATTATATTTAGGCAAAGCGAAGGGCATAGATTCGATCCTTGGTTCAATTACCCCTGGTAAAGGCGCCAGGAACGGCCGAACCTCGTACCGACGAGCGAATCCCGTCTCTCAGTTTTCCCACAAATATTTCAAAAACGGAGGCGAGTAATCTTTTAAAACTTTTCAAATCAAGGTCAAGTAAGACCGCGCAAAATAGTTCCTCTTCTCTTCTTCTCTTTCTTCTTTTCTCTTCTCTCTTTCTTTTCTTTCTTTTTACTCCCTTCAAAAAGGAGGAAAATAGAGGTTAGAAAAGGAAAAGAGAATGAAGAGAGAGAAATAACGAGAGGAAAAATTTTTGCGATGATCACATTATCCTAAGTCTAAATGCACAAAGAATCATGCTTGTGCAAATGCAAAGGTGTATGCTCTTTTTGAAAATATTTTGAAGAATTTCCAAGTGTTTCTGAGATGAATCTGATAAAGTGAAGAAATGATTTCAAACTTAGAACTTAAGATTAAAGTTCTAAGTTTTTAGAATAATCAAGAGCTTGGGAAAATAAATCTGGATTTTGGAAAATGATTTTGAAGTTTTGAGATAAAAGAAGAAAGAAATTTTTCAAAGTTATAAATGGACTCAGAATAAAAATGAAAATGGAATTGAATCAGAAGGAAAGATGGAATCGAGAAATCTGAATAAAATTGAGAAATGAAATTTGATTTAAAAGTTGGAATTTCAAGATGAAATCTGAATCCAAGATCTGGATTCTAAATAGAGTTCAAAGTTGAATTTTGAATTTAGGATCTGAGATGGGAATTTGATTTGAAATCTGGAATGAAATGGAACTGGTTTTAAGGATTAGAATTAAAGTGAAATTTGGATTTGGAATTTTGAATGGAATTGGATTCAAGATTTGGAATCCAAGATAGTGTTTGGATTTGAAATCTGAGATCCAAGATAGGGTTGGACTCTGGATCTTAAAATGGAATTGAATCTGAAGTCTGAGATCCATAGTAGAATTGGATTCTGGATCCTAGAATGGATTTGGATCTAAAGTCTAAGATCCGAGGTGAATTGGGTTTTGGATCCTAAAGAATGGGTTTTGGATCTGGAATCTGTGATCCAAAGTGAAATTGGATTCTGGATCCTAGAATGGATTTGGATCTAAAGTCTAAGATCCGAGGTGAATTGGGTTCTGGATCCTAAAGAATGGATTTTGGATATGAAATCTGAGATCCAAAGTGAAATTGGATTCTGGATCCTAGAATGGATTTGGATCTAAAGTTTAAGATCCAAGGTGAATTGGGTTCTGGATCCTAAAGAATGGATTTTGGATCTGTAATCTGAGATCCAAAGTAGAGTTGTACTTGGAAATCTGGATCCAAGTTGGGATTTAGGGTCTAATTTTAGATTTGGATTCTGAAGGCCCAAAGTGGGACCTTTAATGATGGATCTGGGTTTTGAAAACCCAGATTTAAAATTTCAAGTTTTGAGATTCAAATCCAAACCTTGCTTGAAGATAAGAGGATCAAAAGATAACTTCAAAGTTAAATTGGACTTTGAAATTGAATTTTGGATTGAAAATTTGAAGTTTTGAATATAAAATGATTTTGGAATTTCAAAGTCAAATTGGACTTTGAAATTGAATTTTTGAATCTTGAAATGAGATAGAATTGGATTTGAATAAGATTTGATCTGAGAAATGAAGAAGAAGAATTACTTAGAATTTTGAAAAGGGAAATTTTGAAAATATGATGCAATTTTATCCTAAATGATGAATGAATTTAAAGAATTTGAAATTGGATTTTTGAAAAGCTATCTCATTCTTTAAATGAATTAAAAATGAGGTTGAAGACATAATACATCCCTGACTATGGTCATTGAATGTATTATGTAATAACTACATTTAATTTCAAGTGAAGAATGAAATGCATTTTTGGTGCTTTTATAGAATTTAAAATGAAATTAACCCTTAATATACCCTGACTATGGCCATTGGCATATATTTTGAGTTAATTTTAAGTTAAATTCTGATAAAAGAAGAAAATATTTTAGGAAAATATGATGAATTTTGAAAAATGGATCCAGTGTTGATCCAGTGTTATTTTGTAAAAAATAAAAAAATGCTAAGTTTTGTCCACACCCTGACTATGGCCATTGATGTGGATCATCAACTTAATATCAATTACCTCTTACTAAATGGTGCACATGCCATTCGTGTTTCCATTTGTGAGAATTTGAGAAATAAAGGCCAAAATGCATGAAAAACAAGTAATTCAGGATATTTACAATGCTCATTCATTCTACCTAAAGCAGGAAATGTAAATTCTCATTCCAATCTAACTATTACAATGGATAAAATCAAATCCACAACCCCAAGTAATGATATCTTTTCCATATTTCCTGCAAAACAACCAGGTTAGTAATGAAAAGAAAAGGAAAGTCATACATATATGGAAATCAAATGATGAAAATATATGTATGGTAAAAAGGATGGAAAATGGCATATATATAAATATATATGTACATATATATACATATGGGTGTATATAGATAGGTAGATGTTTATATATCAATAGCTTATGAGAAGGATATCATAATAGATTTATTTATCTATCGATTTCTACATATGATTTCCAGAGGTAATCATGAACATTGATATGTTAATATATGCAGGTGGAAAAGCAGTCCACTGGTGCTGTAGTGTTGCAGCTGGGCTAAAAGCAATTGATTGCTATAGATGGTAGGTGGAAGAGGTACCAGATTGATCAACCTTTATATTGTGACAAACACCATGGTTTATGAAAGATGGGTGCCATGAGCTACAGCCATCGTGAGCCACTATGAAGAGCCCACAGCCGAGTGAAGGTTTGGTATGCAATAGAAGGCCAGTACTAATAGAGTGCTTTACACAAACAGGATCAAGCTCCAGGTCATGCCAATGTGGCGACCTGTTGATGGATTATAGATTTAACATGGATACAGTGACATACAATATTGTATGAGGTTTTGTCAACTTCTAAAAAAAAATTGAGACCCAATCCAAGCTTTCGACTGTTTGGCTTTCATATGCTAAAGAGGTACTTACAGCAGGTGTGCGTGGACTGGTATACAGTGGAAGATGCTGAATGTGAAGGGGCTGTGTAGGTGTGACAGTGCTAACAGCAAGCTATATATAAGTGGAGGCTGGATACAAGGTATGAGGGATTTGGTGATGTGGCAGAAGATATGAACATGTAGTGGCAAAGTGAATGTAATGGGCAGCAATAATGTACAATGGTGGACAGTGGTATGTAACAAAGGTTTCAACAAAGCTAAAAGAAAATGCAAAGATGGTAGCTACAGGAGTGGTTATCCTTGCTGTGAATGCTAACGTGAAAACCATAGCTAATACTGTTACAGCCTGTCGAGGTGTGGGTAGTATTGGAGTATGTGAATGTGAAGTATGGAGGACTGAAATGGAGTGGCAATCTACAACAGTGAGTTGGGATGGTGAGGAACCACTAAATGAAGCCACAAGGGACGTGCAATATGAGTGAGTAGTGTGTGCTGTGAAAATGCAAGATGGAGTACTAATGTGGCACAAGATGTTAGTGTAACGGGAGTTTTGCAGAAAAAAAAAAAGATGTTGAGTATAATAAGTGATAAATGGTGTATTTGACAGGTAACATGTGAAGAAATTTTTGTGTTATGACTGGTAATATTATGTGCACAGCTAACGCTGTAACAGCAAGGTGATCATATACAAGAGAACGAGCTTTTGTAAAATCAAATCAATGACTTTCTCTTTTTCTCTGACAGCAATGGATTAATAGACCCTTTTTCTTGACAGTACCAACTTAACTGCAGCGAAAACTGCTTTCATCCAAAAGGGTCATTGTAGCAACTGGAGACTTAATCAGCAAATGGTTATGTCCACGCAATTTGCAGAAAATGCAGATGGGGTGCAGCAGGTGGTACCTGAACAGAGGAAATTCTTTTGCTGGGAACCTTATGCCTATTTGCAGCTTCTATGTTTTTGTGGTGATGAAACCTATACACCTTCTGATGAGAATCAAATGAACCACTGGGGATATCGATGTTTTGATAGGAGGTCTCTGCAAATGCCTCCGTATGTTGTTCCCAGAGATTTTCTGCAGAAATCTCTTACCATTTATGGAATTCTACCAGTAGTGCAAGGCCATCTTGTTGTTGGATTCCAAGCAAATTCATGAGCTAAGATGACAAAAACGCAAGGGGGAAGCAGAAAATATCATACCAAATTTGATGAGGAAGTAGACATTAGAACATGTAATATATGACTGTCAAATAACTGAAAAAAAAGAAAAAAAAAACTTTCGGGAGTTGAAAGACATCGATTCATCAAATTAAATGCTCAGCATTGGCAATATTCAGGAATGGTTAAGACTAGCAAGAACATCCAAGGATTTCATTGATTCTCAGAGTAATGAATCCAATTATTCAGCCATCCTTGAACGCCTCTGTTCATTGTGTCTTTAATCGTGGAGTTTCAAACATCTAGAAATTAAGAGATGAAGCTTGTAGGCATCCTGAAATTCAAATTTTGTAACTGGAACTCACTGACCCCTCCGTCGGTTTAGCAGACAAACTAATAAGGGCCAGACACACTTCATAAATCCAGATTTGACTTAAAGATTTGATTCAGGTCTTTGAGCTCAAATTTTCTCCTCCATCATCCCCCTGTTCCAGATTGTCTCTCCCAACTAGGGCTCGAATGGTCTGCCAATGATTGATGGATGTATTGCAGGATTTGGAAATGAGTTGCAGCAGTGGAACGGCATGAAGACATTCAGGTCATCTCATTCCATGTAATGTATCAATCACTAATGTTGACACTTCAAACCCAACGATTAGCAGATCATTGGTAGATATCCGATCCTTGGATTTCAAACAATAGCTTGGCCAATAAATAAGGCTCTGACATCCGATTCTTCAAAAAGCTTAAGTAGTAAACTGATTTCTGCTACTTGTATGTATAGAAGAGAAGGGATGGTTTCTTCTCTTTTTCTTTTTTTTTATAAACCAGGTTATCCGTGTCATTGAGGCAGGCTCGAGTGAAACAAATCATGGGTAAGGGACATTATACAGGTAATGACGACCAGTGATCAACTACTTGATCGCTGAAATCAGGTTGATCAGCAATCGCATGGTTACTTCATGCCAAAAAGTGATATGAATCGAAGCTCGAGGTTAAAAACAGATAAAACAGGAAACGAGATAATTTGACAGTAGGAACAAAACAAACACAGTATTGAGAATCAAAACAGAAATGAATCAAAACCAGGAAATAGCATGAATCAAAACAAAACAAATGGGAGCAAAACCAAAATGGATACCATAATCAGAATAAGCAGGAATAGAGACTAAAGCAAAGATTCAAAGTAAGTTAATTCTGAAACCGAAATCTCATTGCCAACTCCAATTGGAAATAAAATTAACTTGATAGGTATGTCCTAACTCTCTTAATATTAACATTAGAGAGAGGGTTCCAGTATGCGTGAATGACAAAGTAAGGGAAAATGACAAACAAAGCATAGAACATTGAAAAAAAAAAGAAAAATAAAGAAAAATAAAGAAGAACGAGATGTGGGGATGAATCCCTGTTAAATGTTGCAATGAGGGGGTCGAATCTGCTATGCACAGACCGAGCCCTGCTCTAATGCCAAAAATATGTAGGACCGAAAATACGAGGGTGCTAGGTTCTTATGAGAACCAAAATAATGAAAACAGAGGGAAGTTACAAAGAAATAAGAAGGGAAGAAAATGAATGGCTTACCTTCCTTCGAACGACAGCAGAGGTCTTGAGAGAAATCCTTCCTTATTTTTATTTGTAATAGAATTTCGACTTTGATTGATTCGATCGGCTGCTGCTGTTTCCTCTAAAATTTGGGGCCGGATTGACCTTCCTCCAACTGTGTGAAGATGGATGGATGGATGCCGAAGGAGGGTTGAAGGTAGAAAGATGGATGATGGATTTTTGCAGAGGAAGCTCGGTGACGAAGATGTGGATAATAGATGGATACTGAAGGAAAGGGCGGATGAGGTCGATAATGGATGCTTCAAGTAAAAAAAAATCTCCAGAAAAATAAGGGATGGCCAGAAGCCGGAAGCTGGCCTCTTCTTAAAGAGGAAATGGAAGCTTCGAGAGGGGAAAACCCGTTGAGGATTGAAGGTGGAGATGAAGGTATGCGGTTGCAGATCGAACGATAGAGAGAGAAAGAAAGAGGCGCGGGAAGGGGTTGTTGGAATTTTTCCCTATTTCAAAAAAAGGTGGTTCCCCTTTTAAAAATTTTCTGAAAAATGGTTAAGAAATGAGGTTTTTGGAAAAAATGGCTTCAAAAGCTTGAAAATCATTCGTTTTTCTTGTAGCTTTTCTCAATTTTTGGTTTTAATGTTTATTTTTCCATTTTTTTGTAGTTTTTAGAATAAAATCCTAAAGTTTTACGAGAAATCAAGGGTTAAAACTATTTTTTTTGTGTTTTTGCAAAAATATTTACAAAAGAGATTTTTTTTGAGAATTTTAAAAGCCATTTTGAGAAAATTTCTTCAGAAATGGGTTTGGATCTGGATTTTGAGAAAATATGGATTTAAAAGTACTGGATTCGGATCCATAATTAATTTTGAATACACCAATATGGATTTTAATTCAGAAAATTTGAAGAAACGACTTTATTTTCTCAAAAAATGGGGTTAGGGGCAAAAGGGTCATTTTTACAAAACTTTAAAAAATTTGGGGTGTTCACACTGCCCAATCAGAACAAGGGTACAAACCTGAGCCTCCTTTGATGAGGTATTCCATTTTCTGCCCGATCAGGTTAAGGGTACAAACCTGAGTCTTATTTCTATGAGATATTTCATTCCCCAATCAGCTCAAGAGTCAAACCTGAGCTTTGTTCCATACGAAGCATTTTCTGTCCCATCCAGGTTAAGGGCAAAAACCTGAACTTCACTACCACAAAGCAAGTCTCTTTCTCTTCGTCCTCCATTTCATATCTACCATCTTCACCAGGCTAATATTTCTCATACCTAGTCAGATCCTTCTAACTGGGGCATTTTATATGGCCCAAATTTGGTGTGTTTTTCTTTGCCACTAAGCTCGGCCACAAGCTGGCTTAGTAGCAAAGAGGGGCATCTGTAAACACCCCAAATTTTCACTCACCTCCCCGACATTTTCACCAAATATCACAACTCTTCCCTTGAGATCGATGGAGGGCAAAATGGTCATTTTCTGAGCTTGGAACTTGCAAAATCCAAATTTCATCTGCAACTCTCAAAATTTTTCTATTTTAGCTCAGATGTTCAAAGTCTTACTCCTGACAGGAGACAGAAATCTCCAAATCCTAGTTCAAGATTACATTTCATAAGACATGTCATTGCATATCATTGCATGAGCATTTCATATCAATGCACTGCACAACATGTCATTTCGAGGTCCAGAACTCCCAATTTCAAAATTTTCAATCCAGATTCGAATTTTAACTCTTTTCAAAATTGATTTCAAAACCCTGGCTCTTCAAAATTGTCAATTATCCCCATTTTACCCCCAGGACTCTGAACTTCAAAATATTTTCTCAGGAAAACGATCTCGATATTTTTAATTTGGATTTTAGCTTTGAATTTAGCCATTTTATCTCAACTTTGTCCTCTCGTCAGCAATTTCAAATATCATTCTTTTACAAAATTGCCCTACATGGGCCACCTCTTTTCAAAATCTCTGTAATTAGGCCAAGTGTTCCTTGTTTGCCAGTTAGTCTAAATTTTATGAAAATTCCAAAAAGAGGTCTCACTGTCTTGCCTTTATTTCAATAAAAAAGCAATGTGGGGTCCACTCTGAGATGGTGCCACATAGGCTCTCCTTTTGAAAAAACCTGAATTTTGAAAAAACCCAGAAATATAGGAGCCTTATTCCTAGAATGGCGCCACTGGACCATTTTCTCTCTCCTCCCATTTTCCAGCCACATGTCACCTTCTCTCTCCTTCCATCCTCTGACACGTGTCAGTATGGGGTCGCTTTAAGATGGCACCACATGTCATTAGCTACCCCTTTATTCTATGCCACGTGTCAATGTCCACCACCTTCACCGCTTGCCATGTGTCAGTTTGATGTCGCTCTGAGAATGCCACGTGTCATATGCTACCCTGTCTAGAAAAAGTAGAGTTTGTCTCCCTTAAGGTGGCGCCACTTGTGGTATTCCTCCTGCAAATGACACATGTCACTCTCTCTTTTCCTCAGAAAAAGCAGCTCTGACACATGTCTCTCCCTACTTTTCTCAGAAAAGTAAGTGACACATGTCACTCTTAGCTTTTCTCAGAAAAAGCAAAGGACACGTGTCACTCTTTGCCTTCTTCAGAAAAAGCCACAATTCAAAAGTTCAAACCCAGGCTGAGGTGGCGCAAATTTTGATTTTTCCTCCATAAAATTCATTTTTTATTCAAATTGAGATGGCGCCACATGGCCCTTCTCCTTCTCTACCCTCCCACCACGTGTCACTGCAGGATCTCCTAGAGGTGACGCCACATGGCCATCCTCCATTCTTTCAGAGCCAACCTCATTCGAATTTCAAATTCTTCCCTAAGGTGGCGCCATTTGAAAAAACTCCTCCAGCTAGCTGACACTTGTCAAAGGCAGAATCATCCTGAACTGCCACATGTCCAAATCTCCTTTTATCAGAAAAAGACAAAAACAACTCTCCTCTGAGGTGGCGCCTTCTGATTCCTCTGCTCCTGTTCTCTTGCCACATGGCAGTGTGGAGCCACCCTAAGTTGGCACCACATGTCAGCCCCTGCTTTCTCTAGAAAAAGCAGAAATTTAAACATTCAAACTCCTCCGAGGTGGCGCCATCTGAGTCCACTACTCTGTCATTATGACACATGTTAGTGTGGAGCCACTATGAGGTGGCGCCACATGGCATTCTCCCCTTCCTTCAACTTTGAATTTCAAACCTCTTTTGAGGTGTTTCCATTCCAGAGCCCCCATTTGTCTTTATTTATTTTTATTTTTTTTTTCAAAATAAAGGTGGCCCACCATGAGGTGGCGCCATATGAGGACCCCCTGCTAAAAGCAAAGTTTGAATTTGAAATTCCAAGGTAACACCCTCTGAGGTGGCGCCATAGGGGGGATTATTGCAGAGAAAATCAAGCAAAGTTTTGAAATTTTTCAAACTCCTCTGCTGAGGTGTGGTTTGACTTTTGGACTGGTAATTTTTAAAACAATATTTTTCAATAAAAACAGGGAAAAATCGTCAACCAAAGATATAAAAATCGACTTTCCACAGAAGTGGCGAGTACGGGTCGAATCCACAGGGAACGGGATACATTCTGAAATAATTCTAAAATATCAATTTATTAATATAACAGAGTTTACAACTATGTTAATATTACAAGTTAAATTAACTAACAATCTAAACTATGAAAATAAACTAGAGCAAGAAGCTAAGTCTTCTGTAGATCTCTAGGGGCAAATCGGTTTTTTCACCACATGTGCAGTTGCACTTCATATTTGAAATACGCCTGTAAACCTGTTCTAACTCATCAACGTACACAATGAAAACACAAAGTCAGTAAACAAGTAAAAATTAAATCTAAATTATATCTACGATTACTCCTAAACTAATTCAGGAATTAAATTACACTTAAACAACTAAAGAAAACTAAAAATACATTAACTAACTAAACTAACTAAGCAAAGCAACGCTAATTAGTCTAACTAACTCTAATTCATTCACTACATGCTAAGAAAACACTAAAACTACGTTAAATCAAACAAATGACTAAATGACTGTTTTGTCCCTAAACAATGCAAAAGTGAATTCTGACAGCTTTTTGCAAACAGATGATTTGATAGATCAAACGATTTCCAAAATTCATGAAATTACTTCTGTTCTGTAACTGACAAATCCAAGAATCTGACACACTTTACAGATTTGAAAAATACATTTTGGATCTCCAGATATAAGCGTTTCAAAATTAGGATAATTCTGGAAATCACTAGACCCGAAATTGAAAAACCCGAAAAAGCTGTTTTCACAAAACGCTTAAAAACCAGACCAAATAAACTCGGAATGAGCGGATTTTTGGTCTGCAGATAGTGAACACACGGATGTGGCAAATAGAAAAATAATTTTCATAAAACTCTAGAAAAATCCACATAAAATGACGAGTGCCAAATACGATAAAAATCAGATTTAAAAATCAGTGCACTATTCATTTGTGCAAATCCACAAATCACATTTCGACATTAAACCACAAACAAAGACAGTCATGAACTATTCTAAATTACTGCTAAACTACAGAAAATACACGCAATTAAATTACTTACCTAAAAATCTAAATAAACTACATGAGGGGGGTTAATTCAAATCTAACTAAGACACTAACCCCAATCTATCCTAATCTAAGTTATAGTTCTAATCTAACCGAACTAAGTGATTATTCTAATTAAAACCTATATACTTGAATCTAATTAAACCTAATGTATTCTATATAACCTAAACTCACTAATTAACTAACTAAACTATTGTTAATTCTAAAACCTATTTAAAACAAATAATAACCTACGGTTAAGTTAACTAGGGTTAGATACCTATGGTTAGTAGCTTAACTAAGGTTAACAACTTAACTAAGATTAGCTAGGGTTAACATTAAGTAACTATGGTTAACTAGAGTCGGTTAGGGTTAACTAGAGTTAAACTTAACTACCTAAGGATTAGTCTAATTAGGACTAACTACTAACTAAGGTTAGATACCTAGGGTTAAGTATGATTAGTTACTAAATAAGGTGAGTTAGGGTGGCGGTTTTAGAATAGGGCTTTTGAATTACACGCCACCCTAAGTTGGCTAACTAGGCTAATTAAAATTGACAATCAATTAATATAAAAACCAAACAATAAAAGTTAATTTCTAAAACTGACATGGACTACATTACCTAAATTTAATTTATTTACACTAGATAACTAATAATACTCAAACTAATATTAAAAGAGGACAACATACTTAACTAAATTAGCAAAACACGATTTTGAGAGTCTAATCCTAATCAATACATACTAAATTAACACTATACTAAATAAGCTATGTCAATATAGGAAAGTTAATAAGAAGGGTCTATAAATGCTAGAAATACAAATTTGGAAAGGGATAATACTCCATCAATACTTGACTTACTCATCCAATTGGAAAGGTTTTGAATATCAAAAACGTCCAGCTTAAGTTTCACACGATTTTTGAGTTGTCTTAGCTATAAAATAGCACCATTAATATCTTTCCCAAAACTCGTGTAAACATTTTTAGAAAGGTTTTCGAAATTCAAAGCAAGAAATCATCTTAGAAACCTTCCTCAAACCTCATACACATTTTTATGAATGGATTTGAAAATCTTAATTGTTTCCAAACATGTAAAAAGGCAAAATCTCCTCTCTTTGCTGGATTTCACCAAGTCAACCTTCTTTAATTAGACCCCACAAATTTGAATGGGGTATCATCCTTCCCAAACTCGTTTTCCAAACACAATGACCACTTTGCCCTCGACTAAAAGACAAGATTAAATAAATAACTAAATTATTCTAATATTAATCTAGCTAAATCCAACTATGTACTAATCACTCAAAGGATAAGAAAGTCTAAATGAAAACCGAAATTGAGAGGGTACCTATGTTAAAGACTACATAAAACTCGACCTAGCTAAAGTAAATATAACATGACTAAAAAGAAATTATCTAAATCTAAATATACTACATAATCTATAATTACAATTAACCTACATGAATCAAACATTACAAGCTAGGATATACAGAAATTGCATAAACTAAGAAATATACAAGGTAGTACATGAATCTATGAAACAAAAACCAATAAAACTAAATCAAATCTATCACTAAGACACCATACGAAACCTAAAGTAAAGAATATTTATACGTGAATAAAGCTAATTTTTTTAGAATAAATAAAACAAATTAACCTAACTAATATGCTGTGGAATAACTAAATAAAACAGAAAAGAAAACGCTAAAGCATAAATCTACTACAATCGACTAACTAAAACTAAAACAGGAATTCCTCTACAACTAACATTACGACCAGATTAAATCTATTGAAATCTAAACAAAAATTAACGAATCGAAACTAATTTATCAGATTAAAAGACTACAGAAAACACTACAGCAAACTAACATTAAACTAACTATTTTAAACGAGCCTAAAAGAATCGATCTTCCCATTTATACATTAAATCCAACAAACTAAAAAAGAAATCAAGATTGAAACTATCTAATTAACATATTGTAATAGACTCAACACAAAGTAGGAGTATCCTTACTGGATGTTAAACCTAAAACAACACCACACACAATCGACTTTTACTTTTCAAAACTTAAAAACACACAAAATGAAGAAATAATATTTAGATCCTAAGGTGCTGGTCTCAAGCACCACACGTCTACACTAAGGCTCAAACCCAAAAATGCACACAATACAAACTGAAAATACAACACACACAGCAGCAAAAACGCACATTACACATTGGGTTTTATCTAGAAGAAAGGGGTGAGAAGATCTAACCTCCAGAGCGATTCGACGACTGAGGGGAAAGAAAGAGCATACTTTGCTTGGCTTCGCACCGCGAGGGACCTCGTTGATGCTGAAAATACACCATGGAACAGTATTGTGCAGCTGCAACATGTTTGAAGTCCACCGAAGATGGATGATGAACCGATTCTCGATCGGGTGGCTTAGAAGATCGGATGGAGGTAGAGTCGATCCCTCATGTTGAAGTGTCTCGCACTTCCACGCAAGAGAAGGTGTCTTCAACTTCTGCAGCACCTGCAAAACACAACAAACATGGGATTAACCGACGGGGAGGAAAAAGAACTGGAAAGGTATGAAAGAAAGGCAAGGGAGAAAGCTTGGATCTCAAGCATTTCTTCAAGCTCTAATGGAGATGGCGTGAGGTGAGGGGTGAGAAGGGGCTGGACCAAGATTCGTGCCCCTAGGGCACGAAAACCAAAGCAAAGACAAAAACCCAATGGGCGTGTTCTTCCTCTTAACGTTTTGCTCTTATTTTGGTTATTTTCATAAAAGGGTTTAAAATAAAACTATTCTCTGGGCGCCTCTTTCTACAAGGGGTTTTTAGAAAATGATTTTATAAAACTTAAGTGGGCTGGAGTTGGGATGGATCTACACATTTTGGTCTAGATCCAAGGTCCAAATGGATGTTTGGATCCAAATCTTTCAAATCTGCTCTGAGGTTTGATCCGATACACTGTAAATGCAATAATTTCCTCATTTTAAGTCTGATTTTAATGAAATTCGAACCATAGCTCTATAACATCATTATGCACCTAAGTGTGGACCTTAAACCTATAGATGATGCATTTATGCAATAAAAATGTGTTAAGAAAACATAATATTTATGCATCATCAAGGTGTCTCACCCACAAAATTTACATTTTATTTATTTCAAAAATCCAAAATGGCATGCCTTGAGATGGCGCCACATTGAAGGCTCAGATTAACCCTGTTTGAAATTCAAAAATCTCCAGAACCCCTACAAATGTCATAGCCCACGCCCAGCTTAAGAAGGCTCCTTTGGATTTTGAACTTCAACCAAAATTTCCTCTAGAATTCGACATTGGCTTTTCTGAATTTACTCCCCCCTTGGATGATTTGAGAGAATGCATTGAAGCACTAGCCTGGATTGCATCACTTTAAGCTCGATCTAGGAGTGTGGGTCGATCTTCGTGAATCTTCTGAAACCCGGATCGGAGGAAGAGAGAAGCCATTCATAGCCGCTCACTTTGGGAGTTCCAAAACTGTAGGAGAACACAAGGTGAACTCCTATTCTCATCGATCTTATCATAACAATACCTTTTGCTTGATTCATATTGTCGTTTTGAAGAAAGAGCTCATGTGACAGATGGATCGAGCTATTCTCATAAAATGACGTATATCAAAAGAATTTTTTATGCTTCCTTGACTCAAAATTTCGCATTTCATCATGTTCATGCATTAGAATAGGGTAGGTTTATATTTTGTTTCATGAAAATAGCATGCTCTATGAATTTATTTGATGTTTTATGCATTCAGCTTCATTTCTGTATTTCCCTATTTTTGTCATTCAGTCCACTCATCATTTCATGTATTTACTTTTCTTTAAAAATACTAAAAATATCACAGTATGCGCCCTTAGGTGTTCTTAACAATCTGCAAAAAAATCGGAGTGATTTGAATTTTTTTACTGCGTTCAAAGTTCAAAATGCTAGGTCAGGTTTTGTTACCCGGGAAACGTTCTGAAGATTTATTTCCGACTTATAAAAGCGAGATCTCCCTCATAGGAGATCCGATTTTAGATCCAAAACATGTCATGAACTCTAGATAATGTCTAGTATTTAACATGATTTCTCGAATTTTTATGAATTTTTCTATTGTCTAACAAAAATCTGAGAGTTCGGGACACGTGTCAGAGCTTGATTTGAGTCTCTGAGACTTTGGATTGACTTAGGTCGATTGGTTCTCTTTGGATATTGCTCCAAATACAAATCTGTAAAAGGTGAAATTTATGTTCCAAATGTCTTATGTTTGCTTCTGAAATTTTGTGATTTTTAGGACAGTCTTCATACCAGTTTCGTATTTTTCATCTCAGGCTTCTATTTTTGCATTTTCATTTGTTCTTCTGATTTAGGCATATAATGTCGCAATTTTATCCCTATTTTTGTTGACCAAATGCCAAAGACATAAAAATAAAAGTTGTTTCTGAACATGTCATTAGTTTCTCATTTAAATTTCATGAGTTTCTATGGTTGTCTGCTATTTTTCATTCAATTTCACATCAGAACAGGTTGATTTTACCTCCGTCAAAACCAAATTTCCGTTACCCAACTCACCGTAGTTCAAATCTCAAGGCTGTAAAAGCCAAAATTGTTCATTTTCATATCAATTAGCAGTATGAAAAATATCAGACGTTTCTATCGTGGAAATTTTGTATTGTCGCATTAAATGCTATATTTGGTTCGGGCCCGTATGCGAAATTCGCCCATTTTAGGATTTTCTTTAAATTTTCATATCTAAACCATGTCATTTCGTGAATTTTAGCACTCTAGGCTGTTTATAAGAGTAGAGGGATGTTTCATACCGAATTTGACATTATTTAAAGATTGTTTGATGCTCAGTTTAGCCATATCATCAAAATAGGGCCCTGCGGGACCCTGATCCAAGCAAAAAACAAGCGAAATTCGTTATTTTGGATGAGTTGCAAAATGTCAAATTCTGATTTTACAGTCCTAAGGTGTTTAGAAGCATGTCATCATGTCTCATCTTGCATTTCATTATCATTTGGTCTAATTCAAATTTCAAAATTTTGAATACTACCAAAATTTCCTTCAAAAACCCTTATTTTAAAAGTGTAATTTCAAAATTAGGGATATTTCGGTCATTTTGATCACAATTTTGAATTTCAAACTATTTCTTACTGGATTTTCTTGCATTCACATCATTTCAAATATCAAGGAAGCATGAAAATAGGGTTTATATCCGACTAAATCCAATAATCTCAAGATATTATTGGAAAATCTTGGAAAAACCCACATATTTGAACTAACCCCATTTCAAGTTTGGCAGAGACATTCAAAAGAAGGAGATAAAGTCTGCAATTATCTTTATTTCATTTTATTTAGTGATGTAATAATATAAATTTTGGAATAAGAGATTTGCTTTTCTGCTTAGATTAGGATGTATATCATATAGTTCGAATTTCTGCAATATCCTGATTATGTGATTCATGCATTTCACTTCAAAATCACTATGGATGAACACAAATGGCACGTGCACCAACTCTTAGGGAGTTGATGAACTCGGTGGAGTCCATATTTACGGCCCTAGTCGGAATATGGACGAGACCCAAATTCAGCATCTTCCTACCAGTCACATTGAGCCTACACTCTTAGGCTATCTTCCAAAATTTCACTGCATATTTCCAATTTTACAAATATTTTTAGAATTAACTAAGTAAATTATAAACATATTTACGGCCATAGTCGGAATATGTGATAATTCTACTCAGTTTAATTCTAAAATTGCATATTTTCCTGAAAAGATGTTTTCTCAAAAGGACATTCATCCATTCAAATCATATGCATCAGGGCATCATCTGCTTCTCTCATGATTTTCTCAAGAAAAATTCATTCCATGAAAATTGATTTCTCAAGAAACTTCTAAAGTTTTTGAAGTTGGATTTCCCAAGTCAAGTTTTTCCGTGATTTTCCCTGGAAAATATTCTTTTCTTAAGATCCATTTTCAAAAGGAGTTTCTCATCTTTCTCAAGAATCAAAATCGATTTTCAGATATTTCAAGTACAATATTCTCAGGATTTCAATTTCTTGAGTTTTGATTTTCCTTCTCCAAAGAGGTTTCCAATGAATTTCAATCATTTTCCAAAGAAAATTTTTAAAGTTAGAATTTTCCTGACAAACGTTTTCTTTTTCAAATGTTCATCTTTTTTCAAGAACTCTTTCTATTTTCACAGGATTTTCATCCATTCATGATTTTCCCAAATCTTTATAAGTTTTCCTGAGATTTCAAATTCTCTTGTCAGAATTTCCTAAGAAATTGATTTCCACCTTTTGTTTGAGAAAAAAATTTTCAACTCCAAAGCATTTTCTGAGCATACATGATGCTTTCCAACCTACATTTTACAAAATTTCATAGCACATGCCTGAATTCTCTGTGCATCTAGGATAGAGCACGATTTTGATGATTTAGCTAAGTCAAGCACATTTTTGGGCCTTGGTTCGATTACCCTTGTTAAAGGCGGCAGGAACGGTCGAACCTCGTACCGACAGATCGAGCCCCATCCCATAGATTTTCCCGCTATTTTAAAAAATGGAGGCGAGTATTTCAAAACAATTTTCAAAACTCAGGTCAAGTTTGACTCGTGAAAGCATTTTCCTCTCTCTACCGCAAGGGAAGGAAAGACGAAAAACTTTTGCGACGATAACAACCATACATCTTCTCTTTTTTTTACTGTTATCATCCCTGCTGCTTGCCACTTACAACAGTAACATCACTTCCATTGCACCCACAGCAACCACTTACTATATTTCCCTATCCACCCTTTCATGTGGCATGTGCATTACATATCAAGTAAGTTCTCTCTATATCTGGTATATACACACAACATATCAATTTTTTTTATATAGCATATCAATTGATATACCTTCAACAACTCATCTATTGTTCCTTACCTAGGCACACTCGTCACATGCATTTACTCATAGTAGCTCATCCAGTCTCTATTGCACATCTTCACCCCCATTTCCATTAACTGTACCTAGGTACCCACCTGCTGCAATTTTAACATTTAGCAATGGTATATATATTATTCCCTGCAGTCATTCCCAACCAAACCACTATAGCAACAATCAGGTTCAGTTGTCATAAGCCTCCTTAGGATCACACCATCTCAGGTTCACAGCATGCCTACACAACAACTTCTTGTTGTCACTGTATCCATGGCATCTTTAATGTCATATACCCCTGTCGACCCATATTCAGTCACCAACCCAGCACACCTATTGTATCTCCATTGTCACTTAATGCATCTCTTCCCTGTACATTGCATCATCCTGGCACATCAGCAGCCGGTAGTTTCATCCAAATACATTTCAATGCACTACACTCTGCGTTTGTGTATCAATCACACCCCACTATCCCCTTACACTTACATGTAACACATCATTATTTATTTCTATTGCATGTTTTCCTGCTATTTCTGTGCACTCACTAACACCTCCTCACCTGCAAACGCACATCAGCATCACTGTTTCCATCATGTAACCATCATTCGTCACATTGTTGTCACTTGCCAATAGTAACATCACATCATGTGCATCGCCACACCTTCCCTCTGCATCTCCATAAGACCGACCTGTATATTCATTGTAATCAGTCTTCATGTATGTATATATATATATATATATAATGCATGAAATGCACATCATTTTAGCTAGTTATTCATGCATTTTGTGGTGTGTTTAAGGTTTAAAACCCATGTTTAGATGTATTTTGATATCAAGGGGTTGTGGTTCGAATTTCAGAAAAATCAGAGTTAAAATGAGAGAATTATGGCTATTTTAGTGTTCGGGCATGGATTTCAAGGTGGATCGGATCCATATCTGACCCAATTAGGCTGTTTTGGACCTTGGATCAATCTTTAGAAAGCCCAAATCCAACCCACATGCATATCCATACCCATTTAGGAAAGATTTTTAGAAAACCCTCTCAGAAAGTGGCACAGGGCAATATTTTTCAATTTAAACCTATTTCTGAAAAATACCAAAAGTATAAATAGAACTTTTCAGCAAACCCTAGACATTTTTGGCTTTGGAGTTTGCGCCCCCCTTGTGATTCTTGCTCCAGTCCTCTTCCAACCTCCCATCGCATGCCATTTTTCATTGAAGATCAAGACTTTGCTTGAATTTCAAGCATTTCTTCATCTCCCTTCACCATCTCTTTCATTTCTTTGTCTTCCTTGCTGGTATTAACCTTGATTTGTTGTGTTTTTGCAGGTGTAGCAGAGGTGGAAAGCACTTTTCTTGCATGAAAGTGCGAGACACTCCAACAAGAAGGACCGGCTCTACCTCCATACGGTTTTCTAAGCCCTCCGATCGCGAATCGGCTCATTTCCCATCTTCGGTGGATTTCCAACATGGTGCAGCTGCAAAACACACTCCCATGGTGACGTTCCAGCATCATTGAACAATACGGGGCACAAATCCAAAGGCATCTTCCGCTCTCTCCTTCCCCACAATCGTCGGATCGCCCTGGAGGTAGGTCTTCTTCTTTCCCTTCTTCTAGTTAAAACCCAACGGGTGTGCATGTGTGTTGTTTTATTTTTTTTTGTGGTGTGATGTGTGTTTTATATTTTCAGCCTTAGTATAGACTTCGTGCATAGACCAGCACGTCAGATCTAGGTTGTTCATTCGTTTCGAGGTGTTTTACCTTGTTTTCCTGTTGTTTTCAACAAAAACGTGAAAACCGACTAGATTTCATTCTAGTCGATATTTTTTTTTCTGTCCAGTTTGATTTGCGGTGTTATTTCTGCAGAAAAACATATTTCAAAATCCATTTTATGTATAGGGCTGTCGTTGGATCTGAATTAGAGCATCGTTTGATTCAAAATCGGCTAGATCCCCTCTAGACGACTTGGACGTTTGTTGAGTTTCTGTTTTCTAGAGTTTTGTGGTAGTGCTGGGAGTTAATTAGATTTTATTTTTAGTTTAGTTTATATTAAATTTACAGTTGAGTCCAGTTATAGGTTGTTGAGTCTGGTTTTTTATTTTCATGTTAGCCCAAAAACGTGAAATGCGTTTAGATCCATATTAGCCGATTTAAGTTTTTGGGTTTTCTGTGGTATGTAGTTTTTATCAGCAAGCTAGATCAAAAATATCATTTTCATTAGTTTAAAATTTCATATTGTTTAAGTCATGTGGAGTCCCTTGGTGTTTTAGGCGTGTCTAGCTGTGTCAACTGACCTATGTGTGTGGGTTTTGTGTTTAGTAAATATTTTGTTCGTGTTCCATTCTAGTGATAAATCTAGTGTTTCTGCAGATTGTGTTTCAACAAGTTTTGATTTGCCTTAGTTAATAATCAAGTTAGTTTTTTTTATCTAGTTTGATTTGTTGCAGAATAAAATTTGAAGAAAAGAACAATACAAAATTTTAGTTTTTGTTAGCTTAGAAAAAATCCGACTTTTGGCATGTAGAGAGTCATCTTCTCCAAGTAGGGGTGTCGGTCAATAGAGTCCAGATTGAGCTTTAGACTTTGTTTGGTAAGTTTTTAGGATTAGGTAGATTCAATTCAGTGTCTAGGTTCATTTGAGTAGTGAGTATAGAAACGTTTAGGTGGTCTTGTTTAGGTAGTTTTACATTGTTATTTTTTTATTTAGTCTTTCTAAAAATTGTGCTTTCCATGACATCTTACCTATTGAAATTCACTATTTAGTAGCTTAGTTCTAATTTAGGTTAACTAGTTAGGTAGAATAAATTTTAGAAAGGGGAGCATTGAGTAATTTTAAGTGAGAGTCGAGCTTGGTAAGTTTATAATCCTTCAATTTCGTGAGACCCTCTTTAGAAGGCTTTGAAAATTTGACCCAGCCAAGAGAGAAAGATTTCTCTCTATTATACCTTTGGAAATACAATTCAATTTCAAAAATTCTTTCCTCAAAAGGATAAACACGGTTTTTGTGGGAAAGGAATCCAATTGTTAAAATCTTTCCTAAAGAGAATTTCCAAAAAAATGTGTGAAGCTTTTGTGCTGGACGGTTTCCTTTATCCAAAGTTTCGTAAGTGAGTTTTCAATGCAATTAAAGAGGATTATACTCTTACCAAATTAGTTTCCTTTCAATTGGTAACTCCCTATTTCTAACCTTCTTTATTAATTTAGATTAGATTTATTAGTTTAGCTATCATTTATTTAGCCATCGGTTTTAGTAATGGTGAATCTTAGTTAGGTAGGTTATAATTATATTAATTACATTCCATAGGGGTGTATAAAGTAGATAGAGTCACCATAGTAAGTTGTCATTTTTATTTTCGGTTTTTATTAATTAGATTTTTACTATTTAGGTTCCTTAATTAGTAAGTATCCAAGTGAGTCAACCTAGCTGACCCATCTAGGTGGGGCATGAACCTAATCCAAGTCAAACCCTAAACCGCACCACATTGTTTCTAAGTTGACTATTTGACTTTAGTTTTAATTAACATTAGATATAGTGCAAGTTAGTTTAGTTTAGTTAATTATTTAATTAAGTTGACGATTCGTTAGAAGTGGATGTGTATTTAACTTGTAGTTGTTTATGGCATGTTTGATTTCTGTATTTCATTGAGTTCATTATGTTAGAGTTACTTAACTTCATCCTTTAGATAATATAGTTAGGATGACATCTTTAGTTAAATTAGTTACATTTGATGTATTAAATCTAATCGTGCATTGCATATTTGAGTTAATTTTCCATGTAGTTAGTTAATTGCATTCATTATCTGTGTTTTAATAGTCATTTAACATCATTTAGGTCTGTGTTGGTGTTAGATTGCATTCTTAGTGCCAAAGATAGATTTCCAAAGTGAATAGTGTATTGAACTTGAAAACCGATTTTTGCCCTGTCGCATACTCGTCATTTTATGTGCAAAATTTTTGAGTTTTCTAGAAATTCTTCTTTTATTCTCTTTATTGGAATGTTCACTGTCTGCAGACCAAATTTCAGCTCATTTCGAGTTGGTTTGATCTGGTTTTTAAGCATTTTGTGAAAACAGTTTTTTTGGGCTTTCAAATTTTGGGACCTGCGATATCCAGATTTTTCCTAGTTTTGAAACGCTTATATCTAGAGTTCCAGATATCATTTTTTAATTCTGTAAAAACTGTCAGATTCTTGAATCTGTTAGTTACAGAATAGAAGAAATTTTGAGAATTTTGAACTTTGTTTGCCATGTCAAACAGTCTGTTTACAAAAAACTGTCAGAAGTCATTTTTGCACTATTTAGGGGTAAGATAGTCATTTCATTAATTTAGTCATTTTCGGTCAATTTTCAGTGTTTTCGGCATTTTAGTTAGTGCATCTGCATCATTTAGCATAGTTAAACCTAGATTGCTTACTTTTAGAATTATTTTGATATTTTATTTGTTATTTTAGTGTTAATTAGGATTTGTCTTTGTTAATTTCTTTAAAATTAGGTTTAGTTTAACTTCTAGTTTGATTTACTTAAATTATTTACTAACTCTGTATTTTTTTGTGTTTTAGGTTGAAAAGCATACTAAAAACTCCAGGATATTCTTGTCCAATCGTGAAAAATCGATAATTGGTGATAGGACAGAAGTGCCCTTGGCGAGCAACATAAGATTTGAAGTGCTTTTCTATTTAGTTTTAGTTTAATTTATACTTGTTATTAGAATTGTACTTGTTGACTTAGATTTGTTAATTAATAAATTGAATTTCTTCGAAATAATTGAGTAATTCTCGTTCCCTGTGGATTCGACCCGTACTTGCCACTTTTGTGGAAAGTCGGTTATTTACTTTTGGTTGACGAGTTTCCAAGTATTATATTGAAAAAGTATCTTCTAAAAAGAGCATTTACAAAAATCCAACCAAATTTTGGCGCCGTTGCCGGGAAACGGCGAATCTATTCTTTTAATTCTTAGATTTCAATTTATTAATCTGTGTTAACTAGTTAATTAATTAGTTGTTTTTATTTTTTAGTTAGTAGGATTAGTAAGTGAATATAGGTTTAACATAGTTAGTACATATAGGTTTCACGTACTATTTTTTCTACGATTCACTGAATATTCATTCTGCAAGGAGAGATTAGACAGGTGGGTTTTAGAAAACTTAGTTGTGATTTCCTGTATTTTTCCTTTTTAGTAAATTAGACTAGTTTTAATTGCTATTTCATTTACTTAGTTAGTTAATGCTGATATAATTAGTTTAGAATATTTGTTTATTAGTTTTCTTTATTTTTGTTATTTACATTTTAGTGATTAGTTTAGTTTAGATTTAGATTTAGGTCGTGTGCTTACATCTGGTCTTAGTACTAGTGTATGCAGGAGTGGAGAGCTTTAGGAACCCCATTACATCCATTTGTTGACAACCCAGAGAGAATTTTACATTCTCCTTGAAGTTCGACAACAGTGGGCGATATGGATCCTCCGGCTCCAGCTCTAGTTCCTCCACGCACTCTGAGGGAATACTTCATTCCCACAGATTATGTCCAGGCATCCTACATTCGGAGACCCGATGTAGGAGCGCCTCATTATGAGATTAAGGCCAGCATTATTCAGATGCTTCTATCTTTTTATGGCCTTAGTCACGAGGATCCCTACAGGCACTTAGATGAATTCCTCGAAATCTGTTCTACTGTCAAGATACATAATTTCGACGATGATGCTTTGAGATTGACCTTATTCTCATTTTCATGGAAGGACAAGGCCAAGTATTGGCCAAAGTCCTTAGATTCAGTAGAGATAGGGTCATGGGATCAGCTACAGTAGGAGTTCCTTAGGAAGTACTTACCCATTGGTAGGACAAACCAGTATCGGTGAGCCATCACTAGCTTCTCAGAGCTAGATGGTGAGCAGTTTTATGAGACCTGGGAGAGAATGAAGGATCTTCTTAGGAAGTGTCCCCATCATCAGGTGCCGAGATGGCAGTTTGTGCAGAGCTTTTATAATGGATTGTCTGACAGGAATCGTCAGATGATCGACTCTTCATGTGGTGGGACCTTCATGTTGAAGAGCGAGGATGAAGCATGGAGGCTATTTGACACATTGGCAGAGAATTCCCTCCACCATGCTTCTAGCTCTCATTCTGATAGAGCCACACCCAGTATTCAGAAGAAAGGGGGTGTCCTTGAGATTGGTTCATCTACTGCACTACAGTGCAAGGTAGACATGATTGCTCAGAAGTTGGACCAGCTTCTCTCAGGACCATCTCCGACTCAGCAGGTGTGTACTCTTTGTGCCAGTCCCACACATGAGATCACTTAGTGCCCTTCGGCAGCTCAGTACCCTGAATTTGTTCAAGAACAAGTTCAGGCGGCTCAGGGTTACGCCAGACCCCAGAGCAACCCATTTTCATCTACATATAATCCGGGTTGGCGTAACCATCCCAATTTCTCATGGAAGAATCCACGGTCTTCCATTCAGATGCCTACATCCTCTCAGCCAGCTCACCCCCCCGCATTCACTCAGACATTCCAGAGGCTGAGCTATCCTCAGACCTCATTTCCTCCTATGATTCTGCAAGAGGCTGCCCCACATACATCTTTTGAGGAGAGACTTTTCCAAGCATTCCAAGAGGTGAAAACCTCTAACCAGAATGCTTTCGAGAAGTGTAGCTAGATATTGAGCTCACACACACAGTCCATTGCGAAGCTAGAGTCGCAAATGGGTCAGTTAGCAAAGGCTATTAGTAGGAGACCTGAGGGTACTTTGCCGAGCCAGGCTGTCATGAACCCGAAGGGCAAGGACCAGATGACCGGAGGCCTGTATCATACTGAGTCACAGCAGTGGGCCAAATCTGTTATGGCCCTGAGGAGTGGACGTGAGTATCACATCGAGAGCAGAGAGAGTAGAGAGAGGATCGATGAGCCAAATGTTAGTATTCCTTCTTCTTCGGCTCAACCATTACCATTATCATCACCATCATCATCATCCTCCACCTCAGTTCATAAGAAGGATAGGAGTGAGCCTTCTCACAAAGATGAGGACCCCCGATGTATATCCTCAAACCACCCTATCTCAAAGCATTAGACTCTCCCGGATTTAGAGGGAAGCATGGCACGAAGATCCAGGACATGCTTGACATCTTCAAGCATGTGCAGATCAACCTGCCTTTGCTCGGCGCCATTCAGCAGATGCCAGCATATGCCAAATTCCTGAAGGAACTACGTACTCAAAAGAGGAAATCCAGAAAGAAAGTTCCTAACAGCGTCTATCTGACTGAGCAGGTGAGTTCAGTGATTCAACATCAGACACCACCAAAGCTCAAGGACCGTGGAACCCCTATCATTGCTTGTACCATAGAGAACATTCGAATAGAACGCACTTTGCTCAATCTTGGAGCAAGCGTGAACATTCTGCCTAGATATTTCTATGATTCTTTCGAGCTAGTAGAGATGAGATCGACTCCTATTACACTTCAGCTGGCAGATCGTTCTGTCAAGGTACCGAGAGGTGTCTTGGAAAACGTGCTAGTTAAAGTGGATGATTTCTATTTCCCAGTCGATTTCATCATCCTCGATATGGAAGGAGTAGATAGGCAACACCAGACTCCGATTATTTTGGGCAGACCATTCTTGGAGACTGCCAATGCATGTATAAATTGTAGAACCGGAGCTATGGATTTATCTTTCGGCAACAGGAAAGTCAAGCTGAACATTTTCAATGCCGCGATGGGTCCAGCGAGAGATATGGACTGTTTCCATGTAGATATTGCACAAGATTTAGTGGAAGAACAACCCAATTTGTACATTACTGAGGATTCATTAGATCTGTACCATATAGAGAAGAATAGTTGTATAGTTAGTGTAGATGTGTCTAGAGTGTCGTCAGAGTTACCTCCTTGGAGAGCTGGCATTAAGCCTCTCCCACCACTTGCGGAGACCCCCGCCAAATCTTCGATTGAGTCTCCTCCGAAACTTGAGTTGAAACCCTTACCGGATTCACTCAAGTATGCATATCTCAGAGGCGACGAGACTCTGCCTGTGATCATCTCGTCACTGCTCACTGAGTAGTAGGAGCAGAGATTGCTGACTATTTTACGAGAGCACAAGGCAGCGATTGGCTGGTGTGAACACCCCAAATTTTTTAAAATATTATAAATATCCCCTTTTGCCCCCGATTCCATTTTCTGGGTAAATTGAGTCAGTTTTAAATCTAAATTCCATTTTATTTCTCAAGTTTTCTGAAATTAAATTCATTTTTGTATATCTGACTCAATTTCGGATCCGAATCCGGATAAAAGATCCAAATCTGAGCTTCATTTTCTAATGTTTAGATCAAATTCTCAAAATTACCAAAAATAATTTTTAAATAGCTCGGACAGTCCATCCGACATCCGTTTGGATCCATCACGTTGTATTTCTCGATTTGAGTTTCAAAAACTCGAATATTTTCTCAAAACCAGGGTCCAAACCCATTTTTGGAATTTTTTTCTCAAAATAGCCTTGGAAACCTTCTTTTGTAAATATTTCTTCAAAAAAAATACAAAAAAATTAGTTTAAATCCTTGTTTTTCCCCAAATTTTAGGATTTTATTCCAAAAATATCAAATATATATATATATACATATATATAGAAAATGGAGAAAAGAAACAAAATCAGTTTTTGAAAAAAAAAAATCTTTTTGAAAAAAAATTCTTTTAACCAAAACCGGTTTTTGCAAAAATCTTTAAAAGGGGATCGACTTTTGAAATTTTTTATAAAAGACCTTTTTAACGAAAATCGATTTTTAGGGTTACGGAGGCCTTCTCTGTTTCTGACTGAAACCCTCTCTTCCCCCCTCTCTCACCAAAACCCTCAGCCGATCGCCTCATCTTTATCCTCCATCAGCCGCACTCTCCTCTTCCAGAATGATCATCACCAACGGCCTGGCAGGCCTTACCCCATCGCCAACCTTCAATCGCCGCAACCATTGGCCTCAGCCCTCCATCACCAACGACTTCAACCCTTTCTCTCAGCCCTCTATCGCTGGCCGGACGCCCCCATCGCTGGCCGGACGCCCCCATCGCTGGCCGTCGATCCTCAACGAATTCTCCTCTACTTGAAGCTTCCTCAGACTCTATATAAGCCGGGCAGCAACAAAAAAGAAGAAGGAACGTGAATCAACCTTCCATGGCTCCCTTTTCCTTCTTCCTTTCCACTGTCTCCTTCCACTTCGACGTAGTCGACTGAAAGGAACGGAGGTTGCAGCGACAACTCGAAGCCCAGTCAATCCTGAACCTTCGATCGTGGTAAACCCCCCTCCTCTCTCTAATTTTTTTTTTGAATTTTTCCTCGTTTCTTCAGTTTTAACCCTTATTAACGCACCATGGAGGATATTCGGTTGCCTATAGCAATCCAAGTATCTCCTTGTGCTATAACAAAGGAATGTCATGTTCCTACATCTTCTCCTCTTCATTAATTCTTCCTTGAGTCCCTTTAGTTTTGCTTTCGCGTTCGTGCTATGCTCAATACCTTGTCATAATAGCCTTTAGCTCATGTTATTCATTATGAACCTGTGTTTTTTCTTTATGGTGTTGCATTTTGTTATATTTTTTTTTTCTCTAATCGGTGGATTTCCTGTTTCAAGATTTTTGGATTCCTGTTTCCTTCTCCCTATATCGTAGTTTGTGCATGATATTTCAAGGCATTTCATCTGTATTTTGCGGTTTCTGTAAGATTTCCAATCCCCTGCATCTTTGTAATCTATGCATGAGCAGTAGCTAACAAATGATCTTAAAGCTCCAATCGAGCTTGGTTTAGCATTAACCTCAAATATTCAACTCATGACAGGGTGTATGGCAATGTTGGATCATTTCATTATGGAAGCATCGAAATGAATCTGACGATGAGAATCAGCTCACGGAAATAACTGGAGTCGTGAAATCAGATTGTTCTGAAGGATAAGACCTGTATGTTAGACACATTCTAACCATCGGAATAGATTAAAGGAATTGATCTGTGAAGTTCAACTCATCTATGCAACCTTCCTGTTACACTAAGGCATTTGCAGAATATTATCTGGACCCTTGATCAACCATCGTGTGATGTTGTAACAATCGCATACCTATAGCCGATTGCGCCATAGGTCTATGGTCATTTTTTTTCCCTCTCTCTTTCTTTTTTTTTTCAGCCAGCTTGTTCATATAGCTCATTGAGTCTCAACATGATGAAGTATTGATGTCTTCCAGTACAGTTTTAGTTAATCTCTTGTCAAGAATCGTTTGGGATGAAATTCAGAATCAATGATTTGAATCCTGAGGGTTGCAATACTGGTATACAGGTATGCATCATTTTTTTTTATTATTATTTCATGTTTTTCTCTTTCTTATTGGCATCGTATATAGTTAGATCACCTTTGTATTTGATCGTCATTTTCCATGCCATTGCTTATGATTACCAGTTCTATTGATCATCCTTGGTACTCTTCTAACCTGTATGTTGGAGTTTACTCACTGACTTTCACGCCATCCCTTGCCCACCTGTGGCATTCATATGGTATTAAGTCACCATCCGCATCAGTTATTTTCTACATTTTTTTTTTTTATTCAGCATAAATGTATTTTTCGTCTCTATGGTGTATCTGATTCGTGGGTCCTCATTTGAACGTTGGACTCAATATTCCATTTATGTCATGTTCAAGGACCAAGACCATATTCCTTGATGGTTTCAGCTTTAGTAAGATTCGTTGATTTCATTTCACCCCAAAATCTAAGGGGTCGATCTGGGTGTTAACTAGGATCCAATAAACCCGCTGTTAAAGTTATATAAAATCCTATTGCTAAGATTCTACAAATTTCACCTGAAAACTTATGTGTCTAAGGAACATGATAACATACCTGTAGCCGATTGCGCCATAGGTCTATGGTCATTTTTTTCCCCTTTTTTTTTTCTCTGTTGTTTTAGCAGGAATTTTGATGATCTGTATACAGAAAAATTCCAAAGATCCCCATCACATCTTATGAGGTTTTAGATGTTATCTGAAGCGCTGAAGTACCAGTTTGTAATGGAAAGTCCAAGTTTCATCTTCTTTTTGCTGGACTGTCCCATTTCCTTCCAGCAAAGTGTCACCATTTGTTTCGTTTCTGTGCAACACTTAGAACAGCCACCTTGGAGGCCAATCTTGGTCAATCCATGCGAGTGTAAGAGCCAAGATGCTGGTCCTCGGTAACCTAAACCTGCAGGTAAGAGAGAATGAGAATTCATCATCAGAAATTATGAGAAATTGGCGCAATTAATCAATTTTTTGGTAAGGCCACAGAATATGATGATACTTTGGCATCTATACAATCTTAATTTCAAGTCAAATCCACACCTGAATATGTCAACATCTGTTCATGAGGTTCCGAATTACCTCCCATACACTGATTTACTTGTATGAAGTAAGTCCCCTTTCCAAATACTGTCATTAAATAGTCAATAGTCTAGAAGAATTGGCTTCGCAAAACCAAGTGCAGAAGCAATATATATGTTGTATGCCCTTTTCTTTTTTTCCTTTTCTTTTCTTTTGGTGTATTATGCCTGTAGGAATGCTTAATCTTCATTCGCTGAATATAGATCTCGTTGTGAATCATCCCAAATTGCATGAATCGTGTATTATAGTCCAATGCATTATGGATATAATGGCTACTTACAGGATATTAATTTAAGATCACCACGGTTACATCTTGTTCTGTCCCATCTTGATACATAGCATATTATCAAGTAGTGTACATTCCTTGGGATATGTTATTTAGATGATTTGGATCTAATTAAAATTTCAATTGTTATTTTTTTGTTTTGCATTTTTTTTTCTTTTTTCTTCTTCATGATTTACCATCTCTAAAAAAATTTCTTTAGGTCGCACTCACATCTTCTGTTCTATTTTACATCCAGCATACCACTACATCTGTGTCATTTCCATTGCTACAACTACTGTTGTACTTTTCCACCATTAACTGTACCTTCACACACAGCAACATTGCACGTCGTTCCCTTGCACCAGCCTCCTTTAATATCACTGTCCATGACACATTCATGACATCCCAAACCAGTCACAATGTCAATGAAATTTCAATGTGAGTAGACAAGCTGTAGGTGTAGAGGCAGGTGAATTTGCCTATCTAAGTCGGTTTGATCCAAACCAATAAGGAAAATCTGGTTCTAATTTTAGGCAGAGTGAGGACTCTTAGAGGGACTTTCATATAGACCACTGATGAACAATTGCTGGGATAATAGTGGTATGAATGACCAGCTTCTTCTTCCAAATGCAAGCTTTTTCTACACAGAAAATTCAAGTCAATTTGTTCATACCCTATAAAACTGCACTAGTTATTTAAAGTTGTTGGTCAATAGGACGTGCCGCCACAGAGTGACCTCTCAATGATGTTGTATAATGTGTGTCAGCTCAAGGAAAGCATGTCAAGGGGCCCACTTCAGTCTGTAAGTCCTACAATAATATGGGGTTTTTCAGGAAGTGAATGATCGATATACAAATACAAAGGGTGCTCCTGAACTTCTGTCTAAGTTCCATTAACATAGCAGTCATACTTAGCATATTCCCCTCTATGGTGGTTCTTACAGCAGCACATACAATCAATGGCTACAATCTCACACCACTGCTTGCTGTCCAGTACTAGCAAGTGTCCTATCACCATAGTATTCCAGCCTACACATTTTTTCACTCCAACACACCATTCCACCTATATATATATATGTATATATGTATGTGTATATATATACATATATATATACATTCATGTCCATATACCTATATGTATATAAGTATTCATATGTATGTATGCATATATATATATATATGTACATAGATATATATCATTTTCTTTCTCTCTTTCTTCTTTTTCTCTTTCTCTTTGCATATTGATCAAGTTTTTTTTGCAGGGAATACGTAGAAAACATCATTATTTGGAGTTGTAAATTCAAATTCATGTATTGTAATAGTTAGGTCTTAATGAGAATTTATATTTATTGTTTTAGATAGAATGAATGAGCATTGCAAATATCATAAATTGCTTATTTTCATGCTTTTGCCTTTATTTTCTCAAAATCTCAAAATGGTGAAACACGAATGACACGTACACCATTTCGTAAGAGGTAATCAAATCCTAAGTTGATGATTTACATCAATGGCCATAGTCAGGATGTAAACAAAACTTAGGATTTTTATCTTTTATAAAATAACATTGGATCCACACTGAATCCTCTTCAAAAATCATCATATTTTCAAATATCTCCTTTTTTTATCAGAGTTCAACTTAAAATTAATTCAATATATATACCAATGGCCATAGTCAGGGTATATTGAGGGTTAATTTCATTTTAAACTCTATAAAAGCACCAAAATATGTTTTATTCTTCACCTGAATTTAAATATAGATTATTATATAAGACATTCAGTGACCATAGTCAAGGATGTATTATATTTTCAATTTTATTTCAATTCATGTAAAGAATGAAATATGGTTTTCAAAATCCGATTTCAAAATTCTTTAAATTCATTCATCATTTAGGATAGAATTGCATCATATTTTCAAAAAAAAAAATCATAAATCCAAGTGATTTCCTTCAGATATATTCTTCACTTCTCAAATCAATTTTTCAACTCTTGTAAATTCAAATATCATTTTCAGATTCTAAATTCGAAGTCCAATTTGACTTTGAAATTCATTTGTATATCCGAAATTCAAATTCTAATTCAAATCAAAGTTCAAAGTTCAATTTAACTTTGAAATTTTGATTCATCTTCTGATTCCCCAAATCAAACTTTAAATCCAAAGTCCAAATCGACTTTGAAATTCATTTGTATATTTCAAAATTCAATTTTCAAATCAAAATTCCAAAATTCATTGTCAAGATTCAAATTCAAATTCAAATATCTCAAAATTCCATTTTCAAAGTTCAATCTAACTTTGAAACTTCTGATTCATCTTCTCATTTCAAGTTCAAAATCAAGTTTATTTTCTTATCCTCAAAATCCTCTTGAGATTGGTTCAGAATCTCAAGGTTCAAGTCTTTTCCTAAGTTTTAAATTCAATCTGGGTTTTCACAAACCCAGATCCATCTTCAAAGCCCCATTTGAACTTTCAAAGTCCAAAATCCAAAGTTAGAATCCTCATCCCAACTTGGATCCATATTTCCAAGTATAAATCTCCACTTTTTGGATCTCAGACTTCAGATCCAAATCCATTTTAGGACCCAGAACCCAATTTCACCTTTGATCTCAGACTTCAGATCCAAAATTCATTCAGAATCCAGTTCCATATTGGATCCCAGGTCCAAATTTCATCTAGAAACCAATTCCCTCAGATCCAAAGTCTCTTTAGGATCCAGAATCCAATTTCACTTTGGATCTCAGACTTCATGTCCAGATTCTATTTTAGGATCCAGAACCTAATTCTATTTCAGATCTCAGACTTCAGATCCAAAATCCATTTTAGGGTCCAGAGTCCAACTCTATCTTGGATCTCAAACTTCAGATCCAAATTCCATCTTGGATTCCAAATCTTGGATCCAATTTCCATTCAAAATCCCAGATCCAAATTCTATCTTGATTCCGATTCTTAAATCCAATTCCATTTTCATTTCAAATTTTCAAATCCAATTCCTATTTCCAGGTTCTAGATCCAAAATTCAATTTTGAAATCTATTTAGAATCCAGACTTTGGATTCAAATTCCATTTTGAATTCCAACTTTTAAATCAATTCTATTTAGATTTCCCACATTTCATTCTGATTTCAAACTTCAAAAGTTAGAATTCAATTCCATTTCATCTCTATTCTGATTCAAAGTCCATTTATGACTTTGAAAATTTTCTTTCTTCTCCTTTTTATCTCAACTTCAGAATCATTCCTTTCAAAGTCAAGATTTATTCTCAAACTCTGATTATTTCAAAAACTCAGAACTTTAAATCTTAAAGTTCTAAGTTAGAAATCATTTTCTTCACTCTATTATCAGATTCTTCTCAGGAATACTTAGAAATTTCCAAAATCATTTTTTGAAAGAGCATACATCCTTGCATTTACACAAGCATGATTCTTTGTGCATTTAGACTTAGGATAAATTCTTAGATAATTTCTTAGCAAAGCAAAAGGCATGAATTCGACCCTTGGTTCGATTACCCCTGGTAAAGGCGCCAGGAACGGTCGAACCTTGTACCGACGAGCGAATCCCGTCTCTCCATTTTTCACGCAATATATTTCAAAACGGAGGCGAGTAATTTGCTAAATATTTTCAAATCAAGGTCAAGTGAAACCCCGCAAAAGAGTTCATCTTCTCTCTTTTTTTCTTTCCTTTACTTCTCTCCCTTCAAAAAGGAGGAAATAGAGGTTAGAAAAGGAAAAGAGAAGGAAGAGAGAGAAACCACAAGAGAGGAAAAATTTTGTGATGATCACAGTTTTGGCGACTGTGATATGACCTCATCTTTGTCCGATTGAATCTATGCCTTTGCTTTGCTTTGATATTATCTAAGTCTTTATTCTTGTATGTCAGCTTCATTTTTCATGCAAACCTTAGGAGCCTAGACTCTGTCTTAAGCTGACATTATTTTGCATATAGGATCTAAGTATGGTTTGGTAGGACCATATTGAGGAGATTATTCCATGTTCACATTAGACTTAGGTCTTAAATACAACTCTCCTCAATTCTAGGGATTGAATGCAAAAAATGTATGCAAGTGTATGCTTCTTTTCATTTAAATTCTATCTCTTTAGGACTTATGTTAGAGCTTTCTGGTTTTATCTGCATGTTGATCATGTTTTTGAAAAACATCCCTACCTATATTGTCCCGGTCTTCACGTTGCTGGGCTGTCTCACTGAACCATAGTTCGAGAGAGAGCCTCACAACTGGACCACTTATTTGGGTTCACGCCCCCCTATCACGTACCTAAGGGTCATAGTTCGAGGTATATCGGTAGGTGCTCAAGGATGTTGGGAAGCCATTACCTTAGAACCAAAGAGATATCTTATATGCCACGTACTTCGAGCTTCGGCTTGAGTATATCTGCATACCTTGATTGGAATCAGATGATATAAATCTTAGAGTTATGATTAAGGTCCTATCAGCCACTTCAAATATTGCATATAGAGTCAGCTTTAGGGAGTGTTGTTTGTGTATCTTTGCTTGTATATCTGTGATTGTGTGATATTTTATATCTTCCTTATATTTTCCAAAACCCTGGGTATATATTTCAAAATTTCTTCTTTGTTTTTAAAACCCAGGTGTGTTTTTCTTTCTCTTCTTCTTATTCTTCTAAAAATTTCTTCAAAAATTCTTCTGATCCTGCCTGCAAGTTCTTCAAAATTTAAATCTTTACCATTTATCCTCAAATTTCATTTTTTTCTTCTGATTTTATATTCTTGTTTATATTTTCATAAAAATCTCTTTCCGTCAAGAGATATCCTTTTGAAAAGGGTATTTTTTTTCATATGTTTAGTTGGTTACTCTTCCTCGTAGAGTAAACAACACAATTGTCACAAATTTTGTGGCGACTCAATCCCTAGTAATGGGATACAATTTTTAATAGATTTCAACCTAAATCCTTCCTTTTGTCAAAACCTCTCAAAAAAGTTTCTTTGGTCTAAAAACCTCCACTTTCTTCTACAGAGAGAGCGCTGATATTCAAAATGGTTCAGACCAGAGCTGGAAAAGAAACAGTTCCTCAACACAGCGACAGTGAGGCAGAAGGGATGAGCTCTCCTAAATCAGTCAGGGGACAGGGTCAGAACAGGAAAGATGACATTGACCCCGCTATGTATGATATGTTCCAAAAGATGATGGCGAGAATGATGTCTGAGCAAGCCGAGGCCAAGCTAAAAGAGGCAGTTCCTAAAAGCAAGCTGAAGAAGAAGCCTGTAAAAAAGCAAGTCAAAATCATCAGAAAGAAGATACAGCCGGACACTACTTCGGAAGAATCAGAGTCAGTCGAGGAAGAATCGGAAGAGGAAGAGCAGATCGTCTATGAACAGATTCCTCTGAGACAGTCCACAAAGATAGTTGTAGAAGAGCCCGAATCCGTCAACAAGCCCAAGTCTGAGGCTCCAGCAGATGACCGGATGAGTAAGCAGATGAAGGAATTGAATCGAGCAATTAAAGACATTCAAGCCAAGGGTAAGGGCAAGCAGACCTACACTGGCGAGGATTTTTATGATGGTCTAGATGGGGGTGATAACCTGGAGAACCTTCCTAGTAAATTTCTCAAGTTTGATGGAACTGGCAACCTTAAAGCCCACTTAGCCACATTTTATACATAGTGCAGCCATTTTAGAAAAGATAACAGGGCTCTATTCATCTGTTTTCCCCACAGTCTAGAGGGCGTAGCAGCCAGATGGTATGCTAATCACGTAAATCCTATCGAACTACGAGAGTTCGATAAAGTAGTAAATTTGTTCATCGAGCACTTCTTATTCAACACTGAAGCCTCACCTACATTAAATCATCTTTATAACCTGAAGCAAGGAGAGAATGAAAGAGCAGGAGAATTCATCCATAGGTGGAGAAGCACCTGCAACAAGATGAAAGTTCCTATCCCAGAGGAGCATGCATTGCAAATAATCCTCAGCAATTTCTCTCAGCCCCTAAGAAGCCTCATTGCCACTTCTCCAGCAAAATCCTTTATCAAATTAATTGAGCGAGTCGAATGGCTCGAGGCAGGAATAGAAAGCGGGCTTTACGAGGGCATGCCTCTAACCAAAAGTATCCAAGACCAGAAAAAGAAAGCGCAGTTCACTCATGCAGTTGATACCTCTGGCAATGATCATGACAGCAACAAAAGAAACAGAAATGACAACAAGAATGGCCAGAACCACGGCGCAGCTCAAGGGAAAAAGTCTTCCAAGCAGAATAACAAGCCGTCTCAGTCTAACTTTTTGCAAAAAAGAAAAGATAAAGCATGAAGGTTTGAGTAATGATCGTGAGTTCACTCCTCTGAAGCAAACGCTCGAAGAATCCCTTGAATTCATGTTGGCCAAAGGACTGGTCAAACTCCCAAAAGTCGCGGATCCTCCCACGGTCATGGGAAGATTCACAAATCAATTCTGCAAGTTCCATCGAGCAGTGGGACATGACACCGATCACTGCTTCGTCTTCAAAAATAATGTTCAGGATTGCGTCGACAAGAGTCTCTTTGTTGAAGACGAAGAAGAAGACGAGCTAGCCGTCATGACCAAGTCTCTCCCGGGATACTCAGAATATTGAAGATGCCAAAATTCTCCTACTTTTCTCCCCTTTTACCAGTCACCTTGTAGGGGGTCAGTCAGCCCAGTCCTTTTGTGACCTTTTGGTCAAAATACTTGTAAATATTTCAGTTCTTTGTTATCAGTTTTGCTCATCAATGAAATGTCAATTTTCCTTTATATCTCTGATATCACAATACTTTCTTCCTCTGCCACATAGGGGCATTTGCTTTTGAAAATTTATATTTCAAAAATCTCTTCATCGACTTCTATTAAAACCACATTTAAATTCCTGTTCTTTTCAGAATGCGGGACAATCCTGACATCATTCATGAGAGAAATGATATTACCTATGAGGGTTTTTCAAAAATCATGAAATTTTGAAAGTCTTCATAAACAAAAAGTTCAAATATTCTTTTATCCAAGTTTTGTCAAAGATCAACCCTCGTGTTGATCGTATTTTCCAAAAATTAGGTTTTGAACCATTGCATTGAAAAATCAACCCTCGTGTTGATCATGTTTTCCAAAACAGGTTTTTAAACCATTGCATAAAGGATCAATCCTTGCATTGATCTTATCTTCCAAAAATGGGTTATAAATCATTATATTCAAAGATCAATCATTGCATTGATCTTATCTTCCAAAAATGGGTTTTAAATCATTATATTCAAAGATCAACCCCTATGTTGGTCTTATCTTCCAAGATTGGTTTTTAAACATTATCTTCTAAGATCAACCCTTGTATTGATCTTATTATCAGTCTCGAACTGTTGTTTTTAGAAACCAGATCTATTATTGATCTTCTTCTTCAAAAATAGGTTTTCAAACCATTGCCTTCGAAAATTGACTCTCATGATGATCTCTCATGTTTGATTTAAAGGATTAGATTTCACACTGATCATTCTTCTTGCAGTGGATTTTTCTTCCCAAAAATGATTTCTCACCTATCTTTTAATAAACATTTTCCTTTCAAAGATCCCATATGCAGGCAGGATCAGAAAAACTCCTTTTTCTTTCAAATCTTATAAATTTTCAGCTAATTTTGTTATCTTTTATCAGTTTCATTTATTTTATTTATATTTTTTTGTCAAGTTTTATATCAATTTTATCAAATTTTATCAAATTTTATTAAATTTTCCTCAAATCTTATCAAATTTGAACCCTTTCAGGTTAAGGGATAAACCTGATGCCTCTTTTCAATGAGATATTCTTTCATTCTGTTTTTTTCCCTCAGGTTAAGGGATAAACCTGACCCTCGTTGTCCGAGGTGTTTGCCCTTTCAGGTTAAGGGATAAACCTGACCCTCGTTGTCCGAGGTGTTCCCATTCAGGATAAGGGATAATCCTGAAACCCCTCGTAGGAGCAATAATGCTACCTATGAGGATTCTTTTGTAAAGACAATTCTTCATTTTTTCTTGATTTTGTAAATTTTTATCAATTTCTCTTTATTTTCCCCAAAATTTTATTCTATTCTTTCACCCTTTCAGGTTAAGGGATAAACCTGATGCCTCTTTCTCATGAGGTATTTCCTTTATTCTTTTTGCCCGTTCAGGTTAAGGGATAAACCTGACCCTCGTTGTCCGAGGTGTTACCATTGAGGATAAGGGATAATCCTGAAACCCCTCGTAGGAGCCACAACGCTACCTATGAGGATTCTTTTGTAAATACAAGTTTTGTCAATCTCTATTGATTTTCTAGATTTATATCAATTTCCCTTTATTAAATCTCTTTAATATCTATTCTTTTTCCCATTCAGGATAAGGGACAATCCTGAAACCACTCGTAGGGGCAACAATGCTACCTATGAGAATTCTTTTTGGAAACACAAGTTTTATCAATCTTTACTTGATTTTTTTTCTTTAAATTTATATCAATTTCTCTTCATTTACTATCCTTAAATTCTATTCTTTTTCCCATTCAGGATAAGGGAAAATCCTGAAACCCCTCGTAGGAGCAATAATGCTACCTACGAGAATTCTTTTGCAAATACAAGTATCCTCAATCATTATTTTCTAAATTTATATCAATTTCTCTTCATTAATTTTCCTTAAATTCTATTCTTTTCCCCTTTCAGGTTAAGGGATAAACCTGAATCATTCCTTTCTAAATTCTCATCAAATGTCTATTCCACTTCCCCTTCAGGATAAGGAAAAATCCTGAAAACACCGACAATCATTCTTGCTCAAATCTCAAGTATCTTAGAATGTCGATGTCCCTTTTTCTTCAAATCTCCGTCAGAAAACCCAGTACTCATACTGTGGCATTTTTAAAAAATCCAGTACTCAAACAGGTAAGCCTAGCACTCGTGCTAGTGTCTGGCTGACCGATCAGTTAGCCTCTTAGGATCAGTCTTTGCACTGACCCTTCACCAAAAAAATACAAGCTCTAAATCCAATTTTGACCTTCGGTTTATTCAAATCTCAATTTCAAGCCTTCAGGTCACAATCTTTTCTCAATTTTCCTTAAATTCTGCCAATCTTCTTCTATCCCTTCTCATCAATTCTCCTCAGAAATTCGACTTTTGACTCAAACTTCCAACTCTTTCCTTGAGATTTGAGCTTTGACTCAAATTTTCCAGCGTTCCTTTAAAGATTTGGATCTTAACTCGAGTCTTCTTTCCTTCAAAAATCTGAACTTTCAAGTTTTCCTTTGAGATTCGAGCCCTGACTCGAACCTTCCTGCTTTTCTTCGAAAATTTGAGTTTTGTCTCGAGTTTTCTTGCCTTAAATAAATAAACTTTCAAGTTTTCCTTTGAGATTCAAGCCCTGACTCGAACCTTCCTGCTTTCCTTCGAAAAATTTGAGTTTTAACTCAAGTTTTCTTGACTTCAATAAATGAACTTTCAAGTTTTTCTTTGAGATTCGAGCCCTGACTCGAACCTTTCTGCTGTCCTTCGAAAATTTGAGTTTTATCTCGAGTTTTCTTGCCTTCAATAAATGAATTTTCAAGTTTTCCCTTAAGATTCAAGCCCCGACTCGAACCTTCCAGTTTTCCTTTGAAAACTCGAGTTTCAACTCGAATTTTCCTGTTTTCCTTATAGAATCTGAGTCCTGATTTGGATATTCTTTCAAAGGCTTACCTTCAAAATCTTGTTTTATGCCAAGCTTACCTTCAGAACTTTAAATTTACATTTACCTTCAAAATTTAGCCTCATGTTGAATTCGTCCCCAGAATCCCACTGATATGTCAAAATTCAATGTTAAGAAAAGGTTTCGTCATCAAGGATTTCAGGAATATCTTGCCAAATTCCCATAAAATAGTTATTACTCTCAAAATTATATAAAAGAATTTCCTAAAATCTCCTTAATATTCCTTCCAAAAGGGCGAATCTTCTGTGAAGAAAGGCTCAAACTTCAAATTTTCTATTGGTCAACCAAGAGGATGAAGAAAATTTTTCTATATGACCGGCAAAGGAAAATTCAATGATGCTGAAAAGCCATAAGTGAATTGATATTGATCATAACTATGGCACATCCTTAAAGATTATTCTTTTGCAGTAACACAGTGGAAATATCCTGGCAGTCAAAAAGGGACCTACCCAATCCATATATATCCTCAGTCCTTTAAAGCTGCAATCAAATATCTGCAAAAAGGATCTCTCAATTGTCGTCAAGTTGAAGACGAATTATGCGAGCTAGATCCCTGGGGCCAAAGAAGATTTGGATCATCTCCATGATGAAGGAGTTTGTGAAGGATCCTTCCAGGGAAAGTTCAGATCACCATCGAGATGAAGGCGAGTGTGATGGACCTACCGACTGTGATCATCGCAAAATTTTTCCTCTCTTGTGGTTGTTTCTCTCTCTTCCTTCTCTTTTCCTCTTCCAACCTCTATTTTCCTCCTTTTTGAGGGGAGAAGAATAAAAGAAAAAAAAAGAAAGAGAAGAGAAAAGAAAGAAAGAGAAGAGGAACTCTTTTGTGCGGTCTCACTTGACCTTAATTTGAAAATATTTAGAAATTTAACTCGCCTCCGTTTTGAAAATTGCGAGAAAAATGGAGAGACGGGATTCGCTCGTCGGTACGAGGTTCGATCGTTCCTGGCGCCTTTACCATGAGTAATCGAACCAAGGATCAAATTTATGTCTTTTGCTTTGCCTAAATATAATCTAAGAATTTATCCTAAAGATCTAAATGCACAAAGAATCATGCTTGTGCAATGCAATGATGTATGCTCTTTTTGAAAAGAGTGATTTGGAAATTTCCAAGTATTCTGAGATAAACTTAGTAATAGAGTGAAGCAATGGTTGAATCTAACTTTAGAACTTGAGATAGATCAGAGAAGTTCTAAGTCTTTGAAGTAAATCAGATTTGGAAGAATAGATCTTGATTTTGAGAAAGAATGATTTGAAGCTTTGAAAATGAAGTTTCAAAGTCAGAAATGGATTTTGAATTTAATCATGGATTTAGGAGAAGAAGATGAAGTTTTGAAGTGATGTTGAATTTGAATCTTAGAATGGATCTGAGAAAATCAAATGGTATTTAAGAATAGAAATGGATTTAGGGAGTTCAAATGAGATCTGGAAATGGACTTGGATTTGAAATCTAGAATTGGGTATGGAATTGGATCTTAAAATGGATTTAAGATCTGGGATCTGAGATCCGATGTAAAATTGGGTTCTGGATCCTAAAATGGATTTGGATATGAAGTCTGAGATCCAAAGTGTGATTAAATTCTGGACCCTAAAATAGATTTGAATCTGAAGTCTGAGATCCAAGAAGTGGAATTGGATCTGAAGTCTGAGATCCAAAGTAGAATTGGGTTTTGGATCCTGAGTGGGAATTGGATCTGAAGTCTGAGATCCAATGTAGAGTTTGGACTCTGGACCCTAAGATGGAATTGGATCTGAAGTCTTGAGATCCAAAGTAGGATTGGGTTCTGGATCCTAAAGTGGATTTGGAGTTTTTTTAAATTCAGAGGATAAATCAAGGATTTCCAAGTTTGAATTGAACTTTGAAAATGAGATTTAGAATTTGACTCTTGAATATACAAATGAATTTAAAAGTCAAATTGGACTTGAATTTGGAGCTTGAATTTGGAATTTAGAAAATGAATCAAGAATCTCAAAGTAAAATTTGAACTTTGAGCATGATTGGAGTTGTGAATGAATTTAGAATTTTTCAAAGTCAAATTTGAATTTTGAAATCTGATTTGATTTTGAAAATGAATTTGAGATCTCAAAGTTAAATTGAATTTTGAGATTGAAAATGAAATAGAATTTTGAAAAATGACAGGATGAATTGGATTTGATAAGAATTGAAGATAGATTGAGGAAGATATTTACATTACTTGGAATTTTTGGAAAGGGAATTTTGAAAATATGATGCAGTTCTATCCTAAATGATGAATGAATTTGAAGAATTTTGAAATTGGATTTGAAAAGCTATTCCATTCTTTAGATGAATTAAAATAAGATTAAAGATATAATACATCCTTGACTATGGTCATTGAATGTATTATATAATAATCTATATTTAGATTCAAGAGAAGAATGAAATACATTTGGTGCTTTTATAGAATTTAAAATGAAATGAATTCTCAATATACCCTGACTATGGCCATTGGTATATATTTTGAGTTAATTTTAAGTTAAATTCTGATAAAAGGAGAAAATATTTGAGGAAGATATGATGAATTTTGAAAACGGATCCAGTGTGGATCCAGTGTTTATTTCGTAAAAGATAAAAATCTTAAGTTTTGTTTACATCCTGACTATGGCCATGGATGTAAATCATCAACTTAGGATTAGTTACCTCTTACGAAATGGTGCACGTGCCATTCGTGTTTCTCCATTGTGGGATTTTGAGAAATAAAGGCAAAAGCATGAAAATAAACAATTTATAATATTTATGATGCTCATTCATTCTATCTAAAAGCTGGAAATGTAAATTCTCATTAAGGCCTAAACTTATTACAAAATTGAAAATACAATTCCAAATAATGATATTCTCCACATATTCCTTGCAAAAACACCTGATTAGTAAGATACTATATGTACAAAAAGGGATGAAGGCCCGATCTTAGAGATAGAAGGTGGATGTACTCATTTATATTCTAATGAGAACACTGATACAAAATTTTCCATGCTTATATTAACAAATGAAATGCCCATATATATATATATATATATATATATATCTATATATATATATATATCTATATATATATACATATATATACATATATATACATATATATATATATATACATATGTATATAAGCATAGCTAATGAGACAATGGCTTCTCAAGCCAATGAAAAACCTATATATGAGGATAGCTGATGGCATTAACAAAGATGGACACCTCATCTATATCTACAGCAAGGGATGAAATATATAGATGCAGGAAATCAAAAGTAAGTGAAGCATGCAGCAGAGTAGAAATGTCAGACTGTGGCAAGTGTGTGTTATGTAAGTGGGAGGTTCAAATGAGCCACAACTGTGTTTTTGCACTTGCTGCGAGTGCAATCGGGGGGCATGGCAGCGCCTTGTACTGCTGTGAAGGCAAGAAAGATGCAGCGGTATTTTGCACTGCTGCAAAGGCAAAAAGGACACAGCAGTGCCCTGCTGTGGGTTCAGAGAAATCACAGCCGTGCCCTACACTACTGTTAGGCAAATGGAGGGCCGTTGCACAGGTGGAATGTAGGGGAATTTGAAGGTATGGTGAGTAAGTCAATTTTTGCAAAACTGGCTTCAGCAACAACCACCGGTTGGCTTTGGCAGCAATGAACCAATGTATTGATTTCAAGTAAAGGTAATTTGGCAAGTCACCAAAACAATGAATCATCTAAAATGATTACACAGTAACCATAGCAACATTCAGTTTTTGATACATGGGGGATGCCTAGGATAGGGTAAACTATCTCAACAAATATCGACCATGATGGTTTTCTGTGAACCATTAAAAGAATGATAGTTATAGTAATTCTGGGCGAATTATCATAACCAAGAAGAGGCCACAATGACTCCTTGGGGATCACTGTAAAAGAGAAAAAGTTAGGATAGTTTTGGGATAAACTGTCATAACTAAAAAAAGAATACAGGGGTCCCCCGAGAACTACTAAAAAAAAAGAAAGAATGGCAGTTATGACAGTTTCTAAATGAACTATAAAAAAAAAAAGCACAGACCTGATATAAAATAAGGCAATAGTTGTTTAACTTGAAACAGCTTGCAGAAGAACACAGACCTGATATAGAATAAGGCAATAGTTGTTTTAACTTGAAACAGCTTGCAAAAGAGCACAAAACTGATATAGAATAAGGCAATAGTTGTTTTAACTTGAAACAGCTTGCAAAAGAGCACAAACCTGCAGATCAATTGATCAATTAGATGGCGAATGGGCATCAACAGAACTGAATCCATGAATCAAAGTTTCGGCAATACAATAAATCATCTCTAATCATGACCAATCAAACTGCAATAGGACAGGTTTCATGCCAGACTTTGATGATTCGAACCCGCAGCATGCATATTTACATATTTGAACCCACGCAACTTGAAGAATGAAACCGATATCAGTTTCATAGGTTTAACACAGGAAAATGGGTAACGAAGTGGTTTCATAAGCCTGAATGTGGTAGTTGGAGATGGGACCTGCAAAACGGATTTGTTAGCAATTCGACTTCAATAGATTTAATCAGGCCAAACAATTACAGCGCAACATGGTCAAGTAGCAACTCGACTCCTCCACATTGTATCACAAACTGATTTTTAGAAAGCCTTGGGATATTTCACAATGAATCGAGATAACTCTATAGCCAGTTAAATTAATCTTTGCATAGCCAAATGATGAACCAGATTTGATCATGGCAAAGCAATTAGCACATTTATTCACTAAGAGGGTCAAGTGACCATGTCCTGGTGGATTACTGAACCTTATCCCTTGAAAGAAAACGATAATGCCTTCACTAGTCATGATTTTCTTGTGGGCAAGCTTTCAAAACTCAGCTTGTGGACTTCTCAATGCTTCAAAACACCATAAAACATTAAAACTCCTAAACAATAAATGTAATCCTGGCTTCAAACTCGAGTTTCCTTTATGAAGAAAAACCCAAAGAATTCTCAAACTTACGGTCATCTGGTTATCTCTTAATGGATCATGAGCTTAGGAGAGGTCGACTATGCTGCTCCGTAATCAAATGATTCTTCATGATTGGGGACAGTAAATCGGTCACCTCTGGGGATGCTCATACTAACAATTGAGAGACATGATTGCAGAAAACAAAAGACAAAATGAAATATCGTATAGGTAGTGAAAGTAAAACAACATAATCTGGGAGAACACAAATCATAACAAAGTGAACTATTGAGGAGGCTAAATCGAAACAAAAACCAAAAAATGCATGAATGGGAAAGAGGTGCATTAATGGATGGTATTCATGATATTAACAGTGATGTACTGATGAACAGAATGTGGCAAATGAGGATATGATGACATGGGCACTTGTCTTCTCCTATAATCAGGACATAAACACTAAGTTATCTACAAAGGAATGAACAACTATGCACATTTCTATTTCCAGCCACAATAAATGAATTAATGAGAAGAATTCCCTCCAGACTGAGTTGCCAACTTCTATACATTCTTGTTCGTGAAGAACCAGATCCGGTTGCCCGAGTAGTCAGACAATTGTTGAAGTCCCAGATGTTTACGCAGGCAATGGGCCTGATGCAGTTAGATGGCGTGTGACGCAATGCTGGTGTTAATACAATAATACAGTATGACAATGTGACAGCATGGCGATATCTATGAATGATGATTATTGACAATGTGCAATAAAATAAAAGGTGAATGCCTACTGATGATGTTGATATAATCATCGATGTGAAACAGAACATCAAATGTCAATCAGAGATCAGGATGGATAGGTTCTATTTGAACCAACATTCATTCCAGCGAAAGCCCTGGTGATTCCCCAAGGAGAATCTAGAGCTTTGGTCATTGGAGTTTCATTGTCTGAAATTTTATTTTTGTGAGCTTTCCTCCGAAAGGCAAGAAATCCTCCGATCGACTAGCAGCAGATTTCGCTCAACACTCAGGAGTCCATGGTTTTTCCTGACTCGAAGACATAAAACTTCCTCGGAAAGGTGATATCAACTAATCTTTCTCAGGGCCAATACTTATTAGCGTTCTTCGCAGAGCGAATATTGACACACTAATGAAGGAATGTGTCATATAACCATAACATTCTAAAATAGTTAAACAGTTAAAAAGTAATTCAGGAACATCATAGGGGTGACTCTCCGTGATTGATCATGTGTATGAAAATTGCTAGCAAAATGAAGCAATGATATAGGAATTATCAACTGAAAGATAACATAATGACGACATATTCCTACTGATGAATGAAAAAAGGTTCGGTGTATTATTAACAACATCAACTGAATATTATAAATGAAGTAGAAATAATGAAATCCAAAGCGCATACAACGTAGATGGTGTGATCATCGCAAAATTTTTCCTCTCTTGTGGTTTCTCTCTCTTCCTTCTCTTTTCCTTTTCTAACCTCTATTTTCCTCCCTTTTGAAGGGAGAAGAATAAAAGAAAGATAAGAGAAAGAGAAGAGAAAAAGAAAGAAAGAAAAAGAGAAGAGGACTTCTTTTGCGCGGTCTCACTTGACCTTGATTTGAAAAATATTTAGAAATTTAACTCGCCTCCGTTTTGAAATATATTGCGGGAAAAATGGAGAGACGGGATTCGCTCGTCGGTACGAGGTTCGACCGTTCCTGGCGCCTTTACTAGGGGTAATCGAACCAAGGATCGAATCTATGCCTTTTGCTTTGCCTAAATATAATCTAAGGATTTATTCTAACTCTAGATACACAAAGAATCATGCTTGTGCAATGCAAGGATGTATGCTCTTTGGAAAAGAATGTTTTGGAAATTTCCAAGTATTCTAAGATGAACTTGGTAAAGGAGTGAAGAAATGATTGAATCTAACTTAGAACTTGAGATAGATCAGAGAAGTTCTAAGTTTTTGAAGTAAATCGGAGTTGGAATAATAGATCTTGATTTTGAGAAAGAATGATTTGAAGCTTTGAATAATGAAGTTTCAAAGTTAGAAATGGACTTTAAATTTAATCATGGATTCAGGAGAAGAAGATGAAGTTTTGAAGGGATATTGAATTTGAATTTTAGAATGGATCTGAGAAATCCAAATGGTATTTAAGAATAGAAATGGATTTAGGGAGTTCAAATGAGATCTGAAAATGGACTTGGATTTGAAATCTAGATTTTGAAATGGAATTGAATCTTAAAATGGATTTAAAATCTGAGATCTGAGATCCAATGTAGAATTGGGTTCTGGATCCAAAAATGGATTTGGATATGAAGTCTGAGATCCAAAGTGAAATTGAATTCTGGACCTTGAAATTGATTTGGATTTGAAGTCTGAGATCCAATGTAGAATTGGGTTCTGGATCCTAAGACGGATTTGGATCTGAACAAAGTAGAATTGGATTCTAGATCCTAAGTGGATTTGGATCTGAAGAAAGTGGATCCAAAAGTAGAATTGTATTTAGAAGACTGGATCCAAGTTGATGTGATTTTGGATTTGGGATTTCTAAACTTGATTTGAGAATTTGAATTTTGAAAACGAATTTCAAAGTCAAAATTTGGATTTTGAAGCTTGAATCTGGAATTTAGAAGATGAATCCATATTTTCAATTTTGAATTGAATTTAGAAAATGAAATTGAATCTTGAAATATACAAATGAATTTCAAAGTCAAGTTAGACTTTGGATTTGAATTTTGAATTTGAATGTTTAGAAGATGAAGAGAATCTCAAAGTTAAATTGAATTTTGGATTTGATTTGGAGTTTTTGAATATAAATGAATTTGGCATTCCGAAGTCAAATTGAACTTTGATTTGAATTAGAATTTTGAATTTTGGATATACAAATGAATTTCAAAGTCAGATTGGACTTTGAATTTAGAATAACGAGTGGAAAATTGATTTGAGAAGTGAAGAATACGTCTGAAGGAAATCACTTGGATTTTATGAAAAAGAATCTTGAAAATATGATGCAATTCTATCCTATATGATGAATGAATTTAAATTTTTGAAATTGGTTTTTGAAAAGTTATTTTATTCTTTAAATGAATTAAAATAAGATTGAAGATGTAATACATCATTGACTATGGTCATTGAATGTATTATATAATAATCTATATTTAAATTCAAGAGAAGAATAAAATACATTTGGTGCTTTTATAGAATTTAAAATGAAATTAACTCTCAATATACCCTGACTATGGCCATTGGTATATATTTTGAGTTAATTTTAAGTTAAATTCTGATAAAAGGAGAAAATTTTTAAGGAAAATATGATGAATTTTGAAAACGGATCCAATGTGGATCCAGTGTTATTTCGTAAAAGATAAAAATCCTAAGTCTTGTTTACATCCTGACTATGGCCGTTGATGTAAATCATCAACTTAGGATTAATTTATCTCTTACGAAATGGTGCACGTGCCATTCGTGTTTCACCATTGTGAGAATTTGGGAAATAAAGGAAAAATGCGTGAAGAACAAGTAATTCATGATATTTACAATGCTCATTCATTCTATCTAAAACAGGAAATGTAAATTCTCATTTAAAATCTAACTATTACAATACATGAAATGATGCTTACAACTCCAAATAACGACTTTATCCGCATATTCAAAACAACTGGGTTAGTAAAATATACAAAAGTCACATTATGTTAAAGGATTAACATATATACCCACCTATCTAAGAGCTAACGGAGGGTATACATATACGGAATGTATGAATGGCATCCTAACTTTAGGGAAAGTCGGATACGATAACTCATGTTAAACCAATGGGAAAGTTGCATGTTATGATATCTATGACAGTGCTAATACCAAAAACTGAACCTAGGCTGGAATTGGGGAATATATGTGCTATGAAAAGGTCGAAGCTGCTACCATAGATGCTTGATGGGATGCATTAAGGAAAATATTAAGAAACAATAAAACATTTACAGTGAAAAATCAGCAAGTAACGAGAATAATAGGGCTTTGAGAATCATTGCTGGGCAATAAACTGGCAGTTAAGCTTAACTATAAGGCTTGGACATGAAATCTAAATATAACACAATAATTATGATACACTGCCTCACATACTATGCTAAACTGATATTAAATACATACACTCACACCCTGCTGACCTTATGATGTTAAATATACACATTAACTTACACTACTGGTCTGCACTATACCATACACGCTGATCATGATATTAAGAACATCATACATGAACTGAATGCTATTTGTCATGGAGATACCGCAGAGAATAAAATGGATACTGGGAAAGAGAAAGTGTTGTTGACAGGATATGTATGAATATATAAAAGAAATGGGAGAGTGATGTGAAATGTTATATGGACATAGTGATAAGTGTGTGTGAACTAACATATAACACAGGAATGTAACCCCTATAAAATGGAAGCTGCAGGAACTCTAACATCGTGTGGCTTTTATTACAGAAATTCCTGAAAAGGTGGATATTTCAGCAAAAGATATGCTTTGCAGATCATATTTACAAAGTAGTTTTACCTTATAAAATGCAATTTTTTGCAGGAAAGATTTTCAGCAGATGCTATGCTGTAGCAATGAGGATGGTAAATGATACATGTGTGTGCAGCTGGGAAATAATGTTATAGTGATGATTGCAGGGGGTGTAGGTGTTGCTACAGTGTTGTTTGCAGGGAAAAAAAAATGTGACTTGGGTAATGACATGGTGATATTGTATGACGAACACATTGACCCCTGCAAAAATTTATAATAACAACAAGATGCCTGTAGATTCCACCGTATGTTGACAGGGGAGTTTCACTACAGCAAGGATATGCTCATAAGATTAATGAAAGAATGCTTCCTGTATGCCGACTCTGATTTCCTCAGTTTGATTCCGGGAACAAACCCCCATAAGGATGGAAGCGAATCAGTTGTTGCCCAATGCGCATCCCTCAAAGTGAAATGGTTGTCCGGCAGCAGTAATTCCATCAATCTCCAACATTGCCATTGAGCTATGGCAGTACTGGCTAAAGGCCTTCAGCAAGCTTTTCATATGGTTCTTAATGATTGCTGTGGCTTTGGGAGGCAAAAATGTCTGGCAATGTTTACATTGGCTTGGGTGTTATAAAAAAAAATGATGGAATGTGCAGGTGACAGGGGATGTAGTGGAGTGTTTGAAGCTATTGCTGCAAGTGCAGCAGGCAAATGGGATTAAGTGTGTGGCAATGGTGCATAGCATATAGGTGTAATGGTGATGGTAGGAATACCACCAGCAGAAAGTGTTGAGGTCCAATGTCATGTGGGTGACAGTGAGGGATGTTGGATATTGAAGCTGCAAGTGACTCACTAAGGCAGGGACTGTAAGTATTGAGATAGCACTGAGGAAAGTCGAAAGCACCGTGGTGTTAGTTTTTGGTACATGCAACAGGTAGTGTATCTAGTGATGCTGAAAAATAGAGGTGAGTGTACAGGTGATTGAAGACTGTTAACATACAGTGAATGTAGCAGAAATGAATAGATGTGCGGAGTAATAAACGCGATGTGACTCATGTTCCAGCCCTGATCTGAAGGCGCAGCCAGAATATCCTGGCAAAGTAACATTACAATATAGATCACCAATTCGGGGATACTGAAGTTGGAGGTTAGATATCTCCATTTGATTTCTGCTAAAAAAATTTCTCCCCACTGACAAGAGTTTGAAACTCTTTCAGGATTTCTTTCAGGATCAAATGACTTTACATCATGTAGATCAGAAAATTTTCCTTCTTTTTTGAAGGACTTGATGCTCTCACTATCCATCAAATGGACCGAAAACCTGTCAGACTTTCTAATGCTTTGAGGAGTAATAATATATCATACATGGATTTTTATTTAGCAGGAGATTCTATTGTCATGGTACTGAAGAAAGATACACTAAAGGAATCCCTGTTTGCTTCTAACTTACAGGTGAATGGATTGCATGCATTAAGTGAGAGGATATACAGGCATGGTGGAAAATAAAGAAAAATGAGAGTGATAATAGGTGCAATGGAGTGTGGAAATGGTGTACAGGTTATGTGACTGATGCTGGATAGTTACCTTAACAGGGGAGCATCTCATGTCCAAGGTGAATTGCAGGTGAACTGGCAGCATAAGATGGATCAGAAGTAGCAGAAGATAGTATCTTTGTGCTTATGCCCTTGGATTTTTGTTGCCCCTTTTACGATTCTTCTTGGTATCCTTTGTAAAATCATTGATATTGTTAGAATAAGTTGCTTCTTCAATCTGTATTAATGGCAACCAGAGTCTCTTTCAACATGATTAGAAATATCTAGTTCTCTCTCAGCAGTCTTGGCCAAGACCTCTTCATCTTGACAAATCATGTAACTGGTTTTTCTTGCTCATGGAATGTGAAACAGAAAGAACACAGGAACTATATGATGAGCATCCAATGGATTGGGTGTATTTTGACAGGAGTGTAACGAATAATGCAGCATTTTGCCTTTAGAATGGACAAAACATTATGAACCTGAAGTGAATATGATACACTTGGGTACTTACCAAAATAGGGAATCAAATGTAAGCATATAATTACGAAACAGGAAATGCAAAATTGACATAAGGAAGGGAACATGAGACACGATGATGAAATGTTAGGTACCGGAAACATAGGATGATGATCAAGGGATCAGATGATGAAAAACAGAGGATGTAGGAAAATGAAACATGCTAGGAATATAGATTTACGTAACAAGATAATCCAAAATGAAAAAGAATTCTTAGGCGCCATGATCAGCTAAAATGCAGTAAAGATGAAGAAAAGGCAACTAAACACTATTGAATATAAACCAGTGATCAAAGTAGAGCAGGAACCAGAGAGATAACTTAGCAATTTAAATAAATGACTACAAAAATTATAACAGAAAAAATGAAAATATGATACTGTAAAAAAAAAAAGTGAAGCCGGCATTCCATTACTTATTCTAAAACAAAATGATGGATGAGAAATGAAACCCAAAAAAAAATGTGGTGACTTATATCAATAATAGGTCACTGCGAACTAGATGCAATTCAAAATGGGAAATGAAGGCCATGGTATGAATATAAAACACATATTAAGATTGAAAAATATGGATGAAGATGTAATGAAAAAAAAAATGGATGAAATAAAATGGAAACTGGTGAAACGAGAACATGAATGTAAATCCGTCGAGAGATAATGACCAGAGATTATTTACAAAATTGGAATTCGGACATCGAAATGCTGAACTGAAACATCAAGGAGGAAATACATTACAAGGAAATGCCGATATATGAAACTTACATAAAACACACAGAAAATGTCAGGGAAATTCATATAAAATAAATAAAATACAGCGAAATGGGAAAAGGCCATCTGATGTTGCTGAATGAGAAATCAAAAAAAGAAAAAGGGATAAGGAAAATAGGAAATTAAATGTTGGAATCAGTGGATTCCATTACTGTTGCAATTGGATAGATCGATCCTGCATACATTACAGGTCAATTCTACCATCTTGCTTTCTAAAGAAAGTGAATGAAGAGGAATCAAAATCAGTAATAGAGAGATGCTGAAGACGAAGGGAAAGAAATGCGTGCAAAAGGAAGAGAAAAGAAGAGAAAAAAAAGAAAAAGACAGAAGAAGAAAAAAAGAATAGAGGGAGGTGGTCACTTACCTGTAGAGGAGATTCCGTGAAGGGGATTGGTGGCAGCTGCTTGCAGAGGAGGGCCGGATGCCGGATTGAGAGGAAGATTTCAGAGGGAAGGGGATGGATGGTGGTGGTAGGAGACCGATCAGAGGCAAATGGAGGGGTGGGGGACGGATCCCTTCTCTCTCCTGCGTGCTCCCCTTTTAAAGAAGGAGAGGAGCATTCGAGAGAGGGGCTGTTGAAGATGAGAGGTTGAGGGAGAAGAGGTTGTTTGAAGATGGAGGGTCGGGCTGAGAGGGAGGATGCGCGGGAAAGAGGCCGTTGCCTCTTTTCCAAATTTCCAAAAGAAAGCCCCCTTGAAAGAACTTTTGTAAAAAAAATGGTTCAAAAGGAGGTTTTTGGCAAAAATTCAATTTTTCAAGTTTTAAAACCATTTGCCTTCCTCAAATTTTTTATTTTTATATTGCTTTTCCATTTTTTTTTGTATTTTTGTAGTAGAAAACTAAGAAAAAGAAAACAAAGTTTTAAACACTAAATTTTTGTATTTTTCTGAGAAATATTTACAAAAGTATTTTTCTGAGAATTTTAGTCCATTTCGAGAGAATTTCTTCAGAAAAAGGGGTTTTTGACCCAGGTTTTGAGAAAAATGTTCAAGTTTTGACATTCAAATCGAGAAATACAATGTGATGGATCCAAACGGATGTCGAATGGACTGTCCGAGCTATTTAAAGGCTATTTTTGGTATTTTCTATAAATTTAATTTAAAATTTGAACAAGGAGACTCAGATTTGGATCCGGACAATGGATCCAGATCCGAAATCAATTTAAACATATGAAATGAATTTAATTTCAATAAAACTAGAGAAAATGAACTAGAATTTAGATTTGAAATGACCCATTTGCTCAAAAAAAATGAATTTAGGGGCAAAAAGGGAATATTTAAAAGATTTTGAAAAATTTGGGGTGTTTACAGATGGTAACAAAAATAAAAATAAAACAAGAGAGGTAAATCAATGTCGATGGAACCCGATATATTTAATAAAACAATTGCAATAAAATAAAGAAAAAAAAATGGGGAGATACAGGTCTCATCAAGATATATTGACGATGATAAAACTTTGGCACACAGTATACCAGAGGTTCCTCTGTAGCACTAGATTTTCAGCATAGAGATTCATGGTATGCTATATGGACAAGGCCCGATGCTGCTGGAATTGAACATAGGGAATCGGATAAAATGAAGTCAAATCTCATAACATAGAGCGAAAATCAAATTAAGATAAAAAAAAAAAATTTGAATCCAAGCAGCAGAAACATATATCTAGATGTACATGAACTGAAGAAAATCAGGATGTATTACAGGAGAAAATAAGGGAAATAAGTTGCAAAAAAAAAAAAAACACAAAACAAAACCAAAAAAAAAAAGAAGAAAGGAAAAGAAAAGTGTTGGAATACCGTGATTCCTGATGATGTTGCCCTGGGTGGGTCAATCCTGCTATTATGCAGACTGATTTCACTCAGTCGACTTTCTAATAAAAAAAATAAAGAAAAACGGAAGAGATCAGAATAGAGAAGTACTGCAAGTAATAGAGGTATTTATAGAACAAAAAGAAAGAAAGGATAGAATAGTGATTATCTACCTACAGATGCCTTTGATCTTTTAGTTACTCAAAAAGGGGTAAGCACCAGGGGGTATAGATCCGCAACAGCTGAGAAGAGAGGGGTTTACCGTAAACCTTGCAGAAGTCCCGAGGGCTAAAGAGGTGAAGTCGAAGATTAATTGATCGTCTTGTGGATGGAAACTGGATGCCAGGATTTGTCTCCCTTTTCTCTTTGTTGCTGCCCAGTTTATATAGAATCTCAGGAAGAATCGAGAAAAGGGGTAGCAGTTGAGTATCAAGGGCTAGGATGGCGGCCATCGGTCGAGAGGTGTTTCCGCCCTTCGATCCCGCGTGAGAAATCTGTGAAAGGGGGCCGTTAGGGATGGAAGGTTGAAAGGAATGGGAGAGGGATGGTTGAGGATCGATGGGTTCCAGCACATGGGGGTTTGTGGGCGATGGAAGGATCGGGCGGTCGGCGATGGGGAACATTCTTCTGGAAGGAGGGCAGCAGAAGAAAAGGGTTTTCGTAACCCTAAACCCGACTTTTGTTAAGGGGGTCTTCTTATAAAATTTTCCAAAAGGCCGGTCCTCTTTTTAAAGATTTTCAAAAAAGTGGCTCTAAAGAGAAGTTTTAGCAAAAAAAACAAGTTTCAAAAGGAATTTTGAACAACATAGTTCCTGATATTTTTTCTTTTTTTGGTTTTTTTCTCTTTTTTTTCCATTTTTTGTGTTTTTGGAATAAAAATCTAAGATTTTATGAGAAACAAAGATTAAACACTAAATTTTTTTTTGTGTGTTTTTGCAAAAAATATTTAGTAAAGGGGATTTTTCTGAGAATTTAAAAGCTATTTTGAAGAAATTTCTTCAGAAATGGGTTTGGACCCAAGTTTTGAGAAAATATTCAAGTTTTTTTTTTTTAACCTCGAATATGAGAAATACAATTTGATGGATCCAAAACAGATACCGGACGAACTGTCTGAGGTTTTTCAAAAAGTTATTTTGGAAATTTCGAGAATTTGGTTTTAAACATTTGGACAACGAGGCTCAAATTTGGCTTTTGATAATGGATCCGAAATTGAGTCAGATATATAAAATGAATTTAATTTCAATAAAACTTTGAGAAATAAACTGGTATTTAGATTTACTGACTCAATTACTCAGAAGATGGGGTCAAAGGCCAAAAAGAGAATATTTACCATATTTTGAAAATTTTGGGGTGTTCACAGATGCCCCTCTTTGCTACTAAGCCAGTTGAAAGCCGAGCTTAGTGGCAAAGAAACACTCCAAATTTTGAAAAATGCCCCAGTCAGCAGACCTGAACTGGGTGTGGAAGAATTTATTTTGAAAGCATGGCTTTTTTTTTTTTAGGCTTAGAACCTCTTTCTAAATGGCTCTGGGGGACAAAATCCTCAAAAATGACATGACTGAATAGATAGAAATGAGGAAATCGTGATGGGACTTTGAGTGAAGGTCCCGATAATGGTGAAGGATTTTGATCAAGTCACATGAGCGAGGCGAGATCAATCTTTTGGAATGACGCAGGTTTAGCCCTTAGCCTGGATGGGACGAAGATATATCAAGATAATCTGAGATGGGGAAAGGAATATAAGTGGACCTCGATGGGACATTTCTGAGAGAAATGCCTCGTGAGATGAAACTCTAGCATGATCCCTTCCTGAATGGATATACAGAGCATGGATTCCTCGAGGGGAAGAACCATGATGGGACTGGAGGAAAACACCTCGTTGAAACGAGACTCAGATTTAACCCAAACCTGAAAAAGGAAAAGACTTCGAAGTACGAGGTTCAGGCTTAACCCTTATCCTGAAAGGGATGAGCATACAAGATCCTCGAAAGAGGAAGCCGTGATGGGAAGAAAATGCATCGCCGAAAGCGAGATTCAGGTTTTTACCCTTGACCTGAGTGGAGGGAATCACACAAAGTTCTAAAATGAAGAAACCGTGGAAGGACTAGAAAGGATATCTAGTCGAAAATGAGACTTAAGTTTAACCCTAACCTGAACGGAAAGATACCGCGTGGAACGAGGCTCAGGCTCAACCCTTAACCTGAAAGGGGCAACCATACGGAATCCTTGGATGAAGAAACCATGATGGGACCTTCGGAATTTGGACGAACAAATCCAAAAGGGGTTTGCGAGAAGAGAAAAATAAGAGATTCCCTAAAGCTTGAAAAGGGGATGATCTGGGGCGTCTCATTGCTGAGACTAAATCAGCTTTCTAAAAACAGACGACCTCTCGCAGAAGGTTTGGGTGATACCTCGAGGAGCGAGGTAACAGGTATAATCCTTAGCCTGAATGGATACAAGATCCTCGAAGAGCGGAAAAACTGTGATGGGACTTCTAGACTTTGCACAACAAGTCCGAGAGGGGTTTTGCAAAAAGGATGAAAATGGGGGTCTTTAAAGCTTTGAAAAAGGGGTTGTTTTTGGGCGCCTCATTGCTGAGACTGAAAATAGCTTTTGACAATAACAGACCTTTTGCAAAAAGTTCAGGTTTAACGCTTATCCTGAGCGGGAACTGTCCATGGTGGGACAGTGGGAAACACAGGGAAGTGTGCAAATCTGAGAGTGTTCAGATCAGACGGAAGGAAAAGACTTCTCAGTCCTAAGGAGGGATGACGTCAGGATACGTCAAAAACGAACATCAAGTTCACACTTCATTTTGGGATAATGAGAAAGTATTGCCAATAAGATGCCCGAAAAATTGTAGTTGATCTATTGTGCATATATGTGAAAATATCACCTCTTTCTACCTAAGGTATTAGCTCCAGTTGGGCTAACTCTGTAGAATCAAGAGTCAAATTCAAATTTGCTGTTGTTGAGTTTTTTTAAGGAAAATATGAATTTTCTTGATATGAAAAGAGAGAAAATATTCTTAGCTTCATAAAAGTAATTGAGTGAAAAGATATTGATAAGAGAATTTCACATAGATAAAGATGATTTCTGACAGTTTTGGGCAGTTTGATATCCTAGGCATTTCCCATGATGATCTTTTTGCACTCTTTTGAGTCATGGAGTTTTCTTGGGCTTTTACATCATCCTTCATTTTGGAGATGTCCTGACTTTTCTCTCTTTTTGGGGAAGGGTACGTCACAAACTCCTTCATCTTGGAGATGTTCCGATCCTTCTTTTCTTTCTTAGGAATTATGACATTGATGGTATAGGTTCATTGGTAAAATCTCTAGATGATAGCAGAAATCAAATATCTTTTTAGGGTTTGTCGGTAGGTTCATCGCATCTGCCTTTATCTCGACGGTGATTCGAACTTTCCTAGGAAGGATCTGTCACAAACTCTGTCATCTTGGAGATGTTTCAAATCTTCTTTGGCCCCGGGGGTCTGCTCACATAATTTGTCTTCACCTTGACGACAATTGAGAGATCCCTTTTGCGGATATTTGATTACAGCTTGGACGACTGAGGAGATATGGATTGGGTAGGTTCTTTTTTTTTTACTGCCCAGGATATTTCCACTATCTTACTGCCAAAAGGACGATCTTTAAGATTGTGCCATAGTTATGATCAATATCAGTTCACTTATGGCTTTTCAACATCATTGAATTTTTCCTTTGCCGGTCATATCGAAGATTTTTTCTTCATCCTCTTGGTTGACCAACAGAAAAAGCTTGAATCTAGTTCTTATTTCGAATAAGTCTTGCTCTTTTGGAAACAATACTAAAGGTATCTTTGAGATAATTCTTTTTATATGATGAAAACTTTAAGATCAACAATGACTTTTGATAGCAAATTGGCAATGTATTCTAGAAATACTTGATGAAAGAAATTGCTCGATATCGAATTGACATGTCTGTGACAAAATTCTCCTCTCTTTTTCCCCAAAAAGAGAGACTCAGGCTTAAGCCCTTACCTGAATGGGAAGTTGGAAATACTCCTCTCTTCCCTGGAAGAGGAGGTGTTTGCAAAACAGAACTTTTGAAGAGAAATTAAGTTTTCGTCAAAACTTCCTATCTCTAGGCTTCTCTTATGGAAAGGCGGCCGAAGAACAAAGTTGAGAAAGTATCACAGAGGGATTGAGTCCATCACACTCTCCCTAGAAGAGGGTCCTCTGTGAAGGGGTTGGCCAAAGATGAGTAAAATGGGGGCCACAAAAAGAAATGAGCTTCCATCGAAGCTCTCCCTAGAAAAAGGGTTCTTTTGTGTAAAGTTGGTTTTTGTTTTGCAAATTGTTCGCGAAGAAAACGAGTCCCTTCAAACTCTCCCTGGAAAAGGGTTCTTGCGAACGAAAGATGGTTGCATGCGAAAGGAACGAGCTCCCTCGAACTCTCCCTGAAGAGGGTCCTTCGCAAGAGAAAAGATTTAAATTTTTGACAAAATGATAACCCGAAGGTTGAAATTTGAGAATTTAGAACTTGAATGATGATGTGCGGTTAGTACAAAGACTGAACCTGGAGGGCTAACTGATCAGTCAGCCAAACAACTAGCACGAGCGATAGGTGTACTAGCACGAGCACTGGATTTCAAAGAAATGCCCCAGTACGAGCGCTGGGTTTTCGAAAATGTACACCAGTACGAGCACTGGGTTTTCAAAAGGAGAATTAAAAAATGAGACCGACATTAGAAGATATTCGAGAATTAAGCAAGAATGATTGTCGGTGTTTCAGGATTATCTTTTACTTTGAAGGGGAAGTTCAAGGAGAACTCCGGTCCAAATACGAGTATTAGATCGACAGGGGAGATTCAAGAGAAAATAATGATATACAAAAGCGAAAAATCCAAGTCGGGACTCAGTTTTTTTCAAACACAAGAAATGGGTGAGAATCGAGTTTGAAAACTCGAATTTTCAAAACAACGATTTGTCGAACACGAGCATTGGATTCAAAAGGAAGTTCAAGTCGGAACTTGAGACTTCAAAAATAAGAATATACAAAAGGAAAATCCGAGTCGGGACCCAGTTTTTAAATATAAGAAAATGAATGAGAATTGAGTTTGAAAACTCGAATTCTCAAAACAACGATTTGTCCAACACGAGCATTGGATTCAAAAGGAAGTTCAAGTCGGAACTTGAGACTTCAAAAATAAGAATATACAAAAAAGGAAAATCTGATTCGGAACCCGGTTTTTAAATATAAGAAAATGAATGAGAATTGAGTTTGAAAACTCAAATTCTCAAAACAACGATTTGTCCAACACGAGCATTGGATTCAAAAGGAAGTTCAAGTCGGAACTTGAGACTTCCAAAATAAGAATATACAAAAAAGGAAAATCCGAGTCGGAACCCGGTTTTTAAATATAAGAAAATGAATGAGAATTGAGTTTGAAAACTCGAATTCTCAAAACAACGATTTGTCCAACACGAGCATTGGATTCAAAAGGAAGTTCAAGTCGGAACTTAAGACTTCAAAAATAAGAATATACAAAAAATAAAAATCTGAGTCGGAACCTGGTTTTTAAATATAAGAAAATGAATGAGAATTGAGTTTGAAAACTCGAACTCTCAAAACAACGATTTGTCCAACACGAGCATTGGATTCAAAAGGAAGTTCAAGTCGGAACTTGAGACTTCAAAAATAAGAATATACAAAAAATAAAAATCTGAGTCGGAACCTGGTTTTTAAATATAAGAAAATGAATGAGAATTGAGTTTGAAAACTCGAACTCTCAAAACAACGATTTGTCCAACACAAGCATTGGATTCAAAATAAAGTTCAAGTCGGAACTTGAGACTTCAAAAATAAGAATATACAAAAAGGAAAATCTGAGTCGTAACCCAGTTTTTAAATATAAGAAAATTAATGAGAATTGAGTTTGAAAACTCGAATTCTCAAAACAACGATTTGTCCAACACGAGCATTGGATTCAAAAGGAAGTTCAAGTCGGAACTTGAGACTTCAAAAATAAGAATATACAAAAAAGGAAAATCCGAGTCGGAACCGGTTTTTAAATATAAGAAAATGAATGCGAATTGAGTTTGAAAACTCGAACTCTTAAAACAACAATTTGTCCAACACGAGCATTGGATTCAAAAGGAAGTTCAAGTCGGAACTTGAGACTTCAAAAATAAGAATATACAAAAAAGGAAAATCCGAGTTGGAACCCGTTTTTTAAATATAAGAAAATGAATGAGAATTGAGTTTGAAAACTCGAATTCTCAAAACAACGATTTGTCCAACACGAGCATTGGATTCAAAAGGAAGTTCAAGTCGGAACTTGAGACTTCAAAAATAAGATTATACAAAAAAGGAAAATCTGAGTCGAGAACACGGTTTTTAAATATAAGAAAATGAATGAGAATTGAGTTTGAAAACTCGAACTCTCAAAACAACGATTTGTCCAACACAAGCATTGGATTCAAAATAAAGTTCAAGTCGGAACTTGAGACTTCAAAAATAAGAATATACAAAAAGGAAAATCTGAGTCGGAACCCGGTTTTTAAATATAACAAAATTAATGAGAATTGAGTTTGAAAACTCGAATTCTCAAAACAACGATTTGTCCAACACGAGCATTGGATTCAAAAGGAAGTTCAAGTCGGAACTTGATACTTCAAAAATAAGAATATACAAAAAAGGAAAATCCGAGTCGGAACCCGGTTTTTAAATATAAGAAAATGAATGCGAATTGAGTTTGAAAACTCGAATTCTCAAAACAACGATTTGTCCAACACGAGCATTGGATTCAAAAGGAAGTTCAAGTCGGAACTTGAGACTTCAAAAATAAGAATATACAAAAAAGGAAAATCCGAGTCGGAACCCGGTTTTTAAATATAAGAAAATGAATGAGAATTGAGTTTGAAAACTCGAATTCTCAAAACAACGATTTGTCCAACACGAGCATTGGATTCAAAAGGAAGTTCAAGTCAGAACTTGAGACTTCAAAAATAAGAATATACAAAAAAGGAAAATCTGAGTCGGAACCCGATTTTTAAATATAAGAAAATGAATGAGAATTGAGTTTGAAAACTCGAATTCTCAAAACAACGATTTGTCCAACACGAGCATTGGATTCAAAAGGAAGTTAAAGTCGGAACTTGAGACTTCAAAAATAAGAATATACAAAAGGAAAATCCGAGTCGGGACCCAGTTTTTAAATATAAGAAAATGAATAAGAATTGAGTTTGAAGACTCGAATTCTCAAAACGACGATTTGTCCAACACGAGCATTGAATTCAAAAGGAAGTTCAAGTCGGAACTTGAAACTTCAAAAATGAAAATATACAAAAAGGAAAATCCAAGTCGGAACCTGGTTTTTAAATATAAGAAAATGAATGAGAATTGAGTTTGAAAACTGGAATTCTCAAAACAACGATTTGTCCAACACGAGCATTGGATTCAAAAGGAAGTTCAAGTCGGAACTTGAGACTTCAAAAATAAGAATATACAAAAAAGGAAAATGCGAGTCGGAACCCGGTTTTTAAATATAAGAAAATGAATGCGAATTGAGTTTGAAAACTCGAATTCTCAAAACAACGATTTGTCCAACACGAGCATTGGATTCAAAAGAAAGTTCAAGTCGGAACTTGAGACTTCAAAAATAAGAATATACAAAAAAGGAAAATCCGAGTCGGAACCCGGTTTTTAAATATAAGAAAATGAATGAGAATTGAGTTTGAAAACTCGAACTCTCAAAACAACGATTTGTCCAACACAAGCATTGGATTCAAAATAAAGTTCAAGTTGGAACTTGAGACTTCAAAAATAAGAATATACAAAAAAGGAAAATCTGAGTCGGAACCCGGTTTTTAAATATAAGAAAATGAATGAGAATTGAGTTTGAAAACTCAAATTCTCAAAACAACGATTTGTCCAACACGAGCATTGGATTCAAAAGGAAGTTCAAGTCGAAACTTGAGACTTCCAAAATAAGAATATACAAAAAAGGAAAATCCGAGTCAGAACCCGGTTTTTAAATATAAGAAAATGAATGAGAATTGAGTTTGAAAACTCGAATTCTCAAAACAACGATTTGTCCAACACGAGCATTGGATTCAAAAGGAAGTTCAAGTCAGAACTTGAGACTTCAAAAATAAGAATATACAAAAAAGGAAAATGCGAGTCGGAACCCGGTTTTTAAATATAAGAAAATGAATGCGAATTGAGTTTGAAAACTCGAATTCTCAAAACAACGATTTGTCCAACACGAGCATTGGATTCAAAAGGAAGTTCAAGTCGAAACTTGAGACTTCCAAAATAAGAATATACAAAAAAGGAAAATCCGAGTCGGAACCCGGTTTTTAAATATAAGAAAATGAATGAGAATTGAGTTTGAAAACTCGAATTCTCAAAACAACGATTTGTCCAACACGAGCATTGGATTCAAAAGGAAGTTCAAGTCGGAACTTAAGACTTCAAAAATAAGAATATACAAAAAATAAAAATCTGAGTCGGAACCCGGTTTTTAAATATAAGAAAATGAATGAGAATTGAGTTTGAAAACTCGAACTCTCAAAACAACGATTTGTCCAACACAAGCATTGGATTCAAAATAAAGTTCAAGTCGGAACTTGAGACTTCAAAAATAAGAATATACAAAAAGGAAAATCTGAGTCGTAACCCAGTTTTTAAATATAAGAAAATTAATGAGAATTGAGTTTGAAAACTCGAATTCTCAAAACAACGATTTGTCCAACACGAGCATTGGATTCAAAAGGAAGTTCAAGTCGGAACTTGAGACTTCAAAAATAAGAATATACAAAAAAGGAAAATCCGAGTCGGAACCGGTTTTTAAATATAAGAAAATGAATGCGAATTGAGTTTGAAAACTCGAACTCTTAAAACAACAATTTGTCCAACACGAGCATTGGATTCAAAAGGAAGTTCAAGTCGGAACTTGAGACTTCAAAAATAAGAATATACAAAAAAGGAAAATCCGAGTTGGAATCCGTTTTTTAAATATAAGAAAATGAATGAGAATTGAGTTTGAAAACTCGAATTCTCAAAACAACGATTTGTCCAACACGAGCATTGGATTCAAAAGGAAGTTCAAGTCGGAACTTGAGACTTCAAAAATAAGATTATACAAAAAAGGAAAATGCGAGTCGGAACCCGGTTTTTAAATATAAGAAAATGAATGCGAATTGAGTTTGAAAACTCGAATTCTCAAAACAACGATTTGTCCAACACGAGCATTGGATTCAAAAGGAAGTTCAAGTCGAAACTTGAGACTTCCAAAATAAGAATATACAAAAAAGGAAAATCCGAGTCGGAACCCGGTTTTTAAATATAAGAAAATGAATGAGAATTGAGTTTGAAAACTCGAATTCTCAAAACAACGGTTTGTCCAACACGAGCATTGGATTCAAAAGGAAGTTCAAGTCGGAACTTAAGACTTCAAAAATAAGAATATACAAAAAATAAAAATCTGAGTCGGAACCGGTTTTTAAATATAAGAAAATGAATGCGAATTGAGTTTGAAAACTCGAACTCTTAAAACAACAATTTGTCCAACACGAGCATTGGATTCAAAAGGAAGTTCAAGTCGGAACTTGAGACTTCAAAAATAAGAATATACAAAAAAGGAAAATCCGAGTCGGAACCCGGTTTTTAAATATAAGAAAATGAATGAGAATTGAGTTTGAAAACTCGAATTCTCAAAACAACGATTTGTCCAACACGAGCATTGGATTCAAAAGGAAGTTCAAGTCGGAACTTGAGACTTCAAAAATAAGAATATACAAAAAAGGAAAATCTGAGTCGGAACCCGATTTTTAAATATAAGAAAATGAATGAGAATTGAGTTTGAAAACTCGAATTCTCAAAACAACGATTTGTCCAACACGAGCATTGGATTCAAAAGGAAGTTAAAGTCGGAACTTGAGACTTCAAAAATAAGAATATACAAAAGGAAAATCCGAGTCGGGACCCAGTTTTTAAATATAAGAAAATGAATAAGAATTGAGTTTGAAGACTCGAATTCTCAAAACGACGATTTGTCCAACACGAGCATTGAATTCAAAAGGAAGTTCAAGTCGGAACTTGAAACTTCAAAATTGAAAATATACAAAAAGGAAAATCCAAGTCGGAACCTGGTTTTTAAATATAAGAAAATGAATGAGAATTGAGTTTGAAAACTGGAATTCTCAAAACAACGATTTGTCCAACACGAGCATTGGATTCAAAAGGAAGTTCAAGTCAGAACTTGAGACTTCAAAAATAAGAATATACAAAAAAGGAAAATGCGAGTCGGAACCCGGTTTTTAAATATAAGAAAATGAATGCGAATTGAGTTTGAAAACTCGAATTCTCAAAACAACGATTTGTCCAACACGAGCATTGGATTCAAAAGAAAGTTCAAGTCGGAACTTAAGACTTCAAAAATAAGAATATACAAAAAAGGAAAATCCGAGTCGGAACCCGGTTTTTAAATATAAGAAAATGAATGAGAATTGAGTTTGAAAACTCGAACTCTCAAAACAACGATTTGTCCAACACAAGCATTGGATTCAAAATAAAGTTCAAGTTGGAACTTGAGACTTCAAAAATAAGAATATACAAAAAAGGAAAATCTGAGTCGGAACCCGGTTTTTAAATATAAGAAAATGAATGAGAATTGAGTTTGAAAACTCAAATTCTCAAAACAACGATTTGTCCAACACGAGCATTGGATTCAAAAGGAAGTTCAAGTCGGAACTTGAGACTTCCAAAATAAGAATATACAAAAAAGGAAAATCCGAGTCAGAACCCGGTTTTTAAATATAAGAAAATGAATGAGAATTGAGTTTGAAAACTCGAATTCTCAAAACAACGATTTGTCCAACACGAGCATTGGATTCAAAAGGAAGTTCAAGTCAGAACTTGAGACTTCAAAAATAAGAATATACAAAAAAGGAAAATGCGAGTCGGAACCGGGTTTTTAAATATAAGAAAATGAATGCGAATTGAGTTTGAAAACTCGAATTCTCAAAACAACGATTTGTCCAACACGAGCATTGGATTCAAAAGGAAGTTCAAGTCGAAACTTGAGACTTCCAAAATAAGAATATACAAAAAAGGAAAATCCGAGTCGGAACCCGGTTTTTAAATATAAGAAAATGAATGAGAATTGAGTTTGAAAACTCGAATTCTCAAAACAACGATTTGTCCAACACGAGCATTGGATTCAAAAGGAAGTTCAAGTCGGAACTTAAGACTTCAAAAATAAGAATATACAAAAAATAAAAATCTGAGTCGGAACCCGGTTTTTAAATATAAGAAAATGAATGAGAATTGAGTTTGAAAACTCGAACTCTCAAAACAACGATTTGTCCAACACAAGCATTGGATTCAAAATAAAGTTCAAGTCGGAACTTGAGACTTCAAAAATAAGAATATACAAAAAGGAAAATCTGAGTCGTAACCCAGTTTTTAAATATAAGAAAATTAATGAGAATTGAGTTTGAAAACTCGAATTCTCAAAACAACGATTTGTCCAACACGAGCATTGGATTCAAAAGGAAGTTCAAGTCGGAACTTGAGACTTCAAAAATAAGAATATACAAAAAAGGAAAATCCGAGTCGGAACCGGTTTTTAAATATAAGAAAATGAATGCGAATTGAGTTTGAAAACTCGAACTCTTAAAACAACAATTTGTCCAACACGAGCATTGGATTCAAAAGGAAGTTCAAGTCGGAACTTGAGACTTCAAAAATAAGAATATACAAAAAAGGAAAATCCGAGTTGGAACCCGTTTTTTAAATATAAGAAAATGAATGAGAATTGAGTTTGAAAACTCGAATTCTCAAAACAACGATTTGTCCAACACGAGCATTGGATTCAAAAGGAAGTTCAAGTCGGAACTTGAGACTTCAAAAATAAGATTATACAAAAAAGGAAAATCTGAGTCGAGAACACGGTTTTTAAATATAAGAAAATGAATGAGAATTGAGTTTGAAAACTCGAACTCTCAAAACAACGATTTGTCCAACACAAGCATTGGATTCAAAATAAAGTTCAAGTCGGAACTTGAGACTTCAAAAATAAGAATATACAAAAAGGAAAATCTGAGTCGGAACCCGGTTTTTAAATATAACAAAATTAATGAGAATTGAGTTTGAAAACTCGAATTCTCAAAACAACGATTTGTCCAACACGAGCATTGGATTCAAAAGGAAGTTCAAGTCGGAACTTGATACTTCAAAAATAAGAATATACAAAAAAGGAAAATCCGAGTCGGAACCCGGTTTTTAAATATAAGAAAATGAATGCGAATTGAGTTTGAAAACTCGAATTCTCAAAACAACGATTTGTCCAACACGAGCATTGGATTCAAAAGGAAGTTCAAGTCGGAACTTGAGACTTCAAAAATAAGAATATACAAAAAAGGAAAATCCGAGTCGGAACCCGGTTTTTAAATATAAGAAAATGAATGAGAATTGAGTTTGAAAACTCGAATTCTCAAAACAACGATTTGTCCAACACGAGCATTGGATTCAAAAGGAAGTTCAAGTCGGAACTTGAGACTTCAAAAATAAGAATATACAAAAAAGGAAAATCTGAGTCGGAACCCGATTTTTAAATATAAGAAAATGAATGAGAATTGAGTTTGAAAACTCGAATTCTCAAAACAACGATTTGTCCAACACGAGCATTGGATTCAAAAGGAAGTTCAAGTCGGAACTTGATACTTCAAAAATAAGAATATACAAAAAAGGAAAATCCGAGTCGGAACCCGGTTTTTAAATATAAGAAAATGAATGCGAATTGAGTTTGAAAACTCGAATTCTCAAAACAACGATTTGTCCAACACGAGCATTGGATTCAAAAGGAAGTTCAAGTCGGAACTTGAGACTTCAAAAATAAGAATATACAAAAAAGGAAAATCCGAGTCGGAACCCGGTTTTTAAATATAAGAAAATGAATGAGAATTGAGTTTGAAAACTCGAATTCTCAAAACAACGATTTGTCCAACACGAGCATTGGATTCAAAAGGAAGTTCAAGTCGGAACTTGAGACTTCAAAAATAAGAATATACAAAAAAGGAAAATCTGAGTCGGAACCCGATTTTTAAATATAAGAAAATGAATGAGAATTGAGTTTGAAAACTCGAATTCTCAAAACAACGATTTGTCCAACACGAGCATTGGATTCAAAAGGAAGTTAAAGTCGGAACTTGAGACTTCAAAAATAAGAATATACAAAAGGAAAATCCGAGTCGGGACCCAGTTTTTAAATATAAGAAAATGAATAAGAATTGAGTTTGAAGACTCGAATTCTCAAAACGACGATTTGTCCAACACGAGCATTGAATTCAAAAGGAAGTTCAAGTCGGAACTTGAAACTTCAAAAATGAAAATATACAAAAAGGAAAATCCAAGTCGGAACCTGGTTTTTAAATATAAGAAAATGAATGAGAATTGAGTTTGAAAACTGGAATTCTCAAAACAACGATTTGTCCAACACGAGCATTGGATTCAAAAGGAAGTTCAAGTCAGAACTTGAGACTTCAAAAATAAGAATATACAAAAAAGGAAAATGCGAGTCGGAACCCGGTTTTTAAATATAAGAAAATGAATGCGAATTGAGTTTGAAAACTCGAATTCTCAAAACAACGATTTGTCCAACACGAGCATTGGATTCAAAAGAAAGTTCAAGTCGGAACTTGAGACTTCAAAAATAAGAATATACAAAAAAGGAAAATCCGAGTCGGAACCCGGTTTTTAAATATAAGAAAATGAATGAGAATTGAGTTTGAAAACTCGAACTCTCAAAACAACGATTTGTCCAACACAAGCATTGGATTCAAAATAAAGTTCTAGTTGGAACTTGAGACTTCAAAAATAAGAATATACAAAAAAGGAAAATCTGAGTCGGAACCCGGTTTTTAAATATAAGAAAATGAATGAGAATTGAGTTTGAAAACTCAAATTCTCAAAACAACGATTTGTCCAACACGAGCATTGGATTCAAAAGGAAGTTCAAGTCGGAACTTGAGACTTCCAAAATAAGAATATACAAAAAAGGAAAATCCGAGTCAGAACCCGGTTTTTAAATATAAGAAAATGAATGAGAATTGAGTTTGAAAACTCGAATTCTCAAAACAACGATTTGTCCAACACGAGCATTGGATTCAAAAGGAAGTTCAAGTCAGAACTTGAGACTTCAAAAATAAGAATATACAAAAAAGGAAAATGCGAGTCGGAACCCGGTTTTTAAATATAAGAAAATGAATGCGAATTGAGTTTGAAAACTCGAATTCTCAAAACAACGATTTGTCCAACACGAGCATTGGATTCAAAAGGAAGTTCAAGTCGAAACTTGAGACTTCCAAAATAAGAATATACAAAAAAGGAAAATCCGAGTCGGAACCCGGTTTTTAAATATAAGAAAATGAATGAGAATTGAGTTTGAAAACTCGAATTCTCAAAACAACGATTTGTCCAACACGAGCATTGGATTCAAAAGGAAGTTCAAGTCAGAACTTGAGACTTCAAAAATAAGAATATACAAAAAAGGAAAATGCGAGTCGGAACCCGGTTTTTAAATATAAGAAAATGAATGCGAATTGAGTTTGAAAACTCGAATTCTCAAAACAACGATTTGTCCAACACGAGCATTGGATTCAAAAGGAAGTTCAAGTCGGAACTTGAGACTTCAAAAATAAGAATATACAAAAAAGGAAAATCCGAGTCGGAACCCGGTTTTTAAATATAAGAAAATGAATGAGAATTGAGTTTGAAAACTCAAATTCTCAAAACAACGATTTGTCCAACACGAGCATTGGATTCAAAAGGAAGTTCAAGTCGGAACTTGAGACTTCAAAAATAAGAATATACAAAAAAGGAAAATCTGAGTCGGAACCCGGTTTTTAAATATAAGAAAATGAATGAGAATTGAGTTTGAAAACTCAAATTCTCAAAACAACGATTTGTCCAACACGAGCATTGGATTCAAAAGGAAGTTCAAGTCGAAACTTGAGACTTCCAAAATAAGAATATACAAAAAAGGAAAATCCGAGTCGGAACCCGGTTTTTAAATATAAGAAAATGAATGAGAATTGAGTTTGAAAACTCGAATTCTCAAAACAACGATTTTTCCAACACGAGCATTGGATTCAAAAGGAAGTTCAAGTCGGAACTTGAGACTTCAAAAATAAGAATTTACAAAAAAGAAAAATCTGAGTCGGAACCCGGTTTTTAAATATAAGAAAATGAATGAGAATTGAGTTTGAAAACTCGAACTCTCAAAACAACGATTTGTCCAACACAATTATTGGATTCAAAAGGAAGTTCAAGTCGGAACTTGAGACTTCAAAAATAAGAATATACAAAAAAGGAAAATCTGAGTCGGAACCCGGTTTTTAAATATAAGAAAATGAATGAGAATTGAGTTTGAAAACTCGAACTCTCAAAACAACGATTTGTCCAACACAAGCATTGGATTCAAAATAAAGTTCAAGTCGGAACTTGAGACTTCAAAAATAAGAATATACAAAAAGGAAAATACGAGTCGGAACCCGGTTTTTAAATATAAGAAAATTAATGAGAATTGAGTTTGAAAACTCTAATTCTCAAAACAACGATTTGTCCAACACGAGCATTGAATTCAAAAGGAAGTTCAAGTCGGAACTTGAGACTTCAAAAATAAGAATATACAAAAAGGAAAATACGAGTCGGAACCCGGTTTTTAAATATAAGAAAATGAATGAGAATTGAGTTTGAAAACTCGAATTCTCAAAACAACGATTTGTCCAACACGAGCATTGGATTTAAAAGGAAGTTCAAGTCGAAACTTGAGACTTCAAAAATAAGAATATACAAAAAGGGAAAATCCGAGTCGTAACCCAGTTTTTAAATATAAGAAAATGAATGAGAATTGAGTTTGAAAACTCTAATTCTCAAAACAACGATTTGTCCAACACGAGCATTGGATTCAAAAGGAAGTTCAAGTCGGAACTTGAGACTTCAAAAATAAGAATATACAAAAAAGGAAAATCCGAATCGGAACCCGGTTTTTAAATATAAGAAAATGAATGAGAATTGAGTTTGAAAACTCGAATTCTCAAAACGTCGATTTGTCCAACACGAGCATTGGATTCAAAAGGAAGTTCAAGTCGAAACTTGAGACTTCAAAAATAAGAATATACAAAAAGGGAAAATCCGAGTCGTAACCCAGTTTTTGAGAAAAATATTGATAAGATGGAAAAACGAAATCCTAAGTAGGAACTCAGATGGGAAGGAAATAACTCTTATCCAAAGGTCGGCTTTTTAGAAGGATTGGCAAAAACGCATGAATAGTTGCCGATGATGAAGAAGATGGGAGATTCATTCGAGATCCTTGACCCAAGGTCGCCTAAGATCCAAATTTATTTATGATGGCTTCAGGATCTTCCCCTATCCTGAGGGAACATAGAACAAAAATTTGAGGTGAATTGAAGAATTTATGGGAAATAATTCCGGTTTATCCCTTTAACCTGAAGAAGAATAAAATTTATAAAAATGGAGAACAATTTAAAGAGGTTGATTGAAAATTTATTTTGAAAAAGAATTCTCACGGGTAGCAGCGATGCTCCTATGAGGGGTATCAGGATTATCCCTTATCTTGAATGGGAACACCTCGGACAACGAGGGTCAGGTTTTTCTCTTAACCTGAGGGGGAAAAATAAATAAAAGAATACCTCATGAGAAAGAGGCATCAGGCTTATCCCTTAACCTGAAAGGGGTGTTAAAGATAAAGGAATAAAATTTAGTAAAATTGATAAAACTTAATAAAACTTGACAAATTGATAAAATTGACAATAAATTGATAAAATTTGATTAGATGAAAAGAAAAATAAAATGAACGCAATTTTAATAACGATAACCAAGTTATCAAAGAGTTGGTAAGATTTTTAGAAAAGGATTCTTCTGATCCTGCCTGCATTATGATGAAGGAAGATAAGTACAGATCAAAATAAAATGCCCCAGTATCAGGGGGGAGGATGTGAGAATTTAATAGAAGATTATTGCTTTATTGAAAGACTTTTGAAGAGTACAAAAGGCTATGATGAACAATTCAAGTGTAAAATCTTTTCAAATGTAAAGCGTTAATAGGATCGGGCAGTTCCACCCCATCTGCGTTGATCAGACGATAGGAATTGCGAGGCAGCGCTTCTTTAACCACATAAGGGCCTTCTCAATTGGGTGACCACTTGCCCTTTGACCAATGCTTGAGATGAGCTGTCGATCTGAGCACAAGATCATTGACTCAGAATCTTCTCTCAATAACTGATTTGGCGTAGTGCCGAGCTATTCTCTGATGATAGGCCTGAGCGTGTTCCGCTGCCTTTAGCCTTTTCTCATCTAGTAGATCCAGTTGTACCAACCTCTGCTGCTGATACTGATCAAGCGGAAGCTCGATGAGCGATGCAAACTTGAGTGCAGGCTTCTGAACGTGGAGAGGTAACACCACTTCGGTCCCGTAAACAAGCTCTGAAGGAGTAGCATTGGTTGGAGTCCGAATGGTGGTTCGGTATGCCCAAAGTGCATCGTGCATCTTCTCGTGCCAATCGCGGCCTGTTTCCACTGTTCTTTCCAGAATGCAGATCAAAATCTTGTTGGTGGCCTCAGCCTGACCATTTCCTTGAGGATAATAGGGAGCTGAGAAGTGGTGATGAATCCTGAACTTTGAGCAGAAAGTCTTCATCTTCTCATTCTTGAAATGGCTGTCATTGTCTGACACAATATCATGTGGGACGCCAAAACGACAAAGGAGATTCTTATGGATAAACGAGACCACATGTCGGCCTTCTATTGTTCGCAGAGTTACAACTTTGACCCATTTGGTGAAGTATTCTGTACCTGCGAGGAAATATCGGTGGCCATTAGAAGCCGAAGGAGTGATCGGACCAACTACGTCGAAGGCCCACATCGAAAAGGGCCAAAGAGAGACCACGGATTGCAAGTAAGCGGCTGGCGCATGAATGGAAGGTGCGTGCATCTGACATTTGACGCACTTCCTTACAAATTGATGGCAATCCTGCTGCATGGTTTTCCAATAATACCCTGCCCAGATGATTTGCTTGATGAGTGTTTGGTAGTGTTTGGTAGCCGACGTGACCACCACAAATTCCCTCGTGTGCTTCTCGGACAATTTTCATGGCTTCATCTTTATCTAAGCATCTGGCATACTCAGAATTGAAACCACGACGGTAGAGAATACTGGCAAGGATGAAGTAACGTACTGACATGCGTTGAATTGCGTGTTGCTCCTTTCTTGGCATTTCCGATAGAAATTTACCAGTTTTAATGAAATTTTTGATGTCTTGGTACCAAGGCTTCTCTTTTTGAGTGGCTTGGTTCACTTGTTCAGCTGAAATGTAGGCAGGTTGATCAAGTCTGCCAATCTTGAAGGAGCGACATGATTCACTGTCTTTAAAAGACAAAATAGAACCTAGATAGGCTAGGCCATCTGCTATATGATTGTACTCCCTCTTGACATGGTTGAGCTGAAATTCTTCAAAGTTGCTTATGAGAGCTAAGGCAATCTTTTGATAGGGGATCAACTTTGCATCCTTGACTTGCCATTCGGCATTAACTTGGCTTATAACAAGCAACGAGTCGCCAAAGGCATGTACTCTCTTGACATCAAAGTCTTGCAAAATCTTGAGGCCTTGTATTAGAGCTTCATACTCGGCCATATTATGAGTACATTGGAAGTCGAGCTTGAGGGAATAAGGGAGCATCTCCTTTTCAGGAGTGATTAGCAAAATCCCAATCCCTATACCGAACATGTTTCTAGCTCCATCAAAGAATAGAGTCCAAACTGGGGATTTCTGAACACTGCAGATGCGGTCATTAGGAAAATCATCTTCTGCTTTGATCTCTTCTGTCAACGGGAAATCTGCCAGCTGATCTGCGATAGACTGACCCTTGACTGACTTCTGAGAAACATATTCCAAATCGTACTGCATCAGGAGGACTTGCCATTTTGCAATCCGTCCAGTGAGGAACGGCTGCTCAAGGATATACTTGAGAGGGTTAAGTCTTGACAAAATTTTGATCTCTGAGGCCATCAGATAATGTCTCAGCTTCTGACATATCCACACTAAGGCTAGACATGTCTTTTTCGTCTGAGAATATCTCTTCTCATAATCGATGAAAGTCTTATTGATGTAGTAGATGGCATGCTCTATCCGACTGCCTTCCTCATACTGTGCAAGGAATCCTCCGCAAGCATTATGGTTGACAGAAATATATAAAAGGAGTGGTTTTCTGAGTTCTGGTGGCTTCAGAACAGGTGAATTGAGGAGATACTGCTTGATGCGCTCAAATGAGAGCTGACATTCTGATCCCCACTCAAACTTCACTTCTTTTCTCAGCAAGTGATTGAAGGGTTCGCATCTCATGGCCAAATTAGAGATAAAACGCTGAATTGACTGAATGCGACCTTGAAGGCTTCACAACTCTTTAAGATTGGTGGGAGGCGGCATATCAATGATCGCTTTTGCCTTGGCAGGATTTACCTTTATGCCTTTCTTGTTGATCATATAGCCAAGCAGCTTGCCTGACTCCACTCCGAAGACACATTTCTGTGGATTGAGTTTCAACTTGTAGAGAATAAGTCTTTTAAAGACTTGGCCGAGAGCATCAAGATGATCCTCTCCTTCTTTAGACTTGACCAGGATGTCATCAACATAGGCATCCATGTTCTTGTCCATCTGATCATGAAAGATAACTGCCATGGCCCTCTGATAGGTTGCCTCAGCGTTCTTGAGCCCGAACGACATGACTGTATAGCAAAATGTACCCCAAGGCATGGTGAAGGAAGATTTGGATTGGTCACGAGCGGCCAATTTGATCTGATTATAGCCTGAGTATCCATCCATAAAGGAAAACATGGTATGGCCTGCCGTGCTGTCGATCAAAAGATCGATGTTGGGGAGTGGATAATCATCTTTCGGGGTTGCTTTGTTCAGATCTCTGAAATCAATACAGATTCAGACTTTGCCATTCTTTTTGGGAACCGCCACGATGTTTGCCAACCAGTCTGGGTATTCGATAGTCCGAATGAATCCTGCCTTTAACAACTCTTCAAGTCCTTTTTTAACTTGCGGCGCTGCTCGGGGATCCATGTTTCTAAGTTTCTGCTTGATGGGTTTGCAATCTGGCTTCAACACAAGGCGGTGCTCAACCAACTTGGGATCTAGGCCTGGCATATCCTCATAAGTCCAAGCGAAGACTTCCTGGTGTTGTTTGAAGAAGTAGACAAGCCTTTCCTTCTCATTCGAATTCAAGCTGGAACCAATTTTGAGAATTTTCGGATCATCTTCCGAACCGATGTTGACATCCTCTGTTGGATCTTGAACCAATGGTGATGGTTCATCCTGCTTCTGAATACTGGCAAATTCTAGCAAATCTTGAATCGTCGAGTCGAATTCTGCCAATTCTTCAATCTGCTTTGTCATTCTGCTGACTCCTGCCCCTGCTTTTGCCTTGCAGATTCTGGCCGGTTTGGATTTATTTTGAGGAAAATTGGTATTGATGACAAGCTTTTTGAGCGATTTGGGAGCCATGATCCCGACGATCCTGTAAGCGCAAAGAAGGTTTTTGAGAAAAAGGGTAAAATGGTTTTAAAAAATAGCCTTTTGAACAAAGAAGAATGACAATCATGGAAAGTGATGTAAGCAAAGAATTTGTGTACACCAAGATGAGAAATAGGAATCAAAATTTCATTGATTTAAGTAACTTTGGTATTTACATATGATTGGAGGAGAGAAAGAAAACTGGGGCGGATCTTTTGCCCCTTACAAGATAACTCAAAAAGGAAAGAAAAACAGAAAACACTAGCATTGTCTTATTCACTGGGTTCCTTTGACGAAGGTGGTCTTCCTGTCGGACGATTTACTTGTGAAACCCAAGCCTGTACTTTCGATATGCTGAGCGGGGACAATCGGCTCCAGAATGTCGTCTTCATTTCTACCCAGGCCCCTGAAGGGCTGATAACCGTGCTTCATCAGAAGATCAAACCCTCTCTTAGCTTTTGAGAACTGAGGAAAAAGAGGGTGATTCTGGAAGGAAGTGTAGTCGAGACGCCCACCTAACTTAAAGAAGTGAGGTCTTTGCCACTGGGTTACAGCTGCAACATTTTCTGTCGGCTGGACTTCTTTCAGCTTCAACATGTCCAAGCTTTCACTCAAATTGATTTCATCGACTTCCCGGATGCTCGGAATGTCGGCAGTGAAAGTAGGATGGGGAATCATTGGCTGCGGGAGTCACTCTTCCGGGTCCTCTCCTAGGACCGTAGTGATCATGCCTCCCTTCAACCATTTGATACATTGGTGCAAGGTTGATGGAACAGCATTGGCGTTGTGAATCCAAGTGCGTCCAAGTAGCAGGTTGTACGTGGGCGGCACATTGACCACGTGGAAGAGTACAGTATGCACTGAATAGTTGATGAAAATTTCGAGAAATACCTTCCCCTTTGCTGTCTGCCCATGGTTGTCAAAACCATAGATTGTGATCAGATCTAGAGTATATTCCTCTTCTTTTAGGCCCAAAGCCTTAACCGTCATTTCAGGGCAGATATTGAGGTTGCTGCCTCCATCGACGAGCACATGAGGGACTGTCATGCCCCTGGTTCACACCACTATGTAGAGAGCGTTATTGTGGAATGAATGAGGTTTTGGCAGATCCTCATCCAAAAATGTGATTGGTGCATTCGTCATTGCTTGATTGACGATTTGAGCCATATCTTGCGGAGTGGTGCTAGGCTTGACTTTGATCTTTCTGAGAAGATCTTCTAGCACTTGTTGATGTTCGGGCGAAGCGTGAGTCAGATCTAGGATAGAAATGTTGGATAGAGCAGTGATTGGCTTCTGAACTGACCCTGAAGCTTCTTCTTTCTTCGAAGCTGCCTTGATAAAGCACTTCGGGATCCTAGGAACTAGCTTGGCAATGTATGCCGTTACTTTTGTTGGTTTCTTGTTGCTGGAGAATGCAGTAATATCCGCCCTCTTGGCGGAAGATTGCGCTTGGCGAAGGACCAGGACCTGATGTTGATCCCGAATGTCCTGACTAGAACACGACTGGATACTGCCCTGAAGAGAAAATGCTTGTTCTGTGATGACTGAAACTGAATGCTTGGGAAATGGCTTGGACAAGATTTCCAATTGTTCTTCTTAATCTTCAATTAGTAAGTTTTCGTCAATACAGTCCTGGATGATGTTTTTAAGGACAAAACAGTGCTCTGTGTCATGTCCAACAGTCCGGTGAAATTTGCAGAATTTATCTGTCCATTTGCCCATAGTGACTGGAGGATCTGCCACTTTGGGGAGTTTGATCATTCCCTTTGACATCATGTATTCCAAGATGTCTTCGCGAGATTGTTCCAAAGCTGTGAACTCTCGATCATAACTCCAACCCTCGTGTTTCGGCTTTTTTTACTGTTTTGCTTCTGGCTGAGGTGCTGACTGAACCGGCTGTGGCTTGACAAACTTCTCCTTTTGGGCGGCAGAGTTTGTCCTTTCGGCCCTAGAGTGACCTGAGTTCTTGTTACGATTTTTCTTGCCCTTCTTGTTGTTGGAGTTGCCACTGCCCTGATTTGAAAATTCTACAGAGTAGGGGACATGCGCCTTCTTCTTCTGATCAGGATTCCCTCTGACAAAAGGATATCCTTCGTAAAGACCATTGTCCAGGCCGATATCGAGCCATTCAGCTCTTTCGATTAGTTTGATGAATGATTTGGCCGGCGAGGTAGAAATGAGGTTCCTCAAGGGTTGGGCAAAGTTGTTCAAAATGATTTGTAGGGCGTGCTCCTCTGGGATGGGAACCTTCATTCTATTACAGATGCTTCTCCACCTGTGAATGAATTCGCTGGATTTCTCATTTTCATTCTGTTTCAGGTTGTACAGATGGTTGAGGGTTGGTGAGGCTTCAATATTGAACATGAAGCGCTCAATGAATAGGTTAACGACTTTGTCGAACTCTCGTAGTTCGATATGATTGATGTGGTCCGCATACCACCTGGCTGCTACCCCCTCTAGGCTGCGAGGAAAGCAAATGAACAACGCCCGGTGTTCTTTCCTGAAACGGCCGCATTCAGCATAGAAAGTGGCCAAATGAGCCTTAGGGTTGCTCGTTCTGTCAAATTTAAGAAACCTGCGAGGGAGATTTTCCAGATTGTCATCCCCGTCTAGACCATGGTAAAAATCTTCGCCAGAGTAGGTCTGCTTGCCCTTGCTTTTGGCCTGGATATCTTTGATGGCCCAATTCATTTATTTCATCTGCTCTTGCATCGGATCATTAGCCGGAACGGGCTTGTTTATCGATTCGGGCTCTGCAGCGGTCTTTACAAACTACGGCGGAGGATTCTGATGATAAACAAACTGCTATTCCTCTTCTGATTCCTCTTCAACTGACTCTGTTTCTTCAGAAGTGGTGTTGGGCTGGACTTTCTTCTTGATGATCCTGATTGGCCTTTTCACAGCCTTCTTCTTTGGCTTGCTTTTCGGAGCAACCTCCTTCTGACTGGCCTCTGCCTGTTCTGACATCATTCTGGTCATCATTCTTTTGAACATATTGTACATGGCGGGGTCTATGTCATCAGTTTGGTTCTGATTCTGCCCCCTGACCGATTTGGGAGAGTTTATTGCTTCGATTTCGCTGTCACTGTGCTGAGGAGCAGTTTCTTTTCCAACTCTGGTTTGCACCATTTTTGACAATGTCAGATGATTTCTGATATAGAAGTAGAAGAATGGTTAGAGCCTGGAGGAATTTTTTTGAAAATGCGACCTTTTGAGAAAAAGACATGAAAGAAGGAATTGATAGACGATTTAAACAAGTTATCCCATTACTAGGAATTGGGTCATCATAAATTTTGCAATAATTGTGTCACCATTTTGCGGCAACAAAAGTGCGCCTTATGACCTAGGCGAGGTCGTCCATCATGATGAAAGAATATAAGAAAGAGGTTCCATCACCGGGGATGAATTTGTCACGAGAATCGTGACCATATAAAACAAAATAAAATTTGGCCACAAAAAAGCTTTTCATTAGAACAAAAAGTTGTATTTTTATTGATGACAAAATTTTAAATACAAAGAGAAGGTGGGCAGACAGTTTGCCACCATTCTCGATACTCCGACGATATATTAGGACCAGGAAATATAGACAAAGGAATGAAGGAGTCTCAAGTGTATTTGGTGACGTGGTATGCCCCAGACCACTGATCCGACCGTAGATCGAACTCTGGCATGCGGCCCGTCAGGAAGTGGGTGTTGACACGAATCTGCCGCTGCGAGAACTGTCGGAGACACCTCTCTGGATGATAGTCGACGCAAAAGAAAGGGCCGAGTAATCTGTAACGCTTGCTACGAGCATAAGTGTAGCGAGGGACTGATTCTCGTCTGTCAAAATAGTCCCAGAGGATCTCTTCCTGGTGCAGTCTCTCGATCAATGTTCGATACTGATTAATAGATTTCGGCTTCTTGCTATTGAACCTGAAGGAACTGGCTTTAGATGGAACATGTCGCAGGAACCATGACTGCAAGGCATACGTGCATCCTTCCACCAAAATGGTCTCTCCGAGGGCGAAACGGGCTAAGCCTCTATAGAGGAAGGCTAGAGCTGCCATGGACACCGAAAGCTGGCAGGTCTGCTTGCTTCCCCATCTTCGAAAGAGTTGGGCGACTCTAACATCGATGAAATTCTGACCATCCTGAAAGAATGCTAGTCTCACTGTGCATAGGACCATGGCATGCTGGATTCTTTCTTTTGCTGCCCGAGACAAGGTATCGACTTCTTCGTAGGCCCCATACTTGCGATAGAGTCCGAACAGGTCGATGAACTGACTCCCGTTGATCTCCGTGAGAGGCCAAGATCTGCTCCCTGTAGCTCTGGCCAGTGTTTCTCGAACATTTATCCCCTTGACGTTGATCAAGAACTGCTGCTCGACCGGGTTGTCTGGATGACCAGCTGGCTCTGGCAACCCCACGATGTTACTGAACTCATCCATTAGCAAAGTCATCTCTCCCCATGAAAACCAAAATGTGCAGGTACGCGGATTCCATCGTTCTGCCATAGCCTGAATTAGACTGCCGTTGATGGTTCGCTTGCCAACTGCCGATGCCATCTCCAATCCACAATCATCTAAGTGGTTCGGGAACATACGCGAGAAGGTGGCGAACCAAGAATAATACCACCGAGGGAAGAAGGAACGAGACTGGATAACCCGATGATCTGGGGTTCCATCCCTTATTTGACAGAAGATATGATCCCTGGGAAAGATAGCATCGGGAGATTCGGACGCCATCAGAATGATACTGAGGCGAGAGAGGAAGAGAATTAGATAGACTGCAGGACTTACGGACAGATTTTTTATGAAAAAAGAGGATAGACATAAATCTTGAAAATTTTTGAAAGATTTTCCAGGGTTTTTAAGAAAATTTTCAACATACAAAAGAGAAAAGAATGTAGGTAAAGGGAAGATATGCACCTGGGGTTTTTGAAAATAGAGGGAAATTTTGAATAGTACACCCAGGGTTTTAAAGAAGGTTTTTGATATATACAGGAGAATACAAGAAAATATTATGCAATCATAACTGCACAAATGAGGATGCGCACATAGCATTCCCTAAAGGCTGACTTTAAATGCAATATTTGAAATAGCTTGTAGGACCTTAATCCTAACTTTATGGTTGAGATAATCTGATTCCAATCAAGGTATGCCGATATACTCAAGCCGAAGCTCAAAGTACGTGGCATATAAGATATTTATCCAGTTCTAAGGTAAAGGCTTCCCAACATCCTTGATCACCTACCGATATACCTCGGACTATGGCCCTTAGGTACGTGGTAGGGGGGCGCGAACCCAAATAAGTGGTCCAGTTGTGAGGCTCTCTCCCGAACTATGGTTTAGTGAGACAGCCCAACAACGTGAAGACCAGGACAAATATAGGTAGAGATGTTTTCAAAAACATGATCAACATGCAGATAAAACCAGAAGGCTCTAATGCAAGTCCTAAAGAGATAGATTTAAATGAGAAGAAGCATACACTTGCATGCATTGTTTACATTCAATCCCTAAAATTGAGGAGAGTTGTATTTCAGACCTAAGTCTAATGTGAACATGGAATAATCTCCTCAATATGGTCCTATCAAACCATACTTAAATCCTATATGCAATGATGTCAGCTTAGGACAGAGTCTAGGCTCCTAAGGTTTGCATGGAAAATGTAGTTGACATAGAAGAATAAAGACTTAAAAAATATTAAGGCAAAGCAAAGGCATAATTCGACCAGACGGAGACGAGTCCCATCACGGTCGCCAAAACTGTGATCATCGCAAAATTTTTTCTCTCTTGTGGTTGTTTCTCTCTCTTCCTCTTCCAACCTCTATTTTCCTCCTTTTTGAGGAGAGAAGAATAAAAGAAAAAAAAGAGAAAGAGAAGAGAAAAGAAAGAAAGAAAAAGAGAAGATGAACTCTTTTACGCGGTCTCACTTGACCTTAATTTGAAAATATTTAGAAATTTAACTCGCTTCCGTTTTGAAAATTGCAGGAAAAATGGAGAGACGAGATTCGCTCGTCGGTACGAGGTTCGACCGTTCCTGGCGCCTTTACAAGGGGTAATCGAACCAAGGATCAAATTTATATCTTTTGCTTTGCCTAAATATAATCTAAGAATTTATCCTAAAGATCTAAATGCATAAAGAATCATGCTTGTGCAATGCAAGGATGTATGCTCTTTTTGAAAAGAGTGATTTGGAAATTTCCAAGTATTCTGAGATGAACTTAGTAATAGAGTGAAGCAATGGTTGAATCTAACTTTAGAACTTGAGATAGATCAGAGAAGTTCTAAGTCTTTGAAGTAAATCAGATTTGGAAGAATAGATCTTGATTTTGAGAAAGAATGATTTGAAGCTTTGAAAATGAAGTTTCAAAGTCAGAAATGGATTTTGAATTTAATCATGGATTTAGGAGAAGAAGATGAAGTTTTGAAGTGATGTTGAATTTGAATCTTAGAATGGATCTGAGAAAATCAAATGGTATTTAAGAATAGAAATGGATTTAGGGAGTTCAAATGAGATCTGGAAATGGACTTGGATTTGAAATCTAGAATTGGGAATGGAATTGGATCTTAAAATGGATTTAAGATCTGGGATCTGAGATCCGATGTAAAATTGGGTTCTGGATCCTAAAATGGATTTGGATTTGAAGTCTGAGATCCAAAGTGTGATTAAATTCTGGACCCTAAAATGGATTTGAATCTGAAGTCTGAGATCCAAGAAGTGGAATTGGATCTGAAGTCTGAGATCCAAAGTAGAATTGGGTTTTGGATCCTGAGTGGGAATTGGATTTGAAGTCTGAGATCCAATGTAGAGTTTGGACTCTGGACCCTAAGATGGAATTAGATCTGAAGTCTTGAGATCCAAAGTAGGATTGGGTTCTGGATCCTAAAGTGGATTTGGAGTTTTGTTAAACTCAGAGGATAAATCAAGGATTTCCAAGTTTGAATTGAACTTTGAAAATGAGATTTAGAATTTGACTCTTGAATATACAAATGAATTTCAAAGTCAAATTGGACTTGAATTTGGAGCTTGAATTTGGAATTTAGAAAATGAATCAAGAATCTCAAAGTAAAATTTGAACTTTGAGCTTGATTGGAGTTGTGAATGAATTTGGAATTTTTCAAAGTCAAATTTGAATTTTGAAATCTGATTTGATTTTGAAAATGAATTTGAGATCTCAAAGTTAAATTGAATTTTGAGATTGAAAATGAAATAGAATTTTGAAAAATGACACGATGAATTGGATTTGATAAGAATTGAAGATAGATTGAGGAAAATATTTACATTACTTGGAATTTTTGGAAAGGGAATTTTGAAAATATGATGCAGTTCTATCATAAATGATGAATGAATTTGAAGAATTTTGAAATTGGATTTGAAAAGCTATTCCATTCTTTAGATGAATTAAAATAAGATTGAAGATATAATACATCCTTGACTATGGTCATTGAATGTATTATATAATAATCTATATTTAGATTCAAGAGAAGAATGAAATACATTTGGTGCTTTTATAGAATTTAAAATGAAATGAACTCTCAATATACCCTGACTATGGCCATTGGTATATATTTTGAGTTAATTTTAAGTTAAATTCTGATAAAAGGAGAAAATATTTGAGGAAGATATAATGAATTTTGAAAACGGATCCAGTGTGGATCCAGTGTTTATTTCGTAAAAGATAAAAATCTTAAGTTTTGTTTACATCCTGACTATGGCCATTGATGTAAATCATCAACTTACGATTAGTTATCTCTTACGAAATGGTGCACGTGCCATTCGTGTTTCTCTATTGTGGGATTTTGAGAAATAAAGGCAAAAGCATGAAAATAAACAATTTATAATATTTACGATGCTCATTCATTCTATCTAAAAGCTGGAAATGTAAATTCTCATTAAGGCCTAAACTTATTACAAAATTGAAAATACAATTCCAAATAATGATATTCTCCACATATTCCCTGCAAAAACACCTGATTAGTAAGATACTATATGTAGAAAAAGGGATGAAGGCACGATCTTAGAGATAGAAGGTGGATGTACTCATTTATATTCTAATGAGAACACTGATACAAAATTTTCCATGCTTATATTAACAAATGAAATGCCCATATATATATCTATATATCTATATATATACATATATATACATATATATACACACATATATATATATGTATATAAGCATAGCTAATGAGACAATGGCTTCTCAAGCCAATGAAAAACCTATATGTGAGGATAGCTGATGGCATTAACAAAGATGGACACCTCATCTATATCTACAGCAAGGGATAAAATATATAGATGCAGGAAATCAAAAGTAAGTGAATCATACAGCAGAGTAGAAATGTCAGACTGTGGCAAGTGGGTGTTATGTAAGTGGGAGGTTCAAATGAGCCACAACTGTGTTTTTGCACTTGCTGCGGGTGCAATCGGGGGGCATGGCAGCGCCTTGTACTGCTGTGAAGGCAAGAAAGATGCAGCGGTATTTTGCACTGCTGCAAAGGCAAAAAGGACACAGCAGTGCCCTGTTGTGGGTTCAGAGAAATCACAGTCGTGCCCTACACTACTGTTAGGCAAATGGAGGGCAGTTACACAGGTGGAATGTAGGGGAATTTGAAGGTATGGTGAGTAAGTCAATTTTTGCAAAACTGGCTTCAGCAACAACCACCGGTTGGCTTTGGCAGCAATGAACCAATGTATTGATTTCAAGTAAAGGTAAATTGGCAAGTCACCAAAACAATGAATCATCTAAAATGATTACACAGCAACCATAGCAGCATTCAGTTTTTGATACATGGGGGATGCCTGGGATAGGGTAAACTATCTCAACAAAGATCGACCATGATGGTTTTCTGTGAACCATTAAAAGAATGATAGTTATAGTAATTTTGGGCGAATTATCATAACCAAGAAGAGGCCACAGTGACTCCTTGGGGATCACTGTAAAAGAGAAAAAGTTAGGATAGTTTTGGGATAAACTGTCATAACTAAAAAAAGAATACAGGGGTCCCCCGAGAACTACTAAAAAAAAAAGAAAGAATGGCAGTTATGACAGTTTCTAAATGAACTCTAAAAAAAAAAAAAGCACAGACCTGATATAAAATAAGGCAATAGTTGTTTAACTTGAAACAGCTTGCAGAAGAACACAAACCTGATATAGAATAAGGCAATAGTTGTTTTAACTTGAAACAACTTGCAAAAGAGCACCAACCTGCAGATCAATTGATCAATTAGATGGCGAATGGGCATCAACAGAACTGAATCCATGAATCAAAGTTTCGGCAATACAATAAATCATCTCTAATCATAACCGATCAAACTGCAATAGGACAGGTTTCATGCCAGACTTTGATGATTCGAACCCGCAACATGCATATTTACATATTTGAACCCACGCAACTTGAAGAATGAAACTGATATCAGTTTCACAGGTTTAACACAGGAAAATGGGTAACGAAGTGGTTTCATGAGCTTGAATGTGGTAGTAGGAGATGGGACCTGCAAAACAGATTTGTTAGCAATTCGACTTCAATAGATTTAATCAGGCTAAACAATTACTTACAGCGCAACATGGTCGAGTAGCAACTCGACTCCTCCACATTGTATCACAAACTAATTTTTAGAAAGCCTTGGGATATTTCACAATGAATCGAGATAACTCTATAGCCAGTTAAATTAATCTTTGCATAGCCAAATGATGAACCAGATTTGATCATGGCAAAGCAATTAGCACATTTATTCACAATGAGGGTCAAGTGATCATGTCCTGGTGGATTACTGAACCTTATCCCTTGAAAGAAAATGATAATGCCTTCACCAGTCATGATTTTCTTGTGGGCAAGCTTTCAAAACTCAGCTTGTGGACTTCTCAATGCTTCAAAACACCATAAAACATTAAAACTTCTAAACAATAAATGTAATCCTGGCTTCAAACTCGAGTTTCCTTTATGAAGAAAAACCCAAAGAATTCTCAGACCTACGGTCATCTGGTTATCTCTTAATGGATCATGAGCTTAAGAGAGGTCGACTATGCCGCTCCGTGATCAAATGATTCTTCATGATTGGGGACAGTAAATCGGTCACCTTTGGGGACGCTCATACTAACAATTGAGAGACATGATTGCAGAAAACAAAAGACAAAATGAAATATCGTATAGGCAGTGAAAGTAAAACAACATAATCTGGGAGAACACAAATCATAACAGAGTGAACTATTGAGGAGGCTAAATCAAAAGAAAAACCAAAAAATGCGTGAATGGGAAAGATGTGCATTAATGGATGGTATTCATGATATTAACAGTGATGTACTGATGAACAGGATGTGGCAAATGAGGATATGATGACATGGGCACTTGTCTTCTCCTATAATCAGGACATAAACACTAAGTTATCTACAAAGGAATGAACAACTATGCACATTTCTATTTCCAGCCACAATAAATGAATTAATGAGAAGAATTCCCTCCAGACTGAGTTGCCAACTTCTATACATTCTTGTTCGTGAAGAACTAGATCCGGTTGCCCGAGTAGCCAGACAATTGTTGAAGTCCCAGATGTTTACGCAGGCAATGGGCCTGATGCAGTTAGATGGCGTGTGACGCAATGCTGGTGTTAATACAATAATACAGTATGACAATGTGACAGCATGGTGATATCTCTGAATGATGATTATTGACAATGTGCAATAAAATAAAAGGTGAATGCCTACTGATGATGATGTTGATATAATCATCGATGTGAAACAGAACATCAAATGTCAATCAGAGATCAGGATGGATAGGTTCTATTTGAACCAACATTCATTCCAGCGAAAGCCCTGGTGATTCCCCAAGGAGAATATGGAGCTTTGGTCATTGGAGTTTCATTGTCTGAAATTTTATTTTTGTGAGCTTTCCTCCGAAAGGCAAGAAATCCTCTGATCGACTAGCAGCAGATTTCGCTCAACACTCAGGAGTCCATGGTTTTTCCTGACTCGAAGACATAAAACTTCCTCGGAAAGGTGATATCAACTAATCTTTCTCAGGGCCAGTACTTGTTAGCGTTCTTTGCAGAGTGAATATTGACACACTAATGAAGGAATGTGTCATATAACCATAACATTCTAAAATAGTTAAATAGTTAAAAAGTAATTCAGGAACATCATAGGGGTGACTCTCCATGATTGATCATGTGTATGAAAATTGCTAGCAAAATGAAGCAATGATATAGGAATTATCAACTGAAAGATAACATAATGACGACATATTCCTACTGATGAATGAACAAAGGTTCGGTGTATTATTAACAACATCAACTGAATATTATAAATGAAGTAGAAATAATGAAATCCAAAGCGCATACAACGTAGATGGTAACAAAAATAAAAATAAAACAAGAGAGGTAAATCAATGCCGATGGAACCCGATATATTTAATAAAAATTTGCAATAAAATAAAGAAAAAAATGAGGAGATACAGGTCTCATCAAGATATATTGATGATGATAAAACTTTGGCACACAGTATACCAGAGGTTCCTCTGTAGCACTAGATTTTCAGCGTAGAGATTCATGGTATGCTATATGGACAAGGCCCGATGCTGCTGGAATTGAACATAGGGAATCGGATAAAATGAAGTCAAATCTCATAACATAGAGCGAAAATCAAATTGAGATAAAAAAATTTTTTTGAATCCAAGCAGCAGAAACATATATCTAGATGTACATGAACTGAAGAAAATCAGGATATATTACAGGAGAAAATCAGGGAAATAAGTTGCAAAAAAAAAACACAAACCAAAACCAAAAAAACAAAAAAGAAGAAAGGAAAAGAAAAGTGTTGGAATACCGTGATTCCTGATGATGTTGCCCTGAGTGGGTCAATCCTGCTATTATGCAGATTGATTTCACTCAGTCGGCTTTGTAATAAAAAAAAATAAAGAAAAACGGAATAGATCAGAATAGAGAAGTACTGCAAGTAATAGAGGTATTTATAGAACAAAAAGAAAGAAAGGATAGGATAGTGATTATCTACCTGCAGATGCCTTTGATCTTTTAGTTACTCAAAAAGGGGTAAGCACCAGGGGGTATAGATCCACAACAGCTGAGAAGAGAGGGGTTTACCATAAACCTTGCAGAAGTCCCGAGGGCTAAAGAGGTGAAGTCGAAGATTAATTAATCGTCTTGTGGATGGAAACTGGATGCCAGGATTTGTCTCCCTCTTCTCTTTGTTGCTGCCCTGTTTATATAGAATCTCAGGAAGAATCGAGAAAAGGGGTAGCAGTTGAGTATCAAGGGCTAGGATGGCGGCCATCGGTCGAGAGGTGTTTCCGCCCTTCGATCCCGCGTGAGAAATCTGCGAAAGGGGGCCGTTAGGGATGGAAGGTTGAAAGGAATGGGAGAGGGATGGTTGAGGATCGATGGTGGAGATGAGAAGGTAGGCCATGAAGGGTTCGAGCACATGGGGGTTTGTGGGCGATGGAAGGATCAGGCGGTCGGCGATGGGGAACATTCTTCTGGAAGGAGGGCGGCGGAAGAAAAGGGTTTTCGTAACCCTAAACCCGACTTTTGTTAAGGGGGTCTTCTTATAAAATTTTCCAAAAGGCCGGTCCTCTTTTTAAAGATTTTCAAAAAAGTGGCTCTAAAGAGAAGTTTTAGCAAAAAAAACAAGTTTCAAAAGGAATTTTGAACAACATAGTTCCTGATTTTTTTTCTTTTTTTGTTTTTTTTCTCTTTTTTTTTCCATTTTTTGTGTTTTTGGAATAAAAATCTAAGATTTTACGAGAAACGAAGATTAAACACTAAAATATTTTTTTTTTTGTGTTTTTGCAAAAAATATTTACGAAAGGGTATTTTTCTGAGAATTTAAAAGCTATTTTGAAGAAATTTCTTCAGAAATGGGTTTGGACCCAAGTTTTGAGAAAATATTCGAGTTTTTTTTTTTAAACCTCGAATATGAGAAATACAATTTGATGGATCCAAAACAGATACCGAACGAACTGTCTGAGCTTTTTCAAAAAGTTATTTTGGAGATTTCGAGAATTTGGTTTTAAACATTTGGACAACGAGGCTCAAATTTGGCTTTTGATAATGGATCCAGATCCGAAATCGAGTTAGATATATAAAATAAATTTAATTTCAATAAAACTTTGAGAAACAAACTGGTATTTAGATTTACTGACTCAATTACTCAGAAGATGAGGTCAAAGGCCAAAAAGAGAATATTTACCATATTTTAAAAAATTTGGGGTGTTCACACCGACAAACCCTAAAAGATATTTGATTTCTGCTATCATTTTGACCAATGAACCAATATCATCAGCCTAATCCCTGAGAAAATGAAGGATCAGAGCATCTCCAAGATGAAGGAGTTTGTGACGTACCCTTTCCCGAAAAAGAGAGAAAAGCCAGGACATCTCCAAAATGAAGGATGATGTAAAAGCCCAAGAAAGTCCCATGACTCAAAAGAGTGCAAAAAGATCATCATGGAAAAATGCCCAAGATTTCAAACTGCCCAAAGTGCAAAGAATCTTCTTTATCTATGTGAAATTCTTCTATCAATATCTTCTCATTCAATTACTTTTATGAAGCTAAGAATATTTCCTCTCCTTTCATATCAAGGAAATTGATAGTATCCTTGAAGAAAACCAACAACAAAATTTGACTTTGATTCTAGATTCTATAGAGTTAACCTAGTTAGGGGTAATACTCTAGGTGGAAGAGGGAACATCTTTCGAAAGTGCTTACCTTAAAATTACCTTGATTCAACTATAAATTTTATCATTTTTGGCAAAATTTTCCAGCTTTCCTGATAAGAAATAAGAACTTAACATCCATTTTTGATACATCTTAGTGTTGCCTTTTCCTTCTTTCGCCTAGTCGAAAGAGTTGCCTTCCCCGTCCTTCGCTTTATCGAGATACTCGCCTTCTCTTTGATAAAAGGATTGCCTTCTCCATCTTTCGCTTTGTCGAGAGACTCACCTTCTCCGTCTTTCGCTTTGTCGAGAGACTCGCCTTCTCCTTGATAAAAGGATTGCCTTCTCCGTCTTTCGCTTTGTCGAGAGACTCGCCTTCTCCTTGATAAAAGGATTGCCTTCTCCGTCTTTCGCTTTGTCGAGAGACTCGCCTTCTCCTTGATAAAAGGATTTCCTTTTCTGTCTTTTGCTTTGTCGCAAAACTCGCCTTCTCCTTGATAAAAGGATTGCCTTCTCCGTCTTTTGCTTTGTCGAGAGACTCACTTTCTACTTGATAAAAAGATTGCCTTCTCCGTCTTTTGCTTTGTCGAGAGACTCGCCTTCTCCTTGATAAAAGGATTGCCTTCCTCGTCTTTCGCTTTGTCAAGAGACTCGCCCTCTCCTTAATAAAAGGATTGCCTTCCTCGTCTTTCACTTTGATCGAAAGACTCGCCTTCTCCTTGATAAAAGGATTGCCTTCCTCGTCTTTCGCTTTGATCGAAAGACTCGCCTTCTCCTTGATAAAAGGATTGCCTTATTCATCATTCGCCTTGATCAAAAGATTTGCCTTCTCCTTGCTAAACGGATTGCCATCTTCGTATTTCACATTTTGCCTTCTCCTTGCCAAAAGGATTGCCATCTTCATATTTCACATTTTGCCTTCTCCTTGCTAAAAGGATTGCCATCTTCATCACCATCTTCATATTTCGCTTTCACCTTCTCCTGCCAAAAGGATCGCCCTCTTCATCTTTCGCCTTGTCAAGAGATTCTTCTTCTCCTTACTAAAAAGACCGCCTTATTCATCCTTCACACCATCGTAGGATTTGCCTCCTGTTACCTTATTCATCTTTCATCTCATCGAAAGAATTGCCTCACACCTCCTTATTTTTCATCTCTCACATTCCCAAAAAGAGTTACCTCGTTCAGAAGAGGTGTCTCTTCCTGTCCCATCACGGTTTCTCCATTTGAGAATTCTGTATGGTTGTTCCCACTCAGGTTAAGGGTCAAAACATGTACTTTCTGCGAGAGGTCATCAAATTCGAAAGGCTATTTCAGTCTCAACAATGAGACGCCCAAAATCATTCCTTTTTCGAAGCTTTAGGGAAACCCCATTTCCTCCTTTCGTAAACCCCTTTCGGATTTGTTCGTCCAACTCTGAAGGTCCCATCATGGTCTCTTCATTCGAGGATTCCATTTGGCCGTCCCCTTTAGGTTAAGGGTTAAGCCTGAACCTCGCCTATTGAGATATTTTCCTTTTTCAGGTTTTGGTTAAACCTGAATCTCGTTCCAATGAGTTTCCCTCGTTTCGATGATGTGTTTCCTTCCAAGTCCCATCATGGTTCTTCCCATTGAAGAATCCATGCTTTGTATATCCATTCAGGAAAGGATCATGCTTGAATTTCATCTCACGAGGCATTTCTCTCAAAATGTCCCATCGAGGTCTTTTTATATTCCTTTCCCCATCCGAATCATCTTGATATATCTTTGTCCCATCCAGGTTAAGGGTTAAACCTGAGTCATTCCAAAAGGCTGATCTGGTCTCACCCACGAGACTTGATCAAAATTCTTATCTTTCATCATTTCGGGATCTTCACCCAAAGTCCCATCACGATTTCCTCATTCCTATTATTTCAGTCATATCATTTTTTTTAGGATTTCGTCCGCCGAGGACCATTCAGGATAAGGTTTTAAGCCTGAAAAGCCACGTTCAAAATAATTCTTCCACACCTAGCTCAGATCGGCTGACTGGGGCATTTTTCAAAATTTGGAGTGTTTTTTTGCCACTAAGCTCGGCTTTCAACCAGCTTAGTAGCAAAGAGGGGCATCTGTGAACACCCCAAATTTTTCAAAATATTGTAAATATCCCCTTTTGCACCCGATTCCATTTTCTAGGTAAATTGAGTCAGTTTTAAATCTAAATTCCATTTTATTTCTCAAGTTTTCTGAAATTAAATTCATTTTTGTATATCTGACTCAATTTCGGATCCGGATCCAGATAAAAGATCCAAATCTGAGCTTTATTTTCCAATGTTTAGATCAAATTCTCAAAATTACCAAAAATAATTTTTAAATAGCTCAGACAGTCCATCCGACATCCGTTTGGATCCATCACGTTGTATTTCTCGATTCGAGTTTCAAAAACTTGAATACTTTCTCAAAACCAGGGTCCAAACCCATTTTTGGAAATTTTTTCTCAAAATAGTCTTGGAAACCTTCTTTTGTAAATATTTCTTCAAAAAAATACAAAAAAATTAGTTTAAATCCTTGTTTTTTCCGCAAATTTTATGATTTTATTCCAAAAATATCAATATATATATATATATAGAAAATGGAGAAAAGAAACAAAATCAGTTTTTGAAAAAAAAAATCTTTTAACCAAAACCGATTTTTGCAAAAATCTTTAAAAGGGGACCGGCTTTTGAAACTTTTTATAAAATACCTTTTTAACGAAAATCGATTTTTAGGGTTACAGAGGCCTTCTCTGTTTCTGACCGAAACCCTCTCTTCCCCCCTCTCTCACCAAAACCCTCAGCCGATCGCCTCATCTTTATCCTCCATCAGCCGCACTCTCCTCTTCCAGAATGATCATCACCAACGGCCTGGCAGGCCTTATCCCATCGCCAACCTTCAATCGCCGCAACCATTGGCCTCAGCCCTCCCTCACCAACGATTTCAACCCTTTCTCTCAGCCCTCTATCGCTGGCTGGACGCCCCCATCACTGGCCATCGATCCTCAACGAATTTTCCTCTGCTCGAAGCTTCCTCAGACTCTATATAAGTCGGGCAACAGCAAAAAAGAAGAAGGAACGCGAATCAACCTTCCACGACTCCCTTTTCCTTCTTCCTTTCCACTGTCTCCTTCCACTTTGGCGTAGTCGACTGAAAGGAACGGAGGTTGCAGCGACAACTCGAAGCCCAGTCAATCCTGAACCTTCGATCGTGGTAAACCCCCCTCCTCTCTCTGATTTTTTTTTTGAATTTTTCCTCGTTTCTTCAGTTTTAACCCTTATTAATGCACCATGCATGATAATCGATTGCCTATAGCAATCCAAGTATCTCCTTGTGCTATAACAAAGGAATGTCATGTTCCTACATCTTCTCCTCTTCATTAATTCTTCCTTGAGTCCCTTTAGTTTTGCTTTCGCGTTCGTGCTATGCTCAATACCTTGTCGTAATAGCCTTTAGCTCATGTTATTCATTATGAACCTGTGTTTTTTCTTTATGGTGCTGCATTTTGTGATATATATATATTTTTTTCTCTAATTGGTGGATTTCCTGTTTCAAGATTTTCGGATTCCTGTTTCCTTCTCCCTATATCGCAGTTTGCGCATGATATTTCAAGGCCTTTCATCTGTATTTTACAGTTTCTGTAAGATTCCCAATCCCCTGCATCTTTGAAATCTATGCATGAGAAGTAGCTAACAAATGATCTTAAAGCTCCCATCGAGCTTGGTTTAGCATTAACCTCAAATATTCAAGGTTTAGTGTAGACATCGCTCATGACAGAGTGTATGGCAATGTTGGATCATTTCATTATGGAAGCATCAAAATGAATATGACGGTGAGAATCAGCTCAGGGAAATAACTGGAGTCGTGAAATCAGGTTGTTCTGAAGGATAAGACCTATATGTTAGACACATTCTAACCATCAGAATAGATTGAAGGAATCAATCTATGAAGTTCAACTCATCTATGCAACCTTCCTGTTACACTAAGGCATTTGCAGAATATTATCTTGACCCTTGATCAACCATCGTGTGATATTGTAACAATCGCATACCTGTAGCCAATTGCGCCATAGGTCTATGGTCGTTTTTTTCTCTCTCTCTCACTCTCTTTTTTTTTTTTTCCAGCCAGCTTGTTAATATAGCTCGTTGAGTCTCAACATGATGAAGTATTGATGTCTTCTAGTACAGTTTTAGTTAATCTCTTGTCAAGAATCGTTTGGGATGAAATTCAGAATCAATGATTTGAATCCCGAGGGTTGCAATACTGGTATACAGGTATGCATCATTTTTTTTTATTATTTCATGTTTTTCTCTTTCTTATTGGCATCGTATATAGTTAGATCACCCTTTGTATTTGATCGTCATTTTCCATGCCATTGCTTATGATTACCAATTCTATTGATCATCCTTGGTACTTTTCTAACCTGTATCTTGGAGTTTACTCACTGACTTTCACGCCATCCCTTGCCCACCTGTGGCATTCATATGGTATTAAGTCACCATCCGCATCAGTTATTTTCTACCTTTTTTTTTTATTTTATTCAGCATAAATGTATTTTTCGTCTCTATGGTGTATCTGATTCGTGGGTCCTCATTTGAACGTTGGACTCAATATTCCATTTATGTCATGTTCAAGGACCAAGACCATATTCCTTGATGGTTTCAGCTTTAGTAAGATTCGTTGATTTCATTTCACCCCAAAATCTAAGGGGTCGATCTGGGTGTTAACCAGGATCCAATAAACCCGTTGTTAAAGTTATATAAAATCCTATTTCTAAGATTCTACAGATCTCACCTGGAAACTTATGTGTCTAAGGAACATGATAACATACCTGTAGCCGATTGCGCCATAGGTCTATGGTCGTTTTTTTTTCCTTTTTATTTTTATTTTTTCTCTGTTGTTTTAGCAGGAATTTTGATGACCTGTATACAGAAAAATTCCAAAGATCCCCATCACATCTTATGAGGTTTTAGATGTTATCTGAAGCGCTGAAGTACCAGTTTGTAATGGAAAGTCCAAGTTTCATCTTCTTTTTGCTGGACTGTCCCATTTCCTTCCAGCAAAGTGCCACCATTTGTTTTGTTTCTGTGCAACACTTAGAACAGCCACCTTGGAGGCCAATCTTGGTCAATCCATGCGAGTGTAAGAGCCAAGATGCTGGTCCTCGGTAACCTGAACCTGCAGGTAAGAGAGAATGAGAATTCATCATCAGAAAATATGAGAATTTGGCGCAATTAATCGATTTTTTGGTAAGACCACAGAATATGATGATACTTTGGCAGCTATACTATCTTGATTTCAAGTCAAATCCACACATGAATATGTCAACATCTATTCATGAGGTTCCGAATTACTTCCCATACACTCATTTACTGGTATGAGGTAAGTCCCCTTTCCAAATACTGTCATTAAATAGTCAATAGTCTAGAAGAATTGGCTTCACAAAACCAAGTGCAGAAGCAATATATATGTTGTATGCCCTTTTCTTTTTTTTCTTTTCTTTTCTTTTGGTGTATTATGCCTGTAGGAATGCTTAATCTCCATTCGCTGAATATAGATCTCGTTGTGAATCATCCCAAATTGCATGAATCGTGTATTATAGTCCAAGGCATTATGGATATAATGGCTACTTACAGGATATTAATTTAAGATCACCACGGTTACATCTTGTTCTGTCCCATCTTGATACATAGCATATTATCAAGTAGTGTACATTCCTTGGGATATGTTATTTAGATGATTTGGATCTAATTAAAATTTCAATTGTTATTTTTTTGTTTAGCATTTTTTTTCTTTTTTCTTCTTCATGATTTACCATCTCTAAAAATTTTTCTTTAGGTCGCACACATCTTTTGTTCTGTTTTACATCCAGCATACCACTACATCTGTGTCATTTCCATTGCTACAACTACTGCTGTACTTTTCCACCATTAACTGTACCTTCACACACAACAACATTGCACGTCGTTCCCTTGCACCAGCCTCCTTTAATATCATTGTCCATGACACATTCATGACATCCCAAACTAGTCACAATGTCAATGAAATTTCAATGTGAGTAGACAAGCTGTAGGTGTAGAGGCAGCTGAATTTGCCTATCTAAGTCGGTTTGAACCAAACCAATAAGGAAAATCTAGTTCTAATTTTAGGCAGAGTGAGGACTCTTAGAGGGACTTTCATATAGACCACTGATGAAAAATTGCTGGGATAATAGTGGTATGAATGACCAGCTTCTTCTTCCAAATGCAAGCTTTTCCTACACAGAAAATTCAAGTCAATTTGTTCATACCCTGTAAAACTGCACTAGTTATTTAAAGTTGTTGGTCAATAGGGCATGCCGCCACAGAGTGACCTCTCAATGATGTTGTATAATGTGTGTCATCTCAAGGAAAGCATGTCAAGGGGCCCACTTTGTTACGACAATGAAGCCATACATGATACTTCAAGTACAAGGTTTTGATGATGAGCAAGTAGAATCAACTGCATTTCAGCTAAGGCTATGAAGAAATTGAAGAATTTAGTGAAGAATCCTTGAAGACTAGTGTGAAAATGTTTAATTCATTAAAAGTCTTAGATTCTTGTAAGAGCCTTACTTAGAGTGCATATTTAGGTTGCATTTCACCTTAAAAGTCTTTAGAAAAACTTTTCTAAAAGAAACTCTTTTGAAAATCTTTTTAGAAAACTCTTTTCTTAAATTTTCATGTTTATTAGTCGACCAATAGACTTATCACTCGACTAATCCTTTCGCGCCATATTTTCTAAAAAGTCATTCTTGTCAAATTAGTCGACCGAAGGTTTTATCAGTCGACTGGACAGAATGTCTGTTTTCTGGAAAATTAGCAGCAGTCGACTAATGGTTTTTCAGTCGACTGAACAGAACATGTGTTTTCTGAAAATTTAGCAGCAGTCGACTAATGCTTTTTATCAGTCGACCGAACAGAATGTTTGTTTTTTAGAAGTTTTTAACAGCAGTCGACTAAAAGGTTTTTCAGTCTACTAATGATATTATCAGTCGACTAACTTTTCTCAAGTCGACTAAGTTTCAAAAGTTCAGATTTTCAAACGGCTCGATTAACAGATCAGTCGACTGACGATAACTGTCAGTCTACTAATAACTAATTTTGCCGTTTTCCTGAAACTTCAAAAAGGCATGTCTTTTCATTTTTCAAACGTTTTGATCATTCGAAATGGACCGTTTTGACACCCTTTCATACTCTCAACGTATGAAATCTTTTAACTATAAATATGAGTGCATTTTACACTCAATGTGTCATCTCAAGGAAAGCATGTCAAGGGGCCCACTTTGTTACGACAATGAAGCCATACATGATACTTCAAGTACAAGGTTTTGATGATGAGCAAGTAGAATCAACTGCATTTCAGCTAAGGCTATGAAGAAATTGAAGAATTCAGTGAAGAATCCTTGAAGACTAGTGTGCAAATGTTTAATTCATTAAAAGTCTTAGATTCTTGTAAGAGCCTTACTTAGAGTGCATATTTAGGTTGCATTTCACCTTAAAAGTCTTTAGAAAAACTTTTCTAAAAGAAACTCTTTTGAAAATCTTTTTAGAAAACTCTTTTCTTAAATTTTCATGTTTATTAGTCGACCAATAGACTTATCAGTCGACTAATCCTTTCACGCCATATTTTCTAAAAAGTCATTCTTGTCAAATTAGTCGACCGAAGGTTTTATCAGTCGACTGGACAGAATGTCTGTTTTCTAGAAAATTAGCAGCAGTCGACTAATGGTTTTTCAGTCGACTGAACAAAACATGTGTTTTCTGAAAATTTAGCAGCAGTCGACTAATGCTTTTTATCAGTCGACCGAACAGAATGTTTGTTTTTTAAAAGTTTTTAACAGCAGTCGACTAAAAGGTTTTTCAGTCTACTGATGATATTATCAGTCGACTAACTTTTCTCAAGTCGACTAAGTTTCAAAAGTTCAGATTTTCAAACGGCTCGATTAACAGATCAGTCGACCGACGAATACTGTCAGTCTACTAATAACTAATTTTGCCGTTTTCCTGAAACTTCAAAAAGGCGTGTCTTTTCATTTTTCAAACGTTTTGATCATTCAAAATGGACCGTTTTGACACCCTTTCATACTCTCAACATATGAAATCTTTTAATTATAAATATGAGTGCATTTTACACTCAAAAACAACAATTCAATCGATTTGAATCTTGCTTTTCACTCTTATTCATTCAAGTATTGATTTTCTCACTCACGTGATATTTTCACTTCAGTTTTTCACTCAAATCACTTTGAGAGATAGTGAATTCGTGAGTAGAGTGTTTCAACAACCTCAAAAGCCAATTGCATCTCATTTGCATTCAAAAGGAAGGCTCATAGGTTGTATTGTAAGTTGTTATTTCTTTTGTGTAAAAAGAAGGACTCCTTGGTGTAAAGGAGTTGTTTGCTTTCAGTGGGATTGTTACTGAAAGTGGGACCGGTTATGGTCTGTGTGATCTTGTAGTTTACAAGGTTGATAGTGGAAAATCTCAAGCGGGTTTTGCTTGGGGACTGGATGTAGGTCGGGTTTGACCGAACCAGGATAAAATCTTGTGTTCTTTGTGTGTTTGCTTTGAGATTTGCAAAATCATTCAATATTTCGCAGAAAAGTTTTAAAAACACTATTCACCCCCCCTCTGGTGCTCGTTGCCTCGATCCTAGTGCACTTTCATTTGGTATCAGAGCATAGGTTTGCTATTACTTTGATTTGACCATCATCTAGCATGGCAACTACAACATCTCAGCACAAAGAAGGAAGCTCCTTTGTTTGTCCTCCTCTCTTCGATGGAACAAACTATGGATACTGGAAAGTAAGAATGTAAATATTTCTGCAATCCATGGATCTCGATATCTGAAGAGTTGTTTCAGAAAAGTACCAAACTCCATCAACTGATTTCAGCCGATGGACCGATGATGAAAAGAAGACTACTTCACTGAATGCCAAAGCTATGAATGCGCTGTATTGTGGCGTTGACAAGGTAGAGTTCAATCGCATCTCTCAATGCTCTACAGCTAATGAAATCTGGCATACTCTTCTCGTAACACACGAAGGTACGTCAAAGGTAAAGGAATCTAAAATTGCTTCTTTAGTTCATAAATTTGAATTGTTCAAAATGAAGCAAAATGAATCTATATCGGACATGGTAACTAGAATGACCGATATAACTAACACTTTGAAATCCCTTGGAAAAGAATATTCACAAGTGGATTTAGTCAGAAAGATTCTAAGGTGTTTAACTCCTGAATGGGAGAGAAAAACCACTGCTATTGAAGAAGCAAATGATCTCAATACTCTCACTCTTGAAGACTTAGTTGGTAACCTAATGGCATATGAGGTCCAACTTCAAGACAGACAAGAAGAAGAGCCTAAAAAGAAATCTCTTGCTTTTAAGGCTACTTCTGACTCAGAAGATTCTGAAGAAGATGAAGATGAAGATGAAGATATTGCCCTCATCACAAGGCAATTCAGAAGATTCATCAAAAAGGGAAGATTTCAAAGAAAGGCAAAGAAAGTAGATTCTTCCATTCCCAATGAAGTAAAGTGCTTTAACTGCAAAAAGGCAGGACATATCAAGAAAGATTGTCCTCTTCTCAAATTCAAGCCCAAGGACCAATTCAAGAAGAAAAAGGCATTTCAAGCCTGTTGGGATGATAGTGACTCCTCCTCCGATGAAGAATCAAATGAAGAAGTCACCAACTTGTGTTTTATAGCACAAGAGAATTCGGTAAGTCAATTTGACTATGATGAGTTATTTGAAGCATTTAATGATTTATATGCTAAATTTAAGAGTCTTAGTTCTAAAAATAAAGAGTTAAAAACTGAAAATTTAACTCTTGACTCTCAAAATAAAGTGTTACTTCAAAAAATAGAAGATCTCAAGAAGGAAAATTCTTGCCAAGCACTTGAGATAAAAGAAATTGGAGTTAGAACCAATCTCTTACAAAAGGAAATATCTAGTCTTAAAGAAAAGTCAAATGATCTTCTTTCTATAGTGACCAAATTCACAAATGGTCAAGAGAATCTAGAAAAACTTCTTGGTTCTCAAAGATGCTCGGTTAATAAAACCGGATTGGGATATAGCTTCTTTGATACTCAAAATATGTGGTGAAAAATCAAAGACATTATTCTCAACCTTTTGTTCATAAAACTAAATTTTCTAGTTCTAATAGAAATGCATCTAGAAATGATTATTCTAGAAATGATTATAGAAAGAATATTTATTATCAAAGGAAACCAAAATCCAAATGGATATGGGTTCCTAAGACTAACTCTCATGGACCCAAAAATAGAAAGGGGTCAAATGCTCTGTTTTCTGATTTTGTTGTAGGTACACAACATAAGGAGCAAATGGATATTGGACAGCGGCTGTTCCAAACATATGACTGGAAGGCCGGAGTTATTTTCCACCCTCCAAAATAAGGATGGAGGATCCGTCACCTTTGGTGACAATAACAAGGGAAAAGTGATAGGTATTGGTAATATTGTTAATCCAAAATTTCCCTTGATAGAAAATGTTCTTTTAGTAGATGGTTTAAAGCATAATTTAATATCTATTAGTCAATTATGTGATAAAGTTTTTCATGTTTCTTTTGAAAATGATTTATGCTTAATTTCTGATTTTCAATCTAAAAAGATCATTTTTAAAGGTAAAAGAAGAAACAATGTGTATGAACTATATCTAGATGAATTACCCTCTTTTAATGAAAAATGTCTTATTGTTTCAAATGAAATTCAATGGTTATGGCACAAGAGACTTGGACATGTTAATTTTAAAATTATTTCAAAATTATCCAAGAATGATCTTGTAAGAGGCCTACCTAGAATACCATATAAAAAGGATCACTTATGTGATGCTTGTCAAAGGGGTAAACAAATTAAGAGTTCTTTTAAAGCTAAAGATATAGTTTCAACAAAACGTCCTCTTGAACTTTTACATTGAGATCTTTTTGGACCATCTAGAATTCAAAGTTTGAATGGTAGCAAGTATGCTTTTGTTATAGTAGATGATTATTCTCGATTTACATGGGTGATTTTTCTAAAAAGCAAAAATGATGCTTTTTCAGAATTTTCTAAACTTTGTAGAAGAATTACAAATGAAAAATCTACATCTATTATTAAGATTCGTAGTGATCATGGTGGTGAATTTGAAAATGAATCTTTTCTAAAGTTTTGTGATTTACATGGTATATCTCACAACTTTGCTTTTCCTAGAGCAGCTCCACAAAATGGAGTTGTTGAAAGAAAGAATAGAACTTTGCAAGAATGTGCTAGAACCATGCTTCAAGATAAAAATTTACCAAAATATTTTTGGGCTGAAGCAATTAATACAGCATGTTATGTCTTAAATCGTGTTCTTATTCGACCAATTTTACATAAAACATGTTTTGAATTGTATTATGATCGTATACCAAAGATCTCATATTTCAAAAATTTTGGTAGTAAATGTTTCTTGTTAAATACCAAAGATAATCTTGATAAGTTTGATTCAAAATCAGATAAATCAATATTTCTTGGATATTCTTCTAGAAGTAAAGCATATCGTATTTTCAATAAAAGAACATCTTGTATTGAAAAATCTTTACATGTTGCATTTGATGAGAATTGTGAGCAGGTTATTCCTCTAAGCGAAGAAGAAGAAACAACACTTCAAGAAGAACCCTTGACAGAGAGTACTTCTCAAGAAAATATTCCTCTTCAACCGGTTTGGAAAGAAGTTCCTAATCATCCACATGAACAAGTTATTGGTGAAATAAAGAGTGGTGTCCAAACTAGAAGGCAGTTAGAAAAATATATTGCAAATGTTGCTTTCATATCTAAATTAGAACCAAAGAATATCAATGAGGCATGTGATGATGAATTTTGGCTTTTAGCCATGTCTGAAGAACTTAACCAATTTACTAGGAATGATGTTTGGGATCTAGTTGATAGACCAAAGGACCATCCAGTAATTGGAACAAGATGGGTCTTCCGAAATAAGCTGGATGAAAATGGTGAAGTCATTCGTAACAAAGCAAGGCTAGTGGCACAAGGCTATAATCAAGAAGAAGACATAGATTTTGATGAAACCTATGCACCAGTGGCTCGATTAAAGTCAATTCGTATGATGCTTGCTTTTGCTAGTTACATGAACTTCAATTTATATCAAATTGATGTTAAGAGTGCATTCTTAAATGGACACATCAATGAAGAAGTTTATGTAGAGCAACCCTCAGGCTTTGAAAATGAGAAATATCCAGAAAAGGTCTACAAATTGAAAAGAGCTTTGTATGGACTCAAACAAGCACCAAGAGCGTGGTATGAAAGACTACGAAATTTTCTAGAACAATCTGGTTTTTCCATTGGTCGGGTAGACTCCACTTTATTTATTAAAAATCTTAATTCAGATATTCTTATTGTGCAAATTTATGTTGATGACATAATATTTGGTTCTACTAATGATTCTCTTTGTAAAAAATTTGCTAAAGCTATGCAGGAAGAGTTTGAAATGAGCTTGATGGGCGAATTAAACTACTTTCTTGGACTTCAAATAAAGCAAACTGAAGAAGGAATCTTCATCAATCAGGGTAAGTATACAAAAGAACTTCTCAAGAGATTTGGGATGGACTCATCGAAATCAAGAAGGAATCCTATGAGTACAACTACTTCTCTTGATAAAGATGAAAATGGTAAAAGTGTAGATACTAAGCTCTATAGAGGTATGATCGGATCTCTATTATACTTAACTGCTAGTCGACCTGATATTATGTTTAGTGTTTGTATGTGTGCAAGATTTTAAGCTAATCCAAAGGAATCTCATTTAACTGCAGTAAAACAAATTCTTCGATATTTGAAAGACACTTCAGATTTCGGTTTGTTTTACCCAAAATCATCTTCCTTTGATTTAGTTTCATATAGTGATGCAGATTTTGCAGGAAGTAAATCTGATCGCAAGAGTACTAGTGGAACTTGTCATTTCTTGGGAAATTCCTTAGTCTCTTGGTTTAGTAAAAAGCAAAATTCAGTATCACTCTCAACAACTGAAGCTGAATATATAGCGGCTAGTTTAGCATGTTCACAAGTACTTTGGATGAAACAGACCTTAAAAGATTTTGGTTTGAACTACTCCACAACAACTATTTATTGTGACAACACTAGTGACAACACTAGTGCTATAAATCTTTCGAAAAATCCTATTCAGCACTTAAGAACTAAGCATATTGAAGTTAGACATCATTTTTTAAGAGATCATGTGTTAAAAGGAGATATTTCGTTAAATTTTATTTCCACTAAAGAACAACATGCTGATATCTTCACTAAACCTCTTAAAAATGAAGATTTTATGAGAATTAGGAGAGAAGTAGGTATTTGCTCATTTTTGGATTTATAAAAATGTTGATTTTTGAACAAAATCTCAAAATCGCACTATATTAGTCGACCGATAAAATTCTAGTCGACTGATGTTTTATATTTTGGAATGTATCGCATCATATTAGTCGACCGATATAGTTCTAGTCGACTGATGATATTTTCTGATCTTTGATCTTTGAAAAACATACTTTATGGGTTGTAATATTTTAAACTTATCTCTATTTTTGCTTATGCTATTTTTGCCCTTACTCTTTTTGATTCTGACAAAGGGGGAGAAAAAGATAAAGATAGCATTACTTTGAAATTGCAGGGAGATCTTGAGAAAAAGATGATAGCAATTACATTACAGGAGATCTTGCATGAGAAATGCAAAATTAAGAGAAAAAGAAAGCTTTGAATGAATGCATTTCTAAATACATGAAGAAAAGATGAATGGAAATGCAAACCAATCAATATGTGATATATGTGCTTTAAATGTGCTAACTTTTAATGTTTTGCAGCATATTGATAGGGGGAGTAAAATCTCCATCTATGCATCTAAATGCTTCATCTTTGATTAAATTTGTCATCATCAAAAAGGGGGAGATTGTTACGACAATGAAGCCATACATGATACTTCAAGTACAAGGTTTTGATGATGAGCAAGTAGAGTCAACTGCATTTCAGCTAAGGCTATGAAGAAATTGAAGAATTCAGTGAAGAATCCTTGAAGACTAGTGTGCAAATGTTTAATTCATTAAAAGTCTTAGATTCTTGTAAGAGCCTTACTTAGAGTGCATATTTAGGTTGCATTTCACCTTAAAAGTCTTTAGAAAAACTTTTCTAAAAGAAACTCTTTTGAAAATCTTTTTAGAAAACTCTTTTCTTAAATTTTCATGTTTATTAGTCGACCAATAGACTTATCAGTCGACTAATCCTTTCGCGCCATATTTTCTAAAAAGTCATTCTTGTCAAATTAGTCGACCGAAGGTTTTATCAGTCGATTGGACAGAATGTCTGTTTTCTAGAAAATTAGCAGCAGTCGACTAATGGTTTTTCAGTCGACTGAACAAAACATGTGTTTTCTGAAAATTTAGCAGCAGTCGACTAATGCTTTTTATCAGTCGACCGAACAGAATGTTTGTTTTTTAAAAGTTTTTAACAGCAGTCGACTAAAAGGTTTTTCAGTCTACTGATGATATTATCAGTCGACTAACTTTTCTCAAGTCGACTAAGTTTCAAAAGTTCAGATTTTCAAACGGCTCGATTAACAGATCAGTCGACCGACGATAACTGTCAGTCTACTAATAACTAATTTTGCCGTTTTCCTGAAACTTCAAAAAGGCGTGTCTTTTCATTTTTCAAACGTTTTGATCATTCGAAATGGACCGTTTTGACACCCTTTCATACTCTCAACATATGAAATCTTTTAATTATAAATATGAGTGCATTTTACACTCAAAAACAACAATTCAATCGATTTGAATCTTGCTTTTCACTCCTATTCATTCAAGTATTGATTTTCTCACTCACGTGATATTTTCACTTCAGTTTTTCACTCAAATCACTTTGAGAGATAGTGAATTCGTGAGTAGAGTGTTTCAACAACCTCAAAAGCCAATTGCATCTCATTTGCATTCAAAAGGAAGGCTCATAGGTTGTATTGTAAGTTGTTATTTCTTTTGTGTAAAAAGAAGGACTCCTTGGTGTAAAGGAGTTGTTTGCTTTCAGTGGGATTGTTACTGAAAGTGGGACCGGTTATGGTCTGTGTGATCTTGTAGTTTACAAGGTTGATAGTGGAAAATCTCAAGCGGGTTTTGCTTGGGGACTGGATGTAGGTCGGGTTTGACCGAACCAGGATAAAATCTTGTGTTCTTTGTGTGTTTGCTTTGAGATTTGCAAAATCATTCAATATTCCGCAGAAAAGTTTTAAAAGCACTATTCACCCCCCCTCTAGTGCTCGTTGCCTCGATCCTAGTGCACTTTCACACTTCAGTCTGTAAGTCCTACAATAATATGGGGTTTTTCAGGAAGTGAATGATCGATATACAAATACAAAGGGTGCTCCTGAACTTCTGTCTAAGTTCCATTAATATAGCAGTCATACTTAGCATATTCCCCTCTGTGGTGGTTCTTACAGCAGCACATACAATCAATGGCTACAATCTCACACCACTGCTTGTTGTCCAGTACTAGCAAGTGTCCTATCACCATAGTATTCCAGTCTACACATTTTTTCACTCCAGCACACCATTCCACCTATATATATATATATGTATATATGTATGTGTATATATATACATATATATATATATATATATATATATACATTCATGTCCATATACCTATATGTATATAAGTATTCATATGTATGTATGCATATATATATATATATATATATATATATATATATATGTACATAGATATATATCATTTTCTTTCTCTCTTTCTTCTTTTTCTCTTTCTCTTTGCATATTGATCAAGGTTTTTTTGCAGGGAATACGTAGAAAACATCATTATTTGGAGTTGTAAATTCAAATTCATGTATTGTAATAGTTAGGTCTTAATGAGAATTTATATTTATTGTTTTAGATAGAATGAATGAGCATTGCAAATATCATAAATTGCTTATTTTCATGCTTTTGCCTTTATTTTCTCAAAATCTCACAATGGTGAAACACGAATGGCACGTACACCATTTCGTAAGAGGTAATCAAATCCTAAGTTGATGATTTACATCAATGGCCATAGTCAGGATGTAAACAAAACTTAGGATTTTTATCTTTTATAAAATAACATTGGATCCACACTGGATCCTCTTCAAAAATCATCATATTTTCAAATATCTCCTTCTTTTATCAGAGTTCAACTTAAAATTAATTCAATATATATACCAATGGCCATAGTCAGGGTATATTGAGGGTTAATTTCATTTTAAACTCTATAAAAGCACCAAAATATGTTTTATTCTTCACCTAAATTTAAATATAGATTATTATATAATACATTCAGTGACCATAGTCAAGGATGTATTATATTTTCAATCTTATTTCAATTCATGTAAAGAATGAAATATGGTTTTCAAAATCCGATTTCAAAATTCTTTAAATTCATTCATCATTTAGGATAGAATTGCATCATATTTTCAAAATTCTTTTTCATAAATCCAAGTGATTTCCTTCAGATATATTCTTCACTTCTCAAATCAATTTTTCAACTCTTGTAAATTCAAATATCATTTTCAGATTCTAAATTCGAAGTCCAATTTGACTTTGAAATTCATTTGTATATCCGAAATTCAAATTCTAATTCAAATCAAAGTTCAAAGTTCAATTTAACTTTGAAATTCTGATTCATCTTCTGATTCCCCAAATCAAACTTTAAATCCAAAGTCCAAATCGACTTTGAAATTCATTTGTATATTTCAAAATTCAATTTTCAAATCAAAATTCCAAAATTCATTGTAAAGATTCAAATTCAAATTCAAATATCTCAAAATTCCATTTTCAAAGTTCAATCTAACTTTGAAACTTCTGATTCATCTTCTCATTTCAAGTTCAAAATCAAGTTTATTTTCTTATCCTCAAAATCCTCTTGAGATTGGTTCTGAATCTCAAGGTTCAAGTCTTTTCCTAAGTTTTAAATTCAATTTGGGTTTTCACAAACCCAGATCCATCTTCAAAGCCCCATTTGGACTTTCAAAGTCCAAAATCCAAAGTTAGAATCCTTATCCCAACTTGGATCCAGATTTTCAAGTATAAACCTTCACTTTTTGGATCTCAGACTTCAGATCCAAATCCATTTTAGGACCCAGAACCCAATTTCACCTTTGATCTCAGACTTCAGATCCAAAATTCATTCAGAATCCAGTTCCATATTGGATCTCAGGTCCAAATTTCATCTAGAATCCAATTCCCTCAGATCCAAAGTCTCTTTAGGATCCAGAATCCAATTTCACTTTGGATCTCAGACTTCATGTCCAGATTTTATTTTAGGATCCAGAACCTAATTCTATTTCGGATCTCAGACTTCAGATCCAAAATCCATTTTAGGGTCCAGAGTCCAACTCTATCTTGGATCTCAAACTTCAGATCCAAATTTCATCTTGGATTCCAAATCTTGGATCCAATTCCATTCAAAATTTCAGATCCAAATTCCATCTTGGATCCAATTCCATTCAAAATTTTAGATCCAAATTCCATCTTGGATTCCAAATCTTGGATCCAATTTCCATTCAAAATCCCAGATCCAAATTCTATCTTGATTCTGATTCTTAAATCCAATTCCATTTTCATCTCAGATTTTCAAATCCAATTCCTATTTCCAGGTTCTAAATCCAAAATTCAATTTTGAAATCTATTTAGAATCCAGACTTTGGATTCAAATTCCATCTTGAATTCCAACTTTTAAATCAATTCTATTTAGATTTCCCACATTTCATTCTGATTTCAAACTTCAAAAGTTAGAATTCAATTTCATTTCATCTCTATTCTGATTCAAAGTCCATTTATGACTTTGAAAATTTTCTTTCTTCTCCTTTTATCTCAACTTCAGAATCATTCCTTTCAAAGTCAAGATTTATTCTCAAACTCTTATTATTCCAAAAACTCAGAACTTTAAATCTTAAAGTTCTAAGTTAGAAATCATTTTCTTCACTCTATTATCAGATTCATCTCAGGAATACTTGGAAATTTCCAAAATCATTTTTTGAAAGAGCATACATCCTTGCATTTACACAAGCATGATTTTTTGTGCATTTAGACTTAGGATAAATTCTTAGATAATTTCTTAGCAAAGCAAAAGGCATGAATTCGACCCTTGGTTCGATTACCCCTGGTAAAGGCACCAGGAACGGTCGAACCTCGTACCGACGAGCGAATCCCGTCTCTCCATTTTTCACGCAATATATTTCAAAACGGAGGTGAGTAATTTGCTAAATATTTTCAAATCAAGGTCAAGTGAAACCCCGCAAAAGAGTTCCTATTCTCTCTTTCTTTCTTTTCTCTTCTCTCTTTCTTTTCTTTCCTTTACTTCTCTCCCTTCAAAAAGGAGGAAATAGAGGTTAGAAAAGGAAAACAGAAGGAAGAGAGAGAAACCACAAGAGAGGAAAAATTTTGCGATGATCACAGTTTTGGCGACTGTGATGGGACCTCATCTTCGTCCGGTTGAATCTATGCCTTTGCTTTGCTTTGATATTATCTAAGTCTTTATTCTTCTATGTCAGCTTCATTTTTCATGCAAACCTTAGGAGCCTAGACTCTGTCCTAAGCTGACATTATTTTGCATATAGGATCTAAGTATGGTTTGGTAGGACCATATTGAGGAGATTATTCCATGTTCACATTAGACTTAGGTCTTAAATACAACTCTCCTCAATTCTAGGGATTGAATGCAAACAATGTATGCAAGTGTATGCTTCTTTTCATTTAAATTCTATCTCTTTAGGACTTGCGTTAGAGCTTTCTGGTTTTATCTGCATGTTGATCATGTTTTTGAAAAACATCCCTACCTATATTGTCCCGGTCTTCACGTTGCTGGGCTGTCTCACTGAACCATAGTTCGGGAGAGAGCCTCACAACTGGACCACTTATTTGGGTTTACGCCCCCCTATCACGTACCTAAGGGCCATAGTCCAAGGTATATCGGTAGGTGCTCAAGGATGTTGGGAAGCCATTACCTTAGAACCGAAGAGATATCTTATATGCCACGTACTTCGAGCTTCGGCTTGAGTATATCTGCATACCTTGATTGGAATCAGATGATATAAATCTTAGAGTTATGATTAAGGTCCTATCAGCCATTTCAAATATTGCATATAGAGTCAGCTTTAGGGAGTGTTGTTTGTGTATCTTTGCTTGTATATCTGTGATTATGTGATATTTTATATCTTCCTTATATTTTCCAAAACCCTGGGTATATATTTCAAAATTTTCTCTTTGTTTTTAAAACCCAGGTGTGTTTTTCTTTCTCTTCTTATTCTTCTAAAAATTTCTTCAAAAATTCTTCTGATCCTGCCTGCAAGTTCTTCAAAATTTAAATCTTTACCATTTATCCTCAAATTTCATTTTTTTCTTCTGATTTTATATTCTTGTTTATATTTTCATAAAAATCTCTTTCCGTCAAGAGATATCCTTTTGAAAAGGGTATTTTTTTTCATATGTTTAGTTGGTTACTCTCCCTCGTAGAGTAAACAACACAATTGTCACAAATTTTGTGGCGACTCAATCCCTAGTAATGGGATACAATTTTTAATAGATTTCAACCTAAATCCTTCCTTTTGTCAAAACCTCTCGAAAAAGTTTCTTTGGTCTAAAAACCTCCACTTTCTTCTACAGAGAGAGCGTTGATATTCAAAATGGTTCAGACCAGAGCTGGAAAAGAAACAGTTCCTCAACACAGCGACAGTGAGGCAGAAGGGATGAGCTCTCCTAAATCAGTCAGGGGATAGGGTCAGAACAGGAAAGATGACATCGACCCCGCTATGTATGATATGTTCCAAAAGATGATGGCGAGAATGATGTCGGAGCAAGCCGAGGCCAAGCTGAAAGAGGCAGTTCCTAAAAGCAAGCTGAGGAAGAAGCTTGTAAAAAAGCAAGTCAGAATCATCAAGAAGAAGATATAGCCGGACACTACTTCGGAAGAATCAGAGTCAGTCGAGGAAGAATCAGAAGAGGAAGAGCAGATCGTCTATGAACAGAATCCTCTGAGACAGTTCACAAAGATAGCTGCAGAAGAGCCCGAATCCGTCAACAAGCCCAAGTCTGGGGCTCCAGCAGATGACCGGATGAGTAAGCAGATGAAGGAGATGAATCGAGCAATTAAAGACATTCAAGCCAAGGGTAAGGGCAAGCAGACCTACACTGGCGAGGATTTTTATGATGGTCTAGATGGGGATGATAACCTGGAGAACCTTCCTAGTAAATTTCTCAAGTTTGATGGAACTGGCAACCTTAAAGCCCACTTAGCCACATTTTATACAGAGTGCAGCCGTTTCAGAAAAGATAACATGGCTCTATTCATCTGTTTTTCCCGCAGTCTAGAGGGCGTAGTAGCCAGATGGTATGCTGACCACGTAAATACTATCGAACTACGAGAGTTCGATAAAGTAGTAAATCTGTTCATCGAGCACTTCTTATTCAACACTGAAGCCTCACCTACATTAAATCATCTTTATAACCTGAAGCAAGGAGAGAATGAAAGAACAGGAGAATTCATCCACAGGTGGAGAAGCACCTGCAACAAGATGAAAGTTCCCATCCCAGAGGAGCATGCATTACAAATAATCCTCAGCAATTTCTCTCAGCCCCTGAGAAGCCTCATTGCCACTTCTCCAGCAAAATCCTTTATCAAATTAATTGAGAGAGCCGAATGGCTCGAGGCAGGAATAGAAAGCGGGCTTTACGAGGGCATGCCTCTAATCAAAAGTATCCAAGACCAGAAAAAGAAAGTGCAATTCACTCATGCAGTTGATACCTCTGACAATGATCATGACAGCAGCAAAAGAAACAGAAATGACAGCAAGAATGGCCAGAACCACGACGCAGCTCAAGGGAAAAAGTCTTCCAAGCAGAATAACAAGCCGTCTTAGTCTAACTTTCCGCAAAAAAGAAAAGATAAAGCATGAAGGTTGGAGTAATGATCGTGAGTTCACTTCTCTGAAGCAAACGCTCGAAGAAGCCCTTGAATTCATGCTGGCCAAAGGACTGGTCAAACTCCCAAAAGTCGCGGATCCTCCCACGGTCATGGGAAGGTTCACAAATCAATTCTGCAAGTTCCATCGAGCAGTGGGACATGACACCGATCACTGCTTCGTCTTCAAAAATATTGTTCAGGATTGCGTCGACAAGAGTCTCTTTGTTGAAGACGAAGAAGAAGACGAGCTAGCCGTCATGACCAAGTCTCTCCCGGGCTACTCAGAATATTGAAGATGCCAAAATTCTTCTACTTTTCTCCCCTTTTACCAGTCACCTTGTAGTGGGCCAGTCAGCCCAGTCCTTTTGTGACCTTTTGGTCAAAATACTTGTAAATATTTCAGTTCTTTGTTATCAGTTTTGCTCATCAATGAAATGTCAATTTTCCTTTATATCTCTGATATCACAATACTTTTTTTCTCTGCCACATAGGGGCATTTGCTTTTGAAAATTTATATTTCAAAAATCTCTTCATCGACTTCTATTAAAACCACATTTAAATTCCTGTTCTTTTCAGAATGCGGGACAATCCTGACATCATTCATGAGAGAAATGATATTACCTATGAGGGTTTTTCAAAAATCATGAAATTTTGAAAGTCTTCATAAACAAAAAGTACAAATATTCTTTTATCCAAGTTTTGTCAAAGATTAACCCGCGTGTTGATCGTATTTTCCAAAAATTAGGTTTTGAACCATTGCATTGAAAAATCAACCCTCGTGTTGATCATGTTTTCCAAAACAGGTTTTTAAACCATTGCATTAAATGATCAATCCTTGCATTGATCTTATCTTTCAAAAATGGGTTATAAATCATTATATTCAAAGATCAATCATTGCATTGATCTTATCTTCCAAAAATGGGTTTTAAATCATTATATTCAAAGATCAACCCCTGTGTTGGCCTTATCTTCCAAGATTGGTTTTTAAACATTATCTTCTAAGATCAACCCTTGTATTGATCTTATTATCAGTCTCAAACTGTTGTTTTTAGAAACCAGATCTATTATTGATCTTCTTCTTCAAAAATAGGTTTTCAAACCATTGCCTTCAAAAATTGACTCATGATAATCTCTCATGTTTGATTTAAAGGATCAGATTTCACACTGATCATTCTTCTTGCAGTGGATTTTTCTTCCCAAAAATGATTTCTCACCTATCTTTTAAAAAACATTTTCCTTTCAAAGATCCCATATGCAGGCAGGATCAGAAAAACTCCTTTTTCTTTCAAATCTTATAAATTTTCAGCTAATTTTGTTATCTTTTATCAGTTTCATTTATTTCATTTATATTTTTTTGTCAAGTTTTATATCAATTTTATCAAATTTTATTAAATTTTCCTCAAATCTTATCAAATCTGAACCCTTTCAGGTTAAGGGATAAACCTGATGCCTCTTTTCAATGAGATATTCTTTCATTCTGCTTTTTTCCCTCAGGTTAAGGGATAAACCTGACCCTCGTTGTCCGAGGTGTTTGCCCTTTCAGGTTAAGGGATAAACCTGACCCTCGTTGTCCGAGGTGTTCCCATTCAGGATAAGGGATAATCCTGAAACCCCTCGTAGGAGCAATAATGCTACCTATGAGGATTCTTTTGTAAAGACAATTCTTCAATTTTTCTTGATTTTGTAAATTTTTATCAATTTCTCTTTATTTTCCCCAAAATTTTATTCTATTCTTTCACCCTTTCAGGTTAAGGGATAAACCTGATGCCTCTTTCCCATGAGGTATTTCCTTTATTCTTTTTGTCTGTTTAGGTTAAGGGATAAACCTGACCCTCGTTGTCCAAGGTGTTCCCATTCAGGATAAGGGATAATCCTGAAACCCCTCGTAGGAGCCACAACGCTACCTATGAGGATTCTTTTGTAAATACAAGTTTTGTCAATCTTTGTTGATTTTCTAGATTTATATCAATTTCCCTTTATTAAATCTCTTTAAATTCTATTCTTTTTCCCATTCAGGATAAGGGACAATCCTGAAACCTCTCGTAGGGGCAACAATGCTACCTATGAGAATTCTTTTTGCAAACACAAGTTTTATCAATCTTTACTTGATTTTTTTTCTTTAAATTTATATCAATTTCTCTTCATTTACTATCCTTAAATTCTATTCTTTTTCCCATTCAGGATAAGAGAAAATCCTGAAACCCCTCGTAGGAGCAATAATGCTACCTACGAGAATTCTTTTGCAAATACAAGTATCCTCAATCCTTATTTTCTAAATTTATATCAATTTTTCTTCATTAATTTTCCATAAATTCTATTCTTTTCCCCTTTCAGGTTAAGGGATAAACCTGAATCATTCCTTTCTAAATTCTCATCAAATGTCTATTCCACTTCCCCTTCAGGATAAGGAAAAATCCTGAAAACACCGACAACCATTCTCGCTCAAATCTCAAGTATCTTAGAATCTCGATGTCCCTTTTTCTTCAAATCTCCGTCAGAAAACCCAGTACTCATACTGGGGCATTTTTGAAAAATCCAGTACTCATACAGGTAAGCCTAGCGCTCGTGCTAGTGTCTGGTTGACCGATCAGTTAGCCTCTCAGGATCAGTCTTTGCACTGACCCTTCACCAAAAAAATCAAAGCTCTAAATCCAATTTTGACCTTCGGTTTATTCAAATCTCAATTTCAAGCCTTCAGGTCACAATCTTTTCTCAATTTTCCTTAAATGTTGTCAATCTTCTTCTATCCCTTCTCATCAATTCTACTCTGAAATTCGAGTTTTGACTCAAACTTCCAACTCTTTCCTTGAGATTTGAGCTTTGACTCAAATTTTCCAGCGTTCCTTTGAAGATTTGGATCTTAACTCGAGTCTTCTTTCCTTCAAAAATCTGAACTTTCAAGTTTTCCTTTGAGATTCGAGCCCTGACTCGAACCTTCCTGCTTTCCTTCGAAAATTTGAGTTTTGTCTCGAGCTTTCTTGCCTTCAATAAATAAACTTTCAAGTTTTTCTTTGAGATTCGAGCCCTGACTCGAACCTTCCTGCTTTCCTTCAAAAAATTTGAGTTTAGTCTCAAGTTTTCTTGCCTTCAATAAATGAACTTTCAAGTTTTTCTTTGAGATTCGAGCCCTGACTCGAACCTTTCTGTTGGCCTTCAAAAATTTGAGTTTTATCTCGAGTTTTCTTGCCTTCAATAAATGAATTTTCAAGTTTTCCCTTAAGATTCAAGCCCCGACTCGAACCTTCCAGTTTTCCTTTGAAAACTCGAGTTTCAACTCGAATTTTCCTGTTTTCCTTATAGAATCTGAGTCCTGATTCAGATATTCTTTCAAAGGCTTACCTTCAAAATCTTGTTTTATGCCAAGCTTACCTTCAGAACTTTAAATTTACATTTACCTTCAGAATTCAGCCTCATGTTGGATTCTTCCCCAGAATCCCACTGATATGTCAAAATTCGATGTTAAGCAAAGGTTTCGTCATCAAGGATTTCAGGAATATCTTGCCAATTGCCATAAAATAGTTGTTACTCTCAAAATTATATAAAAGAATTTCCTCAAATCTCCTTAATATTCCTTCCAAAAGGGCGAATCTTCTGTGAAGAAAGGCTCAAACTTCAAATTTTCTATTGGTCAACCAAGAGGATGAAGAAAAATTTTCGATATGACCGGCAAAGGAAAATTCAATGATGCTGAAAAGCCATAAGTGAATTGATATTTTTCGTAACTATGGCACATCCTTAAAGATTATTCTTTTGCAGTAACACAGTGGAAATATCCTGGCAGTCAAAAAGGGACCTACCCAATCCATATATATCCTCAGTCCTTCAAAACTGCAATCAAATATCCGCAAAAGGGATCTCTCAATTGTCGTCAAGTTGAAGACGAATTATGCGAGCTAGATCCCCGGGGCCAAAGAAGATTTGGATCATCTCCAAGATGAAGGAGTTTGTGAAGGATCCTTCTAGGGAAAGTTCAGATCACCGTCGAGATGAAGGCGAGTGTGATGGACCTACCGACTGTGATCGTCGCAAAATTTTTCCTCTCTTGTGGTTGTTTCTCTCCCTTCCTTCTCTTTTCCTCTTCCAACCTCTATTTTCCTCATTTTTGAGGGGAGAAGAATAAAAGAAAAAAAAGAGAAAGAGAAGAGAAAAGAAAGAAAGAAAAAGAGAAGAGGAACTCTTTTGCGCGGTCTCACTTGACCTTAATTTGAAAATATTTAGAAATTTAACTCGCCTCCATTTTGAAAATTGCGAGAAAAATGGAGAGACGGGATTCGCTCGTCGGTACGAGGTTCGACCGTTCCTGGCGCCTTTACCAGGGGTAATCGAACCAAGGATCAAATTTATGTCTTTTGCTTTGCCTAAATATAATCTAAGAATTTATCCTAAAGATCTAAATGCACAAAGAATCATGCTTGTGCAATGCAAGGAAGTATGCTCTTTTTGAAAAGAGTGATTTGGAAATTTTCAAGTATTCTGAGATGAACTTAGTAATAGAGTGAAGCAATGGTTGAATCTAACTTTAGAACTTGAGATAGATCAGAGAAGTTCTAAGTCTTTGAAGTAAATCAGATTTGGAAGAATAGATCTTGATTTTGAGAAAGAATGATTTGAAGCTTTAAAAATGAAGTTTCAAAGTCAGAAATGGATTTTGAATTTAATCATGGATTTAGGAGAAGAAGATGAAGTTTTGAAGTGTTGTTGAATTTGTATCTTAGAATGGATCTGAGAAAATCAAATGGTATTTAAGAATAGAAATGGATTTAGGGAGTTCAAATGAGATCTGTAAATGGACTTGGATTTGAAATCTAGAATTGGGAATGGAATTGGATCTTAAAATGGATTTAAGATCTGGGATCTGAGATCCGATGTAAATTTGGGTTCTGGATCCTAAAATGGATTTGGATCTGAAGTCTGAGATCCAAAGTGATTAAATTCTGGACCCTAAAATGAATTTGAATCTGAAGTCTGAGATCCAAGAAGTGGAATTGAATCTGAAGTCTGAGATCCAAAGTAGAATTGGGTTTTGGATCCTGTGAACACCCCAAAATTTTCAAAATCTTTTTAATATTCCCTTTTTGCCCCTAAATTCATTTTTTGAGCAAATGAGTCATTTTAAATTTAAATTCCAGTTCATTTCTCAAGTTTTACTGAAATTAAATTCATTGTATATGTTTAAATTTATTTCGGACCTGGATCCGTTGTCCAGATCCAAATCTGAGTCACATTGTCCAAATTTTAAATTAAAATTATAGAAAATACCAAAAATAGTTTTTAAATAGCTCGGACAGTCCCTCCGACATCTGTTTGGATCCATCATGTTGTATTTCCCGATTCGAGTTCCAAAACTCGAACATTTTCTCAAAAACTTGGATCCAAACCCACTTTCTGAAGAAATTTCTCCAAAATGGTCTGAAATTCTCAAAGAAATACTCTTTGTAAATATTTCTCAGAAAAATACAAAAATTTAGTGTTTAAACTTTGTTTTGTTTAAAATTTTAGTTTTTCTACTACAAAAATACAAAAAAATGGGAAAGCAATACAAAAATCAAAAAAATTGAGGAAAGCAAATGGTTTTAAAACTTGAAAAATGGAATTTTTGCCAAAAACCTCCTTTTAAACATTTTTTTACAAAAGATCTTTCAAAGGGGCCTTCTTTTGGAAATTTGGAAAAGAGGCAACGACCTCTTTCCCGCGCATCCTCCCTCTCACTTGCCGATCCTTCATTTTCAAACCAACTTCTTCTCCCTCAACCCCTCATCTTCAACCAACAACCTCTCTCGAAGGCTCCTCTTCCCCTTTAAAAGGAAAGCACGCAGAGTGAAGAAGGGATCCGCCTTCACCCTACCATCTCAATACATTACCTTCTCTCTGGTCTCCCCTTCTTCCTTCTCTCCCCAAATCCATCGAAGAGACCCCGATTCCTTCACCCCTCCATCATCGCACCCCTTTTCTCTCCTTCAGAAGATCCATTATCGACCTCTCCTTCTTCCCTCCCTCTGGCGCCTCTTCTTGCAGTAAAGTGAAGATTGATCCTTCCCGCAGTGTGGCTACGACCCAATTTGCAAAACATTAAGCAAAGGCCACTTTGCTATCTGTTTTTCGAGGATCCGTTTCTCTGTCTCCTGCGCCCAGTCGATCAGAGCCATTCTCCATCCATAATCAACCTCAGCTAAGAAATTTCGCCCAGAAGGAAGGCCCATCCCAACCTCCGCAGCTACAGGAAAGCTTAGAGATTATCAGTTTCCTTCCTGAAGTTAGGAATTTTATCATTTCAATTCAAACTCAAGTTGTAATAGTTAGATATTAATGAGAATTTACATTTCCTGTTTTAGATAGAATGAATGAGCATTGTAAATATCATGAATTACTTGTTCTTCATGCATTTTTTTTCTTTATTTCTCAAAATCTCACAATGGTGAAACACGAATGGCACGTGCATCATTTCTTAAGAGGTAAATCAATCCTAAGTTGATGATCCATACCAATGGCCATAGTCAGGATGTGGACAAAACTTAGTATTTTTATCTTTTACAAAATAACATCGGATCCACACTAGATTCGTTTTCAAAATTCATCATATTTTCCCTAAATATTTTCTTCTTTTATCAGAATTTAACTTAAAATTAACTCAAAATATATACCAATGGCCATAGTCAGGGTATATTGAGAGTTCATTTCATTTTAAATTCTATAAAAGCACCAAATGTATTTTATTCTTTACTTGAATTTAAATATAGATTATTATATAATACATTCAATGACCATAGTCAAGGATGTATTATATCTTCAATCTTATCTTGATTCATTTAAAGAATGGAATAGCTTTTCAAAATCCAATTTCAAAAATTTAAATTCATTCATCACTTAGGATAGAACTACATCATATTTTCCAAAATTCCTTTTTCAAAACTCCAAGTAAATGTAAATATCTTCCTCAATCTTTCTTCAATCCTTATCAAATCCAATTCATCCTTTCATTTTTTTTCAAATTCTATTTCATTTTCAATCTCAAAGTTCAATTTAACTTTGAGATTTCAAATTCATTTTATTATATCCAGATTCAAATCAGATTTTAAAATTCAAATTCGACTTTGAAAATGCATTCAAAACTCCAATCAAATTCAAAAGTTCAATCTAACTCGGAGATTCTTGATTCCAAAATCAAAGCTCCAAAATCAAAATCCAATTTGACTATAAAATTCATTTATTCTCAAATCAAGCCTGGAACTCCAAACTCCAAAGTTAGATCCAAATTACATCTCGGATTTCAGATTTTTGGATCCAATTTCCATTTAGGATTCTAGAATCCGTAATCCAACTTCACATTTGGATCTCAGACTTGAGATACAAATCTATTCTAGGACCCAGAACCCAATTTCTACATTTGGATCTCAGACTTCAGATCCAAATCCATTCTAGGATCCAAAACCCAATTTCTACATTTGGATCTCAGACTTCAGATTCAAATCCATTCTAGGATCCAGAATCCAACTTCACATTTGGATCTCAGACTTTAGATCCAAATCCATTCTAGGATCCAGAACCCAATTCTACTTTGGATCTTAGACTTCAGATCCAAATCCATTCTAGGATCCAGAACCCAATTCCATATTTGGATCTCAGACTTCAGATCCACTCCATTTTAGGATCTAGAACCCAAGTCTCGGATCCCATTCTGTTTATGATCCGGAATCCAATTCCGATTCTAGATTTCAGTTCCATTTTCGGATCTAATCTGAATCTCTTAAATCCATTTTTATTCTTAAATACCATTTGATTCCCTCAGTCCATTCTAAATTCAAACTTCAAAATCTAAATTCAATTCCATCTCAAGTATTCATTTTCTTTTCTAAGTTCAAGTTCAGAATTCAAAGTCTATTTCCGACTTTGAACTTCATTTCCTTTCATCTCAAAACTTCAAATCACTCTTTCTCAAAATCAAGATTTATCTTTCCAAACTCTGATTTTACTTAGAATTTCTCTGATCTATCTCAAGTTCTTAGTTAGATTCAATCATTTCTTCACCCCTTTATCAAGTTCATCTCAGAATACTTGGAAATTTCTAAATCAAATTTCAAAAGAGCATACATCTTTGCATTGCACAAGTATGATTCTTTGTGCATTTAGAGTTAGAATAAATTCTTAGATTATATTTAGGCAAAGCAAAAGGCATAGATTCGATCCTTGGTTCGATTACCCCTGGTAAAGGCGCCAGGAACGGTCGAACCTCGTACCGATGAGCGAATCCCGTCTCTCCATCTTTTTCCCACAAATTTTCAAAACGGAGGCGAGTTATTTGCTAAATATTTTCAAATTAAGGTCAAGTGAGACCGCGCAAAATAGTTCTTCTCTCTTTCTTTCTTTCTTTCTTTCTTTTCTCTTCTCTCTTTCTTTTTTTGTCTTCTATTTTTCTCCCTTCAAAAAGGAGAAAAACAAGAGGTTAGAAAAGGAAAAGAGAAGGAAGAGAGAGAAACCACAAGAGAGGAAAAATTTTGCGATGATCACAGTTTTGGCGACCGTGATGGGACTTCGTCTTCGTCCGGTTGAATATATGCCTTTGCTTTGCTCTAATATTCTCTAAGTCTTTATTCTTTTATGACAGCTACATTTTCCATGCAAACCTTAGGAGCCTAGACTCTGTCCTAAAGCTGACATCATTGCATATAGGATCTAAGTATGGTTTGGTAGGATCATATTGAAGAGATTATATCCATGTTCACATTAGATTTAGGCCTTAAATACAACTCTCCTCAATTTTAGGGATTGAATGCAAAACAATGTATGCAAGTGTATGCTTCTCTTTATTTAAATCTATCTCTTTAGGACTTGCATTAGAGTCTTCTGGTTTTTTTTGCATGTTGATCATATTTTGAAAACATCCCTACCTATATTGTCCCGGTCTTCACGTTGCTGGGCTGTCTCACTGAACCATAGTTCGGGAGAGAGCCTCACAACTGGACCACTGTTATCATCGCAAAATTTTACTTTTGCAAGTCAAACTGACCTTTGAAAAGATTTTGAAAATAACTCGCCTCCGTTTTTAAAATGCGGGAAAATTCCGTAGAATGGGACTCGCCTCTCGGTACGAGGTTCAACCGTTCCTGCCACCTTTAACAGGGGTAATTGAACCAAGGATCAATCTTATGCTCTACTCTATTCAACTTGTCTAAATCATATTCTAATTTCTAAATGCACATAGAATCAGGCATGTGCTATGAATTTTCAGAAAATGCACATTTGAAAACATGATGTTTGCTTTGAATGATTGAAATATTTAGAAAATGTAAATCTTGGAAATGATATCACATGAAAAATCGTGAAATGGGATTTGAAATGTACTTCTGAGAGAAGTAAAAATCGATTTTGAGGAATCCTTGACATTTGGTGAAAATCGATTCTGAGAGACTTGGTTTCTCTGAATTCAAACTTTGAAATTGAAATTCTAACTAAGAAAATTTGAATTTGGAACTTGGGAAATACTTGAAATATTCTTTGAAATTCAATGCTTTTGGGAAAATCGATTTTGCCATAAGACTTAGGAGATTTTGAGGAATTCAATTTCCTTGACTTGGATTTTGAATTGGAATTGGCAAATGCATGAAATGAATGAATATGGGTTTGAGAAATACTTTTTGTATTTTTGAGAAATGCAGTGCATTTTGAAGTTAGCCTAAGAGTGTAGGCTGAATGTGGCTAATGTGAAGATCATAAATCTAAGTATCATTCGTATTCTAACTATGGCCATAAATACAAATTCCACCAAGTTTATAAACTTCATAAAAGCTAGAGCATGTGCCATTCGTGTAGACCATAGTGAGTTTGAATATGCATGAATCATCATCCATCACACATTAACATTATTTAAAAAAAATAAACTATATGCAATGCTGCCTAAGCTAAGCAGGAAATGTAAATTCTTATTCCAAAGTTTAATTTAATTTACATCACTATTGAAAATTTAAATACATGAAAAATAAAGTCTTCAATGTACCTGCAAAACTAGAAAACTTTGTTAGTGATGATATGTTGGCTTTTCTAGATTTATCCAGCAATATCAGGAAATTGCTGGCTTTTGCTAGATATAAGCCTTTTTGCCATGATTCCATTAAATCAAAATGATAAAGTATGAAAAAAATTGAATAAATAAGGAAGGTGAAATTTCGAATTTGTGGTCAAAATGACCAAAATACCCCTAATAACAAGACTATGGCCTTGAAATTAGGGTTTTTAGAAAGATATTTTGATAAAATGCAAGTTTTGAAATTTGAATGGAATAAACTAAGCTAAATATGATGTGACATGCTTAAATATATGAAAATTAGGGTTAGGGATTTCGAAATTGAGGTCAAATGACCAAATTACCCCTGATAGCAAGACTATGGCCTTGAAATTAGGGTTTTCTGAAATTGATTTTGGTAAAAATTTGGGTTTTATGACCTAAATGAAATCAAATAACTACAAAATTAAACCTAAAGTATCCTAAGATGCTTATGAACATAATTAAACCCTAAAACTACATGCTTATGCACGAAAATCCAATAATATCACAAAAGATATGATTTTAACAGTGTTTTTGGAAATTCTTCGGGTACCCTGTTTTGCAATTTTATTAATTCAGACATCAAATGGATTCCAAAATTCATCAAATTTGGTACCTGCACTTTTTATAACCCCAATGTCTAATTGGAATTATAAAAAAAAAAATTTGACATTAAATTAATCCAAAAATTACATTAAACCCTAAACATATGCTATTTTTGACTTAGTTCACCAACCAGTCTCAGTCCAAGACCCGAACCAAGGGACAAATCTCCATGAAAATTTATGAAATTTTACAGAGACTAACTAAGAAGAAAAGCCGAGATTTCCCAATTTACAGATCGGAAAAAGCATCTCCAGTTAGGGAGAAACCCTTCCGGCAATCTGAGCTAAAATATATCACTTTTAACAGGTATTAAAACAGCTACTTCAGATTGAAAATATAGACATAAATAGCAATCCTAAATAAAAATCTCTGAAATTTTAATAGTAAACAGTAGACAGAAAAATAGGAATACTCACTTTTTACAGATTATAAATCGGATCTGTGGTTTGGGATTTATGACTAACACAAGTCTGATTAGGGTTTTGGTAAACCCTAATGAGTTTTAAATTTAAAAACAGATTCTCTGAAAGGGGAAAAATACTAAACAGTGATAAAAAAATCCGAAAATTTCACAGCGGACAGATCTACTCAATGTGAATCCATATAAGTTTACAGATCTAAAATCGGATATAAGATGAGATAAATATCATAACAGCAAGTTACCTTCTTGATTTTAACCACGATTTTAAAGCTTTAAAAACCCGATTTGATGTCTGATTTTTTTAACAGGGTTACCGAAATCCAAAACCTCTGATTTTTCTACAGTAACTCAATAACTCATGCATGCATCACATATAAAAAAATCAGAAATAAACAATGAGTACTTCAATCCGAAATAATATTATCTTTACTGTCTAAACCTAAAACACACAGAAATTTAAGAAACTTGGAAAACCATGTATTAACTAATGTAAATCAAGAAAATAAACCATAAAACAGTAAATAAAAATTATTTCTATGCTATAGAACGTAAAACAAACATGAATAAACCATGAAAATAAAATAAAAACAGGAAATCAATGGCTGGAATTTGATATCACCTTTAAAACATAGATTTAACCCATTAAAATGGTAAATCATATATTTTATTGGTTAATAATGTAAAGAATCATATTAAAATCAATTCTAAAGGATTAAAATCCCAGTAAATCACCCAAAACAGGGTTAGATCACCTTCTTGGATCGTTCTTTCTGATTCTTGATGGTTCTTGAGGTGAAACCATGGTTGAATCCATGAAATAGGAGGTATTAATGGCTAAAATTGATTTAAAACTATTAAAAACATGAAATAAAAGCTAAAAATTAAACAAAATAATTACCTTGAGGTGGATGCAATGGAGGAAGGGCTGGAGAGGAGAGAGAAGCTCCAAGAATCCCAAGGAGAGCAAGTTGGAAAAATCGACCCCTCTATGGAGACTATTTATAGAATTTTTTTAGGTTTAAAAATTAGGAATTTTGAATTTTTTGGACTCTAACAAGGGGGGGGGGGGCGATTTTTGGGTGGAAAGACCTAACTACCCCTAGCCTAAATTATCTAAACTAGTGCCTAATTAACCCCTAGACTTTCCTAAAAAATCCTCAAATGTAATGCCACTTGGCATTTTCTACATTTGGCTTTTTAAAACACCTTTAAAAAACTTTAAAAACACTAGTTTTAAAAACTAACTTTCAAAAATGAGTTTTTCAAAATGGTTTTGACTCTTCTAAACCTCTAACACTAACCAAGACATCAGCTAACCCTAGTCTAGCCCTGACTGACTCGAATATGGCACCACCCCGAGTGGGCCCTACTTGAGTTTTTCAAAAAGCAATTTTAAAACTTGAAATTGTAGGAGTTTTCAAAAGGATTTTCAAAGACAAACTTCAAAGTTATAATTTTTGAAATGGCATAGGGTCCTAACTAGGTTAGAACTCCTTTGGATATGGTGCCAACTGAGTGGGCCCACATCGAATTTTGAAGAATTTTGAAATAAACACTGAAAATGGCTTTGAAAAGGGGTTAAAATCGATATTTGAACTTCAAGATTTTTGAAAATAGGGTCTCAAGCAAACTGGAACTCCGAGTTAGAGTCCTGAACTCTTAGGACTCTGAGATTTTAAATTTTAGAATTCAAATGTAAAATTTTTTGAAAGATTTTATCAAGAAATGATGAAATAAGTCAGAAAACACAGTCAGGGTTAGACTCCTAACTCGACCGAACTCTAAAATAGAGTTTTGAACTAACTAGACTCTGTAAAATGACCTAAATTTTGACAATAATCGAAAAAGACTAAAAATGGAAGTAAAACAGATTTCAAAACAGGCTTCTGACTGGATTAGGACTCTGGGACAGAGTCCTGATCGGACTGAAACTTTCAAAACTTTGAGAAATTTGATGAATAGAGAAATTCAGAAGTGACACCACCTCAATGGGTCTCATCTGTGAATTGAAATTGATTAAAATTTGAATTTGAAATGAATCCAGATTGTTTCCTTGAGAAAATATTTCGAAATATAAAGTCCTGGGGTTGGAAAATGATAGAGTATTGAATAAAAACCCAGGTTTTGAAATTGATTTTGAAATAAAAGCTTTAAAATTCAAATCTGGATTGAATGTTTTGAAATAGGAGTGTTGGATCTCGAAAATGAAATGCAATGACATGCAATGCTATGCAATGCGATGGAATGATATGCAGAATACATGCAATGATATGCAATGACACATCGAATGGACAAACACTGGATGAGAGTGAAAATTTGGGGTGCTTACAGATGCCCCTCTTTGCTGCTAAGCCGGTTAGAAGCCGAGCTTAGTGGCAAAGAAAACACACCAAATTTGGATTATAAAAATGCCCCAGTTAGATGAATCTGACTGGGTATGAAAGAATTAGTTCAAGTGATGATGAAGAATAAGGAGAAAACTTTATTTCAAAAGAAGTGAGATTCAGGTTTTGCCCTTAACCTGGATGGGACAGAAAATACCTCGTGTAGAAACGAAGCTCAGGTTTGACCTTTAACCTGACCGGGAAATGAAATACCTCATCAAAGTGAAGCTCAGGTTTAACCCTTAACGTGATCGGGCGGAAAATGAAATACCTCATCAAAGGAGGCTCAGGTTTATACCCTTAACCTGATCGGGCAGAAAATGAAATACCTCATCAGAATAAGGCTCAGGTTTAACCCCTTGACCTGAAAGGGGACGATACCTCGTGGAAAAACGAGGCTCAGGCTTAACCCTTAACCTGAAAGGGGACGATACCTCGTGAAAAAACGAGGCTCAGGCTTAACCCTTAACCTGAAAGGGGAAATGAAATACCTCATCACGTGAGGCTCAGGTTTGTACCCTTGACCTGATTGGGCAGAAAATGGATGGAATCCTCGAAAGAAGAGACCGTGATAGAACCTTCGGATTTCCGCACAATGAATTCGATAGGAGTTTCACAAAAGGAAGGAAATTGGGGTCCCTAAAGTTTGAAAAGGGATTGATTTTGGGCGTCTCATTGCTGAGACTAATTAACTTTTGAAATTGCCTTTTGCTAGAATTGGTGGCTTAACCTCAAGTCGAAATTGGACTGTCTATGGTGGGACAGTGGGGACACAGGGAAGTGTGCGAATCTGAGAGCCCGTGCACTCAGATTATACCAAAGAAGGGAAGGAATCTTGAAAACTCCCGTAATCAAGTCCTAAAAAGGGATGGTGTCAGGATGCGCCAAAGATGAGCCTCAAGCTCTCGTTTCATGCCAAGATAGCTAGAAAATATTGTCAAAATGTTGAAAATTGTTGTTGATTCAAAATAATTGAAAATGATGCACATTGTTTTGAAAGTATTCTCTCTTTTCTACCTGAAGTATTACCTCCGACTGGGCTTAGCTCCGTAGAATCAAGATTCGAATTCAAATTGCTTGCGATTGACTTTCTTTCAAGGAAGCTATCAATTTCCTTGATATGGATGGAAAAGAAGGTATTCTTGATATTGCGAGAGCTATTGGTGAAAGAATATTGATAAAAGAATTTCACAAAATTAAAGAAGATTCTTGATAGATTCGGCAGTCTGATATCCTGGGATTCTTTTCTCGTGATGATCTTTCTGCACTCTTTTTGACAGAATTGGAGCTCTCTTGGATTTTTCGGGAATTACATCATCCTTCATTTTGGAGATGTCCTGACTTTTCTGTCCTTTTGGGAAGGGTACGTCACAAACTCCTTCATCTCAGAGATGTTCCGATCCTTCTTTTCTCTCAGGGATTATCTTGACAATTATTGGCTCATTGGTTGGGATTCTCTTGATGATAGCAAAAATTAAATATCTTTTAGGGTTTGTCGGTAGGCTCATCACACTCGCCTTCATCTCGACAGTGATCTGAACTTTCCCTGGAAGGATCCGTCACAAACTCCGTCATCTTGGAGATGATCCAAATCTTCTTTGGCCCCGGGGATCGACTCGCTTAATTCGCCTTCATCTTGACGACAATTGAGAGATCCCTTTTGCAGATATTTAATTGCAGCTTAGGTGATTGAGGAGATATGAAAATTGAGTGGATTTTTCTGCATCACCCAGGATATTTCGACTGCTTTATTCTTCAAGAATGGTCTTTAAAAATGTGCCATTGACTACGATCAATATCAATCACTTATGGCTTTGCAACATCATTGAGTTTTCTTTACTGGCCATATCGCGGATTTATTCTTCATCCTTTTGGTTGGCCAATAGAAAGATTTTGAACTTTGAATCCTTTTTTCGCGAAAGCTTTGTCCTTTCGGAAGTAATACTGAGGGTATTCTGAGGTAATAATTTTGTGCAATAAAGATTTTTGAAATCAACAAATATTTAATGACAAATTGGCAAAACTTTCTTGAAATCCTTTTGTGAAAGCGAGCATTTGAAGCACAACGCAACACATCCATGACAAAAATTCTCTTCTCCTTTCCCCAAAGGAGAAGATTCAGAAATTAGAATTGGGAATTACTCCTCTCTTCCCTGAAGAGTAGGTGTTTGCAAAACGAACTTTTGAAGAGAAATTAAGCTTTCGTCAAAACTTCCTAACATTAGGCTTCTCTTATGGAAAGGAGGCCGGAATTGGTGAGGTTGGTAAATTGGTCATGAAGGAACGAGTTCATCACACTCTCCCTGAAAAGAGGGTACTTCATGATGAAATGGCCTAGTCTGAAATTATGGGGCCACAAGGAAAGAAAGTCTCTGTCGAGTCTCTCCCTATAAAAAGGGTTCCTTGTGTAAAATTTGGAATTTTGTTTTGCAAACGGTTCACAAAGACACGAGTCCCTTCAAACTCACCCTGAAAAGAGGCTAAGTGAACGAATTGGATAGCATGCGAAAAGAGCGAGCTCCCTCAATCTCTCCCTATACAAAGGGTCTCTCGCAAGATAAATTTTTTTGGAATTGGGTATCGGGTGACCAAAAGGTCGAAATTTGGAATTTTGAATTTTGAATTTTTGAAATTGGTATTTCGATATTTGAAATTAGAAATTGGAAGTTTGGAATTTGATATTCGGAAATTGGAAATTAGAAATTGAGAATTTTGGAATTTGGAAATTGATATTTGGAAATTGGAAATTAGAAATTAGAAATTGGGAATTTTGGAAATTGATATTTGGAAATTGGAAATTAGAAATTAGAAATTAGAAATTAGAAATTAGAAATTATAAATTATAAATTGGGAATTTTGGAAATTGATATTTGGAAATTGGAAATTAGAAATTGGGAATTTTGGAAATTGATATTTGGAAATTGGATGAGTGATCAGCACGAAGACTGAACTCAAGAGGTCGACTGACATGACCATTCAGTGGAACACTAACACAAGTGCTTGATTTTGAAAGGATACCGGTATGCATACCGGTTTTAAAAATGTACCAGTTTGGATACTGGATTTTGGTTCAGTTCTGGTGATTGTCTTTCAATCTTGAATCGTTAGGAATTGTGATGGGATTGATAGTTGAAATCGCAATACTGACCAGATCGTTATTAATGCGATTGTATGCAAATTGATGCACATGAATGCACAAGTGCGTGAAATGAGAGATTTGTTTATCCTGCCTGCATACAGGATATTTGTAGATAAAAACAAAATTTTAAAATGCCCCAGTGTAACTGGGAAAAAGAATTTTGATCATTATTGAAGAAAATTTGGAAGAATTACAAAGAATAGGAAATTGTTCAAGTATAGAATTTTTTCAAATGTCGAGCATTGATGGGATCTGGTAATTCTATTCCATCAGCATTGATGAGCCGATATGAATTGCGAGGTAGTGCCTCTTTGACAACATAAGGACCTTCCCAATTTGGCGACCATTTGCCACCCGGGCGGTGCCTGAGATAAGCTGTTGATCTGAGCACTAGATCATTGACCCGAAATTTTCTCTCAATGACAGATTTTGCATATTGTCGGGCTATCCTCTGGCGATAGGATTGAGCATGCTCTGCTGCTCTAAGCCTTCTTTCATCGAGCAAATCAAGTTGTACCAGTCGCTGTTGCTGATACTGATCAAGAGGTAATTCTAGAAGTGATATAAATTTCAGAGCAGGTTTCTGAACATGTAGAGGTAGTACTACTTCAGTTCCGTAGACAAGTTCTGACGGAGTAGCATTCGTTGGAGTTCGAATGATGGTTCTGTATGCCCATAATGCATCATGAATCTTTTCATGCCAGTCACGGCCCGTTTCTAAAGTTCGCTCCAGGATTCGAATCAGAATCTTGTTGGTGGCCTCTGCCTGACCATTCCCTTGAGGATAATAAGGAGCGAAAAAATGATGATGAATTCTGAATTTTGAGCAGAATGTCCTCATTCTCTCATTCTTGAAATGACTGCCATTATCCGACACAATATCATGCGGTATACCGAAACGGCAAAGGATATTCTTATGGATGAAAGAAACCACGTGTCGACCTTCTACTGTGCGTAGAGTGACTGCTTCTACCCATTTAGTAAAATATTCTGTTGCGGCAAGAAAATATTTATGACCATTGGAGGCTGAAGGAGTGATGGGGCCTACAACATCGAAAGCCCACATGGAAAATGGCCATGGCGAGACGACAGATTGCAAGTATGTCATTGGCGCATGAATGGAAGGCGCATGCATCTGACATTGAACGCACTTCTTTACAAAACGATAGCAATCTTGTTGCATAGTTCTCCAATAATATCCTGCTCGAATGATTTGTTTAACGAGAGTCTGATAGCCAACATGACCACCGCAAATGCCTTCATGTGCTTCTTGCACAACTTCTTCGGCTTCTTCTTCGTCCAAACATCTGGAATACTCAGAACTGAATCCGCGACAATAAAGGACGTCGGCAAGAATAAAATATCGAGCAGACATGCGTTGAATTGCTCGCTGCTCTCTCTTTGATAATTCTGGAGGAAATTCGCCAGTTTTAATGAAATTCTTGATATCTTGATACCATGGCTTCTTCTTTTGCTCAGCCTGGTTTATCTGCTCTACTGGGACGAAAGCGGGTTGATCGAGTCTGCCAATTTCAAATGAGCGACAAGATTCTCCACTCCTGAAAGACATGATGGATCCCAGATTAGCTAAACTGTCTGCAACTTGATTGAAATCTCTCTTGATATGAAAAAGTTGGAATTCTTCGAATTTGTTGGCAAGAGCTGAGACAATCTTCTGGTAAGGAAGTAATTTCTGATCTTTTACTTGCCATTCGACTAGGACTTGATTGACGACGAGCAAGGAGTCGCCAAAAGCATGCACTCTTTTGACATTGAAGTCCTGTAGAATTTTCAGACCTTGTATCAAGGCTTCATACTCGGCCATATTGTGAGTGCACTAAAAATCCAGTTTGAGAGAAAAGGGAGTCATCTCTTTGTCTGGTGTGATTAGTAGAATTCTGATTCCTATGCCTGCCATATTCTTGGAACCGTCGAAGAATAAATTCCAAATTGAGGATTGTTGAATATTGCAGATCCGCTCATCGGGGAAATCATCCTCGACTTTAACTTCATCTGCTAGAGGAAAATCTGCTAATTGGTCTGCAATTGCTTGGCCTTTGATAGATTGCTGAGAGACATATTCCAAGTCGTATTGCATTAATAGGACTTGCCATTTGGCGATTCGTCCGCTGAGAAATGGTTGTTCAAGAACGTACTTGAGAGGATTTAATTTAGATAGAATCTTGACTTCAGACGCCAATAGATAATGTCTCAATTTCTGACACATCCATGCCAGAGCTAAACACGTCTTCTCTATCTGAGAGTATTTTTTCTCATAATCAATAAAGGTCTTGCTCACATAGTAAATGGCATGTTCTATCAAGCTGCCTTCTTTGTATTGCGCTAAGAATCCGCCGCAAACAATTCAATTAACTGAAATGTATAGCAATAGGGGTTTCCCTAATTCTGGCGGCTTTAAAACTGGAGGATTGAGAAGATATGTCTTGATGCGTTCGAACGACTGCTGACACTCTGGTCCCCATTCGAACCTCACTCCTTTTCTGAGCAAATGATTGAAAGGCTCACATCTCATGGCCAAATTAGAAATGAATCGCCGAATTGATTGCATGCGTCCTTGAAGGCTACGCAATTCTTTGAGATTAGTCGGGGGCGGCATGCCAATGATAGCTTTGGCCTTAGCGGGATCCATTTCTATCCCCTTCTTGCTGACCAAGAAGCCTAGCAACTTGCCAGATTCGACTCCAAAAACACATTTTTGTGGATTGAGTCTTAGCTTGTAAAGAATGAGTCGCTTGAAAACTTGATTGAGAGCTTCGATGTGATCTTCCTCTTCTTTGGATTTCACCAGAATATCATCGACATATGCATCCATAGTCTTGTGCATCTGATCATGGAAAATAATGGCCATAGCGCGCTGATAAGTGGCTCCCGCATTCTTGAGCCCAAAAGGCATAACCGTGTAACAGAAAGTGCCCCATGGCGTGGTAAAGGATGTTTTGGATTGGTCGCGAGCGACCAACTTGATTTGATTATATCCGGAGTATCCGTCCATAAAGGAAAACATAGCATGCCCAGCTGTGCTATCGACTAGGAGATCAATGTTTGGGAGCGGATAGTCATCCTTCGAAGTGGCTTTATTGAGATCACGAAAGTCGATACAGATTCACACTTTACCATTCTTCTTAAGAACTGCTACGATATTCGCCAACCAATCCGAGTAATCAATTGCTCGAATGAATCCTGCTTTAAGCAGATCCTCAAGTCCTTCCTTGACCTGTTGCTCGATTCGAGGATCCATTTTTCTCAACTTCTACTTGACTGGTTTCGCCTCAGGCTTCAGAACGAGGCGATGTTCCACCAATTTCGGATCTAAACCTGGCATATCCTCATAAGTCCATGCGAATACTTCTTCATGCTGCTTGAGGAAATTAGTGAGCCTTTCTTTCTCTCCTGGACTCAAACCACTGCCAATCTTGAGAATTCTAGGATCGTCTTCTGATCCGATATTGATATCCTCAATCGGATCTTGAACTAAGGATGATGGCTCATCTTGCTTCTGAACCGATGCAAATTCTGGTAGTTCTTGAAGAGCTGAATTGAACTCTGCGGATTCTTCTGACTGCTTTGCAGTCTGACTACATTCTGCTCTTATTCTGACCTGATGAATTATTGCTGATTTCGAACAGGCTTTTGGATTAAAGACGAGCTTCTTGATAGATCGGGAAGACATTCTGAAAATTGGAGGATAAATTGATTTAGGGAAATTGCTCATCATGAAATAAATTGCTTTTATTGAAAATAATTGGAAAGATAAAAGAGCAAAATGATTTCAATTTTGTGAAGATTTAATATTGAGAAGTAAAGAGACAAATGGCACCAAGATAGACAAAGGAAACTGGCAACTTTATTGAAAGATAGAATTAATCAAAATGACAATGATGAGAATGAAATGGGATATCATCCCGACAAAAGAATAGAAAAAGAAAGACAAATAAATTCTTCTAATGCGTTCCCTTAATGAAAACAGTTCCTTTCTGAGATCTTCGGCCATTAAAGCCCAATCCGGTCCTTTTAGGGCAATGCTGAGGAATCACTGGTTCAAGACGACCATCTTCATTTTTGCCTAGGCCTTGAAAAGGCTGGTAGCCGTGCTTCACTAGTAAATCAAATCCCTTTTTAGCTTTCATAAATTGGGAGAATAGAGGATGATCCTTAAGTGTGCTGTAATCAATTCGTCCCCCAATCTTGAAGAACTGTGAACCTCCCCATCGGGTCGTAGCCACCGTATGCTCGGGTTGCTCTGCCGTCTGTATTATTCCTGAATCCTCTTCGAAGCTGACCTCTTCAATACCCCTAATGCTAGGGATATCAGTAGTGAAAGATGGTCTGGGAATCATGGGTTGTGCAAGCCTCTGCTCCGGATCTTCGCCTAAGACTGTCGTGATCATACCACCTTTTGACCACTTGATGCACTGATGCAGAGTAGACGGTACTGCATTTGTGTTGTGGATCCATGGTCTCCCGAGAAGCAGATTATAAGTGGGCGGCACATTGACCACGTGAAAGAGAATTGAATGGACCGAGTAGTCAATGAAGATCTCTAGGAAGATTTTTCCTTTCGCTGTTTGGCCATGATTGTCGAACCCATAAATGGTGATTGGATCTGGAATGTATTCTTCTTCTTTAATGCCCAAAGCTTTGGCGGTCATTTTCGGACATATATTGAGGTTGCTGCCTCCATTGATCAGCACATAAGGAACTGTCATCCCTCTGGTTCGAACCACAACATACAAGGCATTGTTGTGAAATACATGAGGTTTAGGGAGATCCTCATCGGAGAAAGTAACTGGAGCATTAGTCATGGCCTGATTGACTATGTGGGCCATGTCTTCCAGAGTTATGCTTGGTTTCACCTTGATTTTCTGCAACAGATTATTTAATACTTGCTGATGTTTAGCGGATGCTTGGGTTAAGTCCAAAATTGAGACATTGGATAATGTTGTAATAGGCTTTAGAGTGGATGTCTCGCTTTTCTTTGGGGCGGACTTAATGAAATGCTTAGGGAGCCATGGCATACTTCTGGCTACCTCGAGAGATACCCCAGCGGGCTTGTCAGATACTTTCATTTTGCCGAAAGCTGAAATAAGGTCCATCTTCTGGGCCTTGGACTGAGCCTGTTGCAATACCAGGACTTGATGCTGAGCTTGCATATCATTTTCAGAGCACGGCCTGATACACTCCTGTGGTTGAAACGACTGTTCGGTGATGACTACTGTAGAATGACGAGGAAATGGCTCTTTTAGAATATCTATATTTTCATCTTTTGCACCTTCTACCAGAAGATTTTTATCAATAAGGTCCTGAACAATGTTCTTCAGAACGAAGCAATTCTCAGTGTTGTGCCCCACTGTTTGATGAAATTTGCAGAATTGGTCTTTGAATTTTCCCATAGGAGCGGAAGGATAGACCAGCCTGGGCAATTTGACCATCTCCTTGGTCAACAGGTACTCGAGCACAGTCTCGAGTGATTGATCTAATGGAGTGAACTTCCTCTCATAGCTCCATCCTTCGTGCTTCACTTTCTCTCGGGGTTTTGGTCCCTGCTCTAGCTGAAGCGGCTTGCTGAATTGCGGAATCGACTTTCCTTTCTGGTCATTCTTGTTTGAACCTTCTGCCCCATAACAGAAGTCTCTATTTTACCCCTTGCGATGATTCCGTTTATTACTGACAGAATTAGGCCTTTTAGAGGATGCGAGAAATTGCTTAGAATCAAGGACAAAGCATGCCCTTCTGATATGGGGTCTCTCATCTTGTTGCAAGCTGACCTCCAGCGGTGGATAAAATCTCGGGCCTTTTCATTTTCTCTCTGTTTCAGGCCACAGAGATGGCTGCGGGTCGGGAGCGCCTCAACGTTGAACAGAAAGCGCTCAATGAACATATTCACCACCTTATCAAATTCTTTCAGCTCTATGGGGTTGATGTGCTCCGAGTACCATTTAGCTGCCGTTCCCTCCAGACTGCGAGAGAAACAAAGGAAGAGTGCCCGATTGTCATGCTTGAATCGTGAACATTCAGCGAAAAACATGGCGAGGTGAGCCTTAGGGTCGCCAGAACCATCAAACTTGATAAATTTTATGGGGAGATTATCCAGATTGTCGTCCCCATCCAAGCCATCATAGAAGTCTTCGCTGGTGAAGACTTTCTTTCCCTTGTCGCGGGCCTGCAGATCTTTGACCATTTTCATCATATCTTTTAGTTGCGACTGAGTAGGGTCATCAACAGACTGATTTTTGGATTTGTAAGCCGACCCCTGGCCCTGAGTCGACCTTTTGAATTCATATTTATTTTCACATTCATTGTCAGCATCGTCAGCTGATTCTGACTCATCAGACATTTCCTCGTGACGACTCTACTTTTTGCTGATCTTCACATTCTTGACGGCGTGACCCTTATCTTTCTGCTTTGTCTGAATTTGCTCAGTACTGGCTTCAGCTTGCTCTGCCAGCATCTTGCTCATCATTTTCTTGAACATGATGTACATTTGAGGATCAATGTCATCCTCAACCTGCTGTCCCTGATTTTTAGCTGATCGGGGGGAGTCCATCTCTTCTTTCGAAGCGATCGAGTATGCCACACCTTCGATTGATGAGGTTTTCTTTCCGGATCTTGTATGAACCATCGGGTATCACAAATGTTCTCTTGGATATTGCCGATGCTCTCTGCAAGGTAGAACTGATGGTTAGGCTTCTGAAGGAAGTTTGGTTGGAGGAAAATATTTATTGAGAATTTTGGTAGGCAATTGAAATAATATCCCATTACTAGGGATTGAGTCGTCGCTGGAGTTACGACAATTGCGCTGCTATTCTTTGCAAAATAAGCAACTGGAAATATGCCTTGTTACCTAGGCAAGGTCGTCAAACCAAAGTGAAATGTAAAATAAAGGAATTTTATTGAGGGGAAAAACATGATTTTATCAATAATACACTTGACAGAGGGGAGGGGGACAGACAATTTTCCACCACTCCGGATAATCAGAGGACACTCGAGGACTAGGAAAAATAGTGAGAGTAACAAAGGAATCCCAGCCATGTCTGGTAGAATGGTATGCTCCGGACCACTGATCTGATGAGAGGTCGAATTCTGGCAGAACCCCTGCTAGTGGACGAACCTCTACGCGCTTCTGCCTCTGAGAGAACTGCCTGACACACAGCTCTGGATAATAGTATGCGCAGAAGAAGGGGCCAAGTAGTCTGAACCGCTTGCCGTATGCATAAGTGTATCTAGGAGGTGATTCCTGAGGATCAAAGTAGTCCCATACGACCGCTTCCTTCTGAAGATTATCGATCAAGAATCGGTATCGCGCAACTTGCAGAAGCTTCTCTCTATTGTATCTGAATGAACTGGCTCGGGAAGGCACATGCCGGAGGAACCAAGACTGCAAGGCATAGGTGCACCCTTCGACTAGGATCGACTCTCCGAGTGCGAAACGAGTCAACCCTCGGTATAGAAAGGCGAGTGCGGCCATGGCTATCGAGAGGCGGCTGGCCTGTCGACTTCCCCATCTCCTCAGAAGCTGAACTATTCTGATATCCATGTAATTCCGTCCATCGGGAAAGAAAGCTAATCCCACCGTGCACAGAACCATCGCGTGCTGAATTCTCTCTCGAGCTGTCCTGGACAACGAGCTGACTTCCACAAATGTCCCATATTGTCTGTAGATTTCGAGCAGGTCCACATATTCGTTTCCATCCTCCTCTATCAATGGCCAAGACTTGCGTCCTGTCATGCGAGCTAAGGCATCCTTAGGGTCTAGACCCTTAACATTAATCAAAAATTGTTTCTCCAATGGATCTCCAGGCTGACCGGCTGATTCGGGCAATCCCATGATTTCTGAAAATTTATCCATCAGTATTGTCATCTCGCCCCACGGGAAACAGAAGGTAGAAGTGCTCGGATTCCACCATTCTGCTAGTACATGGATCAAGTTGCCGTTGACTGTCTGCTTTCCCACTGCGGACGCCAGTTCTAACCCACAATCGTCCAAGTGGTCCGAAAACATACGAGAGAAATTCTTGAACCATAAATAGTACCACCGGGGAAAGAAGGATCCGGTGCTGAGGACTCGATGTTCGGGAAGACTTTGTCGCACCTCGTAGGAGATGTGACCCTCAGGGAAGACTGAATCAAGCTGACTGGATGCCATCAGACGGGAAAACATGGAAAATTGGAATAAGACTTGGGAAAATACAGGAAATTTGAGGGAAATGCATGCAGGATAAAAATAAAGTAGAAAATTCGAGATCCAGAAGACAGAAAAGATGAGAAATCACCTAGAGTTTTAAGGGAAATTTGGAAAATCGTCCAGGGTTTGATGAAATATGAAGAAATAAATGGAAAATGAAGTATTTGGAAAATTGTCCAAGGTTTAAAACATGGACAGTACATGGACATAGATTGGGGAATTTTGAGAAAATCGTACAGTATTTTAGAAAATTGGGAAAATATGGAAAATAAAAAGGAAATAACACATTCAATCATATTCTGCATAAACAAGTATGCACATACAACATTCCCTAAAAGCTGACTCTAGATGCATAAATTTTGAAATAGCTGTAGGACCTTAATCCTAACTCTAAGGTTCAGATCAACTGTATCCAATCCAGTTATGCCTATATACTCAAGCCAAGGCTCGATGTACGTGGCATAAAATCAATTCCTCCGGTTCTAGGTTCAAGTTTTCCAACATCCTTGAGCACCTGCCGATATACGTTGGACTATGGCCCTTGGTACGTGGCAGGGGGGTTTTCACCCAAATAAGTGGCCCAGTTGTGAGGCTCTGTCCCGAACTATGGTTCTAGAAGAGAGCCCAGCAACGTGAAGACCGGGACATTATAGGTATGGGTGGTTTTTTTGAAAAATATAAGCACATGCAATCAAATCAGAAGGCTCTAAGTCCTAAAGAGATAGAAATTTTGAAATATTTGAAGAAGCAAACATTGTTTTCAATCAAACCTAGATTGAGGAGGGTTGTTTTAGACCTAAGTCTATGTGAGCATGAAAATTTCCTCCTCAATATGGTCCTACCAAACCATACCTAGTCTATATGCATTCCATGTCAGCTGGGTTCAAGTCTAGGCTCCTAGGTTCACATGATATCATAAAGCAAAGCTGACATTCCATGGAAATCGATTTTGACAATTTGAACTAAGTAGAGCATTAGATTGATCAGGCAAACACAGGTCCCATCACGGTCGCCAAACCTGTTATCATCGCAAAATTTTACTTTTGCAAGTCAAACTGACCTTTGAAAAGATTTTGAAAATAACTCGCCTCCGTTTTTAAAATGCGGGAAAATTCCGTAGAATGGGACTCGCCTGTCGGTATGAGGTTCAACCGTTCCTGCCACCTTTAACAGGGGTAATTGAACCAAGGATCAATCTTATGCTCTACTCTATTCAACTTGTCTAAATCATATTCTAATTTCTAAATGCACATAGAATCAGGCATGTGCTATGAATTTTCAGAAAATGCACATTTGAAAACATGATGTTTGCTTTGAATGATTGAAATATTTAGAAAATGTAAATCTTGGAAATGATATCACATGAAAAATCGTGAAATGGGATTTGAAATGTACTTCTGAGAGAAGTAAAAATCGATTTTTAGGAATCCTTGACATTTGGTGAAAATCGATTCTGAGAGACTTGGTTTCTCTGAATTCAAACTTTGAAATTGAAATTCTAACTTAGAAAATTTGAATTTGGAACTTGGAAAATACTTGAAATATTCTTTGAAATTCAATGCTTTTGGGAAAATCGATTTTGCTATAAGACTTAGGAGATTTTGAGGAATTCAATTTCCTTGACTTGGATTTTGAATTGGAATTGGCAAATGCATGAAATGAATGAATATGGGTTTGAGAAATACTTTTTGTATTTTTGAGAAATGCAGTGCATTTTGAAGTTAGCCTAAGAGTGTAGGCTGAATGTGGCTAATGTGAAGATCATAAATCTAAGTATCATTCGTATTCTAACTATGGCCATAAATACAAATTCCACCAAGTTTATAAACTTCATAAAAGCTAGTGCATGTGCCATTCGTGTAGACCATAGTGAGTTTGAATATGCATGAATCATCATCCATCACACATTAACATTATTTAAAAAAAATAAACTATATGCAATGCTGCCTAAGCTAAGCAGGAAATGTAAATTCTTATTCCAAAGTTTAATTTAATTTACATCACTATTGAAAATTTAAATACATGAAAAATAAAGTCTTCAATGTACCTGCAAAACTAGAAAACTTTGTTAGTGATGATATGTTGGCTTTTCTAGATTTATCCAGCAATATCAGGAAATTGCTGGCTTTTGCTAGATATAAGCCTTTTTGCCATGATTCCATTAAATCAAAATGATAAAGTATGAAAAAAATTGAATAAAAAAGGAAGATGAAATTTCGAAATCGGGTTCAAAATGACCAAAATACCCCTAATAACAAGACTATGGCCTTGAAATTAGGGTTTTTAGAAAGATATTTTGATAAAATGCAAGTTTTGAAATTTGAATGGAATAAACTAAGCTAAATATGATGTGACATGCTTAAATATGTGAAAATTAGGGTTAGGGATTTCGAAATTGAGGTCAAATGACCAAATTACCCCTGATAGCAAGACTATGGCCTTGAAATCAGGGTTTTCTGAAATAGATTTTGGTAAAAATTTGGGTTTTATGAACTAAATGAAATCAAATAACTACAAAATTATACCTAAAGTATCCTAAGATGCTTATGAACATAATTAAACCCTAAAACTACATGCTTATGCACGAAAATCCAATAATATCACAAAAGATATGATTTTAACAGTGTTTTTGGAAATTCTTCGGGTACCCTGTTTTGCAATTTTATTAATTCAGACATCAAATGGATTCCAAAATTCATCAAATTTGGTACTTGCACTTGTTATAACCCCAATGTTTAATTGGAATTATAAAAAAAAAATTTTGACATTAAATTAATCCAAAAATTACATTAAACCCTAAAAATATGCTATTTTTGACTTAGTTCACCAACCAGTCTCAGTCCAAGACCCGAACCAGGGAACAAATCTCCATGAAAATTTATGAAATTTTACAGACACTAACTAAGAAGAAAAACAGAGATTTCACAATTTACAGATTGGAAAAATTATCTCCGGTTAGGGAGAAAACCTTCCGGCAATCTGAGCTAAAATATATCACTTTTAACAGGGATTAAAACAGCTACTTCAGATTGAAAATACAGACATAAATAGCAATCCTAAATAAAAATCTCTGAAATTTTAATAGTAAATAGTAGACAGAAAAATAGCAATACTCAATTTTTACAGATCATCAATCGGATCTGTGGTTTGGGATTTATGACTAACACAAGTCTGATTAGGGTTTTGGTAAACCCTAATGAGTTTTAAATTTAAAAACAGATTCTCTGAAAAGGGAAAAATACTAAACAGTGATCAAAAAATCCGAAAATTTCACAGAAGACATATCTACTCAATGTAAATCCATAGAACTTTACAGATCTAAAATCAGATATAAGATGAGAGAAATATCATAACAGCAAGTTACCTTCTTGATTTTAACCATGATTTTAAATCTTTAAAAACCCGATTTGATGTCTGATTTTTTTGACAGGGTTACCGAGATCCAAAACCTCTGATTTTTCTACAGTAACTCAATAACTCATGCATGCATCACATATAAAAAAATTAGAAATAAACAATAAGTACTTCAATCCGAAATAACATTATCTTTACTGTCTAAACCTAAAACACACAGAAATTTAAGAAACTTGGAAAACCATGCATTGACTAATGTAAATCAATAAAATAAACCATAAAACAGTAAATAAAATTTTTTTCTATGCTATAGAACGTAAAACAAACATGAAAATAAAATAAAAACAAGGAATCAATGGCTGGAATTTGTTATCACCTTTAAAACATAGATTTAACCCATTAAAAGGGTAAATCATATATTTTATTGGTTAATAATGTAAAGAATCATATTAAAATCAATTCTAATGGATTAAAATCCCTGTAAATCACCCAAAACAGGGTTAGATCACCTTCTTGGATCGTTCTTGCTGATTCTTGATGGTTCTTGAGGTGAAACCATGGTTGAATCCATGAAATAGGAGGTATTAATGGCTAAAATTGATTTAAAACTATTAAAAACATGAAATAAAAGCTAAAAATTAAACAAAATAATTACCTTGAGGTGGCTGCAATGGAGGAAGGGCTGGAGAGGAGAGAGAAGCTCCAAGAATCCCAAGGAGAGCAAGTTGGAAAAATCGACCCTCCTATGGAGACTATTTATAGAATTTTTTTTAGGTTTAAAAATTGGGAATTTTGAATTTTTTGGACTCTAACAAGGGGGGGGGGGGGGGGCGATTTTTGGGTGGAAAGACCTAACTACCCATAGCCTAAATTATCTAAACTAGTGCCTAATTAACCCCTAGACTTTTCTAAAAAATCCCCAAATGTAATGCCACTTGGCATTTTCTACATTTGGCTTTTTAAAACACCTTTAAAAAACTTTAAAAACACTAGTTTTAAAAACTAACTTTCAAAAATGAGTTTTTCAAAATGGTTTTGACTCTTCTAAACCTCTAACACTAACCAAGACATCAGCTAACCCTAGTCTAGCCCTGACTGACTCGAATATGGCACCACCCCGAGTGGGCCCTACTTGAGTTTTTCAAAAAACGATTTTAAAACTTGAAATTGAAGGAGTTTTCAAAAGGATTTTCAAAGACAAACTTCAAAGTTATAATTTTTGAAATGGCATAGGGTCCTAACTAGGTTAGAACTCCTCTGGATATGGTGCCAACTGAGTGGGCCCACATCGAATTTTGAAGAATTTTGAAATAAACACTGAAAATGGCTTTGAAAAGGGGTTAAAATCGATATTTGAACTTCAAGATCTTTGAAAATAGGGTCTCAAGCGAACTGGAACTCCGAGTTAGAGTCCTGAACTCTTAGGACTCTGAGATTTTAAATTTTAGAATTCAAATGTAAATTTTTTTGAAAGATTTTATCAAGAAAAGATGAAATAAGTCAGAAAACACAGTCAGGGTTAGACTCCTAACTCGACCGAACTCTAAAATAGAGTTTTGAACTAACTAGACTCTGTAAAATGACCTAAATTTTGACAATAATCGAAAAAGACTGAAAATGGAAGTAAAACAGATTTCAAAATAGGCTCTTGACTGGATTAGGACTCTGGGACAGAGTCCTGATCGGACTGAAACTTTCAAAACTTTGAGAAATTTGATGAATAGAGGAATTCAGAAGCGACACCACCTCAATGGGTCTCATCTGTGAATTGAAATCGATTAAAATTTGAATTTGAAATGAATCCAGATTGTTTCCTTGAGAAAATATTTCGAAATATAAAGTCCTGGGGTTGGAAAATGACAGAGTATTGAATAAAAACCCAGGTTTTGAAATTGATTTTGAAATAAAAGCTTTAAAATTCAAATCTGGATTGAATGTTTTGAAATAGGAGTGCTGGATCTCGAAAATGAAATGCAATGACATGCAATGCTATGCAATGCAATGGAATGATATGCAAAATACATGCAATGATATGCAATGACACATGAAATGGACAAACACTGGATGATGGTGAAAATTTGGGGTGCTTACAGATGCCCCTCTTTGCTGCTAAGCCGGTTAGAAGCCGAGCTTAGTGGCAAAGAAAACACACCAAATTTGGATTATAAAAATGCCCCAGTTAGATGAATCTGACTGGGTATGAAAGAATTAGTTCAAGTGATGATGAGGAATAAGGAGAAAACTTTATTTCAAAAGAAGTGAGATTCAGGTTTTGCCCTTAACCTGGATGGGACAGAAAATACCTCGTGTAGAAACGAAGCTCAGGTTTGACCCTTAACCTGACCAGGAAATGAAATACCTCATCAAAGTGAAGCTCAGGTTTAACCCTTAACCTGATCGAGCGGAAAATGAAATACCTCATCAAAGGAGGCTCAGGTTTATACCCTTAACCTGATCGGGCAGAAAATGAAATACCTCATCAGAATAAGGCTCAGGTTTAACCCCTTGACCTGAAAGGGGACGATACCTCGTGGAAAAACGAGGCTCAGGCTTAACCCTTAACCTGAAAGGGGATGATACCTCGTGGAAAAACGAGGCTCAGGCGTAACCCTTAACCTGAAAGGGGAAATGAAATACCTCATCACGTGAGGCTCAGGTTTGTACCGTTGACCTGATTGGGCAGAAAATGGACGGAATCCTCGAAAGAAGAGACCGTGATGGAACCTTCGGATTTCGGCACAATGAATCCGATAGGAGTTTCGCAAAAGGAAGGAAATTGGGGTCCCTAAAGTTTGAAAAGGGATTGATTTTGGGCGTCTCATTGCTGAGACTAATTAACTTTTGAAATTGCCTTTTGCTGGAATTGGTGGCTTAACCTCAAGCCGAAATTGGACTTTCTATGGTGGGACAGTGGGGACACAGGGAAGTGTGCGAATCTGAGAGCCCGTGTGCTCAGATTATACCAAAGAAGGGAAGGAATCTTGAAAACTCCCGTAATCAAGTCCTAAAAAGGGATGGTGTCAGGATGCGCCAAAGATGAGCCTTAAGCTCTCGTTTCATGCCAAGATAGCTAGAAAATATTGTCAAAATGTTGAAAATTGTTGTTGATTCAAAATAATTGAAAATGATGCACATTGTTTTGAAAGTATTCCCTCTTTTCTACCTGAAGTATTACCTCCGACTGGGCTTAGCTCCGTAGAATCAAGATTCAAATTCAAATTGCTTGCGATTGACTTTCTTTCAAGGAAGCTATCAATTTCCTTGATATGGACGGAAAAGAAGGTATTCTTGATATTGCGAGAGCTATTGGTGAAAGAATATTGATAAAAGAATTTCACAAAATTAAAGAAGATTCTTGATAGATTCGACAGTCTGATATCCTGGGATTCTTTTCTCATAATGATCTTTCTGCACTCTTTTTGACAGAATTGGAGCTCTCTTGGATTTTTCGGGAATTACATCATCCTTCATTTTGGAGATGTCCTGACTTTTCTCTCGTTTTGGGAAGGGTACGTCACAAACTCCTTCATCTCAGAGATGTTCCGATCCTTCTTTTCTCTCAGGGATTATCTTGACGATTATTGGCTCATTGGTTGGGATTCTCTTGATGATAGCAGAAATTAAATATCTTTTAGGGTTTGTCGGAAGGCTCATCACACTCGCCTTCATCCCGACGGTGATCTGAACTTTCCCCGGAAGGATCCGTCACAAACTCCGTCATCTTGGAGATGATCCAAATCTTCTTTGGCCCCGGGGATCGACTCGCTTAATTCGCCTTCATCTTGACGACAATTGAGAGATCCCTTTTGCAGATATTTAATTGCAGCTTAGGTGATTGAGGAGATATGAAAATTGAGTGGATTTTTCTGTATCACCCAGTATATTTCGACTGCTTTATTCTTCAAGAATGGTCTTTAAAAATGTGCCATTGACTGCCATCAATATCAATCACTTATGGCTTTGCAACATCATTGAGTTTTCTTTACTGGCCATATTGCGGATTTATTCTTCATCCTTTTGGTTGGCCAATAGAAAGATTTTGAACTTTGAATCCTTTTTCGCGAAAGCTTTGTCCTTTCGGAAGTAATACTGAGGGTATTCTGAGGTAATAATTTTGTGCAATAAAGATTTTTGAAATCAACAAATATTTAATGACAAATTGGCAAAACTTTCTTGAAATCCGTTTGTGAAAGCGAGCATTTGAAGCACAACGCAACACATCCATGACAAAAATTCTCTTCTCCTTTCCCCAAAGGAGAAGATTCAGAAATTAGAATTGGGAATTACTCCTCTCTCCCCTGAAGAGGAGGTGTTTGCAAAACGAACTTTCGAAGATAAATTAAGCTTTCGTCAAAACTTCCTAACATTAGGTTTCTCTTATGGAAAGGGGGCCGGAATTGGTGAGGTTGGTAAATTGGTCATGAAGGAACGAGTTCATCACACTCTCCCTGAAAAGAGGGTCCTTCATGATGAAATGGCCTAGTCTGAAATTATGGGGCCACAAGGAAAGCAAGTCTCCGTCGAGTCTCTCCCTATAAAAAGGGTTCCTTGTGTGAAATTTGGAATTTTTTTTTGCAAACGGTTCACAAAGACACGAGTCCCTTCAAACTCACCCTGAAAGGGGCTAAGTGAACGAATTGGATAGCATGCGAAAAGAGCGAGCTCCCTCGAACTCTCCCTATACAAAGGGTCTCTCGCAAGATAAATTTTTTGGAATTGGGTATCGGGTGACCAAAAGGTCGAAATTTGGAATTTTGAATTTTGAATTTTTGAAATTGGAATTTCGATATTTGAAATTAGAAATTCGAAGTTTGGAATTTGATATTCGGAAATTAGAAATTGGGAATTTTGGAATTTGGAAATTGATATTTAAAAATTGGAAATTAGAATTTGGGAATTTTGGAAATTGATATTTGGAAATTGGAAATTAGAAATTAGAAATTGGGAATTTTGGAAATTGATATTTGGAAATTAGAAATTAGAAATTGGGAATTTTGGAAATTGATATTTGGAAATTGGATGAGTGATCAGCACGAAGACTGAACTCAAGAGGTCGACTGACATGACCATTCAGTGGAACACTAACACGAGTGCTTGATTTTGAAAGGATACCGGTATGCATACCGGTTTTAAAAATGTACCAGTTTGGATACTGGATTTTGGTTCAGTTCTGGTGATTGTCTTTCAATCTTGAATCGTTAGGAATTGTGATGGGATTGATAGTTGAAATCTCAATACTGACCAGATCGTTATTAATGCGATTGTATGCAAATGAATGCAAATTGATGCACATGAATCCACAAGTGCGTGAAATGAGAGATTTGTTTATCTTGCCTGCATACAGGATATTTGTAGATAAAAACAAAATTTTAAAATGCCCCAGTGTAACTGGGAAAAAGAATTTTGATCATTATTGAAGAAAATTTGGAAGAATTACAAAGAATAGGAAATTGTTCAAGTATAGAATTTTTTCAAATGTCGAGCATTGATGGGATCTGGTAATTCTATTCCATCAGCATTGATGAGCCGATATGAATTGCGAGGTAGTGCCTCTTTGACAACATAAGGACCTTCCCAATTTGGCGACCATTTGCCACCCGGGCGGTGCCTGAGATAAGCTGTTGATCTGAGCACTAGATCATTGACCCGAAATTTTCTCTCAATGACAGATTTTGCATATTGTCGGGCTATCTTCTGGCGATAGGATTGAGCATGCTCTGCTGCTCTAAGCCTTCTTTCATCGAGCAAATCAAGTTGTACCAGTCGCTGTTGCTGATACTGATCAAGAGGTAATTCTAGAAGTGATGCAAATTTCAGAGCAGGTTTCTGAACATGTAGAGGTAGTACTACTTCAGTTCCGTAGACAAGTTCTGACGGAGTAGCATTCGTTGGAGTTCGAATGATGGTTCTGTATGCCCATAATGCATCATGAATCTTTTCATGCCAGTCACGGCCCGTTTCTAAAGTTCGCTCTAGGATTCGAATCAGAATCTTGTTGGTGGCCTCTGCCTGACCATTCCCTTGAGGATAATAAGGAGCGAAAAAATGATGATGAATTCTGAATTTTGAGCAGAATGTCCTCATTCTCTCATTCTTGAAATGACTGCCATTATCTGACACAATATCATGCGGTATACCGAAACGGCAAAGGATATTCTTATGGATGAAAGAAACCACGTGTCGACCTTCTACTGTGCGTAGAGTGACTGCTTCTACCCATTTAGTAAAATATTCTGTTGCGGCAAGAAAATATTTATGACCATTGGAGGCTGAAGGAGTGATGGGGCCTACAACATCGAAAGCCCACATGGAAAATGGCCATGGCGAGACGACAGATTGCAAGTATGTCGTTGGCGCATGAATGGAAGGCACATGCATCTGACATTGAACGCACTTCTTTACAAAACGATAGCAATCTTGTTGCATAGTTCTCCAATAATATCCTGCTCGGATGATTTGTTTGACGAGAGTCTGATAGCCAACATGACCACCGCAAATGCCTTCATGTGCTTCTTGCATAACTTCTTCGGCTTTTTCTTCGTCCAAACATCTGGAATACTCAGAAATGAATCCGCGACGATAAAGGACGTCGGGAAGAATAAAATATTGAGCAGACATGCGTTGAATTGCTCGCTGCTCTCTCTTTGATAATTCTGGAGGAAATTCGCCAGTTTTAATGAAATTCTTGATATCATGATACCAGGGCTTCTTCTTTTACTCAGCCTGGTTTATCTGCTCTACTGGGACGAAAGCGGGTTGATCGAGTCTGCCAATTTCAAATGAGCGACAAGATTCTCCACTTCTGAAAGACATGATGGATCCCAGATTAGCTAAACTGTCTGCAACTTGATTGAAATCTCTCTTGATATGAAAAAGTTGGAATTCTTCGAATTTGTTGGCAAGAGATGTGACAATCTTCTGGTAAGGAAATAATTTCTGATCTTTTACTTGCCATTCGACTAGGACTTGATTGACGACGAGCAAGGAGTCGCCATAAGCATGCACTCTTTTGACATTGAAGTCCTGTAGAATTTTCAGACCTTGTATCAAGGCTTCATACTCGGCCATATTGTGAGTGCACTGAAAATCCAGTTTGAGAGAAAAGGGAATCATCTCTTTCTCAGATGTGATTAGTATAATTCTGATTCCTATGCCTGCCATATTCTTGGAACCGTCGAAAAATAAATTCCAAATTGAGGATTGTTGAATATTGCAGATCCGCTCATCGGGGAAATCATCCTCGGCTTTAACTTCATCTGCTAGAGGAAAATCTGCTAATTGGTCTGGAATTGCGTGGCCTTTGATAGATTGCTGAGAGACATATTCCAAGTCGTATTGCATTAATAGGACTTGCCATTTGGCGATTCATCCGCTGAGAAATGGTTGTTCAAGAACGTACTTGAGAGGATTTAATTTAGATAGAATCTTGACTTCAGACGCCAATAGATAATGTCTCAATTTCTGACACATCCATACCAGAGCTAAACACGTCTTCTCTATCTGAGAGTATTTTTTCTCGTAATCAATAAAGGTCTTGCTCACATAGTAAATGGCATGTTCTATCAAGCTGCCTTCTTTGTATTGCGCTAAGAATCCACCGCAAGCAATTCGATTAACTGAAATGTATAGCAATAGGGGTTTCCCTAATTCTGGCGGCTTTAAAACAGGAGGATTGAGAAGATATTTCTTGATGCGTTCGAACGACTGCTGACACTCTGGTCCCCATTCGAACCTCACTCATTTTCTGAGCAAATGATTGAAAGGCTCACATCTCATGGCCAAATTAGAAATGAATCGTCAAATTGATTGCATGCGTCCTTGAAGGCTACGCAATTCTTTGAGATTAGTCGGGGGCGGCATGCCAATGATAGCTTTGGCCTTAGCGGGATCCATTTCTATCCCCTTCTTGCTAACCAAGAAGCCTAGCAACTTGCCAGATTCGACTCCAAAAACACATTTTTGTGGATTGAGTCTTAGCTTGTAAAGAATGAGTCGCTTGAAAACTTGATTGAGAGCTTCGATGTGATCTTCCTCTTCTTTGGATTTCACCAGAATATCATCGACATATGCATCCATAGTCTTGTGCATCTAATCATAGAAAATAACAGCCATAGCGCGCTGATAAGTGGCTCCAGCATTCTTGAGCCCAAAAGGCATAACCGTGTAACAGAAAGTGCCCCATGGCGTGGTAAAGGATGTTTTGGATTGGTCGCGAGCGACCAACTTGATTTGATTATATCCGGAGTATCCGTCCATAAAGGAAAACATAGCATGCCCAGCTGTGCTATCGACTAGGAGATCAATGTTTGGGAGCGGATAGTCATCCTTCGAAGTGGCTTTATTGAGATCACGAAAGTCGATACAGATTCACACTTTACCATTCTTCTTAAGAACTGCTACGATATTCGCCAACCAATCCGAGTAATCAATTGCTCGAATGAATCCTGCTTTAAGCAGATCCTCAAGTCCTTCCTTGACCTGTTGCTCGATTCGAGGATCCATTTTTCTCAACTTCTACTTGACTGGTTTCGCCTCAGGCTTCAGAACGAGGCGATGTTCCACCAATTTCGGATCTAAACCTGGCATATCCTCATAAGTCCATGCGAATACTTCTTCATGCTGCTTGAGGAAATTAGTGAGCCTTTCTTTCTCTCCTGGACTCAAACCACTGCCAATCTTGAGAATTCTAGGATCGTCTTCTGATCCGATATTGATATCCTCAATCGGATCTTGAACTAAGGATGATGGCTCATCTTGCTTCTGAACCGATGCAAATTCTGGTAGTTCTTGAAGAGCTGAATTGAACTCTGCGGATTCTTCTGACTGCTTTGCAGTCTGACTACATTCTGCTCTTATTCTGACCTGATGAATTATTGCTGATTTCGAACAGGCTTTTGGATTAAAGACGAGCTTCTTGATAGATCAGGAAGACATTCTGAAAATTGGAGGATAAATTGATTTAGGGAAATTGCTCATCATGAAATAAATTGCTTTTATTGAAAATAATTGGAAAGATAAAAGAGCAAAATGATTTCAATATTGAGAAGTAAAGAGACAAATGGCACCAAGATAGACAAAGGAAACTGGCAACTTTATTGAAAGATAGAATTAATCAAAATAACAATGATGAGAATGAAATGGGATATCATCCCGACAAAAGAATAGAAAAGGAAAGACAAATAAATTCTTCTAATGCGTTCCCTTAATGAAAACAGTTCCTTTCTGAGATCTTCGGCCATTAAAGCCCAATCCGGTCCTTTTAGGGCAATGCTGAGGAATCACTGGTTCAAGACGACCATCTTCATTTTTGCCTAGGCCTTGAAAAGGCTGGTAGCCGTGCTTCACTAGTAAATCAAATCCCTTTTTAGCTTTCATAAATTGGGAGAATAGAGGATGATCCTTAAGTGTGTTGTAATCAATTCGTCCCCCAATCTTGAAGAACTGTGGACCTCCCCATCGGGTCGTAGCCACCGTATGCTCGGGTTGCTCTGCCGTCTGTATTATTCATGAATTCTCTTCGAAGCTGACCTCTTTAATACCCCTAATGCTAGGGATATCAGTAGTGAAAGATGGTCTGGGAATCATGGGCTGTGCAAGCCTCTGCTCTGGATCTTCGCCTAAGACTGTCGTGATCATACCACCTTTTGACCACTTGATGCACTGATGCAGAGTAGACGGTACTGCATTTGTGTTGTGGATCCATGGTCTCCCGAGAAGCAGATTATAAGTGGGCGGCACATTGACCACGTGAAAGAGAATTGAATGGACCGAGTAGTCAATGAAGATCTCTAGGAAGATTTTTCCTTTCGCTGTTTGGCCATGATTGTTGAACCCATAAATGGTGATTGGATCTGGAATGTATTCTTCTTCTTTAATGCCCAAAGCTTTGGCGGTCATTTTCGGACATATATTGAGGCTGCTGCCTCCATCAATCAGTACATAAGGAACTGCCATCCCTCTGGTTCGAACCACAACATACAAGGCATTGTTGTGAAATACATGAGGTTTAGGGAGATCCTCATCGGAGAAAGTAACTGGAGCATTAGTCATGGCCTGATTGACTATGTGGGTCATGTCTTCCGGAGTTATGCTTGGTTTCACCTTGATTTTCTGCAACAGATTATTTAATACTTGCTGATGTTTAGCGGAAGCTTGGGTTAAGTCCAAAATTGAGACATTGGATAATGCTGTAATAGGCTTTAGAGTGGATGTCTCGCTTTTCTTTGGGGCGGACTTAATGAAATGCTTAGGGAGCCATGGCATACTTCTGGCTACCTCGGGAGATACCCCAGCGGGCTTGTCAGATACTTTCATTTTGCCGAATGCTGAAATAAGGCCCATCTTCTGGGCCTTGGACTGAGCCTATTGCAATACCAGCACTTGATGCTGAGCTTGCATATCATTTTCAGAGCACGGCCTGATACACTCCTGTGGTTGAAACGATTGTTCGGTGATGACTACTGTAGACTGACGAGGAAATGGCTCTTTTAGAATATCTATATTTTCATCTTCCGCACCTTCTACCAGAAGATTTTTATCAATAAGGTCCTGAACAATGTTCTTCAGAACGAAGCAATTCTCAGTGTTGTGCCCCACTGTTTGATGAAATTTGCAGAATTGGTCTTTGAATTTTCCCATAGGAGCGGAAGGATCGACCAGCCTGGGCAATTTGACCATCTCCTTGGTCAACAGGTACTCGAGCACAGTCTCGAGTGATTGATCTAATGGAGTGAACTTCCTCTCATAGCTCCATCCTTCGTGCTTCACTTTCTCTCGGGGTTTTGGTCCCTGCTCTAGCTGAAGCGGCTTGCTGAATTGCGGAATCGACTTTCCTTTCTGGTCATTCTTGTTTGAACCTTCTGCCCCATAACAGAAGTCTCTATTTTACCCCTTGCGATGATTCCGTTTATTACTGACAGAATTAGCGAAATGAGTCTTCTTTTTCGACTCATTCTGACTGTTGTTCTTGGTGAAAGTGAAACCTTCGTAGAAACCATTCTTCATACTCAATTCGAGCCATTCGGCTCGCTCTGTTAACTCTATAAAGGTTTTGGATGGTGCGGTGGAGATGAGGCCTTTTAGAGGCTGCGAGAAATTGCTTAGAATCAAGGACAAAGCATGCCCTTCTGATATGGGGTCTCTCATCTTGTTGCAAGCTGACCTCCTGCGGTGGATAAAATCTCGGGCCTTTTCATTTTCTCTCTGTTTCAGGCCACAGAGATGGCTGAGAGTCGGGAGCGCCTCAACGTTGAACAGAAAGCGCTCAATGAACATATTCACCACCTTATCAAATTCTTTCAGCTCTATGGGGTTGATGTGCTCCGAGTACCATTTAGCTGTCGTTCCCTCCAGACTGCGAGGGAAACAAAGGAAGAGTGCCCGATTGTCACGCTTGAATCGTGAACATTCAGCAAAAAACATGGCGAGGTGAGCCTTAGGGTCGCCAGAACCATCAAACTTGATAAATTTTCTAGGGAGATTATCCAGATTGTCGTCCCCATCCAAGCCATCATAGAAGTCTTCGCTGGTGAAAACTTTCTTGCCCTTGTCGCGGGCCTGCAGATCTTTGACCATTTTCATCATATCTTTTAGTTGCGACTGAGTAGGGTCATCAACAGACTGATTTTTGGATTTGTAAGCCGACCCCTGGCCCTGAGTCGACCTTTTGAATTCATATTTATTTTCACATTCCTTGTCAGCATCGTCAGCTGATTCTGACTCATTAGACATTTCCTCGTGACGACTTTGCTTTTTGCTGATCTTCACATTCTTGACGGCATGACCCTTATCTTTCTGCTTTGTCTGAATTTGCTCAGTACTGGCTTCAGCTTGCTCTGCCAGCATCTTGCTCATCATTTTCTTGAACATGATGTACATTTGAGGATCAATGTCATCCTTAACCTGCTGTCCCTGATTTTTAGCTGATCGGGGGGAGTCCATCTCTTCTATCGAAGCGATCAAGTATGCCACACCTTCGATTGATGAGGTTTTCTTTCCGGATCTTGTATGAACCATCGGGTATCACAAATGTTCTCTTGGATATTGCTGATGCTCTCTGCAAGGTAGAATTGATGGTTAGGCTTCTGAAGGAAGTTTGGTTGGAGGAAAATATTTATTGAGAATTTTGGTAGACAATTGAAATAATATCCCATTACTAGGGATTGAGTCGTCGCTGGAGTTACAACAATTGCGCTGCTATTCTTTGCAAAATAAGCAACTGGAATATGCCTTGTTACCTAGGCAAGGTCGTCAAACCAAAGTGAAATGTAAAATAAAGGAATTTTATTGAGGGGAAAAACATGATTTTATCAATAATACACTTGACAGAGGGGAGGGGGACAGACAATTTTCCACCACTCCGGATAATCAAAGGACACTCGAGGACCAGGAAAAATAGTGAGAGTAACAAAGGAATCCCAGCCATGTCTGGTAGAATGGTATGCTTCGGACCACTGATCTGATGAGAGGTCGAATTCTGGCAGAACCCCTGCTAGTGGACGAAGCTCTACGCGCTTCTGCCTCTGAGAGAACTGCCTGACGCACAGCTCTGGATAATAGTATGCGCAGAAGAAGGGGCCAAGTAGTCTGAACTGCTTGCCGTATGCATAAGTGTATCTAGGAGGTGATTCCTGACGATCAAAGTAGTCCCATACGACCTCTTCCTCCTGAAGATTATCGATCAAGAATCGGTATCGCGCAACTGGTAGAAGCTTCTCTCCATTGTATCTGAATGAACTGGCTCGGGCGGGCACATGCCGGAGGAACCAAGACTGCAAGGCATAGGTGCACCCTTCGACTAGGATCGACTCTCCGAGTGCGAAACGAGTCAACCCTTGGTATAGAAAGGCGAGTGCGGCCATGGCTGTCGAGAGGCGGCTGGTCTGTCGACTTCCCCATCTCCTTAGAAGCTGAACTATTCTGATATCCATGTAATTCCGTCCATCGGGAAAGAAAGCTAATCCCACCATGCACAGAACCATCGCGTGCTGAATTCTCTCTCGAGCTATCCTGGACAACGAGCTGACTTCCACAAATGTCCCATACTGTCTGTAGATTTCGAGCAGGTCCACATATTCGTTTCCATCCTCCTCTATCAATGGCCAAGACTTGCGTCCTGTCATGCGAGCTAAGGCATCCTTAGGGTCCAGACCCTTAACATTAATCAAAAATTGTTTCTCCAATGGATCTCCAGGCTGACCGGCTGATTCGGGCAATCCCATGATTTCTGAAAATTCATCCATCAGTATTGTCATCTCGCCCCACGGGAAACAGAAGGTAGAAGTGCTCGGATTTCACCATTCTGCTAGTACATGGATCAAGTTGCCGTTGACTGTCTGCTTTCCCACTGCGGACGCCAGTTCTAACCCACAATCGTCCAAGTGGTCCGAAAACATACGAGAGAAATTCTTGAACCATAAATAGTACCACCGGGGAAAGAAGGATCCGGTGCTGAGGACTCGATGTTCGGGAAGACTTTGTCGCACCTCGTAGGAGATGTGACCCTCAGGGAAGACTGAATCAAGCTGACTGGATGCCATCAGACGGGAAAATATGGAAAATTGGAATAAGACTTGGGAAAATACAGGAAATTTGAGGGAAATGCAGGAAGGATAAAAATAAAGTAGGAAATTCGAGATCCAGAAGACAGGAAAGATGGGAAATCACCTGGAGTTTTGAGGGAAATTAAGGGAAATTTGGAAAATCGTCCAGGGTTTGATGAAATATGAAGAAATAAATGGAAAATGAAGTATTTGGAAAATTGTCCAAGGTTTAAAACATGGACAGTACATGGACATAGATTAGGGAATTTTGAGAAAATCATCCAGTATTTTAGAAAATTGGGAAAATATGGAAAATAAAAAGGAAATAACACATTCAATCATATTCTGCATAAACAAGTATGCACATACAGCATTCCCTAAAAGCTGACTCTAGATGCACAAATTTTGAAATAGCTGTAGGACCTTAATCCTAACTCTAAGGTTCAGATCAACTGTATCCAATCCAGTTATGCCTATATACTCAAGCCAAGGCTCGATGTACGTGGCATAAAATCAATTCCTCCGGTTCTAGGTTCAAGTTTTCCAACATCCTTGAGCACCTGCCGATATACGTTGGACTATGGCCCTTGTTACGTGGCAGGGGGGTTTTCACCCAAATAAGTGGCCCAGTTGTGAGGCTCTGTCCCGAACTATGGTTCTGGAAGAGAGCACAGCAACGTGAAGACGGGGACATTATAGGTAGGGGTGGTTTTTTTGAAAAATATGAGCACATGCAATCAAATCAGAAGGCTCTAAGTCCTAAAGAGATAGAAATTTTGAAATATTTGAAGAAGCAAATATTGTTTTCAATCAAACCTAGATTGAGGAGGGTTGTATTAGACCTAAGTCTATGTGAGCATGAAAATTTCCTCCTCAATATGGTCCTACCAAACCATACCTAGTCTATATGCATTCCATGTCAGCTGGGTTCAAGTCTAGGCTCCTAGGTTCACATGATATCATAAAGCAAAGCTGACATTCCATGGAAATCGATTTTGACAATTTGAACTAAGTAGAGCATTAGATTGATCAGGCAAAGACAGGTCCCATCACGGTCGCCAAACCTGTTATCATTGCAAAATTTTACTTTTGCAAGTCAAACTGACCTTTGAAAAGATTTTGAAAATAACTCGCCTCCGTTTTTAAAATGCGGGAAAATTCCGTAGAATTGGACTCGCCTGTCGGTACGAGGTTCAACCGGTCCTGCCACCTTTAACAGGGGTAATTGAACCAAGGATCAATCTTATGCTCTACTCTATTCAACTTGTCTAAATCATATTCTAATTTGAAAACATGATGTTTGCTTTGAATGATTGAAATATTTAGAAAATGTAAATCTTGGAAATGATATCACATGAAAAATCGTGAAATGGGATTTGAAATGTACTTCTGAGAGAAGTAAAAATCGATTTTGAGGAATCATTGACATTTGGTGAAAATCGATTCTGAGAGACTTGGTTTCTCTGAATTCAAACTTTGAAATTGAAATTCTAACTTAGAAAATTTGAATTTGGAACTTGGGAAATACTTGAAATATTCTTTGAAATTCAATGCTTTTGGGAAAATCGATTTTGCCATAAGACTTAGGAGATTTTGAGGAATTCAATTTCCTTGACTTGGATTTTGAATTGGAATTGGCAAATGCATGAAATGAATGAATATGGGTTTGAGAAATACTTTTTGTATTTTTGAGAAATGCAGTGCATTTTGAAGTTAGCCTAAGAGTGTAGGCTGAATGTGGCTAATGTGAAGATCATAAATCTAAGTATCATTCGTATTCTAACTATGGCCATAAATACAAATTCCACCAAGTTTATAAACTTCATAAAAGCTAGTGCATGTGCCATTCGTGTAGACCATAGTGAGTTTGAATATACATGAATCATCATCCATCACACATTAACATTATTTAAAAAAAAAAAACTATATGCAATGCTGCCTAAGCTAAGCAGGAAATGTAAATTCTTATTCCAAAGTTTAATTTAATTTACATCACTATTGAAAATTTAAATACATGAAAAATAAAGTCTTCAATGTACCTGCAAAACTAGAAAACTTTGTTAGTGATGATATGTTGGCTTTTCTAGATTTATCCAGCAATATCAGGAAATTGCTGGCTTTTGCTAGATATAAGCCTTTTTGCCATGATTCCATTAAATCAAAATGATAAAGTATGAAATAAAATTGAATAAATAAGGAAGATGAAATTTCGAAATTGGGTTCACATTGACCAAAATACCCCTAATAACAAGACTATGGCCTTGAAATTAGGGTTTTTAGAAAGATATTTTGATAAAATGCAAGTTTTGAAATTTGAATGGAATAAACTAAGCTAAATATGATGTGACATGCTTAAATATATGAAAATTAGGGTTAGGGATTTTGAAATTGAGGTCAAATGACCAAATTACCCCTGATAGCAAGACTATGGCCTTGAAATCAGGGTTTTCTGAAATAGATTTTGGTAAAAATTTGGGTTTTATGACCTAAATGAAATCAAATAACTACAAAATTAAACCTAAAGTATCCTAAGATGCTTATGAACATAATTAAACCCTAAAACTACATGCTTATGCACGAAAATCCAATAATATCACAAAAGATATGATTTTAACAGTGTTTTTGGAAATTCTTCGGGTACCCTATTTTGCAATTTTATTAATTTAGACATCAAATGGATTCCAAAATTCATACAATTCGGTACCTGCACTTGTTATAACCCCAATGTCGAATTGGAATTATAAAAATAATTTTTTGACATTAAATTAATCCGAAAATTGCATTAAACCCTAAAAATATGCTATTTTTGACCTAGTTCACCAACCAGTCTCAGTCCAAGACCCGAACCAGGGGTCAAATCTCCATGAAAATTTATGAAATTTTACAGACACTAACTAAGAAGAAAAACAGAGATTTCACAATTTACAGATTGGAAAAATTATCTCCGGTTAGGGAGAAAACCTTCCGGCAATCTGAGCTAAAATATATCACTTTTAACAGGGATTAAAACAGCTACTTCAGATTGAAAATACAGACATAAATAGCAATCCTAAATAAAAATCTCTGAAATTTTAATAGTAAATAGTAGACAGAAAAATAGCAATACTCAATTTTTACAGATCATCAATCGGATCTGTGGTTTGGGATTTATGACTAACACAAGTCTGATTAGGGTTTTGGTAAACCCTAATGAGTTTTAAATTTAAAAACAGATTCTCTGAAAAGGGAAAAATACTAAACAGTGATCAAAAAATCCGAAAATTTCACAGAAGACATATCTACTCAATGTAAATCCATAGAACTTTACAGATCTAAAATCAGATATAAGATGAGAGAAATATCATAACAGCAAGTTACCTTCTTGATTTTAACCACGATTTTAAAGCTTTAAAAACCCGATTTGATGTCTGATTTTTTTGACAGGGTTCCCGAGATCCAAAATCTCTGATTTTTCTACAGTAACTCAATAACTCATGCATGCATCACATATAAAAACATCAGAAATAAACAATGAGTACTTTAATCCGCAATAACATTATCTTTACTGTCTAAACCTAAAACACACAGAAATTTAAGAAACTTGGAAAACCATGCATTAACTAATGTAAATCAATAAAATAAACCATAAAACAGTAAATAAAAATTATTTCTATGCTATAGAACGTAAAAAAAACATGAATAAACCTTGAAAATAAAATAAAAATAGGGAATCAATGGCTGGAATTTGATATCACCTTTAAAACATAGATTTAACCCATTAAAAGGGTAAATCATATATTTTATTGGTTAATAATGTAAAGAATCATATTAAAATCAATTCTAATGGATTAAAATCCCTGTAAATGACCTAAAACAGGGTTAGATCACCTTCTTGGATCGTTCTTTCTGATTCTTGATGGTTCTTAAGGTGAAACCATGGTTGAATCCATGAAATAGGAGGTATTAATGGCTAAAATTGATTTAAAACTATTAAAAACATGAAATAAAAGCTAAAAATTAAACAAAATAATTACCTTGAGGTGGCTGCAATGGAGGAAGGGCTGGAGAGGAGAGAGAAGCTCCAAGAATCCCAAGGAGAGCAAGTTGGAAAAATTGACCCCCCTATGGAGACTATTTATAGAATTTTTTTAGGTTTAAAAATTGGGAATTTTGAATTTTTTGGACTCTAACAAGGGGGGGCGATTTTTGGGTGGAAAGACCTAACTACCCCTAGCCTAAATTATCTAAACTAGTGCCTAATTAACCCCTAGACTTTTCTAAAAAATCCCCAAATGTAATGCCACTTGGCATTTTCTACATTTGGCTTTTTAAAACACCTTTAAAAAACTTTAAAAACACTAGTTTTAAAAACTAACTTTCAAAAATGAGTTTTTCAAAATGGTTTTGACTCTTCTAAACCTCTAACACTAACCAAGACATCAGCTAACCCTAGTCTAGCCCTGACTGACTCGAATATGGCACCACCCCGAGTGGGCCCTACTTGAGTTTTTCAAAAAACGATTTTAAAACTTGAAATTGAAGGAGTTTTCAAAAGGATTTTCAAAGACAAACTTCAAAGTTATAATTTTTGAAATGGCATAGGGTCCTAACTAGGTTAGAACTCCTATGGATATGGTGCCAACTGAGTGGGCCCACATCGAATTTTGAAGAATTTTGAAATAAACACTGAAAATGGCTTTGAAAAGGGGTTAAAATCGATATTTGAACTTCAAGATCTTTGAAAATAGGGTCTCAAGCGAACTGGAACTCCGAGTTAGAGTCCTGAACTCTTAGGACTCTGAGATTTTAAATTTTAGAATTCAAATGTAAAATTTTTTGAAAGATTTTATCAAGAAATGATGAAATAAGTAAGAAAACACAGTCAGGGTTAGACTCCTAACTCGACCGAACTCTAAAATAGAGTTTTGAACTAACTAGACTCTATAAAATGACCTAAATTTTGACAATAATCGAAAAAGACTGAAAATGGAAGTAAAACATATTTCAAAACAGGCTCCTGACTGGATTAGGACTCTGGGACAGAGTCCTGATCAGACTGAAACTTTCAAAATTTTGAGAAATTTGATGAATAGAGGAATTCAGAAGCGACACCACCTCAATGGGTCTCATCTGTGAATTGAAATCGATTAAAATTTGAATTTGAAATGAATCCAGATTGTTTCCTTGAGAAAATATTTCGAAATATAAAGTCCTGGGGTTGGAAAATGACAGAGTATTGAATAAAAACCCAGGTTTTGAAATTGATTTTGAAATAAAAGCTTTAAAATTCAAATCTGGATTGAATGTTTTGAAATAGGAGTGCTGGATCTGGAAAATGAAATGCAATGACATGCAATGCGATGGAATGATATGCAGAATACATGCAATGATATGCAATGACACATGAAATGGACAAACACTAGATGAGGGTGAAAATTTGGGGTGCTTACAACCACTTATTTGGGTTCGCGCCCCCCTACCACGTACCTAAGGGCCATAGTCCGAGGTATATCGGTAGGTGCTCAAGGATGTTGGGAAGCCATTACCTTATAACCGAAGAGATATCTTATATGCCACATACTTCGAGTTGCGGCTTGAGTATATCAGCGTACTTTGATTGGAATCAGATGATATAAATCTTAGAGTTAGGATTAATGTCCTATCAGCCATTTCAAATATTGCATATAGAGTCAGCTTTAGGGAGTGCTATTTGTGCATCCTTGCTTGTATATCTGTGATTGTATGATATTTTATATATATCTTCCTTATATTTTCAAAAAACCTGGGTATATATTTTCAAAATTTCTCCTTTGTTTTAAAACCCAGGTGTATTTTTCTTTCTCTTGTTCTTCTTCTTCTTCTTCTACATTTCTTGAAAAAATTCTTCTGATCCTGCCTGCAAGTTCTTCGAATTTTAAATCCTTACCATTTTTTCTCAAATTCCATTTTTTTCCTTTTAGTTTCTTCTGTTTTTATATTCTTGTTTATATTTTCATAAAAATCTCTTTCCATCAAGAGATATTCTTTTCAAAATGGTATTTTCTTTCATATTTTAGTTGGTTACTCTCCCTCGTGGAGTACACAACACAATTGTCACAAATTTTGTGGTGACTCAATCCCTAGTAATGGGATATAATTGTTTAGATTTCAACCTAAACTCCTCCCTCTTGTCAAAACTTCTCCAAAAAGTTTCTCTGGTCTAAAAACCTCCTCTTTCCTCTACAGAGAGATCACTGATATCCGAAAATGGTTACGACAAGAGCGGGAAAAGAAACAGTTCCTCAACTTAGCGACAGCGAGGCGGAGGAGATAAGCTCTCCTAAATCAGTTAGGGGACAGGGTCAGAACAAGAAAGATGACATCAACCCCGCTATGTATGATATGTTCCAAAAGATGATGGCGAGGATGATGTCGGAGCAAGCCGAGGCCAAGCTGAAAGAGGCAGTTCCTAAAAGCAAGCTGAGGAAGAAGCCTGTAAAGAAGCAAGTCAGAATCATCAGAAAAAAGGTGCAGCTAGACACTACTTCTGAGGAATCAGAGTCAGTCGAGGAAGAATCGGAAGAAGAAGAGCAGATTGTGTACAAACAGAATCCTCCAAGGCAGTCCGTAAAAATAGCTGCAGAAGAGCCTGAATCCGTCAACAAGCCCAAGTCTGGGGCTCCAGCAGAGGACCTGATGAGCAAGCAGATGAAGGAGATGAATCGAGCTATTAAGGACATTCAAGCCAAGGGTAAGGGCAAGCAGACCTACACCGACGAAGATTTTTATGATGGTCTAGATGGGGATGATAACCTGGAGAACCTTCCGCGTAAATTTCTCAAGTTTGACGGGACTGGCAACCCTAAAGCCCACTTGGCCACATTTTATGCAGAGTGCAGTCGTTTCAGAAAAGACAACAGAGCGTTGTTTATTTGCTTCCCCCGCAGTCTAGAGGGTGTAGCAGCCAGATGGTATGCTGATCATGTGAATCCTATCGAACTACGAGAGTTCGATAAGGTAGTAAATTTGTTCATCGAGCGCTTCTTATTCAACACTGAAGCCTCACCTACATTAAATCATCTTTACAACCTGAAGCAAGGAGAGAATGAAAGAGCAAGTGATTTCATTCACAGGTGGAGAAGCACCTGTAATAAGATGAAGGTACCCATTCCTGAGGAGCACGCATTGCAGGTGATCCTCAACAATTTCTCTCAGCCCAAAAGGAGCCTTATCGCCACTTCCCCAGCAAAATCCTTCATCAAGTTGATTGAGCGAGCTGAATGGCTCGAAGCAGGAATAGAAAGCAGACTTTACGAGGGCACGCCTCTGGTCAAGAATGTCCAAGACCAGAAGAAGAAGGCGCAGTTTGCTCATTCAGTTGATACCTCTTGCAATAACCTTGGCAGCAGCAGCAAGGGAAACAAGAACAACAGTGGCAGTGGTCCGAGAGTAGATCAGAACAAGGAGCAGAAGGAGGAATCCTTTAAAAACAATAATAAGCCGCTTCCAATCGGCCTTCAGCAAAAGGGTGATCTTCAAGAGAAGCCCAAGTACATCAAGTGGGAGAAAGATCGAGTCTTCACTCCATTAGATCAAACTCTGGAAGCAGTTCTGGATTACCTTTTAAAGCATGGGATGATCAAACTCCCTAAGATAGCAGATCCTCCCGTAAGCTTGGGAAAATTCAAAGATCAATTCTGCAAGTTCCATAGAGCAACGGGGCATGACACAGAGCACTGCTTCGTCCTCAAGCACATGATACAAGACTGCATTGATAGAAGTATTTTGATAGAGGACGAGGAAGAAGAGCGCCCAACAGTCTTGACAGAGCCATTTCCCGATCACTCAAAGAATTAAGGATGCCTAAAGTTTTTCTGCACTATCATTTTCCCTTTTGATTAGTCATCTTGTAGGGGCAAGTCAGCCCAGTCTTTTTGAATCCTTTCTTTTTGAAGTTCTTGTAAATATTCAGTCTTGTTATCGAACCTTTTGCTTATCAATGAAATGTCAGTTTCTTTTATATCTTTTTGCTTCTTTTCCCTTTGCCATACAGGGGCATTTTAATTCCCGTTCTTTTTCAGAATGCAGGGCAATCCTGACATCATTCAGGATAGAAATGATATTACCTATGAGGGCTTTTTCAAAAATCATGAAATTTTGAAAATCTTCGTTATGACCAAAGAGTTCAAATATTCTTTGGTCCAACCTTTGTCAAAAATCAACCCTCGTGTTGAATATATTTTCAAAAGTAAGTGTTCAAATCGTTGCATTAAAATTCCAAAACTCGTGTTGATCCTATCTTCCAAAAGATTGGTTTTGAAACATTATATTCAAAGATCAACCCTTATGTTGGTTTTATCTTCCAAAATGGATTTTAAACCTTTATATTCGAAGATCAATCCTTGTGTTGGTCTTATCTTCCAAAACTGATTTCAAATCTTCATATTCAAAGATCAACCCTTGTGTTGGTCTAAATCTTTCAAAATGGGTCTCGAATCATTCAAAAAACAATCCTTGTATTGATTTTAAATCATTATATTCAAAGATCGACCCCTGTGTTGGTCTTATCTTCCAGGATTGGGTTTTAAATCATTATATTCAAAGATCAACCCCTGTGATTGATCTTATCTTCCAACGTTGATTTTAAACATTATCTTCAAAAGATCAACCCTTATACTGATCTTATTATCAATTTCGAACTATTATTTTTTAGAAATCAGATATATTGTTGATCTTCTTCTTCAAAAATAGGTTTTCAAAAACCATTGCCTTAAAAAATTGACCCTCATGATGATCTTTTATGCTTGATTTAAAGGATCAGACCTCGCGCTGATCATCCTTCTTGTGGTGGATTTTCTTCCCCAAAATGATTTTTCACTTATCTTCTAAATAAACATTTTTCAAGCTCTCATATGCAGGCAGGATCAGAAAAACTTCTTTTTCTCAAATCTTATAAATTTTCAGTTAATTTTTGGTATTTTTTATCTATTTCATTCATTTTATTCATATTTTATCAAGTTTACATCAATTTTATCAATTTTATCAAATATTTCCTCAAATTCCATTAAATTTTATCAATTCCTATTACCCTTTCAGGTTAAGGGATAAACCTGATGCCTCTTTCCCATGAGGTATTTTCTAAATATTCTTTGTGTACCCTTTCAGGTTAAGGGAAAAACCTGACCCTCGTTGTCCGAGGTGTTCCCATTCAGGATAAGGGATAATCCTGAAACCCCTCGTAGGAGCAATAACGCTACCTATGAGGATTCTTTTGTAAATACAAGTTTTGTCGATCTTTGTTGATTTTTTAGATTTATATAAATTTTCCTTCATTAAATTTTCCTTAAATCCTATTCTTCTCCCATTCAGGATAAGGGAAAATCCAGAGACCCCTTGTAGGAGCAACAACGCTACCTATGAGGATTCTTTTGTAAATACAAGTTTTGTTAATCTTTATTGATTTTCTAGATTTATATCAATTTTCCTTCGCTAAATTTTCTTAAATTCTATTCTTTTTCCCATTTAGGATAAGGGATAATCCTGAAACCCCTCGTAGGAGCCACAATGCTACCTATGAGGATTCTTTTGTAAATACAAGTTTTGCCAACCTTTATTGATTTTTTAGATTTGCCTTCATTAAAATTCTCTTAAATTCTATTCTTTTTTCCATTCAGGATAAGGGATAATCCTGAGACCCCTCGAGGGAGCAATAACGCTACCTATGAGGATTCTTTTGTAAATACAAGTTTTCGTCAACCTTCATTGATTTTCTAAATTTATATCAATCTCTCTTTATTAAAATTCCTTAAATTCTTTCTCATTCAGGATAAGGGATAATCCTGAGATCACTCATAGGGGCAACCATGCTACCTGTGAGAATTCTTTTTACACAAATAAATCAATTTCCTCAAATGTTCTATATTTTTTTTCAAAGTTCTATATCCTTTTGTCTTCTCAAAGTTTATTCTTTTTATATTCCCCGTCACATACCTGGTCCATCTAAATCATAGATTATAAATTCTAAATCTTGTCATATCCCTTCTAAATTCAAGTCTCAGGTTATCTCCTCATAAAATCTTCTATTTCCCCTTCAGGTTAAGGAATAAACCTGAATCATTCTTTTCCTAAATTCTCATCAAATGTATATTCTTTTCCCTTTATGGTCAAGGAGTAAACCTGAATCATTCCTTTCTAAATTCTCATCAAAATGTCTATATAAAGGATAATCCTGAAACCCCGGCCATTCTTCTTGCTTCGATCTCTAAATATCTTAGATAGGGCAATCTCCTTCCCGACTCTCAGTTGGAAAAACCTAGTGTTCGCATTGGTTATTCTGCTAAGTTTTCAAATCTAAAGATCAAGTTCATCAGTCCTCGTGCTGTTTGTCTCTCAGAAAAGTCTCAATCTTAAATCAAGTCATTAAACAAAATGTCCCAGCTACTTCGTTGGTCGTTAAATGATTAAATGAAATGTTCCAGCTACTTCCCTGGTCGTTAAATGATTAAATGAAATGTCCCAGCTACTTCGCTGGTCGTTAAATGATTAAATGAAATATCCTAGCTACTTCGCTGGTCGTTAAATGATTAAATGAAATGTCCCAGCTACTTCGCTGGTCATTAAATGATTAAATGAAATGTCCTAGCTACTTCGCTGGTCGTTAAATGATTAAATGAAATGTCCCAGCTACTTCGCTGGTCGTTAAATGATTAAATGAAATGTCCCAGCTACTTCGCTGGTCGTTAAATGATTAAATGAAATGTCCCAGCTACTTCGCTGGTCGTTAAATGATTAAATGAAATGTCCCAGCTACTTCGTTGGTCGCTAAATGATTAAACGAAATGTCTCAGCTACTTCGTTGGTCGTTAAATGATTAAATGAAATGTCCCGGCTACTTCGCTGGTCGTTAAATGATTAAATGAAATGTCCCATCTACTTCGCTAGTCGTTAAATGATTAAATGAAATGTCCCAGCTACTTCGCTGGTCGTTAAATGATTAAATGAAATGTCACAGCTACTTCGCTGGTCGTTAAATGATTAAATGAAATGTCCCAGCTACTTCGCTGGTCGTTAAATGATTAAATGAAATGTCCCAGCTACTTCGCTGGTCGCTAAATGATTAAATGAAATGTCCCAGCTACTTTGCTGGTCGTTAAATGATTAAATGAAATGTCCCAGCTACTTCGCTGGTCGTGAAATGAAATGTCCTAGCTACTTCTCTGGTCGTTAAATGAAAGGTTCCAGCTACTTCGCTGGTCGTTAAATGAAAGGTCCCAGTTTTTACTGGTCGTTAAATGAAATGTTCCAGCTCCTTCGCTGGTCGTTAAATAAAAGGTCCCAGTTTTACTGGTCGTTAAATGAAATGTCCCAGCTACTTCGTTGGTCGTTAAATGAAAGGTTCCAGCTACTTCACTGGTCGTTAAATGAAAGGTCCCACTTTTTACTGGTCGTTAAATGAAATGTTCCAGCTCCTTCGCTGGTCGTTAAATAAAAGGTCCCAGTTTTACTGGTCGTTAAATGAAATGTCCTAGCTACTTCGCTGGTCATTAAATAAAAGGTTCCAGCTACTTGGCTGGTCGTTAAATGAAAGGTCACAGTTTTTACTGGTCGTTAAATGAAATGTTCCAGCTCCTTCGCTGGTCGTTAAATAAAAGGTCCCAGTTTTACTGGTCGTTAAATGAAATGTCCCAGCTACTTCGCTGGTCGTTAAATGAAAGGTTCCAGCTACTTCGTTGGTCGTTAAATGAAAGGTCCCAGTTTTTACTGGTCGTTATGACGCATGTTTAAAGATGATTTTCTGGCTATGACGCGTGTTTAAAGATGATTTTCTGGCAATCAGACAGTGAAAATATCCTGAGCTATAAAAGAATTCACTTAATCTATATCTTCTCATTTTAAAGCGGCAATCAAATATCTGCAAAAGGGATCTCTCAATTGTCGTCAAAATGAAGGCGAATTAAGCGAGTAGACCCTCGGAGCCAAAGAAGATTTGGATCATCTACCAAGATGAAGGAGTTTGTGAAGGATCCTTCCAGGGAAAGTTCAGATCACCGTCGAGATAAAGGCAAGTGTGATGGACCTAGCGACAAACCCTAAATGATATTTGATTTCTGCTATCATCTAAAAGACCTTTGAGCCAATACCATCATATATAATCTCTGAGAAAATAAAGGATCGGAACATCTCCAAGATGGAGGAGTTTGTGACGTACCCTTCTGTGATCATCGCAAAATTTTTCCTCTCGTAATATTCTCTCTTTCTTCTCTTTTCCTTTTCTAACCTCTATTTTTCTCCTTTTTGAAGGGAGAAGAATAAAAAGATAGAAAAGAGAAAGAGAAGAGAAAAGAAAGAAGGAGAAAGAGAAGGGGAACTATTTTGCGCGGTCTCACTTGACCTTAATTTGAAAAGATTTAAAAGATTACTCGCCTCCATTTTTGAAATATTCGCGGGAAAACTGGGAGACGGGATCCGCTCGTCGGTACGAGGTTCGACCGTTCCTGGCGCCTTTACCAGGGGTAATCGAACCAAGGATTGAATCTGCGCCTTTTGCTTTGCCTAAATATAATCTAAGGATTTATTCTATCTAAAAATGCACAAAGAATCATGCTTGTGCAAATGCAAGAATGTATGCTCCTTTTGAAAGAGGTTTTTGAAAATTTCCAAGTTTTCTGAGATGAATCTGATAAAAGAGTGAAGAAATGACTTAAATCTAACTTAGAACTTGAGATAGATCAGAGGAGTTCTAAGTTTTTGAAGTAAATCAGAGTTTGGAAGAATAAATGAGAAAGGATGACTTGAAGTTTTGAAATGAAAGGAAATGAAATTTCAAAGTCAAAATGGATTTTGAATTTGAGTTTTGAATTTAGGAAAGGAAATGAATATTTGAGATGGATTTGAGTTTGGATTTCTGAAGTTTTGAAATTTACAATGGATTTGAGAAAATCAAATGGTATTCAAGAATACAAATGGATTTAAGAGATTCAAATCAGATCCAAAAATGGAATTGAAATCTAGAATTGGAATTGGATTCCGGATCCTAAACAGAGTGGGATCCGAGATTTGGAATCCGAGATGGACTTGAGTTCTGGATTCTTGAATGGGTTCGGATCTGAAGTCTGAGATCCAAATGTAGAATTGGGTTCTGGATCCTAAAGGATAATTGGATCCAAAGTCTGAGATCCAAAAGTGGAATTGGACTCTAGATCCTAAAGAGGAATTGGATCTGAAGTCTGAGATCCAATATGAGTGTTGAATCCTGGATCTTAAAGAGGAATTGGATCTGAAGTCTGAGATCCAATATGAGTGTTGAATCCTGGATCTTAAAGAGGAATTGGATCTGAAGTCTGAGATCCAATGTGAGTGTTGTATCCTGGATCCTAAAGAGGATTTGGAGTTAAGAATTTCCAAGTTTAATTTGAACTTGAAAATTGATTTTTAGAAATTGAATCTTGAATATACAAATGAATTTCAAAGTTAAATTGGATTTTAAATTTAAGATAGAATTTGGAATTTTGAAATACAAGATGAGTCTGAAGTTTCAAAGTCAAATGGGACTTTGAAATTGAATTCTTGAATCCTTTTGAGAAATAAAATTGAATTTGAATTTATAAATAGGATTTGATCTGAGAAATGAAGGAAAGAATTACTTGGATTTTATGAAAAAGAATTTAGAAATATGATGCAATTCTATCTAAATGATGAATGAATTTAAATTTTTGAAATTGAATTTTAAAAGCTATTCCATTCTTTAGATGAATTAAAATAAGATTGAAGATATAATACATCCTTGACTATGGTCATTGAATGTATTATATAATAATCTAGATTTAAATTCAAGAGAAGAATAAAATACATTCGGTGCTTTTATAAAATTTAAAATGAAATTGACTCTTAATATACCTTGACTATGGCCATTGGTATATATTTTGAGTCAATTCTAAGTTAAATTCTAATAAAAGGAGAAAATATTTAAGGAAATATGATGAATTTTGAAAATGGATCTAGTGTTACTTCGTAAGAGATAAAAATCTTAAATTTTGTCCACACCCTGACTATGGCCATTGATGTGGATCATCGACTTAGGATCAATTACCTCTTACAAAATGGTGCACGTGCCATTCGTGTTTCACCATTTGTGAGAATTTGAGAAATAAAGGAAAAGATGCATGAAAACAAGTAATTCATGGTATTTTACAATGCTCATTCATTCTAATCTAAGACTGGAAATGTAAATTCTCATTTAAGATCTAATTCTTACAACATATAAAGTTGAATTCACAACCCCAAGTAATATTTTCCACATATTCCCTACAAAAAAATGAGTTAGCATGATCATAGAAGAAAATACTTCCTTGAAGGCAAAATTGCATGTGATTGTACCAATCCTAATGCAAGATGCTATGCTCATACTGAATGAGAAGGGCATATACAATGGGTGAAGTCAAGGGTCAAGATGATCTAAGATGAATCAACCTGAAATATGGTAGTTCCTGATGACCCACCATAGAAAGGAAGGGATACAGTGGTTCATTGTGAACCATTATGAAAGAAGACTACTAGGGTAGTTCTTAATGAACTACTATAGTAAAGAGGGATTACAAGGGCTCTTTGTGAACCATTGCAAGAGATAATTTGTAGTAGTTTCTGACGAACCACTATAATAAAATAAAAAGAAGGAGACCACGGTGGTTCATTGTGAACCACTGTGAAATATATTTCATTAGTATTTATATGAAACAGTAGGGTTCAGTATGTTACCAGAATATCTTTGATACAAAGCACACCTTAGATTCTTACATAACATTTTACAGAATGGACTGGGTCTGTTCTGACCCGATCCAAAACATTTACATATATCAATTTTCTTACACCTTTAACATTGATGGATGCTAATGACTGTATAAAGTTGCAGACATGGGGCAGAGGTACCACATCAAGTTCACATTGAGACTTTTCCCAACTAATCTGGATCTTTCCAAAATTTCCTATTACTAGCAGCTACTGACACAATTCTGTATTGTGATTTAGATGGCTTTTGTTACTTTTTGTCAGCATTGAACTCTATTTTTACTGATGTGCAGCAGTGAATGTGTGCACAGTGATGTGCACATATCACAAGTGAAGTGCAGCAGGTGGTGTGCACTTGAAGGAAATTAGCAGGAAGGTGAAGTGAAGCACTATGCAAAATCAAGTGCTGAGATATTACAAGCTGTATAAGTGAAGGGGTGACGCTGTGGTGACATATACACTGGGTACTGTTGCTGAGGTGAGTATGTGAATCATGTATAATGGTTGAAGTGGGGATATATAAGGTGGAATGAAGATAGCGTGAGTAGAGAATATGCAAAATATCAATAAGGAAATGCCAATAATAATTGATCTGCAGCAAACTTTGGAGAACTAAATCAACACAAAATCGGTAAGCAGAGACAGGTAAAGGAAATCAGAATTTGTACTTACGCAGTCGCCCGACCATCTAAAGTTGATGTTCCTCGTCCAAGTTCGTCCAATGCTACTAAAGAATTACTAGTAGCAGATAACAACATGATGACAGTCTCATATAGTTTTTGTTAAAAAAAAATGTACCTTGTCCTGCAGCAACGTGTTCTTTAGGACCAGAAAGGCTTGGAGTCCCCTTTAAACATGAGATACCAAGGATGGTGGGCCTACAGGTTGGCTTTTCAAAATATTTACTTGCAGCTGCTGAACTTGACCAAGCATTTGGCTCTGCAATTAAGGAGACGAACTGTTGTAGCTTGGGATGATATTCGCAGAAGCGGATGATTAATCTCTGTGAGATGCTTTTTAGTTCAGATTCTCTCTCAGCTTTGGCATTGAAAATTCCTTCTATGAGCATCCTGAATTTTGGAGTCCAGCATCCGCAATATCCCTTGTTCCGGGTAAGCGAATCAGAGTTTGTTCTTCACTTTCAGCAGGTCATCCCTGAATTTGGAACAACCAGGGCATTATGATGGACATGGTGGTGGTGATGAGTTTGAAGATTCTTTTGACGAAGCAATCGCCACATACTGCTGGAACAAGCTAATGGCTGATGAATCCCAGCAACGTATTTGAATAGCCCATCAACTAGGAATTTTGGCAAATGAACAACTGTATCCCTGAGAGCCCCACAAAGCGCTTTACTCTTGGCTAGTTCCTCGTCATGGATAAAACTTCAGAGTGGGAAATCCATTTCCCACCTTCAAAATCTGAGTGCACAACTGAAAAGTTGTTGATACCTCTACAAATCTCTTTTTTTTTTTCATTTTTTGTCGATTTGTCTACTAGGTGGGAGTCAATAAATCCAGCTCCACCAGTCACCAAGATTCGCAATTTGGACAGACATAATTTAGAACTGTGTGAAGGTGATGGCATCTGAGGTGGCTTTGAAACCGTAGCCTTGACATCCACCTACAAACGATGAATTTTAAATACTGCAGCTTTTAGATCCAATACCTTATGATTCCTGTAGTGCTCAAGGGTTGAATTCCAAGGATGTGATAATTGATCGAGTGTCCATTTGGCAAAGAATAAGGCAGATGCTGCGACAATAGAAGGAAGGAACTCCAGGAATCCATAGTCAAGTAATGTAAGTTCTGTTAGATAATTTGCCAGGAACTCCAACACAAATATACGATCCATCTTATATGAAGCTTGTGTTGCTCGTAGAAACCTCCTGAGAAAGATCTTTGCAGTTGGTGTGGCCAACTCAAAGCACAAATGCTTCAAAACATCAACCTTTAAAAATTTGTTACTTATTGTATGCATTATCTGTAATCAAGCAGAAGTCCTCCACACGAGGTGCACAAATCTTTTCATATTTCGATGCAATAAACATACATGTAATGTCAACCAGCTGTAGCGTCTTCCTTTCAACAGGATTGTCAGAGAGGAACTTATCAATGTAGTAGACTGTGAGATAAAGTGTGTCTGGAACAAGCCTATATTCTTCACAGACCTCAACAAGCCAGTCTATAAGAATCGCACGCATAGCTGGAGAAATATCCCATTGAACCATATTCATGAAATTATTTGATGGCTGCTGTTTCAACTCAGCTTCTTGTAAGTAAGCATAAATGTCTGGGGCGTAAAGGCGCCTTCATATCTTGCAATATCCCCACTGAAACTATTTCTGGGCAATCTCTGATCACGATCAGGCATTTGAGAATTTCATAACGAATGAAAGAGTTTTATCTTCTTTAAGACCTTCTGAATTTTGAAATCACCAACTATGATCATGTGCTTTGAGATTTTGACAAAAACACTTCAAGCTTTTTCCATCGAGAACATTGATTCCCACAGAATGACGCTTTTGCTTATCCACGTTTATCATCCTTGGGGGAAAAAGGGACGATGCAACAAATATAAGAGATTATGATGATGATGCCATGAGGATATAAAAGGAATCAGGGTAAACCAAAGCAACTGGTTTCTCAGTGAGGCACATCGAATTTTGCTGCAGATTATGCAACAAACTGCATATTGAGTGTTGTTTTCACCGTGAAAACCACCAAGGTTTCGTATGACTGCTTGCAGAGCCTTGCAACATTCAGAGAGAGTCGGATGCGGCCAGTATGTTACCATAGATACAGGATTGGTGGTTATGACACGAAATTATATACAAATGGTAAGAGCACATGCAAGATGAAATGCGACACTCCTGTTGCCACTAATATAAAACGAAAACTCATTCGCTCAGACCCCATGCCAGGAACGCAGGTACAATCGACCAAGCCATCTTGGTTTATGGAACAGATGACGATAATAAGAGAAACCAAAGCAAGCCGGAAGCAGAAATCCAAAGCAAAGTAAAACAAAAAAAAAGAAAAAAGAAGAAAAAAGAAGAAAGACGAGAATCAAGACAAACAGAAATTATAACAAAATAGGAATCGTAATCAGATTAAAATAAGAAAGAAACAGGAATAGGGACTGAAATTTAGAGAAAAATAAACGAAAGTTCACAATCGATTAATACTGAGATCGAAACAAAATTAAAATAACAAGGTAAGCAAGAAATTTAGGATGTAGGAACAAGATCGTTCTGTCGATTTCGCACCGGGATGGGTTGGTATTGCACAAGCAACATCAATGCCACCAAGGGTGCATCAATGGGGGGAAGGGTTCTTACCTCATTCTCGCAGAGTTTCCAAAGGAGGGAAGATAGAAACTGAAAGAGAAGAAGGAGATTTGGTGGCGAGGCAGAGGAACGATCAATCAGAGAGAGAGAGGTGCCATGGTAGGGTGGAAACGGATCAGATGTAGGAAGAAAGATGCGGGGGTGAGAAGCGGTCCCTTTAGGGTTCCCATATGTGATTCCTTTATAGGGGAAGAGGAGGTTCGAGAAGGGAGGTGCCGTTAGGCATCGATGGCGGAGAGAAGGAAAAGGGGTTGGAGATGGAGGGTGATGGAGGTTGGTTGTGAAGGCTGAGCCGAGAGAAGGAGAAGGCGGCTGGGCGATAAGGGTTTCGAGCCTGAACGAGAGGGGGGCGATTAGGGTTTATTTGTAAAAACTTTTTGGTTTTTCCAAAAAGAGGCTCCCTTAACAAAATTTTCATAAAAAATGGTTTAAAAATGATTTTTTTAGCAAAATCGACTTTAAAAAGTTTAAACTCATTCATTTTTCTTTGAAATTTTCCATTTTTTTGGTTTTTGTTTTATTTTTCTATTTTTTTGTATAAAAAATCCTAAGATTTACGAGAAATAAAGATTTTAAAACTGATTTTTTGTAGTTTTGCAAAAAGAGAGTCTTTTGAGAATTCGGGTCCTTATTTTTGAAATTTTCCTCAAAGAGGGGGATCGGATCCGAGTTGGATCAAAATTGGGTCAGAGCTAAAGGCTTTGGGTCCGAATTCTAATGAATCCAAGGGATGAATGAAATTTTTGGTTAAAAATTTACTCGATTATTCAGAGGACGGAGGTCAGGGGCAAAAAGGTCATTTTTGGGATTTTAGAAAATTTGGGGTGTTCACAGATGCCCCTCTTTGCTGCTAAGCCGGTTGTAAGCCGAGCTTAGCGGCAAAGAATACACACCAAATTTTCTTAAAAAAATGCCCCAGTCAGAAGGTCTGAACTGGGTGTGGAAGAATTGGCTTTAGAAGGTTTTATTTTTTTTGGTTTTGTACCTCATTCTGAAAGGGTTTTGGGAAGAGAACGAAATCCTCGAGAATAAAAATAATTTGGATAGAAGAAAATGAGGAAACCGTGATGGGATTTTGGGATAAAGATCCCGAAGAAAAGTAAAAGGAGAGATTTTTAAAGAAATTTCAAGGTTGAGACGAGGATAAGGATTTTTGAAAAGACACAGGCTTAGCCCTTAACCTGAATGGGATGCTTTTGAAAAATACCTCGTGGGATGAGGTTTTTAGGTATAATCTTTATTTGAATGGATATACAAAGCATGGATTCCTTGATGAGGAATACCATGATGGGACTGGGAGAAATACCTCACCCGAACGAGGCGACTCTTCTTTAAAGAATATACAAACAACGCTAGGTTGTATCAAAATAGATATTTGAGCATTTATCTCATTTTTTGGATAACTAGAAAATTTTGCCAATAAGATGAAATTGTAAATGATTCAAATGCTTGAAAACGTGCGCGTACGTGCGAAAAGATATTCCCTCTTTTCACCTAGAGTATTTCCTCCAAAATGAAGTTAACTCCTTGGATTCTAGAGTTAGATTCAAATTTCAAAGCTGTTGAGTTTCTTCAAGGAAGTTATCCATTTCCTTGTCATGAATAGAGAAGAAATACTCTTAATTTCATAAAAGCCCGTAGTGAAAAGACATTGATTAAAGGATTTCGCACAAGAAAAGATGATTCCTGGCAATTATGGCAGTTTGATATCCTGAGGCTTTTCCCATAATGATCTTTTGGCACTCTTCTTGGGACATTGAGCTTTCTTGGGTTTCTACATCATCCTTCATTTGGATGTTTCCTGACTTTTCTTTTTTTCTTCGGGTAAGGGTACGTCACAAACTCCGTCATCTTGGAGATGATTCGATCCTTCTTTTTCTCGGGGATTATATAGGCTCATTGGTTACAAATGATAGCAGCAATCAAATATCTTTTAGGGTTTGTCGGTAGGTTCATCACACTCGCCTTCATCTCGACGGTGATCTGAACTTTCCCTGGAAGGATCCATCACAAACTCTATCATCTTGGAGATGATTCCAATCTTCTTTGGCCCCGGGGGTCTACTCGCTTATTTCGCCTTCATCTTGATGACAATTGAGAGATCCCTTTTGCGGATATTTGATTGGAGCTTAAATGAATGTATGAGGAGATATGGATTGAGTGAATTCTTTTTAATGCTCAGGATATTTCCACTGCCTGACTGCCAGAAAGTCATCTTAAAACATGCGTCATAGCTATGATCAGTATCGATTCGCTTCTAGCTTTTCAACATCATTGAATATTTCTTTTGCTAATCATACCAAGGATCTTTCTTGCATCCTCTTGGTTGACCAACAGAGAGAAGATTTGAATTTTCACTCATTTTGGCAAAAAGCTTCACCCTTTTAAAAAGAATACTAGAGGTAATCTGAGGTGATTCTTTTTGTGCTGTAAAATATTGGAATCAAGACATATTTTAGCAGATTGGCAAAGTTTTTGAGAATCCTTTGTGAAATAATCACTCAATATAGATTTTGATAGGACCTCGGGCTGAACATTTTTTATTTTTGGCAATTTTGATCAGTAAAACTGGGTTTTACGAGACCAACTTGAAGAATGAGGTTTAAGTAAAGAATTTTGGTAAAGAATCTTGTAGAAGAATTTGGTAAAGGAATTTTTGATAAAAAGACTTTGGTGAAGGACCAGTGCTAAAATGGAATTTGAGAAGGATTTTGGTAAAGGAATTCTTGGTAAAAGATTTTGGTAAAGGAATTTTTTTTGGTAAAAAGACTTTGGCAAGGGACCAGCGCTAAACTGGAATTTGAGAAGGATTTTGATAAGGTCCAGTGTTAACTGGAATTTTGAAGGACCAATTTGTGAAAATTGCAATTTTGAAGGACCAATGTAAACATTGAAATTTTGGAAGGACCAATTCGTGAGAATTGGAATTTTGGAAGGACCAATGAAAACATTGGAATTTGATGAAGGACCAATTGGAATTCGAAGGACCAACGTGAAACTGGAATTTTGAAGGACCAATTTGTGAAAATTGGTATTTTGGAAGGACCAATGTAAACATTGGAATTTTGGAAGGACCAATTCATAGAATTGGGATTTGGAAGGACCAATGAAAACATTGGAATTTGATGAAGGACCAATTGGAATTCGAAGGACCAATTTGTGAAAATTGGTATTTTGGAAGGACCAATGTAAACATTGGAATTTTGGAAGGACCAATTCATAGAATTGGGATTTGGAAGGACCAATGAAAACATTGGAATTTGATGAAGGACCAATTGGAATTCGAAGGACCAGCGTGAAACTGGAATTTTGAAGGACCAATTTGTGAAAATTGGTATTTTGGAAGGACCAATATAAACATTGGAATTTTGGAAGGACCAATTCATAGAATTGGAATTTGGAAGGACCAATGAAAACATTGGAATTTGATGAAGGACCAATTGGAATTCGAAGGACCAATTTGTGAAAATTGGTATTTTGGAAGGACCAATGTAAACATTGGAATTTTGGAAGGACCAATTCATAGAATTGGAATTTGGAAGGACCAATGAAAACATTGGAATTTTGGAAGGACCAATTCATAGAATTGGAATTTGGAAGGACCAATGAAAACATTGGAATTTGATGAAGGACCAATTGGAATTTGAAGGACCAGCGTGAAACTGGAATTTTGAAGGACCAATTTGTGAAAATTGGAATTTTGGAAGGACCAATGTGAGAATTGGGTTTTTGGAAGGATTTTGTGATGAAGGACCAGTGCTAGACTGGATTTGGAAGGACCATTATAGAAGGTTGCACTGCTTCTATGAATGGTTTCAGGATTATCCCTTATCCTGAACGGGAATGAAGGGATTTTAAAGAGAATAAAACTTAATTTGGATATTCAAGGAGATGCAATATATAAAAGGGGGAAAACCCGAGTCGGAACCCAGATTTTCAAGGTAAAAGATGAAAGACAGAATTGAGTTTCGAAAACTTAAATTTCTAAAGAAATAAATGTTTTCCAATGCGAGGATTGGATTCAAAAGGAAGTCCGAGTCGGAACTCGAAACTTCGAATGAAAAATAATAGAAGAAAAACCCAAGTTAAAACTCGGTTTTCTAAAGAAATGATGGATTTTCCAATGCAAGGATTGGATTCAAAAGGAAGTCCGAGTCGGAACTCGAAACTTTGAATGAAAAATAATAGAAGAAAAACCCGAGTTGAAATTCGGTTTTCTAGAATGATGGATTTTCAATGCGAGGATTGGATTCAAAAGGAAGTCCGAGTCGGAACTCGGAACTTCAAAAGGAAAGATGAAAGGGAAGACTCAAGTCGGAACCCGAAAAAGGAAAGGATAAAAGATAAAAGGAAACAATTGGTCCAATCAGAACCAAAGGGAAGCCCGAGTCGGAACTCGAAACTTCAAATGAAAAGATAAAAAGAAGACTCGAGTCGGAACCCGAATCTTTTAAAAGGATAAAAGATAAAAGATAAAAGAAAACAATTGGTTCAATCAGAACCAAAGGGAAGCCCGAGTCGGAACTCGAAACTTCAAATGAAAAGATAAAAAGAAGACTCGAGTCGGAACCCGAATCTTTTAAAAGGATAAAAGATAAAAGAAAACAATTGGTTCAATCAGAACCAAAGGGAAGCCCGCGTCGGAACTCGAAACTTCAAACGAAGAGATAAAAAGAAGACTCGAGTCGGAACCCGAATCTTTTAAAAGGATAAAAGATAAAAGAAAACAATTGGTTCAATCAGAACCAAAGGGAAGCCCAAGTTGGAACTCGAAACTTCAAACGAAAAGATAAAAAGAAGACTCGAGTCGGAACCCGAATCTTTTAAAAGGATAAAAGATAAAAGAAACAATTGGTTCAATCAGAACCAAAGGGAAGCCCGAGTCGGAACTCGAAACTTCAAAACGAAGAGATAAAATGAAGACCCGAGTCGGAACCCGAATCTTTAAAAGGAAAATTTGAAAATCGATGAAAATGGAAGATGATTCAGGTTTATCCCTTAACCTGAAAGGGAAAGAAGGAATAAAATTGACAAATTCAACAAAATTTGATAAAAGGTTGATAAAGAATTAAAAGAATTGATAACAAAAGAATCAATAAAATTGATAAAGAATCAGAAATAAAGAATTGACAAAGATTGACAAAGATCTAAAAGAATGGTGAAGCTTGGTAGAAGATTAAAGATACTTGGAAGATGATGAAAGACTTCAGGATTATCCCTGTTCCTGAAGGAAGAAGGACCTCGCGGGACGCGGTTCAGGTTTATCCCTTAACCTGAGAGGGAAATTCAGGTTTATCCCTTAACCTGAGTGGGAAATTCAGGTTTATCCCTTAACCTGAGTGGGAAATCAGGTTTATCCCTTAACCTGAAAGGGTAATTTTTTGAAAATAAGGATTTGACAAGAAAAATTAACAAAATCAATGAAGGATAAAAAAAAATTGATAAAGATGAATAAAATTGGTAAAACAAATAATAAAAGAATTGATTGAGAAGAAAAAGAATTTTGTTTGATCCTGCCTGCATGTGGGATCTTTTAAGAAGTAGGAGAGGAATACAAGGAAATCATTTTTGAAAAGAGGATTAGCTGCGAGAGCTTGAGTTTTAAAGGGGATCATTCACGAGAGATCATCATGAAGGTTAATTTTTTGAAGCAAACGATTTTAAAACCAATTTTTAGAAAATATGACCAACGCGAGGGTTGATCTTTGGATGTAATGATTCGAAACCAATTTTTAGAAAGATGATCAACACGAGGGTCGATATTTGAATCAATATGATCAACACAAGAGTTGATGCTTGAATGTAATGAAATCAATTTTTTGAAAATGAGATCAACACAGGGGTTGATCTTTGGAATGCAATGATTCAAAATCGATTTGTAGAAAGATATCACGAGGGTCGATATTTGAATCAATATGATCAACACAAGAGTTGATGCTTGAATGTAATGAAATCAATTTTTTGAAAATGAGATCAACACAGGGGTTGATCTTTGGAATGCAATGATTCAAAATCGATTTGTAGAAAGATATGATCAACACGAGGGTTGATCTTTTAAATGCAATGTTTCGAAACCAATCTTGGAAGATAAGACCAACACAAGGGTTGATCTTTTGAACACAAATGATTTGAAACCCATTTTGGAAGATAAGACAAACGCAAGGGTTGATCTTTAGATATAAATGTTTCGGAATCAATCTTGGAAGGTAAAACCAACACAAGGGTTGACCTTCTAGTGCGATGGTTCGAAAACTTATTTTTGAAAACATGATCAACTCGAGGGTTGATTTTTCAATGCAATGGTTCGAAAACCTATTTTTGTTAACATGATCAACACGAGGGTTGATTTTTGACAAAGGTTTGACCAAAGAATATTTGAACTCTTTGGTCATCATATTGAAGACTTTCAAAATTTCATGATTTTTGGAAAAAACCTTCATAGGTAATATCATTTCTCTCATGAATGATGTCAGGATTTTGCCCTGCATTATGAAAAAAGAACAGGAAGAGAATATTTTGAAGTGTAAACGTAATTTTTAACAAAAGATGCCCCAATATGGTGAAAGAAGTAAGAATTGAACACAAGGTATGAAGGAAATTGATATTTCATTTATAACTAACTACTGAAAACAAAAACTTGACTATTTACAAGCATGTGACCAAAAAGATCACAAAAGACTAGGGCTGACTTGCCCCTACAAAGACGACGGGAAAAAGCAAAAGGAAGAAAGCAAGAAAAACTTTGATATCATTAGTTCTTTGTGTGATCTGGGAAAGGCTTGGTTAGGACAGCGGGCTGCTCTTCTTCTTCGTCCTCTATCAGAAGGTTTTTATCGATGCAGTCCTGGATGATGTTCTTTAGGACGAAGCAATGCTCGGTGTCGTGCCCCACTGCCCGGTGGAACTTGCAGAACTTGTCCTTCCATTTTCCCAGGGAGACCGGAGGATCAGCAACTCTCGGGAGTTTAATCATATCTTTGCTCAACATATACTCCAGAATTTGCTCAAGGGACTGTTCAAGAGCAGAGAATTGGCGGTCATAACCCCAACCTTCACGTTTTATCTTTTCCTTCTGCTTGGCGAGAACTGGCTTGTCATTCTGCTTGAAGGGTTCCTTTTGCTGACCCATCTGCTTGGTCTTGTTATCTTTGCTGCCACTGCCCCCAGAATTAGCCGAGAATGTATAATTCACCTTCTTTTTGAGGTCTTGGCCGCCCTTGATGAGAGTGATGCCCTCATAATTTCCATTGTCCATTCCCATTTCGAGCCACTCAGCTCGTTCGATAAGCTCTATGAATGATTTTGATGGGTAAGTGGAGATGAGGCTTCTAAGAGGCTGAGAAAAATTGTTCAGGATAACTTGGAGTGCATGCTCCTCTGAAATGGGGGTTCTCATCTTGTTGTAGGTATCTCTCCACCTCCGAATAAAGTCTACGGCTTTTTCCTTATCTCCTTGTTTCAGGTTATACAGGTGATTGAGGGTTGGAAGTGCCTCAGTGTTGAACATGAATCTTTCCACGAACAGATTAACAACCTTGTCAAAATTTTGCAGCTCGACGGGGTTGATGTGCTCCACATACCATTTAGCTGGTACACCTTCTAGACTGCGAGGAAAGCACAAGAAGAGGGCTCGATTGTCTTCACTGAATTTGGCACATTCGGCAAAGAACATCGCGAGATGGGCCTTTGGATTGCCGGATCCATCGAACTTAATAAATTTTCAGGGGAGATCTTCCAAGCTACTGTCCCCATCTAAACCAAGGTAGAAGTCCTGTCTGGTGTATACCCTCTTTCCCTTATCTCGGATCTGTAGGTCTTTGACCATCTTTGTCAATATTTGAACTGAGTCTTCTGCCGAAACTCCATCTTTAGGCTTGTTGACTGATTCAGGTTCCTCTGCCACCTTCTTGACTTGTCGCAGATGTTTCGGGACGAACACAAACTATTCTTCCTCGGAATCCTCATCTTCTGACTCTGTACCTTCAGAAGTGTTGTCTTGCTGAACCTTCTTCTTGCTGATCCTGACATGCTTTTTCACTGGCTTCTTTTTGACCTTGTTTTTAGAGGATGTTTTCTTCGAACCTGCCCCAGCTTGCTCAGACATCATTTTTGCCATCATCTTTTGAAAGATTTTATACATCGCCGGGTCGACATCATCCTCATCTGAATCATGTTTTCGGGACAATCTGGAAGAGTTCATCTCTTTCACTTCGCTGTTATCGCGCTGCTGAGCTGCCCTTCTCTCTGCTCTCGTTTGAACCATGATTGAAACTATTGGTGTTTTCTGTTAAATAAATGAAAAGGTTCAAATCAAAGAAATTTTGGAAAGAAAAGAGATAGAGAACTTTAAAGAGATCTCTCAATAAAAGGATTTTATATGAAGAAGATGGAATATATGAGGAAGAGTATTTTTGAAGATGACAAGACCTTGAATATTTTTGAAAATTACAGGCAGGATCAAAAGAATGTAAATAAATCAGAAGAAGAAGAATACGCCTGGACTTTTGAAAGATAGGGGAAAGAATTTAAAAGAATGTCCAGGGTTTAAGAAATTTATGAAAGAATAAAGAAATAAGAAATATACCATCCTGGATTTTGAGAAAATAAAAGAATTTTTATGAAATAACTATCCAGGGTTTTGAAAGATAAAAATTTTCAAGATAATATCTACAAAAGAATCAATTTATACAAGCAATGATGCACATAATAGCACTCCCTAGAAGCTGACTCTAAATGCAAATTTTGAAAAAGGCTCGTAGGACCTTAATCCTAACTCTAAGGATTTAGATCATCTGATTCCAATCAAGATACGCCGATATACCCAAGCCGAAGCTCAAAGTACGTGGCATAGAAATATTCCTCCGGTTCTAAGGTAATGGCTTCCCAACATCCTTGAGCACCTACCGATATACCTCGGACTATGGCCCTTAGGTACGTGGTAGGGGGGCACGAACCCAAATAAGTGGTCCAGTTGTGAGGCTCTCTCCCGAACTATGGTTCAGTGAGACAGCCCAGCAACGTGAAGACCGGGACAATATAGGTATGGATGTTTTCAAAATATGATCAACATGCAAAATAAAACCAGAAGGCTCTAATGCAAGTCCTAAAGAGATAGATTTAAATAAAGAGAAGCATACACTTGCATACATTATTTTGCATTCAATCCCTAGAATTGAGGAGAGTTGTATTTTAACCTAAATCTAATGTGAACATGGATATAATCTCCTCAATATGGTCCTACCAAACCATACTTAGATCCTATATGGAATGATGTCAGCTTTAGGACAGAGTCTAGGCTCCTAAGGTTTGCATGGAAAATGTAGCTGACATATGTTAGAATAAAGACTTTAGATTATATAAAAGCAAAGCAAAGACATAGATTCAACCGGACGAAGACGAGTCCCATCACGGTCGCCACTTCTGTGATCATCGCAAAAATTTTCCTCTCGTAATATTCTCTCTCTTTCTTCTCTTTTCCTTTTCTAACCTCTATTTTTTTCCTTTTTGAAGGGAGAAGAATAAAAAGATAGAAAAAGAGAAAGAGAAGAGAAAAGAAAGAAGGAGAAAGAGAAGAGGAACTATTTTGCACGGTCTCACTTGACCTTAATTTGAAAATATTTAAAAGATTACTCGCCTCCGTTTTTGAAATATTCGCGGGAAAACTGGGAGACAGGATCCGCTCGTCGGTACGAGGTTCGACTGTTCTTGGCACCTTTACCAGGGGTAATCGAACCAAGGATCGAATCTGCGCCTTTTGCTTTGCCTAAATATAATCTAAGGATTTATTCTATCTAAAAATGCACAAAGAATCATGCTTGTGCAAATGCAAGAATGTATGCTCCTTTTGAAAGAGATTTTTGAAAATTTCCAAGTTTTCTGAGATGAATCTGATAAAAGAGTGAAGAAATGACTTAAATCTAACTTAGAACTTGAGATAGATCAGAGGAGTTCTAAGTTTTTGAAGTAAATCAGAGTTTGGAAGAATAAATGAGAAAGGATGACTTGAAGTTTTGAAATGAAAGGAAATGAAATTTCAAAGTCAAAATGGATTTTGAATTTGAGTTTTGAATTTAGGAAAGGAAATGAATATTTGAGATGGATTTGAGTTTGGATTTCTGAAGTTTTGAAATTTACAATGGATTTGAGAAAATCAAATGGTATTCAAGAATACAAATGGATTTAAGAGATTCAAATCAGATCCAAAAATGGAATTGAAATCTAGAATTGGAATTGGATTCTGGATCCTAAACAGAGTGGGATCCGAGATTTGGAATCCAAGATGGACTTGAGTTCTGGATTCTAGAATGGGTTCGGATCTGAAGTCTGAGATCCAAATGTAGAATTGGGTTCTGGATCCTAAAGGAGAATTGGATCCAAAGTCTGAGATCCAAAAGTGGAATTGGACTCTGGATCCTAAAGAGGAATTGGATCTGAAGTCTGAGATCCAATATGAGTGTTGAATCCTGGATCTTAAAGAGGAATTGGATCTGAAGTCTGAGATCCAATATGAGTGTTGAATCCTGGATCTTAAAGAGGAATTGGATCTGAAGTCTGAGATCCAATGTGAGTGTTGTATCCTGGATCCTAAAGAGGATTTGGAGTTAAGAATTTCCAAGTTTAATTTGAACTTGAAAATTGATTTTTAGAAATTGAATCTTGAATATACAAATGAATTTCAAAGTTAAATTGGATTTTAAATTTAAGATAGAATTTGGAATTTTGAAATACAAGATGAGTCTGAAGTTTCAAAGTCAAATGGGACTTTGAAATTGAATTCTTGAATCCTTTTGAGAAATAAAATTGAATTTGAATTTATAAATAGGATTTGATCTGAGAAATGAAGGAAAGAATTACTTGGATTTTATGAAAAAGAATTTAGAAATATGATGCAATTCTATCTAAATGATAAATGAATTTAAATTTTTGAAATTGAATTTTAAAAGCTATTCCATTCTTTAGATGAATTAAAATAAGATTGAAGATATAATACATCCTTGACTATGGTCATTGAATGTATTATATAATAATCTAGATTTAAATTCAAGAGAAGAATAAAATACATTCAGTGCTTTTATAAAATTTAAAATGAAATTGACTCTTAATATACCCTGACTATGGCCATTGGTATATATTTTGAGTCAATTCTAACTTAAATTCTAATAAAAGGAGAAAATATTTAAGGAAATATGATGAATTTTGAAAATGGATCCAGTGTTACTTCGTAAGAGATAAAAATCCTAAATTTTGTCTACACCCTGACTATGGCCATTGATGTGGATCATCGACTTAGGATCAATTACCTCTTACAAAATGGTGCACGTGCCATTCGTGTTTCACCATTTGTGAGAATTTGAGAAATAAAGGAAAAGATGCATGAAAACAAGTAATTCATGGTATTTTACAATGCTCATTCATTCTAATCTAAGACTGGAAATGTAAATTCTCATTTAAGATCTAATTCTTACAACATATAAAGTTGAATTCACAACCCCAAGTAATATTTTCCACATATTCCCTACAAAAAAATGAGTTAGCATGATCATAGAAGAAAATACTTCCTTGAAGGCAAAATTGCATGTGATTGTACCAATCCTAATGCAAGATGCTATGCTCATACTGAATGAGAAGGGCATATACAATGGGTGAAGTAAAGGGTCAAGATGATCTAAGATGAATCAACCTGAAATATGGTAGTTCCTGATGACCCACCATAGAAAGGAAGGGATACAGTGGTTCATTGTGAACCATTATGAAAGAAGACTACTAGGGTAGTTCTTAATGAACTACTATAGTAAAGAGGGATTACAAGGGCTCTTTGTGAACCATTGCAAGAGATAATTTGTAGTAGTTCCTGACGAACCACTATAATAAAATAAAAAGAAGGAGACCACGGTGGTTCATTGTGAACCACTGTGAAATATATTTCATTAGTATTTATATGAAATAGTAGGGTTCAGTATGTTACCAGAATATCTTTGATACAAAGCACACCTTAGATTCTTACATAACATTTTACAGAATGGACTGGGTCTGTTCTGACCCGATCCAAAACATTTACATTTATCAATTTTCTTACACCTTTAACATTGATGGATGCTAATGACTGTATAAAGTTGCAGACATGGGGCAGAGGTACCACATCAAGTTCACGTTGAGACTTTTCCCAACTGATCTGGATCTTTTCAAAATTTCCTATTACTAGCAGCTACTGACACAATTCTGTATTGTGATTTAGATGGCTTTTGTTACTTTTTGTCAGCATTGAACTCTATTTTTACTGATGTGCAGCAGTGAATGTGTGCACAGTGATGTGCACATATCACAAGTGAAGTGCAGCAGGTGGTGTATAATGGTTGAAGTGGGGATATATAAGGTGGAATGAAGATAGCGTGAGTAGAGAATATGCAAAATATCAATAAGGAAATGCCAATAATAATTGATCTGCAGCAAACTTTGGAGAACTAAATCAACACAAAATCGGTAAGCAGAGACAGGTAAAGGAAATCAGAATTTGTACTTACGCAGTCGCCCGACCATCTAAAGTTGATGTTCCTCGTCCAAGTTCGTCCAATGCTACTAAAGAATTACTAGTAGCAGATAACAACATGATGACAGTCTCATATAGTTTTTGTTAAAAAAAAAATATGTACCTTGACCTGCAACAACGTGTTCTTTAGGACCAGAAAGGCTTGGAGTCCCCTTTAAACATGAGATACCAAGGATGGTGGGCCTACAGGTTGGCTTTTCAAATTATTTACTTGTAGCTGCTGAACTTGACCAAGCATTTGGCTATGCAATTAAGGAGACGAACTGTTGTAGCTTGGGATGATATTCGTAGAAGCGGATGATTAATCTCTGTGAGATGCTTTTTAGTTCAGATTCTCTCTCAGCTTTGGCATTGAAAATTCCTTCTATAAGCATCCTGAATTTTGGAGTCCAGCATCCGCAATATCCCTTGTTCCGGGGAAGCGAATCAGAGTTTGATCTTCACTTTCAGCAGGTCATCCCTGAATTTGGAACAACCAGGGCATTATGATGGACATGGTGGTGGTGATGAGTTTGAAGATTCTTTTGACGAAGCAATCGCCACATACTGCTGGAACAAGCTAATGGCTGATGAATCCCAGCAACGTATTTGAATAGCCCATCAACTAGGAATTTTGGCAAATGAACAAATGTATCCCTGAGAGCCCCACAAAGCGCTTTACTCTTGGCTAGTTCCTCGTCATGGATAAAACTTCAGAGTGGGAAATCCATTTCCCACCTTCAAAATCTGAGTGCACAACTGAAAAGTTGTTGATACCTCTACAAATCTCTTTTTTTTTTTTCATTTTTTGTCGATTTGTCTACTAGGTGGGAGTCAATAAATCCAGCTCCACCAGTCACCAAGATTCGCAATTTGGACAAACAGAATTTAGAACTGTGTGAAGGTGATGGCATCTGAGGTGGCTTTGAAACCGTAGCCTTGACATCCACCTACAAACGAAGAATTTAAAATACTGCAGCTTTTAGATCCAATACCTTATGATTCTTGTAGTGCTCAAGGGTTGAATTCCAAGGATGTGATAATTGATCGAGTGTCCATTTGGCAAGGAATAAGGCAGATGCTGCGACAATAGAAGGAAGGAACTCCAGGAATCCATAGTCAAGTAATGTAAGTTCTGCTAGATAATTTGCCAGGAACTCCAACGCAAATATACGATCCATCTTATATGAAGCTTGTGTTGCTCGTAGAAACCTCCTGAGAAAGGTCTTTGCAGTTGGTGTGGCCAACTCAAAGCACAAATGCTTCAAAACATCAACCTTCAAAAATCTGTTACTTATTGTATGCATTATTCGTAATCAAGCAGAAGTCCTCCACACGAGGTGCACAAATCTTTTCATATTTCGATGCAATAAACATACATGTAATGTCAACCAGCTGTAGCGTCTTCCTTTCAACAGGATTGTCAGAGAGGAACTTATCAATGTAGTAGACTGTGAGATAAAGTGTGTCTGGAACAAGCCTATATTCTTCACAGACCTCAACAAGCCAGTCTATAAGAATCGCACGCATAGCTGGAGAAATATCCCATTGAACCATATTCATGAAATTATTTGATGGCTGCTGTTTCAACTCAGCTTCTTGTAAGTAAGCTTAAATGTCTGGGGCGTAAAGGCGCCTTCATATCTTGCAATATCCCCACTGAAACTATTGTCTTTTGAGTCATGCATTTCTGGGCAATCTCAAATCAAGATCAGGCATTTGAGAATTTCATAACGAATGAAAGAGTTCCATCTTCTTTAAGACCTTCTGAATTTTGAAATCACCAACTATGATCATGTGCTTTGAGATTTTGACAAAAATACTTCAAGCTTTTTCCATCGAGAACATTGATTCCCACAGAATGACGCTTTTGCTTATCCACGTTTATCATCCTTGGGGGAAAAAGGGACGATGCAACAAATATAAGAGGTTATGATGATGATGCCATGAGGATATAAAAGGAATCAGGGTAAACCAAAGCAACTGGTTTCTCAGTGAGGCACATCGGATTTTGCTGCAGATTATGCAACAAACTGCATATTGAGTGTTGTTTTCACCGTGAAAACCACCAAGGTTTCGTATGACTGCTTGCAGAGCCTTGCAACATTCAGAGAGAGTCGGATGCGGCCAGTATGTTACCATAGATACAGGATTGGTGGTTATGACATGAAATTATATACAAATGGTAAGAGCACATGCAAGATGAAACGAGACACTCCTGTTGCCACTAATATAAAACGAAAACTCATTCGCTCAGACCCCATGCCAGGAACGCAGGTACAATCGACCAAGCCATCTTGGTTTATGGAACAGATGACGATAATAAGAGAAACCAAAGCAAGCCGGAAGCAGAAATCCAAAGCAAAGTAAAACAAAAAAAAGAAAAAAGAAGAAAGACAAGAATCAAGACAAACAGAAATTATAACAAAATAGGAATCGTAATTAGATTAAAATAAGAAAGAAACAGGAATAGGGACTGAAATTTAGAGAAAAATAAATGAAAGTTCACAATCGATTAATACTGACATCGAAACAAAATTAAAATAACAAGGTAAGCAAGAAATTTAGGATGTAGGAACAAGATCGTTTCGTCGATTTCGCACCGGGATGGGTTGGTATTGCACAAGCAACCTCAACGCCACCAAGGGTGCATCAATGGGGGGAAGGGTTCTTACCTGATTCTCGCAGAGTTTCCAAAGGAGGGAAGATAGAAACTGAAAGAGAAGAAGGAGATTGGGTGGCGAGGCAGAGGAACGATCAATCAGAGAGAGAGAGGTGCCATGGTCGGGTGGAAACAGATCAGATGTAGGAAGAAAGATGCGGGGGTGAGAAGCGGTCCCTTTAGGGTTCCCATATGTGATTCCTTTATAGGGGAAGAGGAGGTTCGAGAAGGGAGGTGCCGTTAGGCATCGATGGCGGAGAGAAGGAAAAGGGGTTGGAGATGGAGGGTGATGGAGGTTGGTTGTGAAGGCTGAGCCGAGAGAAGGAGAAGGCGGCTGGGCGATGAGGGTTTCGAGCCTGAACGAGAGGGGGGCGATTAGGGTTTATTTGTAAAAACTTTTTGGTTTTTCCAAAAAGAGGCTCCCTTAACAAAATTTTCATAAAAAATGGTTTAAAAATGTTTTTTTTAGCAAAATCGACTTTAAAAAGTTTAAACTCATTCATTTTTCTTTGAAATTTTCCATTTTTTTGGTTTTTTTTTATTTTTCTATTTTTTTGTATAAAAAATTCTAAGATTTACGAGAAATAAAGATTTTAAAACTGATTTTTTGTAGTTTTGCAAAAAGAGAGTCTTTTGAGAATTCGGGTCCTTATTTTTGAAATTTTCCTCAAAGAGGGGGATCGGATCCGAGTTGGATCAAAATTGGGTCAGAGCTAAAGGCTTTGGGTCCGAATTCTAATGAATCCAAGGGATGAATGAAATTTTTGGTTAAAAATTTACTCGATTATTCAGAGGACGGAGGTCAGGGGCAAAAAGGTCATTTTTGGGATTTTGGAAAATTTGGGGTGTTCACACCTTCCTTGAAAAAGAGAGAAAAGTCAGGACATCTCCAAAATGAAGGATGATGTAAAAAGCCCGAAAAAGTTCAATGACTCAAAGAGAGTACAAAAAGATTAGCATGAGAAAACACTCAGATATCAAACTGCCTAAATTGCCAGAAATCATCTCTTCTTATGCAAAAATATCTTTTATCAATATCTTTTCACTACTTGCTTTTATGAAATTGAGAATATTTCTTCTCTTCTCATATTAGGGAAATGGATAGCTTCCTTGAAGAAAATCATCAGCGCTAAAATTTTGAATTTGACTCTTAAAACCAAGGAGTTAACCTCGTTGGAGGAAATACTCTAGGTAAAAGAGGGAATATCTATTGCACACACGTGAACATTTTCAAACGTTTGAGTCAACTATAAATTTATCTTATTGGCAAAATTTTCTAGATATTCTAAAAAATGAAATAAATATTCAATATCCATTTTGGTGCAACCTAGCGTTGTTTATATCTTCCAGAAGAGTTACCCCATTCAGTTGAAGTATCTCTCCTGTTGTGATCATCGCAAATTTTTTTTTCCTCTTTCGTTGGTTTCTCTCTTCCTTCCCTTTTCCTTTTCTAACCTCTATTCTCCTCCTTTTTGAAGGGAGAAGGATAAAAGAAAGAAAAGAAAGAGAGAAGAGAAAAGAAAGAAGGAAGAAAAGAGAGAAGAGGAACTATTTTGCGTGGTTTTCACTTGACCTTTATTTGAAAATATTTAGAAAATTACTCACCTCCGTTTTGAAAATTCGCGGGAAAAATGGAGAGACGGGATTCGCTCGTCGGTACGAGGTTCGACCGTTCCTGGTGCCTTTACCAGGGGTAATCGAACCAAGGATCGAATCTATGCCTTTTGCTTTGCCTAGATATAATCTAAGGTTTTATTCTAACTCTAAATGCACAAAGAATCATGCTTGTGCAATGTAAGAATGTATGCTCCTTTTTGAAAGATGTTTTGAAAATTTCCAAGTATTCTGAGATGAATTTGATAAGGGAGTGAAGAAAGGATTGAATCTAACTTAGAATTTGAGATAGATCAAAGAAGTTCTAAGTCTTTGAAGTAATTTAGAATTTGGAAAAATAGATCTTGGCTTTGAGAATGAATGATTTGAAGCTCTGAAATGAAAAGAAATGAAGTTTCAAAGTAAAAAATGGATTTTGAATTTAATCAGGGATTTAGGAGAAGAAGATGAAATTTTGAAGTGATATTGAATTTGAATCTTAGAAGGGATCTGAGAAAATCAAATGGTATATAAAAAAAATAGAAATGGATTTAGGGAATTCAAATGAGATTGGTTTTGAAATCTAGAATTGGAATTGGATTCCGGATCCTAAACAGAATGGGATCCGAGATTTGGAATCTACGATGGACTTGGGTTCTGGATCCTAAAATGGAATGGATGTGAAGTCTGAGATCAAAATGTAGAATTGGATTCTTGATCCTAAGATGGGTTTGGATCAGAAGTCTGAGATCCAACATGTGAAATTGGATTCTGGATCCTAAAGAGGAATTGGATCTGAAGTCTAAGATCCAAAGTGAAATTGGACTCTGGATCCTAAAGAGTAATTGGATCCGAAGTCTGAGATCCAACATGTGAAATTGGATTCTGGATCCTAAAGAGGAATTGGATCTGAAGTCTAAGATCCAAAGTGAAATTGGACTCTGGATCCTAAAGAGTAATTGGATCCGAAGTCTGAGATCCAACATGTGAAATTGGATTCTGGATCCTAAAGAGGAATTGGATCTGAAGTCTAAGATCCAAAGTGAAATTGGACTCTGGATCCTAAAGAGTAATTGGATCCGAAGTCTAAGATCCAATATGAGTGTTGAATTTTGGATCTCAAAATGGATTTGGAGTTAAATTCAGAAGAGGAATCAAGAATTTCTAAGTCTGATTTGAATTTGGGAAAAGGAATTTTAGAATTTGAATGTTGAATATATAGATGAATTCTAAAGTCAATTTAGACTTGGGATTTGAAGCTTGAAATGAATCAAGAATCTCAAAGTTAAATTGAACTTTGAGTTTGATTGGAGTCTTTTGAAAATGAATTTGAAATTTCAAAGTAAAATTGAGCTTTGAAAATGAATTTGAATTGGAAATTTTGAATAGGAAATGAAATTGAAATCTCAAAGTTAAATTGGACTCTGAGATGGAAAATGAAATAGGATTGAAAAAGCTGAATAGGATTGAAGATTGATTGAAGAAGATATTTACATCACTTGGAGTTTTGAAAAAAAACTAATTTTGAAAATATGATGCAGTTCTATCCTAAATGATGAATGAATTTAAAGGATTTTGAAATTGTATTTTGAAAAGCTATTTCATTCTTTGGATGAATTAAAATAAGATTGAAGATATAATACATCCTTGACTATGGTCATTGAATGTATTATATAATAATCAATATTTAAATTCAGGTGAAGAATAAAACACATTTGGTGCTTTTATAGAATTTAAAATGAAATTAACTCTCAATATACCCTGACTATGGCCATTGGTATATATTTTGAATTAATTTTAAGTTAAATTCTAATAAAAGAAGAAGATATTTAAGGGAAATATGATGAATTTTGAAAACGGATCCAGTATGGGTCCAGTGTTATTTCGTAAAAGATAAAAATCCTAAGTTTTGTCCATACCCTGACTATGGCCATTGATATGGATCATCAACTTAGGATTAATTTACCTCTTACGAAATGGTGCACGTGCCATTCGTGTTTCACCATTGTGAGATTTTGAGAAATAAAGGAAAAATGCAAGAAGAACAAGTAATTCATGATATCTACAATGCTCATTCATTCTATCTAAAGCAGGAAATGTAAGTTCTCATTAAAATCTGACTATTACAACTCATAAAATCAAATTTACAACTCTCAGTAGTGACAGTTCCCATATATCCCCTGCAAAAACCCTTGATTAGTATGAAAATAAAAGGAAAATGGCACATATAATATTGACTTCAAAGATGCAGGTTATGAGACATTCGTATACCTACCTTGTACTTATCATCTTAAGGAAATAACCTTGATGATCTAAGATGTGGAAGGATAGCCATTTAATATATTTACATATATATACATATATATATATACATATATACACACACACACATATATATATATATATATATATATATATATATATATATATATATATATATATATACTTACACATATATATATATATATATCACATGGATGTAGGACAGGTGAGTGAAATAATGGAAACTGGCAAAGTGTAATAAGACCGCCACTATGTAGTAGATATATGATGGCTGTGAAGTGAAGTACACTATAATGTTAGTAAAGAAAATTGTGTTGTGAAGGAGTGGGGAGTGTGACTATGCCTAAATACATGATGGGCTGTAAGTAAATGAAGAATGCAACTATACCTAAATATATGATATGCTGTGGGTAAATGAAGAATGTAACTAGGCTTAAATGCATGGTATGCTGTGAGCATATCAATTGATATGTCATGAACATATCTAATAATATGCGGCTGCAGATAGTGGAAGATGATGATGGGCCTGCTGTATAGGTTTTTGCAGGGTGGTGTGGCCATGTTGTGAGGGCACAATTGTGATATGAAGGAGGTATGTAGTAATGCATAGATACCGCAGGGGATGTAGCAGTAGATGTTGCAGTATGGGGACACAAGGGATGATAATAGGCAGGTGAAAAACTATAATGAGAAGGATATGGGGAGATGAAAAATGAAGCGTTGTACTGGTACTGCTGCGTATAGGACTATGGTAGAAGGATGCTATGAACGGAGGGTTTGAATAGAGGGGAAAATGAGGTGATAGTACCACAGTGTGCACATGATTCTAATAGGACTATGGTAAAGTGTTATCTTATTCCCCTAAAAAAAAAAAACTTTGAATAACCACGCAAATCTCAGATTTCCAGAGATTTCACCATAATAACATTTAGCTAATGATATACCAGACCTTACGTAGTAGATCAATTCTCCAAGAATCTTAGGATATACATCTGATAAATCTTACAAACTTAAGAAGATTTTATGTGAATTACCGCACATATCATGGTAAGCATAGGCAGCATCGTAAAACAAACAGGGTGTGTATGAACCAACAGGCCTATAGAACACAAGCAATTTTGATTCAAGAAAAGCAATCAATCTGAGTCCTACCCACATACTTACTAGTGCTGACAAGGAATGATGCAAGATTTATGCCCTGATCATCATATTACATGACTGCAGAAGGGTCGCCTTATGGAAACCTTATATCAGTAAATAGCACTAAGAATGTAACATTACTGGGACTGTCAACAGGGATAAGAAATATATCTTATCATAAGCTATTTTCACATGTTAGATGTTCTTTATGAAACAAAAGGATGCATATACAGCCACCCAGAATTCTCACATAAATAAAACTGTAACCAATAAGAAAGACATCATCCAAATACTGTAACTGGCTTAATTTTCTCTAAATAACAAAAAAAAAAAAGACAAAATTTAGAAATCCAGGTTTCATGAGATTGGCACCCAGACCATAGGTAACTCACAATTTCCTGAGTTTCTGGCCGACTCCTATTAAGACCATTGCCCAATGATGCATTGCTGGCTTAAACGCGGATGTGTCAATGACATAGTATGCAATGGGGCAAAATGCAATATGCAGACATTCTGAAATATGTAGTTTATGCAGAGTTTGCAGAATTCCACAGCAAACCCGAGAGAGCTTCGCAGTGGATTAGATCTGCCGTTGTAAATAGAAAATCGATGCCAGTTTCAGGTTGGCTTGCCAATGAGTGTGATGGTGCTGGTTGTGTAAGCCGCAAACAGGGGCAATTTGCAGCAAAAATTGAAAGAAGTAACGTCAACGAGGGTGGTGACTTATGGATGGATGGAAGGTTTTGAGGTAGAGACGAAGGACTAGGTGGATCTCACCCTTATTGCTATGCTGTCAAATTGATTCCTGTGGGTCAACCAGGAGGCAAGAGTGGTCCAAATTGAGATATAGAATGGGAAAGCAAAGGGGGGGACTTCCACATAGCGCCAGATGCCACAAGGGGTGCGGCTCATGCATCAGCCAGAGGTATGGGCGTAGATGGTGGAAGAAGATTCTGACATGAATCTGAGGTCACAGAACTTACCAACTTAATGTCAAATGAGACACAATGGGAAAAGGATGTGGCATTGATCCAGTCACACATGGTTGCAGTGAATTACGATAGTAATGTAATGAAATGGATGAGGCTAGAACTGAAGAGATTATAAAGGCAACAAAAGGAGGATAAAATGCTGAATGAAATCCAATTGTATCATGCAGATGGAGATGCAAAAAAAAAAAAAAAATGTAGGAATGAGGAAGCATTCCCTTGACTGTAGCAAACAGAGGGTCCGCTCCTGCTATATGCAGGATGATCTCCTCTTTAATGCTCTCATAATTAAATGAAAGAAAAACGAAGTAGAAATAGAAAAAAAAATTAAGACAGAGTAGCACTGAAGATAAAGGGGAAAACAATGTTTTGGCAAGGAAAAGAAAGGAGGAATATGATTTCATACCTGTAGTGGGTGTCGATTTCTTAGTTGCTTGAAGGGGGATCGTTGTATGATAGTTAATGATGTGATTTCTTGCAGAGGATTGGATTATATCCTTTGCTGCTAAGCTTTAATCCAGGAGAGCTGGAATCGGCTGAGCTCCTTCAGTTGAGGCAGATAGGAACCAGGCAACGAAGGAGGGGAGAGTTGCTGAAGAAGATCCTTGTATGAAATGTTGAAGAAAAGAGGACCCGATGGATACTGGAGGTTTTGATCTCCTTCTACAACTTGCGGGAAGGCGCCAGAGGGAAAGAAAGATGAGGAAGGGTTTTCGCTCAGGAGAAAGGATGTGTCTCGTGGACTATGTTGATCCCCCCTTTTTATCCCTAATTGCGCTCCTTTTATAGAGAGGGGTGGAAGCCGAGAAGATGGGGGGGAAGTTGAAGATGATGGCGACGATCAAGGGTTGCCCTGAAGCAGAAGGGGATGAGCGGGTGATGGAAAAGGGGCGTGCAAAGCCGTTGCAGATGAAGGGCGAATGGAGGCCATGGGGGTTTCGAGAGGGGGTCTCGCACATGGGGGTGGCTTGGTGATGGCGGGATGGAATGGAGGAGATGAAGGGCGAAGGTGATGAACGAAGGAGGAGGAGGTCGTTGGGGATCGGATGGCTGAAGGATGAAGGATGCACATGGGGGGTTCGGACGAGAGCGGCTGAAGGAGAGAAACAAACTTGGGAAACTTTGAGAAAAACCCTAACTCGACTATTTAGCTTTGTATTTTCCAAAAGAGGTCTTCTTATAAAAAGATTTTCAAAAACGGGTTTCTAAAAACCATTTCGCAATTTTCTTCATTCATTTTTTATTTTTTTGTTCTTTTCTGAGTATTTTTATTTTTTTGTATTTTGGGAAATACAAAATTCTAAAATGTAAGGTAAAACAAGAATTTAAACTAATTCTTTTGTATTTTTGAGAAATATTTGAAAAAAAGAAGATTTTCAAGGCTATTTTGAGGAAGTTTCTATAGAAAATGGGTTTGGACCCGAGTTTTGAGAAAATATTCGAGTTTTAAACCTCGAATCGAGAAATACAACTCGATGGATCCAAACGGATACCGGACGAAGTGTCTGAGCTTTCCAAAAGATTATTTTGGTAATTTTGAGATTTTAATTTAAAATTTGGATAATGAAGCTCAGATTTGGATTTTGATAATGGATCCGGATCCAAAATTGAGTCAGATGTGGAAAATGAATTTAATTTCAACCAAATTTTGAGAAACAAAATGGAATTTAGATTAAAAACTGACTCAATTACCCAGAAAATGGGGGCAAAGGGCAGAAAGGGGATATTTACAACATTTTGAAAAATTTGGGGTGTTCACACCTGTCCCATCACGGTCTTTGAAAAAATCCGTATGGTTGTTCCCACTCGGGTTAAGGGTCAAAACTTGTATTTTCCGCGAGAGGTTATTAAATTCAAAAGCTAATTTAGTCCCAGCTATGAGACGTCCAAGTTCATCCCTTTTTCAAAGCTTTAGGGAACCCCATTTTCTTCCTCCTTTCTCAAACCCCTTTCGGATTTGTTCGTCCAAACTCCGAAGGTCACATCATGGTCTCTTCACTCGAGGATTCCATATGGTCGTCCCCTTCAGGTTAAGGGTTAAGCCTGAACCTCGTGCCTCGAGGTATTTTTCCTTTTTCAGGTTTGGGTTAAACCTGAGTCTTGTTTCGACGAGATGTTTTCCTCCAGTCCCATCATGGTTCTTCCCATCGAGGAATCCTGTGAACACCCCAAATTTTTCAAAATCTTTTAAATATTCCCTTTATGCCCGTAAATTCATTTTTTTGAGCAAATGAGTAATTTCAAATCTAAATCCCAGTTCATTTCTCAAGTTTTATTGAAATTAAATTCATTTTATATATTTAAATTGATTTCGGATCTGGATCCATCGTCCAGATCCAAATCTGAGTCTCCTTGTTCAAATTTTAAATTAAAAGATGCCCCTCTTTGCTACTAAGCCGGTTGAGAGCCGAGCTTAGTGGCAAAGAAACACTCCAAATTTTGAAAAATGCCCCAGTCAGCTGATCCGAGCTGGGTGTGGAAGACTTATTTTGAAAACACGGCTCTTTGGGCTTGAAACCTTATCTTGAATGGTCCTGGGGGGATGAAATCCTCGACAATGATACGACTGAATGATAGAAATGAGGAAATCGTGATGGGACTTTGGGTGAAAATTCCAGGGGTGGTGAGAGATAAGAGTTTTGATCAAGTTCATGGGTGAGATAAGATCAACCCTTTTGAATGACTCAGGTTTAGCCCTTAACCTGGATGGGACGAAGATAGATCAAGATAGTTTGGATGGGGAAAGGAAAAATGGACCTCGATGGGACATTTTGAGAGAAATGCCTCATGAGATGAAACTTAAGGACGATCCCTTCCTGGATGGATATACAAAGAGCATGAATTCCTTTGTGGGGAAAACCATGATGGGACGGGGATTGCCTCGTCAAAACGAGGCTCAGGTTTAACCCAAACCTGAAAGGAAGGTACCTCACAGAGTGAGGTTTAGGCTTAAACCTTTAACCTGAAAAGGGGCGACCATACGGAATCCTCGGATGAAGAAAGCCGTGATGGGACAACAAATACATCGCCGAAGCGAGATTCAGGTTTAACCCTTGACCTGAGTGGGAGAATGATACAGAATCTTCAAGCGACGAAACCGTGGTGGGACTAGAAAAGATATCTAGTCGGAAATGGGACTCAGGTTTAACCCTAACCTGAACGGAAGGTACCTCATGGAGCGAGGTTCAGGTTTAACCCTTAACCTGAAAGGGACGGCCATACAGAATCTTCGGATGAAGAAACCATGATGGGGCCTTCGGAATTTGGACGAACAAATTCAAAAGGGGTTTGCGAGAAGAGAAAAACAAGGGGTTCCCTAAAGCTTGGAAAAGGGATGATCTTGGGCGCCTCATTGCTGAGACTAAAATCAGCTTTCTGAAAACAGACGACCTCTCGCAGAAGGTTTTGTGTTTGTACCTCGAGGGGCGAGGTAACAGGTTTAATCCTTAGCCTGAATGGATACAGAATCCTCGAGGAGCGAGAACTGTGATGGGACTCTAGACTTTGCATAACAAATCCAAGAGGGGTTTTTGCAAAAGGATAAAAATGGGGGTCCCTAAAGCTTGAAAAGGGATTGTTCTTGGGCGCCTCATTACTGAGACTGAAAATAGCTTTTGACAATAACAGATCTTTTGCAAAAAGTTCAGGTTTAATCCCTTATCCTGAGCGGGAACTATCCATGGCGGGACAGTGGGGAGCACAGGAAAGTGTGCGAATCTGAGAGCGCTCAGATCAGACGGAAGGAAAGGACCTTTCAATCCTAAGGAGGGATGACGTCAGGATACGTCAAAACGATCTCAAGTTCACACTTTATGTTGGGATAATCAGAAAAATATTGCCAATAAGATGCCAAAAATCGTAGTTGATTCAGAATGATTGAATTGTGCTCATGTGTGAAGATATCACCTCTTTCTACCTAGAGTATTAGCTTCAATTGGGCTAACTCTGTAGATTTTGAGATCTAAAATTCAAATTTGTTGTTGTTGAGTTTCCTCAAGGAAGATATCAATTTCCCTAATATGAAAAGAAGAGAAAACATTCTTAGCTTCATAAAAGCAATTAAGTGAAAAGACATTGATAAAGAATTTCACATAGATAAAGATGATTCTTGACAGTTTCGGGCAGTTTGATATCCTGGGCATTTCCCATGATGATCTGTTTGCACTGTTTTTGAACCATGGATCTTTTTTGGGTTCTTTTATATCCTCCTTCATTTTGGAGATGTCCTGACTTTTCTCTCTTTTTCGAGGAAGGGTTCGTCACAAACTCCTTCATCTTGGAGATGCTTCGATCCTTCTTTTTCTTTCTCAGGGATCATGACATTGGTTCTTGGGTTGAAATCTCTAAATGATAGCAGAAATCAAATATCTTTTAGGGTTTGTCGGTAGGTTCATTGCATCCGCCTTCATCTCGACGGTGATCCGAACTTTCCCTGGAAGGATCCGTCACAAACTCCGTCATCTTGGAGATGTTTCAAACCTTCTTTGGCCCCGGGGATCCACTCGCTTAATTCGCCTTCATCTTGACGACAATTGAGAGATCCCTTTTGCGGATATTTGATTGCAGCTTAGCTTGGATGACTGAGGATATATGGATTGGGTAGGTTCTTTTTACTGCCCAGGATATTTCCACTGTCTTACTGCCAAAGAATCATCTTTAAGAATGCGCCACAACTATAATCAATATCAGCTCACTTATGGCTTTTCAACATCATTGAATTTTCCTTTGCCGATCATATCGGAGATTTTTCTTCATCCTCTCGGTTGACCAACAGAATAAGCTTGAATTTAGCTCTTATTTCGCAAGAGTCTTGCTCTTTTGAAAATGATACTGAAGGTAGTTTGAGATAATTCTTTGTGCGATGAAAGCTTTGAGATCAACAATGACCTTTTGCAGCAAATTGGCAACGTATTCTAGAAAATCCTTGATGAAAGAGATTGCTTGATATCGAACTGACACGTCCATGACAAAATTCTCCTCTCTTTTTCCCCAAAAAGAGAGACTCAGGCTTAAGCCCTTACCTAAATGAGAAGTTGGACATACTCCTCTCTTCCCTGAAAGAAAAGGTGTTTGCAAAACGGAACTTTCAAAGAGAATTTAAGTTTTCGTCAAAACTTCCTATCTCTAGGCTTCTCTTATGGAAAGGCGGCCGAAAAACAAAGCTTGGGAAAGTATCACAGAGAAACGAGTCCATCACACTCTCCCTAGAAGAGAGTCCTCTGTGAAGGGGTTGGCCAAAGATGATAAAAACAGGGGCCACAAAAGAAACGAGCTTCCGTCGAAGCTCTCCCTGGAAAAAGGGTTCTCTTGTGTAAAGTTGGTTGTTGTTTTGCAAACTGTTCGCGAAGAAAACGAGTCCCTTCAAACTCTCCCTGGGAGAGGGTTCTTGCGAACGGAAGATGGTTGCATGCGAAAGGAACGAGCTCCCTCGAACTCTCCCTGAAGAGGGTCCTTCGCAAGAAAAGATTGATTTTTGATGAAATGATAACCCGAAGATTGAAATTGAGAATTTATAGCTTGAAATGATGATGTTTGGTTAGCACAAAGACTGAACCTGGAGGGCTAACTGATTAGTCAGCCAAACACTAGCGCAAGCGCTAGATGCACCAGCACGAGCACTGGATTTTCAAAAAGAAAGCCCCAGTACGAGCGTTGGGTTTTTGAAAATGCACACCAGTACGAGCACTGGGTTTTTCAAAAGGAGGATTTGAAACATGAGACCGACATTCGAAGATATTTGAGAATTGAGCAAGAATGATTGCCGGTGTTTCAGGATTATCCCTTATCCTGAAGGGGAAATTTAAGGAGGAACTTTGAGAAAATAAGGATGTACAAGCGAAAAATCCAAGTCGGAACTCGGTTTTTCAAATATAAGAAAATGAGTGAGAATCGAGTTTGAAAACTCGAATTCTCAATCCAACAATTTTGTTCAACACGAGCATTGGATTCAAAAGAAAGTTCAAGTAGGAACTTGAGACTTCAAATGGTATATAAAAAGAAAAACCCGAGTCGGAACCCGGATCTTTTAAAAACGATGATAAAGATGGGGAATCCGAGTTTCGAAAACTCGAATCTTCAAGGGTACGATCGGTTCCAACATGAGCGTTGAATCCGATAGGAAGTCCGAGTCGGAACTCGAGACTTCAAACGATATATAAAGAAGGGAAAACTCGAGTCGGAACCCGGATCTTAAAAAAAATAATGATAAAAAGTGGAAGAACCCGAGTTTTGAAAAACTCGAATCTTCAAGGGTACAATCGGTTCCAATCACGAGCGTTGAATCCGATAGGAAGTCCGAGTCGGAACTCGAGACTTCAAACGATATATATATAAAAAAAAGGAAACCCGAGTCGGAACCTAGATTTTTAAAAATAATGATAAAAAAAATGGAAGAACCCGAGTTTTGAAAAACTCGAATCTTCAAGGGTACGATCGGCTCCAACACGAGCGTTGAATCCGATAGGAAGTCTGAGTCGGAACTCGAGACTTCAAACGATATATATATATAAAAAAGGAAACCCGAGTCGGAACCCGGATCTTTAAAAATAATGATAAAAAAAGGAAGAACCCGAGTTTTGAAAAACTCGAATCTTCAAGGGTACGATCGGTTCCAATCACGAGCGTTGAATCCGATAGGAAGTCCGAGTCGGAACTCGAGACTTCAAACGATATATATATAAAAAAAAGGAAACCCGAGTCGGAACCTAGATTTTTAAAAATAATGATAAAAAAAATGGAAGAACCCGAGTTTTGAAAAACTCGAATCTTCAAGGGTACGATCGGTTCCAACACGAGCGTTGAATCCGATAGGAAGTCCGAGTCGGAACTCGAGACTTCAAACGATATATATATATATATATATAAAAGGAAACCCGAGTCGAAACCCGGATCTTTAAAAATAATGATAAAAAAAGGAAGAACCCGAGTTTTGAAAAACTCGAATCTTCAAGGGTACGATCGGTTCCAACACGAGCGTTGAATCCGATAGGAAGTCCGAGTCGGAACTCGAGACTTCAAACGATATATATATATAAAAAAGGGAAACCCGAGTCGAAACCCGGATTTTTAAAAATAATGATAAAAAAAATGGAAGAATCCGAGTTTTGAAAAACTCGAATCTTCAAGGGTACGATCGGTTCCAACACGAGCGTTGAATCCGATAGGAAGTCCGAGTCGGAACTCGAGACTTCAAACGATATATATATAAAAAAAAGGAAACCCGAGTCGGTACCCGGATCTTTAAAAATAATGATAAAAAAAGGAAGAACCCGAGTTTTGAAAAACTCGAATCTTCAAGGGTACGATCGGTTCCAACACGAGCGTTGAATCCGATAGGAAGTCCGAGTCGGAACTCGAGACTTCAAAGGATATATATATATATAAAAAAGGGAAACCCGAGTCAGAACTCGGATTTTTAAAAATAATGATAAAAAAAATGGAAGAACCCGAGTTTTGAAAAACTCGAATCTTCAAGGGTACGATCGGTTCCAACACGAGCGTTGAATCCGATAGGAAGTCCGAGTCGGAACTTGAAACTTCAAACGATATAAAAAAGGGAAAACCCGAGTCGGAACCCGGATCTTCAAAATAATGATAAAAATGGAAAAACCCGAGTTTTGAAAAACTCGAATCTTCAAGGGTACGATCGGTTCCAACACGAGCGTTGAATCCGATAGGAAGTCCGAGTCGGAACTCGAAACTTCAAACGATATAAAAAAATGAAAACCCGAGTCGAAACCCGGATCTTCAAAATAATGATAAAAATGGAAGAACCCGAGTTTTGAAAAACTCGAATCTTCAAGGGTACGATCGGTTCCAATCACGAGCGTTGAATCCGATAGGAAGTCCGAGTCGGAACTCGAAACTTCAAACGATATAAAAAAGGGAAAACCCGAGTTGGAACCCGGATCTTCAAAATAATGATAAAAATGGAAGAACCCGAGTTTTGAAAAACTCGAATCTTCAAGGGTACGATCGGTTCCAACATGTGCGTTGAATCCGATAGGAAGTCCGAGTCGGAACTCGAAACTTCAAACGATATAAAAAAGGGAAAACCCGAGTTGGAACCCGGATCTTCAAAATAATGATAAAAATGGAAGAACCCGAGTTTTGAAAAACTCGAATCTTCAAGGGTACGATCGGTTCCAACACGAGCGTTGAATCCGATAGGAAGTCCGAGTCGGAACTCGAAACTTCAAACGATATAAAAAAGGGAAAACCCGAGTCGGAACTCGGATCTTCAAAATAATGATAAAAATGGAAGAACCCGAGTTTTGAAAAACTCGAATCTTCAAGGGTACGATCGGTTCCAACACGAGCGTTGAATCCGATAGGAAGTCCGAGTCGGAACTCGAAACTTCAAACGATATAAAAAAGGGAAAACCCGAGTTGGAACCCGGATCTTCAAAATAATGATAAAAATGGAAGAACCCGAGTTTTGAAAAACTCGAATCTTCAAGGGTACGATCGGTTCCAACATGAGCGTTGAATCCGATAGGAAGTCCGAGTCGGAACTCGAAACTTCAAACGATATAAAAAAGGGAAAACCTGAGTCGGAACCCGGATCTTCAAAATAATGATAAAAATGGAAGAACCCAAGTTTTGAAAAACTCGAATCTTCAAGGGTACGATCGGTTCCAATCACGAGCGTTGAATCCGATAGGAAGTCCGAGTCGGAACTCGAAACTTCAAACGATATAAAAAAGGGAAAACCCGAGTCGGAACCCGGATCTTCAAAATTATGATAAAAATGGAAGAACCCGAGTTTTGAAAAACTCGAATCTTCAAGGGTACGATCGGTTCTAACACGAGCGTTGAATCCGATAGGAAGTCCGAGTCGGAACTCGAAACTTCAAACGATATAAAAAAGGGAAAACCCGAGTCGGAACTCGGATCTTCAAAATAATGATAAAAATGGAAGAACCCGAGTTTTGAAAAACTCGAATCTTCAAGGGTACGATCGGTTCCAATCACGAGCATTGAATCCGATAGGAAGTCCGAGTCGGAACTCAAAACTTCAAACGATATAAAAAAGGGAAAACCCGAGTCGGAACCCGGATCTTCAAAATAATGATAAAATGGAAGAACCCGAGTTTTTAAAAACTCGAATATTCAAGGGTACGATCGGTTCCAACACGAGCGTTGAATCCGATAGGAAGTCCGATTCGGAACTCGAAACTTCAAACGATATAAAAAAGGGAAAACCCGAGTTGGAACCCGGATCTTCAAAATAATGATAAAAATGGAAGAACCCGAGTTTTGAAAAACTCGAATCTTCAAGGGTACGATCGGTTCCAACACGAGCGTTGAATCCGATAGGAAGTCCGAGTCGGAACTCGAAACTTCAAACGATATAAAAAAGGGAAAACCCGAGTCGGAACCCGGATCTTCAAAATAATGATAAAAATGGAAGAACCCGAGTTTTGAAAAACTCGAATCTTCAATGGTACGATCGGTTCCAATCACGAGCGTTGAATCCGATAGGAAGTCCGAGTCGGAATTCGAAACTTCAAACGATATAAAAAGGGGAAAACCCGAGTCGGAACCCGGATCTTCAAAATAATGATAAAAATGGAAGAACCCGAGTTTTGAAAAACTTGAATCTTCAATGGTACGATCGGTTCCAACACGAGCGTTGAATCCGATAGGAAGTCCGAGTCGGAACTTGAAACTTCAAACGATATAAAAAAGGGAAAACCCGAGTCGGAACCCGGATCTTCAAAATAATGATAAAAATGGAAGAACCCGAGTTTTGAAAAACTCGAATCTTCAATGGTACGATCGGTTCCAATCACGAGCGTTGAATCCGATAGGAAGTCCGAGTCGGAACTCGAAACTTCAAACGATATAAAAAGGGGAAAACCCGAGTCGGAACCCGGATCTTCAAAATAATGATAAAAATGGAAGAACCCGAGTTTTGAAAAACTCGAATCTTCAATGGTACGATCGGTTCCAACACGAGCGTTGAATCCGATAGGAAGTCCGAGTCGGAACTTGAAACTTCAAACGATATAAAAAAAGGAAAACTCGAGTCGGAACCCGGATCTTCAAAATAATGATAAAAATGGAAGAACCCGAGTTTTGAAAAACTCGAATCTTCAAGGGTACGATCGGTTCCAACACGAGCGTTGAATCCGATAGGAAGTCCGAGTCGGAACTCGAGACTTCAAACGATATATAAAGAAGGGAAAACTCGAGTCGGAACCCGGATCTTTAAAATAAAAACGAAAACAAAAACAAAACAGAAACCTGAGTCGGAACTCAGACAGGAAGGAGATAATTTCTACCCAAGAGTCGGATTTTAGAAGGATTGACAAGATGTATGACTAGATTCCGACAATGAAGAGGAGAGATTTACTCGAGATCCTTGACCCAAGATGGCCTAAGATTCAAATCTATTTATGATGGCTTCAGGGTTTTCCTTTATCCTGAAGGAGTATAGAATAGAATTTGATGTAAATTGAGGAATTTATGAGAAATAATTCAGGTTTATCCCTTAACCTGAGAGGGAAAAGAATAAGATTTAAATGAAGAGAAATTGATATAAATTTGGAAAATCAATAAAGCTTGATGAAACTTGTATTTACAAAAGAATTTTTGCAGGTAGCGTTTGTTGTTCCTACGAGGGGTTTCAGGATTATCCCTTATCCTGAGTGGGAGAAGAATAGAATTTAAGAAAATTTAGCGAAGGCAAGTTGATATAAATCTAGAAAATCAAAAAAAGATTAACAAAACTTGTATTTACAAAAGAATCCTCGTAGGTAGCGTTATGGCTCCTACGAGGGATTTTCAGGATTTTCCCTTATCCTTAATGGGGGCACCTCGGACAACGAGGGTCAGGTTTATCCCTTAACCTGAAAGGGTAAAACACCTCGGACAACGAGGGTCAGGTTTATCCCTTAACCTGAAAGGGCGAAAAAAGAAGATTTAGAAAATACCTCATGGGAAAGAGGCATCAGGTTTATCCCTTAACCTGAAAGGGTTTTAAGAATAAAAAAATTGATAGAATTTAATGAAATTGATAGAATTTAATGAAATTGATAGAATTTAATGAAATTGATGAAAACTTGACAAAAAAAATTGACGAAAAATTGATTAAATTGAAGATGAAATGAATGCAACTAATAAAGATAATAAGATTAACTGAAAAATTGAGAAGATTTTTGAAAAAGAGTTTGTCTGATCCTGCCTGCACGTGGGATCTTTAAAGGAAAATGTTTATTTAAGTGAAAAATCATTTTTGGGAAGAAAATCCACCGTAAGAAGAACGATCAGTGCGAGGACTGATCCTTTAAATCAACATGAGAGATCATCATGAGGGTCAATTTTTGAAGGCAATGGTTTGAAATCTAGTTTTCAAAAAAAAAAAGAATATCAATAGTAGATCTGATTTCTGAAAGTAATAGTTTGAAACTGATAATAAGATCAACACAAGGGTTGATCTTTTTGAATAAATGCTTTTGAAACCAATTTTAGAAGATAAAACCAACACAAGGGTTGATCTTTGAATATAAAGATTTGAAATCCATTTTGGAAGATAAGACCAACACAAGGATTGATCTTTGAATATAAAGGTTTAGAATTCATTTTGGAAGATAAGATCAGCGCAAGGGTTGATCGTTGAACATGACGGTTTTTGAAAAATCACTTTTGGAAAATATGATCAACACAAGATTCGAGACCTATTTTTGGAAGATAAGATCAACACCAGGGTTGATCCTTAAATGCAATGGCTCAAAAAGAATCTATTTTGGAAGACATGATCAACACGAGTGTTGATTGCCAATGCAATGGTTCAAAAACCTATTTTTTGAAGATATGATCAACACGAGGGTTGATTTTTGACAAAGGTCGGGTCAAAGAACATTTGAACTCTTTGGTCATAACAAAGATTTTCAAAATTTCATGATTTTTTGAAAAGCCCTCATAGGTAATATCATTTCTCTCATGAATGATGTCAGGATTGTCTCGCATTTTGAAAAGAACAAGAATTTAAATGCCCCAGTATGGCAAAAGAAGAAAGTATTTGAATATCAAAGATATAAAGAAAACTTGACATTTCATTGATAAGTAAAGGTTTGTTGACAAAAACTGAATATTTACAAGAACTTTAAAAGGAAAAGATCCGTAGAAGGCTGAACTGACTTGCCCCTACAAGATAACTAACAAAAAGAGATGAAAGCAGGAAACTTTAGTTTTTATCAATTCTTCGGGTGATCCGGAAGAGTCTAGATTGGAACTGCAGGTTGCTCCCCTCCTTCATCTGGTACCAAAATTTCTTTGTCGATGAAATCCTGTATGATGTTTTTGAGGACGAAGCAATGCTCTGTATCGTGCCCCCTTGATGAAATTTGCAAAAACACTCTTTCCATTTTCCCATGGTGACTGAAGGATCAACTCCCCTGGGAAGCTTGATCATATCTTCCGTGAGCAGGTATTCGAGAACCTCCTCAACTGGCTGACCTAAAGGAGAAAACTGGCGATCATAACTTCAACCAACATGCTTTGTCTCCTTTGGCTTGCCTGATTTTTGTCGAGAGCCGTCCCTTTCCTGAGAGCTAGACTGAGCATGCTTGGTTAGGGGAATCAGGCACTTTTCTTCTTCGTCTTCAACAAAAAGATTCCTATCAATGCAGTCTTGAATAATATTTTTGAAAATAAAGCAATGATCAGTGTCATGTCCTGTTGTTCGATGGAATTTGCAGAATTGGTTCTTGTATTTTCCAAAGATAGTGGAAGGACTCGTGGCTTTTGGGAGCCTGACTAGTCTCTTGGTTAACATGTATTCAAGAACTTTATCCAGCGGCTCATCCAAGGGAGTGAAATTTCGGTTGTTACTCCAATCTTTACGCTTTAGCTTTTCCTGATTCTTCTCCTTCTGCGGAGGATTGGATTGAAGTGGTTCATCTTGGTTTCTGCTGAACTTTCCCTTCTGGTTTCTAGATGACTCCAAATTGCTGTTTTGATTGCCCGGATCGCCTTTGTAGCTGCCCCCGCTGGTTTTAGAACTTCCTGCACTACCATCGTTGTGCTTGCTCATTCGGAAAGTGACAGGTGTCTCTTCCTTAGTGGGAGCTTTTCCAAAACTGGCTTCAGCCTGCTCGGATAATATCTCAACCATCATCTTTTTGAACAACCGATATATGGCAGGATCAATCTCATTCTGGCTGTCCTGACCTCCTTCTCTGGCAAACCTCTGAGAGTCCATTTCTCAATTCTTGCTTCTGACTGGTGCGGCCTCTGATCTTAGTCTGAACCACCCGTTAATACCGAATGCTCTCTCTGGTAGGACAAAATGGGACCCTTTTAGAAAGATTTTGGAGGAAACTTTGATAAAGGAAGAAATCAAATTGACAAAGAGATATCCCACTACTAGGGATTGAGCCCGCACGAGAGGCACGAGAGGCACGACAGTCGTATTATTTTCCCGTGAGAAGAAATAAACAATTTAGAATATGATTAAAAGGACATCTCTTGATGAAAGAGATTTTTGTTACAAAATAGATTTAGAAGATATGTAGAAGAAAAATTTTAGAATAATGGATGGTAAATTTTGAAAAGTTGGAAAAATTGCAGGCAGGATCAAAAAAGAATTTAAAGAAATCAAGAAAAGAAGAAGAAGAAAGATACACCTGGGGTTTTAAAAGAGGAAATTTTAAATAATATATACCCAGGGTTTTGGAAAGGTTTGATATATATAAGAGAATACAATAAAAAATTACACAATCATGGCTGCACAAACAAGGTTGCGCACATAACACTCCCTAAAGGCTGACTCTATATGCAATATTTGAAATAGCTTGTAGGACCTTAATCCTAACTCTATGGTTCAGATCATCTGATTCCAATCAAGGTACGCCGATATATTCAAGCCGAAGCTCGAAGTACGTGGCATATAAGATATCTCTCCGGTTCTAAGGTAAGGGCTTCCCAACATCCTTGAGCACCTACCGATATACCTCGGACTATGGCCCTTAGGTACGTGGTAGGGGGGCGCGAACCCAAATAAGTGGTCCAGTTGTGAGGCTCTCTCCCGAACTATGGTTCAGTGAGACAGCCCAGCAACATGAAGACCGGGACAATATAGGTAGGGATGTTTTCAAAATATGATCAACATGCAAATAAAATCAGAAGGCTCTAATGCAAGTCCTAAAGAGATAAATTTAAATAAGAAAAAGCATACACTTGCATACATTGTTTTGCATTCAATCCCAAAAAACTGAGGAGAGTTGTATTTAAGACCTAAGTCTAATGTGAACATGGAATATTCTCCTCAATATAGTCCTACCAAACCATACTTAGATCCTATATGAAAATAATGTCAGCTTAGGACAGAGTCTAGGCTCCTAAGGTTTGCATGGAAATGTAGCTGACATATGTTAGAATAAAGACTTAGATCATATAAAAGCAAAGCAAAGGTATAGATTTAACCGGACGAAGACGAAGTCCCATCACGGTCGCCAAAACTGTGATCATCGCAAATTTTTTTTTTCTCTTTCGTTGGTTTCTCTCTCTTCCTTCCCTTTTCCTTTTCTAACCTCTATTCTCCTCCTTTTTGAAGGGAGAAGGATAAAAGAAAGAAAAGAAAGAGAGAAGAGAAAAGAAAGAAGGAAGAAAAGAGAGAAGAGGAACTATTTTGCGTGGTTTTCACTTGACCTTTATTTGAAAATATTTAGAAAATTACTCGCCTCGGTTTTGAAAATTCGCGGGAAAAATGGAGAGACGGGATTCGGTCGTCGGTACGAGGTTCGACCGTTCCTGGCGCCTTTACCAGGGGTAATCGAACCAAGGATCGAATCTATGCCTTTTGCTTTGCCTAGATATAATCTAAGGTTTTATTCTAACTCTAAATGCACAAAGAATCATGCTTGTGCAATGTAAGAATGTATGCTCCTTTTTGAAAGATGTTTTGAAAATTTCCAAGTATTCTGAGATGAATTTGATAAGGGAGCGAAGAAAGGATTAAATCTAACTTAGAATTTGAGATAGATCAAAGAAGTTCTAAGTCTTTGAAGTAATTTAAAATTTGGAAAAATAGATCTTGGCTTTGAGAATGAATGATTTGAAGCTCTGAAATGAAAAGAAATGAAGTTTCAAAGTAAAAAATGGATTTTGAATTTAATCAGGGATTTAGGAGAAGAAGATGAAATTTTGAAGTGATATTGAATTTGAATCTTAGAAGGGATCTGAGAAAATCAAATGGTATATAAAAAAAATAGAAATGGATTTAGGGAATTCAAATGAGATTGGTTTTGAAATCTAGAATTGGAATTGGATTCCGGATCCTAAACAGAATGGGATCCGAGATTTGGAATCTACGATGGACTTGGGTTCTGGATCCTAAAATGGAATGGATCTGAAGTCTGAGATCAAAATGTAGAATTGGATTCTTGATCCTAAGATGGGTTTGGATCAGAAGTCTGAGATCCAACATGTGAAATTGGATTCTGGATCCTAAAGAGGAATTGGATCTGATGTCTAAGATCCAAAGTGAAATTGGACTCTGGATCCTAAAGAGTAATTGGATCCGAAGTCTGAGATCCAACATGTGAAATTGGATTCTGGATCCTAAAGAGGAATTCGATCTGAAGTCTAAGATCCAAAGTGAAATTGGACTCTAGATCCTAAAGAGTAATTGGATCCGAAGTCTGAGATCCAACATGTGAAATTGGATTCTGGATCCTAAAGAGGAATTGGATCTGAAGTCTAAGATCCAAAGTGAAATTGGACTCTGGATCCTAAAGAGTAATTGGATCCGAAGTCTAAGATCCAATATGAGTGTTGAATTTTGGATCTCAAAATGGATTTGGAGTTAAATTCAGAAGAGGAATCAAGAATTTCTAAGTCTGATTTGAATTTGGGAAAAGGAATTTTAGAATTTGAATGTTGAATATATAGATGAATTCTAAAGTCAATTTAGACCTGGGATTTGAAGCTTGAAATGAATCAAGAATCTCAAAGTTAAATTGAACTTTGAGTTTGATTGGAGTCTTTTGAAAATGAATTTGAAATTTCAAAGTAAAATTGAGCTTTGAAAATGAATTTGAATTGGAAATTTTGAATAGGAAATGAAATTGAAATCTCAAAGTTAAATTGGACTCTGAGATGGAAAATGAAATAGGATTGAAAAAGCTGAATAGGATTGAAGATTGATTGAAGAAGATATTTACATCACTTGGAGTTTTGAAAAAAAACTAATTTTGAAAATATGATGCAGTTCTATCCTAAATGATGAATGAATTTAAAGGATTTTGAAATTGTATTTTGAAAAGCTATTTCATTCTTTGGATGAATTAAAATAAGATTGAAGATATAATACATCCTTGACTATGGTCATTGAATGTATTATATAATAATCAATATTTAAATTCAGGTGAAGAATAAAACACATTTGGTGCTTTTATAGAATTTAAAATGAAATTAACTCTCAATATACCCTGACTATGGCCATTGGTATATATTTTGAATTAATTTTAAGTTAAATTCTAATAAAAGAAGAAGATATTTAAGGGAAATATGATGAATTTTGAAAACGGATCCAGTATGGGTCCAGTGTTATTTCGTAAAAGATAAAAATCCTAAGTTTTGTCCATACCCTGACTATGGCCATTGATATGGATCATCAACTTAGGATTAATTTACCTCTTACGAAATGGTGCACGTGCCATTCGTGTTTCACCATTGTGAGATTTTGAGAAATAAAGGAAAAATGCATGAAGAACAAGTAATTCATGATATCTACAATGCTCATTCATTCTATCTAAAGCAGGAAATGTAAGTTCTCATTAAAATCTGACTATTACAACTCATAAAATCAAATTTACAACTCTCAGTAGTGACAGTTCTCATATATCCCCTGCAAAAACCCTTGATTAGTATGAAAATAAAAGGAAAATGGCACATATAATATTGACTTCAAAGATGCAGGTTATGAGACATTCGTATACCTACCTTGTACTTATCATCTTAAGGAAATAACCTTGATGATCTAAGATGTGGAAGGATAGCCATTTAATATATTTACATATATATACATATATATATATATATATATATATATACATATATACACACACACATATATATATATATATACTTACACATATACATATATATATATATCACATGGATGTAGGACAGGTGAGTGAAATAATGGAAACTGGCAAAGTGTAATAAGACCGCCACTATGTAGTAGATATATGATGGCTGTGAAGTGAAGTACACTATAATGTTAGTAAAGAAAATTGTGTTGTGAAGGAGTGGGGAGTGTGACTATGCCTAAATACATGATGGGCTGTAAGTAAATGAAGAATGCAACTATACCTAAATATATGATATGTTGTGGGTAAATGAAGAATGTAACTAGGCTTAAATGCATGGTATGCTGTGAGCATATCAATCGATATGTCATGAACATATCTAATAATATGCGGCTGCAGATAGTGGAAGATGATGATGGGCCTGCTGTATAGGTTTTTGCAGGGTGGTGTGGCCATGTTGTGAGGGCACAATTGTGATATGAAGGAGGTATGTAGTAATGCATAGATACCGCAGGGGATGTAGCAGTAGATGTTGCAGTATGGGGACACAAGGGATGATAATAGGCAGGTGAAAAACTATAATGAGAAGGATATGGGGAGATGAAAAATGAAGCGTTGTACTGGTACTGCTGCGTATAGGACTATGGTAGAAGGATGCTATGAACGGAGGGTTTGAATAGAGGGGAAAATGAGGTGATAGTACCACAGTGTGCACATGATTCTAATATGACAGTTGTGAAGAGGCCTTGTAGTAAAGTGTTATCTTATTCCCCTAAAAAAAAAAAACTTTGAATAACCACGCAAATCTCAGATTTCCAGAGATTTCACCATAATAACATTTAGCTAATGATATACCAGACCTTACGTAGTAGATCAATTCTCCAAGAATCTTAGGATATACATCTGATAAATCTTACAAACTTAAGAAGATTTTATGTGAATTACCGCACATATCATGGTAAGCATAGGCAGCATCGTAAAACAAACAGGGTTGTATGAACCAACAGGCCTATAGAACACAAGCAATTTTGATTCAAGAAAAGCAATCAATCTGAGTCCTACCCACATACTTACTAGTGCTGACAAGGAATGATGCAAGATTTATGCCCTGATCATCATATTACATGACTGCAGAAGGGTCGCCTTATGGAAACCTTATATCAGTAAATAGCACTAAGAATGTAACATTACTGGGACTGTCAACAGGGATAAGAAATATATCTTATCACAAGCTATTTTCACATGTTAGATGTTCTTTATGAAACGAAAGGATGCATATACAGCCACCCAGAATTCTCACATAAATAAAACCGTAACCAATAAGAAAGACATCATCCAAATACTGTAACTGGCTTAATTTTCTCTAAATAACAAAAAAAAAAAAAAAGAAGACAAAATTTAGAAATCCAGGTTTCATGAGATTGGCACCCAGACCATAGGTAACTCACAATTTCCTGAGTTTCTGGCCGACTCCTATTAAGACCATTGCCCAATGATGCATTGCTGGCTTAAACGCGGATGTGTCAATGACATAGTATGCAATGGGGCAAAATGCAATATGCAGACATTCTGAAATATGTAGTTTATGCAGAGTTTGCAGAATTCCACAGCAAACCCGAGAGAGCTTCGCAGTGGATTAGATCTGTCGTTGTAAATAGAAAATCGATGCCAGTTTCAGGTTGGCTTGCCAATGAGTGTGATGGTGCTGGTTGTGTAAGCCGCAAAGAGGGGCAATTTGCAGCAAAAATTGAAAGAAGTAACACCGACGAGGGTGGTGACTTATGGATGGATGGAAGGTTTTGAGGTAGAGACGAAGGACTAGGTGGATCTCACCCTTATTGCTATGCTGTCAAATTGATTCCTGTGGGTCAACCAGGAGGCAAGAGTGGTCCAAATTGAGATATAAAATGGGAAAGCAATGGGGGGGGACTTCCACATAGCGCCAGATGCCACAAGGGGTGCGGCTCATGCATCAGCCAGGGGTATGGGCGTAGATGGTGGAAGAAGATTCTGACATGAATCTGAGGTCACAGAACTTACCAACTTAATGTCAAATGAGACACAATGGGAAAAGGATGTGGCATTGATCCAGTCACACATGGTTGCAGTGAATTACGATAGTAATGTAATGAAATGGACGAGGCTAGAACTGAAGAGATTATAAAGGCAACAAAAGGAGGATAAAATGCTGAATGAAATCTAATTGTATCATGCAGATGGAGATGCAAAAAAAAAAAAAAAATGTAGGAATGAGGAAGCATTCCCTTGACTGTAGCAAACAGAGGGTCCGCTCCTGCTATATGCAGGATGATCTCCTCTTTAATGCTCTCATAATTAAATGAAAGAAAAACGAAGTAGAAATAGAAAAAAAAAATTAAGACAGAGTAGCACTGAAGATAAAGGGGAAAACAATGTTTTGGCAAGGAAAAGAAAGGAGGAATATGATTTCATACCTGTAGTGGGTGTCGATTTCTTAGTTGCTTGAAGGGGGATCGTTGTATGATAGTTAATGATGTGATTTCTTGCAGAGGATTGGATTATATCCTTTGCTGCTGAGCTTTAATCCAGGAGAGCTGGAATCGGCTGAGCTCCTTCAGTTGAGGCAGATAGGAACCAGGCAACGAAGGAGGGGAGAGTTGCTGAAGAAGATCCTTGTATGAAATGTTGAAGAAAAGAGGACCCGATGGATACTGGAGGTTTTGATCTCCTTCTACAGCTTGCGGGAAGGCGCCAGAGGGAAAGAAAGATGAGGAAGGGTTTTCGCTCAGGAGAAAGGATGTGTCTCGTGGACTATGTCGATCCCCCCTTTTTATCCCTAATTGCGCTCCTTTTATAGAGAGGGGTGGAAGCCGAGAAGATGGGGGGGAAGTTGAAGATGATGGCGACGATCAAGGGTTGCCCTGAAGCAGAAGGGGATGAGCGGGTGATGGAAAAGGGGCGTGCAAAGCCGTTGCAGATGAAGGGCGAATGGAGGCCATGGGGGTTTCGAGAGGGGGTCTTGCACATGGGGGTGGCTTGGTGATGGCGGGATGGAATGGAGGAGATGAAGGGCGAAGGTGATGAACGAAGGAGGAGGAGGTCGTTGGGGATCGGATGGCTGAAGGATGAAGGATGCACATGGGGGGTTCGGACGAGAGCGGCTGAAGGAGAGAAACAAACTTGGGAAACTTTGAGAAAAACCCTAACTCGACTATTTAGCTTTGTATTTTCCAAAAGAGGTCTTCTGATAAAAAGATTTTCAAAAACGGGTTTCTAAAAACCATTTCGCAATTTTCTTCATTCATTTTTTATTTTTTTGTTCTTTTCTGAGTATTTTTATTTTTTTGTATTTTGGGAAATACAAAATTCTAAAATGTAAGGTAAAACAAGGATTTAAACTAATTCTTTTGTATTTTTGAGAAATATTTGAAAAAAAGAAGATTTTCAAGGCTATTTTGAGGAAGTTTCTATAGAAAATGGGTTTGGACCCGAGTTTTGAGAAAATATTCGAGTTTTAAACCTCGAATCGAGAAATACAACTCGATGGATCCAAACGGATACCGGACGAAGTGTCTGAGCTTTCCAAAAGATTATTTTGGTAATTTTGAGATTTTAATTTAAAATTTGGATAATGAAGCTCAGATTTGGATTTTGATAATGGATCCGGATCCAAAATTGAGTCAGATGTGGAAAATGAATTTAATTTCAACCAAATTTTGAGAAACAAAATGGAATTTAGATTAAAAACTGACTCAATTACCCAGAAAATGGGGGCAAAGGGCAGAAAGGGGATATTTACAACATTTTGAAAATTTTGGGGTGTTCACACCTGTCCCATCACGGTCTTTGAAAAAATCCGTATGGTTGTTCCCACTCAGGTTAAGGGTCAAAACTTGTATTTTCCGCGAGAGGTCATTAAATTCAAAAGCTAATTTAGTCCCAGCTATGAGACATCCAAGTTCATCCCTTTTTCAAAGCTTTAGGGAACCCCATTTTCTTCCTCCTTTCGCAAACCCCTTTTGGATTTGTTCGTCCAAACTCCGAAGGTCACATCATGGTCTCTTCACTCGAGGGTTCCATATGGTCGTCCCCTTCAGGTTAAGGGTTAAGCCTGAACCTCGTGCCTCGAGGTATTTTTCCTTTTTCAGGTTTGGGTTAAACCTGAGTCTTGTTTCGACGAGATGTTTTCCTCCAGTCCCATCATGGTTCTTCCCATCGAGGAATCCTGTGAACACCCCAAAATTTTCAAAATCTTTTAAATATTCCCTTTTTGCCCATAAATTCATTTTTTTTGAGCAAATGAGTAATTTCAAATCTAAATCTCAATTCATTTCTCAAGTTTTATTGAAATTAAATTCATTTTATATATTTAAATTGATTTCGGATCTGGATCCATCGTCCAGATCTAAATCTGAGTCTCCTTGTTCAAATTTTAAATTAAAATTATAGAAAATACCAAAAATAGCCTTTTAATAGCTCGGACAGATCCTCTGACATCTGTTTTGATCCATTGCATTGTATTCCTCGATTCGAGTGTCAAAACTCGAACATTTTCTCAAAACCTGGGTCCAAACCCACTCTTCTGAAGAAATTTCCCCGAAATGGTCGGAAATTCTCAGAAAAATACTTTTTGTAAATATTTCTCACAAAAATACAAAAAATTAGTGTTTAAAACTTAGTTTTCATAAAATCTTAGTTTTTCTATTATAAAAATACAAAAAATGGAAAATATAAATAGAAAAGAAACAAAAAAAAAATGTATATATAGTTTTTGAAAACCCCCTTTTAAAAACCATTCTTTTTGCCAAATAAAGCCTTTTGAAAACACCTTTTTGCAAAAAGATCGTTAAAAACCCCTCTTGGTAAAAACTTGAAAGTAAAAGGGGGTATATTGCAAAATCCTGTTTTAGGGTTTTTCATAAAAGAGGAACAACGCCTCTCTCTCCGCCCTTTTTTTTCGAAAATTCTCACTCTTCTTCCCCCTTCAGAAGGATCCTCCCCCCCCCCCAAAAAAAAAAACTCCATGGCCGATCCCATGTGCGCCCTCCTTCCACCGAACCCTCCAGAGGATTCACTCAAGCCCTCCATCACCTGGATCCCCCCTAAGCCCTCCATCGCCAACCGAATCACCTTCTCGGTTCTTCCCTCTTCCCCTATTTAACAAACCCTATTGTTCCTCCAAAGGTACCGCCTTCACCCCTCCCCTTTCCTGTGCATAGCATCCTGCCTTCTCCTTTTACCTCTTTTCCGAGACTGTTCATTCGATCAAATGAATGGTTTTCAGTCCTAGCAGTAACAACAAATCAGACAAATCAAGAGTTCAAATGCTATGGTTAATTCAAGCACTTGCTCGAGTATATCACCAATTACAGGATTTTGTTCTGCTATGAAGCCCTCAGACCCAAGCTCCCAAAGAATTGGACTCACACTACAAGAGTCAAGCAACTGATAATGCTATCCAAGACGTCACACAAATCAATCCTTTTTCACCAATATCATTTCCTGCTGCAGACCCCAAAGTACAGTCCATGGGAACTCTTAGTGCTGTCGAACAATCACCTTTATGATGCCTCAGACTAGCCTTCAGCTTCATGTGGTGGACAGTTCCAACAACAATGGGGCCTTCTCATTTATCAGATATGGCATCTGAGAAATCAGTGCCATTACAAAGGGGGCAACAAGAATGAGTCTTGACTTCTAGTGCTGTTCAGCAATCTAGGGAAGAGCAAGCTAATTACCCATCTCTCCAACCTTCTGCCCCCATTACCTAGAGCCAAATCTCAGCTCTTTCTTCACGAGCTTACTTAACACCTCTCCCCTTTTGCCAATGGGCATTACATATTCATCCCCCTTCAGCATTACATACTGCATTTATTGACGTCACCTTCATCACTTCCAGCTTTCCTCTTCAACACCAAATACCCCCCCTCATATCCATAGCTCAAATTCATATTATTATCAAGCCTGTTGCTGTTCCTTATGGCTAATAGATCCCATCTCAATCCAGTCATATCCTGAAGAATGTTACAGATAGTCTATGGGATAGCATTTTACCTAAAGGCTTCTGAGGATATTCCATATCTTCTCTTTGAAAGTCAGTGGATCAAATAGTTGGCTATCTCAGGGAAGCCGTAACTAGCCAAGAGTAAAGCGCTTTGTGAAGCTCTCAAGGATACAGTTGTTCGTTTGCCAAAATTCCTAGTTGATGGGCTATTCAAATACGTTGCTGGGATTCATCAGCCATTAGCTTGTTCCAGCAGTATGTGGCGATTGCTTCGTCAAAAGAATCTTCAAACTCATCACCACCACCATGTCCATCATAATGCCCTGGTTGTTCCAAATTCAGGGATGACCGGCTAAAAGTGAAGATCAAACTCTGATTCGCTTCCCCGGAACAAGGGATATTGTAGATGCTGGACTCCAAAATTCAGGATGCTCATAGAAGGAATTTTCAATGCCAAAGCTGAGAGAGAATCTGAACTAAAAAGCATCTCACAGAGATTAATCATCCGCTTCTGCGAATATCATCCCAAGCTACAACAGTTCGTCTCCTTAATTGCAGAGCCAAATGCTTGGTCAAGTTCAGCAGCTGCAAGTAAATATTTTGAAAAGCCAACCTGTAGGCCCACCATCCTTGGTATCTCATGTTTAAAGGGGACTCCAAGCCTTTCTGGTCCTAAAGAACACGTTGCTGCAGGACAAGGTACATTTTTTTTTAACAAAAACTATATGAGACTGTCATCATGTTGTTATCTGCTACTAGTAATTCTTTAGTAGCATTGGACGAACTTGGACGAGGAACATCAACTTTAGATGGTCGGGCGATTGCGTAAGTACAAATTCTGATTTCCTTTACCTGTCTCTGCTTACCGATTTTGTGTTGATTTAGTTCTCCAAAGTTTGCTGCAGATCAATTATTATTGGCATTTTCTTATTGATATTTTGCATATTCTCTACTCACGCTATCTTCATTCCACCTTATATATCCCCACTTCAACCATTATACATGATTCACATACTCACCTCAGCAACAGTACCCAGTGTATGTCACCACAGCGTCACCCCTTCACTTATACAGCTTGTAATATCTCAGCACTTGCTTTTGCATAGTGCTTCACTTCACCTTCCTGCTAATTTCCTTCAAGTGCACACCACCTGCTGCACTTCACTTGTGATATGTGCACATCACTGTGCACACATTCACTGCTGCACATCAGTAAAAACAGAGTTCAATGCTGACAAAAAGTAACAAAAGCCATCTAAATCACAATACAGAATTGTGTCAGTAGCTGCTAGTAATAGGAAATTTTGAAAAGATCCAGATCAGTTGGGAAAAGTTTCAACGTGAACTTGATGTGGTACCTCTGCTCCATGTCTGCAACTTTATACAGTCAGTAGCATCCATCAATGTTAAAGGTGTAAGAAAATTGATATATGTAAATGTTTTGGATCGGGTCAGAACAGACCCAGTCCATTCTGTAAAATGTTATGTAAGATTCTAAGGTGTGCTTTGCATCAAAGATATTCTGGTAACATACTGAACCCTATTGTTTCATATAAATACTAATGAAATATATTTCACAGTGGTTCACAATGAACCACCGTGGTCTCCTTCTTTTTATTTTATTATAGTGGTTCGTCAGGAACTACTACAAATTATCTCTTGCAATGGTTCACAAAGAGCCCCTGTAATCCCTCTTTACTATAGTAGTTCATTAAGAACTACCCTAGTAGTTTTCTTTCATAATGGTTCACAATGAACCACTGTATCCCTTCCTTTCTATGGTGGGTCATCAGGAACTACCATATTTCAGGTTGATTCATCTTAGATCATCTTGACCCTTGACTTCACCCATTGTATATGCCCTTCTCATTCAGTATGAGCATAGCATCTTGCATTAGGATTGGTACAATCACATGCAATTTTGCCTTCAAGGAAGTATTTTCTTCTATGATCATGCTAACTCATTTTTTTTTTGTAGGGAATATGTGGAAAATATTACTTGGGGTTGTGAATTTAACTTTATATGTTGTAAAAATTAGATCTTAAATGAGAATTTACATTTCCAGTCTTAATGAGCATTGTTAATACCATGAATTACTTGTTTTCATGCTTTTTGCCTTTATTTCTCAAAATCTCACAATGGGAACACGAATGGCACGTGCACCATTTCGTAAGAGGTAAATCAATCCTAAGTTGATGATTTACATCAATGGCCATAGTCAGGATGTAAACAAGACTTAGGATTTTTATCTTTTACGAAATAACACTGGATCCACACTCGATCCGTTTTCAAAATTCATCATATTTTCCTTAAATATTTTTTTCTTTTATTAGAATTTAACTTAAAATTAACTCAAAATATATACCAATGGCCATAGTCAGGGTATATTGAGAGTTAATTTCATTTTAAATTCTATAAAAGCACCAATTGTATTTTATTCTTCACCTGAATTTAAATATAGATTATTATATAATATGTTCAATGACCATAGTCAAGGATGTATTATATCTTCAATCTTATTTTAAATTCATTTAAAGAATGAAATAGCTTTTCAAAATCCAATTTCAAAAATTTAAATTCATTCATCATTTAGGATAGATTTGCATCATATTTCTAAATTCTTTTTCATAAAATCCAAGTAATTCTTTCCTTCATTTCTCAAATCAAATCCTATTTATAAATTCAAATTCAATTTTATTTCTCAAAAGGACTCAAGAATTCAAATTTCAAAGTCCCATTTGACTTTGAAACTCCAGAATCATCTTGTATTTCAAATTCCAAATTCTATCTTGAATTTAAAATCCAAATTCAACTTTGAAATTCATTTGTATATTCAAGATTCAATTTCCAAAAAAAATCATTTTCCAAGTTCAATTCAAACTTGGAAGTTCTTGATTCATCTTCTGAATTTAATTCCAAATCGATTTTAGGATCCAGGATTCAACACTCATATTGGATCTCAGACTTCAGATCCAATTCCTCTTTAGGATCCAGACTCCAAATTTCACTTTGGATCTTGGACTTCAGATCCAATTTCCTTATAGGATCCAGAATCCAATTTCATCTTGGATCTCAAAATTACAGATTCAATTCCATCTTAGGATCCAGAACTCAAGACTACATCGGATTTCAGACTTCAGATCCACAATCTATCTTAGGGTCCAGAGTCCAACTCTACATTGGATCTCAGACTTCAAATCCAATTCCACTTTTTGGATCTCAGACTTTCAGATCCAAATCCATTCTAGGATCCAGAACTCAATTCTATATTTGGATCTCAGACTTCAGATCCACTCCATTTTAGGATCCAGAATCCAAGTCCATCTTGGATCCCAAATCTCGGATCCCATTCTGTTTAGTATCTGGAACCCAATTCCAATCCTAGATTTCAATTCCATTTCTATTCTTAAATACCATTTAATTTTCTCAGATCCATTCTAAATTTCAAAACTTCAAAATCTAAATTCAAATTTCATCTCAAGTGCTCATCTCCTTTCCTAAATTCAAAAGTTCGAATTCAAAGTCCATCTCTGACTTTGGAACTTCATTTTAAAGCTTTAAGTCATTCCTTCTCATTCATTCTTCCAATCCTGATTTACTTAAAAAACTTAGAACTCCTCTGATCTATCTCAAAGTTCTAAGTTAGATTAAATCATTTCTTCACTCCTTTGCCAAATTCATCTCAGAACACTTGGAAATTTTCAAAACATCTTTCAAAAGGAGCATACATTTTTGCATTGCACAAGCATGATTTTCTGTGCATTTAGAGTTAGAATAAATTCTTAGATTATATTTAGGCAAAGCAAATGGCATAGATTCGATCCTTGGTTCGATTACCCCTGGTAAAGGCGCCAGGAACGGTCGAACCTCGTACCGACGAGCAAATCCCGTCTCTCCATTTTTCCCGCAAATTTTAAAAAACGGAGGCGAGTTAATTTGCTAAATATTTTCAAATCAAGGTCAAGTGAGACCGCGCAAAATAGTTCCTCTTCTCTCTTTCTTTCTCTTTTTTTCTTTTCTCTTTCTCTTTTCTTTCTTTTTTTCTTCTCCCTTCAAAAGGAGGAGAATAGAGGTTAGAAAAGGGAAAGAGAAGGAAGAGAGAGAAACCAACGAGAGGAAAATTTTTACGATGATCACAAATCCGTACTTTGTATATCCATCCAGAATAAAATCCTACTTGAGCTTAATCTCATGAGGCCTTCTCTCATAAATGTCCCATCAAAGTCCTCATATATCCTTTTTCCCATTCAGGTTGTTTTGATATATCTTCGTCCCATCCAGGTTAAAGGCTAAACCTGAGTCGTTCCAAAGGCTGATCTCGCCTCATTCATGAGACTTGATCAAACTTCTTATCTTTCATCATCTCGGGATCTTCACCCAAAATCCCATCACGATTTCCTCATCTCTATTATTCAGTCATATCATTTTCGAGGATTTCATCTTCCCAAAGCCATTCAGAATAAGGTATTAAGCCTGAAAAGCCATAATTATTCCACACCCAGTTCAGATATGCTGACTGGGGCATTTTTCAAAATTTGGAGTGTTATCTTTGCCACTAAGCTCGGCTTTCAACCGGCTTAGTAGCAAAGAGGGGCATCTGTGAACACCCCAAATTTTTCAAAATCTTTTTAATATTCTCTTTTTGCCCCTAAATTCATTTTTTGAGCAAATGAGTCATTTTAAATTTAAATTCCAGTTCATTTCTCAAGTTTTACTGAAATTAAATTCATTGTATATGTTTAAATTGATTTTGGACCTGGATCCGTTGTCCAGATCCAAATCTGAGTCACATTGTCCAAATTTTAAATTAAAATTATAGAAAATACCAAAAATAGTTTTTAAATAGCTCAGACAGTCCCTCCGACATCTGTTTGGATCCATCATGTTGTATTTCTCTATTTGAGTTCCAAAACTCGAACATTTTCTCAAAAACTTGGATCCAAACCCACTTTTTGAAGAAATTTCTCCAAAATGGTCTGAAATTCTCGGAGAAATACTCTTTGTAAATATTTCTCAGAAAAATACAAAAATTTAGTGTTTAAACTTTGTTTCGTTTAAAATTTTAGTTTTTCTACTACAAAAATACAAAAAACTGGGAAAGCAATATAAAAATCAAAAAAATTGAGGAAAGCAAATGGTTTTAAAACTTGAAAAATGGAATTTTTGCCAAAAACCTCCTTTTAAACATTTTTTTACAAAAGATCTTTCAAAGGGGCCTTCTTTTGGAAATTTGGAAAAGAGGCAACGACCCCTTTCCCGCGCATCCTCCCTCTCACTTGCTGACCCTTCATCTTCAAACCAACTTCTTCTCCCTCAACCCCTCATCTTCAACCAACAGCCTCTCTCGAAGGCTCCTCTTCCCCTTTAAAAGGAAAGCACGCAGAGTGAAGAAGGGATCCACCTTCACCCTACCATCTCAATACATTACCTTCTCTCTGGTCTCCCCTTCTTTCTTCTCTCCCCAAATCCATCGAAAAGACCCCGATTCCTTCACCCCTCCATCATCGCACCTCTTTTCTCTCCTTCAGAAGATCCATTATCGACCTCTCCTTCTTCCCTCCCTCTGGCGCCTCTTCTTGCAGTAAAGTGAAGATTGATCCTTCCCGCAGTGTGGCTACGACCCAATTTGCAAAACATTAAGCAAAGGCAACTTTGCTATCTGTTTTTCGAGGATCCGTTTCTCTGTCTCCGGCGCCCAGTCGATCAGAGCCATTCTCCATCCATAATCAACCTCGGCTAAGAAATTTCGCCCAGAAGGAAGGCCCATCCCAACCTCCGCAGCTACAGGAAAGCTTAGAGATTATCAGTTTCCTTCCTGAAGTTAGGAATTTTATCATTTCAATTCAAACTCAAGTTGTAATAGTTAGATATTAATGAGAATTTACATTTCCTGTTTTAGATAGAATGAATGAGCATTGTAAATATCATGAATTACTTGTTCTTCATGCATTTTTTTTCTTTATTTCTCAAAATCTCACAATGGTGAAACACGAATGGCACGTGCATCATTTCTTAAGAGGTAAATCAATCCTAAGTTGATGATCCATACCAATGGCCATAGTCAGGATGTGGACAAAACTTAGTATTTTTATCTTTTACAAAATAACATCGGATCCACACTGGATCCGTTTTTAAAATTCATCATATTTTCCCTAAATATTTTCTTCTTTTATCAGAATTTAACTTAAAATTAACTCAAAATATATACCAATGGCCATAGTCAGGGTATATTGAGAGTTCATTTCATTTTAAATTCTATAAAAGCACCAAATGTATTTTATTCTTTACTTGAATTTAAATATAGATTATTATATAATACATTCAATGACCATAGTCAAGGATGTATTATATCTTCAATCTTATCTTGATTCATTTAAAGAATGGAATAGCTTTTCAAAATCCAATTTCAAAATTTTAAATTCATTCATCACTTAGGATAGAACTACATCATATTTTCCAAAATTCCTTTTTCAAAACTCCAAGTAAATGTAAATATCTTCCTCAATCTTTCTTCAATCCTTATCAAATCCAATTCATCCTTTCATTTTTTTTCAAATTCTATTTCATTTTCAATCTCAAAGTTCAATTTAACTTTGAGATTTCAAATTCATTTTATTATATCCAGATTCAAATCAGATTTTAAAATTCAAATTCGACTTTGAAAATGCATTCAAAACTCCAATCAAATTCAAAAGTTCAATCTAACTCGGAGATTCTTGATTCCAAATTCAAAGCTCCAAAATCAAAATCCAATTTGACTATAAAATTCATTTATTCTCAAATCAAGCCTGGAACTCTATGTTGAGAAATTTGGTTTTGATGTCACATAATATGATACACTGTCTCATTTGATTTTATATGATATGATAATATGTTCTCTTGAAATAATGTTATATTATGACTGAATATGTTTTACCATAAATCTAACGAGTATTTGATGCAAGGATATCTCACCCAATAAGGATGGAGACTTCATGTTCAAGTACAACTATGGTGCAATCATACTCCTTGAAGAAAAAGCTTGATGAGCCATGCTTTCCTAAAAGTTCAAATGAAGAGATCGGCTACCTCAAGATGAAGATTTTTTTCTTCTTTAGAGTCATATGTAACAGAACCTTCAGGAACTTGCATATTGCATATTACATACTCATTCATAAACACTATATCATAAAAGTATACGATAGTTTCAAAAAACTTCTTTTTTGAAAACCAATAAGTGTACCTTCTTACAACCTTTTATGAAAAATATATTTTGTCATATAATAATTGTACCTTCTTACAACCTTTTATGAAAAAGACTTTTTGTCATTGTACCTTACAAGACAACATGAAAAAGGAATGTAGGAAAAAGACAAAAACATAAAATCGGCTACATAAGAAAAACAAATAATATATGTTTTTGAAAAGACTTTAGTTATCTTCTTTAATGAAATATTTTTTATATAGGAAGAAGACAAAAACATAAAATCGGCTACATAAGAAAAACAAATAATATATGTTTTTGAAAAGACTTTAGTTATCTTCTTTAATGAAATGTTTTTTTATATAGGAAGAAGACAAAAACATAAAATCGGCTACATAAGAAAAACAAATAAAATATGTTTTTGAAAAGACTTTAGTCATCTTCTTTAATGAAATGTTTTATATAGGAAGAAGACAAAAACATAAAATCGACTACATAAGAAAAATAAATTAAAATTTTTAAAGACTCTAGTTACCTTTTTCTCATAACCATAGAATGTCGACTTACTTGAAGTCATCATTCTCTCTACAAAGCATTAAATGCCTTCTGTAACAAATCCTTTCTAAATATCCTTCCCAAAGAATGTCGACCTTCTTTTTGGTCCTCATTCTCTCTGGAGACTTTGAAATACACTACATAAATAATACACTTGACATGACTATGTACAAATAAATATCTCAAAGCACTCATAGTACTTACACTCATTTAAAGTAAAGAAGTACTAATGTACCTCAAATCATTAATTAGAATAAAGACAAAACTACAACCCAACATTCAAATGTACTATTGTAAGAAATAGACTTTTTACATAAAATATGTATTACCTAAAACACTACAACGACTAGTGTACCCTCTATTTTACTCTTCTGAAAAAAGGCATTCTCGATCTTCTCTAAAAGATATTTTTGAAATGACATAACATTTCACATTTCAAAAAGTTACAATTCCAAAATGTAACGACTACTTTTTATAAGCTATATAAACACACACACATAAACTATTCAGCACAAGAGGAATGGAATAGACGTGTGAGCTTACAAAGAGAAAAAGTTATATTCGTGATTTGAAAAGAGAGCCTTGAAAAAGAAAGAGAAAAAGAAAAAGGAAGAAAAGAGAAAAAGTCAAGTCCAGCTCTTTGACAAAGAGTATCCTCTGAGTGACAAATAGAACATTCTTAGAATCCTTCATTCGTGCATTCATATTATTCTGAAGGTTCTATAGGAAGTATTGTAACTCTGTTATTCACTGTATTCCTTCTTTGTTTAAAGAAGTAGACCTCTGTGAAAGAGGGTGTTGCCCTTCTCTATTGAGAGAAGAAGACCTCTTGGGAAGAGGGTGTGCCCCTTCTCTGTTGAGAGAAGAAGACCTCTTGGGAAGAGGGTGTTGTACTATTTATCCGGTAACTCGGATGTTATAGTGGAATCTCAAGTGGTTTGCTTGGGGACTGGATGTAGGTCTGGATATTGACCGAACCAGTATAACTTCTGTGTTTTATGTGTTGTGCCTTATTGCTTAATTATTTTATTTTATCGATCATTATCATATTTCACTATTCACCCCCCCTCTAGTGGAATTTCATTTGGTATCAGAGCAGGTTTGCTGGTTTCGACGTAACAAGTCTTCCAGCACAAATGGCATCTACCTCTTATGCTCGTGATATTGAAGGTCAACACGCATCTCGTCCTCCCTTCTTCAATGGCTCCAACTATGGATATTGGAAGTGCAGAATGGCTATCTTTCTCAAATCCATAGACTTTGCTGTATGGAAAATTGTTGAGCATCCATACACATCTCCATCCGCAGATTATAACTTATGGTCTGATGAAGAAAAGAAAATGGCAAACCTAAATGCAAAGGCTATGAATGCCTTATATTGTACCATTGATCAGAATGAATTCAACAGAATATCTATATGTGAATCTGCATATGACATTTGGCATTCTTTGGAGGTTATTCATGAAGGAACCAACAAAGTTAAAGAAGCCAAAATATCATCTCTTGTTAGAAAATATGAGTTGTTCAAAATGAACAAAGATGAACCCATCACAGAGATGTTTACCAGATTCACCAACATCACCAATGATCTGAAATCTCTGGGTGTAACATATTCCCAGACTGAAAAGGTGAAGAAAATCTTGAGATCTCTCACAACTGATTGGGAGAAAAAGACCACTGCTATTGAAGAAGCTCAAGATTTATCTAAGCTTACATTGGACGACTTAATAGACAATCTTATGGCCTATGAAGTCCACATGAAAGAAAGAAGGGAAGAAGAGCAACCAATAAAGAAAACTCTAGCTTTCCCAGCCCTATCTGAGAATGAAGACTCAGATAAAGAATCAGAAATTGTGCTACTTACCAGAAAATTCCAGCGCTTCATGAGAAGGAACCGGCTTCCAAACAGGCACAAGGAAAGAAAAGATCTTAAAGAAGATCCCATGTGCTTTCAGTGTAATAAGCCAGGCCACTTAAAACGTGATTGTCCCCTTCTCAAAAGAAAGTCCAAGACTGAGGAACCAAAGAAGAGGTTCTTCAAGAAAAAGGCTCTGCATGCTCAATGGGATGATTCAGAACCATCCACTAGTGAAGAGTCAAGTGATGATGAAGCCAAAACTGCAAATATGTGCTTCATGGCAAACGAAAGTTCGGTAAGTGAAATCTCTGATTTTTCCTTTGAAGAACTTCTAGATGCTTTTCAAGAACTATTTGAAGAATCTAGAAAATTGAGTTTCAAAAATAAAGCTTTAAAATCTGAAAATTTAGAGCTTTCTCAAGAGAATGAAAAACTCAGCAGTGAAAATTCTGAGTTGAAAAAGAAAAATCTTTTGCTTATATCTGAAATTTCTTCTACTAGCTCCAAAACTAAAGATATGCAAGTAGAAATTTCAGAGCTAAAAAGTAAAACTGAGAACCTCATGAAAACGGTTTTCAAGTTTACTAAAGGTAAAGAGAACTTGGATAAACTCTTATCCTCTCAGAAGGTCTCCTTTTACAAGAATGGGATTGGCTATTCTCATTTCAAAAAACCTTCTTGTATAAATCAAAAAACCACGTTTGTGAAAAGTTCATCTAAACCAAATAAGGAGTATTATATTGATAATCTTTTTAACTCCTCTAAAGAGATAGACAAACCCAAATCCAAATGGATATGGGTTCCAAAGTCTAACAAAAAAGGACCCGATTGGGTACCAAAAAGAAGATTTACTTAATGTTTTGCAGGCTCCAAAGAAGAAGAACAGATGGATACTAGATAGTGGATGTTCAAAGCACATGACAGGACATCCAGACCTTTTTGCTGTTCTTCATCATAAAGAAGGAGGAACCGTCACCTTTGGAGATAACAACAAAGGTTTGATAATTGGTATTGGAAATATTGGTAACATAGACAAACCTCTTATCAAAGACGTTCTCCTTGTTAAAGGCTTAAAACATAACCTACTAAGTATCAGTCAAATGTGTGACACAGGTTATAATGTTAGCTTTAATCATGATGCATGCCTCATAGCTGACACAAATGAAAACATCATCTTAAAAGGTATAAGAAAGAATAATATATATGAACTATACCTAGAAAACATCACAGAACATTGTCTCATAGCTAATAATGACACTCAACATCTATGGCACATGAGAATGGGCCATGTCAATTCAAAATACATGTCCAAACTAGCTAAAAATAAATTAGTATGTGGGTTACCCAACATATCTTTTAAAAAAGATTATTTTTGTGATGCATGTCAATTAGGAAAATTGTCAAAATCTTCTTTCAAATCAAAAAATGTAATCTCAAGTAAAAGACCTTTAGAGCTTCTCCACCTGGACCTTTTTGGTCCTTCTAGGGTAGCTAGCCTTAATCATAATAGATATGCTTTTGTCATTGTAGATGATTACTCAAGATTTACTTGGGTAATATTTTTGAAAAACAAAAGTGACACGTTTTGTCAGTTTGAAATCTTATGTAAAAAATTACAAAACGAAAAATCATGTTCTATTGTTAAAATCCGTAGTGACCATGGAGGAGAATTTGAAAATGAACTCTTTGAAAATTTTTGTAACTTGCATGGTATTTCTCATAACTTTGCCTTCCCTAGAGCTGCACCTCAAAATGGTGTAGTAGAAAGAAAGAATAGAACCCTTCAGGAATCTGCCAGGACTATGCTCCAACACAATAATCTTGCAAAATCTTTTTGGGCAGAAGCTGTTAATACTGCATGCTACATAACAAATAGAGTTCTCATTAGACCCTTATTAAATAAAACTCCCTATGAACTATTCTATGACAGAACTCCAAGAATAGACTACTTCAAAGTCTTTGGATGTAAATGCTTTATCCTAAACACAAAAGATAGCCTGGATAAGTTTGATGCTAAATCTGTTGAAGGCATATTCTTAGGATATTCAAGTCATAGTAAAGCATACAGAGTTTTCAATAAGTGTCATAATACTATTGAAGAATCTATGCATGTTAGTTTTTGTGAATCTATTGATCAATCTGTTCATATACAAACTAATGATGATGATGTTGAAAGTACAAATTTATTTTTAGATAACACAGCTAAGTCTAATGAAGATGATCACCAAAGAACCGTTGTCGATATCAAAGATCATCCTCAAAAGCAGATTTTAGGAGAACTAACAAAGGGGGTTCAAACTAGAGCTCAGCTAGAACGGATTGCAAACATGGCATTCATTTCTCAACTTGAACCAAAGAAGATTGATGAAGCCATCATTGATGAGTTCTGGATGCTAGCCATGACTGAAGAACTGATTCAATTCCAAAGAAATGACGTTTGGGATCTTGTACCGAGACCAAAGGATTATCCAATCATTGGGACAAGATGGATCTTCAGAAACAAGCTAGACGAAACAGGTAATGTTATAAGAAACAAGGCCAGACTAGTAGCTCAAGGATACAACCAGGAGGAAGGTATTGACTTTGATGAAACATTTGCTCCTGTTGCTAGACTTGAATCTATTAGAATGCTCTTAGCATATGCAAGCTATATGGATTTCAAATTATTTCAAATGGATGTTAAAAGTTCTTTCTTAAATAGTTTTATAAATGAAGAAGTCTATGTAAAACAACCTCCAGGATTTGAAAATGAACAATACCCAGATCATGTTTTTAAACTCAAACGTGCTTTGTATGGTTTAAAACAAGCACCTCGTGCTTGGTACGAAAGACTTAAAACCTTTTTATTGAAAACTGTTTTTTCTGTTGGCAAAGCAGATTCTATACTATTTGTCAAAGTAGTGAATAATCATACCCTAATTGTTCAAATCTATGTCGACGACATCATCTTTGGATCTTCTAACAGCACTCTCTGTGAAGATTTTTCTAAATCCATGCAGAAGGAATTCAAAATGAGTATGATGGGAGAACTCACCTACTTTCTTGGACTGCATATTAAGCAAACCAAGGATGGAGTTTTCATCAATCAATCTAAGTATGCTCGTGAACTTCTGAAGAGGTTCAACATGAACTCAACTGCTTCAAAAACTACTCCTATGAGCACTACTACTGTGTTGGATAAAGATGAAGATGGTAAGACTGTTGATACAAAGGTATACCGAGGTATGATAGGATCACTTCTTTATTTAACTGCTAGCCGTCCAGATATAATGTTTAGTGTTTGCTTGTGTGCTAGATTTCAGTCAAATCCAAAAGAATCACATCTTAAAGCTGTAAAAAGAATAATGAGATATTTAAAAGACACAGTTGATTTTGGATTATTCTATTCAAAATCCTCTACATTTGATCTAATCTCATACAGTGATGCTGACTTTGCTGGAAGTAAATCTGACAGAAAAAGCACAAGTGGAACATGTCACATGCTAGGGCACTCACTAGTATCATGGTTCAGTAAGAAACAAAATTGTGTATCATTATCAACTACTGAAGCCGAATACATTGCTGCTAGCCTAGCTTGTACTCAAGTCATCTGGATGAAACAAACTTTAAAAGATTTTGGTTTAAATTTTGAAAATACAACTATTTTTTGTGATAATACGAGTGCTATAAACCTATCTAAGAATCCTATTTTACACTCACGAACTAAGCACATTCAAATAAGACACCACTTCTTAAGAGAACAAGTCTTAAACAACATAATTAAACTAGAATTCATACCCACTAATCAACAGTTAGCAGACATATTCACTAAACCATTAAAACATGAAGACTTCACACGAATTAGAAGAGAACTAGGAATATGCAAACTAAGTGACTTATAAATTAATCACACTTATTATTATACTTCTTATAAGTCTTGTTTCAATCTTATTTTAAATTGCTTTCCTTCTTATCGATTTTAGTTAGTCAAACTAAGTTTCCATATTCACGTATTCTTATAAGACTCATTCTTTATGTCATTTAACTTGTCATCTTTCAAAGTACACATCCATTATAACTCCTTGTCCTATCTCCTTTCTCTCATATCCATAAGAACTAATTATATTAACAGCCATCCTAACAATGTTCACATCACTCTACTACTTTATTATTTTTGTCCTTTTATAAAAACTTTTCTTACGATAAATGGTCCTACTTAGTTTATGAGAACTTATTACTCTTCATTAGTTAAAATCAAATGACTATTTAGTTCTTTTAAAAAAAAAAAGGTCTAGGTGCTATATTCTCACGTAAATTATTTTTTTTACTATATCATATGTTATATCATAGCCCTACAAACTCTCTATTATCATCTCTTTCATATACATATTAAGCCTCCATTCTTGTCAACTCTTGTTTTAACCTAACCTTGTCGAGTTTCTTTAAGAATATAAATAATAATTCATATCAATCATAACCTCATGTCTTTCATCAACCTTTTTTATTACTTCTTTATCCTTCACAAAAATCCATATATGTCATCTCACCTCTCTCTATGACAACTCACATTTATTACTCTTCATTCATAAATATTTCTTTGTCTCCTCATTTCATCTCTCGAATACGTTTTTTTTATACATTTTTTGAATCTGACTCCTACATGTCTATTCTTATTTCAATTCTTATATATTTTTTAACTCTTTCTCCTTTTTTGTCTCATCATCTCTCTCACCACTAGTCTAAGTCCAAATATGTCCTTCTCATATCCACGTATACTCTTAAAAAAAAAAATATTACAAATATCAATCATAAACTTTTTTTTTTAAAATGTCATATCACATGATCACCCTATGACCTTTCTTTCCATCCGTGACCTTGTCTCTCTCTTATTATATATCTCTCTAAAATCGAGAACCTTTATTTATTCTATCTTTACTTTATGTCATATCTCAATCAAGTAAATGTTGTCCTTTATTTTCTTTCTCTCCTCTCTAGATATCCACATCATCTTTTTTATGTCTTTAACTCTCCATTCACGAATTTAGAATCCCTTCATATAGAATAACAAGTTGTTTGTCTTGTTAGGCCATTATTTTCAAAGATCAATCATTTTGTTATTCAACATGACACCCCATACTCTATTAATGGGTTCTCTCACTAGTCGATAAACTCACCCATAGTAAAATCTATATATTTCAATAACTATGTCCTCCTCAATCTAATATAATACACTATCCTCAAACATTGATTTGATTTGTCATTCACAAGTCTATTAACTTACTCCTCACGGATTTCCTTATTTGACTAAAATCTAAAAATTACTCACTTCCAATGTCATTCATTTCATATCAACAATTATTTTCTTCCTTCTATTTAATCAATTGGTTCATCTCTTACCATTCCATTCGATCTTTTCTATCCTTATACAAACTTTCTCTCGGTTCTAGCTCCTTTCTCTCCTAGTGCTTTATTTTCAAGACACTCGAAAATGGCTTCTTCTTCTACCAATGTGATCACCTCCGCCGATCTAAGGTATCCTGATTTGTTTCACACCTACAACTCACTCTGCTCTCGCCCCATTCATGAAGGAAAATTGATCAACTTTGACGACTTCATGTTCTTCGACTTAGACACCTATCTCCCCGAACTCAAACCTCTCATAGGATCTTCATCCCCAGCCGCCTATTATCCTGAACTAGTTCGACTGTTTTATACCAACTTCTCTTCTGATCATGAACAAACCTCAATCACCAGCAAAGTCCGAGGACAGCTGATGATTTTCAATGCTTCCGACCTAGGTAGAATTCTAAATCTACCTTCCACCGGTACCGACCTTAACGCCATAGTACCAATCGACCGATCGGTACTTCAAAAAATACTTCTCTGCACCAACTGCTACCAACTTCCGTGGCACATGAGAAATCTCCAACCTCAAGCTCAGCTGCTTGCCCAGATTCTTTTCCACAACCTCTATCCCAAGCATCCCCGCCAGGGATTAGTTCCTCGAAAAATCTCTCTTCTTATCTACGCAATCCTTTCTTCTCTTCCGATAAATTGGTCATCCATTATTTTTGACCTCTTTATTCGTTAATAGAAATTTGAGCCTCTTCTTTTTGGGTGTTTTATAACTCCCATTTTCAACTACTTCCAAGTACCACTTCACAACGAAGTCATCCTCCGACCCTCTCACGTCCTCGATGCTACCACCTTCAATCTAAGGTCCCTGCACATGCCCGGCTCTGATGAAGCAGATCCAATATCCTCCTTCAATTACTTTTCTGCTATGATGGATATCGAGCAAACTCAAGATCGAATCCTTCGTAATCAAGCCTTGTTGCAGCAGACTCGCAAGCGGAATCGTGCCAACCGGACACCTTCACCTTCTCCACCTTCGAGATAGACGCATTTTTATATTTAGTCTGTAATAACTTTTAAATTACTTTTTGGTCTGTAATAACTTTTTTACTCTGATCCCTCCTTTTTGTCCATGACAAAGGGGGAGAAAACCTGTCTCCATTATTGGAGAACCATTCTCTCTTTAAACATTATTTCACTTTATTATCATATTATTATTTATATGCATAATGTCTTTTTGACAGGGGGAGCATATTTTGTCATCATCAAAAAGGGGGAGAATGTTGAGAAATTTGGTTTTGATGTCACATAATATGATACACTGTCTCATTTGATTTTATATGATATGTAATATGTTCTCTTGAAATAATGTTATATTATGACTGAATATGTTTTGCCATAAATCTAACGAGTATTTGATGCAAGGATATCTCACCCAATAAGGATGGAGACTTCTTGTTCAAGTACAACTATGGTGCAATCATACTCCTTGAAGAAAAAGCTTGATGAGCCATGCTTTCCTAAAAGTTCAAATGAAGAGATCGGCTACCTCAAGATGAAGATTTTTTTCTTCTTTAGAGTCATATGTAACAGAACCTTCAGGAACTTGCATATTGCATATTACATACTCATTCATAAACACTATATCATAAAAGTATACGATAGTTTCAAAAAGCTTCTTTTTTGAAAACCAATAAGTGTACCTTCTTACAACCTTTTATGAAAAATATATTTTGTCATATAATAATTGTACCTTCTTACAACCTTTTATGAAAAAGACTTTTTGTCATTGTACCTTACAAGACAACATGAAAAAGGAATGTAGGAAAAAGACAAAAACATAAAATCGGCTACATAAGAAAAACAAATAATATATGTTTTTGAAAAGACTTTAGTTATCTTCTTTAATGAAATATTTTTTATATAGGAAGAAGACAAAAACATAAAATCGGCTACATAAGAAAAACAAATAATATATGTTTTTGAAAAGACTTTAGTTATCGTCTTTAATGAAATGTTTTTTATATAGGAAGAAGACAAAAACATAAAATCGGCTACATAAGAAAAACAAATAAAATATGTTTTTGAAAAGACTTTAGTCATCTTCTTTAATGAAATGTTTTATATAGGAAGAAGACAAAAACATAAAATCGACTACATAAGAAAAATAAATTAAAATTTTTAAAGACTCTAGTTACCTTTTCTCATAACCATAGAATGTCGACTTACTTGAAGTCATCATTCTCTCTACAAAGCATTAAATGCCTTCTGTAACAAATCCTTTCTAAATATCCTTCCCAAAGAATGTCGACCTTCTTTTTGGTCCTCATTCTCTCTGGAGACTTTGAAATACACTACATAAAGAATACACTTGACATGACTATGTACAAATAAATATCTCAAAGCACTCATAGTACTTACACTCATTTAAAGTAAAGAAGTACTAATGTACCTCAAATCATTAATTAGAATAAAGACAAAACTACAACCCAACGTTCAAATGTACTATTGTAAGAAATAGACTTTTTACATAAAATATGTATTACCTAAAACACTACAACGACTAGTGTACCCTCTATTTTACTCTTCTGGAAAAAGGCATTCTCGATCTTCTCTAAAAGATATTTTTGAAATGACATAACATTTCACATTTCAAAAAGTTACAATTCCAAAATGTAACGACTATTTTTTATAAGCTATATAAACACACACACATAAACTATTCAGCACAAGAGGAATGGAATAGACGTGTGAGCTTACAAAGAGAAAAAGTTATATTCATGATTTGAAAAGAGAGCCTTGAAAAAGAAAGAGAAAAAGAAAAAGGAAGAAAAGAGAAAAAGTCAAGTCCAGCTCTTTGACAACGAGTATCCTCTGAGTGACAAATAGAACATTCTTAGAATCCTTCATTCGTGCATTCATATTATTCTGAAGGTTCTATAGGAAGTATTGTAACTCTGATATTCACTGTATTCCTTCTTTGTTTAAAGAAGTAGACCTCTGTGAAAGAGGGTGTTGCCCTTCTCTATTGAGAGAAGAAGACCTCTTGGGAAGAGGGTGTGCCCCTTCTCTGTTGAGAGAAGAAGACCTCTTGGGAAGAGGGTGTTGTACTATTTATCCGGTAACTCGGATGTTATAGTGGAATCTCAAGTGGTTTGCTTGGGGACTGGATGTAGGTCTGGATATTGACCGAACCAGTATAACTTCTGTGTTTTATGTGTTGTGCCTTATTGCTTAATTATTTTATTTTATCGATCATTATCATATTTCACTATTCACCCCCCCCTCTAGTGGAATTTCACTCTAAACTCCAAAGTTAGATCCAAATTACATCTCGGATTTCAGATTTTTGGATCCAATTTCTATTTAGGATTCTAGAATCCATAATCCAAATTCACATTTGGATCTCAGACTTCAGATCCAAATCCATTCTAGGATCCAGAACCCAATTTCTACATTTGGATCTCAGACTTCAGATCCAAATCCATTCTAGGATCCAGAACCCAATTTCTACATTTGGATCTCAGACTTCATATCCAAATCCATTCTAGGATCCAGAATGCAACTTCACATTTGGATCTCAGACTTCAGATCCAAATCCATTCTAGGATCCAGAACCCAATTCTACTTTGGATCTTAGACTTCAGATCCAAATCCATTCTAGGATCCAGAACCCAATTCCATATTTGGATCTCAGACTTCAGATCCACTCCATTTTAGGATCTAGAACCCAAGTCTCGGATCCCATTCTGTTTAGGATCCGGAATCCAATTCTGATTCTAGATTTCAGTTCCATTTTCGGATCTAATCTGAATCTCTTAAATCCATTTTTATTCTTAAATATCATTTGATTCCCTCAGTCCATTCTAAATTCAAACTTCAAAATCTAAATTCAATTCCATCTCAAGTATTCATTTCCTTTTCTAAGTTCAAGTTCAGAATTCAAAGTCTATTTCCGACTTTGAACTTCATTTCCTTTCATCTCAAAACTTCAAATCACTCTTTCTCAAAATCAAGATTTATCTTTCCAAACTCTGATTTTACTTAGAATTTCTCTGATCTATCTCAAGTTCTTAGTTAGATTCAATCATTTCTTCACCCCTTTATCAAGTTCATCTCAGAATACTTGGAAATTTCTAAATCAAATTTAAAAAGAGCATACATCTTTGCATTGCACAAGTATGATTCTTTATGCATTTAGAGTTAGAATAAATTCTTAGATTATATTTAGGCAAAGCAAAAGGCATAGATTCGATCCTTGGTTCAATTACCTCTGGTAAAGGCGCCAGCAACGGTCGAACCTCGTACCGACGAGCGAATCCCGTCTCTCCATCTTTTTTCCACAAATTTTCAAAACGGAGGCGAGTTATTTGCTAAATATTTTCAAATTAAGGTCAAGTGAGACCGCGCAAAATAGTTCCTCTTCTCTCTTTCTTTCTTTCTTTCTTTCTTTTCTCTTCTCTCTTTCTTTTTCTGTCTTTTATTTTTCTCCCTTCAAAAAGGAGAAAAATAAGAGGTTAGAAAAGGAAAAGAGAAGGAAGAGAGAGAAACCACAAGAGAGGAAAATTTTTGCGATGATCACAGATCCTGAGTGGGAATTGGATCTGAAGTTTGATACCCAATGTAGAGTTTGGACTCTGGACCCTAAGATGGAATTGGATCTGAAGTCTTGAGATCCAAAGTAGGATTGGGTTCTGGATCCTAAAGTGGATTTGGAGTTTTGTTAAATTCAGAGGATAAATCAAGGATTTCCAAGTTTGAATTGAACTTTGAAAATGAGATTTAGAATTTGACTCTTGAATATACAAATGAATTTCAAAGTCAAATTGGACTTGAATTTGGAGCTTGAATTTGGAATTTAGAAAATGAATCAAGAATCTCAAAGTAAAATTTGAACTTTGAGCTTGATTGGAGTTGTGAATGAATTTGGAATTTTTCAAAGTCAAATTTGAATTTTGAAATCTGATTTGATTTTGAAAATGAATTTGAGATCTCAAAGTTAAATTGAATTTTGAGATTGAAAATGAAATAGAATTTTGAAAAATGACAGGATGAATTGGATTTGATAAGAATTGAAGATAGATTGAGGAAGATATTTACATTACTTGGAATTTTTGGAAAGAGAATTTTGAAAATATGATGCAGTTCTCTCCTAAATGATGAATGAATTTGAAGAATTTTGAAATTGGATTTGAAAAGCTATTCCATTCTTTAGATGAATTAAAATAAGATTGAAGATATAATACATCCTTGACTATGGTCATTGAATGTATTATATAATAATCTATATTTACATTCAAGAGAAGAATGAAATACATTTGGTGCTTTTATAGAATTTAAAATGAAATGAACTCTCAATATACCCTGACTATGGCCATTGGTATATATTTTGAGTTAATTTTAAGTTAAATTCTGATAAAAGGAGAAAATATTTGAGAAAGATATGATGAATTTTGAAAACGGATCCAGTGTTTATTTCGTAAAAGATAAAAATCTTAAGTTTTGTTTACATCCTGACTATGGCCATTGATGTAAATCATCAACTTAGGATTAGTTACCTCTTACGAAATGGTGCACGTGCCATTCGTGTTTCTCCATTGTGGGATTTTGAGAAATAAAGGCAAAAGCATGAAAATAAACAATTTATAATATTTACGATGCTCATTCATTCTATCTAAAAGCTGGAAATGTAAATTCTCATTAAGGCCTAAACTTATTACAAAATTGAAAATACAATTCCAAATAATGATATTCTCCACATATCCCATGCAAAAACACTTGATTAGTAAGATACTATATGTAGAAAAAGGGATGAAGGCACGATCTTAGAGATAGAAGGTGGATGTACTCATTTATATTCTAATGAGAACACTGATACAAAATTTTCCATGCTTATATTAACAAATGAAATGCCCATATATATATCTATAAATCTATATATATACATATATATACATATATATACATATATATACATATATATATATACATATGTATATAAGCATAGCTAATGAGACAATGGCTTCTCAAGCCAATGAAAAACCTATATGTGAGGATAGCTGATGGAATTAACAAAGATGGACACCTCATCTATATCTACAGCAAGGGATGAAATATATAGATGCAGGAAATCAAAAGTAAGTGAAGCATGCAGCAGAGTAGAAATGTCAGACTGTGGCAAGTGGGTGTTATGTAAGTGGGAGGTTCAAATGAGCCACAACTGTGTTTTTGCACTTGCTGCGGGTGCAATCGAGGGGCATGGCAGCGCCTTGTACTGCTGTGAAGGCAAGAAAGATGCAGCGGTATTTTGCACTGCTACAAAGGCAAAAAGAACACAACAGTGCCCTGCTGTGGGTTCAGAGAAATCACAGCCGTGCCCTACACTACTGTTAGGCAAATGGAGGGTCGTTGCACAGGTGGAATGTAGGGGAATTTGAAGGTATGGTGAGTAAGTCAATTTTTGCAAAACTGGCTTCAGCAACAACCACCGGTTGGCTTTGGCAGCAATGAACCAATGTATTGATTTCAAGTAAAGGTAAATTGGCAAGTCACCAAAACAATGAATCATCTAAAATGATTAAACAGTAACCATAGCAGCATTCAGTTTTTGATACATGGGGGATGCCTGAGATAGGGTAAACTATCTCAACAAATATCGACCATAATGGTTTTCTGTGAACCATTAAAAGAATGATAGTTATAGTAATTCTGGGCGAATTATCATAACCAAGAAGAGGCCACAGTGACTCCTTGGGGATCACTGTAAAAGAGAAAAAGTTAGGATAGTTTTGGGATAAACTGTCATAACTAAAAAAAGAATATAGGGGTCCCCCGAGAACTACTAAAAAAAAAGAAAGAATGGCAGTTATGACAGTTTCTAAATGAACTATAAAAAAAAAAACACAGACCTGATATAAAATAAGGCAATAGTTGTTTAACTTGAAACAGCTTGCAGAAGAACACAAACCTGATATAGAATAAGGCAATAGTTGTTTTAACTTGAAACAGCTTGCAAAAGAGCATAAACCTGATATAGAATAAGGCAATAGTTGTTTTAACTTGAAACAGCTTGCAAAAGAGCACAAACCTGCAGATCAATTGATCAATTAGATGGCGAATGGGCATCAACAGAACTGAATCCATGAATCAAAGTTTCGGCAATACAATAAATCATCTCTAATCATAACCAATCAAACTGCAATAGGACAGGTTTCATGCCAGACTTTGATGATTCGAACCCACAGCATGCATATTTACATATTTGAACCCACGCAACATGAAGAACGAAACCGATATCAGTTTCATAGGTTTAACACAGGAAAATGGGTAACGAAGTGGTTTCATAAGCTTGAATGTGGTAGTAGGAGATGGGACCTGCAAAACGAATTTGTTAGCAATTCGACTTCAATAGATTTAATCAGGCCAAACAATTACAGCGCAACATGGTCGAGTAGCAACTCGACTCCTCCACATTGTATCACAAACTGATTTTTAGAAAGCCTTGGGATATTTCACAATGAATCGAGATAACTCTATAGCCAGTTAAATTAATCTTTGCATAGCCAAATGATGAACCAGATTTGATCATGGCAAAGCAATTAGCACATTTATTCACTAAGAGAGTCAAGTGACCATGTCTTGGTGGATTACTGAACCTTATCCCTTGAAAGAAAACGATAATGCCTTCACTAGTCATGATTTTCTTGTGGGCAAGCTTTCAAAACTCAGCTTGTGGACTTCTCAATGCTTCAAAACACCATAAAACATTAAAACAACTAAACAATAAATGTAATCCTGGCTTCAAACTCGAGTTTCCTTTATGAAGAAAAACCCAAAGAATTCTCAGACCTACGGTCATCTGGTTATCTCTTAATGGATCATGATTTTAAGAGAGGTCGACTATGCCGCTCCGTAATCAAATGATTCTTCATGATTGGGGACAGTAAATCGGTCACCTCTGGGGATGCTCATACTAACAATTGAGAGACATGATTGCAGAAAACAAAAGACAAAATGAAATATCATATAGGCAGTGAAAGTAAAACAACATAATCTGGGAGAACACAAATCATAACAGAGTGAACTATTGAGGAGGCTAAATCGAAACAAAAACCAAAAAATGCGTGAATGGGAAAGAGGTGCATTAATGGATGGTATTCATGATATTAACAGTGATGTACTGATGAATAGGATGTGGCAAATGAGGATATGATGACATGGGCACTTGTCTTCTCCTATAATCAGGACATAAACACTAAGTTATCTACAAAGGAATGAACAACTATGCACATTTCTATTTCCAGCCACAATAAATGAATTAATGAGAAGAATTCCCTCCAGACTGAGTTGCCAACTTCTATACATTCTTGTTCGTGAAGAACCAGATCCGGTTGCCCGAGTAGTCAGACAATTGTTGAAGTCCCAGATGTTTACGCAGGCAATGGGCCTGATGCAGTTAGATGGCATGTGACGCAATGCTGGTGTTAATACAATAATACAGTACGACAATGTGACAGCATGGCGATATCTCTGAATGATGATTATTGACAATGTGCAATAAAATAAAAGGTGAATGCCTACTGATGATAATGTTGATATAATCATCAATGTGAAACAGAACATCAAATGTCAATCAGAGATCAGGATGGATAGGTTCTATTTGAACCAACATTCATTCCAGCAAAAGCCCTGGTGATTCCCCAAGGAGAATCTGGAGCTTTGGTCATTGGAGTTTCATTGTCTTAAATTTTATTTTTGTGAGCTTTCCTCCGAAAGGCGAGAAATCCTCCGATCGACTAGCAGCAGATTGAGCTCAACACTCAGGAGTCCATGTTTTTTCCTGACTCGAAGACATAAAACTTCCTCGGAAAGGTGATATCAACTAATCTTTCTCAGGGCCAGTACTTATTAGCGTTCTTCGCAGAGCGAATATTGACACACTAATGAAGGAATGTGTCATATAACCATAACATTCTAAAATAGTTAAACAGTTAAAAAGTAATTCAGGAACATCATAGGGGTGACTCTTCGTGATTGATCATGTGTATGAAAATTGCTAGCAAAATGAAGCAATGATATAGGAATTATCAACTGAAAGATAACATAATGACGACATATTCCTACTGATGAATGAACAAAGGTTCGGTGTACTATTAACAACATCAACTGAATATTATAAATGAAGTAGAAATAATGAAATCCAAAGCGCATACAATGTAGATGGTAACAAAAATAAAAATAAAACAAGAGAGGTAAATCAATGCCGATGGAACCCGATATATTTAATAAAACAATTGCAATAAAATAAAGAAAAAAAAATGGGGAGATACAGGTCTCATCAAGATATATTGACGATGATAAAACTTTGGCACACAGTATACCAGAGGTTCCTCTGTAGCAGTAGATTTTCAGCATAGAGATTCATGGTATGCTATATGGACAAGGCCCGATGCTGCGGGAATTGAACATAGGGAATCGAATAAAATGAAGTCAAATCTCATAACATAGAGCGAAAATTAAATTAAGATAAAAAAAAAAATTCGAATCCAAGCAGCAGAAACATATATCTAGATGTACATGAACTGAAGAAAATCAGGTTGTATTACAGGAGAAAATCAGGGAAATAAGTTGCAAAAAAAAAAAAACACAAAACAAAACCAAAAAAAAGAAAAAGAAAGGAAAAGAAAAGTGTTGGAATACCGTGATTCCTGATGATGTTGCCCTGGGTGGGTCAATCCTGCTATTATGCATATTGATTCCACTCAGTCGGCTTTGTAATAAAAAAAAAATGAAGAAAAACGGAAGAGATCAGAATAGAGAAGTACTGCAAGTAATAGAGGTATTTATAGAACAAAAAAAAAGAAAGGATAGGATAGTGATTATCTACCTGCAGATGCCTTTGATCTTTTAGTTACTCAAAAAGGGGTAAGCACCAGGGGGTATAGATCCGCAACAACTGAGAAGAGAGGGGTTTACCGTAAACCTTGCAGAAGTCCCGAGGGCTAAAGAGGTGAAGTCGAAGATTAATTGATCGTCTTGTGGATGGAAACTGAATGCCAGGATTTGTCTCCCTCTTCTCTTTGTTGCTGCCCTGTTTATATAGAATCTCAGGAAGAATCGAGAAAAGGGGTAGCAGTTGAGTATCAAGGGCTAGGATGGCGGCCATCGGTCGAGAGGTGTTTCCGCCCTTCGATCCCGCGTGAGAAATCTGCGAAAGGGGGCCGTTAGGGATGGAAGGTTGAAAGGAATGGGAGAGGGATGGTTGAGGATCGATGGTGGAGAAGAGAAGGTAGGCCATGAAGGGTTCGAGCACATGGGGGTTTGTGGGCGATTGAAGGATCGGGCGGTCGGCGATGGGGAACATTCTTCTGGAAGGAGGGCGGCGGAAGAAAAGGGTTTTCGTAACCCTAAACCCGACTTTTGTTAAGGTGGTCTTCTTATAAAATTTTCCAAAAGGCCGGTCCTCTTTTTAAAGATTTTCAAAAAAGTGGCTCTAAAGAGAAGTTTTAGCAAAAAAAACAAGTTTCAAAAGGAATTTTGAACAACATAGTTCCTGATTTTTTTTCTTTTTTTGGTTTTTTTCTCTCTTTTTTTTTCCATTTTTTGTGTTTTTGGAATAAAAATCTAAGATTTTACGAGAAACAAAGATTAAACACTAAAATATTTTTTTTTTTTTGTGTTTTTGCAAAAATATTTACGAAAGGGGATTTTTCTGAGAATTTAAAAGCTATTTTGAGAAAATTTCTTCAGAAATGGGTTTGGACCCAAGTTTTGAGAAAATATTCGAGTTTTTTTTTTTTAACCTCAAATATGAGAAATACAATTTGATGGATCCAAAACAGATACCAGACGAACTGTCTGTGCTTTTTCAAAAAGTTATTTTGGAAATTTTGAGAATTTGGTTTTAAACATTTGGACAACGAGGCTCAAATTTGGCTTTTGATAATGGATCCGGATCCGAAATCGAGTCAAATATATAAAATGAATTTAATTTCAATAAAACTTTGAGAAACAAACTGGTATTTAGATTTACTGACTCAATTACTTAGAAGATGGGGTCAAAGGCCAAAAAGAGAATATTTACCATATTTTGAAAAATTTGGGGTGTTCACAGATGCTCCTCTTTGCTACTAAGCCGGTTGAAAGCCGAGCTTAGTGGCAAAGAAACACTCCAAATTTTGAAAAATGCCCCAGTCAGCAGACCTGAACTGGGTGTGGAAGAATTTATTTTGAAAGCATGACTTTTTTTTTTAGACTTAGAACCTCTTTCTAAATGGCTCTGGGGGACAAAATCCTCGAAAATGACATGACTGAATAGATAAAAATGAGGAAATCGTGATGGGACTTTGAGTGAAGGTCCCGACAATGGTGAAGGATTTTGATCAAGTCACATGATCGAGGCGAGATCAATCTTTTGGAACGACGCAGGTTTAGCCCTTAGCCTGGATGGGACGAAGATATATCAAGATAATCTGAGATGGGGAAAGGAATATAAGTGGACCTCGATGGGACATTTCTGAGAGAAATGCCTCGTGAGATGAAACTCTAGCATGATCCCTTCCTGAATGGATATACAGAGCATGGATTCCTCGAGGGGAAGAACCACGATGGGACTGGAAGAAAACACCTCGTCGAAACGAGACTCAGATTTAACCCAAACCTGAAAAAGGAAAAGACTTCGAAGTACGAGGTTCAGGCTTAACGCTTATCCTGAAAGGGACGACCATACAGGATCCTCGAAAGAGGAAGCCATGATGGGAAGAAAATGCATCGCCGAAAGCGAGATTCAGGTTTTTACCCTTGACTTGAGTGGAGGGAATCGCACGAAGTTCTCAAATGAAGAAACCGTGGAAGGACTAGAAAGGATATCTAGTCGAAAATGAGACTCAAGTTTAACCCTAACCTGAACGGAAAGATACCTCGTGGAACGAGGCTCAGGCTCAACCCTTAACCTGAAAGGGGCAACCATACGGAATCCTTGGATGAAGAAACCATGATGGGACCTTCGGAATTTAGACAAACAAATCCAAAAGGGGTTTGCGAGAAGAGAAAAATAAGAGATTCCCTAAAGCTTGAAAAGGGGATGATCTGGGGCGTCTCATTGCTGAGACTAAATCAGCTTTCTAAAAACAGACGACCTCTCGCAGAAGGTTTGGGTGATACCTCGAGGAGCGAGGTAACAGGTTTAATCATTAGCCTGAATGGATACAGGATCCTCGAAGAGCGGGAAAACTGTGATGGGACCTCTAGACTTTGCACAACAAGTCCGAGAGGGGTTTTGCAAAAAGGATGAAAATGGGGGTCCCTAAAGCTTTGAAAAAGGGGTTGTTTTTGGGCGCCTCATTGCTGAGACTGAAAATAGCTTTTTACAATAACAGACCTTTTGCAAAATGTTCAGGTTTAACTCTTATCCTGAGCAGGAGCTGTCCATGGTGGGATAGTGGGAAACACAGGGAAGTGTGCAAATCTGAGAGTGTTCAGATCAGACGGAAGGAAAGGACTTCTCAGTCCTAAGGAGGGATGACGTCATGATACGTCAAAAACGAACATCAAGTTCACACTTCATTTTGGGATAATGAGAAAGTATTGCCAATAAGATGCCCAAAAAATTGTAGTTGATCTATTGTGCATATATATGAAAATATCACCTCTTTCTACCTAAGGTATTAGCTCCAGTTGGGCTAACTCTGTAGAATCAAGAGTCAAATTCAAATTTGCTGCTATTGAGTTTCTTTAAGGAAGATATGAATTTTCTTGATATGAAAAGAGAGAAAATATTCTTAGCTTCATAAAAGTAATTGAGTGAAAAGATATTGATAAGAGAATTTCACATAGATAAAGATGATTTCTGACAGTTTTGGGCAGTTTGATATCCTGGGCATTTCCCATGATGATCTTTTTGCACTCTTTTGAGTCATGGAGTTTTCTTGGGCTTTTACATCATCCTTCATTTTGGAGATGTCCTGACTTTTCTCTCTTTTCGGGGAAGGGTACGTCACAAACTCCTTCATCTTGGAGATGTTCTGATCCTTCTTTTCTTTCTCAGGAATTATGACATTGATGGTATAGGTTCATTGGTAAATTCTCTAGATGATAGCAGAAATCAAATATCTTTTTAGGGTTTGTCGATAGGTTCATCGCATCTGCCTTCATCTCGACGGTGATTCGAACTTTCTCTGGAAGGATCTGTCACAAACTCCGTCATCTTAGAGATGTTTCAAATCTTCTTTGGCACCGGGGGTCTGCTCACATAATTCGTCTTCACCTTGACGACAATTGAGAGATCCCTTTTGTGGATATTTGATTACAGCTTGGACGACTGAGGAGATATGGATTGGGTAAGTTCTTTTTGTTTTTTACTGCCCAGGATATTTCCACTGTCTTACTGCCAAAAGGACGATCTTTAAGAATGTGCCATAGTTATGATCAATATCAGTTCACTTATGGCCTTTCAACATCATTGAATTTTTCCTTTGCCGGTCATATCGAAGATTTTTTCTTCATCCTCTTGGTTGACCAACAGAAAAAGCTTGAATCTAGTTCTTATTTCGAAGAAGTCTTGCTCTTCTGGAAACAATACTAAAGGTATCTTTGAGATAATTCTTTTTATATGATGAAAACTTTAAGATCAACAATGACTTTTGATAGCAAATTGGCAATGTATTCTAGAAATCCTTGATGAAAGAAATTGCTCGATATCGAATTGACACGTCCGTGACAAAATTCTCCTCTTTTTCCCCAAAAAGAGAGACTCAGGCTTAAGCCCTTACCTGAATGGGAAGTTGGAAATACTCCTCTTTTCCCTGGAAGAGGAGGTGTTTGCAAAACGGAACTTTCGAAGAGAAATTAAGTTTTCGTCAAAACTTCCTATCTCTAGGCTTCTCTTATGGAAAGGCGGTCGAAGAACAAACTTGAGAAAGTATCACAGAGGGATCGAGTCCATCACACTCTCCCTAGAAGAGGGTCCTCTGTGAAGGGGTTGGCCAAAGATGAGAAAAATGGGGGCCACAAAAAGAAACGAGCTTCCGTCGAAGCTCTCCCTAGAAAATGGGTTCTTTTGTGTAAAGTTGGTTGTTGTTTTGCAAACTGTTCGCGAAGAAAACGAGTCCCTTCAAACTCTCCCTGGAAAAGGGTTCTTGCGAACGAAAGATGGTTGCATGCGAAAGGAACGAGCTCCCTCGAACTCTCCCTGAAGAGGGTCCTTCGCAAGAGAAAAGATTTGAATTTTTGACAAAATGATAACCCGAAGGTTGAAATTTGAGAATTTAGAACTTGAATGATGATGTGCGGTTAGTACAAAGACTGAACCTGGAGGGCTAACTGATCAGTTAGCCAAACAACTAGCACGAGCGCTAGGTGTACTAGCACTGGATTTCAAAGAAATGCCCCAGTACGAGCGCTGGGTTTTCGAAAATGTACACAAGTACGAGCACTGGGTTTTTCAAAAGGAGAATTAAAAAATGAGACCGACATTCGAAGATATTCGAGAATTAAGCGAGAATGATTGTCGGTGTTTCAGGATTATCTCTTACTTTGAAGGGGAAGTTCAAGGAGAACTCCGGTCCAAATACGAGTATTAGATCGACAGGGGAGATTCAAGAGAAAATAATGATATACAAAAGCGAAAAATCCAAGTCGGGACTCAGTTTTTTTCAAACACAAGAAATGGGTGAGAATTGAGTTTGAAAATTCGAATTCTCAAAACAATGATTTGTCCAACACGAGCATTGGATTCAAAAGGAAGTTCAAGTCGGAACTTGAGACTTCAAAAATAAGAATATACAAAAAAGGAAAATCCGAGTCGGAACCCGGTTTTTAAATATAAGAAAATGAATGAGAATTGAGTTTGAAAACTCGAATTCTCAAAACAATGATTTGTCCAACACGAGCATTGGATTCAAAAGGAAGTTCAAGTCGAAACTTGAGACTTCAAAAATAATAATATACAAAAAAGGAAAATCCGAGTCAGAACCCGGTTTTTAAATATAAGAAAATGAATGAGAATTGAGTTTGAAAACTCGAATTCTCAAAACAACGATTTGTCCAACACGAGCATTGGATTCAAAAGGAAGTTCAAGTCGGAACTTGAGACTTCAAAAATAAGAATATACAAAAAAGGAAAATCCGAGTCGGAACCCGGTTTTTAAATATAAGAAAATGAATGAGAATTGAGTTTGAAAACTCAAACTCTCAAAACATCGATTTGTCCAACACGAGCATTGGATTCAAAATAAAGTTCAAGTCGGAACTTGAGACTTCAAGAATAAGAATATACAAAAAAGAAAATTTGAGTCGGAACCCGGTTTTTAAATATAAGAAAATGAATGAGAATTGAGTTTGAAAAGTCGAATTCTCAAAACAACGATTTGTCCAATACGAGCATTGGATTCAAAAGGAAGTTCAAGTCAGAAGTTGAGACTTCAAAAATAAGAATATACAAAAAGGAAAATCCGAGTCGGAACCCGGTTTTTAAATATAAGAAAATGAATGAGAATTGAGTTTGAAAACTCGAATTCTCAAAACAACGATTTGTCCAACACGAGCATTGGATTCAAAAGGAAGTTCAAGTCGGAACTTGAGACTTCAAAAATAAGAATATACAAAAAAGGAAAATCCAAGTCGGAACCCGGTTTTTAAATATAAGAAAATGAATGAGAATTGAGTTTGAAAACTCGAATTCTCAAAACAACGGTTTGTCCAACACGAGCATTGGATTCAAAAGGAAGTTCAAGTCGGAACTTGAGACTTCAAAAATAAGAATATACAAAAAGGAAAATCCGAGTCGGAACCCGGTTTTTAAATATAAGAAAATGAATGAGAATTGAGTTTGAAAACTTGAATTCTCAAAACAACGATTTTTCCAACACGAGCATTGGATTCAAAAGGAAGTTCAAGTCGGAACTTGAGACTTCAAAAATAAGAATATACAAAAAGGAAAATCTGAGTTGGAACCCAGTTTTTAAATATAAGAAAATGAATGAGAATTGAGTTTGAAAACTCGATTTTTGAAAACAACGATTTGTCCAACACGAGCATTGGATTCAAAAGGAAGTTCAAGTCGGAACTTGAGACTTCAAAAATAAGAATATACAAAAAAGGAAAATCCGAGTCGGAATCCGGTTTTAAAATATAAGAAAATGAATGAGAATTGAGTTTGAAAACTCGAATTCTCAAAATGACAATTTGTCCAACACGAGCATTGGATTCAAAAGGAAGTTCAAGTCGGAACTTGAGACTTCAAAAATAAGAATATACAAAAAGGGAAAATCCAAGTCTGAACCCGGTTTTTGAGAAAAATATTGATAAGATGGAAAAACGAAATCCTGAGTAGGAACTCAGATGGGAAGGAAATAACTCTTATCCAAAGGTCGGCTTTTTAGAAGGATTGGCAAAAATGCATGAATAGTTGCCGATGATGAAGAAGATGGGAGATTCATTCGAGATCCTTGACCCAAGGTGGCCTAAGATCCAAATTTATTTATGATGGCTTCAGGATCTTCCCCTATCCTGAGGGAACATAGAACAAAAATTTGAGGTGAATTGAAGAATTTATGAGAAATAATTCTGGTTTATCCCTTTAACCTGAAGAAGAATAAAATTTATAAAAATGGAGAAGAATTTAAAGAGGTTGATTGAAAATTTATTTTGAAAAAGAATTCTCACGGGTAGCAGCGATGCTCCTATGAGGGGTATCAGGATTATCCCTTATCCTGAATGGGAACACCTCGGACAACGAGGGTCAGGTTTTTCCCTTAACCTAAGGGGGAAAAATAAATAAAAGAATACCTCATGGGAAAGAGGCATCAGGCTTATCCCTTAACCTGAAAGGGGTGTTAAAGATAAAGGAATAAAATTTAGTAAAATTGATAAAACTTAATAAAACTTGACAAATTGATAAAATTGACAATAAATTGATAAAATTTGATTAGATGAAAAGAAAAATGAAATGAACGCAATTTTAATAACGATAACCAAGTTATCAAAGAGTTGGTAAGATTTTTAGAAAAGGATTCGTTTGATCCTGCCTGCGTTATGATGAAGGAAGATAAGTACAGATCAAAATAAAATGCCCCAGTATCAGGGGGAAGGATGTGAGAATTTAATAGAAGATTATTGCTTTATTGGAAGACTTTTGAAGAGTACAAAAGGCTATGATGAACAATTCAAGTGTAAAATCTTTTCAAATGTAAAGCGTTAATAGGATCGGGCAGTTCCACCCCATCTGCGTTGATCAGATAATAGGAATTGCGAGGCAGCGCTTCTTTAACCACATAAGGGCCTTCCCAATTGGGTGACCACTTGCCCTTCGGCCGATGCTTGAGATGAGTTGTCGATCTGAGCACAAGATCATTGACTCAGAATCTTCTCTCAATAACTGATTTGGCGTAGTGCCGAGCTATCCTCTGATGATAGGCCTGAGCGTGTTCCACTGCCTTGAGCCTTTTCTCATCTAGTAGATCCAGTTGTACCAACCTCTGTTGCTGATACTGATCAAGCGGAAGCTCAATGAGCGATGCAAACTTGAGTGCAGGCTTCTGAACGTGGAGAGGTAACACCACTTTGGTCCCATAAACAAGCTCTGAAGGAGTAGCATTGTTGGAGTCCAAATGGTGGTTCGGTATGCCCAAAGTGCATCGTGCATCTTCTCGTGCCAATCGCGGCCTGTTTCCACTGTTCTTTCCAGAATGCGGATCAAAATCTTGTTGGTGGCCTCAGCCTGGCTATTTCCTTGAGGATAATAGGGAGCTGAAAAGTGGTGATGAATCCTGAACTTTGAGCAGAAAGTCTTCATCTTCTCATTCTTGAAATGACTGCCATTGTCTGACACAATATCATGTGGGACGCCAAAACGACAAAGGAGATTCTTATGGATAAACGAGACCACATGTCGGCCTTCTACTGTTCGCAGAGTTACAACTTCGACCCATTTGGTGAAGTATTCTGTAGCTGCGAGGAAATATCGGTGGCCATTAGAAACCGAAGGAGTGATCGGACCAACTACGTCGAAGGCCCACATCGAAAAGGGCCAAGGAGAGACCACGGATTGCAAGTAAGCGGCTGGCGCATGAATGAAAGGTGCGTGCATCTGACATTTGACGCACTTCCTTACAAATTGATGGCAATCCTGTTTCATGGTTTTCCAGTAATACCCTGCCCGGATGATTTGCTTGACGAGTGTTTGGTAGCCGACGTGACCACCACAAATTCCCTCGTGTGCTTCTCGGACAATTTCCATGGCTTCATCTTTATCTAAGCATCTGGCGTACTCAGAATTAAAACCACGACGGTAGAGAATACTGGCAAGGATGAAGTAACGTACTAACATGCGCTGAATTGCGTGTTGCTCCTTTCTTGGCATTTCCGATGGAAATTTACCAGTTTCAATGAAATTTTTGATGTCTTGGTACCAAGGCTTCTCTTTCTGAGTGGCTTGGTTCACTTGTTCAGCTGGAATGTAGGCAGGTTGATCAAGTCTGCCAATCTCGAAGGAGCGACATGATTCACTGTCTTTAAAAGACAAAATAGAACCCAGACAGGCTAGGCCATCTGCTATATTATTGTACTCCCTCTTGACATGGTTGAGCTGAAATTCTTCAAAGTTGCTTATGAGAGCTAAGGCAATCTTTTGATAGGGGATCAACTTTGCATCCTTGACTTGCCATTCGGCATTAACTTGGCTTATAACAAGCAACGAGTCGCCAAAGGCATGTACTCTCTTGACATCAAAGTCTTGCAAAATCTTGAGGCCTTGTATTAGAGCTTCATACTCGGCCATATTATGAGTACATTGGAAGTCGAGCTTGAGGGAATAAGGGAGCATCTTTTTTTCAGAAGTGTTTAGCAAAATCCCAATCCCTATACCGGACATGTTTCTAGCTCCATCAAAGAATAGAGTCCAAACTGGGGATTCCTGAACACTGCAGATGCGGTCATCAGGAAAATCGTCTTCTGCTTTGATCTCTTCTGTCAACGGAAAATCTGCCAGCTGATCTGCGATAGACTGACCCTTGACTGACTTCTGAGAAACATATTCCAAATCGTACTGCATCAGGAGGACTTGCCATTTTACAATCCGTCCAGTGAGGAAAGGCTGCTCAAGGATGTACTTGAGAGGGTTAAGTCTTGACAAAATTTTGATCTCTGAGGCCATCAGATAATGTCTCAGCTTCTGACATATCCACACTAAGGCTAGTGTGAACACCCCAAATTTTCCAAAATTTTGTAAAAATGACCCTTCTGCCCCTGACTCTATTTTTTTGAGAAGATCAAAGTGATTTCAAAGCTAAATTTCAGTCTTTCTCTAGATTTCTGGATTAAATTTCACATTGATATATTCAAATTCAACTCCGAGTCTGAACTCAGTATTTTCAATCCGAATCTGAGCCCCGTTGTCCGATTTCCAAAATAAGATCACAAAAATACCAAAAATGATTTTGAAAGGCCCGGGCGGCTCATCCGGCACTCTGTTGGATCCTCGGCCCTATATTTCTCTGTTTGAGGTTGTAAACCTTGAATATTTCTCAAAAATTCGGATACTGTGAACACCCCAAATTTTTCAAAGTCTTGTAAAAATGACCCTTTTGCCCCCAGTCCCGTTTTCTGAGAAGACCGAGGCTAAATTTCAATTATTCTTCAGATTTTCTGGATTAAATTTCGCACTGATATATTCAAAATAAATTCCGGATCCGAATTCAGTGCTTTGAAATCCATATTTTCTCAAAATCCGGATCCAAACCCATTTCTGAAGAAATTTTCTCAAAATGGCTTTTAAAATTCTCAGAAAAATTCCCTTTTTTAAATATTTTTGCAAAAATACAAAAAAATTAGTTTTAAACTTTATTTTCTCACAGATTTTAAGATTTTATTATAAAAATACAAAAAAAAAATAAAAAGATAATGCAAAAACCAAAAAAAAATTATTAGGAAAGTTATGAGAAAAACAAATGGGTTTAAAATCAATTTTGCTAAAAAAATCAATTTAAAACCGTTTTATGAAAAATCTTTTTACACGAAGCCTCTTTTTGGGAAAAACCGAATTTTTTTACAAAAGAACCCATCTTAGGCTTTCTCTTGGGAAAGACATCGGAAAAAAGGATGGCCGCGCCTTTCTTCATCGCCCTTCTCTTTCTCTCTCCTCCATTACCCACCAAAACCCTCTCTTCCTCTAAGCCCTCCATCACACGAACCCTTCCTTCCTCCACCTTCGATCTCCAACGACCCCTTTCACGAACCTTCTTCATCCTCCTTAAAAGGGCACTCACAAGAACCCTAAGCCCATCCGTTTCTCACCCCTCCATCTCGACATCTCTTCTCCACCTTCTTCTCTTTCACGATTCATCATCGCCTTCACCCCCGCACCCCTTTGTTTATTCTCCTTCCTCTTCTCCCTTCCGGCTTCTTCTTCCCCTTTTTTATTACTTCTCTTCTCTGATTTTTTCCATCTCTAAAGGGAACGATCAACTGCAACAAGACCACGAAATCATCCTTCAACAGCATATATAGAAGATTCATTCCCTGGGTTCTTCACCTCCATTAGTTCAAGGTTTCCCCTGCAAGAGGTGAAGAGCAGTCCCTCAAGATCCCTCCTCCGTAGTGTTTAAGAGAGGCCAAATTTCTCTGCAAATACCAGGCGAATATCCCACCTGGTTCTTTCCAATAAGCAGAAATTTCGAAGGAAACTCAACCATTCCCTGCAGTTAAGAGGTAAGAGGTCATCTCCTTCCTCCTTCGATTTCCTGTAGAAATTTGATTCCCATTTTCATTATATCATTCTGAGCTTCCTTTCATTCTCTTTTGTTTATCTTTTCATTTTTTTTATCACAATGCATAGGTGACAGAGTCGGCCTGCATATAGCAGTATCGACTCACCTCTTGGCAAAAAGCAAAATGGAATTTCCTAATTCGAATATTTCTTTTAGTTTATGTTTGATTTCTTTTGTCAGTTATATAATTTGTTTTTGCTTTATTCACGCTAGTCGGGGTTAATGATTCTCTGTAGTTCATCTGAAACTCAATCCCATCTTCCTGCTTTTTTTTTTTTTTCTTGTTTTGATTTATGCTCTTTTTCTTGTTGTAATCTATTTCAAACTTTAATATATGTTTTGATCCTCAAATTTTATTCCTGTTATCTTGTTTTTTTTATTTTTTTGTGAATTTCGATTCCTGTTTTTCCTCTATATTAATTCATGGAGTTTTGATTGAGCATCTATGTGATTATTGATCGATCTAATTCCAGCAATTCAACAATTAATTGCTGTTTGTTGTTGTTATGATTACCTGAATAGCATCCCTTATCATTGATCTGTTCCACTTAAATCCACATTACTGACATAGATAACCTGGTTCATGCCTAAAAAAAAAAAAGGGGAGGAGGAATCATCCCCTTTCTTCTGTGCACATGAGTTGCAAAAGCCAGTTTATTGCTTAAGTTTGAAGAGCTTGATGTCAGAGCTCAATTCACTGACCAAACTGTTCAGGATCTGATGTCTAAAATCGATTTGTTAATCGGTTCTTTATGTTGAGTTTGAATCATTGGTGCTTATGACTAACTCACTACGTGAAATAAGACGACCTGAGTTCCCACTGAGTGCATTCATTAAGCCCAGGCTTCTGAAGTGCGTTTGATCCCTGTTAGTTTACTTACCAAAGAGGATTATTTTGCTTCATCATATTTGCTTTCTTGTCCAGCGTTAGCCATGAGAAACACCCAGAATAGTCGCTTCTGTTTATGGTCTTCCAATGCACTTGGTAACACCTGATCAGTATGTTAACTATCCGACATCTCATTGATTCCATTAGTGATTTTCCTCTGCTCATGAAATTTAGTCTTCACCATCAACATCATCAAATATCTGTATAATATTAGTTGTATTAGCATAGGATTTTTATTGTCATTAGTTTTTGTGATTTAATATTTCACTTTCATCATCCTGTATTTATTTTCTCTTCATTCATCAATGGGTTCATTATATCCCATCATGAAATATATCATTCAACTTGCAGCATCAGTTTCCCATTTCACAATACTCTGCTTTGCCACAGTTCACCATGTTTTCTGTTTTTCAAATGTTTGTGTCCGATCCTTTTTGCACTGCCTAAACCTGGAAAATCAGGAGTCCACGGCAGTATGGGCAGTGGTTTTACTGTTTCTATGAGTGTAATTTCCATTGATCACTGTTCTTCTGTAACTATATCTAAATTACTCAGTGTCTGATAATTCATGGGATGGTTTTCTGGCATATACAACATGAGGATATTCTGCAGGGTGCTTTCTCTTCCTTACGTGTCAAATGTGTTGATGTCACTCACACATGTGAATGAGAATGGTGAAATAATGATAAAATTTAGGCTTGGAACCAGATCATGGGATCAGCCGTCAGTGATGTTGGTGTTTTCATTCTTATCTGTGACCTTAATGCTTTTGGTTATTTAATGCTTGTCTATTCTTTAAATTTGTTTTGGAGTAACAATGCTGGGAGGAGGAGGTAGCATTCTCTATGTATCTCCAATAGCACATCTTTCTCTTTGGTTGATGTGTTGATGGAGGTTCAATATCATTTTTTTTTAAGTGGCTATAAAATGATTGTTATAGTGGATTCATTATTGGGTCAATGACAATAAATGCTTTTGTCAAATTGAACTCTGTTTCTTGATTTAAATCAAGTTAACATGCGGTGTTGTTCAATTGGTTGACAGCTTTTCCCAAAATCCTGTTGTGCAGTTTTCTGTTCTGTGTTTTTGCAAAAAGTTCATTTATTGAACTGGTTGGTAAGATAGGGCTCAATCCAGTGTGAAAAGTGTTACCCCTCAATCGGCAACATCATCCGCACGCTGCAGTCAATTATGCAACCAATGCTGTGAGGCTGCAATGCCTTTATTTTCACTAAGGAAGATGTTGGTGCCGCTGCCAGGTTTGCTGAGTTATGTCAAGTGCTCATGTAATTGGATGGTCACAGCATCAGCCGCACATGTTGAATTTTTTTTTTTATGACCCCTGATTTGTTTAATTCTATGATTTCTATGGCATCCACTTTCAAACTCACCTTTCCCTCTTTGTTCATCTTTTGTAGGATCTAAATAATTGATGTTCAGTGTCATGAGTCAAGTTTGTGCCTTCCATCTATTATCTACTTATGGTCTGTGCTGTCATCAATCAGACAGTGAATTCTCATGACGCTCTTATGCAAAGGTTACTGCAGTACCAAGCAAGCAGGTCTTTCAGATCATTCAGAACTTTTAGAACCATGGTTTAAGCATGCTCAAATTCATTAGGAGTTTGCATTTAGGTACATTTCTTGTCAAAATCCACTTAGATCATCCCTAATCAGGAGTTCACTGAACCTGTCACGGTTCACCTGAGTTGGATCAATCCCATTACCAGCTCTTATGCCAAGGGACTTGGTTCCGCCACAGAGGAATCTCCATCTTCATCAGAGCATCTCTATAAATCATATCTCCGATTTGAATTCCAAGCCAGGGATGCATCAGTCCAGTATGTGGTGACATCATAACCCTTAAAACAATGAAGTTACCATACCTGTGCATTAGTGTCAATACCTTCAATGTCCTATGAGAAATCCACCATGTTTCTCTGATCACCATTTCACCCATGTATACATATACACATATCAGGTGTACATATATATGTATATATATATGTACGGATACATACATATATATATATTCATGTGTATAGATACATACCCATATATATAAGATATACATATATATATGTACGTATATGAACATAGGTGTATATGCACCTTCTTCATCTTCTCATATATCTTGACATAGGTGCAATTTTTCTTCTCTTTTCACTAACCAATTTGTTTTGCAGGGAATATGAGGAGAATATCATCATTTGAGACTTGAATTTTTAAAAACTTGTAATAAGTTAGGATCTTAATGAGAATTTACATTCCCTGTTTTAGGTAGAATGAATGAGCATTGTAAATATCAGGAATTGCTTGTTTCCATGCTCCTTTGGCCTTCATTTTTCAAATTTTCACAAATGGGAACACGAATGGCACGTGCACCATTTCGTAAAAGATAATTGATACTAAGTTGATGATCTACGTCAATGGCCATAGTCAGGGTGTGGACAAAACTTAGCATTTTTATCTTTTACAAAATAACACTTGATCCACACTGGATCCATTTTCAAAATTCATCATATTTTTCATAAAAAATTTCTTCTTTTATCAGAATTTAACCTAAAATTAACTCAAAATATATACCAATGGCCATAGTCAGGGTATATTGAGGGTTAATTTCATTTTAAATTCTATAAAAGCACCAAAAAGGTATTTTATCCTTCATTTGAATTTAGATATGACTATTATATAATACATTCAATGACCATAGTCAGGAGTGTATTATATCATTAGTCTTATTTATGTTCATTTGAAGAATGAAATATAATTCTCAAATCCAATTTCAACTTATTCAAACTCATTCATCATATAGGATAGAATTGCATCATATTTTCAAAATTTCCTTTTCAAAATTTCAAGTAATTCTTCTTCTCAGATCAAAATTCAAATCTAGTTCTATCTCACTTCAAGATTCAAGAATTCAATTTCAAAGTCCAATTTGACTTTGAAATTCCAAAATCACTTTTATATTCAAACTTCCAACTCAAATCAAAATTCAAAGTTCAATTTAACTTTGAAATTATCTTCTGATTTCAAAATCAAGTTCATCCCCTTATCTTCAAATCAAGGTTTGGATTTGAATCTCAAGTTTAAATTTGGGTTTCTAAAACCCAGATCCATTTTTAAAAGGTCTATTTGGACTCTTCATAATCCGAATCCAAAGTTAAATCCTAGTCTCAACTTGGATCCAGATTTCCAAGTATAAACTCAATTCCACTTTGGATCTCAAATTACATATCCAAATTCCATTTAGGATCCAGAACCCAATTCTACTTTGGATCTTAGACCTCAGATCCAAATCCATTCTAGGATCCAGATCCCCATTCTACCATTGGATCTCAGATTCAGATCCAAATTCCAATTCTTAGGATCCAGAATCCAACCCTACTTTGGATCTCAGACTTCAGATCCAAAATCCATTTTTTTAGGGTCCAGAATCCAATTCTACTTTGGATCTCAGACTTCAGATCCATTTCCATCTTAGGATCCAGAATCCAACCCTATCTCGGATCTCAGATTTCAGATCCAAATACCATCTTGGATTCCAAATCTTGAATCCAATTCCATTCAAAATTCCAGATCCAAATTCACTGTAATTCCAATTCTTAAAACCAATTCCTCTTCATTCCAGATTTCAAATCAAGTTCCTATTTTGGATCCTAAATCCAAAAATCAACTAAAAACTCTATTCAGAATCCAGAACTTAGATTCAGATTTCATCTTGAAATTCCAACTTTTGCAAATCCCATTTCTCAATTCCTTTAGATTTCCCACATTTCCTTCTAAATTCAAAACTTCAAAATTGGAATTCAATTTCATTCCAAATATTCATCCAAGTTCAAACTTCTAAATTTAAAGTCCATTTATGACTTTGAAAATTTTCTTCTCTTTTTTTTTTTTCTTTCAAAACTTCAAAATCAATTTCCAAATTCCAGATTTATTTTCCCAAGCTCTTGATTATTCTAAAAACTTAGAACTTTAAATCTTAAGTTCTAAGTTAGAAATCATTTCTTCCCTTTATCAGATTCATCTCAGAAACACTTGGGAATTCTTCAAAACATTTTCAAAAAGAGCATACATCTTTTGCATTTACACAATCATGATTCTATTTGTGCATTTAGACTTAGGATAAATACTTAGATAATTTCTTTGCAAAGCAAAAGGCATAAAATTTGACCCTTGGTTCGATTACCCCTGGTAAAGGTGCCAGGAACGGTCGAACCTTGTACCGACGAGCGGATCCCGTCTCCCAGTTTTCCCGCAAATATTTCAAAAATGGAGGCGAGTTATTTCAAAAATTTTCAAATTAAGGTCAAGTGAGGCCCGCAAAATAATTCCTCTTCTCTCCTTCTTTTCTCTTCTTTTCTTTTCTCTCTTTCTTTCTGTCTTTTATCTTTCTCCCTTCAAAAAGGAGGAAAATAAGAGGTTGGAAAGGAAAAGAGAAGGAAGAGAGAGAATATTACGAGAGGAAAAATTGTGCGATGATCACAGTTTTGGCGACCGTGATGGGACTCGTCTCCGTCTGGTCGAATTTGATGCCTTCTTTTCTTTTTTGCTTTGATATTATCTAAGTCTTTATTCTACATATGTCAGCTTCATTTCCATGCAAACCTTAGGAGCCTAGACTCTGTCCTAAAGCTGGCATCATTGCATATAGGATTTAAGTATGGTTTGGTAGGACCATATTGAGGGGATTATTCCATGTTCACATTAGACTTAGGTCTTAAATACAACTCTCCTCAATTTTAGGGATTGAATGCCAAAACAATGTATGCAAGTGTATGCTTCTCTTCATTTTAATCTATCTCTTTAGGACTTGCATTAGAGCCATCTGATTTATTTTGCATGTTGAACATGTTTTAAAAAATATCCCCTACCTATATTGTCCCGGTCTTCACGTTGCTGGGTTGTCTCACTGAACCATAGTTCGGGAGAGAGCCTCACAACTGGACCACTTATTTGGGTTCGTGCCCCCCTACCACGTACCTAAGGCCCATAGTCCGAGGTATATCGGTAGGTGCTCAAGGATGTTGGGAAGCCATTACCTTAGAACCGGAGGAATATTTCTATGCCACGTACTTCAAGCTTCGGCTTGGGTATATCGGCGTATCTTGATTGGAATCAGATGATCTGAACCCTAGAGTTAAGATTAGGGTCCTACAAGCCATTTCAAATATTGCATTTAGAGTCAACCTTTAGGGAGTGCTGTGTGCGCATCCTTGTTTGTGCAGCTTTAGTTGTATGATAAATTCTTTTATTTTCTTTCATATATATGTATCAAACCCTTTTTCAAAATTTTGGGTGTATTATTCAAAACTTACCCTTATTTTCAAAAACCCCAGGTGTATATTTCTATCTACCTATTTTTCTTTTTCTCTTTTAGATCAAATTTTCTTCAAAACCCTGGAGAATTCCTTTAAAATTTTCATTAACCTTTTCAAAATTTCCAGGTTTATATCTTCAAAGAGTCTATCCATAAGTCCTGCATTTTATCTAATTCTCCCTATTTTCTTCTTTTCCCCAGTATCATTTCAATGGCGTCTGATTCTCTCAATACGGTCTTCCCCCAAGATCATGTCTTCTATCATATCCAGGATGGACCCCCGGATCTGCGGGTTATCCAGTCTCGTTCTTTCTTCCCTCGGTGGTATTATTCTTGGTTCACCACCTTCTCACGTATGTTCCCAGACCACTTGGATGACTATGGGTTGGAGATGGCATCAGCAGTAGGCAAGCGAACCATTAATGGAGCTTTGGTTCAGGCCATGGCAGAACGGTGGAATCCACGTACCTGCACATTCTGGTTTCCTTGGGGAGAGATGACTCTACTGATGGATGAGTTCAATGACATTATGGGATTGCCCGAACCAGCTGGTCAGCCAGATGATCCTGTTGAGCAACAGTTTTTGATCAACATCAAAGGGGTGGATGTTCGAGAAGCCTTAGCAAGAGCAACGGGGAGCAGATCCTGGCCTCTCACTGAGATTGGTGGAAATTAGTTCATCGACCTATTCGAACTATATCAAAAGTATGGAGCCTACAAAGAGGTTGACACTCTATCCCGAGCAGCGAAAGACAGAATTCAGCATGCCATGATCCTGTGCACAGTGGGGTTAGCTTTCTTCCAAGATGGTCAGAATTTTATAGATATCAGAGTCGCCCAGCTCTTTTGAAGATGGGGAAACAAGCAGACCCGTCGGCTTTCAGTTTCCATGGCCGCATTAGCCTTCCTTTACAGAGGTTTGGCTCGATTTGCCCTCGAAGAGACCATTTTGGTAGAAGGGTGCACCTACGCCCTACAGTCATGGTACCTGCGACACGTTCCCTCGAAGAGACCATTTTGGTAGAAGGGTGCACCTATGCCCTACAGTCATGGTTCCTGCGACACGTTCCCTCGAAGGCCAGTTCTTTCAGATTCAACAGTAAGCAGCCAAAGACAGTCATCCAATGCCGAGCTCTGATCGAGAAGTTGCATCAGGAGGAGATTACCTGGGACTTCTTTGACAGAAGAGAGACTGTTCCTCGATACACCTACGCTCGCGACAAGCGCTACAAGTTGATGGGCCCTTTCTTTTGTGTTGATTATCAGTCGGAACGATGTCTGAGGCAGTTTTCACAGCGGCAGGTTCGTGCCAACACCCGTTTCCAGACAGGCAACGTGCCAGAATTCAACCTGCAGTCAGATAAGTGGTCTGGGGCGTATCATGTCGCCAAATATACATGGGATTTCTTTATTTCTCTGTCTATATTTCCTGGACCAAATGTATCATCTGAATATCGAGAATGGTGGCAAACTGTCTGCCCACCCTCTCTTTGTCTTTGAATGTTAATATCAATAAAAAAATTACTTTCTGGCCAAAATTTTATTTCTTGTATTTTGTTTATAGCACAAATAGTCACAAATTTTGGGTGACGACCTCATCCCGGGTAAATGGGACATTCCTTCCACACCTTTCTTCAAATATATTTTCTCATGGTTGACGACCTCGCCTAGGTAACAAGGCACATTTCTTTGTTATCATCAAATGGTAACACAATTATCACAAAATCGTGTGATGAACCAATCCCGGGTAATGGGATAATCTCTTGAAATTGTCTACCAAATCCCTTTATTTCTTGCTTTTTCTCAAAGAAATTGTGATTTTCAAAAAAGCTTCTCCATACTCTAACCATTCCCATATTCTGCAGGAAAGCTTTGGCATCTGAAAATGGTTCAGACAAGGGCTGATAAGAGGGCCGCTCAACAACACAATGACAGCGAGCCAGAGGAAATGAATTCTCCCCGATTATCCAAAAAGCATGACTCCGAAGATGAGAGTGATGTTGATCCGGCCATGTACCGGGTTTTTCAGAAAATGATGACTAAAATGATGGCCGAGCAGGCTAAGGTGGCTCCAAAGAAGGCAACCTCTAAGACCAAGGCTAAGAAGAAGCCCATAAAGAAGCCGGTTAAGATCAGTAAGCAGAGAATACAGTGTGATAGCACCTCTGAGGATTCTGGGTCAGAAGAAGTCTCTGAGGAAGAAGAACAACTGATCTACATCCTGAAACATCTGCGGCAGTCCAAGAGGCCGGTAGAAGAGCCAGTGTCAGTGAACAAGCCCAGGAATGGGGCCCCTGCAGAGGACTCGATCCAGGCACTGACCAAAATTGTTAAAGACCTGCAAGTCTGGGATAAAGGAAAAAAGTCATACACCAGGCAGGACTTCTACCTTGGTTTAGAGGGGGACATCAATCTGGAGAACCTCCTCAGAAAGTTCATTAAGTTTGATGGATCCGGAGATCCCAAGGCCCACCTCACCATGTTCTTTGCGGAATGCGCCCGATTCAGCGAAGACAATCGTGCCCTATTTCTTTATTTTCCCCGCAGTCTGGAGGGGATAGCTGCCAAATGGTATGCTGAGCATGTCAATCCCATTGAACTAAGGGATTTTGACAAAGTGGTCAACATGTTTGTTGAACGCTTTCTGTTCAACACAAAAGCTCTGCCCACCCTGAACCACCTGTGCAACCTGAAGCAGGAGCCCAATGAGAAGGCCAGAGACTTCATTCACAAGTGGAGAAGCCTGTGCAACAAAATGAGAAACCCTATTTCTGAGGAGCATGCTCTCCAAGTCATTCTCAACAACTTCTCTCAGCCCTTAAAAAGCCTCCTCTTCCCATACCCCTCCAAATCATTTATTGAATTGACGGAGCGAGTAGAATGGCTCGAGATGGGGGTAGAGAACGGGATGTATGAAGGTGTCGCCTTAGCCAAAAATGTGCAGGATTCAAAGAAGAAGGCACACTTCACCTACTCCGCCGAGGTTCCAGGGGACGATCAGGGCAGTAGCAACAAGCAGGGCAGTGGCAGTGGCAGTGGCACAAAGCCCGAGCAGAACAGAGGAAGGAAAGGGAAATTCTTCAAAAGCAGTGACAAGCCTCTTCCGGCTGGTCCTCAACAAAAGGGGGACCTTCAAGAAAAGCCCAAACATATAAACTGGAGCAGGGATCGGAAGTTCACTCCCCTCGACCAGCCACTGGAGAAAATTCTGGAATACTTGCTGTCTCACGGGATGGTGAAACTTCCCAAGGTTGCAGATCCGCCAGTGCTCATGGGTAGATTTAAGGAACAGTATTGCAAGTTCCACAAAGCAATGGGCCATGACACTGAATATTGCTTCGTCCTGAAGCATCTGATTCGGGATTGCATCGATAAAAGCATCCTCATCGAGGATGAAGAAGAGGGCAAAATGGACATCTTGTCCGCCCCATTTCCGAAGCACTCAGCATCAACCATTTCAGAAGATTCTTTTCTCCCACAGAGTCACATACATCCTTGTTCCAGCAAGGAAATAAGTTTGCAGCATCAGGTAATGGTTCTACGTCAGGATCAGCCTGCATCTTAGAGAGGGGATATCCTCTCATTTTTGAACATCAGAAACACGTCAGTAGAGAGTGGGAAAACCCAAGTTTTTCCAAAAAGATTTCTGAGAAAGGAGACCTGCGCGGAGGAAGCAGAAACCTCAGAAGCAGCAGAAGAGAGGGCCAAAAGCCTTCAAAAGCCGATTACAGCGCTCTCCAATATCTCTATTTTTGAATTAACCCATGATTCTCCCTAGCACCGGAAAAAACTAGATGATCTATTGAGGAAGATCAAGGTGAAACCGGGCACCACGCCCGAAGATATGGCACAAATAGTAAATCAAGCAATGACTAATGCACCTATCACCTTCTCTGATGAGGACTTGCCAAAGCCTCATTCATTCCACAACAATGCATTGTACATCGTAGTCAGGACCAGGGGCATGACTGTCCCGCACGTACTTGTTGATGGGGGCAGCAGCTTAAATATTTGCCCAGAAATGACAGCGAAAGCATTGGGATTGAAAGAGGAAGAATATGTGCCTGACCCTATCACCATTTACGGCTTTGATAATCACGGGCAGACTGCAAAAGGCAAAGTCTTTTTAGAGATTTTCATCAACTACTCAGTGCACACCGTCTTATTCCATGTTGTCAATGTGCCGCCAACTTACAATCTATTATTGGGACGAACATGGATCCACAACGCCAATGCAGTTCCATCAACTCTCCACCAATGCATCAAGTGGTCCAAGGGTGGAATGATCACCACCATTTTGGGCGAAGACCCTGAAGAAAGGCTGTCACAACCTATGATTCCTCGTCCAACATTTACAGCAGATATTCCAAGCATCCGAGAAGCGGATGAGATCAATCTTAGTGACAGTCTAGAGATGCTAAAACTGAAAGATGTCATGGAAGAGGAGAATGTTGCAGCTATGGTCCAATGGCAGGGACCTTGTTTCTTCAAGTTAGGAGGACACATTGATTACGCCTCCTTCAAAGATCACCCTTTATTCCCTCAATTCTCCAAAGCCAGAAAGGGATTTGATCTGCTGATAAAACATGGATACCAGCCATTCCGGGGCATGGGAAAGAATGAAGATGGTATAGTGGAGCCAATCGTTCCTGCTCAGCATTCAGACAGTTCAGGGTTGGGGTTCATCGGCCAGGATTCCAGCAAAAATACAGTTTTCGTCAGGGGAAACAAGTGAAGATGATGCCTTAGTTTTCCTGCTTTCTTTTCTTCTCTTTTGTTTAAATCTTGTAGGGACAATATAATCCCATCTTTTGTCAGAGTCTTGTAAATACTTTACCTCAATCAATGAAAGATCAAATTTTCTCTTCGAGCATCCATCATTCCTTCTTATGCTTTGTCTATGACATTACTCTTTGCTTTATACAAAAAATTTGTTTTGGCTTGTACTTTCCCCTAAAAACCTCTTTTCGGCATTTTCAGAACTATTAACTCCTGAATCAATGACAAGATTCGTTATCAATCCCAAATATCTAAAATTGGCAAGATTTTCTGAGATGAAAGGCAGAGCAGAGGTCAGTCAGGCAGCAGAGCAGACTGAAGAGCCAAACGAATTTGATTTCACCATTCAGGAATTGCCAGAATTTGCTCACATTCAGAAGCAGGATGAACCATCATCTTTGGTTCAAGATCCAACTGAGGATATCAACATTGGGTCGGAAGATGATCCAAAAATTCTCAAAATCGGGTCAACTCTAAGCGAAATTGAAAAGGCAAGACTCATCCAATTCCTCAAAAGGCATCAAGAAGTATTCGCCTGGACTTATGAAGATATGCCAGGATTGGATATCAAGCTGGTTGAGCATCGACTCAAGTTAAAGCCAGAAGCCAGACCAATCAAGCAGAAATTGAGAAAGTTAGACCTTCGAATTGAGCAGCAAGTCAAGGAAGGACTTGAAGATTTGCTAAAAGCAGGCTTCATCTGGGCCATTGACTACCTAGATTGGCTAGCAAATATCGTGGCAGTTCCTAAGAAGAACGGAAAAGTTCAGATTTGCATTGATTTCAGGGATCTCAATAAGGCCACCCCGAAAGACGATTATCCGCTTCCCAATATTGACTTGTTGATCGATAGCACAGCAGGTCATGCCATGTTTTCCTTCATGGACGGATATTCAGGTTATAATCAGATTAAATTGGCCGTTCGCGATCAGTCGAAAACTTCATTTACTACCCCATGGGGAACTTTTTGCTACACTGTGATGCCATTTGGGCTCAAAAATGCTGGGGCAACCTATCAAAGGGTGATGGACGTCATTTTCCACGATCAAATGCACAAGAATATGGATGCATATGTGGATGACATTTTGGTTAAGTCTAAAGAAGAAGAGGATCACCTTGATGCTCTTAGTCAAGTTTTTGAAAGACTCATTCTTTACAAGTTAAGACTTAATCCTCAGAAATGTGTTTTTGGAGTTGAATCTGGCAAATTACTCGGCTTCATTATCAGCAAGAAAGGAATCGAGGTGGATCCGGCCAAGGCAAAAGCCATTATTGATATGCCGCCTCCAACTAATCTCAGAGAATTATGAAGCCTTCAAGGGCGTATTCAGTCTATTCGCAGATTCATCTCTAATTTGGCTATGAGATGCGAGCCTTTCAACCATTTGCTAAGAAAAGGAGTTAAATTTGAATGGGGATCAAAATGCCAGCTCTCATTTGAGCGCATCAAGCAGTATCTCTTTAATCCACCAGTTTTGAAGCCGCCAAAGTTGGGAAAACCTCTTCTACTATACATTTCTGTCAATCAGAATGCTTGTGGTGGATTCCTCGTGCAGTATGAAGAGGGCAGCCTGATAGAGCACGCCATCTACTACGTGAGCAAAACTTTCATTGATTATGAAAAGAAGTATTCTCAGATAGAGAAAACTTGTCTAGCTCTGGTTTGGATGTGCCAGAAGTTAAGACATTACTTGTTGGCTTCTGAAATCAAATTCCTATCGAAGCTTAATCCTCTCAGATATATTTTGTAACAACCCTTTCTCACTGGACGGATTGCGAAGTGGCAAGTCCTTCTGATGCAATATGACTTAGAGTATGTCTCTCAAAAGTCGATTAAAGGCCAAGCGATCGCAGATCAGTTGGCGGATTTTCCTTTAACAGAAGAAATTAAAGCAGAGGATGATTTTCCTGATGAGCACATCTGTAATATCCAACAGTCCCCAGTTTGGAACCTTTTCTTCAATGGCTCTAAAAACATGTCTGGCATCGGGATTGGAGTCTTGTTAATTACTCCAGAAAAAGAAATGATCCCTTATTCCCTCAAGCTTGGTTTCCAATGCACTCATAATATGGCCGAGTATGAAGCTTTAATACAAGGCCTCAAAATTCTGCAAAGTTTCAATGTCAAGAGAGTACATGCCTTTGGCGATTCACTACTTGTTGTCAGTCAAGTTAACACTGAATGGCAAGTGAAAGATTCCAAATTAATTCCATATCAGAAGATCGTCTTAGCTCTTGTGGACAGCTTCGAAGAATTTCAGCTCAGTCACATCAGAAGAGAGCATAATCAGATAGCTAATGGTTTAGCCAGTCTGGGCTCCATTCTATCCTTTAAAGATGGGGAGTCATGTCGTTCTTTCGAAGTCGGCAGACTTGAGCAACCTGCTTTCGATTTAATTATGCAAGTAAACCAGGTCAATCAGAAAGAGAAGCCTTGGTATCACAACATCAAAAATTTCATTGAGTCTGGTGAATTTCCACCAGAAATGTCAAAAAGGGAACAACGTGCGATTCAACGTATGTCTACCCGTTATTTTATTCTTGCCAACGTCCTCTACCGCCGTGGGTTCAGTTCTGAGTATTCAAGGTGCTTAGACAAAGAAGAAGCTATGAAAGTTATCCAAGAGGCACATGAAGGGATTTGTGGTGGCCATGCCGGCTATCAAACTCTCGTTAAGCAGATCGTTCGAGCAGGGTACTATTGGAATACCATGCAGCAGGACTGTCATAGATTTGTGAAAAAGTGCGTCAAGTGCCAATTACACGCGCCTTACATTCATGCTCCGGTCGCATATCTACAATCAGTCGTTTCTCCCTGGCCATTTTCTATGTGGGCTTTTGACGTCGTCGGCCCAATTACCCCTTCTGCTTCCAACGGCAACAAATACTTCCTGGCTGCGACAGAGTATTTCACGAAATGGGTTGAAGCTGTTACTCTACGCACAGTGGAAGGCCGCCATGTGGTTTCTTTCATTCACAAGAACATTCTTTGCCGCTTCGGCATACCACATGATATTGTCTCAGACAATGAAACCCACTTTAAAAATGAGAGGATGAAGACATTTTGTTCTAAATTCAGAATTTCCCATCATTTCACAGCTCCCTATTATCCTCAAGGGAATGGCCAAGCAGAGGCTACCAATAAGATCTTGATTCGTATTCTGGAAAGGACTGTGAAGACAGGTCGAGAATGGCATGAGAAAATTCATGATGCACTTTGGGCACACCGGACCACCATTCGGACTCCGACTAATGCCACTCCTTCAGAACTTGTTTACGGAACTGAAGTAGTATTGCCTCTCCATGTCCAAAAGCCCGCTCTCAAATTTGCTTCCCTTATAGAATTGCCACTCGATCAGTATCAGCAGCAGAGATTGGTGCAGCTAGATTTACTGGATGAAAAGAGGCTCAAAGCAGCAGAGCACGCTCAAGCTTATCGACAGAGGATAGCTCGACACTATGCCAAGTTCGTCATTGAGAGAAAATTTTGAGTTAACGATTTGGTACTCAGATCAACGGCTCATCTCAAGCATCGACCACAGGGCAAGTGGTCACCCAACTGGGAAGGCCCTTATGTGGTTAAGAAAGCACTTCCTCGCAATTCATATCGTCTAATCAATGCAGATGGAGTGGAAATGTCAGATCCCATCAATGCTTTGCATTTGAAGAAATTTTATACCTGAAATGTTCATTCTAAAGCCTTTGTACTATTCAAAAGAGCCATTTCAATAAAATAATGATCTTCTATCAATTCTTACATTCCTCTCCATGATACTGGGGCATTTTATTTTTATCTGTAATCATCTTCTTCCCTCATATGCAGGCAGGATTAGACGAAAGCTCTTTTCCTCAAATTTTGTTAGTTCTTAATTAGTCTTGTGATCTTTATTTTTCATTTCATTTGATTCATTTTGGTTTGATCAAATTTACATCAAGCTAATGCTCTTTTATGTCAAGTTTTAAACAAATTTTCATCAATCTTATTAAAAATCTCATCTATTTTTATCTTTAAAGAACACCCCTTCAGGTTAAGGGATAAACCTGATGCCTCCTTTCAATGAGGTATTCTCTTTATTATTTCTCCCGTTCAGGATTAGAGGATAAATCCTGAATTGTCTTCTAAAAACTCATTTTGAAAATCTAGTTCATCTTCAAAACCCAGTTCTCGCACTGGTTATTTCTTAAACTTTTCAATCATATATTGAGCTCATTTGGAAAATCTGGTTCTCACACCGGTAATCTTCTAAAATCAGTCTTCTGACCAAAGACCTTTCTCCTTCTAAATTCAAATTCTGACTTAAATCTCCCAAAATTTCATGTATTTCCTAAAGATCCAACACTCGTTGGTCATGTATTTCCAAAAGATCCAGTATCTCGCTGGTCATGTATTTCCAAAGAATCCAGCATCTCGTTGGTCATGTATTCCAAAAGATCCAGCTCCCAATGGTCGTGTGATCAAACCCTTAGGGTGCGATTCCTCAATTCTATCATTTCCAAAACCTTCAAGTTCTCCAATCTCACAACTCTATCAGTTTCCCAACCTCTGGTTGTAATATCCTCAAAGTCTTATCATTTTCTCAACCCTCGGGTTATAATCTCCCAAATTCAATCACTTTCAAATCATCAGATTAAATACTTCATTTTTTGAAATCCAGTATTTTTCACTGGTCGGGATTTGAAATCCAGTATTTTTCACTGGTCGAGATTTAAAATCCAGTTTTCATAACTAGTCGGGATTTGAAATCCAGTATTTTTCACTGGTCGAGATTTAAAATCCAGTTTTCATAACTGGTCGGGATTTGAAATCCAGTATTTTTCACTGGTCGAGATTTGAAATCCAGTTTTCATAACTGGTCGGGATTTGAAATCCAGTATTTTTCACTGGTCGAGATTTAAAATCCAGTTTTCATAACTGGTCGGGATTTGAAATTCAGTTTTCATAACTAGTCGGGATTTGAAATCCAGTATTTTTCACTGGTCGGGATTTGAAATCTAGTTTTCTTAACTGGTCGGGATTTGAAATCCAGTATTTTTCACTGGTCGGGATTTGAAATCCAGTTTTCATAACTGGTCGGGATTTGAAATCCAGTTTTCATAACTAGTCGGGATTTGAAATCCAATATTTTTCACTGGTCGGGATTTAAAATCCAGTTTTCATAACTGGTCGGGATTTGAAATCCAGTATTTTTCACTGGTCGGGATTTGAAATCCAGTTTTCATAACTGGTCGGGATTTGAAATCCAGTTTTCATAACTGGTCGGGATTTGAAATCCAGTTTTCATAACTGGTCGGGATTTGAAATCCAGTATTTTTCACTGGTCGGGATTTAAAATCCAGTTTTCATAACTGGTCGGGATTTGAAATCCAGTATTTTTCACTGGTCGGGATTTAAAATCCAGTTTTCATAACTAGTCGGGATTTGAAATCCAGTATTTTTCACTGGTCGGGACTTGAAATCCAGTTTTCATAACTAGACGGAATTTGAAATCCAATATTTTTCACTGGTCGGGATTTGAAATCCAGTGTTTTCACTGGTCGGGATTATCAAAAATCCAGTTTCTCATCAACTGGTCGGGATTTCCAAAACCTAATGTATTTCATCAGTTCAGTTTTCTAAAGTCTGATTCTTACACCACTTCTTTAAATTACAGCTAAGTGTCTCATCAAAATCTATATTGAGTGATTATTTCACAAGAAATTCGTGAAAACTTTGCCAATTTGCTAAAAGCATTAGTTGATTCTAAAAAGTCTGACTACACAAAAAGAATTTTCTCAGATTACCTCGAATATTTCCTTCCAAAAGGTGAAACTTTTTGTGAAAAGAGGTAAAATTCAAATCTTTCCCTGTTGATCAACCAAATGGATGTAAGAAATGTCCTCGATATGATCAATAAAAGAAAATCTTCAATGATGTGCAAAAAGATTATCGTGGGAAAACACCCAGATATCAAACTGCCGAAGTTGCCAGAAGTTATCTTTTCTCATGCAAAATTCTTTTATCAATATCTCTTCATTTCCTGCTTTTATGAAATTAAGAATATTTCTTTTATTCTCATATCAAGGAAATGGATAGCTTCCTTGAAGAAAATCATCAGTGCTAAAATTTTGAATTTGACTCCTATAACTGAGGAGTTAACCTACTCTAGGTAAAAGAGAGAATATCTTTCGCACATACGTGCACATTTCCAAGCATTTGAATCTAGTATGATTTTATCTTATTGGCAAAATTTTCTAGCTATTCCAAAATTAAAATAAACATTCAATATCCATTTTGATGCAACCTAGCGTTGTTTATATTTCTCAAAAGAGTTGCCTCTGAAGGAAGTATCTCTTCCTGTCCCATCACGGTTTTTATCATTAAAGAATTCCGTAGGGACGACCCACTCAGGATAAGGGTTAAACCTGAACCATTTGCGAAAGATTCTTTGATTTCAAAAGCTATTTCAGTCTCGGCAATGAGACGCCCAATTTCTTCCCCTTTTCAAAGCTTTAGGGACCCTATATTTCCTCCTTTCGCAAAAACCCCTCTCGGATTTGTTCGTCCAAATTTCGAAGGTCCCATCGTGCTTTCTCCATTTTTGAGAAACCTGTATGATAGATTTCTCCCACTCAGGATAAGGGTCAAACCTGAACCATTTGCGAAAGATCATTAATTTCAAAAGCTATTTCAGTCTCAGCAAAGAGACGCCCAATTTCTTCCCCTTTTCAAAGCTTTAGGGACTCTATATTTCCTCCTTTCGCAAAAAAATCCCTTTCAGAATTGTTCGTCCAAATTCCGAAGGTCCCATCGTGCTTTCTCCATTTTTTTGAAACCTGTATGGTAGATTTCCCCCACTCAGGATAAGGGTTAAACCTGAACCATTTGCGAAAGATTCTTTGATTTCAAAAGCTATTTCAGTCTCAGCAATGAGACGCCCAATTTCTTCCTCTTTTCAAAGCTTTAGGGATTCTATATTTCCTCCTTTCGCAAAACCCCTCTCGGATTTGTTCGTCCAAATTCTGAAGGTCCCATCGTGCTTTCTCCATTTTTGAGAAACCCATATGGTAGATTTTCTATCCAGATTAAGAGTTAACCCGGAACCTCGCTTCGCGAGGTATCTTCCTTGCAGGTTTGGGTTAAACCTGAGTCACATTCCAATGAGAATCCTCCTTTCTGACGAGATGTTTTCTTTCAGTCCCATCATGGCTCCTCCCATCAAGGAACCCATACTTCATACATTCATCCAAGAAAGGATCATAATCGGGCTTCATTTCACAAGGCATTTTCCAAAATGTCCCATCAAGGTCCCCGTGTATCCCTTTCCTCAGTTCAAATTCATCTTGATATATTTTCGTCCCATCCAGGTTAAGGGCTAAACCTGAATCATTTTGATAAGAGTATCTGGTCTCACCCATGAGACCAGATCAAAATTCTCATTTCCCACCATTTCAGAATTTCCATCTAAAGTCCCATCACGATTTCCTCATTTTCTACTCAATCATATCATCTTCGAGGATTTCGTCTCCCCAAAACCATTCAGGATAAGGTTTCAAAGCCTGAGAAGCCATATTTTCAAAATAATTCTTCCACACCCAGCTCAGATCTGCTAACTGGGGCATTTTCAAAATTTGGAGTGTTATCTTTGCCACTAAACTCGGCTTTCAACCGGCTTAGTAGCAAAGAGGGGCATCTGTGAACACCCCAAATTTTTCAAAGTTTTGTAAAAATGACCCTTTTGCCCCCGGTCCCGTTTTCTGAGAAGACCGAGGCTAAATTTCATATATTCTTCAGATTTTCTGGATTAAATTTCGCACTGATATATTCAAAATAAATTCCGGATCCGAATTCAGTGCTTTAAAATCCATATTTTCTCAAAATCCGGATCCAAACACATTTCTGAAGAAATTTTCTCAAAATGGCTTTTAAAATTCTCAGAAAAATTCCCTTTTTTAAATATTTTTGCAAAAATACAAAAAAATTAGTTTTAAACTTTATTTTCTCACAGATTTTAAGATTTTATTATAAAAATACAAAAAAAAAATAAAAAGATAATGCAAAAACCAAAAAAAAATTATTAGGAAAGTTATGAGAAAAACAAATGGGTTTAAAATCAATTTTGCTAAAAAAATCAATTTAAAACCGTTTTATGAAAAATCTTTTTACACGAAGCCTCTTTTTGGGAAAAACCGAATTTTTTTACAAAAGAACCCATCTTAGGCTTTCTCTTGGGAAAGACATCGGAAAAAAGGATGGCCGCGCCTTTCTTCATCGCCCTTCTCTTTCTCTCTCCTCCATTACCCACCAAAACCCTCTCTTCCTCTAAGCCCTCCATCACACGAACCCTTCCTTCCTCCACCTTCGATCTCCAACGACCCCTTTCACGAACCTTCTTCATCCTCCTTAAAAGGGCACTCACAAGAACCCTAAGCCCATCCGTTTCTCACCCCTCCATCTCGACATCTCTTCTCCACCTTCTTCTCTTTCACGATTCATCATCGCCTTCACCCCCGCACCCCTTTGTTTCTTCTCCTTCCTCTTCTCCCTTCCGGCTTCTTCTTCCCCTTTTTTATTACTTCTCTTCTCTGATTTTTCCCATCGCTAAAGGGAACGATCAACTGCAACAAGACCACAAAATCATCCTTCAACAGCATATATAGAAGATTCATTCCCTGGGTTCTTCACCTCTGTTAGTTCAAGGTTTCCCCTGCAAGAGCTGAAGAGCAGTCCCTCAAGATCCCTCCTCCGTAGTGTTTAAGAGAGGCCAAATTTCTCTGCAAATACCAGGCGAATATCCCACCTGGTTCTTTCCAATAAGCAGAAATTTCGAAGGAAACTCAACCATTCCCTGCAGTTAAGAGGTAAGAGGTCATCTCCTTCCTCCTTCGATTTCCTGTAGAAATTTGATTCCCATTTTCATTATATCATTCTGAGCTTCCTTTCATTCTCTTTTGTTTATCTTTTCATTTTTTTTATCACAATGCATAGGTGACAGAGTCGGCCTGCATATTGCAGGATCGACTCACCTCTTGGCAAAAAGCAAAATGGAATTTCCTAATTCGAATATTTCTTTTAGTTTATGTTTGATTTCTTTTGTCAGTTATATAATTTGTTTTTGCTTTATTCACGCTAGTCGGGGTTAATGATTCTCTGTAGTTCATCTGAAACTCAATCCCATCTTCTTGCTTTTTTTTTATTTTTGTCTTGTTTTGATTTATGCTCTTTTTCTTGTTGTAATCTATTTCAAACTTTAATATATGTTTTGATCCTCAAATTTTATTCCTGTTATCTCGTTTTTTTTATTTTTTTGTGAATTTCGATTCCTGTTTTTCCTCTATATTAATTCATGGAGTTTTGATTGAGCATCTATGTGATTATTGATCGATCTAATTCCAGCAATTAATTGCTGTTTGTTGTTGTTATGATCACCTGGATAGCATCCCTTATCATTGATCTGTTCCACTTAAATCCACATTACTGACATAGATAACCTGGTTCATGCCTAAAAAAAAAAGGGGGAGGAGGAATCATCCCCTTTCTTCTGTGCACATGAGTTGCAGAAGCCAGTTTATTGCTTAAGTTTGAAGAGCTTGATGTCAGAGCTCAATTCACTGACCAAACTGTTCAGGATCTGATGTCTAAAATGGATTTGTTAATCGGTTCTTTATGTTGGGTTTGAATCATTGGTGCTTATGACTAACTCACTACGTGAAATAAGACGACATGAGTTCCCACTGAGTGCATTCATTAAGCCCAGGCTTCTGAAGTGCGTTTGATCCCTGTTAGTTTACTTACCAAAGAGGATTATTTTGCTTTATCATATTTGCTTTCTTGTCCAGCGTTAGCCATGAGAAACACCCCGAATAGTCGCTTCTGTTTATGGTCTTCCAATGCACTTGGTAACACCTGATCAGTATGTTGACTATCCGACATCTCATTGATTCCATTAGTGATTTTCCTCTGCTCATGAAATTTAGTCTTCACCATCAACATCATCAAATATCTGTATAATATTAGTTGTATTAGCATAGGATTTTTATTGTCATTAGTTTTTGTGATTTAATATTTCACTTTCATCATCCTGTATTTATTTTATCTTCATTCATCAATGGGTTCATTATATCCCATCATGAAATATATCATTCAACTTGCAGCATCAGTTTCCCATTTCACAATACTCTGCTTTGCCACAGTTCACCATGTTTTCTGTTTTTCAAATGTTTGTGTCCGATCCTTTTTGCACTGCCTAAACCTGGAAAATCAGGAGTCCACGGCAGTATGGGCAGTGGTTTTACTGTTTCTATGAGTGTAATTTCCATTGATCACTGTTCTTCTGTAACTATATCTAAATTACTCAGTGTCTGATAATTCATGGGATGGTTTTCTGGCATATACAACATGAGGATATTCTTCAGGGTGCTTTCTCTTCCTTACGTGTCAAATGTGTTGATGTCACTCACACATGTGAATGAGAATGGTGAAATAATGATAAAATTTAGGCTTGGAACCAGATCATGGGATCAGCCGTCAGTGATGTTGGTGTTTTCATTCTTATCTGCGACCTTAATGCTTTTGGTTATTTAATGCTTGTCTATTCTTTAAATTTGTTTTGGAGTAACAATGCTGGGAGGAGGAGGTAGCAGTCTCTATGTATCTCCAATAGCACATCTTTCTCTTTGGTTGATGTGTTGATGGAGGTTCAATATCATTTTTTTTTAAGTGGCTATAAAATGATTGTTATAGTGGATTCATTATTGGGTCAATGACAATAAATGCTTTTGTCAAATTGAACTCTGTTTCTTGATTTAAATCAAGTTAACATGCGGTGTTGTTCAATTGGTTGCCAGCTTTTCCCAAAATCCTGCTGTGCAGTTTTCTGTTCTGTGTTTTTGCAAAAAGTTCATTTATTGAACTGGTTGGTAAGATAGGGCTCAATCCAGTCTGAAAAGTGTTACCCCTCAATCGGCAGCATCATCCGCACGCTGCAGTCAATTATGCAACCAATACTGTGAGGCTGCAATGCCTTTATTTTCACTAAGGAAGATGCTGGTGCCGCTGCCAGGTTTGCTGAGTTATGTCAAGTGCTCATGTAATTGGATGGTCACAGCATCAGCCGCACATGTTGAAATTTTTTTTTTATGACCCCTGATTTGTTTAATTCTATGATTTCTATGGCATCCACTTTCAAACTCACCTTTCCCTCTTTGTTCATCTTTTGTAGGATCTAAATAATTGATGTTCAGTGTCATGAGTCAAGTTTGTGCCTTCCATCTATTATCTACTTATGGTCTGTGCTGTCATCAATCAGACAGTGAATTCTCATGACGCTCTTATGCAAAGGTTACTGCAGTACCAAGCAAGCAGGTCTTTCAGATCATTCAGAACTTTTAGAACCATGGTTTAAGCATGCTCAAATTCATTAGGAGTCTGCATTTAGGTACATTTCTTGTCAAAATCCACTTAGATCATCCCTAATCAGGAGCTCACTGAACCTGTCACGGTTCACCTAAGTTGGATCAATCCCATTACTAGCTCTTATGCCAAGGGACTTGGTTCCGCCAAAGAGGAATCTCCATCTTCATCAGAGCATCTCTATAAATCATATCTCCGATTTGAATTCCAAGCCAGGAATGCATCAGTCCTGTATGTGGTGACATCATAACCCTTAAAACAATGAAGTTACCATACCTGTGCATTAGTGTCAATACCTTCAATGTCCTATGAGAAATCCACCATGTTTCTCTGATCACCATTTCACCCATGTATACATATACACATATCAGGTGTACATATATATGTATATATATATATATATATATATGTACGGATACATACATATATATATATATATATATATATATATATATATTCATGTCTATAGATACATACCCATATATATATAAGATATACATATATATATGTACGTATATGAACATAGGTGTATATGCCCCTTCTTCATCTTCTCATATATCTTGACATAGGTGCAATTTTTCTTCTCTTTTCACTAACCAATTTGTTTTGCAGGGAATATGAGGAGAATATCATCATTTGAGACTTGAATTTTTAAAAACTTGTAATAAGTTAGGATCTTAATGAGAATTTACATTCCCTGTTTTAGGTAGAATGAATGAGCATTGTAAATATCAGGAATTGCTTGTTTTCATGCTTCTTTGGCCTTCATTTTTCAAATTTTCACAAATGGGAACACGAATGGCACGTGCACCATTTCGTAAAAGATAATTGATACTAAGTTGATGATCCACGTCAATGGCCATAGTCAGGGTGTGGACAAAACTTAGCATTTTTATCTTTTACAAAATAACACTGGATCCACACTAGATCCATTTTCAAAATTCATCATATTTTTCATAAAAATTTTCTTCTTTTATCAGAATTTAACCTAAAATTAACTCAAAATATATACTAATGGCCATAGCCAGGGTATATTGAGGGTTAATTTCATTTTAAATTCTATAAAAGCACCAAAAAGGTATTTTATCCTTCATTTGAATTTAGATATGACTATTATATAATACATTCAATGACCATAGTGAGGAGTGTATTATATCATTAGTCTTATTTAGATTCATTTGAAGAATGAAATATAATTCTCAAATCCAATTTCAACTTATTCAAACTCATTCATCATATAGGATAGAATTGCATCATATTTTCAAAATTTCCTTTTCAAAATTCCAAGTAATTCTTCGTCTCAGATCAAAATTCAAATATAGTTCTATCTCACTTCAAGATTCAAGAATTCAATTTCAAAGTCCAATTTGACTTTGAAATTCCAAAATCACTTTTATATTCAAACTTCCAACTCAAATCAAAATTCAAAGTTCAATTTAACTTTGAAGTTATCTTCTGATTTCAAAATCAAGTTCATCCCCTTATCTTCAAATCAAGGTTTGGATTTGAATCTTAAGTTTAAATTTGGGTTTCTAAAACCCAGATCCATTTTTAAAAGGTCTATTTGGACTCTTCATAATCCGAATCCAAAGTTAAATCCTAGTCTCAACTTGGATCCAGATTTCCAAGTATAAACTCAATTCCACTTTGGATCTCAAATTACAGATCCAAATTCCATTTAGGATCCAGAACCCAATTCTACTTTGGATCTCAGACCTCAGATCCAAATCCATTCTAAGATCCAGATCCCCATTCTACCATTGGATCTCAGATTCAGATCCAAATTCCAATTCTTAGGATCCAGAATCCAACCCTACTTTGGATCTCAGACTTCAGATCCAAAATCCATTTCTTTAGGGTCCAGAATCCAATTCTACTTTGGATCTCAGACTTCAGATCCAATTCCATCTTAGGATCCAGAATCCAACCCTATCTCGGATCTCAGATTTCAGATCCAAATACCATCTTGGATTCCAAATCTTGAATCCAATTCCATTCAAAATTCCAGATCCAAATTCACTGTAATTCCAATTCTTAAAACCAATTCCTCTTCATTCCAGATTTCAAATCAAGTTCCTATTTCGGATCCTAAATCCAAAAATCAACTAAAAACTCTATTCAGAATCCAGAACTTAGATTCAGATTTCATCTTGAAATTCCAACTTTTGCAAATCCCATTTCTCAATTCCTTTAGATTTCCCACATTTCCTTCTAAATTCAAAACTTCAAAATTGGAATTCAATTTCATTCCAAATATTCATCCAAGTTCAAACTTCTAAATTTAAAGTCCATTTATGACTTTGAAAATTTCCTTCTCTTTTTTTTTTCTTTCAAAACTTCAAAATCAATTTCCAAATTCCAGATTTATTTTCTCAAGCTCTTGATTATTCTAAAAACTTAGAACTTTAAATCTTAAGTTCTAAGTTAGAAATCATTTCTTCACTTTATCAGATTCATCTCAGAAACACTTGGGAATTCTTTAAAACATTTTCAAAAAGAGCATACATCTTTTGCATTTACACAAGCATGATTATATTTGTGCATTTAGACTTAGGATAAATACTTAGATAATTTCTTTGCAAAGCAAAAGGCATAAAATTCGACCCTTGGTTCGATTACCCCCGGTAAAGGCGCCAGGAACGGTCAAACCTCGTACCGACGAGCGGATCCCGTCTCCCAGTTTTTCCGCAAATATTTCAAAAACGGAGGCGAGTTATTTCAAAAGTTTTCAAATTAAGGTCAAGTGAGGCCCGCAAAATAATTCCTCTTCTCTCCTTCTTTTCTCTTCTTTTCTCTTCTCTCTTTCTTTCTGTCTTTTATCTTTCTCCCTTCAAAAAGGAGGAAAATAAGAGGTTGGAAATTTAAAGAGAAGGAAGAGAGAGAATATTACGAGAGGAAAAATTTTGCGATGATCACAGATACAAATCCATTTTCTGAAGAAATTTTCTCAAAATAGCTCAGAAAAAATCCCTTTTGTAAATATTTTACAAAAAACATAAAAAAAATAGTTTTAAATCTTTGATTTCTCGTAAAGCTTTAGGACTTTATTCTAAAAATACAAAAAAATAGAAAAATAACATCAAAAACCAAAAAAAAAAAATTGGGAAAACTACAAGAAAAATAAATAGTTTTGAAGCTTTTTAAGATAATTTTTCTGAAAACCTCACATTTGAACCATTTTTCAAAAATTTTTCTAAAAGAGGACCCTTTTTTTTTTTTGAAATAGGAAAGAGTTACAACGGAACCCTCCCGCGCATTTCTTCTCCTCTTTCCATCGTTCGATCTGCAACGACCTTCTTCGCTCTCCACCCTTAATCTTCAACCATTTTTCTCTCTCGAAGCCTCGATGATCTCTTTAAAGAGAGACATCGATCCTCTATGGAGGATCATCCATTTTTTTTCGGGCGCCGATCATCCATCTTCATGCTGTGATTCCTCCTTCAAGCTTCCTCTACTACTTCTTATCGAGGATTGTCAATATCCATTACCACACTCCATCATCAAATCTCTCTGAAGCATCCATTAAACCCATCCTCATCGGAGCTCCCCTGCAAACCCACTATTGCCATCCATTTTAACTCCATTTGCTTGGCTTCTGGAGGATCGATCATCATCAAGCAACATCCCCTTTTTCCCCTCTTCTACTGATCTTTCCTCGATTAGCAAGAAGGATCGATTTCCCCCTGCGAAAGCTACAGGAATTCGATCGACCTCTCTCCTCCCTGCAATCACAGAAAGCCGATCATCCCAGCATCACGAATAGATGATCCACTCCTTTGGTTTTGACCATCATTAATCCAAGGAAAACTCCACTCTGAAGTTCTAAGCAATCCAAAGAAGATCGCTCTCCCCTGCAATTGAAGGTAAGCAATCACCTCCATCCTCCTTCGACTTCTTGTAAAATTTTCTTTCCCATTTTCTTACGTTTCTCGTTGTTTGTGATACCTCATTCCAGCTTCTTCCCATTTTACTTTTTTTTTTTTTTACTTCGTATTGTTCCTGCTGTTGATAATTTTCTTGTTTGTAGCCTTGTTAGAGCACCTATAGTGTTGATTTTGCCTGTAGCAAACATCAACCTGTGTAAACGTGCTAACATCTAAAGGGAACGATCAGGTTCCAATAAAACTTTGCTTTGATCTTTTGATCTCTTAGTCTTTTGAAGCTCTTTGTGGTTTTTATAGGGTTCTGTTGGTATGCGTCATAACATTAGTTTCAGTTCTCTTTGATCTGATAATATACATCTACGATTTAATAATGGTGTTACCCATTGTAAAGTCCAGCCATTAATATAGATTTGTTAGGCAATCTGTTACATCATCATCACAAGATATCGTGTTTTCCTTTCATTCTAGGTCTGTTCGTTTCATTACAATTCCCCTTTTAGCTTTATCATGCTTTCCATAGGGTGATTTATATAACCATCATTCGGGTTATGTTTGTCTACAGTTTGCATGATCAATATCCTCATATTCTTCAGCAAGCCGTTATGAAAATGGCATTGACTTTTTTTTTTCTTGAAACGATTCAATGGCTTGGCTGCTGTGGTAATTAGGCTACCAAATGTTGGAAGTATCTCAGAAATATGTCATATGATTTCTTTTTGGCTGATCGATCTTACCTCTCTGTATGACCATTTGCTGAAGTTTTTTTTTTATTATCATTTTGTCATTTTATATTCATCCCATTTTTTTTTTTTTACCCAGTAGCATTGCATCTGCAGTATCATTTTCATTTAGATATCCTCTCTTCTTCATTGATAATTTATATGGAGAATATTTATATTTTTAGTTCACTCCACGTTCTGTGTCATTTCTTCTCAATCACGATGTCTCGTTCACAGCCTTTGTCCTGTACTCATTCACTTTAATGTTTTAGCGTCATGCTCTGTACCCTTACATTGGTAAGCCTTTAAACATGTTTTCAAGTCAGCATAGGTAGCCTTGGAATTGGCCAGGAAAGTGATCCTTTTTATCGATTTTTTGTCATCAGGAGTGATTCATCACTCTGTTGCTATTGCAAAAGCAATCGGTTATTGCTGAAAATGTCTCATCAGGCCATTGGGCAGGGATAAGTCAAGTTGTAAGCTCGAACTGCAAAACCAAAGGGGGTCTCATTCGATGACATCAATGCTACCCAGAATCCGTAGTGTTGTTTTACAGGATGCATTCACAGAGTGCTCTCTATTTTTGCTCAAGTAGCAATATTATGTTTGTTATATACCAGTAAATTAATCTATCAGGCTAAAAAGAAAACAAAATAAAGGGGGGTGATTATGTATTATACATTGGTAGAAACCCACCAATAACATTAGCTTAAGGCATGCTCTGGCACTTTACTTTCAGCACACCTGCTGAGCTCATTTCATTATGCGTCTATTGTGGATATGATCACTAAGTATCGAATGGCGGTAAAAGTCTCTGCTAAACATCTTCAAAGGCTGTGGGGTTAACTCTTATGAGTCCCTATCTCTAAAAATTTTCTCCTTCCCGGGACAAAATGCTTTGTCTACAACAACATCGAATGGAAGTCAGTCAATCATCTTTCTCTCAGTATCTCGCAGCTAAAAGATGAGATCAACTTGCTGGGATATGACTATTCTTGGTAGAGGCAATTCATGATCTGATGAATGGGTCCTGGAGCATGTGTTTTTTTTTTTTGCAATATATGGTCTGAAGATGAAGGGGTTAATCGGCTGTTAGTATGGCTCATCAGAATTGCTCTAGGATTCACAAAACAGGCAAATTGTTGTTAGTATTTAAGGGTTGAAATGATGGTTATTTGTCACAAAGAACCAACGGTTGAAACACTTAAGTTGCAGAAGCCTATGTGCATGAGTTGTTGTACATTTTTTTTTATTTATCATCAGTTGTGTAATGTTTTGCATTCCATGAATAGTGTCATCATTTGCATTTAGTAGTAGTATTAGTTTGGGTAGTTTGTTTTCATTTGATCTTATTTACTGTGGCACTTTGTTTTCATTGTGGTATACTTAATATTAGCATTACTGCTACTAGCCACATCCCTCTGCCTCTATACCATCTTACACCATCTACTACCCTCACTGTTTTCATCCATTGCACAACATCAGCCAACTGATGTGGCCCATTCACATTCTCAGCAGCTAAGAGGCTATTGTTCGTGCTGCTGTGGTCTTTTTATAGCAACTCACAACAACTCACAGAGTTGTTGTGCTCTTTTTATTTGCGTAACAGTCTTTGCATCAGTAGGCATCGTAGCTTCTTCACCTTACATTCACTTTATCTTCCCACATCAGATTGTTGCATCTTACATCTTCACCACCTATCATTACAATTCCACTTCACAGCATCTCACCTTCACCCTTCTTTACTTTGCTATTCATAAGCATAACCTTCTTTTTATATATAAGTCACTCACAGTAGCCATCCCCTGCACTACCAGCACACCATTTTTTTTATCAGCCATCCCCCGCATTACCAGCACACCATTTTTTGCATAGTTTAAACAGCAAAATAAGTCGTTGAGCTTGCTTTATCTGGCTCATGCAAGGTCCTGGTGTGATCATCGCAAAATTTTTCCTCTCTTGTGGTTTTCTCTCTCTTCCTTCTCTTTTTCTTTTCCAGCCTCTATTCTCCTCCTTTTTGAAGGGAGAGAAATCAAAGACAGAAAAGAGAGAGAGAAGAGAAAAGAAAGAAAGAGAGAGAGAAGAGGAACTCTTTTGCGAGTTTTCACTTGACCTTGATTTGAAAGATATTTTAGAAATTTAACTCGCCTCCGTTTTGAAAATATTGCGGGAAAATGGAGAGACGGGATTCGCTCGTCGGTACGAGGTTCGACCATTCCTGGCGCCTTTACCAGGGGTAATTGAACCAAGGATCGAATCTATGCCCTTTGCTTTGTGTGAACACCTCAAATTTTTCAAAATCTTTTAAATATTCCCTTCTTACCCCTAAATTCTTTTTTTTTTAGCAAATGTGTCATTTTTAAATCTAAATTCCAGTTCATTTCTCAAGCTTTATTGAAATTAGATTCATTTTATATGTTTAAATTGATTTCGGATCTGGGTCCATTGTCCAGATCCAAATCTGAATCTCCTTGTTCAAATTTTAAATCAAAATTATAGAAAATACCAAAAATAGTTTTAAATAGCTCGGACAGTCCATCCGACATCTGTTTGGATCCATCAAATCATATTTCTTGATTCGAGTATCAAAACTCGAACATTTTCTCAAAACCTGGATCCAAACCCATTCTTTTGAAGAAAATTTTTTTGAAATGGTCTGAAATTCTGAGGAAGATACTTTTGTAAATATTCTTTTTAGAAAAATACAAAAAAAAAAATAGGGTTTAGTCTTTATTTTCTCAGATTTTCATTCCAAAAATACAAAAAAATCAAAATACTCAGAAAAGAACAAAAAATCAAAAATAAATAAAGGAAATTGCAAAAAATGGTCTTTGGAAACCCGTTTTAGAAAAATCTTTTTATAAAAGACCTCTTTTTGGAAAAAGTAAAACCCTTAAAATCGAGTTAGGGTTTCGGGGGGGAGACCCTCTCGAGTTCTCCCTCTCCGGCGGCTTCTCCTCTCCAAACAGCCGCACACCCCCATGTGCGAGCTCCTCCATCTCCCTCCATTTCCACCTGCCTTCTCCTACCAATACCGTTGATCTTCGACGAACCTCTCATTTTCTACCTTTCATCGCCAACTAAATTTGTCTTGAACCATCATCTTCTTCTTTAAAAAGGAAGCATACAGACGAAGCAAGGGATCGTCTTCACCCCTCCCCTTTCCTGTAAATAACTCTCATTATCCTCTCAATCGATCGCTTCTTCACTCCAACGCCTTCCTCCATCCTCAGCATCCATCGCTCATTCCCCCCTTTTTCTTCACTTTCCCCTCTTTCATGAACCATCCATTCGCACCCTCTCCTTCACCCTCTTAACTTCTTCTTCTTCGATTTCCCTTTTCCATTCCCTCTCGGCCTCTTCTTTTTCACTCTCTTGGTGGAAAATGCGATCGAGCCTATGGTAGTGCACAAAAGGAAAGCCTCTCCTCCTTCAGCCAAAAGCAAAGAAACTGGTAAGAGTCTTATTTTTTCTTTCCTTCATCTTTAATTCCTTAAATTCCTTTGTTTTGCCCCATTAACGCATTATCGAGTGTGTTGGGTTGCTTATAGCAATCCCAACCCCTCTTCTATGCTACAGCAAATGGAACCACCGTTCCAACATTTTTTTTATCTGTTTTATATCTTCTTTCATTTCATTTTATTCCCCCTTTTCTGTTGTTTATTCCAATTTATGGTCAATTTATTTCTGATTTTTTTTTCTCTTCGTATTTTTCCTAAATTATGATTTGCTTCTGCATGTACGTATCATATCTCTCTGGTTTTAACCCTAGTATTTCAATAATTGAATCTGATATGGCGGATAGCCTCTGTTTTGGGATTCATTTTGCATCTGAATCTTAATTTTTTTTTCATCAATTTTCATCTGCTCTGAATGCTAGTTCATTATGTATTGCGTTTGGAGTCCCTGCATCTCACAGAGACTTAACGTTTCTCCCTTAAGATGCAAACCTCTCAAGAAGATTTCGATGTCATCTGCCTTAGGCCAATGGTCAAAGACATGCCAATCTGAATGTGTTTTCACCCTCTTGTTCATCGTGGATTCGCATACCGATTCCCAAGAATCGGTTGTCAACTTACTGATAAAATCTCTCGTACACCCACGGTGTCATTGAAATGTATGAAAGGGGGTGAAGAATTTGGAAGAGTTTAGTTCAGAATCAAACAATGGTGATCTTGATTGAAAAGAGGGAATAGTTTTATTTGTAATTTTCATTCAAGATGATCTGACGTTAATCCAATGTTTACGAGAGTTCATCAGAAATTATTAGATCAATCCGCGGATGGAAGCTCCCTCTTAGAGTGCCAGCGTCGGGATCACTTCGTGAAGGCCATATTTCCATTACAGGTTTAATCTCCATTTTCTCTCCAAAAAAAAAAATGGCTAGGGAATCGCAAATTGTAAAGGATTCGTTGTTTTCCTGCTGTAATACCATGTTAGTTCTTGATATTATCATGAAGTCCATCTATGCTCTCCCGTGAAAACCCATGAATAAATAGTATATTAGTTAAGAAACATCTCGTATTTTATGGTATTACTGAGCTAATTTGGTCATTCTCATGCAAAAGATCCCACCGCAGTTGGGTGTAATAGTTTGATTGAAGGGTCGGCTCTATATGTCACGCCTCTGATCATATGTCAGATCGAAGTTTGCAACTTGAATATATGTGAAATTCTTGCTTAATCTTGGTTCACGCTTTTGAGTTCTTAGGTCTGGGCAAAATCGGCCTCGCAAAACACTGATCAGGCGCCAAGATCACCTCGGTAATGTCATCAGGATTATGGATAAAATTGTGAAGGCGTGTTGTTTTTTTTTTATTATCTGATAGAATGATGCTATGACTCGGTGTAAGAAAAAAAATTTATGCCTGCATACAGGTATCCTGTAGCTCATGTTTTGATAACAGCATTAATGGTCATAGCATCATCATCAGTCTTAATTCATTTGACCCGGGTATATTTTTCTAAAAAAATCTGAGATTTGCAGGGTTATTCCGAGGTTGATAAAGGTAGGAAAATGAGATCAGAGAAACCTGTTTGACCCATCTAAATCGTTCCTTCATCCAATGAGGGAATCACGTTTGGCATGGGTGAGGAATTCTCTGGGTCAGTGGCAGACCTGTGTAAAAACTCATCTCGAGAAGGTTGTATCACTGAGGCAGTCAATACAGGACTTGGTAAAAGCTTGTCCTCAGGGATGAGGTGACTTCAATGAAATTTCTGTTTTTGAACAGTAATCAACAAGGTCAGGGGATTATTCATAAAAATGGTGAAAATCGTTCTTGAATATCCGTAATAACCTATGCAGAACTAGAGACACAGAATTGGAGACATCGCCATTGTTGAGATTTCTTTTTCTTCTTAAGGTATGTTCCAGAATTCTAATGATGTTTCGTTATCTTCAGTATATTTGTCAATCCCTTACGTAAATCTTATCATCAGTATACATAACTTTTTTTTTCTGTATCTATGTTTGTTGTGTATCTATGTTTATCACATGTAAATACCTCCACCTTGGAGTCATATACGCAGATTACACCCACTTTTCATGTGTTGATCATCATTGTATTTTATCCAGCGCCTCTTCCATTGCATGATCATAGATTTATTTCCCGTTATAGTAAGCCAGCTAATCCATTCAAGTTTTATCATGTCCATAGGACTAGTATGTTATTGCCAATAATCACGAAAATTTGCCCCAATCAATGCATTTCAGCATCTTAATGAATAGGGGTAAGCAATTGATGAATCTTCCAATCTCTTAGTCTCTTATTTGGGTGTTGCTAATACTATGCTGCAGGTTCATTCTCACTTTGTTAATTGCCACACATTTCTTTTCTTTTTTTTCTTTTTTTCCTTTTTTTTCTTCTTTCTTTCTTTCTTTCTTCTTCTTCCATTTTCAATTTTGAAGATATCTATGTAAATTGATACCCGTTCTAACATTTTAGTGCATGCCCTGGAGATTTCAAGGTTCAGCAGATGGTAACTCTTGTAAACTGACATCAAGCAGGCTCCTGAGAAACAATGCTTTGACACCAAAACAGTCCTTGAGTGTTGACAATCTGGTTAGACTGGTAGAAGTAGTCATTTTAATCATTTTATAAATCATAGGATTTATCAGCAAAATGCCCTTCGTAATAGGTTTCTGGTTGAATTTAACAGAAAAAGGACATCATGAACAGACTCTGCTGTTTTCTTTTTGACTTATTGCCAAAAATTTCGATCGGCTGGATTGAAAAGGGTGTTTTACCTTCTGGTTCACTAGAGATACACAACAGGATTTCGATATCCTGCTATTCCAAGATTAGATCTTAATCCCCTGTGAAAGATCAGGCTCTGTTGAGCCGAACTTCACCACTCCATCATTTTGAGCCTATATAATACCTGGTCGTGTATCATTATATTAATAGCTCATTTCCAGCCCTTAACACAAGCCCACTATTGTCAACCTCTTTCATATCTATACTTTGCCCTACAGCAGCATGTACATGCTATTTGCTGCAGGTCATACACGCACAGCGATTTCCTACAGTCGCAAATGCCTTATGCCTATGTTCATCATATCCCAGCAATTCACCATTCGTTACATTTAGTGACCTATTTGCCCCAGTCATATGATGGCCATTGCCCTCTGCACCTCCAGAATAGAATTTCCAGCTACTTTGCTCTTAAGTAGTAAAGAGTGGACTACCATTGGATCCCTTTCAGCGGCTTTTTGTAATCATCTGAAATTAAAAGTGCCCTCTCAATTACAGCCACTATCAATAAACCATTTAAGTTGGGGCGCAATGTCCATGCCCAGTCCAGAGTTCTAATAGTGTCGCGCAGTCCCCTGTGATTCAGCAGAAGGAAATCTCCACTCTTATATCATCAGCCAATCTTTTGCCAATATCAAACAGTCACTTGAGCCAGTCATGATCCTGTACATCCACACCTAACCCCAGCCTCAGGTAGGTATTAGTCTCAATATCTACTGCAACCTCACATTTTCAGCACAGCCTTCACATGGCTGCTGCATATTCTACTCACTTGCCCCAACTCACCCTTCCACTCATATATATATATATTTTCTATATATATATATATATATATATATATATATATATATATATATATATATATATATATATATATATATATATGTATATATATAGATATGTGTGTGTAAATATACACATTTATGTTCATTTACATATATGTATACACATACATATGCATGTATATATGTATATAAATACATATCAATTCCATCTTTCCCACAACTTAGATCTCAAATATCCGGACATATGAGCAATTATTGTCATTAACATCTATATGTGCAATTTTTCTTCCATTTTTCTTTTATATATTAACTCAAGTGTTTTGCAGGGGAATATGTAGAAAGCATCACTTGGAGTTGTAAATTCGATTTCATGTGTTAGATCTTAATGAGAATTTACATTTTTCCTGTTTTAGATAGAATGGATGAGCATTATAAACATCATGAATTGTTTGTTTTCATGCATTTTTTTTTTTTTTGCCTTTATTTCTCAAATTCTCACAACAGCAACACGAATGGCACGTACACCATTTCATAAGAGGTAAACTAGTCCTAAGTTGATGATTTACATCAACGGCCATAGTCGAGATGTAAACAAAACTTAGGATCTTTATCTTTTATAAAATAACATTGGATCCACACTGGATCCATCTTTCAAAATTCATCATATTTCCTTAAATATTTTCTCCTTTTATTAGAATTTAACTTAAAATTGACTCAAAATATATACCAATGGCCATAGTCAGGGTATATTGAGAGTTAATTTCATTTTAAATTCTATAAAAGCACCAAATGTATTTTATTCTTCTCTTGAATTCAAATATAGATTATTGTATAATACATTCAATGGCCATAGTCAAGTATGTATTATATCTTCAATCTTGTTTTAATTCATTTAAAGAATGGAATAACTTTTCAAAATCCAATTTCAAAAATTTAAATTCATTCATCATTTGGATAGAATTGCATCATATTTCCAAAATTCCTTTTTTTCAAAACTCCAAGTAATGTAAATACCTTCCTCAATCTATCCTCAATCCTTATCAAATCCAATTCATCCTTTCATTTTTCGAAATTCTATTTTTAATCTCAAAGTTCAATTCGACTTTGAGATTTCAAATTCATTTTTATATTCAAATTCAAAATCAGATTTCAAAGTTCAATTTGACTTTAAAATTTCAAATTCATTTTCAAATGCTCCAATCAAACTCAAAGTTCAATTTAACTTTGAGATTCTTGATTCATTTTTCTAAATTTCAAATTCAAACTTCAAATCCAAGGTCTAAATTGACTTTGGGATTCATCTGTATATTCAAAATTCAATTTTTAAAATTCCTTTTCCCAAATTCAAATCAGACTTAGAAATTCTTGATTCATCTTCTGAATTTAACTCCAAATCCATTTTTAAGACTCAGGATTCAACACTCATATTGGATCTCAGACTTCAGATCCAATTCCTCTTCAGGATCCAGAGTCCAAATTCCACTTTTTCAGATCCAATTCCCCTTCAGGATCCAGACTCCAATTTCACTTTGGATCTTAGACTTCAGATCCAGTTCCATTTTAGGATCCAGAATTCAATCACATGTTGGATCTTAGACTTCAGATCCAAATCCATCTTAGGGTCCAGAACCCAATTTTACATCGGATCTCAAATCCCAGATCTTAAATCCATTTTAAGATCCAATTCTATTCCCAATTCTAGATTTCAAATCCAAGTCTATTTCCATATCTCATTTAAACTCCCTAAATCCATTTCTATTCTTAAATACCATTTGATTATCTCAGATCCATTCCAAACTTAAAAATCCAAATTCAATTCCATCGCAAGTATTCATTTCCTTTTCTAAATTTAAATCTAAAATTCAAAGTCGATTTTGACTTTGAAACTTCATTTCCTTTCATTTCAAAGCTTCAAGTCATTCTTTCTCATTTATTCTTCCAAATCCTGATTTACTTCAAAAACTTAGAACTTCTCTGATCTATCTCAAGCTCTAAGTTAAATTCAATCATTTTCTTTATTCCTTTACCAAGTTCATCTCAGAATACTTGGAAATTTTCAAAACATCTTTAAAAGAGCATACATCCTTGCATTGCACAAGTATGATTCTTTGTGCATTTAGAGTTAGAATAAATTCTTAGATTATATTTAGGCAAAGCAAAAGGTATAGATTCGATCCTTGGTTCGATTACCCCTGGTAAAGGCGCCAGGAACGGTCGAACCTCCTACCGACGAGCGAATCCCGTCTCTCCAATTTTTCCCGTAATATATTTCAAAAACGGAGGCGAGTAATTTTCTAAATATTTTCAAATCAAGGTCAAGTGAGACCGCGCAAAATAGTTCCTCTTCTCTCTTTCTTTCTCTTTTTTTCTTTTCTCTCTTTCTTTTCTTTCTTTTATTCTTCTCCCTTCAAAAGGAGGAGAATAGAGGTTAGAAAATGAAAAGAGAAGGAAGAGAGAGAAACCAACGAGAGAGGAAAAATTTTGCGATGATCACAGTTCTGGCGACCGTGATGGGACCCGTCTTTGTCTGGTCGAATTTGTGCCTTTGCTTTGCCTTTATATAATCTAAGTCTTTATTCTAACATATGTCAGCTACATTTTCATGCAAACCTTAGGAAGCCTAGATTTTGTCCTAAGCTGACATCATTGCATATAGGATCTAAGTATGGTTTGGTAGGACCATATTAAGGAGATTATCCATGTTCACATTAGACTTAGGTTTTAAATACAACTCTCCTCAATTCTAGGGATTGAATGTAAACAATGTATGCAAGTGTATGCTTCTTTTTATTTAAATCTATCTCTTTTAGGACTTGCATTAGAGCTTTCCTGTTTTATTGCATGTTGATCATGTTTTGAAAACAACCTTACCTATATTGTCCCGGTATTCATGTTGTTGGGCTGTCTCACTGAACCATAGTTCGGGAGAGAGCCTCACAACTGGACCACTTATTTGGGTTCGCGCCCCCCTACCACGTACCTAAGGGCCATAGTCTAAGGTATATCGGTAGGTGCTCAAGGATGTTGGGAAGCCTTTTACCTTAGAACCGAAGAGATATCTTATATGCCACGTACTTCGAGCTTCGGCTTGAGTATATCGGCATACCTTGATTGGAATCAGATGATATAAATCTTAGAGTTAGGATTAAGATCCTATTTGCCATTTCAAATATTGCATATAGAGTCAGCTTTAGGGAGTGCTGTTTGTACATCCTTGTTTGTATATCTGTGATTGTATGATATTTTATATCTTCCCTATATTCTTCAAAACCCTGGGTATATATATTATTCAAAAAAATTCTCTTTTTAAACCCAGGTGTACTTTCCCTTTATCCTTTTGATTTCTTTAAATTCTTTGATCCTGCCTGCAATTCTTCAAATTTTTCTTTAAATATCCTCTTTCAAATTCTTTTGTGATAAAATAAATTCAGGATATGTCCCTTTCAAAATTAAAGTATTTGTTCATTCTTTTTCAGAAAAACAATGTGGTTGTCACAAATTTTTGGTGACAACCCAATCCCTCGTAATGGGATATTTTCATTATCAGACTTTGATTTTCTCCTTTATCATAATTTCCTCCAAAAATTTTCTAAATATCCCATTCTTACCTTCAGAGCGGACATTGACATTTCATCATGGTTCGGACGAGGACTGGAAAGGAAACAGTGCCCCAGCAAAGCAACAGTGAAGGAGAAGAAATGAACTCCATCAGATCATCCAAGCAGCAGAGCCAAGAAGCAGAAAGCAATGTTGATTCAGCTACATACAAGTTGTTTCAGAAAGTGATGGCCAAAATGATGTCTGAACAGGCTGAGGAAAACCCTGAGAAAATATCTTCTAAAAGCAAAGCCAAGGGAAAAGTCAGCAAGAAGCAAGTTCAGTATGACAGTACTTCAGAGTCAGCAGAGGAGAACTCAGAGGAAGAGCAACTGACATATTTTCACAATCCCTTGTATCGACCCAAGAAAGTCAATGAGGGGCACCAGTCAGCAAGCAAAGCCAAAGGTCAGATCCCAGCAGAAGATCCAATGCAGGAGAAAATGAGAGAAATGACTCGTGCGATCAAAGACTTACAAGCCCAGGACAAAGGCAAAAAGAGCTACACCGGTGCAGATTTTTATGACGGCCTAGAAGGGGATGACAACTGGGAAGATCTTCCTCGTAAATTCATAAAGTTTGATGGGACCGGCAACCCCAAGGCTCATCTGGCTACATTTTTCGCCGAGTGCAATCGATTCAGAAAGAACAATCAGGCTTTATTCTTATGCTTTCCACGCAGTCTGGAAGGAGTTGCAGCAAGATGGTATGCCGACCACATCAACTTGATTGAACTGCGAGAATTTGACAAAGTCATCAACTTGTTCATTGAAAGGTTTCTCTTCAATACTGAGGCTCCGCCTACCCTCAACCATCTTTTCAACCTAAAGCAAAATGACAATGAGAGGGCAAAAGATTTCATTCATAGATGGAGATCCACCTGCAACCGGATGAAGGATCCGATATCAGAGGGGCATGCGCTCTCAATAATTTTGAACAATTTCTCTCAACCTCTGAAGGGTCTGATCTCTACTTCTCCGTCTAAATCTTTCATCAAGTTAATAGAGCGAGTCGAATGGCTCGAAATGGGCTTAGAGAATGGAACCTATCATGGCATCACCTTGACAGGAGGCAGTCAGGATGCGAAAAAGAAAACCAATTTTACCTTTTCTACCAGTTCCTTCAACAACAATGGCAAAAACAAAAGAGGTGGCAGAAAGAACCACACTAGCAGGTCAGGCAGAGATGACTGTTCCAGTCAAAAGAGTGGGATCAGCAGGCAGAATGGCAGCCCTCCCTCGAGCATCCAGTTAGAGTCAAAGCCTCAAGGAAAACCGAAGCATGATGGTTGGGGATATGACCGCGAGTTTACCCCCTTAGAGCAAACACTTGAGGAAGTTCTTGAGTATATGACAACAAAAGAGATGGTTAAACTCCCCAAGGTAGCAGATCCTCCTGTGACTATGGGAAGATTCAAAGATCAGTTCTGCAAATTCCATCGGGCGATGGGGCACGACATCGAGCACTGCTTTGTTTTCAAAAACATCGTCCAAGACTGTATTGATAAACATCTGCTGGTGGAAGATTAAGAAGAAGAGTAGCTACCCGTCCTGGCTTAGCTTCCTGAACCATGTCAATGTTTCTTTTTCTGCTTTCTCTCTTTTTCAGTCACCTAATAGGGACAACTCAGTCCTAGTCTTTTGTGGCCTTTGGTCAACAAGCTTGTAAATATTTCAGTCATTGTTATCAATGTTTTCCTATCAATGAAAATGTCAAAATTTTCTTCATACCTGTTGATATCAAATACCTCTATCCTTTGCCACGATGGGGCATTTATTTTAGAAAAAATTGTATTTCTCCTATTCTTTTAAATTAAGGGACAATCCCAAAACATCATCATGAGAGAAATGATATTACCTAGGAGGATTTTCAAAATCCTAAAAATCTTGAGAATTTCTGCAAAAACTCCTTCATGATCACCGAAAATTCAATATTTTGATCCAATCTTTTTCAAAGTAAACTATTACATTGATTTTTTCTTAAAATGGGTTTTTCAAAACCATCATCTTCAAAATTAACCCTCATGATGATCTCTCATGATGATTCCTTTTAAAAAAAGGATCGGATCTCACACTGATCGTTCTTCTTACAAATGAACTTTCTTCCCAAAATGATTTCTCATTTATCTTTTAAATAATAAACCTTTTTCCTTTCAAAGATCCCATATGCAGGCAGGATCAGAAAAACTCCTTTTCCTCTTAAATCTTATAAATTTTCAGTTAAATTTAACATTTATATCAGTTTCATTCATTTTATTCATATTTTTATCAAGTTTATATCGATTTTATCAAGTTTAGCAATATTTCCTCAATTCTATTAAAAAAATTCTATTCTTTACCCTTTCAGGTTAAGGGATAAACCTGATGCCTCTTTCCCATGAGGTATTTCCTTTATTCTCGTTCCCGCTCAGGTTAAGGGATAAACCTGACCCTCGTTGTCTGAGGTGTTCCCATTCAGGATAAGGGAAAATCCTAAAACCCCTCGTAGGAGCAATAATGCTACCTACGAGAATTCTTTTGTAAATACAAGTTTTGTCAACCTTTATTAAATTTATATCAATTTCTCTTCACCTTCTTAAATTCTATTTCTTTTTCCCATTCAGGATAAGGGAAAATCCTGAAACCCCTCGTAGGAGCAATAACGCTACCTATGAGAATTCTTTTGTAAATACACGTTTTGCCAATCTTTATTGATTCTTTGTAGATTTATATCAATTTTCCTTTATTAAATTTTCTTAAATTTTATTCTTTTTTCCACTCAGGATAAGGGATGATCCTGAGACCTCTCGTAGGGGCAATGATGTTACCTATGAGAATTCTTTTTGCAAATACAAGTCTCATCAAATTGATTTTCTAAATTTCTTTTCTTAAATTCTATTATTTCCCCTTTCAAGTTAAGGGATAAACCTGAACCTCGACATTCGAGGTATTCTTTCTCAGGATAAGGGATAATCCTGAGATCGCTCATAGGAGCAACAAATGCTGCTTGTGAGAATTCTTTTACAAAGCAAATAAATTCCCTCAAAATTTTCTCCATTGTTTATCAATATTTCATCAAATTTTATTTTCACCTGTCTGTTTAAATTTTATTCAGGACAAGGGGTTAATCCTGAAAATTGGACCCCATACAGCTGAATGTGCTGGTCCATCTAAATCCTAAATCCTAAATCATAAATCTTGTCATATCTCTTTTAAATTCAAGTCTCAAATATATCCTCGAAAATCTCTTTCCCTTTCAGGTTAAGAGATAAACCTGAATCATTGTCTATTATATCCTAAATTCTCATCAAATGTCTATCAATTTCATCAAATGTCTTTTATTATCAAGCCTTCGGGTTACAATTTCATCAAATGTATATCCTTTTTAAAGCCTTCGGGTTTCAATTTCATCAATGTATATCCTTTTCAAGCCTTTGGGTTACGATTTCATCAATGTATATCACTGTCAAGCCTTCGGGTTACAAATTCATCCACGTATATCCTTTTTCAAGCCTCCGGGTTGCAAATTCATCAAAGTATATCAAAGTTCAAGCCTTTGGGTCACAATCTCATCATCTATCATTTTCAAACCTTCGGGTCACAACTCTATCAATACCAAACATTTTACCAACAAATCCTGCTTTTGAGTTGGTCGGTCAATCAAAATCCTGCTTTCGAGCTGGTCGGTCAAACAAATCCTGCTTTCGAGCTGGTCGGGCAATCAAAATTCTGCTTTTGAGTTGGTACTTCCAACAAATCCTGCTTTCGAGCTGGTCGGACAATCAAAATCCTGCTTTCGAGCTGGTACTTCCAATAAATCCTGCTTTCGAGCTGGTCGGTCAATCAAAAATCCTGCTTTCGAGCTGGTCGGGCAAACAAATCCTGCTTTCGAGCTGGTCGGTCAATCAAAATCCTGCTTTCGAGCTGGTACTTCCAAAAATCCTGCTTTCGAGCTGGTCGGGCAAACAAATCCTGCTTTCGAGCTGGTACTTCCAAAAACTCCTGCTTCCGAGCTGGTCGGGCAATAAAAATCCTGCTTTCGAGCTGGTACTTCCAAAAAAAACCTGCTTTCGAGCTGGTCGGGCAAACAAATCCTGCTTTCGAGCTGGTCGGTCAAACAAATCCTGCTTTCGAGCTGGTACTTCCAAAAAAATCCTGCTTTCGAGCTGGTCGGGCAAACAAATCCTGCTTTCGAGCTGGTACATCCAAAAAATCCTGCTTTCGAGCTGGTCGGGCAAACAAATCCTGCTTTCGAGCTGGTCGGTCAATCAAAATCCTGCTTTCGAGCTGGTACTTCCAAAAATCCTGCTTTCGAGCTGGTCGGTCAAAACAAAAACCTAAATATTCCTTCCCCAAGTTTCAACTTAAGGTCGCATCAAAATCTATATTGAGTAAATATTTCACATAGAAATCATGAAAACTTTGTCAATTTGCTAAAAGTATCTGTTGATTCCAAATATTCTTACTGGACAAAAGAATTACCTCAAATTACATCTAGTATTCTTTCCAAAAAGTGAAACTTTTGCGAAAAAGAGGTAAAATTCAAATATTTTTCCTGTTGATCAACCAAAAGGATGAAAGAAATATCCTCGGTATGATTAGCGAAATAAATATTCAATGACATTGAAAAGCCGGAAGCGAATTGATATTGATCATAGTTATGACGCATGTTTTAAAATGACTTTCTGGCAATTAGGCAGTGGAAATATCTTGAGCGATAAAAGAACCCACTTAATCCATATCTTCTCATTTCTAAAGTTGCAAATCAAATATCTGCAAAAGGGATCTCTCAATTGTCGCCAAGATGAAGGCGAATTAAGCGAGTAGACCCCCGGGGCCAAAGAAGATTTGAAACATCTCCAAGATGACGGAGTTTGTGACGGATCCTTCCAGGGAAAGTTCGGATCACCGTCAAGATGAAGGCGAATGTGATGGACTTACCGACAAACCCTAAATGATATTTGATTTCTGCTATCACCTAAAGACCTTTTGAGCCACCATCATATATAATCCCTGAGAAAAAGAAGGATCAGAACATCTCCGAGATGAAGGAGTTTGTGATGTACCCTTCCCTAAAAAAGAGAGAAAAGTCAAGACACATCCAAATGAAGGATGATGTAAAAAACCCGAAAAAGCCCAATGACTCAAAAGGAGTGCAAAAGGATCATCATGGGAAAAATACCCAGATATCAAACTGCCTAAATTGCCAGAAGTCGTCTTCTCTTATGCAAAATTCTTTTATCAATATCTTTTCACTACCGCCTTTTATGAAATTGAGAATATTTCTTCTCTTCTCATATCAAGGAAATGGATAACTTCCTTGAAGAAAATCATCAGCGCTAAAATTTTGAATGTGACTCTTAAGACCGAGAAGTTAACCTCGTTGGAGGAAATACTCTAGGTAAAAGAGGGAATATCTTTTGCACACATGTGCACATTTTCAAGCGTTGAAGTCAACTATAAATTTATCTTATTGGCAAAATTTTCTAGATGTTCTAAGAATAAAGTAAATATTCAATATCCATTTTGATGCAACCTAGCGTTGTTTATATCTTCCAAAAGAGTTACCCCATTCAGTTGAAGTATCTCTCCTATCCCATCACGGTTTTGAGAAATTCTGTATGGTCGTTCCCACTCAGGTTAAGGGTCAAAACCTGTACTCCCTGCGAGAGGTCATTAAATTCAAAAGCTGATTTAGTCTCAGCAACGAGACGTCCAAGTTCATCCCTCTTTCAAAGCTTTAGGGAACCCCATTTCCTTCCTCCTTTCGCAAACCCCTTTCGGATTTGTTCGTCCAAACTCCGAAGGTCCCATCATGGTCTCTTCACTCGAGATACCATATGGTCGTCCCCTTTAGGTTAAAGGTTAAGCCTGAACCTCATATCACGAGGTATCTTCCTTCTTCAGGTTTTGGTTAAACCTGAATCTCGTTTCAACGAGTCTCCCTCGTTTCGACGAGGTATTTCCTTCCAAGTCCCATCATGATTCTTCCCATCGAGGAATTCATGCTTTGTATATCCATCTAGGACAGGATCCTATTTGAACTCCATCTCACAAGACCTTCTCTCATAAATGTCCCATCAAAGTCCTCATATATTCCTTTCCCCATTCAGGTTATTTTGATATATCTTTGTCCGATCCAGGTTGAGGGCCAAACCTGAGTCATTTCAAAAGATTGATCTTGTCTCACCCATGAGACTTGATCAAAATTCTTATCTTTCACCATTTCGGGATCTTCGCCCAAAGTCCCATCACGATTTCCTCATCTCTATCATTCAGTCATATCATTGTCGAGGATTTCGTCTCCCCAAGCCATTCAGGACAAGACTTTAAGCCTGAAAAGCCATAATTCTTCCACACCCAGTTCAGCTCTGCTGACTGGGGCATTTTTCAAAATTTGGAGTGTTTTCTTTGCCACTAAGCTCAGCTTTCAACCGGCTTAGTAGCAAAGAGGGGCATCTGTAAACACCCCAAATTTTTCAAAATCTTTTAAATATTCCCTTCTTACCCCTAAATTCATTTTTTTGAGCAAATGTGTCATTTTTAAATCTAAATTCCAGTTCATTTCTCAAGCTTTATTGAAATTAGATTCATTTTATATGTTTAAATTGATTTCGGATCTGGGTCCATTGTCTAGATCCAAATCTGAATCTCCTTGTTCAAATTTTAAATCAAAATTATAGAAAATACCAAAAATAGTTTTAAATAGCTCGGACAGTCCATCCGACATATGTTTGGATCCATCAAATCATATTTCTTGATTCGAGTATCAAAACTCGAACATTTTCTCAAAACCTGGATCCAAACCCATTCTTTTGAAGAAATTTTTTTTGAAATGGTCTGAAATTCTCAGGAAGATACTTTTGCAAATATTCTTTTTAGAAAAATACAAAAAAAAATTAGGGTTTAGTCTTTATTTTCTCAGATTTTCATTCCAAAAATACAAAAAAATCAAAATACTCAGAAAAGAACAAAAAATCAAAAATAAATAAAGGAAATTGCAAAAAATGGTCTTTGGAAACCCGTTTTAGAAAAATCATTTTATAAAAGACCTCTTTTTGGAAAAAGTAAAACCCTTAAAATCGAGTTAGGGTTTCGAGAGGGAGACCCTCTCGAGTTCTCCCTCTCTGGCAGCTTCTCCTCTCCAAACAGCCGCACACCCCCATGTGCAAGCTCCTCCATCTCCCTCCATTTCCACCTGCTTTCTCCTACCAATACCGTTGATCTTCGACGAACCTCTCATTTTCTACCTTTCATCGCCAACTAAATTTGTCTTGAACCATCATCTTCTTCTTTAAAAAGGGAGCATACAGACGAAGCAAGGGATCGTCTTCACCCCTCCCCTTTCTTGTAAATAACTCTCATTATACTCTCAATCGACCACTTTTTCACTCCAACGCCTTCCTCCATCCTCAGCATCCATCGCTCATTCCCCCCTTTTTCTTCACTTTCCCCTCTTTCATGAACCATCCATTCGCACCCTCTCCTTCACCCTCTTAACTTCTTCTTCTTCGATTTCCCTTTTCCATTCCCTCTCGGCCTCTTCTCTTTCACTCTCTTGGTGGAAAATGCGATCGAGCCTGTGGTAGTGCACAAAAGGAAAGCCTCTCCTCCTTCAGCCAAAAGCAAAGAAACTGGTAAGAGTCTTATTTTTCCTTTCCTTCATCTTTAATTCCTTAAATTCCTTTGTTTTGCCCCATTAACGCATTATCGAGTGTGTTGGGTTGCTTATAGCAATCCCAACCCCTCTTCTATGCTACAACAAATGGAACCACCGTTCCAACATTTTTTTTATCTGTTTTATATCTTCTTTCATTTCATTCCCCCTTTTCTGTTGTTTATTCCAATTTATGGTCAATTTATTTCCGATTTTTTTTTCTCTTCGTATTTTTCCTAAATTATGATTTGCTTCTGCATGTACGTATCATATCTCTCTCTGGTTTTAACCCTAGTATTTCAATAATTGAATCTGATATGGCGGATAGCCTCTGTTTTGGGATTCATTTTGCATCTGAATCTTAATTTTTTTTCATCGATTTTCATCTGCTCTGATTGCTAGTTCATTATGTATTGCGTTTGGAGTCCCTGCATCTCACAGAGACTTAACGTTTCTCCCTTAACATGCAAACCTCTCAAGAAGATTTCGATGTCATCTGCCTTAGGCCAATGGTCAAAGACATGCCAATCTGAATGTGTTTTCACCCTCTTGTTCATCGTGGATTCGCATACCGATTCCCAAGAATCGGTTGTCAACTTACTAATAAAATCTCTCGTACACCCACGGTGTCATTGAAATGTATGAAAGGGGGTGAAGAATTTGGAAGAGTTTAGTTCAGAATCAAACAATGGTGATCTTGATTGAAAAGAGGGAATAGTTTTATTTGTAATTTTCATTCAAGATGATCTGACGTTAATCCAATGTTTACGAGAGTTCATCAGAAATTATTAGATCAATCCGCGGATGGAAGCTCCCTCTTAGAGTGCCAGCGTCGGGATCACTTCGTGAAGGCCATATTTCCATTACAGGTTTGATCTCCATTTTCCCTCCAAAAAAAAATGGCTAGGGAATCGCAAATTGTAAAGGATTCGTTGTTTTTCTGCTGTAATACCATGTTAGTTTTTGATATTATCATCAAGTCCATCTATGCTCTCCCGTGAAAACCCATGAATAAATAGTATATTAGTTAAGAAACATCTCGTATTTTGTGGTATTACTGAGCTAATTTGGTCATTCTCATGCAAAAGATCCCACCGCAGTTGGGTGTAATAGTTTGATTGAAGGGTCGGCTCTATATGTCACGCCTCTGATCATATGTCAGATCGAAGTTTGCAACTTGAATATATGTGAAATTCTTGCTTAATCTTGGTTCACGCTTTTGAGTTCTTAGGTCTGGGCAAAATCGGCCTCGCAAAACACTGATCAGGCGCCAAGATCACCTCGGTAATGTCATCAGGATTATGGATAAAATTGTGAAGGCGTGTTGTTTTTTTTTATTATCTGATAGAATGATGCTATGACTTGGTGTAAGAAAAATTTTTTATGCCTGCATCCTGGTATCCTGTAGCTCATGTTTTGATAACAGCATTAATGGTCATAGCATCATCATCAGTCTTAATTCATTTGACCCGGGTATATTTTTCTAAAAAAATCTGAGATTTGCAGGGTTATTCGGAGGTTGATAAAGGTAGGAAAATGAGATCAGAGAAACCTGTTTGACCCATCTAAATCATTCCTTCATCCAATGAGGGAATCACGTTTGGCATGGGTGAGGAATTCTCTGGGTCAGTGGCAGACCTGTGTAAAAACTCATCTCTAGAAAGTTGTATCACTGAGGCAGTCAATACAGGACTTGGTAAAAGCTTGTCCTCAGGGATGAGGTGACTTCAATGGAATTTCTGTTTTTGAACAGTAATCAACAAGGTCAGGGGATTATTCATAAAAATGGTGAAAATCGTTCTTGAATATCCGTAATAACCTATGCAGAACTAGAGACACAGAATTGGAGACATCGCCATTGTTGAGATTTCTTTTTCTTCTTAAGGTATGTTCCAGAATTCTAATGAAGTTTTGTTATCTTCAGTATATTTGTCAATCCCTTACGTAAATCTTATCATCAGTATACGTAACTTTTTTTTTCTGTATCTATGTTTGTTGTGTATCTATGTTTATCACATGTAAATACCTCCACCTTGGAGTCAGATACGTAGATTACACCCACTTTTCATGTGTTGATCATCATTATATTTTATCCAGCGCATCTCCCATTGCATGATCATAGATTTTTTTCCCGTTATAGTAAGCCAGCTAATCCATTCAAGTTTTATCATGTCCATAGGACTAGTATGTTATTGCCAATAATCATGAAAATTTGCCCCAATCAATGCATTTCAGCATCTTAATGAATAGGGGTAAGCAATTGATGAATCTTCCAATCTCTTAGTCTCTTATTTGGGTGTTGCTAATACTATGCTGCAGGTTCATTCTCACTTTGTTAATTGCCACACATTTCTTTTCTTTTTTTTCTTTTTTTTTTCTTTCTTTCTTTCTTTCTTCTTCTTCCATTTTCAATTTTGAAGATATCTATGTAAATTGATACCCGTTCTAACATTTTAGTGCATGCCCTGGAGATTTCAAGGTTCAGCAGATGGTAACTCTTGTAAACTGACATCAAGCAGGCTCCTGAGAAACAATGCTTTGACACCAAAACAGTCCTTGAGTGTTGACAATCTGGTTAGACTGGTAGAAGTAGTCATTTTAATCATTTTATAAATCATAGGATTTATCAGCAAAATGCCCTTCGTAATAGGTTTCTGGTTGAATTTAACAGAAAAAGGACATCATGAACAGACTCTGCTGTTTTCTTTTTGACTTATTGCCAAAAATTTCGATCGGTTGGATTGAAAAGGGTGTTTTACCTTCTGGTTCACTGGAGATACACAACAGGATTTCGATATCCTGCTATTCCAAGATTAGATCTTAATCCCCTGTGAAAGATCAGGCTCTGTTGAGCCGAACTTCACCACTCCATCATTTTGAGCCTATATAATACCTGGTCGTGTATCATTATATTAATAGCTCATTTCCAGCCCTTAACACAAGCCCACTATTGTCAACCTCTTTCATATCTATACTTTGCCCTACAGCAGCATGTACATGCTATTTGCTGCAGGTCATACATGCACAGCGATTTCCTACAGTCGCAAATGCCTTATGCCTATGTTCATCATATCCCAGCAATTCACCATTCGCTACATTTAGTGACCTATTTGCCCCAGTCATATGATGGCCATTGCCCTCTGCACCTCCAGAATAGAATTTTTGGCTACTTCGCTCTTAAGTAGTAAAGAGTGGACTACCATTGGATCCCTTTCAGCGGCTTTTTGTAATCATCTGAAATTAAAAGTGCCCTCTCAATTACAGCAACTATCAATAAACCATTTAAGTTGGGGCGCAATGTCCATGCCCAGTCCAGAGTTCTAATAGTGTCACGCAGTCCTCTGTGATTCAGCAGAAGGAAATCTCCACTCTTATATCATCAGCCAATCTTTTGCCAATATCAAACAGTCACTTGAGCCAGTCATGATCCTGTACATCCACACCTAACCCCAGCCTCACGTAGGTATTAGTCTCAATATCTACTGCAACCTCACATTTTCAGCACAGCCTTCACATGGCTGCTGCATATTCTATTCACTTGCCCCAACTCACCCTTCCACTCATATATATATATATAATGTATATATATAGATATGTGTGTGTAAATATACACATTTATGTTCATTTACATATATGTATACACATACATATGCATGTATATATGTATATAAATACATATCAATTTCATCTTTCCCACAACTTAGATCTAAAATTTCTGGACATATGAGCAATTGTTGTCATTAACATCTATATGTGCAATTTTTCTTCCATTTTTCTTTTATATATTAACTCAAGTGTTTTGCACGGGAATATGTAGAAAGCATCACTTGGAGTTGTAAATTCGATTTCATGTGTTAGATCTTAATGAGAATTTACATTTTTCCTATTTTAGATAGGATGGATGAGCATTATAAACATCATGAATTGTTTGTTTTCATGCATTTTTTTTTTTTGCCTTTATTTCTCAAATTCTCACAACGACAACACGAATGGCACGTGCACCATTTCATAAGAGGTAAACTAGTCCTAAGTTGATGATTTACATCAACGGCCATAGTCGGGATGTAAACAAAACTTAGGATCTTTATCTTTTATAAAATAACACTGGATCCACACTGTATCCATCTTTCAAAATTCATCATATTTCCTTAAATATTTTCTCCTTTTATTAGAATTTAACTTAAAATTGACTCGAAATATATACCAATGGCCATAGTCAGGGTATATTGAGAGTTAATTTCATTTTAAATTCTATAAAAGCACCAAATGTATTTTATTCTTCTCTTGAATTCAAATATAGATTATTGTATAATACATTCAATGGCCATAGTCAAATATGTATTATATCTTCAATCTTGTTTTAATTCATTTAAAGAATGGAATAACTTTTCAAAATCCAATTTCAAAAATTTAAATTCATTCATCATTTGGATAGAATTGCATCATATTTCCAAAATTCCTTTTTTTCAAAACTCCAAGTAATGTAAATACCTTCCTCAATCTATCCTCAATCCTTATCAAATCCAATTCATCCTTTCATTTTTCGAAATTCTATTTTTAATCTCAAAGTTCAATTCGACTTTGAGATTTCAAATTCATTTTTATATTCAAATTCAAAATCAGATTTCAAAGTTCAATTTGACTTTGAAATTTCAAATTCATTTTCAAAAGCTCCAATCAAACTCAAAGTTCAATTTAACTTTGAGATTCTTGATTCATTTTTCTAAATTTCAAATTCAAACTTCAAATCCAAGGTCTAAATTGACTTTGGGATTCATCTGTATATTCAAAATTCAATTTTTAAAATTCCTTTTCCCAAATTCAAATCAGACTTAGAAATTCTTGATTCATCTTCTGAATTTAACTTCAAATCCATTTTTAAGATCCAGGATTCAACACTCATATTGGATCTCAGACTTCAGATCCAATTCCTCTTCAGGATCCAGAGTCCAAATTCCACTTTTTCAAATCCAATTCCCCTTCAGGATCCAGACTCCAATTTCACTTTGGATCTTAGACTTCAGATCTAGTTCCATTTTAGGATCCAGAATTCAATCACATGTTGGATCTTAGACTTCAGATCCAAATCCATCTTAGGGTCCAGAACCCAATTTTACATCGGATCTCAAATCCCAGATCTTAAATCCATTTTAAGATCCAATTCTATTCCCAATTCTAGATTTCAAATCCAAGTCTATTTCCATATCTCATTTAAACTCCCTAAATCCATTTCTATTCTTAAATACCATTTGATTATCTCAGATCCATTCCAAACTTAAAAATCCAAATTCAATTCCATCGCAAGTATTCATTTCCTTTTCTAAATTTAAATCTAAAATTCAAAGTCGATTTTGACTTTGAAACTTCATTTCTTTTCATTTCAAAGCTTCAAGTCATTCTTTCTCATTTATTCTTCCAAATCCTGATTTACTTCAAAAACTTAGAACTTCTCTGATCTATCTCAAGCTCTAAGTTAAATTCAATCATTTTCTTCATTCCTTTACCAAATTCATCTCAGAATACTTGGAAATTTTCAAAACATCTTTAAAAGAGCATACATCCTTGCATTGCACAAGTATGATTCTTTGTGCATTTAGAGTTAGAATAAATTCTTAGATTATATTTAGGCAAAGCAAAAGGTATAGATTCGATCCTTGGTTCGATTACCCCTGGTAAAGGCGCCAGGAACGGTCGAACCTTGTACCGACGAGCGAATCCCGTCTCTCCAATTTTTCCCGTCATATATTTCAAAAACGGAGGTGAGTAATTTTCTAAATATTTTCAAATCAAGGTCAAGTGAGACCGCGCAAAATAGTTCCTCTTCTCTCTTTCTTTCTCTTCTTTTCTTTTCTCTCTTTCTTTTCTTTCTTTTATTCTTCTCCCTTCAAAAGGAGGAGAATAGAGGTTAGAAAAGGAAAATAGAAGGAAGAGAGAGAAACCAACGAGAGGAAAATTTTTGCGATGATCACACTTTGCCTAAATATAATCTAAGAATTTATCCTAACTCAAAATGCACAAAGAGTCATGCTTGTGCAATGCAAGAATGTATGCTCCTTTTGAAAAGAATGTTTTGAAAATTTCCAAGTATTCTGAGATGAACTTGGTAAAGGAATGAAGAAATGATTGAATCTAACTTAGAGCTTGAGATGGATTAGAGAAGTTCTAAGTTTTTGAAGTATAACAGAGCTGGGAGAATAAATCAGAAAGAATGACTTGAAGCTTTGAAAATGAAAGGAAATGAAGTTTCAAAGTTAGAGATAGACTTTGAATTTGAACTTGAATTTAGAAAAAGGAAATGAATACTTGAAATGGAATTGAATTTGGGTTTTGAAGTTTGAAATTTGGAATGGATCTGAGATAATCAAATGGTTTTTAAGAATAGAAATGGATTTAGGGAGTTTTTGGAGGAGATCTGAAAATGGAATTGGATTTGAAATCTAGAATTGGGAATGGAATTGGATCTAAAGATGGATTTAAAATCCGAAATCTGAGATTCGATATAAAATTGGGTTCTGGATCCTAAGAGGGATTTTGATCTGAAGTCTGAGATTCAAATGTAGAATTGGGTTCTGGATCCTAAGATGGATTTGGATCTGAAGTCTGAGATCCAATATAGAGTTGGGTTCTGGATCCTAAGATGGATGTGGATCTGTGTTCTGAGATCCAATGTAGAGTTGGATTCTGGATCCTAACATGGATTTGGAACTTCAAAATTTGATTTGGGAATTTTGAGCTTGGAATATGAATTTCAAAGTCAAATTTGGACTTTGAATTTGAAGTTTGGAATCTAGAATTTAGAAGATGGACCAAGAATTTCTAAGCCTGAATTAAATGAATTCTAGAAATTGAAAGCTTGAATATACAGATGATTTTCAAAGTTAAATTGCACTTTGGATTTGAGATAGAATTTGGAATTTGAAATACAAGATAATTTTGAAGTTTCAAAGTCAAATAGGGCCTTGAAATTGGATTCCTGAATCTTTTTGAAAAATAGAGTTGAATTTGAATTTATGAATAGGATTTGATCTGAGAAATAAAGAAAAGAATTACTTGGATTTATGAAAAAGAATTTAAAATATAATGCAATTCTATCTAAATGATGAATGAATTTAAAATTTTGAATTTGGATTTTAAAAAGCTATTTCATTCTTTAAATGAATTAAAACAAGATTGAAGATATAATACATCCTTGACTATGGTCATTGAATGTATTATATAATAATCTATATTTAAATTCAAGAGAAAAATGAAACACATCTGGTGCTTTTATAGAATTTAAAAATGAAATTAACTCTCAATATACCCTGACTATGGCCATTGGTATATATTTTGAATTAATTTTAAGTTAAATTCTGATAAAAGAAGAAAATATTTAAGGAAAATATGATGAATTTTGAAAACGGGTCCAGTGTGGATCCAATGTTATTTTGTAAAAGATAAAAATACTAAGTTTTGTCCACACCCTGACTATGGCCATTGATGTGGATCATCAACTTAGGATTAATTTACCTCTTACAAAATGGTGCACGTGCCATTCGTGTTTCACCAACGTGAGATTTTGAGAAATAAAAAGCATGAAAACAAGTAATTCATGGTATTTACTATGCTCATTCATTCTATCTAAAACTGAAAATATAAATTCTCATTTAAAATCTAACTATTACAATATTTGAACAGAACTTGAAATTGAAATTAACACTCCTAAGTTAAGAGAATACCATTTGCCACCTATTCCCTGCAAAATCTAAGTTAATACAGGATGGAAGATACATAGAGAAGGCAATTTACAAAAAGACACCACATTGAGCTTAAAAGGCAATTGATGAAATATTCATACCTGTATTTCATACTAATGAGAAATGTAATGTAGATGACAAATTTCATACTGGAATCCTGTATTTAAATGAGTATATACATGTAGTATCTAGAATAATGATGAACCTGAAGTAAGTTTGTCATGACTGACCTATTTTGGAATATTTTCTAAGTGTAAATGAAATGCTGGAATGATGCCCATGAGCTAACAGAAAATTTTATGCCTAATGGGTGGTATGTATTAGTGGTGCTTATACAGAAATGATGTATATACAACAGGGAGCATACAGATTGCAACTTGAGTGTTGCAACAGTGAAAACAGGAAGGTGGAAATGCAAGTGGGCATGGGCTGTGAAGAGGTGTAGTTGTGGCAACAGGTGGTGGACATTCTCTGCAATGATTGTAACTGATGTTGAGCAAAATTCTGACCAAGCTTGAGGACTGGAATCAACTGATTTAATTACCTTTGGACTTACTTTTTGTGTTTTGATACAGGGTACTCTCCTGTAGCCCCTGTGTTGACTAACGACAAAATTGGGGTTGATGGGATTCCAGCGTACATTAGGCGAAGCTATCCGACACAACAAGAACATAGCTAAAACACTAAACTACAAACTCATGATATGACAGTAGCAGGCATAATAAAGCAGAGCCCTGGAGCATGAAGTCTGATTCCCTTGCTATTTTAAGAAGGCTTCAGCAGGGATTTTTGAATATCAGGTTTAAGGAATAGGTAATGCAACAGCTGTTACGCTGTTGTTACACTTGTCATTGTGGCAATTATGGGGCTGTTGTTGGTGACCATGAGGCTGCTGAGGAAATGTCGTGAGTTATGACACAAGATGAAATATCAGGTAAGTGCAGCTGAAAGATGAACATACTAAAGATGATATGAATAGTGTGGAAATGCTGCGATGATAAATGTTATGTAGAAGAAGTGGTAACGTGATGGGCGAGCTAAAATGAGTGGAATTTGAAGAAACGATGTTATACAATATAAGGCCTAAAAAAAATGACATAAATGCAGCAATAGAGAGTGTGTCCCAGGAGGGTGAACGTGGGTAGTAAGGGATTGCTACCTGAGTATGAACATATATTCAGTGGGAGGAAAACTTAAACTAACCTGTTTCTCTAAGTAATTAGGTAGCGAAACCCCATAACAGGGCTCAATCTGATAGGGCCGGAATAGAATGATCCACAGCAACATAGCTATATTATCTTCTGAAGCTATTGACAGCCGATCCTTGAGCAAGTAAGCTGCAGTAATAGAAAAGAAAAATTGAAATCATCGTAACACAAGGAGTTGCAGATACCATTTGCAGTAGAGATTAATCTCTAGCTGTTTTGTTGCGGCAACCGTCGTTGAAGATTTTGAAAGCATTGCTCTGCTTCCCTAAGAGCTTTCAATGTCGACTCAGGGTCTGATATTTTCCTTTGCAACGATCTGGGCATCCCATGCAGAATTTATATCAACCATCTCAACCTAAACTAAAAAAAAAAGAATTGACCAGAAATTCTAGGTGACGACTTCTAAATATATATTACATACGCATTGGGGAATTCGTTGGGGCGGCATCCTATGAACATCCCTTCATTGATCCAGAAGTTCACACAGAGAAATAACCATGTATGTAAACCGCAAATGCAATATACCACGTATATGTAATAAAACACAGTTAATGGCCTACACAGCATGCTACACCCATCAAATTGAATGAACAAAACAAAACAAAACAACAAAAAAAAGAAACATGCATCTGAATGAAAAGTTGTAGAGATATAACAGAGAGTAAGATCATGATGCTTAGGATACAAAACTCAGTCAGGGAAGAAGGGGAAATGATACATCTAGACCTATATTTACAGTAACCTAACCCAAAGAGAAGAAGGAGAAGCATATGACAACCTTGGTTAACAAAGGAGATGATGGTGATTTCCAGAAGTCCAGGTATGACAGAAACAGTTTGCATAGATACATCATAAATCAAATAAATGGCAATAGAAAACAAGAGATCTTAAGAGAAAATTAACAATTATGAATATTAGATATTGGGATCTGCAGATCTGTTGGTCACACCACTTCATGATATACTTTCTTCATAAGAACCTTTATAACTTTCTACTACCATCTTCCTATGGGAAAATATCGACTACCAGGGTAGCGTCTGCAGCCATTGTTATGCCTATACTGTTAGGAAATCTGTTACAGAAATTGGCAGTCGGACCTACCGAACTTTGATGGAAGTGTGGTATGGAGGGTATAGGATGCAATAAAAATAAGGGGTGAGTGGTATAAATATAAACATGACACAGATTTTATCAGGGGATGACTGAAACTAAGACCTACAATGAAACCTTTCATACCGGATGGATCAAGTGAGACATAATTGTGCTGATGCAGTTAAAATGTCAAAATAGAAGATCTGATTCAGCAAAGAAGCATATAAAAAACATTAAAACTTACCATTAACAAAAATGAATTTAAAAGAGGAATCAATAATATCATTTCCTTTGTTTGGAGATTCCAACTAGGCAATATCTGTGGACCTTCAAAGAACGTGAGCTATGGCTGAAGACAGTAACAGGTTATCATATAAAATAAAAAAAAAACCTGTTATAACTCTTTTTATTTCTTACTCTGTTGAACATAGGCATCACGACACTCTTTGATTATATGAAGCCATTCTAACAGTATATCATCCTTAGAAGTTATTTTATATGACCATTAGGAAGGCAACCGCGTCTTTCCCATCTTCATGGATGCAAGCAAATACCAAAAAAAAAAAAAAATAGGCATCGTTGAGATAATACCAACAACTGAAAGCTACAATGTACAGATGCGTTAAGGTATATGAAAATAAGAGATTGGATATCTGTAAATCAAATAGGACATTTCAGAGAATTGGGCGATGATGCATGACACGCCAGATAAATAAAGAGAGAGAATCATAATCAATAGGAAATGAAAATGGAGGAATTAAGATCAAAATACCAGCTGATTCCTGAAATAGAACCATCAATTCGATGTCAGCAGAAGATCAAAGCAAAGCCATGGATTGGAATGTACTAAAAAAAAAAGGAAAACAAAAAAAAAATGTGGGAACGGAACCGTTCCTTTGCTATCGCACAAGGGTGGACCGAAATTGCCATGAGCGACTCGGCACCACCGGCCATGCTTTTAGTAGGGTAAGAAATATAAAACAGAAGTTTCAACGTTCAAATGTATCGACGATGCCATTTCGAGGCATCATCGATCATCATTAAGTAAACAAAGGTATATATAAAAAAAAATGAAAAATCCATTATGAAACAGAAATGAACACAAGAATTTGAAGGGCCGATGAAGAGTTATCTGTAAACCAATATTGAAAACGAAAACAGAGGAAATCGATCTATAAACATACCTTAAAATTTCTATGGAAATCAAGGAAAACTCAGAGATAAATGGTGGAAAAGGGGGATCCTTACCTTAGTTTTGGAGGAAGCCTGAGGGAGGAAAGAAGGATCTTCTTCTGCGGAGGGGGAAGGAACACTCCTTTGTGTTGCAGGGACGCTGGAGTTTTTCAATTGTCAGGATGGTCGATCTTCCCAGTTGGTCGATGGCCTTCCAGCAGTAGAGTCGATAAAACTTGGTGCTCGATATCGAAGATGTGTGATGGATATCAACAAAAAAACGCTTAACAATGATGATTTATAACGGGATCAAGAAGGGAAAAGACGAATGTAGATGATGGGTTTTAAGCGATTTTTGCAGAGAAAAACTTGATCCCTCCTTTGGAGAAGGCGAAGCGGCTCTTCTTAAAGAGACCCCTGGATGATTCGAGAATAGTTTGGTTAACGATCAAAGGTGAAAAAGGAAGGAGTTGGTTTTGAGATCAACGATGGAGGAAGGAGAGGAGGGAGCGCGGGAAGAAGCTGTTGGAGATTTTCTAAAATTCCCAAAAGAAGGCCCCCTTGAAAGAAATTTTGTAAAAAGATGGTTTAAAAAGAGGTTTTTGGCAAAAATTCAATTTTTCCATTTTTAAAACCATTTGCCTTCCCCAATTTTTTTTTTTATATTGCTTTTTCCATTTTTTGTATTTTTATAGTAGAAAACTAAGGTTTTAAAAGAAAACAAAGTTTTAAACACTAAATTTTTGTATTTTTCTGAGGAATATTTACAAAAGTATTTTTCTGAGGAATATTTACAAAAGTATTTTTCTGAGAATTTTAGACCATTTCGGGGAAATTTGTAAACACCCCAAATTTTCCACATTCATTCTCAAACAACCCTCCTCGTGCAGTGCCAACCCTGTTAGGTCAGTGTAGGAGTCAAACCCCGAGTCAGTTTCAGAAAATCACCACTTTACCAACTTTTATTAGGAAAATTACCATTTTACCCCTAGGTCATCCCGGACCCCAGTTAGTCGGAGTCAACCAAGCTCATTGGTCAGTTCAGAACATTTAGAATGTCAATCATCTCAAGCTCATCTGAACTCACAATGAACAAACCTTTTTTATTTCTGACCATTACTGCCAAAATGGGATCATCTCTTCAGAAATGAGCTCATTTCTCACTCAAATCCAAGCCAATTGTCTCTGAGTCAGTCATTCATAGTCAGTTATACTCCCCAGAGTCTAACTTGAGCTCACCAGAAGTTCAAGCGCTCCAGTTTCAGTTCAAAACCATTTCCAAGTGTCCATGAGCCCATTTTAGTCCATTTCAGCTCTTTCAACTGAAATTGAGTTGAGTTCAGCCAATTGAGCTAGTGTTCAAGCTTCGATTTTAGTTCACCTCAGTATTACTGACCTTTGTTTCAGCTCAAACCCAGTTCAGGTTCATAATTCACTTCATTCCAATGACCATTCCATACCATTTCTCTAAAAATGGCAGCTTTTCTTGAAAATTCAGTTGGAAAGGTCAGTTGAGTCAGTGTCTGGTGAGTTCATTTGAGTTCTGAAACTCTAAAACCCAGCTCAATCCAGTTCATTTCAGTTGAATCCAGCTCAAACCCTAATTTTCAGTGTTACTCTAGCTTGGCAGAGCTCGAAAATCATTTCTTCAACCATTTTTGCAAATTTTGTCAATTTTAAAACTTTTTGAACTAGTACAAGTGTCAATCGGGGTCTAACATCCAAAACTCTTCATTCAGAGTTAGCATTTTGCATAGCATTTCATGTCATTTCTCATCATTTCATATCATTTCTCAGCATTTCATAACATTTCATCACATTTCATTTCATTTTCGAAGTCCAGAACTCCAGTTTTATAAATTTCAATCCAGATTGAGTTTTAAAAGTTTTCAGAAATCAATTTCAAACCCTGGGTTTTCAAAATTGACATTTTTACCCCCAAGATTCTAAATTTGGAAATATTTTCTCGAGAAAAACAATATGGATTTCTTTCAAAATCAAATTTTCAAATTCTATACTGGATTTGCTTCGCAACGGGGTATTAAACTTCAAAATTCAAGCTCATTTCAAAAACTACCAAAAATAGCTCATTTTGTTTGGAAATATTTTCTCGAGAAAAACAATCTGGATTTCTTTCAAAATTACATTTTTAAATTCTACATTGGATTTTCTTTGCAACGGGGTATTGAACTTCAAAATCCGAGCTCGTTTCAAAAACTGCCAAAAATAACTGGTTTTGTCTGAAAATAGATTTGGAAGCATTTTCTCAAGAAAAACAATCTGGATTTCTTTCAAAATTACATTTTTAAATTCTACATTGGATTTGCTTTGCAACGGGGTATTGAACTTCAAAATCCGAGCTCGTTTCAAAAACTGCCAAAAATAGCTCGTTTCGTCTGGAATTTTTTTGAAAAGACTATTTTACCCCTTTAATTGTCAAAATGAATTTCAAAAGTGGAATTTGGACCTGCTCTGAGATGGCCCATCCATTTGCATTTTCTTGTTTTAATTTATAAGAAAAAAAATTTATCTTTTTCTTTATTTATTTTTTTTTGTTTTGTTTGTTTTATTTTATTTATTTTAAATTATTTTAATTATTTTATTCTTCCTAAGGTGGGACCCACAAGGGGGTCACCCAAACCTCCAGCCCATTTCCTTTCTTTCTTCCTCCATTTTCTTTTTTTTATATTTTTATTTTTATTTTTATTTTTCTTTTCTTTTCTTCTTTATTTCTTTTCTTTCTTTCTTTTTTCTTTTTCTTTCTTTTTCTTTCTTTCCTCCTTTCTTTCCTATCCCTCCACTCACGTATACCCCTTTTCAGCCCCCTTCTCTTCCTCTTTCCCTCTCATTTTCCTCCCTTTCTTTTCTTTTCTTTCTCCCCTCTTCTTTCCTTTTCCTTTTCCTTCTTCCCTTCCTTACTCCTTTCTTCCTCAAAAGTCATACGGCTGTAGCCTTGGGCATTACACAGCCTTCTTCATTAATAAATGGTAACTTAGGGAAAGATATCATCTTTCCTAAGTTACCAATCAAAAACAAAAGGAAAAAAAGAACGGCTGGCCTCCCAAGCTCAATTCACGTCTCTCTCTTTCTCTCTCTCTCTCTCTCCCTTGAGTTCTCTCCTTCTCTCTTGGCTGTTGCAGCCACAACAGCCATCCTCCTTGTAGCAGCTCCTCACCATTGCTGCAACATCCACAGCAGCTTCTCCACCTCTCCTTCCTTGACAACACCACCTACACTTAGATGCAGCCCATCTTTCACCACAGCACAGCAGCTTCATCTTCAAGTTCCAGCAAGCTCCTCCCTAATCAAGGCAGCAACAACATACTATCATCATTAGCTCCAACTTCCATCGTTGCAGCACCTTCAAACTTCAAGCTCTCCACAGCAGCAGCCTTCTCCAGCCACCTGTGTCAACCACACTTTGACAGCAACACAGCCACCTCCAGCAGCAGCCCTTCATCAGGGAGCAACTCCTTCCTTTGTAGCAGCCATTGCCATGCCTCTTTACAGCAAGACAGCCTCCTTGGACGCCCTGCCCAGCCACACAGCAGTGCAACCAGCCACCGTCAGCCTCTTCTCCACCACTGGTTCAGCATAGTAGCAGTGATCTTGAAGCAGCCGCTGCAGCTCTTCCACCTTCATCCTTCATCCTTCATCACGACAGCAATCTCCAAGCCATCCAACCTTGAGTCCAACAACACCCTTCCATGTTGGCAGCATCATAGGCCTCATTGGCGCCCAGCCTTTTGCTTCCTCTCCTTTGCAACTGGTTATCATCTACAACAACCCCATCAAGTGCAATCAGTCCACATCCATACCATTATCTCCAACCACCCTTTCGGGCCTCGAAACCTCATCCTCAACCGGTTCATTACCATCGTTCCCACCAGTACAAAGGTAAATCCAAGTCTTATTTTATTTTTATGGATGCTATAAAGTCAAGTCGAAGATTGAATTGGCAGCAGTATGAATGTTTTTTTATATATATATATATATAGTTCTTAAATTAAAAAAAAAATATGATAGTAGTTTCAACTCACGTATTTAGGCTAAGTAAACGATGAGATTCGTCTATCTATGGGATTGATTCTCTCATTTTGAGAGCCAACATCAAAATAGGTCATACACCCTTCATGATGGTTTTGATTTTATTTCCATGTTTCATACAATTTTAGATTTAAAAATTACATTTAGTTAAATTCCATTATGTATTTCATATAGTTCTATTAATAATTGATTTAGAATCCATAAGAATTTCAATTTTGTGCACAATCCATCATTATTTTATGAGAATTTATGCACCAATAAATTCTGTAAATTTCAGATCAAGTAGGATTATATGTCTTTGTTTTATTGCCGAAAGTTTGATTCAATTTGGGTTTTGGAACCCTTCTAAACCGATCAAACCCTAAATCGGGTTTTCTGTCATCCAAAAATTTCAATTCCTGCTTTAGCAGACAAAAACCTTCGGATTCACCCTTTTTTGGGATTCGAATCATTCTTCAAAAATCACAGTGGATTCATGATTGAATCTACTAATGATCTGGAAATTTTTAGGTTTTTCCAATTAGTTTTGACCTCTGTAAAAAATCGGATTTCTCAGACCTCTGGGAAAATATCGATTTTCTTTCTTCAGGGTATAGACAGACCCTAATGCACTTATTCCATCCAATCTGTAACCCGTCTGCAAAAACTTTCAACACAAAAGTTGTTCCTAACATAATTTACTGTCATTTAAAAAAATTGGGGAATTTTTTGATCTGTTTCATTATTTTTCCTGGATTTTCCCTTTCTGTCTAACAGATTCCAATGTCCAGAAATTCCAGAGATTTAGATCTCTGATAACAGTATGGCCTTTTCCAAACCATAACCTGAATCCAAATGGTGTCATAAGATCAAATCTTCCTCTTTTTGTCAGGGACATTTTTACACAATTGCATCATTTTTTCCATCTTTATTCCATTTTTCCCATGTTTTCTACCGAAACCTGTCTGTTTTCCCTAAATCCTAGAGTCGCCGGATTCCGATCCGACTTGCCGGAGTGACACAGCTCCGACCATAGGTCAAAACCAGAAAGTGTAAAAGGCAAAAATCCTTTACTTACTGTCCTCTGTCACCACATAAAATTTGGGAAATTTTTATGGAATTTTGATATCCTAAATCTCCTTTAGAATCAACATTTTAGGCAAAAATCACAAAATTTAGGGTTTTTATTTGAATTTTCATAATTAAAAAAACAAAAAAAATAGATTTTCGAGCTCCATTCTGTTTTTAGGGTTATTTTAGGTTCCCATGCCAAATTTGGTTTAATTCCAAGTTCATTTTCTCCATGTGTTAGTTTATCTTTAAGTTCAGAAGCGAAAATCAGGTTAAATTTGATTTTTTATGATATTTTCGTCATTTTAGGGTTTTTATCATGCACATAAGCATGTAGAATCGTATTAGGGTTAATTTTAATGTCATTTTCATTTCATATTTTTCAATTTTGTAAATTTTATTTCAGAAAACCCTGGTTTCAAGGCTATAGTCTTGTTATCGGGGGTATTTTGGTCATTTTGACCTAAATTTCGAAATTTCAATTTCTAATTCTCCAAAATTTCATGCATATCATCATATTTTATCATGTTATGTTTGATTTATTTCATTTGATTTTCAAAATTCCAAAATTTATAAAATTTCTTTGAGAAAAACCTGATTTCAACGTCATAAGGGGTATTTTGGTCATTTTGACACAAATTTCGAATTTCCAAGTTTATTTTCAAAATTTATTCATTATTTATCATGTTTATATCAAAGGGGGTATGAATTTGGGTTTATATCTGAATAATATCTGATAATTTTCCATATTTTCGGATAAATTCAGAAAAACCTACATTTTTGTGCTAACCTTGTTTTCTAGTTTTGCAGGAACATTCAAGAAGAAGACTTAGCTTTTATTTTTTTTTTTTTTCAATTCAATGTAACCTCAAATGTAATAATTTGGAATAAGAGTTACTTTTCTGCTTAGAATAGGGTTGCATTGCATATAGTTTAATTTATGCAAATTTAATATGTGATGTATGATTCATGCACATTATTTCAAATTCACTATGGTTTACACGAATGGCATGTGCACAAGCTCTTATGGAGTTTATAAACTCAGTGGGATTCATATTTATGGCCATAGTCAGAATACGAAGAAAACCAAGATTTATGATCTTCGTATTAGCCACATTCAGCCTACACTCTTAGGCTAACTTCAAAAATGCACTGCATTTCTCAAAGTTTCAAAAGGATTTCCCAATTCCTTAATGAAATTCCCGTTTTCAAATTCATATTCATTCATTCATATCATTCAAATTGCATTATTTTCAAACTCATTCTCCAATTTCAATTTAAAAAAAAATCAGTTTTCTCAAGAATTTCCAAGTCTTTCTCAGGATCTGATTTTCTCAAAATCCTAAGTTTTTCAAATGACATTCCAAAGCATTTCCCAACTTCAAATCAAGATTTTCCTATGCTTTAAAATTATAAAATTTCAAAATCCCTAGTTTTCAGAAATCCATCTTCTCAGAATTCTCGTTTTCCTGAGAATTCATTTTCCTTTTCAGAAATCCTTTTCCAATGAATTTCCTGATTTTCCCAGCATTTCTCAAATCCATTTTCTCATAAAATCAATTCCAAGTTTCCAATCTCAAAACCAATTTTCTCAGATTTTTAAGCTTTCCTGAGAAATCACTTTCCAATGCAAATTTCTGATTTCCAATGAAATTTAATGATTTTCCCAGAAACTCCAATTTCAAGCACTTTTCCAATCCTTTTCCAAATGCATTTCAATTTTCCAAAGCAAACATCATATTTTCTCAAACTTGCATTTTTCAAAATTCCATAGCACAAGCCTGATTCTTTGTGCATTCTAGGAAAAATAGAGCATAATTTAGCTATTTGAGTCAAATTAAAGCACGTAATTGATCCTTGGTTCAATTACCTCTGGTAAAGCCGCCAGGAACGGTTGAACCTCGTACCGACAGGCGGATCCCATTCCACGGAATTTTCCCGCAAATTTTAAAAACGGAGGCGAGTAATTTTCAAAAACCATTTTCAAATCTTTGGTCAAGTTTGACTCGCAAATTCGTTTCTCTCTCGCAAGGGAGGGAAAAAATTTTGCGATGATAACAGGTTTGGCGACCGAGATGGGACCTGTCTTCGTCTGATCAATTATGTGCTTTGACTTAGCTTAATTATCAAAATCGTGCTCTATGAACTGTCAGCTTTTAATTCCTGATATCATGTGAACCTAGGAGCCTAGACTTGAACCCAGCTGACATGGATTGCATGTAGACTAGGCATGGTTTGGTAGGACCATATTGAGGAGAATTATGCATGCTCACTTAGACTTAGGTCTGAAATACAACACTCCTCAATCTAGGAATTGTGTGAAAACAATGTTTGCTTCTTCAAAATTTCAAAATTTTATCTCTTTAGGACTTAGAGCCCTCTGTTTGTCTGCATGTGATCATATTTCAAAAGCCACCCCACCTATGTCTACCCGGTCTTCACGTTGCTGGGCTCTCTTCCAGAACCATAGTTCGGGACAAAGCCTCACAACTGGGCCACTTATTTGGGCTAACGCCCCCCTGCCACGTACCAAGGGCCATAGTCCAACGTATATCGGCAGGCGCTCAAGGATGTTGGGAAAACACAAGTCTAGAACCGAAGATGAATTTTTATGCCACGTACATCGAGCCTTGGTTCGAGTATATCGGCATAGCATGATCGGACACAGTTGATCTGAGCCTAGAGTCAGGATTAGAGTCCTAAAGCTCTTTCAAAATTGAAGCATTTAGAGTCAGCTTCTTAGGGATTGCTGTATGTGCATAATTGTTTGTAATTGAATGTATGATATTCATTTTCGCCTTATTTTCTCATATTTTTCCCAATTTTTCCAAAATACCGAACCATTTTCCAAAATACCTCATTTTTCATCTTTTATGAAATATCTCTTTTTTCTTAAAAACCCTGGACGATTTTTCTAAATTATCCACCTTTTCCTTCAAAACTCCAGGAGATTTTCCATTCTTTCGTTCCTCTGGACTTCGAATTTCTAGCTTTCATTTTATCCTGCCTGCAATTTTCAAAATTCTTGTATTTTTCCAAAGTCTAATTCCAGTCTTCTTGTCTTTCAATCTAATGGCATCTAGTCAGCTCGATTCTGTTTTTCCTGAGGGTCACATCTCCTACGAGGTGCGACAAAGTCTTCCTGAGCATCGATCTCTTAGCACCGGACCCTTCTTCCCCCGATGGTACTATGTCTGGTTCAAAAACTTCTCTCGTATGTTTCCGGACCACTTGAGTGATTGCGGGTTGGAATTGGCATCTGCAGTGGGAAAGTTGACAGTCAACGACAATCTGATTCATGCACTGGCAGAGCGGTGGAATCCGAGCACTTGCACGTTCTGGTTCCCATGGGGCGAGATGACCCTGTTGATGGACGAATTTTCAGAGATTATGGGACTGCCCGAGCCAGCCGGTCAGCCTAGAGATCCATTGGAGCAGCAATTTTTTTGATCATTGTCAAGGGTCTGGACCCTAAAGATGTTGTAGCTTGCATGACAGGACGCAAGTCTTGGCCACTGATTGATGAAAATGGAAATGACTATGTGAAACTGATCGAGATCTACCGACAATATGGGGCATTTGCAGAAGTCAACTCATTATCCAGAAAAGTTCGAGAAAGAATTCAGCATGCGATGGTTTTGTGCACTGTGGGACTTGCTTTCTTTTCAGACGGACGGAACTATGTGGATGTCAGAATAGTTCAGCTTCTGAGGAGATGGGGAAGTCGACAGACCAACCGTCTTTCGATAGCCATGGCCGCGCTTGCTTTTCTATACAGAGGACTGACCCGCTTCACACTTGGAGAGTCCATCTTAGTCGAGGGATATACTTATGTTCTTCAGTCTTGGTTCCTTCAGCATGTACCGACCAGAGCTAGTTTGTTCAGATACAATGGCAAAGAACTTCTTCTAGTTGCGCGGTACCGATTCATGATCGATTATCTGCAGGAAGAATAAGAGGTGTGGGACTATTTTGATTGAGAATTATCGCCTCCCAGATGCACCTATGCATATGACAAGAGATTCAAGCTGCTTTGTCCATTCTTCTGCGCCTACTATCATCCAGAGCGGTGTGTTCGACAGTTTTCTCAGAGACAAAAGCACATAGAGATGCGGCTGCTATCAGGAGTCATGCCAGAGTTCAACCTTGCATCAACGCAGTGGTCTGGAACATACCATTCTGCCAGATATGACTGAGATTCTTTCGTCATTCTCACTCTTTTCTCCAGTCCTCATGTCTCTGCTGATCGTTAAGAGTGGTGGCAAACTGTCTATATGCCCCCTTTTTCTCAAGTCTACTATTGATGCAATCAAAATTTTTCTTCAATAAAAAAATCCTTTAATTTTCATGGTTTAACAACCTCGCCTAGGTGACAAGGCATATTTGCAGTTATTCGTTATCCTCGCAAAGAATGGCAACACAATTGTCGTGACTCCAGCGGTGACCCAATCCCTAGTAATGGGATGTTCTTCCAATTGTCTACCAAATTCTCATCAAATATTTTTTCTATATTCATTTCTATCCTAAATCTTCATCATCGAAATTTAATCATCCATTCTGCAGAGAGCATCAGTATTCCCAAGTGGTTCAGATCAGATCAAGCAAGAAGACACCACTGTATCAGGGCATCAGTGATTTTAGAAGCAAGCAAGAAGAAATGGATTCTCCAAGATCTGTCAGAAGACAGAGTCTAAATGATAGGGATGACATTGATCCTGCTACATATCAGATGTTCAAAAAAATGATGATTAGGATGATGTCTGAGCAAGCTGAGGACAGTTTCAAAAAGGCTCCCATCAAGGAGAAGACATTTGTTTCCTCTCAGAATATCACTGTTCTGAATATTCCAAATGCCTAGACGAAGATGAAGCCAAAGAAGTTGTGCAGGAGGTACACGAAGGCATTTGCAGTAGTCACATCGGCTACCAAACTCTTGTCAAACAAATCATCCGAGCAGGATATTACTAGAGAACTATGCAACAAGATTGCTACCATTTTGTGAAGAAGTGTGCTCTATTCTAGATACATGCACCTTTCGTTCATGCGTCAGCAACATATTTGCAATCTGTTATCTCTCCATGGCCGTTTTCTATGTGGATCTTTGATGTTGTGGGCCCCATCACTTCTGCTTTAAACAGCTACAAATATTTTTTTGCCGCAACAAAATATTTTACTAAATGGGTCGAAGCTATCACTCTACGCATAGTAGAAGGTCGACATGTGGTCTCGTTCATCCACAAAAATATCCTATGTCGTTTTGGCATACCGCATGATATTGTGTCAGATAATGGCAATCATTTCAAGAATGAGAAAATGAGAACTTTTTGTTCGAAGTTCAAAATCCACCATCATTTCTCCGCTCCTTATTATCCTCAAGGGAATGGTCAGGCAGAGGCCACCAATAAAATTCTTATTAGAATCTTAGAACGAACTTTGAAAACAGGTCATGACTGGCATGAGAAGATCCATGATGCATTGTGAGCATACAGAACCACCATTCGAACTCCAATTAATGCTATTTTGTCAAAACTTGTCTACGGAACTGAAGTAGTATTGCCTCTACATGTTCAAAACCTGCCTTGAAGTTCACATCACTACTGGAGTTATCGCTTGATCAGTATCAGTAGTAGCGACTGGTACAACTTGATTTGCTCAATGAAAGAAGACTCAGAGCAGCAGAGCACGCTCAAATCATATCGTCAGAGGATAGCCAGACAATATGCAAAATTTGTCATTCAAAGGAAATCTTGAGTCAATGATCTAGTGCTCAGATCAACGGCCTATCTCAAGCACCGTCTGGGTGACAAATGGTCGCCGAATTGGGAAGGGCCTATGTTGTCAAGGAAGCATTACCCCGCAATTCATATCTGTTTATCAATGTCGATGGTGTGGAATTATCAGACCTCATCAATGCTCAACATTTGAAATCTTTCTATACTTAAATCCTCTATTCCATCATTTGTAATTCCTCAATATATTTTCTTCAATAATGGTCAAATTCTTCTTTCCGAGTTACACTGGGGCATTATTTTGAAAATTTGTCTTCAAAACATTCTGTATGCAGACAGGATCAAACAAATCTCTCATTTTGCATACATTTGCATTCATTTACATTTACATGCATTCATTTGCATCCATTTACATTCATTTGCATCAAATTCACTTCCCCTTCAGGTTAAGGGATAAACCTGAACTTCCCCTTCAGGTTAAGGGATAAATCCTGAGACCCCGACAGTTGTCCAAGTCGTCGTGGGGGTGAAGACTGAAAATCTTCTATCAAAATCAATTAGTAAATTCTTAAAATCCAGTGTTCGTGCTGGAAAGATTTTTAAAATCCAGGGTTCGTGCTGGTAAAAATTTTCTAAATCCAGTGTTCTTGCTGGTAAGATTTTCAAAATCCAGGGTTCGTGCTGGTAAAAATTTTCTAAATCCAGTGTTCGTGCTGGTAAATTTTCAAAAATCCAGTGTTCGTGCTGGTAAGATTTTCAAAATCCAGGGTTCGTGCTGGTAAATTCTTCTAAATCCAATGTTCGTGCTGGTAAATTTTCAAAAATCCAGTGTTTGTGCTGGTAAGATTTTCAAAATAAAGTGTTCGTGCTGGTAAAAAATTTCTAAATCAAGTGTTCGTGCTGGTAAATTTTCAAAAATCCAGTGTTCGTGCTGGTAAGATTTTCAAAATCCAGGGTTCGTGCTGGTAAATTCTTCTAAATCCAGTGCTTGTTCTGGTAAATTTTCAAAATTCAGTGTTCGTGCTGGTAAAATTTTTTTTAAATCCAGTGTTCGTGGTGGTAAATTCTTCAAAATCCAGTGTTCGTGCTGGTAATTCTTCCAAAAACAGTATTCGTACTGATCTATTTTCAAAATCCAGTACTTATACTGGTTTATTTCCAAAATCCAGTATTCACACTGGTACATCTTTCAAAATCCAATTTTTATTGGTCAAACTTTCTAAATCTGGTTTTACTGGTTAATGTTTTCAAACCTAATCCATGCTGATCTAGTCTTCTTGCGGGATTCGAGTTCCGACTCGAATTTTCTTTCCTCTGGGATTCGAGTTTCAACTCGAATTTCTTTCCCTTCTGAATTGGTCTAGAAGATTAGAGTTCCGACTTTAATCTTCTTCCAAATCCAATTTAAATGTCCTAGAATTGGTCTAGAAGATTAGAGTTCCGACTCAAATCTTCTTCCAAATCCAATTCAAATGTCCTAGAATTGGTCTAGAAGATTAGAGTTCTAACTCGAATCTTCTTCCAAATCCAATTTCAAATATCAAATATCAAATTTCAAATTTCAAAGTTCCAAATTCTAATTTCGGCCCTCGGGCCACCCAATTTCCAAATTTCCAATTTTGACCTTCGGGTCAATCAATTTCCAAATTTCCAATTTTAACCTTCAGGTCAATCAATTTCCAAATTTCTAATTTTGACCTTCGGGTCAATCAATTTCCCAATTTCCAATTTCCAAGTTTCAAATTCCAAATTTCCAATTTCGACTTTCGGGTCAATCAACTTCAATTTCGACTTTCGGGTCAATCAATTTCAAAATTTCCAATTTCCAATTTCCAATTTTGACATCTGGGTCACCCAATTCTCTATTTCAACCTTCGGGTCACTCAATTTCTAATTTTGACATTCGGGTCAACAAATCCTGCTTTCGAGCTGGTCGGTCAACAAATCCTGCTTTCTAGCTGGTCGGTCAACAAATCCTGCTTTCGAGCTGGTCGGTCAACAAATCCTGCTTTCTAGTTGGTCGGTCAACAAATCCTGCTTTCGAGCTGGTCGGTCAACAAATCCTGCTTTCGAGCTGGTCGGTCAACAAATCCTGCTTTCGCGCTGGTCGGTCAACAAATCCTGCTTTCGAGCTGGTCGGTCAACAAATCCTGCTTTCGAGCTGGTCGTTCAACAAATTCTGCTTTCGAGCTGGTCTGTCAACAAATCCTGCTTTCTAGCTGGTCGGTCAACAAATCCTGCTTTCGAGCTGGTCGGTCAACAAATCCTGCTTTCGAGCTGGTCGGTCAACAAATCCTGCTTTCGAGTTGGTCGGCCAACAAATCCTGCTTTCGAGCTGGTCGGTCAACAAATCCTGCTTTCGAGCTGGTAGTTCAACAAATCCTGCTTTCGAGCTGGTCGGTCAACAAATCCTGCTTTCGAGCTGGTAGTTCAACAAATCCTGCTTTCGAGCTGGTAGTTCAACAAATTTTGCTTTCGAGCCGGTCGGTCAATAAATCCTGCTTTCGAACTGGTTAGTCAAAACAAAACCCAACTTTCAAGTTGATCTTTCACTGAGTCTTTTCAGGATTCAATTTGGTCATGGATGTGTCAATTAGACCTCAAGCAATTTCTTTCACCAAGGATTTCAAGAACATTTTGCCAATTTGCCATTAAATATTTGTTGATTTCAAAATTTTTATTGCACAAAAACATTACCTCAGAATACCTTCAATATTATTTTCGAAAGGTCAAAGCTTTTGTGAAAAATGATTCAAAATTCAAATTCTTTCTATTGGCCAACCAAAAGGATGAAGAATAAATCCTCGATATGGCCAGCAAAAGGAAATTCAATGTTGTTGCAAAGCCATAAGTGATCGGTATTGATCGCAGTCAATGACACATTTTTAAAGATCATTCTTGGAAAATAAAGCAATCGAAATATCCTGGGTGATACAGAAAAATCTATTAAATCCCTATATCTCCTTAATCACCTAAGCTGCAATTAAATATCTGCAAAAGGGATCTCTCAATTGTCGTCAAGATGAAGGTGAATTAAGCGAGTAGACCCCCGGGGCCAAAGAAGATTTGAATCATCTCCAAGATGACGAAGTTTGTGACGGATCCTTCCAGGGAAAGTTCAGAGCACCGTCAAGATGAAGGCGACTGTGATGAGCCTCCCGACAAACCCTAAAGGATATTTAATTTCCGCTATCATCAAGAGATTTCCAACCAATGAGCCAATAACCGTCGATATAATCCCTGAGAGAAAAAGAAGGATCGGAACATCTCCAAGATGAAGGAGTTTGTGACGTACCCTTCCAAAAAAAAAAAAAAAGAGAGAAAAGTCAGGACATCTCCAAAATGAAGGATGATGTAATAAAATCCCCAAAAACCTAAGAGAGCTCTAATTCTGCCAAAAAAAAAAAAAAGTGGGCAGAAAGATCATCATGAGGAAAGAATCCCAGGATATCAGACTGTCAAATTTGCCAAAGAATCTTCTTTAATTTTGTGAAATTCTATTATCAATATTCTTTCACCAATTGCTCTCACAATATCAAGAATACTCTCTTTTCTGCTCATATCAAGGAAATTGATAGCTTCCTTGAAAAAAAAGCCAATTGCAAGCAATTTGAATTCGAATCTTGATTCTATAGAGTTAAGCCCAGTCGGAGGTAATACTTCAGGTAGAAAAGAGGAAAGATTTTCATACCAATATACATCAATTTCAAGCATTTTGAATCAACAAACAATTTTTAACATTTTGGTAATATTTTCTTACTATCTTGACATGAAGTGAAGAGCTCGATGTCCATCTTGACACATCCTGATATCACCTTTTACCTCCTTGAGAGAGTAACCTTTATCATCTTTCGCGTTGTTGAAAGATTAGCCTTTTCTGTGAAAGGATCGCCTTTGTTATCTTTCGCGTGTTGAAAGAATTCATCTTTTGCGTTGTCAAAAGAATCGCCTTGCTCCTTTGGATCGCCTTATCATCTTTCGCGTTGTTGAAAGAATCGCCTTGTTCCTTTGGATCGCCTTTTTCCGTCTTTCGCGTTGTCGAAAGAATTCATCTTTTGCGTTGTCAAAAGAATCGCCTTGCTCCTTTGGATCGCCTTGTCATCTTTCGCGTTGTTGAAAGAATCGCCTTGTTCCTTTGGATCGCCTTTCCCATCTTTCGCGTTGTCGAAAGAATTCATCTTTTGCGTTGTCAAAAGAATCGCCTTACTCCTTTGGATCGCCTTGTCATCTTTCGCGTTGTTGAAATAATCGCCTTGTTCCTTTGGATCGCCTTGTTATCTTTCGCGTTGTCGAAAGAATTCATCTTTCATGTTGTTGAAAGAGTCACCTTATTTCTCTTCAAGAAAATTGTCTTATTCACCATCCAACTTACCATTTTCATTTCCTGGTCAGGTTAAGGGTTAAACCTGAGACTCATTTTGATGAGGTATTTCGTTTCCCAATCAGGTTAAGGGTACAAACCTGAGCCTCCTTTGATGAGATATTTTATTTTCCGCCCAATCAGGATATGGGTACAAACCTGAGCCTCATTTTGATGAGATATTTCATTTCCAGGTCAGGTTAAGGGTTAAACCTGAGCTTCGTTTCTACACGAGGTATTTTCTGTCCCATCCAAGTTAAGGGCAAAATCTGAATCTCACTTCTTTTGAGGTAAAATTTTTCTTCTTTATTCTCCATTTCATATCTACCATTTTCATCAGGGCTAATATTTTCATATCCAGTCAGATCCTTCTAACTGGGGCATTTTTATAACCCAAATTTGGTGTGTTTTTCTTTGCCACTAAGCTCGTCCACAAGCCGGCTTAGTAGCAAAGAGGGGCATCTGTAAACACCCCAAATTTTCCACATTCATTCTCAAACAACCCTCCTCGTGCAGTGCCAACCCTGTTAGGTCAGTGTAGGAGTCAAACCCCGAGTCAGTTTCAAAAAATCACCATTTTACCAACTTTTATTAGGAAAATTACCATTTTACCCCTAGGTCATCCCGAACCCCAGTTAGTCGGAGTCAACCAAGCTTATTGGTCAGTTCAGAACATTTAGAATGTCAATCATCTCAAGCTCATCTGAACTCATAATGAACAGGCCATTTTCATTTCTGACCATTACTGCCAAAATGGGATCATCTCTTCAGAAATGAGCTCATTTCTCACTCAAATCCAAGCCAATTGTCTCTGAGACAGTCATTCATAGTCAGTTATACTCCCTAAAGTCTAACTTGAGCTCATCAGAAGTTCAAGCGCTCCAGTTTCAGTTCAAAACCATTTCTAAGTGTCCAGGAGCCCATTTTAGTCTATTTCAGCTCTTTCAACTGAAATTGAGTCGAGTTCAGCCAATTGAGCTAGTGTTCAAGCTTCGATTTTAGTTCACCTCAGTATTACTGACCTTTGTTTCAGCTCAAACCCAGTTCAGGTTCGTAATTCACTTCATTCCAATGACCATTCCATACCATTTCTCTAAAAATGGCAGCTTTTCTTGAAAATTCAGTTGGAAAGGTCAGTTGAGTCAGTGTCTGGTGAGTTCATTTGAGTTCTGAAACTCTAAAACCCAACTCAATCCAGTTCATTTCAGTTGAATTCAGCTCAAACCCTAATTTTCAGTGTTACTCTAGCTTGGCAAAGCTCAAAAATCATTTCTTTAACCATTTTTGCAAATTTTGTCAATTTTAACACTTTTTGAACTAGTACAAGTGTCAATCGGGGTCTAACATCCAAAATTCTTCATTCAGGGTTAGCATTTCGCATAGCATTTCATGTCATTTCTCATCATTTCTCAGCATTTCATAACATTTCATCACATTTCATTCCATTTTCGAAGTCCAGAACTCCAGTTTTATAAATTTCAATCCAGATTGAGTTTTAAAAGTTTTCAGAAATCAATTTCAAACCCTGGGTTTTCAAAATTGACATTTTTACCCCCAAGATTCTAAATTTGGAAATATTTTCTCGAGAAAAACAATATGGATTTCTTTCAAAATCAAATTTTCAAATTCTATACTGGATTTGCTTCGCAACGGGGTATTAAACTTCAAAATTCAAGCTCATTTCAAAAACTACCAAAAATAGCTCATTTTGTTTGGAAATATTTTCTCGAGAAAAACAATCTGGATTTCTTTCAAAATTACATTTTTAAATTCTACATTGGATTTTCTTTGCAACGGGGTATTGAACTTCAAAATCCGAGCTCGTTTCAAAAACTGCCAAAAATAACTGGTTTTGTCTGAAAATAGATTTGGAAGCATTTTCTCAAGAAAAACAATCTGGATTTCTTTCAAAATTACATTTTTAAATTCTACATTGGATTTGCTTTGCAACGGGGTATTGAACTTCAAAATCCGAGCTCGTTTCAAAAACTGCCAAAAATAGCTCGTTTCGTCTGGAATTTTTTTGAAAAGACTATTTTACCCCTTTAATTGTCAAAATGAATTTCAAAAGTGGAATTTGGACCCGCTCTGAGATGGCCCATCCATTTGCATTTTCTTGTTTTAATTTATAAGAAAAAAAATTTATCTTTTTCTTTATTTTTTTTTTTTGTTTTGTTTGTTTTATTTTATTTATTTTAAATTATTTTAATTATTTTATTCTTCCTAAGGTGGGACCCACAAGGGGGTCACCCAAACCTCCAGCCCATTTCCTTTCTTTCTTCCTCCATTTTCTTTTTTTTATATTTTTATTTTTATTTTTATTTTTATTTTTATTTTTATTTTCTTTTCTTTTCTTCTTTATTTCTTTTCTTTCTTTTTTTTTTCTTTTTCTTTCTTTCCTCCTTTCTTTCCTCTCCCTCCACTCACGTATACCCCTTTTCAGCCCCCTTCTCTTCCTCTTTCCGTCTCATTTTCCTCCCTTTCTTTCCTTTTCTTTCTCCCCTCTTCTTTCCTTTTCCTTTTCCTTCTTCCCTTCCTTACTCCTTTCTTCCTCAAAAGTCATACGGCTGTAGCCTTGGGCATTACACAGCCTTCTTCATTAATAAATGGTAACTTAGGGAAAGATATCATCTTTCCTAACTTACCAATCAAAAACAAAAGGAAAAAAAGAACGGCTGGCCTCCCAAGCTCAATTCACGTCTCTCTCTTTCTCTCTCTCTCTCTCTCTCTCTCTCCCTTGAGCTCTCTCCTTCTCTCTTGGCTGTTGCAGCCACAACAGCCATCCTCCTTGTAGCAGCTCCTCACCATTGTTGCAACATCCACAGCAGCTTCTCCACCTCTCCTTCCTTGACAACAACACCTACACTTGATGCAGCCCATCTTTCACCACAGCACAGCAGCTTCATCTTCAAGTTCCAGCAAGCTCCTCCCTAATCAAGGCAGCAGCAACATACTATCATCATTAGCTCCAACTTCCATCGTTGCAGCACCTTCAAACTTCAAGCTCTCCACAGCAGCAGCCTTCTCCAGCCACCTGTGTCAACCACACTTTGACAGCAACACAGCCACCTCCAGCAGCAGCCCTTCATCAGGGAGCAACTCCTTCCTTTGTAGCAGCCATTGCCACGCCTCTTTACAGCAAGACAGCCTCCTTGGACGCCCTGCCCAGCCACACAGCAGTGCAACCAGCCACCGTCAGCCTCTTCTCCACCACTGGTTCAGCATAGTAGCAGTGATCTTGAAGCAGCCGCTGCAGCTCTTCCACCTTCATCCTTCATCCTTCATCACGACAGCAATCTCCAAGCCATCCAACCTTGAGTCCAACAACACCCTTCCATGTTGGCAGCATCATAGGCCTCATTGGCGCCCAGCCTTTTGCTTCCTCTCCTTTGCAACTGGTTATCATCTACAACAACCCCATCAAGTGCAATCGGTCCACATCCATACCATTATCTCCAACCACCCTTTCGGGCCTCGAAACCTCATCCTCAACCAGTTCATTACCATCGTTCCCACCAGTACAAAGGTAAATCCAAGTCTTATTTTATTTTTATGGATGCTATAAAGTCAAGTCGAAGATTGAATTGGCAGTAGTATGAATGTTTATATATATATATATATATATATATATATATATATATATATATATATATATATATATATATATAGTTCTTAAATTAAAAAAAAAATATGATAGTAGTTTCATCTCACGTATTTAGGCTAAGTAAACGATGAGATTCGTCTATCTATGGGATTGATTCTCTCGTTTTGAGAGCCAACATCAAAATAGGTCATACACCCTTCATGATGGTTTTGATTTTATTTCCATGTTTCATACAATTTTAGATTTAAAAATTGCATTTAGTTAAATTCCATTATGTATTTCATATAGTTCTATTAATAGTTGATTTAGAATCCATAAGAATTTCAATTTTGTGCACAATCCATCATTAATTTATGAGAATTTATGCACCAATAAATTATGTAAATTTCAGATCAAGTAGGATTATATGTCTTTGTTTTATTGCCGAAAATTTGATTCAATTTGGGTTTTGGAACCCTTCTAAAATGATCAAACCCTAAATCGGGTTTTCTGTCATCCAAAAATTTCAATTCCTGCTTTAGCAGACAAAAACCTTCGGATTCACCCTTTTTTGGGATTCGAATCATTCTTCAAAAATCACAGTGGATTCATGATTGAATCTACTAATGATCTGGAAATTTTTAGGTTTTTCCAATTAGTTTTGACCTCTGTAAAAAATCGGATTTCTCAGACCTCTGGGAAAATATCGATTTTCTTTCTTCAGGGTATAGACAGACCCTAATGCACTTATTCCATCCAATCTGTAACCCGTCTGCAAAAACTTTCAACACAAAAGTTGTTCCTAACATAATTTACTGTCATTTAAAAAAATTGGGGAATTTTTTGATCTGTTTCATTATTTTTCCTGGATTTTCCCTTTCTGTCTAACAGATTCCAATGTCCAGAAATTCCAGAGATTTAGATCTCTGATAACAGTATGGCCTTTTCCAAACCATAACCTGAATCCAAATGGTGTCATAAGATCAAATCTTCCTCTTTTTGTCAGGGACATTTTTACACAATTGCATCATTTTTTCCATCTTTATTCCATTTTTCCCATGTTTTCTACCGAAACCTGTCTGTTTTCCCTAAATCCTAGAGTCGCCGGATTCCGATCCGACTTGCCGGAGTGACACAGCTCCGACCATAGGTCAAAACCAGAAAGTGTAAAAGGCAAAAATCCTATCCTTACTGTCCTCTGTCACCAAATAAAATTTGGGAAATTTTTATGGAATTTTGTTATCCTAAATCTCCTTTAGAATCAACATTTTAGGCAAAAATCACAAAATTTAGGGTTTTTATTTGAATTTTCATATTTAAAAAAACAAAAAAATTAGATTTTCGAGCTCCATTCTGTTTTTAGGGTTATTTTAGGTTCCCATGCCAAATTTGGTTTAATTCCAAGTTCATTTTCTCCATGTGTTAGTTTATCTTTAAGTTCAGAAGCGAAAATCAGGTTAAATTTGATTTTTTATGATATTTTCGTCATTTTAGGGTTTTTATCATGCACGTAAGCATGTAGAATCGTATTAGGGTTAATTTTAATATCATTTTCATTTCATATTTTTCAATTTTGTAAATTTTATTTCAGAAAACCCTGGTTTCAAGGCTATAGTCTTGTTATCGGGGGTATTTTGGTCATTTTGACCTAAATTTCGAAATTTCAATTTCTAATTCTCCCAAATTTCATGCATATCATCATATTTTATCATGTTATGTTTGATTTATTTCATTTGATTTTCAAAATTCCAAAATTTATAAAATTTCTTTGAGAAAAACCTGATTTCAACGTCATAAGGGGTATTTTGGTCATTTTGACACAAATTTCGAATTTCCAAGTTTATTTTCAAAATTTATTCATTATTTATCATGTTTATATCAAAGGGGGTATGAATTTGGGTTTATATCTGAATAATATCTGATAATTTCCCATATTTTCGGATAAATTCAGAAAAACCTACATTTTTGTGCTAACCTTGTTTTCTAGTTTTGCAGGAACATTCAAGAAGAAGACTTAGCTTTTATTTTTTTTTTTTTTCAATTCAATGTAACCTCAAATGTAATAATTTGGAATAAGAGTTACTTTTCTGCTTAGAATAGGGTTGCATTGCATATAGTTTAATTTATGCAAATTTAATATGTGATGTATGATTCATGCACATTATTTCAAATTCACTATGGTTTACACGAATGGCATGTGCACAAGCTCTTATGGAGTTTATAAACTCAGTGGGATTCATATTTATGGCCATAGTCAGAATACGAAGAAAACCAAGATTTATGATCTTCGTATTAGCCACATTCAGCCTACACTCTTAGGCTAACTTCAAAAATGCACTGCATTTCTCAAAGTTTTAAAAGGATTTCCCAATTCCTTAATGAAATTCCCGTTTTCAAATTCATATTCATTCATTCATATCATTCAAATTGCATTATTTTCAAACTCATTCTCCAATTTCAATTTAAAAAAAAATCAATTTTCTCAAGAATTTCCAAGTCTTTCTCAGGATCTAATTTTCTCAAAATCCTAAGTTTTTCAAATGACATTCCAAAGCATTTCCCAAGTTCAAATCAAGATTTTCCTATGCTTTAAAATTATAAAATTTCAAAATCCCTAGTTTTCAGAAATCCATCTTCTCAGAATTACCGTTTTCCTGAGAATTCATTTTCCTTTTCAGAAATCCTTTTCCAATGAATTTCCTGATTTTCTCAGCATTTCTCAAATCCATTTTCTCATAAAATCAATTCCAAGTTTCCAATCTCAAAACCAATTTTCTCAGATTTTTAAGCTTTCCTGAGAAATCACTTTCCAATGCAAATTTCTGATTTCCAATGAAATTTAATGATTTTCCTAGAAACTCCAATTTCAAGCACTTTTCCAATCCTTTTCCAAATGCATTTCAATTTTCCAAAGCAAACATCATATTTTCTCAAACTTGCATTTTTCAAATTCCATAGCACAAGCCTGATTCTTTGTGCATTCTAGGAAAAATAGAGCATAATTTAGCTATTTGAGTCAAATTAAAGCACGTAATTGATCCTTGGTTCAATTACCCCTGGTAAAGGCGCCAGGAACGGTTGAACCTCGTACTGACAGGCGGATCCCATTCCACGGAATTTTCCCGCAAATTTTAAAAACGGAGGCGAGTAATTTTCAAAAACCATTTTCAAAACTTTGGTCGAGTTTGACTCGCAAATTCGTTTCTCTCTCGCAAGGGAGGGAAAAATTTTTGCGATAATAACAAAATTTCTTTAGAAGAATGGGTTTGGACCCAGGTTTTGAGAAAATGTTCGAGTTTTGACACTCGAATCGAGGAATACAATGTGATGGATCCAAACGGATGTCGAATGGACTGTCCGAGCTATTTAAAGACCATTTTTGGTATTTTCTATAATTTTAATTTAAAATTTTGAACAATGAGACTCAGATTTGGATCTGGACAATGGATCTAGATCCGAAATCAATTTAAACATATAGAATGAATTTAATTTCAGTAAAACTTAAGAAATGAACTGGAATTTAGATTTGAAAAAGACTCATTTGCTCAAAAAATGAATTTAGGGGCAAGAAGGGGATATTTAAAAGATTTTAAAAAATTTGGGGTGTTCACAGATGCCCCTCTTTGCTACTAAGCCAGTTTGAAAGCCGAGCTTAGTGGCAAAGATAACACTCCAAATTTTGAAAATGCCCCAGTCAGCAGATCTGAACTGGGTGCGGAAGAATTTATTCGAAAGACATGGTTTTTCAGGTTTGAAATTTTATCCTTGAATGACTTTGGGAGGACGAAATCCTCGAAAATGATATGATTGAATGATAGAGATGAGGAAATCGTAGTGGGACTTTGGGTGAAGATCCCGAGATGATGAAAGGGCCTCGATCAAGTCTCATGAATGAGGCGAGATTAGTTTTTTTGGAATGACTCAGGCTTAGCCCTTAATCTGGATGGGACGAAGATTTATCAAGATAACCTGAATGGGGGAGGGAATATATGATGACCTTGATGGGACATTTTTGAGAAAAACGCCTCATGAGATGAGGCTCAAGCAAGATCTTGTCCTGAATGGATATACAAGGCATGGATTCCTCGATGGGAAGAACCATGATGGGATTGAAGGAAAACACCTCTTCGAAACGAGGGAAACTCGTTGGAACGAGATTCAGGTTTAACCAAAACCTGAAAAGGAAGATACCTCAAGAGGCGAGGTTCAGGCTTAACCCTTAACCTAAAGGGGACGACCATATGGAATCCTCGAGTGAAGAGACCATGATGGGACCTTCGGAGTTTTGGACGAACAAATCTGAAAGGGGTTTGCGAAAGAAGGAAGGAAATGGGATTCCCTAAAGCTTGAAAAAGGGACGAACTTGGGTGTCTCATTGCTGAGACTGAAATAGCTTTTTGGATTTAATGAACTCTCGCAGAAAGTACAGGTTTTGACCCTTAACCTGAGTGGGAACAACCATAAGGATTTCTCAAAAACCGTGATGGGACAGGAGAGATACTTCAACTGAATGGGGTAACTCTTCTGGAAGATATAAACAACGCTAGGTTGCACCAAAAATGGATATTGAATATTTATTTCATTCTTGGAATATCTAGAAAATTTTTGCCAATAAGATAAATTTATAGTTGACTTCAATGCTTGAAAATGTGCACATGTGTGCAAAGATATTCCCTCTTTTACCCAGAGTATTTCCTCCAACGAGGTTAACTCCTTGATTTTAAGAGTCAAATTCAAAGTTTTTAGCGCTGATGATTTTCTTCAAGGAAGTTATCCATTTCCCTGATATGAGGAGAAAAAGATATATTCTTAATTTCATAAAAGCAAGTAGTGAAAAGATATTGATAAAAGATATTTTGCATAAGAAAAGCTGACTTCTGACAATTTAGGCAGTTTGATATCTGAGTGTTTTCTCATGCTAATCTTTTTTTTGCACTCTTTTTGAGTCATTGAACTTTTTCAGGCTTTTTACATCATCCTTCATTTGGATGTGTCCTGACTTTTCTCTCTTTTCCAGGGAAGGGTACGTCATAAACTCCTTCATCTCGGAGATGTTCTGATCCTTCTTTTTCTCAGGGATTATATATGATGGTATTGGCTCAAAGGTCTTTAGATGATAGCAGAAATCAAAATATCATTTAGGGTTTGTCGGTAGGTCCATCACATCCGCCTTCATCTCGACGGTAATCCGAACTTTCCCTGGAAGGATCCTTCACAAACTCCTTCATCTCTGTAGATGATCCAAATCTTCTTTGGCCTCGGGGGTCTACTCGCTTAATTCGCTTTCATCTTGACGACAATTGAGAGATCCTTTTTGCAGATATTTGATTGCAGCTTTAAAATAAGAAGATATGGATTAAGTGGGTTTGTTTATAGCTCGGGATATTTTCACTGCCTAATTGCCAGAAAGTCATTTTAAAACATGCGTCATAACTATGATATCAATTCGCTTCTGACTTTTCAACGTCATTGAATATTTCTTTCGCCAATCATACCGAAGATATTTCTTACATCCTTTTGGTTGATCAACAAGAAAAGATTTGAATTTTACCTCTTTTTCGCAAAAAGTTTCACCTCTTTGGAAAGAATACTAGAGGTAATCTGATGTAATTCTTTTGTGCAGTAAGATTTATTTGGAATCAACACATATTTTTAGCAAATTGGCAAAGTTTTCATGACTCCTATGTGAAATATTTACTCAATATAGATTTTTGATGCGACCCTTAGTTGCAATTTATGATTTTGGACATTCTGACCAGTAAAATTAGAACCTTTCATTTAACAACCAGCGAAGGAGCTGGAACCTTTCATTTAATGACCAGCGAAGTAGCTGAAACATTTCATTTAACGACCAACGAAGGAGTTGGGACATTTTATTTAACGACCAGCAAAGTAGCTGGGACATTTCATTTAACGACCAACGAAGGAGTTGGGACATTTCATTTAGCGACCAGCGAAGTAGCTGGGACATTTCATTTAGCGACCGGCGAAGTCGCTGGGACTTTTCATTTAATGACCAGTAAAAACTGGGACCTTTTATTTAACGACCAGTGAAGTAGCTGGGACATTTCATTTAACGACCAATGAAGGAGTTGGAACATTTCATTTAGCGACCAGCAAAGTAACTAGAACATTTCATTTAATGACCAGCGAAGTAGCTGGAACATTTCATTTAGCGACCAGCGAAGTAGCTGGAACATTTCATTTAGCGACCAGCGAAGTAGCTGGAACATTTCATTTAGCGACCAGCGAAGTAGCTGAAACATTTCATTTAACGACCAACGAAGGAGTTGGAACATTTCATTTAATCATTTAACTACCAGCGAAGTAGCTGGGACATTTCATTTAATCATTTAACGACCAACGAAGTAGCTGGGACATTTCATTTAATCATTTAACGACCAGCGAAGTAGCTGAGACATTTCATTTAATCATTTACCGACCAGCGAAGTAGCTGGGACATTTCATTTAATCATTTACCGACCAGCAAAGTAGCTGGGACATTTCATTTAATCATTTACCGACCAGCAAAGTAGCTGGGACATTTCATTTAATCATTTAACGACCAGCGAAGTAGCTGGGACATTTCATTTAATCACTTGATTTAAGATTGAGATTTTCTGAGAGACAAACAGCACGAGGACTGATGAACTTGATCTTTAGATTTGAAAACTTAGCAATATAACCAATGCAAACACTAGGTTTTCTCACTAAGAGTCGGGAAGGAGATCGGCCTATTTAAGATATTTAGAGATCGAAGCAAGAAGAATGGCCGGGGTTTCAGGATTATCCCTTATCCTGAACAGAATAGATATTTTGAAGAGAATTTAGAAAAAGAATGATTCAGGTTTATCCCTTAACCTGAAGAGGAAATGGAATAGACATTTGATGGAAATTTAGGAAAAGAATGATTCAGGTTTATCCCTTAACCTGAAGGGGAAAAAGAATATACATTTGATGAGAATTTAGGACAATGGTTCAGGTTTTTATCCCTTAACCTGAAAGGGAAAGAGGACTTTGTGAAGAGATAACTTGATACTTGAATTTATGACAAGATTTAGAATTTATGATCTATGATTTAGGTGGACCATGTATGCGGTCCAATTTTCAGGATTTAACCTCTTTATTTTGAACAGGGAATATAGAAAGAATAAACTTTGAGAAGACAGAAGGATATAAAACTTTGAAGAAAATGTAGAACATTTGAGGACAATTTGATTTTATTATTTTTTTTTTGTAAAAAGAAATCTCACAGGTAGCATGATTGCCCCTATGAGTGATCTCAGGATTATCCCTTATCCTGAATGAAAAAAAGAATAGAATTTAAGAAGGTGAAGAGAAATTGATATAAATTTAGAAAGTCAATAAAGGTTGACAAAACTTGTATTTTACAAAAGAATTCTCGTAGGTAGCATTATTGCTCCTACGAGGGGTTTCAGGATTTTCCCTTATCCTGAATGGGAAAATGGACTTTAAAGAGAAATTGATATAAATTTAGAAATCAATAAAGATCGATAAAACTTGTATTTGCAAAAGAATTCTCATAGGTAGCATTGTTGCCCCTACAAGAGATCTCAGGATTATCCCTTATCCTGAATGGGAAAAAGAATTTAAGAAATTTTAATAAAGAGAAATTGATATAAATTTAGAAAATCAATGAAGGTTGACGAAACTTGTATTTACAAAAGAATCCTCATAGGTAGCGTTATTGCTCCTACGAGGGGTCTCAGGATTTTCCCTTATCCTGAATGGGAGAAGAATAAAATTTAAGAAAATTTAGCGAAGGCAAATTGATATAAATCTAGAAAGTCAATAAAGATTAACAAAACTTGTATTTACAAAAGAATCCTTTATAGGTAGCGTTGTTGCTCCTACAAGGGGTTTCAGGATTATCCCTTATCCTGAATGAGAAAAAGAATAGAATTTAAGAAAATTTAATGCAGAGAAATTGATATAAATCTAGAAAAAATAACAAAGATCGACAAAACTTGTATTTACAAAAGGATCCTCATAGGTAGCGTTATTGCTCCTACAAGGGGTCTCAGGATTTTCCCTTAACCTGAATGGGAACACCTCGGACAACGAGGGTCAGGTTTATCCCTTAACCTGAGCGGAAACACCTCGGACAACGAGGGTCAGGTTTATCCCTTAACCTGAAAGGGTAAAAGAATTGATAAAATTTAATGGAATTTGAGGAAATATTTGATAAACTTGATAAAATTGATGTAAACTTGATAAAATATGAATAAAATGAATGAAACAGATAAAAAATACCAAAATTAACTGAAAATTTATAAGATTTGAGAAAAAGGAGTTTTTCTGATCCTGCCTGCATATGGGATCTTGGAAGAAAAATGTTTATTTTAAAAAATGAGAAATCATTTTTGGGGAAGAAAATCCACCACAAGAAGAATGATCAGCGCGAGATTTGATCCTTTAAATCAAACATGAGAGATCATCATGAGGGTTAATTTTCGAAGGCAATGGTTTTGAATACCTAATTTTGAAGAAGAAGATCAATAATAGATCTGATTTCTAAAAATAACAGTTCGAAATTGATAATAAGATCAACACAAGGGTTTATCTTTGAAGGTAATGCTTAAAAACCAATCTTGGAAGATAAGACCAACACAGGGTCGATCTTTGAATATAATGATTTAAAACCCATTTTTGGAAGATAAGACCAATGCAATGATTGATCTTTGAATATGATGATTTATAACCCATTTAAAAAGATAAGAACAACACCAGGGTTGATCTTTAAAAAGTTTTGAGATCAATTTTGGAGGATAAGACCAACGCAAGGGTTGATCTTTTGAATAAAAAGATTTGAAATCCATTTTGGAAGATAAGATCAATACAAGGATTGATCTTTGAATATAAAGGTTTTGAAATCCACTTTAAAAGATAAGGGTTGATCTATAAAGATTTGAAATCCGTTTTGAAAGATAAGACCAACACAAAGGTTGATCTTTGAATATAAAGATTTGGAATCCATTTTGAAAGATAAGATCAACACAAGGATTGATCTTTGAATATAAAAGTTTAAAATTCATCTTGGAAGATAAGACCAACACAAGGGTTGATCTTTCAATATAATGGTTTGAAAAACTTATTTTTGAAGACATGATCAACACGAGGGTTGATTTTTTTGTCAAAGGTTAGACCAAGGAATATTTGAACTCTTTGGTCATAACGAAGATTTTTTTAAAATTTCATGATTTTTGAAAAAGCCCTTATAGGTAATATCATTTCTCTCATGAATGATTTCAGGATTGCCCCGCATTCTGAAAAAGAACGGGAATTAAAATGCCCCAGTATGGCAAAGAGAAAAGAAGCATTGGATATAAAAGATATAAAGGAAATTGACATTTCATTTGATAAGCAAAGGTTTGATAACTGAATATTTACAAGAACTTAAAAAGGAAAAGGCTCATAGAAAACTGGGCTGACTAGCCCCTACAAGACAACTGACAAAAAGAGATGAAAGCAAAACAAAAAACTTTGGATTTATCAATTCTTTGAATGGTCCGGGAATGGTTCTGTCAGGACTGCTGGCTACTTTTCTTCCTCGTCCTCTATCAGCTCACTTCTGTCAATGCAGTCTTGTATCATGTGCTTAAGGACGAAGCAATGCTCTGTATCATGCCCCGTTGCCCTGTGGTACTTGCAGAATTGGTCCTTGAATTTTCCCAACATTACGGGAGGATCTGCGATCTTAGGGAGTTTGATCATCTCGTGCTTCAAAAGGTAATTCATAATCACTTCTAAACTCTCAGATAACGGAGTGAAGACTCGATCTTTCTCCCACTTGATGTATTTGGGCTTCTCTTGAAGATCACCCTTTTGCTGAAGGCCAATTGGAAGTAGTTTATCATTGTTTTTAAAGGATCTCTCCTTCTGCCCCTTGCCCTGATCTACTCTCGGACTGTTGTCATTATTGTTCGTATTTCCTTTGCTGCTACTGCCAAGATTATTGCAGGAGGCATCAACTGAATGAGCAAACTGCGCCTTCTTCTTTTGGTCTTGGACATTCTTGACCAGAGGCGTGCCCTCGTACAGTCCGCTTTCTATTCCTGCTTCGAGCCATTCAGCTCGCTCAATTAACTTGATGAAGGATTTCGCCGGGGAAGTGGCGATGAGGCTCCTTATGGGCTGAGAGAAATTGTTGAGGATCACCTGCAATGCGTGTTCCTCAGGAATAGGTACCTTCATCTTATTACAGGTGCTTCTCCACCTGTGAATGAAATCACCTGCTCTTTCAGTCTCTCCTTGCTTCAGATTGTAAAGATGATTTAATGTAGGTGAGGCTTCAGTGTTGAATAAGAAGCGCTCGATGAACAAATTTACTACTTTATCGAACTCTCGTAGTTCGATAGGATTTACATGGTCAGCATACCATCTGGCTGCTACACTCTCCAGACTGCGGGGAAAATAGATGAACAGAGCCCTGTTATCTTTCCTAAAACGGCTGCACTCTGCATAAAATATGGCCAAGTGGGCTTTAGGGTTGCCAGTCCCGTCAAATTTGAGAAACTTACGGGGAAGATTCTCCAAGTTATCGTCCCCATCTAGACCATTATAGAAATCTTCGCCGGTGTAGGTCTGCTTGCCCTTACCCTTGGCTTGAATATCCTTAATAGCTCGATTCATCTCCTTCATCTAATTGCTCATCAGGTCCTCTGCTGGAGCCCCAGACTTGGGCTTGTTGACGGATTCAGGCTCTTCTGCAGCTATCTTTACAGTCTGTCTCAGAGGATTCCGCTTGTAGACAATTTGCTCTTCCTCTTCTGATTCTTCCTCGACTGACTCTGATTCCTCAGAAGTAGTGTCTGGCTGTACCTTCTTCCTGATGATTCTGACTTGCTTTTTCACAGGCTTCTTCTTCAGCTTGCTTTTAGGAACTGCCTCTTTCAGCTTGGCCTCGGCTTGCTCTGACATCATCCTTGCCATCATCTTTTGGAACATGTCATACATAGCAAGGTCGATGTCATCTTTCTTGTTCTGACCCTGTCCCCTGACTGATTTAGGAGAGCCCATCTCTTCTGCCTCACTGTCGCTGAGCTGAGGATCTGTTTCTTTTCCCGCTCTTGTTGTAACCATTTTCGGATATCAGTGATCTCTCTGTGGAGGAAAGAGGAGGTTTTTAGACCAGAGAAACTTTTTGGAGAAGTTTTGACAAGAGGGAGGATTTAGGTTGAAATCTAAACAATTGTATCCCATTACTAGGGATTGAGTCACCACAAAATTTGTGACAATTGTGTTGTTTACTCCACGAGGGAGAGTAATCAACTAAAATATGAAAGAAAATACCATTTTGAAAAGGATATCTCTTGACGGAAAGAGATTTTTATGAAAATATAAACAAGAATATAAAATCAGAAGAAAATAAGAGAATAAATGAAATGGTAAAGATTTAAAATTTGAAGAACTTGCAGGCAGGATCAGAAGAATTTTGAAGGAATTTAGAAGGAGAAGAGAAAGAAAAATACACCTGGGTTTTAAAAACAAAGAGGAAATTTTGAAATATATACCCAGGGTTTTGGAAAAAAATATAAGGAAGGTATATATATGTAATATTATTCAATCACAGACATACAAACAAGGATGCACAAACAGCACTCCCTAAAGCTGACTCTATATGCAATATTTGAAATGGCAAATAGGATCTTAATCCTAACTCTAAGATTTAGATCATCTGATTCCAATCAAGGTATGCCGATATACTCAAGCCGAAGCTCGAAGTACGTGGCATATAAAGATATCTCTTCGGTTCTAAGGTAATGGCTTCCCAACATCCTTGAGCACCTACCGATATACCTCGGACTATGGCCCTTAGGTACGTGGTAGGGGGGCGCGAACCCAAATAAGTGGTCCAGTTGTGAGGCTCTCTCCCGGACTATGGTTCAGTGAGACAGCCCAGCAACGTGAAGACCGTGACAATATAGGTAGGGATGTTTTCAAAATATGATCAACATGCAATAAAATCAGAAGGCTCTAATGCAAGTCCTAAAGAGATAGATTTAAATGAAAAGAAGCATACACTTGCATACATTCTTTACACTCAATCCCTAAAATTGAGGAGAGTTTGTATTTAAGACCTAAGTCTAATGTGAACATGGATAATCTCCTCAATATGGTCCTACCAAACCATACTTAGATCCTATATGAAAATAATGTCAGCTTAGGACAGAGTCTAGGCTCCTAAGGTTTGCATGGAAAATGTAGCTGACATATGTTAGAATAAAGACTTAGATTATATAAAAGCAAAGCAAAGGCATAATCCGACCAGACGGAGACGAAGTCCCATCTCGGTCGCCAAAACTGTGATCATCACAAAATTTTTCCTCTTGTGGTTTTCTCTCTCTTCCTTCTCTTTTTCTTTTCCAGCCTCTATTCTCCTCCTTTTTGAAGGGAGAGAAATAAAAGACAGAAAAGAGAGAGAGAAGAGAAAAGAAAGAAAGAGAGAGAGAAGAGGAACTCTTTTGCGGGTTTTCACTTGACCTTGATTTGAAAGATATTTTAGAAATTTAACTCACCTCCGTTTTGAAAATATTGCAAGAAAATGGAGAGACGGGATTCGCTCGTCGGTACGAGGTTCGACCGTTCCTGGCGCCTTTACCAGGGGTAATCGAACCAAGGATCGAATCTATGCCTTTTGCTTTGCCTAAATATAATCTAAGAATTTATCCTAACTCAAAATGCACAAAGAGTCATGCTTGTGCAATGCAAGAATGTATGCTCCTTTTGAAAAGAATGTTTTGAAAATTTCCAAGTATTCTGAGATGAACTTGGTAAAGGAATGAAGAAATGATTGAATCTAACTTAGAGCTTGAGATGGATCAGAGAAGTTCTAAGTTTTTGAGGTATAACAGAGCTGGGAGAATAAATGAGAAAGAATGACTTGAAGCTTTGAAAATGAAAGGAAATGAAGTTTCAAAGTTAGAGATAGACTTTGAATTTGAACTTGAATTTAGAAAAAGGAAATGAATACTTGAAATGGAATTGAATTTGGGTTTTGAAGTTTGAAATTTGGAATGGATCTGAGATAATCAAATGGTTTTTAAGAATAGAAATGGATTTAGGGAGTTTTTGGAGGAGATCTGAAAATGGAATTGGATTTGAAATCTATAATTGGAAATGGAATTGGATCTAAAGATGGATTTAAAATCTGAAATCTGAGATCCGATATAAAATTGGGTTCTAGATCCTAAGAGGGATTTTGATCTGAAGTCTGAGATCCAAATGTAGAATTGGGTTCTGGATCCTAAGATGGATTTGGATCTGAAGTCTGAGATCCAATATAGAGTTGGGTTCTGGATCCTAACATGGATGTGGATCTGTGTTCTGAGATCCAATGTAGAGTTGGATTCTGGATCCTAACATGGATTTGGAACTTCAAAATTTGATTTGGGAATTTTGAGCTTGGAATATGAATTTCAAAGTCAAATTTGGACTTTGAATTTGAAGTTTGGAATCTGAAATTTAGAAGATGGACCAAGAATTTCTTAGCCTGAATTAAATGAATTCTAGAAATTGAAAGCTTGAATATACAGATGAATTTCAAAGTTAAATTGCACTTTGGATTTAAGATAGAATTTGGAATTTGAAATACAAGATAATTCTGAAGTTTCAAAGTCAAATAGGGCCTTGAAATTGGATTCCTGAATCTTTTTGAAAAATAGAGTTGAATTTGAATTTATGAATAGGATTTGATCTGAGAAATAAAGAAAAGAATTACTTGGATTTATGAAAAAGAATTTAAAATATAATGCATTTCTATCTAAATGATGAATGAATTTAAATTTTTGAATTTGGATTTTAAAAAGCCATTCCATTCTTTAAATGAATTAAAACAAGATTGAAGATATAATACATCCTTGACTATGGTCATTGAATGTATTATATAATAATCTATATTTAAATTCAAGAGAAAAATGAAACACATCTGGTGCTTTTATAGAATTTAAAAATGAAATTAACTCTCAATATACCCTGACTATGGCCATTGGTATATATTTTGAATTAATTTTAAGTTAAATTCTGATAAAAGAAGAAAATATTTAAGGAAAATATGATGAATTTTGAAAACGGGTCCAGTGTGGATCCAATGTTATTTTGTAAAAGATAAAAATACTAAGTTTTGTCAACACCCTGACTATGGCCATTGATGTGGATCATCAACTTAGGATTAATTTACCTCTTATAAAATGGTGCACGTGTCATTCGTGTTTCACCAATGTGAGATTTTGAGAAATAAAAAGCATGAAAACAAGTAATTCATGGTATTTACTATGCTCATTCATTCTATCTAAAACTGGAAATATAAATTCTCATTTAAAATCTAACTATTACAATCTTTGAACAGAACTTGAAATTGAAATTAACACTCCTAAGTTAAGAGAATACCATTTGCCACCTATTCCCTGCAAAATCTAAGTTAATACAGGATGGAAGATACATAGAGAAGGCAATTTACAAAAAGACACCACATTGAGCTTAAAAGGCAATTGATGAAATATTCATACCTGTATTTCATACTAATGAGAAATGTAATGTAGATGACAAATTTCATACTGGAATCCTGTATTTAAATGAGTATATACATGTAGTATCTAGAATAATGATGAACCTGAAGTAAGTTTGTCATGACTGACCTATTTTGGAATATTTTCTAAGTGTAAATGAAATGCTGGAATGATGCCCTTGAGCTAACAGAAAATTTTATGCCTAATGGGTGGTATGTATTAGTGGTGCTTATACAGAAATGATGTATATACAACAGGGAGCATACAGATTGCAACTTGAGTGTTGCAACAGTGAAAACAGGAAGGTGGAAATGCAAGTGGGCATGGGTTGTGAAGAGGTGTAGTTGTGGCAACAGGTGGTGGACATTCTCTGTAATGACTGTAACTGATGTTGAGCAAAATTCTGACCAAGCTTGAGGACTGGAATCAACTGATTTAATTACCTTTTGGACTTACTTTTTGTGTTTTGATACAGGGTACTCTCCTATAGCCCCTGTGTTGACTAACGACAAAATTGGGGCTGATGGGATTCCAGCATACATTAGGTGAAGCTATCCGACACAACAAGAACATAGCTAAAACACTAAACTACAAACTCATGATATGACAGTAGCAGGCATAATAAAGCAGAGCCCTGGAGCATGAAGTCTGATTCCCTTGCTATTTTAAGAAGGCTTCAGCAGGGATTTTTGAATATCAGGTTTAAGGAATAGGTAACGCAACAGCTGTTACGCTGTTGTTACACTTGTCATTGTGGCAATTATGGGGCTGTTGTTGGTGACCATGAGGCTGCTGAGGAAATGTCGTGAGTTATGACACAAGATGAAATATCAGGTAAGTGCAGCTGAAAGATGAACATACTAAAGATGATATGAATAGTGTGGAAATGCTGCGATGATAAATGTTTTGTAGAAGAAGTGGTAACGTGATGGGCGAGCTAAAATGAGTGGAATTTGAAGAAACGATGATATACAATATAAGGCCTAAAAAAAAATGACATAAATGCAGCAATAGAGAGTGTCCCAGGAGGGTGAACGTGGGTAGTAAGGGATTGCTACCTGAGTATGAACATATATTCAGTGGGAGGAAAACTTAAACTAACCTGTTTCTCTAAGTAATTAGGTAGCGAAACCCCATAACAGGGTTCAATTTGATAGGTCCGGAACAGAATGATCCACAGCAACATAGCTATATTATCTTCTGAAGCTATTGACAGTCGATCCTTGAGCAAGTAAGCTGCAGTAATAGAAAAGAAAAATTGAAATCCTCGTAACACAAGGAGTTGCAGATACCATTTGCAGTAGAGGTTAATCTCTAGCTGTTTTACTGCGGCAACCGTCGTTGAAGATTTTGAAAGCATTGCTCTGCTTCCCTAAGAGCTTTCAATGTCGACTCAGGGTCTGATATTTTCCTTTGCAACGATCTGGGCATCCCATGCAGAATTTATATCAACCATCTCAACCTAAACTAAAAAAAAAAGAATTCGCCAGAAATTCCAGGTGACGACTTCTGAATATATATTACATATGCATTGGGGAATTCGTTGGGGCGGCATCCTATGAACATCCCTTCATTGATCCAGAAGTTCACACAGATAAATAACCATGTATGTAAACCGCGTGCAATATACCACATATATGTAATAAAACACAGTTAATGGCCTACACAGCATGCTACACCCATCAAATTGAATGAACAAAACAAAACAAAACAACAAAAAAAAGAAACATGCATGTAAATGAAAAGCTGTAGAGATATAACAGAGAGTAAGATCATGATGCTTAGGATACAAAACTCAGTCAGGGAAGAAGGGGAAATGATACATCTAGACCTATATTTACAGTAACCTAACCCAAAGAGAAGAAGGAGAAGCATATGACAACCTTGGTTAACAAAGGAGATGAAGGTGATTTCCAGAAGTCCAGGTATGACAGAAACAGTTTGCATAGATACATCATAAATCAAATAAATGGCAATAGAAAACAAGAGATCTTAAGAGAAAATTAACAATTATGAATATTAGATATTGGGATCTGCAGATCTGTTGGTCACACCACTTCATGATATACTTTCTTCATAAGAACCTTTATAACTTGCTACTACCATCTTCCTGTGGGAAAATATCGGCTACCAGGGTAGCGTCTGCAGCCATTGTTATGCCTATACTGTTAGGAAATCTGTTACAGAAATTGGCAGTCGGACCTACCGAACTTTGATGGAAGTGTGGTATGGAGGGTATAGGATGCAATAAAAATAAGGGGTGAGTGGTATAAATATACACATGACACAGATTTTATCAGGGGATGACTGAAACTAAGACCTACAATGAAACCTTTCATACCGGATGGATCAAGTGAGACATAATTGTGCTGATGCAGTTAAAATGTCAAAATAGAAGATTCGATTCAGCAAAGAAGCATATAACAAACATTAAAACTTACTATTAACAAAAATGAATTTAAAAGAGGAATCAATAATATCATTTCCTTTGTTTGGAGATTCCAACTAGGCAATATCTGTGGACCTTCAAAGAACGTGAGCTATGGCTGAAGACAGTAATAGATTATCATATAAAAAAAAACCTGTTATAACTCTTTTTATTTCTTACTCTGTTGAACATAGGCATCACGACACTCTCTGATTATATGAAGCCATTCTAACAGTATATCATCCTTAGAAGTTATTTTATATGACCATTCGGAAGGCAACCGCGTCTTTCCCATCTTCATGGACGCAAGCAAATACCAAAAAAAAAAAAAACAGGCATCGTTGAGATAATACCAACAACTGAAGGCTACAATGTACAGATGCGTTAAGGTATATGAAAATAAGAGATTGGATATCTGTAAATCAAATAGGACATTTCAGAGAATTGGGCGATGATGCATGACACGCCAGATAAATAAAGAGAGAGAATCATAATCAATAGGAAATGAAAATGGAGGAATTAAGATCAAAATACCAGCCGATTCCTGAAATAGAACCATCAATCCGATGTCAGCAGAAGATCAAAGCAAAGCCATGGATTGGAATGTACTAAAAAAAAAAGGAAAACAAAAAAAAAATGTGGGAACGGAACCGTTCCTTTGCTATCGCACAAGGGTGGACCGAAATTGCCATGAGCGACTCGGCACCACCGGCCATGCTTTTAGTAGGATAAGAAATATAAAACTGAAGTTTCAACGTTGAAATGTATCGACGATGCCATTTCGAGGCATCATCGATCATCATTAAGTAAACAAAGGTATATATAAAAAAAAATGAAAAATCCATTATGAAACAGAAATGAACACAAGAATTTGAAGGGCCGATGAAGAGTTATCTGTAAACCAATATTGAAAACGAAAACAGAGGAAATCGATCTATAAACATACCTTAAAATTTCTATGGAAATCAAGGAAAACTCAGAGATAAATGGTGGAAAAGGGGGATCCGTACCTTAGTTTTGGAGGAAGCCTGAGGGAGGAAAGAAGGATCTTCTTCTGCGGAGGGGGAAGGAACACTCCTTTGTGTTGCAAGGACGCTGGAGTTTTTCAATTGTCAGGATGGTCGATCTTCCCAGTTGGTCGATGGCCTTCCAGCAGTAGAGTCGATAAAACTTGGTGCTCGATATCGAAGATGTGTGATGGATATCAACAAAAAAACGCTTAACGATGATGATTTATAACGGGATCAAGAAGGGAAAAGACGAATGTAGATGATGGGTTTTAAGCGATTTTTGCAGAGAAAAACTTGATCCCCCCTTTGGAGAAGGTGAAGCGGCTCTTCTTAAAGATACCCCTGGATGATTCGAGAATAGTTTGGTTAACGATCAAAGGTGAAAAAGGAAGGAGTTGGTTTTGAGATCAATGATGGAGGAAGGAGAGGAGGGAGCGCGGGAAGAAGCTGTTGGAGATTTTCTAAAATTCCCAAAAGAAGGCCCCCTTGAAAGAAATTTTGTAAAAAGATGGTTTAAAAAGAGGTTTTTGGCAAAAATTCAATTTTTCAATTTTTAAAACCATTTGCCTTCCCCAAAATTTTTTTTTTATTTTTATATTGCTTTTTCCAATTTTTTTGTATTTTTATAGTAGAAAACTAAGGTTTTAAAAGAAAACAAAGTTTTAAACACTAAATTTTTGTATTTTTCTGAGGAATATTTATAAAAGTATTTTTCTGAGAATTTTAGACCATTTCGAAGAAATTTCTTCAGAAGAATGGGTTTGGACCCAGGTTTTGAGAAAATGTTTGAGTTTTGACACTCGAATCGAGGAATACAATGTGATGGATCCAAACGGATGTCGAATCGACTGTCCGAGCTATTTAAAGACCATTTTTGGTATTTTCTATAATTTTAATTTAAAATTTTGAACAATGAGACTCAGATTTGGATCTGGACAATGGATCCAGATCCGAAATCAATTTAAACATATAGAATGGATTTAATTTCAGTAAAACTTAAGAAATGAACTTAAATTTAGATTTGAAAAAGACTCATTTGCTCAAAAAATGAATTTAGGAGCAAGAAGGGAATATTTAAAAGATTTTGAAAAATTTGGGGTGTTCACACCTGGCCAATGACTGCCAATCAACTGAGCCCCATTACAATGGTCATTGGTGGGAAGAGGTCTGATAGGAGTTCGGCCTCTCCACAGCAGCTTTCACCCTGCTGTATTCCTTTTCCCAAAACACCTGTAAAATAACATTGCAATGGCATTTCTTCCTAGTTTGTAGATGCCAGCATCATTCTCGTCTATCTACATTACATATGTGCCATCGGTGGTACATATATACATATATATATATATACATACAGGTATGTGCGTATATATATATATACATATGCATACATACATATATCATTTTTCATTCCTTTTGTCATATATGTCTTTGGCATATAAACCTCTTTTCACTATTTGATTTCCACATGATATATGTGATTTTCCTTCTCTTTCCATTACTAACCCGGTTGTTTTGCAGGAAATATGTGGACAAAGTTGTCATTTGAAGTTGTAAATTTGATTTTATGAGTTGTAATAGCTAGACTTTAATGAGAATTTACATTCCTTGCTTTAGGTAGAATGAATGAGCATTGTAAATACCATGAATTATTTGTCTTCATGCATTTTTGCCTTCATTTCTCAAAATTCTCACAATGGTGAAAAACGAATGGCACATACACCATTTCGTAAGAGATAATAAATACTAAGTTGATAATCCACATCAATGGCCATAGTCAGGGTGTGGACAAAACTTAGCATTTTTATCTCTTACGAAATAACACTGGATCCACACTGGATCCATTTTCAAAATTCATCATATTTTCTTAAATATTTTCTTCTTTTATCAGAATTTAACCTAAAATTAACTCAATATATATACCAATGGCCATAGTCAGGGTATATTGAGGGCTAATTTCATTTTAAATTCTATAAAATCACTAAAAGGGTATTTTATCCTTCATTTGAAATTAGATATGACTATTATATAATACATTCAATGACCATAGTCAGGAGTGTATTATATCATTAATCCTATTTAAATTCGTTTGAAGAATGAAATATGATTTTCAAAATCGAATTTCAAACTTATTCAAATTCATTTCATCATTTAGGATAGAACTGCATCGCATTTTTTTCAAAATTCTTTTTCAAAAACCAAAGTGATTTTGAACATCTTTCTTCAAATTTCTATTTCAAATTCCAAATCTATCTCAATTTCAAAGTCCAATTTGACTTTGAAATTTCAAAATCATTTCGTATTCAAACTCCAAAATTCCAACCCAAATTCAAAATTCAATTTCAAAGTTCAAATTAAACTTTGAAGCTTCTGATTCATCTTCTGGTTCAAAATCAAGTTTTCTTCAAGTTTTGAATCAAAGTTGAGATTGACTTTTCAAAACCCAAATCCAAAGTTAAATCCTAGTCTCAACTTGGATCCAGATTTCCAAGTATAAACTCCATTCCACTTTGGATCTCCAATTACAGATCCAAACTCCATTTAGGATCCAGATCCTCATTCCGCTTTGGATCTCCGATTACAGATCCAAATTCCATTTAGGATCCAGAATCCATCTCTACATTGGATCTCAGACTTCAGATCCAAATCCATCCTAGGATCCAGAATCCAATTCTACTTTGGATCTCAGACTTCATATCCAATTTCATCTTAGGATCCAGAGTCCAACCCTATCTTGAATCTCAGATTTCAGATCCAAATACCATCTTGGATTCCAAATCTTGAAATCCAATTCTATTCAAAATTCCATTTTAAATTCCAATCCTTAAAACCAATTCCATTTTATTTTCAGATTTCAAATCAAGTTCCCATTTCAGATCCTAAATCCAAAATTCAACTTTGAACCCTATTCAGAATTCAGATCTTGGATTCGGATTTCATCTTGAAATTCCAACTTTTAAATCAATTCCATTTCTCAATTTTATTCAGATTTCCCAAATTCTATCTTTCCTTCTGATTTCGAACTTCAAAGTTAGAATTCAATTCCATTTTCATTTCTACTCTAATTCAAAGTCCATTTATGACTTTGAAAATTTCCTTTCTTCTCTTTTTATCTCAAAACTTCAAAATCACTTTCCAAAATCCAGATTTATTTTCTCGAGCTCTTGATTATTCTAAAAACTTAGAACTTTAATCTTAAGTTCTAAGTTAGAAAACATTTCTTCACTTTATCAGATTCACTTGGAAATTCTTCAAAACATTTTCAAAAAGAGCATACATCTTTGCATTTGCACAAGCATGATTCATCGTGCATTTAGACTTAGGATAAATACTTAGATAAATTCTTTGCAAAGCAAAAGGCATAAAATTCGACCCTTGGTTCGATTACCCTTGGTAAAGGCGCCAGGAACGGTCGAACCTCGTACCGACGAGCGAATCCCGTCTCCCAGTTTTCCCGCAAATATTTCAAAAACGTAGGCGAGTTATTTCAAAAAAAAATTCTAAATTAAGGTCAAGTGAGACCCGCAAAAGAGTTCATCTCCTTCTTTTCTCTTCTTTTTCTCTTCTCTCTTTTCTTTCTGTCTTTTATCTTTCTCCCTTCAAAAAGAAGGAAAATAAGAGGTTAGAAAGGAAAAGATAAGGAAGAGAGAGAATATTACGAGAGGAAAAATTTTGCGATGATCACAGGTTTGGCGACCGTGATGAGACACATCTTCGTCCGGTCGAATTTAATGCCTTTTCTTCTTTGCTTTGATATTATCTAAGTCTTTATTCTTCAAATGTCAGCTTCATTTCCATGCAAACCTTAGGAAGCCTAGATTTTTGTCCTAAGCTGACATCATTGCATATAGGATCTAAGTATGGTTTGGTAGGACCATATTGAGGAGATTATTCCATGCTCACATTAGACTTAGGTTTGAAATACAACTCTCCTCAATTCTAGGGATTGAATGCAAAATAATGTATGCAAGTGTATGCTTCTCTTCATTTTTAATCTATCTCTTTAGGACTTGCATTAGAGCCATCTGATTTATTTTGCATGTTGAACATGTTTTCAAAAACATCCCCTACCTACATTGTCCCGGTCTTCACGTTGCTGGGCTGTCTCACTGAACCATAGTTTGGGAGAGAGCCTCACAACTGGACCACTTATTTGGGTTCGTGCCCCCCTACCACGTACCTAAGGGCCATAGTCCGAGGTATATCGGTAGGTGCTCAAGGATGTTGGGAAGCCATTACCTTAGAACCGGAGAAATATTTCTATGTCACGTACTTCGAGCTTCGGCTTGGGTATATCAGCGTATCTTGATTGGAATCAGATAATTTGAACCCTAGAGTTAGGATTAAGGTCCTGCAAGCCATTTCAAATATTGCATTTAGAGTCAGCCTTTAGGGAGTGCTGTGTGCGCATTCTTGTTTGTGCAGCTTTAGTTGTATGATAATTCTCTTATTTCTTTCATATATATATATCAAACCCTTTTTCAAAACCCTAGGTGTATTATTCAAAACTTACCCTTATTTTCAAAAAAAACCCAGGTGTATATTTTTATCTACCTATATTTCTTTTCTCTTTTAGATCAAATTTTCTTCAAAATTCTGGAAAATTCCTTTAAAAAACTCATCAACATTTTCAAAATTTCCAGGTTTAATTCTTCAAGAAGTCTGTTCGTAAGTCCTGCATTCTATCTAATTCTCCTTATTTTTCTTTACCCCAGTATCATCTCAATGGCGTCAAATTCCCTCGATGCTGTCTTTCCCCGAGATCATGTCTTCTATCCGATTCAGGATGGACCCCCGGATCTGCGGGTCATCCAGTCTCGTCCTTTCTTCCCTCGGTGGTATTATTCTTGGTTCGCCACCTTCTCACGTATGTTCCCAGACCACTTGGATGACTGTGGGTTGGAGATGGCATCAGCGGTAGGCAAGCGAACCATCAATGGAGCTTTGACTTAGGCCATGGCAGAACGGTGGAATCCACGTACCTGCACATTCTGGTTTCCTTGGGGAGAGATGACTCTACTGATGGATGAGTTCAATGATATCATGGGATTGCCTGAACCAGCTGGTCAGCCAGATGATCCTGTCGAGCAGCAGTTTTTGATCAACATCAAAGGGGTGGATGTTCGAGAAGCCTTGGCCAGAGCAACAGGGAGCAGATCCTGGCCCCTTATTGAGATTAGTGAAAATCAGTTCATCGACCTGTTCGAACTATATCAAAAGTACGGAGCCTACAAAGAGGTTGGCACTCTATCTCGAGCAGCGAGAGACAGAATTCAGCATGCCATGATCCTGTGCACAGTGGGGTTAGCTTTCTTCCAAGATGGTCAGAATTTCATAGATATCAGAGTCGCCCAGCTCTTTTGAAGATGGGGAAGTAAGCAGACCCGTCAGCTTTCAGTCTCCATGGCCGCATTAGCCTTTCTTTACAGAGGATTTGCTCTCGGGGAGACCAGTCTGGTAGAAGGATGCACTTACGCCCTGCAGTCGTAGTTCCTGCGACACGTTCCCTTGAAGGCCAGTTCTTTCAGGTTCAACAGTAAGCAGCCAAAGACAGTCATCCAATGCCGAGCTCTGATCGAGAAGCTGCATCAGGAGGAGATTACCTGGGACTTCTTTGACAGAAGAGAGACTGTTCCTCGATACACTTATGCTTGTGACAAGCGCTACAAGTTCATGGGCCCTTTCTTTTGTGTTGATTATCAGCCGGAACGATGTCTGAGGCAGTTTTCGCAGCGACAGGTTCGTGCCAACACCCGTTTTCCGACAAGCAACGTGCCAGAATTCAACCTGCAGTCGGATCAGTGGTCTGGGGCATATCATGTCGCCAAATATACTTGGGATTCCTTTATTTCTTTGTTTATATTTCCTAGGCCAAATGTATCATCTGAATATCAAGAGTGGTGGCAAACTGTCTACCCACCCTCTCTTTGTCTTTGAAAGTTAAAAATATCAATAAAAATTTACTTTTTGGCCAAAATGTTGTTTTCTGTATTTTTTTTTATAGCGCAAATAAAAGTCACAAATTTTGGGTGACGACCTAATCCTGGGTAAAAGGGATATTCCTTCCGCATCTCTCTAATATATTTTATCATGGTTGACGACCTCGCCTAGATGACAAGGCATATTTCTCTGTTATCATCAAAATGGTAACGCAATTATCACGAATCATGTGATGACCCAATCCCGGGTAATGGGATAATCCCTTGAAATTGTCCACCAAATCTCTTCATTTCTTGCTTTTTCTCAAAGAAATTATGATTTTCAAAAAGCTTCTCCATACTCTAACCATTCCCATATTCTACAGGAAAGCTTTGGCATCTGAAAATGGTTCAGACAAGGGCTGATAAAAGGGCCGCTCAACAGCACAGTGACAGCAAGCCAGAGGAGATGAATTCTCCCCGATTATCCAAAAAGCATGACTCCGGAGATGAGAGTGATGTTGATCCGGCCATGTACCGGGTTTTTCAGAAAATGATGACTAAAATGATGGCCGAGCAGGCTAAGGCGGCTCAAAAGAAGGCAGCTTCTAAGACCAAGGCTAAGAAGAAGCCCATAAAAAATCCAGTCAAGATCAGCAAGCATAAAGTACAGTGTGACAGTACTTCTGAAGGCTCCGAGTCAGCAGGAGAGATCTCCGAGGAAGAAGAGCAGTTGATCTACATCCTGAAACATCTACGGCAATCTAAGAAGCCAGTGGAAGAGCCAGTGTCAGTGAACAAGCCCAAATATGGGATCCCTGCAGAGGACTCGATCCAGGCACTGACCAAGATAGTCAAAGACCTACAAGTCTGGGATGAAGGAAAAAGGTCATACACTAGACATGATTTTTACCTCGGCTTAGAAGGGGACATCAATCTGGAGAACCTCCCCAGAAAGTTCATTAAGTTTGATGGATCCGGGGATCCTAAGGCTCACCTTGCCATGTTCTTTGCGGAATGCGCCCGGTTCAGTGAAGACAACCGTGCCCTCTTCCTCTGCTTCCCCCACAGTTTGGAGGGAATAGCTGCCAAATGGTATGCTGAGCACGTCAATCCCATTGAACTAAGGGATTTTGACAAAGTTGTCAACATGTTCATTGAACGCTTCCTATTCAACACGGAAGCTCTGCCCACCCTGAACCACCTGTGCAACCTAAAACAGGAGCCCAATGAAAAGGCCAGAGACTTCATTCACAAGTGGAGAAGCCTGTGCAACAAAATGAGAAACCCTATTTCTGAGGAACATGCCCTCCAGGTCATTCTCAACAATTTCTCACAACCCCTAAAAAGCCTCCTCTTCCCATATCCCTCCAAATCATTCATTAAACTAACAGAGCGAGAAGAATGGCTCGAGATGGGGGTAGAAAACAGGATGTACGAGGGTGTTGCTTTGGCCAAAAATATCCCAGACCCAAAGAAGAAGGCACACTTCACCTACTCCGCCGAGGTTCCAGGGGATGATCAGGGCAGTAGCAGCAAGCAGGGCAGTGGCACAAAGCCCGAGCAGAACAGAGGAAGGAAAGGGAAATTCTTTAAGAGCAGTGACAAGCCTCTTCCGGCCGGTCCTCAACAATAGAGGGACCTTCAAGAAAAGCCCAAACATATAAACTGGAGCAGGGATCGGAAGTTCACTCCCCTCGACCAGCCACTGGAGAAAATTCTGGAATACTTGCTGTCTCACGGGATGGTAAAACTTCCCAAGGTTGCAGATCTGCCAGTGCTCATGGGAAGATTCAAGGAACAGTATTGCAAGTTCCATAGGGCAATGGGCCATGACACTGAATATTGCTTCGTCCTGAAGCATCTGATCTAGGATTGCATCGATAAAAGCATCCTCATCGAGGATGAAGAAGAGGGCAAAATGGACATCCTGTCTGCCCCATTCCCAAAGCATTCAGCATCAGCCATTTCGGAAGATTCTTTTCTCCCACAGAGTCACATACATCCTTGTTCCAACGAGGAGATAAGTTTGCAGCATCAGGTGATGGTTCTACATCAGAATCAACCTGCATTTCAGAGAGGGGATATCCTCTCATTTTTAAATATTAGAAACATGTCAATTGAGAATGGAAAAACCCAAGTTTTTTCAAAGAGATTTCTGAGAAAGGAAACCTGCATAGAGGAAGCAGAAACCTCAGAAGCAGCAGAAGAGCGGGCCAAAAACCTTCAAAAGCCTATTACAGCGCTATCCAATATCTCTATTTTTGAATTAACCCATGATTCTCCCCAACATCAGGAAAAGTTGGATGATCTACTAAGGAAGATCAAGGTAAAGTCGGGTACTACGCCCGAAGACATGGCACAAATAGTAAATCAGGCGATGACAAATGTGCCTATCACCTTCTCTGATGAGGACCTGCCAAAGCCTCACTCATTCCACAATAATGCACTATACATTGTGGTAAGGACCAGGGGCATGACTGTCCCGCACATACTTGTTGATGGGGGTAGCAGCCTCAACATTTGCCCAGAGATGACAGCGAAAGCACTGGGTTTAAAGGAAGAAGAATACGTGCCTGATCCCATCACCATCTACGGCTTTGATAATCACGGGCAGACTGCCAAGGGCAAGATCTTCCTAGAAATCTTCATCAACTACTCAGTGCACACAGTTTTATTCCATGTCGTCAACGTGCCGCCGACTTACAATCTTTTGTTGGGACGAACATGGATCCATAATGCCAATGTCGTTCCATCGACTCTCCACCAGTGCATCAAGTGGTCCAAGGGTGGAATGATTACTACCGTCTTGGGCGAAGACCCTGAATAAAGGCTGCCACAGCCGATGATTCCTCGACCGACATTTACAACAGATATTCCTAGCACCCGGGAGGCAGAGGAAATCAACCTCAGTGACAGTCTAGAAATGTTAAAACTAAAAGATGTCATGGAAGAAGAGAGCGTTGCAGCCGCGGTCCAATGGCAGGGACCTTGTTTTTTCAAGTTAGGAGGACGCATTAATTACACCTCCTTCAAAGATCATCCTTTATTTCCTTAGTTTTTTAAAGCAAGAAAGGGATTTGATCTGCTAATAAAACATGGATATCAGCCATTCCGAGGCATGGGAAAAGATGAAGATGGCATGATAGAGCCCATCATTCCAGTTCGGCATGCGGACAGTTCAGGGTTGGGGTTCACCGGACAGGATTCCAGCAAAAGGACAGTTTTTGTCAGAGGAAGCCAATGAAGAGATGATGCCTTAGTTTTCCTGCTTTCTTTTCTTCTCTTTTTATCTTGTAGGGACAATACAGTCCCATCTTTTGTTAAAGTCTTGTAAATACTTTACTTCAATCAATGAAAGATCGAATTTTCTCTTCGAGTATCCATCATTTCCTTCTTATACTTTGTCTGTCTTTGCTCTTGCTTTATACAAAAAATTTGATTTGGCTCGTACTTTCTCTTAAACAACCTTTCTTACATTTTCAGGACCATTAACTCCTGAATCAATGACAAGATTTGTTATCAATCCCAAGTATCTAAAATTGGCGAGGTTTCCTGAGATGAAAGACAGAGCAGAGGTCAGTCAGGCAGCAGAGCATACTGAAGAGCTAGCCGAATTTGACTCCACTATTCAGGAATTGCCAGAATTTGCTCACATTCAGAAGCAGGATGAACCCTCGTCTTTGGTGCAAGATCCAACTGAGGATATCAACATTGGGTCGGAAGATGATCCAAAAATTCTCAAAATCGGGTCGAGTCTAAGCGAAATTGAAAAAGCTAGACTCATCCAATTCTTCAAAAAGCATCAGGAAGTATTCGCCTGGACTTATGAAGATATGCCAGGATTGGATATCAAGCTGGTTGAGCATCGAATCAAGTTGAAACCAGAAGCTAGACCAATCAAGCAGAAACTGCGGAAGTTAGACCCTCGAATTGAGCAGCAAGTCAAGGAAGGACTTGAAGATTTGCTAAAAGCAGGCTTTATCCGAGCTATTGATTACCCAGATTGGTTAGCAAATATCGTGGCAGTCCCTAAAAAAACGGAAAAGTTCAGATTTGCATTGATTTCAAGGATCTCAATAAGGCCACCCCAAAAGATGATTATCCGCTTCCCAACATTGACCTGTTCATCGATAGCACAGCAGGTCATGCCATGTTTTCCTTCATGGACGGATATTCAGGTTATAATCAGATTAAGTTGGCCGTTCGTGATCAGTCCAAGACTTCATTTACTACCCCATGGGGAACCTTCTGCTATACAGTCATGCCATTTGGGCTCAAAAATGCCGAGGCAACCTATCAAAGGGCGATGGCCGTCATTTTCCACGATCAAATGCATAAGAATATGGATGCATATGTGGATGATATTTTGGTTAAGTCTAAAGAAGAAGAGGATCACCTTGATGCTCTTAGTCAAGTTTTTGAAAGACTTATTCTTTACAAATTAAGACTTAACCCTCAGAAATGTGTTTTTGGAGTGGAGTCTGGCAAATTACTCGGCTTCATTATCAGCAAGAAAGGAATCGAGGTGGATTCGGCCAAGGCAAAAGCCATTATTGATATGCCGCCTCTAACTAATCTCAGGGAACTGCGAAGCCTTCAAGGGCGTATTCAGTCTATTCGCAGGTTCATCTCTAATCTGGCCCTGAGATGCGAGCCTTTCAACCATTTGCTCAGAAAAGGAGTTAAATTTGAATGGGGATCAGAATGTCAGCTCTCGTTTGAGCGCATCAAGCAGTATCTCCTTAATCCACCAGTTTTGAAGCCACCAAAGCTGGGAAAGCCTCTCTTACTATATATTTCAGTCAATCAGAATGCCTGTGGTGGAATCCTCGCGCAGTATGAAGATGGCAGCCTGATAGAGCACGCCATCTACTACGTGAGCAAAAATTTCATTGATTATGAAAAGAAGTATTCTCATATGGAGAAAACTTGTCTAGCTCTGGTTTGGATGTGCCAAAAGTTAAGACATTACTTGTTGGCTTCTGAAATCACATTTCTATCGAAACTTAATCCTCTCAGATACATTTTGGAGCAACCATTTCTCACTGGACGGCTTGCGAAGTGGCAGGTCCTCCTAATGCAATATGACTTAGAATATGTTTCTCAAAAGTCAATTAAAGGCCAAGCGATCGTAGATCAATTGACAGATTTCCCTTTGACGGAAGAGATTAAAGCAGAAGATGATTTTCCTGATGAGCACATCTGTAATATCCAACAACCTCCAGTTTGGAACCTTTTCTTCGATGGCTATAAAAATATGTCTGGCATCAGAATCGGAGTCTTGTTAATCACTCCAGAAAAAGAAATGATCCCTTATTCCCTTAAGCTTGGTTTTCAATGCACTGATAATATGGCCGAGTATGAAGCTTTAATACAAGGCCTCGAAATTCTGCAAAGTTTCAATGTCAAGAGAGTGCATGCTTTTGGCGATTCACTACTTGTTGTCAGCCAAGTTAACACTGAATGGCAAGTGAAAGATTCCAAATTGATTCCGTATCAGAAGATCGTCTTAGCTCTTGTGGACAGCTTCGAAGAATTTCAGCTCAGTCACATCAGAAGAGAGCATAATCAGATAGCTGATGGTTTGGCCAGTCTGGGCTTCATTCTATCCTTCAAAGGCAATGAATCATGTCGTTCTTTCAAAGTTGGCAAACTTGAACAACCTGCTTTCGATTCAATTATGCAAGTAAACCAGGTCAATTAGAAGGAGAAGCCTTGGTAGCAAAATATCAAGAATTTCATTGAGACTGGTGATTTTCCACCAGAAATGCCTAAAAGGGAGCAACGTGCAATTCAGCGCATGTCTACTCGATATTTTATTCTTGCCAATGTCCTCTACCGCCGTGGGTTCAGTTCTGAGTATTCAAGGTGCTTAGACAAAGAAGAAGCTATGGAAGTTATCCAAGAGGCACATGAAGGGATTTGTGGTGGCCATGTCGGCTATCAAACTCTCGTCAAACAGATCGTTCGAGCAGGGTACTATTAGAATACCATGCAGCAGGACTGTCATTGATTTGTGAAGAGGTGTGTCAAGTGCCAATTGCACGCGCCTTACATTCATGCTCCGGCCGCATATCTACAATCAGTTGTTTCTCCTTGGCCATTTTCTATGTGGGCTTTTGACGTCGTCGACTCGATTACTCTTTCTGCTTCCAACGGCCACAAATACTTCCTGGCTGCGACAGAGTATTTCACAAAATGGGTCGAAGTTGTTACTCTACGCACAGTAGAAGGCTGCCATGTGGTTTCTTTTATTCACAAGAACATTCTTTGCCGCTTTGGCATACCACATGATATTGTCTCAGACAATGGAACCCATTTCAAAAATGAGAGGATGAAGACATTTTATTCTAAATTCAGAATTTTCCATCATTTCTCAGCTCCCTATTATCCCCAAGGGAACGGCCAAGCAGAGGCTACCAATAAAATCTTGATCTGTATTCTGTAAAGGACTGTGAAAACAGGTCGAGACTGGCATGAGAAAATCCATGACGCACTTTGGGCATATCGGACCACCATTCGGACTCCGACTAATGCCACTCCTTCAGAACTTGTTTATGGAACTGAAGTGGTATTGCCTCTCTATGTCCAAAAGCCGGCTCTCAAATTCGCTTCTCTTATAGAATTGCCACTTGATCAGTATCAACAGCAGAGATTGGTACAGCTAGATTTACTGGATGAAAAGAGGCTCAAGGCAGCAGAGCACGCTCAAGCTTATCGGCAGAGGATAGCTCGACACTATGCCAAGTCCGTCATTGAGAGAAAATTTCGAGTTAACGATTTGGTACTTAGATCAATGGCTCATTTCAAGCATCGACCATGGGGCAAGTGGTCACCCAATTGGGAAGGCCCTTATGTGGTTAAGGAAGTGCTTCCTCGCAATTCATATCGTTTAATCAACGCATATGGAGTGGAGATGCCAGATCCCATCAATGTGCTGCATTTGAAGAAATTTTATACTTAGAATTTCATTCTAAAACTTTTTGTACTATTCAAAGAGCCATTTCAATAAAAACAATGATCTTCTATCGATTCTTACATTCTTCTCCATGATACTGGGGCATTTTATTTTAATTCATAAACATCTTTCTCATCATATGCAGGCAGGATTAGACGAAAGTTCTTTCCTCAAATTTTGTTAATTCTTAATTGATCTTGTGATCTTTATTGTCTTTTTATTTGATTCACTTGATCAAAATTTACATCAAGCTAATGCGCATTTATGTCAAGTTTTAACCAATTTTCAATCTTATTAAAATCTCATCTACTTTTATCTTTAAAGATTACCCTTTCAGGTTAAGGGATAAACCTGATGCCTCCTGTCAATGAGGTATTTTCTTTATTATTTCCCCCGTTCAGGATAAGGGGATAAATCCTGAATTATCTTCTAAAAACTCATTCTGAAAATCTAGCTCATCTTCAAAACCCAGTTCTCGCACTAGTTATCTCTCAAACTTTCCAATCATATATTGAGCTCATTTGGAAAATCCGGTTCTCGCACCGGTAACCTTCTAAAATCAGTCTTCTGATCGAAGGCTTTTCTCCTAAATTCAAGTTCTGACTTAAATCTCCCAAAACTTCATTTTAAAAAAAGTCCAGCTTTGTGCCGGTCTTGTATTTCCAAAAGGATCCAACACTCGTTGGTCATGTATTTCCAAAGGATCCAGCGTCTCGTTGGTCATGTATTTCCAAAAGATCTAGCATCTCGCTGGTCATGTATTTCCAAAAGATCCAACACTCGTTGGTCATTTCTTTCAAAAAGATCCAACATCTCGCTGGTCATGTATTTCCAAAAAGGATCCAACACTCGTTGGTCATGTATTTCTAAAGGATCCAGCATCTCGCTGGTCATGTATTTCCAAAAGATCCAGCATCTCGCTGATCATGTATTCCCAAAGGATTCAGCATCTCGTTGGTCATGTATTCCAAAAGATCCAGCTCCCGCTGGTCATGTATTCCAAGAGATTAAACCCTTAGGGTGCGACTCCTCAATTCTATCATTTCCAATCTTTCAAATTCTATTTTTCTAACCTTTGGTTGCAATATCTCCATCCTTTTCTCAACCCTCGGGTTATAACCTCCCAAATTCAATCACTTTCAAAACATCATATTAAATCCTTCATTTTCAAATCCAGTTTTTATAACTGGTCGGGATTTTCAAATCCAGTTTTTATAACTGGTCGGGATTTTCAAATCCAGTTCTATAACTCGTCGGGATTTTCAAATCCAGTTTTTATAACTGGCCGGGATTTTCAAATTCAGTTTTTATAACTGGTCGGGATTTTCAAATCCAGTTTTTATAACTGGTCGGGATTTTCAAATCCAGTTTTCATAACTCGTCGGGATTTTCAAAAACCTAAAGTATTTCATCAATCCAGTTTTCTAAAGTGTGATTCTTACACCATTTCTTTAAATTACAGCTGAGGTCTCATCGAAATCTATATTGAATGATTATCTCACAAAGAATTCGTGAAAACTTTGCCAATTTGCTAAAAGCATTTGTTGATTCTAAATATTCTTACTGCACAAAAAGAATTTTTTTCTCAGATTACCTCCAATATTTCCTTCCAAAAGGTGAAACTTTTTGCGAAAAGAGGTTAAATTCAAATCTTTTCCTGTTGATCAACCAAAAGGATGTAAGAAATGTCCTCGATATGATCAATGAAAGAAAGCTTCAATGACGTTGAAAAGCCAGAAGCGAATTGATATTGATCCTGGCTATGGCGCATGTTTTAAAATGACTTTCTGACAATCAGGCAGTGGAAATATCTTGAGATATAAAAAGAATCCACTCAACCCATATCTTCTCATTTCGTTTAAAAGTTGCAATCAAATATCCGCAAAAGGGATCTCTCAATTGTCGTCAAGATGATGGCGAATTAAGCGAGTGGACCCCCGGGGCCAAAGAAGATTGGAAACATCTCCAAGATGACGGAGTTTGTGACGGATCCTTCCAGGGAAAGTTCAAATCACCGTCAAGATGAAGGCGAGTGTGATGAACCTACCGATAAACCCTAAAAGATATTTGATTTCTGCTATCATCTAAAGACCTTTTGAGCCAATGTCATCATATATAATCCCTGAGAAAAAGAAGGATCGGAGCATCTCCAAGATGAAGGAGTTTGTGACGTACCCTTCCCTGAAAAAGAGAGAAAAGTCAGGACACCCAAATGAAGGATGATGTGAGAAACCGAGAAAACCCAAATGACTCAAAAAGAGTGCAAAAAGATCATCGTAGGGAAAACACCCAGATATCAAACTGCCAAAGTTGTCAGAAGTCATCTTTTCTCATGCAAAATTCTTTTATCAATATCTCTTCATTTCCCGCTTTTATGAAATTAAAAATATTTATTTTATTCTCATATCAGGGAAATGGATAGCTTCCTTGAAGAAAATCATCAGCGCAAATTTTTGAATTTGACTCTTGGAACTGAAGAGTTAACCTCATTGGGGGAAATACTCTAAGTAAAAGAGGGAATATCTTCGCACATACGTGCACATTTTCAAGCATTTGAATCAACTACAATTTTATCTTATTGGCAAAATTTTCTAGCTATTCCAAGAATGAAATAAACATTCGATATCTATTCTGATGCAACCTAGCGTTGTTTATATCTTTCAGAAGAGTTGCCTCATCCAGTTGAAGTATCTCTTCCTGTCCCATCGCGGTTTCTTCAGTCAAGGATTCCGTGTGGTATACCCACTCAGGATAAGGGTCAAACCTGAAATTTCTGCGAAAGATCATTTGATTTCAAAAGCTATTTCAGTCTCAGCAATGAGACGCCCAATTTCTTCCCCTTTTCAAAGCTTTAGGGACTCTATATTTCCTCCTTTCACAAAAAACCCCTCTCGGATTTGTTCGTCCAAATTCCGAAGGTCTCATTATGGTTTTCTTCGTTTTTGAGAAACCTGTATGGTAGATTTCCCCCACTCAGGATAAGGGTTAAACCTGAACCATTTGCGAAAGATCATTAATTTCAAAAGCTATTTCAGTCTCAGCAATGAGACGCCCAATTTCTTCCCCTTTTCAAAGCTTTAGGGACTCTATATTTCCTCCTTTCGCAAAAACCCCTCTCGGATTTGTTCGTCCAAATTCTGAAGGTCCCATCATGCTTTCTCCATTTTTGAGAAACCTGTATGGTAGATTTCTCCCACTCAGAATAAGGGTCAAACATGAACCTTCTGCGAAAGATTCTTTGATTTCAAAAGCTATTTCAGTCTCAGCAACGAGACGACCAATTTCTTCCCCTTTTCGAAGCTTTAGGAAACCCTATATTTCCTCCTTTCGCAAAAACCCCTTTCGGATTTGTTCGTCCAAGTTCCGAAGGTCCCATTATGGTTTCTCCATTTGAGAAACTTGTATGGTAGATTTCCTATTCAGACTAAAAGTTAACCCGGAACCTCGCTTCACGAGATATCTTCCTTGTAGGTTTGGGTTAAACCTGAGTCTTGTTCCTGCAAAATTCCTCGTTTTAACGAGATGATTTCTCCCAGTCCCATCATGGCTCTCCCCATTAAGGAATCCATGCTTTGTATATCCATTCAGGACAGGATCCTACTTGAGCTGCATTTCACGAGGCATTTTTCAAAAATGTCCCATCAAGGTCCTCATGTATTCCTTTTCTCATCTAATTCATATTGACATATCTTTGTCCCATCCAGGTTAAGGGCCAAACCTGAATCATCCCAAAAAGAGTATCTCGTCTCACCCATAAGACCTGATCAAAATTCTCATTTCCCACCATTTCAGAATTTCCATCCAAAGTTCCATCACGATTTCCTTATTTCTATCATTTGATCACACCTTCGAGGATTTCGTCTCTCCAAAACCATTCAGGATAAGGTTTTAAGCCTAAAGAGCCATATTTTCTCAAAATAATTCTTCCACACCCAGTTCAGATCTGCTGACTGGGGCATTTTCAAAATTTGGAGTGTTATCTTTGCCACTAAGCTCGGCTTTCAACCGGCTTAGTAGCAAAGAGGGGCATCTGTGAACACCCCAAATTTTCCAAAATTTTGTAAAAATGACCCTTCTGCCCCTGACTCTATTTTTCTGAGAAGATCAAAGTGATTTCAAAGCTAAATTTCAGTCTTTCTTCAGATTTCTGGATTAAATTTCACATTGATATATTCAAATTCAACTCTGGGTCTGAACTCAGTATTTTTAATCCGAATCTGAGCCCCGTTGTCCGATTTCCAAAATAAGATCACAAAAATACCAAAAATAATTTTGAAAGGCCCGGGCGGCTCATCCGACACTCTGTTGGATCCTCGGCCCTATATTTCTCTGTTTGAGGTTGTAAACCTTGAATATTTCTCAAAAATTCGGATACAAATCCATTTTCTGAAGAAATTTTCTCAAAATAGCTCAGAAAAAATCCCTTTTGTAAATATTTTATAAAAACACAAAAAAATTAGTTTTAAATCTTTGATTTCTCGTAAAGCTTTAGGATTTTATTCTAAAAATACAAAAAAATAGAAAAATAACATCAAAAACCCAAAAAAAAAATTGGGAAAACTACAAGAAAAATAAATAGTTTTGAAGCTTTTTAAGATAATTTTTCTGAAAACCTCACATTTGAACCATTTTTCAAATTTTTTTCTAAAAGAGGATCCTTTTTTTTTTTAAATAGGAAAGAGTTACAACGGAACCCTCCCGCGCATTCCTTCTCCTCTTTCCATCGTCCGATCTACAACGACCTTCTTCGCTCTCCACCCTTAATCTTCAACCATTTTTCTCTCTCGAAGCCTCGATGATCTCTTTAAAGAGAGACATCGATCCTCTATGGAGGATCATCCATTTTTTTTCGGGCGCCGATCATCCATCTTCACGCTGTGATTCCTCCTTCAAGCTTCCTCTACTACTTCTTATCGAGGATTGTCAATATCCATTACCACACTCCATCATCAAATCTCTCTGAAGCATCCATTAAACCCATCCTCATCGGAGCTCCCCTGCAAACCCACTATCGCCATCCATTTTAACTCCATTTGCTTGGCTTCTGGAGGATCGATCATCATCAAGCAACATCCCCTTTTTCCCCTCTTCTACTGGTCTTTCCTCGATTAGCAAGAAGGATCGATTTCCCCCTGCGAAAGCTACAGGAAGTCGATCAACCTCCCTCCTCCCTGCAATCACAGGAAGCCGATCATCCCAGCATCACGAATAGATGATCCACTCCTTTGGTTTTGACCATCATTAATCCAAGGAAAACTCCACTCTGAAGTTCTAAGCAATCCAAAGAAGATCGCTCTCCCCTGCAATTAAAGGTAAGCAATCACCTCCATCCTCTTTCGACTTCTTGTAAAATTTTCTTTTCCATTTCTTTACGTTTCTCGTTGTTTGTGATACCTCATTCCAGCTTCTTCCCGTTTTACCTTTTTTTTTTTTGACTTCGTATTGTTCCTGCTGTTGATAATTTTCTTGTTTGTAGCCTTGTTAGAGCACCTATAGTGTTGATTTTGCCTGTAGCAAACATCAACCTGTGTAAACGTGCTAACATCTAAAGGGAACGATCAGGTTCCAATAAAACTTTGCTTTGATCTTTTGATCTCTCAGTCTTTTGAAGCTCTTTGTGGTTTTTATAGGGTTCTGTTGGTATGCGTCATAACATTAGTTTCAGTTCTCTTTGATCTGATAATATACATCTACGATTTAATAATGGTGTTACCCATTGTAAAGTCCAGCCGTTAATATAGATTTGTTAGGCAATCTGTTACATCATCATCACAAGATATCGTGTTTTCCTTTCATTCTAGGTCTGTTCGTTTCATTACAATTCCCCTTTTAGCTTTATCATGCTTTCCATAGGGTGATTTATATAACCATCATTCGGGTTATGTTTGTCTACAGTTTGCATGATCAATATCCTCATATTCTTCAGCAAGCCGTTATGAAAATGGCATTGACTTTTTTTTTTCTTGAAACGATTCAATGGCTTGGCTGCTGTGGTAATTAGGCTACCAAATGTTGGAAGTATCTCAGAAATACGTCATATGATTTCTTTTTGGCTGATCGATCTTACCTCTCTGTATGACCAATTGCTGAAGTTTTTTTTTTATTATCATTTTACCCAATAGCATTGCATTTGCAGTATCATTTTCATTTAGATATCCTCTCTTCTTCATTGATAATTTATATGGAGAATATTTATATTTTTAGTTCACTCCACGTTCTGTGTCATTTCTTCCCAATCACGATGTCTCGTTCACAGCCTTTGTCCTATACTCATTCACTTTAATGTTTCAGCGTCATGCTCTGTACCCTTACATTGGTAAGCCTTTAAACATGTTTTCAAGTCAGCATAGGTAGCCTTGGAATTGGCCAGGAAAGTGATCCTTTTTATTGATTTGTTGTCATCAGGAGTGATTCATCACTCTGTTGCTACTGCAAAAGCAATCGGTTATTGCTGAAAATGTCTCATCAGACCATTGGGCAGGGATAAGTCAAGTTGTAAGCTCGAACTGCAAAACCAGAGGGGGTCTCATTCGATGACATCAATGCTACTCAGAATCCGTAGTGTTGTTTTACAGGATGCATTCACAGAGTGCTCTCTATTTTTGCTCAAGTAGCAATATTATGTCTATTATATACCAGTAAATTAATCTATCAGGCTAAAAAGAAAACAAAAAAAAAGGGGGGTGATTATGTATTATACATTGGTAAAAACCCACCAATAACATTAGCTTAAGGCATGCTCTGGCACTTTACTTTCAGCACACTTGTTGAGCTCATTTCATTATGCGTCTTCTGTGGATATGATCACTAAGTATCGAATGGCGGTAAAAGTCTCTGCTAAACATCTTCAAAGGCTGTGGGGTTAACTCTTATGAGTCCCTATCTCTAAAAATTTTCTCCTTCCCGGGAGAAAATGCTTTGTCTACTGCAACATCGAATGGAAGTCAGTCAATCATCTTTCTCTCAGTATCTCGCAGCTAAAAGATGAGATCAACTTGCTGGGATAGGACTATTCTTGGTAGAGGCAATTCATGATCTGATGAATGGGTCTTGGAGCATGTGTTTTTTTTTTTTTTTGCAATATATGGTCTGAAGATGAAGGGGTTAATCGGCTGTTAGTATGGCTCATCAGAATTGCTCTAGGATTCACAAAACAGGCAAATTGTTGTTAGTATTTAAGGGTTGAAATGATGGTTATCTGTCACAAAGAACCAACGGCTGAAACACTTAAGTTGCAGAAGCCTATGTGCATGAGTTGTTGTACATTTTTTATTTATTTATCATCAATTGTGTAATGTTTTGCATTCGATGAATAGTGTCATCATTTGCATTTAGTTGTAGTATTAGTTTGGGTAGTTTGTTTTCATTTGATCTTATTTACTATGGCACTTTGTTTTCATTGTGGTATACTTAATATTAGCATTACTGCTACTAGCCACATCCCTCTGCCTCTATACCATCTTACACCATCTACTACCCTCACTGTTTTCATCCATTGCACAACATCAGCCAACTGATGTGGCCCATTCACATTCTCAGCAACTAAGAGGCTACTGTTCGTGCTGCTGTGGTCTTTTTACAGCAACTCACAACAACTCACAGAGTTGTTGTGCTCTTTTTATTTGCGTAACAGTCTTTGCATCAGTAGGCATCGCAACTTCTTCACCTTACATTCACTTTATCTTCCCACATCAGATTGTTGCATCTTACATCTTCACCACCTATCATTACAATGCCACTTCACAACATCTCACCTTCACCCTTCTTTACTTTGCTGTTCATAAGCATAACCTTCTTTTTATATATAAGTCACTCACAGTAGCCATCCCCTGCACTACCAGCACACCATTTTTTTTATCAGCCATCCCCCGCATTACCAGCACACCATTTTCTGCATAGTTTAAACAACAAAATAAGTCATTGAGCTTGCTTTATCAGGCTCATGCAAGGTCCTGGCCAATGACTGCCAATCAACTGAGCCCCATTACAATGGTCATTGGTGGGAAGAGGTCTGATAGGAGTTTGGCCTCTCCACAACAGCTTTCACCCTGCTGTATTCCTTTTCCCAAAACACCTGTAAAATAACATTGCAATGGCATTTCTTCCTAGTCTATAGATGCCAGCATCATTCTCGTCTATCTACATTACATATGTGCCATCGGTGGTACATATATACATATATATATATATATATATATATATATATATATATATATATATATATATATATATATATATATATATATATATATATATATATATATATATATATATATACACATATGCATACATACATATATCATTTTTCATTCCTTTTGTCATATATGTCTTTGGCATATAAACCTCTTTTCACTATTTGATTTCCACATGTTATATGTGATTTTCCTTCTCTTTCCATTACTAACCCGATTGTTTTGCACGAAATATGTGGACAAAGTTGTCATTTGAAGTTGTAAATTTGATTTTATGAGTTGTAATAGCTAGACTTTAATGAGAATTTACATTCCTTGCTTTAGGTAGAATGAATGAGCATTGTAAATACCATGAATTAATTGTCTTCATGCATTTTTGCCTTCATTTCTCAAAATTCTCACAATGGTGAAACACGAATGGCACATACACCATTTCGTAAGAGATAATAAATACTAAGTTGATAATCCACATCAATGGCCATAGTCAGGGTGTGGACAAAACTTAGCATTTTTATCTCTTACGAAATAACACTGGATCCACACTAGATCCATTTTCAAAATTCATCATATTTTCTTAAATATTTTCTTCTTGTATCAGAATTTAACCTAAAATTAACTCAATATATATACCAATGGCCATAGTCAGGGTATATTGAGGGTTAATTTCATTTTAAATTCTATAAAAGCACTAAAAGGGTATTTTATCCTTCATTTGAAATTAGATATGACTATTATATAATACATTCAATGACCATAGTCAGGAGTGTATTATATCATTAATCCTATTTAAATTCGTTTGAAGAATGAAATATGATTTTAAAAATCCAATTTCAAACTTATTCAAATTCATTTCATCATTTAGGATAAAACTGCATCGCATTTTTTTCAAAATTCTTTTTCAAAAACCCAAGTGATTTTGAACATCTTTCTTCAAATTTCTATTTCAAATTCCAAATCTATCTCAATTTCAAAGTCCAATTTGACTTTGAAATTTCAAAATCATTTCGTATTCAAACTCCAAAATTCCAACCCAAATTCAAAATTCAATTTCAAAGTTCAAATTAAACTTTGAAGCTTCTGATTCATCTTCTGGTTCAAAATCAAGTTTTCTTCAAGTTTTGAATCAAAGTTGAGATTGACTTTTCAAAACCCAAATCCAAAGTTAAATCCTAGTCTCAACTTGGATCCAGATTTCCAAGTATAAACTCCATTCCACTTTGGATCTCTAATTACAGATCCAAACTCCATTTAGGATCCAGATCCTCATTCCGCTTTGGATCTCCGATTACAGATCCAAATTCCATTTAGGATCCAGAATCCATCTCTATATTGGATCTCAGACTTCAGATCCAAATCCATCCTAGGATCCAGAATCCAATTCTACTTTGGATCTCAGACTTCATATCCAATTCCATCTTAGGATCCAGAGTCCAACCCTATCTTGGATCTCAGATTTCAGATCCAAATACCATCTTGGATTCCAAATCTTGAAATCCAATTCTATTCAAAATTCCAAATCCAAAATTCCATTTTAAATTCCAATCCTTAAAACCAATTCCATTTTATTTTCAGATTTCAAATCAAGTTCCCATTTCAGATCCTAAATCCAAAATTCAACTTTGAATCCTATTCAGAATTCAGATCTTGGATTCAGATTTCATCTTGAAATTCCAACTTTTAAATCAATTCCATTTCTCAATTTTATTCAGATTTCCCAAATTCTATCTTTTCTTCTGATTTCGAACTTCAAAGTTAGAATTCAATTCCATTTTCATTTTTACTCTGATTCAAAGTCCATTTATGACTTTGAAAATTTCCTTTCTTCTCTTTTTATCTCAAAACTTCAAAATCACTTTCCAAAATCCAGATTTATTTTCTCGAGCTCTTGATTATTCTAAAAACTTAGAACTTTAATCTTAAGTTCTAAGTTAGAAAACATTTCTTCACTTTATCAGATTCACTTGGAAATTCTTCAAAATATTTTCAAAAAGAGCATACATCTTTGCATTTGCACAAGCATGATTCATCGTGCATTTAGACTTAGGATAAATACTTAGATAAATTCTTTGCAAAGCAAAAGGCATAAAATTCGACCCTTGGTTTGATTACCTCTGGTAAAGGCGCCAGGAACGGTCGAACCTCGTACCGACGAGCGAATCCCGTCTCCCAGTTTTCCCGCAAATATTTCAAAAACGGAGGCGAGTTATTTCAAAAAAAAATTCTAAATTAAGGTCAAGTGAGACCTGCAAAAGAGTTCCTCTCCTTCTTTTCTCTTCTTTTTCTCTTCTCTCTTTTCTTTCTGTCTTTTATCTTTCTCCCTTCAAAAAGGAGGAAAATAAGAGGTTAGAAAGGAAAAGAGAAGGAAGAGAGAGAATATTACGATAGGAAAAATTTTGCGATGATCACAGCTAGACATGTCTTTTCCGTCTGAGAATATCTCTTCTCATAATCGATGAAAGTCTTACTGATGTAGTAGATGGCATGCTCTATCCGATTGCCTTCCTCATACTGTGCAAGGAATCCTCCGCAAGCATTATGGTTGACGGAAATATATAAAAGGAGTGGTTTTCTGAGTTCTGGTGGCTTCAGAACAGGTGTATTGAGGAGATACTACTTGATGCGCTCAAATGAGAGCTGACATTCTGATCCCCACTCAAACTTCACTTCTTTTCTCAGCAAGTGATTGAAGGGTTCGCATCTCATGGCCAAATTAGAGATAAAACGCTGAATTGACTGAATGCGACCTTGAAGGCTTCACAGCTCTTTAAGATTGGTGGGAGGCGGCGGCATATCAATGATCGCCTTTGCCTTGGCAGGATTTACCTCTATGCCTTTCTTGCTGATCATATAGCCAAGCAGCTTGCCTGACTCCACTCCGAAGACACATTTTTGTGGATTGAGTTTCAGCTTGTAGAGAATAAGTCTTTCAAAGACTTGGCCGAGAGCATCAAGATGATCCTCTCCTTCTTTGGACTTGACCAGGATGTCATCAACATAGGCATCCATGTTCTTGTTCATCTGATCATGAAAGATAACTGCCATGGCCCTCTGATAGGTTGCCCCAGCGTTCTTGAGCCCGAACGGCATGACTGTATAGCAAAATGTACCCCAAGGCGTGGTGAAGGAAGTTTTGGATTGGTCACGAGCGACCAATTTGATCTGATTATAGCCTGAGTATCCATCCATAAAGAAAAACATGGCATGGCCTGCCGTGCTGTCGATCAAAAGATTGATGTTGGGGAGTGGATAATCATCTTTCGGGGTTGCTTTGTTCAGATCTCTGAAATCAATACAGATTCAGACTTTGCCATTCTTTTTGGAAACCGCCACAATGTTTGCCAACCAGTTTGGGTATTCGATAGTCCGAATGAATTCTGCCTTTAACAACTCTTCAAGTCCTTCTTTAACTTGCGACGCTACTCGGGGATCCATTTTTCTGAGTTTCTGCTTGATGGGTTTGCAATCTGGCTTCAACACAAGGCGGTGCTCAACCAACTTAAGATCTAGGCTTGGCATATCCTCATAAGTTCAAGCGAAGACTTCCTGGTGCTGTTTGAGGAAGTAGACAAGCCTTTTCTTCTCATCCGAATTCAAGTTGGAACCAATTTTGAGAATTTTCGGATCATCTTCTGAACCGATGTTGACATCCTCTGTTGGATCTTGAACCAATGGTGATGGTTCATCCTGCTTCTGAATACTGGCAAATTCTGGAAAATCTTGAATCGTCGAGTCGAATTCTGCCAATTCTTCGATCTGCTCTGTCATTCTGCTGACTTCTACCCCTGCTTTTGCCTTGCAGATTCTGGCCGGTTTGGATTTATTTTGAGGAAAATTGGTATTGATGACAAGCTTTTTGAGCGATTTGGGAGCCATGATCCCGGCGATCCTGTAAGCGCAAAGAAGGTTTTTGAGAAAAAGGGTAAAATGGTTTTAAAAAATAGCCTTTTGAACAAAGAAGAATGACAATCATGGAAAGTGATGTAAGCAAAGAATTTGTGTACACCAAGATGAGAAATAGGAATCAAAATTTCATTGATTTAAGTAACTTTGGTATTTACATATGATTGGAGGAGAGAAAGAAAACCGGGGCGGATCTTTTGCCCCTTACAAGATAACTCAAAAAGGAAAAAAAAACAGAAAACACTGGCATTGTCTTATTCACTGGGTTCCTTTGACGAAGGTGGTATTCCTGTCAGACGATTTACGTGTGAAACCCAAGCCTGTACCTTCGATATGCTGAGCGGGGACAATCGACTCCAGAATGTCGTCTTTATTTCTGCCCAGGCCCCTGAAGGGCTGATAACCGTGCTTCATCAGAAGATCAAACCCTCTCTTAGCTTTTGAGAACATAGGAAAAAGAGGGTGATTCTGGAAGGAAGTGTAGTTGAGACGCCTACCTAACTTGAAGAAGTGAGGTCCCTGCCACTGGGTTACAGCTGCAACATTTTCTGTCGGCTGGACTTCTTTCAGCTTCAACATGTCCAAGCTTTCACTCAAATTGATTTCATCGACTTCCCGGATGCTCGAGATGTCGGCAGTGAAAGTAGGACGGGGAATCATTGGCTGCGGGAGTCACTCTTCTGGGTCCTCTCCTAGGACCGTAGTGATCATGCCTCCCTTCGACCATTTGATACATTTGTACAAGGTTGATGGAACAACATTGGCGTTGTGAATCCAAGTGCGTCCAAGCAGCAGGTTGTACGTAGGCGGCACATTGACCACGTGGAAGAGTACAGTATGCACTGAATAGTTGATGAAAATTTCGAGAAATACCTTCCCCTTTGTTGTCTGCCCATGGTTGTCAAAATCGTAGATCGTGATCGGATCCGGAGTATATTCCTCTTCTTTTAGGCCCAAAGCCTTAGCCGTCATTTCAGGGCAGATATTGAGGTTGCTGCCTCCATCGACAAGCACATGAGGGACTGTCATGCCCCTGGTTCGCACCACTATGTAGAGAGCGTTATTGTGGAATGAATGAGGTTTTGGCAGATCTTCATCCGAAAATGTGATTGGTGCATTCGTCATTGCTTGATTGACGATTTGAGCCATATCTTGCAGAGTGGTGCTAGGCTTGACTTTGATCTTTCTGAGAAGATCTTCTATCACTTGTTGATGTTCGGGCGAAGCGTGAGTCAGATCTAGGATAGAAATGTTGGATAGAGCAGTGATTGGCTTCTGAACTGACCCTGAAGCTTCTTCTTTCTTCGAAGCTGCCTTGATAAAGCACTTCGGGATCCTAGGAACTAGCTTGGCAATGTATGCCGTTACTTTTGTTGGTTTCTTGTCGCTGAATAATGCAGTAATATCCGCCCTCTTGGCGGAAGATTGCGCTTGGCGAAGGACCAGGACCTGATGTTGATCCCGAATGTCCTGACTAGAACACGGCTGGATATTGCCCTGAAGAGAAAATGCATGTTCTGTGATGGCTGAAACTGAATGCTTGGGAAATGGCTTAGACAAGATTTTCGGCTGTTCTTCTTTATCTTCAATTAGCAAGTTTTTGTCAATACAGTCCTAGATGATGTTTTTAAGGACAAAACAGTGCTCTGTGTCATGTCCAACAGTCTGGTGAAATTTGCAGAATTTATCCGTCCATTTGCCCATAGTGACTGGAGGATCTGCCACTTTGGGGAGTTTGATCATTCCCTTTGACATCATGTATTCCAAGATGTCTTCGCGAGATTGTTCCAAAGCTGTGAACTCTCGATCATAACTCCAACCCTCGTGTTTCGGCTTTTCTGACTGTTTCGCTTCTGGCTGAGGTGCTGACTGAACTGGCTGTGGCTTGACAAACTTCTCCTTTTGGGCGGCAGAGTTTGTCCTTTCGGCCCTGAAGTGCCCTGAGTTCTTGTTACGATTTTTCTTGCCCTTCTTGTTGTTGGAGCTGCCACTGCCCTGATTTGAAAATTCTGCAGAGTAGGCGACGTGCGCCTTCTTCTTCTTATCAGGATTTTCTCTGACAAAAGGATATCCTTCGTAAAGACCATTGTCCAGGCCGGTATCGAGCCATTCAGCTCTTTCGATTAGTTTGATGAATGATTTGGCCGACGAGGTAGAAATGAGGTTCCTCAGGGGTTGGGCAAAGTTGTTCAAAATGATTTGTAGGGCGTGCTCCTTTGGGATGGGAACCTTCATTCTATTACAGATGCTTCTCCACCTGTGAATGAATTCGCTAGCTTTCTCATTTTCATTCTGTTTCAGGTTGTACAGATGGTTGAGGGTTGGTGAGGCTTTAATATTGAACATGAAGCACTCAATGAACAGGTTAACGACTTTATCGAACTCTCGTAGTTCGATAGGATTGATATGGTCCGCATACCACCTGGCCGCTACCCCCTCTAGGCTGCGAGGAAAGCAAATGAACAACGCCTGGTTGTCTTTCCTGAAACGACCGCATTCAGCATAGAAAGTGGCCAAATGAGCCTTAGGGTTGCTCATTCTATCAAATTTAAGGAACTTGCGAGGGAGATTTTCCAGATTGTCATCCCCGTCTAGGCCATGGTAAAAATCTTCGCCAGAGTAGGTCTGTTTGCCCTTGCTTTTGGCCTGGACATCTTTGATGGCCCGATTCATTTCTTTCATCTGCTCTTGCATTGGATCATTAGCCGGAACGGGCTTGTTTATCGATTCGGGCTCTCCAGCGGTCTTTACAAACTGCGACGGAGGATTCTGATGATAAACAAACTGTTATTCCTCTTCTGATTCCTCTTCAACTGACTCTGTTTCTTCAGAAGTGGTGTCGGGCTGGACTTTCTTCTTGATGATCCTGATTGGCCTTTTCACAGCCTTCTTCTTTGGCTTGCTTTTCGGAGCAACCTCCTTCTGACTGGCCTCTGCTTGTTCTGACATCATTCTGGTCATTATTCTTTTGAACAGATTGTACATGGCGGGGTCTATGTCATCGGTTTGGTTCTGATTCTGCCCCCTGACCGATTTGGGAGAGTCCATTGCTTCGATTTCGCTGTCACTATGCTGAGGAGCAGTTTCTTTTCCAACTCTGGTTTGCACCATTTTTGACAATGTCAGATGATTTCTGATATAGAAGTAGAAGAATGGTTAGAGCCTGGAGGATTTTTTTTGAAAATGCGACCTTTTGAGAAAAAGACATGAAAGAAGGAATTGATAGACGATTTAAACAAGTTATCCCATTACCAGGGATTGGGTCATCACAAATTTTGCAATAATTGTGTCACCATTTTGCGGCAACAAAAGTGCGCCTTATGACCTAGGCGAGGTCGTCCATCATGATGAAAGAATATAAGAAAGAGGTTCCATCACCGGGGATGAATTTGTCACGAGAATCGTGACCATATAAAACAAAATAAAATTTGGCCACAAAAAAGCTTTTCATCAGAACAAAAAGTTGCATTTTTATTGATGACAAAATTTTAAATACAAAGAGAAGGTGGGCAGACAGTTTGCCACCATTCTCGATACTTCGATGATACATTAGGACCAGGAAATATAGACAAAGGAATGAAGGAGTCCCAAGTGTATTTGGTGACGTGGTATGCCCCAGACCACTGATCCGACCGTAGATCGAACTCTGGCATGCGGCCCGTCGGGAAGCGGGTGTTGACACGAATCTGCCGCTGCAAGATCTGTCGGAGACACCTCTCTGGCTGATAGTCGACGTAGAAGAAAGGGCCGAGTAATCTGTAACGCTTGCTACGAGCATAAGTGTAGCGAGGGACTGATTCTCGTCTGTCAAAATAGTCCTAGAGGATCTCTTCCTGGTGCAGTCTCTCGATTAATGTTCGATACTGATCAATAGATTTCGGCTTCTTGCTGTTGAACCTGAAGGAACTGGCTTTAGATGGAACATGTCGCAGGAACCTTGACTGCAAGGCATACGTGCATCCTTCCACCAAAATGGTCTCTCCGAGGGCGAAATGAGCTAAGCCTCTATAGAGGAAGGCTAGAGCTGCCATGGACACTGAAAGCTGGCAGGTCTGCTTGCTTCCTCATCTTCGAAAAAGTTGGGCGACTCTGACATCGATGAAATTCTGACCATCCTGAAAGAATGCTAGTCCCACTGTGCATAGGACCATGGCATGCTGGATTCTTTTTTTCGCTGCCCGAGACAAGGTATTGACTTCTTCGTAGGCCCCATACTTGCGATAGAGTCCGAATAGGTCGATGAACTGACTCCCGTTGATCTCCGTGAGAGGCCAAGATCTGCTCCCTGTAGCTCTGGCCAGTGTTTCTCGAACATCTATCCCCTTGACGTTGATCAAGAACTGCTGCTTGACCGGGTTGTCTGGCTGACTAGCTGGCTCTGGCAACCCCACGATGTCATTGAACTCATCCATTAGCAAAGTCATCTCTCCCCATGGAAACCAAAATGTGCAGGTACGCGGATTCCATCGTTTTGCCATAGCCTCAATTAGACTGTCGTTGATGGTTCGCTTGCCAACTGCCGATGCCATCTCCAATCCACAATCATCTAAGTGGTCCGGGAACATACGCGAGAAGGTGGAAAACCAAGAATAATACCACCGAGGGAAGAAGGAACGAGACTGGATAACCCGATGATCTGGGGTCCCATCCCTTATTTGACAGAAGATATGATCCCTGGGAAAGATAGCATCGGGAGATTCGGACGCCATCGGAATGATACTGAGGCAAGAAAGGAAGAGAATTAGATAGACTGCAGGACTTACGGACAGATTTTTGATGAAAGAAGAGGATAGACATAAATCCTGGAAATTTTTGAAAGATCAAGGGACTTGGAAAAAAAAAGATTTTCCAGGGTTTTTAAGAAAATTTTCGACATACAAAAGAGAAAAGAATGTAGGTAAAGGGAAGATATGCACCTGGGGTTTTTGAAAATAGAGGGAAATTTTGAATAGTACACCCAGGGTTTTAAAGAAGGTTTTTGATATATACAGGAGAATACAAGAAAATATTATGCAATCATAATTGCACAAATGAGGATGCGCACACAGCATTCCCTAAAGGCTGACTTTAAATGAAATATTTGAAATAGCTTGTAGGACCTTAATCCTAACTCTATGGTTCAGATCATCTGATTCCAATCAAGGTATGCCGATATACTCAAGCCGAAGCTCGAAGTACGTGGCATATAAGATATTTCTCCGGTTCTAAGGTAAAGGCTTCCCAACATCCTTGAGCACCTACCGATATACCTCGGACTATGGCCCTTAGGTACGTGGTAGGGGGGCGCGAACCCAAATAAGTGGTCCAGTTGTGAGGCTCTCTCCCGAACTATGATTTAGTGAGACATCCCAACAACGTGAAGACCGGGACAAATATAGGTAGGGATGTTTTCAAAAACATGATCAACATGCAGATAAAACCAGAAGGCTCTAATGCAAGTCCTAAAGAGATAGATTTAAATGAGAAGAAGCATACACTTGCATACATTGTTTACATTCAATCCCTAAAATTGAGGAGAGTTGTATTTCAGACCTAAGTCTAATGTGAACATGGAATAATCTCCTCAATATCGTCCTATCAAACCATACTTAAATCCTATATGCAATGATGTCAGCTTAGGATAGAGTCTAGGCTCCTAAGGTTTGCATGGAAAATGTAGCTGACATAGAAGAATAAAGACTTAAAAAAATATTAAGGCAAAGCAAAGGCATAATTCGACCAGACGGAGACGAGTCCCATCACGGTCGCCAAAACTGTGATCATCGCAAAAATTTTCCTCTCTTGTGGTTGTTTCTCTCTCTTCCTTCTCTTTTCCTCTTTCAACCTCTATTTTCTCCTTTTTGAGGGGAGAAGAATAAAAGAAAAAAAAGAGAAAGAGAAGAGAAAAGAAAGAAAGAAAAAGAGAAGAGGAACTCTTTTGCGCGGTCTCACTTGACCTTAATTTTAAAATATTTAGAAATTTAACTCGCCTTCGTTTTGAAAATTGCGAGAAAAATGGAGAGACAGGATTCGCTCGTCGGTACGAGGTTCGACCGTTCCTAGCGCCTTTACCAGGGGTAATCGAACCAAGGATCAAATTTATGTCTTTTTCTTTGCCTAAATATAATCTAAGAATTTATCCTAAAGATCTAAATGCACAAAGAATCATGCTTGTGCAATGCAAGGATGTATGCTCTTTTTGAAAAGAGTGATTTGGAAATTTCCAAGTATTCTGAGATGAACTTAGTAATAGAGTGAAGCAATGGTTGAATCTAACTTTAGAACTTGAGATAGATCAGAGAAGTTCTAAGTCTTTGAAGTAAATCAGATTTGGAACAATAGATCTTGATTTTGAGAAAGAATGATTTGAAGCTTTAAAAATGAAGTTTCAAAGTCAGAAATGGATTTTGAATTTAATCATGGATTTAGGAGAAGAAGATGAAGTTTTGAAGTGATGTTGAATTTGAATCTTAGAATGGGTCTGAGAAAATCAAATGGTATTTAAGAATAGAAATGGATTTAGGGAGTTCAAATGAGATCTGGAAATGGACTGGGATTTGAAATCTAGAATTGGGAATGGAATTGGATCTTAAAATGGATTTAAGATCTGGGATCTGAGATCCGATGTAAAATTGGGTTATGGATCCTAAAATGGATTTGGATCTGAAGTCTGAGATCCAAAGTGTGATTAAATTCTGGACCCTAAAATGGATTTGAATCTGAAGTCTGAGATCCAAGAAGTGGAATTGGATCTGAAGTCTGAGATCCAAAGTAGAATTGGGTTTTAGATCCTGAGTGGGAATTGGATCTGAAGTCTGATATCCAATGTAGAGTTTGGACTCTGGACCCTAAGATGGAACTGGATCTGAAGTCTTGAGATCCAAAGTATGATTGGGTTCTGGATCCTAAAGTGGATTTGGAGTTTTGTTAAATTCAGAGGATACATCAAGGATTTCCAAGTTTGAATTGAACTTTGAAAATGAGATTTAGAATTTGACTCTTGAATAAACAAATGAATTTCAAAGTCAAATTGGACTTGAATTTGGAGCTTGAATTTGGAATTTAGAAAATGAATCAAGAATCTCAAAGTAAAATTTGAACTTTGAGCTTGATTGGAGTTGTGAATGAATTTGGAATTTTTCAAAGTCAAATTTGAATTTTGAAATCTGATTTGATTTTGAAAATGAATTTGAGATCTCAAAGTTAAATTGAATTTTGAGATTGAAAATGAAATAGAATTTTGAAAAATGACAGGATGAATTGGATTTGATAAGAATTGAAGATAGATTGAGGAAGATATTTACATTACTTGGAATTTTTGGAAAGGGGATTTTGAAAATATGATGCAGTTCTATCCTAAATGATGAATGAATTTGAAGAATTTTGAAATTGGATTTCAAAAGCTATTCCATTCTTTAGATGAATTAAAATAAGATTGAAGATATAATACATCCTTGACTATGGTCATTGAATGTATTATATAATAATCTATATTTACATTCAAGAGAAGAATGAAATACATTTGGTGCTTTTATAGAATTTAAAATGAAATGAACTCTCAATATACCTTGACTATGGCCATTGGTATATATTTTGAGTTAATTTTAAGTTAAATTCTGATAAAAGGAGAAAATATTTGAGAAAGATATGATGAATTTTGAAAACGGATCCAGTGTGGATCCAGTGTTTATTTCGTAAAAGATAAAAATCTTAAGTTTTGTTTACATCCTGACTATGGCCATTGATGTAAATCATCAACTTAGGATTAGTTACCTCTTACGAAATGGTGCACGTGCCATTCGTGTTTCTCCATTGTGGGATTTTGAGAAATAAAGGCAAAAGCATGAAAATAAACAATTTATAATATTTACGATGCTCATTCATTCTATCTAAAAGATGGAAATGTAAATTCTCATTAAGGCCTAAACTTATTACAAAATTGAAAATACAATTCCAAATAATGATATTCTCCGCATATTCCCTGCAAAAACACCTGATTAGTAAGATACTATATGTAGAAAAAGGGATGAAGGCACGATCTTAGAGATAGAAGGTGGATGTACTCATTTATATTCTAATGAGAACACTGATACAAAATTTTCCATGCTTATATTAACAAATGAAATGCCCATATATATATCTATATATATACATATATATACATATATATACATATATATATATATGTATATAAGCATAGCTAATGAGACAATGGCTTCTCAAGCCAATGAAAAACCTATATGTGAGGATAGCTGATGGCATTAACAAAGATGGACACCTCATCTATATCTACAACAAGGGATGAAATATATAGATGCAGGAAATCAAAAGTAAGTGAAGCATGCAGCAGAGTAGAAATGTCAGACTGTGGCAAGTGGGTGTTATGTAAGTGGGAGGTTCAAATGAGCCACAACTGTGTTTTTGCACTTGCTGCGGGTGCAATCAGGGGGCATGGCAGCGCCTTGTACTGCTGTGAAGGCAAGAAAGATGCAGCGGTATTTTGCACTGCTGCAAAGGCAAAAAGGACACAGCAGTGCCCTGCTGTGGGTTCAGAGAAATCACAGTCGTGCCCTACACCACTGTTAGGCAAATGGAGGGTCGTTGCACAGGTGGAATGTAGAGGAATTTGAAGGTATGGTAAGTCAATTTTTGCAAAACTGGCTTCAGCAACAACCACCGGTTGGCTTTGGCAGCAATGAACCAATGTATTGATTTCAAGTAAAGGTAAATTGGCAAGTCACCAAAACACTGAATCATCTAAATTGATTACACAGTAACCATAGCAGCATTCAGTTTTTGATACATGGGTGATGTCTGGGATAGGGTAAACTATCTCAACAAAGATCGACCATGATGGTTTTATGTGAACCATTAAAATAATGATAGTTATAGTAATTCTGGGCGAATTATCATAACCAAGAAGAGGCCACAGTGACTCCTTGGGGATCACTGTAAAAGAGAAAAAGTTAGGATAGTTTTGGGATAAACTGTCATAACTAAAAAAAGAATACAGGGGTCCCCCGAGAACTACTAAAAAAAAAAGAAAGAATGGCAGTTATGACAGTTTCTAAATGAACTATAAAAAAAAAAAAAAAACACAAACCTGATATAAAATAAGGCAATAGTTGTTTAACTTGAAACAGCTTGCAGAAGAACACAAACCTGATATAGAATAAGGCAATAGTTGTTTTAACTTGAAACAGCTTGCAAAAGAGCACAAACTTGTAGATCAATTGATCAATTAGATGGCGAATGGGCATCAACAGAACTGAATCCACGAATCAAAGTTTCGGCAATACAATAAATCATCTCTAATCATAACCAATCAAACTGCAATAGGACAGGTTTCATGCCAGACTTTGATGATTCGAACCCGCAGCATGCATATTTACATATTTGAACCCACGCAACTTGAAGAATGAAACTGATATCAGTTTCACAGGTTTAACACAGGAAAATGGGTAACGAAGTGGTTTCATAAGCTTGAATGTGGTAGTAGGAGATGGGACCTGCAAAACGGATTTGTTAGCAATTCGACTTCAATAGATTTAATCAGGCCAAACAATTACTTACAGCGCAACATGGTCGAGTAGCAACTCGACTCCTCCACATTGTATCACAAACTGATTTTTAGAAAGCCTTGGGATATTTCACAATGAATCGAGATAACTCTATAGCCAGTTAAATTAATCTTTGCATAGCCAAATGATGAACCAGATTTGATCATGGCAAAGAAATTAGCACATTTATTCACTAAGAGGGTCAAGTGACCATGTCCTGGTGGATTACTGAACCTTATCCCTTGAAAGAAAACGATAATGCCTTCACCAGTCATGATTTTCTTGTGGGCAAGCTTTCAAAACTCAGCTTGTGGACTTCTCAATGCTTCAAAACACCATAAAACATTAAAACTCCTAAACAATAAATGTAATCCTGGCTTCAAACTCGAGTTTCCTTTATGAAGAAAAACCCAAAGAATTCTCAGACCTACGGTCATCTGGTTATCTCTTAATGGATCATGAGCTTAAGAGAGGTCGACTATGCCGCTCCGTAATCAAATGATTCTTCATGATTGGGGACAGTAAATCGGTCACCTCTGGGGACGCTCATACTAACAATTGAGAGACATGATTGCAGAAAACAAAAGACAAAATGAAATATCGTATAGGCAGTGAAAGTAAAACAACATAATCTGGGAGAACACAAATCATAACAGAGTGAACTATTGAGGAAGCTAAATCAAAACAAAAACCAAAAAATGCGTGAATGGGAAAGAGGTGCATTAATGGATGGTATTCATGATATTAACAGTGATATACTTATGAACAGGATGTGGCAAATGAGGATATGATGACATGGGCACTTGTCTTCTCCTATAATCAGGACATAAACACTAACTTATCTACAAAGGAATGAACAACTATGCACATTTCTATTTCCAGCCACAATAAATGAATTAATGAGAAGAATTCCCTCCAGACTGAGTTGCCAACTTCTATACATTCTTGTTCGTGAATAACCAGATCCGGTTGCCCGAGTAGCCAGACAATTGTTGAAGTCCCAGATGTTTACGCAGCAATGGGCCTGATGCAGTTAGATGGCGTGTGACGCAATGCTGGTGTTAATACAATAATACAGTATGACAATGTGACAGCATGGCGATATCTCTGAATGATGATTATTGAAAATGTGCAATAAAATAAAAGGTGAATGCCTACTGATGATGATGTTGATATAATCATCGATGTGAAACAGAACATCAAATGTCAATCAGAGATCAAGATGGATAGGTTCTATTTGAACCAACATTCATTCCAGCAAAAGCCCTGGTGATTCCCCAAGGAGAATCTGGAGCTTTGGTCATTGGAGTTTCATTGTCTGAAATTTTATTTTTGTGAGCTTTCCTCCGAAAGGCAAGAAATCCTCTGATCGACTAGCAGCAGATTTTGCTCAACACTCAGGAGTCCATGGTTTTTCCTGACTCGAAGACATAAAACTTCCTCGGAAAGGTGATATCAACTAATCTTTCTCAGGGCCAGTACTTATTAGCGTTCTTCGCAGAGCGAATATTGACACACTAATGAAGGAATGTGTCATATAACCATAACATTCTAAAATAGTTAAACAGTTAAAAAGTAATTCAGGAACATCATAGGGGTGACTCTCCATGATTGATCATGTGTATGAAAATTGCTAGCAAAATGAAGCAATGATATAGGAATTATCAACTGAAAGATAACATAATGACGACATATTCCTACTGATGAATGAACAAAGGTTCGGTGTATTATTAACAACATCAACTGAATATTATAAATGAAGTAGAAATAATGAAATCCAAAGCGCATACAACGTAGATGGTAACAAAAATAAAAATAAAACAAGAGAGGTAAATCAATGCCGATGGAACCCGATATATTTAATAAAACAATTGCAATAAAATAAAGAAAAAAAATGGGGAGATACAGGTCTCATCAAGATATATTGACGATGATAAAACTTTGGCACACAGTATACCAGAGGTTCCTCTGTAGCACTAGATTTTCAGCATAGAGATTCATGGTATGCTATATGGACAAGGCCCGATGCTGCTGGAATTGAACATAGGGAATCAGATAAAATAAAGTCAAATCTCATAACATAGAGCGAAAATCAAATTGCGATAAAAAAAATTTTGAATCCAAGCAGCAGAAACATATATCTAGATGTACATGAACTGAAGAAAATCAGGATGTATTACAGGAGAAAATCAGGGAAATAAGTTGCAAAAAAAAAAACACAAAACAAAACCAAAAAAAAAAAGAAGAAAGGAAAAGAAAAGTGTTGGAATACCGTGATTCCTGATGATGTTGCCCTGGGTGGGTCAATCCTGCTATTATGCAGATTGATTCCACTCAGTCGGCTTTGTAATAAAAAATAAAAATAAAGAAAAACGGAAGAGATCAGAATAGAGAAGTACTGCAAGTAATAGAGGTATTTATAGAACAAAAAAAAGAAAGGATAGGATAGTGATTATCTACCTGCAGATGCCTTTGATCTTTTAGTTACTCAAAAAGGGGTAAGCACCAGGGGGTATAGATCCGCAACAGCTGAGAAGAGAGGGGTTTACCGTAAACCTTGCAGAAGTCCCGAGGGCTAAAGAGGTGAAGTCCATGATTAATTGATCGTCTTGTGGATGGAAACTGGATGCCAGGATTTGTCTCCCTCCTCTCTTTGTTGCTGCCCTGTTTATATAGAATCTCAGGAAGAATCGAGAAAAGGGGTAGCAGTTGAGTATCAAGGGCTAGGATGGCGGCCATCGGTTGAGAGGTGTTTCCGCCCTTCGATCCCGCATGAGAAATCTGCGAAAGGGGGCCGTTAGGGATGGAAGGTTGAAAGGAATGGGAGAGGGATGGTTGAGGATCGATGGTGGAGAAGAGAAGGTAGGCCATTAAGGGTTCGAGCACATGGGGGTTTGTGGGCGATGGAAGGATTGGGCGGTCGGCGATGGGGAACATTCTTCTGGAAGGAGGGCGGCGGAAGAAAAGGGTTTTTGTAACCCTAAACCCGACTTTTGTTAAGGGGGTCTTCTTATAAAATTTTCCAAAAGGCCGGTCCTCTTTTTAAAGATTTTCAAAAAAGTGGCTCTAAAGAGAAGTTTTAGCAAAAAAAACAAGTTTCAAAAGAAATTTTGAACAACATAGTTCCTGATTTTTTTTCTTTTTTTGGTTTTTTTTCTCTTTTTTATTTTTATTTTTCCATTTTTTGTGTTTTTGGAATAAAAATCTAAGATTTTACGAGAAACAAAGATTAAACACTAAATTTTTTTTTTGTGTGTTTTTTGCAAAAAATATTTACAAAAGGGGATTTTTCTGAGAATTTAAAAGCTATTTTGAGAAAATTTCTTCAGAAATGGGTTTGGACCCAAGTTTTGAGAAAATATTCGAGTTTTTTTTTTTTTAAACCTCGAATATGAGAAATACAATTTGATGGATCCAAAACAGATACCGGACGAACTGTCTGAGCTTTTTCAAAAAGTTATTTTGGAAATTTTGAGAATTTGGTTTTAAACATTTGGACAATGAGGCTCAGATTTGGCTTTTGATAATGGATCCGGATCCGAAATCGAGTCAGATATATAAAATGAATTTAATTTCAATAAAACTTTGAGAAACAAACTAGTATTTAGATTTACTGACTCAATTACTCAGAAGATGGGGTCAAAGGCCAAAAAGAGAATATTTACCATATTTTGAAAAATTTGGGGTGTTCACACCGACAAACCCTAAAAGATATTTGATTTCTGCTATCATTTTGACCAATGAACCAATATCATCAGCCTAATCCTTGAGAAAATGAAGGATCGGAGCATCTTCAAGATGAAGGAGTTTGTGATGTACCCTTCCCCGAAAAAGAGAGAAAAGTTAGGACATCTCCAAAATGAAGGATGATGTAAAAGCCCAAGAAAGTCCCATGACTCAAAAGAGTGCAAAAAGATCATCATGGAAAAATGCCCAGGATATCAAACTGCCCAAACTGCAAAGAATCTTCTTTATCTATGTGAAATTCTTCTATCAATATCTTTTCATTCAATTACTTTTATGAAGCTAAAAATATTTCCTCTCCTTTCATATCAAGGAAATTGATAGCATCCTTGAAGAAAACCAACAACAAAATTTGACTTTGATTCTAGATTCTATAGAGTTAACCTAGTTAGGGGTAATACTCTAGGTGGAAGAGGGAACATCTTCCGAAAGTGCTTACCTTAAAATTACCTTGATTCAACTATAAATTTTATCATTTTTGGCAAAATTTTCCAGCTTTCCTGATAAGAAATAAGAACTTAACATCCATTTTTTATACATCTTAGTGTTTCCTTTTCCTTCTTTCGCATAGTCGAAAGAGTTGCCTTCCCCGTTCTTCGCTTTATCGAGAGACTCGCCTTCTCCTTGATAAAAGGATTGCCTTCTCCGTCTTTCGCTTTGTCGAGAGACTCGCCTTCTCCGTCTTTCGCTTTGTCGAGAGACTCGCCTTCTCCTTGATAAAAGGATTGTCTTCTTCGTCTTTCGCTTTGTCGAGAAACTCGCCTTCTCCTTGATAAAAGGATTGCCTTCTCCGTCTTTCGCTTTGTCGAGAGACTCGCCTTCTCCTTGATAAAAGGATTGCCTTTTCCGTCTTTTGCTTTGTCGCGAGACTCGCCTTCTCCTTGATAAAAGGATTGCATTCTTCGTCTTTTGCTTTGTCGAGAGACTCACTTTCTACTTGATAAAAAGATTGCCTTCTTCGTCTTTTGCTTTGTCGAGAGACTCGCCTTCTCCTTGATAAAAGGATTGCCTTCCTCGTCTTTCGCTTTGATCGAAAGACTCGCCTTCTCCTTGATAAAAGGATTGCCTTATTCATTATTCGCCTTGATCAAAAGATTTGCCTTCTCCTTGCTAAACGGATTGCCATCTTCGTATTTCACATTTTTCCTTCTCCTTGCCAAAAGGATTGCCATCTTCATATTTCACATTTTGGCTTCTCCTTGCTAAAACGATTGCCATCTTCATCGCCATCTTCATATTTCGCTTTCACCCTCTCCTGCCAAAAGGATCGCCCTCTTCATCTTTCGCCTTGTCAAGAGATTCTTCTTCTCCTTACTAAAAAGACCGCCTTATTCATCCTTCACACCATCGTAGGATTTGCCTCCTGTTACCTTATTCATCTTTCATCTCATCGAAAGAATTGCCTCACACCTCCTTATTTTTCATATCTCACATTCCCAAAAAGAGTTACCTCGTTCAGAAGAGGTGTCTCTTCCTGTCCCATCACGGTTTCTCCATTTGAGAATTCCGTATGGTTGTTCCCACTCAGGTTAAGGGTCAAAACCTGTACTTTCTGTGAGAGGTCATCAAATTCAAAAGGCTATTTCAGTCTCAACAATGAGACACCCAAAATCATTCTTTTTTCGAAGCTTTAGGGAAACCCCATTTCCTCCTTTCGTAAACCCCTTTCGGATTTGTTCGTCCAACTCTGAAGGTCCCATCATGGTCTCTTCATTCAAGGATTTCATTTGGCCGTCCCCTTCAGGTTAAGGGTTAAGCTTGAACCTCGCCTATTGAGATATTTTCCTTTTTCAGGTTTTGGTTAAACCTGAATCTCGTTCCAACGAGTTTCCCTCGTTTCGATGAGGTGTTTCCTTCCAAGTCCCATCATGGTTCTTCCCATTGAGGAATTCATGCTTTGTATATCCATTCAGGAAAGGATCATGCTTGAATTTCATCTCACGAGGCATTTCTCTCAAAATGTCCCATCGAGGTCTTTTTATATTCCTTTCCCCATCTGAATCATCTTGATATATCTTCGTCCCATCTAGGTTAAGGGTTAAACCTGAGTCATTCCAAAAGGCTGATCTGGTCTCACCCACGAGACTTGATCAAAATTCTTATCTTTCATTATTTCGGGATCTTCACCCAAAGTCCCATCACGATTTCCTCATTCCTATTATTTCAGTCATATCATTTTTTTTAGGATTTCGTCCCCTGAGGACCATTCAGGATAAGGTTTTAAGCCTAAAAAGGCACGTTCAAAATAATTCTTCCACACCTAGCTCAGATCAGATCGGCTGACTGGGGCATTTTTCAAAATTTGGAGTGTTTCTTTGCCACTAAGTTCGGCTTTCAACCAGCTTAGTAGCAAAGAGGGGCATCTGTGAACACCCCAAATTTTTCAAAATATTGTAAATATCCCTTTTTGCACCCGATTCCACTTTCTGGGTAAATTGAGTCAGTTTTAAATCTAAATTCCATTTTATTTCTCAAGTTTTCTGAAATTAAATTCATTTTTGTATATCTGACTCAATTTCGGATCTGGATCCAGATAAAAGATCCAAATCTGAGCTTCGTTTTCCAATGTTTAGATCAAATTCTCAAAATTACCAAAAATAATTTTTAAATAACTCGGACAGTCCATCTGACATCCGTTTGGATCCATCACGTTGTATTTCTCGATTCGAGTTTCAAAAACTCGAATATTTTCTCAAAACCAGGGTCCAAACCCATTTTTGGAAAAATTTTCTCAAAATAGTCTTGGAAACCTTTTTTTGTAAATATTTCTTCAAAAAAATACAAAAAAATTAGTTTAAATCCTTGTTTTTCCGCAAATTTTAGGATTTTATTCCAAAAATATCAATATATATATATATAGAAAATGGAGAAAAGAAACAAAGTAAATCAGTTTTTGAAAAAAAAATCTTTTTGAAAAAAAATTCTTTTAACCAAAACCGGTTTTTGCAAAAATCTTTAAAAGGGGACCGACTTTTGAATTTTTTTATAAAATACCTTTTTAACGAAAATCGATTTTTAGGATTACGGAGGCTTTCTCTGTTTCTGACCGAAACCTGTAAACACCCCAAATTTTCACTCACCTTCCTGATATATCCATCAATCATCACATTTCGGTTCTTCAGAATCAATGAAGGGCAAAATGGTCATTTTCTGAAATAGAACCTTGCAGAAAGTCTAAAATTTCATTCTTGAGTCTCAAAATTTCTCTATTTAGACTCAAAGACATCTTCAAACTGCAAATCTTCAAAATCTCATGCTTAACCAAAAGTCAGAATTTTCAAATTCAAATTCAGAGGGGCAACTTTGTAGGACAGGTCTTTTGCATATTGCATGAGCATTTCATATCATTTCACTGCACAACATATAATTTTGAGATCCGGAACTCCTGATTTTCAAAATTATCAATCCAGATTTGATTTCTTAACTTTTCAAAATTGATTTTAAAACCCTGGGTTTTCAAGATTATCAATTCTTTCCATTTTACCCCCAGGACCCCGAATTATGAAAAGTTTTTCTCAAGAAAACAATTTGGATGGTTTTGACATTTCAAAATTTCACCAGTCGGAAAGAGGGGGACACAATTTCAAATTCATAAGACCTTATTTCAATTTTTTACCAAAAGACTCCGAATTTCCCTACTTCTTTCAAAATTTCGCCCTGAAAAACCATTTTCTTCCAAGTTTTGAAATCAAGCCGAATTTTGCCTCATGTTTTCTTCTAAACTAGCCTATTATTGTGAAAATTCCAAAATATCTCATTTGGCCCTTATTTCAAATAAAGGACGTGGGACCCGCCTCGAGGTGGTGTCACACTCAAATTCTCAAAATTTGCCCTTATTCCCAAAATAGTGCTCACTCGAAAGTGGCACCGATTTACAAAACCCTGTTTTTAACTCAATTTTAATAAAATATTTTGTGGGCCCATGTAGGTGGCGCCTCACTAAGACTCCTCACCAAGATAAACAAACTTTTTTTATATACTCCAAAAAAAATTTCAAATCCAATGAGGTGGCACCACCTTAAAAAAAAAAGAGAAAAAGAAAAAAAAAACAAAATTTTGTTTTTTTATTATTTTTTATTATTTTTTATTATTTTCTTTTTAGTTATCACTTTTTCAGCCCCCTCAAATGGCGCCACCGAGAAACCCTACCCCATTTTACTTAAGCTTTCAAAAGAGAAGGAGCCGTCCCCTCTCAAAATGGCGAACTCTTTCAAAACATTTCAAAAATCAGTTTTTTTTAAAGATTAGCAAGAGCTGATGGAAAAGGGGAGGATTTAGGGGAAAAGAGAGAGAGAGCCGACTATTAAAAGAAGAGGAGGGTCCAGCAGGAAGGAGAGGCCCCATCGGCGATTCTTTGATTTCCATCTTTGGAACACCCTGTTATCGTCGCAAATTTTTTGTTTTCCGTCTTCCCTTCCTTGCGGAAGAGAGAGGGAAAATGCTTTCACGATTCAAACTTGACCGAATTTTGAAAATTGTTTTGAAATACTCACCTCCGTTTTGAAAATTGTGGGAAAATCCATGGGATGGGGTTCGACCTGTCGGTACGAGGTTCGACCGTTCCTGCCGCCTTTAACAGGGGTAATCGAACCAAGGACCAAAATTATGCTTGACTTAGCGAAATTACCGAAATCGTGTTCTATCCTAAATACACAGAGAATTCAGGCATGTGCTATGAGAATTTTGGAAAATGTAAATTGGAAAATATGATGTATGCTTAGAAAATATTTGAAGTTGAAAAGTATTTCTCAAGAAAAAGATGGAAATCAATCTCTCAGGAAACTCAGGCGAAGAAGGTTTGAAAATCTCAGGAAAGTTTATAAAGACTTAGAAAATCTTGAAGAGATGAGAATTTCAAGAAAATCTTGAGAAAGTTTAGATGAGAATCTCGAGAAAATCTTGAGAAAGTTTATCAGCTTTGAAAAATTATGAAGAAATGGGAATCTTAGGAAAATTTTGAGAGAGCTTAGAAAGACTTGGAAAACCATGAAGAAATAAGAATCTTAGGAAAACTGTAGGAATTCTTGAGAAAATATGACATTTTGAAAAGGAAAGCATTTGTTGGGAAAACTCGGACTTTGAGAATTTTCTTAAGAAAATGATAGAAAATTTTGTAGGAAAAAATCATTGGAGAAGGAAATTCAAAACTTAGGAAATTGAATTCCTGAGAATCTTGTCTTTTGAAATGTTGGAAAATCGATTTTTTTGATTTTTGAGAAAGATGAAAATTCCTTTTGAAAATGGATCTTAAGGAAATAACTTTTTAAGGAAAATCACAGGAAAACATTTGATTTGGGAAATCCAACTCCGAATATCATCATAGTTTCTTGAGAAAATCGATTCCATGAAGTGAAAATCTTTTGAGAAAATCATGAGAAAAACAAATGATGCAGATGATGTGAATGAATGAATGCACTTTTGAAAAGATTTTTGAAAATTTTATTGGAAAAATGTGGATTAGACCAAAATAAATCCTTCACATATTCTGACTGTGGCCATGAATATATTCAGGGTTTATTTGAATTAATTCACAATATTTTAAAATCATTGGAAATATGAGGTGCATTTTCAAGATAGCCTAAGAGTGTAGGCTCAATGTGACTGGTAGAGAGATGATGGATCTGGGTCTCGTCCATATTCCGACTAGGGTCGTAAATATGGACTCCACCGAGTTCATCAACTCTCTAAGAGTTGGTGCACGTGCCATTCGTGTTCATCCACGGTGGGTTTTGAAAATTGAGATATATGCATCATAGAATCAGGATATTACTGAAATCAAACTATATGAGATGCGGCCTAATCTAAGCAGTAAAAGTAAATCTTATTCCAAGGTTTACATCGGATTGTTACATTGCATAACATAAAGTAAAAGAAAATTGAAATGGAGCCAAGGAATCAACTTCTTCTAGATTTTCCTGCAAAATGAGAGTTCGTACAAAATAAACAAGGCAATGGACATATATATATAATGTATACAATGAAGAGACATATACATATATCAAAATGCTAAAATAGGTGCTAAATGTCATATAACGATGGAGGTGTAACTATATGAGAAAATATATGGATGTTCATACATGGAAATAAGAACACATGAAGATATATATATATATATATATATATATATATATATATATATATATATATATATATATATATATATATAAGTATATATCTATGTATATATATATACATATATACGTATACATATAGATAAATATATATAGATATACATATATATAGATATATATATACATATAATGAGAAAATATGTACATACTAATGGAAATTACGTATAATAGGTAAAACCAGAAATTACAGGTATATACAGTTTCTGTAGGTGATTTCACACAACCATACTTCTCAAATTATAATGCAATTTTCAGTAAAAAGGGGTATGGAGCCTCCCTATATATCCATAATGAAGCACGCCAAAGATGGTTGGGAGATCACGATTGGATATAGAGATATCCGTTCATGAATATGGCCAAATATCAAGACTGCACACTTGCAGCAGAAAATGAATATGTGCAGGAAATGGGTTGTGGAAGCATCATGGGTTGTTTCAAGGATATCATGAAAAGGATATGAAAAGCTTGGTGAATATGTGAAAATGTCGTGGAAAATGATGAAATAATATGTATAATTGGTGCTGCAAATGGGGTGATATAGCAAACAAGAATTTAGCACTAAGCTAAGCAAAATTTCATAAAACCAAGGGTGATGTTCCAGCCATAGCTTCATAAAACAGGGATTTTAACAGCAAGCTAGACAAAATCTCATAAATCAAATGATGGTGTTCCAACATAACTTCATAAAACAAGAATTTGAGCATCAAACTCATAAATCAAATGATGATGTATTTACAAGAGTAAGAGAAAAGAAAAATACATGTAATAGCAAATACTCATGAAGGGATATATATATTATATAAGTATATATATACATATATATATCCATATATACATATACACGTATACACATAGGTAGATATACAATAGATATACATATATATAGATACATATATACATATAATGAGAAGACATATATGTTTAATGAAAATTCCACATAATGGGTAAAACCAGAAAATATATGTATATACAGTTTCTGTAAGGGATTTTACACAGTCATATTTCCCAAATTACAACATATTTTTCAACAAATTCGGGTATAGAGCTTCTCTATATATCAATAAAGAAGCGTGCAAAAGTTGGCATAAAGATCATGAACGGATATGGATATATCCGTTCATGAACATAATCAATTTTCAAGACTGCACACCTGCAGAAGATAGTAAATATAACACCTACGTAAGGTGCAGGAAATGCACTGTGGGATAATGGGCTGTTTTTATAAAGTTCCAGCATTTTACATAAGCTTCAATTACAAACTTCAAGCATTTTACAAAAAAAAAAAAAAAATCAATTTACTTTCACCAACCACCCTTTCCACTATCAATCTCCACTCCTTTAACATTACTGTCTCAACCAGCACCCTTCACAGTATTCATGTAATGGCAAGCAGCACAACAAAAAAACAAATTTGGCATGAGAAAGATGTACTTGGACTACTTCGCCTTTAGCCATTAGCAAAATCCAAGTTATACAGAGCGGCATCATAATAAGAGGCAAAGCGATTTGGTATATTACAATGCACTAATGTTCAACTTTTTTTTTTTTTTTAAAAAATGAGTCAAGGTCAGCACCCAAGTAGATACAATACTTGCACATTTGGTAGCCACTCAAATATCATGTGGCATATTCAAAAAGAGCAATAACGAAGGAAAACATGCATTTATTGATATCACATATAGGAAAACAAAACTATAACCAAAATCCAAAAGGGAAAATACAAAACTAGTCTCAAAATTGCATATTGGTGACAGCATGAACTCAGAAAACATGGATCCCTAAATAAATTATATGGCTACAACTTCTTTTAAGACTGCATTTTGCAAGAACCAAGTATGTCTCATGGCCAATCCTAGGGATTAATGGCATTGACACAGGTGCTCAGAGTAGAGGCATGAAATCTCTGTAAAAACAGAAAGAAAAACAAAAAAAAAAACAGGAAAATGAATGTAAAACAGAAACTGAGAAACATTGGAATTATAAAAATGCTAGAAAACAGTAAATCAGTTTTAAAACTGGAAAATGAAATCATTAAAACAGGAAATGGCTTAAAAAAAAACAGAAAATAAGATAAAATTTATATTAAAACTAGAATAGTAAAATGAAAGGTCTAGTACTGAAATTCTGCAAAACAGGGACTTAATGATACACTGTAAAAACAAAACAGAAAATTGAAAGGTTAAAAACAGGAAATTAGAGACATTTAACAAAAAATGCAGGGCAATGCAATGAATAACAGATTTTCAGTAAAAAAAAAGAAAAACACAACCCATCGTGACCAATTTTTACATTCCTTCAAAATTCCAATTGGCTGGAACGGATCCAAACCTCTAACCGGTGCTGAAATTCAATTAGTGGCTGAATGTTCAAACCTCAATATCGATAAAAAAAAATGTTGATTGATCCGATTACACAATACGCACCAGATTTTGCAGTGATCGATCCTCTTTAGCAACAAGTTGATATCAATACGTTAATCCAGCTTATGAATCCCCTGCACCAAACGAATCAATAACCAGCCAGTAATGATTGATCTCCTGCTGTTGGACTTATAAATCCCCTGCATCCGATGAGGTTGTTGCCAACGATGCCAAGGGGCCGATCTTCTTCTGCTAAACTGAAGGAAAAAGAAAGGAGCCGGTTGGATTCCCTGTGGCTTTTGAAACAGCAACTATCCTGCGGCTGGGCTGGAATGGATGAAGGATGGCGCTGGGGTGACTCTCCTGTGGTTGTGGTTGAAGTAAGGATGTGCGGCAGCTGCTGGAGGTGGCTGAAGATCTGCGACTGGTGGTGATGGTGATGCAGCCGTTGAAGTGTCTGGTGGTTGGGCTGAAGAAGGATGAAGCTCTTGTTGGTAGGTTGGAGATGGTGAGAAACCTGCGGCTGGGCTGTAGTGGCTGAAGAGGGATCTCGATAGCAAATGACTGGGGCTGAAGAAGGTGAAAACGCCCTTCTTTTTTCAATGGACAAGGACGCTGGTGATGAAGGCCCTGCAAAACCCAAAATGCCTCCAATTCCTCTCGGCTCCTCCTCCCTTGCCAAAACTCCGAAAAAGCAATTTTCCTCCCCCTTTTCTTCGTGAGTGCCTCCCTTTTAAAACTTTCCTTTCCTCCAAAAGAAACGCAGGTCGTTATCATTTTTTTGAAAATTTTTCAAATTGGACTTCAATGCTACCGTTTTAAAAAGGGCGCATCTTTTTTTTTTTTTTCGAATGTTTCATTTCATTTACCTAAGTTCTAGGTAAAAATGAAATTTATTATGTTATTTTTTGTTTTGGAAGTTCGGTTGTGCCATTTAAGGCTGCCTCCTTCTAAAAAAAACTTTATTTAACAAATAAAAAGAGATAAAATAAAAAAATGAGAAGCTTTTATGGAAATGCCACCTCAACCCACTTTTAAAATCCTTTTGAAAATAAAGTTTTGTTTTGTTTTTGAAAGTCTTATTTTCAATTGGGGTGCCACATGTGTGTGGGCCCACTATTTTAGGACATAACATAAAAAAAATAAAATAAAAATAAGAAAATAAAAAGAAGAGGAATTTACAAAATTGGTGCCATCTCCGGGTGGGTCCCGCTTGAAAGTAAGAAACTTACCTGGGAATATGAGTATGATGCTAGTTCAAAGGCGGGTCCTGCTCCATTTATTTGAAAATACGAGATAAAACATTATTTGTTTTTCAAAAATTTGGAAAAATTGGTTTTTCAAGGCAAAATATGGATAAAAGTAAAAAAAATTGTAAAGAGATTTAAAATCTTTTGCAAAAAGTTTTAAGATAAACTCTTTAAAATCAATATCCAAATATCCAGATTGTTTTTCTTGAGAAAATTTTTGTAATTCAAAGTCCTGGGGGTAAAATGGGAAAATTTGGTAATTTAATACCCAGGGTTTTAAAAATCAATTTGAAAAAGTTTAAACATCAAATCTGGATGGACAATTTTGCAAATCAGGAGTTCTGGATCTCAAACTAACATACTATGCAATGAAATGATGCAAAGTGTTCATGCAATGCGATGCAAAGACATGTTTCAGTGAAATGTCACTCTGAGCTCGGACTTGGAAATTCTAACTTTTTGTCCAGAAAGAGGATTTTGAAATTTTGCAATTTGAAGATGTCTCTGAACCTAAATATAGAAATTTTGAGGCTCAAGAGTGAAATTTAGGACTTTCTGTCAGGTTCAATCTTTAAAAATGACTATTTTGCCCTTCATTGCTTCTGGAGAACTGAAATGTGCCGATTAAGGGCAATGTCAAGAAGGTGAGTGAAAATTTGGTGTGTTTACACACCCCTGGCGGCAGCATTTGGAGACTCTCTTGCAGGAAACCGATTCCCCCCTTAACGCCTCCCTTCCTCTCTTCCAGCAGAGGGTGGCTCTCTAACTTCTTCTCTCCCCATCTCGCGAACCCCTCTGGTTTTTCATCTCTACTTCCACCCTCCTTAAAGGAAGTTCATATCTGCCAGGCATACAGAAGAAATGCCTTCTTCTGGTTACCGATCCTGAACGTTGAGCTTCCCTCTCTCAACACTCCAGTTTCTAGGAGCCAGCATCCGAAAGGTGTGCAGTTCGCATAATCAGGTAAGGAACTACCTCACACCTGCTAATTTGGGAATCTTGCATCTTGTGCCGGTCATGCAAAGGCAAATCCGTTGCACTGGTTGATGCGGTTTGCATCCAGCGTTGCCTAATATTTGAATCGATGATGTCTGGCAGTGGCCTCATCGATTCCTCTGAATAGCATGTTTTGAAAGAGAATCATCATCTTCTGCATAGCGTTTTATTGTTTTGGTTCAACCTCTTAAAACTCTGGAATGACGTCTTCGTTTCAATTTACAAATTTTCAAACTCATGTCTCATTTCATCCCAACGTCTGAAATTCATTTTTATTTTTTTAGAGAGTAACGATTTCACCCAAGTTCAGTTTTTTTTTTCTCTTTTTTTTTTTCTTCCTCTTTGTGCCATGAAGAAAATCGGGTTGGAGGTTTTGTTCACGAATGGCATCTCTTTTATCAAAAGTTTTCTTTTTTTTTTATCTTGTCGTCTTCATCCACCCCCCCTGTTGCCTTACATTTTTTTTTTGTGTCTTATTGTTTCCTGAATATCTATTTAATTTTTCATCTGCCGAGCATTACCCCAAGCGATATCCATGAGGATTAATCGTACAAAAAAAAATGTGTGCCATTAACCAAGGCACTACAATTGAATTCATTGTTAAAACCAATCTTGTTTCTCAGGACCTTCCATTACGTATCTGTATATTCCAGCATCTCAAGGTCTCAAACGTTTCCCCTTTTGTTTTTTTTGTTTTTTTTTTTTTTTTTTTTTCTTTCTGTTCTTCTTCTTTTCTTTTTACTTTTTTTCTCTCATTCTCTTGATTATCGGTATTGAGATTCCTGCTATGATTCGTCTACTCCCTAATGTATCTTGTTCATTTCATGTTATCATTTTTTTTTAGTTTCAACAGCATATATACTGCAGTGTGCGTGGACCCCTAGATTAATTTTAATGTCGATGGTTGTTGTTGACATTTTGTCCAAGGCTGTTGTTTACATTTTACCCAAGGTTGCTGTTTATATTTTGCCTATTGTTGTTGTCTATATTTTGCCCTGTGATAGTTCCATTACAATAAAATTCTGATCCATGAACATCCCCTGCTTAAGATCAGGTTACTTGAAATGTTTGCTGTGGGAGTTCAAATTATTAAAGACAACTGTTGAGATATATATCGGTTGTGTTTGTTTAGAGTGGTGGAATACACAGCTAGGATATGATATCAAGACCTTTATTACACGAAGACTTAGGCAACTTGAAATTTTGAGCATCTAGATGCTAGCCATTTATGGTCGCGTAGTTAGGACAGTGTATATTATTTCACTATCTTTCATTTGTTAATTCTCATCTAGGACCCATCAACTGTATATCACATGTTCCATAGCATTCTCTATTCCTGCTCCATTGAACCGTTACATTCCCGTTATAAATCATCACATTATCAAGTCCTTGTTCTTGGTTGCAAAAAGCCCATAGATGGTGTTGTACATAAAAAAAAAAAAAAGTGCATGCGTTTCTCAGATGACCCTGTTATGACTTTTCCATATTGCAAATAAATAAATAAAAAACTTGTATATACACTGAAGCCCTCAGTATGATGAAAATGGTCCTTATCTGGCGATCATCCCAAAATCAGTCTACAGGAACAAAACGGTGGTTAATAGTTCACATGAATTGTATCTACCAGTCACCTATGCATTGCCTCCATAGGCCCATGCATCCATGCATTCCTTACCCCTCTTTGATGTATCGCATAAATATGTCCATAAGCCTCCTTTTGTATATACTTTATGTACATCTCCATATGTATTTAGGTGGGTGCAGTCTCAAGTGCATGCAAGTAGATCTGTTTTTTATATGTGTATTCCTTTTACTATAAGTCTAAGCATTCAGGTGCGTATATGTGTAGTCCTCATTTAACTTAAGTTTAATATCTGAGCATCTTCATAAGCATTCTATATATGCTTTAGACATTATATTTCCAGCAATACGGGAATTTCTATTATAATCTAGGCATAATCGTCAGTGCATGGGCATTAATATGAGATTTCCAATCTCTTTCCTACTATTTCTTGTGCTAACTTATACTTGCAGGAAAATTCGAAGGATGTTGACTCTTTTAACTCTGTATTTTTTTTTTATTTCGCTTTATGTCAACGATGTAACAATTAGGTGTAATTTTGGAATAAGAGATTTAATTTCCTGTTCAGTTTAGGATGCATATCATATAGTTTGACTCATGCAATATCCTGATTCTATGATTCATCTATCTTATTTTGCAAAATCACCATGGATATACACGAATGGCACGTGCACCAACTCTTAGAGAGTTGATGAACTCGGTGGAGTCCATATTTACGGCCCTAGTCGGAATATGGACGAGACCCAGATCCATCATCTTTCTACCAATCACATTGAGCCTACACTCTTAGGCTATCTTAAAATGCACATCATATTTCCAATTTTTCAAAATATTGTGAATTAATTCAAATGAGCTCTGAACATTTTCATGGCCACAGTCAGAATATGGGAAGGATTTATTTCGACTTAATACACATTTTTCCAATGAAATCTCTTAGAAAATCTTCTCAAAGTGCATTCATTCACTCATATCATTTGCATCATGAAATCATTGGTTTTCTCAGGATTTTCTTGAGAAAATTTTATTCTCAAATCGATTTCTCAAGAAATTTTGAAGATTTTTCCAAAATTGGTTTTCCCAAAGCAAGTTTTTCGCAATCTTTCATGGAAATCAGTTTCTCAAGAAACCTCTAAAATTTCCGAAGTTGGATTTCCAAAATCAAAGTTTTCCCTTGATTTTCCCTGGAAATGTTATTTCGTTAAGAATTTCAAAAAGGAATTTCTCATCTTTCTCAAGAATCAAAGTTGATTTTAAGTATTTCAAAGACAAGATTCTCAGGATTTCAATTTGCCAAGTCTTGATTTTCCTTCTTCAAAGAGTTTTCCAATGTATTTCCATTATTTTCTTAAGAAAATTCTCAAAGTCCGAGTTTTTCTGACAAGTGTTTTTCTTTTCAAATATTCATCTTTTCTCCAGAATTCCTTCCATTTCTCTGAGATTCCCATTTTTTTCATGATTTTCCAAGTCTTTATAAATTTTCTCAAGGTTTTCCCGAGATTCTCATTTCTTTATGGTTTTCCAAATCTTTATAAACTTTCCTGAGATTTCAAATCTTCTTCGTCTGAGTTTCCTGAGAGATTGATTTCCTGAGAAATGCTTTTCAACTCAAAATGTCTTCTAAGCATACATCATGTTTTTCCAACTTACATTTTCCAAAATCTCATAGCACATGCCTGAATTCTCTGTGCATTTAGGATAGAACACAATTTCGATAATTTCACTAAGTCAAGCACAATTTTGGTCCTTGGTTCGATTACCCCTGTTAAAGGCGGCAGGAACGGTCAAACCTCGTACCGACAGGTCGAGCCCCATCCCAGGGATTTTCCTGCGATTTTCAAAACGGAGGCGAGTATTTCTAAACATTTTCCAAAATCCGGTCAAGTTTGATTCACGAAAGCATTTCCCTCTCTCTTCCGCAAGGAAGGGAAGACGGGGGAAAATTTTGCGAAGATAACAGGTTTGGCGACCGTGATGGGACCTGTCCTTGTCTGACCTAAATTGTGATTGACTTAGTTCAATTATTGAAATTATTTTCACAAAATGTCAGCTCTTTTACTTCTGATATCATGCGAACCTAGAAGCCTAGATTTTGACCTAGCTGACATTAACTGCATATAGACTAGGCATGGTTTGGTAGGACCAGATTGAGGAGATATTTTCATGCTCACATAGACTTAGGTCTAAATACGACTCTCCTCAATTTAGGATCTGAATGCAAACAATGTATGCTTCTTCAAAGTTTTCAAAATCTATCTCTCTAGGATTTAGAGCCCTCTATTTCTTGCATGTGATCATTTTTTTAAAACCTCAATTACCTACCATTACCCGGTCTTCACGTTGCTGGGCTCTCTTCCAGAACCCTAGTTCGGGACAGAGCCTCACAACTGGGCCAACTATTTGGGTTAACACCCCCCTACCACGTACCGCGGGCCACAGTCCGAAGTATATCGATAGGCGCTCAAGGATGTTGGAAAACCTTACCTTAGAACCGGAGTTGAGATTATATGCCACGTACCTTGGATTTCGGTTCGGGTATATCGGCATAACTGGATTGGACAAAGATGATCTGAACCTAGAGTTAGGATTAGGATCCTACAGCTGTTTTTCAAAATGATGCATCTAGAGTCAGCCTTTTAGGGAGTGCTGTAAGCGCATAAATATTTGTGCAGGATGTGATTGTATGTGTGTTATTTCCTCAATTCTTTATATTTCCCAATGTTTTCCAACTCATTAGGTCTTTTTTAAAATATCCTTATTTTCCATGAGATGTTTTTCTCAAACCCTGGATGATTTTCCCAAATATCCAATTTCTTTCAAAACTCCAGGAGATTTTTCACTCTACCTTTCTACTGGATCTCGAATTTCCAGTTGCATTTTCATCCTGCCTGCAATTTTCCAAAATCATATGGATTTTCAATTCTTTTGTCTATTTGCAAAATTCTTTATCTTATTTTCCTTGTGCATACCTTGATTATTGCGGTGGAAATTATTTACCCACTTGCCTTCTCCTTATTCTAAATCCGTTTGTGGATTGTTTTTCAAGAGATATCTCTTTCCTTCAAAATGGTGTTTTTCCTCGTGGTTGACGACCTCGCCTAGGTAACAAGGCACATTTTCCATTGTTATTTCTCTTACAAAGAATGACAACATAATTGTCGTAATTTCAGCGGCGACTTCATCCCTAGTAATGGGATATTCTTCCAATTGTCTACCATATCGTCAATAATCATTTTCCTCCCGATCCAAAATTCTCTCAGAGTCTAATCAAGACTTTATCCTGCAAAGAGCATCCACAGCATTTGATGGTTCGAACAAGGTCAGGAAGAGGAACTGCATCACCACAGTACTCCTCAGCCTCAGAAGAAGAGATGGGCTCCCCGCGACCCGTCAGAAGTCAAGAACAGCAACAAGAGGACGATGGCATAGATCCTCAGATGTACGCGATGTTTCAGAAAATGATGAAAAGGATGATGAGTGAGCAGGCTGGCACCAGCTCAGACAAAAATCCATTCAGTCAGAAAATTAGAGATCGTGTGGCCAATAAATCAACCAAGGAGCATGTTCAAGATACTTCGGATGAAGAAGAATCAACAGATGATACCGAAGAAGAATGCGAGATCATTCATGGAGCAACTCGCAAACCAAAGGTCCAAGCAATAGAAAAACTGCTTCAAGCACAGTTAAGAGAAATGGCCAAAGTGGTTAAAGATCTGCAAGCTCGCGACAAGGGCAAGAAAGTCTTCACTAGCGAGGATTTTTATGATGGATTAGAAGGAGACGAAGAACTGGAAAATCTGCCCCGCAAGTTCATCAAGTTCGATGGTTCTAGTGATCCCAAAGCCCATCTCGCCATGTTTTTCGCCGAATGCTCCAAATTCAAGAGAGACAATAGGGCCCTATTTCTCTGTTTTCCTCGTAGCCTAGAAGGCACTGCCGCCAAGTGGTACTCTGAGCATATCAATCCAATCGAGCTGCGAGAATTCGATAAGGTGGTCAACCTATTCATTGAGTGATTTTTGTTCAATACTGAAGCGCTCCCAACATTGAGTCATCTCTGCAATCTAAGGCAGAATGAAAATGAAAAGGGAAGGGACTTCATTCGCAGATGGAGAGAGACCTGCAACAAAATGAGGGATCCTATATCAGAGAGGCATGCTTTATCGCTGATCCTGAACAACTTCTCACAACCTTTGAGAAGTCTTATCTCCACCTCGCCTTCCAAGTCTTTCATAGAGCTTACTGAACGAGCCGAGTGGCTCGAGATGGGGTTGGAAAACGGTGTCTACGATGGTATCACCCTCGTCAAAAACAATCTAGATCCAAAGAAAAAGGCAAATTTCACCTCCTCCGCCAACATCAGCCACAATGATAACAAAGGTAGTAAGGGCAACCATGCAGATCGAGAGGAAAGACAGAATAGCAAGCTATCTCAGCCCAACTTTCCACAAAAGGAAAAGATAAAGCGTGAAGGTTGGAGTAATGATCGTGTGTTCACTCCTCTCAAACAAACACTCGAAGAAGCCCTTGAATTCATGCTGACTAAGGGATTAGTGAAGCTCCCAAAGGCCACAACTCCTCCCACCATCATGGGAAGGTTCAAGAATCAGTTTTGCAAGTTCCATCGGGCAGTGGGGCATGACATCGATCATTGTTTTGTCTTCAAAAATATTGTTCAGGATTGCATTGACAAGAGCCTCCTTGCTAAAGATGAAGAAGAAGACGAGCTGGCCATCTTGAAGCCTTTCCCAGATCATTCAGAAAATTGATGATGCCAAAGTTTCCTGCTTTCTTCCTTTCGTTTTGCCAGTCACCTCGTAGGGGCAAGTCCGCCCAGTTTTGCAACCTTTTGGTCGAGTGCTTATAAATATGCAATCTTTTGTTATCGGTTCTGCTTATCAATAAAATGTCAATTTTCTTCATCAAATACTTCTTTCTTTTGCCCCATTAGGGCACCTGTTTTCGTTTTGAAGAATCTTCTTTGCCCATTCTTTTCAAGATGAGGGGCAATTTATGAGAGAAATGAAATTACCTATGAGGGTTTTTAAAAAATCGTGAAATTCTTGAAAATTTTCTACAAACATCTTTGTTATGATCACCCAAAAATTTAATATTTCAGTCCAATCTTTTTCAACCATCACGGTGATCTTCTTTTCTTAAATTGGTTTTGAACCATTATCTTTAAAATCAACCCTTGTGTTGATTTTCTTTCCAAAATTATTGTTAAACCAAGTTGTTTTCAAAATCAACCCTCATGATGATCTCTCTTCAAAATCAACCCTCGTGTTGATTCCTCTTTCAAAGATCAGCTCTCACGCTGATCATTCTTCAAAATCAACCTTGTAGTTGATTTCCTTTCCCAAAATGATTCCTCACTTGCAAAATAACATTTCCCTTTTACTTTAAAGATCCCATGTGCAAACACTTTCTCACTTCTCATTTTGCTCTTATCATTTCAAAGGGATAATATAATTTTTTTTCCTTTCCTCGATTTTTAAGCATCAAAAAAATTTGCCAATAGTTTGGCACCATTTTATTTGTGACTCCTTCCTTTTCACAAATATGTCTCTTGTAAGGAACGATCTTGAGGACGTCTCTGAATCAAGAAGCATGTCACCTTATTCCTCGATTATCCTTCTCTGTATTCAAAATTTTCCTCCCTAGTTACACTGGGGCATTTTTTTGAAAAATCTATCTTTACCTCAAAACATTCTGTATGCAGGCAGAATAAACCAACTTCTCATTTTGCATGCACCCACTTGCATTAATTTTGCATTCATTTACATTTCATGTGCATTTGCATTAATTATGCATCCATTTTCTTTCCCTTCAGGTTAAGGGATAAACCTGAATCATTTTCCATGATTTTCCAAATTCTATTCATATCTCCGTTCAGGATAAGGGGTTAATCCTGAAAATCAGACCACATACATCTAAATATGATGGTCTTTTTCATTGCAAGTCAAGTAATCCAGTCCTCGAACTGGCCATTCTCAAAACTTTCAATCCCAGCTCTCGCACTATCGATTTTAAAAAATTCAATCTTTTGATTAAAGATTTTCCTTTGAGATTCGAGCCTTGACTCGAACTTTCCTGCTTTCCTTCGAAGATTTGAGTTTTAACTCAAGTTTTCTTTCCTTCAAAATCTAAACTTTCCAGTTTCCTTTTGAGATTCGAGCTCTGACTCGAACTTTCCAGCTTTCCTTCGAAGATTTGAGTTTTAACTCAAGTTTTCTTTCCTTCAAAATCTAAACTTTTCAGTTTCCTTTTGAGATTCGATCTCTGACTCGAACTTTCCTGCTTTCCTTCGAAGATTTGAGTTTTAACTCAAGTTTTCTTTCCTTCAAAATCTAAACTTCCCAGTTTTCCTTTGAGATTCGAGCCCCGACTCGAACTTTCCAACTTTCCTCTGAATATCTGAGTTTCGACTCAAAAATCTGAATTGGCCTAGTTTTTCCTTTGAAGATTTGGGTTTCGACCCGAACTTTATCTCCTTAGAAACCAAACTTCCTAGCTTTCCTTCGAAGGCTCGAGTTTCGAATCGAATCTTCCAGCTTTCCTTGTAAAGCCTGAGTCCTGATTCGGATGGTCTTTTAAAACCAGCTTTTGAGTTAGGCTTATCTTCCAAATCTAGCATTATGCCAGGACTTACCTTCAAAATTCCAACTTCGTATTGGATTTACCTTCGAAATTGAGTACCATCGTTAGGGATGTGTCAACTCGGATGTCAAGCGATCTCTTTTACTAAGGATTTCAAGAACACATTGTCAATTTGTCAATCAATTACTTGTTGATTTCAGAATTTTATTGCATAAATTTTTACCTCAGTTTACCTTCAGTATTACTTCCAAAAAGGCAAAGCTTTTATGAAGAAGGATTCAAAATCCAAATTATTTCTATTGGCCAACCAAAAGGATGAAGGATAAATCCTCGATATGGCCAGAAAAGAAGATTCAATGTTTTGCAAGGCCGTAGGTGATTGATATTGATCGCAGCCAATGGCACACCTTTAAAGACTATTCTTGAGAAAATGAGGCAGTGGAAATATCCTGAGCGCTAGAAAAAGAGAGAATTCACCCAAGCCCTGTCTCCTCAAAATCACCTAAGCTGCAATTAAATATCTGCAAAAGGGATCTCTCACTTGTCGTCAAGATGAAGGCAAATTAAGCGAGTAGACCCCCGGGGCCAAAGAAGATTTGAAACATCTCCAAGATGACGGAGTTTGTGACGGATCCTTCCAGGGAAAGTCCAAAGCACTATCGAGATGAAGGCAGATGCGATGAACCTACCGACAATCCCTAAAAGATATTTAATTTCAGCTATCCTTCAAAAATCTCCAGCCAATACCGTCAAAGAAGGATCGAAACATCTCCAAGTTGAAGGAGTTTGTGACGTACCCTTCCAAAAGAAAGGAAGAGAGGAAAAAGAAAGAGAGAAAAAAATCAGAACATCTCCAAAATGAAGGAGAATATAGCCAAAACACCAGAGAGCCTAAAGAGTGCAGAAAGATTATCAGGAAAGAAGCTCTCAGGATATCAAACTGCCAAATCTATCAAGAATCCTCTTTAAATTTGTGAAATTCTATTATCAATACTATTTCATCAATTGCTTTCATAATATCAAATTCTCTTTCCTGTTCATATCAAGGAAATTGATAACTTCTTTGAAGAAGGTCAATCGCAAGCAATTTGGATTCCAAATCTTGATTCTATGAAGTCAATCCTGTTTGGAGGTAATACTTCAGGTAGAAAAGAAGGAATATTTTCACAACAATGAGCATCATTTTCAATTACTTTGAATCAACAAAAAATTCAATATTTTGACAATATTTTCTAGCTATCCTGACGTTAAGTGAGAGTTTGATGTCCATATTGATGTATCTTGACCCCTTCGAGAGATTTTCTTTTGTCATCTTTCGCATTGTCGAAAGAATCGCCTTATTCCTTTGGATCACCTTATCATCTTTCGCGTTGTCGAAAGAATCACCTTGTTCCTTTGGATTGCCTTTGTCAGCTTTCGCATTGTCGAAAGACTCGCCTTGTTCCTTTGGATTGCCTTTTGTCATCTTTCGCATTGTCGAAAGAATCACCTTGTTCCTTTGGATTGCCTTTTGTCATCTTTCGCATTGTCGAAAGAATCGCCTTGTTCCTTTGGATTGCCTTTTGTCATCTTTCGAGATGTCGAAAGAATCGCCTTATTCCTTTGGATCGCCTTGTCATCTTTCGCATTGTCGAAAGAATCGCCCTGTTCCTTTGGATTGCCTTTTGTCATCTTTTGCATTGTCGAAAGAATCGCCTTGTTCCTTTGGATTGCCTTTGTCAGCTTTCGCGTTGTCGAAAGACTCGCCTTGTTCCTTTGGATTGCCTTTTGTCATCTTTCGCATTGTCGAAAGAATCGCCTTGTTCCTTTGGATTGCCTTTGTCAGCTTTCGCGTTGTCGAAAGACTCGCCTTGTTCCTTTGGATTGCCTTTTGTCATCTTTCGCATTGTCGAAAGAATCGCCTTGTTTTTTTGGATTGCCTTTGACATCTTTCACGTTATCGAAAGAATCGCCTTGTTCCTTTATATCTCTTGCGTTCATCTTTCGCATTGCCGAAAGAGTTGCCTTATTCTTCGTTGGAAAAATTGCCTTATTCATCTTTTGCATTGTCAAAAGAGTTGCCTTACTCTTCTCTGAAAGAATTTGCCTTGTCTGTCTTTCGCGTTGCCGAAAGAGTTACCTTATTCTTGTCAAAAGATTGACATGTCCATCTTTCGCGTTGTCGAAAGAGTCGTCTTACTCCTTACCATATTCATATTTCACACTGATGAAAAATTCACCGGATCATCTTGATCATCTTCCAAAATTGCCTCTTACAATTCCCTTTCCATCGCCTCGTTCATCTTCAAGAAAAGTTGCCTTATTCACCTTCCAATATTCCATTTTTCGCCCGATCAGAATAAGGGTACAAACCTGAGCCTCATTCAAAGAGGTATTCCATTTTCCGCCCGATCAGGATAAGGGTACAAACCTGAGTCTCATTTTATGAGATATTTCATTCCCCAATCAGGTCAAGGGTTAAAACCTGAGCTTCGTTCCATGCGAGGTATCTCTGTCCCATCCAGGTTAAGGGCAAAAACCTGAACTTTGTTGTCATAAAGCAAATCTTTCCTCTTCATTCTCCATTTCATATCTACCATCTTCCTAGGGTTAATTTCCTCACACCCAGCCAGATCCTTCTAACTGGGGCATTTTATATATCCCAAATTTAGTGTGTTTTTCTTTGCCACTAAGCTCGGCCACAAGCCGGCTTAGTAGCAAAGAGGGTCATCTGTAAACACCCCAAATTTTCACCCACTTTCCTGATATATCCATCAATCATCACATTTCGGTTCTCCGAAATCAATGAAGGGCAAAATGGTCATTTTCTGAAATAGAACCTTGCAGAAAGTCTAAAATTTTATTCTTGAGTCTCAAAATTTCTCTATTTAGACTCAAAGACATCTTCAAACTGCAAATCTTCAAAATCTCATGCTTAACCAAAAGTCAGAATTTTCAAATTCAAATTCAGAGGGGCAACTTTGTAGGACAGGTCTTTTGCATATTGCATGAGCATTTCATATCATTTCACTGCACAACATATCATTTTGAGATCCGGAACTCCTGGTTTTCAAAATTATCAATCCAGATTTGATTTCTAAACTTTTCAAAATTGATTTTAAAACCCTGGGTTTTCAAGATTATCAATTGTTCCCATTTTACCCCCAGGACCCCGAATTACGAAAAGTTTTTCTCAAGAAAACAATCTGGATGGTTTTGACATTTCAAAATTTCACTAGTCGGAAAGAGGGGGACACAATTTCAAATTCATAAGACCTTATTTCAAATTTTTACCAAAAGACTCCGAATTTCCCTACTTCTTTCAAAATTTCGCCCTGAAGAACCATTTTCTTCCAAGTTTTGAAATCAAGCCGAATTTTGCCTCATGTTTTCTTCTAAACTAGCCTATTATTGTGAAAATTCCAAAATATCTCATTTGGCCCTTATTTCAAATAAAGGACGTGGGACCCGCCTCGAGGTGGTGTCACACTCAAATTCTCAAAATTTGCCCTTATTCCCAAAATAGTGCTCACTCGAAAGTGGCACTGATTTACAAAACCTTGTTTTTAACTCAATTTTAATAAAATATTTAGTGGGCCCACGTAGGTGGCACCCCACTAAGACTCCTCACCAAGATAAACAAACTTTTTTTATATACTCCAAAAAAAAATTCAAATCCAATGAGGTGGCACCACCTTAAAAAAAAGAGAGAAAAAGAAAAACAAAAAATCATTTTTTTATTTTTTTTTATTATTTTCTTTTTAGTTATCACTTTTTCAACCCCCTCAAATGGCGCCACCGAGAAACCCTACCCCATTTTACTTAAGCTTTCAAAAGAGAAGGAGTCGTCCCCTCTCAAAACGGTGAACTCTTTCAAAACATTTCAAAAATCAGTTTTTTTTTAAAGATTAGCAAGAGCCGATGGAAAAGGGGCAGATTTAGGGGAAAAGAGAGAGAGCCGACTATTAAAAGAAGAGGAGGGTCTAGCAGGAAGGAGAGGCCCCATCGGCGATTCTTTGATTTCCATCTTTGGAACACCCCTGGCGGCAGCATTTGGAGACTCTCTTGCAGGAAACTGATTCCCCCCTTAACGCCTCCCTTCCTCTCTTCCAGCAGAGGGTGGCTCTTTGACTTCTTCTCTCCCCATCTCGCGAACCCCTCTGGTTTTTCATCTCTACTTCCACCCTCCTTAAAGGAAGTTCACATCTGCCAGGCATACAGAAGAAATGCCTTCTTTTGGTTACCGATCCTGAACGTTGAGCTTCCCTCTCTCAACACTCCAGTTTCTAGGAGCCAGCATCCGAAAGGTGTGCAGTTCGCATAATCAGGTAAGGAACTACCTCACACCTGCTAATTTGGGAATCCTGCATCCTGTGCCGGTCATGCAAAGGCAAATCTGTTGCACTGGTTGATGCGGTTTGCATCCAGCGTTGCCTAATATTTGAATCGATGATGTCTGGCAGTGGCCTCATCGATTCCTCTGAATAGCATGTTTTGAAAGAGAATCATCATCTTCTGCATAGCGTTTTATTGTTTTGGTTCAACCTCTTAAAACTCTGGAATGACGTCTTCATTTCAATTTACAAATTTTCAAACTCATATCTCATTTCATCCCAACGTCTGAAATTCATTTTTATTTTTTTAGAGAGTAACGATTTCACCCAAGTTCAGTTTTTTTTTTCTCTTTTTTTTTTCTTCCTCTTTGTGCCATGAAGAAAATCGGGTTGGAGGTTCTGTTCACGAATGGCATCCCTTTTATCAAAAGTTTTTTTTATTTTTTATCTTGTCGTCTTCATCCACCCCCCCCCCCTGTTGCCTTACATTTTTTTTTTGTGTCTTATTGTTTCCTGCATATCTATTTAATTTTTCATCTGCCCAGCATTACCCCAAGCGATATTCATGAGGATTAATCGTACAAAAAAAAATGCGTGCCATTAACCAAGGCACTACAATTGAATTCATTGTTAAAACCAATCTTGTTTCTCATGACCTTCCATTACGTATCTGTATATTCCAGCATCTCAAGGTCTCACATGTTTCCCCTTTTGTTTTTTTTGTTTGTTTGTTTTTTTTTTCTTTTCTTTCTATTCTTCTTCTTTTCTTTTTTCTTTTTTTCTCTCATTCTCTTGATTATCGGTATTGAGATTCCTGCTATGATTCGTCTACTCCCTAATGTATCTTGTTCATTTCATGTTATCATTTTTTTTTAGTTTTAACAGCATATATACTGCAGTGTGCGTGGACCCCTAGATTAATTTTAATGTCGATGGTTGTTGTTGACATTTTGTCCAAGGCTGTTGTTTACATTTTACCCAAGGTTGCTGTTTATATTTTGCCTATTGTTGTTGTCTATATTTTGCCCTGTGATAGTTCCATTACAATAAAATTCTGATCCATGAACATCCCCTGCTTAAGATCAGGTTACTTGAAATGTTTGCTGTGGGAGTTCAAATTATTAAAGACAACTGTTGAGATATATATTGGTTGTGTTTGTTTAGAGTGGTGGAATACACAGCTAGGATATGATATCAAGACCTTTATTACACGAAGACTTAGGCAACTTGAAATTTTGAGCATCTAGATGCTAGCCATTTATGGTCGCGTAGTTAGGACAGTGTATATTATTTCACTATCTTTCATTTGTTAATTCTCATCTAGGACCCATCAACTGTATATCACATGTTCCATAGCATTCTCTATTCCTGCTCCATTGAACCGTTACATTCCCGTTATAAATCATCACATTATCAAGTCCTTGTTCTTGGTTGCAAAAAGCCCATAGATGGTGTTGTACATAAAAAAAAAAAGTGCATGCGTTTCTCAGATGACCCTGTTATGACTTTTCCACATTGCAAATAAATAAATAAAAACTTGTATATACACTGAAGCCCTCAGAATGATGAAAATGGTCCTTATCTGGCGATCATCCCAAAATCAGTCTACAGGAACAAAACGGTGGTTAATAGTTCACATGAATTGTATCTACCAGTCACCTATGCATTGCCTCCATAGGCCCATGCATCCATGCCTTCCTTACCCTTCTTTGATGTATTGCATAAATATGTCCATAAGCCTCCTTTTGTATATACTTTATGTACATCTCCATATGTATTTAGGTGGGTGCACTCTCAAGTGCATGCAAGTAGATCTGTTTTTTATATGTGTATTCCTTTTACTATAAGTCTAAGCATTCAGGTGCATATATGTGTAGTCCTCATTTAACTTAAGTTTAATATCTGAGCATCTTCATAAGCATTCTATATATGCTTTAGACATTATATTTCCAGCAATACGGGAATTTCTATTATAATCTAGGCATAATCGCCAGTGCATGGGCATTAATATGATATTTCCAATCTCTTTCCTACTATTTCTTGTGCTAACTTATACTTGCAGGAAAATTCGAAGGATGTTGACTCTTTTAACTCTGTATATTTTTTTTTATTTCGCTTTATGTCAACGATGTAACAATTAGGTGTAATCTTGGAATAAGAGATTTAATTTCCTGTTCAGTTTAGGATGCATATCATATAGTTTGACTCATGCAATATCCTGATTCTATGATTCATCTATCTTATTTTGCAAAATCACCATGGATATACACAAATGACACGTGCACCAACTCTTAGAGAGTTGATGAACTCGGTGGAGTCCATATTTATGGCCCTAGTCGGAATATGGACGAGACCCAGATCCATCATCTTTCTACCAGTCACATTGAGCCTACACTCTTAGGCTATCTTAAAATGCACATCATATTTCCAATTTTTCAAAATATTGTGAATTAATTCAAATGAGCTCTGAACAATTTCATGGCCACAGTCAGAATATGGGAAGGATTTATTTCGACTTAATACACATTTTTCCAATGAAATCTCTCAGAAAATCTTCTTTAAGTGCATTCATTCACTCATATCATTTGCATCATGAAATCATTGGTTTTCTCAGGATTTTCTTGAGAAAATTTCATTCTCAAATCGATTTCTCAAGAAATTTTGAAGATTTTTCCAAAATCGGTTTTCCCAAAGCAAGTTTTTCGCAATCTTTCATGGAAATCAGTTTCTCAAGAAACCTCTAAAATTTCCGAAGTTGGATTTCCAAAATCAAAGTTTTCCCTTGATTTTCCCTGGAAATGTTATTTCCTTAAGAATTTCAAAAAGGAATTTCTCATCTTTCTCAAGAATCAAAGTTGATTTTAAGTATTTCAAAGACAAGATTCTCAGGATTTCAATTTGCCAAGTCTTGATTTTCCTTCTTCAAAGAGTTTTCCAATGAATTTCCATCATTTTCTTAAGAAAATTCTCAAAGTCCGAGTTTTTCTGACAAGTGTTTTTCTTTTCAAATATTCATCTTTTCTCCAGAATTCCTTCCATTTCCCTGAGATTCCCATTTTTTCATGATTTTCCAAGTCTATAAATTTTCTCAAGGTTTTCCCGAGATTCTCATTTCTTTATGGCTTTCCAAATCTTTATAAACTTTCCTGAGATTTCAAATCTTCTTCGTCTGAGTTTCCTGAGAGATTGATTTCCTGAGAAATGCTTTTCAACTCAAAATGTCTTCTAAGCATACATCATGTTTTTCCAACTTACATTTTCCAAAATCTCATAGCACATGCCTGAATTCTCTGTGCATTTAGGATAGAACACAATTTCGATAATTTCACTAAATCAAGCACAATTTTGGTCCTTGGTTCAATTACCCCTGATAAAGGCGGCAGGAACGGTCGAACCTCGTACCGACAGGTCGAGCCCCATCCCAGGGATTTTCCCGCGATTTTCAAAATGGAGGCGAGTATTTCTAAACATTTTTAAAAATCCGGTCAAGTTTGAATCACGAAAGTATTTCCTTCTCTCTTCCGCAAGGAAGGGAAGATGGGGAAAAATTTTGCGAAGATAACAGGAAACCCTCTCTTCCCCTCTCTCTCACCAAAACCCTCAGTCGATCGCCTCATCTTTATCCTCCATCAGCCGCACTCTCCTCTTCCAGAATGATCATCACCAATGGCCTGGCAGGCCTTACCCCATCGCCAACCTTCAATCGCCGCAACCATTGGCCTCAGCCCTCCCTCACCAACGACTTCAACCCTTTCTCTCAGCCCTCTATCGCTGACTGGATGCCCCCATCGCTGGCCATCGATCCTCAACGAATTCTTTTCTGCTCGAAGCTTCCTCAGACTCTATATAAGTCGGGCAGCAGCAAAAAAGAAGAAGGAACATGAATCAACCTTCCACGGCTCCCTTTTCCTTCTTCCTTTCCACTGTCTCCTTCCACTTTGGCGTAGTCAACTGAAAGGAACGGACGTTGCAGCGACAACTCGAAGCCCAGTCAATCCTGAACCTTCGATCATGGTAAACACCCCTCCTCTCTTTGATTTTTTTTTGAATTTTCCTCGTTTCTTCAGTTTTAACCCTTATTAACGCACCATGGAGGATATTCGGTTGCCTATAGCAATCCAAGTATCTCCTTGTGCTATAACAAAGGAATGTCATGTTCCTACATCTTCTCCTCTTCATTAATTCTTCCTTGAGTCCCTTTAGTTTTGCTTTCGCGTTCGTGCTATGCTCAATACCTTGTCGTAATAGCCTTTAGCTCATGTTATTCATTATGAACTTGTGTTTTTTCTTTATGGTGCTGCATTTTGTTATATATATATTTTTTTCTCTAATTGGTGGATTTCCTGTTTCAAGATTTTCGGATTCCTGTTTCCTTCTCCCTATATCGCAGTTTGCGCATGATATTTCAAGGCATTTCATCTGTATTTTGCAGTTTCTATAAGATTCCCAATCCCCTGCATCTTTGCAATCTATGCATGAGCAGTAGCTAACAAATGATCTTAAAGCTCCCATCGAGCTTGGTTTAGCATTAATGTCAAATATTCAAGGTTTAGTGTAGACATCGCTCATGACAGAGTGTATGGCAATGTTGGATCATTTCATTATGGAAGCATCGAAATGAATATGACGGTGAGAATCAACTCAGGGAAATAACTTGAGTCGTGAAATCAGGTTGTTCTGAAGGATAAGACCTATATGTTAGACACATTCTAACCATCGGAATAGATTGAAGGAATCGATCTGTGAAGTTCAACTCATCTATGCAACCTTCCTTTTACACTAAGGCATTTGCAGAATATTATCTTGACCCTTGATCAACCATCGTGTGATATTGTAACAATCGCATACCTGTAGCCGATTGCGCCATAGGTCTATGGTCGTTTTTTTTTTTTCTCTCTCTCTCTTTCTTTTTTTTCAGCCAGCTTGTTCATATAGCTCGTTGAGTCTCAACATGATGAAGTATTGATGTCTTCCAGTACAGTTTTAGTTAATCTCTTGTCAAGAATCGTTTGGGATGAAATTCAGAATCAATGATTTGAATCCTGACGGTTGCAATACTGGTATACAGGTATGCATCATTTTTTTTATTATTATTTCATGTTTTTCTCTTTCTTATTGGCATCGTATATAGTTAGATCACCCTTTGTATTTTATCGTCATTTTCCATGCCATTGCTTATGATTACCAATTCTATTGATCATCCTTGGTACTCTTCTAACCTGTATCTTGGAGTTTACTCACTGACTTTCACGCCATCCCTTGCCCACTTGTGGCATTCATATGGTATTAAGTCACCATCCGCATCAGTTATTTTCTACCTTTTTATTTTATTTTATTTAGCATAAATGTATTTTTCGTCTCTATGGTGTATCTGATTCGTGGGTCCTCATTTGAACGTTGGACTCAATATTCCATTTATGTCATGTTCAAGGACCAAGACCATATTCCTTGATGGTTTCAGCTTTAGTAAGATTCATTGATTTCATTTCACCCCAAAATCTAAGGGGCCGATCTCGGTGTTAACCAGGATCCAATAAACCCGCTGTTAAAGTTATATAAAATCCTATTGCTAAGATTCTACAGATCTCACCTGGAAACTTATGTGTCTAAGGAACATGATAACATACCTGTAGCCGATTGCGCCATAGGTCTATGGTCATTTTTTTTTCCTTTTTTTTTATTTTTTCTCTGTTGTTTTAGTAGGAATTTTGATGACCTGTATACATAAAAATTCCAAAGATCCCCATCACATTTTATGAGGTTTTAGATGTTATCTGAAGCGCTGAAGTACCAGTTTGTAATGGAAAGTCCAAGTTTCATCTTCTTTTTGCTGGATTGTCCCATTTCCTTCCAGCAAAGTGTCACCATTTGTTTTGTTTCTGTGCAACACTTAGAACAGCCACCTTGGAGGCCAATCTTGGTCAATCCATGTGAGTGTAAGAGCCAAGATGCTGGTCCTCGGTAACTTGAACCTGCAGGTAAGAGAGAATGAGAATTCATCATCGGAAATTATGAGAAATTGGCGCAATTAATCAATTTTTTGGTAAGGCCACAGAATATGATGATACTTTGGCAGCTATACAATCTTGATTTCAAGTCAAATCCACACCTGAATATGTCAACATCTGTTCATGAGGTTCCGAATTACCTCCCATACACTCATTTACTGGTATGAGGTAAGTCCCCTTTCCAAATACTGTCATTAAATAGTCAATAGTCTAGAAGAATTGGCTTCGCAAAACCAAGTGCAGAAGCAATATATATGTTGTATGTCCTTTTCTTTTTTTTCTTTTCTTTTCTTTTGGTGTATTATGCCTATAGGAATGCTTAATCTCCATTCGCTGAATATAGATCTCGTTGCGAATCATCCCAAATTTCATGAATCGTGTATTATAGTCCAATGCATTATGGATATAATGGCTACTTACAGGATATTAATTTAAGATCACCACGGTTACATCTTGTTCTGTCCCATCTTGATACATAGCATATTATCAAGTAGTGTACATTCCTTGGGATATGTTATTTAGATGATTTGGATCTAATTAAAATTTCAATTGTTATTTTTTTGTTTTGCATTTTTTTTTCTTTTTTCTTCTTCATGATTTACCATCTCTAAAATTTTTTCTTTAGGTCGCACTCACATCTTCTGTTCTGTTTTACATCCAGCATACCACTACATCTGTGTCATTTCCATTGCTACAACTACTGCTGTATTTTTCCACCATTAATTGTACCTTCACACACAGCAACATTGCACGTCGTTCCCTTGCACCAGCCTCCTTTAATATCACTGTCCATGACACATCCATGACATCCCAAACCAGTCACAATGTCAATGAAATTTCAATGTGAGTAGACAAGCTGTAGGTGTAGAGGCAGCTGAATTTGCCTATCTAAGTCGGTTTGATCCAAACCAATAAGGAAAATCTGGTTCTAATTTTAGGAAGAGTGAGGACTCTTAGAGGGACTTTCATATAGACCACTGATGAAAAATTGCTGGGATAATAGTGGTATGAATGACCAGCTTCTTCTTCCAAATGCAAGCTTTTCCTACACAGAAAATTCAAGTCAATTTGTTCATACCCTGTAAAACTGCACTAGTTATTTAAAGTTGTTGGTCAATAGGGCGTGCCGCCACAGAGTGACCTCTCAATGATGTTGTATAATGTGTGTCAGCTCAAGGAAAGCATGTCAAGGGGCCCACTTCAGTCTGTAAGTCCTACAATAATATGGGTTTTTTCAAGAAGTGAATGATCGATATATAAATACAAAGGGTGCTCCTGAACTTCTGTCTAAGTTCCATTAACATAGCAGTCATACTTAGCATATTCCCATCTGTGGTGGTTCTTACAGCAACACATACAATCAATGGCTACAATCTCACACCACTGCTTGTTGTCCAGTACTAGCAAGTGTCCTATCACCATAGTATTCCAGCCTACACATTTTTTCACTCCAGCACACCATTCCAGGTATATGGACATGAATGTATATATATATATATATATATATATATATATATATATATATATATATATATACATTCATGTCCATATACCTATATGTATATAAGTATTCATATGTATGTATGCATATATATATATATATATATGTACATAGATATATATCATTTTCTTTCTCTCTTCTTTTTCTCTTTCTCTTTGCATATTGATCAAGTTTTTTTTGCAGGGAATACGTAGAAAACATCATTATTTGGAGTTGTAAATTCAAATTCATGTATTGTAATAGTTAGGTCTTAATGAGAATTTATATTTATTGTTTTAGATAGAATGAATGAGCATTGCAAATATCATAAATTGCTTATTTTCATGCTTTTGCCTTTATTTTCTCAAAATCTCACAATGGTGAAACATGAATGGCACGTACACCATTTCGTAAGAGGTAACCAAATCCTAAGTTGATGATTTACATCAATGGACATAGTCAGGATGTAAACAAAACTTAGGATTTTTATCTTTTATAAAATAACATTGGATCCACACTGGATCCTCTTCAAAAATCATCATATTTTCAAATATTTCCTTCTTTTATCAGAGTTCAACTTAAAATTAATTCAATATATATACCAATGGCCATAGTCAGGGTATATTGAGGGTTAATTTCATTTTAAACTCTATAAAAGCACCAAAATATGTTTTATTTTTCACTAAATTTAAATATAGATTATTATATAATACATTCAGTGACCATAGTCAAGGATGTATTATATTTTCAATCTTATTTTAATTCATGTAAAGAATGAAATATGGTTTTCAAAATCCGATTTCAAAATTCTTTAAATTCATTCATCATTTAGGATAGAATTGCATCATATTTTCAAAATTCTTTTTCATAAATCCAAGTGATTTCCTTCAGATATATTCTTCACTTCTCAAATCAATTTTTCAACTCTTGTAAATTCAAATATCATTTTCAGATTCTAAATTCGAAGTCCAATTTGACTTTGAAATTCATTTGTATATCCGAAATTCAAATTCTAATTCTAATTCAAATCAAAGTTCAAAGTTCAATTTAACTTTGAAATTCCGATTCATCTTCTGATTCCCCAAATCAAACTTTAAATCCAAAGTCCAAATCGACTTTAAAATTCATTTGTATATTTCAAAATTCAATTTTCAAATCAAAATTCCAAAATTCATTGTCAAGATTCAAATTCAAATTCAAATATCTCAAAATTCCATTTTCAAAGTTCAATCTAACTTTGAAACTTCTGATTTATCTTCTCATTTCAAGTTCAAAATCAAGTTTATTTTCATATCCTCAAAATCCTCTTGAGATTGGTTCTGAATCTCAAGGTTCAAGTCTTTTCCTAAGTTTTAAATTCAATCTGGGTTTTCACAAACCCAGATCCATCTTCAAAGCCCCATTTGGACTTTCAAAGTCCAAAATCCAAAGTTAGAATCCTCATCCCAACTTGGATCCAGATTTCCATGTATAAACCTCCACTTTTTGGATCTCAGACTTCATATCCAAATCCATTTTAGGACCCAGAACCCAATTTCACCTTGGATCTCAGACTTTAGATCCAAAATTCATTCAGAATCCAGTTCCATATTCGATCCCAGGTCCAAATTTCATCTAGAATCCAATTCCCTCAGGTCCAAAGTCCCTTTAGGATCCAGAATCCAATTTCACTTTGGATCTCAGACTTCATATCCAGATTCTATTTTAGGATTCAGAACCTAGTTCTATTTCGGATCTCAGACTTCAGATCCAAAATCCATTTTAGGGTCAAGAGTCCAACTCTATCTTGGATCTCAAACTTCAGATCCAAATTCCATCTTGGATTCCAAATCTTGGATCCAATTCCATTCAAAATTTCAGATCCAAATTCCATCTTGGATCCAATTTCCATTCAAAATCCCAGATCCAAATTCTATCTTGATTTCGATTCTTAAATCCAATTCCATTTTCATCTCAGATTTTCAAATCCAATTTCTATTTCCAAGTTCTAAATCCAAAATTCAATTTTGAAATCTATTTAGAATCCAGACTTTGGATTCAAATTCCATCTTGAATTCCAACTTTTAAATCAATTCTATTTAGATTTCCCACATTTCATTCTGATTTCAAACTTCAAAAGTTAGAATTCAATTCCATTTCATCTCTATTCTGATTCAAAGTCCATTTATGACTTTGAAAATTTTCTTTCTTCTCCTTTTATCTCAACTTCAGAATCATTCCTTTCAAAGTCAAGATTTATTCTCAAACTCTGATTATTCCAAAAAACTCAGAACTTTAAATCTTAAAGTTCTAAGTTAGAAATCATTTTCTTCACTCTATTATCAGATTCATCTTAGGAATACTTGGAAATTTCCAAAATAATTTTTTGAAAGAGCATACATCCTTGCATTTACACAAGCATGATTCTTTGTGCATTTAGACTTAGGATAAATTCTTAGATAATTTCTTAGCAAAGCAAAAGGCATGAATTCGACCCTTGGTTCGATTACCTCTGGTAAAGGCACCAGGAACGGTCGAACCTCGTACCGACGAGCGAATCCCGTCTTTCCATTTTTCCTGAAATATATTTCAAAATGGAGGCGAGTAATTTGCTAAATATTTTCAAATCGAGGTCAAGTGAAACCTCGCAAAAGAGTTCCTCTTCTCTCTTTCTTTCTTTCTTTTCTCTTCTCTCTTTCTTTTCTTTCCTTTACTTCTCTCCCTTCAAAAAGGAGGAAATAGAGGTTAGAAAAGGAAAAGAGAAGGAAGAGAGAGAAACCACAAGAGAGGGAAAATTTTGCGATGATCACAGTTGGGGAGTGGCTGATTTGAAGGGGATTGATCCTTCATTATGCATGCACAAAAGTCAAACCAGTGCAGGATATGCAGAGAAGGTTAAATCCCAACATGAAAGAAGTGGTGAAGAATAAGGTGGTGAAGTGGTTAGATGCCGGGATTATTTACCCCATTTCTGATAGCCAGTGGGTCAGTCCAATTCAGGTTCTGCTGAAGAAGTCAGGACTCACTGTTGTGGAGAATGAGAAGGGGGAAAGAATTCCGATGAGGACCACCATAGGATGGCGAGTATGCATTGACTATAGGAAGTTGAATGTGGCAACTCGGAAAGATCATTTCCCATTGTCGTTCATTGATCAGATCTTAGAGAGACTCGCAGGACAGAGCTACTATTGCTTCTTAGATGGATACTCAGGGTATAATCAAGTAGTTGTCCATCCTGACAACCAGGAGAAGACGACATTTAGATGTCCTTATGGCACCTTCGCATTTAGACGTATGTTGTTCGGGCTCTGCAATGCCCCGACAACTTTTCAGAGGTGCATGTTAGCTATCTTCTCTGATATGATAGATGATGTCATGGAGGTGTTCATGGACGATTTTTCGGTGTATGGCTCTTCATTTGAGGATTGTCTCCAAAAACTTACTCGAGTACTGAGTAGGTGTGTGGAGACAAACCTAGTTCTGAGCTGAGAAAAGAGCCACTTTATGGTCCAGGAGGGGATTGTGCTTGGACACATTGTGTCCAAGAGAGGGATTGAGGTTGATAGAGTGAAGGTGGAATCCATTTCTCGTTTGACTCCACCTACCACTGTGAGGCAGATTAGGTCATTTCTAGGGCATGCTGGATTTTATAGGGGGTTCATTAAAGATTTCAGCAAAATCGCTCGACCGCTTTGTACTTTATTGGAGAAGGATCATCCCTTTGATTTTAGTGAGGATTGCATGAAGGCTTTTGAGATTCTCAAAGAGGGTTTGATTACTGCGCCCATTCTAAGACCTTCGGATTGGACGCTTCCGTTTGAGATCATGTGTGATGCTTCTGACTATGCGATAGGGGCCATTTTAGGACAGCGGATTGACAGGAAGCCCTATGTGATTTACTATGCAAGTAGAACTCTGTCTGATGCTCAGATGAATTATACCACGACAGAGAAGAAGCTACTTGTTGTAGTATTCGCATTGGACAAGTTTAGGTCCTATCTTCTTGGTTTGAAGGTGGTTGTCTATTCCGATTATGCTGCATTGAAGTATCTTTTGAGCAAGAAAGACACCAAACTGAGACTCATTCGTTGGGTTTTGTTACTACAGGAGTTTGATCTCGAGATTCGAGATAAGAAGGGAAGCGAGAATGTAGTAGCAGATCATCTTTCTAGACTGATCATGGAGACCATGCAAGAGTAGAGACCGATCAGTGATTTTTTCCTCGATGAGCAGATCATGTCAGTCAGAACATCACAGTTACCCTGGTTTGCTGATATTGTGAACTATCTGGTTTCGAGACAGATCCCTGAGCATTGGAATAGGAATGAGCGCGAGAGATTCCTATCTCAGGTGAGACACTATTATTGGGATGAACCAAAATTGTTCAAATATTGTGCAGACCAGATCATTAGGAGGTGTGTTCCGGAGGAGGAGTACGAGTCCATTCTTAGTTTTTCCCATTCTTTAGCATGTGGAGGGCATTTCAGCAGTAGGAAGACAGTTGCAAAGGTTTTGCAGTCTGGATTTTATTGGCTCACACTCCACAGAGATACACATGAGTTCTGTAGGAGATGTAGTAGATGTCAGCAGATTGGGAACATGTCCAAAAAGGACATGATGCCCTTGCTCCCGATTTTGATAGTCGAGATTTTTTATGTTTGGGGCATAGACTTTATGAGCCCATTTCCGCCATCATTCGAAAATTTATACATTTTAGTGGCGGTTAATTATGTGTCCAAGTGGGTCAAGGCTGTGACAACCAAGACCAATGATCATAGAGTGGTGCTTAAGTTCATTAAGCACAACATTTTCAATTGTTTTGGTGTGCCACGTGCGATGATCAGTGATGGTGGCAAGCATTTTAGGAATGTGCAGATAGCTTCTCTTTTGAGAAGGTATTCTGTCAATCATAGATTCACCACTCCGTATCATCCGCAGACCAGTGGACAGGTAGAGGTTTTGAATAGGGAAATAAAGCGGATTCTAGAGAAGACAGTTCGCCCAGACCGCAAGGATTGGTCCCAGCGCTTAGATGATGCACTTTGGGCATATAGGACTGCATTTAAGACTCCCATTAGCATGTCCCCATATCACCTTGTATTCAGGAAAGCATGCCATCTTCTTGTCGAGCTGGAGCATAGAGCGTATTAGGCCATCAAGAAATTGAATTTTGACCTCACCTAGGCTGGCAAAGCGAGAGCACTGCAGCTCTCAGAATTAGAGGAACTCAGGAATGATGCATATGAGAATGCCAAGTTATACAAAGTCGCACTAAAGCATTTCATGATAAGCACATTGTCAGAAAAGTGTTTGAGCCAGAGAAGAGAGTTTGGTTATATAATTCTCGTTTGTATTTATTCCCAGGCAAATTGAAATTGAGATGGGCAGGACCGTACATTGTGAAATAAGTGTTTCCACATGAAGCAGTTACATTATTTGATCCTCAGACCCAAGGTACATTCAAGGTTAATGGGCAAAGACTGAAGCCCTACATTTCAGATTCCTTGCAGAATGGTGAGTGTGAGATAGTGCATCTCACGAAGGCATAAGGATTCGACCAGAGGAATGTATCATATGTACATAGTAGAGTAGTTTTGTTTTTCATTTCAGTATTTTTTTTATTCAATATTTCATTTCATATGTGCTGACATTTGTTTTTGGTTTATGCAGGTTGAATCTAACATTTAGTGTATGAGAATTAGTTACCAGGTACAGGGCAGAGCTTTCAGAACATACATTGATCAGATGCACAAAATTCATTGCGAAGTCAAGACAATCAAATTCAGAAACCCGACACAGATCAGGTTGTATCTATCCTTTCTCCCATATTCATTTTATTGTCTTTTAGTGTGCATTTACATTGCATTCTGACATATTTTGTATGCCACTAGGGACAGTGTCATTCAAGCATGGCAGGGGGGGGGGGGGGTTAGATTCACATTAATTTTTTTTGTATATATGTCTGGTAGCTAAAGTAGGCTTTTGAGAATAAGTTTATAGCATATATGATTGTTTTTGGCATAATCTAACAATTTAAAATTTTTTAAGCCCCATGTAAATTTTTTTTCTCTGAACTGATTCAAATAGAGTAGTTATTTATGAGAAAATTCAAAGAAAAGATAGTATTTGATTGTTAGAAAGTTTTGAATCACTTTAGTATAAGTATGCAAAGTAGGTTTTGGGAAGAAATAAGCAATGGAAAGATGTTATTGAAAAATGAACTTAAAAGAATAGAGCTACGTTTAGTTGTTGATGACTTCGTGAATCCTAGTAGTGGAACTCAGGCACAAGATGAAGTGTTTGAGTCTCTTGACGAAAAGGATAACAAAGGAGATGATCTTCTTGTCTAGTCAATATCTGTGGCCTTTGTAGTTCGAGCAAGTAGAATCTGAAGGGTGTTTTACACCTGGTGCCCTAAAGCCATCTGGTTTGGGAGCAACCGGTTCGAAAGCTTGTTACATGAACTGCATAGAAAGCCTAAAAAATAGAGACATTGCACATGATGAGAAGAAGACTATACGTAAACTATCAGAATAGAAGGTCTAGTGACTCGAGCAATTAAGTCCGAGGGATACTCTGTATCTAGTGCCCTAAGGTCGTCTGGCCTGGGAGTCACTGGCCCAAAGCTCGCTACATGGGTCATGAAACTGGATATTCGAAATAGTGCTCAAGTGAGAAGAATGTTCAAGAGAGAGAATTGAAAAAGGGTGAAAAATTGAAAATCAGAAAAAAAAAAAAAAAGAATGAGCTGAATGAGAAAAATTTCATTGCTTAAGAATATTTGTGAATTACTGTGCAGAAAATATACAGGTGAGGATAAATGAGTAATACATGAGAATACTTGACTTTCTGAGAAAAATCATAGATAGCTACAATTTTAGAAATTAAAGAAAAAAATTTTACTATGGTGGCATGAGATTTCTGAATTTGTTTTGAGAATATCCGTTACATGAAATATTCGCTCCAACTGTTTTCTTAACTGCCTACTATTTTTGAAAAATCATTTCTGCATATCATTGATGTTTGTGGGTAGCATCTCTGCAATCCCTCACGAGACCTTACTCGTCCACTGTGGTAACCCAGGGGTTTAAAGGGCTTGTTGCATAAGCTAAATGCAAACGTGATTCCTACGAAAGTGAGTTAGTTTTCATGCATATATGTCTAGCATTTATTGTTTCTGTTGCATAACATAGTAGTGGTTTGTTAAGGGACTAACAAACATTCAAGCATGGGGGTATTTGATGATGCATGAAATGCACATCATGTTAGCTAGTTATTCATGCATTTTGTGGTGAGTTTAAGGTTTCAAACCCATGTTTAGATGTATTTTGATATCAAGGGGTTGTGGTTCGAATTTCAGAAAAATCAGAGTTAAAATGAGAGAGTTATGGCTATTTTAGTGTTTGGGCATGAATTTCGAGGTGGGTCGGATCCATATCCGACCCAATTAGGCTGTTTTGGACCTTGGATCAATCTTTAGAAAGCCCAAATCCAACCCACACTTATATACATACCCATTTAGAAAAGATTTTCAGAAAACCTTCTCAGAAAGTGGCGCGGGGCAATATTTTTCAGTTTAAACCTATTTCTGAAAAATACCAAAAGTATAAATAGAACTTTTCAGCAAACCCTAGATGTTTTTGGATTTGGAGTTTGTGCCCTGTAAACACCCCAAATTTTAACTCACCTCTCCAACATTTCCACCAAGCATCAGTATCCAGCCTTTGAAATCGCCGGAGGGCAAAATGGTCATTTTCTGAGCCCGGACCTTGCAAAAGTCTAAATTTCATCTGCAACTCTCAAAAATTCTCTATTTTAGCTCAGATGTTCAAAATTTTATTCCTGACAGAAGACAGGAATCTCCGAGTCTTGGTTCAAGATTCTATTGCATAAGACATGGCATTGCATATCATTGCATGAGCATTTCATATCACTGCACTGCACAACATGTCATTTCGAGGTCCAGAACTCTCGATTTCAAAATTTTCAATCCAGATTTGAATTTCAACTCTTTTCAAAATTGATTTCAAAACCCTAGGTCTTCAAAATTATCAATTCTTCCCATTTTACCCCTAGGGCTCTGAATTTCAAAATATTTCCTCAGGAAAACAATCTGGATAACTTTCAATAAATTTCATCTCAGATTTTGCCTCTTTGTCAAACTATTTCAACTATCCTTCTTTTACAAAATCGCCCTACAGGGGCCAACTCTTTCTAAAATTTCCTGTTTTACCAATTAGTCCAGATTTTATGAAAATTCCAAAAAGAGGTTTATTGTCTTGTCTTTATTTCAATAAAGAAGCAATGTGGGACCCTGTAACACCCCGAATTTCCAAAACAAAGCTAAGTTAAAATTTTCATGAATTTCTTTTTTTTTTTTTGCAGCGGAACTTACAAAAGCTTTTAGCAGCGGAATAAGACGATAATGAGTCGTCGGTTTTAGAAAACTCCGAGCACGTTGCAGGTATGTGGCAAAGTAACTCATTGACCACCAAAGTGTTTCATTTTATCGAAAACCTCTTGTTTATTATAACACTACTGCTTAGAAAAGCAGTGTAGGTTCAATAAAAGGAAGCAGTACAAGTCTGTCTAGAGAAACCCTGGAACTTGATGCCGCCTTGCTCCGCATATCGTCACGCAGGTCCAACACCTGAAATCCCCATTAAACGGGGTCAGAACCACTGATGGTCTGGTAAGCAAGCAATCACGCATCCATTCAACTCAAGCACATACGATGACCACTCAGGGTCGCAGTTCGCAATAACGACGCTCAAGCCTCCGAGACTTAGCGTATATCGCAAGAGCCTCCGCAGGGCTATGAGTTGAGCATCCGCTCGAGTCCTCATGACTTAGAACAAGCCTTTTCAGGGTTGTGATTTGAATAACTGCTTAAGTCTCTATGACTTAGTCATGACCTATTTCGGGTCTCAAAGGGATGTCTAGCTCAAGTCTTCATACTTGGCACATCTGTATCCCACGTATCTAAGGACAGCTACTCGAGCTTCGCTTAGTCATGCGGATACAACACGGGTCTTTGCCCAGTCGGTCCAGTAGTATACCGAACATGACACCTTCACAAAGGTTATGCAGGACTGACTCAACACATCATCCACTCATACATTCAAAGCATCGCTGTACCTAGAACTAATGCATTGTTTTGATAATTAACCGCTCCCGCCTTTGGTACGCAGGTAGAGCTATTGTCCGGGCATCAACGCGACGTTCTGGAGGTTGATTATTCTATGTATTTTAGATATCCCAGAGGCCTGTTGACCCTATCCATAGTAGGGCAGTGTGTTTCAACTGGGAGAACCCTACTAGGCCCATATTCGGATGCATCCTCTACTTGCAGTAGTTGGGTTCAATCCTTAGATCTTAAGGATAACCACGACCCCAAAACCCATGAGTGACTGAGGCCATCGTGGACTCTATCAGGTCCAAAGTAAAATACGTGTCACTCAAGGCTGTACCATCACTGTCATTCCACAATGAGCATAATTCCTGAAGGGGTCTGCCAGTCTTACAATTACTTGGACAGAATCTACATGCCATTTAGGCAGCCCGTGCCTTAGCACTACGGGAGTATGTACCCGACCCCATTCAGTCCGCCCCAACACAGTCATTACTGAGGGGGTACTCCTAACACGATTTTCAACCGCGGGGCATGTGCGACCTTAAGTCTTATTCATATGCATGCAGAACACCGCTCTTGGCACTTCGGCCACCACGAGCATCACACCTCTTTGGGTGGAAACAACACACTCTGGCTCTTCGGCCCTTATGAGTCTGGTTGCGTAATCGTTCTCAATGAGCATGCATATGACTCGATCTAAATAGATCGGCTACTCTGCATATTTTTACACAACGAGTCCAAACCTATTCAAGGCGCAACCTCTATTTCGGCTCAGCGGCCCTTACGAGCAAGGTGCCCTTGTAGGCACAAGGATACGAGCCGATCTGGCATCATTCCATCAACGGACATCATTATGTCGTTCAACTGGTTCCGGCAGCTCTTCTGCCAACCATTTCGTCAGCACCTCCCCTGCTCCATCGGCAGTGGTGCGACGAACCCTTCTACGTTGTAGAGGGCATTTCATGAACCGGGTAGCACTCTGCTATTTGTCAGAGTATCCTGCTACGTTCTTTCTGAGCTATTCTTAGCTTCTTCAGAAATTTCTGCAGCACTTCCTCTCTTTTACGGAGAAAGCGTGTGTTTCTTTTATCCATTTCAGCGGCATCTCCCCTCTTGGTAGGAAATCACCATGCTTAATTCGGGGAAATGGATGCGCACCATTGTGCGTACTTTGCATCCATCAAGGTTGCAGGAACCCTGAGCCATAGCCAGGCCATACGTAATTGACTTAGTCTTTACGTAAAGAGCATTTTGCCAAAAACCGAAGCCTTTCCAATAGAGGCTTCATTCGTCAAGCAGAATCTTGAACGAGGAGCGGTCAGGGAATCGCATGGGTGATTTGGAGTTGACCTCCATTTGAACGCTCATTTACGCGCCATATATGTAGTATAAGCCGAAGCTTGTGCTTTATACAACGGCGGCGTAAAGGAAATGCATATACAATTGTTCAGGGTGTGTAACTGAACAAAATATTCTACATATATAACAAAACAGGAGCCTTGGCATCGTTCGACGCGACGGCATAAGTAAATACATTGCAGAAAGCAGGAGCCTTGGCATCGTTCGACGCGACGGCATAAGTAAATGCATAATCGGAAGTGCAGTAATCGGAAGTGCAGAAAACAGGGAGCCTTGGCATCATACGACGCGACGGAAAAGGTAAATTACATAGCCTGTCCGTGATGGGACATTCAAGAAATCATAAAATCTCAAAAAAATTCTGCAAAAGTTTTCAAACATTCAAATATTTTGATCTAAATCCCTTTTAAATAAACTAACATGCCGATTTTCCTTTTCCAAATTAGGTTTTGAAAACCATTTGTCTTCAAAATCATCACCTCATGTTTGTTTTCTTTTTCAAAAATTGATTTTTAAACCACTATTTTCGAAATCAAACCTCATGATGATCTCTCATGATGATTCCCTTTCTTAAAGGATCAGATCTCGCACTGATCATTCTTCTTGCAGTGGATTTTTCTCCCCAAAAATGATTTTTCATCTATCTTTTAAATAAACATTTTCCTTTCAAGATCCCATATGCAGGCAGGATCAGAAAAACTTCTTTTTCTCAAAACTTATAAATCTTCAGTTAAGTTTGATATCTTTATCAGTTTCATTTATTTTGTTCATATTTTTATCAAGTTTTACATCAATTTTATCAAATTTTACCAAGATTTTCTCAATTCAATTCAATTCTATTCTATTCTTTTTACCCTTTCAGGTTAAGAGATAAACCTGATGCCTCTTTCCCATGAGGTATTTCCTTTATTCTTTTTTTACCCTTTCAGGTTAAGGGATAAACCTGATGCCTCTTTTCCATGAGGTATTTTCTAAATCTTCTTTTATATAACCCTTTCAGGTTAAGGAAAAAACCTGACCCTCGTTGTCCGAGGTGTTCCCGCTCAGGTTAAGGGATAAACCTGACCCTTATTGTCTGTGATGTTCCCATTCAGGATAAGGGAAAAACCTGAGACCCCTCGTAGGAGCAATAACACTACCTATGAGGATTCTTTTGTAAATACAAGTTTTGTTAATCTTTGTTGATTTTCTAGATTTATATCAATTTCCCTTCATTAAAACTCTTTAAATTCTATTCTTGTTCCCATTCAGGATAAGGGAAAATCCTGAGACCCCTCGTAGGAGCAATAATGCTACCTACGAGAATTCTTTTGTAAATACAAGTTTTGTCAACCTTTATTGATTTTCTAAATATATATCAATTTCTTTTCGCCTTCTTAAATTCTATTCTTTTTCCCTTTCAGGTTAAGGGATAAACTTGAATCATTCTTTTTCTAAAATTTTCATCAAATATCTATCCCATTTCCCCTTCAGGTTAAGGGATAAACCTGAATCATTCTTTTTCTAAATTTCATTCAAAATATCTATTATGTTTTCCTTTCAGGGTAAGGGATAATCCTAAAACCCCGGCCATTTCTTCTTGCTTCGATCTCTAAATATCTTAAATAGGCCGATCTCCTTCCCGACTCTCAGTTGAAAAACATAGTGTTCGCATTGGTTGTTTTGCTAAGTTTTCAAATCTAAAGATCAAGTTCATCAGTCCTCGCGTTGTTTGTCTCTCAGAAAGTCTCAATCTTAAATCAAGTCATTAAATGAAATGTCCCAACTACTTTGCTGGTTGTTAAATGATTAAATGAAATGTCCCAGCTACTTCGTTGGTCGTTAAATGATTAAATAAAATGTCCCAGCTACTTCGCTGGTCTTTAAATGATTAAATAAAATGTCCCAGCTACTTCGCTGGTCGTTAAATGATTAAATAAAAAGTCCCAGCTACTTCGTTGGTCGTTAAATGATTAAATATAAATCAGAGTTAATTAACATTTAAATATGCATGATTTTATAAAATAATGTTTCAAAAACCCAATTTTATGTTAGTTTTCGAGTAAATGTGTTAAAATGATTTAAAAATAGAAAATGCAGGAAAAATAGTTTTATTTTACATTTTTATGCCTATTTTAGTTTTTGTAGTTTGGTTTTAGTTTTTATTAAAAATAAAAAATGGAGAAAAATAGTTTTATATTCATTTTAAGTGTTTGTTTTTTTTAGAAAAGAAAAAAATATACATAGTTAGATTAGTTTTTGAGTTTCTTTATAAATAAATAATTTTGTTTTTGAAAATTTTCATAATAAACCGATTAATAGGTTTTCTTTAGTTTTAAAAATGAAAAATATAAAATAATAAAAACAAATCATTACATGGTTTGTAATTTTTGGAAAATTGAAAAAAAAAATATAATAATAATAACACAAACCAGTTTGAAACGGTTTGTATTTCTAAAAGAAAACTAAAAAAAAATAATAACCAAACCGGCTGGAACCGGTTTGCATTTGTTTCAAACCGGTTCCAGCCGGTTTGAAAGTTTTTAAAACCCCCAAAAAAAAGCAAGTTCAGGGCGCCTCTTCCATACGCCTGAAACTTCCTCTGGTTTTCCCCTCTTTCCCTCTTTTCTCACCATCCTCCACTAACACCGGCCTCTCCTTTTCCCTACCTTCCCCTTCTCCCTCTTTCTTTGTCTACACTCCAGCCGGCAGCAGTGGAGGACTCTTCAGTCCGGTGAATGGCGCACGGTGGAAGCCGCCAACTTCTCTTCTAATCCTTCCAGCTACGGTAAGTCTGTTCCTAACTTCTTCTTCTTCTTCCTCCGATCTTCTTTTCTTCTTCTTCCTTTTCTTCTTTTTCAGATCTTTCTTTTCTTCTTCTTTCGATCTAATTTTTCTTCTTTTTCTTTTTCTGATTCTCTTCTTCTTTTTTTAATTCCAATTCCTCTTCTTCTTCTTCCATTAATCCTGTGTAAAATAAAAATAAAAATGTAAAAACGAGAGAAAAGAAAAAAAATAGGTAATTGTTGTTTCAGATGTGTTTTGTTCGGTGTTCGATTTGCTGTTCATTAATTTTTTTTCATTTTGTTAATTCAGCATGTAAGTTTCATTCATTAGATATCTGTTAACTCTTGCATCGCACAAACTAAATTCCTGTTTTTTTTTCTGGCTTGTTTTGTATCCTGCGTTTCTGTTTTGTATCATCACCTATTTCGATCTTGTTTTTTTTTTCTTTCAGTCATTTCATGTTCATCATTCAGCTTTTAGTTTTAATTTTAGCATTTTAGTTCATTACTGCTAAGTTTCCTGTTGTTAATTCTGAATTCCTGCATTTTCTGATTATGTTATTAATTTTCAGTGTGTTAGTTTTTACAGCATTGTATGTCATTAATCTTTTTCCCATTTACTGTTGTTAATCGTTTAAATTCATGTTTCCAGTTATTAAATTCTTGTTGTTCATAGCTATTGCTTTAAATTCTATTTTGATTCATAGTCATTTTTTTAGTTTTGCATTTACTATCAGATTTCCTGTTTAGTTTAGAAATTTTTTTAGCATTGCATTTATTGTGTTTCATTCAATTTCTTATTGCAGTTATTTGTTTAGTTATTTTGTTTTTGAATGTTTTGTTTCTAATTTTTCATTTTCTGTTTTTCTTTATCATTAACTTTCTGTTTTACAAATTACTTTCCTGTTTTTCACATTATGCATTTCCTGTATTTTTTTTACATTTTGAGTTTCTTTTGTTTAACTTTCTGAATTTCATTTTCTGATTTTTTTGTTTTTCCTCATTCAGTCATTTCCTGTTTTCTTTAATTCTTGGAGTTAATGTTGTTTTTCAAATTCTTGAATTCTTGTTCTTTTAATACAGTCAATTCATGTTTCCTTCATTGATTTCTTGTTTTGTTTTTATAGTTAGTTTACTGTTCTGTTAGTTAATTGACTTAGTTGTTAGTCAAGTTGATTTGTTAAAAGTTGTTTAGTATAGTTCATATTTCGATCTCTTGTACTGCTCGTGTTCATTTGATTTGTGCAGGATAACACAAGACTGGAGCGGAAGCGATTACATGACACGAAGTACGAAGAATAAAGCTTCTTTTTACTTTTATTTTTAGAATTAGGAATTTGATTGGGTTTGTAAATATTGCACTTTACGCCCTCTGCGAAGGGTATTTATTTGTTATAATAGTTAGTTGTTTTTACCTTTTCTGAACATTTTACATTTAAATAATTCGGCAATAAAGAATAGTTTAGATTTGTGTACTTGAATACGAAATATTTTCGTTCCCTGAGTTCGACCCGGTCTCATCCACTAGTGAGAACCGGTTTTTATTATTTGATGTCTGGTTTTCACATGTTTTACATTTAAAAATCTTTTCAAAATTACAACGATTTAAAAGAAGACATCAAATTTTTGGCGTCGTTGCCGGGGAACGGCGTAATATTAGTATTTGCTTTATTGCCTAGTGTTTGTGTGCATTTAGGTTTAGAACCACGTATGTGCATATCTTAGAGATGAGCTTACTTTTCTGCACAGCCCACCTATTAGGATCCCCTTAGAGGTGACTGTGTACGATTGGTACCGTACACATAGATTTCATATTTCTTTGCATAATCTTTGTTATGTGTAACTGCGTGGTGTTTGTTTAGTTTTTATTGTTTTTAGTTCACTCGCTTTGTGGTTTGCGTGGTTTGGCCGCTTAGTGCGTTAGTTAGGTAGAAAACCCAAAGTTAGGACGTGTGCTACACCGGTCTACTCTAAGGTGTACGCAATGGCTGACGATCATCATTTGATTCGTCCTTTGAGGGAGTACTTCATGCCAAATACGTATACTCCCACCTCCTGCATCACGAGACCTGATGTAGGAGCGAGCCATTTTGAGATTAAGGCTAGTGTGATTCAAATGTTACCTTCGTTTTATGGCCTTAGCAATGAGTACCCATATCGTCATCTCGACGAATTCCTTGAGATTTGCTCGACTGTGCGAATCAATAACTTTGGAGACGACGCTATGAGGTTAACTTTGTTTCCATTCTCTCTCAAAGATAAAGCCAAGCACTGGTTAAAATCTCTTGAGACGGTTTGTATTACTACTTGGGAAGGAATGCAAAGAGAATTTTTAAAAAAATATTTCTCAATTGGTAAGACGAACCAGTTTCGTAAAGCTATAACCAGTTTTTCTCAAATTGAGGGAGAACAATTTCACGAGTCTTGGGAGAGATTGAAAGATCTTCTCCGCAAGTGTCCCCATCACCAGGTGCCTCGTTGGTAGTTGGTGCAGTATTTTCATGACGGGCTTACTGAAAAGCATCGTCAAATGGTTGATTCGTCTTGTGGGGGCACTTTTATGCTCAAGAGTGAGGACGAGGCGTGGTCTCTATTCGAGACCTTGAGTGAAAACACGATGCATCATACCTTGTCTTCACGGCTCGATAGGACTACATCTCTGTCTAGTGGTCCTAGGAAAATAGGGATTTCCGAAGTTGGGTCCGAGTTAGAATTGCGTACCAAGGTTGACCAGTTGACTAGGAAGTTAGATCAATTCCTAGCCAATTCCTCGAGAAATCCAGTAGAAAGAGTGTGCGAGCTATGTGCTAGCCCTGCACACTGTGTTGCGGATTGTCCGGCAGTGCCATTATATCCTGAATTCGTTCAGGAGCAGGTGAATGCTGCCCAAGGTTTCGCTAGACCCATGCCCAATTCATTTACATCCTCATATAACCCAGGTTGGCCAAACCAGTTTATTTCCCCATCCCATCAGCCCTCCCAGACACAATATAGACCCAGTAACACTTCACAAGGCTACTCGCATCCCATTTTTCCACAGGTTCATCCCCCAGCCCAACCTGCTTATACTCAACCCCATGAGCCTTCATTTAGTCAATCCTTCCAAGATAGGATATTACAACTTTTGAGCTCCCATACGCAGTCAATAGTCAAGCTAGAGACTCAAATGGGACAATTGGTTGAGACTTTCGCTAGGCAAAGCCAGGGGAACCTTTATAGTCAGTCTGTTGTCTCAAAGGGAGAGAATTCCATGTCATTTGACTTGCAACCCACCGATTCACATCATGAGCAAGTCGAATCTGTTACATCCCTTCAGTATGGGAAGGCATGTCACTCCACTCAGGAATCGACTCATGAACCTCATATCATTTCTACTGACGAGTCGATCTCTATGATACCTCAACAGAAGGGGCTTTACTCACAGCATACATTTTCATCATATAAAGCCCCATTTTCTCAGCCTGTAGGATCATCGATTGGTTTTAGTAAGCAAGAGGTGCAGATGCAGAAAGTGCTTGACCAAGTCAAGCCAGATCATATTCACCACTTGTCTGAAGTAGCATTCATTGATACTCGGTCGGTCCTAGACTCTCATTTCCTGACCAGCCTCTCAAATGAGACTAATCTCCGTTCTTCATGTCAAGAGAGTCATGATACTACATTTGGAGGTAGACGGGATGGAAACACAGTGCGTAGTGTCACAGATGACACTCTTTTCTTCATAGAGCCCGGTTGAGTCTGACTTCATGTCCATTGATCTCATGGACGATGAAGGATTTTTCCAGGGATCCGTCTGGCTGGGGACGTGAAACTTAGCGCTTTATGGGAGGCAACCCATATCTTGTATATTATTAGGTTTGCTTAGAATTTATAGATTTTATTTTGTTTTTACTTTTTAGTTTTCTTCATGAGTTTTTCATATTCTTTTTGTTTCATTCATGGTTTTCATGTTTTGTCATGTATACATTGCATTCATTACATTCATAGAACATGCATTTTTAGTTCATGCCAGGTCATTCTACTCTTTTCCCTCATTTATTTCCTCTCATGTGCATTCACTTAGTTTCATATAAGCATGGGGGAGTGCCACTGGGACAGTGTCATTCAAGCATGGGGGAGGGTGTAGTTTGCACACCTGGATATTTCTGTTTACGTTCTTGCACATGTTTACACATTTCTCATGAAAAGTAGATTTTTAAAGAAAGAGTTTGAACTTATATGAATGTTATTTCAAATCTAATGTTTTTAGAGGATTTTTAAGCCCCACGAAAATTTTTTCTGACATAGATCTAAAAATTATGGTTGTTTATGTGGATTTCAAAGAAATGATGATAGATACATGTTAGAATTTATTTTGAATCATAAATATGAATATGCACAGTTCTATTTTTGAAAAACTAAGCAAATGAACAAAAGCGTAAAAATGAGCTCAAAAGAAAAAAAAATAGCATGTGTTAGGTTGTTTGGATAATTCCGCAATCCTTAGTAAATGGAACTTAGATGTAAGTTGAAACTTTTAATTCCATTTCGAAAAGGAGAGTGGAAAACTTTGTGATCCTAAGTAACTGAGAACAGATACAAGTTGAAATGTTTGACTCTCACGTTATAAAGGTGAATGAAGGAAGTCACTTTTATGTCTTAGTTGATATCTTTTGGTATGTATTGAAAAAGTATAGAAGATATTAACATTGCACAAGGCATAAAAGCAGACCACACGCAAGCTATAAGAGAAAAATAAGTGCGCAAAAAGAAAAAGCGTGAAAAGAAAAAAAAGAGAGAAAAGAGCTTAAAAAGAAAAAAAAGTTCAGTGCTTAGAAGTGCGATTGAGAAAAACTGTGCAGAAAACATATGAGTGAGGATAAGTAAATAATAATATGTTTTTATTGGATTTTCTAAGAATAAAACATAAATAATTGTGATATTTAGAAAAGTGAAAGAAATTCTTTTTCTGTGGTGGTATATAAAAGAATCTAATTATATTTTGATTTTGAAACAACAGGAAATATTGGTGAAAATAAAGTCTTTGATTACCTACTGATCGTGAGGATGTGTAATATTATGCATACATGACAGAGATGTTTGTGGGTAGCATCACTGCAAACCCTCACGAGACCTTACTCGTCCACTGGGGTAACCCAGGGGTTGAAAGGGCTTGTTGCATGAGCTAAATGCAACCGTGATTCCTACGAAAGTGAGTTAGGTGATAGTTTGATTTCTTGCATTTTTCTAGTTTGCTCGAGGACTAGCAAAACATAAGCATGGGGGTATTTGATCATGCATATAAATCAGAGTTAATTAACATTTAAATATGCATGATTTTATAAAATAATGTTTCAAAAACCCAATTTTATGTTAGTTTTCGAGTAAATGTGTTAAAATGATTTAAAAATAGAAAATGCAGGAAAAATAATTTTATTTTACATTTTTATGCCTATTTTAGTTTTTGTAGTTTGGTTTTAGTTTTTATTAAAAATAAAAAATGAAGAAAATAGTTTTATATTCATTTTAAGTGTTTGTTTTTTTTAGAAAAGAAAAAAAATATATAGTTAGATTAGTTTTTGAGTTTCTTTATAAATAAATAATTTTGTTTTTGAAAATTTTCATAATAAACCGATTAATAGGTTTTCTTTACTTTTAAAAATGAAAAATATAAAATAATAAAAACAAATCATTACATGGTTTGTAATTTTTGGAAAATTGAAAAAAAAAATATATAATAATAATAACACAAACCAGTTTGAAACGGTTTGTATTTCTAAAAGAAAACTAAAAAAAATAATAACCAAACCGGCTTGAACCGGTTTGCATTTGTTTCAAACCGGTTCCAGCCGGTTTGAAAGTTTTTAAAAACCCCAAAAAAACGCAAGTTCAGGGCGCCTCTTCCATACGCCTGAAACTTCCTCTGGTTTTCCCCTCTTTCCCTCTCTTTCTCTCTTTTCTCACCATCCTCCACTAACACCGGCCTCTCCTTTTCCCTACCTTCCCCTTCTCCCTCTTTCTCTGTCTACACTCTAGCCGGCAGCAGTGGAGGACTCTTCAGTCCGGTGAATGGCGCACGGTGGAGGCCGCCAACTTCTCTTCTAATCCTCCCGGCTACGGTAAGTCTGTTCCTAACTTCTTCTTCTTCTTCCTCCGATCTTCTTTTCTTCTTCTTCTTCTTCCTCTTCTTCTTTTTCAGATCTTTCTTTTCTTCTTTTTCCGATCTATTTTTTCTTCTTTTTCTTTTTCAGATTCTCTTCTTCTTCTTTTAATTCCAATTCCTCTTCTTCTTCTTCCATTAATCCTGTGTAAAATAAAAATAAAAATGTAAAAACGAGAGAAAAGAAAAAAAATAGGTAATTGTTGTTTCAGATGTGTTTTGTTCGGTGTCTGATTTGTTGTTCATTAATTTTTTTTTCATTTTGTTAATTCAGCATGTAAGTTTCATTCATTAGATATCTGTTAACTCTTGCATCGCACAAACTAAATTCCTGTTTTTTTTTTTCTGTCTTGTTTTGTATCCTGCGTTCCTGTTTTGTATCATCACCTATTTCGATCTTGTTTTTTTTTTCTTTCAGTCATTTCATGTTCATCATTCAGCTTTAGTTTTAATTTTAGCATTTTAGTTCATTACTGCTAAGTTTCCTGTTGTTAATTCTGAATTCCTGCATTTTCTGATTATGTTATTAATTTTCGGTGTGTTAGTTTTTACAGCATTGTATGTCATTAATCTTTTTCCCATTTACTGTTGTTAATCGTTTAAATTCATGTTTCCAGTTATTAAATTCTTGTTGTTTATAGCTATTGCTTCAAATTCTGTTTTGATTCATAGTCATTTTTTTAGTTTTGCATTTACTATCAGATTTCCTGTTTAGTTTAGAAATTTTTTTAGCATTGCATTTACTGTGTTTCATTCAATTTCTTATTGCAGTTATTTGTTTAGTTATTTTGTTTTTTAATGTTTTGTTTCTAATTTTTCATTTTCTGTTTTTCTTTATCATTAACTTTCTGTTTTACAAATTACTTTCCTGTTTTTCACATTATGCATTTCCTGTATTTTTTTTACATTCTGAGTTTCTTTTGTTTAACTTTCTGAATTTCATTTTCTGATTTTTTTGTTTTTCCTCATTCAGTCATTTCCTGTTTTCTTTAATTCTTGGAGTTAATGTTGTTTTTCAAATTCTTGAATTCTTGTTCTTTTAATACAGTCAATTCATGTTTCCTTCATCGATTTCTTGTTTTGTTTTCATAGTTAGTTTACTGTCCTGTTAGTTAATTGACTTAGTTGTTAGTCAAGTTGATTTGTTAAAAGTTGTTTAGTATAGTTCCTATTTCGATCTCTTGTACTGCTCGTGTTCATTTGATTTGTGCAGGATAACACAAGACGAGCGGAAGCGATTACATGACACGAAGTACGAAGAATAAAGCTTCTTTTTACTTTTATTTTTAGAATTAGGAATTTGATTGGGTTTGTAAATATTGCACTTTACGCCCTCTGCGAAGGGTATTCATTTGTTGTAATAGTTAGTTGTTTTTACCTTTTCTGAACATTTTACATTTCAAATAATTCGGCAATAAAGAATAGTTTAGATTTGTGTACTTGAATACGAAATATTTCCGTTCCCTGAGTTCGACCCGGTCTCATCCACTAGTGAGAACCGGTTCTTATTATTTGATGTCTGGTTTTCACATGTTTTACATTTAAAAATCTTTTCAAAATTACAACGATTTAAAAGAAGACATCACCCAGCTACTTCGCTGGTCGCTAAATGAAATGTCCCAGCTACTTCGTTGGTCGCTAAATGAAATGTCCCAGCTACTTCGCTGGTCGTTAAATGAAATGTTCCAATTCCTTCGTTGGTCGTTAAATGAAATGTCCCAGTTTTCACTGGTCATTAAATGAAAGGTTCCAACTCCTTCGCTGGTCGTTAAATGAAAGGTCCCAGTTTACTGGTCAGAATGTCCAAAATCATAAATTGCAACTAAAGGTCGCATCAAAATCTATATTGAGTAAATATTTCATATAAAAGCCATGAAAAATTTGCCAATTTGCTAAAAGTATTTGTTGATTCCAATATTTTTTACTACACGAAAGAATTATCTCAGGTTACCTCTAGTATTTTTCCAAAAGGTGAAACTTTTTGCGAAAAAGAGGTAAAATTCAAAACTTTTCAATGTTGATCAACCAAAAGGATGAAAGAAATATCCTCGGTATGATTAGTGAAATAAATATTCAATGATGTTGAAAAGCTAGAAACGAATTGATATTGATCATAGCCATGCGTGTTTAAAGATGATTTTCTGACAATTAGGCAGTGGAAATGTCTTGAGCTACAAAAGAACCCACTTAATCCATATCTTCTCATTTTAAAGTTGCAATCAAATATCTGCAAAAGGGATCTCTCAATTGTCGTCAAGATGAAGGCGAATTAAGCGAGTAGACCCCGGGGGCCAAAGAAGATTTGGATCATCTACCAAGATGAAGGAGTTTGTGAAGGATCCTTCCAGGGAAAGTTCAGATCACTGTCGAGATGAAGGCGAGTGTGATGGACCTACCGACAAACCCTAAATGATATTTGATTTCTGCTATCATCTAAAGACATTTGAGCCAATACCATCATGTATAATCCTTGAGAAAATGAAGGATCAAAACATCTTCAAGATGAAGGAGTTTGTGACGTACCCTTCCCCCAAAAAAGAGAGAAACGTCAGGACACATCCAAATGAAGGATGATGTAAAAGCCCAAAAAAGCCCAATGACTCAAAAGGAGCGCAAAAAGATCATCATGGAAAAACACCCAGATATCAATCTGCCGAAATTGCCAGAAGTCATCTTTTCTCATGCAAAATATCTTTTATCAATATCTTTTCACTACTCGCTTTTATGAAATTGAGAATATTTCTTCTCTTCTCATATCAGGGAAATGGATAGTTTCCTTGAAGAAAATCATCAGCGCTAAAATTTTGAATTTGACTCTTAAAACCGAGGAGTTAACCTCGTTGGAGGAAATACTTTAGGTAAAAGAGGGAATATCTTTACACACATATACACATTTTTTTCAAGCATTGAAGTCAAATATAAATTTATCTTATTGGCAAAATTTTCTAGATATTCTAAGAAAGAAATAAATATTCAATATCCATTTTGGTGCAACCTAGCATTGTTTATATTTTCCAGAAGAGTTACCCCATTCAGTTGAAGTATCTCTCCTGTCCCATCACGGTTTTGAGAAATTCCGTATGGTCCGTCCCCTTCAGGTCAAGGGTTAAGCCTGAACCTTGTGCATCGAGGTATCTTCCTTTTTCAGGTTTGGGTTAAACCTGAGTCTCGTTTCGACGAGGTGTTTCTTCTTCCAGTCTCATCATGACTCTTCCCATCAAGGAATCCATGCTTTGTATATCCATCCGAAATAAAATCCCACTTGAGCTTCATCTCATGAGACATTTGCTAAAAATGTCCCATCAAAGTCCCATTATATTCCTTTCCCCATTTAGGTTATCTTGATATATCTTCGTCCCATCCAGATTAAGGGCTAAACCTGAGTCATTCCACAAGATTGATCTTGTCTCACCCATGAGACTTGATCAAAATGCCTATCTTTTATCATTTCGGGATCTTCACCCAAAGTCCCATCACGATTTCCTCATCTCTATCATTCAGTCATATCATTGTCGAGGATTTCGTCCCCCCAAGCCATTCAGGACAAGGCTTTAAGCCTGAAAAGCCATAATTCTTTCACACCCAGTTCAGATCTGCTGACTGGGGCATTTTCAAAATTTGGAGTGTTATCTTTGCCACTAAGCTTGGCTTTCGACATACTTAGTAGCAAAGAGGGGCATCTGTGAACACCCCAAAATTTTCAAAATCTTTTTAAATATTCCCTTTTTTGCCCCTAAATTCATTTTTTGAGCAAATGAGTCATTTTAAATCTAAATTCCAGTTCATTTCTCAAGCTTTACTGAAATTAAATTCATTTTATATGTTTAAATTAATTTCAGATCTGGATCCATTGTCCAGATCCAAATCTGAGTCTCGTTGTCCAAATTTTAAACTAAAATTACAGAAAATACCAAAAATAGTTTTTTTTAAATAGCTCAGACGGTCCATCCGACATCCTTTTAGATCCATTACGTTATATTTCTCGATTCGAGTTTCAAAACTTGAACATTTTCTCAAAACTTGGGTCCAAACTCATTCTTCTGAAGAATTTTTCCCAAAATGGCCTGAAATTCTCGAAAAACACTTTTGTAAATATTTCTCAGAAAAATACAAAAAAAATAGTGTTTAATCTGCGTTTTCTCGTAAAATCTTAGATTTTTATTCCAAAAATACAAAAAAATAAAAAAATAAAACAAAAATCAAAAAAATTGGAAAAATATAAGGAAAGCAAATGGTTTTAAAGCTTAAAAGAGTTGAACTTTGCTAAAAACCTCATTTTTAAAAACCACTTTTTTTAGAAAAAAAAATTTAAGGAACCCCTTTTTTATAAAATACTTTTTAAGAGGGGGTCGTCGAAAGACCTTTTAGGGTTTTGAGATCCTTCGAAGAAAAGGGGTCGAATCTTCCTCTCTTCATCGTCTCTCTCTCCTTCGCTCATTACGAAACTCTCCAGAACCTTCTCCCCTTCTCGCCCAAACCCTCCATCACCCACTGGTAAACCTCCTGCTCCATCCTTCGTCCATCTCCAACGGACTCGCATGCTTCATCTCCCGGGCTCCTCCACCCTCCGATCCTCCTTAGCCTCCATCTCACGTTCATCCTTAACGAACTCTACCCTTCTCAACCATTGTCCCCCTCTTTAAGAGAGGCACAATGAGGAAATCGAGGAGGAGGAGAAACCATTATCGACCTGTCTTCTTCTTCTTGGAATCTCTAAAGGAAAATTACTACTCCAGAAATTCAGCAATCTCGCACCCATCAATCGAGCAATCCAGTGAGAGCTCCTCCTCTCTTCTTTGCTTTTTCTTTCTACGATTCCTTAGTTTTATTACTCAACATTCTGTTTAAGCACCCCTTGTGGTAATTGATTTGCTGATGGCAAAACCAATCCACATACGTGGGATATTCAAATGGAACCTACATGTTTCGACAAATTTTTTTTTCTTTATTTTCATCTCTAGATTCTTCTGGTTTTGAGAATTTGCCATATGTTAGATTCAGTAGTTTTCCATCGTTCTATGAATGTGTAATGTATTTTCAGTTTCCATTAACTATGGCTTGGCATCAGTTCTTTAGTTATTTTCCTTGCATTCCGTTCATAGCATTATAATCCTACATATATATCTTCTTTGTTTTTGGGGGTGAATATTCTTTTTGTTCCCCTTTGATATTTATATCAAATTGCTTGGTTCAGCTCCATCTCTGTCGTAGCCTCATAGGTGCATCCGATTGCGATTCTTCATTTTTTTTCTTTTTCTCTTTCCCTTTTTCTTTTGCTATGGGACAGTGACTTCCCCCACCCTGACGTTGATTTTCCTGTCCTGAATCCTCTTATGAGATAACCATATCTCTGTATAATTGCTTTTGCTAGGACCAATATCTGTAAAGGAGATTTTCTGTCATGCTCGTTGCTTTGGAAATAATTATGGCTGACATTCCTTTTGTTGCATGTTTGAAAGGTTGTTTCATATATGTACATTACCAGGCTTTTCATACGTGGTATTTGATGTATAGAAAATGAAAAGTCTCACTATATTAGAGAAACAGACGAGGTCTCATTTTGATACAGAATAACAGACATGCTTACTTTACCTTGTGAAGTTCAGGAACCCTTGGAGACTGCTTCGGGGTCAAGGTTCATGATACGTCTGTGGCATTAATACTTGCATATTTGAGATAATGTGGAGATTCCTGGTGAAGTTTGTGTTCGTGCGGTGAAATTTCTGCTTGTGCATTATTATACATATTGTCCTGGATATTGGTTTACTGCTATTTCTGTCTTATGCCATACTGTATTTTATATTTGGGTGTTTGTATGAGCTTCTGGAAAGAAAGGAATTCAAATTGTTCCAGCAAATCTGGATGGAAATGAATTTTGATTATTAGGCTGAATTTATGACAGTTGTGATATTTGGAAAATGATTAGGGAACATTTGAAGGACATAAAGGTAAAATCCAAAACCATTGATGCCAGTTTTGAAAATCTATAGGGAAATGGATTGTGAATGATGCAAAACACTCATGATGTGTTTGCTGCAAGTATCTTCCAGGCTCTCGCTGGGAGTGAGGTTCTTTGCACCCACCCACGATGTATTTAAATTAAAAACCAGATTCCTGGTATCGTTGAAAAGTGCGTCAAGATATTGGTTTTGAATATGCCTTCATCATGTTAAGGCCCCATCCAACCTCACTTAAATTCGCAGCAGCAGTTCCCTTTTCAAGCTAACATGACATCGACGACTAGTGGCTGGAGCCAGGTGGTCCGACCTCAGGCATTGAGTCCCTGGTCCTTCGTTCTGTGTCTGATTCATGAATTCTCACATTTTTCATCACATGTAGCTGAATCATCAGATAGGGCCCCAGATCGGGGAGCTTGAGTTGTAGTACAGCATCTTCCTTTTGCTAGAAAAGTCCATTTTCGTCCTATGGTGAGTTTAGTTCCATTGTGTAGCCTGGCCTGGAGACGATGCTGATAATTTTCTACCTTGTTTCTTTACAGGTTATAATCTCACTTGACTCCAGTAGCTGCAAAACTTGAATAAGCCCGATTGCCATCATTCTCACTCCCAAAGCAGTTGGAGGAACGAATTTCATTATATCAGGCCTTGATGCTTCTGTGGAGCAGAACCAAGTTTCAATTTGCTGCCTGAATCTTGATCTACTAAAGATAAAATCAGAGGTCTGATTTCAATCTCCAGTCGCAGATCGTGATATAAAAGCCTAAGGCCTGATTCCCATCGCTAGTTGAGGTAAGTGCCTGTCATCTCCAACACCTCATCTGAATATGCACTGTCTCATATGTCTGCTATAGCTTTCTGCACCTATATACACATCATGCTGCAATCCTGTTGCCACTGTGTATACACCATCCCTTTTTTTTTTTTACACCTTCAGCACTTACACAACTTTCATTTCCTGTGTCTATTTCTAACCTGCACAACTCTCTCATTTTCCTGTTTTAGTATATGCAGCATTGTTTGTCACATACTTCTGCATTTTCTTTCTGTTTCAAATCAACTGCAATTCATCATTAGCATCTCATTTATATCATGCTCTGTATATCGATATATATATATATATATATATATATATATATATATATATATATATATATATATATATATATATATATATATATATATATATATATATATACTCATGCCTGCACCTAAATGCTCATCATAGTCCTCCTGCGTATTCTTTGTTTCATGTCTTCATCAGCATTTTAATTGATTATATGCTTCAGTATATTAACTATGTATATGTGTATTTGTTGAAAATCATAGAGAGGGTCTCCGGGAAATGTCAGAACTAAGGACGTTTTTTTTATTTTCCTTGGGCTCTGCTGTTATGAAATGCCCATGGCTGAATATATCGTTGAGTTTGTGGCTAAGATCCAAAAGTTCATTACCACTGGGATAATAATTTCCAATCACATGTTGTTGTGCTGTAAAGCCTTGGAAGCCTCTTGTTAACAATTTATTCTTTTGGGCTCATTGATAATCATAGTTTGATAGTGAATACACCATCTCTGCCTATGCAGAGTATGTTTTGACCCTGTCGTAACTCCCAACCAGTTCTGACATATTACAAACTGTATCTCCAGCCTATCCTACTCCACCTCACTCAGCAACACTGCTGAATATCATACCCCCTTTGTTGTTGTAACTACAGCAACGGTTCTATTCATCCCCTCCTAACAGTCATTTCACCACCTAATTGCTGTCACATTCAGCATATCAAATCAGCATTACCCAGCCCATTCACTTACAGCAGTGATCACTGTTGTAAACCCTCACTCAATCACAGCAATGCCTAGCATTGCTATGATGTTCCATCCACTTATAGCCGCGCTCGCATCAGTGCTTAACACTACTGTATATTTACAGCAGTGTCAAACATTGTTGTAGTTTCTCGTATATTTTGCAGCATTAATGTCATCATCCTCCATCGTTGCAACACTTAGAGCCCTATCAAGTCTTGTCCCAGTCATGCCAATGACCCCACCAGTCACCCATTTACAACAGCCCCACTTCACTAAAATCACCACACCTTACTTCCACCTTCTGCTACAACTTCTCACTGTAGTAGTATTCCACCTTCCCTTGTATCTCTCCTTTCGGCAGGTTATATTTCCACCCCACTAGCTGGCCTCAATGTGTTGTAGCCTCTTCCTCTTCACATCAGCCTAATGAAGGGCTGAATTTTTTTTTTCTCTTTCTTTTCCCCTCATAACATGTCTAGGCAAGCATGTATATACACTTTCCTACAAGCTTTCACATGGCCCATAGGGATCACATGCATATTTTCCCATTAATCTAGGCATGACATTTAGATATCATGTATGTATTCTTCATTTAGAGTAAAGCATCTTCTATCACCTCTACTTTATGCTAACTCTGTTTTTGCAGGAAGATATAAGAAGTTTAAATTTTCCTTTTGGACTAGAAATTTCTGATATTTGCAATTCAAAGTTGTAATAAATTAGGTATAAATGAGAAAAAAATCAACTTTTAGATAGAATGAATGAGCATTGTAAATGTCATAAATTGCTTATTTTCATGCTTTTTACCTTGATTTCCTAAAAATCTCACAATGGTGAAACACGAATGGCATGCGCACCATTCTAATAGGAGGTGACTAATCCTAAGTTGATGATTTGCATCAATGGCAATAGTCAGGATGTGAACAAAACTTAGGATCTTCATCTTTTATGGAATAACACTGGATCCACACCGGACCCCTCTTCAAAAAATCATGATATTTTCAAATATTTCCTTCTTTTATTAGAGTTTAACTTAGAATTGGTTCAAAATATATACCAATGGCCATAGTCAGGGTATATTGAGAGTTAATTCCATTTTAAACTCTATAAAAGCACAAAAATATGTTTTATTCTTCATCTGAATTTAAATATAGATTATTATATAATACATTCAATGACCATAGTCAAGGATGTATTATATTTTCAATCTTATCTTAAATTCATTTAAAGAATGGAATAGCTTTTCAAAATCCAATCTCAAAATTCTTTAAATTCATTCATCATTTAGGATAGAATTGCATCATATTTTCAAAACTCCTTTTTCAAAAACTCCAAGTGATGTAAATATCTTCCTCAATCTATCTTCAATTCTTATGAAATCCAATTCATCCTTTCATTTTCAAATTCAATTTCAATCTCAAAATTCAATTTAATTTTGAGATTTCAAAGTCATTTTTATATTCAAATTCAAATCAGATTTCAAAGTTCAATTTGACTTTGAAATTTCAAATTCATTTTATATTCAAAACTCTAATCAAACTCAAAGTTCAATTTTAACTTTGAGACTCTTGATTCATCTTCTAAATTCCAAATTCAAAAATTCAAGGTCTAACTTAACTTTGAAATTCATTTGTATATTCAAGATTCAATTCCTAAATTTCATTTTCCAAATCCAATTCAAAATTGGAAATATGGATTCATCTTCTAAATTCCATATTCAAGCTTCAAAGTCCAATTTGACTTTGAAATTCGTTAGCATATTCAAAATTCAAATTCTCAAATCAATTTTGGAAATTTCAAATCCAAAATTAGATCAACTTGGATCCAGTTTTTTCTAAATACAATTCTACTTTGGATCTTAGACTTCAGATCCAATTCCTTCTTAGGATCCAGAACTCAAATTCTACTTTGGATCTCAGATTTCAAGATCCACAATCCGCTTTAGGATCCAGAGTCCAACTCTACATTGGATCTCAGATTTCAGATCCAATTCCACATTTGGATCTCAGACTTCAGATCCAAATTCCATTTTAGGATCCAGAACTCAACTTCCATATTGGATCTCAGACTTTAGATCCAAACTCCATCTTAGGATCCAGAACCTAAGTCTACTTTGGATCTCAGACTTCAGATCCAATTCCATTTTAGGATCCAGAACTCAACTTCCATCTTGGATCTCAGACTTCATATCCAAATCCATTTTAGGATCCAGAATTCAATTCCATCTTGGATCTCAGATCCAAAACCTATTTTTAAATTCGGATCCAATTCAGATTTCAGATTCAAAGATCCAGACTTTAGATTCGAATTCCATCTTGAAATCCATGTTTTAAATCAAGTTCTATTTTCAATTCCAACTTTCAAAGCCAATTCCATTTCATTTCCAGATTTCAAAGCTAAATCCACTTACAGATCATGTCTAGATTTCTTAAATTCATTTCTATACCATTTGGATTTCTCAGATCCATTCCAAAATTTCAAATCTTAAATTCAATTCCACTTTCAATCTTATCTCTTTTTCCAAAATCCAAGTTCAAAGTCCATCTTCTAAAAACCTTGGAAATTTCCTTTCCTTCCCCTTTATCTCAGCTTTAAATTATTCTCTTTCCAAAGTCAAGATTTATTCTTCCAACCCTAAAGTTAGATTCAATTATTTCTTCACTCCTTTACCAAGTTCATCTCAGAATACTTTGAAATTTCCAAAACAATTTTCAAAAGAGCATACATCCATGCATTGCACAAGTATGATTCTTTGTGCATTTAGATCTTTAGGATAAATTCTTCGATAATATTTAGGCAAAGCAAAAGGCATAGATTCGATCCTTGGTTCGATTACCCCTGGTAAAGGCGCCAGGAACGGTCGAACCTCGTACCGACGAGTGAATCCCGTCTCTCCATTTTTTCCGCAAATTTTCAAAATGGAGGCGAGTTAAATTTCTAAATATTTTTCAAATCAAGGTCAAGTGAGACTGCGCAAAAGAGTTCTTTTTCTCTCTCTTTCTTTCTTTCTCTTCTCTCTCTCTTTTCTTTCTTTTATTTTTCTCCCTTCAAAAAGGAGGAAAATAGAGGTTAGAAAAGGGAAAGAGAAGGAAGCGAGAGAAACCACAAGAGAGGAAAAATTTTGCGATGATCACAGTTTTGGCGACCGTGATGGGACATTCAAAAAATTTCAAGAAATCATAAAATCTCTTTTCCATGAGGTATTTTCTAAATCTTCTTTTATATAACCCTTCCAGGTTAAGGGAAAAACCTGACCCTCGTTGTCCGAGGTGTTCCCGCTCAGGTTAAGGGATAAACCTAACCCTCGTTGTCTGAGGTGTTCCCATTCAGGATAAGGGAAAAACCTGAGACCCCTCGTAGGAGCAATAACGCTACCTATGAGGATTCTTTTGTAAATACAAGTTTTGTTAATCTTTGTTGATTTTCTAGATTTATATCAATTTCCCTTCATTAAATCTCTTTAAATTCTATTCTTGTTCCCATTCAGGATAAGGGAAAATCCTAAGACCCCTCGTAGGAGCAATAATGCTACCTACGAGAATTCTTTTGTAAATACAAGTTTTGTCAACCTTTATTGATTTTCTAAATTTATATCAATTTCTTTTTGCCTTCTTAAATTCTATTCTTTTTCCCTTTCAGGTTAAGGGATAAACCTGAATCATTCTTTTTCTAAAATTTTCATCAAATGTTTATCCCATTTCCCCTTCAGGTTAAGGGATAAACCTGAATCATTCTTTTTCTAAATTCCATTCAAAATATCTATTCTGTTTTCCTTTCAGGGTAAGGGATAATCCTAAAACCTCGGGCATTTCTTCTTGCTTCGATCTCTAAATATCTTAAATAGGCCGATCTCCTTCCCGACTCTCAGTTGAAAAACCTAGTGTTCGCATTGGTTGTTTTGCAAAGTTTTCAAATCTAAAGATCAAGTTCATCAGTCCTCGCGTTGTTTGTCTCTCAGAAAGTCTCAATTTTAAATCAAGTCATTAAATGAAATGTCCCAGCTACTTCGCTGGTTGTTAAATGATTAAATGAAATGTCCCAGCTACTTCGTTGGTCGTTAAATAATTAAATGAAAAAGTCCCAGCTACTTCGCTGGTCGTTAAATGATTAAATAAAATGTCCCAGCTACTTCGTTGGTCGTTAAATGATTAAATAAAATGTCTCAGCTACTTCGTTGGTCGTTAAATGATTAAATAAAAAGTCCAAGCTACTTCGCTGGTCGTTAAATGATTGAATAAAATGTTCCAGCTACTTCGCTGGTCGTTAAATGATTAAATAAAAAGTCCCAGCTACTTCGTTGGTCGTTAAATGATTAAATAAAATGTCCTAGCTACTTCGCTGGTCGTTAAATGATTAAATAAAATGTCCCAGCTACTTCGTTGGTCGTTAAATGATTAAATAAAATGTCCCACCTACTTCGTTGGTCGTTAAATGATTAAATAAAATATCCCAGCTACTTCGCTGGTCGTTAAATGATTAAATAAAATGTCCCAGCTACTTCGCTGGTTGTTAAATGATTAAATGAAATGTCCCAGCTACTTCGTTGGTCGTTAAATGATTAAATGAAATGTCCCAGCTACTTCGCTGGTCGTTAAATGATTAAATGTAATGTTTCAGCTACCTCGGTGGTCGTTAAATGATTAAATGAAATGTCCCAGCTACTTCGCTGGTCGTTAAATGATTAAATGAAATGTCCCAGTTTTCACTGGTCGCTAAATGAAATGTCTTAGCTACTTCGTGGTCGCTAAATGAAATGTCCCAGCTACTTCGTTGGTCGCTAAATGAAATGTCCCAGCTACTTCGCTGGTCGTTAAATGAAATGTTCCAACTGCTTCGTTGGTCGTTAAATGAAATGTCCCAGTTTTCACTGGTCATTAAATGAAAGGTTCCAGCTCCTTCGCTGGTCGTTAAATGAAAGGTCCCAGTTTACTGGTCAGAATGTCCAAAATCATAAATTGCAACTAAAGGTCGCATCAAAATCTATAATGAGTAAATATTTCACATAAAAGTCATGAAAAATTTGCCAATTTGCTAAAAGTATTTGTTGATTCCAATATTTTTTACTACACGAAAGAATTATCTCAGGTTACCTCCAGTATTTTTCCAAAAGGTGAAACTTTTTGCGAAAAAGAGGTAAAATTCAAAACTTTTCCCTGTTGATCAACCAAAAGGATGAAAGAAATATCCTCGGTATGATTAGTGAAATAAATATGCAATGATGTTGAAAAGCCAGAAACGAATTGATATTGATCATAGCCATGGCGCGTGTTTAAAGATGATTTTCTAGCAATTAGGCAGTGGAAATGTCTTGAGCTACAAAAGAACCCACTTAATCCATATCTTCTCATTTTAAAGTTGCAATCAAATATCTGCAAAAGGGATCTCTCAATTGTCGTCAAGATGAAGGCGAATTAAGCGAGTAGACCCCCGGGGCCAAAGAAGATTTGGATCATCTACCAAGATGAAGGAGTTTGTGAAGGATCCTTCCAGGGAAAGTTCAGATCACCGTCGAGATGAAGGCGAGTGTGATGGACCTACCGACAAACCCTAAATGATATTTGATTTCTGCTATCATCTAAAGACATTTGAGCCAATACCATCATGTATAATCCTTGAGAAAATGAAGGATCAAAACATCTTCAAGATGAAGGAGTTTGTGACGTACCCTTCCCCCAAAAAAGAGAGAAACGTCAGGACACATCCAAATGAAGGATGATGTAAAAGCCCAAAAAAGCCCAATGACTCAAAAGGAGCGCAAAAAGATCATCATGGAAAAACACCCAGATATCAATCTGCCGAAATTGCCAGAAGTCATCTTTTCTCATGCAAAATATCTTTTATCAATATCTTTTCACTACTCGCTTTTATGAAATTGAGAATATTTCTTCTCTTCTCATATCAGGGAAATGGATAGTTTCCTTGAAGAAAATCATCAGCGCTAAAATTTTGAATTTGACTCTTAAAACCGAGGAGTTAACCTCGTTGGAGGAAATACTCTAGGTAAAAGAGGGAATATCTTTGCACACATATACACATTTTTTTCAAGCATTGAAGTCAAATATAAATTTATCTTATTGGCAAAATTTTCTAGATATTCTAAGAAAGAAATAAATATTCAATATCCATTTTGGTGCAACCTAGCATTGTTTATATTTTCCAGAAGAGTTACCCCATTCAGTTGAAGTATCTCTCCTGTCCCATCACGGTTTTGAGAAATTCCGTATGGTCCGTTCCCTTCAGGTCAAGGGTTAAGCCTGAACCTTGTGCATCGAGGTATCTTCCTTTTTCAGGTTTGGGTTAAACCTGAGTCTCGTTTCGACGAGGTGTTTCTTCTTCCAGTCTCATCATGACTCTTCCCATCAAGGAATCCATGCTTTGTATATCCATCCGAAATAAAATCCCACTTGAGCTTCATCTCATGAGACATTTGCTAAAAATGTCCCATCAAAGTCCCATTATATTCCTTTCCCCATTTAGGTTATCTTGATATATCTTCGTCCCATCCAGGTTAAGGGCTAAACCTGAGTCATTCCACAAGATTGATCTTGTCTCACCCATGAGACTTGATCAAAATGCCTATCTTTTATCATTTCGGGATCTTCACCCAAAGTCCCATCACGATTTCCTCATCTCTATCATTCAGTCATATCATTGTCGAGGATTTCGTCCCCCCAAGCCATTCAGGACAAGGCTTTAAGCCTGAAAAGCCATAATTCTTCCACACCCAGTTCAGATCTGCTGACTGGGGCATTTTCAAAATTTGGAGTGTTATCTTTGCCACTAAGCTCGGCTTTCGACATACTTAGTAGCAAAGAGGGGCATCTGTGAACACCCCAAAATTTTCAAAATCTTTTTAAATATTCCCTTTTTTGCCCCTAAATTCATTTTTTGAGCAAATGAGTCATTTTAAATCTAAATTCCAGTTCATTTCTCAAGCTTTACTGAAATTAAATTCATTTTATATGTTTAAATTAATTTCAGATCTGGATCCATTGTCCAGATCCAAATCTGAGTCTCATTGTCCAAATTTTAAATTAAAATTACAGAAAATACCAAAAATATTTTTTTTAAATAGCTCAGACAGTCCATCCGACATCCTTTTGGATCCATTACGTTATATTTCTCGATTCGAGTTTCAAAACTTGAACATTTTCTCAAAACTTGGGTCCAAACTCATTCTTCTGAAGAATTTTTCCCAAAATGGCCTGAAATTCTCGAAAAACACTTTTGTAAATATTTCTCAGAAAAATACAAAAAAATAGTGTTTAATCTTCGTTTTCTCGTAAAATCTTAGATTTTTATTCCAAAAATACAAAAAAATAAAAAAATAAAACAAAAATCAAAAAAATTGGAAAAATATAAGGAAAGCAAATGGTTTTAAAGCTTAAAAGAGTTGAACTTTGCTAAAAACCTCATTTTTAAAAACCACTTTTTTTAGAAAAAAAAATTTAAGGAACCCCTTTTTTATAAAATACTTTTTAAGAGGGGGGCGTCGAAAGACCTTTTAGGGTTTTGAGATCCTTCGAAGAAAAGGGGTCGAATCTTCCTCTCTTCATCGTCTCTCTCTCCTTCGCTCATTACGAAACTCTCCAGAACCTTCTCCCCTTCTCGCCCAAACCCTCCATCACCCACTGGTAAACCTCCTGCTCCATCCTTCGTCCATCTCCAACGGACTCGCATGCTTCATCTCCCGGGCTCCTCCACCCTCCGATCCTCCTTAGCCTCCATCTCATGTTCATCCTTAACGAACTCTACCCTTCTCGAACCATCGTCCCCCTATTTAAGAGAGGCACAATGAGGAAATTGAGGAGGAGGAGAAACCATTATCGACCTGTCTTCTTCTTTTTGGAATCTCTGAAGGAAAATTACTACTCCAGAAATTCAGCAATCTCGCACCCATCAATCGAGCAATCCAGTGAGAGCTCCTCCTCTCTTCTCTGCTTTTTCTTTCTACGATTCCTTAGTTTTATTACTCAACATTCTGTTTAAGCACCCCTTGTGGTAATTGATTTGCTGATGGCAAAACCAATCCACATACGTGCGATATTCAAATGGAACCTACATGTTCCGACAAATTTTTTTTTCTTTATTTTCATCTCTAGATTCTTCTGGTTTTGAGAATTTTCCATATGTTAGATTCAGTAGTTTTCCATCGTTCTATGAATCTGTAATGTATTTTCAGTTTTCATTAACTATGGCTTGGCATCAGTTCTTTAGTTATTTTCCTCGCATTCCGTTCATAGCATTATAAACCTACATATATATCTTCTTTGTTTTTAGGGGTGAATATTCGTTTTGTTCCCCTTTGATATTTATATCAAATTGCTTGGTTCAGATCCATCTTTGTCGTAGCCTCATAGGTGCATCCGATTGCGATTCTTCATTTTTTTTTTCTCTTTCCCTTTTTCTTTTGTTATATTCGAGTTTATTTGGATCTGTTTTCTTTGATTCTCCGACTCATCCAAATTTTTGTGCTGCTCGACTTCCCCTTTATATTTGTTGGGTTCAGCAGAATTTATGTTTACAACCCATCATTGCATTTCATTAGGCTTAGCCCGCTTACATCTCTTTTTTTTTTTTTTTTGCTTTCTTTCTATTTTTTTTTTAGTTCTGATGTTATTGTCCCTTCTTTTCCATTTTCTTTTTTTCCTTTTTTTTTCCTTTTTATTATCATCTCCTTTGTTTTATTCTTACCTAATCGTCTTCCTCCCTTTCAATAGTGTTATTAGTTTTATTTCTAGCAGCATTTTTTTTTTAGGCATCCCCATCGGTGCCCTCCAATCTGACATTAGTGCAGATTGATTGTAAAACTCTAATGTTGCTCTGTTCCTAAGAAAGACGATTCAAGTCAGAGAATAGAGGTGGATGGATGAATCTTATAAGGTCTGTGCTGTCGGGATGGGTAAGTATCTGTATATATAGCAAAATCTAAGAAAACCTCTCAGATCTAGCCAGTCGATGGGGTCATCCTATTCATTTGAGAATATCATTATAAATCCTTTTTTTTTTGCTAAGGTAAAAGTGCAATCCCTTCGCTAAAAGTTATTAGGCTATGGGACAGTGACTTCCCCCACCCTGACGTTGCTTTTCCTGTCCTGAATCCTCCTATGAGATAACCATATCTTTGTATAATTGCTTTTGCTAGGACCAATATTTGTAAAGGAGATTTTCTGTCATGCTCGTTGCTTTGGAAATAGTTATGGCTGACATTAAAGCCTTTTGTTGCATGTTTGAAAGGTTGTTTCATATATGTACATTACCAGGCTTTCCATACATGGTATTTGATGTATAGAAAATGAAAAGTCTCACTATATTAGAGAAAGAGACGAGGTCTCATTTTGATACAGAATAACAGACATGCTTACTTTACCTTGTGAAGTTTAGGAACCCTTGGAGACTGCTTCGGGGTCAAGGTTCATGATATGTCTGTGGCATTAATACTTGCATATTTGAGATAATATGGAGATTCCTGGTGAAGTTTGTGTTCGTGCGGTGAAATTTCTGCTTGTGCATTATTATACATATTGTCTTGGATATTGGTTTACTGCTATTTCTGTCTTATGCCATACTGTATTTTATATTTGGGTGTTTGTATGAGCTTCTGGAAAGAAAGGAATTCAAATTGTTCCAACAAATCTGGATGGAAATGAATTTTGATTATTAGGCTGAATTTATGACAGTTGTGATAGTTGGAAAATGATTGGGGAACATTTGAAGGACATAAAGGTAAAATCCAAAACCATTGATGCCAGTTTTGAAAATCTATAGGGAAATGGATTATGAATGATGCAAAACACTCATGATGTGTTTGCTGCAAGTATCTTCCAGGCTCTCGCTGGGAGTGAGGTTCTTTGCACCCACCCACGATGTATTTAAATTAAAAACCAGATTCCTGGTATCGTTGAAAAGTGCGTCAAGATATTGGTTTTGAATATGCCTTCATCATGCTAAGGCCCCGTCCAACCTCACTTAAATTCACAGCAGCAGTTCCCTTTTCAAGCTAACATGACATCGACGGCTAGTGGCTGGAGCCAGGTGGTCCGACCTCAGGCATTGAGTTCCCTGGTTCTTCGTCCTGTGTCTGATTCATGAATTCTCACATTTTTCATCACATGTAGCCGAATCATCAGATAGGGCCCCAGATCGGGGAGCTTGAGTTGTAGTACAACATCTTCCTTTTGCTAGAAAAGTCTATTTTCGTCCTATGGTGAGTTTAGTTCCATTGTGTAGCCTGGCCTGGAGACGATGCTGATAATTTTCTACCTTGTTTCTTTACAGGTTATAATCTCACTTGACTTCAGTAGCTGCAAAACTTGAATAAGCTCGATTGCCATCATTCTCACTCCCAAAGCAGTTGGAGGAACGAATTTCATTATATCAGGCCTTGATGCTTCTGTGGAGCAGAACCAAGTTTCAATTTGCTGCCTGAATCTTGATCTACTAAAGATAAAATCAGAGGTCTGATTTCAATCTCCAGTCGCAGATCGTGATATAAAAGCCTAAGGCCTGATTCCCATCGCTAGTTGAGGTAAGTGCCTGTCATCTCCAACACCTCATCTGAATATACACTGTCTCATATGTCTGCTATAGCTTTCTGCACCAATATACACATCATGCTGCAATCCTGTTGCCACTGGAAGTTGAGTTCTGGATCCTAAAATGGAATTTGGATCTGAAGTCTGAGATCCAAATGTGGAATTGGATCTGAAATCTGAGATCCAATGTAGAGTTGGACTCTGGATCCTAAAGCGGATTGTGGATCTTGAAATCTGAGATCCAAAGTAGAATTTGAGTTCTAGATCCTAAGAAGGAATTGGATCTGAAGTCTAAGATCCAAAGTAGAATTGTATTTAGAAAAAACTAGATCCAAGTTGATCTAATTTTGGATTTGAAATTTCCAAAATTGATTTGAGAATTTGAATTTTGAATATGCTAACGAATTTCAAAGTCAAATTGGACTTTGAAGCTTGAATATGGAATTTAGAAGATGAATTCATATTTCCAATTTTGAATTGGATTTGGAAAATGAAATTTAGGAATTGAATCTTGAATATACAAATGAATTTCAAAGTTAAGTTAGACCTTGAATTTTTGAATTTGGAATTTAGAAGATGAATCAAGAGTCTCAAAGTTAAAATTGAACTTTGAGTTTGATTAGAGTTTTGAATATAAAATGAATTTGAAATTTCAAAGTCAAATTGAACTTTGAAATCTGATTTGAATTTGAATATAAAAATGACTTTGAAATCTCAAAATTAAATTGAATTTTGAGATTGAAATTGAATTTGAAAATGAAAGGATGAATTGGATTTCATAAGAATTGAAGATAGATTGAGGAAGATATTTACATCACTTGGAGTTTTTGAAAAAGGAGTTTTGAAAATATGATGCAATTCTATCCTAAATGATGAATGAATTTAAAGAATTTTGAGATTGGATTTTGAAAAGCTATTCCATTCTTTAAATGAATTTAAGATAAGATTGAAAATATAATACATCCTTGCCTATGGTCATTGAATGTATTATATAATAATCTATATTTAAATTCAGATGAAGAATAAAACATATTTTTTGCTTTTATAGAGTTTAAAATGGAATTAACTCTCAATATACCCTGAGTATGGCCATTGGTATATATTTTGAACCAATTCTAAGTTAAACTCTAATAAAAGAAGGAAATATTTGAAAATATTATGATTTTTTGAAGAGGGGTCCGGTGTGGATCCAGTGTTATTCCATAAAAGATGAAGATCCTAAGTTTTGTTCACATCCTGACTATGGCCATTGATGCAAATCATCAACTTAGGATTAGTCACCTCCTATTAGAATGGTGTGCATGCCATTCGTGTTTCACCATTGTGAGATTTTTAGCAAATCAAGGTAAAAAACATGAAAATAAGCAATTTATGACATTTACAATGCTCATTCATTCTATCTAAAAGCTGAAATTTTTGTCATTTATACCTAATTTATTACAACTTTGAATTGCAAATATCAGAAATTTCTAGTCCAAAAGGGAAATTTAAACTTCTTATATCTTCCTGCAAAAACAGAGTTAGCATAAAGTAGAGGTGATAGAAGATGCTTTACTCTAAATGAAGAATACATACATGATATCTAAATGTCATGCCTAGATTAATGGGAAAATATGCATGTGATCCCTATGGGCCATGTGAAAGCTTGTTGGAAAGTGTATATACATGCTTGCCTAGACATGTTATGAGAGGAAAAGAAAGAGAAAAAAAAATTCAGCCCTTCATTAGGCTGATGTGAAGAGGAAGAGGCTACAACACATTGGGGCCAGCTAGTGGGGTGGAAATATAACCTGCCGAAAGGAGAGATACAAGGGAAGGTGGAATACTCCTACAGTGAGAAGTTGTAGCAGAAGGTGGAAGTAAGGTGTGGTGATTTTAGTGAAGTGGGGCTGTTGTAAATGGGTGACTGGTGGGGTCATTGGCATGACTGGGACAAGACTTGATAGGGCTCTAAGTGTTGCAACGATGGAGGATGTTGACATTAATGCTGGAGGATATACGAGAAACTACAGCAATGTTTGACACTGTTGTAAATATACAGTAGTGTTAAGCACTGCTGCGAGCGCGGCTATAAGTGGATGGAACATGATAGCAATGCTAGGCATTGCTGTGATTGAGTGAGGGTTTACAGCAGTGATCACTGCTGTAAGTGAATGGGCTGGGTAATGCTGATTTGATATGCTGAATGTGACAGCAATTAGGTGGTGAAATGACTGTTAGGAGGGGATGAATAGAACCGTTGCTGTAGTTACAACAACAAAGGGGGTATGATATTCAGCAGTGTTGCTGAGTGAGGTGGAGTAGGATAGGCTGGAGATACAGTTTGTAATATGTCAGAACTGGTTGGGAGTTACGACAGGGTCAAAACATACTCTGCATAGGCAGAGATGGTGTATTCACTATCAAACTATGTTTATCAATGAGCCCAAAAGAATAAATTGTTAACAAGAGGCTTCCAAGGCTTTACAGCACAACATCATGTGATTGGAAATTATTATCCCAGTGGTAATGAACTTTTGGATCTTAGCCACAAACTCAACGATATATTCAGCCATGGGCATTTCATAACAGCAGAGCCCAAGGAAAATAAAAAAAACGTCCTTAGTTCTGACATTTCCTGGAGACCCTCTCTATGATTTTCAACAAAAACACATATACATAGTTAATATACTGAAGCATATAATCAATTAAAATGCTGATGAAGACATGAAACAAATAATACGCAGGAGGACTATGATGAGCATTTTGGTGCAGGCATGAGTATATATATATATATCGATATACAGAGCATGATATAAATGAGATGCTAATGATGAATTGCAGTTGATTTGAAACAAAAAGAAAATGCAGAAGTATGTGACAAACAATGTTGCATATACTAAAACAGGAAAATGAGAGAGTTGTGCAGGTTAGAAATAGACACAGGAAATGAAAGTTGTGTAAGTGCTGAAGGTGTAAAAAAAAAAAAGGGATGGTGTATACACAGTGGCAACAGGATTGCAGCATGATGTGTATATAGGTGCAGAAAGCTATAGCAGACATATGAGACAGTGTATATTCAGATGAGGTGTTGGAGATGACAGGCACTTACCTCAACTAGCGATGGGAATCAGGCCTTAGGCTTTTATATCACGATCTGCGACTGGAGATTGAATTCAGACCTCTGATTTTATCTTTAGTAGATCAAGATTCAGGAAGCAAATTGAAACTTGGTTCTGCTCCACAGAAGCATCAAGGCCTGATATATTGAAATTCGTTCCTCCAACTGCTTTGGGAGTGAGAATGATGGCAATCGGGCTTATTCAAGTTTTGCAGCTACTAAAGTCAAGTGAGATTATAACCTGTAAAGAAACAAGGTAGAAAATTATCAGCATCGTCTCCAGGCCAGGCTACACAATGGAACTAAACTCACCATAGGACGAAAATGGACTTTTCTAGCAAAAGGAAGATGTTGTACTACAACTCAAGCTCCCCGATCTGGGGCCCTATCTGATGATTCGGCTACATGTGATGAAAAATGTGAGAATTCATGAATCAGACACAGGACGAAGGACCAGGGACTCAATGCCTGAGATTGGACCACCTGGCTCCAGCCACTAGCCGTCGATGTCATGTTAGCTTGAAAAGGGAACTGCTGCTGTGAATTTAAGTGAGGTTGGACGAGGCCTTAACATGATGAAGGCATATTCAAAACCAATATCTTGACGCACTTTTCAACGATACCAGGAATCTGGTTTTTAATTTAAATACATCGTGGGTGGGTGCAAAGAACCTCACTCCCAGCGAGAGCCTGGAAGATACTTGCAGCAAACACATCATGAGTGTTTTGCATCATTCATAATCCATTTCCCTATAGATTTTCAAAACTGGCATCAATGGTTTTAAATTTTACCTTTATGTCCTTCAAATGTTCCCCAATCATTTTCCAACTGTCATAAATTTAGCCTAATAATCAAAATTCATTTCCATCCAGATTTGCTGGAACAATTTGAATTCCTTTCTTTCCAGAAGCTCATACAAACACCCAAATATAAAATACAGTATGGCATAAGACAGAAATAGCAGTAAACCAATATCCAAGACAATATGTATAATAATGCACAAGCAGAAATTTCACCGCACGAACACAAACTTCACCAGGAATCTCCACATTATCTCAAATATGCAAGTATTAATGCCACAGACGTATCATGAACCTTGACCTCAAAGCAGTCTCCAAGGGTTCCTGAACTTCACAAGGTAAAGTAAGCATGTCTGTTATTCTGTATCAAAATGAGACCTCGTCTCTTTCTCTAATATAGTGAGACTTTTCATATTCTATACATCAAATACCACGTATGGAAAGCCTGGTAATGTACATATATGAAACAACCTTTCAAACATGCAACAAAAGGCTTTAATGTCAGCCATAACTATTTCCAAAGCAACGAGCATGACAGAAAATCTCCTTTACAAATATTGGTCCTAGCAAAAGCAATTATACAGAGATATGGTTATCTCATAGGAGGATTCAGGACAGGAAAAGCAACGTCAGGGTGGGGGAAGTCACTGTCCCATAGCCTAATAACTTTTAGCGAAGGGATTGCACTTTTACCTTAGCAAAAAAAAAAGGGTTTATAATGATATTCTCAAATGAATAGGATGACCCCATCGACTGGCTAGATCTGAGAGGTTTTCTTAGATTTTGCTATATATACAGATACTTACCCATCCCGACAGCACAGACCTTATAAGATTCATCCATCCACCTCTATTCTCTGACTTGAATCGTCTTTCTTAGGAACAGAGCAACATTAGAGTTTTACAATCAATCTGCACTAATGTCAGATTGGAGGGCACCGATGGGGATGCCTAAAAAAAAAATGCTGCTAGAAATAAAACTAATAACACTATTGAAAGGGAGGAAGACGATTAGGTAAGAATAAAACAAAGGAGATGATAATAAAAAGGAAAAAAAAAGGAAAAAAAGAAAATGGAAAAGAAGGGACAATAACATCAGAACTAAAAAAAAAATAGAAAGAAAGCAAAAAAAAAAAAAAAGAGATGTAAGCGGGCTAAGCCTAATGAAATGCAATGATGGGTTGTAAACATAAATTCTGCTGAACCCAACAAATATAAAGGGGAAGTCGAGCAGCACAGAAATTTGGATGAGTCGGAGAATCAAAGAAAATAGACCCAAATAAACTCGAATATAACAAAAGAAAAAGGGAAAGAGAAAAAGAAAAAAAATGAAGAATCGCAATCGGATGCACCTATGAGGCTACGACAGAGATGGAGCTGAACCAAGCAATTTGATATAAATATCAAAGGGGAACCAAACGAATATTCACCCCCAAAAACAAAGAAGATATATATGTAGGATTATAATGCTATGAACGGAATGCAAGGAAAATAACTAAAGAACTGATGCCAAGCCATAGTTAATGAAAACTGAAAATACATTACAGATTCATAGAATGATGGAAAACTACTGAATCTAACATATGGAAAATTCTCAAAACCAGAAGAATCTAGAGATGAAAATAAAGAAAAAAAAAATTGTCGGAACATGTAGGTTCCATTTGAATATCGCACGTATGTGGATTGGTTTTGCCATGAGCAAATCAATTACCACAAGGGGTGCTTAAACAGAATGTTGAGTAATAAAACTAAGGAATCGTAGAAAGAAAAAGCAGAGAAGAGAGGAGGAGCTCTCACTGGATTGCTCGATTGATGGGTGCGAGATTGCTGAATTTCTGGAGTAGTAATTTTCCTTCAGAGATTCCAAGAAGAAGAAGACAGGTCGATAATGGTTTCTCCTCCTCCTCAATTTCCTCATTGTGCCTCTCTTAAATAGGGGGACGATGGTTTGAGAAGGGTAGAGTTCGTTAAGGATGAACGTGAGATGGAGGCTAAAGAGGATCAGAGGGTGGAGGAGCCCGGGAGATGAAGCATGCGAGTCCGTTGGAGATGGACGAAGGATGGAGCAGGAGGTTTACCAGTGGGTGATGGAGGGTTTGGGCGAGAAGGGGAGAAGGTTTTGGAGAGTTTCGTAATGAGCGAAGGAGAGAGAGACGATGAAGAGAGGAAGATTCGACCCCTTTTCTGCGAAGGATCTCAAAACCCTAAAAGGTCTTTCGACGACCCCCTCTTAAAAAGTATTTTATAAAAAAGGGGTTCCTTAAAAAATTTTTTTTCTAAAAAAAGTGGTTTTTAAAAATGAGGTTTTTAGCAAAGTTCAACTCTTTCAAGCTTTAAAACCATTTGCTTTCCTTATATTTTTCCAATTTTTTTTATTTTTGTTTTATTTTTTCATTTTTTCATTTTTTTGTATTTTTGGAATAAAAATCTAAGATTTTACGAGAAAACGAAGATTAAACACTAATTTTTTTGTATTTTTCTGAGAAATATTTACAAAAGTGTTTTTCCGAGAATTTCAGGCCATTTTGGGGAAAATTCTTGAGAAAATGTTTGAGTTTTGAGAAAATGTTTGAGTTTTGAAACTCGAATCGAGAAATATAACGTAATGGATCCAAACGGATGTCGGATGGACTGTTCAAGCTATTTAAAAAAAAACTATTTTTGGTATTTTCTGTAATTTTAATTTAAAATTTGGACAATGAGACTCAGATTTGGATCTGGACAATGGATCCAGATCCGAAATTAATTTAAACATATAAAATGAATTTATTTTCAGTAAAGCTTGAGAAATGAACTGGAATTTAGATTTAAAATGACTCATTTGCTCAAAAAATGAATTTAGGGGCAAAAAAGGGAATATTTAAAAAGATTTTGAAAAATTTGGGGTGTTCACAGATGCCCCTCTTTGCTACTAAGCCGGTCGAAACCGAGCTTAGTGGCAAAGATAACACTCCAAATTTTGAAAATGCCCCAGTCAGCAGATCTGAACTGGGTGTGGAAGAATTATGGCTTTTCAGGCTTAAAGCCTTGTCCTGAATGGCTTGGGGGGACGAAATCCTCGACAATGATATGACTGAATGATAGAGATGAGGAAATCGTGATGGAACTTTGGGTGAAGATCCCGAAATGATAAAAGATAGGCATTTTGATCAAGTCTCATGGGTGAGACAAGATCAATCTTGTGGAATGACTCAGGTTTAGCCCTTAACCTGGATGGGACAAAGATATATCAAGATAACCTAAATGGGGAAAGGAATATAATGGGACATTTTTAGCAAATGTCTCATGAGATAAAGCTCAAGTGGGATTTTATTCTGGATGGATATACAAAGCATGGATTTCTTGATGGAAAGAGTCGTGATGGGACTGGAAGAAGAAACACATCGTCGAAACGAGACTCAGGTTTAACCCAAACCTGAAAAAGGAAGATACCTAGACTGTCTTGGAGGATTCTGTTTATAGACAATCTGCTCTTCTTCTTCTGATTCTTCCTCAACCGACTCTGATAACTCAGAAGTAGTGTCGGGTACCCTTTTTCTAACGATTCTGACTTGCTTCTTTACAGGCTTCTTCCTCAGCTTGCTTTTAGGAACTGCCTCTTTCAGCTTGGCCTCGGCTTGCTCCGACATCATTCTCGCCATCATCTTTCGGAACATATCATACATAGCGGGGTTGATGTCATCTTTCCTGTTCTGACTCTGTCTCCTGACTGATTTAAGAGAGCTTATCTCCTCCGCCTCACTGTCACTGAGTTGAGGAACTGTTTCTTTTCCCGCTCTTGTCGTAACCATTTTCGGATATCAGTGATCTTTTTGTAGAGGAAATAGGAGTTTTTTAGACCCAAGAAACTTTTTGAAGAGGTTTTTGACAAGATGGAGGATTTAGGTTAAAAATCTAATTGTATCCCATTACTAGGGATTGAGTCGCCACCAAATTTGTGACAATTGCGTTGTTTACTCTGCGAGGGAGAGTAACCAACAAAAAATATGAAAAAGAAAATATTATTTTGAAAAGGATATCTCTTGACGGAAAGAGATTTTTATGAAAATAAGAATATAAAATCAGAAGAAAATAAGAGAATAAATGAAATTTGAGGATAAATGGTAAAGATTTAAATTTTGGAGAACTTGCAGGCAGGATCAGAAGAATTTTTGAAGAATTTTTTAGAAGAAGAAGAAGAAAAAGGATAAAGAAAAATACACCTGGGTTTTAGAAATAAAGAGGACATTTTGAAACATATACCCAGGGTTTTAGAAAATATAAGGAAGATATAAAATATCACACAATCACAGATATACAAGCAAGGATACACAAACAACAGTCCCTAAAGCTGACTCTATATGCAATATTTAAAATGGCTGATAGGACCTTAATCCTAACTCTAAGATTTATATCATCTGATTCCAATCAAGGTGTGCCGATATACTCAAGCCGAAGCTCGAAGTATGTGGCATATAAGATATTTCTTCGGTTCTAAGGTAATGGCTTCCCAACATCCTTGAGCACCTACCGATATACCTCGGACTATGGCCCTTAGGTACGTGGTAGGGGGGCGCGAACCCAAATAAGTGGTCCAGTTGTGAGGCTCTCTCCCGAACTATGGTTCAATGAGACAGCCCAGCAACGTGAAGACCGGGACAATATAGGTAGGGATGTTTTCAAAATATGATCAACATGCAATAAAATCAGAAGGTTCTAATGCAAGTCCTAAAGAGATAGATTTAAATAAAGAGAAGCATACACTTGCATACATTGTTTTGCATTCAATCCCTAGAATTGAGGAGAGTTGTATTTCAACCTAAATCTAATGTGAACATGGATATAATCTCCTCAATATGGTCCTACCAAACCATACTTAGATCCTAAATGCAATGATGCCAGCTTTAGTACAGAGTCTAGGCTCCTAAGGTTTGCATGAAAATGTAGCTGACATAGAAGAATAAAGACTTAGATAATATTAGAGCAAAGCAAAGGCATAGATTCAACCGGACGAAGACGGGTCCCATCTCGGTCGCCAAAACTGTGATCATCGCAAAATTTTTCCTCTCTTGTGGTTTCTCTCTCTTCCTTCTCTTTTCCTTTTCCAATCTCTATTTTCCTCCTTTTTGAAGGGAGAAAATAAAAGACAGAAAAAGAAGAGAAAAGAGAAAAGAAAAGAAAGAAGAGAGAGAGGAACTCTTTTGCGGGTTTTCACTTGACCTTTATTTGAAAATATTTAGAAAATTAACTCGCCTCCGTTTTGAAAATATTGAGGGAAAATAGAGAGACGGGATTCGCTCGTCGGTACGAGGTTCGACCGTTCCTGGCGCCTTTACCAGGGGTAATCGAACCAAGGATCGAATCTATGCCTTTTGATTTGCCTAAATGTAATCTAAGAATTTATTCTAACTCTAAATGCACAGAGAATCATGCTTGTGTAATGCAAGAATGCTCCTTTTGAAAGATGTTCTGAAAAATTTCCAAGTTATTCTGAGATGAACTTGATAAGGGAGTGAAAAAATGATTGAATCTAACTTAGAACTTGAGATAGATCAGAGAAGTTCTAAGTCTTTGAAGTAAATCAGAGTTTGGAAGAATAAATGAGAAGGAATGACTTTAAGCTTTAAAATGAAAGGAAACGAAGTTTCAAAGTCAGAAATGGACTTTAAATTTAATCATGGATTTTAGGAGAAGAAGATGAAATTTGGGAATGATATTGAATTTGAATTTTAGAATGGATCTGAGAAAATCAAATGGTATTTAAAATAGAAATGGATTTAGGGAGTTCAAATGAGATCTGGAAGTGAACTTGGATTTGAAATCTAGATTTTGAAATGGAATTAGATCTTTAAAATGAATTTGGATTTTGGAATCTAAGATCCAAAGTGAAATTGGATTCTGGATCCTAAAATGGAATTGGATCTGAAGTCTGAAATCCAAAAGTGGAATTGGATTCTGGATCCTAAAGTGGATTTAGACCTGAAATCTAAGATCCAAAGTGGAAGTTGAGTTCTGGATCCTAAAATAAATTTGGATCTGAAGTTTGAGATCCAAGGTGAAATTGGATTCTGGATCCTATAAGGAAATTTGATCTGAGGTCTGAGATCCAATATGAGTTTTGAACCCTGGATCCTAAAATGGATTTGGAGTTAAATTCAGAAGATGAATCAAGAACTTTCAAGTTTAATTTGAACTTGGAAAATGAATTTTAGAATTTGAATCTTGAACATACAAATGAATTTCAAAGTTAAATTGAATTTTGAATTTAAGATAGAATTTGGAAGATGATTCTGAAGTTTCAAAGTCAAATGGGACCTTGAAATTAGATTCTTGAATTCTTTTGAGAAATAGAGTTGAATTTGAATTTATGAATAAGATTTGATCTGAGAAATGAAGGAAAGAATTACTTGGATTTATGAAAAAGAATTTAAAAATATGATGCAATTCTATCTAAATGATGAATAAATTTAAATTTTTGAAATTGGATTTTGAAAAGCTATCCCATTCTTTAAATGAATTAAAACAAGATTGAAGATATAATACATCCTTGACTATGGTCATTGAATGTATTATATGATAATCTATATTTAAATTCAAGAGAAGAATAAAATACATTTGGTGCTTTTATAGAATTTAAAATGAAATTAACTCTCAATATACCCTGACTATGGCCATTGGTATATATTTTGAATTAATTCTAAGTTAAATTCTAATAAAAGAAGAAATATTTGAAAATATGATGATTTTTTAAAAGGATCTAGTGTAGATCCAGTGTTATTTCGTAAAAGATAAAAATCCTAAGTCTTGTTTACATCCCGACTATAGCCGTTGATGTAAATCATCAACTTAGGATTAATTTACCTCTTACGAAATGGTGCACGTGCCATTCGTGTTCTCATGTGTGAGATTTTGGAAATAAGGTAAAATGATATGGAACAGGCAATTGATGCTATTTATATGCTCATACATTCTAATCTAAAAGCTTAAAATGTAATATTCTCATGAATGATCTAATTATTACATTATGGGAATGAATTCTGAAGAGATGGAAAATATCTAACTTAAGGAAGATCCATATTCCTGCAAAACAGAGTTAGCACAAGGTAGGATATAACATATAGAAGGAAAGGGAAAAATCATATCAACATCTATATACAGGCAAGGGTGACTTATCTATATTAATAAAGGACATATATATGCAAATACATATATGCTTGGTTTAATGAAGGAAATGCATATGATTATGCCTAAATAATCAAATGCAGATATATCTATCTAAATACAGTGCTTATACTAAATAAAATGAGACTATGATAAATATAACATCTAGATAAGAAACTAGAAATATGAATGAGGGTGAAAAGGGAAGTAAAATGAAGGTAATATATATAAAAAAAAATGATAGATGAGGGTTGGACAATAACTAATTAACCTACAACAACACGATGTCAACTGTAAGATGAAGGGCACAGAGCCTGCATGAAATGTATAACAGTGCAAAAAAAAAAATCTATTATCTGAACAACTCTACACAGCTCACTCGGGAAGTTTTCCCTAACACGCAATGGTGATTTGGCAATAAGCATGTCCAAATGATCTTAGTCGACCCATCAAGATATCTCCAGTCAGTACATTGTGCTAAACTCAGTTCAGTCATATCAACATGATTCTACCTGGTATATCAAGATTTCTGAAACATGTGGAGTGATATGACCAAGTCTGCTATTCAACTTATCTTCATAGCAAATCGGATCTTATTACAGTGGATCAAACCGACCATCATATTCTCTCTCTCAACCAATTAGATCTGCTATTACGATAGATCAGAGATCCACTTTATTGTCAATCCATGTGCATCAGGAAGCTAATAAAAGAAAACAAAATGTTGGCAAGGCATAGATGAGCATAAATTAACACCGTAAAAAGAAATCAAACATTCTATGGAGTGAACATGCAGGGCATCTATTGACTTTAGAGACCTGTGTGGTAGATGGGATGGAAGTTGTGCAAGGAAACGACAGGGAACTGGAGGGTTACATAGGGAAAATATCAGAAAATATGTAGCTGTTATTATAGCAGATGAATGGGAAAATATATAGATGTAGAATGGAATGCTAACGTGTGGCATATCTAACAATGGAACAGAAGGACATCCTCTTGCTCACAGGTAACTCAGGCTTGAATTCAGTAGTTTTGCTTTGGAGGACACCTATAATAACACAGTTTACATTGTATGTGGAACCATCTTCAACAACAATCTCAGCACCCTTCTCCCCATATCGAATTTCTCTAACAACCTTGCGAGATTGGATAGCAAGATCACTCGAGTTTCCCTTAGTTTATTTCAAAACTGGCCAGCTAATAAATGAACAAGATGTTCATATACTCTTTCATCTGCAACAAAGTGCTCAGACTGCCCATAGTATGAAAAAGTTGGAATTGACTCTATATTCTTTGTAACTCTTAGTGGTTCTGCAATCTGAGCATCATAAACCATAAAATCCAACGCCAATTTCCAAAGGAGTTTATGGAACATATCCGAATATCCGTTGTGCTGCAAAAATGGATGGTAAATACTTACTATCTGTGGCTCTACTATCAGTTCAATACCCAAATGCATATCCAAGGTGTATAAAGATCCTGTATAAGAGAGAGCATGGGTAGAATCTATGCATTAGTAGATAAGCTACAGCAGATATATGGATGGGATGAGCCACAGTAGGTGACTGTTACGCTGGTAATGGAGCATGTGCCTCACAATGCTGTTCCAATAGCCTCCCTCAAATCCTCTTTAGACCATCATGACTGAATGACTGAAGTATGTTAGGAAAAGCATACACTAAACGAAACATGGTGGGATGAAGTAAAACAAGACAGGGAAAACACAGAATTTTCCAAATCAAAATGTATATGGTGTTTATTATACAATGTAAACCACTAAAGAGATGGAACGAGATTAATTGACCCAGACTGCTAAAATAGCAAAGATAAATTGATCATGCATATATTTTAGGGATATTTCATATAAAAATATGCATGATTTCATGAGAAAATGTTTTAAAAACCCAATTTTATGTTAGTTTTCGAGTAAATGTGCTAAAATGAGTTAAAAATAGAAAATGCATGAAAAATAGTTTTATTTTACATTTTTATGCATATTTTAGTTTTTGTTATAGTCATAGTAGTTTGGTTTTAGTTTTTATTAAAAATAAAAATAAAAAAATAAAAAAATGGAGAAAAATAGTTTTATATTCATTTTAAGTGTTTGTTTTTTAGAAAAGAAAAAATTTAAATATAAATATAAATAGTTAGAATAGTTTTTGAGTTTCTTCATAAATAAGTTTTGTTTTTAAATTTTTGAAAACTTTATAATAAACTGGTACATAGTTTTTGATTTTTGAAAATTGAAAAAATAAACACAAACCGGTTTAACCGGTTTGCTTTTCAAAATAAAACTGTTACAAACCGGTGAACCGGTTTGAATGGTTTTTAAAAACCCAAAAAAACGAAAATTTCATTCGTCTCCCCCTTCCTGAACCAAAGCCCTCTCTTCTTCTCCTTCATCTCCACTTCTCCTGATCTTTTCTTCCCCTTCTCCCTCTTTCTCTCTTCTTCCCTGTTTTCCGGTGGAGAGATTTCCAGCAACGGCGGCGGCGTACGGGAGGAGGCCGGCCGATTCTTTCCTAACCCCTCTAAGGTTCACGGTAAGTCTTCTGATCTGCTTCTTCTTCTTCTTCTTCTTCTTCTTCTTCTTCTTCTTTCTGAATGTTAATCTTCATAATGTATGAATTTTAATTTGGAAAATAAAAAAAGAAAACATAAAAAAAGAAAAAAAAATCTGTGAAGGAATTCCGGCAACCGACAGGGATTCTGCCGGAATACTTGTTCTGATGAATAAGTTTTGATAATTTGATCAAAATCTTGATCTAGATTCAGTGGATTAATTTCTGTATAAAAATAAAAAAAATTTGTTTCTAAAGCAGTATCGATCATCTGGATCGATCAAAATGTTATCTGGTGAATTTTTTTTTTGAAATCTCCGGCAGCTATCAAAGACCTCTGGTTCATTTTCATTTTATCGATGAACTAAATTTCTGTTCCAATTCATCACTGATAAATTCTGAGGAAGCCTTGATCCAGCAACTAGCTGCCGGAATGATTTGTACAAGTTGCAGAATCGTGATCTTCTGTCAAGATTAACTGTGAAATCGCCTGAGTTGCTCTTCATTGCCGGAAGTTCTTGCTTGCTCTGAAATACTCTGCAACGATCCAGCAGAGATCAATCTGATATCCATTTGAATAATAGAAGATTAAGATGCTTCATTACATCTAATTCACAATCAGCTAAAATTCAGCAATTGAATGTCGGATTTCTGGAGTAAATGACTGAAATATATAGGAATCCGATCAAATATATCGTGAATTTTCAGTCTGAAAGATATTGAATATCTACTTGAATTTCTTTGTTTACTAAATTTCTGTTTTTTTCTGTTTTCAATTAGATCATTTCTGGTTTTTACATTCATTTTCAGTTTTTCTTTTGATTTCCTTTTCTTTTCATTTTGATGAAATCCTGTTTTTTTTTAGTAAATTCACATTCATATTTTCTATATCTTCTAATTTTCTGTTTTGCAACCTCCGATTTCTGTTTTACATTTCATTTTCTATTTTTTTTAGTTGATATAGGTCGATTTGCTGTTTTTCCAATCAAGAATTTTTCCTGTTTTGCTTCATTCAATATCTTTTACAATTTTTTTTTTCTTTTGCTATTTTGTGTAATTTTCCAGTTTTTTTTTACATGTTTTTCTTTTTGTTTTCAAAACCTGAAATTTCTGTTTTTCATTAGTCATTCCTTGATGTTTACAATTCTTGATTTTACTGTTTTCAAATGTTTTAATATTGTTATTTTCAATAGTGTAAGTGCATAGCTTGTTAATAAAGTGTTAGTGATTAATTGTCTTCACTGATCGTTAATTGAAATAATTAGATTTCATAAAGTTGAGTGTTAGTAAATTGAAATTTAGTTAATTGTGTTAGTTAATGTAGTTTTAATTGCCATTGAATTTTTTTGATGATATCCTTCAGTGTTTTTAGCATTTAGCTAGTTAATATAGGTTTCTATTTCTATCTCTGGTACTGCTCGTGTTCATTTGAATTGTGCAGGATTGCAAGGGATTGGAGCGAAATTTATATTTTGAATTGTTTTTTATCGTCGCGAAATTTTTCCCGTCTTCCCTTCCTTGCGGAAGAGAGAGAGGGAATGCTTTCGCGCTTCAAACTTGACCGGATTTTGGAAAATGTTTTGAAATACTCGCCTCCATTTTGAAAATTGCAGGAAAATCCATGGGATGGGGCTCGACCTGTCAGTACGAGGTTCGACCGTTCCTGCCGCCTTTAACAGGGGTAATCGAACCAAGGACCAAAATTGTGCTTGACTTAATTAAATCATCGAAATTATGTTCTATCCTATATGCACAGAGAATTCAGGCATGTGCTATGAGATTTTGGAAAATGCAGCTTGGGAAAACATGATGTATGCTTGGAAAATATTTGGAGTTGAAAAGAATTTCTCAGGAAAAAGGTGAAAGTCAATTTCTCAGGAAACTCATGTGAAAGAGATTTTGAAATCACGAGAAAATTTATGAAGATTTGGGAAAATCATGAATAGTTGAAAATCCAGAGAAAATAGAAGTGATTCTTGAGAAAAAGGTGAACATTTGAAAAAAGGGAAACACTTCTCACGAAAACTCTGACTTTGAGGATTTTCTTAGGAAAATGATGGAAAATTTATAGGAAAACTCATTGGAGAAGAAAGTTCAAAACTTGGGAAATTGAAATCCTGGGAATCTTACCTTTGAAAATTGATTTTTGATTCTTGAGAAAGGTTGGAAGACTTCTTTTGAAAATCTTAAAAAAATAACATTTTCCAAGGAAAATCAAGGGAAAACATTGATTTTGGAAATCCAACTTAGAAGTTTCTTGAGAGACTAGTTTCCATGGAAAACTGTGAACACTTGACTTGGGAAAACCGATTTTGGAAAATACTCATAGTTTCTTGAGAAATCGATTTCTTTGAGAATGAAGTTTTCTTAAGAAAATCATGGGAAAACCAAGGATTTCATGATGCAAATGATATAAGTGAATGAATGCATTTTGGAAGATTTTCTAAGAAATTTATTGGAAAAATGTGTACTAAGTCAAAATAAATCCTTCACATATTTTGACTGTGGCCATGAATATGTTCAGAGTTTAGTTGATTTAATGTACAATACTTTGAAGACATTGGAAATATGATGTGCATTTTAAGATAGCCTAAGAGTGTAGGCTCAATGTGACTAGTAGAAAGATGATGGATCTGGGTCTCGTCCATATTCCGACTAGGGTCATAAATATGGATTCCACCGAGTTCATCAACTCCCTAAGAGTTGGTGCACGTGTCATTCGTGAACATTCATAGTGCTTTTGAAATAAGATGCATGACTCATAGAAGCAGGATATTGCATACATTTAAACTATATGATATGCATCCTAGTCTAAGCAGGAACTTAAATCTCTTATTCCAAATTTTACATTATTACATCACTAAATAAATGAAATAAAAGGAAATTGCAGACTTCAGCTCCTTCTTTTGAATATCCCTGCCAAACTTGAAATAAGGTTAGCTCAAATATGTGGGTTTTTCCAAGATTTTCCAATAATATTATGAAATTATTGGATTTAATTGGATATAAACCCTAATCTCATGCTTCCTTGATATTTGAAATGATGTAAATGCAGGAAATTCGGTGGAAAATAGTTTGAAATTTGAAATGGTGGTCAAGATGACCAAAATACCCCTAATTATAAAGTTATACCTTTAAAATCAGGTTTTTTTGAAGGAAAACTTGGTAAAATTGAGATTTTGAAATTCAAATTGAAACAAATGATGATGAAATGCAGTATGAGACATTATGACATGCTGCTAAACACATTAAGACTATAAAATAAAAATTCGCATTTTGCAATTTATCCAAAATAACGAATTTCGCTTGTTTTTCGCTTGGATCTGGGTCCTACGGGACCCTGTTTTGATATTATGGCTAATCCGAACCTCAAATGGATTTCAAATTGCACCTAATTCGGTATGAAGCATCTACTTACTCTGATAAACAGCCTAGAATGCTAAAAAGCACGAAATGATATAATTTAAATGCTAAAATGTGAAGAAAATCTTAAAATGTGGTGGATTTTGCATATGGATCTGAACCAAATGCAATGCTTAATATGATAAGGCAAGATTTACACCATGAAAACTTTTGATATTTTTCAAACTGCTAAAAGACTCGAAATGGAACATTTTAATTTTTTACAGCCTCGGGATTTGAGCCATGGTGAGTTCGGTAACATGGATTTGGTTCTGACATAAGTAAAAATCGACATGATCTAACATAAAATGCTAAATAAATAGAAAACAGCCATGAAAATTTCTAATATTTAACAGAGATGCTCACGACACCTATATAGACAACTTTCATGTTCATAACTTTGGCATTTGATCAACAGAAACATAGATAAAAATATAACTTTTCATTCCTAAATTAACAGAACAGACAAATGTGACCAAACAGAGAACTGACAAGAAAAATCCGAAACAGGTATCACTACTGTTCTAAAACTCGCAGGCTTCCAGATGCAAACAGAGGACATCTCGGGCATAACTTTCACTTTTTACAGTTTTGGATTTGGAGCAATACATAAAGAGAAACCATAGCCCTAAGTCGATCCAAAATCTCAGAGGCCCAAATCAGGCTCTGACACGTGTCCCGAACTCTTGGATTTTTTTTAGACATAAAAAAAAATCAGAAAAATCTGATCAAATCAAGTTAAAAACTAGACATTCTCCCGCATTCAGAACATCTTTCGGATCGAAAATCGGATCTCCCATGAGGGAGATCTCGATTGTACAAGTCGGCAAATGATTTTCAAAACGTATCCCGGGTAACAAAACCCGACTTACCATTTTGAATGTTTACCATAATAAACAAATTCAAATGCCTCCAAATTTTTGGCACAATTCTAGGGACACCTAAGGGCGCATTCCGTGATTTTTTTGGGATTTTTAATAAAAAATAAATGCATGAAATGACGTGTGGACTGACTGAAAAAAACAGAGAACTACTAAAAATGAGCAGAATTGAAATAAATGCTAAATTAATCCTAATTAATTCATGAAAACGTGCTAAATGAATGAAATAAAATGCAAATTAAACCTAGCTAAATGCATAAATGCTAAAAATTATCAAGGAATCATAATCATGTATTTTTATATATGTCATTTTATGAGAATAGCTCAATCCATCTCTCGGATGAGCTCTTTCTTCAAACGACTCCCGAATCGAATTATGAGATCAAATGAAGAGAAAAAGAGGTGCACCTTGCTTCGTTAGGCAGCGTTGAAGCTCTTGAAAGGGACAGCTATCACGAGCTTCGTTCGTCCTTCACTTCGGGCTTCGAATGATTCGCCAAGATCGATCCACCATGCCTTCTTCACTGAGCCAAAGGGGCGTGAATTCCAAAGTGCAAAAATCGGATTTTCAGGAAGGCTAGGTCGAATTTCCAAGTTCACAAGAGCTAAAAAAATGGTCTCCCTAGGCTGGGAGTGGAGCCTTGTTTTTATAGATTTTTCTGAAAATTTTGAATTTCAAACAGGCTCAATCTGAGCCCTCCATGTGGCGCCATCTCAGGGGGTGCTATCTGGGGGTTTGAAATTCGAATTTGGCTTTTGCAGGGAGCCCTCAGGTGGTGCCACCTCAGGGGGGATATTTTTATTAAAAAATATATTAAATAAAAGAGAGGAAGCCAAGTGGGACTCTGGATTGGCGCCACCTCAAAAGGTGATTTAAGGTGTAAGGCTGGAAACAATAGGAGCATGCCATGTGGTGCCATCTCTAGAGGTGCTTGACATGTGTCAGAGGGATAGGAGTGGAAGAAGCAGACTGTGCCACCTCAGAAGAATTCAAATTCTACTTTTCTGCAGGAAAGGAGAGACTGACATGTGGCATTTCCTCAGAGTGGCTCCTATGATGCCATGTGGCAGGAGAACATGAAGGGAGGAAGCAAAATGCGCCACCTCATAGGGGGGTTTTTCTACTTTTTCTGATGCAGGGAGGTCTGGACATGTGGCGGACAAGTGTCAGCTGTCTGGAGAGGCCTGCTCAAATGGCGCCACCTCAGAGGAGAATTTGAATTTCAAATGGAGGTTGGCCCTGAAGGAATGGAGGATGGACATGTGGCGCCACCTCAGGGTGGCTCCTACAATGCCATGTGGCAAGAGGGAGGAAAAGGAGGGAAAGGGACACGTGGCACCATCTCACACAAAATAGAAAAGGTGAAGTTCAGGATTTGCGCCGCCTCAGCCTGGAGTTTGAACATTTGAATTCTAGCTTTCTCTGAAGGGGGCAGAAAGTGACATGTGTCACTTGCTTTTTCTAAAGAAAGCAGAGAGAGACACGTGTCCCTTGCTTTTTCTGAGAAGAGCAGAGGGTGACATGTGTCACTTGCTTTTTCTGAGAAAAGCAAGGAGTGACATGTGTCTTCTACTTTTTCTAAAGGAAGCTGGAGATGACATGTGTCATCTACTTTTCTGAGAAAAATAGGAGGGAGACATGTGTCCTCTGCTTTTTCTGAAAGGAGCAGAGATTGACACGTGTCACTTGCTTTTCCTGAGGAAAGGAGAGAGTGACATGTGTCACTTGCATGAGACATAATTCAAATTGTGCCACCTCAGGGGAGACAAGTTCTACTTTTTCTGAACAGGATAACACATGACACGTGGCATCTCATGGTGACCTTGGAATGACACATGGCACAGGGTGAAGATGGTAGACATTGACACGTGGCATAAAATGAAGAGGATGACTAATGACATGTGGCGGCATCTTAAGGTGGCCCCACACTGACACGTGTCAAAGGATGGCAGAAGAGAGAAGGTGACATGTGGTGCCAACTCTAGGTGAACCCTATGCTGACACATGGCAGGTAAATGGGAGGAGAGAGAAAGGACAAGTGGCGCCAATCTAGGGGACAAGGCTCCTATATTTTTGGGTTTTTCAAAAATTCAAATTTTCAAAAGAAAAGCTTGTGTGACACCACCTCAGTGTGGGTCCCACATTGCTTCTTTATTGAAATAAAGACAAGACAATAAGCCTCTTTTTGGAATTTTCATAAAATCTGGACTAATTGGTAAAACAGGAAATTTTGGAAAGAGTTGGCCCCTGTAGGGTGATTTTGTAAAAGGATGATGGTTGAAAAAGCTGACAAAAGTGCAAAATTTGAGATAAGGTGGCTGAAATCCATATTGAAAAGTATCCAGATCGTTTTCTTGAGGAAATATTTTGAAATTCAGAGTTTTGGGGGTAAAATGGGAAGAATTGATAATTTTGAAGACCCAGGGTTTTGAAATCAATTTTGAAAATAGTTAAAATTCGAATCTGGATTGAAAATTTTGAAATCAAGAGTTTTGGACCTCGAAATGACATGTTGTGCAGTGCAGTGATATGAAATGCTCATGCAATGATATGCAATGTCATGTCTTATGCAATAGAATCTTGAACCAAGACTTGGAGATGCCTGTCTCCTGTCAGGAGTAAAATTTTGAACATCTGAGCTAAAAATAGAGAAATTTTGAGAGTTCCAGATGAAATTTAGACTTTTGCAAGGTCCAGGCTTAGAAAATGACCATTTTGCCCTCCGGCGATTTCAAAGGCTGAATGATGATGTTTGGTGAAAATGTCGGGGAGGTGAGTGAAAATTTGGGGTGTTTACAGATGCCCCTCTTTGCTACTAAGCCGGCTTGTGGCCGAGCTTAGTGGCAAAGAAAAACACACCAAATTTGGGCTATATATAAAAAAAAATGCCCCAGTTAGAAGGATCTGACTGGGTGTAAAGAAATTAGCCCGAGGAAGATGGTAGATATGGAACGAAGAATGAAGAGGAAAGATTTGCTCTATGAGAGCAAAGTTCAGGTTTATGCCCTTGACCTGGATGGGACAAAAATACCTCGCATGGAACGAAGCTCAGGTTTGACCCTTAACCTGATTGGGGAATGGAATATCTCATCGAAATGAGACTCAGGTTTGTACTCTTAACCTGATCGGGCGGAAAATGAAGTACCTCTTTGAATGAGGCTCAGGTTTGTACCCTTATCCTGATCGGGCAGAAAATGGAATACCTCTTTGATTGAGGCTCAGGTTTGTACCCTTATCCTGATCGGGCGGAAAATGAAATACCTCTTTGAATTAGGCTCAGGTTTGTACCCTTATCCTGATTGGGCGGAAAATGAAATACCTCTTTGAATGAGGCTCATGTTTGTACCCTTATCCTGATTGGGCGGAAAATGGAATACCTTTTTGATTGAGGCTCAGGTTTGTACCCTTATCCTGATTGGGCGGAAAATGAAATACCTCTTTGAATGAGGCTCAGGTTTGTACCCTTATCCTGATTGGGCGGAAAATGGAATGGAATCCTCGAAAGAAGAGACCATGATGGAACCTTCAGATTTTGCACAATAAATCCGACAGGGGTTTTGCAAAATGAAGGAAAATGGGGTCCCTAAAGCTTGAAAAGGGATTGATTTTGGGCACCTCATTGCTGAGACTAAATAGCTTTTGAAATTGCCTTTTGCGAGAAATGATTGGTGGTTCGACCTCGAACCGAAATGGGACTGTCTATGGTGGGACAGTGGGGACACAGGGAAGTGTGCAATCTGAGAGTTCATGCTCTCAAAGAAGGGAAGGAATCAAGTCCTTAGGATGGATTTAAAATTGGTGTCTGGATGTATCAAAGAAGGACATCAAGCTCTCACTTCACGTCAGGATAGCTGGAAAGTATTGTCAAAATATTGAGAATTCTGTTGTTGATTCAAAGTTTTTGAAAATGTTGCACATGGCTGCAAAGATATTCTTTCTCTTTTACCAAAAGTATTACCTCCGAACAAGGTTCACTTCGTAGAATCGAGATTGGAAATCCAAATTACTTGCGATTGACCTTCTTCAAGGAAGATATCAATTTCCTTGATATGAATAGGAAAGAGAATTTGATATTATGAAAGCAGTTGATGAAAGAGTATTGATAATAGAATTTCACAAATTTAAAGAGGATTCTTGATAAATCTGGCAGTTTGATATCCTGAGGGCTTCTCTCATAATAATCTTTCTGCACTTTTTTTGCTCTCTTGTGTTTTGGCTGCATTCTCCTTCATTTTGGAGATGTTCTGACTTTTCTCTCTTTTCTTTTTCCTCTCTTTCTCTCTTTTTTGGAAGGGTACGTTACAAACTCCTTTAACTTGGAGATGTTTCGATCCTTCTTTGACAATGGGTTTGGAGATCTTTGGATGATAGCTGAAATTAAATACCTTTTAGGGATTGTCGAGAGGTTCATCGCATCTGCCTTCATCTTGACAGTGCTTTGGACCTTCCCTGGAAGGATCCGTCACAAACTCTGTCATCTTGGAGATGTTTCGAATCTTCTTTGGCCCCGGGGGTCTACTCGCCTAATTCGCCTTCATCTTGACGACAGGTGAGAGATCCCTTTTGCGGATACTTAATTGCAGCTTAGGTGATTCTGAGGAGACAGGGCTTGGGTAAATGCTCTCTTTTCTAGCACTCAGGATATTTTCATTGCCTCATCCTTACAAGAATAGTCTTTAAAGATGCGCCATTGACTGCGATCAATATCGATCATCTACGACTTTTCAATAACATTGAATCTTCTTTTCTGGCCATATCGATGACTTATCCTTCATCCTTTTGGTTGGCCAATAGAAAGAATTTGAAGTTTGAATCTCTTTTCGCAAAAGCTTCACTCTTTCGGAAGTAATGTTGTAGGTAAATAGAGATAAAGATTTATGCAATAAAATTTTGAAGTCAACAGGTAATTGATTGACACATTGACAAAATGTTCTTGAAATCCTTGGTGAAAGAGAGTATTTAACATCCGGCTTAACACATCCGTGACGAAAATTGAGTCCTGAAAAGACTCAATAGAAGATCAATTCGACAGTTGAGTTTTGTTTTGACTTACCAGCTCGAAAGCAGGATTTTATCGAAGTACCAGCTCGAAAGCAGGATTTTATTTGTTTGACCAGCTCGAAAGCAGGATTTTTGGAAGTACCAGCTTGAAAGCAGGATTTTGATAGAAGTACCACCTTAAAAGCGAGATTTTTGGGAATACCAGCTCGAAAGCAGGATTTTGATTGTTCAACCAGCTCGAAAGCAGGATTTTGATTGAAGTACCAGCTCGAAAGCAGGATTTTTGGGAATACCAGCTCGAAAGCAGGATTTGGATTGAAGGACTGGATCGAAAGCAGGATTTGGATTGTTCGACCAGCTCGAAAGCAGGATTTGTTGACCGACCAGCTCAAAAGCAGGATTTGGGTTGTTCGACCAGCTCGAAAGCAGGATTTTTTGGAAGTACCAGCTCGAAAGCAGGATTTTGTTTGACCGACCAACTCGAAAGCAGGATTTGTTTGCCCGACCAGCTCGAAAGCAGGATTTTGTTTGCCCGACCAGCTCGAAAGCAGGATTTGATTGCCCGACCAGCTCGAAAGCAGGATTTGATTGACCGACCAGCTCGAAAGCAGGATTTTGAAAGTACCAGCTCGAAAGCAGGATTTGTTTGCCCGACCAGCTCGAAAGCAGGATTTTTTGGAAGTACCAGCTCGAAAGCAGGATTTTGTTTGACCGACCAGCTCGAAAGCAGGATTTGTTTGCCCGACCAGCTTGAAAGCAGGATTTAATATGGTAAGAATGATTTGACATTGATGGAGTTGTGACCCGAAGGCTTGAAAATGATAAATATTTGATGAATTTGTAACCCGAAGGTCTGGAAAGTTGAAACCTGCAGGCGGGAAAATTACTGATGTTGGCAAGATTGTAACCCGAAGGCGTGAATTGAGAATCTGATAAAGTGGGTGGTCCAGAGGTTGAAATTGGAAATTGAGTGACCCGAAGGTCGAATAGAGAATTGGGTAACCCAAAGGTCAAAATTGGAAATTTAGAATTGGAAATTATAAATTATAAATTGAAAATTGAAAATTGAAAATTGAAAATTGAAAATTGAAAATTGAAAATTGAAAATTGAAAATTGAAAATTGAAAATTGAAAATTGAAAATTGAAAATTGAAAATTGAAAATTGAAAATTGAAAATTGAAAATTGGCTGTTAGAAATTTGGAAATTGGGAATTTGGAAATTGAAAATTGGATGTTGGAAATTGGATGTTGAAAATTGGGTGCAGAATAAATGCAAATGCACATGACAATGCAAATGAAGTGCAAATGAGCGCAAATGGGTGCAAAATGAAAGATTGGTTTATCCTGCCTGCATATAGGATGTTTTGAAGTAAAGATAAATTTTCACAAAAAAATGCTTCAGTGTAATTAGGGAGGAAAATTTTGAATAAAAGAAGGATAATTGGTGAATAAGGCAACAAGCTCCTTGACCGATAGGCATCCTCAAGATCATTCCTCACAAGAGAGACATTGTGAAAAGGAAGGATAAGCAAATAAGATGGTGCCAAGCTATTTAAAAAATTCGATGACTTTATTGATGCTTAAAAATCAAGGAAAGAAAATGGGATTACATTATTCTTTTGAAAAGCAAGAGGAGAAATGGAAAAGTGTCGGCATGGTAATCTTCTGGAATGATTGTAAAAAAAAAAAAAACATCTTAGTCGGGATGACTAGTCCTCCTTTTCATCTTCAACGATGAGCTTCTTGTCAATGCAGTCTTGAACAATGTTCTTAAGGACGAAACAATGCTCGGTATCATGACCCATTGTCCGATGAAACTTGCAGAACTGATCTTTGAACCTTCCCATGGTCACAGAAGGATCTGCTATCTTGGGGAGTCTAACCATCCCTTTGGCAATCATATATTCCAGAACTTGCTCGAGCGGTTGTTCTAAGGGAGTAAAATTGCGGTCGTATCCCCAACCATCATGCTTTGGCCTCCCCTGGGGCCTTAATTCTAGTTGGATGCTCGCGGGAGAGCTGTCATTCTGCTTGTTGATTCTGTTTTCTTGTCCTGTATGATCATCTTTGCTGGAATTTAGACTCCCTGACCCGCCGGTGTGGTTCTTTTTGCCACCCCTTTTGCTTTTGCCATTGTTGTTGCCAGGGGCATTCACGGAGAATGTGAAGTTTGACTTCTTCTTGATATCTGAATTGCTCTTTGAGAGTGTGAGACTCTCATATACTCCATTTTCTATTCCCATCTCGAGCCATTCAACTCGTTCTATCAATTCAATAAAAGATCGTGCTGGGGAGGTAGAGATCAGGCCTCTCAAAGGTTGGGAGAAATTATTCAGGATGATCGACAACGCGTGTCTTTCTGATATTGGGTCCTTCATTTTGTTGCAGGTCTCTCTCCATCTGCGAATAAAGTCTCTGGCTTTTTCACTATCTCCTTACTTCAGATTACAGAGGTGATTTAACGTCGGTAGCGCTTCAGCATTGAACAGAAATTGCTCGATAAATAGATTAACCACCTTATCGAATTCTCGCAGCTCGATTGGATTGATATGCTCAGAGTACCACTTGGCGGCAGTGCCTTCTAGGCTACGAGGAAAACAGAGAAATAGGGCCCTATTGTCTCTCTTGAATTTAGAGCATTCAGCGAAGAACATGGCGAGATGGGCTTTCGGGTCACCGGAACCATCGAACTTGATGAATTTACGGGGAAGGTTCTCTAGATCTTCATCTCCTTCTAAGCCATCATAAAAATCCTCGCTGGTGAAGACTTTCTTGCCCTTGTCGCGGGCTTGCAGATCTTTAACCACTTCGGCCATTTCCCTGAACTGTGTCTGCAAAAGCTTTTCTGCAACTTGACCTTTTGATTTGTGACTCCTCTTTTGTTCTCGGCTATGTTTCTGAAATGCTGGAGGCACTTCATATTCTTCATCGGTGTCTTCCTCTGAAGTATCTTGAACATTCTCCTCAGAGGACTTGGTTGACCTCTTGGCCACACGATCTCTAATTCTCTGACTGAATGGATTTTTGTCTGAGCTGGTGCCACCCTGCTCACTCATCATCCTCTTCATCATTTTCTGAAACATCGTGTATATCTGAGGGTCGATACCGTCATCTTCTTGCTGCTCTTGGTCTTTGACTGACCTTGGCGAATTCATCTCTCCTTCTGATGTTGATGAGTAGCTGATATGCTGAATTGGTGCGGTCTTCTTCCCTGACCTTGTCTGAACCATCAAATGTTGTGGATGCTCTCTGCAGGATGAAGTCTTGATTAGACTCTGAAGGAACTTTGGATTGGAAAAAAAAAATGATTATTGACGATATGGTAGACAATTGGAAGAATATCCCATTACTAGGGATGGAGTCGCCGCTGAAATCACGACAATTGTGTTGTCATCCTTTGTAAGAGAAATAACAATGGAAAATGTGCCTTGTTACCTAGGCGAGGTCGTCAACCACGAGGAAAAACACCATTTTGAAGGAAAGAGATATCTCTTGAAAAAAACAATCCGCAAACGGATTTAGAATAAGGAGAAGGCAAGTGGGTAAACAATTTCCACCGCAATAATCAAGGTATACACGAGGAAAATAAGGTGAAGAATTTTTTGCAAATAGACAAAAGAATTGAAAATCCAATGAGAGAAAACCTATGATTTTGAAAAATTGCAGGCAGGATAAAAATGCAGCTGGAAATTCGAGATCCAGTAGAACGGAAGAGTGAAAAATCACCTGGAGTTTTGAAAGAAATTGGATATTTGGGAAAATCTTCCAGGGTTTGAGAAAATAAAGAGAAAGGATGAAAATATGGGTATTTGAAAATATTTTTGGAAAAATATAAGAACAATCACATCATGCACAAACATTTATGCACATACAGCACTCCCTAAAAGGCTGACTCTAGATGCATCATTTTGAAAACAGTTGTAGGACCTTAATCCTAACTCTAAGTTCAGATCATCTTTGTCCAATCCAGTTATGCCGATATACCCGAATCGAAATTTGAGGTACGTGGCATATAATTTCAACTTCGGTTCTAAGGTAAGGTTTTCCAACATCCTTGAGCGCCTACCGATATACTTCGGACTGTGGCCCGCGGTACGTGGTGGGGGGTGTTAACCCAAATAGTTGGCCCAGTTGTGAGGCTCTGTCCCGAACTAGGGTTCTGGAAGAGAGCCCAGCAACGTGAAGACCGGGTAATGATAGGTAATTGGGATTTAAAAAATGATCACATGCAAGAAATAGATGGCTCTAAATCCTAGAGAGATAGATTTTGAAAACTTTGAAGAAGCATACATTGTTTGCATCCAGATCCTAAATTGAGGAGAGTTGTATTTAGACCTAAGTCTATGTGAGCATGAAAATATCTCCTCAATCTGGTCCTACCAAACCATGCCTAGTCTATATGCAATCAATGTCAGCTAGGTTAGAATCTAGGCTCCTAGGTTCGTATGATATCAAAAGTAAAGAGCTGACATTTTGTGAACATAATTTCGATAATTGAACTAGGTCAAGCACAATTTTGATCAGACAAGGACAGGTCCCATCACGGTCGCCAAACCTGTTATCGTCGCGAAATTTTTCCCGTCTTCCCTTCCTTGCGGAAGAGAGAGAGGGAATGCTTTCGCGCTTCAAACTTGACCGGATTTTGGAAAATGTTTTGAAATACTCGCCTCCATTTTGAAAATTGCGGGAAAATCCATGGGATGGGGCTCGACCTGTTGGTACGAGGTTCGACCGTTCCTGCCGCCTTTAACAGGGGTAATCGAACCAAGGACCAAAATTGTGCTTGACTTAATTAAATCATCGAAATTATGTTCTATCCTATATGCACAAAGAATTCAGGCATGTGCTATGAGATTTTGGAAAATGCAGCTTGGGAAAACATGATGTATGCTTGGAAAATATTTGGAGTTGAAAAGAATTTCTCAGGAAAAAGGTGAAAGTCAATTTCTCAGGAAACTCATGTGAAAGAGATTTTGAAATCACGAGAAAATTTATGAAGATTTGGGAAAATCATGAATAGTTGAAAATCCAGAGAAAATAGAAGTGATTCTTGAGAAAAAGGTGAACATTTGAAAAAAGGGAAACACTTCTCACGAAAACTCTGACTTTGAGGATTTTCTTAGGAAAATGATGGAAAATGTATAGGAAAACTCATTGGAGAAGGAAGTTCAAAACTTGGGAAATTGAAATCCTGGGAATCTTACCCTTGAAAATTGATTTTTGATTCTTGAGAAAGGTTGGAAGACTCCTTTTGAAAATCTTAAGAAAATAACATTTTCCAAGGAAAATCAAGGGAAAACTTTGATTTTGGAAATCCAACTTAGAAGTTTCTTGAGAGACTAGTTTCCATGGAAAACTGTGAACACTTGACTTGGGAAAACCGATTTTGGAAAATACTCATAGTTTCTTGAGAAATCGATTTCTTTGAGAATGAAGTTTTCTTAAGAAAATCATGGGAAAACCAAGGATTTCATGATGCAAATGATATGAGTGAATGAATGCATTTTGGAAGATTTTCTAAGAAATTTGTTGGAAAAATGTGTATTAAGTCAAAATAAATCCTTCACATATTCTGACTGTGGCCATGAATATGTTCAGAGTTTAGTTGATTTAATGCACAATACTTTGAAGACATTGGAAATATGATGTGCATTTTAAGATAGCCTAAGAGTGTAGGCTCAATGTGACTAGTAGAAAGATGATGGATCTGGGTCTCGTCCATATTCCGACTAGGGTCATAAATATGGATTCCACCGAGTTCATCAACTCCCTAAGAGTTGGTGCACGTGCCATTTGTGAACATTCATAGTGCTTTTGAAATAAGATGCATGACTCATAGAAGCAGGATATTGCATACATTTAAACTATATGATATGCATCCTAGTCTAAGCAGGAAATTAAATCTCTTATTCCAAATTTTACATTATTACATCACTAAATAAATGAAATAAAAGGAAATTGCATACTTCAGCTCCTTCTTTTGAATATCCCTGCCAAACTTGAAATAAGGTTAGCTCAAATATGTGGTTTTTTCCAAGATTTTCCAATAATATTATGAAATTATTGGATTTAATTGGATATAAACCTTAATCTCATGCTTCCTTGATATTTGAAATGATGTAAATGCAGAAAAATCGGTGGAAAATAGTTTGAAATTCGAAATGGTGGTCAAGATGACCAAAATACCCCTAATTATAAAGTTATACCTTTAAAATCAGGGTTTTTTGAAGGAAAACTTGGTAAAATTGAGATTTTGAAATTCAAATTGAAACAAATGATGATGAAATGCAGTATCAGACATTATGACATGCTGCTAAACACATTAGGACTATAAAATCAGAATTTGGCATTTTGCAATTTATCCAAAATAACGAATTTCGCTTGTTTTTCGCTTGGATCTGGGTCCTGCGGGACCCTGTTTTGATATTATGGCTAATTCGAACCTCAAATGGATTTCAAATTGCACCTAATTCGGTATGAAGCATCTACTTACTCTGATAAACAGCCTAGAATGCTAAAAAGCACGAAATGATATAATTTAAATGCTAAAATGTGAAGAAAATCTTAAAATGTGTTGGATTTTGCCTATGGATCGAACCAAATGCAATGCTTAATATGATAAGGCAAGATTTACACCATGAAAACTTCTGATATTTTGCAGACTGCTAAAATACCCGAAATGGAACATTTTTGGTTTTTACAGCCTCGGAATTTGAGCCATGGTGAGTTCGGTAACATGGATTTGGTTCTGACATAAGTAAAAATTGACCTGATCTAACATAAAATGCTAAATAAATAGAAAACAGCCATGAAAATTTCTAATAATTAACAGAGATGCTCATGACATCTATATGGACAACTTTCATGTTCATAACTTTCGCATTTGATGAACAGAAACACAGATATCATTCCTAAATTAACAGAACAGACAAATGTGACCAAACAGAGAACTGACAAGAAAAATCCGAAAAAGGTATCACTACTGTTCTAAAACTCGCAGTCTTCCAGATGCAAACAGAGGACATCTCGGGCATAACTTTCATTTTTTACAGTTTTGGATTTGGAGCAATACATAAAGAGAAATCATAGCCCTAAGTTGATCCAAAATCTCAGAGGCCCAAATCAGGCTCTGACACGTGTCCCGAACTCTCGGATTTTTTTTAGACATAAAAAAAAATCAGAAAAATTGGAGCAAATTAGGTTAAAAACTAGACATTTTCCCGCGTTCAGAACATCTTTCGGATCGAAAATCAGATCTCCCATGAGGGAGATCTCGATTGTACAAGTCGGCAAATGATTTTCAAAACGCATCCCGGGTAACAAAACCCGACTTGCCATTTTGAATGTTTACCATAATAAACAAATTCAAATGCCTCCAAATTTTTGGCACAATTCTATAGACACCTAAGGGCGCATTCCGTGATTTTTTTGGGATTTTTAATAAAAAATAAATGCATGAAATGACGTGTGGACTGACTGACAAAAACAGAGAACTACTAAAAATGAGCAAAATTGAAATAAATGCTAAATTAATCCTAATTAATTCATGAAAACGTGCTAAATGAATGAAATAAAATGCAAATTAAACCTAGCTAAATGCATGAATGCTAAAAATTATCAAGGAATCATAATCATGTATTTTTATATATGTCATTTTATGAGAATAGCTCAATCCATCTCTCGGATGAGCTCTTTCTTCAAACGACTCCCGAATCAAATTATGAGATCAAATGAAGAGAAAAAGAGGTGCACCTTGCTTCGTTAGGCAGCGTTGAAGCTCTTGAAAGGGACAGCTATCACGAGCTTCGTTCGTCCTTCACTTCGGGCTTCGAATGATTCACCAAGATCGATCCACCATGCCTTCTTCACTGAGCCAAAGGGGCGTGAATTCCAAAGTGCAAAAATCGGATTTTCAGGAAGGCTAGGTCGAATTTCCAAGTTCTCAAGAGTTAAAAAAAATGGTCTCCCTAGGCTAGGAGTGGAGCCTTGTTTTTGTAGATTTTTCTGAAAAATTTGAATTTCAAACAGTCTCAATCTGAGCCCTCCATGTGGTGCCATCTCAGGGGGTGCTATCTGGGGGTTTGAAATTCGAATTTGGCTTTTGCAGGGAGCCATCAGGTGGCGCCACCTCAGGGGGCTATTTTTATTAAAAATGTATTAAATAAAAGAGAGGAAGCCAAGTGGGACTCTGGATTGGCGCCACCTCAAAAGGTGATTTGAGGTGTAAGGCTGGAAACAATAGGAGCATGCCATGTGGCGCCATCTCTGGAGGTGCTTGACATGTGTCAGAGGGATAGGAGTGGAGGAAGCAGACTGTGTCACCTCAGAAGAATTCAAATTCTACTTTTCTGCAGGAAAGAAGAGACTGACATGTGGCATTTCCTCAAAGTGGCTCCTACGATGCCATGTGGCAGGAGAACATGAAGGGAGGAAGCAAAATGCGCCACCTCATAGGGGGGCTTTTTCTACTTTTTCTGATGCAGGGAGGTCTGGACATGTGGCGGACAAGTGTCAGCTGTCTGCAGAGGCCTGCTCAAATGGCGCCACCTTAGAAGAGAATTTGAATTTCAAATGGAGGTTGGCCCTGAAGGAATGGAGGATGGACATGTGGCGCCACCTCAGGGTGGCTCCTACAATGCCATGTGGCAAGAGGGAGGAAAAGGGACATGTGGCACCATCTCACTTAAAATAGAAAAGGTGAAGTTCAGGATTTGCGCCACCTCAGCCTGGAGTTTGAACATTTGAATTCTAGCTTTCTCTGAAGGGGGCAGAAAGTGACATGTGTCACTTGCTTTTTCTAAAGAAAGCAGAGAGAGACACGTGTCCCTTGCTTTTTCTAAGAAGAGCAGAGGGTGACATGTGTCACTTGCTTTTTCTGAGAAAAGCAGGGAGTGACATGTGTCTTCTACTTTTTCTAAAGGAAGCTGGAGATGACATGTGTCATCTACTTTTCTGAGAAAAATAGGAGGGAGACATGTGTCCTCTGCTTTTTCTGAAAGGAGCAGAGATTGACACGTGTCACTTGCTTTTCCTGAGGAAAGGAGAGAGTGACATGTGTCACTTGAATGAGACATAATTCAAATGGTGCCACCTCAGGGGAGACAAGTTCTACTTTTTCTGAACAGGACAACACATGACACGTGGCATCTCATGGTGACCTTGGAATGACACATGGCACAGGGTGAAAATGGTAGACATTGACACGTGGCATAAAATGAAGATGATGACTAATGACATGTGGCAGCATCTTAAGGTGGCCCCACACTAACATGTGTCAAAGGATGGCAGAAGAGAGAAGGTGACATGTGGTGCCAACTCTAGGTGAACCCTATGCTGACACATGGCAGGTAAATGGGAGGAGAGAGAAAGGACAAGTGGCGCCAATCCAGGGGACAAGGCTCCTATATTTTTGGGTTTTTCAAAAATTCAAATTTTCAAAAGAAAAGCTTGTGTGACACCACCTCAGTGTGGGTCCCACATTGCTTCTTTATTGAAATAAAGACAAGACAATAAGCCTCTTTTTTGGAATTTTCATAAAATCTGGACTAATTGGTAAAACAGGAAATTTTGGAAAGAGTTGGCCCCTGTAGGGTGATATTGTAAAAGGATGATGGTTGAAAAAGCTGACAAAAGTGCAAAATTTGAGATAAGGTGGCTGAAATCCATATTGAAAACTATCCAGGTCGTTTTCTTGAGGAAATATTTTGAAATTCGGAGTTTTGGGGGTAAAATGGGAAGAATTGATAATTTTGAAGACCCAGGGTTTTGAAATCAATTTTGAAAATAGTTAAAATTCGAATCTGGATTGAAAATTTTGAAATCAAGAGTTTTGGACCTCGAAATGACATGCTGTGCAGTGCAGTGATATGAAATGCTCATGAAATGATATGCAATGTCATGTCTTATGCAATAGAATCTTGAACCAAGACTTGGAGATGCCTGTCTCCTGTCAGGAGTAAAATTTTGAACATCTGAGCTAAAAATAGAGAAATTTTGAGAGTTCCAGATGAAATTTAGACTTTTGCAAGGTCCAGGCTCAGAAAATGACCATTTTGCCCTCCGACGATTTCAAAGGCTGAATTATGATGTTTGGTGAAAATGTCGGGGAGGTGAGTGAAAATTTGGGGTGTTTACAGTGACACGAAGTATTAAGAATAAAGCTTCTTTTTACTTTTTAGTTTAAAATTAGGAATTTAATTGGGTTTGTAAATATTGCACTTTACGCCCTCTGCGAAGGGTATTCATTTGTTGTAATAGTTAGTTGTTTTTACTTTTCTTGAACAATTTTTACATTTCAATAATTCGGCAATAAAGGTTAGTTTAGATTTGTGTACTTGAATACAAACTATTCCCGTTCCCTGAGTTCGACCCGGTCTCATCCACTAGTGAGAACCGGTTTTTATTATTTGATGTCTGGTTTTCAAATGTTTTTCATATAAAAATCTTTTCAAAATTACAACGATTATAAAGAAGACATCAAATTTTTGGCGCCGTTGCCGGGGAGCGGCGTAATATTAGTATTCACTTTATTGCCTAGTGTTTGTGTGCATTTAGGTTTAGAACCACGTATGTGCATATCTTAGAGACGAGCTTACTTTTCTGCACAGCCTGCCCATTAGGATCCCCTTAGAGGTGACTGTGTATGATTGGTACCGTACACATAGATTTTATATTTCTTTGCATCATCTCTGTTATGTTTACTTGCGTGGTGATTGTTTAGTTTTTGTTGTTTTTAGTTTACTCGCTTTGTGGTTTGCGTCGTTTGGCCGCTTAGTGCGTTAGTTAGGTAGAAAACCCAAAGTTAGGACGTGAGCTACACCGGTCTATTATGAGGTGTATGCAAGGGCGACGCTCACTTGACCCCGAGCTGGTAGAGCCGATTGAAGACCCCGAGTCCCTTATTAGGAGAGCCCAGAGATCTGCAACCATGGTTGAGAATCAGCAGATTACTCGTCCTTTGAGGGAGTATTTCATGCCCAACACTTACACTCTCGCCTCCTGCATCACAAGACCTGATGTAGGAGCAATCCATTTTGAGATAAAGGCCAGTGTGATTTAGATGCTACCTTCATTTTATGGCCTTAGCAATGAAGACCCATATCGTCATCTTGATGAATTTTTAGAGATTTGCTCGACAGTGCGAATCAACAACTTTGGAGATGACGCGATGAGGTTGACCCTGTTCCCCCTTCTCTCTGAAGGACAAAACGAAGAGTTGGTTAAAATCATTAGATATTGTTTGAATTACCACTTGGAAACATATGCAAAGAGAATTTTTAAAGAAATATTTCCCAATTGGTAAAACGAACCAGTTTCATAAAGCGATAACCAGTTTTTCCCAAATTAATGGAGAACAGTTTCATGAGTCATGGGAGAGATTGAAATATCTTCTCCGCAAGTGTCCCCACCACCAGGTGCCTCGCTGGCAACTGGTGCAATATTTCTATGACGGTCTTACTGAAAAGAACCGTCAAATGGTGGATGCCGCATGTGGGGGCACATTTATGCTCAAAAGTGAGGATGAAGCATGGTCTCTTTTTGAGACATTGAGCGAGAATTTGATGCACCATGCGACAGCCTCACGGTTCGATAGGGTTGCACCTGCACAGGATAGCATTAAGAAGGCAGGTATTTTCGAGTTAGGGATGAACCTTTAGTTGAGCAACAAGGTAGACCAACTGTCTCAGAAATTAGATCAGTTTTTGTTGGGTCCCTCCCCTGCCATGCAGGTGTGCGCGTTGTGTGCGAGTCCTGCACACCATGTCTTCGAGTGCTCAGTTGCGCCACAATATCCTGAGTTTGTCCAAGAGCAAGCTCAGATGGCTCAAAACTTCGCTAGGTCCGTACCTAATCCATTTTCCAACACTTATAACCCGGGCTGGCAAAATCATCCTAATTTCTCATGGCGCAACTCACAGATCCACCCCCCCAACCCTTCCCAGAGTCAACCAAGTCAAGGTGGTTATGCGCCTGGATTTCAAAGATCCAGTTATCCCCCAGTCCAACCTGTTTATACTCAACCCCAGTCTCATGAGCCTTTGCATAGTCAATCTTTTGAGGATAAGATTTTGCAAGCTTTGAGCTCACATACCCAGTCTATTGCAAAATTAGAGACTCAAATGGGGCAGCTTGCCGAAGCACTTAGCAGGCGAAGTGAGGGGACATTGCCTAGCCAGCCTATTGTCAACCCTAAGGGAAAGGAACCCATGCGTAGCTTGCATATGACTGATGCACATAAAGAGCAAGCTCAAGTAGTAACCCTTAGGAGTGGGAAGCAGTACCAAGCGAGGGAGGCTGCAGAAGAAAGAGAGAAGATAAGCGAGAAGCAGTATGTCCCTAATATTTTACCTCAGGAAAGCGAGAAGGTTCTTCCATCTGAGCCTTCACCATCCTACATTCCCAAAGCCCCCTTTCCTGAGGCGCTAGAGAGGCCGAGAGCATTAGGTAAGTCCAGAGTGAACATGCAAGAGATGCTTGAAATATTCAAGCACGTTCAGATAAACCTCCCCTTACTAGATGCTATTCAACAGGTCCCTGCATATGCAAAGTTCCTCAAAGAACTTTGTACGCAGAAAAGAAAGTCGATGTTCCATGTGCAGAAAAAGATTTATTTAACCGGGCAGGTGAGCGCAGTATTGCAACATCAAACCCCACCTAAGCTCAAGGACCCAGGGACTCCTATCATCTCATGTGTCATAGGAAACATCACTGTTGGGCGTGCATTGCTCGACCTTGGGGCAAGTGTTAACATCTTGCCGGGTTTCTTTTATGACCAATTTGGATTGAAAGAGATGAAACCTACACCTATGACTCTTCAGCTCACAGATAGATCTATCAAGGTCCCAAGAGGGATACTTGAAGATGTTTTAGTCAAGGTGGAGGATTGTTATTTCTCTGTCGACTTCGTGATATTAGATATGGAGGGAGTTGATAGCCCACAGCAGACTCCTATTATTCTCGGTCGCCCCTTCCAAGCTATCGCCAATGCGTGCATCAATTGCCGCACTGGTGCGATGGATGTGTCATTCGGAAATAGGAAGATGCGGCTAAACATTTTTCGTGCTGCTATGGGGCCTGCTGTTGAAGAGGCTTCTTTCGAGGTTGATGTCATTCAAGACCTCGTAGAAGCAGAATATGCTTGGTTATTGAGTGATCCACCTCATGAGGAGGATAAGGATTCACTAGAAGAGGATCACCTAGAATTACTTGAAAATCAGATAGGTGAGTTGAATTGGATCGGGCACTTCGAGCCATTTAGAGGTAGACAGGATGAGAACAGAGTGCGCAGTGTCACAGATGACACTATTTTTCATAGAGAGCCCGATTGAGTCTGACTTCATGTCCATTGATCTCATGGACGATGAAGGATTTTTCCAGGGATCCGTCTGGCTGGGGACGTGAAACTTAGCGCTTTATGGGAGGCAACCCATATCTTGTATATTATTAGATTTGCTTAGAATTTATAGATTTTATTTTGTTTTTACTTTTTTGTTTTATTCATGAGTTTTTCATATTCTTTTTGTTTCATTCATGGTTTTCATGTTTTGTCATGTATACATTGCATTCATTACATTCATAGGACCTATATTTCTAATTCATGTCAGGTCATTCTACTCTTTTCCCTCATTTATTTCCTCTCATGTGCATTCACGTAGTTTCATATAAGCATGGGGGAGTGCCACTGGGACAGTGTCATTCAAGCATGGGGGAGGGTGTAGTTTGCACACCTTGATATTTATGTTTACGTTCTTGCACATGTTTACACATTTCTCATGAAAAGTAGATTTTTAAAGAAAGAGTTTGAACTTATCTGAATGTTATTTCAAATCTGATGTTTTTAGAGGATTTTTAAGCCCCACGAAAAAATTTTCTGACATAGATCTAAAAATTATGGTTGTTTATGCGGATTTCGAAGAAATGATGATAGATACATGCTAGAATTTATTTTGAATCAAAAATATGAATATGCACAGTTCTATTTTTGAAAAACTAAGGAAATGAACAAAAGCGTAAAAAATGAGCTCAAAAGAAAAAAATAGCATGCGTTAGGTTGTTTGGATAATTCCACAATCCTTAGTAGATGGAACTTAGATGTAAGTTGAAACTTTTAATTCCATTTTCGAAAAGGAGAGTGGAAAACTTCGTGATCCTAAGTAACTGAGAACAAATACAAGTTGAAATGTTTAACTCTCATGTTATAAGGGTGAATGAAGGAAGTCACTTTTATGTCTTAGTTGATATCTTTTGGTATGCATTGAAAAAGTATAGAAGGTATTGACATTGCACAAGACATAAAAGCAGACCACACGCAAGCTATAAGAGAAAAATAAGTGCGCAAAAAGAAAAAGCGTGAAAAGAAAAAAAAGAGAAAAGAGCTTAAAAAGAAAGAAAAGTTCAATGCTTAGAAGTGTGATTGAGAAAACCTGTGTAGAAAACATATGAGTGAGGATAAGTAAATAATAATATGTGTTTAGTGGATTTTCTAAGAATAAAACATAAATAATTGTGATATTTAGAAAAATGAAAGAAATTCTTTTCTGTGGTGGTATATAAAAGACTCTAATTATATTTTGATTTTGAAATAACAGGAAATATTTGTGGAAATAAAGTCTTTGATTATCTACTACTTGTGAGGATGTGTAATATTATGCATACATGACAGAGATGTTTGTGGGTAGCATCACTGCAAACCCTCACGAGACCTTACTCGTCCACTAGGGTAACCCAGGGGTTGAAAGGGCTTGTTGCATGAGCTAAATGCAACCGTGATTCCTACGAAAGTGAGATAGTTGATAGTTTTCATTTCGTGTATTTTTCTGGTTTGCTCGAGGACTAGCAAAACATAAGCATGGGGGTATTTGATCATGCATATATTTTAGGGATATTTCATATAAAAATATGCATGATTTCATGAGAAAATGTTTCAAAAACCCAATTTTATGTTAGTTTTCGAGTAAATGTGCTAAAATGAGTTAAAAATAGAAAATGCATGAAAAATAGTTTTATTTTACATTTTTATGCATATTTTAGTTTTTGTTATAGTCATAGTAGTTTGGTTTTAGTTTTTATTAAAAATAAAAATAAAAAAAATGGAGAAAAATAGTTTTATATTCATTTTAAGTGTTTGTTTTTTAGAAAATAAAAAAATTAAATATAAATATAAATAGTTAGAATAGTTTTTGAGTTTCTTCATAAAGAAGTTTTGTTTTTAAATTTTTGAAAACTTTATAATAAACTGGTACATAGTTTTTGATTTTTGAAAATTGAAAAAATAAACACAAACCGGTTTAACCGGTTTGCTTTTCAAAATAAAACTGTTACAAACCGGTGAACCGGTTTGAATGGTTTTTAAAAACCCAAAAAAACGAAAATTTCATTCGTCTCCCCCTTCCTGAACCAAAGCCCTCTCTTCTTCTCCTTCATCTCCACTTCTCCTGATCTTTTCTTCCCCTTCTCCCTCTTTCTCTCTTCTTCCCTGTTTTCTGGTGGAGAGATTTCCAGCAACGGCGGCGGCGTACGGGAGGAGGCCGGGCGATTCTTTCCTAACCCCTCTAAGGTTCACGGTAAGTCTTTCGATCTGCTTCTTCTTCTTCTTCTTCTTCTTCTTCTTCTTCTTCTTCTTCTTCTTCTTTCTGAATGTTAATCTTCATAATGTTTGAATTTTAATTTGGAAAAAAAAAACATAAAAAAAGAAAAAAAAATCTGTGAAGGAATTCCGGCAACCGACAGGGATTCTGCCGGAATACTTGTTCTGATGAATAAGTTTTGATAATCTGATCAAAATCTTGATCTAGATTCAGTGGATTAATTTCTGTATAAAAATAAATAAAAAAATTTGTTTCTAAAGCAGTATCGATCATCTGGATCGATCAAAATGTTATCCAGTGAATTTTTTTTTTGAAATCTCCGGCAGCTGTCAAAGACCTCTGGTTCATTTTCATTTTATCGATGAACTGAATTTTTGTTCCAATTCATCACTGATAAATTCTGAGGAAGCCTTGATCCAGCAACTAGCTGCCGGAATGATTTGTACAAGTTGCAGAATCGTGATCTTCTGTCAAGATTAACTGTGAAATCGCCTGAGTTGCTCTTCATTGCCGGAAGTTCTTGCTTGCTCTGAAATACTCTGCAACGATCCAGCGGAGATCAATCTGATATCCATTTGAATAACAGAAGATTAAGATGCTTCATTACATCTAATTCACGATCAGCTAAAATTCAGCAATTGATTGTCGGATTTCTGGAGTAAATGACTGAAATATATAGGAATCTGATCAAATATATCGTGAATTTTCAGTCTGAAAGATATTGAATATCTACTTGAATTTCTTTGTTTACTAAATTTCTGTTTTTTTCTGTTTTCAATTAGATCATTTCTGGTTTTTACATTCATTTTCAGTTTTTCTTTTGATTTCCTTTTCTTTTCATTTTGATGAAATCCTGTTTTTTTTTAGTAAACTCACATTCATATTTTCTATATCTTCTAATTTTCTGTTTTGCAACCTCCGATTTCAGTTTTACATTTCATTTTCTATTTTTTTTAGTTGATATAGGTCAATTTGTTGTTTTTCCAATCAAGAATTTTTTCTGTTTTGCTTCATTCAATATCTTTTACAATTTTTTTTTTCTTTTGCTATTCTGTGTAATTTTCCAGTTTGTTTTTACATGTTTTTCTTTTTGTTTTCAAAACCTGAAATTTCTGTTTTTCATTAGTCATTTCTTGATGTTTACAATTCTTGATTTTACTGTTTTCAAATGTTTTAATATTGTATTTTTCAATAGTGTAAGTGCATAGCTTGTTAATAAAGTGTTAGTGATTAATTGTCTTCACTGTTCGTTAATTGAAATAATTAGATTTCATAAAGTTGAGTGTTAGTGGATTGAAATTTAGTTAATTGTGTTAGTTAATGTAGTTTTAATTGTCATTGAATTCTTTTGATGATATCCTTCAGTGTTTTTAGCATTTAGCTAGTTAATATAGGTTTCTATTTCTATCTCTGGTATTGCTCGTGTTCATTTGAATTATGCAGGATTGCAAGGGATTGGAGCGAAAGTGATTGCGTGACATGAAGTACGAAGAATAAAGCTTCTTTTTACTTTTTAGTTTAAAATTAGGAATTTAATTGGGTTTGTAAATATTGCACTTTACGCCCTCTGCGAAGGGTATTCATTTGTTGTAATAGTTAGTTGTTTTTACTTTTCTTGAACATTTGTTGTAATAGTTAGTTGTTTTTACTTTTCCTGCGGCTGATGGAGGTATGAAGGAGAATCAGTGGTTGAAGATGAGGGGTTGAGGGAGAAGGAGTTTGTTCGAAGATGGAAGGTTGTCTGAAGGAGAAATCGTTGAAGATGGAGGGTCGGGCTGAGAGGGAGGATGTGCGGGAAAGAGGTCGTTGCCTCTTTTCCAAATTTCCAAAAGAAGGATTCCCTCTTTTAAGATTTTTATAAAACGGCTCAAAATGAGGTTTTTGGCAAAATCTTTAAAAATCACTTATTTTTCTCGTAGTTTTTTTCTAATTTTTTTTTAGTTTTTTTTGCATGATTTTTCTATTTTTTGTATTTTTGGAACAAAAATCTAAGTTTTTACACGAAAACAAAGATTAATCACTAATTTTTTTTGTATTTTTCTGAGAAATATTTACAAAAGTATTTTTCTGAGAATTTCAGACCATTTCGGGAAATTTCTTCAGAAGACTGGGTTTGGACCCGAGTTTTTAGAAAATGTTCGAGTTTTTGAAGCTCGAATCGAGAAATACACGTGATGGATCCAAACGGATGTCGGATGAACTGTCCGAGCTATTTTAAAAACTATTTTTGGTATTTTCTATAATTTTAATTTAGGATTTGGACAATGAGACTTATATTTGGATCTGGACAATGGATCCAGATCCGAAATCAATTTAAACATATAAAATGAATTTAATTTCAATAAAGCTTGAGAAATGAACTGGAATTTAGATTTAAAATGCTTCATTTGCTCAAAGATGAATTTAGGGGCAAAAGGGGAATATTTAAAAGATTTTGAAAATTTTGGGGTGTTCAGAGATGGCTAATGTACAAGTGGTAATACTACTATTGAAGGTAGACTATCGGCTAATAAACCCCAATGTTAGAGGTTACTGCTATAACAAAGAAAGATGAAATGGGAAAATGAAGGTGATGCTGGGATGTTTATGAAGGAGGCCATGGTGTAGTGCAGGAGGCTGCTGACAGCATAGTGAACATGCTGAAACGAAGTGGAATGTGATGGCATACACTGTGGTAGGCTACGGGTAAGGGAGGTGTGAAAAAAAAAGGTGCAAAAAGTGAGGCAAGTGTTGAGCTGAAAGATATACAGGTGAGTTTTGGCAGATGATGCTTGCAACAAGTTCAGAAATTTGATAGAAAGCTTGCAAAATGATATACATTGCCGAAGTTGGGGGGGGGGGGGGGGGGGGAAGATGGATAAATGATGAGTGACAAGTTGATAAGAGGTTGTGGCAAGGTGGTAAAAAGGAGATGGAAGAATGCATTTCTGTGTAGCAGTGAATACTAACTGTTGTTGCATGATACTAATGTAGGTAAAGAAGTGGCATATAGATGATAATTGTGTTGTAATGATGTAATGAGAATAGACAAAGATGTTGTAAGTAGTAGGGTGCCTATGAGGAGTGTACAACGTGTGGGAAGTGTCAAATATAGAGTGCTCAGAGCAGAACAGACTTAAAGACTGCTAGAAAGAAAGTTAATATAATACTGAAAAAGATCCTCTGCTACCAACTCATTCATTCCAAATTCTGACACACCATCTCTCTGAAAAAGAAAAAAAAGATTTCAAAATGTTTTCAGCAAAACCCAAAGCCTGATTTGTAATTTCAATAAATCTGATGAACAAGTATCATACAGCAGACAAAGGCAATTTCAAAGCTATTTCCACTTTCTAGTGACGCATCGAGCTTGTGATACCATTGTACAGAAGCAGAGAATCAGTTTTTGGTATTTACAGCTTTTGTTCATCTCTAATTATTTACACAATCACTCAAGTAAGCGATTGATCCTGAACATATGACCTTCAAGCAGAATATATTTAATTTTAAGATCGTAATCAAAACAATGTCTCTGAGATCCTAATAAAGGTTTTGAAAGGGGACGAGTTCAAAGATGCAACGATCATCAAACTAATGGTTATTAGAATTTGTAGCTAGATACAAAGCAACCTGAAATCAAGCGATTCTGTGTAGGCTCAACATGATGAAACTGGACTTGAAATCATACATTTAACTGTAAATGACTGAATAAAACCGAGGCTATAATCACAAAATTGGAAGTGTAATCGGATTAACCAATGTAGTAAAAGTGCAGTGAGCTGAGAGATACAGGTGAGTGTAAGAGTGTACATGAGAATAAAGTTGTATCAGGGGTTGCGGCAAATGAATATACATGTGCAGGATGAATAGTGCCAATTGCAATCTCCTAAAAAACAATGAAACTCATCGAAACTGCAAGATGTTATTTGTTATCAATCTATCCAGATAGGGAGCACCAGAAGAAATAACGTCACTGAAGTAGTGAGGATTGTCTTTTATTTCATCAACTGTGGAGTGAGCAGATCCAGGACTCTTTGAGACTTCAGAGGCATATTCATCCATTTTGACGCACTGCTTTCTGATCCAAGTGACCAAATTAGGAAAATAATTTCCTAGAACTGGTCTTGTGATGTATTTATTCTCATATTCACTTCCAACATGATATGCGATATGGACCATACTCTCCTCATGAAAAGTGAATTGTATCCCCTCTGTATGCAGTGGAACAGAAACAACTTCATCATTACCTGTTTTCATAAGCAACAAGATAGTATTCTTGTCCAGCTTTTCATTTTATGGCCCTATAACACAGAAGAAGCCCTTCCTTATGGAAGCCACAGGGGTAAATGGCAGTGAATGGGTGGTATGGTGCCAAGGTGAAACTGCAGTAAGTGATAATGAATGTGCAAAGTAAGTGAGGCTGGGGCGGTAGATATGAAATGCTTATGAAGGAAGTGCCAAATGAAGTTTTGTATCATAAATATAAAACTACATTAAACAATATAGTAATTTCCATTATTTACATCTAACATTGATTTCATGGTAGGCCGATTAGATGGCTCAGCGAGTGAAGCTCCAGCAACGAAATATATTTCATCTTGAATCTGATTAGGTTCTTGAAGTCATCATTGGGCTCAAACAGTATGGACCCATGTGTCAATACCATGGACAACCTTGACATGCACATATAGCTGCTAGCTGATCTGAAGGAATATGGTTGTCGGGATAAGGAATTATCTTCACTTTCCAGTTTGAGGACATCAACAAGGGAATCTGATAAGGCACTTGTAGGTATTTCAATTCATAGCCTGAGATTTCTTTGAAGCCTCCATTTTGCCTTTGAGTTACTTCCATGACCAAGCTAGGAACCAGAAAATAATACTGATCAGAAGTATGATCTGTTCCAGAGGTGAGGGAAATGAAGTTTTTCCTGAAGAGCAGGTCCACAGCAGTAGTTGAAGCTACTGTCAACTACACTTTATATTGTTGCTCAGATGCAAGAAAAACCATCTGATACTATTTCATTTTTTTTTTAAGTACACATGCAAATACTATCAGATGTCATCAAATATCATCAAGGTTTAACATATGCCTTTGCGATCATCAGTCCAGATTGCAGGAAAACAGGTTACGATATACTGAGTGTAAATATGAGCAATATACTGGGTCAGCATGTACAGATGGGTTTGCAAAAATGCTGAAACGAGAAGGAACATACTAAACCCAAAAAGGAGAAAGCATGAATCTAGAGAACATCACAACCCAAATCAGGAAAAACTCAAATTATGGTATGATACAAAAGAAAATCACAAATAATCCAATAGGACAATGATTGAATTTTACTAAACAAGGTAACCAAGGCATAATGGTGAATGTTCTTAACATCTTCTCTGTTTTTTAAAGTAGAGTCCTGTGACAAAACAGAAAAATTGGTCAAAACTAACGTTTAAATCCCATCTCCATGATAAGAACCCAGAAATCGAGTGCAGTAACGTTGGACAAAGTGAACAATCAAAGGCTATTGAATGTGAACAATCAAAATAAAACCAGAAATCAGACATAACAGAGGAACGACTTAGTAAATGCAAGAAATGCAAAATAATGAAAGCGTGATCCAATACTCATAATAAAAAAAAAGAAATAAAAAATAAAACAGAAATCGTAAGAGAACAGAACCATAATCAAAATAAAACAGAAATTGGGACTGAAGTTCAAAAATAAACAAAAATTCAAAGCGGATTAATTCTGAAATCAAAGCAAAACAGAAAGTAACGATATAAACGAGAAATTAGAATGTCGGAATCGAGCTATTCCTGTTAATGTCGCACAGAGGTGGATTGATTTGTTATAAACAAATCCATGTTACCATGAGTTCTTCGATGGGGCAGAACCATGAAATTTAAAAGAAAACAGAAATAAAGAAGAAAAGTAGAGAGAAAATAAGAGGATAACCATAAAAAGATAAGCAATACTATTAAACACTATTGCCAAGAAAGAGAGAGAGAAAAAAAATGACCTGGGAGGATTGCTTACCGTGCTCTCAAGGCAACCTTGAAGAAGGTGAAGAATGGATGGCCAAGGAAATCGATCGATGGAGTTGAAGATAGATGCGTGAAAGGGAGGGGTGAGAACGGATCCATCACCTCTTCCCTTGTGTGCCCATTTTAAAGAAGAAGAGGAAGGATCGTGAAGAAGTCAGTTGGAGATGAGCGGGTGAGGAGGAGGACGGAAATCGAGCGGCTGATGGAGCTTCGTCCTGCGATTTCTCCTTGGCAGCGGAGGAGGCCGTTGAGGATCAAGGGTTGAGGAAGGGGATGGTGATCGGAGGGTGAAGAAAGTGGTTCCAGCAGGAGGGCCTGCGAGAGGGAGAGCGAGACAGAGAGAGAGCGAGACCGTTGCAATTTTTTGTGATTTTTCAAAAAGAGGGTTCTCCGATTTTTCAAAACAAGGTTCTAAACTTTTCTCTAAAAAAGGTTTTTGTAATTTCCTATGTATTTTGATTTTTTTGCTCATTTTCTTGGTATTTTCTGATTTTTTTGTTATTTTGAAAATAAGACCTTAAAATTTACGAGAAAATAAAGGATTTTTGACATATTTTTGTAAAATTTGAAAATATTTACAAAAGAAAGGTTTTTCGAGAATTCAAGGCTATTCTCTAAAAATTTCTTCAGAAAATGAGTTTGGATCCAGAATTTTAAGAGATATTCAAGTTTTGAACTTTGAATCGAGAAATATAGAGCAGTAAATCCAAACGGGTGCCGGATGGACTGTCCGAACCATTCAAAACTATTTTTGGTATTTTGTAATTTTGGTTTAAAACTTGGATAATGGGGCTCAGATTTGGATTTTGAACTGGATCTGGATCCGAAATTGAGTCAGATATATAAAATGAATTTGATTCTAGTAAATCCAAGGAATAAACTGAAATTTTGAGCGAAAATGACTCAATTTATTTAGAAAACGGGGGCCAAGGGCAGAAAGAGAATATTTACAAAATTTTGAAAAATTTGGGGTGTTTACACTTGTAGAATTTAAATAAGGTAAATTTGTCACATATTCCTCACTATGGCCACCAATATGCATTGAATATATCTCATTTGATTCTAAAAAGAAAAATACTTGGCAAACTTTTGAATTTATACAATATTTTCTGAATATAACCTAAGAGTGTAGGTTGTTTGTAACTTAAAAGAAGATAAATTTGAGTTTCGTTTGTATTCTGACTATGGCCACAAATACGAACTTCACCGAGTTTATTAACTTCTAAGAAGTGAGTGCACGTGCCATTCGTGTAGACCATTATGATTTTGAATTTGCATGAATCATCATCCATCATACGATTAATATTATTAAAAATAAATTATAAGCAATATAGCCCTAATCTAAGTAAAAAAGGAAATTCTTATTCCAATATTACAATTTAATTTACATCAATAATTGAAATAAAATAAAGGAAAGAAAAAAGATAAATCTAATCTTGAGTGTCTTTGCAAAATTAGCAAACTTATTAGAGAAAAAATGTTGACTTTTTGGGACTTATCCAACAATATCTGGAATTGAGGGATTTATTTGGATATAAGCCATTTTCCATCTTTCCTGAAATAAACACAATAAAGAATGATGCAGAACTAGATGAATAATAAAAATCAATAACTTTAAAATCAGAATTTGGGGGAAAATGGCTAAAATACCCTTGAAATTTGACCTTTATTGCAAAACAGGGTTTTTCAAAAAAGATTTTTGTAAAATGCTTAATCTGGGGATCAAACGAATTCAAAACAAAGCCAAATCGGGTGGAGAGCATCCTGATATGATTATAAACATGATCAAACTCTAAAAATATAAAACGTTTTATAAAAAATGAAATATTAGAAAAAAAATCAAATTTTGTCCGTATTTCAGTTGAATCAAGACTCCGCAGGCATCCTGTTTTTATGAAATAACTAAATAATACATCAAATGAATTCTAAAATTCAAAAAAAACAACATGGATCCTTTTAATAACTCTAAAATTAAAATGCAATCAAAAAATATAATTTTGAGATTTTTTAGATATGAATATTAAATAAAAAAGGAAAAATATACAATTTTATCTGTGGTCACGTATTTGTCACAGTGTCGGACCCAAATCAAATATCAAACAATCATGAAAATGTATGAATTTTGATAAAACCAAACTAAACAAATTAATGAAGATAACCCTTTTTACATATCTGAAATACAATCTCTAGTTAGGGAGATACAATTCCGACAATACATACCTGATTCTGGTTTATGCATAACAGTGCAAAAAGGACAGATCCAGTTTAGGGTTTGAGGAAATATAGCAAAACAGAATCCAAATTTCTAAAATTTTACAGAGACATACTAGAGATCACAATGATAAAAAACCCTTTTACGGATCATCGATGCAATCTTTGGTGAAGGAGAAATCGTTCTGATAATATGAACCATGGATCGAATCAAGACTATCAACCAAGAAATATAGGTTCTAATTGTAGGCTTCAAGAAAATAGAAATCAATGGTGAAGATTTATAAAAATCACAGCATAGAAAATAGACATGCAGACGAATCAGTGGTTTTTTACTTATCATTGATGTGGTCTCCGATGAAGGAGAAATTGATCCGACAAGTTGACCTAAACCTAGAATCGTACCTATCTGTTTAAGAAACACAGGTATTATTGTTGGGTCAATGAAACAGAGAAATCCACCGTAGAAATTTATAAAAATTTCAAAAATTGAAGTAGACATCATGACGAGTATGCTGATTTCTATGGATCGTCGATACAATCTCCAACAAGGAAGATAGACCTCAAAAAAATGCTCTTGGATTTTTACAGCATTTTTCTCACTCAATCAACAGGTTTTGACTTTGATTTTTGAAAACAGGATTACAAACCTTAAAAAAATCCAATTTTTTTATTAGAGACCATAGGCATATGCATGATTTCACCATTAAAAAAAACAGATTTTATTAACAAGCATAGATGGGTAAAATAATTGCATTAACAGACGCCTAGATTTGCAAATATAGAATCTAAAACCCTAAAATGAAATAAAATTGTTTAAGCATGCTAAAAACATAAAAAAACATGTAAACAATGATATAAATCATGATTTAATGCTTGAACAATTAAAATAAACATGAATATGCTGAAATAAAAAAAATCAGGGAATCATGGCTGGAAATTTGATTTAGTCATTAAAAGAGGGATTCGACCTATAGAAAGGTTGAATCTCGATCTTTTTCCGATATTTAACATAACAAACACCTTACCAACAATTCTAACAGATCAAAAATGTGTAAAACACTATGGATGATCAGTAGATCATCATATTGAATCATTTTTAGGTTCCTTGAACGAAAATAGAAAAAAAAACTTCAACAAAGGGGGCGGCAATAGTGAAAACAATAAAAAAAAAGTAAAAAAACTAAAACAAAAGAGGAAGAAAAGGAGGAAGCTTACCTTGGTTGCAATGGGGGCTGCTGGAGGAGCTTGAGGGAGAGAGAAGCAATGAGAGAGAGATGGGCTGGTTGACCCCCTTACGCACCTATTTATAGCTTTTTTATTAGATTTAATTAGAGAGTTTTGATTTTTCGGAACTCTCTTAATTAATTCAATTAAGGGGGTGATTTCTGTATAGACTTCTAACCTAAGTTAAGCACTAATTAACTAACCCTAATTGACTCCTAATTAACTTTGAAAAACCTCAAATGTGATGACAACTAGGTGGGCCCACATTTGGTTTTTAAAACCTTAATTAAAAGTTAAAATTAAAGTTTTAAAATACCAAAATAAAGGTGGAGTTTTAAAATCAATTTTGACTTTTTCAAACTTCTAATTTAAGTAGAACACTAACTAAACCTAAACTAACCTAAACACCTGCAAATGTGGCGCCACCTACTGTGGACCCCATTTGATTTTTCAGAAAACGATTTTAAAAACTTGAAAATAAAGGGGTTAAAAACGATTTTTTTTTAAAGAATTTCAAAAGGACTCATAGACTCACTAGTATTTTTGTATTTTTGAAATGTGTAAAATGTGAAAATGAAATGAAATTGGACAAAAAAATAAAAAATTAAGGTTTGCACCACTGCAGGGTGGACCCTACTTGAAGAAATTTTGACAAAATTGGAAGTTGGTTTAAAAGGCGAGTTTAAAACAAATCCAGATCATTTTTTTAAGGAAAATGTTTTTGAAATAAGGAATGTAAAGCCCTGGGGGTTGGTAAAATGGAAAATGTTGATTTAAAAGCCAGGTTCTTAGAAATTGATTTCGAAATAAGGTTTTAAAACTCGAGTCTGGATTTGAAATTTTGAAAAACCAGTGTTGTATCTCAAAAATGACATGCAATGTGACAAAATGACATGAAATGGTTAGAAAATGTAAACCCCGGGCAAGGAATTTGAAGTCACGGACCCCTGGCAGAGACAAAGAATTGAACATTTCTATTTGAGGATGAAAATTGAGTATTGAACATCAGACCCGATATTGGATCCGATCTAAATGTGAATTGAGTCTCGGATATAACTTAATTTTTTAAGGGAACTAATCCGAGCTCTGATTAGTGGTTATACCAACTCAGAGAATGATACAATGGTGTTTCAGACAAAATGATCTGAGAAATGATTTTGCCCCTGCAGGGCATAGAGTGACACTGAGAACGAGGTTTAAACTGGTCTTGACTGATTTACATTGAATCCTAGGGTTTCTAAACTTAGAGGAACTAAAATAACACTGACTCAACCAAACTCCTAGACTGGATGATCGAGAAATGCACAATTTTCAGAGAAATTGTGAGAAATGACCACTGGAGTGAAGTTGGTGATGAAATTGCACTGTGTTTGAGCTAGAAAGAAGATCAATTATACTGAGATGAACTAAATCTGGAGCTCAAACACTAGCTGGGCTGACTGGACTTAGCTCAGTTTCAGCTAAAAGGGGCTAAAATGGACTCTGACACTATGGCAAATGGGTTTGAACTGAAACTAGAGCACTTGAACTCCTAATGAGCTCAAGCTAGACTCAAGGGAATGGGATCAACTGGAATTAACTGACTCAGAGATAATTGGCTACAATTCGAGCTAGAAATGAGCTCATTTCTCAGAAAATGAACTGATTTTAGCTGAAATGGTCAGGAATGAACAGAATTTGCTCATTGTGAGCTTAGATGAGCTAGAGATGACAGACATTCTAATTGTTCTGAACTTAAAAATGAGCTCGGTCAACTCTAACTGACTGGGATCTAAGGTTACCTAGGGGTAAAATGGTAAATTTTCTAACAAAATAGGGTGAAATGACACCTAAACTTGGATCAACCTAGGGCTAGACTCCTAAGGGGACTGGCATCTGCTGAAAGGGTGTATGAGGATGAATAAAGAAAATTTGGGGTGTTTACAGGGTCTGTCCAAAATTGTGAACTTTTTCAAAAAAAATTGGCAAAATCTCCATCATGATCACTATGAGCTTTCAAAGCAATGGTCTTTTCCAAAATCAACCCTTGGGTTGAGTCTTTTTGTCAAAAACCAGTTCTTAACTGGTCGCTTTCAAAAACCAACCTTCGGATTGAGCCCCCTTCTTTTTATCAAAACTAGTCAGTATCGGTCTTTTTCCAAATCCAACCTTTAGATTGAGCCCCCTTCTTTTTATCAAAACTAGTCAGTACTGGTCTTTTTCCAAATCCAACCTTCGGGTTCACCCTCTTTTTATCAAAATGGGTCCTTTTCAAAAATCAATCCTCGAATTGATCGTCTTTTATCAAAACCAGTTCAAAATAAACCCTCGGGTTGTGTCTTTTTACCAAAACTAGTTTTTATCGAATTTTTCAACCCTCGTGTAGAGCCCCTTTTTCAAAAAATGGTTCTCATCGACCTTTTCAAAATCAACCTTCAGTGTTCCCTTTTCAAAAATTAAATTTTACCAGTCTTTTCAAGATTAGCCTGTGGGTTGATCTTCTTCTTTTCAAAAAATTATTTTAACCACTCTTTTTCAAAATCAACCCTCGTGTTGATCATCTTTTTTAATATCAACCCTCGTGTTGATCAACTTTTAAAAATCAACCCTCGGGTTGAGCCTCTTTTCAAAAATGCAATTTTTACCAGTCTTTTTCACAATCAACCCTCGTGTTGATCAACCTTTTCAAAATCAACCCTCAGGTTGAGTCTTTCTATCAAAACTACTTTTTACTAATCTTTTCAAAATCAGCCCTTGGGTTGATCTTTTTTTCATTAAATAAATTTTATCGGTCTTTTTCAAAATCAGCCCCCGAGTTGATCCTCTTTTTAAAAAATATAATTTTTACCAGTCTTTTCAAAAATCAACCCTCATATTGATCAACATTTTTAAAATCAACCCGCGTGTTGATTCTTTCTTATCAAAACTGATTCTCACCAGTCATTATTAAAAATTTGACCTTTGGGTTGAACCTCTTTTCACCGGTCCTTTCTCAAATCCAACCTTCGGGTTGATTCTTTTGTCAAAACTAGTTCTTTTTCAAAATCAACCCTCGTGTTGATAATCTCTCTCTCAAAATCAACCCTTGTGTTGATCATCCCATTTTAAAATTCAATCCTCAGGAGCAAGACTATTTCGAACTCAACCTTCGGACCAAGTCCTTTTCCAAAACCAATTTTAAACTGGACCTCTTCCAAACACCAACTCTAGAGTTGGCCCCTTTTCAAAAATCAGCTTTCAAGTTAGTCCTTCTTTCTAAATTCAGTTTTACACTGGTCGAACTTCCCAAATCCAGTTTTACACTGGTCGAACTTCCTAAATCCAGTTTTACACTAGTCGAACTTCCAAATCCAGTTTTACGTTGGTCGAACTTCCTAAATCCAGTTTTATATTGGTCAAACTTTTCAAATCTAGTTTTACAGTGGTCGAACTTCCTAAATCCAGTTTTATACTGGTTGAACTTCCTAAATCTAGTTTTATACTGGTTGAACTTCCTAAATCCAGTTTTATATTGGTCGAACTTCCTAAATCCAGTTTTATACTAGCCAAACTTCCTAAATTTAGTTTTATACTTATCAAAAATTTTAAATCTAGTTTTATATTGGTTGAACTTCCTAAATCTAGTTTTACACTGATCGAACTTCCTAAATCCAGTTTTATACTGATCGAACTTTCCAAATCTAGTTTTACACCAGTCGAACTTCTCAAATCCAGTTTTATACTAGTCGAACTTCCTAAATCTAGTTTTATACTTGTCGAACTTCCTAAATCCAGTTTTACACTGGTCAAACTTCTCAAATCCAGTTTTACACTGGTCGAACTTCCCAAATCCAGTTTTACACAGGTTGAACTTTTTCAAATCTAGTATTATATTGGTTGAACTTCCCAAATCCAGTTTTACACTGGTTGAACTTTTTCAAATCTAGTATTATATTGGTCGAACTTTCCCAAAACCAGTTTTTACAATGGTCAAGCAATCCAAAATTCAGTCATCGCACTGGTCAATCAAATCAAAAAAACAGTTATCGCACAGGTCAATCAAATCAAAAACTCAGTCTTTGCATTGGTCGATCGACCAAAAATTTAGTCTTCGCACTGGTCGATCAAACTAAAAATCCAGTCTTCACATTGGTCGATCAACCAAAAATTCAGTCTTCACACTGGTCGATCAAACCAAAAATCCAGTCTTCGCACTGGTCGATCAAATCAAAAATCCAGTCTTTGCACTGGTCGATCAAATCAAAAATCCAATCTTCGCATTGGTCGATCAATCAAAAATTCAGTCTTCGCACCGGTCGATCAAACCAAAAATCCAGTCTTCGCACTGGTCGATCAAATAAAAAATTAAGTCTTTGCACTGGTCAATCAAATAAAAAATCATGTCATCGCACTGGTCGATCAATCCAAAAATCCAATCTTCGCATTGGTCGATTAAATCAAAAATCCAATCTTCGCACTGGTCGATCAAATAAAAAATCCAGTCTTTGCATTGGTCAGTCAACCAAAAATCCAGTCTTCTCACTGGTCGATCAAATCAAAGATCCAGTCTTCACACAGGTTGATCAACCAAAAATCCAATCTTCGCACTGGTCAATCAAATAAAAATTCCAGTCTTCGCACTAGTCGATCAACCAAAAATCCAGTCTTTGCACTAGTCGATCAAATCAAAAATCTAGTCTTCGCACTGGTTGATCAACCAAAAAAATCAGTCTTCACAGTGGTCGATCAACAAAAAATCCAGTCTTCGCATTGGTCGTTCAAATAAAAAATTCAGTCTTCGCACTGGTCGATTAATAAAAAATCGAGTCTTCGCACTGGTCGATCAACCAAAAATCCAGTCTTTGCACTGGTCGATCAACCAAAAATCCAATCATCACACTGGTCGATCAATCTAAAATCCAGTCTTCGCACTGGTCAAACTTTCAAAATTTAGCTTTCAAATAAATAATAATCTCTTTTAGGGAACAATCTTTAGGCATAGATTCATTAATCTGACATCAAGTAATTCTTTCACAAAGGATTTCAGGACATTTTGCCAATTTATTACCAAAAATATTGGTCAATTTAAAATTTTATTGCACAAAAGAATTACTCAAACTACCTTTAATATTATCTCTAAAAGGGTGAAGCTTTTACAAAGAAACAACAAAATTCAAAGCTTTTCTGTTGGTCAATCAAAAGGATGAAGAAAAATGCTCGATATGGCCGGCAAAGGACAATTCAATGGTGTTGAAAAGCCAGAAATGAAGTGATATTGATCATATCTATGGCACATTTTTAAAGGCAATTCTTTTGGCAATGAGACAGTGAAATATTCCACGCAATAAAAGAGTCCACTCAATTTTCTCAAGTCATGCAAACATAATCAGTTATCTGCAAAAGGGATCTCTCAATCATCACCGAGTTGAAGGTCGATAGGCGAGTTAGATCCCTACGGACAAAGAAGACTTAGATCATCTCCAAGTTGAAGGAGCTTGTGACGTGTCCTTCCAGGGAAAATTTGAATCGTCACCAAGTTAAAGGTTGATGTTAACCCTAAAAGATTTTTTATTTATGTTATCATCAAAAGATTTCTAATTAAAGAAGCAATGTTATCATCCTAATTCTTAGGGATATGGAAGAATCAATCATCTCCAAGTTGAAGGAGCATGTGACGTGTCCTTCTAGAGAAAATCAGAACATCTTCAAATTGAAGCCTGATGTGATGAACTTTTCGTCAAACCTCAAAAGAGCTCAATTTTATGCCTCAAAGAGTATAAAAAGATCATCATGGGTAAATCTTAGATATTTAACCACCAAATTGCCTGAAATCATCTTTAGCTATATAAAATTCTTTTATCAATATCATTTCATCTACTTTCTTTTATGAAACTGAGAATAAATTCCTCTCTTTTCATATCAAGGAAATGGATAGCTTCCTTGAAGAAACTCAACAGCAACAAATTTGAATTTGATTCTTGATTCTACAAAGTTAGCCTAATTAGAGGTAATACTCTAGGTAGAAAAAGAGAATAGTTTTGCACAGATGTGCATATTTCAATCATTTTGAATCAACTACAATTTATATCTTATTGGTAATATTTTCTGACTACCTCGACATTAAGTGAGAACTTGATGTCCATTTTGATAAAATATGAAATGACCATGGAAATTTTTAAATATTGTCATGGATAAACTAGATTTGATCATAGAGATGACACTTTTTACAGATCGGAGAGATCATCTTTGGTTAGAGAGATATCACTCTGGCAAGTTGCTCATGATTCTGCATATCATTATAACGATGTAGAAAACAGGTTCAGAAAACAAATTCATGGAGACATATACATGAATCTCTCATAAAAAATTTATATCAACAAGATGAAAATAGACCCTTGAAATGACAATGGTACAATGAGGCCAAAATCAAAATTCATACAGAATTGTAAAAGAAAATGAAAGAACTTAATCTAATTATGCATAAGATGAAAAAGAAAATATAGATGCAATGATTTTTTTATTTTTTGCATGGTTGAAAAAAATAATCTAAATCTAAAATGCATATATTAAAGAAACAACAAAAGAAAAACAAAATAATGAAAGGCATGGAAGCAACTTTGCTATAGCCGATTGAAGAGGAAGCTTGGTTTATGAGAAACCAAGTTCCTCTTTCATATGGCTGAGATGAAGATGAAAATGAAAATATAGCAATATAATAACAGTAAAAGCAATGAAATAAAATGAAAAGAAAAAGAGGAGAAGAGGTTACCTTTGATGGAGATGGCCTTGCTACAATCAAAATGAAGAAGAAGATAGAGGGGCGGCTACTAGAGGAAGAAGGAAGGAGAAGGAGAGGAAAGAAGAAGGGGGAAAGGAGAGAGAGCAAGAAGAGGCGGGATGGGAGATGGGGTTGGCACCTCCCCCTAGGCATCTATTTATAGAAAATTTTTAGGGCTGAAGTTAGGGTTTCTAGAGAATTCCTAACTAATTGGCCTAATTAACACCTAATTGGGGAGCATTTTGGGGGGGGGGCAATTTTTTCTAATTGGGTTTTATTTGACTTTTCAACCTAATTGACATTTATTTTGATTTTTTTCTAATTTCAAACTAATTAAAACTCCTAATGTGGCACCACCTAGGTGGGCCCCACATTGGTTTTTAAAAGCAACTAAAAGGTTTAAAAGGAGGATTAAAAAACAAAGGAATAAAAGATGAAAAACAAAATTTTAAAACAATAATAACATGAAAGGGATGATTCAAAAGTGACGCCACTTAGATGGATCTTTTGGATTTGGATTGGATCTAAGATCCATTTTGAAATTTGAGTTTGATAAAAATCCAAATCAAAAATCTGATCCGGATCCATATCTGACACATTGAAAAAGATATTTTTCTAAAAAGCATTTAAAAATATCTAATGTAAAGCACTGGGTTTTGGATTTAAAAGATCTATTTTGAACCCAAGTTTGAAATCAGAAGAAAGTCTGAATTCATATATGGATCCAAAGTTTTAAAGTGACAAATGAATCTGGATCTCGGACCATGAGCTTGGTCCATGTTTGAAAATGATGTAAGAATCCTAGATCGAGGATAAAAACACTTAACATGGACCCCAAATGATGAAAAGAATAAGTTGGATCTTGGATCAAAGTTAGAATTGGATCCTGGATATTAAAATTGAAGAACAAATCCTGAAATGATTGATTGGATCTTAGATATCTAATGAGATAATCCAGGTTTAGAAAGTAAATTGGACTCTGGATATAGATAATTGAATGAATTAAATAAAGGATCCAAGTCCATAATAGAAAATGGGTATTGGATATCAGATCTAGTATTGGATCTAATATCCAAATTAAAATATGGATTGGATCTGTCATATAGATAAAATATCAGATAAAAGAATTGATTCGAGTCCAGATTGAGAATTGACCTAGCTTGGAAATTGACAGAATTGATGTTCTGAATAAAATAACCAAGAAATGATTTTTCTTGTTTGCTCTGCAGGGTGCAGAGTGACACTGGACTGAACTGGTTTAAACTGGATAAAATTGAATTGAACTGGGTTCTAGGGTTTCTAAACTCAGATGAACTAAAAAGACACTGACTCAGCTAGCTCCCTATACCAGGTGATCGAGAATTGACACAATTCTTAGCGAAATGATGAGAAATTCACTATAGAGTGAAGTGAGTGCCAGGAATATGTTGGGTTTGAGCTGAAATGAAGGTCAGTTATACTAAGGTGAACTAAATCTAGAGCTTAAACACCAACTGGGCTGATTGAGGTTAACTCAATTTTAGCTTAAATGAGCTAAAATGAGCTAAAGTGAGCTGAAATTAGCTTAAATGGATTCCAAGAATATGAGAAGTGACTTTGAACTGGATCTGAACCACTCAAACTCTTGATGAGCTCAAGTTAGACACATGGGAATATGGTCTACTGGAATTGACTGACTCAGATACAATTGGATGAGATTCGAGCTAGAAATGAGCTATTTTCGTGTGAATAGAACCAAATTTAGCTGAAATGAAACAACATTACTCATCGTGGGCTCAGGGAAACTAGAAATGACTGACATTCTAACTCCTCTAAACTTAAAATGAGCTTAGTTGGGTCAAACTGATAAGGGTAATTTTACTGACAAAATGGGGGGAAATGACACCTAAACTAGGATAGATCTAGAGGTAAGACTCTTTCACTGTACTACAGGGTTGGCATCTATGAAAAAAGGTGTCCAGATTTGAGCTGTAAAATTTGGGGTATTTACATATGCCCCTCTTTACTACTAAGTTGGTTGAAAGCCAGGCTTAGTGGCAAAGAAAAACATACCAAATTTCAAAAAAAAAATGCCCTAGTTAGAAAATCTGAACTAAATGTGGAAGAATTGATTTTAAAAAAGCCCTCATAAATTGTGGTTCAGGTTTAGTACCTTATCCTAAATGGAAAAGAAAAAATCACCTCATTTGAATGAGGTTCAAGTTTAACCCTTATCTGAACAGATAGAAAATCCACCTCATAGAATGAGGCTCGGGCATAACCCTTACCTAGATGGGGGACTTGAATGGAGTCCTCGAGGGAAAAGATTGAGCAAAACTATGATGATACCTCCAGATTTAGCACAAAGAATCTGAAAGGGGTTGCAAAAGGTAAGGAAAATGGGATCCCAAAAAGCTTTGAAAAGAGATTGAAAATGGGGTGTCTCATGATTGAGACAAAGAAATAGCTTTTAAAAATGACCTTCTACAAAAAATAGCAGGTTCGACCTCAACCTGAAAATGAACTATCTATGGCGGGACAATGAGGAAAGCAAGGAAGTGTGCCAAAGATCTAAGAGCCTAGGTGCTCAAATCAAAAGAAGAATGAAAGGATCTTAAAAAATCAAGTCCTAAAAAGGTATAAGGCACCAGGATGCATCAAAAGACGTCAAGCTCTTGCTTCATATCAGGATAGCTAGGAGGTGTTGACAATAGGATAGAAATTATAATTGATCAAAATGGTTAGAAATCTACATGCATGTGTGAAAGATATTCCCTCTTCTACCTAGAGTATTTCCTCTAATAAGGTTAACTCCATAGAATCAAGGATCAAATTCAAGTTATTATTGTTGGATTTCTTCAAGAAAGTTATTCATTTCCTTGGTATGAAAAGAGAGGAAACGTTCTCAGTTTCATAAAAGCAAGTAAATGAAAAGATATTGACAAAAGAATTTCACATAGTAAAAGATGATTCCTAGCAATTCGGTAGTTTGATATCTAGGCTTTACCCATCATGACCTCTTTGCACTCTTTGACACATATAGAGTTGAGCTCTTTTGGGTTTTGGTGGGAAGTTCATCACATCAACCTTTAACTTGGAGATGTTTTTTATTTTCCTTAAAAGAACACGTTGCATCCTCTTTCAACTCAGAGATGATCAGAGTCTTGTTTGTCCCCAAAGATTAGGTTCATGTCATAAAATTGCCTCTTTGGTTGAAAATCTTTTTCTGATAGCATAACGCAAGTACCTTTTAAGATTTGTCGAGAAAATCATCACATCAGCCTTTAACTTGGTGATGATTTAAGTTTTCCCTAGAAGCATACATCACATCTTCCTTCAACTTGAAGATGATTTGAGTCTTCTTTGTCCCCAAAGATCTAAACTCGCCTATCAACCTTCAACTTGGTGACAATTAAGTGATCGTTTTGCAGGTAATACATTGAGCTTAAATTTTTGAGGAAATTGAGTGGATTCTTTATCGTGTAGGATATTTTCACAGCCTTATTGCAAGAAGGATTATCTTTAAGAATGTGTCATTGCTATAATCAATATTAATTCACTTCTAGCTTCTTATTATCATTGAATTTTCCTCTACTAGCCATAATGCGGATTTTTCCTTCATCCTTTTGGTCGACCAACAGAAAAAGCTTGAATTTTTCTTCTTATCTCACAAAAGTTTTACCTTTTTAGAAAGAATACATGAGATAGTTCGAGGTAAAACCTTGTGCAATGAATAAAATTTTAAAATCAATGAATAATTTTAGTAGCAAATTGGCAAAATTATGTTGTAAAATCCACACAATTTTGATAATTATCAAAATAAATAAATATTACTATTCTTGGAAATAGATACGGTAAAGTGATCTAGAGTCGATTTAAATGGATCTTGTATCCAAACTGGATCAAATGAACCCAATAGTTGGATACAGATACGAGGTATAGATTCAGATCTTGAATGGATCCAAAACCCAATTAAAAATCCAATTTTAAATTTTCCTCTCTTGCGAAAAGTGCCCTCGTTACGACCCATACCCTATTGATATACGCTTTCCAGTAATTCACATGAAATAACAAGGTTTTTTTCTCGTTTGGGTCTCAAATTTGAGGATTTACTAGTCATATATATTATAAATTTGATTTATAATTCTCAGAATATGATTCCTCATAAATAGTACTCACGCCACTTCATACATCTTACGTACGTGATTTCAGACCCCGCTCATCATTGAAGTAGTTTTAGTCGCCAAGAAGTGCAACCAAGTAAGAGTTGGTGCACTAGTGAGGTTGGTTGCCTCAGCGGAAAGAGAACGTGGTTTGAATCTCCTTGTATTCCAGAAATTTTTTTTTAGAAAATGCTATTTTTGTAAAATGCGTCAAAAGAGGATAAAATGAATATTGTTGCATGAATATGCAACGAAACAAGAAGTGGGGTACTGGTGGGGCTCGTTACCCATTAGGTTGAAGAACCTTGGTTCAAATCCCTTTGTGTGCCAGAGATACTTTTAAAAAAAAAAAGGTTTTTGGATTTAATTTTTGAAATTCGAAAAATAAATAAATTAATGTAGACATAAATGAGGGAAGGGCGACTTTCTAAAATAGGAGGCTGAATGGTTGGGCCTCATTGGAAGCCCAACCATCCAGTAAGGAAAGGAGCCTCCCTTCCACAAATTTTGAAGTGGAAGGGAAGGGTTTCAATAGAGTAATAATGATATTGAAGGCTCATTTTTGGGAAGGTGAAGAAAAAAAAATGAAAAACTAAGGAGGGTTACAAAACTGAGTTTTTTGGAAACTCGCCCCTTCTTCTCTCTCTCTCTCTCAAATCTTCCCTCGCTGGGGATGCGTACTCACTCATGTTAAAGCGCTGGTAGATTGTGAATGCATAGATCGGACCTATACCAGTTCGGTTAGATGCAGAGGTTATTTAGAAAATAAACAATTGGTCTGTGAAGCAAAGGGGTTGAACGATCCAGAGATGACATGTTTGGCAGCATGGTATATATAGTAAAGTAAGCTCATCCGATATACATAATAAAATAAACATAGAGAGAATAAAATGGCTAAGACCATATTTGTACTGTAACAAGATGACCGAGGAGCACTTAAACGGAATAATGAATCATGAATATGCAGCATATTTATGTGAAAGTTGTGGCCGGATTCAGCAGGTTAGTCCCTTTGGCGTGACTCTGTACACTCATTTATATATATATATATATATATATATATATATATATATATATATATATATATATATATATTTATAGGAAGTGGATTAAGATTTAAAACACCATGTTCCAGTCTGAACCGTGGCGTCGATCAGACTGTGGCTTATCGCTGCAGTCTGGCCTACAACAATTGGGTCTCGTTCCACTTCGTGGGTACAATGGCGTTCCACTGCAAACCTTACTTGTTGGCCAGCCCTTTGCCGGGTCTGAGCTTGGTGGATCAAGCCCACCATCGTGACACTGAACCAGTAGCTAGAGGACCGAAATGGTGGCAGTTGGGCCTAGCCGACTAGGGGGTCAAACTTGGAATAAAGATCCAGCAGGTGTCATGGAGGTTGTGACACTGTTGCACGCATGCCTGCAGGACCGAGTCCACGACCATAGTGGTAGTCACTTGGTGGCTGATAATCTACTGGATGGTGTGCCGACAGACTCGTCTTTGTGACTGCAAATTTTGTTAGAGGAAATGGTGTTGTTGGAGTGCTATGCAACCCCATCGTAAGACTCACAACTGACTGTCCTACTATCGATTCATGTGAAAGGTAATGACATTGGTCAATCTTAGGGCTGAACCTATTGATCTTGGCTAGCCTTGGTGCCATGCCCTTGGTTGGACCTATCGGCTCGCATCTTGGTATTAAGTAACTAGGCACCACATTGGTTGATTTCAAAGCACGTAGTTATGTGTGGAACCACGTTGTGAGGTCATAACATTATACAGGCATTCTGTGGTCATTGAGAACACTATGACATGAAAATGGATGTCGGGTCCTTCCAAGGATAACACCTGAACATAAATGAGATAATGAATATTTATGATGAGAACTGGGTATACCGAAAAGGGTGTATGTTATCGGTTTTTCATCGGGTCTTTGGGTACACCATGATGGTGTATGTTACTGAATTCCCGAGTTCTGGGTACACTAGATCGCAGTGTATGTTACCAGACCTATGGTCCACTTTGGAGAGAGTGGGTGGTACACACTCCATGGGACATTCTTGTGTTGTGAGAGCGAGGCGTCTCACTCGGTCCCCAGTCCTCAAAGTTAGGGGACCAGGACCACCAGTGAATCCTAGGTGGTGGGTCCAAGTCTTCTGCAGAAGAGTTATGGGTGCATCCAATGTTAGTTCTTACCCATTTGAAGATCTCTCTTGGTCGAGCACCGTGCCCCTTTTGGGTATCTGTACGGCTAGTTATACGGGTTATGATATAATAGACCCCCATATAATCTCGGTCCGCTACGATGTCGAATGTCTGTGCATACCCACAGGGCTAATTACGGAATGAAGAACAATAATAATAAACATGGCTATGAATAAATGGAAAAAGTAGAAGCCCAAGTTGAACAAAACTTAGAAATTGAAATCATAGGATCACTTACTCAAAAACCATACTAGATATGATAGAACTAGAAAGAAATGTTTGTTTGCATAGTTATCGAATTCCTGTCGTATCATAGCTTACACATACCTGTTCACATGACATTGCACATATGTATTCAGGATTGTATCACTTTCTCAGACAGTGGTAGTATGATTCCTTTGTGGTTTACTGTTTTCAGGTGAAGCTATAAATGAACTATCAAAGTGAGGGTGGCGGCTTCGTCGAGGCGGTCATGGCACTACTACTTCTCTATTTTATGTTTCTGGACATTTGAACTTGATGTAATAAACTTTGTTATGATGGAATAAGATTGAAGTTCTATGTAACTTCCCATTTGTTTAGTTGAGAGTCTTAAAAAAAAAATCTTAGTTAAATTTACATTAAAGAAATGGGGTGTTACAATTATGGTATTAGCGCAGGACAGAAAAGTAGTAGTCATGACAACCTCGACGACCTGCCATCACTCTGTAAGTATACAATTTAATGTATTCACTAAAACTATGATTAGTTTAGCCATATTTAACATTATTCGTGTATCTGATAATCACTAAGTTATAGAACAACTATAACGTTATTTTTATTTTATAAACATGTTTATACTAACTAGATGGTGTGGGCTAACAGGTGCAACGATATTCTTGAGACCTTGCAAAACCTGGCAGGAGTGGTCGGCCAACATGCTACAACAATGCAACAAATGGGCACCAACTTACAACGGGTGGCCCAGGACAAATCGAATGTGGGTGGGACCATGTCGTACAAGAAATTCATGGATATGGATCCACCTGCGTTCGTAGGAAAGACCGATCCCAAGACAGTAGAGTCCTGGTTGCAGAAAATAGAGAGGATTTTCTGAGTGTTGGAAGTTTCGGCCGAACGGCAAGTAGATTTTGGCACATATCGCCTGAAGGAGCATGCAGAGAAGTGGTGGGAAACCACCCATGCGGTGAAGTTTCAGAATGGACTCATGACATGGCCACAGTTCGTGGAAGTGTTTAACAACACCTACTTTCTGAAACACGAGAGAACCAAGAAGATGCAGGAATTCCTCGACCTGCAACAAGGAGAAAGGTCGTTGGCAAAGTATATCACAAGGTTTCATAGCCTGGAGCGTTATTGTCCTAATGTATACATGACGGACGAAGACTGAGCGATGAAATGCTATTCAGGTAAAAACAACTATTACCTAATTAAATTTTTATTTTTATTTTAAAAAAAGGTAATTCTCTAACCTGTATTGGTGAATGTCACCAACTCAAATTGTTACCTTGCTTGAGGATGACTCGAAGGAAGGGCAGAAGTTCCAGAAGAATCGCCCTGGAGTGCAAAAGTCAAAATTCAAGAAGGGGTTCGGTGGAAAAAAGTTCAACCCACATGCCAAGAAATCGAGGCATGCTGGAGAAAACAAGATGGTTCAGGCCTAAGGCCAGCGGTGCCAGAAATGCAAATTGTTTTATCCAAGACAACAGTACCCTCGAGAGACGGGTGATTGCCTTTACTGCAGAAAATTGGGGCACTATATCAGAGAGTGCCGCAAGAAACAGGCAGATGATGCGAAAAAGGCAAGTGTTGGCCAACAACCACAACCACAACAGCAAGCACCGCCACCTCAGCAAGCAAATCAGAAGAAGATGGTTGGGAGAGTTTATGCGACCTCGACAGAAGAACTTGAGAAGGGTGATTTGGTTCAAGGTACAGTTCTCATATCTGGACAAGCTGCCTTAGTACTCTCTGATTATGGAGCAACGCATTCTTTCATATCTGTCCATTTTGCTAAACAACTTAGAGAACCCACCGAATCATTGAAGTATGAATTAGTAGTCTATAATCCTATCGGATTCAATGAACCATGTGTAAATTACATGCCAAACATACAAGTCATGTTAGGAGAACAAATACTGCTTGCAAACCTAATCCTACTTGATATGACCGAATATGATGTCATATTAGGTATGGATTGGTTGTATGAACACTATGCTAGAATCCTGTGTAGAGAAGGTAGGGTGATCATATCCCGACCTAACGAACCAGAAGTTGGGTTTTGCCTTTCGAGACCGTTATAAAGCAGAGGATGATATCGGCCTTAAAAGCAAATAAGTATGTCCAGAGGGGAAATATTGCTTTCCTAGTGAATGTGATTGAGGGTGAAGTCAAGGTCCAGATCCACGATCTAGATATTGTCAAAGACTTTCCCGATGTATTTTTGGATGAGTTACCAGGGATACCTCCACCTCGAGAGGTGAAATTCGGAACTGACTTGGTACCAGGTACTAAGCCAATCTCCAGAGCACCTTACAGAATGGCGCCAGCAGAAGTGGAAGAATTAAAGAAACAACTTCAAGAACTGATGAATCATGGGTTCGTAAGACCAAGCATATCACCATGGGGAGCACGAGTGTTGTTCGAGAAAAAGAAGGATGGATCCATGAGACTCTGTATCAACTACAAGATGCTCAATCAGGCGACGGTGAAAAAAAAATATCCATTACCTCGTATTGAGGATCTATTTGATCAACTAAGCAATGCTAAAGTCTTCTTAATGATTGACCTAAGGTCTGGTTATCATCAGTTGAGAATTAAAGATGAAGACATTCTGAAATCGGCCTTTCGCACTAAGTACGACCACTATGAATTTGTCGTGATGCCTTTTGGACTCACGAATGCCCCTGCCGCCTTCATGGACTTGATGAACCGAGTCTTTAGGCCATACATAGACACTTTCATCATTGTCTTCATTGATGATATATTGATATACTCAAAGAGTGAAGATGAACATCAAGATCATCTGAAGATCGTACTAGAAACTCTACGAGAACATCAGTTGTATGCAAAATTTTCAAAGTGCGAGTTCTGGCTCGATCAAGTTATGTTCCTTGGACATGTTATCTCCAAGGATGGTGTTTTGGTGGACCCAACAAAAGTGGAGGTTGTAACTAATTGGGCTCCACCAAAGAATGTTAGCGAGATCAGAAGCTTTCTCGGATTGGCGGGATATTATAGACGGTTCATTCAAGACTTTTCTCAAATCACGATGCCAATGATGAAGCTCTTACGAAAAGGTGTGAAGTTCGATTGGAATGAAAAGTGTGAGGAGAGTTTCCAGACTCTCAAGACAAAACTGACTACAGCCCCTGTGTTGGCGTTACGCTTGGGAAGCGGTGGATTTGTGGTATACATTGACGCTTCAGGTACCGGATTGGGCTGTGTATTAATGCAACATGGGAAGGTCATAGCCTATGCATTAAGATAGTTAAAGACACATGAGAGGAACTATCTCACTCATGATCTTGAGTTGGCCGCAATGGTATTCACGCTAAAGGTCTGGAGGCAGTAACTGTATGGTGAGTAGTTCAAGATATTTACAGATCACAAGAGCTTCAAATATTTGTTCTCCCATAAAGAATTGAATATGAGACAAATGAGATGGCTTGAGTTTATAAAGGATTATGAGTTCACTCTCTCTTACCATCCATGGAAGGCAAATGTGGTAGCTGATGCCCTGAGTCAAAAGACAGATAGTAGATTGGCCAGCTTAATAAGCACGGAATGGAAGTTGATAGAAGACCTTGCAGAATGGAGTCCATTCACAATAAGCTCCAGCATCATAAAAGTCAATAATCTCACTATACAACCAAAATTTAAAAAGAAGGTGATAGCGAAGCAGAAGGAAGATCCTGAGTATGGAAAGATGGAAACATTAGCTCAGCAAGACAACAACAAATTTCAACAAAAGGAGGATTGAAGCATATGGTTGCGGGAGAGACTCTGGATTCCCAGTGAACCAAAACTAAGAGATGAATTATTAGAGGAAGCCCACAAAAGCAAGTACACCATTCATTCGGGATGTTCAAGGATCTACAACGCAAATATTGGTGGAATGGAATGAAACACGATATCGCTAGGTATGTCACCAAATGCTTGACATGCCAACAAGTCAAGATTGAACATCAAAGACCAGGAGGTACGATGCAACTGATGGAAATTCCTCAATAGAAGTGAGAGAACATACCATGGATTTCGTAATGGGATTACCCCACACACGGAGAAACCATGATGCCATTTGGGTCATCGTTGATAGACTAACCAAATCGGTGCATTTTCTACCGATGAGGAAAGGACAATCATTGGAAAGCTTGATGGAGTTGTATATTCAGGAGATAGTCAGGTTACATGGAGTGCCAATCTCCATTATCTTCGATCGAGATCCCCGATTCACTTCTCGATTGTAGCGACAACTTCAATCTACGTTGGGTACCAAATTAAAGTTCAGTATAGCTTTTCACCCCCAGACTGATGGACAATCAGAAAGGACCATACAGACATTGGAAGATATGTTGAGAGCTTGCATGTTGGACTGGAAAGGTGAGTGGGATACTCACGTGAAACTAGTAGAATTCGTGTACAACAATAGTTACCATGCAAGCATCAGAATGGCACTGTTTGAAGCTCTGTATGGACGACCCTGTAGATTGCCAGTACATTGAAATGAAGTGGAGGAAGGAACAATTGAATCCCTAATAATACTCTAACATTATACAGAACAAATCCAAAAGATCCAGAATAGACTGTGTGTCGCTCAAAGCTGATAAAAGAGTTACGCGGATCAGCGACGTAGAGAGCTAGCGTTCGAAGTGGGAAACCTGGTATTTATGAAAGTATCGCCAACCAAGAGTGTTTTCCGGTTTGGCAAGAAGGGAAAGTTCAGTCCTCGATATATAGGGTCATTCAACATATTAGAGAGGATCGACGAAATGACATACCAAGTGGAATTACCTCCTCAATTCACGAACATTCATAATGTATTCCACATATCGATGTTGCGAAAGTATGTACGAGATCCCTCCCATGTGATCCAATTCAAGAATCTGCAAGTACAAGAGGACTTGATGATAGAGGAGCGACCCGTGAAGATCGTAGATCATCGCGAAAGAGTGATGAGAAACAAGACCATCACACTGTTAAAGGTTTGATGGCAACACCATGGGCTCAAAGAATGTACTTGGGAGCCCGAAGAAGCAATGAAAGAAAAGTATCATGATTTATTTGTATCTGACTTATAACGAATTTTGAGGAAGAAATTCCTTTTAGGGGGAAAGGATGTAAAATCTACAAAATTTTGATAATTATCAAAATAAGTAAATATTACCATTCTTGGAAATAGATACAGTAAAGTGATCTAGAGTCGATTCAAATGGATCTTGTATCCAAACTGGATCAAATGAACCCAATATTTGGATTCAGATGCGAGGTATGGATTCAGATTTTGGATGGATCCGAAACCCAATTAAAAATCCAATTTTAAATTTTCCTCTCTTGTGAAAAGCACCCTCGTTACGACCCATATCATATCGATATACGTTTTCCAGTAATTCACATGAAATAACAAGGTTTTTTCCTTATTTGGGTTCCAAATTTGACAATTTACTAGTCATATATATTATGAATTTGATTATGATTCTCGGGAATTGATTCCTCATAAATAGTACTCACGCCACTTCATACGTCTTACTTACGTGATTTCGAACCTCGCTCATCATTGAAGTAGTTTTAGTCACAAAGAAGTGCAACCAAGTAAGAGTTGGCGCATTAGTGAGGTTGGCTGCCTCAGTGAGAAGAGAACGTGGTTTGAATCCCCTTGTATGCCAGAATTTTTTTTTAGAAAATGTTATTTTTGTAAAATGCATCAAAAGAGGATAAAATGATTATTGTTGCATGAATATACAACGAAACAAGAAGTGGGGCACTGGTGGGGCTCGTTACCCCTTAGGTTGAAGAACCATGGTTCAAATCCCTTTGTGTGCCAGAGATACCTTTTTACAAAAAACATTTTTGGATTTAATTTTTGAAATAAAAAAAAAATCAATGTAGACATAAATGAGGGAAGAGCGATTTTCTAAAATAGGAGGCTGAATGGTTGGGCCTCTGTGAACACCCCAAATTTTCCAAAAAATCCAAAAATTCCTTCTTTGACCCAGAGCTCTGTCATCTGAGTGATCGGGTCAATTTTTAACCAAAAACTCCATTCATTCCTTGGATTCGTTAGAATTCGGACCCAAAATCTTATCTCTGACCCAGTTTTGATCCGAATAGGATCTGAACCCCTCTTTGAGAGAAATTTCAAAAAATAAAAACCCGAATTCTCAGAAAACTCTCTTTTGTAAATATTTTTGCAAAAATCAGTTTTAAATCTTATTTCCTATCTTAGGATTTTATTCTAAAAATACCAAGAAAATCAGAAAAAAAAATGAAGCTCAAAACCTTTTAAAAACTTTTCTTTTTTAAAAAACCACATTTTAAAACCATTTTTATAAAAAATCTTGTTGAGGGAGCCTCTTTTTGGAAAAACCAAGAATTTTGCAAACAAACCCTTCACAAACCTTCCAAACCCTCCTTCTTTCCCTCACTCTCTCCACCTCTCTTTCGTTCACCCTCACCGAAACCCTCTTCTCCTCCAAACCCTCCATCGTCGATCCTCTTCCTCTCCATCAACCGTCAATCCATAACCTCCTCTTCCCGAATCTTCTCCATCTTCTTTAAAATCGGCAAAGAAGAAAACCCTACCCATCCAGCTTCTACCTCTCCACATTCTTCTCATTCACAACCCCATTATCACCCCACCACTTGACGATTCTCTTATGATCTCTTTCTTCTCTTCCCTCCCCTTTTCTCGGCTTTCCTTCTTCCCCTTCTGTATCTCCTTCCTTTCCCCCGATTCGGTTGAAGGAGGTGACCAACCTCATACGCCAACAACCTTCAGGAGGTGTTGCTCCATCCTAAATCGAAGCCCAGCGAATCAACAGAGCTCCAGCCCCTTTTTTGTTCGAAATTAACTAGAGAGAGGGGGTTATCAACAGCAGTGGGGCTTCGGGCCATAAAATTGGATCCCCTCCCTCAAGCGAACTACGGTAAGTATTCTTCCTTACTTCGTTTTCTGATTTTCCCTCTTGTTTGCTTGTTGTAAGCCCCATCGACGCACCCTCTGCAACTTCGATTTGCATATAGTAAATCGAGTTGCAGACAAGCAACATCAAAGGAACAATCATGTTCCAATATTTCTTTCTGTTTCTTTGTTTTATTTATTTTATTTATTTTATTTATTTTATTTATTTTATTTATTTTATTTTATCCACGAATTCTACTCTTGTTCTGCTCCTCTGATATGGTTCGTCTGAACCCCAAATTTGATTTTCCTGTTGATTCTCGACTTTATTTTCGTCTTGATCCTTCTATGAAATTTTATGTTTATGATCTTTATGCTGGGTAGTCGATTTTCTGCTTTTATATGGTCATTGCGTTTGGATTCTGTTAACATTGTAATTTCCCCTTGAATCCTCATTATCATACGTGACTATGTCTTGTTATAACATAAGTATGTGTGTTTCATTTCTTTGCATTATTAAGTGGTTGATCATTCCTACGAGCTCTTCTCGGTTCATTACTGATCTTGATGATTTTTTTTCTCTTTCTTTCTTCTTTTCTCTTTCTTCTTTATCACTTTTTGCATTTCGAACTTTCTTTCATCGATCCAATCGGCCTCCCTTAGCTGTTAGCATAAGCCTTGTCCTCATCTGGGTCTAACCTACCATGAAACCCATCTGATCTGTATTCGGTTTCACTACGGATTCAACCCTCGTTTCTGACCCTTAAGTTTGTTACATTCTGCATCCTCACCTGTTATCGATCACCATTACACTCCTCACTGCTGTGTGTGCACGCTAAAAAAAAAACTGAGGATGATAACAATTAATAGGAATATCTGATGTTCCAGTTTCAAAATGATTTTGTTGGGGATAAATTCTCTCCAAAGGTGATATTAAAATCGCCAAATGTTCCTTTACAATCGTCGTCTTCCAATGTGCTATGATTAGTAGCATAAATACATTCCTCCTTGTTGTGGATATTGTGTTTTATCTCAGCCACGTATTCATTCAATTTTTTTTATCTTAGTATTTTGTTCACTTCATTTGTATCTGATTTTAGTTGCATGACTTTCATAATGTTTCACCATATATCATAACAGTGTACTAGGCTTATTGAGCTTCACCTGCCTCAATGGCATTATGATTCAATTCTAAAAAAAAAAAAGAAATTTTTTTTTCTCTCTCTACACAAATTCTTCCCATGTTTGCTTATTTGCCTAACAGCAACATTGTGTACAGGAATATCAATAGAGCAGGTATACTAGTTAATCCTGATGGAGAAGTCAGACTGGTATGTTTTGGCATAACGAGACATATCAGTTGTCTTTAAAAGAAATCCATACAGGAAAGATCCTGGAGTCGTGATGGCTAAGGGTTAGATTAGTGGGCAAATTCGCAAACATTTGCTGGAAAATACCTGTCTTTGTTCAGTCATTAAAGACTTGTTTGTGCTAATGTTGTCAGTATTTTTGATAGATTTATGTTGACTAACTCTGGTTGTGTTCATGTTAGCAGCCTGCTAGAAGTGTTGGGTGCCAAGCACATCGTGTTCTAAAGGTACGAAATATAAAGTAAACCCACTGGTTATGAGTCTGGGCTGTTACATTTTGGGTATCAAATGTCTGATGGATTGTTTGGATTTGAAATTCTGTATAGATCCTTTGTTGAATATGTCGGATGCATGTTTTGATGTATAACTCTACCTTTATATCTTGTGTTTCATCCCCAGCATATTACTTTTCCTGCTATATCATACTAACCACCAACATGACACCATCATTATTCTTGACATAGACTCCCCTTCCATTTGTAGCCCTCCCTTCACTTAGAACATTCTCCTTACCTACTACAGTTATAGCAGTAGCCCTCATAAGTCATGTTCACGACACTCACTGTGCACCTTGCATCACCACATGTCACCCCTTACAGCAACATCGCCTTTGCATATATCCACCATTTGCTGAATTCTTCGTTGATTATATTTTCTTTATCACTATTGCACCATTAGTTACACCTTACTTATATAACCACATATAATTTCACCTGTGTTGCAGTCCATAGCAGTTAGAACCCATTTCCTGTGTAAATTTCCTACCAGCTCCCTTACACGATCCGACCCCAGCTACACTCGGGCATCCTACTACAATTTCTCTGTTCACTGCCTAACATTTGCAGCATTTACACCATCTGCAGCTTCACTACTCGTGCCCCTATCTTGCATGCTAAATACAGTGTGCATCACCATCCACACCACTTTAATCTGAATAGCAATGTATATATATATAAGAGTTGTTTCCCAATACTTAGATTTTCACCATTTCATTACCCCTCTTTACAAACACACTCACCCACAACATCCATGTCATCGTCTCCCCCTGTGGTCTCTAGCATTCTTATCACTGCCATCACTATCATATTCCAGAACATTTCCACTATTCCACTACACTATATGGTCAAAATTAACTAGGTGTCAGTCTTCCTTATGCCATTTATTATATAATATCATCCATATTATCTCAAAGGCAGGTAATCTCTCAAATAAGATTATAGTTCACAGTGGTACATGATCAGGCCTGTATATATCTTTGCCTTGATTCATTATTATCTGCCTTTGCATTAGCCTACGGCTGTGTGTCTCTTTTTTTTTTTTTCCTCAAATCACATTTGGTACATGCATCTTTATAATATAAGGACTGTATCTCCTTATAATCCCCTACACACATATAGTTTCACTTTAGTATAGAGATTACATATATATATTCATAAACAATTACCATAACATTCATTAAGCATCCTTAATGATTCCATGAACCACTGTGGCCTCATATATATTCCATGAATCGTGGTAGCTTTATATACCCCCACATAATGTCATGTGCCTGCATTGGTATATTAATATCATCCTTATGCAGCACTTCATTGTCACGCCCATTTCCATCATATGCAACAGACTCACCTGCTACCATACCATTGGCACAACATTATTTATAATATCCTCTGCCGTAACTTGCATTATTCCATTTCCTTTTACATACTCCTTACCTCCCAGCTCACTGAGCAATACACTTAGCTGCATACTATTATGACTTCACTTACCTTCAGCCATGTCTACACAACTGTCTCAGTAGCACTGCTACCCATTACCCACAATCTCTCCAGCACCCGATTTCTCCATCTTCACAGCTTACTGACAGGAAACAGGTTTTGTATCATGGCATTTGTTATTATGAAAAGCCCCCTTTGTACCTTATTACAATCTAACTCCAGTGCCCTGCAGCCTCATCAACCCCTCCACTTGTGATAACCTGTCACATATTTACAGCAGCGCCTAGCACTGCTGTAACCATTTGCATATCCATAGCGGTGCCCATGCACTGCTATGATTCATACATCCACCACCGAGGCCCAGGCCTCTTCTCTAATGCTTGCACACCTGCTAATTTTTTACATTTGTTGAATTACTGTGTGTGTGCATGGTATGCCACTCACTACACAGTAAACAAACTGTGTAAAAAGACATTCTCTCATTTTCTCCAAAGCAAAATTTTGAATGTCCTTTTCATACGTAGTTTCTCATTTGATGTTCTGTATAAATATATATATATATATATATATATATATATATATATATATATATATATATATATATATATATGTGTGTGTGTGTGTGTGTGTGTGTGCATATATATACATATATATCTATGTATACCCCTATATTTTCCCAAGTTATTGATATATATACATCTACCTATATATATATATACACCCATATGTATACATATATGTATGTATGTATATGTGCCATTTTCCATCCTTTTCATCATACATATCTTTTCACTATTTGATTCCATATGATATATGTGATTTTTCTTCTCTTTTCATTACTAACCTGGTTGTTTTGCAGGAAATATGTGGAAGATATCATTACTTGGGGTTGTAAATTTGATTTTACATGTTGTAATAGCTAGATTTGAATGAAAATTTACAATTCCTGCTTTAGGTAGAAGGAATGAGCATTATAAATATCATGAATTGCTTGTTTTTCATGCATTTTTGGCCTTTATTTCTCAAGTTCTCACAATGGTGAAACACGAATGGCACGTGCACCATTTCGTAAGAGATGAATTAATCCTAAGTTGATGATTTACATCAACGGCCATAGTCGGGATGTAAACAAGATTTAGTATTTTTATCTTTTATAAAATAACACTGGATTCACACTGGATCCTTTTCAAAAATCATCATATTTTCAAATATTTCATCTTTTATCAGAGTTTAACTTAAAATTAATTCAATATATATACCAATGGCCATAGTCAGGGTATATTGAGAGTTAATTTCATTTTAAACTCTATAAAAGCACTAAAATATGTTTTATTCTTCACCTGAATTTAAATATAGATTTTTATATAATACATTCAATGACCATAGTCAAGGATGTATTATATTTTCAATCTTATTTTAATTCATCTAAAGAATGGAATAACTTTTCAAAATTTAATTTCAAATTCATTCATCAATTAGGATAAAACTGCATCATGTTTTCAAAAATTCCTTTTTCAAAACTCCAAGTGATGAAAATATCTTCCTCAATCTATCTTCGATTCTTGTAAAAAAAATTTCATCTCTTTATTTTCAATTCTATTTCATTTTCAATCTCAAAAGTTCAATTTAACTTTGAGATTTCAAATGTATTTTATATTCAAAATTTCCAATTCAAATTAGATTTCAGAGTTCAAATTTGACTTTGAAATTCCAAATTCAATTTATATTCAAAACTCCAAATCAAATCCAAAGTTCAATTTAACTTTGAGATTCTCTCCATCTTCTAAAACACAGATTCGAACTTCAAATTCAAAGTCCAATTTGACTTTGAAATTCATATTCCAAGTTCAAAATTCTCAAATCAAATTTTGAAAATTCCAAATCCAAAGTTAGATCCTAAATCCAACTTGGATCTAGATTTCCAAATACAAATCCCCAATTTTTGGATCTCGAATCCATATCCAAAACCCATTCTAGGATCCAGGATTCAACATTCTACTTCAGATCTTAGACTTCAGATCCAATTCCCCTTTAGGATCCAGAATCCAACTCTACATTGGATCTCAGACTTCAGATCCAATCTCATCTTTAGGATCTAGAATCCAATTCTACTTCGGATCTTAGACTTCAGATCTAATTCCCCTTTAGGATCCAGAATCCAACTCTACATTGGATCTCAGACTTCAGAATCCAATCTCATCTTTAGGATCTAGAATCCAATTCTACTTCGGATCTTAGACTTCAGATCCAATTCCATCTTAGGGTCCAGAGTCCAGCTCTACATTGGATCTCAGATTTCAGATCCAAATCCATCTTAGGATTCAGAGTCCAATTCTACATTTGGATCCCAGACTTCAGATCCACTCCATTTTAGGATCCAGAACCCAAGTCCATCTTGATTTATAATCCCGGATCCCATTCTGTCTAGGATTCGGAATCCAATTCCAATTCTAGATTTTAATTTCATTTTCGAATCTAATCTGAATCTCTTAAATCCATTTCTATTCTTAAATACCATTTGATTTCTCAGATCCATTCTAAATTTCAAACTTCAAAATCTAAATTCAATTTCATCTCAAGTATTCATTTCCTTTCCTAAATTCAAGTTTAAAATTCAAAGTCCATTGCCGACTTTGAAACTTCATTTTCAAAGCTTCAAATCATTCTTTCTCAAAATCAAGATCTATCCTTCCAACTCTGATTTACTTCAAAGACTTAGAATTCCTCTGATCTATCTCAAGTTCTAAGTTAGATTCAAACATTTCTTCACTCCCTTACCAAGTTCATCTCAGAACACTTGGAAATTTTCAAAAAACATCTTTTTAAAAGAAGCATACATTTTTGCATGGCACAAGCATGATTCTTTGTGCATCTAGAGTCAGAATAAATTCTTAGATTATATTTAGGCAAAGAAAAAGGCATAGATTCGACCCTTGGTTCGATTACCCTTGGTAAAGGCGCCAGGAACAGTCGAACCTCGTACCGACGAGCGGATCCCGTCTCCCAGTTTTCCTGCAAATATTTCAAAAACGGAGGCGAGTAAATCTTTTAAATCTTTTCAAATCAATGTCAAGTGAGACCGCGCAAAAGAGTTCCTCTTCTTTCTTTCTTTTTTTTCTCTTCTCTCTTTCTTTTCTTTCTTTTATTTTTTCTCCCTTCAAAAAGGAGGAAAATAGAGGTTAGAAAAGGAAAAGAGAAGGAAGAGAGAGAAATACACAAGAGAGGAAAATTTTTGCGATGATCACAGCCTCATTTGGAGCCCAACCGTCCAGTAAGGAAAGGAGCCTCCCTTCCACAAATGTCGAAGTGGAAGGGAAGGGTTTCAATAGAGTAATAATGATATTGAAGGCTCATTTTTAGGAAGGTGAAAAAAAAATGGAAAACTAAGGAGGGTTATAAAACTGAGTTTTTTGGAAACTCGCCCCTCCTTCTATCTCTCTATCTCTCAAATCTTCCCTCTCAACCAGCAGTGTGACCCCTCATCTTCGTTGCTTTGCCACCATTGATTATGGCGAGGTGTTAGTGCGGAAAGGTCGGACGTCCACCTGGGAGAAGAAGGTCTCACCGTCGGGTTCACGCTCTCATGAGGTAGGGGATACCAGACCTATTATATTTGTGTAGTTTCATTGAATAGAATGTGTATGAACAGGGTAGCATCCCCATCAACCTAAGTCCAATTTGCTTTCTTTCTTTGTACACAAACACCTCAGCAATATTCAGCCTGGTAAAGGATGAATGATATGTGAACCAGTTTGCATTTAGATTTTAATAGTATCTAGTTCCATGATTTTGCTACAATAACAGAAAAACAAAAAAAAAGCCTTTTAGATACATGTATATTTCTAAGCATCGGGTTGTGTTGGTATACAACCCAGCTTGCACACCTATGACAGAGGTCTGATGGGGTTTTATATTGAACCCCTATTGTGGATGCTTAGAGGTGGGGTATCTCTCATAACACCATAAGCCTCAAGTCTGACCCAGTCGACATTTCCGCTGGGGGTGCGTACTCACTCATGTTGAAGCGCTGATAGATTGTGAATGCATAGATCGAACCTATACCAGTTCGATTAGATGCAGAGGTAGTTTAGAAAATAAACAATTGATCTATGAAGCAAAGGGGTTGAACGATCCAGAGATGACACGTTTGGCAGCATGGTATATATAGTAAAGTAGCTAGGCTCATCTGATATACATAATAAAATAAACATAGAGAGAATAAGATGGATAAGACCAGATTCGTAGTGTAACAAGATGACCGAGGAGCACTTAAATGAAATATTGAAATTTGGTTCCATGAACAAATTAATCATGAATATGCAGCATACTTATGTGAAAGTTGTGGCCGGATTCAGCAGGTTAGTCTTTTTGGTGTGACCCTGTACACTCAGTTATATATATATATATATATATATATATATATATATATATATATATATATATATATATATATATATATATATATATATATAAAGCGGATTAAGATTTAAAACACCATGTTCCAGCCTAAATCGTGGCGCTGATCAGACTGTGGCTTATCATTGCAGTCTGGCCTACAACAATTGGGTCTCATTCCACTTCGTGGGTACAACGGTGTTCCACTGCAGACCTTACTCGTTGGCCAGCCCTTTGCTGGGTCTAAGCTTGGTGGATTGAGCCCACCACCATGACATTGAACCAGTAGCTAGAGGACTGAAATGGTGGCAGTTGGAACTAGCCGACTGGGGGTCAAACCTGGAATAAAGATCCAGCAGGTGTCGTGGGGGTTGTGACACTGTTGCATGCATGCCTGCAGAACCGAGTCCACGACCATAGTGGTAGTCACTTGGTGGTTGATGATCTACTGGATGGTGCGCCGACAGACGGGTCTTTGTGACTGCAAATTTTGTTAGAGGAAATGGAGTTGTTGGGGTGCTATGCAACCCCACCGTAAGACTCACAACTGACTGTCCTACTATCAATTCATGTGAAAGGTAATGATGTTGGTCAATCTTAGGGTTGAACCTATTGATCTTGGTTAGCCTTGGTGCCATGCCCTTGGTTGGACCTATCGGCTCGCATCTTGGTATTAAGTAACTAGGCACCACATTGGTTGATTTCAAAGCACGTAGTTATGTGTGGAACCACGTTGTGAGGTCATAACATTATACAGGCATTCTGTGGTCATTGAGAACACTATGACATGAAAATGGATGTCGGGTCCTTCCAAAGATAACACTTGAACATAAATGAGATAATGAATATTTATGATGAGAACTGGGTATACCGAAAAGGGTGTATGTTACCGGTTTTTCATCGGGTCTCTAAGTACACCACGACGGTGTATGTTACTGGATTCTTGGGTTCTGGGTACACTGGATCACAATGTATGTTACTAGACCCATGGTCCACTTTGAAGAGAGTGGGTGGTATACACTCCGTGGGACATTCTTGTGTTGTGAGAGCGAGGCGTCTCACCCAGTCCCCAGTCCTCAGAGTTAGGGGACCAGGACCACCAGTGAGTCCTAGGTGGTGGGTCCAAGTCTTATGCAGAAGAGTTATGGGTGCATCCAATGTTAGTTCTTGCCCATTTGGGGATCTCTCTCGGTCGAGCACCGTGCCCCTTTTGGGTATTTGTACGGCTAGTTATACTTGTTATGATATAATAGACCCCCGTATAATCTCGGTCTGCTACGATGTCGAATGCCTGTGCGTACCCACAGGGTTAATTATGGAATAAAGAACAATAATAATAAACATGGCTATGAATAATGGAAAAAGTAGAAGCCCAAGCTGAACAAAACTTAGAAATTGAAATCATAGGATCACTTACTCAAAAATCATACTAGATATGATAGAACTATAAAGAAATGTTTGTTTGCATAGGTATCGAATTTCTGTCGTATCATAGCTTACACATACTTGTTCACATGACACTGTACATATGTATTCAGGACTGTATCACTTACTCAGATAGTGGTAGTCTGATTCCTTTTGTGGTTTACTGTTTTCAGGTGAAGCTATAAATGAACTATCAGAGTGAGGGTGACGGCTTCGTCGAGGCGATCATGGCACTACTACTTCTCTATTTGATGTTTCTGGGCATTTAAATTTGATGTAATAAATTTTGTTATGATGGAATAAGATTGAAGTTCTACGTAACTTCCCATTTGTTTAGTTGAGAGTCTTAAAAAAATCCTAGTTAAATTTACATTAAAGAAATGGGGTGTTACACATGTAATCATTTATGAAAGAATTGTTTGATAATAAATTGATAAAATCTGTGACTAGATTCTCCTCTCTTTTCCCCAAAAGCGAGACTGAGACTTAAACCTTGACCAAAATGGGTAGAAAATACACCTCTCTTCCCTAAGGAGGAGGTGTTTGTAAAACAAAACTTTCGAAGAGAAATTCATTTTTTGTCAAAACTCCCTAATCTTAGGCTTCTCTTATGGAAAGGCGGCCAATAGTAAAGGTCGATAAAAATATTATAGAGGAGCGAGTCCATCACACTCTCCTTAGAAAAATGGTCCTTCATAACAAAAGAGGCCAAAATGAGTAATTGGGAGCCACAAGGAAAATGAGCTTACGTCGAAACTTTCCCTAGAAAAAGGGTTCTTTGTGTAAAATTGGTTATTGTTTTGCAAACAGTTCATGAAGAAATGAGTCCCTTCAAACTCTTCCTAGAAAAAGGGTTCTTGCAAACGAAAATTGGTTAGTTGCAGAAGGAACGAGCCCCCTCAAACTCTCCCTAGAAAAAAGGGTCTTTTGCAAAAAAAAATTGATGTTTGAAATGTTGGGCCAATCTGAAAATGAGTTCAACCCGAAGGTCGAATCTTGAAAAAGACTGTCATTGGAAAAAATTGCAACCCGAAGGTTTGATTGTAAAAGATTGGCATTGATAAAAAGAGATCAACCTGAAGGTTGAATGGATTTGATAAAACATCGGCCTGGAAATTGGATTGTAAAAGACCAGCATAAAAACTGGATTTGAAAGACCACTACAAGCACTGGATTTTGAAAGACCAGCAGGGGCACTCGATTTTGAAAGAAGACCAATACGAGCACTAGATTTTGAAAGAAGACCAATACGAGCACTAGACTTTGAAAGAAGACCAGTACGAGCATTGGATTTTAAAAGAAGACCAGTATGAGCACTAGATTTTGAAAGAAGACCAGTACGAGCATTGGATTTTGAAAGAAGACCAATATGAGCACTTGATTTTGAAAAAAGGCATGTACAAGCACTGGATTTTGAAAGAAGACCAGTATGAGCATTGGATTTTGCAAGAAGACCAGTACGAGCACTGGATTTTGCAAGAAGACCAGTATGAGCACTGGATTTTGAAAGAAGTCTAGTACGAGCACTGGATTTTGAAAGAAGACTAGTACGAGCACTAGATTTGGTGAAAAGACCAACCCGAAAGCTGGATTTGATGAAAGGCCAACCCAAAAGCTGAAATTGATGAAAAGACCAATATGAGAGTTGGATTTGATGAAAAGATCAACATGAGAGCTGGATTTGATAAAAAGACCAATATGAGAGTTGGATTTGATGAAAAGACCAACATGAGAGCTGGATTTTATGAAAAGACCAACCCGAAAGCTGGATTTGATGAAAAGACCAACATGAGAGAGCTAGATTTGATAAAAGAGATTCAATCTGAAGGTCGATTTTGGGAAGACCGGTGGGAAAATCAGTTTTGATAAAAAGACTCAACCCGAGGGCTGCATTTGAAAAGATTGGTTTTGTTAAAAAGATGATCAACATGAGGGTTTGGTTTTGATAAAAAGATGATCAACACGAGGGTTGAATTTGCAAAAGATTGGTTTTAATAAAGAGATGATCAACATAATGGTTGAATTTGCAAAATATTGGTTTCGATAAAAGATTATCAACACGGGGGTTGAATTTGCAAAAAAATGGTTTCGATAAAAAGATGATCAACCTGAGGTTTGATTTGAAAAGGACCAGTTTTGATAGAAGGTTATCAACCCGAGGGTGGATTTTTTAAAATGATTGATGAAAAGGAAGTTCAACCCAAAGGTCGAATTTGTGAAAGTGACTGGCAAAAGAAGTTCAACCTAAAGGTCAAATTTTGAAAATGACTGGTGAGAACCAGTTTTGATAAGAGAGGATCAACACGTAGGTTAAAAAAGAGGCCGATGAAAATGAATTTTTGAAAAAGAGGATCAACCCAAGGGTTGATTTTGAAAAGACCGGTAAAACTAATTGTGATAAGAAAAGCTCAACCCAAAGGTCAAATTTTGAAAATAGTCGATAAAAAGAAGTTCAACTCAAAGGTCGAATTTTGAGAACGATCAGTGAAAAGCGGTTCAACCCAAAGGTCGAATTTTGAAAATGATCGGTAAAAAAGAATTCAACCCAAAGGTCGAATTTTGAAAATGACTGGTAAGAAAAAGTTTGACCCAAAGGTCAAATTTTGAAAATGACCGGTAAAGAGAATTCAACCCAAAGGTCAAATTTTGAAAATGACCGGTGAAAGCTATTTTTTGAAAAAGACTCAACCTGAAGGTTGAATTTGAAAAAGACTGGTGAAAATTAGTTTCGAAAAAGAGTCAACCCGAAGGTTGATTTTAGAAAGACCAGTACTTTAAAAGCTCTTGGTGATCATAATGGACATTTTGCAAAAATTTTCAAAAGGTTCACAATTTTGGACAGACCCCTATAGGTAATCCTATCGCTCCTATGAGTGATTTCAAGATTGTCCCTTATCCTGAATGGGTAGAAGGGAAACTAATCATGATATCTTAAAATTTGATGATAAAAGATCTCTTGATCCTGCCACATACACAAGGTGTTCGAGGCGAAAATGAAGTTTCATAATAAAAGATGCTCCAGTATAACAAATGAAAGGAATGTTGGACCAAAGAAAAGAAGGATAGATGATCATTGCCTAGAAAAATTTTGAAATTTTTTGAAGGAAAAACAATGAATAAGGGTTTGGACAATGTTCACATAGACAAAGTAGAGGAACAAATAACAAAAGTTAGGTTGATAATGAGAAAGGATGTTTCATTACCAGGAACTGGGTCGTCACTGAAATTATGATAATTGTGTTGTTATTCCGTGAGAGGAAATAAACAACTAAAATGTGTCTTGTTACCTAGGCAGGGTCATCAACCATGATGAAGATGTCATTATTCTCTGGATTATAACAAAAAGAGATGGTAAAACAAATGAAAGTTTTGAAAAGATTTTTAAGGAAAAACAATGAATAAGAAAATGAGAGTCAGGTTGACAATTAGAAAGGATGTTCCATTACCAGGAATTGGGTCATCACTAAAATTGTGATAATTGTGTTGTTATTACGTGAGAGAAAATAAATAACTAAAATGTACCTTGTTACCCAGGTAAGGTCATCAACCATAAAATAAAGTAAAAAATGGCATATGAATAAAATGAAGACATTGACAGTAATGAGGCTGACAATTAAGCAAGATTGTTCCATTACCAGAAACTGGGTCATCGCTGAAATTGTGACAATTGTGTTGTTATTCTGTGAGAGGAAATAAACAACTAAAGGATGCTTTGTTACCTAGGCGAGGTCATCAACGATGATGAAAATGCCAAAGTTTTTAAAAAATGATATCTTTTGACAAAAAAGCTCTATATAAGAAGACAAAAGATTTTTATTTTAGAAATGCAAGATTATGGACAAAAAGAAGGCACAACTTCCCACCACTCTAGATAGTCACAAGACATATTGAGTCCAGGAAAATAGAATGAATGACAAAAGGGTCTATTCATTGAAGATGAAATGTAGCAGGATCGAGATCTGATTGAAGAATCGAGATCCATGATAACAAGGAGGAGAAAAAAAAGACATATGCCTGGTGGTTGATATTTTGGAAGTGGTATTTTTAAAACAATATTTTTCACTAAAATCTTTGGAAAATCGTCAACCAAGAGTAAATAATCGACTTTCCACAAAGTGGTAAGTACGGGTCGAATCCACAGGGAATAGGAGTTACTCAAATATTTCTAAGAAATTCAATTTATTAATCACAAAAATCAGTTTACAATCACAAAACGAATAACAATTACAAATTAACACTAAAACTAAAATAGAAAAGCAATTCAGTCTTTTGTTGCACGCCAAGGGTATTTATGTCTTTTCACTGCTTCTCAATTTTCGCACTTGAACAAGAATCCCTAAAAAAGTATTATGCTTTTCAACCTAAAAACACAGGAAAATACAAAGTTAGTAACTAATTCGAATAAATCAAAATAGAAATGAAACTAAACCTAATTTTCAAGAATTTCACAAAATAAATCCTAACTACAAGACAATAATCAAATAAAATATTAAACTAATTCTAAAATTACCTAATCTAAGCCTAACAATGCTGGATGATGCAGATGCAACACTTAAAATGCAGAAACGGATGAAAACAAACTGAAAATGCCTAAAAGAATGAAATTACCAATCTACCCCTAAATAGTGCAAAATAGACTTCTGACAGTTCTTCGGAAACTGACTGTTTGACAAAGCAAACAAGGTCTGATTTTCTCAAAACTTATTCTATTCTATAACTGACAGATTCAAGAATCTGACAAATTTTACAGAATTAAAAAATGATATCTGGAACTCCAGATATAAGTGTTTCAAAACTGGAAAAAATCAGGATATCGCAGGTCCCGAAATTTTAGAATCTGAAAAAGCAGTTTTCACAAAACGCTTAAAAATCAGACCAAACCAACTTGGATCGAGCTGAAATTTGGTATGCAGTCAGTTAACACGCCAATAAAGTGCATAGAAAAATAATATCTGGAAAACTCAAAATTTTTGCACATGAAATGACGACAGTGCGACAGGGCAAAAATCGAGTTTTGAATTCAATGCACTATTCACTTTGTAAGTCTATTTTAAACAATAAGGATGCAATCTAACCCTAATGCAAACCTAAATGATACTGAATAACAATGTATATGTAGCTACTAAATGCAGTTATGCTAAATGAAATGAAAATGAAATACAGTATGCAAATTATGACTAAGGCTAAGTTAAATACCAATGCAAATGCAACTAATATATTTAAATGTACACACCTAACTAGATGAATGAGCAGCTGAAGTTACTAAGACTAAATACAAATTAGCTAAATAAGAATAACAAAAAACAAACACTCACTAACTAATTATAAGGCAAAAAGACATCTATTTCTAAAATATGATAAATTTGAACACAGAACAACTCAACTAACTAACTTTCTATTTAATATTAACTAAACTAAAATTAACTACACAACTAAAGACCAAAGGGGGTGTGGGTTTAAAGTTTGGAATGGGTTAATTTCACGCACCACACAGATGGTTCAACTGGGTCGACCCACCTCGACACTGCCTAATTTAAGAACTAAAGAAAAATTAAAACCAAATTAAAATATCCTAATTAATAACCTAATTATTAACCTATGGTTAATATACTTAACTAAAGTAATTAAACCAAATGTCAATGTAGACTTACTAAAAAGACTTAATGTTAATATTTATCTAAGTCAATAACACAAAATAGACAATGAAATTACTAATTAATCAAATCTGAAATTGGCAAGTGGAGAGCCTCCCAATTCGTCCAACTCAAAGAATTCTTCAAAACCAAATTGGAAACCTTGACTAGTTTAAATCGTCCAGCCCAAAATAGTCTACACTAATTGACCTTGCCTTAAAAGCAACCAAATAATCTTAAATATCTACCCCAAATCCTTGAAAACTTTTTAAGAAAGGAATTTGAAATTCAAGATTAGTTTCCAACAATGTCTAGAGGAGGGAAGGATCTCTCCTTAATGGGGTTGCAAATCACTTTAGGAAATTGTGAAAGGAGAAACCGCCCAACCCTTAGACCACACGATTTGGACTTTCTAAAAACAAAGATAAACCCAATCCTTTCTTAAAACCGTGGATACTCTTTTGGAAAGTAAATGGAATTTTCAAACTTGGTTTCTAAAAAGGTAAAAGACAAATTCCTAGGCTGGACACCAACTTTCAACCTTGCTTTAGATATATTCCACGAATTTGAAAAGATTCAAGATTGCCAAATTCGAATTTCATCAATTAATGACCCTTATCTAGAATTCGATTTACCCTAGAGTATGAAATCAATCTATTACTAAATCAATGGTTAATATCTAATGAATATCAACTAGAAAAAATTGGAAAAGATCATATGTTAACAATAAAGAAAATAGCTCATAATTCAAACTTACCTAATCTTTCACTAAAAACGTCCAAAGTAGCCAATAACTAATACAATGCACCTAGACACACTAAAGGCTTTCTAAATACACAAAACACTTAACAAAAACAGCCTAGAGCTCAAGTGGAGCTCTAATGGTTGACGCCCCACCTTGGGGAAGACAACTAACTAAAATACTAAAATCAAAATGTGGCAATTATGCTAATACAACCATGAAAATAACTAAATTAAATTGGCATACAGCTACAACTAACAATCTAAACTAACTAAAATCTAAACAAGTTATCTAATATGCTGGGAATTAAGACAATCTAAAAAAAAACTGTAATTGCAATCTAGCTACACGCCTACCCTAAGCACAAAACCTTGAAAATAAGTAACACTAAATTTACCATAAAATAAACGCCTACCTTAACTAAAACATTAATCAACAAATTAGGCTAATGTAATAAATTGAAACTAATGGAAAAGTCCTACATCCGGCTGGACAATACTACAATCAAGAGAACATTAAAACTCGATTTTCTTTTATTTTTCTCAATATAACTAAAACACACAAAACACTAAAACATTAAAACAATATTTAGAACAATCCTAAAACGAAGACCTTAATCAACACAACCTTCACGAAACTATGAAACTAACAGGACGCAGGCATACCACACGACTTACACAATGGAAGCACACGAACTTACCCAAGTTCAATCCTAATCCAACGACTATTTCAAAACAAATCACACAATAGGTATAGAATCAAACCAACATATCCCTTCAACTAAAACTGATCTAGAACATACAGGACACAGATATAACAAATCAAATCATGCAGTAGAACCACCGAGAAAATTTTCAGAACTTACACTTATTAACACACAAAGATCGGCTAGAATTAATCTAGCCGATTTTTTTTCTTTTTAATTGAAACAATACTCAATCAACCCAACGACCAAATGAAATCAAAATGAACTTTTTAACTGGTTTTTCTGTAAAAAGAACACCATAAAACACGCTGGACAGAAATGAAAAATCGGCTAGAATAACATCTAGCCGATTTACACGTTTTGGATGAAAACGAGGGAAAAACAAGACTCGAACACAAAAACAAGGAGATCAAACCTAGATCTATCGTGCTGGTCTGTGCACGAGTTCTATACTAGGGTTGAAATAAGAAAAATACAGTAAACACACAGAAAATAAAACATGAAAAACAAGCACACACGTTTTAGGCTTTAACTAGAAGAAAAGATAGAAGAAGATCTACCTCAAGGGCGATCCGACGATCGCGGGGGAGAATAGAGCGGACAATGGCCTTGGCTTGACGTCCTGAACTGTTCGAGAATGCTAGAATATCACCACGAGTAGGGTATCTACAGCTGCAACACGTTGGAGATCCACCGAAGATGGAACGGGTGCCGATTCGCGATCGGAGGGCTCAGAAAACCGGATGGAGGTAGGGTCGACTCATCTTGTTGGGGTGTTTCGCATTTTCAAGCAAGATTAATGGTCTCCACCTCTGCTACACCTGCAAAAACAAAGCAAATGGTGATTAAACACAGCAAGAAAGATAAAGAAATGTATAGAAATGAAAAGAGAGATCGAATAATGCTTGATTTCCAAGCATAAACCAATCTTCAAGGCAAAATGTGATGGAATGAGAGATAGGAAAGGGCTGGAGTTAGAATCACAGCAAGAGGCGTCAATTCCAATGCCAAAGACATCTAGGGCTCTTCTAAAAAGTATGTTTATACTTTTTGGTATTTTAAAAAACAAGGTTATAATGAAAATTTTTACCCTGCGCCACTTTTTGGGGGGGTTTCTGTAAAACTTTTTCTAAATGAGTATGGATATGTGTGTGGGTTGGATTTGGGATTTCTAAAGGTTGATCCAAGGTCCAAATAGACTAATTGGGTCGGATATGGATCCGATCCACCTCGAAATTTGTGCCCAAACACTGAAATAGCCATAACTCTCTCATTTTAACTCTGATTTCTCTGAAATTTGAATCACAACCCCTTACTATCAAAATGCATCTAAACATGTGTTTAAAACCTTAATCTCACTGCAAAATACATGAATAACTTGTTAACATGATGTGCATTTCATGCATCATCACCTGGGTTTTTGAAAATAAGGAGGAATTTTGGAAAAGACACCTAGGGTTTTGAGAAAATTATGCTGAAAAATACAAGAAAATGTAGGAAGCAAATAATAAAGATTGCATAATCAAATTCACAATAAAGTTGCACAAACAAATATGTGCATACTCCCTAAAGGCTGACTCTATCATGCAAATTTTGAAAAGGCTTGTATGACTCTACCTTAACTCTAAGGGTTTAGATCATCTGTGTCCAATCAAGATATGATGATATACTCGAGTCGAAGCTCAATGTACGTGGCATAAAATATCTCTAGGGTTCTAAGGGTATGGTTTTCCAACATCCTTGAGCATCTGCCGATATACTTTGGACTATGGACCTTGGTACGTGGTAGGGGGGTTATTAGCCTAAATAAGTGGCTCAGTTGTGAGGCTTTGTCCCAAACTATGGTTCAGGGAGAAAGCCCAGTAACGTGGTGACCGAGACAACATAGGTAGAGATGTTTTTAAAAATATGATTCAAGCATGCAAGAAATCAGAGGACTCTAATACAATGTTACCTAAGATAGAGATTTAAAATAAGAGAGCCTAAACTTGCATACAAGGTTTGCATTCAAGCCTAGATTGAGGAGGGTTGTATTTGACCTAGGTCTAAGTGAGCATGAAAAGACATCCTCAATCAGTCCTACCAAGCCATGCCTAAGCCTATATGCATCAAATGTCAACTGCATCAGAGTCTAGGCTCTCAGGTTCACAAACAAATACTGACATTATGGAATAATAACTTAGACAATTAAGCAAGACAAGGCAAAAGTTCAATTGATTTAAAGACAGGTCCCATCACTATCGTCAAAGTTGTGATCATTGCAAAATTTTACTTTTGCAAGTCCACTGACCTTTTAAAAAAAAAGATTTTTGAAAACTCGCCTCCGCTTTGAAAAATACGGGAAAATCGGGAAATGAGATTCGTCTGTCGGTACAAGGTTCAACCATTCCTGGCGCCTTTACCAGCGATAATCGAACAAAGGATTGAACTGTATGTCTGGCTTTGTTTAAATGTCTAAGTAATTATTCTAAGTCCTAAAATGCAGAAAGGAAATTAATCATGTGACTTTGAATTTTTTTTAGAAAAATCATGATGCATGCTTGGAGTTGCTTTAAAATTGCTTTGAAGCTGCTTTGAATTTGCTTTGAAATTATTTTAAGATCGATTTGAAATGGCATTAGGATTGCTTTGAAATTATTTTGAAATTGATTTGAAATTGCATTGGAATTGCTTTGAAATTGGAAGTGTTTTGAAATTTATATTGCTTTGAAATTGTCTTGAAATTGAAATTGCTTTGAAATTGAAATTGCTTTGAAATTGTTTTGAAATTGAAATTGCTTTAAAATTGTCTTGAAATTGAAATTTCTTTGAAATTGTCTTGAAATTGAAATTGCTTTGAAATTGTTTTGAAATTGAAATTGCTTTGAAATTGTTTTGAACTTGAAATTGCTTTGAAATTGTTTTGAACTTGAAATTGCTTTGAAATTATTTTGAAAAAGGAGATAGTTTGAGAAAATCGATTTTTGAAGAGAGAAAATCTTGGTGATTTTGAGAAAATTGATCCAGATGATTATTTTGAGAATGGATATCTTTTGAAAAATTCAAAATTTTGAAATTGCTTTGAAATTGTTTTGAAAATGCTTTGAAATTGCTTTGAGATTGATTTGAAATTGCATTGCATTGGAATTGCTTTGAAATTGTTTTCAAAAATTGTTTTGAAAATAGATACTTTGGAAAATCGTGATGCTAGCTTGTAATCACTATGAAAATGCTTTAAAAAAGGAGATATTTGAGAAATTTGATTTTGAAGAGGAAAAATCCATTTGATTTTGAGAAAATTGATCCAGATGATTGTTTTGAGAATGGATATCTTTTGGAAAATTAAAAATTTTGAAAATGCTTTTGAATTGCTTCAAAATTGTTTTGAAATTGCTTTGACATTGATTTGAAATTGCATTAGAATTGATTTGAAATCGTCTTTGGAAATTGTTTTGAAAAGAGATACTTTAGAAAATCGTGATGCCTGCTTGGAATCACCTTGAAAATGCTTTAAAAAATGAGATATTTTGAGAAAATTGATTTTTAAGAGGGATAATCCAAGTGATTTTGAGAAAATCGATCCACATGATTGTTTTGAGAATGGATATCTTTTAAAAAATTTAAAATTTTGAAAATGATTTGGAATTGCTTTGAAATTGTTTTGAAAATGCTTTGAGAATGATTTGAAATTGCATTAGAATTGCTTTGAAATTATTTTGAAAATAGATACTTTGGAAAATTGAGATGCCTGCTTGGAATCACATTAAAAATGCTTTGAAAAAGGAGATAATTTTAAGAAAATAGTTTTTTTTTAAGAGGGAAAATCCAGATGATTGTTTTGAAAGATTTGAGAAAAGAAAAACTCTTGTAAATTTCCTTTGTTTTGAAATTTATTTATTTTTAAGAAAAGAAAAACATTTGTAAATTTTCTTTGTTTTGAAATTTATTTTTGGGCTTTTATAAAAATTTAATAAAGATGAATTTGCCACATATCCATTACTATGGCCACAAATATGTCTTAAATGCATCTCATTAAACTCAAAATGTCTTGAAAAACCTTTTGAATATGTAATATTTTTTGAAAATAGCCTAAGAATGTAAGCTTTTGTAACTTAAAAAAAGTTAATAAATCTGAGTTTCATTCGTATTCTGACTATGGCCACAAATACGATCTCCACCAAGTTTATCAACTTCTTAGAAAAAGGTGCATGTGCCATTCGTGTTTCATCATAATTGAGATTTGAAAAATGCATATGACAAACCATTGCAGTTAATATTGAGAAATTAAACTATATGCAAATGCAATCTATCTAATGCAGAAAGAGAAATTTTCACTATTTCTGATATTTGATTATAATTTATATTGAATAATTGATTAATAAAATAAAGAAATAAAAGAGAAAATAAAGGAAAATAACATCTTGGGCTTTCTTGCAAAATTAGCAAACATGTTAGTGAAAAAAATGTCGGCTTTTCAGGATTTATCCAACAATATCTAGAAATTGAAGGATATTTTCCTAAAATAAGCCTTTTTCATGCTTTTTATAAAAACAAAATCTTAAATAAAATAAAGGATGAAAGCATGATCTGATAAACTATCAAAATAAATCTATTTTGGAAAATAAATTTCGAAATTATGGAGAAAATGATCAAAATGCTCCTAAAATTAAGACTATGGCCTTAAAATTAGAGTTTTCTGAAAGAAATTTTAAAATATGCCTCATATGGAGGCCCAAAAATTTATAAAATTGATTGGAAAGCATGTTCATATGATCAAAATATAATCAAGTTTTTTAAATCATGAAAACAATGCCTAAATTGAGAAATTAAATGAGAAAATGCCTAATTTGCCCATACTTTAGCAAAATTGTGACTTTTAAAAAGCCGATTTTGAAAAATCTAATGAATGAGGTTCTAAATGACCATGAAAATTTCTAAAAATTGATATGGAGACTCCTAACAACCTTAAAAACAACCTAGAATTAGAAAATTTGAGAAAACATTAAAGGAAAACCAGAATTAGGGTTTTCCATCAGACTTTGGAAAATTGAAACAAGAATTTAAAGAAATAAAATTTGCAAAAAAAAATTGTCAGTGTTTTTCAAGTGAAAGAAGGTCTAAATCAACTCAATTTAAGCCCAAATTGAGTCTGTAGACTCAAGACAAGTCAAAAAAATATCTCCATTTTACAAAATATGAAAATCATTTCTGAATCTTGAGATATTAATGAAACATTGGGAAATTAAATTTTAGAAATAGGAGTCTGAGATAAACATACATGTTTCTATAATTTGGTTGTTTCAAAGACTAAAAGAACTAAAAAATTCTCAAATTTGTGGGAAACGTTGCTTGAAAAGATCAGGAAACCATTTCAATTTATAGAAATTAAAAATCAATTTTGGTTTAGACACAATGACTTTGCAAAGTTGTGGTCTTATCTTAGAAAATAAGTTTGTTATAGAACATGGTGTTATGTAACTAGCCACAATTTTCAACAGAAATGAAATAGCAAATTATCATGGAAATTTCAAAAAATTGGCAAGGATAAACTAGACATAAAAATGAAGGAAACCTTATTTACAGATCTTAAAAATAATCTCCTGTTAGGGAGATATGATTCTAGCAAGATGTCCCAGGATTTGAGCAATGCCTGATGATGTAGAAAGATAGGGTTCTCGTTTTTTGTAAAAGTAAAATAGTAAAGGACTATGAAAAATCACCAAATTTGACAAGGATAAACTAGACATGCCAATGAAAAAAACCCATTTTAGAGATATTAAAAATAATCTTTGGTTAGGGAGATATGATTCTGGCAAGATGACTCATGGCCTGACCATCATCTTAAGGGTGCAGGATACAAAGTTTCGACATTTGTCTAAAATAAAATATGAAATGACCATGAAATTTTTTAAAAATTGGCATGGATAAACTAGACTTGATCATAAAGATGACGCTTTTTACGGATTGAAAAGATCATCTCTGGTTAGAGAGATATCACTCTGACAAGTTGCTCCTGATTCTGCACATCATTAAAACAATACAAAAAATAGGTTTCGATTCTTGATTTTTAAAATAGGTCATCAGATGCCCAAAAATCATGAAAATTTTAAAGGTTCATGGAGACATATGCATGAATCTCTCATAAAAAAATCAGATAAAAAAAGATGAAAATAAACCCCCAAAATAACAATGATAATATGTGGCCAAAATCAAAATTCATGAAGAATTGTAAAAGAAAATGAAAGAACTTAATCTAATTATGCATAAGATGAAAAAGAAAATACAGATGCAATGCTTTTTTATTTTTTCATGGATGAAAATAGTAATCTAAATCTAAAATGCATATACTAAAGAAATAACAAAAGAAAAACAAAATAATGAAAGGCATGAAAACAACTTTGCTATAGCCGATTGAAGAGGAATCTTGGTTTATGAGAAACCAAGTTCCTCTTTCATATGGCTGAAATTAAAATGAAAATACAACAATATAATAATAACAAAAGCACTGAAATAAAATGAAATGAAAGAGAAGAAAAGAGGTTACCTTTGATGGAGATGGCCTTGCTGCAATAAAAATGAAGAAGAAGATCAATGGGACGACTACTAGAGGAAGAAGGAGAGGAAAGAAGAAGGGGGAAAGGAGAGAGAGCAAGAGGAGGCTGGATGGGAGATGGGATTGGCGCCTTCCCCTAGACATCTATTAAAAAAAAAAAAATTAGGACTGAAGTTAGGGTTTTTAGAGAATTTCTAACTAATTGGCCGAATTAACACCTAATTAGGGAGCATTAGAGGGGGGGGGGGCAATTTCTCTAATTTGGTTTTATTTGACTTTCTAACCTAATTAATATTTTTTTTTATTTTTTTTATTTTAAACTAATTAAAACTCTAATTAAAACCCCTAATGTGGCGCCACCTAAGTGGGCCCCACATTGTTCTTTAAAAACAACTAAAAGGTTTAAAAGACGGTTTTAAAAAACAAAGGAATACAAGGTGAAAAACAAAATTCTAAAACAAGAATAACATGAAAGGGATGATTCAAAAGTAACGCCACTTAGATGGGTCTTTTGGATTTGGATTTGATCTAAAATCCATTTTGGAATTCGAGTTTGATAAAAATCTGATCTGGATCCAGATCTGACACATTAAAAAAGATATTTTTGTGAAAAGCATTTCAAAATATCCAATGTAAAGTACTCATTTTGGATTTAAAAGATTTATTTTGAACCCAAGTTTGAAATCAGAAGAAAGTTTGAATTCAGATATGGATCCAAAGTTTTAATGTGACAAATGAATCTTGATCTCGAACCATGAGCTTGGTACATATTTGAAAATAATGAAAGAATCCTGGATCGAGGATAAAAACACTTAAAATGGATCCCAAATGATGAAAAGAATAAGCTGGATCTTGGATCAAAGATAAAATTGGATCGCTGGATATTAAAATTGAAGAACATATCCTGAAATGATTGATTAGATCCTAGATATCTAATGAGACAATCCAGGTTCAAAAAGTAAATCGGACTCTGGATATAGATAATAAAATAAATTGAATAAAAGATCCAGATCCAGATCCAGAATAGAAAATGGGTATTAGATATCAGATCCAGTATTGGATCTAATATTCAACTTGACATATGGACTGGATCTCGAATATAGATAAAATATCAGATAAATGAATTGATTCGAGACCAGATTGAGAATTGTCCCAGCCTAGAAATTGACAGAATTGATGTTCTGAATAAAATGACCAATAAATTATTTTTATTTTGTTTGTCCTACAGGGTGCAGAGCCACACTTGGATTGAACTAGTTTAAACTGAATAAAACTGAATTGAGCTAAATTAAATTGGGTTCTAGGGTTTCTAAACTCAAATGAACTAAAACGACACTCACTCAACTATCTCCCTGTACCAGGTGATCGATAATTGACACAATTCTTAGCAAAATTATTTGAATTTCACTATAGAGTGAAGTGAGTGTCGAGAATGTGCTAGGCTTGTGCTAAAATGAAGGTCAGTTATACTGAGGTAAACTAAATCTAGAGCTTAAACATCAGTTGGGCTGACTAGGGTTAGCTCAATTTTAGCTAATATGAGCTAAAATGCATTCCAAGAATATGGGAAGTGACTTTAAACTTGAACTAGACCACTCGAACTCCTGATGAACTCAAGTTAGACACATGGGAATATGATCTACTATAATTGACTAACTCAAATATAATTGGATGGGATTTGAGCTGGAAATAAGCTCATTTCGTGTGAAATGAACCAAATTTAGCTGAAATAAAACAACATTACTCATTGTAGGCTCAAAGGAACTAGAAATAACTAACATTCTAACTCTTCTAAACTTAAAATGAGCTTGGTTGGGTCTATCTGACATGGGTTTGGGGTGACTTAGGGGTAAAATGGTATTTTTACTAACAAAATTTGGGAAAATGTCACATAAACTGGGATAAACCCAGGGGTAAGACTCTTACACTGTACTATAGGGTTGGCATATGTGAAAAAAAGGTGTCCGGAATAAACCTATAAATGCCATGTGAGTACTTTGTTGTGGATTCCCTTGACTTTCATTTTATAAATTATGGGAAACATACTTTAGTTGTACCATTATAAACTTGATATATATTCTTCAAGTTTAGTTCTGATTTTTCTACGGGCCTGTGGTTGATGCCCTACAACATTACATATACCCTTCTAGAGGACTGACTCGAGGGACAGATTGCGCAACTGAAGATTTCACTCTTACTTATTACAATCCCTTAGGGATCTGAACATTTTGACTTTTTTATAAACTCGTAAATAATTAAACTTTGTTATTCTGGATCTTTACATTTGAGGACTTGTAATATTTTGGAACGAGAATCCTTATGAATGTTATCTTTCCTTTTATATAATGTTTGCACATATAATTTCAAAATATCAAATCTTTACGTAACTCCTAGATTGTCTTAAACCTTAAACAAATTTCATCTTTCACATTTTCTTTCTTGTGATGATCTTTAGAGTAATAACCCCAATAGAGTTGTATCTAAGGTTGATTCTGCACTGGATCTGATACTCGGAGGCTAATATACGCTTGTGTTTGCGCTTAGGCTGGCCGTCAAGTATTTATAATGGCTAAAATGCGACCATATAAGAACTCATTGACATATTACTCTCGAGAATCATATAAAACTTTATAACAAATAAAAAGTTTTAAATTTTCTCAAAATTTTCTTGTTTTGGGACAATTTCAAAAAGGTTGAATTTTTCAAGGACTTTACAATTCTTTTTGAAAACAAATAAGAAAAAGAAATAAAACAAACAAAAATGACTTTATATATGATTCAACACGCATGCAAATTTAAAAAAAACCGCATGCCAAAAATTTGTGCAGATCAACCCTTATTTGAGATCTCCTTGAGTCGCTTAATTGAGATCTACACATTTTTATGCAAACTTCATACTATATATACGAAGTTAATTTGCGATCTTTCGACCAAGAAGTTCGTCAATATGGTTATGCTAACATCGTATTATATATGCAATTTTAGAGGAATGTTTGTGAAGTTTCTAGGTTTGCGTTACATGAAGTTTGAAGATATAGTTAAGTAAACTTCTTGATGTTCGAAAAAAAATTGTGAATCTACCTTTTTAGTGAGAGTGAGGTACCCAAGAGCGTACCGATATATCACACAAACTTTAGGAAATTCTCTCGTGTGAAGGTTAAAATGGTCCTTTCAAAGCTAGATATTTGCAAATTTGGACATCGAGCAAATTGTATAAATTGTAGTGCATTTCAAGAAATACATCATTTTTTTTGTACAGTGCAATAATTCAAAATCATGGTATTTTCAAAATACCATGATATTATTGTAGTATTTTCTAAAAAATGGTAATATTGCAAGATTTTGAAAAAAAATTATCACAAAATTTTATCATTTTAGTAATATGTTCACGACTTTTTCATAAATGTCGATATATTTGTCACAATAGAATACACCAACTGGTTCTATAGTCTTAAAAAAGTAATCAATAATACATTTTTAGCTTTGTCAAAACTCAAAAAGTCTTGTACCTCGAAGTGCATAAATTGAAGTAAATTGAAATAATAGCATTAATTAAATCTTGAAACTTTCACATTTGTTCAACGATCTCATGTGATAAAAAACTAAAAAATCACCACTTTTTTCATATTCTATTCAATTTAACATCTAGTTTTTTGTTTTTCAACATTAAACAAAGTAGCTCATGCACTACCGTACGGTGGGTTCTTGAAGCCTTGTGGAGCATTATTAGTTATTTCAATCAGCCCATTAAGAAAACCACAACACATCAAATAACATTTCACATGCAGGTAAAAATGGCACAATCCTTGATTCTACCTTTGCCATTTAATATTTTTTAAATAATGCAAGCAAGCTTCTTGAGCCAATGTTTTTTTAATCAACAAACTTTTAATGATGTTTTTCATCTTAGATTTTTTTAATGGTAGTCCTTTCATAATTAATTATATGCAATTTTCATGCTCATCCATTATAATTTCAGTTCCATAAATTATTTCTATTATTCTTCAAATAATTACACATACAAAACTTTGCACATTTGACTCTTTTAATTCCCAATTAGCATAAGGAAATCCTGGAAGATGATAAACTCCAAAATACAACAGCGGAGAGCCCCGGAAAAGATGTAGTGCACATGATAAAAAAAGCTTTGGAGGGGGAATCAATAGTCATTTGATGGAGCTTAATGTAGTAAACTTAGTCTTGAAGCTTGAGAGAGTCAAATGCGCCGCAAAGGAGTGCATCTAATTTTTTTTTACTTTTATTTTAGTTGGAGAAACCGCCCCAGGCGCAGAGACCGAGCCATGTTGGCTCAGCCTGCCGAACTTAGGGTCTCTGCCCATGTCGCCGTAAAACTTCGAGGGCTTACCCCTCGACTCCACTCCAGGGAGTTAACAAGCTTTGGCTTACGCATGTGACGCCCATGGGATTTGAGCCTAGACCACCCGTACGGTCTAGGCCCATCCCACTACGCCAAACCCCTTGGGTGAAAGGATTGCATCTATATACTTTGGTGCATCTTGAGCAGCTTAGGGTCCTTGGCAATAGTGATCGAATTCATTATGCCATTTTTAACGTAAAAAAGAATAAAAAAAGGTTTGTTGGTCTGGCTTTTGCCACAAAGTGTTGGTCGTATGAATAAATCGGATCCGGGTCTGGTAAAGGTCTGACCAGTTGACACCGGTCCCGAAGCACAAACCCTAAACCTTTAAACCCCCAAACTCTCTCACCTCTCTCTCTGCGATCGCGTCTTGGAGCAGCGAGGTGTTTTCCGGCAGAAGGGTCGCTGCGAGTGACTTCCCGGTATCTCTCTCTCTCCTCTATGGTTTTCTATTGGGGTTTGGATTCCGCCATTGTTTTGCTAGAGTTTGCATTAGAAGCTGTGTGCGTGTGGGTGGGTGTCCTTTTTCTTATTTTGTTCAGCGAAACGAGAGGAAGAAGCACTTTTGGAATCCATTGGAAAGCTTCTTCCTTGCGTTAATTTTGTGATTTTCGCTAACTTTTGCTCATTTTAAGTGGTCTATAAGTTATGTGTTTTTCCAAAACGAGATTTTTCCAACTGTTTTTGGCCACTAAAATTAGGAGCAGCGGAAAATGAAAACCCTAGAATTTACAGCCGAGTCACATGCTTATATCTGGGTTCACAGTGTCTGGCAGGCTGCGGTAGGATCTTTCATGTTGATAGTGCCAGTTGGCGACCTTCTTCTCTCGTTCCTGGTACATGCCATAGACGATAATACTTCTTATTGGATGTTCTTGGACCGCCCATGGATTCATAGAAAGAAGGTTGTTCCTTCCACACTGCACCAATGCATTAAATAAAGGCCTGATAAAAAGAGGAGATCGTTCATTCTGTCATTAGGGCAGTAGAAGATGAGAATGTTTGTGCTAAATTGGTAATGTCGATTCTATGACAAGAGGATAGCTTGACTGTTATTCCGATGTTGCTTTGGTGTTAATCCAATAAATTTTCCTTTAGCATGGACGTTCTCAGTACTAATGTGTTCTTCATCTTCTAAATTTTTTAGGGGCTATTTGAATATACCCACTTGTCCAGAAAAGCAAGGTGAATGTGGTTATCTTATTTCCCTCCACAATGCAATATCCCGGATTTATTCAGCTTTTCTGGATGTGGGTGTGCCAAGTGCAATGCAATGTCGGAACCTATCTCGCTATTCTGAATAAGCATAGTTGAAACCATAGTTACCAGGAAGCGAAATGGATATGGGAAGTGATGCGTGAAGTAGAAGCAGAAGCCGGGAAGCAAAGTGTTTAAAAGTAGTGTAAAGTTGGAAACATGTTTCTTTTTTGGAAGTGTGAGAAGCTAAAAAAGAAACATGAAGGAAATGAAGGGGAAATGAGTGGGAACTGAGGTGGAAACAATGGGGGAGTGAGTAGGAAACGAAAGGGAAGCGATTTGATAAGCGTGTGGGAAGTACGATTCTCGCAAGTGGGAAGTACGATTCCCGCAAGTGGGAAGTGCCATGCTTCTCCCCATATAGCGGCACTTCCGGTAACTATGGTTGAAACACTCCCTTTTTTGGGGATTCTTAAAGGCACCAAGTTATCTGTAAAACTGGCACTATCTGGGACATTGTATTGCGCTCTTGATTTTCTAGAAAAGTGGTGCATCCAAACATCTTAGGCTCAGATACTAGATTTGTAGTTCTTTTGTGGAGAGCAGTGTTGTGAAAAGCGTTGAGGCGTAGCGAGGCGCTCAACCAAAAACCGAGGCGAGGCGTAAGCCTTGAGGCGTAAAGCGTAAGCCTCAAAAAAAAATTTTGAAAACTTTTAAAAAATTATAAAAAAATATCTAAAAATACAAATAAATAAAGAAATGCGTTATTGATGAAATTGACAACCAATAAGAAATAGAAAATGTCAAATAAGTACTAAAAAATATAAGATTAACATATAAAAGTAACTAAAACCTGATTACATAACTAAAAAATATATGAGATTAGCCTACAAAAGTTAAAATATATGGGATTAACCTATAAAAGTTAAAATATATGAGATTATTCTAAAAAATATGAGATTAACATATAAAAGTAACTAAAAAATTGATTACATAACTGGAAAATATATGAGATTAACTAAAAGAAATTAAAATATATGAGATTATTCTAAAAATATGAGATTAACGTATAAAACCTAACATCAAACCATGACAGTATATCATACACCTAACATCAAACCATGGCAGTAGAAGTAAATTTAGCCACAAACAACTTAGTTATTGTATTGTGGAATAATTAAAGATTGATAAAATTGATTAAATACTTAGTATCAAGAGCATTTACATTATTATACCATAAAATAAGTTTGTTTGCATGTGCACACAGTGTTCTGGCCAATGAATGGAAACTCTAAATAAAGTAAAGTAAAAGGGTAAAGAAGACATGAGAGGGATCCCCAACATGAAAAGAGATCTGATATTTTTTTATGACATAAGAAGTGAACCAATACAATTAGCCAGAATCCTATATATTCCCAAACCTATACCATGTGCTTGAAGTTAGACTATTGGATTTGATTCCTGAATTAGTTATACTTGTCAAATTATGTGTTGAAAACTACGTTTCTATAAGCTAAGTAACCAGTGAAACTATGGTTCTCTTTACTGATCCAACTGTGATTTGCATCTTTTTATGAGACAGCGTGCAAAATACAACACTCCCAGTGTGGATGCTATTGAGAAAGCAAGAACAGTTCAACTGTTACAGTTGTATAAACTGCAGTGAAACAACCGTGACACTTTCATTAACGTGACACCCTTTTCTAAGATCTAGTTATTTAACTAATCCTAGGGATGATGTTTCTATATATATACCTATATATCCATTATTTTTGTAGAATAAGATTTAAGTCTGAGCAGAAAATTGGCCTATTGTTGGCCCATCTTTAAATTCTTGTATAATAGTCTACTACACTTCTAATCTTACTAAAAGTGAATCTAACTTATTGCTTATGACTTGAATAGTAAATTCCAGGACAAACTAATTAAAGTTGAACGATTAAACCTATACAAAGATTCTCACAAAGCACATATGAACAGACACACCACAGGGAGCCCTTTGGAGTGGAGATAATAATAGATCGATAAGAGAATCCTGGTATTAATTCTGTGTAAAAAGGTGAATGTGGATATGATGAACATATAAGTGATCACTTTATTGAAGGGGAAAAGTGGGCATGAAAATCAATTATATAATTTCCTTCTTCGATAGGCATGTATCTATGGATTATATATAGAGAGATTCAGATGGCATATGCTAGCTGTTGGAGAGTATAATTTGCTAATGACATAGGATAAAGTTAATTAACACTTAGTTCTTAATTTCATAAGGGGGTTTACTGTTTTCATACAACTTGCAAAAGATTGGTGTTTGAGTTAGACTCCCACTGCATAAAAGTTAGAAAAAGTTGGAGAGAAAATTCAATAGGACAAAACCAGTGTTATTAAAAGCCTCACCTTGAGGCGCGTACGCCTCACCTTGAGGCGCGCCTCGCTCTGAGGCGTACGCCTCAAGGCGTATGAGGCGTGCGCCTCAGGGCTTTTGTGCCTTATGCCTGCGCCTCAAGGCACAAAGCCCCTCGTCTTGAGGCGAGGCGCGCTTTTTGCGCCTTGAGGCGCGTTTTTAATAACACTGGTGGAGAGTAATCTTCACTGTTGTTTATGAGTCCTCGAATGACTCATTCACAAGGAGACACCATTTTGGAAAGTGTGAGTCCTTCAGTTTATAGATAAGATCAGTTGCCTTCAGCAACATATCATTGATGTTGAGTGATTGTATCTAACAATCTTCCAAGATCAGGTTAGTTTTCTTCTTTGTTACTGATTCACACTGAAACAACATTTCCGGAAGTGCCAGTCCTTTGATTTATGGATAAGATCACTTGCTTTTTAGTGACACATCATGAATCTTGAGCTATCCTATATAACAATCTTCCAAGATAAGGTTAGTTTTCTTCTATATTAGTGATTCTCTCAATGTGTATTTGACAATTGGGTTTAAGTTCAAGGCAAGTGCTTATCAACTTCAGGTTTGATGTCCTTACAAATATACCCAAAGATGTGGTGGGATGGGATGAGATCCTATTAGGCATAGTCTGCTATTTGGATCCATGCTTGGTTATAATGATTCCAACCAACTCGCTAGATCTGATTCATAAAAAATGAGTAGGCTACGTCTTGTCTCTAACATCCATAGAAGCTTACCATCTAGATTACTCACAACAACTTGTGTTTGAACCAAGGTTGCCAAACAAGGAAGCAGAAGCAAGAAACAATACGGGAAGCGAAAGCGAAAAGCAAGCCATTTTAAAATTTATAGGAAGCAGGAAGCGAAGTATCAATTTAAAAGCGAAATATTAATAAAATGAAGCAATATGGTAATTGAATAGGAATCAAACAAGAAACAAATAAAAACTAAAATAAAATTGATCATTATTGTATTTCGTGATTTTTCAGTAAAAGAGCTAAAGTTTTGTTAAAATCTAACAATGATGGTTACTGATTTAAAGAAAGAAGATGGAAAGTGAGTAAAAGCGTGATAGAAAATACATGAAAAACGGGAAAAGAAATGTGGGAAAAGCATATAGGAAGCATAGATGTGTATGAGAAGGATAGAAGAAGCGTGGGGGAATCAAGATTCCCATGAAGTTTCGGAAGCGAGGAGTATCACGCTTCTGAAGCAAGTTTATGGGAAACGAGCTTCCCACCTACCTAAGAAGCTTCCTGTAATTCTGGTTTGTACTGCATGCTGCTTTTTGCAGGTAGTAATAAGTTGTCTTTTTCTTTTCTTTTTTCTTTTCTTGAATATCTATTTTGGGCTCAATCCAAAACTCTTTGATGGGTGAACAACATGCTTATCTTCTCTCAAGAAGCTCAAGTTTGGCTTGAGTTTACTTGTTTTAAACAAATGAGCCAAGCTGAAGCTAGATGAGCTTGAGTTTATGCTAAGCTCAACAAACTTTATTAGAATGATATCTTATATGCACACATACAGTGTCACAGTTTTAATACAAAGAAAACACTCTTGTTGTAGTGGTGATTGCGCCTCCTTCCAAACAACAAGTAATGGGTTAGATTCCTTTGCCCTCTTCATTTGATATTGTAAGAGGGGAAAAACTATTTTTCTATCAAATAGCTTGTCTTGACCTAGTACATGGTGTATTGAGTCAAGTGCATATGACACAAGTTTGGGCTTGACATAGTTGGTGGTGTATAAGCCTAAACTCTCCTTGAGCTAGGATAGTGAAGCTCAAGAGTGATTTGCTATATCACCCGGTCTTTGATGTGTGTCGGTGATGGACATGGGAACAAAGTGTTAGACACGTCGAGCTTAGAAAAATTAGACATGTGTACACAAGTATACATAGATATGTCTGTTTTAATGTAATAAAGAGGGTTACAAACCCGATAGGGTGTCGATCTTGGGATTGGTGCCCTATCGAATTTCTCAAAAATCATGAAGGGCATGGGCCCTCGTTGATGCGTTTGTGATGCCCGAGAAATCGTGGATGCCACAATCTAAGGGAGGAACTTGTTCCCGACGATCAGAGGTTGTGGGTTCAACCAAAGAGAGATCCTCAATCCCGATGATTGTAACATCGAAAAATGAAAAAGATGCAGAAAAGGGAAGGGTGATCTTTGAGAAAGGATTTCCCCCCCAAAACATCCAAGATGCTTCATTATGGGGCTAAGTCCCCAATATATAGTCCTGGGGAGGATTCAGTCTAGTGTGGATTCAATCCAGTACAAATAGATCCAAACCAAAGCAAATTAAGATCAATCCAAGATGGATCCGATCTCACACAAACAAACCAAACCAAAGCAAATAAGTCCAAAACACAACTAAATACCCAACTAAATGGATTGATCGATCCAAACAAAAAAGAAATGAGATTCGGATCGATCCGTAACAATTCTTATTGTCCTCAAGGCATGAAGTCTAGGTAACGTTGCAATAAGTTGTTCTCAACCTCCCAGGTCATCTTGTCTACTCCGCTCTTGGTCCACTGGAACAATACCTCCGTCACCAGTCGTCCATCTACTCGTCTGCATCTCCTCCCAAGTGTGTGCAATGGCTGGACATTGTTGCTCCCCTTCAGACCCTACGCGTAGCTTGACCTTAAGTCTTGTATGCATTCGTTTCTTCCACTTCCATTTGACTTTTAAGAACCATGAAGGGGACACAATCTCCAATGGGTGTAGATATAATTCAGAGATGCTGACTGTGTAAGGATGCATTTTGGTTGATGATCCAACTGTGGGTGCATCTTTGTCTGACCCTCTATCTATGTCACATAGGTGCGGGTATAGGTGCGGATGCGATGATACGACACTTTAAAAAAACTTGGGTGCGGGGGTGCGGGGAGGGTATATATATATAATTTTTAATTGTTTTAAGTTAACATTACGTGTATGTGTATGCATTTATGTATTTATATATATATAATATAGATAAAAATGGACTTGATTTAGGGTTAACTGAATCTACTTTTGGATAGAAATGGACCTCAGTGTGGTTGACTTCACCTAACACAAAGGAATTTGTCTCCAAGTGTCGCACCCGCTTGGGTGCTGGTGCGACGCGGGTGCGGTGCCTTGTTAGAAGAGTCCATGTTACACAACCCTCTATTGTCGTATCGTTGGCCTGTTAAAATGTAAACTGTAATATATATATATATATATTATTTAATATTATTATATTTTCTTTTATTATTTTCTTTTTCTATTTTTCTTTATTTTCTTTTTTAGCATCTAGTTTAATAGAAACTAGATATTTGATCCAGACTGTGCAAATAGCTGTTGGACTGTAGTCCAACAGCTATAATAAATGCTGTCCAACAACTATAATAATAAATGCTGTTGGACTGTAGTCCAACAACTATATTAAGAGACGTTGGAATCTAACGTTTCTTTTGGAGAACTCAAAATGAGCTCTCCTCTCTCTTCCACTTTTTTGTATATATAGGGGTGAACCCCTTCAATGTAAACCATCCATGCTTCTTAAGCATTTTGTTCATGAATAAAGTATTATTTATTTTTCAAGTGTTCTTCCTTTTATACCCTTTCAAGGGTCATGCTTGTAGTGTCTCCAATAGACACTTGTTTGTGAGTTATTTGTGCATTTGTTGAAGACCACCATTTCATTACATGGTATCAGAGCTACGAAATCCTTAGATCTTGAAGTGCTTCCGCCTCGATTTCTGTGCCACATTTACAAAAGGTGTTTCATCACCTTGTTCTTGGCTCAAGAAGATTTGTTTGAAGAAAGGCGAACTTGTGCTACAAAAAATTTTGGTTTTGTATCCTCTCTTATTCCTTTGTCTACTCTTTTTCTTTTCTTTTTATTTTTCTCTCTCTCTCCTCCTATTTATTCCTCTCTTACCCTTGTAAAAGATGGATGACAATGATAAGATCACCATCATTCCTATGAAGCTAAATGATACTAACTATGTAATGTGGGCTTCGATTATGAAGCACCACATTTGGGGAAAAGGTTTATGGGGTATGGTGGATGGTTCCGATTTAGAACCTAAACTATCTCTTACCAAGAAAGAGGATGATAAAGAGGTTCCTCTAACGGAAGAAGAGAAGAGTAAAGCGTTAGCCACTTATGAAAAGAAATGGAAAGAATGGAGGATAGGGCATGCAAAAATTATGTCATGGCTCATCAATAGCATAGACATTAAAAAATGCTCTAGTCTAGCTAAGTTTGAGCATGCTGATAAGGCTTGGGAATACCTCAAAAACATGTATTCCCTTAAAGATATTGCACATGTATGCAATTTACAAGATAAAGTTCGGACAATGACTAAAAAAGATAAAACTATTCGAGAATATTATAATGAGTTGTCCGAACTTTGGGAAGAATTGGCTCTTCTTGAGCCCAAATGACATTGTGCCGAAGACATCGAGCTTCGCCAAAAGCAACTCGATATGGAACATTTCTATCAATTTGTGAATGGTCTAAGACCGGAGTTTGAATCCACCAAATCGACCCTTTTACATCGTGGAAAAATTCCTTCTATTGTTGATACTATAGAAGAGATCACTATGGAGGAAAATAGACTTAGAAAAAGTACTCCAAAAGTTGATGATGACTCCGTTTTAGCTGTATCTAGACCGGAGAATCATACTCGTACTTACAAGCCGCCTCATTTTGTAAGGCAAAACGATGACTTTGATAAAAGAAAAGTTATTTGTCATCATTGTCATGAACCGAGGCACTATAGGCCTCAATGTCAAGTTAAAAAGAAGAGAAGAAAAAAGAGTTGCATCTGTTGAATATGAGTCAAAAGATCAAGATGCACCTGTGTCTATGGCTCAACTGATGAAAATCCTTCAACCTCTTCTCAAAGGGGTATCCTCCTCAACCGAAGCCTCAACTGGAGCGGCAGTTGCATCTTTCTCCTGTCCAGGTAACTTTCCTTGGCTTTTAGATTCTGGTGCTTCTTTTCATATGACCCCAAATGTTAATAGTCTATCCGAATGTCTTAAAAATAACTCAAGTGTGTCAAAGGTTTTTACAGCCGATGGCACATCTCTTGAAGTAAAAGGAATGGGATGTTTTGAAAATCTTCAAAAATCCAAAAGATTTTTTATCCCAGAAGTTAGATATATCTCTAAACTTAATTTAAATCTCTTATCTGTCTCGCAAATATCTGATTATGGATGTAATATCTCCTTCTCTTCTCATGGTTGTTGGGTACAGGATCGCCAGTCAGTGAAGCTGATTGGGGAAGGCCATAGAGAAGGAAGACTTTATTACATGGACTTTTTGGAATTACCCAAGAATGCATTTTGTTATAATATTCAGAAATTAGAATTGGATTTATGGCACAAAAGGCTTGGTCATCCTCATATGTCTAAAATTCAATATTTTCCAAGTTTGGAAAAATTTTGTAATTCTGAAAATTTTTCTTGTAAAGACTGCATTCTTGGCAAAATGAAAAGGTTACCATTTCTTAGTAGAACTTTTGTTTCCTCACGACCACTTGAGTTAATACATTCAGATGTTTGGGGCCCCGCACCAGTTATTTCCAAAGGTGGTTATACATATTATGTCATTTTTGTTGATGACTTTTCTAGACATACTTGGATTGATTTTCTTAAACATAAATCTGATGTCTTTGCTAACTTCCAAATATTTCATAAAATGGTTAAAAATAAGTTTCAAAATGATATTTCTGTTTTTCGCACTGATTCAGGGGGAGAATTTATGTCCAACGAATTCAAAGACTATTTCAATTTACATGGTATTACACATCAAAGATCATGTCCACACATTCCACAACAGAATGACCTAGCCGAACGCAAACATCGGCACATTGTGAAAACTACTAGGACATTGCTAATTGCAAATCAAGTTCCAAAAAGTTTTTGGGCTGAAGCGGTCCTAACTACCACCTACCTCATTAATAGGATGCCATCTTCCTCATTAAAGAATACAACTCCAATAGAAAAGCTTGTTAATTTAACTCCAGATTATTCTAGATTAAGAGTCTTTGGATGCCAATGTTTTGTTTTCACCAACAGAAATGACAAACTCTCTCCTCGTGCAATCCCATGTGCCTTTTTAGGATATGCTGATAATAAAAAAGGCTACAGGTGTTTCGATTTTCAAAATGACAAATCATATGTGTCAAGAAATATATCTTTTTTGGAAAAAGAAAGCTTCTTTGAATTTGAAAAATCTAAGGATGCCACTGAATACTCGTTTTTAATTGATCCAACTTCAAAATCCAATGAATGTGATGTTGGATGTGACCTTGACAATGATCAAAGTCCTATTGTTGTTGAAAATGATGATAATGAAGAGCAAATCCATAGGGATGTTAGTCTACAATATTCAAGACGTAGAGAGCAAAATCTTCCATGTGCATTACAAAAATACTCTGAAGTCTCACCTAGAAGAACGTCTAGAATCTCTAAACCTCCAGAAAAATTTGTGTCTTATGAATCTTTTTCACCCACGTATAGGGCTGCCATTACATTAATACAATCATATGTTGAACCATCATCCTATTCTCAAGCAAAAAATCATATAGAATGGATATAAGCCATGAAAATAGAATTGGATGCACTAGAAAAGGCCAATACTTGGACGATACAAGATATTCTTTCGGGTAAGAAACCTATAGGTTGTAGGTGGGTATACAAAGTCAAAACCAAAAGTGATGGGACCCTGGAAAGATATAAGGCCCGTTTAGTAGCAAAATGATATGCCCAAGAGTATGGCATCGATTATGAAGAAACATTTGCTCCTGTGGCCCGTATGACCACTGTTAGAACTTTAATAGCCTTGGCCTCCATTAGAACATGACCTATCTTTCAATTAGATGTCAAAAATGCTTTCCTGAATGGGAATCTCGTTGAAGAAGTATACATGGAAGCCCCACCTGGTATTAGTATCCCTAAGGGTAAAGCTCTTCGTCTAGAAAAAGCTCTTTATGGTCTTAAACAGGCTCCAAAAGCCTGGTATGACCGATTTAGTCATGTTATGCTTGATATTGGTTTTCAACCTTGTTTAACTGACACTGCTTTGTTTGTTAAGAAATCTGATGCAGGCATCATTCTTCTTCTTCTCTATGTGGACGATATGATCATCACCAGAGGCGACAAACAGGGAGTTGCAAATATCAAATCTCTTCTTAAAACTCACTTTGAAATGACTGACTTAGGTTTATTAAAATATTTTTTAGGCATTGAAGTTGCTTATTCCCTTCGGGGGTATTTGATATCTCAATCTAAATTTGCTCTTGATATCGTTTCCAGGTCTGGAATTACAGATGATAAGAAAGTAGACACTCTAGAAGTTGTCAATGTTAAAATGAAAATTGATGATGGAGAATTTATTGATGATCCTACTCCTTATAGACAGCTTGTTGGAGCTCTTTCTTATCTTTCCATTACTAGGCCAGATATAACTCATGCGGTTCATACAGTCAGTCAGTTTCAGCATGCTCCCACCTCCGTGCACATGGGAGCGATTTTGCGTATTATTAGATACTTAAAATCCTCTCTTTCACGAGGACTCTTCTTGTCTGCTTCATCTTCATTAAATTTAATTGCATATACTGATGCTGACTGAGAGGTGATCCCAATAATAGTCACTCAACTACTGGTTTTTGTGTGTTCCTAGGTGAAACCTTAATTTCGTGGAGGTGCAAGAAGCAGCAGAAAGTCTCTCTTTCCTCCACCGAAGCTGAATATAGAGCCATGGCAACCACCACTATGGAGGTTGTTTGGCTCAGACGATTGCTAGCGGATATGGGAGCTAAAGCAACGCAAGCTTCAAAGATGTGCTGTGACAACAAAAGTGCGATCTACATTGCAAGCAACCGGACATTCCATGAGCGCACTAAACACATTGAGATGGACTGTCACTATGTCAGAGAGGAATACTTACATGAAACCATTGATCTGCCATATGTTACATCAGAATATCAATTAGCAGACATCTTCACCAAGCCTCTCGCTGCTCCCAGATTTCAGTTCCTCTTAGACAAACTTTCGCTCATTGTACCGTAAGTTTGAGGGGGAGTGTTAAAATGTAAACTATAATATATATATATTATTTAATATTATTATATTTTCTTTTATTATTTTCTTTTTCTATTTTTCTTTATTTTCTTTTTTAGCATCTAGTTCAATAGAAACTAGATATTTGATCCAGTCAAGTTCCTGTGAACTTGACTGTGCAAATAGCTCTTGGACTGTAGTCCAACAGCTATAACAAATGCTGTTGGACTATAGTCCAACAGCTATAATAATAAATGCTGTTGGACTGTAGTCCAACAGCTATATTAAGCTATATTAAGAGACGTTGGAATCCAACGTCTCTTTTGGAGAGCTCAAAATGAGCTCTCCTCTCTCTTCCACTTTTTTGTATATATAAGGGGTGAACCCCTTCAATGTGCACCATCCATGCTTCTTAAGCATTTTGTTCATGAATAAAGTATTATTTATTTTTCAAGTGTTCTTCCTTTTATACCCTTTCAAGGGTCATGCTTGTAGTGTCTCCAATAGACACTTGTTTGTGAGTTATTTGTGCATTTGTTGAAGACCACCATTTCATTACATGGCCACCATCAAATATAAACTACACATCTCCTTTCTTGAGTACTCGGGTCATCTGGCATGTCTTAGTCTTGGCATAAAGTGCTGCGGCTAGAGTGATCCTCTCCCTCGTGTATTGGAACTCCATCTCCATGTCCATGAAATTCCACTCTATGTTGCCTAATGACTGTAGCCACTGCATTCCCAAAACCACATATGCCCCTTTATGGGCAGCATAAACAAGTTGACTGCAAAGTGGTGGTCCTATATTTGTAACGGGGCCTTCGGGCAGCGAGCATCGCACCTCAGCTTGCTTTTGTCAACCACTACCATGTTGTAAGGTGTCTACATAACAGTAACACACTTTGCCTTACATGCCATTTTTGCATAAATAAAGTTGTGTATCGACCTTGTATCTATAATCCCAAATATGCCCAACTTCCCAATCACCCTGTACCCGCATAGTCTCGGGCACCCTTACTCCCAAATCTCTGCAATCCCGTTAGCGTGATCCTCTATTTTTGGCTCGGCCTCTGCATCCTCTTCCTCCTCATCCTCATTGTCCGAGCCACACACATACAAATAAAATAGCTTACACTTGTGCCCCTGGCACCACACCTGATCGGAATTATAGTAGAGGTCCTTCTTTCGCCCCTCGGCCATCTGCTTGCAGGAGAAAGTACAAGTCTCCCATCGCTTCTTCTACTTGGGCTTTGCGGGAGCCTTCACTGACTCAGTTGTACTTGAGAGTCCTACAGACCTGTGTGGCCTATCTATCCTATACTGCTTTCCTATGTTCGGCTGCCTCCTATCTTTGGTGTTGGTCGTGACCATCTGCTCGCTGTCCTCTACATCTTCTCCTTTGCCAAACAGGCCAACTCGAGTACTTGCTGGAGGCTAACCGGTTGTCCTGCCTGCACCTCGGTCTAAATCTCCCATTTCAAGCCGGCTATAAAAGTACCTATAAGTGTGGTTTTCGGCCAGTCCATCACCAACGAACTGAGTCTCTCAAACTCCGTTGTACTACTATCTCTGTCTGTGTCAACTTCGAGAGGGTCATGGTTCATGAAGGTGGACAATCCAAAGCGCACCATCAATGCCCTCGAGAATATCCTTTGGTTTGGTGTCCTGTACGTCCTCTCAAACCATTGGTACCAACATATTGCTTCCTCTTCGATGTGAATGTAGGCCACCTGTACTCTGTCTTCTTCTGGTGTTTAGGCCACTCGGAAGTATTGTTTTGCACTAAACAACCAGCTCATCGGGTTGTTCCCCAAATTTTTTTGGAAAGCCAACCTCGGGGGACAAATCTGGTATGACCAATTGGTCCTGATTTATACCCTGTCATCTCTAGTGTAGTTTTGTCTTGGTGTGGTGCCCTCTGCAACTGGTCCATCCCTCGCAGGAACTGCTGATGCCTCTTGTCAATCTTGACATTCAACCCCTCTACTCGCTCATCAGCTGTAACCAATCGTGTATCGATGGCCCCCATCATGTGATTCGTATCTGCTATCAAGTTTGCCAAGAAACTCGCGTGGCTCTTAAAAAAGACTTTGATGAGGTCCATGTAGTATCTAAACCAGAAAATAACATGAGGATATATAAACCTCCTTACTTTTGAAAAAATAACAATGGTGGAGGAAGAAAAATTATTTGTCACCATTTTAATGAACGTTCTAAGTTTAAAAAGAAGTGGCTTCCATTGGAGATAGTCCAAGTAATTCAAGTGAAGAATCAATAAGAGATGGAGACATAAAGGACTTCATTGCTCAACTTACGGAAACTCTCCAACAATTCATGAGAACCAACTCTTCCACACCTTCCACCTCTGTTGCCGTAGTCTCATCAACTCTCGGTATGTCGTCTTGGATCTTTGATTCGGGTGTCTCTTTTCATATGACTCCAAATGCATCTCTTTTATCCAAACCAAGTCTTAACTCTTTTAAATCATTTGTTTCTACGGTCGATGAAACATCATTAAATGTTAAAGAGATGAAAAACCTTGAAATTTTTTTAAGCAAAGGCAAAACAATTTATGTTTCAAAATTAGGATTATTCTAAAACTTAACTTAAATTTTTTCTCCTTTTCTCAAATAATCGATTTTGGATGTAGTGTCTTTTTTTCACCAACCAATTGCTATGTGCAGGATCTCCGGTCTGTCAAGCGGATTGGGCAAGGTCATATAAGTGGAGACCTATATTACATGATTTTTTTTGTCTTTGCCATCGAAATCATTTTGTAATCTAAAGATATTGTTACTTGGTACAAAAGGCTTGGTCATCCTAGTGTCTCTAAGTTTCTTTTTCTTTTTTTGGAAAAATTTTGTAATGAAAAAGAATTTACATGCAATAAATGTATTCTCTTCATTATCCACGTAGCAACTTTATTTCCAAGAGACCATTTAAATTAGTGTATTTAGATATGTGAGGACCAACACCCGTTATATCTAAATGAGGATATTCATGTTATGTTGTATTTATTGATGATTTCACTAGTTACACTTGGGTTTACTTTATTAAAAACAAATCGATCATTTTTTTATTTTTAAAGAATTTCATATCCTTATTCAAAATCAATTTCAAAACAATGTAGCCATTTTTAGATCCGATTCCAGAGGTGAATACATGTCAAATGAATTTCAAAACTACCTTAAACAAAATGACATTATTGATCAAAGATCTTATCATAAAACTCCTCAACAAAATGACTTTGCTGAAAGAAAACATAGGCATCTTATTGAAACAACAAAAACTCTTCTTATTTTTAAAATGTTCCAAAGAACTTTTGGGCCGAAACCGCTCTTTCTGCAATTTATCTTATAAATAGGATGCCATCCTCATTTTTAAAAAATGTTTTGCCCTTTGAAAAATTGTTCAAAATATCTCTGGATTTTAAAAGATCAAGAATTTTTTGTTGTAAATGCTTTAATATTTTTCAAGAACAAGATAATCTTTCACCAAAAGCTCTTGAATGCACTTTTATTGGCTATGGTGAAAATCAAAAGGGATATAGGTGTTATGATATAAAAAAGAGCAAACTTTATATTTCAAGAAATGCGACTTTTCTTGAAGAACAAAATGGATTTGAATATCAAAAACCCAAGGAAGAGGTTGATTACTCTTTTCTCTTTGACTTATTACCTAGAAATGAGTCTAAAGATTTTAATTATTTTATTTATGATAATGTTTGTGACGACAATTCTCATCAAAATGATTATTTGCTTAATCAAAATGATGATTCTCACTATGAGAATCCCAAGGATATCCATGTGTATGCTCAGCGAGAGGGAAATGAACATCAAAATGCTTTTGACATATATTCACAAAACATTTTTTTAGAAGACCAAGTAGAAGAATCCTTACCTAGGCGATTTTTTAGGAGTAGTAGACCTCAAAAATTTGCGTTATATGATTTTTTCCCAAATTATAAAACTTGTCTAAAGTTGGAAGGCTCGTGATCCATTCCTATCATGAGCCTTCCAACTTTAAAGAAGTCAAGCAACATCCACATTGGATTAATGTTATGAGACCTGAATTAGAAATGCTCAACAAAGCTAACACTCAAAAAATTGTAGGTCTCCCTTTAGGAAAAAAGGCTATTTGATGTAGATGGGTTTATAAAGTCAAAACTAAGAGTGATGGGTCGTTAGAAAGATATAAAGCTAGGTTAGTTGCTAAAGAGTATACACAATAATATGAAATTGATTATGCTGAAACCTTTACTCCTGCTGTTAAGATGACTAGTGTAAGAACTTTAATAGCCTTAGCATCTATTAAACAATGACCTACCTATCAATTAGATGTCAATTTTTTTTTTTTAAATGGGAACCTTTGTGAAGAAGTCTACATGAATCCTCTGTCGGGTCAGAAAGAAAAAATTCTTAAACTCAATAAAGCTCTTTATGGTCTTAAAAAGGCTCCAAAAGCTTTGTATGATCACTTTAGTAAAGTTGTTCTTGATAATGATTTTATTTTTTGTTATATTGATACTACTCTTTTTGTTAAGAATGCAGGTGATATGTTGCTGACATGATCGTCAAAGAGAATGATAAGAAGGGTCATTAAGCTTATTAAAAATGTTCTTAAAAGCAATTTTGATATGTCTGACCATGGATTTCTATGGTATTTTTTAGGGATTGAAGTTGCATATTCTCCTCGGGGATATATTTTGTCTTAAATGAAGCTTGCATCAAATACTATTGTTAAGTCTGGCTTAAATGACGAAAATAAAGTTGAGACCCCAGAAGTAATGAACTTCAAAATGAGAGCCGATGATGAAACTTTTTAGAAGATCTCACTCCTTATAGTCAATTGATTGGACCATTAACATATTTGTCTATTATCAAGCCAAATATTGCTCATGTTGTTCACAGTGCAAGTCAATTCCAAAATGCTCCTACCACTATTCATATGGCTACTGTTGTGCGAATTATCAGATATTTGATAGAATCTATAACAAAAATGACTATTTTTATCTTCTTTTTCATCTTTTAATTTAATTGCTTATGTTGACTTTGATTGGGGTGGTAACCCCAATAATCATATTTCTACCACAGGTTATTGCGTTTTTTCTTAGAGAATCATTAATCTCTTGGAGATGTAAGAAATAACAAAAGGTGTCTTTATCTTTCACGGAAGGTGCCTATAGGGCGATGGCCACAATTGCAATTGAACTTGTTTGGTTGAGAAGTCTGCTCAAAGATATGCGAGTCATTATATCTATTTATTCGAAGTTGTGTTGCGACGATAAGAGGGGCATCTACATTATTAACAATCATACCTTCCATGAATGGACAAAGCACATCGAGATGGACTGACATTATGTTCGAGATGAATTTTTACGGGGCACCATTCAACTACCATATGTCACTTCAGAGTCTCCGCTCATAATTTTTTTTACCAAAGCCTTGCTATCACCCTATTTTTACTTTTTCTTAAGAAAACTCTCGGTGATCTCACCATCAGTTTGAGGGAGGGTGTTAAAATATATGGATATCATATATATATATTTCATATAGATTTATATGTATATCTTTTGTAATGCCCACTAAGGGCAATTTGGGCTTTTAATCTATTTGTAAATAGACATGCCTATTAGGCACATTTTTGTATTTTTATATTTTATATTTTTCTCTTTTTATTTTTGTTAATTAAAGGGGTAAAAGGGGATTCCCATAAGAGTCGTTGGGACTCTCACCAACAGTCACAAATGTGACCGTTGGGGAGCTCCTCTTGTAGTGTATATAAAAGAGACTTTTCCCCTATTCTCCTTAATGCTTTTTCAATAATTTAAATAGTAGATTCATTATTATTTCAAGTTCTCTCTTCTCTCTTGTGTGTGTTTGATGTTTGCCCTTTGTGGCATATTGTATCTTGTCCATTAGAGACATTGTGCTTATGTGATTGTGTCTTCTTGTAGCCACTTTGCAACATTGTTTTTTGGCACTTGTATTTCATTTCAACATGCACAACCGCTGACCGCACTGACATGCGCGAAACTTACCTGGAGTTCACGTGAATTCTTTTTGCCAAGGGCACTCTGATATACCCATATTCTCTAACTCCTCGGGTCACGTGCCAACAATGATGACACATCTGAAATTACAAAAAATATATTTATATATGCAACTAAATGACCCTTATAATTCAAAACAAAGAAATCCAAGAATTGGTGGCTCCTGGACTCGTTTGATCCATCTCTGACGTGCATAGAAGAGGCGTGAGATGAGTGGGGGTGCAGGATCTCCGACAATGTTCAAATGGATATGTGGGCTATGGTGGAAAAGCCGGGTGTGGCCCGACAAGGTTGGGCTTTGTCGGTGCACGCCAAGGTGGTGGTGGTGTCCTCCGACGTCTGATCCCCATCCTCCAAGGGTCGGATGTGTGCAGAGAGAGAGAGAGCGACTTCTGCATGTCAGCCGAGATCTGCCATGGTGAAGAGAGGGCGTGGGTAGTGGAGAGATGAAGAAAGGGATCTAGTGGGGTGGTCGTCAGTGATCCTGCAGTCCAAGATGAATTTGATCTCACACAACCAAACCAAACCAAAAAAGTCTAAAACACAACTAAATACTCAACCCAGATACACAAGGATCCAAACACGAGGAAGTGGATCCGATCGATCCAAACAAAAAGAACGAGATTCGGGTAGATCCATAACAAAACCTTCTTCTAATGGCAAAAAGGAGAGAGAGAGAGAGAGAGAGAGAGAGAGAGAGAGAGAGAGAGAGAGAGAGAGAGAGAGAGAGAGAGAGAGAGAGATCATTCCATGATAAAAAAGAGAAATATGTAAACATTTTAAAATCCTTGAATTTTAGATTGAAAATTGTTAGGCTTATTTGAAAAATAAAATTCAAAAGGCTATTTGGTGCTAGAGTCCATCACTTATCACCTATATAGTCAACTTGAGAAAATAGAAGGATCTATACATTGATGTTAAAAACGTGCTTCAAGGCGCCCTTTGTGTCTTGAGATGCAAATAAAAAGCGTAAAAGCCCTCAGGCGCCTCAGGGCGAGGCACTCCTCAGCGTGAGACACGCGCCTTAATCAAATGGGGATTGAAGCCCCCATTTGACAAAAAATTTGGGGCTGCCAGACCCTAATTAGGGTCGTTTCTCTCTTGCCTCTCCTTCTCTATTGCCACTCACCTCTCCCTCTTCTCTCTTGCCTCTCGCCTCTCTCTCTTTCTCCGCCTCTCGTCTCTCTTGCCTCTTTCTTTGTCTCTCTCTGCCGAAAAGAAGAAGACGATGGCTACGACGGTCTCTTGTCTCTCTCTCGATGTTGCTTTGTCTCTTTCTATCACATTCCGTCTTCCTCTTTCTTTTCTGTTAACCAACCCTTTGAGTTAAGGTATAGGCAAAATGTGTGGATTTTGAGGGTTTCATTTTTGGCATTTTTGCATTCTTTTGCTTTATTTTAAGTAGATGCATATATGCATGCAAATATGTGTTGGCCGACCCTTTTGATGTAGTGTTTAGTGAAGATAAATGGATTCTAGTTCTTCAAATTAGGAGCTTTTGTGTGTTTGCTAATTTTTTAGCATTCTATTACTTGTGTGCATGCAAAAATGTATGTACCAATCCTTTTGATGCAGTGTTTGGTGAAAATTAGGGGCTTTTGTGTGTTTGTTAATATTTTGGTATTCTTTTGTGTGTATGTTAATTTTTTGGCATTCTATTGCATATATACATGCAAAAATGTGTTGCCCGACCCTTTTGATGTAGTGTTTAGTGAAGATAAATGGATTTTAAGGCTTCAAATTAGGGGCTTTTGTGTGTGTGTGTTAATTTTTTAACATTATATTATGTGTGTGCATGCAAAAATGTGTATTTCGATCCTTTTGATGTAGTATTTGGTCAAGATAAATGGATTTTTGGTCTTTAAATTAAGGGCTTTTGTGTGTTTGTTAATATTCTGTCATTCTTTTGTGTGTTAATTTTTTGGCATTCTACTGCATGTATACATGCAAAAATGTGTTGGCTGACCCTTTTGATATAGTATTTGGTGAAGATAAATAGATTTTAGGGCTTTAAATTAGAGGTTTTCAAGTGTTAAAATTTTGGCATTTATTTTTATCGTATTTCTTTTATTTATTTGTATTTTTAGGTATTTTTTAAAGTTTTTTTGAGTTTTTAATTTTTTTTTATGCTTACGCTTTATGCCTTGAGGCTTAAGCCTTGCCTCAGTTTTTGGTGCTATGTCTCAACGCTTTTCACAACATTGGTCGTATATAAAGTGTCAAATACTTGCTGGTTTTTGAACTTTCCATTCATCACACATATTAAGCAACTAACACTTGACATGTGTCCAACATTGTCAATCTCACGTTGAAATTGAAATTTGAAAATATGTGTGAAGAATGTCATTGTTAGACACAATTAGGCATTGAGCTGGACCTCTAGGAATGTCCAGGTAAAATAGGTATTGATTCGTTCAACAAACTAAGGCTCTATTTTAGGGATGGCAGTGGAATGAGGGCGGGTGTGTGTGGCGTGGAACGAGGATGGAGGTGAAAATCAAAAGCCGTACGGGGATAGAGGCGGGAGTGGACTTACTTTTTCTCCCACCCCGCCCCGATCCTCCTTATTAAAATTACTAATATACCCTTAATATCTTATAAAATGACATTTAAAACCCTTATATATATTCGTTTTCTAATCTTAAGTTCCTAACCAATAGTAGTTGTGAAGACAAGAATGCAAGTGCCTACCTGGGGGCTCGCTCACATGAATGGCTTTTCAGTGTTTAGGAATATATTGAGTGATGGACTTCTAGGGCGGGGACAGAGACTTTACATGTGGAGCGGGGGTGGAGGTCCAAAGTTTCCCCCGCCATTGGAGGGCAAAATTTTGGGACGGGTCTGGAGTGGAGAGCTTGTCCCTGCACCCGCCCTGGTCCACAACCATCTCTATTTGGGAGATGGAGATGGAATTTAATGAGGTTTAATTAATACCACCTACCCTTGTTGGTGTTTAGGAACACTATTTTGGGAGATTAGGATGGTGTTGAGAGTGGAGAAGGCGGAGATGGGCCACAAGGATGTAGTTGATAACTTAAGCCTCATCTCTCATTTTCTTCTCCACTCCCATCATCGCTATTATCTCCTCTCCAACATTGTCTCTCAAGCATAGCCTAAATGTGTAGCTTAAGTACTTGATAAAGTTTAATGATCCACATGATTATTAAATAATGAATAACACTTCTCTAACCTATGTCACATAGGTGCAGGTGTGGATACAGGTGCATGTGCGTAGGGTGCAACACGACAATTTCAAAAACTGTGGGTGCAGATGTGATATATATATATATATATAATATAGATATTAGAGTTGGTTAAGGTAAACCAAATCCACTATAAGACATAAATGGACATTAGTGTGGTTGACTTCACTTGACAGAAAAGGAGCCTTGTCCAAGTGTCACATTTGCATTAGTGCAGGTGTGACACTTGTACGTTGCCCCTCTTAGAAGTGTCCATGTTACATAACTTGTGAATAGTAGATACATAACAAAATTCAGGCTTCATTATTTGGATGCTATCCATAGTGGTGTAATTTATGAAATTGCTAGTATGCAATTAGGCTTATTCAATGGTGCAAAGGATTGTAGCATTAACTTGTTTTACCTATCAAATCCAAGCAAGTGAAACTTAAATTTCTAATAAACCATCCCTACTATATTGATTAATATCATAGTCACTGATATTGCCAATATTTGGAAAATATGACTTTATTATCAATAAATTAAGGTGAGCTGCTATCTTATAGAGACACACCAATTTGGGGGTATGTCCCTCTGATGACATGAGCGGACAAGCAGATGACACTCACATGTACGACATTATTTTCATAAATTTTAATACTTTTTGATATTTTCCATAGAACATGCATTTTTGCCTATTAAATTATCAAAAAATAGTTTTTTCATTCATTAAAAATTAAAAAAATCCATGTTTTGGTGTCCTATTTTCTGAAAAATTTTCAAACTTGCGAGTCGAACTCGCGTCACGTGTCCTCGTGTCCATGAATCTTTGTGACATAGGTAAGAAGGTAATATCGGCAAAATATCATGATATTTTCAAAATATCGCTATAATTCAAGATATCATAATAATATTGCAATATTATTATAATATTTTTGTGATGTTTTAAAAAAAATCTTATTTTATGTATTTTAAGTGTTAAAATAAGTCAACCTCTAAATAAGTCGAGCTCTTAAAGTTTTACTTAAGTCTGTTTTTGGTATTCTCTAAATAATGAGGGACCCATATGTAATTTCTTTCTTATGGCTGATCTCTATTTAAACAAGTAGAGATTAGACCTAATACATGATTTTAGACCTCCCTTTACCTCTTTTTCTCTTCTACATGGTATCAAAGCCATCGACCTTGGGGGGCGTGACTTTGGGGTCTGCGCCAAATTGTGCGTGAAGGGAACCAGATCGCGTGAAGGGGTGTGACTTCAGGGTCTGCGCCAAAGCTTGCGTGAAGGGTACCAGATTGCGTGAAGGGGATCAAACCTAAGGTGTGTTCAATTTTTTTTTTGGAATCGAGTGGTATAGATTTGATAACAGATCTAAAAGTCGAGGTGGAAGTATGGGTTTCGGTACAGGTACGGTGCAGTAATGGTGTAGTAAAGTGGGTGGTGACCAGTTTTTTTTTTGTCGTGGGTGTGGGTGACGACCAGACTTGTCGTGGGTAATTTTTTTTTGTCGTGAAGAAAAATCTGGTCGTACGTCGTGGACCTGCATATTCTTTTGGATTTGATCGTATGTTCAGGTTGCTGTGAAGATTAAAATTCTTATATCACCATTAATTTTTATGTTCTGGCCGTTGAAAAAAAACATTAACTTTTATAGTCATAGATCTGCTTATTTCTTTGGATCTGATCGTATGTTCAGCTGGCTGTGAAGCTTATATCGTCGTTTGTTTTGGATCTTCTTTTATGTTATGGCTGTTGAACAACAACAACAACAACAACAACAACAACAACAACTACGCCTTCATCCCAAAACAATTGGGGTCGGCGATATGAACCAAAAAAGAAAATCATTCTGGGTCTTCCACATGAATCCTTCTCCTCCAATCATTTCTATCCAATGCCATGTCCTCGGTGAGGTTCAAAGCATTTATATCCTTTCCTATCACCTCCATCCATATCTTCCTAGGCCTACCCCGACCTCTTTTAACTAATATATTTTCCCATTTCTCCATCCTTCTAATTGGAGCATCATTAGGCCTTCGCCGAATATGTCCAAACCACCGTAAACGATTCTCTCTCATCTTATTTTCAATGGGTGCAACACCTACCTTTTTACGTATCTCCTCGTTCCAAATCTTATCTTTTATTGTATTTCCACACATCCATCTCAGCATACGCATCTCAACTACACTCATTTTTTGAATATGATGTCTCTTGGCAGCCCAACATTCCGTACCATATAGTAATGCGGGCCTAATAGTCGTCCTATAAAACTTTCCCTTCAACCGCAATGGCATTCTACGATCGCACAACACTCCAGTTGCACTCTTCCATTTCATCCACCCAACCTTTATCCTATGATTTACATCTCCATCAATTTCTCGATACTTTTGAATGATAGATCCCAAATATTTGAAACAATCATCCACCGGTATTTCTTGCTCACCAAGCTTCACTACACTCCCATCACTACTTCGTTGCTTACTAAACCGACATTCCATGTATTATATCTTACTCTTACTCAACTTAAAACCTCTTGCTTCCAATGTTTGTCTCCATAATTCTAACTTAGCATTAACCCCAGCTCTAGACTCATCAATCAAAACAATATCATCAACAAACAGCATACACCACGGCACATTTTCTTGAATTGAGCTCGTAAGCTCATCCATCACTATAGCAAATAGGAGGGCTTAAAGCAGATCCTTGATGTAACCCAACCGTTATAGGAAAATTGGTTGTCACCCCTCCACAAGTGCGAACATTGGTTACTACTCCTTCATACATATCTTTAATTATACTAATGTACTTGAGAGAAACACCTTTCTTCATTATTGTCCACCAGAGAACGTCCCTAGGTACTCTATCGTATGCCTTCTCCAAATCAATAAAAACCATATGCAAATCTTTGTTCCTCTCTCTATTTCTCTCGATGAGTTGTCTAAGAAGATGAATAACTTCCATAGTTGATCTTCCAAGCATAAAACCAAATTGATTCTCCGATATCATGACAACCTTCCTCAACCTAGACTCAATCACCCTCTCCCAAAGTTTCATAGTATGACTCATGAGTTTTATACCACGATAGTTTGTGCAATCTTGTATATCACCCAGTGTTATTAAAAACGCGCCTCAAGGCGCAAAAAGCGCGCCTCAAGGCGCAAAAAGCGTGCCTCAAGGCGCAAAAAGCGCGCCTCAAGGCGCAAAAAGCGCGCCTCGCCTCAAGGCGAGGGCCTTTGTGCCTTGAGGCGCATGCTTGAAGCGTAAATGCATAGAGGCGTACGCCTCATAGGTCTTGAGGCGTACGCCTCGAGGCGAGGCGCGCCTCACGGTGAGGCGCGCACGCCTCGTGATTATGGTCAAATGAGGGTCAAAGCCCTCATTTGACCATAATTAAATTCTTGCCCCCGACCCTAACGAGGGTCGGGGGCCCTAATGTCTCGTAGCCCCTCTCTTTCTCGTCTCTCACAATCTCTCCCTCTCTTGCAGCCCCTCTCCCTCTCTCTCTTTCTCACAGCCCCTCTCCTTCTCTCTCACAGTCTCTCACAGTCCCTCTCTAGCGTCTCTCCCTTATCGGCCTCCTCCTTCTCGCCGGAAGCAACTGCGACGCCGGAAGCTGCTGCGACACTGAAATCAGTTGCGATGCCGGAAGCAGCCATACCCCAGGTAACCCGACCCCCTTCATTATTTTTCCTTCGTGTCTGCCTCCCTCTCTTGAATCTTTGTAGCAGGCAGGGGCACGACCCCTGTCGTGCGACTTATTCCGGCAGGCTCGACCCCCTTCGTAGACCTTGAGCCCAAGGTTGGGAAGTTGGCTGTACCAATGTTTATAGAGAAGAGCAGTGGGTAAACGAACCAAACTGAAAGCCTTGTTCGGGCTCGGTTCGATTACAGCCTAGCTGAACATGAGCTTGCACAAGCTCGAGTTAGCCAAAACTGAGTTGGCTCGTTAAGCAGAAATAGGTTTTTTTTTACAAGAAGCCACAACAAAAAATGAACCAGTGACCTCATTGTTTTTATCATATCTGCATAACCAGTTCATTTACTCTTATGTTTGTTGGCATATAATAAACCTAATCGTGCTCGTTTCACTTATATTGCACGAACTGCTTTTTGCTTATTGCTCATCTCACTGAGCTCAAGTCTGAATGAGCTTTGTGCGAGCCAACTGAGCCGAGCAGTGAGCTGCTCTGTTCGCTTACAATCCCTAACAGTGGGGTGAATGAGATAGTTGGATGGTAAAGCTGCACTAATCTTTTTTTTCATAGGAAATGTTGGGGAGCAAAAGTTTGGGGACGGTTTCTCTGCGTAAGAATACAAAAAGTAGCTTTTAATATATATTTTGAATTATTTCAATAGAAATGTATAAAAGATGCAGTAAAATATCACAAAATTATTCTTGTGTATTGATTAAAAAGTCAAAAAAATTGGTGTTCTCATGTGCTATGTTTCAAAATTTTTACAAACTCCCATCTCAAACTCTTTCGTTTGTGAGTACACCCTTATTGAGTTGGTGGTTCAGTGGCCACATTTTGAATGACCTTACTTCAGGCCCGTCAGTGACACTTTTCTACATGAAAGATATTAGAATTAAATACATTTGCATTAGTTACATTAATGTTACTTTTACATGCTAATCTCATATTTTTTCCGTATTTATTTGAGATTTTTTATTTCGTGTTGGTTGGTGCTTCTTCAATAAAGCATTTCTTATTTATTTATAATTTTAGATAATTTTTATAATTTTTTTAAGTTAAAATTTTTTTTTTGAGGCTTACGCTTTGCGCCTTGAGGCTTACGCCTCGCCTCAGATTTTGGTGGTGCGCCTCGCTACGCCTCAACGCTTTTCACAACACTGATATCACCCTTATTCTTATATAGAGGCACCAAAGTATTCTTCTTGCACTAATTAGGCATCTTATTTGTCCGTCAAATCTTGTTAAAAAGATTTGTCAACCATTCTAAACCTTTCTCTCCTAAGCATTTCCAAGCCTCGATAGGTATACCATCTGGGCCAACTGCCCTTCTTCATTTCATTTTCTTCAAAGCCTCTGCAATTTCTTTCTTTTGAATCTTGCGCATGAAGTCACGATTCATCTCATGAAAAGGAATGAAGAAGTCTCTACGATCCTGAGCATATCAAAATAATCTTTCTATCTCTCCTTAATTTCCTCATTTTTGACTAAAGCCCTTTGCATTTCACCTTTGATACATCTAACCATACCCAGATCCCTCGATTTCCTATCTCTCATCTTTGCAAGCCTATAAATATCCTTCTCACCCTCATTGGTATCCAACTTGTCATAAACCTCCTTATATACCTTATCCCTCGCGGTCCGAACTACTTTTTTAGCTTCCTTCTTTGCTATCATATACTTCTCCAAATTCTCATTATCACGACTCTTACTTAGATTTCTATAACACTCTCTTTTAACCTTAATAGCTAATTTGACATCCTCATTCCACCACGATGTATCCTTACCTAGCGGTGCACCGCCTTTAGACTCACTCAATACCTCCTTAGGTACCTTTCTCATGCCACCCGCTATCTTATTCCACGTTGATTTTGAATCCTCTTCGACACACCAATCAACTTCCTTAACTACCTGCTCTACAAACATTCCTTGTTTAGCTCCTTTCAGTGCCCACCACTTAATTCTAGGATCTATCCTGTCTATCCCTTTTGCGACATTGTCTAATTCTAAGATCTAAAATTAAGACTCTATGTTGTGTAGCTACACTTTCTCCCGGTATAACCTTACAATCGATGCAACAACCCCCATCTCTCTTTCTAAGTAGAAAAAAATCTATCTGACTCGTATTAACCCCACTTTTAAATGTTATTAGGTGAGACTCCCTCTTCCTAAACCAAGTGTTTGCTAAGATCATATCATAGGACAAATCAAAATCTAAAATCCTTTCTCCACTTTCGTTTCTTTCTTCTATACCATAACCTTCATAGATACTCTCAAATCCATCCCTACTAATGCCTATATGCCCATTAAGGTCACCGCCGATGAAAATCCTTTCTCCATAAGATATCCCTTGTACTACTCCATCTAAATCTTTCCCAAATTGACGCTTAATTGAATCATCTAAACCTACTTGAGGTGCATAAACACTAATAATATTAATAATATCCGTACCTAATACTAATTTAATAAGTAAAATCCTATCACCCTTCCTACGGACCTCAACTACATTATCTATAAACTCATGACTCATAACAATCCCTACTCCATTCCTATTCCTATTTATTCCTGTATACCAAATCTTATATCCCCAAGGTTCTATCACTTTTGCTTTCTCACCTACCCATTTGGTCTCTTGTAGACATAAAATATCAATCTTTCTCCTACACATAACATCTACTAACTCTACCAACTTACCAGTTAAAGACCCTATGTTCCAAGTTGCTAACCTAATTTTATGGTCTTGAACTAACTTCTTTACCCCCACCCGTCCAACAAAGTGAGGAAACCCTTGCCTATTTGACACCACACCCTGGCGCCGGTGTGACGCGTCGCTTCCGGGCGACGACCTAACAACCCTTGCCCATTTATCATTGCCTCTGGGCCTATAGAGTACAACACGTCGCTCAGTAGAGAATGCCCCAACAAAATTCTCATATTGGTTCATATTCATAGGTATGACTAAGTTTTTATGCTGAGAGGCCTACCACAACCCTCCTCCTTTATCCGGGCTTGGGACCGACAGTATATAACTAAACAGTTATAAACAGGCAGAGTTATGTAAAAAAATAACCCAGGAACTTTTATAGTCGTAGATCTGCATATTTCTTTGGATCTGATCGTATGTTCAGGTGGTTGTGGAGCGTATATCATCGTTTTGTTTTGGATCGACATATGGTTTTCTACCTTATGTCCTGTTTGATTCAGATCTGATCACAGATTTGGGTGTTGTGGTGAAGGCCGATCTGTATAGTGGATCGGTTCATGGTGTAGCTGTTCGTTTACGAGCTGTGACAGTTTTTTTTGTGTGTGCACGTGGATATCTACTGCAACAGAGTCAGTGGTTGTGGCTTCTTAGTTCGTGTTATTCATTATGGGTGATGCTCAAAAATCTGATTATAAGAATGAAGCTATTGGGGAATATAAAGCCTTTGCCAATCCCTTCTCCTATGGTTCTTCTCTGAAATTAAATAAAACTAACTATCCAAGGTGGTCCAGAATCTTTATGATGTCCGTGTCGGAACATCGTAGAAAACATATTCTATTGGAATCTGAACCTGATGATAAAACAGGAAAATATAATACTTGGGATGAAGATAATGACATTGTTATGTCATGGATCATGAATAACATTGAATCTCATATTGCAGATGGCTTAATTTATTACAATACGGCTAAACAAATGTGGGACACTCTTCGAGATACGTACTCTCAAGAGACCAATATGAGTCGTATTCTGCAAGTTGAACAGAAAATATATAATTTACAACAAGGTGATCAATCATTGGCCCAGTACTATGCCTCTGTTAAGGCAGCCTTGGAAAGACTGAATGCTCATAGGCCTTTGTGTTGCTCCAAACAGAAGGATCATCAAGAATAGACTATGGTTGCTCGGTTCCTCACAGATCTATCATCAGAGTTTTCAGTTGCAAAAGTTCAAATGTTGACCGGGTTAGATGTTCCTACTCTCGTTGATGCATACAATCGATTGAGTAGACTTGCCATCTCTCTTCCACAATCTCAACCTGCATCTCAGTCATCTGCTTTAGTTGTACCACCTAGTTATGGACGAGGAAATACTATGCATGTTAGAGGCAGAGGCCGTGGAAGAGGTATGGGAGGTAGAGGCAAACTCCAATGTACCTATTGTGAAAATCTCGACATTTAGAAGACCGCTGCTGGGTTAAACATGGACGACCAGTTTTTTCTCCATTGAAGCCAAATGTTCCAAAAGCTAATGCTACAAAACTAGAGGTGGAGCATGAAACCAATTCTCCTAGTGAATCTATCACTCTTAACTGTGCAGAATATGAAGAGCTGGTTTCTCATCGTCCTTCAAGTTCCTCTTCTCCTGTTGCTGGTGTGGCCTACTCTACCCATGATAGTAAGTGGATTATTGACTCTGTTGCATCTAGACATCTATGCAACGTTTAAAAACTCGCCGAGTTAACTCGTTGACTCGGCTCGGCTCGGCCCTCCAGCGAGTCAACCCGGCTAGGCATACTCGGATTGCCAAGACTCGGGCTTGACTTGGGCCGGACTCGGGATGACTCGGGCTGACTCGGCAGAGTCACGAGTCATGGCGTACTCGGGCGAGTTCTGCCACCTTTGCCTTGACAAAACTCGCTGGAAGGATCGCTCTGACTCGGGCGACTCGGACCGAGTCACGAGTCACTGAAGACCCGCTGGTTTAGTGAAAATGTCAAATTTGAAATTAAAAAAACTTTACCTTTTAACGAAAAAACTTAAAGGACTTTAGGGTTTTCGACTCTTCAGTTTTCAAGCACAGTCTCGACTGAAGAGAGGAGAAGCCGAGAAGGTCTTCGACTCTTCAGTTTCCAGCCATCCGACGATAGCTTTGGCATGAACAACGACGCCGACAAGGATTTTCTGGCGTGAACAGTAACAGCGACGCCGTGCGTTTTTTCGGCACGATTTTCCGACGAGATTTGTGAAGGTATGTATCGTTATTTTTTTTGGGAACGAAGCAAGCACATCGATTAAATACATTAAGGCGTCGTTGCTAATCCGACGCATCTTCTCCAGCCAAAACAGTGTGTCGCTGCGCGATATTCCGGCGAGATTTTTCGGCACGATTTTCCGACGAGATTTGTGAAGGTATGTATCGTTATTTTTTTGGGAACGAAGCAAACACATCGACAATGAAGTGTGAACAGTAAGGCGTCGTTGCAAATCCGACGAATCTTCTCCAGCAAAAACAGTGTGCCGCGCGATATTCCGACGAGTGCAGATTTTCCGGCGAGTTTTTTCGGAGAGATTTGCGAAGGTATGTATGTTGTATGCACACTGAGGCGAAGCGAGGCGTTGAGTCTTATGTTATGAGACAGTACCTGAGGCGTACGCCTCTGTACCTGAGGCGTACGCCTCAGTACCATGCATTATACGGTGAGTTGCACAACATTCCTCTAAGTTTTCATTTTCGCATGTCATTTCTATTGCTTTGTATTTTCATTTTTATCCGCATTTTCCCTGCATTAATTGCTTTCTGTTTAATCTCATTGTTGAATCATTTGTTCATCCTGTATTAGAGCAGTTTCTCATATCTGCAAATTTTTTTACCTGCATTTCAAATTTGGTGGTTTTTTTTTTATTTCAGTTCATTATTTGTCGTATGTTCATTTCTGTGTATCATTAGTCTCAATCTCATTGCATTTGTTGTTTTAGTTTCGGTAATTTCATATTTTTGTTTTTTTTATTTGCAGTTTGTTTTCCAGAATTTCTGTTAGTTTTCATTTTACTAAGTTTATTTTTTTGTTTTGTTATTTTACTGAGTTTTGCTCTTCGTTTTGCTAAGTATCATTTTTTTTATTTTACTGAACTTCCTGTCTTTCATTACATGCATTGTCTGTTTTTCAATACATTTCAATTTCTGTTTTGTTAATTCTTTGTTTTGTTTTTACTGATTTTACTGTTTTTAGATTCTTTTTAATTTCCTATGTGTTAATTTCTTGAATTTCCTGTATTCTTCCTCCATAATTTACTGTTTTGTTTTTTTCTCTGATCTCGCCGGAATATCATCTAAATGTCCTATGTGTAACCCTTTGTTCTTCTAGCAGTTCTTCTTGTCTATCTTAAAAGTACATGATTTTTGCAACGTGTTAGGGGAAACATGGCATGACAAGGAGTCAAGGACCCTGTGTGGAATGATGGAATCATAACTTTGTACATAATCTACTAACCGTATCATTGTTTTTAACTTTTCAAATTTAACAGTTTAGATTTATCAAATCATCAAAGAAATGTCAGAAGAAGGATCTTCAAGGACTCCAACAACATTCACCAAAGGAAAGGACCCTGTGTGGGATTTTGGTTTACCATTTGATAAGAAAAAGAAGAGGGTACAATGTACTTGGTGTACAAAACAAATGAGTGGTGGCATTAATAGACTTAAGTATCATCTTGCTGGTATTAAAGGAGAGGTGGAACCATGCGACAAAGTCGAAGAATCTGTAAGAAAAAAAATTCGTAAGGATTTGGAGTCATTTAAGGAACACAAATTATATAAGAGAAATATTGTAAATGAGATTGATTCCTTTGTTGAAGTAAATGATAATGATATGGACTTGTGATATGAAAGTGATGAGTCTACTGAGAAAAGATATATAAAAGGGAAAAAATTGATGAATGATGCCCAAAAGCATAATCTTGATGCTTTTGTTCAAGTGAAGGCAGGGTCTCCATCAATGAAACAACTTGGAATAAAAGCAGCTTTGGATAGAAAAGCTAGAGATAGGTTATGTTCAGCTATTGCGAGATTTTTTTATCATTCAGCCATTCCTTTCAACGCAGCCAATTCTCCTTATTTTACAAAGATGATTGAAGTTTGTTCCTCAGTAGGAATGAGATTGAAGCCGCCTTCTTCATCTGAGATTTCTGGAAGATTATTACAAGAAGAAATTAAAAAAATTGATGATTATTTCAAAGAATATAAGGAGTCTTGGGCTGAAATGGGTTGTTCTATTATGGCTGATGGTTGGAAAGATGCAACACAAAGGACATTGATAAATTTTTTGGTTCATTGTCCAAGGGGTATTTACTTCTTGAAATCAGTTGATGCAACAAGTATCGTGAAGAATCGAGAAAAATTATTAAAATTATTTGATGAAGTGGTGGAAACAGTAGGTGCAGAGAATGCTGTTCAGGTATATCATTTTGTTCTTTTGTAATTTTCTATTGAACATTGCTATTTATAATTTGTCTAGTATGTTAATAATGTTTTGAAATTAAAAAATGGCAGGTAATCACAGATAATGCAGCCAACTATCAAGCAGCTGGAAAGATGTTGGAGGATAGGAGGAAAACCATATTTTGGACTCCTTGTGCAGCTCATTGCATAGATCTCATGCTTGAAGATTTGTCTAAGATAAAAAGCATAGCTGGATGTGTTGAAAAAGGAAAAAGGATCACGAAGTTCATCTACAATCATACTTTTGTTTTGAACGTAATGAGGACTCAATTTTCTAATAAGAAAGAAATTCTAAGACCAGTTACTACAAGATTTGCCACTAATTTTATCATGCTTCAATCTTTGCTCGAACATCGAAGTGGTCTTAGAAAAATGATGGCAGCAGATGAATGAAACAATTCTAAATATTCATCATTTGCTGAGGGAAAAGAGATGGATGATATTATATTGAATAGTAATTTTTGGAGAGTCGTAGAATCAACTGTTAAAACTATAGAACCTCTGGTCAAAGTTTTGAGAATGGTTGATGGAGAAGAAAATCCTACAATGGGTTATCTTTATGAAGCTATGGATAGAGCCAAAGAGGCTATAAAATAAATTCATGACAACGAGGAGAAAAAATATAAACCTTATTGGAAAATAATTGACAATCGTTGGGAAAATCAACTTCATCACCCTCTTCATGCAGCAACATACTATCTCAATCCCAAATACCACTATAGTCCACAATTTTCTAAGGTATGTATTTGTTTATATCTTTTTATTAATTATTTTAAATTTTGAATATGAACTTTCTTTTATCAATTATCAATTTAATGTATTTGACTATTTGCACTATTTCATGTAATTCACAAAGCATCCTGAAGTAAGGCGTGGTTTAATTAAATGTATTGAGAAGTTGGAGCCAAATATTTCAGCTAGAGTAAGAGCACGCAAGCAACTTGAGTTATTTGAAGACGCAAGTGCAGATTTTGGTACTTATATAGCTGTTATGACTAGAGATGAGCATAAGCCAGGTGATTTATCTTTAACATTATTGTTGTGTTGTGCAAAAGAATATTTCTTTAATCAACTTTTCATTTTTGTGTGTTTTGGCTTTATGCAGCAATGTGGTGGAAAATGCATGGAATATGTGCCCCCGATTTTCAAAAAATTGCTATTCGTATACTTAGTCAAACATGTTCTTCATCTGGATGTGAACGAAATTGGAGTACCTTTGATCAAATTCACACTAAGAGAAGAAATAGATTAGCTCAAAAGAAACTTAATGACTTAGTGTTTGTCCATTATAATTTACGTCTGAAAGAAAAGCAATTAAAGAAAACACGTCTTGACCCAATTTCTTTGGACAATATATATTTGCAAACACCAATGGATGAATGGGTCATGCAAGAAGGAGTTTTAGATGGAGATGAGGTAAAAGTTTGTTTGATATTTTAACTTGATTAATTTTTTTTTAATTTAGTTTTTTGTCTTTCTCTATTGCATGTTAACTCAAGTGTGTCATATTGTATTGAATGAAGGATTTCTTAAGAGACTTGGAGATGGAAGTTGAAAACATTGAAGAAGCTAATCTTATTGATGATGAAGGTGGTGATGGAGTTGAAGATGAAGATGCAAGGGAAAATGCAACCACTAGTACTCCAATTAACTCAAGAATTGATTCAAATGAAGTTCCAAATAATAGCACTTCGCCTCTATTTGAGATTTGAGTCATTGACTCTTGACTTGAGAATTGAGATATCACATTTTGTAAAAGTGAATGAATTTTGGATGTTTGAAATTTGATTTTGTCATTGTGTTATGATCATTAACTTTATATTTATGAACTTTGTAACTTAACTTTACTTTAGGGCTTATTTCTATTGAAATATTGAATTATTGTTTTTCTTGGTTGTTCGATTTCTTGCTATTAGATGAGTAATTATAAGTTAGATATAGTTTTACTTGATGCTATTTTACTTATTAATCAATTACACTAGTAATTAAGTCATTCTACAAACTTTTATATGTTTAAATGATAATTTATATATTGTTTTTCTTTTAAAATCAAAAGTTAACAAAATCCGGTCCGAGTCACCGAGTTGACCCGCCGAGTCACGAGTCCATAAAGAACGAATCGAGTTCCGAGTCACGGGTTTTAAAACCATGCATCTATGTGGAAACTCTCAAATTTTTTCAGATCTAAAGGTTATTACTGCACATCGGGAAGTCTCATTAGCTGATGGGAGTTCCTCCCTGGTTCTTGGTCAGGGAAATATCTCTATATCCTCTTGCAGTTGAAAAATGTTCTTCATGCTCCTTCATTTCCTCAAAGTTTATTATCGGTGAGTTGCCTTACAAAAGAGCTAAATTGTAGAGTGATAATTGATCCTGTGTGCTGTCATTTTCAGGATTTGCTGACGGGGAAGAAGATTGGTGGAGGCTACGAAGAAAATGAAGTCTACTATCTACATCATCCTGTGGGAAACATTTATGCTGCACTCGATTCTTCCTCGAGTCCGGTTTAGTGGCATCGTCGTCTCGGACATCCTTCATTGTCGAAGCTTCGTCGTGTCATTCCTCAAATTTTGTCTACTACATCGTTCCAATGTGAAGCATGTCAGTTGGGCAAGCATCATCGAAGTTTGTTTCCTTTTGGTCAGAGTCAGTTCAGTCATAAGGTCTTTGAACTTCTTCATGCGGATGTATGAGGTCCCAGTAAGATTCCTACCGTCGTTATTACTTTGTTATTGTCGATGATTTTTCTAAGTTGTCTTGGGTATTCTTAATAAAAGAAAGATCCGAAGTTCTTAGTATCCTTAAATCATTAGTTATTGAAATAAAAACTCAGTTTGAATCTGTTGTCAAGATTATTCGCACTGATAATGCTCTTGAGTTTAAAACCAAAGCTCTATTGCAATTTTATTAAGACCATGGCATTCAACCCCAAACCACTTGTGCCTATACTTCCCAAGAAAATGGGGGTGGCTGAGCGAAAACACAAACATCTCCTTGATGTAGCCCGCACCCTTATGATTTAATCCAATGTTCCTGCTTCATATTGGGGTGATGTGCTTATCACAACTTGTTATTTGATCAACCGCATGCCTTCATCATCCGTGGAAGACCAAATTCCTTTGCAAATCCTGTATCCTAATGGACCTCTCTTCTCTCTTTCGCCCAAGGTATTTGGGTGCGTTTGTTTTGTGCATAGACTTGGACCTGACCGTGATAAATTAGCCACTCAAGCTACTAAGTGTATGTTTATAGGCTATCCAAAGAATCAAAAGGGGTATCGATGTTATGATTCGATTTCTCGTCGGGAGTATGTGCGGATGTATCTTTCTTGGAGACTATTCCATATTATTCCAGTACTGATGCTCAGTTGCAAACCGATCAAGATGACTCCTTTCCTCTTCCTGTTCCTCCTTTTCTTTTGGAATCGGTGTCCCCATTACCGAATCCAACTCCATCTTCATCTCCACCTACCTCACAGTTTTACAATCCTCCATTGGTGTATGCGCATAAAACTCCACCTCCTCCAGAGCCTCCATCCTCTTCTTTTCCTGAGGTAAGTGTTCCTGATAGCAATGACATTCACATTGATGATAACATGCCAATAGTTCTACGAAAGGGGACACAACAATGTACCTTATATCCTATGTCTCAGTTTGTGTCAGACGCTAGAATTGGTAATCAGATGAAAGCATTTATCTCAGCTTTATCTGCTGAAACTATTTCTCAGAGTTATCAAACGGCCGTTCTCGATAGCAGGTGGAAGTAGGCTATGCAAGATGAAATGGACGCTTTACTATCTCAACAGACATGGGACCTTGTTGATCCCTTAGTGGATGTGGACATCGTTGGATGCAAATGGGTATATACCATTAAGTACAATTCAGATGGTTCAATTGAAAGATATAAGGACAAGTTAGTAGCAAAAGGTTATACTCAGACATATGGTGTTGATTTCTTTGAGACATTTTCTCCTGTCGCGCGGATGGGCCCATCCGTCTTGTTCTCTCGGTAGCTGTTCATCATGGATTGAGTTTGTGTCAACTAGATGTGAAAAATGTCTTCCTATATAGGGATCTGTCTGAGACAGTATACATGCAACAACCTCCTGCGTTCGAGGTTGAGGGGGAGTGTCAGAAGGTGTGCAGATTAAGAAAGACGATATATGGGCTGAAGCAAAGTCCTCGTGCATGGTTTCAAAAGTTGTTTGATGTGATGTCAAAGTTTGGTTTTGATAAGTCAGCGTCAGACCACTCATTATTTATTAAGAAAACTAACTCAGGCCTAGTCGTTATGGTAGTATATGTGGATGACATCATCCTTACATGAGATAACATGAAAGAAATTGCAGCTACAAAGGCTCATATTCAAAAACATTTTGTTACCAAAGACCTTGGTCCACTTAGATACTTTCCTGGCATAGAAGTGGTCAGGAGCAGTGAGGGAGTGGTTTTGTCTCAACGAAAGTATGTGCTTGATCTATTAAAAGAGACAAAAATGTTGAGAGCTAAACCAACAAATATTCCCATGGATCACAAAGTTCATTTATTGGATGAGGGGTCAAAATCCTTCGATAGCAGGAGTTATCGCTCGTTGGTAGGGAAGTTACTGTATATGACATTGACTAGACCTGATATTGCTGTGGCTCTAAGCAAGGTTAGCCAATTCATGGACAAACCGACAAAGATACACTGGAATGCCACAATGATGATACTCAGGTATTTAAAATCTTCCCTCTGGAAAAGGATTATTATTCAAAAAGGGGGGTACTCTAGAGGTAGTTGCTTAGTCTGATGCTGATTATGTTGGGGCTGTAGAGGATAGAAAATCTACCACATGATTCTATGTATTTGTTGGAGGAAACTTAATTTCTTGGAGAAGCAAGAAGCAAACCGTGGTCGCTAGGTCGAGTGCCGAATCTGATTATAGGGCTATGGCCCAAACTGCAGCTGAATTGATGTGGATTCGAACTATGTTGACTGATCTTCAAGTGAAGGTTTCATCTCCTATGGTGATGATGTGTGATAACAAGGCGGCTACATATATAGCAAATAATCCAGTATTTCATGAGAGGATAAAACATATTGAAGTTGACTGCCATTACATAAGAGATATGGTTCAAGCTGGACATATATCTACCAAGCATGTAATCCTTGAGGATCAAGTTGCAGATATTTTTACAAAGCCTCTTGCGAGGTTCAGTTTCTCAAAATGTTGCGGCAAGCTGAGCATGATTGATATTTATGCTCCAGCACTAGGGGGTGTTAAAAAAAGTCGACCTCTGAATAAGTCGAGCTCTTAAAGTTTTACTTAAGTCTGTTTTTGGTATTCTCTAAATAATGAGGGACCCATATGTAATTTCTTTCTTATGGCTGATCTCTATTTAAACAAGTAGAGATTAGACCTAATACATGATTTTAGACTTCTCTCTTTACCTCTTTTTCTCTTCTACATTAAGCATAGTCACAAATATCAATATCGGCTATATCTCATTGAGGTATAATATCGGGATATTATAGGTTTTTCAATAAATCTCAAAAAATTCTCGAAAAATAAAAAATAAAACAAAAAGATTGAAAAAAATAGTTGTAAAACAAAGGAGCCATAATATGACATAAGCAACCTAAATATGCAGGATATTCCCTTCCTCTATCTTTTCTTCTTTCCCTTCCCCTTTTTTTTCTTCTTTCTTTTCTTACTTCTTTCTTCCCCTCTCGCAGGTCTGCCACGGACAACCTCCCTTTCCTTTCTTCTTTTCCTTCCTCCCTCTTCCTTTCTTCTTTTCTTCCTTCCCTTTCTCTTCCTTCTTTCTTTCCTTGTTGCAGCCCTGATTGTGGATTATCGGGGTTCTAGGTCAAAAGACCCCCTTTACTTGAAAGACTTAAAGTTAAACCATAAAGGAAAAAGTTATAAATTTTATACCAAAAGTAACCTTTTAAAAAATCAATAACAACATATGTATTCCTTTTTTTTTCAAAAGTCCCCAAATACCCCTACACGAACAGTTTTAAAAAAGTATCTGCTGCTGGGTTGTGACAACGATATTATTGTGATAATATACTGATATATATAAATTGCCGATATTTTGTAAATATTGCGATATTTTACCTTAAATATCGTTTTCCATTTTACAGCTTTAATATTGCAATATTTTCAAAATATCGGCGATATCTTTGACTATGATTTTAAGCTTAATTTTTTGTATTTTAAAAACTTTTCAAACTTGTGTTTTTACATTTTTGCAAGAAAAATGTAAGAAAACCTATTATTTTCTTATATTTATTATTTGTATATTTATTCATTTTTATAAAACTCAAAAAATTTCAGACAAAAACCACATGAAAAAAAACTCTGAGGAAAACCCTCAGCGAGAAATTGTCTTGAATGATATAGGTGACTATGGTTAACATTAGGCACTTGTTCAATATTATGCAGCCCCAATTGTTAACAGTCTGGCATTTTAATATTACAAACTCGTATCTTAGTATTGGGAAATTGTTGTAATTTCGATAGCTCCAATGGTTAACGGTGCAGTATTGCAATGCATCAGAATTAACAAGTGGCTTTTTGACAATTGACCACCACATTCCATTTTATATTTTGGTGCTTATGTGAATCAGTCTATAAGGATGAATGGAGTGTTCTTCCAGTTTAGATGTACGCTTAGGTCGGTTGCAAATGTTAGTATAGACAATTGGTTGGGTATAGAATTTTCACTTGGTATTGAACTCTTGCTGCATTTCTAGATTTATAATAGCTTGGATTGTTAGCACATGGCATTTGATATGATTGTAGTTAATATATCTGTTTCATTTCACTTATGTGGATGTACTTTTATGGTTACCAGAATGCACTGTATTCTTCAAGTAGTTGGAGGAGTCTAATTAATTTTTTTCCTTTTTAGTTATTGCAGTGTAGCCATGGATGATGATGCGACTGTAAGTTCCCTAAGTGCTTCAGTATCTCTAGTTTGTTTGTTCAACCTTGCTATGTATTAGCATTGTTCTGATTATATTTGCAAAGCCTGGTTTTGTGCATAATTGTTATCTACTCGTTTCTTGCTAGTTCTCAAATGCAAATCTTTTTTTTCTTGATCTCACAAAAAAGACAGGTGGATGACATATTAGGATTTTATTAGTCATCATGAGTTGCTTGAGGTAGTTGGAGACTACCAATATTAGTTTTATAGTTGTTTTATAAATAGTGACTTTTGCCGATTTCCATCACTAGTTTGTTGGGAAAGTCTGTGTAGTCAAAAGTGCTAAGCTTGCTTAGGCATTCCAGCTGTTTCTTTTTCTTCTTCTCTTCGGATGGTTGAGAGAGAGAGAGAGAGAGAGAGAGAGAGAGAGAGAGAGAGAGAGAGAGAGAGAGAGAGAGAGAGACCCCTTCTCTTTGCTTTTTTCTCTAGAAAAAAAAATACATATACATATATAGGATACTTGGTTCCTCCTAACTGTCTTGATGGTGTGGGCATTGCTGATTTTTGATGTTTTAAGCCATGTTTAGTAAATTTCACCCACAGATGTGTTCAACATGATCCATTTGCTAGGAATCAACTGTTGAATCATGTTTTTTGTATGGAAAATATGATTTTTTGAGTCTTTAAATTTATAAAAATTATGAGACCTTGATTTTTGAAGCCTTGTGAAAACCTGCTCGCATGTCATACTTGGATAATCCAAAAGCCTATTCGTGCTATATAGATCAAGTTTGTCATGTCAGATTCTGAAAAAAGAGAACTAAAAAATAAAAATGTAAGATGGAGGAACCAATAAATAAATAAATAAATAAATAAATATCGTCCAACCAAAGGAAGGTCCAAAATCTACAACCGATGATGATCGACGACGTTCCTTCTCTGCCAAGCTAAAACAAGCTATGTGCGAGGCTTTTTTTCTTCACTCAAAGGTTCATCATCTCACTGATCAGGTCCGATCAGTCAAATCCGTGTAAGAATTGGGAATTCCTCTTCCAACTCCTCCTGGAATGGGCGTTATGGCAAAGAACAAGAAGAAAACCATGGAAGAAAAGATCAAGATTTCATTGATCAAACTTTACATATTAGATTTTATCATTTATTTAGTAAGCAATATGTTTTAGATTAAGAATTTTCAATATTTAGATGCATTTTTGAAAGCACTAAAAAACAATGGCCCACAATACTTTGTATTGTAAAGTTTTAGATGCATTGTGAAACATGTCTAGATGTCATAAAGTCTTCTCTTAAAGCATATTTCTTGCTAAATAAATTATAAATAACAAATATATAAGGTCCTACTTATGGAAAACTTAAACATTGGAGAAGGAAAGCCATCTGATCGACATCGGTTGTGGATTTTGAACCTTCCTTTGGTTGGATGGCCCCCCTTTCTATATATATATACATATGAGACGAGGAATGGTCATACCCCTTTTTTCATTAGGTCTTGTTAGGACCTTCCAAAAATCGTATGTTCGAGTATTTTTTGCTTGATCTGTACTGTTAGATGTGTTTATCATTGTTTACTCAATAGAGAACGTGTATTTGATTAAGACTTATGCTAAGATGTGTATTTTAAAGAGGTACAAAAATCAATGGTTGATATTATGCTAAAATTTCATGATAAAATATATATATTTTAAACTTAAATCAATTTGAAAGAAAGCTTGTTTCTTAGTAAATAAGCAATGATAAACACATCTAACAGTTCAGATAAAGCAAAAAGTACATGAAAGTATCATTTTTAGAGGGTCCTAACAGGACCTAATGGGAAAAAGGGTAGGACCATCCCCCTTCTCTCTCTATACACAGGCTAGGCATGCTTTTGCATAGTAAGAGAAATATAGTCACTTTTGTTGATAGCCCGAATCAGGCCTTTGGCTTGGCCCATCATTGATGGGCTGGACCAGTCCATTAGCAGGTCAGGCTGGCCCGTTACCCACTACTATTTACCACCATCATCGCCTTCATCACCACCATCACCACCATCACTACCACACCATCCCTCTTCAGTGTCCTCACTACTGCTAGCATCACCAGCTCCCCTTCTCCACCATGTCCCCAATCCCTCTTTCTTATTTATCCTAGGCTAATTATATATAAAGACAAAATTCTTATTTATAGTGTATTTTTAACAATAAGTAAAAACACATGCAAAGAGGGTCTAAATTATGTGCATTGTTAAAACTTACAGGAAATCTCTCTCTCTCTCTCTCTGCATATATATATATATATTTATTGATTGATTGATTGGTATTAGTTCCTCTTAAAGGTAGGAGGGTGTGGACAGTCAAATTTTCAATTTTTTAATACAGTTTTTAGTATCTGACCTTACAAGTGTGATCTACATGGTTTGTTTACTGGGAATTGGCTTTTGAATCAATCAGATTATGACATGTGAGCAAGTTTTTATAAGGATTCAAAAATGAATGGCTCAAAACCTAAGTCACATAGACTTGGCAAAGCAGGTGTTGCACCTGCGTCGACGCGATGCGTGTGCGGCAGCTGGTGCTGTCAACACGACCCTGGGTGCGGTCAACGCACCCAAGGTCGTTTTTGTCCAATTTTTTAATGTTAATTTTTTTTCCTGAGGCCGATCAAAAGGGGCTGCGAAAGAGAATTGGGGCAATTTTTTTTTGCCCTAATCCTCTCCTCTCCTCCTCTCCCGCGTAGCTCCGCTCTCTCGCTCGCCTTCTCTCCTCTCGACGTTTCGTAGGGGAGCCCGACGCCACCTCCTCCTCTCCCTCATCGCAGGTACCCTCTCGCTCTCTTGTTGGGTCGGCAGGGGAGGGGTCGAGCCCCCCTCCCTGCTCCCCCTCGCTCTCTTGTTGGGTCGGCAGGGGAGGGGCCGAGCCCCACGTGCTCTCTCTCGCTCTCTTGTTGGATCGGCAGGGGAGGGGCCGAGCCCCCCTCCCTGCCCCCCCTCGCTCTCTTGTTGGGTCGGTAGGGGAGGGGCCGAGCCCCACGTGCTCTCTCTCGCTCTCTTGTTGGATCGGCAGGGGAGGGGCCGAGCCCCCCTCCCTGCTCCCCCTGCGCTCTTGTTAGGTCGGCAGGGGAGGGGCTGACCCCCCCTGCTCCCTCTCGCTCTCTTGTTGGGTCGGCAGGGGAGGGGCCGAGCCCCCCGCTCCCTCTCGCTCTCTTGTTGGGCCGGCAGGGGAGGGGCCAAGCCCCCTCCCTGCTCCCTCTGATTTCAGGACAAAAATGACGGATAAAGGGAAATGACTTACGTCATCTTCATCCCCATATGTGAGTTCTGCTTGATAGTTGTAGTGGGAGTGATGATGTAAGCCCACTATGGGTACATGTAGATAAGCCTGCAAAAACTTGAGAAGGAAGTGGTGGAAACAAGAGATTTCGATCCAAGCTCTGTGAAAGAGATTTTATTGGGTCTTACACCAGAGTGAAAGCATATTTGTTGAAGATACCCGGCCATGACATTTCAGGATGCAAAAAAGTTGATGAGGCAATGCGAAGACAATACAAGAAGAATATGAGAAGAGAAAGACAATTAGTGATTCTTGTGCAATTAATGTGCCATTTGAAAGCCACCAAGAAGATGCTGAAAAAAAAAAGTCAATGTAGAAGGTAGAGGAACGATACAAGCATCATTCAATACATATGGAAGGGAGAATATGGATAGAAAAGTAGGGAGGTATTTTTATTCTAGTTCACTCTCAATTAATGCGGCTAGAAATCTTTATTGGAAGGATTTAGTAACATCTTTGGCAAATTTTAATTTGAGTGGCTATGTGCCTCCAAGCTCAGAAAAAATACGAACCACACTTCTTGCATAAGAGAGGGTAAATGTGGAGAGGTTGCTGGAGATTAAAAAATATTCATAGGAGCAAAATAGAGTTTCTATAGTTTCTGATCGATGGACAAATATTCAAAGGCGTCCACTGATCAATTTCATTGCTTGTTCGCTTAGTGGCCCAATATTCTTGAAAGTAGTTGATGCATCTGGAGAATATAAATAAGTATTTGAAAGAGTTGTTTATAGAAGTTATAAAAGAAGTGGGTGATCAGAAAGTGATACAAATCATTACAGACAACGCACCAGTTTGTAAAAGTGCAGTGTTGAGTTTGGAGAGTGAGTACCCTCATATTTTTTGGTCTCCCTGTGAAGCACACAACTTAAATCTGGCCCTAAAGAGCATATGCAACCTCAAAGAAGAAGAAAATTCACAAATATATGCTTTATGTTGATAGATTGAAGATTTAGAAAGAAATGTCAAAAGCATTAGGAATTGTGTTGTTAACCACCATCGTGCTAATGCTATATTTAATAGGCATTCTGACATGAAATTGTTGAAGGTCGCTGAAACACGTTTTGCGTCCATCATTGTGATGATGAAAAAGATTAAAAAGGTGAAGAATGCTTTGGTTAACATGGTGACTGATGAAAATTGGACATTCTGTCGTGCTGATGATGATATCAAGGCTCAAGAAATTTCTAGTGGTATACTTTCTTCAATTTACGCAAACTATTTGGGAAATGTTAAGAGGAGTTGATAAGGATGAGCCCATGCTTCACAAAGTTTATGAAATGTAGGATAATATGATTGAAAAAATAAAAGCTATAGTTTTCAAGCATGAATAAAAAAATCTTGCATTGGATGATTCAGAATTTTTTAACCATATTCATTCAATTTTGGTCAGAAGATGTGATAAGAGCAACACTTCTTTGCATTGCGTGACACATTCTCTTGATCCAAAATATTATGCAAATAAGTGGCGGGCAGGTGGTATTGGTCGTGTCCCTCCAAATTTAGACCCAGAGCTATCAAGACATAAAAATATGTGTATGACAAGAATTTTTTCAGAAGCATATCTTCTACATCAAGTCACACAAGAGTTTGGAAAATTTTCATCTTCGTGATTATATTGACCGACATTATTCGCGAGAGAGGAGGATAATATAGATCCTATCACATGGTGATCAACATTTGGATCAGAAACACCTCTTCTCTAACGTCTTGCATTAAGATTGCTATCGCAGCCTGCTAGTTCATCTTGTTGGGAAAGAAATTGGAGCACATTCTCAAATCCACAACATGAAGAGAAACAAACTCACCAGCAAGCGTGCAAAGAATTTAGTATATGTTCATTCAAATCTTCGATTACTTTCGCGAACCAATGATGAATACAGGTACTAATTTGCTCTCTTAGTTATTTGATTATTTCTTAGTTTTTCATTTAAATATACTTGTATTGTATTTAACATTTTCAAATTGGGTTTGTAACGCAGACAAGGAACACCCAAATTTTGGGATGTAAACCCAGAAGACTGTGACTTCGAGGGAGAGCATGATTTCAACATGACAAACATGGATTTAGTTGAGCCCAATATTCCTTCTAATGATGCATTTAATGATGAAGAAGAAAATTATTAAGATCCATTACTTCACCGTCATACATTTTAGGATATACTTTTGGTATGTAATTTAGTTCTTTTCTGCTTTACTTATTTGATTGTTATTTAGGTTGATTTATGTAATTGATTTACTTATTTGATTGATATTTAGGTTGATATATTGCATGCATGATGAATGATATTATGACAATGTTAACGGTTAAAACTTCAAAATTATATATTTTACATTTTTGCCCTACGGCACCCCCGCACCCAAGGTTTTTGAAAGTGCCGCACCCCGCACCCGCACTCGCACCCATTTGACATAGCTCAAAACCTTTATAAGTTTTAAGAATCATAAGATCATACTTTTTTGTTGAAAAAGCATAATCCAAGAGTTAGTTTCTATCCAGTGGATCATGCTGAATACATCTGTGGATTCTGATTTATCAAATGCAGCTTAGAACATTGAAAATCAGAACTGTCCACAGTTTTTTTATATATATATATATATATATATATATATATATATATATATAGTAGGGTGTAGCAGCCTACTGTGATCCATGCCTACCGGCATCTACGGGGCTTTTCAAGGTTTTGTTTATTTTTTCATATTTTTATCAAATCTCACCATACTAATGTGTTATACATGCTTGATTTTATATGAATAGACTCTTGGGTAGGTAAGTTTTTATAAGGTTTGAAAATCAACAGCCTAAAATTTTCATAATAATTAAACGCATAAAAAATCACTTCTTTTTTTAATTGAAAAATGTGATCCATGAACACATCTACATGGTCAAAATTTCCACAAAACACCCAGAAAACCTGTTTGCTTGCAGCTGGGTATATGTTTCCTGCGATCAGTTGAATCTATTGCCATCATCTAGGATATCCATACTCTTAACCGAATTTCTTTTCATATTAGATATGGAACTATTTAATTTCCTTTTTTCCCCTTCATAAATTGGTGGACAAGAGAGGTCTCTAGAAGAAATACTTTCACCATAACTTGTCGAGGGTGCATTTCCGCTTTGAGTGCTCATTGCCATGCCCTCCAGTAGCTTCACTTGTATAGAGAGAATGAGAAGCCTTTGACCTGCCTTTCATCAAGATCTCTTAGCTTTCTGTTCTGATTCCAAGTCAAAGAATGCCCAGTTGCTAAGCTGTTGTGCACAAGTAACGATAAATTGCAGTAGAAAATGTGGAAGGTGCACACTCAAATCAAAGCATGTAACATGGGTAATTCCAGAAGTGTACTGGTACTTCATGAATACATATGTAACCTGCTTCATGAATATATGTGAATACAGGCAGACCAGTTTGGGAGTTTGAGATCCGACCTGTTATCTGTTATGTGGGTGATTTTAATCATATATGGATGGGCCTAGATTATACTATTTTTTATCACAAATAACATGAATAAACATAGAAATATGTATGCCTTTTGAACACATTTTGTTTACTATGTTATGCACGAGGTCGCCCAACCCATGCACAAGTTTTTTTCTTTTTCTTTGTGGCCAATGAGATAGGAGAGGAGTGATTTATGGAGATATTTTAGAGAAGAGAGAGAGAGAGAGCCGATTTTATCGGCAATTAAGAGAGAGAGGGAGACAGTAGGGCACATAAAGCGCTGTTTACATCCATTCTTGTGTGGTGTTTCACACTCACCCACTCCCATAATTTTAGAAATTCTTGTATTGCACCTTACCAGAGTTGCCAGTCGAGGAAGCAAGAGCGGGAAGCGATACGGGAAGCGGAAGCGGGAAGCGAGGCACTTCTAAAATTCTAGGAAGCGGGAAGTGCGGGACGACTTAGGAGTGAATCAGGAAGCGTCTCGGAAGCATCTCAGAAGCGACCTAGGAAGCGACATAGGAACTGAAGAAGAAAGCGACATAGGATTCGAGTGAGAAGCGAAAGGGAAGCGAATAAGAATCGAAAGAGAATCAGAAATATAATTATGATATTATATATTTTTATTTTTATCAAAAATAAGATTTATGTCATCATTAACAAAATAAAACATGTATCTAAGAAAATAAATAATATAAGTTGTAATTATCTAACAAATGCATCATATTGCAACTGTCAAACATTTAAAAAATCATACGTCAAAAGAAGATCATAATTCGCATTCTTGTTGCAACCATTTAACAAATGCATGCAAGCACTAAATAATGCATTAAGAAAATAATTAAATTTGATAAAAAAATGTACTTTTTTCAACGAAAGAATCAAATGACTTGTTATTTGATGTTGTGATTGTTGTAAATTCTGCAACATAGAAAATGAGAAATCAATAAACTCAAAGATTACATAGAGATATGGTTAAAATTTTAATCTATAAATTTCTAAACTGTAAATTATAAGCTACAAAGTTCTAAACTCTAAAATTAAAATTAACATAATCCACTACTTCACTTTATCATGCAAGATTCAAAATAAAAGTACATATCAAACCAACAAAATATTACAAGACCATGACAAAAAAGTAACATAAAAGTTTTTAAGTTGGATTACTCCAACTACATCATCAAAAAAATAATTAATAATTCAAAAGTTCATTAATCTATCATCTTTCTCTTTCTCTTCAAGTCAACAATAGATCGCGAACTTTCTGCATCATCACGTGTGTCTTGTCCTCCATGACCATTTCTTCTGCTCCCTTCATTTCCTATAATGAATACGTTAAAAAATTAAAATATTCAAAAATCATAATTTAAAATATAAAAAACACAATATCAACATACCTTGCCTATGTCTCCTGCTAAAGAAACAATCAATCCGACCATGAGGAACTGATGTCGCTCTTGTATATCTGCAGTTCTATTAGCTCTGTTGGATTGATTTGTATCATCTTCAACTTCATTTGTACGTATGATTATTGGAGGTAATAGAGCTCTGTTTAGCATATTCAATATATGTTTTTTTTCGGCATTTTCACAATTTCTTGGGTTGATCTCCGGAGAAGTTCTTGATATACCTTTTTGTTGAATTCTAGGGATGGTTATTTTGTTGGTTTAACATGCTCTTCTTTCTTCGAAAAAAAGGAAGACAAATTTCGTTGGTGTTTTATTTGTGTTTTTAAGGATATTTTTTGTCTTTTGTTGGTGCTTTTTTGTGATGGTATTCATTTCAATCGATGCAAAATTTGTTTGGAGTGCCTTGGAGTTGGTTGGTGTTTTCTTTTTGTTTTTGAGAAGAAATTTGGGATCCAAACCACCTCCACTCTATCTCTACTATGTGTGTGTGTGCATTATTAAATGAACTTTGAGACCCAATTAAAAAACTGACCTAATTATATTTATTATTTTTTTCTTGTCAATTATGTTTTTTTCTAGGATTCGTATATAGCTTATACACTATGTCACAGGGATTCGGCTAGGAGGGTGCCGCACCCGCGTCGACGCGACTCGACGCGGGTGCGGGTGCCGCACCGGGTGCGGTCAACTCGATCCTGGGTGCGTTGACCGCACCCAGGATCATTAATGTCCATTTAAAAAAAAAAAAAATTGCCCAAATGGGCTTCGAATTTTTTTTTAAAAAACTTTATGCTAGTCTGTCAGCTGCCTAGCATAAAGTAAGTTTTTCAGTTTTCACGCACAGCTGCTGACAGCAGCTGTCAGTTGTGCTGACAGCAGCTGTCAGTTGTGCTGACAGCAGCTGTCAGCTGTGCTGTCAGCACAGCTGCAGCAGCTGTCTGTCAGCTGCTGTCAGCAGCTGCCTGTCAGCTGCTGACAGCAGCTGCCTGACAGCTGCAAAGTTTAAAAAAAAAACCCCGCCTATTCCGCAACCCCCTTTTTAAAAAAAAACCCCACCTATTCCCCAACCCCCTTTATATATATATATATATATATATATATATATATATATATATATATATATATATATATTACTTATTACATTTTTGCCCCTGCCGCACCCCCGCACCCGGGTTTTTTGGAAGTGCCGAATCCCCGCACCCGCACCCGCACCCGCGCCCGCACCCATGTGACATAGCTTATACACCAAGATTGTCTATTTTGCATTTGTTTTCATGTAATGTGGTCAGCAGAATGCATGATGTTAATATATATTTTGTGTTATGTATTTTTGCAATTGTACAATGGCAAAAGATGTAGAATGAGATCATGGAGTTAAAGCTCCAAATCCTACTAAATATCTCAAACTCGTAGGACATGTAATTTGCAATTACTGTCATAAACAAACTACATGAGGCATCTATAGGCTAAAACATCACTTAGCTGGCACAAAGCATGGTGTAAGCACGTGCGAAGCGGTTCCACCTGACGTGAAAAGATTTTTTCAGAATCATCTAAAGGATCAGAGGTTAAAGAAAGAAGAGTTAGAACAAAACAAGTTGGATATCAGTAGAAGTGTTTATTTTGGATCATCAACCGGTGATAATGTGAATAAAAAAGCTAGTGGATCAGGTAGTGATGCAAAAACAAGTGCAGCTGGTCCTATGGACCTTTTTGTGAACAAAGAAGCACGACAAACCACAATAAACACTGCTTTCAAAAGGGATGAAAGAAAAAATGTATGTCGTGCCATTGGTAGATTTTTTTATGCAAATGCCTTATCATTTACTCTTTGCAACAGTCCATATTTTGGTGCAATGGTAGAAGCTATTGCAAATTATGGGCGAGGGTTCAAACCACCTTCTTATCATGAGATCAGAATGTGGATTTTGAAGGACGAGGTAGATTGTACTCATGAAATTTTGAAAGAGTTCAAAAAAGAGTGGCCAAAGGTTGGTTGCAGTATTATGGCAGATGGTTGGACAAATGGGAAAGGAAAAAACTTAATTAATTTTCTTGTGAACAACTCATCTGGGACAATATTTTTGAAGTCCGTTGACATCAACGACATGAAAAAAACTGGTGCAAATTTGTGTAAGTTGTTTGAAGAAGTTGTTAAAGAAGTTGGTGAAAGTAATGTGGTGCAATTCATTACAGATAATGCACCAAATTATGTGGCAGCTGAAAATATGTTAACAGCAGGAAAAACATGTTTTTGGACACCATGTGCAGCCCACTGCTTGGATCTTATGTTAGAAGATATTGGAAAGATATCAATTTTTAAAGATACAGTGGAAAAGGCAAAAAAAATTGCAAGATACATTTATAGTCATGCATGGGTATTAAATTTAATGAGAAAATTCACAAAGAAGAAAGAACTTCTGCGTCCAACCGTCACTCGTTTTGCCACAACATATCTTACACTTTATAGTATTGGATGTTATAAGAAAGAGTTAAAGTAGATGTTCTTATCTTCAAATTTTAGAACATCTAATTATTATAAGAAATCTGATGTTAAGAACATTTCTTATATTGTTCTTAATGATCATAAGTTTTGGGCTGCCATATCACATGCAATTAAAGCTACACTACCTCTCGTGAAAGTGTTGTGACTCGTTGATGCAGACGAACCTGCTATGGGATTTTTGTATGAGGCAATGGATAGAGCGAAGGAGGAAATTGCTTTAAACCTTGACAATGTCCAAAGAAAATATAAACCTATTTGGGATATCATTGATAGACGATGAGACTTGCAACTTCATAAGCCTTTGCATGCAACTGCCTATTATTTAAATCCACATTTTCATTATGCTGACAACTTCAACCCTGATGGAGAAGTTATGGGTGGCTTTTATGATTGTGTTGAAAAATTAATTTCTGATGCAAATATTCGGTTGAAAATTACAACACAAATCAATGCATTTAAAAAGGCAAAGGGCTTGTTTGGCAGAGAGGCAGCTGTTACAGCAAGAAAATTAAAAAGTCCTGGTAAGTTTGCAATAATGTTGTTATTTGTTAATATTTTTTTATGTTTTTGTTAATTATGACATTCTTAATGTTTTTATCAATTTTTTATTATTTTATTTGAATGCAGCTGATTTGTGGAGTTCATTTGGGCACGGAAATCCTGAGTTGATGAATTTTGCAATTCGAATTTTAAGTTTGACATGCAGTGCATCGGGCTGTGAGAGGAATTGGAGTACTTTCTTATTGGTTTGTGACTTTGTATTTTATTTTTGAAATATATTTTTATATGTTTAATTATCTTATACTTGATTATCAATGATTTGAAATTATAGGTGCATACAAAACGAAGGAATAGACTTGAACAAGAGAAGATGAATGCATTGGTTTTTGTAATGTACAATATGAAATTAATAGAGAGAAATATGAAGAGGAGGGCTACCAAAGACCCTATATGTCTAGATCATATAGACTCAGACGATGAGTGGATTGTGGAGAAGGAAGATCCTGTGTTGCCAAGTGATCCCAATTGGTTGGATGATTCATGGTTGGATCCGAACTTCGACATAAATGCCATTGAGCATGTGCCTATTGAAAAAGTCACTTCACCTCATGTTTCACAAAGTGGTTCTAGGCAAGACATGTCTTCAAGAGATCGAGGTAAAGTTATATTCCTTTTACCTAGCTATGAATATAAATGTATTTTTTTAATTACATAACATCAATATTTAATACATGATTTTTTATTGAAGGAAAAAGAAAAGCAAAAGAAGTAATTGAAGACGTGGACGAAGAAAGTGTAGATGATGAAGAGTCAGAGAATGAAGATGAAGAACCTATTTATATGGATTCTTCAGATGATGATATTGAAGACTTAAATATTGATGATGACGAGACACAACAAGAGCCTAGGCCCTAATTCATATCATAGAGCTATTGGTCATTTATATGTTTTTTGGGACTTTCAGTTGTAATTGTGAATGTTAACACTTTCATTTTGAAGAATTCTAGACAAATACATTAACATTTGGTTGTTAATGTTAACATGCATTTTTTAATTATGACATGATGTTGTTAGTGCTAATATGCATTTTGTTGTTAATGTTAGTTTTTTATTGAATGAATGCTCATATTTATGCAATTAGATACTTATATAGATCAAGTTGTTGCATTAATGTTACTTTTACATGTTAATCTCATATTTTTTCGTATTTATTTGAGATTTTTTATTTCGTGTTGGTTGGCGCTTCATCAATAAAACATTTCTTATTTATTTATAATTTTAGATCATTTTTATAGTTTTTTAGGCTTACGCTTTGCGCCTCGCCTCAGATTTTGGTGGAGCGCCTCGCTGCGCCTCAACGCTTTTCACAACACTGCTTTCTCACGATGAAACTGTGCATTTGGCTTTTGGGCACTCTCGCACAACTTCTCGAAGTCCGGATCAGCTAACTGAGGCTCCTTTATGTGATTGATGATGTCAGATTGTGCTCTCATCCGTGCAGAATGGATGCGTTCGGTTTTGTCTTCAAACGACTGCCATTTGAAAAACTCTTTAAGCAAGTCCCATCTCCGACCAATCAAGTTGGCCTTCGAAACCTATGTCTTCCTACTCAGCGCATCTGTGACTTACATTCACTTTACTTGGGTGGTAGGTGCTAGTAAAGTCATAGTTTTTAAGGAACTCTAACCATTTCGCTGCTTTAAGTTCAAGTCCTTCTGCCTGAAGATATACTTGAGACTCTTGTGGTTAGAGAGAACCTCAAATTGCTCCCTATATAAGATAGTGGTACCAAATCTTCAATGCAAAGACGACGACTGCGAACTCCAAGTCGTGCGTAAGGTAGTTCTTCTCGTGCACCTTCAGTTATAGAGAAACAAAGGCGATAACCTTCTCTTGCTGCATCAAGACACAACACAGGCCGGTTCTCGAGGCATCACTATACACCACGAATCCTCCTAATCCTGAAGGTAAGGTCAAGACTCGAGCTGAGGTCAACCTCTTCTTCAGCTCATGGAAGCTCTCCTCGCAACGAGGTGACAAACAAAACTTCACCCCTTTCTGTAGTAGCTTCGTCATCGGGTATACGAGAGAAGTCCTGCATGAATCAGCGATAATACCCTGCTAACCCCAAGAAGCTTCTGATCTCTGTAACCATCTTTGGCTGTTCCCAAGACAACACTGCCTTCACCTTTGCTGGATTTACCTCAATACCCCTTTGATATATAACATGTCTAAGGATTATCACCCTAGCGAGCCAGAACTTATACTTAGAGAACATAGCATAAAGCTTATGTTCCCTGAATGTTTGGAAGATGATCCTCTGTGCTCTTCCACACTCTTTGAATATATCAGGATGTCATCAATGAAAACAATGACAAGCTGATCCAGCCAGTGTTGTGAAAAGCGTCAAGGCGTAGCGAGGCGCCCCACCAAAATTTGAGGCGAGGCGTAAAGCGTAAGCGTCAAAGTTTTTTAAAACTTAAAAAAACTATAAAAAATATCTAAAATTATAAATAAAAAAAATTTCTTTATTGATGAAGCAACAATCAACAAAAAATAAAAAATCTCAAATAAATACTGAAAAAATATGAGATTAACATGTAAAAATAACATTAATGCAACAACTTGATCTATTGAAGTATCTAAGAAATAAAACATGAGAATTCATTAAATAAAAAATTAACATTAACAACGAAATGTATATTAGCATTAACAATATCATGTCATAATTAGAAAATGCATTTTAGCATTAACAAAAGGTCCGATTATTATATGGGTTGGGTATGGTTTATAAAATTTTATATTAAATCAGGTCTGACTGGAGTTTCGATTAAAATTCTCAAATTTTCAATGTAAAATAATTTAAAATATTATTTTGCTAGGTATGGATTGGGTCTAGTTTATGTAATTTTTATAGGATCTGGATTTAGTTTTTCTTATAAAAATCCAGTTAAACCGGAATCTTGATTTGATACCTACATTACTTAGTCAGATTTAGGTTTGAAGCCACTCATTTTAACATAGGTCCAACTGATGAGTTGTGGAGCCTGATTCAGAGTTTTTTCTCTTGCAGTAAGGGGGGTTCGGGGGCTCCCTTCGGTGTGGGTCCTGCTGCGTGGTGGTCCAGGGGGGCAGCGCCCCTCGAAAGATTTTTTTTAGGCTTATGTTTGATTTTTTTATATTTACACATAGAAACCCCCCCTTGGATCAGACCTGGCCGTGTTGGCTTTGTCGGACGTACTTACGGTCAACGAGCTTGAACAGGGTAGTAAATGCCCTTTTTACTAGCAGCTTAGTTAAAACTGCGTAAAAAAATCCTAATTTTTGATCAAATGAGGGCTTTGACACTCATTTGACTAAAAAAAATTCAAGGCGTGTATGCCTCGGCTTGAGGCGCGCCTTGCCTTGAGGCGTGTGCCTCAAGGCATATGAGGCGCACGCCTCGGGGCTGTTGCGTTTTGTACATGCGCCTCAACGCATAAAGCAAGCGAGGCACATTTTTTGCGCCTTGAGGCGCGTTTTTAATAACAATGTATCCAACTATAACCAGAAGACTTGATTCATCAAATCCATGAATGTTGTTGAGTCATTTGTGAGTCCAAAAAACATCACTAAAAACTCATAATGCCTGTATCTGGACCTGAAAGCTGTCTTCAGAATGTCTTCTGCCTTGATTCACAACTGATGATATCTCGAACAAAGATCAATCTTCGAAAATACATCTGTCGTGCGCAACTGATCAAACAGGTCGTCAATCCTGGGTAAAGAATACTTATTATTCAGAGTGACCTAATTCAACATGCGGTAATCAATGCAAAGTCTCATAGATCTATCTTTCTTCTTGACAAATAATACTGGCGGACCCTAAGGTGACACACTCGGCCTGATAAATCCCTTGTCAAGAAGCTTCTGTAGCTGCTTCTTCAACTCAATGAGTTCAACAGTTGCCATACGATATGGTGCTCAAGACACCGATGTTGTACCTGACACTAACTTAATCGAAAACTCGGTCTCTTGGTGAGGTGGTAAACCTGGTAAGTCTTTTGAAAAGACATCGGGAAAGTCATGGACCACGTCCAACTGCTCCAAAGGTGTCTTTTGGCAGCGAACATACTGGCCAAGAACACTTCACAACCCTGTTTGCAGTACTTAGTGATCTTCATTGCGAACACAATCCTTGCCTCACCCACTGGTCTAGTCGCCTGAAACAACCAGAGCTGACAGATAAGGTCCTCTGCGCTTGTTCTTGTTATGACTTTTGTTGCTGACTGAATGGGCTCCTTGACTTGTTCGAGTAGTACTGGGCGATATGATCGGGCTGCTTGCACTGGTAGCGGAGCCCCTTGAAGAGAAGACAAGAATGAAAAGGATGATTTTTGTTATATCTCTTGCATTTTGGCTGTGTCTTCCCCTACTGCTGTCTTTGTTGAGGACGGTTCTGGTGGTTCCCCTGCTGGGTCTTCTGTTTCTTGCTTTGTGCCCTCTGCGTCTGGCCACCATCTGGTGGGTTCTTTCGAGCTCTACCATTGTCGTTACCACCCTTCTTCGACTGCCCTCCCTTGAATCACTCCCACTCCTCATTCAGGATGAAAGCCGATTCAATGGTGTCGTTAAACGTCGTAGGACGACTAGTCATCACCGAACACGTAGCTCGTCCTTGAGCCCTCTCACATACTTCGTTGCCTTCTTCTTATAGTCCGCAAACATGTTGGGGCAATATCACTCTAGGCTCCTAAATATTGTGGTGCAGATGCGATGGCTCGAGAAACTATTGCTGCATCGTTTTCCTGGCGAATGAGGGAAATAGGCCTCCAAAAACTCCTCTCAAAAGATCTCACAGGGAATGGTCTCCTTAGTGGCGTACTTTATCCTCCATACTGTATCCTACCATTTCTTGACATCACCCTTCAGACGGTACGTGCCAAAATTAGTTAGTTTGTCCTTCGGTACCGACAGGACACGGAAGACACTTTTGATCTCCTCGACCTAGCTCTCAGTGGCTTCAGGGTTGACCTTCCTAGAGAAAGTTGACAAATACAATTTCAGAAATTTCTTGTAAGTTATTGCACTGATGTTCATGGTTACAATTGATACTGGGTGTACACACATTGGAGGTTGGGCAGTCTGCGCCTCAACATGTGTCGTAACAGTCTAAACCAGACTGTTGAGGGCATTTTATCAGAAAATCCCTCTGCTCCTGCAGTTCGCGTGAATGCTAGAATGATCACGAGTATACATCTATAAAGAAAATTCAACCAGAAAGTAAATTTATACCCCTAGATCATGCTTACTCCTTTAGGAGTGATCCTGTTACAACAATACCATCATATCAAGTACACAATTTAAATCATCACATTTATTTAAATATAACTATCCATGCAGTTAGAAATAAAAATTTTCATAATTTCAAGACAGTAAGGAAAAAAATTTCACTAGTTTGCCCTTACTAGTGATATAGAGACTGCTTCTGGAGTACGAGTTTATGATCTATGTGTTGGTGGTTTTGATTAGCTTCGATCTTATCCATAGGCTCTAATACAAACTCTTTAATGACCTAAAACTGACCTTCAAAAAATGCAGATTTTTTTTAAACAATTGTGGAAAACCTCCCAAGGACCAGAGGTACATTACAATTTTAATATTCACGAACCATCAATAATTTCAGTCAGAATCAACTTAAACCATGAACTGAAATTTTATTTACTAAATCAAATAATGTCAATAAGTTTTAAATAAATTCCAAAATCAACTCTATCCAATCCCATGCACGTTAGAACCCGAGCCACTAGACCATAAACTTCGAGTCCTCCAATCCTATCATCACGGAGCTGCATTGCCTGAAAAATATTTTTTTGAAAATGAGTAAGAACCGAAGTCATATTACGAGATCCTCTAAATTTCCAATCAAGCATAAACTTAAGAGGAATCACAAGTAACATATTACTAGAACAACTTACCATCTAAGCGGTTTAAGCAAGCAAATCACAATTTCATGCTAAACCAAACATTTAGGGATAACATGAAATTAATGCTAAACATTTAGGTATGCATAAATCAATGCAACATGCAACAATAACTTTTTAAGTTAATTTATCAGAATTGCTTTTGTATGCATGTCCCTACCTAATGCACACAAATTTAATTTTCACTTTCTTACTAACCCACAGATACTCCAAACGAGCAAAATTTACAAGGTTCAAGGCAATTCTCAATCGTAGCTTAACACACTGTTTGTATTTTAATTACTGGGTTCCATACTTGTTCCCCAACCGATATCAGGAATCATCACCATCAATCGGAATATTATAAATCATCACTTAGTGCTAGGACATCAAGAAAATCATCATCAATTGATGTCACTTTCTTGGTATATCAATAACTACACTTGAGTCAACAACACCACTCCCAGGCAAAGTGATTGAAAGTTTCTTACAACCGTGGTCGAAAACATGAACCACACATCGGGTTCTTAGGGACAACAAAAGCACACGATGTTTAGCATCCTCACGGTCTCATGTGACTGCCATCCAAGGTTCTCACCCTTTCAGAGGGACAATATGAAAGAAAATTATTATGCAGTTTGATCTCATTTACCATATTAATTAATTAAAAGTTTTTTTATACAAGAACAATTATGTAAATCAACATGCAATAGAAAATTCGAGCCTTTGCCCTATCAATTCAACATTGTAATTAATTCAGAAACAATTTCAAACAAAATTATTTTGCAATGCATTCAAAGTTTACAATATCACGAGCAACACATGCTCCTAGCCTCGAAAGGCCTATCGGTGGTTCACACGTAACCACTACGTGAATTAAATAGCATTAGACATCTCACGTTAACAATAATCATCATCCATATTCGAGAACAATTTGATGTTCACAGTTCACATGACATGATATCAAAACATATTCATGACCTGTGAGTGAATACAAACTTTATAGAGCACAATTAGATCTATCATGTTGGTCTAGAATCCAAACATTTTGGGATTGATGAGTTTCGGCACTCATTAGGTTCAGATTTGATAAAATATCCGTGACCAACCCGATTTCATGTTTCCAAAATAATTCAAATTTTAGGGCTAACATAATTAAAAATTTCTGTTTTTCAAAAACCCCTTTCAAATTTAATTTCTAATTTATTATGCAAAACAATACTCATATTTAAGGAAGCCAACAAATCATCATGTATGCAATGCCACGTTTACTATAGTCATTTCTAAAGGCATGACAGACAAAAGTACTGAAATCAGCTTTGCAACATAATAATTCACTTAATTGAATTTATGCATGCTAAAATTAAAACAGGAAGTTAAACATGATATGCATGACTAAATCATTTGAAGAAGAATCAGACATTAAGTTATGGAAATTCAGAATTAGAAAATTTCAGAAGACACGGATTGCGGCTGAATGCATACATGTGCATACCCTATTAAATACATAGGTACTTGACTGTTGAATACACACATACATATATATATGACTTGTTATGAATGTATATATATATCTCAGCCAATATATATACATATGTACTGCATACTATATGGAAATATATATATCCAGATCAGCATACATACATGGTAACTGGTATATATATTTTTGACTTCTTGTGAATATATGTATATATTTGTATCTCAGTCTATATATATATATATATGTGCTGCATAATGTATGAAAATATATATACCCAGATCAGTATACATACAGGCTGACTGGTATATATATTTCTGTCTTGTGAATATATATATATATATATATATATATATATATATATATATATATCAGTTGAACAAAGTGTTACAAATTCATTTCCATATACAACTCCTCAGTAACTATGGAGTGGCTATAACATTTGTCTAAAGCACTTGAAATCCTTGAGGAGAAAAAGAAGAGATTTTAAAAAAATAATTCTTATTAGGTGTAGTTAGCATAAGAAGGCATCTAAGCTTTATGATATGGTTATTAATAAGGTTATTGAAAATAGAGATGTGAAAGTTGGAAAATAGGAAGCTTTAGGAGCAGGTTGATTCCATGCATTATGTGTGCCCATCTAGATTAACTTCCCTATTGATTTGTAATGGCTTACGTCTACTCTTTTGCAACAACAAACACCTATAAAGGTTTGCTGCTGATCACCCAAGAAAGCCCTGTGAATCAGAATAAATGCATCACTGCAACTGGTGTGAGTTTTGTGTGAAAGTTAGACACCAAATAATAAAAACCGGCTCGCACGAGTAGTGGAGTCCGGATCGATCCCAGGGAACGGAAGATACTTCGTATTCAAGCACACAATCTAAACTACTCTTTATTGCCAAAAAAGAAAATTCATTTAATTAAGTAAATAAGGGAAGAGTGTAGCCCTCTGCTGAAGACTTTAAACAATAATTAAGCGACCTTATTACAACCCAATTAAATGAATAAATAGCAGAAATAAAATTCTAATCTAAAAATAAAGGAAAAAGGTCTAGAGTGCTTTAGGCTTTTGTAGTCTTGAGACTTGATTTGCTTCCCTTTATGCTTTCCTCTGTGTTCTTTTTGGGTAACTAGGTTGAACACTTTTTGGTCTCTGAAGGCACTTTTGAAGGCCAGAAGGGACCTCATAGGGCACTTCAGGGGCACGAAAAGGGACTCACCGTACGTTCGATCACTTCCTTTCGATGGAGGGGTTGATAAAAAGAATGGATTTTTCGTTTCAATCATGCGTAGCTCCAATCTCTTTGATGATGGGGGTAAGAAGAATCGACGACGACGAGGTTTAGAAGAAAGAAAGATGAAGAAAAAGAAGAAAGAAGAGCAAGGAAGAGAACCAACTTGAGAAGAGAAAATGAAGAAATAAGAAGAAGAGGTAGTGAGAAGTGAGGGGGAGGGGGGGGGGGGGCGCATATCTCAAGAGGGAAAAACAACCTCCATGGCTGGAACAAAGCTATTTATAGACAAAAATTAGGTTAAAACACATTTTCTATGGAAGTCTGAAATATTTTCAAAATTTTCAAAACAGGTATTCCTCTTAAACATGTTTTTCAAAAGGGGTTTTTCCTAAACTAATTAACAATTAGTAAAATACTTCTAATCTAATTAAACTATGAATTAGAAAAATTCTAAACTAATAAAAACATCAAAAAATGCACGACTGAATCGAAAAATGCGATTTTTTCCGAAAATTCAATTTCGAAGCGGATTCTCGAAAATAATGATAAAGATGGGTTTTTAATGCAATTTTATCATGGATCATGCGTAAATAAAGTTGAATAAAATGTGAATATTATGCATGATAAAATACCCCCATGTTTATCGTTTGCTAGTCCTCGAGAAAACTGAAGCAAAAATAACAACTAACTAAAACCAAAACTTAACTCACTTTTGTAGGAATCACGGTTGCATTTAGCGTATGCAACATGCCCTTTCAACCCCTGGGCTACCCCAGTGGACGAGTAAGGTCTCGTGAGGGTTTGCAGTGATGCTACCCATAAACATCTATGTCATGTATGTATAAAAATTCAACTTCAAAACCATTAGGCAATTGAAGAGTTTGTTTTCACAAGTATTTCATGCCATTACATTGTCAAAACATAATTAAAGTCTTTTACATCACCACAGAATAAAACCTTTTCATTCACTTTTCTAAATATCATAATCATTTATGCTTTATTCTCAGAAAATCAAATATATACATGTCATTATTTACTTATCCTCACTTATGTTTTTTGCACAAGTTTTCTCAAAATTTGCTTCTAAGCAGTGATTTTTTTTTATTTTACACTTTTTTTCTTTGATTTTCAATTTTCACCCTTTTTCTTTATTTCTTTTGTTGAGCACTATATCAAATTTTTACTTTTCGTGACTCGTGTAACGAGCTTTAGGTCAGTGACTCCCAGGCCAGACGACCTTAGGGTACTAGATACAAAGTATCCCCCAGACTTAATTGCTCAAGTCACTGGACCTTCCATTTTCATAGTTTACGTATAGTCTACTTCTCTGTCATGTGCAATGTCAACATTTATTAGGCTCTCTATAAAGTCCATGTAACGGGCTTTCGGGCCGGTGGCTCCCAAGCAAAGATGACTTTAGGGTACCAGGTGTAAACACCTCTTAGGCTCTACATGCTTGAACAAAATATGCCACAAATATTAACTTAGACACAAAAGTGATTTCCTTCGTTATCCTTTTCAACATGGGATTCAAACATTTCAACTTGTGTCTGAGCCCAACTACTGGGGAATACAAAGACATCAAATAACTAAACGTATGCTCTTTTCATTTTTTGAGCTCATGAATGCAATGTTGTTCATTTGTTTAGTTTTTCAAAAATAAAACTGTGCATATTCATACTTATGATTCAAAACAAACTTTAACATGCATCTTTCGCCATTTGTTTAAAATCCACATAAACAACCATGTTTTTGTAGATCAGTGTTAATTTTTTTTCGTGAGACTTGAAAATTTCTAAAAGCATTAGATTTTGTAAAGCATTCTTATAATATCAAAGTCATTCCTTAAAAGCCCAATTTTTATGAGTTGTCATCAAAAGTGCAAGTACGAAGACAAAAAAATCTAGGTGTGCAAACTACACCCTCCCCCATGCTTGAATGACACTGCCCTCAGTGGCACTCCTCCATGCTTATATGAAACTTAGGGAATGCATATGAGAAACAAGAAAATATAGGAGGAAAGTGGTCGAAGTCACCTGATCCACTCTGTGGAACCTTACCTGAATACGACATATGAGTGGCTCTGCATAGGTTCCACCTGTCATGCAACCCATAAAAATATACCAAATGCAATGCATACATAATCTATCATTCATGCTCATGACAGAAGAAAACTACTTAAAAACAGAAAAACTGCGAAAACTACTAATGGTACATTACAAATATGGGCGACTTCTCATAAAACGCTAAGTTTTACGTCCTCAGCTAGACAGATCTCTGGTTTCCCTTCATTGTCCATGAGATCAATGGAAGTGAAGTCATCCTCAATCAGGGGTTCTAAGGAAAATAGTGTCATCTGTGACACTACACACTATGTTTCCTCCAACTCTACCCTTATCTATCCTACGATGACTCTCGAACTTGGGATGAAGGAGCTTAGTCTCCACGTGGAGACTAGTCTCAATTGATGGTGAGTCATAAACAAAACGACTAGCATGACACATCCAACTGTGGATCGGATTGCTTCCCTGTGGCATCTGTCACTTGTAAACAATCGTCATGTCCTGTCACTCTCATGACAACATCAAAGATTTATAATCGTAACCGCTTGTTGTCGAAAGAAACCTCCATCTCCTTAGTACGACAATCAATACGAGCATGGGCAATGGCCAAGAATGGTCTGTCCAGAATAATGGGGATCTGGTGAGTGACATCAGTGCCTTCCATGTCCAGAACAAAAAAATCGTCAGGAAAATAGAAGTCCTCGACCTTAACTAACACATCTTCTAAGATTCCTTGCGAATGCTTTGTAGACCTGTCAACCAACTGCAAGACAGTAGTCATGGGCTTTAAATCTCCAATCCCAAAAGTGTCATAAAGGGAACTCGACAATATGTTCACGCTTGCCCCAAGATCGAGCAATGCATGCTCGATAGTCATATTCCGAGATAATCAGTGCCCCAGGATCCTTGAGCTTGGGTGGGGCTTGGTGCCGAAACACGGAACTCACCTGCTCAGTCAAGAAGATCATCTTGGGCAACGACCTAGATTTTCTCTTCTGCGAGCAAAGTTCTTTGAGGAACATTGCATAAACAAGCACTTGCTGGATGTCGTCAAGCAGAGGGATGTTTATGTGAACCTGCTTGAACATGTCAAGCATTTCGTGCATGCACGTCTCCAGTTTGCCGAAATCAATCGGTTTGGTCAGGGCCTGAGGAAAAGGGGCTCTAGGGATATACGAAGGAGAGGGGACATGCTGTGGGCCTTGCTTGCTTTCCTCGGGCCTGATGGAAGAGATCGACTGGTCAATAAGTGTGGCAGTGGGCTCGCGAGTCGACTCCTGTATAGGGTGAAATGCCTTCCCATGCCGAATGGTCATAACAGAATTTGCCTGCTCTTTGTGGGACACTGTGAGGTGCATGCTGTAAGACATGGGTTCCTTACCCTTCAGGTTGACGACAAACTAACTCGAGAGGCTTCCCTCGCTGCGCCTGCTCAAGTCTTCAACCAACTGTCTCATCTGGGTCTGTAGCTTCGCTATCGACTGCATATGAGAGCTGAGATTGGCCTTGATGTTAGAGAAGACCTCTAACAACTTCTCCTGAAAAGATGGGCTCGATGTGGGCTCCTGAGGAGAAAGCAAGCTAAGCGAGTGGTGGGCCTGTGGAAATGTGGGATGCGGGTAACCTTGTGAGAAGTTACCTTGTCTGTGCTGTGTCTGGTGAGACATGTGGGGTGGTTCTTGTGGATTTCTTCATGCAAAGTTATGATGATTTCACTAGCCCGATCATGCACCGGTCTCGCGAAACCTTGCGTAGCATTCACTTGCTCCTGAACGAATTCAGGATAGAGTGGTGCTGTCAGACACTCAGAAACAATGTGTGCAGGGTTAGCGCATAACTCACACACTTTTCTTGATTTATCGAAGTGGGGTGAGCCAGTAATTGATCAACTTTCCTGGTCAATTGGTCCACTTTGATTTGCAGATTATGTTCGGACCCGAATTCATAAATCTCTTTCTTTTTAGGACCCCACTAGGAACATGTGTGGTCCTATCAATACGTTAGGACAAATGACATTTTCGCTCAATGTATCGAATATGACCCATGCCTCGTTCTTGCTCATGAGTATGAACATGCTCCACACGAATAATCAAACATTTGCTTGTCCTTCTCGGTCAAGCCATCATAAAAGTACCACACCAGTTGCCAACGAGGCACCTGGTGGTGGGGGTACTTGCGGAGAAGATCTTTCATCCTCTCCCAGGTCTCATGAAACTGTTCACCCTCAATCTGAAAGAAACTGTTAATGGCTTTACGAAACTGGTTCGTCTTACCAATTAAGAAATACTTCTTAAGAAGCAAACACTTTATGCGTTCCCAAGTGGTAATCTGAATAGTATTGAGGGCCTTCAGCCAATGCTTGGCTTTGTCCTTGAGGAAGAACGAAAACAACGTCAACCTCAATGCGTCATCCCTAAAATTGTTGATCTGCACAGTGGAGCAGATCTTGAGGAACTCATCGAGATGACAGTAGGGGTCTTCGTTGCTTAGGCTATAAAAAGATGAAAGCATTTGGATTATGCAGGCTTTTATCTCAAACTGAGACGCTCCTACCACGAGTCTCGCGATGTAAGAGGCGAGAGTATATTCATTGGGAGTGAAGTACTCCCAAAGAGGACGAGTCAACTGTTGATCTTGGGCCATGGGGCCGGATTGATGAGCTCTCCTAATAAGAGACTCGGGATCCTCAACAACTCAATTAGTTCAGGGTTAAGCAAGCATCGCCCTTGCATGCACTTGTGGCTAGACCGGTGCAACAACGGTCCTAAGACACTGGTTTTCTACTTACCTAACGTGTAAAGCGGCCAAACCACATCAAACCACAAAGTAGGTAAAATAAAAAATAATACTAAAAAACAGTAAATTGACAAACACCATACACTTGCACTCAACAAATATTTTGCGAAAAACAAACTATGAGCACAATACCAATCGTGCACAGTCACCTCTAAGGGTATCCTAATAGTTGGGCCGTGCAAGAAAAGTAAATTGGTATCTAGAGTATGCAATCACGTAATTCTAAACCTAAATACGGAAATGAAGCTAAACAATCCTAAATATGAAGCAGGAATTAAACTAAACAACCTAAACAATAAACAGAAAGCAAACTAGCACCCTACAAAACGTGAACAACAAATGACAATAAAGTGAATACTCGTATTACTCACCGTTCCCCGACAATGACGCCAAAAATTTGGTGTGAGTTTTGTAAAACATTTTTAAAACAATATTTTTATGTAAAAACAATGTGAAAGTTAGACACCATATAATAAAAACTGGCTCGCACGAGTGGTGGAGTCCGGGTCGATCCCAGGGAACAAAAAATACTTTGTATTCAAGCACACAATCTAAACTACTCTTTATTGCAAAAAAAAAAGTTAATTTAATTAAGTAAATAAGGGAAGAGTGTAGCCTTCTGCTGAGGACTTTAAACAATAATTAAGCGACTTATTACAACCCAATTAAATGAATAAATAACAAAAATAAAATCCTAATCTAAAATAAAGGAAAAAGGTCTTGAGTGCTTGAGGCTTATGTAGTCTTGAGACTTGATTTGCTTCCCTTTATCCTTTCCTCTGTGTCCCCTTTTGGTAACTAGGTTGAACACTTTTTGGTCTCTGAGGGCACTTCTGAGGGCCTGAAGGGACCTCAGAAGACACTTCAGGGGCACGAAAAGGGGCTCACCACACGTTCAATCACTTTTTTTTCGATGAAGGGATTGAGAAAAGAGTGACTTTTCCGTTGCAATCATACGTAGCTCCAATCTCTCCGATGATGGGGTAAGAAGCACCGGTGACAACGAGGTTTAGAAGAAAGGAAGATGAAGAAAAAGAAGAAAGAAGAGCGGGGAAGAGAACCAGCTTGAGAAGAGAAAATGGAGAAAGAAGAATAAGAAGAGGTAGAGAGAAGAGAGAAGAGAGAAGAGAGAAGAGAGAAGAGAGAGGGGGCACATATCTCTATGGAAAAACAACCTCCATGGCTGGAACAAAGTTATTTATAGACAAAAATTAGGTTAAAACACATTTTCTATGGAAGTTTGAAATATTTTCAAAAATTTCAAAACAGGTCTTCCTCAAAAACATGTCTTTCAAAAGGCTTTTTTCCTAAACTAATAAAAAATTAGTAAAATACTTTTAATCTAATCAAACTACGAATTACATAAATTCTACACTAATAAAAACATTGAAAAACGCAGTGCTGAATCGAAAAATGCGATGTTTCTCGAAAATTCAATTTCGAAGCGGATTCTCGAAAACAATGATAAAGATGAGTTTTTAATGCAATTTTATCATGGATCATGCATAAATAAAGATGAATAAAATGCGAATATTATGCATGACAACCCTCTTCAATACCTTCACCAAGTTAACGGGAGTTCTGCAATACCTTGACCAAGTTAATGCTACTCTCTCTCTCTCTCTATATATATATATCTTGTTAGATAGATATATGTATATACATGCTGATCGACCCACCTTGCTGTGAAACAAGGATTGGAACTGATCTGAAAAGGCATCCATTATCGGCATAACAGTTAACTTTTGAATCCACAGAAATTCTGGGCATGAAAAGAAACAAGAAACAAAATTTCTGAACCTAGGCATCAGATTTAACATATCCAAGAAATATCATAATTTTTGCTGGGACGTTAACTATAAAAATTACAACAGCAAATATCAGGTTTTCCTTTTCTTAAACTAAAACTAACTTTAGAACAACTACACAGATTCAATCAACATCGATTTTAACGGTGAATAAAAGTTAGATTTATAAGCATCCGTTAACAAGTCATAATACCTCCAACTCAAACTCGATTCAATAACACACACACTTAAAGAAAATTGTGTTTATGCTAACTGAAAAAAATCGTCAGTTTAGAGCTAACAGCATATATATATATATATGCTGAAAAGAAAAATCAACTCAATCTATATAGTTCCAGATTAGATAAAATTGATAAATCTGTATGAACATATACATATTTGATTTCTCTTGATTCGGTCCACGCAAATCTCTCTACTCATTGGAATAGAGAGAGAAGCCCGTACTTTGCTCTTCGGATTGCGTAGAGGAAGGAGGAAACGTAGAAGATATTCTTCTCTCTCTAAATTTTTTTCAGCTTGATGTTTTTGAGAGAGGTTTAACCTCTCTTCTTATAACTAGAAAGACTCCCTGGTAGGGGGTGATGCCCCCTTCTAGATGGATTTGGTTGGGGTAGAGTTCTACCAACTATCATAACCCCTTAATATATATCTATATCTATATATATATATATATATATATATATATATATGTTTCTTAAAGTTTTAAATTCATTTTGTTTTAAAAAGATATGGATGGATTATGGGTCCGAGTTGAACCCATGATCCAAATTTATATCCATTTGGATTTCAGCCTATACATGGCACTAGTCAATATGGATCATGGACTAGGTCCATATCCATATTGGCATCAACCCAAATGTATATAGACCGGGTCAATTCCGATCCAAATAGAAAAAGACTCAAAATAGAGGCCGATCTAATTAGAAAAATGCATTTTTTTAGACCAACGCATATTCAAAATCGTCAAATCAGATCTCCTACGAGATCTACGTTTCATAAAGGATCTAACTATGGTCTTAGATCCATTTAACTCCTGAATTTCACCTGAATTTAAAAGTTAAAAATTAATAAAATTCGCAAGTGTTACATATCATATATAGATATCGTCTTCAATGGGCCCTAAACCAGGTCCAGACCCCATATTTATTATTTTTAATTTTTGACATCTTAAATATAATTATTTAATTAAAAAATATATTTTTGAACTTAAAAATATAGGAAAAATTACGAGGTATTACATTACAACTGATTGTGGCAATTAATAAAACATCCATTTAGACAATAATCTGTCAGTAAGTTTACAATGGCTAAATTAGAACTTGGTCCTTGTTCTGTAAACATTCAACTATCCAAGGCACACATATCGTGATAACTGTATTATTCAAGGGTTGCTCTGAAAAGTTGTTTTATTTATTCTGTTCTCTCTCTCTCATAATCTTTGCTGTACCAGGCCAAAAAAGAAGAGGAATTTAACACTGGTCCTCTCTCTGTGTTGATGATGAGCGTTAAGAACAACACCCAGGTGAGTTGCACATTGTACTATTCATAGTTTTTGTTCATCTGTTCTGGTAAATGTATGTTTTGTTGGTTGGATAGAATAACATTTTGAATAAAGATCTTTTATTCAAAAAAATGCTAGTTAGCCACCTAATTTTAGGGAAATGAAAAATCGTATCTGACATGACTGCTGTTAGGTACTCATCAACTGTCGGAACAACAAGAAGCTTCTTGGACGTGTTCGTGCATTTGACAGACACTGCAATATGGTTCTTGAGAATGTTAGGGAGATGTGGACAGAGGTTTGCATGACCAAACCAGTGGGGATTCATTTCACTTTCCACGCTGTTCTCCTTTTCCCTTTCTCTTATGTGCTTCAGTTTTGCAGATTCCAAAGACTGGCAAAGGAAAAAAGAAGGCTCACCCTGTGAACAAGGATAGGTTTATCAGTAAGATGTTCCTGCGTGGCGACTCTGTGATCATTGTCCTGCGAAATCCAAGTTGACCTACTAAATTGCTTTTCCTTATAGAAGATGGCGCTTTTCCTTTCCGTGTATATGAATCTTTAGTACATGCCTTTGTTGTGCAAACCCATATGCTGAAATTAGTGCTAAACGTGCACATATTGTTGCTCTTTTTTTAATTTTCAACTGTTTTCTTGTTGATTATACTTGAATTATGACGAGTAGGTGTACGCATTGACTGCCATGCTTGCATGTTTAGATTGGGAGAATAAGAAGAATGGTAAATCTGTGTTTGGCATGAAGGCACCCATGCGGGTTTTATGCACAAGTTTGGAGAGATTTTGGTGCCAAGGTGGGGTATGGAGGGGAGATATGGAAGGCATTGGAAAGCTTTGAGTAGTGGAAAAACAAAATCAATTAAGGGTGGGGATGCGAACGGCTTCGATTTAGTTCAGATGTAGTCTTTACTAAATCGTACATGGACATGCCACGATCAGACTTGCACTTACCTGGAGAGAGTATCAGGTCAGGAGAGTTTCCTTGGATGCCGTTCATCATGAAATTGAACATCCCCGAAACAGGTGGGGATGGCGCTCTTTGAGCTGTCCATTTTAAAGCCATCGGATGCCCTCCATCTAGGGCATGGGGGGAATCAGGAAAAGGGTGGGGCCCATCCAAAAGATGATCAATCCACCCATTGTGATCTGGATTCTGTTCATCTTAAGATGAACGGCATCTAGGGGACCCATGGTGCGCATCTGACCTGATCCTCACTCTTACCTGGATTTGGTTCAGATGTCTTAGACCTGCTTAACCTGGCCTCATTCCTGTTTGGACATGGACCATACATGGCGTGCCTTTCAGACTTACCCTCGTGTTTGACTTCGGACATGGAGGCTATAGTCATTGCCAGATTCAGATATAATTAGAGCTAAGCTTTTCATATTTGATTTTATGTATGATCCGTGCGAGAGGTGTTCTTCAGTATGGCATGAGGGAGCTCCAAACATCTGTTTGGCTAAATAAAATCCGGATGAAGAGCAACTATAGACGTAATTGGAGAGAGAGAGAGAGAGAGAGAGAGAGAGAGAGAGAGAGAGAGAGAGAGAGAGAGAGAGAGAGAGAGAGAGAGACGTCTTCAAATTTACTGAACACGTGCGGCTTGATAACTATATCAACTGAAACTTGAACACCATGGAAGGTTTTATTATGGATCTGCCCCAGGAAAATGATTCCTTTTTTTCTATGCCCATGGGTTCTCTATGGAGATCTAGAGCACACAGGCGCGGTATTTTAAGCTGTGTTGCTTCATTGTTTCTTCCTGTCAGTGGTTGTAGTAGAGAGTTGGAATACCTTTGCCTTTGATTTGCAGGCTGTGGCAAAGTCTGTTAATCATGTCTTGGCTTTTGTCTTGTCAACTCCGACATGACTTTTGAGGTTTGAGCTATCGCTGGTGCTTGTCCAGAAACATTGACTTATCTCTCTACAAGTAGTAAGCGGGTAGCTTTAACATCACAACTCAGGTTGCTGCACTTTGTTAGAATGACTGAGGAATGAGTTTAGTTCCATTTTGCAATACTCGTTCGTAGTATGCTGCAGTGTGATAGTTTGTGCGGGTGTTGGAAGCCCACAATAATTCACGTTCCGTTAATACAATAAAAGGTGGTGATATTTAAATGCGTCTCTGTCTCTCTCTCTCTCTCTCTCTATATATATATATATATATATATAATGAAAAGGAAGCAAAGTTTCCATGGCAGTATTAGGATTCTACCTGCAATCTTCAAGTCATGAGCTTGATGAGTCAACTAATTCCTCTGGCCTACTTGTTCCCCCTCCCCTTCCACCCCTACTTGTTTCACTTCCCTCTGGCAGGATATAACTTTTCTGAAATGAAAAAAATGGCACCCCTTAAAATCCCTAATTTAGTCAAATATGGAGTAATTTTATCGAGTCAAACCGCTTAAATAACAATAGTTTCTTTTGGCAATAAAGGTCTAGAACCACGGGAGTGTTTAGATGGTCATGCTTATCTAGGAAATTGTGATTTTTTGGAGATTGCGTCTCTTATGAGATTTCACCACCTATCCTGACATTTTGGATAACTGGGTGGATCAAGTACTCACGCAAGAGTGAACATTTAGGAAAAGGTCTGCCCATGTTGGCATCTATGTTCTTGTGTATTGTTAAAATCATTCCATAGCCATTTGTCCCACTGTCCTTACCCGTTCATCTCGCATTCAAACATGTAAAAAATGTTAATCTTGGTAGAAAAAGATGTATTTTTCAGAGAAAAATGAATATCCAACAAAAAAAAGTTTTTAAGGAGAAAACATGCATGTACGTGTCACCAAAATGCTAGTATCTCTAGTATTAGATGTCCCATCTTGTAACATTGAATGTAAGACAACTTAAATCCTTGCATCTTCATTTCCAACGTTTTCTATTCATAAAAAGTTATAACAAAAGAAGTGAATGGGACTCACATAAAGAAAAAATCAGTCACACGCCTTCAATTTTGCAGAGCGCGCATCTCACAAGCACCCGCCTGACTGCACATATTCTTACAATGATGGATCTGTATGAGATTTTCAAAAGAATAAAAGAAAAAAAAATTTCCGGGATTGAGTAAAAAATCCTCTACCGTATACTCCCAAAATGAAGGCTTGAATGGTTAAACTCGGCTGTTGAGTTCTCTTGGGTGTACCTTCAGATTCATCAACACGATGTTGGTAGTACTAAAGGCGTTAACACCAAGTAATCTTTACTGCTTACATGTGTTGTGAATCCCTTTCTATACTATTTCTGAGAGAAAATAGTTGAGCTGCTTGTTTTAATTCATGATCTTGTTGATCCTCTTTGAATGATGAGTCGCCACTGCAAGAAAAACAAAACAAATTTACAGTCAAAATGAATGAAAAGAATTAAAAAAAGATGCTCAGAACAATACATATCTTTATTGTATAAACTTTTTTTTTCGATGTAATTCAACAACTTAATATATTCAAACATTAAAAATTTGTAAAAGGATTCTATAAAATGAAAACAAGTAGATAGAAAGGTTGTCATGCGATGCTAAAGTCTGTAAGTGACATGTTAGTTTAGCTATGTACTGAGTTGTGTTTACCTAATTGCATCATTTAATTTCTCATTATAAAACAACGTATCGTGCATGCAAACTGATAGAAATATAGGTTTAAAATATAAAACCCAAATAAAATAATAATAACTATAAAGTGGGTTATCATAGTATCCAGAAAAAGTAATAGAGATGTACCTTAAATAGAGATTTTTCCCAACAATAGCTTTCTTTGACTTCTTCTAAAGCTTCATGTGGCTATACCTCGCAATCTTAGCCTCTTAATGATACTAAAGAACTATATAATCATCTAAAGAAGTACCCCTCTTCCCTCAACCACCCCTATTAATAGGGCTTCTATTATATGTAGCTAGATTTTAGGGAGAGGTCCGTTAACTACATGTTCTCTCTTAGACTAATCTAGTTTAGGTTAAATGAATTAATGAATTTTAACTTTTACCATTCACTAAAACCGTAAATGATGTGAGATATACATATTACGGTTGAAACCCTAAAAAAGAAATAATATCAATAAGTTCTCTTTTTCTAGAAAAATATTTTCAAAAACATCCTTCCAAAATTCAATATCCTATATAGGCCTAGAATAAAAAATTACTGTCAAACCTATATAGCCTATGTAATTAACCATTGAAGATCCAAAATAATAATTGGATATTATGAAACTTTTTCATAAAAATCTGCTAAAATTTTTTAAAATATAATTTTAATAAAACACCTAAAATTTTTATTTATTAAATTATCAAGCTTGGGTTTTTCTTTTAATCTGAATTGCACTTTTCCTCATTGTTAGATATTCTCAAAAAATGGTTTTGGAACCCTTGTTGAATACTCATCATTTCATAAGTATTTTACTAATTATCCAATATATATCTTCAATAAATTTATTACAACTTATTTGGGTATAATCAAAATAATTAGATAATATATTTAGTAATAAATGAGCGCCTTAGGTAAAGGTTATTATGAACCTGTTTTGTATATGAGAAAAATATTTACTGTTGGTAAATGATTTTAAGATAATTTCTCATGCGCAAAGTACATTTAAGCACCCATTGATGTGAATTTCCCACTTCAATGACTGTCATTGAGAAATAGTCATTTCATATCTAATATGAACATCATACACTATGGCATCCTTCCAAATGAATTGCCCATCCTCAACCATAATTGTGACTATTTCAGGTACAACAGACTTAAAAACTAGTTCTTCCATGTTGACCCGGATTCAAACATCTAATTACCCTACAATGTAACCTGTGGATCCTCATGATATCCCATTTCATATTTGTCATCTCATGGCCAAGATATATTAATACCCATAAACAAAACAATCCCCAAATATAATAAAATTAAATGCATTAAAAATATTATTTTATTGGATTTCCAAGGCATAACATCTAACAAACTATGTCCATATGTTAATGAAAAAGGACAGGAAAGAAGATAACTATCTACTACTGTATAGTAGGCTATTTCATTGACCTATATTAGGTTATGCACTTTGCATTAGTTATATTATTGAATAAAAAAACAAACATGCTCACGGTGAAAGTAAAACAGGAGTTTATGATCCTATGTTGTCATAAAAGACAATCTTATAAATGAGATCGATTCAACTGCATGACAAATGAAAACAACCGAATAAAATGCATCAGAAAATTCTGGTAAAAGTGCCATCAATTGGTATATTAGAAAATCAAGTTGTTTTTTTAATTATATATGTTTCATTCCAGAGTAGTGAAGTTCTAGTCTGTTTACCCTTATTTGATTTAGATACACCATAAGTCCACAGGTTGAAAACATGAGAAAGGAAAGCCTAAACTGGTGTAATCTGAGGTTAAACTTCTGTAACATATTAGCACTACCAGAAAAGGAACTCTTCTCCAACCTCTACTTCCTTTCGATAAAGTTGCACGCAAAGATAATGATCATATACAACATCATGAAACTCAAATACCAAGAAACAAAATTGCCAATATGCATAAACAAATTTAATACTTGAAAAGATGGATGATACTTGATTATGTAAAAAACCACCAGTTGTATATGAGAGCATTTATAATATGAGGCCATATCTTCCACCTTCCTACAGAGGGCTTTAGATTAGAAGAAGATGAATTCATTGTTAAGAGAATCTTAAAGACTAAACGTCATTCAAAATTCATGTTTAAGAAAATTGTAAACCCATTTCCAAGAAATCTATAAAATGATTGGGATTGTATGTTTCAAAGGTTTAACAAACTTGGATTGATTGCTTATAGATGCAACTGTTGAAGCATCCAATGTTTTCAACATGCAATCCTGTAACTAGAAATACTCTATCCTTATTGTTAGGAACTAATGAACTCGAAGGGAACTTCATCCATCCAATTCACAGTATCAAACGAAAAAGATAGCGGTTAAATAGAGTTATACATTTGGGACAACCATAACAAATATTCAAGGCATAGCCACACTAGCATGAAAGATAAAGGAAGCTAGTGATTAAACTTACAACTTAAGTTAAATATAGCTGGAAGGAAGGAATGGAGCCTAAACAGAAACAATATGACCATGATTCAACTTGGTCGTGCTTGATCCAATGCATAATCCAAATTTAAAACTTTAATTAGCATTGGAATCAAATGAGTGAGAAAGAACTATTCATTATTGTAGGCCAAGGAAGAACAAACTAATTAGTTATTAATTTGACAAGTGTCCTTCCAAGAGTTATTAAAAAAGCTAGGTTTACACATATTAATCATGCAAAAACAGCCTAGTGAATAACACAATAAATAAATCTTTATATCCTACAGCAAATGTACGAAGTAGGAGACGGCATTATGTATAGCCCTCACATAAATATAATCCACGTAAAAGTTTCACAGATTCAATGCATCTCAAAATTTTAGCATAAAAAACCTAATAGGATTCTTGTTCACTTTCGACTTACCAATCTTGAATAGAATCAGACCATAGTCAGAGATTGCTCACCTCTCATTCTAGCCACGATTTGTTTCAGCAGAAAACGTAAACTCAATTTAAAAATTATTATTGTTCTTTAATCATTAATATATCGATGCTTCCATTTTCTCCTCTTAATCGTAACAATCATTTCTCCATCATTTTGGATCTTAGTTCAATCAAGACAATCCAATATTTTTCCTTTTGCAATCTAAACTATTGTTCTTCATCCACTACAAAGGCTTTGATCATTTCCAAGAAAGTCCTTTGCACCACCATATCATCAATAAAATATATGCTCAATTGCACCCAAAAACCATGAAATTAATGAAAAAATCTGGAAAGATTAGAAAATATCAAAGTTTGTACCTGCACTCCAATGACACTTTTGGATTGACAAATGACTGACGATCAACAAACATGTCAACGAACGGCTTGAATTCGTCACAGTACTCTTGAATGCCAGCACCATGGGCCAAACCTGTCGGCTTCGAACTGGATGACTCGCCAACGTGCATCTGAGGCTGTTGCACCCATGGTGAGCTCCCGGAGAAGCCCATATTCACACCGGGCCCGTATCCAATGTCCATCCCTGTCATGGAAGGGTTGACATGGCTAACAGCAGCAGCAGCATCCATGATGTGCTGCTGCTGCGGCTGCGGCTGAGACAAAGGAATCCCATGAAACTGCTGCATATTGAATGAGCCACTGGGGCCACCTATGCCGATGTCAGTCATGGTGCCATTGTGGATCTGCAGCTGCTGCTTGATGCTGTGGACATGGCAGAGAGTTATGTCGAGCTCGGCTTTGATCCAATCGATCTGTTTCTTGAGATCATCTATGACACCCAGGCAGCCCCTCACAGGGTCCTTGTTTCTCATGTTGGCCTGAAAAATGATGGTCTTCATGGCCTCAGGGCGCTGGGTGGGATCGAGATTCTTGAGGATCTTGAGGATGTTGCTGACGCCAAAGAGTCGGTGGGCATTGAGAAATTGCTTCTGCTGGTCGGGTGGAAAGTAAGGGGCAAGAGGGCAGTCAGCATTGCACTTCCTACGTTGGTACTTGCATGAGGCACATGCTTGGCTGCCATTGCCACCGCCCTTGTTGTTCATGATCTCCTCCAATTTACAAATATAAAGGAGGGCGAGAAAAATGAGTTGGGGATGTGACGAATGAGTCTCGGCGTGGGAGGAGGAAGGGGAGCCCCAGGGCTGTTAGGGGTGGTGGAAGGCGAGCCCGGTTGCGACGTTGCAGCCTCTTTTTTTGTGAGAGAGAGAACCTGAGAAAAAGATGGCGAAGGGAAAGGTTGGATGCACTTGAAAAGCTGGCGGAGGCCCTGGCCATTCCTGTTTATCTACAAATAAGTTGGTCTCTCTTGTGTGTGCCTGGGAGATGAGGTGCAATAACGGATCGCACCCATGCTTGCTTTAGTAATTAAGTTATGTGAGTCCCGATGTCGATGGGCTACGAGAAGGGCTGGTCATATTCCATATCACCGCAACTCGGGTGATGCTGAATCTGGACCACACGCGTGCCTATTAGTGGTTTCCACCCGGCGAAGAGGACAGATGAACCGTGCCGATTCAATATCATCAACTTTTTGCGGATGTTGAATAGGGCAGGATCTCTTCAGAGATGTGTGGAGTGAGGTTTGAGATGGTTGTCATTTTAGAGAAAGTGGGAGCGTTGAAGAAATTGTGGAGGGTTTGTTCTGCAAGACCATTTCGAAAAGTGGGTGGCTTGGATTGGAAAAGGTTAGATACAAGGATAATCTTAAAATAAAACAATGGGAGGTCCTTTTTCATCTACCCCTCTTGGCATTAAAAGGAACTCAGCCATACTCGCGAAGTTTCATAGTCCTCGCATTAGAGAAGAAACGACGTGTGGTCATTGCAAAGTTTTTTTCTTTTTTAAAGGCAAACTGGGGTTTGGCAGACCCAGCAGTTATTATTTAACGTATCACTGGGTTTTGAACCTGCAACCTTCCACCACAATAAAATGTGCACTGACAGCTCCTACCAACCGCAAGGAGCTCGGTTGGTAAATGTGGTCATTGCAAAGTTCATCGTATGCATCACATTATATATATATAGCCAAACTACAACATACCACATCTCACATTCCTTGCATACGGTCAATGCCACATTGAACCATGTTGCCTTTTGGGTTCTAGAATGTGTTAGGATTAGCTTTTAGAAAAAAGATATAAAAGTAGTAAACAATTTTTTTTTTTTTGGCTGTGTTCAACATAGTAACGCTAGGGGCCAGCCCTCAATCAAGAACTAGGCGGTTGCCAGAAAAATAGGCTAAAAACTAGGCATGGTGAATATTGACTGGGGGTAAAAATCCCCTTTTCACTTTTTTTTATTCTTCTTTTTATTTTTCAGAACGGAATGACTCGATGCGAATATAGATTTTGTCGAGCAGGTAGTTGAGAAATGTAAAAATCCACGAGGGTTCCTCATAATTTACCGTTTTTTTTTCCATGTATAACCAAGCAGCTTTTTTACTTCCCTTTTCGTACCATTTGAGTTCCGTTCCCCTAAAACTTGGGGTTTTATTCACTTCTCTCACTGAATGTTCAGCACTCCAGCTGCTCGGGAGAGGTGCACAATAGGTGACCTGCAAATAAGGGTGTAACTGGGTCGGTTCTTGGTTGGGTGCTATCAGACCTGATTTTAAATCGAAAGACCCAAAACTGATCCAATCTAATCCAAATTTGGGTTCCAGTCTTGGTACGGTTTAAAAATGCAGATCCATTTTTTTTTTCAACAAGCTAAAATTGTAGAAGCATATAAGTTAACAGGTCCAGGTATGTACTTGGTGGGCTATAATCAGGTCCAGGTTTGGGTACGGGTAAGTTAACAGGTTCGATAGACCTGCTACTAACCTGGGTTTGAAACTCAGACCGTACGCATTTTGATTCAGGTCCAGGTTTGGGTATGGCTGAAAAACCTATACCCATATGGGTTAACAATAGAAAAATAATAGAAAATTGCATAATAGGTTACCCTTTCCGAAGTCATATTTTTTCACTTAGAAATCAGAACCGAGTGAATTCAATTTCTCTTTGAAAGCTGTCACATTCTGTATTCTAAATTCTCTTCCGAGTGCAAAAGCCAAATGAACTTTAATGGACAAACCTGATTTATAAGTTCAGCAAGAAAATTTCTGGAAGGCCCCAAAATTTTAAGCCAAATGTTTAGATAACTTTTTTTTAAATGCGTCATGGAAGGTGAGGTTTCATCTAAGGCATTGCCTTAACCGAAAGAAGTCAGCCCGTGCAAATACCATCATTTAATAGCCTCTTAAAATGGAATTCGAGAAAAGACACCAAAGATAAATTCATAAAACATTATTCTACTGAACTAAGTTCCAGGGAGTCATCTTTGGTGCAAGTGCACCTTTTACGACAATGAAGCCGTACATGATACTTTAAGTACAAGGTTTTGATGATGAGCAAGTGAAATCAACTGCATTTCAGCTAAGTCAATGAAGACATTGAAGAATTCGATGAAGAATCTTTGAAGATTAGTGTGCAAATGTTAAATTCATTAAAAGTCTTAGATTCTTGTAAAAGCCTTACTTAAAGTGCATATTTAGGTTGCATTTTACCTGAAAAGTCTTTAAAAAAACTTTTCTAAAAGAACCCTTCTTGAAGATCTTTTTAGAAAACTCTTTTATTAAATTTTCGTGTTTATTAGTCGACTAATAGACTCACCAGTCGATTAATCCTTTCGGGCCATGTTTTCTAAAATAGTCATTTTTGTCAAATTAGTTGACCGAAGGTTTTAGCAGTCAACTGGACATAATGTCTGTTTTCTGGAAAATTTAGCAGCAATCGACTAATGACTTTATCAGTCGACTGAACAAAACATATGTTTTCTGGAAATTTAGCAGCAGTCGACCGAACAGAATGTATGTTTTTCAGAAGATTTTAGCAGCAGTCGACTGAAAGGTTTTTCAGTCTACTGATGATATTATCAGTCGACTAATTTTTTCTCTAGTCGATTAAGTTTCAAAAGTTTAAATTTTCAAACGGCTCGATTAACAGATCAGTCGACCGACGATAACTGTCAGTCTACTAATAACTAACTATTAGTCGACTAACTACTGTTCCAGTCGACTAATTTTGCCGTTTTTCCTGAAAATTTAAAAAGGTGTGTCTTTTCATTTTTCAAACATTTTGATCGTTCAAAATGGACTGTTTTGACACCCTTTCATACCCTCAACATATGGAAACTTTCAACTATAAATATGAGTGCATTTTATACTCAAAAGTACTTCAATTCAATCAATTTGAATCAATTACTCTTTGCTTTTCACTCATTCATTTTCTCACTCACGTGATATTTTTCATTTCAGTTTTTCACTCAAATTCCTTTGAGAGATAGTGAATTTGTGAGTAGAGTATTTCAACAACCTCAAAATCCAATTGCATCTCATTTGCATTCAAAAGAAGGGCTCATAGGTTGTATTGTAAGTTATTACTTATTTCATTTTTCTGTAAAAGGAATGACTCCTTGGTTTAAAGGAGTTGTTTGCTTTCAGTAGGTGTGTTACTGGAAGTGGGACCGGATTTGGTCTGTATGATCTTGTAGTTACACAAGGTTGATAGTGGAAATCTCAAGCTGGTTTTGCTTGGGGACTGGATGTAGGTCGGGAAAGACCGAACCAGGATATATCTTGTGTTCTTTGTGTGCTTGCTTTTCAAATTGCAAAATCCTTAAATATTCTGCAGACAATTTTTTTTAAAAGCACTATTCACCCCCCCTCTAGTGCTCATTGCCTCGATCCTACTGCACTTTCAACACCTTCTAACCAAGAGGAGCCTCATAAAACCTAGTTCACATAAAAAACTATCTTAGCAAAAGATCTTTTTTTTTTCGAAAATGGGTTGCAAATCTTAGACAAGTCATAGATAATATAACACACATGAGAATGAATCTTAATCCTTCGGACTTGGATCCATATCATAACTCGGACTCTGATTCCAACATGAAGAACCTGAGTTCGAAACATAATACTAATGTATGAAACATTTCATATGTCAAACCATTCAACATTAAGAAAATCAAGTAAGTTTTTACATCTATCAAATGTTAAATGTTTTAAAAATCCAAAATCTAAAACTAAACTAATGTGCCCCAGTTAAGGGCTTGGTTCAACGACATCTCATCCTCGTATCCCGCTATTGTAGTTACTCCACGTTTACAAAGTTGTTAGACTCATCGAGTATGGTAGAAGAGCAACAAAGAATTAAAACATACATCAACACATAATTATATTAAATGAACATGATGCATACACGTGCAAACATATATAATCTTGCATTAAATCACATGAGTTATGCTTTGTATCATATAAACTTACCATCATCTAAAATTATGCTTCATATCACAATATCATGTTTTATAAATCTAGCTCATATGATAGACATGCTGCCACATTTCACATATAAGCAATTGCATAATGCTAATTAAAATATACTCATGCCCATACTTAAGTATTTGAATAATTAGGGCATATGTTCATCACAATTTTGTTAAGTAGGGTTTTTGTTTCTCTTGTTACTATGCCCATGGGTACACGTGGACACAACTGACACAGAAGAGAACACTATGAGTGTTTATTATGCTATGTCTTTTAGATTTTTTATAAGCCTAACTATTCACGACAACCAAAGTAGGCGGTTCTTAAATGGGAAGAAACCCCGCAGAGGCATAATTTCTGAGATACATCTGCTAACTACTGCAGTAGGCGTGAGATCTACCCACCTAGGACACATTGGTAGTCCAGATCCCCTACCTCCCGAGAATAGAGGACCAATAAGACGCCCTTGCTCTCATAAATAATAAGAAACATATACACCACTAACTTCTGTATATATCGTGGTCACTCGAGGTTGTACCAACTTTCATTTTCAAGGTAGATTAGGTGAATTGATGAGTTATTAGGTCTCTTTAATTAAGGGTTTAACATGTTCCATAACCCACCCACCAGTGCTATGATGCCTTTGGACCAACATAATGAGCACCTTTGTAATGCCCCGGATTTTCAAAACAATACTAAGTAAAAAATTCATGGATTTCTCTTTATTTTTTTCTTTGTACTGAAACTTAGAAAAGGGTTTTTAGTAGCGGATATGAACGATAATGAGTCATAAGTTTTAAAAAACATCGGGCAAGTCACATGTATGCGACCAAGCATTCATTGACCACCAAGGTGTTTCATTTATAAAAATGAGTTGTTTATTACAAACATCACTCCTTAGAAAAACAATATTTCATAAAATTGGTTTTATAAAAGAAGCGGTACAACACTGTGTGGATAAACCCTAAAACTCGATGTCGCCTTGCTCTGCATATCGCATAACAGGTTTAATACCTATATTCTCCATTAAACGAGGTCAGAACCATTGCTGGTATGGTAAGAAAATATTCACATCAACTCAAGTATAAACTCAGAAAAATACACAAACCATATAGGGTCACAGTTCGCAATAACAACACTCAAGTCTTCACGACTTAGCATATATTGCGAAAGCCTCCTCAGGGCCATGATTTAAACATTTTGCTTGATCATGCATAAATTCTGCATTTTATACATATATTTCTATTCATGATCCATCAAAAAAATGCATTAAAAACTCATTCTTATTAATATTTTTGAGAAACTGTTATGAAATTCGAAATAAAGATAAAATCACATACTTAAATCTTTCCCTGCATTTTTGTAGTATTTTGATTAGTTTAGACTTTTTAGTTTGTAGCTTAATTAGTTTAAGAATTCTAACTAATATTTTCTATTTTATTTAGAAGTGTCTTTTTTATAAAATACGTTTTTAGAGGAGGGTGCTTTTAGAAATTTTGAAAATTAATTGATTTTTTTAGAAAACACATTTTGACCTAATTTGTAGTATAAATAGTATTGTTTCAACAGAAGGGGGTATCTTTCCCCTTGGATTTCATGCAACCTCTGTCTTCCTCCCTCTCTTCGCTTATTCCTCCATTTTGATCTTGTCCGGTTCCTCCCTTGTTTCTTCTTTTCCTCATTTGTTTCATCTTACTTCTAACCTCTGCTATTGTCGACTTCTTATTTCCATTGTCGAAGGTACGTGAACCTGAAGAGAGTCTGTTTCTTCTTCTCAATCCCTCCATAGAGGTAAACTGCAATGTTTGCTTCTTCTCCCCTGTCTCTCTATGGTTTGCATTTTGATATATACTTTTGTTTATTTCTTAGCATACATGAATAATACTTCACCATTGCATTGAGTATAATCTGATTGTTGCATATAGTTTAGATGAGTTTTGTTTTTATCAACTGAAACAAAATAAAAATAAAACAAATTAATTTAGTTTTAACCAATTTTCTTGATTTTCGTGCCTAAGCTTCTTGTTTTAATTGAATTGGTGCATGTAGTTAGATTCTTTCCATTAATCACGATATGTTCATTTCAGTTTAGGATAGATTTAACTTAGGTTTAGTTTAAAATAGTTTTTGATATTCAGTTCTTGATTAGATTTAATTAAAATAGACTAGTTTAAAGTAGCCAATTAGGGTGTTTGTGATCGTTGCAAATTTTTTTACGTTTTGCAAGTCCACTTGATCTTTTGAAAAAGCTTTTGAAATAACTTGCCTCCGTTTTTGAAATATGTGAGAAAATTTGGGAGACGAGGCTCGCTCGTCGGTACGAGGTTCAACCCTTTCTGGCGCCTTTACCAGAGGTAATTGAACCAAAGATCGAATTTATGCCTTTACTTCGCTCAAATTTGCCTAAAAAATTATTCTAAATCCTAAAATACACAGAGAATCATGCTTGTGCCATGATCTTTGAAAAAGGTTTAATTTTGAAAATATGGTGCATGCTTTGAAAAATTGTTTTGATTTGAAAATGCTTTGAAAATAATTCAAAATTGAACTTCCAAGTGATTTCGAAATTGATTTGAAAATATACTTTGGAAAATTATTTGAAAATATCTTGAGATTGACTGAAAATGATTTTGAAATTGAAATTATTTTGAAACTGAAACTGAATTTGAAGTTGAAATTGCTTGGAAATTGAAATTGGATTTGAAATTGAAATTACTTTAAAAATAAAAATGAATTGAAAGTAACTTGGAAAAATGATTGAAAATAATTGGAAACGAATTTGAAAATTGTATGAAAATTGAATGAAATAATTATTAAAAATATTTTGAATTTGAGTTAGAATTAACTTGAAATTATATTGAAATAACTTGGAAAATATTTTGAAAATGCTTTGAATTTGAAAATGATTTTGAAAACATTTTGAATTTGCAAAATGATTTTGAATTTGAAGATGATTTTGAAAAAAATAACTTTGAAATTGAAATTGATTTTAAAAAATAACTTTAAGTTTACTTTGAAAATTAGTTTTGAAAATGGATTGAAATGGATTTTGAAAATCACTTAGAAAATTCTTTGGGATTGATAATATTTTAAAAATAGAAAATAATAAAATGATGCAATTCTATCCTAAGTGATGAATGCATTATTTAATAAAAAGTTTTGAAGGAATTTTATTGCAAATTCCTTGGATTTAAAATTTTATTTTGAAAGAGAGAGTTTTTGTGTCTTTACAAAATTAAAACAAAGTTAAATTTTCATATATCCGTGACTATTGCCACAAATATACTTTAAATTAACTTTTATTTGAATTCTAATAAAGGATGAAAATAAGGAAATTGGTTTTGAAAATTGATGATTTTTAAAAATAACCTAAGAGTGTAGGTGAAATTTTCTTTAATAAAAAATAGTAATTCTAAGTATTATTCGTATTCTGACTACGACCACAAATGTGAATTTTACTTAGTTTTATTATCCTCTATTGAAGTGGTGCACGTGCCATTCATGTTTCACCATAGTATAATTAAAATAAAAATTAAAAAATAAAATAAATTAATCATGAAAATTAAAATTAAACAATATACTCATTCATTCCTAAACTAAGCATAAAGTAAAATTCTCATTAATTGTTCAATTACAACCCTTAAATTAATATAATAATTAATAAAATAAAAAAACTCAATTTTTTTTTATAAAATTAGAAAACTAGTTAGAAATAAATGTAGGCTTTTATGGATTTTCTTTCAATATTAGAAAATTGAAGAAAAATATCCAAAATTAGCCTTTTATTCCCCAAAATGAAGAACAATTAAATAAAATAAATACACATGATGCTTGACTTTACAAAAGCATTTGAAAATGTGTTTTGGAGTTTCAATTTTTGAATTTGAGACTTGAAGTATATAAATTCACTTTAAAATTTGAATTTAAAGTGAATTTATCTTTGAAATTGAAGATTTTATAAAAGAGACATTGAAAATAATTGAAATAAAAAGCAAATAAACCCCAAAACTAATTAAAATGAAGATAAGACATTCTAAGTTGATGCAAAGCATTTTTAATTTATGGAATATATTAATTATATTTGAAATTTAAATTTTAAAATGCTAAAATGCTTAATTTAACTTTATTTTAATAGAAATATGCTTTTTATAAAATTGATTTTGAAAAATGTAATGAATAAAGGGTCAAATGACCATAGAAATTTATGAAAATTGACATGGAGACACCTAACAACCTTAGGAACACTCTAGAATTAAAAAATTCAAGAAAAAAATAGGAAAAAAGCCTGAATTATGTTTTTTATCTAATTAAAATAGGAATTTATAGAATCAAGATTTATAAGAGAACCTGTCAGAGTATTTTGGGTGAATAAAAGTCTAAAACAACTCAAATCAAGCTCAAAACAAATTCATGGATTCAAAACACATCATAAAAATATTTCCTTTTTATGGATCATCAAAATCATTTCTGAATCTTGAGATATGATTAAAACATTGAAGAATTAGTTTTAGAAATAAGAGATTGAATTTTAGCATATAGGTTTCTATAATTTATGTGTTTTAGAGGCTAAACTGATTCAATTTCTCCCAAATTTATTGGATAAGTTGCTCAACATAATTAGAAAACAACTCCAATTTATAGAAATGGAAAATCAATTTTTATTTGGAAATGGTGACTTCATAAATTCACTGTTCTATCTCAGGGAATAAACCTATTACAGAACTTGATGTTCTATAACCAGTTTCGGTTTTTAACAAAATTGAAATAGTACATGAACATAAAAATTTATAAAAGTTGATAGAGATAAAGTAGGCACATAATGAAAGAAAACCCTTTTTACAGATCTTGAAAATGATCTCTAATTAAGGAGAGATAATCTAAACAAGATGAGATAAGATTTAAGCATTCTAAGCAATGCTTAATGATGCAAAGTTACAAAGTTCTAATTTTTGATCTGAATCAAATATGAAATATTAATAAAAATTACTAAAAATTTGCAGAGTTAAATTAGACATGCAAATGATAAAAACCCTTTTTACAGATCTTAAAATTGATCTCCCATTAGGGAGATCTGATTCATGCAAGATGGCTCAAAGTTTGAGCCAGACCTGACAACACAAAATGATAGGATTTTGATTTTTGATCTAAATGAATATGAAATGACAATGAAAATTGACATGCATAAACTAAACATTCCAAGTAATTTTTTTTTTTACAGATTTAGAAAATGATCTCCCATTGGGGAGATATGACTGCAACAAGTTGATCCTGGGTCTGAGCAACGCCTGAGGTTACAGACAGATAGGATTTTGGTTTTAAATACAAATAAAATTAAAATCAACCATAGAAATTACTGATTTTTTTTTGGGATAAACTAGGCATGCAGATGAAGAAAACCTTTTTTACAGATCTAGAAAATAATCTTCCATTAAGGAGATATAAGTCTGACAAAATGGACTAAAATCTGGGCAATTAAAATGATATAGAGTGATAAGGTTATGGTTTTCGATCAAAATCAGGTATGAAATGACCATAGAAATTGCTAAACATTGCCATGAATAAACTAAATTCAATCCTAGAGACACCACTTTTTACGGATTAGAGAGATCATCTTCGGTTAGGGAGAAATCACTCCGGTAAGTCAGTCCTGATTCTGCTAAAATCTGGATGGTGTAGAATGACAGAGTCTGAATCTTGATTTTTAAAGTGGGCTCAAAGATCCCCAAAAATTATGTAAAATTCAAAAATTCATGTAGATATAGTCATGAATCACCCATAAAAAATTCAGATTGAAAATGCTAGAAAAAACATCTAAAATTATGATGCTAAAATGAGGTCAGAATCAAAATGCATGTAAAATAAGAAAGAGAGTGAATACATGTAATCTATCAAAGCATAAAGTAAAAAATGAAACATAAATGATATATTGTTGAATTTTAGAAGAAAAAAACAATAAAATATCATCAAATACAAAATTAACAAAGTAAAAATTTAAAGAAACAAGGCATGGATTTATTTGATATTGCCAATTGAAGAGGAATTTGATCTATAGAAGATCAAATTCCATCTTCTTGATGGCTTTTGATAGAAATGGAAATTACAAAATATAAATCAATTAAAACAAAGAAGAAATGAAATTAGAAGAAGAGAAGAAGTATACCTTAGCTGAAAAGGAAAAGGAGGAGGAGAAGCTCCAAGGATGACATCAATTCCAAGGAGAGGAGATTTTTTTAAGATGTCCCAATGGACCCCCTTAAGGGGTCTATTTATAATTGAAATTGGGGGTATTTTGGGCATTGAAAAAATGAGTTGGTTAGGCTAAGGGCTGATGTGGCAAGGCCTCTAGAAGGCTCTTGCCACATGGCATTCTTAGAGCTCACAAAGAGCCCCCCCTCCCCCCCCCTATGTGGGTATTTTTTTTAATTTTCAAATGGGGCACTGTTTGAATTTTGAAAACATGGTAACACATGGCTTTTAAAAACAAAGGGGATTTTAAAAGTGGGCTTTAAAATCAATGATTTTTGAGCTAAAAGGGGATTTTTAAAATGGACTTTATTTAAAACTTGAGAAATGCCAAGTGGCGCCCCCTTTAGAAAATATATTTTTTTCCTTTTGATTTTGAAACTAAACAAAGGAGATGATTTAAAAGAGAAAGTGAAAATGACAGAAATAAAGAAGAGAATTTTGATTTTTGAATTTAATAGATCTTTATTGGATCTATGATCTCTTTCAATTTTTTTTTTCTTTAAAATCCAAATCGAGCTATGAATTATATCCAGACTAATTTTCAAAAGGTTTTACAAAAATGCTGAATTTGGATTTGAAATTCAAGGATTGATTTTGAAAATTGAATAAAATTTGGTTTTTGAATTTGGATCTATATCCAAAATTTTGAATAAAGTGGACTTGAATCTCGATTAAAGATAAAAATGAAAGAAATTAGTTTGAAATGATAATCAAATCTTAAATATGGATTTATAAAATGAATTAAAGTGAAAAATTCAAGCTTATAATGAAATTTGGATTTAGATCTTGAGATTTTGATATTGGATCAAGCCCAAAAATGGACTTGGATCGTAGATATCAGATGAATCTGAGTTTCAATTCAGAAATTGATTCAGTTATCCTTCTGAATGGATCAGAAGGTGGATCCAGATGGAAATGGATCTGGAATGATTGATTGGATTCTGGATATCCAATGAGATATTCCAGGTCCAAAAAGTGAATTAGACTCTAGATATGGATAATAGAGTGAATTGGTTAAAGAATCCAAGTTCGGGATGAAAAATGGACATCGGATCCAATATCCAAATTGAAATGTGAATTGGATCTCGAATATTAATAAAATATCAGATAAAGGAATCGATTCAAGAACTAATTGGGACTTGTCCCAATTTAAAAATTGATATAAATAATGTTCTGAAGAAATTATTATTATTATTATTATTATTATTATTATTATTATTATTTGTTTTTGCCCTGCAGGGGTAGCAAAACATGGTACTGGACTGGTTTGAACTGGATATGATTGAAATGAACTTAATTAGAAGTCAGTTATACTAAGATGAACTAAATTCAGAGCTAGAACACTAGCTCAACTGATTGGGGTTAGCTCAATTTGGACTGAATTGAGCTCAAACGAGCTAAAATGAGTTGAAATGAGCTAAAATGAAGGTCCAAGAATGTGGGAAGTGACTTAGAACTGGAACCAAATCATTTAAACTCCTGATGAACTCAGATTAGACTCATGGGGATATGATCTACTGGGTTTAACTGACTCAAGGACAATTTGGCTAAACTTTGAGCTAAAAAATAAGCTTATTTCGCCTGAAATGGACTGGATTTAGGCTGAGTGAACTGACACAACTCATCGTGAGCTCAGTGAAGCTAGAAATGACTGATATTCTAACTTCTCTGAACTTAAGATGAGTTTGGCTAAGTTTGATTGACAAAAGGGTTTAAGGGTGACTTATGGGTAAAATGATAATTTTATTGCTTAAATGGGGGGTAGACTGACCTCTACACTGGGGTAAACCTAGGGGTGAGACTCTACATTGCCATGCAAGGGGTTTGACATATGTAAAAGGAGGTGTCCGGAATGGACCAAATTTTTTTGGAGTGTTTACAGTGTCGTGTCCTGTTTTTAATTCTTTTAAATATCATAGTATAGATTTTATTTCGTTTGTTTATTCTTATTAGTAGTTTAGTGTATATATTACTTAAAACATGTCTTCTTGTTATTTCATCATATTAGTCAACGTTTTGCTCATTTTTAATTAGTTTCTATTCAATTAATTTATTTTCTTGAAATCGATAGAATAAGATAGTTGTTTAATTAGATTTTTTTCATTCACTGAATCGAGTAGAATTGAATTCTCGCTTTTCATTAGTTAAATCTCAATTAGATTTAATTTTAGAAATTTAATTTTAGTATTTAGATTAGGAATAATTGTTTATTTCCATTATCATTTTTTTAGTTAACTAGTTTTAATTTAGTTGATTTAAGAATAGATAGTTATCATTTTTTTAATTAATTTTAATTAGTTAGTTCTAAATTCTGGCAAGTCTGATTTGCAACTTAGTTAGATTCAATTACGTTACTCAATTAGTTAGTTTCTTTTAGTTCATATTTTTTAAAACTTAGAATTATTAATTTGTGTTAGTTTATTTTATGCTTAGTTAAATTAGTGTTTTTCATGTTTTCTTTGTTTTATAATTAGCTTGTTACGTAGTTATTTGATTATTCCAAGTTATTAGATTGTTAAAATTTGGTTGGTTTAGATTTACGCTTTTCTTGTTTTAATTTAGTTAGTTTGTTTTAGTTGTTCAAGATTAGTTAGCTTCTTTATTGTTTCAAGTTAGTTAGGTTGTTACACAAGTTGTTATTTAGTTTGTTACTTAGTTAGTTATTTGTTATAAAGTTTGTTATAGTTTGTTAGATTAGGTTGTTAGAATCTTGTTTTCTTGATTTTTTATAAAACTAACCTTAAATTTTGGCATAGTTTTCTTTGGTTGCTTTTGTGTTTTGTTGTTTTGTTTTGCAAGGAAGCGATTGCGTGTGCAATAGGCCCTCAAAAGTGCCCTTGAAGAGCCCTCTGAGGTTCCCAATTTTTTTCTTGAAAAGGCCCTTCAAGCCCCCCAGAATAAAATATTAGTAGCTTTTACAAGCTTGCTGGTCAAAAGGGAAGCAGTGAAGATCAAAGGGACTAAAGCTCAAGCAACTGAAGACCATTTTTCTTTTCTTTTAGATTTAGGTTTACTCATTTTTAATTTGGGTTTGTAATAAGGCCATTTATTATTTTTGAGCCTTCTGCAAGAGGGTAACTCATTGTAATAGTTAGTTACTTTTATTTATTTATTTATTTTTTCAGCAATAAGGCTTGCATTTATGTGGAATGCGAAGATTTTCACTTCGTTCCTTGAGTTCGACCTAGACTTCACCACTAGTATGATCTGGTTTTTATTATTTGGTGTCTGGCTTTCATAAATAATTTTTATCAAAAATATTTCTTTAAAAACTTACACCAAATTTTTGGCATCATTGTCGAGGAACGATGATAGAAAAATAAGCATTCACTTTATTGCCTCTCGTGTGTTCTCGTTTCATTTAGGACTGTTAGTTTCCTTTCTTTTATTTGTTTAGGATTGTTAGTTTATTTTCCTGCTCATTAATTAGGATTGCTAGTTTATTTTTATAATTAAGATTTATGAAACCACGTTGCTTGAAAGCCCTAGAGACCAATTTACTTTTTCTACACGGCCCACCTAGTAGATTACCCCCTTAGTAGGTGACTGTGCACGATTGGTACCGTACACATAGTTTGTTTTCTGCAAAATATCTGCTTGGGTGCAAGTGTGTGGTGCATGTTTACTGTTTTCTGCTTTATTTATTTATTTTATTTTGCCTGTGTCATAGTTTGTTATGGTTTGATCATGTGTGCATGTTAGGTAGATAAAAAGCTCTTCTTTAGGATGGTTGCTACACCACTCTACCCTCAGGTGTATGCAAGGGTGACACTCACTTGTCCTTGAGCTTATTAAGCCAGTAGAGGACCCCGAGTCTATCGTTAGAAGAGCTTGTCAATCCGGTCCCATGGCAGAGGATCAACAGTTGACCTGTCCCCTCCATTAGTATTTCATTCTCAATGAATATACTCCCACCTCCTGCATCGCTAGACCCATTGTAGGAACAAACCAGTTCAAGATCAAGGCCAGTATTATCTAGATGTTACCTTCCTTTTACGACCTTAGTAATGAGGACCCCTACTATCATTGATCATGCATATATTTTTCATTTTATTCATACTATTTTATACATGATCTAGTGAAAAATTATATTAAAAATTCATTCTTATAAGTGTTTTTGAGAAACTGCTTTAAATTAAAAAATAAAGGCAAAATCGCATATTTTAAGCTCTTTCCTACATTTTTTAGAGTTTTAGTTACTTAAGAATTTTCTAATGTGTAGTCTAACTAGATTAGGAGTGTATTGATTAGTTTTAATTTGTTTAAAAGTGTATTTTTCTTGAAAACACATTTTCTAGAGGCACTATTTTGAAAATTCCAAAATTAATTGGGCCTTTTAGAAAATATGTTTTCTAATCTAATTTTTAGTATAAATAGTATCTTTTCATCCATATGGAACATTTTTGCCTCTTGAGAAATCACAATCCTCTTCACTCTCTTCTCTTCTCTTCCTCCTCGTTCCCAATCGGTTCTTCCTCGATCTCTTCCTTTCTCTCTCAGTTTCGTCTTGCTTCTAACGTTTCTCTGGCATCGATTCTTCTTACCCTCTCTCGACGGAGGTAAGTACAGCTCAAAGGTAAGACCACTTTCTTCTTCTCAACCCTCCATCGGAAATAGATCGGAAGGTACATTTCTTCTCTCCCGTCTCTTCGTAGTTCATACACCGTATCATTGCATATAGTTTATTTGATCATTGCATATTTAGTGCATATAGATTAGATTAGTTTTATTTTTTAATATCTAAAAATATAAAAAATAGCTCAATTTAGTTTGGTCAATTTTCTTGATTTTTGTATAGATTATTAGTATTTTATTAAAATCGACAGATTTAGCATAAAGTATTTTTATGTTTTAGTGAGTTTTAATTCAGATCAAGTTAGATCTAGGTTTAGATCGAGTTTAGATTAAGTAAAAATCAGTTTTAATATTCAGTTTTTGCATAATTCTAATTAACATAGGTTAGCCGATTAGGGTTTTATAGTTCTTTTTTTTAGTTCTTTTTAATAGAAAATCATTAGATCTAATTTTCCTTTTTGTTTATTGATGTTAAATGGCTTATTTTAATTGTTAATTAGTTCAAATTAATTTTGATTAGGTGTTTATATTCATTATTTAGATTAAATTTGATTAATTAGAAAGATCTAAAATAATCGGTTAGGGGTTTTATGCATTTTTTATATCGTAGTGTAGATTTCGTTCTATTTTTTTTTTTGCTTAGGAAATTAATTAGTGCATGTTAGTTTTCCGTGAGTTTTATTTTTTACAGTCATTAGATTTAGGGTAGATTAAATTTTGTTAGAGTTGTTAAGTAGAGAATAGTCGAATTTATTGTTTTTATTTCATCGATTACTTAGAATTAATATTTTAATTTAGTTAATTTGTAATATTCTAATTTTTATTTAATTAGTTAGAGTTAAATTTAGCTTGTTTGATTCATGATACTTAGCCCATATTTTGATTTCTTTTGTCTCGCATAGATTAGTTAAATAAGTAGCAACCAAATTCTTTATCAATTTTTGTTATTCATTGATTAAATCAAGTAGATAGTTTATACAGTTTTGTTATTTAAGCCCAGCTGAATTGTTATTAGTTAGAATAGTTATTTCCGTACAACATATTTGCTTTATTGTAGTTAGTTAGCATGTCAGCTGTAGATTAATTAGTTTAATTCTTGTTACATGGTTAGGATGAGCCTCTTGATTATTAGTTAGTTATTGCTTGTCTCTTAATTGATTAGTTTGATAATTCCTTTTGTCCCATAGTAGTTAGTTAGTTAGTTTTGCTATTTTGCCATTTAGTGATTTGGGTTGTTACATGTTAATTTATTCTTTACATGATAGTTAGTTTGTTATAGTTTCTTGATTTTTCTTGATTGAATTATTAGATTTTGTTATTGTTTTCTTTCGTTGTTTTGCTCAGGTTTTGTTTTTGTTTTGCAGAAAAGCGGTTGATCGTGCGGTGAGTCCTCAAAAGTACCCCTGAAGAGCCCTCTGAAGTCCTCAAAAGGTCCCCTTAAAAGGCCCTTCAAACCCCTCAGGGAGCCCTCAACAATAAGCAAAGAAATATCAAATAAAGCATAGGCATCAAAACAGACTAGAAGCTCAAGAATTGAAGACCCTTTTCTTTTATTTTTAGCCTAAGATTTATTCATTTATTTATTTTGGGTTTGTAATAAGGCCACTTAACTAATTATTATTTGTTTAAGCCCACCGCAGAGGGCCGCCCTCTTAGTTAATTAGTTAATTAGTTAATTATTTCTTTTATTTTTCAAGGCAATAAAGAGTAGATTAGTTTTCTGTGGAATACAAAGTGTTTCTCCCGTTCTCTAAGATCGACCCAGACTCCACCACTCATGCGAGCCGGTTTTTACTATTTTGTGTCTGACTTTAACAAAACTTTTTTTTTATCAAAAATACCTTTTAAAATATTATTTCATAAAACTTATACCAAATTTTTGATGAGTTTCTCGAGATCTGCTCTACAGTGGAGATCAACAATTTTAGAGATGATGCATTGAGGTGGACCTTGTTCCCATTTTTCTTCAAGGACAAAGTCAAGCATTGGCTGAAGGCTTTAGACAATGTTCATATTACTACTTAAGAACGAACACAGAGAGAGTTTTAATGCACATTTGAGGACCATAGACATTTAGTAACTCTTGTGTCATGTAAATGTAAATCTTCGTTCTCTATTGACAGTAGGGGTCCTTAAACTCCCAGCTTGATTATGAAGAAAGAAAAGTGAGAATAAAAGGGTAAAGCCTGTCCCATTCTCTCACAATGCTTTTGATTTTCTTCAAACTTCATCCACGCAATAGAATTTAATGCATTTTGAAGCTATATTAGGTGGGCTCATGTATTTGAGCTTCCTAAATTGAAGAATATCGATCGTATATTGTTCCAAGCCTTCAGGATTAAATGACTACCATAAAAGTCTCCTCTAGCATCCTTGCTGTGTGCTTTCTGGTTCAACTGCCATATAGCTTCATGTGTTACCAGTAGTTGGCACTTTTGTGAGTTTGAATTTTATCGTTTATAAACTTGATCAAACAATTTTACGAGTCCTTATGTTTCAAGAACAATTTGCTTTGTCATTTATTAATCCATATGCCTGAACTTGTTCATTCTATTAGATGGGTTCCATGCCAATTAGATGGTTTATTGCCTTGTCACTTCTTTGAATAGCTTTACCTAGATTACCTGATTTTACTTTAAGAAGCTATTATCGATTTGCGTAGATATTCAGATATTACTTTTCTTTGATAAAGTAATTTAAATTCCTCTGCTAGATAATTGGTAAGATGAATCAATTTTGAAAAGTTATCACCAGTTTTTCTTAGATTAAGGGAGAACAATTTCATGAGACGTGGGAGAAGATAAAAGATATTCTCTGAAAGTGTTCTCATCGCCAGGTGTCCCGTTGGCAACTGGTGTAGTACTTTTACGATGGGCTGACTGAAAAAAATCGTCAAATAGTTAATGTAGCTTGTAGGAGCACTTTCATATTGAAGAGTAAGGACAAAGCGTGGGCACTGTTTGAGACCCTTAGTGAGAATTCGATGCACCATGCTTTGGCCTCACGTTCTGAGAGGGCTGCACCTACTTATGATGGAACGAAGAAGGCTGAGATTTTTGAGATAAGGATACACCTTGAGTTTTATAACAAGGTCAACCTGCTGACCCAGAAATTGGATCAACTGTTATCGAATCCCTCACCAGCCATGCAGGTGTGCGCATTGTGTGCTAGCCCAACACACCATGTCTTTTACTGCCCCACGACACTACAGTACCCTGAGTTTGTTCAAAGAAAGCTCAAATGGCGAAAGGTTTCACTAAACCCATGCCCAATCCTTATTCCAGTACCTTTAACCCGGGTTGGCGAAACCATTTAAATTTCTCATGGAGGATTTTATAACAACAACCCCTTATCCTTTCCCAGAACCAACCCTGGCAAGGTGGTTATGTGCTTGGTTTTCAAAGATCTAGCTACCCTTCAGCCTAACCCTCCTTTAGTCAGCCTCCATTCCAGGAGCCTGCTTCTAGCCAGTCTTTTGAGGACAAGTGGCTGCAAAATTTCTCAGATATCAAGGCGAACCTGATCTCCCATACACAGTCCATTGCCAAATTAGAGACATAAATAGGACAACTCGTTGAGGTGCTAAGTAGGCGAAGCGAGGGGATACTGCCTAATCAGTCGGTGGTTAACCCTAGGAGTAAGGAGCCGATGCATGGCTCACATATGACAGATGCCCGTCAAGAGCAGACTCAAGCAGTTATAACCCTTAGGAGCGGAAAGCAATATAGAGTGAGGGAGGCTGTTGAAGAAAGTGAGAGATCTAGTGTTGAGCAGTCGGTCCCTACTGAGCCACCCCAGCAAAGCGAGAGGGCTCCCCCATCTGAGCCTTCCAGATCCTATATACCCAAAGCCCCCTTTTTTGAGGCATTAGAGAAGACAAAATCGTTCGACAAGCAAGGGATGAAGATATAGGAGATGCTTGAGATTTTCAAGCACGTTCAGATAAACCCCCCATGCTTGATGCCATACAGTAAGTCCCTGCATACACAAAGTTCCTGAAAGAGCTTTATACGTCTAAGAAGAAGTTGCGGTCCAATATGTCGAAGAAGAGATATCTTAATGAGTAGGTGAGTGCAGTGCTACAACACCAAACTCCGCCCAAGCTCAAGGACCCAGGAGCTCCTATTATCTCTTGCGTCATAGGAGACATCACAGTCGAATGTGCTTTGCTCGACCTTGGGGCAAGTGTAAACATCTTGTCGGGTTTCTTTTATGATGCATTAAGGGTAAAGGAGATGAAGTCAACACCGATGACCCTGCAGCTGAAAGACCGATCCATCAAAGTCCCGCAAGGGATTCTTGAGGATATTCTGGTCAAGGTAGATGACTTCTACTTCCCTATTGACTTCATTATTTTGGATATGGAGGGAGTGGATGACATGAGGCAGACACCCATTATTTTAGGTTGCCCCTTCCTGGCTACTGCCAACACATGCATCAATTGCCGCACAGGTGTAATAGATGTGGCGTTTGGTAATAGGAAGATGAGGTTGAACATCTTTAATGCAACAATGGGCCCTACAGAAGCAGATGCTTCTTTCCAGGTTGATTTTTTTAAGGACCTGTTAAAAAAAGTGTTGATTTGGACATTGAGTGATCCACCTCAGAAGGAGGAGGATGCATCACTCGTGAGAGAGAGCTATGATCTGCTTGATCGATTGATAAGAGAAAAGCAGTCAACCTGGTAGTTCGAACCACTCCCTGATTTGGTAGAGAAGCCTGACAGACCTTCCATCAAGAGTCTGCCCAAACTTAAGTTAAAGACCTTGCCGGCTTCGCTCAAGTATGCTTTCTTAGGCAAGGATTGGACGCTCCCCGTCATCATTTCAGTAGACCTGACTGGCACCCAAGAGTGTCAACTTCTACAGATTTTACATGAGCATAAAGAGGCGATTGAATGGTCTATGGTGGATCTGAAGGAGATAGAACCGTCCTTTTGCATGCATCAGATTATCATGGACGAGGATGCCAAGCCCTCAAGAGAGATGCTGTTATCATTGCAAAATTTTACTTTTGCAAGTCAAATTGACCTTTTGAAAAAGATTTTAAAAATAACTCACCTCAGTTTTAAAATGCGAGAAAATTTTGAAGAATGGGACTCGCTTGTCGGTACAAGGTTCAACCGTTCCTGGCACCATAACCAGAGGTAATCAAACCAAGGATCAATCTTATGCTTTGCTTTGCTCAACTATCTAAATTGATGTTCTATTTCCTAAATGCACAAAGAATCAGGCGTGTTCTATGAATTTTTGAAAATGCAGATTGAAAAACATGAGGTTTGCTTTGAATAATTGGAAAATATTTGGAAGAAGGAGATACTTTGAAAATCGTGAATTGCATTTAGAAAATAAAGAAAAGGAAAATCGATTTATGAACAAAAGGATATCAAATTCTGAAGAAACTTTAGAGATTTTTGAGAAAATCATTTTTTCTGAGTTTTAAACTCTTGAATTGATCAAAAGGATGGTAGTGTAGCCCTGTGAAAACTTTTCATGGTGCAATCTAACCTAGATGATGCATGAATGCAATTTGAGAAAATATTTTCTGAAGAATTTTAGGAAAAATCATTGATGAAATGATTTTGTGCCTTATATAATTTAGATGAAATAGATTCGCCTCATACCCCTGACTATGGCCATAGATATTGATTGAATCTAATCCATTTGATTTTAAAAGGAGAAAAGTATTTGAAAAAGATTGAAATATGCAATGGTTTTTGAAGATAGCCAAAGAGTGTATGCTGTTTGTGGCTTAGAAAAAGATGATAAATCTGAGTTTTGTTCGTATTCTGACTATGACCACAAATAGGAAACCCACCGACTTTATCAACTCTTTAGAAGCTAGTGCACTTGCCATTTGTGTAGACCATGGTGATTTTGAAATATGCATGAATCATCATCCATTACACGAATCATATTATAAAAGAATATACTATATGCAATGCAATCCTATTATAAGCAGAAAAAGTAAACTCTTATTCCAAATTTATAATTAATTTACATCACTAATTGAATTTAAATAAAGGAAAATAAAAAGAAATGCAGTGTTAAATATCCCTGTAAAACTAGAAAACTTGTTAGTGAAAATATGTCAGCTTTTCTGGACTTATCCAATAATATCTGAAAATTACTAGATTTATCTGAATATAAGCCCCTTTCCATATTTTCTTGAGATAAACATAATAAAATATGATATAAAATTGAAAAAATAATAAAGATAAACAACTTTGAAATTCAGAATTTAGAGAAAAATGACAAAAATACTCTTGAAAATAAGACTATGGCCTTAAAATCAGGGTTTTCAGAAAAGATTTTTGTAAAACTTTGGATTTAATGATCAAATAGATTCAAATAAATACCAAATTGGGTGTGAATCACCCTAGCATGATTATAAACATGATCTAACATTAAAAGCATGAAATGTTTTATAAAAAAATTTGAAATATCATAAAAATAGTGATTTTTGCCAATGTTTTCATGATTTAATCAAATAGTATACCAAATTAATGCCAAAATCTGTAAAAATCAATACGGATAGTTCTGATAATCCTAAAATTAAACTTCATTCAAAAAAATATATTTTTGACATTATTTTAATATGAAAATTGAATAAAACTTTAAAATATGCGATTTTGCCTGTGGGAACGTACCTATCACAGTGTCAGACCCGAATATGGTATCAAATCACCATGAAAAATCATAAAATTTTACAAAGAGATACTAAATAGAAAAACAAAAATTTTCCTTTCTACAGATCAGAGAAATCATCTTCGGTTAGGGAGATATCGCTCCAGCAATGTACACTTGATTCCAACAAATAAATAATGAGTTGAAATAAACACATCCAATTTTGGGAGTAGGGAAATATAGAAATCAATATTAAAAAACTATAAAATTTTAACAAATGATAGTAGATACACAGAGGAAGATTTTCTTATTTACAAATCATCGATTGGATCTCCAGTGAGGGAGATACAACTGACACAAGTCAATCTAGGGTTTAGACAATGCATAACAGGCTCTGTGAAACTGATTCCGATTTCTGTCAGAGGAAAAATAGCAAACAGAGATGTAAAAATCTAAAAAATTTACAGGAAATACTAGACAAAGAACTATGATACTGCAACTTACGGATCATCGATCGGATCTTCGACGAGGGAGATATTGCCTCAGAAAGTTATTCTTGAATCCACATAGCATTTTCACAGTTCAAAAAGCAGGGTTCGGTTTTCTATTTTTTGACAGGGTTACATAACCCAAAATAATCCAATTTTTTTATAAGAAATTACTGACATGTTCACAATTTAACCCTAAAAAAATCATATATTTTTTTGGACAGAAACTTGAACATAAAATAACATGGTTCCCGCGTGCCGAGGATCGAGAATCACATATTTATCGATAACACATGAAAAACCTTAATCTAAGCATGAAAAGTAAAAAAAAAACTTACAAATAACATCATAAATTTGGATTTGATATTTTAATAAATAAAATAAGCATTAATATAATGAAATAAAATAAAAAAATTAGGGAAAACATAGTTGAAATTCAATTTAGCCTTTGAAAAGGGAGATTCGACCCATTGAACAGGCGAATCTCATCTTTTATTTGGCTTAAACATAAAAAATGATAGTTCAAACGATTTCAACAGTTTGAAATAATAAAAAATGCCCTTACACAACATTATATCGCTTTGTTGAATCGATTTCACGGTTCTTGAATGAAAGCTTGGCTTGAATCTCATAATCAAGGGGCGATAATGGTGAAATCAATGAAATAAAGCAATATAAAATTAATGAAATTAATAAAATAATAAAGTAGAAGACCTTACCTTGGGCTGCTGCTACAATGGAGGAAGGAAGGCTGTTGGAGGAGAGAGAAGAAACAAGAAAATAATAGGAGAGAGAGAGCATGGGGGTCAACCCCCTTTGGGGTCCCCTTTTATAGCCTCTTGAAAACTGAGAAATTAGGGCTAATTAATGAAAATTTTCACTTTTCAAAATTCTATCTAAAACCAACTAAAGAGGGGCAATTTTTAGTGAACTTCTAGCCTAAGTGAGACTCTAACTACTAAACCTAATTGACCTAATTGAAACTCTAGAGGTTTAGGGAAACTTCCAAATGTAGCGCCACCCTAATTTTTAAAACTTTAAAAACCTAAGTTAAAATCTAAAGTGAAAATGGGGTTTTAACATCAAGTTTTTGACTCTTATAAACTCCTAACCTAATTAGAACACTGACTAACCTTAATCTAACTCTAACTCTTTTAAATGTGGCACCATCCAGAGTGGGCCCCACTTGATTTTTTAGAAACGATTTTAAAACTTGAAAATATAGGTTTTCAAAAAAGGAATGGAATTGGTTTTGAAATTGAAAGTTTTTAATCAATCAGAGTTCTGACTTGATCAAGACTCCTCCAGATGTAGCATCAACTAAGTGGGCCTCACATTAGGGTTTTGAAAAGGTTGAAATAAAGACTAAAAAGGGTTTTAAAATAGAGTTAAAATTACCACATAAAAATCAGTGGTTTTAAAAATAAAGTCCTAAATAAACTGAAACTCTAGACTAGAGTCCTAAACCAACTAAAACTCTGACATTTAGGTTTTTAAAAGCCAAACGAAAAAGATTTTCTCAAAACCAGTAAAAATAAGTTAGAAAATTCAGTCAGGATTAGGGTCCTAATTCAATCGAAACTCTGAAGTAGAGTCCTGAATCAACTAGGACTCTACAAATTGACTAATTTTTGAAGGACAAATTGTTATCGTCACAAAAATTTCTTCCATTCTCTGCGAGAGAGAGAGGAAAACATTTCCGCGAGTCAAACTTGACCAGAGTTTTGAAAATTGTTTTGAAATACTCACCTCCGTTTTTAAAAATAGCGGGAAAATCCATGGGATGGGGCTCGACCTGTCAGTACGAGATTCGACCGTTCCTGCTGCCTTTAACAGGGGTAATCGAACTAAGGACCAAATGTGTGCTTGACTTAGCTAAATTGTCAAAATAGTGTTCTATCCTAAATACACAGAGAATTCAGGCATGTGCTATGTAATTTTGTAAAATGCAAGTTGGAAAACATGATGTATGCTTGGACAACATTTGGGAGTTGGAAAAGTCTTTTTCAGGCAAAAGATGAAAATCAATCTCTCAAGAAACTCTGATGAAAAGATTTGAAATCTCAAGAAAGTTTTTAAAGATTTGGGAAAATCATGGAGGGATGAGAATCCTGGGAAAGTAGAAATAATTCTTGAGAAAAGGGCAAACATTTGAAGGAAAAATGCTTGTCAGGGAAAATTCCAACTTTGAAAACTTTCTTTGGAAAAGGATTGAAAATTTATAGAAAAACTCTTTAGAGAAGGAAAATCAAAATTCAGGAAATTGAAGTTCTGAGAATCTTAGCTTTGAAATATTTGAAAATCGATATTGATTCTTGAAAAACTCCTTTTGAAAATGAATCTTAAGAAAAGAACATTTTCTAGGGAAAATCATGGGGAACTTGATTTGGGAAATCCAACTTTGAAAATTTTCAGAGTTTCTTGAGGAATCGATTTCCATGGAAGGAAATTTTCTTGAGAAAATGTTTGAGAAATGCAGGTGATTTCATGATGCAAATGACTTGAATGGATGAATGTCCTTTTGAGAAAACATCTTTTCAGAAAAATATGCAATTTTAAAATTAAACTAAAGTAATATCACCACATATTCTGACTATGGCCGTAAATATGCTTGTAATTTACTTAGCTAATTCTAAAATATTTTGTAATCATTGAAGACATGCAGTGAAATTTTGGAAGATAGCCTAAGGGTGTAGGCTCAATGTGACTAATAGAAAGATGTTGAATCTCGGTCTCGTCCATATTCCAACTAGGGCCGTAAATATGGACTCTACCAAGTTCATCAACTCCCTAAGAGTTGGTGCACGTGCCATTCGTGTACATTCATAGTGATTTTGGAAATATAATGCATGAATCACATAATCAGGATATTACAGGAATTCAAACTATATGATATGCATCCTAATCTATGCAATAAAAGTAAATATTATTCCAAATTTACATTTTGATTGTTACATTGTTGACAAAATAAAATAAAATAAATAAATGATAATGTCAAGAGAAGCCACATCTTTCAGATTTTCCTGCAAAATGAATTAATACGAGCAATACGACATACAAAACAGAGGTGGAAAATCTCATGTTGATGACAATGCACAAATGGCTATACATGAACTACAATGGAAATGTACCCTTTAATGAAAACATAATGTCATAGGTACAATTGGGATGCTTATAGAAATGCCTAGACGTAATACTTGAATTAAATGAAAATTTGCATTATCTCTAAATGCATGAGAATATGACTATTTAAATGTGTATACATTTATCTAAGGCAATATAGATATTCAATAAGGAAGTGCCCTATCTATGTTTAAGGAGAAGATGCGTGTGGATATGCATATACAAAACTAATAGATAATAAAAAAAAGGAAAATGGGTATAAAATTAACTAGATATGGAAGCCTAAGCTTTATGAGGGAATGCCTAATAGGTTATATATGAATTTATCTAAGTATATGCATACTTTATTGAAATGGAGAATGCATAGGTGGCTTGAATGCATGTATTGCTACAGTTAGTATATACATGATTACAACCCGACTTATATACAAAGATAACCTAGATGAATCTGAGGAATCATATGGATGATAATGAATGATGCTCGGACATGAACTACTTGACTCATTTACAGTTACCAGTCATAATAAATTGAGCGAACAAAAAATGAACTCTATGTCAGCTAGTTAGAACCTCACATCTAATACCATTTCAATTGGATTCTAAATGGCAGACATTTAAACACTGACAGCCTTGGGCAGGTAAGCTACATGCAAGATATACAAAGGAAAGGAGAGGCTGAGGTTAATTGTCAGTATTGTGAATACAAAGGGACGATGGGAAACCTTAAGGTAGACTACCAATGTACAATCGTACAGAAGCAAAGTTGTGGCTGTTATGGGGTCACAATGGTATGTGGGGATTACCTATAATGGATAAAATCGATACCTGTGATAAGATATAACAAACTGATGCTGAAAAGGATTTACATGCAAACTAGCTAATAATTTACATACAGTAGAAATCAGCAACAATGAAATCTGAATACCAAAAATCGATGTTACTGATTAGATGTGGCAACAGTGTGACTGTATCATTTTACCATTCGACATTTTTCACACAGACAATGATTATCACCATCAGCCGCAGGGTTTTATCAGCTGCAAATATGATATCATCCTAAATAACAAAGCTTGCTAAGGAGATTATGCTATGTAAATTTGCGGATCAAAAGATATTGAAGCAGAAAATATCATAAAACACCCTGTATCCGGCCAGGCACTAGATGAGCATCCTTGATTCAACAACTGGAATGAGTTATTCAGAAAACACACAGGAGTTTAGCCTACGATGGAATATGTGTTACAAAAGAGAGGAGGAATTTCATGACTAGGCATAGATTTTGCAGGATTATCAGATGTACCATCACCTACCGGTTCAAGATCAACTACTTTCAGCACTAATAAACTCTAAGAAAAACAATATCAAGCGGATCAACTGTGCCATCACCTAATAACGCAAAGTAAACCACCCTTAACACCAATGAGTTTTGAAAACCCAACTCGTCATACAACTTTGAACACACCCTGAATCGCCACAATAAATCCATAATCTGTTTCTAGCTAATGTTTACAACAACTTAATAGATTAAAAACATAACGCTGCCACTGCCCTCAAATGGTTTCAATGGTCTCATCATCAACAACCTACCAAAAACCTACCTGATGGATTCACAATTGATGAGGGGATACTAATTTTCTCTCTAATGATCACTGTATACTCACTAAAAAAAAAAGTTGAAAGCAACAATTTGGCTATAACAACAGAACATTGAATGTCTAGCATCACACTTCATTATAAAACAAAATGGAGGATTACAGAGAGGTTATCAATATGCTCTATATGGATATGATTACTACATGAACTTAGACACAAAACGAATCAAGATAATCACATAAACTAGCTTAATGGTATAAAGTTCAGAATGTAGAAATGTAAGACATGATACTGTAAGGTGCTGGAATCAGCTGAGCGTAATGGTGTTCTCCCAGTCCTTCATAATGATTCATTGACATTTGAAGTTTCAGGATAACATCCAATATTTCAAATTGGTATTAAAGATAGGAATAATCACGGATGTCCAAAGCAGATCACTGAGATCTCTTACGTCTGACTACTCATTAAACATGAAGTATAAACCACATTAGCACATAACATAGAACTTGAAAACACAGAAAATATACGAGATCATACAAATAAAAAAAAGGATGCAACAAGAGATGGAATGTTAATAGAGTGGGAATGGATGATAAAATTAAATGTAGTGTCTTTGTTAATGACACCCTTTACTGTACGATGAGTCCTACTGGACCATCGTTTAACCCATGATATGCAGATACTATTGTCAAATGCATATGAACATATGGAGACCCATAATATACAGAAAAAGTGGAATTGACATTATGCAGAACACCTAAGGAAATGAAGACAGACATACGAAAATGGATAGGCTATCACCAATGATACAAAAAATTTTATTCACTGCATTTTGCAGAAGATAGAAACATTGACATAAAACAAGACCCCCCCCTTTTTTTTTGTAAAAGTGATTTTCTTAAACAAGAATGCAATCAATGATACACAATATGAGATAACCTGGACATGAACATGAAAAACCATGAATTTGCATATGAAAACTTACTCCCCAATGTTTATGATGCTGAAATAGAACTGATGAAATCTTAGGGAAAACAACAATTTGATCAAAATATGATTATTTACACGAATCGACAATACCATTGCGAGGTGTTATCGGTTATTAATATGTGGAAATGAACAGACATGCAAACCACATCTTTAAATGAAATGGATCTGCGATATGTATGGTGTGAACATAATGCATATTTCACCTAAAAGCGAAAGTAAAGAGTCTGTACCTTGGTTCAGCATAGGTTGAGAAGATCCCTTCCTTTTGAGTGTTCCGCTGAAGGCTGATCGTGCAGATTGAAGCTCCTGAATGCCAGCCGTTGGAAATTTGTTTCTTTGAAAGGCAATGAAAAGACAAAGGGATAAAAATCATAATGTAGAGAGGAAGAAAGATAGATTAGGGAAGAGGAAAGAGGGGTTTTAGAGATGGGAGAAGCCAGATATTCCAAATCGGGATCCCCTTCTTCCCCATCGTCCTTCCCTTTTTAAAGATTATCAGGAGCTTTTACAAAAAATCGAGCCTTTTGAAATTTTCTAAACTGGATTTCAAAAATCTTCAACAAAATTTTGAAACTCGCCAATCTTTGAGAGGAGGACAACATTCTTTTCTGAAGGAGAAATTTTTGAGTTCAAAGCTTAGGTAGAATGAGGGTTTCACGGTGGCTCCGTTTGGGGTTGAAAAAGTAAAAAGAAAGAAAATGAGTAAAACAAATTTTTTTTTAAGCTGGTGCCACCTCAGCCGGTTTAAGAAAATTCTTTTTAAAAGAAAAAAATTCTTTTTGTTTGATTTTCTTTGCAGGGAATTTTAGTGAGGCGCCACCTATGTGTGGGCCCACTGATTATTTTATTAAAATAAATAGAATTGAAAATTAAAGAAAGGGTTTCATAAATTGGTGCCACCTCCGGGTGGGCACTGTTTTGAAAATAAGAGAAGTACTTTAGAATTTGAGTGTGACACCACTTCAAGGTGGGTCCCACGTCATTTATTTGAAAATAAAAGCAACATAAATTCTTTTTTGGGATTTTTATGCTAGGCTAATTTTGAAAATAAAAAAATAGCCCTTTAGGGCAAAATGTTTAAGAAAATGCAGAGATTTTGTAAAGAAATTCAGAGTCTTTTGCAAAAGTTTGAAATAAAATTTTCTAAATTTAAAATTGTGTCCCCTTCTTTCCAACTGACGAAATTTGAAAATCAATATCAAAACTGTCCAGATTGTTTTCTTGAGAAAACTTTTGTAATTCGTAGTGGGTTAAGACGAGGGAAACTGACTATTTTAAAAAACCCAGGGGTTTGAAATCAATTTTGAAACATTTAAAACTCGCATCTGGATTGATAATTTTGGAAATCAGGAGTTCTGGATCTCAAAATGACATGCTGTGCAGTGATATGAGATGCTCATGCGATGATATGCAAAGACATGTCTCATGAAATGCCACTCTGAATCAGGAATTGGAAATTCTAGCTTCTTGTTAAGAGTAGGATTTTGAAAATTTGCAGTTTGAAGATATTTCTGAGTCTAAATAGAGAGATTTTGAGAATTGAGAATGAATTTTGGACTTTCTGCGAGGTCCAATATCAGAAAATAACCATTTTGCCCTCCGGTGATCTCAGAGAACCAAAATGTGATGATTGGTGGAGATGTCAAGAAGGTGAGTCAAAATTTGGGGTGTTTACAAATGCCCCTCTTTGCTATTAAGCCGACTTCTGGCCGAGCTTAGTGGCAAAGAAAACACATCAAATTTAGGCTAAAAAATATGCCCCAATTAGAAGGATCTGACTGGGTATTGAGGTATTAGCCTGGTGAAGGTGGTAGATATGAAATGGAGAACGAAAAGGAAAGATTTGCTCTGTGGCGGTGAAGTTCAGGTTTTTGCTCTTAACCTGGATGGGGCAAAAAATGCACCACATGGGAAAAAGGCTCAGGTTTGATTCTTAACCTGATCAGAGAATGAAATACCTCATCAAAATGAGGCTCAAGTTTGTACCCTTAACCTGATCGGGCGAAAAATGGAATACCTCATCAAATGAGACTCAGGTTTATACCCTTGTCCTGATTGGATGGAAAATGAAATACCTCATCAAATGAGGCTCAGGTTTATACCCTTATCCTGATCGGGCGGAAAATGAAATACCTCATCAAAGGAGGCTCAGGTTTATACCCTTATCCTGATCGGGCGGAAAATGAAATACCTTATCAAAGGAGGCTCAGGTTTATACCCTTATCCTGATCGGGCAGAAAATGAAATACCTCATCAAAGGAGGATCAGGTTTATACCCTTATCCTGATCGGGCGAAAAATGAATGGAATCCTCGAAGGAAGAGACCATGATGGAACCTTCAGATTTTGCACAATAAATCCGACAAGGATTTTACAAAAGGAAGGAAAATGGGGTCCCTAAAGCTTAAAAATGGGTTGATTTTGGGTGTCTCATTGCTGAGATTAAATAGCTTTTGAAATTGCCTTTTGCGAGAAAATGATTGGTGGTTCGACCTCGAACCGAAATGGGACTGTTTATGGTGGGACAGTGGGGACACAGGGAAGTGTGCGAATCTGAGAGCCCAGGCGCTCAGATTATAAAAAGAAGGGAAGGAATCTTGAAAACTTCTGTAATCAAGTCATTAAAGAGGGATTGAAAAATTGGTGTCAAGATGTATCAAGAATGGACATCAAGCTCTCACTTCATGTCGGGATAGCTAGGAAATATTGTCAAAATGTTGAGGATTCTGTTGTTGATTCAAAGTATTTGAAAACGATGCATATTGTTGCAAAGATATTCTTTCTTTTCTACCTGAAGTATTACCTCCAAACGAGATTGACTTCATAGAATCAAGATTTGGAATCCCAATTGCTTGCAATTGACCTTCTTCAAGGAAGCTATCAATTTCCTTGATATGAACAGGAAAGCGAGAATTTAATATTATGAAAGCAATTGATAATAGAATTTCACAAAATTAAAGAAGATTCTTGATAGATTTGGCAGTTTGATATCCTGGGATGCTTCTCTCATGATAATCTTTTTACACTCTTTTGGCTCTCTTGGGTTTCGGTTACATCCTCCTTCATTATAGAGATGTCTTGACTTTTTCTCTCTTTCTTTTCCCTCTCTTTCTCTCTTTTGGAAGGGTACGTTACAAACTCCTTCAACTTGGAGATGTTTCGATCCTTCTTTGCCTCAGGGGTCATGTTGATGATATTGGCTCATTGGCTGAAGATCTTTGGATTATAGCGGAAATTAAATATCTTTTAGGGATTGTCGGGAGGTTCATCGGATCTGCCTTCATCTCGACAGTGCTTTGGACTTTCTCTGGAAGGATCCGTCACAAACTTCTTCATCTTGGAGATGTTTCAAATCTTCTTTGGCCCCGGGGGTCTACTCGCTTAATTCACCTTCATCTTGACGACAATTTAGAGATCCCTTTTGCAGATATTTAATTGCAGCTTATGTGATTTGGGGGAGACAGAGCTTGGGTGAATTCTCTCTTTTTATAGCGCTCAGGATATTTCCACTGCCTCATCTTTACAAGAATAATCTTTAGAGATGTGCCATAACTGCGATCAATATCAATCATTTGTGGCTTTGCAGTAACATTGAATCATCTTTTCTAGCCATATCGAGGATTTATCCTTCATCCTTTTGGTTGGTCAATAGAAAGAATTTGAATTTTGAATCTCTTTCGCAAAAGCTTCACCCTTTTGGAAGTAATGCTAAAGGTAAATTGAGGTAAAGATTTATGCAATAAAGATTCTGAAATCAATAATTTGATTGACAAATTGACATGTTCTTGAAATTCTTGGTGAAAGAGAGCATTTGAGGTCCGGCTCAACGCATCATGATGAAAATTCTCCTCTCTTTTTCCCCAAAAAGAGAGACTCAGGCTTAGCCCTTACCTGAATGAGAAATAGGAAATACTCCACTCTTCCCTGAAGAGGAGGTGTTTGCAAAACAAACTTTCGAAGAGAAATTGAGCTTTCGTCAAAGCTCCCTAACATTAGGCTTCTCTTATGGAAAGGGGGCCGATAGTAGTGAGGTCAGTAAATTGGGTCATGAAGGAATGAGTCCATCACACTCTCCCTGAAAAAAGGGTCCTCCATGATGAAATGGCCTAGTATGAAAATTAGGGTGGCCACAAGGAAAGCAAGTCTCCGTTGAGTCTCTCCCTATAAAAAGGGTTCCTTGTGTGAAATTGGAAATTGTTTTGCAAACAGTTCACAAAGACACGAGTCCCTTCAAACTCTCTCTGAAAAGGGGTAAGTGAACGAATTTGATAGCATGCGAAAAGAACGATCTCCCTCGAACTCTCCCTATAAAAAGGGTCTCTCGCAAGAGAAAATGATTGAAATTGGGTATTGGGCCAATAGGCAGAATGAATACGACTATGATTGGCAAAGGTGACCCGCAGGTCGAAAATGATTGAGATAGAATTGGTAACCCGAAGGTTTGAAATTGGATGACCTAACAGTCAAAATTGAGAATTGGTTGACCCAAAGGTCGAACTTGTGTGACCCGGAGGTCGAAATTGTGTGACCTGGAGGTCAAAATTGGAAATTGGAAATTGAGAGTTGGAAATTGGGCGACCCAAAGATCAAAATTGGAGATTTGGTAATTGGAATTGAAAAGTGGAAATTAGGTGACCCGAAGGTCGAAATTGAAGAATGGAATGACCCGAGGGTCGAAATTAAAGAATTGAATGATCCGAAGATTTAAATTGGAAATGGGTGGACAAAAGGTCAAATTTGAGAAATTGACTGATCCTGAAAATTGAAGTGATTTGGATCAACAAAGGAGAATAAAGAGCTCGGGTTAGAGAATCGAATAAAGTAAAAGGTTCACGAGTTGGAACTCAGAACAACAAAGGAAAATGAAGAGCTCGAGTCAGAGCTCGAATAAGGTAAAGAGATCACGAGTCGAAACTCGGATCAACAAAGGAAAATGAAGAGCTCGAATAAGGTAAAGAGATCACGAGTCGGAACTCGGATCAACAAAGGAGAATGAAGAGATCGAATCAGAGCTCGAATAAGGTAAAGAGATCATGAGTCGAAACTCGGATCAACAAAGGAAAATGAAGAGCTCGAATAAGGTAAAAAGATCACGAGTCAGAACTCGGATCAACAAAGGAAAATGAAGAGATCGAATAAGAGCTCGAATAAGGTAAAAAGATTATGAGTCGAAACTCGGATCAACAAAGGAAAATGAAGAGCTCGAATCAGAGCTCGAATAAGGTAAAGAGATCACGAGTGGGAACTCGGATCAACAAAAGAAAATGATGAGCTCGAATCAGAGCTTAAATAAGGTAAAAAGATCACAAGTCGGAACTTGGATCAACAAAGAAAAAATGATTTGAAGAAAAACCCGAGTCGGAATTCAGATCTTCAAAGAAAAAATAATTTAAATGAAAACCCGAATCGGAACTCGGATCTTCAAAAGAAAAATAATTTAAAGGAAAACCCGAGTCGGAACTTGGATCTTCAAAGAAAAAATGATTTAAAGAAAAACCCAAGTCAAAACTCGGATCTTTAAAGGGAAAATAATTTGAGGAAAAACCCGAGTCAGAACTTGGATCTTCAAAGAAAAATAATTAAAAGGAAAACCCGAGTCGGAACTCGGATCTTTAAAGGGAAAATAATTTGAGGAAAAACCCGAGTCAGAACTCGGATCTTCAAAGGAAAATAATTTAAAGGAAAACCCGAGTCAGAACTCGGATCTTCAAAGAAAAAATAATTCGAGAAAAACCTGAGTCGGAACTCGGATCTTCAAAGGAAAAATAATTTAAAGGAAAACCCGAGTCGGAACTCGGATCTTCGAAAGAAAAATGATTTAAAGGAAAACCCGAGTCGGAACTCGGATCTTCCAAGGAAAAATGATTTAAAGGAAAACCCGAGTCGGAACTCGGATCTTCAAAGGAAAATAACTTGGCAAAAAACCCGAGTCGGAAGTCGGTTTTTCAAAGGAAAAATAATTTAAAGGAAAACCCGAGTCGGAACTCGGATCTTCAAAGGAAAAATAATTTAAAGGAGAACCCGAGTTGGAACTCGGATCTTCAAAGGAAAAATAATTTAAAGGAGAACCCGAGTCGGAACTCGGATCTTCAAAGGAAAAATAATTTAAAGGAAAACCCGAGTCGGAACTCGGATCTTCAAAAGAAAAATAATTTAAAGGAGAACCCGAGTCAGAACTCGGATCTTCAAAGGAAAAATAATTTAAAGGAAAACCCGAGTCGGAACTCGGATCTTCAAAGGAAAAATAATTTAAAGGAAAACCCGAGTCGGAACTCGGATCTTCAAAGGAAAAAATAAATAAACCAACTTGAGAGTTGGATTTTGAAAAGGAAGAAATCCGAGGCAGAACTCGAATTTCTAAAAGAAAAATGGACCAACCTGAGAGTTGGGTTTGAAAGAAAAAGAAGTCTGAATCGGAATTCAGATCTTCAAAGGAGATTCCGATTAGAGGATCAAAATTTTGCAAATCACCATTGCGGGGACTGGATTTTGGAAAGAGGATTATATCTGAAGAATTTTGAGAAAAAATCAATAGAGATTGTAAACTGAAGATAGGGAATAAGATGAGAAATCATTCATAGTCTTAGGATTTATCCCTTATCCTAAATGAGAAATGAATTGGGTGCATAATTAATGCAAATGAAATGCAAATGCAAATGAAATACAAATGCAAATGCAATTGAAATGCAAATGAAGTATAGATGAAAGATGAGAGTTTTTATTTGATCCTGCCTGCATACAGAATGTTTGAAAACAAATTTTCAAAAGATGCCATAGTGTAATGGGGAAGAGTGAATAAAATTTAAAGAAGGCTCTTTTGAGAAGAAACATAACGACCAAAGAGGAAAATCATAGTTAGTAATAAGCATCCTTGTGGATTCGGGAAAGTATAAAAAGAGTTTTGCGAAAGAAGAAAGGTAAACAAAAGTTTTTAAGAGAAAAAAAAGTGTTTACAAGAGATATATTACATGGGAATTTGGAGAAATCATGAAAAGAAAGTGACACCCCGAAATGAGAAAAAGTTGATGATTTTATTGATGCCTTAAAAGAGATGACAACTTTAAAAAGGAAAAACGACTAGGACTATATCGTCCTGACAAAAAGTAAAAAAGACAGAAATGAGAGGGTAATGGCATTGGCATTGCCATTCTTCTGAGTGATCTGGAAAATGCTTGGTCAGGACTGCAACTTGTCCCTCTCTTTCTTCTGGCACCAAAAGCTCTTTATCGATGTAGTCCTATATAATATTTTTGAGAACGAAGCAACATTCAGTATCGTGCCCCATTGCCGATGAAATTTGCAGAAACAATCTTTCCATTTTCCCATGGTGACGGGAGGATCCACAATCCTTGGAAGTTCAATCATATTCTTCGTGAGCAGATATCCAAGAATTTCTTCGATTGGCTGACCTAAAGGAGTAAACTCGTGATCATAACTCCAACCATCAATTTTTATCTTCTTCAAATTGCTTGATTTCTGTTGAGTATTGACTTCTTTGACTTCTTTCTGGGAACTGGACTGAACTTGCTTGGTTAGGGCTACTGGATGTTCTTCTTCTCTGTCTTCAACAAAAAGGTTCTTATCAATGCAGTCTTGCACAATATTTTTGAAGACAAAACAATGATCAATGTCATGCCCTACTGCCCGATGGAATTTGCAAAACTGGTTCAAGAATCTTCCCATGATGGTGGGAGGATCCGTGGCTTTTGGGAGCCTGACTAATCCCTTGATCAACATGTATTCAAGGACTTTGTCGAGTGGTGCGTCTATAGGAGTGAAATCTCGATCCTTGCTCCAGTTTTTGCGCTTTGGTTTTTCTTGATTTTTTTCCTTTTGCTGAGGGTTGGATTGAAAAGGTCTATCCTGGATTTTGGAATACTTTCCCTTCCGACCCTTAGACTCTTCTAAATTGCTGCTTCGATTGCCTCTATTTTTGTTGTTGCTGGGTTTAAAACTTTTTGCGCTGCTGTGGTTGCAATGATGCTCATAGGGATGGTGATAGATGCCTCTTCTTTAACAGGAATTTTTCTGAAATTGGCTTCAGCTTGCTCGGATAATATCTCGATCATCATTTTTTTGAACAACCGATATATAGCGGGATCGATCTCATCCTTGCTGGTCTGAGCTCTCTCTTTGACAGACTTTATGAAATCCATTTTTTACTCACTGTCTATAACTAATGTGCCGAAGTAGTGCGGTCTTTGATCTCGTCTGGATCACACAACCATGCCAATGCCCTCTATAGAACAACATGGGATATTTAGCATGATAGAGAAAGAATTTTGAAGGCAACAATCTTGAGAGAAAAAATGATGAGATCAGATTGGCAATCTTGGAAAGAGATGACAAACAAAAATTTTGGATAAAATTTGGAAGATATACTGGAAGATATGGAAAAGTTTTTGAAGATATAAGCAAAATTTGAAATTTCAAAAATTTGCAGGCAGGATCGAAATAAGGCTGGAAATTCGAGATCCAGTAGAACGGGAGAATGGAAAATCACCTAAAGTTTTGAAAGAAATTAGATGTTTGAGAAAATCATCCAGGGTTTGAGAAAATAAAAGAAAAAGATAAGAATATGGATATTTGGAAAAATATTTTGGGGAAAATATGAGAGGAATAACGCTAATACAAATAGTCACATCCTGTACAAACATTTATGCACATACAACACCCCCTAAAAGGCTGACTCTAGATGCATCATTTTGAAAAATAGCTGTAGGACCCTAACCCTAAGTCTAGGTTCAGATCATCTTTGTCCAATCCAGTTATGCTGATATACTCGAGTTGAGACTCGAAGTACGTGACATAGAATTTTAACTACGGTTCTAAGGTAACGTTTTCCAACATCCTTGAGCGCCTACCGATATACCTCGGACTGTGGCCCTTAGTACGTGGTAGGGGGGCGTTAACCCAAATGAGTGACCCAGTTGTGAGGCTCTGTCCCGAACTAGGGTTATGGAAGAGAGCCCAACAACGTGAAGACCGGGTAAAGATAGGTAAGGGGTTTTGAAAAAATGATCACACACAAGAAATAGAAGGCTCTAAGTCCTAGAGAAATAGATTTTTGAAAACTTTTGAAGAAGCATACATTGTTTGCATTCAGATCCTAAATTAAGGAGAGTTGTATTTAGACCTAAGTCTATGTGAGCATTAAAGTATCTCCTCAATATGGTCCTACCAAACCATGCCTAGGTTATATACAATCAATGTTAGCTAGGTCAAAATCTAGGCTCCTAGGTTCGCATGATATCAGAAAGTAAAAGAGCTGACATTTTGAGAACACAATTTTGACAATTGAACTAAGTCAAGCACACTTTTGATCATACAAAGACAGGTCTCATCACGGTCGCCAAACCTGTTATCATCGCAAAAATTTCTTCCCTTCTTTGCGAGAGAGAGGGGAAAACGTTTCTGCGAGTCAAACTTGACACGAGTTTTGAAAATTGTTTTGAAATACTCATCTCCGTTTTTAAAAATAGCGGGAAAATCCATGGAATGGGGCTCGCCTGTCGGTACGAGGTTCGACCGTTCCTGCCGCCTTTAACAGGGGTAATCGAACCAAGGACCAAATGTGTGCTTGACTTATCTAAATTGTCAAAATAGTGTTCTATCCTAAATGCACAGAGAATTCAGGCATGTGCTATGTAATTTTGTAAAATGCAAGTTGAAAAACATGATGTATGCTTGAACAACATTTTGGAGTTGGAAAAGTCTTTTTCAGGCAAAAGATGGAAATCAATCTCTCAAGAAACTCTGATGAAAAGATTTGAAATCTCAAGAAATTTTTTAAAGATTTGGGAAAATCATGGAGGGATGAGAATCCTGGAAAAGTAGAAATAATTCTTGAGAAAAGGGCAAACATTTGAAGGAAAAATGCTTGTCAGGGAAAATTCCAACTTTGAAAACTTTCTTTGGAAAAGGATTGAAAATTTATAGAAACACTCTTTGGAGAAAGAAAATCAAAACTCAGGAAATTGAAGTTCTGAGAATCTTAGCTTTGAAATATTTGAAAATCGATATTGATTCTTGAAAAACTCCTTTTGAAAATGAATCTTAAGAAAAGAACATTTTCTAGGGAAAATCATGGGGAACTTGATTTGGGAAATCCAACTTTGAAAATATTCAGAGTTTCTTGAGGAAACGATTTCCATGAAAGGAAATTTTCTTGAGAAAAGGTTTGAGAAATGCAGGTGATTTCATGATGCAAATGACTTGAATGGATGAATGTCCTTTTGAGAAAACATTTTTTCAGGAAAATATGCAATTTTAAAATTAAACTAAAGTAATATCACCACATATTCCGACTATGGCCGTAAATATGCTTGTAATTTACTTAGCTAATTCTAAAATATTTTGTAATCATTGAAGACATGCAGTGAAATTTTGAAAGATAGCCTAAGGGTGTAGGCTCGGTGTGACTAATAGAAAGATGCTGAATCTGGGTCTCGTCCATATTCCGACTAGGGCCGTAAATGTGGACTCCACCGAGTTCATCAACTCCCTAAGAGTTGGTGCATGTGCCATTCGTGTACATCCATAGTGATTTTGGAAATATAATGCATGAATCACATAATCAAGATATTGCAGAAATTCAAACTATATGATATGCATCCTAATCTATGCAATAAAAGTAAATTTTATTCCAAATTTACATTTTGATTGTTACATTGTTGACAAAAATAAATAAATAAATAAATGATAGTGTCAAGAGAAGCCACATCTTTCAGATTTTCCTGCAAAATGAATTAATACGAGCAATACGGCATACAAAACATAGATGGAAAATTTCATGTTGATGACAATGCACAAATGACTATACATGAACTACAATGGAAATGTACCCTTTAATGAAAACATAATGTCATAGGTACGACTGGGATGCTTATAGAAATGCCTAGATGTAATACTTGAATTAAATGAAAATTTGCATTATCTCTAAATGCAAGAGAATATGACTATTTAAATGTGTATACATTTATCTAAGGCAATATAGATATTCAATAAGGAAGTGCCCTATCTATGTTTAAGGAGAAGATGCGTGTGGATATGCATATACAAAACTAATAGATAATAAAAAAAGAAAAATGAGTATAAAATTAACTAGATATGGAATCCTAAACTTTATGAGGGAATGCCTAATAGGTTATATATGAATTCATCTTAGTATATGCACACTTTATTGAAATGGAGAATGCATAGGTGGCTTGAATGCATGTATTGCTATAGTTAGTATAAACATGATTACAACCCGACTTATATACAGAGATAACCTAGATGAATCTGAGGAATCATATGGACGATAATGAATGATGCTCGGACATGAACTACTTGACTCATTTACAGTTACCAGTCATAATAAATTGAGCGAACAAAAAATGATCTCTATGTCAGCTAGTTAGAATCTCACATCTAATACCATTTCAATTGGATTCTAAATGGCAGACATTTAAACACTGACAACCTTGGGAAGGTAAGCTACAAGCAAGATATACAAAGGAAAGGAGAGGCTGAGGTTAACTGTCAATATTGTGAATACAAAGGGACGATGGGAAACCTTAAGGTAGACTACCAATGTACAATGGTACAAAAGCAAAGTTGTGGCTGTTATGGGGTCACAATGGTATGTGGGGATTACCTATAATGGATAGAATCGATGCCTATGATAAGATATAACAAACTGATGCTGAAAAGGATTTACATGCAAACTAGCTAACAATTGACATATAATAGAAATCAGCAACAATGAAATCTGAATACTAAAAAACTGATCAGATGTGGCAACAGTGTGTCTGTATCATTTTACCATTCGACATTTTTTACACAGACAATGATTATCACCATCAGCCGTAGGGTTTTATCAGATGCAAATATGATATCATCCTAAATAACAAAGCTTGCCAAGGAGATTATGCTATGTAAATTTGCGGATCAAAAGATATTGAAGCAGAAAATATCATAAAACACCCTGTATCCGGCCAGGCACTAGATGAGCATCCTTGATTCAGCAACTGGAATGAGTTATTCAGAAAACACACATGAGGTTAGCTTACGATGGAATATGTGTTACAAAAGAGATGAGGAATTTCATGACTAGGCATAGATTTTGCAGGATTATCAGATGTACCATCACCTACCGGTTCAAGATCAACTACTTTCAGCACTAATAAACTCTAAGAAAAACAATATCATGGGGATCAACTGTGCCATCACCTAATAACGCAAGGTAAACCACCCTTAACACCAATGAGTTTTGAAAACCCAACTCGTCATACAACTTTGAACACACCCTGAATCGCCACAATAAATCCATAATCTGTTTCTAGCTAATGTTTACAACAACTTAATAGATTAAAAACATAACGCTGCCACTGCCCTCAAATGGTTTCAATGGTCTCATCATCAACAACCTACCAAAAACCTACCTGATGGATTCACAACTGATTAGGGGATACTAATTTTCTCTCTAATGATCACTGTATACTCACTAAAAAAAAACAATTGAAAGCAACAATTTGGCTATAACAACAGAACATTAAATGTCTAGCATGACACTTCATTATAAAACAAAATGGAGGATTACAGAGAGGTTATCAATATGCTCTATATGGATATGATTACTACATGAACTTAGACACAAAACGAATCAAGATAATCACATAAACTAGCTTAATGGTATAAAGTTCAGAATGTAGAAATGCAAGACATGATACTGTAAGGTGCTGGAATCAGCTGAGCGTAATGGTGTTCTCCCAGTCCTTCATAATGATTCATTGACATTTGAAGTTTCCGGACAACATCCAATATTTCAAATTGGTATTAAATATAGGAATAATCACGGATGTCCAAAGCAGATCACTGAGATCTCTTACGTCTGACTACTCATTAAACATGAAGTATAAACCACATTAGCACGTAACATAGAACTTGAAAACACAGAAAATATACGAGATCATACAGATAAAAAAAAGGATGCAACATGAGATGGAATGTTAATAGAGTGGGAATGGATGATAAAATTAAATGTAGTGTCTTTGTTAATGACACCCTTTACTGTACGATGAGTCCTACTGGACCATCGTTTAACCCATGATATGCAGATACTACTGTCAAATGCGTATTAACATATGGAGACCCATAATATACAGAAAAAGTGGAATTGACATTATGCAGAGCACCTAAGGAAATGAAGACAAACATACAAAAATGGATAGGCTATCATCAATGATACAGAAAATTTTATTCACTGTATTTTGCAGAAGATGGAAACATTGACATAAAACAAGACCCCCCCTTTTTTTTTTGTAAAAGTGATTTTCTTAAACAAGAATGCAATCAACGATACACAATATGAGATAACCTGGACATGAACATGAAAAACCATGAATTTGCATATGAAAACCTTACTCCCCAATGTTTATGATGCTGAAATAGAACTGATGAAATCTTAGGGAAAACAACAATTTGATCAAAACATGATTATTTACACGAATCGACAACACCATTGCGAGGTGTTATCGGTTCTTAATATGTGGAAATGAACAAAGATGCAAACCACATCATTAAATGAAATGGATCTGCGATATGTATGGTGTGAACATGATGCATATTTCACCTAAAAGCGAAAGTAAAGAGTCTGTACCTTGGTTCAGCATAGGTTGAGAAGATCCCTTCCTTTTGAGTGTTCTGCTGAGGGCTGATCGTGCAGATTGAAGCTCCTGAATGCCAGCCGTTGGAAATTTGTTTCTTTGAAAGGCAATGAAAAGACAGAGGGATAACAATCGTAATGTAGAGAGGAAGAAAGATAGATTAGGGAAGAGGAAAGAGGGGTTTTAGAGATGGGAGAAGCCAAATATTCCAAATTGGGATCCCCTTGTTCCCCATCGTCCTTCCCTTTTTAAAGATTATCAAGAGGTTTTACAGAAAAATTGGGCCTTTTGAAATTTTCTAAACTGGATTTTGAAAGCATTTGAAAATCTTCAACAAATTTTTGAAAATTTTTGAAACTCGCCAATCTTTGAGAGGAGGACGGCATTCTTTTCTGAAGGAAAACTTTTTGAGTTCAAAGCTTAGGTAGAATGAAAGTTTCACGGTGGCTTCTTTTGGGGTTGAAAAAGTAAAAAGAAAGAAAATGAATAAAACGATTTTTAAAACGATTTTTTTTAAGGTGGTGCCACCTCACCCGGTTTAAGAAAATTCTTTTTAAAAGAAAAAATTCTTTTTGTTTGATTTTCTTTACAGGGAATTTTAGTGAGGCGCCACCTATGTGTGGGCCCACTAATTATTTTATTAAAATAAATAGAATTGAAAATTAAAGAAAGGGTTTCATAAATTGGTGCCACCTCCGGGTGGACACTGTTTTGAAAATAAGAGAAGTACTTGAGAATTTGAGTGTGACACCACTTCAAGGCGGGTCCCACGTCATTTATTTGAAAATAAAAGCAACATAAATTCTTTTTTGGGATTTTTATGCTAGGCTAATTTAGAAAATAAAAAAATGGCCCTTCAGAGCAAAATGTTTAAGAAAATGCAGAGATTTTGTAAAGAAATTCAGAGTCTTTTGCAAAAGTTTGAAATAAAATTTTCTAAATTTAAAATTGCGTCCCCTTCTTTCCAACTGATGAAATTTGAAAATCAATATCAAAACTATCCAGATTGTTTTCTAATGAAAACTTTTGTAATTCAGAGTCCTGGGGGTTAAGACGAGGGAATTTGACTATTTTGAAAAACCCAGGGGTTTGAAATCAATTTTGAAACATTTAAAACTCACATCTGGATTGATAATTTTGAAAATCAGAAGTTCTGAAACTCAAAATGACATGCTGTGCAGTGAAGTGATATGAGATGCTCATGCAATGATATGCAAAGACATGTCTCATGAAATGCCACTCTGAATCAGGAATTGGAAATTCTAGCTTCTTGTCAAGAGTAGGATTTTGAAAATTTGCAGTTTGAAGATATTTCTGAGCCTAAATAGAGAGATTTTGAGAATTAAGAATGCATTTTGGACTTTCTGCGAGGTCCAATCTCAGAAAATGACCATTTTCCCTTCAGTGATCTCGGAGAACCAAAATGTGATGATTGGTAGAGATGTCGGGAAGGTGAGTAAAAATTTGGGGTGTTTACACGAATGAAAAGATTTTCAAAACAAATGGAGTTAAAAGTGGAAATAATATTCACAATAGAGTCCTAACCCGATTAGGACTCTAGGACAAAATATTGAAATTTTGAGACTCTTTATTTTTTTGTTTTTTGAAAGAAAATAAAGAGGTTTTGAAAGATTTTTTTAGAAATTGGTAAAAATGAACAAAATACGATACCTGGGTTAGAGTCCTAATCAATTGGGACACTGGGAATAGAGTTTCAGAATATTGAAACTCTTGGAACTTGATATGTTTTCAAAAAACAAGTAAAACAAAAGTAAAAAAATGAAATCAGAGTGAAGTTCTGAACCGACTAGAACTCTGGGACAGAGTCCTAAAATTTTGAAACTCTACAATAAAGTCCTAAAATTTAAAATTTGATTGTTTGAAAGATAAATAAAGAAGCATTTGAAAGATTCTCTAAAAAATGAAGTCAAGATTAGAGTCCTAATCCAACTGAAACTCTGGAACAAAGTCCTGATCCGACTAAAACTCTAAAATTTTGACTTCTTTCGAAAGATTTTGAAAGATTTTGTTTGAAAACAGGTAAAAAAAGATAGAGTCCTGATATGACTAAAACTCTGAAATAGGGTCCTAGTCCAACTGAAACTCTAAGATTTTTGTCTTTTGAAAGTTAGATGAGAAGGTTTTCGAAAATAAGTGAAAAACATGAATAAAGGATGAAATCGGGATAGAGTCCTAGTCCAACTGAAACTCTAAAATTTTGGCCAAAATGAAAGATTTGAAAGGTTTTCTTGAAAACAGGTAAAAATAGAAGTGAAAGGTAGAGTTCTGATCTGACGAAAACTCTGGAAAAAAGTCTTAATCTGACTGGGACTCTGAGTTTTTGGCCAAAATAAAAGGATTGAACAAGGGGTAGGACTACTTCTAGTTTAAATCCAAAATAGAATTTTGAAAAGGGTTTAAAAAGTAAAAAGATAGAGTCCTAATCCGACTAGAACTTTGAAAATTTAAGAAATCTCGATGAAAGAAGCGATCCGGAAGTGACACCACCTGAATGGGTCTCATCCGAGAATTGAGATCAGTTGAAATTGAGTTTAAACGAATCCAAATCACTTTCTAAGAAAAATATTTTGAAATATAACATCCTGGGGGTTGACAAAAGGCAAATATTGATCTAAAAACCCAGGTTTTTGAAATTGATTTCAAAAGAAAAGTTTTAAAACATGAATCTGAATTAAATATTTTGAAAAACAAGAGTGCTGGATCTCGATAATGAGATGCAATGACATGCAATGCCATGCAATGCAATAAAATGACATGCAATGATATAAGATGATGCAAGATGATATGAAATGAGATGCAAAAGGCAAACCCTGGATGAGGGATTTGAGGTCCTGAACCCCTGACAGAAACAATGAGTTGAACATTTTTGTTCGGAGGTAAAGATTTATGATTAAAATTGATCCAAAATAGAGATTGAATCTTGATTACAAGATGAAGTATTGAAATTTGGTGCATAATTTGGGCTCTGGATGACCCTGACTTGGATGTTGACCAGTTGGTTCTCTGAAGGCTTCCGAGAGTGGGTCCCAGTGTCACAAGGGAGGTGTTTAGAAATTTATGATAAAAATTTGGGGTGTTTATAGATGCCCCTCTTCACTACTAATCAAGTTGAGAGCCGAGCTTAGTGGCAAAGAAAAACACCTCAAATTTGGACTATAAAAATGCCCCAGTTAGGAGAGCCTGACTGGGTATGAAAGAATTAGCTCGGGTAATAGTGGTAGATATGGGATGGAGAATGAAGAAGAAAATTCACCTCATCAGAATGAGGCTCAGGCTTAGCCCTTAACCTAGATGGGATGAAAGATACCTCACAGAGAAGGCTTAGGTATAACCCTTAACCTGAAGGGGATAAAAAAATGGAATCCTCAAATGAAGAAACCATGATGGGCCCTTCGGATTTTGCACAATAAATCCGAGAGGGGTTTGCAAAAGGATGAAAATGGGGGTCCCTAAAGCTTGAAAAGAGATTGATCTTCGGTGTCTCATTGCTGAGACCGAATGGCTTTTAAAACATATAACCTTTTGCAGAAACAATTCAGGTTTAACCCTTACCCTGAACGGGAACTGTCTATGGTGGGACAGTGGAGAACACAGGGAAGTGTGCGAATCTGAGTGCCCAGGTGCTCAGATCAAAAACAAAAGGGAAGGATCTTGAAAACTCATGTCATCAAGTCCTAAAGAGGGATAACAACACCACCATGATATATTAAAATAGACATCACACTCTCACTTCATGTCGAGATAACTTAAAAATATTGTCAATAAGATAGAAATTGTAGTTGATTAAAAAATGATTGAAATGTAAGCACATTTGTTTTAAAGATATTCCCTCTTCTACTTATAGTATTACCTCAAACTGGGCTAACCCCGTAGAATCCAGAATGAAAATCAAATTATTGTTGTTGGGTTTCTTCAAGGAAGCTATCCATTTCCTTGATATGAAAAGAAAGAAATTTGTTCTTAGTATCATAAAAGCAGTTTATGAAAAGGATATTGATAAAAGAATTTCACATGAATAACGATAATTCTTGGCGGTTTGATATATGAGGTTTACCCATGATGATCTTTTTGTACTCTCTTGAGACATAGGGATTGAGCTTTCTTGGGATTTGGCGAGAATTTCATCACATCAACCTTCAACTCAGTGATGTTCTGATTTTCCTTGGAAGGGCACGTCACATGCTCCTTCAACTAGGAGATGATTTGCATCATTTTTAGTCCCAAGAATTATATTGATAATAGTGTCTCTTTGATTAAAATCTGTTGGCGATCTTTTGTACTCTTTTGAGACATGAAAAGTAAGTTCTCTTGAGATTTACAAGAATTTCATCACATTAGCCTTCATCTTGGTGATGTTCTGATTTTCCCTCAAAGGGCATGTCACATACTCCTTCAACTCGGAGATGATTCGAGTCTTCTTTAGTCCCAAGAATTATATTGATAGAATTGTCTTCTTGGATTGAAAATCTCTTTATGATAATAGTGATTAAATATCTTTTAGGGATTGACGGGAGGTTCATCTCATCCGCCTTCAACTTGGCAATGATTTAAACTTTTCTTGAAAGGTGTTATCGTCGCAAAATTTTTCCCTCTCTGCGCGAGAGAGAAACGATTCTGCGAGCCAAACTCGACCAAAATTTAAAAATTGTTTTAAAAATTACTCACCTCTGTTTTAAAATTATGGGAAAATTCTGTAGAATGGGACTCGCCTGTTGGTACGAGGTTCAATCGTTCCTGGTGCCTTAACCAGGGGTAATTGAACCAAGGATCAATGTGTGCTTATATAGGCTCAAATATCTAAATCATGCTCTATTTCCTAAATGCACAGAGAATCAGGCATGTGCTATGAGATTTTAAAAAAAAATGCCTATTTGAAAAGATGATGTTTGCTTCTGGTGTCTTGAAAAATACTTAAAAAAAAAGAATTTATCGAAAATCGTGAATTACATTGAAAAATATCTCTTGGAAGACGGAGAAATTCACTTTATGAGGGAAAAAGGATAAAAACCTTGCAAGAATTTGATTTTCAAGAAAAATTTTACATGATTTTGAGAAAATTGATAAAATTGAGAAATGTGTTCAAAGAAGTAGGCGTATAGCCTTATGAAATATTTTTATGATGCAAACTAAATGAAATGAATGAATGAATATAGATTTGAAAGATATTTTTAAAGGAAGTTTGAGAAAATTATTTGAGAAATGCAGTGATTTTGAAGTTAGCCTAAGAGTGTAGGCTGAATGTGGCTTATACGAAGATGACAAATCTAGGTCTCGTTCGTATTCTGACTATGGCTATAAATACGAACTCCACCGAGTTTGTCAACTCCTTAAAAGCTTGTGCATGTGCCATTCGTGTCAACCATAGTGAATTTTGAAAATTCATGAATCATCATTCATTCACACATTAAATATTACGAAAGCAAACTATATGCAATGCACCCTATTCTATGCAAGAAATGTAAGATCTTATTCCAATATTACATCTGATATTACATCAAAGAAATAAATAAGAAAAAAAAGAAATAAATAGAATTCTTCACTTGAATATCTCTGCAAAACTAGAAAATAGGTTAACACAAATATGTAGGGTTTTTTTGGGTTTATTCGACAATATCAGGAAATTATCAGATTTTATCCGGATATAAACCCTATTCATACCTTTCTGATATAAATATGAGAAATAAATGATGCTAATGCATGAAAATATAAAAATAAGGTTTGAAAATTCAAAATTGAGGTAAAAATGACCCTGATAACAAGACTATGTCCTTGAAATCAGGGTTTTTAGAAGGAAATTTTATAAAAACAAGAAATTTGAAAATTAAATGAATGCAAATGAGAATAAGATTAAAGGTAAGATGATATGATATGATCATATGCATGTTAAAAACCCTAAAATTGCAAGATTGTATAAGATATTGCCATGACATTTGAATTTCGCCCGAATTTTGCTCAAATTAAGCATCTCATTTTGATAATTTGGCTAATATACATGTCAATTGAACTCAAAATCACACCAAATTTAGCATGAATGACTGTATTAAACCTAAAAATGGAATAAAATAATAAAATAATTTTTTATGACATTATTTTAATATGGAGACTAAATAAAATCCTAAAAAGCATGATTTTTGCCTACACTTCTATACCTATCCTAATGTCAGCCAGTTTTCGGGTATCAACTTACCATAAAAATCTACAAAATTTTACAGGGTGACGATAAACAGTTAGATGATAATTTTTGCTTTTTACAGATCTATGATTTGACCTATGGTCTGAGAGTTATAACTCCAACAACACAGATCGGATTTCGGCGAATCCAAAACCAATGAGAAATAACAGGCTTTTATCTAAAATTATGGGAAAAATACTAAACAGTAACCAAAATTCATAAAAATTTAGGAGAAAATTACAGACATCCCAAGAACAAATTTTTCTTTTGACAGACCATGTATTCAACTTACAAGCCAGGATCTATGATCGACCTAGGTTGATTTACAACTCCGACGACCTGTAACATGCTTTACAAAAAGGTCTATATATTCTGATTTGTGAAATATAGCAAACTGTAGCAGAAAATTCCAATAAAATCAAGTAAAATATTATATCTCTCTATGAATCTACTGTATTTTACAGATTGTTAATTGGATCTCCCGTGAAGGAGATCTCAGATTAACAATTCTGCCTCTGGTATACCCTGCATTTTCACAGTATTGAAAACTTGGTTCGATTCTCTATTTTTAAAATAGAAGTAAAGACTTCAAAATGACCCAGGTTTTTTGTAGAAAATCAATAACAAACGAACACATCTATAGTAAAAATCTCAAGATTTAACGAGAAGAATTTCTGCAAGAAATAATGAAAGTACAACATACATGAATTAAAGGCTATGAACTACTAGGTAAGTATTTAATAAAACTAATAAAATGCATACAAAACGATAATCTAAATTACATGTCATGCATAAAAACAATGCAATCAGTATAAATCAGGGAAGATGAAAGGGGGTTTGATCCACTTTTAGTTTTTTTTTTGTTGGCTATTGGGAAAGAGGGATTCGATCCATGTATCAAATGAATCTCCTCTCTTACGTAGCATTAATATGAAAACCATGGTTTCTTGTTATGTAAACTCAAATGAGATTTTTCAACAATATGAAACCAGTTTTGGGCTGGTTTCACACTGTATTTGTATAAGCCTCATAACCATATACAATTGCAAATGAATATTTAATGGAAACAAGAACAAAAGTGAAGGTTTTTACCTTGGATCCTTGCTGGTATTGCTGCTGCAGTAAAGAGGGCTGAAGGAGTCTTGATCTTGCTGGGGGAAGGAGAAGGAAGCTTGCTGCACCGGTTATGATGGCTGCTACCAAGATTGAAAGGGTTGGAGATGGCTGCTACAGTGAAGGCTTGACCTTGCTGGAGGAAGGAGGAGGAAGGGCTGAAGAGGTAGCGTGAAAGAGAGGAGCTGTTGTGGTGAGGGCTGGAAGAAGTCTGTTGGAGCACCTTGCTGTGGTGGTTGCTACCAAGAAGAGGACTAAGGGAGGCTTGCTGCACCTGTTGCTACCAATGGACAGATGAAGGAAGGAGAAATGGCTGAAAGGAGAGAGAGGGATTGCCCAGCCGTGTGTGTTGTAGAGGAGAATGTATGTGCCTGAATGAAAGAGGAAAAGGAAAGGCTCCAGCCGTGGCGTGCTTAGGGATTTAGAAAGAGGGGTGCGTATTAATAATGGAAGGGAGGAAAGGGAGAAGGAAGGAAGAAGGAAGGGAATAAAGGAAGGAAAAGAAGAGAAGAAGGAAAGGAAAAAGAGAGGGAAAAGAGAAGAAAGGAAAGAAAGAGAAGGGAAAAAAGAAAGGAAAGGAAGGAGAGAGAGGAGGTCGACCCCCTTGTGGGGTCCACTCCCTCTTTCTAGGCTAATAATAAAAAATAAAAAAGAGAAAATAAAATAAAAGGGAATTTCTTTTAAAAAGAATTTTTTATTGAAAATTTTTGAGTGGGGCGCCACCTTGGAGGTGGGCCCACACATTTTCTAGAGGAAAATAAAATAAAAAATCAAAATGTGTGGCACCACCATGGAGTGGGTCCCACCTATTTTCAAAAGAATGATAAAATAAAAGAAAACACTATTTGAAAAACAAAGGAGGTAGAAGGATTTTATAAAATTTCTCAAAAAGATTTTGGATTAAATGAAAGATTTTGGCAATTTTGAAATAAAACTCCAAGTTTGAGATTTCATGCCCCTTTAAGAAGCAAATCCAGTTTGAAAATTTAAAAATTCAGTTTGAAGGAATCCAGACCATTTTCTTGAGAAAATATCTTGAAATGCAAGGTCCTGGGGGTTAATAAAGGGTAAAAATGTCAAATTAAAACCCAGGGTTTGAAATTGAATCTTGAAAAGGTTTAAAATTCAACTCTGGATTGAAAATTTTAAAACTGGAGTCCTGGACTTCGAGATGACATGCAATGCAGTGGAATGATGTGAAATGCTATACACTGATATGCAATGATATGCACTATTTTCACGGAAATGCACTCTGAACAAAAGATTTAAAATTTCAAACCCTGACACAAACAAGATTTTGAAAGCTCACCACTGAAGACGAATACTTGCCAAATATAGCAATTTAGAGGTTTGAGAAACAAAATTTGACCTCTACGAGGTCCAGACTCAGAGGTCGACGCCTTTGACATCTGGAAGTCCCATAGAACACGTATCAGTGATTGAGTGGATGTACTTGTGGATACAAGTGAAAATTTGGGGTGTTTACAGAAAGACACGTCACATACTCCTTCAACTTGGAGATGTTTCGAGTCTTCTTTGGCCCCGGGGGTCGAACTCATCCATTAGTCTTCAACTTGACAATGATTGAGAGATCTCTTTTGCAGATAGTTGATTGTAGCTTGATTGATTGAAGAAAGATTGAAATTGAGTGAATTCTTTTTATCGCCCAGGATATTTCCACTACCTTATTATCAGAAGAATAGTCTTTAAAATGCGTCATAGCTATGATCAATATCAGTTCACTTATAGCTTTTCAACATCATTGAATTTTTTCTTTACCGGTCATATCGAGGATTTTTTCTTTATCCTTTTGGTTGACCAACAGAAAAGCTTGAATTTTATTCTTTCTTTGGAAAAGTCTTGTCCTTTTGGAAAGAATACTGAAGATAATCTGAGGTAAAATCTTTGTGTAATAAAATTTTGAGATCAACGACTGTTTTTCTTTTATGACAAATCGACAAAATATTCTTGAAATCCTTGGTGAAAGAAATTGCTTGAGGTCCAATTGACACATCCGTGGCTAAATTCTCCTCTCCTTTCCCAAAAGAAGAGACTTAAGCTTGACCCTTACCTGAACGAGTAATAAAAAAATACTCCTCTCTTTCCTGAAGAGGAGGTGTTTGCAAAACAAACTTTCGAATAGAAGTAAAGTTTTCATCAAAACTCCCTATCTCTAGGCTTCTCTTATGGAAAGGTGGCCGATAACAAAGGTCGAGAAAAATATCATAGAGGAGCGAGTCCATCACACTCTCCTTAGAAGAGGGCCCTCGATGACGGGATGACCTAACAAAAAATATTGTGGGGCCATAAGGAGAATGAGCTTCCGTCGAAGCTCTCCCTAGAAACATGGTTCCTTGTGTAATAATAAAAAAACTGCTTTGCAAACTGTTCGCGAAATACGAGTCCCTTCAAACACTCCCTAAAAAGGGGTTCAACAAACCAACAAAAATTGCATGAAAAAAGAATGAGCTCCCTCGAACTCTACCTATAAGAAAGGGTCCCTCGCAAGAGAAATGATTGATAATTGATTTTGAGCCAATTGACAGACGAGTTTGACACAAAGGTCAAATCTTGACTGACCATGATTGGCGGTGTGACGCCCCAAAATCCCAACTTGGAAAATCCTTAAATTTTCAGAGTAAATGTTTTTTTGAAAGCATTGCGCAAAAAGAAAAACTGGAAAGGGAAAATAGTCAGAATTTTTTGAGCGGGTCACAGGAAGAAACAACAAGAAGAAACATCTTATTTATTACAAATTGATACATGAGCAATATACATCATTTCCCTTTTCAAAATACAATTGCCAAGATCTCAAGTTCTAGAGTGTGGGTTTAGTCCTCCGCTGCACATTGAGCTCCATCACACCACTAGAAGCCAAACACCTGTATCCCCATAAAATGGGGTCAGTACTATTGCGAGCTAGTGAAGAATAACCACATTATATATCCATTTTATCAAGGAAAAAAGCATATACCATGTAACGGATAAAGTGACAGATATATGTGCATGTGTCAAGTAAGTGCACGTGGTACAAGTCTAAGCAACAATAAAAGTAGCAAGTACAACAAGGAACTGGCAAAAGCAAGGAACTGAGCGAAACCACTGCTAAACAACAAGTAGCTAAGGAATTACAAGCAAGACCACTACATGCACAGTACTAACACCAACAGTGAAGTAAAGATAACGCTAGGTTATAAGCGATAATGTCAAGCATTATTACACTTAGACAATAATATCAAATGTCTAAGTAAGTGAACAAGGAAGATACAATTCAAGCATCATGATCCAAGATAAGCAGTACTATGGTGATCACACGATTAGTAGGTTATGGAATTAGCATTTGCGTTTGAGGGCAGCGATGAATGTTTCATCAATTATATATCCAAGCACGCAGGATATACTATGAAGGAAGATACATGTAACCACACGTTTTTAGCACAAGTGAGCTCAACTCACGAAATGGATCCATTGCCCACACAAACTCGCCACGGAGTTTCTAGCATTTAGTCCAGTCTCGAAGACAAGCATATATGTTTCTACAATGTGCTTTAAGTACCCTTTTGTGCTTACATGACAAATCAAGTGTCAAGAGCAAACCGTGTGCCCAATGCAAACATACACGAAGCTATTCAGGCATTTAAGTAGTAAAGCAATTTAATAATGGAGCAATTATGATGATGGGATTCATCACATTCATTTATCAATAGTTAGCCTTAATTAGGCGTCTCTAGTCACGATCTCTCCTTCCGAGGTACTTCGGCCCATCTGGCCTTGTGTTCCCCACAAGGCAACACAAGGAGAAATGTTAAGGTCACACTCAACATTTACGTACTCAAGCACAACAAGAGGAGTACATTATCGACGAAGGCGAATACATTAACAAGCAGGGATGTGACATATTTAAACAAGTGAGCTTCACTCACGTGATGGGTCCCTCACCCATGCTTAACTCTCAACGGAATTCAACCATATAAGTTAGGAAAGGTGCCAACACCCTAACGTGGTGGTTGATCCCAAACCTTTGTTGGGACAAGTCAGATACATAGTGTGCGACATGCATTAGCGTAATGCCAAGAGGTGAATTACCACATATACATATGTGTAAATGCGAAGAGTATATAGTCAACCATCAAACGTAACCAACAATATTTACATGTTTGATTTCTTTTCATGAGTAGATACGTGCAAGTGCCAAGTGAGGTCAGACAACCATAACTATAAACAAACGCTCACATTACGATATTTACAAGTATGTCAATGCAAGCGTATCAAACACGTGCCTTGTTACACGAATTAAACTTCGCATAAGTATTTAGACATATACGGCTCGTGGTCCCCACGAGGTACACAATGAGGTCTTAGCCATTTCATCCACGTGCTCGGCCTCACACGGCCACAAAAGAGCACATCGCCGGTGAAAACGATCTAACACCATCTTCATTTTCATTTCTAAGGTATCACAGTACGTGAGCTCTTTCTCACGATCATGGGACCATTGCCCAAAGACTCCAGTCGTGTCGCAATCCCTCACCAGAGGTTTTGTGCCAATACCCATATGGTGTTCAATTTCATTCATGTGCAACATCAAGTGTATAGCATGCCTTTGGGGCATTTTTTGGATGTCTCAAGCATGAGAAAATAGTGTACATTACAAGGTACACACTAAATGATACAATGTGTCAGGATGTGCCAACGTGCATAAGCCACATATTTTCTCGCCTTTTGCACAAATACCAAAACGAAAGCAATAATACAAATACATATTTACGGAAGGGCACATTTCAATATTTTTGAGCGATATGAGGCTCAAAATGCATATTCAATCACGATCGCATGTGCAACAAGTGCCCAAAGCTTTGAAAATGAATTTCCCAAGTTTGTGTATTTTAAACGCCATATGTCAACTCATTATGCGTAGCAAGGCCACTTGCTTAGAGAAATTTGTGATGTCAACACCCACGAGTGTTGAGAAAAGGAAGTTAAATGTAATCCCATGTGTAGGGGAATTACATTAGCACATCCACGATGTGTCACCGTGCACGCAGAATTCAAAAATGCCAAAACGATGGTTTTTGACAAAATGTCAAAAAAAACCCAATACGTAAGCGTCATGCATTGACCCGTGGGCAGCGTACCGCTTGCCACACTAAACATCTCAGTACTGCCAAGACAGAGGCAATGAAGGTCATGGTGGTCATTTCGGATCGACCATGCGATATGCGAAAGTAAAACGGCGCAACGAGTGCCAATGTGTTCGAAACTCTAACCGCGTCTCATAGGGCCATAAATGCGGTTTCGTACATTGCACCATCGTTACCAAGGGTGGTATATGAAGCTGTTTGAACAGCGCACACAATCACACAATTTCCATTTTTACTCTTTTCTTTCATTTTGCTTTTATTTGCTCGTTTTCGCACATTTTGGATTACGGCGAACCGTGGCTACAAAGACCGGAGATTCAGATCCTTCTACCAGGCCATGAGGTCTTACAGGACCTCGAAAGTGAGCTCACTAGGCTTGTTTCAAAACACTGCAGCTTCAACGCGAATCAGAGCCAAAAAAGGGCTTACGAAGCTGTCCGGGTGCGCTTAGCACCCGACGTCGGCTATGGCGCTCAACCATGACAGTTGGGAGGTCTGGTCCGTTGCATCGAACTCGGCACCGCCCAGGTCTGACCCGTATGTCCGACCGAGGCTGCCAAAGGGGCAGCAGTTCGCACAAGATGCCACTTAGTGGCCATCTATGTCGCCCGGGTGCACTTAGCACCCGACGCCGGTTGTTGCGCCGCTAGTCGGTGATGAGAATGGAGGTCTGGTTCACTAGGCCAGCCCCCGTCTATCCCCTGCCCCTACCCCTGGTCTGATTCTTAGGATCAAACCGGGTTGACTACGGGCAACAGCTTGTAGTGGGGCATCCAGGCCGGTAGGGCCACCCGCAGCCGGCTCCAAGGTTGGCGCGGTAAAGGGGGGTGCCACTAGGGGTGAGCTGGACCAGTGGCCAGCTGGTCTGGTTCGTACTAGACCAGACACTGCTGGGTCTAGGCAAGCTGCAGCCTTGGTCAGGGGTGCAAACCAGCAGGCTGCAGCCTGCATGCGCTGGCTGGAGGCGCACCAAAAGAAGGTGGCCCAGGTGCAGCGCGCACCCGGTTACCCAAGTCGGTAGGGCGACCCACATGGTGCCCTTCCCCATTGGGTTGGGGAATACCCCAAGGGTGGCTCTGAACCATTAGGTGGGTCAGACCACCCTGTTACGCAAAGGAGTTACATCATTTTGCACGAAGGCACAATGAGGTCCTTCCATTTATTTTTGCTATCTATATATATATGAAACGCCTCAGGCAGCGACCGAAAGACAGCCGGGTTCAAGTTTCTTACGTGCTGATTCAACAAATGTACTAAACATGAGTATCGTAGAGCTGCTTGTTAGATTTGCATAGAGACCAAGAACATGCATTTCTATGCAGCAGTCTGGGAGATGCCGCAAAATTACCGGACATTGTTCAGGACGTTCTGGACTGCTGTCGAAGAAACTGATAGTCTGCTAAAACGGGATTTTTTGAAGAGCTTTCAAACCGAACCAGAAACAGTTGTCAACATAAAAGTTGTAAAGCATTGTCTCAACTTTTCGTAATGTCCAAAAACACCTCAATCCGACCAGTATCCAGTGAGATACAACCATTTTAGCAGAGGTATCTCCTACGTTCCAGAATTTCGGAAATACCAAAATGCAACCCATTTTACATAAAACGCCCGGTGGGTGTGTGTACATGCTAGAGTGACACCCATTCATGCTAGAATCAAAGTGAACCATAGAAATCAATGGGAAAGCCGAATCAAAACTTCACCCTACGTGCTATAAGCATTTTTTGAAAAAAAAATAGATAAACAAGGTGGATGTTCTTGACCTTGGATCTTTGGAACGAGGATGGAGTTTGGGTTCCGGCTGCTCACCACGCACACACAACCCTTACAAGCCTCCCTTGCACACAAGCTCACCTTATACGCCTTATACAAGGTTCACTCCAGACCTCACACACTCAAAGCCTTACTTCTCCACTCCGACCACTAGGAAAAATGGGAGAGAAGAGAGGCAACGTTGGGAGGAGGAGAAGATAATGAGATTTTCTCTCTCCTCACCCCTCCAACCCCCTTAAATAGGCCCTCCACTTGATGGAGGGCTGAGATTTTAGAGGAGGAGATGGAGGGTCCTCCCCTCTCACTAAGCTTCCCTAGCTAGGCCCAAGGGGTTGACCCCCCCTCCTTATTGAGCCTACTCCAAGGGTCCAGCCACCATTCAAGGTAGCCCCCAACAACTCCCCTTAAAATAAGGGGAGCTTGTCCCCTTTGACGCACTTTTTGACCATGGGTCAAACCACCTTTATGAATGCTACTTTTTTTTTATCATTTTTTTTTGTAAGTAGCATGGGCTGAGCACATGCTCACGTGGCTTCATGCCACCCACTACTTAGATTTCCAAAAACCAACCCCAACTCTAGCCTTTTTCAAACTTTTCAAAATTCCTTTATTAATTACATTTTTTTTTGAATCTCATTTTTTTTTCATGGTAGCATGGGCTGAGCTCATGCTCATGTGGGCCCCATGCTCACCTACTATATTTAAATTCCCAAATCAAACTTCCTTTTTGAAGTTTTTGAAAAACCTTTCATTGGTTTTTATAAAATTCCAATTTAACTATTTCAAAACAACTCAATATATATTTTCTTTTAAGTTAGGTTTAAATTTTTTTCCCAAGGTAGCATGGTCTGAGCTCATACTCACATGGGCCCCATGCTAACTACCTTTTGAAAATTTCCAATCACTCCTTTTGAAAATTTTGAAAAAGCTCACTTTGGTTATACTAAATTCCATTTCGAGTCTTTTTTAAAAACCTTGATCATTTCTCATTTAAAGGCTAGATTTCAATGACTTCAATAATTCATTTCAAACTTATATTTTATGTATTAAAACCTAAGTTTTAAAATTATTCATTTAGATTTTTAATTTCAACGAAATTCGGTCTCGTCGATACTCGTTTATCGATAATTCACATCAAATAACGAGGTTTTTTCTCTCGTTTGGGTTCCGAATTCGGGGTGAGTCTAATTAGATATATTATGAATCTAATTTAGGAATATGAAACCTTATTTTTTTATGGTTTGTCCTTAATTGCTTTGTACCTCAAAAATTACGTGATTCAAGACCTTATATAATTGCAAGTGCATACGTATATATGCACGACTTTACAAAAATCCCTCATAATCATACAAGAAATTTTATCCACTAAATTATATCATATATTCAATTATCACAGAAAATATCGTGGGCCATACATCCTACCCTCAAAAAGGATTTCGTCCGCGAAATCATAAACACAAAAGTTGGGATAGTTTTTCCTTATACACGCTTCTGACTCTCATGAGCATTCTTCAATGCCATGGAGTCGCCAACACACCTTGACCAACAGAATGGTCTCGGTATACAAAACTTTGATCTTGAAAGGTCCACAATCTTGGCAGGTTCCTCGTTCATTGTCACGTCTTCTTCTGTCGATGGAGCTTAATCGACATAAGCGAGGTCTCAAATAAACCTCATCGGACAAAACTTGGCAACATGCCCTGGTTGTTCACACTTGAAACACTTGCCGTCATAGATGTTATCATCGCAAAATTTTTCCCCTCTCTTGCGAGAGAGAAACAAATTTCGCGAGTCAAACTCGACCAAAGTTTTGAAAATGGTTTTGAAAATTAACTTGCCTCCGTTTTGAAAATTTGCGGGAAAATTCCGTGGAATGGGATCCGCCTGTCAGTACGAGGTTCAACCGTTCATGGCGCCTTTACCAGGGGTAATTGAACCAAGGACCAATTATGTGCTTTAACTCGACTAAAATATCTAAATTATACTCTATTTGTCCTAGAATGCACAGAGAATCAGGCTTTTGCTATGAAATTTTGAAAATAATGCAACTTTGGGAAACATGATGTTTGCTTTGAAAAATTGAAATGCATTTGGAAAATGATTGGAAAAGTACTTGAAAATTGAATTCCTGGGAAAATCATTGAATTTCATTGGAAATTAGAAATTGAATTGAAAAATGAATTCTCAGAAAACTTGAATCTTGGGAAAATCGATCTTTGAGATTTAGATTGCTTTTCTGAGGAAATGGATTTGAAAATTCTGAGAAAATCAAGAAATTCATTGAAAAATGACTTTTAAAATGGAAAATGGATTCTCAGGAAACTGGATTGATGTCTTCTTTATAATCGTTGTAATTTTGAAAAGATTTTTATATGAAAAGCATGTGAAAACCAGACATCAAATAATAAAAACCGGTTCTCACTAGTGGATGAGACCGGGTCGAACTCAGGGAACGGTAATATTTTGTATTCAAGTACACAAATCTAAACTATTCTTTATTGCCGAATTATTGAAATATAAAATGTTCAGAAAAAGTAAAAACAACTAGCTATTACAACAAATGAATACCCTTCGCAGAGGGCGTAAAGTGCAATATTTACAAACCCAATTGAATTCCTAAATTCTAAAATAAGAGAAAAACATCTTCTATTCTTGCACTTCTCATGTCATGCAATCGCTTCTGCTCCAATCCTGTGCGATCCTGCACAAATAAAATGAACACGAGCAGTACCAGAGATAGAAATAGTCTATAGTAAACTAGCTAGATGCTAAAAATATGAAATGATAACACTTCTAGATCCGAAATATGATTTCTAATTAGATCTAACTAATTAACTACAGTTTAGGTAACTTTCAGAACATCAGAATGTAAAAAAATTCAGAACATCAGAATGTAAAAAAAATTCAGAACATCAGAATGCAAAAATAACAAGAAATTGAATATGAAAACTAAGCTATATGAATGTATTAAAAATAGGAAATGACAAACATGAAATGAATGTTAAAAACAAGAAAATTAAGATCAACACACAGGTAACTAAAAATCAGATTGAATTAAGCAAAACATAAAAGCAATTAACAGGTAAGTAAAAGACATAGAACCGAAACCAAAATTCATACTTGAAATGAAAGCAAACAAAACATTACTGAACTGAAAACAGTAAAACTCGTAAATGAAAACAGAAGACAAAAACTAAAAAATAAAAGTAAACAAGAGATTAAAAATAAAAAATCAGATCTATGCTAAAGATGAAAACATGAAATCAGAAGAAATTAACAACAAAAATTTAGTGAATGAACAAAATTCAGGTAAATATTCAATGTAATTCAGACTGAAAATTCACGCATACATTTGATTGGATTCATACACATTTCAGCCATTTAATCCAAAAATCAGACATTCAAGTGCTGGATCTTAGCCGATTAGTCTGCTGTATCGTGAATCAGATGTATTGAAGCATCTCAAGCTATGCTATTCAGATAAACATCAGATTGATCTCTGCTGAGCTGTTGCAGAGTAGTTCACGGCAAAGCAAGAAATTCCGGCGAATGAAGAAAAATTCCGGCAGCTTCTCAAGATATGATTCTTTTGTTTTGTTTTAAATCCAACCGGAGAACAGAATGGATTCCGGCAGTGCCAGAAAAGTGACCGTGAATCAGAGGTTTCCGTTAGCTTATTACAGACTTCCGAAAAAAATTCACCAGAAATTTTGATCGATTCAGGTAATCGATCCCTTCTTTTAAAAACAGAATTCTATCGATTCAGATAATCGATATATAAAGCTTAATCCAGCAAATCCAGATCAATGTTTTGATTAAAAATTAATGCAAGTATTTATCAAAACTATTGATCAGAAAAAAATATTCAGGCCGATCCTTGTCGATCGCCGGATTCTTCACAGAATTTTCTTCTTTTTATGTTTTCTTTTTATATTTTTTTTTTGATTTTCCAAATTGAGATTTAGCAGATTATCTTTCAAAAAAAATTTTAAACCGAAAAAGAAGAAAAACTAATTGGAAGAAGAAGAAGAAGAAGAAGAAGAAGAAGAAGAAGAAGTAGAAGGAATTACTTACCGGAACAGGAAGGAAGAGGTGGCTTCCACTTCAGTCGCCGCCATCGATTGAAGATCTTCTTTGCCACCGGATGAATCTTTGCTGCTGCTGCTGGAGGAAAAAGAAGAAGAAGAAGAAGAAGAAGAAGAAGAAGAAGAAGAAGAAGAAGAAGAAGAAGAAGAAGAAGTAGAAGAAGTAGCGTGAGATCCGGCAACTGTGAAAACGGAAGGAAGAGGGGAAAAGCAGAGGGGGAAAAGAAAATTTTGGTGCAAAAATGGAGCCCCTTCCGATCTGCTTTACGCCCCTTTTTAAAAGGGTTCAAACCGGTTGGAACCGGTTTGAAACAACCTTTTTTTTTTTTTTCAAAACTTCCAAACCGGTTCCAGCCGGTTTGGTTTTTTCACTTTCTCCTTTTTAGAAATACAAACCGGTTCCACCCGGTTTGTATTATTATTTAGATATTTTTTTCTTTATTTATTATTTTTATTTTTATTTTTTCAAAAGTAAAAAAAAAACAAAAACAAAACTATTTATAAAAGAACTTTAAAAACTAATCTACTATATTTTTTCTTTTCTTTTCTAAAAAAAAACACAACACTTAAATTGAATAAAACTATTTTTCTAATTTTTTATTTTTTCTTTTTAATAAAAACTAAAACCAACTAAAACTAAAATATGCATAAGAATGTAAAATAAAACTATTTTTTTATTCATTTTCTAATTTTAAATCATTTTAGCACAATTACTCAAAAACTAACATAAAATTGGGTTTTTGAAACATTATTTCATAAAATCATGCATATTTAAATGTTAATAAACCCTGAATTATATGCATGATCAAATACCCCCATGCTTATGTTTTGCTAGTCCTCGAGCAAACTAGAAAAATGCAAGAAATCAAACTATCACCTAACTCACTTTCGTAGGAATCACGGTTGCATTTAGCTCATGCAACAAGCCCTTTCACCCCCTGGGTTACCCCAGTGTACGAGTAAGGTCTCGTGAGGGTTTGCAGTGATGCTACCCACAAACATCTCTGTCATGTATGCATAATATTACACATCCTCACAATCAGTAGATAATCAAAGACTTTATTTTCACAAATATTTCCTGTTATTTCAAAATCAAAATATAATTAGATTCTTTTATGCACCACCACAAAAAAGAATTTCTTTCACTTTTCTAAAATATCACAATTATTTATGTTTTATTCTTAGAAAATCCAATAAAAACATATTATTATTTACTTATCCTCACTCATATGTTTTCTGCACAGGTTTTCTCAATCACACTTCTAAGCATTGATCTTTTCTTTCTTTTTAAGCTCTTTTATCTTTTTTTTTTCTTTTCTTTTCACGCTTTTTCTTTTTGCGCACTTATTTTTCTCATATAGCTTGCGTGTGGTCTGCTTATATGCCTTGTGCAATGTCAATATCTTCTATACTTTTTTTCATACCAAAAGATATCAACTAAGACATAAAAGTGACTTCCTTCATTCACCCTTATAACATGAGAGTCAAACATTTCAACTTGTATCTGTTCTCAGTTACTTAGGATCACGAAGTTTTCCACTCTCCTTTTCGAAAATGGAATTAAAAGTTTCAACTTACATCTAAGTTCCATCTACTAAGGATTGTGGAATTATCCAAACAACCTAACGCATGCTTTTTCTCACTTTTTGAGCTCATTTTTATGCTTTTGTTCATTTGCTTAGTTTTTCAAAAATAGAACTGTGCATATTCATATTTATGACTCAAAATAAATTCTAACATGTATCTATCATCATTTCCTCGAAATCCGCATAAACAACCATAATTTTTAGATTTCGTGGGGCTTAAAAATCCTTTAAAAACATCAGATTTGAAATAACATTCATATAAGTTCAAACTCTTTCTTTAAAAATCTACTTTTTATGAGAGATGTGTAAACATGTGCAAGAACGTAGACAAAAATATTCTGGTGAGCTACTACACCCTCCCCCATGCTTGAATTACATTGTCCCAGTGGCATTCCCCCATGCTTATGTGAAACTAAGTGAATGCACATGAGATAAAATCAATGAGGGAAAGAAAGTAAACTCAATGAAATCTAAAATGTGAAAATATGCCTACCATGATCATGGTTTATGAATTATGCACATGAATTATATGAAAGTACTCTTAAAAAAATTGTTTTTCTATGAATATTTACAAAATTTTTAAAATATATACAAACATGTGTGAGTCCTAAACTTCTAAAAGATCAACATCCTCAATGTCTTGTCCTGTCACAATATCTGAGATATAAGGCTTCAGCCGTTGCCCATTTACTTTAAAAATAGCACCCGTACGAGGGTCAAAAAGATCTATCGCTCCATATGGAAACACCCTATGCACAACAAATGGACCATTCCATCTTGACTTCAACTTACCTGGAAAAAGATGAAGACGTGAATGATAAAGCCATACCTTTTGCCCAGGCTCGAACTGTTTCCTAACAATATATCGATCATGAAAATGCTTAGTTCGAGCTTTGTAAATCTTTGCACTCTCATAGGCTTCATTACGCAATTCTTCTAGCTCACTCAACTGTAATTTTCTCTCGACTCCAACTTGGGTCATGTTGAAATTGAATTTTTTTATAGCCCAATATGCTCTATGTTCTAACTCAACAGGAAGATGGCAAGGTTTCCCGAAAACTAATCGAAATGGTGACATACCAATCGGGGTCTTGAAAGCAGTCCTATAAGCCCACAAGGCATCATCAAGGCGCTGAGACCAATCCTTGCGGTCTGGTCTCACTGTCTTTTCAAGAATCCTCTTTATCTCCCTGTTAGATACCTCAACTTGGCCACTGGTTTGTGGGTGGTAAGGTGTAGCAATCCGATGATGCACAAAATATTTCCTAAGTAAGGAAGCTACCTGCACATTACGAAAGTGCGTACCACCATCACTGATGATCGCTCTAGGAACTCCGAACCGACTAAAAATGTTGTGCTTGATAAATCGAAGCACCTCTTTATGATCATTGGTCCGGGTGGCCACAGCCTCGACCCATTTTGAAACATAATCAACCGCCACTAAAATATATGTAAATCCAAATGATGGCGGAAAAGGACCCATGAAATCAATGCCCCAAACATCAAAAATTTCCACAATCAGAATAGGTAAAAGAGGCATCATGTCGCGCTTGGTAATGCGACCTGTTTGCTGACATCGCAAACACTTCCTACAGAATTCGTGAGCATCTCTATGAAGTGTGGGCCACCAAAATCCAGACTGAAAGACCTTTGCAGCGGTCTTCCGACTAGAAAAATGACCTCCACAAGCTAAAGAATGACAAAATGATAAAATGGAATGATACTCTTCTTCGGGCACACATCTCCGAATCATCTAGTCCGGGCAGGATCTAAATAATTCTGGTTCCTCCCAAAAATAATGTTTCACCTGCGCAAAAAATCTATCTTTTTCATTCCGGTTCCAGTGCGCAGGATACTCTCTAGTAACCAGAAAATTTATGATATCCGCAAACCAAGGTAGACGCTTGACATGAAATAACTGCTCATCCGAAAAAGAATCAACAATCTGTCCTTGATCAATAGATGAATCTATAGTCAGTCTAGACAGATGATCTGCTACAAGATTCTTACATCCACTCTTATCTCGAATCTCAATATCAAATTCTTGTAACAGAAGAATCCAACGAATGAGACGCGGTTTAGCATCCTTTTTACTCATCAAATATCTCAATGCAGCATGATCTGAGTAAATGATAACTTTGGAGCCTAACAAATATGATCGAAACTTCTCAAGTGCAAATACAACAGCTAGTAACTCCTTCTCAGTGGTAGTATAATGCATTTGTGTATCAGAAAGAGTCCAACTAGCATAATGAATAACATGAGATCGTTTCTCAATCTTCTGTCCTAAAATTGCTCCAACCGCATAATCTGAAGCGTCACACATAATCTCAAAAGGCACTGACCACTCAGGAGATCTGAGAATAGGAGCAGTGGTCAGTGCTCCCTTTAGGGCTAAGAATGCCTTCAGACAGGCATCATCAAACACAAACGACTGGTCTTTCGACAACAGGTTACACAACGGTCTAGAAATCTGACTAAAATCCTTAATGAACCGTCTATAGAAACCTGCATGCCCTAAAAATGAACGCACTTGCCTCACAGAGGTCGGTGGAGCTAATTTGACAATGGTCTCCACTTTAGCCTTATCGACCTCAATACCTTTCTCAGACACAATATGTCCAAGAACAATCCCCTGTTGTACCATGAAATGACTCTTTTCCCAACTTAATACTAGATTTGTCTCCCTACAGCGCTAAAGTACACGAGATAATTTTTGGAGACAATCATCAAAAGAAGAGCCATAAACCGAGAAATCGTCCATGAAAATCTCAAGGACATCATCCATCATGTCAGAGAAAATCGCCATCATACATCTCTGAAATGTAGCCGGGGCATTACAAAGCCCAAACGGCATCCTCCTATACGCAAATGTACCATAGGGACAGGTAAATGTCGTCTTATCCTGATCCTCGGGATGAACGGCCACCTGGTTATATTCGGAATATCCATCTAAAAAGCAATAATATTGCTGGCCTGCAAGTCTTTCTAAAATTTGGTCGATGAACGATAACGGGAAATGATCTTTCCTAGTTGCACTGTTCAACTTCCTATAGTCAATACATACACGCCATCCCGTAGTAATCCTCATGGGAATGCTCTCTCCTTTCTCATTCTTTTCCACAGTGAGCCCAGACTTTTTGGGAACAACCTGGGTAGGACTCACCCACTGACTATCGGAGATGGGATAAATAATCCCAATATCTAACAATTTAACTACTTCCTTCTTCACCACTTCTTTCATGTGAGGATTTAATCTCCTTTGTGATTCTCTTGAGGGTTTAGCTCCCTCATCCATAATGATCCGATGCATACAAAAGGAGGGGTCAATCCCCTTTAAATTTGACACAGACCATCCAATAGCTTCCTTGTGCTTATGCAAAACCTGTAACAACTGATGCTCCTGTGAATCTGTCAGGTTTGCAGAAATAATAACTGGGAGAGTCTGCTCTTTTCCCAAAAAAACATACTTGAGTGAAGCTGGTAAAGGCTTCAACTCCAATTCTGGGGGACTCTCTATCGATGGCTTTGCAGGCTTCTCAGCTAACTCTGGAAGTGGTTCGGAATGCCAAATCCCACTGACATTATCTGCCTCACTATCTATCATATCAAGGCGATCCTCTTTGAATGATTCATTAACCTCCTCTTGAGGTGGATCACTCAACAACCAATCATGTTGAGCTTCTATAATATCCTGAATGATATCAACCTCAAAAGAAGCTTCTTCAGTATCAGACTCCATCGATGCACAAAAAATGTTCATCCTCATTTTCCTATTTCCAAATGAAACATCCATCTCACCAGTGCGGCAATTAATGCACGCATTGGCAGTAGCTAGGAAAGGGCGACCAAGAATAATAGGAGTCTGTCTGATGCTATCAACTCCCTCCATATCTAATATCACGAAGTCGACAGGGTAATAACAATCCTCCACCTTGACTAAAACATCTTCAAGTATCCCTCTTGGGACCTTAATCAATCTATCCGCTAATTGAAGCATCATAGGTGTGGATTTCATCTCTTTCAATCCAAATTTGTCATAGAAGAAACCCAGCAAAATGTTAACACTTGCCCCAAGGTCAAGCAAAGCACGCTCAACAGTAATGTTTCCTATGACACATGAGATGATAGGGGTCCCTGGGTCCTTAAGTTTGGGTGGAGTCTGGTGTTGCAATATTGCACTGATCTGCTCCGTCAAATATATTTTCTTCTGCGCATGGGACCTCAACTTCCTTTTCTGCGTACAAAGCTCTTTGAGGAACTTTGCATATGCAGGGACTTGCTGGATGGCATCTAGTAAGGGAAGGTTTATATGGACGTGCTTGAATATCTCAAGCATCTCTTGCATGTTTACTCCCGACTTACCTAATGCTCTCGGTTTCTCTAACGCCTCAGGAAAGGGGGCTTTAGGAATATGGGTTGTGGAAGGCTCAAATGGAAGAACCTTCTCGCTTTCCTGAGGTACAACATTAGGGACAGGCTGCTTCTTACTTATCTTCTCTCTTTCTTCTGCAGCCTCCCTCGAATGGTACTGCTTCCCACTTCTAAGGGTTACTACTGCCTGAGCTTGCTCTTGATGTGTATCTGTCATATGCAAACTCTGCAGAGGTTCTTTACCCCTAGGGTTAACTATAGGCTGACTAGGCAATGCTCCCTCACTTCTCCTGCTAAGTGCTTCAGCGAGCTGCCCCATTTGAGTTTCTAACTTTGCAATCGACTGGGTATGTGAGCTCAAAGCTTGCAAAATCTTATCCTCAAAAGATTGACTAGGTGAAGGCTCCTGAAAATGGGGTTGAGTATAAGCAGGTTGGGCTGGAGGGTCATTGGATCTTTGAAATCCAGGTGTATAACCACCTTGTCTGGATTGACTCTAGGAAGGGTTAGGGGCTTGAGCCTGTGAGTTACTCCATGAGAAATTTGGATGGTTTCGCCAGCCCGGGTTGTAAGTATTGGCAAATGGATTGGGTGCGGGCCTAGCGAAGTTTTGAGCCATCTGAGCTTGCTCTTGGACAAACTCAGGATACTGTGGCGCAGCTGGACATTGGAGAACATGGTGTGCAGGACTCGCACACAACGCACACACCTGCATGGCAGAAGAGGGACCCAACAACAATTGATCTAATTTCTGGGACAGTTGGTCTACCTTGTTGCTCAACTCAAGGTTCATCCCTACTTCGAAAATACCTGCCTTCTTAGCAATATCCTGTACAGGTGTAACTCTATCAGACCGTGAAGCTGTCGCATGGTGCATCGAATTCTCGCTTAATGTCTCAAAGAGCAACCACGCTTCATCCTCACTCTTGAGCATGAAAGTGCCCCCACATGCGGCATCAACCATTTGACGATTCTTCTCAGTAAGACCGTCATAGAAATATTGCACCAGTTGCCATCGAGGCACCTGGTGGTGGGGACACTTGCGGAGAAGATCCTTCATCCTCTCCCAAGTCTCATGAAACAGTTCCCCCTCTATTTGCGTAAAACTGGTGATGGCTTTTCGATACTGATTCGTCTTACCGATTGGGAAATATTTCTTTAAAATTTCTCTTTGCATATGTTCCCACGTGGTAATTCTAACTGTATCTAATGCCTTCAGCCAGTGTTTGGCTTTATCCTTCAGAGAGAAGGGAAACAAGGTCAACCTCATAGCATCATCTCCAAAGTTGTTTATTCTTACTGTTGAACAAATCTCTAAGAATTCGTCGAGATGACGATATGGGTCTTCATTGCTAAGGCCATAAAATGAGGGTAGCATTTGGATTACACTGGCCTTAATCTCAAACTGATTTGCTCCTACATCAGGTCTTGTGATGCAGGAGGCGGGAGTATAGGTGTTAGGCATGAAGTACTCCCTAAGGGGACGAGTAATCTGCTGATTCTCAGCCATGGTTGCAGATCTTTGGGCTCTCCTAATAAGGGACTCGGGGTCCTCAATCGGCTCTACCAGCTCAGGAACAAGTGAGCGTCGCCCTTGCATACACCTTAGAGTAGACCGGTGTAGCTCACGTCCTAACTTTGGGTTTTCTACCTAACTAACGCACTAAGCGGCCAAACCACGCAAACCACAAAGCGAGTAAACTAAAAACAACAAAAACTAAACAAACACCACGCAGTTACACATAACAGAGATTATGCATGAGAAATATAAAATCTATATGTACGGTACCAATCGTACACAGTCACCTCTAAGGGGATCCTAATAGGTGGGCTGTGCAGAAAAGTAAGCTCGTCTCTAAGATATGCACATACGTGGTTCTAAACCTAAATGCAACACAAACACTAGGCAATAAAGTGAATACTAATATTACGCCGTTCTTCGGCAACGGTGCCAAAAATTTGATGTCTTCTTTATAATCGTTGTAATTTTGAAAAGATTTTTATATGAAAAACATGTGAAAACCAGACATCAAATAATAAAAACCGGTTCTCACTAGTGGATGAGACCGGGTCGAACTCAGGGAACGGGAATATTTTGTATTCAAGTACATAAATCTAAACTATTCTTTATTGCCGAATTATTGAAATATAAAATGTTCAGAAAAAGTAAAAACAACTAGCTATTACAACAAATGAATACCCTTCGCAGAGGGCGTAAAGTGCAATATTTACAAACCCAATTGAATTCCTAAATTCTAAAATAAGAGAAAAACATCTTCTATTCTTGCACTTCCCATGTTATGCAATCGCTTCTGCTCCAATCCTGTGCGATCCTGCACAAATAAAATGAACACGAGCAGTACCAGAGATAGAAATAGTCTATAGTAAACTAGCTAGATGCTAAAAATATGAAATGATAACACTTCTAGATCCGAAATATGATTTCTAATTAGATCTAACTAATTAACTACAGTTTAGGTAACTTTCAGAACATCAGAATGTAAAAAAATTCAGAACATCAGAATGTAAAAAAAATTTAGAACATCAGAATGTAAAAATAACAAGAAATTGAATATGAAAACTAAGCTATATGAATGTATTAAAAATAGGAAATGACAAACATGAAATGAATGTTAAAAACAAGAAAATTAAGATCAACACACAGGTAACTAAAAATCAGATTGAATTAAGCAAAACATAAAAGCAATTAACAGGTAAGTAAAAGACATAGAACCGAAGCCAAAATTCATACTTGAAATGAAAGCAAACAAAACATTACTGAACTGAAAACAGTAAAACTCGTAAATGAAAACAGAAGACAAAAACTAAAAAATAAAAGTAAACAAGAGATTAAAAATAAAAAATCAGATCTATGCTAAAGATGAAAACATGAAATTAGAAGAAATTAACAATAGAAATTTAGTGAATGAACAAAATTCAGGTTAATATTCAATGTAATTCAGACTGAAAATTCACGCATACATTTGATTGGATTCATACACATTTCAGCCATTTAATCCAAAAATCAGACATTCAAGTGCTAGATCTTAGCCGATTAGTCTGCTGTATCGTGAATCAGATGTAATGAAGCATCTCAAGCTATGCTATTCAGATAAACAACAGATTGATCTCTGCTGAGCTGTTGCAGAGTAGTTCACGACAAAGCAAGAAATTCTGGAGAATGAAGAAAAATTCCGGCAGCTTCTTAAGATATGATTCTTTTGTTTTGTTTTAAATCCAACCGGAGAACAGAATGGATTCCGGCAGTGCCAGAAAAGTGACCGTGAATCAGAGGTTTCCGTTAGCTTATTACAGACTTCCGAAAAAAATTCACCAGAAATTTTGATCGATTCAGGTAATCGATCCCTTCTTTTAAAAACAGAATTCTATCGATTCAGATAATCGATATACAAAGCTTAATCCAGCAAATCCAGATCAATGTTTTTATTAAAAATTAATGCAAGTATTTATCAAAACTATTGATCAGAAAAAATTATTCAGGCCGATCCTTGTCGATCGCCGGATTCTTCACAGAATTTTCTTCTTTTTATGTTTTCTTTTTATATATTTTTTTTCATTTTCCAAATTGAGATTTAGCAGATTATCTTTCAAAAAAAATTTTTAACCGAAGAAGAAGAAAAACTAATTGGAAGAAGAAGAAGAAGAAGAAGAAGAAGAAGAAGAAGAAGAAGTAGAAGGAATTACTTACCGGAACAGAAAGGAAGAGGTGGCTTCCACTTCAGTCGCCGCCATCGATTGGAGATCTTCTTTGCCACCGGATGAATCTTTGCTGCTGCTGGAGGTAAAAGAAGAAGAAGAAGAAGAAGAAGAAGAAGAAGAAGTAGAAGAAGTAGCGTGAGATCCGGCAACTGTGAAAACGGAAAGAAGAGGGGAAAAGCAGAGGGGGAAAAGAAAATTTTGGCGCAAAAATGGAGCCCCTTCCGATCTGCTTTACGCCCCTTTTTAAAAGGGTTCAAACCGGTTGGAACCGGTTTGAAACAACCTTTTTTTTTTTTTTTCAAAACTTTCAAACCGGTTCCAGCCGGTTTGGTTTTTTCACTTTCTCCTTTTTAGAAATACAAACCGGTTCCACCCGGTTTGTATTATTATTTAGATATTTTTTTCTTTATTTATTATTTTTATTTTTATTTTTTCAAAAGTAAAAAAAAAAAAAACTATTTATAAAAGAACTTCAAAAACTAATCTACTATATTTTTTCTTTTCTTTTCTAAAAAAAACACAACACTTAAATTGAATAAAACTATTTTTCTATTTTTTTCTTTTTTCTTTTTAATAAAAACTAAAACCAACTAAAACTAAAATAGGCATAAGAATGTAAAATAAAACTATTTTTTTATTCATTTTCTAATTTTAAATCATTTTAGCACATTTACTCAAAAACTAACATAAAATTGGGTTTTTGAAACATTATTTCATAAAATCATTCATATTTAAATGTTAATAAACCCTGAATTATATGCATGATCATGGATCCTCAGGAAAATGGGAAATCTGAGAAAATCGATTTCTGAAAACTTGGGATTTTGAAATTTGAGAATTTTAAAAACATTGGAAAGTCTTGATTTGAACTTGGGAAATGCTTTGAAATGTCATTTGAAAACTTAGGATTCTGAGAAAATCAAATCCTAAGAAAGACTTGGAAATTCTTGAGAAAATTGATTTTTCTGAAATTGAAATTGGAAAATGAATTTGAAAATAATGCAATTTGAATGAATGAATGAATGAATGAATATGAATTTGAAAAGGGAATTTCATTGAGGAATTGGGAAATCCTTTTAAAACTTTGAAAAATGCAGTGCATTTTTGAAGTTAGCCTAAAAGTGTAGGCTGAATGTGGCCAATATGAAGATCATAAATTTAGGTTTCATTCGTATTCTGACTATGGCCAAAAATACAAATTCCACCAAGTTTATAAACTCCATAAGAGCTTGTGCATGTGCCATTCGTGTCAACCATAGTGGATTTGGAAAAATGTGCATGAATGATACATTCAGATATTGAATTTGCAGAAATTAAACTATATGCAATGGAGTCCTATTCTAAGCAGAAAAGTAACTCTTATTCCAAATTATTACATTGCTTTTTACATTGAATTGAATAAAAAAAAGAAATAAAATAACTAAGTCTTCTTCTTGAAGTTATACTAGCCGCTGTTGCTGATACTGATCAATAGTTAATTCTAGAAGTGATGCAAATTTCAGAACAGGTTTCTGAACATATAGAGGCAGTACTACTTCAATTCCGTAGACATGTTCTGACGTAGTAGCATTAGTTGGTGTCCAAATGGTGGTTCTGTATTCCCACAATGCATCATGGATCTTCTCATGCCAATTACGGCCTGTTTCCAAGGTTCGCTCCAGGATTCGAATCAGAATCTTATTGGTGGCCTCTGCTTGACCATTCCCTTGAGGATAATAAGGAGCAGAAAAATGATGATGAATTCTGAACCTTGAGCAAAATGTCCTCATTCTCTCATTCTTGAAATGACTGTCATTATCTGACATAATATCATGCGGTATGCCGAAACGACACAGGATATTCTTGTGGATGAATGAGACCGCGTGTCGACCTTCTACTGTGCGTAGAGTGACTGCTTCTACCCATTTAGTAAAATATTCTATCACGGCAAGAAAATATTTGTGACCATTTGAAGCAGAAGGAGTGATGGGGCCTACAACATCAAAAGCCCATATAGAAAATGGCCATGGCAAAACGACAAATTGCAAATATGTCGCTGACGCGTGAATGGAGGGTGCATGCATCTGACATTGAACACACTTCTTCACAAAATGATAGCAATCTTGTTGTATAGTTCTTCAGTAATATCATGCTCGAATGATTTGTTTGACAAGAGTTTAGTAGCCGACATGACCACCGCAAATGCCTTAGTGTACCTTCCGCATGACTTCTTTGGCTTCATCTTCATCTAGGCATCTGAAATATTCAAAACTGAACTCACGATGATAGAGAACATCAATGAGAATAAAATATCGAGCAGACACACATCAAATTGCTCGTTACTCTTACCAGTGATATTATGAGAGAAGGAGACAGATGCCTTCTTCTTGATGGGAGCCTTTCTGAGACTGTCTTCAGCTTGCTCAGACATCATCCTAATCATCATTTTCTTGAACATTTGATATGTAGCAGGATCAATGTCATGCCTATCATTCAGACTCTGTCTTCTGGCAGATCTTGGAGAATCTATTTCTTCTTGCTTTCTTCTAAAATCACTAATGCACTGACACAGTGGTGTCTTCTTGCTTGATTTGATCTGAACCACTTGGAAATACCGATATTCTCTACAGAATGTGATGGATGATTAAATTTTGATGATGAAGATTCGAGATAGAAATGAATACAGGAAAAATATTTGATGAGGATTTGGTAGATAATTAAAAGAACATCTCATTACTAGGGATTGGGTCGCCGCTGGAGTCACGACAATTGTGTTGCCATTCTTTGCGAGGATAACGAACAACTGCAAATATGCCCTGTCACCTAGGCGAGGTCGTCAAACCATGATAGAATGAAAATTGAAGGATTTTTTTTATTGAAGGAAAAATATGATTGCATTAATAATAAACTTGGGAAAGAGGGGGCAGACAAACAATTTGTCACCACTCTTTATAATCAACAGGGACACGAGGACCAGGGAAAAGAGTGAGAATGATGAAAGAATCCCAGCCATATCTGGCAGAATGGTATGTTCCAGACCATTGTGTTGATGCAAGGTCGAACTCTGGCATAACCCCTGATAGTAGCCGAGTTTCTATGCGCTTCTATCTCTGAGAAAATTGCCTGACACACCGCTCTGGATGATAGTAAGCACAAAAGAATGGACCAAGCAGCTTGAATCTCTTGCCATATGCATAGGTGTATCTGGGAGGCGATAATTCTCGATCAAAATAGTCCCACACCACTTCTTCTTCTTGCAGATAATCGATCAAGAATCAGTACCGCGCAACTGGAAGGAGCTCCTTGCCGTTATATCTGAACGAACTCGCTCTAGTCGGTACATGCTGAAGGAACCATGACTGAAGAGCATAGGTACATCCCTCGACTAAGATGGACTCTCCCATTGTGAAGCGTGTTAGTCCTCTATATAGAAAAGCAAGCGCGGCCATGGCTATCGAGAGACGGTTGGTCTGTCGACTCCCCCATCTTCTCAGAAGCTGAACTATTCTGACATCCACATAATTTTGTCCATCTGGAAAGAAAGCAAGTCCCACAGTACATAAAACCATCGCATGCTGAATTCTCTCTCGAGTTGTTCTGGACAGCGAGCTGACTTCTGCGAATTCTCCATACTGTCGGTAGATCTCAATTAGGCTCACATACTCATTCCTGTTTTCTTCAATCAGTGGCCAAGACTTGCGCCCTGTCATGCGAGCCATAACATCTTTAGGCAAGACCCTTGATATTGATAAAAAATTGCTGCTCTAATGGATCTCCAGGCTGACCGGCTGGCTCAGGCAATCCCATGATCTCTGAAAACTCATCCATCAGTAGTGTCATCTCGCCCCATGGGAACCAAAATATGCAAGTGCGCGGATTTCACCGCTCTGCCAGCGCATGGATCAGATTGTCGTTGACTGTCAACTTCCCCACTGCAGATGCTAGTTCCAACCCACAATCGCTCAAGTGGTCCGAAAACATACGGGAGAAGTTTTTGAACCAGACATAGTACCACCAGGGGAAGAAGGGTCCAATGCTGAGAGCTCGATGCTTGGGAAGACTTTGTCGCACCTCGTAGGAGATGTGACCCTCAGGAAAAACATAATCAAGTTGACTGGATGCCATTGGACTGGAAGATAAGAAGATTAGAAATTAGACTTTTGGAAAAATACAAGAATTTTGAAAATTGCAGGCAGGATAAAATAAAAAGCTAGAAATTCGAAGTCAAGAGGAACGAAAGAATGAAAAATCTCCTGGAGTTTTGAAGAAAAGGTGGATAATTTAGAAAAATCATCCAGGGTTTTGAGAAAAAGGAGATATTTCACAAAAGATGAAAAATGAGGTATTTTGAAAAATTGTCTAATATTATGGAAAAATTGGGGAAAATGTGAGAAAATAAGACGAAAATCATACATTCAATCACAAACAATTATGCACATACAACAATCCCTAAGAAGCTGACTCTAAATGCATCAATTTTGAAAGAGCTTTAGGACCCTAATCCTGACTCTAGGCTCAGATCAACTGTGTCCAATCATGCTATGCCGATATACTCGAGCCGAGGCTCGATGTACGTGGCATAAAACTCATCTCCTGGTCTAGGCTTGTGTTTTCCCAACATCCTTGAGCATCTGCCGATATACGTTGGACTATGGCCCTTGGTACGTGGCAGGGGGGCATTAGCCCAAATAAGTGGCCCAGTTGTGAGGCTCTGTCCCGAACTATGGTTCTGGAAGAGAGCCCAACAACGTGAAGACCGGGTAGACATAGGTGGGGTGGTTTTTGAAATATAATCACATGCAGGCAAACAGAGGGCTCTAAGTCCTAAAGAGATAGAATTTTAAATTTTTTTGAAGAAGCAAACATTGTTTTCATACAAATCCTAGATTGAGGAGTGTTGTATTTCAGACCTAAGTCTATGTGAGCATGCATAATTCTCCTCAATTGGTCCTACCAAACCATGCCTAGTCTACATGTAGTCCATGTCAGCTAGGTTCAAGTCTAGGCTCCTAGGTTCACATGATATCAGAAAGCAAAATCTGACATTCCATAGAACACAATTTTGATAATTGAACTAAGTCAAGCACATGATTGATCAGGCGAAGACAAGTCCCATCTCGGTCGCCAAACCTGTTATCATCGCAAAAATTTTCCCCTCTCTTGCGACAGAGAAACGAATTTCGCGAGTCAAACTCGACCAAAGTTTTGAAAATGGTTTTGAAAATTAACTCGCCTCCGCTTTGAAAATTTGTGGGAAAATTCTGTGGAATGGGATCTGCCTGTCAGTACGAGGTTCAACCGTTCCTAGCGCCTTTACCAGGGGTAATTGAACCAAGGACCAATTATGTGCTTTAACTCGACTCAAATATCTAAATTATACTCTATTTGTCCTAAAATGCACAGAGAATTAGGCTTGTGCTATGAAATTTTGAAAATAATGCAACTTTGGGAAACATGATGTTTGCTTTGAAAAATTGAAATGCATTTGGAAAATGATTGGAAAAGTACTTGAAAATTGAATTCCTGAGAAAATCATTGAATTTCATTGGAAATTAGAAATTGAATTGAAAAATGAATTCTCAAGAAAACTTGAATCTTGGGAAAACCGATCTTTGAGATTTAGATTGCTTTTCTGAGGAAATGGATTTGAAAATTCTGAGAAAATCAAGAAATTCATTGAAAAATGACTTTTGAAATGGAAAATGGATTCTCAGGAAACTGGATCCTCAGGAAAATGGGAAATCTGAGAAAATCGATTTATGAAAACTTGGGATTTTGAATTTTGAGAATTTTAAAAACATTGGAAAGTCTTGATTTGAACTTGGGAAATGCTTAGAAATGTCATTTGAAAACTTAGAATTCTGAGAAAATCAAATCCTGAGAAAGACTTGGAAATTCTTGAGAAAATTGATTTTTCTGAAATTGAAATTGGAAAATGAATTTGAAAATAATGCAATTTGAATGAATGAATGAATGAATATGAATTTGAAAAGGGAATTTCATTAAGGAATTGGGAAATCCTTTTAAAACTTTGAAAAATGCAGTGCATTTTTGAAGTTAGCCTAAAAGTGTAGGCTGAATGTGGCCAATATGAAGATCATAAATCTAGGTTTCATTCGTATTCTGACTATGACAAAAAATACAAATTCCACCAAGTTTATAAACTCCATAAGAGCTTGTGCATGTGCCATTCGTGTCAACCATAGTGGATTTGGAAAAATGTGCATTAATGATACATTCAGATATTGAATTTGCAGAAATTAAACTATATGCAATGCAATCCTATTCTAAGGAAAAAAGTAACTCTTATTCCAAATTATTACATTGCTTTTTATATTGAATTGAATAAAATAAAAAAATAAAATAACTAAGTCTTCTTCTTGAATGTTCCTGCAAAACTAGAAAGCAATGTTAGCACACAATGTAGGTTTTTCTGAATTTATCTGAAAATATGGGAAATTATCAGATATTATTCAGATATAAACCCAAATTCAACCCCCCTTTGATATAAACATGAGAAAACATGAATAAATTTCTAAAATAAACTTTGAAAATTCGAAATTGGGGTGAAAATGACCAAAATACCCCTGATGACCTTGAAATCAGGTTTTTTTGAAAGAAATTTTGTAAATTTTAGAATTTTGAAAATCAAATACAATATGATGAAATGTGATGATATGCATGAAAATTTATGAAATTGGAATTCAAAATTTCAAAATTTAGGTCAAAATGACCAAAATACCCCGATAACAAGACTATGACCTTGAAATCAGGGTTTTCTGAAATAAATTTTGCAAAAATGGAAAATGTAAAATGCAAATGACATTGAAATTAACCCTAATATGATTCTACATGCTAATTTACATGAATAAAACCCTAAAATGATGAAAATATCATAAAATATCAAATTTAACCTGATTTTCGCATAATTTTCGCTTCTGAATTTAAAGATAAACTAACACATCGAGCAAATGAACTTGGAATTAAACCAAATTTGGCATTGACACCTAAAATAACCCTAAAAACAGAATGGAGCAAGAAAATCTAATTTTTTATATTTTTAAATATAGAAATTCAAATAAAAACCCTAATTTTTGTGATTTTTGCCTAAAATGTTGATTCTAAAGGGGATTTCGGATATCAAACTTCCATAAAAATTTTCCAAATTTTATGGGGTGACATAGGACAGTTAGTAAAAGATTTTTTCCTTTTACACTTTCTGGTTTGGACCTATGGTCGGAGCTGTACCACTTCGGCAAGTCGGATGGGAATCCGGCGACTGTAGGATTTAAGGGAAAAAGACAGGTTTCGGTAGAAAATGAGGAAAAAATAATAAACATGAGAAAATGTCCTTGACAAATATATAAAAATTTGATTTTTTTGCATCATTGGGATTTAGGTTACAGTTTGGAAATACGCACACTGTTATCAGAGACCCGAATCTCTGGTTTTTCTGGATATTGGAATCTGTTAGACAGATAATAAATTTTCGAGAAAAATACTAAGACAGTTCCAAAAATCCTTAAATTTTGGAAAATGACAGGAAAACATGTTAGAAATAACTTTCATGTTTAAAGTTTTGGCAGACGAGCTACGAATTGGGTGGACTTGGTGCATTAAGGTCTATCTATACCCTGATGAAGGAAAATCGAGATTTTCCCAATGGTCTGTGAAATCCGATTTTTGATAGAGGTCAAAACTAACTGAAAAAACTTCAAAATTTCTAGATCATCCATAGATTTGATTATGAATCCACTGTGATTTTTAGAGAGCAATCCGGATCTTTCACAAGGGTGGTACCGGAGGTTCTTGTCTGCTAAAGCGCAAACTGAAAATTCAAAAAGACAGAAAACTTGATGTAGGGTTTGATTGATTTAGAAGAGTTCCGAAACCCGAACGAACTTGGGTTTTTGGCATAATAACACAGACAGATCAACCTAACTACCATAAAATTTTTAGGATTTTTAAACGAAAAATTGAACACAAAATTATAATTGGACTAAACACATGGATTTAAATTTATAAACTATCAATGAAACTTTTAAAAAGATAACTAAATGAATGAAAAACAAACTAAACATTTACAAGAAATAATAAGAAAAAGAAAAAAATCAGGGAGGCATGCTTGAAATTTGTTTTAGCTATTTGGAATGAGGGGCTTCATCCATTGAACGGATGGACCACCTCATTCGTATAGCCCTAAGTCCATGTAAAACATAAAAAAAAGAGAGCTTATTACCTTGGCTTGGTATGCTGGAATCGATTGCAGAGAAGGCTTCCAAAGTGCTGGGGGTGTTGAAGCGGTGGTGGAGATGCTGGAGCTGCTATACTGATGTGGAGGTGGCTGATGCAACAAAGGGAGCTGATTTTGGTGGTGAAGGCATTGGCTGCCTTGTTGAAGGCTGAAGATGGCTGCACCTTGACGTGGGGGCTTCAAGGAAGTAGATGTTGCATGGAGAGTTGCTGTGGGCTGGTGTCTTAGGTGGTGGCTGTTGTGGCTGCAGCAGCCAAGGGGAGAGAGAGAGAGAGAGAGAGAGAGAGAGAGAGAGAGAGAGAGAGAGAGAGAGAGAGAGAGAGAGAGAGAGAGAGAGAGAGATGGGCAGCCGTATGGCTTTTTCCTTTTCTTTCTTTTTTTTGTTGAACTTAGGTTTTAATTAATTCAATACTTAGTATTTAATGAGAATGGAATGAGAGGGAAAGAAACCTTTACGTGAATGGCTGGGCAAGAGGGAAAGGAAGGAAGGAAGAAAGGGAAGAAGGAAAGAAAGGGAAGAAAAGAAAGGAAAGAAAGAAGAAAAAGAAAGAAAGGAAGAAGAAAGGAAAAGAGAAAGGGAAAAAGAAAAAAGAAAGGAAGGAAAGGAGAGGGGGCTGGAGGTTTGGGCGACCACCTTGTGGGTCCCACCTCTTTAAAATAAAATAATAATAAAAAACCAAATAAAACAAAACAAACAAATAAAAAAAAACATCTCTCTTTTTTTTTTTAATAAATTAAAACAAGAAAATGCAAATGGATGGACTATCTCAGAGCGGGTCCAAATTTCACTTTTGAAATTTATTTTGACGATTAAAAGGGTAAAATGGTCTTTTCAGGAAATTTCCAAACGAAACGGGCTATTTTTGGCAGTTTTTGAAATGAGCTCGGATTTTGAAGTTTAATACCTCGTTGCGAAGCAAATCCAATGTAGAATTTGAAAATTTAATTTTGAAAGAAATCCAGATTGTTTTTCTTAAGAAAATACTTCCAAATTTATTTCCAGACGAAACGAGCTCGGATTTTGAAGTTCAATACCCCGTTGCGAAGCAAATCCAGTGTAGAATTCAAAAATTTGAGTTTGAAATAAATCCAGATTATTTTTCTTGAGAAAATATTTCCAAATTCAGACTCCCGGGGGTAAAAATGTCAATTTTGGAAACCCGGGGTTTGAAATTGATTTCTTAAAGCTTTTAAAACTCAATCTGGATTGAAATTTATAAAACTGGAGTTCTGGACTTCGAAAATGAAAAGAAATGTGATGAAATGTTTTAAAATGCTGAGAAATGATATGAAATGATGAGAAATGACATGCGAAATGCAGACTCTGAATAAAGAATTTTGGATGTTAGACCCCGATTGACAGCTGTACCAGTTCAAAAAGCATTAAAATTGATAAAATTTACAAAATAGCTCAAGAAATGGTTTTTGGGACTCTACTGGGTTAGAGTGACACTGAAAATTGGGGTTCGATCTGAATTAAACTGAAATTAGCTAGATTGAGCTGGGTTTTAGAGTTTCAGAACTCCAATGAGTTGACAATGATGTTGACTCAACTCACCTTTCCGAGTGAATTTTCAAAAAAAGCTGTCATTTTTAAAGAAATGGTACAGAATGGTCATTGAAGTGAAGTGAATTATGAACCTGAGCTGGGTTCGAGCTAGAACAAAGGTTAGTAATACTGACATGAACTAAAATCGAAGCTCGAACACTAGCTCAATTGACTGAACTTAGCTCAGTTTCAGCTGAAAGAGCTAAAATGGACAAAACTCGGCTCTTAAACACTTAAAAATGGTTTTGAACTTAAACTGGAGCACTTGAACTCTTGGTGAGCTCAGATTAGACTCTAGGGAATATGACTGACTGAGAATGACTGACTTGGAGACAATTGGCTTATATTTGAGTGAGAAATGAGCTCATTTCTAAAGAAATGATTCCATTTTGGCAGGAATTGTCAGAAATGAAAATGGCCTTCTCACTGTGAGCTCGAGTGAGCTTGAAATGACTGATATTCTAAATGTTCTGAACTGACCAGTGAGTTTGGTTGACTCCGACTGACTGAGGTCCGGGATGTCCTAGGGGTAAAATGGTAATTCTCTTAATTAAAATGGGTAAAGTGGTGATTTTCTGAAACTGACTCGGAGTTTGACTCTTACACTGACCTAACAAGGTTGGCATTGCACGAGAAGGGTTGTTTGAGAATGGATGATGAAAATTTGGGGTGTTTACAATAGAGAGGGCAAACTCCAAAAGCATGATCTTTGTCGCATCGTTGACACTTTCGTTGAACTTTTAGTGGTCGAGATTGACTTCGTTGCTGGCGGTTCTGGTAGTCTTCCTGATGCTTTCGCTTCTTTGTAGGCGGTGCAGACTCATTTCCACTGGGATCCTTCTCACTGGTACACGCAGGAATCTTGGTCTGTGATCCGGCTCCATTCCACTGGTTCTTCTGCTCCTCGTTCTGGGCTTCTTCCAACAGTGTTGCTACCTCAATGGCCTCGTCAAGTGACTTCGGCCCACTAGTGAACACGTTGGTTCTCAGAGTTGGCTTCAACCCACGAGAAAACTTCATTGCTCGATCCTTTTCCAGGTCGTACACATTCAGACAATATCACTCCAAACCGCAAAACTTAGTGATAAAATCGAATAGAGTCATCATCCCCTGTTGCATGTCAAAAAACTCTTGCATCTTCTTGCTCCGCTCATGCTTGGGAAAATATGCAGAGTTAAAAACTTCTACAAATTCATCCCATGTAACATTCCCATTTTGGAATTTAACCATAGAGACCGTGTCCCACCACTTCTCGACGTGGTTCTTCAAACGATAGGTACCAAAATTCACTTTTTGCTCCTCTGGGACATCCAAAACGCGAAAAATATGTTCTATCTCTCGTAACCATGACTCGACAGCTTCAGGGTCTGTCTTACCCAAGAAAGCAGGAGGATCTAATTCCATAAAATGTTTATAGGTGATCGTACCTATGTTATGCCTATCATGGGCTACCTGCTGAAGGTTTGCGCCCATCTATTGCATCACAACCACTTGCTGTTGCACAACCTCCGCAAGGCTATTCACAATACCCCTAATATCATTGCACCTGGCTTCCCAGGCCATCTATCAGGACAAACAGATATAATAGTTATTAAGCGATAGGTTTTGCAATCATGTTTGCTAAGTAATAACCACAATAATTTTTTCAAAATTTTTTGAGTACACGATGCATAATTCAACAGTGCCGCAACACAATCTAATTGCGCAACAACTCAAGCAACACCACATAGAGCCACAGTCGTCAGAAAGTCACCATTCTCGACGACCCACGTTAGAGAATCACTGGTCTAACACGCTATTCAGAGAATCATCACTCCGACATCATCACAAGAGAATCGTCATTCAAATGACATCGTTGAAGAATCATCACCTCAACAACCTTCATCAGAGAATCACCACTCTAATGGCATCATTAGGGAATCACCACCCTAGCGGCATTACTGGAGAGTCACCACCCCAGTAGCATTATTAGGGAATCACCACCCTAATGGCATCGTCAGAGAATTACCACCCTAACGGCAATACTGAAGAATCACCACTTCAGTAGCATCATTAGAGATTCACCACCCTAATGGCATCGTCAGAGAATCACCACCTTGACGGCAATACTGAGGAATCACCACCTTAGTAGCATCACTAGGGAATCACCACCCTAATGGCATCGTTAGAGAGTCACCACTCTAACAGCAACACTGAAGAGTCACCACTTCAGTATTATCAATAGGGAATCACTACCCTAATGGCATCATCAGAGAATTACCACCCTGACGGCATCGTTAGAGAGTCACCACTCTAACGACAATACTAAAGAGTCACCACTTCAGTAGCATCACTAGGGAATCACCACCCTAATGGCATCATCAGAGAGTCACCACCATGATGGCAATACTGAAGAGTCACCACCTCAGTAGCATCACTAGGGAATCACCACCCTAATGGCATCGTCAGAGAATCACCACCCTGACAGAATCGTTAAAGAGTCACCACTCTAACGACAATACTGAAGAGTCACCACTTCAGTAGCATCACTAAAGAATCACCACCCTAATGGCATCGTTGGCACTACCAGAAATCACCACTTGAGCCAACTCATCACACCACAATTCCTTTCGATTGTGGTTGGGAAACAAGAACTGCTACAACGCTCTCTTAAGAACAACAACACCCTGAAGTCCGGTGTTATGTTGTTCCCAACAATGACCCTCTCAGGAGTCAACTGCCATCATCAGCAACGTAAAAGCCACTGCTAGGCACACATGTTCTCATCACCAAGAACTACTGGGAATCAACAACATTCTCTAACGAGGAACACAGAGATTCAATCGGCACAGACAGGGCTCTAACTTTCTGTCCGAAAGATCGCTTCCAAAAATATACCCTTCAACAAGGATAAGATTACGAACATATCCAACGAAGTTGGAAAAACATAAAGGAAGCACGAACTAGCTTGGGAATCCACATCCACAAGCGCAACACAACCCCTTACGAGAAATCTACCATAAGCATGCAGGAAAGGCAACTAGACAACAAAATCACAATTATGCTAAATGAGGCATACTTACAGTGCGATGGTCGATGTGTGCAGAGACTTGAACCACACTCCTAAAACATGGCTTTGATACCAAGATCTGTGATGCCCCAAAAACCCAACTTGAAAAATCTTTAAATTTTCAGAGTACATTTTTTTTGAAAGCATTGCGCAAAAAGAAAAACTGAAAAGGGAAAATAGTCGGAAATTTCTGAGTGGGTCACAAGAAGAAACAACAAGAAGAAACATCTTATTTATTACAAATTGATACATGAGCAATATACATCATTTCCCTTTTTAAAATACAACTGCCAAGATCTCAAGTTCTAGAGTGTGGGTTTAGTCCTCCGCTGCACATTGAGCTCCGTCGCACCACTAGAAGCCAAACACCTGTATCCCCATAAAACAGGGTCAGTACTCTTGCGAGCTAGTGAAGAATAACCACATTATATATCCATTTTATCAAGGAAAAAAGCATATAGCATGTAACAAATAAAGTGACAGATATATGTGCATGTGTCAAGTAAGTGCATGTTCTACAAGTCTAAGCAATAATAAAAGTAGCAAGTACAACAAGGAACTGGCAAAAGCAAGGAACTGAGCGAAACCACTGCTAAACAACAAGTAGCTAAGGAATTACAAGCAAGACCACTACAGGCAAAGTACTAACACCGACAGTGAAGTAAAGATAATGCTAGGTTATAAGCGATAATGTCAAGCATTATTACACTTAGACAATAATATCAAATGTCTAAGTAAGTGAACAAGGAAGATACAATTCAAGCATCATGATCCAAGATAAGCAGTACTATCATGATCACACGCTTAGTAGGATTATGGAATTAGCATTTGCGTTTGAGGGCAACGATGAATGTTTCATCAATTATATATCCAAGCACACAGGATATACTACGAAGGAAGATACGTGTAACCACACGTTTTTAGCACAAGTGAGTTCAACTCACGAAATGGGTCCATTGCCCACACAAACTCGCCACAAAGTTTCTAGCATTTAGTCCAGTCTCGAAGACAAACATATATATTTCTACAATGTGCTTCAAGTCCCCTTTTGTACTTACGAGACAGATCAAGTGTCAAGGGCAAACCGTGTACCCAATGCAAACATACACGAAGATATTCAGGCATTTAAGTAGTAAAGCAATTTAATAATGGAGCAATTATGATGATGGGAATCATCACATTCATTTATCAATAGTTAGCCTTAATTAGGCGTCTTCAGTCACAATCTTTCCTTCCGAGGTACTTAGGCCCATCTGGCCTTGTGTTCCTCACAGATCAACACTAGGAGAAATGTTAAGGTCACACTCAACATTTACGTACTCAAGCACAACAAGAGGAGTACATTATTGACGAAGGCGAATACATTAACAAGCAGGGATGTGACATATTTAAACAAGTGAGCTTCACTCACGTGATGGGTCCCTCACCCATGCTTAACTCTCAACGGAGTTCAACCATATAAGTTAGGAAAGGTGCCAACACCCTAACGTGGTGGTTGATCCCAAACCTTTGTCGGGACAAGTCAGATACATAGTGTGCGACATGCATTAGCGTAATGCCAAGAGGTGAATTACCACATATACATATGTGTAAATGCGAAGAGTACATAGTCAGCCATCAAACATAACCGATAGTATTTACGTGTTTCATTTCTTTTCACGAGTAGATACGTGCAAGTGCCAAGAGAGGTCAGAGAACCATAACTATAAACAAACACTCGTATTACGATATTTACAAGTATGTCAATGCAAGCGTATCAAACACGTGCCTCATTACATGAATTTAACTTCACATAAGTATTTAGACATATACGCTTTGTGGTCTCCACGAGGTACACAACGAGGTCTTAGCCATTTCATCCACGTGCTCGGCCTCACACGGCCACAGAAGAGCACATCGCCGGTGAAAACGATCTAACACCATCTTCATTTTCATTTCTAGGGTATCACAATACGTGAGCTCTTTCTCACGATCATGGAACCATTGCCCAAAGACTCCAGTCAAGTCGCAATCCCTCAACAGGGGTTTTGTGCCAATACCCATATTGTGTTCAATTTCATTCATGTGCCGCATAGCATGCCTTTGGTGCATTTTTTTGATGTCTCGAGCATGAGACAATAGTGTACCATACAAGGTACGCACTAAATGATACAATGTGTCAAGATGTGCCAACGTGCATAAGCCACATATTTTCTCGCCTTTTGCACAAATACCAAAACGAAAGCAATAATACAAATACATATTTCTGGAAGGGCACATTTCAATATTTTTGAGCGATATGAGGCTCAAAATGCATATTCAATCACGATCGCATGTGCAACAAGTGCCCAAAGCTTTGAAAATGAATTTCCCAAGTTTGTGTATTTTAAACACCATATGTCAACTCATTATGCGTAGCGAGGCCACTCGCTTAGGGAAATTTGTGATGTCAACACCCACGAGTGTTGAGAAAAGGAAGTTAAATGTAATCCCATGTGTAGGGGAATTACATTAGCACATCCACGATGTGTCACCATGCACGCAGAATTCAAAAATGCCAAAACGATGGTTTTTGACAAAATGTAAAAAAAAAACCCAATACGTAAGCGTCATGCATTGACCCGTGGGCAGCGTACCGCTCGCCACACTAAACATCTCAGTACTGCCAAGACAGAGGCAGTGAAGGTCATGGTGGTCATTTCGGATCGACCATGCGATATGCGAAAGTAAAACAGCGTAACGAGTGCCAATGTGTCCGAAACTCTAACCGCGTCTCATAGGGCCATAAATGCGGTTTCGTACATTGCACCGTTGGTACCAAGGCTGGTATATGGGTTTGTTTGAATAGCGCACACAATCACACAATTTCCATTTCTACTATTTTCTTTCATTTTGCTTTTATTTGCTCGTTTTCGCACATTTTGGATTACGGCAAACCGGGGCTACAAAGACTGGAGATTCAGATCCTCCTACCGGGCCATGAGGTCTGACAGGACATCGAAAGTGAGCTCACTAGGCTTGTTTCAAAACACTGCAGCTTCAACGCGAATCAGAGCCACAAAGGGGCTTACGAAGCCGTCCGGGTGTGCTTAACACCCGACGCCGACTATGGCGCTCAACCATGACTGTTGGGAGGTCTGGTTCGTTGGACCAGACTCGACACCGCCCAGGTCTGACCCGTATGTCCGACCGAGGCTGCCAAAGAGGCAGCAGTCCGCACAAGATGCCACTTAGTGGCCATCTACGTCGCCCGGGTGCACTTAGCACCCGGCACCGGTTGTCGCGCCGCTAGTCGGTGATGAGAATGGAGGTCTGGTTCACTAGGCCAGCCCCCGTCTATCCCCTACCCCTACCTCTGGTCTGATTCTTAGGATCAGACCGGGTTGACTACGGGCAGCAACTCATAGTGGGGCATCCAGGCCTGTAGGGCCACCCGCAGCCGGCTCCAAGGTTGGCGCGGTAAATGGAGGTGCCACTAGGGGTGAGCTGGACCAACAGACAGATGGTTTGGTTCGTACCAGACCAGACACTGCTGGGTCTAGGCGAGGTGCAGCCTTGGTCAGGGGTGCAAACCAGCAGCCTGCAGCCTGCATGCGCTGGCTGGAGACGCACCAAAAAAATGTGGCCCGGGTGCGGCGCACACCCGGTTACCCAAGTCGGTAAGGCAACCCACATGGTGCCCTTCCCCATTGGGTTGGGGAAGACCCCACGGGTGGGTATGAACCATTAGGTGGGTCAGACCACCCTGCTACGCAAAAAAAGTTACATCATTTTGCACGAAGGCACAATGAGGTCCTTCCATTTTTTTTTTGCTATCTATATATATATGAAACGCCTCAGGCAGTGACCGAAAGACAACCGGGTTCAAGGTTCTTACGTGCTGATTCAGCAAATGTACTAAACATGAGTATAGTAGAGCTGCTTGTTAGCTTTGCACAAAGACCAAGAACATGCATTTTTATGCAGTGGTCCGGGAGATGCTGCAAAATTATCGAACAGTGTTCAGGACGTTCTGGGCTGCTGTCGAAGAAACTAACAGTCTTCTAAAACGGGATCTTTTGAAGAGTTTTCAGACAGAACCAGAAAATGTTGTCAACACAAAAGTTGTAAAGCATCGTCTCGGCTTTTCGTAATGTCCAAAAACACCTCAATCCGACCAGTATCCAGTGAGATACGGCTGTTTTAGCAGAGGCGTCTCCTACGTTCCGGAATTTCAGAAATACCAAAATGCAACCCATTTTGCATAAAACGCCCGGTGGGTGTGTGTACATGCTAGAGTGACACCCATTCATGCTAGAATCAAAGTGAACCATAAAAATCAATGGGAAATCCGAATCAAAACTTCACCCTACGAGCTATAAGCATTTTCTGAAAAAAAATAGATAAACAAGGTGGATGTTCTTCACCTTGGATCTTTGGAACGAGGATGGAGTTTGGGTTCCGGCTGCTCACCACGCACACACAGCCCTTACAAGCCTCCCTTGCACACAAGCTCACCTTCTTAGCCTTATACAAGGTTCACTCTAGACCTCACAAACTCAAAGCCTTACTTCTTCACTCCCACCACTAGGAAAAATAGGAGAGAAGAGAGACAACGTTGGGAGGAGGAGAAGAGAATGAGATTTTCTCTCTCCTCACCCCTCCACCCCCCTTAAATAGGCCCTCCACTTGATGGAGGGCTGAGATTTGAGAGGAGGAGATGGAGGGTCCTCCCCTCTCACTAAGCCTCCCTAGCTAGGCCCAAGGGGTTGACCCCCCCCTCCTTAATGAGCCTACTCCAAGGGTCCAGCCACCCTTTAAGGTAGCCCCCAACAACTCCCCTTAAAATAAGGGGAGCTTGTCCCCTTTGACCCACTTTCTGACCATGGGTCAAACCACCTTTATGAATGTTGCTTTTTTTTTTATCATTTTTTTTTGTAAGTAGCATGGGTTGATCCCATGCTCACGTGGCTTCATGCCACCCATTACTTAGATTTCCAAAAACCAACCCCAACTCTAGCCTTTTTCAAACTTTTCAAAAATCCTTTATTAATTACATTTTTTTTAATCTCATTTTTTTTTCATGGTAGCATGGGCTGAGCTCATGCTCACGTGGTCCCCATGCTCACCTACTACATTTAAATTCCCAAATCAAACTTTCTTTTTGAAGTTTTTGAAAAACCTCTCATTGGTTTTTATAAAATTCCAATTTAGCTATTTCAAAACAACTCAATATATGTTTTCTTTTAAAGTTAGGTTTAATTTTTTTCCCAAGGTAGCATGGGCTGAGCTCATACTCACATGGGCCCCATGCTAACTACCTTTTGAAAATTCCCAATCACTCCTTTTGAAAATTTTGAAAAAGCTCACTTTGGTTATACTAAATTCCATTTCGAGTCTTTTTTAAAAACCTTGATCATTTCTCATTTAAAGGCTAGATTTCAATGACTTCAATAATTCATTTCAAACTTACATTTTATGTATTAAAGCCTAAGTTTTAAAATTATTCATTTAGATTTTTAATTTCAACGAAATCCGCTCTTGTCGATACTCATTTATCGATAATTCACATAAAATAACGAGGTTTTTTCTCTCGTTTGGGTTCTGAATTCGGGGTGAGTCTAATTAGCTATATTATGAATCTAATTTAGGAATATGGAACCTTAATTTATTATGGTTTGTCCTTAATTGATTTGTACCTCAAAAATTACGTGATTCAAGACCTTATATAATTGCAAGTGCATACGTATATATGCATGACTTTACGAAAATCCCTCATAATCATACAAGAAATTTTATCCACTAAATTATATCATATATTCAATTATCACAGAAAATATCGTGGGCCTTACAGGCTGAAGCGACCCGTAGGTCAGAAAATGATTGTCTTTGATAGAATTGATAACCTGAAAATTTGATTGACTCGGAGGTCTGAATGTCAAAATTGATGAAATGGGCGACCCAGAGGTCAGATTGATAAAAATTGATTGACCCAGAGGTCTAAAAATGATTGATTTTGATAAAATTGGTAACCTGAAATTTTGCTTCATAAAAATTGGTGACCTGAAGGTCGATTGATTGTTTGAGCTAGGATCTTAGTGAAAGATCGGATCATAAGGGATGGTTCAAAAGGGGATTCACATTGGTTCTATAGGAACAACATTGGTTCACTTAAGAACAACATCGGTTCACTTAAGAACAACATAGGTTCGCTTGGAACAACATCGGTTCAACTAAGAACAACATCGGTTAAGTTAAGAACTACATAGGTTCAACTAAAAACAACATTAGTTCAACTAAAAACAACATCAGTTCAACTAAAAACAACATCGGTTCACTTAAGAACAACATCGGTTCACTAGAAACAACAATTTTGAGGAAAGGAATCAGTATAAGACTTGAATTTGAAAGAGTGACCAGTACAATAATTGGATTTTAAAGAAGTTTCTGCACGAACACTCAGTTTTGAAAGAGTACCAGCACGAACACTGGATTTTAAAAAATGAATACTAAGTTTTGAAAAAGTACCAACACGGACACTGGGTTTTGAAAAAGGTACCAGCATAAACACTAGGTTTTGAAAAAAAGTACCAGCACGAGCAATGAATTTTGAAAAAGTACCAGCATGAACACTAGGTTTTGAAAAAGTACCAGCACGAGCACCGGATTTTGAAAAAGTACCAGCACAAACATTGGATTTTGAAAAAGGTATCAGCGCAAACACTAGGTTTTAAAAAAGGTACCAGTGCAAACATTGGATTTTGAAAAAGTACCAGCACGAATACTGGATTTTGAAAAAGTACCAGTGCGAACATTGGATTTCGAAAAGGTACCATCACGAGCATTGGATTTTAAAAAAGTAACAACATTAATACTGGATTTTGAAAAAGTTACCAATGCAAATACTGGGTTTTGAAAAGGTACCAGCATGAGCACTGGACTTTGAAAAAGTACCAGCACGAACACTGGATTTTGAAAAAAGGTACCAACATAAACACTGGATTTTGAAAAAGAAAAGTTTGAGTCAAAACTCGACTCTTTGAAAGAAAACTAGACAAATTGGATTTGAAGGAAGATTTAAGTCGACACTCGAATCTCCTAGACCAATTCTTGAATTTAAAAGAAAATTAGATGAATTGGATTTGGAAGCAAATTTGAGTCGAAACTCGGATTTTCTAGACCAATTCTAAAATTTAAAGGAAATAAAATTGAGTCAGAACTCGAATCTTGAAGGAAAGGCTAAAGCGAATTAAGGTTTTAAGGATAGAAAATTCGAATTGAAACTCGAATCCCAAAAGAAAATTAGACCAATTAGGATTTAAAGGAAAGAAAATTTGAGTCAAAACTCGAATCCCAAAGGAAAATTAAACCGATTAGCTTTTAAAGGAAAGAAGATTTGAGTTAAAACTCGAATCCGAAGGAAATTTAAACTGATTAAGTTTTTTAAAGGAAAGAAGATTCGAGTCAGAACTTGAATCCCAAAGGCAACTAGAAAATTCTAGTCGAAACATGAATCTTCGAAGGAAAATTATACCAGTGTGGACTGGGTTCGGAAACATTGACCAATAAAAGTTGGGTTTAGAGAGTTCGACCAGTGAGAACTGGATTTAGGAATAGGCTTAACCTGAAGGTTGTTTTTGGCAAGACCAGCAAAAATGGTTTTGATAAAAGACTCGACCCAAAGGTCGGATTTGAAAAAGACTGGTGTTTTGAGAGCGCTTGATGATTGTGACGGAAGATTTTCAATCTTCACCCTCACGATAACTTGGACAACTTGCCAGGGTCTCAGTATATGTCCTTTATCCTGAATGAGTATAAATGCAAATGCAAATGCAAATGCAAATGCAAATGCAAATGGATGCAAATGAATGCAGACAAATGCTAATAAATGCAAATATATGCAAATGAATGCAACTAGATGCAAATGAATGGTGAGAGATTTTATTTGATCCTGTCTGCATAAAGGATGTTTTGAAGTAAAGACAAATTTTCAAACAATGCCCCAGTATGACTAGGGAGTAAAATATTAAATAAAAGGATAAATAATTGGTATTTGACGAACGTTCACTGAAGGTAACAGGGCGACAAACTTCTTGATTGATTCGGGAGGCACTCTAAAAGAGGTCACTCCTAGCGAAAAGACATTTTGCAAAGAAAAAGAAAGTGAGGAAAATTGATATTTTTATTGATGTATTTGAAGAAAGAATGATAAATTGAGGAAAGAAACGAGACTAAATTGTTCCTTCAAAAGCAAAATGAAAGGAAGGAGAAAACATTGGCATTGTCAGTTTCAAGGAAAAGCTCAATCAGGATGGCTGATTGGTATCTTCTTCATCTTCGACAAGGAGATTTTTGTCAATGAAGTCTTGAACGATGTTCTTAAGGATAAAACACTTTTTTGTGTCATACCCTACTGCCTGATGAAATTCGCAGAACTGTTCTTTGAATCTGCCCATAACTGTTGGGGGATCAGCGACTTTAGGCAAACAGATCATATCTCTCGCGAGCATGTATTCCAGAACACTCTCCAGTGTCTGGTCCAGAGGGGTGAACTTTAAATTAATACTCTAGTCCTTGCGCTTTGGTTTTTTCTGATCTTTCTCTTTATGTTGGGGACTGGATTGGAGAGGCTTATCGTTGTTGAAAAACTTTCCTTTTTGGCCTTTGAATCCCTCTGAATTGTTACCAAGATTATTTTTGTTGCCTTTGTTATTATTGAAGGAATTGACAAAAAGAGTGAAGTGAGTTTTCTTCTTGGCATCTTGACTGTTTTTTTAGAGCGTGAGACTCTCATATACACCATTCTCCATCCCTATTTCGAGCCATTATGCTCGTTCTGTTAATTCAATAAAAGATCGCGATGGGGAGGTAGAAATTAGGCCCCTTAGAGGTTGGGAGAAATTATTTAGGATCATTGACAATGCATGCTCTTCTGATATCGGATCCCTTATTCGATTGCAAGTGGGTCTCCATCTGTAAATAAAATCTCTAGCCTTTTCGCCCTCTTTTTGTCTTAGGTTGCAGAGATGGTTCAATGTGGGCAAGGTTTCAGTATTGAACATAAATTGCTCAATAAATAAATTAACCACCTTGTCAAATTACTTTAATTTGATAGGATTGATATGCTCTGAGTACCACTTGGCAGCGGCACCCTCCAAACTGCGTGAAAAATAAAGAAACAATGCTCTATTGTCTCTTTTGAACTTGGAACACTTAGCGAAAAACATGGCAAGATGGGTCATGGGATCGCCAGAATTAACCATCAAACTTGATGAATTTCCTAGAGAGATTGTCGAGACTGTCATCCCCGTCTAATCCATCGTAAAAGTCTTCACTCGTGAAGACCTTCTTGCCCATGTCACGGGCTTGCAGATCTTTGACTATCTTGGCCATTTCCTTCAACTGTGCCTGAACTGGGTCATCGACACACTGATTTTTAGATTTATTGGCAGGCCCTTGCCCCTGAGTAGACTTCTAAAATGCCTGTTGATTCTCACACTCTTCATCTGTGTCATTCACTGACTCAGATTCATCAGAGGTATCCTCGTACTGAACCCTTTTCTTTGAGATCTTCAAGTACTTTTTCATGGTACGACCCTTGACCTTTTTCTTACTGGAGATTTTGCCTGAACTTTCCTCTGCTGGTTCATTCTTCATTTTATTCATCATCTTCTGGAATAGTGAATACATCTGAGGGTCAACATCATCATTGTCTTGCTGGCTCTGATCCCTGAGAGATTGGGGAGACAACATTTCTTTTTCAGATACGGAGGATTGATCAATATGCTGGATGGATGCGGTCTTCTTGTCGGACCTTGTCTGAACCATGTAGGATTGCAAATGCTCTCTGCAGAATAAAATGGTCAATTAGTTTTGAATAATAGCTTTAGGATAAAACAAATAAGGGGAAAATATTTGATGAGAGTTAGGCTGACAATTTGAAGGATATCCCATTACTAGGGATCAGGTCATTACTGGAATCATGATAATTGCGTTGATATTCTTTGTAAAAGATATAAACAACTAAAATATGCCTTGTTACCTAGGAGAGGTCATCAAACCATGATAGAATGAGAATTGTTGAAGGAAAATAATTTTATTAATAATAAACTTGAGAAAGAGGGGGCAGACAAACAATCTGCCACTACTCATGATAGTTAGAAGACACTCGAGGGCCAGGAAAAACAGTGAAGTAACAAAAGAATCCCAGCTATGGTTAGCAGAATAGTATATTCCGGACTACTGAGCAGACTTTAGATCGAATTCTGGCACAATGCCTAACAATAATCGAGCTTCAATGCGTTTTTGTCTCTGTGAGAACTGCCTGACACATCACTCTGGTTAGTAATAAATGGAGAAGAAAGGTTCGAGTAACTTGAATCTTTTGTCATATGCATAGGTGTATCGAGGGAGTGACTCCTGACGGTCGAAGTAGTCCCACACAATTTTCTCTTCATGAAGGTTCTCGATCAAGAATCTGTACAAAGAAGTGGTTAATGACTTCTTGCTGTTATATCTGAATGAGCTGGCTCAAGTTGGTACATGCTGAAGGAACCAAGACTGTAGTGCGTAGATGCACCCTTCCACTAAGATAGAATCTTTAAGCACGAAGCGGGTCAATCCACGATATAAGAAGGCAAGCACGACCATGGTGATAGAGAGACGGTTGGTCTGCCAACTTCCCCATCTTCACAAAAGTTGTATTGTTCTGATATCAACGTAGTTCTGTCCATCCTAGAAGAAAGCTAGCCCTACAATGCACAAGATCATTGCATGCTAAATCCTTTCTCGCGCTGCTCGGGATAAGGAGTCGACTTCTTCAAATGCATCGTATTGTTGGTATAGCTCAAACAAGTCAACATATTGGCTCTCATATGCCTCTATCAGTGGCCAGAATCTGCGTCCAATCATACGGTATAAAGCATCTCAGGGGTCAAGTCCCTTGACGTTGATAAAAAATTACTGCTTTAATGGATCTTCTAGTTGACCAGCTGGCTCAGGTAAACCCATAATTTCTGAAAATTCATCCAGTAGTAGAGTCATCTCTCCCCACAGAAACCAGAAGGTACAGGTATGCGGATTCCATCGCTCTGCTACTACTTGAATCAAATTGATGTTGATAATTTGCTCTCTCACTAATGATGACAGTTCTAATCCGCAGTCACTCAGATGGTTCGAGAACATATGGGAGAAGTTATTGAGCCAAGAATAGTACCACTGGGGAATAAAAGGTCCGGTGTTCAGAGTTCGATGATCGGGGAGACCTTGCTGCACCTCATAAGAGATATGGCCCTCAGAAAAAACTGAATCGAGCTGACTAGATGACATCAGGATAGGCTGGAAACAAAGAGGAAATTAGGACCAAATTTAAGGAATATATACGATTTTTTAAAGAAATTGCAGGCAGGATCAAAACAAGGCTGGAACTTCGAGATCCATTGGAAAGAAAGGATGAAAAACACCAGAAGTTTTGAAGAGAATAAAGGGGATTTATGAAAATCATCTAGGGTTTGATGAAATTCTTGTAAAGGAAATATAGGAAAATCCATGAAAAATAAAGGGGTTTTGAAAAATTGTCCTGTATTTTTAGAGAAATTATGGAAAATATTAGAAAATAAAGAGAATAAAGGGAAATAACCAAAGTACATTCAATCACATCCTTTACAAACAAGTATGCACATACAACATCCCCTAAAAAGCTGACTCTAGATGCATAAGTTTTGAAATATTTGTAGGACTCTAACCCTAACTCTAAAGCTCTGATCATCTGTGTCCAATCATATGCCGATATACTCGAACCGAGGATCGATGTACGTGGCATAAAAATATTTTCTCTGGTTCTAGGGTCATGTTTTCCAACATCCTTGAGCACCTCCCGATATACTTTAGACTATGACCCTCGGTACGTGGCAGGAGGGGATTAACCCAAATAGGTGGCCCAGTTGTGAGGTTTTGTCCTGAACTATGGTTCTGAAAGAAAGCCCAACAACATGGTGGCCAGGTAAAGGTAGGTGGGTTTTTTTTTGAAATATGATCAACATGCAAGAAAACAGAAGGCTCTAATGACCTAAAAAAGTAGAATTTTGAAAAATTTATAAGAAGCAAACATTGTTTTCAATCAGATCCTAGATTGAGGAGAATTGTATTTGACCTAAGTCTATATGAGCATGAATAATGCCTCCTTAATCGGTCCTACCAAACCATGCCTAAGTTTACATGCAATTCATGTCAGCTGAGTTTGACTCTAGGCTCCTAGGTCCACATAAAATAAAGCTGACATTGTAGAACACGATTTTGACAAGTTGAATAGAGCAAAGCCCAAGACTGATCTGGCGAAGACAGGTCCCATATCGGTTGCCAAACCTATTATCATTGTAAAATTTTACTTTTGCAAGTCAAACTGACCTTTTGAAAAAGATTTTGAAAATAACTCGCCTTCATTTTAAAATGCGGGAAAATTCTAAAGAATGGGACTCGCCTATCGGTACGAGGTTCAACCATTCTTGGTGCCATAACCAGGGGTAATCGAACCAAGGATCAATCTTATGATTTGCTTTGCTCAACTGTCTAAATCGATGTTCTATTTCCTAAATGCACAAAGAATCAAGCATGTGCTATGAATTTTTAAAAAGGCAGATTGAAAAATAGAAGGTTTGCTTTGAATAATTGTAAAATATTTGGAAGGAGATACTTTGAAAATCGTGAATTGCATTTGGAAAATAGAGAAAAGGAAAATCGATTTCTGAAGAAAAAGATATCAAATTTTGAAGAAACTTTGGAGATTTTTGAGAAAATTATTTTTTTCTAAGTTTTGAACTCTTGAATTGATCAAAAGGATGGGCGTGTAGCCCTCTGAAAACTTTTCATGGTGCAATCTAACCTAGATGATGCATGAATGCAATTTGAATGAAATAGATTCGCCTGTAGCCCTATGAAAACTTTTTGAAGAATTTTAGAAAAAATCATTGATAATAGGATTTTGTGCCTTATAGAATTTAGATGAAATAGATTCGCCACATACCCCTGACTGTGACCACATATATGGATTGAATCTAATCTATCTGATTCTAAAAGGTGAAAAGTATTTGGAAAAGATTGAAATATGCAATGGTTTTTGAAGATAGCCTAAGAGTGTAGGTTGTTTGTGGTTTAGAAAAAGATATGATAAATCTGGGTTTCGTTCGTATTCTGACTATAACCATAAATACGAAACTCACCGAGTTTATCAACTCTCTAGAAGCTAGTGCACGTGCCATTCATGTAGACCATGGTAAATTTGAAATATGCATGAATCATCATCCATCACACAAATCATATTATAAAAGAATACACTATATGCAATGCAATCCTATTATAAGCAGGAAAAGTAAATTCTTATTCCAAATTTATAATTAATTTACATCATTAATTGAATTTAAATAAAGGAAAATAAAAATAAATACAGTCTTGAATATCCCTACAAAACTAGAAAACTTGTTAGTGAAAATATGTCGGCTTTTCTGGATTTATCCAATAATATCTGAAAATTACTGGATTTATCCAGATATAAGCCCTTTTCCATGTTTCCTTGAGATAAACATAATAAAATATGATATAAAATAGAAAAAATAATAAAGATAAACAACTTTGAAATTCAGAATTTGGAGAAAAATAACAAAAATACCCCTGAATGGCCTTGAAATCAGGGTTTTCAGAAAAGATTTTTGTAAAACTTTCGATTTAAGGATCAAATAGATTCAAATAAACACCAAATCGGGTGTGAAGCACCCTAGCATAATTATAAACATGATCAAACATTAAAAACATGAAGCTTTTTATAAAAAAAATCAAAATATCACAAAAATAGTGATTTTTGCCAGTGTTTTACTTGAACTGAGACTTTGCGGGCACTCTATTTTCATGATTTAATTAAATAGTATATCAAATTATTTCCAAAATTTGTAAAAATTGATATGGATAGTTTTGATAATTCTAAAATTAAACTGCATTAAAAAAAAATATTTTTGATATTATTTTAATATAAAAATTGAATAAAACCTTAAAATATGTGATTTTGCCTATGGGCACATACCTATTACAGTGTCCAACCTGAATCGGGTACCAAATCACCATGAAAATTTGTAAACATTTACAAAGAGATACTAGACAGAAAAACAAAGATTTCCCATTTTACAGATTGGAGAATTCATCTCCGGTTAGGGAGATATTGCTCTGGCAATGTATGCTTGATTCTGGCAAATAAATAACGAGTTAAAATAAATACATCCGGTTTCAGGTGTAGAGAAATATAAAAAATAGTATTCAAAAATTATAAAATTTTAACAGATGACAGTAGATACACAGAATAAGATTTTTCTTTTTATGGATCATCGATCAGATCTTCAGTGAGGAAGATACAATTGACACAGGTCAATCTAGGGTTTAGACAATGCATAATAGGCTCTGTGAAACCAATTCTAATTTCTATCAAAGGAAAAATAGCAAACAGAGATATAAAAATCTAAAAACTTTACATGAAATACTAGACAGAATAACAAAGATACTGTAACTAATGGATCATCGATCGGATCTCCGACGAGGGAGATATTTCCTCGACAAGTTGTTCCCGAATCCATATAGTGTTTTCACAGTTCAAAAAGCAGGGTTTGGTTTTCTATTTTTTGACAGAGTTATAGAACCCAAAATAATCCAAATTTTTTTATAGGAAATCACTGACATGTTCACGATTTAACCTTAAAAAAACCATATTTTTTTTATAGAAACTTGAACATAAAATAACATGGTTCCCGCATGCCCGGGATCTAGAATCACATATTTACCGATAACACATGAAAAACCTTAATCTAAGCATAAAAAATAAAAAAAAACTTGCAAATAACATCACGAATTTGGATTTGATGTTTTAATGAATAAAATAAGCATTAATATGATAAAATAAAATAAAAAAAATCTGAGAAAATATGGTTGGAATTCGATTTAGTCTTCAAAAAGGGAGATTCGACCCATTGAACGGGCGAATCTCATCATTTATTTGGCTTAAACATAAAAAATGATAGTTCAAACGATTTTAATGATTTGAAATCTTGAAAAATGCCCTTACATAGCATTAGATTGCTTTCTTGAATCGATTTCATGGTTCTTGAATGAAAGCTTGGCTTGAATCTCATAACCAAGGGGCGATAATGGTGAAATCAATGAAATAAAGCAAATTTTTTTTTATTGAAATCAATAAAATAATAAAGTAGAAGACCGTACCTCAGGCTGCTGCACCAATGGAAGAAGGAAGGCTGCTAAAGGAGAGAGAAGAAGCAAGAAAATAATGGGACAGAGAGAGCATGGGGGTCAACCCCCTTTGGGGGCCCCTTTTATAGCCTCTTGAAAACCAAGAAATTAGGGCTAATTAATGAAAATTTTGACTTCTCAAAATCCTATCTAAAACCAACTAAAGGGAGGCGATTTTTAGTGAACTTCTAGCCTAGGTGAGTCTCTAACTACTAACTATTATCATCGCAAATTTTTCCCCTCCCTTTGCGAGAGAGAGAAACGATTTTGCGAGTCAAACTCTACCAAAGTTTTGAAAATTACTCACCTCTGTTTTGAAAATTTATGAGAAAATTTCATGGAATGGGATCCGCCTGTTAGTACGGTGTTCATCCATTCCTGGCGCCTTTACCAGGGGTAATTGAACAAAGGATCAAATGTGTGCTTTGACTAAGTTTAATTATCTAAATCATGCTCGATCTTCCTAAAATGCACAAAGAATCAAGCATGTGCTATGGAATTTTGAAAAGATGCAAGTTTGAGAAATATGATATTTGCTTGGAAAATTGAAATATGTTGGAAAAGGAATTTTTGGGAAAATCATGAATTTCATCAAAAATTAGGAATTGCATTGGAAAATAACTTTTGAAGGGAAAATTGATTCTCAGGAAAATTGGAATTCTGGAAAATTGATTTTTGAGATTTGAACTGCTTTTTTTGAGAAAATCAATTTCTAAAGAGGTTTTGAGAATTATGGGAAAACCAGTTTCAGAGATAATTCAAAGACTTTGAGAAAATCAATTTGTGAACTTTGAAAATAATATTAAGAATGTTAAAAACATTGGAAAATCATGGTTTTGAACTTTGGAAATACTTGAAATATCATTTGACAACTCATAGTTCTCAGAAGATCAAATCCTGAGAAAGACTTAGAAAATTCTGAGAAAATCATTTTCTCTGAAATGGAATTGGGAAATGAGTTTGAAAATGATGCAAATTGAATGAATGAATATGAATTTGAAAGATATTTCCTTGAGGAATTGGGAAAATCTTTTTGAGTTTTTTATAAATGCAGTGCATTTTTTGAAATTAGCCTAAGAGTGTAGTCTGAATATGGCTAATACGAAGATCACAAATCTGAGTCTCATTCGTATTCTGACTATGGCCATAATTATGAATTCCACCGAGTTTGTTAACTCCCTAAGAGCTTGTGCACGTGCTATTTGTGTCAACCATAGTGGATTTGAAAAAATATGCATGAATTATGCATTCATCAGATATTGAAATTGCGAAATTAAACTATATGTATTGCATCCTATTCTAAGCAGAAATGTAACTCTTATTCCAAATTTATTACATCTGATATTATATTGAATTGAATAAAAGAAAATAAATAAAAGAGCTAGGTCCTCCACTTGAGTAATCCTGTAAAACTAGAAAACAAGTTAGCTAAAAAATGTAGGTTTATCTGGATTTATCCAAAAATATTGAGAAATTATCGGATATTTTCCAGATGTAAACCCTGATTCATACCTCCCTGATATAAACATAAGAAATATATGATAAAATGAATGGAAAATCCGAAAATGAAATTTAAAAATTCAAAATTGGGGTGAAAATGACCAAAATGCCCCTGATAGCAAGATTATGGCCTTAAAATCAAGGTTTTTCAAAAAAATATTTTGTAAAAATGAGATTTTGAAGTTCAAATGAAAATAAATCAAACACAAGATGATATGATATGATTGAGAATATGAAAACCAAAGTTTAGGAAATTCGAAATTGAGGTCTAAATGACCAAAATAGCCCTGATAACAAGACTATGTCCTTGAAATCAGGGTTTTCTAAAATAATTTTTGTAAAAATGCAAAATTTGAAATTTGAATGAATGAAAATGATGTGGAAATCAAGTATAATATGATGTGAGATGATGATAAACATATTAAAACCCTAAAAATGTAAAAATATCACAAAATATTGAATTTTGCTTGATTTTCGCCTGGGTTTCGCTTTTGATTTGAAGAATTAACTAACATAAAAGGCAAATGAGCTTGGAAATGTCTCAAATTTGACATGGACACCGATACTAACCCTAAAAATAGAATGAAATCCAAAAATTAATAATTCTGGTATTTTTCAATATAGAAATTCAAATAAAAACCCTAGATTTTCTCTAATGAAAACCGAATTTGAAGTACTAACCTACCATAGAAATACCTCAAATCTTATGGGGTGATATAGGACAGTTAGGCAAGGATTTTTTCTTTTTACAGATTTGGGATTCGACCAATGGTCGAAGATCTATATCTCCGGCAAGTTCGGTCGGTATCCGGTGACTCTAGAATTGACGGCAGACTGATGGGTTTTCACACAAAATACATGAAAAATGGTAAACAGATGCCAAAACTTCTGAAATTTTAGGAGAAGGTTTCTGACTCACAGAGAAACAATTGCTCTTTTTACAATTTTTGTATTAGACCTACGGATTGGGAGGACACAAAGGATTATTAGACCTCTAATTCTGATAAAATTGGATTAATAGGGATTTCAATAGTGAACTTGTAAAATCTGAAAAAATAAGAATCCTAACCCTAAAAATCATAGAATTCTGGAAAATAGTAGATGTGTTCATGAGAAACAACTCTTTTTTTGATAGTTTTGGTATTTGACCTATGGATCAGAGTACCATAGAGGATTAGGGTCGGTCTAGACCGTGACAAAGATATAACCAAATTTTCACAGGGGTCTGGAATTTCCAATTTTTAACAGAGATCAGATCTCTTTATAAAAATCTCCAAAAATGTAGAAAAATAATAGATTTAATCATAAATCTATTTTATTTTTTTTGGGGTGAATCAGATCTTCCATGGTGGAGATCTCAGACCGATAACCCTGCTAAAGGGGAATCTGGAATTCAAGAGGGTTAAAAATTCGATCTGGAGTCTGATTTTTTGTTTATGAAGCTAAAAATTTTAAATTAAACTAATTTTTTTGCAGGGTCTTAATAACACATAAATCTAATGATCATAAAATTTACAGAATTTATTGATGAAGAAACTCACATGAAATAACAACTTGTCTTTACATATAAATGAAACTCTATAATTTCTAAATTAAACATTGATAAAACTATGCAAAATTATTGAAATGAATAATGAAACTAACCTAAATGCATTTTTTTTTAAATATGAAACTACATGGAATATGAGAATAAATAAAAAATTGACAGAGGTCTCATCCATTTTGATGTTGGCTCTCAAAATGAGAGATCCGATCCATCGAATGGATGGATCTCCTATTTCATTAGCCCACACATGTAATATGTGTGTTTTTTAGAATGAAGAATGTTTAAAAATGCAAATAAAGATTTACATGACAAACCTAAAGCATTTAAAATTAAAACTCCACCATCTCACAAAAATAAATTTGAAGCACGTATAATAACCTACCCAAACTCCTTCATTTTTGCCTTTTACGTGCTAGGTTCAAGAACAAAGTTCCCCATGACTTGATTGTCACCAAGTCCTATTCATCTCTCTCATAAGAGATGATGCCTCCATCAAAATTCCAAACAGCAAAAAAAAAAGAAATCAAATAAATAAGGAGTTCTTGCCTTGGATCGGTGGGGCGTGAAGGACTGAAAGTAGTGATGTCGGCTGCACTTGATGGTGCTTTGGCTGCAACTGTCACCAAAGGGGAAGCTTCACCAAAGCTGCGATGATGATGAAGGCTGGGGTGATGAAGCTGCAGTTGGGGTAGCCGTGTGATGAAGATGCTGGAGATGAACCGGCTGGCTGAAAGGGTAGCAGGCTGCTATAGTTGGTGATGCTGCTGGAGGGAGGCAACTTTGGTCACCAATGGGGGAGCGACTGCAAAGGTGATTGCTGGACGACTTGGAGGTTGAAGGATGGACTGGGGCGACAGCAACAAGTGGTGGCCGAAAATAGTGTTGGCTGAAGGAAGGATGCACTGATGGTGGTGTTGGAGACGCATCTGTGAATACCCCAAAATTTTCAAAATTTCGTAAATATTCTCTTTTTTCCCCTGGCTCCCATTTTATGAGCAAATTGAGTCATTTTCACTCAAAATTTCCGTTTATTTCTCGGATTTACTGGAATCAAATCCATTTTCTATATCTGACTCAATTTTAGATCCGAATCCAACGCCAAAATCCCAATCTGAGCCTCGTTATCCAATTTTCAAAACTAAAAAAAATTACCAAAATAATTTTTGAATGGCTCAAACAATTCATCCGGTGGCCATTTGGATCCACTGTTCTATATTCCTCGATTCGAGATCCAAAACTCGAATATTGTCTCAAAATTCGGATCCGAACCCATTTTCTGAAGAAATTTCCAAGGTTTAAACCCGAATCCTCAGAAAACCCCTCTTTTTGTAAATATTTCTCAAAAATACAAAAAATAGTTTTAAATCCCTTATTTTTCCATAGTTTTAGAGTTTTATTTCAAGAAATACAAAAAAAAAATATATAAAACACAAAGAAACATACAGAAAAATAGTCTGGAACCCCTTTTTGCGAAGATTGTTTTGTATAAAGGCCTTTTGGAAAAGCTTTGAGAAGAGCCACTCTTCAAAAGTTTTACAAAATTTTTGGACCCAATCTGCAAAAGGCCTAACGGCCTCTCATCGCGAAGGAGAGACCGCAGAGGCGAAGGGCGAGAAGCGCTCCCATGTGCCTTCTCCCTTTCTCAGCCATCCGATCCCTAACCAACCTCCCCTTCTCGATCTTTCCTTCATCTTCTATATAAGCAACCCCAGGGTTCTTTCCTGAGGCCTTCAACTTTACGATCGAGCAATTAATCCATTAAGCATCAATTATTTCTCACAATCTCGCCTCTCTCTCTCTCCTCCCCCTCTTCCAAGGTTTCAGCAAGCGATAGGAGACCAGAGCATCGTCTTTTCCTTTCAAGCCTCTAAAATCCGCCTCAGGTGAAGGTGGCTCAGGATGTGCTGCTGGAATGTTCGGTCCATAGATGTAAAGGGAAACCCCTTTTACTGGTCAATATAAATTTTGAGCTATTAGAAAAGCACCATGAAGCATGGTACAGGGTAGATCTGTGATGCAGTGAATAAATCGTATTGTAGAAAACTAATTCGTGGTACTGGGCCAATTTGTGATGTAGTGAATGATTGTGTTATAGAAAATAAATTTACTGGTCAATCCTTTGGTGCTGGGTGTCATTTTGGACTCCTCAATTGTGCAACTGATCTGTAATGTTGGCTCCTTTGAATATTAGCATTCCTTTTTAGGAATAGTTTACTTGATCTCATGCGAAGCTCAATTTTAACTTTGTCCCACTTATTATGAAATTTATTTTGATTCACCATGAACTTATTATGAAATTTATTTTGATTCACCATGAACATATTGTTGCTATAAGCTGGGGTCTACTGCTGCCAATCCACACCCCAATAAAGGATGGCTTTGATTGTGAATCAAAACTCCTATTTGATTGATTCAGATTATGGGCACCTGACACAAAATCTAGTCATAAATTAGAATTGCTTGCTGTGTTGTGTAGCCACTGATCATATTTGCTAAACTGACTCTAGTTTTCTGATCTATCATCGTGATCTCTCACGGTCATACCTTACCTACCACCATCCATCTACACAACCATCCCTGCATTATCTATGCTCATTCTTCACCCTGTCATCACAAAGCACTCAGTATATATCATTTTGTTTTATTAGTAGAACATTCAGTAATGTTTTAGTATACTACATCTTCCATTGACACAACCCTCGCTTCACTTTTTGCTTCACAATTAGCTGCACCTACCCTTCACCACAGTACCACCTTCATGCTCATTGTATAGGACATGTACACAGTATCTCCTCATATACCTTCATATCCTACCAACCACCAAATCACACTACAACACCTCTACACTTACCAATACTTGCACTATGCTATACCCTTACATGCATCAGCCACCTTGCACTTCAATGCATATCTCTAGTAAGCTTCTTTTTGTCTGCATGTTTTCTATATAACATACACATGCATTTACTGCATAAGGTTATGTTTTTTTTTTCTTTTTCGATGTTCGTAATTCATTATTGCATCATATCTCATTTGGTAGATGATAACTTTTGTTAGTCGGCACCTAAGTAAATAGTGGTTTAGTTTAAACAACGTCTAGATAGTGTTATGTTTTTAGCAATGTTTCATTTCCTCACCTTTTGCATATATGTCAATTATCATTCTTACATAAGCATTCATTTAGTTCATCAATTCACATCTTCATCATGTCAAATAATTTCTCTTTCATAATAAATCCCATGTAATTAGCCTAGGTATAACATCAAAATACCTCTCCATTTTTTTTATTTTTATGCTAACTCTGTCTTTTGCAGGAAATGTATAAAAAAAATGTCATTTGTTTTCCTACTTTAGAAATCGTAAATTTCAATCTCAGAATTGTAATAGCTAGATTATAATGAGAAATTTCTGTTTCCTGCACTAGATTAGAATGTATGATCATGCATATATTTTAGAAATCGCTTGTTCTCATATCATTTTCCTCTTTCATCGCTAAATTTCACAAATGGGAACACGAATGACACGTGCACTATTCTAATAAAAGGTGATTAAATCCTAAGTTGATGATTTGCATCAATGGCCATAGTCAGGATGTGAACAAAACTTAGGATTTTCATCTTTTATGGAATAACATTGGATCCACACTGGATCCTTTTCAAAAATCATCATATTTCCAAAATATTTTCTTCCTTTATTAGAGTTTAACTTAAAATTAAATCAAGATATATATCAATGGCCATAGTCAGGATATATTGAGAGTCAATTTCATTTCAAACTCTATAAAGGCACCAAAATATGTTTTATTCTTCATTTGAATTTAAATGTAGATTATTATATAATACATTTTATGGCCATATTCAGAAATGTATTATATTTTCAATCTTATTTCAATTCATTTAAAGAATGAAATATGCTTTTCAAATATCCAATTTTTAAAATTCTTTAATTCATTTCAGCATTTAGGATAGAACTATATCATATTTTCAAAATTCTTTTCATATTATTTCAAAATCCAAGTGATTTTGAGATAATTCTTCAAATATCTTCTTCATTTCTTAAATCAATCTTTAATTCTTATTTATAAATCCAAAATCTTCTTCCTATTCTCAAATTCTATCTTATTTCAAAAATTCAAACTCCAATTTCAAAGTCCAATTTGACTTTGAAATTTCAAATTCGCTTGTATATTAAAAAATTCGATTTTCAATTCAAATCAAATTTCAAAGTTCAATTCAACTTTAAAATTCCAAACTCACTTTCAGGATTCTATTTCAAATTCAATTTAATATTTCAGATTGAATTTTAAAGTTCAATTTAACTTTGAGATTCCAGATTCATCTTCTGATTTTTAAACTCAAGTTTAAAATCAAGTTTATTCTTTATTTTTTTTTCAAACCTCCAAAGTTCTATCTAAAGATTGAGTCTTGATTCTCAATTCGAAATCAAGGTTTCGAGATTGATTCTGAATATCAAAATTCAATTTTTTCTAAGTATAAAGCCCACTTTTAAATTCAAATCTGGATTTCCAAAATCCAGATCCATCTTCAAAGTCCCATTAGGATTTTCAAAATCCAATTTCATCTTGGATTCTAGATTTAGAACCCAATTCCACCTTGGATTCAGATTTTCAAAACCAATCTCATCATAGATTCCAGATTACAAAATTCAATTCATATCGAATTTTAGATTTAAAATCCAATTCCGTCTTGGATTCCAGATTTTAGGATCCAATTCCATCTAGGGCTCCAGATTTCGGATTCAACTCCATCTTGGATTCTAGACTTCAGATCCAGTTCCATTTAGAATTCCAGATTTCGGATGCAACTTTGTCTTGGATTCCAGACTTCGGATCCAATTCTGTTTAGGATTCCAGATTTCAGATTCAGATCCATCTTGAATTTTAGACTTCAAATCCAATTCCATCTAGGACCCCAGATTTCGGATTCAACTACATCTTGGATTTTAGACTCTGGATCCAATTCCATTTAGGATCCCAGATTTCGGATTCAAATCCATCCTAAAATCCAGATCTAAAATCCAGATCTAAAATCCAGATCTAAAATCCAATTATGTTTTCAAATTCCACTTAGGTCCAAGATCCATTCTAGCTTCAGACTTTAAATCTGGAATTCAATCCCATTTCAAAATTCCATCTCGAATTCGAATTCTAGATTCAAAATCAAATTCAAAGTTCATTATGACTTTGAAAATTCACTTTTTTTCAAAATTTCTATCTCAGTTTCAAATCTCCCCTTTCCTTCATTTCTTCAATTCAAGATTTATTTTCAAAGTCTCTGATTATTCTAAGATTTGGGATTTCAAGTCTCTTCTTCCAGATCTATTTCAAATTCTAAGTTAGATTCAAAATCTAACTTTTTCAAACCTTTGAATCATTTCTTCATTCCATTATCAAATTTATTTCAAAATCACTTGAAAAATCCCAAAATTTCTAAACTATTTTTCTCAAAACATACTGCATTTGCATTGCACAAGCATGATTCTTTGTGCATTGTAGACTTAGAATAAATTCTTAGACAATATTTAGGCAAAAGTAAAAAGGCATAAATTCGATCCTTGGTTCGATTACCCCTGGTAAAGGCACCAAGAATGATCAAACCTCGTACCGACGAGCGAATCCCATCTCTCCATTTTCCCGTAAATTTTAAAAACAGAGGTGAGTAATTTTAGAACATTTCCAAAATTAAGGTCAAGTGAGACCTTTGTAAAAGAGTTCCTCTCTTCTTTATTTTCTTTTCTTGTCTTTGATTTCTCCTTCAAAAAAGGGAAATAGAGGTTAGAAAGGAAAAGAGAAGGAAAAGAAGAATACAAGAGGAAATTTTTTGCAATGATCACAGTTTTGGCGACCGTGATGGGACCCGTTTCCGATCGGTCAAATGTATGCCTTTTTTTGCTTTGCTTTGATATTATCTAAGTCTTTATTCTATAAATGTCAGCTTCATTTTCATGCAAACCTTAGGAGCCTAAACTCTATCCTAGTTGACATAATACATATATGATTTAAGTATGGTTTGGTAGGACCATATTGAGGAGATTTATGCATGCTCACTTAGACTTAGGTCTGAAATACAACTCTCCTCAATTCTAGGGATTAAATGCAAACAATGTATGCAAGTGTATGCTTCTCTTCATTTAAATTCTATTTCTTTAGGATTTGCATTAGAGACATCAGATTTCTTGCATGTTGAACATGTTTTCAAAAACATCCTCTACCTATATTGTCCCGGTCTTCACGTTGCTGGGCTGTCTCACTGAACCATAGTTCGGGAGAGCGCCTCACAACTAGACCACTTATTTGGGTTAGCGCCCCCCTGCCACGTACCTAAGGGCCATAGTCTGAGGTATATCAGTAGGTGCTCAAGGATGTTGGGAGCCATTACCTTAGAACCAGAGAATATTTCTATGCCACGTACTTCAAGTCTCGGCTTGAGTATATCGGCGTATCTTGATTGGAATAAGATGTTCTGAACCATAGAGTTAGGATTAAGGTCCTACAAACCATTTTAAATATTACATTTAGAGTTAGTTTTTAGGGAGTGCTGTATACAAATCCTTGTTTGTGCAGTTGTGATTATGCGATGTTTTATGATATTCTCCCATATATATCAAACCTTTTCCAAACCCTAGGTATATTAATCAAAATTTCCCCTTATTTTCAGAAACCCAGGTGTATATTTTTCTGCTATCTACATTCTTTTCTCTTTTGTATCCAACTTTCTTCAAAACCCTGAAAATCCCTTTTCTAAAATTACTTGATGTTTCAAAATTTCCAGGATTTGTGTCTATTCTCTTTTCTTCATGTCTATCCGTAAGTCCTGCATTCTATCTAATCTTCTTCATTCCTCTTTGCCCCGGTATTATTCCAATGGCGTCCAATTCTCTCGATGTTGTCTTTCCCAGAGATCATGTCTTCTATCAGATGAGGGATGGATCCCCAGATGATCGGGTTATTCAAACTCATTCCTTCTTCCCCCGGTGGTATTATTCTTGGTTCACCACCTTCTCGTGTATGTTCCCAGACCACTTGGATGACTGTGGATTGGAGATGACATCAGCAGTAGGCAAGCGAGCCATCAACGAAAGTCTAATTCAGGCTATGGCAGAGCGGTGGAATCCACGTATCTGCATATTTTGGTTTCCATGGGGAGAGATGACTCTACTGATGGACGAATTCAATGATATCATGAGATTGCCCGAACCAGCTGGTCAACCAGATGATCCTATCGAGCAGCAATTCTTGATCAACATCAAAGGGGTAGATGTTTGAGAAGCTTTAGCCAGAGCAACAAAGAGCAGATCTTGGCCTCTCACGGAGATCAGTGGATATCAGTTCATTGACCTGTTTTGACTCTATCGCAAGTACGGAGCTTACGAGGAAGTTAATACCTTGTCTCGAGTAGCGAAAGAAAGAATTCACCATGCCATGGTCCTATGCACAGTGGGATTAACATTCTTTCAGGACGGTCAGAATTTTGTCGATGTCAGAATTGTCCAACTCTTTTGAAGATGGGGAAACAAACAGACCCACCATCTTTCTGTTTCCATGGTAGCCTTAGCCTTCCTCTACCAAGGCTTAGCTTGCTTCGCTCTTGGAGAGACCATTTTGGTGGAAGGATGCACCTATGTCTTACAGGTGTGGTTTCTACGACACGTGCCATCAAAGGCCAGTTCCTTCATGTTCAACAGTAAGAAGCCGAAGTCTGCCATTCAGTGTCGAGTTTTGATCAATAGTCTGCATCATGGGGTGATCGTTTGGGATTACTTCAACCGGCAGAAATTAGTTCCTCGCTACACTTATGCCCGTGACAAATGTTACAGATTGTTAAGGCCCTTCTTCTGTGTCGACTATCAGTTAGAGAGGTGTCTCAGACAGTTCTCGCAGCGGCAGGTTCGTGTCAACACTCGTTTCTCGACAGACAATATGCTAGAATTCGATCTGCAGTCGGATCAGTGGTTTGGGGCATACCATGCGACCAAATACACTTGGGATTCCTTCATTTCTCTTTCTGTATTTCCTGGACCCAATGTATCTACTGAATATCAAGAGTGGTGGCAAACTGTCTGTCCACCCTCTCTTTGTCACTGAATCTATTATCAATAAAATTTACTCTTTGTTCTACTGAAAAGCATTTTTTTGGGACAAATATTATTTTTAAGCATAAATAGCCGCGATGTTTGTGGCGACCTTATCCCTGACAATGGGGTCTTCAGTATCTTTTATCATGGTTGACGACCTCGCCTAGGTAACAAGGCAAATTTTTTCAGTTGTCATAAGAATGATGACACAATTGTCACAAATTTTGTGACGACCCAATCCCTAGTAATGGGATAATCCTTTCAATTGTCTACCACGTCCTCCATTCTTTTCTCAAAATTTTATTTTGAAAAAGTTTCTTTCTCGCTCTAACCATTCCTTTATTCTACAGAAAGCATTGACATTGTCAGAATGGTTCAGACAAGGACTGAAAAGGAAACGATTCCTCAGCACAACGACAATGAGGTCGAAGAGATGGACTCTCCTAAATCAGTCAGAGGACAGAGTCAGAACAAGGGAGATGATATTGATCCAGCTATGTATGGTCTGTTTCAAAAGATGATGGCCAGGATGATGTCGGAACAAGCCGAGGCCAGTCTAAAAAAGGCCGTTCCTAAAAACAAACTAAAGAAGAAGGTTGTGAAAGAGCAAGTCAAGATCGTCAGAAAGAAAGTTTAGCCAGACACTACTTCTGAAGATACAGAATCAACGAAAGAAGAGTTGGAAGTGGAAGAGCAGTTTGTCTTCAGTCAGAATCCTCCACGGCAATTTGTAAAGATCACTGAAGAGCCCGAATCAGTGAACAAGCCTAAGTATGGGACTCCAGCTGAGGACCCGATGCGCGAGCAATTGAGGGAAATGACTCGAACAATCAAAGATATTCAGGCTAAGAGTAAGGGCAAGCAAACCTATACTGGCAAAGATTTCTATGATGGCCTTGACAGGGACAATGATTTGGAGAATCTTCCTCGCAAATTCCTCAAATTTGATGAAACGGGCAATCCAAAAGCTCACTTGGCCACGTTCTATGCAGAATGCGGTCGCTTCAGAAAGAACAATAGGGCTTTGTTCATTTGCTTCCCACGCAGCTTAGAAGGAATAGCGGTCAGGTGGTATGCGGACCACATCAACCCTATCGAACTACGAGAGTTCGATAAAGTAGTGAACTTGTTCATCGAGCGCTTCATGTTTAATGTTAAGGCCTCACCCACTATCAACCATTTATACAATTCAAAGCAAAATGAGAACAAGAGAGCATGAGAATTCATCCACAGGTGGAGGAGCACCTGTAACAAAATGAAGATTCCCATCCTAGAGAAGCATGCCTTGCAAATCATCCTCAATAACTTTTTCCAACCTCTAAGGAATCTCATCTCCATGTCTCCTGCAAAATCCTTCATCAAATTGATTAAGAGAGCTGAATGGCTCAAAACAGGATTGAACAATGGCCTTTATGAAGGTTACCCGTTCGTCCGAGGTAACCCTGAGCAGAAAAAGAAGGCACATTTTGCCTATTCCACTAACATCTCAGGTGGTAGCAACAGTGCTAGCAGCAAGAAAAACAAGAAGAATCGCAACAAGAACTCAGAAAGCTCTAAGGCCGAAAGAACGAACTCTACAGCCCAGAAGAGAAAATTCGTCAAGCCACAGCCTGTTCAGCCAGTGCCATAGCATGAAGAAAAACACCAAATGAAACCTAAGCACGACGACTGGAGTTATGACAGAGAGTTCACAACTCTAGAGCAATCCCGCATAGATATCCTCGAATATATGTTATCAAAGGGGATGGTCAAACTCCCTAAGGTGGCTGATCCTGCAGTCGTTATGGGTAAATAAACAAAAAAAATCTGCAAATTCCACCGAACTGTAGGACATGACATAGAGCATTGCTTTGTCCTCAAGAATATCATCTAGGATTGTATCAACAAGAATATGTTGACCGAGGATAAGGACGAAGAGCAGCCTGAGATCTTGTCCAAACCTTTCCCCAAACATTCAGCTTCAGTTATTTCAGAGCAAGCAGTTTTTCTTCAAAACAATATTCAACCATGTTCCAGCCAGGACATTCAGGATCAGCATCAGGTCCTAGTGCTACGTCAGGCACAGTCTTCCACAAAGACGGTGGATATCGCTTCAATTCTCAGCAACATGAAACCAGTCGGTGAGCCAGCAAAGGTGACAGCAGAAACCACCAAGCAGATTCCTAGGATTCCAAGGCGCTTCATCAATCTAGCCTCAAAGAAGGTTGAAGATGCTAAATCAGTTCAGAAACCTATCACAACATTGTCAAACATCTCCATTCTGGACTTGGCCTATGCTTCCCCGGAACATCAACAAGTTCTTGATGATATGCTAAGAAAGATCAAAGTCAAGCCGAGCATGACGCCGCAGTACATGGCTCAGATCATCAACCAAGCTATGACAAATGCACCAATAACTTTCTTAGATGAGGACCTGCCAAAACCTCATACATTCCACAATAATGCTCTTTATATAGTGGTGCGGACAAGAGGCATGACTGTCACACATGTGCTCATTGATGGAGGCAGTAACCTCAATATCTGTCCAGAGATGACGGCCAAGGCCTTGGGCGTGAAGGAAGAAGAGTATGCCCCAGATCCCATAATGATCTACGGCTTCGACAACCACGGGTAGACTGCCAAAGAGAAGATCTTCCTTGAAATCTTCTTCAACTACTCAGTGCACACTATGTTGTTCCACCTGGTGAATGCCCACGTACAATCTTCTACTGAGACGCACTTGGATTCATAATGTCAACGCTGTTCCCTCTACCCTTCATCAGTGCATCAAGTGGTCGAAAGGAGGCATGATCACCACCGTTCTAGGAGAAGATCTAGAGAAAAGAATCCCGCAGCCGATGATTCCCCTTCCTACTTTCACTGCCGATATCCCAAGTATCCAGGAAGTTGATGAAATCAATCTTAGTGAAAGTCTGGACATGCTAAAGCTGAAGGAAGTCCAACCAACAGAGAACGTCACACCAGTGGTTCAGTGGCAGAGACCTCACTTCTTCAAGCTGGGAGGGTGCCTCAATTGCGCTTCTCTCAAAGATCATCCTTTGTTCCATCAGTTTTCAAAAGCCAAGAAGGGATTCGATCTTCTGATGAAGCATGGCTATCAGCCCTTCAGGGGTCTTAGTAAGAATGAGGATGGCATTTTGGATCCGATCATTCCCGCCCAACATGTTATCGGTGCCAGTTTGGGTTTCACGGGTCAGTCATCAGGCAGAAGAACTACCTTCATCAAAGGGGCAGAATGAGGATAATGCCTTTGTTTTTTGTTTTCTCTTTCCTACACTCCTATCATTTTGTAGGGACAACTCAGTCCCAGTTTTTCTTTCTTTTTGTCAAATCATCTGTAAATATCAAGTTGCTGCTTTTGGCTTCAATCAATTAATGAAATTTTGATCTTCTCTTCACATCTTGGCGTATATCATTCTCTGCTTACATTTTTGTCTATGTCATCATTCTTTGTTTTCTGTATAAAAGGTCATTTTGAGTCTCTTACCTTTTTCTCAAAAACCTTCTTTGCGCTTTTCAGGATTGCCAAATCATGGCTCCTAAATTTCTCAAAAGGCTCGTCATTAATCCCAAATTTTCTCCAAATAATTTCAAATTGGCTACAATCTGCAAGGCAAAGGCAGAGGTAGAGGTCAGCAAGATGGCAGATCAGATTGAAGGGCTAGCAAAGTTTGATTTAGCGATTCAAGAGTTGCCAGAATTTGCCAGGATTCAAAAGCAGGATGAACCATCACCTTTGCTTAAGGATCCGATGGAGGATGTCAATATTGGTTCAGAAGATGATCCAAAAATCCTTAAGATTGGCTCCAGCTTAAGTCCAGATGAGAAGGAGTGACTCGTCCATTTTCTCAAGCAACATCAAGAAGTCCTCGCTTGGACTTATGAGGATATGCCAGGCTTAGATCCTAAACTGGTCGAGCATCGTCTTGTGCTGAAGACAAACTGCAAGCCAATCAAGCAGAAACTCAGGAAAATGGATCCTCGAGTGGCACCGCAAGTTAAAGAAGGACTTGAGGAGTTGTTAAAGGCAAGATTCATCTGGACTATTGATTATCCAGACTGGTTGGCGAACATCGTAGCAGTTCCCAAAAAGAATGGCAAAGTCCGAATCTGCATTGATTTCAAGGATCTCAACAAGGCTACCCCAAAAGATAATTATCCACTCCCCAACATCGATCTTTTGATCGATAGCACAGCAGACCATGCCATGTTTTCCTTTATGGATGGATACTCAGGCTACAACCAAATCAAACTGGCCACTCGTGACCAGTCAAAAATTTCTTTTACCATGCCTTAGGGTACATTTTGCTACACAGTCATGCCGTTCGGGCTCAAGAATGCTGGGGCAACCTATCAGAGAGCGATGGCGGTTATTTTTCATGACCAGATGCATAAAAACATGGATGTCTATGTGGATGACATCCTGGTCAAATCCAAAGAAGGAGAGGATCATCTCGATGCTCTCAGCCAAGTCTTTGAAAGACTCATTTTGTACAAGTTGAGGCTCAACCCGCAGAAATGTGTCTTCGGAGTAGAGTCAGACAAACTGCTTGGCTTTATGATCAACAAGAAAAGAATAGAGATGGATCCAGCTAAGGTAAAAGCGATCATTGATATGCCACCTCCTACGAATCTCAGAGAGCTGAGGAGCCTTCAAGGATGCATTCAGTCGATTCGGCGCTTCATCTCTAATTTGGCCATGAGATGCGAGCCCTCCAATCACTTGTTGAGAAAAGAAGTAAAATTTGAATGGGGATCAAAATGTCAGCTTTCTTTTGAGCGCATCAAGCAATATCTCCTCAATCTACCCGTTCTGAAGCCACCAGAATTGGGAAAACCACTTCTCTTGTACATTTCCGTCAACCAGAATGCTTGTGGTAGATTTCTTGCACAGTATAAGAAAGGCAGCCGAATAGAGCATGCCATCTACTACGTGAGCAAGACTTTCATCAACTACGAAAAAAGATATTCTTAGATGGAAAAGATGTGTCTAGCCTTGGTGTGGATATGTCAGAAGCTGAGACATTATCTGCTGGCCTCAGAAATCAAAATTTTGTCAAGTCTCAATCCCCTTAAGTACATCCATGAGCAGCCTTTCCTTACTGGATGGATTGCGAAATGGAAAGTCCTCCTGATGCAGTACGACTTAGAGTATGTTTCTCAAAAGTCAGTTAAAGGTTAGTCCGTCACAGATCAGTTGCCAAATTTTTCGTTGACAAAAGAGATCAAGGCGAAAGATGATTTTCCTGACGATCGCATCTGCAACATTCAGGAATCTTCAGTTTGGACCCTATTCTTTGATGGAGCCAGAAATATGTCTGATATAGGGATTGGGATCTTGTTAATCACTCCCGAAAAGGAGATGATTCCTTATTCCCTTAAGCTTAGCTTTCAATGTACTCATAACATGGCCGAGTATGAAGCTCTAATACAAGGCCTCAAGATTTTGCAAGACTTTAACGTCAAGAGAGTACATGCCCTCGGTGATTCATTGCTTGTGGTTAGCCAAGTTAATGCTGAATGGCAGGTAAAGGATTCAAAATTGATCCCCTATCAGAAGATTGCCTTAGCTCTCATAGACAACTTCAAAGAGTTTCAACTCAATCATGTCAAGAGGGAATTGTGAAAACCCCAAAATTTCCAAAAATCCAAAAATTTCCTTTTTGCCCTTGAACCCATCTTCTGAGTAATCGAGTCAATTTTTAAAACGAAAATTCCATTCATTCCTCGGATCCGTTAGGAATCAGACTCAAAGTCTTATCTCTGACCCAATTTTGATTTGAATCGGATCCAAAACCCGTATCCTGAAGGAAATTTCCCAAATCGAACCCGAACTCTCAGAAAACCCTCCTTTTGAAAATATTTCTCAAAAAATTACAGAAAAAATAGTTTTAAAAACCTTTATTCTTCTAGTTCTGAAATTTCTATGTCAAAAATATAAGAATATCGAAGGCCTTTTAAAGCACCTTTTTGGAAAAAATCGGGTTCATATGAAAACCCTTTCTCTAAGGGGTCTCAATTTGGAAATTGTGCGATATTAAAAGGGGCCCATTGAAAATCTTTCTTTAGGGTTTCTCTTTGAGAAACCTTCGCAAAGAGGTGGGATGGCCGGTGCCTCTCTCTCTCTCTCTCTCGGAAGCCCTCTCGATCGCCATCCTCCATCACCAATAATCTTCTCCATATGCTTCCCCCCTCAACCATAGATCGCCAACCTCTCCTCCCTCCACCCTTCATTGCCAACCTTCTACGTTCTCGAACCTCCTTCTCCCTCTTTAAGAGAGGCACGCAGAGGACCCCATGGATCATTTGTTATCACCCCCGCACCCTTTCTCTTTCCTTCAGAAGACCCGTCTTCACCCCATCATCGCATTTTCTTCTTCCTCTTTCCCTTTCCTCTTCTTCCCCTCCTGTCTTCTCTTATCTTGACTATCTCTCAGTCGATTAAAGAGGAAGGCCGTCCTCATACTACAACAGCGCCTAGAATCCATTACTCCTCCTTCGATCGAAGCCCAATAATCACGATTAAGGAAATCAAATCTCTGAGCGCGACTATAGGAGTCCGATCGACTCCAGCCCTCTTTGGTTTAAACCTCAGCAACAAAGGCACGGTAAATGAATCGCTTCTCTTTTACCTTTTTGTAAAATCCTTCGTCAACACTTCCCTGTTTAATTTGGCACCTTCATCTTTTATCAAAAGCATCATCTGCAGTGTCGGTTTTGCCTCTAGCACTATCGACCTGTATGCTGCGAGATTAACGGAATCCCTGTATTCCCACAAAATTTTTTTTTTATTATGCTTCGTTCTTGTTTTCTGTTCCCTTTTATAATTTATTGTTCTTTTGATCTTTACTTACTGTGAGTATTTAGTTTGATGTCGTTTGCATTTTTTTCCCCACATCTGCTTATTTTTCATTTCCTGTCTTTAGCTTCATCAGTATTTCTTGTTTTTGTTTCACGCTACCTCATTTCTTTTTAGCATTTGATTTGATTTGTATCAATCCAATGTATAATATGGCATTTACATTTAGAATTGAACCCAAATCACTGAGCATCAGTAGCTCTATAGAATCAGCAGTTGCCGTGAAATGCCCTATTCAGCTAGTCAAAAGCCACCATCAATTTATTATAAGGATGGTTTGTCTGTTGGTTCATTATCTCTCCAAGCCACACTTCAGCATCATCCATTGGTCCATCGAAACTGAGTTTGTTGGGTGTCAATCATTGAGCATGTTGGGTGATTTGTTCAGCACCCACCTGTTCGATCGCTCTGTTATTGGGTAATATATAATGTTGTTGCTTACGATGTCTTTGCTGTAACGATTTCATCATAAATAGATTTTGGTTCACGACAAAATCTACTTTAAACTCTGTTGCAATCCTCACCATGAAGCGGGTACAATTTCTCTGGAAATCCTTCTGTTAAAAATCAGGTATTAAGCTCTCGGTGAGGGCTGGATGATAAGCTGAACATCAAATCAGTCTGCCAAGAACTCAGGAGGTTGGAATTTAAGTTGTGATCTAGATGTCAATCCCAGGAGTTGCGATCATCTAAGATTGAACAGGAATTTTATTTTCGGTCTTTATCTTAATCGCTAGAGAAGATTAAACCATTCTCCTGTTTTGAGGGATCAAAATAATGACTATATGTATACTCGTATATTTCAATCACGATCTTGCTGCCTTGAAAAGGGCTATCATTCACTCTGTTGGCCTACTTGCTTCACAACAGATGGTCCCCATTTTGGTTTACTTATCACAGGGAAAACAGAAGTTGCATTCCTTAACAGTGTAAGATTCACTATATGTTTCACTAGATGAAACCAAAATCCAGCGTGAAACAATCCTACGATCTAATATCAAGGAAGACTCTGGATCAATCAGGAGCAAGGCCAAATATTGTCTCTCAACCAAAGGTTTTGTTGTTGTCAGGTTGCTTGCTCCAGTTTCTCATTCTAACTTTGATCTACCTTAATTTGCTGCAGGACACTATAGTACGCCAGCATAATTGACAGTGTGCAATCACCATTTTTGCATCTACGATATCTTGAAGGTTTTTTGTAAATCCAAGATCAACAGTCATCTTGACAGGAATCAGGTTAATTCCTTCCCCAGAGCCCCTGCACCTACGGATTTGGAACGACATTGTAATTTGGTATTCACGGGGCAAGAGTAGCACTAACAGGTATGCCAAAAAAAAAACTCAAATCACTTTCCTTCTTGAATCAGAAATTTCTGGGTTCTGCAGAATTGCTTATTCACGTGTATGCTATTGGAAACAATTTACTCTGTCTATGTTTATCATGATTTATTGAAAAAAAATTATTCTATATGTGTTTATCATGATTTGTTGAGTTGCTTATAGCTTACCCTTGCCTTGTAATCGTAACCTTGATGCTCTTAAAACGAAAAGCTTATCAGTCTCATTTTCTGCAAAATTTTGGACATTGGTGATGAGATGTTCTACCTAGGGTTCGGGGCCTCATGGTCTAACTTCATTTTATTTTGGTGCATTTTCTGGAAATCTGAGATTTGTGTGGATACTCAGAGGGTGTTAAGGTGGGAAAATAAGGTCAGTTAATGGGTTTAGACCTGTTTAACCCATCCAAATTGTTTCCCCTAAATGGTGGGACCATATTTGGCGTTGATGATGAGTTTTCAAGTGATATAGGTCTGGTAGCAGACCTGTGTGAGATTTAGTTCGTGAGTAGAGGTTTGTGTTGCTGGCTTGATCCTTTCATTGTGAGTTTTTCAAGTGATATAGGTCTAGTAGCAGACCTGTGTGAATTTTCACTGTTAGTTTCCTTTCCTTTTGGATCAGTTGTGGATGTGTTTGGTGTGCAATGGAAAGTAATACAGGTGATTTAAGTGGTATGTCAAAAGAAAATGAAGGAAAATGTGAGTCAACCATAAAAAATATATATATATATATATGATGAGCTGAGTATTAAGCATTGGTGGGAGCACATGTACAGGTTGTTTGCTGTCAGCAATCTTGGGGTCTTGTGATAGATGTTATTGGAGTTGTAGGGATTTAAGACTGAACTAGCTCAAATATGTCGGCAGTTCAGTTTTACTATTTGTATAACGGATTCAGATTTGAGTATGTCATGGTCCTGTGTATATTGATCTATTTGCACCCTAAGAAAGCATTCACTGTAAATTGGAAGGTAAAATTCATCTGGTCTAATTTTTAATTTCATTAATTCATGTAATCTAATGTAGGTCAACTCAATGTCTGTCTTATTTAGATGGTCATGAAAATCTGTTTCATGCATAGGGAGAAATGACCTTGTCTCAACCTGCTCAGCTGAGAAAATTGCAAATGGTATCTCCATTTAATCTGATTACATAGACAAAGCGTGCAAAATTCTTTAACTCTATGATATTTGAACCTTTCTTTAATTCCCGTCTCAACATGAGTTATTCATTTTTTTTTTCGTTCTTGTCATGGGTTATGTCAAACCACAAATATTGCATTGCTTGTGAGTTGAAACAGGTGGCCCATTCAATTGTGAAGCTGAATCCAATATCATGTCTCTGGGGAAAGGGATTCTTTGGAGAATAACTCTAATAAGCACCAATCATATCCATTCATCTACCAATAGTAGTAGCAATATCCATGTACCTGCTAGTTAACCCACACACTCTACATAGCCAATGCACAACATAAGGTACCCTCTTATTCCATCTTGCATGCTTCAGGTAGTAACTACTTAATGCACACCTATTTAGGCTCATTGTCCTCATTCATCTCCTGTATAGCTCTACCTTTATCCTTCCTAACCATATCATTATTTATTGCTTGATAACTCTCTACATGGAATTTTCATTCATTGCCTCCACTTAGCTATCTAATACATCTTACTCTCATATACTATCTATGTATCATTTCTATCACACTCCATCTGAAATACCCAATACCTATCGACTCCACCAGCCACCTCTTGTCACTAGCTACAGTGACATCATATATCCATTGTACCTAACTTCCAGCCTGCCTTCCACATTACTTACTTCCATCCAACTACTCCTTCTCCATTCATATCACCATTCCCCACATATATCTACCTATCACCTTCATCTCACTATCAATAACACCATTAACACCACTACATTTCCTGCAGTGTTATCTACCCAACAGCACAGTTTCCACCCACTTACCACACTTGCACTTTTTCACACACACAACACCCATCCCACTATTTGTGCTGATTACCTGCTTCGCAATAGCCCTGCCTACCTTCCATAGCACTGTCCCTGCAGGGACGAACCATGCTGCCATCACTTTTACAACAGTCCTTCCCTTTTTCATCATCTACATCACATATCCACCATATATTATATGTAGCATAAGTGTCTTTTCATTAATAGTGATCATGTATATATCATTTTCAACATGATTTTCTCCTACACTTCTATACCTTATGAATATCATAACTTGTTAACCCTGTTTTTTTCAGGATTATAGATTTCTTTTCAAAGTTAGATGCTTTTTCATCCCTTCATTAGCTTTCATTCTCATCTATCTATACTAAGTGCATGACATATATGATATATATACATATATATATGCATATACGTACATATACACACATATACATGCATATATGAATATATATATATATACATGCATATATGAATATATATATATATATACATATATATATATATATATATATATATATATATATATATATATATATATATATATATATGTATGTACCCAAGCGTATGTAAGTACATGTATAACCTCTCATGTATGTATATATACGTATATATATAGGAATGTATGTCATTTCCCATCCCTTTTTCATCATATATATCTTGACATATGAGCATTGCACCATTGATCTCTATGTGATATGTGCAATTTCTTTCTGTTTTTCATATTAAATCAAGTGTTTTGCAGAAGAATATAAGGAGAGTATCATCACTTGAGATTTGTATTTTCAAATTCAAACCTTGTAATAAGTTAGGCCTTAATGAGAATTTACATTCCCTGTTTTAGATAGAATGAATGAGCATTGTAAATATCTTGAATTGCTTGTTTTCATGCATTTTTGCCTTTATTTCTCAAATTCTCACAAATGGAAACACGAATGGCACGTGCACCATTTCGTAAGAGGTAATTAATTCTAAGTTGATGATTTACATCAATGGCCATAGTCAGGATGTAAGCAAAACTTAAGATTTTTATCTTTTATAAAATAACACTAGATCCACAATGAATCTTCTTCAAAAATCATCATATTTTCAAATATTTTTTTCTTTTATCAGAGTTTAATTTAAAATTGATTCAATATATATATCAATGGCCATAGTTAGAGTATATTGAGAATTAATTTCATTTTAAATTCTATAAAAGCACAAAAAAATATATTTTATTCTTCACTTGAATTTAAATGTGATTATTATATAATATATTCAATGACCATAGTGAGGGATATATTATATCTTCAACCTCATTCTTAGTTCATTTAAAGAATAGAGTAGCTTTTCAAAATCCAATTTCAGATCTTTTTAATTCATTCATCATTTAGGATAGAGTGGCATCATATTTTCAAAATTCCTTTTTCAAAATCCAAGTGATTGTGAATATCTTTTCTTCAATTTCTATTTCAAATTATCAATTCTATCTCATTTTCAAAGTCCAATTTGACTTTGAAATTCATTTATATATTCAAAGTTTAAATTCTCAAATCAATTTTAAAATTCAAAGTTAGATCCTAATCCCAACTTGGATCCAGATTTCCAAGTACAATATCCACTTTTGGATCTCAGACTTCAGATCCAAAACCCATTTTAGGATTCAGAATCCAATTCCATTTTGGATCTCAGTTTTCAGATCAAAAATTCCATTCCAAATTTCGGATCCAACCCTACTTTGAATCTCAGACTTCTAATCCAGATTCCATCTTGGGTTCCAAATCTTAGATCCAAATTTCCTTTAGGATCCAAGATCCAATTCCATCTTGGATCTCAGATTTTAGATCCAATTCCCATTTAGAATTCTAAATCCAAACTTCAATATCATCTCAGATTTTTCAACTCTATTTAGAATCCAAGCCTTTGATTCAAATTCCATTCTGAACTCCAAATTTAAAATCAAATTCTATCTCCCAATCTAAATTCCATTTCAAGTTTATCTTGAATCCAAAAACCAATTCTATTTCTCAATTCTATTTAGACTTCCCAAATTTCATTCTGATTTTGAACTTCAAAGTTAGCATTCAATTCCATTTCAAATTTTATCTCTTCTCTTAAATCTAAGTTCAAAGTCCATTTTCTGACTTTGAAATTTCCTTCCTTCTCCCTTTTATCTCAGCTTCAAAATCATTTCTCTTAAAGATCCAGATTTATTTTCCCAAGCTCTGATTATTCCAAAAACATAGAACTTTAAATTTTAAAGTTCTAAAGTTAAAAACCATTTCTTCACTCTATCATCATTCATCTCAGAAACACTTGGAAAATTTTCAAAATCATTTTCGAAAGAGCATACATCCTTGCATTTGCACAAGCATGATTCTTTGGGCATTTAGACTTAGAATAATTTTTTAGATATTTTCTTAGCAAAGCAAAATGCATGAATTCGACCCTTGGTTTGATTACCCTTGGTAAAGGCGCCAGGAACGGTCGAACCTCGTACCGATGAGCAAATTCCGTCTCCCAATTTTCCCGCAAATATTTCAAAATGGAGGCGAGTAATCTTTTAAAATCTTTTTCAAAATCAAGGTCAAGTGAGACCTTCGCAAAAGGGTTCCTCTCTCTCTTCTTTCTTTTCTCTTCTCTTCTCTCTTCTTTTCAGACTTTTATTTTCTCTCTTTAAAAAGGAGGAGATAGAGTCTGGAAGGAAAAGAGAAGGAAGAGAGAGAAATACCAAAAGAGGAAAATTTTTGCGATGATCACAGGAATACAACCATATAGCAGATGGCCTAGCCTACCTGGGTTCCATTTTGTCTTTCAAAGATAGTGAATCCTGCTGTTCCTTCGAGATTGGTAGACTTGATCGACCTGTTTCATTTCAGCTGAGCAAGTAAACCAAGCCACTCAGAAAGAGAAGCCTTGGTACCAAGACATCAAAGATTTTATTGAGACTGGTGAATTTCCACCAGAGATGCCAAGAAGAGAGCAACGCGTGATTCAACGCATGCCAGCCTGCTATTTCATTCTTGCCAATACACTTTATTGTCGTGGGTTCAGTTCTGAGTACGTCAGATGCTTAGACAGAGACGAAGCGATTGAAGTTGTCCAAGAGGCACACGAGGGAATTTGTGGTGGTCATGTCGGCTACCAAACACTCGTCAAGCAGATCATCCAGGCAGGATATTACTGGAAAACCATGCAGCAGGACTGCCATTGTTTTGTAAGAAAGTGCGTCAAATGCCAAATGCACGCATCTTTCATTCATGCACCAACCACATATTTGCAGTATGTGGTTTCTCCTTGGCCTTTTTTAATGTGGACCTTCGACGTGGTGGGTCCAATCACTCCTTCAACTTCTAATGGTCACATATATTTTCTCTTAGCTACAAAATACTTTACCAAATGGGTCGAGGTTGTAACTCCGCAAACGGTGGAAGGCCAACATGTAGTTTCTTTTATTCATAAGAATCTTCTTTGCTGTTTCGGCGTACCACATGATATTGTGTCAGATAATGGCAGCCACTTTAAGAATGAGCGGATAAAGACCTTCTGTTCGAAGTTCAGGATTCATCATCATTTCTCAGCCCGTATTATCCTTTAGGGAATGGTCAGGCAGAGGCCACCAACAAGATCTTGATCCGCATTCTGGAAAGAACTGTGGAAATGGGCCGTGATTGGCACGAGAAGATGCATGACGCACTTTGGGCATACCAAACCACCATTCAGACTCCAACCAATGCTACTCCTTTAGAGCTTGTTTACAGAACCGAGGTAGTATTACATCTCTACGTTCAGAAGCTCACATTCAAGTTTACGTTGCTCATTGAGCTCCCGCTTGATCAGTATCAGCAACAAAGATTGGTACAACTAGATCTGCTAGATGAGAAGAGACTCAAGGCAGCAGAGCATGCTAAAGCTTATCGTCGAAGGATAGCTCGACACTATGCCAAATCCGTCATTGAGAGAAGATTTCAAGTTAATGATCTGGTGCTCAGATCGACAACTCATCTCAAGCATCGACCACGGGCAAGTGGTCACCCAATTAGGAAGGCCCTTATGTAGTTAAAGAAGCATTACCTCGCAATTCATATCATCTGATCAACGCAGATGGAGTGGAACTACCAGATCCTATCAATGCTCTGCACTTGAAGAGATTTTATACTTAAAATGTTCATTCTAGCCTTTTGTACTCTTCAAAGAGCCTTTTTAATAAAACAAGAATCTTCTGTTATTCTCACATTCTTCTCCATAATACTGGGGCATTTTTATTTTATACACATTTGTCTTCCCTTCATCATATGCAGACAGGATCAGACAAAACTCTTTTTCCTAAAAATCTTGTCAATTTTCAGTTAATCTTGTTATCTCTATTAGTTTTCATCCATCTTTATTTATTTTTTTCAAATTTTCATCTATTTACTATCAATTTTATCAATCCTTATCGAGTTTTATCAAGTTTTTCATCAATTTTATTAAATTTTATCAATCCCTTTTTCTTTACCCTTTTAGGTTAAGGGATAAACCTAATGCCTCTTTCCCATGAGGTATTCCTTTCCTTCTTTACCCTTTCAGGTTAAGGTTTCAATGAGGTACTCCTCTATTCTTTTTCTCTTTCAGGTTAAGGGATAAACCTGAACCTCGTCCCGCGAGGTCCTTTTTCTTTCAGGATAAGGCATAGTCCTGAAGTCTTCCATCATTAATTTTTTCTCAAATTTCTACCAATTTCTCGACTCTTGAGCTTTAGTCCCTTATTACAAACCCAAATTAAAAATTAAAAAATCTAAATCTAAAAGAAAAGAAAAAGGGTCTTCAGTTGCTTGAGCTTTAGTCCCTTTGATCTTCACTGCTTCCTTTTTTACCAACCGGCTTATAAAAGCTACTAATATTTTATTCCGAGGGGCTCGAAGGGCCTTTTTAGGGGACTTTTTGGGGACCTCAGAGGGCTCTTCAGGGGCACTTTTGAGGGCCTATCACACGTGCAACCACTTTCCTACAAAAAAAAATGATAAAACACAAAAGCAACTGAAGAAAACTATGCTAAAATCTAAGGTTAGTTTTATGAAAAATCAAGAAAACAAGATTCTAACAACCTAATATAACAAACTATAACAAACTTTATAACAAATAATTAACTAAGTAACAAACTAAATAACAACCTAACTAACTTGAAACAATAACGAAGCTAACTAACCTTGAACAACTAAAACAAACTAACTAAATTAAAACAAGAAAAATGTAAATCTAAACCAACCGAATTTTAAAAATCTAATAACTTGGAATAATGAAATAACTACTTAACATGCTAATTATAAAACAAAGAAAATGTGAACAACACTAATTTAACTAAGCATATAATAAACTAACACAAATTAATAATTCTAAGTTAAAAAAATGTGAACTAAAAGAAACTAACTAATTTAGCAACGTAATTGAATCTAAGTTGCAAATCAGACTTGACAGAATTTAGAACTAACTAATTAAAATTAATAAAAAAAATGATAACTATCTATTCATAAATCAACTAAATTAAAACTAGTTAACTAAAGAAAATGATAATGGAAATAAACAATTATTCCTAATCTAATTACTAAAATCAAATTTCTGAAATTAAATCTAACTGAGATTTAACTAATGAAAAGCAACAATTCAATTCTACTCTATTCAGTGAATAAAAAAAATCTAATTAAACAACTATTTTATTCTATCGATTTTAAGAAAATAAATTAATTGAATAGAAACTAATTAAAAATGAGCAAAACATTGACTAATCTGATGAAATAACAAGAAGACGTGTTTTAAGTAATATATACACTAAACTATTAATAGGAATAAACAAACAAAATAAAATCTATACTATGATATTTAAAAGAATTAAAAAGAGGACACGACACCCTAATCGACTACTTTAAACTAGTCCATTTTAATTAAATCTAATCAAGAATTGAATATTAAAAACTATTTTAAACTAAACCTAAGTTAAATTTATTCTAAACTGAATGGAACATAATGTGATTAATGGAAAGAATCTAACTACATGCACCGATTCAATTAAAACAAGAAGATTAGGCACAAAAATCAAGAAAATCGGTTAAAACTAAATTAATCTATTTTATTTTTTTAATTCTTTTTTACAGTTGATAAAAATGAAACTCATCTAAACTATATGCATCGAATACACAACAATTAGATTATACTCAATGCAATAGTGAAATATTATTCATGTATGCTAAGAAATAAACAAAAGTATATATCAAAATGTAAACTATAGAGAGACAAGAGAGAAGAAGAAAACCTCATAGTTTACCTCCATGGTGGGGTTGAGAAAAAGAAATGGTCCCTCTCCAGGCTGCACGTACCTCCAACGATGGGGATAACAAGAAGCTAACGATAACAGAGGTTAGAAGCAAGATGAAACAAAGGAAGGAAAAAATAAACGAGGAAGGAACCGGTCAAGATCGAAATGGGGGAAGAAAATAAGAGAGGGAGGAAGACAGAGGCTACATGAAATCCAAGGAAAAAGACTCCCCCCTCTGTTGAAATAATACTATTTATACTATAAATTAGGTCAAAAACATGTTTTCTAAAAAAAATCAATTAATTTTCAAAAATTTGAAAAACACCCTCTTCTAAAAATATGTTTCATAAAAAAGAAACTTCTAAACAGAATATAAAATGTTAGTTGGAATTCCTAAACTAATTAAACTACAAACTAAATAGTCTAAACTAATCAAAACACTACAAAAATGCAGGGAAGGATTTAAATATGCAACTTTATCTTTATTTTGAATTTCAAAGCAGTTTCTCAAAAGCATTGATAAGAATGAGTTTTTAATGCATTTTTTTGATGGATCATGCATAGAAATATATGTATAAAATGTAGAATTTATGCATGATCAAATTCTTCCATGCTTATCCTTTGCTAGTCCTTGAGCAAACTAACCCTGAATAACAAAAAAAAAGCAAACTAACAAAGTAATATCCTGGCTCACTTTCGTAGGAATCATAGTTATATTTAGCATATGCAACAATCCCTTTAAACCCCTGGGTTACCCCAGTGGATGAGTAAGGTTTCGTGAGGGTTTGCAGTGATGCTACCCATAAACACTTCTGTCACATATACATAAAGATTCAACTTCAAGAAGCATTAGGTTGATAAGGGGTTAGTTTTCACGAATATTTCATGTCATTACACTTTCAAAACATATTTAGAGTTTTTACATGTCACCATAGAGTAAAAGTTTTTTCCTTTACTTTTCTAAATATCATAATCGTTTATGCTTTATTCTTAAAAAATAAAATTTACACATCTCATTGTTTATTTATTCTCACTTATATGTTTTTTGCACAGGTTTCTCAAAAATTATTCCTAAGGAGTGAACTTTATCTTTATGCTCTTGACTTTCTTTCTTTTTCATTTTCAATTTTCAATTTTCAATTTTATCACATTTTTTTCTTTTTTTTCAGTTGAACACTATAACAAATTTTCAGGTTTTTGTGACCTGTGTAACGAGCTTTGGGTTAGTGACTCTTAGGCCAGACGACCTTAGGGCATGAGATACAAAGTATCCCTCAGACTTAATTGCTTGACTCACTAGACCTTCAATTTTTATAGTTTTACGTATAGCTCTCTTCTTTGTCGTGTGCAATGTCAACCTCTCTTAGGCTCTCTATAAAGTCCATGTAATGGCCTTTCGGGTCGATGGCTCCCAAACCAGATGACTTTAGGGCACTAGGTGTAAACACTCCCCAGACTCTACTTGCTTGAACTAAATAGGTCATAGATATCAACTTAGACAAAGAAGTGATTTTCTTCATTATCTTTTTCGGCATGAGAATCAAACACTTCAACTTGTGTCTGAGCCCTGCTACTATAGAATACGAAGACATCCAACAACTAAATATATGCTCTTTTTCTTTTTTCAACTCTTATTTTCAATGTTGTTTATTTGCTTAGTTTTTCAAAAATAAATCATGCATATTCATACTTGTGGTTCAAAATTAACTCTAACATGCATCTACCATCATTTCTTGTCATCCACGTAAGCGACCATATTTTTCTAGATTAGTGTCAGAAATTTTTTTGTGGGGCTTAAAAAATTTCTAAAATGTTAGATTATGTAAATCATTCATATAAGGTCAAACTCAATCCTTAAAAGCCTAATTTTTATGAGTTTTCATCAGTGCAAATACATGGACAGAAAGAAAAAAAATTGGGTGTGCAAACTGCATCATCCCCCATGCTTGAATGACACTATCCTTAGTGACACTCCCCTATGCTTACATGAAACTAGATGAATGCACACTACAAACCAAAAGACATACAAAGGAAGGAGTAGAAATCTTCTGATCTGCGCTATGGAACCTCACATGATGCCGCATTGTACTAGCTCTACAGAGATTCCAACCTATCTCATTGTTTACAACTCATAATAATACAAAAATACAATACATACATGATCTATCGTTCATGCTCATGAATGAAAGCCAAAGAAATAAGCAAACGACTACCAAGAAAACTATGAAAAAAATCTAATACTAATGGTATAACATACAAGCATTGTGTATTGCCTCACACATCAATGAAGTCAATGACCTCGATGTCCTAATTGATCACTGCATCAGAAATATAGGGATTCAGTCGTTTCCCATTGACCTTGAAGCTCTCGTTCATACGAGGATCTGAAATAACAATGCCATGCAAAAACACCTCCTGTATTATGAACGGGCCATCCCATCTAGACTTCAGCTTCACTGGAAAGAGATGGAGTCATGAACTTAAAAGCCAAACCTTCTGACCAGGCTTGAAATTCTGCAAAATATGTTGGTCATGAAAATGCTTAGTTTGAGCCTTATAGATTTTGGCACTCTCATATGCATCATTTCCCAACTCCTCAAGCTCACTCATCTGCAACTTGCGCTCCGCGCCAGCTTAGGCCACATCAAAATTAAACTTCTTAATCGCCCAATACATCATGTGCTCCAACTCAACAGGGAGATGACATGGCTTCTCAAAAACCAATCGGTAAGGGGACATGCCAATCGAAGTCTTGAAAGCAGTCCTATATGCCCATAATGCATCGTCTAGGCATTGGAACCAGTCCTTTCAGTATGGCCAAACTGTCTTTTCAAGAATCCATTTGATCTCCCTGTTGGAGACCTCAACCTGACCACTCGTCTGTGGATGGTATGGCGTAGCAATCCGATGATGTACTAAATACTTTTTGAGTAAGGAAGCAACATGAACATTCTTAAAGTGCTTACCTCTATTGATGTCAATTTTGTGAAATGATTTTAGAAATAATATTTATGTAAAAACAACGTGAAAGCCAGACACCAAAAATAAAAGAACCGGCTTGCACGTGGTGGATTCTAGGTCGATCTCAGGGAACGGAGGTTACTTCGTATTCAAACACACAACTAATCTATGCTTTATTGCCAAAAGTAAAAGAAAATAGCTAATTAACTAATCAACTAACTACAGCAGTGCGGCCCTACGCAGAGGGTTTAAACAATTATTAAAATGGTTTTATTACAAACCCCAAATTTAAAATGAAATTAAACTTCCTAATCTAAAAGGAAAACAAATGTCTTCCACGCTAGCGTCTTTGTGTCCCATCTCGAAGGTGTGCTTGAAAGGCTTGCTCCCTTGCTTGCTCCACTCCACGCTTCCCTGCAAAACACAAAACACACAACAACAACACACAATGACTAGTACTACACTATAGAAATGCGAGAATGAAACTAAGTACAAAGTAACAAAGTACATGCAATAGTAAAGTACGCTAAATGCGAATGAAAAATTGACAATGTAATGAAATAAAGGCGTATATCAATGACAAAAATAAGGTGTGAAATGCAATTGCAAAATGTGAATTCACGAAGGGAAATTAAGAAAGGTAAATCGCACGAAATAAAAATAAAATAGGAAACTAAACTGCAATATGAGCGTAAAAGAAAAAAAATCAACATGCATAAAATATGCAAAATGAAATTGCACAAAAGCAAATGTAATGCAGAAAATAAAACTAAAGAAAATGCAAAACTTATGCGTAAATAAAATGCATAATGCAGAAAGAAATACACAAAAGCAAAATATCACAAAGAACATGAAATGCAGGAAATGAAATGCAGGAAATAAAAACTTGGAAAATCAAATACAGAAAATAGAAACATAGGAAATGTAAAAATGAGAAATATGATGCAAATTGGAGATTGATGCAATGCAGGTAATGCAAAATTGGTAATGAATCGAAATGCTAAAAAAATGCACAGGTGAAGATGATGTTGTTATGCTGGTTAGCATCTGATGTAATGAAATGAAAAAGGAAAATGCAACTATGCTACAATGCTGAGTAAAAACGAATGCAGATGCTTATGCCAATGACGATGATGGTGTGCAATGATGCAGAACTGAAAAGACGGTAAAATGAAATGCATATGAAATAATAGAATGCAGAGAATCAATATATCAGATACGTGCAGAAATAGCAACAATGAAAATGCAAAAATGAAAATCAGAACATACAAAAATCAATTGTTGAACAGAGGATGCAAATGCAATTGTAACAGAGAAGGTGAAACAGAGAAAAAATGTTGAATGAAAACTAAAAATGAATATGCAGATGACACAGCAAAATGCAAAGCAACATGAAAATACAAAATGCAGATGCAACATAACATGAAGGAAAAATGCAGAATGATATGCTATGAACTAAAATGCAAAACACGCTGAATGCAAAACCTGATGAATGCAAAACACGGTGAACAGAATATGATGCAAAACATGGTGGATGAGAAAATACGGTGAATGAAGTGAAACAAGGTGAAACACGACTGATGATGATGCTAAATGCAGAGTGTAGAATGCAGATGATGAATCAGAAACACATAAGTAACAACAGAATAGAGAACAAAAAAATGTTGATGAAGATCAAATGCAAATCAACTAAAATGCAAATTCAAACGAAATAAAAAGAAATGCAGCAGATGCAAATCAAAATAAAACACAGATTCAAAAGAAACTCACCAATCAACTACAATGCATAGCACGAAAAATCAAAACTGAATAAAATGCAGATTAGAAACAATGTAATCTACTTTTTCTCATTTTTCATTTAACAGATTGACTAATGCGTGAAAGCAAAAGGGAGAAGAAGAGGAAGGACTTACCAGATTGCTGAAGGGGTTGAGAGGAGATCGATCTCTTCCAATTCAACGCCGATGTTGTGGAATTCCTCACCGCTGAGAAAGAGGGAAGAAGACAAAGGAGAAGATAAGAGGGAAGGGAGGAAGGGGAAGAGAGAGCCTGCTGGAAAAATGAGAGAGGGAAGAGAGGGAGGCGTCACGCATGAGAGGATGCCTCCCTCTTTTGCTACGTGAGAATTTAAAGAGGAGAAGGCTTAGGGCATTTTAATATTTTCTTCTAAACTAACTCCTACAAGTTCTAAGTAATTTCTAAAAGGGGGTTGTGCTAAAACGATGTTCTCTAAAACTCATTCCTACATTGTTTACTAAACTAAAAAAAACTCTAAGAAATATGAATACGATTCTTTATTTTTTGAACTTAAACTAATTGATGTCTACACTACTTAGACTCTAATCTAAACAAAAGAGAAAAATACGAATGAAAGAAATTTTCTAAACTACTAAAACACTAAAGCGTGAAATATGACTTGAAATTCATGATTTTTTAATATTTCCTTTTTTGTGCAGTTTCTCAAAACTAGCAATAAAATTGGGGATTTAATGTGATTTTCTACTGGATCATGCATAAATTAGTATGAATTAAATGTGAAATTGTATGCATGATCATCCATCACTAATCATAGCTCTCGAGACACCGAACCTGTTAAAGATGTTATGCTTGATAAATCTAAGCACCTCTTTGTGATCGTTGGTTCATATGGCCACGGCCTCGACCCACTTTAACACATAATCAACCGCCACTAAGATATAAACATAACCAAATAAAGGCGGGAAGGGACCCATAAAGTTGATGCCCCAAACATAAAAAAAATTGACTACAAGAATGGGGAGAAGGGGCATCATATCACGCTTGGAAATGCTCCATGTTTGCTGACAGCGTAGGCATCTCCTATAGAAATCATGAGCATCTCTATAACCAAAATCCAGACTGGAGGACCTTTGCAGCGGTCTTTCGACTAGAAAAGTGGCCTCCATAGGCCTAGGAATGACAAAACTTCAGAATAGATGTGAACTCCTCCTCAGGAATACACCTTTGAATCATCTAGTCGGGACATAATCGAAACCACTCTGGATCCTCTCATAAATAATGTTTCACCTGCGCCATAAAATGATCTTTCTCATTCTTGTTCCAATGCGCAAGGAACTCTTCAGTCATCAAATAGTTGAAAATGTCCGCAAACCAGGGCAGACGCTTGACATGAAAAAGCTGCTCATCCAGAAAGGAATCATCAATTTGACCCTGATCAGTGGATGTCTCCACAGTCAGTCTGGACAAATGGTCTGCTACAAGATTCTCACATCCACTCTTATCTTGAATCTAGAGATCAAATTCTTGTAGCAGAAGGATCCACCGAATGAGGCATAGTTTGGTATCATTTTTACTCATCAGATTCCATAAAGCGGCATGATCTGAGTACACGATAACCTTAGAGCCCAACAAATATGAACAAAACTTCTCTCAGGCAAATACTATAGCTAGCAGTTTCTTCTCAGTGGTCATAATTCATTTGAGCATCAAAGAGGGTCCTACTAGCGTAATGGATGACATGAGATGTTCGTTTGATCTTATGGACAAGAATGACTTTGACCGCATAATCAAAAGCATCACACATGATTTCGAAAGGCATTAACCAATCAGGAGATTGAAGAATAGTGGTTTTGGTCAAGGCCTCCTTCAGAGAAAAAAATGCCTTCAGACATGCATCATCGAAAAGAAATGGTTGGTCCTTCGCGAGTAGGTTACATAACGGTCTAAAAATTCTGCTAAAATCCTTAATAAACCGCCTATAGAAACATGCATGCCCTAAGAATGATCTCACCTACCGCACTGAGGTTGGTTGAGATAATTTGGCAATGGACTCCACTTTGGCCTTATCGACCTCAATCCCTTTCTCGGATACAATATGTCCAAGAACAATCTCTTGTTGAACCATGAAATGGCTCTTCTCCCAGCTAAGTATAAGATTTGTCTTTATGTATCATTTTAGTACTCTCGCTAACTTTTGAAGACAATCATCAAATAAAGAGCCATACACCAAAAAGTTGTTCATAAAGATCTTTAGGACGTCATCTACCATGTGGAAGAAAATGACCAACATAAACCTCTAAAATATTGCTCAGGCATTGCAGAGCCCAAACAGTATTCTCCTAAATGCAAAGGTGCCATAAGGATAGGTGAAGGTAGTCTTCTCCTGGTCCTCGGGGTGAATGACCACCTGATTGTATCATGAATAGTCAACCATGAAGCAAAAATAGTGCTGACCTATGAATCTCTCTAAGATCTAGTTGATGAACGACAATGGAAAGTGATCTTTCTGCGCTGCATTGTTCAACTTTCGATAATCAATGCATACTCGTCACCCCGTGGTAGTCCTCATCGGGATGCTTTTTTCTTTTTCATTAATCGCAATGGTGAGTCTAGACTTCTTGAGGACAACCTGAGTGGGTTTCACCCACTGACTATCAGAGATGGGTAAATGATCCCCACGTCTAGCCACTTGACTACCTTCTTTATGTGGAGGTTTAGCCTTTTTTGCATCTGTAAACACCCAAAATTTTCCTCATACATTTCCAAACACCTCTCTTGTGCCATCGAGACCCACTCTCGGAAGCCTTCAGGGAACCAACTGGTCGACATCCAAGTCAGGGTCATCCAGAGCCCAAATTATGCACCAAATTTCAATACTTCACCTTGTAATCAAGATTCAATCTCTATTTTGACTCAATTTCAATCATCAATCTTTTACCTCAGAACAGAAATGTTCAACTCTTTGTTTCTGCCAAGGGTCTCGAACTTCAAATCTCTCATCCAGGGTTTGCCTTTTGCATCTCATTTCATATCATCTTGCATAATCATATGTCATTACATGTCATTTCATTGCAATGCATGGCATTGCATCTCATTATCGAGATCTAACACTCTTGTTTTTCAAAATATTAAATCCAGATTCGAGTTTCAAAACTTTTCTTTCGAAATCAATTTTAAAAACTTGGGTTTTTAGATCAATATTTGCCTTTTGTCAACCCCCAAGATCTTATATTTCAAAATATTTTTCTTATAAAGCGATCTGGATTCATTTTAAACTCAATTTTAACTGATCTCAATTCTCAGATGAGACCCATCTAGGTGGTGTCTGTGAACACCCAAATTTTTCAAAAATTTGCAAAATATTTCCGTTTTGCCCTTGGTCCTGTTTTCTAAGTAATTGAGTCGATTTTGAGCTAAAATTCCAGTTTATTTCTCAGATTTTCTGGAATAAACCCCATTGTTACATATCTGGCTCGATTTTGGATCCGGACCCAGTATTAAAATCCAAATCTGAGCCTCGTTTTCCAATCTTTGAACCAAATTCGCAGAATTACCAAAAAGAAATTCTGAAAGGCTCAGAGAGTCGATCCAGTGTTAATTTGGAAACAATGATCTGTATATCTCAATTTGAGGTTAAAAACTCGAATATTTACTCAAAATCAGGATCCAAACCCATTTTTCTGAAGAAAATTCTAAAGATCAACCCCGAATTCTCAGAAAACCTTTCTTTTGTAAATATTTCTGAATTTTGCAAAAATTAGTATAAAATCATTTAGTTTTCTAAGTTTTTATTTCAAAAACACCAAAAAAGTAGAAATTACAAAGAAAAAAAGAACAAAAAAAATCAAAATGGAAGAAGAAAACACTGAAAAATGGTTGATAAGCCCCTTTTATAAAAGTTGGTTTTAGAACAAACCTTTTTTAGAAAGTTTTTTTTATAAAAAAGCCATTTTCCTAATTTTCTTAAAACTTCTCGAACGATTTTTGAAAAATCCCTTAACGGCCTTCTGTTATAAGAAGAGCCATGGGGGGGGGTGTCGATCATCCATCGCCATCGAGTTTTCTCATCGTCCCCCTGATCTTCCCTTTCCTCTCAATTCCTCCTCCTTAGCAGTAGAAGCAGACCCACTGAAGAACGAAAGGAAGGCTTCCCTTCCCTCCCTCCTTCAAAGTTTCTGCAAAACCAAGGTAAGAACCCTTTTTTTTTCTATTCTCACGGATCTCTCTGAATTTTAATGCATATTCAGAATCCTATTTCTTCTATTTTCGATTTTTCTATATAATTCCTAATCTGCATTTTGATTTCTAGTATTTATTTCTGTAGATTTTTTATTTTGATTGAATCTCTTTCCTTATATGCTGATGATCGATGATGCCTCACAATGACATCGCCGATCCATCTAGATTTCGGTTTCATCTTTGCATTTGCTTTACTGTTCTCATTTACTTTCTCTGTTTTATTTTTAATTTTCTGTTTTTCCCTCCATCAACGCACTACGGATAAACGTTGGGTTGCATGTAGCAACCCCAATGCATTCCCTGTGCTACAGTAAGAGAACGACCCCGTTCCAACATCTTTACTCTATTTTTCTTTACGATTCTTGCCATTGCTCTATTGAATTTTTTCTCTGTTTCATTTTCTGTCATAGGGTCATACTGTGTTTTCCTCGTTTCTACATTTTCTTCCTTCTTTTTTTTTTCTCTTTTTCTTTTTCTTTTTTACTTTCTTCTCCCTTGTATCATCGATTATCCTGTGTTAGCATTCGCATTCCCTCTTCAACTTTGCTAATATTTGACGACACCTTTTGCTTACTTTGTTCATTATGTTTTGTGTTTTTACTCCTTGGCCCTTGATTAATCCAGCAACATCATATGCAATAATCCTCATTTACTTTTATGTATAGTTTGATTTACCTCATTTATATTATGCTTCATATGCCCATATAAAAGCTTGGGATCTGAAATGATATGGCATACACACCTTTGGAATGCATAACGCAGGTAAGATTTCAGGTAAAGGTAGTGAAGAAAGAACTCATTGTTGTGTGTTTACATTTCAAAACCGAGAATGGAAGCCCTTGATGGAAATATCTGATGTTCTTGTTCTAGGATGATTTTATTGGAGAATGAATCTTCTCTAGGTATGATTTTAAAATTACCATATGTTCTTTTGTAGTTGCCGCCATCCAGTGGGCTTACATATATGGCAGCATGTGGAAGGGTCCTCTAATGGTGTAGATCTGCAACCTGGAACTGAAATATTATAATCATATATCTGTTTATAGGGTGGAATGTCTGTTTACATATAATATGCTCTTCTCCGTGTTGTAGTTGTTTCAATATCCTAATCAGTGTCACTAAAATATAGAGCTAAACTACAAATTATAAGTAGGATAATGAAAAAATTCATCCTGGGATTTGTCGTTCATCTTCAGATAGCTACCATTCGGACATAGCCAGAGATTCTGAGATTCATCCACCTTCACCATTTCCTTCTCAAGATGGCTAACACATGAGGGGATACGGAACTGCAACAAAAATGAAGTGTCCACGTGACATGGAACGTAAGAGGCCCTCGCTGGATCAAATGGCCATAGGGCAAAGCATTCACTGTTCATTTCAACAAATCGGTTTGTGATGGAACTCATAGAGGTGTTATGGCATCAACACGACATAGTTTGATGTCTGAATGCTTCCTTATTTCTGAAATCAGTTCCTTTGTCTCTGATATAGGGTAAATTCAGGTTCAGAGAAAGAGAGGTAAGTATTTGTGAACTTTTGTTATATGTGCCTTAATATGATTGCTTAATAGGTGGCTCGTGACATACAGAGGCGATAACCAAGGATCATTCCGTTTTCAGGTTTAGTTTAAATTTATGAAGTTATAATGTCACCAATTACTGAGTCATCACATGTTCCACTAGTTAAAGGATTTTTCAATGAAGCGTCTTATTGAAACAGCGACAGCAAAAGCACATACCTTGATTGGGTTTCCCTGGCCTTTCCTATTTTAATGAATGCCATAATATGTTACATTTTGGGCTTTTGTTTATTCCTAAGCATCCATACCTGCGCACCCTGCTGAAACATCTTTCACAGTAGCTTCATGCTGCACTAACCACCTCTTTGCCTACAGTTCAGCTACCTGTGCTCTCACATTGCACCTTCATGTGCCAATTGCCAACCCCAGCACCCATATTGCACGACATAACCACAACACCTCCAGTGCTCCCCACTTCATATCTTCACTTGTCATCATGCCTCCCTTACACATACACACTTCAACAACCAGCCATCTGCTAAATATGCTATTCATTACCTATGTATGCCACTGTGTATATTTTTCATTCATAACAACCATTTTCAATACCATCACTTACACTACCACTTTTTCCAGCACATATCACTCATCCACTGCATCCCCACTATACCTTTTCTCAGCCACCTACTACCTGCTGTCACACACCCATTCCATAGCACATGCATATACACTATGCATATATGCTAAAAGCATATTTGTAAAATGCATTCCATCATATATATACCTACAACAGGTATATTCAACTCCTCCATATTGTAGGCATCTGTTTGCATCAGCTGAAACATGTTATTGTATATAACATAGCAGTGTCTTCATCTTCAGCAAATTCATGATAGACATCCAGTCTTCTGTGTAGGTTTCCATTGCATATGCCCTCATAGTCTATTGCATTCCTGTATTGGCAAATTGCAACGTTGCCCATTCATTCAATTGTTGTGGCTCTATATCCTCAGGGATATCTCATCATGACTGTTCACAAGTAGCTTCTCAAGTCACTGTGACCCTTTTACCTCCATGGCATCTTACCACCAACATTCACTGCAGCCGGCAATTGCTGTGACTTCTTGCCTTCAGGATAATTTTAACATAAGTATCCACAGTAGCCTATGGCTGCTGTGATCTCATTCATCACCTTTCTCTTTACAGCTGTTGGGGTTCTTGTATGTTTCCCTTAACCTAAATGCATATAGTGCATTCTCATACACATGTAAGTAGGATCAGTCCCATAGGCATTTCATCATTGGATAGACCTATGGCCTTAGGCTAATATGTATAGACTTCCACTTAGCCTAAAGCATCATCTAGGCATGCTCGCATCTAGCTTTTAGACGTTGCATATACACTTTCCCATTGATTTAGTGTATTACACCTGCATTGTCATATTCAATTTTTCATAAAAACTTAGTGTAAACACCCCAAATTTTCACCCTCATCTAGTGTTTGTCCATTTCATAGGTCATTACAGATCATTGCATATCATTGCATGTATTCTGCATATCATTCCATCGCATTGCATAGCATTGTATCTCATTTTCGAGATCCAGCACTCCTATTTCAAAACATTCAATCCAGATTTGAATTTTAAAGCTTTTATTTCAAAATCAATTTTAAAACCTGGGTTTTTATTCAATACTCTGTCATTTTCCAACCCCAGGACTTTATATTTTGAAATATTTACTCAAGGAAACAATCTGGATTCATTTCAAATTCAAATTTTAATTGATTTCAATTCACAGATGAGACCCATTGAGGTGGTGTCGCTTCTGAATTCCTCTATTCATCAAATTTCTCAAAGTTTTGAAAGTTTCAGTCCGATCAAGACTCTGTCCCAGAGTCCTAATCCAGTCAGGAGTCTGTTTTGAAATCTGTTTTACTTCCATTTTCAGTCTTTTTCGATTATTGTCAAAATTTAGGTCATTTTACAGAGTCTAGTTAGTTCAAAACTCTATTTTAGAGTTCGGTCGAGTTAGGAGTCTAACCATGACTGTGTTTTCTGACTTATTTCAGCATTTCTTGATAAAATCTTTCAAAAAATTTTACATTTGAATTCTAAAATTTAAAATCTCAGAGTCCTAAGAGTTCAGAACTCTAACTCGGAGTTCCAGTTCGCTTGAGACCCTATTTTCAAAGATCTTGAATTTCAAATGTCGATTTTAACCCTTTTTCAAAGCCATTTTCAGTGTTTATTTCAAAATTCTTCAAAATTCGATGTGGGCCCACTCAGTTGGCACCATAACCAGAGGAGTTCTAACCTAGTTAGGACCCTATGTCATTTCAAAAATTATAACTTTGAAGTTTGTCTTTGAAAATCCTTTTGAAAACTCCTTCAATTTCAAGTTTTAAAATCGCTTTTTGAAAAAAACTCAAGTAGGGCCCACTCGGGGTGGTGCCATATTCGAGTCAGTCAGGGCTAGACTAGGGTTAGTTGATGTCTTGGTTAGTGTTAGAGGTTTAGAAGAGTCAAAACCATTTTGAAAAACTCATTTTTGAAAGTTAGTTTTTAAAACTAGTGTTTTTAAAGGTTTTTAAAGGTGTTTTAAAAAGCCAAATGTAGAAAATGCCAAGTGGCATTACATTTGGGGATTTTTTAGGAAAGTCTAGGGGTTAATTAGGCAGTAGTTTAGATAATTTAGGCTAGGGGTAGTTAGGTCTTTCCACCCAAAAATCGCCCCCCCTTGTTAGAGTCCAAAAAATTCAAAATTCCCAATTTTTAAACCTAAAAAAATTCTATAAATAGTCTCCATAGGGGGGTCGATTTTTCCAACTTGCTCTCCTTGGGATTCTTGGAGCTTCTCTCTCCTCTCCAGCCCTTCCTCCATTGCATCCACCTCAAGGTAATTATTTTGTTTAATTTTTAGCTTTTATTTCATGTTTTTAATAGTTTTAAATCAATTTTAGCCATTAATACCTCCTATTTCATGGATTCAACCATGGTTTCACCTCAAGAACCATCAAGAATCAGCAAGAACGATCCAAGAAGGTGATCTAACCCTGTTTTGGGTGATTTACAGGGATTTTAATCCATTAGAATTGATTTTAATATGATTCTTTACATTATTAACCAATAAAATATATGATTTACCCTTTTAATGGGTTAAATCTATGTTTTAAAGATGATATCAAATTTCAGCTATTGATTCCTTGTTTTTATTTTATTTTCATGGTTTATTCATGTTTTTTTTACGTTCTATAGCATAGAAATAATTTTTATTTACTGTTTTATGGTTTATTTTATTGATTTACATTAGTTAATGCATGGTTTTCCAAGTTTCTTAAATTTCTGTGTGTTTTAGGTTTAGAACAGTAAAGATAATGTTATTTCGGATTGAAGTACTCATTGTTTATTTCTGATTTTTTTATATGTGATGCATGATTGCGTTATTGAGTTACTGTAGAAAAATCAGAGGTTTTGGATCTTGGGAACCCTGTCAAAAAAATCAGACATCAAATCAGGTTTTTAAAGCTTTAAAATCGTGGTTAAAATCAAGAAGGTAACTTGATGTTATGATATTTCTCTCATCTTATATCAGATTTTAGATCTGTAAAGTGCTATGGATTCACATTGAGTAGATCTATCTGCTGTGAAATTTTCGGATTTTTTTATCACTGTTTAGTATTTTTCCCTTTTTAGAGAATCTGTTTTTAAATTTAAAACTCATTAGGGTTTACCAAAACCCTAATCAGCTTTGTGTTATTCATAAATCCCAAACCACAGATCCGATTCATGATATGTAAAAAGTGAGTATTGTTATTTTGCTGTCCACTATTTACTGTTAAAATTTTAGATATTTTGAATGAGTCTGCTATTTATCCCAAAATTTTAAATTGAAAGTGTCCGTTAGGACCAAAGTTAAAATCAATATATTCAAGTCCGGATTGTCGGATGGGTATCTCCCTGGTTTTAAAGGATTTTTCAGATATGTAAAAAAGAAAAGTTTTGTTTTTCTGTCTATTTGTTCTCTGTAAAATTTGATATATTTCCATGGAGGTTTGACCCCTGGTTCAGGTCCTGGACTGAGACTGGTTGGTGAACTAGGTCAAAAATAGCATATTTTTAGGGTTTAATGCAATTTTCCGGTTAATTTAATGTCAAAAAAATATTTTTATAATTCTAATACAAAATTAGGGTTATAAAAAGTGTAGGTACCAAATTTGATGAATTTTGGAATCTGATTGATGGCTGAATTAAGCAAATTGCAAAACCGGGTTCCTAAAAGATCAAAAGACACTGGCAAAATCACAATTTTTGTGATATTCTTGGATTTTCGTGCATAAGCATATATTTTTAGGGTTTAATCATATTCATAATCATATTAGGATACTTTAGGTCAAATTTGATGCTAATTTGATTTCATTTAGTCCTTAAAACCCAAGTTTTTACCAAAATCTATTTCAAAAAACCCTGATTTCAAGGCCATAGTCTTGCTATCAGGGGCAATTTGGTCATTTGACCTAAATTTCGAAATCCCTAACCTTAGTTTTCATGTGTTTAAGTATGTCATATCATATTTTAGCCTAGTTTATTTGCATTTAAACTTCAAAACTTGCATTTTACCAAATATCTTTCTGAAAACCCTAATTTCAAGGCCATAGTCTTGTTATTAGGGGTATTTTGGTCATTTTGACCCCAATTTCGAAATTTCATATCTTATCTTCCTTATTTATTCAATTTTATTTTATACTTTATCAATTTTGATTTAAGGGAATCATGGAAAAGGCTTATATTTAGCAAAATCCAGTAATTTCTAGATATTACTAGATAAACCTAGAAAAGCCAACATATCATCACTAACAAAGTTTTCTAGTTTTGCAGGTATATTGAAAACTTTATTTTTCATGTATTTAATTTTCAATAGTGACGTAAACTAAATTAAACTTTGGAATAAGAATTTACATTTCCTACTTAGCTTAGGCATCATTGCATATAGTTTACTTTTTTTTAAATAATGTTAATGTGTGATGGATGATGATTCATGCATATTCAAACTCACTATGGTCTACACGAATGGCACATACACTAGCTTTTATGAAGTTTATAAACTTGGTGGAATTCGTATTTATGGCCATAGTCAGAATATGAATGATACCCAGATTTATGATCTTCACATTAGCCACATTCAGCCTACACTCTTAGGCTAATTTCAAAATGCACTGCATTTCTCAAAAATACAAAAAGTATTTCTCAATTCCTCAAATCCATATTCATTCATTTCATGCATTTGCCAATTTCAATTCAAATTTCAATTCAGAGAAATCAGTTTTCTCAAATTTTTCTAAGTCTTATTCAAAATCGATTTTCTCAAAATATTGATTTGCCAATGATATTTCAAGTATTTCCCAAGTTCCAAATTCGATTTTCGAAGTTATATTTTCAATTTCAAAGTTTGAATTCAAAGAAATCAAGTTTTCCAAAGTTATTTCACATTTCTCAAAATCGATTGGAGAATTATTCATGCTCACATAGACTTAAGTCTAATACAACACTCCTCAATTTAGGAATTGTATGAAAACAATGTTTGCTTCTTCAAATATTTCAAAATTCTATCTCTTTAGGACTTAGAGCCTTCTGTTTGATTGCATGTGCTCATATTTCAAAAATCACCCTACCTATATTGTCCCGGTCTTCACGTTGCTGGGCTCTCTTCCAGAACCATAGTTCGGGACAGAGCCTCACAACTGGGCCACCTATTTGGGTGAAACCCCCCCTGCCACGTACCAAGGGCCATAGTCCAACGTATATCGGCAGGTGCTCAAGGATGTTGGAAAACTTGAACCTAGAACCGGAGGAATTGATTTTATGCCATGTACATCGAGCCTTGGCTTGAGTATATAGGCATAGCATGATTGGACACAGATGATCTGAACCTTGGAGTTAGGATTAAGGTCCTACAGCTATTTCAAAATTTGTGCATCTAGAGTCAGCTTTTAGGGAATGTTGTATGTGCATACTTGTTGTAATTGAATATGTATTAGTCATTTCTTTGTTATTTTCCATATTTTCCCAATTTTCTAAAATACTGGATGATTTTCTCAAAATTCCCCCAATCTATGTCCATGTACTGTCCATGTTTTAAACCTTGGACGATTTTCCAAATACTTCATTTTCCATTTATTTCTTCATATTTCATCAAACCCTTGATGATTTTCCAAATTTCCCTTAATTTCCTTCAAAACTCCAGGTGATTTCCCATCTTTCCTGTCTTCTAGATCTCGAATTTCCTACTTTATTTTTATCCTACCTGCATTTTCCTCAAATTTCCTGTATTTTCCCGTCTTATTCCAATTTTCTATGTCTTCCAGTCTGATGGCATCCAATCAGCTTGATTCAGTCTTCCTTGAGGGTCACATCTCCTACGAGGTGCGACAAAGTCTTCCCGAACATTGAGTCCTCAGCACCGGATCCTTCTTTCCCCGGTGGTATTATTCATGGCTCAAAAACTTCTATCGTATGTTTCCGGATCATTTGGACGATTGTGGGTTAGAACTGGCGTCCACAGTGGGAAAGCAGACAGTCAATGGCAATTTGATCCATGCACTAGCAAACGGTGGAATCCGAGCACTTCTACCTTCTGGTTCCCGTGGGGCGAGATGACAGTACTGATAAATGAATTTTCAGAGATTATGGGATTGCCTGAGCCAGCCGGTCAGCCTGAAGATCCATTGGAGAAACCGTTTCTGATTAATGTTAAGGGTCTGGACCCTAAGGATGCCTTAGCTCGCATGACAGGACGCAAGTCTTGGCCATTGATAGAGGAGGATGGAAACGAATATGTGGACCTGCTCGAAATCTACAGACAGTATGAAACATTTGCAGAGGTCAGCTTATTGTCCAGGAAAGCTCGAGAGAGAATCCAGCACGCGATGGTTCTGTGCACGGTGGGATTAGCTTTCTTTCCCGATGGACGGAATTACATGGATATCAGAATAGTTCAGCTTCTAAGGAGATGGGGAAGTCGACAGACCAGCCGCACTCGCCTTTCTATACCGAGGGTTGACTCATTTCGCACTCGGAGAATCAATTTTAGTCGAAGGGTGCACCTACGCATTGCAATCCTGGTTCCTCCGGCATGTGCCAGCTCGAGCCAGTTCCTTCAGATACAATGGTGAAAAGCTTCTGCCAGTTGCGTGATACCGATTTTTGATCGACAACCTTCAGGAGGAAGAAGTCGTATGGGACTACTTTGATCGTCAGGAATCACCTCCCAGATATACTTATGCATATGGCAAGCGGTTCAGGCTACTTGGTCCATTCTTCTGCGCATACTATCATCCAGAGCGGTGCGTCAGGCAGTTCTCTCAGAGGCAGAAGCGCGTAGAGATTCGTCCACTAGCAGGGGTTCTGCCAGAATTCGACCTCACATCAGATCAGTGGTCCGGAGCATACCATTCTGCCAGACATGGCTGGGATTCCTTTGTTATTCTTACTATTTTTCCTGGTCCTCGTGTATCTTCCGATTATCCGGAGTGGTGGAAAATTGTCAGTCCCCCTCCCCTCTGTCAAGTATATTATTGATAAAATCATGTTTTTCCCCTCAATAAAATTCCTTTATTCTACATTTCACCTTGGTTTGACGACCTCGCCTAGGTAACAAGGCATATTCTCAGTTGTTTATTTTGCAAAAGAATAGCAACGCAATTGTCGTAATCCCAGCGACGACTCAATCCCTAGTAATGGGATGCTCTTTCAATTGTCTACCAAAATTCTCAATAAATATTTTCCTCCAAACCAAATTTCCTTCAAAAACCTAACCATCAATCCTACCTTGCAGAGAGCATCAGCAATATCCAAGAGAACATTTGTGATACCCGATGGTTCATACAAGATCCGGAAAGAAAACCTCATCAATCGAAGGTGTGGCATACTCGGTCGCTTCAGAAGAGGAAATGGATTCCCCCCGATCAGCTAAAAATCAGGGACAACAGGTTGAGGATGACATTGATCCTCAAATGTACATCATGTTCAAGAAAATGATGACCAAGATGCTGGCAGAGCAAGCTGAGGCCAGTACTGAGCAAATTCAGACTAAACAGAAAGATAAGGGTCATACCGTCAAGAATATCAGCAAAAAGCAGAGTCGTCACGAGGAAATGTCTGATGAATCAGAATCAGCTGACGATGCTGACAAGGAATGTGAAAATAAACATGAATTCAAAAGGTCGACTTAGGGCCAGGGGTCAGCTTACAAATCCAAAAATCAATCTGTTGATGACCCTACTCAGTCGCAATTAAAAGATATGATGAGAATGGTCAAAGATCTGCAGGCCCGCGACAAGGGCAAGAAAGTCTTCACCAGCGAAGACTTCTATGATGGTTTAGATGGGGACGACAATCTGGATAATCTCCCCAGAAAATTTATCAAGTTTGATGGTTCTGGCGACCCTAAAGCTCACCTCGCCATGTTTTTCGCTGAATGTTCACGATTCAAGCGTGACAATCGGGCACTCTTCCTTTGCTTCCCTCGCAGTCTGGAGGGAACGGCAGCTAAATGGTACTCGGAGCACATCAACCCCATAGAGCTGAAAGAATTTGATAAGGTGGTGAATATGTTCATTGAGCGCTTTCTGTTCAACGCTGAGGCGCTCCCGACCCTCAGCCATCTCTGTGGCCTAAAACAAAGAGAAAATAAAAAGGCCCGAGATTTTATCCACCGCTGGAGGTCAGCTTGCAATAAGATGAGAGACCCCATATCAGAAGGGCATGCTTTGTCCTTGATTCTAAGCAATTTCTCGCAGCCTCTAAAAGGCCTCATCTCCACCGCACCATCCTGAACCTTTATAGAGTTAACAGAGCGAGCCGAATGACTCGAATTGAGTATGGAGAATGGTTTCTACGAAGGTTTCACTTTCAACAAGAACAACAGTCAGAATGAGTCGAAAAAGAAGACTCATTTCACTAATTCTGTCAGTAATAAACGGAATCATCGCAAGGGGCAGAATAGAGACTTCTGTTATGGGGCAGGAGGTTCAAACAAGAATGATCAGAAAGGAAAGTCGATCCCGCAATTCAGCAAGTCGCTTCAGCTAGAGCAGGGACCAAAACCCCGAGAGAAAGTGAAGCACGAAGGATGGAGCTATGAGAGGAAGTTCACTCCATTAGATCAATCACTCGAGACTGTACTCGAGTACCTGTTGACCAAGGAGATGGTCAAATTGCCCAGGCTGGTCGATCCTTCCGCTCCTATGGGAAAATTCAAAGACCAATTCTGCAAATTTCATCAAACAGTGGGGCACAACACTGAGAATTGCTTCGTTCTGAAGAACATTGTTCAGGACCTTATTGATAAAAATCTTCTGGTAGAAGGTGTGGAAGATGAAAATATAGATATTCTAAAAGAGTCATTTCCTCGTCATTCTACAATAGTCATTACCGAACAGTCGTTTCAACCACAGGAGCATATCAGGCCATGCTCTGAAAATGATATGCAAGCTCAGCATTGGGTCCTGGTATTGCAACAGGCTCAGTCCAAGGCCCAGAAGATGAACCTTATTTCAGCTTTCGGCAAAATGAAAGTATCTGACAAACCCGCTGGGGTATCTCCCGAGGTAGCCAGAAGTATGTCATGGCTCCCTAAGCATCTCATTAAGTCCACCCCAAAGAAAAGCGGGACATCCACTCTAAAGCCTATTACAGCATTATCCAATGTCTCAATTTTGGACTTAACCCAAGCTTCCACTAAACATCAGCAAGTATTAAATAATCTGTTGCAGAAAATCAAGGTGAAACCAAGCATAACTCCGGAAGACATGGCCCACATAGTCAATCAGGCCATGGCTAATGCTCCAGTTACTTTCTTCGATGAGGATCTCCCTAAACCTCATGTATTTCACAACAATGCCTTGTATGTTGTGGTTCGAACCAGAGGGATGACAGTTTCTCATGTGCTGATCGATGGAGGCAGCAACCTCAATATATGTCTGGAAATGACCGCCAAAGCTTTGGGCATTAAAGAAGAAGAATACATTCCAGATCCAATCACCATTTATGGGTTCGACAATCATGGCCAAACAGCGAAAGGAAAAATCTTCCTAGAGATCTTCATTGACTACTCGGTCCATTCAATTCTCTTTCACGTGGTCAATGTGCCACCCACTTATAATCTGCTTCTCGGGAAACCATGGATCCACAACACAAACACAGTACCATCTACTCTGCATCAGTGCATCAAGTGGTCAAAAGGTGGTATGATCACGACAGTTTTGGGCGAGGATCCGGAGCAGAGGCTTGCACAACCCATGATTCCCAGGCCCTCTTTCACTACTGATATCCCTAGCATTAGGGGTATTGAAGAGGTCAGCTTTGAAGAGGATTCAGGAATAATACAGACGACAGAGCAACCCGAGCATACAGTGGCTGCGACCCGATGGGGAGGCCCACAGTTCTTCAAGATTGGAGGACAAATTGATTATAGCGCACTTAAGGGTCATCCTCTATTCTCCTAATTTATGAAAGCTAAAAAGGGATTTGATTTACTAGTGAAGCACGGATATCAGCCTTTTCAAGGCCTAGGCAAAAATGAAGATGGTCGTCTTGAACCAGTGATTCCTCAGCATTGCCCTAAAAGGACCGGATTGGGCTTTAATGGCCGAAGATCTCAGAAAGGGACTGTTTTCATTAAGGGAACGCATTAGAAGAATTTATTTGTCTTTCCTTTTCTATTCTTTTGTCGGGATGATATCCCATTTCATTCTCATCATTGTCATTTTGATTAATTCTATCTTTCAATAAAGTTGCAAGTTTCCTTTGTCTATCTTGGTGCCATTTGTCTCTTTACTCCTCAATATTAAATCTTCACAAAATTGAAATCATTCTGCTCTTTTATCTTTTCAATTATTTTCAATAAAAGCAAATTATTTCATGATGAGCAATTTCCCTAAATCAATTTATCCTCCAATTTTCAGAATGTCTTCCCGATCTATCAAGAAGCTCGTCTTTAATCCAAAATCCTGTTCGAAATCAGCAATAATTCATCAGGTCAGAATAAGAGCAGAATGCAGTCAGACTGCAAAGCAGTCAGAAGAATCCACAGAGTTCGATTCATCTCTTCAAGAACTGCCAGAATTTGCATCGGTTCAGAAGCAAGATGAGCCATCATCCTTAGTTCAAGATCCGACTGAGGATATCAATATCGGATCAGAAGACGATCCTAGAATTCTCAAGATTGGCAGTGGTTTGAGTCCATGAGAGAAAGAAAGGCTCACTAATTTCCTCAAGCAGCATGAAGAAGTATTCGCATGGACTTATGAGGATATGTCAGATTTAGATCCGAAATTGGTGGAACATCGCCTCGTTCTGAAGCCTGAGGCGAAACCAGTCAAGCAGAAGTTGAGAAAAATGGATCCTCGAATCGAGCAACAGGTCAAGGAAGGACTTGAGGATCTACTTAAAGCAGGATTCATTCGAGCAATTGATTACCCGGATTGGTTGGCGAATATCGTAGCAGTTCCTAAGAAGAATGGTAAAGTGCGAATCTGTATCGACTTCCGTGATCTCAATAAAGCCACTCCGAAGGATGACTATCCGCTCCCAAACATTGATCTCTTAGTCGATAGCACAGCCGGGCATGCTATGTTCTCCTTTATGGACGGATACTCCGGATATAATCAAATCAAGTTGGTCGCTCGTGACCAATCCAAAACATCCTTTACCACGCCATGGGGCACTTTCTGTTACACGGTTATGCCTTTTGGGCTTAAGAATGCTGGAGCCACTTATCAGCGCGCTATGGCCGTTATTTTCCATGATTAGATGCACAAGACTATGGATGCATATGTCGATGATATTCTGGTGAAATCCAAAGAAGAGGAAAATCACATCAAAGCTCTTAATCAAGTCTTCAAGCGACTCATTCTTTACAAGCTAAGACTCAATCCACAAAAATGTGTCTTTGGAGTCGAATCAGGCAAGTTGCTAGGCTTCTTGGTCAGCAAGAAGGGGATAGAAATAGATCCCGCTAAGGCCAAAGCTATCATTGGCATGCCGCCCCCGACTAATCTCAAAGAATTGCGTAGCCTTCAAGGACACATGCAATCAATTCGGCGATTCATTTCTAATTTGGCCATGAGATGTGAGCCTTTCAATCATTTGCTCAGAAAAGGAGTGAGGTTCGAATGGGGACCAGAGTGTCAGCAGTCGTTCGAACGCATCAAGAAATATCTTCTCAATCCTCCTGTTTTAAAGCTGCCAGAATTAGGGAACCCCTATTGCTATACATTTCAGTTAATCAAGTTGCTTGCGGCGGATTCTTGGCGCAATACGAAGAAGGCAGCTTGATAGAACATGCCATTTACTATGTGAGCAAGACCTTTATTGATTACGAGAAGAAATACTCTCAGATAGAGAAGACATGTTTAGCTCTAGTATGGATGTGTCAAAAATTGAGACATTATCTATTGGCGTCTGAAGTCAAGATTCTATCTAAATTAAATCCTCTCAAGTACGTTCTTGAACAACCATTTCTCAGCGGACGAATCGCCAAATGGCAAGTCCTATTAATGCAATACGACTTGGAATATGTCTCTCAACAATCTATCAAAGGCCAAGCAATTGCAGACCAATTAGCAGATTTTCCTCTAGCAGAGGATGTTAAAGCTGAGGATGATTTCCCCGATGAGCGGATCTGCAATATTCAACAATCCCCAATTTGGAATTTATTCTTCGACGGTTCCAAGAATATGGCCAGCATAGGGATCGGAATTCTGCTAATCACACCAGAGAAGGAGATGATCCCCTTTTCTCTCAAACTGGATTTTCAGTGCACTCACAATATGGCCGAGTATGAAGCTTTGATACAAGGTCTGAAAATTCTACAAGATTTTAATGTCAGAAGAGTGCATGCTTATGGCGATTCTTTGCTCGTCGTCAATCAAGTCCTAGCCGAATGGCAAGTGAAAGATCATAAATTACTTTCTTACCAGAAGATTGTCTCAGCTCTTGCCAACAAATTCGAAGAATTCCAACTTTTTCATATCAAGAGAGACTTCAATCAAGTTGCAGACAGCTTAGCCAATCTGGGATCCATCATGTCTTTCAAGGGTGGAGAATCTTGTCGCTCATTTGAAATTGACAGACTTGATCAACCCGCTTTCGTCCCAGTAGAACAGATAAACCAGGCTGAGCAAAAGAAGAAGCCCTGGTATAATGATATCAAAAATTTCATTAAAACTGGCGAATTTCCTCCAGAATTATCAAAGAGAGAGCAGCGAGCAATTCAACGCATGTCTGCTCGATATTTTATTCTTGCCGACGTCCTTTATCATCGTGGATTCAGTTCTGAGTATTCCAGATGTTTGGACGAAGAAGAAGCCAAAGAAGTTGTGCAAGAAGCACATGAAGGCATTTGCGGGGGTCATGTCGGCTATCAGACTCTCGTCAAACAAATCATCCGAGCAGGGTATTATTGGAGAACTATGCAACAAGATTGCTATCGTTTTGTGAAGAAGTGCGTTCAATGTCAGATGCATGCACCTTCCATTCATGCGCCAGTGGCATACTTGCAATCTGTCATCTCGCCATGGCCATTTTCCATGTGGGCTTTCGATGTTGTAGGCCCCATCACTCCTTCAGCCTCCAATGGTCATAAATATTTTCTTGCCGCAACAGAATATTTTACTAAATGGGTAGAAGCAGTCACTCTACGCATAGTAGAAGGTCGACACGTGGTTTCTTTCATCCATAAGAATACCCTTTGCCGTTTCGGTATACCGCATGATATTGTGTCGGATAATGACAGTCATTTCAAGAATGAGAGAATGAGGACATTCTGCTCAAAGTTCAAAATTCATCATCATTTTTCCGCTCCTTATTATCCTCAAGGGAATGGTCAGGCAGAAGCCACCAACAAGATTCTGATTCGAATCCTGGAGCGAACCTTGGAAACAGGCCGTGACTGGCATGAAAAGATTCATGATGCGTTGTGGGCATATAGAACCACCATTCGAACTCCAACGAATGCTACTCTGTCAGAACTTGTCTACGAAACTGAAGTAGTACTGCCTCTACATGTTCAGAAACCTGCTCTGAAATTTGCATCACTTCTAGAATTACCTCTTGATCAGTATCAGCAACAGCGACTGGTACAACTTGATTTGCTCGATGAAAGAAGGCTCAGAGCATCAGAGCATGCTCAATCCTATCGCCAGAGGATAGCCCGACAATATGCAAAATCTGTCATCGAAAGAAAGTTTCAAGTCAATGATCTAGTGCTCAAATCAACAGCTTATCTCAGGCACCGCCCGGGTGGCAAATGGTCGCCAAATTGGGAGGGTCCTTATGTTGTCAAAGAGGCACTACCTCGCAATTCATATCGGCTCATCAATGCTGATGGAATAGAATTACCAGATTCCATCAATGCTCGACATTTGAAAAAATTCTATACTTGAACAATTTCCTATTCTTTGTAATTCTTCCAAATTTTCTTCAATAATGATCAAAATTCTTTTTCCCAGTTACACTGGGGCATTTTAAAATTTTGTTTTTATCTACAAATATCCTGTATGCAGGCAGGATAAACAAATCTCTCATTTCACGCACTTGTGCATTCATGTGCATCAATTTGCATTCAATTGCATTAATAACGATCTGGTCAGTATTGAGATTTCAACTATCAATCCCATCACAATTCCTAACGATTCAAGATTGAAAGACAATCACCAGAACTGAACCAAAATCCAGTATCCAAACTGGTACATTTTTAAACCGGTATGCATACCGGTATCCTTTCAAAATCAAGCACTCGTGTTAGTGTTCCACTGAATGGTCATGTCAGTCGACCTCTTGAGTTCAGTCTTCGTGCTGATCACTCATCCAACAAACAACAACAACAACAACTACGCCTTCATCCCAAAACAATTGGGGTCAGCGATATGAACCAAAAAAGAAATTCATTTTGGGTCTTCCACATGAATCCTTTTCCTCCAATCATTTCTATCCAACGCCATGTCCTCGGTGAGGTTCAAAGCATTCATATCCTTTCCTATCATCTCCATCCAAGTCTTCCTAGGCCTACCCCGACCTCTTTTAACTAATATATTTTCCCATTTCTCCAACCTTCTAACTGGAGCATCATTAGGCCTTCGCCGAATATGTCCAAACCACCGTAAACGATTCTCTCGCATCTTATTTTCAATGGGTGCAACACCTACCTTCTTACGTATCTCTTCGTTCCGAATCTTATCTTTTATTGTATTTCCACACATCCATCTAAGCATCCGCATCTCAGCTACACTCATTTTTTGAATATGATGTCTCTTGGCAGCCCAACATTCCGTACCATAAAGTAAAGCGGGTCTAATAGTCGTCCTATAAAACTTTCCCTTCAACCGCAATGGCATTCTACGATCGCACAGCACTCCAGTAGCACTTTTCCATTTCATCCACCCAACCTTTATCCTATGATTTACATCTCCATCAATTTCTCCATACTTTTGAATGATGGATCCCAAATATTTGAAATAATCATTCACCGGTATATCTTGCTCACCAAGCTTCACTACACTCCCATCACTACTTCGTTGCTTACTAAACCGACATTCCATATATTCAGTCTTACTCTTACTCAACTTAAAACCTCTAGCTTCCAATGTCTGTCTCCATAATTCTAACTTAGCATTAACCCCAGCTCTAGACTCATCAATCAAAACAATATCATCAGCAAACAACATACACCACGGTACATTTTCTTGAATTGATCTCGTAAGCTCATCCATCACTATTGCAAATCGGAAAGGGCTTAAAGCAGATCCTTGATGTAACCCAACCGTTATCGGGAAATTGGTTGTCACCCCTCCACAAGTGTGGACATTGGTTACTACTCCTTCATACATATCTTTAATTATACTAATGTACTTGAGAGAAACACCTTTCTTCATCATTGTCCACCAGAGAACGTCCCTAGGTACTCTATCGTATGCCTTCTCTAAATCAATAAAAACCATATGCAAATCTTTGTTCCTCTCTCTATAACTTTCAATAAGTTGTCTAAGAAGATGTATAGCTTCCATAGTTGATCTTCCAGGCATAAAACCAAATTGATTCTCCGATATCATGACAACCTTCCTCAACCTAGACTCAATCACCCTCTCCCAAAGTTTCATAGTATGACTCATGAGTTTTATACCACGATAGTTTGTGCAATCTTGTATATCACCCTTATTCTTATATAAAGGCACCAAAGTACTCTTCCTCCACTCATTAGGCATCTTATTTGTTCGCCAAATCAAGTTAAAAAGATTTGTCAACCATTCTAAACCTTTCTCTCCCAAGCATTTCCAAGCCTCGATAGGTATACCATCTGGGCCAACTACCCTTCTTGATTTCATTTTCTTCAAAGCCTCTGCAATTTCTTTCTTTTGAATCTTGCGCATGAAGTCACGATTTATCTCATGAAAAGGAATGAAGAAGTCTCCAAGATCTTGAGCATGACTATCATTAAATAGCTTATCAAAATAATCTTTCCATCTCTCCTTAATCTCCTCATCTTTGACTAAAACCCTTTGCGTTTCATCTTTGATACATCTAACCATACCCAAATCCTTCGATTTCCTATCTCTCATCTTTGCAAGCCTATAAATATCCTTCTCGCCTTCTTTGGTATCCAACTTGTCATAAACCTCCTTATATACCTTAGCCCTCGCGTTTCGAACAACTTTTTTAGCTTCCTTCTTTGCTATCATATACTTCTCCAAATTCTCATTATCACGACTCTTACTTAGATTTCTATAACACTCTCTTTTAACCTTAATAGCTAATTTGACATCCTCGTTCCACCATGATGTATCCTTACCTAGTGGTGCACCGCCTTTAGACTCACCCAATACCTCCTTAGCTACTTTTCTCATACCACCCGCTATCTTATTCCACATTGATTCTGAATCCTCCTCGAGACACCAAATATCTAATTTCTAATTTCCAAAATTCAATTTCCAAATTCCAAAATTCTAATTTTCAATTTCCAAATATCAATTTCCAAAATTTCCAATTTCCAAATATCAATTTCTAAAATTCCCAATTTCTAATTTCCAATTTTCAAATATCAATTTCCAAATATCAATTTCCAAATTCCAAAATTCCCAATTTCTAGTTTCCAATTTCCGAATATCAAATTCCAAACTTCCAATTTCTAATTTCAAATATCAAAATTCCAATTTCAAAAAATCAAAATTCAAAATTCCAAATTTCGACCTTTTGGTCACCCAATTCCAAAAAAATTTCTCTTGCGAGAGACCCTTTTTATAGGGAGAGTTCGAGGGAGCTCGCTCTTTTCGCATGCTATCCAATTCGTTCACTTAGCCTTTTTTTAGGGAGAGTTTGAAGGGACTCGTGCCTTTGTGAACCATTTGCAAAACAAAATTCCAATTTCATACAAGGAACCCTTAGGTCAGGGAGAGCTTCGACGGAAGTTCGTTTTCCTTGTAACCATAATTTCAGACTAGGCCATTTCATCATGAAAGACCCTCTTTTCAGGGAGAGTGTGATGAACTCGTTCCTTCATGACCAATTTACCAACCTCACCAATTCCGGCCCCCTTTCCATAAGAGAAGCCTAATATTAGGAAGTTTTGACGAAAGCTTAATTTCTCTTCGAAAGTTCGTTTTGCAAACACCTCCTCTTCAGGGAAGAGAGGAGTAATTCCCAAATTCCAATTTCTGAATCTTCTCCTTTGGGGAAAGGAGAAGAGAATTTTTGTCATGGATATGTTGCGTTGTGCTTCAAATGCTCGCTTTCACAAAAGGATTTCAAGAAAATTTTGCCAATTTGTCATTAAATATTTGTTGATTTCAAAAATCTTTATTACACAAAATTATTACTTCAGAATACCTCCACTATTACTTCCGAAAGGACAAAGCTTTCGCGAAAAAGGATTCCAAATTCAAAATCTTTTTATTGGCCAACCAAAAGGATGAAGAATAAATCCGCGATATGGCCAGCAAAGAGAATTCAATGTTGTTGCAAAGCCATGAGTGAATGATATTGATCGCAGTCAATGGCACATTTTTAAAGACCATTCTTGAAAAATAAAGCAGTCGAAATATCCTGGGGGATATAGAAAAAAATCCACTTAATTTCTATATCTCCTCAATCACCTAAGCTGCAATTAAATATCTGCAAAAGGGATCTCTCAATTGTCGTCAAGATGAAGGCGAATTAAGCGAGTCGACCCCCGGGGCCAAAGAAGATTTGGATCATCTCCAAGATGACGGAGTTTGTGACGGATCCTTCCAGGGAAAGTTCAGATCACCGTCGAGATGAAGGCGAGTGTGATGAACCTACCGACAAACCCTAAAAGATATTTGATTCCAACTATCATCAAGAGATTCCCAACCAATGAGCCAATAACTATCATGATAATCCCTGAGAGAAAAGAAGGATCGGAACATCTCTGAGATGAAGGAGTTTGTGACGTACCCTTCCCAAAAAGAGAGAAAAGTCAGGACATCTCCAAAATGAAGGATGATGTAATTCCCGAAAAATCCAAGAGAGCTCCAATCTGCTAAAAAGAGAGTGCAAAAAGATCATCATGAGAAAAGAATCCCAGGATATCAGACTGCCAAATCTATCAAGAATCTTCTTTAATTTTGTGAAATTCTTTTATCAATATTCTTTCACCAATAGCTCTCGCAATATCAAGAATACTTTCCTTTTCGTCCATATCAAGGAAATTGATAGCTGCCTTGAAAGAAAGTCAATCGGAAGCAATTTGAATTCGAATATTGATTCTACGGAGTTAAGCTCAGTCGGAGGTAATACTTCAGGTAGAAAAGAGGGAATACTTTCAAAACAATGTGCATCATTTTCAATTATTTTGAATCAACAACAATTTTCAACATTTTGACAATATTTTCTAGCTATCCTGGCATGAAACGAGAACTTGAGGTTCATCTTTGGTGCATCCTGACATAAGTTGTTATCCCTTTTTAGGACTTGATTACGGGAGTTTTCAAGATTCTTTCCCTTCTTTGGTGTAATCTGAGCGCATGGGCTCTCAGATTTGCACACTTCCCTGTGTCCCCACTGTCCCACCATAGACAGTCCAATTTTGGCTTGAGGTTAAGCCACCAATTTCAGCAAAAGGCAATTTCAAAAGTTAATTAGTCTCAGCAATGAGATGCCCAAAATCAATCCCTTTTCAAACTTTAGGGACCCCAATTTCCTTCCTTTTGCAAAAACCCTATCGGATTCATTGTGCGGAAATCCGAAGGTTCCATCACGGTCTCTTCTTTCGAGGATTTCGTCCATTTTCTGCCCAATCAGGTCAAGGGTACAAACCTGAGCCTCACGTGATGAGGTATTTCATTGCCCAATCAGGTCAAGGGTACAAACCTGAGCCTCACGTGATGAGGTATTTCATTTCCCAATCAAGTTAAAGGTTAAGCCTGAGCTTCGTTCCATACGAGGTATTTCCCGTCCCATCCAGGTTAAGGGCAAAACCTGAATCTCACTTCTTTTGAAATAAAATTTTCTCCTTATTCTCCATTTCATATCTACCATCATCACTTGAACTAATTCTTTCATACCCAGTCAGATTCATCTAACTGGGGCATTTTTATAATCCAAATTTGGTGTGTTTTCTTTGCCACTAAGCTCGGCTTCTAACCGGCTTAGCAGCAAAGAGGGGCATCTGTAAACACCCCAAATTTTCACCCTCATCCAGTGTTTGTCCATTTCATAGGTCATTACAGATCATTGCATATCATTGCATGTATTCTGCATATCATTCCATCGCATTGCATAGCATTGCATGTCATTGCATCTCATTTTCGAGATCCAGCACTCCTATTTCAAAACATTCAATCCAGATTTGAATTTTAAAGCTTTTATTTCAAAATCAATTTTAAAACCCGGGTTTTTATTCAATACTCTGTCATTTTCCAACCCCAGGACTTTATATTTCGAAATATTTTCTCAAGGAAACAATCTAGATTCATTTCAAATTCAAATTTTAATCGATTTCAATTCACAGATGAGACCCATTGAGGTGGTGTCGCTTCTGAATTCCTCTATTCATCAAATTTCTCAAAGTTTTGAAAGTTTCAGTCCGATCAGGACTCTGTCCCAGAGTCCTAATCCAGTCAGGAGTCTGTTTTGAAATCTGTTTTACTTCCATTTTCAGTCTTTTTCGATTATTGTCAAAATTTAGGTCATTTTACAGAGTCTAGTTAGTTCAAAACTCTATTTTAGAGTTCGGTCGAGTTAGGAGTCTAACCCTGACTGTGTTTTCTGACTTATTTCAGCATTTCTTGATAAAATCTTTCAAAAATTTTTACATTTGAATTCTAAAATTTAAAATCTCAGAGTACTAAGAGTTCAGGACTCTAACTCGGAGTTCCAGTTCGCTTGAGACCCTATTTTCAAAGATCTTGAATTTCAAATGTCGATTTTAACCCTTTTTCAAAGCCATTTTCAGTGTTTATTTCAAAATTCTTCAAAATTCGATGTGGGCCCACTCAGTTGGCACCATATCCAGAGGAGTTCTAACCTAGTTAGGACCCTATGCCATTTCAAAAATTATAACTTTGAAGTTTGTCTTTGAAAATCCTTTTGAAAACTCCTTCAATTTCAAGTTTTAAAATCGCTTTTTGAAAAAAACTCAAGTAGGGCCCACTCGGGGTGGTGCCATATTCGAGTCAGTCAGGGCTAGACTAGGGTTAGTTGATGTCTTGGTTAGTGTTAGAGGTTTAGAAGAGTCAAAACCATTTTGAAAAACTCATTTTTGAAAGTTAGTTTTTAAAACTAGTGTTTTTAAAGGTTTTTAAAGGTGTTTTAAAAAGCCAAATGTAGAAAATGCCAAGTGGCATTACATTTGGGGATTTTTTAGGAAAGTCTAGGGGTTAATTAGGCAGTAGTTTAGATAATTTAGGCTAGGGGTAGTTAGGTCTTTCCACCCAAAAATCGCCCCCCTTGTTAGAGTCCAAAAAATTCAAAATTCCCATTTTTTAAACCTAAAAAAATTCTATAAATAGTCTCCAAAGGGGGGTCGATTTTTCCAACTTGCTCTCCTTGGGATTCTTGGAGCTTCTCTCCCCTCTCCAGCCCTTCCTCCATTGCAGCCACCTCAAGGTAATTATTTTGTTTAATTTTTAGCTTTTATTTCATGTTTTTAATAGTTTTAAATCAATTTTAGCCATTAATACCTCCTATTTCATGGATTCAACCATGGTTTCACCTCAAGAACCATCAAAAATCAGCAAGAACGATCCAAGAAGGTGATATAACCCTGTTTTGGGTGATTTACAGGGATTTTAATCCATTATAATTGATTTTAATATGATTCTTTACATTATTAACCAATAAAATATATGATTTACCCTTTTAATGGGTTAAATCTATGTTTTAAAGGTGATATCAAATTTCAGCCATTGATTCCCAGTTTTTATTTTATTTTCATGGTTTATTCATGTTTTTTTTATGTTCTATAGCATAGAAATAATTTTTATTTACTGTTTTATGGTTTATTTTATTGATTTACATTAGTTAATGCATGGTTTTCCAAGTTTCTTAAATTTCTGTGTGTTTTAGGTTTAGAACAGTAAAGATAATGTTATTTCGGATTGAAGTACTCATTGTTTATTTCTGATTTTTTTATATGTGATGCATGTATGCGTTATTGAGTTACTGTAGAAAAATCAGAGGTTTTGGATCTCGGGAACATTGTCAAAAAAATCAGACATCAAATCGGGTTTTTAAAGCTTTAAAATCGTGGTTAAAATCAAGAAGGTAACTTGCTGTTATGATATTTCTCTCATCTTATATCCGATTTTAGATCTGTAAAGTGCTATGGATTCACATTGAGTAGATATGTCTGCTGTGAAATTTTCGGATTTTGTGATCACTGGTTAGTATTTTTCCCTTTTTAGAGAATCTGTTTTTAAATTTAAAACTCATTAGGGTTTACCAAAACCCTAATCAGATTTGTGTTATTCATAAAACCCAAACCACAGATCCGATTCATGATCTGTAAAAAGTGAGTATTGTTATTTTGCTGTCCAATGTTCACTGTTAAAATTTTAGATATTTTAAATGAGTTCTGCTATTTATCATAGAATTTGCAATTGAAAGTGTCAGTTAGGACCAAAGTTAAAATCAATATATTCAAGTCCGGATTGTCGGATGGGTATCTCCCTGGTTTTAAAGGATTTTTCAGATATGTAAAAAAGAAAAGTTTTGTTTTTCTGTCTATTTGTTCTCTGTAAAATTTGATATATTTCCATGGAGGTTTGACCCCTGGTTCAGGTCCTGGACTGAGACTGGTTGGTGAACTAGGTCAAAAATAGCATATTTTTAGGGTTTAATGCAATTTTCCGGTTAATTTAATGTCAAAAAAATATTTTTATAATTCTAATACAAAATTAGGGTTATAAAAAGTGTAGGTACCAAATTTGATGAATTTTGGAATCTGATTGATGGCTGAATTAAGCAAATTGCAAAACCGGGTTCCTAAAAGATCAAAAGACACTGGCAAAATCACAAATTTTGTGATATTCTTGGATTTTCGTGCATAAGCATATATTTTTAGGGTTTAATCATATTCATAATCATATTAGGATACTTTAGGTCAAATTTGATGCTAATTTGATTTCATTTAGTCCTTAAAACCCAAGTTTTTACCAAAATCTATTTCAAAAAACCCTGATTTCAAGGTCATAGTCTTGCTATCAGGGGCAATTTGGTCATTTGACCTAAATTTCGAATTCCCTAACCTTAGTTTTCATGTGTTTAAGTATGTCATATCATATTTTAGCCTAGTTTATTTGCATTTGAACTTCAAAACTTGCATTTTACCAAATATCTTTCTGAAAACCCTAATTTCAAGGCCATAGTCTTGTAATTAGGGGTATTTTGATCATTTTGACCCCAACTTCGAAATTTCATATCTTATCTTCCTTATTTATTCAATTTTATTTTATACTTTATCAATTTTGATTTAAGGGAATCATGGAAAAGGCTTATATCAAGCAAAATCCAGTAATTTCTAGATATTACTGGATAAACCTAGAAAAGCCAACATATCATCACTAACAAAGTTTTCTAGTTTTGCAGGTATATTGAAGACTTTATTTTTCATGTATTTAATTTTCAATAGTGATGTAAACTAAATTAAACTTTGGAATAAGAATTTACATTTCCTGCTTAGCTTAGGCATCATTGCATATAGTTTACTTTTTTTTAAATAATGTTAATGTGTGATGGATGATGATTCATGCATATTCAAACTCACTATGGTCTACACGAATGGCACATACACTAGCTTTTATGAAGTTTATAAACTTGGTGGAATTCATATTTATGGTCATAGTTAGAATATGAATGATACCCAGATTTATGATCTTCACATTAGCCACATTCAGCCTACACTCTTAGGCTAATTTCAAAATGCACTGCATTTCTCAAAAATACAAAAAGTATTTCTCAATTCCTCAAATCCATATTCATTCATTTCATGCATTTGCCAATTCCAATTCAAATTTCAATTCAGAGAAATCAGTTTTCTCAAATTTTTCTAAGTCTTATTCAAAATCGATTTTCTCAAAATATTGATTTGCCAATGATATTTCAAGTATTTCCCAAGTTCCAAATTCGATTTTCTAAGTTATATTTTCAATTTCAAAGTTTGAATTCAAAGAAATCAAGTTTTCCAAAGTTATTTCACATTTCTCAAAATCGATTTTCACAAAATCTCTAGATTCTTCAGAAATTGATTTTCACTTTCTCAAATACAGTATCTCAACCTTGATTCATGATTTTCAAAGAGTTTATTTTCCAATTATTTTCAATATTCAAAGCAAACATCATGTTTTTCAAATATGCATTTTCAGAAAATTCATAGCACATGCCTGATTCTATGTGCATTTAGAAATTAGAATATGGTTTAGACAAGTTGAACAAAGCAAAGCATTTGATTGATCCTTGGTTCAATTACCCCTGGTAAAGGCGCCAGGAACGGTTGAATCTCGTACGACAGGCGAGTCCCATTCTTCGGAATTATCCCGCATTTTAAAAACGGAGGCGAGTTATTTTCAAAATCTTTTTCAAAGGTCAGTTTGATTTGCAAAAGTAAAATTTTACGATGATAACACTTAGGATGCCACTCTTGTATTATAGATATGTATACTCTCATTTAGCTCTTAGATATATATATATATATGTATATGCATGCTAGTTCTTCAATATGATATTTTTTTGTATTGCTCATGCTAACTCTATTTTACAAAAATATATGAGGAATTTAGATCTTCCTTTCTTAAGTTAGATATTTCTCATCTTTTCAGGATCTATTTCCATAATGTAATAGTTAGATCATTAATGAGAATATTACATTTCCAGCTTTTAGATAGAATGAATGAGCATTGTAAATATCATAAAAATTGCTTGTAGTCATATCATTTTCCTCTTTTATTGCAAAATTTCACAAATGGGAACATGAATGGCACGTGCACCACTTTATAAGAGGTGATTAAACCCTAAGTTGATGATTCGCATCAATGGCCATAGTCAAGGTGTGAACAAAACTTAGGATTTTCATCTTTTATGGAATAATACTGGATCCACACTGGATCTCTTTTAAAAAATTATCATATTTTTCAAATATTTTCTTCCTTTATCAGAGTTTAATTTAAAATTAACTCAAAACATATATCAATGGCCATGGTCAGGATATATTGAGAGTTAATTTCATTTTAAACTCTATAAAGGCACCAAAAATGTATTTTATTCTTTACTGAAATTTAAATATGATTACTATATAATACATTCAATGACCATAGTCAGGGATGTATTATATCCTCAATCTTATTTCAATTCATTTAAAGAATGAAATATGCTTTTCAAAATCCAATTTTAAATTCTTCAATTCATTTCATCATTCAGGATAGAATTACATCATATTTTCAAAATTCTTTTTTTTTTAAAATCTAAGTTATTTTGAGATATATCTTCTTTATTTCTCAAATCAATCTTCAATTCTTATTTCAAATTCATCTTTTATTCTCAATTCTATCTCATTTCAAAAAATAAATTTCAATTTCAAAGTCCAATTTGACTTTGAAATTTCAAATTCATTTGTATATTCAAAATTCAATTTCCAATTCAAATCAAATTTCAAAGATCAAATCAACTTTGAAATTCCAAATTCATTTCCCGGATTCAAATTTAAAATTCAATTTAGCATTTTGGATCCAATTTTCAAAAGTTCAATTCCTTATTCATCTTCTGATTTCAAAACTCAAGCTTTAAATCAAATTTATCCTTTATTCTTTATGGAGTCTTGATTCTCAATTCAAAATCAAAAGTCTTGGGATTAATTCTGAATCTCAAAATTCAGTTTTTTCCTAAGTTTTAAATTCAAATCTGGATTTCCAAAATCCAGATTCATCAACAAGTCTCATTTGGATTTTCAAAAATCCAAATTCCATCTTGGATTCTAGATTTAGAATCCAATTCCACCCTGGATCCAAATTTTCAAATCCAATTCCATCTTGGATTCCAGACCTCAGATCCAAATTCCATTTAGGATTCCAGATTTCGGATTCAACTCCATTTTGGATTCCAGACTTCGGATTATTTAGAATTCGAGATCTCAAATTCAATTCCATTTTGGATTCTAGACTTTGGATCTAAATTCCATCTAGGATTCCAAACTTCGGATCCAACTCCATTTTGGATCCCAGACTTCGGATACAATTCCAGTTAGGATTTCAGATCTCGAATTCAATTCCATTTTGGATTCTAGACTTCGAATCCAAATTCCATTTAGGATTCCAGATTTCGGATTCAACTCCATTTTTTATTCCATACTTCAGATCCAATTCCATTTAGGATTCCAGATTTCAAAACCAAATCCATTTTCAGATCACATCTGGACATCTTAAATCCAATTCTATTTACAAATTCTATTAGGATTTCTTAAATCCAAAATTCCATCCTGATTTCAAACTTCAAATCTGGAATCCAATTCCATTTCAAATTACATCTCCACTTCGAAATCCAGATTCAAAATTCAAATTCAAAGTCCATTTTGACTTTTGAAACTTTACTTTTTCTATCTTAGCTTCAAATCCCCCTTTCTCTTCATTCTTTTCAATTCAAGACTTATTTTCCCAACTCTGATTATTTCAAAACTTAAAACTTCAAATATCTTTTCAGATCTATCTCAAGTTCTAAGTCAGATCCAACTTTCAAAAATCATTTCTTCACTCCATTATCATATTTATTTCAGAATCACTTGGAAAATCCCAAATTTCCAAAAACTATTTTTCTCAAAAGAGCATACATCCTTGCATTCGCACAAGCATGATTCTTTGTGCATTTTAGACTTAGAATAAATTCTAAGATAATATTATAACAAAGCAAAAGGCATAAATTTGATCTTTGGTTCGATTACCCCTGGTAAAGGCGCCAGGAATGGTCGAACCTTGTACCGACGAGCAAATTCCGTCTCTCCATTTTTCCCGCAAATTTTCAAAACGGAGGCAAGTAATCTTTCAAAATCTTTTCAAAAATTAAGGTCAAGTGAGACCTTCACAAAAGAGTTCCTTTCTTTCTCTCTCCTTTCTTTTCTTTTTCTCTCTTCCTTTCTATCTTTTATTTCTCCCTTCAAAAAGGGGAAATAGAGGTTGGAAAGGAAAAAGAGGAGGAAAAGAGAGAAGGAATAGAAAAGGAAAAATTTTGCGATGATCACAAAAGTTGGCGACCGAGATGGGACTCGTCTTCATCCGGTCGAATTTATGCCTCTTTCTTTGCTTTGATATTATCTAAGTCTTTATTCTACGAATGTCAGCTTCATTTCCATGCAAACCTTAGGAGCCTAGACTCTGTCCCAGCTGACATAATGCATATAGGATTTAAGTATGGTTTGGTAGGACCATATTGAGGAGATCTATTCATACTCACTTAGACTTAGGTCTGAAATACAACTCTCATCAAATTCTAGGGATTGAATATAAACAATATATGCAAGTGTATGCTTCTATTCATTTAAATTCTATCTCTTTTAGGACTTGCATTAGAGCTTTCTAGTTTTATTGCATGTTGAGCATGTTTTTTAAAACATCCCTACCTATATTGTCCCAATCTTCACGTTGCTGGGCTGTCTCACTGAACCATAGTTTGAGAGAGAGCCTCACAACTTGACCACTTATTTGGGTTAACACCCCCCTACCACGTACCTAAGGGCCATAGTCCGAGACATATCGGTAGGTGCTCAAGGATGTTGGGAAGCCATTACCTTAGAACCAGAGAAATATTTTATATGCCACGTACTTCGAGCTTCGGCTTAAGTATATCGACATACCCTGATTGGATTCAAATGATCTGAACCATAGAGTTAGGATTAAGGTCCTACAAGCCATTTCAAATATTGCATTTAGAGTCAACTTTTAGGGAGTGTTGTGTATGCATCCTTGTTTGTGCAATTGTGATTATGCGATGTTTCCTTTTATTCTCCTATATATATCAAACCTTTTTCCAAACCCTGGGCATATTATTTTCCCTTATTTTGAGAAACCCGGGTGTATGTTTTTCCTCTGTCTACATTCTTTTCTCTTTTATATATCAAGCTTTCTTAAAAAACCTGGAAAATTCTTTCAAAATTTTCTCAATCTTTCAAAAAATTTCTAGGATTTGTATCCATTCTTATTTCCTTCAAGAGTCTATCCATAAGTCCAGCATTCTATCTGATTCTCCTCATTCTTCTTTGCCCAAATATTATTTCGATGGCGTTTGATTCCCTCGATGTTGTCTTTCTTAGAGATTATGTCTTCTATCAGATAAATGATGGATACCCAGATCATCGGGCTATCAAGACTCATTTCTTATTACCTCAGTGGTATTATTCTTGGTTCGCCACCTTCTCACGTATGTTCCGAGACCACTTAGATGACTGTGGATTGGAGATGGCATCGGCAGTAGGCAAGCGAACCATCAATGGAAGTCTAATTCAGGCTATGGCAGAGCAACGAAATCCACGTACCTGCACCTTTTGGTTTCCATGGGGAGAGATGACTCTGTTGATGGACGAATTTAATGATATTATGGGATTGCCCAAACTGGCTGGTCAGCCAAATCATCCCGTCGGGCAACAGTTCCTGATCAACATCAGGGGGTAGATGTTCGAGAAGCTCTGGCCAGAGAAACGGGAAGCAGATCTTGGCCTCTCACTAAGATCAACATAAGTCAGTTCATTGACTTGTTTGGACTCTATCGCAAGTACGGAGCTTACGAGAAGGTTGACAATTTGTCTCGAACAACAAAAGATAGAATTCAGCATGCCATGATCCTATGCACAATGGGATTAGTTTTCTTTCAGGATGGTCATAATTTTATCAATGTCAGAGTTGCCCAACACTTTCGAAGATGGGAAAGCAAGCAGACCCATCAGCTTTCAGTTTCCATGGCAGCCTTGGCTTTTCTTTACCGAGGCTTGGTTCGTTTCGCTCTTAAAGAGACCATTCTGGTGGAAGGATGCACCTATGCCCTACAGTCGTGGTTCCTGCGACATGTGCCATTAAAGGCCAATTCCTTTCGATTCAACAATAAGAAGCCGAAGTCTGTCGTTCAGTATCGAGCTTTGATCAAGAGTCTGCATCAGGAGGAGATCGTTTGGGATTTCTTCGACAGGCGAGAATCAGTTCCTCGTTACACTTATGCTTGTAGCAAGCGCTACATATTGCTTGGCCCCTTCTTTTATGTCGATTATCAGCCAGAGAGGTGTCTCAGACAGTTCTCGCAGGGGCAAGTTCGTGCCAACATTCGCTTCCCGACGGGTAACATGCCAAAATTCAATCTACAGTCGGATCAGTGGTCTTGGGCATACCATGTAACCAAATAAACTTGGGATTCCTTTATTTCTCTATCTATATTTCTTGGATCAAATGTATCTATTGAATATCAAGAATGGTGGCAAACTGTCTGTTCACCTTCTCTTTGTCTCTGAATCTATTATCAATAAAATTTACTTTTTGCTTTACTGAAAAGTTGTTTTGGGCCAAATTTTACTCTTTTGTTTTATAGCATAAATGGTCACGATTCTGGTGATGACCTCATCCATGGTAATGGGACATTCCTCGTACTCTTCTTCAAAGTCTTTTATCATGGTTGACGACCTCGCCAAGGTAACAAGGCATATTTTTTTCGTTATCATGAAAATGGTGACACAATTATCACAAGTCTGGTGATGACCCAATCCCGGGTAATGGGATAACCTTAAAAATTGTCTACCAAACTTCCATTCTTGCTTTTCTCAAAAAAAATTCAAAAAGAGTTTCCTCCGCACTCTAACCATTCCCTTAATCTACAGGAAAACTTTGGCATCTCAGAATGGTTCAGACTAGAACTGGCAAGCAAATCGTTCAGCAGCACAGTGACAGCAAGATAAAGGAAATGGACTCTTCAAGGTTGTCCAGAGGACATGGCCGGGAAGAAGAAGATGATGTTGATCCTGCCATGTGCAAGATATTTCAGAAGATGATGTCAAAGATGATGACTCAGCAGGATGGTGCTGGTCTGAAGAAGGCATAATCTAAAAGCAAAATCAAGAGAAAACCCATAAAAAAGCATGTCAAGATCAGCAAACAGAAAGTCCAGCGTGACAGCACCTCTGAGGACATAGAGTCAGCAGAAGAGGATTCTGAAGAAGAAGAGCAGCTGATGTATATCCCAAAACATCTGCGACAGTCTAAGAGGGTGGTTGAAGAGCCTGTATCAGTGAACAAACCTAAGTACGGCCCCCCCACAAAGGACTCAATCCAAGCACTGACTAAGATAGTCAAGGACTTACAAATCCGAGACAAAGGAAAGAAAATATATACCAGGCAGGACTTCTACCTTGGTTTAGATGGAGATAGCAGCCTCGAGAACCTCCCCAAGAAATTCATTAAGTTTGATGGATCTGGCAATCCTAAGGCCCATCCTGCAACATTTTTCACAGAATGTGCCAGATTCAATGAGGATAATCGCGCTCTTTTTCTGTGCTTTCCTCACAGTTTAGAAGGCATAGCTGCTAAGTGGTACGCGGAGCATGTCAACCCCATCGAGTTGCGAGATTTCGACAAGGTTGTTAACATGTTCATTGAGCGATTTCTGTTTAACATGAAAGCTCTGCCCACACTCAACCATTTATACAACCTCAAGCAAGAAAGCAATGAAAAGGCCGAAGATTTCATCCAAAAATGGAGAAGTATTTGTAATAAAATGAGAAATCCTATCTCTGAGGAACATGCCCTCCAAATTATCCTCAACAACTTCTCACAGCCTTTAAGAAGCCTCATTTCCACATACCCGTCTAAATCATTCATTGAGCTGACAGAGCGAGCAAAATGACTTGAAATGAGGATGGAGAATGGGGTATATGAGGGCATCACTCTAGTCAAGAATGCCCAGGATCAAAAGAAAAAGGCATATTTTACTTACTCAGTCGACACCCCAGGCGATAGTCATGGCAGTAGCAGCAAGAACGGTAACAGCAATGGCACAAAATCTGATTAGAACAAAGGAAGGAAAGGGAAATTCTTCAAGAACAATGACAAGCCTCTTTCAAACGCCCCCCAACAAAAATGGGATCTTCAGGAAAAACCCAAACACATCAATTGAAGTAGGGATCACAAATTTACTCCTTTAGATCAGCCTCTGGAAAAAGTCCTGGAATACCTATTGTCCCATGGAATGGTTAAACTTCCCAAAATTGTAGATCTTCCAGTGATCATGGGAAGATTCAAAGAGCAATTTTGCAAATTTCACAGGGCAATGGGGCTTGATACAGAGTAATGTTTCATCCTCAAGCACTTGATACAAGACTGCATAGATAAGAATATCCTCATAAAAGATGAAGATGAAGGTAAAATGGAAATCCTGTCAGCTCCATTCCAGAATCATTCCGTAACAACCATCTCAGAATACTCATTTCTTCCACAAAACCATATATGCTCATTCTTCAGTGAGGATATAAGTCTCCAACATCAGGTCATGGTTCTGCATCGGGACCAGGCTACACCCAAGAAAGTGAACATCATCTCAATCCTGAGTCAGATGAACTCATCAATTGAGAACAAAAGGGTCCCAGGTTTCCCCAAAAAGTTCATTAAAAAGCAAGTCCTTACAGAAGAAGCAGAAACCTCTAAGGCAGCTGAAGAGCATGCCAATCTGCTCCAGAAGACAGTCACGTCACTCTCCAACGTTTCAATCCTGGAATTGACTCATGATTCCCCAAAGCATCAAGAAATGCTAAATGATCTGTTGAGAAAGATCAATGTGAAGCCAGGTACTACCTTGGAGGATATGGCATAGATCGTAAATCAGACAATGACCAATGCGCCTATCACCTTTTTTTGATAAGGATTTGCCAAAACCTCATTCTTTTCATAACAATGTGCTATATATTGTGGTGAGAACCAGGGGCATGACTGTCCCTCACGTACTCGTTGATGGAGGCAACAACCTCAATATCTGCCTAGAAATGACAGCAAAAGCCTTGGGATTGAAAGAAGAAGAATAATACATGCCTGATCCAATTACAATCTACGACTTCGACAATCATGGGCAGACAGCAAAGGGAAAAATCTTTTTGAAAATTTTCATCAACTTCTCAGTACATACCATTTTGTTCCATGTCGTCAATGTGCTGCCCACCTATAATCTTCTGTTGGGACGAACATGGATCCATAATGCCAACGTCGTCCCATCGACCCTCCACCAATGCATTAAATGGTCTAAGGGAGGGATGATCACCACCATTCTGGGAGAAGATCCCGAAGAGAGGCTGTCACAGCCTAGGATCCCCCATCCGACATTTACAGCAGACATCCCCAGCATCCGAGAAAGTGATGAAATCAACCTCAGCGAGAGTTTAGAGATGTTGAAATTGAAGGATGTTCAGGAAGAAAAAAACATTGCTGTAGTAATCCAATGGCAAGGACGTCTTTTCTTCAAGTTGGGAGAACGTATCAACTACACCTCTTTCAAAGATCATCCCTTGTACCCTCAGTTTTCCAAAGCCAAAAGAAGATTTGACCTACTGATAAAGCATGGGTACCAGCCATTCCAAGGCATGGGAAAGAACGAAGACGGTATAGTGGAGCCGATAATTCCCGCTCGACATTCAGCAAGTTCAGGGTTGGGGTTCACTTGCCAACCCTCCAGCGAAGGCACCGTATTTATCAAGGGAACCAAATGAGGAGGATAATGCCTAAGTTTTCCTACTTTTTGTTCTTGTTTTTCAGTCCATCTTGTAGGGACAACACAGTCCCAATCTTTTGTGTCCTCTGTCAATCTTGTAAATATTTGGTTGTTGTTCTCAACTTTATTAAATCAATGAAAGCTTGATCTTCTCTTCACATTTGGGCATCTATCATTCTTGCTTATATTTTGTCTATACCATTGTTCTTTACTTTTGTACAAAAAGTTCATTTTGGGCTTGTACTTTCTCTTAAAAACCTTCTTGGCATTTTCAAGATCGTCAAAACATGACTCCTAAATCGATAAAAAGGTTCATTATCAATCCCAAATTCTCCCAAAATAATTCAAAGCTGGCAATAATTCATAAGATAAAGGCAAGAGCAGAGGTTAGCAAGGCAACATAGCAGATCGAAAAGCTAGCAGAATTTGATTCAACTATTCAAGAATTGCCAGAATTTACTCATATCCAAAAGCAGGATGAACCATTGTCTTTGGTTCAAGATCCAATTAAAGATATCAACATTGGATCCGAAGATAATCCGAAAATCCTTAAAATTGGCTCGGGCCTAAATGCGGATGAGAAAGCAAGACTCATCTAGTTTCTTAAGCAGCATCAAGAAGTATTTACCTGGACTTATGAGGATATGCCAGGATTGAATCCCAAGCTGGTTGAGCATCGACTCAAGTTGAAACCAGATTCAAGACCAATCAAGCAGAAACTAAGGAAGTTAGACCCTCGAGTTGAGCAACAAGTTAAGGAAGGACTTGAAGAATTGTTAAAAGCAGGCTTCATCCGAGCCATTGATTATCCAGATTGGTTGGCAAATATCGTGGTAGTTCCTAAAAAGAATGGCAAAGTTCGGATTTGCATTGATTTCAGAGATCTCAATAAAGCTACCCCGAAGGATAATTATACACTCCCCAATATTGATCTTTTGATTGATAGCATGGCGGACCATGCCATATTTTCTTTTATGGATGGATATTCAGGATACAATCAGATCAAGCTGGCCGTTCGTGATCAGTCAAAAACTTTCTTTACTACACCATGGGGAACCTTCTGCTATACAGTCATGCCATTTGGGCTAAAAAATGCCCGGGCAACCTATCAGAGGGCAATGGCCGTTATTTTTCATGATCAGATGCATAAAAACATGGATGCCTATGTAGATGATATCTTGGTCAAGTCTAAAGAGGAAGATCACCTCGACGCCCTTAGACAAGTCTTTGAAAGACTCATTCTTTACAAGTTGAGACTTAATCCTCAGAAATGTGTTTTCGGAGTAGAGTCCGGCAAATTGCTCGGTTTCATAATCAGCAAAAGGAGAATAGAGGTGGATCCAGCTAAAGCAAAAGCAATTATTGATATGCCACCCCCAACCAATCTCAAGGAACTGCGAAGCCTTCAGGGACGCATTCAGTCTATTCGCATGTTCATCTCCAATTTGGCCGTGAGATGTGAACCTTTTAATCATTTACTAAGAAAATGAGTAAAATATGAATGAGAATCAGAGTGCCAACTCTCGTTTGAGCGCATCAAGCAATATCTCCTTAATCCACCAGTTTTGAAGCCACCAAAATTGGGGAGGCCTCTCTTATTATATATCTTCATCAATCAGAATGCCTATAGTGGTTTCCTCGCATAATATGAAGAAGGCAGTTTGATAGAGCACACCATCTACTATGTGAGCAAAACTTTCATTGATTATGAAAAAAAGTATTCTCAAATGGAAAAGACTTGTCTAGCTCTGGTTTGGATGTGCCAAAATTAAGACATTACTTGTTGGCATCTGAAGTCAAATTCTTATCAAGGCTTAATCCTCTCAAATACATTCTTGAGCAACCAGTTCTCACTGGACGGATCGTGAAATGACAGGTCCTCCTAATGCAATATGACTTAGACTATGTTTCTCAAAAGTCAATTAAAGTCCAAGCTATCGCAGATCAGTTGGCAAACTTTCTCCTGACAAAAGAAATAAAAGCAAAGGATGATTTTCCTGATGAGCACATCTACAATGTCCAACAACCTCCAGTCTGGAACCTATTCTTTGATAGCTCTAAAAATATGTCTGGCATAGGGATTGGAATCTTGTTAATCACTTCGGAAAAAGAAATGATCCCTTATTCTCTCAAGCTTGGTTTCCAATGTACTCATAACATGGCCGAGTATAAAGCTCTAATACAAGGCCTCAAAGTTCTACAAAGTTTCAATGTCAAGAGAGTGCATGCCTTTGGCGATTCGTTACTTGTCGTCAGTCAAGTTAATACCGAGTGGCAGGTGAAAGATTCAAAATTGATCCTCTATCAGAAGATCGTCCTAGCTCTTGTGGACAACTTCGAAGAATTTAAGCTCAATCACATCAGGAGGGAACACAATGAGATAGCTGATGGCTTAGCCAGCCTGGGCTCCATTTTATCTTTTAAAGGCAGTGAATCATGTTGTTCTTTCGAAGTTGGTAAGCTTGAGCAACCTGCCTTCATTTCAACCATGCAAGTAAACCAGGTCAATCAGAAAGAGAAGCCTTGGTACCAAGATATCAAAGATTTCATTGAAACTAGTGAATTTCCACCAAAAATGCCAAAAAGGGAGTAGTGTGCAATCTAGCGCATGTCCGCCCACTATTTTATCCTTGCCAATGTTCTTTACCGTCGTGGGTTCAGTTCTGAGTATGCCGGATGCTTAGACAAAGATGAAGCTATGAAAATTATCCAAGAGGCACATGAAGGGATTTGTGGTGGCCACGTTGGCTATCAAACTCTCATCAATAGATCATCCGGGCAGGGTATTACCGGAAAACCATGCAACAAGGCTGCCATCGATTTGTGAGGAAGTGCGTCAAGTGCCAAATGCACACACCTTCCATTCACGCGTCGGCCGCATATCTACAATCAGTTGTTTCTCCTTGGACATTTTCTATATGGGCTTTCGACATCGTAGACCCAATTACTCCTTCCGCTTCCAATAACCATAAGTATTTTGTAGCTGCTACAAAGTATTTCACCAAATGGGTTGAAGCTGTCACTCTGCGCACAATAGAAGGCCACCATGTGGTTTCTTTCATTCATAAGAACATTCTTTGCCGCTTCGGCATACCACATGACATTATTTCAGACAATGGAAGCCATTTAAAAAATGAGAGGATGAAAACCTTCTGTTCCAAATTCAAAATTTACCATCATTTCTCAGCTCCCTACTACCCTCAAAGAAATGGTCAGGCAGAGGCTACCAATAAGATTTTGATTCACATTTTGGAAAGGACTGTAGAAACATGTCGTGATTTCATGAGAAAATTCATGATGCACTTTGGGCATACCGAACCACCATTCAGACTCCGACCAATGCCACTCCTTCAGAACTTGTTTACGGGACTAAAGTAGTGTTACCTCTTCATGTCCAAAAGCCTGCTCTCAAATTTGCCTCACTCATAGAATTGCAGCTCGATCAATATCAGCAGCAGAGATTGGTGCAGCTCGATCTACTAGATGAAAGGAGGCTCAAGGCAGCCGAGCATGCCCAATCCTATCGGCAAAGAATCGCTCGGCAGTATGCTAAGTCAGTCATTGAAAGAAGATTTCGAGTTAATGATTTGGTACTCAGATCAACAGCTCATGTCAAGCATCGCCCGCAGGGCAAGTGGACGCCTAATTGGGAAGGTCCCTACGTGGTCAAGGAAGTGCTTCCTCGTAATGCATATCGTTCGATCAATGCAGATGGGGTGAAATTGTCAGATCCTATCAATGCTCTGCACTTGAAGAAATTCTATACCTAAAAAGTGTCTATGCTATCTTTTGTATTCTTCCAAGAGCTCTTTCAATAAAAATGATCTTCTATTATCGTGACATTCTTCACTCGCATACTGGGGCATTTTATTTTAATTTCATCTTACTTCAAAGTTTCTATATGCAGGGAAAACCAAATCATTTCTCCCATAATCAATTCGCTTCTTTACCCATTCAGGATAAGGGGATGAATCCTGAAAGTGGCCCACATACAGGGTCTAATGAATCCAGAAGTTTTCACCAAAATCTCTATTTTCTAAATCCAGTTTAAAAACCGAGCTTATTTACAAAACTCAGTCCTCGCATTGGGGATTCCTCAGAATTTACAATCATATACCGAGCTCATTTGCAAAACCCAGTCCTCACATTGAGAACTTTCAAAATTCAGTCTTCTGATTAAAGTTTGTTTCTTCTAAAATTCTAGTTCTGACTTGAACTCCCAAAATTGACTTATTTCAAAAGATCCAACTTCCACTGGTCATGTATCTCAAAAAGATCCAACACTCGTTGGTCATGTATTCTAAAAAGATCCAGTTTTTGCTGGTCATGTATTCCAAAAGATCCAGCTCCCGCTGGTCATGTATTCCAAAAGACCCAGCTCTCGCTGGCCATGTATTTCGAAAGATTCCAGCCTACGCTGGTCGAACCCTCAAATCAATCGTTTACTTCACAATCGAACCTTCGGGTTTCAATTTTCCAATTCTATCATTTTCAAACCTTCAGGTTTCAAATTTCTCAAAATCTATCATTTACAAACCTTCAGGTTTCAATTTCTCAATTCTATCATTTGCAAAACCTCAGGGTTTTAATTTCCCAAACTCTATCATTTCCAAACCTTCAGATTTCAATCTCTCAACTCTATCAGTTCCTAACCTTTGGGTTGTAACATTCTAAAAATTTTATCATTTTCTCAACCCTCGAGTTATAATCTCCCAAATTCAATCATTTTCAAACCGTCAGAATAAACCTTTCATTCAAAATCTAGTTTCTCAAAACTGGTCGAGATTTCAAATCCAGTGTTTTCACTGGTCGGGATTATCAAAATCCAGTATTTTTCACTGGTCGAGATTATCAAAATCCAGTTTCTCATAACTGGTCGAAATTTCAAATCCAGTGTTTTCGCTAGTCGGGATTATCAAAATCCTGTTTCTTATAACTGGTCGAGATTATCAAAATCCAGTTTCTCATAACTGGTCGGAATTTCAAATTCAGTGTTTTCACTGGTCGGGATTTTCAAAATCCAGTGTTTTCACTGGTCGGGATTATCAAAAATCCAGTTTCTCATAACTGGTCGGGATTTCAAATCCAGTGTTTTCATTGGTCGGGATTATCAAAATTCAGTTTCTCATAACTGGTCGGGATTATCAAAATCCAGTTTCTCATAATTGGTCGGGATTTCAAATCCAGTGTTTTCACTGGTGGGGATTATCAAAATCCAGTTTCTTATAACTGGTCGAGATTATCAAAATCCAGTTTCTCATAACTGGTTGGGATTTCAAATCCAGTGTTTTTCACTGGTCGGGATTATCAAAATCTAGTTTCTCATAACTGGTCGGGATTTCAAATCCAGTGTTTTCACTGGTCGAGATTATCAAAATCTAGTGTTTTCACTGGTCGGGATTATCAAAAATCCAGTTTCTCATAACTGGTCGGGATTTCAAAATCCAGTATTTTTCACTGGTCGGGATTATCAAAATCTAGTTTCTCATAACTGGTCGGGATTATCAAAATCCAGTTTCTCATAACTGGTCGGGATTTCAAATCCAGTGTTTTCACTGGTCGGGATTATCAAAATCCAGTTTCTTATAACTGGTCGAGATTATCAAAATCCAGTTTCTTATAACTGGTCGGGATTATCAAAATTCAGTTTCTCATAACTGGTCGGGATTTCAAATCCAGTGTTTCACTGGTTGGGATTATCAAAATCTAATTTCTCATAACTGGTCGGGATTTCAAATCTAGTGTTTTCACTGGTCAGGATTATCAAAATCCAGTTTCTTATAACTGTTCGGGATTTCAAAATCCAGTATTTTTCACTGGTCGGGATTATCAAAATCCAGTTTCTCATAACTGGTCGGGATTTCAAATCCACTGTTTTCATTGGTCAGGGTATCAAAAATCCAGTTTCTTATAACTGATCGAGATTTTCGAATACTTGTGTCTTTCACCAGTCAAGATTTTCAAAGTCTGATTTTTACACCATTCCTCTAAATATTCAGCTAAAGGTCTCATCAAAATTTATATTCAGTAGTTGTTTCACAAAGGATTCTTGAACATTATGCCGATTTGCTAAAAACATTTGTTGATTTCAATATTTTACCGCACAAAAGAATCATCTCATATTACCTCTAGTATTCTTTCCAAAAAGGTGAAACTTTTTGCAAAAAGGGATAAAATTCAGATCTTTTCTCTGTTGATCAACAAAAAGGATGTAAGAAATATCCTTGGTATGATTAGCTATAGAAATATTCAATGATGTTGAAAATCCAAAAGCAAATTGATATTGATCACAGCTATGGCGCATGTTTAAAGACAATTTTCTGGCAATCAGGCAGTGGAAATATTCTGAGCGACAAAAAAAATCCACTCAATCCACATCTCGTCGTTCATTTAAGCTGTAATCAAAATATCCACAAAAGGGATCTCTCAATTGTCGTCAAGTTGAAGACGAATATGCGAGGTAGACCCCCGAGGCCAAAGAAGATTCAGATCATCTCTGAGATGAAGGAGTTTGTGACGGATCCTTCTAGTGAACGCTCAGATCACTGTCAAGATGAAGGCGACTGCGTTGAGCCTCCCGACAAACCCTAAAAGATATTTGATTGCTGCTATCTACTAGAGTTTTTTTTGACCAATGAGCCAATATCACCAATATAATTCCTCAGAAAATGAAGGATCGGAACATCTCTAAGATGAAGAAGTTTTGTGACGTACCCTTCCCCAAAGAAAAAAAAGAAAAGCCAGGACATCTCCAAAATGAAGGATGATGTAATAGACTTCTACCCGAAACCCAAGAAAGCTCCATGTCTCAAAAGAGTGCCAAAAAGATCATTATGGAAAAAACCTCAGGATATCAAACTGCCAATTTTTTTGGAAATCATCTTTTCTTATGTGCAATTCTTCTATCAATATCTTTTTATTGCCTGCTTTTATGAAATTAAGAATATTTCTTCTCTATTCATATCAAGGAAAATGATAGCTTCCCTGAAGAAACTCAACAACATTAAAATTTGAATTCGACTCTGAAAACCGGAGAGTTAACCTCATTTGGAAGGGATACTCTAGGTAAAAAGAGGGAATATCTTTTGCACACATGTGCACATTCTCAAGCATTTGAGTCAACTACAATTTTATCTTATTGGCAAAATTTTCTAGCTATTCAAAAATAAAATAAATGCTCAATATATATTTTTGATGCAACCTAGAGTTGTTTGCATTTTCAAAAAAGAGTTGCCTCATTCAGGAGAGGTATCTCTTCCTGTCCCATCACGGTTTCTTCATTCGAGAATTTTGTATGGTTGCACCCGCTCAGGATAAGGGTTAAAACCTGAACTTTTTGTGAAAGGTCATCCATTTCAAAAGCTATTTCAGTCTCAGCAATGAGACGCCCAAGATCAACCCTTTTCCAGGCTTTAGGGAACCCCATTTTCCTCCTTTTGCAAACCCCTTTCGGATTTGTGTTATCATCGCGCAATTTTTAACTTTTTGCGAGTCAAACTGACCTTTAAAAAAGTTTTTGAAAATAACTCGCCTCCGTTTTAAAATGCGGGATAATTCCGAAGAGTGGGACTCGCCTGTCGGTACGAGGTTCAACCGTTCCTGCCACCTTTAACAGGGGTAATCGAACCAAGGATCAATCTACTGCTCTGCTCTATTCAACTTATCTAAATCATATTCTAATTTCTAAATGCACATAGAATCAGGCATGTGCTATGAATTTTCTGAAAATGCATATTTGAAAACATGATGTTTGCTTTGAATAACTGAAACACTTAGAATAGATATCACATGAAAAATCGTGAATTGGGATTTGAAATGTTCTTCTGAGAAAAGTAAAAATCGGTTTCTGAAGAAATCTTGACATTTTGTGAAAATTGATTCTGAGAAATGTGAAATAACTTTGAATAACTTGATTTCTTTGAATTCAAACTTTGAAATTGAAAATATAACTTAGAAAATCGAATTTGGAACTTGGGAAATACTTGAAATATCATTTAAAAACTTAGAGTTTTGAGAAAATCGAATTTAGAATAAGACTTAGAAAATTTTGAGAAAATGAACTTTGAATTGAGATTCGAATTGGAATTGGCAAATGCATGAAATGAATGAATATGGATTTGAGAAATACTTTTTGTATTTTTGAGAAATGCAGTGCATTTTGAAGTTAGCCTAAGAGTGTAGGCTGAATGTGGCTAATGTGAAGATCATAAATCTGGGTATCTTTCGTATTCTGACTATGGCCATAAGTACGAATTCCACCAAGTTTATAAACTTCATAAAAGCTAGTGTATGTGCCATTCGTGTAGACCATAGTGAGTTTGAATATGCATGAATCATCATCCATCACACATTAACATTATTAAGAAGAAAATAAACTATATGCAATGCAGCCTAAGTTAAGCAGGAAATGTAAATTCTTATTCCAAAGTTTAATTATAAATTACATCACTATTGAAATTTAAATACATGAAAAATAAAGTCTTCAATGTACCTGCAAAACTAGAAAACTTTGTTAGTGATGATATGTTGGCTTTTCTAGATTTATCCAGCAATATCAGGAAATTGCTGGATTTTGCTAGATATAAGCCTTTTTGCAATGATTCCCTTAAATCAAAATGATAAAGTATGAAATAAAATTGAATAAATAAGGAAGATAAGATATGAAATTTCGAAATTGGGGTCAAAATGACCAAAATACCCCTAATAATAAGACTGGTCTTGAAATTAGGGTTTTTAGAAATATATTTGGTAAAATGCAAGTTTTGAAATACAAATGAGAATAAATCAAACCAAATATGATGTGACATGATTAAAAATATGAAAATTAGGGTTAGGGATTTCGAAATTGAGGTCAAATGACCAAATTGCCCCCGATAGCAAGACTATGGCCTTGAAATCAGGGTTTTTACAAAATATTTTGGTAAAACTTAGGTTTTATGCACTAAATGAAATCAAATGAACATCAAATTTAACCTAAAGTATCCTAATATGATTATTATTATGATTAAACCCTAAAAACATATGCTTATACACGAAAATCCAAGAATATCACAAATTTTGTGATTTTTGCAGTGTTTTGGAATTCTTCGGGTACCCTGTTTTGCAATTCAAGCCATTCAAATATCAAACGGATTCTAAAAATCCTCAAAATTGGTACCTGCATTTGTTATAACCCTAATATCAAATTAAAATTATAAAAATATTTTTTTGTCATTAAATTAATCCGAAAATTGCATTAAACCCTAAAAATATGCTATTTTTGACCTAGCTCACCAACCAGTCTCAGTCCAAGACCCGAACCAGGGGTCAAACCTCCATGAAAATCTATGAAATTTTACAGAGACCAAATAGAAAGAAAACAAAACTTTTCCTTTTTACAAATATGAAAAATCCTTTAAAACCAGGGAGATACTCATCCGACAATCCGGACTTGAATATATTGATTTTAACTTTGGTCCTGACTGATACTTTCAATTGAAAATTCTGGGCTAAATAGCAGAACTCATTCAAAATATCTGATATTTTAACAGTGAACAGATGACAGAAAAATAACGATACTCACTTTTTACATATCATGAATCGAATCTGTGGTTTGGGATTTATAAACAACACAAGTCTGATTAGGGTTTTGGTAAACCCTAACGAGTTTTAAATTGAAAATCAGAGTTTCTGACAGAAGAAAAATACTAAACAGTAATAAAAAATTCTGAAACTTTCACAGTAGATAGATCTAATCAACATGAATCCATATCAATTTACATATCTAAAATCGGATATAGTATGAGAAAAATATCATAATAGCAAGTTACCCTCTTTATTTTAACAACGATTTTAAAGTTTTAAAAACCCGACTTGATGTCTGATTTTTCTGATAGGGTTCCCGAAGTCCAAAATCTCTGATTTTTTTACAGTAGTTCAATCACATATGCATGCATCACATATAAAAAAATCAAAAATTAACAACACATATTTCAATCCGAAACAACATGCTATTTTCTGTTCTAAACTAAAAACACACAGAAATCTAAGAAACTTAGGAAACCATGCATTAACTAATGAAAAACAATAAAATAAACACTAAAACAGTAAAATAAAAATGATTTATATGCTGGAAAACGTGTAATAAACATGAATAAGCAAAGAAATAAATAAAATACAGGGAATCCATGGCTGGAATTTGCTTTCACCTTTGAAATCATGGATTTAACCCATTTAACGGGTAAATCTCACGTTTCGTCGGTTAAGAACATGAAAAACGTACCTCTCATCGATTCTAATGGATTAGAATCCTTGAAATCACCCTCAAACTGAGTTAGATCATCTTCTTGGGTCGATTTTGGGGTTCTTGGATGAAATCCATTGTTAAATCCATGAACACAAGAGTTTCCATGGTGAAATCTATTGAAAAATCATAAAAACTAATAAAATAATAATAAAATAATATTAAATAAACTCACCTTGAAGCTGCAGCTGCAATGGAGGAAGGTGGAGGTTCTGGAGAGGACAGAGAGGCCACGAAAATTTGAGAGAAAAAGAGCCCCTTTTGACCTCTTGAAGTCCCCTATTTATAGGTTTTCAAAACCTCCTTAATTAGGGTTAATTAAGGAGTTTTATTTTTTTAGAACTCTTTCTAATAAATCCAATAAAGGGGGCAACAATTTTTTGGAGAATTATAGCCTAAGTGGGACTCTAATTAACCCCTAATTAAACCCTAGAAAGTCCAAATGTGGCACCACCTAGTATGGACCCACATTTGGTTTTTAAAACTTGAATTTAAAACCTTTAAAAACCAATGGTTTAAAACTTAAATAAAATGGATTTTCAAAATCGTTTTTGACTCCTCTAAACCCCTAACCTAACCAAGACACTGACTAACCCTAGTCTAGCCCTGACTTACTCGAATATGGCGCCACCCCGAGTGGGCCCTACTTGAGTTTTTCAAAAAGCGATTTTAAAACTTGAAATTGAAGGAGTTTTCAAAAGGATTTTCAAAAGCAATCTTAAAATTAGAATTTTTGAAATGGCATAGGGTTCTAACAAAGTCATAACTCCTCTGTATATGGCGCCAACTGAGTGGGCCCACATCGAGTTTTGAAGAATTTTGAAATAAACACTGAAAATGGTTTTGAAAAGGGGTCAAAATCAGTATTTGAAATTCAAGATCTTTGAAAATAGGGTATCAAGCGAACTGGAACTCCGAGTTAGAGTCCTGAACTCTTAGAACTCTGAGATTTTGGATTTTAAAAGCCAAGTGAAAGAATTTCTAAAAGAATTTATCAGAAAATGGTGAAATAAGTCAGAAAATATTGTCAGGGTTAGACTCCTAACTCAATCAGGACTCTGAAATAGAGTCCTGAATTAACTGGACTCTACAAAATGACCTAATTTTTTAAAACAAATGGAAATAAATGAAAATGGAATATAAACAGACTTCAAAACAGACTCCTGACTGGACTAGAACTCTAGGAAAAAGAGTCCTGATCCAACTAGGACTCTGAAATTTTTTTAGAGATTTTTGATAAATGAAAGAATCCAGAAGCGACACCACCTAAATGGGTCTCATCTGAGAATTGAAATCAATTGAAATTGAGTTTGAAATGAATTCAGATTGTTTTCTGAGAAAATATTTCAAAATATAAGGTTCTGGGGGTTGGCAAATGACATAATGTTGATTAAAAACCCAGGTTTTAAAATTGATTTTGAAAGAAAAGTTTTAAAAACCCAAATTTGGATTAAATATTTTGAAAACAAGAGTGCTGGATCTCGAGAATGAGATGTAATGACATGCAATGCTATGCAATGCGATGAAATGATATGCAAAAATGGATGCAGTGATATGCAATGATATATGAAATGTAAACACTAGATGAGGGTGAAAATTTGGGGTGTTTACAAATGCCTCTCTTTGCTACTAAGCCGGTATAGGGCCGAGCTTAGTGGCAAAGAAAACATACCAAATTTGAACCATAAAATGCCCTAGTTAGATAAATCTGACTGGGTATGAAAGAATTAATTCAAAGGATGATGGTAGATGTAAGAACCACGATAATTCTGATACTTATTGAATTGAAATATGTTTCAGTGTTGGTAAATCCTCGTATTATTGAGAGAATTGCTCGTAATTTATGTATTTATTGCTTTCTGAGGTTTTGAATCCTGTAAACTTGCTTTACGAGGCGATTCAGGACAAACCACGATGAATCAAACCTCGATATTACTAGATTAGATCTATAATGTATCTAATTAGACTTACCTCGAATTTGGAACCTAAACGAGAAAAAAATATCTCGTGATTTCATGTATTTTGGTGAAAGGGGTATATCGGTAAATACGAGTCAGATCGAGGCCCGAATTCGTTGGAACTGGAGATCTAAATACGTAATATTGAAATTTAGGTCTTAAAATTATGAAATATAATTTGGAAATAAAGCATTTAAATTATTTAAATCTAACTTTTAAATAAGAAAGCAATTAGGGGTTTTAAATAACTAAATAGCAATTTTTATAAAACCTAATTGAGGTTTTTCAAAAAGTTTAAAGGAGAGCTTGTTTTTGGCATTATTAGAAAATGGTTAGAATGGGGCCCACCTCAGCCCATGCTACCTTAATTTAAATTAAAAAGAATTTCAAAAAAGTGCACTTTGTAAAGTGTTTTTGAAAAGTTTGCAAAAAAACAAAATTTGGGGCTTATTTTGGAAAAAGAGGAAGTAGTTGGCTAAAGAGCCAACGTTTTTTTCCAAAGGGCTGGGGAACCGCTTAGGGGGTAGCCCCAAGCTGCAATTAAAAAAAAAAGATAGCTTTTTGACCCAAGGTCAAAAAGGAGGGGACAACTCTCCTTAATTCAAGGAGAGTTGGTGTAGTCTATGGGCAAGGGTTGTTGAACCCTTGACCTATGCTAATCTAGGTCCACCCATGTGGACCTAGAGCACCTAAGGGAGGCCTACCCATGAGGGGGGGGCGTGAGGATGGAGGACCCTCCATCCTCCCCATGAAATCTCAGCCCTCCATCAAGTGGAGGGCCTATTTAAGGGCTTGAGAGGGGGAGGAGAGAGAAAATGTCTCTCTCTTCCACTCCTCTCCTTCTCTCTTCTCCTTTCCTTCACCATTTTTCCCCAGCTAGCTTCTTCTTTTTTTAGCTTGTGTGCTGTGTGTGTTAGGGTGGCTCAGCCCCAGCTGGAGGAAAACCTCCATCGTCTTCCCCAAGGTGAGTTTTCGATTTGACATTTTCGTTTTAATGGATTAGCTTCCGGTTCAAGGCATGACCCACAAAAACCGATTTGCTTGCATGTGAACCGAAGGATTTTGTGGTGGATTAGATCCACAGGGTTCCTTTTCTTATTTTAAGTGGTTGTTCTTAATTTGGAAATATCTCTCATGAAACTCGTTTACTTTTGATTCACCCGTTTCCCGTTTTACCGATTTTTCTGAGAGACCTTCGGTAAAATGGCCGTATCTCCCTGGATACAGGTTGGATCGAAACGTTCTTGGGCATTCTGGAAAGAAAAGACAGAGTTCTAAAACTTTTCAGTTAAGAACGTTGTCTGATTCGGCAAGTAGGGCCGCCTAAAATCAGCGTCATTTGCTGATAGTGTTTTCTATCAGCAACCCAGAAACGTCACGGATGGCGCCCGGTGTTTTTGTAATAACTCCATGACCGTTTATTGAAATGCAGACTTTTTGGGCTCGGTAGAAAGCTATTGAACAACTCCACGAGTTTTATGTTGAGCATTGTTTCTGGATCAGTCCATAGACTCCCCGAAAATGGAAGCCTTTTGGCTCCAGTTTACAGGGACACACATATATATAAGTATACAGTTTTCTTTGGGGTTTGGTGTTTTTGTCCTCCGTTTGCATGGTGGGACAGTGCCACCTGTACGGTCTGTACCCCTAGGGGACAGACCAAACTAGGGAACACTGGTCCGAGCACGAGCTCGGCCAAGTGCACCTAGCTGGACTCGCTTTGGCGCAGCTTCTTGCTGCCGGGTGCTAGGCGCCCCACCTTGTTTTTTTTTTGGCGCACCTACTTTGTGGTGCGTTGGGCCATGGTTTGGCCTGGTCTGGACCCATGTGTGGGTCGGACCACGGGGTACAAACCCCCAGATGACAGCCTCTGCCTGACCAAGATGGTCTGGACCCACAGGGACCAGACCATGCCCTTTGGTCTGCGCCACCCGATTTGGGTGTTGGGCGCACCCATGGTGCGGGCCCAACCTGCGTCCTGGTCTGAGCCCACCTTTGGGATGGACCAGGGGCATTTGCTGGGCACACTATGGAGTGCCCCAGCCCTCATTTTGCCCAGCTGGGTCTAGACCCATAGGGTCTAGGCCTAGCCGGTTTAACCCAGCCCGTCGGCTATGGGCTTTTGGGCTAGCCGCACCCCATATGGGAGCAGGCTAAGCCCGACTCCTTGGTCCGAACCCACTGGGGTCAGACCAGGGGCTCTCCCGTGACCCTAGCTGGGTCTGGTCCTTGTTGGATCAGAGCCGCTGAGTGGTCTTGGCCCGGCCCAGGTGGTCCTAGCCTTGCTGAGCCCCCCACGGGGCTCTCCTTTTGCTTAGCCGGGTGCGGGTGCACCCGGGTGAGCTTGGTGTTGGCCTTTGGGCTAGTGCTGCATCCTAGCAGCACTTGGTCTGCACATGGGGTGCAGACCAAGGTCGATGTAGGTCTAGTGGCCCTGTCACAGCAGGCCCCACACGCGCCTCGCTCATTTTTCTCTGTTCGGCGCCAAGTTGGCACCGAGTGCTAAACACCCGTCAACCTGGTTGCCACTTGGGCAATCATGTGTGGGACCCCGGCACTGGGTCCGGACTGCTAAGCTGGCTATTTTGGGTTGTCATCCATTGAGTTTCTATGAAAACTCATTGGTGGCGGCAACCGCCCCTTCGTGCCGCCATCCCATGAACGGTGAGATTAGCCCTAAAGTGAGAAGAGTCGCTTGCACGCAACAGGATCCTTGCAGTCTCAGGTTTCACTTGCTCATATCCCCCTGTCCCATCGTGGCAGCGGGGTGGTTGAACTCACGACTGGTGTCACGCCACACGCGTGCGTGTGTTTGTTCATTTCGTCGGACCTTTCTGGCGGATAATCATCTTTGTGCCCCATTGTGCGAGCAGAGCGCAGTCTTGCCTTGGGAATCGATAATGTCATTCCCGTTCGAATGGAATTAAGTTGGGTCTCGCTCTCAACACGCTTGGTTGTCAATTTCGTGAAGATACTTCGCCGAAGGTTTCACTATGTGAGATTTGCCGTAATACGATGGATGATATATGCATATTGGGAAAATACGTATTTCCAAGCCTTGGTCACTCATCGCATATACCATAGCTATCGTATGTACATTTTGAGCTTCGTGCCACTTAGAAATAATGAATTGTGCCATTATATATATATATATTGTTTGTATCGTGGCTTTGGCTTGATACTCATGCGATTAATTGTGACTCTATTTCGCACATGCACGTTGGCACATCTTGTTCGTATGTCACTAGCTTTGGGTTGTCGAGTGTTACTGTTGTTTGGCTCTTATTCGTATGTTGGTGAATATACAGTGCCCCAGAGGTGTGCTTCACACTTGACGTGACACACACTTAGAAAATGGAACACCATCTGGGTATTTACACAGTTTGACCCGTTGAGGTTTGGGACTCGGTTGGAGTCTTTGGGTAGTGGCCCACGATCGTGAGAAAGCTCACGTACTGTGATACCCTAGAGATGGAAATGATAGTGACGTGAGATCGTTTTCACCGGCAATGTGCTCTTCTTGGGTCGTTTGAGGCCGAGCACGTGGGTGACATGGCTAAGACCTCGCTGCATACCCCACGGGGACAGCAAGGCATTTGTAAAGTTTAAATCTGTGCAAGGAGGCACAAGTTGGATACTGGATATGCTCGCATTATTTTTGCAAATACCAAATTACGATCACTTGTTTACCGTTGTGTGGATTGCCACTTAGCACTTGCACGTGTTCTCACGTGAATAGTAATGAGATACGTAAATATTATTATTTACGTTTGACGGTTGAGCAATTATACCTTGTAGTTATTGACATGTATGTTATATGGATTGTATGCGACATCGGTACGCATACATATGCGGTGATTCACCCTTGGCATTAAGCTAATGTTTATCACATCTCTGATTGTTATATATGGTTATCGCCTTCGTTGGTAAGGCTTTTCACTATGCTGATAGTGTTGGAGCATGTAAATGTCCGAGTGTGTCCTCGGCATTTCTGCTCGTGTTGCCCTGCGGGGAACACCAGGCCGGATGGGCCTAAGAACCTCAGAAGGAGGAATTGTGACTGGATACGCAAGTTATGCCTAGGCGTGGTTTGGTGTACACGATGATTTTCATCATCATAATGGCTCCTTTAATTAAGTGCTTTACTGCTTAAATGTCTGATTAGTTTCGTATGCATTTGCATTGGGCACACGACTTACCCCATGATCCGTCCCGTAAGTACAAAAGGGACTTGTTACGTATTTTAGAAATATATGCTTGTTTTGAGACGGGTTTTTAGAGGTGATGAACTCCGTGGCAAGTTCTTGTGGGCAATAGACCCATCTCGTGAGTTGAGCTCACTTGTGCTAAGGACGTGTAGTTACACGTATTTTTCCTTATAGTATATCCCGTGTGCCTTGGATATATAATTAATGAACATTCATTGTTGCCCTGGAATGCGAATGCTATTCGTTTGGTCATGATAGCGCTGCTCATTCTTGTTCGTGATGCTAGAGTTGTAGCTTCTTTGCTTACTCACTTAGATGGTTGACGTCACTGTCTATGTTGTTCGTGTTCGACACTGTCACTTATCACTTAGCAGTATTCGCTACCTTGCTTACTTACTCAGATGTTTGACGTTACTGTCTAAATGTTTTAAGGCTTGACTTTGTCGCTCATCACTTAGTATTATTTTTACTTCACTGCTCGTGTTAGTACTGTTCTTGCGCTTGTCTCGTGCTTGGTTCCATAGTTGCTTGTTGTTCAGCAGTTGTTTGGCTCAGCCCTTTGTTTTGCTTAGTTCCCTCGTTTCATTGTTCAGTAGTTGTGTGTTTTGTTTTTCTTGTACAGTTCGTTGTAGTAGTTGTACTTGCTACTTTCACTGTTGCTTAGACTTGTAACACGTACACTTGCTGTGATCATCGCAAAATTTTTCCTCTTTTGTGGTTTCTCTCTCTTCCTTCTCTTTTCCTTTTCTAACCTCTATTTTCCTCCTTTTTGAAGGGAGAAAAATAAAAGAAAGAAAAGAAAGAGAGAAGAGAAAAGAAGAGAAAGAAAGAGAAGAGGAACTCTTTTGCGAGTTTTCACTTGACCTTTATTTGAAAATATTTAGAAAATTACTCGCCTCCGTTTTGAAAATTTGCGGGAAAAATGGAGAGACGGGATTCGCTCGTCGGTACGAGGTTCGACCGTTCCTGGCGCCTTGACCAGGGGTAATCGAACCAAGGATCGAATCTATGCCTTTTGCTTTGCCTAAATATAATCTAAGAATTTAATCTAACTCTAAATGCACAAAAAATCATGCTTGTGCAATGTGAAGATGTATGCTATTTTGAAAAACACATTTTAGAAAATTTCCAAGTGTTCTGAGATGAACTCGGTAAGGGAGTGAAGAAATGTTTGAATCTAACTTTAGAACTTGAGATAGATCAGAGAAGTTCTAAGTTTTTGAAATAAATCAGGATTGGAAGGATAAATCTTGATTTTGAGAAATAATGATTTGAAGTTTTGAAATGAAAGGAAATGAAATTTCAAATTCGGAAATGAACTTTGAATTTTGAACTTGAATTTAGGAAAGGAAATGAATACTTGAGATGGAATTGAATTTAGACCTTGAAGTTTGCAATTTAGAATGGATCTGAGAAAATTAAATGGAATTTAAGAATAGAAATGGAATTGAAATCTAGAATTGGAATTGGATTCCGGATCCTAAACAGAATGAGATCCGAGATTTGGAATCTAAGATGGATTTGGGTTCTGGATCCTAAAATGGAGTGGATCTGAAGTCTGAGATCCAAATGTAGAATTGGGTTCTTGATCCTAAGATGGGTTTTTGGATCTGAAGTCTAAGATCCAATGTGGAATTGGATTCAGGATCCTAAGATGAATTTGGATCTGAAGTCTGAGATCCGATGTAGAGTTGGACTCTGGATCCTAAGATGGATTTGGATCTGAAGTCCGAGATCCAATGTGAAATTGGATTCTGGATCATATAAGAAAATTGCATTTGAAGTCTAAGATCCAAAGTGAAATTGGATTCTGGATCATATAAGGAAATTGGATTTGAAGTCTAAGATCCAAAGTGAAATTGGATTCTGGATCATATAAGGAAATTGGATCTGAAGTCTAAGATCCAAAGTGAAATTGGAGTCTGGATCCTAAGGAGGAATTGAATATGAAATCTGAGATCCAATTTGAGTGTTGAATCCTGGATCCTAAAAATGAATTTGGAGTTAAATTCAGAAGGTGAACGAAGAGTTTCCAAATTTGAATAAAATGAATTTTCAAGTCAAATTGGACTTTGAATTTGGGACTTGAATTCAATTTTTAGAAGGTGAATTGAGGACCTAAAAATTAAATTGAACTTTGAGTTGGATTGGAGTTGGAGTTTCAAAGTCAAATTGAACCTTGAAATCTGATTTGATTTTGAATATAAAATGAATTTGAAATCTCAAAGTTTAAATTGAACTTTGATATTGAAAAGTGAAATAGAATTTGAAAAATTGAAAGGATGAATTGGATTTACAGAGATTGAAGATTGATTGAAGAAGATATTAATATCACTTGGAGTTTTTGAAAAGAAATTTTGAAAATATGATGCAATTCTATCCTATATGATGGATGAATTTAAATTTTTGAAATTGGATTTTGAAAAGCTATCTTATTCTTGAAATGAATTAAAATAATACTGAAGATATAATACATCCCTGAGTATGGTCATTGAATGTATTATATAATAATCTATATTTAAATTCAGGTGAAGAATAAAATACATTTGGTGCTTTTATAGAATTTAAAATGAAATGAACTCTCAATATACCCTGACTATGGCCATTGGTATATATTTTGAGTTAATTTTAAGTTAAATTCTTATAAAAGAAGAAAATATTTAAGGAAAATATGATGAGTTTTGGAAACGGATCCAGTGTGGATCCAGTGTTATTTTGTAAAAGATAAACATACTAAGTTTTGTCCACACCCTGACTATGGCCATTGATATGGATCATCAACTTAGGATCCATTACCTCTTACGAAAATGGTGCACGTGCCATTCGTGTTTCACCATTGTGAAATTTTTAGAAAATAAAGATAAAAGCATGAAAACAAGCAATTTGTGATATTTACAATGCTCATTCATTCTATCTAAGACAGGAAATGTAAATTCTCATTAAGATCTAACTATTACAATACATGAAATTGATTTTACAACTCCAAATAATGATCTTTTCCACATGTTCCCTGCAAAACATTGGTTAGTATGGAAGATAGAAAAGAATTTGCACATATCTCATGGATTTCAAAGATGCCAAGGTGAAAAGAAAAGTACTCATATGTCAAGTTATCTAAAATCTAAAGTGTGGAAAAATCAAAATTGATATATGTCTATGTACATATATACATGCATACATATATATATATATATATATATATATACGTCTATACACATATAGGTATATATATATGAATATATGTATATATATATATAGATGGAATGGTGAATATGAAGGTGCGAAGAATGGATGGACGTTGGGATGGAGAGTAATGGTGAAGATGTGGAGTATTATGGTGGTACAGGAAAAATTGCATCGGATGCAAATGTGACGAATGGGTGAATTGTGAAATGGGAATATGAGCTTGTTGTAGCTCCAAGGACAACATATAGAACCTGATTCCCTCTTTTAGCACCCTACTACCTTTTGGATAATATGGAATTACTCATTACACCAACATATAAGTCAGAATTTTTTTTATGATTGATAGTAACACCTGTTAAATATTGCAGCAAGCTGATCTCTGTAAATAAAACAAAATTACTCATTGGTATACAGTTTTAGGAGTTGAAGTAACATCATCAAAACACATAACACATACCTGGTAGTGTCAAGCTTGTTGTCGATGGACTGTAATGCTCCAGTTGGCCTGTGTGTCGTTAGTGGGCAATATGCAGCAAATGATTGGTGGTGTAAATGATATTATAGGTGATGTACAACAGGGAATGTAGTGATTGTGCAAATGCCGGATGGGTGCTGCTGTAGCAGGTAAAACAGGAGCTAACAGGGGATGATGCAATACACAGTGAAGAGGTATAACAGACTGGATGATGGGATATAGGAAGCTTGTTGCTGCAGCTACTATGAAGAGGTGCAACAGGCTGGATGTAGACGATGATGCAAAGGTAAAGCTGGGTCATGATAGATGCAGTAGGAATGTGGGCAGCTGCTATAGATGGCTGTAACAGATGACAGGAATTGAATAGGTGATGTGTGCAAAATGTATGTGCACTGTGAACGTTAAGTGCATTGACTAGGTGCTGCTACATGCACTGCAGTAGATGAAGATGTATTGTAGGAAGGGGTTCTATAGCAGATAAAGGTCAATGGGAGGATTGCAAACAGATCACACAAACAAAATGATATCAATAAAAGCTCACGAAAACATTAAGTGAGATTTCCTAAGCTGGATATATTGCAAATCTATTTATGATTTCAGTATGACATATGCATCAATGCACCTTAAAACGGGAATGCTTAAAATGAAATATATATAGAAGAAAACCAAATAATGAATCCACAACTGCATGTGGAGCAAACAATGATATATGTAACCAGAATTTTGGACAATCAAACCTTGTATTGGCATTATTTCTTAACTAAAAGAATCCATCTATTACCCAAGCCATTGATATAGGAAACCACTTAATGGATCCTTGCACTATATTCTAGCGCATACCCTAAAAAGAGAAATCTTTCTAACAAATACTTGAGAGCTTTGGGACTAACAGGAAATAGAGTTATATATATATATATATATATATATATATATATATATATATATATATATTTATTTATTTATATTTATATTTTGTTACTCAAAGGGACTGAGTTGACATCGGAATCGTGCCTTCCTGAATGAGCCCCAGTAGGGACATTTACTGAAGCATTTGAGTTACCTACTTCAGAGAAAATTGAAATCTCAGGTTTAAATCATGGTATGTCCAGGTAAATCCGAGATGACTGAAAACGAAGCTGACTGGAGCGTCACTTCTTCAAAATCCTAGAGCTGAGAAGCTTGTTGTAAATAAAGATGTAATGGAACACAGGAGATATATGGGAAAGAATTTATCAGATAAATCTAGCAATTGTTGCAGCAAGTCCATTGCAGCAAACTGGCTTTTGCTAACTGAATTTTGACAAGCTGCATTTCCATAACCTGAATGAATGAGATTTGATCATGAAGTTAGATGGACGTTCCTGTATTATTCTTCTTTCGGAGTTATTTAATGATGACTATATGCATGATCAGGTCCATCACATTTTATGCAATCAGCAATTGCCACAGCTTGACAAGTATTCCAGCACATGGAGCCTCATTCATGAGCGATGGAGGAAAATGTCAAATAAGTGTATTATGTGCGTGACTTACCTGAAACTGTAAGGGACTTACTTAGACATTCTCAGTGGTGGGTAGAATATGATGCGGCAACTGGTGAGTGGAGAAAGTGGTGAGAGAGAAAAAAAAGTGTAATATACAGATGCCGTATGCAAAAACGTTCAACCCAACAAGGTTTTGATCTATGGATGCAGGTGTCCTAAACCCAATATGACAATTTGAAGCAGAGGTGTACTAGATGAAGATCATCCGGTGTTTACAGGAATGACTAAGCCTGTTGGTACTTGACGTAGTCTTCCTTTAGCAATCATGAACGGTGGAGGGATGTTAATCAGAACACAGGATGCAATGCAACAAGAGTGGTGATCTGTATTGATCACTCGATGATGATTACAACAAAGGAAAATCACCAACATCGAAAGGGGGACATGAGGGGCTTTTCAATGCACCGAGGCTTCACCGTGAGATCAACTTTAAGTCTGATTCACGGTGAATCAGATATTTATTTCATATAAATGGCAGATTTAGAGGTTAATGAAATCAAAACCATCATGGTAATTCATGCAAACGAGGTTAATGATGAACAAAATCTCAGAAACAATAGAAATGGATTCAAATAAAATATTGGAAATCAAACGGCATAAAAAAAAATTTAACCAGAAAGTAATACATATACAATTTGCTGTAGCTTCAAATGCCATAGGCATTCTGGAGCAAAATTACTGTAGCAATATGTGTATCATTGAAGCTGCGATAGGCAGATCAATGATACGGGCTTGCCTCCGATGAACAAATAAAAGAGGAGAACAAAATTTATGAAGAGAAAAAAAAAGGGGAAGACATGGGAGGGCCCTTACCGATTTCCTGGAATTTCGAAAGAAGAATGACACCTTCCGTGTTCTACGGGTATGCTGGAGTTCAGAAAGAAGGATGACACATCCTTGTTTGTTGTTGTGGAGCTCCAAATCTTTGAAGAAAGAGAAGGCAAATGGGGAATCGGGTTGTGCCTTCTTTGCGTGGCTTT